>NC_133511.1:34302500-39302500 GCF_049354715.1 Callithrix jacchus | reverse complement strand
CATTCAATGGGAAAACAAGACAGATAGCTGAGATGTCTGTGATTTTTATGGCTTCCTGTTTATTCATCGGCCTCCTAATTTCTTTTCACCTACACAGTTACTGAGGAGAATTAAGGCTTCTGCTCAATCTGGCTTGCAGGAATAATTTCTTCAGATAGGTTTTTCTTTGTGATACTGAAAATGCATCACTGGTGTAACTTTTTAATCAAAACTTATTTCCAAAGTCATTTTAAGGCACAAATTAAACTGGTCTAAATAACAGGCCAATTTTAACATTCGATTGTTTTTCAGAGACCCAGTGAAATGAAAGGAAAGGCTGAATCTTAGCCCTTAAAACAACATTGGTTAAATGAAGCAAGATCAGACAATAGGGAGGTGAGCACAGTATTTCACAGCAGGGTGAGTCAGGGAATTCTGTCCTTAGAGCTTCCAACCCAATTTTTAAAAATCAATTTGCAAGTAAATTTCATGTCAGAGGCTTAGGAATCCTACTGATGCCCATTAAAACTGCTTCCTAAGGAGGATAGGGTTAAGAGTTGACTGAGTTCTTTAAATAAAGAACACAAACCTTTGAAGGGAAAGCAAAAAACTGACTTTTAGTTTTCTAAATCAGCTTTGTTGAGACATGCTGAGTTGATTTTTACTTGCTGATGAGGTGTCAGGTTTTAAAAGCTCCTAAGTGGTCAAGGTGAGCGCCTACATTTATCCCAATTCCAGACACATTCTCAGCTTCCCATTCTCTGTATTAAAAAGAAAGATGTCTTCCTAGGTTTTAAGCCTGCAATGCCAACAAAGCAGAGCTGCTGAGCAGAATATTAAGTGCCAAAGGCTAAAATCACCCTAAGGTGATGACTTTTAGATCGTACTGAATTCAATTAAACCAGCTTCATTTTCATCATTAAATTATTTTGATGGAAGTCCTACAACTTCTAAGGGAAGAACCAGCCTTCAACAAAATTCACAGAGGAAATGTCCTTGTTTAGTATGTCAAGGAATAAGTGGAGTTAGAAGGAACCTCTAGCAAAATACCTCCTCTATTGCTGGCCGTCCTCACACCATATCTTGGGTAAATGGACTTCATTCTTCCTAAATCATGCTATGCAACTTGGTATCAAATCGCTCCTGCATGCCACAAGACAATTTGCTATTGCAAGAGTATTGAGCAAGCTTGCATAAAACAGAGATTACAGAATACTTCATGGCCATGGTAATAGATGACTGACCTCCAAGGAGCTGAGTGTATTAATAGATGAGTTACTCAGAAACCACTGGAATTTCCAATATTCTGGACATGTCACGGTATCCAGAAATTCAGCCTCTGTATGAATTTATTGTAGGCTTATTGGTATCCAATGAGTACACATGAACATGGCTTTCTCTGTAATTCACATCATAAAAGACAAAGTGGACTTAACCCCTCCTGGTATCCAACATAAAACATTTTATAAAACGTTTGTGACATGTTAAAGGAAATAGTACACTCAAATCCTCTGTGGAGTCAGTAAACAAGGGTAATATATACATATATACACACAACCTGGCTATATATACATATGCACATATACAAGTACCTCCATTTAAAACATGACTAGCACTTGCTATGTCCCAGATATTTTGGTTAAAGTTTTTGAATATAATATGTCTTATAATCTTTTCATCAACCCTATATGGTATTTATTCATATTATTTCACAGATAAAGAGGTTAAATGACTTACTCAAAGTGACATGGCCAGAAAATGATAAAACCAGTATCAACCTTTTACCTTCTAATTTCAGATCTAGTGCTCTTCCCCCTGTATCTTATGAATTAAATTAGAATATCTTACTCAATTAAAATTAGCCATTTCTGGGTCACCAATTTTCCAAGGATTTAGAAAAATATATTTAATAATAAAATATGTGATAATTGCAAATATGTCCTCTCTGATGAACTGGCTCTTTTGGAGCTTAGTGTTAAATTTGGAACATGGTTTATACTGCTGCAGGTCTGTTGATACAGGGAGTGCAGAATGCTTAATCTAAATTTGTACAGGCCCAGAACAGTCCCTAGTAATTTGATTGCATTTTTCTTTATTTCAAAAAAAAAGTCCAAATTACTCATATTTATTTATCATCAACCAGAAAAACAGGGAGTGTATGGAGTTCAGTTATTAGCATTCTTCCATTACTCAAATGCCGGGCAAATGAAACATGAGAGAATCTTGAAGCTGAGAACTTGTCTTATTTTTATTTGTTCCTTTGTATGCCACAAAGTCAGAGTATATAAAAGATGCTAAAGAAGTATGTTTTGAATGAATGAGTGAACCATTAGTCAGTGGTATAAAACCCTGCTTGGGGCCGCATGAGAGCTTATGATAGGACAAACAACATTTGTATGCAAAGCAAACTCTACAGTGCCTTAGCATGTGAGCATAATTAAAGCTCATTGTAAAATTAATAGCAAACATTTATATGGTATGTTCTATTTGCCAGGCACTGTTTTAAACCCTTTAAATACATTTAGGTATTTATTCTTCAAAAAGTCTTCTGAGTATATTTTTAAATTTTATATATATAATTAAATATGCATATCCTCTCTTCTTTTCCTTGATATTAAAATGCTTAAACTAAGAGAATAAACCTTGTTCATCTATAATTCAAGCCTCTCCCACAGTAGTCAGCACATGGTATATATCAGGTAAGTAAATAAATTCACAAATAAATGATTATTCTCTGTGGGAAAGGCACATTGAACAGGTCACAGTCATAAGTGCCTTCTACACTATACCTAGGAGAAGAGTACTGTTTGAATTGTAACTACCTCTATAACACTCATACTTATTTCTGCAAATCTGCAATTTACTAAAGGACAGAGCCATTTAGAAGTACTCCCTAATTTAACAGCATGGCAAGCTCTTTGAGTGTATTCTCTATACTCTACAAGATCAAAAAACATATCTGCCCATAAGACATGCAGCTTTTATTTTCACTGACCAAGAAAAGAATTAATAGTTAATGCTAAGTCAATAAAGTGGATGGCAAGCTGAAATTCACAGGCATCTCAGAGATTCAGAAAGTTGAGAGGGTAGGCTGATCTGAATTGTGTGGCCAGAATTTGCTTACTTGGGGGAACAGGTTAATATACATCAATATTGGGAGAGATCCAAAATGACAGAGTATGAACAGCTCTGGATTGCAGTTCGCAGTGAAAATGCAGAGGGTGAGTGATCACCACATTTCCAAACGAATTCTTACTACCCACAGACCATGAGATTCCCAGGCAGAAAAACACCATGAGTCTCCACTGCAGCTGTTTCAGCTGGCACAGCGGGTCCCCACAAAAAACCTCACACAAATCCAAGCACCCTTTCAACTGGTGACTGGAATGCCTGGGAGACAGAGTTGCCTGTTCAACTGAAAAAAAGGGGGTTGAAACAGGGAGCCAGGTGATCTGGCTCAGGTGGTCCCACCCCCACAAAGACCAGCAATCTGAAACACTCTGGATTGAGAGTTTCACAGCAAGCACAGCAGGACCCAGGATGGTTCAGCTTTCTTGGAGGAAGGGCATCTGCAATTACAAAGGAAGTCCACCACTACCAAGGCAGCCCACCATTTCTGAGGCAGTCCACCATTACTAAGGCAGTCCACCATTACTGGGCAGTCCACCATTATCAAGGCAATCTGCCATTACAGAGACAGTCTGTCATTACCAAGGCAGTTCTAACTATATCCCTATAAACAAAACTGCAAGGAAGTTCACACAGCAGCTGGGAAGAGCCCACCACACCTCAGCAATGCCTCTGCTGGCAGACTGTGACTATGCTACCACCTCACTGGGCAGGGCATCGCTGAAAAAAGGCAGCAGCATAACAGGAACTTATAAATAAAGCTCCACCTTCCTGAGACAGAGCACCTGGGAAAAAATGGCGGTTATGGGTTCCACTGAAGCAGACTTAAATGTACCTGCCCAGGAGCTCTAAACAAAACAACAGAGCTCACAGCTCAGCACTTGAGCTGCTATAAGGGACAGACTGTCTCCTCAAGCAGCTCTCCGACCCACGTACATCCAAAGAGTCACCTCATAAAGGAGAGCTCAGGGTATCCTTCTGGGCAGGTATCCTTCTGGGACAAAGACAGCAGAAAAAGAAACTGGCAGCCACCCTTACTGTTCTGCAGCTGCTGCAGGTGATCCCCAGACAAGCAGAGTTTGGAGTGAATCTCCAGCAGTCCTATAGCAGAGGGACCTGACTGCTAAAAGGAAAATTAAGAAACAGGAAGAAATAGCTTCATCATCAAAAAACAGGACATTCACTCAGAGACCCCATCAGAAAGTCACCAACTACAAAGACCAGAGGTAGATAAATCCACAAAGATGGGAAGCAACCAGTGCAAAAAGGATGAAAACACCTGAAACCAGAATGCCTTTCCTCCTCCAAGGGATCACAACTCCACACCAGCAAGGGAATAAGGCTGGATGGAGAATGAGTCTGATGAATTGACAGAAACAGCCTTCAAAAGGTGAGTAATAACAAAATTCTCTGAGCTAAAAGAACATGTTCTAACCCAATGTAAAGACACTAAGAACCTTAAAAAAAAGGTTTGATGAAATGCTAATGAGAATAAACAGCTTAGAGAGGAATATAAATGAATTGATGGAGCTGAAAAACACAACACAAGAACTTCGTGAAGCATACACAGTTTCAATAGCCAAATTCACCAAGCAGAAGGGAGGATATCAGAGATTGAAGATCAACTCGATGAAATAAAATGAGAAGGCAAGATTAGTGAAAAAAATAATAAAAAGAAATGAACAAAGCCTCCAAGAAATATGGAATTGTGTGAAAAGATCTAATCTATGTTTGACAGGTATACCTGAATTTGACGGGGAGCATGAATCCAAGCTAAAAAACACTCTTCAGGATATTATCCAGAGAACATCCCCAACCTAGCAAGGCAGGCCAATATTGAAGTCCAGGAAATACAGAGAACACCACAGAGATATTGCCCAAGAAGAGTAACCCCACGGCACATAATGGTCAGATTTGAAGTAAAGGAAAAAATGCTAAGGGCAGCCAGAGAGAAAGGTCGGGTCATCCACAAAGGGGAGCCCATTAGACTCACAGCAGATCTCTTGACAGAAACCCTACAAGCCAGAATAGAGTGGGGGCCAATATTCAACATCCTTAAAGAAATTAACTTTCAACCTAGAATTTCATATCTGGCCAAACTAAGCTTCATAAGTGAAAGAGAAATAAAATACATTTTGAACATGCAATTGCTCAGAGATTTCATCACAACCAGGCCTGCTTTACAAGAGCTCCTGAAAGAAGCACTAAACATAGAAAGGAACAACCACTACCCACAGCTCCAAAAACAAACCAAATAGTGAAGAGCATTGACACAATGAAGAAACTGCATCAATTAACAAGCAAAACAACCAGCTAGCATCAAAATTGCAGAATCAAATTCACATATAACAATGTTAACCTTAAATGTAAATGGGCTAAATACCCCAACCAAAAGACACAGACTGGTAAATTGGATAAAAAGCCAAAACCCATAGGTGTGCTGTATCCAGGAAACCCATCTCACATGCAAGGATATACAAAGGCTCAAAATAAAGGAATGGAGGAAGATTTGCCAAGCAAATGGAGAGAGAAAAAAAAAACAGGAATTACAATCCTAGTCTCTGATAAAATAGACTTTAAACCAACAAAGATCAAGAGACAAAGTAGGACATTACATAATGGTAAAACAATCAATGCAACAAGAAGAGCTAACGATCTTAAATATATACACGCCCAATACAGGAGCGCTCAGATACATAAAGCAAGTTCTTAAGGACCTACAAAGATACCTAGACTCCCACACAATAATACTGGGAGACTTTAACACTCCACTGTCAATATTAAACAGATCAATGAGACAGAAAATTAACAAGGATATCCAGGGCTTGAACTCAGACCTGGAACAAGCAACCCTAACAGATATTTACGGAACTCTGCACTCCAAATCCACAAAATATATATTCTTCTCAGCACCACATCACACCTACTCTAAAATTGACCACATAATTGGAAGTAAATCACTCCTCAGCAAATGCAAAAGAATGGAAATCATAAAAAACAGTCTCTCAGACCACAATGCAATCAAATTCGAACTCAGAATTGAGAAACTAACTCAGAACCACACCGCTTCATGGAAACTGAACAATTGGCTCTTGAATGTTGACTGGATAAACAATAAAATGAATGTAGAAATAAAGATGTTCTGCAAAACTAATGAAAATGAAGACACAACATACCAGAATCGCTGGGACACATTTAAAGCCGTGTCTAGAGGAAAATTTGTAGTAATAAATGCCTATATGAGAACAAGGAAAGATCTAAAATTGACACCCTATCATGAAAATTGAAAGAGCTAGAGGAACAAAATAAAAAAAAAACTTAAAAGCTAGCAGAAGACAAGAAAAAACTAAGATCAGAGCAGAACTGAAGGAAATAGAAACACAAAAAAAACCCTTCAAAAAAATCAATAAATCCAGGAGCTGATTTTTTGAAAAAGCCAACAAAATAGACCACTAGCCAGATTAATAAAAAAGAAGAGAGAAGAATCAAATAGATGCAATAAATAACTATAAAGGGGATATCACCACAGACTACACAGAAATACAAACCACCATCAGGATTACTACAAACAACTCTATGCACATAAACCAGTAAACCTGGAAGAAATGGATAAATTCCTGGACACTTGCATCCTCCCAAGCCTAAACCAGGAAGAAGTCGAAACCCTGAATAGACCAACAACAAGGGAAAAAGTTGAGGCAGCAATTAATAGCCTACCAACCAAAAAAAGCCCAGGTCCAGATGGGTTCACAGCTGAATTCTACCAGTCATACAAAGAGGAGTTGGTACCATTCCTTCTGAAACTATTCCAAATAATCCAAAAACAGGGAATCCTTCCCAAATCATTTTATGAGACCAAGAGTATCCTAATACCAAAACATGGCAGAGACTCAACAAGAAAAGAAAACTTTAGGACAATATCCATGATGAACACAGATGCAAAATCTTCAATAAAATACTGGCAAACCTATTGCAACAGCGCATCAAAAAGCTTACCCATCACGATCAAGTAGGCTTCATCCCAGGGATGCAAGGCTGATTCAAGATATGCAGGTCTATAAATGTAAGTCACCACATAAACAGAACCAAAAACAAAAACCACATGATTCTCTCAATTGACACAGAGAAGGCCTTTGACAAAATTCAACAGCCTTTATGATAAAAACTGTGAATAAAGTAGGTATTGATGTAATGTATCTTAAAATAATAAAAGCTATATATGGCAAACCCACAGCCAATATCATACTGAATGGGCAAAAACTGGAAGCATTCCCTTTGAAATCTAGCACCAGACAAGGATGACCTCTCTCACCACTCCTATTCAATATAGTACTGGAAGTCCTAGCCAGAGCAATCAGGCAAGGAAAAGAAATAAAGGGTATTCAATTAGGAAAAAAGGAAGCCAAATTGTCGCTATTTGCAGATGACATGATTGTATATTTAGAAGACCCCATCATCTCAGCCAAAAATCTCCTGAATCTGAAAAGCAACTTCAGCAAAGCTTCAGGATACAAAATCAATGTGCAAAAATCACAAGCATTCCTATACACCAATAACAGATTTTAAGAGAGCCAAATCTAGAATGAACTGCCATTCAAAATTGCTACAAAGAGAATAAAATACATGGGAATACAACTAACAAAGGATGTAAAGGACCTCTTCAAGGAGATCAAGGCAATAAGAGAGGACACAAACAGATGGAGAAACATTCCGTGTTCATGGTTAGGAAGAATCAGTACTGTGAATGGGCATACTGCCCAAAATATTTTATAGATTTAGTGTTATCCCCCATCAAGCTTCCAATGATCTTCTTCACAGTACTGGAAAAAACCACCTTAAACTTCATACGAAACCAAGAGAGAGCCCACATAGCCAAGTCAGTTCTAAGCAAAAAGAACAAAGCTGGAGGCATCATGCTACCTGACTTCAAACTATACTACAAGGCTACAGTAATCAAAACAGCATGGTACTGGTACCAAAACAGAGATACAGACCAATGGAACAGAACAGGCCTGGGAGACAATGCCACACATCTACAACCATCTGATCTTTGACAAACCTAACAAAAACAAGCAATGGGGAAAGGATTCACTGTTTAATAAATGGTGTTGGGAAAACTGGCTAGCCATGTGCAGAAAGCTGAAACTGGACCCCTTCCTGACACCTTACACTAAAATTAGCTCCAGATGGATTAAAAACTTAAACATAAGACCTAACACCATAAAAAGCCTGGAAGAAAACCTAGGCAAAACCATCCAGGTCATAGGCATAGGCAAGGACTTCATGACTAAAACACCAAAAGCATTGACAACAAAAGCCAAAATAGACAAATGGGATCTAATTAAACTCCACAGCTTCTGCACAGAAAAAGAAACAATCATAAGAGTGAATCAGCAACCAACAGAATGGGAAAAAATTTTTCAACCTACCCATGTGACAAAGGATTTATATCTAGAATCTACAAAGAACTAAAACAGATTTATAGGAATAAAACCAACAAACCCATTCAAAAGTGGGCAAAGGATATGAACAGACACTTTACAAAAGAAGACATATATGAGGCCAACAAACATATGAAAAAATGCTCATCATCCCTGGTCATTAGAGGAATGCAAATCAAAACTACATTGAGATACCATCTCATGCTAGTTAGAATGGCGATCATTAAAAAATCTGAAGACAACATATATTGGAGAGCATGTGAAGAAATAGGAAAATACACTATTGGTGAGAGGGTAAATTAGTTCAACCATTGTGGAAGACAGTGTGGTGATTCCTCAAGGACCTAGAAATAGAAATTCCATTTGACCCAGCAGTCCCATTACTGGGTAAATATTCAAAGGATTATGAATCGTTCTATTATAAGGACACATGCACACAAATGTTCATTGCAGCACAGTTTACAACAGCAAAGACTTGGAACCAACCCAAATGCCCATCGATGATAGACTGGACAGGGAAAATGTGGCACATATATACCATAGAATACTATGCAGCCATAAAAAAACAATGAGTTTGTATCCTTTGTAGGGACATGGATGAACCTGGAAACCTTCATTCTCAGCAAACTGACACAAGAACAGAAAATCAAACACCTCATGTTCTCACTCATAGGTGGGTGTTGAACAATGGACACAGGGAGGGGAGCATCACACACTGAGGTCTTTCGGGGAGGACTAGGGGAGGAACAGTGGGGCACAGGGAGTTGGCGACATATAAAACAGGGAGAAATGCCAGATATAGGTGATGGGGATGAAGGCAGCAAACCACATTGCCATGTATGTACCTATGCAACAATCCTGCATGATCAGCACATGTACCCCAGAACCTAAAGTACAATTACATACACACATACACACACACACACACACACACACACACACACATATCAATATTTGAGTTGACAAATACCAAAAGACAAAAATCTCTGGGACTGTCTAAAATCAAAACTGAAAGAACACATCTCATTGATAAGATCTCGAGGTTAAATATGAGTAGACTTGGAGGAATTCTTGAGGCAGAAAGCATTCTTGCCAGCACTCAGTAGTAGGAGGAGGCCAATTGGATACCGATACATACCAACTGAAGGCCATTATGGAGGAACTGTCAATGTGACATGATAGATGAAGATGATGCAAATGAAGAATAACAATCAAGATTTCATGAATGAATGGAAATCAATGGTAAAATGCAAATGGAGAATCAAGAATACTTCTAGTGAAACTACTAAGAATTTCAAGACTTAGTGATCGGGAGCAACAGCAAAAATGGGGAATGCTGGAAAAAATGCTAGTTTAAGGGAAAAAATGATAAGCATCTGTATAATTATGTTAAGTGTGTGATGATTCATCTGAAAGCACACTGAGCAGGAGATCAAAAGGCTCAGACTTAATCCACTGAAGTAAACTGGATCATAAGAGAATGGAGTATTTTAATATCATCTATGTGAAGGAAGAGGAAACTTTAAAGAATTTCTCAATTATCACATGACTACTTTCAGGAAAGACTTTTTTTTAACTGTATAAAGTTGGTGTTCAATACGATATTTTGATCTACATATATACAGTGAAATAATTACTACAGATAAGCAATTTAACATAACCATCATCTCACAGCCCTTTATTTGCATTAAGAGCATCTAAAATCTTACAGAATTTCCAGAATATAGTATTATTAAAGATAGTCCTCATGCTATATACATGTACATACCGCATTTTTTTATCCATTCATCTATGAACAGTCAATTAGATTGCTTCTATATCTTGGCAATTGTGAATAATGCTGTAGTGAACATGGGAGTGGAGCTATCTCTATGAGGTGCTGATTTCATTTCTTGGCGGGGGGTGGTGTACACCTAGAAAATTGCTAGGTCATAAGGTCTATGTTTAATTTTTTTAGGAACTTCCATACTATTTTTTATAATGGCTGCACCAATTTACATTCCCACCAACAGCATACATGTGTTCCCTTTTCTGCACACCTTTGCCAATGCTCATTTCCTGTTTCTTTGATAATAGCCAACCTAACACATGTGAGGTCATATCTCATTGTGATTTTTATTTGCATTTTCCTGATGACTGGTGCTGTACACTGTTTCATATACCCATTGACTATTTGTATGTCTTCTTTGGAGAAATTTCTATTCAGGTCCTTTGTCCATTTTTAATCAGGTTATTCATTTTTTTTGCTATTGAATTAACATGAGTTCCTTATATATGTTAGATATTAACTCCTTATCAGATACATGTTTCATGAATTCCTTCTCTCAATCTGTGGGTAGCCTCTTCATTTTACTCATTTTTGTGGTTGTTGTTCTGTAGACGTGTTTAGTTCCATGAAGTCCCATTTGTTTACTTTGGCTTTTGTCCGTGTTTTTGGTGTCCTAGTCAAAAACATCATTGCCCAGACCAGTATCCAAGAGCTTTTCCACTATGTTTTCTCCTAGAACTTTTATGTTTTCAGTTTTTATATTTAGGTCTTTATTTGATTATGAATTGATTTTTGTGTACGATATAGAATAAGAATATAGTTATATTCTTTTGTATGTGAACATCTCATTTTCCCAACACCACTTATTGAAGAGACTATACTTTCCCCATTGTGTTCTCCTTTGGGATTTGTCAAAATTAGTTGGCTGCATATGTGTAGGTTTATTTCTGGCTTTTCTATTCTGTTCCATTGCTCTATGTGTCTGTTTTTATGCCCTCTTGTTTTTATTACTATTGCTTTGTGATATAATTTGAGATTAGAAAGAAGACCTACAATTTTATTTATTTTAGGATTTAGTGGTTTGCTATAAATTTTAATGTGTCCAGATGATGATCATTAGCATTTTTTTTTAAAAGATAATTGGCCAGTCTCTGTCAACCTTGACCACCTAAATCCTCCATCTTGCCTCTAATGGAATATAAATATTGTGGAGTCAATGGTTCCTTTTACTCTCTACTATTAACACGTACCTAATATAGAATATCACCTGGAAGGTAGTAAATCCTCAACAATTTAAGTGAAAAAAAATGGCAGAGGAAAGGAGGGAGGAATAGAGAGTAGGCTGAAAAGAAAAACATAAAATAGTACTGGTTTATCACAGACCAGGAAATATAAAACCTAAGAATTACTTCTTCAAAGTTTTGCTTTAAAGGTTTCTTTATAGGATTAAAGTATCTCACGACACTACACAAAAGATGAAATAACACCGATTTTGATTTAGAAAGAAAAATTGTTTCTTTGCTATACTTTTTCCTTAAACACACATTACCCTTAGAGGTCTGCTGTTGAAAGCTGATAAAATATGGGAAATAATGGTCAGGCACCTAAACCATTTAAAAGTACTTCAGTTATATCATCTTTTCACATACAACACTTATATGCACAAATAAAGATTCCAAACACATTTTATCCTTCAGCTATTTCACCACACAATGGGGGCAACTTAAGGAATCTTAAAGGTAAAAATTGAATGTTATACTATCATAAAAAGTTAAAGCCAACCCATCCATGGCTAAGGTGATACATCTGTAGGTAGTAAATATTCTTTTATTAATCTGCTTAATTTATCTGGAGATGAAATTTTCACACAATAATTTTGCCTTTGTTTATCGGATATTATAGTTGCTCCTTTGAGCAACTAGTCATAAGTAAACACAAAATCTATCTCATTTTTTACCATGAGGAAAGTTATATGAGGACAAAAGGTTATAGAAAACAAGTTTCTTTTTCATTTAAAAATTCTGAAGAATTATGAGACCCAAATTATTTTATTTAATGAAATGTTTAAAACTCAGTTTCAACTGATGTCTTTTTTTTTAATTCAGGTTCTGTTCACAATTTTTGAAATATATTAATTTTTAGTTTTAATATTTATTTCTTCCAATATGTCTAAATTACCAACATGTAATAAATGCATTTTTAAATGATAATGAGATATTTTACATTATTTCATTGATTTGAACTCTTAGCCATTTGGTGTGTATGTTACACTTACACCATGTCTCAGTTCAGATTGGCTACATTTCAGGTGCCCACCAACTAAAGGTGACTAGTGGCTATTTCACTAGATACCATATTCTCTGCAACAGTGGGGAAAGAGGACTTTGGTCCTCCTCTCTTCTCATTCCTCACTATCACACAAATATCTATTAAGTACCCACCTTTTATCTGATACTGAAGATAAACATTAGGGGAAAAATCAAATGGGGGCCTCAAATTCTCTCAGTTGAAGAATACTATATGGAGATATTGAATATATGAATAGGCAATGGCAAGACCATATATGATCATAAAACTTTCACCCACAACCTCTGGCAGCAAGCAACCAGCCAGAGAAGCTAGACCATAACTACTGCAGCAATAGGCCTACAGTGGTCAGGACTTTATCAATGTCTTTCAGCTTTCATTTTTTTTTTGGCCCCACTACCAATTCAAGACCAATCAGAGAAAGCCAAATATACTCCCCAAACCAACTAGAAAAGATAACCTGCTTCTATGCAGATCTCTGCAGCTTCCTCATGTTAATAGCTCCAATCAGGGGATAACTGCAGCCTTTCTTCCTTTTGCTTTACTACAAAGATTTCCCCCTCTCCTGTCTGCCTCTTATTCTGATGCCCTTCCAAGCTTTTAATACAGAGCCTCTGTTTCTTCTCATATAAACAGTCTTCATTTATTTTCATAAATCTTTCACTGTTCTTTTTACAATGACTAAAATAATTAAACATTCTTTTCATTTTTCCTGTGGGTTCAGGTTTTCTTTTTATTTGCATCGTTCATTCATGCAACGAACGACTCTGCTGTGCTCTACTAGGTGCAGCCATTATGCTGAGTCTCAAACTAAGTAAAGAGCCAGAGATTCAATCTTTTCCCTCAGGAAACTTAGAGCTTAGCAATAGTACACACAAATAAATGTTTAATAAGTTGTACTAAACACTACAAAGAAAAAATGCATTGTGAATGAATGTCTATAATGGGATCTCAACATTTTAGTTTTCATAAGATTTGAATGTCAATTCTTTGCAAGAAAAACCTTTTATCCTGCTACTAACTTGAACCTTAATAAATGCTTGGCAAAATAAAACATATTATTTTCCCAAGACTTGCACATCGAAAACCAAACATTTTTCCTTATCTCCCTATTATCGCTTTTTGCTTATTTCTCATGAAATACATTAAATTTTACAGCAGTAAAACCTTTACCAGAATTTAACAACTTGGGATTCTCAACATTCGTGAAAATTTTGTTCACTCTCAACATTTATGCTAAACAAGCATAGAGAAACAAACAAATTATTCAGAATCTTGATGATCAAGACCTTATCTAGAAAAAAGGCAAAAGGGATTTCAAGAATGACAACAAAGAGAAGTCCTAGGATGAAAACAGTGTAGCAGGCCCAGGGAAAAATCCTTCCAGCTACAGAGTCAAGGGCTTGTTTTGGAAGAAAAAACAAATTGGAACTGATTGAGGCTCTTAAGTAATTTATCTTGTGGACAATTATAGTAAGAAGCTCTTGAAAGGTATGGGAAGAATTAGAAATAGGTACAAAGTTGACTACGCACATGAAAAAGGAAATCATTATTAACTTCAAGGAAAGGAAGCATAATCTACTCAGCTGTGAGCAGCATTTGTATTAACTGATTATGAATTTAACTGATTATTAATATAACCAATAACTTTAATAAAACTATATTAGAAACTAAGTTTATATTTTTCTAACAATGAATTAATAGGTGATGTGGAAAACTGATAAACCAAAAAAAAAAACAGACAACTGCAGACATCAACTCCCAAGGCTAACATTAGGGAAAGATTCCTTAAGTGGAGAAAATAGGAAGAGAAAAGCATATTAGGAAACAATATGAGTAAAATCAAGGTGCTGGTGGTGATATGAAAATCATGAAGGGAAAGTGACTAGTGTCATCTGTTACTGAGCATCGAGTGCTCACACAGGCAATTGTGGAAGGTGAAGCAATCATTTTGTGAACTGTCTTGCATGCTAAAATAAGGAGTTTTAATATTATCCCCTAGGTCCTAGAGAGCCACAGAAGGCTTGAATAGATGAGTAACATGATGAAACCAACATTTTTCAGAATCTGGATCTGACCTCAATATGTTAAATGGTTTGGAGAAAGTAGAAACTGAGGCATTACTTTGAAGTTACAGGTTTGAAGCAGGAAATCTTTCCTGGCCCCTTCACAGGCAGGAACTGGAGTGCACAGGTGCTGGAACTAGCTGGGTGCTTCAGTGCTGTAGGGATGAACTCCACTCGCTCAAACCGATTGTGCTCAACCCCTCATAGGAGGGAGCACACAGGTAAGCAGGTGCAGGACTCAGATAGAATGCTTTTGAGCACTGACAGAAGCAATACTTCATGAAGGCCCCAC
Source organism: Callithrix jacchus (assembly GCF_049354715.1). NCBI lineage: Eukaryota > Metazoa > Chordata > Mammalia > Primates > Cebidae > Callithrix > Callithrix jacchus. The sequence goes on along the minus strand of NC_133511.1, from coordinate 39,287,518 downwards.
AGCAGTGTCTAGTGGGGAGTACCTGTGACCCCCTAAATCCCAGAAGGAATGTTAAAGTGAGTGTTCTTTTAGCTTTTGCTGTCCCAGGATGGCTTAAATGTTAAACAGTCAATGGGCCCTCTGCCTTTTTGGATGAGGCAATTGCTTTCCGCCATTGAGGGCAGAGGGTCAGTGTGACAGCCATTTGTATCTTGAGCTTTTGACTGGTGTCAGGAAAAATCAAGTTGCACAAATGGATAGTAAATGCATGGGATTTTATTGCCAATGGAAGTGGCTCTCAGTGGAAAGGGGAGCTGGAAAGGGGATGTACCAGGAAGGTATTCTTCCCCTGAATTCCAGCCGTCTCTGGCCAACTCTTCTCCAAAGTCCCATCCTCAAGCTGTCCCTCTGAAGTCAAGCTGCTTCTGTCCAACACTCAGCTGCTGCTTCTCCTCTTGACTTTTCGTGGCTTCTTCTTCCCTGCTAGCTGGGTCAGGGATTTTTATGGGTACAGGATGAGAGGCTTGGCAGGCCATGGGTAGTTTTAGAAAAGGCAACATTCAAGTAGGAAACCAGGGATGGAAAGGTCTCACTTTGGACTGCAGTTCCAGGATTGAGGATGGGATCTTTGTCAGAGACCCTGCCCTTTTCTACCTAGAATTTCTCTCTGCCTCCTGTTCCTATGAAATTGACACTATAGGCCCACACCCTCACAAACATATACATATAGAAAATCAAGACTTGAAAAACTATGATTCACAAAACTTTTAAATGAATAGTACTTGAGAATTCCTTAATGGAGTATTTAATCTTTTACGGAGTACCAACTAAGTGTAAGGCTTTCAACCAAACCGTTTAGCTTGCTCATCCCTCTAACCATCAGATAATGTGACCCTGATCTAAGAGCAATTACATTGTGTTTAATAGATATCACTCATCAAAAGAGAAAAGGCTATCATTTTTGTTGTTGTTATAGCAGGTAGTTTATGGTGTTTACTAAACATAGTATTCTAAGCTTTGCATATATTGAGATTTAATTCTTTGATAACTCTATGAGGTAGGTAATTATTTGCACATAACAGGAAATTAAGATACTTGAGGGTTAAATAATTCACCCAAGGTAACAAAGCCAAGTTAAGGCTAAAACTGAGATTTGGATTTAGGCAGGCTATTGCCAGTATCTCACACTCTTAACCACTATATGAGGTTGCCTCTAATTGAAAAAAAAAAAAAAAACGTGAAAACTAAAAGTAAAATATTTTTCTTGACCTCTTATTTTAGCTTCTCAATGCTTCAGATTAAAAAAAAAACATAGACAAGGGAGAAATAAAATCTAGCTGAGCCTCATTTTTCCTCAACTGTAAAATTATGAAAATAATTAAAATCTCACTGAGATGCTTTTGCCAGCATCATAGAAACTAGATGGAAGTAATGGCCCCAATTATTTGGAACTCCCTATGTCCGTGCCTTCTCACTCCGGGCATGGCCATGTGTTATGAACTGAACTGTGACTGCCCCTCCTCTCACATTCATATACTGAAGTCCTAATCCCCAGTACCTTAATATGTGTCTGTATTTTGAGATAAGGCCTTTGATGGGATGATTAAGTTAAAATGAGATTGTTGGGCTGAGTATAGTGGCTCACCCCTGTAATCCCAGAACTTTGGGAGGCTGAGAAAGGTGGATCACGAAGTCAAGAGACGAGACCATCCTGGCCAACATGGTGAAACCCCATCTCTACTAAAAATACAAAAATTATCGGGCATGGTGGCATGTGCCCAGCTACTCCCAGCTATTTGGGAGGCTGAGGCAGGAGAATAACTTGAATCCGGGCGGCGGAGGTTGCAGTGAGCCGTGATCACGCCACTGCACTCCAGCCTGGGTGACAGAGTGAGACTCCTTCTCAAAAAAAAAAAGAGAGAGATTGTTATGGTGGGCCCTAATCTAATCTGTTAGTGTCCTTTTAAGAAGAAGAAACGTGGTCACAGAGAGGTATCAGGGATGTAGAAGAAAGAGAACAAAGACCATGTGCAGACACAAGAAGGTAGCCATCTACAAGCCAATGAGAGAGCCCTCAGATGAAACCAAATTTGCAAAACTCTTGATTTTGGACTTCTAGTCTCCAGAACTACAGTAAACAAATTTATGTTGTTTAAACTACCCAGTCTAAGGTATTTTGTTATAGCAGCCCTGGCAGACCAGTACATTGTGTTACTTACTTGACAATATGATGTTAGTATATGTAACACCAACATAAACTGGAAAAGCACTTACATCTCTCCATTACCCCTCACGCCTGTTCCCACCATCACTGCACTAACATAGCCAGTTACCCTCTAGGAGAATGAAAAACACATAGAACAGAGCCGAGTAACCACAGCTAAATCTATCCTAGGTCATCCAACAGCTAGTCAACCTCCAGATAAATGACCAAGATCAGGCAAGACCACACTTGGCTGAGTTCAAGCAAAAGCACCAACAATGTTCCTGTGACCTAAATATATACTTATCACTTTAAGCCACCAAACTGGGGGAGAGCATGTTATGAACATGATCGTGCCAATGGATAACAAATGCAAGTATCAAATAAAATACACAGTACCTGACACAGAATTGCAACTTCCCTAATTTAAACTCAGCTTCCACAGTTCTATGATTTGAAGGGGATCAAAGTGAACAAATAAATTCATGCCAATTTGCACTCATCACAAGTGTAGACATGCTTCTAGTAATTAGAAAAAAGTTATAAGCTAAAATATTCATTTCAAATGTAAAAGAATTAATTATAATACAGGATTTTATTCTTCTAAAGGGTGTTCATGTCCATTACAGATTACTTTAAATGTTAACATCTTAGTTCCCTGATACTGTTACTAAAGAAATTCACAATTACCTACAGGTCCATTAAATAAATCAGTCCTCTAATTCTCCTAAATTAATTATCATTAGTGTAAATGTTTGCTGTGGCCACAGTAAATAAAACTATTATCAACTGCCAGTAGAGGTTTCCTCAAAGCGTGCTTTGGTCTTCATTATTTTAAAAGACTCAGAAAAGCATATAGGTTTGTAGGGGAAGAAATCATTCAAATCACATCTTTTCCCAAAGAATCTAATGCTTGAATATTCTGTACAGCATCCCCATAGTTTTCTTTTCTACTGCTTCAATCTGGGTCTGAACAGGAGATGAAAACCACAACATAATGTAAAGGAAAGTTTATTATAAAGACTCCTTAAGCAATGATAATAGAGATACAAGATGCATAGAAAACTCCATAGGTTACCCTAGGACCGAGAGAATATATCTAAGGAAGGATAAACCAGAATAGAAGGTATCCTCCCGGAGGATAGGATTCAGATTTTGCTGAGGTGTGTTGCAATTCACTGGATCAGAGAAAAGTTATCTGTGCGTTCAAAATCAGAGCAGCTCCACAGTAATTGGGCAAGCAAGGAGCAAACCTCTGTGGCATGGAGGAGTTCCTGCCAGTGGGCTAACATCTACAGGAGCAGAGGGAGTCAATGTGCCACTGTGGCAGGAGCCCTGGAGCACAGGATTTCCATGTTGTTAGAGCCACAGAAAAGTGATTGCCAGGCCCGACCAGGGCTACAATGTCAGAAGGCCCACATGTTCCCTGGGGCAGAGCACCCCTGGCTATCTTTATGTTTCCATGGCTGACAAAGCATTTGGCCTCAAGAAACAGTAAGAGATGCCCCATTTTCTGGCAATATCCCTGTAGCCCTCTCAATTGAGAAGGCTTAACAGATTGCTCACAGTAAAGTAGAAATGTTTAAAGAAACACCATTCATTATTGCAGAGCAAGTTTTGAGTGTGGAGCTGAGAGGCATTAGATTAATAATTGGCACCCCAACTAAACCATAAACACCTACTGAGCATGAGAATCAAACACTTCTCAACCAAAGAAATTATTTCATAACTGTAGTTTTTCATCTGGCTGATTTAACATTTTTTAACCTAGAAAGGCAAATTTACCAATCTAATAAACTGAAGATAAATGGTTTTGTTTCTGTACATCTTACGATCTTCCCCAATGTTACACACCTCATGTAAATTAAATTAGCAACTTATTGAATGGTTCTAACTTAATAAAGAAAACTTTCAATCAAAGCATAGCATACAATTTTAACACAGGTGAAATAAATAAGAGAAAAATATATACAAGTATAACACAGAGATATTGCAGACTTGGTTCCAGACCACTGCAATAAAGTAAATATTGCAATAAAGCAAGTCAAACAAATTTGTTTTCCAGTGCATATGCATGTTATATCTACACTATTCCGCAGTCGATTAAGTGTGCAATAGCATTAAGTCTAGAAAAACAATGCACATACCTTAATGTAAAAACCCTTTATTGCTAAAAATGCTAATAATAATCTGAGCCTTCAATCACATGTAATCTTTTGCCTTGATATTGAAGACTGCTGCTTGATCAGGGTGGTGGTTGCTGAAGGCTGGGGTGGCTGTGGCTATTTCTTAAAATAAGAAAACAAAAAAGTTCACTGCATAGATTGACTCTTCCTTTCATGAAAGATTCTACAGTAGCATACACACAATGCTGTCTGATAGCATTTTATCCACAGTGGAACTTTTTTGAAATTTGGGGTCATTTTTCTCAAACACTCCTACTGCTTTATCAACTAAGTTTATATAGTCGTCTAAATCCTGTGTTATCATTTCAACAATATTCACAACATCTTCACTGGGAGTCAATTCCACCTGAAGAAACCACTTGATTTGCTCATCTGTAAGTATCAATCCCTCAGTCATTCAAGTTTTATTGTGAAATTGCAGCAACTCAGTTACAGATTCTAATTCTAGCTCTCTTACTATATCCACCACATCTGCAGTTACTTCCTCCACTGAAGTCTTGAACACCTCCAAGTCATCCATGAGGTCTGGAACGAACTTCTTCCAAACTCTGATTGATGTTGATATTTTAACCTTTTCCCATGAATCACAAATGTTCTTAATGGCAACTATGATGGTGAATCCTTTTCAGAAGGTTTTCAATTTTCTTTGATCAGATCCATCAAAGAAATTACTATCCATGACAGTTACAGCCTTACAAACTGTATTTCTTAAATCATAAGACTTGAAAGTTAAAATTACTCCTAGATCCATAAGCTACAGAGTATTGTGTTAACAGAAATAAAAACAACATTAATATCCTTGGACTTCTTCATCGGAGCTCTTTGATAACTCAATGCTTTCTCAATGAACAGCTTTAATTTGAAAGGAATCTTTTATTCTGAACAGTAGGTCTGAACAGTGGGCTTTAAATATTCAGGAAACTGTGAAAAATATTCAGTAAACAGATGTGCTGTCATCCAGGCTTTATTGCTCCATTTCTAGCACAAAGGCAGAGTAGATTTAACATTACCTTTGAGAAAACTAAGACTTTCAAAATGTTAAATAAGCATTGGATTTAACTTAAAGCCAACAGCTACATTTGCCCCCAACAAGACTGTCAGGTTGTCTTCGACGCCTGTAGCCAGTCATTGATATCTTCTGTCTCTACAAGTTCTAGATGGCATCTTCTTCCAACATAAGGATGTTTTGTCTGCATTGAAAATCTGTGGTTTAGTGTAGCCATTTTCATGAATAATTTTAGCTAGATGTTCCAGATAACTTGCTTCAGCTTCTATATCAGTACTTGCTGCTTCACTTTGTACTTCTATATTATGGTGATGGCTTCTTTCCTTAAACCCATGAGCCTACCTCTGCTACCTTCGAACTTTTCTTCTGCAGCTTCCTCACCTATCTCAGCCTTCATAAAACTGAAGAAAATTAGGGTCTTATGGATTATATTTTGGTTTAAGGGAATGTTGTGGCTGGATGGATCTTCTATGCAGACCAAAAGAATTTCTCTGTTTTGGAAGTAGGGCTGTTTTGCTTTCCTGTCGTTCATGGAGTAATACTTTTAATGCTTTCTTCATGCTTTCCTTGCTAATTTTAATAGTTTCTATTTTTTTATTTAAGTGAGAAAGATGAAATGCTTTTTTTCACTTGAACATTTAGAGGCCATTGTAGTGTTGTTAATTTTAATACTGGCCTAACTGAGATTCAATACAGGTCTAATTTCAATAGTTGTATTACAGGCAATAGGAAGGCCAAGGAGAAAGAAAGAGCCAGGGAAACAGTCTCCTCAGTGGAACAGTCAGAATACAAACATCATTGATCTGTTAGTTATTCTGTCTTACATGGGTCTTGTTTGTGGCAACCCAAAACAACTACAATTGTGTCATCAAAGATCACTGATCACAGATCACCGTAACAAATATGATAATAATGAAAAACTTTCAAATATTGTGAGAATTACTGAAATGTGACAGAATGATACAGTTTGAGCATAAACTGGAAAAATGGTACCAATTGACTTGCTCACTATAGGGTTGCCACAACCCTTCAATTTGTAAAGAATGCAGTATCCGCAAGGTGCAAGAAAGCAAGGCATGATAAAATGAGTTATGCTTGTAATGGCCTTTTGTGTGTACTGAAACCTAAATAATTTATTTAAATATTCAAAAAACTAAGTACAAAAGTCCACTTCTGATGTATGACCATAGCAAATCTTCCTCAGAACTATAAATGTAATTTTCTCCAGGACTGCTTCAAGTTCACTTAGTTTTTAGCCTGACTGAATCCTTCTTTCTGAAAGAAGCTAAGTGCTAGTGTTTTCTTAGTGTAAGATAATAGGATTTCTCCCTAAAATCTCGGTGTTTCCTATGACTCTCATAACAAAGCACCAGAAACTGGACGGCTTCAACAAGGGAAATATATTGCCTCAGCTATGGGGTCTAGAAGTCCGAGATCAAGATGTAGTCAGGATTACTTCCTTCTAAGAGCTTTGATGAGAAATCCACTCCATGCATTTTTTCCTAACTTTTGGTGAACTATCTCTGTATTCAAATTGTCCATTATTATAAGGACACAGTCACAGTGGATTAGAGCCTACCTCAGTGACCCCCATCTAACTTGATTATCTGCAAATATTTTATTTTCAAATAAGGTCACATTCAAGGTACTTGGGGCTAGGACTTCAACATCTTTTAGAGGGAACACAATTCAACCCAGAAACTCTCCTTACATTTTAAGGCTAGCAATTTCCAGAGATTTCAGTCTCCCTTGTGCCAGAGGACTCTATCACATTTTTTGAGCCTCAGAACCCACAAAATGTGATCACTCATAGGATTCCTATTTGATAGACATATTGGTAATGATTAATAGTTGGTGAATAGATGCTTTAGATAATCAAGGGAATCTCTTTCCAACTCAGAGTAAAAAATCTACTTATTAGCAATTCTCCAGAGGATCAAAACTGATCATTCACCCACCAAAATTATCTTAAGAAGAAAGCCCTTAGAGTGACAAAAATTAAAAATGAGAAAAACAATTGCAAAGTATTAGGTCAAAAACTTAATCTAAACTCCTTTGACATCAAGAGACAGAAACTCAATTTACATTGGCTTACATGGAGAGGGGAAGAGAGGGCAGTAATTATATTTATTGGCTTATGTAAGTAAAAGATTCAAGAATTGAGAATAGCTGGATATAGCAACTGAGTAGCTCTCATTACAGCTCTCTCCCTTTATTTTCCCTGCAATTCTCTGTGATGGTCATTATGAGTTTCTCAATCTTAGCATTGCCAACGCTTTTGGATAGATGGTTCCTTATTGTGAGGAGTCGTTATGTACAGGATGCCCAGCAGCATTCCTGGCCTCTACCTACCAGATATCAGTGGCACCCTCTTTCAAACTGTAAGAACCAAAATGTCTCCAACACTACCCAACATCCCACAGGGAGCAAAAATGTCTGTTATCTCTACATAGTGACCTCAGAAAACCATTCAATTTATAGTAAACCTATTGATTTATAATTCTTACATCAAGAAGGGTTTCTTTTCCAGTGATCTAATAACAACCCTAGACCTAATGCCCATAATCCAACATTTAACATAGGTAATTATAAATCATTTGACATTGATAATATTTATATAGATGGGCAAAGGACAGAGACCCAGGATGCTGTGATGGTCTACACAAGGATAACATGCCTAGTTTCCATAGTGGGTGGGGGCATTGCGATAATTTCCATAGACTTTTATCAATTTATGTGATGGATTTTCTTTATATTAGTTGTGATTAAATTTCTACTTAGAATGTTAACCTTTACCTAAATTCTTGGTGTGTAGAACATTTGTAAATTTCATAGCTGTTATCTACTTTACATCGTTTTGGCCTGCAATACCTGCTCCACTTTCCTATCACTGACACAAACTTAGTCACATGTGAGCAATGCTGGAAAAGGTAAGCTCTATCTAAATCAAATATGCCAGAAAAAAAAAAAAAAACCTGGGGAGTTATATTCGTAAAAAGAAGAAAGAAAAATAGATATCAGAGGACAATTAACAGCTTGTATTATGACCTGGTACTAACTAAAGAGCAATTGGAGGAGAAAAATGTCAATTTAGAACTCATGAGGAAAAGAAAAAGAAAAAAAAAAAAAGAATATATTTATTTGCTAAATGTATTATACCTAACCATAAAAAATTATTATGGATCTCATTTTATACATAAGAAAACTAAGAGTCAAAGCCATTAAATATCTTCCCCAAAGACACAATGTCATAAATAGCAAAGTCTGGTTTCAAACCCCAGATTGTCAAAATTGATGTTCTTCATTAACCCACAATATACAGTGGCAGTTTCTCTACTTGGCATGTGTCAGAGTGGGCTGATCAAATGTAAAATGAGGGCAATTGCTGACATTTCAGTTAAAGACATGAAGATTTAAGTCTCACAATTTTTTAAATTTATATTTTCTTATCCAACAGAATTATATAAAAATGTAACTTAAAAAGATTAGGGGTCAAATCTAAATAATCCAATTTTTCCACTTTACCATAGAGAAAACTCAGGCCAAGCATCACGGTTAAAAGCTTTGTCTATCACCTCTTGTGGTCTTTTCCATATACGACAGGTCAGAGAGTCACCTAGTCTTGAAGTTCCTCCTCTCATGGAGCAGACACTGCAGTGGAGGAAAGAAAGCTATAGCAACTCAGTACGACATTATTTGAAAAGTATTGTAAGCTTGCAGCAATGGGCCAGGTACAATCAGTGCCCAGAGGAGGAAGTCAGATGAAGAATTACTATTCAGAGACTAAAACCCAGGCCTTCTCCACTACAAAACCTGAAACCTGGTGTGTGGAGCTACTCAGAAGACATATAAGCAGCCTATGTTTGCTTGCACCCTCATCTAAGAATGGGTTTAATTTTTGACTAGGCAACTACCTAGAAAGTAGTTTTCATTGTTCTTCAAAACAATAATTTCCATTTTAGAGCTCAGGAGCCAAATGTTCAGCTATAAACTGATGCAAAACATTAAAAGCCAGAATTCAGGGACATTTGATCTCTATAAGCCCAAAAGTACAGTTTCTGTTTTATATTCTCAATAATTTATAGCAGTATGCCAGTGTTAAGATCTGAAGCTCTGAAATAAAACCAACCAGAATTTAATTCCCAGTCCTACCTTTATTAGAAATAGTTACCATTTGGCAAATTACTCAATATCCTCAAGCCTGGTATATCATAAGTAGGGTAGGGTTAACAGTCCCTGCCTCACCTGCTGCTGAGAGTGTGAAATTAGATAATATGCCGCAGGTGAAGTACTCAACAGGCTGCCAGACACCAAGCGAGCACTCAACAAAGGTTGCTTGTAACGCATACAAGTTTTTCCTATGTTTTTTTCTAGTTTTCATTTATTTTCTTGAGCAATTCTGTAATCCTACTATGCATGAATAAAGGGGAGGTTGAGTTTCTAGGTTCTCAATCATTATACAAGTCCCTTTGAGCACTGTCTAGCTAGGCCTATTCTCCCAATCACAACACAGTCTAACAATCTACCTAGATCAGGTAAGCTAGCATCTCTAGGATGCATTCATACATTTATCCATTCAACAAGCCCATAAATATTGATTGAGCATTAACCAGGAAGGGATCTTGGTGCATGAAATACATCAATAAATAAAACAGCATAAAAGTAAACAAGTATATAATTAAGGAAGATAATTTTTTGGATACTAACAAGGGTAATGAATAGAGTACTCTGTAAGAGCAAGATGAGGGATATATGCTTTAGATATGAAGAAAAGCTGGTATGGGAGATGAAATTTGAAATGAGACTTATAAGGACAATCAAGGCCATTTTTAAAAATCAAAAGAAAGCATTCCACACCAGGGAACAGTAAGCACAAAGGCTCTAAGGCAGGAACAAGGTTGATACATTTCAAGGGAAAAAAATATCATTGTGAGGACTTCCAGTTTCTGGCCACTCCATCCTAACAAATAAAATGCTAAACAAACTAAAAACTCAACAACTCTTAGGTCTGTCAGAGAAGTGAGGTCACAGTGCAATCCACTACCTCCCAAACTGGGAAGACAGAGAGGCGAATACAGAGAATCACAACTTACCAGAGCAGAAATCTCCATGAGAACAAGTGCTGGTGACAGAGTACAGTCAAGAAAGGAGACGGGAAGTCTCGCTTTCGCAAATTTTCCCACCTGGAGCTCTACCATGTTCTCATTGGAAGCGTCACAAAAAATCCCCTTACACTTCCAGGGGGAGGAAAAGAGGGCCAGTTTTCAAATAAACTGGAGCATTCTGTTCTTAATGAGTCTGCCCTCAGGTGAAACTATTTCACCAGAGCCACATCTGCTAGATTCTATTAGGGTCTAACTGACCTGGGGAAATGCAAATATCTAACTCCAGTTCCCTCTAGACTTCGGCATGGGAGAAGGGACATTCCCAACTCCATTGCCCCACCTCCAGCCATCCTGTCCCATTTGCAAAACTTACAGTTCAAGGGCCACAGGCTAACAAAAAACTGAAACCTAATCCCAGAACTATAGAATGTTTCCCCAGCTCCCCTCACACCTTACCACTATGTTAAAAAGGTTCATTTGGCTGGGCACAGCAGCTCACGCCTACACTCCCAGCAATTTGATAGGGCTAGGTGAGTAGATCAAGAGGTCAGGAGATCAAGAGCATCCTAGCCAATATGGTGAAACCCCGACTCCATTAAAAGTACAAACATTAGCTGAATGTGCCTGTAATTCCAGCTATTCCGGAGGCTGCAGCAGGAGAATCACTTGAACTCGGGAGGCAGAGATTGCAGTGAGCAGAGACAGCACCACTGCACTCCAGCCTGGCCATAAACCAAGACCCAATCTCAAAAAAAAAAAAAAAAAAAAAAAGACTCATTCATGGCAGTTCTTTTTATCCAGTCTATCAAGGAAAAAAAATCATAAGGTATACTAATAAAAGCAAACAACACAGATTGAGCAGAGAGCAAGTATCAGAACTAAGGGCTATAATTGATGGATAAAGTAGACAGCATACACCAACAGATGGGCAATGTAAGCAGAGAGATGGAAATCAAAGAAATAACCAAAAAGAAATGCTAAAGCTCAAATGAAGAATGTCTTTGATAGGCTCATTAGTAGACTCAACATAGCTTACAAAAGATTCTCTGAGCTTGATATTTCAGCAGAAACCTCAGACACTAAGAAACAAAGAAAAAAAGACTGAAAACAAAAAATCTCTAGAATATCCAAGAACTGTGAGACAATGTCACAAGAATACCAGGAGAATAAAAGGAGAAAAGACAGAGGAAATATGTGAGGTAATAATGACAGATAATTTCTCCAAATTAATGTCAGATACCATATCACAGATTCAGAAAGCTCAGAGAACACTGAGCAGGATAAATGCCAGAAAAAAATACAGCTAGTTATATTATATTCAAATTGAAAAATCCTACAAAAAAGAAAATCTTGAATGAAGCCAGAGGAATAAACACCTTACCTATAGAAAAGCAAAGATAAAAATTACATCTGACTTCTCCTCAGAAACCATACAAATAATAAAGTGGAGTGAAGTATTCAAAGTGCTGAGACAAAAAAAAAAAACTAAAATTTTGTATCCTGAAAAACTATACCCTTATAAAACAGAGAGAAATACAGACTTCGTTGAACAAATAAAAATTGAGAAAATTTGTTGCCAGTAAACCCATTTTTCAAGAAATGTTAAAAGAAATTGTGTAGAGAGTAGGAAAATGATGTAGGTCAGAAACTTGGATATACCTAAAGAAGGGAAGAGCATCAAAGAAGGAATCAGAAAAGGCAAAATATAAACTTATTTTTCTTATTCTTAATTTATCTAACAGATAACAGTTTACTCAAAATACTAGTAATACAGATTTTTTTTTAAATGAGGTAAAAATAGGACGTAGGACTGACTTGCAGCTCCCACTCAGACAGAGCAGTGTGTGGAAACTCACATTGGGATCTTTTGCTCCAGGAAGTACTACAGGAACATATCAGGAAAGCTGAGAAAATCTACAGACCCTCTGAAGGAGATGGATGGCCACTGCAGGCTCCATGGGATAAACGAGGAACTGTGAGTCCACTTCCTTTCTAAATTGGAAGGCTTATAGTCTGTGGGGCAAGTTCTCAGCCCTTCTCACCAACTGCCTTGAAATAAACCCAGGGTCTCAGTGGGAGTGAGGCAGCCTTTCAGGCTGTGTGAAAGTTGGGTGAGACTATGGCTGTTGGTTTTCCCCAATACCCTGGTAACTTGTGTGATACTACATAGGTAGCCATAATCACCCTGAAAACATAAATCCACTGGCCTGGGTTTTGTTGCCAATGCTTTTGGTGTTTTAGTCATTAAGTCCTTAACTGTGCCTATGTCCTGAATAGTTTTGCCTAGGTTTTCTTCTAGGGTTTTTATGGTGTTAGATCTTATGTTTAAGTCTTTAATCCATCTGGAGTTAATTTTAGTGTAAGGTGTCAGGAAGGGGTCAAGTTTCAGCTTTCTGCACATGGCTAGCCAGTTTTCCCAACACCATTTATTAAACAGGGAATCCCTTCCCCATTGCTTGTTTTTGTAAGGTTTCTCAAAGATCAGATGGTTACAGATGTGTGGCACTGGCTCCCAGGCCTCTGTTCTGGTCCATTGGTCTATACCTCTGTTTTGATTACTGTAGACTTGTAGTATAGTTTGAAGTCAGGTAGTGCGATACCTCCAGCTTTGTTCTTTTTGCTTAGAACTGACTTGGCTATATGGGCTCTCTTTTGGTTCCATATGAAGTTTAAGGTGGTTTTTTTCCAGTTCTCTGAAGAAGGTCGTTGGTAGCTTGATGGGGATAGCACTGAATCTATAAATTACTTTCAGTAGTATGGCCATTTTCATGATATTGATTCTTCCTAACCATGAGCATGGAATGTTTCTCCATCTGTTTGTGTCCTCTCTTACTTCCTTGAGCAATGGTCTGTAGTTCTCCTTGAAGAGGTCCTTTACATTCTTTGTTAGTTGTATTCCTAGGTATTTTATTCTCTTTGTAGCAATTGTGAATGGAAGTTCATTCTTGACTAGGCTCTCTTTAAGTCTGTTATTGGTATATAGGAATGCTTGGGAGTTTTGCACATTGATTTTGTATCCTGAGATTTGCTGAAGTTGCTTATCAGTTTCAGGAGATTTTTGGCTGAGATGATGGGGTCTTCTAAATATACAATCATGTCATCTGCAAATAGAGACAATTTGACTTCCTCCTTTCCTAATTGAATACCCTTTATTTCTTTTTGTTGTCTGATTATTCTGGCTAGAACTTCCAATACTATATTGAATAGGAGGGATCAGAGAGGGCCAAAATAGACAAATGGACCTAATTAAACTCCAGAGCTTCTGCACAGTAAAAGAAACAATCATTAGAGTGTATCAACAAGCAACAGAATGGGAAAAAATTTTTGCAATCTACCTATCTGACAAAGGGCTAATATCCAGAATCTACAAAGAACTAAAACAGATTTACGAGAAAAAAACAAGCCCATTCAAAAGTGGGCAAAGGATATGAACAGACACATTACAAAAGAAGACATACATGAGGCCAACAAACATATGAAAAAATGCTCATCATCACTGGTCATTAGAGAAATGCAAATCAAAAGTACATTGCGATACCATCTCACACCAGTTAGAATGATGATCATTAAAAAATCTGGAGACAACAGATGCTGGAGAGGATGTGGAGAAATAGAAACACTTTTACACTGTTGGTGGGAGTGTAAATTAGTTCAACCATTGTGGAAGACAGTGTGGCCATTCCTCAAGGATCTAGCAATAGAAATTCCATTTAATCCAGAAATCCCATTACTGGATATATATCCAAAGGATTATAAATCATTCTACTATAAGGACACATGCACACGAATGTTCACTGCCACACTCTTTACAATAGCAAAGACTTGGAACCAACTCAAATGCCTATTGATGATAGAATGGGCAGGGAAAATGTGGCACATATACACCATGGAATACTATACAGCCATAAGAAATGATGAGTTTGTGTCCTTTATAGGGACATGGATGAACCTGGAAACCATCATTCTCAGCAAACTGACACGAGAACAGAAAATCAAACACATCATCTTCTCACTCACGGGCAGGTGTTGAATGGTGAGAACACATGGACACAGGGAGGGAGCATCACACACTGGGGTCTGTTGGGGGAAACTAGGGGAGGGACAGCAGGGTGTGGGGAGCTGGAGAGGAATAACATGGGGAGAATTACCAGATGTAGGTGATGGGAAGGAAGGCAGCAAACTACATTGCCATGTATGTACCTATGCAATAATCTTGCATGTTCTTCACATGTATCCCAAAACCTAAAATGCAATAAAATATATATTTTAAAAAAACATACAGAAATCAATAAATGTCATATATCATATCAACAGAATTAGAGACAAAACCATATGATCATACAGAAATCAATAAATGTTATATATCATATCAACACAATGAAAGACAAAAACCATATGATCATCTCAATAGATACAAAATAAGCATTTGATAAAATTCAACATCCCTTCATAATGAAAACTCTCAATAAATTAGGCATAGAGAAAGCATACTTCAACAAATATATAGGCCTTATATGACAAACACACAGTGTACATACTGAATGGAGAAAAGCTGAAAACCCTTCTAAAACGGAAACTCGACAAGGATGACCACTTTCACCAATCTTATTCAAGATAATACCGGAAGTACTATCCAGATCCAGCAAGAGAAAGAAATCAACAGCATTCAAATTGAAAAAGAGAAAGTCAAATAGTCCTTATGCAATTACATGATCTTATATCTAGTAAAACCTAACAACTCCACCAAACGACTATTAGAACTAGTAAATAATTCAGTAAAGTCACAATACAAAAATCAACATATAAATCAGTAGCATTTCTATACACCAATAAGGAAATAACAAAAAAATATTTAATGAAAGCAATCTGATTTATAATAATTACAAAGAAAAAAACCTGGGAATAAATTCGGCCAAAGAGGTGAAAGATCTCTACAAGAAAATCTTTCACCATTGATAAAATATGTTGAAGGGGACCCAAATGCATAGACATACATGTTCATGGATCAGAATAATTATTATTGTTAAAATGACCATACTTTCCATATCAATCTATAAATTCAATGCAGTTTCTATCAAAATATCAATAATATTCTTCGTAGAAATAAAACAATCCCAAAAGTTCATATGCAACCACAAAAAAAGCCTGAACAGCCAAACAATTCTGAACAAAACAAACAGACCTTGAGGCATCACATTACCTGAATTCAAAATATTCTACAAGGCTATTATAATTAATATAGCTAAGTATTATTATAATAGCTATGTGTCTATAAAAATAGATGCATATATCAATGGAAGAGAAGAGAGAACTCAAACCCATGCATTTATACCCAACTAATTTTTGACAAAAACATAAAGAACATACATCAGGGAAAGAATACCTTCTTCAATAAAAGGTGTGTGGAAAAACTGGGTATCTTTATGTAGAAAATGAAACTGGACTCCTAACTCTCACTATATACAAAAGCAACTCAAAATGAATTAAAGTCATAGATATAAGACCAGAAACTACTAGAAGAAAATGTAAGGGAAACATTTCAGACATTAGTCTAGGCAAAGATTTTATAGCTAAGCCTTCAAAAGCACAGAAAACAACAAAACCAAAAAGGAGACTACATTAAAGTAAAAACTTTCTGCATAGCAAAGGAAACAATAAACAGTATAAGGAAATAGCTTGTATAATGAAAGAAAATAGTTGTGAACTATTCATCTGACAAAGGACTAATATCTAGACTATAAAGGGAACTCAAACAACTCAATAGCAAACAAAATCTTATTGAAAAGTGAGCAAAGTATCTGAATAGATGTTTTTCAAAAGACTACATAAAAATGACCAACAGGCATATAAAAAAAATGCTCAGAGAAATAAAAACCAAAACCATAGTGAGATATTATCTCATACCAGTTAGAATGGTTATTATCAAAAAGACAATAAATAACAAATGCTGTTAAGGATGTGGAGAAAAAGGAACTCTTTTTTATTGTTGGTGGGAAGGTAAATTAGCACAGCCATCATGTAAAACATTATGAAGGTTTCTCAGGAAACTAAAAGTCAACTACCATACTATCCAGCAATCCCATTACTGGATATTTATCCAAAGAAAATCAAATATGTATATTGAAAGGATATCTGCACCCTCGTGTTAACTGCAGCACTATTCACAATAACCAAGATTTGGAGTCAACCTAAGTGTTCATCAGTGAATAAATGGAGAAAGAAAATATAGCATCTATCTATCTATCTCTCTATCTCTCTCCCTCTCCAATGGAATACTATTTAGCCATAAAAAGAATGAAATCCTGTTATTTGCAGAAACAAGAATGGAACTAGAAGTCATTATGTTAAATGAAATAAGATAGTCACAGAAAGGTAAATATTACATGTTCTTACTCATATGTGGGAGGTGAAAACGTTGATCTCATAATGATAGAGTAGAATGCTAGTTACTAGAGGATGAGAAATGTGTGGTTGGGGATAATGAAGAGAGCGATTAGTTAGTGGGTATAAACACACAGTTAGATACAAGAAATAAGTTCTAATGTTCAATAGCACCGTAGGGTGACTCTAGCTGATAATAACTTATTGTGTATTCCAAAATAGCTAGAAAATTTTACATGTTCCCAACACACAAAAAAAATGATCAACATCTGAGGTGATATATAACTTATATACCCTGAATTCAATCTTATATAATATATATTTTTTTGAAATATCAAATATACTCCATAAATATATACAATTATCATGTATCACCTTTAAAAATTAAATTAAAAGGCAAAAAAGAAAGCAGAGGTAGCTATACATTTGACCTTTGAAACACAAGGGTTTGAACTGCATTAAGTCCACTTATACATGAATTTTTAAAATAAAAGTTATACTGATTATGAGGGACTGTCCTGGTTTCTATTCCAACTCCTCCACCTCTGCCACCTTGGGACAGCAAGACCAACACCTCTTCTTCCTCTTCCTCAGCCTACTCAACATGAAGACAAGGATAAAGACCTTTATGATAATCTACTTCCACTTAATGAATAATACATATATTTTCTCTTCCTTGTGAGTTTCTTGACATTTTCTTCTCTGTAGCTTCCTTTATTGTAAGAATGCAGAATATAACGCATACAATACAAAAAATATGTGTTAATCAACTGTTATATGTTGTTGATCAAGATTCTGGTAAAAAGTAGTCTAATCCACATGCAGGAAACTGAAACTGGACCATTTTTTTACGCCTCATACTAAAATTAACTAGAGATGAATTTAAGACTTAAATGCAAAATCCAAAACCATAAAAGCCACAGAAGAAAACCTAGGCAATACCACTCAGGACATAGGCATGGGCAGACTTCATGAGGAAAACACCAAAAGTAATTGCAACAAAACTGAAATTGACAAAGGGGATCTAATTAAACTGGAGAGTTTCTGCATACCAAAATAAACTATCATCAGAGTGAACAGGCAACCTACAGAATGGTAGAAAATTTTTGCAATCTATCCATCTGACAAAGGTCTAATATCCAGAATCTACAAGAAACTTAACTTTATGAGAAAGAAACAAACAACCCCATAAAAAAGTGGATATGAACAGACACTTCTCAAAAGAAGATATTTATGTGGCCAACAAACATATGAAAAAAAGCTCAACATCACTGATCATTGGAGAAATGCAAATCAAAACCACAGTGACATACCATCTCATGCCAATCAGAATGGTGATTATTAAAAAGTCAAGAAACGATAGATGCTGGTGAGGTTGTGGAGAAATAGGAATGCTTTCACACTGTTGATGGAAATGTAAATTAGTTCAATCATTGTGGAAGACCACGTGGCAATTCCTCAAGGATCTAGAACCAGAAATACTATTTGACCCAGCAATTCCATTACTGCATATATACCCCAAATAATATAAATCATTCTGCTATAAAGACACATGCACACATATGTTTATGCAGCACTATTTTTTTTTTTTTTTTTGCAGCAAAGACATGGAATCAACACAAATGCCATCAATGATACACTGAGTAAAAAAAATGTGGTACATATACACCATGGAATACCATGCAGCAATAAAAAGAAATGAGATCTTGTCCCTTGCAGGGACATGGATGAAGCTGGAAGCCATTATCCTCAGCAAACTAACACAGGAACAGAAAACCAAATACCTCATGTTCTCACTTATAAGTGGGAGTTGAACAATGAGAACACATGGACACAGGGAGGGGAACATCACACATGGGGGCCAGTTGAGGGATGAGGAGTGAGGGGAGGCAGAGCATAGGAGAAATGACAAATGCATGCGAGGCTTAAAACCTAGATGATGGGTTAATAAGTGCAGCAACTCACTACGGCACATGTATACCTATGATGTAACAAACCTGCACTTTCTTCACTTGTATCCCAGAACTTAATTTTTTTAAAGTTGGCTATTGTTAAGTTATAGAGGAGTAAAAAGTTTTATAAATATTTTCAACTGTGTCAGGGGTCAGTGCCGCTAACCTCCATGTCATTCAAGGGGCAACTGTGTTAATTTCAGAAAGAGCAGACTTCACAGCAAGGCAAGTTAGAAGGAATAAAGAGGATTATTATATAATTATAAAGGATTCAATTCTCCAAGAAGACATATAATCCTTAACATGTATCTACCCCTAACAAAAAAGCATTAAAATGGCCCAAAGACCTTAACAGACACCTCACCAAAGAAGATATACTGATTGCAAATACACATATTAAGAGATGCTGAATATCATATACCGTCAAGAAAATGCAAATTAAAATAATGAGATACCACTACATATCCATTAGAATGGCCAGAATCCAAAGCACTGACAACACCATATGCTAGTGAGGATGTGGAGCAACAGAAACTCTAGTTCATTGATGATGGGACTGAGAAATAGTATAGCCACTTTGGAAAACAGTTTGGCAGTTTCTTTTTTTTTTTTTTTTTTTTTTTTTTTTTTTTTTTTAATTTTTTATTGGATTATAGGTTTTGGGGTACATGAGCAGAGCATGCAAGACAGTTGCGTAGGTACACACATGGCAGTGTGCTTTGCTTTTCTTCTCCCCTTCACCCACATTTGGCATTTCTCCCCAGGCTATCCCTCCCCACCTCCCCCTCCCACTGGCCCTCCCCTTTTCCCCCCAATAGACCCCAGTGTTTAGTACTCCCCTTTCTGTGTCCATGTGTTCTCATTTTTCATCACCCACCTATGAGTGAGAATATGCGGTGTTTCATTTTCTGTTCTTGTGTCAGTTTGCTGAGGATGATGTTTTCCAGATTCATCCATGTCCCTACAAACGACACGAACTCATCATTTCTGATTGCTGCATAATATTCCATGGTGTATATGTGCCACATTTTTCCAATCCAGTCTATTATCAATGGGCATTTGGGTTGATTCCAGGTCTTTGCTATTGTAAACAGTGCTGCAATGAACATTCGTGTACATGTGTCCTTATAGTAGAA
This sequence comes from Callithrix jacchus, assembly GCF_049354715.1. Classification (NCBI taxonomy): domain Eukaryota; kingdom Metazoa; phylum Chordata; class Mammalia; order Primates; family Cebidae; genus Callithrix; species Callithrix jacchus. Next base: position 39,267,570 of record NC_133511.1, on the reverse strand, counting down.
CGATTTATAGTCTTTTGGATATATACCCAGTAATGGGATTGCTGGGTCAAATGGAATTTCTATTTCTAAGGCCTTGAGGAATCGCCACACTGTCTTCCACAATGGTTGAACTAATTTACACTCCCACCAACAGTGTAAAAGTGTTCCTTTTTCTCCACATCCTCTCCAGCATCTGTTGTCTCCAGATTTTTTAATGATCGCCATTCTAACTGGCGTGAGATGGTATCTCAATGTGGTTTTGATTTGCATCTCTCTGATGACCAGTGACGATGAGCATTTTTTCATATGATTGTTGGCCTCATATATGTCTTCTTTCGTAAAGTATCTGTTCATATCCTTTGCCCACTTTTGAATGGGCTTGTTTGTTTTTTTCCTGTAAATCTGCTTGAGCTGTTTGTAAATTCTGGATATCAGCCCTTTGTCAGATGGGTAGACTGCGAAAATTTTTTCCCATTCTGTTGGTTGCCGATCCACTCTAGTGACTGTTTCTTTTGCCGTGCAGAAGCTGTGGAGTTTCATTAGGTCCCATTTGTCTATTTTGGCTTTTGTTGCCAATGCTCTTGGTGTTTTGTTCATGAAGTCCTTGCCTACTCCTATGTCCTGGATAGTTTTGCCTAGATTTCCTTCTAGGGTTTTTATGGTGCCAGGTCTTATGTTTAAGTCTTTAATCCATCTGGAGTTAATTTTAGTGTAAGGTGTCAGGAAGGGGTCCAGTTTCTGCTTTCTGCACATGGCTAGCCAGTTTTCCCAACACCATTTGTTAAACATGGAATCCTTTCCCCATTGCTTGTTTTTGTCAGGTTTATCAAAGATTGTATAGTTGTATGTATGTTGTGTTGCCTCCGGTGCCTCTGTTTTGTTCCATTGGTCTATATCTCTGTTTTGGTACCAGTACCATGCTGTTTTCATTACTGTAGCCTTGTAGTATAGTTTGAAATCCAGTAGTGTGATGCCCCCCGCTGTGTTCTTTTTGCTTAGAATTGACTTGGCTATGCGGGCTCTCTTTTGGTTCCATATGAAGTTCATGGTGGTTTTTTCCAGTTCTGTGAAGAAAGTCAATGGTAGCTTGATGGGGATAGCGTTGATTCTGTAAATTACTTTGGGCAGTATAGCCATTTTCACGATATTAATTCTTCCTAACTATGAACATGGAATGTTTCTCCATCTGTTTGTGTCCTCTCTGATTTCATTGAGCAGTGGTTTGTAGTTCTCCTTGAAGAGGTCCCTTACGTTCCTTGTGAGTTGTATTCCAAGGTATTTTATTCTTTTTGTAGCAATTGTGAATGGCAGTTCGCTCTTGATTTGGCTTTCTTTAAGTCTGTTATTGGTGTAGACGAATGCTTGTGATTTTTGCACATTGATTTTATATCCTGAGACTTTGCTGAAGTTGTTTATCAGTTTCAGGAGTTTTTGGGCTGAGGCGATGGGGTCTTCTAGGTATACTATCATGTCGTCTGCAAATAGAGACAATTTGGCTTCCACCTTTCCTATTTGAATACCCTTTATTTCTTTTTCTTGCCTGATTGCTCTGGCTAGAACTTCCAGTACTATATTGAATAGGAGTGGTGAGAGAGGGCATCCTTGTCTAGTACCAGATTTCAAAGGGAATGCTTCCAGTTTTTGCCCATTCAGTATGATATTGGCTGTTGGTTTGTCATAAATAGCTTTTATTACTTTGAGATACGTTCCATCGATACCGAGTTTATTGAGGGTTTTTAGCATAAAGGGCTGTTGAATTTTGTCAAATGCCTTCTCTGCGTCAATTGAGATAATCATGTGGTTTTTGTTTTTGGTTCTGTTTATGTGGTGAATTACGTTGATAGACTTGCGTATGTTGAACCAGCCTTGCATCCCTGGGATGAATCCTACTTGATCATGATGAATAAGTTTTTTGATTTGCTGTTGCAATCGGCTTGCCAATATTTTATTGAAGATTTTTGCATCTATGTTCATCATGGATATTGGCCTGAAGTTTTCTTTTCTCGTTGGGTCTCTGCCGGGTTTTGGTATCAGGATGATGTTGGTCTCATAAAATGATTTGGGAAGGATTCCCTCTTTTTGGATTGTTTGAAATAGTTTTAGAAGGAATGGTACCAGCTCCTCCTTGTGTGTCTGGTAGAATTCGGCTGTGAACCCATCTGGACCTGGGCTTTTTTTGTGAGGTAGGCTCTTAATTGCTGCCTCAACTTCAGACCTTGTTATTGGTCTATTCATAGTTTCAGCTTCCTCCTGGTTTAGGCTTGGGAGGACACAGGAGTCCAGGAATTTATCCATTTCTTCCAGGTTTACTAGTTTATGTGCATAGAGTTGTTTGTAATATTCTCTGATGATGGTTTGAATTTCTGTGGAATCTGTGGTGATTTCCCCTTTATCATTTTTTATTGCATCTATTTGGTTGTTCTCTCTTTTATTTTTAATCAATCTGGCTAGTGGTCTGTCTATTTTGTTGATCTTTTCAAAAAACCAGCTCTTGGATTTATTGATTTTTTGAAGGGTTTTTCGTGTCTCAATCTCCTTCAGCTCAACTCTGATCTTAGTAATTTCTTGTCTTCTGCTGGGTTTTGAGTTTTTTTGATCTTGCTCCTCTAGCTCTTTCAATTTTGACGATAGGGTGTCAATTTTGGATCTCTCCATTCTCCTCATATGGGCACTTATTGCTATACACTTTCCTCTAGAGACTGCTTTAAATGTGTCCCAGAGGTTCTGGCACGTTGTGTCTTCATTCTCATTGGTTTCGAAGAACTTCTTTATTTCTGCCTTCATTTCGTTGTTTACCCAGTCAACATTCAAGAGCCAGTTGTTCAGTTTCCATGAAGCTGTGCGGTTCTGGGTCGGTTTCTGAATTCTGAGTTCTAACTTGATTGCACTATGGTCTGAGAGGCTGTTTGTTATGATTTCAGTTGTTTTGCATTTGTTGAGCAGTGCTTTACTTCCAATTATGTGGTCAATTTTAGAGTAGGTGTGATGTGGTGCTGAGAAGAATGTGTATTCTGTGGATTTGGGGTGGAGAGTTCTGTAAATGTCCACCAGGTTTGCTTGCTCCAGGTCTGAGTTCAAGCCCTGGGTATCCTTGTTGATTTTCTGTCTGGTTGATCTGTCTAGTATTGACAGTGGAGTGTTAAAGTCTCCCACTATTATTGTGTGGGAGTCTAAGTCCTTCTGTAAGTCATTAAGAACTTGCCTTATGTATCTGGGTGCTCCTGTGTTGGGTCCATATATGTTTAGGATCGTTAGCTCTTCTTGTTGTATCAATCCTTTTACCATTATGTAATGGCCTTCTTTGTCTCTTTTGATCTTTGTTGCTTTAAAGTCTATTTTATCAGAGATGAGAATTGCAACTCCTGCTTTTTTTTGCTTTCCATTAGCTTGGTAAATCTTCCTCCATCCCTTTATTTTGAGCCTTTGTGTATCCTTGCATGTGAGATGGGTTTCCTGGATACAGCACACTGATGGGTTTTGGATTTTTATCCAATTTGCCAGTCTGTGTCTTTCGATTGGTGCATTTAGTCCATTTACATTTAGGGTTAATATTGTTATGTGTGAATTTGATACTGCCGTTTTGATTCTAAGTGGCTGTTTTGCCTGTTAGTTGTTGTAGATTCTTCATTATGTTGAAGCTCTTTAGCATTCAGTGTGATTTTGGAATGGCTGGTACTGATTGATCTTTTCTATGTGTAGTGCCTCTTTTAGGAGCTCTTGTAAAGCAGGCCTGGTGGTGACAAAATCTCTGAGTACTTGCTTGTTCGCAAAGGATTTTATTCTTCCTTCACTTCTGAAGCTCAGTTTGGCTGGATATGAAATTCTGGGTTGAAAGTTCTTTTCTTTAAGAATGTTGAATATTGGCCCCCACTCTCTTCTGGCTTGTAGTGTTTCTGCCGAGAGATCTGCTGTGAGTCTGATGGGCTTCCCTTTGTGGGTGACCCGACCTTTCTCTCTGGCTGCCCTTAGTATTCTCTCCTTTATTTCAACCCTGTTGAATCTGACGATTATGTGCCTTGGGGTTGCTCTTCTTGCGGAATATCTTTGTGGTGTTCTCTGTATTTCCTGCAATTGAGTGTTGGCTTGTCTTGCTAGGTGGGGGAAATTTTCCTGGATGATGTCCTGAAGAGTATTTTCCAGCTGGGATTCATTCTCTTCGTCACATTCTGGTACACCTATCAAACGTAGGTTAGGTCTTTTCACATAGTACCACATTTCTTGGAGACTTTGTTCATTCCTTTTTGCGCTTTTTTCTCTGATCTTGGTTTCTCGTTTTATTTCATTGAGTTGGTCTTCGACTTCAGATATTCTTTCTTCTGCTTGGTCAATTCGGCTATTGAAACTTGTGTTTGCTTCGCGAAGTTCTCGTATTGTGTTTTTCAGCTCCTTTAATTCATTCATATTCCTCTCTAAGGTATCCATTCTTGTTATCATTTCCTCGAATCTTTTTTCAAATCTTTTTTCAAGGTTCTTAGTTTCTTTGCATTGATTTAATACATGATCTTTTAGCTCACAAAAGTTTCTCATTATCCATCTTCTGAAGTCTAATTCCGTCATTTCGTCACAGTCATTCTCCGTCCAGCTTTGTTCCCTTGCTGGTGAGGAGTTTTGGTCCTTTCTAGGAGGCGATGTGTTCTGGTTTCGGGTGTTTTCCTCCTTTTTGCGCTGGTTTCTTCCCATCTTTGTGGATTTGTCCACTGGTCGTCTGCGTAGTTGCTGACTTTTCGTTTGGGTCTCTGAGTGGACACCCAGAATGTTGATGATGAAGTATTTCTGTTGCTTGGTTTTCCTTCTACCAGTCTAGCCCCTTCGCTGTACGACTGTTGAGGTCCGCTCCAGACCCTGCTTGTCTGGGGTGCACCTCTAATAGCCGTGGCACAGCGAGGGATGCTACCAGTTTCTTTTTCTGCTCTCTTTGTCCCAGGATGATGCCTGCCTAATGACAGTCTTTTGGATATAGAGGGGTCAGGGAGCTGCTTGAGGAGACAGTTTGTACTTTATAGGGGTTTAATTTCTGAGCTGTGCACTCTGTTGTTCATTCAGGGCTGTTAGGCTGCTATGTTTGATTCTGCTGCAACACAGCTCATTAAACAACCCTTTTTTTTTTTTCTCAAATGCTCTGTGTTGAGGGGTTTGGGCTTTATTTTTGGATGTCCGATCAGGTGTCCTGCCCAGCTCAAAGGCAGACTAGCCACTGTTTGGCTGCCGAGGCTCCGCCCTGCTGTTGTGTGATTCACGCTGTTCCTGCCGGCTCTGCTGTGGTCTCCGCCACGCCCTGCGGCGGAGTCTCTTCGTTGTAGCGTGTTGCCTCAGCAACGGCAGGCTGCATCAGCAGTGGGCGTGTATCTCAGTAGGGACGGGTTGCCTCGGCAACGGCTGGCTGCGTCAGCAGTGGGCGTGTATCTCAGTTGGGGCGGGTTGCCTCGGCAACGGCTGGCTGCCTCAGCAGTGGGCGTGTATATCAGTTGGGGCAGGTTGCCTCCGTAGTGGTGGACGTCCCTCCCCCACAGAGCGTCTCGGACCGTCTGCCCGGGATAGTTTGAAATGGCGGTTTTGTTCGTCCCACTGGGTATCCCAACCGATCTGTCCCTGCAATCCCCTGGGCTGGGCTACTGTGCAAGTCTCGTTCAGTCTCAAGTCCAGCCCTCTCAAGTCTCGGGTTGCCGGTTCAACAAGGCACCCGGACAAGCGCGCCCTGTGGGGATTGCTGGGTAGGGCCGGCCGCCGCCGCCCCGGCTGCCGGCTTCGCCAGGCAGACCTACTGCCTGGCCTCCCGTGTCTTTTTATACTTGGGAGTTTCCCCGTTCTGTGGGCAACAAAGATCAGTCTGGAAATGCAGCACTGACTCACCGTTTGCGAATTCAACGTGGGCTCCAATCCTGGGTTGTTCTCACAGCGCCATCTTGAGTCCCCTCCCGGCAGTTTCTTACAAAACTAAACATACTGTTTTCAACTCCATTGGGAGCATAATTATAGTTTATTATAGAAAGTATAATTCAGCAAATGCACACCTTGTTATTTACCCAATGGAGTTGAAAGCTTATGTCCACACATAATATGCACATAAATGTTTACAGAAGCTTTATTCATAATTACTGAATTTTAGAATCAACCAAGATGTTCTTCAGAGGTAAATGGATAACTAAACTGTGTACATGCAGACAATGGAATATTATGCAGTGCTAAAAGAAATGAACTGTCAAGCCATAAAAAGACAAGAAGGAAAATTAAATGCATATTACTAAATGAGATAAGGCAATCTGAAAAGTCTACATACTGTATGCTTTCAACTATATGCCATTCTGCAAAAGTCAAAACTATGGCTATGGAGACAGTAAAAAGATCAGTGGTAGGCTGGGCGTGGTGACTCATGCCTGTAATCCCAGCACTTTGGGAGACCGAGGCAGGCGGATCACGAGGTCAGGAGATCAAGACCATCCTGGCTAACATGGTGAAACGCCATCTCTACTAAAAATACAGAAAACTAGCCAGGTATGGTGGTATATACCTACAGTCACAGCCACTTGGGAGGCTGAGGCAGGAAAATCACTTGAACCCGGGAGGCAGAGATTTCAGTGAGCTGAGATAGCACCACTGCATTCCAGCCTGAGTGACAGAGCAAGACTCCATCTCAAAAAACAAACAAGCAAACAAAAAAAACAGTGGTTTTCAGAGATTGGGGAAGGGGAGGGATAAAGACAACATTTTTAGTGCAGTAAAAGTACTCTGTGTGATTGGGTCATAATGATATATTAACGTGGATTCACCAGTAGTAATAGATGTACCTGTAACAGGGGATATTGATAATGTGGAAGATTATGCATGCATGGGGGAAGAAGGTATATGGGAAATCTTGATATCATCCATTCAACTTTGCTGTGAACCTAAAACTACTCTAAAAATATGTATATTTTGAAAGTATCATTGTGAGCCAAAATAATCATGGTTAGTGATGAGATTAAAACATTAAGTCGAATTCATATTATGCAGGTACGTGTAGAATATGTTAACAAAATTAGTTTGATCCTAATGTAGTTGTCTTTAGAAAGATTTATTTTTAAACTACTTGGATGTTCTAGTGTTCTATATTGCTATAATTTCTGTGACTTTTTTTTTTTTTTTTTTTTTTAGGGAGTCTAGGTCTCGGGGAATTTCAAGTCCCTTGCTACATTTTCTTATCACTTTTATAGTGATTTAGTACTTATCATTAGCCATAGCATTAGTTAGACTAAAAAGTTTTCCTTGCAAAATTATTATTGAAATAAAATTGAGGAGAAAGATAACTTCCGAGTAGAAATCAGAAGGTATAAAAGAAACCTATGAGTTACCTCAAGAGATGTCTCTCTCTTTCTCTCTCTCTTTCTCTGAGTGTGTGTGTGTGTTTTTTTCTCTCTCCCCCCATACCCTTCTCTATATCATTTCTATATCTCCATAAATAAAAAGTTAATAGAGTAGAAAATATGCAAAAACAATTTTTCACAATACTTACACTTCAAAAAAATTATCCCATGTAGAATGATTATATTCCAATTCAGAATAACAGCAAAGCATTAAAATATCTTGAAGCTTTAAAAATCTGTTTCTCCAACTGAGAACACTCTCTTGACCTCTAGAACCAAATTTCCATCTCTCTTTTGCACATCTCCAAATATTATGTCTCACCTTCAGACTTCTCAAACTCTATATGCCAAAAACTGTTTTTTCCACCAAACTTAGTTTTTCTCTTGTCTTCTTAGTCCCATTTGATGAAACAAATTCTAAGTTACCCCCAATATTTTCACATAAGATTAAGGAGGAAGAGGCAGTGAAAATCATGGAGAAAGAAGGGACAGTGAAAGAGACAGAGAAGCAGGAGGAAGCAGTGTAATCATAGCACCCTGCTTAGCTCTACAGGGAGCAACACTTACATAGTCATGATCCTGGAAGGCTTACTTTTTTCAACATTCAAAATCAGCTTCTAGAATGTTTGACTATAGTTACAAAACAACATATAGCTTATATTTTCAAGTCTACTGCAGGTGGATAGTGGAAGATGATCCGGAAAGAGAGAAAAGACTGAAAATGCTAAAAGCTGTATTTATAAAGTGGGAAGAAATGAAACAGCACTGAGTTAGAAAAAGCAAACTATTTGGAGTATGGATGTAATGAGAAGAACCTGACCAGGAAAAATTCAAAGCCCATCCAGTGGGGAGTAGAACATAGAAAGAGGAGAAATAAAACAGGGGCCTGCTCTTTCTCATTTTAAATTCTTCCACACTTTGATTAAAAAAACATGTACAGTATTTACTTTGATGTAAGTAAAAATTGTAATTTAAACAGTGATTCCAAAGCCTTGGTCAGAGGTGTATGGTGGGGAGAATATAAAATTAAATTAAATTTACAAGGCCGAATAGTCTGACCCAGAAATTCCTCTTCTAGTAATATTCCCTAAATAAATAATCAGAAATGAGGACAAAGATTTATGTACAAGGATATTTGCTATAATATTAATCATAAGAGTAAAATGGCAAGGACTTCATGACCAAAACACCAAAAGCATTGGCAACAAAAGCCAAAATAGACAAATGGGATCTAATGAAACTCCACAGCTTCTGCACAGCAAAAGAAACAGTCACTAGAGTGAATCGGCAACCAACAGAATGGGAAAAAAATTTTGCAGTCTACCCATCTGACAAAGGGCTGATATCCAGAATTTACAAAGAACTCAAACAGATTTACAGGAAAAAAACAAGCCCATTCAAAAATGGACAAAGGATATGAACAGACACTTTACAAAAGAAGACATACATGAGGCCAACAAACATATGAAAAAATGCTCATCATCACTGGTCATTAGAGAGATGCAAATCAAAACCACATTGAGATACCATCTCACGCCAGTTAGAATGGCGATCATTAAAAAATCTGGAGACAACAGATGCTACAGAGGATGTGGAGAAATAGGAACACTTACACTGTTGGTGGGAGTGTAAATTAGTTCAACCATTGTGGAAGACAGTGTGGAGATTCCTCAAGGCCTTAGAAATAGAAATTCCATTTGACCTAGCAATCCCATTACTGGGTATATATCCAAAGGACTATAAATCGTTCTACTATAAGAACACATGCACACGAATGTTCATTGCAGCACTGTTTACAATAGCAAAGACCTGGAACCAACCCAAATGCCCATTGATGATAGACTGGACTGGGAAAATGTGGCACATATACACTATGGAATATTATGCAGCAATCAAAAATGATGAGTTCATGTCGTTTGTAGGGACATGGATGAATCTGGAGAACATCATTCTCAGCAAACTGACACAAGAACAGAAAATGAAATACCGCATATTCTCACTCATAGGCAGGTGATGAAAAAGGAGAACACATGGACACAGGGAAGGGAGTACTACACACTGGGGTCTATTGGGGGAAATAGGGGAGGGACAGCGGCGGGGGGGAGCTGGGAGAAATGCCAAATGTGGGTGAAGGGGAGGAAGGCAGCAGAACACACTGCCATGTGTGTACATATGCAACTATCTTGCATGTTCTGCACATGTACCCCAAAACCTAAAATGCAATTAAAAAAAAGAGTAAAATGTTGGAAACTACCCACATAATAAATATGTGGAAATGATTTAAATAAATCATAATTTATAGACTGTTAGCCAGCAACTAAATCATTTTTGACATTATTTGAGATCTCTTATAATATTCATATCACATTATTGTGCTAAGTAAAAACGAAGGATTATCAAACTATGTGTGTGTTGTGCATACACACAAAATTTGGATACCCAGCAAACATATGGTCCAAGGACAAGAACATTTCCAGACAAAACTGAATGGATGTTTTCTATGAACAAATCCTCCCTAAAAAAAAACGTGTAAAATTGTACTTCTAAAAGAAAGAAAACAACTGTTACAGAAAGAAGGTCAAAGATGAAAAAGCAATGATAAACAAGAAAGTGAAAAACATGGAAAAATCTAAATGGATATTCATACTGGACTTTAAAATATATATAATTAAAATCCTATGGGTAAAAGTAAATATAATTCAGAAGAGAGAGATGAGTTGAAATGTTCTAAATTCTTTAGCAAAGAAGGCAAAAATATTTAGACATTTTAACATGTACGTACTAAAATTTCTAAGCTAACTGCTGAAAGAATATAGAGCTTGTAGTTCCCAAAGTAGTACAGAAGCAAAAACGGGATGAGGAAGAAAGAACAATTTAACTGGGCAAAAGGCAAGGAAGAACTTGCTGCCCATTATAAGTAGACACACCTTGGTTATAAAAATAAAATGCTGCCACCTGTCCTCTGCTATTCCAGGATCCTATCACCCCCCACTTGTTCCTAAAGAGCCCTCTAATAGAATAGCATCTCCTGCCATATGAATGGCTCCTAAGCCTTTCAGCTATCTGTTGACCCCCTTCTCACCTTGGAAAATGGAGTAACCATTGGAGCCTCCCAGGGAACAATGTCAGCTAATGGGCCTAACTGAAAGCACGCTCATCGCCTTGAGCCTTTTTTGATTCCTTTCTCCACAATTATTCATGACAGTTTTGTCATCTCCATTTCATTTATGAGAACTGGCTCTTCTTCAAAATACTCAAGAGCCATCTCAGCAACATATTAAAGCAATAAACCTGGGCCCAGGCCAGAGTGTTGAATCCCATCACAGAAGAAAGCTCTTGTATTGTCACTCTCTCTTAGCCAGCTTTATATTTTGCTGCCATCCAGCATTCTCAGGGTTAACTCCTCCTTCTTGCTAGTTTATATTAACCAGGTACTGTAGGATTTGGAGAGTGCATTATCTCTCTCCCTTAGCAGTTCCAGCACTTCCCTAGTCAGCTTATGCTAAGACATAATATGATCTATAGTCTGGTGGCCAGAGGGGAAGTGAGGTCAGTTTCTGAAAAAGTGAGAAGAGGAATTGTCTTACAAGATATTGGCCTCATTTGAGGAATTTACAGTCTTCAATCAAGGAGGGGGCCTGTATCTTTCACAGGAATGTGTGGACTATTTCTGCAGGTCCAAAGATTCAGGAAATTTGGAGATTCCCAGGTTTCAAGTGCTTCTATTCAGACATCCTAAGTGTCAGGTCCCACTTCCTCCTTATTAGGATGCTGATTTTGGCCTAAGAGCTTTCTCTGAAGTTTTGTCACTTTACAAATTTACACATTTTGGAAGAAAATATAAATTATCTCTGTCATTTGGGAGTAGCATGGATTCTTAAATAACACAGAAATACCCAGTGCACCATTTATTCACCGCTGCTGTATAGCAGACACACTTGACAGCAATAAGTTAAGCATAGACCTGAAAATGAGCCTGTGATCTAAGAAAAATATGTGTTCAGACCTGGAGATAAGGAATCACGGAGTGGACAATCCAGAGATTCATTCCTTACTTATAAGAAACATCTGAACTTTCAGCCCATCCTGTGAAATGCAGGCTGTAGAGGGTATCAAGGCTCATTGTTTTGGATTAAATGAAGGTTGCCAGGTGGAGGTTGCCAGGTGGCTGGAGCTATGTGAAAATGCTGTGTAAATTGTATACTCTTAATAAGTGGTTCAGTTCTCCTGTCCAGCACACTTCCATGGCACTGCCCAGGAAGTAAGTGGTCCCAAATAAACCCCATGTTTCATTTGCTGGCTCTAGGTCTCTTTTTTGTTCTTTTAAACCTGGTGCCATCCCTACTGAGGTTAATAGGCATCTGGCATAACACCTGCTTAGCAACAACAGCAAAGAAAAAACCTAGGAAAGTTACAACACTAACAGTGCAGTGTGTTGAACACTAGCCTCCAAAAAGATACGATCAGTTCTAATACATCAAACCTGCAAAGGTGACCTTACTTGGAAAAAGCGTCTCTGCAGTTGTAATTAAGTTATGAATCTCAAAATGAGAAATCCTGGATTTAGCATGGGTCCTAAATCCAATGATTGGTGTCTATGTAAGAAGAGAGAGGGAGGTTAGAGACACAAAGAAACACAGAGAAGGTCACATGGAGAGGGAGGCAGAAATTGGAGCAATGCTGCACAGACCAAGAAATGTCTGAGGCCACCAGAAGCCAGAATAGAGATGTCAACCTAAAAAAAAAACAGAGAAAAATATCTCCTACTATGATGAGTTTATTCAGAAGTAAGCAAAAAGGATTATAATTCAGGAGATACAGCTGTGGCAAGCCATAGGCACATCTGAAAAGGGGAGGGCAAAAAGATGTTCATGAAAGGTGCTTGGAAATAGAGTTCATTGGTCCTACAGGGTCAAACCTAGGAATGTAGGTTTCAAACCTACATTGAAACTAGTTTCAATGCACTAGTTGGCATTAGTGCATTGGTGGAGATGCCATTACTGGGCAAGTATTCTTTCCAGAGCATCTTAGCTAAACTGCTGCCGTCCTTAAAAGATAATTTCTTGAGGGGTTATTTTAGAAAGTCCTTACCCTAGACACACAGGCATGAGCTCTCCTCCTTCGTGCTTCCCCAGCTCCAATTTGTTTTGACAAAATTTATTTTATCCTGGTATTTGCAACTTTTACAGAGTAATGAAGCGAACTCTACCCCAGAGCCTCCAGAGCTAACCAACCCAGCCAACACCTTGATTTCAGATTTTTAGATACCTGAACTATGAGAACATGAATAAATTAAGCCACTTCGTTTGTGGTAATTCATTACCCAAACCCTAGGAAACTAATACAGACAGTATTTTAAATAAGCCACTATTGACTGGATTTCTTTTTCATTCATGTGAATCTGTTTATAAGTACAAAGTACATTATATGTGAATTAAAGATAAATGTAAACAGGATTTGTGGGTCAAGGACCTTAAAAATAAAACACAGAAATGGTTATTGTTAAAAGCTAAAACCTAGAAGATAAAAAGTAAAAGGTAAAATGGAATCAAGGATCACAAAATGTGAATTTTTGATAAAAACAACACTAAATGAAAAAGACTGGAGAAATGTTTATGATAAAATGCATACAAAATGATTTATAATTTGATGAATAGTTGAGAAAATATTAGAAAGGTGAGGGGGAGGTACAGAAACCACAATGAAGCATTCACACACAGGCCCCCTCCCGGTTCATTGTGCTATATTATACCATTGTGTTTCTGCTGTTACTACCATGAGAAATATCCTTCTATTTTCTGTACCTGTCTAATGTCTCTATATCATTGAAAACTCATCTCTGGTAACACTTTCTTCAGGAGGCAACACACACACACACACACACACACACACACACACAGACACCCTGTGTGCCCAAGCTAGGTTAAATACTTCCCTGTGACCCAGCTGAGCCCTGCATGTACCTCTAATCAATATTTCAGTCTCTTGCCATTCATTCTGCATGCACTTACTTTGCACTCTTTGCTAAACAGAAAAAGTCATATTATGATCTTTTTCCCTTAGAGAAAAATAATAAAATTAAAAACTTTATCAAATTCTGGAGAATCTTTGGGCTAATCTATTCGGCATGTGTTTCCTGAGTTATTCAGTCTGCTCCAGGCTCTGTGCTAGGATCTGTGATAACAAAGATCAATAAAACTCAGTGTCTTTCCTCAAAGAATTGATAATTATGTTGGGGGATTAGCTTAATAAGCAAAAATTACACCAGAGTAGCCCCAAATAATGTGAGTTTTACACGTTTCAGTTAGCTCATCTTAATGTCATATCCACAACTTTAAATCTTTCTACACTGAAAATACTTTCATTTTCTGTTTTCAAAGCTACCTACCCAAGTAGAATTTTGAGTTTCCTTCAGTTACGATCTTTTAACACAGTAACAGAAACAGCAGTCTCTTTGAGCCATCCTTGGGTAAAGGGTAGCTTGGTGTAATGCAAAACACTTAATTGCCAGGTACCTTATTTCACCCTGCACTGTTAGGCTGACCTGATTTGCTGAAGTTGCTAAGGGCAACTAGTTTGTAAATTCTTGTTAACAATTTTAAAATACCTTTGCCTCTGAGCACAGGCATACACGGCAAACTCCATAGTTTATCTACATACATAAATTCTGTTTTATGAGATGTGTCTTGGACTTGTTTTGTGACTATAAAATCAATAATATAAATTTCAAAAAAATAGTTCTTCAAGAAAAATAAGACTCTTTTTCCCCTCAGATTGAAAAAAGCTTACCAAAGACTGGAATTGATGAATGGAGCTATCATATCAGTGCTCACCACCCTGCTTTACATTGTCTTTGGGAGTTTCATCTTTTTGCATAACAAAAAATACCTTTTCCTCCCATGATGGCTTTAATAGAAGAACTATATATTTTTAACATAGGAATTTACTTAGGATGATTATTGGAAAGGCATACAGAACTTTTTTTCAAGGTACATTAGTATACCACAACCTCTTCATGCTTTGGGTGATTGGCATCTATCAACATTCATTCTTTTTTGGAAAGAGAATTGAGAATAAGATGCATATCCTGGGACTTAGGAGTCAAAAGGAGTAGTCCAGATTCTATGTCTGAGTGGTTTAATTTTGACAAATTGCTCAACCTATCTGTCCCAATTCAAAGCTGGATCTTCCACTTAAAGTGCAATAAAGATCACATGGGGTTACATATACAACTGCATAAATCAAATATTAATTCACAAATATAAGAGGCAATAGCCACAGCTGTCATCTGAGTTAAATGGTAAAAAGAAACACAGTCCAATTCCCTACTTCCCTAGTTGAAGCAAACTTTACCCACTGGCACAATAAGATATGAATTCAGGCCCTCAAAAAAGTACTATTATTTCCAAAATATTATGAACAAATTTCTGCTTATTACTGACATAAAGTCCTTCACTTGAAGGTAAGGAGAAAGGAAGAGAGAAAGGACATTAAAGCAGAAAGGGAAGGGAAGAGAAGGAGTAGGGAAAGGTAAGGTGTCAGGAAAGGGTTATAGGGAAGGGGTAGAGAAAGGGAAGGTGTAACGAAAGGGAGGATATAGGGAAGGGGTAAGGAAAGAGAAGGTGAAGGGAAATGGAAAGGGAAAAGGAAAGGGAAAGGGAAAGAGAAAAGGAATAGAAGGGAAGGGGAGGGGTAGAGAAAGGTAAAGGCAAAGGCAAAAGGCAAATGCAAAAGGCAGGGCAGGGCCCGGGTGAGAAAGGGCAGGGAAGGGGAGGGAAGGGGAGAGGAGGGGAGGGGAGGGGAGGGGAGGGGAGGGGAGGGGAGGGGAGGGGAGGGGAGGGGAGGGGAGGGGAAGAGAAAGAAAAGGTGCAGGGAAAGGGAAGGAAGGAGAAACCTTTTATTCTGTAATTAGAAATAAGATCAAAACAATAATATGAAAATACTTTTGATAATAAAGCTGAATCCGGAACACCCTAGAATAAACAAGGTAAATATATTTAATTTAAATACAAGAAGGAATGAACTAATAATAACTTAAATAAATCAAGAAAAAAAATTGCTCAAACCAAGTAAAAGTTCAGTCGTACAACAGGAAGAAGTTATTGATTATAAAAATAATATATTAAGCTATAGCAATGATGAAAAGCCGTCTCATAGTATAAGGACAAGGTAGAAGTAAATTTAGGCTAAGAACAAATCTGACAAGCTGGGAAGATGTAAGAAGAAAGAGCCAGTATCATTCATATGTGCCAGCATCATTCACAACTTGAAGGAGAATTATCACACCATTTTATAGATGGAAAAAATAAGGTGTAAAAACTACCATAACTTGTAAAAACTGTTGTCATTATTTCTTTGAAATACCAGCTGTCAGGCTGATAATATTTCCTATGCCTGTATGTTTTTGATTCATTGATTGGAGATGCTAATCTCAAATTTAATGTTTTAAGAGCTGGGTTAATATTTAAGCCAATCAAAAGTGGCTACACAATTCGATTGTCTGGGTCATGGGAGTAAGTGAAATTAGTAAATTTTCCCTGAATTAACTTTGGGGACAATGAGCCACTCCCTGCTTCTAGAAAGAAAGAGGAGGAAAAGGCTACATAAAAATAGTTTCAGACTCCAGGGATGTGGTGTTGTATTCCAACAACTGAGAATTGTTCTGGATGGTACCCTAAACCCAAGCTCACTCCCCAGGTACCCACCTGATATTAAACACAGCTTTGCTTCAGAAGAAGCAAATACAAATACGCTGTGCTTTAAAAGTCTTATTATGAGCTTAGGGAATTCAAAAATGTTCACATATGGAGTATGGGAGTGAATTTATATTAAAGACTATAAATATCCTCATATCAGAATGGAATAGCTTTGATGTAAAACAGGTTTGCCACACACTTAAGAAAATCATTTCAGCTTTTGTATTTGAATTGTGAACTTGTCCCATTTTTCTTAGGCCTAAACCAAAGAAAGTGATCTAGTAGAAAGTTATGACCTCCAGGAGACCAATATTAGAATATAAGACTTCCTGAATGGGACTAATTACTAGCGAAAGGGGCCTCTGGTGAGTTCGTTGTATCTGGTCTCTCAGAAAGTAACCTGTACCACCCAGAACTTCTAGTCAGGCTCTCCCTTCTTTTCTCCTTAGTCAGATCATTTAATTATAACCCTGGCACCAATAACCCCCTCTGAACAACAAAGTACAGTTCAGTGAAAATAACTGTTAATGAACAGCATGGAAAGCATGATCACATTGACGTGTGAAACTATTTGATAGTGAAATGCATAAAAAACTCTTTCACAGAGTTGTAAACTAAATTAGCTGTATTAGTTGTCTATTGCTGTATAATACTGTACTTTGAAATTTAGCAGCTTAAAATGACAAACAATTAATATGTTACAGTGTCTATGGGTCAGGAATATGTGTGTGAGTGTTGCTCAGTTGGGTACCTCTTGAGTTCTCTCACCAGTTTATAGTCAAGCTAGCTGTCAGCTGCAATTTAAGCCTTTTCTGAAGATCTGAGGCAGGTTGGCTGTGGGGGTGAGGTATCTACTTCCAAGTTCACTCCCATGGGTATTGAAAGGCCTTGGTCCCCTCACCACTTGGAACATTCCACAGAGTTGCTTCACAAAACAGCCCCTGGCTTCCCTTAGAACCAGTGACCCGAGAGTGAGAAAGAGCAGACCTCCAGTGGAAAACATTGGGTTTTTTTTGAAACTTAAACACCTTGAGGCAATATATCATTACCTTTGCCATTTTGTTTATTAAATGTATGTCAATTTATCCCACCACATTCAAAAATATAGAGATTATATAAGGGTGGGAATATTAGGAGCTGGGGATCATTTGAAAGTCATCTTAGAGATGGACAGAGAATTCTGGAACTCTGTAAACAGACACAGTCTTTGATTAAGAGACACCACTCTGTGTTTTTTTTAAAAAAAAAATACCTATTATATACCACTTCCTAATAATTAAATAAAGTAATTCCTTTATATTTCTTCATGTAGAATAAGGACGATTATACTGTGATGAGACTATTCTCTAGATAATTTGCAATTTTCTCCACTTGTTTAGTTTCTAATATGAAACCAGTCAATTTTATATTCAATACAACTGAGGAGGTTATCCTGGGAAGAAACACAGTGACAGAAAGCAACAGGTTTATGACTAAAGTATGTAATATTATGCAGCTAAATTCCAGAGCATGGATCTTGTGAGAAAGGAATATTTGAACTAGAGCAGGAAGAATTAAATACTGTTTTTGAGCATATAATGGCCTTTCTCTCTTTTTCTTAAGGCTGATGATATAGTTATATTTTTTAGAGTAAATTTACTGTGCTACAAAAAAACACTGTAGACTCAAGATGGCGCAGTGAGAACAACCCAGGATTGAAGCTATCGGTGAATGCTCAGAGGGTGAGTCCGGGCCGCATTTCCAGACAGATCTTTGTTGCCCACAGAACGGGAAAATTCCCAGGTATAAAAGAGATGTGGGACACCAGCGGAGTGGTTTTGGCTGGTGCAGCTGGCGGCCAGTGCAGCCGGCAGCCAGCGCTGCAGCGCAGCGGTGCTCCACAGAACTCCACACAAAGCGCACGGGTCCAGGTGCCCTGTTGAACCGGCAATCTGAGACTTGAGAGGGCAGATTGGCTTATCCATCTGATTGAACGGGACTTGGACAGTGAGCCAGGCTAGGAGATTCCAGGGAAATGGCGTTTGGGCCAGGGCAGTGGGACAAACAAAACGGCGATTCCAAACGCTCCGGGTAGAGAGTTTCACTGCAGGCACAGCTGAACCCAGGATGGTGCAGCTCCATGGGGGAGGGGCGTCCGCCATTACCGAGGCAACCCACCCCTACTGAGGTACACTCCCATTGCTGACACAGCCTGCCATTGCCGAGGCAACCCACCACAGCAGAGAGACTCTGCCGCAGGGTGTAGCCCATGGCAGCAGGGCAGAGACCGCAGCAGCAGGGCAGAGCCTGCAGCAACAGAGCGGACCTCACACGAGCAGGGCAGAGCCTTGGCAGGCAAATAGTGACTAGACTGCCTCCTAGCTGGGCAGGACAGCGCAACGGACACATAAAGAAAACTGCAACCCCCCGAGACAGAGCATCTGAGAAAAAAAGGGGTTTTCTTAATGAGTTCTTCTGCAGCAGAATAAAATGTAGCCGCCTAACAACCCTGAATGAACAACAGAGCTGACAGATAAGCACTTGAGCTCCTATAAAGTACAGACTGTCTCCTCAAGCAGCTCCCTGACCCCTCTATATCCAGAAGACTGACATTTGGCAGGCATAATTCTGGGACAAAGATAGCATAAAAAGAAACTGGTAGCATCCCTCACTGTTCCACAGCTGATATAGGTGCACCCCAGACAAGCAGGGCATGGAGTGGACCTCAGCAATCATACAGTGGAGTGGCTAGACTGGTAGAAGAAAAACCAAGTAACAGAACTACTTCATCATCAACAATCTGGACGTCCACTCACAGACCCAATTGAAAAGTCAGCAACTACACAGACGACAGGTGGATAAATCCACAAAGATGGGAAGGAACCAGCACAAAAAGGAGGAAAACACCCGAAACCAGAACACCACAACTCCTACAAAGGACCAAAACTCCTCACCAGCAAGGGAACAAAGCTGGACTGAGAATGACTTTGACGAAATGACGAAATTAGACTTCAGAAGGTGGATAATGAGAAACTCTTGTGAGCTAAAAAGAACATGTTTTAAATCAATGCAAAGAAACTAAGAATGTTAAAAAAAGATTTGAAAAAATATTCGAGGAAATGATAACAAGAATGGATAACTTAGAGAGGAATATGAATGAATTGAAGGAGCTGAAAAACACAATACGAGAACATCGCAAAGCATGCACAAGTTTCAACAGCCGAATTGACCAAGCAGAAGAAAGAATATCAGAAGTCAAAGATCAACTCAATGAAATAAAACGAGAAACCAAGATCAGAGAAAAAAGTGCAAAAAGGAATGAACAAAGTCTCCAACAAATGGGGGACTATGTGAAGAGACTTAACCTACGTTTGATAGGTGTACCAGAATGTGACGAAGAGAATGAATCCAAGCTGGAAAATACTCTTCAGGATATTATCCAGGAAAATATCCCCCACCTAGCAAGGCAGGCAAACACTCAAATGCAGGAAATACAGAGAACACCACAAAGATATTCCACAAGAAGAGAAACCCCAAGGCACATAATCGTCAGATTCACCAGGGTTGAAATAATGGAGAAAATACTAAGGGCAGCCAGAGAGAAAGGTTGGGTCACCCACAAAGGGAAGCCCATCAGAATCACAACAGATCTCTCAGCAGAAACTCTACAAGCCAGAAGAGAGTGGGGGCCAATATTCAACATCCTTAAAGAAAAGAACTTTCAACCCAGAATTTCATATCCAGCCAAACTGAGCTTCATAAGTGAAGGAAAAATAAAATCCCCTGCAAACAAGCAAGTACTCAGAGATTTTGTCACCACCAGGCCAGCTTTACAAAAGCTCCTGAAAGAGGCACTACACATAGAAAGGAACAACCAGTACCAGCCATTCCAAAATCACACTAAATGCTAAAGAGAGTCAACATAATGAAGAATCTACATCAACTAATGGGCAAAACAGCCAGCTAGCATCAAAATGGCAGTATCAAATTCACACATAACAATATTAACCCTAAATGTAAATGGACTAAATGCACCAATCAAAAGACACAGACTGGCAAATTGGATAAAAAACCAAAACCCATCAGTGTACTGTATCCAGGAAACCCATCTCACATGCAAGAATACACAAAGACTCAAAATAAAGGGATGGAGGAAGATTTACCAAGCAAATGGAGAGCAAACAAAAGCAGGACTTGCAATTCTCATCTCTGATAAAATAGACTTTAAAGCAAAAAGGAACAAAGGAGACAAAGAAGGTCATTATATAATGGTAAAAGGATTGATACAACAAATAGAGCTAACGATCCTAAACATATATGGACCCAATACAGGAGCACCCAGATATATAAGGCAAGTTCTTAATGACTTACAAAGACACTTAGACTCCCACACAATAATAGTGGGAAACTTCAACACTCCACTGTCAATAATAGACAGATCAACCAGACAGAAAATTAACAAGGATATCCAGGGCTTGAACTCAGACCTGGAACAAGGAAACCTGATAGACATTTACAGAACTCTCCACCCCAAATCCATGCAATATACATTCTTCTCAGCACCACATTACATCTACTCTAAAATTGACCACATAATTGGAAGTAAAGCACTCCTCAGCAAAGGCAAAGCAACTGAAGTCATAACAAACAGCCTCTCAGACCATAGTGCAATCAAGTTAGAACTCAGAATTCAGAAATCAACCCAGAACCTCACAGCTTTATGGAAACTGAACAACTGGCTCTTGAATGTTGACTGGATAAACAATGAAATGAAGGCAGAAATAAAGAAGTTCTTCAAAACCAATGAGAATGAAGACACAACATGCCAGAATCTCTGGGACACATTTAAAGCAGTCTCTAGAGGAAAGTATATAGCAATAAGTGCCCATATGAGGAGAATGGAGAGATCCAAAATTGACACCCTATCATCAAAATTGAAAGAGCTAGAGGAGCAAGATAAAAAATACTCAAAACCCAGCAGAAGACAAGAAATAACTAAGATCAGAGCTGAACTGAAGGAGATAGAGACACAAAAAACCCTTCAAAAAATCAATAAATCCAAGAGCTGGTTTTTTGAAAAGATCAACAAAATAGACAAACCACTAGCCAGAATGATGAAAAAGAAAAGAGAGAACAACCAAATAGATGCAATAAAAAATGATAAAGGGGAAATCACCACAGATTCCTCAGAAATTCAAACCATCATCAGAGAATATTACAAACAACTCTATGCACATAAACTAGTAAACCTGGAAGAAATGGATAAATTCCAAGACTCCTGTGTCCTCCCAAGCCTCAATCAGGAGGAAGCTGAAACTATGAATAGACCAATAACAAGGGCAGAAGTTGAGGCAGCAATTAAGAGCCTACCACACAAAAAAAGCCCAGGTTCAGATGGGTTCATAGCCAAATTTTCCCAGACACACAAAGAGGAGCTGGTACCATTCCTTCTGAAACTATTCCAAATAATCCAAAAAGAGGGAATCCTTCCCAAATCATTTTATGAGACCAACATCATCCTGATACCAAAACCTGGCAGAGATTCAACAAGAAAAGAAAACTTCAGGCCAATTTCCATGATGAACATCGACGCAAAAATCTTCAATAAAATATTGGCAAGCCATTACAACAGCAAATCAAAAAACTTATCCATCTTGATCAAGGAGGATTCATCCCGGGATGCAAGGCTGGTTCAACATACGCAAGTCTATAAACGTAATTCACCACATAATCAAAACCAAAAACAAAAACCACATGATTTTCTCAATTGACGCAGAGAAGGCCTTTGACAAAATTCAACAGCCCTTTATGCTAAAAACCCTCAATAAACTCGGTATCGATGGAACGTATCTCAAAGTAATAAAAGATATTTACGACAAACCAAAAGCCAATATCATACTGAATGGGCAAAAACTGGAAGGATTCCCTTTGAAATTCAGCACTAGACAGGGATGTCCTCTTTCACCACTCCTATTCAATATAGTACTGGAAGTTCTAGCCAGAGCAATCAGGCAAGAAAAAGAAGAAAGTTTATTAAAATAGGAAAGGTGGAAGCCAAATCATCTCTATTTGCAGACGACATGATAGTATACCTAGAAGACCCCATCGCCTCAGCCCAAAAACTCCTGAAACTGATAAGCAACTTCAGCAAAGTCTCAGGATATAAAATCAATGTGCAAAAATCACAAGCCTTCCTCTACACCAATAACAGACATAAAGAGAGCCAAATCAAGAATGAACTGCCATTCACAATTGCTACAAAAAGAATAAAATACCTAGAAATACAACTCACAAGGAATGTAAGGGACCTCTTCAAGGAAAACTACAAAACACTGCTCAACGAAATAAGAGAGGACACAAACAGATGGAGAAACATTCCATGTTCATGGTTAGGAGGAATTAATATCATGAAAATGGCCATACTTCCCACAGTAATTTACGGAATCAACGCTATCCCCATCAAGCTACCATTGACTTCCTTCACCAGAACTGGAAAAAACCACCATGAACTTCATATGGAACCAAAAGAGAGCCCGCATAGCCAAGTCAATTCTAAGCAAAAAGAACACAGGGGGGGCATCATACTACCAGATTTCAAACTATACTACAAGGCTACAGTAATCAAAACAGCATGGTACTGGTCCCAAAACAGAGATATAGACCAATGGAACAGAACAGAGGCACCGGAGGCAACACAACATATCTACAACCATACAATCTTTGATAAACCTGACAAAAACAAGCAATGGGGAAAGGATTCCCTGTTCAACAAATGGTGCTGGGAAAACTGGCTAGCTATGTGCAGAAAGCAGAAACTGGACCCATTCCTGACACCTTATACTAAAATTAACTCCAGATGGATTAAAGACTTAAACATAAGACCTGGCACCATAAAAAGCCTAGAAGAAAATCTAGGCAAAACCATCCAGGACATAGGAGTAGGCAAGGACTTCATGAAGAAAACACCAAAAGCATTGGCAACAAAAGCCAAAATAGACAAATGGGACCCAATCAAACTCCACAGCTTCTGCACGGCAAAAGAAACAGTCACTAGAGTGAATCGGCAACCAACAGAATGGGAAAAAATTTTTGCGGTTTACCCATTTGACAAAGGGCTGATATCCAGAATTTACAAAGAACTCAAACAGATTTACAGGAATAAAACACACAAGCCCATTCAAAAATGGGCAAAGGATATGAACAGACACTTTACAAAAGAAGACATATATGAGGCCAACAATCATAAGAAAAAATGCTCATCATCACTGGTCATTAGAGAGATGCTAATCAAAACCACATTGAGATACCATCTCACGCCAGTTAGAATGGCGATCATTAAAAATCTGGAGACAACAGATGCTACAGAGGATGTGGAGAAATGGGAACACTTTTACACTGTTGGTGGGAGTGTAAATTAGTTCAACCATTGTAGAAGACAGTGTGGAGATTCCTCAAGGCCTTAGAAATAGAAATTCCATTTGACCTAGCAATACCATTACTGGGTATATATCCAAAGGACTATAAATCGTTCTACTATAAGGACACATGCACACGAATGTTCATTGCAGCACTGTTTACAATAGCAAAGACGTGGAACCAACCCAAATGCCCATCGATGATAGACTGGATTGGGAAAATGTGGCACATATACACCATGGAATATTATGCAGCAATCAGAAATGATGAGTTCATGTTGTTTGTAGGGACATGGATGAATCTGGAGAACATCATTCTCAGCAAACCTACACAAGAACAGAAAATGAAATACCGCATATTCTCACTCACAGGCGGGTGATGAAAAATGAGAACACATGGACACAGGGAGGGGAGTACTAAACACTGGGGTCTATTGGGGGGAAAAGGGGAGGGCCAGTGGGGGTGGGGGAGCTGGGGAGGGATGGCCTAGGGAGAGATGCCAAATGTGGGTGAAGGGGAGAAAGGAAGCAAAACACACTGCCATGTGTTTACCTATGCAACTGTCTTGCATGTTCTGCACATGTACCCCAAAACCTAAAATGCAATAAAAAATTAAAAAACAAAACAAAACAAAAAGAACACTTTAAATAAACAACTAGAAAAAGTCTGGATGATTGACAACAACATTCACTATAATGGTGTCTAAATTGTGATGCTATAGGTAATTTTATTTTCTCTGGTCTTTTTTATAGTTTGTAAAATTTTTTACAACATATACGTATACTTCCATGCTACATATTGATTTTGTAATGAAATAAGAGGCAGAGACAAACTCTAGAATAAAAATTTTGCCAAAAATAGATATTTTCCCACTGAATGTTATCATCCATTTCTAGGCAAATTTTATTGTTTATTTCTTAATATTGAAGACTGTGGTGTCTACCATGAAATATATACCAGCATACTCATGATCTCTCCTCCTCCACCTCACCACATAGATATAGTCTGTGTGTTCCCTCATGTAATTACTGTCTATTGTGTCTCCTTTTCTTATGTGGAACTCTGGACATATACGAAAATGGAAAAGGCATGGGCTCTGTCCTTGTGATGTCCATAATCCATTTGAGTTGACAGACATATAAACCGAGAGTTAAAATACAGTGTACAAAATATTTTAATTGAGGTATATACAGGTGTGTATCTCTGAGCACAGAGAATAGAAGTTCTAAATTCATCTGAAATGCAGGAAGGTTTTATAGAGAATAGGATACAATCATGTTTCTCATCTTCCTGTACTTCAAGTATAAGTTTCCTCTATCTTGAGTCAGATGGCAAGGAAATAGCTTGTGCAAAGGTAAGGAAATTAGAGACAGCATGACATGAAGAGAAAGTAAGTCATTGTTGGTGTGATTCGAGGATAATGAGTGTGTGTTTAAGGGATAATAAGAGCTAAAAGTGGAGGAAAGTGGGATAAAATCTTCAGAAAACACAAATCAGATAAAGAAATGGTATCTAAAATATATAAAGAATAGTTAAAATTCAACTAAAGAAAACAAGCAACTCAATTTAAAAATGAGCAAAGGATCTAAATAGATGCCTCATCAGAGAAGATACACAGATGGCACATAAGCATATGGAAAGATACTCAACATCATATGTCAGTAAAAATGCAAATTAAAACAAGATACCACTACACCTATTAGAATGGCTGAAATCCAAACACTGACAACACCAAATGCTGGCAAGGATGTAGAGCAAAAGGAACTTTTACTCATTGCTCATGGAAATGTGAAAGGTACAGCCACTTTGGAAGATACTAGAGCAGTTCCTTACAAAATAAAACATCATCTTACTATATGATCCAATCATGCTTCTTGGTATGTATTCACATGAGTTGAAAATGTAAATATACTCCCAAAATCTGCACATGAATTTTTATACCCGTTTTATTCATGATTGCTAAAATTTGGAAGCAACCAAGATGTTCTCCCATAGGAAAATAAATTTGGAAACTTATATAACCACACAATGAACTATTATTCAGTGATTAAAGAAGAAATGCGCTATCATGTCACCAAAGGACATGAAAGAACCTTAAATACATATGGGGAAAAAAAGGCTATCTGAAAAGCTTTATATCATATGATTCCAACTATATGACCTTCTAGAAAAGGCAAAACTATGAAGATAGTTTGATCAGTAGTTGTCAGGGTTTGTGGAGAGGGAGGATAATGAGATTTTTAGGGCAGTGAAACTGTAATTCCATATGATCCTATAATGGTAGATACATGTTATTATATATTTGTCAAAACCCATAGAATGTACAACAGAAAGAATAAATCCTAATGTGAATGATGAAATTCAATTAATAATATATGAATGCTGGCTCATCAATTGTAACAAATGTCCCACACTAATCCAAGCTATTTTAAATAGGCAATAGTGGTGAGGGAAGAGGGGGATATGAAGTTATCTCTGTAGTTTTTACTCAATTTTTCTATAAACCAAAAACTGCTAAAAAAAAAATAAAGTCCTTTAATTTTTTTAAATGAAGAAAATGATGAGTAAAGCAGTTGGTATTGATATATAAGAAGCTTCACAAGCTACTTGTTTCTTTTTTTTTTTTTATTGTATTTGGGCTCTGGGGTATATGTGCACATCCTGAATCATGCAGGATTGTTACATACGTACATACATGTCATGGTGGTTTGCTGTCTCCATCTCCCAAACCCCGGTGCCTACATCAGGCATTTCTCCCGGTGTTATCCCTCCCCCTCCTTCCTGCCCCCTCCCCCTGCTGTTCCCCCTCCATTCCCCTCCATCCCCGACCCCGACCTAGCCCTGTGAGTGTTTTTCCCTTCCCTGTGCCCAAGTGTTCTCATTGTTCATAACCTGCCTGTGAGTGAAAACATGCTGTGTTTGCTTTTCTGTTCTTGTGTCAGTTTGCTGAGAAAGATGGTTTCCAGGTTCACCCATGTCTCTACAAAGGACATGAACTCATCGTTTTTGATGGCTGTATAGTATTCCAAAATATGTGCCATATTTTTTTTGTCCAGTCTATCATTGATGGGTATTTGGGATGGTTCCAGGTCTTTGCTATTGTAAACAATGCTGCAGTGAACATACATGTGCATGTGTCTTTATGATAGAATGATTTATAATCCTTTGGGTATATACCCAATAATGGGATTCTTGGGTCAAATGGAATTTCTATTTCTAGATCCTTGAGGAATTGCCACAGTCTTCCATAATGGTTGAACTAATTTACACTCCCATCAACATGATCGCTTGTTTCTATGTAACCAAACACTCCAAACTTGGTGACCTAGAAGCAAAGTTATTTCAAAATCTGTGAGTTACAAAATGGGCAAAGCTCAACTGCCTAAAAGTCATATGGTGATATTCAGCTGGGAGCTAGGCTGGAAGAGAGGCTCAAAGGCTGTTTCTTTTAGATATCTGGCACCTTGGTTGGGAAGGCTAGAAAGCAGGGCTTAGCTGGGCCACTCTTCCTCTCCTGGTTCTCTCAGGGTTTCTCCAGCAGGATAGTTGAACTTCTTATCTGGAAGCTCAGGTTCCAAGAGTGATGCTCCAAAAGATAAGAAGTAGACACTGTCAGTTTCTTAAGGCCTGGGCCTTTAGACTGGCAAACTGTCACTTCTATCACATCTATTTGTCAAAGCAGTCATAGATTCTGCCCAGATTCTAAGACAGAAGACAGACACCACCTCTCAATGAGAAAAATATCAGAGCCTTGGTGGTCATCATTGATCTATCACAGCAAACCAATAGAATCTGAATTCTACCCTGCAGTAAATGGGAGCTACTAAAAGGTGTTTATCTAGAGTGAGACATACTAATATCAGTTATAGCAGTCCGAAACAGGATATGAGAAGAAAGAAAATGACTGAAGGAAGCCCAGTCACTCATTATCACAGAATTTTTACTTTTGTTTTAAGTGGCTTCTTCCAGTGGGGATTGAAGCCAATTTCCATGTCTTGGATGTAACGATGGTTATTTGTGGCTAAGATATGGAATTAATCTCAACTAGTAGACTTTCATGTGTGTCGGGCTTTTGTCCCTCCAACAGGTCTATAAACTCTTTGAAGACAGAAATTGTGTAACTCCAAGGCAACGATCATTTTGTAAATGCTCAGAAAGTATTTATTGTTTGACAGATTAAAGAGGGAAAATACAAGACTTCTCCAGTCAACAATTATTTCTTGGCCTTTCGATGTGTACTAGGCGTTGATCATGATTCTTGCAGTATATTAGTGAACAAGAGACAATGATGCAGCCCCTCATAAGTTAACATTTTAAGTCTACAAAACTCATGATGAAGGGGGAAGATCTCCTGAAAGTGTTGTGCCCAGAGAATCTGTTACTTTTCCCATGCCTCTTTTTTTTTTTTTTTTTTTTTTTTTTTTTTGAGATGGAGTTTCTCTCTTGTTACCCAGGCTGGAGTGCAATGGCGTGATCTCGGCTCACCGCAACCTCCACCTCCTGGGTTCAGGCAATTCTCCGGCCTCAGCCTCCTGAGTAGCTGGGATTACAGGCACGCGCCACCATGCCCAGCTAATTTTCTGTATCTTTAGTAGAGATGGGGTTTCACCATGTTGACCAGGATGGTCTCGATATCGACCTCGTGATCCACCCGCCTCGGCCTCCCGAAGTGCTGGGATTACAGGCTTGAGCCACCGCGCCCGGCCATCCCATGCCTCTTAACTGAGTGCTGTTTCTATAAAGCTTCAAAAGTTCTCTTTTCTATACTGCAAATGACCCTGGAGTTAGAAATTACTTTGTCTCTGTAAATAGACAATTATTTTACTCAACACTACAGGATCTATAAGTCAACTGAGACAATCAAGTAACAGTAGGGTATTAATCTGAAGAGAGAGTCTCGCCACCTCACCCTCGCAGGCATTTCATTTGAATGTACAGCTGCAACTACTGTTAGGACAGCAAAATGCTAATTGCACTCAAGTGACAAGGAGATTCCCACTTACACCTTGTCCAAGGCTATTTGTTTTTGCTTTATCAAATCTGTGTAAGTATCCAAAAATTTTCTAAGTCTTTGGCTACATACGCATCCCAAATAAAAGATGTTTACCCCCCTGCAGTGAATTACATAATTGATTTGAACAGAGGGAGAGAGAAACATAGAAAGAAAGGTTACCAGCAATATAAAATTATAGAAATAATAGGTTTCCTATAAAGATCAAAATTAGAGATTCAAATAACTATCTACTACAATCATTTTGCATTCTATTCTATATATTGTCATATTTTTTGAAAACTATATTAGTAAGCATAGCTTATAAAAAGCAGACCTCATAAATTTCATCAGATCATATTTATAACAAATTAACTGGTCTGAAAAATTGAGGCAAATACGTAAAGTACATGTCACGATATAAGCAATATTATCTCTTTTTTCTTTCATTTTTAATTCAAATGAAATTTATTGAATAGCTACTACATGCTAGGCATTGTACTAGGAACCAAGAATTAACAATCAAAAAGACAATGTCGGAGAGGACTCAAGATGGTGCTGTGAGAACAACCCAGGATTGGAGTTCTCGTTGTGTCGGCGGAGAGGTGAGTCTGAGCTGCATTTCCAGACTGATCTTTGTTGCTCACGGAACGGGGAAATTCCCAGGTGAAGAGGAGACGCGGGACGCCAGGCAGATATTCCGCCTGGCGAAGCCGGCAGCCGGGGTGGCGGCAGCCGGCCCTACCCAGCGCTCCCCACAGGGCGCACTTGTCCGGGTGCCCCGTTGAACCGGCAACTGGAGACGTGAGAGGGCTGGACTTGAGACTGAGCTAGACTTGAACAGTGGGCCAGCCCAGGGGATTGCAGGATCAGAGTGTTAGGATTGGCCCAGTGGGACGAACAAAACCACGATTTCAAACAAGCCCCGTGCAGACGGCCCGAGATGCTCTGAGGGGGAGGGGCGGCAACCATTACCGAGGTAACCCGCCCCAACTGAGATACACGCCCATTGCTGACGCAGCCAGCCGTTGCCGAGGCAACCCGTCCCTACTGAGATACACACCCACTGCTGACGCAGTCTGCCGTCGCCTAGGCAATCCGCTACAACAGAGAGACTCCGCCGCAGGGCGTGGCGGAGAACAGCAGAACAGCGGAGCCAGGGCGAGCCTCACGACAGCAGGGCGGAGCCTCGGCAGGCAAACAGTGGCTAGTCTGCATCCTAGCTGGGCAGGACCTCAACGGACATCCAAAAATAAAGCCCAAACCCCTCAACACAGAGCATTTGAGAAAAAAAAAAGTTTTTTTCATGAGCTCTGTTGCAGCAGAATCAAACATAGCAGCCTAACAGCCCTGAATGAACAACACAGCTCACAGCTCAGCAATTAAAACCCTATAAAGTACAAACTGTCTCCTCAAGCAGCTCCCTGACCCCTCTATATCCAAAAGACTGACATTAGGCAGGCACCATCCTGGGACAAAGATAGCAGAAAAAGAAACTGGTGGCACCCTCGCTGTGCCACAGCTGCCAGAGGTGCACCCAAGACAAGCAGGGTCTGGAGCAGACCTCAGCACTCATACAGCGAAGGGGCTAGACTGGTAGAAGGAAAACCAAGTAACAGAAATACTTCATCATCAACAAGCTGGGTGTCCACTCAGAGACCCAATTGAAAAGTCAGCAACTACGCAGACGACCAGTGGACAAATCCGCAAAGATGGGAAGAAACCAGCGCAAAAAGGAGGAAAACACCCGAAACCAGAACACCTCGCCTCCTAGAAAGGACCAAAACTCCTCACCAGCAAGGGAACAAAGCTGGACGGAGAATGACTGTGACGAAATGATGGAATTAGACTTCAGAAGATGGATAATGAGAAACTTTGGTGAGCTAAAAGATCATGTATTAAATCAATGAAAACAAACTAAGAACCTTGAGAAAAGATTTGAAAAAAGATTTGAGGAAATGATAACAAGAATGGATAACTTAGAGAGGAATATGAATGAATTAAAGGAGCTGAGAAACACAATACGAGAACTTCGCGAAGAATGCACAAGTTTCAATAGCCGAATTGACCAAGCAGAAGAAAGAATATCTGAAGTCGAAGACCAACTCAATGAAATAAAACGAGAAACCAAGACTAGAGAAAAAAACGCAAAAAGGAACGAACAAAGTCTCCAAGAAATGTGGGACTATGTGAAAAGACCTAACCTACGTTTGGTAGGTGTACCAGAAGGGGACGAAGAGAATGAATCCAAGCTGGAAAATACTCTTCAGGACATCATCCAGGAAAATTTCCCCCACCTAGCAAGACAGGCCAACACTCAAATGCAGGAAATTCAGAGAACACCACAAAGATATTCCGCAAGAAGAGCAACCCCAAGGCACATAATCGTCAGATTCAATAGGGTTGAAATAAAGGAGAGAATACTAAGGGCAGCCGGAGAGAAAGGTCGGGTCACCCACAAAGGGAAGCCCATCAGACTCACAGCAGATCTCTCGGCAGAAACACTACAAGCCAGAAGAGAGTGGGGGCCAATATTCAACATTCTTAAAGAAAAGCACTTTCAACCCAGAATTTCATATCCAGCCAAACTGAGCTTCAGAAGTGAAGGAAAAATAAAATCCTTTGAGAACAAGCAAGTACTCAGAGATTTTGTCACCACCAGGCCTGCTTTACAAGAGCTCCTAAAAGAGGCACTACACATAGAAAGGATCAACCAGTACCAGCCATTCCAAAATCACACTGAATGCTAAAGAGCATCAACATAATGAAGAATCTACAACAACTAACAGGCAAAACATCCACTTAGCATCAAAATGGCAGTATCAAATTCACACATAACAATATTAACCCTAAATGTAAATGGACTAAATGCACCAATCAAAAGACACAGACTGGCAAATTGGATAAAAATCCAAAACCCATCAGTGTGCTGTATCCAGGAAACCCATCTCACATGCAAGGATACACAAAGGCTCAAAATAAAGGGATGGAGGAAGATTTACCAAGCAAATGGAAAGCAAAAAAAAAGCAGGAGTTGCAATTCTCATCTCTGATAAAATAGACTTTAAAGCAACAAAGATCAAAAGAGACAAAGAAGGCCATTACATAATGGTAAAAGGATTGATACAACAAGAAGAGCTAACGATCCTAAACATATATGGACCCAATGCAAGAGTACCCAGATACATAAGGCAAGTTCTTAAGGACTTACAAAAGGACTTAGACTCCCACACAATAATAGTGGGAGACTTTAACACTCCACTGTCAATACTAGACAGATCAACCAAACAAAAAATCAACAAGGATATCCAGGGCTTGAACTCAGACCTGGAGCAAGCAAACCTGATAGACATTTACAGAACTCTCCACCCCAAATCCACAGAATACACATTCTTCTCAGCACCACATCACACCTACTCTAAAATTGACCACATAATTGGAAGTAAAGCACTGCTCAACAAATGCAAAACAACTGAAATCATAACAAACAGCCTCTCAGACCATAGTGCAATCAAGTTAGAACTTAGAATTCAGAAACAGACCCAGAACCGCACAGCTTCATGGAAACTGAACAACTGGCTCTTGAATGTTGACTGGGTAAACAACGAAATGAAGGCAGAAATAAAGAAGTTCTTTGAAACCCATGAGAACGAAGACACAACGTGCCAGAACCTCTGGGACACATTTAAAGCAGTCTCTAGAGGAAAGTAGATAGCAATAAGTGCCCATATGAGGAGAATGGAGAGATCCAAAATTGACACCCTATCGTCAAAATTGAAAGAGCTAGAGGACCAAGACCAAAAAAACTCAAAACCCAGCAGAAGACAAGAAACAACTAAGATGAGAGCTGAGCTGAAGGAGATTGAGACACGAAAAACCCTTCAAAAAATCAGTAAATCCAAGAGCTGGTTTTTTGAAAAGATCAACAAAATAGACAGACCACTAGCCAGATTGATTAAAAATAAAAGAGAGAACAACCAAATAGATGCAATAAAAAATGATAAAGGGGAAATCACCACAGATTCCACAGAAATTCAAACCATCATCAGAGAATATTACAAACAACTCTATGCGCATAAACTAGTAAACCTGGAAGAAATGGATAAATTCCTGGATTCCTGTGTCCTCCCAAGCCTAAACCAGGAGGAAGCTGAAACTATGAATAGACCAATAACAAGGTCTGAAGTTGAGGCAGCAATTAAGAGCCTACCACACAAAAAAGCCCAGGTCCAGACGGGTTCACAGCCGAATTCTACCAGACACACAAGGAAGAGCTGGCACCATTTCTTCTAAAACTATTTCAAACAATCCAAAAAGAGGGAATCCTTCGCAAATCATTTTATGAGACCAACATCATTCTGATACCAAAACCCGGCAGAGACCCAACAAGAAAAGAAAACTTCAGACCAATATCCATGATGAACATAGATGCAAAAATCTTCAATAAAATA
Source organism: Callithrix jacchus (assembly GCF_049354715.1). NCBI lineage: Eukaryota > Metazoa > Chordata > Mammalia > Primates > Cebidae > Callithrix > Callithrix jacchus. The sequence continues at coordinate 39,234,719 of NC_133511.1, read as the reverse complement.
TTGGCAAGCCGATTGCAACAGCAAATCAAAAAACGTATTCATCATGATCAAGTAGGATTCATCCCGGGGATGCAAGGCTGGTTCAACATACGCAAGTCTATAAATGTAATTCACCACATAAACAGAACCAAAAACAAAAACCACATGATTATCTCAATTGACGCAGAGAAGGCATTTGACAAAATTCAACAGCCCTTTATGCTAAAAACCCTCAATAAACTCGGTATCGATGGAACGTATCTCAAAGTAATAAAAGCTATTTATGACAAACCAACAGCCAATATCATACTGAATGGGCAAAAACTGGAAGCATTCCCTTTGAAATCTGGCAGTAGACAAGGATGCCCTCTTTCACCACTCCTATTCAATATAGTACTGGAAGTTCTAGCCAGAGCAATCAGGCAAGAAAAAGAAAGAGTATTCAAATAGGAAAGGTGGAAGCCAAATTGTCTCTATTTGCAGACGACATGATAGTATACCTAGAAGACCCCATTGCCTCAGCCCAAAAGCTCCTGAAACTGATAAGCAACTTCAGCAAAGTCTCAGGATATAAAATCAATGTGCAAAAATCACAAGCATTCGTCTACACCAATAACAGACTTAAAGAAAGCCAAATCAAGAGCGAACTGCCATCGCAATTGCTACAAAAAGAATAAAATACCTTGGAATACAACTCACAAGGAACGTAAGAGACCTCTTCAAGGAGAACTACAAACCACTGCTCAACGAAATCAGAGAGGACACAAACAGATGGAGAAACATTCCATGTTCATGGTTAGGAAGAATTAATATCGTGAAAATGGCTATACTGCCCAAAGTAATTTACAGAATCAACGCTATCCCCATCAAGCTACCATTGACTTTCTTCACAGAACTGGAAAAAACCACCATGAACTTCATATGGAACCAAAAGAGAGCCCGCATAGCCAAGTCAATTCTAAGCAAAAAGAACACAGCGGGGGGCATCACACTACCGGATTTCAAACTATACTACAAGGCTACAGTAATCAAAACAGCATGGTACTGGTACCAAAACAGAGATATAGACCAATGGAATAAAACAGAGGCACCGGAGGCAACACAACATACATACAACTATACAATCTTTGATAAACCTGACAAAAACAAGCAATGGGGCAAGGATTCCATGTTTAACAAATGGTGTTGGGAAAACTGGCTAGCCATGTGCAGAAAGCAGAAACTGGACCCCTTCCTGACACCTTACACTAAAATTAACTCCAGATGGATTAAAGACTTAAACATAAGACCTGGCTCCATAAAAACCCTAGAAGAAAATCTAGGCAAAACTATCCAGGACATAGGAGTAGGCAAGGACTTCATGAACAAAACACCAAAAGCATTGGCAGCAAAAGCCAAAATAGACAAATGGGACCTAATGAAACTCCACAGCTTCTGCACGGCAAAAGAAACAGTCACTAGAGTGGATCGGCAACCAACAGAATGGAAAAAAATTTTTGCAGTTTACCCATCTGACAAAGGGCTGATATCCAGAATTTACAAAGAACTCAAACAGATTTACAGGAAAAAAACAAACAAGCCCATTCAAAAGTGGGCAAAGGATATGAACAGATACTTTACGAAAGAAGACCTATATGAGGCCAACAATCATATGAAAAAATGCTCATCGTCACTGATCATCAGAGAGATGCAAATCAAAACCACATTGAGATACCATCTCACGCCAGTTAGAATGGCGATCATTAAAAAATCTGGAGACAACAGATGCTGGAGAGGATGTGGAGAAAAAGGAACACTTTTACACTGTTGGTGGGAGTGTAAATTAGTTCAACCATTGTGGAAGACGGTGTGGCGATTCCTCAAGGCCTTAGAAATAGAAATTCCATTTGACCCAGCAATCCCATTACTGGGTATATATCCAAAAGACTATAAATCGTTCTACTATAAGGACACATGTACACGAATGTTCATTGCAGCACTGTTTACAATAGCAAAGACCTGGAATCAACCCAAATGCCCATTGATAATAGACTGGATTGGAAAAATGTGGCACATATACACCATGGAATATTATGCAGCAATCAGAAATGATGAGTTCATGTCGTTTGTAGGGACATGGATGAATCTGGAGAACGTCATCCTCAGCAAACTGACACAAGAACAGAAAATGAAACACCGCATATTCTCACTCATAGGTGGGTGATGAAAAATGAGAACACATGGACACAGAAAGGGGAGTACTAAACACTGGGGTCTACTGGGGGGAAAAGGGGAGGGCCAGTGGGAGGGGTAGGTGGGGAGGGATAGCCTGGGGAGAAAAGCCAAATGTGGGTGAAGGGGAGAAGAAAAGAAAGCACACTGCCATGTGTGTACCTACACAACTGTCTTGCATGCTCTGCTCATGTACCCCAAAACCTATAATCCAATAAAAAATTAAAAAAAAAAAAAAAAAAAGACAATGTCCTTCTCCCATTAAATATTCACAATATTGAGAAAGATATCTAGAAATACAACGTTTTACTTAAAAGTACATTTTACTTTGTACTTTCCTAACAAATTAAATTTTTAATGGCAAGAGAACAGAGAAATTGAAACTTTCATGTATTGCTGATGGGAATATAAACTGATTGAGATAAATCTGGAGTGTATTTCTGTGACACTTATCAAAAGCCTTTAATACATGCTTACTCCAGCAATTTCATTTCTAGGAACTCTGCCAGAAAATACAATCACAAATCAGCACAAAGATATATCTTAATTTCATCACATGATTTTTATACTATTTTTAAAGCAGCAACTATTTAAATACCCAAAATGGAGAATTTCGTCAGGTCATTTTACAATGTGTGATGAAATAGTTCATGGCCATTTACAATAATGTTATAGATAATACGGAAAAATGTTGGCTATGTTGTCTTTTCTTAAAGCAACAACATGTACAATATAGTGCTATTTTTGCTTTAAAAAATTTATATGTGTGTTGGGAGAATTGGCAAGACCCCCCTCATATTGTCCCCATCAGCAGGAGGCCAGAAATCGAAAGAATTTAATCATAGTTGGCACCATTCCTTCTGGCACCAAAAAGAACAGTCATTGACAACCAGCGTGGTTGTTCTTGTGATTCAGCCAAGTTTCAGGTCTGGTTAAAAAAAAAAAGAGCCAAATGCTCCTCAGCATAGTAATAGAGCAGTCTGTTGTTCACAAAGGACAAAACACAAAACCCAAGCTGATAGGAAAAATGTCCTTTCCTCATTACAGGCAAGCCTGCATTTTCTCAGAGGAAAATTAATGCTTGTCTTTGTGAGAAGGATGTTCTTTACAGGTGATTTATTGAAGAGAAACTGCTCTCAAAGATGAAGAGGCTGAACTGGCATTAAGAGACTGGCATTCACCCTTCTTCATGGGAAAGAGGCCCATTGCCCTCTATGGCTGGCTACTGTCTGGTGCAGGAGGCAGCAAACTATGGCCTACAGGCCAAGTCAAACCTACCACCTGTTTTTATGTGGCTCACAAGCTAAAAATAGTTGTTACATTTTTACATAGTAGAAAAAAAAATTTTAATAATATGTGACATATAATATGTGACACTTGAAAATTATATGAAATTTAGATTTCAGTGACCATAAATAAGGTTCTGTTGAAGCACAGCCATACTCATTTGTTTATGTATTGTCTATGGCTGCTTTCTGCCTCAATGGTGGAGCTGAGTAGATGCAACGGACAGCATACAGCCCCCAAAGCCTAAATTGTTTTCTCCTTGACATTTTTCAAAAAAAGCTTTACCAAACCCTCGTCTAATGAAGAGGTTCCTGGTGTGCTCAGGTGGCACTCAAATTTGCAATAGCTCCAGTAAAAAGTGTGCGATTTTCCAAAGGAAGGACATATGTTATATTTGCAGAGGTTTGACATACTCTCTCCTTTCTTTGAAGGTTGCAAAGTAGACTTTAAGTGCTGGTCACAGTAAAGATTAGCAAAGATTTTCTTCTTCAGGAACAAAAATGGGTTTTGTTACATATCAATGTAACATAAGCATCAATATCCAGTGCCACCTCAATCCCCGCTTCATGGATCAGTTTCCTCTAAAAGACTTTGAAAAGTAAAGCTTTTCTTAAACTTCCCAAGTTGCATACCACAAGCTTCTCCTAAAGAGAAATGTCTTTTAGCTCTGCCATGAAGCTTTGTTCATCTGCTGCTGCTCTTGATCCAAAAGTCTTAGACTCTGACTCTTATTTGGAAATCACTCTCTCCATAGCCCTAGCAAATAGGTCAGTATGCAGCATCCTGCCCTTTTATTCTCTACAATACTACTATGTATACATATGGAGACACAAACTGTTTTCTGCTCCCAACTTTTTGCCTCTTTCTTAAGGGTTTTCTTCATCTAAACTCCCCCATGTGAATCTTTTCTACCTTCCAGGAAAGCTGGAAGACAAATAAGGATTGATCTTCCTTCAGGATTTGTTTTCTCCTCCCCTCCCCTGCCCAAGAAGAGCTTTTCCCAAATGTGAAGGGGACTCCAGCAGGATGATTGATTACGGCCATTACGTATCAGATCATGCAGACAATGGTTGGTAGCTCTGAAACTCCAAGTCTCAAATAGAACTACAAGCCCTCTGCTATGAACTGAATTGTTTGTGCTCCTCCAAAATTTCTATGTTGAAGACTTAACCCCCATGGTATTAGGAGATGGGGACTTTGGGAAGTAATTAGGTGAAGATGAGCTCTTGACAGTAGAGCCCCTGGGATGAGATTACTGCCCTTACAAGAAAACAAGAAAAGAAGAAAGGATCTTCTCTCTCTCTCTCTCTCTCTCTCTCTCTCTCTCTCTCTCTCTCTCTCTCTCTCTCTTGCTCTCGCTCTCTCTCTGTCTCTGCCCCTCACCACATGCACACACCGAGGAAAGGCCATGTGAACATATAGTGAGAAGCTGGCTGGCTGCAAGCCATCAAGAGGACCTCATCAGAACCTAACCATGTCAGCACCTTGATCTTGCAGTTCCAGTCTCTGGAACGGTGAAAAAATAAATGTTATTTAAGCCAGCCAATGTTTGGTATTTTACTATAGCAACCCAAGCAGACTAAGATAGCACTTGACACCAGTAAGTGAGGTACACTGTAATGAACAGCTAAAAGTGTGGAAGCAGCTTTGGCACTGAGTAATGGGTAGAGGCCAGAAGAGTTTTGGGGTATGTGCTAGAAAAGGCCAAGATCTCTGTGAAAAGAGTATTACGGTAGATTCTGGTGAGGACTTAGAAAGAAAAGGAGAGCTATAGAAAAAGCACCCATCTTCTAAGAGAGTACATAAATAATCTGAACATAATTTTGGTAGAAATATGGATGATAAAGGCCATTCTGGTGAGGCCTCAGATAGAAATGACCCTATTATTGGACCAGGAACAAAGGATCATCCTAGTTACAAAGTGGCAAAGAACTCAGCTGAACTGTGTTTGTGTTCTAATATTTTGTGAAAGGTAGAACTTAGAAACAATGAAATTGGATATTTAGCCAAAGAGATTTTTAAGCAAAGTGTTGAACATGCAGTTTGGTTACTCCCGACTGCTTATCATCAAACACAGGAAAAGAGAACAATTGAAGAAGAAATTGTTAAGAAACAAAAGCACCAGTACTTAAAGGTTTATACAACTCTCAGTCTATCCATATTGCAGAGAATACCAAGAGTGGGGCTGAACAAGTGTTTGATAAGGAGATTAGTATGAGTGTGAGCCGCAGACATAATCAACCACCTGAGGGTAAACACTGCCAGTTATTGAAGAGAATGCAGATGGGATCAAAGGAAAGAAAGCTATTGGACTTCTTAGACCCTACAGGACTGTAACGTAAGACTGGATGTGAATGGGCGCTGGTCTTTGAGACAAGGAAAAACAACTCCAAAGATGATTCAGAAAAATCATCAGGGATCTCTTTCACATTTCAGTTTCAATATGGTAGGGCCATTGCCTCAAACTCAACAGGCCAGAGGGCAGCCACCCAGGACCGTGGAGGCAGGCTTACCGAGCCTTGGATGCCCAACTTCATCCAGCAGAGTCCTGAGGCCACAACCCTGCACAAAGTAGAACTGTAAAAGTGGGATTGCATCCCTGCTGGGTCCAGAAAGCAAAGCATCCAAATAGAGGATTATCCTGGAGCCTTGAGAGCTAATGGAATTTGTCAAGATAGGTTTGGGACTTGCTTGGAATTTGTTCTTCCTTTTTTCCTTCTGATTTCTCCCTTTTAGAATAGAAATGGCTATTTTATGCTTGTCCCACCATCACATTTTGCAAGCACATAATTTATCTGGAGTCGAAGGTTTGCAACTAGAGAGGAATTTTTCCTCAGCATGAATGGTAGCTCAAGTCTCTTTCTTGTCTGATGTAAATAATATTAGATAAGACTTTAGAGTTGATACTGAAACAAGTTAAGACATTTGGGACTATTGGAATAGAATCAATGTATTTTGCATGTGAGAAAGGCATGAATTTTGGGGGATCCAGGCATAATGTTATAGACTAAATGTTAGTATTCCTACCAAACTCATATGTTGAAGCCTTAACTCCCAATTTGATACTATTAGGAGGTGGTGCATTTAGGAGGTAATAGGTTTGGATGAGATCATGAGAGTAGAATCCACATGATGGAACTAATGGTTTTATAAGAGAAAGAGACACCAGAGCTTCCTCTTTCTCGCATGCGAGGATACAGCAAGAAGGTGGCCATCTGCAACCCAGAACGAATCCCTTTCCCCAAGGACCAAATCTTCTGGAACCTTGACCTTAGGCTTTCCAACCTTTAGACTTATATGAAATAAATGTCTATAGTTTAAGTAATCCAGCTATTATATTTTTTTATGAAGTATCACCTCAAAGTAGTTACAATAATATGATATTGAATATCTACCATTAAGGGAAGCCCAAAATTGTGAGTGTTTATGGCCAGTTCAATCAGAGAGTTCAATTATGTTATCAAGACGAGAAGTTCTTTCTTTCCCTCTACTCAGCAATCCTCAGTGTCAGATTCATCCTAAAAGTGATCTCTAATTACTTCAAGTTAGCCAAATTTGGACATGAGAACTTCATGCTTTCTTGTTTATACTGAACAGAAAAGATAAAGCAAGACCTCTCCCACACTCATGGAATATATGTCCTTTTTTATAATCCAAATTGTAAAAATAAGTCATGTATCAACCCTATCCAACAGTAGTCTTCAAAGAAAGGTTTTTGTTATATAGCTTAGACTAATCAGATTTAACCTCCTTTGCAATGGAGTCAGCCTTCCCAGAACTAGAATGCTCAGGTGGATCTCTGAACTCAGGTTCTGTTAGTAAAGAGGAAAAAGGAACTAAATCCCAGGTGAGCAACAATATTATCCACTGCCCAGTGGTATATCTAACTCTATGAAGGTCCAGTTTTATCTATGTATTTATGTTCTGAGATTCATTAAGGACCCCAGTTTGTGGGAAATACTGAATAACTTTCAAACAAATAATAACTGCCTACAAATGTTTACGGATTTTAATGTATCAATAAAAAGCAATCCAGTTTCATATGCCATACCTCAGAACATAATTATATACTGGCAAAAATGACTTCAAATTATAAAATAAAATATTAAACCAAATCACTGTCAGTTTCAACCGAAAACCACTCATAAGTGGGTGTTGAACAATGAGAACACAAGGACACAGGGAGGGGAACATCACACACCAGGGCCTGTCAGGGCTGGGGGGGTTAGGGGAGGGATAGCAGGGGTAAGGGGTATAGGGGAGGAATAGCATTAAAAGAAATACCTAATGTAGATGACGGGGTGCTGGATGCAGTAAACCACCATGGCACGAGTATACCTATGTAACAATCCTGCACCTTCTGCACATGTACCCCAGAACTTAAAGTAGAATAATAAAAAAAAAATCATATACTTGCAAAAATGACTTTAAATTATAAAATAAACTTCTAAAGTCAACGTATTGTCAGTTTCAACTGTAAACCAAAAGAAGTCTAAAGTTTTATAGTAAATTATTTACTACTTTTAGTACTTTGACCATACCTTTTCAGTTAACTTTCTCCAGGTTATCAGAAAGCTTGTGCATAAACTTTTTTCTGTTCCCTCAGGGCAGAGGGCAGTCTAACCTTGCTTCTATCCAGCTATACAGAATGGTAAAGAATAACCATTATTAATGGGCTCTTGAAATCCCAATCTCCACCCAGAATGTAGGGAATATTATTTATGAGTTCTCCCATAATCACTGATGACCTCAATCAGAATTTGAACTCAATAAAAGATTTGGTCTCTAGTAGATAACACACCTCTACAATAAAAGTCAAAAGTTTAAAAATAACCCAAGCAAACCAGGTTAAAATATAATAGCAGTCATTTAGCACTGACCCCTTAGTTTGAGCTCTTGAGGCTTCTGCTCATAGAAATTATAAGTACTTTGATAATCTTCATGTGTTTTCTCACCTTTATGTTTATACAAATTCCTCTAATTATGAGCTGGTGCACCTTTCTCTTCATTCATTATCATATTTAAATTTAATTGAAAAAGTAATATCCTCGCAATTTATAAATGGTCTTTTGACAGTACTTTACTACGGTAAAGCAATTTCCTGACTTTCATTAATGGCTAGACTGATATCTTTTTAAAACTGAACAATGGATCTATTAAAATTATTATTCACCATCTGGGTCTCCTTGAAAGCTTGTTTGAGGCCAAGCTGTTATTTCTATAGAAGAAAAGAAAATGGACTGAGCTAGGAGTACCCAATAGGCCTATAACATACACTTTTAAATTTTTTTCTTAGATAGGGCATGTATTTGGTCAGCCTCTAGCAGGCAAAAATGCAAGAAATAGAGAGAAATACTTAGCAATTTACACATCTGAGTCTTAGGAACAAAGCAATAGGGACTATCCAAAAGGCGAATCAAAGGCCAACTACACCTGACATACAACTGTTGAAAACTAATTTTAAGTCATCAAGCAGCCAGTGTTTTGAACACAACTAGTCACTGAGTTATTCTGTGCCCCCATGTGGTTATTTCCCTGGGAGGGACATTGTCAAAGCAGAGTCTGGAGAAAGCTCCTTAGCTTGAATCCCAGCTCTGAAGCTTAATAGCTGGGTAACCTTGAGCAAGTCACTTGACCTCCCTATTCATCACTTTCCTCATCTGCAAAATCCAGAAAATAATTATAATGTCATCTTCATGGTCATTTATAAGTGTTAAATGAGGGGACGTATGGAAGGCATGTAGAACATTTTGCACACTCTAAGCCCTTCTACCTATCATTGATTATGATCAATTTTTATAAAGAAGCGTATGAGTTATATATCAAATGAATTCATTTTAAACTAGTTTTATTTCAGGAAGACTATCACAATTTCTATAAAATTGTTTAATACCCTAATGAATTATATTAACAAAAATCAGGGGCATTCATTTCTTTATTCAATAAATATTTATTGAACATCCACCAAGTGTCACGCAATGTTTTGCATGCTAGGGACACAACAGTGAATAAAAAAATAAAATAGCCAGGCGCGGTGGCTCACGCCTGTAATCATAGCACTTTGGGAGGCCGAGGTGGGTGGATCACCTGAGGTCAGGAGTTCAAGACCAGCCTGGCCATCATGGTGAAACCCCATCTTTGAATAAATAAATAAATAAAATCCCTCTTGTCATAGAGCTTAGAATCAGTCAACCAGTAATAAAAATAAGTAAATTATATAATATAGAAAATAATATATATATTATGTATAAAATAAATGAGGAAGGAGATAGGAAGAGTCAAGGAGAGAGTAAAGAGTGTAGTTTTAAGTAGGGTTGTCAGGGAGGAATCACTAAGAAGGTAACTTTTGAGCAAAGACTTGAAGAAGGTGAGGGAGAAACCCATGAGAATGCAAGGAGTGGAGTATTCCAGGTAGGTTGAAATGTTAGTGCAATCATGCCAGGCTCAGGAATAGCAGAAGTCAGTTTGACTAGAGGATAACGGAGATGAGAAAATGAGGTTAAAGAGAACATGGGGACTATATTATAGGAACTGGTAGGTCATAATGACAACTTGGCTTTTTCTACTGAATGACACAGAAAGTCATTGAAAACTACTCCTCTATTTTTAGTAGAGGAGTAATATGATCTCACTCACACTTTAAACGGATTTTTCTGGTTGCTCTGCAAAGGATAGACTGCAGAGAGGCAAAGGTGAAATCAGGAAAATTAGGCAATTAATTAGTCTTTTGCACTATTTCAGGAAAAAGATCATGGCGGCTCTTATCAGAATGATAGCCAAAGAGGTGGTAAAGTGCAGAACAGTCATAAGGATTTCCTGAGGGACTGGATATGGAGTATGAGATGAAGAGAGGCATCAAGCATGACTTCAAGGTTTTGTCCTGAGCAACTGGAAGGATAAATTTGTCATCAGCTGAGATGCAGAAGGTCATATTTAGAGCAGGCATCGGGGGAGTGGAGGGAAAATCATCTCCACACAGTTTTGGCTGTGTTCAATTCAAAATGTCTAGTAGACATCCAAGTAGAGATAGCAAAGAGAGAGTTTGATATGTGATTCTAGTATGTTCAGGAAAAAAAAAAGTCTATACTAGAGATATAAATTTGGTAGCCAACAGATGTGATATTTAAAACCAGAGCATGAATGTAGATAGAGAAGAGGACCAAGAACAGCTCCCTGGAGCATTCCAACACTGATAGGTCAGTGAGAAGAGGAGGAGCCAGCAAAGGAGACCAAGAAGGAGCAACAAGCAAGGTGCGAGGAAAGCCATGAAAAATTGATTCTCAGAAAATATGCAAAGAAATTCTATTGGGAAAAAAGGCACAAACAATTACATGATTCCTGCAATTATATGATTAAGGTCAAATAAGATGAAGAGTAAGCCCTGGCCACTGGATTCAGCAGGTAGAGGTCATTTGTGACCACAACAAGAGCAGTATGGATGGTTTTGGGTTCTGTTGGGGCAGAAGCCTGATATGAGTGAGTTTAAAAGAGAATGGGAGGAAAGGAATGAAAGGCCACAATTGCAGACTTATCCTGCAGGGAGTTAATTAATTACAGATTTTCAAAACCACTCTAGAAGGTAAGTTTGTGTGCACTCATTTTACAGATGATAAAACTAACGTTGAGAAAGAAAAAAGATTTAGCCCAAAATGAAAATCCTAGCAAGAGGAAGAACTACAACCTAAGCACAGATGTCTGATTCCAAAGATAGAGTTCTTATTTGTCCCATGCTTTTGGCAAACATGTTGAGTCCATACAATGTATACGTGCTACATGATAGTATTGATACATGTTTATCTAAACTATTATTTAGACCACATTTCTCAGAATCATCCAAGCATGACTTGCATCAGAATTAACTAACAGGCATCTTAAAAATTCAGATTCCTGAACTTCATCCAGGATTCACTGAATTGGCATATCTGCGGGTTTTAGCACTCCAAAAAATTCTTATCCAAACCAAAGTTTCAGTTGTTCATCTAATAAAATATGATGTTTCTTTCTAAGAATACATTGTATATATTTATTTTTAAGTTTCTCCCTATCTTTTCTTTTAATCCCATTTGCATCAATGGAAACATACTTGATAACTTCACAGCAAATATTCAACGTCCTCTTTGATAACACTTTTCATAACAAAACAAATTTGACTAGAATTACAAACCCAACTTTTGTCTTTCTAAACTTCTCAGCATGAGTTTTCAGAATTTGTGACTATCTCATCTGTTATTATTTTCCCCTTAAGATGGGGTTTTATTTAATGGCAACTAAATGAAGAAAGAACCTGCTCTTCAAATAGAATTGCTGTGCTTAACAGAGGATATGACTTGGGTTTTTAACTCAGAAGGATGGAATGGCATTGCAAAGCGTTTCTCTGTGAAGGGAAAATGTAGCTGTTCATTGTATGCTTCAGCTCATTCTCCATTTTCGCTGTTGATTGAGACAGCAGTTCCACCAGAGTTTCTGAAAATCACCCCACTGTAGACACTTGATCTCTCTTTTTTAATAATTCAGGAAATCGGTTTGCTGAACCTATTCAGAGAATGCTTTATATTGTACCAGTTCTTTGCTTTCTATCCAGAAACAGCTGCTCCATCTCCTGTGACACAGGATGTAATAAAATGGAGTAAATGGAGTAGAGTATTTTGATAGATTAATCACGGCAGGGTATGCAGCGTTCACAGCACTCATGGTGAAAGTGAAGAGATTATACTGAAATGACATCTGTTTTCTTCCATGTAAATTGCTAGACTTTGAATCTGCTGTTATTTAGCAGATGTGTAGATTTAATTATTAGGATTGCATAATCACTGGGGAAACCATGGGATTTTATTGATAGCTTTCCACCTATGGTAACTGCAGAATAAGTAAACTGCTTTTGTCTCCTTTGTGGAAACAAAACTAAAAATGTTAAACCCATAAGGAATGTGTATCTTATTCCTAAGGTGCATACAAACTGGTTGTGTTGATGCCTATGTATTAATAAAATTTCAACAAATGTGTGTAACAGTTCCACAATTATTTTCTTCACAGGTTGCAATTAAAGACCTATTTTCAGTAAAATAGTTCAGAAATCCTTGTTGGTTCATATCTGCAAAACCGAGATTCCTAAGACTTTCATAGGGTTACCTACAATTTGGGTTTAAAAAGTCCTTGGAGATTATCTGCTCCTATGTATTCATTTTATGCTTGAGGGAACTGAGGAAAGAAATGTAATATCTACTAAGCAAATGCCAACTTATTCCTCAATTTGCTGGCTCTCATTCCAGTGTTCAGAGCAGAGTTTGTTGAGAGGAGAGAGGCCTCCTGTTGATAGGTTCATTTGAGTTGATAAGTTCGCTGTGAGACTCGGCCTTCTCAGCCTCTGTGGATTTACCCTTGTGTGATAACAGAAATGGCTTGAAGAGAAATGTGAGTTATCTGACAAAGTTACAGGGAGACTGTTGCTCCAGATGTCAAAGAAACACAAAATGTAACAGACCAGGTCTCTGGGAACTGGTCCCGCATCTGCTACTAATGTAATTTGGGGCCTTGATCATGTCTGTTTCCTCATCTGTGCAGGGACTGGTTAGCCTGAGAAGCCACAGCAGGAGTTAAAATCCAATCCAGTGACTAGAATTCTACAATGCTTTCTTCTTTTGCAAAATGCTCCTGAACCTGAACTATAAAGCAAAGTGCTGGATGAGAAACTTCACTGTCCATAAAAGGTGAATCCAGAATCAACTCTTTCAGAAGTTCTATGTTGTTCTATTTAAAAAAGAAATTCTATACATTGGTGAGTTTTAACCATAGCAGGAATTAACTCCATATAGGATCTGCTTCCTCTCCTTTGTAAAAAAGTGGCTTTACATCTACAGAATCTCGTAGGTAATTTTGGCTGAAACAGACAAAGACACAGATTTAAAATATGAAGTGCAAGAGATGAAAAGTTAAATTTTCCAATAGCCATACAGAAGTTTTTCTCCATGTAATGAGATCATCTGAATATTTAAAAACCTTAAAAACCATCTGGCTAATTACATGAAGCCTTCCATTTGGACTTAGATGTTTTGATGTCCTGTGTAGAGTTGAAGCAGAGCTGTGGCACTTACCTGGTTAATTGGATATGGGGTGTCCACCATGTGGCATTAGGCAGAGCTCACAGAGAGTGCCTATGGAGTCACACATTCCTCCAAATGTCACAGTGCCTCAACTACCTCCACTCCACCATTACTATGACTGAACCACGCAGGGAGCTCTGCCTGCACCAGAAAGATACCACATCCATCTTCCTCACATTCACTCTGACAAGCCTTGAGAACATATCACTTCTTGCCCTACCTGAGTGCTCCTTTGATGATCCCCATCCCCCGGACTCTTATTCCCATATAGGTCTGTATGTCCCCTTAATCTGACTTGAGCTTCCACTGATCCTTGACCTGTCTGACCTTCCACTATTCCCTCTGAGAATCACCAGCTGTCACTGACAAAACACCCTTTATCCTTAATTTATTCTCTGAATATTTCCTCTACTTCTGTTTAACTGAAATCTGGCTGTCCTCTGAGGATGCTGCTTTGCATGTAGCCAACTCAAGTGGTGTCTTTCTCTCCCAAACCACTTGTTTCACTGGGTGTGGTGGGGATGAGGTCGCTCACCTTATTCCTCATTGACGTTCGAGGACTGTTTTCTCTTCCTCCTCCCTAAAACACTTCAGCAATTTGGAAGTTCAAGCCATTAAGCCATACCATCACCTGTCCTCATTGTTATATTCATATCCACATCTCCAGCTCATCCCCTTGTTCCTTGAAGAACTTAGCACCTGTTTTACCATGTCCTTCTACATAAATGCTCTTGTCAAAATATCTTGCCATTATGGAAAGGTAAAATATTCAAAATATTTAATAACTAGTATGAAACAGTATATAGTTAATGACTATATACTATCTGACTATCAGTCTTTCATATAGATGGTTTTTCTAGTCACCTGACTTCTTAGTTGCCAAACCTACAGTCACCTGGCCTCTTAGTTGCTAAATCTACTTCTTGTTCCTCATTTTACATGTCCCCTTATCAGAGAGGCCATTTCTGACCAGTCCATATATATTTACGACACCTTCCCACATTTGCCACTCTCTAATCTTTTACCTTCTCTAAAAGATACGTGAAATGTAATACCTTTATGAGTTTACTTGTATTGCCTTTCTCTTTTAACTAGAATATAAGCCACATGAAAACACTGGCTTTGTTCTTTTCACTGGTGTTATCTCAGACCCTAAACCAATTATTTGCCCAACAAATAATTGGTACTCAGTAAATATTTGTCGAAAAGTAACTGTGGATCTAAAGTAGAAGTTTGCAGAGGCCGAACTGCAACATTATCACTTTATGCTACTTTGGTTTTGAATACTAAGTAGTTCGTCAATATTTGAAATAATTTTCAATGAATCAGAAAAAAACAGAATTCTACTAACTTTAGAAAGAAGCTGAATTTAATGTAGAGATCCTGGTATGCACAGAATTCTCAGTATCAGCAGAAAACCATGTCTCTCTATACCTGCTAAAAATACAGACACTTTCAAACTCAGGAAATAAAGTGGTTCATGAAACATCAGAGGTGACATCTTGGGTCATGATATAGACAAACTTACGGAAATAACATTTCAACCTAAGATGGTAGGAATATATAAATGAAAAATAAGATTCAGGCAATGGAAGCAACACTAAATTTCTGCCTCTGCCACACATACGTTTCCTGTCTTCCAGAAAACAGCATTAGAAGAAGCACAATTCATTTTATTCATTTGGGGATTCACCATATAAAATAGGATATATGGCATGAATTGCAGCAAGGGGGCACATTATTCTAAAATTTTCTAACAAGCAAGCCAAGTTTGCCAGGTTCCAAATTAGCATTTAGTCATTTTTCCTACGAGAAAAATGTAAAATTATTTATTTATACCTCTTACAACTTTGCTTGGTTAAAGTTGTATCTGCATAATAGGCAGTGTGCTGGAAGGGAAAGGAAATATGCTTATGGCATCTGCCATAAAAAGAAGCTATTAAAATGACAATGTTACTGATTTCTTGAATGTGGAGAATAAGTACTCCATGAAAAAAGCATTCAGCAATAACAGGCTAAACTGAAGACTTTTATTAACAGAGACTTCTCAGTTATTATACCCTGGACCAGAAGATAGTTTACATCAGACAGAAGGGTAGTCATCTCTGACTAGGAGCGCAAGCAATGGCCCCGCTTCAACAAAACCTGAGAGCACAGTCCAGACAAGATGAGAACGCAAGGGTTTAACATAACCTTTTCACAAGTTTCCTTTCAAAGGAGAAAACTAGAGAACAAATTCTAAGCTGATGGCAAAGTTTGACATCATTTCGTGTAATAGATTCATATTCTATATTTTAATTTACAAATGATATCAGTGACTTACTATATTGAAAGAGATTACAGAAAATAAATTTATTTTTATTATTTTATATAGTTAAATAAAAATACACACAAAAAATATACCTGTGCCTGTGGTCCTAACTACTCAGGGCACTGGGCAGGAGGATCACTAGATTCCAGGAGTTTGTGCCTGCAATGAGCTATGACCCCCTCAGTGGTGGGGGCAGCAAAGTGAGACCTCCGTCTCCTAAAAAGACAGTATTAAAGAGATATATTTATACGTGGCCATTTACAATTTTCAACGAGTTTTTCTTTTATCCCTACTTTCTTTATGATGTGTTTGTTTTTCTATTTCTCCCTGGGTCTTGAAGAGTCAAATCTCTCCTCAAGTCATTGGGCTTAATAGGGTCACATCCTTACTCCAGAACCATTCACTAGCAAACAAAGTGGGATTTCCCCTCTCAGACCAACAAGCCTACTGGCATCTCTAGCTACTATTTTTCACTATCCTTTGATGTCAATTCTTTCTCCAACTATCTTTTAAACATTAGGATCTCTCAAGATTCCATTCTGTGTCCACTTCTCTTTTAACTTTTCACACTTCTTCTGGGTAATATCATCTATTCTTATAAATTTTTCATCTATATTTGGTAACACCCTAATATGTATTTTCAGCCCAATCCTTTCCTGAGCTGTGGACTCACATATCCAACTACCTGTAGCTCTCTCCACTTGGATTCACCATCAGTATCAAAATTCAAGCACATCCAAAACTGAAGTCAAGTTTGGGTCAACTGGTACTTCTTGTTCTAGATCCTTGAGGAAGTGCCACACTGTCTTCCACAGTGGTTGAACTAACTTACACTCTCACCAACAGTGTAAAAGCGTTCCTATTTCTCCACTTCCTCTCCAGCATCTGTTGTTTCCTGACTTTTTAATAATCACCATTCTAACTGGAATGAAATGGTATCTCATTGTAGTTTTGATTTGCATTTCTCTAATGACCAGTGATGATGAGCTTTGTTTCATATGTTTGTTGGATGCATAAATGTCTTTTTTTGAGAAATATCTGTTCATATTCTTGGCCTACTTTTTGATGGGGTTTTTTCCTGTAAATTTAAGTTCCTTATGGATTCTGGATATTAGCCCTTTGTCAGATGAATAGATTGCAAAATTTTTCTCCAATTCTGTTGGTTGCTGATTCACTCTAATAATAGTTTCTTTGGCTGTGCAGAAACTCTTTAGTTTAATTAGATCCCATTTGTCAGTGTTGGCTTTTGTTACAATTGCTTTTGGTGTTTTAGTCATGAAGTCTTTGCTCATGGTTATGTTTTGAATGGTATTGCCTAGATTTCTTCTAGCATTTTTTTGGTTTTAGGTCTTACACCTAAGTCTTTAATCCATCTTGAGTTAATTTTTGGAAAAGGTGTAAAAACGGGGTCCAGTTCCTGTTTTCTACATATAGCTAGCCAGTTTTCCCAACATCATTTATTAAATAAGGAATCTTTTCCCCACTGCTTGTTTTTGTTGTGTTTCTCACAGATCAGTTGGTTGTAGATGTGTGGTGTTACTTCTGAGGCTTCTGTTCTGTTTCATTGGTCCATATATCTGTTTTGGCATGAGTACTATGCTGTTTTGATTACTGTTGCCTTGTAGTACAGTTTGAAGTCAGATAGCATGATGCCTCCTGCTTTGTTCTTTATGCTTAGGATTGTCTTGGCTAAATGGTCTCTTTTTGGTTCCACATAAAATTTAAAGTACTTTTTTTCTAGTTCTGTGAAGAAAGTCAATGATAGATTTATGGGAATAGCATTGAATCTATATATTACTTTAGGCAATATGGTCATTTTCATGATATTGATTCTTCCTATCCATGAGCATGGAATGTCTTTCCATTTGTTTTTGTCCTCCATTATTTCCTTGAGGAGTGTCTTGTAGTTCTCCTGAAGAGGTCCTTGACATCCCTGCTAATTTGTATTCCTAGGTCTTTTATTTTCTTTGTAGCAGTGGTGAGTATTTTCTCAATCAACCTGCTCTCATTCCTCAAGAATCCCAATGATTTACCAATTACTTCTCTCCATATGGTCTCCCTTATCTATCCTCTGGATTACTACTATAATCTCCCTATCCATCTCCTGCCCCTCATGCAATTTACCTTCTACAGTCTCATTAGTAATCTTTCTAAAATGCACATATGATCTGTCATTCTCCTGCTGAAAGTACTGGTGGGCTCCCCAGTGAAATCTAATCTCTCAGGACTCAAATCAAAATGTACAAGTACTTCATAATTTGGTCCCAATTCACCTCGTCACAATGACACAGCTAGTCCAAATAACACTTCTGTGCAAATTAGAAAAGGGACTCCTTTCTCTGAGCAGATGCAACCTTATGCCAGAGAACACAGCTGCCATAAACATGTGCAGTGGCTATGCCTATCCACCCAATCTCCTGGACCCATTCCCCACACTGGCAACTTGTACCTCTGTTTTGTGTATGTGATTTCCCTATTTATGGTCCCCACCCCCACTCCTAGTCCTCTTCCTTTATCTAAATCTTCTTCACCTTCAATTCATAAGTGGCAGTCATGCCTATCCCTGTACTGTGCTTTCACAGAACCCTATACTTTCATTATTTCACACCATATCCCAGTATATAATTGTGAGTTTGTAATTTTCTTACTAAATTACAAATTCTTGGAGGCAAGGACTATGACTGTCTTATCACCTTTTAATTCTCAATCCTAAGCAGATGCCTGCCACCTAAAAGATGCTTCAATAAATGTTAGATGAATTTAAGTCTAGGCCAGATGTAGTGGCTCATACCTGTAATCCCAGCACTTTGGGAGGCTGAGGTACAGGAAATCACTTGAGGCCAGGAGTTTGAGACCAGCCTTGGCCACACAGTGAGACTCCATCTCTAAAAATAAATAAATAAATTAGCCAGATATGGTGGATCTAAGTATTATTCTGAAATTACTATTCTAAATTATATTTCATAAAAGACTTTTAATAGACTGGAACCAAATGAAAAGAACAATAGTGGAGAACTGAATCCCCCAAAAGGCTGAATTCCTGCTGAAAATAGAGGACTATCTTAAGGGTATAAAAGGTGACTCGGATATATCCAAGACTGATTGCCAAGGCCTGTATCTGTTTCTCATTTCTTTCTCAAAAGCTTTTAGATTCGTCTTAAAGTTTTGCTTTGAAGCCAAATGTATACTTTCCATATAATTTTAAATGAGGTTATTGATCTGATCAAACCAGTCAATTTTCTGCAATCTCTAAGATATCTTAAGCCAAAGGCTCAACGTCTACATGTCTTGTCTGCTTAAAAGACAGAGGTGACAGCTAAACTTTTAAAAAATTCTCATAGGTTTGTTCTGTGCTTTTCAGGTCCCTCTGGCCAGACCAGGTTCATTTGTAATGGAGATTTTGCAAGCTTTGCTAATCCCCTCTGTAAGAAAGATAAGCTTGGGGCATTCAGGTTGACATATGTAGTTTCCACAAATTTTGTCAGTGTTTCTTAGAATTTGTTTAAGGTGCCATGAAGTACAGCAGTGAAATCTAAAGTGTTGGAATTGTTTTTCTAGGAAAACTCACTGTAGAAGGAGAACAATGTATTAATAGAGTGTGGGAGTTGTAAATAAATACAAGAAGACATGAGGCAGCAGAGAGAAAGGGAAAGTATCAGAGAGAAAGAGAAAGTAGCAAAGAGAAAGTGGTGGTCCATTCATTTGCTTATGCTCTCAACACCTTTCATTTACTGCTTATTATGTGCCAGGCAATCTGCTTGATGCTTGGGGGATATGTTGGTGAATGCTAGAGACACATCCGTACCCTAATGGAGATTTCACCCTATTGGGTCAGACAGGCAAGAAATTAGTTCCACTGTTCATGGGATATTTCTTACAATCACATTGCTCACATTTCAGTAGATATAAAGAGAATACTAGAAGATGTTTGCATCTAATTATTGCTCCTTATATATCCTCTGTTCTTTTAATTCTCTCTTAATCCTATTTCACTGGCACATGTTTTTGTTTTGTTTGTTTGTTTTTGAGATGGAATCTCACTGTCACCCAGGCTAGAGTGCAGTGGTACAATCTTGGCTCACTGCAACCTCTGCCTCCCAAATTCAAGGAATTCTCCGGCCCCAACCTCCCAAGCAGCTGGGACTACAGGCACATGCCACCACATCTGGCTAATTTTTTATATTTTAGTAAACGCAGGGTTTCACCATGTTGCCCAGGCTGGTCTTGAACTCCTGAGCTGAGGAGATCCACCTGCCTCAGTTTCCCAAAGTGCTGGGATTACAGGCATGAACTACTGTGCCAGGCCCCTTATTGTTTACTCTAATTCTGAACTCTCTGGTTGGGGGCCACTCAGAATGGCAGGCCATTTTTTCTCACTAGAAGTCAGGTCTGGTGTTGGAATCTTAAGGTAATAAGACTTGGCAAAGTATGTTGCCTAATGATCCAATGGTGTAACAACAGGCTTTCAACCACCTCCTGGGGTCAGGAGACCCAGAATACTCATCTGTACCTATTCAGTCATCATCCCTAGGCTCCATCACTGCTCCCATTCGTGGAAGACTGAGATCTTCAATTCTCTTTGCAAGGACCTCAACATAGACCAAAGTTTTAGCCACACAAAGTCACTGCAAGTCTGAGTACAGCTTTCCTTAGGAGAGATATGTAACCAGTCCTGGACTTAGAGTTGAGGAGAAGGGAAATTAAAACGTCAATTTCCTATAATGTCTACAGATTTTCAAGTTCTAAATCTTTAACTATGTGGACTTAGGGTATTCATTTTGAAAAAGTCATGTTACTGAAAATAATAGCTGCTTCAGGAAGACTAGCTAACAGATGCTGGGTTTAATATCTAGGTCATGAGATGGTCTGTGCAGCAAACCACCATGGCACACATTTACATATGTAGCAAACATACACATCCTGCACATGTGCTCCTAAACTTAAAATAAAAGTTGGGGAAAAAAAGGAAAAATAATAATAGCTGCTATGAATTAACCAATCATTTTGTTTCAGGAATTATAATTGTTTTCAGTCCTGCCACTAATTAATTGGTTATGTGATCACAGCAATGTCATAGATCTCCCTGTGCCCATCACCTCTCTGTATAATAAGGGGATTGATGTAAAAGATCTCTAGAATCTGCCTTTAAGACGCCATAGTATGAATCTCTAGTACTCTATGGACAAGCAGAACTCTTTAGATGATTGGGGTCCTTGAAATCTGGTCTTAAGCTTCCTGTCTGGCTATGTCTCTCTGACTCCTCTGAGTGAACCTCCTCTGCAGCCAAACTAACTCTATGTCACATGAGTTACACAGCTGTTTCCCCTTCTTCAAATACCTTCCTCTATCCTAACTCTCTGAAATCTGCACTGCTGGGAAAGGCTGTCCTCCAGGGGCCCTGAGAATTTGTGCACATTATTGCTGAGTGTGCCAAACTTTAATAACAACTCGACCTACCACAGGCACTGCTTCTATCTGGGCTCACAGCCTCTCTCTGTAGGACTTACACGCAGAAGAAAAGATAATTGATACTCCTTTCCTGTGCTGTAAGATTTAAGTTCTTAACTTCATCCATTGTTTCCTCACCTGCTTTCAGTACCTATGGCATGGTGGCAGATTTACTCCTCACCATCCTCTATGAGGTTGGCATGCTTCCCTGACATATGCACTCATACAGACCAAAGTAAATTTCTATCTGCTCTGCAAATACCCAAAGTTTCAAAGACTTTTCCATCATCCTTTGAACATCTATGTGTTGGAACTAAAAAGATATATACTACAAAGAGGGTAGAGAAACTGAGGGAGGTTACCATGGCTCCAGTTCTAATTCTCAGCTTTGAAAGTGATTTATTATATCTTTGCCACAGGATTGATTAGGAGTGGGGAAAATGACTCCAGAAAACCAAACTCACAACTGACTGAAGTACAAACAGGGACCCAATTTGCTCATTTACCGTCAGAAATATAACTCGTATATTTATCTGAAATGTATCTGTCAGTATGACAAAACATTCTCTCACCACGGGAAGATCTGTCTGAAAAACCAAATTACAGTCACACAATTGTTTAGTGAGCGTGGAATCTGAGTCAAGGGAGTTGGTGAAGTGAGGCCGATATTTATGGGTGGAGGCCGAGCTTATGGATCTTCTCATGTTACAGATTTATCCACCATAAAAGGGGACAAATCAAGCTCTTGGTGTAGGGCAACTTTCCTCAGAGAGTACTTTGCTTTTTTTTATGTTCCACTGCTGCCCATCCATCTATATTTCTGTGGGTCCTTCCTCTTCACTGCAGCTTTAGCTATTAGACTTTGAACTTGAATGTGGTTGAGAAAGACACTTGATGTGTTAAAGTTCCTTTTGCCCCTATCTAATTTGTCTCTACCTAGAGTTTAACTTGTATCAGAGCTATGAAGGGCAGGAGAGGTACAAGAGAGTTATTGAAGGCTGTTTTTCAGTCCACCATGATTTAAGAAATTACAATTATTTTTAAAGACTGGGCCAACCTTTAAGCCTCCTATGTCAATATTGGGTGATGTGTGCCCCTCATATTCCCTTTATTAGACCTGTCCTCCATCCCTAGCTGCTATAAGTATTGGAGAGCTGCCTCCAGCTGATGGAGCTGCCACCCTGAGGATTTACACATATCCCTATCCCATGATGTATGGGGTTAGCCCATAACCAATGACTGACCTACGTTGGGGTAAAAAAGCTGGCTCTTGCTGGCTTGGTGAAGTTTAAGGACCACAGTCCCCAGCCCCAATCCCTGGTTCAAACCAAGGCTAGACTTGATCTGAGACGACGTCCTTACTCAGCTCATCGTCCTTGCCTTTTCTCCTCTGCTCTCTCCCTCACTGGTCTTTCAGAAAAGCACTCCAGCAGTAAGTTCACATCTCAGTCTCTGGCTCAAGCTCTGCTTCTAGGGTGCGCAGCCTAAGAGAGCTCATAGCAAATATCCTTTTCCCTCTTCCTGTCACGTCTTCAGCATCCCTGGTGGGCTTCTTCCTCACCCTAGATAAGATCTTTGCTGGTTCATTAGAAACAGATTCAGACCTAAGATCAGGCATAAGGAGCCTATTAGCTAGAATCCCTCTGCACAGGATACAGAGGGCAGGGGCATATCTGAGAGAAGGCTCCCTGATGCTTGCCCCAGATACCAGAATTGTTATTTATAGCCCTGACAGTTTCTGGAGGTGCTTTCTGTGTCTTCTGCCTATAAGCTTTCACTAATAACTGACAGTATTTTCTATCCAATTTTTTTTTTACTTTTAAAATCTCTTTTACTTTGGTTTAAATGAAGAGGAACAGGATCAAAAGAGCAGTGGCATAGGGAAGAGACATGAAGGGGATATTTCAGGGGACAATTAGGTTATACCTTGAATGCCTAAGAGTGACAAGGAAAGGAAAAAGAGCTTCCCACAGAAAGGTTTACAGGTTGTTCTGTCTGGACTCCCAGACAGAGCAAGGAGTCCTCAGGAAACAAAGAACATGACCCTCAGTGAACCCAGCTGGTTGGTCACAGGGTCTCCAGTGATTGGAACACCCACCCACCCCACCATCCCACAAGAAACCCACTCATTCAAGACCAGACCCTAAATCCCAACCTTATCCTGACTTCACAAACTTCAAGACATCCCCTGATAAAAGCAGGAAAAAGCAGCTCAAATACACACCCATGCTGTGACTGTGACCTCAGTACCATAGCCACGGGCACTGGAATTGCCTTTCCAACTCTTAAGAATGGTCTTCCTATGTCTGGAACCAGTTATCACTCATATTTGTATCCCTCACCTTACACAGAAGTCCTTAGCACTGAGTAGCCCCCATCTAAATGAGCCCACCCTCCCAGCGCCACATCACTCCCTGTTCTACCACCCTACTCAATGCCGGTTCATTTTCTTCATGACACACACGCAACTTGAAAATAGGTGTGAATTCCTTTGTTTCCCTTTTTTACTGTCTGTCTCCCTCACTAGCTTGAGAGCCCCATATGACAGTAACTATATTTATTCATCATTAAGACAAAAATAAAAAACAGTATTTGACAAAAAATAGTATAGGCTTCACCAGTACTGGTAGAATGATTGAATGAAGGTTGATGACATGGTGAAAAGTGTTGGCACTCACCATAATTTTGGCTCTTTAATTCAGAACAGGAGCTTATCTTCAAAAAGCAAGTCTGAGCTTGGCACTAGGACAAGATAAGGGCTGCAGTGCTTCTTGTTCCCTGATGCTTAAAGAATAATTGGGTTATGGGGTAGTTAAAAGGACTGGGAAGAACTTGGTGATTAGAAATGAAATAGAGGAAAATTGACAGGAAAAGAGCTTTTGCAGTAATCCTCTTTTATGCCATTTTTATCTCAGAATGCTGAAGGGTTTTCCATATGTATCATGTTTTCAGTTCTCAGTTTTCAAATGTGTAATTTATACAGCTTCAAAGGAATAATTGGCAACATATGAATATGCATGTGCATATTTATGATATTGCATCCATCAGCACAATATTACCTTTCCTCCTGGGTTTAAAATTTATACCTTTTGTGCTTAAGAATAATGAGTCTATATGAATTGGTGTCAAACAAACAGTTCCGCCATTCTTTATTCATTTTTCTTTCATAATTCTTTATGTCAAGAACAAACACCATATTCTTTGAAGGTTGTCTTTATAGAATTCTTTCTCAGGTGTTACAAGAAAAGAAGGGCTTGCCTCTGAATAGGACTGCATACACTGGATTAAATCCCCTGGAGCACTACTGTCAACAGTAAACAATACCTTTATTCCATTCAAGATCTCAATTCTGTGAGTTTTTCCAATTAACCTGTCAGCCATTCTCAAACTTTTAACCCTGTAAATGAAAGCTGGCCCCCCTTTATCACCATGCCAAGTCTTCTGAGTCTCCCTTACACTAAATGCTTTTCCTAATAATTTTCTGTTTACTTATATTTATCAGCTCACAGTCATCTAATGCTATCCTTTCCACTCAATATGCCCAGGTCACCCCTCTCATAATTAACATTAATGGAGCATGCACATGCTTAATATACATAATCTTATTTAATCCCTACAACAACCATATAAAGTGCTGTATCAGAGTTCTCAGACTGCAAGCAATGGAAACCAACTTTAGCTAAATTAAGCAAAAGGACACTTACTTGAAAAATCCTGGAGTTCTTGTTACCAATGGGAAGGGTAGAAAGCCAAGCTCAGAAATGATCAAAAGCTAAGACATCTCCAAGATCTAAAAATCCAAAATTAGAGGGATAATGTGTGATCAGAACTATAGTACAATCAACAAATAAATGCTAACACTTACATGTTGCTAATTATGTGCTAAGTACTATTCCAAGCATTTTACATAACACACATGCACATATCACAACTTATAGGCGATATCCATTTTTCTCTGTTTGGTGTCTATCTCTCTCAAATTTTGGACACAGATACAGGAAAAGGGAGAACGCCATTTGAAAACTGAGGCAGAGACTGGAATGATGTGTCTACTAAATCAGCGCCAGAAGCTGGAAGAGGCAAGGACAGAGCCCCCTACAGCCTGCTAACACTTTGATTTTTGACTTCTGGACTCCACGACTGTGAGAGAATATATTTCTGCCGTTTTAAGCCATATAGTTTATGTTAATTTGTTACAGCAATCCTGGCAAATTAATATACTAATGCTCAAGATATTAAATGTGGACAGAAACCATGAGTGTTGTATTCACTGATGCATACCTAAGGCCAAGCACGTAGCTGGCATACAGGATGAGATAGGTACCCTTAATACTCCCATTTTACACGTGAGGAAACAAGCACAGGAAGGCTAAATAATTCCCAAAGTCATGTAGTTGCAGTGTATGGTGTATCTCTAGAATCTGTGCCCTAAACCACAATACTATGATTTCATCCGCTTTTAGTCATTTTATTTCTCTGGTCAAGATTGGACTCCAAAGAGCCCATCCAGTTGGTATTTATGGGGTGATACATACTCTCATCATCTCAGGAAGGGTTGGTTCATGATTACCAACCCACTAGAGTCAACCCACTGAGGAAGCACTGATTCCTGCAAAGGAAATTAGAATATTACAAGAAAAATAAAATGGGAAGTTAAAGAATGACAAACATCTCACAATAACCTCCAGGTTCAAACATTGTCTTCTCCATTTTATACATGAGGAAAGTGAAGGAAAACTCTATATTATAATTCCCTACTTTATGGTGACAAGGCTGAGAGTATTAGGTTGAATCATCCCTCCCAAAAACTCATACCCATCCAGAATCTGTGAGTGAGACCTTATTTAGAAACAGGACTTTTGTCAATGTAATCAAGTTGAGGTCACACTCAATTAGGGAAAACCCTAATCTAATGATTGGCATCCCCATAAAAGGAAATTTTGGACACGGATACAGGAAAAGGGAGAATGCCATTTGAAAACTGAGGCAGAGACTGGAATGATGTGTCTACTAAATCAGCGCCAGAAGCTGGAAAAGGCAGAGACAGAGCTCCCTACAGCCTCAGAGAGCACGGCCATGCTTATACTGTGATTTTTGACTTCTGGACTCCACAACTGTGAGAGAATATATTTCTGCTGTTTTAAGCCGTCTAGTTTTTGTTAAATTGTTACAGCAATCCTGGCAAATTAATATACTAATACTGAAGATATTAAATAGCTTATCCTAGATAACAGAACTTATAATTGGCATAGACTCCATTACATAATGTTTCCTCTCCTTTCCTTTTTCTCCAACCCTCAGGCCCCACTATACCTTCAATCCTTAACTACCTAGCAGTCTTCCCTACATCGCCTAATTCTCCCCTGACTCTGACAAACTGGTATATATATATTTAAACCTTTATTTTAGGTTCAGGGGTACACATGCAGGCTTGTTATACAGGTGAATTGCATGTTATGAGAGTTGGTGTACAGATTCCTTCTTCACTCAGGTGATAAGCATGATACCCAAAAGGTAGTTCCTTAATCCTTATCCTCCTCCCACCCTCCACCCTCAAGCAGGCCCCAGTGTCTGCTGTTCCCTTCTTTATGTCCACGTGTACTCAATCTAACTGCAGCCTTGACCACTGGTCTACTTCCTATCAAAAGTTCTCTAAGTAGTACTTCATTCTCCACAGCCTGTTCAATGTTCTGTTAATAAGATAAACTGGTGTGCAAACTCAGAAATCGCTAGCATACAGTTATGTAACATTTTCATTTAAAACTGACTGTATTAAAACCAATATCTTAACCCAAAGCCCCCATGGTCATAGGGGATGAAGGATGGGTGGTCTCTATAAAGCATTTCATCCTTTGGCTTACACCACACAGATGACTAATAACTCTACTCTTTTTATAAAAATACTGGAATATGAGCCCTTAGGACTTTTGAATTATTATTATTTTACAATGCTGAGCTACTGGGGAAAAAAAACAAAAACTCTAGCCTTCCGAAACTAGTCACTTTGATTTACATCTTCTTCTTTCTTAACAACCTGCGACTTCCACCCAATTCAGCCAAAATATTTGTTTTCTATTCCCTTGTAACCATAGAGAACTACTGATCAGCAAGGAAGCAGAAAACCCAACTTACAAACATAATACTGTTTAGTATCTAGCAAAAGAGAAGAACTTGGGAATGGTTGTTGAGTCAACCAATCAGTAATATCTGCCGTGTGCCTCTATGTGGCAGGCACAATTCTAAACACATTATACTTATTAACCCATTTAACCTTCACAAAAACCTAGAAGGGAAATATTATCACTGTCACTTTATGAATAAAGAAACTGTGACACGGAGAGGTTAATTAAAAGCTTTCACGTAAATTTGCTTGGACTACCATAACCAAGTACTGCAACTGGGTAGTTTAAACCAAAATGTATTGCCTCACCATTTTGGAGGTGAAAATTTCAAGGTCAAGGTGTCTGAAGGGGTGCTTCTTCTTAGAGATATGAGAGAGACTCTGTTCCATGCCTCTCTCCTAGTCTCTGGTGGTTTTCTAGCAATATTCTTCATTCCATTGATTAATGTATGACCCCAGTCACTGCCTTCATCTTTACATTGTGTTCTCCAGTGCATGTGTGTCTTTGTGTTAAAATTTCCCCTTTATATAAGGATACCAGTCATATTGGATTAGGTCTACCCTGATGACTTCAACTTAACTTAATAATCTGTGAAGACACTATTTCCATTAAGGTCATATCTGAGGGTACATAAGGTCAGGTACTGAGGGTTAGGACTTTAACATCTGGAGGAACACAATTCCATTCATAACACCTTGGTAGGTGGGGTGTCCAGGAACTGGCACTCAGACAATTGCCTCCAGATCGTCTTTATTTTAATAATGAATTTCCTTCTCTTCATTCTCAATGAAGTAACACTAGCTATCATTTCCCTCTCTCTCCTACTCAGGACTATCATAACCAACAAAGCAGCTGCTTTTAATATATTCTCTCAAGATGTTTAAAATGGTTATTGTATAACCAAGTTTAGTTGAGCAAAGTTGTCTTATGTTTTGAAAGATGGGTGTTTACTTATGAGAAATTCAAGGGATGTGCTTGGGTTTAGTTTTTCCTCATAGCAAACCTAAAAAATGGAAAGATAGAAAACTTTGATTTTTTTGGCTAAACACAGTTTGTATCTCACAATGTTAGGTGAGAATGGAATCCCTACTTTATTTTTATCTGAACATTGTGTGGACTGTGTGTTGGTGGTGAGGACTTAAACATCTTACAATGGCAGGATTTACAAGGCTGTAAATTTGTGCTGTGCATTTGTGCACAGTAGCAGAATGGCTGTAACACAGATTTTGGGTAAGAAAGATCTATACAATCACCAGCTGGTTGTTATGTGCCCTGACCCTTGCTTTTTGCTCTTTGTCTGAAGGCTTTCTCTTCCTGGCAAACACTACTTTGCCCACCCATCCAGCATACTGAAAGTACTCTCCCCCAGAAATTATTCTTCAATATATGATTGTCATGAGTTGCTATAAAAATATCCCAACTCTGGCTGGGCATGGTGCCCTATAATCCAAGCACTTTGGGAGACTGAGGCAGGTGGATCACCTGAGGTCGGGAGCTCAAGACTAGCCCGACCAACATGGAGAAACCCTGTCTCTATTAAAAATACAAAATTAGCCAGGCATGGTGGCACATGCCCGTAATCCTAACTACTCGGGAGGCTGTGGCTGGAGAATCACTTGAACCCAGGAGGTGGAGGTTGCAGTGAGCTGAGATCCGACCATTGCACTCCAGCCTGGGCAACAAGAGCAAAACTCCGTCTCAAAAAAAAAAAAAGAGTCCCAGCTTTACTGCCCCTCAAGTGGAAAAACTAAGGTGTGTTTCCAAATGGGCTCCCTGAATTTCTTCAGCAAGATTAAACTCTAATTGCCTACAGTGGAACTAGCTTAATAATTCACTCTCTACTGGTTGCCTTCCCTTCTTTATCCCAGTTTTCCATTAGTAGGGTACAGTATTTTTCTTTACCTCCTTTTAATTTACTCTTGATTGCTCTTCTCAGAATCTGCTTCTGATGAAATCCTACTAAGATGGGCTGTGTAAACTGAGGAAATCTACTTAATTTTCTCTATATCACAGTATTTACATCCTCCAAATGGAATTGCTTAAAAGAAACTAACAACCTAAAGGGGGTCTGACTAGCCAAATCTGGGACAATTTGAGCATCAAATAAATGGTATTCAATTAGGAAAAAAGAAAGTCAAGTTGTCTCTATTTGCAGATGACATGATTGTATATCTAGAAGACCCCATCGTCTCAGCCCAAAATTTTCTCAAACTGATAAGCAACTTCAGCAAAGTCTCAGGATACAAAATCAATGTGCAAAAATCACTAGCATTCCTATATACCAATAAAAGACTTAAAGAGAGCCAAATCAAGAGCAAACACCCATTAACAATTGCTACAAAGAGAATAAAATACCTAGGAATACAACTAACAAAGGATGTAAAGGACCTCTTCAAGGAGAAGTATAAACCACTGCTCAATGAAATAAGAGAGGACACAAACAGATGGAGAAACACTCCATGCTCATGGTTAGGAAGAATCAATATCGTGAAAATGGCCATACTGCCCAAAGTAATCTACAGTTTCAATGCTATCCCCATTAAGCTACCAATGACCTTCTTCACAGAACTGGAAAACACCACCTTAAACTTTATATGAAATCACAAGAGACCCTGCATAGCCAAGACAATCCTATGCAAAAAGAACAAAGCTGGAGGCATCACACTGCCAGACTTTAAACTATACTACAAGGCTACAGTAATCAAAACAGCATGGTACTATCACCAAAACAGAGACATAGACCAATGGAACAGAATAGAGACCCCAGAAGAAACACCACACATCTACAACCATCTGATTTTTTATAAACCCAGCAAAAACAAGCAATGGGGAAAGGAATCCATGTTTAACAAATGGAGTTGGGAAAACTGGCTAGCAATGTGCAGAAAGCAGAAACTGGACCCCTACCTGTCACCTTACACTTAAATTAACTCGAGATGGATCAAAGATTTAAACATAAAACCCAACACCATAAAAACACTAGAAGAAAACATAGGCGAAATTATCCAGGACATAGGCATAGGCAAGGACTTCATAACTAAAACACCAAAAGTAATGGCAATAAAAGCCAGCATAGACAAATGGGATCTAACTAAACTCCAGAGCTTCTGAACAGCAAAGGAAACCATCATTAGAGTGAACGGGCAACCAACAGAATGGGAAAACATTTTTGCAATCTATCCATCTGACAAAGGGCTAATATCCAGAATCTACAAAGAACTAAAATAGATATACAAGAAAAAAACAAACAACCCCATTCAAAAGTGGGCGAAGGATATGAACAGACACTTTTAAAAAGAGGATGTATATGAGGCCAACAAACATATGAAAAAATGCTCACATCACTGGTCATTAGAGAAATGCAAATCAAAACCACACTGAGATATCATCTCACACCAGTTAGAATGGTGATCATTAAAAAAATTGGGAGACAACACATGCTGGAGAGGATGTGGAGAAATAGGAACACTCTTACATAGTTGGTGAAAGTGTAAATTAGTTCAACCATTGTGGAAGTAAGCATGGCAATTTCTCAAGGATCTAGAAATAGAAATTCCACTTGACCCAGCAATCCCACTATTGGGTATATACCTGGAGAACTATAAATCATTCTACTATAAAGACATATGCACACGTATGTTCATTGCAGCCTTTTGTACAATAGCAAAGACCTGGAACCAACCCAAATGCCTATCAATGATAGACTGGACAAAGAAAATGTGGTACATATACACCATGGAATACTACACAGTCATAAAAAACGATGAGTTTGTGTCCTTTGTAGGGACTTGGATGAATCTGGAAACCATCATTCTCAGCAAACTAACCCAAGAACAGAACGCCAAGCACCATATGTTCTCAGTCATAGGTGGGTGTTAAACAATGAAAATACATGGACTCAGGGAGAGGAGCATCACACACAGGGGACAGTTGGGGGGACAGGGGAGAGACAATGGGGGGTGGGGACGGAGGGGAGGATGGGGAGGGATAACACAGGGAGAAATGCCAGATACAGTATGCACCTAAAGTATAATAAATATATATATATGTTTAAAAAATTAAAAATAAATAAAAGAAACATATTATTTACTAAATAATAAAAGCATCCTATGAGTCTATACTAACATAAATTAATAAATAATTGTGGAAAAGAAGAAGGCTTTTCCTAAGGTATAAAGATGACTAATAAATTGTGGAATTAGAAAATCACCATTACACATCATGTTAATAATTAATTTAGCTAAATTAGCATGCAGGTGAAAGCTCAGTGAGAAACAAGACACTTACATTGTCTCAAAGTACTCCCCACAAATTACAAATCAAGAAAGTATAACTTTGTAGCAGAAAAACCTATCACATGCCACCTTAATCAAATTATCAAAATTAACATTACCAATGATTAGATAAATTCATGTACAACTAAATGGATTATAATAAGAGCACAGTATCACTTTTGTCATATTCCTGCCAAAAATGCATGATCAAATTCTAATGATTATTAGGAAATAGAAAACAAACTGAAATTGGAGGATATTTTTCAAAAAACTGACTGGATAATAATCTTCAAAACTATCACATCAAGAAAGTCAAGGAAAGACTGAGGAACTTGCCAGACACACAAAGAATAAAGAGACATGATACAATGAACTGGATGGATCCTTTTGTCATAAAGAGTATCATAGAAACAATTAGTAAAATGTAAATGAGTCTGAGGTTAAGACGATAGTAATATACCAATATTAATTTGATGGTTGTAATTTAGTTATACAGAAGAATATTCTTATTTGTAGAAAATATGCACTAAAGTACTCAGGGATGTTAAAGCACTATGTCAGCAACTTATTTTAAACAGCTCAGGAAAAGTAAATAGTTTTCTTCCCTTCTTAAAGCTTTTCTGTAAGTTCAATGTTATTTCAAGTTATTTTTTTAAATCTGGCTTATCCTCAATTAACTATGCCTATTCTGTCTATATGGGTAATGTTTTCATGCATTTCTTCATGAACTGGTGATCAGAAACTTATTTGCACCTATTTACAAAATTAAAATATTTAAACAAAAAAATAAGTTAATGCATTAGAAATGCTTAGAGAATTTTTTCCTCCAATTATGATAAAGTAACAAGTCCTAGATGTGTCCTCCTACCATATATAACTAGAAAGATGGAAAAAATACTGGGGTAGTAGGGGAAACCTGCTTCTAGACAATGCATAGGCCTGAGACCCCTAAAAGTCTGGAAATAAAAAATGTGAGTTATAGTTATTTCACCTTTCTACCTGGAGGCAATTCTCAACTACAGTGCAGTCAGGAAAACCCAAGCAAAGAAAAATAGTTTTGTTAAGTTGAGGAAACAGAGATATGAATATGAGGGAGCTAAAATAGCAGGAATTTGCAAAGCAGAGAAATAGGTACTACACAGGAAAAGAATGCAAATAAATCTTTATTGGTTCTCCTTGACTCTTTTTCTGAATAAGAGGTGCATGCATAGGGTGATACTCCACAAGACCTGGCATTGTATTACCAAGGAGAGGAAAACTCAATTCCCAGAGTTTAGAAGTTCCAATCAGCCAGGATAGAGAGACTTCACTGGTATCTTGGGTTATTCTGTAGAGAAACAAGGATAACACTTAAGTAGCAATGAAGAAACAATCCTATAATAAAGTCCACTTATAGATGTACCCTTACAAAACATCAAAACAAACCTCAAAAGCACCAAGCTGGTTATCAAGAATTTTAACTGTCTATAAAAACAAACTCTGAAACTATTTAAAGGAAGTCCCAACATTCAAACACCCATATGATCATAACACACCCATGTCCAGCATTTAATAATATATTATCCAACATAAAAAGAAGCAGGAAATTGTAAGTCATAACTAAAATAATATCCAATCAACAGGAAAAGATTTAGAAATGAAAGAGATGATAAAATTATCACATAAGCACTTTAAATAGGAGAGTTCATCTCTACAAGTTTTTAAAAATTAGCCAGGTATGGATTTTGCAGGGGAAAAGGCAGATAGGAAGCAGGACTCAATTTCAGCCCCTGCTCAGAAAGACAGAGCAGTATGTGGAGACTCACATTATGAACTTTTCCTCTAAGAACTACTGCAGGAATATACCAGAAAAGCTGAGACAGTCCACAGACCCTCAGAAGAAAATGGATTGCTCCTGTAGGACCCACAAGACAGCTCAAATACTGTGAATGCCCAAACTGTGAAAGTAAGAGAAGGGGATCATTTGTCCCTGAACACATATCTTCACTAGGGAACCTGAAGGTCTAGATAATGGGAAAAGCATTTGACCTTACCTGGAGCTGAGTCAATTTAGAGAGCCAAACAAAATACATGGGAAGAGGAAGCAGTGGAAAAAGACTTGTAAGCTCTCAGGGTCCCATGGGAAGCCATTTCTGATTTGTCTCACAAGGGTCCTTGTGGAGGGCTACCAGAGGAAGTGGGAAAAGACCACAGGGAGAAGGAAACCTCCATCTGAACTTTTTAACAATTTCAACCACACATAAAATCCCCTGGCCATAACTTAGAGGAGGGTGTGCAGACTTGACAGACAGGGAGGCACAAAAGTTCAGCTTATTTTCTCAGCCAGGAGGCTGGTAGCTGGGACAAGTTGTCAGTCCTGCTAACCCACTGCCTGGAAACAAACTTTGTGCTGTTGGGAGGTTTCATGTGAGTCTTTCAGGTTGCATGGGAGCTGGATGAGGCCTGTAACTGCCAGCTTTTCTCCACTTACCTGACAACTTATATGACACAGCACAGGTAGCCATCATCCTCCTGAGAACATAACTCCATTGACCTGGGAACCACACCTCCATCTCTGACAGCAGCAACAGCAAGCCCCACCCAAAGAGAGTCTGAGCTCAGATATGCCTAACGTGCCCCCACCTGATGGTACTTCCCTACCCACTCTGATAGCTGAAGACAAAGGTCATATTCTCTTGAAAGTTCCAGGGTCCCACCAACCACCTGATCCTATCTATACTACTAAAATTAATGCTATCTTAAAGGTAGCACCTCCTAGCAGGAGGCCAATCAACACAAAACTAGTGAATCAAACAACTACAACTATAGATTCTCAAAGAGTCCATTTCACATCCACTGGAGCATGTGCTGTTATTTACACCTGCAAGATCTGAAGACTGTACACATCACAGGCCTATGTGGACACCCCTCAGTACCAACTTGGAGTCTAGTAGCCCTCGTGGGTGGCTATACCTAGAAGAGAAATAACAATCACTACCATTCAGTTATCAAAAAGACACATTCCTAGGAAAAAACAGAGAGTACTACATCAAGGGACCCTGTAAGACAAATAATCTGAACAGCAGTCTTGAGCCCCAGATCTTCCATCTGACATGGCCTACCCAAACGAGAAAGAATCAGAAAAAACAATTCTGGTAATATGACAAAACAAGTTTCTTTAACACTCCTTTTAAAAAGCACACTATGTCAGCTTACTATCAATGAATCCAAACCAAGAAGAAATTCTCAAATTGCCTGAAAAAGAATTTAGAAGTTTCACATTTAAGCTAATAAAAAATGAACCAGAGAAAGGTGAAGTCCAACTTAAGAAAATTTTATATATATATATATATGTATGTGTGTGTGTGTGTGTGTATATATACACACACACACACATACACACACAACACATGAGGGGAGAACTCTTCAATAAGATAGATAGCATAAACATAAAATGGTCACAACTTCAGGAAATAAAAGACACACTTAGAGAAATGCAAAATGTACTGGAAAATCTCAACAATAGAATCAACTAAGCAGAAGAAAGAACTTCAGAGCTCAAAGACAAGGTTTTAGAATTAACCCAAGCCAATAAAGACAAAGAAAAAAAGAATTTTAAAAAAATGAAAAAAGCCTCCAAGAAGTTTGGGATTATGTTAAATGACCAAACCTAAGACTAACTGGCATTCCTGAGGAAGAAGAGAAATCTTAAAGTTTGGAAAACACATTTGGGGGAATAAACAAGAAAAACTTCTGTGCCATTGCTAGTGACCTAGAGATCCAAATACACAAAGCTCAAGGAACACCTAGGAAATTCATTCCAAAAAGATCATCACCTAGGCACACTAGGCACACCTATCAGGTTATCTGAAGTCAAGACAAAGGAAAGAAACTTAAAATCTGTGAGGCAAAAGCAACAGGTAACCTATAAAGGAAATCCTATCGGAGTGTATCAGGTTTCCCACCAGACACCCTATAAGTTAGAAGGAATTGAGGCCTTGTCTTCAGCCTCCTTAAACAAAACAACTGTCAGCCAAAACTTTTGTATCCAGTGAAAGTAAGCTTTATAAATGAATGAAAGATACTGTTTTTTCCAAACTAACAAATGCTGAGAGAATTTGTCACTACAAAGCCAGCATTACAAGAACTGCTAAAAAGGAGCTCTAAATCTTCAAAGAAATCCTGAAATATATCAAAAGAGAACCTCTTTAAAGCATTAAATGTTTAAATCTCACAGCACCTATAAAACAAAAACACAATTTAAAAAAAAGGTATACAGGCAACAAATAGCACAATGAATGGAATGGTATCTCACATCTCAATATTAACATTGAATGTAAATAACTTAAATGCTTCACTTAAAAGATATGAAATTTCAGAATGGATAAGAATACAACAACCAAATATCTGCTACTTCAACAGACTCCGCTAGCACATAAGGACTCACATAAACTTAAGGTAAAGGAGTGGAAAAAGACATTCCATGCAAATGGACACCAAAAGTGAGCAGGAGTAGCTACTCTTGTATCAGACAAAACAAAATTTGAAGAAACAGCAGTTTAAAAGACAAAGAGGGACTTTATGTAATAATAAAAAGACTATTTCAACAGAAAAATATCACAATCCTAAATATATATATACTTCACACTGGGCTATCCAATTTATAAAACAGTTACTACTACTACTAGACCTAAGAAATGAGAAAGAGAGCAACACAGTACTAAGGGGGACTCCAATGCTCCACTGAAAGCACTAGTCAGATCATCTAGACAGAAAGTTAACAAAGAAACAATGGATTTAAACTATACCCTAGAGCAAATGAACTTAACAGATATTTCCAAACCATTCTATCTAACAACCACAGAATACACATTCTATTCATTAGCCCTTGGAACTTTCTCCACTATAGACCATATAAGAGGCAACAAAACAAGTCTCAATAATTTTTAAAAGGATGAAATCATATCAAGCATTCTCTCAGACCACAGTGGAATAAAATTGGAAATCAACTCAAAAAAGAACCTTGGAAATTATGCAGCTGTATGGAAATTAAATAACCTGCTTCTGAATTATAATTGTGTCAATAATAAAATCAATAAGGAAATTTAAAAATTCTTCAAACTGAATAATAATGACACAACCTATCAAAACCTCTGGAACATAGCAAAGGTGGTGCTAAGGAAAGTTCATAGCTGCCTACATCAAATAAACAGAAAGCACACAAACTGACATTCTGAGGTGATATCTCAAGAAACTAGAGAAATAAGAACCAAATCCAAACCCAGCAGAAGAAATGAAATAAGCAAGATCAGAACAGAACTAAATAAAACTGAAACAACAACAAAAAATACAAAGACAAATAAAATTAATAGACCATTAGCAAGATTAACCAAGAGAAGAAGAGAGAAGATCAAAATAAGGTCACTTAGAAATAAAATGGGAGATATCACAACTGACACCACAGAAATACGAAAAATCACTCACGGCTGCTATGAACATCTTTACATGCATAAACTAGAAAACCTATGGAGAAGAAGAAGAAAGAAGAGAAGAAGAAATTATTCCTGGAAATATACAACCCTCCCAGTTAAAATTAGGAAGAAGAGCTCATAAAAAGAACAGACTGTCTCCTCAAGCAGCTCCCTGACCCCTCTATATCCAAAAGACTGACATTTGGCAGGCATCATCCTGGGACAAAGATAGCAGAAAAAAAAACGGGTAGCATCCCTCGCTGTGCCACAGCTGCTAGAGGTGCACCCCAGACAAGCAGGGCCTGGAGTGGACCTCAGCAGTCGTACAGCGAAGGGGCTAGACTGGTAAAAGGAAACCCAAGTAACAGAAATACTTCATCATCAACAATCTGGGTGTCCACTCAGAGACCCAATCGAAAATTCAGCAACTATGCAGACGACAAGCGAATAAACCCACAAAGATGGGAAGAAACCAGCGAAAAAAGGAGGAAAACACCCGAAACAAGAACACCTCGCCTCCTAGAAAGGACCAAAACTCCTCACCAGCAAGGGAACAAAGCTGGACGGAGAATGACTGTGATAAAATGACGGAATTAGACTTCAGAAGGTGGATAATGAGAAACTTTTGTGAGCTAAAAGAACATGTATTAAATCAATGCAAAGAAATTAAGGAACTTAAAAAAAGATATGAGGAAATGATAACAAGAATGGATAACTTAGAGAGGAATATGAATGAATTAAAGGAGCTGAAAAACACAATACGAGAACTTCGCGAAGCATGCACAAGTTTCAATAGCCGAATTGACAAAGCAGATGAAGAAATATCTGAGGTCGAAGACCAACTCAATGAAATAAAACGAGAAAGCAAGATTAGAGAAAAAAGCACAAAAAGGAATGAACAAAGTCTCCAAGAAATGTGGGACTATGTGAAAAGACCTAACCTACGTTTGATAGGTGTACCAGAAGAGGACAAAGAGAATGAATCCAAGCTGGAAAATACACTTCAGGACATCATCCAGGAAAACTTCCCCCACCTAGCAAGACAGGCCAACACTCAAATGCAGGAAATACAGAGAACACCACAAAGATATTCTGCAAGAAGAGCAACCCCAAGGCACATAATCGTCAGATTCAACAAGGTTGAAATAAAGGAGAAAATACTAAGGGCAGTCAGAGAGAAAGGTCGAGTTACCCACAAAGGTAAGCCCACCAGACTCACAGCAGATCTCTCGGCAGAAACAATACAAGCCAGAAGAGAGTGGGGGCCAATATTCAACATTCTTAAAGAAAAGAACTTTCAACACAGAATTTCATATCCAGCCAAACTGAGCTTCAGAAGTGAAGGAAAAATAAAATCCCCTGCAAACAAGCAAGTACTCAGAGATTTTGTCACCACCAGGCCTGCTTTACAAGAGCTCCTAAAAGAGGCACTAAACATACAAAGGAGCAACCAGTACCAGCCATTCCAAAATCACACTAAATGCTAAAGAGCATCAACATAATGAAGAATCTACAAAAACTAACAGGCAAAACAGCCACTTAGCATCAAAATGGCAGTATCAAATTCACACGTAACAATATTAACCCTAAATGTAAATGGACTAAATGCACCAATCAAAAGACAAAGACTGGCAAATTGGATAAAAAGCCAAAACCCATCAGTGTGCTGTATCCAGGAAACCCATCTAACATGCAAGGATACACAAAGGCTCAAAATAAAGGGATGGAGAAAGATTTACCAAGCAAATGGAGAGCAAACAAAAGCAGGACTTGCAATTCTCATCTCTGATAAAATAGACTTTAAAGCAACAAAGATCAAAAGAGACAAAGAAGGCCATTACATAATGGTAAAAGGATCGATACAACAAGAAGTGCTAACGATCCTAAACATATATGGACCCAATGCAGGAGCACCCAGATACATAAAGCAAGTTCTTAATGACTTACAAAGAGACTTAGACTCCCACACAATAATAGTGGGAGACTTTAACACTCCACTGTCAATATTAGACATATCAACCACACAGAAAATCAACAAGGATATCCAGGGCTTGAACTCAGACCTGGAGCAAGCAAACCTGATAGACATTCA
The DNA here is from genome assembly GCF_049354715.1 of Callithrix jacchus. Classification (NCBI taxonomy): domain Eukaryota; kingdom Metazoa; phylum Chordata; class Mammalia; order Primates; family Cebidae; genus Callithrix; species Callithrix jacchus. The sequence goes on along the minus strand of NC_133511.1, from coordinate 39,195,445 downwards.
CAGAACTCTCCACCCCAAATCCACAGAATATACATTCTTCTGAGCACCACATCACACCTACTCTAAAATTGACCACATAATTGGAAGTAAAGCACTGCTCAACAAATGCAAAACAACTGAAATCATAACAAACAGCCTCTCAGACCATAGTGCAATCAAGTTAGAACTCAGAATACAGAAACCAACCCAGAACCGCACAGCTTCATGGAAACTGAACAACTGGCTCTTGAATGTTGACTGGGTAAACAATGAAATGAAGTCAGAAATAAAGAAGTTCTTCAAAACCAATGAGAACGAAGACACAACATGCCAGAACCTCTGGGACACATTTAAAGCAGTCTCTAGAGGAAAGTATATAGCAATAAGTGCCCATATGAGGAGAATGGAGATATCCAAAATTGACACCCTATCGTTAAAATCGAAAGAGCTAGAGGAGCAAGATCAAAAAAACTCAAAACCCAGCAGAAGACAAGAAATAACTAAGATGAGAGCTGAGCTGAAGGAGATTGAGACACGAAAAACCCTTCAAAAAATCAATAAATCCAAGAGCTGGTTTTTTGAAAAGATCAACAAAATAGACAGACCACTAGCCAGATTGATTAAAAATAAAAGAGAGAACAACCAAATAGATGCAATAAAAAATGATAAAGGGGAAATCACCATAGATTCCACAGAAATTCAAACCATCATCAGAGAATATTACAAACAACTCTATGCACATAAACTAGTAAACCTGGAAGAAATGGATAAATTCCTGGACTCCTGCGTCCTCCCAAGCCTAAACCAGGAGGAAGCTGAAACTATGAATAGACCAATAACAAGGTCAGAAGTCGAGGCAGCAATTAAGAGCCTACCACACAAAAAAAAGCCCAGGTCCAGATGGGTTCACAGCCAAATTCTACCAGACACACAAGGAGGAGCTGGTACCATTCCTTCTAAAACTATTTCAAACAATCCAAAAAAAGGGAATACTTCTCAAAACATTTTATGAGACCAACATCATTCTGATACCAAAACCCGGCAGAGACCCAACAAGAAAAGAAAACTTCAGGCCAATATCCATGATGAACATAGATGCAAAAATCTTCAATAAAATATTGGCAAGCCGAATGCAACAGCAAATCAAAAAACTTATTCACCATGATCAAGTAGGATTCATTCCGGGGTTGCAAGGCTGGTTCAACATACGCAAGTCTATCAACGTAATTCACCACATAAACAGAACCAAAAACAAAAACCACATGATTATCTCAATTGACGCAGAGAAGGCATTTGACAAAATTCAACAGCCCTTTATGCTAAAAACCCTCAATAAACTCGGTATCGATGGAACGTATCTCAAAGTAATAAAAGCTATTTATGACAAACCGACAGCCAATATCATACTGAATGGGCAAAAACTGGAAGCATTCCCTTTGAAATCTGGCACTAGACAAGTATGCCCTCTTTCACCACTCCTATTCAATATAGTTCTGGAAGTTCTAGCCAGAGCAATCAGGCAAGAAAAAGGAATAAAGGGTATTCAAATAGGAAAGGTGGAAGCCAAATTGTCTCTATTTGCAGACGACATGATAGTATACCTAGAAGACCCCATCGCCTCAGCCCAAAAACTCCTGAAACTGATAAGCAACTTCAGCAAAGTCTCAGGATATAAAATCAATGTGCAAAAATCACAAGCATTCATCTACACCAATAACAGACTTAAAGAAAGCCAAATCAAGAACGAACTGCCATTCACAATTGCTACAAAAAGAATAAAATACCTTGGAATACAACTCACAAGGAACGTAAGGGACCTCTTCAAGGAGAACTACAAACCACTGCTCAACGAAATCAGAGAGGACACAAACAGATGGAGAAACATTCCATGTTCATGGTTAGGAAGAATTAACATCGTGAAAATGGCTATACTGCCCAAAGTAATTTACAGAATCAACGCTATCCCCATCAAGCTACCACTGACTTTCTTCACAGAACTAGAAAAAACCACCATGAACTTCATATGGAACCAAAAGAGAGCCCGCATAGCCAAGTCAATTCTAAGCAAAAAGAACACAGCGGGGGGCATCACACTACTGGATTTCAAACTATACTACAAGGCTACAGTAATCAAAACAGCATGGTACTTGTACCAAAACAGAGATATAGACCAATGGAACAAAAAGAGGCACCGGAGGAAACACAACATATCTACAACTATACAATCTTTGATAAACCTGACAAAAACAAGCAATGGGGAAAGGATTCCCTGTTTAACAAATGGTGTTGGGAAAACTGGCTAGCCATGTGCAGAAAGCAGAAACTGGACTCCTTCCTGACACCTTACACTAAAATTAACTCCAGATGGATTAAAGACTTAAACATAAGACCTGGCATGATAAAAACCCTAGAAGGAAATCTAGGCAAAACTATCCAGGACATAGGAGTAGGCAAGGACTTCATGAACAAAACACCAAAAGCATTGGCAACAAAAGCCAAAATAGACAAATGGGACATAATAAAACTCCACAGCTTCTGCACGGTAAAAGAAGCAGTCACTAGAGTGGATCGGCAACCAACAGAATGGGAAAAAATTTTCGCAGTCTACCCATCTGACAAAGGGCTGATATCCAGAATTTACAAAGAACTCAAACAGATTTACAGGAAAAAAACAAACAAGCCCATTCAAAAGTGGGCAAAGGATATGAACAGATACTTTACGAAAGAAGACATATATGAGGCCAACAATCATATGAAAAAATGCTCATCGTCACTGGTCATCAGAGAGATGCAAATCAAAACCACATTGAGATACCATCTCACGCCACTTAGAATGGCGATCATTAAAAAATCTGGAGACAACAGATGCTGGAGAGGATGTGGAGAAAAAGGAACACTTTTACACTGTTGGTGGGAGTATAAATTAGTTCAACCATTGTGGAAGACAGTGTGGAGATTCCTCAAGGCCTTAGAAATAGAAATTCCATTTGACCCAGCAATCCCATTACTGGGTATATATCCAAAAGACTATAAATCGTTCTACTATAAGGACACATGTACACGAATGTTCATTGCAGCACTGTTTACAATAGCAAAGACCTGGAATCAACCCAAATGCCCATTGATAATAGACTGGGTTGGAAAAATGTGGCACATATACACCATGGAATATTATGCAGCAATCAGAAATGATGAGTTCGTGTCGTTTGTAGGGACATGGATGAATCTGGAGAACGTCATCCTCAGCAAACTGACACAAGAGCAGAAAATGAAACTTTGTATAGTCTCACTCATAGGTGGGTGATGAAAAATGAGAACACATGGACACAGAAAGGGGAGTACTAAACACTGGGGTCTATTGGGGGGAAATGGGGAGGGCCAGTGGGAGGGGGAGGTGGGGAGGGATAGCCTGGGGAGAAATGCCAAATATGGGTGAAGGGGAGAAGGAAAGAAAAGCACACTGCCCTGTGTGTACCTACGCAACTGTCTTGCATGCTCTGCTCATGTACCCCAAAACCTAAAATCCAATAAAAAATTTAAAAAATAAAAAATAAAAAAAATAAATAAATAAAATTAGGAAGAATTAGAAACCCTAAGCAAACCAATAACAAGCAACAAGACTGAAATGGTAATTAAAAAAATTACCAATAACAACAAAAATGTCTAGGACCAGATGGATTCAAAGCTGAATTCTATGAGATATTATAAGAATTGATACCAATCTAACTGACATTATTTCACAAGATAGAGATAGAGGGAATCCCCCATAAACTACTCTATGAAGCCAATATCACCCTAATACCAAAACCAAAAAATGACATAACAACAAGAACAACAAAAAAAAACACTACAGACCAATATCCCTGATGAACACAGCTGTAAAGTCCTTAACAAAATACTAGCTAAATAAATCCAAAAGCATATCAAAAAGGTAATTCACCATGATCAAGTGGGGTTCATTCCAGGCATGCAGGGATGATTTAACATATGCAAGTCAATAAATGTACCACATATGCATAATTTTTTTTTAAATTACATAATCATGTCAATAGATGCAGAAAAATCACTTTAAAAAATCTAGCATCCCTTTATGATCAAAACCCATGCAAAATTATCATAGAAGGAACCTACCTTGAGTTAATGAAAGCCATCTGGAGACAATCCAAGACAGCAGAATAGAAACAGCCCTGGAGTGCAGTTCCCAGTGAGAACACAGAGGATGAGTGATCACTGCATTTCCAAACAAGTTTTTACTGCCTACAGACCAGGATATTCCTGGGCAGAAAAGCACCACAAGTCTCCAGCACAGCTGTTTCAGCCAGTGCAGTGAGTCTCCACACAAAAACTCACAAATCTGGGCAGCCATTTCAACTGGCACCTGGAATGCCTGGGAGACAGAGTTGCCCATTGAACTGAAAAAAAGGGACTGAAACAGGGAGCCAAGTGATCTGGCTTGGCAGGTCCCACCACCTCAAGACCAGCAATCTAAAACACTTGGGACTGAGAGTTTCACAGCAAACACAGCTGGATCCTGGATGGTCCAGCTCTATGGGGGGAGGGCGTCCGCCTTTACCGAGGCAGTCCACTGCTACTGAGGCAGTCCACCATTACCAAGGCAGTCCGCCATTACAGAGGCAATCTGCCATTACCCCCGAGGCAGTCCACCATTACAGAGGCAGTCCTCCATTACTGAGGCAGACCGCCATTACCAAGGCAGTTCTAACTATACCTCTACAAACAAAACCACAAAGAAGGTCACACAGCAGCTGAGTAGAGCCCATGGCAGCTCAGCAATGCCACTGCTGGCAGACAGTGATTAGGCTACCTCCTCCCTGGGCAGGGCACTTCTGGAAAAAAGGCAGCAGCACATCAGGAAATTATAAATAAAGCCCCAACTACCCAGAACAGAACACCTGGGAAAAAAAAAGGTGGTTATGAGTACCACTGAAGCAGACTTAAACATACCTTCCCAGCAGCTCTGAATGGAACAATGGAGGCCCCAGCACAGCATTTGAGTTCCTATAAGGGATGGACTGTCTCCTCAAGCAGCTCACCAACCCCTGTATATCCAAAGAGACACCTTATAAAGGAGAGCTCAGGCTGACATCTGGTGGGTACCCTTCTGGGACAGAGATAACAGAAGAAGAAACCAGCAGAAACTCTTACTGTTCTGTAGCTGATGCAGGTGATCCCCAGCAAGCAGGGTCTGGAGTGGACCTCCAGCAGTCCTACAGCAGAGGGGCTTGACTGTAAGAAGGAAAACTAAAAGGCAGAAAGAAATAACTTCATTATCAACAAAAAGGATGTCCACTCAGAGACCCCATCCAAAAGTCACCAACTACATAGACCAAAGGTAAATATATCCACAAAGATGTGAAGAAACCAGCACAAAAAGGATGAAAACACCAAAAAACCAGAACACCTCTCCTCCAAGGGATCACAATGTCTCACCAGCAAGGGAACAAGGCTAGATGGAGAATGAGTCTGATAAATTGACAGAAACAGGCTTCAGAAAGTGGGTAATAACAAACTTCTCTGAGCTAAAAGAACATGTTCTAACCCAATGCAAAGAAACTAAGAACCTTGAAAAAAGGTTTGATGAAATACTAATGAGAATAGACAGCTTAGAGAATAATATAAATTAATTGATGGAGCTGAAAACACAACACAAGAACTTCACGAAGCATACATAAGTTTCAATAGCTGAATTGTATAAGCAGAAGAAAGGATATCAGAGATTGAAGATCAGCTCAATGATATAAAACAAGAAGGCAAGATTAGAGAAAAAAGAGAAAAGAGAAATGAACAAAGCCTACAAGAAATATGGGATTATGTGAAAAGACATAATCTATGTTTTACAGGTGTACCTGAATGTGACAGAGAGAATGAATCCAAGCTGGAAAACACTCTTCAGGATGTTATCCAGGAGAACTTCCCTGAGCTAGGAGAACCTAGCAAGGCAGGCCAATAATAAAGTCCAGGAAATACAGAGAACACCACAAAGATATTCCTTAAGAAAACCAACCCAGAGGCACATAATCCTCAGATTCACCAGGGTTGAAATGAAGGAAAAAATGCTAAGGGCAGCCAGAGAGAAACATCGGGTCACCCACAAAGGGTAGCCCATCAGACTCACAGTGGATCTCCTGGTAGGAACCCTACAAGCCAGAAGAGAGTGGGGACCAATATTCAACATCCTTAAAGAAAATAACTTTCAACCTAGAATTTCATATCCAGCCAAACTAAGTTTCCTAAACAAAGGAGAAATAAAATCCTTTACCCACAAGCAGATATTTCATCACCACCAGGCCTGCCTTACAAGAGCTCCTGAAAGAAGTACTAAACACAGAAAGGGGCCACCAGGACAAGCCACTCCAAAAACGTACCAAATGGTAAAGATCATTGACACAATGAAGAAACTGCATCAACTAATAGGAAAAACAACAAGCTACCATCAAAATGGCAGGATCAAATTCACACATAACAATACTAACCCCAAATATAAATAGGCTAAATTCACCAATCAAAGAACACAGACTGGTAAGTTGGATAAAAAGTCAAAACCCACTGGTGTGCTGAATCCAGGAAACCCATCTCCTGTGCAAGGATACACATAGGCTCAAAATAAAGGGATGGAGGAAGATTTGCCAAGCAAATGGAGAGGAAAAAAACAGGAGTCGCAATCCTAGTCTCTGATAAAATAGACTTTAAACCAACAAAGATCAAAAGAGACAAAGAAGGGCATTACATAATGGTAAAATGATCAATGCAACAAGAAGAGCTAACGATCCTAAACATACACGCACACAATATAGGAGCACCCAGATACATAAAGCAAGCTCTTAATGACTTTCAAAGAGACTTAGACTCCCACACAGTAATAGTGGGAGATGTTAACACTCCACTGTCAGTATTAGACAGATCAACGAGACAGAAAATTAACAAGGATATCCAGGACATGAACTCAGATCTGAACCAAGCCAACTTAATAGACATTTACAGAGCTCTGTACCCCAAATCCACAGAATATATATTCTTCCAGCACCAAATCACACCTACTCTAAAATTGACCACATAATTGGAAGTAAATCTCTCCTCAGTAAATGCAAAATAACAGAAATCATAACAAACAGTCTTTCAGACCACACTGCAATCAAATTACAACTCAGGATGAAGAAACCAACTCAGAACTGCACAACTTCATGGAAACGGAACAACTGGCACTTGAATGTTGACCGGCTAAACAAGGAAATGAAAGCAGAAATAAAGATGTTCTTCGAAACCAACAAGAATAAAGACACAACACAACAGAATCTCTGGGACACATTTAAAGCAGTGTCTAAAGGGAAATTTGTAGCAATAAATGCCCACATGAGAAGCAAGGAAAGATCTAAAATCAACACCCTATCATCGAAATTGAAAGAGCTAGAGGAGCAAGATTAAAAAAGAAACCTCAAAAGCTAACAGAAGACAAGAAACAACTAAGATTCAGAGCAGAACTGAAGGAGATGGAGACACAAAAAACCCTTCAAAAATTAATAAATCCAGGAGCTGGTTTTATGAAAAGATCAACAAAATAGACCACTAGTGGGATTAATAAAAAAGAAAAGAGAGAAGAATCAAATAGACACAATAAAAACAATAAAGGGAGTATCACCACCAATTTCACAGAAATACAAACCACCATCACAGATTACTACAAACAACTCTACGTGCATAAACCAGTAAACCTGGAAGAAATGGATACATTCCTGGACACTTGCACCCTCCCAAGCCTAAACGAAGAAAGTCAAAACCCTGAATAGACCAATGACAACGGATGAAGTTGAGGCAGTAATTGACAGCCTATCAACCAAAAAAGTTCAGGTCCAGATGGGTTCACAGCTGAATTCTACCAGACATACAAAGAGGAATTGGTACCACTCCTTCTGAAACTATTCCAAACAATCCAAAAAGAGAGACTACTTCCCAAATCATTTTATGAAACCAACATCATCCTGATACCAAAACCTGATAGAGACTCAACAAAAAAAGAAAACTACAGACTAATATCCATGATGAACATAGATGCAAAAATATTCAATTAAATACTAGCAAACTGATTGCAACAGCACATCAATAAGCTTGTCCATCATGATCAAGTAGGCTTCATCCCAGGGATGCAAGGCAGGTTCAACATATGAAAGTCTATAAACGTAATTTAACACATTAACAGAACCAAAGACAAAAACCACATAATTATCTCAATAGATGCATAGAAGTCTTTTGACAATATTCAACAATGCTTTATGCTAAAAAAAAAAAACTCTCAATAAACTAGGTATCAAGGAACATATCTCAAAATAATAAAAGCTAATTATGACAGTCTCGGGATAAAAAATCAATGTGCAGAAATCACAAACATACCTATACACCAATAACAGACTTAAGGAGGACCAATTAAAGAACAAATTGCCATTCACAATTGCTACAAAGAGAAAAAAATACCTAGGAATACAACTAACAAATGATGTAAAGGACTTCTTCAAGGAGAACTACAAACCACTGCTCAAGGAAATAAGAGCGGACACAAACAGATGGAAAAACATTCCATGCTCATGGTTAAGAAGAATCAATATTGTGAAAATAGTCATACTGCCCAAAGTAATTTATAGATTCAATGCTGTCCCCATCAAGATACCTATGATTCTCTTCACAGAACTGGAAAAAAACACCTTAAACTTCATATGGAACCAAAGGAGAGCCCACATAGCCAAGTCGATTCTAAGGAAAAAGAACAAAGATGGAGGCATCACACTAACTGACTTCAAATTATATTATAAGGCTACAGCATTCAAAACAACATGGTACAGGTACCAAAACAGAGATATAGTCCAATGGAACAGAACAGAGGCCTCAGAGACAACACCACACATCTACAACCATCTGATCTTTGAGAAACCTGACAAAAACAAGAAATGGGGAAAGGATTCCCTGTTTAATAAATGGTGGGAAAAGTGGCTAGCCATATGCATAAAGCAGAAACTGGACCCTTTCCTTACACCTTACACTAACATTAACTCCAGATGGATTAAAGATTTAAACATAAGACCTAACATCATAAAAACCAAAGAAAAAAAACCTAGGCAAAACCATTCAGGACATAGGCATAGGCAAGGTCTTCATGACTAAAACACCAAAAGCATTGGCAACAAAAGCCAAAATAGACAAATGGGATCTAATTAAACACCAGAGTTTCTGCACAACAAAAGAAATAATAATTAGAGTGAATCAGCAACCAACAGAATGGGAAAAAGAGTTTGCAATCTACCCATCTGACAAATGGCTAATATCTAGAATCTACAAAGATCTAAAACAGATTTATAAGAAAAAAACAAACCCATTCAAAAGTGGCCAAAGGATATGAACAGACACTTTTCAAAAGAAGACATATATGAGGCCAAAAACGTATGAAAAAATGTTCATCATCACTAATCATTAGAGAAATGCAAATCAAAACCACATTGAGATACCATCTCACGCCAGTTAGAATGGCGATCATTAAAATGTCTGGAGACAACAGATGCTGGAGAGGATGTGGAGAAATAGGAACACTTTTACACTGTTGGTGGGAGTGTAAATTAGTTTAACCATTGTGGAAGACAGTGTGGTGATTCCTCAAGGATCTAGAAATAGAAATTCCATTTGACCCAGCAATCCCATTACTGGGTATATATCCAAAGGATTATAAATTGTTCTATTATAAGGACACATGCACACAAATGTTCACTGCAGCACTGTTTACAATAGCAACGACCTAGAACCAACCCAAATGCCCAGCAATGATAGACTCGACGAGGAAAATGCGGAACATATACACCAGGGAATACTATGCAGCCATAAAAAATGATGAGTTCGTGTCCTTTGTAGGGACATGGATGAAGCTGGAAAACATCATTCTCAGCAAACTCACAAAACCAGAAAATCAAACACTGCATGTTCTCACTCATAGGCGGGTGTTGAACAATGAGAACATATGGACACAGTGAGGGAAGCATCACACACTGGGATGTGTTGTGGGGGACTAGGGGAGGGACAGTGGGGGTAGTGAGTTGGGAAGGGATAATCTGGGGAGAAATGCCAGATATAGGTGATGTGTGGATGGAGGCAGCAAACCATATTACCATGTATGTACCTATGTAACAATCCTGCATGTTCTGCACATGTACCCCAGAACCTAAAGTGCAATAATATATATATATAATGTCATCTATGAGAAACCCACAGCCAACATAATACTGAATGAGGAAAAATAAAAATGAATAGACTCCCTCTGGAAACCGCAACAGGACAAGGATGCTCACTCTCACTGCTTCTACTTAACATAGTACAATCAGACAGTAGAAAGAAATAAACGGCATCCAAACCAGTAAAGAGGAAGTCAAACATTCACTGCTTGCTGAGAATATGATTGTTTATCTAAAACTCCCTAAAGACTCCTCCAGAAAGCTTGTGGAACTGATAAACTCAGCCAAGTTGCAGGATACATAATCAATGTACACAAATTAGTAGCTCTGCTGTACAGCAAAAGTAACCAAATTGAGAGTCAAATCAAGAACTCAACACCTTTTACAACAGCTGCAAAAAATAAAATGCTTAGGAATATACCTAACCAAGGAGGTAAAGAGCTCTACAAGAAAAACTACAAAACATTGCTGAAAGAAATCATAGAGGACACAAACGAATGGAAAAAGATTGTATGTTCATGGATGGGTAGAAGCAATATTGTGAAAATGACCTACTGCCAAAAGCAATCTCCAAATTTAATGTAATTCCCATCAAAATAACACCATCATTCTGCATAGAACTAGGGGAAAAAAATTCTAAAATTCATATGGAACCAAAAAAGAGCCCACAAAACCAAAGCAAGACTAAGCAAAAAGAACAAATCTGGAGGCATCATATTACCCAAAATCAAACTATACTATAAGGCTATAGTCACCAAAACAGCATGGTACTGGTATACAAATAGGTATATGAACTATGGAACAGAATAGAGGACCAAGAAGTAAAGAGAAATACTTACAGTCAACTGACCTTTAACAAAGCAAGCAAAAATAAAAAGTAGGGAAAGGATACCCTATTCAACAAATGATGCTGGGATAATTGTCCAGCCACATGTAGAAGAAGGAAACTGAATCCTCATCTCTCACCTTATATAAAAATCAACTCAAGATGAATCAAAGACTTAAATATAAGACCTGAAACCATAAAAATCCTAGAAAATAATATCAGGAAAAAACCTTCTAGTCATTGAATTAGGCAAAGACTTCATGACCAAGAACCCAAAAGTAAATGCAACAAAAATAAAGATAAACATATGGAACTTAATTAAACTAAAGAGCTTCTGCACAGCAAAAGAAATAATCAACAGAGTAAATGGAGTAAGCAATCTGCATATTCAATGCAATTCCTGACAGTGCTTAGTTCTCTTTAAAAGGTAGCTAGATTTATAACTACTTATAGACAGGTAATTCCATTTATTTAATAAACAAACATTTAGTAAGCATTTATAGTGTACCAAACACTGCTGCTCAAGGGGTTCACAATCTGGTAGGAAGATAAATAGGAGAATAAAACAAGAGATAAAGCAAAAACAAATTTTTTATACTTTAATTTCTGGGGTACATGTACAGAATGTGTAGGTTTGTTACATAGGTATACACGTGGTTTGCTGCATCTTTTCTTTTTTATTAGTCTGGGTAGCAGTCTATTTATTTCATTGATCTTTTCAAAAAACTACCTCCTGGATTTACTGATTTTTTGGAGGGTTTTTGTGTCTCTGTCTCCCGCAGTTCTGCTCTGATCTTAGTTATTTCTCTTCTGCTAGTTTTGGAATTTATTTGATCTTGCTCCTCTAGTTCTTTTAATTGTGATGTTAGAGTGTAGATTTTAGATCTTTCCTCATTTCTCTTGTGGACATTTAGTGTATAATTTCCCTCTAGACACTGCTTTAAATGTGTTCCAGAGATTCTGATATATTCTGTCTTCGTTCCTATTGGTTTTGAAGAACATCTTTATTTCTGCCTTCATTTTGTTATTTATCCAGTTATCATTCAGGAGCAGGTTGTTCAGTTTCCATGTAGTTGTGTGGTTTTGAGTGAGTTTCTTAATCCTGAGTTCTAATTTGATTGCACTGTGGTCTGAGAGACTGATTGCTATGATTTCCATTCTTTTGCATTTGCTGAGGAGTATTTTACTTCCAATTATGTGATCAATTTTAGAATAAGTGTGATGTGGCACTGAGAAGAATGTATATTCTGTGGATTTGGGGTGGAGAGTTCCGTAGATGTCTATTAGGTCTGCTTGGTCCAGATCAAAGTACAAGTCCTGGATATCCTTGTTAATTTTCTATCTTGCTGATCTGTGTAATATTGACAGTGGGGTGTTAAAGTCTCCCACTATTATTGTGTGGGAGTCTAAGTCTCCTTGTAGGTTATTAACAACTTGCTTTATGTATCTGGGTGCTCCTGTATTGGGTCTATATATATTTAGAATAGTTAGTTCTTGTTGTTGCATTGATCATTTTACCATTATGTAATGCCCTTCTTTGTCTCTTTGATCATTATTGGTTTAAAGACTGTTTTATCAGACACTAGGATTGAGAACCCAGCTTTTTTTTTTTTTTTGCTTTCCATTTTCTTGGTAAATCTTTTCCCATCCCTCTATTTTGAGCCTCCATCCCTTTATTATGGGCAAACTAAATAAGAAAAGGTAAAGACATTTCTCAAAAGAAGACATTTAAATGGCCAATGGCAATATGAAAAAATGTTCCACATCAGTAATCATCAGGGAAATGCAAATCAAAACCACAAGGAGATATAACTCCTTATCTGTTAGGATGCCTATAACCAGAGAAACAAAAGATAACATGTTTGGGAAGGTTGTAGGGAAAAAAAAGGAACCATCAGTACCAACCACTGCAAAAACATACCAAATTGTAAAGTCCATTGACACTATGAAGAGACTGCATCAACTAATGAGGAAAATAACTAGTTAGCATCAAACTGGCAGGGTCAAATTCACACATAACAATATTTGCCTTAAATGTAAATGGGCTAAATGTCCCAAGTAAAAGACACAGACTGGCAAACTGAATAAATAGTCGAGACCCAAAAAGACTATAAACTGCATGTGGCCACAATCCCTTAGAAATACTTAAAGATTGGGAAAATTAACAAGGATATCCAGGACTTGAACTCAGACCTGGACCAAGCAAACCTAACAGACATTTACAGAACTCTCCACCCCTAATCCACAGAACATACATTCTTCTCAGCACCACATGACACCTACTCTAAAATTGACCACATAATTGGAAGTAAAGCACTCCTCAGCAAATGCAAAAGAATGGAAATCATAAGAAATAGTTTCTCAGACCACAGTACAATCAAGTTAGAACTCAGAATTGAGAAACTAACTCAGAACTGCACAGCTTCATGGAAACTGAACAACTGGCTCTTTAATGTTGACTGGATAAAAAACGAAAAGAATGCAAAAATAAAGATGTTCTTCAAAACCAATGAGAATGAAGACACAACATATAAAAATCTCTGGGACACATTTCAAGCAGTCTTGAGGGGAAAATATATAGCAATAAATGCCTATATGAGAAGCAAGGAGAGATCTAAAATCAACACCCTATTGTCAAAATTGAAAGGGCTAGAAGAGCAAAATCAAAAAAACTCAAAACCTAGCAGAAGAAAAGAAATAACTAAGATCAGAGCAGAACTGAAGGAGACAGAGACACAAAAAAGCCCTTCAAAAAAATCAATAAATCCAGGAGCTGGTTTTTTGAAAAGATCAACAAAATAGACCACAAGCAAGATTAATAAAAAAGCAAAGAGAGAATAACCAAATATACACAATAAAAACAATAAAGGGGATATCACCAAAGATTCCACAGAAATACAAACCATCATCAGAGATTATTACAATCAATTCTATGCACATACACTAGTAAACCTGGAAGAAATGAATAAATTCCTGAACACTTGCATCCTCCCAAGCCAAAACCAGGAAGAAGTTGAAACCCTGAACAGACCAATAACCAGATCTGAAGTTGAGGCAGCAATTAAGAGCCTACCACCCAAAAAAAGCCCAGGTCCAGATGGGTTCACAGCCGAATTCTACCAGACATACAAAGAAGAGTTGGTACGACTCCTTCTGAAACTATTGCAAACAATGCAAGAAGAGAGAATCTTTCCCAATTCATTTCATGAGACGAACATCATCCTGATACCAAAAACTGGTAGAGATTCAACAAGAAAAGAAAACTTCAGGCCAATATCCATGATGAACATAGATGCAAAAATCTTAAATAAAATACTGGCAAGCCAATTGCAACAGCACACCAAAAAGCATATCCACCATGATCAAGCAGGATTCATCCGGGGGATGCAAGGCTAGTTCAACATATGCAAGTATATAAACGTAATTCACCACATAAACAGAACCAAAGTCAAAAACCACATGATTATCTCAATTGATGGCAGAAAAGGCCTTTGACAAAATTCAACAGGCCTTTATGCTAAAAACCCTCAATAAACTAAGTATTGATGGAATGTATCTCAAAATAATAAAAGCTATTTATGACAAACCAACAGCCAATATCATACTGAACGGGCAAAAACTGGAAGCATTCCCTTTGAAATCTTGCTCTAGACAAGGATGCCCTCTCTCACCACTTCTATTCAATATGGTATTCGAAGTTCTAGCAATAGCAATCAGGCAAGAAAAAGAAATAAAGGGTATTCAAATAGGAAAGGAGGAAGCCAAATTGTCTCTATTTGCAGACGACATAATTGTATATCAACAAGACCCCATCATCTCAGCCCAAAATCTCCTGAAACTGACAAGCAACTTCAGCAAAGTCTCAGGATACAAAATCAATGTGCAATAATGACAATCATTCCTGTACACCAATAACAGACTTAAAGAGAGCCAAATCAAGAATGAACTGCCATTCACAATTGCCCAAAGAAATAAAATACCTAGGAATACAACTAACAAGGAACTTAAAGGACCTCTTCAAGGGGAACTACAAACCACTGCTCAACAAAATAAGAGAGGATACAAACAAATGGAAAAACATTTCATGTTTGTCATTAAAAAGAATCAATATTGGGAGGGGACTCAAGATGGCGCTGTGAGAACAACCCAGGATTGGAGCCCGCGTTGAATTTGCAAACGGTGAGTCAGTGCTGCATTTCCAGACTGATCTTTGTTGCCCACAGAACGGGGAAACTCCCAAGTATAAAAAGACACGGGACGCCAGGCAGTAGGTCTGCCTGGCGAAGCCAGCAGCCGGGGCGGCGGCGGTCGGCCCTACCCAGCAATCCCCACAGGGCGCGCTTGTCCGGGTGCCTTGTTGAACCAGCAACCTGAGACTTGAGAGGGCTGGACTTGAGACTGAACGAGACTTGCACAGTAGCCCAGCCCAGGGGATTGCAGGGACAGATCATTTGGGATACCCAGTGGGACGAACAAAACCGCGATTTCAAACTATCCCGGGCAGACGGTCCGAGACACTCTATGAGGGAGGGGCGTCCACCACTACGGAGGCAACCTTCCCCAACTGATATACACGCCCACTGCTGAGGCAGCCAGCCGTTGCCGAGGCAACCCGCCCCAACTGAGATACACGCCCACTGCTGACGCAGCCAGCCGTTGCCGAGGCAAACCGTCCCTACTGAGATACACACCCACTGCTGACGCAGCCTGCCGTTGCTGAGGAAACACGCTACAATGAAGAGACTCCGCCGCAGGGCGTGGCGGAGACCACAGCAGAGCCGGCAGGAACAGCGCGAATCACACAACAGCAGGGGGGAGCCTCGGCAGCCAAACAGTGGCTAGTCTGCCTTTGAGCTGGGCAGGACACCTGATCGGACATCCAAAAATAAAGCCCAAACCCCTCAACACAGAGCATTTGAGGAAAAAAAAAGGGTTGTTTAATGAGCTGTGTTGCAGCAGAATCAAACATAGCAGCCTAACAGCCCTGAATGAACAACAGAGTGCACAGCTCAGCAATTAAACCCCTATAAAGTACAAACTGTCTCCTCAAGCAGCTCCCTGACCCCTCTATATCCAAAAGACTGTCATTAGGCAGGCATCATCCTGGGACAAAGAGATCAGAAAAAGAAACTGGCAGCATCCCTCGCTGTGCCACGGCTACTAGAGGTGCACCCCAGACAAGCAGGGTCTGGAGCGGACCTCAACAGTTGTACAGCGAAGGGGCTAGACTGGTAGAAGGAAAACCAAGCAACAGAAATACTTCATCATCAACATTCTGGGTGTCCACTCAGAGACCCAAACGAAAAGTCAGCAACTACGCAGATGACCAGCGGACAAATCCACAAAGATGGGAAGAAACCAGCGCAAAAAGGAGGAAAACACCCGAAACCAGAACACATCGCCTCCTAGAAAGGACCAAGACTCCTCACCAGCTAGGGAACAAAGCTGGACGGAGAATGACTGTGACGAAATGACGGAATTAGACTTCAGAAGATGGATAATGAGAAACTTTTGTGAGCTAAAGGATCATGTATTAAATCAATGCAAAGAAACTAAGAACCTTGAAAAAAGATTCGAGGAAATGATAACAAGAATGGATACCTTAGAGAGGAATATGAATGAATTAAAGGAGCTGAAAAACACAATACGAGAACTTTGCGAAGCAAACGCAAGTTTCAATAGCCGAATTGACCAAGCAGAAGAAAGAATATCTGAAGTCGAAGACCAACTCAATGAAATAAAACGAGAAACCAAGATCAGAGAAAAAAGCGCAAAAAGGAATGAACAAAGTCTCCAAGAAATGTGGGACTATGTGAAAAGACCTAACCTATGTTTGATAGGTGTACCAGAAGGGGACGAAGAGAATGAATCCCAGCTGGAAAATACTCTTCAGGACATCATCCAGGAAAATTTCCCCCACCTAGCAAGACAAGCCAACACTCAATTGCAGGAAATACAGAGAACACCACAAAGATATTCCGCAAGAAGAGCAACCCCAAGGCACATAATCGTCAGATTCAACAGGGTTGAAATAAAGGAGAGAATACTAAGGGCAGCCAGAGAGAAAGGTCGGGTCACCTACAAAGGGAAGCCCATCAGACTCACAGCAGATCTCTCGGCAGAAACAATACAAGCCAGAAGAGAGTGGGGGCCAATATTCAACATTCTTAAAGAAAAGAACTTTCAACCCAGAATTTCATATCCAGCCAAACTGAGCTTCAGAAGTGAAGGAAGAATAAAATCCTTTGCGAACAAGCAAGTACTCAGAGATTTTGTCACCACCACGCCTGCTTTACAAGAGCTCCTAAAAGAGGCACTACACATAGAAAAGATCAACCAGTACCAGCCATTCCAAAATCACACTGAATGCTAAAGAGCTTCAACATAATGAAGAATCTACAACAACTAACGGCAAAACAGCCACTTAGAATCAAAATGGCAGTATCAAATTCACACATAACAATATTAACCCTAAATGTAAATGGACTAAATGCACCAATCAAAAGACACAGACTGGCAAATTGGATAAAAAGCCAAAACCCATCAGTGTGCTGTATCCAGGAAACCCATCTCACATGCAAGGATACACAAAGGCTCAAAATAAAGGGATGGAGGAAGATTTACCAAGCTAATGGAAAGCAAAAAGAAGCAGGAGTTGCAATTCTCATCTCTGATAAAATAGACTTTAAAGCAACAAAGATCAAAAGAGACAAAGAAGGCCATTACATAATGGTAAAAGGATCGATACAACAAGAAGAGCTAACGATCCTAAACATATATGGACCCAACACAGGAGCACCCAGATACATAAGGCAAGTTCTTAATGACTTACAGAAGGACTTAGACTCCCACACAATAATAGTGGGAGACTTTAACACTCCACTGTCAATACTAGACAGATCAACCAGACAGAAAATCAACAAGGATACCCAGGGCTTGAACTCAGACCTGGAGCAAGCAAACCTGGCGGACATTTACAGAACTCTCCACCCCAAATCCACAGAATACACATTCTTCTCAGCACCACATCACACCTACTCTAAAATTGACCACATAATTGGAAGTAAAGCACTGCTCAACAAATGCAAAACAACTGAAATCATAACAAACAGCCTCTCAGACCATAGTGCAATCAAGTTAGAACTCAGAATTCAGAAACCGACCCAGAACCGCACAGCTTCACGGAAACTGAACAACTGGCTCTTGAATGTTGACTGGATAAACAACGAAATGAAGGCAGAAATAAAGAAGTTCTTCGAAACCAATGAGAATGAAGACACAATGTGCCAGAACCTCTGGGACACATTTAAAGCAGTCTCTAGAGGAAAGTATATAGCAATAAGTGCCCATATGAGGAGAATGGAGAGATCCAAAATTGACACCCTATCGTCAAAATTGAAAGAGCTAGAGGAGCAAGATCAAAAAAACTCAAAACCCAGCAGAAGACAAGAAATTGCTAAGATCAGAGCTGAGCTGAAGAAGATTGAGACACAAAAAACCCTTCAAAAAATCAATAAATCCAAGAGCTGGTTTTTTGAAAAGATCAACAAAATAGACAGACCACTAGCCAGATTGATTAAAAATAAAAGAGAGAACAACCAAATAGATGCAATAAAAAATGATAAAGGGGAAATCACCACAGATTCCACAGAAATTCAAACCATCATCAGAGAATATTACAAACAACTCTATGCACATAAACTAGTAAACCTGGAAGAAATGGATAAATTCCTGGACTCCTGTGTCCTCCCAAGCCTAAACCAGGAGGAAGCTGAAACTATGAATAGACCAATAACAAGGTCTGAAGTTGAGGCAGCAATTAAGAGCCTACCTCACAAAAAAAGCCCAGGTCCAGATGGGTTCACAGCCGAATTCTACCAGACACACAAGGAGGAGCTGGTACCATTCCTTCTAAAACTATTTCAAACAATCCAAAAAGAGGGAATCCTTCCCAAATCATTTTATGAGACCAACATCATCCTGATACCAAAACCCGGCAGAGACCCAACGAGAAAAGAAAACTTCAGGCCAATATCCATGATGAACATAGATGCAAAAATCTTCAATAAAATATTGGCAAGCCGATTGCAACAGCAAATCAAAAAACTTATTCATCATGATCAAGTAGGATTCATCCCGGGGATGCAAGGCTGGTTCAACATACGCAAGTCTATCAACGTAATTCACCACATAAACAGAACCAAAAACAAAAACCACATGATTATCTCAATTGACGCAGAGAAGGCATTTGACAAAATTCAACAGCCCTTTATGCTAAAAACCCTCAATAAACTCGGTATCGATGGAACGTATCTCAAAGTAATAAAAGCTATTTATGACAAACCAACAGCCAATATCATACTGAATGGGCAAAAACTGGAAGCATTCCCTTTGAAATCTGGTACTAGACAAGGATGCCCTCTCTCACCACTCCTATTCAATATAGTACTGGAAGTTCTAGCCAGAGCAATCAGGCAAGAAAAAGAAATAAAGGGTATTCAAATAGGAAAGGTGGAAGCCTAATTGTCTCTATTTGCAGACGACATGATAGTATACCTAGAAGACCCCATCGCCTCAGCCCAAAAACTCCTGAAACTGATAAACAACTTCAGCAAAGTCTCAGGATATAAAATCAATGTGCAAAAATCACAAGCATTCGTCTACACCAATAACAGACTTAAAGAAAGCCAAATCAAGAGCGAACTGCCATTCGCAATTGCTACAAAAAGAATAAAATACCTTGGAATACAACTCACAAGGAACGTAAGGGACCTCTTCAAGGAGAACTACAAACCACTGCTCAACGAAATCAGAGAGGACACAAACAGATGGAGAAACATTCCATGTTCATGGTTAGGAAGAATTAATATCGTGAAAATGGCTATACTGCCCAAAGTAATTTACAGAATCAACGCTATCCCCATCAAGTTACCATTGACTTCCTTCACAGAACTGGAAAAAACCACCATGAACTTCATATGGAACCAAAAGAGAGCCCGCATAGCCAAGTCAATTCTAAGCAAAAAGAACACAGCGGGGGGCATCACACTACCGGATTTCAAACTATACTACAAGGCTACAGTAATCAAAACAGCATGGTACTGGTACCAAAACAGAGATATAGACCAATGGAACAAAACAGAGGCACCGGAGGCAGCACAACATACATACAACTATACAATCTTTGATAAACCTGACAAAAACAAGCAATGGGGCAAGGATTCCATGTTTAACAAATGGTGTTGGGAAAACTGGCTAGCCATGTGCAGAAAGCAGAAACTGGACCCCTTCCTGACACCTTACACTAAAATTAACTCCAGATGGATTAAAGACTTAAACATAAGACCTGGCACCATAAAAACCCTAGAAGGAAATCTAGGCAAAACTATCCAAGACATAGGAGTAGGCAAGGACTTCATGAACAAAACACCAAAAGCATTGGCAACAACAGCCAAAATAGACAAATGGGACCTAATGAAACTCCACAGCTTCTGCATGGCAAGAGTGGATCGGCAACCAACAGAATGGGAAAAAATTTTCGCAGTCTACCCATCTGACAAAGGGCTGATATCCAGAATTTACAAAGAACTCAAGCAGATTTACAGGAAAAAAACAAACAAGCCCATTCAAAAGTGGGCAAAGGATATGAACAGATACTTTACGAAAGAAGACATATATGAGGCCAACAATCATATGAAAAAATGCTCATCGTCACTGGTCATCAGAGAGATGCAAATCAAAACCACATTGAGATACCATCTCACGCCACTTAGAATGGCGATCATTAAAAAATCTGGAGACAACAGATGCTGGAGAGGATGTGGAGAAAAAGGAACACTTTTACACTGTTGGTGGGAGTGTAAATTAGTTCAACCATTGTGGAAGACAGTGTGGCGATTCCTCAAGGCCTTAGAAATAGAAATTCCATTTGACCCAGCAATCCCATTACTGGGTATATATCCAAAAGACTATAAATCGTTCTACTATAAGGACACATGTACACGAATGTTCATTGCAGCACTGTTTACAATAGCAAAGACCTGGAATCAACCCAAATGCCCATTGATAATCGACTGGATTGGAAAAATGTGGCACATATACACCATGGAATATTATGCAGCAATCAGAAATGATGAGTTCGTGTCGTTTGTAGGGACATGGATGAATCTGGAAAACATCATCCTCAGCAAACTGACACAAGAACAGAAAATGAAACACCGCATATTCTCACTCATAGGTGGGTGATGAAAAATGAGAACACATGGACACAGAAAGGGGAGTACTAAACACTGGGGTCTATTGGGGGGAAAAGGGGAGGGCCAGTGGGAGGGGGAGGTGGGGAGGGATAGCCTGGGGAGAAATGCCAAATGTGGGTGAAGGGGAGAAGAAAAGCAAAGCACACTGCCATGTGTGTACCTACGCAACTGTCTTGCATGCTCTGCTCATGTACCCCAAAACCTATAATCCAATAAAAAAAAAAAATAAAAAAATAAAAAAAAAGAATCAATATTGTGAAAATACCCATACTGCCCAAAGTAATTTACAGATTCAATGCTATCCCCATCAAGCTACCAATGACTTTCTTCACAGAGCCAGAAAAAGCCACCTTAAACTTCATATGAAACCAAAAGAGAGCCTACGTAGCCAAGTCAATTCTAAGCAAAAAGAACAAAGCGGGAGGCATCACACTACCTGACTTCAAACTATGCTACAAGCCGACAGTAATCAAAACAGCATGGTACTGGTACCAAAACAAGGATATAGACCAATGGAACAGAATGGGGCCTTGGAGGCAACACAATACATCTACAACCATCCAATCTTTAACAAACCTGACAAAAACAAGCAATGGGGAAAGAATTCACTGTTTAATAAATGGTGGTGGGAAAACTGGCTAGCCATGTGCAGAAAGCAGAAACTGGACCCCATCCTGACACCTTACACTAAAATTAATTACAGATGGATTAAAGACTTAAACATAAGACCTAACACCATAAAAACCCTAGAAGAAAATCTAGGCAAAACCATTCAGGACATAGGCATAGGTAAGGACTTCGTGACCAAAACACGAAAATCATTGGCAACAAAAGCCAAAATAGACAGATGGAACCTAATCAAACTCCACAACTTCTGCACAGCAAAAGAAACAGTCATTAGAGTGAATCGGCAACCAACAGAATGGGAAAAAATTTTTGCAGTCTACCCATCTGACAAAGGGCTAATATCTAGAATCTACAAAGACCTAAAACAGATTTACAAGAAAAAAATAAGCCCATTCAAAAGTGGGCAAAGGATATGAAAAGACACTTTACAAAAGAAGACATACAAGAAGCCAACAAACATATGAAAAAATGCTCACCATCACTGGTCATTAGAGAAATGCAAATCAAAACCACATTGAGACACCATCTCACGCCAGTTAAAATGGCGATCATTAAAAAATCTGGAGATAACAGATGCTGGAGAGGATGTGGAGAAATAGGAACACTTTTACACTGTTGGTGAGAGTGTAAATTAGTTCAATCACTGTGAAAGACAGTGTGGTGATTCCTCGAGGATCTAGAAATAGAAATTCCATTTGAACCAGCAATCCCATTACTGGGTATATATCCAAAGGATTATAAATTGTTCTACTATAAGGACAGATGCACAGGAATGTTCATTGCAGCACTGTTTACAATAGCAAAGACCTAGAACCAACCCAAATGCCCATCGATGATAGACTGGACAGGGAAAATGTGGCACATATACACCATGGAGTACTATGCAGCCATCAGAAACGATGAGTTCGTGTCCTTTGTAGGGACATGGATGAACCTGGAAACCATCATTCTCAGCAAACTGACACAAGAACAGAAAATCAAACACCTCATGTTCTCACTCATAGGCGGGTGATGAACAATGAGAACACATGGACACAGGGATGGAAGCATCACACTCTGGGGTCTGTTGGGGGGAAACAGAGGAGGGACAGCGGGGGTGTGGAGTTGGGGAGAGATAGCATGAGGAGAAATGCCAGATACAGGTGATGGGGAGGAAGGTAGCAAATCACACCGCCATGTGTGTACCTCTGTACAATCTTACATGTTCTTCACATGTACCCCAAAACCTAAAATGCAAT
This sequence comes from Callithrix jacchus, assembly GCF_049354715.1. Lineage (NCBI taxonomy): Eukaryota > Metazoa > Chordata > Mammalia > Primates > Cebidae > Callithrix > Callithrix jacchus. The sequence goes on along the minus strand of NC_133511.1, from coordinate 39,172,293 downwards.
AAAAATAAATAGAAGTACTTAAAGATTAGATAAAAGAATACTCCTTATTTATTTATATTTTATTTTATTTTATTTTGAGATGGAATCTCACTCTATCACCAAGCTGGAGTGCAATGGTATGGTCTCTTGTCTCACTGCAACCTTCACTTCCTGGGTTCAAGTGATTCTTCTGCCTCAGCCTTCCAAGTAGCTGGAACTACAGGCATGTGCCACCACATCCAGCTGCTTTTTGTATTTTTTTTTTTTTTTAGTCGAGACAGAATTTCATCATGTTGGTCAGGATGCTCTCAATCTCTTGACCCCATGATCTGTTTGCCTCAACCTCCCAAAGCGCTTGGATTACAGGCATGAGCCACTGTGCCTAGCTAGATAAAAGAATTTTCTAAATAACATTTTCAGTTCATTTTTGACAGCATGCCATTAAATATATTATTCATGTTTACTATTTTATATTTTAATTATACATAAAAAAGGTCCTGGCCTTTCAAACAAACTACATCTTTTTCTTTCAGTGGAGAATATAAAGGAATAGACACAAAACACTCTCTTAGAAAAAAATATTTAAATGTGATGACCATTTGGTAACATTACTGAAATAAAAATAATGAGCTTCCATTTCCAAAGTAATAAAATGAATTTTCTTAGACTACTCATTTGTCCATTATAAATGTTAGCAATAATAAAAGGTTGTCAGTTCTTAAAAACAAGAAGTGATAATTCACTTTTAAGAAGTAGGCTTTGCCAGACTTTCTATCATCTGACATTTACACTGCATCAAGGATAGCTAAAGTAATAATTATCTATAAAACAATGGACAAGTTAGTCAGTTAAGTAAATTCCGGATATAACCTTTAGCAGTAGCAGGAATATATCAGAATAATGTAGACTATTCGACTTTTATTTTTCAAATATTATTAAATTGGCCTGATGACCAAATTCACTTTAAATACCATTACAACTGGAATTAACCTGGGAACATATTTAGGAGATTTGAGGGAAAGGCCATCATATTCGCATTTTGTTTTGCTCACACTTGTTCAGGAAATAAAAGTCTTGAATTGCATAACACACAACTTGAAGAGGATAAGGGAAGTTTCGTAGAACATAGAATATTCATAACTTCATATTTTGCTACCCCTCTTGTGTTAGTCAAATAATTGAGGTAATTCAGTTTTACGTGAGTGCAGGGAGAACTGAGGCAGGAGGAAAATGTGAGAAGCAGAAATCATGATGGGTACAATCATGAGCCAAAAATCACTTTTTTTCCTAGCATAAGTTTTCATTTCTAGCCAGAAGATGCTTAGCAGTCCTGCCACACCAGAATTGTCTGAAACCTAGTAGAAAGCACATTTTACATTGAAAATAGGAAACAACTTTGCACCACGTGTATTTTCTACAGTACCTTGACAATTCTAGAATAATGTAGTCCTCAGTCATTACAGCACGCATCTATAACTCCTCAGAACAACAAAACCATTAGGCACAAAGCTATAGATCAAAATAGTATGGTGCTTACATTTAAAAAAGACACAGAGACCAATATAATAGAATAGAAAGGCTAGAAATAAACCCAGACATATATAGTCAACTACTCTTTGATAAAAACACCAAGAATATACAACAGGGAAAAGATATTCTCTTCAACAAATGGTGTTAGTTGAAATGGATATTCATAGGATATTCATGAAGTTGAATGCTTATATTACACCATATACAAAAATCAATACAAAATGGAATAAAGACTCAAATGTAAGATCTGAAACTCTAAAACTTCTAGGAGAAAACATAGGGGAAAATTCCATGACAGTGATTTTGATAATAATTTTTTGAATATTATTCCAAAAGCACAGGCAACTAAAGAAAAAATAAACAAGTGCAATTTACTTCACATAGAAAAGATTCTTCACAGCAAAGGAAACAGTCAACAGACTAAAGAGGCAAGATAAAGAATCAGAGAAAATATTGGCAACCATTCATCTGAGGAGCTAATATTCAAAATACATTAGGAATTCACACAAGTCAAAGGCAAGTAAACACAACCTGATTAAAAATGGGCAAAGGAAATAGGCAAAGGTAAAGACATTTCTCAAAAGAAGGCATTTAAATGGCCGAGAGGGATATGAAAAAATGTTCAACATCACTAATCAACAGGAAAATACAAATCAAAACCACAATGAGATATCACCTCATACCTGCTGGATATAACCAAAGAAACAAGAGATAACAAGTTTTGGCAAGGTTGTAGAGAAAAGGAAATCCTTGTACTCTTTTATGGAATGTAAATTGGTACAGCAGTCATGAAAAACAGTATGAAAGTTTCTCAAAAAATTAAAAATAATACTAACATACAATCCAGTAATTCCACTATTGAGTATATATCCAAAAGGAATGAAACCTGTATGTTGAAGAGGATATATCGACACTCCCATGTTTATTGTAGCATCACTCACAATAGCCAAGATATATAGAATCTACCTAAGTATCTACCAGGGGATGAATGGATAAAGAAAACATTACACACACACACACACACACACACACAGAGAGAGAGGAATATTCTTCAACCTTAAAAAAGAAGAAAATATTTCCATTTGCAACAACATGGAGGAACCTAGATGACATTACACTACATGAAATAAGGCAAACACAAAAAGATAGATACTACATGATATCATTTACATGTGGAATCTAAAAAATCTAATTTATAGAAATTTAGGGTAGAACTGTGGTTACCAGGGGTCGGTTGAGGGGTTGAAGGGAAAGTAGGGAACTGTTGGTCAAAGGCTACAAACTTTTGGTTATAAGATAGATGAGTTTGGTGATCTAATGTGCAGCATGGTGACTATCTTTAACAAATGTTATACATTTGAAATTTGCTAAGAAAGTAGACTTAAGTGGCCTCAACACACACAAAAAGATAACTATGTGAGGTGATGGATACAGTAATTCACTTGATTGTAGTAATCATTTCACAATGCATATGAGTATAAAAATATCACATTTTATACCTTAAATATATATAATTTTTATTTGTCAATCATACTTCAACAAAGCTAAAAATGCTTTTTACAAATAAAAAATGCCTTTAGAGAAATTTGTAGAGACAATAAGCAGATGCATCGTTTGTTGCCTAGGGCTGCGAATAGGAACAGGAATTAACTGTGAAAGGGCATGAAGGATGTTACCAGGTGATGAAAATATTCTTAAACTGTATTGGGATAATGGCTGTACAACTCAGTAAATTGACTAAAAATTATTGAGTTGCATACCTAAAATGAGTGAATTTTATGGCATGCAAATTAAACTTCAATAGAGTTGGTTTTTACAAAAACGAAGCTTTTAAGGTAAAACCTTGGCACCTCTGAGCCTACATCAAATTTCTACACAGCTGTGGTTCCAGAAGGCTTCTAAGATAAACTCTGCAAGGTGATAATGAGAATGTTCTTCTCCCCTCAGTATCCAGGAAACACACAGGAGGATAATATCAAATCTAAGTCACTAAAATAACACTCAGCAGCTAAGAGCCCTAAAATCACTTTTCCTTTCTTACATTAACTATTAGGCACTTTTGATAAGTATATCCAATGAATAAATGGCATGTTATTTCTCTGTTATAATTCTGATTGTATTCTAAATATAATATAGAATAAGTACCACATGGAATAAATAAATATCATGCTTTAAGTCTTTTAAGTCTACTGACTCCAATTTATTTCCCCACACAGGTTCAAAAAAATAATTGGTTTGTATTATCAAGCCAGGTCCCTCATTCCTAGTAAAGTCAGCAGACGTGGCACACAGATAGCAGTTCTCACTAGAGAAGGACTTAATTCCTCATATCGAGAACTAGTGGCCAGGTGTGGTAGCTCAGGCCTGTAATCCCAGCACTCTGGGAGGCTAAGGCAGGCAAATCACCTGAGGTCAGGAGTTCCAGACCACCCTAGTCAACATGGCAAAACCCTGTCAAACTAGGGGAACATGGTGGTGCGGGGCTCTAATCCCAACTACTCAGGAGACTGAGGCAGGAGAATCACATGAACCTGGAGGCGGAGTTTGCAGTGAACCAAGACTGTGCTACTGCACTCCAGCCTGGGCGGCAGAATGAGACTCCATCTCAAAAAAGAAAAGAAAAGAACTAGTAATTATAGCAAAACTGCTTAAAGAAGCTTATTTAGCACACGCTCCCACCCTCTCTATGCTAGGTGTAAACTATATGAAGTTTGGGGGATTTGTCTTGATTTTTAAATGGCCAACGAAAAATCATTTTTGTGTGTCTTTTTTTCTTTCTGTAGAGAATTTCAGTGCCATGTGCCTAGCTTTGGTACCTATTATGGGCAGATTGTGTTCCCCCAAAATTCATATGTTGAAGTTCTAGCTCCAGTATCTCAAAACATGACTCTATTTGGAGAGAGGGCCATTAAAAAAGTAATTAAGGAAAAATGAGATTGTATGAATGGGCCTAAATCTAATATGACAGGTGTCCTTATAACAAGAGGAGATTAGAACAGGACAACATACACAGAGAGAAGAACATAGGAAGACACAGAAGAACACAGCCATTAACAATAAAAGGAAAGAGGTCTTAGAGGAAACGAGCTCTGCTGACACCCTGACCTTGGACTTCCAGCTTTCAGAACTGTGAGGAAGTAAAATTCTATTGCTTAAACTACTGAGTTTGTGGTATTTATTACAGTAGCCCTGGCAAACTAACAAAGAGCTCTCCTCTGTTTTTATGTGTGTTTTTTTTTTTTTTTTCTATCTCAGGTTATGGACGGTTGGAGGAAGGAGAGGGAGAGGAAGGCCAGGAGCAGTTCTGAAACAAGGAAATGTAAGAGAGAGAAAATCCAAGATCAGACATTTCACATTTCCCCTTCCTGACCACAGCCTTGACAAACTGTTTTTGCCAGAACACCTCATTATCTCTAACTTCTCCCCTTGCTTCTGCCAAGAGTCTTCCTCTGTGACTCAAAGTAACTTACCCCTTCACCTCTTCTTCACTCTCTTATTCCTTCTGTGTCCTTCTAACTTTGTTTGTCTCCATATCTAGTTAAATCTCAACATCTGCTATTTCAGCCATGGTTTTACTAGAATCACAGAATCTGCTCCCGCTTGCTGGACATTCTGACTGCCTCTACATCAACAGTTCCCAGACTCTAGTTTGGACTGGCTGCCTCACTAACTAAAGGTGCTTGTGAAAAATACAGATTGTCAACCCAGATCTACTAAAGAGGCTCACTGGAGGCGAGATCCTGGAATTTGTACTTTTCATAAGCTTCTTAGGCAATTCTGATGCTCAGCCTGATTTAGGAACTATTAACAATGCCAGTTATCTAACCTGAATGACCCTAATGTTCATTTTCCCCACTCCTTTACTCCCAAGCACGGCTGGAGACCACCACAATGCCACATCCTCTTTGTGTCAAACTACTTAATATCACCTGGGACCCTGGATTCCTCAGAATATTTTTAGTGTAGTTTATTGACTTTTCATAGAGTTTTCCCAGCCACTAACTTACCCTTCTTCTGAACTTTGTTTTATTCTCACGCTACTTCCTTGGCTCACAACAAGAAACATTGCTGCCATGTTTCCAAGAAGATAAAGGCCAGTAGCTTTCAACGGTGGCCGCACAGTAGACCCACCCTGGGAGCGTTTACAAACACTGGGATGTGGGCTACATTCCTAGAGACTCTGGTTTAATTTGGCCTGACCTGGAATCTCTATAGCAGTATTTTTTTTTTTTAACATCCCCAGGTGATCCTGAGAACCACTCACCGAGGCCATTTGATACCATATTACCTAACTTTTAATCCCCTTCTCCACATACACACCCATACACTTTAATGGTTTCTTTCTAATTTAACTTAACCTAAACTTGCTTTTTACTTTTTACAGAAGACATAACCCCACCTGTGTCCTTGACTCCATTCCAGCTTACCTTTTCCAGGAACTCACTTGATACTTTTTTTCTCACTCTCTTCTCTAACATCAAATCTCATTTGATGTGTATTTAAGCAAATTCCCTACTGGTTTCAAACATATGTAAATCTATTCTATTTCATATAAGTTTTGCCACCACATCAACCCAATGACAGCAGCATTACATTTTATTCATCCATTCAGAATCAAACTTCTCTAACAAAATAATGTGTGCCCACTGTCTTCCCTGCCTTTTTTTTTTTTTAAGACAGAATCTCACTCTGTCACCCAGGCTGGAGTGCAGTGACACAATCCTGGCTCAGTGCAACCTCCACCTCCTATGTTGAAGCTATTCTCATGCTTCAGTTTCCCGAGTACCTATTATTTTTATATTTTTAGTAGATATGAGGTTATGCCGTGTTGGGCGGGCTGGTTTCAAACTCCTGGCCTCAAGCAGCCCACTTTCCTCGGCCTCCCAGAGTGCTGAGATTACAGGCATGAACCCCCATCCCCAGCCTACTACTTTCATTCAGTAAAATTTATTAATGGTCTATCTTATGCACTTGAGATACAACCATGCAAAATAAATAAGACACAGACTATATCCTCGAAGAGCATGGAGTCTGATAAAAATAAGATAAATTCTAAAATAAAAGTCTGTGCTTTTATGACCATAAAATTAGTTATACTTACAAACTAAAATGTAGAGTCTTTGCTTGGAATATTTAAGTCTATGTTAGGCTACACTGACTCTACCTCTTCAACTCTATCTTTAATAAAGTACTTGCAATCAGGATCAGTAGAAGAATTGGAACTGGAATTTGAATCCAGATCTGATTCCAAAGTCTTTTCTATTAGTATAAAGGAGAGAAAGGAGTCAGCAATAATTCTGGAGTTTCTTTTCTAATTGACTTAGAGGACAGTGACATTGTTAATTAAAATATGAAATGAATGAATAAATGAACGAAGGATCATAGCAGACTAAAAAAACAGGTAGAAAAAAGCAAACAATTCATAAAAGATAAGCAGAAGGAGACCAAGATGGGAAAAATGCCACTACAAACAGGGAGGGAAGGAGTGGACAGAGAACATGAGAGGGAGGGAAGGAAAATGGAAGCAAAATAATAAAAATGAAAGAAAGTGGTTGTTCACCAAACACCCACAACCAAGAAATTCCGAAGTCAATTTGATAAATTTTCATCTGAAGGAATATCTCAAGAAAAACTTCAAGTGTCTTTCTAAATAAAGGATACACACAGTAGTGTCTGGCCTAATTCACTCGAGTGAGTAGGATTAATCTGAGGGCCCTTAGCTAGGCCAACCCTGGAGAAGCATCAGGGACACACTCATTTCAGATTCTGGCAAAAGAGTAACCAAGTCATAGGAATTTTCCCTAAATAACCCAGGTATCATTTTATTCTGATTCTATTACTTTCTAGCTGTATAACTATGAATGATTGCAAAACCATCAGTGTAAATTGATACTTATTTTATTAATAGAAAAAAGTAACTCTCATTCTAAGTTTCTCATTAAAAAACTTTGATAGCAAAGGAAAAATATAACCAAAGATACGAACATAAACACAATTGATCTGAAATCACTTAATCCTCAACTGTAAATACACGTCTTATAGGAATCTCATGAGATTACTTGAGTTAATACATTAAATCAATTGTAAGAACTGAAAAGAAGTTACATATTATTATTCTGAAATAGTTTTCTATGTCCAGAAGATAGGCACTAACTTAAGGCCTTATTGTATTTAGTAGGGTTGGTATTTTTATTTAAACCTCCTTTCTTTAACAAAATGTGCTAACACTCAGATTTTATAACCTCAACCAATCCTTCGAGGCACTCTGTCATTGGAATGATCCCTCAGAGTTGTCCTGAATGGAGAAAAGAGAATGGAATTTTACACTATTTCTTAGATCAGTCTGCACACAGATAACTCCCAGGGAGAGGCTGTAAGCCTAGATGAGGATACCCTATTACATTGTGGCCAGTTCTCAGAGAGGAACGAGATGAGAAATATCTGCCACCAATAGTCCCAGAAGCTGAGAAAGCTAGGGGCTCAGTTCTGAAAAAGAACTCTGAGTGTCTCGCCACAGGATCCACTATACACACAAAGGGAATATTTGCAGGTTTCCTTAGAAGTGAGAAGGTAAAGAAACTATGTGTTACTTTCAGCTCTTGCCTAGACACTCCCTTCATGCAGTATAGACACCAAGGCCCAGGCACTATCTATTGAAGACAAATCAACACAACCTTAGACTGTGATCCCTTTCATTTACCTAAGGACAACCACACCTTTGAAGGAACCACCCTCTTCTACAGCATTAAGTTGGCATTAGTCTCATCAAGTTCTGGTATCCCTGCTTATTATTCTCAACAAATCTAAATTTCACAATTCACAGATGTTTTCTATACCATTCCTGAATTTCTAATCCAATAAGAAATGTTGACAAAGCATTTTCTTTATATTCATCTCCATTCGCTCATGATATACCTAGACCTGCAGGGCCGAGGGTGGATATCCTAGGAGCTCAGGTGTAGCCACACTGATATAATTAAAATGATCTCAGTACACAGCCCTCACCCCTGAAGGGGTCCAGCCTTTATCCAGTGTAAGCTGTCATCCTGTATCTGCTGCTTCAGTCTTGTACAGGTCTAATATGATATGATCATTGCTTATCATATAACCCACCAATTCAAGAACACTGGGATACCACATATCCTCCAAGATGTCTCAGTTTAATAAAATAGCAAGATTTTTGCGACCCAGCTATTTATTCTTATGAACTTTTTTTTTTACAATTTAACAGCCTATTTTGAGGCAAAAGGCACTTGACAAAATCAAGGCAGCTTTGAGAAGAAATGGTGGCAGGTCAAACCCCTAGAACATGTGGAAAAGAAGAGATGAACTGTGATCTGATGGTGGGGTACAGGGGCTCTGTATGCTAGTGGGAGTCTGTGATGGTTAATTTTGTGTCAACTCCACTGGGCCACAGGATGCACAAAGGTATGGTTAAACACCATGTCTGAGTGTGTGTGTGTGGATGTTTACAGACATGATTATCATTTGAATTGATGAACTGAGTAAAAAAAAAATGTAATATGGATGAACATTATCTAATCCTTTGAGTGCCTAAATGGAACTAAAAGGCACAGAAGTGTTGAATTCACCCTCCGTCTGACTATCTGAGCTGAGTTGACAATGTTTATCTAGTCTTGTCACTCCTGGTTGTCAAGTCTTTGAACTCACACTGGAATCTACACCACTCTCTCTTTAGCTCTCAGGTCTTGAAATTACATCACTGATCATTCTGGGTCTCCAGCTTGCAGATGGCAAATTGTGGGACTTCTCAACCTCCATCACTGAATGAGCCAATACCTTATAATAAATCTCTTTTAGAGAAATGAAAAATCTTTTCTATTATTACTTAAAAATTAGAAGGTACATTTATGTATCTGAAGGAAGTTTCTGATTATTCAGAAGTAAGCAATGCAGTTTATTTCCTAGTGTTAAATAACTGAAGATTGACGAGAAGTTTCATTCCAGTTTTGTGTGTGTGTCTATGCCCATTTTAGATAGAATTGCAGGTTCTATATTTAAAATCTTTTTTCTCATCATTTACATTTTGGAGGAAAATTTTATGTGTTGCAAGGATCATGAAACAAAGGAAAGAAAAACAACTTCATAGACCAGAAGTTACCTTCAATACCATATTTAATAGTGCTGCTTTTCAATTTTGTTCTGTCCTCTCAAATACATTTTATGAGGCTTTGCTGTTATGTATGAATGATGTAATGTCAGACAAAGAAATACATATCTTATTACATTTTATTTTACATAATTGAACCATCTATAATACCATTGTTTCAGAAATAAAGACAAATGATTTAACTTTTTAATTAAGTTTTAAAACCCCTAATTAAATGCCTAAATTGCAAGAAACCATTTCAGTCTAAATTATCTTTGTTTGCTCTGTGTGGATTTTCCTATTGCATGGTGACTGCCAGAGAAAGTAACAAAGAGCTATCAATCAAATTCACACTTTGTAATTGGTACCATTAATGCATCTTTCATTATCTAGCAAGACAAAAACAGAATGTGTAATGCTCCAGGTATGACATAAACTCACTCATATTGTCTTGAAACTGGAAGTCTATTGGGCAATATATGCCTGTGTAACTGGTGGGCTGGAAAACTTAACAGGACATGATCAAATTTGGATTTACATGGGTGTGGATGTACTTTAAAGTATTTGAAGGTATTTTTTTTAACATGGAATTTTGAGAACAACCAAATTGGTTCAGAAGACTCATGAATGCCCGCATTTATGTTATATACAAGAACACTTAGTCTTTTAGAGACCTTCTTGCATTCAACTGCATATCAGTCCTTTGAATCTAAAAGAAATGGGGAAGTACATGGTCAATACAGACACCAAGGCCCAGGCAATAGCTACTGAAGTATTAGACAGTATTTTTTGTCTATTTGAGGAAACTGAAGCTCAGAGAGATTAAGTAACCTACTTAGGGCGATTCAAGTAGAAAGTGGCAGAACAAGGATTTAGAGTCAGTTTCTCAAACTGAATTCTGCAGTAAGACATCCTTATCTGTGAGAAAAATGCAAATAAAGGCATACCGTGATACCACTACACAACTATAAAGAACTGGTACAATTAAAAGACACTACTAAGTGATGGAAAAGTACATGACAACTAGAACTCTCACTCCTTGCTGGAGCCGGAGCAGTGTACAAAATGTTATGGCCACTTTGGAAAGTAGTTGAGCAGTTTCTTACAAGATACCTTTACCATATAACCCAGCAACTCCATCCCTAGGCACTTATCTAAGTAAATTAAAATGTATTTTCATGAAATTTCCATACACAAATATTTATATTACCTTTATTACCAATCGCCAAAAACTGAAAACAGCTCAATTATCCTTCAACTGGTGCATAGTTAAACTGTGTTCATTCATAGAATGGAATTCTTCTCAGCAATAAATAAAATGAACTACTGATAATGTGCAATAACATGGATGTATTTTGTTAAGTGAGAGAAACCAGGTTTGAAAGTCTGTGTGTTGGTGATTTCTTTTATATGACATTCTTGAAGAGGCAAAACAGATAAAAAAAGAGGGATAGACAAAAACCAGGTATAGAAAACAAGTCAGTGTTTGCCAGGACTTCAATGTGTGGAGAGCAGTTGACCACAGAGGGACACAGGGAAATTTTGGAGGTGATAGACCTATTCTACATCTGATTTTATGAAAAAGAAAGGGGCATAGATTCAGGATTATTTTGGTACTTCAGATGATTCTGATACAAAGCCAAATATGAACAGTTTTCACTAAAGCAGAAGTTTTCATTTTTTAGTATTTTAAGTTCTGGGATACATGTGCAGACGGGCAGGTTTGTTCCATAAGTATACATGTGCCATGGTGGATGCTCTACCCATCAACCCATCATCTAAGTACTAACTCCTGTATATATTAGGTATCTGTTCTAATGCTCTCCCTCCCCTTACCCTCCACCCCACGAAAGGCCATGGTCTGTGTTTTTCCCCTCTCTGTGACCATGTGTTCTCATTGTTCAATTCCCACTTATGAGTGAGAACACTCAGTGTTTAGTTTACTGTTCCTGCATCAGTTTGCTTTCTCAAATTCAATGTTTCCTCACTTTGGTATGTCCAGTCCAGTTGTCACAATTAATGGATTACTACAATGTCAGTGCTAATAATTTTTTAAAAATGGAAAGAGTTAATATTTTTTTAAAGTTGATTATTGTTGTGGGACTATGTGAAGAGACCTAATCTATACGTTTGATAGGTGTACCAGAATGGGATGAAGAGAATGAATCCAAGCTGGAAAATACTCTTCAGGATATTATCCAGAAAAATTTCCCCAACCTAGCAAGGCAGGCCAATATTAAAGTCCAGGAAATACAGAGAACACCACAAAGATATTCTGCAAGAAGAGCAACCCCAAGGCACATAATCAACAGATTGGCCAAGGTTGAAATGAAGGAGAAAATGCTAAGGGCAGCCAGAGAGAAAGGTCAGGTTACCCACAAAGGGAAGCCCATCAGAGTCGCAGCAGATCTCTCAGCAGAGATCCTATAAGCCAGAAGAGAGTGGGGGCCAATATTCAACAACCTTAAAGAAAAGGACTTTCAACCCAGAATTTCATATCCAGCCAAACTGAGCTTCATAAGTGAAGAAAAAATAAAATCCCCTGCAAACAAGCAAGTACTCAGAGATTTTGTCACCACCAGGCCTGCTTTACAAGAGCTCCTGAAAGAGGCACTACACATAGAAAGCAACAACCAGTACCAGCCATTCCAAAAACATACCAAATGCTAAAGAGCATCAACAAAATGAAGAATCTACATCAACTAATGGGCAAAACAGCCAGCTAGCATCAAAATGGCAGTATCAAATTCACACATAACAATATTAGCCCTAAATGTAAATGGGCTAAATGCACCAATCAATAGACAAAGACTGGCAAATTGGATAAAAAGCCAAAACCCATCGGTGTGCTGTATCCAGGAAACCCATCTCACATGCAAGGATACACAAAGGCTCAAAATACAGGGATGGAGGAAGATTTAACAAGCAAATGGAGAGCAAAAGAAAAGCAGGAGTTGCAATTCTCGTCTCTGATAAAATAGACTTTAAAGGAACAAAGATCAAAAAAGACAAAGTAGGACATTACATAATGGTAAAAGGATTGATACAAGAAGAGCTAATGATCCTAAATATATATGCACCCAATACAGGAGCACCCAGATATATAAAGCAAGTTCCTTATGATTTACAAAGGGACTTAGACTCCCACACAATAATAATGGGAGACTTTAACACTCCACTGTCAATATTAGAAAGATCAACCAGACAGAAAATTAACAAGGATATCAGGGACTTGAACTCAGACCTGGAACAAGCAAACCTGATAGATATTTACAGAACTCTCCAACCCAAATCCACAGAATATACATTCTTCTCAGCACCACATCAAACCTACTCTAAAATTGACCATATAATTGGAAGTAAATCACTCCTCAGCAAATGCAAAACAACGAAAATCATAACAAACAGTCTCTCAGACCATAGTGCAATCAAGTTAGAACTCAGAATTCAGAAACTAACTCAGAACTGCACAGCTTCATGGAAACTGAACAACTGGCTCCTGAATGCTGATTGGATAAACAATGAAATGAAGGCAGAAATAAAGAAGTTCTTCGAAACCAACAAGAACGAAGACACAACATACCAGAATCTCTGGGACACATTTAAAGCAGTCTCTAGAGAAAAATATATAGCAATAAGTGCCCACATGAGAAGAGTGGAGAGATCCAAAACTGACACCCTATCATCAAAATTGAAAGAGATAGAGGAGCAAGATCAAAAAAACTCAAGACCTAGCAGAAGACAAGAAATAACTAAGATCAGAGCAGAACTGAAGGAGATAGAGACACGAAAAACCCTTCAAAAAATCAATAAATCCAAGAGCTGGATTTTGAAAAGATCAACTAAATAGACAGACCACTAGCCAGACTGATAAAAAAGAAAAGAGAGAACAACCAAATAGATGCAATAAAAAACGATAAAGGGGAAATTACCACAGATTCCACAGAAATTCAAACCATCATCAGAGAATATTACAAACAACTCTATGCACATAAACTAGTAAACCTGGAAGACATGGATAAATTCCTGGACACTTGTGTCCTCCCAAGCCTAAACCACGAGGAAGCTGAAACTATGAACAGACCAATAACCAGGTCTGAAGTTGAGGCAGCAATTAAGAGCCTACCACACAAAAAAAAGCCCAGGTCCAGATGGGTTCACAGCCGAATTCTACCAGACACACAAAGAGGAGCTGATACCATTCCTTCTGAAACTATTCCAAATAATCCAAAAAGAGGGAATCCTTCCCAAATCATTTTATGAGACCAACATCATCCTGATACCAAAACCTGGCAGAGATCCAACAAGAAAAGAAAACTTCAGGCCAATATCCATGATGAACATAGATGCAAAAATCTTAAATAAAATACTAGCAAGCCAATTGCAACAGCGCATCCAAAAGCTTATTCATCATGATCAAGTAGGATTCATCCCAAGGATGCAAGGCTGTTTAAACATACACAAGTCTATAAACGTAATTCACCTCATAAACAGAACCAAAGTCAAAAACCACATGAATATCTCAATTGACGCAGAGAAGGCCCTTGACGAAATTCACCAACCCTTTATGCTAAAAACCCTCAATAAACTCGGTATTGATGGAACATATCTCAAAATAATAAAAGCTATTTACGACAAACCAACAGCCAATATCATACTGAATGGGCAAAAACTGGAAGCATTCCCTTTGAGATCTGGCACTAGACAAGGATACCCTCTCTCACCACTTCTATTCAATATGGTATTGGAAGTTCTAGCCAGAGCAATCAGGCAAGAAAAAGAAATAAAGGGTATTCAAATAGGAAAGGAGGAAGCCAAATTGTCTCTATTTGCAGACGACGTGATAGTATATCTAGAAGACCCCATCGTCTCAGCCCAAAAACTCCTGAAACTGATAAGCAACTTCAGCAAAGTCTCACGATATAAAATCAATGTGCAAAAATCACAAGCATTCCTACACACCAATAACAGACTAAAAGAGAGCCAAATCAAGAACGAACTGCCATTCACAATTGCTACAAAGAGATTAAAATACCTACGAATACAACTTACAAGGAACGTAAGGGACCTCTTCAAGGAGAACTACAAACCACTGCTCAACGAAATAAGAGAGGACACAAACAGATGGAGAAACATTCCATGTTCATGGTTAGGAAGAATCAATATTGTGAAAATGGCTATACTGCCCAAAGTAATTTACAGACTCAATGCTATCCCCATCAAGCTACCATTCACTTTCTTCACAGAACTGGAAAAAACCACCTTGAACTTCATACGGAACCAAAAGAGAGCCCTCATAGCCAAGTCAATTCTAAGCAAAAAGAACACAGCAGGAGGCATAACACTACCATACTTCAAACAATACTACAAGCCTACAGTAATCAAAACAGCATGGTATTGGTACCAAAACAGAGATATAGATCAATGGAACAGAACAGAGCCATTGGAGGCAACACAACATATCTACAACCATACAATCTTTGATAAACCTGACAAAAACAAGCAATGGGGAAAGGACTCCCTGTTTAATAAATGGTGATGGGAAAACTGGCTAGCCATATGCAGAAAGCAGAAACTGAACCCCTTCCTGACACCTTACACTAAAATTAACTACAGATGGATTAAAGACTTAAACATAAGACCTGGCACCACAAAAAGCCTAGAAGAAAATCTAGGCAAAACCATCCAGGACATAGGAGTAGGCAAGGACTTCGTGACCAAAGCACCAAAAGCATTGGCAAAAAAAGCCAAAATAGACAAATGGGACCTAATGAAACTCCACAGCTTCTGCACAGCAAAAGAAACAGTCACTAGAGTGAATCGGCAACCAACAGAATGGGAAAAAATATTTGCAGTTTACCCATCTGACAAAGGGCTGATATCCAGAATTTACAAATAACTCAAACAGATTTACAGGAAGAAAAAAACAAGCCCATTCGAAAATGGGCAAAGAATATAAACAGACACTTTACAAAAGAAGACATACATGAGACCAACAAACATATGAAAAAATGCTCATCCTCACTGGTCATCAGAGAGATGCAAATCAAAACCACATTGAGATACCACCTCACGCCAGTTAGAATGGCGATCATTAAAAAATCTGGAGACAACAGATGCTGGAAAGGATGTGGAGAAATAGGAACACTTTTACACTGCTAGTGGGAGTGTAAATTAGTTCAACCATTGTGGAAGACAGTGTGGCGATTCCTCAAGGACCTAGAAATAGAAATTCCATTTGACCTAGCAATACCATTACTGGGTATATATCCAAAGTACTATAAATCGTCCTACTATAAGGACACATGCACACGAATGTTCAATGCAGCACTGTTTACAATAGCAAAGACCTGGAACCAACCCAAATGCCCATCAATGATAGACTGGACAGGGAAAATGTGGCACATATACAGCATGGTATATTACGCAGCAATCAAAAATGATGAGTTCATGTCCTTTGTAGGGACATGATGAATCTGGAGAACATCATTCTCATCAAACTGACACAAGAACAGAAAATGAAATACCACATATTCTCACTCATAGGCAGGTGATGAACAATGAGAACACGTGGACACAGGAAAGAAAGCACTACACACTGGGATCTATTGCGGGAATGGGGAGGGACAACGGCGGCGGGGAGCTGGGGAGGGATAGCATGGGGAGAAATGCCAAATGTGGGTGAAGGGGAGGAAGGCAGCAAAACACACTGCCACGTGTGTAGCTATGCAACTATCTTGCATGTTCTGCACATGTACCCCAAAACCTAAAATGCAATTTTAAAAAAATTGATTATTGTTATACTTAAACATGACTCAAACTTAATTCAAAGTAATGTCTTCTGGTTGTTTGCTTACTTGCCTTCAGAAAAGCTCTTTTGACTAAAATGGAATAAAAAAAGTTTGAGCTGTAATTGGTGGTCATACTCCAGGAAATCTGGATTTGATGGGCATGCTAGTAACCACTGTGCTATGCTGAGTTGCCCCTTTCACAGGATCTAGCTGACAGTAACTAAATCTATACTATTACATGTAATAATAGCTGTCTACAGTCTTGAAAATGTCTTGCAGCTCTTTTAAATCCTTTCACTTAGTTTTATCTAGACTAGACGTAGTTTGGAAAAGCAATGACATGCACTTGTAGTGGAAAGGTACATGAAGCATTTCTATTTAGA
Source organism: Callithrix jacchus (assembly GCF_049354715.1). Classification (NCBI taxonomy): domain Eukaryota; kingdom Metazoa; phylum Chordata; class Mammalia; order Primates; family Cebidae; genus Callithrix; species Callithrix jacchus. The sequence goes on along the minus strand of NC_133511.1, from coordinate 39,155,500 downwards.
AGTGTGTGTGCATGCACGTGCATGTGTGTAGGGTAATAATCATGATGTCTTCTGAAAATAAAAAAACCATTTGTCTATTTCAATTTTACTCACTCTTAACCCTCCACAATTCTAGTAAATAAAACTATGACTGACGTTTGAAACAAAGAAAATAGTTCTAAAAAGGCAATTTAATACATTTCAATATGACTGAGACACAAAGTAATGGCTAAAATAAATCAAAAGAGGAATAAAAACCAAACCCAGACATTTTCTTGTGATCCAAAGTAAAAAAATTTAAATTCACAGCTGAGGAATATAGGGCATCCTCCCTGAAGAGAATACTCAAACTTAATTGTGTAAAAGAATTATTAAAAGAACCCATTTGTAGCATATGCTGTGGTATATTGCCCAGATCCCACCTTCAAGACCAACGCATTCTTTCTTCCAGTTTCTGGTAGTATTGACTGCTGAAAACACAGCTGAAAACTCCAGGCCTTCCTTCAGCCAAAGGGAGTTGCCTGAACCCAAGGTTACAAGCTTGGATGCTGGCAAATGACGGCAACCTAATGCAAACTCAACAAGTAGTAGTCCCAATTATAGTTGCCTTGTCAAATGTGGTATTTGTGCTACAGAATATTAGCATAGCCACCTTTGATTAGGCAAATGCAATCTTTTTTATTCCTATCAAAAAAGGTATCAGAGATACTCTGCATTCTCATAAGATGAATAATAATTTTTTTTGAGATGGATTTTCACTCTTGTTACCCAGGCTGGAGTGCAATGGCACGATCTCAGCTCAGGGCAACCTCCACCTCCTGGGTTCAAGCGATTCTCCTGCCTCAGCCTCCCGAGTAGCTGGGACTACTAGTGTGCGCCACCATGCCCAGCTAATTTTTTTGTATTTTTAGTAGAGACAGGGTTTCACCATGTTGACCAGGATGGTCTCGATCACTTGACCTCGTGATCCACCCACCTCAGCCTCCCAAAGTGCTGGGATTATAGGCATGAGCCACCTCAATCAGCAGAGATGAATAACAATTTACATTAAGGTATTGCCCAGGGGCTATGTTAACTCTCCTATCTTCCATCATATAATTCAAACACACCTGGACCATATGAACATTCCAGAGGACATTTAACTGGTGCATTATATTCCTGAGATCACAGGAATTGGATCAGATAAGCAAGAAGTGGCATGCATAATTGATCCCTTGGTAAGAAATACTCCAGAATGAAGAATATAAAATATGAAGATTGGGGAGGACTCAAGATGGCGCTGTGAGAACAACCCAGGAATGCGGCTCGCGTTGAATCCACAAACGGTGAGTCAGAGCTGCATTTCCAGACTGATCTTTGTTGCCCACAGAACGGGGAAACTCCCAAGTATAAAAAGACACGGGACGCCAGGCAGTAGGTCTGCCTGGCGAAGCCAGCAGCCGGGGCAGCGGCAGCCGGCCCTACCCAGCAATCCCCACAGAGCGCGCTTGTCCGGGTGCCCTGTTGAACCGGCAACCTGAGACTTGAGAGGGCTGGACTTGAGACTGAACGAGACTTGGACAGTAGCCCAGCCCAGGGGATTGTAGGGACAGATCGTTTGGGATACACAGTGGGACGAACAAAACCGCGATTTCAAACTATCCCGAGCAGACGGTCCGAGACGCTCTGTGGGGGAGGGGCGTCCACCACTACCGAGGCAACCCGCCCCAACTGAGATACACGCCCACTGCTGACGCAGCCAGCCTTTGCCGAGGCAACCCGCCCCAACTGAGATACACACCCACTGCTGAGGCAGCCAGCCGTTGCCGAGGCAACCCGTCCCTACTGAGATACACGCCCACTGCTGACGCAGCCTGCCGTTGCTGAGGCAACACGCTACAATGAAGAGACTCCGCCGCAGGGCATGGCGGAGACCACAGCAGAGCCTGCAGGAACAGGGCGAATCACACAACAGCAGGGTGGAGCCTCGGCAGCCAAACAGTGGCTAGTCTGCCTTCTAGCTGGGCAGGACACTTCATCGAACATCCAAAAATAAAGCCCAAACCCCTCAACACAGAGCATTTGAGAAAAAAAAAGGGGGGGTTTTAATGAGCTCTGTTGCAGCAGAATCAAACATAGCAGCCTAACAGCCCTGAATGAACAACAGAGCGCACAGCTCAGCAATTAAGCCCCTATAAAGTACAAACTGTCTCCTCAAGCAGCTCCCTGACCCCTCTATATCCAAAAGACTGACATTAGGCAGGCATCATCCTGGGACAAAGATAGCAGAAAAAGAAACTAGTAGCATCCCTCGCTGTGCCACAGCTGGTAGAGGTGCACCCCAGACAAGCAGGGTCTGGAGCGGACCTCAGCAGTCGTACAGCAAAGGGGCTAGACTGGTAGAAGGAAAACCAAGCAACAGAAATACTTCATCATCAACATTCTGGGTGTACACTCAGAGACCCAATTGAAAAGTCAGCAACTACGCAGACGACCAGCGGACAAATTCACAAAGATGGGAAGAAACCAGCGCAAAAAGGAGGAAAACACCCAAAACCAGAACACCTCGCCTCCTAGAAAGGACCAAAACTCCTCACCAGCAAGGGAACAAAGCTGGATGGAGAATGACTGTGACGAAATGACGGAATTAGACTTCAGAAGATGGATAATGAGAAACTTTTGTGAGCTAAAAGATCATGTATTAAATCAATGCAAAGAAACTAAGAACCTTGAAAAAAGATTTGAAAAAAAGATTCGAGGAAATGATAACAAGAATGGATAACTTAGAGAGGAATATGAATGAATTAAAGGAGCTGAAAAACACAATACGAGAACTTCGCGAAGCAAACACAAGTTTCAATAGCCGAATTGACCAAGCAGAAGAAAGAATATCTGAAGTCGAAGACCAACTCAATGAAATAAAATGAGAAACCAAGATCAGAGAAAAAAGTGCAAAAAGGAATGAACAAAGTCTTCAAGAAATGTGGGACTATGTGAAAAGACCTAACCTACGTTTGATAGGTGTACCAGAAGGGGACGAAGAGAATGAATCCAAGCTGGAAAATACTCTTCAGGACATTATCCAGGAAAATTTCCCCCACCTAGCAAGACAGGCCAACACTCAATTGCAGGAAATACAGAGAACACCACAAAGATATTTCGCAAGAAGAGCAACCCCAAGGCACATAATCGTCAGATTCAACAGGGTTGAAATAAAGGAGAGAATACTAAGAGCAGCTAGACAGAAAGGTCAGGTCACCCACAAAGGGAAGCCCATCAGACTCACAGCAGATCTCTCAGCAGAAACACTACAAGCCAGAAGAGAGTGGGGGCCAATATTCAACATTCTTAAAGAAAAGAACTTTCAACCCAGAATTTCATATCCAGCCAAACTGAGCTTCAGAAGTGAAGGAAGAATAAAATCCTTTGCGAACAAGCAAGTACTCAGAGATTTTGTCACCACCACGCCTGCTTTACAAGAGCTCCTAAAAGAGGCACTACACATAGAAAGGATCAACCAGTACCAGCCATTCCAAAATCACACTGAATGCTAAAGAGCTTCAACATAATGAAGAATCTACAACAACTAACAGGCAAAACAGCCACTTAGCATCAAAATGGCAGTATCAAATTCACACATAACAATATTAACCCTAAATGTAAATGGTCTAAATGCACCAATCAAAAGACACAGACTGGCAAATTGGATAAAAATCCAAAACCCATCAGTGTGCTGTATCCAGGAAACCCATCTCACATGCAAGGATACATAAAGGCTCAAAATAAAGGGATGGAGGAAGATTTACCAAGCTAATGGAAAGCAAAAAAAAGCAGGAGTTGCAATTCTCATCTCTGATAAAATAGACTTTAAAGCAACAAAGATCAAAAGAGACAAAGAAGGCCATTACATAATGGTAAAAGGATCGATACAACAAGAAGAGCTAACGATCCTAAACATATATGGACCCAATGCAGGAGCACCCAGATACATAAGGCAAGTTCTTAATGACTTACAAAAGGACTTAGATTCCCACACAATAATAGTGGGAGACTTTAACACTCCACTGTCAATACTAGACAGATCAACCAGACAGAAAATCAACAAGGATATCCAGGGCTTGAACTCAGACCTGGAGCAAGCAAACCTGGTGGACATTTACAGAACTCTCCACCCCAAATCCACAGAATACACATTCTTCTCAGCACCACATCACACCTACTCTAAAATTGGCCACATAATTGGAAGTAAAGCACTGCTCAACAAATTCAAAACAACTGAAATCATAACAAACAGCCTCTCAGACCATAGTGCAATCAAGTTAGAACTCAGAATTCAGAAACCGACCCAGAACTGCACAGCTTCATGGAAACTGAACAACTGGCTCTTGAATGTTGACTGGGTAAACAACGAAATGAAGGCAGAAATAAAGAAGTTCTTCGAAACCAATGAGAACGAAGACACAACATGCCAGAACCTCTGGGACACATTTAAAGCAGTCTCTAGAGGAAAGTATATAGCAATAAGTGCCCATATGAGGAGAATGGAGAGATCCAAAATTGACACCCTATCGTCAAAATTGAAAGAGCTAGAGGAGCAAGATCAAAAAAACTCAAAACCCAGCAGAAGACAAGAAATAACTAAGATCAGAGCTGAGCTGAAGGAGATTGAGACACGAAAAACCCTTCAAAAAAATCAATAAATCCAAGACCTGGTTTTTTGAAAAGATCAACAAAATAGACAGACCACTAGCCAGATTGATTAAAAATAAAAGAGAGAACAACCAAATAGATGCAATAAAAAATGATAAAGGGGAAATCACCACAGATTCCACAGAAATTCAAACCATCATCAGAGAATATTACAAACAACTCTATGCACATAAACTAGTAAACCTGGAAGAAATGGATGAATTCCTGGACTCCTGTGTCCTCCCAAGCCTAAACCAGGAGGAAGCTGAAACTATGAATAGACCAATAATAAGGTCTGAAGTTGAGGCAGCAATTAAGAGCCTACCACACAAAAAAAGCCCAGGTCCAGACGGGTTCACAGCCGAATTCTACCAGACACACAAGAAGGAGCTGGTACCATTCCTTCTAAAACTATTTCAAACAATCCAAAAAGAGGTAATCCTTCCCAAATCATTTTATGAGACCAACATCATCCTGATACCAAAACCCGGCAGAGACCCAACGAGAAAAGAAAACTTCAGGCCAATATCCATGATGAATATAGATGCAAAAATCTTCAATAAAATATTGGCAAGTCGATTGCAACAGCACATAAAAAAACTTAATCATCATGATCAAGTAGGATTCATCCCAGGGATGCAAGGCTGGTTCAACATACGCAAGTCTATCAACGTAATACACCACATAAACAGAACCAAAAACAAAAACCACATGATTATCTCAATTGACGCAGAGAAGGCATTTGACAAAATTCAACAGCCCTTTATGCTAAAAACCCTCAATAAACTGGGTATCGATGGAACGTATCTCAAAGTAATAAAAGCTATTTATGACAAACCAACAGCCAATATCCTACTGAATTGGCAAAAACTGGAAGCATTCCCTTTAAAATCTGGCACTAGACAAGGATGCCCTCTCTCACCACTCCTATTCAATATAGTACTGGAAGTTCTAGCCAGAGCAATCAGGCAAGAAAAAGAAATAAAGGGTATTCAAATAGGAAAGGTGGAAGCCAAATTGTCTCTATTTGCAGACGACATGATAGTATACCTAGAAGACCCCATTGCCTCAGCCCAAAAACTCCTGAAACTGATAAGCAACTTCAGCAAAGTCTCAGGATATAAAATCAATGTGCAAAAATCATAAGCATTCGTCTACACCAATAACAGACTTAAAGAAAGCCAAATCAAGAGTGAACTGCCATTCGCAATTGCTACAAAAACAATAAAATACCTTGGAATACAACTCACAAGGAACGTAAGAGACCTCTTCAAGGAGAACTACAAACCACTGCTCAATGAAATCAGAGAGGACACAAACAGATGGAGAAACATTCCATATTCATGGTTAGGAAGAATTAATATCGTGAAAATGGCTATACTGCCCAAAGTAATTTACAGAATCAATGCTATCCCCATCAAGCTACCATTGACTTTCTTCACAGAACTGGAAAAAACCACCATGAACTTCATATGGAACCAAAAGAGAGCCCGCATAGCCAAGTCAATTCTAAGCAAAAAGAACACAGCGGGGGGCATCACACTACCGGATTTCAAACTATACTACAAGGCTACAGTAATCAAAACAGCATGGTACTGGTACCAAAACAGAGATATAGACCAATGGAACAAAACAGAGGCACCGGAGGCAGCACAACATACATACAACTATACAATCTTTGATAAACCTGACAAAAACAAGCAATGGGGCAAGGATTCCATGTTTAACAAATGGTGTTGGGAAAACTGGCTAGCCATGTGCAGAAAGCAGAAACTGGACCCCTTCCTGACACCTTACACTAAAATTAACTCCAGATGGATTAAAGACTTAAACATAAGACCTGGTACCATAAAAACCCTAGAAGGAAATCTAGGCAAAACCATCCAGGATATAGGAGTAGGCAAGGACTTCATGAACAAAACACCAAAAGCATTGGCAACAAATGCCAAAATAGACAAATGGGACCTAATGAAACTCCACAGCTTCTGCACGGCAAAAGAAACAGTCACTAGAGTGGATCGGCAACCAACAGAATGGGAAAAAATTTTCGCAGTCTACCCATCTGACAAAGGGCTGATATCCAGAATTTACAAAGAACTCAAACAGATTTACAGGAAAAAAACAAACAAGCCCATTCAAAAGTGGGCAAAGGATATGAACAGATACTTTACGAAAGAAGACATATATGAGGCCAACAATCATATGAAAAAATGCTCATCGTCACTGGTCATCAGAGAGATGCAAATCAAAACCACATTGAGATACCATCTCACGCCACTTAGAATGGCGATCATTAAAAAATCTGGAGACAACAGATGCTGGAGAGGATGTGGAGAAAAAGGAACACTTTTACACTGTTGGTGGGAGTGTAAATTAGTTCAACCATTGTGGAAGACAGTGTGGCGATTCCTCAAGGCCTTAGAAATAGAAATTCCATTTGACCCAGCAATCCCATTACTGGGTATATATCCAAAAGACTATAAATCGTTCTACTATAAGGACACATGTACACGAATGTTCATTGCAGCACTGTTTACAATAGCAAAGACCTGGAATCAACCCAAATGCCCATTGATAATCGACTGGATTGGAAAAATGTGGCACATATACACCATGGAATATTATGCAGCAATCAGAAATGATGAGTTTGTGTCATTTGTAGGGACATGGATGAATCTGGAAAACATCATCCTCAGCAAACTGACACAAGAACAGAAAATGAAACACCGCATATTCTCACTCATAGATGGGTGATGAAAAATGAGAACACATGGACATAGAAAGGGGAGTACTAAACACTGGGGTCTATTGGGGGGAAAAGGGGAGGGCCAGTGGGAGGGGGAGGTGGGCAGGGATAGCCTGGGGAGAAATGCCAAATGTGGGTGAAGGGGAGAAGAAAAGCAAAGCACACTGCCATGTGTGTACCTACGCAACTGTCTTGCATGCTCTGCTCATGTACCCCAAAACCTATAACCCAATAAAAAATTTTAAAAAAATAAATAAATAAATAAAATATGAAGATTTAGGGGCCCACCACATCCATGAAGGTTCCAAGGGTCCAGTGATCTGAGACATACTAAGACATGCTTCAAGAATAAAGGAAAAATTACTACACCTCAGAATGTCCATCATCAGGCAAGGGATACACCAATGTTCAATCATCTGTCAGGGCTCTGCATGTTCTGAAGACAGCATATTTCACACCTAGGAATACTGTTCTGACCCATCTGACTGATTTGTGCTTCTGACACAGAAGTAAACAACTTTGAATCGAACCCAGAGCAAAAAATAGTTAAGCATCAGGCCTAGGCTGTGGTGAAAACAGTCCTGCTACTTGGAACACAATTCATCTCAGAGCCTATAGCATTAGAGGTATCTATAATGAGAAAAGATAATATGTGAAGCTTATGGCAAGATCCAGCAGAAAAATCACAATATAGATCCTCCAGGGACCTGGTACAAGACCATGCCATCTGCAGCAAAAAAATATACACCTTTCAGCAACATCTGGCATCTTATTGGACCTAGTGGATATGTAGTATCTGACCTTGAGAAATCAAGAGGCCATGCTCCTAGAACTGCCCACCATAAGTTGTACACAGTTAGATTTACCAAGTTATAGGTTAATATAATAGCAATATGCCTTTAGAAAGAACAATTCACTTAGAAATGGCATGAATGAGATTAGAGTGTGCAAGTAAGCTATACAAGCAAGTGATTCAGACTTTCACTTCATCCCCACTTTCATTTGTGCCTCTCCATCAGCTCACACCTATTCCTGGGGGTGAAGTAGGAGAAGGAGCCTATATGATCAGCTTATGGAGAAATAAAAATACTGAGCTTGGTTCACAAACGGGTCTGCTCAGTATGTGTGTGGAAGCCACCAATGGACAGTTAAACAGCTGCAGCATTATAACCCCACTCAAGGATGGCCTTAAAGATAGCAATGATGGATCATCTCTTAATAACTAGGCTTTTGGAATTTGCCTAGTTAGTCATTTTGTTGAAAGAAATGTGGTCAAGGAAAGAATATAAAAGAACTCATGATCAGTGCTAAACAGCTCAACTGTTTGATCAGGGACCTAGAAAAGAAAATATTTGAGAATCAAAGAAGTTTAGGGAAGAGTTTGTGGAGAACCTATAAAAGTGAGCACAAAAGTGTGATAATCACTGTATTTCATAGAAATTCCCACCAGAGAGCATCCAATCAAGTACACAACAATGAACAACAGATGACAATTAAGTAGATCAAATGAGTCAACCAGTTGACATCAGCCAGACTGTATCATCAGCTACCCTACTGCCATTGTTAAAGGGATGGAGATGATGGTGACTGTAAGTTCAGTATCATGATTTAGCTAAATGTCCCCACTGTGGGAAACAGGACCCATCATTGAGACCGTGACATGGCACCATCTCTTTCAGAGACTGACAAACCTCTTGATTGCAAGTTGATTATACTGGACTCCTTACACTCCATAGGGAGCAGCAATTTATATTTGCCTTAGTTTGTTTAGTGTTGCTATAAAGCAATATCTGAGGCTGGGTAATTTATAAAGAAAATAGGTTTATTTGGCTTACAGTTCTTCAGGCTCTGCAAGAAAAATGACACGAGCAGTTGCTTCTGGTGAGGGCCTCAGGCTGCTTCCACTCAGGGCAGAAGGTGAAGGGGAGCCGAAGTATGCAGAGATCACATGGCAAGAGAGGAAGAAAGACAGAGTGAGAGGCAAGATTCCAGACTCTTTTTAACAGCCAGATTTCACAGGAACCAATACAGTAAGAAATCACTCACCTCCTCTTACCAGGGAAGGCATTAGTCCCTCCCCAAATGGGCAAATCCCTATTTAAGAGGGATTTGCCTCCAAGATGCAAACACTTCCCACTAGGCACCACTTCAAACACTGGGGATCAAATTTCAACACAAGGTTTGTGGACACAAGCATTCAAACTTACAGTATTCTGCCCCTGGCCCAAAAAATTTCATATCCTTCTCACATTGCAAAATACCATTAACCTTTCCCAATAGTCCCAAGGGTATTAATTTGTTTTGGCACCAACTTAAAATCCAAAGTCTCATGAGAAACTCAAGGCAAATTTCTTGAAGCTTTGAGCTTTTAAAATGAAAGTCAAGTTATTTACTTCCAAGGCACAATCATGGTTCAGGCATTGGGTAAATTTTCCTATTCCAAAAGGAAGAAATGAACTCAAAGAAAAGGGGACTTGCCTCACACAATCCAAAACCCAGCAGAACAGATATTAAATCTTAAATCTCCCAAATAATCTCCCTTGACTTCATGTCCCACATTCTGGGCACACTTGTGCCAGGAATGGGCTCCCAAGACCTTGGGCAGCTCCAACCCCATGGCTTTTCTGTACAGCCCATGAGACTATTCTAATGGGTTGGAGCCCAATGCCTGCAGCTTTTCCAGGTTGAGGTTGCAGGCTGCCAAGTAGGTGCCACCTTCCAGACTGTAGAATTATAGAGCCACTGGCAGCCTGCAACCTCAACCTGGAAAAGCAGTGGCTCTATAATTCTAGAGTCTGGAAGGTGGCATCTATACTCCACTAGGCACTGCCATAGTAGAGGCTCTCTGCAGTGTCTTTACCCCTGCATCAGAGTTCTGTCTGGGTACTCAGTATATTCCTGAAATCTAGGTGGAAGCTGCCATGCCAAGCCTCCATCTCTTCTGCGTTCTTGGCCCCTGCAGTCTTAATATCATGCAGATGCTGCAAAAGCTTATGGCTTAGGCCCTTCAGAGCAATGACCTTTGGCCATTAGAGCCTTGGCTGGAGGTGGAGCAGCTGGGATGCAGGGAGTAGCATTCCAAAGTGCCTCAGGGCAGTGGGCCGTTCCCCCTGAAACCTTTGTGTTCTCCTGTGTCCCTGGGCCTATGATGAGAGGTGCTACCTCAAAGTTCTCTGAAATGTTTTCAAGGCCTTTTTTTCCCATTATTCTGACTATTTGCACCTTGCTTCCTTTGAGTCACGTTAATGGTTGCTCCATAGCATTCTTGGATTCCTCTCTTCTGAAAATGCTCTTTCCTTGTCTAACACATCCAGGCTGTGAATTTTCCAAATACTTATGCTCTGCTTCCTTTTAAATTATAAATTCCACCTTTATATTATTCCTCCACTGCAGTATCTGTATCTGATTCTAAGCTCTTAAAAGCAGCCATGCCACTGCTTGAATGCTTTACTGCTTAAAAATTTCTTCCACAAGATAATCTTGGTTATCACTCTTAATTTCAGCTCTCCACAAAGCCATAGGTCACAGACACAAGGCAACCTAGTTCTTTATTAGGGAGAAACATGAGTGACCTTTGCTCTAGTTTCAATCGTTTTCTCATTTTCATCTGATACCTCCTCAGCATGGAGTTTACTGTCTACATTCTATCAACATTTTGGTTACAACCAGTGACCAGACTGGTAATACCCAGTTTCTAAGAAGTTCCAAACTTTCCTTCATATTCCTGTCTTCTTCTGAGCCCTCTAGAGTCTTCAAACATTTGCCCATTACCCAGCTCCAATGTATCTTTTATATTTTTGGTTATCTTTACAGCAACATCCCACTCCTCAGTGCCAATTTTCTATTTTAGCCCATTCAGTGTTGCTGTAAAGGAATACCTAAGGCGGGGTAACTTATTTTTTGTTTAAAGTGGTGGGGGATTTTTGTTACTGGCTATTGTGGCTATGCAAGAAGCATAATGCCAGAAGCATAATGCCAGCATCAGGCTGCTCCTGTCATGGCAGAAGGTGAGGAGAGCCAAAGTATACAGAGATCACATGGCAAAAAGGAAGCAAGAGAGAGTGAAAGGGGAAATGCCAGGTTCTTTTTCACAGCCAGCTCTTGTGAGAACTAATAGAGTGAGCACTCACCTCCTACCAAGAGGGGCATTTAATCTATTCATGAAGGGTCTACTCCCATAACCAAAACACATTTCACTGGGCACCACCTCCAACACTGGGGACTAATAGAGTGAGAACTCACCTCCTACCAAGAGGGGCATTTAATCTATTCATGAAGTGTCTACTCCCATAACCAAAACACCTTTCACTGGGCACCACCTTCAACACTGGGGACCAAATTTCAACACAAGGTTTTCTGGGGGAATAAACATTCAAACTACAGCAATCTTAAATTGAAATGTCCATATTGTAGGTATGAATTTGCCTATCCTGCCGGCAAAACCTCAGCCAATCCCATTATATATTGGCCTATAGAGTCTAAGAACCAGCAACACATTTTTCTGCAAAATATTGCCTGAGATTAATGAACTCACTTGGAAGCAGAAGAGCTACAGCAGTGGGCACATAACGATCAGATGTACTGGCACTTTCACTGTCAACATTACTCAATGGCTATCGGCCTGAGTGAGTGGTAAAAGAGCTTTTTTAAGGTGAAATGGAGATAACAGTTTGAAGATGCTACCCTGAAAGGCACCATTCTTTAGAGGGCAAAATACATCCTAAATTAATGCCTATCACATGATACTGCATCTTCACCAATTACAATACAAAGATCTAGGAACCAAAGGATAGAAGTCAAAGTAGCATCACTTCTTGACCTACAACTTTAAGGTCTGTAATTCTAGAGAACCTGTTTCCCAGAAGAGAAGAGCTTCCAACAGAGGACATAGTAAAAGTCCTATTATTACCCACCTTCTGAAGCCTGCTTCTGTCAATTCGTCAAACTCATTCTCTGTCTTGTTTTGTTCTCTTGATGGTGAGGAGTTGTGATCCCTGGGTGAAGAAGAGGTGTTCTGGTCTTTGATGGTTTCATCCTTTTTGCGCTGGTTTCTTCCCATCTTTGTGGATTTATCTCCCTTTGATCTTTGAAGTCAGTGATTTCAGGAGGAATCTCTGAGTGAACATCCTTTCTGTTGAGGTTGGAGCTATATCTCCTGTATGAGGGTGCTTTTTTTTTTTTGTCTTTAGAGGTGCTGCTGGACTGCCTCGAATTCAGTCAGTCTGCTGGGTGGTCTTCCCCTGGAGTTTGTTTACACAGGTGAGTTTAGCCCCACCTTCCCAATGGCAGTCATCTTTCCTTCCCCAAGCTCGATCTTCCAGGTTGGGGTCAAACTGTTACATTCTCTTTGAAACTCTCTAGTGCCTGAGCTTCAGTTTGTTGGGGTTTCTGGGGGTGGGACCTGCCAGGCCATATGGCCTGTTTCCCTGCTTTTAACTCTGCCTCTTTCTGTGGGACAGGTAGCTCTGTCCTGCTGGTGTTAGTCCAAACTTCTGCCCCGGTCCATGCTGACAAATGGCGCAGGCCAAGCCGTGGCTCAGATTTGCATCGATGACCCATGACACCCCTCAGTCTGGGGCTCTTGTGGACCATGGGTTGCAGGAGGGATGAGGGAAGTGCAGGATCCGAATTGGAGCACCAAGGGCATGAAGTCCCCAACCCTCTGAGCCAGATGCACTTTCTGGGTGGGGATGCGCCCACCCTCTCTTGGTTCACCCTTGCTACTCTTGCCCTGCTTTGGCTCGACTTCCTTGGGCTATTTTCACTGTCCTACCAGTCTCACTGAAAGGAACCTGGCACCCCACTTGGAATCATGGAGTCCTCTAGCCCTCTGCATCTCACCAGCACCTCACTTGGAATCATGGAGTCCTCTAGCCCTCTGTAACTCACTCACTGGGAGCTGAACTCCGGAGTTGCCTGCTCTTGGCCACCTTGATGCCCAGATCCATAAAAGTCCTACTGAACTTTAAGAAATGGCTGATACTCAGTCACTATTTCTGTTTCTTCACCACAGAGAACTGGTTGCAAGGAAAAGAATGACCATATCTGCAGGTGCAATCAACTCTGATTCTAGTTAATCAGATAATAGTAAGGATGCTATTACACAGTGGCAGCAGGAAAGAATACATATGGCACCCAGGTGATCTGTCAGGGTCTGTTGATATTTCTCTCCCAATTTTGTTGGTAAATGAATAAGTGCAACAATCACAGTCTAAGAAAAACATACTTACCGGAGACTCACACCCCTTTGGGATGAGGGTTTGGTTTAACCAAACAAGTAATCCTCCTAGACCAGCAAAGATACTAGAGATACTAGCCAAAGTAAGAGGAATCTAGACTAGATGATAGAGGAGGGACAAAATGAGTATTTATTGCATTCTCAATAGTAGTTTCAGTAACTGAGATTATAATTTATCATACTACCTTCCTTCGAAAGTTTCTCCAGAACACAGACCACTCAGAATCCTAGGCAGATTTTACCAATAAGATGAACTTGCTGGTTGAAACAAGTATACCCAACTAGTGCAAGGGATGGAATATACTGGTTCCTTCAGAGTCACTCATTCCTCCAGCTATGGGGTATGTTAACTACTGATGTAGATGATTACAATTGTCTTTGGCTAAAGGAAACTGCCTCATTATAGGTGACACTTCCACCTCAATCATATTCAAAAATTGCTCAATACAAGAATACAAAGACCTGTTTCTTTCATCTTAGTTCAAGACAACTCTAAAGGGCCTCAAGAGGTGAGATCAAGAAATCTTAAATTGTAATGAATACCTTTAGGAGATTCTGGTGCCATTTGACAAAGGACCATACTTTGAGAAACGCTGCATTCAGCAAGCCTGAATCTATGGATGGGTTATAACTTGATATCATGAAAGAAAAGTATCTGGCATCCCGTTTCCAGAATCCATAGCGTTTCTTCCATACCCTTCCACTTAACTTCCAGGATAAAATTTCAATGCCAATTAGAAGTCCTAACTGTGGCTGAGTGCACTGTCTCAAGTCTGTAATCCCAGTAATTGGGAGACCGAGGAGGGTGGATCACCTGAGGTCAGGAGTTCAAGACCATCCTGGCCAACATGGTAAAGCTTCACCTTTACTATAAATACAAAAATTAGCTGGGCATGGTCGTGGGCACCAGTAATCATAGCTACTTGGGAGTAAGAGGCAGGAGAATTGCTTGAACCCCGGAGGTAGAAGTTGCAGTGAGCCAAGATCATGCCATTTCACTCCAGCCTGGATGACAGAGCGAGATTCTGTCTCAACAACAATAACAAAAAGAAGTCCTAACTATGATGCTGAAAATAAGCCCCTCACTTCCTTGAAAAGATCCTGGCCTATCTGGGAATCAAACTAATCTCATATCTTCTACGCTTTCTATCATCCTATTTCTGCTGGCCCAATAGCCTTTTCAAATTGAGGAATTCCACAGTATGAACATTATTACATTATTTATTATTAATCTTTCTTATATTTTCACTCAAGCTAGTGTGATTAGAGCTTCATGTAAATCAACTAAGCCCAAGGCACATAAAAAGAGTGACAATTTTACATTCTAATCTTTTATCTTTCCAATTCACTTTTCCAAAAATGGTTAAGCTTCTCCAACTTCTGTCTGAGCAGGAATTACTGCAGTAATTACTGCCATTTACCTTTCCTGCTATTACAACCAAGATGCTTAAATATCTGGGTCTACAAATGTGAATTTGGACCTATTAATGTTAGTATCTTTCCTTAGAATTTGATCCCAGAAAAATCTACTCTTCCCAGCTCTCCTTCTTAGGACTCTTCTGATTCTACTTCTTTTTTTAATATTGATAAATCTTAGTAAGTCAAGTTTTTAATAAATTTATAAAAGCAATAAAGAGAAATTGGGTCCATGTTTAATTTTTGGATCTAAGATGTCTGAATCTTCTAGTGCTGCTATAACAAAATACTTTAAACTGGGTAATTTATTCTTCACAGGAGCTTCAAGTCAGGGTATTAATCTTTTTTTCTCACAGATTTTGGAGGCTAGAAAATTCAAGATAAAGGTGCTGACATTCAGTAGCTGGTGAGGGCTTTCTTATTGCATTCACAAATGAAGCTAGGCCATATGCTCATGTGGCAAAAGGCAGAAGGACATAAAAAGAGAGCTAGTTCCCTCCTTCCCTTTTATACGGTTGCTGCATTAGTCTGTTCTCATACTGCTATGAAGAAATACCTGAGACGAGGTAATTTATAAAGAAACAGAGGTTTAAGGGACTTGCAGTTTCACATGGCTGGGGAGGCCTCACAATCATGGCAGAAGGCGAAGTCAACAAAGAAACAACGGATTTAAACTATACCTTGGAACAAATGGACTTAACAGTTATGTATGGAACATTTCATTCAACAACCACAGAATACACATTCTATACAACAGTGCATAGAACTTTCTCCAAGGTATATAATAGACCATAAAATGAGCCTCAATAAATTTAAGAAAATTGAAATTATATCAGGCACTCTCTCAGATCACCATGAAATAAAATTGGAAATCAATTCCAAAAGGATCCGTCAAAACCATGCAAATACATTAAAATTAAATAACCTGCTTTTGAATGAGCATTGAGTCAAACCTAAAGCAAGATAAAAATTTTAAAAATTCTTTGACATGAACAACAAATGATGACACAGCCTATCAAAACTTCTAGGATACAGCAAAGGCAGGGCTAAGAGGAAAGTTTACATCCCTAAACAACTACATTGAAAAGACAGAAAGAGCAAAAACTGACACTCTAAGTTCACCCCTCAAGGAAGTTCAGAAACAAAAACACCCAAACCCAAAGCCAGCAGAAGAAAGGAAACAACCAAGACCAGAGCAGAACTAAATGAAACTGAAACAAACAAACAAAAACAGTACAAAAGACAAATGAAACACAAAGTTGGTTCTTTGAAAAGATAAATAAAATTGATATACCATTAGCAAGATTAAACAAGCCAACAAGAGAGAAAAACCAAGTGACCTCATCAAGAAATAAAACAGGAGATACTACAACCAACACTACAGAAATACCAAAAATCATTCAAGGCTGCTGTGAACACCTTTACGCACATAAAATAGAAAACCTAAAAGACATGGATACATTTCTGGAAAAATACAACCCTCCTAGCTTAAATCAGGAAGAATTAGACACCCTGAACAGACCAACAACAAGCAGTGAGATTAAAATGGTAGTTTAAAAATTACCAACAAAAAAAAGTCCAGGACCAGATGAATTCACAGCAAAATGAATTGTACCAGACATTCAAATAATTGATATGAATCCTTTTGACATTATTCCACAAGATAAAGAAAGAAGAAATCCTCCCTAATTTATTCTATGCAGCTAATATCACCCTAATACCAAAATCAGGAAAGGACATAACCAAAAAGTTTCCCAAGGCCTCCCAAACTGTACAGAACTGTGAGACAATTAAACTTCTTTGCTTTATAAATTATCTAGTCTCAGGTAGTTCTTTATAGCATGCAGGAATAGACTAATACAGTAACCTTGAACATAAATGGGCTAAAAAGCCCAATTAAAAGACAAAGTGGCAAGTTGGGTAAAGAACCAAGATTCATTGCTTCATTGTTTTCAGGAGACCCATCTCACATGCAACAACACCCAGAGGCTCAAAAGAAAGAGATGGAAGAAAATCTACCAAGAAAATGAAAAACAGAAAAAAACATGGGTTGCAATCCTAGTTTTGGATAAAACAGACTCTAAACAACAAAGATCAAAAAAGACAAAGAAGAACATTATATAATGGTAAAGGGTTCAATTCAACAAAAAGGGCTAACTATCCTAAATATACATGCACTCAACACAGGAACACCCAGATTCATAAAGCAAGTTCTTAGAGCCCTTCAAAGAGTCTTAGACTTCCACACAACAATAGCAGGAGACTTTAACACCCCACTGACAATATTAGACAGAGTGTTAAGACAGAAAATTAACAAAGATATTCTGGACATGAACTCAGCACTGGATCAAATGGACCTGTTGGATATCTACAGAACTTTCCACCAAACTACAACAGAATATACATCCTTTACACAGCCACATGGCACGTACTCTAAATCAATCACATAATTGGAAATAAAATATTTCTCAGCAAATGCAAAGGAACTAAAATCATAAAAAACAATCTCTCTCTCAAACCACAAAAGTGAAACTAAGACTAAGAAATTCATTCTTAATAATATAATTACATGGAAATTGAATAACCTGCTCTTGAATGACTTTGAGGTAAATAATGAAATAAAAGGAGAAACGAAGAAGTAAAACCACAACATGACAGAATCTCTGGGAGACAGCTAAGGCTGTGCTAAGAGAGAAACTTATAGCACTAAATGCCCACATCAAAAGTTAGAAAAGTCTAAATTTAATGGCCTAACATCACAACTGAAAGAACTAGAGAAGTAAGAGCAAACAAATCCCAGAGGTAGCAGAAGATAAGTAATAACAAAAATCAGAGCTGAACTGAACAAGATCAAGACATAAAATATCTAAAAGATCAATAAATCCAAAGACGTCTTTTATGAAAAAAATTAATGAAACAAATAGACTATACTAATAGATAGACTATACAAATAGAATAAACTAAGAGACTTGGGGAGAAGTTACTTGTCCATAATTTTTGTAATAGTTTCTCCTCCTAGACTAATAAAGAAGAAAACAGAAGTTTCAAATAAACACAATCAGCAATTACAGAGGGGGTATTACCACTGACCCCACAGAAATACAGACAACTATCAGATAATAATGTGATCATCTCTATGTACATAAACTAGAAAATCTAGAAGAAATTGATAAATTCTTGGACACAAACACACAGCCTCCCAAGACTGAACCAGGAAGAAATTGAATCCCTGAACAGACAAATAATGAACTCTGAAATTAAAAGTTAGTAATAAATAGGCTAACAACCAAAAAAAGCTCAGGATCAGACAGATTCATAGCTGAATTCTATCAGATATGCAACGAAGAGCTGAAACTATTACAAAAAATTAAGGAGGAGTAACTTCTCCCCAAGTCATTCTATGAGGCCAGCATCATTCTGATATCAAAATCTGGCAGACACACACACACAAAAAGAAAACTTCCAGCCAATATCCTTGATGAACATCAGTGCAAAAATCCTCAACAGAATACAGCAAACCAAATCCAGCAGCACATTAAAAAGCTTATCCACCATGATCAAGTAGGCTTTACCCCTGGGATTAAAGGATGGTTCAATGGATGCAAATCAATAAATGTGATTTATCACATAAACTAAAAACAAAAAACACATTAGATGCAGAAAAGGCTTTCAATAAAATACACCACCATTTACTTCATGTTAAAAATTCTCAAAATTGAAGGAACATACCTCAAAATAATGACAGCCATACAGGACAAAACCACAGCCAACATTAAAATGAACAGGCAAAAGCTGGAAGCATTCTCCTTGAAACAAGGCATAAGACAAAGATACCCTAGCTCACTCCTCCCATTCAAGTAGTATTAGAAGTCCTGACCAGGGCAAACAGGCAAGAGAAAGAAATAAGGGGCATCCAAACAGGAGAGAGGAAGTCAAACTATCCCTCTTTGCAGATGGCATCATTCTGTATCTGGAAAACCCCATAGTCTCAGCTTCAAAACTCCTTAAGCTGATTTTTAAAAATCAGCAAAGTCGTCCAGGTGCGGTGGCTCATGCCTGTAATCCCAGCACTTTGGGAGGCCAAGGTGGGCAGATCATGAGGTCAAGAGATCGAGCCCATCTGGCCAAAATGGTGAAACCCCGTCTCTACTAAAAATACAAAAGTTAGCCAGGCGTGGTGGCACGCACCAGTGGTCCCTGCTACTCAAGAGACTGAGGCAGAAGAATTGCTTGAACCTAGGAGGAGGAGGTTGCAGTGAGCCAAGATTCCACCACTGCACTCCAGCCTGGTGACAGAGCAAGACTCCATCTCAAAAAAAAAAAAAAAAAAAAAAAAATTCAGCAAAGTCTCAGGACACAAAATCAAAGTGCAAAAATCACCAACATTCCTATACATCAACAATTTGGCCAAGAGCCAAATCAGGAATGCAATCCTATTCATTCGCTACGAAAAGGAATACAATCTCTAGAATTACAGCCAACCACTCCACAAGAACTACAAAACACAAAATGGTGCTCAAAGAAATCAGAGATGACACGAATGGAAAAACATTCCATGATCATGAACAGGAAGAATTTACATTATGAAAATGGCCATACTGCACAAAAGAAGTTTATGGATTCAGTGGTTTTCCTATTAAACTACCATTTGCATGCTTTACAGAATTAGGAAAAAAAACTATTTTAAAATGCATGTGGAACCATAAAAGAGCCCCAGTAGCCAAGGTAATCCTAAGCAAAAAGAACAAAGCTGGAGAAATCAAGCTACCCCACTTCAAACTGTACTACGGGGCTACAGGAGCCAAACTAGTATGGTACCAATACAAAAACAGGCACAGAGACCAATGGAACAAAATAGAGGACCCAGAAATAAGACTGATCTACAACTACCTGATCTTCAACAAATCTGACAAAAACAAGCAATGGAGAAATAATTCCCTGTTCAATAAATGGCGCTGGGATAACTGACCAGCCATATGCAGAAGATTGAAACTGGATTCCTTCTCTGCACTGTATACAAAAATTAACTCAAGATGCATTAAAAACTTAAATGTAAAACTCAAAACTATAAAAACCATGGAAGACAACCTAGGCAATACCATCCTGGACATAGGAATGGGCAAAGATTACATGACAAAGATGCCAAAAGCAATTGCCAACAAAACAAAAAATTGACAAATAGGATCTAATGAAACTTATCAACCTCTGCACAGCAAACTATCAACAGAGTGAACAGACAACCTACAGAATGGGAAACAATATTGTCAAACTATGCATTTGACAGAGGTGTAATATCCAGCATCAATAAGGAACATAAACAAGTTTATAAGAAGAACAAACAAACATTAAAGGCAAAGAACGTGAACAGACATTTCTCAAAAGAACTCATACATGCAGCCAACAATCATATGAAAAAAGCTCAGCATCACTGATTATTAGAAAAATGAAAATCAAAACCACAATGAGATATCATCTCATATTAGAATGGCTATTATTAAAAAGTCAAAAAATAAAAGATGCTTGTGAGGTTGTGGAGAAAAAGAAATTCCTGTACACTGTTGGTGAGAGTGTAAATTAGTTCAAGCATTGGAAAAGACAGTTTGGCAATTCCTAAAGACCTGAAGACAGAAATACCAGTCAACCCAGCAATATCATTTCTGGATATATACCCAAAGAAATACAAACCATTCTATTATAAAGACACATGCATATATACATTCACTGCAACACTATTCCCAATAGCAAATTCACATAACCAACCTAAATGCCCATCAATGGCAGACTGGATAAAGAAAATGTGGTACCTATACACTAAGAAATACTATGTAGCCATCAAAAAGAATGAGATCATTTTCTCCACAGGAACATGGATAGAGCTGGTGGCTATTATCTTTAGCAAATTAATTCAGGTCCAGAAAATCAAATGCTACATCTTCTCACTGATAAGTGAGAGCTAAATGACGAGAACACATAGACACAGAGGGCAACAACACACACTGGGGCCTGTCAGAGGATGGAGGGTGGGAGAAGGGAAAGCATGAGGAAAAACAACTAATGGGTACTATGGTTAATACCTGGGTGATGAAATAATCTGCATAACAAACCCCCATGATACAACTTTACCTATATAATCGACCTGCACATGTACCTCTAAGCTTTTAAATGTTAAAATTTTAAATGTTAAAATAAAAAGAATGACAATGGACTCTGTCTCACATTGTATACAAAAACTCAACTCAAAATGGAAGAAAGATTTGAACATAAGACTTGAAACTCTATTACTAGAAGAAAACATAGGGGAAAATCTTCTTGCCATTGGTCTTAGCAATTACTACTTGGATATTACAACAAAAGCAAAAATATACAGTAGAATTTCATTCAACTTAAAAGCTTCTGCCAAGCAAGGGAAACAATTAACAAAGTGCAGAGACAGCCTAAGAATGGAATAAAATATCTGCAAACTATATATGCAGTAAGTGATTGTTAACCAAAATCCAAAATGTATAAGAAACTCAAACTATGCAATAGCAAAAAGAATAAGATAGAAATTTAAAATAAGGCCAGGCATGGTGGCTTATACCTATAATCCCAGCACTTTGGGAAGCCAAGGCAGAAGGATTACTTGAAGCCAGGAGTTCAAGACCAGCCTAGGCAATATAACAATACCCCATCTCTTAAAACAAACAAACAGTATCCAGGTATGGTGGCACATGCCTATAGTCCTAGCTACTCAGGAGGCTGAGGTGGGAAGATTGCTTAAGTCAGGAGTTAAAGGCTACAGTGAGCTAGGATCACACCACTGCATTCCAGCCTAGGTGATTGAGAGGAAAGAAAGAGAGAAATAGAGAAAAAGAGAGAGAGACAGTTGGAGGGCAGGGAAGGGAGGGAGAGAGGGGAAGGGGCAGGGGAAGGGGAAGGGAAGAGAAGGGAGAAAAGAAAGAAAGGGAGAGAAAAAAGAAAAAAGAAAAGAAAGAGAAAGAAATTTAAGAAAGAAAGAAAAAGAGAAAGAGAGACAGAAAAAGAGAAAAGAATAGAGAAAAATTTTTAAATAACCTAACTTTAAAACAGGTGAAGAACCCAAATAGACATTTTTTTAAAGAAAACATTTGAAAATGACTACAGTTTATATACAGGCAGACCAAAAATGGCCAGCAAGTATATGAAAAGGAGTTCAACATCACCAACCGCCAGGGAAATGCAAAGCAAAATCACAATCAGATTTTACCTCACACCTGTTAGAATTCCAACTATAAAAATGATAAAAGATGGCCGGGCGCGGTGGCTCACGCCTGTAATCCCAGCACTTTGAGAGGCCGAGGCGGGTGGATCACTAAGTCAAGATATCGAGACCATCCTGGTCAACAAGGTGAAACGCCGTCACTACTAAACATACAAAAATTAGCTGGGTATGGTGGCGCAGCCTGTAGTCCCAGCTACTTGGGAGGCTGAGACAGGAGAATTACTTGAACCCAGGAGACGGAGGTTGCAGTGAGCCGATATCTTACCATTGCACTCCAGCCTGGGTAACAAGAGCAAAACTCCATCTCAAAAAAAAAAAAAATGATAAAAGATAACAAGAATTGGCAAAGATGTAGAAAAAAAGTGAATCATTTTACACTGTTGATGGAAATATAAATTGGAGAATTTCATACTAGGTCAATGAACTAAGAAAGGGTGCAGTGTTTCAGTTATGCTGGATGAGTTTCTAGAGATCTAATCTACAACACAGTGACTATAGTTAATAATGTACAGAGTCATGCATGGCTTAATGATGAAATATGTTCTGAGAGATGCATCATTAGGCAATTTCATCATGGTGCAAACACCACAGAGCACTTACATAAACCTAGATGGCATAATATATACACACCTAGGCAATATATATATACACACACATATATATGAATATATGTATCTCCTACCTCTCCTAGGCTACAATCTATACAGCATGTTACTGTACTGAAAACTGTAGGCAGTTGCACCCAATGGTATTTGCATATCTAAACACAGAAAAGGTGCAATAAAAATAGAGTATTGTGGGACCATCACTATATACAGCCTGCCATAGACCAAAACCTTGTGTTTTGTTTCTGTTCTTGTTTTTTTTGAGACAAAGTTTTGCTCTTATTGCCCAGGCTGGAGTATAATGGAGCAATCTTAGCTCACTGCAACCTCTGTCTCCTAGGTTCAAGCGATTTTCCTACCTCAGCCTCCCAAGTAGCTGGGATTACAGGGGTGCACCACCACACCCAGCTAATTTTTTGCATTTTTAGTAGAGATGGGGTTTCACCATGTTGGCCAGGCCGGTCTCGAATTCCTGACCTCATGATATGCCCACCTTGGCCTCCCAAAATGCTGGGATTACAGGCATGAGCCACAGCACCTGGACCCAAAACCTTGCTATATAGCGTATTCACGCACTCAAAACTCGCAAAGAGGGTAGATCTTAAGTGTTCTCACCAGCAAAAAGCGGGGGAGGATACAGTAGTTATGTGTGGTGATGAATATAATCTTAGCTTGATGGTGTCAATTATTTCGCAATGTATATGCATATCAAAACATCATGCTGCATCCCATATGTATATGTATGTATGTATATATGTTGTATTTGTCAATTATTTCTCAAAAGGGCTGGAAAAAGAAAGAAGCACTTGCTATAGTCTGTATGGAGGAATACAGTTTGGCAAAAATGTCCCAGATCCAATTCTTGTTGATATTTTAACTGGTCCATCCTGGTAGTATTGTTCTGTATCCATCATTGCTGTAGAGTTTGTAAAGTACTGTTACCAAAGCTATGCCTTCATGTTTTCACACATTTTGGTTTTTAGCTTTGTGGAAAAGAAAAAAAAATATTTTAATTATTAATTTGATGTATGTGCATAAGGTACAGTGTATTTAACAGGACCATCTGAATTAAAGTGACCACACTCTAACGGCTTTGCTAGTAAGATTTTCATCTCTTTGACAGTTAGCTTTGAAAATAACTCAGATTCAACCAAGAAAATCTAAGGAATGGTTTATCTAGACATCAAGAATACATTTGATTCAGTACCACCCCAAACAGAATCTGCAAAGCCAGCAACTCTATTTGGCCATAAACCACTTCAGTGAATAACACACTCTGATGAAGGATGAAGATGAATCGTCTTGGTTAGTGGAAATGCTTCAGCATGGAGAGAGAGAATAAATACCCCTACAGATGACTGGGGGTCATCTTGCTTTAAGGGATTGGCGAAAATAAATATTTAATTTTTAAAAATGGGCATTATAAAATCAAATAATGCTGCTCTGGGAGGCTAGCAGAGCTTTATTGAGAAAAAGTATAGAGTTCTAAAATCAAATCTGAGACAAAGAAATTAACACACTGGCGAACAGGGGTCCTGCATTGCTACATCTTTGCAGCTCTTTTCACCACTAGGATAAAGTTATAGAGGAATTTGGCAAATCGTGGCCACTGGAGGTAGAAGAATCATCTGGGTCCCTGTTTCTAAACTTCAATCATCCCAAAGCAATTTTATCATATCTGCATAAATCTGTACTCTGATTTAATATTTTCTTGAAATTGACTCTTTTATTTAAAAAAATTACATTCAATAGAAAACAAAAATTCCATTCAATAGAAAACTTACATTGTGTCAAATATAACATATAACTGTGTTATGTACTATTTTGTCCTAAGCCACATTAAAATAAACACCAAACATTTGAAAAGTATTCATTCAGCCAGGTGCAGTGGCTCACACCTGTAATCCCTGCACTTTGGGAGGCGGAGGTAGGCAGATCACCAGAGGTCAGGAGTTCATGACCAGCCTGACCAACCTGGAGAAACCCTGTCTCTACTAAAAATACAAAATTAGCCAGGCACGTGCCTGTAATCCCAGTTACTCAGGAGGCTAAGGCAGGAGAATTGCTTGAACCCAGGAGGCGGAGATTGCAGTGAGCTGAAATCACGACATTGCACTCCAGCCTGGGATACAAGAGCAATATTCCAACTCAAACAATATAAATATAAATAAATAAATAAAAATTAAAAGTATTCATTCATAGTCACCTAAAATTATCTTGTATACCACAAGTGGTACTTGTAACTGACTTTGGAAAACATTGGTCTAAACTCCCTATAAATAAATATTATTTGAACACAAATTTTATGTACATGTTTGGATTCCCTTCGAGCCACCTGTCCCTAGGCCCTCAGCTCTTCTGTCTACCTCAGCCATCACTCCTTGTGCCCACAGGGTTCCTCCACCTAGGGTTGACAAGCCACTTGCTCTGGATTTCCTGGCTCCTTCCCATTCCGGCCACCTCAAAACAACATGGCTGACCTATCTTATGCAGGGACTTCCTAGTTCCTCCCACCACTTTCAGGCTTAGATAAAACACCACACACAGAGCACAGGGTCTTATATAGAGCAGCCTTTGAAGATGCTAGATGATAAAACTCAGAATTGCAGGAAGTAAACAATCCACAGAGCAAATCCTGACCTATAATTTCTCTACTTTCTGTTCCCACAAACTAATCCAGGCACAGTTTCTCCTTACAGCCCATTCTGAAAAGTTTATTATTCAAAGAGAACTCATGTGCTAAATGCCCTGCTGTGTCTGTTTGTGGTCTGTTATGAAGCATTACATAATTTATCACTGCCTCACAGCCTTCCTTGCTTCATTTGCCTTTTTCCTCACCCTTTCTGCCCTAGGTTTGGCATCTCCCACAAAAAGCATTAGCACATTAACCCTTGCCCTGGGGACTGTTCTCTAAAATAATTCAGATTAAGAAAAAATGGCCTCCATAACCCTCCCTAACAAGTCACTCAGCCTCTGCTTGAAGAACCGTAGTGACATATAACTTATTGACACACACGTAATCCTCTCCAATTTGACTCAATAACATTAATAGAATTCTCTTAGAATGAACTATAACCTACTATAATTTTAGTAAGTTTTCTTTGAATGTAAGTTTTAAATAAAAAATTAAAGCCAATTTCAGCAGTTTTCCAAGATGGTGCGGTAGGAACAACTCGGGATTGCAGTGAAGGTGTAGAGGGTGAGTCCTAGCCACATTTCCAGATGGATCTTTGTTGCCCACAGAACGGGGAAATTCCCAGATGTAGGAGAGTCACAGGAAGTCAGTGCAGCCCTCTCAGCTTGCGCGGGCCGTTTTGGCCGGTGACGCAGTGCAGCGGCACCCCGCATAAAACACGCTGATCTGGGTGCCTGTTAATGCGGCAATCTGAGATTTGGGAGGGCAGATTAGCATATCCATCTGATTAAACGGGACTTGGACAGTGAGCCAGACAAGGAGATTCCCAGGAAGCGACATTTGAGCCGGTGCAGTGGGCCCCTGCACAGGAAATCACACAGAACCCGGTGCCCTACCAGCAGGCGACTAAAACACCTGGGAAAGAGTCATCCGTTCAACTTAAAAAAAAAAAAAAAGAGGGAGAAAGGGCTCTGAGGCAGGGAGCCAGGTGATCAGGCTTGGCAGGTCCCACCCCCATAGGGACAAACAAAAAGGCGATTGGAAACGCTCAGGGTTGAGAGTTTCACTGCAGGCACAGCTGAATCCAGGACAGTGCAGCTCCATGGGGGAGGGGCGTCTGCCACTACTAAGGCATTCCACCCCTACTGAGGTACACGCCCATTGCTGACACAGCCTGCCATCGCCAAGGCAACCCGCCATAACAGAGAGACTCTGCCAACAGGGTGGAGCCCACAACAGCAGGGCAGAGCCCACAGGCAACAGGGCGGAGCCCAAGACAGAAGGGCAGAGCCCACAGCAGCAGGGTGAAGCCCACAGCAGCAGGGCAGAGCCCACCGGACCAGGGACTGAAGTGGACCTCAGCAATACAGTCTAGCAGAGGGGCTAGACTGTTAAAAGGAAAACTAAGTAACAGAAATAATTCAGCATCAACAATCTGGGCGTACACTCAGAAACCCAATCGAAAAGCCAGCAACTACTCAGACAACAGGTGGATAAATCCACAAAGATGGGAAGAAACCAGCGCAAAAAGGAGGAAAACACTCGAAACCAAAACACCTCACCTCCTACAAAGGACCAGAATTCCTCACCAGCAAGGGAACAAAGCTGGACAGAGAATGAGTTTGACAAAATGACGGAATTAGACTTCAGAAGGTGGATAATGAGAAATTTTTGTGAGCTAAAAGAATATGTTCTAAATCAATGCAAAGAAACTAAGAACCTTGAAAAAAGATTCAAGGAAATGATAACAAGAATGGATACCTTAGAGAGGAATATGAATGAATTGAAGGAGCTGAAAAACACAACACGAGAACTTCGCACAGCATGCACAAGTTTCAACAGCCGAATTGACCAAGCAGAAGAAAGAATATCAGAAGTCGAAGCTCAACTCAATGAAATTAAATGAGAAACCAAGATTAGAAAAAAAAGTGCAAAAAGGAATGAACAAAGTCTCCAAGAAATGTGGGACTATGTGAAAAGACCTAACCTACGTTTGATAGGTGTACCAGAATGTGATGAAGAGAATGAATCCAAGCTGGAAAATACTCTTCAGCATATTATCCAGGAAAACGTTCCCAAGGTAGCAAGGCAGGCCAATATTAAAGTCCAGGAAATACAGAGAACACTACAAAGATATTCCGCAAGAAGAGCAACCCCAAGGCACATAATCGTCAGATTCACCAGGGTTGAAAAAAAGAGAAAATACTAAGGGCAGCCAGAGAAAAAGGTCAGGTCACCCACAAAAGGAAGCCCATCAGACTCACAGCAGATCTCTCGGCAGAAACACTACAAGCCAGAAGAGAGTGGGGGCCAATATTCAACATTCTTAAAGAAAAGAACTTTCAACCCAGAATTTCATATCCAGCCAAACTGAGCTTCATAACTGAAGGAAAAATAAAATCCCTTGCAAACAAGCAAGTACTCAGAGATTTTGTCACCACCAGGCCTGCTTTACAAGAGCTCCTGAAAGAGGCACTATACATAGAAAGGAATAACCAGTACCAGCCATTCTAAAAACATACCAAATTCTAAAGAGCATCAACAAAAAGAAGAATATACATCAACTAACGGGCAAAACAGCCAGCTAGCATCAAAATGGCAGTATCAAATTCACACATAACAATATTAACCCTAAATGTAAACGGGCTAAATGCACCAATCAAAAGACACAGACTGGCAAATTGGATAAAAAGCCAAAACCCATCAGTGTGCTGTATCCAGGAAACCCATCTCACATGCAAGGATACACAAAGGCTCAAAATAAAGGGATGAAGGAAGATTTAACAAGCAAATAGAGAGCAAAAAAAAGCAGGAGTTGCAATTCTCATCTCTGATAAAATACACTTTAAAGCAGCAAAGATCAAAAGAGGCAAAGAAAGACATTGCATAATGGTAAAAGGATCAATACAAGAAGAGCTAACGATCCTAAATATATATGGATGCAATTCAGGAGCACCCAGATATATAAGGCAAGTTCTTAATGACTTACAAAGAGACTTAGACTCCCACACAATAATAGTGGGAGACTTTAACACTCCACTGTCAATATTAGACAGATCACCCAGACAGAAAATTAACAAGGATATCCAGGGCTTGAACTCAGACCTGGAACAAGCAAATCTGATAGATATTTACAGAACTCTCCACACCAAATCCACAGAATATACATTCTTCTCAGATCCATATCACACCTACTCTAAAACTGACCACATCATAGGAAGTAAAGCACTCCTCAGCAAACGCAAAAGAACGGAAATCATAACAGTCTCTCAGACCATAGTGCAATCAAGTTAGAACTCAGAATTCAGAAACTAACTCAGAACCACACAGTGTCATGGAAACTGAACAACTGGCTCTTGAATGTTGATTGGATAAAGAATGAAATGAAGGCAGAAATAAAGGAGTTCTTTGAAACCAACGAGAACGAAGACACAACATACCAGAATCTCTGGGACTCATTTAAAGCAGTCTCTAGAGGAAAATATATAGCAATAAGTGCCCACATGAGAAGAGTGTAAAGATCCAAAATAGACACCCTATCATCAAAATTGAAAGAGCTAGAGGAGCAAGATCAAAAAAACTCAAGACCTAGCAGAAGACAAGAAATAACTAAGATCAGAGCAGAACTGAAGGAGATAGAGACACGAAAAACCCTTCAAAAAATCAATAAATCCAAGAGCTGGTTTTTTGAAAAGATTAACAAAATAGACCATTAGCCAGACTGATAAAGAAAAAAAGAGAGAACAACCAAATAGATGCAATAAAAAATAATAGAGGGGAAATCACCACAGATTCCACAGAAATTCAAACCATCATCAGAGAATACTACAAACAACTCTATGCACATAAACTAGTAAACCTGGAAGAAATGGATAAATTCCTGGACATCTGTGTCCTCCCAAGGCTAAACCAGGAGGAAGCCGAAACTGTGAATAGATCAATAACAAGGTCTGAAGTCAAAGCAGCAATTAAGAGCCTACCACACAAAAAAAGCCCAGGTCCAGACGGGTTCACAGCCGAATTCTACCAGACACACAAAGAGGAGCTGGTACCATTCCTTCTGAAACTATTCCAAATAATTTAAAAAGAGGGAATCCTTCCCAAATCATTTTATGAGACCGACATCATCCTGATACCAAAACCCGGCAGAGATCCAACAAGAAAAGAAAACTTCAGGCCAATATCCATGATGAACATAGATGCAAAAATCTTAAATAAAATACTAGCAAGCCAATTGCAACAGCGCATCAAAAAGCTTATTCATCATGATCAAGTAGGATTCATCCCGAGGATGCAAGGCTGTTTAAACATACACAAGTCTATAAACATAATTCACCTCATAAACAGAACCAAAGTCAAAAACCACATGAATATCTCAATTGACGCAGAGAAGACCTTTGACGAAATTCACCAGCCCTTTATGCTAAAAACCCTCAATAAACTCGGTATTGATGGAACGTATCTCAAAATAATAAAAGCTACTTACGACAAACCAACAGCCAATATCATACTGAATGGGCAAAAACTGGAAGCATTCCCTTTGAGATCTGGCACTAGACAAGGATACCCTCTCTCACCACTTCTATTCAATATGGTATTGGAAGTTCTAGCCAGAGCAATCAGGCAAGAAAAAGAAATAAAGGGTATTCAAATAGGAAAGGAGGAAGCCAAATTGTCTCTATTTGCAGACGACGTGATAGTATATCTAGAAGACCCCATCGTCTCAGCCCAAAAACTCCTGAAACTGATAAGCAACTTCAGCAAAGTCTCAGGATATAAAATCAATGTGCAAAAATCACAAGCATTCCCATACACCAATAACAGACTAAAAGAGAGCCAAATCAAGAACGAACTGCCATTCACAATTGCTACAAAGAGATTAAAATACCTACGAATACAACTTACAAGGAATGTAAGGGACCTTTTCAAGGAAAACTACAAACCACTGCTCAACAAAATAAGAGAGGACACAAACAGATGGAGAAACATTCCATGTTCATGGTTAGGAAGAATCAGTATCATAAAAATGGCCATACTGCCCAAAGTAATTTATAGAATCAATGCTATCCCCATCAAGCTACCATTGACTTTCTTCACAGAACTGGAAAAACCACCATGAACTTCATTTGGAACCAAAAGAGAGCCCGCATAGCCAAGTCAATTCTAAGCAAAAAGAACACAGCAGGAGGCATCACACTACCAGACTTCAAACTATACTACAAGCCTACAGTAATCAAAACAGCATGGTACTGGTACCAAAACAGAGATATAGACCAATGGAACAGAACAGAGGCATTGGAGGCAACACAACATATCTACAACCATACAATCTTTGACAAACCTGACAAAAACAAGCAATGGGGAAAGGATTCCCTGTTTAATAAATGGTGGTGGGAAAACTGGCTAGCCATGTGCAGAAAGCAGAGACTGGACCCCTTCCTGACACCTTACACTAAAATTAACTCCAGATGGATTAAAGACTTAAACATAAGACCTGGCACCATAAAAAGCCTAGAAGAAAATCTAGGCAAAACCATCCAGGACATAGGAGTAGGCAAGGACTTCATGACCAAAACACCAAAAGCATTGGCAACAAAAGCCAAAATAGACAAATGGAACCTAATCAAACTCCACAGCTTCTGCATGGCAAAAGAAACAGTCACTAGAGTGAATTGGCAACCAACAGAATGGGAAAAAAATTTTGCAGTTTACCCATCTGACAAAGGGCTGATATCCAGAATTTACAAAGAACTCAAACAGATTTACAGGAAAAAAACAAACAAGCCCATTCATAAATGGGCAAAGGATATGAACAGACACTTTACAAAAGAAGACATACATGAGGCCAACAAACATATGAAAAAATGCTCATCATCACTGGTCATTAAAGAGATGCAAATCAAAACCACACTGAGATACCATCTCACGCCAGTTAGAACAGCAATCATTAAAAAATCTGGAGACAACAGATGCTGGAGAAATAGGAACACTTTTACACTGCAAGTGGGAGTGTAAATTAGTCCAACCATTGTGGAAGACAGTGTGGCGATTCCTCAAGGCCTTAGAAATAGAAATTCCGAGCACTACGCTTGCGCGGCGAGGAACCCGCTAAGGAGCGGCGCTGGCGGACGTCGGGTTGGCGGCCCGTGACGTCGTGAGGAGAGCTTTAAAGTGCGGGCCGGGCCGGGCGTCCGAGGGTCTGATCGGGAGTCGGCAGCCCTCCGCGGCATGAGGCGTTGCCGGCGCTCCTGCCCCCCAGGACGTGGAGAAGGTGGAGGAGGAAGAAGCCCCGTTGTCGTTGCATGACCCGCCGCCCCTGAGGCCCGACTCCACGCCCCGACCCTCGACGCCCCCCGCCGGGTCTCCAGCCCACGTATGGGAGTTTGGCGCTGAGGACCCTCTTTCCCTCCGGGGTCCCCGGGGCGCGTTCCCCTAGAGCCATGCCCGGCTGCCCCGCCTGCCCCGGAGGACCCTAGAGCAGCGTCGTGGGGGCCATGGCGGCCGCCAGCGGCTACACCGACCTGCGTGAGAAGCTCAAGTCCATGACGTCCCGGGACAACTACAAGGCCGGCAGCCGGGAGGCCGCGGCCGCCGCCGCCGCCGAACATTACCCGGTGTCCGGGGCGAAGCGCAAGTATCAGGAGGACTCGGACCCCGAGCGCAGCGACTACGAGGAGCAGCAGCTGCAGAAGGAGGAGGAGGCGCGCAAGGTGAAGAGCGGCATCCGCCAGATGCGCCTCTTCAGCCAGGACGAGTGCGCCAAGATCGAGGCCCGCATCGACGAGGTGGTGTCCCGCGCTGAGAAGGGCCTGTACAACGAGCACACGGTGGACCGGGCCCCACTGCGCAACAAGTACTTCTTTGGCGAAGGCTACACTTACGGCGCCCAGCTGCAGAAGCGCGGGCCCGGCCAGGAGCGCCTCTACCCACCGGGCGACGTGGACGAGATCCCCGAGTGGGTGCACCAGCTGGTGATCCAAAAGCTGGTGGAGTACCGCGTCATCCCCGAGGGCTTCGTCAACAGCGCCGTCATCAACGACTACCAGCCCGGCGGCTGCATTGTGTCTCACGTGGACCCCATCCACATCTTCGAGCGCCCCATCGTGTCCGTGTCCTTCTTTAGCGATTCTGCGCTATGCTTCGGCTGCAAGTTCCAGTTCAAGCCTATTCGGGTGTCAGAACCAGTGCTTTCCCTGCCGGTGCGCAGAGGGAGCGTGACTGTGCTCAGTGGATATGCTGCTGATGAAATCACTCACTGCATACGGCCTCAGGACATCAAGGAGCGCCGAGCGGTCATCATCCTTAGGAAGACGAGATTAGATGCACCGCGGTTGGAAACAAAGTCCCTGAGCGGCTCCGTGTTACCACCCAGCTATGCTTCAGATCGCCTGTCAGGAAACAACAGGGACCCTGCTCTGAAACCCAAGTGGTCCCACCGCAAGGCAGACCCTGATGCTGCCCACAGGCCACGGATTCTGGAGATGGACAAAGAAGAGAACCGGCGCTCAGTGCTGCTGCCCACACACCGGCGGAGGGGTAGCTTCAGCTCTGAGAACTACTGGCGCAAGTCCTATGAGTCCTCAGAGGACTGTTCCGAGGCGGCAGGTAGCCCTGCCCGAAAGGTGAAGATGCGGCGGCACTGAGGTCTACCTGCCGCCCTCCTGGGAACTCTGGCTAATCCTATGTAGTTGCCCCTCCTTTTGTTTTGAGGGTTTTGTTTTTGTTTTTTTTTTTGGGGGGGGGGGTTGTTTTATTTTTTGATTCTATATATTTTTCCTTGGTTTTGTTGCCTGTTAAGGCTGAAGAATAGAATTGGTCAGCACCTGGGTTCTCATATTCTTGGTATTCCTCCTAGATGGAAAGGCTGTTGGCATCTGTAGGGGACAGAGGCTGATGCTAGAGTGGCTGGTAGAGGTGGTGGAGCAGAACAGCCATCTTTTAAGTGAGGCTGTATCAGTCTGGGTTTATTTAAAAGCAACAAAATGTTTTGGTTAAGAAAATTCTTTTGCTTTCAATGTAAATCTTCCAAGTGTTCTAAACAAAGTTCATTCTTCTGCCCGCCCCTTTCCTCCACTGATGTCTGCACTTGGTTGAGGTCTGGAGCCTCACAGGGGCTCTACATTGCGCCTGCTGTTTTCCACTTCTCACCTGCCGTCCACGCCCTGCAAGTTCATGCAAACACCCTTTCTTCCTCCTGCGGCAGAGTTGTTCAGGTTGCCTGGGCAGGGACTTAAACAGTGCCAGCCCCTGACATCCCAAAGCTATTTGGTAAGCCCCCCAGGCTTCCTCCACCCACACCCACTAGCCTGCTCTGTCCACATTTCCTTGGGCTGCCGAGGGGCTAATGCAGTGGTCCTGACCTCTCTTGTCAAGAGCACACTTCTTTGTTGGTTGCTCCTTTTGAGCATATGTGTGTGATTATTTGGAACAGTTAGACTTGCCACGTTGGGTCAGTTTTAGGAATTGTTTCTAGCTAGGGGGACTGGTGTCCTTCCAAGTCTAGCATTTGGGGTATGGAAAATTGTTGTGGTGTGTGGTAGGGTTTTTGTTTTGTTTTGAGTTTCCCTCCGCCCTTTGGTCTCCTGGCTTCTTCCTTTCCCTTTCCTTCTCCATTGGCCAGCTTGGGCCTCCTCCTTGGGTCGTCTTTCTAGGAAGGCGCCTGCCTGCTCTGTCCGCCAGCAGCATGCATTTAAGGCCAGAGCTCAGGCATGCAGACTGGGCTGGTGCCTCTTCCGCCTCAGGGCATGGGAGTTGGTGAAGGGGCTTTCAAAAAATAATCAGAAAAAACATAAAGTCTTTGGTAGTTTCTACCCACTCAGATCCTTGAAGGCAGCAAGGTTTTGTGGATCTAGATTGATTAGGAATGTCTTCTTGTCAGCCAGGCCAGGACCTGGGCTTGCCAAGAGCAGAGGCCCTCCCAGCAGCCAGGCTACCACCACTTTGGGGCTTTGTGTACAGAGGTCCGGGCCTGAGACCTCATAGGCTGCAGAAATCTGGGGCAGCCACCATCAAGAAGCCCCTCTCAGGGGCCAGAACTCCTTTGCCAGCGTGGATTTTTCAAGTCGGGACTGCATAATTAAAGCAGTTGCAGTTTTATTTTTTTTTTTTTTACAGCTTTTTTCCCAAAAATGATTTGTAGTTGTGTGTGCAGCACTTTGCCCTGATATGTGTGCTCTACAATAAAAACCAAATCTAATATATTTTGAAAAAAAAAAAAAAAAAAAAAATAGAAATTCCATTTGACCCAGCAATCCCATTACTGGGTATATATCCAAAGGACTATAAGTCATTCTACTATAAGGACACATGCACACAAATGTTCATTGCAGCACTGTTTACAATAGCAAAGACCTGGAACCAACCCAAATGCCCATCGATGATAATCTGGACTGGGAAAATGTGGCACATATACACCACGGAATACTATGCAGCAATCAAAAACGATGAGTTCGTGTCCTTTGTAAGGACATGGATGAAACTGGAGAACATCATTCTCAGAAATGAAATACCACATATTCTCACTCATAGGCATGTGAGGAAAAATTAGAACGCATGGACACAGGGAAGGGAGTACTACACATTGAGGTCTATTGGGGGGAATGGGGAGGGACAGCAGTGGGGGGCAGCTAGGGAGGGATAGCCTGGGGAGAAATGCCAAATGTGGGCGAAGGGCAGGAAGGCAGCAAAACATACTGCCATGTGTGTACCTATGCAACTATTTTGCACATTCTGCACATGTACCCCAAAACCTAAAATGCAATAAAAAAGAAAAAGTAAAGCCAATTTCAATAAAATATTAAATAAATCAGAGTACAGATTGTATGCAAATATGACCAAAACTGTTGTTGAGTGAATGAAGTTTAGAAACAGGGAACCAGACAATTCTACTAACTTCAGTGTCCATGGTTTGCTGAATGCCTCTACAACTTTATCCTAGTGGTAAAAAGAGTTGATCAAGCCTTTCCTCCAAGTTCAGTACAGGTGTGGAGTGCCAGAGAGTTTGAGAAAGATTTGCTATGGTAAAAGCCCTCACATAGCATTCTCAAAAGGTACAATACATTCATTATGAAATCACTAAAGAATAATAGCTGGCCAACCTGTGAGAGCTTGCCCCAGGGTGCCTAGAAAATGAGAAAAATGAATAGAAAGTTTTGTCTAAAATTAACTTTATTTGTAGAACTGTCCTTTATTCTGAGATGGCCTTTCTACCCTTTATATTTAACATGCCCTTTCTTCTATTAAATAATAATAATAATAATAAAAACTTTTTTTAATTCTCCTTTTTGGCTATATAAAATATAGCAATCCTACAAGGATTCCCATACTTTTTTTAACTTGCAATTCTGTGAAATCTAAACTCCAGAACAGTTTTTTATTATGGAACATAATAAAGGTCATACATATGTCTTATTCATTGAATAAACAAATAAATTAATAAACTTAAAGACAAATGAACATAAAAGTTGAGAAATCAAGTAAACCCTACAGGGTCTCTTTTCCTTAAAATTAATATTAATGACTAAGAGATAAGGCTATGGGTTCCAGTCTATTCCAGAAAGTGTGGATTGACACTTTGTCATCTCCTTCCTTATATACTTCCTAGGGTGAAAAATGTTTTATCAGACATCCAGATTTATGAGTAAACTCTAACCCTTCATTGCTACTTATTCTGGCATCTCAGTTTTTCTTTTAGGTTCATTTAACACTTTCTATTGTGTGTGAGGAAACTGTCATATCAGATTGTCAATAGTAAATTCACTACCAAACCAGTAATCATTTTCATTACCCAAAAAACTGCTGCTGAAATCCTTCAAGAAATGATTGACACGCTGCATCCTATGTTGACATATCACACTAATGATGGAGAGAAAGAGTGAAGAAAAAGTTTTAATGATGCATTCATTCTAGAAGATGACAATGTGGCTGCAGGGCAGTGGGAAGTGATTATTGGCAAGGCTTCCTTCACTTCAGATTCAGGGCACACAAGCAGGACAGGACTTCTCCAAAACAGGCTCACCTATTGCCAGGTACCCAGACAATTTCTGAAGTTGATGAACATAGTGACCTGATCTAAAAATGCAATTTACAGGAAACCCAAATCTGAAGGCAACATTGTGAATGTCAAAAGGGACAATCTAACTGCACCCATCTGATAACAGCAGTATCCACAATAAATAATAATAACAATATCTATTGAGCACTTATGTACCAGGCCCTGTGGTAAGTGCCTTGCGGGCATATCACTTAATCCTGTTGCATATTATCTATCTCCCTATGGCAGTGTAAGTTCCAAGAGAAAAAAGACCAGGTACCTCGGTCAGCACTGTATTCTAGGTTCCTACAAAAGCACCTGGATACAAGAGGTGCTCAATAAATATTTGTTTGCAGATGAATGAATTAACCAATCAATGATCACCTCCTTCTTGAGCCTGGTACCTAAGGCCTTCAGATGAAACTACAGAATTCTGCAGAGAAATGTTTTTTAAATAGCCAGATGCAGTGGCTCACACCTGTAATCCCGGTACTTCGGGAGGCAGAGGTGGCAGGATCACTTAAGGCCAGGACTTTGAGACCAGCCTGGGCAACATAGTGAGACCTCATCTCTACAAAAATAAAAATAAATAGAAAACCACGGACTGAGCTGAAAACACGAATAGGCTATAAATTAAATTTTTTTAAAGTCTGGAGAAATGTTAAGAGCATTCCATCAGCTATAAGATACAAATCAATAGTAAATTTACACTTCAAACTAATTAAAAAACATTTTATTGTTGTTTATCATATGCTCATTTACCGGTACAAGGAGGACTTTCACACAAAGGTAATTAAGAATCAAATGAGGAACCAGATTCACATGACAGGAATGGACAACAGAACGGCACTTGGCATGCAAACTTTTCTGCTATTGGTTGAAGATGCAGCCCACATGCTTCCAGTCCTTTCAGATAACATACTCAACACCTGTGGGAGCCCTCCCCATAATGAGTTCCACCAAAGCCACAAGTAGGAATATGACTTTAGCAGTCTTTCAGAAATTAGTATGTTGATAAAGAACTTACATTTGAAGGAAAACTAGGGGGAAGGAGATGACAGAAGCAAAACAATAGAATTTACCCTCATATTTTGAAGAATGTGTGCAAAATTGGTATTATCATTTACAGAAAAGTCACACTACGAGAAGGCAATAATGACACTAAAGAACGTGTAGTAGGATCCCCAAAGCCCTGCTTGTGATGTATATAACTTCAGCAATTCCAGGAAGTCCTCATCACTGCTGAACAGGGAAACTGCCATCTGCTTCCCTGTGTCTTCCTGACAGAACATGACCACACCAGAGCAGAGAGCATCACTCGGAAGAAAGACCTACAGAAAATGCAAAGATTATATTTCATGAATTATTCACTTATGAAGAAAACGTTCCAGTCAGAGACTGATATACAAAACAAACAAAAAATTATTTCCAAGTGTCTGAAGAGGCTAAAATACAAAGCATTTTACATAGGTCTGGTGGGTTATTTACAGAAACATCAAAAAATCTGTGGGATGAGAATAACTGTCTTGTAATACTCTTGGTCTTTCCTAAAGAATCTTCTTAATGTTCTTATTTTCTTCTCATTTTCCTTAATTCCCACCTGATTTTGTCTTTAGTCTTTTTTTCCATTTATTCTTACACTTCTTGCAACTCTCTTTTTGCAAATATCCAAAAGGAAGCATATGGGGAATATAATTTTTAAACCTCAAAAATACACATAGTAAATTAAAAGCCCAGTTTACAAATCCAGGTGGGGGAAAAGTATAACTTTCTCTCTTTCCTATAAAGTGATCCAACTCATATTTTGATCTCCCATTCCCCTTTCTCAGAGCTAGTGGTCAACTTAAACTTACTCATTTTCAGGGTTTCCTTTCAATATCATCTCAAGGTTCCCAAAGGCTTAGGTATTGTCAAAATGGAGT
This sequence comes from Callithrix jacchus, assembly GCF_049354715.1. Classification (NCBI taxonomy): domain Eukaryota; kingdom Metazoa; phylum Chordata; class Mammalia; order Primates; family Cebidae; genus Callithrix; species Callithrix jacchus. Next base: position 39,117,019 of record NC_133511.1, on the reverse strand, counting down.
GATGGACACTCTCTAGTGATTGAGATATCAATTTATAGTTTCCACTAGCACATTTGTGTCCATGTCCATGTGATCCCCTCAGATCCTGTAGATCTCTGTTGCTTGCGGACCACACTTGGAGCAGAGACAGCCTCTCTTGGATTATAGACACCTCTTAGTCCCATCTGCCAGAAGCCATTCTGTAACCATTCCTCTCTCTGGTCTTGCAGAGAACCTAAAAGTGATGCTCCTTCTCAGTCAAGCTAACATATGACTGCAGCCCTGGATGACATCTTGACTACAATTTCATGAAAGACCTAGAGCCAGAACACTATCTTATGTCTTCCTTCCAGTTAAAAAAATCTTCATTTTTTTATTAATATTCAACCATTTTTTCCATGCATTTTACTCCTTTTTACCAGCTCTTCAGACTTTCCCAAATTATCCTAAACCTTAGTCCTTCGGAAAAAAAAAAAATGACCAAAAAGTATATTGGCTTCTTCTACGCGCTGTTTATCCCATGCCTCCCTGAGGCAACTAAGACACAATGAAACCTGCTTGACCCGAAACAAGGGAAAAGAAAATCCATACAAGGTTAAAACTTATCACACATTGATCTAACCTGACTTAATATAGGCACATATAACTGAGTTCTGCTGACCATTATCATCTCTGTTCTCTTCACTCGTCTTCATTCCACTGCCACTGTATTAGTTCAAGACTATGGTTTCTTACTACAAAAACCACTGAGTCCAGCTTCCTTCCTCATTATTATTGGAGTGGGTTTCCTAACAACAAAAAAAAATCAAATGATACCACGTCACTGGACTCCCTGAAATGGTTTGGAACATCTTGGCTGCTTTCCGGAACAAATTCAAACTCCCTAGCGTGGCACATGAGACTCTGGGATTTGGACCTTGCCTTGTCCAGCCCCATCTCTTACCATTTCTCAGCATATACTCTACCCCAAAGCCATAACCATACAAGAATATGCTGCAGTATTCCAAGCCTTTCGGCCTTGATCCATGCTGTTCCCTCTTTCTGGAACTCTTTTTCCTCCAATCTTCTCATGTTGAACTAACTTCCTCTTTTAGACTTTCCTCTGGGATGACTCTTCCAGGGATTATTCTTTATTACCCCTCATCTGTGATTGGGAATCTCTTTTCTGACTATCTATAGCACTCCACATAACCCTCATTGTTAAAATTATCGGTTTGCTAATGTCTCTTCCCCAAAAGTCTGTCAGCACCTTGATATCAGGAATTCTCTTTCATCTCTGCATCCTCAGGACCTAGCATAGTAATCTACAAATAGTTAATGTTCAGCAAACAATTCTTGAGTTAATACATAATCATATAATTCATGCTATCTAAGATGAAGTCAATTTCTATATTATATATGCAGCACACTGGATATTTGTGTCAAGCAACTTAAAATAAACATAGTAAGTTTTGCTGATCAATTCTAAACTCACTGACTAGGTTAACATTTTGATATTTTTTCCCCTGAGAACACTACTCTCATATCAGCCTAAATATCTGGAGGCTGTGATTCATCTTTGATGTCAGTAACAAGGCTCTGTATTTTGGCATTCATAGAAAAACAAAACAGTAAATGAAGCACATATTGCCATAACTCATATGTTACACTGTACCTTAGCACACTCTTACACCCTTGGGTAAACTGATTGAAGGTTCAATGGAAATAGACATTTAAATTACACCAAAGGCGGGCCGGGCATGGTGGCTCACGCCTGTAATCCCAGACCTTTGGGAGGCCGAGGCGGGTAAATCACGAGGGCCAGAGATCGAGACCATCCTGGTCAACACGGTGAAACCTCATCTCTACTAAAAATACGAAAAATTAGCTGGGCATGGTGGGGCACGCCTGTAATCCCAGCTACTCAGGAGGTTGAGGCAGGAGAATTTCCTGAACCCAGGAGGCGGAGGTTGCGGTGAGCCAAGAGCGCGCCATTGCACTCCAGCCTGGGTAACAAGAGCGAAACTCCGTCTCAAAAAAAAAAAAAAATTACACCAAAGGCAAGTCAATGTATTGCAGACTTATTCTCATATCAGTCTATTGTTGATTGCACAGTATTTTATTGGTGGTCATCACATAATACTTTTCAACAGGCCACTGTATAATGCATATTTTACTAGATGGCAATACTCTGTGTTTATACAATTACAGAATAATCACTATTTGGCTATTTATTTCAGGTAGCATATTAGGCAAGCTAAATAAAGAAATTCAAATTATGATCTTGACATTATCTAAATAAATACAGTATTCAATTTTGTAAAAATTAATTTGACCTATTTTTATACTTTCTAATTCTTTTGTTCATTTAGGCCCTGAAATTCATTATCATTGGATTAGCTGTCAGATATTTCTGATTGAAGTAATCTCTAAGTATAGTACAGGTAGAATTTTTCAACTCATGGTATAATAAAAAGGATATGGTTTGTATTATACACATCACAGTCTCATTTTAAGCATACACAGCAAATATTCAGCATTGGGGGTCAGAAAGCATCTGCCATTAGACAGAGGATGACACCTGTGTATAATTATCTAGCGTGATTAATGAAGAAGGAGATTAAAGTTTCATGCAATTTTAATTTTATGCTCTAGGCTTGATGTGCAAAGGATTTGTACAGAGTAATAAAGGAATATAGGTTCATTCTAATAACCATGACAAATGAGTTTTTTAAATGAGCCTGACTCATTAGCTAGGCATATATAAGCCTATGTGACCCTTAGTGCTCTGGCAGAATTTGGGATAATTTTAATGCCTAATTACTGGTCGTGTTATGATATTTCAACAAATTAGTTTCTGTATGAAAGGCAAACACACTTAGAAGTATTCATGCTGAGGTATGACAAAAAACAAAATGCTTATAAGGAAGGGATCTTGACTGCAAAAGCTTAATCATATTAACGGCAATTTTCCACAAGGCTACATTTTTAACATATACTGCAGAACCTCTGAAGACATTTTGACAAGAATGACATTTTGGCAGAATTAACAAACCAGGAAAAGAATGTGTGCTATACCCCTGACATTAGTGTTCTTGAAATAAAAACACGATAACACTGGATGCTGTATTCAGCTACAACGTGCATTTCCAAGATGTTGCTGATTCAACTTGATCTCAATGTCCATATCATAACAAGCTGGACTAGTGCCTCCAGAGTGTAGTGCAAAAGTTCAGTGCCTTAAATTAAGATAAAGTACTTGTTTGCTTTTAAATAAGATCCAAAGCTTAGCATAGCATGAAGGGAAAAAAAAGAAAAAACAAATAAAACATTCAGTTTTAAATAACAGAATATGGAGCTTGGAGTAAATAGAACACAACTTCTGAAATTTTTTATGAGACTGGCTACTGGCACTTTCTAAAAATAGGTTTATTTCTTTTCAGGAAGCTAGTCTTCTTTATAGTTATGAAGTAAACTCATAATGGAAGCAGAAATTCAGCAATCTATAAGATTTTTCAACATGTTCCCTATCACATGACTAAAGTCATTGTGTTTTGGTTTTATTTCCCGGCAAACATGAGTTGGGCACTTATACTGTGCTAAGTGCTAAAGGGTTACAGAATGAACATCAGACCTCATCTTCAAAAGTTCAAAAACTGGTCAGGGAAGCAGAAGTGCAAACAAGTATAATGCAAAGAAGTCATGCATGAGTGCTGCAAGGAAGAAACCAGCTAAGTGCTGTGGGAATCCAGGAGCACAAAGGAATTACCAATTAATTTCCAAGGTTGGCAGAAAGAAGGCTTTTGGAAAAATGTACATTCATTCATTTATTCATCAAACATTTATTGAACATAAATAATGATCCAGGCCTATATTAGGCACTGACTGTATATAGAGATATATTAAATATAGCTCTTACCCTTCAATATCTCACAGTCTTTATTTGCATTTTATCAATGAATATTTGCTTGGCCTTAGAGAATATAATGACCAATCAGAAGTACAGACTTCATGGAGTTTATAATCTGGAAGGATCTATTGACAGGTAAAAGGACAATCATGATACTGTGAGACAATCATAAGAGCTAAGCAACATTTATATGTTTAAATAAATTAACTCATTTGATTCTCATAATGACCAGCTGAGAAAGAAACCATTTTTGAAAGCAGAAAACAGTTACAGGGAGAGTATGTACCCTATCCAAAATTAAATATCAAGGAAAAGGCAAAGCTAAAATTTGAACCCAGTAAATCTGGTGCCAGGACATGTGCTCCAGCCAAAATGATATCACCAACCCAAGTTGTGTGATGGGGGCTGTGGTGCTCAGACATGAGAGTTAATCTAGAAGTGGAAGGGGTCCCAAATTAATTAAAACACATAAATGTTGGTTAGCTATAATTACTATCTCACAGTATCATGATTATCCCTTTACCTGAAAGAATGACATCCGTGTTGTCACTTGTTAATGACACAGAGACAAATACTTTTTGAAAGGTAGGTATGGGATCCCTGCTACATTTGAGCCAACACAACAAAAGGATGAGTAGAATCTGGACTTACATGAAGAGAGAATAACATTCCAAGCTGAGGGGCACCCTAGGCAAAGGCAGAGAAGCTGGTTTGACAATTTCCCCCCGTTGGTCAACCTCTTACATTTGCTGTCCAAATGGAAAATAACTGAAATTGATTGATGTGGAAACTCCTGAGAGGGCAGATCTTTCTAAAGGAAATTGAAGGATATGTCAATAGCATTTGACTTTTAAACACTTCAATTTGCTCATCAAGATTTCAGAATTATTTAGAGCAAGCACAAAGACCATTGCTGGTAACATTCTTCTACTGCAGAAGGATGTAACCAGAAAATGTTTCCTTAAAAAAATGTTTTTCAGATGTAGATATAAAAATAGTATCTGATATTTATTAAGCATTTCTTCTATATTTGGCTTGGTGCTATATACCTTGACATGAATTATTTTATATAATATTTCACTTACTAAATAATTCATGTTAAGTATATAGCACCAAGCCAAATATAGAATAAATTTTATGTACATTTTCAAATTTTTTATGAATAAAGAAAATGAAACAAAGATTAAGTCATTTGCCCAAAGCCACAGAGATGAAAGAGCTAGAAAGGAGAATAAGTCAGATATCAAGCCCGTGCTCTTAACTGTTATGCTGTATGTAGCTGAGAGCCACAGAAAGCTTTTAACAAAATCTTTATATTGCCCCGATGAATAGAAACTATCTTATTTCTTTTTTTGAAATATAGCTTAGTGTAGAAGAAAGAGAAGGAGGAGGACTTGATTTGAGTCCTGTCTCTATAACTTTTCACTCTTGGGCAAGCATTTCTCCTCTTTAAGCCTCTGCATCTTTAAATTAAAAGGATTTGACTACATGGTGTTTGAAGCACCTTCTGGCTATAAAGAACTGTATTTTTTAAAGGAGTACATACCATTAATTATTCCTACATTTTAAAATAGAGAATTTTTTAAATGGATGGAATAAGTTGAAAATTTAAAGAATTCAAATTTAGTAAAAAATTTTAGGACATATTGGCTAAAATCATCTGAGGAATCAACATGACATTTTCAATATGCTGAATTATTCGCTGCACTTATATGCGGCTGAACATCCACCATATTTTTCACTCATAACTCTAAGGGCTAGTGACATAGTTCATTTCCTCATTTCAAAAAGACTGATTTCATCCCTGAGAAAAGGTATGCATGAGCTGGAAAAAATGAATGTTTACGGGAACCAGGAGCATCCGTCCTCATTCTATTAAAGCCTCAGCTTATGTTCCACTTAGGCCTTGCTTACTAAATTCAGGGTTGCTCAGTCTTTCGTCTAAGATACCATGTGTTCATGAAAAGGAGCAAGCTGTTTCTTTTAATCCAAGAGCCAAATGTAAAGATTCCTCAAGTGTCAGTTTTAATTTTAGTGTGTATGATCTTAAATCTCATGGACTGTGTCCACTTAGAGTGTGCCTGTAAGAGCTCTTAGCCATTCGAGTCGCAGTCATGGGAATAACCACATAACAAAAAAAAACTGATGCCCTCTAAAGAATGACTCTTTGGCTCAAAGATTACTCTCGGGTCCGCTTCCCACCACTCTCTGCAAACTCACTTTCAGTATTCTGCAATGTCACTAATCAGCCTTCTGTGTTTCATTTGTATGAATGCCTCATTGAGCCCAAACCCCACTTCAGTGGGCTCAAATGAAATGAAATCTGATCAAGCCCTTTCCTGAGATGCAGCTTCTGTTTACAACCACTTTCGTACCTTGAACTGCAAACAGGAACTATCAGCTGCTCAACTCATGGCCATGTCAAACTTCAAGAAGGAAGTAGAAGAAAGGCAGATGAAAAACTGATTATCTTAAAAAAAAGAAATGGCTGCCAAGATATGTGGAACAAAATATATTAGTCTTACACTTATGGATCACTTTCCCAGACATGATCATTTTAAGAAAAAAAATTTTAAGAATTAGTCAAGTGCTCTTAGCCTAATTTTAATGCAAGAAAGCTGATTACTAAGAGGTATGATAAGGTCTCATTGTTTTGCGGAGGCCATTTAATTCCTGTGGCTACAGACAAAGATCTCAGGCACAGTTTTGAGCAAGCACAACCAAAGTACTGAAGATCTTCTATCCTAAAATTCATACCCAAACTTGATACATTTTGGTTATTGGATTAAAGCTCACTTGATTTTAATTACTTAACAAATATTTCTTGTCTACCTACTTTTCCTTTTCTCAAGGAGAAAATACCAAGTCTATCTTTCTGTCTACTACACTATGCTTAGAAATTAATGAAAGCTCAATGGTGAATAATAATTGCCCCTCCCTGTACCCAAAGTTAACTTTGTACAAATTGATATTAACACCATTGACAGAGACACCTTGAGGATATCTACAATACAATCCTAATAACTCTTCAAATATGATGACTACAATGTAAAGCATGCAACGTGGCATTTTACCAAACATAACCTGCAGAATCATGAAAGGAAAGCCTTGGCTCAGGAAAGGTTTCACAACTCTAAAGAGAATCTTGAAAGGAGGCTAACGTGGTTTGGATCTGTGTCCCACCAAGTGTCATGTTGAATTATAATCCCAGTGTTAGATGTGGGGCCTAGTGAGAGGTGTTTGGAGCATGGGAGCAGAGTCCTTGTGAATGGGTTAGCACCATTCCCTCGGTGCTGTTCTCGTGCGAATCAGTAAGTTATCACGAGAGCTGGTTGTTTAAAAGTATGCAGCACCTCTCTGCTCTCTCACCTCCTGTGAGGATGGCTCTGGCCATGTGAAGATGCCTGCTCATGCTTTGCCTTCCACTATGAGTAAAAGCCCCCAGAAACCTCCCCAGAAGCAGATGCTGCCATGCTTCCTATATAGCCTGCAGAGACATGAGCCAATTAAGCCTCTTTTCTTTATAAATTACCCAGTCTCAGGTATTACTTTATATCAGTGTGAGGCTAACTTTTGCATAGACAGAGGGAAAGAAGGAAAATTGCAAGGAATAAACACAATCTAGGTGAGAGTGGTACATAAGCAGATTTGAATAGAGCAGCCAATAATATTAACAATGATAATAACATAGTTACTTATTGAGCACTTACTGTGTTCCAGGACTTTACTTTGTATGTATTAATTTATTTGATCCTCATGGTAGCCCAATGAGAAAAGTAGCAACTATTGTTTTTAATTTAGGAATGAAGAAACTAAGTCACACAGAGAGCCTAAATATGTGGGACTATATAGAGAGTATCACTGGCTGCAAAAGTTTGTAATGTGTACCCACAATTAGAAAGAAAGGAAGAACTACTTAGCCACATCTACTCTACCTATTTGTAGGAAACAGGTCATGGAAATAATAGAACTCATTTATAATTTTTTCATACAACATTCATCATATTAAGAAATTATCTGAGCTGAAAATATCTATTTTAATAAGCTTATTTGAGCAGACTACAAATTAATTTTCTGTTACCGTAATTTTAGATGGCATTTCAAAACAACCACTTTTCACCAAAAATTATTTTCTTTATACATCTTACGAGTTCATCCAAAAATTGTGAAAGGGGATTTTTTAATCTCAATATTTAGTGTTTAAGTCACAGACTGCCCCAATCTAAACTTTTTACAATAGCCCTGTAGTAAAAATTTGATAATTCCACTAACATAGACTACTCAGCACAGAGTTAGGTTTTACTTTTTTAGTGAACCAAGAAAGATATGTGTAAATTTTAAACTACATCAAAAACTTAACCTGTTTAACCTATTTTTAAAACTTAAGTGGTTTAAAAAAGGCAATTCTTGAAGTATTTCTGCCCTGAACAGAGGAGTGCACCCTTGGCCTTGGAGTCACTGTATTAGTACCAGTTATTTTGTGAGATTGCAGTGTTGATTCTTCCAAGTACCATGTTTACATGGTTAGGATTTATTTTTCCTCATGTTTTTAAAGTTATTATCCATTTTATTGCTTTGTGGTCCAAACAAATATGTTCTGTATATGCCTTAGTCAGTTTGAGCTGCTATAACAAAGATAGCACAGACTAGGGGGATTAAACAACAGAAATTTATTTCTTACAGTTCTGGAAGCTGTGAAGTCCAAGATCAAGATGCCAGCAAAATCGCTATCTGATGAAGTCCCTCGTCTTGGTTTACAGAAAGTCAGCTTCTGGCTGTGTTCTCACGTGGTGGGAAAAGGGGAAAAGCTCTAGTCTCCTTCTCTTTTTGGAAGAACATTAATTAACTCCCAAAGGCCTCTCATCTAATACCATCCCATTGGGAGTTAGGGCCTTTACATATGAATCTAGCGGTTGGAGGGGCACAAACAGGCTGTCCATACACTCTACAGCCACTATTTCTTTCTTAATATCTTATAAAGGATGTTCCATTAAAAAAATAGGACAGGAGTGGTGGCTCATGCCTGTAATCCCAGCACTTTGGGAGGCCAAGGTGGGCAGACAGCTTGAGCTCAGGAGTTTAAGACAAACTGGGCAACATAGTACACTCCATCTCTATAGAAAAATACAAGAATTAGCCCGGTGTAGTGGTGGCATTCCTGTGATCCCAGCTACTTGGGATGCTGAGGTGGGAGAATCACTTGAGCCCAGGAGGTGGAGGTTGCAGTGAGCTGAGATCATGCCATTGCACTTCAGTCTGGGTGACAGTGAGACTCTGTCTCAAAAAAAAAGAAAGAGAGAGAGAGGAAGGAAGGAGAAAGAGAGAGAAGAGAAAGAAAGAAATAAAAGAAAGAAAGAGAAAGAGAGAGAAAGAAAGAGGGCCATACTACTGAAATTCTGTTCCAAGCAAATCTGGGAAGAGAGTGGCCAGAAGTTTTCTCTCTAAACTTAACCAATATAGGAAAGTTATTTTTTGCACATGCTGGTTATAGTAAAGTTTTTCTTTCCAAATGCTGGTTCTCATGAAAAACAACTTGATACCAACTAGATTCTTGTTGGGACCATTATTCTTATAACAGTTAGCCAGGAAAGATAAAAATCAATAGAAGAAAGCTGAGTAGACGAATGAGTTATAGCCTCATAGCTATAGCTGAGCAGACGAATAGTGGCAATTGCCAGAGTATAGTGAGAGGAGTTGGGAAACATCACCTTACTACATAAAAAGAGACTCTGCATAGGATCTTACAAGATGTAGTTGAATTATGGTTGCACTGTTTGCCCTTAATGGAAGTGTCTTCAGTTGACTAAGCCATCAGGTTTAATCCTACGGGATATTGAAGCATATTAGATATTAATGATTAAATAATATTCAGCAAACTTATTAATGTTATATTTAATAATGTGTAGAAGATAATGAGAAAAGCAAACTACAAAAGGATCAGAATGGTAAACAACTTAAGTCAATACTATTCCTAATATGCACATTCTATCAATGCATTTTTAGTGGGCTACTGTGTACTTCATTTAATTGTATCAGTAGAGACACCTGGGTCACAGATTATTACAATCCATCTCATTGCTTGTTTCTAACTTTTCAGTGGGAGACAACTCATTGCTGAAAGGTAAGCACTTTGTTTTCCTTCCCATTTCAATGCAAAGCATGGACGTAATTTGTTCTGAGTTATATTTCTCTAAAATTAAAAGGCATAAATCATATTTCACATTCCACCACCGATCAGCCAAACACATTGAACTAGGAAAGACTGAAGGGTAAATGGCATGTTTTAGAATGACTGAAACCAACAGGAATCTATTAAAATTTTTATCATAAAATAAAATTCTCAAATTAGCTAGCTGCTCTTCATGATTATACCTATTTTAAGTGCTTTTAAAGTGCTCTCTTATTGATTTATATATCACCAAGAAGTGGCTAATAAAACTAAAAGACTAGTCTGAACATTTTAGCACGAAGAAATACAAACCTATGTCTCTCATAAGGTGTGAGCCTTTTAAAAGGTTGACACTTTTATTCTCCACCCTGCTCTGAGATTGTCTGATCAAGACAAAAAGGAGGAAGAGAGGGAACAGTGTAAAACACTAGCAGAAATAAATGATGAGCATTATGGTGCCTCTGCAAGAATTATGTGCTTAGTGATAACTCATAATTTGAATAGTGCTTTTTAAAGGGACACTTTTATTACCCTGTTTTTTGCCTCACACGTAAGTAAAGCAAGTACATTATTCTTTCCATTATAGAAGTAAGGAAACAATTTTGGGGAGTTGCAATGATGTGTGCTCTAGTGGGAAGTCAGACCTTGAACGGCAGTTCTCTTAGTCCAGTATCTTTTCTACCACACTCTGCTGCTTTTCCCATACCCTATAGTCCCTTTTAGAACAAATTGCCATTTTGGTAAATGGTAGAAGCTTGGTAGCAACTTGTACTACACTTGGCACTCTGATAAATGGCCCAGGCACTTAATTGGGATGCTTGCCAAGGAATAGAGTTAGTGCAGTGCATTTCCAATGGCTCTAAACAGCAGATGAATTGCACATCAATTTATTTAAATAGCAAGAAGGTGAGTTTATTCATGGCCATTACCAGGTGCGGATTGATGCCTGCTAGCACAGATTTCCCACTGTGAAGCCCTTTAGTCACTCCATGCGGCTTCCCCACTCCATTATGCCTGTTAAATGAATCAATCTTACCTTAATATCATTCTTAAATATTTAATGCCAAGTTACAATGCTGCCTTTTAAAATCGGTTGCTAAAATAAAAGCAAAAATTGTTCAGCAGGATACTCCCCACCTTACCAGCCTCCACTCTTCCAAATGATTACTTACTAGGGTGAGCTGTTTGCCCCCGGGGGTGAGCCAATTAAAAGGATTTATTTGCTTGTGTAACAATCCACGCTGCAGCAAAAGGAACTGCAGTTTCAAAAAAGAGTAAGCTGGGCTTACTTTTCTGGTTGATTCCGTATTTGTTGTAATGTAGAGATTGACCCAGAAAATTACCTCCAACTCTTTGTGTGCTCATTTAGAGGAATTGTACTGGTCACCATGTGTGGGGAAAGGAGCCATCCGTTTCTGAAAATAACTTTCAGACTTGCTTCTGGGCAATGCTAGATATGCAAATAGTTAAATCGCTGAATTTTTCAGTAGCCAGTGCACTTAAGCCAAATAATTCAGATCAACTCTGTTGTTTTTAAGAGTTGATACGTGATTCCACACCCAGGTATGATCACTGTTTAATCTTTGTTCTGCTTTATGTCTGGTATTTGAATGAATGTTTTACAAAGCCTTACGTGTGTGTGTTTGTTCCTGAGATAGAGCAGTTCTGGCTCACAGCCTTGCCTGTTGCTTTCCAGTCCTCCTTTTGATTAGTCTCATTTCACTATAGTTTCTTTTGCTTATGTAACAGGTGAGTATAGAAGGAGGCCCTGATGTAAATAAAATATGGGCTTTTTCCAGCTTTATGGTTTTGCTAAAGATCTCGGTTATGGAGATGTGATGTTTCTTTTCTGAAACTTTTTTCCCATGCTTCATATTAATCAACTAATTGATTCCCAAACAATCAAGCACCTTTTGGTTAAGAAAAAAAATTAAAACTCAATTCAACCTTTTAAGAAAAAAAAATACACACACAAACACACACACACACAATATTGAAGTGAAATTATCCAACAAGTAAAATGTATACCCTCAGCAGTAAGTTGGAAATTGGATATTATTAAAATCTGCATATATTAAGACCCAACTATGCTAAATGTTGGAGATATCATCAGAGAAGAGGAAGTGTTATAAAATATTTAGCTAAGAGTGTTTCACTGAAAATCAGGAAAACTGGCTTCTAGTCCTGGCTCTGTTGCTAACTATCTGCCTGGAGTAATTTGCTAAGCCATCCTCAGCTACCACCTATCTATAAAGTAAGGGGTTAGGCTAGAACCCTGATGATCCAAGTGTGGTCAGCCTGGATCCTGTTAGAAATGCAGAAATTCGACCTCAACCCGACCCACTGTATCACACTTTGCGTGGTAACAAGATCCACAGGTGATTCTAGAAATGACGAAATCTGATTCTAATGAGTCTGTGTGGACTTAGGTTGAAAACCACCTGCTGTGTAGGAGGGGCGTGTCTGAGGCTGTTCAGATTCAGTTAACTTCTCAAGGAAATTGTGCTTGGTAATACTTTCTCAATCCAATTGTGCTGCCTTCAATTTAGAGACATGAAGAAGGCATCAAAGTCATTGTCTGCACAGCCCCTGACTTGAAGACAGCGTTTCCCCTTCGCAGGGTCAGTCTAAGCAGAGCTCTGGGCGCCCAGCACAGGAAGTTCCCTTCTGCTCTCTTGCTACCTGTTCAGCCCCCAGGGGAGAATGGGCTTCCCCTGACGCGCAGAGAAGTTCACACGGAATCATTTGTAAAGTACAAAAGTTCAATATGTCATGTCAAATATCTTTCAATAAATTAAGATGGCAAAACTCAGGGGAAAGAGGAGAAAGGGAGTTTAAAACCTTGCACACAGGAAGCGAATGCAGATTTATTATCCAGAGGTATTGAAGGAGTTCAGGACATCCTACCCCAGAATATGTCGTTCTGGCATATATGTATTCTAAGAAACCAAAATAGATGCCCCTTTATCAACTAAAATGGTCCCTAAGTTTAAAGAAACAAAGTTACTTACAGATCAAGGGCTCAGGAGCCAGCTGGCCTGGCAACTTTTTAAATTCCTAGGGCTACAGGAAAAACCACACTTAAGTTCCCAAATAATAGACGCTATCAGGGAAATTATCAGACCCCTCCTAACTCTGATTCACAACCCAAACCACTACAGCTCTGACTGGACAGAGGACCGGCCTTCTGAACATTGTCTTCTAATAAGTTACTGCAGACTTTAAGCCAGTTTCAGCCAGCTTACAGAGGCTGTGCACAGACTGTCTTTGTGTCCTGTAGCTCACCTTTTAACATAGCCAAATTCCACCCCGTTTTAATGCTAAAACCCTGCCACAAAATGAACAGGGGATGTGTGTAACATGTATGTTTACCCTTGTGCACACACTCAGCTCCCTTCATAAATATGTATAGCTTTTCCCCCAAACCTGCTGAATATGTATGTATTACACAGGGTGTGCTGTGTAATGTAGACCCTGTAAGGCATAAAATCCAACCTGCCCTTTCCTTCTTTGGAGACAGAGCACCTTTAGCACACACTTGAGACTGTCTCTTGTCGGTTTGCGAACTGAAATTACCAATAGAGTTCAGCTTCCTTCTAGTTAGCCATCCAGGTGTTCTCTTGAATGACAGGTACATTATTGTGAACTGAAGGCATTTGCAAACCAGCAAATGCAGGAAGAGGCTTTCTCTGAATTCCCTTTATCTGCCTAAACTCAGATGCTTCAAAAGGAACACAATTGTAGTCAATATTCTCCCCAGGAGTTTTATCAACTAGGTAAAATTGGCCCCTATCATAGTAGAGGAGACTAAAGTTGACACCACACCCAGACAAACTTTGTCGTAAATTATCATATCTCCCATGTATTCTTCTCAGGACTTATCCATCCTTCCTAAAAATCATTTACTCTCCCCTAAGTGGCCTACACTCCTTCCCCTTCTTCTGTTGAGACAAAATATAAGCCGATGGGGGTCAGAATATACTAGTCACAAATGATGATACTGTGGCATTTGAGAAAACAACAGAAGGAAGTTCACTCTCACCTTCCCCTCAGCCCTTCCCCATGAAGCAGGTCATAAGACCCTCATTCCAGAGATGCCCTCCATATATCCAGAGGAAAGCAGTAGCCTCATCTCTGAAGACACAGGACATACAGAAGCATCTGAACAAACAGGGCTTACTAAGCCCTCTCTCATTTATTACCGTTAGGTTGTGTCCCCTTTGTCCAACAGTACTTCTCCACAACCATCCCCATCTTCATCAAATTCAGCAGAAAACTACACAGGTTTCCTGTTTCTTAAGATCTTCATTTCTGAAGGCAACCTTGTTCTATAAAACTTACATTAAATAAATGTGTATTACTTTTTCTCTCCCACAGCTCTCATGTCTCACCATATTTTTTGATATTCACTTTTTTCTATAATGCCCCACAAATGTAATATTAAAAATTAATAAAATTGCATACCTTTCCCCTGTTAATCTGCCATTGCTCATTTGTTTTATAGACCCAACTATCAGGGTATAAGAAAAGTCTTTTTCCCTCTTGAGTTCAAATAAGGAAACATTAACAAGGAGAATGCAATCAAACATAAAATTCAGAATATAATTACTTGGATTGACATAATGGGAAGGTCAACATGACTTCCCAGAAAATGACATGCAGGAAAACAGGCAATTTGTAAGACATGATTTGAAAGTGGAATTTGTTTCTTAGAATTATTTTTATACATTCTTTCCCAACAGCCCCAAGTTTAAGAATTCATCCAAAAAGTATGTGTTAAAATAACCTACTAGGATGATTTCAACTTTTTTTGCTCCCTTTTTAGGCAAATTTTGTTCCACTTGCTTATTCAGGCATTGTGTGAGCAATTTCTTCTGTTGTTTTGATAGAATCCAATGTTCCTCACTCTTCAGGATGTGCCAAGGCAAAGCATGCTTTTTGTCTTTGCTGCCTTTCTAATTCAAATGTTGTTGCTTTATACTGGTTGCTAATGAATCTCCCGATTATGATTCTGCCTATGAATGGCCCCTCAAATCTCACTGGGACCCATTTTCTATACCTTTAGTTTGCAAATATCCAGGTACCTATACCCAAGAAGTGAGTGGGGTTTGGTTTGGTTTTTTTGGGGTGAAATAGAAAGAAAATAATTTAACATTTTTCCTCCATTCTCTCGCAGAGAATTCAGTGTTCATAAACTCAGGTCAACTTCCTGCATTAAAGTGGCTTTCCATTGCTCAGAAATCTGCATTTGTATTTCACAAAGATTAGGAGACACTTTGCAAGAGACTACTTTAAGTCAATGTCCTACATGTCACAAACAAAACATTACTTGTTAGTCACAATGTGAATATTTTTAATGACTGTTGGGAATAAGACCATCTTAAAGCTGATTTCCTATTTGCAGGTTCTCTGAATTTCAATATACCCTGAAAGATAATAATAGTAAATAAACCTTTATAGTTATGAAGACTGAGGCTCAGTAGTTTTGCAGCTGTAGACATTTAGGACCTTCAATGTCCTCTAGTCCAGTTATCTGTTTTTGCACATTCAGAAACAAGTACAGGGAGGTAAAGCAATTTGGGCTGTCATACGAATAGTTTTTCATCTGTTTGGGTACAGTGCTTTCTCTGGCTTCTGAACAAGTATTACACATGTTATCAGTACCTCTGCAATTTAATCATAGCCCCAGTTTTGTGACACTTTTTATTTATGAATTGTGGTGAAGAGACTCTAAAATGGCCCCCAGTGATCCTGCCTCATATTCCTGAACAATATCCTCCCCTTGAGTGTAAGTGGGACCTATGACTTCTTTCTAACCAATAGAATGTGGCAAAAATAATGGAATATGATTTCCTAATTTCATTACCTAAGATTCTCACATCTATCTAGTTCAAGCAAGCTATTAAAACATGAAAATAGATACATTATTCACATATGACTTACATGCAGGAAATTATTCGCTGTTGGGTTTTTCTTGAGACAGAGCCTTGCTCTGTCACACAGGGTAGAGTTCAGTGGCACAATCTCAGCTCACTGTAACCTCTACCTCCCGGGTTCAAACGATTCTCATGTCTCTGCCTCCCAAGTAGCTGGGATTAGAAGCGTACACCAACATGCTCAACTAATTTTTGTATTTTTAATAGAGACAGGGTTTCACCATGTTGGCCAAGCTGACCTTGATCTCTTGGCCTGAAGGGATCCACCTGCCTCAGCCTCTCAAAGTGCTGGGATTTTTAGTAGAGACGGGGTTTCACCATGTTGACCAGGATGGTCTCGATCTCTTGACCTCGTGATCCACCCACCTCGGCCTCCCAAAGTGCTGGGATTACAAGCATGAGCCACCGCGCCCGGCCAGCTATTGTAAAAACGTAACTAAGTTCTCGAAAATATTTAGATTATTACAATTATTATTCTACTTTACTGCGTATATTTATAATTAAGAAACAGAACCAGGTTAACCAAAGTGAGAAATATTATTGGAATGACACTATGCCAATATCGAATAGCATTCTTAAAATATAGTTTGGCGTTAATGCAAAAATTAAAATAGAGACAGACTTTAAGCCCACAAACATAACTTAATATTTCTTATTTTTAGGATTTTATATATGAGAATCTTAAATTATTTTTATGAACCCAAAAGAATAGAGAAAATTATTTATTAGAGTCTAATTTTTGTGTAATTTGCTAAAACATTACTATCTGCCAAGATATACTTGAAGATGATATCACGGCCCCAGGAATAAACTAGCCTCATCTGGGTCGGTTTGTTTGCTTGTCCCCACCACCCCCCCCACAGTGGACTTTGGCACAAGTCATAAAAATTATTTTTACTTACAAGTTATCTTTATTTTAAAGTTGGATGACACATTGCTGACTTGTTAGATACTTAGATTTAAACTATAACAAAGCAACTGTGCTTTTATGAGTGGAACTGAAAGTGATCTGGAGCTCCCATGGCGACCTGGCATCCTGGGAATTTATGAGCCTGATCTGAGGAGGTTATGTGAGTTCTTCCCACCCTATCTGCTGTGGCTGCTCTATAACCAAGTATTGAACCAAGAGAAATAAACTTTATACATTTAAATGTCTGACTCTTAAAAGTTAATTTGGACTAAGAAGTTCTTAAATGTCGGAATCAGAATTTTAGAACTGAAGAGGACTTTGGAGATTAACCAATTTCACTTCCTCACTTCACAAATGAGTAAACTGAGCAATTCCTTTGTCAATAAATGTGATGAGTTCTATCTTAGAGAAAAATCTGGCCAGAGAAGTGATCTGTTCAAGATTGAAAAGCCAATGTGTCAGGAAACCATGATATCAGTTTGAATCTGACTCTAACATTTGATTCTCTCCCATGACACCATCCTGCCTTTCATAAAATTCCTCAGAAGCAAGAATATGGTTTATAGAGATCCAAGAACAGAGAGTTTCAAAGAGAGACAAACCCCTGAAACAGTGCAGGATGAGCCTTCACAGAGCACGTAGAGAAAGGCATTGTCAAAGTATACCTTTCAAAATGTTAACTCTCATTCAAACATTTGGTGAATGTGTCAAAGATCTGTTTAATGCATCAAAGACAGAACCAGCAGAATGGTAAAGCTGGTTCAAAGAGCCTTTGCAGAACAGAGGTTTATATAGGCATTCAGGAAGGCAATGATGGGCTGGGTGCAGTGGCTCACACTTGTAATCCCAGCACTTGGGAGGCTGAGGTGGTGGATCACTTGATATCAGGACTTTGAGACCAGCCTGGCCAGTATGCTGAAACCCCAACTCTACTAAAAATACAACAGCAAACAATTAGCCAGGCATGGTAGCACACACCTGTAGTCTCAGCTACTTGGGAGGCTAAGGCAGAAGAATTAATTGACTCCAGGAGACAGAGGCTGCAGTGAGCCAAGATCACACCACTGCACTCCAGCCTGGGCAATGGAAGGAGACTTCATCTCAAAAAAGAAAAAAAAAAAGGAAGGCAGTTATGAAACAGGTTTGATAAATTTGGTTTTTATTTACATCTCTACTGATAAAAATCATTTGTAATTTGTCAGTCTTCTTACTACACAGAATTCAAGTCCCTAATCTATAGTAAATGGTATATCAAAGGTTCATTTCTCTAGAGAAATCTGTTGGGGTAGTTGCCTGGTAGCTATCTGGCAACTATGTATTTATCAAGTTACATTCCTTGACCAGCACTTGAAGTCCTCAGTTTTTGATGCCAATTAGGTATGGTGCAAAGAATACTAACAATTGATCATGATGGGGGTGGAGTTGGCCTTCTTTTATAAAAGCTAAGGAGCAAAGAAAGAGTATGAGCATAAACAGAATATCATGCCACCTCATCCCAGAGGTGACCCCCAGAAAGTAACTTTGGTACAATGGAACACAGATGGTTAGACACTAGATCCTGATATAGAGGAGTTCTGGCCATCCCAATCCTATTCTCAGGGAAAATTGGTCTTTTCATTCCATTTCTTTTTTTTTTTTGAGACGGAATTTCGTTCCTGTTACCCAGGCTGGAGTGCAATGGTGCGATCTCGGCTCACCGCAACCTCCGCCTCCTGGGTTCAGGCAAATTCTCCTGCCTCAGCCTCCCGACTAGCTGGGACTACAGTTGTGCACCACCATAATATTTTGTATTTTTAGTAGAGACGGGGTTTCACCATGTTGACCAGGATGGTCTCGATCTCTTGACCTCGTGATCCACCCGCCTCGGCCTCCCAAAGTGCTGGGATTACAGGCGTGAGCCACCGCGCCCGGCCTTTTCATTCCATTTCTATCTGCTTCTTGCCTCACAATCTGTTCTTTTATTTAACTATCTCCAGGTTTTTTACCTAACCTGGAATTCGTAAATGAACCCCTTGGATCTGTTGGCAGGTGTGTTGTGAACAGCTTGAAATCATGACTCTTGAATGAATAGAAAATCATCTTTTCCCTTTACCTTGGCTGAAACAAGGTAGGAACTTTTCAATGGAACATATACTGTAAAGTAAAAGAAAATCCACATCATATCAAAGAATATTTAGAAAGCATAGTCAATTTGTGGTGTGGTATGGCTTTAATTAACTTAAGCTAAATAAGAATTCTTCCATATTATGGGGGATTCTGCTCATGGGAATTAAAGCATTTTTTTTCTTTTCCTCCTGTTTATCTGGGAAACCATGCCTGGAAAAAATAAAATCAATCACCTTTTCTTCAACCTTATCCTTCCCACTTTCCCACTTCTTTTTCCACCTCCTATCTTTGCTCCAGCATGAAGCTTCAAAGAGGCTCTGGTGACCATTCACCTCTCTTCTTCCCATTTGAAAGTTAGGGTGTTCAAAGGAAGCCAGTAGATTAATTACTCTCCTTTTTGTCCCCACCTTATCTTAGAGTGGGAAAAAATGTAAATGCAAACTCCAGATGTTTAACTGCCTATTCAACTGCTCTTCTAAAACTAACTTAACTCTGTCTACTGGCAGAATTGAATCCAATGATAGTAATTGCTTCTGAAAAGCAAAAGACAGTCAGAAGTCTATTTTAACTTCTCCCTGACTCCTTATTATCAATGAATGTGCCATCCTCTATGCCAGCTGGAAATATAAATACCTGTTTCTAAAAGTATAGGATATAATGGCTGAGAAGGTTGAAAAATCAAGATCACTGATCAACATCCATTAGCACCCTGGTACACTCTGAACATTGATTGGCAGTAAATACAGTAGCAAGCATGAAGCTTCATAGAATGGGACACAGGCCAACTACAGGCAGTCATACAAAACCTAATCAGAGGGCAGTATAAGAGATAAGGGACAAATTTAGGTTCCCAGCCTGGCACACACAATGTAAAAGAATCCAAATACAGTCTATTTTCCCCTAGAAGTTTTCCTTAGGAGAAGATGGACTCACCCTAGAGACTGACTACATCCAATTTTATCTGCATATAAATGATAATTTAATTCAAAATGGTCTCCCTGTTCCTTTAAGAAAAATAAGTAAGAAATAAGTCAGGTAAAAGGGCTAATATGTTTACAAAATCTTCCTTCTGAATTGGCAATTTTAAATTAATTTGGGGGGAGTTTTATACTTTAATAAAAACTTGTACTTTGTTTTAAAGGAAATAGAGCCTCCTGCTCTGTTTATGCTCAATTTAGAATATTTGCAAAATACAGTCTGTTTTTTTGAAATCTTGGAGAAATGATTCTTACTCTTACCTTTGTTTTACCAATGCTCTGCCTCTTCCCTGGTATTTCATCCAGGAAATTTTCTCTTACATAGGAAGTTTTTCCAGCTGGAAAATATTCACAGATTTTCTGATCAAAGGTTACTGTTGTTTGGTTCTTCCCACACTAATATCCTTAGTGAGTCCTAAACTTTATACTGCTCTCAAAAGCTTCCTTTTTAAAAAAGTTTTTAAGCTCTGAAGTTTTTAAGCTCTAAGTTAATTCACTAAGTTAATGAAACTACAAACTCCCCATTTTCTAATTTCTTTTCCTTCTACAGGCAGATTTTCTTCTCCTTTTAATGGTGTTCTGTTTTTCTGTAAGTTTCTTTCCTTTTTATGCAGTTTCAGATGAAGGTTTGTTTGCTTTTAACTTCAACTTGCCCCATGAAGAGCAACAGTTTTCACTAGATCTGAGTGCCTTCCTCTATTTTTTTATCTTTCCCATAATTCTTATATATATTGCTTAAAATTTGATACTCCATAGATTTTAAACAGAAGGAAGATTTTATTTAAAAGTTTGGGGTATCTCATAGAATCCAGGGAATGATTAAGCAGTCAAGACCGTAAGCTGAGGAATGAGGGCAGCTGGGGATACTGCAGCACCTGGAGTTTATGGACTTTCAATTATCATTTTTTCAGATCAAATACAAAAATGAGTTATGTTTTTTCTATAGAAAAATAGATACATAGAGCAAACAGGCTATAGATACATTTTACAGTATAATCTGAGTTTTGTAAAAGAAATAGGTATAGTATTATCATAACCGATCACATATTAGAATAATGATTCTCTTCATTGCATTTATCTGTTCTCAAATTAACATGTACTACTCGTGTGATTTTAGAAGTTTGAAAGTAAAGTATCTCTGTGTTGTGGAGTTATAAATAAATGACCTCTGTGAACACATCATTCATCAGAAGCATCCATTAGTGTTTATTAACTTCTGGCTGGTGGCCCAACACATTTCTCTGCAGCGTGTTGCCTCTCTGCAGCTTTTGCATTGTGTGGGATTTGAATAAAGTTAAATACCCCAAAGAAAACCCAGAAAATAGTCTCTGCCTCTCTAGACTGTTGCAGAAATAACTGGCTCTTCCAGCTCTGTTTCCTTCTATTACTCTGCTACCCTTTCCACTCAGTTCCCACTGGAACTCAGTTCTAGAGGATCCCATTCTTTGTCTAGCATTGTTTGGTTGGATCTTGAAGACTGTGGGTGTTATTACCGTTCAAGGGACAGGAAAGGGAATTATGACTGCCTCAGCAGGAAAATAAAATTTTGCAGTGGGTGGTTACAGAACAGCATAAAGAAGAAACACCACTATGTTTTGAGTGTAACTCAAATATAATGTCAGACATAAGAGATTCTCAATCCATGCTACCAGATAAAGCAGAATATAAACATATACACAAAATGTTTTCCATTTGCAAAACTAAGCCAGTATTATTATCTTTAATTTGAATCACCAAATTTTCTTTTTGCTAATCAGTGTTTCCTGGTTGTTTTTCCCCCTTAAATAAACCTGTGTGACTCATTTTAAACATTAAAAAGTTAAAATGATAACTGCAGGTGGGTTACATATTGGCAGGAAGAGGCTTCATACACACAAACACCCTGCTGTGTCTTCCCAATTTGCCGGCCAAGATTTCAGAAACAGTGGAAGTGAGGTAGGGTAGCTGCACAGAGCAAGAGCAAATGCTGCCCACCTGGGCCTGGCTTCTTCCTCACCCCTGACTCCCCTACAGGGTATGCAGCTGCCTGCAACACTCGCTGGCCAGAGAGAATTCTCGCATAGCTGGGGAAAACCATTTAAAAGTTAAATGTTCTCCCATCCCACTGCCATAGTTGGTTCGACTCTGATCATTATGTCAGTTGTAGGACATGGTTCAGAAATCCTTTTCCCACAGTAGCACCGAAACTGAGATCCAACCATCCACTAGAGTTCACTGTGGTCATTTATAAATACATATCATATTTTTAAACTTATCATGATCCTACTCAATCTATGCATCCATTAATCTCAAAGCAGGCACACAATACTGTACTAGACAAGGACAGGCACTAATGACTGTGCCATGTGCCCGTCCATAAAACTGGCTCTTGCCTTAGCTTCTGGAGGGTTTTAGGCTTTGGGTAACCTTCACAGCTGACAGTGCTCTGCTTTCACCTGAGGATAGGTGGAATGGTACTGATTGTCTGCAGATGAGAAGCAAAAATATGGCTGCCTGTGCAATTCATTAAAAATGCCTTGAGCAATTGCTAGTGGTTAAAGAAAGTACCACAGAAACAGTGCGTCTCCAAGGTGATGTCACTAACAGCTGCTTACAGCTTCTCACTTATATGTAAAAACAAATACCTGTGCTTTTATGATTGCAGAGGAGAAAAAGTAATTTGCCTTTTTCTCATTTATTACAAGGTTCATGGCTAAGACCCCTATAACAAAAGACAGATTAACAAGAGAAAAGCATGCAAATTTGTTTTAATTTTTACGTGACACAGGAGATGCCAGAAATGAAGGCCCAAAGAGATGACTAAGGACCCTGCAACACTATTGGCACAAGCCTTATTTACCCTTAATTTCTTTATACGTGTTGAAAGTAACGGGTTCATGTACTGGAGCTCCTTGTTAATCTTGCATCACCCGGGCAGGCCAAGAGCTCTCTTTCTAATGCCACTTGCCTAAGACAGGGTCCCATAACTGTAGTGTATCCCTTGTCTTTTTTCCAACTTACTGGGGGAGGGAGCTCAGGGAAAATTTCTGCCTCCTCGGTCGCACCTTTACCCGGTAATCGTGGGGCTGAGGGAGGAGGAGACGGCCGTAAGGAAGATGATCGTTCTTCCTTTTTTAGGCTCTTCTGTGCAGAGTGGGGCCAAAGCAGCCCTAACTAAGCCTCATAATGTTAAAGATGTTACTGGTACCCGTTCCCCTTGCACATGATGTCATTTAAGATTTCTCCTGTCTTGCTCCCGGAGCTCTAGGTCTAACTGCCTTCTTCTGGAAACCATGGGTTATGGAAAACGACAGTTCGCATTAGGACCCTTAACTGGGCCTCCAAGACCACTAGCTTCAAGCAGCTGTTTTAATACTTTCATATACTGTTGCTGTTGAGCAGATAACTGTTGTTC
The DNA here is from genome assembly GCF_049354715.1 of Callithrix jacchus. Taxonomy (NCBI): domain Eukaryota; kingdom Metazoa; phylum Chordata; class Mammalia; order Primates; family Cebidae; genus Callithrix; species Callithrix jacchus. Next base: position 39,093,659 of record NC_133511.1, on the reverse strand, counting down.
CATGATGAAACCGTAGCTTAAAAATGCCCTCCAACTTGGAAATCCCCAGTGGGCACCAATTACTTACTGCGCAGTCACTTCGTTTTCGGGAATTCCCATCGCGATCTGTTGCCGCGTTACTCACAGGGCGCACCACCTGCCGGTCTGTCCAGCTGACCCTGGCGGACAGATGAAATGACTACTCAGAAACAGGTATGCAGTGTAAGAGCAGCTAGATGACTGCCTGCCCCTAGGGGACAGAGAGTAGCACCTAGAAGCTGGAGCTGTTTGCTTCTTTTTTTCCTGAGATGGAGTCTAGTCCTGTTGCCTAGGCTGGAGTGCAATGGCCTGATCTCAGCTCACTGCAACCTCCGCCTCCTGGGTTCAAGTAATTCTCCTGTCTCAGCCTCACGCATAGCTGGGATTACAGGTGCCTACCACCATGCCCAGCTAATTTTTGTATTTTTGGTAGAAACGGGGTTTCTCCATGCTAGCCAGGCTGGTTTCAAACTTCTTGGCCTCCCAAAGCGCGGGGATTAAAGGCGTGAGCCACTGCACCTGGCCACTGCTCGCTTTTCTTTTCTTTTTTTTTTTTTTTTTTTTTTTTTTTTTTTTTTTTGAGATGGATTTTCGCTCTTGTTACCCAGGCTGGAGTGCAATGACACGATCTCGGCTCACCACAACCTCCGCCTCCTGGGTTCAGACAATTCTCCTGCCTCAGCCTCCTGAGTAGCTGGGATTACAGGCACGTGCCACCATGCCCAGCTAATTTTTTGTATTTTTAGTAGAGACGGGGTTTCACCATGTTGATCAGGATGGTCTCGATCTCTTGACCTCGTGATTCACCCACCTCGGCCTCCCAAAGTGCTGGCACTGCTTGCTCTTATTCAGTCTAGGCACAATGCTGAAAACCTGGAGCCAATGCAACCTGTAGGTAATTAACATTTATTGTTCCCCTTTCAGAGAATGTCGCTGGCATGCTGGTGATCAAAGATCAGTTCCTGGTCAACATAAGTAAACAAGCCATTTTAAGATAAATTCCCCCACACTCCCTTGTACCTACTCCTTGTCCTCTGCCTAGGGTTATAGAACAGCTGCCTTCAGCTATTCTTCCCCTGGGCTCTGCAAAACCTTCCCACCTTTCAGAAGGTTTGTGTCCTTTCCCTATAATTTTTCCCACCTCTCTGACCAATCCCCCACACAAAGACATGTGTTTTTATGGACAGTCATGCAGGAGTGATTAAAGGACAAAAGGGTATAATCTAATGGCAATAAACTGGGAAAAATTTTGTATCTACTGCCAATAAACTAGGATAAAGTAAATAATCTATATGGCAATAAACTATGGTATGATCTAATGGCAATAAACTGTGATTAATTATATAATCTAATGGCAATAAACCGGAATAAAATAAATATAGCAAGGCCTGTTTATTCAGATTCTTCTTGGCATCCCTGAGTGGCATTCCTTCCTTCAGTGTATAAGGTAGGATTTCTGTCACATGGAGGTCTTCAGGGGAGGAGGAAGAAAAAGTCTTACTGTTTTGTGTCCCTGTGCAGGAATATATGAGGCTGGGTAATTTCTAAAGAAAAGAGATTCATTTATCTCGAAGTTCTTTAGGCTGTGAAGAAGCATGGTGCCAGCATCTGTGCAGCTTCTGGTAAGGACATTTGTGCCATATCAAACCGGAGAAGGTTAAAGGGAAAGCAGCACATGAAGAGAGTGCAAACCCAAGAGGTGTCTAGTCTTTTTTTTTTAATTGCATTTTAGGTATTGGGGTAAATGTGAAGAACATGCAAGATCGTTGCATAGGTGCACACATGGCAATGTGATTTGCTACTCTCCTCCCCATCACCTATAACTGGCATTTCTCCCCATGCTCTCTCTCCCCAACTCCCCACCCCCTGCTGTCCCTCCCCTAGTTTCCCCCAACAGACCCAGTGTTCAATGCTCCCCTCCCTGTGTCCATGTGTTCTCATTGTTCAACACCCACCTATGAGTGAGAACATGTGGTGTTTGATTTTCTGTTCTTGAATCAGTTTGCTGAGAATGATAGTTTTCAGGTTCATCCATGTCCCTACAAAGGACATGAACTCATTGTTTTTGATGGCTGCATAATATTCCATGGTGTATATGTGCCACATTTTCCCTGCCCAGTCTATCATTGATGGGCATTTGGGTTGGTTCCAGGTTTTTGCTATTGTAAACTGTGCTGCAATGAACATTCATGTGCATGTGTCCTTATAGTAGAATGATTTGTAATCCTTTGGATATATACCAGTAATGAGATGGCTGGGTCAAATGGAATCTCCATTTCTAGGTCCTTGAGAAATCGCCACACTGTCTTCCACAATGGTTGAACTAATTTACACTCCCACCAACAGTGTAAAAGTGTTCCTATTTCTCCACATCCTCTCCAACATCTGTTATCTCCAGACTCTTTAATGATCGCCATTCTAACTGGCGTGAGATGGTATCTCAATGTGGTTTTGATTTGCATCTCTCTAATGACCAGTGATGATGAGCATTTTTTCATATGTTTGTTGGCCTCATGTATGCCTTCTCTTGAAAAGTGTCTGTTCATATCCTTTGCCTACTTTTGAATGGGCTTGTTTGTTTTCTTCCTGTAAATCTGTTTTAGTTCTTTGTAGATTCTGGATATCAGCCCTTTGTCAGAATGGTAGATTGCAAACATTATTTCCCATTCTGTTGGTTGCTGATTCACTCTAATGACTGTTTCTTTTGCTGTGCAGAAGCTGTGGAGTTTGATTAGGTCCCATTTGTCTATTTTGGCTTTTGTTGCCAATGCTTTTGGTGTTTTGGTCATGCGGTTCTTGCCTACTCCTATGTCCTGAATGGTTTTGCCTAGATTTTCTTCTAGGGTTTTTATGTTGTTAGGTGTTACGTTTTAGTCTTTAATCCATCTGGAGTTAATTTTAGTGTAAGGTGTCAGGAATGGGTCCAGTTTCTGCTTTCTGCACATGGCTAGCCAGTTTTCCCAACACCATTTATTGAACAGGAAATCCTTCCCCATTTCTTGTTTTTGTCAGGTTTGTCAGAGATCGGATGGTTGTAGATGTGTTGTGTTGCCACTGACGCCTCTGTTCTGTTCCACTCATCTATATCTCTGTTTTGGTACCAGTAACATGCTGTTTTGATTGCTGTAGCCTCGTAGGGTGTCTAGGCTTTGTAACGAACCAGTCTCTCAGGAGCAAGCCCATTTTCCTGGGTACCAATCCAGTCTTGCAAGATTGAGAACTCACTCACTACCAAGAATGGCACCAAGTCCCTCATGAGGTGCCCACTCTCGTGACTAAACACCCCCCCACTAGGCCCCACTTCACTGGAGATCAAATTTCAACATGAGATTTGGTGGGGACAAGCAAACCATACCCAAACCACAGAGGCTGATCACCCCAGGTGTTGTGACCTGCTTGGGGAAGAAGGATAAGGTAAAGGTAAGAGTGGCCTAAGATAAAATCATACCTTTGAAAGTGAATTTGATATAAACTCTGCTATTAACTGGCACTCATTATTTATAAATAAACTTCATTAAATATGTGGCTGTCTTCATGGGGCTTGGAATGTACTCCTACCTCAGGAAATGAGCAGTGCTTCCTACACTGGGCGCTGCAGGGACGGGAAGAAAATAATGATACAATGATCTTTCCCATGTACTCATCTGAAATATCTTGCTTTGCCTTATTTTTAACAATTCCTGGACTTCAGTAACTGTTACTACTAAACAGAAAGCCCCTCTTTCCTTGTTATTTCTCCTTCCTAGCACAGCAAGGTCTAATTCATAACTCCGTTTCAGTGTTCCAATTCTAGAATATTCTTCTACAGTTTCCTGCATTTACAGCTCTGTTTTTTTCTAGTTTCTGCATACTCCTTTCGGTGGTTCCCTTTTTTCTCTAACTATGTAGAACCAATGCTTTACTGGATCCTGAGGGCACATTGAGTGGTATTGACTTACCAGAGGCCTGAAGAGGAAGTGTGTCTCCTTAGCCTATCCAGACAACATCCTGATTTCATTATCCATGGTTGGAATTGAAAGTAAACAGAGACATTACCAAATGGATAGTGTACATCTCAAAATCCATGCTACCAAAAAGACGTTTATAGATTATTAATAGGAGAAAAGCCAGTACACCAATGTAAGAATTTATCATCTCATTTTTATAAAAAGAGATACCTTCACACTTCCTTAAGACACAAAATAAATGGCATTTATTATCATTTTGATTGTCTATCCTTGTTAATTACTCTCAAATGAACATGTGTTATGGATAGTTTTCAAATTTTGGTGGTAAAATATTACTTCTGAAATAGCACATCAAATCTGGTAATAACTGTGATCACAAATAAATTCTCTGTTGATGCCACCAGGCATCCATGAACCTCTGGTTACCGGCAAAGCCTGGGTGCCCAGGTGTTCACAGCAGTCGGGCCTAGGAATACTTAACCATAATCCCCTCCTCTGGACTTCGCTTTTTTCCGATTTTGAAATCTCCCGGCTTCCAGTAACTTCTCACCATAGTGAAACCACAGACACCCTTTTTCTATCTCTTTTCATTCCATAACAAAACCAAACTCTCCCTTCCGGATTTCTCATTTTTTCATGAGTTTTCCCTGCCATTTCCAGGCCCTGTTTGAGCCCAGGATAAAATTAATGAAACTGCCTACTTTGGACCAGAAAGCAAATTGCTCTTTATATTTTGTTAAGAAAGATTTTTTTTTTTTAATTTTTTATTTGATTATAGGTTTTGGGGTACATGAGCAGAGCATGCGAGACAGTTGCATAGGTACACACATGGCAGTGTGCTTTGCTTTTCTTCTCCCCTTCACCCACATTTGGCATTTCTCCCCAGGCTATCCCTCCCCACCTCCCCCTCCCACTGGCCCTCCCCTTTTCCCCCCAATAGACCCCAGTGTTTAGTACTCCCCTTTCTGTGTCCATGTGTTCTCATTTTTCATCACCCACCTATGAGTGAGAATATGCGGTGTTTCATTTTTTGTTCTTGTGTCAGTTTGCTGAGGATGATGTTTTCCAGATTCATCCATGTCCCTACAAACGACACGAACTCATCATTTCTGATTGCTGCATAATATTCCATGGTGTATATGTGCCACATTTTTCCAATCCAGTCGATTATCAATGGGCATTTGGGTTGATTCCAGGTCTTTGCTATTGTAAACAGTGCTGCAATGAACATTCGTGTACATGTGTCCTTATAGTAGAACGATTTATAGTCTTTTGGATATATACCCAGTAATGGGATTGCTGGGTCAAATGGAATTTCTATTTCTAAGGCCTTGAGGAATCGCCACACTGTCTTCCACAATGGTTGAACTAATTTACACTCCCACCAACAGTGTAAAAGTGTTCCTTTTTCTCCACATCCTCTCCAGCATCTGTTGTCTCCAGATTTTTTAATGATCGCCATTCTAAGTGGCGTGAGATGGTATCTCAATGTGGTTTTGATTTGCATCTCTCTGATGACCAGTGACGATGAGCATTTTTTCATATGATTGTTGGCCTCATATATGTCTTCTTTCGTAAAGTATCTGTTCATATCCTTTGCCCACTTTTGAATGGGCTTGTTTTTTTTTTTCCTGTAAATCTGCTTGAGTTCTTTGTAAATTCTGGATATCAGCCCTTTGTCAGATGGGTAGACTGCGAAAATTTTTTCCCATTCTGTTGGTTGCCGATCCACTCTAGTGACTGTTTCTTTTGCCGTGCAGAAGCTGTGGAGTTTCATTAGGTCCCATTTGTCTATTTTGGCTTTTGTTGCCAATGCTTTTGGTGTTTTGTTCATGAAGTCCTTGCCTACTCCTATGTCCTGGATAGTTTTGCCTAGATTTCCTTCTAGGGTTTTTATGGTGCCAGGTCTTATGTTTAAGTCTTTAATCCATCTGGAGTTAATTTTAGTGTAAGGTGTCAGGAGTGGGTCCAGTTTCTGCTTTCTGCACATGGCTAGCCAGTTTTCCCAACACCATTTGTTAAACATGGAATCCTTGCCCCATTGCTTGTTTTTGTCAGGTTTATCAAAGATTGTATAGTTGTATGTATGTTGTGTTGCCTCCGGTGCCTCTGTTTTGTTCCATTGGTCTATATCTCTGTTATGGTACCAGTACCATGCTGTTTTGATTACTGTAGCCTTGTAGTATAGTTTGAAATCCGGTAGTGTGATGCCCCCCGCTGTGTTCTTTTTGCTTAGAATTGACTTGGCTATGCGGGCTCTCTTTTGGTTCCATATGAAGTTCATGGTGGTTTTTTCCAGTTCTGTGAAGAAAGTCAATGGTAGCTTGATGGGGATAGCGTTGATTCTGTAAATTACTTTGGGCAGTATAGCCATTTTCACGATATTAATTCTTCCTAACCATGAACATGGAATGTTTCTCCATCTGTTTGTGTCCTCTCTGATTTCATTGAGCAGTGGTTTGTAGTTCTCCTTGAAGAGGTCCCTTACGTTCCTTGTGAGTTGTATTCCAAGGTATTTTATTCTTTTTGTAGCAATTGCGAATGGCAGTTCGCTCTTGATTTGGCTTTCTTTAAGTCTGTTATTGGTGTAGACGAATGCTTGTGATTTTTGCACATTGATTTTATATCCTGAGACTTTGCTGAAGTTGTTTATCAGTTTCAGGAGTTTTTGGGCTGAGGCGATGGGGTCTTCTAGGTATACTATCATGTTGTCTGCAAATAGAGACCATTTGGCTTCCACCTTTCCTATTTGAATACCCTTTATTTCTTTTTCTTGCCTGATTGCTCTGGCTAGAACTTCCAGTACTATATTGAATAGGAGTGGTGAGAGAGGGCATCCTTGTCTAGTGCCAGATTTCAAAGGGAATGCTTCCAGTTTTTGCCCATTCAGTATGATATTGGCTGTTGGTTTGTCATAAATAGCTTTTATTACTTTGAGATACGTTCCATCGATACCGAGTTTATTGAGGGTTTTTAGCATAAAGGGCTGTTGAATTTTGTCAAATGCCTTCTCTGCGTCAATTGAGATAATCATGTGGTTTTTGTTTTTGGTTCTGTTTATGCGGTGAATTACATTGATAGACTTGCGTATGTTGAACCAGCCTTGCATCCCCGGGATGAATCCTACTTGATCATGATGAATAAGTTTTTTGATTTGCTGTTGCAATTGGCTTGCCAATATTTTATTGAAGATTTTTGCATCTATGTTCATCATGGATATTGGCCTGAAGTTTTCTTTTCTCGTTGGGTCTCTGCCGGGTTTTGGTATCAGGATGATGTTGGTCTCATAAAATGATTTGGGAAGGATTCCCTCTTTTTGGATTGTTTGAAATAGTTTTAGAAGGAATGGTACCAGCTCCTCCTTGTGTGTCTGGTAGAATTCGGCTGTGAACCCGTCTGGACCTGGGATTTTTTTGTTAGGTAGACTCTTAATTGCTGCCTCGACTTCAGACCTTGTTATTGGTCTATTCATAGTTTCAGCTTCCTCCTGGTTTAGGCTTGGGAGGACACAGGAGTCCAGGAATTTATCCATTTCTTCCAGGTTTACTAGTTTATGCGCATAGAGTTGTTTGTAATATTCTCTGATGATGGTTTGAATTTCTGTGGAATCTGTGGTGATTTCCCCTTTATCATTTTTTATTGCATCTATTTGATTGTTCTCTCTCTTTTTTTTAATCAATCTGGCTAGTGGTCTGTCTATTTTGTTGATCTTTTCAAAAAACCAGCTCTTGGATTTATTGATTTTTTGAAGGGTTTTTCGTGTCTCAATCTCCTTCAGCTCAGCTCTGATCTTAGTAATTTCTTGTCTTCTGCTGGGTTTGAGTTTTTTTGATCTTGCTCCTCTAGCTCTTTCAATTTTGACGATAGGGTGTCAATTTTGGATCTCTCCATTCTCCTCATATGGGCACTTATTGCTATATACTTTCCTCTAGAGACTGCTTTAAATGTGTCCCAGAGGTTCTGGCATGTTGTGTCTTCGTTCTCATTGGTTTCGAAGAACTTCTTTATTTCTGCCTTCATTTCGTTGTTTACCCAGTCAACATTCAAGAGCCAGTTGTTCAGTTTCCATGAAGCTGTGCGGTTCTGGGTCGGTTTCTGAATTCTGAGTTCTAACTTGATTGCACTATGGTCTGAGAGGCTGTTTGTTATGATTTCAGTTGTTTTGCATTTGTTGAGCAGTGCTTTACTTCCAATTATGTGGTCAATTTTAGAGTAGGTGTGATGTGGTGCTGAGAAGAATGTGTATTCTGTGGATTTGGGGTGGAGAGTTCTGTAAATGTCCACCAGGTTTGCTTGCTCCAGGTCTGAGTTCAAGCCCTGGATATCCTTGTTGATTTTCTATCTGGTTGATCTGTCTAGTATTGACAGTGGAGTGTTAAAGTCTCCCACTATTATTGTGTGGGAGTCTAAGTCCTTTTGTAAGTCATTAAGAACTTGCCCTATGTATCTGGGTGCTCCTGTGTTGGGTCCATATATGTTTAGGATCATTAGCTCTTCTTGTTGTATCAATCCTTTTACCATTATGTAATGGCCTTCTTTGTCTCTTTTGATCTTTGTTGCTTTAAAGTCTATTTTATCAGAGATGAGAATTGCACCTCCTGCTTTTTTTTGCTTTCCATTAGCTTGGTAAATCTTCCTCCATCCCTTTATTTTGAGCCTTTGTGTATCCTTACATGTGAGATGGGTTTCCTGGATACAGCACACCGATGGGTTTTGGATTTTTGTCCAATTTGCCAGTCTGTGTCTTTTGATTGGTGCATTTAGTCCATTTACATTTAGGGTTAATATTGTTATGTGTGAATTTGATACTGCCATTTTGATGCTAAGTGGCTGTTTTGCCTGTTAGTTGTTGTAGATTCTTCATTATGTTGATGCTCTTTAGCATTCAGTGTGATTTTGGAATGGCTGGTACTGATTGATCCTTTCTATGTGTAGTGCCTCTTTTAGGAGCTCTCGTAAAGCAGGCCTGGTGGTGACAAAATCTCTGAGTACTTGCTTGTTCACAAAGGATTTTATTCTTCCTTCACTTCTGAAGCTCAGTTTGGCTGGATATGAAATTCTGGGTTGAAAGTTCTTTTCTTTAAGAATGTTGAATATTGGCCCCCACTCTCTTCTGGCTTGTAGTGTTTCTGCCGAGAGATCTGCTGTGAGTCTGATGGGCTTCCCTTTGTAGGTGACCCGACCTTTCTCTCTGGCTGCCCTTAGTATTCTCTCCTTTGTTTCAACCCTGTTGAATCTGACGATTATGTGCCTTGGGGTTGCTCTTCTTGCGGAATATCTTTGTGGTGTTCTCTGTATTTCCTGCAATTGAGTGTTGGCTTGTCTTACTAGGTGGGGAAAATTTTCCTGGATGATGTCCTGAAGAATATTTTCCAGCTTGGATTCATTCTCTTCGTCCCCTTCTGGTACACCTATCAAACGTAGGTTAGGTCTTTTCACATAGTCCCACATTCCTTGGAGACTTTGTTCATTCCTTTTTGCGCTTTTTTCTCTGATCTTGGTTTCTCGTTTTATTTCATTGAGTTGGTCTTCGACTTCAGATATTCTTTCTTCTGCTTGGTCAATTCGGCTATTGAAACTTGTGCATGCTTCGCGAAGTTCTCGTATTGTGTTTTTCAGCTCCTTTAATTCATTCATATTCCTCTCTAAGGTATCCATTCTTGTTATCATTTCCTCGAATCTTTTTTCAAATCTTTTTTCAAGGTTCTTAGTTTCTTTGCATTGATTTAATACATGATCTTTTAGCTCACAAAAGTTTCTCATTATCCATCTTCTGAAGTCTAATTCCGTCATTTCGTCACAGTCATTCTCCATCCAGCTTTACTCCCTTGCTGGTGAGGAGTTTTGGTCCTTTCTAGGAGGCGAGGTGTTCTGGTTTTGGGTGTTTTCCTCCTTTTTGCGCTGGCTTCTTCCCATCTTTGTGGATTTGTCCGCTGGTCGTCTGCGTAGTTGCTGACTTTTCGTTTGGGTCTCTGAGTGGACACCCAGAATGTTGATGATGAAGTATTTCTGTTGCTTGGTTTTCCTTCTACCAGTCTAGCCCCTTCGCTGTACGACTGCTGAGGTCCGCTCCAGACCCTGCTTGTCTGGGGTGCACCTCTAGTAGCTGTGGTACAGCGAGGGATGCTACCAGTTTCTTTTTCTGCTCTCTTTGTCCCAGGATGATGCCTGCCTAATGTCAGTCTTTTGGGTATAGAGGGGTCAGGGAGCTGCTTGAGGAGACAGTTTGTACTTTATAGGGGTTTAATTGCTGAGCTGTGCACTCTGTTGTTCATTCAGGGCTGTTATGCTGCTATGTTTGATTCTGCTGCAACAGAGCTCATTAAAAAACCCTTTTTTTTTTTTTCTCAAATGCTCTGTGTTGAGGGGTTTGGGCTTTATTTTTGGATGTCCGATCAGGTGTCCTGCCCAGCTAGAAGGCAGACTAGCCACTGTTTGGCTGCCGAGGCTCCGCCCTGCTGTTGTGTGATTCGCGCTGTTCCTGCCAGCTCTGCTGTGGTCTCCGCCACGCCCTGCGGCAGAGTCTCTTCGTTGTAGCGTGTTGCCTCAGCAACGGCAGGCTGCGTCAGCAGTGGGCGTGTATCTCAGTAGGGACGGGTTGCCTCGGCAACGGCTGGCTGCGTCAGCAGTGGGCGTGTATCTCAGTTGGGGTGGGTTGCCTCGGCAACGGCTGGCTGCGTCAGCAGTGGGCGTGTATCTCAGTTGGGGCGGGTTGCCTCGGCAACGGCTGGCTGAGTCAGCAGTGGGCGTGTATCTCAGTTGGGGCGGGTTGCCTCGGTAGTGGTGGACGCCCCTCCCCCACAAAGCGTCTCGGACCGTCTGCTCGGGATAGTTTGAAATCGCGGTTTTGTTCGTCCCACTGGGTATCCCAATCCCTGCAATCCCCTGGGCTGGCCTATTGTCCAAGTTTCGTTCAGTCTCAAGTCCAGCCCTCTCAAGTCTCAGGTTGCCGGTTCAACAGGGCACCCGGACAAGCGCGCCCTGTGGGGATTGCTGGGTAGGGCCGGCCGCCGCCGCCCCGGCTGCCGGCTTCGCCAGGCAGACCTACTGCCTGGCGTCCCATGTCTTTTTTATACTTGGGAGTTTCCCCGTTCTGTGGGCAACAAAGATCAGTCTGGAAATGCCGCTCTGACTCACCGTTTGCAGATTCAACGAGAAGAGCTCCAATCCTGGGTTGTTCTCACAGCGCCATCTTGAGTCCTCAAAAAAAAATCTTAATATGATTAAACTTGCTTACAACAGAGCAAAAAAAGGAACAATATGACATTAATAGATATTTCTAAATAGATGTCTTTGAAATATAGTCACAGTTCATTGATTAGAGAAAAAACAAACTATACTGTCTGATTTTATGTTTTGAAAAAATTAACAATGTTATCTGTAATTTACATGAAAATCATTTAATTTCTTCTTTATACTCATCTGTGTTTCCTCATTTCATCCAATCAAACTGTATTATTTTATCATTTGTATTATTTTAAAGGAAAAAATGACCTGCAGCATTCCAGGTTAACATATGGGGCAAGAGATCACACCCCTTCCTATGCTAACTGAATGTTCCTTTTTAGTTAGCCAAGGATAAGGACTTAATGGAGGCCAGGTACCACATAGACCAGAGGGAAATGCGCTATCTCCTGGCCTGGCTTTTTTTTCATGCCTGCCTTCTCCATGGAGCTGCTTGTCACTCTGATTGGCATTGAGAAAGCCAAATTCCTGTTGTGCCATTGTCCTTTCACAGGCATGCTTAAATCACCATTCACACTAAAGACTAATAATGGTGCATTTAAAATAATTCATAAATAGGTTTGATTTTTAGAGTAGTCGTAGGTTCACAGAAAAATTGGGCAGAAAATGTAAAGATCCCAAAGTCATGCATTTTTGTTTAAAGAAATATTCAAACACATCAGATTCTCTAAGAGAACTGAAAATATATATTCACATGGAAATGGGTGCACGAATGTGAATACTAGCATCATCCATAAGAGCCAGCAGGTGGAATCAACGCAAATGCCCATTAATGATGAATAGATAAACAAAATGGGATATATCTACACACTGTTCAGCCATAAAAAGGAATAGAGTACTGCTACATGCTATAACATGGAAGACCCTTAAAAACATTATGCTGAGTGAAAGATGCCACATGTCATATGATACCACTTACATGAAATATTTGGAATAGACAAATCTATAGATTAGTTGTTGCCAGTATTGCAGAGAGAGAGGAAGAAGGAGTGACTGCTACTAGGCACAGGGCTTCTTTTGGAGGTGATGAAAATTAGATAGGGTGATGGTAACAATTACACCAAAATATACACTTTAAAATGCCTCTATGTATTAAAGCAAAATCTGACCAGTGAAGACACATCCTTGTGGGTGTGAGAGGGGAAAAAAACAAAGTCCTTAGCGGCCTGTCTCTGAGGAGCATCTCTGCTTCAGCTCTACAGAGCCCTGCAAAGTCAGCTCTCTGCAGAGCACCACCTTCTTGGGGTTAATAAGCTTATATCAGACAGGTTCTGATTTTGAGAGGTATGAGGACAACAGCCACAAATTTCTTGAAACACAAATAATCTCCCTGAATGAAATCTGAAAGGAGCTGCTTCTTTCCTGCTCCTGTTCTTTCTCTACACAGGAGGGGAGTGCAGCTGGGGTCTCTCTGCACCTTCCCCAGTTGCTCAGGGGCTGGGGAGAACGATGGCAGTACCTGCCCTCTTTCTCCATGCGTCACTTTCTTACTGTTAAGGCTCAGCTTTCCCTTGAGGTTTTGCTACTTTTTCATGTACTTTTAGCTGGATTTTAAAACTTAATTTCCCTCTTGAGGTGAACCCATTCCTTTTCTATATCACGTGCAGAACTGACGCTGTTCGATGGATCCTGGAGGCATAATAAATGTTAGTGATTCATTAAAAGCATCCATTTTATTTTTTTAATTAAATTTGTAGCTGATTAATCTTGGTTAGAGTAGAGCATATAAGAAAGGCATTACATTAATAGAGCACTATTAAAATCACACCACAAAGATGTTTGTCACAAAGAGAGAAAACAGGACACAAACAATAAGTGTGTACAGTGTGATCCAATTTTATACAGAGATATCTACCTTGCTATCTCTAACTAGTGCCACAGCAAATGATCTTTTTCCTTTTATCGATTTTCTACTCTGCTAAATTGAATATACATGTCTTATGCAATTTTTAAAATTCAAAAGTAAAATGGTACCAACAGAATTTATAATAGTTATAAATAAATGACTCTAATCTGATCATCCTAAACAATCATTTATCAGCTTCTGAGTGAGCACACGATCCTCCCTAAGTACTTGAGGGTAGGAGGGAGGCATCAGAGACAGGGAGGAGAAAGATGGGCTAGAAAGGAATGAAGGTGTTCTCAGCCCTATAAGAGATCATATTCTGAGAAAATGATGTTGTACATCAGAGACCTGGCCTAGCATCATATCAGACTGTCTCCTGTGTGCCCTCTGATTCTAGTCATTCTTTTATTAAGCAACATTTACTGAAGGGCCACCCCAGAGTAAAAAGGTAAATGGGATATCGTCCCTGCCTTCAAGAAGCCTAAAGGAACATTAACTCTTTTCCTTACTTTTCATACTAGTTCAAGACATGGCTTGTTCTTCTGGGGCTCCATGTGCTGGTCTGGTCTTCCTTATTTATTTATTTTGATGGCATTTTTTCTCTATAACTCTTTTCTATAGAGCTGAACCAAGCTGCAAGACCGGGACATATTTTAAAAGCAAGTTATTCTGGTAGAGAAATAAGAATGAAATGGAAAGAAAATCTTTAAGACACGTGTCCTAAATATCCCCAGTCCTCGTCACTTACATATGTGGAAAAGTGAGAGAATAATAACATTAAGTAGCAAATATTTTTGTTTTTATTTTTTACTCGTTCAGAAATTGTTTTATTTTATTGTAGATTCAGGAAGTACGTATGTAGGTTTGTTACCTGGGTATATTACGCGATGCTGAACTTTGAGTATCTAATAATTCTGTTACCCAAATAGTGAACATAGACCCAATAGGCAGTTTTTCAACCTTTGCTTCCTTGCCTCCCTCCCACTTTTAGAATCCCCAGAGTTTACTGTTCCCATTTTTGTATCTCTGTGACCCAATGTTCAACTCCCACTTATTACTAAGAACATGCAGTATTTGGTTTTCTGTTTCTGCATTAATTCACTGAGGATAATGGCCTTCAGCTGCATCCATGTTGCTGCAAAGGACATGATTTCATTCTGTTTTATGGTTTTGTAGTATTCTATGGTGTATATGTGTCATATTTTCTTTACCCAATCCACCATTGATGGGCACCTGGGTTGATTCCACGTGTTTGTTATTGTGACTAGAGCTGCAAGAAACATGTGAGTTCAAGTGTCATTTTGGTAGAACAATTTATTTTCCACTGGATATATACCCAGTAATAGGATTACTGGGTCAAATGGTAGTTCTACTTTTAGTTCTTTGAGAAATCTCCAAATTGCTTTTCATAGGGCTGAACTAATTCAAACATTGTTTATTCATGTCTCCTACCTGCTCCGGTGGGACTCCTAATGCTCCTCCTGGCTACTTCTGCAAATCCTCAAAGACAACGCTAGTCTCACATTTATTCAGGAATAGGACTGCTATGTTCCCTGCTTCAGGACTCCCCCACTGCCCGTAAGTTACTTGAGGTAACTTAACTCTGTATCCACCATTGACATGCTCTGAGGAAAATTCACTACTGAAAATGTGTGTTTGGACCCATTGTGTGTTTTTAATTTTTAAAACTACATAAAGGAAGATTTAATATTAGAGGACATTCATGATAACTGTAAACCGAAGGATTATTTTATGTTCTACAACTAATACTCCAACCTTAATTTACAAATTTGTTCAAGCTAAATTGTATAGGAGATTTGCTCAAAGTATGATTCATCCCAGGCTAAAAAAGCAAACTAGCAATTACAGAGAGCTGTGCAAACCCGCACATGACAAAGCTGTGGAACTGCACTGAGATATGCTTAGGAGATGCAGAATAAATGAGTGATTTGGGTGATGTTCTTTGAATGTGCCCCATTAGAATATAATCCACATCTGCCAAGAAGCAGCTTCCGTATAAGCATTTTGTATTTCTGCATTGTATCTGCTTGCAAGAGAAAGCAGTAGAAACTGAGAGTGGCAAGGGTCAATTATTTCTCTTTCTCCTTCTCCCTCTTTCATAACATAAAAAGGTAATCCCAAAATGACATTTTCTCACATAGATTTATCTCATAGACAGACGACAATGTACACATACATACAAAATCTCCAACCTAAATTGTTTTCTTACTTGTGGCATTTCATTTCCTTATTTCTCTAGAAAACAATATGGATGGTTTTCTCTGGGGGAAAAAAATATACCTCCAAGCTGAAATTTTAAATCTCCAGGAATATGTGAATCCTTTGACATAAAAATAAAATTCAAGGAAACTCAATACCCTTCCAGGCTACTATTGTTCCTAGAAGAACATATCATACAAATTTCTCAGTATTTTAGGTACTAAAAAGCAACTATATTAAAACTGATACAAATTTGAATATGCACTAGTTATACATGAACATACCTAGCAATCATCAAAAATGACTGAATTTAACTCTATTTTGATCACATCTGCATATGAAAGTATTGGTCCAAGACTATCAAACTATGAATTATTAAACAACTGGCCAAGAATTCGTTTTATACCCTGTAGCTAACCACATACCTCCAGCCCACAAAGGACTTGGAGTATCCAAGAGTTGGAGTAAGGGGTGAGAAAAGATTTTGAGGAAACTTTAATCTGCCCAGGGGAGCATGGGATGCTCCTTTTTTCCCTGAAGCCCAGTGGTAAAGAATGGCTTCTGGGCTAACTACATTGTCTTCTAGAGTTTGGTGGACATTGCATGTTGATATCTTACCAATAACTGAGAAATCTAAAGAGTGAGATATTGATTGGATTACCTATTGCAGTGGCGCTTCTGGAAATATTTTGAGAGTAAGTCAACTCCCACTTACAATGGGTCAGAGTTGCAGATTTGCTATCGACCATGCGAGAGAGTGAGAGAGCACAATTTTATTTCTTTATAACTACATCCTCAAAGTTTTTTAATTTTAGCTTGATATTTGATAGATATACATATATACCCCTTCCATCCCCTTTTTCAGGTCCTTTCTGAGGCTCTCTTCCAGTTAGACTCTGTCACATATACTCAGAGCTTCAATTTGCCTTTAACCCCCCATTAACTGGCTTTCCAACACTGAATTTAGTATTGGACTGGATTGGAAGACAATGAGAGGAAAATCATTGACTCTTGCTATCCTCACCCACCCCTCCTCAAGAATGGGCATTCTCCAACTCTTCAAAAATAATGTTCTTCTCTATGTATTTCTGCAACTCTAACTGAACCTAATCCTTTCTCATCTCCTTACACCACAGTGTAAGAAGATGAGTGAAAGAATACAGTGTGCAAAAGTAACTTCTACTGTCTAAGTACATTATTGCACATATGCACAATATAATACTATCTGGTCATTTCAAATGACATTTATGAAAACTCTGTAAAAACATAGGAAATGATTACAGTAAAATAAAAAGCAAAAAAGCAAGTTACAAAACATAGAGTTGTACATCTTTTAATAGTTGTGAAAAGATATATGTGTGGTGAGAAACTGTAGAATAAAGCTAGCATTTGTGTTAAAATGGGGAAAGTATAAATATTCATGCTTACTTCATTATGCATAAAAATATCTTCAGAAGGATATACAAATAATAATAAGTGGTTTTCTATTGGAGTTGAGGGTAGACATGAGCAGATGGGGTACAGAAGTGGACAAAAAACTTTATACATTTTTATGTTTTTTTGAACCCTGTGAATGTATTACTTCCTGATATTAATATTAAATGAGGCCAGGCACAGTGGCTCACAACTATAATCCCAGCACTTTGAGAGGCTAAAGCAAGCAGATAACTTGAGCTCAGGCATTCAAGACCAGCCTGGGCAACATGGTGAACCTTGTCTCTACAAAAAATACAAAATAATTACCTGAGTGTGGTGGTGCACACCTGTAGTCCCAGCTACTAGGGAGTCTAAGGTGAGAGGATCCCCTGAGCCCAAGAGGTCGAAGCTGCTGCAGTGAGCCATGATCACACCACTGCATTCCAGTGAGGGTGACAGAGTGAGACCTTGTCTCAAAAAAAAGAAAAAGGAAATATTAAGTAAATACATGTGTGTGTGTATGTGTAACAGAGAGGTAATACACCATATGTAAGAATAGTAGCTGTCAGTCTGTACTGACAAATGGTTTATTTTCTTCTTTCTACATGTATCAGCTCAATTTTCCTCAATGGGTATAAATTTCTTTTATTATTTTTAAAAATTGGTCCAGTGCTTTTTAACTATTTCCTGGTTAAACAAGCTATAATCAATAATTTTCCAAGAAAGAAACCGAAAATTATCATTTCTGGAGTTCCAAATTAATGTCAATAGCTGTGCCGAGGAGTTTGCAGGTTTCCCGGAGCAAAGCCAGCCAGAGCATCAAGAGAGGATCTAAACAGCATTCTGCTTTCATGAGGCTCTTTCATGCAGTGCTTAAGATGGTACTCCTTAAGCTTTAGTGTTCACACAAATCCCTTAGGAATCTTTTTAAAATGCAGCTTCCAATTGAAGAACTCTGAGTGAGGGCCAGGCACGGTGGCTCACGCCTGTACTCCCAGCACTTTGGGAAACCAATGCGAGTTGATCACCTGAGGTCAGGAGTTCAAGACCAGCCTGGCCAAAATGGTGAAACGCTGTCTGTACTAAAAATACGAAAATCAGCCGGGTGTGGTGGCACGTGCCTGTAATCTCAGCAACTCGGGCAGCTGAGGTAGGAGAATCTCTGGATCCCAGGAGGTGGAGGTTGCAGTGAGCCAAGATAGCAACACTGCATCCCAGCCTGGGTGACAGAGCGAGACTCTGTCCCAAAACAAAAAAAAAATCTGGGTGAGGCCTGGGATTCTGCATTCCAAATGAGCTCTCAAGTGAAACGAATGCTGTTGGCCTACAGATTACACTTCTGAGAAGCAAAGATCTACTGCAACACATCCCTGCTGCTTTTAGAGTAGCACGGAGTCCCCCATCAGCATCGGAGGACTTCAGACCTCAGAGTGGCCCACAAACCAATTCACGTTATAGAAATGATTAGCAATGTAAGTACCATTTTATCTTACTTAGTTGTCCCATTTAAAACTTTAGAGAAAACATAAAATTTTAATTTTAATACATGGGACATATCAAACAAAAAGGATTTCTTATGACCTTTGAAACATCTTACTGCTTGGTGTAAGTCGACTGCTGAGGATGAGCAAGTACTACTCTGCAGTTCTTCATTGGCCCAATCTGGTTAAGGTCTTTAACAGAAGTTGAGCTGAAGAAAATAACCCTTTCTCCTGGGATAAAAGTGTCATTCTCATTCAGGAATAGAGCCAGTGAGTGAGAACACTTGGGTTCTAGTCTTAGCACTGTCATTTAGGAGCAGATGCTGACTTTGGGCAAGTTATTAGAGGATCCCAGCATTCAGACTCCCCATTTTTTAAGAGTAGCTGATGAGCTGGTGACAAGAACATCCGGCTGTGACATCTGAAGCTGATTACACTGACTGGGCAAGCTGCGGATGTCTGCCATATTTCTGCTTTATCCTCAGAGCCTTGGGGAGCTATTAAAGGCTTAAAAATAGGAGAACAATACAATACAACATGAAGGGATTAACACAAGAGGATGAGAGGAAATCCCACAGTTTGCCCAACAATTGGTCAAAAGATATTTAACTATGTGTAGCTGCCAAACTGAAGTCAAATTTCAGTTACAGTAACCAACAGAAGAGAATCAGTCAGACCTGTTTACTCTTCAAACAAATAGGTGACTTTACGAAAAAAAGAAAAGTAGAAAACCCTGATTAGTGGTCACTATATAATATCCGTTATTGCAAGGGTTTATATTTTTGTATATGCTTGAATTATATGACACAGAAGTTCCATGTCTGTGAACTAAACGCTGGCATTTCATATGCTAAGGCCTGTGATCAAAGCATACAATGTGATTCTAATTAACATTTCCCTCTTGGAATTAATAATGACAACAATTATTTATTGAGTATCTCTTCTGTGCTGGGTGCTTTACATGCATTGTCTCAGTGAATTTTCCCAGCAACTGCAATGAGATAGATATTACCATCCCCATTTTATAAATTAGAAAGCAGACTCAGGGATTTTAATTAACTTGCCAGAGGTTACAGAGGTGGCTGAGCTGGATTTTGAACTCTGGTCTATCTGACTTCTTGGCTCTTAACTTCAGGCTCACTTTAAATAGAAAGCAAGGGCAGACAAATTTGCCAGTTGTTAGTCAATCAGAAATCATGCATATTAAATATCTAGACTCGATTTGCAACCACCCATGACTGTGTCACATACTTGGTGACACGAGTCTCACTATGAGTGGCATGCCATATTTTAGGGTATTTGTTTAAGAATGAATAATCTTGACTACAACTTTACATATATTCTTAGATTGCCAGTTTTATACTCCCTTTGGATTCATATAATTAAGATTTTAATATATATCCAAATAAATATGTTTGCTGTCATGCATAAATAGCAGATATTGAACATCTATAAATTCATTTACTTTATGTGTATTTAATTTCAGGATCATCTACCCATATGTGAATCTTTTTTAATTGATCATTTTTTAAAAAATAAGGTCACAGACAGATAAATACATCTGTGACTATATTTCATAGGTACCATAGTGACATCTTGTGGGAAAAGCATGTTGAGTTGCATCTGTGTGTTTTTGAGTATTTCAGAACTACATTTTCTACTGACAAAATGGAAACTGTCATCTGTCTGTGAATTTGAGATGTTGGCCACTAAAATATAGTCTTACACAAATTTAAGATAATGGGTTTTTAATATCAATTTTCAATAAAATAAAATATTTCTGAAATGTAAGTAGTCTAAATTGATAAAGTTATGAGAAACAAGCATGATAGCAAGAGTGAGAGTTTTAAATCAGTAAATTTTTAAAATAGTTACTGTTTCTGTTTTTAGAAGGTGAATGAAATAATTTCCTCTGCAAATGATTTTGGAATAATTTAATTTCAAAGTAGATATTAATTTTTCAACATTATAGAAACTCTTATTCCCCCCGGGATATCTTTTAAAAACTTCAAACAATCAGATTTATTAGTGTAAGATTGTTTACTGAGTACAAAATAAATAATTATCTATTGAGCGCTCACTATGTGGAAAGAATTACAAAAATCTTTCATCTTTTTTCTTAGTAAGATTTACTCGTTTGATAAACTAGCTAGAGGATTGATTTTATTCATATGGGGATGAGTTTTCTGATTCTATTTCTTTGGAGGTAATCTGACATCTTTCTAAATGACCTTTTAAGTGAAACCAAAACTGAGTGTTGGTCTTTCTACTTCTATTTTTCTATATTCTGCCATATTTCTTAAGCCAGGACTTTAGTACATAGAGGTTTGTTGCATTGTTTTCTGTAAAATGATGAATATATGAACATCTCTACGTATTCACGTCTTATTTTACTGTTATTTTTAATATGAAACATTCTAAAAAGTTCTATTAACTCAGGATAACAAAGCAAACATTGAAACTGTTTTCCTTATATTTGATGTGTCTACTAAGTCCGAAGAGATGTGATCATCGATCACAAAAAGGCCACTGCTGGATCTTATTTTAGTTTCACTTACTTTATTGCTTGCTTACTATTCATCAACACTAGAGGGCATCTGAGGACTGGGCTAAGTACAATGTATTACAGTGAGTAAAACAAGCCTCTAATAAAACACCTTCCACCAAAAAGTTAATTGTGCTTTGTGGCATAGATATTCAAAAATTACTTGACGATAGTTTTATAATGAAATTAGTAAATATGCATACACTTCTTGTTAAAATGTTTAATTAAAACACTCCTTTTCTTTTCGATACAATGCAATAGCTAATTCTGTAATTATAATTAAATTTGCAAATGCCAAGTATAATAATGGAAATTATGCATCAGATTGTATTTTCAGCTGCACCTGTCTACATTTTAAAAGTAGGCGTGCAGTTGCAAACTATTGAGCATCTGAGAAAAAATACAGAATTAGCTGGGCAAGGTTATGGTCTTAATTATTATAAATACCCAGTCTCTCATTTTTTTTTAGCATATGTCACCCAACAATGATGTATTAAGTGCCTACTGTGTGTCAGGATACATCAGTGTTCTGGATTCACCATCAAGGAGCTCAGCCTAGTAGAAGGGTAGACAAGTAGACAGACAGATGAGGAAATGAGCCATAATAAACAGTGCACTGTTGGGGTGTACACAGCACGAGGCAGGAGTCAGAACATAGAGGAAATGGTGCAGCCCTTCTGAATAGTTTTCTTTTCCTGGTAGGTGCCTGCCTCAGACTGTAAAGATAGAGGCTAAAGAATAAATGCTGACATATAAATGTGGTTTCAAATCCTGTACCACGTTTTACTAACTCTGTGACCTAAAGCAAGTCTTTCAGCTCTCTAACTTTGATTTCCTCTAAATGAAGCAGCAATGATAATACAGACTGCCATAGAGGATTGCTGTGGGGACCAAAGATAATGCCTATAATGCACTTAATGCAACAGCTGGCACTTAATAGATACATGCTGCCGTTATTACTATGATCACTTTCATGTAATGAGCAATAGACCTGAAATACACTCCATGGTCCCAAGTTGGAGGCAACCAAGATGACACAGAGATCAGTTATTTCATTGTTTCATAGTAGATAAGATCTGATGAAGGAGAATATGAGGATCCTTTGGGAATAAAGAGATTGATGGTTACCCGCAAGGACTTGGCTCCAATCTCTTGGTCATTCTAATCAGCAAATTTGTGTACTCTTTCTCATGCTCTCTCTCTCTCTCTCTCTCTCTGTCTCTCACTTATCTCTATGTCTCTGTCTCTCTCTCTTTCTCTCTCATTGTTAATGTTACAGAGTATCAGGGTGAGAGGGAATCATCATTTTTTTTTTTTCTTTAACAGGCATTCAGGAATGAAATATGTTCATTTTATGTCTGCATGCTGCTTTGGTATTTAATGCATATATCTCTAGCATAATATCAAACTTCAGTCTGAATTTTCTGAATAATCTGTATATTTAGAAGATTCAACAATATTTCACAAGTAATAGTGTTTTTATTTTCTTAAAATAAGAAATATATATATATATTAGCTTTTGCTCAGAGCTGGAAAGATGACCATGAAACCAGAACCAGATGGGAGAAACTAAGCCAGAGGAAAGCGAAATTCTGATTACTAACAACTATTTCGATCATATTTTATCAGCTGATGATTCAGTGATGATGAGCCATACTTTGATAAGAGTATAACATCTCAGACCACACTACCCTCTCTAACATCATAGATACTTGTATCATGACAAAAGATGAAATAATCCAGCAAATTAGGGTGTAGCAGTTATAGCTATTTTCCTTGCAGGTTTAAACTTGCCTGCTTTAGTAGATCAGTATTGTGTACCCTGCCTTACCTAGAGAGTTACAAAATAGATTTCTCCTTCATAATCTCCTAGAGGGAAAGAACCAATGAGAAGGTCTGACCCTCTTTTGTCCTCAGCTGACATATCTAGGCTATATTTGGTAAATAGCAAAAAATCCGGAGTGATTTTACCCTTCAAATGTGAGAATGAGGGACTAACCTGATTTTAAATGGCACCCACTTGAATATCTCCAAATTATGATGTCTTTCCTCCCTCTGTGTAGTGAATACCACCCCAACCTCCATTTTACAAATTAAAGCTTTCTTGACACTCATCTCCCGATCAAATTAATTTGTTTTCAGCTGATCTATTCCGAGATGATCAAACAATTTTTATGGTAAAATAAACTACTCACAAAGAGTTCATGGGTCGAGCATGAAAGAGAAGGAAAGCTGGGTAGAGAAGAAAGAAAGAGCGAGTGTTATTTGATGATTTATTCTGTTGTTTATTTTTCCCTATAAATACAGTTGCAGCTAAGACTATGCTTCTGTCTCAACGTATAAACTAGCTTTTCACGGGCAGTTTTATTTTAGTCATCTATATCAAGAATTCCGTTTTTGGCAAGAGTCAAGCACACCAGCTCCTGTTGAGATGGGCTACAGAGAAAGCAGGTCAGTGCTCCCCCTAACCTCTACAGTAATTCAACTGAAATACTCTGGATGGAAATTCTACACAGATGCAGCACATTTTTATTTCTCCAAGGAATATCGGAGAGGGCCATCGAGTGAGTCACCTGGAGCCATTGCCTAGGAAGAAACAATACGTGTAGCACCTGCGTCCTGGACCCACTACCTTGAAAGCCTTGCCTTGCTCTATAAAACAATGAGGGGACCCAGAGTCACATGGAAATTGTCCTGACACCTCTGTGGTTTACTCTGTGTCTCAGCACTCCTTGAAGTATTTCTTTCACTCACATCACTCTTTAGACATGCCTTTGGCTTCTGAGCTGATACAATCTTTTCCTATCATCAGCAGTGTATTAGGGCTCCACAAAAAAACGAACCCAGAGGAGATTATATATATATATATATATATATATGGAGAGAGAGAGAGAGAGAGCATAGAATAGAATATATTCATAGGTTGGCATAAAAAGCCAGTTGAGAGAGAGCGATTATAGCTACAGGAGAAAAAGGAGACTACACATAGTGGAGCAACCTCTTAGGATATAGGAGAAAAGATCAGAGTACAGGGAAACACGTTAGCCCAGAGCAAAAGGGACACCCTTTTGGAGATGAATGTGAGGTTCTGATACCAACATACTGCAAGGCAGCTGCAAGTAATTGAGGGTATATGAATCTTATAGTTTTCTTTTTTTTTTTTTTTTTTTGAGACCAAGTTTCGCGCTTGCTACCCAGGCTGGAGTGCAATGGCGCGATCTCGGCTCACCGCAACCTCCGCCTCCTGGGTTCAGGCAATTCTCCTGCCTCAGCCTCCTGAGTAGCTGGGATTACAGGCACACGCCACCATGCCCAGCTAATTTTTTGTATATTTTTTAGTAGAGATGGGGTTTCACCATGTTGACCAGGATGGTCTCGATCTCTTGACCTTGTGATCCACCCGCCTCGGCCTCCCAAAGTGCTGGGATTACAGGCTTGAGCCACTGTGCCCGGCCGAATCTTATAGTTTTCTTAGTGTACTAGAAGGTCAAATTAATCTAGACGGAAGCTTGAAAGAGGGAGAACAAAAAAAGAGAAAAGGGAGCTTGAGAAAATGGTCAAGTCTGACGTTCATAGAGACTTGATATTGTAATGGTGCTCACCTGACAGGAAATTTGTATACATATATATATAATTTCCTCATCTCTCTCTCTATCTATATGTATAGATATGTATAGATAGAGAAAGAGAGAGATGAGGCAATTTATTATGAGCATTGTCTCACACAATTTGGGAGCCAGGAAGTCCTATGATATGCCATCTGCAAGCTGCAGAACCAGGAAATCTGGTGGTATAATTCAGTCCAAGTCCAAAGGCCTGAGAACCAGGAGTGAAGGGGTCACTGGCTTAAGTCCTGGAGTCTGACATTTGAGGGCAGGGGGATTGATGTGTCAGCTCCAGAGGAGAAAGTGAAAATTCACGCTTCCTCCACCTTTTGCTCAGTGTTGACCCTCAAGGGATTGGAGGGTACACAACCACGTGGGTGAGGGTGGATCTTCTTTACTCAGTCTACTGACTCAAATGCTAATCTCTTCCAGAAACAGCCTCACACACACACACTGAGAAATGATATTTTACCAGCTATCTGGACATTCCTCAGCCCAGTAAAATTTTCACATAAAATTAGCCATCACAAGCAGGGTTGAGCTTCAGAAATTTAGAATTTCTTTATTTAATCAAAGGAAAAAAAGCTTTTTTCTTAGTCTTTCTAGTTGACTGAGATCTCAGAGAAAACAAATTTTAAAATTCTACTTCTATGTGTAATCATCCCACCCTTACTTCAACGTTGCCTCATCCACCATTCTCCCACCAACCCACTGCCTGAGACTCTTACCTTCTTCCCTACACATCCTTAATTAAAGCAACACATCTTTCAGGCAGCGTAGCTCATGAAATATGATTGAATGCCTTCTCCATCCCAGGCTGGGCATTAAGCATTGCAGGGATGCAGAGATAATGAAAGCAGTCCCTCGCATTGACTGATGTTCTATACTGAATGCCTGCTTATGGAAGAGGGGCACTTAACATGGGAGTCTGAGGATGGGATTTGAGCAGACAGGATGGTGACACAAACCATGACTCTCCTGAATGGGTGTGTGTGTGTGATGAACATTTTTGGGGGGGTGGGTAATGTCTTTCATGGTGTATAGGAAACGGATATCCCAAAACACCAGATATGTTCCTTGTTCTATGGAGTGTAAGGAAGAGAGCCTGATACAGTGATGAGCAGATGGGCAGAGTCAAGAAGACAGAAGGAAGTTTCCAGTGGAGCTATCATTTAGATACACAGTATCACAACTAATACTAAATGTACCCCTTCTTCTCCCCCATTATTTTTTACTGTTGTCAGGTGTAAAAAAAAATTAAGAAAAGTATCTAACAAAAAACAAAATTTTATTTTTACATACGAAATACTTTTAAGAGCATATAATTAAAAGCATTAACATTTTGACATACTTATGCCTGGTGGCTTTTACAAAATAAGTTTTATAATGTCATTATCATTTTACCTATTTCTGAAAAAAGATGCTTGAAATAGCACTCCCGACAGATAGTGCTTCACCAAAGCACCTGAGCTAACTGGCAAAATGAAGGATTCATACAGCATCGGAACCTTAAATAATCAGAGTCATATAACTTTATTATATCCCATTTAGGAGGATAGAAATAATATAGTTATTATAACCCTATTTCCTTCAGGAGGAAAAAAAGATGAATCAAGAATTACCTGTGTTTTGAGGATGTTTTTCCAGTTTCATTTCAAGTGGCGAAGTTGGGTGGTAACATGCTTTTTTGTTTTGAGCCATAATTACTGTTTTAGTCAGACTGACCCAGAGGCCAAGGGTTGGACTGTTACAGAGTCACTGGGTTTGCACAGGGCAGCACGCCCGATGTTGTGTGGAACTCCAGCCTGACCTGTTGACTTGGATCGGCGGCCTCCTGCCCAGAACACTTCCTTAAATGTGAAACTGAGATGAAACACGAGTGGAACTACTTCCGAATCAACCATATTACCACATCACATTGCTCTGCGCAGCCTCCTATGGACCAAATGTTTGCTTACTGCCTGGGCATGTGAGACGGAGCAACCCGGAAGAGTCGCAGTTAGAACTGAGGCGGGAAGCCGTTCCAGCTTTTGGCGGACACTGAATGGTTTCTTACCTCATCCTGTTTATGACCTTGAGGAAGGCCCCCGCCACCCTCATGAGAGTCCTTTTACCATGTGGCATTGAGCCTGCATACCCCCCATGACATCAAGGCCTACTGAGCTCACTAACGCCTCCCATTCCTGCAATCTTAAAATGTCTAAAACTCTAATCAAAATGCCAGCCTTTGTGATTCTCTCTTCTCTTTTCTTACTGCCCTGTGCTCCCTCTCTCCTGACTTCTCTCTTCATTGACCCTTATCTTCCCTAAGTTTTCCCCCATGGGTCAGCAAAACCATCTTTCATTGTAAGCAAAATTCCCAACACCCCCTCAAACACTGCATAAAATGTGGTCTTCTACTCCTTCATTCTTTGATAACTCTGACATCTGATTTACTCCTAGAGCCAGTATATCCTGGGAGACATTAAGCGGCTTCGCTTCCCTCCCCATGTTGCCCAAACCCTATGGGGTCTCATCAACCATTCTTCCAGCACTCTCATCATTCCAGCCACCTAGCTTCTCCACGATGGTGACTCTGTAAAGTCCCAGTCTTGGATTAATCCACCCATTTGTCTTCTCTGCTCTTACACTTACTGAATATAGTGGCAGAAAAATCACCCAACTGTTCAAGTGAGCAGCATTACAATATCAAGTCTCTCCAAACATCAAACTTGACCATTTTCTCAAGCTCGCTTTACCTTTTTTCTTTGCCTTCTTTCAAGCTTCCTTCTAGATTAATTTCACCTTCTGGTACACTAAGAAAAATCCAGACTATAAGATTCATATGCCCTCAATTGCTTGTAGCTGCATTGCAGTATGTTGGTATCAGAACCTCACATTCATCTCCAAAAGGGTGTCCCTTTTGCTCTAGGCTAATGCGTTTCCCTGTACTCTGATCTTCTCTCCTATTTCCTAAGAGGTTACTTCATTATGTATATTCTCCCCTTTCTTCTATATCTATAACTGCTCTCTCTCAACTGGCTATTTTATGCCAAACCGTGAATATATTCTGTTCTCCAGTTCTGTGGAGGAACCACACAATTCTTATTAATTGTATATGGTTCTCCCTCTAGATGTCATCCATTTTGTCTCTTGAAATCAAGGTTCTCGAAAGCGTAGATTTGTATTTATTTCATTGCTTCCACATGCTAACTCCTCTTCACTCCTTAGCCTATACCAAACCTTATCCTATCCCCAGCACTCCACTGACACCACCCCCTTCAGATCATCAGTCATCTTCTAGGTGCTAAGCACGGAGGGCTTTTCTCGTCATCTTCCTCAGCCTCTCCTTGCCTCACGACTCTGTTAACCACTCCCTCCCTCTACCTCCCTTGGCTTCCTTGATGTCACTCTGTCCTTACTTGATACCTACCCTCTAGCTGACCTTTTCCAGTTTCCTTCAAAGACTACTCTCTTTCTACTCACCCCTTAAATGGTGTTCCCCAAGTCAGTAGCTCTTTTTTACTTCATGGTGTGCATAGATAAGAAAACTATTTGTATAACATACTGGGATAAACTGGGCACGCTTTGGTGGTATCTAAAGGGTGCAGGGTAAAATCGTATTATTTATGATAGGAAAACAAAACATAAAGAACTAGAAAAGTTCTAAAATGTTAAATTTGTGTGAAATTCCTCAATATTTTTGAATCTTTTTACTCCTGAAATGGCTGTTCACAATTTCTTGTTCAGGCTTTGTCATCATAATTTTTTCACTGGATAGTAAACATCAACAAGAAACTTTGTTGTTGAAAGTGGGTGATAAAAATATTTTTAACATTTGGCAACCATTCAAATGTTTGCAACAATTATTATATTTCAAGAATTGACTAGCTCTTCCTTTTCTTTTGCTGACAAATGTAATATTAAAATTTCTATGCAAATGAGAATCTCTAATCTGATTGATCTGTTTCTTATCAAAGATTCCAAAATGGTGGCATTCTCATCTGAAGTACTTGCAGTACTCCGGACAGTTTGGATTCCACACTGGCCACAAACTGCTAGAATTATCCAGTGTGGGTGAAGTCAGAGATTGGGGACAAGCACTGAGAGTGACACCTCACTCCCTGTCTGGCCTCTCTACCACCCTCTTACCTTCTGTCTCTCTCAACTGGCCATACCTAGAGCTATTTGGGTACCTAGACCACGAATCCCCCAGCAACATTACAGTTAGCAACTTCCATGCTGAAGAGAACATTCAGTAGATGTTGAAATGGTAAATAATTTTCTTGATTATTTCCCAGTTTTGCAGCAAAGCAAGGGCTAGAAGACCTTCATCATGCTAGCCAATTTCAAAAACAGCCACATAAGCTGGTATAAGCATTATGTTCCAGTATCCATCTGAGGAGCCCTGGGAATGGCTGCCACATCTGCTCAGGGACCTTGAACACTGCTTCTCCTATCCAACTTTCCTAAATTTGAAGGGATCCCTATCTCACAGAAAATTGGCACCTTGTTATACCAGTCAAGAAGCTCTGCCATTGAGCTGTGTCCTCAGCTCTCTTCCCATTATATAAAGTCTTCTAGAAAGAAGACATCTGTTTTTATGACTGCAACAGCCTCTCATGTGTTGATAATTCTGAGACCTAAATGTCTGTCCTCTGAACTAGAGACCTTTATCAAGATATTTCCGTTTGGATGTTCCACAGCCTAGAATGTCCAACACCTAACATACTCTCTTTCCTTATACTGAATTCCCCCTCTCAGTACATGGCAACCTCAGGTCTCAGTTACTCACTCTTGGCCCTTCCTGGTCCCTCACCATCCACATCTAATTAGTCATCAAGTTGGATCTACTTTGCTCTCAAATGCATGCTCTTTCCCTTTAGCCTCACAAAGTGCCTTTCCTGAATCACTAAAACTGCCTCCAAGCTGACCTCATTATCTCCAGACTGCCCCTTCAAACAGCCAGCCTTGTCATTTTTCTAAAGAGTAAATCTAATCATTTAATTTTCCAGCTTGGACTCTTTAATAATACCCCATCATCTACATGATAAAGCCCAAATTCCTTAACATGAAATACAAAACCCACTTAAATCATCTCTCTCCATTTCTTACTCATATTCTACAATAAACTCAGCAGTTTCTTGAATGAGCCCTGCTTTCTTGTGTCATGACCCATGGTGATACTTCTGCCAGAAATGCCCTTCCTTTCTACCCCACTCGATTTCCTCACTGGATGACAGCCAGCTGTCTTTTTAAACTCAAATCAGCTGCCACCTCCTCTGAAAAAACTTCCCTGGTTATTCTAGCCTCCATCACCTCTACTGGGAGGATCCATTCTATTCTGTCCATGCTTATACTGCAAGGATTGTTATATCATCTGCTTTCTGCTTTCTTGAATGTTTGATGGAAAATTATAAAGATACACACACCCACCATATAGTTCTTACAACCAAGGTCCTATAACATTGTAGTTGACCCAGACATCTGGGTATTGTAGAAAATAACAGAAAGCTCTTAAATGCAAGCATGAGGACAGGTTTCTTTCAAAACTCTGTGTTGTATGCTCATGCAGGAGTCTTGATTTCATGACTAGAGGTGTCTCTTCTGAACATCCAGCAGATGAACCAGCCTCATCTCCTCATGCTCTTCACCCAGGTTGCCCATTCACCCCTACCATGTGCCAGTCCCAAATTAGGCCAGCGGCTCCATTCCAAGTCAGTTCCCCTACAATTCTTTGCTATGTCCCTACACATGTAGCCAATTTACAAATGGCACTTTCCTGAAAGTGGAGTCATTGTTACATATCCCAAGAACTTTCTGCTCCTGCAGAGCCTCTGGGTCAGGAGAGGGCATGAAATCAACACCATCCTGACACTCCTCTTATCTATCTGTGGTCATCCTCTCTCTGCCTCTGCTTGGCCAAAGGCAAACACCGGGATGTAACCCTACCACACAGCTCTAACCAACCTCCCTTTACCATTTAAGCTCAGAAGATAACATAACTTGGTATAACCACTCAATATCCATTTGACTTCTGCCTTTTTTTTCTTTTTGGCTTCAGCACTTTTCATTTGCGAATGAGATTAGGCACTCAGTAAATGTTTGCTGAATGAGTCATCTCCTGGATAGACAATGTAGAGGGTAGTTTCTCAGGAAGAAGGCTCAGATGAGAGAGCGAAGGAGCCTGGTACCATTGTCTGAGTTAGAAAGGATAAGAACAAAAAGTGGGTTTGGATGTGGAAATGACAAGATCAGTTTACAGCATTTGGGATTTGCAGTGACCCTGGGATGCCCAAACAAGCAAGAAAGCCTACTAATTAGCCTTGAGAGGTGACTCCAAGGAAGACTGACCTTTTCCAGGTCACCATTGCATAATTTCCCTGGATAATAACCATATTGTCTACTGTGAACTTAATCACAACTTAGGGAAAAACCTACTAGAGCTATCCGGTAATGAAGGGAAGCATTTCCTGCTGTCTGCTGATAGGTGAGAGTAGGTGATGGCCCAGAAGGATGAAAAGAGGAATGTTATGCTGAAGAAAAGATAGAACTCAAAAATTTTATGATCTTACAATCATATTATCCAGTAACAATAGGTTATATTTTTAGCTAATCTAGAACCTCCTCCTTCTCACAAAATTCTAAATAGGAAACAAAATGCAACATTTCCAAAATCTTGGCTCGATTTAATATTCACATCATATGACTTTGACATTAGGGGCCAAGGAAGTAGAATAAGATGCAGGAAAAGGCTTTACAACAATTTCATTAAGTGGTTCACAAGACTTTCTTTGGCATTAATCAATTGTTTCAAGACAATAATTTGATGACTTAAGAATAAGTAAATCAAAAACATATGTATTAAATTTTCCTTGAAGAACACTAGGGTTCTAAAGTAAGGAAAAAGGCATTTGGCAGAATTCAATCTGCCTTTGCCAAACCTAAAGTGTTTGAAAAATAATTTGAGAGGTTCTGCCAAACCCCACATGCCACTGTGTTCTTCCATCCCACCCAGATTTCCAAAAGTGCAAAACTCACACATCTACTCAGCTTTCCAAACGACCCCGGGCATCCTGGAGGGAAATCAAACCGCTTCATTCATAACTTTCAAAGAGATTCCTTAACATTTTGAAAAAGAGATCAACTCATGAATGGTCTTTTGCTTCCCATCTCTGTTTTGATCTATAAAATCTGCATCTTGGTGTTTTGATCTATAAAATCTGCATCTCGGAGTTTTTAAAAAAATATTGTCCTAGGCCGGGCGTGGTGGCTCAAGCCTGTAATCCCAGCACTTTGGGTGGATCACGAGGTCAAGAGATCGAGACCATCCTGGTCAACATGGTGAAACCCCATCTCTACTAAAAATACAAAAAATTAGCTGGGCTTGGTGGCACGCGCCTGTAATCCCAGCTACTCGGGAGGCTGAGGCAGGAGAATTGCCTGAACCCAAGAGGCGGAGGTTGCAGTGAGCTGAGATCGCACCATTGCACTCCGGCCTGGGTAACAGGAGCGAAACTCCGTCTCAAAAAAAAAAAAAATATTGTCCAGTGAGTATTCTGTGAAATTACTCTTAGTCTTGGGCATTTTGAGTTGAAAAAGTACTTTTAAATAAAGTAGCAATGTTTTTCTAGTAAAGTCTCGGTGTGTGTGTGTGTGTGTGTGTGTGTGCATGTGTATGCATGTGTGCATATGTGTGTATGTGTGTGTATGTGTGCGTATGTGTATGTATGTGTATTTATGTATGTCTATGTATGTTTGTATGTGTATGTGTAGGTGTGTGTGTAGGTGTGTGATGTATGTGTGGGTGTGTGTAGGGGTGTGTGTGTGTAGGGGTGTGTTTGTATGTGTGTGTGTAAGTGTGTGTGTGTAGGTGTTTAGGTGTGTGTATGTGTGTTTGTGTGTAGGTGTGAGTATGTGTGTTTGTATGTGTGTATGTGTAGGTGTGTGTGTATGTGTGTTTCTCCTCTAGGTTTTCATAGTGCTCACTACCTGAACAATCAGTTTTTATTCAAATTGTCTCTGAATTAAAATTAAATTTATGAATAAAGCTACCAATGGGGAATTCCCAGGGACCTGAGTAAGGTCAAGATTGAATCAGTAAGCAAAACCTTTGAGAAATCACAACATATATTGGAATGAGGGTAGTACAGGCAAGATTTTTCACCCTGCAAATAAGATTTTTGAACAGTAACTTCAGTTATGTTGAATTTCCACATAAGGGATGCTTTTATCTGGAAGACTGCCAGTGAATGTCTATCTAAACCACTTTGCATTTGCAAAATAACATTCTCCCACCTAAAGGTCAGGAACCAAAGAGGCACATCTCAAAGGCATACAGAGCTATCCATTCCCAGGGAAACTACATGTAAGATTTTTATTCTAGATCCAAAGCAGTTCATTCTTTGTCTTCCTGCATTTTATTTTTAATGGCAGAGCAAGCATCTGAAATATTTTGAGGCAATTCATATTAATATTATTACATCTCAAATATTTACCATTTGTTGAAATTTAGATGAGAAACTCCAGGGATGCTTTGATTTATCAGAAATAGCTTACATTGTTTTGGAATCATTTCTGGTTGAAAAATTTATTTCCTCAGAATTTAAGTCCTCAGAGACCAGACTACCAATGTCCATTGAGCAGGAAAGAAGAAAAGATTCTTGGGAAGATCATAGCCTACGGAGCTCATCAGCTGGGATACATGTTATTATCTCTGATCGTGTAGAGTGTCCCTGTCATTCTAGATCCACATGATTTGCAGCACAGTATTCAGAAGATAAGTATAGTTGGCCAGGAGTGTTGGCTCATGCTTGTAATCCCAGCACTTCAGGAGGCGGAGGCAGGAGGATCACCTGAGGTCAGGAGTTTGACACCATCCTGACTAATATGGAGAAACTGTCTCTACTAAAAATACAAAATTATCCAGGCATGGTAGCGCATGCTTGTAATCCCAGGTACTCGGGAGGCTGAGGCAGGAGAATCACTTGAACTCAGGAGGCAGAGGTTGCGGAGCCAAGATCACGCCATTGCACTCCAGCCTGGGCAACGAGAGTAAAACTTTGTCTCACACACACAAAAAAAGAAGGTAAGTACAGTCATATTCCTTTATTTCACCAAGTATTTTAAAGCAAGACTGAGATTCTATCTCTGGATTGGCAAGCGAGCTTCTTATCTATTGCTGTATTACAAATTACCCTAAAATATAGTAACTTGAAAAAATTATTATTTTACAGTTTCTCAGGGTCAGGAATTTGAAAGCAACTTAACTATGGGGTTCTGCTTCAGAAGTTCTCATGAGGTTGCAGCCAAGGTGATGGTCAGAGCTGCAGTCATCCAAAGGCCTGACTGCAACAGGAAGATCTGCTTCCAAGGCTGCTCAGGCACACGCTGACAGAAGGCCTCAGAGGCTTGCTGGCTGTTGGCATGTGGGCTCCGTTTCTTACCATATGGACCTCTCCATAAGGCTGCTTCAGTGTCCTCATGACTCAAGAACTAGTGATCTAAAAATAAGAGCTAGGAGAAGGCCACAATGCCTATTATTATATAGTCTCAGAAATCACACATCACCACTTCCATCATATTTTATTCATGAGAAGCAAGTCAGCATGTTCAGCCCACACCTGAGGTGAGAGGAGTTAGGCCCCACCTTTTGAATAGAGAAGTGTTGGAGAATTTATCGACGTATTTTAAAACCACCACATTAGAAGATTCATTTTTACCTGCGTGTGTCTGCCCCAGTCCCCTGTATCACACAGAACCTCAGAAGGACTGAATGCGGCGCAGGCAGAAGGTCCAGTAAAGATCTAGATCCAAACTGGTCAAAACTCTGGAGTTTCCACAGGTACTGCTGTGGCTTGTCTCCCCTCCACCAGGCTTTTCAGAACCACTGCTGCCTATTAGGCTGGAACTGCTGAGGCACACACAGCACCGGGTCATTGCCTGAGGTCTCCATGTAGCCAACTTCAGAGAAATTGACTTTGTCAAAATATCGCTCTCTGTAATTACTACCTATGGGCCTTTCATGAGATTCCTCTTCCTCTTAGTCCCTCATGTAACATTTCTCCCCTGAGGACCCCCGTGTTCTGTACTCAGATTCCGCTACCCCATGGTCTTCACGGAACCCTCAGCTACTGTCTATCCTTGCAATTCCTGGGATTTCTAGGGGCTAATGAGATTCCTTTGCACTCTCTGAAAAGAAAAGGTCTCATTCCACTGCCTTTTTGGAAGATCTCCCTCTTTTTGTCCCTTAATTAAGCAAATATAATTATTTACTTTCTCAAAATATAGAAAGAAATGAAGAGAGAGCAGGAGAGAAAAAAGGAAAAAAATGGTGAGAGAGAAAGGAGAGATGGGAAGGAGAGAGGAAAAGTAAGGGAGAGGAAAGAAAGAAAAAGAAAGGAAAAGAAAGAAAAAAGAAGGAAGGCAGGAGAGAGAAAATTTAAAAAAATTACAAAGAAAAGAAAGAGAAAGAAACAGAAGAAAACTAAGGGAAGGGAAGGAAAGAAAGGAAAAGAAGGGAAAGGTAGAAACCTTTTTCTACTAGAGGTCTGGACAGTGACAATCTTAATCAAGTCACAAAACATTCTGTCCCATCATAATCACAACACAGTCATAAACTCCCTACCTATTTATAACTGAAGTGTGTAAGGAGCGACACACCAAAAAACGACACGCCTCAGGACTAATAAAAACATGAGGCAGTTTCAGCAATTTCACAACAAAACTTCTTCTAAGCTAAATAACATTTTTTTAAGACAAAAGTAATAAATCTTCTTTGTTTAAATGACAGGTAGTTGGGATTGTTAACATGTACTTTCAGAAAATCCCACATAGACTGGAGAGAAAGAAAAAGATCAAGCACTAAGATTAGGACCTATATATTTTTCAGCCAAGCAGGAGTTATATTAAAAATCTCACCTTTTCAGATTCTTTTGTGGTCCATGAATTGATTAAGGCTTTCTTCCTTATTGCAGGGATGCAGCAATACTTGTGCTACAATTTCCTAGCAGAGCCTTAGTCTAGGCCTGTAGCCAGTTTCTAGAATCATCTTTACAGTAAGGAAGGTGTTTGTACAGGAAGGATGTGGTGTCAGGAATGGGAGATTGGTTACATATAGGAAAAAATAATAAAATTATTAAACATAATAAGGATAAAGAGAGCCAGTATTAAAAAAAAAAAAACCTGGAGCTATTACTATGATTCCATGATGTTCAATATATGTAAATATAAATAAAATGTTTATAAATTTTTTAGTCTTGGCCTGGTGCAGTGGCTCACACTTGTAATCCCAGCACTTTGGGAGGCTGAGGCAGGTGGATCACCTGAGGTCAGGAATTCGAGAGCAGCCTGGCCAACATGATAAAATCCCATCTCTACTAAAAATATAAAAATTAGCCAGGTGTGGTGGTGGGCACCTGTAATCCCAGCTACTCAGGAGGCTGAAGCAGGAGAATTGCTTGAACCCAGGAGGCAGAGGTTGCAGTGAGCCAAGATCTGCCACTGCACTCCAGCCTGGGCAACAGAGGCAGGCTCCATCTCAAAAAAAAAAGAAAATTCCTTAGACCTGTCCAGTAATGGGGTATGGAGCAGCAACACCCAATGGCAATGAGCAAAACCTAGCATAAATAACACTAATCAATAGAATAAAAGCCATAAAAGGATGGTTTGGCCATTCTTGCATTGCTATCAAGGAATACAGAAGGCAGGGTAATTTATAAAGTAAAGGGGTTTAATTGGCTCACGGTTCTGCAGGCTGTACAAGCATAGCACCAGCCATGGTGAACTCTGCTTTGCTCCTGGGGAGAACTCGGGGATCTTTTACTCATAGCAAAATGTGAAGCAGGAACAGGTGTGTCACATGCCAAGAGCTGAAGAAAGAGAGAGGGAGGTGCCATACACTTTTAAACAACCAGATCTCGTGAGAATTCACTCACTATAGTGAGGACAGCACCAAGCCATGAGAAATCCACCTCCATAACCCAATACCTCCCACCAGGCCCCACTTCCAACACTAGGATTACATTTTTTTTTTTTCAAATTGTATTTTATGTTCAGGGTACATGTGCAGGATGCATAGCTTTGTTACCCAGGTTAATGTGTGCCATGGTGGTTTGCTGGGAGATCATCCCATCTCCCAGGTATTAAGCCCAGCAATCACTAGCTATTCTTCCTGATGCTCTTCCACCTCCCACCTCACACTCTCCATCAGACCCCGGTGAGGGTTGTTTCACCCCCATGTGTTCTCATCATTTAGCTTTCACTCATGAGTGAGAACATGCACTATTTGGTTTTCTATGCCTGCATCAGTTTGCCAAGGACAATGGCCTCCAGCTGCATCCATTTTCTTGCAGAGGATGTGATTTTTCATTCTTTTTTGTGTCTGTATAGTATTCCACGGTGTATATGTACAATATTTTCTTTATCCAGTCTGTCATTGATGGGGATTTAGGTTGACGTCATGTCTTTGTTACTGTGAATAGTGCTGCAGTGAACACATATATGTGTCTTTTTGTTTTGTTTTTGAGGAGTTTTGCTCTCATCACCCAGGCAGAAGTGCAGTGACTGGATCTCAGCTCACTGCAACCTCTGCCTCCAGGTTCAAGTGATTCTCCTGCCTCAGCCACCCGAGTAGCTGGGATTACAGACACATGCCACCATGCCTGTCTAATTGTGCACCATGTTGGCCAGGCTGGACTTGAACTCTTGACCTCAGTGATCTGCCCACCTTGGACTCCCAAAGTGCTGGGATTACAGGTGTGAGCCACCACAGCCAGCTGCATGTGTCTTTATAATAGAGTGATTTTAATTCCTTTCATTATATACTCAATAATGGGACTGCTGGGTCAAATGGTATTTCTGCCTCTAGGTTTTGAGGAATTACCACACTGTCTTCCACAATGCTTGAACTAATTTACAATCCCACCAAAAGTGTAAAAGCATTCCTTTTCCTCCACAGCCTCGCCAGCCTTTGTTATTTTTTTTCCTTTTTATTAATAGCCATTTGACTTGCATGAGATGGTAGCTCACTGTGGTTTTGATTGTTATTTCTTTCATGATCAATGATGTTGAACTTTCATGCATATTTTGTTGGACATATATATGTCTTCTTTTGAGAAACATCTGTTCATATTTCTTGCCTACTTTTTAATAAGGCTGTTTTTTTCTTGTAAATTTGTTTACATTCTTCATAGATGCTGAATATTAGACCTTTGTCAGATGCATAGTTTGCAAATATTTTCTCCGATTCTCTAGGTTGCCTGTTCACTCTGTTGATGGTCTCCTTTGCTGTGCAGAATCCAATAAGTTTAATTACATCCTATTTGCCAATTTTTGCTTTTGTTGTAATTGCTTTTGGCACATTTGTCAGGAAATCTTTATGCCTTTTTCCTGAATAGTATTGCCTAGGTTTTCTTCTAGGGTTTTTATAGTTTTGGGTTTTCATTTAAGTCTGTAATCCATCCTGAGTTGATTTTTGTACATGGTGTAAGGAAGGAGTCCAGATTCAATTTTCTGCATATGGCTAGTCAGTTATCTCAGCACCATTTATCAAATAGGAAAGCCATTTTTCATGGCTTGTTTTTGTCAGGTTTGTCAAAGATCAGATGTTTGTAGGTGTGTGGTCTTATTTCTAGGTTCTCTGTTCTGTTTCATTGATCTATGTGTCCATTTTGTACCGCTACCATGCTGTTTTGGTTACTGTAGCCCTGTAGTATAGTTTGAAGTCACATAGCATGATGCCTCCAGCTTTGTTCTTTTTGCTAAGGATTGTGCTGGGCAATTTGGGCTCTCTTTTGGTATTACATGAATTTTAAAATAGTCTTTTCTAACTCTGTGAAGAATGTCAATGATAGTTTAATGGGAATAGCATTGAATATATAAATTGCTTTGGGCAGTATGGCCATTTTCATGATAATGATTCTTTCTATCCATGAGTATGGAATGTTTTTCCATCTGTTTGTGTCATTTCTGATTTCCTTCAGCAGTGGTTTGTATTTCTGCTTGAAGAGGTCCTTCACTTCTCCTGTTAGTTGTATTCTGAGGTATTTTATTCTTTCTGTGGCAATTGCAAATGGGAGTTCATTTGTGATCTGACTCTCATCTTACCTGTTGTTGTTGTACAGGAATGCTTGTGATTTTTGCACATTGATTTTATATCCTGAGACTTTGCTGAATTTGCTTATCAGCTTAAGAAGCTTGTGGGCTGAGGTGATGGGGTTTTCTAGATACAAGATCATGTCATCTATAAACAAAGATAGTTTGACTTCCTCTTTTCCTATTTTCTTCTATTTGGATGTCCTTTATTTTATTCTCTTGCCTGATTACCCTGGCCAGAACTTCCAATACTATGTTGAATAGGAGTGATGACAAGGGACACACTTTTCTTGTGCCAGTTTTCAAGGGGAAGGGTTCCAGCTTTTGCCCATTCAGTATGATATTAGCTTTGGGTTTGTCATGTATGGCTCTTATTATTTTGAGGTATGTTCCTTCAATAGCTAGTTTACTGACAGTTTTTAACAAGGGATGTTGAATAGTATCAAAGGTTTTTTCTGCATTTATTGAGATAAGCATGTGGTTTTATCTTGGCTTCAGTTCTGTTTATGTGATGAATTACATATATTGATTTATATACGAGGAACCAATCTTGTATCCCAGGAATGAAGCCTACTTAATCATGGTGAATAAGCTTTTTGACATGCTGCTGGATTCAGTTTGCCGTATTTCATTGAGAATTTTTACATCAATGTTCATCAAGGATATTGGTCTAAAGTTTTCTTTTTTGGTTGTATCTCTGCCAGGTTTGGGTATCAGGATAATGCTGGCCTTATAGAAAGAGTTAGGGAGGATTTCCTCCTTTGCAATTTTTTGGAATAGTTTCAGTAGTAATGGTACCAGCTTTTCTTCATATATTTGGCAGAATTCAGCTGTAAATCCTTCTTGTCCTGGGCCTTTTTTGGTTGGTAGGCTATTTATTACTGCCTCAATTTCAGAACTCATTATTGGTCTATTCAAGGATTCAATTTATTTCTTATTCAGTCTTGGAAGAGTGTATGTGTCCAGGAATGTATTCATTTCCTCCAGATTTTCTAGTTTATGTGCATAGAGGTGTTGATAGTATTCTCTGATGCTTGTTTGCATTGCTGTGAGATCAGTGGTAATATCCTCCTTAATATTTCTAATTGTGTTTATTTGAATCTTCTCTCTTTTCTTCTTTATTAGCCTAGTTAGTGATCTATTTTATTAACTTTCTCAAAAACAAAAACAAAAAAACAGGTCCTGGATTTCTTGATCTTTTGAAAGGTTTCT
Organism: Callithrix jacchus; assembly: GCF_049354715.1. NCBI lineage: Eukaryota > Metazoa > Chordata > Mammalia > Primates > Cebidae > Callithrix > Callithrix jacchus. The sequence continues at coordinate 39,054,051 of NC_133511.1, read as the reverse complement.
TGTGTTTCCATTTCCCTCAGTTCATTGCTGATCTTGGTTATGTCTCATCTTCTGCTAGCTTTGGGGTTGGAGTGCTCTGGGTTCTCTAGTTCTTTTAATTGCCATGTTAGCTTGTTAACTTGGGATCTTTCTAGCTCTTTGATGCGAACATTTGGTGCTATAAATCCCCCCTCTTAACACTGCTTTAGTTGCATCCCAGAAATTCGGATACACTGTATCTTTGTTCTCATTAGTTTCAAACAACTTCTTGACTTCTGCCTTAATTTCCTTATTTACACAGAAGGCACTCAGGAGTAGGTTGTTTAATTTTCATGTAGTTGTATGGTTTTGAGTGAACTTTTTCACCTTGAGTTCTAATTTGATTGCACTGTGGTCTGAGAGACTGTTATAATTCCAGTTCTTTTACATTTGCTGAGGAGTGTCTAACTTCCAATTGTGTGATCAATTTTAAAGTACCATGTGGTGATCAGAAGAATGTATATTCTGTTGTTTTAGGTGAAGGAATCAGTGGATATCTATCAGGTCTACCTGATCCAGAGCAGAGTTCAGGTCCTGAATATCTTCATTAATTTTCTGTCTCAGTGATCTAATAATGTCAGTGGGATGTTAAGTCTCCCACCACGATTGTGTGGGGGTCTAAGTCTCTTTGAAGGTCTCTAAGAACTTGCTTTATGAATCTGGGTGTTCCTGTATTGGCTACATATATATATATATATATTTATGATAGTTAGGTCTTCTTGTTAAATTGAACCCTTTACCATTATGTAATGCCCTTCTTTGTCTTTTTGGATCTTTTAGTTTAAAGTCTGTTTTGTCAGAAACTAGGACTGCAACCCCTGCTTTTTTTGTTTTCCATTTTCTTGGTACATTTTCCTCCATCCCTTGTCTTTGAGCTTATATGTGTCTTTGTATGCGATATACTGGCGTCTTACTCTTGAATTGTGAGCAATGAATTTCTGTTGCTTATAAATTACCAAGTTCAAGGTATTTCTTATAGTAGCAATAACATTCTAAGACAGAGGAACAAAAGAATAACTTAGCAGTAGAGAAAGTTGGCAGATTTCACCATGCTCAAGTAATGAATGCTAACAGAAACAATAATAAAGTAAATCAAAATCATGTGCCATCTAATATGATGCAAAGATAAAATTCACCGTCATTTCTGTGATGTTCCAATTCAGTCTAATCATGAAAAACATCTGACAAATACAGAATAAGGCATATTCTACAGAAATAATAGCCTGTCAAAAATGTCAAGATCATGGAAGTCAAGCAAAGATTGCAAAGCTGTTCCAGATTGAAGGTGACTGAAAAAAGACAATGACTAAATGCAACCCCTGATTCTGGGGTGGACTATTTCCCATAAATGACACATACTGGTAAAACTGGCAAAACTGGAATTGGGCCTGTGGATTAGATAGTGACGCAATTAACTCTCTGATTCTTTCAATTGTGTCATACTGGAAAAGACCCTTGCTGTTTGGAAATACAGAATAACGTATTTGGAGGTGATGGGACATCCTGTCAGAAACTTAGTTCCACATGGCTCAAGAACTAAAAGTTCTTTATATTGCTCCTGAAACATTTTTTACATTAAGATTCTTTTTAAACAAATAATTTTTAAGTGAAGGTTTTCCACCCAGTCTTTTTGTCTGATTTCCAGCATGTCTGATTTCTTTAATACATGCTGACACAATATATTCATTTTTTGTATTCTTAGGCTACAGGAGAGAACCCTTATGTATCTATTCATTCATCGATTAAACAAACACTTATTGATCACTCATAAGGTCCTAAGTAACTTGCTGTATTAAGGATCTAACTGAAAAAAAAATCCAGTTCCTACCTTCAAGGAATTTCAGGCTAATAGGGAGACAAAAAATAATAATAAGCAGGTAATAGACAATATGACAAGTAATTATTTGCAGGAATTCCAGGTGGGATAGAAGAACAGAGGGGAGGCATCTAACAATGTGTTCAGGAAAAACTTTCTAAAGAGAGAGAGTGATGTCAAAGCTGAGACCTGAAAGGAAACTAGAAATTACCTAAAAGGAAAGTTCAGCAGGTGTGTTCAGGCAGAGCAAAGAACATGCAGAAGAAAGCCAGAGAGAAAAAACAGGGAACATGACCTACTGTAGATACTGCAAGCATCAAGAACCACTGAAGCAGAGCATGTGCAAAGGGAAGGGTCAAAAGATGAGCATAGGGCTGGGCACGGTGGCTCACACCTGTAATCCCAGCACTTTGGGAGGTTAAGGTGGGTGGATCAGGAGGTCAGGAGTTTGAGACCAGCCTGGCCAACATAGAGAAACCCCATCTCTACTAAAAATGCAAAAAATTAGCTGGCTATGATGGCAGGCTCCAATAATCCTAGCTACTTGGGAGGCTGAGATAGGAGAATCACTTGAACCCAGCAGGTGGAGTTTGCAGTTAGCCAAGATCACACCATTGCACTACAGCACTACAGCCCAGGCAACAGTCCAAGACTCCATCTCAAAAAAAAAAAAGAGAGAGATGATCATAGGAGAGGGAGCTTAGGGGTTGATGACGTCTGCTGATGCCTAAAGCACCTTCAGCACCTGCTACACCTATGTCTTCCAGGTTATTACTACCAGCTCTGGTAATCTAGTCACAGGACTTGCTGCCACTCACATCAGTACTCACATACCTTCCAAGAAAGTGGCTCTGAGGAGAGCACAGTTTGGCAACTCCAGGACTGTTTGATATTAACAAAGAGAAGCACATCATTTGCAGCAACATCCCTGACAATGTTAGGTCTTCTAGCCAAGTTTAGACAAGTGTTTTTTGAAAAGAGTTATTGGCATACTTGCTTGCATAATCTTTCATCCTAGGGTAGAAAGATATTTACAAATGATGTCTGGCAACACAGAATTGGATATGTTTTACTCTCCCTAAAATACTTGCTCTATTCTAAACAGCCCATCATAGTGCACTTCTCCTTAGCAACCTTGTGGTTTCCCTGAATACACACATCCAATTACCCGAGTGGTTGCTATGTGCACTGTGGCCTGTTTTCACTTTGGGTGGCAGGCCCTCGGTTCTTTCCTGCTCACTCAACATGACATTCACTGATTCCACAACTCCTGGACAAAGAATTCCTCCAAATTAACCATGAGCTTTATTTTTAGTGTAAAAGATGTTTGCTTGATTTAAAAAAGTCACTTCATGTAATTATAGTCATTAGAAATGGGAATGAGACAATACTTGGTGGCCTGATCTCTCCATCTGGTTGAGGTAGAATTATTCCCTGTGACAGATTGGCCATGCTAAATTATACAAACTGAATGAAGTGAAACCCAGACCATTTGTGCATGGAGCCATTTCTAAGTGGTTAGTACTGCATACACCCCTGGATAAGCATTTGCATTGAGCAGCGTAGTAGCACCTGACATCTTCATGGTACATTCATCCAGCAGCTTGTGGTCAGTTGCTTACTGGATCCAAGACTAGATTATAAACAGAATGTCTTGGGTTTCTTCCAGTATAGTTTAAAGTATGTTAATAGTTTGGTTTTGGCCTCTCCTCATTACTATTTAAGCTGTATGGTGCATATTTGGGTTTTTGTAACTCTGCTACATTTTAAGTATAAAAGAAGATAAAACAAATAATAATAATAGTTGCTATTATTTATTGAGTATTTACTACATGCCAAGCTTTTTTTCTAAATAATTCAGATATTTCTAATCTTCCTAAACAGTCTACAAAGCAATTATAATTATTCCTATTTTGTAGTTAAGGAAATGGAAGCTCAGAGAAGTTAAGTAGCTCGTTTAAGATCAAACATCTAGTAATCTGATTACAAGGTAGGATCTGAATTCAGGGCTGCTAACTTCAAAGCCCATGGGTTTTTTCACCCTGTCATTGCCTCTTACAGATATTTATCATTTGGTTTATCAAAACAAACAAAATGTATCATTGCTTATCAAAATAAAGTTCTCCTTTATTTTGTATATTTTTTGTCGAGTATTATTGAGCATTTACTATGTGATGGTCTGTAGTCTAAGATAAAAAGAAATTTAAAGCATGGTTCCTATCACCAAGGATCATACAAACTAAACCAGGATGGTAGACATACAAACAATAAAATAATTTAAAATATCATGAAGCCCATAAAAAATCTGTGCATACATAGTAGTAGAGACATTCAGAAATGAGAGAGAGCTATTGCTATTCTTTTTTTTTTTTTTTTTTTTTTGAGACGGAGTTTCACTCTTGTTGCCCAGGCTGGAGTGCAATGGCACCATCTCCGCTCACCGCAACCTCCGCCTCCTGGGTTCAGGCAATTCTCCTGCCTCAGCCTCCTGAGTAGCTGGGATTACAGGCACGCGCCACCATGCCCAGCTAATTTTTTGTATTTTTAGTTTCACCATGTTGACCAGGATGGTCTCGATCTCTTGACCTCGTGATTCACCCTCCTTGGCCTCCCAAAGTGCTGGGATTACAGGCGTGGAGAGAGAGCTATTCTAAGGGCAGTGACAAGAGAAACCTCCCAAGAGGTAGCATTTGAGCTCAGTTTTGTATGTTAAGATAGTGAAAAGAAGGAAATTCTTGTACAGGCATAAGCAAAAGTGCAGAGGCAGGAAAATGCAAACTTCCATCCAGGAATCAGCAAGACATTTGTGCGGCTGGAATGAGGAAGATTTCTTATCCAGCACCATCTGGGCTCACCTACTACCACTCTGCTGCTTTCTCTCTCTCTTTCTCTCTCTCTCTCTGTGTGTGTGTGTGTGTGTGTGTGTGTGTGTGTGTGTGTTTCACAAATACACCCAACAGGTAAGCACTGTTAAACTATTGAGATATAGTTGCTGATAAACTTGGAAAACATAAATGAGTTGAGACGGACATTATGAAGGGTGGAGGCAAACCATAAGAAATGAGAGGTAAGGAGATTATAGTCACACCACTTTCTTGGTCTTCCTTTTGTCTTTCTTGAGAGTTCCTAACACGTATGTGAAACCTGATAAAGACTTTCTTAATTATGCTAAGAGGTTATCTAATAATTCATAATAACTGGTCTCCAATGAACCTTTTTTTCTTCCCCCTGCTACCCCCCTCCCAGACAGTCTTGCTCTGTCACCCAGGCTGGAGTAGCACGATCTCGGCTCACTGCAACCTCCACCTCCCAGGTTCAAGTGATTCTCCCACATCAGCCTCCAAAGGAGCTAGGATTGCAGGTGCCCACCACCACACCTGGCTAATTTTTTGTATTTTTAGTAGAAACAGGGTTTCACCATGTTGGCCAGGCTGGTCTTGAACTCCTGACCTCAAGTAATCCACCCAATCGTGGGCAACAATACTGTCAGTCATAAATCACTGATTCCTTATCATATACCCTCAACTGCTAATCCAAACCACTCCTAAGAGCATAAATTAATTATTTCAGGAAAATGTACACTGTTCACATGAACTGCCTTGACATCTTGTCTCTCCACCCCAGAACTCTTCGGTAGTCATACCCTCCTTCCCATATAAAATCCCTTTATTCTTCTCACAGGATCTTTTCCTTCCCTCTTGTCTTAGAGCAGTGGGTTCCTTCATAGTCATTTTTCCCAAGTCTAACCCACCACTGTAATGATTATCTCTATCGCTTCCTAGCGCTGCTGGGCCTGTTTCTTCAATTGTTCTAATTCCTCTTTGGTCTCCAATCTCTCCTTTTCTACTTCCTCTTAGTCTATAAACATCCTAAGCCTCATTTATAATTTTCAAAATGCATTATCATGTTAGTGTTATTAAAATAAAAATGTATTTATTAATTTTATAGAGTTAATTTACAAATTCCCTTTACCGTGTTATTCTTCTGTCAGCCACATGTTCTACCTTCCTCTGTCAAAAGTCTAACAATTAAACTGATCTAAACCTAATTCTTTCAATTCCTTACTCACTCACTTCTTGAAGTCCTAATTTGGCCTGCATTTCTCACCACACTTCACTGTGATCACTCTTCAAGTCCTCTGGTGGCCACCAAATCCAGGGGCTTTACGTTGTCACTTTCCTTGGCCGCCTCTCTGAAAATCTGACCAGGATGAATTGAGCAGGGCTCATGGTCAGTTATTTGTAGTCTGAGTTGTGACACTATTTTCTCAGTTGCCTAAGCCAGAAACCTGCTACCTCTCACTCCTTATACTCCTTGAACCATCAAAACCTGTTGATCCTACAAATGGACTTTCTATTTCTTGAAAACTTCCATCCTCGATGACACTACACTACAGTTATTTAATACTCATTATTTTTTGCTTATATTACTGTATCGGCTTCCTAATTGCACTTCTGCTTCTTATCTTCACCTCTGATAATCCATTATCTTAAAGACTGCTGTAATATTCTTTGAAAAATATATGTAGGATCATGTCACATCCCTCCATTAAATCCTTTAGAAATTCTAGATTTTCCATAGACTTCAGGAGCCCTTAACAGGAACTTCATGTTCTGGTGCATGACAGCTAGTTCAGTTCAGTCTAATTTATATTCCACCTCTCACACTTCATATATTATGTTCCATGTCTGAATTTATAGTTACCTGAAATGACCACACTCTCTCGTATCTCCAAGCCTTTACACATTCTACTTGCTCTGCCTGAATTTCTCTCCACAGCTTCCTTCCACTGGGTCATTCATACTTGCCTGTAAGTGTCAATTCAGATTGTTTTGTCAAATCACCACCCTGCTATCTCAGAGCCCCAAAAGGGAGGTGCCAGTCCTGTGTACTCTCATGGATCTCACAGGATATTGTTATTCTAGTAATTGTCACATCCCCACCCCCCAAATTCTGGCAGTCAATGTCATGAGTAATTTGTAAGAATACAAAAAATAATTTCTTTTTTTGAGATGGAGTCTCACTCTATCACCCAGGCTGGAATGCAGTGGCATGATTTGGGCTCACTGCAACATCCACCTGCCGGGTTCAAGCGATTCTCCTGCCTCAACCTCTGAAGTAGCTGGGATTACAGGCGTGTGCCACCACGCCCAGCTTTTTTCTTTTTTTTCCGAGACTGAGTTTCGCTCTTGTTACCCAGGCTGGAGTGCAATGGCGCCATCTCGGTTCATCGCAACCTCCGCCTCCTGGGTTCAGGCAATTCTCCTGCCTCAGCCTCCTGAGTAGCTGTGATTACAGGCATGCGCCACTGTGTCCAGCTAATTTTTTTTTTTTTTTTTTGTATTTTTAGTCAAGACGGGATTTTACCATTTTGGCCAAGCTGTTCTCAGACTCCTGACTTCAAGTGATCCACCCATCTCAGCCTCCCAAAGTGCTAGGATTATAAGCGTGAGCCACCATGCCTGGCCCCAAAAGTTAAATTTAAAAGAGATTTTGTAATGCCAGCACTTTGCAAAGCATTGGTGGGAGGATCATTTGAGGCTAAGAGTTCAAAACTAGCCTGGGCAACACAGTGAGAGTCCATCTTCACACACAAACACACAAATTTAAATTATTAATTGGGCATGGTGGCATGTGCCTGTAGTCCTAACTACTCAAGAGGCGGAGGCAGGAGAATTTCTTGAGCCCAGGAGTTTGAGACTGCAGTGAGCTACAATCACACCACTGCACTCTAGCCTGAGTAAGAGAGTGAGAACACTGTTTCTGAAAAAATTTTAGAAAGGAGATTTGGTGACTGATCATTTTGAAATCATGGCCTGTAATTGGTACTAGGTGTAAAAATTAAGGTGTTCCATCTAACCAATACAAGCTCTTTCAGGCAGGGAAGGAGAGAAATAGTACCATACCCATATCCATGATTATCTTTTCGGGGAAGCAAAGACTAATGGATCTGATCTAAGATCTAGACTCTATCATAAAATTAGTACATATTTCAAGTAATAATGTATCATCCTGTGTGAGTTACTTTGATCTGTAATTTCCTGTTATTATATTTCATGCCCACTTCAAACTGCTGAGATTCTTGCACTAATTTTCTTCTACAAATTAGACATCTACTTCATAGGCTCTACTGAATAGAAATAATGTCATATGTATGTATATGCTAACTACTTGCTGCACAAGCTAATGTTGGTTCTTTTTATTATGACAGACAAGGAAATTGGAGAGACCACCTAGGCATGATCTTCTGTGCTTTTCTTGCATCAAATGTAAAGTCTTTTTTTATTGCATTTTAGGTTTTGGGGTACATGTGAAGAACATGTAAGATAGTTGCTTAGGTACACATGTGGCTGTGTGATTTGCTGCCTTCCAAAGTTTCTTATGTGTCCCTCACTATAGCTAGCATGGTAATAAGCATATGGAGGGGGCTAACAAATGCTTGGAGTCTGATTGTCTTCTAGTTCCACCTGAAGTAGAAAATGCATTTTGGCAGCAGGTTCCATACACTGGAAGGAAAGGAGAAAATGAATTCAAAAATGATTCTGAAGTTTCAAACCTGAATCACCATGAGAATGATATCGACACAAAGAGAAATATCAGAGAGAGGGGTAGTTTTCAGCTATACAAAGGGTGGTTTTAGCTATAGAAATATTTCCAGTGCTGACAAAACATTCAGATAAAAATGTCAGAGATGAGTATTTAGATGGCATTTGCTAAGAGATATTGTGCAAAGTCCTGGATGTGGTGAGATCTCTGTATGCAAATAGACAGCGGAGGAATCCAGGCTTTTCAGAGTGGAACATATTATATGTACGTACTCCATGGACATTTTTGCTGTTTAAAACTATTCAAAAACATAAATTTTTGACAGTATTACAAAAACTTAACCCCAAAAATGTTCAGATAGAGCAGAAACTTCCAAATTAGATAACTCAGATTTCTGAAAAACCTCAATTTTGAAGAAGACAAAAATTGATGTAAAAACAGTTAAAAAACTGAAATCAAAACTGATTTTGTTTAAGTGACTTATAAACATGCAAATATAATATTATTTATTCAAATAAATTCATATACAGTATATTGAAAAAACTGATGTTTTAGATGTAATTACTAATAATAAGAGCAAAATTAATTTTTATCATCCTATTGTTATCAAGAAATTTTGCAAAGTTCCCCTTCCAATATCAATAAAATGCTAGTAAGTTCATTGCATTTTAAAACAAATAATGTCATGACTAATAGGCATTATTTTCTGTCTCTGGCCCTCCATGCAAATGTCTATTCCCTGCTCAATTCTATACCATGGATTTGGCTGATGCTTCCTCAATTTCAGCTTTTCAAAACAATCACCTATAGGAGAAAATCATAATTCAATTAAAATGGAAGTGAATTTTTCATGGCTGATTAAAAGGCATATTAACATAAAGATAATATGTTAAAAATCCAACCAGTACAACTTACCGAATTAGGAAAGAACTGTTGCCACACTTAGAGGCCTAGTGCTAATTATTTGTCACTTGCAATTTATCAATAAGAATGATGATACTTCACAGACTGAACTAAATTCTTTTGAAGAACTACAGAAGTGTTCATGGGTCAGAACACAATTCTGACTACAGATTTACATCACAGAAATAAACTCTCAGCTTTGAGTTGGGTAAACTCATCAAAGAATAAAGGTGGTCTTCAATTTACAATGAGTTTGATTTATCACTTTTCAACTTTAGGATGGTGTGAAAGCCATAATCATTCAGTAGAAATCAACTTCAAATTTTTAATTTTTTATCTCTTCCTGGGCTAGTGATAAGCCATATGATTTTATTAGGCTGGACTAAATCATGTAACATGAAACGCATTTTATAACGAAGTGTTGAATATCTCATGTAATTTATTGAATACTGTACTGAAAATGTTCTGAGTATGTTTAAAATAGGCCAAGCTAAGCTATGATGTTTGGTAGGTCAGATGTATTAAATATATTTTCAATTTAATAATATTTGTGGACCGGGCGCGGTGGCTCACGCCTATAATCTCAGCACTTTGGGAGGCCGAAGCGGGTGGATCATGAGGTCAAGAGATCGAGACCATCCTGGTCAACAAGGTGAAACCCTGTCTCTACTAAAAATACAAAAATTAGCTGGGCATGGTGCTGTGCGCCTGTAATCCCAGCTACTCGGGAGGCTGCGGCAGGAGAATTGCTTGAACCCAGGAGGCGGAGGTTGTGGTGAGCCAAGATTGCGCCATTGCACTCTGGCCTGGGTAACAAGAGCGAAATTCTGTCTCAAAATAATAATAATAATAATAATAATATTTGCAATGAATTTATAACCCCATCATGTCAAAGAGTACCTACATACTTTTCTAGAGAAAATTAGCTCAAACATATCTCAGAAGCTGATCACACAATCATAAATTTCATGAATTCATAAACTTAACCCTAAAATCTTATGGAAACTGCCTCTGATTAATGAACAGAGTTCTTTCCTTCAACTCTTCGAGCTTTCCTTGAAAGCTTTTCTTATTTGTAAAGATGCATGGTAATTCATAAATATCTTGAGGATGCAAAATAATCTAATGGTATACCTTGCATTCTTCAACATCTGAGAATAATTTTTCTTTTCTTTTCTTTTTTTTTTTTTCTGAGACAGAGTCTCACTCTATATTCCCAGGCTGGAGTGCAGTGGCATGATCTCAGCTCACTGCAACCTCCACCTTCCAGGTTCAAGCAATTCTCATGTCTCAGCCTCCCAAGTAGCTGGGATTACAGGTGCGTGCCACCCACCACACTTGAATAATTTTTGTATTTCTTGGTTAAGATAGGGTTTCACTATGTTGGTCAGGCTGGTCTCAAACTCCTGACCTCAAGTGATCCACCCACCTCGGCTTCCAAAAGTGCTGGGATTATAGGCATGAGCCATCACAGCCAGCCTAAAATCTGTGAATAATTTCTTGAATTCAAACACTATATTCATTGAACTATTCTACACGAGTTACAAATTTATATTTCTCCTCCTATTCTACACGAGTTACAAATTTATATTTATTTTAGTTTTATTTGGTAAGCCTGGGGGACTTACCAAATAAAACTAAATACAGTCTCCAACTGTCATTTTTTCAAATACACATATCCAAAATATGTTTGAATAGATGGATGCTTCTCAATAAATTATTGGTGCTTTCAATTTCTTTTCAAATCTAGCATGTTAACATATTGTATCTAAAACTTTTGGCTGCAAATAAAAGAAAACCCAAATCACAACAACTTAAAAAATGCAAAGAATTTATTTTCTCACATAAATGATATATACCAAGACTATGAAGTTAGTAATTTCTGGGCTTGATATTATCATTAATAACTTAAGTTCTTCCCATTTTCCATTTTGCCATCCTCAGAAAATTAGCCCTGTCCTCAGTCAAGCCCAATCAAGATAGGTACCACATTTTCAGGAGAGGAAAAGCCTATTTCTTCCTCAGGATTTATTCTTATGTAAAAAGAAAACTTTTAAAAATAAAAAGCCAACAATACTCCTCTGTTTTATATCTCACTGACCAAAATTGTATCACCTATCAATTCTTAAAACAAACACTGGCATGGCAAGGGGAATGAGAGTAGCAAACTGGCTTAGGCTAATTAGGATTTATTCCTGAGTTGGGGATATGATCAGCTGTTCTGAGCAATCTATTGATTTCATTAACAACAACAAAAAAAAGTGAAGAAAGGATAAGTGTCAGCTACAACTGTCCTGACAGATCAACTGAGCCAATCAAGATTTACCAAGTTGAGACTCTCAAAGCGGGTTTGTTGATTTCCTTCACATTAGTTATTTACTACTGTTTACTGAAAAGTTACTTTGTGTCATACTCTCTACTAACCATTTTACCTAAAAATATCATAGCATTAAAATAAACCAAGTCCTTACTCTCTAATTCAGCTACCTCCAATTACAACATAAATTCCTTATGATCACAAGTAGAAATAGAAGGAAAAGTTACAATCTTGATTCCTTCCTTTTGTACCAGGTAGCTAACCTCGAATGCAGAAATCTCAAGAAAGTCACTCCTCAATAATGATATCAAGGAAGATAGAAACAGAGCTTTTTCTTGTCTTCTGAAAAAACTCAAAACATCTTTGACTTTTTCTTTCCATCTGTGGACAGTGAACTACTTTTTCTATGTTTCAACCAAAAGCTTCCAATCTGTTATCAACAGATTGGTTAGGTTGGATAAATTCATACAGGCTGGCAAATCTTATAATACATTTTTTGCTAGAAACCTTAGACAAATCACAGCATTGGACTGCAGGTTTCATGAGACATGCCCTTGGAACAGGGAAGAGAGAACAGAATTATTAAGGCAAGAGTCTGGGAAAAGCCTATGTTTACAAGCATTCTTCTGCAAGTGGAAAGAGACTATCCCAAAGTATCTTGCATAGCTATTTCTTGCAATTAAAAACACAAAATGCTCCTCTAAGTCCTATAATTAGACTTGGCATGTTTCTTTTTCTCATAATCAGAATCATGGAATCACTGAGATCATCTGGAGAGCAATACACAAAATGAATATGACAAATGTTCTTTATCTTTGAAATAAACATATAACATGTAAACCATTTTAGAAGGAAAAGCACACATGCTGGATCCAAGTTTCCCCAAACATCTTACAGTTAAGTGAGGCTAACCACTGATAGACTATATGTTGTAAAAGATACTAGTACTTCTGAGGAAATTCACAATTCAGCAACACAATTTATAAAATACCATTAAAATGCTGTCTTCTATGCATACAGTAAAAATCTATAGAGCTATTTTGAAAAAACAAAAACCAAGAAAGCTCTTTATGTCCTTGATATAGTAAGGTCTCTAACTATATAGAAAATGAAGAGAGAAAGGGGAATCAGTACAGTGTATATTACGACACCATTTGTAAAAAAATTATCTATTTCATCATTTTATTATGTGTGTATAAAATAACTCAGAAGGGATTAAAAAAGAAACTAGGGGTAAGGGGCATGATACAAATAGGGCAGAAGAACAGAAAAAAATGAGTGACATTTTGCTAAATAGCTTTTTATATTTTGCTGGGTCTTATATAAATGTACTATCTATTCAAAAATGAATTTGAAAATTCTCAGGATCCAGCTTCTACAAAAATAGAGTAAATATGCTTTTCCTGATTCCTCCTATTAAGTACAAGTGAAAACTCTGGACATTCTAAAACCACCCTAGAAAATGGAGAGAAGAAGGCATATCAGTTAAGGTGGAGGCCATCAGAAAGCCTGGACTTCTATACCCAACTAATGGAAACTGGGCCCTTCTTCCCCTACTTGCTGGGGTGGTGTCAGAGGAGGCATAGTGAAGAGTTAGGACTTTCATCAGAAATTAGTGCTAACAAAACTACATTCCTCCTCAACCCCTTTGTGTTCAATGGATGATTTGTAGTGAGTAGTGATGAGATGCCGCTCTTCCTCCAAGCCAGGGTGAAATCAGCAGTGACCTAATGGGGAGCTTGAACTACCTTACCGATTTAACAATAACAAAAAGTTCCTTCTCCCCCATGTCAATAAAGACCGAGACTTCCACCCCTACCTGGCAATAACAAGATAGCATCTTTGTACCAGAGTACCAGAGGGGTGTCAGAAAAACTTGTTAAAACACAAGATTTAAAATAATATCCAGAGATGGACCCAAGATGGCTGATTAGAAGCAGCTGCAGTGTGTGACACTCATGGAGAGCAATAAAAAGAATGTGTGAACACATCACCTTTAACTGAAATATCCAGGTACTTCCATTGGAACTGATCAGTGAAACAACTCACTCACAGAGAATCAAGAAAATCAGGGTGGGCAGTGACTCCCCAGGAGTCACACAGAGTCAAGGGAACCCTTACCCCCAGCCAAGGGAAGCAGTGAGTGAATGTGCAATCCTGGGAAACTATGCTTCTCCCATGGATCTTTCCAACCCTTGAGTCAGGAGATCCCCTAGTGATCACACTCCACCTGGGCCTTGGGTCTGATGCACAGAGCTATATGGAGTCTCATAGCTCTCCCAAAGAGCAGCTGCTGAGGCACACACAGAGACCCAGGAGCTTTACATACTCCAGTCCCAAGATTCCTAGCAAAAGTAACTGCAACTCAGGCAAGGCAGGAGGTCGGCACATACCCCTAGGAAGGGGGCAGAATCCAGGAGGCCAAGCAGCGTCTGTCTGCAGGCCCCAACTCCTCAGCAGCTCACAAGACAAGACCCACTGGCTTGGAATTCCAGCCAGCCACCAGCAACAGGGTGAAGCCTGCCTGAGAGGGGACAAGGCCCATGGGGAGAAAGAGCAGGTGTTAGAAACAAATTTTCAGTGCCACAAAAGAAATAGCATTCAAACATAAATTCTCTTAGCAAGGCAATTTTTAATTTTACAGAAGAGTGCATATCACAGATGGAGAAATGGCAAGAGCACACCAGAACAAAGGAGGGGAAGGGGTTCTTATCCCTGATGCAGGCAGCCCCTACTGCTGTGTTGTTCCCCTATTGGGTAGGGTTGAACCATACAGTCTAAGCTAATTCCAATTGGCTATTTTAAAGAGAGCAGGGGTATGAGCCAGAGTGGTGGAGTGAGCATTTTCAGCAGTAAAGACAGTTATGAAACAGATGGCTAAAGGTGGCTCAGGTCTGAGCCGGTGACCAGGGGTGACTCAGGATGGAGCAGGTGACTGGGGGCGACTCAGGACACAGCAGGTAACCAGGGGAACAGATGTGAACTAGTGATTAGAGCTGGTGGGAAAGTTGCTTACTGACACTAGGGGCAAGGAGACAAAAACAACATTGGAGTTAAACTTAAAAATGGAGAACAAAGAACACAGAAACTGAACATTCTGGCATACTAATTATTTGAAGAGAAATTTGGAACTCACTATATTCAACAGTGGACCACCATCTTTGCTGTATGGTCAACTCAGTCATTCCAGTCTGCAGGTCCAAATGGTCCAGACAAAGATGGGTCTCCCCAGCTACTCTACCAGAAAGTGGCCAGCCTGCTTCTTTAGGCAGAACCCCAATCCATTTCTCCTCACCAGGCAGGACCTCCCAGCTGGGGCCTCCAGGCGCCCCCACCCACCAGAGCTCTGATTTCACCCTGGGACAGGGTGCTGGGGGAGTGGGGAGGGGGAAGGGTAGGCCACCAGCTTTGATGTTTGGACAACTGAGCTGTTTTAGCCTGTGGGCTTTGGAGAGTCCAAGCCAACAGGGACAGGCAGGTTCCCAGCACTTTTTTGTCAAGGCGTGGCCTCACTGCTTCTTTAAATGGGACCCTAATCCAGTCCTCTTCTTACAGCAGGTACTGCTGGCTGAGGCCTCTGGTTACACCCAGCCATATTCTATGAAAAGATTTCTGATTTCTCCCTGGGATGAAGTGCTTTGTTGTTTAGGCACTTTGTCGTTTAGGACAAGCTGACACCTTTGTTGTTTAGGCTCACTCAGCTGTTCCAGCCTGCAGGATTTGGGGATTCCAACCCAACCTGGGCAGAGGTGGCTCCCCGGCATGCCATAGCTCTTTTGTAGAGGAGTGGCCATACTGCTTCTTTAAGTGGGACCCTAATCCATTTCTTATCACTGGGTGGGCCCTCCCAGCCAGGGCACCTGGCCACCCCTGCCTGTGTTCTAGGGCCATCAGATGTCTAATTTTTCCCTGGGACAGAAACCTTTGCTGTTTGGGCATCTAAGCCAGTATGGCCTGCAGGACTTGGAGAGCCCAAACTGATCAGGGGCTGAAGGGATCCCCAACACAGGGCAGCTGCTCTACCAAAATGCAGTCAGAATGCTTCTTTAAACAGGTCCCTGATCCAGTTCTTTCTGCATTGGTGAGACCTTCCAACTGGGGTTCTCAGCCACTTCCTACAAGTTGCGTTAGGGCAAACAAGATGTCAGCACCCCCAAGACAGAACTTCCACAGGAAGAGGCAGGCTGCCATCTTTGCTGTTTGCCCTGGCTACACCGATGATTTCTACAGGTATTAGAAAAACTGAGGTGACTAGGATCTGGAGCAAATACCCAGAAAACTGCATCAGCCATACCAAAGAGCAGCCAGGGTGTTAAAAGAAAACAACAACACAAGAACCCCATCCAAAGGCAAACAACCTCAAAGACTGAAGGTAGACTAGGCCACAAATATGAGAAGTAATCAGCATTAAAACACATAAAACTCAAAATGCCAGCCCGCCTTTCCTCTAAATGACCACAACACCTCTCCAGCAAGGACACAGAACTGGGCTGAAGCTGAGATGGCTGAACTGACAGAAGTTGTCTTCAGAACGTGGATTAAAATGAACTTTGCCGAGCTAAAAGAGCATATTGTAACCCCAAGCAAGGAAGCTAAGAATCAGGATAAAACAATACAGGAGCTGACAGCCAAAGTAGCCAGTATTGACAGGAATATAACCAATCTGATCGAGCTGAAAAACACACTACAAGAATTTCACAATGTAATCACTACTATTAATAGCAGATTAGACCAAGCAGAGGAAAGAATCTCAGAGCTTGAAGACTGTCTTTCTGAGATAAGACAGGCAGACAAGAATAGAGAAAAAAGAATGAAAAAGAAAACCTACAAGAAATATAGGATTATGTAAAGGTACCAAAGCTATAACTGATTGGGTTACCAGGAAGAGACAGAGAGAATGGAACTAATTTAAAAAATATATTTCAGGATGTTATCCAGGAGAACTTCCCCAATCTAGCTAGACAGGCCAAAATTCAAATTCAGAAAATCCAGAGAACCCAGTAAGATATGCCACAAGAAGATCATCACCAAGACACATAATCATCAGATTCTCCAAGGTCAAAATGAAAGAAAAACTAAGGGCAGTCAGAGAGAAAGGCCAGTTCACCTACAAAGGGAAGCCCATCAGGCTAACAGTGGACTTCTCAGTGGAAACCCTACAAGCCAGAAGAGATTGAGGGCCAATATTTAACGTTCTTATGAAAAAAGAATTTTAACTCAGAGTTTTGTATCCAGCCAAACTAAGCTTCATAAGCAGAGGAGAAATAACATCCTTTTCAGGCAAGCAAATGCTGAGGGAATTTACCACCAGACCTACCTTACAAGAGCTCCTGAAAGTAGCATTAAATATGGAAAGGAAAAACCATTACCATCCACTACAAAAACACACTGACATACACAGACCAGTGAACTATGAAGCAACCACAAGAAGAAGTCTGCAAGATAAGCTAGCATCATGATGACAGGATCATATCCACACATAACAATGCTAACCCTAAATGTAAATGGGCTGAATGCCCCAGTTAAAAAACACAGAATGGCAAGTTGGATAAAAATCCAAGACCCATTGGTATGTTCTTTTCAAGAGACCCATCTCACTTGCAAAGACACACATACTCAAAATAAAGGGATGGAGGAAAATGTATCAAAAAAAAAAAAAAAAGGAAAACAGAAATCAGCTGGGTTTTGATCCTAGTTTATGACAAAACAGACTTTAAACCAACAAAGATCAAAAAAAAACAAAGAAGAGCATGGTAAAGGGTTACATAATGGTAAAGGCTTCAGTTCAACAGGAAGGCTTAACTATCTTAAATACATATGCAACCAATACGAGAGCACACAGATTCATAAAGCAAGTTCCTAGAGACCATCAAAGAGACTTAGTCTCCCAAACAACAATAGTAGGAGACTTTAACACCCCATTGACAATATTAGACAGATCATCAAGACAGAGAATTAATAAAGATATTCAGGACCTGAACTCAGCTCTGGATCAAATGAACCTGAGAGATATCTACAGAAGTCCCCACTCCAAAACAATAGAATATACATTCTTCTTATCACTACATGGCACTTACTCTAAAACTGAGCACATAATGAGAAGTAAAACACTCTCCAACAAATGCAAAAGAGCTGAAATCATAACAGTCTGTCAGACCACAGTGCAATCAGATTAGAACTAAAGATTTAGAAATTCACTTAAAACCATACAATTACATGGACATTCAGTGTCCTGCTCCTGAGTGACTTTGAGGCAAATAATGAAATTAAGACAGAAATCAGGCTGGGTGTGGTGGCTCCTGCCTGTAATACCAGCACTTTGGGAGACTGAGATTGGGCGGATCATCTCAGGTCAGCAGTCTGAGACCAGCCTGGTCAATATGGTTGAACCCTGTCTATACTAAAAATAGAAAAAAATAAAATAAAAATTATCCAGGCATGGTGGCACATGCCTGTTATCCCAGCTATTTGGGAGGCTGAGGCAGGAGAATCATTTGAACCCAGGAGGTGAAAGGTGCAGTGAGTCGAGATTGCACCACTGCACTCCAGCCTGGGCACCAAGAGGAAAACTCCATGTTGAAAATATAAAAATAAAAAAAGAAAGGCAGAAACCAAGAAGCTCTTTGGAACTAATAAGAACAAATATAAAACATACCAGAATCTCTGCAACACAGCTAAAGCAGTGTTAAGGGGAAATTTATAGCACTAAAAGGTCTACATCATAAAGCTAGAAAGACCTCAAGTTAACAACCTGACATCACAACTAATAGAACTAGAGAACCAAGATAAAACAAACCCCAAAACTAGAAGAAGACAAGAAATAACCAAGATCAGATCTGAAATGAAGAAGATAGAGACACACAGACAGACACACGAAAAAAACTTCAAAAGAATCAACAAATCCAGGAGCTTGTTTTTTGAAAAAAATAATAGAATAGATCGCTAGCTATACTAATGAGAAAAGAAATTTTAAATAAACACCATCAGGCCAGGCGTTGTGGCTCACACCTGTAATCCCAGCACTTTGGAGGCCAAGATGGGTGGATCGCTTGAGGTCAGGAGTTTGAGGCCAGCCTGATTAACATGGTGAAACCCCATCTGTACTAAAAATACAAAAATTAGCTGGGTGTGGTGGTACATGCTGGCAATCCCAGCTACTTGGGAGGTTAAGGTAAGAGAATTGCTTGAACCCAGGAGGCAGAGGTTGCAATGAGTGGAGATTGGGCCAATGCACTCCAGCCTGGGTGACAGAGCAAGACTCCGTCTCAAAAAACAACAAAAAAACATTGCCAGCAGAAATGTTAAGGGGGATATTACTCTTGACCCCACAGAAATGCAAACAAGCATCAGAGAATATTATCAACACCTCTATACACATAAACTAGAAAATCTACAAAAAATAAATAAATTCCTGGACACATATACCCTTACAAGTTTGAACCAGGAAGAAACTGAATCCCTGAATAGACCAATAATGAGTTCAGAAATTAAGACAGTAATAAATAGCCTACCAAACAAAAAAAGCCCAGGACCAGACGGATTTACAGTTCAATTTCTGCCCGATGTACAAAGAAGAGCTGGTACCATTAATACTGAAACTATTCCAAAAATTTAAAAGGTAGCCTCCTCCTTTCTAATTCATTCTATAAGGCCAGAATTTTCCTGATACCCAAAACTGGCAGAGATACAACTAAAAACAAAAACTTCAGGTCAATATCTCTGATGACCATTGATGTAAAAATTCTCAACAAAATACTGGCATACTGAATCCAGCAGCAAATCAAAAACTTTATCCACCATGATCAAGTTTGCTTCATTCCTGGGATGCAAGGTTGGTTCATCATCTGCAAATCAATAAGGAGTTCATCACATGAACAGAAGACAAAAACCATATTACTATACTATCTCAATAGATGCAGAAAACGCCTTTGATAAAATTCAACACACCTTCATGCTAAAAACTCTCAATAAACTAGCTATTGAAGTAACTTGTCTCAAAATAATAAGAACCATATATAGCAAACCCACAGCCAGTATTATACTGAATGGGCAATAGCTGAAAGCATTCCCTTTGAAAACCAACACAAGATAGGAATGCCCTATCTCACCACTCCTATTCAACATACTGTTGGAAGTTCTGGTCAGGGCAATCAGGAAAGACAATAAAGTAAAGGGCATCCATATAGGAAAAGAGGAAGTCGAACTGTCTTTGTTTGTGGATGAATAGATCATGTATCTAGAAAACCCCCTAGTCTAAACCGACAAACTTCTTTTTTTTTTTGAGACGGAGTTTTGCTCTTGTTACCCAGGCTGGAGTGCAATGGTGCCATCTCGGCTCACTGCAACCTCCGTCTCCTGGGTTCAAGCAATTATCTTGCCTCAGCCTCCTGAGTAGCTGGGACTACAGGTGGGTACCACCATGCCCAGCTAATTTTGTATTTTTAGTAGAGACAGGGTTTCACCATGTTGACCAGATGGTCTCGATCTCTTGACCTCGTGATCCACCTGCCTTCGCCTCCCAAAGTGCTGGGATTATAGGGGTGAGCCACTGTGCCCAGCCCAGGCTTCTTAAATTGATATGCAACTTCAGCAAAGTCTCAGGACACAAAAATCAATGTGCAAAAATTACTAGCATTTCCATAAATCAACAACAGGTAAGCCAAGAGCCAAATCTCAAATGAATTCCCATTCATGATTACCAGAAAAAAGAATAACACACTTAGGAATACAGCTAACAAGGGAAATGAGGTACCCCTTCAAAGAGAACTACAAACCGTTGCTCAAAGAAATCAGAGACGACACATACAAATGGAGAAACAGTCCATGTTCATGGATAAAAAGAATCAATATCATGAAAATGACCATACTACCCAAAGCAGTTTATAAATGTAATGCTATTCTCATTAAACTATTATTAATATTGTTCAAAAGAATAAGAAAAAAAACTATTTTAAAATTTATATAGCACCAAAAACAAGCCCAAGAAAAAGCAACAAAATTGGAGGCATCATGCTACCTCACTTCAAACAATAATGCAAGGCTACGGTAACCAAACAGCATGGTACTGGTACAAGAACAGACATATAGACCAAAATGGAACAGAATAGAGAACCCAAAAATACGATCGCACACCTACAACTATCTGATCTTCAACAAACCTAATGAAAACAAGCAAGGACAGGGAAGATTCCCTGTTTAATAAATGGTGCTGGGAAAACTCACTAGCCACATGCAGCAAATCGAAACTTGATCTCTTCCTTACACCATACACAAAAATCAACTCAAGATGGTTTAAGACTTAAATGTGAAATCCAAAACTATAAAAACCCTAGAAGAAAACATAGGCAATACAATTCAGGACATAGGCACAGGCAAAGATTTCATGACAAAGACAAAAGAAACAATTGCAACAAAAGCAAAAATTGACAAATGGGATCTAATTAAACTCAACCACTTCTGCATTGCAAAAGAAACTCAACAGAGTAAACTTACAACCTCCAGAATGAGAGAAAATTTGCATTCTATGCATCTGGCAAAGGTCTAATATGCAGTATTTATACGGAACTTAAATAAATCTACAAGAAAATAAACAACCTCACTAAAAAGTGGGCAAAGAAAATGAACAGACACTTTTCAAAAGAAGATATACATGCCTCCAACAAACATATGAAAGAGAACTGAACATCACTGATCATGAGAAAAATGCAAATCAAAACCACAATGAGATGCTATCTCACACCAGTCAGAATGGCTATTATTAAAAAGTCAAAAAACGACAGATGCTGGTGAGATTGAGGAGAACAGGGAACTCTATTTTTACACTGTTGGTAGGAATATGAATTAGTTCAATGATGTGGAAGAGAGTGTGGCAATTCCTCAAAGACCTAGAGGTAGAAATACCATTCGACTCAGCAATTCCATTACTGGGTATGTACTGAAAGGAATATAAATCAGTCTATTATAAAGACACATGCATGCATATGCTCATTTACAGCACTATTCACAATAGTAAAGACATGGAATCAACCTAAATGCCCATCAGTGATAGATTGGATAAAGAAAATGTGGTATACATAAACTGGAAAACTACACAGCCATAAGAAGCGACAAGATCACCTCCTTTGCAGGAACATGGAGGGAGTTGATAGTCACTGTCCTTAGCAAACTAATGCAGAATTTGAAAATGAAATACTGCATCTTCTCATTTATATGTGGGAGCTAAATGATGAAAACACATGGGCACATGGGGGAAACAATGCACACTGGGGCCTGTCGAAGGGAAGGGGTGGGAGGTGAGAGGGCATCAAGAAGAATAGCTAGTGGATGCTGGGCTTAATACTTAGGTGATGAGATAATCTGTGCAGTAAATCTTCATGGCACACATTTTCCCATGTAACAACCCTGCACATTCTGTGCATGTGCCCCTACACTTAAAATAAAAGTAGAAAATAAAAAATAAAATCAGATCCCAAGTTGTAAAACATAACACCTCAAATGTACATATTTTGATTGAAAATTACTCATCGCACCAAAAACCAGGAAGATCACAAAATAAATTGAAAAATATGACCAAAAGACACAAACACCACCGTGATGCTAATGTTAGAATTATCTGGTAATCATTTTAAAGCAGACATCATAAATGTGCTTCACAAGCAATCATGATCATGCTTGAAACAAAGGAAAAAATTAGTCTACACATAGACAGTGTCAGAAAAAAAATACATTTTAAAAGAACAAAATGGAAATTTTAAAGGTAACAAATACAGTAATAAAGTTTAAAAAAAATCATACAAGGCCGGGGTAGTGGCTCAAGTCTGTAATCCCAGCACTTTGGGAGGCCGAGGCGGGTGGATCACGAGGTCAAGAGATCGAGACCATCCTGGTCAACATGGTGAAACCCCGTCTCTACTAAAAATACAAAAAATTAGCTGGGCATGGTGGCGCGTGCCTGTAATCCCAGCTACTCAGGAGGCTGACGCAGGAGAATTGCCTGAATCCAGGAGGCCGAGGTTGCGGTGAGCGGAGATGGCGCCATTGCACTCCAGCCTGGGTAACAAGAGCGAAACTCCATCTCAAAAAAAAAAAAAAACATACAATTCGTGAGCTCAACAGCGGAACAGAGAAGAAATGGAAATCAGTGAATTTAAAGACAGAAAGAAAATAAGCCCCCCCAAAAAATAAATAATTAGAACCTCAGAAATCTGTGGGACTATGAGAAAAGATTTACCATTTATATCATCAAGTTCAAGAGAAAGAGGAGAAAGAAGGTAGTGCTAAAAAATTTTCAAAGAAATAATGACAAAAAAATTTCCAAATTTGGCAAGAGACATAAACCTACAAATTGGAGAGGCTGAACAAATCTCAAATAGAATCAAACCTAAATAAACCCACACTAAACTATGTCAAAGTCAACCTTCTGAAAACTAAAACTGGAGAAAAAAAAACCTTAAAAAAGACTTTGATTCTGGATAACAATAAATGTTACTTGTTTTCTGTCATCAAAATATTTTTAGTACTTAGATATCAAGAAAATTACAATTTTATTTAAATTTTATTTCTAAAACAATATTCCTTGTAACTCATCTTCCAGTATAGCTAGATAAGTCTCTATCACATCGCGTCTCCTGCAGACATCAACTGTAAACTGCGCAAAATACAAAACAAAACTGCTTGAAGTTACTAGAGAGTAATGAAAAGGAAGAGGGAAATCAACACTTGGATAAAGGAAAAAGAAACGTCAGCGATAAGTTTTCTGTTTTTATGGCTTTTAGCCTGAGGCTGCAGGCAGGCAGTACCTAGTGGAATTGCTAAATTTTTTTATAGAAAGGCTCCGCATGGTCCTTCTAAACTGAAGAAGGGGAAGTTTAAGAAACTACAGCAACTGCAAAGTGAGAGGAAATTCCAGAAAAAAGAAGTATTTAGAGAAGAGCTTCAAGCTTTTGTATATAAACTCTGCCCAAATCTCTGGCTGACTCCAGAACCATGCAACCAAAAAAACTGCAGCAGGGGATCAGGAAGTAGAACTGAGATGTGAGCTTTCAGCTGAGAAAAAGGTAGAGCATTAATTCAAACAAGTTGATTGTTGGCTTAAACAAAATAATGAATACTCTTCAGAAGAATATAACAGAGTCTAATCACTTCATAACCTTTTGGCTAAGATCAAGTGTAGAAGAATATAATAGAATCCAGAATCTCCACAATATAATGTTCAAAATGTTCAGAATATAATGCAAAATTGCTTCATATACAAGGAACCAGGACAAAAATAGCTGTTAGTGATAACTGGGGTTACAGCAGCACTATAATGGTCCAACTTAAAGCATTTCCTCCTGGCTGAAAATGGGACAATTTGAACATCAAAAACATAATAATTTTAATGGATTAAAACATAATCAAATATTTCTAAACCCATGAGTTCATAGTCATACTAAATACAACTTAAGTGCTTACTTTTAGAGACTCACAGGAAAATATTCTGTACACTGGTCAATAAAAGGAAACAATTGAGATTTAAGACATCAAAAGAAGGAGTCAAGTTATCTGCTGAGACTATGCTGGAAAAGTGGTGGAAGAGAAGGACCAAGGAAACTGGACAAGTTGAAAATGGATTTTGGAGAACGTGAGAATATGAGAGAGAGCTCAGCATGGAAGACTAGAAGGACAACATATGGTGTTGAATATCTTTATTCTGATAATATTTAAGTTAATTTGCTGTACTAAACAGCCATGTATAGAAGCTGAGCAAACATGTAATAGGATTTTGCAGGGAAGATGCAACAGAAAAAGTCAAGAAAGCAATGAGTTGGCAATTAAATGAATAGCTGAAGTTTCCTCCCCTCTCTTTTTAACAACCCTCTTATCCAGACTTTTTACCCTCTTTTCTGACATTCTGCTAAGTAGACATGTTTTTGTTTCAGAGATTCCCCCATCCTGTGATTCAGCCTTATCCTTTGAGCCTGCTCCAGACCACTGCACAGACTACCCTTTATTACTGTTTCACTCTTTGGTATATTCCAACCAGCCAACTTTTATGGTGCTTCTTTTTGGGTTTATAAATGTATGCAGGTTTTCCCCATCCTGGTGAAAACAAAGTCTTCACCTTGTTGCCTTCTCTACCACCGTCTTATTTCCCACCTTTCTTTTAGTGCCAGTTTTCTCAAATGAATCTGCAGCACCTGTTGTCTCCAGGTGATAGCCAAATCGTTTTACAGTCTGATTCTGCCCTAATTATCCTACACGATCCTCAAATCCAAGGCCTTCTTTTCCATTTTTGCCTTATCTTGAATTGGGATGGGGACCAACCCTCAGTATTGTTCCTATCCCTTTCTCCTCTAAATCCTCTCTCCCTTAGTTGCTTAATATGGAAGAGCCTCATCTCTGCTACTTACTACTTTTGCGACTTTTGTCAATAAAAACATATTAATGATATGTATTGGGTACTTACTACAGACCTCAATAAGCAGTTTAGATACTGCATCTCAGTCAATTATTTGACAATCCTATAAGAATAGTATTATTATTCTTATTTCATCCTAGCAGTGGTGAGATGAGATGACTTCTTTTTTCACTCTGCCTTTATATAAAGAAAAGTTTCCCTTTAAACATGTTTAATCCCCTTCAATCACATCACCATACTGATTCTCCTTTTACATTTGTGATGGCTTCTCTGTGGCCTTCACTGGTTCTTTTTCCCACTCTTCTGAATGTGAATTTCCTCCAGGCATCTGTCCTTGAATCTTTCCTGATGTCTCTGTGTCAGTGAAGTCAATGTGTCCCAAGGCAGGTCTCAAAGCATGGTCCTCAGAGCAGCAGCATTAGTAATTGCCTTGTTAGAAAAAAAATTTTCTAGCCCAACATCAGACCTACAGCACCAAAGACCTTGGGTGTGGGGCCTAGCCATCTGTGTTTTAACAAGTCCTCCAGGTGATTCTAATGCATGTTACGTTCCAAGGACTACTGCATGAGGCACAGACCACCTGCATCAAAATCACTGGAGTGCCAATGATGTACACAGGTTCTTGGGCCCCATCTTAAACTCATTGAATTAAAGTCTCTGGGGTCAGGGCCAGCCACTACAAGATATGCTCATGCACACGAAAGTCTAAAAATCTATACTCTATGCCCTCTCTCAGAGATACTCTAATGAGGATTCAGTTATAATTTCTTCACAAATGATTCCTAATCCTATACCTCCAGGCCTTATTTTCAATTGACTGTTAGGCATGTCCACCAATTTTTTGGCTACTACCTTGAAGTCGGTATATATTCTAATACAATGCCCATTATTCCTTTTACCGCCTGCAAATGACTTCTGACATTTTTTCTGCTCCCAATCATTCAGGCCTAAGCCTCATTAACTAGGAGTTGTCTTTGTCCGATATAACTCTGACAGCAAATCCAATTTGTCCTTTATCTTTTTGCTTAAACCTTTGTCTAAAATATCATTTGCTTTTTATGAATACTAGTGTTACTCTACTTCTCAGCTAGGAAGTACATCATGCTCTCCTTTAAGATTTTTGGGGGGAAGGTAGTAAATACAATGCTAAGATTCTGGGTCACAGTTCATCGGAATTGGGTATGAACTATTAATTGTTGAATCCAGGACTGAAATGTAGGTCTCTGATTCAAAATCCCAGTATCTTTGCAGTAAGCTATGTCCTGCTAAATATTTGATTTTTAGATAACTCCTCCTGATTCTTTTATTATCTAATGCAGAACAGAGTCTGGTATAAAGCAAATGTGTCTCGGATCTCATGCATGGGGATTTAGTAACTGCAATATCAACTAGATCTCAGAATATCCCTTCATAAGAAGTGTTAGCACACATTGCTAGTGGCCAGAGCAGCCTCAACTCTAACTACAGTAGTGCAGGTGATTAAAGAAGATAAAAAGACTAAATCATTCCATTGACAAACACCTTTCAGAGAGATGGAGAGAAAAGAGCCTCCCAGAAAATTAAGAATCATTCATGTGGAATGTATTCAGCCTTCATGATATCACTGTAGCTTCAACACAAAGCACTTCATATCTTGGGGCATCTTTCCTTTCATTATATCTCTCAGTTCTGTTATCATAATAATTATATTGTTCATTTGTCAGAGTCACAAATGTTAGTGTTGAGGAGTACCTTGGAGGTCATCTATTTCCTACTCTGCTGATGAAGGAAACAAGGCCAAGGAAGGTGAAAAAGGCTTTCTCAAAGTTAAACAGCTAGTTAGTGGCAAACAGGACTTGTGAAAACCCAAATCTCTTGACTCTCGACCTTGTTTCTCGTTCTTTCTCTGAGAGCAGGCATGAAGCATGACAAATGATGGAGGACAGAGAGGTATGCAGGACAGCTCAGCAGGAAATGCTGAGACAGAGTGAAGGGCCAGAGGGTTAGAACGAGAAGAAAGGAAATGGTGTCACTTAGGTTAAGTATCAGAATAGAATTTAAGGAAGGGAAATATTCGAATGTCCAACAGCTCTGCACACAATTTCACAAAGTAAATAGGCAAAATAAATCCAAATAACATGCCTTTTATCAATTTGAAAAGCTTTATATGTGATATGTAAACTTCGCCCTAAAAATGCCTAGACATTTCCTCATGGTGTGTGGCTGTGCATATTTGGCAGCCAGTGATAACTGCTACTGACCCTCAGCTTTGTGCTGTGACCAATAGACCAAAATTAGATGAATAATTTGACCTTTCACAGATGACCTCTAAGGACTATTCAAGGTAGCCCAGGATATAAGGTCTTTCATGGAAATACTATAATTATAGTTTTCCTCATAAATGATATATACTTTTTAAAGTTCACAATTATGCCCACAGTAACATAATATAATCACTAGATATTTTGTTTTACTTTCCCCATGTGTATACAGACTTTGTTTTGCAAAGTTCTTCTGATTCCCAAATTAGATCCAATATTGGGCCATTCCTGCATTGCTGTAAAGAAATACCTAAGACTAGGTAACTTATTTTTTAAAAGAGGTTTCACTGGCTCCATTCTGCAGGCTGTACAGGAAGTATATCTGACATCAGTTTGTGGGGAGGCCTCAGGAAACTTACAATCATGGCGGAAGGTGAAAGGGGGAAGGCATCTCATATGGCGGGAACTCACTCAATATCTCTAGGACAGCACCAAATCATGAGGGATCTGCCCCTATGACCCAATTACCTCCCACCAGGCTCCACCTTCACCGTTGGGGATTACATTTCAATATGAGATTTAAAGGGGACAAATATCTAAACTATATCATCTCTCCCTGGCTTCTCAAATCTCCTGTTCTTCTCACATTTCAAAATCATCCCTTCTCTATAGTCCTCCAAAAGTCTCAACTTGTTTCAACATCACTCAAAAGTCCTAAGTGCCAAGTGTCATCTGGAAATGAGTTCCTTCCCCAAACGAGCCTGTGAAATCAAAACAAATTATTTCTTCCAAGAGACAATGGGGATACTAGCATTGGGTAAACATTCTCATTCCAAAAGGGAGAATTTGGCCAAAAGAAAGGAGCTGCAGGCCCCATGCAAGTTCAAAACCCAGTAGGGAAGTCATTAAGTCTTAAAGTTCCAATATAATTTGCTTTTACTCCATGTCCCACATCCAGAACACACTGTTGCAAGGGGTGGGCTCCCAAGGCCTTGGGTAGCTCTATTTCTGTGTCTCTGAAGGGTGCAGCCCTGTGGTTGCTCTCAAGTTGTTGGAGTTGAGTATCTGCAGCTCTTCCAGGTGCAGGTTGCAAGCTTCCAGTGGATCTACTATTCTGAACTCTGGGGGGCAGTGGCCACCTTCCTACAGCTCCACTGAACAGTACGATAGCTGGGCACTCCAACCCACATTTCACTTCTGCACATCCTAGTTGAGGTTCTCTGTAGGAGCTCTGTCCCTGCAGAAAGATTCTGCTGGGGCACCCAGGCTTTTCTCTACATCCTCTGAAATCTGGGTGGAGGCTGCCAAGCTTCCCTCATTCTGTGTGCCTGCAGAGCAGGCTTAATACCATGTGGAAGCCACCAAGGCTTATGGCATCCACCTTTGAAGTGGCTGCCTACGCTGTACCTGGGCTTTTTTGAGTTAAGACTGGACCCAGAAAAACCTGCATGCAAGGAGCAGCTGTTGGGGTGGTGCAGGGCAGTGGCACCCTGGGCCTTTCACTGAAAACCATTCAGTCCTCCTGGGCCCCTGAGTCTTTGATAGGAGGAACTTCCTGGAAGATCTCTGAAATGCCTTTGAGGACTTATTCTCATAGTTTTGGCTATCAGCACTTGGGTCATTTGTTATGCAAATTTATCTAGCAAGTAGTTACACCAAAACCTGCTTGGATTCTTTCCCTGAAAACAGGGGATTTTCCTTTCTGCCACATGGCCAGGCTGCAAATTTTCCAGACTTTAAAATCTGCTTCTCCTTTGAATATAACTTACAACTTTAAGTCATTGCTTTGCTCCTATGAGTGAGGGAAGATAGCCAGAAGCTGCCAGATCACTTTTTGAATGCTTTGTTGCTTAGAATTTTTTCCACCAAATACCCAAAATTCTCTGAAGTTCAAACTTCCACAGATCCCTAAGCATGAATGTAATGCAGTCAAGCTCTTTGCTAAGGCATGACATGCATGACCTTTGCTCCAGTTCCCAATAATTTTCACATTTGTATCTTGACACCTCATCAGCCTGAACTTCACCGTCCATCTTACTATTAACATTTTGATCACAACCATTTAACTAGTCTCTAAGAAGTTCCAAACTTTCTCTCATCTCCCTGTGTTATTCTGAGCCCTCCAAACTTATCCAACTTCCACCTGTTACTCAGTTCTAAAGTTGCTTTCACATTTTCAGGTATCTTTATAGCAATGCCTTACTCCTGATACCAATTTTCTGTATTAGGCCATTCATGCATTGCTATAAAGGAATACTTGAGACTGGGTAATTCATAAAGAAAAGAGGTTTCGTTAGCTCATAATTCTGCAGGTTGTGTAGGAAATATAGAACCAGCATCTGTTTAGCTTCTAGGGAGGCATCAAGAAGCCTACAATCATGATGGAAGGCAAAGGGAGAGCAGGTGGCTCACATGATGGGAGTGGGAGCAAGAGATAGAGTGTATAGTGAGAGGTACCACACACTCTAAACAGCCAGATCTCATGAGAACTCACTCACTACCAACAAGGATAGCACCCAGCCATGAGGGATCCACTCCCATGATCCAACCGGGCTCCATCTCCAACACTGGGGATTTCATTTCAACGTGAGGTTTAGAGAGGAGACATACCCAAACTCTATCAGATCCCAAAGGCAATCTTTCTCTCTCTGCTTTCCATCAGTTCCTACAGGACCCAGGAAAACACAGAAGTATTCCTTGCTCCTCTGCATATACTGTAAATAGCAAACAGAATTCAGATTTTCAAAATCTGTGTCGTCAATATCATCCACACATACACACATACATAAAAATTTGCTAACAAATCTATTGCCAAGATTACTTAAAACTGAAAATTGTTTAAGACATTGTTTGAGTTCTATACCACCAAACCCTGGACATCTTTCTAGTGTCTTTGGTGATTTTGTTGCTAATCCTCTGCTACATGTGCTATAAGATGGTCAACCTAGGAGCCAACATTAAATTCACCTATAATACATTGTTTTTCCACAGTGCATTAGAGAGTGCCTGGGAACTAATAACTTCCCTCCCAGCACTGTGAAAGAACATTGTAAGGAAAAGTTTAGAGGTAGGAAATTTGAAGGACAATTCTGTTTCTTCACCAGTCCACAACCACCTACAATTTACCTTTCATTTTGCTACCAAATTTAGCTGCCTAAAACGTAGATGTAATCAATCATATTTTTTTAATTGTCAAAAACTTTGAATTACTTGCCATTACTTGAAGGATAATGTTCCATCACCTTACAGATCATTTTAGATACTCCTGGCCTACCATGGGTCCCTATGGTCTGATATGGTTTGGCTCTATATCCCCAGCCAAATCTCATCTAGGATTGTAATCCCCAGGACTCGAGGAAGGAGCCTGGTGGGAGGTGACCGGATCATGGCGGCAATTCCTCTCTCCATGATGTTCTCTTGAAAGTGACTCAGTTTTGAAGAAATCTAATGGTTTTTCTCTCTCTCTGTTTCCTGCCGCCCTGTGAAGAAGGTACTTACTTCCCCTTCTGCCATGACTTTAAGTTTCCTGAGGCCTCCCCAGACATACGGAACTGTGAGTCAAACCTCTTTCCTTTATAAATTACCCAGTCTCATTTCTTTAGAGCAGTGTGGAAATGAGCTAATACATGATCCTTGTCTCACAAAAGTCCTACCAGCTTTCTCATCACATGCACAATTCTCTCACTTAAACCAGAACTCACTTGTTCCTTTGCTTCTGCCCACACCTCACACAATCTTTGGCTCTTCTTCCCCACTTTCACCTGTGGGAGTCACTACTTTAAATGCTCTTCTTTCATGAACTGTCCCACCAGTTGGAAATAGTTTTATCTTTGTATGAACCTCCAAATCGTGTCTCACAGTCTCCTTTCTAATATACATGGACATCCAGGCCTGGGGGTCCCCAGCAGAGTAATATACAGATCCCAGACTTATGGGCCAAGACATCAATATGCATAGGTGCAAGGTAGTCTATAGTATGGGATGGAGCAAAGAGTTGAAAGAAAACATAACTTTTTTTTCAGCTTGAAGAATATATTGTAAATATTTAGGCATATACTATATGGGCCTCTTGCCCTGGGCCCTGTAAATGTTAAGGATAGGCCCAAACAAAATAGGGAATTTTGAAAAAATTGTAAACTCCTTCCTATTGCCAGTGTTCAAGTGTTCAAGCACAGATTAGGCAACCTCTAGGTTTGTGTTGTTTTCTTTCTCCTCCTCCTCCTTCTTCTTCTTTATAACTTTTGAAATACAACCTTGTGGGGACCTGAAAGTCCAAGTTGTAATTTCAAATTCTCATTCCCCTCTGTGGTCTGTGCTGGAACAAGGCCACATGAAATCTGACACCTGGTTCCCACACCCAGATCTGCAGCTCAGGGCTTGCCCTCACTGTCTTTTCACCTTTGACTCCATCCGACACAATGTGGAACTTTATATATGTGTGTTGAATATTGAAAATTTTACTTAAGCATAAAAAAATTCCATCACCCAAAAAGATGTATATACATATATATATATACACACACACACACACATCTTTTATACATTGTAGATTTGTGTGTGTGTAAAATTCCATTATCCAAAAACATGTGTGTGTGTGTGTGTGTGTGTGTGTGTTTCTTACAGTACAAAACTGAAAACAGGGACTTCTGTCAACATGGCCAAATAGAACCAGCTCTGGAGCACAGTTCCCAGGGAGAGAGATGCAGAAGGCAAGCAATCCCCACATTTCCAGCCAAGGTACCGGGTTGATTTCAATGCAACGGGTTAGACAGTGAGTATAGCCAAAGGAAGGTGAACCAAGGCAGGGTGGGGCACTGCCCTACCAGGAAGTGCAACTGACTGGAGGATCAGGGACTTTACCCCCTCAGCACTCTGGTTCAGATACTGCACTTCTCCCACGGTCGTTGCAACCTACAGTCCAGGAAAACACCGCTGGGCTGAAAAGTGCCATGAGTTGCCAACACAGATCTAAGCAACAGCTCCAGCCAGCCCAGCACAGCAAGTTGTCGGCACAAAACTGGGTGGAAGTATTGACTAGTGCTGAAAGTGCCTATGAGACAGATCTACCTGACCCCCAGAAAGAAGGAGAGCTGAGAGCAGGGAGACAGGTGATACGGCTTGGCGGGTCCCACCCCCACAAAGACCAGCAAACTGAAGCCCTCTCGCTTGAGAGCTTCCCAGCCAGCACATCAGTTCAAGCTCAACCTGGGGTGATCGAGCTTGGTGGGGAGAAGGGCATCCACCATTGTTAAAGCTGGTCTAATCTCACCTGTGTAAACAAAAGCCAGAGGAAGCCTACAGAGTAGCCAGGCTGAGTCCGATGCAGTCCATCAGCACCTCTGCAGGGAGACAAAGGACAGACTGCCTCCTCAAGTGGCTCCCTGACCCCCATATAACCTAAAAAAAAAAGGCCTCATACAGCAGAAGGGCCTGACTGTTAGAAGGAAAACTAAAAAACAAAAAGAAATAGCTTCAACATTAACAGAAATTATGTCCACTCAGAGAACCCATCCGAAATCACCAACTTCAAAGATCAAAGGTAGATAAATCCACAAAGATGGGAAGAAACCAGTGCAAAAAGGATGAAATTATCAAAGATCAGAATGCTTCTCCTCCTCCAAGGGATCAGATGTCCTCACAAACAAGGGAACGAAACAAGATGGAGAATGAGTTTGATGAATTGACCAAATCAGGCTTCAGAAGGTGGGTAATAACGAACTTCTCTGAGCTAAAGGAACATGTTCTAACCTAATGCAAAGAAACTAAAAACCTTGAAAAAGGGTTAGACTAAAGCTAATTAGAATAACTCGCTTAGAGAAGAGCATAAACGACTTGATGGAGCTGAAAAACACAGCACGAGAACTTCGCAAAGCATACACAAGTTTCAATAGCTGAATCGATCAAGCAGAAGAAAGGATATCAGAGATTGAAGATCAATTCAATGAAATAAAATGCCAAGGCAAGATTAGAGACAAAGGAGTGAAAAGAAATGAAAAAAACCTGCAAGAAATATGAGATTATGTGGAAAGACCTAATCTACCCTTCATCAGTGTAACTGAATGTGACACGGAGAATGAATCCAAGCTGGAAAACACTCTACAGGATATTATCCAGGAGACAGGAGAACTCAACCAACCTAGCAAGGCAGGCCAACATTCAAATCCAGGAAATACAGAGAACACCTTAAAGATACTCCTCAAGAAGAGCAATCCCAAGGCACATAATCATCAGAATCACCAGGGATGAAATGAAGGAAAAAATGCTAAGGGCAGCCAGAGAGAAAGGTTGGGTCACCCACAAAGGGAAGCCCATCAGACTCACAGCAGATCTTTCAGCAGAAACCCTGCAAGCCAGAAGACAGTGGGGACCAATATTCAACATCCTTAAAAAAAAAACTTTCAACCTAGAAATTCATATTCAGCCAAACTAAGTTTCATAAGTGAAGGAGAAATAAAATCCTTTATGGACAAGCAATTGCTGAGAGATTTCATCACCACCAGACCCCAAGGAAGCACTAAACATGGAAAGGAACAAGTACGAGCCACTGCAAAAATGTACCCGACAGACAATGAAGAAACTGTGTTAATTAATGGGCAAAACAACCAGCCCATAACAAGATGGCAGGTTCAAATTCACACTTAACGATATTAATGTTAAATGTAAACAGCTTAAATGCCCCAATCAAAAGACACAGACTGGCAAACTGGATAAGTCAAGAACCATCAGTGTGTTGTATGCAGGAGACCCATCTCACGTGCAAAGACACATAGAATCAAAATAAAGGTGTGGAAGAAGATTTACCCAGCAAATGGAGAGTGAAAAAAAAGCAAGGGTTGCAATCCTAGTCTCTGATAAAACGGACTTTAAACCAACAAAGAAGAGACAAAGAAGGGAAAAACGATCAATGCAAAAAGAAGAACTAACTATCCTAAATATATATGTACCCAATACAGGAGCACCCAGATACATAAAGAAAGTTCTTAACAACTTACAAAGAGACTTAGACTCCCACACAATGACAGTGGGAGACTTTAACACTCCACTGTCAATATTAGACAGATCAAAGAGACAGAAAATCAACAAGTATATCCAGGACTTGAATGCAGATCTGGATGAAGTGGACCTAATAGACATCTACAGAACTCTCCACCACGAATCCACACAATATACATTCTTCTCAGCACCACATCGCACCTATTCTAAAATTGACCACATAGTTGGAAGTAACAAATAGTCCTTCAGACCACAGAGCAATCAAGTTAGAACTCAGAATTAAGAAACTAACTCAGAACAGCACAGCTTCATTGAAACTGAACAACTGGTTCTTGAATGTTCACTGGATAAAAAATGAAATGAAGGCAGAAATAAAGATGTTCTTTGAACCCAATAAGAACAAAGACAAAATGTACAAGAATCTCTGGGACACATTTAAAGCAGTGTCTAAAGGGAAATTTACAGCAATAAATGCCCACATGAGAAGCAAGGAAAGATCTAAAATCAACACCCTATCATCAATATTGAAAGAGCTAGAGAAGCAAGATCAAAAAAACTCAAAACCTATCAGAAGACAAGAAATAACTAAGCTCAGAGCAGAACTGAAGGAGATAGAGACACAAAAAAACCCTTGAAAAAATAAACAAATCCAGGAGCTGGTTTTTTGAAAAGATCAACAAAATAGACAGCTGACAGAAGAAAAGAGAGAAGAATCAAATAGATGCAATAAAAAATGATAAAGGGGTTATCACCACTGATTCCATAGAAATACAAACTACATTCAGAAATTACTACAAACAACTCTATGCACATAAATCAGTAAATATGGAATAAACGGATAAATTCCTGGACACTTGCACCCTATCAAGACTGAACTAGGAAGAAGTTGAAACCCTGAATAGACCAATAGGAAGGTCTGACATTGAGGCAGCAATTAATAGCCTACAAATCAAAAAAAGTCCAGGCCCAGACAGGTTCACAGCCGAATTTTACCAGACGCACAAAGAGGAGCTGGTTCCATACCTTCTGAAACTATACCAAACAATACAAAAAGAGGGCATCCTCCCTAACTCATCTTATGAGACAACATCATCCTGATACCAAAACCCGGCAGAGACTCAACAAGAAAAGAAAACTTCAGGCCAATATCCATGATGAACATCAGTATAAGAATCTTCAATAAAATACTGGAAAACCGA
Organism: Callithrix jacchus; assembly: GCF_049354715.1. Classification (NCBI taxonomy): domain Eukaryota; kingdom Metazoa; phylum Chordata; class Mammalia; order Primates; family Cebidae; genus Callithrix; species Callithrix jacchus. The sequence continues at coordinate 39,018,620 of NC_133511.1, read as the reverse complement.
ATGCAACAGGATATCAAAAAGCTTATCCATAACAATCAAGTCGGCTTCTTCCCAGGGATGCAAGGCTGCTTCAACATACCCAAATCTATAAACGTGATCCCTCACATAAACAGAACCAAAGACAAAAACCACATGATTCTCTCAATAGATGCAGAGAAGGCCTTTGACAAAATTCAACAGCCCTTTATGCTAAAAACTCTCAATAAACTAGCTATCAATGGAATGTATTTCAAAATAATTAAAGATATTTACGACAAACCCGCAGCCAATATCATACTAAACAGGCAAAAACTGGAAGCATTCCCTTTGAAATCTGGCACTAGACAAGGATGCCCTCTCTCACTACTCCTATTCAATATAGTATTGGAAGTTGAGCCAGAGCAATCAGGCAAGAGAATGAAATAAAGTGTATTCAATCAGGAAAAGAGGAAGTCAAATTGTCTCTACTTGCAGACAATATGATTGTATATTTAGAAGACTCATCCTCTCAGCAAAAATCTCCTTAAGCTGATAAGCATATTCAGCAAAGTCTCAGATACAAAATCATTGTGCAGAAATGACAAGCATTCCTATATACCAATAACAGACAAACAGAGAGCCAAATCATGAGCGAACTCCCATTCACAATTGCTACAAAGAGAATAAAATACCTGGGAATACAACTAACAAAGGATGTAAAGGACCTCTTCAAGAAGAAATACAAACCACTGTTCAATGAAATAAAAGAGGATGCAAACAGATGGAAAAACACTCCATGCTCATGGTTAGGAAGAATCAATATCATGGAAATGGCCATACTGTTCATAGTAATTTATAGATTCAAGGTGATCCCCATCAAGCTACCATTTATCTTCTTCACAGAACTGGGGGGAAAAAAAAACTTTAAACTTCATATGGAATCCAAAGAGAGCCCACATAGCCAAGACAATCCTAAGCAAATAGAGCAAAGCTGGAGGCATCACACTACCTGACTTCAAACTATACTACAAGGCTACAGTAATCAAAACAGCATGGTACCAGCACCAAAACTGAGATATAGACCAATGGAACAGAACAGTGGCCTGGGAGGCAACGTTACACATCTAAAATCATCTGATCTTTTAAAAACTGGACAAAAACAAGCAATGGGGAAAAGATTCTGTGTTTAATAAATGGTGTTGGGAAAACTGGCTAGCCATGTGCAGAAAGCAGAAACTGGACCCCTTCCTGACACCTTATACTAAAATTAACTCCAGAAGGATTAAAGACTTAAACATAAGACCTGGCACCATAAAAACCCTAGAAGGAAATCTAGGCAAAACCATTCAGGACATAGGAGTAGGCAAGGACTTCATGACCAAAACACCAAAAGCATTGGCAACAAAAGCCAAAATAGACAAATGGGACCTAATGAAACTCCACAGCTTCTGCACGGCAAAAGAAACAGTCACTAGAGTGAATCGGCAACCAACAGAGTGAAAAAAAATTTTTGCAATCTACGCATCTGAAAAAGGGCTAATATCCAGAATCTACAAAGAACTAAAACATATTTATAAGAAAAACAAACAAACCCATTAAAAAGTGGGCAAAGGATATGAACAGATGCTTTTCAAAAGAAGAAATTTATAAGGCCAACAAAAACATGAAAAAATGCTCATCATCACTGGTCATTAGAGAAATGCAAATTAAAACTATATTGAGATATCATCTCATGTCAGTTAGAATGGTGATCGTTAAAAAATCTGGAGAAAACAGATGCTAGAGAGGATGTGGAGTAATAGGAACCCTTTTACACTGTTGGTGGAAGTGTAAATTAGTTCAATCATTGTGGAAGACAGTGTGGTGATTCCCCAAGGATCTAGAAATAGAAATTCCATTTGACCCAGCTATTCCATTACTGGATATATACTCAAAGCATTATAAATTGTTCTATTATAAAGACACATGCACATGTATGTTCTTTGCAGCACTGTTCAAAATAGCAAAGACCTGGAACCAACCCAAATGCCTATTGATGACAGACTGGACAAAGAAAATGTGACACATACACACCATGGAATACTATGCAGCCATAAAAAATGATGAGTTCATGTCCTTTTCAGGGACATGAATGAACCTGGAAACCATCATTCTCAGCAAACTGACAGAAGAGAAAACCAAACACTGCATGTTCTTACTCATAGGAGGGTGTTGAACAATGAGAACACATGGACACAGGGAGGGGAACATCACACACTGGGGTATGTTGGGGGGTGGGGGGCTATAGGGGAGGGACAGCCAGAGGTAGGGATGTTGGGGATGAATAATACTGGGAGAAATGCCTGATGTAGGTGACGGGGGGATGGAGACAGCAAACCACAATGGCATGTGTGTACCTATGCAATAATCCTGCAAGATCTGCACATGTACCCCAGAACTTAAAGTACAATAAAAAAATTTTAAAAACTGAAAACAGCTAAATATTCATTAATGAAGAGTTAGTAAATGTAATATGGTATATAGTATGCCCATTTAATGGAATATGTTAAAATCTTAAATTTATATTTGATATGAAAAATATTCACATTATATTATTAAATTTAAAAGGTTAAATATAATATGCATACCATGTTCCCATGTTTGTTAAATGCATATTTAACATGAAAAATGTCACATTATCCTGTTAAATTTAAAAGCTGGTTAACTACAGTATGTGCAACATAATCCCATAGTTGCACTACATGGATTATATTTTATATGTGATTGATACATACTCTCTACCTCTCTCTCCACGGCTCTCCCTCCTTCTCTCTCTCTCTCTCTCTCTCTCTCTCTCTCTCTCTCTCTCTCTCTCTGTCACTTTCTCTCTCTGTCTGTCATACACACACTCTCTCTCTCTCTCTCTCTCTCTCTCTCTCTCTCTCAGAATACCTGAACTAAGATTACCCAAGAGGGTAACAGCAGTGTTATGTGTGGACAATGGGATTTCCATTTATTTTTGGCCTTTTGTTTGGTTGGTTTTAGTTCTGTTCTAACTCTATTTTCTATTTTTGTAATAAAGTACTTTAATTATTTACAAAAGATAGACATCCTTTTAAATAAAATAAAAATTGTTATACGCAGAGTCTCATATGATTATTTAGACGTAGGGTCATGAATGTTTAAAGCACACTGAGGCAATGGGAATGGAAAATAAGGGTAAATTGTGAGAGACGCATTGCTTAGAAGTGAGTGTGAAAGGAGGGAACAAGAGTGATTCCATGACTAATGAAAAGCTTAAGTCAGGAAAGTGGGGACTGATTTGAGAGCGGTAACTAGATTTGATTCTGGACATATTGGTTTAATGGGAAGACAGGGAAATGTGTAAGAAATGTATAAGGAAGGCCGGGCGCGGTGGCTCATGCCTGTAATCCCAGCACTTTGGGAGGCCGAGGCGGGTGGATCACGAGGTCGAGAGATCAAGACCATCTGGTCAACATGGTGAAACCCCGTCTCTACTAAAAATACAAAAAATTAGCTGGGCATGGTGGCACGTGCCTGTAATCCCAGCTACCCAGGAGGCTGAGGCAGGAGAATTGCCTGAACCCAGGAGGCGGAGGTTGCGGTGAGCCGAGATCGCGCCATTGCACTCCAGCCTGGGTAACAACAGTGAAACCCAGTCTCAAAAAAAAAAAAAAAGAAAGAAAGAAAGAAATGTATAAGAAAGAGAATTGTATAGAAATATATAAGAGAGAATTTGAGCATTCAAGGTGATGTCAGAGTGGAGATATAGGCTCACAAATTTATAAAAAATAACACATATGGTTGAAGACCAGTGATAGCGACCCAAGGAAAACAGAAAAAGGAAAGAAGCTGTGAGCCATGAGCAGTGCCCAAATTTGTAAGTAGAAGAGAAATCAATGAAGGATAAAGAGCTGTTAAAGTCATAATTCATAAATTGGTAACCCAGAGGTGAAAGCAGTTCTGTGCTCAAATAATGGAGTGGGTTAAAAAAATTTTACACGCTGATATGCATGTAAAGGCAATGTAGATTTGTTTTTCCAGTATAACTTTTTTATAAGCTTCCATTCAACTGAGTAGTTTGGGAGGAATAAAGATGGAAAGAGGAGCATTAACTAGCATGTTTCTGAGTCTTATGGGCTTTTTTTCCTCCCTCATCTCTTCTTAACTTGACACCCAGGTATAAGTTTCATCATAAAGTCTGAGACATTTACGCACATCTCCTCCCAACTCTGTGTTCATTAACGTGCTGATAACCTGAAATCAAGCATGGTGTGAATATTGACCCCACGGCAATTATCATATGCTCTAAGTCAGAACTTTGTTTTGCAAGAGGAGAAAGAGAAAAAGAGAGCTGGCTACATATTTAGCAGCATACCATTCTTTAAATGCCTAATGGTAGTAAGCAACATGAGATTCTCTTACTATCCTTTAGGTTCTCTGATCACAGAGATGTCCCTCATCCACCTGGACACTGGTCAGCTTGCTAACAGCCACTGACGATGACTGCAACAGGTCAGTACAAGACCCAGTCTCTTGGCTTAGGCAGAGCCTAGGGTTCTTTTCCTGCTGACTCAGCCACACCTTACTCTCATCAGTAGCAAAGATAATTCTGAGACCCCCCACCATGTCCTCACTAGGACCTCTTCCTGGAGAGTCCTCTGCCTCAGCCTTCTGCAGCGACCTGCTTCACTCATCTTCAGCAGAAGGTCTGCTGGCTCTCTACTCTTCTATTTCCCTCCTCTCCCGTAGGTCTTAGAAAAATTCCTAGGACTTATCTATGCTATTTAGAAACTAAAAGAGGTTCAAAACTGCTAAGTTAGTCTCTGTCTGCCCAAACACTCCACACTGCCATTTTCACTCTGATGTCACCTCTCCTCTAGTCGGTACAGTAGCATATTGATGGTCTCCCAGAGTTCCAGCCAGAAAATGGTGCAAAAGACCCTCTCCTTTGGCTTTTCCTCATCACCTATGAATCCAATATTCATTTGCCACAAGCTCTAAGCCTAAAAATGAAGCCATTGCACACATGTCTGGCCATCTGTCCTCTTCCCTTTATCTCCTTCCCACTTCTCCATCCAGAAGTGTCAGGTTTTCTTTCACAAGGCAAAAGACTACCTTACATCATCTTTTTAGATGTCTCTACTATGGTCTATAGTAATCTCGACTTTCAACAAAGCCTGCTGCTCAAGACTATTGCCCTACTAGTGGCCAAAACTGAGTACTGTCAATCTGGTTTGCACTACCCTTCCCTAAACACACCAAAACTCATTGCTTCAAAGGATGGGAACCCTGGCTGATCACGGTAGCTCATGCTTGTAATCCCAGCACTTTAGGAGGGCAAGGCGGGTGGATCACAAGATTAGTAGTTCGAGAGCAGCCTGTTTAACATGGGGAAACCCCATCTCTACTAAAAATGCAAAAATTAGCTGGGTGTGGTGGCGCACGCCTGTAATCTCAGCTACTTGGGAGGCTGAGGCAGGAGAATTGCTTGAACCTGAGAGGGTGAGGTTGCAGCGAGCCGAGATTCTGCCACTGAATTCCTGCCTGGACAACAGAGCAAGACTCCATTTCAAAAGAAAATAAAAAGGTGGGAACCCTGAGGCAGTCATATTTACAGATATAGAAAAATCTGTAAAATATTTTTAATATGATCTCATTATGTAAGTTTTGTAAATGAGCTACTAAGTTTCATAAACATTGTACATTCCCAAGACAGGACTATAGTATGCAGTGTTTCCCAAATTCGTTTGATAAAGAAAATATTTTTCAATGATCACCTTGTGAAATTAATTTGAGACATTGAGTTATTCAAGATTGTGCCCAGAGGGAGAAGAGAGAATTTTTCCGATGGAAAGAATAGCTTGGTCTTGGAGGTCTCCATGTGTCTCAGAAAACCAAAATTATTTCTGTTAGGGAAGGCAAACAGGCATTAATTAAACAGACCCTTTGTACATAATCATATACTATTTCTGATAATGTTAAGGGCTTTTGGTAGTTCCATTATTGATTTTTCTGCTGTGAGCACTTTACAATTGAGTAGGCTATTCCTTAGGGCTTCAATAATATCTTCACAGATTGAATATGTTAATTGAACTGTAAAAGTGATTATTTTAATCCTGTTGAGCCATTTTTGCAACAGGAAAATCTGAAAGAAGGCAGCTCTGTAAGGGATTAGACTAAACTCTCTATTATCTGCTTTATGGATTACCTTCCAAGAGCCAACCCAGTGCCAAAAATCACTGTTTTACATTCATCTTCTCTGACCTTCTCACTTGCTTTTTCTTACTGTTATCCACAACCCAATAGGGACTAGATGGAGAGACACTAGGTTGCTATTATAACAGACTTTTCATATCTGTACCTATTCTGTTAGCCTACTGACATTCAAATTAATCTAGACAACTCCAAAAAGTAGTCAAACATGAAGGACCTAAGGCAGCAGAGACTGGCTTTTGTTAGTGCGGTCATGATGTCCCCAGAGTCAAAGCTTGGGCTGAATTTTTACTGGGGCCACATCGCTGCTATTCCACTGGGTATCCCCTTCACTCCAGGGAAAAGTGTCAGAGCCAGAGGCCTGTCTTCCCCATCTCTCAGTTCCCTTGGATAACTCAGATGGACAAGACGCCTTGGTGCAACCACCTCTGACCCAGCCTGTCCCCAGTGGGTTGCCATGGAGAGACTAGGCTGACTATAGGCCCAACTTCACCAAAAAAGAGCAATCTGAACAGTGCTTCACAGCCTGCCAGAGACAAGGGGAAACAGAATAAACACTTTTTAGTATGCAAGACATTCCTTGGAAAAAAATATTACATTTTTTTAACCATCTTCCGCTACTCTATTGCTAGGCATGCAAAATAGTTAACAGATGGTCTCATGGTTTGTACACAGATTACATAAAGATGTCATATATAATATACATTATATGTCATAAAAAGTTTACAAATATAAGCATAGCTATGCAAATTTTATACAGATGTACATATTTAAATATCTAGTTCTTTTTGAGTTTACAGATTTCTAGCTCAATGATAATGTTCCATAAAAAAGAAGGAAGCCTGTCTACTCAGAATACAGAGAACCCTGGGAATGGGTGTTACCAAACTCAAATGCAGTCCAGACAACCTCCCTTGTCATATATGAATTTCCATACTATTTTGCAAAAGTAGGGTGATATTATCATGAAAATAAAGCACAAATTCATTTAAAAGCATTATTGATACCATAGTAGCTTCCTGTTCATTATGCAATTTTTAAATCAAAATGCTAAAAGTGCAAGTGTTTTATGGGGAATGAATGAAACGTTCTTACATGAGAAGGAAGAGGGAGTCCTATAAAATAATGGAATTGAAAGTGTTACAACTTTCTTCTTTTGACTCTTCTTCACTTTTTAATTTTTCTACAATAAGCATGTGATACTATTACTATAAGAAAAAAAGTTTTACTCAAAAAATTTGGAAACCAGCCGAGTGTGGTGGCTCACACCTGTAATCCCAGCACTTTGGGAGGCCCAGGAAGGCAGATCACGAGGTCAGGAGTTGGAGACCCTCCTGGCTAATACAGTGAAACCCCATCTCTACTAAAAATACAAAAAAAAAAAAAAAATTAACCAGGCGTAGTGGCACACACCTGTATTCCCAGTTACTCAGGAGGCTGAGGCAGGAGAATTGCTTAAACCTGGGAGGCAGAGGTTGCAGTAAGCCAAGATCATGCCACTGTACTCCAGCCTGGGTGACAGAGCGAGACTCTGTTTCAAAAACAAAAAAATTGGAAGCCATTACAATAGGTTTTGGGACTTACGTAATTAAATAGAGTAGGTTCAAGGATGTTTGGTTTGAAGGTGTTCCAAGCACATGGCCAAGCCTGGAAAACAAATCACCAAGATTTGGGGAGTAGGCAAATTTTAGACAAACGTTTAAGGGAAGGGAAAACTTAGTGAGTGGAAAACTGAGAAGAGAAAGTTTTTAGTAGATTAAACTGCAGGAACCACGGTGCAGATGGAGGGTTCTGCCTGGCAGGCCAAAGGATCACTGTGCCGATTGGCAGCACCCACATGTTCTGTAGGTAAAGACACCTGGGTTCGGGATGACAAGATTCAGCAGAGCCAGGAATGCACACCACATGTAGCCTTCAGGGAATGGAAGGCTACTACAGATGTTTTGATCCAGACAGTGACATGTACAAATTAGAAGGTCAGTGGGATAATAAACAAGAGAAAAAGAAAGAGCAGCGGTAACCAGGCTCCCGTATCTCATGTGAGAGATAAAGCAGACAATAACACACACAACAGAACTGTTTCCAAGAGGAACTTACAGGAAATTCCTAGTCACCTGCGGGTTAAATTATAAAGCCTCTTGTTCTGCTTAAGGAGCTTCAGTGACTTGCCTACCACACCTTCCAGTCCCCTGAAATACTCCGGGCTCCTCTCTCTACTCACCTTAGGTATGAAGTAAAGGTCTCCTGCCTGTCCCCTAGGACCCTTCCCTTTCTGGAATGCCACTGCAGGCTTTCTCACCCCTCTAGTGTAGTGCAATCCCAAGAGCTTGCTGAAAAATGGGAGGGGCAGTCTTGGAGCAGAAGACAGGAAGGTGTTCCAAGCAGGTGGTCCAGGCTGGAAAACAGATCAGAAGAGAGACAAAATAGTACTATGTCTCAGACAATGAACTAAGCAGATACTCTGAAGAGAGTCAACTTTTCGTGAGGGGTGGGGAGGAAGACGGCAGGCATAAGATGAATCATTGAATACTGGCACTTGCCATCAAAGTAGCAAACAGCCAAGTTACCTGATATGAATTTCACCTCACCTCTTTTTTTATATTTTTCTTTTATTCATTCATGCATTCAATGTACATTTATTGAATATTTTATATCACCCCAGAACACAAGCCCCTTGCCAGCCCTAGGAAACTACTAAAATTCAAGAACTGCCTGGAAATCATGCTCCCATATGACTTTATGTGTTAATGTATATTCCTTTCTTTATAATGGCAGCCTTAACAAATCACACATATATTTGTGAAATTTTCCCATATATACCAAAAGATTGCACCTCTATTGAGATGCATAAGAGGCATAATGATCAGTAGGAAATAAAATGGGTCTCAAACCGATTGACCACCTATGAGTGATGAAAGTAGGAACTGAACAAGCCTGAATCCCCATTCACATCCCTTTGCATGTATCCCAAGTGCATAGTTACGAAGCACACAGCTTGCGAGATAAAACATGGGAAATTTTCTGCAAAGGGAAGTTGGACGTCTTAATGAGCCATAAAGGATTTAAGGTTCATCAACGAAGAGGAGCAAAGCCCTGGATTCTGTACTTCCTTGTGAAAAAGAGCAAATCTTTTATTTCAGTGCCTTGCACATAATAGGTCTTCAGATATTTGTTAAGTGAACCAAACAAGCCAGATACCAAATGCATTTCATTACATAAATTCCAAAGAACTCAGGTGCAACCAAAGGAAAGGAGGAAGAACTCCAAATTGACTAAGATTAAGTTTGTGCTATTAGAGAGAATGGAGCTTGCAATGAATAAATGAAGTTGTATTTCTTTGCCCCCTGACATTTGGGACTGAGATTCACACACCTGCTACAATACTTTCACATGTATTATTTCATTTGCTCTTTATAGTAACCTTGTGAGGAATATATAGCAGATATTATTATTCTTACTATTTTACAGAGGGAAAAACTGAAGTCAGAAGAGGTTAGGATAAGAATTCAAATCCAGAATTTTTACCCATTTTTTCTTCTAGTGAGCACCTGCTCTTGTGTTACTCTGGTTAACTACTTCCGCCAAGAGCGTAACCTTCGGCGGGGGGCAAGGTGTCTTCTTGAGAATTCTCTTCCGAGCCTCACCCAAGTTCTCAGTTTTGCCCTTTGGATCTCTGCAAAGAGGCTGGGTTTTGTTTTGTTTTGATTTATTTTGGCTTGGTTCCAAAGGTTTCCCTGTCATGAACATTGGAAAGCTTGGCTATGAGCTATTTTGGAACTTCAGTGTCATAGCCCAAAGGGAAGGCAGAAAGCACTAGGGAAGTGAAGGCTGGAAAAGCAATGAAGCTAATTACAAAGTACAAAGAGACATGGTGAACTTGTCCTTGATTCTATCTACTGTCCATATCCGTGGGGACTCATTCCTGAGAGGAGACCACAGCAGCAGGCTAGGTAGTGAGACCAACTAAAGCCACACGAATGCAGCATGAGATTTTCAGAGATCAGTCTGTTAGAAGCGGCCTCCAGCCAGAACCAGCAGTTGGAAATATACACATTAGAGTCTAGCCATAAAAGACTGAGAAGTTCTCTGAGCTTGGCATTCTGCCAGGGCCCCAGATAAGTGTGTTGATGTTTAGGACAGTGTCGCATTCCAACCAGGGACAAATGTAGTCAGTAGGAAACAAAGCAGCCTGGGCCATATCCACTCAGTGGGTGCCTGGGGCTGTCACCTCAAGAACATGTGACCCTGGTCCTTGAACAGCAGAATGTATGTTCCAACGTGAGAAGAATGACCAAAATTTCTTTTCCCACATGGGGAAAAAGAAATACAGAGAAACAATATTGGGAGGATGGGGCTCAGAAATGGGGAGAGGATGAGCCAAGTGCTCATTTTTAGTAAAATAAAATAATTGCCAAAAAGTGGTAGATCAAGAATTAGAAACAAAACTATTTAGAAATGCAAAGATGAATACCAGGAGGAAACAGAAGAAAAATTAGTTACCTCTAGAGAGTGGAACTAGAAGATGGAGACGTGTTTGCGGGGAGGCTGCTAGTTTTATTATATGCCTTATAGTACTATTTTTTAATTGTGGGAAAATACACACGACATAGAAGTTACCATTTTAAGTGTACAATTCAGTGGTGTGAAATACATTCATATTCATATGCAATCATCACCACTATCCATTTCCAGAATATTTTCATCACACCAAACAGAAGCTCTCTACTGCACCCATTAAATAACTCTCCACACCTGCCTTCCCCGGTTCTTGGCAACCTCCATTTACTTCTGTCTTTGTGAATTTGCCTATTCTGGGCACCTCATGTAAGTGGATCATACAACACTTGTCCCTTTGTGTTTGGCTTATTTCTCTCAGCATGATGTTTCCAGGGTTCATCCATACTGTAGTATACATCAGAATTTCATGTATTTTATGGCTGAATAACATTCCATGGAATGTATACATTTTGTTTATCCAGCTGTTGATGGACAGTTGGGTTATTTCCAGCTTTCGACTATTATGAATGATGCTATGAACACTGGTGCCTAAGTATTTGTTTGAATTCCTACATTCACTTTTTTCTTGAATATATCTCCAAGTATTATTTTGTGTAAATTTGTTTCAAATCATAGTTAAGAAATGAAAAAAGAAAAGACAGGAGGAATGAAGGAATGAAAGAACAATGGACAAAGGATGAAATGAGTGGGATGAAGCTGTAAGTGAAGGAGCCAGATTATTTAGTCAGAATCCCAGGATGTGTTGGGGACAGGGGACAGTGGTAACCCATACTCCTCCCAGCCACACTCCCCTAACGCCGCCAACACAAGAGTGAGTGGAGACTACAAGACTCCAAGACTGAGATAAGCAATCTTGGTTCCGAATCCACATACTACTTAACCTCTGCCACACTCCGTTTCCATAGCTGGTAAAATATTTAAATATCCTTCTCTATTTTTATTTCTGCCAAGCCTGCTAACAGCCCTCTCTGAGATTTCTTATTTTTAATATTAACAAGTGTTAAGAAAGGGCGTACCTATATTATGGCTACATTCTAGAGATAAAGAGATGAATAAATATGGTCCATGCTCTCATGAGGCTTATACTCTCAGAGAAAGATGGCCTTGGGTATAGGCAAGTGCAAGAATATGTGTGCTGACAGCAGTAGCCACATCACACAAGACTGATGAAATCTACCCAGAACTAAATGTGTTACAAAGACCATCAGCTTGTTTCAACCTAGTGTGTGTTCTGTTTGGCTAATGCCAATGCTGTACTAGTTGTTGCATTTACGATTTTGAGTATCGCCCTGATTTCACTTGCATGCAGTCAGGAAAGGTGTCAGGGAAGGACCACCCAAGCAGAATGCTGACTGCTCAGTGTCATTAGCCAGGCAGGAGGAAGGTCTAGAAGGGCACTTTCCAAGCTGGAACACAGTGTCAAGGAACAGAGCTCACCAACTGAGGAGGCTGGAGAGATGAGTAAGGGTCAAGGGTCACCAAGTAACAACTGCCGCAGGAATTCAGGTGAGAGTTGAGGGTTTCCTGAGACTGGAACAAGGGTAGCAATCAGAGGAACCCGGAAAAGAGCCCATGGGGCGTGAAAATTGCCAAGTCATTGTTTACTTTTGCCAGTGGCAAAGTGAAAGACTTCTTGCTGAAGGCTGAAGGTTAAATGGCTCAAATCCTGTATGCTCAACCCCACGTCTCTTCCAGTGTGTCTAGAGTTCTCGGGTGACTTACATGTTTCCTAGTAACTTCTAGCCCTGAGTTCCCACTTAGGTTGAATTTGTTCAATTTATACATATTTTCATTGTCCGGTGCATACCTCACACTGAACCAAACTTTCAACTCTCAATTAATTCTACTTTGCTTTCCCTACTCCAAGATAGTACTAATTTCTATTGAGGTGGTGGGCTGCCTCACCATGGTAAGTGATATACCATCTTATTAACAGGTTGTGTTATTAACATTTGGGAACCCAGCATTCAATAGCACCAACCCAGCCATAGAACTGAGAACTTATCTTTCATTCACATGAACACATCATTAATACATGGTGTTTTTATCTATAGGTGACATCACTAGGTTTGTGTTCAACGTCATAATACTGCTCAGATCCCACTCACCTTAAAAGTCATTGATTTCCCCCTTATCCGGGACTCTTGCAGACAGGCTCCTCCCCTCATACTCAATTTAGCCCCCAAAACCAAAGCAATGTAACTCTCTAACCCCTCCCTGCCACCACAACCACTATCTTCTGTCTCAGGGTCTACCTGTGCAAATCCAGGGACCCTGTAATTAAAAGCCCTGCCAAACTATGGACCTCTACCCTTTAGCAGTCCAGAAAATCTGTTGAAGGTCTTAACATTTTTGTCTTGAGTGTCTCTACAAGAGAAAAACAGAGTGGATATTTATTTTCTCATTTGATTTACAAACTCAGTAAAAGTCCTAAAGCAGAAGTGGCTCCAAATATTTTCGGGTTTTTTTTTTTTTTGAAACGGAGTCTTGCTCTGTAGCCCAGACTGGAGTGCAGTGGCATGATCTCGGCTCACTGCAACCTCCGCCTCCCTGGTCCCAGTTCAAGCAATTCTCCTACCTCAGCCTCCCAAGTAGCTGGGATTACAGGTAAGAGCCACCATGCCCAGCTAATTTTTGTATTTTTTAGTAGAGACAGGGTTTCACCATGTTAGCTTGAATTCCTGACCTCGTGATTCGCCCACTTCAGCCTCCCAAAGTGCTGGGATTACAGGTGTGAGCCACCGCACCCAACCATAGTTTAGGTTTTAAATAGTAAGTTTATTGTATTTTTCTGTTATGCATTTTCATTTTCATACTCAGTGGGCTCTTTTCAGGGTTCCTCTGATTGCTACCCTTATTGTTTTGCTCTGGCAGTCTCAGTAGACTCTCCATTCTCACTTGTTATAAAGACGTGTAACAGCTCTTATGGACAAAAGTGTACGTTCAAGAGAGCATAAAAGAAGTTATTCAAGTTATCCTGTGGAGGTCTGGAGAAACTTCCAGAAGAACTGGGATATGAATAGCGAATTGGTCTTTCGTGGCAGAGGCAAGAGTATTTCAAGCGTTCTGATTGAAATAAGAATAATAACCAGCCGGGTGCGGTGGCTCATGCCTTTAATCCCAGTACTTTGGGAGGCCGAGGCGGGTGGATCACGAGGTCAAGAGATCGAGACCATCCTGGTCAACAGGGTGAAACCCTGTCTCTACAAAAAATACAAAAATTAGCTGGGCATGGTGGTGCGCGCCTGTAGTCCCAGCTACTCGGGAGGCTGAGGCAAGAGAATTGCTTGAACCCAGAAGGCAGAGGTTGTGGTGAGCCAAGATCATGCCAGTGCACTCCAGTCTGGGTAACAACAGTGAAACTCCGTCTCAAAAAAAAAAAAAAAGAAGAAGAAGAATAACCATGACTACATTTTGAGCACTGCAAATATCAGCCCTGCTGTAAGCATTTTCCTTGAGTTAAAACCTTTGAATCCTCTCAGCCACCATGAGAAATGCAATGTACTGAATGTTATGTCCCTCTGAAATTTGTACATTGAAATATTAACCCCCAGCATAATTGTATTAGGAGATGAAGCCCTTGGGAGGTAATTACATTATAAGGGTGGTGCCCTCCTGAATAGGATTAGTGCCCTTATAGAAGAGACCCTAGAGTGCTCTTTTGTTCTCTTTCTGTTGATGGCAGTCTGCATACCAGAAAACAGCCCTCCACACTGGCACCCTGATCTCAGACTTCCAGCCTCCTGAACTGTGAAAATTAAACTTCCGTTATTCATAGACCACCCTGTATGTGGTACTCTTACAGAAACCCAGACTGACTACAACAGGGAGTCAGTACTGTTTTAGTTTTGGAAATGGAGAAATTGAGGCACAAAGGTATTAAGTAACACATTCAAGGTCACATACGTAATTTCTAGGGCCCAGGATTCAAGCCCAGGTAATGAGAGTACACAGAATGAATCGCAATGCAAAGCTTCCTTCTACTGAAGAAACAAAATGAGATAACAATGAAAGATTGCCGAGGGGCTGAAGCATCAGGCACAAGAGAAATACAGGAGGGAGATGAAGCTGTATAGAATATCCATCTTCCATATCTGAAATTGTTGTCATATATAGGTTTTCTCGACTTGTGTTTCTTCTCAATTGTCTCAGAGAAAGAAAAAAGTAGAGTTTAGGATTGGTATCTAATGCTAGAATAGGGAAGGGGTCCTGTTACAAGTTCAGATCAGCAGAGACCCGCGTGATATATGAGAATAATTGCTGGACTGGGAATTAGAAGACTCAAGGCTGAAACACAGAGCCAGCTCTGTGATTTGGTTAAATCTCTTAACTCTCTGGCCTGCAGTTTCCTCACCAAAAAAAAGTCAGGGTTTGAACAGAATTGTCTCTGAAATCCCATCAGGTTCCGTGTCCTCATTGACTCCTGCGAGCAGGCACTTGGACCTCTCTGCTCGCTGGCTGCCAGCTGAGTTTCTCATGTTTGTGCTTTCCTACTCCTCTTCTCCCTCTGCTTTATCCCATCTGCTCACTCCCACTGTTCTGGCACCATCTGTTGTTTTCAGATGTCCTGATACCTCAAGAATGTGTTTTAACATGGGAAGTTTCTCCAATACCAGATTAAGTTCTTCATAGGAAAGATGTTTTGTTAATAAAAAATGTTACAAATAGCTGGGCGTGGTGACTCATGACTGTAATCCCAGCACTTTGGGAGGCTGAGGCGGGTGGATCACGAGGTCAAGAGATGGAGACCAGCCTGGCCAACACTGTGAAACCCCATCTCTGGGACTACAGATTAGCTGGGACTACACTACACCCAAATGGGTGTGGTGGTGGCACGCGCCTGTAGTCCCAGATACACTGGAGGCTGAGCCAGAAGAATCACTTGAACCCAGGAGGCGGAGGTTGCAGCGAGCTGAGATCCGCCACTACATTCCGGCCTGGTGACAGAGTGAGACTCAGTCTCAAAAAAAAAAAAAAAAGTTACAAATGTATTCTTCCATCATGACAGAAAAAGAAAACACTTTGTGTGTATCTTTCCAGACTCATACACATTATTAACTATTGTTGATTTTCACATCCCAATTCCTAAGAAATTTGTTAAAACTCCTGTATTGTAAGATTTATTTCTGAGAAGTAACAAGAAGAGTGAAAAATAAAAAGGAAACCAACAGGTAGAGGAAATGTAAGAAATCTTGGATAAACTGTTCCCAGAAAGAGTGGGTCATATTTTGATCTTAGAAACCCATGCATTTTATTTCATATTTATTTTAGTCCTGTAAGAATCTAAAACTATGCAGTAATTATGCATGAAAACTCTAAACCACATTTGAGAAATTCAATGTGCAGTATAGGGCACAATTTCCCTGACCTTCGGCCTAACCTCACAGAGTCCTCAAACACAGGGTTGATCTCTCCACCTTAGATGTGCTGATAACTAAAAGTTATCCAATCTCTTCATGGCCTAACATCTTTTGCAATTGGGGATTACAAGGAGTCTAAAATTCCCTTCTCTTTATCGTTAATATAACCCTTGAGTCCAGATTATGTTTCTCTTCAGGGAAATAAATTTATAGGAATTGCAGGACAAGAAACAGATCACAGGGACATTTTAGTTTTATTCCCATCTCGGAAAGCAAGCAAGCTACAAATGTAAACGTCACTAAAATATTCCTAGGACCTTAGATGAGAGGTGTTACATGAACACGTTTTCAGCTGAGCCTGAAAAATTTGCTTACTTACAAACTTTCTATACAATCCTGACAGCTTTCCAGGAAGCAGCCTCTCTTCGTTAGAGAATTCTTCACAGGACTTTCTTCAGAGCCTGCCCGCTCTTGCTTTTCAGCTCTCTTGACAAGTGACCCATTCTCTGAGAAGCTTGTTTGTTTATGCTGTGATGCATCATCTATTTTCCCACTGCCGCGGAGGCTCTGCTCTCATGTGAATCAGGGATCGCTGAACTGCTCTGACCCAGAGGTCCACACATGGCCCCCTCCCCAGCTTCTCCTAACTGCAGCATTTGCTCTTCTGTTTTCTATTACTTCCTGTCTTGCCTCCTTCCTCCCCTGTACACTTTGTTTAGTCCCAAACCTCCCTACTGTTTGTCTCTCTGCTGGAGTCTCCTTTATTTTTTATTGTATGTATTTAAGGTATACAACAAGATTTTTTGATACACACAGTGAAATGTTTACTATAGTCAAGCAACTTCACATGACCATCATCTCACATAGCTACTGTGTGTGTGTGTGTGTGTGTGTGTGTGTAAACAGCACCCAAATCTACTCTCTTAGGTTTCCAGTGTACAATATAATAATTATCGTTGTCATGTTGTATATTAAATATCTAACTTTAATTATGCTATCAAGAGATTACGTCTATTCTCACCTGTCAAAATGAGCAGAAATGAAGTCCCCCTAGACGCTTCCATTCTTCTCTAATTGCTCCAACCTGCCCCAGCCTCCCAAACGAAAAGAAAAACAGTTTTATCAAGCTCCTCAGGGCAGAAACAATGAATAAGATCTTGTTCAGCTTTACTCTCAGGCGCTCTTAGCCCAGTAGTAACTTATGTTTAGTTAGCTCTTGGATTGTATTTGGAGGCATTGGTTTGGCCAGGTAATGAAGTTCCTAATAAATGTCACAATATAGATTATAATTTGGTCCTCATGGTTCCACTCTTTCCTTAGTTATAACCGATATTTTCATGTGATGAACCATTTTCTGGGCTCCACAGTTAAAAATAAACTTTTTTTTTTTTGAAGACAGAGTCTTGCTCTGTCGCCCAGGCTGGAGTGCAGTGGCACAATCTCAACTCACTGCGACCTCTGCCTCCCAGGTTCAGCCCCCCTGCTTCAGCCTCCTGAATAGCTGGGATTACAGGCATGTGCCACTATGCCCAGCTAAATTTTGTGTTTTTAGTAAAAAACGGGGTTTTACCATGTTGGTCAGGCTGGTCTTGAACTCCTGATCTCGTGACTGACCTCTACCTGCCTTGGCCTCCAAAGTGCTGGGATTACAGGCATGAGCCGCTACGCCTGGCCAAAAATAAACTTTTATACACTAAGAGATAAAGAATCTAAAGTTTGTTTAGGGAACCAAAGTCTCCCAGTAGTTGGATGCTCACAGTTCCCTTGAAATTAAACGGTATCAATTTACCACATATCCACAATACTAAGACATACCACTGTTTAGCATTCTAAAATTGTGATAAATGCATATATTTAATGTGGAAGTGGTGATTTTTTTTTCCTCAAGCATTAGTGGTGTTTCTTGCAATCAACAGAGTTGTAAAATCAACAGATATAATATAAAATTTGGATTTCTGTATATCAAAATAGTATTTTGAAAGAATGTTACTTTTTTTTTGTTTTTCACTCTACCTGGTGAATATTTCACTCAGCAATAGAAACAATCATGAATCTTAGTCCTTGATTAATTTACCCTAAACTTTTAAATTAAATCTCAATGCATCATAAAATAATCAATGACACATCATTTGTTCAGTGTCACCAATTATTTTCTGCATTTTCTAATTCTCCAAAGTGTGTTACAAACTAACATATATTGTTAGGGCACTTGCCAGGTTGAATTCCTTTCAGAGCTACATTTAACATCTTATTTAATTTAGGAGTTGAACAAATGCCAGCAGCTGTAGGCTACGGCTGCCTATGACATTGAAACTAATTTAGCTAAAGTCAATATTCTCTGCTTCTCATTCTCCAGAGAATTATCAAAATTATTGGTATTCTAGAATTAAATTAAGTTATTAAAGCTCTGTTCTAACTTCTTATTGATGTCAAAAGCTCTTATATTGCCTAGAATATTGAATTAAAATATTATAAGTATTTTTTGAAGAATTTTTTTGCCTTAGTATATAGAAAGACACATATTCAGAAATATGCATTATTATCCTATTTGATAAGGACATACACAGATCACTTTAAAAAAGGATGAACAGTCTTTAAAAGAGTGAGAGAAATGACAAGTACCTCAAGGAAATAGAAATGACCAATACATATGGAAAAAGAGAAGTGCAGTATCACTATTAATTAAAGAAAATTACTATATCTATTAATTTTCCTTTCAGTGGTCAAGGTTTCCATTAAAGTGCTTTTATGACAGGTTTGTTAATATAAAAGTGGTTTAATATAATAACAGGTATATTAAATATCTTTTGTTGTGCAAACCTCACCACTGTCTAATTTTAGAATATGTTTGTTTCCCCTGAAAGAAACCCAATTTCCATTAGCAGTCACCTTCTATTCCCCCATCCTGCACTGCCCCTGGTAACCACTAATCTACTGTCTCTATAAATTTAACTATTTTGGACATTTCATATAAATGAAATCATACAGCAGATGGCGTTTTGTGAGTAACCTCTTTCACCAAGTGTACTGTCTTCAGTGTTTGTTCATGTTGCAGCATGTATCAATACCTCATTTATTTCTGTAGCTCTGGTGAAGGTGTGACAAGGTTCTGGCAACACAGCTTTCCAGTATTATGCTTGGGACAGTATACTGATGTTTTAGTAAGTCCCTTTCTGGGGGACAATTTGGCAGTTTATATTTAAAACTTTAAAAAAATACATAACGTTTCACCCAAGAATTCACTTTCAGGAAATTACCCCAAAGAAGGCATCATGGATGTGATAGTAAGTTGGCCTGCACAGGTATTGCTTGCAGTGCTGTACGTGATAAGAAAATACTTGTACATTCTCAGCTTCCAGCCATGCTGAGTGGCCTCTGCCTTGGAGACTCTCAGTGCTGCGGATCATGTTCCTAAGGGTCAGTCTCTCGCGTCTCCTCCAGAAGTGAGTGCATTCCATCCTGAAGAAATCCATCCACTCCATGGCTGTCATAGGAGCCCCATTCTCACAAGGGCAGAAAAGAAAAGGAGTGGAGCATGGTCCCTCTGCCATAAGAAAAGCTGGCTTGATGAAAAGGCTCTCCAATTTGGGCTGCCACCTAAAAGACTTTGGAGATTTGAGTTTTACTCCAGTCCCCAAACATGATCTCTACAACAACCTAATAGTGAATCCACATTCAGTGGGTCTTGCCAACCAGGAACTGGCTGAGGTGGTTGGTAGAGCGGTGTCAGATGGCTACAGCTGTGTCACATTGGAGGAGACCACAGCCTGGCAATCGGTACCATTAGTGGCCATGCTCGACACTACCCAGACCTTTGCATTATCTGGGTTGATGCCCATGCTGACATCAACAGACCCCTTACCACTTCATCAGGAAATCTCCATGGAAAGCCAGTTTCATCTCTCCTGAGAGAACTACAGGACAAGATACCACAACTCCAAGGATTTTCTTGGATCAAACCTTGTATATCTTCCCCAAGTATTGCGTATATTGCTCTAAGAGATGTGGACCCTCCTGAACATTTTATTTTAAATAACTATGATATCCAGTAATTTTCCATGAGAGATATTGATCGGCTTGGTATCCAAAAGGTCATGGAACAAACATTTGATCTGCTGATTGGCAAGAGACAAAGACCAATCCATCTGAGTTTTGATATTGATGCGTTTGACCCTACATTGGCTCCAGCCACAGGAACTCCTGTTGTAGGAGGACTAACTTATCGAGAAGGCATGTATATTGCTGAGGAAATACACAATAGGGTTGTTGTCGGCCCTGGATATCGTTGAAGTCAAACCTCAGTTGGCCACCTCAGAGGAAGAGGCAAAGAGTACAGCTAACCTGGCAGTGGATGTGATTGCTTCAAGTTTTGGTCAGACAAGGGAAAAAGGGCACAATGTCTATGACCAACTTCCTACTCCCAGTTCACCAGATCAATCGGAAAATCAAGCACATGTGAGAATTTAGGAGATATTGTTCACTGACATATTTCACAACGGGCATTCCAGAATTATGAGGCATTTGAGGGACAGATACTAAATGGTTGGTCAATACTGCCTTAATGAAAATATCTGCATATTCTCACACTTGTAAAGTTTCCCCTCTATTTTGGAGACCCATACTACTATAAATGTACTTGGATTTTTGGCAGTTCACAGGGTATTAATATGCTACAGTACTATGTAAATTTAAAGAAGTCATAAACAGCATTTATTACCTTGGTTAAAAAAAATACTTGTACAACATGATTCTCGACAATAGTGGATATGTCAGGTAACTTTTTTTTCTAGAGATGGTGGTCTCACTCTGTTGCTCACAATGGAGTGTGGTGGCTATTCACAGGTGTGATCCCACTACTGACCAGCACAAGAGTTTTTATTGCTCCATTGTTGACCTAAGCTGGTTCACCCATCTTTAGGCAACTGGGTGGTCCCATGCTCCGGGGAGTTCGCTGTATTGATGCCAATTTCAGTGTGGACACCTGATTGGTATAGTGCACCAAGCCTAGGACTCATGGACGCAGGTGATCCTTCTGCTTCAGCCTCCTGAGCACCTGGGATTACAGGTGGGTACTACCACACCAGTTGTTAGATAAACCATGATTTGGGAATGTGGTGGGATACTCTGCAGCGTATGAAATGATGTTGGAGAATGTGCTGTAGGAATTTGCATGAATGCCCTGGAGTTACAGTGCTGCATAGTTAATTCAGATCACTTGTGCATTTTTCAAACTATGATGCAAAACTTGATGGCATAATGAGTAAGAAGGTTATGTTGCTTTTAAAAATTAATTTTGAAACAAATCTTATAGCTGAATACTTAAATTGTGGAGAGATATTAGTAACATAATGTTAAATGACTAAAGCAATTTCAATCATACAGTTAGATCTCATTTTTTTTTAATTAAAAGAAAGGGTGTGAGTGTGTGGTATGTAAAAGAAGTGGAAAGATATATGATATATATGTATGTGGGTTTTTTGGTCTCATTTCTGTAACATATTTATGACTCTTTTTATGATGAGAAAAAAGCAAGATTTCAACTTTTTCTTAACTCTGTAATTCAAACAGAGCACATGATGCTTCTCTTTTTAAAGTTATCTTTTGTATACTATAGAGAATCTTCGTAGATAGTTTACTACTCTCAGGAACTGAGGTACAGCACTACTCTACTCTCAGGAACTGAGCTATAGCACTACTACTATTTTGAACCAAATAACTGATAATCAGAAAATTTTATTCAGTGGGGCTTATAAATTAAAGAATATTTTCCCCTTCATGTCATAAGCTAGTTTATACACACATCCTAAAAGGAACTTGGGCTCCCAGAGCTTGGGGCTGTGCCTGATATTTCCAAGGTCTTTTCATGCTACTTTTTAAAGAGGATGAGGAGGTTAAACCAAATTCCAAAATCATGACTTATTTTGAGACTATCCAAATTCAGGCAGCTCTTAGTTTATGTAGATGGCCAAACTATACTCTATGTCTATATAACATGAGTTATTTTTTTTTTTTGTAATGAAAAAATTCTATCAAGATCTTAAGATACTTCAATGTTTAGATATTTGAACTTCATAATACGTCTTGATTGATTGATTCATTGACATGATATATTATATGATATATAGAGATATGTAAGTTACAGGCATTTGAGTAAATTTTAACTGTTCATCCTCATATTACAACATATACTAAAAAATTAACTACTTACTCCCTCAACCCAGGCAACACACACCATTAATTAAATTGCAAGTTAATGACAACTACTGCAAACAAATTTTAAAGTAGAAAATGATGTGCTCTTCTTCCGGGACCCTCTGTGGATGCTCTTGAAGATCTCAAACTTACATGTATACAATTTGTAATTAAAAGGCAGATGAAGCAAATCTAGTCTATTGATCCTTTTAAAGCTTGTCCAAAGCAAAAATTCTCCTATTGTCCTTCAGAAGGCAAAACCATAGTCACAACAGTTAACACCAGAGAGCCTGCTACTCGTGTTGGGAGTCAAAGACTTCAAAAGAGGGTTTGGCCAATAACTACTGGTAGGTCATTTCTGAAAGAGAAAAATGACATCTGAAGCATAGTGTCAAATGGAAACGGTTTCTTTCTTTCTCCAACTTCATTCATTTCAAACTATGGAGACTGGTGTGCTTTAATTGTGAATTTATACAATTCTGTTTGTGTATTTCATTTATAACAGTGCCAGATCACTCTGTAAAAAGAGTTATTCATGTAATTTCTGTTTTTTAAGCTTACAATTGCAGAAAGAATATGCCTCAAAGCAAAGATTATTTAAAAGAGTTATTGGCTACTACTTATAAGGTCTTCTTTGTAACCATGTATCCGCTTTTTATTGTAGATTCCTTATTCCACTTAATAATACATTTTAGGCAATAAGTTACCAAATATTAATTAAATAATTTACAAAAGATTGTACAAATGGAAAATTCAATGACATGCAAAAAATTGTTTTTATAAACTATATTTCATTCATATTTGCTTTTCTGAGGTAATACAGTGATGATAAGAACTTGGGAGAATTACTGGCAAAGAATAGTAAACACTCAGAATTGATGCTGTTATTATTATTACTATTTTTAGACAATTCTTGATGAAAGCTTTGAGCTGAAAAGTTTGTATTAGCACAAGGGCAGACAATAATTTCTGCTGCCATAGAGCTTGCTCTTCATAGAGATAGTAGATGTTGATCCAAAAATCACACAAACAAATCTAAATTTACCACAGTAGGAAGTCCCAGGAATGAAAGACATGCAGTGCTGTGAGAATGTGAAACAAGGGACTTGGGTTGTTCTAAAAGGTCAGGGGAGGCCTCCTAGAGGAGGTGATGTTTGAGCTGAGATTGGAAAAAAGAGTAAGAGTCATAAAACCAAGAGGGTGAGAAAGTGTTCCTGACAAGAGAACAGCATGTTTTGGGCAGTGAAATGACAGCAAGACTAGTTCAAAGACACAGACGAAATACAGATGGATTTGAGAACTATCTGGATAGTAAAATCCTCAAGAAGAAGTCATGATGGGATAAGGCTGGCAAAAGGAAATAAATTGGTAAATGATGACCCCCTAAAACCTGGCAGACACTACCTTAATCAAATGATCAAACTTAACACCATCAGAAATGAACTAATTGACAGCATGTGATGCACTGAGAAGAGGCCAACATCACTTCTCTATCATTTCTCCTGAAAATGAGTAACTAGAATCTAATCACGAGAAGTTATCAAACAATCCTGCAAAGAAGGAAAGCCTACAAAAATCTCTATATACTGAAGAGCCAAAACAATCTTGAAAAAGAGTAAAATGAAAAGCCATACACTTCCTGATTTCAAAGCATACTGCAAAGCAACAGTAATTAAGATGGTGTGGTTCTAGAAAAATGATGCATGCATAGAAAAACGAAACAGAGTAGACAGGCCAGAAGTAAATCCTATGTGTTTGGTCAAATAATCTTTGACAAGGCTGCCAAGACTACAAAATGAGGAAAGAACAGTATGTTCAACAAATGGTGTTGAGAAAACTTGATATTTGCATGCAAAAGAATGGATTTGAACCATTATCTTAGGCCATATGCAAAAAATTAACTCCAAATGGATTAAAGACTTAAACTGTAAAACTGCTAGAAGAAAACATAGAGGAAAAACTTCAGGATGTGGAAATGGCAATGATTTCTTGGATCTGATACCAAAAGTACATGCAAAAAAGTCAAAAATAGAAATATGAGACTACATCAAACTTGAAAAGTTTGTACTTCAAAAGAAACAATCAGAAGAGTAAAAAGTCAACCTGCAGAAGGGCAGAAGATATTTGCAAATTTTATTGCTGGTAAGAGGTAAATAGCCTCAATATATGTGGAATTTCTACAACTCGACAACAGAAAGCAACCAGATTAAAAAACAAGCATACAACTTTATTTTGAATAGGAAATTCTGCAAAGAAGATATATAAATTGTCAATAAGTGTATGAAAATATGCTCAATATATATAAATCATAAGAGAAATGCAAGTTAATGCCACAGTAAGGTATCACTGCACATTCGTTAGGATGCCCACTATTAAAAGAACAGAAAATAACAAGTGTTGAGGAGGATATGAAAAAAAGGAAATTTTTGTGCACTGTTGATGTGAATGTTGATTAGTGTGGCCATTCTGGAAAACAGTATGGAGGTTCTTGAAATAATTAAAAATAGAACTACTATATAATCCAGCAACCCCATTTCTAGATATAGCCAAAAGAATTCAAAGCAGAATCTCAAAGAAATATTTGCACAACTATGTTCATTGCAGCATTGCTCACAATAGGCAAGAGATAGAAGCATTCAAATGTCCATGGATAATAAATGAATGGATAAAGAAAATGTGGTGTGGCTGGGCATGGTGGCTCACATCTGTAATTCCAGCACTTTAGTAGGCTGAGGCAAGAAGATCACTTGAGCCCATAGATCCGAGACTAGCCTGGGCAACATAGTGAGACCCTGTCTCTACAAAAAAAAAGTAATAAAAATTAGTCAAGCATAGTGGGACATGCCTGTGGTCCCATCTACTCAGGACACTGAAGTAGGAGGTCACTTGAGGTCCAGAGGTTGAAATTACAGTGAGCTGTGTTCCTGCCACTGTACTCCAGCCTGTATCCCTGTCAGAGAAAGGAAGGAAGGAGGGAAGGAAGGAAGGAAGGAAGGAAGGGAGGGAGGGAGGGAGGGAGGGAGGGAGGGGAGAGGCAAGGAGGAAGGGAGGGAGAGAGGGAAGGAGGAAAGAAAGGGAAAGGAAAAGAAAGAAGAGGAGAGGAGAAGAGAAGAGGGCAGAGGAGAGGAGAGAAAGGAGAGGAAAGGAGGTGTATACCTCTAATGGAGTATTGTGCCTCCTTGAAAAAGAAAGAAATCCTTTCACATGCTATACAATATGGATAAACCTTGAGGGCATTATGCGAAGTGAGATAAGCCAGTCACAAAAAGACAAACACCATATGATTCCATGTATATAAAATACCTACTATAATCAAAATCATAGAAACAAACTAAAATAGTGGTTGCCAAGAGCTAGAGAGAGGGGAAATTAATGTTTTATGGGTATAAATATTCTCTTTGGCAAGGTGAAAAATTTCTAGAGATGAGTTACATTATAATGGGAATATTCTTAACACTACTGAACTGTATATTTTTAAATGGTAAATTTTATGAGTTTTTTATAAAAATTTTTTTAAATAGCTTATCAGTAGTCTTTCAAGATATCAATGTCAAGTTGGACTAATTTGTAGCTCCCATTTGGATGGCCAGAACAGCATGAGGTGACTGACATCATGAACTTTTGTTCCAAGAACTACCACAGGAATGTTAACAGGAAAATCAAAATAATTCACAGACCCTTTGAAAGAAGTGGCTTGCCACTGCAAACTCAGCGAGACGGGTGAAAAACTGTGAGTGCCCAAAGTGTGAGAGGGGTAAAGTTCAACTCTGAACACTCATCCTCACTGCAGAACCTGGAAATACAAATCATGGGAGAATAATTTAACCTTATCAAGAGCTGAAATGAATTTAGAGAACCAAGCAAACTATCGAGGTAGAAGAAGCAGGGGGAAGAGCCCTGCAGGCACTCCCAGCCCCCAGGGAAGCTATTTCTGACTTTATTTCACAGGATCCTTAGGGAGGGCTGCCGGTGAAATTGGGAAAAGACTACAGGGAGATGGAAACTTCCAGCCGAACTTTGCAATAATTTTGACCAAATGGAAATTTTCCAGGGCAGAATCTGGGGGTAGGGGTGAATAGGAATTGCAGATACCAGCACAGAAGCTGCATCAGGTGGGGAGGGGCAAAGTCTGTTTTGCTTTCACAACTACAAAAGCCTGGGGCAAGATCTCAGCCCTACTCACCAGCTGTTAGGACATAAACTTGGTGCTGCTAGTGGGGCATGGTGGGAGTGAGGCTTCCTTTGCTAGCTGTGTGGTTGCTGAGCGAGGCCTGCTACTGCCAGCTTTGCCCTACTTCTCTGGAGACCTGTATAATGCAGCAGAGGCAGCCATAATCCTACTGAGAACATAACTCCATTGGCCTGAGAACCACACCTATCCCCCACAGTGACTGCAGCAAGCCCCGTCCAAGGAGAATCTGAGCTCAGACAGGCCCAACCCTGCCCCGTCCTGATGGTCTTTCTCTAACTGTCCAAAAGATATAATTAATTCCCTGGGAGCTCTATGACCCCATTCATTGCCTCTGAAACCCAATACTTAGCCAAATGATCTTAGGGAAAGCTTGTAGTCCCCTGTATACTACTGCAGCTGACGCTTTCTTGAAAGTGCCACCTTCACTGGGTGGCCAACCAACAAAAGCCATTAAAGCAACTCATAAAAGAAAAATCCTGCTCCAAAAAAGAGGAAAACAACAGCTAATTTCACCACCTGCAACATCCTGGATAACCAGAGGTCCTGAGTCAGTCCATGTGACAACTTCACTGCTAACTCAACCAGTATCTGAGTTGTGAGTATTAGCACACTAAACATAACTACAACCAAGGACCCTCACAGAGTTCACTTCACTCTCTTGCCAACTCCAGTGGAGCAAGTGCTGGTATCCACAGTTGAGAGACCTGAAGATGGATTACATCACAGGACTCATTACAGATGCTTTCTAGTACCAGCCTGCAGCCCAGTATCTCCACTGGGTGGCTAGACCCAGAAGAACAATAACAATCACTGCAGTTCAGCTCTCAAGAAGCTGTATCTCTAGGGGAAGGGAGAGCACACCACATCAAGGGAGCACCCTATAGGACAAAACAATCTGAATAGCAGCTCTTTAGCCCCAGCTCTTTCCTCTAACATTGTCTACCCAAATAAGAAATTATCAGAAAAATAATTCTGCTAATATGACAAAACCAGGTTCTCTATCACCCCCCCAAAAGATCTCGGTAGCTCACCAGCAGCAAATCCAAACCAAGAAGAAATCTTTGAATTGCCAGAAAAAGAATTCAGAAGGTTAATTATTAAGCTACTCAAGGAGGCACGAGAGGAAGGTGAAAACCAATGTAAACAAAGTTAAAAAAATAACACAGGATATGGATGAAAAGATCTCCAAAGAAATAAATATCACAAATAAAAAATAATCACAACTTCTACGCAAAATATACTGGAAAGTTTCCACAATAGAATTGAGCAAGTAGAAGAAAGAATTTCAGAGCTTGAAGGCAAAGCTTCCAACTTAACCCAATTTGCAAAGCAAGGAAAAAAGAATTTTTAAAAATGAATAAAGCCTCTAAGAAGCTTGGTATTGTGTTAATCAACCAAATCTAAGAATAATTGTTGTTTCAGAGGAAGAAAAGAAATTTGAAAAAGTTTGGAAAATGTATTTCAGGGAAAAATTGAGGAAAACTTTCTTGGCCTTGCTAGAGATCTAGACATCCAAATACAAGAAACTCAAGGAACTCCTGCTGAAATGGCTTGGCTGTGTCCCTACCAAAATCTTATCTTGAATTATAGCTTCCATAATCACCATATGTCATGAGAGGGACCCAGTGAGGGGTAATTGAATCATGGGGGTGGGTTTTTCCCATGCTGTTCTCATGGTAGTGAGTAGGACTCACAAGATCTGATGGTTTTATAAAGGGCTGTTCCCCTGCACATGCTCACTTGACTTCTGCTATGTAAGATATGCCTTGCTCCTCCTTCACCTTCTGCCATGATTGTGAGCCTTCCCATGTGGACCTGGATCCACTAAACCTCTTTTTCTTTATAAATTACCCAGCCTTGGGTATGTCTTTATTAGCATCATGAGAACAGACTAATACATCCTAGAAATTCATTAAAAAAAAAAAATCATTACCTAGGCACATAGTCATCAGGTTATCTAAAGTCAAGATGAAGGAAAGAATTTTAAGAGCTGTGAGTCAAAAGCATCAGGTAACCTAAAAATGAAAACCTGTCAGATTAACCACAGATTTCTAAGCAGAAATCCTCCAAGCTAGAAGACACTGGAATCCTATCTTTAGACTCCTTAAACACAACAATTATCAGCCAATAGTTTTGTATCCAGTGAAGCTAAGCCTCATAAATGAAGAAAAGATAAAATATTTTACAGACAAACAAAGGCTGAGAGAATTCACCACTACCAAGCCATCACTACAGTAAATGCAAAAAGAAATTCTAAATCTTGAAAGAAAATCTTAAAATACACCAACATAGAACCTCCTTAAAATATAAATCTCACAGGGCCTATGAAACAATAACACAATGAAAAAAAAACACAAGGTATTCAGGCAATGACCAGCATGATGAATAGAATAGTGCCTCATATTTCAATACTAACATTGAATGTAAACAGCCTAAATGCTCTACTTAAAGGATACAGAATGGCAGGATGGATAAGGATTCACCAATTAATTATCTGCTGTCTTCAAGAGACTTACCTAACATATAAGGACTCACATAAACTTAAAGTAAAGGAGTGGAAAAAGATATTCCATGCAAATGAATACTAAAAGCAAGCAGGATGGTTGGGCATGGTGGTTTATCCTGTAATCCCAGCACTTTGGGAGGCTGAGAAGGGCAGATCACCTGAGGTCAGGAGTTCAAGACCATCCTGGCCAATGTGGTGAAACCCCATCTCTACTAAAAATACAAAAATTTGCTGGGCATGGTGGTACTTGCCTGTAATCTCAGCTACTCGGGAGGCTGAGACACAAGAATTGCTTGAATCCTGGAGGTGGAGGTTGTAGTGAACCAAGATTGTGCCACTGCACTCCAGCCTTGGTGACAAAGTGAGACTCCACCTCTGAATAAATAAATAAAACCAGGAGTAACGATTCTTATATCAGACAAAACATACTTTAAAGTAACAACAATTTAGAAAGACAAAAAGGGACATTATATAATGATAAAGGAGTAGTCCTATAGGAAATTTTCACAGTCCTAAATTTATATGCACCTAACACTGGAGCTCCCAAGTTTATAAAGCAGTTACTGTTAGGTCAAAGAAATGAGATAGATGGCAACACAGTAACAGTGGGGGACATCAATACCCCACTGACAACACAGGACAGATCATCAGGATGGATAGTCTTGAAAGAAACAATGAACTTAAACCATACCCTAGAAAAAAGTTAACTTAAAAGCTATTCATAGAACATTCCATCCAGCAACTGCAGACTATATATTCTATTCATCAGCACAGGGAACATTCTCCAAGATAGACCATATAATAGGCAACAAAACAAGTCTCAGTAAATTTAAGAAAATCAAAATTATTATATCAAGTACTCCCTCAGACCACAGTGAAACACAATTGGAAATCAACTCAAAAAGGAACCCTCAAATTGATGTGTGCAAATACATCAAAATTAAATAATTTGCTCTTGGATGATTTCAACAGTGCAATCAAGATGGAAATTAAAACGTTCTTTGAACTGAACAATAATAGTGACACAACCTATCAAAACTTCTGGAATACAGTGGAAGCAGTGCTAAGACAAAAGTTCATAGCATTAAACACCTACATCAAAAAGTCTTAAAGAGCACAAACAGACAATCTAAGGTCACATCTCAAGGAACTAGAGAAGCAAGAATGAACCAAATCCAAATTCAGCAGAAGAAAAGAAATAACAAAAATCAGAGCGTAACTAAATGAAATCAAAACAATAACAAAAAATACAAAAGATAAATGAAACAAAAAGCTGTTTCCTTGAAAAGCTAAGCAAAATCGATAGACCATTAGCAAGATTAATCAAGAAGAGAGAAGATTCAAATATACTCAATTAGAAATGAAATGAAAGATATTACAACCAATACCACAGAAATACAAAAGATCACTCAAGGCTACTATGAACACCTTTACACACACAAACTAGAAAACCTAAAGGAGATGGATAAAATCCTGGAAATACACAACCCTCCTAGATTAAAACAGGAAGAAACACGAACACTGAACAGACCAATAATAAGCAGCGAGATTAAAATGGCAATAAAAGATTGCTAACAACAACAAGAAAAAAGTCCAGGACCAGACAGTCACAGCTGAATTCTATCAGACATTCAAAGAAGAATTTGTACCAATCTTCTTGACACTATTCCAGAAGATGGAGGAAGACACAACCCTCCCTGAATCATTCTATGAAGCCAGATCACCCAAGTACCAGAGCAAAGAAATGATGTAACCAAAAAATAAAATTACAGACCAATATCCCTGATGAATAGATGCAAAAGTTCTTAACAAACTACTAGCTAGCAGAATCCAACAGCATATCAAAAAATAACCCACTATGATCAAGTGGGTTTCATATTGGGGATGCAGGGATCGTTTAACATATGCAAGTCAATACATGTGATATGCTGCATAAACAGAATTAAAAACAAAAGTCACATAATTGTATCAATAGACACAGAAAATCATTTGACAAAATCCAGCATTTCTTTGTGATTAAAATCCTCAGCAAAATCGTCATAGAAGGGACATAACTTGTGGCCATAAAAGCCATGTAGAACATACTTACTACCAACATTATATACTGGACAGGAAAAAGTTAAAGGCATTTCCCCTCAGAACTGGAGAAAAACAAGGATCCCTACTTTCGCCATTTCTATTAAACACAGTACTGAAGTCCTAGCCAGAACAATGAGACAAGAGAAAAAGTCAAGGGCATCCAAATAGGTAAAGAGGAAGTCAAACTCTCGCTAGTCACCGATGAGTTGATCATTTACTTCAAAAGCTCTTAGAGCTGATAAGTAAATTCAGTAAACTTTCAGGATACAAAATCAACGTACAGAAATCAGTAGCACTGCCATACACCAACAACAACCAAGCTGAGAACCAAATTAAGAATGGAACCCATTTTAGAATTTTACAATAGCTGCAAAAAAAAAAAAAACAAACCAATAACAACAACAACAACAACAACAAAAACCTTACAAATATACCTAAACAGGCCAGGTACGGTGGCTCACACCATGCCTATAATCCCAGCACTTTAGGAGGCTGAGGCAGGTGGATCAAGTAGTTCAAGACCAGCCTGGCCCATATGGTGAAACCCCATCTCTACTAAACATACAAAAATTAGCTGGGCATGGTAGCACACACATGTAGTCCCAGCTACTTGGGAGGCTGAGGCAGAAGAATTGCTTGAACCCAGGAGGTGAATGTTGCAGTGAGCCAAGATCATGCCACTGCACTCTAGCCTGGGTAACAGAGTAAGACTCCATCTCAAACAAAAAAAAAAAAAAAAGAAAAGAAAAGAAATATACCTAACCAAGGAGGTAAAAGACCTCTGCAAGGAAAACTACAAAACACTGATGAAACAAATTACAGAAGACACAAACAAATGAAAGCATATCCCATGCTCATGGATGGGTAGAATCAATATTGTGAAAATGACCATAGCGCCTAAAGCAATCTACAAGTTCAATCCAATTCCCATCAAAATATCACCATCATTCTTCACAGAACTAGAAAAAAAAGTCTAAAATTTACATAGAACCGAAAAAGAGAGCCCTAATAGCAAAAGCAAAAGTAAGCAAAAAGTAAAACTGAGCAAAAAGTACAGATCTGGAGGCATCACATCACCCAACTTCAAATTGTACTATTTATATAAGGCTGTAGTCACTATAACAGCATGGCACTAGTATAAAAATAGACAAACAGACTAATGGAGCAGAATAGGGAACCTAGAAATACTTACAGTCAACTGATGTTCAACAAAGCAAACAAAAACATATAGTGATGAAAGGACACCCTATTCAACAAATGGTGCTGGGATAAGTGGCAAGCCACGTGCAGAAGAATGAAACTGGATCCTCATCTCTCACCTTATATAAAAATCAACACATTCTGTTGGTTGATAACAGAAGGGGAAAAAAAATTTTGCAATCTACCCATCTGAAAAAAGGGCTAATATCCAGAATCTACAAAGAACTAAAACAGGTTTACAAGAAAAAAACAAGCAAACCCATTCAAAAGTGGGTAAAGGATATGAACACTTTACAAAAGACATCAATGAGGCCAACAAACATATGAAAAATGCTCATCATCACTGGTCATTAGAGAAATGCAAATCAAAACTACATTGAGATACCATCTCATGTCAGTTAGAATGGCGATCATTAAAAAATCTGGAGACAACAGATGCTGGAGAGGATGTGAAGAAATAGGAACACTTTTACACTGTTGGTGGGAGTGTAAATTAGTTCAACCATTGTGGAAGACAGTGTGGCGATTCCTCAAGGACCTAGAAATAGAAATACCATTTGACTCAGCAATCCCATTACTGGGTATATACCCAAAGAATTATAAATTGTTCCATAATAAAGACACATGCACATTTATGTTCATTGTGGCACTCTACAATAGCAGAGACCAGGAACCAACCCAAATGTCCATCATCGATAGACTGGATAAAGAAAATGTGGCACATACACACCACGAAATACTATGCAGCCATAAAAAAATGAGGAGTTCATGTCCTTCATAGGGACATGGATGAATCTGGAAACCATCATTCTCAGCAAACTGACACAAGAACAGAAAACCAAACATCGTATGTTATCACTCATAGGTGGATGTTGAACAATGAGAACACATGGAAACAGGGAGGGGAGTATCAAACGCTGCGGTCAGTAGGGGATAGCTAGGGGAGGGACAGCAGGGGTGGGGATGGTGGGGAGTGATAATTAGGAGAGAAATACCAGATATAGATGATGGGGGTATGAAGGCAGCAAAAACCACCTTGCCATGTATGTACCTATGCAACAATCCTGCATGATCTGCACATGTACCCCAGAACCTAAAATACAATTAAAGAAAAAATCAACTCAAGATGGATCAAAGACTTCAATCTAAGACCTGAAACTGTAAAATTATAGAAGGTAACATCAAAAAAACCCTTCTAGAAATTGGCACAGGCAAAGAGTTCATGACCAAAAACCCAGAAAAGAATACAGTAAGAACAAAGATGAATAGATGAGACTTTAAATTAAACTAAAAAGCTTCTGCAGAGCACACACACAAAAATAATAATCAGCAGAGTAAACAGCAACTCACAGAGGGGCAGAAAATCTTTGGAAATTTTACGTCCAACAAAGGACTAATATCCAGAATCTACAAGGAACTCAAACAAACCAGCAAGAAGAAAAAGAAAAAAAATAATAATAATCCCGTCAAAAAGTAGGCAAAGGACATGAATAGCAAATTCTCAAAAGAATATATACAAATAGCCAACACGCATATGAAAAAATGCTCAACATTACTAATTATAAGGGAAATGCAAATCAAAACTACAATGCAATACCATTTTATTCCTGTAAGAATGGCCATAATTTAAAAATCAAAAAAACCAATAGATGTTGATATGGATGCGGTGAAAAGGGAACACTTTTACACTGCTGGTGGGAATGTTAAACTAGTACAATCACTGAGGATAACAGTGCAGAGATTCCTTAAAGAACTAAAAGTAGATCTATCATTTGATCCAGCAAATCCATGACAGAATATCTACCTAGAGGACAAGAAATTATTATATGAAAAACACACTTGCACGTGCATGTATATAGCAGCACAATTTGCAATTGCAAAAATATGGAACCAACCTAAATGCCCATCAATCAACAAGTGGATAAAGAAAATGTGGAGGAAATGTGTGTGTGTGTGTGTGTGTGTGTGTGTGTGTGTGTGTGTGTGTACAGAGAAAGAGACAGAGCAAATAAACTGTTAGTTAATATTTGTGGAATATGAGTAATGGGTATCCAGAAAGCTTTTTGCAGCATTCTTTTCTTTTCTTCTCTCCTCTCCTCTTCTTTTCTTTCCTTTTTTCTTTTCGATTGTTTCACTCTTGTTGCCCAGGCTGGAGTACAATGGCACCATCTCGGCTCACTGCAACGTCCACCTCCCACTTTCTCCTGCAATTCTCCTGCCTCAACTTTTCAAGTAGTTGAAATTACAGGCATGTGTTACCATGCCCAGCTAATTTTGTATTTTTAGTAGAGACAGAGTTTCACCTTGTTGGTCAGGCTGGTCTCAAACTGACCTCAAGTGGTCCACCCACCTCAGCCTCCCAAAGTGCTGGGATTACAGATGTGACCCACCATGCTTGGCCTGTAGTATTCTTACAACTTTTCTGTTAGCCTAAAATTACTTCAAAAGTTAAAAGTTAAAAAGGTGATTATTAATTTTTTGTCTTGTCCAACCAGATGTTACCTACTGAAGTGAGGAATATTGTGGAAAAGTTTTCCCACTGTATCCCTGCCCCTCAAGTTCTGGTGCTGGGCTTTCCATTTCAATATTCACTACTGATTTGATGTGTTTGAGGACCCTGGACTTTTAGAAAGGGGAAGAAGAAACAGCCAATGTGATTCCTCCTGACAAATACATAGGACCTTTTCAAATGTAGATGCTGGTCCACAGGCTTTGACTGGCTTCTGTGCTTTGATTTGGCTTCCCAGAGGCTCCGTGTTGCTGTTCACCAATGTGTTAGGCAATGTCCTTACCTAGAGCTCTCCACCTGATACTTCACCCCACACCCAATCATTGTGTACATTAAATTGGATCTACTGCCCTGACCACATCTGAAATCACTCTCTGTTCCCTACCTCTGTTCTACTGTCAACTTAGCCATCCTCTTCTACTTCTGCAGGGGCTGAACTTCATGTAGTATTTTTGGTCGCAAATCTTGGTCCAATTCTATTACATTAAACCCATGCCCTGCTCTCTCTAATTCATACCTTTATTCTTGTTTTTTCAAAACCTATCTGGAGATCAGAGAATTATGGGCTACAGATAAAATGTTGAGCAATGCCAGTTTTACAGTTGATAATTCAAGCTTTTCTTTTGCATGAATTTGCCTAAGAAAAATTGTAGTGAGCTGCCAGAGAGCCTTAAGGATCTCCCAGTCTTAAGCAGGTAAAATATGCACTTATTAAATTATAGGCAACATATATATTTTTATATTATAATTGCAATGAAAAATTGAAAACAAAGATACCGTAGTTCCTCCTTATCCACAGGAGATATGTTCCAAGATCTCCAGTCAATGCCTGAAACCACAGAGAGCACCAAGTTTTATCTACACTAAGCTTTTACCTATATTTACATTCTTATGATAAAGTTTAATTTCTAAGTTAGGCACAGTGTGAGATTAATGAAAATAATAATTTAGAATGATTAGAACAACATACTGTAATTAAAGTGGTGAATGTGATCTCTCTCTCTCTCTCAAAATATCTTAATAGTTTTGGACCATAGTTGACCATGGGTAACTGAAGCTGTGGAAAGTGAAACCATGCATCAGAGGGTCTACTGTAATAATATTGCCAAGTGTAACTTTCAAAGTATGGTACAAAACTAAACAATATGGACAAGAGTGTGGAGCTTATAGTTAAGTGGAAAGAACATTAAGCCAGGAGTCAGGATTTGGTACCTCAGTTCTAGTCTCATCTCAGGCACTGTGATCCCCTTCTGATCAGCATACATTTAGCGGTTCAGTCAATGCCAAGGACATCACTAAGCCAATCTCAATAGTTCATCATTATAGTGTATTTATAGTGAGGGACCACTTTTACTACTAAGTACATAATCATTTTGGGTTGAAGCAGAGAAACAAAAACTACAGTAGGTATTTCATGATTAAACAATATTGGCAAACTGAAAAAAGGAAAGAGGACACTGAAAGAACACATAGCTTGGTCCAAGCCCTTTGAACAAAATGTTTTGAAAAATGAGAAGAGAGTGCTGAAATAACATACAGGTCGCAACTGCAGGAAGCCCTATCACCTCAATGATAAGAAGCACATAGAGAAAAGGTTAGAGTAACTCGCATCTGAATCTTGGAGAGGCCTGGCAGAGCTGGATCGAAGATCTCTGAAGAAGAATAGTGATGGTGCCTCACTGACTCAAAGGAGGAGCCTGTGAAGTGGCGACAGTCATGTTTCCTATTATTTATAAGGTCCTTAGGTAGATTAAATGAGATTATGTATGTGAAACTCTAACTATGATTGTTGGTAGGAAGTATTGTAGACCAGTAGTTAAGTGTAGAAACCATAAATCAGGCTGCCTGGGTTGAAATCTTATTTCTAAGAATACCAGCATGTCATAAAAAGTCCCTTTACTGGCAGGGTGCAGTGACTCATGCCTGTAATCCCAGCACTCTGCGAGACCAAGGCAGGTGGATAACCTGCGATTAGGAGTTTGAGACCAGCCTGACCAGTATGGTGAAACCTCATCTCTACTAAAAATACAAAAATCAGCCAGGTATGGTGGCATGCTCATGTAGTCCCAGCTACTCAAGAGGCTGAGACAGGAGAATTGTTTGAACCTGGGAGGCAGAGGGTGCAGTGAACCGAGATCACACTGCTGCACTCCAGCCTGGGCAACAGAGCGAGACTCTATCTCAAAAAAAAAAAAAAGAAAGAAAAAAACAGTCCCTGTACTTTCTTGTTATCATAGTGACTATAAATTTGTTGCAATTCACTAAATCTTACTAGAAGAGCAAACTGGACTATTTGTGATTTGATAGATACAAATTCTCAAAACAACCCTGACATGTAAGTAGTATAATTTTTCCCATATCACAGGTTAGAAAACCAAGGTATAGGTAAATTTTTTCAAGGCCACATAGCTCATAAGTGGTAGAATTTCTATTGAATCAGAATTTTCCATAATATTTATCACCTTATTTCTTAGTTCATTTGTGCTGCCATTACAAAATGCCGCAGACTAGATAATTTATAATGAACATAAATGTATTGGCTTCTAGTTCCAGCAGCTGGGAACTCTAATATCAAGGTGCCAGCAGGTTTGGCAATTACGATTCCAAGTTGGTACCTTTCATGGTGCATCCTCTGGAGGGGAGGACACTTTGTCCACACATGGCAGAAGGCAGAGCAAAGAGACCAAAGGGGGCCTAATCTACTCTTCTATAAAGTCATAAAGTCCACCCCTGAAGGCAGATCCCTCATGGCCTAATCATCCTCTTAAAGGGGTCACCTCTTAATACTGTTACAATGGCAATTAAATTTCAACATGAGTTTTGGAAGGGACAAACATTCAAACAGCACCATCTAACACATTGTATGTATTTTACTTGTTTATCTCCCTTACCCAGTGCATTATAAGTTTCATGAGAACAAATTACTCATTCATTCCTTCTTTGATTTATTATTTGCTGCTATATTCTAAGCACTTTGAACAGAGACTGGCACATAATAGGCATTGAGTAAATATTTGTTGAATGAATATGAACCAAATAGGGACTCAGAGAAAGAGCTATACATATTATTGCACTTTATAATGGCGATAATTTTGAGATAGTAGAGTGTGTATTATTTTGCATGAATTTTATAGAAAAAAACTTAATATTAATGAAGTGAAATAAAGGTTTAAATCACAGATGTGGAAGAGCCTAGGCCTCAGGATTACCAGCCCATAGCTCTCTCCCATTATAAAACAGTCTATTCTTTAAATTGGGGGTAGAAAGTCAAAAGAGATAATCAGAGAAAGTGTGAAAAGTAGGTATTAGGCTCAATAAAATCTTTATGAAGTCAGTGCACCCCTGACCACCGTGGAGAATGCTGTAGTGGAATAATGAGCTATTTCACTATTATCATTTTCATCAGACTGTCATGATAGCTTTCTCTCTCATCTGAAATTTCTAGGAATGTAGTTTCTTTCTAAGTCAAAGTTACTTAGTAAAATTTCTGGGGCATTTTTTTTTTTTTTTTTGTATCCAGAAATCATTGCTAACTTTATTTGAAGTCGCAGAAAAAAAGATAAAAAATGTGTCTACTTCAGGTTTCCCAGATAGCAGCTTGAGTTACATTCACTAATTAAACATTCAAAGACTTCAAAGCAGCATTTAGAGAAATAAGTGGATAAATGCAC
Organism: Callithrix jacchus; assembly: GCF_049354715.1. NCBI lineage: Eukaryota > Metazoa > Chordata > Mammalia > Primates > Cebidae > Callithrix > Callithrix jacchus. Next base: position 38,980,219 of record NC_133511.1, on the reverse strand, counting down.
CATCACCATTGTACTTGAACTTCACAGGATTTTGTAAATCTCAATTAATTAGTGTTTATAAGCTACCATGAGATCATTGAATAAATAATACATAATAATTAAGTGTTATTATTACATGAAATGCATTATTACATTTAAGTGCTCATGAAAATTTCTAAAATTAAACAGTGGTGAATGACACAGCCCATACAAATAATTTTAAATGTGTATCGTTCCTTTCGTCTGAGACCTGAGAGATGTTTGAAATTGGTTAACTGCCATGAAAAGTTGAAATGCCTTTATGGATGGGGAAACGGAAGGACAAAGAGACACAGAGCACATAGAGCTAGAAACAAAGCATCATTTTCCTTGATCCCAATCTGGCACAAAGATACAGAATCATAATTGAGGCAAGACTCACTTACCAAACAATACAATAAAGAAACAAGTTGTAAGGTCTAGTTGATAGCAATCAGCATAAACTTGCTTTGCTAGCACGCCTTGTTCTTTTCGGGGGAGGGATGGAGTCTCACTTTCTCGCCCAGGCTGGAGTGTGCAATGGTGTGATCTTGGCCCACTACAACCTACACCTACTGGGTTCAAGCAGTTCTCTGCCTCAGCCTCCCAAGTAGCTGGAATTACAGGCTCATGCCACCATGCCTGGCTAATTTTTGTATTTTTAGTAGAGAAAGGGTTTCACGATGTTGGCCAAGCTAGTCCTGAACTCTTGACCTCCTCATCCACCCACCTCAGCCTCCCAAAGTGCTGGGATTGCAAGGGTGCGCCACTGCACCCCACCAGCCCTTGTTCTTAAAATAACTGCTTCTACCGCTCAAGGAGTCCAGTCACCCTGAGTATTCACCTAAGTTTCCACCCATGCTGGAACATCAGTAAGATTATTTACTAGCTATAAGATTGAAAGATGTTTCAATTTTATAAAATTAAATGCAATCTTCTTAGTGTAGCTTTAAGTTAGTTTACAGAGTGAGTAGGGATGGTATGGCTGCCACACAACTTCCTAGTTCTTCAACATTCTTATTCAGTAAATTCTTTTCCCTGCATCTCTGGGAAAATAGAGAAGCTCCTTTATTTTCAGACGGGTGAAATATCAAGAAGACTGTGAGGGTGTTTTTGCTAGTACATAGTCATTTGGACAAATGAGTATAAATGAGTAGGGATCAGGGATCTTCCTTGCATATCTATGAAAATCAATGTGTCGAAAGCTTATGGATAGAGGTGAGGCACTGAGCAGCAGGTGAGAGTATTTGTTAGCATCTCTGGCAATGCTTTTCCCTTTGGCCTTTTCCAGGAGCTCGGCTCTTTTGTATTTGTCAGCCAGAATCTGGGTGCCTGACTAAATAGCATGGCTTTAGACAGCAAATAACTCTAGCCATAGCAGAATGCAAGTGTGAGTTGATAAACTTTTTTTTTTTTTTTTTTTTTTTTTTTTTAACTCTGCCACTGTTATTCTCCTTTCTGACCTGGAAAACAAAATTGATCTGATTTTCACAAGATTTGGTTTAGAGTATCATAAGCTACTAAACAGTAAGATATTTCAGAAATATTTTAGAAAGGTTAATGAACAAAGGATAAAATAATCAAGATTAGTACAAAATGTCCACTCCTTATTTGAAGTTAAGTTATTTTTGGCCGGGCATGGTAGCTCACGCCTGTAATCCTAGCAATATGGGAGGCCAAGGTAGGCAGATCACTTGAGGTCAGGAGCTTGAAACCAGCCTGGCCAACTTGGTAAACTCTGTCTTTACTAAAAATATAAAAATTAGCCAGGCGTGGTGGCACATGCCATAATCCCAGCTACTCGGGAGGCTGAGGCAGCAGAATTCCTTGAACCCAAGAGGCAGAGGTTGCAGTGAGCCAAGATCGCAGCATTGTACTCCAGCCTGGGCTACAGAGTGAGACTCCATCTCAAAAAATAATAATAAAGTTAAGTTGGATTCATGGAAATTTGGAAAATATTTGAAAGCATTTAAATCAGCACATCTGCTAGTTATTGTCAAACACGAAGTTATAGACATAGTCAAAACTCTATAGAAAATATGGGGTCAGTGGGTATTTTCCAACCAATTTTCAAAATGGTGTTTATTTACTTTAAACATCTATGAAATTTTTAATTCTCATATCCTCATTTTCCTTAATGCCAAAAATACTGTCCCATCCTCACAATAAAAAGCCACAAGAATATTTTAAGTCCTAGGCTATCTTTCTGAAAAGCCTCTTAATTATGTGTTTAAAATGTTTTTATTGCTTATGGAATAGTTCTAAGTGATGGTCTTTTTTTTTGCCTCCTCAATCAGACCTCATGATACATGATATATAAATTTGTGTCCCTAAAACTATATGCTTATATTTTCTCTTGGTTTGTTTATTTTAAAAAGTGTTCCATAAAATCTAACTCATTTTTCTTTATAATCAGCATTGTGAGCCCACCCCAGGGATTGCATTTTTTTTCTCAGTCCAACCTAAAACTGGGGTTCTTGTCTGTCATTTTCTTCATAAAACTTCTCTCAACGACTTCTGTTTTTAGTTTTAACTTTCTACTAAATTTCTTGAGGTGTTACCTTGAGGCATCTGAAATTTATTAGGAAATAAAGGAAGAAAAGTTAATGATAAAATTATGTGGCCGGGCATGCTGGCTCACTCCTGTAATCCCAGCACTTTGGGAGGCCGAGGTGGGTGGATCCCAAGGCCAGGAGATTGAGACCAACCTGGCCAACATGGTGAAACTCTTTCTCTACCAAAATGCAAAAAATTAGCTGGGCATGGTGGCAGGCACCTGTAGTCCCAGCTACTTGGGAGGCTGAGGCAGAAGAATCGCTTGAACCCAGGAGGTGGAGGTTGCAGTGAGCTGAGATCATGCCACTGCACTCCAGCCACAATAACTTCTTGTTTGTAACCACTTGCAAAATATTCCTGATTTCTTCCCAGGTTGTAAAGTGCACCAAATTACTATTACTTTGAGATCGTAACTTTGTGGGCCTATGTACTTGCCCCTTCCATAGAGAAGAAATTTTTTTTTTTTTTAACAGAGTCTTGCTCTGTCACCCAGGCTGGAGAGCAGTGGCACAAACTGGGTTCAGTGCAGCTTCTGCCTCCTGGGTTCAAGTGATTGTCCTGCCTCAGCCTCCCTAGTAGCTAGGATTACAGAACATGCCATCATGCCCGGCTAATTTTTGTATTTTTAGTGGAGATGGGATTTCATCATGTTGGCCAGGCTGGTTTCACACTCATGATCTCAGGTGATCCACCTGTCTCGGGCTCCCAAAGTGCTGGGATTATACATGTGAGCCACTGTACCTGGCCAAGAAGGAAAATTTTTTTTTTTTTTTTTTTTTTTTGAGGCGGAGTTTCACTCTTGTTACCCAGGCTGGAGTGCAATGGCGCGATCTCAGCTCACAGCAACCTCGGCCTTCTGGGTTCAGGCAATTCTCCTGCCTCAGCCTCCTGAGTAGCTGGGATTACAGGCACACGCCACCATGCCCAGCTAAGTTTTTGTATTTTTAGTAGAGATGGGGTTTCACCATGTTGACCAGGATGGTCTCGATCTCTTGACCTCGTGATTCACCTGCCTCAGCCTCCCAAAGTGCTGGGATTACAGGCTTGAGCCACCGTGCCCAGCCTAAGAAGGAAGAATTTTTGTAAGTGGTTAATGTGTTCTACCCAAAGATCAGCAAAAGGAATAAGCCACATTAGCATATTTAGTTTAGCTATTTGCTAGCAATGTGAATTTTGGCAAATCAATCTCTCTAAGCCTCTAAAATGGGTAAAACAATACAACCCCTAGTGTTTATAGAAACACAGTGACCCTCTATTGCTGTCAAATTCCCAGCATGCTTTTTCCCTCTGGGAACTGCGCCTTCCTGCCTCCTGTAGTTCTGATGCAACCGTTAATTCTGAGAGCCCCCACCAGTCTCCTGACCACAAGGTTTAGCAAGTGACACAGACCCGGCCAATTAGAATACTGCAACTCTCTCTCTGTACTGTAATTGATCCCAGATATGGGCACTTGACCCTCAAAGGGCTAACTGAAGTCTCTCTCTGAGCTTTGCTATATGAACAAACAGAATGTCTCCTCTAGGACAGCAAGCACTGAGAACCATGTAAAGTCAAAGCCAGGTGGCTTTAGATTTTATTCTCAGGCCAATTATCAGAGAGAAAATCCGAGGTGAGAGTTTGAGACAGAGTTAGAGATGCCCCTGAAGTTTTAAATTAAGCATTTAACACACTCCCGCCCCGACCCCTGAAGGATTCTCTCCCCTTCAATGCTTACACTAGTTCAAGTTGGTTTGTGCCACTTGCAACGAAAGGGCTCTGAGTAATACAGAGGGTTAAATGAGACAAAGTATGTGAAGTATAAACATCTGTACAAATAGGCCGTGTGTGGTGGCTGGCGCCTATACTCCCAGCACTTTGGGAGGCCGAGGCGGGTGTATCATGAGGTCAGGAGTTCAAGACCAGCCTGGCCAATATGATGAAACTCTATCTCTACTAAAAATACAGAAATTAGTAGGGTGTGGTGGTGCATGCATGTAGTCCCAGCTACTTGGGAGGCTGAGGCAGAAGAATCACTTGAACCCGGAGCAAGACTCAGTCTCAAAAAAAAAAAAAAAGATCTGTACCAACATAAAGTGTGACCATCACTCTCAGGTGATGGTATGCCACATCCCTGAAATTATTCTGAATAAAAACTAGTATCAGAGAAATAAAGTCAGGATGATATGATGTGGGATCACTTGATAAATATGACTATGGTGTACTAATGACATGACCTCCAATTGTATTCCATACAACGCATAACCAAAATGTAGGGGCCACTTTCTTCCGGAAATACTGAAATATACCCTGAATTTTTATCTTCCCTTTTTTTTTTGAGACGGAGTCTCACCTGTCACCCAGGCTGAGGTGCAGTGGTGCCATCTTGGCTTATTGTAATCTCTGCCTCCTGCCTCAGCCTCTCAAGTAACTGTGATTACAGGCGTGCACCACCACACCTGGAAAACTTTTGTATTTTTAGTAGCGATGGCTGGTCAGGCTGGTCTTGAACACCTGACCTCAGGTGATCCGCCCGCCTCAGCTTCCCAAAGTGCTCAGATTATAGGCATAAGCCACTGTGCCCAGCATACTCTGAATTTCTACAGAACAAGATATGGATAAGACAGCACAAACTGAGGTCTGATAAGCCAGACTACATCATAAAGTTTCAAAAATTGCCTAAAAGCATAAATCATTTAGATATACTGTCAAAATACCACAGAATTGCACCTATTCCTTTAAATTACATTGTACAAACTTTATTTAATGTCTTCTACATGAATATTCAAGAACAGAGAGTGTTGTGATATTTTGTATTTTTGTGTCTTCTGTGACTATGATGATTTCTCCTCCATCTCCTACCACCCCCCACCTTCAGTACTAAATTGGGTTGTTACCTTAAAAGGCAAACACTAGTGACTATATTGTCCCTGTTGAAAGAGGGGATAAACAAACAGCTGTGGTTAGTGTGTAGGCATTTAAGATGTTCAGAATGCAGATTGTGGTTTAGATATCTGTCTCAAAAATGGGATTCCCAGGATAGGAGTCCATTTAGAAATGAACACAGTGTACAGGTAGAGCAAAGCCATCAAAGATAAATAAAATTTGGAGGACTAGCTTAATTCCTTTATAAGTAGAATGTTAGACAGTAAAATACACAATGATGTGAATCTAACTCTGCGACATCTGGGCAGAAAATTTTCTGACACATCAGAAAATAAATAGGGCAAATCTGTTTTTAGTCTGTGTGTTTTCCTCTTTACCAAATAGGAACAAAAAAGCCTGCAGTTTTGCACCAAGGTCCTGTTTGTGAAACACAGAAGGCCATATCGGTGCAAAACAAGAATGCCACATTTAATTTAGTTCAATATAATGACTATTTGAGCTCACACTGTGTGACAGAGACTGAGCAAAAGAATGGGCATATGAAATGATTAATACTCAATCTCAAGTAGAAAAGTAAAATATAAAAGCCCAATTTACAAAATGTATGAGAGAGAAGTTTCTCTACTTGGCCACATGGAGAAGGAGGGTTTGAAACCATACATTTTGACTCCTGATCAGATGTTCCATCCACTGTATCACAGGTTCAAAATTCCATATGTCTGTGTTTGTCTGTTCCCACCCTGTTTACATCAAGTCAACAAATAGAATGTGTATTACATACTCCATGAATCCTGTAGGAGAAATAATCCTAGCTCAAAGGAAATAGTGGATAACTCTCACTGAGCATGGCTGGGAAGCTTCCCAAAGGAAGTAATCTATGTAAGGTATTGAAAAAAATGATTTTTCCTTTGATGAGAATGAGAAAGAGTAGTACAGAGGTAAGAAAATCATGATGAACTTGGAGCACAGTTTAACACACCTAGAGAGTAAAATAACCTTAAAGTACTTGGAAGAGAACTCCCCTTCCTAGATTATTTATTCTATTTTAGGCAGGGAAATGCTTGGTTGAAGCCATAACTCAATTAATTATCCTTCAAAACCACTGAACTATACAATTTTCTATGGCTTCTAGGGCTAAGGGGGCCTTGTCTCATAATGAAGTCAAAGTAGCTATAAATGTAAAATAAAAATCTAGATTTGTACTTTGCCAGCTTGGCTTTGTTCCATCAAAGTTATTCTCTCAAACCGTATTTGCATAGCACTACAGTCATATTTACACATCAGGGACAGAATTGGATGGGACCTATTTCTGGTCTCCAGTTCTTTATCCCAATCCTAACCCCACATTGTCCATCATCCTGGTTAATTAAGAGAAGGTCTTCCTCAGTAGAAAGTAGACTAGTTGGGCCAAGTGTGGTAGCTCACAACTGTAATCCCAGAACTTTGGGGGGGCCAAGACTAGCAGATCACAAAGTCAGGAGATCGAGACCATCCTGGCCAACATTGTGAAACCCCGTCTCCATTAAAATACAAAAAATTAGCTGGGCATGGTGGTGTGCACCTGTAGTTCCAGGTACTTGGGAGGCTGAAGCAGGGGAATCACTTTAACCCAGGTGGCAGAGGTGGCAGTGAGCTGAGATTGCACAAGTGCACTCCAGCCTGGTGACAGAGCAAGACTCCATCTCAAAAATAAGAAGAAGAAAGTAGACTACTTTCTGTATATAGGCTAAAAAATTAGTCTCATCAAATAAAGCCAAATGTCATATTTCAGGTTTCTCTTGTCCTTCAAGGTAAACTGAGTTTTGCTCACTCTTCCAGCCCCAGTGAAGGTGTAATTATAATTGAATGGCAAAGCCAAAATAATGGGAAGTTGAGTCAGGACAATCTACAGGCTGTGGAATTTATCCTGTGTAACTGAAAGTTAAAAGCCACAATTCCAGCTCATCCATAATGTTTAACCATACTTTGGCTAAAGATTCAAGTAAAGGTTTTCAGTCTTTCCATTCTATTTTTAGTTGTCATGATGCATCCACCAAAATGTAATCACAATGTTCTTGTTGCATTATTTGAAAGCTGTCTAAGCTTAATCTAAACAATCCGACCTCTGGAAAATTAGGGAAAATATGAACTTTTCAGCAGATTCTCTAGGAGACAATAGGCTTTTGAATTGCCTTATTAGAATCAAATTACATGTAGAAGAATATTATAGCTATTTTATAGTTTTAATTTTTTTTTCAGTCACAAATGTGAACATATGCTAGGTCAGTACACTCTTTTTTGTCTGTGTTAGAAAGGAGCAGACCAGTGGGGCACGGTGGCTCATGCCTGTAATCCCAGCACTTTGATACTCCAAGACAGGCAGATCACAAGGTCAGGAGTTCAAGACCAGCCTGACCAATGTGGTGAAACCCCATCTCCACTAAAAATACAAAAATTTGCCGGGTATGGTGGTACGTGCCTGTAATCCCAGCTATTCAGGAAGCTAAGGCAGGAGAATCTCTTGAACCCAACAAGCAGAGATTGCAGTGAGCCAGGATCACAGCACTGCACTCCAGCCTGGTGACAGAGCGAGACTCCGTCTCAAAAAAAAAAAAAAAACACCAAAAATAAAGGAGCACACCAAGTTTTTTCTTTATTTATTTTTACAGAAAACATTTATTGAGCAGCTATGATGTGTCAAATAGTTACAAATAATAAGACATGCAGGACAAGGTCTTTGTTTTGGGGACAGAAGAGGTAGTGAATGAAGTAAGTAAACATGTGCATTTAAGTATGCAGTGAAGCATCACAGACATTATGAAAGAAATTAGGACAGGACACTGTTGTATGACATTGACTATGGGTCTCAGAAAAGGAGCCATCATCATAGGGAATTGTGCATGTTTCCCAAGTACTGTTCAGATATGGCAGACTGGTGAGGTTGACGAGGGATTAGGAAAGGGTACTCCAGCAGTCACAACAGGCACAAAAGCAAAGAAACATGAGTAGGCTTAGTCCAGTATTTCTCAGACTTTCGTTGTATTTAGATCTCTTATAAAGGAATATATTTCACGTGAATCCTGGAATCAACTTAGATTGTAAGTGTAGAAACATAACAGTAAGTATAAAACTCTAATGCTTAAAGCTATTATATAATTATAAAACCAAACAGATGAACAAATTAATTATAAGGAAAAACATAAAACTAGTATCATTTAAATAATTTCAGTTTAATGGCATGACTGATAATTTTTGCTAAAACACTATTGTCTTGATTGCTGTGAATCTTTTGAAACTGACAGGCCTATATTACTTTGTCCTAAATGATGATTCAATTATTTCATCTTTTTTTTAGAACTATTGCCAAATCTTTGAAGTATTGTCTCTTCTCTTTATTCATTAGTCCGTGATGATAGGGTAAGTTTGTGATATTAGTCAGAAAGTGGTCATTGCTGTAGGGAGCAATGGCTTGTGCCTATAATCCCAGCACTTTGAGAGACTGAGGCAGATGAATCACTTGAGCTCAGGAGTTCGAGACCAGCCTGGGCAAACTGCAAAACCCTGTCTCTACCTAAATAAATAAATATGTACACACACACACACACACACACACACACACACACACACACACATATAGCTGGGAATGGTGGCATGTGCCTGTGGTCCTAGCTGCTCAGGAGGCTGAGGTGATAGAATGTCTTGAGCCTGGGAGGTACAGTTTGCAGTGAGCCAAGATTGCAACACTGCACTCCGGCCTGGGCAACAGAGGAATACCTCATCTTAAAAATCAAATAGAAAGTGGCCATCATTCTAGACCCTTATTACTCAAAAAGTGTTCCAGGGAGTAGCAGCACCGGCATCACCTGGAGCTTGTTAGAAATGTCTTGGGCCACATGGGACTTACTGATACAGACTCAGGGCCTTAACAAAATCTCCAGGTGATTCCTATGCATGCGAAAGTTTGAAAAGTGCTGATGTAGAAGATTCAAAATAGGCTTATATTATTTTTAAAATTTTCAATCAAAATTAAAACATAAAATTTCTCATAGATACCTCTTGAACTTCTGATGATCCCTCTCACCTACTAGGGGAATTTAAAGACCTCCAGCTGGACTGAGGCATAATTTCAGAGGCAAAAGATAAGGCAATCAATAATGTTGGAGAGATAAGAGACCAGTTTGGCACATGAAAGAGTTTGGACTCTTATCCGTTAATCAGTGAGGAGCCACTGAATGATTTTAAGCCCTAGAGAGAATAATGAGATTTGCTTTTTTTAGAAAGATTATTCTGGCTGTAATCATGGATTAGCAAACTGCTGACTGGAGCCAGGGAGACAAACTAAGGCCTTATTGTAATTGCCTGGGCAGTGAGGACTGACTTAGTGCTGAAGCTGGGGCTGGAGAGGAGATATCAAAGAGGTAATTTGGTGACTGATTGCATGTCAGGTTTCCTAGATATCCAACCAAGGTAGAGAATGCAATTTGAAGAGCAGGATTAGGGAAAAGGATAAGTGTACCAAAGTGTACATGTTGAGCTTGTGGTTCTCTGAAATATTCACTGTGGAGATGTCCAATGGGCAGCTGCTACCTGGGTTTGTTTGGAGATACAGATTTTGGAGCAGTGAAAAAGATTGCAACAAGAATTATTAGAGAGTAACTTATGGAGAATACGTGGAATTCAAAATGATCGTCTTACCTTGCCAAACAACCTACACAGTTAAATGGGGTTTCTGGTGTTTATGAAGTGTCTACTTTTGACCAAAATTATATATACATATATATAGTTACAGTTAAGGGTCCTACTATGTTAACAGGAATAATCACATTGTTTTAGAAATAATTTAGCTAGTAATAATTTTTCTAATTTTTGAAGATGCCCTGAAACAGCTTAGAAGAGAACTATGGTTTTTTTTTCGTATTTGAGAAGAAAATATTTAATTATTAGGTAACTCTTCTTTTCTGCCTTAGAGAAGTCTAGACAGTAGCAGTCTTCATTTTACACATAACTCCATAGTCATTTCTTATCGTCTGGAAGAACAGAAATCAGTCATTATCAGAAAGAAAATCTCACTAACAGATCATTAGGCATATGAATGGTTTTCAAAAATGGAAAAAGACAGTTTTTCATGTTTCCCATTGAGTCAACTGTTGCATGAAGTTTACCAGACATGGAGGGATAACCTGGAAATCCCTACTCTTACTGCTTCTCCCTGTCAAACAAGCTTGTTCAATATGTTTATTACTATTTCCTTCCCTCTTCAACTGTCTACATCTCCAGCATGAAAGGAAAAGTCAGATCATTTCAGGTCCTGACTCATCCTTCAGCCTTCTGAATAAGGCAACCTATAAGACAAGACCACAGCATATCTATTTCATGGTGAAACTGACCTTGGACGCTAACACCAGGGAGTCATTGTGGTAACAAAAATTTCCTCCCAAGGGAAGAGATTGGGTCAGGTGACAACTCACCTATACCTATCATTCCTGCCCAGTCCCAGTCCCATCTTCTCTGTGTGAGTAGAACCCAGAGGTCTAAGATAAAAACAGGTTTGAAAAAAAAAAATTGGTTCAGTATTGTTGGTTATTAAATTTAAGTAAGACATTGTGACAGTCTTTTCTGAAGATACAAGCTATCTTCAAGTGCACCTCAACAGTGAGAGTAAAAGCAAGACCATTAGATATGCAACAATGTAATTGAAAGGTGGTATTCCTATTGTCAATTCCCTAGCAGAGGCCCTGCCTGCTGGCTGGCTCCCCTTAACATTGGCATCTAGCTAAGCCTCTGTTATCTGTTCTACCTACCGTTTTCCCCCTTGCCTAATCTCAAAGCTGTATTCTCAATTTCCTTTTCTAAGACTGTTCTTCCATCTTGATTTCTACAAAGAAATGTTCTAGGTCATCTGTTCTCAAACTCTAGCCAACATGAGGATTACCTAGAGGATTTGTTAAAACACAGATGCGGTGGCTCACACCTGTAATCCCAGCACTTTAGGAGGCCGAGGCGGGTGGATGACGAGGTCAGGAGTTCAAGACCAGCCTGGCTAATATGGGGAAACCCTGTCTCTACTAAAAATGCAAAAATTAGCTGAGTGTGGTGACGTGTGCCTGTAGTCCCAGCTACTCGAGAGGCTGAGGCAGAAAGAATGGCTTGAACCCGGCAGGTGGAGATTTCAGTGAGCTGAGATCACACCACTGCACTTCAGCCAGGGCAACACAGTGAGACTCTATCTCAAGCAAAAAAACAAAACAAAACAACAAAACACAGATGCTGGGCCCACCTGCAAATTTTTAATTCTGTAGGTGGAAGGTGGAGCCCAAGATTTTGCAATTTTAACCACTTTCCAGATGATGCTGATGCTATTTATCTTTAGGTCCTCAGTATTTTATTCATTAATTTAGTCAAAAAGTATTTACTGACCACACACTATATGTCAGACATCCATTTTGCATAGCACTCTCTTTCTCTAGGGCAGTCTTTTCCTAGAAGCCACCAGTGAAAATTCAGGTGCTTAAGGATTTGGAAATGCTTCTACTCAAAACAGTTCTTTTTCCACTAGTTTGATTAGCAAGCATTTTATTCGGGACAGTAGTCTGGGAAACATACTAATTTGGGCTCAATTATTCCAAAAATCTTAATTAGTGAATGGAATGATGATTAATGAGCTTTTTTTTTTCCCTCCAAAATAGAATTTTGTGGTTATATAGGCCATTGATTAGAACTCAGTAAAGATCTTGGTTAGATCTTGTTTTGCTTTTCTTTTTAAACTATAAAAGTCATTTTTGGAACAATTTTCTACTTGATATTAATATTTTATCATATATTAATTTTCTTTAAGTTTTACTTCTGTTGGAGAATTTTCTTATTCTTTGGTGATTCATGTTAAAATATTTAGAGATTATGTGTCAAAATATCTAAAATTTAGTTTAAATGTTTCATATAGGCCGGGCGCGGTGGCGCAACGCCTGTAAATCCTAACACTTCCGGAGGCCTAGGCAGGCGGATTGCCTGAGCTTAGAAGTTCAAGACCAGCCTGGGCAATGTGGTGAAACCCCGATTCTACTAAAAACACAAAAAATTATTCTGGTCGGTGTCTTTAGTCCCTGCCACTTGGGAGGGTGAAGCTGGAGAATCACTTGAACCCAGGAGGTAGAGCTTTGCAGTCAGTTGAAATCGTGCCACTGTACCACTCCAGCCTGGGTGACACAGCAAGACTCAGTCTAAAAAAAAAGTTTTTTAAGTTTTCTATATATGTGTCTGTGTGTGTGTTTGTGTGTGTGTGTGTTTGTGTGTGTGTGTGTGTGTATGTATATAATGAGAAGTGAGAAAACAAATATGACAAAATGTTGACATTTGTTGAATCCAAGTAGAAAGCATGTGGCTATCCCATTATTTTTCCAACTTTTCTGTATGTTGGAAAATTTTCATAATACAAAATTGGGGGAAAAGCAGGTTTAGAAGATTTATAATGATTCATTAAATATTCATTTTCCGTACCAATGAGATTTTCACTATATAGTAAAATGTTGTTCTACTTGACCACATAAAGTAACAGTTCGGAGAGCTTCACAGATTTTTGAAGCATGCTTTGAAAGATCACAAAAAAATCATAGGGTGAAATATACTGCAACATTAAATGGAACTGGGACTACTACTGTTATTTATCTAATAAGCTAAAGTATAATCTCAGTAATCCACTTCTGTCTCACAATAAAACTTCAAGAAACTGACATCTGGGAAAAGCAATTTATTAACAAGTGTAAAAATAATAACTTTACTCTTCTGAAAAAAAATTTATTATACCTTGTTTTGTAAAACCTGACAAATGTTGTAAAATTTTCTAATTCCATTAGTAGATAAAATTCACAGACAGAATGTAAGATAATATACCTTTTAAAGCATAAGACTATGTATCTTCATTCTTTATAAAAGAAGTTGCCACTGTGAATACAGATTACAGATTCTTTCAGCTTTGTTCTTTTTTTTTCCCATCTGAAATGCTCAAACAGTACAGACTGTGGGTCTGTTCTTTTTCAATGATCCTTCTTATCACACTCATTAGTATGCTTCGCTGTGATTGAGTTATGACTTCTCTTTGCCGGATGTGGAGCCATTTATTTGAGTTAGTTTCCTTAAGCTCCTTCTGGGCTAGTTATTTTCCTCATCACGTCTTTCACTGCCTTTGCCAGGGCCTGTTACAGCGTGCTGGATGGCAGCAGTTCTAGCGCAGATGTACTCATTGCCTGGAAGGACGGATAATGAGCTCCACTCCTTTCATGCTCAGTAGAGCTCCAGCAACACATAGAGACCTCCGTGCCAAATGGGAAAAGCCTTTCTCTACAAATCTGCACAGAAACCTCTGCCACAGAAGCTGAAGAATGATTTTTAGAAGATTAAAAGGCACTCAAGTATTCAAAACAGCATTTGTTAGGTATCATCTATGGGCTGATAGCGTGCAAAGTGCAAGAGATACAAAGACAAATAAGATTTGCTCTAAAAGCTTAGAGTCTAAATGCAAAAAGTGTAAATGTGGAAAAAGACCTACATAAAAATAGGCCAGGTGCAGTAGCTCACGCCTGTAATCCCAGCACACTGGGAGGCCGAGGAGGGTGGTTCACGCGGTCAGGAGTTTGAGACTGGCCTGGCCAACATAGTGAAACCCTGTAACTACTAAAAATACAAAAAAATTAGCCAGGCATGGTCGTGGGTACCTGTCATCCCAACTACTCAGGAGGCTGAGGCAGGAGAATCGCTTTAACGCAGGAGGCAGAGGTTGCAGTGAGCCGAGATCGAGCCATTGCACTCCAGCCCAGGCAACAGTGCAAGACTCCATCTCAAAAAAAAAAAAAAAAAGTATTTATGTATGTATATATATAATGTGTATGATGTGTCCCATTAGATTCATTGTGGTGTGGTCTTAGAGTCGGCGATGTCACTGTTTCTCCTGGGGCAAGGTATCTGGGTGTTTTTGTTGGTTTGTTGTGGTTCTTGGTTTTTGGTTTTGTATTTTGGGGCTTCAACATCCTCATCTTCATTATAAAATTCCTACCTCCACGGTTGGTGGGAGGATTTGTAGGCCTCATGGGACCATGGACAGTGTGGTTGCTCAGTAAACATTTGCTTCCTTTCTGTGTGCTCAGTGGCTGCTTTGAAATCCAGCAGAGGTCATGCTCATCCATCAGGGTTTCAGGGAGAGGTTAAGAGAGGAACAGCACTTCCTCTTCTAATGCAGCAGTAAGTCTCTAAGCACACATGGGAGGAGTGTCAAAAACACTCTGGTTGTAACTGATTGTCATTATCAGTTGGAAGAGATTTCTTGTTCTAACTTTGAGTCATAGAGGCATAGAAATGTCTCACATCTAGAGCTAAAAATAACCCAAATGAAACAATGGATGTTATTTCATAGGATAGTAGGACAATATCTGGCACACAGTAAGGATTTAATAAATGATAGTCATTATCATTATCACTATCATCCTTAATTTTATACTTGGGAAAGGTGTAAAGCCTAATAGTTAGGTTGTCCTTAGTCACACAGCTAATAAATACCCTTTGGGTGACCATTTGATTAATATTGCTACTATAATGTGTTAGATTGAGAATCTGATTAGGGCAGGATTGAAGAAAATCTTTGCTTACTCTTCTTTCCAGCATCTATAGCAGCACAGACATGTAACAGATACTTACAAATATTTGTTGAATGTGTGTGTGCGTGAGTGCGTGCGTGTGTGTGTGTGTGTGTGTGTGTAGCATGACTTTTTTACCAAGGTAGACCTGGATTGAAATCCCAACTCCAGTACCATCTACATAAATTTAGGCAAATTAACTACTTTCAGTTATAATTTTCTCAGCTGTTAAAAATGGGGCTAATCAGGCAAGGTGCAGTGGCTCATGCCTTGGGAGGCCGAGGCGGAGGTCAGGAGTTTGAGACAAGCCTGGCCAACATGGGGAAACCCCGTCTCTACTAAAAATACAAAAACTAGCCAGGCATGGTGGCACGGGCCTGTAATCCCAACTACTCGGGAGGCTGAGTAAGTAGAATAGCTTGAACCTGGGACGCGGAGGTTGCAGTGAGCTGTGATGGTACCACTGCTCTCCAGCCTAGTTTAACAAGAGCGAAATGCCATCTTTAAATTAATTAATTAATTAATTAATTAAAGTGGGGTTAATCAGACTCAATATCTATTTCACATGCTTGTGGATAAGCTTAGATGAGGCAATACATGCAAAAACTATCATGCCCAGTATTGGTGGCAGGTGCTCCCTTTGATTTTGTCTCCTTTTCCTGTGCTCGCTATGAACTTTTCTGTCAGTTAGTGAACATCACGGTTTGCCACAAGAGGGCAATACTAAATTGAAATCAAAATCCATGCTAACAAACGTCTTCTAAATGAAGTCAATACCTCTCTGTCCCATCTCCTCTTTTTCTTTCTCTCCACCCCTCATAAATGCAGTTAGTTGTTGAGTGTTTCTTGCTCAGATTCCTGTTCTTTTCCTTCATCCTGTTCATCTGACATCTGTCATCATAATAAAACCTAGATTTGGCAGGGACTTTGTAAGTCATATTGTGTGGTGGCTCACATCTGTAATCCCAGCATTTTGGGACGCTGAGGCAGGAGATTTGCTTGAGCTTAGGAGTTCAAGACTAGCCTGGGCAACATAGCCAGACACCACCTCTTAAAAAAAAAAAAAAAGTCATGTTGTCACATAGAATTCCATTCTCTGCAGTTATTCTTGCTCCCTAGTTGACCTTGACTTCTGCTTCTGTTTCCCCTGTCAAGCTAACCCAACAGCCCTGAGTGTTTGTGCTGTACTTTCCTCCCTGAGAAAGTGCCTCTTAATTATTCTAACTTTACCTCAAATTCTGCAGAGGAGACTAAATCTAAACCTATGTATATTTCTTCTAAAGAAAACACTTCTGAGTTACATAGGCTTAAATTTCAGAGTTATGTTGCATTCTTACCTCACCCACAAAAATCACACTATATTTCCTTCCTTTATTTAATCTGCTTACTGTGCATCTGTTGCCCAATCTCATTTGTACTCATCCGTCCAATATTCTTTTCTCATCTCTCAATCATTTGACTTTTTGGTCTTCCAACCATCGCTCTTTAGTCCAGCTATTGGATAATGAGCTCTTGGAATCCATTGAGTCATACAATGTGGCTATGTTCTGTACTCTTCCTGTGAGAGACTCCCATTTTCTACCCCGGGACAAAGCGAAGTTTCTTTTTCAACCCGTACTACATTTAGCATTTGTCTGTGCTTCGTGGCAACTATGGAGGGGAAACAGGGAAAGCTGTGTGCATTTCAGAGGGGCTCTGCAATTTGTGAGAGCATTTTTTAACTGGAAAAGACAATGTTACTAAGTCACATAGGCTGCTGTCACTAATGATGTGTACATTTTCCCATCAGAAATGCAATTTCCTACACCAACTAATTTTAGGGAAATATGATGTTAGGAGTATTGTGTGTGACAATAATCATACTTTTAGCAAGGCAGAATAAAAAGATCTCGCTATCTCAGAGCTTAATCTGAACTTCCATTTTTGGCTGGCAGACGCATATTTTGGAAATTGTTGAGTCAAAAATTTAAGTAGGTTTAAATGCTTGTTTTCTTTTTGTTTCTTTGTTTGGTGTTTGTTTATTTATTTATTTAGAGACAGAGTCTCATTCTGTTGCCCAGGCTGGAGTGCAGTGGCACAATCTCGGCTCATTGTAATGTCTGCTTTCTGGCTTCAAGGGATTCTCATGCCTCAGCCTCGCTAGTAGCTGCTGGGATTTTACAGGTGCACACCACCACACCCAGCTAATTTTTCTATTTTTAGTAGAGATGGAGTTTTACCATGTTGGCCAGGCTGGTCTTGAACTCCTGACCTTAGATGACTCACCCACCTGGGCCTCCCAAAGTGCTGAAATTACAGGCTGAGCCACCCAGCCTGACCCCTCGTATGTGTTTTAAATGTATATCTGATTCTTATTTCTTTGTTGCTTCTCTTTTTGATGATCGAATCATCTGTGTGAAATAAGACACAAAGTGCAAATATTGTATAAATTCACTTATATGAGGTACCTATGTTGTCAAATTCATAAAGACAGAAAGTACAATGGTTCCTAGGAGATGGGAGGAGGGGAAACCAAGAAGAAACCCTTGGTTTCTGTTTAGTCATCTCATACAGGCTTGAACTTAACCTTAGAATATCTGACTCTGAGTCTTTCAATTAATATCTGCATAATTAATTGAAAAAAAAAAAAAAACAACAGGCTGGGTGCGGTGGCTCACGCCTATAATCCCAGCACTTTGGGAGGCCAAGGCGGGTGGATCACGAGATCAAGAGATCGAGACCATCCTGGTCAACAAGGTGAAACTCCGTCTCTACTAAAAATACAAAAAATTAGCTGGGCATGGTGGTGCGCGCCTGTAGTCCCAGCTACTCAGGAGGCTGAGGCAGGAGAATTGCTTGAACCCAGAAGGCGGAGGTTGCGGTGAGCCGAGATCATGCCATTGCACTCCAGTCTGGGTAACAACAGTGAAACTCCATCTCAAAAAAAAAGAGAAAAAAACAGCTCAACAGTAACACTTACTGAGTACATACAAAGAAAGTGCCAGGCTTAAGTGTCAGCATGATCTAGGTCAAGAAAAAGTTTTAGGCAGATTTACAAATACCATATATTACTTTAATATCCTCTACTATCTGTTCCCAAAAACAAGCAAATAAAGCCCCACACATCCCATTTCAGAATCAGGAAAACAGAGACATTTCTCTGTGGCAAAGAGCTTGTCAGCCAATAATATCAGCGAAGCTTCCCATGCAGCTGACAGTGTCATGTGTTATGTAGCTTTCTGGAAAGCTACATTTCAATCCATTAAATTTGTTTATAAAAACAAGCTTGCAGGTATTGCTGATCTTTTATATAGAAAGTCTATTCTCTTGGAAAGAATCCGGTTCAGTTAATTATGATGGAGAGAATAATGGATGGAAACAACAGTTCAAAACTGACAGTAAATCCACCTTGAACCAAAAGCATTTCTGATTTTTCTCAAGTGGCCGTGTTAACGTGGCATAAGAGAAAGCCTGACTAGCAGGTATAATTAAAATATGAATCCCAGGAATAAGGTATGAGTAACCCCGAGAACACCTACAAGAAATAAGTCCATTATAACATGATAAACTTTAGAGACTCCTGAGTGAAGGGTAGGAGAAAAAAATTCTAATTCCATGTAAAGGCAACCATGGGCCTGAGTGCAAACATACTGATAAACGATGGCATCAGTGCCTTATTAGTACAGCATCTGTGTGAGACTGTGGAACATAGCATATGCTATATGGGTACTTGTTCTCTACATTTCCTTTTTCTGAGAACTGCTTGAGGTCTTGTATAAGGCTTTTTCTATCTTTTTATAGAAATCACTTCCTCACCCAGGCCTTAGTCATGTAGACAGCAGACATCAAACATATAATTACATGCATGAATGTGTAAATGATAACCCCTATCTTAGCATCTACAATACATTTGCCCTGGCATGTAAGACTTTTAAGAAAACTGAAATTTGGCACCGAACATATTAAATGCAACTTATGAAACACTGTTGATGCATTTTTAAAGAATTAATCACAGCACTATGATTTAATGAAAAACAGGAAGAGAATGTTATGTTATATCACGTTTCATATCTCAGCAGTTGGCATTGGATTCGGTTGTTAGGAACAGCAACATGGCAAAAGTTGAAAGGAAACTGTTTGGCCTGAGTGGTTTTTTGTCTTTCAGGCAGAGTAATGAGTAAATATAAAATCACCTCAGGTGAAAAACTGCTGTTTATGTCATGTCATTCCATTAACTGACAGAATTACTGCCTCTCCCTTCCCCAACACTGGAAAAAGAAAAAAAAAAAAAGAGTAGTTAACAAACACAAATTCAACACTTGGAGTTAAAATGACTCTAATGGTGACTGGCCATTTTACCAATATGTTGAGGACTAAAGATGTAAATATGGATGGAAGGTATTTTGAGACGGTGCCCTCTGTCACCCAGGCTGGGGTGCAATGGAGCAATCTCTGCTGTGGCAACCTCTGCCTCCGGATTCAAGTGATTCTCCCGCCTCAGCCTCTCAAGTAGCTGGGACTACAGGCTCGTGCCACCATGTCCGGCTAATTTTTGTATTTTTAGTAGTCAGGATGGTCTCCAACTCCTGACCCATGTGATTCTCCTGCATCAACCTCCCAAAATGCTGGTATTACAGGCATAAGCCACTGCGCCTGGTCCATACTGTTTACATGATCTTATCTGTTGTAGCTTTACATGTTATTTTTCCTGTTTATGTACATTTAAGAAAATTGAAACCAAAAATCTCGACTGTCTCTGAAACTTAATCTGGAAAAATGTAAAGCACTTTAATAGAATTTTCCCCACATTCTATAGAATAGTTTTTAAACAGATGGTTCATATGGACAAAGCAATGAAAACATAGAAATTAAAAGCAGATCCTTAAGAACAATATCTGAGTTCTCAGAAATCCTATGGATGATGTCAGGACGAGATGTAAAGCAGTCGTTTCTTTTGCTGTCAAGGTTTTAAGGGAACAGAAATTTATTAGGTGACCCACCACCGGAGGAAGGGTAATGCCTGTGGGTAGGAATTAACTGTTTATTTGAAACTCCAGTCCACTTCAACAATTCGAAAATCTCCCTGCTCCTAGGACAATTCCATCCAGGTGCCAATAGGAGAGACTACTATTGTGATGCAAATAGGTATTCTTTTAGAAGTAGGAGCACTTGAGTAGAGTGGGGATGATTTGAAAAATCGTCCCACCTTCCCAGCAACGAAGCCGAGACGGGGGGGAAGATGGGGGGAAACCTCCAGGCCGGATCAGTGAAACTGAGGGGTGGGTGAGCGACTGGACAACTTTTCAACGTGGAATTCAAATGCATTCGGTGGGGAAGTGTGAAGCAAAATCTAAACGAGCGCTAGACAGCAGTATCTTCCATCTACGCTTCAAAACTTTAGGGAAACTTAACGTTGGTTTCTCCCCTAGAGAATTCTAGGGAGTGGGTGGAGGGGACGACTGTTAGGGGAGGTATATTGGGAATCAGATCCTTTTGTGGGGCGGAGGACGCCGAGGTGTTAACTAGGGCTATCCAAAATCAGGGGCCCACGAGGGGACTGTGTCAACACCCGAGCCAAGGCCGGAGCGCAAGCGCGCGGCTGCAGCGCGGGGAGCCCTGGAGCCAAGTGCGGGCCGACGGCTGGGGCAGGAGGGTAAAGGGGCGAAAGGGCGGGGTGGCGCGGGGTGGGAGCGCGGCGGCGGGGAGGAGGGTCTGGGAGCCTGGGTGCGATTTGCAAGCGTCCGCCGAGGGGGAGGGTTTTCCCCAGCCGGGCCGGAGTTGCGGCTGAGCGCTGCTTCTGGCTCACAACGCCGCCGCCGACTGTCAGGAGAGCTGGAGAGTGGAA
Source organism: Callithrix jacchus (assembly GCF_049354715.1). Taxonomy (NCBI): domain Eukaryota; kingdom Metazoa; phylum Chordata; class Mammalia; order Primates; family Cebidae; genus Callithrix; species Callithrix jacchus. The sequence goes on along the minus strand of NC_133511.1, from coordinate 38,959,378 downwards.
CTGCCGGAAGTGCCTGCGCGCCGTGAGAGAAACTTCCCTGCTCCGGCCGCGGCCCGGAGCCGCGCCGCCCCAGCGCTCGGAAAGACGATGCGTCCCGGTGACCACAACCTGAGCGGACCCGCGCCTCGGCCCGCCGCCCGCGCCTGCGCTCGCCTCGCCTCGGGGGAGGAAGACTGAGCCCGGCGCAGGCGGCGCGGCGCGCGGGGCCCGTTTCCTTCGCGCAGTCAGTCCCCTCGCGTTCCGGCGCCTTCCCCGCGATCGCGCGTCCCCAGCTCCAGTCGCCGCCGCCGGCCGCCCCAACCCTGACCGCCGGCCGGGACGTACCCGCGGCCGCCGCCGGCAGCGCCTGTGCCATGGGGCTGCCCACTCTGGAGTTCAGCGATTCCTACTTGGACAGCCCGGATTTCAGGGAGCGCTTGCAGTGTCACGAAATTGAGCTGGAGCGAACCAACAAGTTCATCAAGGAGCTCATTAAGGACGGCTCCCTGCTCATTGGGGCGCTGAGGAGTAAGTCGGGCTGGCGGGGGAGCGGGCACCCGGATCCGGAGAGTCCCCGCGGGGTGCGGGTCCTAAGGGTGGGTTGGAGGAGTCGGAGCTTCTTTTGTTTGAATGGATTTGGCGACAAAAGCTGAAGAGCTCCCCTGCTGGTAGCCAACAAAGTTTGTTCTTAGGTGTTCTTTACTTATTTACTTCCTTGTCTACAGAGAAGGGAAAGTTCTCTACCGGGCACTGGAATATATCCTGAGGAAAGTCGTTCAAAGTCATCGTTCTGTGTAATGCTCCTACGAAGATGTTGGGGACTTTTAACTTTTTTTTTTTTTTTATTAAATTTATTGTGTCTGTTAATAGTTTGAACTAAAAAAGCCCTTAAGGGGGAATCAAGAGTTTGTCTTAAGGATAAAATTAAGCTAGTTTAGTGATATTCAAAGAAAATTATTAATTTTTTTCATACATCAGTGGCTCTTCATTGGACACATTGAGTTGGCTTTTTAAAAATCATTCATTTGCAGTTTTGCCATTTTGTAAGATGATCGAAGACAGTATGGCACTAGTGCATTTTAACTGCAAATTTTCTGTGCGTGTTAGTTTTGGTTTGCATTGTATGTGGTGTTGGGCATGTCATTGGGATGAAAGTTCAGGGGCTAAAAGGCAATCAGAACTTTTGATGATCTATATAGTATAAAAACTGTTACGATCTATACAGTATTAAAAACTGTTACATTCTTTAATACAGGGTTTCCTCCCACCTCCTTTTCCATACACCTCCTTACCGAATTTTCCTTCCTTTCTCTTTTTATCCTCTGGATCTTGGCTTTCAATGACTAAGACCTAAGAGTATCTGAAACTCAAGGGTTTCTTTTACAGAGAATTGAGCATAACTGCCTGATATGGCTTGTTACCTTTCCCAGGAGGTATTTGCATCTTTAAAAATTTTTATTTATTGCTTTTTTTTTTCAATCTTCAAAGGAGCCTTTGAAAAGTATTTGCGTCTTAGTAGGGGCTTCTGCATGTTTTAGCTACTGAAATGAAGCCCTGGAATCTCTGATCACTTAAAACTGGGTGAATGAGATACTTTCAAAAGGTAGAGAGGCCTTTGGGTAATCTAGTAAACCCCCAGGACATATGGGGGGGGGGTCTTTGTATAACAACGTGATAGGGATGTGTATGCCTAAAACAGACAATGCTAGCATGGATCTGTATTTTGAAACATGTAGCAGTAAGGATGGAGCTTAGCAAGATGCCTTGAAATTAGTGTGCTCCAAAATAATTTTTCTTTTAACCGTCCCAAATGCTAAAACATTTACTTAACCACTTGTATTACTTATCCAAAGTAAAGATAATATATTTATGCCCATATTCACTTAATTCCTGAATTTGAGGCTACTACTGATAATGTTATTTACTGTGATTTATGAAAAATAATAGTTTATCTGCCATTCTTGCCACCCTGCGTAAACACTAAAGTCTCGTGGGACTAGCCTCTGCATCTAAGAAAGCATGATGCCTCTTCAAAAAGAGCTGCATCTCAAGAGGGTCAAATGCCAAGCTGATTCTTGCTGGAGGTGCCAGATGTTCTACATTTTTCTCCCCACTCTGCTTGAGATAAACTTTAGTGTTTCAGAAGTTGAAAATACTTACATATCTGTGATAAATGCTCTGACATGTACATTATTTTACAAGTGACATTACATACTGGGTGAATGAGATACTTTCAAAAGTATCTCATTTTATGATGCTTGAATCTAGCCTTGTAAAAGTCAGGTGATTCCCATGATTATAGGTTTGTTCTTCCATTCATAAGTGAAATCTTGGGAGTGTAGGCTCTTTGAAGAGATAGGCCCTGGATCATTAATTTGGCTTGTGCACTTAAAATATACAACCTGCTGTCTTTCTAGGATTCGTAAGTTTGTGGTGAGAGTGTATTACTTTAACGTTTGCTTATTATTTCTTTCATTGTGGAAAGGAAGATTTGTTTCCTTGGTAATGAGTTCCCAACAGCATTTGCCAAATGGGAGAGATTTTGGAGCAAAGGAACCCTTGAAGTCACACTATAGCACTATTTTTTTTCCTACCAAGCTACCTTTTGTCCCTTGGGGTGGATGCTCTGAGGCCAGGCTGCAGCTTCTTGGATAGGAGGAGTGTGTCAAAAGACCTGCTTGGTTCTATCACTGTCTGCCCCTGCCCTGCCCACTAGCCCAGACAAGTCCCCTGGCACAGCTGGCATTGATTGCCTGTACCATGGGGCCCATACCACTGTGGGAGCCTCCCTGTACCATGAGTCTGCCCCCTCCACTAAGGGACCCCTTCTTCCCTCAGTCTGTCCTTCCTGTTTTTCTTTCTGGCCTGGGGAGGACTTCACCTTCCCTAACTTCATACAGACTATTTCAATAAATGTATCCATTATCCATTTTATTTTATTTTATTTTTTTAGCACTACTCTGTTATTTTTAGTAATAGTTAATGCATTCTTAATGTAACCTTGTTTAGCAGACAATCATCAACGTATTTCTAAGCATATTATATTATTTTTATCCCTGTTAACTTTATCGTGAGAGTTTTGGCTTGCACTCTCTTAGATAATACATGTCTGACTGTTCCATGTCTGACTGCTTCTTTTTTTTTGTTTTGTTTTGTTTTTTTTTTGAGATGGAGTTTCGCTCTTGTTACCCCAGGCTGGAGTGCAATGGCGTGATCTCGGCTCACCGCAACCTCTGCCTCCTGGGTTTAGGCAATTCTGCCTCAGCCTCCCGAGTAGCTGGGACGACAGGCACGCACCACCATGCCCAGCTAATTTTTGTATTTTCAGTAGAGACGGTGTTTCACCTGTTGCCCAGGATGGCCTTGATCTCTTGACCTTGTGATCCACCCGCCTGGGCCTCCCAAAGTGCTTGGATTACAGGTGTGAGCCACCGCGCCCGGCCTCCAATAAGGCTTCTTTAAGTTGAATTAGAAGATTGCAATTGAGTTAGATGATTTCAATTTTAAATAATACATACAAGATACTTAACATGTGTTTAAATATGCATTTTTATGTTTCAGATTCATGTCCACTTGGAGAAAAAGGATAATAGTTAATTAAGTAATATTGACCTAGACTTAACCTTTGAATTTTGGTGTTACCAAGTACTGTGTGATAGTTGGCAAGTAAGTTAACCTGTATCAGTTCTAACTTTCCTGTGAAATGAGGAAAATCTATAAAAATCTTACCATTAGGATTGTTCGTTTATTTTGTTATATGCCATATAGACATTTTGTGAGTGATGTTTGAAGACATTCTTACTGGTGAATAGAGTTTTAGTTAATGCTGTATGACTGGACATTTCTACCCTTTTTATCAAATATAATTCTTATAACTGTGTCCTTTTTAACAGGTGTCAGTCTTGAAATTTGAGCTATGAAAAATTACTTTTGCTTATTAATTTTTTCCTTTTATAAATTATATTCAAAGAAACATTTCAAAATTGATTTCTCATATAATTAACCCTTTACTTGTTTTGGTCTTTATTTACTTTTGAATTCAAAGAGTCATCTTTAAGTAAAATGAGGTTGTAAGAATACACCTCAGATCCCAAAAAAGAGACAAAAAGAGAACAGATGGAACGGAAACTTGATAAGCAAAAAGATTTCTGTTTATTTTTTTGAGACAGTGTCACTCTGTCACCCAGGCTGGAGTGCAGTGGTGCAAACACAGCTTACTGCAGCCTCTACCTCCCAGGCTCAGGTGATCCTCCCACCTCAGCCTCCCCAGTAGCTGGACTGTAGGAATGCGCCACCAGCCCAGCCTAGTTTTTTGATGTTTTTTTGTAGAGTCAGGGTTATTACCATGTTGTCCAGTCTGGTCTCATCAAACCCCTGGGTTCAAGTGATCTGCCTGCCTCCACCTCCCAAAGGGCTGAGATAAGAGGCCTGAGCTACCACACCCAGTGCCACAAGATCCTAAGTGTTCTAACCACACACACAAAAGTGATAAGTATAATGATTATATTAGCTTGATTTAGCCATTCCACAACGTATCAAATATATATATCATCATGTTATTTATATCAAAACATATATATTGTATACCATAAATACATACAACTTTTATTTGTCAATAGAAAGAGAAGAAAAGAAATAAATAGCAAGAGTGACTCTCCTCTAGTTGAATTGGTTGGGTGGGGTGAGCACTATCAACATTCTTTCTCCACCCTACCCTGCAGCATCTTGGTTGTCCTTTCTTCCTTATTTCAGTCTTCTAGCTCCCTTAAGCTGGAACTGGCCTTCTATTTGGTCTGCTTTTTGGAGACTGTTTCTAAACTTGTATGTTTAGTACTGATCAAAGGAAAAAGAAGATAATGGACTCTGGTATAGATTTAATTATTTATTATGACAAATATACACAAGCATGGAACTATAATTCTAGGCTTATAACACTTGTGCAATCTTAAAAGCAAATCAGTTTACGAAGTAAATAAAAACAATATTGTGAAAGCAATACAAAACTTGTCAGCAACATTTAGTCTAATCTATGATGTTACTTGCTGAAGCTAATTTTCTTCTCAGAGATTGCTGATAATATCTGGTGTGTTGTTGATGATTCATTTTCTAACCACTTTTCCCAGTTGCACCCTGCAGTTCTTGAGACTCTTCTTGCCCTGATGATGGCCTTCCTTCCATCAGATGCTTCATTTGTTTATTACCCAGTCATATTGCCTTTGTTCTGGTAGCAGTTGTGGCTGGCACTAGTGATCCATGACACAAACGAGGATGGCACCGATTACGCTGATGATGCGGACAATCCAGTAATGAAGACGTTAGCCAGAGGGGAGCACAGTTTCTTAAAAGTGTCTACCTGAGTGTCCACAGACCTCAGCATGAGATACTCTGCTATGATACATTCATGATTTGGGAATTAAGTAGGTGTTTATAGTAAAGGAAAACCCTAAGTGCAAATAGCAGATGGAAATGTCTTAGACAAGATGAAATACTTCTGCCTTCCATTTGCTGTGTTTCACTAACTCAACCTAGCCTTTTTTTCACTTAGGGTTTTACTTTTTAAGCCAGCTTTGATTTTGTGTGTATGTTCAGGGCCCTCTTTGCTATTAGAATTTTTGGTGGCACAAGGAAAGAATTTAAAGGGGGGAAAAAGGCAGGTTTACAAAATTGGAGACTTCCCATAGTTACTGCACTATTTACTTGGTCATCCCTTAGCTTCTAAGAACTGCCATTGTTTTAGGCTGTTTTTGGTTATTAAAATTTGCATGTAGGTTGTTTTTAAAGTGAAACTCATTGCAGATTCATGTTTATTCGGCAAGAGTTTCTCATTCCACTAAGGTTGTTTGCTTGTGTAGTTGGGCAGCCTAATCAGAAGTATGGAGGTGTAATTACTTCAACCGTTCATTTACTTCTTATAATCATTAGAATTTAAGTTAAATGAGCAGAAGTAATTTCGTCTTTCAGATGAGCTGTAATTAATTTTAGGGACTGGTAGAATAGGAATGTGGTGCTTTAAGGTTCTGTTTCCAGAAACCTGTTGCAATTAAAAGCAGTTATACTTGTGTTAATTTAAATGGGAGCCTTGGTGCTCATTAGAAATTAAATTGGGCTGGCTATTTACTTCCATCTACCTCTCTTCTCATGCTCTCTGTGAGCTAAATAGGTGCCCTTTAACAGTATCTTTATTTCTCCTTGATTTTTTTTTTTCAGTAGGTAGTAATTAAAGTCCTCTCCTGGGTTAGGTCAGAGAATGTGTTGCTGTTGGGACAAAAAGCAGTTCCTGTCTAGCGGAGACTGGCTTAGCAATAACCACCTTTTACACTGCCTCATGTTACAGTTATGATCAAGGTACTTTAGAGTGCAGGAAACTCAGGTAACCGCTACACTTTAAGTCACTGAAGAGCAGATTTAGCAAGTGTATGTTCATTGATTAACATTTCTTATTGTATAGTGCTGATTGTGTTAATGATGGTGTTTAAGAATTACTCAGATTATATAAGATGAAAACAATAATGCTTACATTAGGATTGCTTTCTTTTCTTTTTCTTTTTTTTTTCATTTGACGAAATCTCGCCCTGTCACCCAGGCTGGAGTGCAGTAACATAACCTTGGCTTGCCATAACCTCTGCCTCTTGGGTTCAAGCAAGTCTCCTGTTTTAGCCTCCCAAGTAACTGGGATTACAGGTGTGCACCACCCCCCACCAGGCTAATTTTTTGTATTTTTAGTAGAAATGGGGTTTCACTTTGTTGGCCAGGCTGGTCCAAACTCCTGACCTCAAGTGATCCACCCACCCAGATTTCTGGGATTACAGGCATAAGCCACAGCACCTGGCCAGGATTGCTTTGGTGTCAAGTGCAGTTTTTATTGATGCATATATTGAGAGTGGCAAGTCTTTTCTCTAGATTCCTAAGCAGAAATAATATCCCAATATTTTAAAATTAGGATGTTAAGCTGCATTAAGTAAATGATATGCATCACTGAAATGTTTATTTTAGATAGATAAGAAAGGTTGAAGGAAAGGGGGTTTGTATAGTCTTGAGTCACTTTCATGAATATTGATTTCTTGCCAGAGCTGTAATTGCCACTTTTTCTGGCCCAGCCATCCCTGGTATGGATAGTAATTTCTGCTCATTTCAGTCTTTTTTTTTTTTTTTCATTTCAGTCTTGTAGGAAGGTGCCAGCTTCCCTGCAGCTCCACCTGCCATCCACCGGTTTCAGTGGGTGGCAGGTGGGGCTGCAGGGAAGCTGGTCTGTCTTCCCTTTTCTCTAGCCTGCTGAACCTCTGCCTAGCATCTAATAATCCTTATAGTATATCTCCAGTGGATCAGATCTCATCAACCATGAGCTGCTTCTGGCTGACTTTCATCCTGAAAATTAAAATCACTTGCTGAGACCAGGCACAGTGGCTCATGCCTGTAATCCCAGCACTTTGGTAGGCAGATCACTTGAGGTCAGGAGTTCAAGACCAGCTTCACCAACATGGTGAAACTATCTCTATTAAGAATAGAAAAAGGCTGGCGCTGTGGCTCACGCCTGTAATCCCAGCACTTTGGGAGGTGGGTGGATCACGAGGTCAAGAGATCGAGACCATCCTGGTCAACATGGTGAAATCCCGTCTCTACTAAAAATACAAAAAACTAGCTGGGCATGGTGGCGCGTGCCTGTAATCCCAGCTACTCAGGAGGCTGAGGCAGAAGAATTGCCTGAACCCAGGAGGCGGACGTTGCGGTGAGCCGAGATTGTGCCATTGCACTCCAGCCTGGGTAACAAGAGCGAAACTCCGTCTCAAATAATAATAATTAAAAAAAAAAAAAAAAAAAGAATAGAAAAAAATTAGCCAGGCATGGTGGTGCACACTTGTAATCACAGCTACTCGGGAGGCTGAGGCAGGAGAATAGCTTGAACCCAGGAGGCAGAGGTTGCAGTGAGCCGAGATTGCGCCATTGCACTCCAGCCTAAGTGACAGAGTGAAACTCTGTCTCAAGAAGAAGTAAAAAATAATAAAACCATTTGCTGAGTACCTGGATCTATAAGGCACAGGAACTATGCTCCATCTTTTGCAGCTGTCATATTCTGAGTTATAATGGCAGGTTTTTGTATAAGCGTAGCAACTTACCTAATACTTGTTCACCTTAATGGCCCTTGAAGCAAAGGAAAAGAGCCAGGATCATAACAGGACAGTCAATGGAAATGTAATTTTTTAAATTATTTTGTCTTTGGCTAGGTGAATTTAAACATCAGCCTGGATATTTCTGGTAAGATATATCCATCTCTCTAGGTTTCATTTAACCAGAATATTAATCAGAATACTCCATTTTTTTTTTTTTTTTTTAGAATACTCCATTCTTTATATCTGGAGTATTCTGATTATGTTATCAAGAATCCGATTATAATACTAAAGAAAATGTTTTGGTGAAACACAAATAGAGCACTGTGTGTAAGGAATGTGAATTGTGGAATAGTAAGGTACCTTATAGTAGCTAATAATCTGCCAGTTTTCCCAACCTTTTTCCTTTTTGCAGACAAGGGGATACATAAAAGAAGAAAAATAAGCCTGAATTTTCTAGGATTTTAAGACTAGTTCTTCTAATTTAATTTTTACATCGAATACAGTGGGAAAAGGCTAGGATAAGATTAATAGTGGCTGGGTGTGATGGTTTACAGCTATAATCCCAGTGCTTTGGGAGGCCGAAGGAGGTGGATCGCTTGAACTCAAGTTGGAGACCAGCTGGTGCAACACGACAAAACCTGTGTCTACAAAATATACCAAAAATTAACTGGTGTGCTGATGTGTGCCTGTAGTCCTAGCTACTTAGGAGGCTGAGACGGGAAGATTAAAGATTAATTGAAGGTAGGGAGGTTGAGGATGCAGTGAACCTTAATCGTGTCACTCCACTCCAGCCTGAACAACAGAGCAATGCCCTGTCTCAAACAGCAAACAAACAAACAAAACCTAATAACACTTTGTAGATTACTTTATGTAAAATCAATTATGCATCATTTTCAGTTCCAATTTTTAGATTTTATGGTAAAAGTCTATTTTTAAAAATTTGTTATTTTATTTTTTAGAGACAGGGTCTTGCTATGTTTCCCAGGCTAGAGTGCAGTGGCTACTCAGAGGTACTATCGCCTCAAACTCCTGGCTTCATTCAATTCTCCCACCTCACCCTCCTGTGGAGCTGGAATTAGAGGAATGTGCCACTGCAGCCATCTCTAAAAGTCTCATTTTTTTTTTTTTTTAGTAAGACGGGGTTTCACCCTGTTGGTCAGGCTGGTCTTAAACTCCCGACCTCAGGTGATCCACCCACCTTGGCCTCCACAAAGTGCTTGGATTACAGGCGTGAGCCACCATGCCTGGCCAAAAGTCTCAATTTTTAAAGGTATTTTAAAAATGCCAAACATGACATTTAAAAATGTAGGTTTATCTGACTTTGGTGATCATCTCTGGGTTTACTGGAGAGTGTCTTCTATTTTGTTAAGAATGGGGAACCATCCTAGGAGGGTTCTGTGCCAGGTGGTAAGCAAAAAAAATTGGAAAAATGCTGCCTGTATATAAACTTACTAGATTAATGATAGTGCTATCCCTGAATCTTGGCTTTACTGTGGAAAAAAATAGACACGGAATGACATTGTTTCATTTGGAAGTTAGGCACATTCATCAGTAGTGGAATTTCTATGATATTTCCTCATGCAAATCTAAAAAGCCATAGTGCCTGCTGCTCTATGAAAGACATGCCAAATAGTGTTCCCTCCTGTGTAAATATATACTGGAGCTTATCCAAATGAAAGACCCAGGTTCCGTTTTCTCTTTTGTGTACAGGAAAAGTGATGATTTAATTTGGAAAACTGGTCTGTGTCTGTGTGTGGACGGGAGTGATAAGGCACTAATAGAAATGAGTGTTCTGTATAGTGTATTATCCCTTTCCAAATGAGAGCTATGTGAATTGGTTTTAGTTCGCTGTTGTGAGAATTTTCTCTTCTTCATTTATTTAATTTCCTTATTCTTTAAAATGTCTGAATGAAAGATATGGCCCAAAAGGGGTGAGGGCGGAAGTGGATAGCAAGGGGAAGCAAATTAAAGTCAGTTGTGAAAACGATTTACATATTAGAGTTTTGGATCTTGTATTAGACTTTCTCTTCCTTCTATGAAAAAGTTACTCTGTAAGACTAGAGAATCAAAAGACTCTGAGACTAGCCTTCCAACTGTTTTATTAATTTATTTTAAAGCATTTTTTAATTAAAGAATTAATCTTTTGTAGAGGTATGGGCTCACTATGCTGCCTCGGCTTGTCTCCAACTCCTAGCCTCAAGCAATCCTCCCACCTGAGCCTCCCAAGGTGCTGGTATTATAGGCATGAGCCACCACGCCCAGCCTTCTAACTGTTTTACAAGTTGGTTGTTGGGGCTGAGCCTGGTAGTTCATGCCTGTAATCCCAGCACTTTGGGAGGCCAAGGCGGGTGGATCACGAGGTCAAGAGATCGATACATCCTGGTCAACATGGTGAAACCCTGTCTCTACTAAAAATACAAAAAATTAGCTGGGCATGGTGGCGCACGCCTGTAATCCCAGGTACTCGGGATGCTGAGGCAGTAGAATTGCCTGAACCCAGGAGGCGGAGGTTGCGGTGAGCTGAGATCGCGTCATTGCACTCCAGCCTGGGTAACAAGAGCGAAACTCGGTCTCAAAAAAAAAAAAAAAAAAAAACGTATCTTTTAAAATTGTTAACTTCAGAGATAATTGAGGTGACTTTTTAAGAGGCACACTGTTTGGGGGAGATTTGGGAAGGCTGTGTACCATGAAATAATGATGTTTAAATAGAAGCTAAGAAGGGACTTTTTAAAAGCAATTCTGGTTTTCCTTAGGGGTTGCCTTTGCTAAGGTTATTACTTCTCTAGTTCCCGCTTCATTACTGTACCTGTTTCTCAGTGTGTGATGTTGCAGAGCTTCTCTTTCCTTTTCATTTTATTTGTTTTGTCTCTTAAATGTTGGTGGTGTGTTCTCAGTCCTTTCGTTGTTTGCTTTCTTTGTATGATAACATCTGCTCCCAGGGTTCCAGCCCTGACCTCATTTTTCTAAACTTTGGGGTTGATTTTTACCAGCCTAGGAGATATAACTACTCTGATGTGCTTTAAGCAACATCAGGTTCAAGCTGTCAAAAAATAAGTTCTTTTCCTCCAGCTTGTTCTCTTTGTATTCCTTTGTGTTCAGTTAAAACCTCATGCATCTGGTAATCTTATCAAGAAATGCTGAATCCTTCTAACTCTTCCCATTTTTCACCACATGCATTTTGTTAGCCCTACAGTTCGACATCTAAAATATCTTAAATTTGATTTTCTTTGTCTGCATTAATATATTTGGTTTATAGATCTAGAGAGAGTAACAATTTTTTTCTCAGCTTTTTTTTTTTTTTTTGAGACAGAATCTTGCTGTTGCTTAGGTTGGAGTGCAGTGGCCTGACCTTGGCTCACTGCAACCTCTGCCTCCCAGGTTCAAGCGATTCTCCTGCCTCAGCCTCCCAAATAGCTGGGACTACAGGCGCATGCCACCATGCCCAGCTAATTTTTATGTTTTTAGTAGAGTCGGGGTTTCAGTATATTGGCCAGGCTAAGCTTGAACTCCTAGCCTTGTGATCCGCTCACGTTGGCCTCCCAAAGTGCTGGGATTTACAGGTGTGAACCAACACGTCCAGCCTTTCTCAGCTTAATACAGAAATTTATTCAAATTTTTTTTTTTGAGATAGCGTTTCATTTTTGTCACATAGGCTGGGGTGCAATGTTGCCATCTCAGCTCACTGCAACCTCTGCCTCCTGGGTTCAAGTGATTCTCCTGCCTCAGCCTCCTGAGCAGCTTCGATTACAGGGGTATACCACCATGCCCAGCAAATTTTTGTATTTTTACTACAGATGGGGTTTTGCCGTGTTGGCCAGGCTGATCTCTAACTCCTGACATCAGGTGATCTACCTGTCTTGGCATCCCAAAGTGCTGGGATTAAAGGCGTGAGCCACCATGCCCAGCGATTCTCTTATAATTCCTCTTCTTTTTTTTTTTGAAATGGAGTCTCATTCTGTCACCCAGGCTGGAGTGCAGTGGCACGATCTCAGCTCACTGCAGCCTCGGCTTCCCAGGTTCAAGCGATTCTCGTACCTCAGCCTCCTGAGTAGCTGGGATTACAGGCGCCCACCACCATGCCCAGCTAATTTACGTATTTTTAATAGAGACAGAGTTTCACTATCTTGTGCAGAGTTTCACTATCTTGAACTCCTGACCTCGTGATCCACCCACCTTGGCCTTCCAAAGTGCGGGAATTACAGACGAGAGCCACCGTGCCTGGCCTGTCTTACAATTTTTGAGGTTAGAAATTTGAAATAAAAGTGTCGGCAGTGGCATGCTCTGTCTGAGGTCTCTAAGGGAGGACCCTTCCTTGCCCTTTCTAGCTTCTGGTGGTTGCCAGCTATTCAGGGTATTCCTTGATTTGTAGATGCATCACTCCAATCTCTGCCTCTGCTGTCACATTATTCTCCCGTTGTGTCTCTCTTTATTATATAGGCAGGTGTCAGCGATATTGCAGGATTGGTTACAGACCACTGCAATAAAGTGAATATCACCATACAGTGAGTCATGTACATTTTTTTGCTTTCCCTGTGCATGTAAAGCTTATGTTTACACTATACATAGTCTATTAAATGTGCAATAGCATTATGTCTAAAAAATGTGCGGACTTTAATTACAAGATACTTTGCTGCTGAAAAATGCTAACAATCATCTGAACCTTCATCAAGTCAATCTTTTTTGTTGGTGAAGGATCTGACCTCGATGTTCATGGCTGCTGACTGATCAGGATGGTGGGTGGTGAAGGTTGGAGTGTCTGTGGCAATTTCTTCAAATAAGACAACAGGGGATTTGTCCCATAGATTGACTCTTCCTTGCGCAAAAGAATTCTCTATAGCATGAAATGCTGTTTGATAGCATTTTATCCATAGTAGAAATTCTTTCAAAATTGGAATCAATCATCTCAAACTCTGCTGCTGCTTTTATCTAGTAATTCTCTGTGTATTCTAAATCCTTTGCTGTCATTTTAACAGTGTTTACAGCATCTTCACCAGGAGTTGATTCCACATGAAGAAATCAATTCCTTTGCTCATCTGTGAGAAGCAACTCTTCATTCATTCAAGTTTGATCATGAGATCACAGCAATTTGGCCACATCTTTAGGCTCCACTGCTAATGCCTCTTCTCTTGCTATTTCCATCTCATCTGCAATTACTTCCTCCACTGAAGTCTAAAGCCCCTTCAAGTTCTACATAAGGGTTTAAATCAACTTTTTCCAGACTTCTATTAATGATATTTTGACCTCCTCTCATGAATTACAAATGTTCTCAATGGTGAATCCTTTCCAGAAGATTTTCAATGTACTTTGCTGAGATCCATCAGAGGAATTGCTATCTATGGCAGCTATCACCTTACAAAATGTATCTTTTAAATCATAGGACTGGAAAGTTGAAATTACTTCTTGATCTGTGGGCTACAGGATGGCTGTTGTGTTAGTTGGCATGAAAGCAACATTAATCTCCTTCTACATCCTCATCATAGCTCTTGGGTGACCAGGTACATTGTCAATGAGCAGTAATATTTTAAAATGAAATTTTTATTTTTTTTCTGAGCAATAGGTCTGTCACCATACAGTGGATTAGAATATTCATTAAACAGATGTACTGTCATTCAGGCTTTGTTCCATTTCTAGTGCCAGAAGAGTAGATTTAGCATGTTTCTTAAGGACTCTAAGATTTTCAGAATGGTAAATGAGCATTGGCTTCAACTTAGCGTCACCACCTGCTTTGGCTCCTAACAAGAGTCAGCCTGAAGCTTTGTCTTCTCTGTAGCTATGAAAGTCCTACCTAGCATCTTCTTCCAATAGAAGGCTGCTTTATCCACGTTGGAAGTCTCTTGTTTATTGTAACCACCTTCATCCATGATCTTAGCTAGATCTCCCAGAGAGCTTGCTGCAGCTTCTGCATTAGCACTTGCTGCTTCACCTTGCTCTTTTATATTAAGGGATGGCTTGCTTTCTTATACCTCTCGAACTAACCTCTGCCCACTTCAAACTTTTCTTCTGCAGCTTCCTCATCTCTCTTATAGGAATCATAGCATTGAAGAGAGTTAGGACCTTGGTCTGGATGAAGCTTTGGTTTAATGCAATAGTGTGGCTGGTTTGATCTTCTATACAGACTGCTCAGACTTTCTCTGTATCAGCGATAAGGTTGTTTTGCCTTCTTATCATTTTTGTGTTTGCTGAATCTTTTTTTTTTCCTTACCTCATGGAACAAGGAATAATGGAGTAGCACTTTTAATTTCCTTCAAGAACATTTCCTTTGCATTCATAACTTGACTGAGAAAAGAGGCCTAGCTTTGAGACTGTCTTGGTTTTTGTTGTGCCTCCCTCATGAAGTTTGATCATTTTATCTTTCAAGTGAGGGATGGCCAGGTACAGTGTCTCACACCTGTAATCCCAGCACTTTGGGAGGCTGAGGTGGGCAGATTGCTTGAGCTCGGGAGATTGAGACTAGCCTGGTTGACATGGTAAGACCCTGTCTCAAAAATAATAATAATAATAAATAAAAATAAAAAATAATAAATTGAGGGACGTGCAACTCTTCCTTTCATTTGAACACTTGGAGGTCATTGTAGGGTTATTAGTTGGCCTAATTTTAATATTATTGTGTCTCAGAGAATAGGGAGGTACAAATGAAAAACAGACATGGAGGAATGTCTGGTTGATGGAGTAGTTAGAACACATCCAATGTTTATTGTTTAGGTTTACTGGTTTAGGTGTAGACACTGTTCATGGCATCCCAAAACAATTAAAATGGTAACATCAGAGAGCACTGATCACAGGTATCACAAAGTTGTAACAATAATTAGGAAATTGTAATATTATGAGAACTACTGAAATGTGACGGAGACACAAAATGAGCACATGCTTTTGGAAAAGTTGCATCAATAGACTTGCTCAATGCAGTGTTGCCAAAAACCTTCAGTTTATAAAAAATGTCTGTAAAGTGCAATGAAATGAGGCTTGCCTGTATTTTATTTAGTCTTTTGAATAGAAACATCTAGGTGCCTAGGATATCTGTGTTCTTTTTTTTTTTTTTTTTTTTGAGATGGAGTTTTGCTCCTGTTGCCCAGGTTGGAGTGCAATGGCGCAATCTCGGCTCACTACAACCTCCACCTCCCAGGTTCAAGTGATTGTCTTGTCTCAGCTTCCCGAGTAGCTGAGATTACAGGCACACATCACCATGCCTGGCTAATTTTTTTCTTTTAAGTAGAGACAAGGTTTCACCATGTTGGCCAGGCTGGTCTTGAGCTTCTTACCTCAGGCGATTCACCTTTCTTGGCCTTCCAAAGTGCTGGGATTATAGGCATGAGCCACTGTTCCTGGCCTGGATATTTGTATTCTTAGTAGCTCTTACCATATTGTGGATGCTCAGTAACTACTGAACATCAACCAGTTTGCATTTTACTAAGAGCGTAAGATGGAAGAGGATTTTGAATATCTGTGTAGTAAATGAGCCAGAGAATGGAGGGGACTACAAGTATACTCAGCAGGTTTTATGTACAACTGTAGTGGCTTCTCTGTGCTAACTTTTCAGACTGGATAACCTGGGGGGAACATCATCAAGAGTTAGAACTTTGTTCCAGTGTTGGTACTGCCACTAAACAGTATTATGGTTCAAGCCACTGGCCATATACTCTTATTTTCATAACAAATGAGAATAACATTTACCTCACATTCCTTGTAGGATTTTTGTGTGGGCCAATGGAAAGAATGCATAATAAAATAATATGAACATGTAGCATTTATTTTTTCATTTGCTTTTGGCAGGATCATTGTAATTCTAATCATTTCAGCTTTTTACAAGATTTAACTTTAACGGATTCTTGTCAATTTTATTATCATATTCCCTAAAAATGAGAAATTATTGAAATGGTAATGCTTTTATTAGATATTAAAGCATGGGTTTGTCCCACTCAAATTAGACCTGCTTAATAGGAAATGATTATGAGATATGATATAGTTTTGATTTACCTTTTAAAAAATAGTTATCTATCTTGATTTGAGTACCAGGAAAGAATTAGGTTGGCATTTAGGGCTTAATGAACAGGCAGTATCAATTTTGAGACTTTATAGACATATCTGCTGATGCTTTAGTTCTCCTGGCTCAGGTCAATGGTATATACAAATTATTTAAAATGATGATCACAATTTGCACTTCTCAGAAGTGAAGTCAATAATTGGGTAATTTTACAAAATTAACAGGTCAAACTGCAGATGAAAGAACTCTTTCCCATGTTAGTTTCTGCACTGAAGACAGACAATGGCTTACAAGAGCGGTTTCCTAGGTGTCTCTTGAGCTACACAGATGTTTTGTAAATGTAGTTATGCTGAAGGTGAGATCATCCAGGCCAGTTATTGGTGAGAAGAGAAAATGATGAAATTGGTAGGGCGTTGCTGGCGGGGGCTGAGTGTAGTTAAATTAGAGACAAAAGGGACATTCAGTTAAGAATTGAAGGTGGGGATGGAGGCAGCAGCAAATCACATTGCCATGTGTGTACCTATGTAATAATCCTGCATGATCTACACACGTACCCCAGAACCCAAAGTACAATTAAAAAAAAAAAAGAAGAGGAAGATTGAGTTGTCTCAGTGAGAACATTGAATTGAGCCTTTTAGCTAGTTGATCCAGGAAAGGTGGTGCAGTTAACTTTATGTCAGAATCACCAGGAGAGGTGATTATGGATGGTGTCCTAAAAACAAAATAGTACTGGAAAGATATTTCTTATAGGATCTGTGAGTTAAAAAGGATGTCAGGCCTGGGGTTGAGGAAAGTAGAGAATGAGAGACAGGAAGTCTTAACTTTTGGGACAGCTTGGAAAGTGAAGCACAGGCTGGAGAAGGCCAGCCTTGGAGGTTAAAGAAAGAGAATACAGATCCTGAATATTCTTGAACAGGGAAAGTCCGTGTGTAACAGTGATGGCGTCCAGGTTTGTCGAATTTAAACTCTCTTAGGTGTACAGCGTTTCCTTCCCAGTATTGCCTCCATTCCTCAGACTGCTCTGATGGAAATTAGAAATATGTGAGTATTCATGGCTGGCTGAGTGTGATGTTTTGTGATACCCACTGATAAGAGGGTTTAAGAGGATGAAACAAGTATGCAGAAGCAAGATGTCAACTGAAAAATACTCTCAGGTCAGGTATGGTGGCTCAAGCCTGTAATCCCAGCACTTTGGGAGGCCAAGGAGGGAGGATTTCTTGAAGTTAGGAGTTGGAGCTCAGCCTGAGCAAAGCAAGACCCCCATCCCCACCCACTTCCTGTCTCTACAGAAATAAAAAAATTAAGCCAGGTGTTAACGGTGTGTGCCTGTAGTTACAACTACCCAGGAGGCTGAGGCAGGAGGATCAGTTGAGTCCAGGAAGTTGAGGTTGCAGTGAGCTATGATCAAGCCACTCTGTTGCAGCCTGGGTGAACCTGGGTGGGTGAAACCCCAACAACAACAACAACAACAGCTGCAACAACAGCAAAAAGAAAAAAGGAAAAAGAAAAGAAAAGGAAAGACACTGTCCCTGCTTTAAGTTCTTAGGTTATGGCTTAGACTTGTATCTTTGAGATTGTGCTTTGTACTTCTGTCACGATGTATATTGGTTCAAGCTAATCCCAATTTATCCAAATAATCTGAATATTAAATCTGGCTAAAAGAAACAGAGAAGGGATGCTCTTTAGCTAAGCTTAGTGTTATCACTCACACATGTGCAGTGCTAATAACATTTCATCTTTAATCATCAAAACATTTTAATATTAAGTAGGATCATTGAAGATTTAACCTTAACAGTAGTCAGCCTGGTAGAGTAGAAAGAGACTGAGCTTTGAAGTCAGAGAAATGCTTTTCCATCCTAGTTCTGCTCCTTATTAGCAACTTGATTGTGAGCACATCACTTGGCTTCTTTTGTGAGTTTTTTCTTTGTCTATAATATGGGAGTAATATTTACTTTATCTGAGTATGTTTGGGATTCAGTGAGATAACACATGTAAAGTATCTAGTACAATTTATGGTATTTGGTATTAAATGTTGGTTTTCTCAGCTTGTTCATCTGTAGCTAATGTTAAGACTAGAGAGAAATTAGACCAGAGTTATAAATAACCACCACCGTATTTTATTCAAAAGAGGATGTGAAGAGAGATTTTCTAAGCATCTTGATCTTACCTGGACATGCATTATATTTAATTATCTTATTTTTTATTTTTTAGAGTCAGGGATCTCACTATGTTGCCCAGACTGGTCTCAAACCCTTGGTCTTAAGTGGTCCTCCTCCCACCTTGGCCTCCCAGAGTGCTGGGATTATAGGTATTACTGTGCCTGGCATGTATTTAATGTTGATGTGGGAGCTGTAGACCATGTATCATTGCTTAGTCTCCTGAATGTGGCTTGTTGTGGGAATGCACCAGTACATCTGTGGAATAGTTAGCTAGCGTTTTAAGGACCTCTCCTCATCTGAGATTTTGTGATTTTGTAAATAACATGGTTTTTATTGTATCTTATCAGGATGATTTGATTATTTATGTTTTTCTCCTTAGAGAGTTAGCTCCGTAAGAGTAGGCACCAAATCTTTGGGACTCAGAAGATGGACACACGATGTATTTTTAGTAAGTGCTCGTTATATGACTGAACTTACAGGAAATTGTGTCAAACTAGTGTTTGGAGATGCTGACGTCCACAGGTTGTCATTAACCACTGCATACTGGAACCACTTCTGAAACTTTGTATGTCAAGAGAAGTATCAATGTGAAAATAATTTTTTTTTTTTTGAGACGCTGCTCTGTCACCCAGGCAAGAGTACAATGGCATGCTCTCGGCTCACTGCAGCCTCTGCCCCCTGGGTTCAAGCAATTCTCCTGCCTCAGCCTCCCAAGTAGCTGGGATTACAGGTGTGCACCATCATGCCCAGTTAATTTTTGTATTTTTAAGTAGAGACCAGGTTTCACCGTGTTGGTCAGGTTGGTCTCGAACCCTGACCTTGTGATCCACCCGTCTCAGCCTCCCAAAGTGTTGGGATTACAGGCGTGAGCCACCGTGCCCAGCTGTGAAAACACTTTTAGCATGTTATGTAGACTTACCAGAATGACATTGATTAAAGTAGGCTTGTTCAGGGAATTAATGTTTGTATTAAATAATTAATTTTCTCTTGAGCAATGACAATTATATATATAATAACTCAGATTCAAGGGATATTGCCAAAAACTTGTACAAGTGATTTATGTTTCCTATTTGTAACAAAGCTTTGCATTTTCAAGATGCCATTTCAAAGGGTTGATTTTAATTTAATGAAAACACCTTCTTTAAAGATACCATTTATATTTTTAACAGCTTTCTTAAGATACAATTCAGTGCCATAAAATTTATCCTTTTAAAAATCCACAGGTTTTTAATATATTAAGAGTTGTACAGTTATTACCACTATCTAATCTTAGAATGTTTCTGTCACTCAAAGAAACTCTATCCCCATTAGCTGTCACTCCTCATACCCCATCTTCCCTAGCCCCTGGAAACTGTTGCTAATATACTTTGTGTTTCTACATAATCACCTGTTCTGGATTTTCCATATAAATTGAATAATATAATATGTAGCTTTTAGGGCCGGGCGCTGTGGCTCACGCCTATAATCCCAGCACTTTGGGAGGCCGAGGCAGGTGGATCACGAGGTCAAGAGATCGAGACCATCCTGGTCAACAAGGTGAGACCCCATCTCTACTAAAAATACAAAAATTAGCTGGGCACAGTGATGCGCGCCTGTAGTCCCAGCTACTCGGGAGGCTGAGGCAGGAGAATTGCTTGAACCCAGGAAGTGGAGGTCGCGGTGAGCCGATATCGCGCCATTGCACTCCAGCCTGGTAACAAGAGCGAAACTCTATCTAAAAAAAAAAATAAATAAAAATATGTAGCTTTTTGTGAAGTGCTATGCTTACTTAGCATGTTTCAACGTTCACCCATATTTAACATAGATCAGTACTTCACTCTGTTTTATTGACATGTTTTTCAAATATATAAATGCACTATCTTTTGCTTATCTATTTGTCAGCTGAACGTTTTAGTTATTTTTTCTAATTTTTCTTAGCTGTTATGAATAATGCTGCTATGAACATTCATGCACCTATTTTTGTATGGACATATATTTTTCCTCTCCTAGGTATATACCTAGGAGTGGAATTGCTGGGTCATATAGTAAGTCTATTACAACTCATTTTTATAAGGAGAAACTTAAGTTTATAACCATTTAACTTGCATTGTTTATGACAGAAAGCATTTTGAGGGCTTAAAAGCATTTTAATTGTTCTCTGTAAGAAATTCAGATAGGGCCTTTATATGCTGGAGACAACAGAGTGACTTGGAAGATATTTAAAGAAGTATCATTTCTGCATTCTGATAATTTTAGTTACAGATGGATAACTGTTTTAAACTCTCATATCAGTAAATGCAAGACAAAAGCAATGTTTACATAAGTACAAAGGATGGCAAGAGGAATGAGAGGAGAAGGTAAGAAGATGCAAAGAACAGAGTGATGGGCAAGGAGGAAAGAAGTGAAGGAGAAAGAAAATAAGACCTTTACTCACGTATTCATTCAACAGGTGTATTTAGCACTTGCTATGTGTCGGGTACTGCTCCAGGCCTTGGGAATATAGGCCAGACAGAGGTCCTCCTTTTCTGGGTTTACATTACTGTGGGCCTGCTGCAAATATGGTATGCATGTTGTTATTGCTTGGTGCTGAGAGTTAGTAGGTACTATGTATACCCTTTATTTCTTGCAGATAGCTGCCTTCTTTTCTCTGTTTCATAGAGTGGTTTGTACATACTTTCTTGATAGTAGGCACACAGTGTAGGGATCTTATATGAGAATATGATATCTGTTCTTCATCCAGTCACATCTATTCAGGAAACACTTATTGACCCCTACTGCACTTCAGCCACTGTTGTAGATACAGAGATTTTGTGTGTATGTACACTGAGTAGTCCTAGTAAGTCACTCTCCTTCTTGAGCTCTGTCTTCCTCATTTTTGCAATGTGGATAATAATAATGGTAATGCCTCCTTTTTAAAATGAAGATTAAGTCCCTTTTGTGAGATGTACCTAGCACAGTACCTGGTACATAGAAATCACTAATTGGTCTGGGCACAGTGGCTTACGCCTGCAACACCAGCACTTTGAGAGGCTTAGGTAGGAGGATTGCTTGGGCCCAGGGGTGCGAGACCAGCCTAGGCAACATAGTGAGACTGCATCTCTACAAAAAATAAAAAAATTAGCTGTGCTTGATGGCACACACCTTTAGTCCCAGCTACTTGGGAGGCTGAGGCAGGAGGATCACTTGAGCCCAGGAGGCCAAGGCTGGAGGGAGTCATGATGAAGCCCTGAACATTCTAGCTTGAGTGACCCAGTGAAACGCTGTCACAAAACAAAACAAAACAAAATTCCCTAAGAGATCTGCAAATAGTAGATATTATAATGACACTAGTTTTTAAGTAGAAAAGTTGAAGTAACATCACTATTAAAAATACTCCAAGAGATAAATATTTTCTCTGGCTTTCTATGATGATAAACTTTATTATACCTTTAATTTAACCTTCCATGGAAACATGAACACACTTAAAAAATATAAGTACTGCAATTGTATCACAGTAGTCCTTTATCTACAGAGATAAGTTTGAAGACCTTCAGTGTGAGGATAGTAACAAACCCTTTGTTACTGTTTTTCATATCCATGCATTCCTATGATAAAGTTTAATTTATAAATTAGGCATAATAAGAGCTTGACAACAATAATCATAAAATAAAACAGTTATAACAATGTAATTAAAGTTATGCGAATGTGGTTTGTCTTTCTCTTGTACCACATTCACTTTTCTTCTTGTGATCTGTCAATCTGATATTTGAGACAGCTCTTTTTTTTTTGGGGGGGGGACAGTCTTGCTCTGTCACCCAGGCTGGAGTGCAGTGGTGCGATCTTGGCTCACTGCAACCTCCTCCTCCCGGATTCCAGCGATTCTCCTGTCTCAGCCTTCTGAGTAGCTGGGACTACAGGCATGTATAACTGTGTCTGGCTAATATTTGTATTTTGAGTAGAAACAGGGTTTTACCATGTTGGCCAGGCTGGTCTCGAACTACTGACCTCAAATGATCTGCCTGCTTCAGCCTCCCAGTGAATGTGGTTTTTTGTGTCTTTCTCTCAAATACCTTGAATTATACTCACCTTTTTTCTTGTGATCTGTCAATCTGATTGAGACAGTTCTTAAGTGACAAACAGGTAGGTAGGATATATAGCATGGGTAAGCTGGACAGTGGGATGATTCATGACTCATGACTTCATGAGACAATCAACATTTCATCGTGATACTCAGAATGGCATGTACTTTAAAACTGGTTAATTGTGGATTTCTGGAATTTTCCATTTACTATTTCAGACCTCAGTTGACTGAGTAACTGAAATGGTGGAAAGCAAAACTGGATGAGGCAGGCCTACTATATATACTATTTATACCATTATATGAAATATTTTTCTTGCTTCTGCATATTTTTTATTACTAGTATATTTATGGCTTAAACTCCTCAGATTGAAGGTGATACTTAAGTGTAAGTAATTTAAAGCAGTTGACATACAAAATGTAAGTGAAACCAGAATAAGTTATATTTTGAGTAAAGAAACATCTGCAGTTTGCTGCAGTCCACCAGAAGGAAATTGGATCATGTTTCAGCTATGTGATTGAATAAGACTTTCATCTTTTAAAGAATTTTTCCTGCCTAAAATCTGCATCCGTCTGTTATGCTGAAATGAAGCCTGTGATATACATACTGTGATGTGGAGTTTGGGAAGCCCCAGAATGTTTTTCTATTGCACTTGGGAATGCAACAGGGTCAGGGTGGGATGGGGCATCTGCTGAACTTAACTGGAAATCAGGAACCACTATTTTCAAAGCACATTGAAGCTCACACTTTGAGATTGCTTCTTTTTCTTTTTTCTTTTTGAGACTGGGTTTCACTGTGTTGGCCAGAATGGTCTCAATCTCTTGATCTCGTGATCTGCCCGCTTGGGACTCCCAAAGTGCTGGGATTACAGTTGTGAGCCACTGTGCCTTGCCTCTTCTTTTTCTTAATGTGGACAGCTTAAATCAGCTCTTGCATATTTCTTTTTGGGTTCTAAACTATTAGGTTTATTTTTGAGTTAAAAATCATGTTATCTTTTACATATTATAAACATTGTATTTTTGAAAGGAGGTTTTTTCTTTTTGATTTTTTTTTTTTTTTTTTAAGACAGAGTCTTGCTCTGTTGCCCAGGCTGGAGTAAAGTGGCGCCATCTTGGCTCACAGCAACCTCCGCCTCCTGGGTTCAAGTGATTCTCCTGCCTCAGCCTCCTGAGTAGTAGCTGGGATTACACATGTGTACCACCATGCCCGACAATTTTTTTTTTTTTTGGTATTTTTAGTAGAGATGGGGTTTCACCATGTTGGTCAGGCTGATCTTGAACTCCTAACCTTGTAATCTGCCCACCTCAGCCTCCCAAAGTGCTGGGATTACAGGCATGAGCCACTGTGCCCAGCAAGGAGTTTCTTAAGTGGAGAAAATAGTCTCTTAGAGTGCCTTTTGGCTTCAGGCTCTTTATGGCCACTTGTTCTGTTCAAGTCTGTGGTGCCACACCCCCTCAGCTCATACCTGTGTGGATTAATGTTCTAGAGTCTTCCAAACTGTGGTCTCTGTCCCTTTATATTTAGTGCTTGGCAAAGCACTTGTACATATTGTTTCAGGTAACTGTTGAATAAATGGTTATGTTTAGTTCACGAAGATTTGACACTGAGATAGTCTGGAGCTTAGACTAGTGATCAGTTGCCAAATTGAAATAACACTCCGGTCATTTTATGGGACTGTTGTGTATTTGACTCTGTTGGCTACTCCTTATTAACTGAAGCTTCTTTTCTCTTGACTTCTTGGGAACCGTATTCTCTGGTCACCAATCTTTTCATCAGTGTTTACAACTTTTTCTTCTTAGTCTCTTATAGGTCCTTTACCTCTTCCTTCTTCTTGAATGTAAGTTCTCCGGTGAGAATCTTCTCTGTTTGTTTGTTTGTTTGTTGAGACAAAGTCTCTGTTGCCTAGGCTGGAGTATGGTGACAAGATCTTGGCTTACTGCAGCCTTGACCTCCGAGGCTCAAGTGATCCTCTTCCCTCAGCTTCCCAAGTAGCGGGACTACAGGTGCACACTACCATGCCCAGATAATTTTTTGTTTACTTTCTATGGACATGAAGTCTCAGTATGTTGCCCAGGCAGGTCTCGAACTCCTGAGCTCAAGTAGTCCCCCTGCCCCAGCCTCCCAAATTTTTGGGATTACAGGCATGAGCCACTGTGCCCAGCTCCTTTTCTCAGTAAACTTAAATTGGAGATGAATATTTATCCATGACCAAATGGTTATTATCTGTGAAATAAATGGGGAAAGAAATGTCAGGAAGCCAATAGGTAACTGGGCACTACGCACAGGACAGTTGATTAGCTAAAAGATGAAAACAGCTGTTATCCTATGAGAAGATAATCACCTTTAGCAGGAGTCAAAGAAATGCAAGTGAATATAAGAGTAAGGTATCTATTTTTTATCTAATTAATTAGCTAAAAGATGTTACAATAATACCTTTGGCTAATTAAAGGTGTACTGAGACTCTAACTTTCATTATGCTGCCTATGGCATTGTAAATTAGTAATATGTTTCAAGAACATTAAAGGGTTTGTATGCACTAATTTAGTGATCTCAATTATGGTACTCTTTCTGCAGCAGGTAATACTGATTGCCTACCCAGCTTCCTTGCCCTTTCATCCTTTCTAAAAGAATCCGGAGTTGCTTCAGGAACACACCCCTACCTAGGTCAGGGGTAAGTACTGATTAGTTGAGTCACACGGCACCCCTTTGAGTTGGCTGCAGTCTTGCATGCAGTTTGAGAACCTTGGTCTTAACCTGTGTCAATAATTAGAATTTACTTATAATAGAAAATAATTAGAAATGACTTAAGTAATTGCTAATAAATTTTACCAAATTAGTTGTCTAGACAATTAACTATAACTCTTCTGATACAAATCTAAGAGAAAAGTACAGAATTGTTGCATGCTATTGTTATTATATGAAAAAAAAAAATTGCCTGTGGAAAACAATAGTAAAATATAGCAAGAAGAAATGCTGTGTGCAAAATGTATCGGGGTGGGGATATTCAAGAGATTTTTCTTCCTCTTCTCTTCTTCTCCCAGAAGTGGAGTAAGGGAAGTTCATTAGAACTGAGTGGCAGGTGGTGGTAGGGAGGCCTCCTGGTTGTCCTTCTATCCGAGCTTTGCAGGTGTGAGTACAGCCTGCACAGGGCTTTCCAGTGTGTGTGTTTGTGTGGGGGTGAGGGAAGGAGTTCATGAGTTCTTAAGCTCCGGCCAGTTACTGAGAGCTGACCAGGTAGAAGCTGGAATAAATACAATCTTTTTAAAGTCTTTACTCTTTAACTACATTTTTCTTTTTCAATTCATGAACTATTCTCGGTAAATAATTTGCTAGCAACTTCCTTAGTTTTTAGTCTTCACAACTTTCTCTACCTGCCTTCCTACCTCCCAATTTCTGGCTGTTTAATTTGCTTTCTCTCCTTTTATCCAGTTATCTTTGAGCGGTGCCTCTTTCCATTCCTTTAGAAATGACATATTGAAGCTGTCATAAAATACACGTATCTAAGTCTGGGATGTCTTACTTGGTTGTGGTAAGCACATAGTTTTTGTGGACAAATTAATTATATCAGGTATTCCCATGAAAATATAACTAGTATTAAGAACCATAAGTGTTCTCCTGGAAACCAGATTTACGTTTTAAGATTGTTGAGAATACATTTCTGGCACAGGTGTAAGTAGAGACCCTATAGTGAGTTCAATACCTTTCGTAATGTTTTATGAACTATTAGAAACAAATCTCGCTGCATGTGGTTGCTCACGCCTGTAATCCCAGCAGTTTGGGAGGCCGAGGCGGGTGGATCATGAGGTCAAGAGATGGAGACCGAGACCATCTTGGCCAACATGGTGAAACCATGCCTCTAATAAAAATACAAAAATTAGCTGAACGTTGTGACAGGTGCCTGTAATCCCAGCTACTTGGGAGGCTGAGGTAGGAGAATCACTTGAACCCGGGAGGCGGAGGTTGTAGTGAGCCAAGATTGTAACACTGCACACTCCAGCCTGGGAACAGAACTAGACTCCATCTCAAAAAAAAAAAAAAAAAAAAGAGAGAAAGAAAAGGAAACAAGTCTTGTTCCTGTGAGAGTCCCTTTTAGGAAAATATGTTCTTATTATCTTTGAAGTCAGTTATTGAGGCAGATGGGTCAAAGTTGAAAGGAGAAAATTTGAGATTTGGAGATAATAAAGCAAATTGCTGCAGTCTTGTAAAATCTGCCATTGCTTAAACTAACCTGGAAATGGATTCTAACTCTGATCCTTTGTACAATCTTGGGCAAGTTCTTAGCTCTCTCTGAGGCTTTCTCTATTTTAAATAGGCAATAACTATCTTTGCCACATAGGTTTATTGTGATAATTAAATTAATTCATTTTTCAGCTAATTATTAGTTATAACCTAATATGGATTTAGGTATTATGCTAGGGAGGGACATACTTAATCTAAAATAAATGACCAAGAAAAAAAAAAAAGTTTGGGTTCCCTTTAATTTCTGCTAAAAAAATACATGACTATTTTAAGGTATTTAGGCAAAAGGATTTTGGTATAATAAAACATTATTGGCTATCCTTTAGGGATTTCTTTAGGGGATGTGCAGGAATTTGTTCTTTTGGAAGTATTACTCTTACGTGGTCTGTTGTATTCATTGCCTTTCTGTATCAAGCTTACATTTGAGCAAATTTGTTGCATTTTGTTTACTTTGGTAATCCATATGTTTGTATTTCTAGTGTGGATTGAATTTGATTGTATCTATCAGTCATTGTTTCTGACAAAATTGTTATGCCACAATTGTCTCATCTATTCTTTTGCTGAATTAAAAAGAAAAAAATAATTTAAGACAAGAATTTTGGCCATTGGGCTCTGTCTGGCCACGTTGAACAGGTATGGTTTTGTAATATGGTATCGGTGTCCTGCAGTTTCTGTTATTTAAATCATGAGTAACTGTAATGGGCAGAATGATGCAAACATTTCTGAAATCCTGTTTTTGTGACAATCTTTTTAGCAGAGCTTTTATATCATCTAGAGACTATGAAATGATTTGTTTTAAGGGGACTAAAGTGTATTTACCTGTAAAGTCAATTCTTAAATGCTGCAATGTGAAAATGTTGTTGTTAATGACATTTCACATTCCTAATTCTACTAAACTTTATAAAAACATTTCAAAGTGCCAACAGAGAATTGAATTTTAAGTCCACTTACAAGTAAAACATAAAAATTATTGTGTGTGTGTGTGTGTGTGTATTTGAGACACCTCAGTGCTTTTGGAAGTAGCCATTCTCAGTAACCCTAACTTCCAGAGCTGATGAGATGCTTCATCTCTTCTACAACCAATGGGAAAAGGACTTATGAAATTCCTGTGTGAAAGGAATTTTATTGAGCACATGTGACAGCCAGCCCTCTAACATCTGGGGATAGTTCTTAGTTCTTGGACCTGATGAAGAGATAGTAGACGTCAGTTAGTGAAGAGATATCTGGCTAGGCTTTTCAGATTCTTTTTGGTCAGGCTTTTCAGATTCTCTTTTTTTAGGTTAAACTACAACATATAGATCTAAAGAATTCTTATTTAGCCAGGCATGGTGGCTAATGCCTGTAATCCCAGCACTTGGGAGGCTGAAGTGAGGGGATCATTTGAGCCCAGGAGTTTGAGACCAGCCTGGGCAACATGGCGAAACCCTATCTCTACAAAAACAATACACAAATTAGCTGGGCATAGTGGTGCATACCTGTAGACACAGCTACTGAGGAGGCTGAAGTGGGAGGATCACTGGAGCCTGGGAAAGTCAAGGCTGCAGTGAGCTGTGATTACACCACTTCACTACAGCCTGGGTGATGATGTGAAACCCTATCTCAAAAAAAAAATTCTTGTTAGAATCAGATTGACTTTAGATCTCAAATTAATTATGCCCTTTTGTAGTTTGTTATCTTTTGTCTGCAGTTGAGAAATAAGGATAACTTTCCTCTTTCTGTCCTTAAATATATAGGTCTGGGAGAAAATTTAAAACTTGGTGGAAGAAGTATTCTGCCTGTGAGGGAGATCTCCCTCCCCATTCATTTCCTGTTCGACTTAACTCATTAAGAAGAACTATCCAGAACAGCCCAGACTTTGTCCCTGTCCTTTATAGAACAGGATGTCTATAACCCAGGGAACCTAGTATCCCCTAGGGTATAAAACCTGGAGTGGAGTGCTTTCAGCTGCAGTTTGATGTGGGGCATGCGCAGGAAAGACTTCATTCCTCCCGGGCAGCTTTCCTGATACTTGGGAACTGGCTTGCCATGCATTGTAGGCTTCTGTTGCTTCTTGTTGTCTGTCTGTGAGTAATAAAGTTGCTTTGTGTAACTTGCTGTGAGAGTGTACTGTCTCACAAAACTCATTGCGTATGCGCATAACTGAGTTTGTGTAAAAACCTCCTGTCAGAGATAGAAACTTTAGTAGAAATTCATGAGGGCTTTAAACCGAGAGTGGTACTGGTGCATGTTATTGGCGAGGCATTTAGAATTCCTCCTCTGAGATTGCTGTTGGTGTGTGGTATTCCCCTCTCAGGGATTGATGCTGGTGGTACACAGTATTCTACTTCACATTAGGGACTTTATAAAAGAGTAAGGAAGCAATGATTTCTATTCTTAGGAAGCTTACAAGCTAAACGTAATACAGATATGTGAAAAGAACTAACATGGATGGTTTTAGATGGTTGAGAAGTCATTGGAAAAATTGCAGTCAGCAAAGCTTCGCGTGAGATGTCCACTGATGGGATTGGTGTGGGAAGACAGTCTAGCAGTATAGGCCAGCAGGGACAGAGCACTGAAGCGGAAATGAAGAATCTTCATAACAGGGCTGGCAAATTGGTATCTTTTTAAAATTAAAGCAGTTAACAAATGAGAAATGAGGGGAGACCTGAGAAACACATACTGTGAGGTTTTGAAAGCCTAAACTGTCCCTTAAGCTTCATGGGGACCTTTACGTATCCTGCATTTGATTTATTGTGGTGTCTGCCCCTTGAATTGTGCTGGGCCCTTGGGAGTGCAGAATCATCATGTGTTGAGTCTAGGCCATGACCAGCAATGCAGCACATACCACTGCACATTTTAAGACCTGCTTGTGGTTCATTGTGACAGACATTTTTAAGCTTAGATAATTGAAATGTGGGAATTTAATTATAAGTAAATGAAAACAAAAAAAACAACAACCAGTTGATTCCATGTCAAACAAATGCTGTTGTCAGTTAATGAAGATAATGAAATTGAGTTTTTAAGAAAATAAACCGATGGTTAGTAAATTTACTGATTGTCAATTTTTGAAGCATCAGTTCTTTCTCAGGACTCACTTACATGTTTATTATATGAAATAGACTTGTATTTTTGTGATTTTATATCTTATGGGGTAAAAGCTTGTTTCTTAGGAAGAGGACAGTATTATTAGAAAATGACTTGAATTTCACCATAAAAATGTACTAAAAAATATAAATTACAGTAGTTTTATTTTGTTGATAGGCAGGTCTGCAAAAAAGAAAGAAAGTAATTTAAAACATCTTTTGGTAGGATAAGTCTTGTGAGAGGTTTTAGGAAGGGTAGGAACCCCTGACCCCCTTTTTAAAAAATGATCTTTAGGTTATTTGGAGAATGAATGTATTGGGTGAGCAAAAAGCAATATTAAATAAGCAAAGACCTTGGGTATCAGTTCAGAGCCCTTTGACTGAAGGAGGGCCAGAGAGGAAAATTTCAGGATGAGCTCTTGAGATACTTAAAGCTACAGAATTAAGTATTCATAGGGGATTTCAACAGCTTAGACATCTGTTGAATAACACATATCACTAAACATTTATCATCCGAGGATGGCTCTGGGTTATGTAGAGGATAAATTCAAAAAAGGAAACCATGGAGAAAGCAGTCTGGTTTGGTTTCATGCAAGTAGGGAATGAGCAATAATTCAAACTTGATGTGGATTTAGTATTTACTCTGCATGAACTGGCCTGAGTATTCTGTCCTGGCACTCAAGTTCTCTCACACAGGATATTATACATTCAAATGTTCCAATGGCTTCCAAACTGTGCTTTGTGATCCTAGAGGGTTGGTTAAATCAATTTAGTAAGTTGAACTAGTATTAGAAAAAAATAGAGTAGAAAAGACACACCATATGTAATCCTAGCACTTTGGGAGGCTGAGGCGTGCAGATCACTTGAGGTCGGGAGTTTAAGACCAGCCTGGCCAACATGGCGAAACCCATCTCTACTAAAATATCAAAGTTAGCAGGACATGGTGGTGCACACCTGTAATCCCAGCTGTTCAGGAGGATGAGGCAGGAGAATTGCTTGAACCCGGGAGATGGAGGTTGCAGTGAGCTGAGATCCTGCCATTGCACTCCAGCCTGGGCAATGGCAGGATCTCCTGCCGTTATTTCCATCTTAAATAAATAAAAAAAGATACCATAGCGTATGCAGTGTAATAAGGGCAAATGTTGTTTAATGAAACTTGTTTCTGTTTTACAAGTACACACGCACGAGGATACAATGTCAGATTTTAAAATGTAGTTATTACTGCAAGTCATGATCAAAATATAAAAAAATTCAGGTACACCATCTTATGAGTTTAGATGTGTGTCTCTATCATGTATATAGGGAAGCCTGATTCACCTTTTATTGCAAAGGTATGTGGGACAGATCACTTGGAGAAGAGAGATGGTTTGGAGGTCACAGTGTTGGTGGCATGAGACACATTTTATAGGTCTTGTGAAGTGCTTCAAGGTAGAACCTGGCTAGCCCCATTGTAGATAGCCCCTGAAGGTGGTCACAGCCACTGAATCTAGCATCTGAGACTAAGATCAAGAAAGAGGACTTATCTAGTTCATGAAAGCAGATATTTTCTTTTTTTTGAGACGGAGTTTTGCTCTTGTTACCCAGGCTGGATGTGATCTTGGCTCACTGAAACCTCCTCCTCCTGGGTTCAAGCAATTCTCCTGCCTCAGCCTCCCAAGTAGCTGGGACTACAGGTGCGTGCCACCATGCCCAGCTAATTTTTGTATTTTTAGTTGAGATGGGTTTTCACCATGTTGACCAGGATGGTCTCGATCTCTTGACCTTGTGATCCACCCGCCTCGGCCTCCCAAAGTGCTGGGATTATAGGCGTGAGCCACCGCGCTCGGCTGAAAACAGATATTTTCTATGCAAATGCATACATTTGACATAAACCATGTCTTTTAATTTTGTTCTGTTAAGTATTTTATGTTTTTAGAGGAATATAGCTTGGTTGTTAGAAACAATTTTTTGTGTTTTTGGAGGAATATAGCTTGGTTGTTAGAAAAAGGAAGATTTACTCAGATGAGCAAGTTTGAAACAGAAAGCAAAATGCCAACCTGTAAAGTTTGAAAATAAATAAATTGGACAAGGAATCAAATACACCAAGAATAGAAAAATGAATGTTACATATAGGTATGAAAATGGATCTCAAATGGTAAAATAAAAATGCATTTCTGAACATGAGTTTAATTAAACTGGAATCATCTATGTGGTGCATAATTTTTTACTAATTCTCACATAGTAAATTGTCAATTAGAATAATTTCTCACATAGCAATTTCTCACTTCATATATATTAAATGCACAGATTACTAAAAAAGTGAATCCTATATTGAATGAATTATGTAAGTTAGTTTCTTATGTAATGGTTGAGTACTTTAATGTGACTTATTTAAATGTGTTACATTTGATAGACTTGATATTATTTTATTCAAGCTTTAACGTATTCTCTAATGAATGGTGTTTGTGATGGAGAAAGGAAAAGGAGATTGTGATGCTTTACTATACCTCATGATTTTTTTTTTTTTTTTGAGACGGAGTTTTGCTCTTGTTACCCAGGCTAGAGTGCAATGGCGCAATCTCGGCTCACCGCAACCTCCGCCTCCTGGGTTCAGGCAATTCTCCTGCCTCAGCATCCCGAGTACCTGGGATTACAGGCACGCGCCACCATGCCCAGCTAATTTTTTGTATTTTTAGTAGAGACGGGATTTCACCATGTTGACCAGGATGGTCTCGATCTCTTGACCTTGTGATCCACCCTCCTTGGCCTCCCAAAGTGCTGGGATTACAGGGGTAAGCCACCGCGCCGGGCCCCTTACCTCATGATTTATGTGCCTTATTGAATACGGTTCCTTAATAGATTGGAAGAACCAATCATCCTTCAAAGAAAATAGATTACTGGGAAAATATTGTAAAGAACATTGGACTAATTGAAAAACTTAGACTCAGAGCATTTAGTGCTAGATAAATTTAAAAATGTCAGGCACAGCTAAATGAATTCAGTTTTCTTGCTTCCTAGTTCTTCATTCACCACTAGATACTATTTTCTTATTATAGGAGAAAATAATTTAATATTAATGGAATTTTCAAGTTAGGTGAGGATTTTACTGCAGATTAAGGCTGTGACAGGAGGATGTATCTACTTTGAGCTCTGTTGGAAGTTTTGGCCATGATAATTATTTAACATCAGTTTCCATGGCAGCAAGGAGAAAAACTTAGGAAACAGATGGATTCAGAGGACCTTAAGTGATCAAGCCCCATAGGAGCCAGCAGCTGGCCTTCTGTGGGCTGCTTAATAGCATTTTCTTTAGCTTGCGGTCTGCCTGTACTCGGCAGCAAGCTGGAGGTCAGATCTGTGGTGCAAAGACATTTGCATCCACGTTCTAGTATATACTCACTCACAGGTGACCTCGCGCATATCTCTGCCTCTCTCCTCTTTCTCCTTTTTTCTTTTATTGTGTGTGTGTTGTGCATGCAGGTTCAAAATGACAGGTGGTAAAATGAGCAGCAAAAGGATACTTTTGGCTATGCCTGCTCTTCCTGTCTTTCAGATATTGCACATCCTGAGCCTGTTATTTTACATAAAAGAAAAATGAGACCACTTCACACATCCATAGAGAAGGGTGATTGAAAAGAGAAAAGAAGGGCCGGGCGCGGTGGCTCAAGCCTGTAATCCCAGCACTTTGGGAGGCCGAGGCGGGTGGATCACGAGGTCAAGAGATCGAGACCATCCTGGTCAACATGGTGAAACCCCGTCTCTACTAAAAATACAAAAAATTAGCTGGGCATGGTGGCACGTGCCTGTAATCCCAGCTACTCGGGAGGCTGAGGCAGGAGAATTGCCTGAACCCAGGAGGCGGAGGTTGCGGTGAGCCGAGATCGCTCCATTGCACTCCAGCCTGGGTAACAAGAGCGAAACTCCGTCTCAAAAAAAAAAAAAAAAAAAGAGAGAGAGAGAAAAGGAGAAGCAGAGAGTGCTTAGCAGCAAGGCTATGTATGTATTACTTCTGTATACCAGGCAATTTTCCAGGCTATAGTTTCACCCCGAACCTTGCCTCCCCTGCTGAATGTGGCTAGTACCAAATTCCTGCCATTGGCTGAGTCATCATGCCCTAGTTGTTCTGGCACTGTAGTCAACATTTGTAGCCTTTACCATTGTTGCTTTGGACCTAGATCACTGGATTAGATTATAGGCTAGATAATTAGGTTTTCCTAAATTGAGAATCTGCTGAGAACTTCCCCAGAAGGCACACCATGGTGGTTATTCACAAAGATGGCCTGGAGTATGTGTGCTGGGAAAATCCAGTAAGTCACTCCTTAATTCAGTTCAGCAGCCTTTTACTGATTGCCCAGAAACTGGATGATCTGGCAGAATTAAATGGATTATTTTGTTTAAGACCTAAAGCAAAAAGTTTAAGATGGGCCTAAAGGGATTCTATATGTAAATTGTTCCTATGAATGATTGTTGATAATGTTGGAAAAAAATAGGAAAAGAATTCATACAAATGACTGTCCTGATGGTGGGAATATAATTATTTCTGTCTTATTTCCAAACTCTCTCTAAAGTTTCAGTACTGTTTATACAATAATAATATTTAATAATAACAACTGGTTTTGTTCTCATGGGGGAAAAAGACCCAAGATAAAAATTCCAGACATGTAAAAGTGAAAATATGGCTAGATTCAGAGTCAAAAGTGTTGAAAAGAAAAATACCACAGCAAAAAACCCCAAGAACTTAAATGAGAGTATTTAATGTTAATTGTGTTTTACTCTATTGGTTGAGATAACCTTTTTTTTTTTGAGAGCCTAACATTGACATGTAATGTTTATTGAACACATATTGCTTTTAAAATTTTTAAATATACATATATACATGGTCCTTATTAGGGTTTTATTTTCTTAAAAAATTTTTTTACTATTTTTACCATGAACATTTTAAACATACTCAAAAACGAATATCAAAATAACTAGCATATTCTGGTTTTAAAATAGAATAATATGGTAAACTTCTATATACTTATTTAGGTTCTATAGTTTTTTTTTTTTTTTGACACAGAGTTTCGCTGTTGTTACCCAGACTGGAGTGCAATGGCATGATGTCGGCTCACCACAACCTCTGCCTTCTGGTTTCAAGCAATTCTCCTGCTTCAGCCTCCCAAAGTGCTGGGATTATAGGCGTGAGCCACCATGCCCGGCCTGGTTCTGTAGTTATGCAGAATTATTTTAAGTCATTTTTTTTTAACTGAGCAGATAATACAGAGTTACACTATTACCCATCTCTTTCCTGCCCCCGTACACATATGAAGTGAAGTTTCTCCTATTAATATCTTGCATTAGTGTGGTATATTTGTTAAATGAAGCAATACCGATACATTATTCTTAACTAAAGTCAGTAGATTACATTGAGGTTCACTCTGTGTTGTACAATTAGATGGGTTTTGGCAGATGCTCAATGTCATCTATGTACTATGTGGAATAGTTTTGTAACCCTCAATTCCCTTGCTCTTTACCTAATAAATCTCCCGCCCTTTTTCTCACCTAACCTATCAGTGGTTAGGCCAACCACTGATACTTTGTTTTGTTTTAAACTGCTTCCAAAGTTTTGCCTTTCACAGAATGTCATCCAGTTGGAATCATGTAGTATATATCCCTTTCAGACTGGCTTCTTTCACTTAGCAATATGGAAGAATGGAAGATGGAAGACTCTTAAATGCATATACTGTGACTTGATCGCTTATTCTTTTTTTTTTTTTTGAGACAGAGTCTCATTCTATTGCTCAGGCTGCAGTGCAGTGGTGCAATCTTGGCTTTATTATAAGAGTTTTAGCTTTGGAAGAAACTGCCAAACTTTTCCAAAGTGGTTGTAGAAACTAAAGTCTTATAGACTTTAGTTAAGAATTCCCACTGCTTATGGGAATTTTGCATTCCCATAAGCAGTGAATGAGAGCTCCTGTTGCTGCATATCCTTGCCGGCCTATGGTGCTGTCATTGTTTTGGATTTTAGTGCTTCTAATAGGTACACAGTAGTGTTTCATAGTTTTGTTTGCACCTTCCTAATGATGTATAACATTGAATATGTTTTCATATGTTGTTTTGCCATCTGCATATATTCTTTGGTGAGTTCAGATCTTTTGCCTGTTTTATATCTGGTTGTTGTTTTTCTTATTCTTGATTGTTACTAGTCCTTGGTATATTTTGGATATAAGTCATTCATCAGATATGTGTTTTGCAAAGTTTTTTTTTTTTTAATTATTATTATTTTGTGAGACAGAGTCTCACTCTGTCACCTAGGCTGGAATGCAGTGGCACACTTGGCTCACTACAACCTCCACCTCCCGGGTTCAAGTGATTCTCCTGCCTCAGCCTCCTAAGCAGCTGGAATTACAGGCATGCTCCACCATGCCCAGCTAATTTTTGTATTTTTAGTAGATACACGGTTTTATCATGTTGGCCAGACTGGTCTCAAACTCCTGACCTCAGGTGATCTGCCCACCTCCGCCTCCTAAAATGCTGAGATTATAGGTGTGAGCTTCCGCACAATTTTATATTGTGCATATTTGAAGTTTACATCATGTGTTTTGCAAAGTTTTACTTCCAGTCTACAGCTTTTTATTCCTTAACAGCTTCTTTCACAGAACAGGCATTTTTAATTTTAATGAAGTCCAACTTACCTGTTTTTTCTTTGCATCAAACTTTTGGTGTTACATCTAAAAAGTCATTGTGAAACCTGAAGTTTTCTAGATATTATAATAATGCTATGTTATCTTCTAGGAGTGTTATGGTTTTGTGTTTATATTTAGATCTGTGATTTATTTTGAGTACATTTGTGTGAAGGGTGTGAAGTTCATATCTAGATTTATTATTTTACTTGTGGAAGCCCTGCTGTTCTGGCATCGTTTGTTTAAAAGACTGTCTTTGCATTATTATATTTCATTTGCTCCTTTGTCAAAGATCGGTTATGGGTCTATTTATGGGTTATTTTATTCTCTTGGTCTGTTTTTCCTATTCTTTCACCCATACCACACAATCTTGATTACTGCAGCTTTATGGTGAGTCTTGAAGTCAGGTAATGCCAGACCTCTGACTTTATTTTTCTTCTCCAGTATTGTTGCTTACTCTGAGTCCTTTGCCTTTCAGGATAAACTCTAGAATCAGTTTTGTTGATATTTATAAAATTGCTTGCTGGGATTTTGATTGGGATTGCACTGAATCTATAGATCAAGTTGGGAAGAACTAAAATTTTGACAATATTTTAAGTCTTCCTGTCTAGAAACATAGAATATCTTTCCATTTATTTAAATCTTTAAAAAATTTCTTTCATCAGAGGTCTATAGTTTTCCTCATATACGTCTTAGATATAGTTTGTTAGATTAAAACATAAGGTTTTTTTTGGGGGGGTGAAATGTACATGAAGTTGAGTTTTAAATTTCAAATTCTACCTTTTCATTTCTGATAATAGGAAAGACATCGACTTTTATCTATTAACCTTGTATCCTGAAACCTTGCTATTAGTTCCAGGAATATTTTTGTTGATTCTTTGGGGTCTTATCTGTAAACAAAAACAGTTTTATTTCTTTCTTCACAATTTGTATTCATTAATGTCCTTTTCTTGTTTTTATTTTCTAGGATTTTTAGTATGATGCTGGATTTGAGTGGTGAGAGGAGGGATATCTTTGTCTTGCTCCCAATCTTAGGGAGAAAGTGTCTCGTTTCTCACTATTCAATATGACATGAGCTGTAGGTATTTGGTAGATCATCTTTATCAAATTGAGAAACTTCCCATCAATCTTACTAATTTGCTGAGAGTTTTTATCATGACTTGGTATTAGATTTTGTTAAATGCTTTTTCTCTTTTAACTTTTTAATTAATTTTAATTGACAAACGTATATATTTACCTCAAATGTTCTTTCTACATTTATTGATGCGATCTTAAGATTTTTCTTTTTTACCTCTTGATAAGATGGGTTACATTAATTGATTTTAGAATGTTCTTTCAGCCTTACATACCTAGAATAAATCTCACTTGGTTGGGGTAATTTTTTATAACACATTATTAGATTTGATTTTCAAGTATTTTATTGAGGAGTTTTATATCTATGTTCATGGGAGAGAATGGTCTGTAGTTTTCCTTTCTTGTCATGTCTTTATCTTGTTTTGTTGTTAGGGTAATACTGTCCTCATAGAATAAGTTAGCAAGCATTCTTTTTGCTTCTATTTCTGAAAGAAGTTGTGGAGAATTGGTTTAATTTTTCTTTAAATATTTGGTAAAATTCCCAGTGAGACTATATGGACCTGGTGCTTTCTTTTTTGGGATGCTTTTAGTTATTATGTTTAAAGATAAAGATGTATTCAGATTATGTACTTGTGTGAATTTTGAAAGTTTGTGTCTTTCAAGGTATTGATTCAGTTTCATCTAAGTTTTCATATTGTAGTCACAGAGTTGTTTATAGTATTTCTTTATTATTTCAGTACATGGGGGATTAGTAGTGATAACCCTAATTTCATTTCTGATATTTGGGTCTTCACTGTTTTTTTTTTCTTGGTTATCCTAGCTAGAAGTTTATTAATTTTATCAATCTTTTCAAGGAACCAGCTTCTGGTTTTATTGATTTTTTTTCTCTATTAATTTTTTATTTTCAGTTTTATTGATTTGTGCTCTACTTATTATTTTTGCTACTTGCTTTAGGATTATATTGCTCTTTCTCTAGTTTATTAAGGCAGAAGCTTAATTATTGCTTGTAGATCTTCTGCTTTTCTACTATATGCATTTATTGCTAAATAGTTCCCTCTAAACACGGCTTTTGTTACACTGCACAAAGTTTTATAAGTCGTATTTTTATATTTAACTTAAAATATTTTAAAATTTCTTTGGTGACTTTTGCAACCCATATGTCATTTTGAAGTATGTTATTTTCAAATCTCCTGGTATTTTTGGATTTTATATAATTCTATTTGGTCCCTTATATGCCCATTTTATTGCTTTTAAGTATTTTAAGTGCTTGCTATAGAGCTTGCAATATACATATTTAAAATCCACTTTGGAATAACAGTGTACTTCTTCCACAGTAGCACAGTTACTTTAAAATAGTAGTTTCAGTTCCTGCTTCCATCTCTTATAATGCTGTAATTAATTTCATGTATCCATATGCTATAATCAACCAATGCATTGTTCTTATTTTACTCTGAACAAATGATTATCTATTAGATGAATTAAGAATAAAAGGATAAAAATTTTATTTTACATTATTTTTCCCTTTCTGATTCTCTTCCTTTCTTTATGTAGGGCTGAAGAACTGTTAACATTTCTTGCAAGGCACATTCCCTCAGTTTTTATTTGTTCAAGGAAATTTTTTCTCTTCTCCTTTTGAAGGATGATTTTCTTGGATACAGATTTCTCAATTAATGGGCCATTTCTTTCAACAGTTTACCTATTTCATTCCATTTTCTTCTTGACTTCTGAAGAGATGTCTGATAAAATTCTTATCCTTGTTCCTCTATAGATAAGGTTACGTTCCTCTGGCTTTCTTTAGTGTTTTCTATTTTCTTTGCTTTTCTTCAGTTTGAATATGGAATGCCTAGGTATAGATTTTTTGTAATTTATCCCGCTTAGTGTTTGGTATCTGCCGTTAAATTTGGAAAATGCTTAGCCATTATTACTTAATATGTTTATGTGCTCCCTTCTCTCTTTATTCTTCTTCTGATATTCCTATTATGTGTATGCTATGTTATTTGTTATTGTCTCACACTTCTTGGATATTATTCCCTTTTCTGACTTTCCAGTTTGAGAAATTTCTGTTGACATTTGTCAGGCTCACTGATTCTTTGCATGGTTTTGTCTAGTCTACTGATGCCCATGAATACCATTCTCCCTTTCATTCTGTTCAGTGTCTTTGATTTCTAGTACTTCCTTTTGGCTCTTTGAGTTTTCATCTTTCAGCTTTAATTACCAATTTGTTGCATGTTGTCTGCTTTTACCATTAGAGTACCTAACATATTAATTGTAGTTACTTTAAGTTCCTTACATGATAATTTAAACATCTATCATATCTGAGTCTGATTCTTGCTTTGTCACTTATGACTGTTTTTTTCTTGCCTTTTAGCATGGCTTGGAATTGCTTGTTGAAAGCTGGACATGATGTATAGAGTAACAGGAACTGAGGTAATTAGACATTTCAAATGAGGTTTGATGCCATTTGGGCTGGGAGCTAGCCTGTGGTTAATGTGTGCTATTGCTGCAGGAGTCAGGAACAACTCCTTTCCTTTCCTTGTTTTTGTCTCCCCGGTTGTCCTTGGGATTCATAGTATGAACATTTTAAGGACTTAAGGAATAATAAATCCCCTTCTCAATTCAGTTTATTTGGTAGATTACAAACACCAAAAGTATGCCGGCAATAGAAGAATTAATGAAGTTTTAAGTAACTGATAGTTAACTGGATAGAAAATGCTATATTTTTATTAGCACGAAATGCATGAGTACCTGATTTACTGTTTCCTTTTTAAAATTTTGTAGATGAAATATTGTCTGTATTTATTTATACGGCCATTTTTTCTATATAACAATATAGTATCCAAATAGAAATAGCACAAATGCAGTAAAGGTGGGACTTCTTCCTGTCCTTTACTCCATTATTTCTCTTACCCCAAGTGTTACTGAGAGGAACCAAAAGATGAACTGCAGCCTTTCAGAATGCCCAAGTTTTTGCTACCTAATTTTTTTTTTTTTTTGCCCGGTTTGACTTCTGAATGTGCTATAAGTACATATGTACTTTTTTGTATATATTCCAATGGACTTTTGGAAATTTAAATAATTATTTTTAAAGTACCATATGCATATTTTGTTTTCAAAACAAAGTAAAAGTATACCATTAAGTCCTCCTTTGAAAGTGTAACAGAACCATAATATAAAAATGAGTAGGAATGCCAGCTGCTACTTGCCATGTGAAAATAACTGAAGTAAAAATGAAAAGTCAGGCACAGTAGACAAGTTGAAAAATAAACGTGTCTATTAAACAGAAAATAACTTGTCCATAAACAGAAAAATAAGAGCTATCTATATACAGGGTTAATTGCTGGATTAGAGAAGTAGCAGGTATTATGAATTCAAGAGGTGGATAGATCACTTTGGGATGGAGTGGACAGAGAAGGAAGGCAGCAGAGCTAGTCATTAAAGATAACTGAGAGGCCCTAAGCCAGGGACACTCACCACAGTGGCAAAGTGTATCAATAGAATCTAGAGTGCTCACAACTGACTGAGTTTTCTTTATCAAGTTTTCTAAACAGTTCATCATAGGTGTCTATCAAAATCTTGATGAATTATTCATGACTTAAGAATTACGGCTAGGCATGGAGGATCATACCTGTAATTCCAGCACTTTGCGGGGCTGAGGTGGGAGGATCACTTGAGGGAGGCCAAGAGTTTGAGAGAGCAACTGTCTCTACCAAAAATAAAAAATAAATAAATAAATAAAAAATAGCCAGGCATGGTGGTTTGCACCTGTAGTCCTAGCTACTTGGAAGGACGAGCTGGGAAGAGCACTTGAGCCCAGAAGTTTGAGGCTGCAGTGAGCTGTGATTGCACCTGGGATCAAGACCTTGCTCTTAAAAAAAAAGTTACGAGAACAGAGAATTAACTGCAGGATGAGTTAAGAAATGAAAATAAAAGGTTCTAACCTTTATTTGTATAAGTAAATAACCTGGTTATTTATTTGTATCCTTTGACTCTTGTTTCTGACATTATTACATTAAAATGATGTACTCTGAACAAAAGAAGAGATGTAATAAGCAAGCTTTCAGATTCTGCCCTCTTGAGAAAGTAACCCCCAAGTCTAAAGCAAGGGAATTGGAATACAGCCAATCTAAATTTGAATCCTGGCTCTATTTTGTATTACATGTGGAGATACTGATAGTGCTGATGGGTTAGGATGATTGAGATAATGGAAGTAAAGTAATTAACTCAGCGTTTGTCACATAGTAAGTAACCATTAAATGGTTGCTATTGTTCAATAATGGTAATAAAACCCACATTCAGTTATGTGGCATATAATTGCTTTGAATTAAAGATATCTCTAAGTACATTTTTTTCATGTAAGCCAATAAATGCAGTGACAGTTACCATTTAGTTTAGAACTATGTAATGCAAATTTCAAAGGGCCAAAATTTATTTTACTCTTAAGAAAAATCTAGTCTGTTAGCAAAAGAAAGTCATATTATTTAGGGAGCTGTATTTCCGTATCTGTAATTTACATGGAACGCTAACAAAAAGTCAGTATGGAATCTCACCGGGGAAACCTTGTATAATTTCAGCTTCTTAGTAGATGCCTGAGCTGTGGCCATCTGAGATGATTGGAATGACTTTCTCTTAAGTGGCTACACTCAGTTGGGTGAACTTCTCTGTGGTGCTTTTTTTCCCGCAATTACATCTGTAGCAGTGGGACTTCATTTGGCATTCATCTAACCTTGCTCAATTTGAAGTCATGATTCCAACAGGGAAGTGAGGTGATCCTAGGGGAAGGGCTAAAAGTTGAAGAATGCTGCAGAGTTGTTTTTTAGATTAAGGAGAATGATTTAAGGGCTTGTTGGTTACAATGCCTCTGTTACTCCTAGGGATCTGTGAAAACCACCTGCTGTCATGTGTTTGAAGAGCCATAGATGAAAGAAATGAAGCCTATGAGGATATTACTATTGTTTATTCTGAAGTTTTTTTTTGTTTTTCTAATAGTTTGATTTGAAGTGGTTTTGTGCAGCAAACTTGGAAAATCATCAACATTTAGTGCACTTGCATTTTGATATGTGAGAATAAATGCCAAAATATAAACTTTGCATATGTGATATAATTTAAAAATATATATGGTTTCTGCCTCCAGTTCCTGGCAGAGTTCCTAAAACCCTTGCAATTCCTTGGGCAGTAAGGGTGCTGGGTACATCTTCTGTTCTAATATTTGGTCGTTGACTCTTGTTCCTGACATAGTGCTGAATTCCTTGGAATTTTCTGGGTGATAGGAGCGTCTTTTGTTCTCCTGTGATAACTCTTGGTGCCTTCTGGATAAGAACTGGCCGCCAGAAAGACCCCACCACAATGAGAAGCCTTGAACTTTCAGCTCCACCCCCACCCTCTGGGAAGGGGAGTGGGCTGGAGATTGAGTTAATAATAGAACATGGCTACGTGATGAAGCCTCTTTAAAATTCCATGAACTGTGAAGTTCTGGGAGCTTCTGGGTTGCTGAGCACATCCACGTGCTGGGAGGGTGGAGCACTGCAACTCTACAGGGACAGAAGCTTGGGACTTGTCTGGAGCTCATCCTATGTATCTCTCCATCTGGTTATTTATTTGTATCCTTTAAAATATCTTTCGTAATAAATTGGCAGTAGTACATAAATTGTTTTCCTAGTTTCTGTGATACAGTCCAGCAAATTATTGAACCTCAGGAGGGTTCGTGGGAACCTCCGATTTATAGCCAGTGGTGGATAACCTAGGGCCGTACTACTTGTGATTGGCATCTGAAGTGCAGGGCAAACTTCTGGGCCTGAGCCCTTAAACTGTGGGGTCTGTGCTAACTCCGGTTGATGTCGGAATTAAATTGAATTGTAGGACACCCAGCTGCTGTTGGAGAATTGGTTTGTGAGAGGAAAAAACCTGACACCTCTACTCACAGAAGTGCTGAGTGTGAGAGTACAGAAGAGAAACACAGTTGTTTTTTTCCTATATTCAGCTTCGTTTATGAATTTTCTTACCGCCCAAGAAGAAAGACATAACTTTTACTGAAACCTCTCAACAGCAATACTGCTAGGATGGAATCTCCTTAATCACCCATTTGGGTGTTGAAAAGGCCACACCTGTGCTCCCGCCTGTAAATGGGGTGGAATTGAAGCAGCCCACATTGTATGATGATTGGGAACCGCTATCTGAGTCTCAGGAATAAAAAATTCCAGTTCTTTCCAGTTTAGCCAGGAGGCTTACTGACTAGAAAGTCTTCCCCTGAGAGAGATAAAGGTGCCTTAGGCAAAAGACGGTAACACTGAAGAATATAGAGTTCCTATTT
This sequence comes from Callithrix jacchus, assembly GCF_049354715.1. Taxonomy (NCBI): domain Eukaryota; kingdom Metazoa; phylum Chordata; class Mammalia; order Primates; family Cebidae; genus Callithrix; species Callithrix jacchus. The sequence goes on along the minus strand of NC_133511.1, from coordinate 38,915,794 downwards.
CTTTTTTCTTTTCTTTTTTCTTTTTTTGTGGCGGAGTTTCGCTATTGTTACCCAGGCTGGAGTGCAATGGCCGATCTCGGCTCACCGCAACCTCTGCCTCCTGCGTTCAGGCAATTCTGCCTCAGCCTCCTGAGTAGCTGGGATTACAGGCACGTGCCACCATGCCCAGCTAATTTTTTGTATTTTTAGTAGAGACGGGGTTTCACCATGTTGACCAGGATGGTCTCGATCTCTTGACCTCGTGATTCACCTGCCTCGGCCTCCCAAAGTGCTGGGATTACAGGCGTGAGCCACCGCGCCCGGCCTAGAGTTGCTATTTAAAGTTTGAGACTTCTGGAGCCTTCTGGTTCATTCTCAGATATGTTTACTGGCTTGCCCTTTCTTCTCTATTTGAGTAATTATTGTAGCATTTACACCATGCAATTGGCGATTATTTACTTTCCTCTTTCCTCATTATAAGCTCCTTAGGAGTAGAAAACTATCTTTAACATGAAGCAGTGTGTTTGGTTCATGATGGATCTAAATAAGACTTAAGTGAAATTATATGAATGACTTTGCTTTCTATTTTTTTTCTTTTTTTGAGATGGAGTCTCACTCTGTTGCCCGGGCAGGAAGGCAATGCTGCGATCCCAGTTTATTGCAACCTCTACCTCCCGAGTTTAAGCGATTTTCCTGTCTCAGCCTCCGGAGTAGCTGGGATCACAGTCATGCACCACCACACCTGGCTCATTTTTGTATTTTCAGTAGAGATGGGGGTTTCACCATGTTGGCCATGCTGGTCTCAAACTCCTGGCCTCAGGTTATCCACCCACCTTGGCCTCCCAAAGTGCTGGGATTACAGGTGCAAGCCACTGTGCCCAGCCTCTCTCTTGCTATAAATATATATATATATATATATATATATATATATATATATATATATTTTTTTTTTTTAACCTTCAGTAATGGACAGAAAATAAAGTGATGGACATTCTCTTGATAAGCCAAACGATTTAATTTTTGGTTACCCTTAACAAAATATATAGATAAGTATTTATTTAATTCATTAGTATGATGGCCAAAGGATATCGCTGTTTTTTTTTTTTTAATGATATGACAAACGTATTGAGTAGGTATAAGCCCTGAATCCCGATGTTCAAGAAGTTATTCAGTTTAGTAATTATTAATGTATATTAATATACCTAATTTTGTATGGCAAAAGGAAACCTATGCATTACAAAGTTGAAAATTAAAGCATAAGAAAATTGTGAATGCTGCCACCTGAGAGATTGTGCTTCTGTTGTGAATTTGGCCCAGTTTTGTAGTATATGTCAATTGCTTATGTAGTTAGACTTGGGATTAGATTGAAAATTTATATTTCTAGTCTAAGAAGATACTTTGCAATGCTTTGTCATAACTATCTAGACTTCCTAGTCAGTTTATTAATAACTGATAGGAAGCAAAGTGTCCATGTACCTAATTTACATAAAGAAATTAAAGCTAACTTTAAAAAAATAGTTTTAAGACATTTCTAAAATGGATTATTTGTATCTATTTTATACTACAGCAGAGTCTACTGAATATAATAGAATCTGTTTTCCGGATGACTAGTATGGGCATCATGAACATCACTTAACACTGTTTCCCGTGCTTTGTAAATTTGTCATCTAAGTTTCAAATACGATTCATTTGACTGAATACGCAAGGTGGTAGTTGTCTATTTAGGGAAAGTTTGATGTACTGTGGATTGTGTAGCTTCATTTTCCACAAGGACATTGTGATTTTTTTCTTTTATCAAGTACAAAGAAGGAAGAAAAGTTCAAGCTGCATTCTGGTTTTTTTAATCTTTCTTCTCTCTGCATCAGCATCTGAATTCTCTTTAGGAGAAAATCAGCAGTTTTGTATTTGACCGCAGAGGTATGCATGGCTGGCTATTAAACCTTATGTATTAATGCTCTGGGTGTGTGGGTGAATGTGGAGAAATCCTCTGACCAAGAATGACCTCTTTAGGCTGGAATTCAATTACAGCTGAAAAGCCAGTGTTGCTTTCTCATAATCAGATTTTAAAACACTGAATGTGCACTTCAGAGCTTAAATTCCTTCCCTTTCAAGGACTATCAGAATTGGCATATGTCTTTGATTAAGCCTCATGCAAATGCTGACATAAGCCATGTCTAGGAAATTGCTAAATTTTAATTGCATTTTTAAAGTGGGCTGCTTAAATAGTAAGTCATATGTCACTTAATGATAAGATTACATTCTGAGAAATGTGCTCTTAGGTGATTCTGTCATTGTGGGAACGTCATAGAGTGTATTTCCACAAACCTAGTTGGTATAATTTACTGCATACCTAGGCTATATGATAGAGCCTGTTGTTCCTAGGCTATAAACCTGTATGCCATGTGATTGTACTGAATATGGTAGATAGCTGTAATGCAATGGTAAATATTTGTCTATGTAAATATAAAAAGTTGCTGGGCGCGGTGGCTCACGCCTATAATCCCAGCACTTTGGGAGGCCAAGGCGGGTGGATCATGAGGTCAAGAGATCGAGACCATCCTGGTCAACAAGGTGAAACCCTGTCTCTACTAAAAATACAAAAATTAGCTGGGCATGGTTGTGTGCGCCTGTAGTCCCAGCTACTCGGGAGGCTGAGGCAGGAGAATTGCTTGAACCCAGAAGGCGGAGGTTGCGGTGAGCCGAGATCGTGCCATTGCACTCCAGTCTGGGTAACAACAGCGAAACTCCATCTCATTAAAAAAATAAATAAATAAATAAATATAAAAAGTACAGTAAAACTACAGTATTATAATCTTAGGAGACCACTGTCCTATGTGCAGTCTATTTTTGACTAAGGTTTTGCTTTTTTTTTTTTGGCTTTTGCTGAATGATTTGGCAAGTCATTCAGGTTTTTTTTTTTTTTTTTAACCTTTCGATGAAATGACTTAAAAAAAATCCTTAAAATTAGGAACGATGCTTTGGTGCCTCACAGTGTAACTTAAGATTTATGTTGTTACATTCTTTTAAAAGTTTAAGTAGCACAGCAAATAACTTCATCCTACTGTTGTAAAGAACTGTGGGCAGATCTTTTTATTTTGCTTCTTACCCAGATATTGTCAATGGAAAGGGCTGTGTCTGAGAATTGGGTTCTTTAAATTGATGAAACTTGCTTTAGTGGGGCACTCTGGGGCCCTGGGAGCAGGGAGGGTTGAGGGTTATCTGAGCTTCTGAGTGCATTGGGTAAGCTATTGGTTAGTCCCTAAATATATGCCTGATAAGAAGAGAATCTTAGTGTGACCATCTGCCCAACTCAATTAGCAGCTATGCAAATGTCTGGTTCCAGTTAATGATAAAAGATCCCTCACATTTTTGTTTAAAAGTAGCTTTCACAGAAAGCCTTCCCTCACCATCTCAAAGAAAGTTGAACAGTTTCCTTGTTGCCTTTTCTATGTTTTTCTACATAGCACTTATCACTCTCTAACATATTCTATATTTAACTCTCTTTTTCAACCAGAATGTAAGCTCCACGAAGGCAGGGATTTTCTCTCTCTGTTTGCTGCTGAATCCCCAGTAGCTAGGACAGTGCTCAATAAGTTTTGAATGGTTGGTGATTACATAGTTTTTGATAGAAGCAGGTGGAAACAGTCTGTATGTGTCTACCCCTGCCAACTTATACAAAAAGGCATTATTGTCTTAGACCAAAATTAGCCATATATTTATATGGGCCTTCGATTGCAAGTAGGTACAAACAGCCATGCATGTCTGGCTTGGAAGATTTTCTTCTTTAGATTTTCAGGTATATTAGCTTATTTCTTGGGTGACAGCCTTGTTCTAAATAACCACCCAGGAAGTTCCTGGACAAGATTGGTAGGTCCTGTGCTCAGCCCAGGCAGCTAGACCCTCTGAGGTGAACACAGGCCAAGAGGCTGTAGAGGTAGAGTGCTGTGTCTACGGCATAGTGAGTGACTGGCTTATAGCTTATGCATTTAAGAGCTAGTAGCTGTTATTCCTCTTCCATCAAACACTTACCTTAAGCAGCAATTTTACCAATAAAAAAATTATCTCATTCTTTCTATGCTACTCAGCCTGCGCTAAAATCTTGAGATACTTCCTATGCTAATTATTCAACATCAATATGTTGATTTAGTGAGGACACATGTTATGTTAATTAGCCAGCTCCAAAATATTGAGCCAGATTAACTTGTTAACATTATTTCAAAGTAAATCACCACAAAGCCAGTGTAACACTTGGGCATGTAAAGCCTGTGATTTAGCATACACTTTCACTTTATGCAAAGCAAATACAAAAACAGTGGTTTAAAAACTATGATTCTGTAGTTCAGCTGCTAGATTCAAATCTAAATGCAGATTTCAACTAGCTGGTTGACTCATGACAAGTTATTCAATAAAGCCAAGCCTTAGTTTCCTTATCTATGAAATCAGGATAAAAAGATCTAACTCATAGGATTGACATGAGGATTGTGTATGATTACTTAAAAGCCCTTGGCAAAATGCTTAGCACATACTAAGTGCTTCGTAAATGTAAGCTTACAAGAATTACTCACTTGGTAAAGATTTTTTTGAGTGTCTGTAGTACTGTAGGGCTGAGAAACGAAAAAGGCTTGCAAACAAACACTAATTCTAAGTGTACACTTGAATTATGAATGGATTGCTAGTGAGATCCCATAAACTGAGATGTAGAACAAAGTTCCTTAAGAGATCTAGCTCTCTTTGCATATTTAAAATGTACTCCAGAGGGCTGCATGCCGTGGCTCATTCCTGTAATCCTAGCACTCTGGGAGGCCGAGGTGGGCAGATCACCTGAGGTCAGGAGTTTGAGACAGGCCTGGCCAACATGGCGAAACCCTCATCTCTACTAAAAATAGAAAAATTAGCTGGGCATGGTAGCACATGTCTGTAATCCCAGCCTCTTGGGAGGCTGAGGCCTGAGACTTGCCTGAACCCAGGAAGCAGAGGTTGCAGTAAGTGGAGGTTGTGCCACTGCACCCCAGCCTGGGCAACAGAGCAAGACTCTGTCTCAAAAAAGAAAAAAAAAAAGGCACTCTATTTACACAAATTATATACAATTGCTTCTAGAAAATCTTATATGAAGACACTTCCTTCCAAATCAAAACTTTTATGATTGTTATCCATGAAATCTACTTCTTATGCTAAGGGAGAACTCTTCTGCAGGATTTTTGGCCTTTTCTTAGTTTTCATGTATAGTAAGACACTTTTTTAATTGTGAAAAGGCTTATCCTTAGTGGCTTCAAAATGTCAACATGTTGGGAGAGCAATCACACTTGTACCAATGTGACTTTCTTCTCATACTCTACTTAATTCACAGAAACAGACACGGTAGCAGAACAAACTGAAACTGTCAATTTTCTAATCTTTTCAGGTTTCTAAGAGTGGGACTCATGTGTTCTATGATTCCAAAGATGGAACACCTTTCATTTAATGTATTAAGTTCCTCAGTATACAGATGTCGTTGGTTTACACTGATAACAGATACAGAAGTAAAATGGAAATGCACACTAAGGACAATCTGAAATTAGAATAAAAACAAAACACCAAACCCTGTGTTGGGGTTTGCAGGAGCCTGGGTCTACTCAGCTGTTACCAAATGGATTTCAAAGTTCCCACCAGACCACTTCAAGATCCATATCCTCACTGTGGTGAAGACTTGGACCTGACAGAACAATTTCTCATTTCCCATCTTGCTCTGATTTTCTCCAGTTTCTCTGGTACCTATTCTTTTATGATTGCTTTTATTTTAAGCCTGTGGAGTTTCATAGTGAGCCAACACCATGAAATAAATTCTGCATCCTTTCCTAGTTTAGTTTCTCTTAGTGAGTGGAATCCCTGTTGTGTTTCTGAACTATTTCTTAAGAGGCTTGCTTTATGAGGGAAGAGGAAATGCCAAAAGTGATTCCAATATAGAAATGTCACTTTAAGTCATTTTCTTTTTCTTTATGTGATTTCTAGTTTCACAGGGGCTTTAAAAAAGAATAGAAAATAGGAATAGGGGATTACTTTAAGTCATTTTCTTGCTTTGCATGATTTCTAGTTTTGCAAGGGTTTTTAAAAAGGAATAGGAAATATGAAATAACTGGGGAAAGGTAGGTGATTTGACAATATTTTTCCTGTACTTTTTAAGTGTTTGATATCCTATTTGAGTGGCTGTCTTTGTTTACCTAGGTAATGTGGTCATATGTACTGTGTTCAGAAATCAAGAGAGTAAAGGGAAGAAATAGAAAGGAAAGGATGGTTTTCAGAGCTGAGATGCACTTTTCAAAAAAATTGTGGCCCAGCTGTTTCTACTGGGAACACGTAGAGTAGGACAATGGGAGATGATCATGTGGTTAGCCCAAGGTTGTTTAGGTGGTTTTTGTTTGCATTTTTCTTTTGAAACCCGAAGCCTCAGTGGGCTTGAGGAATAGAGATAGAGAATTCTCACCATTTCGTGAAGTTTGTGAGCTTATTTCCTTCTTATACATCTCCATTTTTTGCAGTAGCCTCAGGATTTTCTTTTTGTGGATGTATGCCGGGGGCTTCCCAACATCGATTTAGGATGGCTCTGTTGAGACGGAGAACTTGGTGGAAATCCCCCTGAGCTGCCTTCCTGGAATAGACCTGGGTTTGAGAAATCTTGGGGCTCTGCGGGCACACAGAAAATGCCTGGTGGACAAATCATGGGACTGCTACCACCATCTTATCAAAGGTGATTAATGGGAACTGGAATATAATGAAGAGACAGTGTCAAATGCCTGCAGGGTGTCTCTGTGGTTTTTTTCTTCCCAAACACTGTGTTTTCTCTCTTTCTTTTAATTGATTTCCAAACAGTACTCTTGTAGTAGCTGTTGTAGGAAATAGAATGATTTCAAGGACTTAGACCTGGAGGGCAATGATTAATTTCTCCAAAAGGATCTTGGAGAAATTAATGTTTTACTGTAATAATAAGCCAAGCAGTTTGTCTTTTTTTTTTTAAATTAAAAATGTTTATTTGGCTTGAATAAACATTAGTGTCTTCTGTCAAGAAAATAAAAAAAGAAAGGACAGGAGAAGCACATTATTCTGGATTTTCCCCTACCTTTGATCAAGGCTTTACATGTAACTTCCTGATTCCAGGAAACACCAGAGATAGAAGAACAAGGTCAGCAACACTTTGAGCAAGCACTAAGCTAAATCTAGAATTTGAGGCATCCTGTAGGCCAGTGGAACCAGTTTAGTTAATGAGTCAGTGGCTTGGTGGGGGGAAGGAAAAAAGGAATAGAATAGATAACTATTCTATGTTAAAAGTGGTTAAGGAATCTCAGAGATACAAGGAAATATAATGAGTAGACTTTGTTAGGATTCTTATTTATAAACAAGTGGAGAGCAGATTTAAAAATAATCAGGGAAACATGAATGTGAACTCTTTTTGTTTTCTTTATTTTGGGACGGACTCTCACTCTTGTCGCCCAGGCTGGAGTGCTATGGCATGATCTCAGCTCATTGCAACCTCCTCCTTCGAGTAACTGGGATTAGAGGCACATGCTACCATGCCTGGCTAATTTTTGCATTTTTAGTAGACAGAGGGCTTCACCATATTGGCCAGGCTGGTCTTGAACTTCTGACTTTGTGATCCGCCCACCTCGACCTCCCAAAGTGCTAGGATTATAGGAGTGAGCCACCAAGCCAGGCTTTGAACTAGCTTTTGATAGTATTAAGGAATTATTATTAATTTTGTTATAAGTGTTAATAGCCTTATGGTTATATAAGCATCTCTGCTTCCGTTACCCATGAATACAAATGAGGCAAGTCTCTTAATCTCACTTCTTTGTAGTATTTGCAACTACAAAGAAGATGCTTATTTTGGAAGGTTTTGTAGGGTTGATGTGGTGGTAGAATGAAACAATGTTAGCATAAAATCCTGTGAGTGATTTTTATGTTTCGTTGTTGTTGCTTTTGGCTATCATCATCAGATATGAGGTTCACGCACCATGTTAATTCTAACTCTAGCTGTCCTTTAAAACTTTCATGTGTTTTCATTTCTTTTCCATTCCTTTGCTTTTCCACCAGTGATCATACTGGTGTCCTGCCATTCAGCGTTGACAGGTATTCCAGATGGCCTGCTCCGTGAGATGGAGGTGTCTTGGTACATCTTGGCCTGGCTCACCATTTACTCTTACCATAAGGTCCTGTGCCAGGCTCAGTAATTACCCTTGAGTAGCTGCTTACCTATTTGTTGAATGAATGACCTCTCCCTGTTAAAGAAGAAAAATGGATCTTTATTGCAACTTCTTATTGGCAGTAAATGCTAACAGATTTATATTGATAAGCTGCTGGGAGAGGACTTAAGAGGGGCCTACACCTCACATTAGTGTTTTATTTGCTTGCCTGTTGCTCATGATCAATCCCCTCCCATTCCTCTTCCTCAGAAATTAGGCATGTGGCCATTTCTTTTTTCATCAGATTGCAAGTCTTAATACAGTGAGAAACAAATTGTATTAGAATCCTTATGTTTTGCACATAGTAGGCAGTTGCTAAATGTTCAAAGAGACTTTATGTCTGTACCCAAAATATTTTTAGATATTTTGATGGGAACTGGGAGAATATTCAGAGTAAGAAATGATTTTTTATTCTGTGAATTGATAAAATGTTTTGAAAACACTGTGATAGACTTTATAGCTGTCAAATACTGACTTGGTTAAAATTATTACAGTGCTTCAGAGGCGATTATTTACATATGTTCTCCCTCTTCGTCTTTAATACTAATAATGTGGAAGGGGGAGTTGGGAGAAAGGCATTTTTAAAAAAGTGGATTGAGCATTCAAATGTGGAAAGGGCTGCAATTTATTGAAATAATCAGGAGAAATTGGATGCTGATGTTTCAGAGCTGCAGTCTGTTTGGAACCTCTTAGTACTGCAGTTAGTGAGGTAAATACTTAAGTCTAAGTCTAACAAACAAGGAAGTGCCAGCTTTGTTTTAGATTTAAAAGAGTATCATCTAAAGGATCTGACATTAGCGTAAAGACTTAAAACAGATATAACTTGGTAATTCCATAAGACATATTTTTTTCTCGTTTTGCAGTTCCATCAAAGCAGTATTGCTCTTGGCCTTTTACCTGTTCTTCTATAAAGAGAGATATCATTATCAGGGAGAGTATTACGCGTAAAACCTGCAAACAGTTTATCCCTCTAAAGTGGAAAAGTATGTGCTAGAGAACTGCTATTGCTAACTACTAAAGGTAGTTAAAAAGTGGAAATGTTTTATTGTAGTACAAATAAAGTGAACATGTGGAAATTCGTTTATTGTTACATTTCAAGTTTGAATATTTTGTTTTCTTTTTAAGAAGAAGCAGGGCAAAACAAACTGTGCCCACTGCATTCCCTGCCAAGGTCAACGCTCCATATTTTGTCTGACTGTTTAATTTAATAGCATTCAAGCACGGAAGCAATCAGGAGGCCACTCCCATTAGTAAATCCATAGTTATAAAGAAAGCATGTACTTCAGAACTTAGGAAAAAAGGAGTTCGTTAAGCCCAGACCTAGTTTGAGATCTTTTTGTAAAGTGCTTATAATTTTCCAGAATTCTGGGATTAACTCAAGGAAATGCACAATAGAAATTTGTAGATTTGACAGTGGCCTTTTTCTTCTGCTCCAGTTAACTTACAGTCCTTTTTTTTTTAAGTGAAGCAGCTTTGAGGTTTGTTAACTGGTTATCTTTTGTCTGAGTTTTACCAAAGTGATTAAAAAATAAGGAACCATTGACTTTTGGTAATTAAAATACTCTTGGGTTTTTTTTTTTATTCAAGTTCACAACCATTCATCTGGTTTTTAAACAATCTTGTTTTAACCTGAAGAACTCTTGATTTGAAACTTTGAAATCCTGAGGAACATTTTTTCTATGACTCTCAAAAGTGACTTTAGTTTGCAATTTGTTCTAAAGAGGATAAAGTAGATATAGCATGCTTGTTTTCTTTTCCTTAATTGAGTTTCATTTGTGTGATTTACTTAGATAAAAATACTCTAATTTGATTTACTGAAGAATAAGGATGAAATATTTTGCATAGTGAACTGTGCTAAATCTTTAAAAGTATTTCCAGAGTTTTTAAAGAAAGAATTTTAAAATGTAATGTACAAAGGTATAATTTCTTTGTGTCTATACTTTGGCTCTCCCTCCCTCCTGCAGCTAATAAGCCCCTCTTTTCTTGTTCCTTTTGTAAACATGAGTTGCTTATGGCTTGTGTACTGAAAATACTGCCAGGAAGTAGGGTGAGCAAAACTTCTTTTCCCATGACCCTCACTCTAATGTTGTTCCAAGGGTTCCCTACTTAGAAATGCCTTGATAACCACATTCATTCCTGACATACTCCACCCCCAGCACACACAACTGCTGAGTGCCATCTGACCCACAGTCCAGCTGCAGCTTTTAAAAATACTAGTGGCAAAGGCTTTTACCTAGAATGGTGACTGTCCATGAAAAAATTTTGTGTGTGATGTGCTGTGTATATTTAGAAATATTATTTTTTAAAGAAATAGTTACTTGGTGTCAACCCGCAAGCTAAAATGTTATTAGTATAAATTTTTAAAAATTTCAACTCACTAAAGCTTACGTTATGTATGCTCTTCCTTTTTGTGTGATTTCTGGAAGTTTTCCTGTTGACAATGAAGCCTAAAATGCTAAAAAGACCTTTAGATTCTCATGTTCCATGACTTTTATCAGGAATATAAAGGTTTTTAAAAAGGCCTGGTCATGCTGGTCATTACCTATGACCTCTCCCTTCTCCCCAGATCTTATATGATGCACTCAGTTTTTCCCTTTGGTGCATAAGAGGAGGAAAACTTATTTACTGAGTAAATACTTGGGCACTGAATCTATTTCTCTGATCTTCTAAGAACTGTGAAGTGAGCACTAGCATTATTTCATACGGGGACAGTTGAGACTGCACAAGAGGTTAAGTAATTCACTCCAGGTAACAAAAGCCAGCAGTTGTGGAACTAAGATTTGAACCTGTCTGTCTGTTACCAAGGTGCTGTTGTTTGCCATTTGAAGGCAGTATCATTCATATGTGAACATTATCTAGAAGCTCTATGCTCTGGGGGGAGCAGAATGGAAGGTGTAGAGGAAGACCTCTTAGAAAGCAGAGTTTGATGTAGAATCGTTCCTGAAAGTGAAGGAGATGGTGCCAGCAGGTGCAAGATAGGGTAGGTAGATACATTGCTCCTGGCAGCTGCTGCTTCTGCTTCTCCTGTTGTTCAGTGTCAGATTTTGCTGCTCCAGGAAAGATTCAACCACTGTTAAAGTTTGGCACAAGGTTGATGAAGCTTTGTAACTTTACTTACTGGATTATTAAAAAAAACTATCAAGAGAAGAATAAAGAAGATACTTGTGGTTAGACTTTATTTAGTTATTCCTGGAGCAAGAACATGTGGCCTTATTTTAGTCCCATGGGCTTGAGGGGAAAAGCAAACAGATTTGAATGGCTGTAAGGCTACTTTGCAGAGTACATAAAGAGAGGAAAGAAGAAATCTTACTCTTTTTTTTTTTTTTTTTGGAGTTGAGGTCTCACTCTGTCTCCCAGGCTGGAGTGCAGTGGTACAGTCTCTGCTTGCTGCAGCCTCTATCTCCTGGGTTCAAGCGATTCTCCTGCCTTAGCCTCCCGAGTAGTGGGGATTACAGATGTGCGCCACCATGCCTGGCTAATTTTTGTATTTTTGGTAGAGACAGCGTTTCACCATGTCAGCCAGGCTGTTCTCAAACTCCTGACCTCAAGTGATCTGCCCACGTTGGCCTCCCAAAGTGCTGGGAACCTGGCCGAATAAATCTTACTCTTATGGTTAGTAAGATGTGATGCCTCCTGAAGCCACAAGGCACAACTCAGTCCGTAAAGGCATAAAAGTTGTGTGTGTGAATAGAGAGAGGGTGAGATAAAGGAAATTCAGTTGTGGTCAGTTTCCTGTTAGTGCATGTCTGCTGTGTTGCCGACACTTGCACATTCCCTGCCTTTTATCTGCAGTCCCTAGTCCAGATTGAAGAACCCTGAAGACCTAGCTTCCTCACCCTCCGTAGTTACTATGGTTACTAAGAATCTAAATTATTGGCCTACCAGCTGGCTGCTTTAAGCCTAAAGCAAAGTGCTAGGTAGAGGACATGCATTACTGAGATACCGTCTGGAAAGCAGGTTTCTCTGTGTGGGAGGCTTCTGCCCCACAGTGTTCTATTGTGAAAGCAGAAAAGAATTTTGGTGAAATCAAAATAACTTAGTTTGAGAAGTATTTATTTTAATCTGAAAATTGTTATTTTTTCCTTAACTAATGTTTAGAGCAAGCAGTACTTTGCATTGTACTAGGGACAGCCGTGTGCAGTTCCGGCATGCCCAGGATTAGAGGGAAATCCGCAAGGTTGTCTGCCTTAACCTGAGACTCTCAATTTAGTTTTGTGGGTTTTTCAATTAAAAAATTCTAGAGGAAAACTTAGTGACCACTTTGGGAAATAAAAAGCCAAGGGCAGCTGGTCTGAATAGTTTTCTCCCCTTTCCTGTCCCCAAAGTAGTTTCTACTCATGTTTTAAAACACCTTCTGCTTTTTGCTTCATGTGGATCAAATACAATCATTGCTCTGCTCCTATGATGAAAGTAATCTGCTAACTCCTCAGCAGGCTAATTTCTCCTGGTTGAGAGAGAAGGTCTTATTTTCATGTGTATTAATACATACCCTTATGTTGTAATGGCAACTGATTGTCAAACTGGCATCAGTGTCTTCCTTCATTTCCTTGGAAACTTTGAAACAGAGAGGTGATCCTGAGGTTGAAATGGTCTTAATGTCTGTCTGATTTAGTGACTGCAATTGATTTTCCTTTAGGAACACAGTGCAGGAGTAGTGAGTGTAAAGTTCTGAGGTTTCTACTTTTCAAGGTTTCAGATGTATGACATCTGGGAGGTTGTGGTTATATATTTGAAGTGTTTTGAGGTGCCTGTGGAATTAGTGTTTAATAATTTGAAGTAACAAATCCTATTAATTATGAAGCTTTCTCCGTTAAATTACTGAACTCTTGCTACCTACCAGGCATTCTGCTGATGATACTTTAGAACTGTCCGTAGTTATCATCTGTGTTCTGATTTCCTTGGGTCCAGGAAGTTGTCATCTAGTAAGTTGTCATATAAGGTCACGTAGTACATTAATACCAGCAGAACTGGGACTAATAGTAAGTATTTTATTAATCGGAGATCTCCAGTGTTAGGTGCATATAAATTGGATTGTAATATCTCTTGTTGCATTGATCCTTATATACAACTTTATATTATAATCAATATATATAAGATATAATCATTATAACATAATATATAACCATTATATTATGACTACCTTTGTCTTTTACTATTGTTTTTCCTTTAAAGTCTGTATTATCTGACATAAAAATAGCTACTCCTCCTGCTCACTTTCAGTCTCCATTTGTGTGGAATATCTTTTACTATCCCTTTACCTTGAACTTCTATGAATCCTTACATGTTAGGTGAGTCTTTTGAAGACAGCATATATTTGGTTTGTGATTTTTTTTTATTCATTTTGCTAATCTGTATCTTTTAAGTGGAGCATTTAGGTCATTTACATTCAATGTAAATATTGAGACTTGAGATGCTTTCCAATTATCATGTTAAGTGTTACTTTGTTTTCTTAATTGTGCTATTGTTTTATAGGCTCTGTGAGTTTTATGCTTTCAAAAGGTTCTATTCTGGTGCATATTGACCTAGGATTTAGAACTCCTTTTAACATTTCTTATAGGGCTGGTTTGTTAGTGACAAATTCTCCCCACATTTGTTTTTTTTTTTTTTTTTTGTTCAGACGGAGTTTCGCTCTTGTTACCCAGGCTGGAGTGCAATGGCACGATCTCGGCTCACTGCAACCTCCGCCCCCTGGGTTCAGGCAATTCTCCTGCCTCAGCCTCCTGAGTAGCTGGGATTATAGGCACGCGCCACCATGCCCAGCTAATTTTTGTATTTTTAGTAGAGACGGGGTTTCACCATGTTGACCAGGATGGTCTTGATCTCTTGACCTCGTGATCCACCCACCTCGGCCTCCCAAAGTGCTGGGATTACAGGCGTGAGCCGCCGCGCCCGGCCCACATTTGTTTATCTGAAAATTATTTCTCCTTCATTTATGAAACTTAATTTTGCTGTATACAAAATTCTTGGCTGACGGTTATTCTGTTTAAGGAGGCTGAAGATAGGTCCCCAATCTTCTGGTTTTTAAGGTTTCTAGTGAGACGCCTGCTTTTAGTCTGATGAGTTTTTCTTTATAGGTTACCTGGTGCTTTTATCTCACCACTATTATATCTCACTGCTCTTAGAATGCCTTTCTTCACATTGACTCTATGTATGCTTTGGTGAAGTCCTTTTGTGATGAATCACCCATGAGTTCCATGAGTTTCTTGGATTTGAATATCTAGATCTCAGACAAGGCTAGGAAAGCTTTCCTCAATTATTCCCTCTTAAGTTTTTCAAACATTTTGCTTTCTCTTCTTCCTCAGGAACATCATTTTTTTTTTTAGGTTTGGCCATTTTTCATGATCTCATATTTCTTGGATACTTTGTTCATTTCTTTTGAGTCTTTTTAATTTTTGTTTGATTGGGTTAATTTGAAAGTCTTGTCTTTGAGCTCTGTAATTCTTCCATCTACTTGTTGTAACCTGTTACTAAAACTTTCAATTGCATTTTGTAATTTCCTAAATGTGTCTTTCATTTCCAGAAATTCTGATTGGTTTTTCTTTAAAATATCTAAAATATCACTTCTTGAGAAAATTTTTTATTTATATCCTGAATTGTTTTTCTGATTTCTTTATGTTGGTTTTTGCCTTTCTCTGGTGTCTCCTTGATTAGCTTAATAATCAAACTTTTGAAAATTCTTTATCTGGTATTTTAAATATTTTGTCTTTGTTTGAATCCATTGCTGGAAATCTAGTATGATCTTCTGGGGTTGTTATAGAACCCTGTTTTGTCATATTACCAGTTATTTTTCTGGTTCCTTCTCATTTGGGTAGAGTATTTCTTGTAATTATTCTTGAATTTATTTTATATTTTTCTCTGTGTGTGTGTAATTTCTTTTTTGCCCCTTGAGAATGTTACTTTACTGTTTATAGTTTATTGTAGCCCAATTTGGCTCTTGCTTTTGGCGCTTTCAGTAGTGAAGACTCTGTTTGAGTTTCTTGGTTATAGGGACTCTTTGTATGATAACTTTCTCAGATACTGGCTCTAGTAGCAATGTGCTCAGTGTGTGAGCAAGGTCACCACCTCCTATAGGTCTTAAACTGCTGATGTCTTGAAGCTTGCCTCATTATTCCTTGATGTGTACTTTTTTTTTTTTTTGAGACAGAGTTTTGCTGTTGTTTCCCAGGCTAGAGTGCAATGCCACGATCTTGGCTCACTGTAACCTCTAGCCTCCCAGGTTCAAGCAATTCTCCTGCCTCAGCCTCCTGAGTGACTGGGATTACAGGTGCCTGCCACCATGGCTGGTTAATTTTTGTGTTTTTGGAGAGATAAGGTTTAATCATGTTGGCCAGGCTAGTCTTGAAATTCTGACCTCAGATGATCCCTCCTTAGCCTCCCAAAATGCTGGGATTGCAGGCATGAGCCACCACACCCAAGTGATGTATACTTTTTTTTTTTAAATGTTTTTTTTATTTTTAGTTTATTCTGCAGTATTTTATTTGCTGACTTGAATTGTTCAGTCTTCAGGCCAGTAGGAGAGGTGTTCCTGGGTAGAAACCAGTTGTGGGTAAAGGAGATGAGTAAATGGCAATACTCAATGGTGGACAGAGGTCCCAGCCTTGACAGAAGTAGTAGCTGGGAGAGCACTGAAACATACTGAGGAGTTATCACAGATAAGGGGGAATCACCCTAGCTTCCCTGCCAGCCCAGCAGGGAAGTGATCCATCTTACAGACACCCTGCTATCCCAGGGTTCTGGCTATTCAGATCAGAGAGGAACCTTTTTTTTTTCCTCTTTATTTTGAGATGGAGTCTTGTTCTGTCACCCAGGCTGGAGTGCAATGGCACAATCTTGGCTCACTGCAACCTCTGCTTCCTGGGTTGAAGTGATTCTCCTGCCTCAGCCTCCTGAGTAGCTGGGATTACAGGTACGTACCACCACACCCAGCTACTTTCTGTATTTTTAGTAGAGATGAAGTTTCACCATGTTGGCCAGGCTGGTCTCGGACTCCTGACCTCAGGTGATCCACCCACCTTGGGCTCCCAAAGTGCTGGTATTACAGGTGTGAGCCACCATGCCTGGCCCAGCAGATACCTTTTTTCATCTGCAGAAATGTTGATGTTCCAAGCAGAAAGGAATTGTGACTGTACCTCTCGTGCAAGCCTGAATCTAGAGGGTGCTCCAACTATGGGGATTCAGTCACCCTGCAGTGATCCAGAAAGGCTATCTATAGGTGCACCTACATCAAGCTCCTGTGAGAGAAACCCCAATTATTTCACAGTTGTGGATGAGGGGGAAAAGTAGTTTCCTTTTCCAAGACTCTTCATGAGCACCAGGTCTGCCTGTCTGCTGGGGTAGAGCTGCAGACTATCCCAGCTGAGCCCAGCACTGCAACCGTGACACTGCTGAAAGAAACTTCCCACCAGTGGCAAGGCCTGGGATTTAAGGCTTGCCATCTGGATTCTTTTGTCTCACTGTGTGCTCCCTTAATGTGGGGTACTCCCTCTTCCCTGAGGGTAGGAGTCCCTAAGAGCCAAACTACTGTGACTATTGTTGTTCCTCACCCAGTGAGCCTGCTCCACACTTCTGGCTGGTGCTGGGGAATGTCTGCAAAGACACCAGTGATGTGACCTGTCTTCAACCCTCTCAGCAGTGGGGACCAGCACACATTCTGATAGGGGTGGCAAGGGTTGGTTATAGTCTTAATTTGTTGACTTTCTCAAATTCTGGTTGTAATAGTAATGAACTGGTCCTGTGGACAGACTTGGAACCTTCTGGTTAGCCTGGGTGGTGCAGGCTGTAGTGATAGCTCAGCTCATGTACAGGTTTTCTCCTTCCTGGGATTACAGGCGTAAGCCATGTACCTGGCTATAGATGCATTTTTAAAAAGCATGCTGTTTCTGTTTGTAATGCTTTAGTTCCAGTATTATGCTTTCTATACCTTCCTATAAAATCATTCCTCAAGGGAGAACAGAGGGAAGCCATACCCCATTCCAAACACCTACTCCTCTTTCCTAATAAGAATAATCACTATGTAACTTCATTCTGGTAATGACAAGCCAGAATTTCATTAATGTATATTTTTTACTTTATTCTCTAATATATTTGTATTTCTTTTCACATGAAAGTAATAATAAAGAAGTGCTGTGCTTATCCAGTTTTATTCCACTATAGGATATACATATGTTAAGAAGACTTTACTTTGGAAGCTTTTGGTCTCATTCGTCTGTTTATGGAAAACTAGCTAAGTGCCTTTTATATACTAAGTCCAAATCTGTTTGCTGAACAGTGAACAAAATAGGCTGACATTTATGTTTTCATAGAATGTAGATTCTAATGGAGGGGGTTGATGGTGGCAGATTAGTGAGTACAATATGCTGTGGGTTAAATAGTGATAAATGCTAGGGTGTAAGAGTGTGTGTGGGTGCACATGTTTATGCGGCGGCTGAAGACAATGTTTGCTCCTGTCCCATCCCAACCACAAACCTGGTAGCAATTAGGGCACAAACTTCATTTATCATAAAAGTCACTAACTTGGAATCACAGTGGGCTGGGTCCCTACACTGCATAGCATCTGAACATGAATGTGAGTCTTAGATTACAGACAATTTTCCATACTTAAAAAGTTAGGGCACATGGAAAAAACAGTAAGAGTATACAAACAATTTTATTTCTCACTTGTACATCTCTTCTCATGAGTTTTCATTCTGAAAATGCAGAGAGAGATTAGTACTATCTTGTTCATTATCTGGAGAGCCCTTGCCAAAATATTGCCCACAATTCCACTATTTCAGCATTTCTAGGGTTTTCAGATGGCTTATGTAAATAAGCAGCTGCTGGTAGCCATTGTCAGCTCATTGTCTTGTTTTAGGCTTAGAGCCTCTGCCAGAAACAAACCCAAGGGGCTGGCGGTAGGTTGAAGGTTTCAGACCCTATATATGCAGGAACAAAAAACTAAGCAAGAACTTACTTCTTATTTCCCACTGTCATAATAGTGACAACAGAGATCTATTTACAAAGTAGGTTTTTCATGGTGTTAGGGTTTTGTGGTGTTCAAAGATAGGAGAAGGAAGTTGAGGCAGAGCATTATATGCTGTTTGTCTCATTAGGTTACAAACTTTTTGAGGTTAGGGATAATGCTTTTCCTTAACTGACAGTGTCATGATCTATATAATGTCATTATTTAATATGACTGATGGAAATATAAAATAATAAAGATACACTATAACTCAACTGATTCTAAGTTTCACAGTTTTAATATTTTAACATTTCTAAAATTGGCTAGAGGCCTTAAAATGTATCATCTTTGGCCAGGCATGGTGGGCAATGCTTGTAATCCCAGCACTTTGGGAAGCTAAGGCAGGATGATGGCGTAAGGCCAGGAGCTCAAGACCAGCCTGGGCAACATGCTAAGATATCGCCTCTACAAAATTAAAAAAAAAAAAATTAGTTGGGCATAGTGGTCACATGTCTGTAGTCCTAGCTATTCAGTAGGCTGAGGAGGGAGGATAGCTTGAGTCCAGGCAGTTGAAGCTGCAGTGAGCAGTGATCATACCACTGCACTTTCGCCTGAGCAACAGAGCAAGACCCTGTTTCAAAATAAGTATTTTAAATACAATTTATCATCTTAGAATATATGAACTATGGAAAATAAAAATGACAGCACCTAAAATTTGTAGTATTTGTAGAACCAATGATAAAAAGTTTTGAAATAAGCCAAAAATACTTGGAGAGGTGAAACAGCATATATATTTGTTAAGTTTTTTAATTGAATGGTGACCTAATCATAGGCTGATTACATGCTGATTAATTAAAGCCTGGCATAAATTGTGTGTATCATTTGTATGGAAGTCGCTATTATTTGCAGTAATATGATAATTAGAAATAACATGTCTTCCAAAGCTTGGAACGCTTGACAGCCAGATGTAGTTGCACAAGCTGACACAGTTGGAATTCCTCAGTTCTGGTTAAATAAAAATCTTCACTATTCAGAATCACAGCAGGCAGTGCTGTCTTTGTACAGATCATTGAAGTACATACATGTTAATGGCTCAGATAAACAGCACAGCATTTTAGGTGAATATGTTTTACTTTGTACTTAGTTTTTGGAATAAAAGATTAAGATTTAATTTTATGCTTTCTGATCAGTATCATTAATCACCCCATATTAATAAAAATAATACTTCAAACATGAGATGCATATCTTCTTCAAAGATATTTATGGATTTTTATAATAATCATTCCATGTAGGTATATAATATATTGGCAGTTAAAATAGTTAACATGGTAAGAATATAGGAAGAGCAATAAGAATGAGTTTTTCAAATGAGATTATAAATAAGACATGAACATTATAAATGATATTGTGAAAATGAAATTTTTATTTGCTACTGAGCTAAATCCAGTGTGATAGAATTGTAGGCTTAAAAGGAATAGCCATAGTTATTTAAGGTGGTATAGAAAGACGGTTGATTTGGACATGGCAGATTGAGATTCCTGTCCTGATTCTGTTGTTTGGGTAAGTCACCTAACCTTGAGTCTTAGTTTCCTCATCTGTAAAATGGAGATAATTATCTATACAGCTTATTTCCTCAGTGAGGTTCCAATGAGTTAAGAGCTATAAATATTAATATGATTTGAAAAATCCTATCATGTGCATTTAAGATGGTAAGATAGCTGTAGTAAGTCAATCTCTTAAAAGTAGAACACACACTTGGAAGTTAAATTAGAACAGAAAAAGTCATAAAATAGTATAGGTTGCCAAAAATCATCATCTCTATTGTGATACCTTAAAAATATGGTGGCTCTATGGGTACATAATGAAATCTGCAGCTTAAAAATGCTGTTTTTCCAAAATAGTCTCAGAAATTGCTTCAGTGTGTCAAAATCGGGTAGGATAGCAGAAAAATCAAGTCTGTAAACATGTGGGATACTGAGTTTCTTGAAATCGACTCACAAAAAAACACTGTGTAGATGGAGAATAATGATCTTTGTGCCTTTACTTCCCTGGCAGCCCAGGCTCAACTATGCTTGACAGTGTCCTTTTTTGTTTCTTTTTGGAAGAATGAGGCATGATGCCAGCATTCATCCACATCTTGTCCAAGACAGTGGTTTGTGTATTCTTTCAGTTACCATTCATTATAAAATATTTCCAGTCTTTAAGAGAACATTAGTCATATTGCTATGTGAAAAGATTCTTTTGCCATAACTGTACTGTTCATGTATAGCCATGACATTATCTGATATTATATACTTTCATTTGATTAAAGAAAAATCGGTAAAAATGTAATAGTGAAAACCCAAATAGGCTGTAACAGTAAATGCAGCAACTTAAACCTAGCCACTTAAGCTATGATCACATTCTAAGCTGGTCACTCCATTTAAATTGAACTTGGGAAAGTTTTTGGAGGTTGTGTGAGTGTGTTAACTTGTTTCTTTGCTTGGATAAACACATTTTATTATTGGGTCTGGGAATGTTTTTGTTAAGGCGTGCTGGAATGCAGATATCTATTAACAACTGGATGATGCTTTTTTGAAGTTGTAGTAATAAACTCAGTACTTGGAGGCAATACGTGTATTGCATAACTTTTATTAATGGTCTATGATGCTGAACAGCTGAGATGAAAATGCACGTAAGTAAATGATCAGTTTACCTTGGAATAGGGACAATTTGACTCTAATGATTTTTGTTGTCACTATAGTTTTTTCCTTGATTGGCAGGTACTGTGGCTGCATCATATAATGATGAGTTATCTTTTCAGGTACAGAGAAATATTCTTTATGTAGGTTTAGTAACTGAGAGCAAGGAACTAACATGTCTTTCCAGTCATTGGTTACCTCTTTAAAAATCAACTAATTGTCATTTTAATTATGATAGTTTATGAAGCTCTTACCATGTGCTATAATGAACTGTACATGCATGATTTCATTTGCTCATCACAATGATCCTATGAAATAGATACATTAATATTGTCCCTATTTTATAGACAGGTAAATTGAAACTTTCAGTGCTTAAGTAACCTAGCTTGTGCACGTAGCAAAACAGTTTAGTGGTGAGTGACACCAATATCCTTACTCTTTTTTTTTTTTTTTGAGACAGAGTTTCGCTCTTGTTACCCAGGCTGGAGTGCAATGGCGCGATCTTGGCTCACCGCAACCTCCGCCTTCTGGGTTCAAGCAATTCTCCTGCCTCAGCCTCCCGAGTAGCTGGGACTACAGGTGCACACCACCATGCCCAGCTAATTTTTGTATTTTTAGTAGAGACAGGGTTTCACCTTGTTGACCAGGATGGTCTTGATCTCTTGACCTCGTGATCTACCCACCTCGGCCTCCCAAAGTGCTGGGATTATAGGCGTGAGCCACCGCGCCCGGCCTATCCTCACTCTTAATTTTTTTTTTAACTGGATTTATTTGTGCTAGAAGATTATGCAAGGAAATACATTTTAGTGTTTTTTTTTTAACTGAATGCTCATTCTACCAAGCTTGAATAGACCACCAGAATCATTTTTATAGTGGATGTTTTGTAAGGCAATGTTGAGATTTTAGGTAAGCAGGTAAAATGTCTGGGCTGCTTTTGTTAGCAGCCAGGTGTCCCGCACTCAACCCCATAACCCTGCAGCTTTCCAAAAGATCTTAAATGAAAGAACCTTCTAGCCATTCTCTCTGTCTCCTCACCGCTCATCTGCTTGATTTGATATCCAGATCTTAAGTCTGTGTGTTTGCTGGGGCTCTGGTTTTTCTCTCTTCCTCATAGCGCCTTTTATAGCTGGGGGAAGCCTGTGTCTAGACACCTGGCTTCTTATCTCTAATTGCTCTCTGCCAGTATTAAAAAGGCCTTCGTTTACCTCTCTTAAATACTCTGAATTCTCACATTCAGTTCTGTTTATTGACAGCTTTCTGTTTTCAAGGTTCTGTGTTGGGTGCAGTAAAGGCTGGAGGGGTGCCCTCTACACCTTGCTCTTCAGGGAGAGTTACAAAACTTAGACACGAAGAAGTATAATAATAAAAGGGAACATTGTCTAGAGTATTTCAGTAGACATACAAAAAAGGAGGTAGAGTAAAATAATGCGGTATTTCTCAAAGATTTCCTGAAGTACATCTAATACCAGAGGAAGGGAAAAATACCCTCTCAGTAGTCTGGGGACATAGCCCAAACTGACTGCCTCAGTGGAAATATCAGATACTAGCTAATTCTTATGAAATAGGCTTTATCTGCAATATATGCATTTAAAAAATACAACACTATGTAAAATCACTTGGCTTCTTTCTCCCCAGTTTTCAAATAAAAGCCGTAGCCCCAGGAAGATGCAGTAAGAGTGTCCAGAGCTTTCAGAGCCTCTGACTGCGTACCATAAGGCACACAGTATTTGGTATCTGTAAATCAGCAGATATATTGCATGATTCAGTTACTCAGGCTAACTTTAAGATTACTTAATCTAGAAAGTGGCAAGTTAAAAGGTGCTCTAATAGGACTGAAACTAACCACATCCACCATCATCAAGTATAGCAGGAGGCTCCTGCAGACTAGATCTTGGTATCTTCGTGTTATTGTAGCCCCTGGAAGGTACCATGCAGATTTGCAGTCCCACAGCTGTGCATACCTATTTGAAGACATTTGAAGGTTACAGCAGAGACAGAGGGCTGTTTCTGAAACGGAGAATGACTTTGTGGATATTCAGAGAGTTAAGTTTAGATTGGTTTGTTTGGCTGGGATTTTGAGTTGGCAAAGAATAGTTTGAGAGAAAAGATGTATCAAAAAACATAGAGGAAAGATGACATCCTTCACTAGTCTAGTAGGTAACAGCTTAGTATGGTGTTTTGAAATGAAATTAAAGGCTGGGTGCAGCGGTTCACGCCTGTAATGCCAGCACTTTGGGAGGCTGAGGTGGGAGGCTCACTTGAGGTCGGGAGTTTGAGACCAGCCTAGCTAACATGATGAAACCCTATCTCTACTAAAAATACAAAAAATAAGCCAGGTGTGGTGGTGGACGCCTGTAATCCCAGCTACTCCGGAGGCTGAGGCAAGAGAATCACGTGAACCTGGGAGGCGGAGGTTGCAGAGAGCCGAGATCGCGCCACTGCACTCCAGCCCGGGTGACAGAGCAAGACTCTGTCTCAAAAAAAAAGAAGAAACTAGTCATGATTTAACCATAAATGTATTTGACACCAAGAAGGGTGGGATGGAGAAAGGAAGTTGAAAGCGTGATATGTGATATGAATAGGGTGATATATGACGTGAAAAATAAGGTAACACCAAATGCCCTTCCAAAGCCATTATCTTGGGTGATGGATACGTTAGGTAATAAAAAGAAAAATTGGGCTGCAACTGAGGCTAACATATGGAGGCTTTCCCTTACTGAATCTGTTGATGAGAGAGTAAGTTGTAAATGCCCGGCAAATACTGGCAAGTGAGTGGTTGTACTGGAGGAGTGGTCGTAGGTAGATAGGCAAACCAGGAAGCCCATGCAAGGCAGGCCAGACAACCGCTGAGTTACTGGGAAGCTTAGAGAAATTAAACTCCTCGATATTGGGTAACTTAGTATTTGTAGTTAAAGGAAAAAAATTAAAAAGGTAAAAGATATTTCAGAAAATGTTGCTTGGGGCGCCAGCATCTAAACTTAATGACTACTTAGGAGTGGCCTGCATATAGAAACACAGCTAGTACTTTACAAAGAGAAACAGTATTGAGGTAAAACAAGGTGGCTAAAGTCAAAGTTGAAGTCAAGAGTCTGAGGAAGAGAAATCTCAAGAGAGGCGGCGGAGGAAAGAAACTCTGGAGAACGGCATTGTGCCACCGTTGTTTACCCACTCTGTTCATGTTTTTTCCCCAGGGTAGGAAGATGGGTGGTTTATTTTATCCTTTTAGCTTTCTATTTTTAACTTGGGTTGTAACAATATGAAGTCTTTGTGGTTTCTCATTTTTAATTTTTATGGAATTTGTAGGTTTATAGAAACTGGATAAAATCGGCCAAGTGTTGGTTCCTATTTGTTATTTTTAGGCCGAAATCTTCTGGAACTGCTTGCCAGACACATATCATTTATGGGATTACAAACTGTTTGGTCTTCATTAGAGGCCAGAGCCACTATTTATTTTCTCTGAAGCTCTCTTGAAGATAGTAACTTAATACCCAGATTAAATTTGTTATGCTTACAATGAAAATATTTAATATTCTGTATTTGCCATCATAATAAATAATGGTATAATAGTTAACATTTGTTGAGAATCAGTACTTCAAGTTTCTGTTCTATACCACACTGTGCCAAGCTAGTTTTATGTAACATTCATGACAGTCTTGCAAAGGATGAATATCTTCCTTTTATACATGAGAAGCCTATAATTCAGAGCAGTGAAGTACTTGCTGTGAAATACAATGCAGTGTAAGTAGCGATCCCCAGATTGCCATCCATGTCTGTCTGACCCTTGTACATGTGTAGTCTGTGACATAAAAAAAGAATGATTGTTTCTAGTCAAAGGACTTCTTTCTGGATCTGAGCAGTTTCATCACATAGACATGAAAACAGATGTTTAACTTATATTACCTGCCAGAAAGGTGGATGTATCCACTGCAAAACGGGATGCAGTCCCTGAATATACTTCTGTTGTAAAAACGATTTTTTTTTTTTTGAGACGAGTCTCACTCTGTTGCCAGGATGGAGTGCAGTGGTGTGATCGCGGCTCACTGCAACCTCCATCTCTTGGGTTCAAGTGATTCTCCTGCCTCAGCTTCTGAGTAGCTGGGACTACAGGCATGAGCTAACATGCCCAGCTAATTTTTGTACTTTTAGTAGAGATGGGGTTTCACCAGGATGGTCTCCATGTCTTGACCTCATGATCCACCTGCTTCGGCCTTCCAAAAGTGTTGACATTATAGGTGTGAGCCACCTCGTGACCAAATGATTTTTTTTAAGCCTATACTAAAGGTAGGCTAATTTGATTTACCAGCTTTAAAGTGCTCAAACAACCATGTTATTCTAGCCTAGAATACACCACATTAATGTAGTGACCTAGAGTAGCCTGTGCATTTTTGCATTTCAGGGGAAGGAAGAACAGCATCAGGGCTCCGTTGTTCTCTGGTAAATCTGTCTCCAGTGACCTCCTGTGGACGTTCCCATTGCTTCATGGCAGTGCTTGTCAAAGTCTTCGAGGAAAGAGAATTGCTTGATTCCATTTCTGTTAGTTACTCAAGTTTCCTTCAGCTCAACTTTCATTTGTTGAGTGACTACTACAGACCAAACTTTGTTCTGGGCCCTCTTAATGAAGGCTGATTTTTATATAAGAGAACCACTATTTTCTAGGCGTGTATATAAACTAGAAAATAGCAAAGATTGTGTTTTAAAACTTTGTTCAAGTAAGAGGGATAGAATGTTTTTTACTGGCAGATTTTCATTGTGTTTTACCTCTACTTTGCCACACCCAGTATTCTTCTCTTCCGACTTTTCTCCATTTAACAATCTGACACTCACAGTTCCCTGAGAGCGCACTAAAACATAACTGCAGTTTTTAAAAAAGCAAGGCTTATTTGGTGATTTCTTGACATATTCTGCTGTGTACATGACTCAGGACATTACTCTGCTATGTAATGTACTGTGTTTTTAATTAAAGCTTTCTGTTATATTTGTGTGCATTTTTAGTACCACAAGCTTTTCCGTAGTTTATAGTGAATTCTTAATATTAAGAATTCACTGCCGGTTAGTTTGCGTTTTTTTCTTTCACTTTCTCAGGTATCTGCTTTCTATTAGGCACTAAGGGCAAAGAGAGATGAAGCATGTACACCTACCTTTAAGAAGCCTATAACCTAAGATGTTATTCAGTTGTGGCATTAGAAAGTAGAGGAATGAGCATGCATTTCCTTTGTCTCTTTAAAAAAATTTATTTTTATTCATTTATTTAGAGACAGAGTCTCACTGTGTTACCCAGGCTGGAGTGCAGTGGTGTGATCTTGACTTGCTGCAACCTCCACCCTCTGGGTTCAAGTGATTCTCCTGCTTCAGTGTTCCGAGTAGCTGGGATTGCAGGCATGCACTACCATGCCCAGCCAATTTTTGTATTTTTAGTAGAGATGAGGTTTCCCCATGTTGGCCAGGCTGGTCTCGAACTCCTGACCTCAAGTGATCTGCCTTCCTCAGTCTCCCAAAGCGCTGGGATTATAGGTGGGAGCCACTGTCCTTGGCTCCTTTACCTTTTAACATTGTGTTTTATAATGACCATTGTATGTACATTTGCTGCTAGACTATTCCATGCTCAGCATAGCTAGCTCTCTCTCATAAGAGTCCAACACACGGAGCCTTGCTATTTTGAAATTTATACAGCCAGGTAAAGGATTTATTAAATACATTGCAAGGCTCATAGCCTTCCCAGTTCTTTCCTCTTCTTCTTTTTTTTCTTTTTTCTAAGAGACAGAGTCTCACTCTGTTATTCAGGCTGGGGTATACAGGTATGTTCACAGCTCACTGCAACCTTGAACACCTTTGCTCAGTGCTCCTCCCACCTTAGCCTCCTGAGTAGCTAAGACTACTGGCGCAAGCCACCATCTTGGCTACTTAACATAGCAAGACCTTAACTCTACAAGAAAAGGTTTAAAATTACCCAGCTGATTTTAAACCTTTTCTTGTAGAGTTAAGGTCTTGCTATGTTGCCCAGGTTCAATTTCAGTTCCTGGCCTCAAGTTATCTTTCTGCCTCAGCCTTCCAAAGCGTTGAGATTACAGGCATGAGCCACTTTTAATGCCCATCGTTCTTTGGGGATTAACTATGATATGCCATGAAAGAGCATCCAGTTTGGGAAGCAGAAAACCTATTCAGGTTGGAGTCCAGCTCTTTGACTCCAGGCAAGTTATTACTTAACTTTTCACAGCACTGGCCCTGATAGCTTTGTGTAAGATTTAAGTATGTAAGAATTTTGAAAAAGTAAGACATCTTGCCAATACTATTGCTGTTTATTGAAAGTTTATGTTAAAGATGCTTGTAAGTAGTAAAACATCGTTGTCGTCATCATTATTTCTGAAAGTGAACAACTCATGTTTTACAAGTAACTGTAAAAGCCACGTTAGGGGCCTGTAAGAGTGTGAAAGGAAAGAAGGAGGCTGAAAGACATCCAGGGGCTTGGAGTATTGACCCAATTTGCAGAAATTGATGGTTTCAACAATTGAGCTGTTGTTTACAAGGTCAAGTCCTGGATACTTAGGTAGTATTCATAGATTGTAAAGCATCCTACTGTTAATATACTACTTAAAATAAGGTGGGTAGGTTAGGTTTACAAATCACCGAGATAAATGCTGAAAGCATCACAAGAGAGTCCCAACATAATGAGCAGTTAAAGACAGAGATAGTGTCAAGCTTTAAGGGGTCAGAAAGGGCTTTTTGGAAAAAATGAGGACTTTAGAGAAATCTTGAAAGAAGAAATGTGTGTGTATGTGTGTATATATATATATTTTTACAATGGAGAATGAGAGAAAAGTATGTTCTTAGGTGGAGTAACAATAAAAATGTAGATACAAAAGAGTAGTGAGCTTGTTTCAGATAATAACCAGTCCTTAGCTTGGCATGAGTCATCATAGATATGGTTGAGTATGTACATGGAAGCTACCCTTTGGAAGATTCTAGACATATTATTTTAGGCTTCCTGGTACATTGTTACATCTTTCAAGTCCCTGTTCTTATGGAGTCTTCTAACAACTCTACCCCTACACACTCAAGCCAAACTGATTGCGCCTTTTTATTTGCCAGCAGTATGGCAGTGTGGTGAAGTGGGGATTCTAGCTTGCACCCTGGGTTGAAATTTTGCTTCTGCTGCTTATTAGCTTGTGTGTGACCTTGGTGAAGTCACTTAACTTATTTGTGCCTCAGTTTCTTAATCTGTAAAATTGGAGTGATGGTATTTAGTTCTTGTGGTTATGGTGAGCACTAATGGGTTAATTTATTATATTAAATGCTTACAAAAGTATCAGGTACTAAGTATGGTTGTTATTAATCTCTGTCAGAATTTATCGATTACCCTCTGTTATGATTAATTACATGCCTCATAGTCCCACTGGACTGTGCCCTTTAGGAGGAAAGGATATGTTCTGTTTTAACCTTTGTGTTCTTATTGCTTTATAATGTCTGCCTCTGCACAGTTGTGGGAAGATGGTAATTCTACATATCTAGACAAATTGCTCCTGTGACTCTTCCTTAAATCTAATCCCAGAGAAGTTGGATTTTGGGAAGAACTACCTTACACTAATGGACTGACTGGTTGTACTTGTTCTGACATAAATATATATAGCTCGCTTCCTTAACTAACATTGTAAAAGCAATTCCATTAACACTTCTAAAGTCACAGGAGACCTCAGTTCTTAAGTCTGTGTACAAGAAAAGTTGTAACTAAATATTTATTTATTTATAGGTATTTTGTATTCCTCTAATGAAATCAAGTTTTAGTGTTTCATTAGCATCCTCTAATCATAGAAGCCGGAAGTTAATTTTGATATGAAAACATTGTTGACTAATTAAAGCCCAGTATAACTTCTTCAGAGTTATAATGTGAATGCATGTGAAGACACTTGATGCTTAACTTTCAAGTTAGGTAAATGGGAAGGATGTGGGGTGTGTGTGTGTGTGTGTGTCTGTGTGTATGTGAGTGTGTGATGTGAAGCATCTTTACTGTGCACAACTTGCTCACCAATAAATGAATGTTGGGTAGTAACAGGGTGAGACACCCCTGTCTAAACTAGATTGATGGCATGGGATCTTTCATCTTATATTTAAGAGAAAAAGTTGACTCTTTAGTATGATACATTAAAATTCAACAAAAATAAAAAAATTTGCCGAGCGTGGTGGCTCACGCCTGTAATCCCAGCACTTTGGGAGGCCGAGGCGGGTGGATCACGAGGTCAAGAGATTGAGACCATCCCGGTCAACATGGTGAAACCCCATCTCTACTAAAAATACAAAACATTAGCTGGGCATGGTGGCGCGTGCCTGTAATCCCAACTACTCAGGAGGCTGAGGCAGAAGAATCGAGATCGAGTGAGCCGAGATCGAGTCATTGCACTCCAGCCTGGGTAACAAGAGCGAAACTCCGTCTCAAAAAAAAAAAAATTTTATTAGGTTTTAAAATCAAGGTCTTTCTATTATGATGTGGATGGACTTTATTTGAAAGATTTTAGAAACAGCTCTTCTGTTTTTTGTGCTTGGTAGTGGTTTAGAAACTTTAGTTAGACAATTAGGAAAATTTGTCTCATGTGATTTTAAATTAATGGAAGATGTTGGGCTTTCTAATTCAAAATTGCACACTCAGTAGTAGATGGAGCCAAGATTAAAAGCATGAGCTGGATTCTTTATTTTAGAGATTGATTATTATTACAGCCAGAAAATATCGTAAGCTCTTTACTTGATGGTTTTTTTGACCTCATCATTACTTCGGCATTAGGAAAATGAGAATAAATAGGAAGAAGATCAAGAACTCAAACACACTTGAAGTTGAAAATGTGTCATATTTCAGACTTCCCCTTCATTCTTAGAATTATTTGAACTAGTCGAGAGCCATATTTTCTTGTATGCTTTCAGAGGAGTGTGAAGGGATCATTCATGCATTCTTCAGTCCATCCAGTGTTGAAATAGACACCCATCTCTTTCACAGAAATGCTGAATAATAATATTGTCACAGCTTGATGGCTTTCCAGTGTAGCAAGAAAATTGAAACTGCTATCAACAGATTGTCTTGAGCATGTTTCTAAGGTTATCTAAGGTCCAAGAATTGCTATCTTCATAACTGTAATTTTCCTTTTTCCTTTCTTAGATTTTGAACATGTACATAGTCAACATGTTCTGAGTGCTTTCTGTTTGATACTGTTCTAAGTTCTTTATCTATATTAACTCATATTCTCCTCACTATAAACCTGAGAGGTGGTTTCACTTAAAGATGAGTATACTGAGAGGTTATGGAACTTACCCACAGTCATGACACTAATTATTGGTAGAAGCAGGATTCTAACGCAGTTAATCTGCCTTCAGCACTTATACTGAATGACTTGACAGAATAGCCTTTAAGTGGGCCACTGTGTTCTTGTGGGGGATGGGAATTACTGTTGTGCACTCACAGTGATCTCTGTGAAGGGACAAAACACTTTACCTTTTTTAGTCAAAGTGCAAGGTCTTGGGAAGTCAAGAACAGTCTGGGAAGAAATGAGAGGTTGTGTCATCAATTCCCTAGGACAGAGCTTCCAATTAGCTCCTCTGAGTTTGAGGGAAGTTCAGAAGAACTCTTGGTGGTGGTAAGGAGGAGGGAAGAGAAAGAAGGATGTCCTTTGCAGGGTTCCCAAGCATCTTTATCTGCCTGTGTATCCCCAGTCTCGACTCTGCCGTAGGAATTACATTTGGGACCTTAAAGCTAGCAAAGTGTAAGGCCTTGATTTTATACTATATATACAAATAAAGGGGTGTTAAATGGAATGCTTTTCCCAAGTCTCAGGGAGAGCACCCAGAATTAAAAATGAAACTGTCTAATGTATGTTTAAAAAAAAAGCTTCTCCGAAACTTGAGGTTAGTGGTCTACAGAATTGTCCTTGGTGAGTGAGTTGGTAGTTCTTTGGCTGACAGTGGTACAAAATGTGACCTTCATGTTTGTAGATCTATTCACTCTTGAGTGTCCATGTTGATAGATATTTAGGCTTGGGGTTTCATGAATGTAGGGGCTGCCACTAAGTCCTGGGGTTATGTCTAGGCATAGGACGAAAATTATTTTGTTAAATAAAAAATACTTTGACATTTGTAAAAATGGGTAAGGAAGACGTTATTCAGGACTATCACAACAGGCATAAAGACTATGTCAGTGGATGAGAGAGATCTCGCTCAACTCTAAATAGAAGAACAAGTGGGAATTTACAGCCAAAAAGCAGGATGTGGGATATTGGGTGGATGGAAAATGACTAAGAAGAGACATCAATGGTAGAAGGATTCTTGCTGAAGATATGTTACAGA
Source organism: Callithrix jacchus (assembly GCF_049354715.1). Classification (NCBI taxonomy): domain Eukaryota; kingdom Metazoa; phylum Chordata; class Mammalia; order Primates; family Cebidae; genus Callithrix; species Callithrix jacchus. The sequence goes on along the minus strand of NC_133511.1, from coordinate 38,884,664 downwards.
CTTCTCCATCAAAGGTGGGGGATGAGGAATTTGAGCAGATATTGAGGGTAGGGGATTCCCTCTAGACTGGCTTAGTAGGATCCTTGCTAAAACTGGGCTCTTAGGCCGAACAAAAAGCTCAGGGACAAGGTGAAGGCCTAGTCAAGAAGAGGGCTTAAAGGGGCCTGACTAAAATTTGCACAAGGAGGGAGAATTTATCAGTTCCTACTGCTTGATTAAATGTAAGGACTCAGGTATTAGACCTGAACCCATGCAAAAGAGAGACTGTTACATGAAGTGTAGGGTGAATGCCAGAAAAGTCTGTGTTCTTATTCGTGTAGACATCTGTGGCTGGGTTGACATAAATGATCAGAGTAGCTCTAAAAGATGGAACCCTTAAGATTTTCCTGATGCTGTACTGTGAAGCTGATTTATTTTTGTTTATTAGACTTAAGTAGGGTTTATTAAGTGCCAGGCACAGTTTAAACCCTTTGCAAATATTATTAATCCTCAAAACAATTCTATAAGATGTTTATGCCATTTTCCCATTTTATATATAATTATGTGTTGCTTAACAACCAGGACACATTTTGAGAAAATGTCCTTAGGCTGCTTTGTCATTGTACAAATTTCATAGAATATACTTACACAAGCCTAGATGGTATAGCCTACTACACACCTTGTCTGTATGGTGAAGTAGGCTATACCACCTAGGCTACAAATCTTTACAGCACGTTACTGTACTGGATTCTGTAGGCATTGTAACACAATGGCAAGTATGTATATCTAAACATATCCACACATAGAAGAGGTACAGTAAAGATACAGTATGAAAGGTTTTTTAAAAAGATGCACCTGTGTAGGGCAGCTACAGCAGTCTAATGGGACCACTGTAGTATATGTCATTTGCCATGCGGTGCTTGACTGTGTGAGGAATCAAAGTCCCAGAGGAGTTAAATAATTTGTCCAAGGTCACATGGCAAGTAAGTGGTGGGGCTTGGATTTCCACCCGGGCAGCCTGGCTCCAGAGTCTGCATTCTTCATCACTTGGTTAGGTTGCATCCTGGCCTGTTGACTCCCAGGGATTTACTTCTTATTATTCTGGGCTTTTCTTTTTCTGCCCATAAATAAAGAATTATTTTTCTGGGTTTAGTCAGACTCCGAGCCTTGTTCAGACCGAAGTCAGGATGGGAGAGCATATTTAACGAGACTCTCAAAGTTATTTGTAAACAGGTTTTCAGGTCATCTTTTACCTTCTTGACCAAAATCGGCAGTTTACTGGTAAAAACACATTTCCTACTTTTTTCACAGTTTGTGCAGAAAATTAATTGGTGACTCTTTATAATCAACTGTTGGCTTTTTCCCCTTCACCAGCAAGCTCAGTAGAATTCTGTCTTAAAAAAAATGCTCCATTAGCTGAACAATGAGAACACATGGCCACAGGGAGGGGAACAACATACACTGGGGCCTGTTTGGGGGATAGGTGTCGGGGGATGGAGAACATCAGGAAAAATAGCTAATGCATGCTGGGCTTAATACTTAGGCGATGGGTTGTGAGAGGTGTAGCAAACCACCATTGCATGCATTTACCTATTTAACAAACTTGCACATCCTACCACCGTATCCTGGAACTTAAAAATGCTCCGTTTATGGTGAGTGAGTGGTAGTTCCTTGATAAAGGCTTTGGTAAACTGGCTTCCAGATAATACACTCCCTTAAAGTAGTAAATCGCCACTGTGTAGAGCAGACCAGACCAGATCCATTTTCAGTATTTATATAGTAGTGTCTTTAAATTTTGGTTGCATTAGTCAAACTGGTATTTTAAAGGATCCTGGTTAATATAATACTAAAATCAAAGTTATATAATGTTACATTTGGAAACTGTTCAGGATTCAATGGAACCTCACCTTATGGATTTTTTTGCTTTTGACTGCAGATCTGTCTATGGCAGTGCAGAAATTTTCTCAGTCGTTACAAGATTTCCAATTTGAATGTATTGGTGATGCTGAAACAGATGATGAAATTAGTATTGGTAAGTACTATTATTCTTCAATATCTTAAGTAATAATTTAGAAATTTCTACTTTTAATATTTATTTTACTGAAATCAAATAGGCACACACCTAAATAATAAACATCTAAAATATTTTCTGACTTTGATGAAACTTTAAGGGTGATTTTGTGTTTCTGTGGATTTTTTTTTTTTTTTTGAGAGTCTCACTCTTGCCCAGGCTGGAGTACAGTGGCACAATCTTGGCTCACTGCAACCTCCGCCTCCCGGGTTCATGTGATTCTCCTGCCTCAGCCTCCCGAGTAGCTGGGATAACAGGCACCTGCCACCATGACCAGCTAATTTTTGTACTTTTAGTAAAGACAGGGTTTCACCATTTGGCCTGGCTGGTCTTGGTCTCCTGATTTCAGGTGATCTACCTGCCTCAGCCTCCCAAAGTGCTGGGATTATAGGAATGAGCCACTAAAAATACTATGAATTGTTTTTAAATAGAAGCTCTGTTTTCTCTTTTTTTTTCCCATAAGGAAATGACTTAATCATTCTGTAACTTAGGTCAGCCCTGCTTTGAATCATTCATTCAAATAAATATATATAAGGTATCTACTATTAAATATACCAGGCACTGGTTTTAAAAATTATCTTACATTCTTTCCTCTTAATTCTTTTTTAACTTGAATGTTTGTTTTTAAAGAAAACAAATCAGTCATGATTCCCTAAACCAGTGTTTTGGCAGGATGCAGAACATTACTGGGAATCAGGAGACTTGAACCCTAATCTGATGTTGCCTCAGTAATTTGGCAGTCTGTCCCTGGAGAAAGCATGTTCCTTTCTGAAACAGAAGGATTCGCCTTCCATAAAATGAAGAGGTTAGGTTATATGATCTCTGAAGATTTATCTATATCTGAGTTTTTATTGTTTGAAGGTCTGATTCTTGTAAATCCTCCCACCCTCTACCTTTTAAAGACCCCTACATTTTCCAATTTATAGATGTGTGGTCCCTTTCTAGGCTGGATTAGAGATATGTCATGTAATCAAAAGAATATGTAAAATATATATGTATATTTTAGAGGGTTTTACGTTTTAGAAGTATTTTTATACCCCATTTCTGGGTATTAAAAATATAGTATTACAAACACTTAGAATGGTGATTCCCAAACTTACTGTCTACAGGAAACACCTGGAAATCTTATTAATTGCAGGTCTTGGGTTGTGTATAAGATTTGCATTTCTGATAGATTTGAAGGCCGTGTCCTTGCCGCTAGTCCATGGACCATGCTCTGAGAAGCAGGGATTTATAATCCTCTTCATACGTCTCCACAATCACATTCCTCTTGTTCCTCTGCCCTTTTTTTTCTTTTATAGTTCTAGCAGTTATGTCTGTATTTCTTCAAGGTATATTTTGTTTGCTTTGTCTACTTAAGTAGCAAGTCCTAGCACAGACCTAGCTGTGAAACCAAAGGGCAGTGTTACCCCCACAAAAAGAAGGCTGTCACTAGAAGTTAAGCTGAATGAGTGCTGGATTCATCGTGGGGCTTTAGCTTGCCTGGGTTCACAAGAGCTCCTTTTGGAGAAATCGCTGGGCAGGGTGCAGAGTCCTTAGACAAGCTGTCTCCGCATGTGGAATTTACATGAAGCATACATCATTGTAATCATATTGGCAGTCTTTCTGAGTAGGTATATGCCAAGTGGTCACTTTCTTTGCTTGCTTTTTTAGGAGTGTTAATCAGAGGGGAGTGTGGAGGTGGCTGGTCTCCTTCGGCCCTCAGTTTTGTGATGAAAGATGGTCCAGCCTTGCCCGTCACTTGGCTGAGATATAGTTAGGGGACCTCCAGGAATAAGGGAGAGCCCTGCCACATGCCCCTCAGCAGCATGACTTCTTCCTCCTCACAGGATAGCTGGCAAAGGGCAGCATTAGGGATAATGCACTGCCAACATCTGGAACAATAGTGGTCATATTGCTTGTCATTTCTTGACATTTGTGTTATAAATGTCTGGTCCTCAACTTAGGCTTTGTAGTATACACTTAGCCAGATGAAAGCCTAGATTATATTACTAAAATACACATATATTAGCATTAGTATTTGGAAAAGATATAATCACATTATTTATATAACAGTTATTTTCACTTAGTTGTTTGAGACAGAATCTTGCTCTGTTGCCCAGGCTGGAGTTCGGTGATGCAATCTCAGCTCACTGCGACCTCCACCTCCTGGTTTTCAGTGATTCTCATGCCTCAGCCTCCTGAGTAACTGGGATTATAGGCATGTGCCACCACACCCGGCTACTTTTTGTATTTTTAGTAGAGACGGGGTTTCCCCAGTTGGCCAGGCTGGTCTTGAACTCCTTACCTCAGGTGATCTGCCTGCTTCAGCCTCCCAAGGTGCTGGGATTACAAGTGTGATCCACTGTGGCCAGCCTTCACCTAGTTATATTCAGCTATAAATTCCATGAAGGCAGAGGCCAGATATTTATTTTAACCCTTTTAGCCTTAGCACTTGACCCAGATCCTAACAGTAGACCCTCAGATAAATTGTTGAATAAATGACCTAATTGTCCTTATAAACTTTAATTTTTTTCACTTATACACATATTTTTATAACACAATGATATATATATATATATATATATAATTTGATATTTTCCTTTGAAAAAAAGATTATAGCAAATACTTCTGGGTTTCCACAGCTAATATAACTTTAATGGTTTTATGAGTTTATTTCATCAGGTTTATATACATAAATTTATGAAATAATCCCTATAGTATGTTCAGGCTACTTCTGGTTGACCCCTTACCTGTTATTGTTAAGAGTACAGTAAACATCCTTCTGTATATTTCCATTTCCGTCAAGCTTCTTACTTAAAAGACATCTTAAAGTCACACATGCATGTAGTAACTGTGGACGCAGGGTTTTTAATCATTATGCTATGCAGCCTTCTAGGCAGATGTTAGATAATTTCCCCAAGTTGTAGTGAACTTGATATCTCAACAGTGGTTTGTTTGACTCTTTCCATTTTGGCTAAGTGAACATTGTTGTGCAGCTGTTGCATGTTAGATTTGAGAGGTGTGAATTGATCAGTAGGTGAAGGCTTACAAGCAATGAATATTACATTAAATTCTAATGCTATAGGGGCTTTCAGAAGTTAAATTTCAGGTTGGAGATCAGGAGCTGAAGCATCTACGAAAGTGATGTGATGTTGCTTGCTAATTTTAAATCAGGAGACCTATTTAATCCCTTTGCACTGGGAATCTGATTTTAATAGCAATGCTATTAGGAAAACTTAGAGGAGAATTACTTATAAGTATAAAATATTTCTGGAACAGCTAGTGTAAAAATATAAATATGTTTCAATTTCCTATTCAACACTTTTTACCCTTTACCTGAGGTCCCACATACACTTTAAACAGTTGTAAATAAATTACATAGATAATAAAGAAGTAGTAGTAGGAGGCTCTGAAGAATCATTCCCAACATGAAAGATGATGAGATTATCCCAAGCTGTTCCACCAAGGACAATGAACTGGAAAATGTATCCCTGGGACTAATACTTGTGGCTGGCGTGGGTGGAGCTCAAGGATAACGCTTATCCACCTTTATCAACTTCAGTTCTATGTGGGAAGGTACAGTGATTCTGCTGTCTTTACATTACCTTGTTGAAGCCTGAGTTCCAGCAACTTCATTATTGCACTGATTTAATGAAAGAGAAATGAGGCAGGAACAGCTGTGAATCTGAGCAGTGAGCAACAGCCGCATAACACTCTCAGCTGGAGTAGGCTTGAGACCTAATGATGACATAGCCACAAAATACCATGACTTAAAAAGAAGCTCATCTTTTGTATGTGAGTCACGTCAACACAAAAGGACTTGAAAAGTCAAGACACTGGTAGGCTTTCTGTGTGTAAGGTGTGGCGGTGGGAATGAGTGGGTAAGAGGGCAATAGGAAGATGAATTAAGATGTCTGCTTTCATTATGCTTACAGTGGAAGAAGATGAAAAAGGGTTTTGGGCAAAGTAAGGAAGAGAAGGTGGTGTTACTGTATCAGTACAGTGGCTAATTATGAAAGGTGTTCTGGGAGTGTGTTTGATGTGTAGGCCCATGTCTGGCCTGTACATCTGCCCCAGCCTTCACTGGTTGCCTCTGTCCCCACCCTTTTGGCCTTGGGCTTGCTGGGTTTTTTGTTTTGTTTGTTTTGTACCAGTGACACATTGCTGGCTTGGAAGGAGGCAAAATGGGATTTGTTGTTCAGGACCCAGTGGGGAATTCCTGTGGCTCAGAGAGCAGGTCAGGACTGAAGTCCCAAGCAGGGCAGCATCCTGTACTATTTTTTTTTAGCATCTCCCTTTTCATTGGAGAGCATCAAGAGGCCATTACTCTCCCTTCACTAAGGATAAACGAGCTGCAGGTGAGCTTTGGCTTGTTCCCTTTCATCTGCTCACTGCAGTGTTGGATGAGTGGGAAGCGGCTGTTGAGTCCATCCACTTAACTTCCCACAGCTGCACTAACTGCCCACTTTTTACTTGGCTTTGGATTTTTGAACCAAGTGAGGAAGACATTGAGTTAGGAATACAGTGCTAAACACTTGGAGTTCAGAAATCAGTGATGAAAGAGAGGGGAGTGATTATAAACCGGTACAAGATTCAAGCCTCCTCTCATGATAATTTATGGGGGTAGACCAAATACAAAAGGAACTATTATTTAACTGTAATTACACAAGTAACATGTATGTAAATACAAAAACAATACCCATTGCATCAGTCCTGGAGCACACTCTTGCATGGGAATTGATAATGTTCCAACATGAGTTATTTGGCCAGCCTTAAAACCTTATGGATAGGAAATAAAAGACTATTTGTGCAGAAACTAAAATCGTACTCGTTTGAAAGCACTGTTTATGGTGGGTTAGTTCAGATGGCCAGATGCCCAAAGATATTACTGTGAATCTGCCTATGAGACAGGTTGTTCAGCTATGCTGATTTAGCACATTAGTGTATAGGATAATAAAAAGCTGTAAGTCTTAGCACAATCACTTGAGAATTTTTATCCACACCAAAGCTGGAGCATGCAAGTTACTCTACTTTGTTTTTGTATGAAGTACTTATAATTTGAAATCATTTTAAATCAAAGATTAAAAATGAGAAGATGTCTAGGTTTTTAAAAAATCTAGATATTGTTAGTCAAACTGAACTAGTGCCAATTGTTATACAGTTGTGTTATACGACTAGTGCTAATTGTTTATACAGAAATGTTAGTCATTAATATGGCAAAGTTTATTCATTCTCTGTAATCTTGGAAACCTTTGGAAAGTCCAGTTGCAATTGTGCATAAACAGCTTGGTCAGTGATGTTGTATGATGGCCTAGACTCTCAGTAAAGTCTTGGACAGCATGAGCTTTGCACTCGAGAGATTAAACATTTACCAAGAAGGAGAGTCAGTTTGCTAGTAAATATTTTTGGTGGAGACTTCATTCCTTTAGACACACCTAAACAGAAAATTCCTGTGGTAGTGACAGGCAACACACTGCCATTTGTCAACTAAGGTAATAGCTCCAAATTCTGAGTAGAAAAATGAGTCAGGTAGTTCACATCAAACTATATTTTGTAACAGTCACCCAGCTATTTCTGACTTAACTAGTGTATTGCTGGTCCCTTGTTTACTTTGTTTTGAATGCAGATATGCAGACATAGCAACAAGGAAAGTAGTGCTTAATTGTTAGTTGGCCTGGCCTGGGGGCTTGTAATCCCAGCACTTTGGGAGGCCTAGGCAGGAGGGTCACCTGAGGTCAGGAGTTCAAGACTTGCCTGGTCAACAAACCCTGTCTCTTCTAAAAATACAGAAATTATCTGGGCATGGTGGTGTGTGCCTGCAATCCCAGCTATTCAGGAAAGTGAGGCAGGAGAACTGCTTGAATCCCAGAGGCGGAGGTTGCAGTGAGCTGAGATTACACTACTACACTCCAGTCTGGGCAACAAAGTGAAACTCTATCTCAAAAAAAAGAAAAGAAGAGAAAAGCACAAAGAGCATGTCGTATTTTTAAAGAGAAACTTCTATATGGAAATGTTTGTACAAATTGTCCGTGTACATACAGATCGATGGGTGAGAGATCGAACCTGAAGCAAGTTTTGTGCATGGCATTGGCTGAGGTGCACCTGACTTTTTTTTTTTTTTTTTTTGAGACTGAGTTTCGCTCTTGTTACCCAGGCTGGAGTGCAATGGCGCGATCTCAGCTCACCGCAACCTCCGCCTCCTGGGTTCAGGCAATTCTCCTGCCTCAGCCTCCCGAGTAGCTGGGATTACAGGCATGCGCCACCATGCCCAGCTAATTTTTTGTATTTTTAGTAGAGACAGGGTTTCACCATGTTGACCAGGATGGTCTCGATATCTTGACCTCATGATCCACCCGCCTCGGCCTCCCAACGTGCTGGGATTACAGGCTTGAGCCACCGAGCCCGGCCCTGCACCTGACATTTTCATTTCTTGTTCTGTCTTTAGGAGAATTTGTTGAAAAGTGAAGATCTAGGAGACAGGGTTAAATATTGTCAATTCAAGTCACAGGAGCTTTACTGTGTCTTCCTGTGCTGGCAGTGCTTTGCCGAGGTGCAGATATTTATTGTTTGATTACATCTCTCAGTCTGGGTGTGTATCAGCAGGTTCCTGTGGTGAAGTGACTCACCTTGGTCTGTAGACAGAATCCTGAGAGTGAGCTTGGATACCTGCTCTGAGGGTGTCAAGAAGAATTTTTTCAAGGGAGTGGTTGGAAAGTCTCCTTCAGTTTCTTTGTTAGAAGAGTTACTGTGGAGAAAAGGCATAAAATTTTCAGTTTGAAGATGTATCTCTTAGGTCAAATGGAAAGGTGATATTTGATTCTGTTTCCCAAATGAGAAATAAGAATATAGTCTAGGGTGGGAAGTATGGGAAACAGTTTACTTTGTGTATTTTGAAAGGATTCCTCGTAGTGTAGAAACGTTTTGAGAGATAATAGCCTTCACTTCAGGCTAAAAGTTATAACTGGCATAATAAATGCACGAAATGCATTTAAAAGGTCATTAATAATTTTTTATAAAAAAGGACCTATTTTGTTTTTTGACTTAAACTAATTAAATGGTTAAATTATTGAAAATACTTCTATGAAAATTTTCTTCAGAATTGGCTGTGAGCCACAAATATGCATTCTTAAAGTTTACTCTTAATATTTGTCTAGTTATATTGTGATACAAAATGTAGAACTGGGCGGGGTGTGATAGCTCACACCTGTAATCCCAGTGCTTGGAGAGGCCATGGCGGGAGGAATGCTTGAGACCAGTAGTCCCAGACCAGCCTGGATGAGGAGGCCCCATCTCCGTAAAAAGTAAAAGTTTAGTCAGGCATGGTGGCATGCACTTTTAGACCTAACTACTCAGGAGGCTGAGGCTGGAGGATTCCTTGATCCCAAGAGCTGAAGTTACGGCAAGCTCTGATCACACCACTGTACTCCTGCCTGGGTGACATGGTGAGACCCTGTCTCTTAAGAAAAAAGATATGAAGTTGTTTGAAACCATGAGATTCTTCTTGGGCATTTTTAGGAAAAAGTTTATAAATCAAGGCAATGCCATTATCAACCACAGCTGAACTTTTCTAAAAGAGACCTGTGGTATTTTATTAAATTCAAGGAAGTAAATTGTCTTCTCATTTGCTGAATCAAAAAAGTATCCATCAGATTTTACAGACCCTCATTACAGCCACTTCAATGTGGTTATATAAATCAGGAAGTCGTGTATTAAAGTGGAACATTTCTAAATGCCTAAATTGTTTATACAAATAACATTTTCTTTTTAACTCTGCAGAGGAAGCATATTTTACTTCTTAATAGCTCTCAGTTGGACAATTGTATTATTGTTTTCCTTTTTTTTTTTTTTTTTAAAAAAACCCACCCTTATTTTTGTACCCACACAGAAACCACCCACAATTAAGGATTGAAGCAGCTGGGAAAGTTGCACATTTCAGGTGGTGCTCCTTTCTTAAAGAAAACATGCTACTTGAGAGAGATGCTTTTATCATATTAGCTTCGTATTTTGAAGCACATTATTTGACTTAATTTGAAATTCAAACACTTAGATGTTTCATATTTCAGGCTTTCATTAAAAAACAACCTGAAAACTTGTCATGTCACAAACCTGGAAAGAAATGTATCTTTTAACTTATTGATATACATGAATCCCCTGAAACCTCATTTCTTTTTTTGTGACTTTGTTCTGCCAAACAAAAAATAGCCCAGGCTTTTGTACAGAGGGCTCACTCTCCTATCTCCTGTAGCAAATTACATGCTTTTTGAGGTCTGAAAGTTTTACTCATATTCTTATTCCTACATAGTACTTCAGAGCTTTATTTGTAGCAAAGATTTAATAAATGTTTGTTGGGTGAATAACTGCCCCCTGGCAAAACCTATTAAACTTTTACAGAAATGAATTACTTTAGGGTAAGTAGAATTTTAGAGCCTTACCTAAAAAGTAAGTACTTACTTGAAGATATCTACGATGGTTCTTTTCAGTAGGCTAATGTAATTTTCAGAGGGAAATAGGTCCTATATTTACATTCATGCACACACATATACACATAAGTAATTTGTACATGTATTTTAGAATCATTTAGAACAAATTTTTGGCTGGGCACAGTAGCTCACACCTGTAATCCCAGCACTTTGGGAGGCCGAGGCAGGTGTTACCACCTGAAGTCAGGAGTTTGAGACCTGCCTGGCCAACATGGTGAAACCCTGTCTCTACTAAAAATAGAAAATTTAGCCAGGCATAGTGGCATGTGCCTGGAGTCTCAGCTACTTGGATGTTGAGATGGGAGAATTGCTTGAACCTGGGAGTCAGAGGTTCTGGTGAGCTGAGATCGCGCCACTGCGCTCTTGTCTAGGGGACCAAGTGAAACTCCAATCTCAAAATTTAGAAGAAAAAAGTTTAAAAAATATTTATAAATATCAAAATAAATTTCAAACTGGAGTTAAAAATTTATGCTTTTTGCACATATTCAATATTTATTGACTACGTGTTATGTGACAAGAACTGTGCTTATGAAAAATGTGGTTAAAATTTTGCGCACATGAAGTTTACAAACTAAAGGATAAGGTGGTACCAATACCCTTCTTTTAAAGTAACATGACTTAAAAAAGGGCTTATTTCAGGGAAGTGGATAGTCAAGGAGGACTTTTACCTGTGGTTAGTAAAAAATAATCTCAACAAAATCATTAGATAGTGCAATAAATGCTATGGCCCACACTAATTTGGGATGCAGAAATATATACTTGACCCTAATTATTTGCAAGTTTTATATTGGTAAATTAACATATTATAAAATGCATTGGTAATCCCAAAAGCAATATTGCTGGCACATTTGTGGATACCGGCAGAGCAGTGATGAAGTTGGTCCACCTGACCTACGCAGGATCCACTGTATGAAACATGGTGGAATGTTATTGAAGACTCATAATAGGGGAGGTTGTTTGCTCTTCTATAAGAACATTGTTAAAGCCAAAGGACAATGGGAATTAGAGTCAGAAACCCACTTTGTAGTTTTCTCTTGCCTCTCTTTTAAACCTGTCTTTGCCTGCATTTCCTGGTTGTATAACTCATTATTCTGTAAATATTCAAGCATCAACCAGATCTACCTTATGTGTGGCATAAGGTAATTTAAATTTTTGTTGGAGGACACCAACATTAAACAACCGATGACAGTGAAGTCACAATTGTTTTGAATGGTGTAAAAACAAAACTTGTTATGCTAAGAGAACATATTCAAGCTAGACTAGGCCTAGTGGGGTGCCTATTGGTTAACTTCAGATCCTAGAAAAATAAGTGCTTGCCCTTGTGGGTGTTATGTGCACAGCTTGGACTTGTTAATTGGAAAGAGGTCAGTAGTAATAGATCATTTCTTAAAGTTCAGCCCACTGGCCTGGTTTTTTTGGTGTTTTTCTGGTTTTCTTTGTGGAGTTTCTCTCCCCATATTGAATATAGTGTAATCGAAATTCTTCATCAGCTTTAAAATAGCCTTTGAGGATGGTATTGTATTATAGGTGTTTTCTTGGTGTGGAGTAGTTTATCTCTTTCTCTCTGACAGCTGCCGTTCTAATTTCTATAATTCTAAGATCTTTCTTTTGCCACTTTATGTACCTGTGGGTGTGGGGAGGGACAACATGTGGTGTTTTTGATTTTGTTTTTTATTTCCTGACTTATCAGAAAATGCTACTTCTGACCTAGAAACATTGGCTTGGTTTCCCAAATCGCAAATGGAGTATACTAGAGTAGAAAGAGACTTTGGTGAGCATGGGAGATAATGCTGATATTTTCCTTTAGACCCAGAGGTGAAATGATTTTTCTAAAGTTATATGGGTACTATAATCTTGATAACTCGGCTCCTAGGTTGTCAACTTTGACTTTGAGGTTACTTGTTCATTTATTCAATAAATACTTATCATGTACCATGGATTTGTCAGGTACCATGTTGGGTGCTGAAGATACATCATTGCGCAAAACAGAAAAAATCCTCACCCCAGGGGGGTTAATGTTCTTGTTAGAGGAGTTACATGATAAAACATGTAAGTTCACTACATGTTAAGACTGTGAGAAGCGCTACGGAGATATAAAGAGTGATGATTATTTAGATATTTTTTCTGTAATACTTTCATTATACAGATATCTATAATTTTAAGATGGTGGTGGTACAGCAAACTGCCTGTAAAATGAAGCTCAGTTTGTTCTCCATTTATCAGATTTATATGATTCCATGATATTGACCTAATTCTGGATTTGAAACCATTTGGTGCAAAAGGGGTAAGTATCTCTGAGGCATGCTGGCTGCACCACCACTAGATTTTTTTATTTTTTATTTTGATGCATTTATAGCATTGGAGAATTTCCCCAATTCTCTATTTGTCTCTGGATCATTGGACTTCTTTTCCTGCTTGGGCATACTTAGTCTGATTGCACACCTGAATTTTCATTACCTTGATATTTGTGATGTTGAAGAAAACCAGGATGTGATATCCTCTTAGCTGGAGTATAAGGATTGAGAGCCAGAGAAAATTATAGAAGACTTTGCTATGTAGTTAGACTTTAATTTGCAGGTTTTCAAAAAACACTCGAGGCTTTTGATTACAATTGTGCTTTAGGCAGTTTCTCTCAGCATCCATAGATGTGATAACTTATAGCATGGAAATCTTTGTTAGTTCACAGTAAGTCAAAGATTAGACACATCACAAAATTCTTTATGCATCAAGAGAACACTTCTTAAAATGTGAATGAAATAATAAAAATATAGTTTCAATTTTGACATGAAATGTTTGGACCAGAAAGGCAATAGCCCTGGAGATCATGTCTGTTAGAATTAGGAGGCAGGATATAGACACTCATAAATTAATGGAACTCATCGTTAAAAAAGTAAGGACAAATGTATGAGCAAGGAAGAAGACATTTGGGGATGAAAAGGAAGCAGAATAGAGAGGGAGAAATTTGAAAACAAGAACAGAGTTGAATCATAGGCCTTACCAAGAAGTTAAAGAAATGTTTGCCTTGGATAGTTATCTAGGAATAAAAACCTTAAAAAAGGGGGAATTTGGAGCAATTTCTTTGTCAAGGATGGAATTCAGGATAGTTGCTGAGTCATGATTCCGGGAGCAGTGGAGAGAAGAGCTTTGGTGTCATGCTTGCTTTTTGGGACTCAGAGATAACATCTCAGTGCTGAGAGTGCTGTTTCTGCCATTGAAATACACATGAACTTCAAATAAAGAAGTAACGATGATCCATACAAATTTTATTGAAATATAAAGCATTTCCTACTTAAATATAGTTTAAATCTTTAATTCCTCACACAAAACCTGCATTTTATTTCCTAAAGTCAGGAGTTGCCAAACTGCCCAGTGTCAGAATCAACTGTGAGGAGCCTTACAAATTTGATCACTGGGCTCCACCGCAAACCTGAACTAAGACAAACTCCCCTAGGTGGTGACCCAGGATTCTTTTATTTTATGGAACCCCTTAGTGTCTCATGCAGCCTGTGGAAAATTACTGCTTTAAACACCAGTCTTGACTGGTCATGGTGGCTCATATCTGTAATACTGACACTTTGGGAGAGGCGCTAGGCAGGTGGATTGCTTGAGCCCAGGAGTTCGAGACCAGCCTGGAAAACAAGGGGAAACCCCCAAAATTATTTGGGCATATTGGTGTATACCTGTAGTCCCAGCTACTTGAGAGACTGAGGTGGGAGGATCATCTTAGCTCAGGAGGCGGAGGCTGCAGTGAGCTGAGATCGTGACACTGCCCTCCAGCCTGGGCAATAAAGTGAGACTCTGTCTCAAAAGAAAACAAAAAATCAACAGTAGACTTGTGATCTGTGCAGAAGGCGGCACAGTTGGAGGATGGTAGTGTTTTAGTCTGTTCCTGCAGTGTGCCTTTTGGATGATCAGATCCCTGATTTCCAGTGTTGTGACAGAGCATTGTGCCAGTGCAGTCACCAAAGCTGTAAGTGCCACTTGTTTGTAGGAAAACCTAGTCATTTCTTATCATGTTGTCCTTCACAGCCTGAGAATAGGTTTTAAGTGTATGTTTTCAGAAGAAGAGATGGTTTTCACGAGCCAGTGCAGATGCTGTGCAAATTTCCCAGAGATGATAAAGAAAGCAGCTTTTCAGATTGAAATAATATACAAGGTGTGACTTCCTTAGTTCATGCTGATGTGAACTTTGGATTCTCTAAACTTTTCTACCAATAATGAGTGTCTTCTGAGTGCAAAGAACTTCTGGAGTAATTTAGTGCATGCAAACATCAATCAAATCATCTTGTATTCTTGTTACACTTACAAAATAGAAGGGGACATCAAAAAATAACTTATGTTATAATCAGTATAATGTTAAGGATAATGTGCCCAGGGCTTTAGGTACAGTAAGGATAGAATGCTGTGAGAGTATCAGAGTCAGAGAAGGACTTCCAGCTAGGGACATCAAAAGATGCCTAAAGAGAGGCAGTTATTTGAACTGGGTCATAATAGTAAGGTATGATGCAGCCAGAAAATACAGGTAAAAGAAAAGCACAGTAATGGGAAATTACAGGAATGTATAGTAGTTTTGAAGTGCAGAGTTCGAGATTAGAAATAGTAGCATCTTGGACTAACATACCAGGGAACTTATGGCCACATCATGGAGGCCTCAAATTATTTGCAGTATGGAATTTGGACACCCCCCCACTTTTTTTTTGAGACAGAGTCTCGCTTTGTCTCTAGGCACCAGGCTAGAGTGCAGTGGCACAGTCTCAGCTCACTGCAATCTCTGCCTCCCAGGTTCAAGCACTTCTCCTGCCTCGGCCTTCTGAGTAGCTGGGACCACAGGCACACACCACCATGCCCAGCTAATTTTTTGTATTTTTAGTAGAGATGGGGTTTCACCATGTTGGCCAGGATGGTCTCCATCTCTTGACCTTGTGATCTGCCTGCCTTGGCCTCCCAAAGTGTTGGGATTATGGGTGTGAGCCACCACGCCTGGCCTGGACCCTTTTTAAAAATCCATTTAAAGATTTTGAATTGGATAATGACATGATCAAAGGTGCCCTCTAGGAATTTTATTCTGGTGTTCCTACATACAAAGAGTTAGAGCCGCAGAAGCTGGGGAATTAATGTAATATGACAGCAGAGATCAAGTAAGAGACTTATATGGTTAGGTAAGAAGGGTAGAGAGAAAAAGCAGCAGCATTTGGTGATTGAATATATGGAAGAAAGGATTGAGGATTATTCATCACTCATGTTACTAGGAGAATGGTGTTACCAGCACCTTTATGTATTCTTATGTGCCAGGGCATCTGGGGGTGGAACAGAATTGTGAATTTAGTTTGACATGTGTTAAATTTGAGATTTAAAAAAAATCCCTAGTATTAAATTCCCTGGAGTTAATTTGATTTGTTAAATTTGGGATGATGAGATGGTGCTGTGGGGCTATACCTACAGTAGTGAAAAGTGTATACATTTCAGGTCAGCTAATTTTGATTCAAACTTAGCTCTGCAAGTCATTAGTTCTATGACCACGTATGTTATTTAACCCACACACTTTAGTTTTCCTATGTGAAAAATGCAGAAAATGGTGATAGATTTGTGTTTTACATGTGACTTTCTCATGGGATGTTGTGAGCATTAAAGAGGTTTTGTGCAGTGCTAGCACCCGCATCAGGTAAATCTCCTCCTTTCCCTCCCGCCATGTTTTTCTGCTCCTTGGACCTCATGAGGATAGTAGGACCCTTGCTTGGAGCTTGTTTGCAGACCAAGAGGAAGAAGAAATAGCATTGTGAGGAGGGAGGAGTGATGATGAAAATAATAGAGAGGGAAAGAGAAGGAAAAGAGACAGAAGTGAGATTAGAGGCTTACTGTGGAGTTGTAGGCTTTTGAGAGGAAGAGGGCCCCTTTTCTGAGACAGTAGACAAGTTGAGGAGAATGAATAAAGACAGTGCTGATCAGAGTCTTGAACTTCTCTCACAGAATCAGGAGGCCGGGCCATCTGGTAAGAGTGAGGGAAATTTGGAGCTGGGTTCTTGAGAGAAAGACTAGAATTCTTTTTAGATAGCCACTGTGGGAAATGAGAGTAGGAGTGAACTAGAGTTGAATAAAAGGATTGCCAAAAAGCAAAAGCAAAGGGGTTAGATAGCTTGAACTTTTAGTGTCCTTGTGGGTGTGTGAATTACAGAGAACAGGTCACTGGAGGTTAAGAGGTTGTGGAAAAGAGCACTGGGCAAGGAAGCGGATGTTGAGGCTTCACTAGGGTGGGTGGTGGCAGGAGCTTGGGTGCAGAAGAGCATGAATGGGGTGCTTTAGCCTGTGGAATGTGAAGGAGTGCTGGGAGGTCAGTTCCTGATGGCAGGAAGCATGGGAGCAGGGCGAGGTGTAAGTGGTTGCTTGTCAGCAGCAAAGTACTGATTATTCCCCCTCAGTAAGGATACTTGGCACCTGATTACTCTTTGAGTGCAAACAGCTTTGGAACTGTTTGCCTTTAAAAATGATAACCCTGTTCTTTTACTTCTGTAATGTAGCAGGATGCAGGTTGGCACTACTTTTTAATTTTTTCCCTTTGGCAGTACTGGTTTGTTGGAAGAGAATGGACTTTGGAATCAAACAGTCAAATTAAATACCGGGTTCTCCACCTACCACCTCTGGGATTGTGGGGCAAGCTCTGAAGCTAATGGATCGTCCTTTTTCCCCTGTGAAATGAAGAGAATACTTACTTCAGCACCTCGTATAATGATGTGGATATTAAATGAGATAGTATATGTAATGTCACTGCCTCTTGGTAGAGGAACTCCCAAATGTGAGAACACTCACATATGGGAAAATGATTTCTGAATTGGGGGTGGTTTTGGCTTTGGGAAATAGATTAAACATCATTGAAACAAAACAAGGTAACTTCAGAATTGCACAGTTGCTCATTTTCATGAGCACACTAAGTGTGCCTGCAAAAAAAAAACCAACAAAATATGTTACTTAAGGACTTCATTAGGCACAGCAACACTTAGTGCATTGACAAAAATCTCAGTAAAGGCTTCTCAAGAATTTAGGTAAAGTTTATTTGAAGTAATAAAATAGTGGGAAGACGTCTAGGGAAAAGCCAGCAGAAATTAAGTTTTGAAAATTGTGTCAAAATGAAAGGTTGTCCTTTTTGTGTTTGCATATATCTATTTGCCAAAATTTGGCCTTTTGCGAAATACATACACCTACTATTTATATAAACCTGGTATATATCAGTGTATATACCTAAACTCTCAAATTACCTTGTAGTTTGGCAGTTGCAGAGTAGGTATTACTAAGTGGTCTTAAGCTAGTTCTGGGAGGATATCTTAAGGAAAAACTATTAGATATATAGCTTATAATTATTTCCATAATCTACTGTGACTTTTACCCTGGAGTAATCATAATTATTATTAATTTTCATAGGTAATCCTAACAATCTGGAGCAGTAGGAGCAGTACCTTTCTCCTACGGGCCAAGTCCCTGGCTTACAGGTTTCTTTCTTTTGAGTCTAGCTGTGATACTGTTTGGCTCTGTGTCCTCACCCAAATATCTTCTCGAATTGTAATTTCCGTGTGTCAAGAGAGGTGACTGAATCATGGAGGTGTTTTTCCTCACGCTGTTCTCCTGATAGGGAATTCTGATGAAATATGTTGGTTTAAAAGTGACAGTCTCCCCTGCATGCACTCTGTCTCCTGCCACCATGTAAGACGTTTCTGATTCCCCTTTGTCTTCCACCATGATCATAAGTTTCCTGAGTCCTCCCCAGCCATGCAGGAGTATGAGTCAATTAAACCTATTTTGTTTATAAATTACCTTAGTCTCACGTAATTCTTTATAGCAGCATGAAAACAGACTAATATAAGTTGTTATGCTGGTGAGGATAAGAGAAATGAAACTATTCAGTTAGACCTGAAGAGAGCAAAAGATTAAAGATTTGGTCACAAGTTCTGAATCTCAGCCCAAATGTGGTTTGGCAGGCAATGTTGGGATCCACATCGATAGACAAGATTAAAGTATGGCACAGGTTAGTGCCTGGGTACCTGCACAGTGTCAGAACCCAGGCATGGAGGGAAGCACTGGGAACAGGGGCTGAGTGAGAATTTAAAAGGAGGCTAGATTATGGGTCCTAACCCCTGCCAAGAGTCTGGGTAGTATGGTTGTAGTATGGTTAGAGGATAACCATATTACCTGATGGTAAATGAATGGATTCCAAGGTGGTGTTTGATTGCTAGAGGGACCAAATACAGCACAGGTGCTTGTAATGTAGATTAAGACAGACAAGTGCTGAGGCAGAAATGGCCCTAACCATGTGCGGAGTATCTGCTTTAACTTGATAGAAGTTTAACTTTATTATTATTTTCGTTTGTGGACTGTCTATTTCTTATTTCCTAATAATTAGGAACTATGTTATGATACTAAACAACTTTATAATTATTCAAACAATGTCTAGTAAGCTCTTCCAATTTGGTATATCTCATATTTGCCTAAACTTAACTCACTTGATTGCATGACTTCATTGAGATGCCTTGATGATAGGATATAATTGAAGAAATGCACAATTTCAGAGCTCGTTCTCAAGATCACTCTGTTTTTGATTTGTGTTTGACAATTAAAAAAAATTCTGACCACAAAGAGGACATTGCAAAGAACCAGACTTAGATACCTCAATGATAACTAAATTTCCATGAGTTTTTCCTGTGAGACTTTAGATTCCACTGGGCTATGAACTATTAGAAGAAGAATGTATGCCTCCAAGTTCTAGGTTATATTTATGGTGACATGCCAGTATTTGTCAGTAGGGCTGTGAATTTTTTTCTGTTGATTTATTTAATAGGAAGCAATTTATTGACTTTGCAACTGAGCATCTGTGGAGGTTGAAGCCACACATGAAGTGGAAAAATCTTATTTGATCTTATGCTTCTAGAAAATAATAACTAGTATTTATGGTGGCAAATAAAGCCAGTGTTGCAGACGGAGTGGATGGCCTATCTGTGAGGGTGTTAATTGCTATCAAAGACACCAAGTATCTGGGGGGAGAGTTGGTGTCACTTTTAATAAAACTCAGTCTGTTTTGCTGTCATGGTATTTATTGTTTAGGCATACCACAAGCTGATTGTGCTTCTTGTTTTGGTTATGGGTTAAATTGTTCTTAAAACTTACCATTGGATATAGCAGTCAGCATGCTACTTTTGATTTTTCAAGCGTTCAAAAAATTGAGACTCTCTTAGTGGAAGTTCCAAGCATAAACTACTGATATGATACTCCTTAGATTATTGCATGTTTTTGTAGTATAATGCTGGGTGTCACTTGTCTATGTATGTTTATCCTACTCTTATTTTTTTTTTTGGTGTAGCCAGATCTAGAAGCATATGACCAAATCATCTGCTCCAGCTCATATCCAAGTTAAGTGGTAATGTTTTACTACTTTTTTCCTACTCTGAAATGTCAGTTTAGAAGGATTCTAAGAAAGGGCTTTATAGAGCCTACATCTCTCATCCCAATGGAAAAGTAAGGTTATTGTTGGGGCATCATCTGAACTTATAAAATATAACTGCATTGTTTCAATCTGGCTTTTACAGACTTTGTAGACTTTCATGTTTTCCTAGAGATATTACAAAGTCTAAATTCCTTTTTTTAAAAAAAAAAAAACAAAGATGGCGTTTCACTATGTTGGCCAGGCTGGTCTTGAACTCCTGACCTCAGGTGATCCACCCACTTCAGCCTCCTAAAGTGCTAGGATTACAGGCGCGAGCCACTGCGCCCGGCAACAAAGTCTAAATTCTTACTGCTGACCCAGTTCTCTACTGTACCATACTGTACATTATGCCAAGTGTCAGGTTCTAGCCCAAGCTGAGAACCAAGAGGAGTGGGTAGATGAGTGGCAGGTAGCTGGACAAAATGTTTGAGAAATAATAGTAGACAGTTTTGATATGGCTTTACTTTCTCTCTGGGTATGAGTGAACCAGGGGTGCAAGCAAGCTATGAGTGCAACCAAGCCATGGGCGGAAGCCTGGGTGAGAGCATTAGCAGGGTAATTATACCTTTTACAGACAGTAGTGGCTCCAAGACAAGCAAGTGCTCTTGTGGGTGATCACATAATGCATCTTGTGTGGTTACATAATGTGCAGAGTTGTACACCTGTGCTCCAAACCTGCTGAGTCATACTGTGCCAGAAGGCTGCCTTGGCCGATTCCTGACTGACGTGCAGCATCTCCCTTACAGAAGGTCATAAGTGATTTGTGCACTGTAATCAAGTGATATAGTATGCTGTTTACATGATTGTATATTTCACTGAATTTATGATCTGTACTATTTCTTGGGTATGTATATATGCTATTTAAGTTTGAGGAAAGACTTCTGGAAGAAAATTTTAACATAGCATTGTCTGATTATGATATAAATGCAAGAGAGACATGCTTTCCCAATTCTCATTGTAGTTGTAAAACACAGAAAGCCCAAACTGATCAATTGTTAAAACATTTGCTGGTATATTACCTAGTAATGAAGATAGTGTCAACAATGAACAGCGAGCAATTTAAAAAAATTTCTTTCTACTTTTAGACCTTAAATAGGTCTTTCAGGCAAAAATAGTAGGATAAATTTAAACCTGCTAAAAAGATTAATCTAAAAAAATAGGTATTTTAGACAGTTTAGGAATGTTTCAGAATTTATGATATTGGCAAATACAGAAGCCGTCGTCATACTTCCTCACTCTCTAGGTATTATTCAACTGTTGTGTTTGTGAATGTTTGTACTCTCAGCACCTGTCATATATAGACTTGAGTGATAGACTTTTGTTTTTGTTCTGAAAGTGTTTTTTCAATATTGTGTTGTAGAGATAAAAAGGAAATCTATGGTAATATTCTTAGCCTCAAAAATTTGTTAGAAAGTTAACATTTGTATGTAAAACTATATTTTCATTGTTCTTCAGTAATCTCCTGCTCCAGCTGGACAGGAAGGGAGAGAGATTATCAAATATAGTCAGGAAAGTTTCCTGCAGGTGGCAGGAATTTGGATAGTTAACATAATTTCCCAAGTGTCTGGCCTACCTTTTCATAATATTTCATGAATCCTTGCATAAGAGTTGGTGTGTGTCTCCTTGTAAAGCAATAAGATTATGAGAATGTGTTGTTAAACTCCAGAATTCGTTTAATCTTCTATTTTCAGTCCACTGTGTATTAAGTATTGGTTTTGGAATATATCGCTGACTAAATCAAGCTCTTGTCATAAAAATATTGTTATGGTTAAAATCTGTAATTTTAAGACCAGCTATTGTATTAGATGTTAGTCTGGATCCCAAAAATAAGATAATAAACTAGTTGTTACTCATGTAAATATTAATATTCATAAATATGAACCATTACAAATAATTGCTGACACTTGAGTATTAGAAATTTAGATGTAACTTTCAGATTTTGCTTAAGGAAAGCCTTAGAATAAATGGCTCAAGCATCACTCAAACTCAGTGACTATTCTGTATAAAGCACAGTGCTGGGTGCTGGGAGGAGTTATTTTCTATATGCTTTTTGCCCAATGTCTGGTGTAGAATAGACTCCCCAGTTTTCATGGTGTCTTAGGACATTTTTGGGTCTTGTGCACCAGAAATTCTAACCTTGGCCTCTCAGGTCTAGGGAGCTGCTGGGGCACACTAGGCAGTTTGGATCTGCCTGGCTTGTGTCAGAGGTTTCTGTTTGACTTCGTGGCTGGGTCAGGCAGGGAAGTGACAGGAGATCCCCATTGGCCTGTTGTCTTAAAAAGCAATTTTCATAATAATACCTTATATTCTTGTACTTGCTCTATGTTATATTGTAAATTCCTGTTTAAGAAAGTACAGAAAGATCTGGGTTATGTTAAGCCTAGTAAACTATTAACACAATACTTTGATATCATTATAAATGAAAAGATTTAGAGGTAAATTTTAGATATGGGCTTAACAAGTTGGGCCACTGTTACTAATTCATAAAATGAACATTTAATGTCCTTAGCTTTTTTTTTTTTTTTTGAGACAGGGTCTTGCTTTGTTGCCCAGGCTAGAGTGCAGTGGTGTGATCTAGGCTCACTGCAACCTCCACCTCCTGGGTTCAAGTGATTCTCCTGCCTTAGCCTCCCAAGTAGCTGGGACTACAGGCACCCACCACCATGCCCAGCTAATTTTGGTATTTTTAGTAGAGACAGGGTTTCACCATGTTGGTCTGGATCTCTTAACCTCGTGATCTACTCATCTTGGCCTCTCAAAGTTCTGGGATTATAGGCCTGAGTCACCGTGCCCAGCTTTTTTTTTTTTTTTTAGTAGAACAAATGACAAGCATGAGGGTCTTCATTTGTACCAAGAAATATGTACTTTTCGGGAACTGAGACTACAAAATTTAAAGAGACCAATCCTAGTTTTTCGAAGTCCTTTCCCTGAAAAATTAACAAAAGAAAAAGAGGGAAGAAAATGTATGGTCAAATTGGGGCCAGTCTCAGAAAACTGCTGGAGGGAGAGGAGTTTTTGTTGCAGAGAATCAGACATGCAATTGCTTTTGCATGTTAAAATTTTTCATCCCAGACATTCCCATTATAATCGACTATTATCTTACTAAATCTATAAATGGTGTTCATATAGGAAACAGACCAGAAAACCATTTAAGTAAAATAGAAAACATCATCATAAACTTTTAAACAAAAAGGTAGAATAGCAAAATGAGAGCTTGTTTTCTTACTTGTAACCAAAATCTGATTTAAGACAACTTTGAGGTAGGAGGTACCTTGGGGGAAGCCTGTGGATTTCAGCTGTTCTTAGAATAATACCTGGGGGCCAGTGAAATACTGCCTGGGGCTGTATGGGCCAGTGATCATTTCCTGGGTTGACCAAATGGGAAGTTCTAGTATGCTCTTGCCAATCTAATATTGTTTTATTTTCATTCATTCCAAAATAGCTGTTGACAGCCTTCTATGTGCTAGGTATTTATTTAGCCCTTTGGGAAATTTAATGATAAATTTGCTATGTCCTAAATGCTAAGTCTAAATGCTACTAGCATTTAGACTAGTATGAAAATAAAGCATTTGTAGCATGTTTTATTT
Source organism: Callithrix jacchus (assembly GCF_049354715.1). Taxonomy (NCBI): domain Eukaryota; kingdom Metazoa; phylum Chordata; class Mammalia; order Primates; family Cebidae; genus Callithrix; species Callithrix jacchus. Next base: position 38,861,099 of record NC_133511.1, on the reverse strand, counting down.
TCCATTATTTGTTGAAAAAGTTACAGATTTTGTTAGGCTTAATGAAAACTAGCTATCTCTTATCCTGCCAGTCCCCACCACTTATTTTACTTTCTTGGAAAGACTACTTTGAACTTTTAGTCATTTCTTGTAACTTTTTCAAGACCATGATTATCCTGCTCTTTTTAAAATTTGTTTTTCAGTGTTAGATATTTATCGTTAGGCTTCATACTATTTTCACATATGTCTTTACTTCATACTGTTTTACACATTCCTTTCTCTGATTCTCCCGATAGTTAAAACAACTTTGGCAAAATCCGTTTTCATGTCATATTGTAGTGAGTTTGTACATATTAGTTACAACTCAGCTACTTAGTTTATTATGATTGTGTTATTCATGTAACTTTGTTTTCCCAGGAATTAACCGTTGACTTGGAATTTTCTTTTTTTAAAAAAAATACTTACTGCTATACTCAGGCAGCCCAAACTGACCTACCTCTCAACATCTTTCTCTGTAGACATGTTATCATTGCCTTCCAGCATCCAAAGTTTTGCTGACTTCTTCAAGCTCACTAACCAAGAGCTTCAGTGGCAGTAGATACCCACCAGAATGATGGAATACTTTCCTTACAAAAAAAAAAACTACAAAAATATGCTATGCTGTTATACAATCCAATTAAAATATTCTTTATATTTATACAATAATTTTTTGTTCAACTTACTGTTATCAAAACTGGAATGTATTATATGATTAATACCAATATTTCTGGAGAAATTAAAATCTCATTTATCTAAACTGTAAAGTAAAGGTCATTAATGTGTTTATTGGATTAACCAGAGTCTCCCAGGTAATCCATTGATTTCTGTTATGGTAACTGTGAATAAAACCCAATATGAAATAATCATAGGGTTTAGCATTTCACACCATTTTGGCTGGTGTAAGCCTAGTAATTCTGAAAAGAGAAAACAACATTTTAAGTTGGAATTTTAAATTCTTAAATGAAAGATATTTTTAATTTTCTTTAATGAGTTCTTTTGATGAGATTCTTGATTTGTTTTTCTCACTTACTTGCCTTTATTGTAGGCTTTATGCCAGAATTACTAAACTTCTGGTCTCACAGGATGTTTTCAGTATTAAGATGGTTAAAGGAAGTGACTGGGAATCTAACAAATAAGGCTGTATGGCCTGGTGCAGTGGCTCACCCCCTGCAATCCCAGCAATTTGGGAGGCCGAGGAAGGAGGACCACTTGAGTCCAGGAGTTTGAGACCAGCTGGGCAACATAGTGAGACCCTGTATCTACTAAATTAGTGAATTAACAAAATTAGCCCGTGTGATACACTCCTGTAGTTCTAAGTACTTGGGAGGCTGAGGTAGGAAGATTGCTTGAGCCTGGGAGATAGAGGGTGCAGTGAGCCGAGCTCTCACCACTGCCCCACAACCTGGGCAACAGAAACAGAGCTAGACCCTATCACTCACTCACACACACACACACACACACACACACAAGGACATGGAACAGAAAGTTTATTTGTGCTATCATTTTGTAACCCTAACATTCTGACTTTGGTTAATTATTCATTTTAAGAATTAGGTGTAGAAAATTGATATAGGTGAATTGCTCTTTCATAATTGTCATTTGGACCTATACATATTTAAATAATATGCTACTATAACCTCCCTTTAATTTATTTGCTTAGTTTAGTTTTTGCTCCCACAATGTTTCTGAATACTTGATCTTTCTCATTTCAATTCAAATTGCTTTCCTTGTCTAATTCCTACTAAAAGTAAAGCAATATAGGTACAGATAGTTTTCTAAAGCAGGCCTCTGAACTTTAATACAGAAACAGATCACCAGGGGATCTTGTTAAAAGGCAGATTCTGGTGTGTGGCCTGAGAGTTTGCATTTCTAACAAACTCCCAAGATGCTGATGTTACTAGTTTCTCTGACCACACTGAATTGAACAGCAAAGATCTAACTTACCTTGGATGTGGGAGTAAAGTTGATCCCTTCAGTATATGGAATCTGTTTTCAATTATCTGTGACCCTTGAGTTACTAGAAGTCAGTGGAAAATTTTACATTCCTGGCTGCTTCTAAGTACACCAAATAGTAGATTTATTTCTCTTTATAGACTTAAAAATGTTTGATTATTTGTAGGTCACTCCTTATAAATTATCTCAGTGCTATATTTATCAATGTATGTGTACATTTTACGTATTAAGTATATATGTTATATTTCTTCCAATGTCTTTGAAGAAAAAAATTATTGTTGGTTCCTGCCAGGCTTTAATTTGCAGCATACAGACAAACATACGTCTCTGATCCATAGCTTTTAGTCATTAGGATCCTGTTGTATACTCTTTAATGGTTATACAAACATAAAATCACTGAATATACTATATACAAATTAATAACTAGCTTCCTTATAAGGTTTCTTCCTCTGTAATTAGATATTAGCAATAAAAAAATAAATATGTTTCATTTTTTCCAAACAGCTCAGTCACTAAAAGAGTTTGCAAGACTACTCATTGCAGTGGAAGAAGAAAGGCGAAGACTGGTAAGTCTGTTCTGTATTTGTTAAGAATATTGCTTTGTTTCAACATGTTAAAAAGGAAGAATAGACCTCTTGAACTAGAGAACTTTATACAAGACCTTGTGATTTGACGCATGTACTAATTGTTATATGTATTTTATAAAAGATTTGTGACTACAATTATCAAATATTGCTAATAAAGTATACCATTTTTTCCTAATTATTTTATTTGCTTGGCGTATGTAAATTACCTTTATCTTGCTTGCCATTTAACTGTTCTAAGGATTAAAAATGGTGAACAAACTGCCATTAACAAACCCATTCTAATTCAGCAAATGTTTAGAAGTTACAACAACCTCAGTGTTATAATACAGACATGTTTCAAATTTTTGAGACAATTTATAGAAGGAGCAACATACTTGCAACGGTAACGTTAACAGGTAACGTTGAGTTGAACCCTGAAGGTTGGGAGAATTTTGCTAGGCTGGGAAGGATGGGGAAAGCATGCTAGATTGATAGATTAATATATGCAAAGATATTAGAGCATAGTTATTGGTAAAACACTTATGCATTCAAAACCATAATTATGCCCAGTGTTTTCAAATATCTGTGATCTTCTCTGTCTGTGATGCAATGTCCTTATCTGTAATATGGGAAAAATAGTAGTGTATACACCACAGGATTGTTGGAAAGCATCTGTAGCAGCACCCAGCAGGTAGTATATATATGCTGATGGTGATAACGAGGCTGATAGTTAATTACAATGAGGGTCACAGACTTATCTAATACATTGTCTCTGATTTAACTGACCTCACTGTCCACTTGGGGGAATATATACACACATACAGGCATATGTCATTTCTTTGTGCTTTGCTGTACTGCATTTTGCAGGTAATGTGTCGTTTCTGTTTTTCATTTGTTTTGGTTTTGTCTTCAAATTGAAGGTTTTGACAACTCTGCATTGAGCAAGTATGTTGGCACCATTTTTCTAGCAGCATGTGTATACTTTCTGTCTCTGTATCACAGTTTGGTAATGCTCTCAGTGTTTCATATTTTTTCATTAGTATTATCTCTGTTGTGCTGAACTGTGATGAGTGAATGTTAGTGTTACTATTATGAATTTTTTGGGACTCAACAAACCCTACTGAAATGACTGTGAACATAATCAATAAATGTTGAGTGTGCTCTGACTGCTCTATAAGCAAGCCATTCCCCCATCCCTCTTCCTGTCCTCAGATCTCTCTAATGCTTCAAACATAAATATATTGAAATTAGGCCAACTGAAAACCTTACAGTGACCTCTAAGTATTCAAGTGAAAGGAAGTGTCATGTGTCTCTCACTTTTTTAAGCCAAAAGGTAGAAATGATTTAAGCTTAGTGAAGAAGGCAAATAGTCAGCAAAGTTGTGAGTGCAAAGGAAAGTTCTTAGAGGAAATTAAAAGTGCTAGTCTATTAAACCCACAAATGATAAGAATACAAAACAGCCTTATTACAGATATGGAGAAAGTTTTAGTGGTCTGGAGAGAAAATCAAACTAGCCACATTTCCTTAGGCCAAGCCCATAGAGAACAAGTCCCTAATTCGTTTCAATTCTATGAAGGCAGATGAGGAAGCTGCAGAAGTAGAGTTTGAAGCTAACAGAGGTTGGTTCATAAGGTTTAAGGAAAGAAACTGTCACCATAACACAAAAATGCAAGGTGAAGCCGCAACTGCTGGTATAGAAGTTGCAGCAAGTTATCCAGAAGATCTGCCTAAGATCATGGATGAAGGTGGCTATACTAAGCAACAGAATTTCAATGTAGACAAAACAGCCTTCCCTGAGAAGATGCCATCTAGGACTTTCATAGCAATAAAATAAAAGTAGTCAGTGTCTGGCTTCAAAGGACGGGCTGACTCTCTTGTTAATGCAGCTGGTGACTTGAAGTTGAAGCCAGTGCTTATTTAACATTCCAGAAATCCTAGGGCCCTTAAGAATTATGCTAAATCTACCCTGCCTGGGCTCTAGTTATAGAAGATGAAGCCTGGATGAGAGCACATCAGTTTACAGCACGGTTTACTGAATATTTTAAGCCTTCTTTTGAGACCTATTGCTCAGAAAAAAAAAGATATCATTAAAAATATTACTGCTCATGACAATGTATGTGGTTACCTAAGAGCTATGATGGAGATGTGCAAGGAGATTAGTGTTGTTTCATGTCTGTCAATACAACATTCATTCTGCAGCCCATGGATCAGGGAGTAGTAAGTCAGGTAAAGACTTGACTTTCAAGTCTTATGATTTAAGAAATACATTTTGCAAGGCTACAGCTGCCATAGATTTTAATTCCTCTGATGGATCTCATCAAAGTAAATTGAAGACTTTCTGGAAAGGATTCATCATTCTAGTGATTCTTGCTCACCAAGAGGTCAAAATTTCAACAGAAGTTTGGAAGAAGTTGATTCCAACCCTCATGGATGATTTGGAGAGGTTCAGGTGTTTAGTGGAGTAAGTAACTATAGATGTGATGGAAGATGTAAGAGAACTAGAATTAGAAGTGAAGCATGAAGATGTGATTGAATTACTGCAATCTCATGATTAGACTTAAATGGATAAGGAATTGCTTCCTATGGATGGGCAAAATACATGTTTCTTGAGATCAAATCTACTCCTGGTGAACATACTATAAATATTGTTGAAATAAAAACAAAGGATTTAGAAGAGTACATAAACTTAGTTGAGAATGCAATAGCAGGGTTGACAAGATAGACTTCAATTTTGAAAGAAGTTCTACCATGGGTAAAATATTATCAAACTGTACTACATGTTACAGAGAAATCTTCTTTGAAAGAAAGACTCAATTATTGTTAGCAATTTCACTGTTGTCTTAAGAAATTGTCATAGCCCTTCCAGCCTTCAGTGACGACCACCCTGATCATTTAACAGTCATCAACATCAAGACAGGAGCCTCCACCATCAAAAAGATTATCACTTGCTGAAGGCTCAGATAATTGTTAACATTTTCCAGCCATGAAATACTTTTAAATTAAGGTGTGTACATCTTTTTTTATTTTTGAGATGGAGTCTTGCTCTGTTATGCAGGCTGTAGTACAGTGGCATGATCTCTGCTCACTGCAACCTCTGCCTCCTGGGTTCAAGTGATTCTTCTGCCTCAGCTTCATGAGTAACTGGGACTACAGGTGACTACCACCATGCTCGGCTAATTTTTTTTGTATTTTTAGTAGAGACGGGATTTCACTATATTAGCTAGGATGACCTTGATCTCCTGACCTTGTGATCCTCCTGGCTTGGCCTAGGATTACAGGTGTGAGCCACCGTACCCAGCCTGTACACCATTTTTTTTAAACACGACACTATTGCACACTTAAACTACAATATTATATAAATGTAACTTATTTGCACTGGACATCAAAAGTTTATGTGACTTGCTTTATTTATATTTATACATATTCATATGTTTAATCTATATACTTTATATTTATGTATTTTACTTAGATTTAATATGATAGTCACTGTATTGCAGTAGCCTGGAAGTGAACCCACAATATCTCTGAGGTATGCCTGGTCAATATAATACTCAGGCATAGACTAAATCCTCTGGGACTGTGACACGGTTTGGTGTTATTTTCTGAACTGATAAGAGGAAGCAATTTGAGGAAGGTGGGTGTTTTTAAGGTGCCCTTAATTCACAGGGTACATTGCCTAAGCTGGGGAAGGATCACATATGTAGGGCATGGTAGTTACACAAATCATCTTGAACAGAGGCCCCAAAGTGGGAGACAGTTTTGTCTAATTTGTGGAATAAGGCAGATGGTTTTTAGAAAAGATTAGTAGAGGACTGATTAATAGTTGTGGTCATATACAGGGTTACAGGGCTAGCCCTAGAAGTTGTTGTGTTTATTATAGGTAGTGGGAGAATTCCCAGAAGTTTTTGGAGAAAAGAATGAGAGAATTTAAGTATGATTCAGGAGATATTACTGTGGCAGCCATGTGAGAAAGAGATAAGGTGGGGAAGAAATGTTGTGTTTGGTGGTGGGATGATCACGTTCTTTTAGGAGACATTGGGCCACATGGATCTAGTCCCAGTACCAGAGAGACTACTACTGATCTGTACTACTAGAAATACGTATACTTTTATGGGAGACGTCATTTTTTTTAAACACGACACTAGAAAAGAAATATGTATACTTTTATGGGAGACGTCATTTTTTTTTTTTTTTTTTTAAGACGGAGTTTCTCTCTTGTTACCCAGGCTGGAGTGCAATGGCGCAATCTCGGCTCACCGCAACCTCCGCCTCCTGGGCTCAGGCAATTCTCCTGCCTCAGCCTCCTGAGTAGCTGGGATTACAGGCACGTGCCACCATGCCCAGCTAATTTTTTGTATTTTTAGTAGAGACGGGGTTTCACCATGTTGACCTGGATGGTCTCGATCTCTTGACCTTGTGATCCACCCGCCTCGGCCTCCCAAAGTGCTAGGATTACAGGCATGAGCCACTGCGCCCGGCCCGTCATTTTTTTAAAACACGACAGAAAAGAAATACGTATACTTTTCTGGTGGGGCAAAGAAAGGTTTTCTGTGAAGGTGACTTTGATCTTGAGTATAAAGGGCTTAAAACAACCTAAATAGCATGCTGTTTTAAGCGCTTTATATGTAATCCTTATTCTACCTCTGTGAGCTGAGCCATAGAAGTCTGACTTTCACAGGGAGACTTGGGTAGTATGTGCACTTGTGGCCAAGAAGAGCATCTGATGAAAGAAATGGAAAAGAGGAGTTAGAGAGATGTGAAAGTTAAGAATTAGAAGGGTAATGGAAACAAGGAAAATAGTTCTGGGTTGGTGAGGCTGTGAGTCAGGTCTTGTGCAAATAGTTCAGGAAAGCAATAAACTAAGTACTGTGGGTTCTAATTCTAGAAAATATATTGGTTTAAAGAATAGAAGAAAATATGTTGTTGTTTTTGGGAGGAAAGAGATCCAAAGGAATGTTCTCATAGCACCGAAGAGACTTTTTAGGCTTCAGAGGAAAAGCTCTTCTTTCAAGGCGGGAGAAAAGAAAGAGGAATGGTGAAAACGTACTAGGAATGTGAAAGAGCAAAGAGGTTGATTGGACATGTTGAGCATAGTGTTATGAAGGAATGGTTATTTGCTGTGCCCAGGAGTTTGTAGAAGTGGTTTAGAGCAGCCAGGAGTAGGTTATTCAAGAGGACTATGGTCAGCAATGAAGAGAAATTGAAGTTAGACATTATAAATCTGTCAAGAATAGACTAGTTACCATGTTTTTGTGGATTTTTCTAGGAATATCCAATGCTGAACTATGAAAGTAAGCACAGTTGGAAGATCAGATTCTGATTTTTAGTGTACCAGGAAGTTTTAAAGTAACTCTATAATTAATAGAGTTAATTATAAGATGATGATTGTCCCAGAAGATAAGGGCGCTGGATTAAGGAGACATGGATTTGTACAATATGAAAATGGGTCTTGGTTGAGTGTAGCAATAATCAAGGCAGGAGGTTACTGATAGCCTAAGAAAGCAGAGATGGCAAGCACAACTACTTAGTGATGTTGAAGGTTTACTGGGAACAAAGGGGAGTCTGAAGACAGGGAAGCTGTGAAATGTACTGAGTTTGGTTTTGGAGCAGATCCGGATAGTGATGAGATTAGGATGTAGCTGAGCTGGGAGACAGGTCTTAGGAATCTAGAAAGCTGAGCTCAGAGATTTGGATGTTTTATAGGCAGGATCTTGACATCATTCAGTATGATGACAGAGTCAAGGACAGAGACCAAGGAGAGGAAATGGCTCAAGAATGTGGTAGAGTGTCCTATAAGCCATGGAGATGAAGATCTGACCCTCAGTGTTTCAAAGATCTGCATTTCTTCTTCTAGCCATGTTTCTGTTGCTGGGTCAGGGAATAAATTCTGCTTTCATGGGTGAGATCATACTGTGAGTTTTGATTGCTTTACCTGTCGTTTCAGAAAGGGTCTGAAATAAATAATGTGCAATGTAATAAAAAAAAAGTATAGATACAAGTCTAATGGAATGCATTTCCACAGATTATATACAAACTAATCACTAATCACACAGATCTAAATACTGCAGTGATAAGTGAACACTTCCAGTCATATGATGTTGTTAAAACAATGATAGTATAGGTTTAATATCCCTTATCTAAAATGCTTGGGAACAGAAATGTTTTAGATTTCAGATTAAAAAAAATTTTGGAATATTTGCGTTATACATACTGGATAAGCATCCCAAATTTGGAACTTGATATTGGAAATGCCCCAATGAGCATTTCCTTTGAACATTATGTCTGTATTCAAACAGTGTTGAATTTTGGGACATTCCCGATTTTAGATTTTCAGATTTGAGATGCTCAACCTGTATGTATAGATGGTGAGAGATTTTGTACAAAGATGTGTCAAAGAACGTGTATTTTTAAAATTAGAACTTTATTTGGGAAGTAGAATATTTTTAGTGTACCAGGAAGTTGTAAAGGAACTCTATAATTAATTATAAAGCCACTAATTCTGTTTTTTTATCGATAACTCATGAGTATTACATATATTTATTACGTTTGACCACAGTCTTCAGTATGTTGAAACAATGTGTAAACAAAAATATTGGCTGGATGCAGTTGCTCATGCGTATAATCTCAGCACTTTGGGAGCCTGCGTCAGGTGGTTTGCTTGAGCCCAAGAGTTTGAGACCAGCTTGGAAAACATGGTCAAACCCCATCTCTACAAAAGAATACAAAAACTATTCACACCTGTAGTTTCAGCCACTTGAGCGGCTGAGATTGGAGGATTGCTTGGGCCCACAAGGTCGAGACTGCAATGAGCTGAGATTGTGTCACTGTACTCCAGCCTGGGTGACAGTGCAAGAACCTGTCTCCAAAAAATGAAAATAAAAATCTCATGAAGATGAAAGAGGACGTTAGAAATTAGCAATTTCAATAAATTCTCTTATTCCAACAATTTACCATATTTAGGAAGATGAATATGTCATCTTTGTAGTTTAATGACTATTTGCAGAAAAAGAACCCAAAGAAACATTGATTTTAATAATGGAACTTTGTCTTGTATCATTCTAACTTTAAATATTGAGGGTTTTTTTTTTTTATATTTCTGCTAAAGCCATCTAAAAATGCATACTTTCAATGCAACAAAAAAGCAACTGAGAGAATAATGCAAAGTATATTTCAGAACCTTTTGAGGAGGATACAATTTATTCTGTCTCATACATCTCACACACTTTCCATAATGCAGGATTTTCCACAGTATTGATTGACACTAGTCATCTCATGGCTAGGCAGAGAACAACATTTTAATGGCACAAATATAAGAAATAATCTAATAGCTCTTTGTACTGACCTTAATAAAATGTGTATTACTTGGAAGGTGAGGATCTGGTATCAATTATTGATATATGCTTTTAAAAAAAATGCATTTTGACTAGGCGCAGTGACTCATACTTATAATCCTGGCATTTTGGGAGGCCAAGGTGGGCAGATCACCTGAGGTTGAGACTTTGAGACCAGCCTGGCCAACATGAAGAAACCCTGTCTCTACTAAAAATATAAAATTAGCCAAGCATGCCTGCAATCCTAGCTACTTGGGAGGCTGAGACAGGAGAATCGCTTGAACCCTGGAGGCGGAGTTTGTGGTGAGTTGAGATTGTAACATTGCACTCCAGCCTGGACAACAAGAGTGAAACTCTGTCTCAACAAAAAAGTGCATCTTTATTGTAAATACTATAATTTTTTCACGTAAAATGCAGCACTTAAATGATTTTGGTTAGAAGGTGTCACTGATCATGTGTCTTTGTGGTCAGACTCATATACCCCCAATATAAAGAGGGGCTTCTAAACCATGTGCACTTTGTGGTAACATCTTCTAAGTTTCTGTCCCACCACAGAAACCGGTCTTTTTCTTTAGATCACAGCTGTCTTGGCTGTGCAAATGCCACCATTTTATCTTAGGCTGTTCAAAATTAATTTGCACCAATGTTAACAAAACAAGAGAACCCCCTGGAAAAGGATAAAATGCTAAATTGTGGCTTTCTGGAAGATATCTATCTAGGTAACCTCTTCTTTGTTGTTTGTATTGAAATAGTGAATTTGACTCTTTTGCCTCCACACCACTGGAGGTGATAGTGCCTCCCCTAAATCCCTGGAACCTCACCCACCCCCATTTCTCCCTTTATTTTATTTTATTTTATTTTATTTATTTTTAAGGCGAGTGTCTGTCTTCCAGGCTGGAGTGTAGTGGTGTGATCTTGATTCACTGCAACCTCTTCCTTCCAGGTTCAAGTGATTTTCATGCCACAGCCTCCTGAGTAGGATTACAGGTGCATGCCACTATACCCAGCTAATTTTTATATTTTGTGTATATATATATATATATATATATATATATATATATATATATATATTTTTTTTTTTTTTAGTAGAGATAGGGTTTCACCATGTTGGCCAGGCTGGTCTCAAACTCCTGGCCTCAAGTGATCCACCTGCCATGGCCTCCTGAAGTACTGGGATTACAGGCGTGAGCCATTGCCCCCAGCCTCTCCCTTCTTATGTTCCCTCTTGCTTCATGTTCTCCAGCCCTGTGGATTTCTTTTTATTCCTTTTCGTGTGTCACTACGGGCTTCTTTTGAACGTACACATTTGTCCTTTCCTCAGCCTTGAACATCCTCATCCATATCCTCTCCTGATTGGCTCCCTTTTATCACTCAGACTTCAACCCATGTATCTCCCTTGGACCCCTGCTCTTTCCATATGGCCTTAACTTTAGTCTTCTTGAATGCTAACATTATAAGAAAAAGACCTGCTCTCATGAAGCTTGCAATGTAAGGGGAAGAAACAAATATTTAACAGATTATGTCTGGTGGTGATAAATGCTAAAAAGAAAAATAATGGAGCTGGTTGGGGATGTGGCTGTTTATTGAGATGCCTGTAATCTCAGCACTTTGGGAGGCCAAGGCAGCAGGATGTCTTTGAGGTCAGGAGTTAGCGATCAGTATGGGCAACATAGTGAGACCCCATCTCTGCTAAAAAATTGTATAGATATAGATGCCTACTCTATATCTAAGTAGCCTTGTTTGGGGAGCAGCTAGATATATAGGGTCTGGAATTCAGGGGAGGAGCTGGGGCTGGAGACATAAATTTAGAAGTTGTTAACCTGTGTGAGGCATTTAAAGCTATGGGAATGGATGTGGTAGTATCAAGGTAGAGTCTAATGTCCTCTTAGGAGGACATTAGATCAGTAGGAGAACTGAGAGAAAGCTGTTTGGATGGCTTGCTCAAAACCCCGTTTCTTCGCTTGTGTATTGTAGAGATGTGGGACCATAACAGATAGCAGCTTATAAGTTGTGGACACAATGAGGGTCCAAATGATCTGGCCACTTTATGCTCCTCCTTTTCCCTTCAATCATTGTCTGACCTGGGCCCCTCACTTTCTAGTACAGTCCCTGACCTTGACAAATGATTTCTTGTTTGTTTAGCAACGTAGCTTATTTTCTTGGCTATATCTTTGTCACCAATGGAGGAAGCTTCAACTTCAAAATATTTTACCTAGTGTTTATCTTAGAGAATTTATACCAGTGAACTTATTTTATTCTTCATTTTGATGAACATGAGAAACTTCTTTTTTATCAATCATTGCACACAACATTTCATGTTTGCCTTTGACCTGTGTAAGTTACAAATTTTGCTTTATGTTTCCCGGAATTCGTATATATTTTTTTGAGACAGGGTCTCACTCTGTCGCCCGGGCTGGTCATGGTAGCCTTGGATTCTTAGGCTCAAGTGATCCTCCTGCCCCAGCCTCTTGAGTAGCTAGGACTACAGGCACATGCCTCCATGCCCAGCTAACTCTTAAGTTTTTATCTTTTTATTTTCAGAGATGGTGGGTTTCACCATGTTGTATAGGCTGGTCTTGAACACCTGGCCTCAAGTAATCATCTCACCTTGACCTCCCAAAATGCTAGGATTGCAGACAGGAGCCACTCTACCCCGCCTGTCTTTTTATCCTTGGTTAATAAAAGTACTTCCCTGAAATGAACTAGTTATCTGGGTGTTGTTTTGGGACCAAAAAAAAATTATTGGGGACTTTGAAAGAAAATTTATAACCTTTATTAAAATTTCAATAATATTTTCTTTATAAAACTATGAAGGTTTCTATTTATTTCTTTTCTTTCACTTTTGTTTTAAAGCATAAGGTTAATGAGTTCAAAAGCAGAATCATTTCAGATTTTTTTTAGAAAGAAAAACATGTTGGTAACATCATTTGATTTTGAGCTTCAGTGTGAGCATCAAGAGATGTGAAAAATCTGTTAGTGGTGCTCAGTACGTTAGACATCAGGAATACATGTTACGTGCCTTGTATTATGTTTCTATGGGGCAGCACTGCTTTAGCTGATGATAGCAGCTGACACTGAGCATTCCAAGGTTCAAGGCACTGTTGCAGTTGCTTCATATGTTTCAACTAATTTAATATGCACAGCAGGCCTCAGAAGTGTATACTCTTAATGTACACATTTCAAAGAAGAGGAAACTCAAAGGCGCATAACTAATACATGGTACCACAAGGGTTTGAACCCATGCTGTGGGGATCTGAAGCCTTCATATAATTCACAGTGTCCCAAACTTATACTCTATTTCAATGACACATTCCATTAATAACAATAACTAACATATATTGTTGATAGTGTATGTAGGATGTGCTAATAAGTACTTTCGATATATTACTTCAATATCTTACAAAAATTAGGGAAGAACATAGTTGTAAGTTTTGAAATTGTCTTGATTTTCAACAATTTACTGAAAAAGGGGTCTCAATCCAAACCCCAAGAGAGGATTCTTGGACCTCACGCAAACAGAATTTGGGGCAAGTCCATATAGTAAAGTGAACATTATCATACACGTGAAGAAGCAAAAGAATGGCTTCTTCATAGGCAGAGCAGTGGCTCAACTGAGTGTACTTACAGTTACTTCTTGATTATGTGCTAAACAAGAGGTGAAGTATTCATGAGTTTTCTGAGAAAGGGGTGGACAATTTGTGGAACTGAGGATCCCTTCCCCTTTTAGACCATGTAGGGTAACTTCCTGATGTTGCCATGGCATTTATAAAGTGTCATGACCTGGTGAGAGTGTCTTTTAGCGTGCTAATACATTATCATTAGTGTATAATGAGCAGTGATGATGACCAGAGGTCACTTTTGTTGCTGTCTTGGTATTGGCTGGTTTTGGCTGGTTTCTTTACTGCATCCTGTTTTATCAGCAAGGTCTTTGTGACCAGTATTTTGTGCCAACCTTCAGTCTCATCCTGTGACTAAGAATCCCTGACCTCCTGGGAATGCAGCTCAGTAAGTCTCGGCCTGATTTTACCCCATCCCTGTCCAAGATGAAATTGCTCGGGTTCAAATGCCTCTGATTAGGCATATATTTCTATGAAAACTTTATGCATCAGTCCTTTGACAGTTCCCACAGTAAATTTTTGACATGTAAGATCTAAAAATGTTCAGTAAGTCTGATAAACCTATTTAAGTCTTTCCCCCCTTCTTGAAACCAGAATTTGTGAAGTAGTAGAATATTTTAAAGGTTGAAATAATTACGTATCCCTATTTCTCTTGTTGAAAGATTTCTCTTTATTTATTATTTTTGCCATACATCTTTGCTTTGCAGATATGCCCTCAGTAGGTGATACTGATTAATCTTAAGTTTCTGGCTTTGGTGCTGTTATATGGTTAAGTGCAATTATTTGTGAAGTAATCTAGTTTCTTTTATTGTCTCAGTTAAATGGGGCATAATATGCCAAAATTCCACATGTGTGAAAACGGATTATGCTTCTGGTATGTCTTAGGTTAAGTTTATTTAGAAACAAATTTTAGGTATGTTGGTCTCCATAGCAACATTTTTCTACAGTGATTTCACATGAAATTAAAAAAAAAAAAAGAATAAATAAACCTTCTCAATGTGCTACGTGTATAAAGTTCTGATTTTCACATTTACTGAATTGTGGATGCTTTCCCTTTCCTGATTTCCAGTTTTCTGGTGAAATACTAAGGTAGGATTGAGAGGTGGTAGATCATATATAGTTTATCACAACTGCAATAATAGTGGCTTTTATATTTTAGTGCTAATAATAAAATTTATTTATTTATTTTTGTGACAAAATCTCAGAATTGTTGTCAGGCTGGAGTGCAGTGGCACAGTCTCCGCTCACTGCAACCTCCATCTTCTGATTTCAAGTGATCTTGTGCCTCGGCCTTCCAAGTAGCTGGCATTATAGGTGCCCATCACCATGCCTGGCTAATTTTTGTATTCTTAGTAGAGATGGGGTTTCATCATGTTGACCAGGCTGGTCTCAAACTCTGACCTCAGGTGATCTGCCTGCCTTGGCCTCCGAAAGTGCTGGGATTACAGGCATGAGCCACCATGCCTGTCCCCTCTTTTGTATTTTTTAATTTTGTAGAGAGCTTTTATATACATTTTATTTGATCCTGACAATAATCTGAACCAGAGCACAGCCTCTAAATGAGTTACTCAGTGTGATGGAGACCACCAGTAAGTGATCACACTTTACATATAGGACCCAGTTCCAGGAGTTGGGGCTTGCAGCACATTGTTCTGTTCTATCCCATGTCTTCTCTCTTTTAGGTTTGATTTTAGGCACCTTGTGGTCAGAGACCTGATCTTTTTATATTCTTATTTTCCTTACATATGTCAGGTATTCTGAAAACCATCTTGGTTGTTCAAAATTTAGCATAGTGTTTAGTAGCACAAACTCCTTATTAGAAAAAGAAAAAATGATTGTTGAGACTTAACTATAGTTTTCTTTTCACCATTTCTCAGATTGTTTGAATTAATTCATCATGGTTAAATCTGACAGAGAAATAAACTCTCTTTGAAAAATTGTTAGTATGAAGGAATTGAGTAGGATAATTGCCAAGATTTCAGAATACATTTCAAAGTGTTCATGTTTATAGATTATATCTTTTGTATCTGTAACGGAAAATGACTTAGTACTCTTAATGATAACTACAAATGTCTGTGAAAATTCAAAAAATGCCTCAGAATAGAAACAGTGCAGTTGTCAGTGAAGCCTACCCTGGCGGGTGTCCTTTTAGCCATTTCACTGCTCGTTAACAGAGTATATCAAAGAAGAATTAAAGATGTAGAACTGAGACTTTTTTTTAGTGCTTCTTACTAGCTTTCGCAAAATAATATTTGGACCGAAGGTGGTACTTTTCCTTAGTAAAATTCAGGTTGTATGCTATTAGGAGTTCTGCTGTCATAGCATGCAGTCAACATAGAGAACTGAGTTGACACTAATTTTAAAATATGTTCGTACTTTACTGTCCAGCTTCATTATCTGGGCATGAATATATTATTTTTCTTATGATTAATGCTAGTCTCAAAGCTGGGATTTCATGGTTATATATTCAGTTGCTAAATTTAAAGATTTGTAGACGTGTACGTGAAAATAGCCATCCAGTCTTTCTACTTTCCTGTTTCCCAAGACCCTTTTATTTTTTTTATATTTGACATTGATTGCAGGGAAGAATTTAAAGGGAACTTTTTTTAAAACCAGATAGTGCTATTGAAAAAGCAATTAATTTTAAATAGGATACTGTAAAGTAGTTTCATATTCTTTGGATTCTTTCTCTGTCAAGATATAAACCATATTGACTTTTTGTTTTTTTTAGTTTGAACCTTTGGGTGTTAAGGTTTTGTGTTTTGTCTCACTATGAATATGAGCTGCCACACAACACCTGCACTTCTAGTCTCTTTCCTCGCAGCTCTAGTTTCATACATTTTACTTTGGAGTTTTTAAATTGCACATCATATTGAGATCTTTCCATTTTTATCTTTGCACTTATAAAAATGTATTTACTGTATAGTGTTGGCCATTACTTTCCATTAGTACAGTGGGGAACTGCTAGTCTTTATTCCATTCATAAACCAGATTTTGATGTTCTTCTTTGATACTCGGGAAGCACAAAGATACTATGGTGTTATGAAAGGTAAATATATATAAAGTTATTGTGTAACTGTTCCTTAAAAGTTTAACAGGCCGGGCGTGGTGGCTCACGCCTATAATCCCAGCACTTTGGGAGGCCGAGGTGGGTGGATCACAAGGTCAAGAGATGGAGACCATCCTCCTGGTCAACAAGGTGCAACCTTGTCTCTACTAAAAATACAAAAAATTAGCTGGGCATGGTGGCACGTGCCTGTAATCCCAGCTACTCAGGAGCCTGAGGTAGGAGAATTGCTTGAACCCAGAAGGCGGAGGTTGCGGTGAGCCGAGATCGTGACATTGCACTCCAGCCTGGGTAACAAGAGCGAAACTCCGACTCAAAAAAAAAAAAAAAAAATCTGGGTGATGCACTTAATCGTAAAGTACAGAAAAAAATAAAGCTAAACAGGCATGAAGTAGACTAGCAAAACACCTGTGAAAGATATCCTGAAGGGAAATTTTAAATAATGGTAACAAAGCTGTGGATGAGTGGGAAACATCAGCTGACAAACCAACCAGATATCCAGAAATAAGGGAACATTTTTGGTAAACACAATGCCTTTTTACTTTGCTTCTCATTAAACCATAGAGTATATTTATGCACTACATAGGAAAATGCAAATTTAACTTGATAATTTGATAGATTTAATTTCAAGAGAAAAGGCAAGAAAAGCTTTTTAAAATTAAACTTTTTTGAGACGATAAATTCATTCAACTATAAAAAATAACTAGAAATCAGGTGTATTCTTTACTGACAATTTCTCCCAATGATAATACCTTACAATATTATGGTAAATAGTTCATTACATTTTACTTGTTATAATAGTAATTGAAAATAACAAATTATTCATAAATATTCCCTTTTTTCTGAAATCAGGATTCATAATTTGTAAAGCCTGACTCTTTGGGGTTCTTATCAAGATGCTATGTTACCTCATCCTGCGGTGATTTATTTGTGTGTAACCCAGGATACTCATTTGCAAGTTAAACAGGAAATTGATTGGGAAGACATTGGGGTATCTCATCTATCTGTGAGAGGCCCACATTGCTTCTGGGATTAAGAAACAGCCAGAATCACAAACTCTTAGGGCCTCTAAGAGGTTTATTATCTCTGCCTCTCATTTGCTTATCAGCGTCATTCTGTTAGCTGGCTTCTTCCACATGGTGAGTCATAAGCATTGTACTAAACCTCACAGAAATTGTTTCTAGAGAGGATTGTCTAGTTTCTCATTTTAAAGCAGGATGAAGAAGAAAGAAAAAGAAATAAAGAAATGTAAGGGAGGCTCTGATTGGCCTATCCAAGGTCACTTAAAGACCCTTGATCAATCACCCAAAGTTAAAGGGACAGAATATGTTGCATAGACTTTGAATATCAGAGCTATTTTCAGAAACAAAGACATTATTGTGAGTTGGGCAATCACTTCAACTCTTGTCTATTATAAGAAATTTCCAGTTAACGTTGTCATTTGAACAGAATACTGATAGTTTTGTATGAAATTTTTTAAGACTTAGAAACATATTAATTCACTCAAACATTAGAAACATTCACTTAAAAATTAGGAATCACACAAAGAGGTGCACTGTTACTGTTTAAATTCAAAAAATTTTTGGAGGGCCTTTAGTCTGTTCAGTAATATGAAACCAGAGGCGGGCTAGGTGTGGTGGCTCACTTGTGTAATCCCAGCACTTTGGGAGGCCAAAGTGGGTAGATGATTTGAAACCAGGAGTTTGAGACCAGCCTGAGCAACATAGAGAAACCCTGTCTCTACAGAAATTATCTGGGCGTGGTGTCCCAGCTACTTGGGAGGCTGAGGTAGGAAGATCACTTGAGCCCAGGAGGCAGAGGTTGCAGTGAGCCAGGATTGTGACACTGCACTCGAGCCTGGGTGACAGAGCAAGACTGTCTCAAAAACAAAAGAGAAGCCAAAGGCATAAAAATCTTAAGACTTAAAATGAAAGAAAATTGTCATATTGTGATATGGTTTCCCACATAGAAAATTACAAAGAATCTACAAATTATTAGAGATGAGTAAGAGAGGTTAGCCAGGTTAATAGATATAAATTATATTTCTAAACAGAACCTAAAAGAGGTGGCAAAAAGAAAATAAAAGAGACCCAAGGATAACTAAACAAAGGGTGTGCAGGACTTGCATGTGTAAAATTAAAAAAATTAAGATACTAAAGGGGAACTAAATAAATAGAAAACCAATCAATGAGTCAGTTCAGAAGAATGATTTTAACTAACTTTTTCCCCCCGATTATATTAGACAAGATAATATACTGTAATAATCCAACTGATAGCAACCTCAGGCTGGTCCTGAAGCTAGTGTATTTCCTTTTTCCATTTGGATAACATGGCCACCCTATGAAGACCTTACCTTCTTCACGTTCCAGACTTCTACCAAACCTTTGTTTCTTTCACATTTTTAACAGCAGATATACTGCTCTTCGCAAAACTAATGTATTTTTCATTTTTATAACCATATCTAACTGCCTGGGTGGAAAAAAACTGCATTACATAATAGGTGCTTTATTTCTATAGAGGGAAAATGAAATAGCCCCTCCTATCTGAGACTTAATTCTATCCATTTTACATTTTACCCACAGAATGATTTCTGTTACTACAGGTAACAGAATACTATACAAGGGATGCAAATCAAATAACATATGTTTTCAGGGTCAGCAGGAAACCAGAACACAAACTGGAAAAATCTAGGTCCCAATGAATTATTGACATCTAGTAAAGCTTTAAGCTCCTTGGGACTTTGTTTTCTTTTTTATAAATGAAGAGTGTTCAGCATTTTCCAAAGTGTAAAATGGAAACCACCAGCAATGTGTTAGGTATTAGTCCTTAAATAAAATGAACATTTTATTTTATTGTATTTATTTCTTAGGGGACAGAGTCTCGCTGTATCACCCAGGCCGGAGTGCAGTGGTGCAGTTTTGGGTAACTGTAACCTCCGCCTCCCAGGTTCAAGTGATTGTCCTGCCTCAGCCTCCAGAGCAGCTGGTAGTGCAGGCATGCACCACCACACCCGGCTAATTTTTGTGTTTTTAGTAGAGATGGGATTTCACCATGTTGGCCAGGCTGGTCTCAAACTCCGAACCTCAAGTGATCCACCAACTTCAGCCTTTCAAAGTGCTAGGATTATAGGTGTGAGCCACCGTGCCTGGCCAGAATGAACATTTTAAATGTTAGTAGTTCCATGTTTATTTCAATGTGTATTGGATACAGAGCAACTCTGGATTTAATGAAAATTATTGCTTTGCAGGATGCTTAGTAAAAGAAGTGAATCCATTATAAGGAAAAATGTAGGACATAGCCATGGCCAAAATTATGGAAATGGAATATGAATGACTGGAATTTGGGAATTCATGGAGTAGATGATCCATGCTGCTTCTGCCTCAAATGTCTTGAGGTTTTTTTTTTTTTGGGATATGGAGTCTCGTTCTGTCACCCAGACTGGAGTGCAGTGGTGTGATCTTGGCTCACTGCAACCTCCACCTCCTGGTCTCAAGTGATTCTCCTGCCTTAACCTCCTGAGTAGCTAGGATTACAGGTGTCCACTACCACACCTGGTTTTGTATTTTTAGTAGAGACAGGGTTTCACCATGTTAGCCAAGCTGTTTTCAAACTCCTGACCTCAAGTGATCCGCTCACCCCGGCCTCCCAAAGTGCTGGGCTTATAGGCGTGAACCACTGCACCGTCCAGATATCTTGATTTGATTGTTTTCTGTGACTGTGTACTCTGCTGGACAGTGTCAATTATTAGCTCCAAGTTCACTACCTCATTTATGGAGCTTACACTTAAAAACTGCTACCGAAAACTGATTTCTTTTTAATTTTTTAAAAAGTTTTAAATTTTTTATTTGTATTGCTTTTCAACCAGTTGAAAACCACTCATTTTAGGTTTTAGGCCTGATGGAATTCTGAGATGGAAGGACTGTAGGAGGGAACAGGTGTGGTGAGTGTTATCAAGCATTTTCTTTTGGATATGTTAAATATTAGCCAAATGCAGCGTTGAGTGGAAATCAGGGGAGAAATCCAAGCTGGAAAAAGAAATTTGAAAATCACCAACGTACAGATGGTATGTAAATTGACTTTTGTCTATTGGATGAGATTATGCAGAGAGTGAGAGTGAATTAGCTGATGGGCTCCTTTGATTCTGCAGGGTCTGCAGTATGGTTAACAATAGTTATATCTGGGCCAGTTTCAGAAACTGTTTGCTCTTATAAGTAGACTTAATAAAACTTCCACAGTGTGTTAACTCAAACAATCTACTTGCTTTCACTGAATCCCTCTAATAAGTATATATTGGTATATTTTATATACTTGAGAGAAAAAGACGGAAATACACATGCTCTTTCTTCAATCCTTTTTAATAAGACTCAGCAACATGTAAGTCAGTTTGTCTTTTGATAGGTAGGAGGAATGAAAGTATCAGAACAGTCTGGGTACAGTGGCTCCCCGCTGTAATCCCAGCACTTTTGGAGGCTGAGGTGGGTAGATCACGAGATCAAGAGATCCAGACCATCCTGGACAACATAGTGAAACCCTGTCTCTACTAAAAATACAAAAAAATTAGCCAGGTTTGGTGGTGGGGACCTGTAATCCCAGCTATTCAGGAGGCTGAGGAAGGAGAATTGCCCAAACCCGGAAGGCAAAGGTTGTAGTGAGCTGAATCATGCCACTACACTCCAGCCTGGGCAACAGTATGAGACTCTGTCTCAAAAAAAAAAGAAACAAAAAACAACACACACACACACACACACACACACACACACACTAACTGGACATGGTGGCACACGTTTGTAGTCCTGGCTGCTTGGGAGGCTGAGGCAAGAGAATCACTTGAACCCAGAGGAGGTTGTCAGTGAGCCGAGATTGGGCCACTGCACTCCAGCATGGTGACAGGGCAAGACTCCATCTCAAAAAAGAAAAAGCAGAACAAAGGGCTCTCACTAAAGGAGAAAGTGATAGGCTTTTAAGTCTAACTCTTTGGGTATAATAATGATTACAACCATTCTTATATTAGGCAGTTCTCACATTGGTATAAAGAAATATGTGAGACTGGATAATTTATAAAGAAAAGAGGTTTAATTGGCTAAAAATTCTGCAGGCTGTATAGGAAGCATAGCAACTTCTGCTTCTGAGGAGTCCTTAGAAAACTTAACAGTTGTGGTGGAAGAGGAAGCAGGAACATCTTACATGGTGGAAGCTGGAGAGGGAGGGAGGGAGAGAGAGAGAGAGAGAGAGAGAGAGAGAGAGAGAAAGAGAGAGAGAGAGATGGGGGAGGGGCTACAAACTTTTTAAAACAATCATATCTCATGAGAACTCTACCACAAGAACAGCAGCAAAGGGATAGTGCTAAACCGTTCATGAAGGATCTGCCTTCATGATCCAGTCACCTCCCACTAGGCCCTACCTCCAACATCTGGGATTACAGTTGAACAAGTGGTTTGGATGGGGACACAGATCCAAACCGTATCACTTATTATGTACAGATATGTAGGAGCCTTCACATACGGTGTTCCTTCTTCCATTCATCACTTGACTTAATCTTGTTCATTCTTCTTCAGGCCTCAGTTTACATAAGATGTGAGTCGGCTCAAGGGGGACACATCCATCCCTTGAACCCTCTAAAACAAGTGCTCCTTCTTATGGTGTCCAGTACTTTTCTTTGTGGAACTTAACTATTTGTGATCATATACATGTTTGTGTTTTAGTTTATCTCTGTTATACTATATAACATCTTCGAGCAGGACCCAAAATTATTCAACACCGCTGGTCCCAGGTGCTTAGAACAGTGACATGGGACGTATGAATGCTGTTGTATTACAGTTCACTTTTCCATTCAGCCTTTGTCCATAGACATCCTTGCACCGTTATACATCTACTCTTCCATGGTGTGGGTGTCTTATGATTTACCCAATCATTTCTATGTTGATAGTCATTTATGTAGGCTGGACTGCCTTCCAAAATCACCCTTTTAAAGGCAAATTGCGTGAAAGAGAAATAGAGTCTACATGCGTGGGATTTTGGCCATGTTAATTTAATCGCTAATGCTCTATTCTGAATAACTTACAACATTTGGAAAATGACCTAAATCTACGCTATGTCTGTTGCTATGAGCCTAGTTTCCAGATAGATGTGTAGATATGTTTCTTCTTAGATGTGCGAAGAACTTTGAGTTAATGAGTCCAAGAAGAGAATACTTAGAAGTGACATTAAATATTAACAACTTGGTTTTTCTGTAGTTGTAAAGTACACATACCATATAATGTACCATCTTAACCATTTTTAAGTGAACAGTGCATTAGTGTTAAGTATATTCACATTATTGTGCTACCAGTCTCTAGAACTTATACCATTAAAGTTTCCTAGCTCCTCCTCCTCACAGCTCCTGGCAGTCACCCTTCTACTTTCTGTTCCTAGGAGTTTGACTATTCTAGATAGTAGTTGTAAATGGAATTACATAGTATTTGTCTTTTTGTGACTAGCTTTTTTCACTTCATTTATAGTCCTCAATATGTATTCGTGTTGTAGCATGTGTCAGCATTTCCTTCCTTTTCAAGGTTGAATAATATTCCATTGTATGTGTACATTATATTTTGCTTTTTTATCCATGGAGGGACACTTGGATTGCTTCTACCTTTTAATTATTATGAATAATGCTGCTGTGAATATGGGCATACAAATATGTCTTCAGGACCCTGATTTCAATTCTTTTGGATACAACCCAGAAGTAGTATTGTTGGATCATGTGGTAATTCTATTTTTAATTTTTTGAGGGACTGCCATCCTGTTTTCCATAGTGACTGCACTGTTTTACAGTCCTACTAGCAGCGTGCTAAGTGTTCCAGTTTGCTGCATCCTCACTAACACTTGTTTTTTGTTTGTTTGTTTGATAGTAGCTATCCTAATGGGTATGACAACTTTGGGGTTTAATTTTGCTCTTAGACATGGTTGGGGTGAGTGAAGATATGTGCCATATATCCATAAATTCACCAGATTAACAGAGGGTGTATATTTTAAAGTAACAGGAAATATCAACTATTTCAAGACACGGATGCTAGAGCATGCTTTGTGGTAGGGCAAATATTGTCAAAACATCAAACATTTATTTATTGTGCTTTTTTTTTTTTTGAGATGGAGTCTCACTTTGTTGCCGAGTCTGGAGTACAATGGCATGACCTCGGCTCATTGCAATCTCCGCCTCCCAGTTTCAAGCGATTCTCCTGTCTGAGCCTCCCTAGTAGCTGGGACTACAGGCGCCTGCCACCATGCCTGGCTAATTTTTCTCTTTTTAGTAGAAATGAGGTTTCACCATATTGGCCAGTCTGGTCTCAAACTCCTGACTCTGTGATTCACCCACCTTGGTCTCCTAAAGTTCTGGGATTACGGGCATGAGACACCATGCCAGGTCTTCATTGTGCATTTTAAGATACTTAATTATTAAGAATGGTGATCATTGTGTAAACAGACTAATATAAAGTATGTTTATACATTGGATAATTTAGTCATTAAAAGCTTCATTATTTTAATTGGCAACGGCTAGGTAATAATAATTTCCTTTACCTTTTATTCTTTTCAGGCAATGTTTTAAGAGGTTTTGCTGCCAGCCACAAAAAAGCAGGCTATAAAAATGAGAATAGCTTGATATTTCCATGGCGAACTTCCTGTTGTTGTTTTAACTGGAGCTTGGATGGGGATGAGACAGACCACATTGGAAGATGGTAAATCTAGGAATCTAGGCAGCTTTGTGGGGTCTGCTCATGGCCTGATTAGCCATGCAATGACAAGCAGAAAGATCGACTTGGATCAAAAGGAGGATAAGCGTATGAGAAATAACCATTAGAAGCCACTGGCAAAATTCCAAACAGCTAATGTCTTAGGAAGCCTGTCTCATCAGAAGTGAATCAGGCTTTGGATGGGGACGTGAGGACTGACACTCTAGAATACAGTATATTTATAGTCAGAGGACAGGGGGATTCTCCACCCAGCACTGTTGACATTTTGAGCAGGGTGCTTTCCTATTCCAGAATACTAGTTCATGCATTGTAGGAAATTTAGTAAAATCCCTGTACTCTACCCATGCCAGTGATCTTGCCCTCCCCCTTGTTGTCACAACCCAAAATACCTTCAGACATTGCCAGATATGTCCATTTCAGATCCACTAGAGTGATAGGTCTACTGGGGTGCCATTTCTAGTGTATCTAATAGGTATCCCTGAATGTTATCTGACTTATTGTTAGTTGGGGGTACTTAGTGGTCTTATCTACTAGACTGAAGATCTCTAAAGATGGGGGACATCTTATCTTTATTCTTTTTGGTGCCTAATCTTGTCTCTTTATGTGAGGCTGAAGCTCATGAAATGGTTGTTGAATTGGATTCAGATGAAGTATTTGTGCAAGTATAATCTTCTCCAATTTGAGTATAAGTTTCGTAAACTCAAATAGATTTTGCACATTTGTATAATAATTAGTGTTGCTTAACCCCTTCCTGTATGCCAGACATTACACTAAGCTTCTTACATGAATGCTGTCATTTAATCCGCAGAGCCACTGCACGAGATGATTTTTCTTATCCCAATTTTGTAGATGAAAGAATTGAGGCCTACTCGTTAATGTCCACAGGTAGCAGAACTGAAAGTCTCTCCCTCCTGCTGCCTTGTAATGCTTACAATTACTATGGTACCCCAAAGCCACCATCAGAACCAGCACCATTATTGTTAAATGTAACAGACCAGATACTTCCAGGAGCCACTCCAAGTGCTGAAGGAAAACGGAAGAGGAATAAATCAGTGAGCAACATGGAGAAAGCCAGTATAGAGCCTCCTGAGGAGGAAGAGGAAGAGAGGCCTGTAGTCAATGGAAATGGAGAAGTAGTAACACCAGAATCCAGTGAACATGAAGATAAGAGTGCAGGTGCCTCAGGGGAGATGCCCTCCCAGCCTTATCCTGCCCCAGTGTACAGTCAGCCTGAGGAGCTGAAGGAGCAGATGGATGACACAAAGCCAACTAAAGCTGAGGACAGTGAGGAACCAGACCCATTGCCTGATAACTGGGAAATGGCCTATACAGAGAAGGGTGAATTCTACTTCATTGACCATAACACAAAGACAACATCATGGCTGGATCCACGACTTGCGAAAAAGGCTAAACCTCCAGAAGGGTGCAAAGAAAATGCGATGGGGTTTCCCATGTTGGCCAGGCTGGTCTTGAACTCCTGACCTTGTGATCCACCCATCTCGGCCTCCCAAAGTGCTGGGATTACAGGCATGAGCCACCGCTCCTGGCCTGATGTATCTATATTTAATTTTGTATTCATAGCCATATATGTATCCTTTCTGTGTAGTAGTACAGTTGTACACAGTTGAATCCCAGAAAATTATTGTCTGACCTGAACTTTTAAGCATGATTAGGTTATATTTCATTGACACCAGTGAGACATGTGTTACAAAAAGTGATAGTCTGAAAATTAACATGACCTGTTCTGTTATATCTGGGAGTTATGATTTACTTATGTCACAGATGTAAAACCTTAGTATATCCTAATTAAAGTGAATTTAACAATTTTGCAGTTCTCTGGAAAAAAAAAAGTGCAGCTTTTAACTTCACAGAAGATTACTTACTGAGCTATCTCCATACCCAACAATCCACAGGGCATTGCGTGAGGTGTTGTTGATGATACTGATAGTTCATCAAACCAAGTTGAATGCTCTCAGAATTTTAGTCTGTCAGAATGCTCTCAGAGTTTTAGTTGGGCAGATCAAGGACTTTTATTTCCACTGACTGCTTTTGTGAAACAGTAATTTTGTAAACTGCAAACCATTCATATTGGCTCTAATAGTCTGAGACCAGATCTAGCATAGTAAAGCAAAGAAAGGGAATTATGTTGCCTGAAAGAGGGTAGCAATGCCTGCTGATCTACCCATTGATATGTGTCCCCCTTGTCCTTCCATCCTGCTTCCTCTGAAGTTATCTTGTACATCTTCTTTAGTTTGGTTAGCTTCTTTGCCTGGACCAGCATGTATAAAGTCAATCACCCACTGACCCATTATTCACCCATTATCATTGCCATCTGGTAGCCTCTGTGCCATGATACATATGATGGACAAATGTGTAAGTCAAGGGTCCATTTTTCAAGTGCTGAGTTACTGATGGAGACGCACGTGAATAACATCAGTGATGTGGGATGTGATGGGTGCTAGAAGGGGCACACAGGCAGAGTGTTACCCAAGTTTAAAGGAGGCAGGAGTTACCTCTAGCTGGAGGAATTTGGAAAGAGTTAGTGGGCCCGGTGCAGTGGCTCACGCCTATAATCCCAGCACTTTGGAGGCTGAGGTGGGTGGATCACGAGGTCAAGAAATCAAGATCAGCCTGGCTGACATAGTGAAACCCTGTCTCTGCTAAAAATACAGAAATTAGCTGGGCAAGGTGGCATGTGCCTGTAGTCCCAGCTACTCGGGAGGCTGAGGCAGGAGAATCGCTTAAACCTGGGAGACCGAGGTTGCAGTGAGCCAAGATCATGCCACTACACTCCAGCCTGACAACAGAGTGAGACTCCATCTCAAAACAAAACAAAACAAAAAAGACGATGGGGGATATAGCCTCTGCTATCAGCTCTGAAGTGATATATGCCAATGACTTCAGATAGATAAGAAAGGGAGAGAAGGGAAGGAAATGCCAGGAAGAAAAGACTGTTCAGCTGAGCTGGATGTTCCTGGAGTGTGTATTGGAGATTCTATTTATCCAAAAGGACAACTTAAATGTTTTTTATATCAGTCAGAGCTTGTTTGTAGGCAGGGAAATGCAAAGCATACTGAAGCCTTCTATCTGATTCAAAGTGCTATGATTTTTTTTGGTTTATGGGAAGCCATTGTCTGATCTATGAAAGCTCAGCCTTGACAGGTGGGTAAGATTTCAGCCAGATTATATAGAGGTAGAGATGGCATTCTCATAGAAGGAAGACATGAGCAAATGTAGGGAGATAAAAAAAATAGATGGCTTTAGTAAGGAAAAAAATGGGTTATGTAGAGGAGTAGAAGAAAAGAAAATTATATAGTGAAAAACTTAGAACCAGTTTAAAGGGTTTGGGCATAGTTCAGCAAGCAGCAGAACTTTAATGAGTATTTTTGGTGTTACATGATCGGAGCTGGGGGACTGGATTGTCACTCCCTAAACAGCAGGACTTTGATTCATTTTTACATTCACAGAACATAGCAGTGGACCTGTATGAATAGAGGTATACTGAATGAATGAATTTTATTGTTAGTATTTAGAGCTGCTCATAGGAGAAGTCTACAGGCAAGTGAGGTTAGTTAGACAGCTATTTTATTAATGCTGGGAAGAAATCATGGCTCCTAAATGATAACTCTACTAGTGGAGATGGAGAGAAGGGGATGTCAGCAAGTGGTGAGAGTGGTGAGTGAAAATGAAATGGCAGGGACAAGAAATGATGGTATTCACTCCAGGGTAGAGGAAAGGGAAGAGGTGGATGAAGTTTGTAGGTTACCAAGTGAATATCAGTGCATGTGAAGGAAAGGATGAATTGCAGATAGTAGGGAATTTACTGAGTTTAGCTTGCAGTGATTTAGGAGAGGTAACATAGTGATTAAGAGCACAGAATATGAAATTTGTGCATCTTGAATCTGCTTCTCATTGGCTGTTTTATTACTTAATATTTTTGTTTCAGTTTGCCTATTTGTGATAGGAGGATAATAATAGCACCAATGTAAGGTTACTGTGATGCTTACCTAAACTAATATTTGTAAAGCTCTTAGAACAGTGCTCGCCAAATAAGAGCCACACGATTATATGTTAAATAAAATCAAATTATTAGAAAGCTTTCCAAATCTGTATCCAAATACAGAATAATGAGGGGGATCAAGATGAGAACATGAGTGGCTTGTGAGGCACTTGTTTTCCATCCCTGGTATTTAGGAATTCTTGATTTAAGAATATTCATTTTGAGTTCAGTAGCATAGTATTTCTATTTTCATCCTTGGCATTTCCCAT
The DNA here is from genome assembly GCF_049354715.1 of Callithrix jacchus. Classification (NCBI taxonomy): domain Eukaryota; kingdom Metazoa; phylum Chordata; class Mammalia; order Primates; family Cebidae; genus Callithrix; species Callithrix jacchus. Next base: position 38,832,551 of record NC_133511.1, on the reverse strand, counting down.
TTCATTTTGGATATTTTTGGGAATTTCTATGTGATTTCTCAGATTTCATTTGATAATTTTCGGTGCAGGATCTCAGCCTGTTAGTATGCTATCATGCTTGGAGGCAGTAAATGTGCAAAGGTTAAGCCGCAATAAAGTCTTGGGTTTCATGTTACATCGGTGCTTCCCAGGCAACTCCTGCTAATTGCTAACGGAGTGCGCTTATATCTCCCTTTCTCTAGTTTCGTAGCTTTCCCTTTTTTTTGTTTGATGACAACACTTGCACTTCTACTTCAAGACTACTATTGAGATTATTGAGTAGTTCTGAACCCGGGTGGGGAGAGTTACCAGTAAGCCAAAAACCAATGAAGACTGAAAAACCAATGAAGACTGAAAAACCAATGAAGACTGAAGTCCCCATATAATGTTCTTAGGGTTTTTGGAGGCTACCATGGCTATATTTGACTGATGATGTCAATTGGAGAACATTGGTCTCATTAGTAGAGGGACTCCAGAATGTTCTTTGCTGCCATTTGGAACGTTAGTGAGAGAAAAAGAAGGCATCTGTTCAAATTTGCCTGGACAGTTTTAAAGAGCCTTTAAAAAGATTAAAGAAACTTTAACTCCAGTCATTCTTTAAAAAGGTGGAGAATATTGTTAAGTAAGGTTTATTATTAGTTTATGCTAACTCAAATATATGATATTGCAGAGTAATATTTTCATATTATTTTAATCCTTCCATTCTCTGTAATAGTACACTGGGACCTGTTTGTGTATTTATACGTCTCTATATAAACAGATACTTGGCATTTGGAGCACAGTTTGACTTTTTTCAGTAGCTATAGAGGCTTACAGTAGTTTTAGTTTGTTATATCTAATATATTGTTGGTTACATTTTCAGTCTTTAAATATGAATGCAACTGTTTGTAGCAATGGAAAAATAAGATTCATTTTGTGATTTCCAGTAATAACTTTGTAACAAATGGAAGGACTGGAAATGTTTTAAGATAAAACTTTCCTTTTTTAAAAAAAATAGCTGTTGGTCATCATTTTTTTCATTTGTTTTTGTTTTCTTTTTTAGTATTTCCCTTTCCAGCTCCCTGGCTATCTGGGGAGATATGAGAAAAGGTGTTTGACCTTAGCCTTGGAGTGAGGCTTATAATCTAGTTAGATAGAAAAGACCATCCTGGCCAACATGGTGAAACCCCATCTCTACTAAAAATGCAAAAAAATTAGCCGGGCGTGGTGGCGCACACCTGTAGTCCCAGCTACTCAGGAGACTGAGGCAGGAGAATTGCTTGAACCCGGGAGGTGGAGGTTGCAGTGAGCGGAGGTCCCGCCACTGCACTCCAGCCTGGTGCCTGGTGACGGAGCGAGACTCTGTCTCAAAAGAAAAAAAAAAAGCCTATTATAAACCTGAAGCATTTCAAAAACATGGACTTGTTGAATTGTGTTGAGGCCCAGGTAAATATAAAAGGAGAGGGAGAGAGATGAGTATGAATTGAAGTAACAAGCCTTTGTGGTGACTAGGACCAGATAGAATTCTAGTTTGGAAAGAGAGTAAATTCTAGGGCCCTAATATTTGAAGGTGGGAGGAGCATTCTGAGCCAGAGAAGATCTGAGGTGAGCCAGAACTGAGGAAATAGAGCCAGAGTGAGGCTTCTTTGTTATATAGTTTGGAAATGCCCTTTGCCTTCTTTAGAAGGAAGCGAGTTGAGTTTCCAAATCATCAAGTTTTAAGTATGCTGTTGGGGGCAGGCAGAGGAGCCTGATGTTGGCAGCATGTTCAAAATGACGAAAGAATCATCCCATTGTTCTATCAGTGGGAGTAAAATGTGACTGTGAAACATCCCTGTATGCCTGGGCAAGCTATCTTCCTCCTTTCCTCCCCTTAGCCTACCCCATTTCCACCACACACACACACACACACACACACACACATACACACACACACACACACAAAGGAAAAGGTAAGCGAAAAAGAAAACCAAGAAAGCAGCAGACATCTTTCTTTCCTTTTACTGCCACCTTTTAAGTGTATTTAGTTATTTTCTTCACTATCTTACTTTTCTGCCTTTTCCTATACTGTACTTATATTTCTTTTCCTTCCAATGCAGTTTGAAGCTATACTTTATTATGACAACTGAGACAGCTTAGACAGTGTGTTTGTGTATTCATTTTTATTTTATTTAAGAATCTGAATCACATTTCTTCAGTGGTAAATGATGGGCTTGTTGCTAATGACTCGCGATTTAAATCATTTCCAGAGCAAGAACTGTACTTTTCTTTTCATTTCATCATCTAGACAGAATACTCCTGCTGACGGTGAATATCCAGTGACTGTCCTATGGTAAGGATAAATGTATGGGTAAAATACTGTGACGTTTCACCTTGTGACTGTAAGAATCCTTCCATAGGACCTAGGTAGGGCCAAGATCTCTATAGGGTGGCGTTTGACACCTTTTGATTTAAGGGTAGGCATTTCAGTACTTGTCTAAAACACAAATATTTTTAATAATTTCATTCCAGAATAAAATTTGGAATTTTCTCAAAGCATAACCTTAATTTGTTGTGAATTTATTTACAGATTTTAGAGTATATCTTTAGACTAACAAGAATTTCTCATGGTTGACTATTTTTCAGCATTAAAAAAAAATTAGTTTTCTGTCATTAGTGCCCAAATGAGTTTCTGTTGAATCTGTGGTGAATTATAGGTGTGGATGGTGGGTGGTAGTTGGGTACATCAAGTTCTGGTCTCTTTCTATAATAATAATGCATAACATGGATTATTGGTTTTTTTCACTGTTATTTTCTACTGCTCTATTGCTTTCTTGTAGAAAACACTGGTAAACTGGATCTTGCTTTCAAATTTCCTTCTGAAAAGTCTACATCCTTCATTTTCCTCAGCCATGATGGGGACGATTGAATTATTTCTACAATATTTGTGGACTGCAGTGATTTAATTTGAACGAATTCCAGATGCTTTGAGAGTAGTGATATTCTATCATTATAGAATGCTTTTTGCTCTATGCCCGTGTGGACTGTGTGGTCCTGTTCTACAGTGTATGCAGTTTGATTGTTACCCTTTTTTTTCCCACACAGTGGAAAATTTTGCAGTTTGAAAAGGTAATTACTTATGACCAAAGGGTGGGAGACATCTTTAGATGGTTTAGTAGCAACAGAAACTAACCCCCGAGAATGAACACATTTATTCATGTATAACAGCCCATAATGCAAACACTGGAAATTTGCTTTGTTAGCCAAAAACAAGAAGGTTAAGGATGATTTTAAGAAGTGGAGTGCTTGCTGGTATACCCAGATAGGTGACAGGCATACAGCTGGTGGGAGGAACAGCCATTACTACTACCTCTAGTTTTCCCACTCTCTCACTCTGGCTGATCCCCACCCTGTATTCTACTGTCTCAAAGCTCTATTTTTCTTCCCAGCAAACATTACTAGGTCAAATTCAATTTAGAAATGAAACTGGAGAAGCCCAGACAATTGATAGGTTCCCACTGAAATATTTTTTGATGAAGAACGAACTAGAAATCAGTGTATTCCTTTTAGGTCTAGGAGCACCGTTTGCTTCATTTAATTTGGTCTGCTTTGCATAAGATGGGGCCCTGAAAGACAGCTTGTGGGACTGCCTGTTTTAATCCACTTTCTTTTCCTCTGGATGGTGGACCACCTCTTGCTCCAGCGCTGCCTCTGGAAAGTGATGTTTCAGAGCTCTTTTAGTAACTAGACTTGGTGTAGAAATCATGTGATATAGATTTTCTTCTTTAGTTGGCTTCCCTCCATCAAATTTATGTGATTGAGAAACTAAGACCACATATGACTCAGTTTTATATTACAGAGGCTGTGTCTGGTTGAGGCTGGTAATTCCCTAGTGTCTTAATTGGCCAAAACATCCAATTCACCAATTTAATCCAAGTATTACTAGAGGGAATATTTTCTTTGGAGTTCTTTGCAGGCCCTTGAACTAAGCAACAACAGCAAAGTCAGAGATAGTTTTTTAACTAGAAAAAGCCTCTGTTTTATTAACTCTTAACTCATGGAATTATTAAGACTGTCAGCATAAAAAAATAGAGATTATTAGGTTATCAAATATAAACAATTATTTATATGTCTTTATAAGTAATGACCCCCTCTGAGAAGCTCTTATGATGAGGTCATCAGTAGAAACAAGGCATTGCCTCTAATAAAAATCATTTTTATCCCCCCCACAAACCCCACCTACATTTAAAGGTTATGTCATTATTGAGGACATTTGAAAAGAATGTGCTATTCTGACAGAGATTTCAAAAGTAAAATTCTAAAACAAAGATTTTCAGTCAAGTAGAGCATTGCTAAAAAAATGAGGGCATTATTTGGCCGTGAATTTAACCATGAGTTTATTAGAATTATTAGGTTATAATTAAGACAGTGTTTGTGCTTTTACAAACTGAGCATATCTGAATGCACATGCATATCCCCCACTCACTGGCAGCATGTGGGGAGTAGCCTTTGGAAGTGAAACTGTAGGAATGTTTGTGAGAAGTTTCCCAGGGTAGCATAGAGTTAGTATTCAATAACTCGATGGCTACATCTTTTCTGCACATGCTTACAGAGATTGTGTGGTCTGCTCTTGGCCTTGTTTTTAAGCTAAAGTTTAATGATGCTTGCTCTAAGGTTGCCCTCACTGTTTTTTAGTCATAGACACTAATGACTGAAGTTCTTTCCACTACAAAGAGATGACAGGAAAGGTAAAGAGAAACAGTTGAGAAATGAGAAAGAACAAACAGAAAGTCATTAAAATTTCACAGGATCAGTGCATAGAGATTATTGTACTAGCTTCTGCACTGGAGTCCCAAATACGGATCTAGGAAGCACATGAATTCAATAACTAGTTGTGTGTGTGATATATGATGATGACTTTTTGTCAAAATCTTCATGAGCCGGGAAATTCACCATAGTGTAGTGAAAAAATGTAGGGCTTATATTACTCTAGTGGAGACTCTGCTCCTAGTCAACTATACATCATCATAGATGACAGATTTAATCTTGGGATCCATGCTCTGAATATTGGGGTTACAATCATTCCCGCCCCACTCTTTAAGTTATGTATAAACTTATGTCTGTGAAAGCAGTTTGACATCCAAGTTTTGAATAACCTTGCCTCTATTGCTACACATTTTGCCTGATTTTGTAATCATTGCTTATTGGTTTCTTTCCCATTCTGAGCTGTAGACTCCTTGAAGCTGTGTTACTTGTCTCAGAATCCTTAGCACATAGCACAATTGGGCTGAATAATTGTTATGAGTGAATGTTTGTATAAACAAATTAATAGACAAAGGGGGATGGTTAACAATATTGGGAGTATGGTACATTAGTCACAAGGAATAACATTGTCACTCTGAAATAGTAATAGCAATGGAAGTGCTTGTTAGAAAATTTTTACAGCATCATTTTCATTGATAAAATTAAAAATGGGTAGCTCCTAGAAATTTGAAATGCATTAATTAACTGGCATAGACTACCCATTCTTGTTTAATAATTAGGTAACATAAATGCTTTCAGGTTTTAAATGATTATATTGTCCTTATGTTATGTTCTGTGTTTATTTCTCTTACTATGCCTTGTTTCTGATTCAGTTGGGTGTTACTTCCATAACATTTTTGTTATGAGAAGAGGACATACTGGTTTAATAATATAGGGTTAAACATAACTTCATAGGGCAGTTGAAAATACTGCATTTAGTATTAGGAAAATGTTAACTTTGAAAGCTTTAGTGTCATTAAATAAAGTGTTTTGTTTGTATCAGCCATCTAAATAAAAACAACACAATTTTTATAACAAAATGAGCAATTTTACCATTCATTTAATGCTTAACTTGTACATGGAGAATATTTGGATATTGGCATCTGGCTTGTGTTATCCTGGAGTAAAGAAAACATGAATGGGGACTCTTTGTACTCCAGTACTGTCTTGGCTGTATGTGCAGTTTTTTCTGCAGGGATGAGATGACTCTGTAGTGTATATATTATGCAGCATGTTCCTTAAATCTGCTTCAAAGTGCCACTCCCAGATTTCTTCTTCTGTTTTTCATTCTTTGACTGCAGTCTTTACAAGTCCAGCTGGTGTGGGCATGTACCCACATTCAATGTGCATGTGTTTCGTGGCTCCAATTTAGGCAGCTATTTTTGAAATATGATCTTTTATGTTTATTTATTTATTTGGAAATGCTCAGCATTGCTAGAAAGCTCTGTACATATGGGATGAGAAAAACCATACAGTGGCTGAGTTCCATGGCTTTCAGATGTTGTGTGTCAGTAGAGTTTTTGATGTGTTCCTCAGAAGCTTACACCCAGGGTTCATGAGTCCAGGTGGGTAGATGAGTTATTTTTTATTCTAGCTGGTAAATGCTGTGTTTTTTTCCCCTCTTTCCTTTTTCCTTTCCTTCCCTTCCTCATACCTCCCCTCACTTCTCCTTGAGAGTGTGACTTTGAAGGATTCCACCTAAACTTTATTCCAGGATTTTAATAATTTCTGGACAAAGCATTTTAAGAAAATACTTCTGTGGCTCGCTGTGGAATATATCCTATAATTTCCTGTGGGGGAAACACATGAATGAGATGACTATTGAATGTGTATGTTATCCATTTTGTGACTTTTCTGTAGTTTAAGTTTTAAATCCTATACTGACTATCCCTGCAACTCAGGATGCTTCTGAATTTTTTTACTAGTTTATACTATGGATATCCAAAGTAGCCTTAATATTATCCTAGGGACAATATCATTATAAAATTACTTGATAATTACACTGAATCACTTAATACAGTTCAGGACTAGATAGATATAACTTTGGGTAATTTTTATCTTTCTCTGATGTACCATAATTTAAATTTATTGTCATTACATTTAGGTAAAGTAAATTTATCTAGACCTTACCAGTTCTTGAATATCAGTGTAGTTACATTAACAGTAATAGTTCATGTATTACTTGCTTACTACACCCAAGTTTTAGATTGCAAGATCTCTAGACCCCCAAATTTCCTGTTTTCACCTGGTAATTTTAGGGGTCCCTCAGGGACTGTCTCACTCTCCCTAAGAAATCCTTCCTACTCATGTCACCTCTGTCTCTCTGGGATATATAAATATTTCTCCTGCTCAGCTGGGAAAAAATATTTTGCCATTGGTGTTCTATATAGAAGTGAGTTATCAGATCAAGCTAGAGATTTTCGAAGGGAATTTATAAAACTTAATTATACAATTCTTTAACATGGATTTTAAAAAAAGAGGAAGATGGCTATGGGGAAAGGATTTTGTGAGAAGGATTTTTTTTGGATGAGCTTTGTTGTGAGCCTTACTTTTTTTTAGACTGAGTCTCGCTCTTATGCCCAGGCTAGAGTGCAGTGGCATGATCTCAGCTCACTGCGACCTCCATCTCCAGGGTTCAAGTGATTCTCCTGCCTCAGCTTCTTGAGTAGCTGGGATTACAGGCACTTGCCATCATGCCTGGCTAATTTTTGTAATTTTAGTAGAGATGGGGTTTCCGCATGTTGGCCAGGCTGGTCTCAAACTCCTGACTTCAAGTGATTGACCCTCCTCTGCCTCCCAAAGTGCTGGGATTATAGGCATGAGCCATCGTGCCCAGCTGAGCCTTATATCTTTACATGGAGTGATGATGCCTTTAGTGGAATCACTTGGAAAGCACCACATGATTTTTATGTAGTTATGGGGGCTCAGTGATCTGGTACCTACCTCATAACTGTGAAGCTGATGTGGCCTGTGGCATGTGGAGAAGACAGCAGAACCTGTAGTGAGTGGCTACATTCCTAACTGATGGCATGCCAAAGATGCATGGATTCCAAGGACCTATTGGGGAATCCATAGTGGCAATGGGGTCATTTTCTAAAGGGGTAATTCCAATAGGACAGGGAACTTCATCAGTATGAAGCTGTGGGGATTACCACGGGCAATGGAAGCTGAGGTGGTGGTAATGGGTGTGGCTAGCTGCACTGCCCACACTGGCGGAGTCATCGTGGCATTATGAACCTCAACTATGGCAGAGAAGTCCTAGTCGAGGGGCTCACTAAGGAAGTGAGTCTCAAAGAACCTGTGAAAACAATATTCACAAGAGAGAGCTGGCTCTAGCCATCTCCCTGGCCAGACAAAAAGAATCTTTAAGTATCAAGCAAGAACTGGCCTTCACTGTGCTGCTCCACAGTGATCTTGGAACTGGCTAGTAACAGAAAAGGAGATATGTGGAAAAGCAAAAGTCAATCAAATCTACCCTCTACAAAACAGGTTCTCTCCTTCACCACATGGGGGTGAGTGGGTAAGACATTTAGAGGCTTTTTATTTCCTAAGTGTTCAGAAAAGTCTCAGGGACTGTCCACAGTCTCATCCCTGAGAGCAGGTGAAGAATTTCTGTCTATCACTGAGCAGATAACAATGGGAGGTAAATAGCTCTTAACATTCCAGGGCTCCTGCTGTTGAGAGTGCTTTGTTTGTTTGACACTATCAGTTCCCCAAGTGGTATCATTTGGCCAATGCTGATTTGTAGTCAGTGGCAAAGCATTAGGGTAATACTTTTCTCTCTTTTGTGTTACACCCTTTAGAAGGATTCTCCCTAATTAAAAAAAAAATCTTAGTGTTTTGCAGAGTTCAGGGGAAGAACTTCTTTGGTTTTACTTGGAACTTTCTTATTTCTAGCCTTCAGAGCTGATCCAGGGACAGATTTGAGGAATTGCTGCTGAACAAGCTGTGCCACCTCTGTTCTCTGATGACCGAGGCTTGTTTGCTTAAGGAGACTAACTCATTGTCTCTGACTATGCTTCTGTGAAATAGTAGTACACTTTAGCAGATATGCTCAAATATATGTGGAAGCCAGGTGCTGGTTTCAACGTGAGCAAGGTACCAGGAACCATTGTAAATAGGCACGCATTCGGGTGTCAGAGCTGCTTAGATAGACCTGCAGAACTCTCTGATTCAACATACATGACTTTAAGGGGGAAAGGGTCCACTTAAGATTAATTGTTAAAGATACTGCTTTTCTGTTTCTTTTTTTTTTTTTTCTTTTTCTTTTTTCTTGTTCTCTCACCCAGGCTGGAGTGCAGTGACATAATCACTGCAGCCTCAAACACCTGTGCTCAAGCCATCCTCCCTCCTTGGCCTCCCAAAATGCTGTGAGTATAGGTGGAAGCCACCATGCTTGGCCTTCTACACCATTTTTTCAATGTGTAAAGTGAGGCCCAACACTTGCCACATGCCGAGGATGCACAGCTAGTGAATATTACAACAAGCAAAGTAATTTTGCACGTTTGGCTGCAAGTGACACAAAACACGACAGTGGCTTGAATCATTATTGCATTTATAGTCCTTTTGCAAGAAGGAATCTGGAAATAGGCAGCCGGGGTGATACCTCCAGGAGTGCAGGCTCCTTTGCTCTCCTTTCCTGCCATTCTTAGTCTGTGGCCTGTATCCTCATGCTTGTCATAGCATGGCTTTGTGGCAGTCGTACTTTCTGGCATCAGGTTCATGTTTCAGGCAGGAAGAACAGTAGCTTGGGAGGGAAAAAGTCTGTTTATTCCCCTTAAAATGATTTCCAAGAAACCTCCCCAGGTTGATTCTGCCACCACAGGACCAGTCATAATTAGAATCAGGGCTAGAGATGTATTTTAACTGGACACATTGGCAGCTCTAGTAGTGCTGACCAGGGCATGCAAAGAATCTTCTGCCAGATTGTTCAGTGATATAAATTACCCTTTTCCATATTGTGTATACCCATAATAAACTTCAATTTTGGCATTTTCCAATGGTTAATGATTCCTTTATCTGTTTACAGTTGTATGCTATTTTCCCGCTTGTTGTCTGATTGGTGATTATTATAAATTGTTTCTAAAATCTTCTAATTACCCAGGTACTCCTCGATTATAAATGGCATGAATGAAATCAGCTAGTTCTTCACTCTGAAGTTTATTTTTAACAAAATTCATCCAATACAGACTGAAGATGTTTGTAAGTTCTTTGTGATGATGAGACTAAGTCCTGGAGCTCATACTTTGACAGCATTAGCAAGGACAAAATTCTGATCAAAGCTGCATACTTTGGATTCTCCAACAGTGTGTTTGTATCTTCCAGATATATGTTCTTTAGGACAGTAGAATAAAAATAAAAACAGTATTAATAGGATGTGAATAAGGGCTCAAAAGTTAGAAGGTTCTTCTATGGTCAGATTACTTTGAAAACCCCTTGGTTTAGTAACTTTTATTTTTGTACTACAATATATTTCAATTTTAAATATTACACATGCATGTGTTTCACCAAGAGGAATGTATTTCCCAAGTTTGACGAGCCTTATACTGAATGCTCTTTGAAGACACTATCCGTGAGGCAGCAACAAACTGTCTCAGTAAGTAAAAATACCAATTTGACAATAGCAATTTGGAAAAGAATACCATGCCACTTAAGATTCATATTGGCAACCTGTGACTATAATTTGAATGTTTTGTTGGCTGCTGTAATATGGAGAGTACACGCTCTCCTTCTTGTTCTTAGTTCTGCTGAGAACAGAATGATTGCTTCTCAGTGTTGACTGTGGAGCAGCAGCGTCAGCCTCACCTGAGTGCTTGTTAGATATGCATCATGTCAGGCTTGCTGCAGACCTACTGAACCAGAGACTGCAGTGTCACAAGACCTTCAGGTGTTTCTTGTGTGCATTAAAGTCGGAGAAGCCCTGGTCTAGAAAATAACATCTCAACTCCTCTGCAATGCCAACGTTCTTGTCAGATTGTTGCTGGGGTAGGATTTCAGCTTTTGGTGAACAGAGAATGAACCAATTATCTACTTGGTTTAGTGCCAACTATGATAGTAATATCATAGAGTAAACTGTCATCTGGCACCGTTGCAAGATGGCGTACAGACAAACAGTTTGTCAGCTCAGGCGAGGTCAGTAGTCTGCTTTGAGAAACCTTGGTGGGCACCACAGGTTACTGTTTCAGAACCAAAGGGAAGAAAGCAGAGGGAAACATTTTTCTTGGAATATAATTTTTTTCCCTTCTCAAAATGCCATAAGTAATGTATGGGGTAAGGGAAAGATGGGAAGGGCTCAAAGCTGGAAAAAAGTAAGATAACCGGGCTCAATTTAATAAAGTATTTGCAAGTTAGATTAATTGGAATTTTCTGTGCTTGGATTTTTTGGATTCATATCTGCTGTGGTGGAATCCTTTTTCCACTGTGTTCGAATCATGTGAGCTTGGGCACGTTACCAAAATGCCTGAAGCTTGAATTTCCATGTGTGTGAATTGAGACCAGTAACACCTATTTCTGCCAGCTGTTGTGAGGATTATACAGAGAAGTGGATCCTGTAAAGGGTAGCTCAGTTTACTGTCATCGGTGTTCTCATAAACATCAACATTAGGTTTTTAAATAAGGTTTTCATTATACCAAGTTTTTCTGAGTTTCTGAAGGGAACACAACTGTTCAAGAAGAATGCATAAAAATGAAATTTTACTCAGAAAAACATAGAACTGACTTAAAAGGAATCATCCACATCATTAGGATATTGTAACATTGTACTAAAAATATTAGTTAATAGGGTGTTTTTTTTTTTTTTTTTTTTTGCGGGGGAGATCAAGAAGTATCTGATGAAATACCTTTATGTCAGTGACTCACCAGTGTTCTGTAAGCACAGATGGACTTTGTATAGGGAAGCTCACGTTCCTGCCATCCAAGCTGCTGCTACTGTAGACTATTTTATTCTCAGTATTTTTGCTGTTCTTCCTGGCGGTTGCTTGTGTGGAATTCCTTGTCTCTGCTAGGGCACGATAGTCTGTAGATAGGTTTCTACTTTTTCTGGTTTACTGGGAAAGGAGGGAACAATGCATTCCCAGCTTAAATACTTCCATTATAAATGGTTTAAATATTCCAAGAGTTAATTTGGGCACCTGGCAAATATATTACTTCACTGGGAAAATGTGTTCTATGCCTCTTATGCCCTAATCATACTTCAAGATGAAAGCTAACAGGGCAAGGTGAGGGACAGGAACTTCGGAACCAAATCCACTTGCAAATGGAGGAATTTGTTTTTCTGATTGATCAAATGGGACTTCAGTAAAGAACAAATTTTTGTGGACTTGCAGGTTGGTCTCTTGAATCCATTGGGGCCCTTTCCCTTTGCATAGCACCAATGTGTCCTGGGCGATTGGCTCAGCTGGCTCTATGCCCATCAGGTAATCTGGCCCCTCTTGCCAGAGATGGCTTTGTGAGGCCATGCCCAGGCTGTTCAGCAATGGCATCCCTGTTAGGCACATGACTTTAGCTGGTGTATTGGGCAGATGACAAGGATTCAGGCGTATTGTGTGGGGACAGGTTTTTTCTTACTCTGCAGATCTGAACAAGACCGACATAGTTTCCTGACTGCTCTCCTACAGCAAGCCACAGGATGTAGCTGATACTCTAGGCAGCAGAGCAGAGACATAGAAAGAATCTGGATCTCTGTTATCTTCTTAACTTTCTGGATTAGCCAAACTTGAAGCTTCTTTTACCCTTATTTCTCTAATCATATAAACTGATGTATTTATTTTATTTAAAACACTTCAAATTGGATTTTCTGTTTCCTTGCTATTAAAAGCTTCCTAACTTATACACAAATCTAAGTCTTCCTAACATGATATGTGAACAAAATATTTCAGGATTTTGTCATATATGAAGGTCAGGAATTCTTGTTTGGGAAGCTCAGTTAAGAGTGTGTTTACCGAAATGTCAGACAAACTTACAGAACATTGCAGCTGAACTCTTCAGTTTATGATTCTTCACAGGACATCAATTATATTCTCTGAGTAGTTAAGTTCCTTATTTCTCCTAAGTTACTGCTATCCTGAAACAGTTCATTTGACCAGATGTGCACCCTCATGGGCACTGCATGATATAGAATGTGAATTGGAAGGAAGACAAATTATTGGAAAAGAAATTCCTTTTACTATTGAAAAGGCTGAACCTGAATCTAAGTAATTGGCTCTGAAATGTGATGTGGAAAGATTTTGAATGGGTGTGTTAAACAGCAAGCTAGATTCTTTTCAGTGGCGAGGAGACCAGAAGGGAAATGTGCAGCTTGGCATCACAGCCAGCTAGAATGTGGATTTTGTATCCTGTAAATACAGGCTGCTGACAAGAGTCTAACTCTGCATTTTTACATATTGCCACATCCCAAATTATCTGAATATCTGCCATTCTTACCAAAGGTCATTTTGACTCCCAATGTTTTAGCTCTGCTCCAAAATTCAGCATTGAAAATAAAGTTATTACCCAGAATTGAAATTGAGGTTTGCACATTTTGGTTGAAACAAATATGACCAATTTGTTGCCTAAAAGTTTCTCAGTTTTAAGGAGTTTTGATACTTTATTAGAGAATGCTACTTTGTTCCTTCTACTAAGTACCTTTTAAATGTGCTGTCCAGTATTTTAAGAAGAAATAGATAAGATAGTGTTCTGGTTTTCCAATGCTGTATTACAAACCAGGCCAAATATTAGTGGCTTGAAATGACACCATGGATTTACTCATGAATCATCATTGTGGGCAGGGCTCAGATGGGACAGCTTGTCACTGTTTCACTTGGTGTCAGCTGGGGTGGCTTGAAGGCTGGGGTTGCAGTTCATCCCAAGGCTCATCCACATGTCTCCTGGTTGATACTGGAAGGACTCAAACAATAGGAGGATGATATTGGGTTCTTTGAGCATTTCTTACTGCATGTGATTACTCCAGCACGGTCCTTCTGGGTAGCCAGACTTCTTACACGTAGTATGACTTCAGAACTTGTGTCCCAAGTGAAAGAGAGTCAGGAAAAGCCTGTTTTATTGCCTTATCTTGCCTTTTTTGACCTAGTCCCTGAACCCACATGGTACGCTACCATTGTTTCATATGTGTTAGCAGTGACTCACTCTGGCTGGTTCATATTCAACGGGAGGGAAATTGGGCTCTACCTCTTGATGGGAGAAGTGTTCATGAATTTGCAGACATGTTTTAAAACTAGGTAGATAGATACTCTTAAAAAATAAAATTTCTTAAATATCATTAGGAGGTTGTGACAGTTTCTTGCATATGACTGTTTCAAAAGCTCATACTAAAATCTTAGGTTTGAAAAATAAAATGACATATCCAATTTCGAATAGTTGACCAGGTTAGTGACCATATTGATTTCCATACGGTAGGTACTGTTGTTAGCACTTTACATATGTAATCCTATTTACATCTCTCTAGTCATCACAGTTATATGAAATACATTCTTAATAAGATGATTAGTGTTCCCATTCTGTAGCTGACAAGATTTATACTTACAACCTCTGTCAGATATATGATAGTGGATTTGTGTTTGAACCCAGGGCTATCAATTCCAGAGTCAGCTGTTACAGCTACTGTGTTACACTTCTACATTCATAGCATATTTTTTTATGAGTCATCTCTGATTGGTAGAATATTTTCCTTTATATGGGTCAAAACTTAGTCCATCTATGTCCTTTTGATCCATATAGTGTAAATTAGACTTACAGAGGTCAAGTCCGGGGCACGTTCCTAGTGTCTGGGCTAGGGTGCAGCTTTAGTTTGTACAGTGAGAGAGCTATGGACATCATATCTGGGAGGACACAAGTTGTCATCAGGTAGTCAAGCCAAGCCAAATAAAGCAGCGAGCAGAATTGGAAAGACATAGTAGGACTTAAATCCTCAAGGCAGAGGAATTACTAGGCATCAGAAGTTTAAGCTTGTAGCATGAATAGACACCCATTAGTACTGGGGTACTAGTAGAAGCTAAGAAAGTGGGCAGGAATCCAGACAGACTGTAGCCAAGCAAAGAATAGAGGCAATAAATGCTATGACCAAGGTAAGAACAAAGTGATGGAGAAGGATGACTTGAGGAAGGAGGCCATCAAGCATTGTGGGTCCCCTTTCTACTTTGAACAGGGGGCTTCTGAGTCCTTTTTTTTTGTTTTTCCTTTCTTTTTTTAATGTTGGATCCAATGTACAGAAGTGCTTATTTTTGATTCTGCAGTGGACTTTCCTGTCTAAAAACATTTATTTTTTAACTTTCTAAAGATTTATAAATTTATGTTGATGACTGTATTCATCATTTTATATGTAAAACACTTTATCTGAGTGAAATATTATTTTACATTAGATTGCACATTTTCATATAAACTCTGAAATGTGTCAAATAGTGTAGAGGTTCATTTTTCTATCTATGTATTTTATACCATTTTACTGGAAAAGCCCCATTCCCAAGGCCTTTGGATATAAAAGGGATGGAATCTAACTTATGAAGTTCCTTCTCCTCTGTGATATGTTACTCAAGGTTGCTATCTCTCAAGAGACCTCCAGCATTACATGTATCATTGAGTTTCAAAAACATTTAAATGAATTTCAAGCATTTTGTATTCTGTATCTATATTGTCTTTACAGTTATACATGCAAATCGTAATCTAATTTAAACCTAAAGGTTTCTGGCTATAACACCGTAAGATTTAATGTGATAAGAGGGGCAGCCAAGCAAGGAAATCTTTTTTTGAGATGTTTGGGTTATTTATCAAAATCGATACAAAAATAGCAGATAAGAGCATGCTTAATAAAGAGCTACAAGTTATTAGAGCTTTGAAAATAACTTATGAGAAGTCAGTCAAATCTCATCCTCTGAGAGATGAAGAAACTGAGCCTCAGACAGTTTTATTGACTTGCTCAAGATTAGGCAGTTAGTAACTAGTAGAGTTTAATCTTCTGATTTCATAATTCAAATCCGTTTCCTAAAATGTTCACAGATCAATTCTTAGTTTTCTCTGCAAATGGAATTTTCTGTTAACCAAGGTAGTGTAAAGTGATGGTTTAAATTGTTATTGGTTCCTGAAGGAAGATTAGAATTTTACAGAGCTTTTAAAGGAGGAACAAAAAATTTTTCATCATGAACAGTCAGCCCTTTTGCTAGATAAACTGTCAATTTCTAGGTCTGAAATTGACCATGCAATATTTGTGACATTAGGAGAACCCTGAGTTAGAGGAGAAATATGAAGTGTAGTTGGAAAATCCCAAGTTTGAATCAGTAGGAATCTATGTTTCATTTTTCCCTCTGCTTTTCCTAATGATTTAAAATTAGATAAATTCTGTAATAAAATGGTGACTGTAGAATTTTTCATGTGTCCAAGCTTTTGTTGTTTGCTGAAGAGTGGTTAGGTTTCTCTTTTAAATATAAAACCTATTGGAGACATATAAGGTGTTTTTTTATTTGTTTGTGTATATATATATATATATTTTGGTTTACTAAATGAAATACCTCAAAATATATGTGCATTAAAGGAAAAACACTAAGGATATATAACATCTGAGACTTAAAGACATCATTATTATTTTCAGCCTGTGCCTTTTGTACAACCAGTTTTGAATGTTATTGATTACTTCCTGCTTTCTGGTTTCTGGAGGTAAATCATATCATGAATAAATGACTAGTTCCAGCAAAATATTTTTGGTTTTGGAAATATAGAAATGATTGCTATATCATAAAGACAAGAGTATTCAAGACTAAATTTCTCATATTTTCATTAGCAGTTACTAAAATATTTACATTTTCTTTTGAAATAATTTTAATTTGTAGAAAAATTTCAAGAATAGAAAGAACTTTTCTATACCCTACACCATTTTGCCAAATTTGCTTTACCGCTCTTTATCTTGAGACTGTTTCAGCCACCATGCTTTTCATCAACCCTAAATATTTAAGTGTGTATTTTCTAAGACACAGATACTCACTTACATACCTACAGTGCAGTTATCCAAATTAGGATGTTTAACACAAGTAGACTACTGTTACTACAATTTTTTTCCCAGTTTTGCTAATTGTCACAGTTGTGTCATATGTATATATATTTTTCTCAGCTTTGGACATGAAAATCTGGAATGGTTCTGTTGTCCGTAAGACTGGTTTAGGTTTTGTCTTTGTCATACAAAAGGATCCGGAAATGAGATCACAGTGAAAGTATAGAAGTTTTATTATGGAGTGAAAACAAGTACACAAGAAAGGAGTGCAGGTGTGCTCAAAAGAATGAGCTGCATGCAAGGCGGGCAGGGCTCACATACTATGTGGATAAGTATACTGAAGGCATGGAATATTTTATAATAAGGGGATTGGTTTTCTAGGAAATACACAGGCCATTCCCAAAATCTGGGTGTCATCCCTTTTTTTTGACTAAATATGCTTAATTTGGAACTGTCATCATATCAGGTGCATGATGGGAATGGGAGACTTTTTCCATGAAAATTTTATGGTATTCGGGGCATAATGCAGCCAAGGGCCAGCAGTCAGTTAAGTTTTTGGCCATCTTGGATTTAATTAGTTATGGCTGTTTCTGTTGTTGTTGCTATATTCTTATTTTCACCTAGAAGGATGCCTGAAATTTATTTTCATTGGTATAGTCTGTGGTAACAGGTTTTTTTTTCTTTCTATTTTTTTATTTTAAACTAGGAGACAGGTCCTGTGCTAACCTGTTTGGCTCTGTTTGTGTTATTTATAGCTGCCTAAAAATAATTACGCCTCATTCCCTTGCTAACTGCCTGCCTCAGTTCCTGAGTCTGTTCGTCTGTTTTTGTTTGTTTGTTTCGCATGGCACTGACATCTTTGAAAAGTGTAGGCTAGTTATTTTGTAGAAATTTTGTCGATTTGGGTTTGTGTGATGCTTCTCTATGAGGAATTAAGGTACCTGGCATTGCTTTTTCTCATGACTGTTGCTGTAAACTTTTATCAGTTGCTTAAAGTGATGTGTGCCGGGTTTTTCCACTGTGACCTTATCTTTTCTCTCTTTGAAATTAGTAAGTCCTTTGTGAGGAAAGACAGTGCATGTAGACATTCTTTTTCTCACACTTCTGCTCATTGAGCTAAAGATATCTTAATTATAATATGATATCTTAAATACGATATAATAGGCTGGGCTTGGTGGCTCATGCTTGTAATATTAGCACTTTGAGAGGCTGAAGCAGGGGAATCAGATGAGCATAGGAATTCGAAACTAGCCTGGGTAATGGGGAGACCTGGCCTCTACAAAATTAAAAAAAAAAAAGAAAAATCAGTTAGGCATGGCATTGTGTGCCTATGGTCCCAGCCACATCGGAGGATCACTTGAGCCCGGGAGATCAAGGCTGCAGTGAGCCGTGATTGTGCTACAATACACAAAGCAAGACTTTGTCTCAAAAACAAAACAAAAACACCAAGGAACAAAAAAAACCATGATAGTGTTTTTTAAAAAATCTACATTTAATCTGTTTACAGGTCGTAGAATGCTTCGTTGAGGATCCGTTGTTGAGTCATCAGTCATTGACAAGGGCAAAGATATAGTTGCATTAGTTAAAAACCCAGCTTAATTCTTAGGAAGGCATTTTAATTTCCAACCTTTTTCAATTATTTAGTCTTGCACTAACTTCCACTGTTGAAACTATTTCTCCTAGTGTCCCAATGAAATGATAATCTTTTTCTTTTTTAAGGACATGGGCCATCCATGTATTATATGCTGCTTCTATGTATGTACTATGTGCTCTAGCATGTATATTGCATATAATCTACAGGACACAGCTGTACTATGGCATCCTCACATCCCTTAATATCTAGAAAGGTGGTAAGCAGGTAGTGAAGGCTAACTCAGTTCTTACTGAATTAAATGGAGAGTGACTTGACAACTCTTGGCCATTCTTTTTTTGAGATGAAGTCTCTCTCTGTCTCCAAGCTGGAGTGCAGTGGCATGATCTCAGCTCACTGCAACCTTTTCCTCCTGGGTTCAAGTGATTCTCCTGCCTCAGCCTCCCAAAGTGCTGGGACTACAGGCCTGAGCCACTGCAGCCAGCCACCATTCTTGTGCTCTTAAGATGTAGCAGTATCTGCAAATCCTAACTCTGTCTCATTAAGACTTTATGATCTTTTAGATCAATGATTAATAGAAGACAGTATCCTTTTTTTTTTTTTTGAGACGGAGTTTCGCTCTTGTTACCCAGGCTGGAGTGCAATGGCACGATCTCGGCTCACTGCAACCTCCTCCTCCTGGGTTCAGGCAATTCTTTTGCCTCAGCCTCCTGAATAGCTGGGATACAGGCACATGCCACCATGCCCAGCTAATTTTTTGTATTTTTAGTAGAGATGGGGTTTCACCATGTTAACCAGGATGGTCTCGACCTCTTGACTTTGTGATCCACCCGCCTTGGCCTCCCAGAGTGCTAGGATTACAGTCGTGAGCCACCGTGCCCGGCCAACAGTGTCCTTTTTTAAAGAAAAAATAATGGCCTGAACTTCCTCTATAACCAGTAAAGGTGAGTGTGAATAACTATGGCCATGGTAGTGTTTGAGTTATCATTCTTTAATTAAAACATACTATAAATTCCACACACCAGTTTAATGGAAATGCTCTTGACAGGATCTGCTATGAGGAAAATGGAAAGGAGTAATAAGAGGATATGTGGACTAAGTCCTGAGGTGGAATAGAGCAGAAGCACCATTGCCCAAGGGCAGAGTTGGATACCACTGCAGTAAAGAATGACTGATTAGGCAGTGTGTCGTGTTTTACATCAAATAATTGGTGGTTGTTAGATGTGAGGACAATTTGGCTGTGACATCTGTCACGCCATTGATTGCCAGGGTTGATTTGGCTGATCTGGCTGGCTAGGCTGGTGTCCCCTTCAACTTCACAACCCCATGTGTGTCCCTCCTGAAGCTGCATGCTGATCAAAGAGGATGACCATCCCCATAAAAAAGGACCAGTCTTCAGTCAAGGGTATATGAGTAGCTGCCCTCCCCTCCTGGAACCTCAAAGCTCTCAAATACTTGGTGATTCTTAAGATACAAGGAGCTGGCTGGGCGCGGTGGCTCAAGCCTATAATCCCAGCACTTTGGGAGGCGCAAGCGGCTGGATCACGAGGTCAAGAGATCGAGACCATCCTGGTCAACATGGTGAAACCCCGTCTCTACTAAAAATACAAAAAATTAGCTGGGCACAGTGGCGCGTGCCTGTAATCCCAGCTACTCAGGAGGCTGAGGCAGGAGAATTGCCTGAACCCAGGAGGTGGAAGTTGCGGTGAGCCGAGATCGCGCCATTGCACTCCACCCTGGGTAACGAGAGCGAAACTCCGTCTCAAAAAAAAAAAAAAAAAAAAAAAAGATACAAGGAGCTAACTAGGGGTTAGAATGATTTCCCAAACTTCTCCTGGAAGGAGGCTATAATGTCAGACCATACTGTCAACTTTTATGTGTGATGTAACTTAGAGAACGGCCTTAGTTTTTATTTTCTCAGACTAGAATTTGAATCAGAGGTGAAAATACATCATAACTAGGGCTTATAAAGAAAGTAGCTTAATGCTTGAAAAAGGAAAGACTCTTGAAAGAATGTACTGAATGTGTGTATCAAACCCGCCCTCCGTATTCTTTTAAAACAGCTAAATGTTTCTACATTTCCTGCAAATATCCCTTACAAAGTAATGTCACAAAGCAGTTCTCCCTTAGTTCCTTGCCTTGAGACACCTGTGGTCCCTGTAGCACTTTTGTCAGTAACAGTGGTTTTCCATTGCAGGAATTTTCAAAGAGGAGATTAAGTTTGAAAATGTTCCTGTATCCTTTCAGCATTTTCTCCCAGAGGTGACTCAAGAGATGGTTTAAGACTTAAGACTTTTGAGTATTAATATTCAATGAGTAAAATATATAAATCTGAATTATCAAATGTTAGAATGTGAATAATATGAACACTTAGTATTTAATGTTAATTTCTTTTAAGTTTTTTGACCATGCAATTTGATCTCAGAGCATATCAGAAAGGGTACATATGACTGAGATCCCTGCCACCCCGAAAATCACATATGCTGCTACTTGGAAGGGTTTAAAAAAAAAAAAAAAAGGGAGAGGGATTTATTTTAAAGCAAGGTAATTGAAGCCTTCTTTAAGTATTTCAGGATTTTTATGGTAGAATTCATGTAATGCTATCCATTTCTGATGAAGGACATAATTGTTTCCCGATAATATCGAGGAATATTTAAAATTGTTTTCAAATTTATATTAAATTGTTGATAGGTGGTCACCGAGTGAAGAAAAACATAATTTCACTTCAGTTCAGCTAGGTAAAAGGCACTATGTTAGTCCTGGGTCTGCCATTCAACAATTGGAAATTTTATCTTCTTTGGGTTTCAGTCTTTGGGTTTCAGCCCTAGAACGGACATTAGCTATGATTGTTCCCCATGCTTCCCTTAGTTCTACATTATTTTTAATGTAGTATAACTGCATGTGAAGAATGGATTCACTTATTAGGTGTGCCATGAAATACAGTCTTGATGTACACACTTTTGTGTAATGAAGAATTTATAATTAGATGACTTCAAATGTGATAAAAGTGGGGCACAACTCAGGTTAATTCAAGTACAAAAATTCTTTCTTTCACCCTGGAAAGAAGTTGCTTTAACCTTGTTAGCTCTTGTCAGCATAGAGTCATAGCTAAAAGCTGCAAATATTTGGATTTATTTGGTTAGTTCTTGGCAGTAAATAACAAAGGGTTTTTTTCCATGGGTCTTTTTGTTGTTGCTTTTTGGTTTGTTCAGGAGTTGAGTTCAATTTAGGGGCAGAACTTCCCTTCAGCTCTCAGTGGATTTCACTTTTCTTTGCAGTGGCAGTGGCTTTAAAAACCTCAGAAGTATAACACTTTTATGAATAATAATGGCTTGTACAAAATGTAGAGTCAGTTGAATTGGAATATAGTTTTCATTCCTTTATTGTTATAATCACATTCTGCATTTCTGTGATAGTCGACAAAATAAAATCTAAACTTCATACCGTGGTTCTCAAGACCTTCAGTGCTCTGTACCCAGTCTTCATCTCTGACCATTTATTTCCATTGCATTCACTAGGCTTTCTTCATGCTAGCCTTCCTTTGATTTCATCATCATGTCTCAGGGCATTTGCACTTGCTCTTCTCTCTGCCTGAAAGTCTTCATCCAGATCTTTGAGTAGGGGTTGGTGGGAGGTGGTGAGGAGTTCTTGTAAGTCACGCCAGAGTTCCAAGGTATCTCCTCATTGAGGCTTTGCCTACCTAATTTAATTCAGTGCCCCCTACTGCTGTAATTTTTTGCCACATCAACCTGTTTTTTTGTGGCTCCTGTCACTATCTGATATTATCTTGTTTATTTTTGGCTTGTCTTTGTTCCTGAACTGTGTGAATAAGCTCCATGAGAGCAGGTCCTTTGTATTACATGGTAAGTATTTGCTTGAAAATGACTGAGTTACAGGCATTAATTGATGAATTGTGGCCTACTGGCTAAAGATCGAAGTACTGTAAACTAAGCCAAAAACATCTAGCTTCAGTTTATAAGAACTTCATCTGTGAACAATTTTAAGTTCTCACTTGAAAGGTTATGACAAATAATTGTGTGTTGTTTCTGGCTGGACAGTAACCTTCACTGAGCATACACTTATTGCTTCTACATTCACTGTCAACTCCATGCATAAACTGAGAAGGGAAGCATTATTACCATGTTACCTAGTTATGAACTTGTTCTACAATAAAGTCATCATTAGTTCAAGTGAAGAACCTATTCAAGTTTTGCCATGCATGTAGATATAGCAGTAACTGTGTTTTCACCAACCCAATTCTTTCTTTTATTGGATCATTTATGACACTGAAAGTCCCAACATTGGATTATTATTCTGCCTTATATTTTCCCGGACAATTACCTTCCAGATCCCAAGAAGCATATTAGTACCTGTCAAGTAAATCAGCGTAAATTATTAATTAGAATTACTAGTTGTTAGGGAGCATGGAGCAAGGTCTTCATGAAAGAAGCCATAGAAGTCATAAGGTTTTATTGGTAGGCCAAAGAGTGTGGTAATGATTAGAAATATTTAAAGCTTAAGTTCCCTGGAAGCCCTTCATGCAAATAAATGGAAATTAAATAACCAGCTCCTGAATAACCACTGGGTCAACAAAGAAATCAAGATGGAAATTAAAAAAATTATTTGAACCTAGTGACAGTAGTGACACAACCTGTTAAAACCTTTGGATACAGCAAAGGCAGTGCTAAGAGGAAAGTTTATAGCCCGAAATGCCTGCATCAAAATGTCTGAAAGAGCACAAACAGACAATCTAAGGTCACAGCTTAAGGAACTAGAGAAATAAGAACAAACCAAATCCAAACCCAGCAGAAGGAAGGAAATAAGATCAAAGAAGAACTAAATGAAATCGAAACAAAAAAATATATAAAAGATAAAGGAAACAAAAAGCTGGTTCTTTGAAAAGTTAAATAAAATTGATAGACTATTAGCAAGATTAACCAAGAAAAGAAGAGAGAAAATCCAAATAAACTCAATTAGAGTGAAACAAGAGATATTATAGCTGACACCACAAAAATACCGAAGATCATTCAAAGCCACTATGAATATCTTTACACGTATAAACTAGTAAACTTATATGAGATGGATAAATACCTGGAAATATATGACCCTCCTAGCTTAAATCAAGAAAAGTTAGATACCCTGGACAGACCAATAACAAGCAGTGAGATTGAAATAGTCATAAAAAAATTATCAACGAAAAAAGTCCAGGATCAGATGGATTCTCAGCTGATTTATACCAGACATTCAAAGAAGAATTCGTACCAATACTGTTGACACTATTTCACCATATAGAGAAACAGGGAATCCTCCCTAAATCATTCTATAAAGCCAATATCACCCTAATACTAAATCCAGGAAAGGACATAACTGAAAAAAAGAAAACTGTAGACCGATATCCCTGATGAACATAGGTGCTAAAATTCTTAACAAAATGCTAGCTAACCGAATCTAACAACATATAAAAAAGATAATCCACCATGATCATGGGGATTTTATACCAGGGATGCCAGGATGGTTTAAAATATGCAAGTCACTAAATGGGAAACACCACATAAACAGAATTAAAAACAAAATAAATCACACGATCATCTCAGTAGATGCAGGAAAAGCATTCAACAGAATCCAGCATCCCTTTATGATTAAACCTTTCAGCAAAATTGGTGTACAAGGGACATACCTCAATGTAATAAAGTTCTCCTGATTCAGTATTATGGTGGCTATGACAAACATTCCCTCTGAGAACATAACAAGACAAGGATTTTACACTCTTACCATTTCTCTTCAATATAGTCCTGGAAATCCTAGCCAGAGCAATCAGACAAGAGAAAGGGCATGCAAATTGGTAAAGATTAACTCAAACTGCCACTGTTTGCTGATGATATGATTGTATACCTAGAAAACCCTAAAGACTGCTCCAAAAAACTCCTGGAACTGATATTAAAAATTCAGCAAAGTTTCCAGATACAAGATTAATGTACACATATTAGTAGCTCTCCTGTGTACCAACCATGAACAAGCTGAGAATCAAATCAAGAACTCAGTCCCTTTTATTATAGCTGGGGAAAAAAAAATGCTTGGGAATATACCTCATCAAGGAGGTGAAACACCTTTACATGGAAAACTATAAAAACTGCTGAAACAAATCATAGACAACAGAAACAAATGGAAACAATCCCATGCTCATGAATGCATAGAATCAATATTGAGAAAATGACCTTACTGTCAAAAGTAATCTACAAATTCAGTGCAATTCCCATCAAAGTACCACCATCATTCTTCACAGAACTAGAAAAAAAAAAAATCCTAAAATTCATATGGAACCAGAAAAGAGCCGGCATAGCCAAAGCAAGACTAAGCAAAAAGAACAAATCTGGAGGCATCACATTACCTGATTTTAAATTATGCTATAAGGCCATAGACACCAAAATAGCATGGTACTAGTATAAAAGTAGGCATGTAGACCAATGGAGCAGAATAGCGAACCCAGAAATAAAGCCAAATACTTGCAGCCAACTGATGTTTGACAAAGCAAACAAAAACATAAAAGTGGGAAAAGGGCATCCCATTGAACAAATGGTGCTGGGATAATTGGGAAGCCACATGAAGAAAATGAAACTGAATCCTCATCTCTCACCTAGCTTATGCAAAAATCAACTCAAAATGGATCAAGGACCTGAATCTGTAAAACTTCTAGAAGATAATATTGGAAAAACCCTTGTAGAGTTTGGCTTAGGCAAGGATTTTATGACCAAGAACCCAAAAGTAAATGCAATAGAAGCAAAGATAAATAGCTGGGACCTAATTAAATTAAAGAGTTTTTTCATGGCAAAAGAAACAGTCAGCAGAGTGAACAGACAACCCACAGAGTGGGAGAAAATCTCACACTCTATACATCTGACAAAGGACTGATATCCAGAATGTACAATGAACTCAAATTAACAAGAAAAACAAACAATCCCATCAGAAAGTGGGCTAAGGACATGAATAGGCAATTCTAAAAGGAGATATACAAATGGCCAAGAAACATATGGAAAAAATGCTCAGCATCACTCATGATCAGGGACATGCAAATCAAAACCACAATACAATACCACCTACTTCCACAAGAATGGTCATAATAAAAAAATAAAAAGTGATAGATGTTGATGTGGATTCAGTCAACAGGGAACACTTCTGCACTGATGGTGGGAATGTAAACTAGCATAACCACTATGGAAAACAGAGTGGCGATTCCTTAAATAACTAAAAGTAGAACTACCATTTGATCCAGCAATCCCACTACTGGATATCCATCAAGAGAAAATGAAGTCATTATCTGAAAAAGATATTTGGACATGCATGTTTATAGCAGCACAATTAACAATTGCAAAAACATGGAACCAACCCAAATGTCCATCAATCAATGACTGAATAAAGAAACTGAGGTATGTAGATACAATGGAATACCACTCAACCATAAAAAGAAATGAATGGCATTTGCAGCAATCTGGATGAGATTGAAGACTATTATTTTAAGTGAAGTAACTCAAGAATGGAGAACCAAATATCGTATATTCTCACTAATAAGTAGGAGGTAAGTTATAAGGATGCAAAGGCATAAGAATGATACAGTGGATTTGGGGACTTGGGAAGAAAGGTGGGAAGGCGCTGAGGGTTAAGACTACAAATTGGGTACAGTGTATACTGCTTGGGTGATGAGTGTACCCAAATCTCACCAATCACCACTAAAGAACTTACTCATGTAACCAAATACTATTTATTTTCCAATAACCTATGAAAATAAAAAAATTTAAAAATAAAACTTATGTTTACTGGCAGCATAGTCCTTAGTGAGAGGACATGTGATGGTAACTACACTAGAATAAAGAGGCCAGACAAAGCCTACTTAGAGGTAAAATAAACACACTCGAATAAAGGCTAAACAAAACCTACTTAGGGGTAGCTGAAGAGCCAGAAGCTTCTACAAGCACATTTTATCTCCTTCACAGGTTTATGTAGGCTTGCCCTTGTTTCCACTCTTTTGCCCAGTTGTCCTAATTGTAATTCAGTAATGTAATTTTGTACCTTAGTAATGTAGATAGTATGTTCCCTGGTTATTAAGCTCAAAGACGACAGGGAGCTGTGTTTTTGACCCTTCATTCTTCCAAGATTGTTTATCAGCTTAATTGAATTTTTGGCAGAGGGTAGCAAGTCCTCATCCAGTGATAAGACAGCAGGCCATTGCTTATTTATTTCTAACAAATGGCTAGGGATAGGTTATTTTGCCAGATAGCATTTGCATGCCTATTCACCCTAGTCGATCCCCAGTGCTTCTTCAAGATTCATTTCCAAAATGGTAACTAGAATTGACAAAGAAACAAAGTTCCAGGCGTTAATCTCATCCATTCACCTTTGAGAAGTAGAAGTAAAAATTTAATGAGGTTCTTAACCTTTAGTTTTTGTATGTAGTAAAAGCTTGTAAGTTGGCATGCTTAAGTAGAAGGTGGTCTACATTTGTTATCTATTAAAATCTTCTCTTTCTGCAAAAGAGACAAAGGGTATCTTCATACTGAATCCATGCATTTCTGATTCATTAGAACACCTCACACTAGTGTATGCATGGATAGACTATTGTTTGATACTGAAACTGATATATGAATAGGAAAATGATGTTTAGTTTGCAGGAATGTAAAGTCTGACATTGTCCATCTTTATCTTTTAAGTTTGATTTTGGCATTTTCCACTCTCTACCTTCTTGTCCTCCAAATTCTTTCTCCACCTCCTACCATACCCGCCACCCTCACTTCTAACCAATAAGCTTATATCAGGAAATATTTGTTGGCTAATAACTGTATGTCTCAGATACTGCTCTTGTATTTGGGGTATACAAAGATTAAAACTAGAGACATAGCATTTTCTCAAAAATACTCATAATGTGGATGGGAAGATAGACTGTGCACACTGTAGTCTGTAGAGTACTGGCATCTGCTGTGGTAGGTGTGTGATCAGCATCCTATGGGAGTTTGAAGAAGGGCCTCGAGGCTTAACTTAGGAATATTAGAAAAGGTTCATAAAGGAGGTAAAAACCTGAGCTGAGGTTTAAAGAATGAGTAAGAGGTGTTCAGATAGGGAACAAGTGAACAGAGAAAGAGGAGAGGATTGAAGAGGTCCAGGGGGAGCTAGGATTTATGTCATGTTACATTGTGTCATGCCAAACCCCTGTTAACTTCACTAGGATGACACCAGGTTTAAGAGGCTGAAGAAGAGACCGAGAGCCAGCACACAAAACATAGGGTTTTATCACTGGGACACTTAAATACAGAGCGGTCCAGTGATGGTGGGCTGGACAAAAAGAACCACCAAACCATTTGTAAAAAGAATGCAGGTTTCATAGTGTTTTCACTTAGCACCCTCTCACTAACAACCTCTGCCTGGCAATTTTTAACCCAAAGCAAAGCCCTCCATCCCCTGAATGGCCTGTGTTCCACTGGACAGGCCAAGGGTTCAGATGTTCCTCATAGATAAGGAATGAATCTCTGGTTGGCGACTCTGAGTTCCTTAGTTCGGAACTCTGTACACACATTCAGGGCATCTGCCATACAGGCTCATTCTCAAGGTACCCTTAAGTATGGCTGTCAGGGGTGTCTGCCATGCACATGGTAGAAATCAAGGCTTTCTCACATGGAGGTGGTAGTTTGCGTTGTTAAGAGGTAAGGAGATGCCCTTTCTTTAAGGGCCCCTAGATACTGGGCTAAAGGAAGTCATTTTCTATTGAAGGTTGTGGAGAGACAATAAATGCTGGGGAGTGAAATACTGTCCTTTTAAAGAGAACATTCTGGCAGCTCTGTGGAAAGTTAAATATAGGTAGGTTGTGAAAGGGAGTGCTGAGAGATGTGTAATTGCTTTAACCTAGATGATTGAAGGCAGGCTAAGGAGGTGGGGAGACCCTGGATTGGGCACTGAAGATGAAGGAGAGGCCTTGGTCTGGGATGACTGGGCATTTGGCTAAATATAGTGCAGTTCACTGAGAGGAGACAAATCAGTGAAGTGGAGAAGGCTGGGACCTGCTTTGAGGAGGGTGTGTTTTTGAGGTGTCAGTGCGAGTGGGACAAACAGTTTATGGATAAGGACCTTGGCAGAAATATCTGGGTTGAAGGAAGCATTATTAAGTTTTCACTTCACCTGATATTTGAAGCAGCAAAATGTATTAGTTGACCCATGGATGGAGTATAGAGTGTTCCCTTATCTTAAAATATAATATTAAGTTTGTTGAGTCTGTCTTTGCTCCTTTAACTCTGAAAAAGAATTCTTGAAAGGTCTCTGAGTTAAAAGGCTGTTAAGATACACCTCGGTACTCTCACAAGGACATATGAAGCAGGGATTGGGAAGCTTTGGGGGGTAAGGTACACCGATGTCATTACCTTTGTGTCTTTATGTTAGTATGCAAAGCTATTTTAATTTTGATGGTTGTAACATACATTTCAGTTTTACTGTATTCCTGAATTATCCAAGAAGATGCAATTTTCCCTCCAGCATTTTCAGATTAGTAATTTAGATTAATTAAAATATTCCTTAACTAGTAATAACTTGAATGTGTTAGGACACTACTAAAAGCAGAAAGTTACAAACAGGATGTGGTTACTGGTAGTATGTTTTGTTGTTAGGATACTGTGTTTGGGGACCCAGTTAACATGGAAATAAGAAGGAGAATTTTACAACCAGCAGCAGTCTTTCTGTGAACTGGGCATCCGAGGAGCTAACTTTTCCTTCCTTCCCCTCCCTTCCTTCCTTCCTTCCTTCCTTCCTTCCTTCCTTCCTTCCTTCCTTCCTTCCTTCCTTCCTTCCTTCCTTCCTTCCTTCCTCCCTCCCTCCCTCCCTCCCTCCCTCCCTCCCTCCCTTCCTCCCTTTTTTTTTCTTCCTGAGACAGTCTTACTCTGTTGCCCAGGCTGGAGTGCAGTGCAGTGGCACGATCTCGACTCACTGCACCCTCCACCTCCCGGATTCAAGTGATTTTCCTGCTTCAGCCTCCCGAGTGGCTGGGATTACAGGTGCATGCCACGACACCTGACTAATTTTTTTTAATTCTTAGTAGAGACAAGATTTTACCACATTGGCCAGGCTGGTCTTGAACTCCTGTCCTCAAGTGATCCGCCCACTTTGGCTTCCAGAAGTGTTACTTTTCTTTCCCATCAAATATATTAAGTATCTCTTAATTTTTCAGGAGGAAAAAGAAAGAGAAGTGAGCAGTTTTCATAATTATGTAGGATGATTTAAGTGGCACGTGGCATAGCATCGCTGCTTTGCCTTATTATCTGGTTGTACATGTTGTGATAAGTGCAGGAGAGTCTGAATGTCTCAAATGTCTCAAGCTGTCTGGAAGAAAAGTAGTTTCCAAGCTACATTTTCTAGAGAAGAATCTTAGCATCATAGTCAGTTATATGAACTGAAAATAATTCATGCCATGGCCTATGGGTAAGACCAAAAGAGGTCAGATGTTAATGGTTTATTAAATGATTGTGTTTTCTGGGGGAACATACTTTTCACAGATAAGGAAAAGTGTATTTTTTTAATGTTGCTTGTCATGTGTTTTAAAGAGAGTTTCTCTAGTATTGACATATCACTCATTCTTCACATGATGTAAGACCTCACATAAAGGGCTGAAAGAGGCTCTTTACTTCTTTGGGTAAGAAAGGCTTTTGACAGCTGTACAGTATGGAAAACTGGCCCATAGTTTATGACCAGGTCTGGATTTGGAAAAGACCAGGGCCGAGAGTTATAACATATGGAACTTATTTGGGAAGTAATTCTTAGCTATGACTAAGAGCCTGTGCTCAAATGCCTGGGAAAGTTTAAAAGAAAATCTTTGCAAAATAAATCATATCTCTTGTTTGTTAAATTGTAGGACGTAGATAACGTTTGGGTATTCGTGGACGTTGTATTCTGTGTTAAAGCTCTGAAGTTTTCTCTTTTAATTAATTTTTCTGGCTTTATTTTTAACAACACTTAATTCAATTTGTTGGCTTATTCAATCAAGGAATTATTTATTTAAAAAGATTATTTTCTCTTCCCCCTAACCTTACTCAGAGCTCCTTAAAATGCTCACATCCAAACAGACACTAAGGGGATAGTTTATAGTGAAGATATACTATGTGTGTGTATTAGCTTCTGGTGCTGTTTTTTCTTAACTGTACAAGTTCTAATTACAATGTTTCCTGTGTTTATTTATAAAGAAATAACATGTGACATAAACATCCCAAGTAAGTGTTGTTCCAGGGAAAGTGAACTAGGAAAAGGTAGTACTATCATGCTGACGTTTCTGAAGGAATATCTGTTTTTTCTCATTTCTCAAACTTTAATTGGGTAGAATTATGTGTAGGAAATGCTCCTCCTTTAATGATCTCTTCTTAACCTTCCTGTAGCCATACTGATCCTTACCTCACCACTACATTATTTCAAATGAGCATTTCATAAGCCAAGAACAAACATCATTATTCTACTCAAGCTGCCTTTTTTTTTTTTGGGTGATTCAGTTCCAGTACAAGACTCAAGTTGACTTTTTAACATATCTGTAAATATGGCATCTGGACAATACTGAAATTGTGTTTGGGGATGCAATAGTGCATATCACTTTTCAAAAATATTTTAACAGGGAAAATATCTACATTTGAAGATTTAGAAATTAGAAAATATGAAAATAATACCTAGGCTGCATGGTTCCACTCTAACCTATATGGCTCCCAGGCTACAGATCTATACAGGATGTTACTGTACTGAATATGGTAGGCAGTTATAACACAATGGTAAGCATTTGTGTATCTAAACATATTAAACACAGAAAGACAATGTATTCTATTACACTGTCACAATAGCTGTGACATCACTAGGTGATAGGAGTTTTTTACCTCCATTACCGTCTTATGGGACCTCTGTAGTATATGCCGTTGTTGACCATATACATTGTGTTGTGGTCATTATGTGGCTATTATGTATTACGTATTTATTCACCTATATTAAACAGCAAAGACACCTACAGTGAACAACAAACAGTGGTAAAGAGTGCTAAATATGCAAGATCCCTATTATGTAGTTGTTAAGGCAGCTCTTTTAAACATGTACCTGTTAGCCTATAGCATTTCCAATTTAACATGTTTTTCCCAATATTCAAAAGATTAAATTCATTGGTACTTCTTTACATTTAAACTACTTATTTTTAGACAAGTAAGGCTTTTGGGTTTCTGAGCTTCCCTAACAACAGTGACACAAACTTCTACTCTAGCACTGGTGACAGTTTTAGCTTCACAAACCTACCTGGGTATAGTAGCTTTCTTTTCTTTCTCTTTTGTTTTCTTTAGAGATGGAGTCTTACTCTGTCACCCAGGCTGGAGTGCAGTGGCAGGATCTCGGCTCACTGCAACCTCTACCTCCCAGGTTCAAAAGATTCTTATGTCTCAGTCTCTCAAGTCGCTTGGATTACAGACATGTGTCAGCACAGCTGGCTAATTTTTGTAGTTAGTCGAGATGGGGTTTCACCATGTCGGTCAGGCTGGTGTCGAACTCCCAATCTCAGGTAATCCGCCCACCTCGGCCGTCCAGAGTGCTGGGATTACAGGTGTGAGCCACCATGCCCAGCCAGCAGATAGTAGCTTTCTACGGTGCTGGGCTGTGAGAGATTCTAGGGATGAATGTGAACATCGAAGGAATAACCACAAAATGTTGGCTATAAACATTACTTGCTAACAAGAGCAACGGCATTCATGGTGCATGCCATTTATATTTAGTCATATATTCATAAAAACATTTCAGTCAGTGATGAATCACATAGATGTTATTGGTCCCATAAGATTATATTGGAGCTAAACATTTCCTATCGCCTAATGACATCACAGCTGTCTTAACATCATAGTGCTATGCATTATGTGTTTCCGGTGATGCCAGTGCAAACAAACCTACTGTGATGCCAGTCTACAGTAGTATAGCAAGTAGAATTGTGTATGATACACACCACTTGATATAATGATAATGAACACCTTTGTTACTAGTTTATGTATTACTATACTTTTGATCATTATTTTAGAGTGTGTACTTCTACTTACAATGAAATTAACCATAAAGAAGTCTTAGGCATGTTCTTCAGAAGGTATTCCAGAAGAGGGCACTGTCGTTGTAAGAGATGACAGTGCCATGTGTGTTATTGCACCTGAAGACGTTCTATTTGAGCAAGATGTGGAAGTAGAAGATGTGATATTGATGATCTAATCTTGTGCAGGCCTCAGAAAATGTGTGTCTTTGTATCTGAAAATAAAAAATAAATTTGAAAAATTTAAAATGGAGGAAAGTGTATAGAATAAGGATATAAAGAAAGAAAATATTCTTACAGCTGTATATGTGTTTTAAGCTGTAATTACAAAAGTCAAAAAGTTAAAAAATTAAGTTTAAAGTAAAAAAAATTGCTGTAAGCTAAGGTTAATTTATTATTGAAGTATTTTGTATAAACGTAATGTAGTCAAAGCATACAGTGTTTATAAAATCTACAGTCATGAACAGTAATATCCTAGGCTTTCACATTCACTCACCACCCAGTCACTGACTCACCTAGAGCAACTTCCAGGCATGCAAGCTCCATTCGTGGTAAGTGCCTTTATAGTGTGCCTTTAAAAAAAATCTTTGACACCGTATTTTTACTGTATTTTTTCAAAGTTTAGATATATTTAGATACACAAATACTTAGCCATTTTTAAAGTTGCCTAGGGTATTCAATACAGTAAGGTGCTGTACAGGTTTAGAGCCTAGGAGCAATAGGCTATACCATCTAGATTTGTGCAAATACACGCTACAGCATTTGCCCGATGACAAAATTGCCTAACGATCCGTTTCTCAGAACACATGCCCGTTGTTAAACAATGCCTAATTACATATTTGGCTCCAGGCAATGATATGTTTGTAGAAAGTTAACCACTGGCACTCAGGTGCATATTGTATGTACATACATGCATACATGTGGCTATGTATGTGTGAGAAATCTGATTTGTAGTGCTTGCTGATTTTCATAAAGTAAATCCTCCCACCTTGGCTGATTGCAACACAAGGTCACTCACCCACTGCAAGGTGGGAAGAGATGAGCACAAAGGTTCTGTGAGCCACTATGAGCCTGCTTCAGCTCACCTCTGGCCCCAGACCTAATTTTTCTTAATTACTCCCTGTATTAGGTCATCCTTTGCTTTGTTTATGTACATCTGCATACTGCATAATTCCTTCTTTCTTTCTCTCTTCTCTCCTGTCCTCCTCTTTATTCCCCTTCTCCCCCATTAATGTACAACTATAATAAGTAATTTAAGAAATTGCATGTATGTTGGGATTTTCTTAAGCTTTTAGCAATCTGCTATTAACTAAATACTGGACAATTATGATTAAATTACATTAACTTTCACTTACTAAGATGCAATTGCTATAAAATCACTATGACTCTGGGAATTTATTTAATGAATTTTATTTGCTTTTAAACTTGCACAGGCTATCAGACGTTTGCTTAAAGTCGTAAATGAAGAATTATAACAAATGAATGATTTTATTTTTTCTATCTAAAGATACTCTTAGTAGGGAATACTAAGAACAATAGAGCAAAATTAGCAAGAAGAAATAGCATTAAGTGGGAGGAAGGGAATGATGGGATAAAAAGTGAATTACATCAATTATCACTTTGCTGAAGCTCCCTCCCCTTGCTCCCTTACACAAAGCCACTTTCCCCCACTCTAAGTTGGGAGTTAGAACATTGAAAAAGAAATATTCTTGATGCCCTAATTAGCTTTGCTCAGGATGTACAGTGTCTGAATTTTGAGGTAGGAGAATGGGAGGAGGTATATTTTCATGAACATGAGGATATTGATGTAAACGAGGCAACTGTGTTATGGGAATATTTTTGGCCATCTTCTATAATATTAACAAACAGGAACATCACTGGAGTGGACTAGTGGTGCCACTAGGGTACAAAGTTTAGCAGACTCTGCTGTTTCCTTAGAATGTGCAAAGGGAGAAGACTAGCTGAAGTAGCCTTACCAGTGTCCCTGAAGAACGTTTTTATCTAGTCAAATGCCAGAGTGAATATTTAACCTGTTGAAATGAAACAACCCTAGAGTACAACATTTCTTAAATCTCCCTTTGAGAATACAGGTTATGAATGATATAACTTAAATATCTTCCTTGTGTGACCTTTGAGTTAATGTAGTGTTTTAAAAAATTCTATGGAATTGCCTTCTTAAAAATGTATGCCTTTTGGTCAAAATCAAAAAAGTAGTTTTTAAAGAAGTGAATGTAAATATAGGTCATTTGGAGTAATTATTTTAAGTAGCTTTTAAGATGTCAGTTCTAATCTGGCCTTTCATATGTCTTGCTATTTATAGTTGAAAAGAAGTTTGACTTCGTTTTCTGACCATTTTTAGCCTCCAATAATAAAGAGTTATAAATGAAAATGTAGTAATCAGGATGGTGGTAAGTAGATAAGTGGGGAGGCAATACATTATGTTTATGTCTGATAATATGAAAATGCTTCCACAATGCTTAAATGTTTAAAAAATATTCTTACTTTAATCCCCCATTTGAGATTGCTGGGTAGAAAGGAATAAAGCAAAAATAGTTGAACAACAACAAGAAAGATAAAATAAACTACCTTTGTGGTTCAAATAACTTAGTACTCAAATGATTTCATGTGTTACCACCTGGAGTTATGACATTAATTAGATTACAATGGATACTGAAATTTTACAATCTGCTGTCCTCTCCCACTTGCTCTGCTGGATTTTGTGAAAATGGTCAATTCTTTCTTGGTTGAATGATTTTCCATTCCTCCGCCTTATAAGTATAGATTGTTTTAATTAAAAATAGCAAAATTTAATTTGACTGATATATTCAGTAGTAGTTACAAAATCTGGAAGCAGAGAGGATTGCTTGCCATTTTACCCTTATTAACTACTCTTCTACAGTTAAGAAGCTTTGACGTCAAGTATGTGCTAGTGAGATTTCACTCTTACTACAACTCTAATAGCAGTTTCCTAATTCATTGAAAAAAAAGAATCTAGAGCACTGCAGTTGTCCTACTCAAAAAATGAATTTAATAGGAGGCAATTAATGCTTTATTAAAAAATTCTTATGATCATTAGACATAAAGTAAAAATTGCACTTTTATAAACAGGCCCTGAGATGAGGGCATATTATCATCTTTATTATAAAGAAAAGGAAACTAAATTTGAGAAACTTGATCAAGATTGCATAGTTATCATGGTATAGGCCAAAAATTAATTAAAAATAAACAGGAGTATTCTTCTGAGAGTATACTGCTTCTACTTCTGAAAAAGGAGAGGGTATTTACATAGCAC
This sequence comes from Callithrix jacchus, assembly GCF_049354715.1. Classification (NCBI taxonomy): domain Eukaryota; kingdom Metazoa; phylum Chordata; class Mammalia; order Primates; family Cebidae; genus Callithrix; species Callithrix jacchus. Next base: position 38,796,859 of record NC_133511.1, on the reverse strand, counting down.
AATTCTCCAAATATATTTCCATATGAAAAGTATTATTGCTGATAAAAATTGAGAAAGATGAAAGTTATATTAAATTCAAGTAAGAGTTAGATCTAACTGATGAGGTCCATTGGGGTGGGATTCATAGTGGAACTCTGTCAGTAAGTAGACCCAAAACATTCAAATGCTAAAGTAGCAAGTGACATTCAAGTAGGAATTAAGTGGATGACTGGTATCCAAGTAGCCTTACATAGCACTTGTTTTTAGATGGCAATATGTTTTTTTAAATTGTTTTTCTCACATTAAACGGTAGGAAGTAAAATGTATTTAGTCTTTGACTTCTGATTACTACTGATGCAAGATGTGTTCGTGTGCCCATTCTCTATACCTCATGTGAGTTTTGGCCATTGAGATCTAGTTTAGAAGTGCTGTGGATCTACTGACTAGAGAAGAATGTCTAAATTATGTAGCTATGGAGAGTTAAATTGACCAGTACGTGAGAGTGAACCCCAGGCTAGCACCCCAGTTCCCCACCCCTTGCCAGAGCTTCTTCCTAAGAAGCTGTTGAGGAAGGAGGAACTAGACAGTTTGGGACAAGGCAGAGAAGAGATGCTTGCTTGTAATCACAAATAAGAACTGTGATGTGATTTTCAGCTGTGCCTTGATTCAGTTGCAAATATGAATGAGAAAATAACCTACTATTTTACATCAAAGACTGTGTAGATATCTTCAGCATTGATTATGATCATTTCACTTATCATTACAGACTGTTGTGGTCTTCTACTTTGTATGGATTGTTTATATTGACATCTCAACAGGAAATTATTTTTGCAATGAACTGTACCATTCATATTTTTTGTTGTAAATAGCATAGCCTATTATAGCCTTACACAATTGCTTTAAATCGTGCTTTAGAATATTAGAATTATTGCTTCAATAGTACTTGAGAATATAATTAAATCTTTCCATCAGAATTGAGTGTTTTATTGCTTTGAAAGTGAGAGGTAAGGAACTGTAATTTTTCTGATGAATGAATTGTCAGATAATGGGACACAGTCATTAATTAATGATCAGCTGTGACTGGTACCAACAACACTGGATTTTAATAAAAACATCAAAAGGGAAGAAGTGTAAAAAATAAAATTGTAAAGAGACATACCTTTCAGATTTCCTTTATTCCATTGCTACTTTTTCTTTTTTGAGATGGAGTTTCACTCTTGTTGCCCAAGCTGGAGTGCAATGGCATCATCTTGGCTTACTGTAACCTTTACTTCTAGGGTTCAAGCGATTCTCCTGCCTCAGCCTCCCAAGTAGCTGGGATTACAGGTGTGTGCCACCATGCCCAGCTAAGTTTTTGTATTTTTAGTAGAAACAGCGTTTCACCATGTTAGCCAGGCTGGTCTCAAACTCTCAATCTCAGGTGATCCGCCCACCTCGGCCTCCCAAAGTGTTGTGATTACAGGCGTGAGCCACTGCTCCTGGCCAAGCTACGTTTTTTTAAATGAACAAATATGGTAAAATTGTCAGTAGTGAAAAGCAAGCACTGAAAATTCCTATGCTAGCACTTGAAAATGCGTGATCCATAAAAAATTATATTTCATTATTATGTGGAGAAGGGAAATCCAAACATATTTGGAGAATCATTCTAACCACATAAAAACATTTCTGGACATTACTTTTGAATGATTTATGGGCACCCCCTGGTGGCTGTTTATTAGAACCACTTGAAATAGCAAAAGAAAGTGACAGGAAAGTTAATCTCCTGGCTTAATATAACCTATCCACAGTTAAAACACATGATAAATGCTATAATGAAAAGTATTACCCAATATCAGATTTGCTTTTCTTCTACTGAAAATAAGTGAAATCATCAGTAATTATTTTTTACTTTAAATATGAACCGATATCTATAAAAATAAGTTGTTTAAAGCCAAGGTTTAGGTAATGGCTAGTAACTATAAATTAATTGTTTCTTAATTACTATAATAAGATATCTTTAATAATTTATCTTATCAATAGCTAGGGAGAGTATTAAAACTGATTTTGTATTTTTTCTAAAGCATCTTAGTAAGGTCATGCAAAGTTGCACATTCCACAGATATTATGGGATCCTGAATCTCCTGAACTCTGACTTGATTTTTCCCCCAAGTATTACCCTTCTGGAAGGAATTTCATCAAGCTTCTTTTGTTAATCTGGATGAAAGACTTCTTTGTGAGCAAAAATTGCATTTCTCTTGATATATTTTTTGACTTTGGAAGGTTTATCAGCATAGTTGTACTCTAACTCCCATTTTAAATAAGGGTTTTCTACCCTTTATATGACATTTTCCTTTCTTATGCAGCAGCAAAAGTAACTCTTTTAATCCTTCCAAAATTTTAACACCTTCTTGACTTCACACTTGGATTACTTCAGAATTAGAGAGTTTAATCCATATGATTGACTGCTGTGTAGGGATGAAAGTCAAGCATTCCCAGGGGAATGTACAAAGCTGAGTCTCACAAGCAGCCATATCAGTTTGTAAATCCACTTAGTGCCCTTTGAGTGCTGGCATTTCCCATTTTGATCTCTTGAATTTAAACTTACATATTGTGAACAGCAGCCACTGACTGCACACCAAAATGGCATCATATTTCAGAGATGGAGTCACGCATTTGTGTACAATCGTTTACAAAAAATGTAGATTCATGGTTTTCTACTACTGCTAGGCCTCTGGATAAGTTCGGCTATTAATGTGGATTTCAATTTCTAGCTTTGAATAACTATATTTTAAACCATTTGAGGGAAACTGTAAGAATACTTAGGATAGTTATGAATATAGAATAGACATACAATTAATTCTTTGAAGAAGTTGACATTTATTGAGAGCCTTCCATGTGCCAAATCTATGCTTGTGATTTTTTTCAAAACAATTTATTTCACCTTTCATTTTTATAAAAGCCTTAAGAAGACACTGTGTGTTATCAGTTTTGGCACTGAACTTCAAATGAAGCTGAGTCACTTTAACGTTCATGTTTTAATACATTCCAGATGATTTTTAGATGTTTGACTTTGTTATCCATAAATATTGACTTTAATGTACATTGCGAAGACCTTAGTGTAGTATTTGACACATGAGAAACACTCAAATCATTTCTGTTGTTCTCTATCACCCTGTTAGATATTTTCATCCCCTTCATTTTTTTCTGCTTAATACCTTTGCCATTTATTTATTTATTCCTTTAGTTTCACATTAATAGAGTGGGAGAATAAGGAAAAAAAAAATGAAGCAAATCCAAAAACAAAGGAAAAATAACCCAAGAAATGTGGAAGAAATAGAGATAGGAAATTGTACTTGGCCCACAAGGTGGCTGTTAATTATTCTGTTTTGTTATCATCTGGCTTTTGCTTTATTCTGAGATCCTATGTATGTGTCAGCCAGAGAAGGGGTTTAGCAGAGATGAAAATCATCGGATGTGAATGCAACTGCCAAGGTCTTAGGATATGACATCGGCCCATTTACTCCCTTTCACAATCCTTTCTTTCTCAATAAAAACCATTCATTCATATTTATTAGTTCTGCCAATGTGAGGTGGGGTTTTCTGCCATAATATTTCTTTGAGTCTTTCCATGACATTAGATGTAATTGGACCAAAGTGAAATTAGTCCTTGGCTTTATCCTTTCTCTAACAAGCATATTTCTCTACCTCATTTGCCCCAATTCTGATGTGGTACCAAAGTTCCAGTGGCTCAGGCCAAAACCTTAGTATCTCCACTGATTCCACTCTGTTTCTTCCTCTACCTAATTTGTCATTGAATCCTTTTGCGTATTCCATAAAACTGTCACTGGAATTCCTCCTGTGTATCTGTCAATACTGCTGACATCCCATCTCATTCCTTATCACTTCATATTTGAATTTTTCTCTTAGCCATTTAGCTGGCCTATGTTGTCACCAGCTTTTGAGTCTCAAGGCTATCTCATATATGACTGGCTTCTTAGAGAAGGTTTTTACATTATTCCTGTGTTCAGAAACCAGCAGTGATTCCATACGCAGGCTTCATTGCCTAGATATTGGGTATAATTCATTCTTTCCTTATTTTACTTATTTTCAGTTAGTTTTCTACTAGTAACAAGTTTGTATATTTCCTTTTTCCAGGTAAGTATTAATAACATTAGTTATCAGTTATTAACAACATACAGTACCTCTTTGGAGCCTGCTATGTGCCAGACACTGTTCATTGTGCTTCATATTCATTCTACGCCTTCTATTTTATTTTTATCTTTTTCCCCCCGCCAGGTTCAGTAACTTACCTGACACTGTTTCTATTTTAAGTGTTAACCGAAAGCCTCTAACTTGATTACTGCATTCGCAATCATGACTGACTCTTAATGAATGCTTCATAAATGCTTTCTTTATCTTTACTGCACTCCTTCTTCCCACATGCCATGCTTAGTTCTACCCCCTTGCCTTTGTTCATGGTGTCCCTGTTTCTAGAATATTCTTTTCCTTTCTCCCTTTCATGCATCCAATTAACATCAACCATCCAAATTCTGCCTGGACTCATATAGTTCTCATGCATCTTTCTTGTTGTCAAATTCCTAATGTATTTACAAAGATTTCTGCATAGTTTTCCATGTAACTATTCTTGGTTTCATCTTTCAACTTTTCTAAAATTGTTGAATGGATACATTTATGTATTTTCCTCTTCTCTAATAGACTTTAACTTTCTGCAAAATGTAGCCTATGCCTTAATTCCTCCCCCTCCCCTTTCCCCATTCCAGCACTGTGCTCAGCATCTATATATATATATATAAACAGATATGTATGTATATGTATATGCATATATGAAAAAACTATCTGGTCACTGGATGTGGGGGAACCTAGGTCATCTGTCCCTCAAGACTTTCGTGGGAAAATATCTTCTCCTTAATTGCACATAGATAAACTTCAAAGAAAAAGTCAATACAGTAGTTTTAGGTATAGAAATATATTAACCAGGCAAATGCAGAATGAGATTTATAATCTCTTTATCTGGAAATATTGGAAAGCATTTAGTATATATAAGGCACTGAGTGTTTCACATTCATTGTCTCTTAAGTCCTTAGAACTAAGTTGGTAGGTAGACAATGCAGCTGATGCTCAGGATGGTTAAATAACAGCTAATAAGCAACAGAAGCCCATCTAAAACCAGGTATTCTCAATTTTAAATCCATGTGCTGTTCTTAAGCACTGTGCTGGATATCATCTTGTTCAGTCTCCTTATTGTTGGGTTTTTCACCAGTTAAGAAGTATCTCCCAATTTAAGTTAACGAACTTGAAATGCATTAGCTCATGCTCTCAAAGGACTTATTGCAGTTTCCAGCATAAACATTCAATAAGTTGTAGCCTTTGTTGTTGCTATCACTCCAAATTACACTACAGTGCTCGTGATACTGTCTCTCCCCTTACGCAAACTTAACATTAAAGGCTGAGTCAGCTGTGTATTATATCTGTACAACCTGGATATGTGTGAGTGTGTTTATGTAATCGGGGTTTTATGAGGCAAAGAGGTTTTAGAGAGAGAATTAAAAGTAAGCTATTTTACTATTACTTCTAATAATCTCTGCCCAGTAGGGCACCTGCACAGTATATCTAGAGGTATATCTGTCTGAGCTCAAAAATGAGGATTAGGTGATAGATGTCAGTGGTATCTACAGTTGACCCTCATTGTCTGTGACAAGATTTTTTGACTATTGATCTACTTTCTATGGTTTTCACAGCAAAGGATTTTGGTCTTCTTTTCAATATGTGTCGTTCTAATTTTTCTGCAAATCCAGGATTATCAGGATCATAGAAAGTGGTGTCAACACTCTAGTATTTATTTTTGTATTTTATCTCTGCATTTTTAGATTTTGGACTTTAAGAAATTAAACTTGACTAGAAGTTAATGGAAATAAGTGAAGGTGAAACCCTTTTATTGAAATGCATACATTTTGATATAATTTCAAGCTTATAAAAAGGTTAGGAGAATAGTACATGGAACACTGCTATACCTTTTAACCTATTTTAAAGCAGGATAATATATTTTGAAAATAAGAGTTTTTCTCTGTTTATTCTGGTATTTGCTAATTATATAATAGATTATGTTCAGTTGTCACAGTGATAGAACAAATTATAAATTTTGTTAACTGGGCCTCCTCCTTATTTTAATGCTTTCTAGAGGCTATTTTTTAACTTTAAGATTCCCTTCCAGAATAATGATATCCTTAGAAATTTCTGTCTGCTTTCATTCAGTTGCTGGCCTTCATATTTTGCACTCTCATTATAGAAGTTTTACAGATCATTATTGAAAGATTTATTCATTTTGAAGTTTAAGTAAATTCAATGTGAAATTTGGGGCTAAAGTACTTTTCATTGAAATGAAATCAAATACTATTTTAGTCAGGTTGGAAACATGAGAACATTCAGGCAAACTGAAATTCCTCATTATGAGGAATCTAATTAAATAGGGAAAAAATGAGCTTTATTTTGCAGCTGTAGAATTCTACCATTCTAATGGCAAAATGGAAGAGCTTTTCTGTGGTTTAGATTTAAAATGATTCTTGTACTGGCTACATTAAACCAGTGTAATTACAGGTATTTGTAAATTTAATGTGCTGTTTTTTAGTTAAGTCTTAGAAAAAGAAATTTAATTGTTGCCCACAGAACGGGGAAATTCCCAGGTATAAAAGAGATGCGGGGTGCCAGCGTAGCAGTTTTGACTGGTGCAGCCGGCAGCCGGTGCACCCGGTGGCCGGTACTGCAGTGCAGTGGTGCTCCATAGCACTCCACACAAAGGGCACGGGTCTGGGTGCCCTGTTGAACGGGCAATCTGAGACTTCAGAGGGCAGATTAGCATATCCATCTGATTGAATGGGACTTGGACAGTGAGCGAGGCCAGGAGATTCCAGGGAAACTGCATTTGGGCCAGCGCAGTGGGGCAAACGAAACGGCGATTCCAAACGCTCCAGGTGGAGAGTTTCACTGCGGGCACAGCTGAACCCAGGACAGTGCAGCTCAGTGGGGGAGGGGCATCCGCCATTACTGAGGCAATCCGCCCCTACTGAGGTACACTCCCATTGCTGACACAGCCTGCCGTTGCCGAGGCAACCCGCCACAACAGAGAGACTCTGCTGCAGGGCGTAGCCCGTGGCAGCAGGGCGGAGACCGCAGCAGCAGGGCAGAGCCTGCAGCAACAGAGCGGACCTCACACCAGCAGGGCAGAGCCTCCGCAGGCAAATAGTGACTAGACTGCCTCCTAGCTGGGCAGGACAGCACAATGGACACTCATAAAAAAAGCTCCAACCCCCCCGAGACAGAGCATCTGAGAAAAAAAGGGTTTTATTTTTAAGAGTTCTGCTGCAGCAGAATTAAATGTAGCAGCCTAACAGCCCTGAATGAACAACAGAGCTCACAGCTCAGCACTTGAGCTCCTATAAAGTACAGACTGTCTCCTCAAGCAGCTCCCTGACCCCTCTATATCCAGAAGACTGACATTTGGCAGGCATCATTCTGGGACAAAGATAGCAGAAAAAGAAACTGGTAGCATCCCTCACTGTTCCGCAGCTGCTATAGGTGCACCCCAGACAAGCAGGGCCTGGAGTGGACCTCAGCAGTCGTACAGCGGAGGGGCTAGACTGGTAGAAGGAAAACCAAGTAACAGAAATACTTCATCATCAACAATCTGGGTGTCCACTCAGAGACCCAATCGAAAAGTCAGCAACTACTCAGATGACAAGTGGATAAATCCACAAAGATGGGAAGAAACCAGCACAAAAAGGAGGAAAACACCCGAAACCAGAACACCTCGCCTCCTACAAAGGACCAAAACTCCTCACCAGCAAGGGAAAAAAGCTGGACGGAGAATGACTGTGACGAAATGACAGAATTAGACTTCAGAAGGTGGATAATGAGAAACTTTTGTGAGCTAAAAGAACATGTTTTAAATCAATGCAAAGAAACTAAGAACCTTGAAAAAAGATTTGAGGAAATGATAACAAGAATGGATAACTTAGAGAGGAATATGAATGAATTAAAGTAGCTGAAAAACACAATACGAGAACTTCGCGAAGCATGTACAAGTTTCAACAGCCAAACTGACCAAGCAGAAGAAAGAATATCAAAAGTCGAAGATCAACTCAATGAAATAAAACGAGAAACCAAGATCAGAGAAAAAAGCACAAAAAGGAATGAACAAAGTCTCCAAGAAATGTGGGACTGTGTGAAGAGACCTAACCTACGCTTGATAGGTGTACCAGAATGTGACGAAGAGAATGAATCCAAGCTGGAAAATACTCTTCAGGATATTATCCAGGAAAATTTCCCCCATGTAGCAAGACAGGCCAACACTCAACTGCAGGAAATACAGAGAACACCACAAAGATATTCCGCAAGAAGAGCAACCCCAAGGCACATAATCGTCAGATTCACCAGGGTTGAAATAAAGGAGAAAATACTAAGGGCAGCCAGAGAGAAAGGTCGGGTCACCCACAAAGGGAAGCCCATCAGACTCACAGCAGATCTCTCGGCAGAAACTCTACAAGCCAGAAGAGAGTGGGGGCCAATATTCAACATCCTTGAAGAAAAGAACTTTCAACCCGAATTTCATATCCAGCCAAACTGAGCTTCAGAAGTGAAGGAAAAATAAAATCCTTTGTGAACAAGCAAGTACTCAGAGATTTTGTCACCACTAGGCCTTCTTTACAAGAGCACCTGAAAGAGGCACTACACATAGAAAGGAACAACCAGTACCAGCCATTCCAAAATCACACTAAATGCTAAAGAGTATCAACATAATGAAGAATCTACATCAACTAACAGGCAAAACAGCCAGCTAGCATCAAAATGGCAGTATCAAATTCACACATAACAATATTAATCCTAAATGTAAATGGACTAAATGCACCAATCAAAAGACACAGACTGGCAAATTGGATAAAAAACCAAAACCCATCGGTGTGCTGTATCCAAGAAACCCATCTCACATGCAAGGATACACAAAGGCTCAAAATAAAGGGATTTACCAAGCCAATGGAGAGCAAAAAAAAAGCAGGAGTTACAATTCTCATCTCTGATAAAATAGACTTTAAAGCAACAAAGATCCAAAGAGACAAAGAAGGTCATTACATAATGGTAAAAGGATCGATACAACAAGAAGAGCTAACGATCCTAAACATATAAGGACACAATACCGGAGCACCCAGATACATAAGGCAAGTTCTTAATGACTTACAAAGAGACTTAGACCCCCACACAATAATAATGGGAGACTTTAACACTCCACTGTCAATATTAGACAGATCAATCAGAAAATTTAACAAGGATATTCAGGGCTTGAACTCAGACCTGGAACAAGCAAACCTGATAGACATCTACAGAACTCTCCACCCCAAATCCACAGAATATACATTCTTCTCAGCACCACATCACAGCTATTCTAAAATTGACCACATAATTGGAAGTAAAGCACTCCTCAGCAAAAGCAAAGCAACTGACATAATAACAAACAGTCTCTCAGACCATAGTGCAATCAAGTTAGAACTCAAAATTCAGAAACCAACCCAGAACCACACAGCTTCATGGAAACTGAACTGGCTCTTGAATGTTGACTGGGTAAACAATGAACTGAAGGCAGAAATAAAGAAGTTCTTTGAAACCAATGAGAATGAAGACACAACATGCCAGAATCTCTGGGACACATTTAAAGCAGTCTCTAGAGGAAAATATATAACAATAAGTGCCCATATGAGGAGAATGGAGAGATCCAAAATTGACACCCTATCGTCAAAATTGAAAGAGCTAGAGGAGTAAGATCAATAAAACTCAAAACCTAGCAGAAGACAAGAAATAACTAAGATCAGAGCCAAACTGAAGGAGATAGAGACACGAAAAACCCTTCAAAAAATCAATAAATCCAAGAGCTGGTTTTTTGAAAAGATCAACAAAATAGACCACTAGCCAGATTGATAAAAAAGAAAAGAGAGAACAACCAAATAGACAATAAAAATGATAAAGGGGAAATCACCACAGATTCCACAGAAATTCAAACCATCATCAGAGAATATTACAAACAACTCTATGCACATAAACTAGTAAACCTGGAAGAAATGAAGAAATTCTTGGACTCCTGTGTCCTCCCAAGCCTAAACCAGGAGGAAGCTGAAACTATGAATAGACCAACAACAATGTCAGAAGTTGAGGCAGCAATTAAGAGCCTACCACACAAAAACAGCCCAGGTCCAGATGGGTTCACAGCCAAATTCTACCAGACACACAAAGAGGAGCTGGTACCATTCCTTCTGAAACTATTCCAAATAATCCAAAAAGAGGGAATCCTTCCCAAATCATTTTATGAGACCAACATCATCCTGATTCCAAAACCCAGCAGAGACCCAAAAAGAAAAGAAAACTTCAGGCCAATATCCATGATGAACATAGATGCAAAAATCTTCAATAAAATATTGGCAAGCCGATTGCAACAGAAAATCAAAAAACTTATCCATCATTATCAAGTAGGATTCATCCCGGGGATGCAAGGCTGGTTCAACATACACAAGTCTATAAACGTATTTCACCACATAAACAGAACCAAAAACAAAAACCACATGATTATCTCAATTGACGCAGGGAAGGCATTCGACAAAATTCAACAGCCCTTTATGCTAAAAACCCTCAATAAACTCGGTATCGATGGAACGTATCTCAAAGTAATAAAAGCTATTTACGACAAACAAATAGCCAATATTATACTGAATGGGCAAAAACTGGAAGCATTCCCTTTGAGATCTGGCACTAGACAAGGGTGCCCTCTTTCACCACTCCTATTCAATATAGTACTGGAAGTTCTAGCCACAGCAATCAGGCAAGAAAAAGAAATAAAGGGTATTCAAATAGGAAAGGTAGAAGCCAAATTGTCTCTATTTGCAGATGACATGATAGTATAGTATACCTAGAAGACCCCATCGCCTCAGCCCAAAAACTCCTGAAACTGATAAGCAACTTCAGCAAAGTCTCAGGATATAAAATCAATGTGCAAAAATCACAACCATTCTTATACACCAATAACAGATTTATAGAAAGCCGAATCAAGAACGAACTGGCATTCACAATTGCTACAGAAAGAATAAAATACCTAGGAATACAACTAACAAGGAACATAAGGGACCTCTTCAAGGGAAACTACAAACCACTGCTCAACGAAATAAGAGAGGACACAAATAGATGGAGAAACATTCTATGTTCATGGTTAGGAAGAATTAATATCGTGAAAATGGCTATACTGCCCAAAGTAATTTACAGAATCAACGCTATCCCCATCAAGCTACCATTGACTTTCTTCACAGAACTGGAAAAAACCACCATGAACTTCATATGGAACCAAAAGAGAGCCCGCATAGCCAAGTCAATTCTAAGCAAAAAGAACACAGCAGGGGGCATCACACTACTGGATTTCAGACTATACTACAAGTCTACAGTAATGAAAACAGCATGGTACTGGTACCATAACAGAGACATAGACCAATGGAACAAAACAGAGCCATCGGAGGCAACACAACATATCTACAACCATACAATCTTTGATAAACCTGACAAAACCAAGCAATGGGGAAAGGATTCCTTGTTTAATAAATGGTGTTGGGAAAACTGGCTAGCCATGTGCAGAAAGCAGAAACTGGACCCATTCCTGACACCTTACACTAAAATTAACTCCAGATGGATTAAAGACTTAAACATAATACCTGGCACCATGAAAACCCTAGAAGAAAATCTAGGCAAAACCATCCAGGACATAGGAGTAGGCAAGGACTTCATGAACAAAACACCAAAAGCATTGGCAACAAAAGCCAAAATAGACAAATGGGACCTAATCAAACTCCACAGCTTCTGCACGGCAAAAGAAACAGTCATTAGAGTGAATCAGCAACCAACAGAATGGGAAAAAATTTTTGCAGTCTACCCATCTGACAAAGGGCTGATATCCAGAATTTACAAAGAACTCAAACAGATTTACAGGAAAAAAACAAACAAGCCCATTCAAAAGTGGGCAAAGGATATGAACAGACACTTTACGAAAGAAGACATATATGAGGCCAACAATCATATGAAAAAATGCTCATCATCACTGGTCATCAGAGAGATGCAAATCAAAACCACATTGAGATACCATCTCACGCCAGTTAGAATGGCGATCATTAAAAAATCTGGAGACAACAGATGCTGGAGAGGATGTGGAGAAAAAGGAACACTTTTACACTGTTGGTGGGAGTGTAAATTAGTTCAACCATTGTGGAAGACAGTGTGGCGATTCCTCAAGGCCTTAGAAATAGAAATTCCATTTGACCCAGCAATCCCTTTACTGGGTATATATCTAAAGGACTATAAATCGTCCTACTATAAGGACACATGCTCACGAATGTTCATTGCAGCACTGTTTACAATAGCAAAGACCTGGAACCAACCCAAATGCCCATTGATGATAGACTGGATTGGGAAAATGTGGCACATATACACCATGGAATATTATGCAGCAATCAAAAATGATGAGTTCATGTCGTTTGTAGGGACATGGATGAATCTGGAGAACATCATTCTCAGCAAACTGACATAAGAACAGAAAATGAAGTACCGCATATTCTCACTCATAGGTGGGTGATGAAAAATGAGAACACATGGACACAGGGAGGGGAGTACTAAACACTGGTGTCTATTGGGGGGAAAAGGGGAGGGCCCGCGGGGGGTGGGGGAGCTGGGGAGGGATAGTCTGGGGGAGAAATGCCAAATGTGGGTGAAGGGGAGAAAGGAAGCAAAACATACTGCCATGTGTGTACCTATGCAACTGTCTTGCATGTTCTCCACATGTACCCCAAAACCTAAAATGCAATAAAAAATTAAAAAAAAAAAAAGAATTTTAAGTATTCAGACTAAGATTTCACTACAATAAGTACTTATTTTCATATTTTTTGCATTGTTATTAGGATCAAGGGAAATAATATGTGAAAACAGCTTAAGTATAAAGCATAACATGTAAGTTGTTTTTGTAGACGCAAACTAAAATAAAGTGTATATTTGATACTTGGATAGACATTTTTCCAATGCTGTTGGCATGAAATTATGCAGGATTTAATATATGTGCATTTTTTGTTTCAGATTCAAAATGCTAATGATGTATTAATTGCACCACTTGAGAAATTTCGGAAAGAACAGATAGGTGCAGCAAAAGTAAGTGTTACATTTTATTATTCTTGAGATATTCTCCTGATAATTAAAGATGGCATAATTCCAGATGTTAACATTTTTGAAATTAGAAAGACCTCCTTTAAAAAAAATTTGTACATTATTTTAAACTTTTAGCATAGAGCCTATTTCAAAGACTGTACTTCTTTTAGACATAAAAGATATATTATTATTCTGCTGATTCGATAGAAAGCATGTTGTAAGTGAGTTCTTCCTATTCCAACAATTGTAGGAAATGAACTCTTTTGAAGACAGGGTGAAATTATGAGTTTTGTTCCTAAATAAAATTAAAATTAGGCATAGGGCACATTGAAAATTCAAGCAGTGATTATATGAGTGAGAACTTTTGATATTCTTTGTATTATTTATTAATAAAATATGTTTGTGAGAAAATGTAGAAATGTTTGTCACAAAGCCTTTGTGTTAAAGTTTAATTGGCTATGGGCCAATTAAAATTTTCTGATTCCGGTCATCTGAAATTTGCCTGCATCTTCATTCTTAGATCCATATTTTAACATTGTGCAACATTATGGGAGTATATAAAATTCAATCTTTCTAAAATAGAACTAATCGTCTTCCATCCTTCCATCTTTCTTATTCTGTTTGAGTTTTCCTTTTAGTCAGTATCACATTCCTTCCCCATTGGAACGCTGCTCTCCATTATAATGCAGAATAATTTCTACTTCTTTCCTCCTTACCTCTTGTCTAAAATATTTGAAATAGTCTACTAATTGGTTTCCACACCCACCTTCTAATACATTAACAAATTTTCACCGTCTTTGATTATGTCATTCTTCCATTGATGAAAACTTCAGTGGTTCTGCTTAGCAATTTTATTTTGATAATGAAAGCTTTCCACAACTTGGAATTTTCAACTTTCCTTTCAGTATACCCCACCAGCAGGAATAGTTATCTGTTCACCAGTCTCTGTATATATATACCTGACACTTATCATGTCTTTGCCCAAACTTTTCCCTCTTTCTGGGCTACTTCTTACCCTTCACTTTTTTAAGTCTTGTCAGACTTCATATCCCAGCACCAGAAACAAGCTTTCCTTATGTATGCCTTTCTCCTGCAGATGTTCCCCTTCCAGAACTGATAGTGTTTCCTTTTTGTAGGATTGAATAGCCTTTATACATGTTTCCCATAAGAAGTTAACACGGTTTGCCTTGGTTAGAATTTTATATGCATCTCTCCACCAATTGTGAGCAGTTTTTAAGTGAAGGACTAAAATCAGAACCATTTTGTGTTAATTAATTTGGCAAATACTTATCAGTCTCATGGTTGGCTCACATGTGACGTACATGGTGTTTGATAAGATGAACGAAAGTAGCTGTAAACACATAAGAGTTGATTCCTGCACTTATGTCCCTATTATCTTTCATTAAAAAAACAGAAATAGAAGTAATTACAAATGTATTGGATTAGTGATGCAAAAGTGCGAGTGCTTCACAAGGGCTTAGTTAATGCATCTGAACTTGTACAGGAAATCAGGAAATGTCTTCTGCAAGAAGTATTAAGGAGAAACCTCAATCGTGAGAAAGGAAAAAAAAAAAAAAGCTAGGAATGGAGACATCATGGTGGGGAGGGAACAAAACTTACAAATATTCCAGACAAGGGAATGGAATATGGGAATGAATAAAGGTTTTTTTGGTGGGGAAGGGAAGACCCTGGCGTTTTACTGGAAGAAAGTCCACTATGTTTGGAGCACAGTGGACCCTAGAGGCAGAGGCCACATGTGCAGCTTTATAAATGGCCCACAGTCTTTTACTTTTTAGCCTAAGGGCAGTGACAAGCAATAGAAATATAAGTGGGCGAGTGATATCTTCTTTGTATTTTAAATGTCATTCTAACTGCAAATCAGGCAGGGATGGGAGAAGGTGGGACTACCTGGGCAAATCAAGTTTTGGGGCTGTTGGTTAGTGGCTTTAGATAAGGAAGGTGACAATAACTGTGGGGACAAAGAGATATATGAAAGCTATTTTAGAGGTGAAACAATAGCAGTAGGAAGTGGGTCATACACTGGAAAGGTAGGAGGAGGTTTCAGGAATGGCTCTCTGGATTTCAGGTTGCACAACAGGGTGATTGTTGAACCAGTTACTGAGAGAGGCAACATTTATGTTTGAATGGCAATGACAGTTGTTGAGTTTTTAGTCATGATGAGTGAAATTTAGGATCCCCTGAGGCATCCATGTGATGTTGAGTTAGCAGGTGTATATTCAGATCTGAACTAGAAACATTTGGAAATTCTGTCTTCTAGGTGTTAATTAAAATCATGGGAATAGAGTAGATCCCTTTGAGAAAGAGTAGAGTGAGACATGAAGAGGACCCAGGACGTTTATAACGTAAGAACTCTCTCAACACCTGATGTTTGGGGAATGAAAGATAGGAAAGAGGCTGAGAAGGAGGGAACAAAAGAAGGAAAAAAATGACAAGAATATGGTGTCCTAGCACAAGGAGAGAGTCTTTTCAAAATTAATAACAGCTAATTTTTATTGTCAGGGACTTCCACCGAACATCTGTGACCTAATTAAATGGTCACGAGAAAACTGTGAGTTGGGTACTTGCTTAAAAATGAGGAAAATGATGAGGTGGCCTGCACCAAATCACAGAGCTGATCTGAAAGTAAGAGTCAACAAGGTCCCAAAATCAGGCCATTTTTTTAGTGTCTCGCTCTGTCCAGGGTGGAGTGCAGTGGTGCCATCTCGGCTCACTGCAACCTCCACCTCCTGGGTTTAAGTGATTCTTCTGCCTCAGCCTCCCAAGTAACTGGGATTACAGGTGCATGCCACGATGCCTGGCTAATTTTTGTATTTTTAGTAGAGACAGGGTTTCACCATATTGTCCAGGCTGGTCTTGACCTCCTGACCTCAGGTGATTCGCCTCCTGGGCCTCCCGAAGGGCTGGGATTTCAGGTGTGAGCCCCTGTGCCTGGCCATCAGTGGTATTTTTATAAATTGAATTAGAGCTTTGTAAAAAAATTCTTTACCTAGCACACATATTCCACGTTTTATAGTCCCCTGACACCCTCAAAAAAAGTAAGTTTCATCTGTTTGAGAATTATCTTTTTCTTATTTGGAGGTTCAGGTTATCTTACAGTTGCAGTGGCAGGAGTCTTAATAACATTTTAATTTGTTTTGTAAACATCTCAATTGCAGGAGAGCTCAACTGAGAACACTCAACAGTATACTATGCCTTTGCCTATTCACTGGAAAGTTAAACTTGTGATTAAATGAAGCCGGTCTTGAGAGCATTAATATTATTGCACTTAGTCTTTTGGTGGTGATGTTCTGTGTATTTTATCTGCCCGATGCATTTAGTACTAAATTGTTTCTAAGTTACCAAGTAATTCTAGCTTAGTAAAGTGAATAGTGAATTAAAAATAGGCATATTTTTCTGAAATGTATGTATAGACCAATTTTCTTTTGGCATTGTAGAATAAACATACATGAAAGTTATTTATTTTTTCTACTGCTTTATTCCCTGTTTACTTAGGTATTTTCTTATTTGATATATAAAGTTAATTCTACAAGTGACACTCCGTTACTTTTCAGTCTTTGCCTTGGAGATTTCCCATAACCATGTTCGGGCTGATTAGCCAGCTGGAAGGCAGGGCTGTTGATTAAGCATAGAATCTTCCACTGCAGTCAGCCACCTCTTCAGCTTGGTCCACACGGGCAAGGCAGAGTGGAAAATGCTGAGTCAAAGTGGCCTTTGCCTTATAACCAGATGATACTTTTTAACTGGAGTGGATAAAATCCATGGCCCACAAACATTTCCTTTGTAGCGTATTGTATGACACTCTGAGACACCTGATACTGTGCTGTGAAAGTGAGGCTCTTGGTAAGTTAAAGTTGTGGGAAAGAAGCATTGTGCATCTGTGAGAGGCATTAGAAAAGATTAATGATGGGGTTGTTGAACTGAAGGACAGAAGGAAATGGGTTTTGCTGTTTTAGATACTTGGAGATTAGAAGAATTATCTATAAACAGTTGTCGAGGATGTATTTATTTAAAGTGTCTTAGTACGATGGTATATACAGAATGAAACTGTTACATGCCAGACACATTACATGTGTCAGAGGCTTAGACTGAATGTTTGGTTTCTCCTGACACACTGCTGGTTTAAATTCTAGAGTACTAGTGAAAAGTAGGTATTCAGAACAGTTGATGTCAACTATATGAATTTCCACTCTAGGAATATATTCATAGTAGTAGTATTAGGTTGATGCAAAAGCAATGTCAAAAACTGCAATTACTTTTGCATCAACCAAATAATATAGAGTATGGTTAATCATAACTTTTTTGGATGCTTTTTAAATAAATCGACAGCTCTATTTCTGTTACTATGTTAGAAACCTCCTTGTTCTCAGAAAGAATAAAAAATAAAGCCTCTCTGCACTTTGCATGCCTCTTGCTGCATAGACCAGCTGACTCTGAAATCTAGATAGAGCTCTGTATCTGAGTTTCTTTTTTCTTTTTCTTTTTCTTTTTTTGAGATGGAGTCTCACTCTGTTACTGAGGCTGGAGTGCAGTGCTGCAATCTTGGCTCACTGCAACCTCCACTTCCCGTCTTCACATGATTCTCCTGCCTCAGCTTCCCGAGTAGCTGGTATTATAGGCTCCTGCCACCACACCTGGCTAATTTTTGTATTTTTAGTAGAGATGGGATTTCACCATGTTGGCCAGGCTGGTCTCGAACTCCTGACCTCAAATAATCTGCCTGCGTTGGTCTCCCAAAGTGCTGGGATTACAATCATGAGCCACTGCATCCGGCCTATGTCTGAGTTTCTAATCAAAGATAATTTACTGTGGAAAAACAAATGTTGTTTATAAACATACATACATACCAGAGTATTATGTATGTTTAGTGATGGAACTTGTGCCAAGGAGGCCAAGGGCTCGTCTTTCACATACAGATGTGAATTATACAGAAACAAACTTGGAGGAGACATGGTGGCCCAGTGAAGGTCACAACTCAGTTCCTCAGACAGTAGCCCTTTGACTCCATAGTGCCACTCTGTTGTGAAATACTTCATGTTCTTTATTTTTAACAAATAAATGGTTTAGTGTGAAATATCTTAGTTATCAAAATGTTTCGAATATGGCCAAACTTACCCCTTGAACCAAGCATAATTAATATGTGTTTCTCTTACTTTTGAAATTCCCCTTGATGCGTGGGGTCCCCAGTACACAGTAGGTGCTTAATTCTGACTTGTTTCATTAGAGATAAGAGACTTGGGAAATACTGCCCGTGAAAGTTAAAGGATACATTTTTATTTTTATGAGAAACGTTTTTTGAAACATTGGTTTTTATTTTTAATAAGACTTTAATGAAAATCATGTGAACATTCTTTTATGGTTTTTATATAGAAATCAGCAATATATTGCTAATTATTTTATAGTCGAGCTTGATTTCTTTATATCATTTTCATGTTGAAGACTGTAGTGGAAACAGATAATTCTGGTCCCCTTTTCTGTCTGGAGTAGAGTTTCGTTCTGTCTCTGAACATTGTTTATCATTTTCAAAAATGCCTTATACCTGCAGTTATTTTACCATGTAGTATCCAAAAAAAAACTATACATAATTGTCACAATTCCTGTTACAGTCTTAGATTCCTGTCATGTCAAAAGTGACTGCAGTCTAACTTGTCTCAAAATAAAAATGGTATAGAGAATCTAAAAAGTATTACAATGCCTCACTCAACCTGAGCAAAGTTGCAGGATATAAAATCAATAGAAACAGATAGCTTTCCTCTATCATACTAGTTACTAACTATCCAAAAGGAAAATTAAGAAAACAATCCCTTTATAATAGCCATAATAAAACTAGGTGCAAACTTAACCAAGGAGGTAAAAGATCTGTATATAAGAGGTTCCTTGGAGATTTTGTAAGTTCAGTTCCAGACCACTGACCTAAAGCAAATATCTCAGTGAGTCACACATATTTGTTATTTCTTAGAGCATTAAAAGTTATTTTCACACTATACTGTAGTCTCTTAAGTGTGCAATCATAGTGTTATGTCTGAAAATCAACATACACAGCTTATATTAAAAATACTCTGTTACTAAAATATGCCAGCAATTATCTGAGCCTTTAGTGAATGGTATTCATTTTTCTGGTGGAGGGTCTTGCCTAATGTTGATAGCCTCTGACTGTTAGGGGTGGTGGTTGCTGAAGGTTGGGATTCGGGTGGCAGTTTCTTAAAAAAAGACTACAGTGAAGTTTGCCTCATAGGTTCACTCTTTGTTTCATGAAAGTATTTCCTTGAGCGTGTGATACTGCTTTTCGACAGCATTTTACCCATAGTAAAACATCTTTTAAAATTGTAGTCAGTGGGCCGGGCATGGTGGCTCACGCCTGTAATCCCAGAACTTTGGGAGGCCGAGGTGGGTGGATCACAAGGTCAAGAGATTGAGACCATCCTGGTCAACATGGTGAAACCCCGTCTCTACTAAAAATACAAAAAATTAGCTGGGCATGGTGGCGCGTGCCTGTAATCCCAGTTACTCAGGAGGCTGAGGCAGGAGAATTGCCTGAATCCAGGAGGCGGAGGTAGCGGTGAGCCAAGATTGCGCCATTGCACTCCAGCCTGGGTAAAAGAATGAAACTCAGTCTCAAAAAAAAAAAAAAATTGTAGTCAGTTCTCTCAAACACTACCTCTGCCTTATCAAGTAAGTATATGGAGTATTCCAAATCCTTTGTTGTCATTTCAACAATGTTCACAAGAATAGATTCCATCTCAAGAAACTGGTTTCTTTGCTCATCCGTAAGAAGCAACTCCTCATCCTTTTAAGTTTCATTACGAGATTGCAGCGATTCACTCTTGATTTCAGGCTCAATTTCTAATTTTAGCTCTCTTGCTGTTTGCACATTTGCAGGAAATTCCTCCACTGAAGTCTTCAGACCCCTCCAAGTCAACCATGAGGGTTAGAATCAAATTCTTCCATGAATTATTAATGTTGTCAATGGTTCTAGAATGGTAACTCCTTTCCAGAAGCTTTTCAATTTCCTTGCCTAGATCTATCAGAGAAATCACTATCTATAGCAGTGATAGCCTTATTGTATTAGTCTCCTCTTGAACTATAAAAAACTACCTGAGACTGGGTAATTTATGAAGAGAAGAGGTTTAATTGCCTCACAGTTCCCCAGGCTGTACAAGAAGCATGGTTGTGGAGGCCTCAGGAAACTTACAATCACAGCAGAAGGGTGAAGGGGAAGCAGGGGAAGCAAGCACCTTCTTCCCATTGCAGAGCAGGAGGAAGAGAGAGAACAAAAGGGGAAATGCTACACACTTCCCAACAACCAGATCCTATGAGAGCTCACTCATGAGAATAGCAAGGGGGAAATCTGCTCCCATGATCCAGTCATCTCTCAGCAGGCCCCTCCTCCAACACATGGAATTGCAGTTTGCCATGAGATTTGAGTGGAGACACAGATCTAAACCATATCAGTAATGAAATTCATTCCTTTAATCATAAGACTTGAAAGTCAAAATTACTTCTTAATCCATGGGCTGTAGAACAGGTTTTATGTTAGCAGGCATGAAAGAACATTAATCTACTTGCACATATCAGGGTGATCAGGCAAATGGGCAATGAGTAGTACTATATTTAAAGGAATAATTTTTCCTTTCAAGGGTACACTTAAAATATTCTGTAGACTACACTGTAAAAAGATGTACAGTCCTTCAGGCTTTGTTGTAAACCTTCTAGCGCACAGGCAGAGTGGATTTAGCATACATCTTAAGGGCCCTAGGATTTCTGGAATGGTAAATGAGTATTGGCTTCAACTTAAAGTCACCATCTGCATTAGCCCCTTACAAGACAGTCAGCCTGTCCTTTGATGCTTTGAAGCCAAACATTGACTTTTCTTCTGTAGCTATGAAAGTCCCAGATGGCATCTTCTTCCGAGAAATGTTTTGTCTGCATTGAAAATCTGTTGTTTGGTGTAGCTACCTTCATTAACATTTTAGTTAGATCTTCTGGATAGCTTGCTGCAGACTCTACATCAGCATTTGCTGCTTCACATGAGATGTTTATGTTAGGATATGGCTGCTTTTCTTTCCCTTGAACCAACCTCTGCTAGCTTCAAAGTTTTCTTCTGCAGTTTCCTTACCTCTCTGAACCTTCATGGAAGTAAAACGAGTTAGGGCTGTGCTTTGGATGAGGCTTTGGCTTAAGGAAATGATGTGGTTGATCTTCTAGCTAGATCCCTAAATCTTGCTTCCTATTTGCAATAAGAATTTTGATTTCTTACCATTTGTATGTTCACTGGAGTAGCACTTTGGATTTCCCTTAAGAACTTTTGTATTGGTAGCTTGGCTGACTGGCACAAGAGGATTAGCTCTCAGTCTCTGTCAGCTTTCAACATACCTTCCTCACTAAGCTTAATCATTTCTAGCTTTTGATTTGAAATGCAAGACATATGACTTTTTCTTTCAGCTGAACACTTGAAAGCCATTGTACAGTTACTAATTGGCCTAATTGTGTGTCAGGGAAGAGGGAAGCTGGAAGAGAAAGAGACAGAGAAGGCCAGTTGGCAAAGCAGGCAGAACACATGCAGTATTTATCAATTAAATTCACTGTTTTATATAGGTATGAGACCATGGAGCCCCAAAACAATCACAATATAGTATCATAGATTACTGATCACAGATCACCATGACAAATATAATAATAATGAGAAAGTCTGAAATATTATAAGAGTTATAAAGTTGTGACACAGAGACATAAAGTGAGCATCATTTAAAAGTATGGTACTAATAACCTTTCCAGACATGTGGTTGCCTCAAACCTTCAACTTATAAAAAATACAATATCTAATGTACAGTACAACAGAGTAATAAATGAGATATGCCTGTGCTTGTAGCTCCCTTTATTCTGACTTCTGTCAGTGGTACTTATTATGTGTATAAGGTTGCAGAATTATTCACTTTATCTTTTTTAACAATAATAATACTTGACCCTTTAGTTTAGTTAATCAAATGTTGCCTTAAGCACTTTACTTGTAAACTTATTTAACCCTCAAAACTAGCCTAAATAAGATAACTGTTAAACTCATTTTATAGATAACAAAACTGACGTACAAAGAAGTTAAGCAAATGGGTCAAGGTAATCTAACTAGTAAGGAGTAGGGTCAGATTTTAAACAGAAATGAGATAAAGCATATAGTTCTTTTATAGCACATTTGGTGCACAGAAGATATTTCTCTTCTTAATCAGGGAAGATGGGCTGAGCTCATTTGGATAGTGAGATAGTGTCTTAAAATATTAGCAGCAAGTTCTACATTGTTATCTTAACTTGAAATTGAACCCTGGCACTTACTAGAAGTGTAAACTTGGACATTCTCATTGCCTTTTCTAAGCTTTAATTTCCCCATATGAAAAATGGAGAAAGTAATTAAACTACCTACATAGGATTGAAATAGTTTAGACATTTCATATAACTTGTTTAGCCTAGTTTCTTCCACATAGTAAGTACTAAGATGTTAATTGATTTTTTTATATAACTATTCATGATGATTGCTATTACATACTTTCTGTCAGTGTAACCAAAGTATCATTATGAAAATGATAAAGTCACCGTGTATGTAGGTTAGTTTGCCTTATTTTGTTTCATGGATACACTTTATTAATATTCGGAAATCAACATGGAGACAACAACAAATCTGTATTGATTTTTGAATATTGATAAAGTGTGGTTCACAGGGGTACTAGCAAAAAGGCATCTAGATGGACATTACTTATAATTAATAACACTATTCAACTTATGGAGCACTATTACATATAGTACTCTTATAAAGTAGAAGGTATCATCATTTTTCAGATAATTTATTTGAGACCTAGAATGATGAAGGGGCATTCTCAGCCACCAAGAGGTGAATATATACTGTAGGTGGATTTGAATCCGAGTCTTTTTGTACTTAATTCAGTAATCTTGGCTTTATACTATACCTGTATCCTTTAAAGGAATGTAAATCTTTCCTCTTCCTTTTTTTCTTTGTAGTTCATAGGGTGTTTTCTCTGTCTTTACAACATCCTTCTGAGGTATCAACTCCAAATGACCCCATTACCAGCAATGGAAAAACAAAGCAAATTACATCTCCTGGAAACTGTTCGTCAGCGGTTATCTCTGCATTTCATGTTTTTATGCCAGTCCATCGCTGAGCCTCCCACAGAGTTAGAATTTTAGGTAGAAACCTAACCAAGAAGCCATTCTGTTGGAAAGTTTTCAATTCGTATTAATGTATGTATATCACTGTATATTAAATGTATGCATGCATACATACATATATAGATTATTACAGCTTTAAGTGATTCCTGTGAGCTTAGATCAGAAAATGAGTTCTAATGTTATAATTTGATTGTACTTATGCTGTAGGTAAGATTTCACTATTTTACCCTCCTAACGATTCCTTATTTTGATGCCTAAAGACAAATACTTAAGAAACATTTTAAGCTTTCCCCAACATTGTATTTTTCCAAAGGATCTTTATGTTACATTTTTAGGTCAAATATGGATTTTTAAAAAATTAATACTATTTACAAGTGCCATATATAAAGAATTTATTCTTAATATGACATTGTTTCTATTTACCTAACTCTTGTTCTCTGTAAACGGCTCCTATTTTTCAGTGTTCTTGTTGAAATTTAGCAATCAAAATTGAATATGAAGCCCCCAAAGAGTTTCTGGATACTATAGCATTTCTAAAAAGTAGTATATTTATATTGATTAGTAAAATTATTTATCTTCTATTATTTATGTCATACTATTTATTCAGATAAAAATAAAATCTCAGCAGCCCTTAAGCTGCAGCTTTTTGATCCTTTTCTTGCCTAGTAGACTTTTTGGTGAGACTTTTACTATGTTTTAGTTTTTTTCTTCCAAAGTAATGAGATTTTTTTGTTGTTGTTGAGATGGAATCTTGCTCTGTCACCTGGGATGGAGTGCTATGGTGTGATCTCAGCTCACTACAACCTCTGTCTCCCAGGTTCGAGCAGTCCTCCTCCCTCAGCCTCCCTGAGTAGCTGGGATTACAGGCATGTGCCACTATGCCCAGCTAATTTTTGTAATTTTAGTAAAGATGGGGTTTCACCATGTTGGTCAAGCTGGTGTCAAACTCCTGAGCTCAGGGGATTCATCTGCTTTGACTTCCCAAAGTGCTGGGATTAATGAGGTTTTTTAGCATGTAGATTTGATCATTTAATATATTGACAGGATCTGTTCTTCTACCTCATTCTCCTTTCCCAGTCTTGAGTCAGGATAAATTTGATTAGCATGCCATCATCTATCTCATGTTGTCACTGATAGAAAAACATTCAGTTGGATAGAGTTGATCTGCTTTGTAACAAGTACATTCCTCAGCATTAGGGGATGCCAAAATAATATTTGATATTTGCCCTCACAGAGCACACACGGTAGCAGAAGAAACTCTGGAGACATAAATAATTATGATTGAAAGGCATCAGTGATATACCTAAAGCATGCCCACTCTATTTTTCAAGCACAGTGGGAGGAACAACTGACTCTGGCTAACCAGGGGAGGCTGGCAAAGATCCCAGTAAAGTTATACCATCCAACAGGTGCCATGTAAAGACTGGTGGAAATTTTCAGTAATTACAGAGAAAAATGGTATCCCTTGCAAAGAGAGGATGGAAAAGGAAGTGACATAATGGTGTAAAAATTTGAAATTTGTGATGTGGCTTGGAAGTTTGATATATACTGGTGTGATTGCAGCTGCTACGTTTAGTCTTTTTGAAGCATGAACCACATTTTATATCACTATTTAGCAAGTATATGTGCTAACATATCTCTGTTTATACAAGGGATGTATTGTGGTATTTTCTACTCTAATTGAGTTCGTTTAAAAAATGCTGATTCTAACCCATGAAACTCATTGTATAACCTACCAGTATGTTACATAACCCACGATATGAGTAAATACCAGGCCGGAGTTTAGCACGTGTGTGTAAATGGAGGATGAAGACAGTGAGAAATGAGGCACAAAATAGCCAGCTGGGGTAGAATAGTGAAGAGTTTTGTGTTACATCCAGTTTTTTTTTAATTTAATAATAATGATGATCAGGATATAATTGGTTTTAATAACATATGTCAGGCGATCTTCTAGGTGGCTCACATATATTTATTTATTTAATTTTTACAATAAACCTGTGAAGTGGGGCCTATTATTTTCAGCCTCTTTTTACTAATTAGTAAACTGAGCCATAATTTGCCTAAGATCAGACAGATAGTAAGTAACAGAGCAGGGTCTGAACCCAGGCAGTTTAGCTCTAAGGCACATGCCCCTCAACCATGTACTATATTCATGAGGGCAGTCCAGTCTTGACTCTGCATTTCAGGAAGACAGCTTATGGGCAATGTGAAAGGGTGGTGTTGAGAAACCACCTACCAGCCAATAATTCATATTTACATTAGAGTGTTCATGGTTGTCTTTGTTTTGTGATGCAGAATACCTGAGTTTGAATAATTTACAAAGAAAAGAGATTCAAGGTCCTGCACACTTGGAAGTTCAGGTGCATGGCACTGGCTTCTGCCAATCACCTTTGTGCTGTGTTACACATAACATGGAGATGTTCAGAGCTGGACGTGTGTACAAAAGAAAGAGTCTTACCTTACAACAACCTGCTCTTGTGGGAAGTGTAATATATTCCCATGAGAGTGAGAACTCACCTAGTCCAATAGACAGCATTAATTTATTCTTGAGGGACCCAGACACCTCCCACTAGGCCCTGATTCCCAAGGTTGCTACACTAGCAATTAAACCTCACAGCATGAGTTTTGTGGGAACAAACTACATCCAGACAACAGCAATGGCAAATATTATCTACCGTCAGTGTCTGTTACCTGCCAGACATTCAAAGCTTGGAAACTAGAACACAATACCAGCAGGACAGCAGGTGTGGACACTGTGGGCCTGTGTCAGATCACAAAGGTCTTTGACTGTAAGCTCCCACTGAATACTATCAAGTGAAGGGCAGACCTCGGCAGCCCCCGTCTTTTCCATGGAGTTCACAGATGACCCCCTTGTTGGGCCTCCCATTTTCTTGAGGCACCACCTTTTGCCTTTTTCATTCTCTGCCTTGATTCTGCAGCTCCTGGAATTGTAATGTGTTTCTTTTTGTGCCAGGTTGGTTCTTCAGTCTACCGTATCTTTCCTTTTTTAAATGTATTTCTGTCCTTCCCTTTGGGTAGGGTAGGCTTCTTGCCCCATGTGTGAATTTCACTGTTATCGAGTCCCCAGAAGAAATGCGGCACAGGAGAAAGTGAATCCAGTGTCTTCTGTGCTGTCTTTAACACTTCTCACTTGCCAGCTCCAAGCAAGGATCTCAGTAAAGGACCCCAGATGACTCTGTTCTCTTTTACCTCAAGATGAGTTTTCCACTCTTCAGTAAGGGTGACTTTTGTCTCCATCCTGATTTGCGAATGTTACTTTCTATGTTTTAAGGCAGGGGTTGGCAAACTGCTGGTGAAATCTGATTCAATGTGTGTGTGTCTGTGTGTGTGTGTGTGTGTGATGAACTGTGAATGAATGGTTGTTACATTTTTAAGTTTCTTAGAAACTTAAAAGAATAACATTTTTTGACAAGTGGAAACTAGAATTCAGATTTCAGTGTTCATAAATAAAGTTTTATTGGAACTTGGTGTCTCTTGTTTATGTATTCTCTGTGGTTGTTTTCTTGTTATAAGAGCACAGTTGGATGGTTGTAAAGGCAAGCATGTAGCCTACAAAACATAAAATACTTAGTCTTTGATTTCTTATAGAAAAAATTTGCTCACTGCTGTGCTAAGGCCTGAAACAAATTTCAGTCCTTACCTTTGCAAAATACCTTTTCTGATAGCACATACGTAATAACATGTGTTTGATAATTTGGCTTCCTATGTTGGAAAACCACAGAATTTACAGCAACATGAACTTGAATTTGACCTTGAACAAATTCGTGGCTAAAAATCATATTCTTAACACAGACATCACACATTTTTATTTCAAGTATTTTCATTTTCATGGAAACCTTTTGCCTTTGAAGAAAATATATACATTCTTAGTTAAAGGCTGTGGCTTAGCACACAAGGAATATAGAAGAGAAAGATAAAGAATCCTTTTTGCTTCTGTAGTAGAATGTATCTAAATATTTAAGAGAAGGTCAGGTAAAAACATTTTACAATCACATACTTTTATTTAGGTTTCTGAACTGCTAAACATGGTGGACAACCCTCTTCCCAAGAACGTTTGTTATTTTAAGTAAGAGTGTAACAAATCTCATCATAGATTTGTCTGTATGCATTGTTTTTACACTATACAAAATCAGCCAATTAAAAAAGGGGAAGAATTGTTTTGTTTCTTTGGGATTGTGCAGATAAGTGAACTCATCTGTTAGCCAACAGTATTGAAATTTGTGGGCATGTTTGTGTAGTCTCAGCCCTAGAGCAAGCAATATATTTGCAACTGGACAAATATATTGAGAGAAATAAGGTAAGCTCTGCCATTTATATTTATCATAGTAAACAGCTCTCACTGACTTTATTAATAGGTTTTGCTCAATACAGCTTCTGACTGTTCTGTATTTAGAGTTGATTTTACGTCTTTCTCTTCTATATACAGTCAGTAATAATCTGAAGCCAAATTTAATGCTCTCCAGAGACCATGCAACCCACGTTTGTATCAATAGCCTGGTGATTTACGGACTCTGAGTTGGAGAGATGACCTCTACAATTACTGTAGAAACCCAGTGAGAAGTGAAGTGAGCTCACTGTAGAAAGATTTCAGGCATTGAAAAAACTTGCCTTATTTGGTAAATGTGGTTAACTCGTCCCAGCTGGTAATGCTGGTGAGCTCATTTTCAGATGTATTGTCTCTTTAAGCCAAACTCCTATGTTTTAAAAAATCTGTTAGGATTGGAGTACTAAATAGTATTCAGTTTTTCTTGATGTTCTAGGAAATAAATAAAATCAGAAACAATAGAATTCCATTTTGAAAACCAAAGCCCAGATGCAATGACACTTAAACAATTCCCTGTATATTTTTTCTTGTCTCTTACGTTGCTTACCTTACTTAGCCCATGGGGAATTTGGGGTTTAATTTATGCCTTAAAATACAAGACTCCTACGGGAAGCAAATTTATGTGGACATTTGTGCTTTACTGTATTTCTTTGCTGATGTGAGTTTACTCTGTAGATTTGACTTCTAGGATAGAATCTGCTAATTACATTTTCTTTAATGACCAATAGCATTTCATGTTTGTAAATGAAAGACTACAGTTTCTCATGTCTTCTGTAAAATTCCTACCTCAGGTTTGTCTGTATTTTGAATCTGGCTTCCCAGACATTGTTGTTTTAGAGGAAAAAACACAGGCTTTGAGTCAAGTAGACCTAGGTTTGAATCCTGGCTCAGCTGTGTGTGAACTTGATGACTTCAGGATGGTTCCTTAACTATTGCGACAGTTAAGAGGGGTTACCAATCCTTCTCAAGTGTTGTGAGATTTAACATATGAATATGTGGATGCCTGGCACAAAAAATGGTAATAAATGCCAATTTCCTATTCCTTCTATTTTCTATTTCCAGGTTTTCCTTGGCCTCACTTTCAACTGTTTCCTTTTGGGTTATAGTGATATGATTTGGCTTCTCCTCTCTGCCCTGTCACCCATTCTCCATTTGGTAGTAGGAGGGAATTGGTCCTCTATACCCTTACCATTCAAAATGTGGTCCAAATACTAATGCTTAGTAAGATTCCCCAGCAATTTTTTTTCTCCCAGGGACCTGGTTTAAAAATCGAATGTCATTGGTTTGTGGGCAAAGGAAAGGAAAGTGGTTTCATAAAAAAAGTGCTTTCTCTCTGACTTAAATACCACATTCATTTGTGCTCATAAAAGTAGCTCTGATCCCAGGGGACATGCAGATATGAGAAAATGAGTGAAGGGAAGAAGAGGAGAAATGAGTAAGTAAATGGCAAGAGCATCCTTCCCCCCCAAATTAATATTATGTTTTCATTTTATCTTGTACATGTTCTCCTTAAAATACTATCTGTACCCATTATAACACTGCTCCCTAATAGCTGATGAAAGATGCTTCCATGGACTTGCTTAAAACTCAAGGAAACAAGCTTATTCTTTGTATAGTTACATGTGTATATATATATATATATATATATATATATATACACACATATATATACTTATATATATATACTTATAGTATACAAAGTTACATGTGTATATATATATATATACACTTATATATATACTTATAGTTACATGTATATATATATATAATTCTATAAAGTATGTGTATATATAAATACTTTATATTATATACATCTATGTAAAAGTATGTACATATAAGACTATATATTATACATATATAAAGTATGTATATGGTACATTCCAAATATAATACATATACATACTTTATATATATGTGTATATATACATACTTATATACATATATGATATATGTACATTACATATAGAGTATGCATATGTATTATATTTTGAATATAAGTATATATACATAGATGTATATACTTTATGATTATATAAAGTATATATCACATACTTTATTTACATTTGTATATAAAGTATGTAAAAATTCTAGAAGATAACATCAGAAAAACCCTTCTAGGATTGGCTTAGGCAAGGAAAGAAGACATGAACAAATATTTAGTATGGTTTAGTTTGAAGTAGATAATATTTTAATAAAAAATTGATAATCCTTAAAAAATATATAGTGTGGGGCCAGCAGTGTCACCTAGGATCTTATTAGCAATGAGAATCTTTGCTCCCACTCCAAGCTTGTCAAATCAGTATCTGCATTTTAATAACATTGTTAGTTGATTCAGATGCATAATGCAAGTTTTAGAAGCACTGCTCTGTCTCACTTTTTTGGTATCCACAGCTCTGATGTGAGTAATGTGGTCCTCTCTATTTGGAGGTTATCCCTGGGTTTTGAAGTACCAAGTGACTAGAGAGGTGACAGAATTGTTAAATAATCTGTCACCCTGTCTGTGCTTAACTATCAATCAATTCCCGGCACATGTGAACTCTGCCTGTACCACTCATCTTCTCTGTCTAGATTCTAATTGTATAACCCTTCAGGAAATGACATTCGTTCTTTATTTGGTGGATTTCGTTTGTTGTCTGCTGGCTAAAGATAGTACTCATCAGTATCCTTGTGTGGCTGTGGGTTTCTCTTGGGACAGAAGGTGGCAGAATTGGATGTTGTCATTTCTTTGTGTCTGGTTCCACTTCCCACACCCACATCCATTATTTACAACATCTACTTTGCCTGCCATGCATATAGCCTGTGAGCTGCCACCTCCTTGCCTTATCTACTCTATCTGTTCTTACCTTTCTTTAATTTCCATAATCCCCACTTCCTCCCCTCTTCCAGCTTCTCCACTGTATATTTCACTTGGGTCTCTTGTAGTTTTCCTCTTTTATCATTTCTTTTCTGTCCTCGTTATGGTTGTCAAGTGAGAGTGTCATTTGACAAAAGAAACAAAGTTAAAAAGAAAAATCTTTTGAGTTCAAATCATCAGACTGCTGCCTATTCTGGATTCTTTGTGAGCTTTTACAGTCCTTGAACCATCATCCTGTTCAAAACACTGCCTCAAGCTGGGTTATAATTTATCTTTTCATATGTCAATGTTTATCTTTCAACTGAGATATTGAAGGACAGCTTATTTATTCATTTTTGATATCCCTAGTGAGTGGCACAGAGCAAGACAGTATCAATGTTTTTTTTTAAATTTTTTTATTTTCATAAGTTATTGGGAAACAGATGGTATTTGGTTACAGGAGTCCTTTAGTGGTGATTGTGAGATTTTAGTGCACCCATCACCCAAGCAGTATTTGTATTTGCACTTAGTTTGTAGTCTCTTATCCCTCACCCCCTTCCCTCCCTTTCCCCCGAAGCCCCAAAGTCCATTGGGTCATTCTTATGCCTTTGCATCCTCATAGCTTAGCTCCCACTTATAAGTGAGAACATATGATGTTTGGTTTTCCACTTTCGAGTTACTTTACTTAGACTAACAGTCTCCAGTCTCATTCAGGTTGCAGTGAATGCCATTAGTTCTTTCCTTTTTATGGCTGAGTAGTAGTCTGCTATATATCTATATATATGTATCTATTTCACAGATTCTTTATCTACTTGCTGATTGATGGGCATTTGGGTTGGTTCCACCTTTTTGCAATTGCAGTTTGTGCTGCTACAAATGTGTATATAAAGTGCCTTTCTTATATAGTGACTTCTTTTCCTCTGGCTAGCTATCCAGTAGTGGAATCACTGGATCAAATGGTAGTTCTACTCTTAGCTGTTTAAGGAGTCTCTACACTGTTTTCCATAGTGGTTGTACTAGTTTACATTCCCATCACCAGTGTAGAAGTGTTCCCTTTTCACTGCATCCATGTCAACATCTATTATTTTTTGTTTTTTTGATTATGGCCATTCTTGCAGGAGCAAAGTGTTATCACATTGTGGTTTTGATTTGAATATTCCTAATCATTAGTGATGTTGAACATTTTTTCATGTATTTGTTGGCCATTTGTATACCTTCTTTTGAGAAATTTTTTATTCATGTCCTTAGCCTACTTTTTGATGGGATTGTTTTTTTCTTGCTAATTTGTTTGAGTTTATTGTAGATTCTGGATGTTAGTCCTTTGTCAGATGTATAGACTGGGAAGATTTTCTTCCACTCTGTCGGATGTCTTTTTACTCTGCTGACTGTTCCTTTTGCCATGCAAAAGCTCTTTAGTTTAACTCCCAGCTATTTATCTTTCTTTTCCTTGCATTTGCTTTTGGGTTCTTGGTAATGAAATCCTTACCTAAGCCAATTTCTAGAAGGGGTTTTTTTTTATGTTACCTTCTAGAATTTTTATAGTTTCAGGTCTTAAATTTAAGTCCTTGATCCATCCTGAGTTGATTTTTGCATAAGGTGAGTGGCAAGGATCCAGTTTTCTTCTCCTGCATGTGGCTAGCCAATTATCCCAGCACCATTTGTTAAATAGGGTGACCTTTCCACACTTTATGTTTCTGTTTGCTTTGTCAAAGATGAGTTGGCTGCAAGTATTTGTATTTATTTCTGAGTTCTTTATTCTGTTCCATTGGTCGTTGTGCCTATTTTTATGCCAGTACCATACTCTTTTGGTGACTGTGGCCTTACAGTATAATTTAAAGTCAGTTAATGTGATGCCTCCAGATTGGTTCTTTTTGCTTAGTCTTGCATTGGCTACGTGGGCCCGTTTTTGGTTAGATAGGAATTTTAGGATTGTATTTTCTAGTTCTGTGAAGAATGATGGTGGTATTTTGATGGGAATTGCACTGAATTTGTAGATTGCTTTTGGCAGTGTGGTCACTTTCACAATATTGATTCTACCATCTATGAGCATGGGATGTGTTTCCATTTGTTTGTGTTGTCTGTGATTTTTTTCACCAATGTTTTGTAGTTTTCCTTGTAAAGATGTTTTACCTTCTTGGTTAGGTGTATTCCTAGGTTGTTCCCCGCCCCCCAGGCTATTGTAAAAGGAGTTGTGTTCTTGATTTGATTCTCAGTTTGATTGCTGTTGGTGTATAGTAGAGCTACTGATTTGTGTACATTAATTTTGTATCCAGAACCTTTGCTGAACTCTTTTATCAGCTCTAGGAGCTTTTTGGAGGAGGCTTGATGGTTTTCTGGGTATACAGTCATGTCATCAGCAAGTAGTGACTGTTTGACCTCCTCTTTACTGATTTAGATGCCCTTTATTTCTTTCTCTCGTCTGACTGCTCTGGCTAGGACTTCCAGTACTATGGTGAAGAGGAGTGGTGAGAGTGGGCATCCTTGTCTTGTTCCAGTTCTCAGAGGGAATGCTTTCAGCTTTTCCCCATTCAGTATTATGGTGGCTGTAGGTTTGTCATAGATGGCTTTTATTACATTGAGGTAAGTCCCTTGTATGCTGATTTTGCTGAGAGTTTTTATCATAATGAGGTGCTGGATTTTGTTGAATGCTTTTTCTGTGTCTATTTAGATAATCATGTAATTTTTGTTATGTGATATATCACATTTATTGACTTGTGAATGTTAAACCATCCTTGTATTCCTGGTATGAAACCCACTTAATTATGGTGGATTATCTTTTTTATATGTTGTTGGAGTTGGTTAGCCAGTATTTTGTTAACAATTTTTGTATCTATGTTCATCAGGGATATTGGTTGTAGTTTTCTTTTTGGTTATATCCTTTCCTGGTTTTGGTATTAGGGTGGTACTGGCTTCATAGAATGATTCAAGAAGGGCTCCCTCTTTCTCTCTCTGGTGCAATAGTGTAAATAGGATTGGTACCAGCCCTTCTTTGAATATCTGTTTGATTTCACGTATGAATCTGGTCCTAGACTTTTTTGTTGTTGTTGATAATTTTTCAATTACCATTTCAACCTTACAGTCTTGCTGTTTGGTTCTGTTCAGGGTTTCTAATTTTTTTTTTTTTTTAAGACAGGGTCTCACTCTGTTGGCCAGGCTGGAGTGCAGTGATGTGATCTCCGCCTGCCAGGTTCAAGAGATTCTCCTGCCTCTGCCTCCTGAGTAGCTGGGACTACAGGAGCATGCCACCATGCCCAGCTAATTTTTTGTATTTTTAGTAGAGATGGGGTTTCATCATGTTAGCCAGGGTTGTCCTGACCTTGTTATCCACCCACCTCAGCCTCCCAAAGTGCTGGGATTACCTGATTTAAGCTAGAAGGGTTGTATCTTTCTACGTATTTACCCATCTCCTCTGAATTTTCTAGTTTACCTGTGTAAAGGGATTCATAGTAGCCTTGAATGATCTTTTGTATTTCTGTGGTGTCAGTTGTAATATCTCCCGATTCTAATTGCCCTTATTTGGATTTTCTCTCTTTTCTTGCTTAATCTTGCTTATGTTCTATCAATTTTATTTATATTTTCAAAGAACCAGCTTTTTGTTTCATTTATCTTTTGTATTTCGTTTGTTTGTTTCAATTTCAAAATAATCTTTTGGGTTCGAATCACTAGACTGCTGCTTATCCTGGATTCTCTGCGGGCTTTGACAGTCATTGAACTCTCATCCCCTTCAACATACAGCCTCAAACTGGGCTATAATTTATCTTTTTACATGACAGTGTTCATCTTTCAACTGAGCTACTAAAGGACAGACTATTTATTTATTTGATTTTGGTCTTCCTAGTGCCTGGCACAGAGCAACATAGCATAAATGTGGTTTTGGGTTTTTTTTTTAATTTTTTTTTGTTTTTGTGTTTAATTTTTATTTTTGGAGACAGAGTCTTGCTCTTGTTGTCCAGGCTGGAGTGCAGTGGTGTGATCTTGGCTCACTGCATTCTCTGCCTCCTGGGTTCAAGCAATTCTCCTTCCTTAGCCTTCCAACTAGCTGGGATTACAGGTGCCCACCACCACCATGCCCGGCTACTTTTGTATTTTTAGTAGAGATGGGTTTCATTATGTTGGCCAGGCTGATCGTGAACTCTTGACCTCAAGTGATCCACCTGCCTTGGCCTCCCAAAATGCTGGGATTACAGGTGTGAGCCACTATCCTCGACCTTAACACAGTATAAATGTTAATATTGTCAAAAGTTAATATTGTTATATATCATATCTGTTGTTTTATTCATTGTAAAATTCTGAAAACTAAAGGCCTTAGAAGCATTTTTCAGAGAACTTTACAGAGAAGATTGCAAATGAAATATACTTACACTAGAAATAGGGACAGATTTAGTGCTTTGGGTCTACAAGAAGGAAAGTAGGGAGGTTCCCTGTGGGTCTTCGTTGGGTGCTAGAAAAACCCCAGAGGTGAATGTGGTTCTCAGACTGCAGTGTATTTTTAGAAGATGATATGCAGGATAGTTTGTCATGTCTGACCAACACCGAACAATTTGATGGTAGAATTTAACAATTAGGACAATGGCTTGTGCTTGGTGTTCATCCTTAAAATTCATTTTATGATTCACGCTGCCTTAGGCATAATTAGAATTAGACCTCACATAGTGGATTTCCCCCAACTCATTCTTTTCATTTGTACTATGTGATTGTGGCAGTATCTGTGGTCTTCCCATTGATCCTCATTATTTCTCTGTGTGGTTTCATAACATAAAAGCTATCAGTCTGGGATTGCTGTCAGCTATTTTTTTTTTCTAGTCACTGAGTTGCTCAAATATTATTTCATCAAAATATGTAGCAGCTACAGGAGTTTCAATATAAAACTATTTTAAAAACAATAAAGTGTTTTTTTTTTTGTTGTTGTTCTTGCTATTCGTTTAGAATAAGCCACATCAGTCCTTCAATTCTTAACTGTTCCAGAATTTAATATGAGGTCTTGGTGTAGTATTCTTTCTTTTACTCTGTTGTATTTACTATCTGGGGGTGAACATTTAGTAGCTATGAATTTATTTTAATGAATAATACTGTAAATCTAATAAACTTAAAAGACCATAGGAATCATTGACTACTAGCTAGCAAATTGGTACAAAATTATAAATAAAAGTCAAAAGCGGATCATGTAATGATAAAGTCACAAACATGAAAATATCATAGGTGAAAAAAAGCAGAGCTTGGTAGCACATTTCCTGATATTTATTTCAGGTACTGTCTCTTGCCTCTGTCCCTGTCAGCCCCCAACCCCCCGTCTACTCCCCTGTCAAATCTTTTATTCCTCTATGATTTTACTATAATGAAATTTATCGTTCATATTTCAGTATATTTTCAAATTCTTTTTGGGTGCTCTCCTCCAGAGTATCTGCAGAAGTAGATAGAGAGCCTGACTGGTCACATGAAAATAGGAACTATTTGAATTGAGTATCATTTGGATGAGTGTCCCTGCAGATTTAAATCCAGCCTGTTCTCCTTGCCTGCTTCTTCCTGGCCATATGCCTGAGATGTGGCTGCAGGGAGAGACTAACCTCAGAATACCTTTTCTTCCCTGCTGAGCATGTGGCACATACCCAGTTGCCAGATTATAACTGGCAGCATCCATAAATGTCCTGGTTTGGTCACAGGTTGGAGAGATAAGATTTAGTGGAGTTGGCATACATATTCCGATATGACCCCATAGCCCTCCTCTGCTGTTTCCTGTGGCACTAGTTTGAAGGAAGTAAACAGTTTAGGAGCCCCCCCTTTTTTTTATGCCTGACAGGACGTGGGACAAATCAAGTTAAACAGTCAAAATATCAATTGGATATCTCAATTAGAGCCGGAAAGTTTAGGGAACTAAGTGCATTGGTTATGTTATACTGAGTTGATTTTCTGTGGTATTTTGAAGAATCTTCCCTGTCAACAGTTTCTTTAGGTTATTTGTATAGCACTTGCCTTGCTGCCTTAAAAATTGTGCACAGTCAAATTCCATTTCTCGTGGAATCGGTTTAAATCCCTTTTTTTCCCCAGTGGGGTATCCGATGCTTTTTATAATTTCTTTCACTTTAAAAACCTATTATTTGCTTTTGACCATGTCATAAATTTGAAATGGGTTCTAAAGTTAATTCATAAAGAGATTTTGCAAAATTATATTTTTCAAAATTTCTTTAACATATTTTGTCATTGGTTTATCAAATACCATATACATGTTGGCTAATTTTAAGAAACAAAAGAAATGGATCATTGTCTGGAAGCTATAATTCCCAAGTTAACTTCAGATCAAATTTTTATAAATTTATTGCACATGTATGAATGCAACTGTAAGAATTAATAATAAAATGTTTGCAAATAAGATGACTAGAACCAAAATGAAATTATAAGTGTATGTCGACAGAGATTGAATTATGTAATGTAAATCCTCTTCAAATTTTCACAAAAAGAACCAAGTGCTGTGGGAAAAGAGGTGTACTGTTTCCCTGTAATTGCATTGTATTCTAAGCAATTCTTGATGATGTAACTTTGCAGCCAAGTGGACAAGTTAAGCTTTATTGAACTCTTTCGCGGTTGCCATCTCTTGGATATGCTCAGACCCTTAGAAGCCTAACGTCTACATTTTTAATTTTAAGTCTTTATGACTTTGTGATTGGATAACCTTGGGCAAGTCAACATCAGAGGATATAGTTCATAGCTGTCTTTTTAGATTTTGAAGGATTCAAATGAAATTTCTAGTGTAAAATATTTTGTGAAATCTGAAGTATTATCCAATTGTTAGTTATTATCTCCCAGCTTGCACTTTTAAAAGCAAACATTTCATTGATTTGTTTGAATCTAACAGTGTAGCTATCATACAGGGAACAGACTTCCTGAATAAGTGTATGAATAAAAGTTCCTGAAGGGGCTGACTAACCATCTGTGAGAAACAATACATTTCTTTATAGAGTTGAACTAAATGACATCATCTTAGTTTTCTTCAAACTCTAGGGTTCTTGGATTGCTTAATTTTGTAAATTATTAGTATTTTAGAAAGATCCTCCCTTTTGTTATCTCTTTGTTTAGAAATTATCACAAAACTTTGAAGTAGCGCTTTATTCCTTCTGATTTTTATAATCATCACAAAGAACTAGCTTTTGTATCTGGACTAATTTACTTAGCCTACTGATGCCCTTGTTCCTGTTTGGGGGTTATATATTATTGCAATAATTGATTACATGTGCAAGTTAATCTTAAGAAATGACTGTTCATCAGTGCATCTCTTTACCAGCTGACCCAATTAAGATCAAGTTAACAGTAAAACTGTAAATGTTTGCAAGATTCCAATAGTCATTTAACTTCTTCAAGAAGAAATCAAATACAGTGGGAGGAACACTGAATTAGATTTAGACTTTATGTTGACCCTCCTTGATTTAAAATGAAAGTGGTCTCTTTCTGTGCTTTGTTAAGTTATATAGTTTAAAATAGAAACACTAGAAATTATAGAGAACTAACACAAAGCTGTGCTTGCAGCCATTTTGTCATCCCTTCCATGAACCTGATACTGTGCTGAGTACTGACATGCGTTGATCTCACTTATGCGTGTCATTGATAAGTGAGATCAACGCATGTCAGTACTCAGGATGGCACTGTAAATATTGGTACTATTCCAATAGTCCTTTAACTTCTTTGAGAAGAAAGAAAATATAGTAGGAGGAACATTGAATTAGGTATAGACTTTGTGTTCAATGCATTTCTGGTACTCAGCAAATACTATGCATTAAGTTCTTTACGGAGCATTCTGTCATCTCTACTATGGACCCAGCACTGTGTTGAGTACTGGAGATGCACTGATGAATGAGATCATCCTTTCTGTTGAACTGTTCAGTCCAGGCTCGGTTGAAGTTCAGCCCTGGTTCTCTAATAGCGTCCGCTCCTGTGGCTGGTTCATGTATAACTAGCCGATGATTTCTAATGGTATTCCCCATAGTATTTATCTATTCAGAGATTTGCAGATCCTTCTCATAACCTTTGTCTAAGCTACTGTCATCAAACACTTCCATCTTTACTTTCTACTTTTTGAAGTGAAGTTAAGTAATTTCTCTGGGTCTTTCTAGCTTAAAAATCCTTAAGGTACTTACATGGTAATCGTAACTATTTCATTTGAAGCATTCATCTGACCAAGATGTGAGCTATCATGCAATGTAATTGTGTGATGTTAAGTGATGGAGACAGAGATGTCTGACCCAAGTTTCCCTTCAGGATGGCCTTTTAACTCCTGCTACTCACAAGGACTACTGCAGACATTCTGTAGCCATCAGCTCCTTCTGGGCTCCTCGGCTGCAGAAAGCCGCCTCCCCAAGGGCACATCTCTCCTGCATGCCATCATTCAGGCAGCCCAGATCTAGTGGTTGATAGGGGTAGGAGCAGAAAGACCCAGCCATTTAAGCTCACTAGGAGTCAGCTCTCACAGGCAGTTCTAGCTCCAGAGCTCCCCATGGAGTGAGCCTAGGCTTTTCCTCCCTGCCTCAGTGTTCCTTCTCTACCTCTATCCAATCCCGCTTCTGGAGAACCCATCGGCAGCAAGGAGGTTTCTAAGAATGCTCTTTGTTACCCCCTCAAGCCCTCTATTTTATTTTAAAATTGTTTCATTCATTGGCTGTTTTCAGAGTAGTAGAGCCTTCTTCACAGTGAAAGGCTAAATACAGACAGACGTGAGCCTTTCACATAAGAAGGTACAGTTGATAATGGATATGCCCCAAACATCAATTACAGCTTAATGTCTTTGACTGTCATGAAAAACAGCCTTTCCTTTTTTTAAAAAGATATGCTTTTCCATAATTTAGCTTGACATGTATCCAGGCCCTGAAAAAGCTTCCACTACTTGTCAGTAAGTGATAGTTTATTTCCTCTAAAGTGCCAAAATGAGAATGCAGTCTTTCATTTTAGAGAAAAGTGTTGCCTGGGAAAGAGTGGACTAGTTGACCTAAAACAAAGTGGGGGATATGGGGATGTGTATGTGGGCAGGGGGTTATATGTATTTATATGTATATTCCTAAAATTCTTTAGCCAGTTACTAAGATTTTTTTTAAGTGTATATGGAAAAAAGTAAATTGCCATTTATTTTGTGACATGTAAAATTATGTTGTTCAAAGGAAACCAATTTCCCATCTTTATCATAAAAAAGGCTTAAAATAATAACTTGTTATAGATAATTTACCTTTTAAGATCATAAAATAGTTGATTCTAATAGTCCTTTTAGAGGAAGGGGGATTTAATATGGTTTTTGAAGAGCATGTAATGCTGTAGAAAGAGCAAGAGCATCTTCTCCAGGATAGTTGGAAGGGCACTGGTAAAGTAATGGTGGTGATGGTCACAGTGAAACTGCTATGGATCGATTGTCACCTTGTTGTCATAGTATGTTAAAGTCTGTTGGGGGTAGTGCCTTTTTGTGTGTATTTTCTTATTTGTTTCCTAGTGTGGTTTCAATATCACTACAGTAGAAGCTAATCTCTTTTCTAAGTTCCAAAGCATCTTGTTGAAATTCTTGTTCATTAATTAGTATACTCTTTACTTCACCTTGTAGATATTTATGAGTTATATTCTCTCCTCTACTTAAGCTTACATCTTTGGAACAAAAGTTATGTTTTAAATAGCACAACAAGAGGACAAAATAAGGGTTCAGTAAATATTTAGTGTATCACTGAAGTGATTGTGCTGCCCAGGATGATTATACTCTTCTTACAATAGAAAGAAATTAAGATTAAAGAGTGCTATGGTCTGAACGTGTCTCCCCAAATTCTCCATCTCCAGTGCAATAATGCTGACAGTGGGGCTTTTTGAAGTGTTTGGGTCATGACGGCTTCACCCTCATGAATGGATTAGTGCCATAATAAAAGGGCTTGATTGAGGGAGTTCCTTTTTTTTTTGCCCTTTTTTTTGTACCTTCTGTCGTATGAGGACACAGTTTCTCCCAGTGGAGGATGCAGCATGAAGCTGCCATCTTGAAGCAGTCCTTCCAGGATACCAAACGCTCCTACTGCCTTCATCTTGGACTGCCCACCTTCTAGAACTGTAACAAACAAACTTCTGTTCTTTCTAAATTATCTAGTCTGTGTTATTCTGTTATAGCCACACAAATAGACTAAACAAAGAGGTTAAATGACTTTTCCCATCTTAGCACATTTAGTAAGTGATCTGTTTGACATCCTGGTTTTCTGATTTAACCTACCTAGTTCACTGTCTCTATTAACCTATAGGTATTTAAAGATGGGAAACTATTTTTTTCCCTGGAAGATGAGAGGCAGACTAGTAACTGACAGTTTCTCTGTTCAGTCTCTTTCTACTTTTGGCAGTACTCCTTGTTCGATCATGGGCTCGTGCTGGTTTTCTTATTTCCTTAACTCTTGACCCACCTGGTTCACCTTTCTAAGTCCTAACAATTTTTTAGAGTCCAGCTTCTTGGATCTGTGTCACAGTGTCAAGTAGCCAAGGCCAGTCTTTTGGACTTTGCCACAGTAGGCAATAGGCAGGGTTAGTGTTCTCTGTCAGAAGTAAAATCAGGAAAGGAATGAAATGTTAAAGAACAAGTACACAAAAAATAAGACGCAAGATCTACGGGAAAGTCACTAGCCCAGGCTTAGAGGAACTAAGGAACAGAGCAGGTATCTGCATGAGAACGATTCTGAGGAATCTGCAGGCAGGTTTTCCTTAGGCAGCCACATCTTTTGAAGGTCCACATTTCTGCCGCCTGAGATGTCCCTTCATGGTCTAAAACGTATTCATCTCTCTCAGCCAGCTCCTGATGCTTGACGTTTGACTTCCTCAAACTCTTCCAGACTGCAGTGATCTTGCAGAAGTTCTGTTGCATTTGTTTCCTTTCATGGTTTAATTGTTTTTTGATGGCTTCCTGTGTTCCATGAGGAATGAGTATTTATTATGTGCTAATAAATGTACCATGTAATTTACAAGCAGTTACCTCATTCCATTCTTTTAAGGGCTTCATTAAGTACCACTGATATTTGTATTGTACAGTTGAGGAAAACTGAGAAATAACCTCTTAAGGACCCCATAGATATTAAATGGTGAAGTCGGGATTTGGAATCAGACTGCTTGACTGTCATTAAAGGCTGTTAACATTATACTGAATAGATATAATTTACTATTCCCAACAATATTTATTATTTCAATTATAAATCAGATTAATGTCTTTAAAGTAAAAATTGGGTTAAAATGTTGCTTGAAGTAACCCATAGTCTGTGCCTGTGGCAGGGACTAATAATTAATTTTAGGTAGGTTTTATTCTCACATACTCCTTATGGCTGAAGAATGTGCTATTCTGTTATTATCAAGGATACTAGCTAAAATAATGTAGTGTTTAGAAGTGCCCTGGGGGAGGATTCTGTGTGTTAGAGAGAGAACTCAAAGTCTTGGGGAGCTGCACCTGTTTCACAGGCATTTCACACCATTACTGAGGTTCTCTTCAAGGGGGCTGTTGTTTTTAATAATGACACACTCAGCATCTTGAGGCAGATGAGTTGGAGGTGCCTTTCCTTAT
Organism: Callithrix jacchus; assembly: GCF_049354715.1. Classification (NCBI taxonomy): domain Eukaryota; kingdom Metazoa; phylum Chordata; class Mammalia; order Primates; family Cebidae; genus Callithrix; species Callithrix jacchus. Next base: position 38,754,757 of record NC_133511.1, on the reverse strand, counting down.
CCACATGTAATTCCTGGCTTTTTTTTATTGTTTCTTGGACCAACCGGGTAGCTATATTTTTCTGAGGCATGTGAGATAGATGCAACCTTGAAAAGGAAAAGCATTGCCAAAAATATGGCTTGTCTGGGTTTCAAGCAAATGTTTCGTAGGGTTTTTATTCATAGAAGTGTCAGAAGACTCTTGTTTTGTTCACAGGAACAAAAATTTGTGTGGCCCATAGCAAGCTCCTTATGTATTTCTGTCCTTGTCCCTCCTCCCTGTCAGTTGCTCCTGTTTTTATATAGTCTTTAGAGTGTTCAGTCTAAAAACATTTATTAACCCTCTATATTCCAGGTAGACTTTTTTTTGGGGGGGGGAGGAAGGGAGAAAGGCAGGAAGGGAGAAAGGCAGGAAAGGAGGGAAGGAGGAAGGGAGGGAGGAAGGAAGGGATGAAGGAAGGAAGGAAGGGAGGAAGGGGTCAGGGAGGGAGGGAAGGGAAGGAAGGAAATAAAGCAATGAGAGAGACATTACCGACCTGGATCTAGAGGTTTACAAGTTGATTTCTTTCTTTCTTTTTTTTTTTTTTTAGAGAAGGAAAGAAAAAAATGAGTAAAGAAGAGGAAGAAAGAGGAAGAGAAAGAGGGAGGGTGAATGGAAATATTGCTTTATTCTGAAAAAAAAAAAAAATGGGTATTAATAATGACCAATCAATGTTTCATTTAAACCTATGAGTAGGTGTGATGTGGTATTGACAAGAATGTATATTTTGTGTATTTGAAGTGGAGAGCTCTATAAATATTTATTAAGTTTACTTGTTCCGGATCTGAGTTCGAGTCCTTGATATCCTTATTAATTTTCTGTCTCATTGAATCTAACTCTCTATGTATCTGGGTGTTAGGATCATTAGCTCTTGTTGTTGCATTGATCCTTTTACCACTGTATCTTTGTTGCTTTAAAATTTTATCCGATACGAGAATTGCAACTCCTGCTTTTTATTTATTTATTTATTTATTTATTTTTGCTCTCCATTTGGTTGGTAAATCTTTCTCCATCCCTTTGTTTTGAATCTTTGTGTATCCTTGCATGTGAACAGGTCTGGATGTAACATGCCATTGGGTTTTGGCTGTGTCTTTTGATTGGGGGATTTAGTCAATTTAAATTTAGGGTTACTGCCATTTGATGTTAACTGGCTGTTTTATCCATTCGTTGATGTAAATTCTTCTTTATGTTGGTGCTCTTTACTTTTTGGTATATTTTTAGAAAGGCTAATACTGGTTGTTTCTTTCTGTGTGTAATGCTTCTTTCAGAAGCTCTTGTAAAACAGGCCTGGTGGTAATAAAATCTCTGAGTACTTGCTTGTTCGTAAAAGATTTTATTTTTCCTTCAGTTGTGAAGCTTAGTTTGGCTGGATATGTAATTCTGGGCTGAAGGTTCTGTTCTTTGAGGATGTTGAATATTTGCCCCCACTCTCTTCTGGCTTGTAGAGTTTCTGCTGAGCGATCTGCTGTAAGTCTGACAGACTTGCCTTTGTGGGTAACCTGACCTTTCTCTCTGGCTGCCCTTAGTATTTTCTCCTTCGTTTCAACCCTGGTGAATCTAAGGATTATGTGCCTTGGGGTTGCTCTTCTTGAGGAATATCTTTGTGGTGTTCTCTGTATTACCTGGGGTTGAATATTGTCCTGCTTTGCTAGTTTAGGAAAATTTTCCTGAATAATATCCTGAAGGGTATTTTCCAGCTTGGATTCATTCTCTCCGTCACATTCAGGTACACCTATCAAACGTAAATTTGGTCTTTTCACATAGTCCCACATTTCTTGGAGACTTTGCTCATTCCTTTTTATCCTTTTTTCTCTAATCTTGTCTTCTCGTTTTATTTCATTAAGTTGGACTTTGACCTCTGATATCCTTTCTTCTGCTTGAACAATTCGAGTGTTTAAACCTGTGCATACTTCTCGGGGTTCCTGTCTTGTATTCTTCAGTTCCATTAATTCACTTATATTCCTCTCTAAGTTGTCTATTCTCAATAGGATTTCATCTAACCTTTTTTCAAAGTTCCTAGTTTCTTTACATTGGGTTACAACATGTTCTTTTAACTCACAGAAGTTTCTTATTATCCATTCCCTGAAGCATGATTCTGTTATTGGGATGCACTGGTTCTCCATCAAGCCTTGTTCCATTGTTGATGTGGAACTGTGATTATCTTTAGAGGGAGAGGCGTTCTGATTTTGAGTATTCTCAGCCTTTTTACGCTGGTTTCTTCCCGTCATTGTAAATTTATCCTCCTGTCGTCTTTGAAATTACCAGCTTTCAGATTAGGTCTCTCTATTGGACGTCCAAGTTGTTAGTTCCCAGGGCCAGAGCAGCAGCGTTAAGACTGATGGTGCTTTTCTGCCCAGGATTCTCCTGTCTGGCTTCCTTCTTGTGTCCGTAGTAGGCGACTCTGCCTTCCCCGGGCTCCAAACCTCGGTCAGAAGGGGAACCAGTCTCGTTTACTCTGCGCCAAGAGCTGCCGCGCCAGCCTCAGAAGTCCTGCTGGGGACCTGTGTGGCTCCTCCAAACCTCAGTCAGAAAGGGAGCTGGCCCTGTTTGCTCTGCTCCGAGAGCTGCCGTGCTGAGGTGCCTGTGAAACCGCTGCGCCGGCCACAAGAGTCGCGCTGGCGACCCGTGTGACTCCTCCACTGGGGATCTTCCGCTCCGTGAGCGACCAGAATTTGTCTGAAAGTGTGGTGTACTCTAGTTCTCTGCGCTTTCACTGATCACTGCAATCCCGAGATGTTAGCGATCGGCCATCTTGGATCTTCCCTCCTGACATTTTTTTTAATATCCTTACAGGTTCAGAGATGAGTAAATCATAGGAAATAACCTAAAAGCATCATTTTTTTTTTTTTTTTTTTTTTAAGATGGAGTCTTGCTCTTGTTACCCAAGCTAGAGTGCAGTGGCATGATCTTGGCTCACTGCAACCTCTGCCTCCCATGTTCAAGCAATTCTCCTGCCTCAGCCTCCTGAGTACCTGGGATTATAGGTGTGCACCACCATGCTCAGCTAATTCTTGTATTCTTAGTACAGATGGGATTCATCAAGTTAGCCAAGCTGGTCTCAAACTGCTGACCTCAGGTTGTCCACCCGCCTCGGCCTTCCAAAGTGCTGTGATTACAAGTGTAGGCCGTCGTGCCCAGCCAAAAGCATCAACTATTGAAGGGTTCAATAGAGACAGATAGTTTATGTCTATACCAGAATAAATGCTGAGTTAGAGGTACACGTAGGTACAAAGTGCTTTGTGGACCTGAAGGGTACTTGATCTAATGTGGAACTCCATTCTCTGGAAGGATGATACTTGAGGCAAGTGTTGCTGGATGAGTGAACGCTAGCAGGTGAAAGGAGAGCTGTTTAAGCAAAGAGCATAGGCATAGCAGGGAAAAGATTGGATGGTATGTGAGAAGAACTTCAAGCACATTGGTATTAGTAGAGCATAAAATATGAAGTTGCAAGTGTTGGAGATGAGACCAAAAAGACATGAAAGTGCTGCATTTACAGAAAGCCTTGCTTGCTTTGCCGAGAGGTTTGGATTTCACTCTGTAGCTTTGGAAACTGTTTATACAAAGAAATGTAATAGAAAAAAATGTATTTTAAATTAATTATTCTAACTAAAATGGATAAGGAAGAAGGAGAAGGAGCAAGGCCTTGAAGAATATCAGGTGAGTGTTAATTAAAATAGTTCAGCTATTTTAAGGCCCTAAATGATTGCAGTCATTTTGAAATATAGTGAAGTCTGTTGTTTTGAAGACCAGATGCTTTGGTAGCTCTTGATGGGTTCAAATTATAATCAATAGCAGTCTGCTTCTTGAATATTGTATTTACTAAATAATCCATTGTGTTATACTAAGTCAAGTTTTAAAAAGTGATACACTGGTCTTATCTTTAATTCACACTGTAAAATCTGGTGGGGTAGGCCTGTATTTAGAGAGTTTGATCAAAAGAAGCCAGTCTCATAAATACAAATGAAACTGATTACATATGATGTCTGGAACCAAATAAAGAAGATAGTGGCATTAGTGAAGATGACATTATAGATGCTTCTAGAAAAGTCATAAAAAAAATATCGGGTTTCGAGTATGGAACCATGATTTCCAAATATGTTAGCTATTGAGTACTGCCGGCACTTGAAATAAAAGTACATTTTCTTTCTAGTTTTCTATGTATAGCATGACTGAGCTCTAAGGAAGACCTCTGGCTCACTTGGTCACATTCATTAATTCTTACTACCTCATGTCTACAAATATAATCCAATATACTAAATAGTTGAAAAATTCTTATCTCTGACTAATGTAGATATCTCAGATTCAGTCCATTTCCTTCTGTTGCTTCCTCACTAGAGATGGAGAGCAGGTGGTCACCATGTGACACACTTCGATTTTACAAGAAACTAAAAGAACTTGTAAATTATTTCCTTCACCTTGGATTTTCCTTTCAATTCTCGTCATATATTCATCAGCGTGCCAGAAGTATTTGAATACTGTCATTTCCATGGAATGTTGAGGGATCATTTTATGAGAAATGACAGCGTCCTTACACAGAGAAACATTTAGGGATGTGTGTGTGTCTGTTTCTTTTTGAAATTGAATTAAGACTTTTGAGTTTCGGTGTCTTAAATTTCAGCTTTATGTTATTGTAAGTTAATTTCATTAAATGTTTCCAGTCTGTAGTAGGTTGATGTTGGACCTCATGATATGGAGAGAAAATATTTGAAGTACAGGAAAGAACAAATAGATAATGCTTCTTCTTAGCCTTTGTATTAAAATGAACTTGCTAATTATTTTTAAAGCATTGTTAGTAATAAAATTGACTAAGTTAGGGTAAAATGTGTCTTTTTTTGGGCAACAATGAATGGCTGAAAAGCCACAAATAAGACTGAAGGGAGGAGAAACTTAGAATCACAAATAATTGACAAACAGGACAGATTGTCACCTTATGCAATTTAATTAACTGAAAGGAAAATTTTAAGTTCAATTTCTTTAACATAAAACTGAATTTCCTTTGGAAAAACATTGCATTTGAAGATTTTTTTTAAATCTATAGAAATTATAATACTAAAATTAATTTGTATTAATTGATGTATTAAGAGTTAGAAGAAAGAATAATAAATTATTAGTAATAATTAATTTTGAATTTTTGGTGACCATAGAACTAAGCTTTTAGGAATTTTCCTAATTCTAATTGATAAATTCCTTCATGAAGAAGAACCCTATTTCTCAAGTCAAGTGGTATACAGAATTGATATAAATATTTATTTTAGCTTTTCTCTAGTTTCTAAGTTGTTTAAGTTGTAATTTTTAAGTCTCAAAACTGGAATAAGTTCATTATTAAAAACATTAGTTAAGTAATTCTTGGGAAATACTGAATAACCCCATGCCTGAGAATTAATCTCACATTTTACCAACCAATGGCTAATTTTTTTTTGTAATCCTTTGCAATTGTAAGAAGGGATTAAGCATTGTTTGAGAGAGAGGATTTTGAATTTTAGACCGGTTGTCTTCCAGTGAAAATAAAGTAATGGAAAATTTTCAGTCAGCTACGCTTCTACATTTTAAAGGAATATCAGAACGTATTCTGCCAAATAGTTCTTCAGGATATTTGAGTTTAATGGTGTAAGGTATGACCAGCCCTCCTGGACTTGGCATAGTTGTAAACATAGTCTAGACCTTTGTGAGCCGTAGAAGTGGTGACATGGGTAATTTCACAAGAGACAAGATAGTAACTTGACTTATAGACTGCATCTTTGCAAGTGTTCTGGTCATGTTTATGTGATGTGACAGAGGGACTTCTTGATAAAGCAATAGTGAAGGATTAAAAAAAATCAGCATTCACTGAGTGCTGAAACTACACAGTAAAGTAAAATGAAAAGAGAAGGTATATTTTAGTGACTGAAAACTGAGATTCATTCTTAAGTTTGTGGCCTAAGCCATGTGACTAGAACGTAGCTAGTAGCACTACCACCCAGTCTTCTCTTTTAACTAACTACCAAGCTGACAGTTTTTATGATGATTTCCATAATGCAGTGGTTATCATGTTTGCCTCAGAAGCTGACAATTTTCAATGCTAGCACCTTTTGCTTCTTCTCTCCTTCCTTTAAGCCTTTCATTGCCCTCATCACTTAATATGGAATTTTGATAATGGAATTTTCTAATTGGAATCTACAACCTCAAACTAAAAAGGACAAAGGAGTGCTAAGATAGCAATTAAAAGTGCAGTAGTAGATGTTTTCTCCAATTCCCGCCTTTCTAACTGTTGATACTGCTACTAGTCGATTACCTTTATTATGTCTGAGGTCATTTGCCAGCACATAGGGCTGCAACACCAGTGGCCATCCCTCTCATGGGAGATGTGCCTAGGAACAGTTTATATACAGGACCACCAGAAAAATAACTGTTTGTGCTTTAAATAATCAAATTGTTACCTATGCTCTACACGATTCCAAAATGTTTAAGCTGCAATCATTTCATCTCGCTTTCTCACATGATAGAGAAGGAGGCCACGGTTCTAGAGTGATGAAGTGTGCAGTGTCATATAACCAGTGGTAAAACCGAGTGGACAGTTATGACTGTTGGCAGTGTTTACAGCATTGGTTGAACATCATTTGTTCATTCATTCATTCAGCAGTCCTTTTTGTGTGGAAAGTAACTTGTTAGCTCACAGCTTAGCCTAGGATTTCCCAACCTCGGCACTGTTAACATTTTGGACTGGTAAATCAGTCAAAATCATTGTCTTTGTCTGTATTTCTGTCTCTCCCATATCTTTGTCCTGGTTATGGAAATTGAGGCTTAGACAGCACTAATAATAATTTTTCTAGAACTATTCTTATGAAAGAGCAACTCTTTTCTTTCTTTTAAAACTTTTACCCTAAGATCAAACAAAGGTCAAGAAAGGAGGGTCAGAGGAAGAGCCAGCTGAGAACATTCTGCAGTACAAGTTCAGACTATGTTCTCCCAGCTGGAGGGAGGAAACATTGAAGTAGATACACCAGGTGTATTTTAGGAAGGCTTCTGGGAGCTTCCCACAATGTTTCTGCTCAGATTTTCTAATGAAAACTTAGTCACATGCACTCATCTCATTATTAGGAGACAGGGAATTATACTCTCTATTCTTAGCAGCTGTGTGCCTTCCTACAATAAAGGGGTTCTATTATAGTGAAAAAGGATGGAGCTCTGTCAGATGGGTGTTCTTTTTTCTTTTTTAATAAAACCAGTAGCAAAGGGGATTCCATAAGCAGATATTCAGTCGAAATCGGTTCCTAGAATTGGCTCATGTGACTAATTCTGTAACAATAACCAAAACACTTTAACCCTTTGAAGAATGGGGAGTCATTTTCCTTTAAATGTTAAAACTAAGCAGTTGGGCTGTTTAATGCTGATTTTGAGAAAGGTCTTGTGTTTTAGTCTGGGCTCCATCCTTTTGCTGACTGAGTGGCCTGTAATTAATTTCCATGAACCTCAGTTTTCTACTCTTTAACATGAGAGTTATAGAAATATGTTGGGGTTTTTTCCCCTTCTATCTATAAGCATTATCTTCCAGAAATCCTTGATAGGAAAATATACAAAATTGGCTCAAGAGAATAAGATTGTGAATGAACCTGCAAAGCTCTTGAAAATGTTTTGTTTTTCTTATCATAAAATCATAGAGATAGCACAGTCAATAAGGACATTAACTTTTATATACATCTTAGGATTATGTGTATTGGTATGGAGCCCAGTTTATGCCCTTCAGGGCCTTTTGGCCTTCCTCAGTAGAAAACCCTGAACTAGGAGTATCACCTCTTGTCTCTTTCACCTGCTCAAGGCCTGGCTCCAGTGCAGACTCCTGCTGCAGTGGGAACCACAGCATCTTGGTGCAGAGGCTTCAGGGCACATTGGCTCCTCCCATCATGTCTAGACCACAGTGGAGTACCGCACTGTCAGCCCTGGGCTCTGGCCTCTCCTGTCACTGCTATAGGGGCCAGGTGACACTCTGAAAGGCAGAAAAGTTCTTGTTCCATGGGGTGAATTTTGATCAATTACCGGAAGGAACTGGCAGATAAATCCAGCTTCTTGCTTGCTTACCCAATGAACAGCCCCAAGGGGTGTTGGTTTTGGACAGCATGAATGGAGATGTGCCCTAGAGTCAAAGTAGCTGACCCGGCTCCTCATGCTGCTGTGGCCAGCCCAGTCCGGACCACTTGTATTTACCTTCCTTCCTTGTCTCACATTTCTTTATTCCTTAATCTTGCCACGCATGTGCCTGCGCGTGCACACACACCCCAAGCTTCAGCAGGCAAGCTTTGCCTCAGGCAATGTTTTCTAGGAAATTTGAACTAAAGCAGTATTATATGTAATATAATATAGAAATTTAATTTCTACTGCTATTGCTTTTACCTTAGGAATAAGAAAAAAAAATGCCTCTGTCAGTTTTAGTCAGATTCAGTACTCGTTATAAGTGGTCTAAGCAGTCTTTGTCATGCCTAGTATTTTATCAGTTCATATTTGTTCATCTACGTTCTTTGTCATCCCAGAAGAGCAGAGAAATCCTAATTCTTGGCATGGAACAAAGCTTCAGTAGTTTAATGACGAGATCTCCAAATTCACCCAGGGTGATTTTCCAAATATCCTGTCTGGTATGCAGAATTATGTAACCCTAGTTTTATCCCCAGCTTGATGTCAGAGCCATGAGCTTGTAGCCACTCCACACACTGTCTGCCTCCTAATTCCAGTCTTCCTTGTCTTCCTACAGCTATAAGAGAAGATTGACAATTGGATGCTGTATTAGTCAGGGTTCTCTTAGAGGAACAGAGCATATATGTAAAGGGGAGTTTATTAAGTATTAACTTACACAACAAGGTCCCACAATAGGCAGTCTGCAAGCTGAAAGCAAGGAGAGCCAGTCCAAGACCCAAAATGGAAGAACTCGGAGTCCGATGTTCAAGGACAGGAAGCATCCAGCACAGGAGAAAAGGCTGGGAGGCTAGGCCTGTCTCTCCTTTTTACATTTTTCTGCATGCTTTATATTCTCTGGAAGCTGATTAGACTATGCCCACTAGTTTAAGGGTGCATCCGCCTTCCCCAGCCCACTGACTAAATGTTAATCTCTTTTGTCAACACCCACACAGACACACCCAGGGTTAATGCTTTGTATTCTTCAATCCAATCAAGTTGAAACCTAGCATTGACTATCACAGATGCTGTCATATGTTTTCAACATCATTCTCTTTCTCTTGAAAGGTTTAAAGAAGCATTACAAATGCCCCAAACCTGCTCTACTTCCTACTTTACCTCTCTCATCCCCCTTTTTTTTTTTTTTTTTTTTGAGATGGAGTCTTGTTTTGTCGCCAGGCTAGAGTGCAGTGGTGTGATCTCATCTCACTGCAACATCCACCTTCCAGGTTAAAGTGACTCTCCTATCTCAACCTCCCAAGTAGCTGGGATTATAGGCCCGTGCCACCACACCTGGATAATTTTTGTATTTTTAGTAGAGAAGGTTTTCACCATGTTGACCAGGCTGGTCTTGAACTCCTGACCTCAGGTTATCCACGTGCCTCGGCCTACCAAAGTTCTGGAATTATAGGCATGAGCTACCATTCCAGGTCTCTCATGCCCGCTTTCTTTAATCTCTTTCTGTGTTCACTTTTCTTTCTTTCTTCCCTCATTTCTTCCTTTTGTCCCTCATATCTTTTTCTCCTTCAACTCCAACCTCACTCCGCACTTTTTTGGGGAACGAAATGAAGTGCTTTAGTTGTAATCTGTTGCTTCCTTAGGTTGCATTTTACTTTGCAAGGAACATTGGGAACATCTGGGAACCAGACAGATTTAATTTTGATTACCTGCTCTTCCTGTCATAAGCTCTATGACCTTGGTCAAATTACTTCTCCTCTCTGATAATGTGTTCATCTTCATAAAATGAGGATTTATTATTCTTACCTTGTAGAATTTGTATGTGAAGTTCTGGTATACAAACTACTTTACAACCACTTGAGAAAGGTCCATTTCAGTTGTTCTTAGTCAGCCCTGAGCATAAATACCCGTCACAAAATAGGTATTTACTAAAAGCTTAAGTTAATGAATGAATCAATAAAAATCTACTTGTGAGCCAGGTGTCAGCATACCCTTAGGAAACTTTCTGTTCTCTTCATTCTAATTTTTGTTAGTTCTTACCAGTTTTTCAACTTTTGTGTTTCTCCTTGTCTCTCTCTATCCCATCTCCATTTTTCCTTCTCATTTTTAAACAGAATTCAATTGTTGAAGAATATAACAATGCCAAAAACTGAAGAAAAAGGAAAGTAAATATATTATTTAGAAAAATGGAGATGAATGTGAATCAATAGCTTAAACATTTGTAAGTATTTGCCTTCAGGGATCAGAACTTTGGAATAGAGATGGAGTAGGGAGCTGGCTTAATTTATAATTTTAAATCCCTTCACATATGATTAGATTATTGAAAACTGTGTATGTTTTAAATCCCTTCACATATGATTAGATTATTGAAAACTTCCATCTATGGAAGATGAATATTTAGCATCCTTACGTACCACAACCCCTAACTAATACTTCAAACATATTTCCATTACCTTCCAAATATATATCATTTGGTTACGTTTTTAAAAAGATCAATGCTCATTGTTCATATAACTTTGTAATTATGGTTCATAGGTAAACCATATCACATTCTATGATTACATATTTTTGCATAAGTTTTTTTCTTTCTTGGTGTCAATAATTGCCTTACTTTCAAGTTTTGCTTAATTTTCTGTTTCCAAGTACAAGTATATAATTACAAAACAGATCTTCTGCCAGATGTGGTGGCTCACACCTGTAATCCCACCACTTTGGGAGACTGAGGTGGGTAGTTCACTTGAGGCCAGGAATTTGAGACCAGCCTGGCCAATGTAGCAAAACCTCGTCTCTACTAAAGATACCAAAATTAGCTGGGCATGATGGCTTGTCCCTGTTGTCCCAGCTGCTTGGGAGGCTGAGGTGTGGGAATCATTTGGCCTGGGAGGCGGAGGCTGCAGTGAGCTGAGATGTTGCCACTGCACTGCCACCTGGGTGATAGTCTTAATAGGTTTAAACATATCAGATAATATCTTCTCCAATCTCTTGTTTTAGAGACATTTCTCCTCTAACTCTCATGTTAGCCAGTTGCGTTAAAGTTCAAAGACTTACTTGTCCATCTAATTTTCTGGAAGATCATGTTACCATTATTTGGGGAGTTCCTGTTCCTCTCTAAGTTCCTGTTTTTCCAGATCTTGTGGCTTACTTTTTTGAGTTATTCCCTCATGTGAGCAGAACACACCCTTCAGTATTTTCCTGAGAAATGGTACAGAAGCAGTAGAATTTTTGAGGCCTTGCACATTCGTAAATGTTTTTATTCTACCCTCAACCTGGATTGATAATTTAACTAGAGATGGAAAGCTAGGTTTGAATGAATTAGTCCTCAGAAATTTGAAGGCTATGGATTTTGATTTATAGCTTCTTTTATGTTGTTGAAGACCCATTATTGATGTGATTTCTGATGTTTTTTATGTAAGCTCCATTTTCTTATGGGTTGCTTTTAGATTTTCAATTTTATCCCTGTTTTTTAAACATTTTATGAAGACATGCCTTTTGTTTATTTTCTCATTCATTGTACAGTATACATATTGGGCCATCTGAATATGAAAACTTTAAAACAATTTGTTCTGGAAATTTTCCTGAATTTTTTGGCAATTTTTTTGATTGTTTTATCTCTCATTCAGCAGTTCTGTTAGTCAGATGGGCTTCCTATGTCCTTTATCTTTTAAAACTCTATTTTCTGTTTTTAATTAATAGCGCTTTTCTTTATTTACATTTAATTTCTATAGATTATATTGTCTTATGTATCTATTTGTTTTTAATTTTTCTACCCAGAACTCTGTTTTGAGATCTATCAACATTTAATATTTCCAACTTCTGTGTGGGTACTCTGTGGTACAGATCTATTACATTTTATGTACCCTCTAACAAATACTCCAGTTCCTTTTCTGTTCCCAAAGGTAACACCTTAATGAAGATCCTCATTCATATTTGCTGTGGACGTTTCTGTTAGCATCTCGTTGAGAGATACGCCCAGAAGTTGGTTCTTACGACACACACATATATGTCCCTTAGTAGTGCAGTATTTCCCTCTAAAAATACTTCACCCCCTACAATCCCATCAGTAGTACATAAGGGTTCCTGTGTCTCCACATGCTCTCCCCACATGGCATCATTCAACATTCTAATTCGTATGGCATCCAATTGATATAACGTAATATCTCTGGATTTAATTTGCTTGCCTCCATTAACTAATGTGTTTGAGCTTTGAGCGGCTCTTATATGTGTGTTACACTTTAGGTTTCCTCTTTAGTGTGTTATTCCTTTATATCCTTGACATGCATTATCTGCTTGCTTCTCTTTCTGTCCTGTTTGTAGGATTTCCCTATAAATGCAAATGTGAATCCTTTGGTTTCTAAGAGTTTGATCACCTGGTGGTGGTCATGATGATGTAATTGGGAAAGCAAGAGATAAAGTGAATTATAATGGTACAACCCTACAGGAGAAAGCCTTTTTGGGATGTCTGGATTTCAGCAGATTGTGGATGGGAGAGTTGGTGGAGAATGTGTTGGGGAGATTAGGAGTTGTTGGGTGGAATCACCCACAGGAGAGACATTGCTGTGCATGCCGCACCAATATTCTCAACAAACTGAGATTCCGGATGCCAAGATCCCTTGTACCCCAGGTAACACCTAAATGACATAGGGTGGACTATGCTAGCAGCTGGCCCTTCTGGGAATCAGAGGTGGTGGTGCTGCTATGGGCTCCCATTCTGGGCAAGAAGTACATCCCACCATCAGAGGAATAAGAAGTCTAATTAGGGGTGATAGTTAGGGCTACCTCTAATCCTCTTATGTGTTTTCAGAGCCTAGCACCATGATAATTTATAAGAATTCCTCAAGTTTTTAGAATAGAAACTTAGCTATTGATTTTTATTATTACTCAAGTTGAAGGATTTCTCAAAGTAGTGCTTATTTAGATAATGGTTATACTAACATGATGACATAAATAGTTGCTTGGGAAATTTTACAGTATCCTATGTGGCAATTTATAATATTGAGACTGTCTTGAAAATATCATGAATCAATGTCAATGATGTATTCCTTTACTACAAAGAAATGTAGACATATTCACTTCTTTGACATTAACATTAAAATGAAGGGTACTAATTAAAGTATTTAAGCAAAGCTTTCTAGTAGTCTTTTATAGAAAAATGTGGTTAGATAACATGTTTATAATTTATTTCCATTTGTGATTAAGTGTGATAAAGTCTGTTCTTCATCTTTGGTACTTGCTTGTGGTCAGTGGAAGACATTGGATTGGCCTTTTTTAAAACAGTAGTGTGTATTAAAATGAACCTGAATAGTGTTTATTGTACCCAACAGGTAATATTTCATCCCTCACCCTCCTCCCACTCTTTGGAGTCTCCAGTGTCTATTATTCCACTCTGTATATTCATGTGTACCCATTTTTTAGCTCCCACTTATCAGTCACAACATACAGAAATACAGTTTTTGGCTGTTTCTGAATCAGTTTTCTTAGGATAATGGCCCCCATTTCTATCCATGTTGCTGCAAGAGACATGATTTCATTCTTCTATATGGCTAAGTAGTAAGTATTCCATGGTGTATGTATATCACATTTTTAAAATCCAATTATCCATTGATGGACACTGAGGTTGATTCTATGAGTTTGCTATTTTGAATGCTGCTGTGATAAACATATGAGGGTGGGTAACTTTTTGATCTAATGATTTCTTTCCCTGTGGGTAATCCCAGCCAGTACTGGGGTTGCTAGATAAAATGGTAGTTCTATTCTTAGTTCTTGACAAAATCTCCATACTGTTTTTCATAGAAATAATTTATATTTCCACCAACAGTGTATAATCATTCCCTTTTCTCTGCAGCCTCGCCAATGTCTGTGATTTTCTGACCAGCCATTCTGACTAATGTGAGATGGTATCTCATTGTGGTTTTAATTTGCATTTCTCTGATGATTAGTGAGATTGAGCACTTTTCATGTTGGTTAGCTGCTTGTGTATCTATGAGAAATGTCTATTCATGTCCTTTGTCTACTTTTTAATAGGGTTATTTGTTTTTTTTCTCCTGGAGTTGATTGAATTCCATGTAGGTTATGGATATTACCCCTTTGTTGGATGGAGTGTTTGCAAATGCTTCCTCCCTTTCTGTAGGTAGTTTCTTTACTTGTTGATTTCTTTTCCTATTCAGAAGCTTTTTAGTTTAGTTAAGTTCTATTTTTCTTTTTTTGTTTTTGTTGCATTGGCTTTTGGGGTCTTAGTCATAAATTCTTTCCATCAGTCAAAGTCCAGAAGAGTTTTTCTTAGGATTTTTTCTAGGATTTTTTTCTAGATTGAGTTTTGCTCTTGTTGCCCATGCTGGAGTGCAATGGTGTAATCCTGGCTCACTGCAACCTCCGCCTCCCGGTTTCAAGCAATTCTCCTGCCTCAGTCTCCTGAATAGTTGGTATTACAGGTGCCTGTCAAGATGCCCAACTAATTTTTGTATTTTTAGTAGAGACAGGGTTTTATCATGTTGGCCAGGCTGGTCTCAAACTCCTGATCTTGGGTGATCCGCCCCTCCCTCGGCCTCCCAAAGTACTGAGATTACAGGTGTGAGTCAACATGCTTGGCCTTACAGGATTTTTATAGTTTCAGATCTTACCTTGAAGTCTTTAACACATCTTGAGTTAATTTTTGTACATGGTGAGATAAGAGATTGGGGTCCAGTTTCACACTTCTGCATATGGCTATCCAATTTTTCTGGCATCATTTATTGAATGGGGTGTCCTTTCCCTATTATATACTTTTGTCAGCTTTGTCATTTTTATCTTTGTGATATGCCTAAAGTCTTATCAATATTTGACATTTTAAAAATGAATATAAACCACAATTTTAAAAGCAAAGTTGACACTTGGAGTTTGTGCTTCTCTGGTTTCCTTCCATTTCTCATTTGAGTGTCTAAAATGGTCATGTGGCAAGACCACAGTTAGTAGGTAATAATATGAGCACTATGCCCAGAATAAATGCAGTGCAGATTAGAAAGCCAACTGATTGAAGACCCAAATGTGGCTTACTTTCCATGAGCTATAATTTGGTCTGGGAACTAATTTGCCATTTTTGAGCATATATTTTATTTATTTAGACAGTAGTTGCCTCTGTCTCTGTATCTCCTCTCTGTGTCTCTCTATCTTTATCTGCATAGACATGTAGTAAGTAATGGTAGCAACTATGATACTAAAAACCGTACTACACTTTATATATGTTCACTTATCTTCCAGGACATCCTCTTCTACCTCACTCCTCATCTTTTTTCCATCAGGATTATTATTTTATTGTAACTTTATTTTAAATAATTACCTAATTTAAATGTACTTGCTGTGGATTGACAGAAAACATCCCATTATAGTATGAAGTCTCTATTTTTAAAATAATGCTATGTCAATAAGAAAACAGTGATCATGAACAGCATTTAGTAATAATTCATGGGTTATTTTCTCCTTCCTTCAGCAGCACTAATTTCAGAGAAAATTCTTAGTTTGATATCCGTAACAAGTAACACAGAAACAAGAGGTAGCTATATGGGGTTACATTTCTAAGTCAAATATGACTTCACTTACATGAGCAGTAAATCATGGCTTTTGGAGGAAATGTGACTTGCAAGGATAAGTGCCTTTTGTTTTCTAGAGCATGCTTCCCTAGATTACAGTTGTCCCTCATGTGGCCTCGTCTTTTATCTCAGCTCTTTAATTTTATGCTTAAACTGAATGTGCTTTTGTTATCTACATAATTGGAATCTTTGAGATGTTCTTTTCTGGCCTGGTGGTGTGAAGGGATAGAGTTTGAGTAAGAGTCCAGGAAGTGGTTCTCGGAATGATTTTTGTATTGCCAGAAATGCTGAAGTATTGGCACCAAATTAACATTTCCAGAAATGTCACCGAACACAAACTGAAAACAACGATACCACAGCTGTGCACTCTCCTCCTGAAACCAATTTCTTCCTCTTCTATGAAAAGTGAGAAATTTTAAGCATCTGTTTTTAGATGAAAGGGAGTAATTTTCTATACTATACTGTAACCCAGCTGGTTGATCACTTAGTGGATTTGAGTTATGGCTGTTTGTACAGATTTGTCCCTTGTACCATGGATAATAATTTGTTGAACAAATAGAATGTCTGTGAGGGTCTGTGGTGCCCACTATTATAAGAGGAAGAATTTCACTTATTAAATATTTATTGGGTATTCATTTGGTATTCCATTTTAAGGTAGTTGGGGGTGTATACATAAAATCTCTGCTGTAAGTAGAACATGAACACTATTAGACACTCATACATACAACCATATGAGCATTCAAAAGGGAGAGAGTAAATAGAAGGGAATTATGAATGGCGTTTATTTGAGCTGGATGCTGAACGTAGATATAATTTAAATGTGTGGAAATTGGAAGAAATGAGCATTTATGTCAGATGGAATGACCTAGATAGAGAAAAGAAAAAAGGATCATAGATAGGGAGCTGAAAAAGAGCTAGTGAGGGAGACCTTTAGAAAGGTATGTTGCAAGTTAGTTGTGGGCATGAAGCACCTGATTAAAGAGTAACATCCACCAAGCAAAAGATGAGAAATTCACCTGGGTATCTACTCCAACAGGGAGCGCAGAGGAATAGCCTCTCTATCCTGAACCTTCGGCTTCTCTGTTTACTTTGGGTCAGCTGTTTCATGTTTTGTAATGTGAGTTCCTTAACACACCTTTTGTGCTGCGGTACAACTCATTTTCCAGCTATATTTCTCTTAGTAAGATCCCATTTTTTCCTTAGATAATAAGAATTATTTGAATAGTTTGATTTCTCACTTCTCCCCATTTATAGATAGCAACACTTGAATGTACAAACATCTCAGGACTTTTTACGTGGTCTAAAAATGACATGAACTCTTAAAGCAGAACCTTACTTACTTTTCCTTTTCAGCACAATTTTACAAGCTCACTTTCTAAAATTTCATACATGGAAAAAGATTATGATACGTTCTTGGAAATATAACCAAGAAGAAAGTTAAGAGTGCCAATGGATCAAAATAGCATTTCCTAGGTAGATTAACCTGGATCTGACAACCTCGGAATAGTAGGAAAAATCCCTAAAGCCAGAAAATTTCCCTTCTCTTCAGTGTGGTTCAAAAACTGCCGTTACTTCTACACCTGGCAAAAACTGCAATTACTGGCAAAAACTGCAGTGACTTCTGTACCAATCTAATACTTCCCCCCTCCTTCTTTCCCATCCTCTACCCACCCATCTATCTGTGCATCTCTTCCTTATTTTTAAATAACCTCTTCTAGGTATTTATGCAAGCGATAAAGCAAAACATTATGTGTTTGAAACACATAAATAAAACTGTTAAAAAAAAAAATCAGTTCCAGAATCTCTGGATGGAGAGAAATAGGCATCTGCATTTTGAATGTGCTTATAGACACCTGACGAATTCAGGTGATCCAGAGGTTTCAGTTTTAGAGACACTGAAATGAAAAAAAGGATCAGTACTTCTTTGGCCAATAAAATTTATGATTGTAGTTACTTAGTATTTATTTCGTATGGACTTATAAATGGAAAAGACATATCTGGTGGATACAATATTTTTATAGTTGGAGGAGATTATATACCCAAGTGTGTCCTTTTCCCTTCAGTATTTAATTCCAGTTGCATTTCTATGGAAGTATGCCATAGGATAAAAGGCAGTTACTCCCTTCTCTGCTATTGCCCCTCCCAGATCCTCCCCAAAACTCCAGCACATTAGAAACAAAGGTCAGCTATTAGAATTATGTTCAGAATTTATGATACAGAGGTTATCATAAATTCTGATCGACTTTGAATTTTCTTATTTAATTATTTGAAACTACCAGCATTTAAAAATCTTTTCCTCCATGCCAAGAATGAGTTGTTTGATATTTCAGGTGCCTTTTGTGGCTAAGAAATAATATGATTCTGTGAAAAGAGTCTATGTGAATGGCTCTCCAGACATTATATATTGACTCATCTGAATCAACAAAAAGCCTAAAAAAGACATTTTTCTCTTAGTCACATCTCAGCTCTACTGTTTCAGAATCTGTTGTTGAGAGTCAATTATAGAGCTTTTAGTGGGACTCTACTGTAGCCAGCCTGGCTCCTACCCATACTGCAGTTTCATTTGCTCCAAAGGAGATTTGATTTGCCCTGTTTGTTTATACATGTATTTCTCACTGCAAGATGGAAAGTTTTTTGAGAGCAGAGTATATACTGAAATGGCTTGTTCCACTTCCTTCTTCCTGTTTTTACTAAATTAAGGTTTTACACATAGTAGGGACTCACTATATCTTTATTAAATAATTATGTGGGTCTTTGATGGGGATGGTGAAAATCAGGGTTTTCTGGACGCTCTGAATGAAATATTTTTTGTTGTTATTGCTATCCTTTAGGATGGAAAGAAGAAGTTTGACAAAGAGAGTGAAAAATATTACTCTATCCTTGAAAAGCATTTAAATTTGTCTGCAAAGAAAAAGGAGTCTCATTTGCAAGAGGTAAGCTTTTCCAACTGAGATATGGAAAAAGCATTAAGTCATGTAAAGTTGAAATTTCCAAAGGTTCAAGTATCTCAAAATCTGCTCCTATTTAATAAAATAATTACGGTAACAATAGCTAACTTAATTGAGCACTTACTATGGATGGTACTTTAAACACATTATAACTGTTTCAAGTGAAGCATTAACATTTCTTCCAAATGAGAAAGGTTGAAATAATATCTTTTCCTTTTTGAGCATTTTTTAGGAGCAGAACCTATTAAATTCATGTTATGGCCTTCATATTAAATTAAAATATCTGTGACATTGATTTTAAAGCTTTGCTTTAGCATTGGGAGAAAGATAGATACACAGCTACACATTTTATTTTATTTTTATTTTTTATTTTGTTTTATTTTTGAGGTGGAGTTTGGCTCTGTAGCCCAGGCTGGAGTGCAGTGGTGTGCTCTCGGCTCACTGCAGCCTCTGCCTCCCAGGTTCAAGCGATTCTCATGCCTCAGCCTCCTGAGTAGCTAGACGGGGTTTCACTGTTGGTCAGACTAGTCTTGGACTCCTGACCTCAAGTGAATGATCTGCCTGCTAGCCTCCCAAAGTGCTGGGATTACAGGCATGAACCACCGTGCCCAGCTACTACACATTTTAAAATCTCAATTATTATATACCAGTTTTCTTTAAGAGCAAATGGATAAATATTTTACTCACATCTAAGCGGTTTATTTCTTCCCTCTGTCCGAAATATATCTTATTCTTCCCATTGATAGTGTTTTAACTATAAATAATAAAATCAATATTAGTTATTTTACTAAGGAATAATGTAGTGTTCCAGTTTCAGTGACATGGCCTGTCAAAAAAACCAAAAAACAAAAAACCAGACTTCCTTGCCATTGTCACCTTGAGAGCAAAAAAAGCCATGAAAGTAGCACCCTCGTCACTCCCCGCCTCCTGGTATACACTGATGTGAACACCGTGAGTAGGGAGTTGTTGGGGTGGCTCACCTGCAGCTCACCACTGCTGTCTACAAAGCAATGGAGAAGCTATAGTCTATTTAGTCTCTTCCTCCTCTCTCTTCATTTGCAGGTGTTACAGTCAAGAACCTCTTTCTTGATACCTCTGCTAGGAAAGCCTCCTTTCCTGTACTGCTTTTCAAATTCAACCTGCTCCTCAGCTGTCTTTATTCCTTTTCTTATTTCTCCTACCTCTGAGTTCAACCACAAGGCATGCCTAACAGCTCAGAGTATTATAAAGTTCCTACAGCCTCAAAAAGAAATAGGAGTGTTACTTTCCAGCTTATGTTCTCGTCGACAGTATCAAATTTCTTTTAAAGATGTTTAACATTGGGAAGTTTTGTTTTGCTTGATATTTATATATGACTTCATCAGTATGCTTTCTGTTATTAACACATGCTATTAGAAATAGTATAATTTAATATATAATTGTGTGCTTATGGAAAGATTTTGATGCTAAACTAATGGAAGACAATCTGCCATTAAGAAAAACTAGATTTCTATTTTTAATTTCTTGGACATATTTAACCTTACTATATTTGGTACTGCTTGTTGTAATTTAATACAATGTTTACATGTGCCAAATGTTTTAAATGCTCATATTAAGACCAAATGTCTTAATATATTGTACTAAAAGAAACCTAAGAGAGGATAGGGTTATGGTATGGATGTGAATATAGTCACGTAGAGTGACACTCACCTCATTATTACCAGTACATCATCATCTATCATGCCCAGGGCTATGGCCGGCTTCCTTTTTACAAATTGACTATAGGAAAATTAAGCGTGGTCGTTAGAGGCCCTAAAGAACTTTAGGTTCCTGATAAATATGAGAGGTCATCCTTTGAAAAGATACTGTTCAAATCATCTTAAGGAAATGGTAACATTATCCTAATTTTAAAGTGTTCTATATCTCAGTTTTTCCTGACAACTTAACTCAGCATTTATTACCTGCCTTGCTAGTAGCTTAGGCTATGGTATAATAGAATATTCATTCTGGTTCCATATTTAAGTGGAGGCTGGAAAAGGTAATAGCCTAGTAATATCCTCCTTCCCACCTCACTCCACACGTACACACACGCTTCTTTTCCAGGAGATACATCCCCGAACACAACACAACTAACAAATTGTATTAACATAGCTTCTCAGGGATATGTAAAGTAGACAAGGCAAAATGTAGCTTGGATTATTTTTAACCCTCTCCCCCCTAGGAATCAAACCTGTTGTAGGGAGATGCTGCCATAAAAACATTTAATTCTGTGACATGGCATTAAAAGTCATCTGCTCCATTCTAGAACAGCTCTGATCCTCTGTCAGCACCAAGCTTATTAACTTGTTCCCAGAAAGGCCCCTCTGTGCCTTCCTGCTGGCACAGCTGACATCTTATTCATTTTGTTCATGAAAAATAAGTGACTGCCCATTTATTTCCAGGACTGAATGGAAGGGTCATCTTTTACTAATAAAATCTCAAGGCCGTCAATTAGACCATTGGAGTAAACAGTCGGACAATCAGAAGCAAACTTATCAAGATTATAGGCTTTATAGTGGATGAAAAGAAGTAATATTTGTTACATGAATAAATAATTCTTTTCTAAGCATAAAGTAAAGGGAAGGTATCATAAAGGAAATGTAGAAAGGCCTGAATGATTAAAAATAAGTGATCTCTTTCAAAAGGCATTAAACCAAATTAAATGACAAACCATTAGGGAATTTAAACAGTATATAACATGGGGTTATTATCTCTTATCTACGAGAAGCATTTGCATATCAATGTGAGAAAGGTAAACACTTCAGTGGAAAAAAGGGGCTAAGGATGAAGACAGGCATTGACTAAGGAGGAAATATGAACTATAATAAATATGGTTAGTTTCAGTGTCACATGTATTCAAAAATGCAAATAACAACGTGTCATTTTCAATTTGATAAAGATAATATCTATTGTTAGTGAAAGTATAGGAAACTGGGCACACTTTTGTTCTCCTGGTGGGAGCATAAAAGGATTTAATCATTCTTATGGTAAATTGGACATTGTAATTGCAACAAACCTAAAACATGCTAGGTGAGATGAGTTCTCTTAGTAAGAATTTACCCCAAAGAAATAATCAGAGATGAGCATAAAAACTGTGTGAATATTGTTTGAATATTGATCCAGGAGTTATTCATAAGTGCAGAAATTTAGAAATGGCACAGAGTGCTTGAGGTAAATATACAAATGTAGTTTGACCAAAAAATGGAGTGTGATATGTTAAAAGTTTCATTTGGAGAATAATTTAAAGACATTGATACATATTCATACAAATAAGCAGGAAGAAAACAAACTGTAAACCAGAATATACAGTATTACACCAAGTTTGTTTTAAAGTAAGTTTGTGTGTGTGTGTGTGTGTGTGTGTGCGTGCGTGTGTGCGTGCGTGCGCTTCACATCAAAATATTAACAGTGGGATTGCAATTCTTACTATTTTCACATTTCTCTGCCATAGTAAGAAATAATGAATGAGCTTACAATAAGGAATGTTTTTACATTTATAATTAGGAGAAAAGTAAAGGAGAAAATAGATCCCCTTTAGAAATCCAGTTTTTGGTTTTCCACCTATCACTAACTACTCTTTCAATAGGTTCCTCTTGAGACATCTCCTAAATAAAGCAAAGTCCTTAGGCATAGTTGTTACACCTCTATCCTTATCCTTCAGTTTCTGTCCCTGAAACTTCTTCTACTTATCTATTGTTTATGACATCTGAATGAACATCTCTCAAGGCATGACTTTGTCATGCCTGACAGTCTTTGCACTGTCTGCTGGCTGGTTACCAAGACTTTAGACTGACTAATTCCTAATGAAATGTGAAATCTTGTACATCACCATCTTTTCCCAAATTTGCTCCTACCTCTCATTTTCTTAATTTGCTGATATTGTTGTTAGTAGTTTATTTATTTTTGAGACAGAGTCTCACTCTCTTACCCAGGCTGGAGTGCAGATGCATGTTCTTGGCTCACTGCAACTTCCACCTCTTGGATTCAAGTGATTCTTGTGCCTCAGCCTCTGGAGTAGCTGGGATACAGGTCTGTACCACCGTGACTGGCTAATTTTTGTATTTTTGGAGGAGAGAGCGTTTCACTATGTTGGCCAGGCTGTTCTCAAACTCCTGACCTCAAGCGATCCACCTGCCTTGGCCTCCCAAATTGCTGGGTTTACAGGCATAAGCCACAGCGCCTGGCCTAGTATTATTTATTTGTTTCACATTTATCTTTGACTTTTTCTTGCTTCTCACACCCACATCTTTCAGCTTCTCTTTCCTGCTGGGGTGCACGAGACACCTTCACCATTACCAGATAAGAGATCTTTTAATATTCATATGTACTCAGCCCCACCACTTAATGTATTCTGTACTGTCCTTATGTTAATCTTGAATGTTGCTTGTTTCTTGTCAGCCTCCTCCTCAAGTTTTTGCACTGCCTATATGATGATATCTGCACTCATTCTCTTTTTTTCCTGCCTTAACTCTCCTTTCTGTCTCTTCCAAAGAAAACCTTCATCACAAACCTTTTGTCCTGCCTAACCATGACTTCTTTTCTCCTGACTCTATCCCATCACTCAAACGCTTGTTGTTTTATATCTTCCCCATTCTTCAAAGTCTAGTTTAAATCTTTTCTCCTCTGGAAATGGTTCAACAAATATCACTTGATGCTTTTTTCTCTATTTTGTATTGAGATAGATTTACAATAAACTATCTGTAGAACCATATGGTTTTCTTATGAAATTAATCTGTTTTTTGAAAGTCCTTTTCTTACCAGGTAAACAACTCTTTACACCTGTTGTTCTGGCATAGTTATTACTAGTGCTCCCTTTCAGTTTCCCATTCAAAATGATCTCAGTTTGAATGAAGAATCTTGGGGTTACTCTACTAATCCAGTACAAAATATACAGCACCAGTTGCCAGTGGATTTATAAGCAAGTGTTTGCTAGTGAACCATATGAGGAGCTTACATACCAAAGATACTTATTCTACGTAAAAGAATGCCTTTCTACATCATGTACTGTAAAGAAATTAAACGGTCATATTCCTTAAGTACTGTAAGTACTGCGTGCTCTGGATGACGTTTCCTAACAGCTTTGGTTTATCAAATTTCAGTTGCCCACATTGGAGGCTATGAAAACATCTATAAGTGCCAAACAGCAAGAGTCGTTTCTCTTTTATCCTTTCTTTGCTTCCAATTTCCCTTTTCGGAGGGGTGTGAGTGGAATGAGATTGTGCATGGCAAACAAGTTTCTGAAGACATGACTTAATACTTTTGTGTTGGGGTCTTCAAGACCACCCCCAGCTTTGGTAATTTGCTAGGAGAACTCACAGGACTCAACATATAGTCATATTCATGGCTACAATTTATTACAGTGAAAGGAAATAAAGAAAGAGTACATGGGACAAACACCAGGTGCAACCTTCTAAGATTGCTCTCCCGGTGGAGATGCACACAGCATGCTCAATTCCCCCTTCAAGGAGCTGTGGCATGTGAAATGTTATCCACCAGGGAAGTCCATTAGAGATTTGTTGCCTAGAAGTTTATTGGAGGTGGGTCACATAGCACCCACAAATTCCACACTCTCAGAAGGAAAGACGGTATTTGCATAAATCATATTGTTTGCACAAACAGTTTAGGTACAGTAAGCCACCTCTTAGCAGTTAGAGTGATGTGAACCTTCCCTAAACTAACATTCCCAGGCACCAGCTAAGGGCCAGCCTTTTATGCAGACCTTTCAAAAGACAGCAGTCAGACCTGCTGTGCTGAATCTTTTCTGCATAGTTCTGTTGACTAGAAAAAAAATTAGATTCTAAAAGTCTCAATATTCTATTTTATTCCTGTGTGTTAGGCAACACAATCAGTGATGTTATATATATTTTCTTTTTTTAAAAAAAATAGAGACGGCATCTCACTAGATTGCCCAGGCTGGTCTTGAACTCCTGGGCTCAAGCAATTCTCCCTCCTCGGCCTCCCAAAGTGCTGGGCTTACAGACGTGAGCCACAGCACCCAACTGGCATTATCATTTAAAGTAAAGTAAAATTTCAAAATAACTCATGGAATAAAATAGTGCCCTAAAACTGAAAATATTCTTGCATCCATTTCACCCTGGAGTGTACTAAGAATCGCTCTGGAGAGCTCTTTCTCCAAATCTCCTTCCAAATCTCACATTCTGTGATGTTGACTTCGTGTTTCGAAACTGATCATCTTGGGGTTATTTATACCACAGAAACCACAAACACTGCAAATCAGACTTTTCTTCCCAGGGAGCCAGTTGTTAAACATTGACTAACATGTTACCATCTATTCCTCATTACTAAATTAATTAATCCTTATGTATATAATGTGTTCCACTAAGTGATGTTAAGAAGGAAAGAAATATGTTTTGTGTGGAATGCTGATTTTTTGTTTGTGTCTCTGTCTTTCATAAATCATGTCTGGGAGCTGAAAAGTTTCGGGTTCAAATCTCCCACCTGATGTATGCATTCTTCACATAAGTTAGCTTAAAAACTTAGAATATTCAACTTTAAACATCTCTAGTGAATGGCTGGTAAATATTGGATTATCCATAATTACCCTAATTAAATGCATAATAAATATATATAATTACAGCTGATGCTTGAACAACATGGGGGTTGGGGCACTGACTCCCTGCACAGTTGAAAGTTCATGTATAATGTTTGACTCCTCCAAAACTTAATTACGAATAGGTTACTGTAACTGGAAGTCTTACCAATAAAATATTTTAAAACATTTTTGTTTGTAAAACTGCCATTATAAATGGCTTCAAGTTTTCTACTCCCAAATTGGTGTCAGTGGATACTTAGTACTCCAGAGAGCCCCTTCTTTTCATCTGCTTTTGTAACTTCCAGCTGGCAGCAAGGAAGGTAGAGGTGGGCAAGAAAAGGAAGTCACGTCTCTCTGCTAAGCCAGAGTCACTTTTGAAGAGTGCATCTGAGGTGATAGCGGGCAGAGAAGAGGGAAGAGAGAGGCATTGTCTAAAAGAAAATGAAACCAACTCAGTAATACTCTCATACTTTGTCAATAGAACCTTGTTGCAAATCAGGTATAGTAAATGTGCATGGCATTGACAAAGCATGATTCATCAGGTTAGAGCCACTGAGTTTTTGTCTGGTTATTTGTTTGACTCTGCTCCCAGTGTTATCTTAGATCTTATCTAATGAAGTGGTCCTCCTGCTTAATATTCTTAGATGCTTCTCCCTCCATTACAATCCTCATTTGTTATGCAACATCCAAGGTATTTTGTAGTATGATGCTATCCTCACTTCTCGCTCTTGTTCTCCATGTGTTTATACAGCAGTTAAATCTATCTCCGTCATGCCTCTTTACTTTTTCAGGAAAATGCCCTTGCCTTTTTAACATTTTTGATAATTCAGTCAATTGTTCGTCTTAAGATTCAACTCAAAAACCACCATTTTGTCTCAGAATTTTGAATTTCATCTGTCCATGATCCCATGATTTTTCATTTACATTTATATACCTTTTGTAATAATTTTCTTTACTACAATAGTTATTGTGTACTTTCTGTGTGTGTGTGTGTGTGTGTGTGTGTGCGTGCATGTGTCTCCCGTCCCATACACTATAAGCTGTTGGTGGCAGGGAATATCGTAAGTGCTGTGTTAAACTTTTTATAGGAGTTACTTTTTGATAAACATAAAGCAGGAACTGAGTCCCTCTCTATGTAGAGCTATCAGTAATCACTCTCTGTGTCATTTTTTGCCCGGTCTTTCTCTTTAGGCAGATACGCAAATTGACAGAGAACATCAGAACTTCTATGAAGCGTCATTAGAATATGTCTTTAAAATTCAAGAGGTTCAAGAAAAAAAGAAGTTTGAATTTGTTGAACCGGTAAGTTTTATATTTTTTTGTAAAAAATAGTAGGGTCAAAACAATCTATGAAAAAAAGTACAGTGTTTCTTCTATAATATATAATTTTTCTTGAAAATTATGATTTATAAAAATAAAAGAGGAGTAGGGAAGGGATGAATAGTTGGAACACAGAGGACGTTAAGGACAGTGAAACTCTTCTGTACAATAGAGTAGTGATAGATGAATATATCATTGTACATTTGTCAAAACCCATAGAATGAGTAGTACAAAAACTGAGCCCTAATGTATACTATGGATTCAGTTAATAATAATGTGTTAACATTGGCTCATCCACTATAATAAATGTATCACAGAAATGCAAGATGCCAATAAGAGAGGAAGCTGTCGCTGGAGGGGAGTAGATGGTGGGGACAGGTGGGCTGAGGGGGCATAAGGGAATTTCACTCATTCCACTCATTTTTTGGCAAACCTAAAACTGCTCTAAAAATAAAGTGTGTTAATTAAAGAAATAAAAAAAGAGGACGTACATTATCTATACATGAATGAATACACTTCACCAGTAAAGTGACCCATTTACCAAACCTTTAGATGGAGAGGGAAAACTGAAGGCTCTGTTTTCCCCTTTGCTTTGTGCCCCTCTTCCTCACAGGGCTTGGATCTGCTTGACTTTCCTATGAAGTCACTTATTTTCCTAAGTCAGTGTAAAACCTAATGGATTCCCTAATGTAAACTGCATTACAGAAAAGAACAGGTGGCTGGTCTTTATAAGCTTACTTCATTTTTTAGCATTTTTTTCAAGTGATATCCTAATGTGTTACAATATTTTCTAAATAGGCATCTTGATAAAGTGGCATGTATGATGAATAAAGGTTTGCTCTTGAGTCAGGTAATCTGTTGTCTGAATTCTTCAGTTCACATGAGATCAGAGGATAGGGTTAAAAAATGTATAAGTAATCGAATGTCTAATTTAAGCCATTCTTTTCTTCTTATGTCAGTCCTTTAAAAAATCCATTTATAATAAAAAATGATATACTCTATTTCTGTGTTAGTGGATATGGTAAGAAGAAAGGAAAGGATTTTACATAAATCATTTTCTAATGGAAATCCACCAGCCATCTCCTAAAGATAATTGAAAACTGAAACAGAGCAGAGGCTGGGGACAGCTACCAGTCCCTACCTGGCTTCCACGACCTCTTCCTTTAGTTGGAGCCTGCTGACTCTCTCCTGTAAACTAGGCAGTGGGCAAATTTCCAAGACCCACTTTCAACTTGAAAGATTAAGAAACTGACGACCATCACTCAGGCTCAGGGATTTAACTTTTACCTTTTATTTAGAATAACAAACTGAAGTTCAAGTTCTGTGTAGCAAACAGCTAAATCCTTAAATCCCCTAGGATTATCCTCTTAAGTAGTAGACCCTTTAAGGATCTGATTAAACTTTATATGACCTAGAGAATCTTCTGAAGCTCATATGGGGCTCATGGACAACTAGCCAGCCTAACATTTCCTGTTCTAAGAGGATGACCACTACTTACGGTTCCTGTTCCCCTTCCCATTGACTAAGTCCCACCCCAGAATCCCACCAGGGTTTTTGAAGCCTCACTTCTTGCTAGCAAACTTCTTTCCTAGTGCCTCCCCCTTGGGATTTTTGAATTTCAGCTCTTCTTCACACCAGACCATCAGAGACCCCATTAATTCTGACAGTTTTCCGTATGTTTCTTCCTTGTGTCTTCCCATTTCCTTCAGACACTATGCTTGTCTCCTGTGCTGTTGTTTCTTCTCCTCACACCTGGAAAAATTCTTTCACATCTGTATGCCTTAATTCCTCTTGGAAGATGATATGGGGGTCACTTGTTTCCCTAAGTCTCTTTTATAGCTCATCCTGTCTGGAAATAGTGAACTAGAACATTCTGTAAGATGACATCAGATGGATAAAGAGGAGATTGTAAAAAATGTTTGCTCACAGGTGGCAGAAGGAATGACAAGAATTTATGAATTCCTGTAAAAATACTGTAGAGAAGTAGAAACCATCTTTCAATTGAAATGTGTTTTCTTCCCTCTACCTCATCCCAAACTGTGATGTCCTGATAAGTCTTCTGTCATGCATGCCTTTCTTATAACACCACAGTCAAAATTGATGTTAAATTTGTCCTTCTTCCAAAATACTTTCCTGGCTGCTGTGTTTTTCCTGTTAGAATGTCTGGCCAAACCAAATAGTACTGTCAGTTTTGATCTTGTCCTCATTTCTAGCTTCAGAGTCTCATCCATAGAGTTGTACTTAATTTCCATTTCAACAGTGAGAATAGAACTGGGATCAATGAAGCATTAGCATGGATGTTGATCTTTAGGTTATGCATTTACAGATTAATTTGGAGGAGAAAAGTTTTAAACCAAAGCTCCCAGGAGCTACAAACATAAAAAGCCATGAAAACACTTTAATGTCTTTGCAGTTTTTATTCTTTAGAAACCCAATGCTTGTTTGTATTGGTGTTACATGTTGCAGAAATCTAGTAGTCTATTCTAGTTTTAGCTCAGATTAGTTTAACAAATAAGCATTAGAGTAAGCACATGCCCTAGGGATGGGATTTATCTCCTACAGATTGTAAGATATCAAAAAGAAAATATGAACAGGGGATTGTGTTTTATGAAATAATATTCTTACCTTATAATGATATATTTGAGATTATTTTATATTGTTTTGATTAATATCAAGATCCTACTGCCTGTCATAAAACTTCTATACAATATTCATGTGCTATTAAGAATAAATATTTCTACATAGTCATTCTAAAGAAAAACTAGGTCCGATACATGGACTAAAAGGGAGCATTCGTGTATTATTTATAAATAAGCTACGTGTTATGGTTTCAAAAGCATGCCTGGAATCAATTTTTTTGTTTGTGTTTGGTGTTTTTGAGATGGAGTCTCACCCTGTTGCCCAGGCTGGAGTGCAGTGGCATAATCTTAGCTCACTGTAACCTCCACCTGCTGGGTTCAAGCGATTCTCTGGCCTCAGCCTCTTGAGTATCTGGAATTACAGGAGCGTGCCACTACATCTGGCTAACTTCTGTATTTTTAGTAGAGAACCCTGTTCTCGAACTCCTGACCTCAGGTGATCCACCTGCCTTGGCCTCCCAAAGCGCTGTCATTACAGGCATGAGCCACCACACCCAGCCTGACATCAGCTTTTTAAACTCAGTTCTCTATAAGATATATAAATTTAATGGCCATCTTTTTTCCAGTTTATCATATTTTATATAGAAAGGGATTATAGCTCACTGGTGATATCTAGACCCACCATTCTGTATGGTAGCAATTATCCACATATGACTTTGAGCACTAGAAATGAGACTAGTCTAGGTTAGGATGTGCTGTAAGTATAAAATCAACACCAGATTGCAGAATCTTAATATGAGAAAATGGACAATAGCCTATTAATACCTCTTTTATACTGATTACAGTTTGAAATGCTATTTTGGATATATTGTATTAAATTATTCAACTTTATTTCACTGGGTTTTTTTTAAAGTATTTAAAATATGTTTACTGGCTGGGCACAGTGGCTCACCCCTGTAATCCCAGCACTTTGGGAGGATAAGGTGGGCAGATCACTCGAGGCCAGGAGTTCAAGACCAGTCTGGCTACAATGGTGAAACTCTGTCTCTACTAAAAATACAAAAATTAGCCAAGCATAGTGACGGGCGCCTGTTATCCCAGCTACTTGGGAGGCTGAGGCATGAGAGTCACTTGAATGCAGGAGGTGGAGGTTGCAGTGAGCTGAGATCATGCCACTTACACATTGGCCTGCATTTGTGGCTCATTTTATGTTTCGGTTGAACAGTGGGCTCATCCTTTCAGATGTGCCAACGTGATACACTAACTCAGGTCTATGATGGGGGGCAGAGATCATGGAGGGAGAAACATCATCTCCTGACTCTTAGTTCTAATATTCACCTGCTGCTCATAGCTACCCGAGGCTTACGAGAATTTTTTATGGATTAGAAGAAGCAATTTTAGAAATACTCTGAACACAAACAGCTTAAATAAGAGTTGTGGAGGAGCCCAGGGGGTCTCAGAAGTATTTCATAGTATATAAAGGTTTGTGGCTTAGGAAACAGAATCGTTTATGGTTCATCGGCCTTATGGTTCATTCAGCTGTAAGCTTATCTGTGTGTAGATTGTGTCCTTTGAGATACTTAGTTGGAGTGATGTTTTGTGAGCAACTACTATGTGCTATGTGTTTTCTCTGTGTTAGCGCATGTAAATCCATAACAGCATTATTATGAAGTAGTTGTTAGATGAAGAAGCTAAGTTACAGAAAGACTGTGCCTAAGGCCACAAACCTAAAGTGGCAGATAGTAACCCAGAACCCAACTCTGAAGTCATGGTGTACCCACATACTCAGTGCCTGCTTAACTGCAGAAACTAATCCTTCTGATAATATTTGCTCTGGCCATATAACATGGATGATTAGAAAATTATGTTGTATAGTTATATATTAATTTCTTAAAATTAGAAGAAAATAAGAGGTTTACCTTTACTTTGGTAAGCAGAGACAGAATGTAAAACAGCTAAATGAGTTGGAGTAAGATGGAATTTGGCTCCACATCTTACAGCTGTGCAAATATGGCACATTTTACAAATCCTCTGCCTCGGGTTTTTAATCTGTTAATTGTGTAGTTCCCAGGATGATGGTGGGGATCAACCAGCACAGGTAATGCACAGAGCTCTTGTAGCTGGCACATCGGGAGTATCAAAATGGTACCAGCCAGTGTGTACCTCACTTTTACTATGATTGCTAGATAGGAAAAGAATATTTATGAATCCCTTTCTTAGTTGTGACTTTAACATTCTGTGTAGCTTTTTTAAAAACACATTTTAATTCATGAAAAACATTTATGCATCTCTTTGGTAGTTGTGGCTTTAAAGTCCTGTGTGCTTTTCTAAAAACACATTTTAATTTTAGCCTTCTAAATATACATCTAGAGTAAGTTTTATAGTAGCATTTTTATATTACAGTATTCCTTTTAGACTCCATTTTAGTCTTTTTGTGTTAATGTTTAAAGTTAATACAGAAAATGAAAATAAATCATCATATACAAACTAAAATATAGTGCTTTTGATGCTCTTCCCTGGGACTGCTGAATTCAATATAAATTTTTTGCTGAAGAAAATTTTGCCTAATTTACTAACATGTCTTAGCTTGTTATTATCAAGAAGTATACTATAAAATACTTTTTAGAGTCTCTAAATTTAAAAAGCTTTAATAATTGTGAGATTGAACTGCTACTGGCTAAGTCTTTTTAAACAGTCCATCAGCTAGTATACAGATGTGCCATCTTGAAAGTTTAACCTTTTGATGTTGTTTTTCTTTTTTAATATAATCAGTTGGCTTTAATTTAGTAAATCAAAGTGAAAAAAATAGGGCAGCATCATTGTTTCTTGAAACTCTGTAGGACTAAAGGTTAAATGTCTATCCTGCTTAAAATCTAAGTGCAGTCATTCTTTAAAACTGAAACCACAAAGCTGTTAAATAAAAATAAAATCTGTAATTATCCTTGGATAAATCTAAAGTTTCAGGGTACTGTTATTGAAAATTGGAAATTTGTAATAGAACTTAGTGAATAGAATTTTGTAAAAGTAAGAAAAATGCATCCTGTGTGTTTGGTAAAAATCCATCATGTAGCTTCTGCTGGTCTTTATTACCTTGCTGGTGACAGTACCTTCTCTATTGCAATTGGGTCGTAGAGATAAGCTGGCTATTCGTCAATGCCTCTGTTCCTTCCCTACAAGAAAGTGTACCTAAGGCCTCTTCATTTGAATTCCATCGTCTTGAATGCTTAGAAATCCATCTTTTCAGTAATTCCAATAATTTTTTTCACTGCCAAGGCCATGGATGGCCACGGCTTTGTTTTACTAGTCAGTGCACGTATTTGTCCATTCATTCATTTGTCCTTCTGTCCTCCCATTTTCAAAGTAGTCTTTTCCAGGCCAGCATTGACTGGCCACTTTCCATTCTTGGCTCTCTTTGTATCTTCAAGTTTCTCATTATTTATTTGATTTGATTTGTATATGCTTTCATTTTCATGCCATGCAATCCCTTGCACATCTATGCATTAGACTTAAAGCAATCTGTAGTCATTTTGAAGCTATCCTTTAAGATGTTTATCTCTAAGTTTTCTCCAGGCAGGGAATTGCAAAGACTACAGATTTAACTCACAGGCCTGACACTAACAGTGTGAAAATTGATGCCTTGACTTTGTCCTGCTTTTCTAATCTTATTAGAAGTTTAGATGGCCTAATGTGAAGGATGGAACTATACTTTATAACATTATGATTTCTTATAGTGCATTATGGTGCTTTGTGTATGGGAAGTATTTATTTTTATTTTTTAAAAACAACTTCAGGCCAGGCATGGTTGCTAACACCTGTAATCCCAGCACGTTGTGAGGCCTAGGCTGAAGGATCAATTGAGCCCAGGAGTTCGAGACCAGTGTTGGCAACATGGCAAAACCCCATCTCTACAAAAAGTTGGGCATGGTGGCATGTGCCTGTGGTCTTATCTACTTGGGGACTGAGGTGGGAGGATCACTTGAGCCTGGGAGGTAGAGGCTACAGTGAGCTCTAATCATGCCACTATACTCCAGCCTGTATGAAAGGGTGAGACCTTGTCTCAAAAAAGAAAAAAAAAAAAAAACTTCGTAAAGATGTAATTCACATACCACACAGATAACTCACTTAAACTATACAATTAAATGGAATTTTAATATATGCACAAATACGTGCAACAATCACCACAAAAAACATTTATCACCTTAAAAATAAACATCATACCCTTTAGCTATCATTCCCAGTATACTGTACCATAACCCCTAATGCTGAAAAACCACTGATTATTTTCTGTCTCTATAAATTTGCCTACTCTGGGCATTTCATATGAATGAAATTGTATATTCCATGGCCTTTGTGATTGGCTTCTTTTACTCAGCACGAGGTTTTCAGGGTTCATCCATGTTAAAGCATGCATCAGTACTTCATTTCCCTTTAGGGCCAAATAATAGTTTATTGTGTGGATAGACCACATTTTGCTTATCCAAATATTAGTTGATTGGTACCTTTTGACTGTATGAATAATGTTATAAACCAGTGGTCCCCAGCATTTTTGGGATCAAAGACCAGTTTTGTGGAAGACAATTTTTCCATGAAAGAATTGAGGGGGGGTTGTGGTAGTTTCAGGATGAAACTGTTCCACCTCAGATCATCAGGCATTAGTCAGATTTTCGTAAGGAGCACACGACCTAGATTCCCTCACATGTGCAGTTCACAATAGGCCTCGAGCACCTATGAGAATCTAATGCCAGCGCCGATTTGACAGGAGGCAGAGCTTACCCACGGCTCACCTTCTGCCATTCCTAACTGGCCACAAACAACCACTGCTGGTCTGCAGCCCAGGGATTGAGGACCCCTGTTGTAAACATTCATGTACAAATTTTTGTCTGGTTGCATGTTTTTGTCTCTCTTGAAGTAGAATTACTGAGTCATATGGTAATTACATGTTTAACCATGTGAGGGACCACCAAAATAACTCACCCTTTTACATTCCCACCAGTGATGTATGAGTGATACAGTTTCTCCACGTCCTCACAAACACTTGCTATTATCTCACTCTTTGGGTCTAGCTATCTTTGAACTTAGATTTCACTGTGTGTGGTTTTGATTCTCTGATGACTATTGAGTCAAGAATCTTTCAGTTGCTTTTTGACCATTCATATATTTTCTTTCAAGAAATGTCTATTTAGTTTCTTTGATTATTTTTAAACTAGGTTATTTGTCTTTTTATTATTGAATTGTAAGTGTTGTTTATATATTCTAGATACAAGCCCCTTATCCAATAAATGATTTTTATAAATATATTCTCCCATTCTGTGACTTGTCTTTCAATTTTCATGACAGTGTACATTGAAGCATGAGTTTTAAATTTTGATGAAGTTTGTCTATTTTGTTGCTGTTTGTGCTTTTGGTGTCTAAGAATCCATTGCCAAACACATCATAGAGATTTTTTCCTATCTTTTTTCTAAGTGTTTCATAGATTAAGTCTTAAGTTGAGATCTTTGATCCATTTTCAGGTAATTTTTGTCTATGCCATAAGGTGGGGGGTGGGAGGGTTCAACTTCATTTCTTGGCATTTAGCTATGCAGTTGTCCCTACAAATATGAAGAATAATTTGTTGAAAAGGCTATTCATTCTCCCTTGTGTGGTCCTACTACTCTTGTTGAAAATCAGTTGATGATAGAATGTACGTGTATGATAGACTGTCATTTCTACTACACTGATTTATCTATCTGCCTGAGTGGCTGGGATGTGAAGAAGAGACTTTGGTTTCAGTTTTCCCTTATGCCATTATCACAATGTGTTGATTATTGCTATCTTGTGATAAGTTTTTAAGTGTTGTTGTTGTTGTTTTAAGGTTTTTTTTTTTTAATGGAGTTTCTTGTAGTTCCCTATGAAATTTATAATCAGCTTGTCAATTACTACAGCAAAGTCAGCTGAAATTCTGACAGATTGTATTGAATCTCTATGTCAATTTGGGGAATATTACCATCTTAACAATATTAAGTTTTCCAGTTTTTGAACATGAGATGTTTTCCACTTACTTTGGCTTTTCTTAATTTCTTTTTACAGTTTTCAGAATACAACGTTTATACATCTTTTGTTAAATCTGTTTTCCTAAGTCTTTTTTTTTTTTTGAAGCTGTTGTAAATGGTATTGTTTTCTTAAATTCATTTTCATATTATTCATTGCAAGTGTGTAGAAATACAACTTTCTTATTGTCTTTGTACCCGGTAACTTTATTAAACTTGTTTATTAGTTTTAATAGCTTTGCTGTAGATTTTTTTGGATTTTATATATATGAGATCATGGCGTCTGCAAATAGAAATGCTTTTTCATTTTCCTTTCTCATCTGGACACTTTTTATTTCTTTTTCTTAATTTTTTTGACTAGAAGCTGGAGTACAATATTAGAAGTGTCAAGACTGGGCATCATTACCTTGTTCCTGATTTTATGTGGGGAAGGAACACATTCACTCTTTTATCATTAAATATGACATTAACTGTAGGTGGGGAGTATTCAGTATTTTAATCAGTGATGAATTTCTTAGGAGAAAAAGATTTGTGCTTACAGTTCTTAGTGGTCAAAGACGGTTACTGAATTATATTTGACAACTAACCTTACTTTGTTGATAAAGCTGGTGGGTGGGCTCTGTAGAAATTGATTGTAAGGATTCCATTAAACTCGAGAACAAATTTGGAGTGTGATTGGCAGTGGTGCTCTAGGAAGCTGGGATGTCTCTATCACTTTGGGAATTTTAATAAGCTAAAGAAAATCGGTAGTTGTGATAATTGATTATTGTCAGTCAGAAAAGAGGGCAGGCATGTAGGAGTGAATCACATCCTTGTGATAATTGATTATTGTCAGTCAGAAAAGAGGGCAAGCATGTAGGAGTGAATCACATCCTTGTAAAAGCATTGACATTTCAGTTCTTCTCAGTTTGAGCAACAGTTATCTGAAATTACTGTATCTACCACTTAGAGGTTATTCATCTCATCAACCCCTTTTCTTAGCTCTTACTTATTTCTGCCATTTACATCATCAGTGGTAACTTAAGACTTGACACTTTCGGAATTTCCACATCCATACTGCATTTAGTTAATTAGTTATTGATGGGCTGGGAAATTATGAATATTTGCCCCTTTTCTGGCTTGTAATGGGGTTATTTTAAAAGACTTTAAGTATGGTATCACTTTTTCCAATTGGTTGGGTTATTGGAGTGACAAGTAATTTGATTCTATGCCCTTGGGAATAATAAAGTGCTGTGTGAGATTTTCCCAATGATAAAAGGAACTTTCTTAATATTCAAACCGAGTCTATTTAGGAGTTTGCAGTTGTTATTATGGTTACTGTTACTATTTTAAAGTTCAAATTTACTTTTGGGTAAACTGAAACCATAGTCTTTTCCCCACATCCCAGCCATTCAGGCAGATTCACCAAAGAAAATGGTATGTGGAAAGTACAATTCTTAAAGCTTTTAAGGCTATCTTGTTAAGTTCCTTTGGTTTCACGTCTTGGAGTTTAGTAGAGGATGAAATGCACAAGTATATATTTAAACCTATAAACGGTTGACTTTGCTGCCATCTAGAGGCAGGTATTTTATAATGCGATCTTTAGTAAACTCCCAAATGCTGCTTCCAAAGATGTGGAACAAAAAGGAAAAGCTGGATTTTTTTGCATATAATTCTTATGTGCCTTCCAGAGCATTGTATATTTCCTAGGGGGTGCTCAGCATGCATTATGAGATTCAAATATATTTGTCTGCTACTCAGTGAATCTGAATTCTGCTAGAAGCTGCCAACCTCTTGACTGAAGTTGGCTGCATATTAAATGCTGACGATATAGAATAATCTGAATAAAATACAGGTACCAGGATCTTATTTTTTAAAACATGATTAAGAATTTAAAAAGCAGAGTTTAGTGGGAAATATTGGTTTACCAAAATCTGTGTCAAAATACATCCATAAGAGTTTTAGTTACAACAGCTCACATGTGGTTCAGTGAATCTGCAAGCACGAAGTGGCCCTTCATGTGAGGGAGTGTCTCACAGGTAGTTCCATGGAGAGTACCCAGCATCTTCTCCATATGTCTAATCTTTTGAAATAAAATACAAATTGACATCCCTTATCCAAAATGCTTAGGACTAGAAGTGTTTCGGATTTTTTCATAGTTTGGGATATTTGCATATACCTAATGAGATATCTTGGGAACTGGGCTTA
The DNA here is from genome assembly GCF_049354715.1 of Callithrix jacchus. NCBI lineage: Eukaryota > Metazoa > Chordata > Mammalia > Primates > Cebidae > Callithrix > Callithrix jacchus. The sequence goes on along the minus strand of NC_133511.1, from coordinate 38,717,446 downwards.
AGTCTAAACATGAAAGTCATTATGTTTCCTATACACCTCATACATACCCGCCTGAAGATTATTTTATTTTATAAAATACTCTTAATAATTTTGTACGTGAAGCACAGTTTGTATATATTGAACCTCCAGAAAGCAAAAATATCAGATGTGGAAATTCTCACTTGTGGCATCATGGCAGTGCTCTAAAAATTTTGGATTTTGGAGTGTTTTTGATTTCATGTTTTCAGATTTGGAATTTGGAATACTCGACCTGTATCATAACTTTAGGGCTGGAGCATCAAGCCATGGCATAGCAATTTGAATGTATTGGAGACTTCTGTGGCCTAAGAGTTATAATTGACCATTTGTTAAATTTTTAGCAGTGTTCCAGGTATGGTTCTGGATGGTTTACTTCATGCTTCTGAAAACATCAGTGTACTTTGACTTTTTTCCATGTTCTAGAAACCAAGAATATTAGAAAAGATGAATCTCAGGAAATTAGTTATTTTATGAAAAGATTTATCACAGATATTCTTAAAATCTTCTTTCAAAGTTTAATTAACTTTTATACTGATGATAATTTTAAAGTGCTATCTGCTTTGTATAGCATCCAGTTCATAATGAGACATTTTAATTGTGAACTAATTAAAAATTGTAAAACATGAACCACTACTTCCTTAGCAGCTTCATAAACTGTTAGTTGATTGTTCAGAAGACTAGTGTTTATATATATGTATAAAATATTTTATTCCTTTTTCTCTGAAAAGCTCTATATATGCAAACCTTTATAAAGGTAGTTTTGATCCAATTTAAGCTGCAGTTTTGTTTATGCCATATTATATGCATTCAGGCAGACTATGTATTTTACTGGATGATTTGACAAATACAGCATTATTTATTTTAAGATAATCTATTGAAAAATTAGGTTTGATAATAAGTTTAGCTGATTTAAAACTGAGAGTGTAAAATAATTGTAAAAGAGAAAATGCTACATTTTGATATAATATCAGTACTGTTTGAACAAGAAAAGTTCTTAGAATATAACAAAAATGGCTTGAAAACGTTTTCTGAAATGAACATGACTGTGTATGATTTGTTTGTAGTGAGAAAAGGATGAGATCATTGTTTTCAGATAGAACCAGTGTTTATCTGTTGACAATCATAGCACATGTAACCAGTTGATGCGTAGCTGAATCCTCCCTGCCTACCCAGACAGAGGAGGTGGCTGGATGTTATTTACGTTAGAAAATGGTTTGAAATTGTGTTTCTTCCTTGATTTAAAATAGTAAAGTACAGATATGTTATGAGTGACTTTTCAAACATGTTTTCTAACTTTGTTGCAGGAAGAGGTTGTCAGAAAGATTAGTTTAGTGGACAAGTCTGTGAAATAAAATCCCTGCGAATGAAATGAAATTTCTGAAATAAATTTTTTTTCAGTGTAATGTTCCATATAACCTGTGTCCTGTAATTCCATGGAGAGCCTGTCTTAATTTATGGATAAAAACATAAATGCACATATGAACTTGAGATTAGGTTAGGAGCATATAAATTATGACTTTGTAAAGATTTTACTTTCTCTGAAATGAAAGACCTGTGTTATCTATCTAGTTCAATGCTTTTGCTCACCACTTCCCTCTGTTTTGAGTTCTTCCTACACCTTTGCTAAAATGTTGGCTGTTCAATACTCAAATCAGTACTGCCACCTTGTGATACTCTTTCTTAATTTCATCTGGCCAAATTCTTATGCCTTCCCTTGGGTACTTCTTATCTGTGACTTACCGGTTTGGTCTTCCTTACATCCGCACATCTTTTATCCTCTTCTTTTGATTAGAAGCTCTTCCAGGGTGGGATCTATGCTATTACACTTTAGTCTTTATCTTAGTGGTCTCTTCTGGGTATTTCTTCAATGCATTTGAATAGCAGAATAGTTAACATGACTGATGTCTGTGATCAACCTCAAAAATTAAATTACTGTCTACCAAAAAGGAAATAAAAATTCTTTTGTGGTTTCTGTTTTATAATCATAAATCTATTGCCTGCCTTGCCAACGCCATTGAAAATGTATTAGTTTGAGGATTTAGAATGAAACATACTTTTCGCCCTATTTTATGTTTAATGACTTAAAACACATTTTCATGGTTTCTTTATCTCTTTATCTTTGCAGCTTTTGTCATTTCTTCAGGGTTTATTTACTTTTTACCACGAGGGATATGAACTTGCCCAGGAGTTTGCACCATATAAGCAACAGCTGCAGTTCAACTTGCAGAATGTAAGCGTATACCTGTTCTTACCATCTCTCAGCAAATCTGATGTTACATGGCAACTAAGTTATAACCAAGTAAAACCTTGGAATCTTTCAAATACTTGCCTGCGTGCAGTAAAACCTCAAGAACTGGGAAAAACCACTTTATAAATGTATTACAATATTTTTCTAGCTACTAGTAGGAAATACACCCCACAAAACCCTAATCTTATGTTACAAAAATTTATACTAGCAAATTTTATAAAAATAAATGTTATCCAGTTGCAGACACCTGAAAGTTTTTTGCCTTCATCCAGTGTTCTTGTTAATTTACTGGGTGATACAGGTTGAATAAGTTTGGAGAGCCAAATTGCAGCATGGTGGCCATAGTTAGTAATACTCTATTGAATTCTTGCAATGTGTTAAGAGTTTAGGACTTAAATAGTCTCAGCATACACAGATGGTAACTATGTGGTGACTGATAACTTGATTGTGGTAATTTCATAATATATACACTTATTAAAACATCACATTGTGCATGTTAAGTATACAATTTTTATTTGTCAGTTATACCTCAAGAAAAGTAGAAAAGAAAATACTGGAAATAAGAAAATAAGACCTTAGAGAAGTCTTATTTTTAAGAGCAAAATTCCTATATTTGTGAAATGAAAGGATTGTACTTTGATATCAAATGTTCCATCTTTCTTTGAAATTGCATATAAAATATATGCTGTTTATTATTTTCAAATAACAGGTTTAAACGTGGTTTTGAGGCATTCAGAATAACTGCTTTAAAACATAAGCAAGAGATCTTTTTGTAGTTCATGGGCATGATGATCGGGTGTCCATGTGCACATGTGAGATGTGCCAACCCTCTGTACCTTCTTAAAATCTCAGCATGTTACGCATCTGACTTGAAAAAAAAAAGAGAGAAAAAGAAAATATTTTATAAAGTGAGAATTATTTCCAAACAGGCCATCTATTTCTATCAGAATTTATTTTGTGAAGTTGTTTGATTAATCCTTTTAGTCTCTAATTCTATAGTTATACAAATTCTGATGTTCAAATGCAGAGCAACACTTGCATTGAAGTAAAAACACACCCAAAAGTTTAGCTCACCCATTTCACAGCATCAAACCTGACAAATGATGATGTCCTAATTGTTGAGGTTTTGCTATAACTGAAACCCTGACTGCCAACCCCTATATAGCTAAAATAACTTGGAACACCTTCACTTAATTTTCTATAAAGTGTGTTTTTCTGTTTATCTGATTCTTGCCATTGTGGAAATGTCCAGTAAATAAAAATACAGTTAGAATGTCCCATATGAAATAGTTAAGGGGATTTATTCATTTCTGTTTTGAGTTTTAGTTTTTATTTAACTTAGATTTTCTAGCAGAATCAGTTTCATTTTTAATTCATTCCATTGTTTTTCAATATGGAATGTATTTAGGCTTTTTCAGCCACTATTAAAAGGGAAAATTATAAAAGCTAAAATAGTTTTATCATTTACTTCCACATTAAATAAAATTACATTCAGATTCTTAGGATTCAGGAACAGAAGAGAGGTAAGGAATTGGGGGAAAATATCAGACCCTTATATTTGAAAGACAAAAATAGTGAAAGTGACAAGAAAATTTTCCTAAGTTGGAGATTTTTTTTTTTTTTTTTATGGGGCACAAACTCTTTCTTAGAGTTTGGTGGTGATGATTATTATATCTTCAGAAGTGTATTTTTGAGGTAATGCAAATGAGGTATTCATAGAGAAAAGCCTGATTCTTTCTATATATAGCTTAAGTAAACTTAATATAAAGTAAGTAATCTATTTCTTGCAACAGAAGAAGTTAGAACTTGGAAACCTATTGATTTATATGAGTTATTTTAACACTCCTTCTTAATACCTATACCAAAAATCCAAGCCACATGATGTTTCTTCAAAAAACGCCTTTGGTACAGTGGTGACAAACTTTTTCTTCACACGTTCAATGTCACATATATCAAAAGTATATGAACTTACTTTGTTTTTTCCCTTCAAAGAAGCTAAGTCCCTGTGTATCTGTTTCTTAACCTTAGGTATTTAGGGAATTCAGATTTTATGTAGTGCATCGTATTTTATTTTAATTGCCCTAGTTTACCTCCTAAGTAATAATGTTAGAATGTGAAAATAGAAAGTCGCATGCGCATGCACACACACACACACACACACACACACACACACACACAGAGATAGAGAGAGAGAGAGAGACACAGAGAGAGAGACAGAGACAGAGACAGAGAGATTCAAAGAGAAACACGCAGAAGGTTGTTCAGAGAAGTTTTTACGAAATCAGTTCCAAATCAGATCTTGGACCCAACACCAGAAAGTCATAGATGTGGTGAATAGTGTCAAAAGAATCAAGGTCATCATTGTACAATTTGAGGTTTTGAAACATTATTCTGGGCTGGTCAGGTGGCTCACACCTGTAATCCCAGCATTTTGGGAGACAAACAAATGGCTTGAGCTCAGGAATTTGAAACCAGCCTGCCTGGGAGACATAGTGAGACACCCATCTCTACAAAAAATTAGCCAGGTGTGATGGCGTGTGCCTGTAGTCAGCTGCGTGTGGGGGCTGAGGCAGGAAGATCACTTGAGCCCAGGAGGTCAAGGCTGCAGTGAGTCATATTAGTGCCTAAGTGACAGAGTGATACCCTGTCTCAAAAATAAATAAAAACAAAACAAAACATCAGTCTGGGTGTTCCTGAAACCTGGTAGGATACAATAACTGAAATTATTGTTTCTATTTACTTAAGACAAGGAATAATTTTGAAAGTACTCGACAAGAGGTAGAGCGGTTGATGCAAAGGATGAAATCTGCCAACCAGGACTACAGACCACCCAGCCAGTGGACGATGGAAGGCTATCTGTATGTCCAAGAAAAACGTGAGTCACAAAGGCGTTACTTCACGTCTCTTAGACTTAACATTCTATTAATATTTCCATGAGATGTGACTTGGTTAGTAGTATTTCCTTCAAGTAGGAAGACTGAAATTTCTTATAGCTTCATATCTACTTTCCCACTACCACCACCAAAGTGAGGATATTTTTCTACATTTTGCCATCAGGATGTCTGAGTTGGCATATTGTTATACTTGGAACTTAGAGTCTTCACTGACAATACCATATAACAGGAGTTCAGTTTTAGCATTTAATTATGATACTTAATCTCAAAGTTTCATGGAAAATTGCAAACCAAAGTCTTTATTGGGATGAATCAACCTGGTGACTGTGAGAGTAGTTTTACCCTCTGGCAACATTATTTTATTTAATTCTGCGCCTTGTCTGTTCACAGGCGTAAAATTGGAAATCATGCTAACGTCAGATTGGCTCTCTTTAGTTCCTAAGGTTTGGCAATAAGTACCAAAGCCAATAGAGCACTGTTGTAATTGCCTCACATGAGGGACATTTTTCTCACAAAAATAATAATAAACCATTCAGGCTTGTACGACTGGACTTCTTTGTGCGTGTTACTTGTCATTAAGTGGAACTAGTCGGACTACTTTGACTACATTAACTCTTTCAAACCATATATGCCCTGTGGCATCATTCTTCTGCTGTTTTTGGTGAAGAAACAGTTGTGTGTGTTTCCAGCCCATTGTGGACCAATGTGAAAGGCTTTTGATATACTGTATGTGCAACATGATGACTAAAATGCCAGCACATTTTATATTTGACATGCCCAAGTGATGCTCATTTGTTGGATAGCAGGACACATGCAAATTAAATTTGATCCAGCAGACTCTGCAAACATTTATTACCATGTGGACTTGATGGCAGAGGAATACTGGCTCGGGAGATCTGGGTTTTAGGATTTTTCTCGTAACTATCTACCTTGGCCAGCCTACTGTCTTCAAATCTAAAAATGATAAAACGAGTGATCTGCCTAGGTGCTCTATAATTAGCACATAATAAGGAGCTTTCACCCGCCCCTGCTGCCCCCCACCCCCTCCACTGGCCGCAGTTCATGAAAAATTACCAATCCCTTCGCTCATCAATATGAAATATAGTTTTCACTTAGGACTCTAAGGAAATTTTTATTTTATTTTTTTATTTTTTATTTTTTGGCTTGATATATTTTATTTATTTATTTATTTTTCTTATTTTTTTATTGCATTTTAGGTTTTGGGGTACATGTGCAGAGCATGCAATACAGTTGCATAGGTACACACATGGCAGTGTGTTCTGTTTGCTTTCACCCCTTCACCCACATTTGGCGTTTCTCCCCAGGCTATCCCTCCACACCTCCCCCTCCCACTGGCCCTCCCCTTTTCCATCCAATAGACCCCAGTGTTTAGTACTCCCCTCTCTGTGTCCATGTGTTCTCATTTTTCATCACCCGCCTATGAGTGAGAATATGCGGTGTTTCATTTTCTGTTCTTGCGTCAGTTTGCTGAGAATGATGTTCTCCAGATTAATCCATGTCCCTACAAACGACATGAACTCATCATTTCTGATTGCTGCATAATATTCCATGGTGTATATGTGCCACATTTTCCCAATCCAGTCTATCATCAATGGGCATTTGGGTTGATTCCAGGTCTTTGCTATTGTAAACAGTGCTGCAATGAACATTCGTGTGCATGTGTCCTTATAGTAGAATGATTTATAGTCCTTTGGGTATATACCCAGTAATGGGATTACTGGGTCAAATGGAATTTCTATTTTTAAGGCCTTGAGGAATCGCCACACTGTCTTCCACAGTGGATGGACTAATTTACACTCCCACCAACAGTGTAAAAGTGTTCCTTTTTCTCCACATCCTTCCAGCATCTGTTGTCTCCAGATTTTTTAATGATCGCCATTCTAACTGGCGTGAGATGGTATCTCAATGTGGTTTTGATTTGCATCTCTCTGATGACCAGTGATGATGAGCATTTTTTCATATGACTGTTGGCCTCATATATGTCTTCTTTTGTAACTTGTCAGTTCATATCCTTTGCCCACTTTTGAATGGGCTTGTTTGTTTTTTTCATGTAAATCTGTTTGAGTTCTTTGTAAATTCTGGATATCAGCCCTTTGTCAGATGGGTAAACTGCAAAAATTTTTTCCCATTCTGTTGGTTGCTTATTCACTCTAGTGACTGTTTCTTTTGCCGTGCAGAAGCTGTGGAGTTTCATTAGGTCCCATTTGTCTGTTTTGGCTTTTGTTGCCAATGCTTTTGGTGTTTTGTTCATGAAGTCCTTGCCTACTCCTATGTCCTGGATAGTTTTGCCTAGATTTTCTTCTAGGGTTTTTATGGTGCCAGGTCTTATGTTTAAGTCTTTAATCCATCTGGAGTTAATTTTAGTGTAAGGTGTCAGGAAGGGATCCAGTTTCTGCTTTCTGGACATGGCTAGCCAGTTTTCCCAACACCATTTGTTAAATAGGGAATCCTTTCCCCATTGCTTGTTTTTGTCAGGTTTATCAAAGATTGTATAGTTGTAGATATGTTGTGTTTCCTCCGGTGCCTCTGCTTTGTTCCGTTGGTCTATATCTCTGTTTTGGTACCAGTACCATGGTGTTTTGATTACTGTAGCCTTGTAGTATAGTTTGAAATCCGGTAGTGTGATGCCCCCCGCTGTGTTCTTTTTGCTTAGAATTGATTTGGCTATGCGGGCTCTCTTTTGGTTCCATATGAAGTTCATGGTGGTTTTTTCCAGTTCTGTGAAGAAAGTCAATGGTAGCTTGATGGGGATAGCATTGATTCTGTAAATTACTTTGGGCAGTATAGCCATTTTCATGATATTAATTCTTCCTAGCCATGAACATGGAATGTTTCTTCATCTGTTTGTGTCCTCTCTGATTTCGTTGAGCAGTGGCTTGTAGTTCTCCTTGAAGAGGTCCCTTACGTTCCTTGTGAGTTGTATTCCAAGATATTTTATTCTTTTTGTAGCAATTGTGAATGGCAGTTCATTCTTGATTTGGCTTTAAGTCTGTTATTGGTGTAGACGAATGCTTGTGATTTTTGCACATTGATTTTATATCCTGAGACTTTGCTGAAGTTGCTTATCAGTTTCAGGAGTTTTTGGGCTGAGGCGATGGGGTCTTCTAGGTATAGTATCATGTCGTCTGCAAATAGAGACAATTTGGCTTCCACCTTTCCTATTTGAATACCCTTTATTTCTTTTTCTTGCCTGATTGCTGTGGCTAGAACTTCCAGTACTATATTGAATAGGAGTGGTGAGAGAGGGCATCCTTGTCTAGTGCCGGATTTCAAAGGGAATGCTTCCAGTTTTTGCCCATTCAGTATGATATTGGCTGTTGGTTTGTCATAAATAGCTTTTATTACTTTGAGATATGTTCCATCGATACCGAGTTTATTGAGGGTTTTTAGCATAAAGGGCTGTTGTATTTTGTCAAATGCCTTCTCTGCGTCAATTGAGATAATCATGTGGTTTTTGTTTTTGGTTCTGTTTATGTGGTGAATTCCGTTTATAGACTTGCGTATGTTGAACCAGCCTTGCATTCCCGAGATGAATCCTACTTGATCGTGATGAATAAGTTTTTTGATGTGCTGTTGCAATCGGCTTGCCAATATTTTATTGAAGATTTTTGCATCTATGTTCATCATGGATATTGGCCGGAAGTTTTCTTTTCTTTTTGGGTCTCTGCTGGGTTTTGGTATCAGGATGATGTTGGTCTCATAAAATGATTTGGGAAGGATTCCCTCTTTTTGGATTATTTGGAATAGTTTTAGAAGGAATGGTACCAGCTCCTCTTTGTGTGTCTGGTAGAATTCGGCTGTGAACCCGTCTGGACCTGGGCTTTTTTTGTGTGGTAGGCTCTTAATTGCTGCCTCGACTTCTGACCTTGTTATTGGTCTATTCATAGGTTCAGCTTCCTCCTGGTTTAGGCTTGGGAGGACACAGGAGTCCAGGAATTTCTCCATTTCTTCCATGTTTACTAGTTTATGCGCATAGAGTTGTTTGTAATATTCTCTGATGATGGTTTGAATTTCTGTGGAGTCTGTGGTGATTTCCCCTTTATCATTTTTTATTGCATCTATTTGGTTTTTCTCTCTTTTATTTTTAATCAATCTGGCTAGTGGTCTGTCTATTTTGTTGATCTTTTCAAAAAACCAGCTCTTGGATTTACTGATTTTTTGAAGGGTTTTTCATGTCTCAATCTCCTTCAGTTCAGCTCTGATCTTAGTTATTTCTTGTCTTCTGCTGGGTTTTGAGTTTTTTTGATCTTGCTCCTTTAGCTCTTTCAATTTTGACGATAGGGTGTCAATTTTGGATCTCTCCATTCTCCCCGTATGGGTACTTATTGCTATATACTTTCCTCTAGAGACTGCTTTAAATGTGTTGCAGAGATTCTGGCATGTTGTGTCTTTGTTCTCATTGGTTTCGAAGAACTTCTTTATTTCTGCCTTCAGTTCATTGTTTACCCAGTCAACATTCAAGAGCCAGTTGTTCAGTTTCCATGAAGCTGTGCGGTTCTGGGTTGGTTTCTGAATTCTGAGTTCTAACTTGATTGCACTATCGTCTGAGAGGCTGTTTGTTATGATTTCAGTTGTTTTGCATTTGCTGAGCAGTGCTTTACTTCCAATTATATGGTCAATTTTAGAGTAGGTGTGATGTGGTGCTGAGAAGAATGTATATTCTGTGGACTTGGGGTGGAGAGTTCTGTAAATGTCTATCAGGTTTGCTTGCTCCAGGTCTGAGTTCAAGCCCTGGATATCCTTGTTGATTTTCTGTCTGGTTGATCTGTCTAATATTGACAGTGGAGTGTTAAAGTCTCCCACTATTATTGTGTGGGAGTCTAAGTCTCTTTGTAAGTCATTAAGAACTTGCCTTATGTATCTGGGTGCTCCTGCGTTGGGTCCATATATGTTCAGGATCGTTAGCTCTTCTTGTTGTATCGATCCTTTTACCATTATGTAATGGCCTTCTTTGTCTCTTTTGATCTTTGTTGCTTTAAAGTCTATTTTATCAGAGATGAGAATTGCAACTCCTGCTTTTTTTTGCTCTCCATTAGCTTGGTAAATCTTCCTCCATCCCTTTATTTTGAGTCTTTGTGTATCCTTGCATGTGAGATGGGTTTACTGAATACAGCACACTGATGGGTTTTGGCTTTTTGTCCAATTTGCCAGTCTGTGTCTTTTGATTGATGCATTTAGTCCATTTACATTTAAGGTTAATATTATTATGTGTGAATTTGATACTGCCATTTTGATGCTAAGTGGCTGTTTTGCCCATTAGTTGTTGTAGATTCCTCATTATATTGATGCTCTTTAGCATTTAGTGTGATTTTGGAATGGCTGGTACTGGTTGTTCCTTTCTATGTGTAGTGCCTCTTTCAGGAGCTCTTGTAAAGCAGGCCTGGTGGTGACAAAATCTCTGAGTACTTGCTTGTTTGCAGGGGATTTTATTTTTACTTCACTTATGAAGCTCAGTTTGGCTGGATATGAAATTCTGGGTTGAAAGTGCTTTTCTTTAAGAATGTTGAATATTGGCCCCCACTCTCTTCTGGCTTGTAGTGTTTCTGCCGAGAGATCTGCTGTGAGTCTGATGGGCTTCCCTTTGTGGGTGACCCGACCTTTCTTTCTGGCTGCCCTTAGTATTTTCTCCTTCATTTCAACCTTGTTGAATCTGACGATTATGTGCCTTGGGGTTGCTCTTTTTGTGGAATATCTTTGTGGTGTTCTCTGTATGTCCTGCATTTGAGTGTTGACCTGTCTTGCTAGGTGGGGGAAATTTTCCTGGATGATGTCCTGAAGAGTATTTTCCAGCTTGGATTCATTCTCTTTGTCTCCTTCTGGTACACCTGTCAAACGTAGGTTAGGTCTTTTCACATAGTCCCACATTTCTTGGAGACTTTGTTCATTCCTTTTTGCGCTTTTTTCTCTAATCTTGGTTTCTCGTTTTATTTCATTGAGTTGATCTTCGACTTCAGATATTCTTTCTTCTGCTTGGTCAATTCGGCTATTGAAACTTGTGCATGCTTCGCGAAGTTCTCGTATTGTGTTTTTCAGCTCCTTTAATTCATTCATATTCCTCTCTAAGTTATCCATTCTTGTCATTTCCTCAAATCTTTTTTCAAGGTTCTTAGTTTCTTTGCATTGATTTAGAACATGTTCTTTTAGCTCATGGAAGTTTCTCATTATCTATTGTCTGAAGCCTAATTTCGTCATTTCATCACAGTCATTCTCCGTCCAGCTTTGTTCCCTTGCTGGTGAGGAGTTTTGGTCCTTTCTAGGAGGCGAGGTGTTCTGGTTTCGGGTGTTTTCCTCCTTTTTGCGCTGGTTTCTTCCCATCTTTGTGGATTTATCTACTTGTTGTCTGCGTAGTTGCTGACTTTTCGATTGGGTCTCTTAGTGGACACCCAGATTGTTGGTGATGAAGTATTTCTGTTACTTGGTTTTCCTCATACCAGTCTAGTCCCTTCGCTGTACGAATGCTGAGGTCCACTCCAGGCCCTGCTTGTCTGGGGTACACCTGTAGCAGCTGCAGAACAGTGAGGGATGCTACCAGTTTCTTTTTCTACTATCTTTGTCCCAGGATGATGCCTGCCAAATGTCAGTCTTTTGGATATGAGGGGTCAGGGAGCTGCTTGAGGAGACAGTCTGTACTTTATAGGGGCTCAATTGCCGAGCTGTGAGCCCTGTTGTTCATTCAGGGCTGTTAGGCTGCTATGTTTGATTCTGCTGCAACAGAGCTCATTAAAAACCCCCTTTTTTTCCTCAAATGCTCTGTCTTGGGGGGTTGGGGCTTTGTTTTTGGATGTCTGTTGAGGTGTCCTGCCCAGGTAGAAGGCAGTCTAATCACTATTTGACTGCCGAGGCTTCGCCCTGCTGTTGTGAGGCTCGCCCTGTTGCTGCAGGCTCTTGCTGTTCTGCTGCATTCTCCACCACGGGCTACTCCCTGCAGCGGAGTCTCTCTGTTGTAGCGGGTTGCCTTGGCAACGGCAGGCTGTGTCAGCAGTGGGCATGTATCTCAGTAGGGGCGGGTTGCCTTGGCAACTGCAGCCTGCGTCAGCAGTGGGCGTGTGCCTCAGTCAGGGTGGGTTGCCTCGGTAATGGTGGACACCCCTCCCCCACGGAGCGCCTCAGGGACGGTCTCCACGGCGAGCGTTTGGAATCGCCATTTTGTCTGTCCCACTGCACTATCCCACACGCTGTGTCCCTGCAATCCCCTGGGCTGGCCCACTGCCCAAGTCCCTTTCAGTCCCGAGTTCAGCCCTCTCAAGTCTCAGGTTGCCGTTTCAACAGGGCACCCGGACAAGCGCACCCTGTGGGGATCGCTGGGTAGGGCCGGCCGCTGCCACCCCGGCTGCCGGCTTCTCCAGGCAGAGCCTCTGCCTGGTGTCCTGCGTCCCCCTTATACTTGGGAATTTCCCCATTCTGTGGGCAACAAAGATCAGTCTGAAAATGCAGCTTTGACTCACCTCTCTGCGGATTAACTGAGAGCTTAAATCCTGGGTTGTTGTCACAGCGCCATCTTGAGTTCCCTCCCCTATTTTATTTTTTATTGTTATGTCTTTTACTTGTGCCTGGAAAGGACTCTAAGGAAAGTTTTGAATTTTGATTTTAAATGATTTCATACAGTTTTGAGAGCCTCCATGTAACAGGACATTGAGAGGAGGTCACATTTTATACCAAAAAAGGATTTGGCCAACTGGAAGAATTTGTTGCCAGTAAGGGCAGTGAACATGCAAATGGTAGAGGAGGTGCCATCCTTGGATTTTTTATTTATTGTCATCTGATTATGTTTTATTTCTTGAATACTTTTCTAGGTGTTACACACTTGCTGAAATCTTTATGGGCACACAATATGTTATTCTAAACACAAAAGCTTTAGATTAGGTTGCAGTATTATTTTTTACATCATCTTCAAACGTGTTATTCAGTCCTACTATTCTCAAGTTGTTGGACATTTGGGTCAGTCTATAAGCATAATTTATATATTCCATAATTTGCGGGCTACATGAATGGACTAAGCACAGTGTTTTATGCACTTACCTGATGTTGGTATCTTTTGTTGTAAGATGCCTAACTTCTCTGGGTCATTCTGGACTGATGATAAAGCCCTTTGTGGTACTGATCTCTCCCCTGAGTTGTTTTTTTTCTTTTAAATCTCTCTTAATGGTACCGCCCACTGTCCTAGGCTACAGGAATCCAGGCAATCCATTCTTAGCCCAGTGTCTCTCTGTAGCCTTGGGACAAATCTGTCTATTCTGTCTTCTTAATATCCTTTGATTCCATACCTTCTCTCCATCTCTACTGCCTTAGCCCAAGCGAGACCCTTGCAGTGACCTCCTAACTTCTCCCCCTCTACCTCCAGGCTTGCCCATCATCTAATCCATCTTCTCCAGTGCTTCCAGCAGTTCCTTCTAAAATGCTTCTTTGGTTATGCCCCTGTTGTCATGGCCCCTTAGCAGTGTCTGAGTTAGAGCGTCTCACAGTTACATTCTCCTTCTTACTCACATTCTCTTTGTTGATATTTATTTCCTCCCCCAAGACAGTTTCCATCTTGATTTGATGTGTATCTCTCTGCATTGTTTTTACTGCTTTATTGGGGCTAATTGGCATAAATTAATTGCACCCGTTTAAAACATTCAGTTTGATAATTTTGCCATATGCACGCACCTGTGAAGCCATCACCACACTACAACATAATGAGCATATTAATCACCTTCAGAAGTTATCTCTTGCCCCATTATGATCCCTTCCTCCCATCTTTTCCCACCTATCATCTTCCCCATTCCCTTTTCCAAGGGATATAAAGAAAAAAGTAATATATTTATATGCTTTTGGAATTATTTTTATATGAGGAGAAAATATGCAAAGCCCCTTCTAACTTGGGATCTTTGAAAGCATTTTCAATGAAAACAATCAAACCAGTTTACCAAGATGTATCGATTATGTACTTGATATCACTAGGTGGATAAGTTCTGTGGGGGACAAAAACGAGATAATTATTTGGCTTCAAGGTTTATATTGTGTAGTTGAAAGCATAAGATGCACTTACACAATTAGCAGCCAGTGACCAATAGTAGATATCAAAGCCATATATTGAGTGATAAATGGAGATGGATGTGGTGGGGTAGGCTTAGCTCATAGTTTGGATACAGAGTTCCACTTTATCTGAATCTGTGGTGTTTGTGTTATCTACCTGGAGGCATGCATTAAATCACATTCTGCTAGACTTCAGTGTAACTGAAAGAGAGGGGTTCCAGAGTCAGACAGGGCTGTGTTGGGATTCCATGCCTGTGCTGACCTGTGACTTGTGCAAGTAATTTTCTGAGCTCAGTCTCTCTTCATTTATAAAAGAGAGAGATTTAAACCCATGTCATAATGATATTGCAAGAATTAGAGATATCATATGTAAAATGTCTCTATTCTTAGTAATATCAAAAATAATAATACTGTACTTACTATGGGCTCTTATTATTCTTTGCAATTTATCTCATTTAATTCATAAAACAATTCCAGCATATTATTTCTCTAAAAAGAATAACTTTTGTCCCATGCCCTATTGATGAGCATATTGTCATATGTAGGTCACAGGCCCAGTTTTGTTAAAGTACTCTTTATAATGTCTGTTATAATAGGCTCTCAGATAAAATATGGGCCCTTAGTAGGTATCCAATGAATGTTAATTTCCCTTCCACACTGCAAATATTCATCTCAGCCCCTTAAGTGATTGCTGGGTAAGACAATTAAACATCTTTTATTTTGCAGTTTTAGAGCTGTAATCAATTTTTATTTTCCCAGATACTTTTGGGGATTTTAGAATTGCTGTCTAAAACATCTGCCCTGGCCTAGTGCTAGTCAGCTTTAAAGAAAGCATCATGTGTTTGCAGCAAACTCAAGGATTAAATGCAGGAGGTTCTGAACTGAAGATGGAGGCAGGAAAAAGGGTCTTTGGTTTAAAATAGCATCAGAGCATTATAGCAGCTTTATTTTACAATTATAGCTAATATTGCTTCATAAATTGCTACCTACGTAATGAAGTCACTACATACAAAAATTTCTATCCAGTCACTTTCCACTAATTAGCTCTAAGCCTTTAAGTCTTTTACATCACATATGACAGAATTATCAACAAGTATTATTAAGTGTTATAGTGTGAAATCGTCCCCAAATGGAATTGAGTATAATCTTTTGTGATTACGAAGTATATGGCTGCACCCTGTAATTTTAAAATCTGGAGTGGCTAAGTATTAAACTTGATACCAAGGGCATTAATATGAAAGAAAAAAACTTAAATGGCTCATGAAACACTTTTCTCAAGAGGTACTTTTTTATATTTCAATTTCTTTCTTTTAAACAGTGTTCTGAAATGAAGCCAGCAATAACATGTGCATAGTAGCTGCTAGAAAAATTCAGGTGTTAAGCAAGATGGGTCCCTGGATGGAGATGCTAATAATATATAGAAAATAAGCACCATTTCCAATCCACGCAGCCCACTATGGTGTTTGGGTGCAGGATACTTAGCTTTCCTGTGGGAAAACTGAAGGTCTTCCACCTTGGCCTTGGAAACATTGTACTCATGATGCATTCTACTCTCTGGCAAATTCGCTGAGGAGAATACTGGACGATAACATGGGTGCTATGGAAAAGGGTTACATGATATTTTGGGGTTAAAGAAAGTGAACATTACACATACAAGTTTCTTCTAATATAGATAGTGGAAATTATTTCCTTTTTTTTTTTGAGACGGAGTTTTGCTCTTGTTACCCAGGCTGCAGTGCAATGGTGTGATCTCGACTCACCGCAACCTCCGCCGAAGTGCTGGGATTATAGTCGTGAGCCACTGCGCCTGGCCAATTATTTACATTTTAAAGAGTAATTTGAATTTGTTTTTTCCAGATTAGGAGTAAGAGGAAATAACTCTAAGGTTAGTAAAGTCTTAGAACAAGATACATGATTCATTCCTTTATTCATTATTCATTTGATGATACTGACTGACAACTATATGTCTGGCCCTGTTGTAAGGACTAACAATTCATATTCTAGTCAGCTGAACATCACATGTTTCTGCTCGCATAGATTCTTAAAATCTTGTGGCAGAGAGACACAATAAATGGGCTAAATCAGTTTTAAAAAATCATATTTCAGACAGTGATAACCACTAAGAAGAAATGAAAGCAAGGAAGAACGATAAGTATTAAGGTGAGGGTGTTTAGATTTCAGATCTCTCTCCAGGAAAGGTCATATTATGTAAGTGACATTTAGGAAAAGGCCGGAAGGGAGGTAACAGTGCAAGTTATCCAGTTATCTAATGAAAATGTAGTCCAGGCCTGGGAAACAGAAACTGCAAATGCCCTAGGGTAGGAATGCCTTCACTGTGTTCAGAGACCAGCAAGGGGGCCAGTGTAACTGGAGCGAGTGCACAAGGCTGAAGGCAGTGGGGTGTGTGACCAAGGAAAGCATGGGAGGCCACTTACTTGGAATCTTGTGGATAATAGGTTCTTTGATTTTTATCTGGAGTAAGATAGGAAGGCACTAGAGGGTTCCAAACAAAGGAGTGAATAACCTGGCTAAATTTTTAACAGAATATGTCTGACAGCTTTGAAAATAAAGAATACAGGTAGAAGTAAGGAGACCATTTTTAACAGTTCGGACTCTTATTTCTCATTCTTCCTGACTCTATGGGATACAAGTATACCACTTTTACAGATGGGTAACTGAAAATAACTCACAATTTTTACAAAGTAGGTGTCAGAACTGCAAGTAAAGCCACATTGTCTGATTTTAAAACACTCCACACTATAGCATTGTCCCTCTGTTCTTTCTCATGTACAGTAAATACTACAAACTAGCATGGTATATGGAGATCCTCAATTGTATATCATAGCACTGGAGAGTGTGCAAACGTGGATACAAATCATTAACAAATCTGAAATATTTTTTTTTCTTTACATTAGGACCGCTTGGTTTTACATGGATTAAACATTATTGTACATATGATAAGGGAAGTAAAACATTTACAATGAGTGTTTCAGAAATGAAATCCAGTGGGAAAATGGTGAGTTAGTTTTGGTTTTTGTTTGTTTTTTAAACTGTTTGTTATTTAAGTAATGGAATTTTTAAAAATCATGTTTGTTTCTCTAGTTAACATATACACATTTACAAAAAAAAAAAATAGAAGTCAAATATTTTCTCTCATTTTTGTGACCTGAATGACTTGAAAAGAGTAGCCAGGGCTTTCCTTTAACTTGGCCATGACATATTTATGAGCAGCTGAGTTAAATATAGGGATCCTTCAGTAGATTACAGAGGTGTCGTCTCACATTTCCGGCAGCAGAGTTATTTGTCTATGCTGTGGGTTGGCCAGCAGCCCAGGAAGGGACTGTCCATGGCTGGAGCAGGCTCAGAGATTCTGTATCTTTCCCCTGGGTGGCCTCTGGGGGAGGCTACGTTTGTCACTGCATGCCTTGTCCCCTTCTGCACTGCACACTGTTTGCCAAAATGCCAGCTAACAAGGTTTCTCAGAAGAAACCAATAGATGCTCACTTACCCCAAAAGTAAATTGGTTACTGAATGTCTCACATAGCTAGTGAATAGCATGGAATACAGTGTACTTTGAGGAAATGCTACAGAGAGCTTTCTTGCCTGTAGCATATAATCTTCTTGTGAGTTAAGGTCACAATATGGCCAATGATTTAACCTGTGAATTAATTAGGTCACAATCTAAGTATCCTAGAGCTGGGAGTTATGCTAAAGATAATTTAGTCCAGCCTTATTTTAACCGATTAGAAAATAAAGTTAGTAGAAATTAAGTGCCTTTCCCAGATAATTAGTGGTATAGATCATGGCAGAGGTAAATGTGGATCTAACTTAGACACATACTCAAATACGTCATTAGAAACTTATTGTACTTGGGCGTTCATCAGAGTCTAATAATTCAAAATGAAAGACATAAAATACAGGGGAACATAGCAGAGAAAAAGAAACCTTAGTTGCTACCATCATGGGAAGTTACTATGTGCCATAACACACTTAAGTTTTCCGCTCTCATAGTTACTACCGTAAATCCAACTTATGTGACAGTGAATTAATAATGTAAGTAGACCAAGCCAAAGGTCTGTTAATAAATTGATGACATTTGCAACCACAGATAAGAAATAACCATACATTAGGTAAACGTTCCCCTTTAAATAGACTGGCATCTCAGGTACAGAAGAGAATTTCTAAGAATGTGGCCTATGTTGTATCTTGTCCTGGGAATCGGTTTTAGTAGCAGAGTTGCAGCGTGTTACCAGTAAAACTATCGGATGGTGTTACATTGGTGCAAAAGTAATTGCATTTTTTCCCATTATTTTTAGTGAGAAAACCACAATTCCTTTTGCACCAACCTAACATATGTGATATCAACAGCATTAAATTATGTATATACTGGAACTATATTATTTTGGTAGTTCTCTTATAATCCTGAGCTAGTTATCATTTAAGGCTCTAATAAAAAGACACACACATGATACTAATCTCTTTGCAATCCAGGGAGTTTTGATTAAGAGCAACAAATGTTGTATCACTCTGTTTATCTAATTCTGATGTTAAATGACTGTATAACTTTAAACCTTTTTAAATCTAAGTACTGAGGGAATGTACATTATAGTATAATTTAACACTGTGTAAGTAAAATATGTTGAAGGTTACTGCACAGGCATGTTACAGAATTCTTTTAGATAAAACATGTATTTGCCATTAATTAGCAAATGGTTTCATGTATTGTGATCGGACAGTTACAGTTAGAAATCAACAAAAAGGACAGGGTATGATGTGATCTTTATACATAACCTATACTCTGTTAAACATTTTAATGTAGCAACTTGAGCACGTGTATTTAATATATTTCAGTTCACCTTGTCAGCTTTTTAAAACTGTGGTACTCTTCTTGTTTCAGAATGGCCTTGTTACTAGCTCACCAGAAATGTTTAAATTAAAATCTTGTATCCGACGGAAGACAGATTCAATTGACAAACGATTCTGCTTTGACATAGAAGTAGTTGAAAGGTTTGAGCTTTTCTTTTCACTTTATTTTTTTAAATAAGCTACACAATGTTTCTTTCTGTATTTAAATATAAACATGAGACAGGAGTCAAGTGTTTTCCAGTCTTTAAAAAAACAGCATACATGTTTATTTTATTCTTTCATATTGTTATTGCATGATAATTTCAAGAAAGCAAGTCAGATCCAGGATGCTAGAGAAAGCTAGCATCACTCAAAGCAGAATCTGAAAAATCAATATACATGACTGTATTAGGAGAAGGTGCTTGTAGTGGCCTCGTGGTCCCCATTACAATGAAGGAATCCAACAGCTATTTTATGGCTCCAGGATCAGCCTTTTGGTGGGCTTTTGAAGCTTGGTGGCCTTCCTTCCAAGGAATAAGATACAGGTGGGAATACCATAAGCCTCTTTCAGGTAACTTAAGTTTTATGCCTGTAGGATGCCGACTGAATATTCTGGGTATTCTTAGCCCAAAGTATTGGAAGAGATGTAAATGTCATGACTCTAAGTTTGTAATTTAGTGGAATTACTTAGCTCTACTCCTTTATTGTATCAATACTAGTAGAATAAAAAGAAAATATGGAGTATGCTTCTTGCTCTCTGCTCTGTAATCCATGATCTATTTTTCTTCTCCTGCATTACTACCACAATATTATGAATACCCTAGCTTATAGTATGTGTCCATCCATGTATACACTTTGTATACGATGACTTACTATATATGCTCATATACTATAGCTTCTAGCTACAGGTATACCTCAGAGATATTGCAGGTTAGGTTCCTCTGATATCCACTTTATTATAGTGGATATCATAATAAACTGAATCAGAAATTTTTGAGTTTCTCAGTGCATATAAAAGTTATGTTTATACTACACTGCAGTCCATTAAGTGTGCCATAGCATTATGTGTAAAAAAATATACATCCTTAATTTTAAAATATTTTAAATAGTATGAATGGTCCTCTGAATCTTCAGTGAATAGTAATCTTTTTCCTGGGGAAGGATTTTGCCTCAGTGTTGGTAGCTGCTAAGTGATCAGCATGGTGGTTACCAAGGGATGGGTGGCAATGCCCGTTTTCTTAAAATAAGACAGCAGTAAATTTTGCCCCATCAGTTGACTCTTGATTTCAACAAAGATTTCTCTGTACCATGCAATGCGGTTTGATAGCATTTTACTCAGTAGGCCTTCTTTCAAAATTGGAGTCACTCCTCTCAACCCTGCCATACTACACTGTCAGCTAAATGTATGTGATACACTAAATTCTTTGTTATTTCAACAATGTTTATAGCATCTTCACCAGGAGTAGCTTCCATCTCAAGAAACCACTTTCTTTGCTTAGCCATAAGAAGCAACTCCTCATCCTTTCAAGTTTTATTATGAGATAGCAGCAATAAAGTTACATCTTTTAGAAAGCTCCACTTCTAATTCCAGCATTCTTGCTGTTTTGACTACATCTGCAGTAACTTCCTCTGAAGTCTTGAACCCCTCCAACTCATCCCTAAGAGTTGGAATCAGTTTCTTTTAAACTGCTGTTAATTGAATATTTTGGCTTCCTCCCATGAGGGACGAATGTCCTTAATGGTGTCTAAAATTATGAATCCTTTCTAGAAGGTTTTCAGTGTACTTTACCCAGATCTATCAGAGGAATCATTACTTATCGCAGTGCAAGCCTAATTAAATGTATTTCTTAAAGAATAAGACTTGGAAGTCTAACTTACTTCTTGATCCGTGTGCTGCAGTATGGATATTGTGGGAGAAGTCATGAAGATATTATTCTCCATGTAAATCTCTATCAGAACTCTTCAGTGACAGTTACATTGTCAATGGGCAGTAATATTTAGAAGCAAACCTTTTAATCTAAGCAGTAGATCTCAGCAGTGGTTTAAAATACTCAGTAAAGCAATGCTGTAAACGGTTGTGCTGTCATTCAGGCTTTATTTTTCCATTTTTAGAGAATGGGTAGAGCAGATTTAGCATAATTTTTAAGAACCCCAGGATTTTCAGAATGATACACAAGTATTGACTCTCTGACTTAAAGTCACCAGTTACGTTAACTTCCACCAGAGTCAGCCCATTCCTTGAAGCTTTGAAGCCAGATGGTGACTTCTTTCTATCTGTGAAAGTCCTAAATAAGGCCATCTTCCAACAGAAGGCCTCATCTCCAGTGAAAATCTGTTGTTTCCTGTGGCTGCCTTCATCTTCTGTATAACCTGCTGCAGCTTCTACATCAGCACTTGCTGCTTCATGTTACACTTTATATTATGCAAATGACTTCTTTCCTCAAACATTATGGACCACCTTCTGCTAGCTTCATACTTTTAATCTACAGCTTACTCATCTCTCTCAGCCTTCATAAAATTGAAGACAGTTAGGGCCTTGCTGTGGATGAGGCTTTGGCTTAAGAGAATGTTATGTCTGGTTTGATTTTCTATCCACACGCTAACACTTTCCCCATATCAATAATAAGGTTGTTTTGATTTACTAGCATTTGTGTATTCATTAGAGTGATACTTTTCATTTCCTTTAAGAACTTTTCCTTTGCATCCACAGCTTGGTTAATTGCTTGGCACAAGAGACCTAGCTTTTAGGCTATCTTGGAATTCAACATGTATTTCTCACTAAGTTTGGTCATTTATAGCTTTTGATTTAACGTGAGAGACATGCTAATCTTCCTTTTACTTAAACACCTAGAGGCATTGTGAGATTATTGATTGGATTAATTTTAATATTGTTATATCTCAGGGAATAGGAAGGCCCAGGAGAGGGAGAGAGATGGGGAAATGGCCAACCAGTGGAGCAGTGGCACACACAACTTTTGTTAACTGTTTGCCATCTTATGTGGACATAGTTAGTGGCACCCCAGAACAATGACAATAGTAGTATCAGAGATCACTGATCATACATCACATGATAGATATAATAACAATGAAAAATTCCACATATTGCAAGAATCACCAAAGTGTGGCACAGACACAATGTGAGCAAATGCTGCCGGGAAAAGCGTGCTGATAGACGTGCTCAACACCGGTTGACACAAGCAAACCATCAATTTGTTAAAAATAGAGTGTCTGTGAAGCTCAATCACGCAGAGAAATTCATTGAGGTATTACCTGTATCTAGTAGGGCACTGACCCTGTTCTCAGGCTGCTTTAGATTATGTTGGCTCTTTTGCCCTGTATGATTTTGAAGATCCACTTATTAAATTCCCCTTGTCTCTCAAAATATCTTTTGGGGTTTTGACTGGAGTTGCAGTAAAGTTTTCAGTGGGTACAGAATTAACCTCTTCTTGAATATTTTACATATATTTTTTCAAATTTACCTTTGGGCACCTTCTTTTTATTGTTATTTTGAATAGGATTCTTTTTATGAGTTGAATTTTGGTTTCCTAAATGGTTAAGACTACTGTATAGAGAGGGTGTTAGTTTATTTATACGGCAAGCTCTTATCTGACCTACTTGCTAAGCTCTTTATTAGTTTTAATAGTTTTATGAAGAGACTTCTGGATTTTCTATGTAGACAAATACCAACCTGTTAGTGCTTTCTCTTATTTTAACACATTTCAGTTATATAACCTTGGAGCACTTTATTAAACCCTGTACTTAGGTTTTTTTGGTCTGTAAATTAAGGATAGTGAGTACTCACCCCAGAAGATTGTTTTCAGGATTAAATGAGAGAATTAAGGTTCATAACACAGTGCCTGTCACATAGTAAATATCCAACAAATACTGATTTTCAGTATTTTATTGTTGGTATTACTACACTGGCTTAAATTCTCCAATATCAAATTAATATTTATATACATTTCCAGTTTCTTGTCATTCTCATGATCTGTCTTCTTGTTTGCAGAAGATATAGTTATTATTTATTTTTTCATTCCAGCTTTTAAATCATAAAATATTTGTAATAAAAATTTCTTTTCAACGTTCCTCTTCACAGATTTCTCAATTTCCTGTTTAATTTAATCTGTTTCTAATATTTTATATCTTTTCCTTCATATCTGGTTCTCTCCCATCTTTCTCTGCCCTTTGTTTCTTTCTTGAAGTGTACCCTTAAGTAACTATTTCAGAATGACAGCATGGGAGAGAATTATTTTTAAATAAATTCATTTCGATATTGTCATCACGGTATAGAGAAATGTCATTTGGTTTTCGTGTCTTTTTAAATGTTATCTAGTTATGATATGAGGCTTTCCACATTGTCACATACTCACTGAAATTGTTTTTGGTGACTAGACTGCACCACATCAGGGTCAAGTTCCCATATTGTGGAATTCATAGATGGCTTTGAAGAATGTAACCTTTGCATCCTTTTTGATCATTTCAAGGAAAATAGTTTGAAATTAGTGTTTTTCAGACAGTTCTGTACCAAAAACAATTAATGATTTTACCACTTGTGATCATTAGAATTAAAAACATTTTTTGCATATCCAGTGATTTTTCTGAAAGGTATTGAGGTTCGATCTTTTTCTTTTCTTTTTTTAAAATTCCTATGTTTTTCTCCTCTCTCTTCATTTCTTTTTTCTCTTAACTTTAATTTTCTTCAAATTTTATATTTATAGTTAACTGAGAATTTAAAAAGTAGTAAATGTATAAATATATAAAATATTTGTTTTAATAGGCATGGGATCATCACATTACAGGCCTTCTCAGAAGCTAATAGAAAACT
Organism: Callithrix jacchus; assembly: GCF_049354715.1. NCBI lineage: Eukaryota > Metazoa > Chordata > Mammalia > Primates > Cebidae > Callithrix > Callithrix jacchus. Next base: position 38,693,580 of record NC_133511.1, on the reverse strand, counting down.
CTGGCTTGAAGCCATGGATGGGAAGGAACCGGTAAGACTATGATACAGTCTATAATTTAGTTTTTATTGTTCTAATAATTACAAAGTATGGAAATTCTTTTCATAGAGAGTATAAAATGTTTTGCCCATAGTATAATTGAAAATATTTAAAAAGGAATCAGAGGAGTAGATACTTTTACTGCTTTCCTAGTCTCACTCATGGCAGGTAACTCTACCTTTCTGACTTAGTTTATAAGGGGACTTTCAGGACTCACATAAAACCCTAAAGTTACTTCTTAAAAAATGACACACTCATCACCTTGGCTGGACCCATTAAGTTATCTTATTCAGTTAATAATTACCACGTGCCCAGTCTTTGCAGGGCCTGTGCTAGGCATGGATTAGAGTGATGAACAAGGTTCAGGGTAAGAACTGATTCTCTAATCGAAATCACTTTTTAAATGTATAATTTGATAAAACTGCCTGTGGCTTGACATTTTCACTTCCATACATATCCCCATTTTTTAATAGTTATTTTGAAATTGGTATGATCTTACAACTTATAAAAATTCGGAAGGCTTATGTAAAAAGGAGGCGGAATCATTCATCACTGTCTGTTTTCTTAAGGATCACTGTTATTAGATTAGCAGAGGGTGAACACACAGAGGAAACAGGAGTCCCCATCTGGTCACTTGAGAACCATTCATTAGATGGCAAAGAACCTGTACAGCCATAGTACCTTACAAAGTGTGGTCTGCAGACTTCAAGACCCTCCCTCAAACTGTGTTACCAGTCCACAGTAAGATCAGTGCAGAAAGTATGATGCAGCTTTTAGAAAATCATGTAGTCCCTTAGGTTATTTCAAGTCTGCTAAATGTAATTTAAAAGTTGGAATGCTGCATTGATTCTTTATTATTTTCTATTTCAATTTTATTATATTTTACACAAATGTTAATAATAGATTTAAAAGAAAATTCACTCTCTACCTGAAATAGTTCAGAAGCCCTGACTTACAGCAAATTTAGGGAATAGTTTGTTAGCCCAGTGATGTACAAGTTAGGATTATGTACATTGACAACATGCTAAGCAGGAAATTGGAAGAAGGAGCAATCAGGTGAAATCCATTATGAGATACTTTCTGAGAAAAGGCACATTATGCATCATACTGGTGAAGAGAGTAAGATGCATAAATCAGATGAAGGTAGAACCTTGTCCAGGGCAGACAGCTGTGGATGGAAAAGGAGTGGGAAGTGAGGGTAGCTGAACCACAGAAAGGAAGTTGGTTGATAGTGGACACAGTGTTGTAGGACCTTGGAATCCAAGGCACTCTTTTTGTATATTAGTATACAAGATATCACTTTGTTAATCTTTTGTGCTGGGTCATTAACTGGAAGTAATTGATGGACATCCTTTGTTTTTTAGATTTACACTCTGCCTGCCATTATAAGCAAGAAAGAAGAAAGTAAGTCCTTTTAATAGTTATTTAAAATTTTGTCATATAGTCGTTTTTAACACAAAAACATGTGATTGTAAGTATTCCGGTGAAATAGTATAATACCATTGATCTCATGGTACAGCAAATTTGAAATTTTTATTTAAAAAGTTTCTCATGTTAAAACCACAAACTACTGGTATTACAGAAACAGAAGTTAATTTTTATTTCTTGGTGTTTATTTACATGCCGTGCTTTATCTCTGATAGACATTTGAGAAAGTTGATATTTAGCACAATTATTTACCTAGATAATTATATTTTATTATATATAAATATATAATTATATGTTAATAACTATGATATATAATTATACAAATATATAATTGTGTTAACAAATATATAATTATATATAATAGCATATTTATATATCTATATCTATATAAATATATAAAACATAGAGAGCTTCTTTGTCTTATTTTCTCTGCTCTAGTTTTCTTAGAAGTACAAGACTGAAGACCGAAACACTTCTTGCTGGTTTAGGTAGATAGTGACCAAGACTGTAAAGTATAAGGACCTTGTCATTATACATGATATATGTAGAAAAAGATGTTATTAGTATATTATTACTGAATCATTGTTATGTAGTCATTCTTTATAAACACAGTTTATATGTTTTTTATTGTGTTCTGAATCCTCTTTAATTACCTGCCAACTTCTTGCTACCTTTTATCTGCGGTTGGTTTAGGGTATTTTCCTAAGAGCTTTACAAAGTCATTTTATTTGATAATTAAAATTAATTTGTGTAATTGTTTTTAGGGTTATGTGTTTAACTTTGAAAGCAATTCCAACTTTTACGTAATGCAGTGGATTTTGTCTTATGACTTCTAAATTTATTTTTCAAACAAACTCAATAACCCTGACATTTATTTTTGTTATTTATTTTTATTTTTTTAATAGAGATGGGGGTCTCATTTTCTTGTCCAGGCTGGTCTCTAACTATTGGCCCCAAGCAACCCTCCCAGTTTGGTCTCCAAAGTGCTAGAATTACAGGCATGAACCACTGCACCTGGCCGACCCTGACATTTATATTGCTGTGGAAATACAAGTTACAATGGAATAAATAAAAGCTAGGAAAAAACTCATTTGAAAGTTATAAATATTGAATGTATAAAAAGCCTATAATTTTATCTGAATTAAATGCTTTCTAGTGATTAACTTCAGAAATTATCAAAAGAAAATACATGATGTAAAAGATCTTTCAATAATAAATAACTTACAATTTTAAAATTATTTATAAATAATATTTTTAAAAATTATTTTCATTTTTAATTCTTGCCTTTACTTCCTTACTGGAATGAAGGAAAGTGATTAGTATAAAATCCTTTATTGCCTACTTTTTTCTAATCACAGATACATTAACCAAATGGTGAGAGTTTTGGATGTACTGAATATTCACTCTAAATAATCACCTAAAAAGTAATCTGCTGTATAAATTTCATTTGAGAAGAGTGTGAAATGTATTTTCTAACATTAGTTTGGTTGTTGATATCCACTGTAAGGTTAGTCCTTTCAAATTTAAATTACACAAGGACAAATCTTTCTTACAAAACAATTGCACCTATATACAGTGTTAAGTATAAGGGCTTCTGAATGGTGGCCTAGTGAAGTTGATCAGAATATACTGATGCTTAATTAACGCACCACCAAAACTAATATACTCATGTTGGAGAGGGAGTCTGAATCTTTATGCAGTACAGAATCATTCTTCTGGAAATAGGTATCCTGCAGTATCAGCCACTGGAAACATCACTGTGCCTTCAATTATAATAATAAAATGGTGTGTGTTTCAGAAAAATAGTGCTCCTATAATGCATATGTTTATATCATTTCTCACATTCTGGCTTTTAGTACGGTGAATTAGTTTCTTACCCAGTGCTCAGCCCCTTGTGACAGAACCCATCTCCTCTCCATGGTGGTCATTACAGGCCTTCCCTGAGACATGTGATGAACACAGATCTGCTGTTATTATTCTCATTAGTACTAGTAGGCTTTTATTACCCATGGGAAGATTCTTGGTCATAGAAAAAATGTTACAAACTTCTACTCTAGTGCTTAAAGTTATGAATCTTAAACTTTGTTGTTAAGTTTTAGTTTTAGTATTTTATATTCAGCCAGTTTTACTTGAAGCTTGTTCTTAATCAATATGCAGATCTTATTTATAATTGCACTAATTTTTAAAACTAAGCCATTTTTACTTTATTTTCTTTCCATAAACCTGATAGAATTCTGTCATTTGTTCATTTAATTGGTCAGGTTTCTTTAGACATATCAACTTATGACAAAATAGTAAATTTTATTCTCTCAAAGTCGCCCAAATTAAACAGATTTGTGATCCTGACAAATATAATCTTCAACACCTAGCAACTTTTTAAATCTAATAAATCACTTTATAAATGCAGAGTATTATGTTAAAATTAAGTATTGCAAACATTCTAAATAAATACAAAATTGAATAGTGATTTCTAAAGGTCTTGCTACTTTTGTATAAACTAAGCTTATTTAAAAATTACACTTATTTTTAGCTGTCACACACATGGTAATTCAAATTTGCTCACCCAAGTAGAATCACCACTCTATTGAAAAGTCAAGACTATGGCAGGTTCTACCAATAAGAGAAACTCTGGCTCAAAGGCACAGGACTGGACACAATTAGAACTTAGCTGCCAGGAGCTCTGGGGTGGACATTGTGGTGTTGCTAATTCACCTGAGTGAGGCTTCTTCTGTTTTTTGGTTTTTTTTTTTTTTTTTTTTTTGAGTTGGAGTCTCACTCTGTTGCCCAGGCTGGAGTTCAGTGGCAGGATATCAGCTCACTGCAACCTCCAACTCCTGCATTCAAGCTATTCTCCTACCCCAGTTTCCCGAGTAGCTGGGATTACAGGCAAATGCCACCATGCCCAGCTAATTTTTGTGTTTTTAGTAGAGATTGGGCTGGTCTCAAACTTCTGACCTCAGGTGATCCATGCCCCTTGGCCTCTCAAAGTGCTGGGATTAGAGGCATGACCCACCACGTCCAGCCCTGATTGAGGCTTCCTAAACATTCTTTAATCCAACATGCAGTGAGGTACCTTTCAAACTGGTTGGAGTGATTTTCTGCCTCTCAGAATCTTATTTTTTACATAAAATTTGAGGTAACCTATTACATTAAAGACCAAAATTTATTAATAGAACTCTGAGTCTCTTGCCCAGGCTACAATTGTGCTTCTTTTCTGTTTTATTATGTGTCTCATCACTTTCTGGTTATTTAATTGACTCAAAGTATATATCTGAAAGCTCTACCATATTCCATAGAAAAGCACATGGTACTGTTAACCTAAGAACAGGGTCATGTTTTCTTCTCAGAGGTGTGTCCAGAATTTTATGTCTTGGGTAAATTTGTGTGTCAGTGATTGTGAAGTTCTCACACGAATAAGTCATGTGAGCTCATTGTGTTAAGTGTTTAAATCAGTTTATATCTTTCTTTTTGTCAGCCCCTCTAACAATTTTTTTTGTACATCATCCTGTTCTTGAGATCTTGTATTCCTTTTTAGTTGATGTTTGACTCCTCTAAAAGTAGCATTGCATCAGTTTCAGTATGTAACTTCTCCTGTAATTGGTACTGGAAACCATATCAGCCCTAATTCACCGGCCATTTTGAAGAGTGCTCGTTTATATCCTCTATAATTCAGATGGCTTCCACTTATTCTAAAATACTCTTGTTCTCCTTTGGAAACTCAGTTTTGCATAATATCTGTTTGTGTTTTGAACTGCTGAAGATAATGAAGTTTAAGATGGTAAAATATAAAACTTAGGTAAAAGTTTGTTTTGCATACCATTTAGAAGTGACTGTAGTATCCATGTCTTCACTGAAAATCCTACAAGCAACAGTGTAAGAAACATCTAGTGTTCTAAAATAGGACCATACTATGAATTTACAGAGAACAAATTCCATGAAATGAAAAATAAAACTATGCTTTGACTGTAGTTTCATGCTACTCTTTATAAGACTAACATGCAAAAGTCTTCCTACCTTGTATTAATAGTTACTCTTAATTTACCATTTTCAAAGTATGGATGCCATAAATGAGACTTGTATGATTCAACAGATAAGGAAAGCTTGAATCACCTTTATGAAAAAAACATCAAATAAAAAACCAAAATATTGGTCAAGTACAGGGTATTGAATTTACAAATACTTTTCTGGTTGTAAAATATGCAGCAATATCCTTGAAATTGTAAGACTTTGGGAGTGAATTTATTTTGGCAGTGCTAACATCTATCATCAATATTAAACAGTTGCCATTTAATTAACATTTAAACCAAGCTAGTCCTCAAACACATGCCATTCAATTAAGATTAGCACTAAACTAGTCCTCAAGTCACATCACTGGGGAATTTTGTAAAAAGTAGCTCACCCATATGTTTTCCATAGTTCTGCCATTTTCGAATACATACTTAACGGGAACAAACTGTATTTTATGACATACCTTTCCTGCCCCAGGACATTGGGATCAGTCATTAACAGAGGCAAAGGCAGTTAACATTTCTTTAGGCTTTCTTTCTCTGACATTTTCTACTGGTTCCCTAAGCCTTGTTCTCATTCAAACATGAGTTTTGTGTGATGGTTTCTTAGCTGGTCCTTCAACCCTGGGTCTGGAGAAAGTGAGCATTGTGAAAGAAAAGGCAATTAGATCTCATTCTCTCATGCAATCAATTCAACAATATTCCATTGTGCACCTCCTCTACTCCAGGTACTCTGAATAAGAAAAGGGAAGTTCTTTTCAATTGATGTTTCTGCTAATAAATGTCAGAATTTATATGTGTAATGACAAAGTCACCTAATGTTCAGTCCTTATGTACAAAATTGAAGGGATTGAAACAGAAGATAATCTTGAAATTTCCCAGCAGCTCTAAATTTCTGCCCGTATGTTTCAGTGACTTTCCCCAAGTTTACCTGTGGATATATTCTCCACAGTAATAAGCTTTTTCTGCTCCTCCTCATTCTATGCAGTTGCCATCTATCGTGAATGTTCTTGAGCTTCATACTGTGGTATGAAGTTTACCTAACTAAACTAACTAAACTAGATAGTTTAGTTCTGGAAGTTCTCAGACATCCCTAGGTTAGCAACCATCTTCAACACATCATCCCTTGATCTTTGATCAGTTACAGTTTTGTTTTTATCACAGAGACCTAGCAAGATTGTCATAGCTCAAGTGCTCTTCATGGGCAGAGCAGGATTAAAAAACAATTTGGGCCTGGGCTATATGGAAAGTTAACTGCTCATCCTTAAGGAGAAGAGAAAAGGTCCAGTAGGTATCATGAACATTGATAAATGTATTGACTTTTTAAAAATTTCATTTAACATATAGCTTGATATTAGTTATCTGTGATAAGGGACGTTTTGATCTGAAACAGGAGATCAGCAAATTGAATTGAAAATTAAAGACAAGTGTTGCTTTGCTATGTCAACCCTGAGAATGTACTGTAAGGCCAAGTAGATTACATCTATAAGGACATACTAAGGTACAAGGACTTTTGCTTTGTTAGCTCTGTGGAAGACTATTCTTTTTCCTTTCCTCATGGCTGTTTGAATTCTGTTGAGATTAATAGCTTTTGTGCTGCTAAACTGCCTTATGGAAACTTTTTTTCAGGTTTCAATAAAACCTTTATCCCTGAACAGTTTACAGAGGGAAAAAAATAAGGTTTAGATTTAACTTTGATTGAATATATTAAGTTCATTCAGTCTGTCTTCTGCTCTACCCTCACTCATGAAGTCCAAGTATCATTAATATTATAAAATTCCAATTATAATATTATAAAATTTGATAATGGTTGTATTCTCGGTATCCCTCTGGTTCTCTCTAAAATGGAAGAGATACAGGGCTGGGGTAAAGTCTGGGACTGGACAAGTGTTCACAGATGTAGCTCATGTAAGATGATAAACTAACCCTTATAGAAGCCAACAGAGAATGTACTTGAGCAATCCTGGTACAAACCAGTAACTAGCAAGCCATCAATCAATAAACTTTTATTGGCTGCCTGCTTTGGGCCAAGTATTGAGCTCTGATCAGCAATCCATATTTCTACTGTGTAGGATACTTCCCCTCGTCTCTGTGCTATTGCCCCAGGAGTACCTTGTCCTCCACAGAAAAAGAATTATCATTAATTGTCAGCCCTTTTAATGGTGCAATTTGATTTAGTAATAACTCTTTCCATTGACATTTGAATACTAAAGAGTTCCCAGGTATTTTTTGTTTTTTTGTTCTTTGGTTTGGTTTTTGGGTGTTAAGAGGACCCCGTTTTAGTTGATTCTCATTAGCACTGAGGCATTAAGTATAGTAACCCCTCATGGCTTTCCAAGATTGCTCATTTTCCATTACAGAATGTATTTGTCACTGACTTCCCTCAGAAATGACAATCCCTGTGACTGCATCATCCACAGTCATTGGAAAACAAACTATTTTAGCCATCTTGTCCCCTCAGACCTCAGCAGAAGTTGCTTGTTGCTCAAGTGAAGGCACTGGCTACAGTGCTTTGCAAGCAGCCATGAATGGGCACTGCCACTGCTGCCCTTTGCTGTCTTTGTTATGTGAATTAACAAGTCAGTAGTCAAAAGGGATATATTCCAGTTAAGGGAGGAAAAGTTAATTGTGTGTGATTGCCTTTATTTCAGTGAGTTTTGACACAGTGAATTAAGTTATACATAATGAAATCAGAACTGACCAGGTAATGCTTGGTGATAGATGATCCTCAAATCTCAGAGACCGAAGACAGTAAAGGTTCATTTGTTCTTTATTGTACATGTCCATATAGGTAAACGGTGACTCTCTTAACATTGTTTTCACTCTGGAACTTAAGTTGATAGAGAAGCCTCCTTTTGTATCATTGCTGATCTCGAGCTAAGGGAAAAAGAAAATTGCAGGCCACATACCAGCTCTTAGTGTCTGCTGGGTAAAGACACATGCCACTTCTGTTCATATTTCATTGTTAGTGCATTTCACATGACCAAGCTTGGCTTCAAGGGTGCTGAGAAATATAATCTTGCAGGGAAAGACAACAAATATGGATGAACATTGATATCGGTCTGCTATAGTCTGTTCAGCTCTAGTGAGAGGATATTTTTTTCATTGTATTTATTGAAGTATAATGAGCACATACGGACATTTCTTAATATCCAACTTATTATTTTTTCAGTGACTAGGTTCACAGGGCCTACCTGGTGTATGCCTCATCTATGTCTATTTGAAGAAACAGATCATTGCTGTATCCACAAATATTTTAAAAATAAGTGACAAAGTGATATATGCTTGTTTGAAAAACACTTGTGGTTGACAGTCCCTTAATCCCCAGTGATTTTACCCATGTGGGAAGAATGACTTATTCACAAAATTTACATAAGCAGAGATTTGCATTTTCTCCAGTCAATAATAATGATAATGATAATAGCCAACACTCTATAGCACTTGCTATAGTCTAAGCATACACTGTTCTAGGAGCTTTGCAGATGTTAACCTACTTCATCTTTAAATAGTGCTGTGAAGAAGATACTATTTTTATTTTGTAGGAGAGGAAACTGAGGCACAGAGACATTAAAACCATGCCCAGTAACAGAGCTAGTAAGTGGAACAGTAACTACTGCCCTCTCATCTAGTTAGAACTGGATGACTGTCTTCTTTTATAATTTCTTCTTATGTTTTCCTTCACAGGGCAGTGATGCACAGTTAGGTGCAGATGGAAAAAACCCACTAGCATTGAATTAGGCTTGTTCCATTGTTAGGCAGTCTTTAGTGTTTCATTCGGTTTGTCTTCATCTTACTACAACTGTTTAACTTAGATATTGTTACTTCCCTCATTTCGTAAATGAAGGCACTTGAGTTTATAAAATATTAGTGACATTTTCTTCACCTCAGACATACAGAAGTGATACTAGAGCTGAGAACTGGCCTACGGTTGCCTGGCTTTACACAAAGCTGGATGCTGTCTCTGCACCATGAAACTACTCTTTCAGTCAAAGCAAAGGATGAGCAAAAGAAACAGAACTTCATGGGTTGTGTTTTTTTTGTTTTTTTGCCAACACAGTATATTCTTCCACATCTCTGAATTGATTGATAATGTTGTATTTACACACATGAGAGCTAAGTACAGGATCCATGGAATATGTCAGAACAGCAGCATCTGTAGAATAACATTGCAGTTAGACTGACTGTCAGTAAGATTTTATTCTCTGTGATGAGCTTGTGACATCAGTTTATTAGAAAAGACGGGAATATTGCTGCCAAATATCCCAGTATACTTTGAGATACAGCCTGGTTATTACTTATTTTTCTCAAAGTGAATACTTAAGAGGAAATTCGGTTTTATATGTCACAGCTGTCTTTATTTATTTTTTCAGAAAGGAAGTTCTATTGAAATTTTGTTTTTTTAAATGATTGTCATTCTCCCTTAATACATCCTTTTATTGAAAAGCGGAACAATGTGACCTCTAGTACCAAACATTTTAAATATCAGGAACTTGCAGTTTTAATTGATACAAAAATGCTAGTGTCTTGTTTTTACCTAGGGTTATATTTTTTGTCTGTTTTTGTTGTTGTTAAAACTGAAAATTAAATGATTTCTCACTTTTCCATCTTACCTGTTTCCTATATTCAAGAAGTATTTAAAAATACGTGAATGCTTAGTGTTATGCTAGGTATTTGGGGTTATTGGAACAAGTAGTCTCTCTTTGATACCTAAGCAAAGCTTCACTCTCATGTAGGTAGGTCATCAGCTGCTCTCTAGTGAGATGCCGTGGCCATTCATTTTTCTATGTTGAGTTCATTCAAAGTGTTCACTGAGTTCTGTTCTCCTGACCTAGGACACTGGGTACAAAGAAATAAATGAGCCGGTTCCCATTGATGGCAATACATATTTTAGTTTTGACATTTTTGTTTCTAGAGTTTTGAAGTTATTTTTAAAGTACTAAATACATACATATATTTTTTTTCAAAATATCAATCCCCAATTGCCTAGTGAATTAAAAATGACAGTTTCTGTCTTCTTTCCTCTTTCTCCTCACCAACAGTTTGCATATATTTTTATGGAGTTTTTTTCTTAGGAAAATAGAAGAGTTATACATACCCTCAAATTTTTACATTTTGAGAAAATAGGCCTTATTGTCCTGTCGATTACTTTTTTCACCTGACAACACATAATAAATATCCCTTCATGGTAGTACCTCTAGTTCCATTGTTAGGCACAGATTTTTCAGGCATTTCTGTCACTTAGTTCAGCTTCCTGGGCTTGGTGTGCCTGGGATTTTTTCCGTTTTTAGTTTGTTGCTGTTACCCTCTCTTGATTTTTATCATAATTTTTGATATATATTTTTTGTCTGGGGATCTATTTTGAGTTAAAAGAATGTGTTTAATCTGTCTTTAAATGAGAGTCAATTTTAAATTTTTATTGGTTTGAATTTTCTTCATTTATTATTTGAAGATGTTTTTAAAATCATGTCTCTACCACATGTGATGAAAATTTCTATCATGGTTCAAAAAATTTTGAGTTTTTCCTCTGGGTGTCAGTTGGTATTTTTTAAATAAATACTTTCTCTTTAAATAAGTAATCTAATTTGATCTGGCCCCCAAACCCTTTAAAATTATAATTAGAATTGATCCAAAGAAAATATAGCCGAAAAACAATAAAAATAATTGCAATTTCGTAATCCTAGGACCTTTTAGAGATGTTTAGTGACTGACAATGCATGTGTTGAATCATTTTAAATATGGTAGCAAAATGAAAATTAGAACATGGAGCTTGGAATCCAGACCCGAGTTAGAATACCACCTGGAGAGCTTAGAACAGAAAGCAGAGGTTTTTAGCACCTCAGGGAATCATCTTAAAACTGCAGAGCCTTTTCTCTACCTCATAATGTTTTGAGAATCATGGGAAAGGACATGTGAAAGGCTTTGTAATACAAATTTCAACACATAATAAGGATTTATTCTTATTGCATTTGCTTCTGTCATCTGAAAAAACACACATAGTAAAGGAATAATGCTAGTTTTAGGAAAAGTATGTAAGATCAATGTAATATATTTTCTGTGAAGGATGTTAGCAGGTTGGTATAATAACTGTGAGCGTGAAGTTCCCTCCTCTACTTCTACCAGAAAATAAAAAGTCACCCTGTAACCAGAATATTTGAAAAACTCAGTAAAAGCCTCACTACTGTTGAGTCATAAAGGCACAGTGAACAGAGCCAGCTGAAGTGGGGATGTAAGTTCAACATAAACACCTAATGTGATTTCTCTCTTATTTTCAGTGTATTTGAATGAAGCAGGGTTTAACTTTGTGAGAAAATGCATTCAAGCTGTGGAAACAAGAGGTCAGTGTTGCCTGATAGGTATAGCATTCCTGTCATGTGTCTCATTTTGACACAGAAAGCTCTCAGAGTAGAAAATGAAGATGTATTTAGTCATTTAACATGCGATAAATTTTAAGAGTGATGTAAATGTATGTATCAGTATACAAATAGCTATATCTTGAGCTTCAGTTAACTAAAAATCATGCTTTAGGCATACTTGTCTCTCAACTTCTAATATTGCCTCACTGTACTTCTTATTGATAAACTGTGCATTATTTATTATCACAAGCACCTCTTTGATTTTTTTTTTCTCCCAAGCATTGAGGAGGTAAGATTCCTAAGGAGCTTGTCTTCACTCCCTTCCTTCCCTATTTTGCGGAATGAAGGGAGTGAAAACAATTTTGGCACGTTTCTTCAGTCTAATCATCACCACTGTCTTGAATTTCACTTCCCTTAAATGTTAGACTCACTGTCAGGAAAAGTTGGCTAAAGCAAAATTCATATTGGGCTTTGGAGTTTCATAAACTTACATTTAAATTTTAAGTGCTGCTACTTCAACGTCTTGAGAAGTTAAGTGGTTGTTTTGAATTGTCTGAATCTGTTTCCTCATCTCTAAAATGAAGATATAAATGCCATAGGACTTTTCAATATACAGGAGGACTCCATGACTCTGGAAAAACAGAAGATGAGGAATACTGATCAACCCTTCCCATCTCCAGTGCTTTTTAAATATTCAGATCATGGTGAATAGGCAGCTACACTTTGCTACTTTGAAAATCTTCAAAGATTTTCAAGTCACTGTTCAGTGTCTGCTCTGGGAAATATAAGTCTAATAGGTATTTCCAGGGTAGGTTTGCTAAAGTTAGATTGCAAAATTGGATAAGTAGCTTTCAAATTTTGTTAAGCGTATGTCTTGAGTTTTTAACACTCTGTACTTGCCAAGCTGTTTCTCAAGCCATTTTCTTGTGATTTTCCTTCCCATTAGGTATCACCATTTTAGGCCTCTATCGAATAGGAGGAGTGAACTCCAAAGTTCAAAAACTCATGAATACCATATTTTGTAAGTTTTGGATGAAGCAACTTACTTACATAATTTTTATGATCTTATAGGTAATCTAAACTGTAGCCTTTGGATATAGATTAGTACTTGTCTTTGAATATTTTCAAATGCTATTTTAAGTTCATATTTGTATTCAGTTTTTAATGCTCATTTATAATAGATGAACAATCAGAATTTGAAGGTGCATTTTTATAATATTGTATTTTTTTTTCTCCCAAGTGTCCTTTGGTAAGCTAGAGATACAGTAAGATACATGGATGCTAGCTAGAGTCATTTGGAATCCTAGCTCAGCCGCTCGGAGGTTTTGTGACCTTGGGTAATTTGGTTAACATCCTTGTGTCTCAGCCTCCTTATTTATAAAAATAGTGATCATAATGGTGCCTGGCTCTTAAGAGTTATGAGGATTGAGTATGTTAGTCTCTGGAAAGCACTTAGAAGCATGCTGGGCACATGGCAAGTGCTCTGTCATGTTAGCAATTAGCAATAATTTGATTTGGGAGATTTATGCCACAAGACATATCTTTGAGGTTTAGTGCCAGCTTTTTATCAATTCACACAAACAACAATCCTAAAGTTAACTCTTGGCATTCTAAGAAATTAATACCTCTCTCTTTTGACCTACTTACGTTTGTGTCCATTTTCATAATTGCATAAGGAATATTTTGAATTGCACAATTTAAAACATCTTGTTTTTATTCTTTCCAGCTCCTAAATCCCCTCCTGATATTGATATTGATATTGAACTGTGGGACAATAAGACAATAACGAGTGGGCTGAAAAACTACCTCAGGTGAGGAGGGTTTAACTCCTGGTACTCTGGGTGCAATCTGACTCACCCGTTGGATACTAACCACTTTATGGAACCTGCTTCCAGAAACTTCACTCGGTAGCTCAGTTCCCTCACATAAGGTAAAATAGCACAACATGGTAACATTTACATTTAGTTTTCAGGAACTTGTACTTGATTTTTTTCAATAATAATTTAAAAAGGTATATAATATTTTGAGTACTGAATTAGTATTTGTTGTTTCATATGAAGTTTGTATATGAGATTTTCATGTATTTTTTTTTAGCACGTGCCCAGCTAATTTTTTTGTATTTTTAGTAGAGACGGGGTTTCACCATGTTGACCAGGATGGTCTCGATCTCTTGACCTCGTGATCCACCCGCCTCGGCCTCCCAAAGTGCTGGGATTACAGGCGTGAGCCACCGCTCCTGGCCGGGATTTTCATGTATTTTTTTAAAATAGAAAATTGGAACGGAAAGTTGTGTTTTTGTTTTTGTTTTTGTTTTTTTTTCTTTTTCTTTTTCTTTGAGACGGAGTTTCGCTCTTGTTACCCAGGCTGGAGTGCAATGGCGCGATCTTGGCTCATCGCAACCTCTGCCTCCTGGGTTCAGGCAATTCTCCTGCCTCAGCCTCCTGAGTAGCTGGGATTACAGGCACGTGCCACCATGTCCAGCTAATTTTTTGGATTTTTAGTAGAGACGGGGTTTCACCAAGTTGACCAGGATGGTTTCAATCTCTTGACTTCGCGATCCACCCGCCTTGGCCTCCCTTGTTTTTTAACTATTGTTCACTTATTTGTTCCTGTGATAAGGTAATTCTTACACTGAAAAAAGTGTCTCCCAGTCTCTTCTCTTAGTACAGTCATGGAAAGAAGTACTGAGGGGCATTGGTGTCTTTGAGGTCTGCATTTTAGGTCTGTCTGTAGCCCTACTACTGGAACTCTATAATACTGAAAAATCACCCAATTCTTTTTTATTTACTTATTTATATACTGTTTTATTTTATTTTATTTTTAATTGATGAATATTAATCACCTAATTCTTAAAGAAACACTTAAAGTTTAGAGGATAAAATAGATACTACCATTCTAACATGTGCTTCACTTCCTTGTAGGTGCCTTGCAGAACCACTGATGACTTACAAGTTGCACAAAGATTTTATCATTGCTGTTAGTAAGTATACTTGGATCACATATGCATTATAATTGATGCAGTTTTATGCTGCCTTAGGCATATATTACTAGTATCAGCTAGTGAAGATTTTTTTCAAATATTGCTTTAAAAGTTGTTAATCTGATATTTAGCAGTTTATAATGTCTTAAGAAGCCAGTAAGAAATTGCAGAATTAACTGAAATATTTTGACACTTAGTAAGACCTCATTGCATAATAGTCTTGTGATTAGAAAGAACCATGAGGAATTATTCTAATTTTATTTTACCGGAATGACAAATATCAGTTTCTTATAAGAGCAATGAAGCAGGACTCCAAATATGTACAGAGAGTTACATGGCTGCACATGCTTATGTGCTAGATTCTCAATCTGGAGGTGAGCCAAATATTTTTGGCAGGAAAAACGTGCTTCTATCAATCCCCTCTTTCCCATATTTTATTTGTGATGATCACTTTTTTGTCATTTGTTTAGATCTGTGACTGCCATCATGTGATATGAATAGATAGATCAATTTAAAATATTAGCAGGGATAGTTGACATATGTAATTTGAGAACTTAGTAACATGTATTTGTAAACCATTGAGACTGAAGTGCCAGGTACTATCTGAGCCCATTGCAGCAACTTGTAACAATTAAGAGCTGGCATTTCCTTGTTAAGATGTATGAGGTGTTACTGCAACTAGATTATTTTCACAATCCAAGGAAGAAATTAGTTGCATTAGTTTATTTGCACACGTTGTAATGTCACAGGAAATGTGTGCTGATAAAAGTGTCAGATAAAGTTGAATGACCTTGGTTCTCAATCCAGCAATTATGACTGACTACATGATCTCATATAAAACTATACTATTTAGTTTTCTCTTGAAGCTCTCCACTCTGTCTTCTCTTCATAGAAATCTTTGTAAGACAGACAGGACTGGAGAAAATACATAATCTGACCTCTTATTCTATGAACTAGGAAATCAGTACCCAGAGTGGGCCAGTAACATGTACAATGACTCTCATAAATTCATGGCAAAATCAAGTCTGCAAGCCAGTTTTCTGTTTGTTTTTTGTTTTTTTTTACTCAGCCCAGAACCCTTTCATACAGACACTTTGCTTTATAACAAATGAAATTTGAGCTACTTGGCTAAAATGGCTCAGTGAACTTACTGTTTTAGTACAAGTTTTTGGTCACAAAACTTTCTCCATTTGCTTCTGTGGAAAATGATGATGATATTATTATGATATTATTCATGACCATGATATTTAAAATATATTCTTATAAGAATTCATCTTTTGTCTGGACCTAAAATAGCTATATTTACTAGATGCTAAGTTAAGAAAATTAGGTTATTTTGTTTCAAGCAGCAAAATTCCAG
The DNA here is from genome assembly GCF_049354715.1 of Callithrix jacchus. Classification (NCBI taxonomy): domain Eukaryota; kingdom Metazoa; phylum Chordata; class Mammalia; order Primates; family Cebidae; genus Callithrix; species Callithrix jacchus. The sequence goes on along the minus strand of NC_133511.1, from coordinate 38,677,415 downwards.
CTCAGTATAAAGGGGAAGTTATTTAGATCCTAAGAGGTATTTCAGTGGATTCCTTGACAGAACTGAGAGGACAGCGCTTCCAGGAGCCTGCAACCAGAAACTGCCTAGCTGGGATTTGACATTTCTCTACTCACTCTTTCTGGGGCGGTCTCTCAGCTTTGTTCTCTGCTGTATTTTTATCATTCTCACTTTCCTTCCTGGTCAGATTTTCTTGGAGTACATTTGATCACTTCGGCTTTTACATAATTTGCCTTTTCATATATCCAGCAGAAAGATCAGAGTTTTGATGTCTCCATTCCACTTGCTAGGTGAAACCTCATGTTTAGCCTGAGTCAGGCTCTCTACTCACCCCATGTCTAAATAGCTGGGCCCAGATGAAATAGTATTTCCATAATGTAAATCCTATGAGTCAAGGTAATTTCTGGAGAAAGAATTTGGTACAGTGGGCAATCACCCCAGAATTTATTTGCTATAGTAAGAGAATGTTAAATAGCTTTCTTGTTCTGAAATGATAGACATTTCTCTAGCAGACATGTCAACATCTTAGCTTTTACTTAGCAGACTACACTTGTCATAGATGATTTCTTACATTTACAGTTATCATTGTCAGTATGTGCTTAAAATCTATTTGGCTTATGTTTATGTAATAATGCTAACATTTCAAAACAGTTTCTATATTGTCTTTATAAGTTAAGGGGAGGAATGTGGGATTTGATCTCTTCACACTGGGTTGAATCCCTAGGAGCTTTCTATGGATGTATTACTCCGTTCTCACACTGATTTGAAAGAATATCCAAGACTGGGTAATTTATAAGAAAAAGAAATTTACTTGACTCACAGTTCTGCATGGCTGGGAAGGACTCAGGAAAGTTGGAATCATGGCAGAAGGTGCCTCTTCACATGGCGGCAGGAGAGACAAGTGCTGAGGAAAGGGGGGAAAGCCCCTTATAAAACCATCAGATCTCATGAGAACTTACTCACTATCACAAGAACAGCATAGGATAACTGCCTCCATGATCCCGTTACCTACCACTAGTTCCCTCCCACAACACTTGGGGATTATGGAAACTACAATTCACGATGAGATTTGGGTGGGAACACAGCCAAACCATATCAATGGGCTAATACATCCTCTAGTGACTGGCACGTTAGGCAGTCTACAGCAAGTGCTGTGATCATTCATATTTCTAAAAGTTTGACTCTCCCCGAGTGGGTTGATGAGTTATGGCTATATCAAAGTATACAGTTCATTGGTGAAGAGCACCTGTGTGGAATCAATAGAACTGGGCTTCTTTGGCTTCTCTACTTTCTAACTTCATGATCATGGACAAATTACTTAACTTCTACAAGCCATAAAGAATTATAATGACAGTACTATATGAAGCAATGCTTATGAGGCATGAGGGGTAGGGGTGGTCATTGTGATTAGATTACTAATGTTTACATGCCCATTTTAATGCAATTAAAACTTGAACATTTGCAACCTTTTTTATGTAACAGAATCTGATGACCAAAACTACAGGGTGGAGGCTGTACATGCATTGGTGCACAAATTGCCGGAAAAGAACAGAGAGATGCTGGACATCTTAATAAAGCATCTGGTCAAGTAATTCTCTAACTTATATTGTTCATTTAACTTACTGTTCATCTGCCTTTTTAAAGTGTGTGATGATGTTATACCATTGCTATTATAATTAGAGTTCATTGAATTTGCTTAAAAATAGTATGGCAGTTTGTTTTTCAGATATTTCTATATGAGTGTGTGTACCTATGTGTTTATTGCATATAATTATGCAAATAATTATCCTTTGCAATTGTTAAGCTAGTGATGAAACAATTATATGTGTCAATTTAAAAATGAAGGAGTATATAGTTTTTTTTCCCCTCCCAATTATTTTAGGCTCATAAGCAATGAGTTTGAAAACCAGTGCTCTATACTATCAAAGTCAATAGGTTCACCTAGGTCAAACTGACACTTAACTGGTAGATTCCCTCCATATATTCACAATTTTGCTTGATCTCGTGAGATTTTTCTAACTTTGCTGCTAGTTTATTCATATACTTGAAAATATCTCTTTGTAGATATTATATTACCCAGAATTATTTGCAGAAACAAAAGCAATAGTTTGTGTGTTTATGTGTGTACATATATTTTTTATATAAATATATGAAGAGATAGTTTAGCTGATTTTAAGGAATTGGTTCACATGATTATGGAGGCTAATATGTCTGAAATCTGCAGGGCAGGCTGGCAGGATACAGGCCCAGGGAAGAGTTGATATTGAAGCTTGAATCCAAAGGCAATCTTGAGACAGAATTCCTTCTTACTCAGGGAACTCAGTTTTTTCTCTTAAGACCTTCAACTGATTAGATGAGGCCCACTCACATTATGGAAGGTAATCTACTCTACTTAAACTCTACTCACTTAAATGATAATGTCGTCTGAAAAGAGTACCTTCACAAAAACATCTAAGATAATCTTCGGCCAAATATCTGGGTATCATAGCCCAGCCCAGTTGACGTGCACAATTAAACATTATAAATATTGTATCTGTCTACTCTTTCTCTCTCTAGAAATTGAAAGATACAGAGAGAGCAACAAATACATATTGAAGCCCAAAGTGAGTTGGCCATGCTGCTGGAAACAAACATCTAAATCCAGTTTTAAACTTACTTAAGAATTTCCTGTAGCATTATTTAGTATTTAATAGGGATATTTCCCATTTTTATGAGTACCATGATTTAAATAAAATGATTAATCCTTCATTCCTTGTTATAAGTACTAACTCAATATGTGCTCATTTGAGCCATATACATTGGAAATATAACTTGAGGATCCCAAGTCTAAAAATCAGAAATTCAAAATGCTCCAAAATCTACAACTTTTGGAGTACTGAGATGATGCTCAGTTATAATTGGAACTTTTTGGATTTGGGATGCTCAACTGGTAAATATAATGCAGATATTTGAAAATCTGAAAAAAAAACTTTGGATAAGGGATACTCATCCTGTTCTCAAGCACTTTGGATAAAGGATACTCATTCTGTACTGCTACATAAACATATTCATAAATCTCATCCCAACTTGCAGGCTTTTAGATAATATAATAAATCTTCCCCACATACCCATTACTACCACCACTATTTAAAATAAAAAGGAAATATACTAAGATCAACATCACTTAAAGTTCATCATTAATTATTGACCCATAGCATCACTTACTTTTGCTAATGAACACAAGACTTGCTGTTGTTGGTCAGTCTTAGTTTTGAGTTATGTGAGCTCTTCATGAAATCTACACAATTTATTAGACATTTTCTTGCTGGTCTCCAAACTAATTTTTTAGCAAACACTTTGAAAATTTCCTTTTAAAATCCACGTGTGTCACATAAAATGTGTTTGCTTAATTATCCAGAATACTAGATTAATACAAGCTGCACCCTTAACGTGACTGTGTGTGGTTTTGGCATAGGGAATAGCACAGGAGAGTATCTGGCCACTAAGGAATACTTAAATTATTTTGCCCATCCTTCCCCACCATTCCTGCCTTCTTTCTCGAGCTTAAAAAAGATCAAGCCCTGCTCACCAAACAGCAGCTGTGGAATGTGCATTCATATCACCACAGACTTACTTATAAAAACAGCAAACAATAAATAACACTCTTGATCCTTGGCAGCCTTTTATGGCTGAAAAAAAAATTAAGACAATCAACCTGGATTGGGATTCCAAAGAATAAAGAACTGATTCTGAATTTCCATTAACTCTGAAAAACGGTATAAATCATTGCTTTCTTCCTGAGAGTCTTTCTGTTTGTCTTGAAAACAAAGGCTGTCTGTGGTGTTTTCCTTGATTCTCAAATAATTTAAATATTTAAAAGTGTTATTTCTTAAATTACAAAAAAACAATGTATTGTGGGTGGACTTGTCTATTCATTAGGAGATATAACATTTTAGAAAATTGTTATGGAATTTCTTTTGTATGTAAATGAAAAAGTGAAAGTTGATTGATCCTAAATGAAAGCCTTTTCATTTTACACATGGTTCTTTGTTAGTGGTATTAAATTTGCCCCTTTATTTAAGATGATTTTAATTCAGTAAGATTCAGGTGACCAATAATCCTTACTCAGTGCAAATGTGAAACTAAACGGGTTCTCTGTTTGGAAAGCCCTCTCAGAAGCGCATGAGTTTGCTTCATGTATTTTAGTATTCTGTTATTAGCTATTATATATATGTGTGTGTATATGTATGTTTATAATTGTTATATATTCCTGTTAGATTGACCCATTTATTATATTTTATCTTTATCTCTAATAGCATGTCTTTGTTTTAAAATATATTTTACATAGATTTAAAATCTGTTTTGTATGATATTGATACAGTTCTTCTAGCTTTAATTTGGTTACTGTTTGCATGATACATCTTCCATCCTTTTAATTTCTGAATCTAATGTATATCTACTGTAGAATGCATATAGTTGGATCTTATTGTTTTTTAATTCAGTTTGATAATCTCTGACTTTTGATTGTATTGTTTAATCCATTTACATTTAATGTTATTATTGATGTGGTTGGACCTATGTCTACCTTTTTTGTTTGTTCCCTGTATGCTTCATGTTGTCTTTGCTGTTCAGTTTCAACTTTATTGCTTGTCCTAGTAGATTTTCTAGAGCTTATCATATACATCTTATCAGAATGTACTAACTTAATTCATGTGAGCTATAGAAACATTATTTTTACATAGCTCTATTTTCTTTTTTTGTGCTATAATTAACAATATAATTAACATATTATATATAGATATATAATATGTTACATCCCAACAACCAGTTGTTATAATGGTTTATATAATTTTATGCCTCTTAATGAAGTTGAGGGAAGAAAGAGGAGCAAGTATAGTTGTAGAATTTTATATGTTTATTAACCTTCTTATTTACCATTTTATTTTCTTACTCCAATACAGCTTTGCTCTCATACTTTTCCTTTTGTGCTATTATTGTCAAATATATTATATTTTTATATGTTATGGGCCCAACAATATAATTATTAATACATACATATTATTAAAATTGCATTTTAAATCAAGAAATGAAGGAGAAGAAATATGTATTTATACTCTTTTAATTACATAATTACCTATCTTTTTTTTTTTTTTTTTTTTTTTTTTTTTGCTTTTACGTATGCACTTGAATTATAGTCTAAGGTCAACTTGCTTTCAGCCTGAAGAATATCCTTTAATATTTTTTTGTAATGTGGATCTGCTAACAATTTTTGTTCACTTGGGAATGCTTTTATTTTACCTTCCTTTTTGTAGGTTAGTTTTGCTAGATAAAAGATTCTTAGCTATCAGACTTTTTTTCTTTAAGCATTTTGAATATGCCATCCCTCTGCCTTCTAGCCTTTATTGTTTCTACTGAGAAATCAGTTGATAAACTTATTGGGGTTCCTTGTAGACCCCAATAAGACTTTCTCTGACTACTTTCAGAATTTTCTTTTTTTCTTTGGCTTTCAATACTTTTCCTGTGATCTGTCTTGCTGTGGATATCTTTGTAATTTTTCTACTTGGAGTTTGTTGAACTTCTTGGATATGCAGATTAATGTTTTTAATCAAATTTGGAAAATTTTCAGCCACTGCATCTTTGAATATTTTTTTCTACTTCTCTCTTTCCTCTGCTTCTGGTATTCCCATAATACATTTATCGGTGTGCTTTATAATGTCACACAGTTTTTGTCTGATGATCTGTCTTCATTTTTTTTCTTTCTCTCCATTCCTCAGATTACATAATCTCTATTGATACTTCAGGTTTACTGATTTACTCTTCTGCCAGGTCAAATTTAGTGTTGAACCACAGTAATGAATTTTTTATTTCAGCTATTGTACATTTAAACTTCATTTTCCATTTGGTTCTTATTTTTGAAATACTCTCTTATTATTGATATTCTCCATTTGATGAAACATTGCCATCACACGCCCATACTTTTTTTAGACATGGTTTTCTTGAGGACTTTGTATATATCTAAAATGACTTCTTTGAAGTCTTTCTCTGTTAAATCTGACATTTGGGCCTGCTTACAGGCAGTTTTTGTTATCCACTTTTTTCCTGGTGCATGAGTCACACTTTCCTGTTTCTTTACATTGTCATAATTTTTGGTTGAAGACATGGCATTTTAGCTACTCTTTTACAGTAACTCTGGATACTAATACTGATCCTCTGTTGCATTTGTTGTTGTTAACTTGTTTTTTTGTTTTTTGTTTTTTTTTTACCTTCTTCTTTTTGAGACGGAGTCTCCCTCTGTCACCCAGGCTGGAGTACAGTGGCATGATCTCGGCTCACTGCAACCTCTGCCTCCCAGGTCCAAGCAATTCTGCTTCAGTCTCCCAGGTAGCTGGGATTACAGGCACCTGCCCCCATACCTGGCTAATTTTGTATTTTTAGTAGAGGTAAAGTTTCACCATGTTGGTCAGGCTGGTCTCGAACTCCTGACCTCAGGTGATCTGCCTCGGCCTCCCAAAGTGCTGAGATTACAGGTTTGAGCCACTGTGCCCAGCCTATTTATTTAGTCTCTTTAGTGAACTATTTTAATAAAGTCTATTTCCCCCTCAGTGTGAAGCGTCTTCTATTTTCTTTTCAGAGAATGCAGCCTTAGACATGACCACAGTCATCCAGGGGTAACAGTAATTTCAGCAGAGTTCTGTTTGTTTCCTTAGCTGATCTATAAAGCTGTCTGCTTCATTTAGTAACATACCCAGCTTGTTAGTTTTCACTAACTGCTGGGAGATTGCTCTGTTGTTTTCGACAACACACTGGAGCACATCCAGTTAAATTCAGGCTCCTTGCAGGGTCACTTTAAAAAAAAAAAAACAGTCTTTGAGATTTGTTATGATGCTAAGAGGGCTCTTTTTGACTGTTTCTTTCCCTAGTTATTTTTTACAGTTTCGCAAGAGTCTCAGAGTTTTCTGTTCTTAGGGAGTACACTCCCCAGGCCAAAATCTTTGACCCATTGCTCCTGGCACTGGGTGAAGGAGGTAGCCCTAAATTGAGGGAGATTGTGGTGCCAATATTCTTGGCCTGCTGCATGCACCTCAGGTAAAGCCATCCACCATAGGTGTGTGGCTAGTTGGAGGCAGAGAATTCTCTGGGTTGCAGAGGCCAAATTCCCAGTGAGGGCCTTTTCAGTTTTTCATTCAGTTGAAACAATTCAAATGGGCAGATCCTGATATACATTTCCTCGTTAAATAAAAGAAAGGGAGATGTTCCAGAAGATAGCAGATGGGTATCAGCTCCCTACGTGAATTGAGGGAATAAGTTATACAACCTACTGAAATGGTGAGTGGTGGGAGTCTGTATCAATTGAGTAACCCAGCAGAAGGAAAAATACAGTAAAAAGGAAATCAGTTATCAAAATAATCCATCTTCTGTGCAATGTAGTCATCAACCCACCTTTTCTAAACCAAGGTTTTGAGATTCCCAAGTTTATTCCTAATAAGCTTAATATTAACTGTATTCCACTTTATTTACATTGTAGGAACTATGACATTTTAGCAAAAGTCCCTAATGCTAATTTAGTTTCAGGGGAGAATATTATCTTGAGATCATATATAATTTAATTTATTATTTCATTTAATTATTGTAACAATCCAATATGAGTTGTTATATATATAATTTAAAGATAAGGAAACTAAAACCTAGAGATATTAAATAACATAACTGAGCCCACCCAACTTCCAAGAGATGGAGCCAGCTTTGAAACTAGATAGGCTTATTACATTTACATACTACTTTCCTGAGTAGATTTTCTAATACATATTAAGTAACTAATGTATAATATTTGATTATATTAAAAGGAAACTTGGAATGAAACTCTTCTCACTTGAACTAAATGCTCTCTTAGCTAGTGTTCTCTATGGCATAAGGAAAATGTCAGTCATTGTGGCAGTCTTCTCTTCCTATTCTGTGTCAGGAGTTGCATGGATAGTCTAATATCCTGGAATTCCCATAAAATCTCACTTTTGGTTGTAGAATACATTTTGTGATACATGGTCAGTTAGACATAAACATAGCCTTGTGTTATACTAATAACCTGACTTGGAATAAGATAGAAAAGTGAGTGATTAAACTAAAAGATAAGCCAAACGAATGAGGTTTCCTATAAAGAATGTATCTAATTTCCAGAATAAATTATTGAACTAGTCAAAGTCATCCTTGATAGTTGCTAGAAGTACTTCACTTGGATCACTGTTATCAGAGGTTTTTCATTTTATTGTCAAGCCAGCAATGGTGCTACCAGGTCTTGTCTCACTGTTGGCCTAGCACAGCACCCAGCACTAAGGAGGCACTCAGGGAAGTTTTGAATGGAAGAAAGGAAGGAAGGAAGGGAGGGAGGGAGGGAGGGAGGAGGGGACAGGTGGGACAGGTGGGAGAGGTGGGGAGGAAGGAACAGAAGAAGGAGAGAGGGAAGCAGGAAGAAAAGAAGCATGTGTTGGTGAGTGATCTATCCGGGGAGCTCAAGGAACCCACTGACTTGCTGTCAGGAGACCTGAATTGAAACAGCACCTCTGTCCTGAATTTGTTGTGACCTCAAAATACACGTTTCTTTAGGAGCTTCTGAGGTTTTTTAAAATTTGTACAATAGGAATATCTGACTTACTGGGAAGATTAAATTCAATAATATGTATGAAAATTCCTGGTAGTAGGTTCTCAGTAATATGTTTGGTGAGTCTGAATATAATTGCCACCAGTCTACTCTTAACTGTTTGTTCCAAAATAATTATACTAGCATTGAAAATACCAAACAGCTGATCATCTTTCTAGGGTAATTGCACTTGATTTAGGAAATTAGGGGTTTTTTTCTTTAATGGATTTTGTTTTGTTTGTAATTATGTTTTACTTGAACTAATGTTAACTATTTACATCTTTTTAGGCCATACTCCAAATGCCAATTGGAAGTGGTTAAAAGTAGGACAATTTGCCTATAATGGCATATTTTATATTTTTTGTACTACAAATCCTATAGAAGAGACTATTTCATAATTTTGAAACATGTAACTTAAGATATTTTTGTTGCTCTTTATCTGCAGAGTATCACTTCACAGCCAACAAAATCTTATGACCGTCTCAAATCTTGGTGTCATATTTGGCCCGACTCTAATGAGAGCACAGGAGGAAACTGTGGCTGCTATGATGAATATTAAATTTCAGAATATTGTGGTAGAAATTCTGATAGAGCACTATGAAAAGGTATGCTGCATTTTCATGTGGAAGTGTCAAGTTTTATATCTTTTAAAATGAAATTTTGCATTTGTATCATCTCTGAGCTTTATATTGCAATCATTTGTTCCTATAAAATGTAAAAAGCTCGTAAGTTTTGTATAAATTACTTCTTCATGGGGAATTCACTTTTCTTTCATTGTTGTTAAGTGCTTCTCAAAATTCTTTAGTTAGATGGCTTTCTTTTCTTCTGCATAGTTGACTGCTAAAGGTTTTCTTCTTTACATTGTGCAGTAAATTTATTAATCCTATACAGAGAACACTTTAAAATCACTTTGTGGCTGGGTCTATTTAACCTTCTCTTTGTATCCCTTTGAAATCAAACTCTTAATTATTTAGAAGTAATGTTCTAACTAAACAAAAGGAAAACTATAGGGAACAGTCTTGAAGGCTTCTCTATATCTAGTCCCTAAGATGAATTTTTTTGGGGGGAAAAAAAAGATCTTGGAATAACTATGGAAATGGGAAATTTTGAGAGCTGAATTAGTTGGATTTTTAAGCAAATTCAGCCATTTAAGGTCTAACAATTTGCAATCCTTATATCTCTAATCTGGTCCTTGTGAGAGAATGATTAAGCCCCTCTCCTCCCCTGGGTCTCTTCCCAGCACCACAGAAGCATGCCCTTAGTATGTATCCAAGAGCACAAGCTGTCTCACAACCCAAGAGCCCATGGCTATGTCCTATAGCTCTGCTCATACCCTTACCTGCAGCTTTTCACATTCCTGGACAGCTCAGAGCCAATAGCAAGGCAGCATCTTCTGAGAAGCAAGGAGCCATTCAACGGGAGGAATTATACAGAATGAGCTTCCGTTCTTCTCAGCTTATATTTTCTCAGAGCATGAAGGCGGAAAGAGACTATTACAATAAAAACAATCAATATGTCTTAACATGGACATTTATTCATATTTGGAAGGTTTCTTAAAATCATTGAAAAATCTTCTAAATTTTACTTTTGGGGAATGGGAGAGAATGAAAAAGAAAACCCAGAGAAAGAAATAGTACTCCATATAAATGGAAAAGTTACAATTGCTCTAGGATATTTATTTTTTGTAGCTGATTAAGTAGCACATAGTTCTAAGACTAAGAGCTCTCAAAGCTTATTTTATGATGAAAGTGGCAATATCACCCTTTTATTGACCTTGGTCCATTTTTCTTATATGTAGATTTTTCATACTGCTCCAGACCCAAGCATTCCTCTTCCTCAGCCTCAATCTCGATCTGGATCCCGAAGGACACGAGCAATCTGCCTGTCTACAGGATCTAGGAAGCCCAGAGGGAGGTATACTCCTTGCCTGGCTGAACCCGATAGTAAGTGCACACGACCTTAGTGAGATGCTTTCTTCATTCCTTAATTCAGCTGTACTTCACTGTATTGGTAATTAGGTAGAAAGAGAAGATGTTCTCACTGATGCTCTTTCCCAACACCTCCTCTTTTATCATTTGTATATTCTCTGTCAGTGGCTATAAGGTTGCTTGGTTAAGCAAATTCATTATTGATACAAAAGGAAAGAAGTAGTTTGCTCAAGGCCCTTTTTTCTGCAACTGTGATTAAGTACATTGGGTGCTACTTTGTAGCAGGTTTTGTCCTATTGTCAAAGTGGTAAAGAAGAAAGCAAGAGAAAGTCTGATTGAAGCTGTCATTTTCTTCCTTACTTTCACATTATGTTCTTAAAGCATTATCTCTTGGGTATCAGTGTCTGAAAGAGAAAAGAAATAAAAAGAAACAACACTTATTATCATTAACTTACAATCCTGAGCCAAGCCCCAAGCTGATGTGGGTGGTACCTTGAGACCCTGGCATGCATTAAAGTGGGGCGGGTCTCATTCTACTTTATAACCCCCACCCCAATCTTGCCCACAGTCAATATTTAATAGAAAATAGTCAAAAACAATTTAATACAATTGTTTTAAAATAACAATTGTATTAAAATAACTAAAAGAATGTAATTGGATTGTTTGTAACTCAAAGGATAAATGCCTGAGGAGATGCATACCCCATTTTCATGATGTGCTTATTTCATATTGCACACCTGTATCAAAATATCCCATATTCTCCATAAATATATATACCTACCATGTACCCAGAAAATGTTTAAAAAATAAAAGTAGTTAACTAATTTTTAATTTGGATATATGTGAATGTATTGTTACGCTTTATCTGATTTTTCTTGTAACTTGCTTTTAGGAACATTAGAAAATAAACCCAGCGAAATAGCCAGTTTCTTACATTTCTATATCCTTAGCTGGAAAGGAAAAAAGTCTTTGAAATTGGTACTTGAAATTTACTACTGATATTTAATGGTGCCTTTGAATGAAAGAAAGCCGAGTCCTCTGCAACTTGGAATTCATCACCTATGATCGGAAAAGTAAAAGAAAGCGGAAATATGTCTTTACTATACCCCCTGCCATTGATTCCTTGTAATGTCATGAAGGAATCTTATTTATCTTACTTCTGAATTCTGTTTCATAAATAAATCTTGTCTGAATTCAAGTCAGCCCACTTTGTATCCCACTTTACTTCTGGCTTCAAGAAGTAAAGTCATTACCTAAAGGTAGATAGTTCATAAGTACATATATCATCTTCCTAAAACACTATTGAAAAATACGTGCGGTGAGTTCAAATAAATATTTTAAAGCCTTTCTCCAGTACTGAGGACAATTCTTCATAAAAGGTAGGGCCTACCACTTAAGTAGGGTCAGGTGGCCACAGAACACATGGTAAGTTAGAGAACAGAAGGGTTTTGGTGATGTCGTTATCAATAGATAGTTACACTTGCTTTTGTCTCTCTCCCGCCTATTCCTCAGGTGACTCCTATAGCAGCAGCCCAGACAGCACACCCATGGGGAGCATTGAGTCACTCTCTTCTCATTCCTCTGAACAAAATAGCACTACAAAGTCAGCTTCCTGCCAGCCCCGGGAGAAATCTGGAGGGATTCCTTGGATTGCAACCCCGTCATCTTCCAATGGACAGAAAAGCCTCGGTCTCTGGACAACTAGTCCTGAATCGAGTTCTAGAGAAGATGCAGCCAAAACAGATGCAGAGTCAGATAGCCAGAGTGTTGCTTCGGTCACCAGCCCAGGGGACGTTTCCCCACCGATAGACCTAGTCAAGAAAGGGCCTTATGGGCTTTCAGAACTGAAAAGAGCTTCTGCTGCTTCTCTCAGATCCATCTCTGCAGCTGAAGGTAAGCCAGAGTGGAACTTGTGCAAGATGTTATTGTCTCAGTATCACTTTTGCTGGATTACTCAGCATGATTAAGCAGGGATAAAGTTAATGGTGAAGAAACTAATGATGCTTATCTACTTTGTTCCTGTGCTTGGATTTTATAACCTAGGCACTGTGACATTTTTCCTGAATCTTTCCATGTCTGTGAAGTGATGTCTTTGTAATTACTGTAGATTTTGATCTCCTTGTGCGATGGGTTGCTGTGCTCAAAGAACATTCTGTACCTTCCAATTCGGGCTCAGAGAAAAATGCTTCCTTTTGTTATGCACATGTACTGTGTTATTGCTATTATGTTGTCTAATAGCACCTTGCCTATTTTCTTGGGCTTTCTTTTTAGGAAACAAGAGCTACAGTGGATCTATTCAAAGCTTAACTTCTGTAGGTTCCAAGGAGACACCCAAAGTTTCACCAAACCCAGACCTGCCTCCAAAAATGTGCAGGAGGTTAAGACTAGACACTGCCTCAAGCAATGGCTATCAGCGTCCTGGCTCAGTGTAAGTGAGAGTTTATATGTTTACTGTGTCTCCCAGGGATAGAGAGGAGTTGAGTGTTTCAGAAAAACTCTTGGGAATCCCACAAGTTGAATAAGTTGGGAATACTTTATCTGTAGAGTGCGTACAGCCTACTTCTGTAGGACTCTATAAGTGATGTGTAAGTTAGAATAGTTTTCGCATATATACAGAATCTCACAGGGCAACACTTCAAGCACTTTCCTTTGAAGCAGATCTATGACTTAATTTGAGGAAATGAAAATTGATGTATAATACAATAGTTATAAGCTTTGAAATTAAAGCGTTCCTATAAAAGATAAACATCCATCTCTCAGCTGGAGACTGCCATGTATTGACTATAAGCCAGATCCCTGCTCTTCTATTTTAAAGCAGCTTCTTTCTGTCTTCCATCTTACGCCCCTACCTGAGTCCTCAGTGATTTAAACAAGCTAGTGGAGAATTAGGAACATGAAAGGCAAAAGAGGGTACTTCTTATCAAAGGAAATGATGCAGAGGTGTAAAGGCTGATAGAAGGGAACACAGACGGGAGTAGACAGTGGGGAAAGAACAGTGGAAGCCTGGCTAAACAAACAAGCAAAATCCATTTTCATTTTGTTTCTCTGACAATTTTGCTGAGAATTTCCTAATGCTATCTGAGCTATTGCTGGATGTCTTTACATGAGTTACCTCTTTTAAGTTCTGCAGTGTCCTTTTGAAATGGGGAGTATAAACCACATTTTAGAGATGATGAGAACTGATGGTTTCTAAGGTTTCCAACCTAGGGTTCTCTGACTTTGTGTTCTCTCTGTTATACCGTCCCCATCTTTAATATGGTATTCTTCCTGACATTTTAATTATTCATTAAAAGCCCAGTAAGACATTTTACTAAGCCTATTTCTGTAGGAACTGTGTCATAAATTCATTAGTTCATCGTTTTCTTGGACAAGAACCTTTGGTTGCAGAGCATGTTCAACTTAAGTTATCTCTGTTTGTTGGAAATCCAGTTACAGTGATATGGGCAAATGTATTTGTCAAAGTGTCTACTAACCACTGTGTATAGTTCTAGCCATTAAGGGAAAGAAGTGTTAAGCCAATATGTTAGGGAAGATGAGAGACTCTAAACTCCATTCTCTGTGGAGGAAAGAGGAAAGCTTCTGTTTTGTGATTGTACTGTTAAAGTAGAAATTCAGATGAGAAAAATGTATGTTCTATATTAGGTCTAAAGTGATCTTTGAAATTATTAAATGGCTTGGCTCTGGGAGAAGAGTTTGTCAATTAAAGAAGTAAGACAGATTTTTTTTTTTAATCTAGCTTAGATCATCAAAGAATTTTATATCGTCTTCCAGCAAATATAGAAACTCTTTCAGTTCTTTTCAGTCATACCCGATAGTCTTACCTATTCTACCAGATCATATCCTGTCTGTCTTGCCCTCCTTGGTTCAAAACAAGATGTAAATCCACAGATTAGTTTATTGGCCATAGTTTCAGAGTTTGTCTTTTCCACTTAACAGACATATGTTCACATATAAAAAAACACTCGAGATAGTGTTATAACTAGTGTTTTGTTAGCTAACAGAATGAAAACAGTTCTTTTGTCAACATGATTTGATTCTTTGCATCTTCACTTGTGGCTCCACAGGAGTCGGTAAGTGCTGCTGGGAGCAGAATAGAGAGAAAATGTTCCTTTTACTGCTCCCATGGTATTTTGAGATAAAAAGGATGAGGACAGTAAGATCCCCAGAGGAAGTAGCTATAGGTTTACTACAGTCTGATACTCTGTAAGCTGGAGGTTAGATCTAAAAGTCTCATTGACATTAAAGCTTAAAACAATTAAAATTGTCCCATTTTTGGCAGTGGTTCTGGACCATTTTTTGTCTTGTTTAACTGTTAATCCTGAATTTCAGTTTGAGCAGAGTGAATGTGATCGACTTCATAAAACTTGCATTTTAAATCATTTTTCAGAGTGGCAGCAAAAGCTCAACTGTTTGAAAATGTCGGTTCACCCAAGCCAGTTTCTTCTGGGCGGTAAGTTCTGAAAACCCTTAAATGCATTAAAAAAAAAAAAAAAAAAAAAAAAAAGTGGTGACATTGTTGCTTTGTATTGACAGGACACTCTGTGATAGTTCCACCTCTCTGTTATGCAGATGGAAAACTTACAACCACTGGCCCTTCAGAGGAAGTCATGTCTATAAATACCATTTATCCTCTCATGATGTCTCATTTGCTGAAATCTTCACAGAAGGGTTCTAAACAAATGCAATTACTAGAAGATAAAAGTTGCTAAAATCCTTTTTACAGCTTTGATGACAATCATTTTAGGAACACTCTTCAAAAGCATATTCTTGATTTTTAAATGTTATGTAACATTTTCTGAAGCAATCATCATGGATATCCATTGAAAAATAAGGTTACTCTAAAGGACCACTGAGATGTTGTAGAGTTAATTGCCCATGGCTACTCTAAAAGAGTACAGATTTTACATTCTGCTCCATTAGGAGTTGTTGCATTGCTGCTGCTAATGTGGTTGCTTCTAAAGTTCCTGCTTTACTCTTCTTGCTTTCAAATGTGTTCTTCTGATCTACAGTGGGCTTTGGTTTTTAATTTGAATAATGGAATGTAATAAAGGCAGGGGCTTTTCACTTTTTTTCTTTTTTTTTACTATCAGCAGTTAGTATGGGTAGGAGACACTCCATAAATGCTTAATGTTGAAAGAGCATATTAACGGGAAAACTTGAAGAACAAATCTTGATTTCTCCTTTAAATTTTCCAAGACATTTTTGAGCATCTCATGTCTGGCTAATTGAGGCTTTGAAGTAAAGGAATCACAGATAATTGAGTTATTGCTGTATAGTTTCTCTAAAAGTTATTTAACCAAATAATTTTTTATCAAACTGTTAAACTACGTGGACTTTTCCAGCAAAAGTACCTATACGTTACTGGGCATGTGATAGTTATTAAGGATAACAATGACCTTTATACCCTTTTTGGTTTTGTTCAAAGCCCAGTGAGGGCCATCATGTATAGGGTTTTTTGTTTTGTGTTGTTTGAGATGGACTCTTATTCTGTCAACCAGGCAGGAATGCAGTGGCGCAACCTCAGCTCACTGCCACCTCCACCTCCCAGGTTCAAGCGATTCTTCTCCCTCAGTCTCCCAAGTTGCTGCGGCTATAGGTACATGACATCATATCCAGATAATTTTTTGTATTTTTAGTAGAGATGGGGTTTCACCATGTCAGCCAGGATGGTCTCGATCTCCTGACCTCATGATCTGCCCGCCTCAGCCTTCCAAAGTGCTGGGATTACAGGCATGAGCCACTGTACCTGGCTGTATTAGGTTTTTTTTTTTAACTGCACAGAGTA
The DNA here is from genome assembly GCF_049354715.1 of Callithrix jacchus. NCBI lineage: Eukaryota > Metazoa > Chordata > Mammalia > Primates > Cebidae > Callithrix > Callithrix jacchus. The sequence continues at coordinate 38,661,073 of NC_133511.1, read as the reverse complement.
GAGCCACTTTGGAATCTTCCTAGAATAATGGTCATTGCCTATCATTTAAATAGCTGAGCCCACAGTGCTCACACCTTACCTCTGTTAGCAGCGTCTTTATCTTCTTCCTTTTAACCAAGGCATGGTGAAAACTAAGCCCCATGCATGTTATAGCAAACAAAATTTCTCTGAGATTTTCTTGATTTTTAGGTTTTATTGTAAAGGATTTAACCTTGCTACTTCTTCTGTCATGCTATACAGTTGAATTGCTCACTAGATGGAGCCCTTTTATTAGGAAGCTCTAAAAAGAGTCTACCTGTTCAGTAAAAACTCAAGTAATCGTAACCAAATAGGTAATCCCTATAGAGCTTTAAGAAAACAAGCTATGGATAATGTAAATCGGAAAGCCAAAACATAATAAAAACTCAGATGTTTAACAGTCAACTCATACTCCTTTTTTTTTTTTTGAAATAGTCTTACTCTGTTGCCCAGTGCATGACATTGGCACAATCTAGGCTCACTGCAACCTCCACCTCCCGGGTTCAAGTGATTCTCCTGCTTCCTGAGTAGCTGGGATTACAGGCACCCACCACCACACCCAGCTAATTTTTGTAATTTTGGTAGAGATGGGGTTTCACCAGGTTGACCAGGCTAGTCTTGAACTCCTGACCTCAGGTGATCCACCCACTCAGCCTCCCAAAGTGCTGGGATTACAGGTGGGTGAGCCACCGTGCCTGACCAACTCATACTTCTTTCATATGTTTTTACATTCTGAATACTCTAAATCCACCTCTAATGGGGATTAGCCTAAACTTAAAGCTCACTCAGCTCTACCTTCAGAGTTGCAGTCTGTCAGTCAGTCCACAACACTTGTGATTTGTGTCACAACTTTTCACTGAGATAGGCACAGGGGAGCACAAACAAACTTTAGGTGAGAGAGACCCTAGTTCAAATTTTTAGTTCCCTACTTTCTAGTTGTGTAACCTCAGAGTTACCAATTTTGGGGAATCTATTTTCTTCATGCGTACACTGAGGGTAGAAATCTCAGCTTGCCACATTGTTGGAATGTACACCATACTGTGTTTAAACAGGACAGGTACACTGTGGATGGTTTCTACATTAGTAACTATTACCATGATTATTGTTGAAACCGCTTGCCTAAGATGCTCAAGCCTCTGATTAATATATTAGTGGTATTTAAACACTAAACACTAAGTCTTAACAGTCACCTCATATTCTTTTGTACTCTTAAATAAAACTGAACAACTCATTAGAAGTTAAGGGAATTTCTCTGACTAACCTCCTACCATGTGTATCTCATTTTTTTTCCCTAAGGATCTCAAGGTTACCCTTGAATTAGACCTTGAAAGAGATAGATTCAATAGAGGCAGTAGGGAGACTAGCCATATTTGGGTAAGAGACTAGTTGGGATGTTTTAGTGGATGGTCTTGAGCAACAGAAAAGTAACCCCTCTGGCATTGCCCCATGCACTGCATGGTGGGTGATCTAATCAATGATGCACTGGAACAGATCATATTCCAGGAGCTTGTGAAGGTGAAAGAACAGTCAACCATTTAGGATGGAACTGGTGAGATTTAAAAGGCCTTAATCAGGAGAGTAGTGAAAGGATGAAAAGCTATAAGGAGATTTTCAGGCTAGGATCAGGATTGGGCAACTGTTTTGATATTGGGAATAAGAGACAGGTAAAGAAGTTTCCAAATCTCTGAGACTGTCTGAAAGAATGGTGGTTTAGCTTCTCATCTTAGCTTGTGTGTATGTAGGAGGAAGTGAAAGTTTTGGCCATAGGGTTTGAGGAGTCTAAGGGCCAATGACAGGCAGTTAGAAATGTGCAGCTGGAACTAGGAGAAGGAGAGAGCATAGAGTTTGATGCCATTTAAGAAACTTCTGGCTGTGCGTGGTGGCTCATGCCTATAATCCCAGCACTTTGGGAGGCCGAGACGGGTAGATCACGAGGTCAAGAGATGAAGACCATCCTGGTCAACATGGTGAAACCCCATCTCTACTAAAAATACAAAAATTAGCTGGGCATGGTGGTGTGCGCCTGTAGTCCCAGCTACTCGGGAGGCTGAGGCAGGAGAATTGCCTGAACTCAGCAGGCAGAGATTATGGTGAGCTGAGATCGTGCCACTGCACTCCAGCCTGGATAACAAGAGTGAAACTCCGTCTCAAAAAGAAAAAAAAAAAAAAAACGAAAAAAAGAAAAAGAGAAACTTCTACACAGCAATTATACTGTATAGGTGAAGGTGAGGGTACCTAGCATGGGGGTTACTAAATGAAAAAGAACACATGGCCAAGCATTGGTCTTTGAGGAATGGTTTTATTTAGTTCAGACAGAAAAGAATGTACAGGATGAGAAGGCATGACCAACAGTGGTAGAAGCTGCAAAAAATGGTTTAGGAGATCAGGAGAGGACACTGGTTTTAACTTCTAAGACATACGGGAGATCTCTGTAAGAAAGCAAGTTCACTGGTATGGGAGGGGCCATGCTGCAAGACTTGTTAAAATGAAGATTCCAGGGTTTTGCCATAGACCTTGTAAACCACAATGTCTGAGACCAAGGCCTGAGGAATCTGCATTGTCAACCTCCCTGAGTGATTCTTCTGTACATAAAAGTTTGAGAATTTTTGGAATAGAGAAAAATATCTTGTGCCTGGCACAGTCCTAGGCAGACATTGGTTATTTACAATTGTTTTCCTTAACCTATAAAACCCCTTTAAGAGCCAGATGTCACTAGGCTCTGTCTTACCATGATAAAGGCATATGAACCTTGACCTGGGTCTCAGTCATACTCAGGAGATCCACTTCCAAGTTGTATAAACAGGCAAGCTATACAAATATCCTCTGAAGGATGAGTTGAGAATTAGGAGTGTAAATTGAGAATTGAGCATCTGGTTCATTATAAACAATCAAATATTATCAAATTTTAAAAGACAGATATTTTACTTAGAATTACAAAGGACAAAATTCAACAAAGTTATCTTGCTCAATGAGTGAATTTTTTTTTATGTTTTTATTTTATTATTGTACTCTAAGTTCTGGGATGTATGTGCAGATCATTCAGGGTGTTGCATAGGTACTTACATGGAAAGGTGGTTTGTTGCCTCCAACCCCCATCACCTATAACTGGCATTTCTCCCTGTGTTATCCCTCCCCACACCCCTCTGTCCCTCCCCAACCACCCCCCAACAGACCCCAGTATGTGATGCTCCCCTCCCTGTATCCATGTGTTCTCACTGTTCAACACCTGCCTATGAGTGAGAACATGCAGTGTTTGATTTTCTGTTCTTCTGTCAGTTTGCTGAGAATGATGGTTTCCAGTTTCATCCATGTCCCTACACAGGACATGAACTCATCATTTTTTATGGCTGCATAGTATTCCATGGTGTATATGTGCCACATTTTCTTTGTCCAGTCTATCATCGATGGGCATTTGGGTTGGTTCCAGGTCTTTGCTATTGTAAACAGTGCTGCAATGAACATTCATGTGCAGGTGTCCTTATAATAGAACGATTTATAATCCTTTGGGTATATACCGAGTATTGGGATTGCTGGGTCGAATGGAATTTCTATTTCTAGGTCCTTGAGGAATCGCCACACTGTGTTCCACAACAGTTGAACTAATTTACACTCCCAACAGTGTAAAAGTGTTCCTATTTCTCCACATCCTCTCCAGCATCTGTTGTCTCCAGATTTTTTAATGATTGCCATTCTAACTGGTATGAGATTGTATCTCAATGTAGTTTTGATTTGCATTTCTAATGACCAGGGATGATGAGCTTTTTTTTAATATGTTTCTTGGCCTCATACATGTCTTCTTTTGTAAAGTGTCTATTCATATCCTTTGCCCACTTTTGAATGGGTTTGTTTTTTTCTTGTAAATCTGTTTTAGTTCTTTTTAGATTCTAGATATTAGCCCTTTGTCTGAAAGGTAGATTGCAAAAATTTTTTCCCATTCTGTTGGTTGCCAGTTCACTCTCATGATTGTTTCTTCTGCTGTGCAGAAACTCTGGAGTTTAATTAGATCCCATTTGTCTATTTTGGCTTTTGTTGCCAGTGCTTTTGGTGTTTAGGTCATGAAGTCCTTGCCTATGCCTATGTCCTGAATGGTTTTGCCTAGGTTTTCTTCTAGGGTTTTTATGCCGTTAGGTCTTATGTTTAAGTCTTTAATCCATCTGGAGTTAAGTTTAGTGTAAGGTGTCAGGAAGGGGTCCAGTTTCTGCTTTCTGCACATGGCTAGCTAGTTTCCCCAATACCATTTATTAAACAGGGAATTCTTTCCTGTTGCTTGTTTTTGTCAGGTTTCTCAAAGATCAGATGGTTATAGATGTGTGGTGTTGAATTCTCTGTTCCTTTGGTCTATATCTCTGTTTTGGTACCAGTACCATGCTGTTTTATTACTGTAGCCTTGTAGTATAGTTTGAAGTCAGGTAGTTGATGCCTCCAGGTTTATTCTTTTTGTTTAGGGTTGCCTTGGCTATATCAGCTCTCATTTGGTTCCATATGAAGTTTAAGGTGGTTTTTTTCCAGTTCTGTGAAGAAGGTCATAGGTAGCTTGATGGGAATAGCATTGAATCTATAAATTACTTTGGGCAGTATAGCCATTTTCACGATACTGATTCTTCCTAACCATGAGCGTGGAATATTTAGGAGTGTGAGAGAGGGCATCCTCATCTTGTGCCAGTTTTCAAAGGGAATGCTTCCAGTTTTTGCCCATTCAGTATGATATTTGCATTTTGTTTGTCATAAATAGTGTTTATTATTTTGAGATATGTTCCATCAATATCTAGTTTATTGAGAGTTTTTAGCATAAAGGGCTGTTGAATTTTGTCAAAGGAATTCTCTGCATCTATTGAGAGAATCATGTGGTTTTTTCCTTTGGTTCTGTTGATGTGGTGGGTTATGTTTATAGACTTTCATATGTTGAACTAGCCTTGCATCCCCGGGATGAATCCAACTTGATCGTAATGGATAAGCTATTTGATGTGCTGTTGCATTTGGTTTGCCAGTATTTTATTGAAGATTTTTGCATCTATGTTCATCATGGATATTGGCCTGAAGTTTTCTTATGTGTTGATTCTCTGCCAGGTTTTGGTATCAGGATGACGTTGGTCTCATAAAATGATTTGGGAAGGATTCACTCTTTTTGTATTGTTTTGAATAGTTCAAGAAGGATTGGTACCAGCTCCTCTTTGTACATGTGGTAGAATTTGGCTGTGAACTCATCTGGTCCTGGACTTTTTTTGGTTAGTAGGCTCTTAATTGCTGCCTCAACTTCAGCCCTTGTTGTTGGTCTATTCAGGGTTTCAACTTCTTCCTAGTTTAGTCTTGATAGGGTGCAAGTGTCCAGGAATGTATCCATTTCTTCCAGGTTTACTGGTTTATGTGCATAGAGTTGTTTGTAATAATCTCTGATGGTAGTTTGTATTTCTGTGGAATTAGTGGTGATATCCCCTTGATCTTTTTTTATTGCATCTATTTGATTATTCTCTCTTCTTCTTTATTAATCTGGCTAGCGGTCTGTCTGTTTTGTTGATCTTTTCAGAAAACCAGCTCCTGGATTCACTGATTCTTTTTGAAGGGTTTTTTCTGTGTGTCTCGATCTCCCTCCTTCACTTCTGCTCTGATCTTAACTCTTCTGCTAGCTTTTGAGTTTTTTTTGATATTGTTCCTCTAGCTCATTCAATTTTGGCAATAGGTGTCGATTTTAGATCTTTCCTTGCTTCTCCTGTGGGCATTTATTGCTATAAATTTCCCTCTAGACATTGCTTTAAATGTGTCCCAGAGATTCTGGCACATTGTGTCTTCATTCTTGTTGGATTCTTGTAGCAGGAACGACCACGGGAAACAGATTTCTTGGACACTGAATACAGGAGGAAGGTTTATTCGTCGGGAGCAAGGTGGCATAGGTGCCTAACAGCCAAGCTCGTCTAACAAAGGGAGGTTCAGCCTTTATATAGGCTTATACTTTAGATGTTACATGTGGAAGAATCTTAGGTTTATAGCTTTAGAAATCACATATGAAAGGGTTCCGGTTTACAGCTTTAGGATTTATATGTGAAAAGGTCTCTGTTTACAGTTTTAGTAATCACAAATGAAAGGGTTCTGGTTTACAGTTTTAGGACTCACATGTGAAAAATTCTCTGTTTGCAGTTTTAGGAATCACTTTTGAAAAGGTTCCAGTTTACAGTTTTAGGACTCACATGTAAAAAGTTTTCTGGTTTGATTTTGTTTTAAGTAAAACTAGTGCCTTCTGGAGAGTTTCCCCAAGGCCTAGCCTGTCACCTATAGGAAGGTAAAACCAGAGGTGCCAGTAGGTCAACCTTTTCTTCTATTGAAATGCAGCGTGATAGTTAAAGGGAAAGTTGATCTGAGAAGGCTCCCTCTTCATCTAAGAACATCTTTATTTCTGCTTTCATTTCATTGTTTATCCAGTCAACATTCAGGAGCCAGTTGTTCCATTTCCATGTAGTTGTATGGTTCTGAGTGAGTTTCTTAATCCTGAGTTCTAATTTAATTGCACTTAATAATTAAGTGTAGTCTGAGAGACTGTTTGTTATGATTTCCGTTCTTTTGCATTTGCTGAGGAGTGATTTACTTCCAATTATGTGGTCAGTTTTAGAGCAGGTGTGATGTGGTGCTGAGAAGAATGTATATTCTATGGATTTGTGACTTTGAATTTTTAAAAGGCTGTATATCACTGGTTTAGAGCACAGTTACTTATGTAAGACACACATAAGATGCAGAAATCATCATAACACACATAAGAAAGAAAAAAATTAATGATTTTCTTTTAGAAAATGTGAAAACTAATAAAGAAGTTAATTAAAACCACTTATAACTTTATCACCTGAAGAAAACTGTTAAAATTTTGTGCACAGCCTTCTGATCTCATGGCAGTGGTTGTCAAACTTCTTGATCTCACAACACCTTTATAAATTTAAAAGATCAATAAGGATCCCCAAAGGGCCTCTGTTTTTTTTCTGTTGTTGTTGGTTTTTAAACTAAAGGACATTTATTTATTTTTACCAAGACTTTATCTTGAGGACACGGCTAAACTGCATTTCCACCCCTACCCCATCCTGAAGAAGAGTTAGTATAGTGAATATTATAAAGTAGATATTAACAGCTAGCTGAAGGACTGGGACCAAAATTAACTGACAAAGTACAACTTTCATCTAAATCATCGTAAAAATGTTTAAGTAAAAAAAGAAAAAAAAAGAGGGGGCAATGGGGGTTTCTGATTGAACAAATCCTCACATTTCATCTAATACAGTCAATCTTGGCTAGAGTATAACACAGTGGAAACAGGATTACTATGATACAAAACTTCCACTACAGCACGCTGTACACACCCGTGTTCCAAGCCCACCCCCATCCCCCGTAATGCTTCCAACACAATTATTTCCCACCCTATTGGGCCTGCCGATGAAGGAGCATGTAGATCTTCTCTTTAATCCAGTCTTTGTTATAAGGCTGGTATGTCTGGGTATCAGCCCGGTAAACCAGGCAGCTGCGGTCTGCCAGATCATCAATGAAATCAAACAGTTGACTGATGTCATATGTGATAGAAGGACTGTTGGGATTCTTTCTTTTCAGATGTTCTTCATACATTTTACAAACGCCTTCCATGCATTCATTCACAGATTCATAGTCTGCATAAGTTCTGCCTTCTGGCCTCTTGGCAGGCTGTACCAGCAAAATAGTGAGAGACATTGCACCGAAGTCTCTTTGCTACAGCCGCTGCAGACACCGCTGCCACTACCAGGGCCTCTGTTTTTATGGATTATATGTATTGATATTTACTGTATTAGAAATTCATACAAAACATTTTAAAATATGTATTTATTTAAAATAACAATAAGCCCATTACATATTAGCACGAATAACATGATTTTTGAAAAATGATATTTTTCCAAAACAGAGTTGAACTGTTTCATATTTTTTCAGCTATCTTTAAAACCTGACATAATACAATATAAATGAATTATCATATACATTCCATTAGCTTCAGATCAATGATATCTTAGGCTCCTGCCTGCCCCTCTATCTTCCCTCCACAGGTTCCCCTCACCACCTTTGGAAAACTACCCTGTGATAAACACACAGAAAAGGACACATGGGTGGGGGTGCTGGGAGGGTGGGGGAGTTCACTGTATTGTTGCTATCATAGTGCTCAACACACGATCGATGCTCAATAAAATTGTTGAATGAGTAAATAAAATACACATTTTTAACCTAAAAATACTTTTTACTCACTTTTTCACTTCATTTTTTGCAATATGCATGCCTTTGACACAAGTGGCTTTAACTCTGCAGCTCAAGTGGAAGTTTTTAGCATTGAGGCATTCAGATATTCAAGCTGGAAACAGCCAGTGTTTGTTGGAAAAAAATCTATGAAAAGAACATGTAATTAATTTTAAAAAATCTCCGGCTGGGCATGGTGCCTCAAACCTGTAATACCAGCACTTTAGGAGGCTGAGGCTGGTGGATCATGAGGTCAGGGGATCAAGACCATCCTGGCTAACACAGTGAAGCCCCATCTCTACTAAAAATACAAAAACTTAGCCATGCGTGACGGTATGAGCCTGTAGTCCCAACTCCTTGGCAGGCTGAATCAGGAGAGGCTTGAGCTTGGGAGGAACAGGTTGCAGTGAGCCAAGATCGCACCACTGCACTCCAGGCTGGATGACAGAGCAAGACTCCATCTCAAAAAAAAAAAAAAAGAAATCTCCAGCTAAGCTGGCTCATTCCTGTAATCCCAGCACTTTGGGAAGCCAAGGCAGGTAGATCAAGACATTGAGACCATCCTGGCTAACACAGTGGAACTGTGGGCTTAAAGCAAGTGGACGGCTTGAGCCCAGGTATTTGAAACCCTGTCTCTACAAAAAATACAAAATATTAGTTTGCATGGTGGGACACACCTAATAGTCCCAGCTACCTGGGCTAAGATGGGAAGATCACCTGAGCTCAGGAAGTTGAAGCTGCAGTGAGCCATGATTACGCCACTGCATTCCAGCCTGAGCTAGAGTGAGACCCTGTCTCAAAAAAAAAAAAGGAAAGCAAAGAAGGAAAAAAATCTCCAACTGGTGCCCAGGAAAAACATGCAGTCTAATACTTCATTAGATTGGTGTGATCTAATTTATTTTCTAAGCTTTCTATTCTCTGTTGATGAATACTTAAGATTGTTGTGATTTTTAAAAAAATTCTCTTTTATATATAGTATAGCTCTAGTATCTTTCTACCTCCATGCACTTCTATTCCCTTCAGAAGTGAAACTGTCAATAGCATCAAAATTTGTGTATTTATCATTGTTAAGTAGGCCTACAGATGACATTGTATGAATTTTGGTGAATTTTAAAAATTTCTCTTATGTTTAAGATAAGCATTGGCAAATTTTGCACACTGACCCAATCAAACTTTTGTAATTTTATTCATTAAATGCATTAGATGGCATTTAGAATTAGGAATGAGGCTTGTGGGCAGATCATTTTCCTGAGGATAAGGGAAGAAATGGCTTTCGGGACTGTGCCATTACCTCAGTCTCCCAAGCAGTAAGAAGCAGAATTTTCAAAATCCTTTTCAAAGAGAGATTAGAATCTTCTGAAGAGAGACACAATAGGTGACAGTGTTATTTTCACATCTTCTTCAATACACTAAGGCAGTAAAAGAGGAAGCATTAGCACCTGAGGAAACTTCACTGATACAGAAGTCTACATTAAATCATCAAAGCTCTCTGCAGAGTTAACACCTGTAGTTACAGATCTCAGCAGAAGAAAATTCTGTCAAGTCAATGCACAGGTAATTGAAAAGTCATGACAGGTAGTATTTGGGACGGTGTGATTTTGACACATTTAACAATATGTATGTCTTTATTTATTTAGTGATATAATCATTCTGTATGCTTTCCGCCTCCCTCAGCTAGTCCCATAGAAAACTATAAATAAAGTAAGAAGAACATTTATGTCTAAAACATTAATTACAAGATTTGGGGTACATTTTAAAGTGTAGTTTTGAAAATTATGTTATTGTAAAGAATATTATACTGTAATCACTTCTAGAACTTTGGAGATTTTTTTCTTATAGCTCTTTATAATTTATCTTAATGATTCAAAGAAATATGACTTAATGTTTACTGGAGAAAGCTGTTGCTATTGGCAAATGTGATTTTTTTGGGAAAAATCTTTCCTGTTTTTGGGGAAATGGCTCTGCAGTCCTCAGTAATATCCTGATCAGATGAAATGGTTATAGTTAGCTAGAAATTTATAGGGAAAAAGTTTACATTCTGTTGGAGACTGCCATAGTCTGATTGTTAGAAGTCTTCAGAACCTGACAGTGTTCTCGCTTCCCACCTGGATGCATCCAGCATACCCATATGCAGGTGTTCATGTGCATACACACAGTTCTTTAAACTTCCAACATTCTTCCTTAGACCATGTTTCACTGGGATGTTGTGCTATGTGGGCTGAGGGTCATTCCCAAACCTGCCCCCTACCAAGCTTTCTGAAAGTGCAGCCTGAGGCCCACCTCTAATGAAACAGAATAGAGGCAGGTCCAGCATTTTTCTCTCTGTGCTTTCCAATCTTCAGATGATCTTTGGGAACCCCAGTTTAAATGGCTGGGCCTCATTCTGGAAGTGTAGAGTTAAGACCCAGGGAAATGAAATTGTAATGTAATGCTGCTGCATGGCAGAGCTGTGGATGCAAATATTACTGATACTGCTTTGCAGGTATAGGGCTGGGACCCCAAGGAGGAGAGATAAGGTGCCCATTTTCTCATTCATTTAGTTAACATTTACTGAGTTATTACCAAGCAACAGACATTGTTTGTGGGATTACATGCTAGCTAGGGGAGAAGATAAATATATCAGCAGTAGTAACAAAATACCAGATACTAACACCATGCAGACTTGAAGCAGGAAGATGTGATAGTTACCTGGGCAACTATTTTAGAGAGTGATTAGAGAAGGCCTGACTTGCAGCAAAACTCTTGAAATTTAAGGTGAACCTGAAGTACATGGCCATGTGAAGATCAAGAGGAAAACATCCCAGGGCATGGCCATACCTGGCCTGAGGTGGGAGTGAGTTTGCCATGTTCAAAAGAAAGAAAAAGGGCCAGTGTGACTGGAGTAGAGTGGGAGAGCAGAGGTGGGGACCCAAAGAGGCTGGGGCCAAAGTAGGAAGCCAGTTGAAAGGTTGTCAGGGAAGTAACATGATCTGATGGGCATTTTAAAGCTGCCCTCTGGCTGCTCTATAGATAATGGATTGTAAGGGAATAAAAGAAGAAGACTAGAGGTTCTAGGAAGCTAAGAAGCCATTCAGCCAGTCAGATCAGAAATGCTATTATCTTGGACTCTGGTTGTGGAAGAGGTGGTAAATACATGGAGTTGGGATCAATTGCAAGTCTTACCAAGGTCATTGAATGTTGCAGATTAAAGGAAACTTGCCTGGTGCCTTGATGAGCAGCCTCAGATGATTCCTTTTCAGTGTTGGCTCAAATATTTTTGGATCATATCTCATGTGTAACTCCTAAATTCTGGCTTCACTCGAAAAATAAAGAGTATCTGACTACATTTTGCACGAATTTGCACATAGTGACAGAGATTGGGAGCTGAGTGGTTGGCTTCTCTTTTTAAGAATGGGTGTACTCTGGTTTGCAAAGCCTCCACCTGTCCTCATCATCTTCCTGATGGTCAAGTTATAGTTGGTTGTCATTTATCATCTATGTATCCTATAATTTTCCCTATATTATGCCTAATCAACTTACTTGCCATATTCTGTAAGCCTTTTAGTTTTTGCATCTCACCTTAGATAGTCTGAACAAGAAAGTGGAAAAAAAAAAGCTTTAGGGTACCTAGGAACCTTGGTTCCTATTCAGCTGTAAAAACAGCCTATTTGGCAGCTTATTAAACAATTCAATAAGAGCAGTCTTTAAAAGCAACCTATGTTGTTATCAGCCAGGGGTTACCCTGGAGAGCATTTCCTAGAAACACAAGGTTTTCTAGTGTGCTAGTTATCCTGGATTTCTTGATCTGGTAACATGATTGTGTTCAGTGGAAAAAGCACCGATGTACACTTACATGTGCACTTTATGTATATTATATTCCAATTACAAGTAAAAATGAATAGTATTCTTTAAGAGTAGTTTTAAATATAGATGTACTTAGGTTGAGTGTTGAGGTTTTGACAAATCGTCTTGTTCTTTCAGCCAAGCCAAAGCCATGTATTCCTGTAAAGCAGAGCACAGCCATGAGCTTTCCTTCCCACAAGGAGCGATATTTTCTAATGGTAAGTATGTCAGTTCCCTCTGCTTAAGTTTGTCATCATGGGGAGGATGAAGGAATGAGTTGAAAGTAGAAGCCAGAAGCCTCAGATGTCATCCCAGGTCCTGCCTCCCATGATGGATATGCATGAACACATCAAATCCTTCTGGGTGGCATGCACCTGTAGTCCCAGCTGCTTAAGAGGGCAAGTCACATACATACATACATACATGCATACATAAAAATTTTTAAATTCCCTCTGGATTCATTCCTCCCCTGCAGGCACTTGTGTGTATGTGCCCGTTTATATGAGTGAGAGAGAGATTGTTTTATTTGACTATGTGAATGCAAAGCACATTCCAACTTTAAAGGGTTGTGACATTGTTTTGTTTGGACAATTTGTGTTTAGTGTATAGTTGGCTCTCTGTATCCAGGGTTCTGTATGCACAATTTAACCAGCCATGGATCAGAAGGTTGGAAAACAAATAATAAAATAAAATTTAAAAGTATATAGTATTACAACTATTTGCATAGTATATGCATTGTAAAATGTATTACAAGTAATCTAGAAATGATTTAAAGCATACAGGAGGATGTCCCTAGGGTATATGCAAATATTACACCATTTTATATCAGGGATGTGAGCAAGCGCAGGTTTTGGTGTCCACAAGGGGTCCTGGAAACAATCCCCCACAGATACCGAGGGCTGATGTGTGTGTACAATCTGATGCAGGTGTTTAACCCACTTGTTTATATAATTATTTGACACTAATGTTGACTGAGTGCTATTTATTTATTTTGCCAGTGTACCCATCAGTGGAACCAGGATGGTTAAAGGCAACTTATGAAGGCAAAACGGGACTAGTTCCAGAAAATTATGTTGTCTTCCTCTAATACTATTTAGTGGATGGCAGTATCTTCATGGTATCCATGGTAATGAATAATAAGTGCTATGATTTTATCTGAGACAGATACACGGGGATCAGCCCACTAAGTGAAAACAGTCAATTTCCATCAGTTTCTTCACCAGCAGACTATGTAGCTCCTTATTAATGGGGGAAAAAAAGGTTTAAATTGTTGGCCATTCTTTTTTGTTGGTTTCTTATTTTAAATCATCTTGCTTCTGAAAAATTTATTTTTGGATAATATGCAACTCTCCAGTGTCTCTTCCATAGCAATTATATTTCCAATACTGTATTAAATACTATATCCCAGAAATTTGGAAACCAGAAACCTGCTACATGGATTTTGAGATCTGTCCTTTACTGCCTGGTATTCTCTGAGAATCTCTGAAATTACTACTTAAAATGTAATTTAAATTGTTTATTCATTATTTTTTTTCTTAGAAAGATACTGCTTTTATATATGATTGTTTTGCTGGTCCTAAACATTTCAAGGATGTAAGTCTTTATTTTAATATAACTTTATTTGTTTTTCAATTAGATGATATTATTCAAAAGCAATAATGTATATGATATCTATAAAGGAAGCAAAATTAAGTCATACACTGATTCCACTGTAAACAGTCTGTCCAGAATTCCAGACATCTTCTGTGGATTTAGCACAGGGATCAGCAAACTTTTTCTATAAAGGCCTGATAGCAAATATTTTTGTGGCGGGCTAGATTTGGCTCATGGGTTATAGTTTGCTGACCCCTAGTTTAGAGGGTGTGTAAAACTATCTTCATAACTTTGCAATTCTTATAAAATTTTACATTAAAATATAAATACTGATGAATTATATGCACGTATTCTCTATCAGTAGCATTATAGTGCATCATAGAAGAATATTTACAATAATGGGAAAACAGTAAAACTACAGTATCCAGGCATAAAACTTAAATTCCACCTGGAAGATTGTAAAGTGTCAAAGTATTTTAATGTTAATTTAATTTGGGCTTTTGGAATGTTCTTCTACAAATGAAAAAGATGTTGGAAAATGTTACAGGGGAAGCTATGTCCTCTGAAATCTAACCTTAGTTGAAACAGAAAATAAACACAAAGGTACAAGATCCTTAAATTACTTTGAACCACAGAAGTTGAAATTGTTTTATGATCTTTAGCAGAAATAAAATCTGTACATTATTTCCTTTTATGCCTTTTAGTTTACAGCCTTTATTAGGAATTTCAGTGAATTTGTACAGCACAGTAATAGTATTTACTGTCCACTTATATATGTCATCAGCATCTGGTCATGCATGAACCATTAATTCTATATTTCTATTTCAATAATTCTAATATATTATTTCTATAAATATATCTATATGTGGCAAAGAGCCTTTCTTCTCAAGATCCTGAAAAGCTGGTTATCTGCCCTTTGAGTGCCACAGTCCCAACCTGCTTGTTCTTGACATCTTACATATTACTTCAGAGTTCCCCACTGCGTAGACACTCAGGTATTAACTGTACAAAACTCTTTACACGCTGTTACAATCTGTAGTCTCGATCTCTTCTACTTTAATGTTTCTAGAATTAATAGGTTAAATACACATATACACACACAACTATGCCTCAGAAAAGTTATGCTTTTACAAATTAAAAGAATAGATTAGAATTGACAAGTAGAATAACAGTAAACAGAGTCAGAATTAGGAATAAATGTCAGTGAATCAAAAGAATGAAACATATTCTGTAATAGAAACTAGCAATGTAATGTAAAAGTCTGATGAAAGATTATCTTTTTCTTTTACCTCTTACTGTTGATCTCTGTACACTGTAATATGGTGTTGCTGGATCTTCGTGGTCTAGGTCCGTGGTGACCCTTGGTCTTAATAACAGCATTGCTGACACCCTGATTACCCTCTGCTGGAACAGAAGGTAGTTTGCCAACGTACCAGTCCCTTAGTCTACACAGCACCCTGGTTTTAAGCGCGCTTGCCATCATCTGGCATCCTGCTATATTAGAACCTCTTAAAAGCAAATTGGTTTTCTTTCAAAGACTAACTTGACTCCAAAGAGAGATTCAGAATCCTTCTTCTCCCCCTGCTACATAAAGAAATCTCAACCTTCAACCATCATTTTATTTGAACACAGAACAAAGTGTTCCTGCTTCTGAGTTGTCTGTGAGGTAATTCTATAGATGTTCCATTCAGATTTAAAGCTTTTTTACTGCATACAATGTGGATATGAAGTTTAACTCTTGTATCTGATGGCAAGGCATGTGTTGTAGCCACAGTACTGGCTTTGGTCCCTTAGCCGAAACAAGTTACAAAGGCACTGATTCAAACTGTGCTTGTGCTTGAAGTTTTAATCTTGTAGATTTGTGAGGATGGCTCTTTTTTCTTCATAATGGATTACAAATGTAAGCAAGTCATGGCCACATACTGGACACACGCTAAAGCTGCCTTTCCCTTAAAGTAAGTTTCCTACAGATATTTATGAGCATTGAGAAGTCAGGACATGTATTGTAAATCCCACAGCATGTTAATTACACAAGAAGGCAATGCCAGACACTGGAAGAGGATCACATTCAACTTCTAATAGTATTTCAATAACAAAATCTTAGCTTTTCAGAAACAATGTGAAGATACATTAGAATTGCCACAATCATACCTTCAAAACATGCAACCTCTGCACCCTAATCACTGCTTACAGTATAATCAGTATGACGATGAGATTGAGGGGTCTGAGTTTAACTTCATCATCTCCTGTGTTATGTGAAAATATCCCTCAGTACAAAACATTCATATATTTCACAGATGACCCTTTTGTTTTGCCATAATGCTACCAAGTTTATGGAAACTAGTCAACTGAAGGATTTTGTTGTTGTGTTATGTGTAAATGTCTGAACAGTAAAATCATCTTTGTATTTCTGTAATGTTCATGAAGTATGAGGAAACGCATTTCTCCTTGTTTGATGTGAGTGGTTTTGCTTGTTGAATGGGTTCCCTGTGCTTTGTAATGTGCATGGAAATAACCAGGTTTCTCAACAATGATTTGTCTGCTGGCTCTTATCAGAGATGGTGGAGGAAAAAAATGTACCTTAAACCCCCAAATTATCTAGGTTTCCAAGTAGGAAAAATAAGGATACATATGACTTTTATTCTTACTTTATGATAATTAGATATACATAATGTGGCATGCTTTATAAAAATTCACCATGCTGCAAGGCAAACAGATTTCTTACTCTAATCCTGTGTACCCTGCTCACCTTCTCAATCCTAGGACCATTCTTCTGGTCCTGTTGAAAAGGGTTACATTCATGTGGTTTCAATTTAGTGGAATCCCTAAGAGCTTTGCCTCAAGCAATTTCAAAATACCTTAATTATGTATTCAGCATGCCTTCTTTAGCATTTGGAACCCCAACTAGACTTACACTTTGACGAAATTCAGAGGCCGAGCAATTTAGGGAACAGATTTTGTTCTTTGGTTTTATGATACATTTGTAATTCACACCTGTTGGCATGATCTCACATCACTGCATAGGACCCTGAAATCGTATCTCTTGGTCAGGTCACGAAAAACAGCAGAGGCTTGACTACTGTCCGTAAGTTTCTTTCCTCTTGACCAAAGGTTTCCCCTTAGAGTAGACATTGCTATTTAACTTTGCCTCCTACCCTTTTTTGTTACCTTCCAAAATCAGAACACTTTAGACAAAAACAGTCTGTGTCCTGCCTGTCTCCTGTTGATTCACAGATGTAGTATCAGGAATTCATCAACTAGTCTCAGTTTCCTGAACACACTCCCTGTATCCTTCGTTGTCACCATTATCTCCCTGCTTCAAAATGTTCTGGTTCCACTTGGTAATAACCTTGGGAAAACTCAGGTTTATGAATGATGTGACCTTTTAGAGGATCAAATCAATAAATTGGATTTTGTTTTTCTTGAGGGCAGCTGTACTCATTGTTTTAAATAAAAAGTCTAGGTAAGAATGTTGACAGCATGCACTGTAAGCCATTGGCAGAAAATCGATCTGCATGTCCTAGACCAATGTTCAGAAGGTGTTTTGTGGTTTAGGGAGCCCAGCCCATCATCCCTCTTCCCTTTGGCATTCATGAGAGAGATACCAAGTTCAGTGTGAATTTTTCTTGGTGCTGTAGGGAGAAATGGAGTCTGTGTGCTTACTGAAGAGTCCCAAAAGGCAGAGACTATTTTCATGATTGCCATCATAAATTTTCTCCACCTGCAAGATGCTTGTGTACAGGGCTACTTGGGAAACTCAACTATTGGAGGAGGTAGGGGCTGAAGATGTCAAAACCACCTCAATTAGATAACCACATTCTCCCTTTGTACCATCTGCCATCTCTCACCAGTGTTTCCCATGGTCTTTATGCTTCCAGAGTTGACAGCAACTTAATTTTGCCTTGAATTCACCCAGTCTTATAGATTAAAAATGTGCATTTTTAAATAAAATACATACTATTAATCTGCATATGGCTCCATATGTATAGTGCCCACTTTTAATCTCTATACGGCAGCATTTTTGAGGTTTTATATCTGCCGATGTCCCCTCAACTGCCTCCTTTTTTCAGAGAATGATGCCCACGAGAACTGGTCTAAAAACACTGCCTGCACATGATTTATGCTTAAAATCCAAGATATCACCCCATATGGAAGGTTGAGATTTTTGGAGTCCTTCTTGATTTCTGAGCTGAAACCTTTACAAATAGGAAATTTGGCAGGGAAGACACCTGGGTTTTTAATTCAGAATCCTATTTATATACTGTTAAAATTTGAGGTACTGTAGTTTATATAAAAGTCGGATGTTTAGATATTATGTTTCAGTACTAGGAGCTTCTTTGCAGCCATTAACATTACAAATTAAGTAATAAATATAAAAGTGATTGTCTGTAAATTATCATTGAATTTTTTGTTTATTTTGTAGTGTTTCTGTATTTATCTGCACTTTGTGTATATAAACACACATACGTATGCCAACGTGTAAATAACCTCATGTTTATTCCTAATCTAAATTGCCACAATATTTTTAATGTATGGTTACACTGTGTTTTAAATTACTTTAAAAATAAACTTCGTAAGCACATTTTAATGTAGTCTTTGTACTTGAGGACCCACTGTGTTGGAAGGCAAATGTCTTGGCTTTCATGTAAAGGAAAACCAGGGTTTCTGGTACTGTGAGTGATCACTTGGTATGGCTAAATCATAGCAGAATTTGGTGACCTTCTTCTGACAAATTGGTATTATGCAAGCTTTGGAAAATGTTAATGTTGGTAACCTATTAATAATGCAGGTTTCCACAGAGGAGAGAGGGAAATGGGCCACATGCAAAATACTAAATATAACAGGCATGCAAGCTTACCTGAAAATATGTTTGTGAAATTTTACAAGTGTACTAGGAAAGAAATATCAGCATGCAAATACTACCTGTCAATTTTAGTTTTGTGACCCTCTTGGTCACTACTTGACTTCTAGGTAAAAACTTGGCTGTGTCAAAAAAAGAGAATCATGTATTTATTTTGCACTGCTCCATAGATTATTAGAGTACAGCAAATCACCTTATAAGAACTAAGCCTCACAAGCTGACCATTGGACAACCTGGCTTGCTCACATAGGTTGTAGTTTTTATCAATATCAAAGGAAAAGAGATAAATTCACGACACAACACCTGTTAAGATAAAAGGATTAATGTTAACTCCAGTATAATTAAGCAGGAAAGGACTATTAGGTTAGATATTACAGATTATTGCAGATGAGCTGCTGTTTAAGAATGTTGGGTTTATTAGCCTGGAATCCCTTATAACTGATATTTTAGAAATAAAAACAAATTAGCTTCCAGTGGCCAAAGCTAGAATGATCTGAGCAACAAAATAATGCAGTATTGAATGATTGGCTTGTAAAACAAAATATAAAATGAATATCCATGAATCCACAGAGATATAAATGATAAATTTCACTTAAGTAAAAAAATGAAGGAGAGGAGAGAAATCTTTTGAAAAATATTCCAAATCATAATTGTAGTTATAGTTGCTCTTCCATCTAGCAGGTAGAATTTAAATCTCTCCTGCCTAAAGGTGAGCTAGACTTAGTAACTCATTTCCAAAATGTAGAATATGGAAAACTGTCCTAACTTTGTAGAAAAGAAACCTAGTAGCCACTGTCTTAACCAAGTGGTAAAACTTAATGTCAGTGATACCGTGTGGTTGACTTTCACCCCATAATATGTGATGTGTAGAGCACTCTACATCTGTAGTAGTATTTCCCCAAACCTGTAATTCCAGTGTAACAATTGGAAAAACGTCAGACAATCCCTGGAATGGGGACATTCTACAGAACAGATCTGAGCCGGATACTTCTCAAGACTAGAGCTCATGAAAAATAGGTAAATATGGAGCAGATGTCACAGATCAAAGGAGACTCAGGAGACAGGGCAACTAAATACAATGTGGAAGCCTGGTGCGGTGAGTTGCACCTGTAATTCTAGCACTTTGGGAGACTGAGACAGACGGATCACCTGAGGTCAGGAGTTCAAGACCAGCCTGGCCAACATGGTGAAACCCATCTCTACTAAAAATACAGAAGTAGGTGGGCATGGTGTTGGGTGCCTGTAACCCAGCTACACAGGAGGCTGAGGCAGGGAATCACTTGAAGCCAGGAGGCGGAGGTTGCAGTGAGCCAAGAGCGCACCATTGCACTCCAGCCTACGCAAAAAAAGCAAAACTCTGTCTCAAAAAATAATAATAGATAAGCTGGTTATGTCCAAATAAGATCTAAGCTTTAGTTAATAGTTTAAAAACAAGGTAACAAAAACTAAGCAAAAAATACCACATGAGCTAGGGATATTTATATCATTTTTGCAATTTTAGTGACTTAATCAAAAATTAAACATTTTCACTTTTTTTCCCCATTATTGTTTGATCTGTGTGTGAAAGATACATCTCCTATTCATCACTCAATCTCAGAGTTTAGAACAAATCAGGGCATAAGCCCCTTTCATTTAATGAAGAAATTCATTAGCAAAGGAGCAATCATAGTAAACCCTTTAAGAATTTAAAGAATATGGTTGTGGGCTTGTGTTTTTGTGTCTGTGTCAATTCTCCCAAGAACAGTGGAATGATTCTTCAGCATCCATGAATACATGGAACTACCCTGGAGTTATTTATATGTCATTGGGGTAAACACCCCCTATACACATGAATACGTCTTAAGGGCGGAGGTTAAACAGATTTTCTTCTCTCATTACTAGACCTATCAGCACTTGATTGAGAGGAAAAATTTGGGGATGATGTTGAAGAATTAGATTTTCTAAACCATTAAAAATACTCCAAATTTGGAAAAGTAAGCTATATTAAACTTAAGTTGAAGTTTTTGAGCCAAATAAATTGTGTTCCTAACTTTGAAATTGTGTACAGCCCAAAACTGAGAAGACAAAATTCTTTTCAAGTTTCTAACATGACAGCAACTATTGGGGCGGGGGGAAGACTAGAGATAAGAACACGGCTTCTAGATAAGAAGATTTGCTGGGGAATGCACATCCCTAAAGTACTGGTTGATATTCTTGCAAATGCTGATTCTGGGTGTTTGGGGTAAATGAACCAAGCACAGCATTCAGCTAGACTCCACTTGTTGGTAGAAATAAGTTATCTGGAATATTCTACCTTTCCAAATGCCAGAAGCCAGTCTGCTAAAAAGGATTCTCTGGATCAGCCTGGGATAGAGAGAAAAAAAACAATAATGTATATTTCTAATCCACATAGATTTTTATATTCATCACATCACCTATTTACAGAATTTTTTTTTTTTTCAATGAATGGGTCATAAGTTACCTTGCAATTGCCCAATTCAAATGGCTTTCAAACATTTTTGGAGCAACTGGAGTAGAATTGTTTTCTTTGAAAAAATCTTACTTAGAAGCTGATATGTTAAAAAATATGAGTCAAGCTGCTAGCCTGAGTGCCTATGTATGTGCTGAAGAATGCCCTCCCTTCACACACAGGTCCACAACTGCTTTCTTTTGAGACAGAATTTTACTGTCACCCAGGCTGGAGTGCAGTGGCATGATGCTGGGTCACTGCAACCTCTGCCTATGGCTTCAAGCAATTTTCCTGCCTCAGCCCCCTTTCCTGAATAACTGGGATTTCAGGTGTGCTCCACTACACCCAGCTAATTTTGTATGTTTAGTAGAGATGGGATTTCACCATGTTGGCCAGGCTGGTCTTGAACTCCTGACCTCAAGTGATCCGCCAGCCTCTGCCTCCCAAAGTGCTGGGATTACAAGCATCTGCCCTTGTGCCCGGCCAGGTCCATGGCTTCTGGCATGAAACCCTTAGAGGTTTTCAGAGCAGTGTTACCAAATAATTTAGTGCAAGCCTCTCGTTGTACTAATTAGGAAGCTGAAGACCCAATTAACATAGTTAATGCTGAAATGGTGGGTGCTCGTCTCCTCTATAATCTGTTACCAATTTCTGGATGTGTGGGGAGAGCAGTTTCTATAAGGTTTAATCTTTGCAAAGTTCATCTGAAAAGGAGATCCTTTGATAAAAGATAGCTTTCCTGGAGAGTACACACAGAACAGGAACACAAGAGGTAAGTTAGCCCCCCTCACCTTGACTGATAGAAGAAATATTTTTGGTATGGGGAACATAAAAATTTCTAATAATGTATGAAAGGTCTATCCCAGTGCCTTGCAACTAGAAGATGTTACTGGATAACAAATTATTATTAAACACTTAGGAGTTTGTGCAACTTTCTGATGCAAATACTAACAGAACAAGTGAAATTTTAAGCTTTATTGAAAGAAGTTAAATAATTGGTCCAGTGTATTCGATACATAGCCATCAATCAGCTGTTTCCCATACACTGTCACACCATCCTCCAATCCTCCCAACTACCAGACACCATCATTGGATGTCTTCTCTGGTCTTTTTTTTTTTTTTGGAAAGAAAACTAAGGCTCTGTCAGGTGAATTTATCTGGCTTATTCAGTGTCATATCATTGGTATGTGGCAGATGTTAGACTCAAACACAGGTATTCCGGCTGAAAACTCAGTACTCTTCATTGAACCACCTCTTTACTACCAAGTGGAGTATGGTAAGCTTTGGTTACTGGACTTGAAAGAGGTATTCGGCAAACTCAACCTGGTCCAGAAGAAACATGAAGATGGTGAAGAAACGAAGCCTTATTGCATGAGAATGTGTTAGACCTGAGCATCACTACTCAGAGTGACTTATAGACCTCTTAAAAGCTGTTTAGTTGCGGAATCTCAGACTTTCTGAATCAGAATCTGCATTTTAACAGCTCCCCAGATGATTTGTATAAACAATGAGGTTTGAGAAGAACAGGTTTAGCAGAACTATGAATGAGTTATTTGGGGCTATCTGAGGACAATTTTGTGATGTTTGAGGGCAAGAAAAGACTGGATTTGTGTAAATCCTGTCTTTTCTTGCCCTCAAACATCACAAAGCCCAAGATAAATGGGAGAAGTCATAAAGATTGAGATTTGGGTTCAAAAACAATTTTATTGCCAAATCTTCTACAAACGCAACTCAGGAAAGAGCCTTCAATCACAGGGAGTTGGAGTGGGCCTAGATGACCGTTTGTCAGAGTTTCACGGAATACAAAAGTTCAGTAGACATCTGAACACATGAAAATTATTGAGCAGGACCTATTCAAGTCACTGGAGATCCCAAGTAAGTTAGATATATTTCCTCTTTTCAAGAGATCCATGGTTTATTGGGGTAACATTTAAAGATTGATAAAATATAATGCTATAAAACGCTAAAAAGAGTAAGTATTGGGTGTCTAGGAGCCTGAGATAGGACACTATTCTGAACCTGGGAAATGGCAGAAATGATGGAAAAGGTAAGTAGGATATAGAGAAAAAAATGTGGATAATTTTAGCTGAGTAGATGATGTTACCAGCCAACCAAATTTTGGCAGAGGTGAAAAGCCAAAAGGAACAAGACCTAAAAGCCAAAAGGAGCAATCCCACACCATGGCAGGTGGCATTCCACATTCCACAGGGAAGAGGCTAATAGAAGGGCTGGGGAGAGGGAGGGGTTAGACTGGGCGAAGGAAGAGTTGGGATGAGCTGCATTCATTCTTTCAACCAACATGGTGCCAAACACTGTTCTGGTTGTTAATAACTTAAAGAAATTAGAGATGGTTTTTGTTCTTCAGAAGTTCATAGCTTAGTGAGGGAGACAGATACATTGTTAAAAACCCAAAGTACGTTTATTTTTGTACCTATTAACCTCTTTTAGGATGACTACAGTTAACAATAACCTATTGTATCTTTCAAAATAGCTAGAAGAGAATCATCCTATTGTTACCAGCATAAAAAATAATGTTTCCCCTGATTTGATCATTACACATTATATGAATATGTCAAAATAACACATACACCCTGAAAATATGTACATCTATTATGTATCAGTAATTTTTTTTAAACTCACAGTACAAATGAGGGAAGTATGATAGAGGCACAAAGTATAACAGGGGCACACAGTAACCCAAGTTTAGAGAGGAAAGAAGTAGGATTATAGGAGGCTTCACACACAAAAGGAATCATCCTAACTAGACCCTGAAGGACAGAACATCAACAGAAAACGAGGGCAGTAAAGACCCAGAGATTTCAACAGAGTTTCTGACGGAGCAAATCTGGTTCTGAGTGGCTGGGGGTTTGACTGCTTGCTCTCACATGTTGGCCTGTGAGTGTGGAAGGATTGGATGAGGTAAAAATGAGCACATTGGTAGCATGAAGCCCAATCTGAGAAGGTTTAGGGAGGAGAGTGATGCCATCAGATTTACCTTTAAGAACACTGGATGGGGAACAGGTGTGAGGATGAGGGTGTTTTGGGCACTGCAGGAGGGCTGAGGAGGCAATGTTGCATTGACCCAAGAAATGAACAAAGCCAGTACAAGAAAATGCCACTGTTCTGAATGGATCATTTGGCTCAGATGTCTCTAAGGGTGGTGAGGATCAGCAATGCAGGCAGTGAAGAAGTTATCAGAGCTGAGAAAGGCAGCCAAAAAACAGTAAGGGGCACAGTGAGTGGTTAGAATTAGTAAGCTTGGTGATGTGGACCGACCAGGCCTGAGCTATTCCTCTTTTTGGTAGCTCTGCAGAGCACAGGCACTGATGCTTACAGATTAATTGCTTAATTCCTCCCATAATATCAGGGGTTTTAACTTGGGTTCCAAAGATGGACCTTAGGAAGAGCTGTGAATTCCCTCCATTAAATAGTAATATAGTAGGTGCTTTGAGTCTATAGCTTATTTCTTTACAGAGAAGAGTCCACAGTTTTGATCAATTCTCTAAAAAACAACCCTACATTTGATGCTCTCCACACTAAGAAGTACCAAATGGCTGCTGCATACAGAGTGGCTGAAGGCTGTGGCTGAAATGTCTGTCAGGAGCAAGCATCCACTCTGCAGAACGTGGTAGTGGAGTGTAACTTGGGGACAACTCAAATCTTCCAATATCAGCCTGAGAAAGCAAGGAGCCTCAGCAGACTCGGCTTAAAAGTTCAGGCGAGCCTACAGATCGTGCCTATTCTTGTGACGAGGGAATACCCAATGAGAACACAGTACATATCACAGGGAATCGTGCTGGGTGCGCCTGTGGGATTGCAGAGCGTTTATACCCTACTTCTCAGTCTGCTCTCTGGGGTGGGGTTGTGGCCTCGAGGCCGAGCAGATTGTTTTCCTCCTCCTTTGTGAACCCAAGAAATCAATCTACTAGAAAGGGTTTTTCTGGCTCTTGCTTATGAAGAGGGTCCCATTAGCATCTCCCATTCCTGGGCCTTTCAAGGAGTTCAGGGGCAGGCCTGTCTTCGCTCTACCCAAGGAATGTTGGGTGATGCGTGACACAAAGCTATGGGATTGTGGAGTAAGTTAAGCTGCCAAGCTTTGTACAGCCTCTCCTGCTACTCGAGGTAAGTCTTACCTGCTGCAGACACCACTCGTGGATGGGCTTCTACAGTACCTCATTTAAGGATGCAATCTCTAGAATTATGAGGCTCTCGGTTCATATCCCAGCTCTGCCACTTACTGGCCATGTGATCTTGGGCAAGTTACTTAACCTCTGTGTCTAAATTCCCCCTGTGTAAATTGAATATAAAAATGATAACTTCCTCAGAGGTTATTGTGGGAATTCCATGAGATGGTGTTCACAGGTGTATTCGTTTTCTGTGGCTGCTGTAGCAAATCACTGCCAACAGGAGCTGCAAACAACACAAGTTTAGCATCTTACAGTCGTGGAGGCCGGAAGCCTGAAATCGAGATGCTTCTTTCTTTTTGCATTGTACAGACACCTCCTCTAAAGTACATCCTTAGAACCCAGGTAAAAACCCTTGATTCTATGGGAGGAAGTAAGCGGTGGACCGCTAAGCATTGTTGCTAGTGCTCTGCAGAGCTACCAAAAAAAGGAATGGCTCAGGCCAGGTCAGTTCACATCACCACCGACTCAAGCCGCTCATGACACCACTTACTTTTAGCTGCTTCTCTTTTTTGTTTTGTTTTTGAGACAGAGTTTCGCTCTTGTTGCCCAGGCTGGAGTGCAGTGATGCGATCTCAGCTCACCGCAACCTCTGCCTCCGGGGTTCAAGCAACTCTCCTGCCTCAGCCTCCCAAGTAGCTGGGATTATAGGCGTGAGCCACCATGCCTGGCTAATTTTGTATTTTTAGGAGAGACAGAGTTTCTCCATGTTGATCAGGCTGGTCTCGAACTTGCAACCTCAGGTGATCCACCCACCTCGGCCTCCCAAAGTGCTGGAATTACAGGCCTGAGCCACCACGCCTGGTCTAGCTGCTGCTTTCAGGTTCAATACCTCCCCAGTGCCTGGATTACTGATCTTTCCTCAGTACCCCACAGATATGTGAGGGCTATATTGCTTTTCAAGATTCTGGAAGAGAATGTTTCTTTGCCTTTTCTAGCTTCTAGAGGCTGCCCATGTTCCGTGACAACCACTGCTTCCTCCATCGTCAAGCCAGCAGCATAGAATCTTCAGATCTCTCTCTGTCCGATTATGACCCCTGTCTCTGTCACTATCTCTCCTTCCCTCCATCTGTTTCTTTCCTTTCACATTTTAGTATAAGCAGCAAAAAGAAACGAGGGTGCATTTTGAACACTTTGCTCGGAAATATCAAATATTCAAGGTCATTGCTTACAAGCTTTGCTTTCCACATAACTGTGAAACCTAATTCTGCCAAGTTTTCTGCCACTATATAATGAGAATCCCCTTTCCTTTAGTATCCAGGAACAAATTCCTCATTTCCTCCTGAGCCCTCACCAGCAGCACCTTTAGTGTTCACGTTTCTACTAACATTATATTAATGATGATGTAGGTATTCTCTAAGACAACATACATTTTCTCTAACGTGTCCCTCACCTTCCGAATCCTTGGCAGCAGAACCTTTAACATCCATATTTCTATTAACAAGCGATCAAGATAACTCTTTTTATTGCATTCCTTAAAATTTTTTCAGTCTCTGCCCACTGCCCAATTCCAACGCAACATTCACAGTTTTAAGTATTTGTTGCAGCAGAACTTCACTTCCAGGCACCAAAATCTGTATTAATTCCTGATGCTGGTGTAACAGACAAGTTACTATGAATGTAACAGCTTAAACAATGCAGATTTATGAACTTAAAGTTCTGGATATCAAAGTCTTAAAATGAAAGTGCAGGTGTGGTCGCCTTCCTTCCAGAAGCTGTAAGGAGTGAATCTGTTTCTTTGCCTCTTCCCTGCTTCTAGAGGCCACATGCATTCCTTGGCTTATGGCCTTTCTTGAATCATGCAACCTGCTTTGTCATCACACCTCCTACTCTGACATACTTTTCTGCCTCTTATAAAGACCGCTTGTGATTATATAGGATTCATTTGGATAATCAAGTATGATCTTTCCACATCAGGATCTTTAATCCTATGGCTTTAGACCTTTTGCCATGTGAGGTAATAGAGTCACAGACTCCAGGGATTGGGAGGTGAACATCAGGAGGCCATTTTTCTGCCTACTGTACCTGCTTCTCGGGCTTTTGTTTGATTGGTGGCCAGTGATAAAATAACTCTAAGTAAAATAGGAGAAAGAAGGTCTTCCTTAAATAGTTAAACTGGAAGACAGAAATCACACCAGTAATTAGAACAGGTTAAAATTAATATAAAGGTTTATTAACTAGTAAAAGGTGATTAACCAAAGAGCTTAACAGAGAATTCTT
Source organism: Callithrix jacchus (assembly GCF_049354715.1). NCBI lineage: Eukaryota > Metazoa > Chordata > Mammalia > Primates > Cebidae > Callithrix > Callithrix jacchus. The sequence goes on along the minus strand of NC_133511.1, from coordinate 38,633,700 downwards.
TTATATATATATACACACACATATATACATACACACATAAATATGTGTATATATACGTGTATATATACACGTATATATAAGTATATATGTGTAATATACACGTATATATACATGATATGTATATATACATGATATGTATGTGGTATTTCATTTTCTGTTCTTGTCTGATTTCTAATTTAATAGAAAAAGGCACCAACATTTTGATGATGATTTGAAATAAAGTCTTTGCATGTGTGTCAGTTACCAATTTATTGCCTTCAGTTCCAAAGACATCCTTTATTGTCCACTTTATGACACTGGAGCTGGACCCTCCTTTGTCAGTGTGACATTACACTTTTGGTCAATAGAGGGTAGAGAAGGGACAGTAATCACATCAGATATAGGTGTGTGTATATATATATATATATATATATATATATATATAGTAGCATGATCTTGGCTCACTGCAAGCTCTGCCTTCTGGGTTCATGCGATTCTCCTGCCTCAGCCTCCCAGATAGCTGCAACTACAGGCACGTGCCACCATGCCAGGCTAATTTTTGTATCTTTAGTAGAGACAGGGCTTCATCATGTTGGCCAGGCTGGCCTTGAACTCCTGACCTCAGGTGATCTGACCTCCTCAGCCTCCCAAAGTGCTTGGATTACAGGCATGAGCCACTGCACTCAGCCCTTAACAGAGAAATCTAAGGAATGCAGAAAGCAATGGAGAAAGCAACTGCTATCCTGGGGCAAAGGGAAAGTACCAGGGAACTAGTAACTTAATGAACCCCCTTGAGGGCTGACATACAGACCTTGTTGGAGAGGGCATGACTACCACAAGATACACAGAATACTGGTTGCTAAAAACTTGCTAGAGGGTATGAGTTGGGGCTGATCATTTGTGGTAGAAAAATTAGAGGGTGACAGCTGTTTGCAAGGACTGCTTAGGTGCCACTAGGCCAGGTATATCTGATGTGATTACTGTCCCTTCTCTACCCTCTATTGACCAAAAGTGTAATGTCACACTGACAAAGGAGGGTCCAGCTCCAGTGTCATAAAGTGGACAATAAAGGATGTCTTTGGAACTGAAGGCAATAAATTGGTAACTGACACTCATGCAAAGACTTTATTTCAAATCATCATCAAAATGTTGGTGCCTTTTTCTATTAAATTAGAAATCAGACAAGAACAGAAAATGAAATACCACATGTTCTCACTCATAGGTGGGTGTTGAACAATGAGAACACATGGACACAGGGAGGGGAACACTACACACTGAGGTCTGTTGGGAGGAATAGGGGAGGGACAGCGGGGGGTGGGGAGCTGGGGACAGAGAGCATGGGGAAAAATGCCAGATATAGGTGATGGGGAGGAAGTCAGCAAATCACACTGCCACGTGTGTACCTATGCCACTATCTTGCATGTTCTTCCCATGTACCCCAAAACCTAAAATGCAATAATAAAAAAAAAAGAGAAATGGGGCAAGACCATTTTTGAGGAAGAAGAGTAATGGCAATACTTGCACTGTATGATTATTAATATAAAGTTACAGAAGCTAAAACAATACAGTATTGGCATTAGACTAAACAAAAATTTAGCTAAAAAAGACAGCAAAGTGAATTCAACTATATACAGAAAAAAATATATGCTAAAAATAAAATCTAATAATTCAAAATTATTAAATTACTTGTTTTTGCATAAAGTATGGAGTTTAATTTTGTTATTTTACATGTATTGCCAATTATTAAATTAACCAAAGTTTATTAAATTACTTTTATATAATAAATGATACATTAAATTAAATTAATTTAATAAATGTTGGTTAACCAATGTTTATTACATTAATAAATAATAGATTTAATTAATTTACTTAATTAAATTACTTTTATTTAACAAACTTCGCTTAATTTAATAATTGGCAATAAACATAACACAAAATTAGAGCTCATTATGCAAAAATAATAGAATTTTTTAAATCTTTACAATCAAAATAACCAAATTAGAAGAAATATTAGGAGTTCATTTGTGTAAAGGAGAAAGTTTTAAGCAAGAAATTAAAAATTCAAAAAGACAGTCTTAATGACATAAAAATTGTAAAGTTAATATAGAAAAATATAAAAGAGAGATACATTTTAAAATGGAAAAAATGTGTTAACACTTAAGAGACAGAGATGATGCACTAAATATACAAAACAGTCTTTGATATTAACAGGAAAAATAACGTAATGAAAATACAGTCAAGAGACACCCAGGATCCATTTAAAGAAGGGGAAATATAAATAACATTGAAAGAGATTTTAGCTTCGGTAATGAAAATGCAAATTAAAATGACAATATAATACCAATTTTCACCTGGTTGATTGCCAGAACTATAGAAATGGCATCTAGTTCTATGGAGGTGTCAGATTAATGTGAATTATGTGTAAATTACCTCAACATTTTGATCTAAAATATTTAACAAAATGTAATAAATTAAAAGATGCTCATAATTGTAATACTGTACCCCAGTAATCCAATTTTGAGGATTACAAAGATATAAGCACTAGTATAAAGACATAAATTCAAGAATGTACACACACACACACACACACACATATATATATATATATATTTTTTTTTTTTGTAATAAGGTCTCACTTTGTCACCCAGGTTAGAACTGGAGTGCAGTGGTCCGATCATGGCTCACTACCACCTCAATCTCCGTGGCTCAAGGTATCCTCTCACTTCAGCCTTCTGAACAGTGGGGAATACAGGCACACACCACCATTTAAACTTGTAGTAGACACAGGATCTCACTATGTTATGTAGGATGGTCTTGAACTCTTGGGCTCAAGCAATCTTCCCACCTCAGCCTCCCACTGTTCTGGGCTTATGGGGATAAGCCACCCACTTGGCCAATATTTTATAGTTAAACAGTTTCTAAGCAAGAAGTATACAAAAGATGCAATATTCTTAATTTCCAGAACTACCTTTAAATTCAAACCATAAGTCTCTGTCTTGCTTTCTCGAAGACAATTTGGTTTAGATGCTTTCAGTAAATACAGTCCATTTAAGCACCTAAAAATATATTCAATATAATTATCTACACTTTATTCTCAGGTGGTGAGATTTTAGCTGAGTCTTGAAAGAGGAGATAGAATCAGCAGAGAGAAGATGAATGAGTGTGTATGTGTTTGTATGTATGTGTTACATGAGGAAACGAGAGGCAGATCCCATTGATTAAACAATGGTACCAAACTGATGGTGAAATTGAAACAAAGGTTATCCCGCTGGTCAAGATAACTCTTTCTTCTCCAACTGGTTTTGAACTTCTCCCCCCTCATTCTTATTGCTGCAGCAACTGTGGCTTTTCTGAATGGGTTAGGACAGATACACAGACCACACTAGCCTCTGGCTGCTGAGAGATGCATGTCACCAGGGAATGTGATACTTTGCAGAAATCTGATGTTCTTATTTCTCCAAGTGGATAGTGTCCATTTTCATCCTGCCCAAGACTAAGACAGAGTAGGTAAATCTTTTTTATTTTATACAGAAGCCCCTAAATTTATGTAGTGTTTTAACTTTACAAGTTAAAATTCATATACGATCACTTTTAAAGTCTTTCTCCAAGTCTTGCAAGATAGGAAATATAATCATCTCATTTTGTAGGTATGGCCATTAAGACTTGCAGCTGTTTAGTGATTACCTAAGCTTACATGGCTAGTATGTGGTAGAGCTGGGATTCTGCACTAAGGCAATTTTAAAACAACTTCCATGCTCTTTTCACTAAACCAGTGTTTCCCAGTTGCGAATCACCTATAAAATTTTTGCTATGTCCAGATACAACCTTCATACTATTTGCTTTAAACAGTCAACTGAAATCTAGGATTGCTACTCATTTTTAGTTTCATCAGAGCAGTATTTATACAATATGGTTTTGATGGGTTAGTTTATTTTTTCCCAACATATGTTAAAAATAAATATATAACTATGACATCTGTTTAAGAGAGTAATATTACCTTAGCAAAATGCCTCTTAAAATGGAAGCTTTGAGTTGAATTTTCTTAGTAATTATGAACCTTGAATAATGAACATAGTGGAGAATGCCTGCAGATCAACAAGCCTCTACTTTGCCTGTTAAAATTGCAAGCAGGAGTAGGAGAGGCACAAAGAATAAAAATTCTAGGTTAAGACTGGTAAATGTCATAGGCAGCTTCAAGTGGCAGACAGTATTCACCCTCAATTCCTTTTCTCCCTGTATGTATATGCCTCTCCACCCATCAAGAATTGGGGCAATTAACCCTCTTCCTGAATCTAGGCTGGCATTATGACTTGCCTTAGTCATTCTTGACTGAGAATGTAGTGAAAATGTGTTAGCTGTTGGGTTAGACTTTAAGTGTTTTTGAAGCTTGGAAAAGCCATTCTCCATGCTGTAAAGATGCTTAGACTAGTCTAATCAACAATGAGAAGCCATGCAAGGGAAGGAGAGAGGCCACATGGTAGAGCATCAAAGTGTCAGACATGTGAATGACACTATCTTGAATCTTCCAACCCAGCCCAGAGGGTCAGCTGAATGCATGACTCCAGACAACTCATATGGGACAGAACTGCTCAGCTGAGCCTTCTCAAATTCCTAACACACAGAATTATGAAAAATAAGAAGTTGTTTTAAGCCCCAAAATTTTAGCATGGTTTGTTACATAGCAACAGATAACTGAAACAGTAATTATGGGGCCACAGCATTGGAAGTGCCTAAGTTCTTCTGCTCTGTAGTGGTAGAGACTTGAGTGTTTGGTGGCGTTCTTAGTGTTTTCTTTTCTCTCACAGTAATAGAAACTTTGGTTTTTAGCTGGATACATGGCAGCTCAAATCTTAGTCTCCTTTGGTGTTCAATTCAGCCATGTGAATAAGTTCTAACAAATGAGTCAAGAGGATAAATATGTGCAACTTCCTTTTTGGTTGTTGAAGATACAAAACAAGTATGCTCCATCCTGCTTCTTGGAAGATGAATGATTTCATACCACAAAGACGGGGGCATTCTCTAGACTTGCTGAAGCAACAAACTAGGAGTCTGGTTCCCTGCATGATTTCATGGAACAGAACTGCTGTATTTCTAGACCATCTGCTTGTTATATGAAAAAGAAACTTCTATTATATTTATAGTCTGTTTTCTGTAGTACATTTGGTTTATGTAGATCATGCTCTTGAAAGCAAAGATGTCTACAAGAAGGGATGCAAGGGCCATAAACCCAGGGGCTTTCCTGAGAGCTGTCCATAAAGCCAAGACTGCTGTTAAGCGGATTGCTTGGAAGTAGGCATGACTGGCTGGTTAGCTTGGGGAGTTAGTTGCTAGCAAGTATAATCGTCACAGGTAAGGAGGAAGTGTGTACGTCTGCTGACTTCAGTGGGTGCTAAATTCAGGAACTGGACTCTGAATCTTCTCCCCTTCAGGAGTCTACACAGCCCCCTGTGCTGTCATTCCACTGAAGTGTAGAATACCCAGTTTGCATCTATTCATAACCCATTTATGTTCTACCGGATTGTGAATTCCACACACCCATATACTGTGGGCCCAGAACAGGAGCTCTATATAAATCGCCTACTCAAAATCTCATCTTCCCTCCTTCCTTAAAGAAAACTTAGATTTTGTTTAGGGCAACTGTTTGCCCTTTATTCCTCTGATAGCCTCCCTTGTAATATGGGGCCAATCTGATAAAGTTCCTGCTAATGAGATGCAAGTGAAAGTCCCAAATGGGAAATTACTGGAAAAGTTTTGCTTTTTTTTTTTTTTTTCTTTGGTAATAGGTGCTACACCACCCATTTTTTTGTGTCTTCCCTTTTATTCTTACTGCCTAGAAAACGGATGAAAAGCTGAGGGGAGAGGTACCATTCTGTGGCCACAAAATGAAAGCAAGAAGGATCCTGGAACATAGATACCATCATGGAATCTGAACTGGCTATCTCCAAATTGCTTCTTTTGTAAGAAAGAACCCTTGTTTGGTTAAGTACTGTAATAGTGTTTCTTTTCTTTATTATTATTTTTTTGAGACGGAGTCTTGCTCTGTTACCCAGGTTGGAGCACAATGGCACGATCTAGGCTCACTGCAATCTCTACCTCCTGGCAGCCTCCCAAAGTGCTGAGATTACAGACATGAGCCACTGTGCCCATCCAGTAGTGCTTCTTTTATAGTTAGCCAAATAAAATGTCTTGCCTCCTCATCACTTGATTAAACCAAACCATTTACAGAACCAAAGCATATCAATCTTCAGAGAAATGCCACCTTTCACATACGTGGTGACTGAGTACTGCTAATTTCACTTGTCATTCCTAAAACTATGTTTGTGAGATGTGACTCATATGGTATATAAATGTACACATTTTAGACTCTACTGGGTCATGTTTCACCCCATTCACTGTTTGAAATCACAGATTTAAAAACAATTTTAATCTTAATATATTGTATTATAGTTTTGTTCATATTCCATAAGAATATATATGTTTAAAAAGTTACTCGTTATAGCAAATGGCCCCTATGAACACAGTTCATCTAGACACAGTGCATTCTATATAATAAATGCTTTCTCTGTACCTATCTGCGAATACTTTACAGAGGGCTAGTCTGCTTCAGATGGACAAGATGGAACTGTGGGTGGAAAGGTAAAGGAAAACACTGAATTAAGAAAATGTAGACTTAGGAGACAGTAAGAACGAAGAAGAAAGAGACCACTTAGGGGAAACAGTGATAGAGAGGAAGGGCTCTCCAGGAGGCCGCTAAACAAGAGATGGAGCTATTACGCCAGAGGCTTACAAAATGTCAAACACACATGGAGGCTCCAAATGAAAAAAGAGACCTTTAAAGTCACAACACCAGTGACGGCTACAGTTGGGTCTGGAATCCTACCTTAGCTCCCAGTCCACTGTTGCTCTTTGCAATTGTATAAAGCCTGGATTCATTTCTTGTCAGGGAAGGCATACATTTCTCGTTATCTTTACATAACATTTCAATTTAAGAATTTCTGAATATGAATTGTATTCTAGGATAGGTGCTTATTCCTGTGGACATTTTGTTCTTGTAGCTTCACTGGTCGATAGGAATTGTAGTTTAATGCAAATGGGGCTGATCTTAGGGTCAGGAAACCCAGTTGGAATCCTGATCTAGCCATGAAGCTAACTAGATCTCGAGCCTGCAAGCCGCAGTCACCCCATCAGAAAATAGAGATGAATAGATAACCGTCGTTAGCCATAGACCTAACCATGTCTCAAGCCTGCAGGCGTCATTTTCCCCATCAGAATATAGAGATAAATATCTACCAGTTTGTTATGAAGCTTTTTATTAAACAATGTACTTATTTTCCCACAGCTTTACTTTCCAGCAAAATTGACAAGTTGAAAGACAGAAGCATCAGACAGGGGTGTAGCCAAGGCAACATGAGTCAACAGGAGTCTCACACTTGGAACGCCTACTGGGTTAGTCAGGTAATATAAATGTGTGAAGAGGGTCCAGTGGAGCTGTGATGAGTTGTGCGGTGCTAGCCCTGAAAGGTACAGACCTATTAAGCTCCAACTGATTGTTGTCATACAAAAATGTAGGCTTAGATTTTCCGATTTTTAAAGAGATGGTAAAAATCTGTGTCTTCATGTGTCTCCCTTGCTTTAAAAATGTTAGCAAATACTTCAGAATGTTAAAAGACTTGTTGGATCAAACATCACAATTCTGGATGTAGTTAGTGGGCTACCAGTTTAGGATCTTTGGGTTCCAGTGCATTTTGTGGGGCGTGGTGATGGTGATTAATTTTTCCGTTTTGTTTTTTCCTTTTCTTTTTGTCTGACCTTGAGAAATGGGTCCTCTTGAATGAGGAAAGTGTTACAAATATCTGAGACCCTTGTCATCGTACACCTGCCTTATTTACTGTAGAAGTAAACAGACAGAATCTATTTTAAAAAATCATAAAAATCCACCAACTTTCTTACTGGCGGAGTCGAGCACAGACAGCTGCTTAAACAAGAGCACTCAGCAGATTTTAAAGGTGTTGAGAGGAAGTTGCATTATTTTGTTGGAACAATGAGTGGGCAGGGGAAATATTGGCTTCATGTGTGTAGTAGGGAAGTATGGATATGACCGGGAAATGGCCAAGAACATGAACATTTAAAAGAGGTCATCTAAAATAGACTCATCTGGGCATTAGAAACAAACTCTGAATTTTTTACCCAGTGTTTAGCCTGACATCCTCAGGTTTAGGATCTGCTGGTATCAGTGTGAAATTCACTTCATTTAAATCTTATTGACAGAACCCTTTGACCCTAGTCTCTGCTTTTAGTTTTAAAGCATCATCCAGGGGCCGTGAAGAGTTTTTTCCGCTGCTGCTTTGTTGTGGCAGGGAGACCACAGCCTTATGCTCAGGTGGAACTTGGCAATTGCTTTTTGAAATATCGACTAAATCTGTTAGCATCAACCTTTGAAAATCCAAATTTCTCGTGGTGCGGAACTGCTTGTTTTGGAGTAGGATTAGAGCAATTATAGGTTAGGAAGTAGCCACTGCAAAGAGGAGGGATCGGCCTTATTAGGTTCTGACTGTTCTAGAACCTACACCAGTTGTCCTCCTTCAGTAATTTCCTTTCAGATGGGTAGATTCTGGGACCCTTCTGACTCAAGAAACTCAGTGTATAAGCTGCTTATCTTTTTCTTTATACAGCAATAGGAGAAGGGCTGCCACTATAAAAGAAAGCAATAGAAATAACAGAAAAAAACTCTCTATCATCTTATATTTTCTGTATTGTCAACAGCTTTATGGATTTACCTTTCCATGGAATTCTCCTGCTTAATTTTTTTCCTCTTCCAAGAGTCACCCTGAATTGAGTTTGACCATATGTGATTACATTGTCTTGCAGGACCACAGAGAGTAGGGGTTCAACTCAGAATTATGCTTTCTGGCTTTAAATCTGGATTTTTTAAAGGTCAGTTTTCTAATCTGTAACATGGGGATATAATAAGATATCTTATAGATTATTAGTATTACATGAAAACAGTCCTCAATCAATGGCAGCTGATAGTAATTATGTGTTCCTTATCTGACACCTGAAAAATAGATGTTGTCCAAATACTACAGGTATAGAAACTATGTAAGGAACTGCAGTAACAGTGAAGTACAAAATGCATTATCTCATTTGGAAAAGTATCCCTGATAGGAGGAGGAGAAAATGAAGCTCAGAGAGGTGTTATGTTCATCAAAGGGTAACTGAGAATTTCTTAAAAACCCTTTATTGATTTTTCAGAACCAGTGAAACCCTATCGGGAAGTTAAAGGTTCTCATTGCTTCTTCTTTTAGCCCTAGGTAAGAAATAGAGTTTTTACCAAGACTTGATGATAATTTTTATGTTCAGTATCATATCGGAACTACGTGAATAGTGTGCTAAGTCTCACAGTTGTATCAAGTGATTTGGCTAAAAAATGCATTACACAACATAAACTCAGTAGCTGTGTATTCTCAGGTGCGGGATTAAAAACCACTAGATGAGAACCTCCCATGTTGTTAGCATTGCTGGGTGGAATAGCAATGATCAGTAAATGTAGTTTCAAATATCAGACTTCAAAACTTCTATTTAATGGAGGAAGAAAGCAACACTATTAGATATACTTCTTTAAAGGTTTTTATATATTTTCAAAAATTATTAATAGCCATCAAGGTTCTGTAATAGGCAGCCTACCTGGCAGCCAGTGTCTCCACAACAGTTCAGAGAATTGTTGTTTTCCAAACCCACCTAAAGAGGAGGAGGCAAGACTAATCCAACAAGCAAATGTAGGGCTAAAAGAGAGAAGGGATTCCTTCCCTATCTCAGCTGGTTACACTTCGATGAACATAATATCTATCTGAGCTTCATTTTCTCCTCCTCAAAAATGCAGTGGTAATAAATAAAATGCATGAATAATACACCCATATAGTAATTCTTGATTACTTGAATAAATGCCTTATTCTTGAATAAATGCCTATTTTCTATTAGGGATGCTTTTCTAGATGAGATAATGCATATAAAATGGTCTGTGTAGAATTTTTTCAGATGTTGAAGATCATTACAAATACATGGAAATATTTCAAGTTCTAAGATACGTGTGTAGAACATGCAGGTTTGCTACATATGTGTGCCATGGTGGTTTGCTGTACCTATCAATCCATCATCTAGGTTTTAATCTCTGCATGCATTAGCTATTTGTCCTCATGTTCTCCCTCCCCTTACCCCCATCCCTGACAGGCCCTGGTGTGTGATGTTCTCCTCCCTGTGTCCATGTGTTCTCACTGTTCAACTCCCACTTATGAGTGAGAACATGCGGTGTTTGGTTTTCTGCTCCTGTGTTAGTTTGCTGAGAATGATGGCTTCCAGCTTCATCCACGTGCCTTCAAGGGACATTAACTCATTCTTTTTTATTGCTGCACAGCATTCCATGATGTAACATGCCACATTTTCTTTATCCAGTCTATCATCGATGGGCATTTGGGTTGGTTCCAAGACTTTGCTATTGCAAGTAGTGCTGTAATAAACATACGAGTGCATGTGTCTTTATAGTAGAATGATTTATAATCCTTTAAGTATATACCCTGTAATGGAATTGTTGGGTCAAATGGTACTTCTGGTTCTAGATCCTTGAAGAATTGCCACACTGTCTTCCACAATGGTTGAACTAATTTACACTCCCACCGACAGTGTAAAAGTGTTCCTATTTCCCTGCAGCCTCATCAGCATCTGTTGTTTCCTGACTTTTTAATAATTGCCATTCTAACTGGAGTGAGATGGTATCTCATTGTGGTTTTGGTTTTGATTTGCATTTCTCTAATGATCATGATGATGAGCTTTTTTTTTTTTCAATATGTTTGTTGGCTGCATAAATGTCTTCTTTTGAGAAGTGTCTGTTCATATCCTTCTCCCACTTTTTGATGGGGTTGTTTTTTTCTTGTAAATTTCTTTAAGTTTAGATGAAATTATTAACAGTTCTTCTGTAGTTTGAGGAACCCATGAAAAAAGTGAAGAGGACATTCTAAGTTAAAATTTTATTCTAATGGTATGTGAGTCCATAGACACGAGTTAGGGACATAAGCTGAATTACCCTTTATATATCATTGTAAGACTTAATGCCTATTTTGTTTTTATTTCTGATGTATAAGGCCTCAAAAATGTCTGTATCTTGTTATACATTTAACAGTAATTTTATAGGAAATATAACATTAACTGATAAGTATGAGGTGGGAAGAAACATCTAAAAATATTGGGAATATGATTTCTTTTTTTGAGATGGAGTTTCACTCTTGTTACCCAGGCTGGAGTGCAATGACGCGATATCAGCTCACCGCAACCTCCGCCTCCTGGGTTCAGGTGATTCTCCTGCCTCAGCCTCCTGAGTAGCTGGGATTACAGGCACGCGCCACCATGCCCAGCTAATTTTTTGTATTTTTAGTAGAGATGGGGTTTTACCATGTTGACCAGGATGGTCTCGATCTCTTGACCTCATGATCCACCCGCCTAGGCCTCCCAAGGAATATGATTTCTTTAAATTCTTATTCAAACTGTCAGAGGCATTAGAACCAGAGTGGCTACATCTTGAATAGGGCTGGGTAAAATGAGGCTGAGACCTACTGGGCTGCATTCTCAGATGGGTAAGGCATGCTAAGCCACAGGATGAGATAGGAGGTCAGCACAAGATACAGGTCACAAATACCTTGCTGATAAAACAGGTTGTAGTAAAGAAACTAGCCAAAACTCACCAAAACCAAGATGGCCAGGAAAGTGACCTTGGTTGTCCTCACTGCTCATTATACACAAATTATAATATATTCACATGCTAAAAGACACTCCCACCAGCTCCATGACAGTCTACAGATGCCATGGCAATGTCAGCATGTTTCCCTATACGGTCTAAAAAGGAGAGGAATCCTTAGTTCTGGGAATTACTCATCCTTTTCCCAGAAAACTCATGAATAATACACCCATATAGTAATTCTTGGTTATATGTTTAGCATATAATCAATAAATTTCCATAAAAATTGGCAACAAGCAGCCTGCAGGGCTGCTCTGCCTATTGAGTAGCTATTTATTTCTTTACTTTCTTAATTAACTTGTTTTTACTTTACAAACTCGCCCTGAATTATTTCTTGCGTGAGGTCCAGAAACTCTTTCTTGGGGTCTAAATTGGGACCCCTTCCCACTAACAAAAGTAAGAATCTTATTACTCAAAACTTTACCTGGAGCTTAAGTTTATAGATATTTTATGCGATACTTTAACAGTCCATGTTGTTTAGGAGAAACAAAATTGACTGAGGAGTGTTGACCCCTGCAGCTCTCAGCAATGCCTCTAGTGCTCCTTCGACCTTCCTATCGCCTTTCTGTGGTTGCCATAGAAAAAAGCATCTTCCTAGGAAAGTGAGATTAATTCTTATGAAGACGATTAGAAAAATTATTATGGGCAAGGAGAAACTTGATTTATATCTTGAAGAATGAAATAGACTTGAAAAGTAAGTACTAAAACAAAGAAGGGCAACGTTAAGTACCAAAGGTAAAGTGTAGATAGCTTAAGTATCCTGAGACTCATGGGAGATTTTTATCGTTCATTACATTGTTCTTATTCTCGTCACCTGTCTTAAACTTAGAAATTATAATTAATTTAGTATGTCTTATTTATAAATTGCCTGGTCACATGACCAATTAACATATGTGAAAACTTTCTTTTATGTAGCAGAATACAAGTGTTACCGGAATTCAGGTACTTTTGTAGAAGCATCTTTCTAGTTGAGGCACCTCTTTCTGACCTTTAAGAGGAAATAAATTAAAAAAAAATCAGAGCTTATAAAAAGCTCCAGGGATAATACAGATGGTAGGTTCTGGCTAAAGTCATTGCAGTTCTGAGCTGTGTACTGATTCACTCTGAACTACATGTGGTCTCTTCAAAACGCAACTCATTACACCCACAAACCTCTCAAGGGTAAAGAAAAGGTTCACTTTAGGTCCCCTTTGAAATGTACTAAGGGATTGTGTTTTCAGTTCTTTACTCAAGGGCAGAGGAATGGTCTCCAGCACTTTCCCACCCAAAGACTGTTATTTGTAAGATGTTTAGAGACTTCCAACAATAAACATGAATTGTGGACTGGCTAACACATTTACTACTTCATTTATTTCTGCAGATCTCAAACAGACCTCTGAGAAATAGATGCAGATTTATGTGGAAGTAGTATCGGGGCCCACTTGTAAATCTAAAGGCATTGATATGTAATACTGAGTTTCATTAGAAAATATTTACATCTCTCATAGCTGTAATTGGAGAGACATTAAACTTTCATTGCTCTCAATTTCTAGCTGTAGTCACCATCACCTACGAAAATACAATCCTTTCAAAAAAAAAGTTTCTATTAATCTAAATTTTAAGACCTCACTGCCCAAAAACTTCTCCCTAAGAGACCTGTGCCTGATGAATGCAATAGCATCATTCACTTTGAATGAGGCATATTTTCCTTTAACAAGCAAATGTCAGAGGCATACTCTATTTACTCCTTGGAATATTGATTGATCAGCTACTTTCTAAATGAGGCAGTTCGCTAAGAGTGTGTTTGCAAGGAGTGAGTGTGGAAAGGTACAAGTGTGTAGTAGGTAGCCTGAGCTGGGGGAGGCTAGTGCAGCCTGGCGCCGACTGAGTTCATGGGGACACTGAAAACATGTGAAGATCCCCTCAGGAAGGGTGACAGAGTACTAAGAGCAGTTAGCGCTGTAAAACATACATCTCCACTTTCACAACTCTCTCTGGAATCACTTCTGAGTCTTAGGATGCCACTTACTAATTTATCTTTTAATGCTTTTCAATAGTGTGAAACTGGCTAGGTTTTAACTGTATTTGTAATATCAACCTAAAAAGCCCAGCTAAGCCAGAGTTACCTCCTTAGCCCAAATTCACATTGTATTTTTGGTATAAACATGCAAGGATTCATGGGAATGTTCACTGACCTTCAGAGCTAGAGAACACAGAGGAGTTTTAAAAGAAGCTGTAATCTTTGTTAATATAATTGAGATGTTTATTTGTAACATTTTTTACAATTCCTGTTCCTGGCAGTGAGTTGAATATGACCTTATGGAGGACCATAACCTGCTAAGAGACTGAAACCTCTCCCCACCCCCACCACCAACCCCCACTTTCTTTCTATTTGGATAGGCTGCCCTCATGAAGTGTGTTGCTTTACTTTATTTTGAGTTCCTTGGCTGCTGGGGTTTTTATTTGAAAAAGAAACACATCAAAATAAGTCATAATAACAGCAACAGAGGTTTGAGAAAGAATCAGATAATTTTTTTTTCTTTTATTGCATTTTAGGTTTTGCGGTACATGTGAAGAACATGCAAGATTTTGCATAGGTACACACGTGGCAGTGTGATTTGCTGCCTTCCTCCCCTTCACCTATATCTGGCATTTCTACCCATGCTATCTCTCCCCAACTCCCCATCCCTTGCTGTCCCTCCCCTATCTCCCCCCAACAAACCCCGGTGTGTGATGCTCCCCTTCCTGGGTCCATGGGTTCTCATTGTTCATCACCCATAGAATTTGATAATTTCCAAGTGAAGATTCCACAGACAAGATTTATTTATGGTAGCATTTTAATATGATATTACATGTTTAATTATTTTCAAGTTTTAGGATCATCTTATTCAATATTCTTTCCCATTTTTATTACTGACTTAATATCTTTTTAATGACACTGCCAAATCATGGTAGTTGTCCTACTTAAGACAAAAGTCTGTGTCCCCCCTTTTTTTTTTTTGGCTCAATCCAATTTACTGTGGTTTCCATAATATAAATTTCTCATAGACATGTAGGAACTTTATCTATTTTTGATTGGCTTTTTTATTGCCCTTGCTCTCCAAAGACTTTGCCTGAAGAGAGTTTATAACTATAAGGAGTTTCATGGTGTAACTTTGACTTACTATTTTATTTTTGGTCAAACTATCCAACCCCAACCTCTGTCAGCTCCAGGCTGGGTTCCTTTGGTCTATACTACCTTTTCCCTTCTCTGAACTGTAACACTAGAATTGAAGCCCATGACTTAAGATGTGTTTATATTATGGCTTAAATTTCTTTGAATGCTCCTCCCATGTGTATTCTTCATCTCTAACAAGTCTGTGATTTAACTGAGTGTGAGCTCTTTTTTTCAGTTTTTTACTTAGGCAATCCTATAAGTTCCTGAATGGCACATAATAAGAGCCCAGTATATATTGGATACTGCTTTAGGGAACAGTGAGGGACATTTCTTTCTGTCATTATTTCAGTTCCTTGTTTACTCAGAAGAAATATTTTCTATTCCATTCTCTCTCTCATCATTTAAAGCCAATTTAGATCATTCTTTAAAATATGTTTTTATTTTAATGATTATTGGATCAAACATTTAGGTAACTTTTTTTTTTAATAATGGTCACTTTTAGAAGACAAAGTTGTTTAATTCTGCTTCCAAGCCTACTAACTACATTTTGGAGCATTTCGAAGAAGAATGTATCTTATAGAAATCATTTGTCTATTCATTTTATATTTTTTGTACTGAGTTTTTTACAAAATAGTGAATGACAAAAAAGTGAATGATATAGATATGTTATAAAATTGATGAATCTTTATTAAACTTTATTCTTTTTATTTTATATCACCTCTAACTCCAAATAATAAGAAATTAAAAGGTTACACAACATTTACTAGTGAATAGGTCAAAGACCATGATCAGTGGAGCAGAAGTGCCAACTTCTATCATTTCTTCTGATCGATAAAAAAGAATGGTCAGAAATTTATTGTGCTCTGAAATAACTTGATTTATCTGCAGAATTATGAAAAATGCATTTTGGTTTCTTCATAAATATATATTTTAAGAGATAAAATATGAATAAATTCTAATTATATCATAGTTATGATGTAATAATACTGTAATGCTAACTGAAATGGGAGATTAAATTCACTTTTAACATTATGTAGACCAAATTATGGGGAAGCCACAAGTGGGTGTTAGCAGAAAACTCACTTTTGTTGGGAGATCTACCAGATCAATAACATTCTAAGGTCAATCTTGTGAAATTATAAGAAATATATATATATATATATATATATATATATATGTGTGTGTGTGTCTCTTCCTCCAGTTCCTAACACAAAGCTCCTGAAACTCTTGTGATTTCTTAATAGAGGTTCTAGGAGCATATTTTGTTCTAATATTCGGTGTTTGACCTGGTTCTTGGCATAGAGCACCAAAATCCTTCAGAATTTCCTGGGTGAGAAGATCATTTTTGGTTCTAATGACTCTTGGTGGGCTCCCAGATGTGGGCTGGTTACCAGAAAGATAAAACTGTGATGAGAAACTCGGAACTTTGAGTTTCACATTCCATTCTCTGGAAAGGGGAGAGGAGCTGGAGTTAATAACTGGATTATGTCTATGTGATGAAGACAAATTGGAGAATTGTGGGAAAAAAACTCCATAAAAAAAAAATCCCCAACGTATGGGGTTCAGAAATCATCTGGACTGTTGAACATATCTCCAGCTGGGAGGGTGGTGCACCCCAACTCCATAGGGCAGAACCTCCTGCTCTTCTACCCTTCTGGACCTCACTTTAGGTACCTCTTCATCTGTATCCTTAATCATATCTTTACCTTAAACTAGTAAACATGAGTGTTTCTCCGAGTTCTATGAGCTGTTCTATAAATGAATGAACCCGAATGGGGTTGTGGGAACCTTTGATTTGTAACTAAGTCAGTTAGAAATTGTGGATAACCTGGGAACCCACTCCCTTTGAATTGGCATCTGAAGTGGGAGCAGTCTTAAGGGACTAGGTCCTTAACTTGTGAGGTCTGTGCTAACTCCAGGCAGTACTAGAATTAATTGCATCATAGGACCCTTAGTTGTCTGCAGAAAATTGGAGAATTGTGGGAAAAAAACTCCATGCATCTGGTATCAGAAGTGAAGTATTGACAGTGGTGTCAGTTCACAAAGAAAAACGGTTTTTTCCTCTTAACCTACGAACCAGCACCTTGCTTCATCTCTCACACTCACACTCTAAAGGATAGAGTTTGGGGAGCTTCTGGATCATTGAACACAACCACATGCTAGGGGTGTGTTGCACCCCAGCTCCACAGGGCATACGCTCCTGTGCTTGGACCCTTCTGGACCTCACTGTGACCTTGGATGAGTCACAGATTCTCTTGAGTCTCAAGTTCTGTATTTGTAAAATGATTTGGTGGAATTGATTTCTTTCATAACATGTGTTTCATTGCTGACCTCTCTGAGACGGTGATGAGAGCAATGGAAAACATATGTACGTACACAGACACTAAAATTCTGCATAAACTGTGTTGGGACTGAAACTGCCTCAACACCAGTTGTTGAACCACAAACAACCCCTGGACCAGATGATTTTTAGAGGCTGGTGCAACTCTTAACATCCTGTGTCTCTCTGACCATATTTTTGTTTTAATTAAGCTTAAATGGTATACTGAGAGACAAAAAAAACCCGGCAAAAGAATATTTATAAGCAATAAGATATTTTAAGGGCAACACATATCTGGGTATAAGAGTTATCAATTTAGATACTAGATTGTGGTATTTGGATGTGGTAAAAATAATGAATTTGATATGTAGAAATATATCAGCATTAGCAATGCATTTTAACATTATTGTTTTAAATAATAAGATTGCTATTTATTACAAGATGAATTTATCTTTTAGCAGTACCTGTTCTTCACATGTCATTTGAAAGTTCCACATAGAAAAATATTCAAAAAGCAGATCAAAACATAGTAACTTTCAAATTAATATGGAGGACCTTAATGATTTGTAATACATATTTTGGAGACAATTTTTAAATAATGAATTTTTATATTTATCATGCACTTTGTTAAAATTGACAAGTTAAAATTATTGCAAGGATTTTACTATTCTGCTTTAATCATAAAATAAACTTTAATATTTCTGTTTGACTAGTTTATTGGCAGCATATGGTGTGAAGCTATTTGCTTGTTAATATTATTGTTATTACTATGATGATGAGGAGGAGAAGGAGGAGGAGGAGGTGGCAGGGCCTTTCTCTGTCGCCAGCACTGCAGTGCATTGATATGACCGTGGCTCACTGTAGCCTCAACCTCCCAGACTCAAGTAATCCTCCCACCTCATCCTCCTGAACAGCTGGGACTATGGGCATGCATCACCACACCTGAAAAATTTCTAATTTTTTTTATAGAGATGGGGTCTCCTTATGTTGTCCTGGCTGCTCTTCAACTTCTGGACCCAAATGGCCCTCCCTTCACAGTTTCCCAAAGTGCTAGGATTATAGATGAGAGCCATTGTGCCTGGCCTATTTGCTTATTATTAAAGTCATTTAAAACATGAGCTTTTCTGAAAATAGCTGAGAAAAACTAAAATGCAAATTAACATTATGAACAGTAATGTCAAATTAAATTTTAGAAAAGCATAGTGGAAAATATGACTTGTTCTTCAGAACCAAGATTTTATTAAAGGGGGTGGATAGAGAGGAAATGAAAAGAAGGAGAAAAGGAAAATTGCTTTTACAGATCAAACAAAAATTGCTTTTTAAAATGTAGTTAAATTTTAGTGATAATAGAATATAGGAAAAATGAAAAGTTTTAGTTCAGGGAAAAACTGCTTTAGGTTTGAAAGTATTACAAATCAAACTCAATATTTTAAGATTTATTAGTGTTACATACTATAGTTATCCAATTCCATAATTAAATGGATAAAACTCAAATAAAATTATTTGGGGGGATTTTTGTAAGTACCATAAATTTCTTCAGATTATTGATGGATGTATAGAAAATAGAAAACTCTTTGTTCCTTGCATTTTCCAGTAATTCAATGGAAACATTCAGGTTCAAATTGCATAAAGTTAAACAAATACAGTAATTGCTAATTATTTATAAAACAAAATTAAATAAAAATCCATTAAACTATTGCCCAGATTTCAATATAAGAATAAGACATAGTTAAATAATCAAAAATGAAGTAAATAATACTATAATTTCCAAAAATGTTGAATTTTGAGATTACATGTATGTTATATGCCCCCATTTTTTAGATGGGTAAAATGAGGTTCAGAAAGGTTATTGGTAGCTCATGTCGACTCAGTAGGAAGTGTCAGAACACAGATTAGAACACAAGTTTTTTCATTTCAAGCTTCCAAACTCTTTTCCCTATATTTTAGCCTTCATGGAAGGTAATGTTTGCTGTCTTTTGTAAAAGCGACCTGGCTTTATCTTTCTCTAGATTGCTTTCACTCATGCATATAAACACTCAGAGTTAAGAACAGCCATTTATTATCACTGAATAATTTCACTGTAAGTCCTACTTAAGTAGAAATAACTTGGGATAACAACTTGTTAAAAAAATTAGCTCGACATGTTATATGTAATTTAGTTCTATGAAAAACGTTTTTAAATATATAAAAGTGATGTGAAGTGTGAACAGCCTTGGAATATAAGTTCGGCATTTTCTGAGTTCTTGAAAGAAACACATTTTTCAGTTACATAGTAAAGTGAATTCAGCCCAGTTTAGATAGCCAATTCAGATAATTTTGGAACAAACAATAATCCCTTCCTGTCCTTGGATTACCTCTACTTAAGTCAGTTTCCTCATGACATATGCTTATTTACTGTTCAGAAAGTATTCTATTAACTGAGCTACCAATAAAGATTTTTTTTAAAGATTGTATTAACTTTAAATATAAAATGTTTTTCTCTTCACAAAATTTGTTTAAAACTGAAGACCTCTTAAATAATAGTGATGAATATCATTATCTTTTTGAAAGTTGGAAAAGGTAAAAATTCAGAGTATGTGCAAACAATCATTTTTTGACTTTTTTTTTGTTTTGTTTTTTGAGATGGAATCTCACTCTGTTGCCCAGGCTGGAGTGCAGGCTGGAGTGCAGTGGTACGAACTCAGCCGGCTGCAACCTCCACCTCCCTGGTTCAAGCAATTCCCCTGCCTCAGCCTCCTGAGTAGCTGGGATTACAGGTACATGCAACCATGTCCAGCTAATTTTTTTTTTTTTGAATTTTTAGTAGAGATGGGGTTTCACCATGTTGGCCACACTGGTCTTGAATTCCTAATCTCAGGCAATCCGCCTACTTCAGCCTCCCAGTGCTGGGATTACAGGTGTCAGGCCATGCCCGGTCTTTTTGACATGTTTTCTAAGACGCAGCTCTTCATCTATCTCCCCCTGCAGGGCAGGGTTTACGTTGACAGCCACCTGTTCAGCTACTCAGGTTGAAGGTCCGTTTGGTCCTGGAGGGCCATTCTCCAGATGCACTCTCATACAAACTGCCTCCTCCCATGTGCTCTGACTTCTTTGCCAGATCAGCATTCTAATTTTTTTTTTGAATATGGGTTTGTTGGGCTTTTCAACTAATAAGTATCTATATTGGTAACCTTAGTTTGTATATTTTGGTTATAAAAAATAATATATTTGGTGACCCAAGATTTATTAATTTATAAACTCATTAATTTCATCTACCTATGATGTGTAGAATGTTATGTTGTAGCTATTAAGGATATTTGGCCATGTACTTACCTATTTCTTACTAAAAATCATATTTGTATAAAATTTTCTTGTCTGTGAAGAAATTTTATAGGCATGATCTCATTTAAATGCAAAGCTCTTTATTAAAATTTATCACTGCTTGTTAGATGAAGATGCAGAGGCTCAGAGAATTAAAGATAGATTACAATGAATTACTTTTCAAAATAGTGACAAGCCTATCTTTTAAAACTCTGGGTGAAGTTCTGCTGTACATTTTACTGCAGATATTTATTTGGGTTCTGTTAACAAATACCCAAAATTGACACATAGGCCATCTCTGTTTAGTTTCACAGATATGTATGTTCTGTTTCACTATTTTTACCTGTATACTTTATTATCAACCAGGTTTTTACTGTTTTGTATTTCTTTACAGAAATTCTTAATGATAATTACCCTTTCTTAAATCAACAGAACAAACACTTGTACCAAAACTTGAAAATCTGTCCAAGCTATATGTAAATATTTTTTGGTTAAATGAATATAAATATTGCATAGCAGTTTCCCCACTCAATTTGAATTTTGTTGCATAATTTATAGATTTTTACCTTAGTTATTCTATATTTTCTCAAGTTTAGTGTGGTGTTAGATCATATGTTTCTTACGATGCCTAATTTTGAATAACATATCATTTAAGAACTTGAATGAGTTCATAATAATGGTTAGTGAATCTTAAAATTTTTCAAAAACCTATTTCTTGACACTGATCCATGTTAAGATTATTTTTTCCTTTGATTAATTGTTCATTACTTAGTAATCTTTCAGAGAGAACACTGCATCTTATAATCATTGTGATCATTAGGAAATGTGTATAGATTCGTGAAAATCAAAATAAATATAACAAGTACAAATATTTATTTCTTCTGTATCATCCAGGTTGGTGTAATTTAAATCTTATTTAAAAGAAACAACTAATTCTACCATACAATTCTGCTAAAATGGTTTTTAACAAATTAAGGACTGTAAAATTTAAATGGTGTGTGCATGTGTGTGTGTGTGTGTGTGTGAGTGATATAACTTCAAAATTTAAATGTGATAAATTTTGCATGTTTTGTCTTTGTCTAAAATGTGGCCCAACTTTAAATGTTTTTAACAGAAATGCTTAGTGTCTAAATCTATCTTACCTTTGCATAAAGATTATATGGTTACTTATCTTTTTTTTTTTTTTTTGGGGGGGGGAGGAAGGCAGGAAGGGAGGGAAGAAGGACAGTAGGGAGGAAGGAAGGGATGAAGGAAGGAAGGAAGGAAGGAAGGGAGGAAGGAAGCGGGGAGGGAGGGAGGGAAGGGAAGGAAGGAAATCAAGCAATGAGAGAGACATTGCTGACCTGGATCTAGAGGTTTACAAGTTGATGTCTTTTTTTTTTTGAGAGAAGGAAAGAAAAAAAAAATAAGTAAAGGAGAGGAAGAGAAAGAGGGAGAGTAAATGGAAATATTGCTTTATTTTGAAAAAAATTGGGTATTAATAATGGCCAATCAATGTTTCATTTAAACTTATGGGTAGGTGTGATGTGGTATTGACAAGAATGTATATTTTGTGTGTTTGAAGTGGAGAGCTCTATAAATATTTATTAAATTTACTTGTTCCGGATCTGAGTTCGAGTCCTTGATATCCTTATTAATTTTCTGTCTCATTGAATCTAAGTCTCGTATCTGGGTGTTAGGATCGTTAGTTCTTGTTGTTGCATTAATCCTTTTACCACTATATCTTTGTTGCTTTAAAATCTATTTTATCCGATACGAGAATTGCAACTCCTGCTTTTTATTTATTATTTATTTTTGCTCTCCATTTGGTTGGTAAATCTTTCTCCATCCCTTTGTTTTGAGTCTTTGTGTATCCTTGCATGTGAAACAGATCTGGATGTAACATGCCGTTGGGTTTTGGCTGTGTCTTTTGATTGGGGGATTTAGTCAATTTAAATTTAGGGTTACTGCCATTTGATGTTGACTGGCTGTTTTATCCATTCGTTGGTGTAAATTCTTCTTTATGTTGGTGCTCTTTACTTTTTGGTATATTTTTAGAAAGGCTAATACTGGTTGTCTCTTTCTGTGTGTAATGCTTCTTTCAGAAGCTCTTGTAAAGCAGGCCTGGTGGTAATAAAATCTCTGAGTTCTTGCTTGTTCATAAAAGATTTTATTTTTCCTTCAGTTGTGAAGCTTAGTTTGGCTGGATATGTAATTCTGGGCTGAAGGTTCTGTTCTTTGAGGATGTTGAATATTTGCCCCCACTCTCTTCTGGCTTGTAGAGTTTCTACTGAGAGATCTGCTGTAAGTCTGATAAGCTTGCCTTTGTGGGTAACCTGACCTTTCTCTCTGGCTGCCCTTAGTATTTTCTCCTTCGTTTCAACCCTGGTGAATCTAACGATTATGTGCCTTGGGGTTGCTCTTCTTGAGGAATATCTTGGTGGTGGTCTCTGTATTACCTGGGGTTGAATGTTGACTTGCTTTGCTAGTTTAGGAAAATTTTCCTGAATAATATCCTGAAGGGTATTTTCCAGCTTGGATTCATTCTCTCCGTCACATTCAGGTACACCTATCAAACGTAAATTTGGTCTTTTCACATAGTCCCACATTTCTTGGAGACTTTGCTCATTCCTTTTTATCCTTTCTTCTCTAATCTTTTCTTCACGTTTTATTTCATTAAGTTGGACTTTGACCTCTGATATCCCTTCTTCTGCTTGAACAATTCGAGTGTTTAAACCTGTGCATACTTCTCGGAGTTCCTGTATTGTATTCTTCAGTTCCATTAATTCACTCATACTCCTCTCTAAGTTGTCTATTCTCAATAGGATTTCATCAAACCTTTTTTCAAAGTTCCTAGTTTCTTTACATTGGGCTACAACATGGTCTTTTAACTCACCGAAGTTTGTTATTATCCATTCCTTGAAGAGTGATTCTGTCATCAGGATGCGCTCGTTCTCCATCAAGCCATGTTCCATTGTTGATGTGGAACTGTGATCATCTTTAGAGGGAGAGGCGTTCTGATTTTGAGTATTCTCAGCTTTTTTACACTGGTTTCTTCCCGTCATTGTAAATTTATCCTCCTGTCGTCTTTGAAATTACCAACTTTCAGATTAGGTCTCTTGAGTGGATGTCCAGGTTGTTAGTTCCCAGGGCCAGAGCAGCGGCGTTAAAACTGATGGTACTTTTCTGCCCAGGATTCTCCTGTCGGGCTTCCTTCTTGTGTCCGTAGTAGGCGACTCTGCCTTCCCGGTGCTCCAAACCTCGGTCAGAAGGGAAACCGGTCCCGTTTACTCTGCTCTGAGAGCTGCCGTGCCAAGGTGCCGGCGGAACCGCTGCGCCGGCCACGAGAGTCGCGCTGGCCACCCGTGTGTTTCCTCCACTGGGGGATCTTCTGCTCCGTGAGCGACCAGAATTTGTCTGAAAGTGTGGCGTCCTCTAGTTTTCGGCACCTTCCCTGAGAGCTGCAATCCCGGGATGTTAGCGATCGGCCATCTTGGATCGTTCTCCTTCTATGGTTACTTATCTTAACCTTCTGCTTCATAAAGATTAAAACATTCAGATAAAATAAGGAAGCTTTGAAATAGGATATTGTCATCAATTATATAAGAATTATTTAATAAATATAATAAAAATACTGAGAATAATATTTTATTCTGAGAGTTCCAACTATTAAAATACATTCCAGGGGGGTAGGGGGCAAGGGGAGGGATAGCATTAGGAGAAATACATAAGGTGGATGACGGGTTGATGGGTGCAGCAAACCACCATGGCACATTTATACCTATGTAACAAACCTGCATATTCTGCACATGTATCCCAGAACTTAAAGTATTAACAAAAATTTAAAGAAGTGTTAAAAAAAAATTAAAACCTTCCTTTCCAAATGATCCAGTGTTAAAGGTTAAATCAGAGGAACTTTTGATTTTCAAGAAATGGTATATTCATCACAATTTTTAGAGCATTTCCTAATACCACAGAGTAAAATTTTAAGATAAATATTTTTAGATGTATATGTATTTTTTTAAACTACTGTATAAATTTCTATAGATCTAGGAGCTATCAGTCAACCCTTTAATCCAAAGTGCAATCTTCTGTCGCTAAAGAGACAGCTTCCCCAACTGCACAGACCATGTCAGTTACTTGCAAGAAAATGTTCTGTCTCTGAATATATTTCCAGGACTTTAACCTAAATGCAATCTTTAATCTTAAATTTAGTAGGAGAGGAGTTGAGTTTCTTTTGATCTCTGATGAATTCCTTGGCATAGGCTGTGCTGTTGGGAAATTAGAGCTGTTTATAGTTTATTTTCCCAAAACATTGACTCCCCTCTTTCCAGTTTTCTGTGACAAAAACTTTTTTTGTTTTTGGAAGAAAACATCATTCAAAAAATGTTTTTCAGGTTTATTAATTTAATTAAAAAAATGTTGTGGGGGAGATGGAGTCTTGCTCTGTTGCCCAGGCTAGAGCTATGCAGTGGCGTGATCTCAACTCATGACAGTTTCTGCTTCAAGGTTCAAGCAATTCTTGTGGCTCAGCCTCCCAAATAGCTGGGATTACAGGCCCCCATCACCATGCCTGGATAATTTTTGTATTTTTAGTAGATATTGGGTTTCACCATGTTGGCCATGGTGAAACCATGGTTAGTCTTGAACTCCTGGCCTCAGGTGATCCATCCACCTAGGCCTTCCAAAGTACTGGGATTATAGGCATGAGCCACCGCACCTGGTGTTTTTCAGGTTTCGTGAACTACTCTGAACCTCTACTTATACTTCTGTACAATGTGACTCAGATTTAGCTTGTATTGATTGCTATATGGGTAGGGAGAATATATATAACTTTCTCTAATATAAGACCTAGTGCATTGTATGTACTCAAACCAGTGACAGCTAAAAAAAACCAGTAATACTGATTTCATATTGATTGTTTGTCTGTAATAATTAAGAATTGATATGAGCATAAGGTAAAAGAAGTAGGAGAAATGAAATTGTATTAATGAAGAATGAATACATACACTGTATTTAATTGAATGTAAAGCACTAGGATGCTTGTGCTGTCTTCTAATCTTAACAGGAGGTATCAAGGAAAAGTTTTTACACAACTGCATATGACTTCTACTTGGGACATAGCATTGTATGAAAACATGTATTATAGGATACGTTCTGGTTTTAGATGTTATAATATTTGAAAATAAATGACAATTTTTTCTGCCATAAAAAGAAAAATAAAACACACTAAGCAAAACAGTAAATATACTACCTACATTATGATATACAGAGGTTAAAAATGATTAATATTGGATTTTATTTTGTTTTCAAACATATTTCATTCACATATCTGAGTCCAGTTTTGTTTGAAAAAAAAAGTTATTTTAGATTTCCAAGTGGTTAATCATGTGTTAAAACAAGGACTACACAAAACAATATTTCTCAAAGTAAAGATCCTACTTTGTGTTTCCCATAATAATTTTTTTGTTTGTTTGAGATGGAGTTTCACTCTTGTCACCCAGGCTGGAGTGCAGTGGCATGATCTGTGGTCACAGCAACCTTCCCTCCTGGAATCAAGTGATTCTCCAGCCTCGGCATCCCAAGTAGCTGGGATTACAGGTGCGTGCCACCATGATGGGCTAATTTTTGTATTTTTAGTAGAGACAGGGTTTCACCATGTTGGCCAGGTTGGTCTCGAATTCCAGACCTCAAGTGATCTGCCCACCTCGGCCTCCCAAAGTGCTAAGATTACAGGTGAGAGCCACCACGGCTGGCCAGTAATTTCTGAGATATAAACAATGTTGGAGCCCTTTAGTGACAACAAAATAAAACTTTAGATTTTTAATCTAATCTTAACTATTTTATAAATAGCTTTTCCATTATTCTCTTATTCAGTATATCTCATAACTTCAAAAAATCTTTTTTTTCCCTCTTTGTATATAATTAAAAACATTATTTACTGGAGAAGACAGTTTGGCTAGATCCATAAAAATGAGATAGATTTGGTTAGTCCAATCTGCCCCATGCAGAAACTATTTCAGGCACAAAAACTGAAAAACTGTGGCTATTCAGACAGAAACTTTTTTGATTTATAGCCTATATTTTTTTCACTTGAAACAGTTTCTCCTTGCTGAGTTTCTCCTTTGCTGAAAAAAATTGACTTTGATAGTGACTATGCTACTGAATTTCCCATGACCTAAAATATTAAAAATGGTTTTTACTGAATACTTAATATAAAAGTTTAATGTCTTTTGTACTCTTAATCATTTATCTACTAAGGAAAAAGCCACTTAAATTGGATGAAACACCTAAATAGTGATTTTTATGTCACACATCGCTCTAAGTTTATTTTTCTTATACTGATTTGATCCTCATAACAACCCTAGGAAATAGGTACTATTTTTATATCCATTTTACAGATAAGAAAACTAGAGCAGAGTGTAAAAGTATGTTGCAGGGTCACAGCGTTAGCAAGTGGTATAGCCTGAAGGGAGACTGAGACGGTGTAGCTCCAGAGCATATACCCTATGTACTATACTGCTTCTCTAATATCACAGCATAATTATGGGTAGCTGACATAATTCAGACATAAAAATACTTTTCTTTTTTATAGAGTACCTAAGTGATTTAAGCTTTATGAATTTCAAACAGCTTACAAGTAACTGGTCACAGATCTCTGCATGTTATAAGGTTATTCTACTTATTTGGATTCGATTATTTATAAGATGAGATTAGATTCACTGATCAGGTAAATATAACCTCCTGCCATTTAACCAAAATACAGCTTTTAAAAAGTTGATTTTTAGATGTTAAATATTTATTCATGATCAGTGTAGAGAGAACTATACTCTTAGTTTGTTATAGTCACTCCATACAGTGACATAGTGACACAAGGGAAAGGTCTCGTGGGTTTACATTCATAGCCACTTCCCACATTTTCTCTTTATTCATTAGTTAACTTTGATTAGAAAAACTCCACCAACTATAAAATTCAAGTATTTATAAAAACCAGTGTGTTGTTTCATAGGTAAATATGAAGTTTCTCAACAATATTTATATTTATAAATCTGAATATGGTGGCATGTTTAAAAACTAAAAACATAGTACGAGCCAGGAATAAATAAAAAAGTATTTATGTTATAGGAACATTTTCATGGCCAAATGATCCAGTAGTTTTCCAGTTATTCCAAATCTAGTTGATTCAATAAGAAACAAATATTTTGACATTTCAAACAATTAATATGTGGCATTGAATCAACTCAAATTGACAGCAAGAATTATTTTCTACTCATTTATCTTTGTGGCTCCAAGACCTAACATGGTTCTGAGGTAAAGATCACCAGGCCTTGTTTTCATGACCCTGCTGATCAAAAACAGGATGTAGCAAAGAAACTGGCCCAAATCAGCTAGGACTAGAAATTATAATGCATCTGCATGCTATGAGACACTGCCACCAGCACCATGACAGTTTACAAATGCCATGTCAACACCCAGAAGTTACCTTACATAGTTCCAGGAACTCCTTGCCACTTTTCCAGAAAATCTGTGAATAGCAGACCTCATAGTTAGCATATAATTAAGACTTGGTATAAATAGAGCTAGCCAGCAACCCACGAGCACTCCTCTGCCTATGGAGTAGCCATTTTGCTGGATGCTGTTGCTCCAGTGAGCTTGCTTTCTTTCACTGTGGGCTCCCTCTTGAATTCTTTTCTGAATTAAGCCAAAAATCCTCCCAAGCTGAGCCCCCATTTTCGGGTTTGCCTGCAGCAGTTCCTTTACATTATAGGTTTTTATTTTATTTACTGAAGGAGAATATTTGTATATTTCTAGGACTATACTAAATTATACTCCTAGTAGTGAAAGCAGTGTACAACAATAGTCTGAAATACTTTGTAATTACAAGGAGATTATCTTTCACCTTAACATCAAGTGCATTAAATTTCATATGAAAATTCATGTTTCTATAATATCAAACTATTTAATCAAGGTGAATAACTGACACAGCATGTTATTGAATCTTACTAGATATCAGTTGATTATATTTTATCTTTATGATTAAAACACTGTGTAGTTGGTTTCAACTTAATTGCCCAAGAGTCACTCTTTGCTAAAATGCATACACAGTCAAGGATATTGTCTCTATCATGCCAAATCTTCCATATCAATATCTCACCTTATACCACATACAGTATTATACAAGCTGAAATGTTGGTCATAAATTTAAAATGCCTGGTAAAGAATGTACTGATGATTGATATGTGTCTTGTATGTAATTGTACTGAGGTATTAGATGCTATAATTCATTAATAAAGAGAGATATAGAAATTAGTTTATTCTTTATTATCACACAGAATAACAATAAGAATTACAGTTAAATTCACAATATTTTTTAAAGAAAACATTATGTAAAAATGATTCATTTCAAACCACCAGCCAGTTTAACATAAAACACTTGTCAAGCTGAGCAGACTGCTTATGTGAACCACAAAATATTTTCTCTGAAATCAACCGTCAGTTTAAAAAGAGATATATTTTGCATATTAGCTTGAAAATAAGTATATGATAATGTTGTTAGGTGCCCACTAGCACCTAGTTTTTACAGCTTTGCATTGTCACCCAATCACTGCCAGGGACCCAGCCCCAGGCATACACAGTTGAAAGGACAGTATCACCTTCTTGGCAAAAACATTCAGATCAATTTCCAATGTACTCCCAAATGTTGTCTTTCCCACTCAGAAATGAGGAGCAGAGTGTATGACTTCAGTACTCAAGAAGTATATGGGGCTAAATATCTTTAAAAGTGTAACTCTGGACAGTGTCCTTAGTGACCTACTATTTATTCAAAATAGGGTAGTAGCAATAAGAACTAAATAGGGCGTGAGTCATGAGAAAGGTTCCCTGCATCTCTTGCCACATATTAACACTAGTTTTGCTAACAAGCAACGGGGTGGATAACATTGAAGATTTCATCAACTATAACACACAAAAAAATGTGAATATCTACTAAATGCAAAACTGTCAAAGTATTTTAGGGGGAGTATAAAACATTACATAGAAAGTAAGTATGTGATAATATTGTTAAAATCCACGATCACCTAATTTTTACAGTTTTGTATCTGTTACCAGCCAGTGCCAGGAGAACTGTCAGGCACACACAGAAGGATGAAGGGTCTCACTCCCTTGACAGAAAACCTCATATGAATTCCAAAAGCACTTTCAAACTATGTGCTTATTAAAATAATTAATATTTATGGTTTTCTGTTTGGCATCTGACCTTTCTCCTCATCAGTTGGAGGCAGGCATATTGCTCTAAGGAGAATTAGAATTGTTATAGCAGAAATGTTCAAAGAAAGTCAGCATTAAGCTTCTGACTTCCTCAACTGGTCTTTGAAATCCACAGAAAGGCAAGTCTGGAAATTAGGGGTTTCTCAAGAGAAACAAGTGGTCTAAATCTCAAAGGTATCCTAAAAAGGTGGACTTAAGCATTGAGAGCTACTAGGACTAGAGGAGAACTCATTCTAAGACCTGACAGAAGTTTCCAGCACACAGCAAGAGGAAGTGAGAGGCCCTCATGATTCAGAATAAGGAAGAGGTAGGGCAAAGAGGTCAAATGCCTGTATTTTGAGACTGAAACTTGAAGGAGGTGAGATGAACAACAGAATATCCAGACAAGGGAGTCCAGGAAAATCAAGACTTTATGCTTGCCTGTGAGGTCTGCAACATCTTAGAGAAGTTTAAATTTAGCATGGTGGTAGCTAAGTGGAGGCTTATCAGGCAGTGGTAACGCATGGCTCTCCTGAAGGGACAAGGTGGCTCCACAGCAGAAGCCAGATGGGAAAAAGAGCCAGATGAGAAAACAGCTGGGCCTAAGAGGAATGAGGAATCTGCCAAGCCGGCAAGGAAGAGAAGTTAGCAAAGTCCCAGCACTCTGCAGTGCTGAAGTGGAAAGAATAAATTCACAAGCTAAAGACTTAAATATGAGATGACAGCAATGGGTTCTGTGACCAGGCATAAATAGCAAGAGACCTGCATATAGCCAGTGAAGACACAGAGAAAGAAACCCCCATCTTGTAGCTACCATGTGTACATAGAAAGTTGCTTCCTTCCCAGCTGCTGTCTGGTTAGTAGAACCAGAAGGAAATCCAGCCCTTGATGGAAATTGAATGAGGTAATCCAAAAATAAGGCTCTTATACACACAAAAAAGATGGGTAGATTCTTAAGTGCCAGGTTTTCTCTTCAACCTACTGCTCACCAGTGCTCCCTCATCAGCTCCCATGCTGTGGAGGGCTCGTGAAGTCACAACACTCCACAAAGAATTTAGCTTTTTTAGGGGGAGTATACTATTTTGTAATTTCATTTGATAATGGGATCTGACTGTTTGATAGTGGTAGCTGATAATTTGTATACTGTCTGTGCAGCAAGAATTTTTTTTAATGTAGTCTTTTAAATGGGCTTTGATGGAACTTACTTCCATAGAGGGAATCTCAGATAAGATTTTTTAAAGCCGAGCGCAGCCATGGATTCATACCATCAAATACCTATGAGTTGGGTGAATTACTTTCCTCTTGAGGTTCCACGCATCTATATAAAGAATGTGTTTATTTTGTATGAGTTCAGCACAACTTGGTTCCCCTTTCTTTCTCATTTTCTGAACGTCAAGCTGCTCTAGTCTTACCTGTGTGTATAGACCTGGACTTTGAGGTTGGACAGACATGCAAAGGTAGGGATATAAGTGGAGTGGAAGAGATCGTTTGGATACACAGAATTCTGGGACTAGGTAAAACTAAGTTTCATAGTTTTTGTTTTCTTTCTTGATAAAAAATTTATAATTTCTAAGCATAGGCAAAATAATTAAATGCCTGGCATTGTGTTTGACAATTTATATGGTGTATTTCTCCTTTCATCAGTTCTGTCAATGCTCCTATAGTGTATCTTCCAAAAACCTTCTGGAAAATTAGAGAGGAGGTCATGATCACCTACAACTCTTCATGTTTATGGCCATCATTTTCACCAATAGTGCAGCTTCCTCAAAAATGTTCTCCCTGCTTCCAGGATTAGTCATCTCCAACTTTATTCTCCATATTCCAGTGGGAGTCTTCTAAAATATTCACATGAATTGTACCGCTTTCCTGTTTACAACAGAAATAAGGCTACACCCTTTAACATGGTGTACAAGGCCACTGATTATCTGGACCTGGCTTTCTTCTTCAATCTCATCATCCATCCCCACTCCACATTCTCTCTCCCATCAGATTTGTGCATCTGTTGTTTAGGATACTCTTCTCTCTTTGGGATCCCTCCTGTTTGGAATACTCTTCTTCTCTTCTTGCCTTTGGCATCTCCTAACCCTGCATGCTCTGCTAATTCCTTAACTGCTTGTAGATCATGGCTTAAGTTTGTCTGTTTTCAGGATGTCTCTGCTAACCCCTAAATTAAAGCTAGGTGCTCCTCTTAGGTGATCCAATAGTTCCCCATACTTCTTCCACCATAGCACTCACAGTCAATATTGTAGGTATCTATTTACCTGTCTTTATTCCCCATCCAACTCTAAGCTCGGAGAAGGCAGGAACACTGGTCATTCCACAATCTGGCAGAGTAACTGGCATATAAACAATAAAGGCTTCACAGCTAGTTGCTGAGGAATAAAATGATACCTCAAGTAAGACTGCAACAAAAAAAATTTAAGTTAATGTTTTACAGAGCTCTCCATGTAACTTTCGTAAATCATATTTAATTCTTCAAAAATACAAAGAACTTTGATATTTTCTTCTGTTTCTTTCAAATTTCAGTAAAAAGGTTTTAATTTAAGAAAAACCTTTGTGGTTTTTCTTATATAAACATGCATATCTCAGAAAAGTTAAAAAACAATACTAAGATCAAAAGGAGATACTTTATTGGCTAATGCAAAGAATTCTAGTCTGCCATGTGAAAATCTCTTCCTGTCCCTAATTATAACGAATACAGGGCTTACTAGTTTAGGTAAATTCTGGATAGTATTTCTTCCTGATGGAGAAGAAGTAGAGCCACATTGCTGTTTCAACAAGAATACGGTATGTTTGTATTAACTCTCCATATACCTTTTTTTTGGTTGTTCTTATGAATTTTAAAGCCCTTAAAAAAAGATAATTGTATGGAATATATTATGACCCTAAACTTCTGGATCTTAATCAAATTTAGGAAAGCTATGAAAGAAGTCCATTGACTATTTAGCTATTATTTAAAAAGCAATGAAATTTTATACTATCAAGTTAAGGCTATACAAGATACATCAAATCTGTGTAGATACAATTGTTATTCATGCTGCTCGGCAGCTTTCACTGATAATGTCTTTGAATAACAAAACATTAAGAATACAAAATATTTCTTAATAGAAGTACAGTTTGGTGGATAGATAATTCAAGGTATAAACTTTTCTGGGGGAGGGAAATAAAAGGTATTTTTAGTAGCAAAAAGCTTAAAACCACTGCTGTCTAAAATAATTCATAACAGTAAAGATCAGTAAACATCACAGAGATCAGAAGCTTAACATATAACTGACAAGTCAAAAACATTTAACTGAGCTTCATTTAGAATAATTTATATCTGATAAATTGAATACATCAGTATTTGACGTATTAAGAGCAATTTCCAAAGATAATAAAAATAAGCTATAGCGTATATCCTGAAAACTATTTACAATACCATTTAAATATTTTACTCATACCTATCTAAATATTGACCAGGACACTAATGCCACACTGCAGAGTTAATAATCTGTACATTTTCTTTAAAGTAATGGACAGAGTGTGCTTTCTTAGCTGCCTGATTCACATTTCTCTAAAAATGCTTTATCACTTAAAGCTTTCAACCAGATTAAAAATAGTGCCTCTCCCATGTCTCCATGAGTGGGGAAAAAAGCAAACAAACCTGTGTTTAACAATAAGGTCAGCATGACATAAAGTAACAAGAGCCAGTAAATCGAAAATGAGGCTGACATTCTGGGACTAAGCCAGCAGTCCTGCAGCAGGCTTCCAGACTCCACATCTGCATAAGGCTGTGGACAAGCTTGGGCACAGCCCCTGGGCATGTGACCTGAGCTCTGCCTTGGAATGCGGTCAGCTTCAAGGAGGAGAACAAGCCCCCTTGGTGTTTTTCTTTGCTTTGGTTATAGGATATTCAGAGAATGTATGTATTAAATCATTTCTGCCATGAACAGCTGTTATGTTTAACTTACTACCAACACCCCCAAATTCTTAAATTTTCTTCAGGGACAGGGTGGACAAATTACTAAAAAACTATGCTGCTGCTTTTTAGTTTTTAAGGCCACATTGATTCAGGCCTAACTTTAAAAGTGTATGTTCTATTATCTGCAGCTGGTCTGTAAGACCTTTTTTCCTGATTTTATAAATAAATAGGGATGAGATCCAACCTGAATTCAATAATCTAGACCCAGTTCAGCTTGGATTCATCTTATGGATGTTGACCAATCTGGTTTGGATTGTATCATAATATGGGTGAGTAGTCAGTTCTTTTACTGCTTTTCATTCAATTTTGGATTTGATAAGGACAAGAGAGTGTGGAATAATGGTATATTACATAGCAGATGCTAGGGAGAAACAGATACTGTTCTTTTCACTTCACCATAAGAAAAAAACAAAACTACAAAACCTAGGTGATATTCTTATCATTAAAATCATTTCATGACTTACTGCAGCAAGGATAAGCAATTTAGGACTTGGCAAACTTTTGCTAGACTATCTGGCTATGTATTTCCTGTAAAATTGTAAGGGATGTAGAAATTTCCCACATCCAATGGCTAATGAACAGGCATACTTTGGGAAAAAGAAAGTTATGCCATTACTTGAGTTGTCTTCTTGTCCACCTCACTTTATTAGTGGGGACCACAGTTGTTGAGTTATTGAATACAAAAATAGAGTATCTTTAAATTTGAAAAAAATACGTATTTTTGTGAGTTTTGAGTGATTCTTCCGCACAAGGCTCTGGAGTTGTAAAAATATTTAAAAGGATTCATATCCTATCCTGACTTCTGATGTGTGAAGGGTAAGTATGGATGAGAGAAATTGCTCAGGTATTCACAGCAAAAGCTAAAAATGTAATTGCCATCCTACCAAAGGAATACAAGACAGATCAAAGCAGACATAACAGATTTCTTGTGGGATTTTATATCATAACCTTCTTAGGAATAGGAATGTTGTTTTTTGGGTTGATGACTTCATTGTGATTTCTAGACCCACTGTTCCCTTTTGTGGAATTGCTAGCTATAGTAAAAATAATTTGAGCATGCATGGGTTTTTGGAGGGGCTGTGTTCTAGTCAGTCTCTCTATTCTAAAAAGACACTTAAAAATCTTAAAATCAGGGTCATTATTTTTAAAGAGTAATAGCCCCTTTAGATCTTAAAACAGGCCCTAAACTCAAAACACTGTATTTTTTCAGCAGAAATTACTTGAATATTTCCAGCCCTAATTTCAAATGAATTTAGTCAAATATATCATAGCACATAGCGACACAAATAAAGCAATGAGACTTTCTAGAATCCTGGTTTCACTATAGAATATAGCTTGTTAGTTTGATAAGATTATAGTCAGAACTATGGCTTAATGAAAACAAAATAACAGCAACTACTATTTCTGAACACCGGTATAAATTTTTTGGTTTCCATTTCTGTTCATTACAAAGCATTGGGCAAAGGCAGGTTTAATCAGAGGTTAAATGACTTGCTTAATCTCATCTAGCTAGTAAGTGGCAGGGAAGGGGGGCACAGTCCTATATCAGCTCTCTCCACAGTGTCCATCTTCAATCTCATGACTAGCTGTGGATAATTTAGAAGTTACAGGTTGATCTGCCATGGCTACTTACGAGGCATAGTTTTGGTAAAATCCATACTGTTAATCGTATTTCCATATCATCTGTAGAGCAACAAATTATCTTAATGTGGAAAAAATAGTATAGCATTGCCTTGTTAAAAAGTGCCATCTCTTTAAATATTAAACACACACACACAAAACTGTCACATAACTACCAATAATGTAGGCATAATGCTTAAGACTCAAATGGCTTTTCAAACCTTTTTAAGAAAAATATTTTCATTAACTCAAGAATTTATTTCAGTAACCTGCAAGTATTTCCTGATATGTGACTTGTCTTCTTAAGATTTGGTTTCACTTCAGAGCTACCAGAAAGAACATGACCTGTGAAATGAAGGTAACGGTTATGATGACTAAGTAGTAATGGAGACATTAGTAGATAGGACTTTGTAGAGAAAAACTTTTAGAAAGTAGATATT
Organism: Callithrix jacchus; assembly: GCF_049354715.1. Taxonomy (NCBI): domain Eukaryota; kingdom Metazoa; phylum Chordata; class Mammalia; order Primates; family Cebidae; genus Callithrix; species Callithrix jacchus. The sequence continues at coordinate 38,597,934 of NC_133511.1, read as the reverse complement.
TTCCATTTGGTAAAGCCCTATTTTTTTAAAAAAGATTTTTTTGTTTTAAGCTTAGCCTTAAATATTAAATCCTAGTGTTTAGACATCTACATTTCAGACAGAGATCAACATCAAAAATATCGAACATTCTTAACAAAAGCCAAACCCGTGGCCACCACAATCTATTCCCTCATAGTTTAGTGAATTATAAAATTTTAAAGCTATTATGGAAATTAAATCTATGCTGGTGGAAAATGATTTGTATCATCAAAATATTGGTTTAATTCAAAGTAACAAGAATCAGATAGCAATCACAACATTAACTATTCCCTGAGTCCATTTCTTAAGCATAAAGGGCTAATAATATTGTTTTTGTTTATTGGGTTTTTTTTTTGACAGACCTACATTCATTTTCTTATGTCACACAGTCCATTTTGAGAGGTGTCACTCTCACAGAGGTAGATTTCCTATAACCATTATATTTGGGAGATTTTAAAAATACTTTTCTGGGAATGATATTTGTGGGGAAAAAGATATTGAAAGCTTTTTCAATAAATGTACATATAGATTTAATGCAAATGAATTACTAACACACCTAAATAAAGGTGTAATTTAATATTTACTTTAAAGTTAGTACCTTTGTGCTACACGTGTATCAGTAAAATTATATGTAAATAATGTTTTGCACCTATCTTGTATTTGTTGAGGTATGAGAAAATTCATACCCTCAACAAATATGAAAATGCCTACTTATCAGGCACTGTAATTTATACCTACTACTGGACTGTAACTTTCCTGAGTTATATAGTCTTTCTTCAGCTCCAAATTCTCGTAAGGCTTATTAGCACACTTTTCTTGTACTCAATCAATATCTGTTGAATGAAATTAGAAATGAAGAAAGTTTATATTGAGGTTTACAGTGCAAAACAATTTAAGGCTACATAAACATAAGAAATAATTTTTTGTGAAATTTTTCTTAGGGAGAAAAATAATATTCTATTCATTCAGTTTAAAAACTTAGAACAAGGAATCTAAAGTATTGTCCTTAAGACACATAAAATACACTTCTATGTTATAGTCAGTAAAGTGAGAGATCTTACAAAGTGGGAAGCAAAGGTGGAAAATTTAAAAGTGATGGAGATAATTTATCGAGATAAGAAAGCATGGGAGAAGAAAGTGATAAAGTCATGCATACAGAAATATGCAGAGATGTAACCAAAGAATGATCAAAATCTATGGTAATACCAGGACAGAGAGAACGTCATTCAACTCTCAGTCAACAAACACTATTGTCCACTTTGTGTGCTTCCCAGACTCAGGTCAGAATTGTAAAACAACATGAAATTGTAACTTAAAATGTGCACAAAATGGCAGGTTAAGTCTAGGAGAAGGCAAATCACTGCTTGGAAGACTCAGGGAAGATTTTAGAAAAATAATATGTGGCTGAGTCTTGAAGGTTCAAACATGCATGGAATTAGTGTAAAAGGGGAAAAATTCTGCAGAAATTTGTTGGCAAAAAGATTTGCATGGCTGAACCATAAGATGAATTCATGATAAAGAGGAGAAAAGTATGTGAACTGATATCTCCCTCTTTCTTCTCTCCCTTTCTTCCTTCCTTAGATTGGAAAAGATGTTAATAAGCTCTGACCAAAAGGAGCAATTGGCAGGAAAGATACTTTACTACATTCAAAGGTGAGAGAATTGAGAATCAGTAAGGGTGATTAAGTTTCAACATGCAACAGGTGGTAAGAAGTACAGTTAGGCCATAATATCTTCTGACTTCTTATTTCCGCTGGTAATATCTCATTAGAGGACAATTCCCTTCCCCAAAGAAGGTTATTTTAAAAACTTACAAAACTTACAATACTATTTGCATAATAATATAAATCTACTTATTAACTTCCTAAGGGATTTGTGTTTCCTATCTGGAAATTGTCTTAACATATGAGTTGTTTGGCCTAGTTTGAAGAACATCAATATGTTTTAGCTGTTTTCAACTCTTTCTCTCTTTTTTTTGCATTGAAAAGACTTGAAAATCTGATGAAGGTTATGAATTTCCTTCTCACACAAATATGTAGACAAAATTTTGCATACCATTTTAAAGGTTCACTTTTTTGGAAATATAATTGAGACAAAAGGAATTACTTAGAAATAACTTATATAATAACTTTGTCTTATTACAGGTTAGATTTTTTTCTCTTAAGTAGATGACTTGTTAGATGCAAAAGTTAAAAATCCTCACCTGCATGGTATGAAATAATATGGATAAGATATAGTTTACTTTAACAATCAATTTTAGTACTTTTTCAGTCTTGTAAATTCTTCAAGAAAATATGGGTACACAAAACAGTTACAAACAACATTCTAATTATACTTTATAAAGGAAAACAATTAGAACCCCACAATTTTTCTCTTAAATTTACACACTATGATATGTTATAAATGTAAGGCTTTCAGAAGAACATTATAAAAACTCAAGACCTCATAATCCTGACCAAAACAAAAAGATATACCACAAAATTTAATTCTTTAAAAGATAAAGCTGACATTCATTTTTTATGAAAGAGAAGGGGTTTCACCATCCCTGCTAAGATCTTGGGTAACTGTGCAGCAATAACTTCAGACATCATTTCTGGAAATTCAACACTCAGTGCCCGGGACTGGATAAATGTATTCAAGCAGTACAGATGAAGTTGCTTGACAAGCTGTTGGTTTAACAAATGAATAGAAAACATATAATAAAAATAATAAATTCATATGCTTTTCAAACATGGCAACTTATTTTTCTAATATATGTAACATTAATACTTCTCAAGGTGTTTTCTTTTTACTAAAATGAAAATAACCCCCACCATTTTCTAGAATAATATACAAAATATTATATACTTGTGATGAAACATTCTGATAATATGGAAAGATTTATTTAAAGAAATAAAAGTTATAATTCCACAGGGTAAGCTGTGTGAACATTTTGGTGTATTACTCAAGTTTTTGTTTCTTTTTATACACATATACAGACATAAGTGTATACACATAATATTACATACACTTATAAATTCTATTTGCTAATCTAGCAGTTTTATATAACAACATATTGATTCTTCCTATGCCAATAATCCAACATAGTTTACTTTAATCTAATTTTTATCAAAGTAATTCATGTGTATAATTTTAAAAGTCAAAAATACTACTTGATTATAAAAATAAAATCAGCAGCAGCATCAATAAAACCCAGCAGTTTCCTGATAGACTTCTTCCCTTCCCTATTCTAGCCCCTTAGACACAACTACTTTCAACTTTTTGTAGCCTGTGTCTTTTGATATTTCCTTCTGTATTTCCACCAAAGTTAATCTTTTCAGTTTCTACTATGGGAAATGAAGAAAAGAAGTTCTCTCATACTAGACACTCTCCTCAGCTATACACACTTTTTCTTCTCCCCAGTTATATTTCAATTTTTGGTTAAAGTCAATCTCTAGCATTTATATTATAACAATTTTTTATGGTTTTCTGCTGGATTACATTTCCATTCTTATGACTCATTTTTATTTTCCAAAAGTGAAGTGAATCACCTCATGTTTTTGTTTGCTTTGTTTTCTCCATATCTGTCACAAAGCCATGGTCAAATTCATGACATAATTGTAAAAACCACCTTAATTGCAGTCATACTTACTGGTAATCTCCCAGTTCCATTTATTTTTCCTGGAGCTGCTATCCTAGAATCCTTTGTATTACTGCTTCAATCTAGACAAATCACTGCTCTGCACAGTTACTATACTGGGACACCAATTTGCATTTCTCTTGGGGAAGATCTTTGGCTTACTCTTGTGTTTTCTTATAAGACATCCTGTAGCAGTTCTTGAGAAAGGTTGTGTCTGATGTAAACTCTATGAGACCTTGCATGTTTGAAAATACTTTTATGCTGCCATTGTACTTGTTTGATGGTTTGGATGGGTATGAAATTCTTTGAAGATTTTGTTTTCCAGCAAATTCTGAAGGCATTGCTCCACTGTCTTCTGGCTTCCACTGTAGGTGTTGAGAAGTCCAATATCATTCTGAATCCTGATAACGTTTTTAAAAATTATTCTTTTTTTCCTTTCCTCTTCCATGGGAAGTGGATATAATCCTGACAACTTCTATGTGACCTGTTTCTTTCATCACTGGTATACTTTAAAATATTCTCTTCATTTCTGGCATGCTGTAGTTTTACAATAATGTACCTTAGTTCAACTGTGCAGTGCCTCTACCTCTACCCCGAATCCTTACTGTTATAAAACTCCTCTTTTTCAATTCCAGCAACTTTCATGATTTCTTACATAAATTTCTCTCCTTGATTTTCTGTATTTTTTCTTCTGGACATTCCTATTAACTGGAGGCTAGAAACCCGTGGATGCTAAATTTACTATAACTCTGCTTTCTAATCTTTCATGTTTTTATCTTTTAAATTATTTTTTCCCCAGATTTTTCATTGAATATAGAAAGGGCTTTCTATTTCAGCCCTTTCATTGAATTTTAAATTTCTGCTTTTTTTATTTAATTATCCAAAAATATTTTCCTGCTAAATGTTCCTTTTAAAAATGTTTTCTGTTCTCATGTCATGGACACAATATCATTCTTATTTCTCTGAGGATGGTGGAAGTCTTCTGTTCTCTGCACTGGTGTTTATTTCCTTCAAGTTTTTTTCTTCTTATTTTGCTTTCTGCCTTTCATTTTAGACACTTTACTCAAATAGTTCATAATCTTGACTGTTCATATTCAAGAGTAAGATCTCAAAAGTTGACCTGGTGAATGGATAGCTTTTTTATGCCTTCATTGTCATTTTAATGTGATCTGAACATAGTAGCAATAAAAGCTTGTATTTGATATATCTTGACAAACCACAGGTATCTTGTCTTAGTTATCCACTTCTGGTATTGGGCATTTCTTGTTTTTTCTTTTTTCCCCTCTGCTATGGTGAACATCCTTGCATGCATATTACATTGGCCTAATTATTTCTTTGAGATAAATCCTAAAACATAGAAACTTGAAAAGCATGCACATTTTAACTTTTGCTATATATTGCCTGATTGCCTATCCATCAGCAATGTTATCTATAATTCCATTTGAAATGGCGTGAGTCTTATTTTCCACATACATATATTTGTTTTTATTGTATATATAGTCTTTTATAATTTTAGGCACAAATATTTTAGAACATATTCAGGAAATGTACCATAATTGCTACCAGCTATTAAATTATTCTCAAATTAAATAAATACTTGTAAAAGAATATTTGGCTGGTCTATACTGAAAATGAAAAAAACACAATATAAAGTCTGAGCAGTGTGATCCAAACACTTATAAAATACTAGTATTAATCTGAGAAAATCATATTAAGTTTACATGTAACATTAAAAAAGTTACAGAAATTCAGAGAATAATCACTGATATTCTGGAATCAACCAAATACTTACATCATGCAAGTTATCAAGAAGTTTTGTAAGTTGATAGAAACGCTGTGAGCTAGACACAACTCCTTTTTGCCTCAAACCAATTGCCTTGATGAGCTCTCTAATGTAGCTTGATCTCATCTCCTCAAACTGGCTTTGACTTCTTAGTCCTTCCAAAGGAACTGTAAGAAGACAAATAAAAAGGGCTGTTATGTTTAAAAAGATGACATTATAACATACATTATAACATACATTTCTGAGCTTATATAATGACTTCTTCTAATATGTGACTAGAAAAAAGCACCTTATATAGGAGAGAGAGAGTTATTGATAGCATCAGGACATATACATTTCTAGTTCACTGGAACAATAGGATAAGAACTAATAGGTGTATTAAAGAACATTTCAGCTGACCTATTTTAGCCTGTATCAATGGATTGTGCATTTAACTTAGCATTTGCTCAAAAGAGCACCTGGCATTATTCTACATCCTTCTTGAATACTTGGTTTGATTTAGTTTACAGCTACATGTAATCTGAGTCTTTTTTTCCCCTAATGTTTAATGAATTCTTGGATCTCTTAGTAAACTTTTGTCTTCTTTATGTAAATCTCAAGTATTTGTCATTAAGATTTTTCCTAGATGATTTATCTTCTTGTTGTAATTTTAAAAACTGCTTCATTAATTTTTCTAATGCTTTCCTACTGATAGGGGAGAAAGCTATTAATGTTTAAATATTGCTCATATATCCAGCCACTTCATTACACAGGCATATCTTGGAGATGTAGCTGGTTTGGTTCTAGACCAATGCAATAAAGGAAATATTGCAACAAAGTGATCACATGCATCTTTTGGTTTCCCAGTCCACATAAAAGTTATGTTTACACTACACTAGAATGTATTAAGTGTGCAACAGCATTATGTAAAAAATGTACATATTAACTAAAAAATACTTTATTTATAGAAAATGGTAATGATCAACTGAGTCTTTCATGAGTCAAAATCTTTTTGCTGGTGGAGAGTCTTCTCTAAATGTTGATGGCTGCTGATTGGTCAGGGTGGTGGTTGCTGAAGGTTGGGGTGGCTATGACAATTTCTTAAAATAAGGAACAATGAAGTTTCTTGCATCATTTGACTCTTTTGTGAATAATTTTTCTGTAGCATACAATGCTAGCAGTTTGGTGGCATTTTACCCACCGCAGAACTTCTTTCATAATTGCAGTCAATCCTCTTAAACGCTGTTGCTGCATTATCAACTAAGTTTATGTAATCTTCAAAATCCTTTGTTGTCATTTCAATAATGTTCATAGCATCTTCACTAGAAGTAGATTCCAACTCAAGAAACCACTTTCTTCACTCATCTATAAGAAACAGCTCCTCATCTGTTCAAGTTCTACCATGAAACTGCTGCAATTCGGGCATGTCTTCAGGCTCTACTTCTAATTTTATTTCTCTTGCTCTTCTCACACATCTGTAGTTATTTCTTCCACTGAAGTTTTGAACTCCCTCAAAGTCATCCATGAGGGTTGGAATAAACTTCTTCAAACTTTTGTTAATGTTCCTATTTTCACCTTCTCCCATGAATCATGAATGTTCTTAATGGCATCTAGAATGGTGAATCCTTTCTAGAAGGTTTTCAATTTACCCAGATGTACCAGAGGAATAATTATGGCTGCTACAGCCTTACAAAATATATTTGTTAAATAATAAGACATGAAAGTGGAAAACTACTCTTTGATCTATGAGTTACACAATGAATATTGTGTTAGCAGGGATGAAAACATTAATTTCCTGTGTATCTTCATCAGAGGTATTGGCTGACTAGGTGCCTTGTCAATGAGCAATGATATTTGAAGAGTATTCTTTTATGAGCAGTAAGTCTCAACAGTGGGTTAAAATATTCAATAAACCATACCATAAACAGATGTGCTGTCATCCAAGCTTTGTTGTTCCATTCATAAAGCACAGGCAGAATAGATTTAGCATAATTCTTAAAGGCCTAGGGATCTTCAGAATGATAAATGAGCATTGGTTTCAGCTTCAAGTCACCAGCTTCATTAGCCCCTAACAAGGGAGTAGGCCTGTCCTTTGAAGCTTTGAAGGCAGACATTGACTTCTCTCTAGCTATGAAAGTCCAAGATCACATGATCTTCCAATGGAAAGCTGTTTCATCTACCCTGAAAACATGTGTTTTAGCACAGCTACTTTCATAAGTAGTAATAATCTTAGCTGGATCTTCTAGATAACTTGCTGTGGCTTCTAGATCAGCGCTTGCTGCTGCATTTTATATTTTATGTTATGGAAATGGCTTCTTTCCTTAAACCTCATAAACCAACTTCGCTAGCTTCAAACTTTTTTCTGCTCCTTTCTCACATCTCTTAGTCTTCCTGGTATTGAGGAGAATCGGGGCCTTCCTCTGGATGAGGCTTAGACTTAAGGGAATATTGTGGCTGGTTTGATCTGTTCAGACCACTAAAACTTTCTCCATATCAGCAATAAGGCTGTTTTGCTTATCATTCATGTGTTTACTGGAATAGCACTTTTAATGTCCTTCTAGAACTTTTCCTTTGTATTTGAAACTTGGCTAGTTGCTTGGCTCAAGAGTCCTAGTTTTCAGTCTATATTAACTTTTGACATGCCTTTCTCATTAAGCTTAATAATTTCTACCTCAGATTTGCAACTAACTCTTTCTTTTACTGGAACATTGAGAGGCCATTCTAAGATTGTTGGCCTAATTTCTTTTTTCTTTCTTTTTTTTTTTTTGAGACAGGGTCTTGCTCTGTCACCTAAGTTGGAGTGCAGTGACACAATCATGGCTCACTGAAACCTCCACCTCCCATATTCAAGTAATTCTCCTGTATTAGCCTTCTGAGTAGCTGGGATTACAAGTGTGTGCCATCATGCCCGACTAATTTTTGTCTTTTTGGTAGAGATGGGGTTTCACCATGTTGGCCAGGCTGGTCTTGAAGAGACCTTAAGGTCAGGAGACCTTAAGTGATCTGTCTGCCACAGCCTCCCTAAGTGCTGGGATTACAGTGTGAGCTACTGTGCCCAACCTAATTCCAATATTGTTGTGCTTTAAAGAACAGAGAGGAAAATTACTATTTCTTAAGCCTATATTTATTCCTTGCATCCAGATCAAACCTTGGTTTCCGTTTTCCCTAGAAAAAGAAGCCTGGAGAATCAAACTTACAAAAAACAAGTTAATTATTTGGTTTTGATTTTTCATGATCTTGTATATAAAAGGTACTCTAAAGGGTAATTCTGGCAATTCAGCATATCTAAGTAATTGAAAACTGAAAACTTCACTCCACGTACATCTATATGTATATACCATATGTATACCTAGAACCTCTCTTCTTTTCAAAATTTGTATAAATTTAAGGAATATCTGTGCAATTTTGTTACATGAATATATTGCATAGTGGTAAAGTCTGGGCTTTTGGTATAACATCACCCAATAATGTACCCATTAGGTAATTTCTCACTGCTCCCCACCTTCCCAGCCTTCTAAGACTCCACCGTCAATTATTCCACACTCTATGCCCATGTATATGCATTATTTAGCTCCCACTTATAAATGAGAACATGTGGTATCTGACTTTCTGTCTCTGACTTGTTTCACTTAAGATAACAACCTTCTGTTCCATCCATGTTGCTTCAAAAGACACACTTTCATTCTTTTTGATGGCTGAATACTATTCCATTGTGTGCGTGTGTGCGTGTGAGTGTGTGAATACATCGCATTTTCTTTATCCTATTTTCTGTTGATAGACACTTGGATTGATTCCCTATCTTTGCTGTCATGAAGAGTGCTGCAATAAACATAAGTGCAGGTATCTTTTTGATATAATGATTTCTTTTCCTTTGTTAGATATCCAGTGGTGGGATTGCTAGATAGAATGGTAGTTATATATATATATATTTTTAAATCTCCACATGGTCTTCCATAGAGGTTGTACTAATTTTCTGGAGCTACTTCAAAGAGCAGACATTTTAAACCTTCACAGCTCTCTGTAAGGTTACCAACCAATCGCTATGTTTCCCTCGGCCATAAACATAAATGTAAAATTATTTTTTCTTTATTTTTTTCATAGTAAATCTCTTTACTAAGATTTTAGTATCATTTTTGTTGTCATTGTTTTGGGAATAGGGCCTCACTTAGTCACCCAGGCAGGAGTGCAGTGGCGCAATTGTGGCTCACTGCAGCCTCGACTTCCTGGGTTGAGGTGATCCTCCCACCTTAACTTCCCGACTACCTGGAACTACAGGCACTTGCCACTATGCCTGGCTAATTTTTTGTATTTTTTTTTCTAGAGAAGGGGTTTTGCAGGTTGCCCATGCCAGTCTCAAACTCCTGGACTCAAGCCATCAGCCCAGCTTGACCTCCCAAAGTGTGATTAGAAATGTGAACCACGGCATCTGGCCTTAGGTGTCATTTTCGAGAGAACAATGGTAACAATGTTTGTTCAACCTACTCTCTATTGCTGGAGGTTTATATTTTCATTTTTAATGGCAAATAAGAGGTTTAAGTTCATAAATGCAAAATCATCAAGGTTTTCCTTTGCCAGTCTTCTCCTTGCATTTATTTTATAAAAGGTATTTTTTTTTTTTTTTGGAGACGGAGTTTCGCTCTCGTTACCCAGGCTGGAGTGCAATGGCGCGATCTCGGCTCACCGCAATCTCCGCCTCCTGGGTTCAGACAATTCTCCTGCCTCAGCCTCCTGAGTAGCTGGGATTACAGGCACGCGCCACCATGCCCAGCTAATTTTTTGTATTTTTAGTAGAGACGGGGTTTCACCATGTTGACCAGGATGGTCTCGATCTCTTGACCTCGTGATCCACCAGCCTCGGCCTCCCAAAGTGATAAAAGATATTTTCTATTTGAGATTGAAGAGAATTTATATTTTTTCTAGCTTGTTTTTAAATTATTTGAGTGTTTACATTTAACTCCATTATTTGTTACTTATTTAAGAATATAATTTGAGCTACATATCCAAACTCTTTTTTTCCAAATATAAAACTATTTTTCTTAACATTTGCTTGTTTCATACTCATTGCTTTGTGGTTTCTGCTGTAGTATTTATGTTCTTATATATACTTATCTGACTTGCCCAACAGTTCAGTATATCTCTTCTCCCATGCTGTATTGATTATAGCAGCTTTCTAATTCCCTGCATATTTTTATAATGCTTATTTATTCTTCTAGTTTTAAAGATGAATTTTTCAGTAGGTTTGTCAAGTTCACCCTCTTCTCCCCAAATCTCATTAGAATCTTGATTAGCATTTGTGGAAAGCATAAGTATTATTCATTAAATGGGTTCTTTTTCTTCCTTTTTGTGAAGTGGTAAGTGGCTAAAAATCTTACTCTCTATGGTGTGTGAGTAGAAGTTGCATGAATCTCACTTCCTTTTCTTACCACTGCTCTAGTGATCACCTAAGTTTCTGAGTGACAACAATGAGCAGAGCCTCCCTGTTGATTAATTCCCTTGTTTAATTCCCCAGCATAATGTTGCCTATCCATAAATACAGATATTTATTAAGGTTATAAGCCAGTTTAGGAGTTCTGTGACCTAAGTGCTACAGGATTCATTACTATTATGCAAAGAATGGCAGGAGCTAATTACTGTATTATTAAATGTATTCCAGTTGACTCTCTGGGCCAGTTCCATGTGAATATCCTTTGTCCCCTCTATGCTCTGTCACCAAATTAGGCTTGAAATCCCTCATTCAAACGGAGTTATCAAGAGTGGGGACACGGGCAATGTACTGGTCCCTGTATTTGCATAGATTTGATGAGGAAGCCTTCCATTTCAGGGTTTAGCTCTCCTGCCCTTCCTCCTGATCTGCACTCCCCCAGCCATTTGAGATTTGTGCCTCTAGAAAGAAGTCCCTGTAAAGATGTTGCTGAGAAAGACTTTAGGCTTACCCTCTACCTGACATTTTAGCTCCCTTTGGTTCTCATACAAATCACAATGAATCAAGGAAGCATCAGTTTGTACATTCGAGGGCTAATCCTGCCTATGCAAGGGTCAAAGCAGTTGCTCTTTTTTTTTTTTTTTAAACTTTTCCCACCCAAACCCTGGGGGACCCACTGAGGCAGAGATGAGTGTGTTCCTTGCATATAAGAAAAAGTGGAATGGATATTTACCTGTCCTTCTGGTGATCAGTGTGTTGCTTTATAAAACACCATTTCCTCTTTCTTCTGGGCTGATAGCTAGGCTGTATGTCCCAGCCTTTCCTGCAGCTGAAGTGCCATGGAATGTGGGTGAAAGTGATATATGATAGTTTCAGACCTAGCCTTCAAAACCTCTCTCACTCAGTGCTCATTTCTAGTCATGTCCAATGGAGGTTTGCAAGCCACTAGGAAAGGGTGGAGCCACTGGCTAGAAGGAGCCTGGGTGTTTCTTGCTAATTCACTGGACTGTGTCTGTGATGAAAAAAAAAAACACTATTACATTAAGGTGCTGTTCTTTATAGTTATATGTTTTGACAACTAATCTATCTTGATATAAGAAAAATAATTCTAAACAATGATGTATTTTATGTAGTAATAAATACTTTGGGGATGGGGATGAGAGTGGTGGTAGAGGAGAATTTGGTTTGTGCTTATGCAGTATTAATTGCAGTCATGTATCACTTAATGATGGGGATATATTCTGAGAAATGTGTCCTTAGGCGATTTCATTGTTATGTGATTATCTTAGAGTGTACTCACACAAACCTAGATTATATAGCCTGCTATACGCCTAGGCTATACTTAGGCTATGGACCTGTACAGCATGTGAATACTGAATACTGTAGTCAACTATAACACAATGATAAGTGTTTGTGTATCTAAACATAGAAGAGGCATAGTAAAAATACAGTATAAAAGATAAAAAGTGGGACACTTGCATAGGGGACTTAACATGAACGGGGCTTGCAGGAATGGAAGTTGCCCTGGGTGAGTCGGTGAGTGAGTGGTGAGAGAATGTGAAGGCCTAGGACATTACTATGCACTATGATAGACTTTATAAACAACATACACATAGGCTATGCTATATATATATATAAATATTTTTTAAAATAATAAATTAGCCTTAGCTTACTGTAACTTTATAAACTCTAGTTTTTTTTTTTTTTAAACTTTTTGGCTCTTTTTTAATAACATGTAGTTTAAAATAAAAACACATTGTACAGCTTTCTCTTTTTAGAGACAGGGTCTCACATATTGCTCAGGCTGGACCTGAACTCCTGGAAACACACATGGAGCTGTCATTTCCTAGGACAACAGTGCCTTTTTCTGGAATTCCTTCTGACACACCTGCCTGAAGCTGTTTTGCAGTTAACTTTTTTTTTTTAAATAAGTAGAAGTAATGACTCTAACAATAGAAAAGTATAGTATAGTAAATACATAAACAAGTAAGAATTATTATCACTACCAAGTACTATGTACTATACATAAATTATATATGCTATACTTTATGTGACTGGCAGCACAGTAGGTTTATTTACATCAGTATCACCACAAACATGTGATTGATACATTGTGCTGTGATGTTATGATGGATATAACACAAGTAGGTGATGATAATTTTTCAGCTCCATTATCATCTTAGGGAACCATTGTATATGTGATCTGTTGCTGACCAAAATATTGTTATGTGGCACATGACTGTAGTTTATAGTACTTAATTTGGTGAATATGAAAGAATAATCATCTTTTATCTAAAATAAAAAAAATTGATGAAGCTATTTTAGTATTATATGGTAGGTAAAAGATGAAAAAAATCAAGTAATTTTATTAATGTCTATAACAATATATTGGGTATTTCTTCTTTATACTTATAATCTCAGATTTCTACCTCATATATAACTATGTAATCATATTATTGTTTGCACCTTTATAATGAATTAAGAAACTAAATATCTTGTATTAAGTTACTTGAACTCACTCACTTGTATTAAGAAGTAACAATACTTTCATACAGAGGAACTCTTCTTGGCTAACTTGAAGCTTGACAAACTCCTGTGGGATCTGCCACATGGTAAGGCATAATGAATAGAATGATGATTCTTTCATCCGCTGTCTTGCACCAGACACAATACACAAAAGAAAAAGCAACAGGAAAAAAAAATAGTATCTCAGCCAATTTAGGTAATTTATCAGGGAATATGATTTTGGTAATTACCTTACATATTACCGAGTATGACTACTACTTTTAACAAACAAATCCAATAATTGGAATTTTAAATGTCTTTTACAATTTTCACAATACTGAATTTTTGAGATCAAGAAATCTTAAAATTAGAAAATTATATGAAATACACACTGACCAAGATTAACATTGTTTCTCATTTTTATTATCACACTTTAAATATCTAAACCAAGAAAACACAGCAGAGGTGTAGGAGTTAAGAATGTGGAGGTGAAGAATGCTCAGAAATGTTTTTATTTACTTACAAATTATTTTCTATGAAAACATATAATTATATAATGTGTGCAATTAAATAGGAGAATTCAGTTCACACAGCTTATCATATTTTGAACTTTTCTAGGGAAATATACAATAATACAGAAAAGAGTAAAAGAGAACATTGGGAAGCATTAATTAATTGACGAGGTTAAACACAAGCGCTGAAGGTTGAGAAAATTTAATTAAGGTATTTTCTCAACCATGTCTTGTTTTATAATGTCTGGATTAGTCAAATGAAGCTAACAAGAATAATAAAATTATATTTTGACTCAAAAGAGATAAGACTCTCACTGTCATTGAGATTATTTGGCAGATTATATAATTCTTCAGAGACTCAATTTCCTAAACTGTAAAATGAAGAATGCAGATTCCTTATTTCAAGGAATTATTGGATAACATGTGATGAAACATGGAAATTATCTAAAAATTATAATATATAAGTGTAAGTTACTGTTATATACTTCAAAGTCAGGATTCACCATTAGAACAATATAAATATTATCATGAAAAATTCTTATTCAGTTAAAGAGTATATGTAGAAAATTATAGTTATTTAAATATAATAAAGTAAATTGCAATATTTATCTTTCAGTTTTTAAAATAAATTACCAGCCTAATTTGTCCAGTAGGAAGAAAGATGTTTTTACTTTTCGAATGTAAGTCAATAACAAAAATTTTTGTTTATTTTATTATTGTCATTAGTATCAAGCTATGAAATTTAAAATTGATAAATGAAACATTTATCTTTAAATATATTTCTTGATACATTCTTGACATGTAAAACAATTGGATTTGATACAACTATAATATATTTTGAAACAAGGAAAAAGCTCCAAATATCAAATACAGTAAAATGACATAATCTTATTAATATCATCATATCAAGAACACCAAATATATCTATTTAATAGATGGTGATCATCTATTAAAATATAACTTTCAAAATTATCCTATATGTATACTTATAGTAACAAAAACAACAAAAGTTACTACTTACTCATTTAGTATTAGATCAGGTGCAAAATACAGCATCTGCCCACTGACGTGTTTGTAGGATCTCCATCCTAGACCAAACACCATTAAGCTCATCCAAGAATACTGAATGAGAGTTATCTGGTCATCAATATGCAAATTTCGAAAACCTACAAAACAAATATAAAAATACAGTGATCCATAATAATGACTGAATTATGTCAAAAACATTGAAAATACATATAAATTTGAAAATAGGTATAGGTAGGGATAATGTTTTCAATCTCAACATATTTTACACTGAAAATGAGAAAACATTAATAAAAAATACATCCTAAAATATCAGCAACTTTGGAAGTGACTTAAAAATTAGTCCCAGATTTAGCATTTCTGGGAAACTGATAAGTGAATCCATGATCCATCACTCATTCATGCAACACCCATTTAATGAGAATCATTCATGTGCCAGGCACTGCATAAAAATGCTGCAGTTATGAAGATGACTACGACTCAATCCTAGCCTCCAAAGAAGCTCGCAATTCAACAGGAGAGACAAGCACATGAGTGTTAAAGGGAGTGCATTAGTTAATCAGGAGGGAAGTCAGGAAAAATTTCCCAGAAAAATAAAAAGATAATGCCTGAATGGACTATAATTATTTTTTTTAAATCTCAGTTCTTTTTAAACATAAACTGGTCTTACTTTGTAAAACCACTGCTTTCAGTTGTGTAATATCTAATTTTCTTTTAACAACTCTTAACTATGTCTTAGATTCCAAAGTTGTCAGGTCACTTTCATTCTCTGAAACTTAATCTATTCTTGTTTTAAACTTCCATGTTGCTTAAGAGATTTAGAATCAATTAATCTTAATTAATCTCTCTCTCTCTCTCTCTCTCTCTGTGTGTGTGTGTGTGTGTGTGTGTGTGAATGCTTTGGTTTTCCATCATCTTTTAGACTGTTCTCTGGTGTTGGTGGCAGAAGGAAGATGGCAGGAAAAGAGCAAATGAATCTTGATTTAATCATGTCTTCCCAATTGTCTCTCCATGTCTTCCCAATTGTCAAGGGAAGATTACCAGCACAACAATGAATAACTTAAAGGTGAGAGAAGCAAAGATGTGTTTGGAGATGTAGGATGGGGTCAGATCATACGAGGTCTTGCACATCTATTAAGGAGCAATGGGAGTGACAGAGCCTTGCACTGTAGATAGATCCGTTTTAGCCATGTGGTAGGTGGATCCAAGGGAATAAGTCTGGAGTTAGAACAGTTGGGAGATACTGTCAAAGCCCAGATGAGAGGTGATAAAAGCTAGAAGTAAGTCAAGTCAACACATTAGAATCAAGAGGAGAGAGTGCATCAGAAAAATATTTAAAGAAAAATCAAAGACATTTGTCAAGTGATTATAGGTAGATGGGAAGGAGAAGGAATCAAGTACATCTTACAGTACTTTTCTTGAATGGTAGATGATGATAACAGCATTGCTGAGATGAAATAAAGGAAAAGAAACTTGCTAGGGAGAAAGTAGTTTTAGATAAGATTGAGGGGTCAACATCTTGATATCAGCTGGACATAGAAATTAGAAGTATGGGGAGATATCTGGGCTAAAAATATTAATATAAATTTGAAAGTTATCTGTATCTTAGTATAGCTAAAACAATAAAAATGTTTTAAATTAAAGGCATAGAGAAAAACAGTGTTTTGTTGAGAACATCAACCACTTTCTATAAAGCTATTTTAAAAACATCTATTTTCTCTAAAAATCCACTGACGTTCACTTACAAATAATCTGTTTCAAAAAAACTAAAGCAAAACTTAATTCATTAGCTATGAAGAGCAAAAGAAATTTATTTCCTGACAGTGTTAATCATGTCAAGGTAGGTAGCAGAAAAGAAGGCTCTTTTCTTTATACACTTCCGATTGTCCCATCTTCATGTGAATAATAGAAAAATTGCTTTTCTCTTCTTAGAAATCCTTAACCTCAGTAAGACAAAAAACAACTCATATGCATATTCATAATTAGAAATGCCATAGTAAGCCTTTACCTTTTACTAAGAAAGTATGCTCTTTAGTGTCTAACTAACCTTTCCTCCCTCTCTCCCTCCCTCCCTTCCACTTTTTCTCCCTCCCTCCCTCTTTCCTCTCCTCTTATTCCCTGCTCCCTAATACCATCCTACTTTGCTTTCCTTCTTCCTTTCTCTGTGTGGACAGGATTCCCCATTAGTTGTAGTTTTGTGAGAACAAGTACCCTATTTTCCTACTTTCCCACTGAGAAAGCTGGGTAAAGCTTCTCCTTCTCTGGGCTTGCGGCATAGGTTTAGGCCATGGAACTTACACTAACAGGAATTTGAATAAGAAAATAGTAAAGCAATGATAAAGATATGACTATTCTTGCTGATGGTGGTGTCCAGATAATGAGATCCAAAGGGAGGATTTGTGATGCTTGCTTTTTAGCCCTTCAGAGGTGCCTTGGCTTCTACCCGTGTTCTAAGCTTGTCCTCTAGCTTCTGTTCAGTGAATTCCTGGTGTCCTCTCAGTAAATTATTTTTTTTAATTTTTCTTTTGTTTTTAATAGGATTTTCATTGTCGTTGTTTGTTTTATAATTAACATAGTTGATTTTTATTGTTGGCATGCAAGGATCCTGGTTTACTCAGATGCAGAAAGACTCTCTAAATAACCAGCCAAAAAAATCTTGGCATGCAGTTTTTGTAATTCTTTATTTCGTTTGCATATGACTTAAATGCCTCTTCAAGTATAGGTCTACATATTAACTTTGTAAAATTATAAAGCTTTACACAATAAATCTAATACATAAATGCTGCTTGTAAGTCAGATATTTAAGAGACTACAAAACTGGATAATTTTGTGATAAAATTTAGAGTCATCTGACAAGAAATCAATGAAATTGTCTTAATTTTTGAAAAGTAAGCCTTTCTAAAGGGAGGCACATATAAATCTCCCTATTGCTGATCTGTCTCAACAAGTTGGAAGGAAGTCAGGACAAAAGACCCACGTTCCAGTCGTGGCTGTACCACTTTAACAGCCATTTTGGAAACGTCATTTATTACCATTGAATCTAAAGTTCTTCATAAGTAAAATCACAATGATAATGATAACTAACTCAATGAATTGCTATGAGACAAATGGGATAATTATGCACATTGTAGAATACTATGCAGATATTTATTATTAGTCTATCGATGCAACCGAATTGCTCATTGGAGTAATACTAGTATGAAATCCACCAGTCTGATGGGAAGTCTCTAATATTAAAGCATAATGGCATAAAAAGGAGGGATTTTATATATTATAGAACCTATAATAACTAAAGTATAAATGTTAGTAATGGTGAAGAAATTTTAAAGATAAATTATGTGTTCATTCTGGAATATATATTTTCCAGAATATACACTTTATGTATGTTGTTATATATAACAAATTATGTATTTCATATAAAAAGGCAGGCTCATAGAAAGTTAATTTTCATTAATCAGATGTCTTAAAACATTAACTGAGTGTTCGCTATAATATCCAGGAATACATTTGTTATTCTCTATCTTTCTTGGTGAATTTTATAACTTTCTAAAAAAAGTATTTGATAATATTTAAATATTTGACTTAATTGCTATAATTTTTCACTTCAGGCCTTTGTTTTATGTTAGTCTTTGAGTAGCTTAAAAAATTTTACAAAATTATATAACAATTAAATTGTTCTATATCCAAAAACAGATCCTGTCTACATCTGGATGTTTACATTAACTTTATCCTACTCTTCGTTTTTGTTTTTGTCTCTTTGCTCTTTTCTTTGTTTTTGCATTCTGGGATTATTAATGACTAGAAATCCAGGCTTTTATTTTATTACAACATGGGCAAATCTTATTAAAATAACTTAAAGTTTATAAAATTACCAATATTTATAACAGAAACTGCATTTCTGTTTGACAAAATGGAATAGAACTCAGAAAATAACCTTTATTTACTCTACCTTTTACAGTGCTCATCTGTGATAAATGTACAACAATGTTAAATTGACTTGAACACACCTAGTATAGAAATGCTATTTTTTCCTTATTAACTGTAGTATCATTCATTACTTTATACTGAAACAAAGCTGGGAACACTGAGATCAAATTCCCAATGGTGATAATGATCAGTTAAACTTAGTACGTTTGAGGTGACCAAAATGAAAACCTGTACATACGGAAGTGATGGATGATCACTAACTGTGTTTAACAAATGTTTAAAAAACAAAGCACTCTTTTCCTTTTAGGTGAGTTGACCTGATATTTCTGACAAAAGCCCTGTTACAGCTGTCCAATTTCAGCTTAAAAAATTATCAGAAAGTCTATAGTAAAGAGATGGCCTTGGACTGGGGTATGGTGGCTCATGCCCGCAGTCCCAGTGCTTTGGGAGGCAAGGCAGGAGGGTCATTTGAGGCCAGAAGTTTGAGACCAGCCAAGACCCACTCTCTACAAACAATTTAAAAAAATATTCCAGGTGTCGTGGCAATACACCTGTAGTCCCAGTTACTGGGGAGGCTGAAGCAGGAGGATGGCTTCAGCCCAGGAGTTCTAAGCTGCAGTGAGCTATAATCATGCCAACTGCACTCCAGTCTGGGTGACAGAGTGAGAACCTATCTCAAGAAAAAAAAAAAAAAAAGATGGCCTGCATGACCTACTAAGTTCCCCAGTCTTACTTCCAGAGTTTTGACAAAATATGTGAGTTTTGCTTCTATAAAAAATGTCATGTAATTGAAACAGATAATCTACAACAATGGCAGAGCATTAAATATCTCAGCACCTTCTGACAGAAAGCATCAACTTTCATACGTAAGTACCAGTGCTGAGAAGCACAAAGAAGCTTCAATACAATAAGTATAATCACCAACATATGTTCGATGATTTATTTTAAATAAGAACTTAATGTCTAAGAATCTAAGGTAGTACCGCTCTTTGTATATCAATTCTGTAATTTAAATTTCTATAAATATAAATATTTGGGAGGAAGCATTATACTTGCAGTTAGGATTAAGATTAAAAAAATGCTGTTTCTGCCTTTTTTTTCTTTATTTTTTCCAACCCCCCAACCCCTGCTATCTGTCCCCTAGTCCCCCCACCCCCCAACAGGCCCAGATATGTGATGTTCCCCTCCCTGTGTCCATGTGTTCTAAAAATGCTGTTTCTGCCTTTAACTCTACAGTCTTGTGAGACAGAAAAAAAAGTAGAACACAATTGTAACTCAGTCACAGTGTTATGGTTGACAAGCGCAAAGAAGACACGGGAGAATACAATGTTTCCTCACCCAGTCTAGGAAAGCTCCGAAAAATATTCCCAGGGGAAGAAACAAGTGATATGAATCCTGAAAGATAGTTGCAGGTCAGTCAAAGGAAGATGTGGGGAAAGAGATGGGCTGCTGGGTAGGAAAAAGAATATGGGCCAGAGAAGGGGGCTGAAAGTTGAGCAAATGGCATTTAGGGAATTAGATCCTAGAGTCGTGTGAAGAGGAATGATGAGAGGTAACCTGCCAATTCAGCGGCTGGATCACAGGAAGCCCGTGGATATTGAGGCTACGGAGTTTGGATGCTATTTTGAAAAAGAAATGGAAAATATGATTGATTATAATTGTTTTAGAAAGGTCATTCTCGGGGTAGAATAGAGAATCATTTGGGAGCCATGTAAAATTGGTGGTAATAGAATCAGTCAGGAGGCTGCAACATGAATCCAAGTTAAAAAAAAAAAAAAAAAAAAAACCCAAACTAAGTTGGGGAAGTAGCAACAGAAGTAGCATTATAAAGAATCATATATGTAATAAGTAGAGTTGATAGAATTTGATAAATTAGTGGGTAAGAGGTGAAGGAGAAAGTGAGCCAAGGATAATACCAAAAATTCTGGGTGAGGTGCCATTTCAAGATACTGAAAAAGGCTTTAGGTTTTTGAGGTCATGTTAACTTAGAAGTTCATCTATGTGGAGCTGTGTAATAACCAGCTGAAAGTCCAGTAGTTTAGTAGAGGGTCTGGCTAATACTATGTGTCTTTAGGAGTCATCAAAAAGTAGTGGTAGTTGAAGAGAAGACTATAAATGAGCTTATGCAGACTATATAGAATGAGAAATTACTGGAAAGACAGAACCCAGGACATAAATTTATAGTGTGGGTGGAAGAACAAATCTACACAGGCATCAGGAAATGTACATAGGAGAGAAACATATCTACCAGGAAGACGAGTGACAAATGATGAAGCAAGAGTTTTAGCAAGAAATAGTTACTTTGCCAATAGTCCCAGAGGCATGTGAAGCACATTAAAGGCTGCAAATAGTCATGTGATTTGACAAGTCACCATTTTTGTTGCCATTGGCAATGATAATTTCAGTACAA
Organism: Callithrix jacchus; assembly: GCF_049354715.1. NCBI lineage: Eukaryota > Metazoa > Chordata > Mammalia > Primates > Cebidae > Callithrix > Callithrix jacchus. Next base: position 38,576,733 of record NC_133511.1, on the reverse strand, counting down.
TAGATTGTGAGAAAAACCATTTTTTTAGTTTTTATCAACACATTTATTAAGACCTTTACTCTCAGTAGACTACTCCCATTTCTCTCTCATCATTTTTTTCTGGGGAGCAATAATCTAATTGACTCTTTTGATTTTGGAAGAAAGAAATGAAATCCTTTGTCAAGATGCAGTGACTGTCACTGACTCAAAAGTTGTTTTGGCTTCAAAAGCAGACAAATGAGACAGTGCTGTTCCAGTACTCCAATACTCTGATCTTAATAATTGCAAGTAGTGTGGTGAAATGACACACACAAAAAGCATGTCCTAAAAAATTCAAGGTTTAAAAATGTCAAAGCACTGATCTAAATGAATTTTTCACTAAGTTAACTGAAATATCAAGACAAAATATGTACAATGGAAATCTTTCCCTCATACCCCTCTGTCACATCAGTTTCACTGCAAGGTACTGTAATTTAAAGGTGATACTGAATTGTACATTAGTACTTTTAATTTAAACTCTAACATCTACAGTTAATTTTTTTTTTTTGAGACGGAGTTTCGCTCCTGTTACCCAGGCTGGAGTGCAATGGCGCGATCTCGGCTCACCGCAACCTCTGCCCCCTGGGTTCAGGCAATTCTCCTGCCTCAGCCTCCTGAGTAGCTGGGATTACAGGCACGTGCTACCGTGCCCAGCTAATTTTTTGTAATTTTTAGTAGAGACGGGGTTTCACCATGTTGACCAGGATGGTCTCGATCTCTTGACCTTGTGATCCACCCACCTCGGCCTCCCAAAGTGCTGGGATTACAGGCTTGAGCCACCGCACCCGGCCCATCTACAGTTAATTTTTAAAACCCTCCTTGATGAGCCCATAAGTTATGCTTCTAAGTTTACTTTCTATTATTCAATTCAAAATAAATTTATTGTCAGTGGTTTCTTAACATTTGGGTGATTTAATCTCTTGAAGGGCAGTACTTAGTGTAGCAGTGTCTGAGGCTGTTTGTCCATCGTACAAATGTGTTTCCTCAATCGGTAGCTACTAAAAGCTTTAATTACTACCCTGTGGGGAGACCGTATATAAAATTTTTGATGTTACTAGCTCTCACACTTGAAAAAGTTGAGAATCATTAACATGCTGGTTGAATGTATTTGTCACCAAACATATCTCATGCTTTTCTTATTTCAGCCACACTGTTCCTTCTGTCTAGAATGCTTTCTCTTCTCATGATTTATCAAAGTCTTGATTTTCCTGCAGTTGAAATGACATTTTGTCTCTGAAGTCTTCTTTAACCCTTGAAGCCAAAAATGTTCTTCTGCCCCCACTTTCATTATATCTGTATCTTACATGACATTAACATAGAACCATAGTTGTTCTTCTCTCTCCCACTGGAGTGAAAGTTCCTTAATAGAGGGAATATGTCTTGTTCATTTAAAAAAAAAAATCACATATTGTGTTCCTCTACATTTCAAATAAGAAAATACCACCCACTAAAGCTACAGATGAAAGCCAATGTAAAATCATTCTTACATAGATGCTAAATGTCAGATGCAATGTATCCTAAGAAATGGTTTATAAATATGCTGTCATAAGGCCAGAGCATCTTGCAAGTCTCTATTAAAGAAAAATGGGTGGGGTGTTTTGGCTCATGTCTGTAATCCCAGAACTTTTGGAGGCTGAGGTGGGCAGATCACTTGAGCCCAGGAGTTCGAGACCAGCCTAGGCAACACAGTGAAACGCAATTTCAATGAAAAATAAAAAAACAAGCTGAGCAGGGTGTTGCATGCCTGTAGTCCCAGCTAATCAGGAGGCTGAGTTGTTTGGATCTCTTGAGCCTAAGAGGTCTAGGCTGCCGTGAGCCAAGATCATGCCACTGCATTCCAGCCTGGACAACAAAGTGAGACCCTGTCTCAAAAAAAAAAAAGATATACCTGAAATATTTCTGGAGAAATATAAGATAAACTGCCATTACTGTAACAGATCTAAGATAATGGAAGAGTATAGACAAAGGAGAAATGAGAAAGCCCTGACCAGGCAATAAGAATTCTCAGGGCACCTGCAGATATATGCCTACATGGCTTCATAAATGCTGTCACCTTTGTTACGATGGTCATTCTGCATCGGATCTTAATGTAACTTCCCAAACACAGTTTCCTATTGTGAAAGAATGATCTGATCTTGGCAATATAAGTTTCTTGGCAATATAAGTATTATGAATATTTATATTGTGTATGTGTGTGTGTGTGTGTGTGTGTGTGTGTGTGTGTGTGTGTGTGTCTATCTCACTGTAAGTGAGTTGGTTAGTTGACATTCTGGCTTATTAGTGAAGTTCACTTAACAAAAGTCTGTCTTCCGCAGATTTATAAGTCATATTACACAAGAGTGAATGAACAAAATACACTTTTTTTACATGCAAAACTGATGACAAGATGCTAGGATGTGCTGCATCAAAATGCATTCACACTGTAAGCCCAGCCTTGTAGCTTTTCTTTCTAAACCACTGTTTAATTATTAGGTATCACACATAGCAGGTACATAATAGACATTTACTGAGTGAATAAGTGAATAAAAACTGTAAGTTTAAAGTTAATTGAAATCAGTTTTAAGTAGCTAATGATACTAAATTACTTTCTATATATGTGTCCCTCCAAGTCCTTTCTCAGAGGTCAGTCACTCTAGTTCATTGACCATTTTCATAATTCATTCAATGGTGCTATTCCTAAAATGCAGACCATGAAAATATGCATCTTGTGGCCTGTGGCCTTAGTGTGGGTAGTACTAATGTTGCCATTATTCTAATTTACTACACGAAAAATATATTTTACAACATTAAAAAGTTGCCACCAAAATCAATGTAAGAGTTTTTTCTCTTTCTTTTTTTTGAGGTTGTGTGGGGGTCAAAAAACCCTGATAGATAACTAACTGTTTCCAGTTAAAAAGCTCACTTAGCTTTTCTCCAAAGTCAGTAAGTTATTTTCAATTACAGCTGGTTATTTTCTAACATTACCAGCTGATGCTAGAATCTTTTCAAACAATAAAGAACCTCCAAAATGCAAACAAAAGGAATACAAGTGATATGATAAAAATCATATCATGTTTTCCAAATAATAGAACAATGGAGAAACATTAAATACATGTTTAAACATTCATTTTTAAACAAAAAAAGGTTTATCAATGCTATTGGGTTATTTTTATTTATTAAAGCTCTATCAGATTTGATAACCACTATATGACAAATCTTAAACATTCAGAATGTTCAAAAAATATTATCTGTTTAAGGCCTTTCAGTGAGACTGAAGCCAGTAAGAATCTGGGCATTTTGATTTTTCTATAAAATTACTTCATTTTCACTAGAATACTGAATTCTATTAAATTTTCTCAATACATATTTTTTTAAAAGATTCAACAAACAAGTATCTATTTTTCTTTGTGTTTCATGTAATTGAATTTTCAGTTACAATTCATCTATTGTATTTCAAACCTTTCAGGTAGAATAATAACAGAATCATATTAAGGCAAATTGGGAAGAAATTCTTTTTCTAAAAATGCTATTGAATTTACTTGGGAACTAAAAGGACATAATATGTTTAATTCTTGATCAGATTAGAAAAATAATTCGGTCTATAGCAGTATAAGGATATTACTGATGTGAAGAGAATATAATTTTTTAAAAAGTTCTGTTTCTGATTATCAGAGTAACACCTTCACAAACAATTGCTACACATGTATTCTTCTGGCTCTGCAGTCCAAGATTTAACCAAATGAGAATTTCATCCTTGTTCTTCTTTCAAGTACTTGGCTCCTTCAGAGCTATGGTGAGGGAGCAAAAATAGCTGATAAGTAAAGTGACTGAAATTCTTCCGTGATGATATAATCCAAGTTCTCCCTGTTGCTGGGCTATACTCCCTTTGTCTGGGTATAAATTAGAGGAATAGTGACTAGAGGTTCTTTTCTCTGTGTGCTATTATTTTTAAAAGTAATTTCTGTTTAGGAATTTTGATTTCTTAATTGACTTTTGACGTCTTACTGTACTCTGAATACTATTTTGATGCGTTATATGAGTTTATAAATTCAGTTTCATTTTCAACCGAACGAGGTTAGTTGAATTAAGGTATAAAATGAATTGGGCATTTATTAAAAAATGGTCAGTTTGTCATTTCTGAGGTACTGTAATATCTGTGGTTGAACACATAAACCTGAACTATTTCTTATTAGCATAAGTTTCATGTATGCAATTTCTGACTCATCAATAAGACTCAGTGTGTTCACTATTTTTTGATATTTCTGTAACACATATTAGGGTCCTAGACAAATATTTTGAACTGCTGAAACAAATAGTATCACATGCTGTTTTATGTTGTAGTTAATTTACTGCACAGAATGTTTTATTTAACAATCTACTCGTACGACAAACACAGTACATTTTTTATTGCATGCTGTATATAAAAATGATTATTACCTGGCAGTGATTTAGACCACTTGACTACTGAAAGAAGTTGCCTCTCGCCTAGTTGATTAAGACTCGTCAGCAAAGAACTGGAGGTGTCAGGTTTTGTGTTGTCATGCCCTGCGTAGATCACATCTGGTTCAATGCTCAGTAACAGGTTGATCAGTGGTGGAATCAACTGTATGTCTTGACTTGGTGAAAAAGTGAATCTCTGGCTTAGGGCTTGGTTTTCATTTGGAATGCCCACTGGCTGTGGGAGAGCAACAGCATCTAGTGCTCTCATAACTCTGACTTTATTGAATTTTTTAAATTTTCGACCTACGTAGAAGAAAAAAAAAAAAAGAAAAAAAAGAAGTTCATGTAAATATGAACTCAATATCCCAGTATAGTATTATTTTTCCTAAGTCTTAGAATCATAGCATTATACATTTTAGCATCAATCTAATAAAATAGAATGTCTTATTCTTATTAAAATGTTAGATTCTAAAATTAAAAAAATAAATTAAAACATGTGACTCTCAGTTAAAAAAAGGTTAGGCCTCAGACTTGGATTAAATAATTAGTTACATGAACAATCGGGGTGGGTGGGGTGTGGGTAATTGCACCAGTATCCTGCAGGGGTTATGGAGCTTTGTAGGAGAAGATACAAATGAAAAGACAAAGAGTTTTTAGTAGAGACTAAGCTCAGGATTCGTCCATATACTGACACAACTACCTTCTAAAAAGCTAATGCTACAGACTACATTAATTGAAACTTAGTCTATACAGGTTGTTAAATCTTCTTCAGTGTTTTATTCTTTTAAGAATATGTTAAAAGATAAGCATTTATTTGCAAACCCTGCAAAATCTTTTATACAATTTCAATGGATTCACTGATTTCTTAAAGTCAATCCACCTCCACTTTTATGAGATAGATTTAAGACTGAAAATTAATAATCCTTTTTCTAAATTAATGAAAGAGAAAGTTTACACACTGGTCAGATCACATTTGTATTTTTGGATAATTTCTAGAGTTTCTACTTTGATGAATTCTGGTACGTTGGGGGAAAAAAGGATGGGGAGATGAGTAGAATCTGCTTTATGAGAAATGATTGAAGAAGAAAAAGATGATTATTTCAGAAAGAATTAAAGAAAGTCCTGGTGATATTCTGTCAGGCTGGATTTAGCCCCACCTGCTTTGTGCCAGGCAAGGGCTCCTTAGCAGTATGAATTACAGTGACTATTTAACTAAGGGAAGCCTGATTCCTGCAATTATCTAAGCAGAGGTTACAATCTGCTGGCTCTAGTATCTGATCATGCCCACAGAAATGTTTTGTTTGGCTCAGACAATGCTGACCAGAGATATGAGAACATCTGTGAATTACTTAGGTGACAAAATCTGTTAAAGTTTAGTTGCAATGGTTGCTTTTGGATGGGGCATAAATATTGCAGTTTGCCCAGTTCCTTCCAAAAACTGGTAGTAAGCCAATGGTCTCTTCAGTCTTGTCACTCGATCCACTTATTTACTTGGTCTCTGTACACATTTGTCTCTGTGATTTCTGAACACAGGGTATTGTCATAAAGAAAAAGTATTACACTTGTTCTATAAAGCCGCAAGGAATGGTCAGGGGCAGTGGCTCATGCCTGTAATTCCAGCACTTTGAGAGGCCAAGGCAGGCAGATCATCTGAGGTTAGAAGTTAGAAACCAACCTGGACAACATAGTAAAACCCTGTCTCTACTAAAAAATACAAAAATTCGCTGGCCATGGTGGCAGGCATCTGTAATCCCAGTTACTCAGGAGGCTGAGGCAGGAGAATCACTTGAACCTGGGAGGCAGAGGTGGCAGTGAGCCAAGATTGTGCCATTGCATTCCAGCCTGGGTGACAAGAACGAAATTCTGTCTCAAAAAATACCTTCAAGGAGTTGAGCTAGAACTTGAGAATTTATAGGAGATGGAAAAACAATTGCCATGGTTAATAAACAAAGGGGATTCAAAATTATTTGCAGAGATCAAACGAGTTTTCTGGGGAAAGCAATGAATCCCAATGGGAAGGGAGGGAACAATTATGGAGTGTTTACTGTATGCCAGGAATTGTGTGTGTGTGTGTGTGTGTGTGTCTAAGGGAAGGTAATGTTAAAACGAGGGCTAAAGAAAAACGTTTCCCTGTCCTTGACTATGATCTTGAATAAACGTACCACCTGTTTGTCATTTTTGTTTATTTTTCCAGTGTTTTTCAGCAATACAAATCTGCTAAATGAATGAAAGAAAACATTATTATGTCTTTTCCATCTCCCACTCTGAATAGCTTCCTTGTCTTTATTATCTATTGCTGTGCAGTTATGCACTATATAATACTGTTTCAGTCAGTGACCGACCACATATACAACAGTGTTTTCCTAAGATAATATTTTTTACTGTACTGTATCTTTAGATGTGTTTAGATATACAAATACGTACCATTGCATTACAGTTGGCTACAGAATTCAATAGAGTAATGTGCTGTACCAGTTTGTAGCCCAGGAGCAATGGGCTACACCATACAGCCCAGGCGTGTAGTAGGTTATACCATCTAAGTTTGTGTAAATGCACTCTATGATGTTCATTGATAAAATTGCCTACTTCATGACAGAATTCTCAAAAGGTTTCCCTCTGTTTGTTTCCTTCAGGTTACATACCTTCCTCCACCAGGTTTGCCGCCCCATAACAATAGGGGCTAGGTCCATTTTATTCGCCAGGAATAAAATTTGAATAGATTTGAAGCTTTATAAACTGCTAACTACACGGTGGACTCCCGATAAATATTTGCTAAGTTATTAAAGTAGTTGTTTTGACTTAACATAACTTAAAATAAGACTATCAGAAGAGAGTACTAAAACGGGAATGTGAACAGCAATATGATTTTTAAAAATTGATTTTTTTTTATATGGAATATTTGTTCAAAGAAGTTATTCCTAACCTTTATATATAAGAACCACTACTAAGTAATGCAAGTAACAAATAAATCTGTAGAATTTCATGTAATTTTCTTTTAGCATTTCCTGATTGAGAAAATAGACAGTGGCAAAAAGTACTCAGAATTCAGTGACAATTTACAATGACTCTGTATTATATTTTTGCATCTCTGAAAAATAATGACACCTGGTATTTTGGGTAATCTAAGCAGAGAGTAGGTGTGCGGGAGTCAATGGTCCTCCATTCCCTTGCCCACTGCATCAACATGAGAAGATGGTAGGCATGGGGGCCTTGTTTGCTGGAAGGAGGAAAGATTTGGGCTCAGATAGTGGGGGTGAACAAGCGAGGATAAGAAAGTGGATGGATAAGGTGGCTGAATAGTTGTCTCCTATTCAAGCTGATGGATGAGGTTTTGAGGGATGGAATCAGAAGCAGATGTAATGATATGGGGGAGGTTTAGCGGAAAATAGCTCCATTTGGAGAATATTTTCTTTGTGGCCAATCTACAGTATGGCTACCCCTGTGCTCTGCCTTTCCTCATGTTACAATGCATGAATTGTATCTGTTCCTGACATTTTGGTATCAAATGTTACTCCTTCTCACCCATTTAGGGACTTTTCTCTGAAATTATTTGCTCTCTTGTCTGTATCCTCTAGTAGTCCCTCTCAAGCATAATCTATTCCGTGGAGAAATATCACTCTCTCCATTTCCTCTCCTCCAATTCTCCCTTGAACCTTCTCCATTCAGGTTATTCCTCTTCTGATTCCAACCAAATTATTCTTGGCAAGGACTTCAAAGATTTACAAATGTCAAAAAACAAGTTTTCAGTCCTGGTCTCAACCCAGGTAAGCACATGACACATTGATCTCTTCCTTCTTCTTGTAACACTCACTCATTTGGCTTCCACATCTTTCATTCTTGTAGTTACTCTTTCAGTCTTTCTGGCTAGCTCTTTTTCATCTTCTCAACTTCTAAATCTTTGAGTACCCAGAGCTCAGTGTTCAGACTTCTCTTAGACATCTATGATCTCTTTCTAGGTGTCTGCATCTAGTCCTGTGTCCCTAATGTCATCTAGACACGAATGATTCCAAAATGTATAGTCCTAGTCCCAGCTTTTCTCCAAAACTCTAAACTCAACTATCCAACTCTCTTCTCAGCATCTCCACTTGTATTTCTAACAGACCCCTCAAATTTAATATGTTTAGAGCAGAGTTTTGATACACTGGCCCAAAACCTACATCTTCTAGGTTTCCAACTTCATTTACATACCTGCTCTGGCCCCAAAGTCTAGAGTCATTATTGATACCTCAATTATTCTCCCACCTCATATCTAATACATCAGCAGATCCTGGTGGATGACCATGAAAATATAACCCAAATCCAAATCCCTGTTTCCATGGCTTCCACCATAATTTAAGTTCCCACAATCACAGTTGGATTATTGTAACATATGCTGGCTGGTTTCCCAGCTTTCACTTTTTGTAGCCCATTTTCTATACAACTTTAAACAGTAAAATCAGACTATGTCACTCCTTGCCTACTATTTTCAGTGACTCCTGATTCTACTTAAAATGAAGTTAAAATTCCTATGAAGCTCTACAAGGCCCAACTTCCCCTTGCATAGATAGCCTCTCTTCTCTTCTCCTTCATGCTCCACCCATATTGACACCAACTTGCCCTTAAAGTGTATTTCTGCCTTGTGGTCTGACACTGACTGTTTTCTCTGCCTAAAATGATTTTTTCCTTGGATATTTGCATGGCTTGCTTTCTCACCTCCTTTATATTTCTGCATATCACCTTATCAGACAGCTTGTTCTTGTCTATCCTCTACATAGGTATTTATAACATATATATCCAGATTATACAAAGAATTTCAATAAATCAGAAAAGGAGTGAACAGATATTTCAAAGATAAAGAAAAATACAGACAATAAAATATAACGATATGATTGACCTCACTAGTAACCAGAGAAATGCAAAGTAGGACCACAGTGAGACAACATCTACCTAAAATGCCAAGAACACAGAATACAGAAACACACAAAATAATACAGAGCTGCCATAGAGTGTATACTACTACTTTAAAAACAATCTAGCATTATCTAGTAAAGCAAAACATGATCATGTATTACAATCTGCAGTTTCATGCCCAGGATTGCAGTTTACCTACAGAAACTCTCAAACATGAACCACCAGAAGACATGTGCAATAATGTTCACAATTACACTGTAGGTAAAATATAGAAAATGTCAAGTGGAAGCAGATGTCAATACATGAAAATGGATAAATTGTACATCCTCATAGAATGAAATAATGCAGTGTAGAAAAAAAGCCCCAGAATATTACACATCAGAATTAAAAACACACAAATACAATCTTGGGCAGTAACATCAAATTGCATAAATACACATACCATTTCTAAGAAAAAAAGACCTCAAAACTAAAAAATATATTAATGTGGAACACATAGATATTTAAAGAACCTATATAATAATATTAAAAATAATGAATTCCAAATTAAAGATATAGAGGTTTTCTGGAGAAAGGGACAGAGGAATGTGATCAGGAAGAAATACATAATCAATTTCAAGATATTGATAATATATACATTTTCCAGCTGAGTACACATGTGGATATTAATTATATTGTTTCTATATGTCATTTGCTTTATATGCATTTTTTGTGTGAATAAAATACTTTATATTAAAAAGTATGGCTTATTCTCAGGATACAAAATCAGTGTGCAAAAATCACAAGCATTCCTATAAACCAATAATACACAAAGAGCCAAATCATGAGTGAACTCCTGTTCACAATTGCTACAAAGAGAATAATACCTAGGAATACAAGGGATGTAAAAAACCTCTTCAAGGAAAACTACAATCCACTGTTCAAGGATATAAGAGAGGACACAAACAAATGGAAAAACATTCCATGCTCATGGATAGGAAGAATCAAGATTGTCAAAATGGCCGTACTGCCCAAAGGAATTTATAGATTCAATGCTATCCCCATTAAACTACCATTGACTTTCTTCACAGAATTAGACAAAATGACTTTAAATTGCATATGGAACTGAAAAACAGCCTGTATATCCAAAACAATCCTAAGTAAATAGAACAAAGCTGGAGGCATCACACTACCTGACTTCAAACTGCATTACAAGCCTACATTAACCAAAACAGCATAGTACTGGTACCAAAACAGATATTTAGACCAATGGAATATAACAGAGGCCTCAGAAATAACACCATACATCTACAACCAACTGATCTTTGACAAACCTGATGCAAACAAGCAATAGGGAAAGGACTCCCTATTTAATAAATGGTGTTGGGAAAACTGGCTAGTCATATGCAGAAAACTGAAACTGGACCCCTTCCTTACACCTTATACAAAAATTAAGATGAATTAAAAACCTAAGTATAAGACCTAAAACCATAAAAACCCTAGAAGAAAACCTAGGCCATACCATTTAGTACCTAGGCATGGACAAAGACTTCATAACTAAAACACCAGAAGCAATGGTTAAAAAAAAGCCAAAACTGACAAATCAGATCTAATTAAAAAGCTTTTTCACAGCACAAGAAACTATCATCAGAGTGAAAAGGCAAACTACAGAATGGGAGAAAATTTTTGCAATCTATCCATCTGACAAAGGGCTAATATTCAGAATGTACAAGAAACTTAAATTTGCAAGAAATAAATAACCCCATCAAAAAGTAGGTAAAGGATATGAACAGACACTTCTTAAAAGAAGACATTTATGTGGCCAACACACATGTGAAAAAAAGTTCATTACCACTAGCTGTTAGGCAAATGCAAAACCACAATCAGATATCATCTCACACCAGTTAGAATCCTGATCATTAAAAACTCAAGAAACAACAGTTCCTATAGAGAATGTGAAAATAGGAACACTTTTACACTGTCGGTGGGAGTGTAAATTAGTTCAACCAGTGTGGAAGACAGTGTGGCAATTCTACAACCAGAAATACCATTAGACCCAGCAATCCCATTACTGGGTATATACCCAAAGGATTATAAATCATTCTACTATAAAGATACATGCAAATGTATGTGTATTGTAGCACTATTAACAATAGCAAAGACTCGGAACCAACCCAAAAGCCCATCAATGATAGACTGGATAATGTTTTACATATACGCCATGGAATACTGTGCCACCATAAAAAAAGATGAGTTAATGTCCTTTGCAGGGACATGGATGAAGCTGGAAAACGTCATTCTCAGCAAACTGACACAGGAACAGAAAACCAAACACTGCATGTTCTCTCTCATAAGTGGGAGTTGAACAATGAGAACATGTGGACACAGGGAAGGGAACAACATATGCTGGGGTCTGTTGGTGGGTGGGGGGCTATGGGAGGTACAGCATTAGGAGAAATACCTAATGTAGATGACAGGTGGATGGGTGCAGCAAACCACCATGGCACATGTATGCCTATGTAACAAAGCTTCAGGTTCTGCACATGTACTCCAAAACTTAAAGTATAATAAAAAAAAGTGTGGCTTATTTAAATAGCATGTGTTGAAAAGACAAGATGAATAGTTTAGGAAACAGTATTGCACAATTATTGTTATGTATATGTAACTGAATCTGAATGGATGATGATATGAGAAGGAATTTATATTAAAACTGATATGAAAAGTTCTTGAGAGGGAAGAGATTTAGTAAAAGTGAAAGCTTAAATATAACCTAAAAATAAAAAAATTTGAAATATCGCAGCAAAAACCCTATAGAGAATGGGAGCAGGGACAAGAAAAGCTTCTAAACTTCTTGAGCGTGTTTTAATAAAATAATTTGGTAAAATGAGGCAGGCATAATTATTATTTAATTCTGAAATAAAAGAGAAATGCAGATTTTTGTATTTTCAACTAATTTTTCTATATCTTTACTATTTTTTAAACTGCAAATAAATTTTTTTGTTTAACCCAATTTGACTTTTGACTTTGACAGAAGTTTTGGTCTATTAACATTGCAGAATGATGAGTACATAAGGTTTTATTTCTTTCAACACATTTCATGGTCAGTATATTTATACTTCCTCATAATTACCTCATTTCCATTTTCTTTCTTTGCCAGCCTGCTCAAGTTTCCCTTTATTTTCTTTTCTCTATTTAACTATATATATTAATTTGAAAGTTCTACTTTGCTTTTTCAATTTGCTACTGTTTGCATTCCCATCGTTAAGACTCTCTGTACTCCTCTTCTGTTGTATCAAAAGAATCTCTGTGGTTCAAGTAAATTGATAGTAACAGTATCTGCACAAAATTATGGACAGATGTCTGGAGGCATGCTCCTACTTCAGAGTAACGAGATGATGGCCACTGCGCAGTGCTGAGATCAGTCCACTGGCACTATACTTTAACAATCCTTTATAGCACTGAAGAGTTGCCTTCTGTTTTTCAGGATTCACCTCCAATTTCCATATAAAAACAAAGTGTGCCTTTGTATATATATTTCAAAGAAAACAAAGATGCTAGAGAACAGGAAATATAAAGTGAAATCAGGTATTTAAAAAAAAAACTAGAAATGTTTTTTTAAAAGTATATGTCTCCATCATTCAAGTAAAGTGCAATGGAGGAGATATTTGAACCCCTCAATTCTAACTTTTCACTGAGTCTAGAACATAGATACTTGTAGATACTACTGAAAAGTTCTATTTGGAACCATAAAAGATGTCCCATAGAAACCTAGAAAATGTTAAGCAAAGAAATGAGAATGAAAACTCTGAGGACTATCCCCAGCTAGCATGTGTGGAATGGTGTTTAGGGTAAACAACCAGACTGATGAGAAAGACACCAGTTGGCTGTAGGGTTCCCATGCAGGGAACTCGGGGAGCAATGTGAGAGGTGCTGTCTCTGGGAGATGCTGACTCAAAGGCTAGGATTGGGGTGGAAAATGTGTTGCCCATAAGAGGAAGATTATGAGAGGTCTAGAGAGGTAAGTGGTAGCTGTCACCCGCAGTAGATCATGCCTTAAAGAGGAAAAATGATTTCTGTTCATAGAGTATTAAAGGCACAGAGCAGGACTCTATACTTCAAGAAAAGGTACTATGTCCTAAATTCAAGAATTTTGCAATTCTTCAGAAGACTTGTAGCCTTCTTGTTTGTCAAGTGTAGGAGAAGAGAACAAAAAACAATAAAAATCTTTACTACACAACCCATACTCTCTAGCCCAGCAAGTTATTCTCTTTGTCAAGAGAAGTGGTTGAATCTAGGTGGAGGAGGAGGTAAGAGGAGGAGAGAAACTGGCTTTCTAATACAACCTTTTAAAATGTGAAGATAAGGCTCTATACCAAAAAAGAAAACAGAAAAAAAAAAAAAAAAACCTAATAAAACCTGTAACTGTGGATTTAAAAAAATTTTCCACAAAGAGAAAGCTACTTATTTTTGAAAGAGCTAATGACCTTATACTAGTTTAGCATTTTTACAACTGCAAAATATAAAACTGTATTCATTTCAGAATATTTTTGTGAGTCATTAAACAAAAATGTTTTCTAGAGGAAAGAAGATGGAAGCAGAACACCTAAATTAGAAGATATATTACCGTCTTTAAGGGTGTAACTATCTTCCCACTCAGTGCTGTACAGCAGTGAACTAAAGCAAAAGTTCACTGTGACCTGTTGAAGGTAGGGAAGTGATTCATTAAAAACAAGAATCATATGCAATGAAGAAATCAAATAACTCAAACATAATTTTTATAATAAAAACATAGCCCCCAAAGCAGATAAGAACAAACTGCTCCTAACAAAATCTATGTCATGACATGTCAAAACATATTTATGACCTCTATTATCTTACTGTAAGATTTTATTAAATCTTTTAAAAGCATTCTAATACTCTCTCATGTTTTATCTTTTGTTATTAAAATGGTCTCTATGTCAGAAATGAGAATTCTCAACCATAACAGCATAGTTTTGGTATAAAAAGAGACCAATGGAATAGAATAGAGAACCCAGAAATAAATCCATGCATTAACAGTCAATTCATTTTTGGAAAAGGTGCCATGAACATACACTGGGTAAAGGGCAATCTCTTCAATAAATGGTGCTGGGAAAACTGACTACCTATATGCAGAAAACAAAACTAGATCACTATCAACCACATACAAAAATAAAATCAAATGGAATAAAGACTTAAGTGAAAGACCTGAAACTACAAACATACTACAAGAAAAGTTTGGGAAACTGCTTCAAGACATTGGTCTGGGCAGATACTTTTGTAGTAAGACCTCAAGGCATAAGCAATCAAGGCAAAAATTGACAAATGGAATTTCATCAAGCTAAAAAGCTTCTGCACAGCAAAGGATACAATCAACAAAGTGAAGAGACAATCTAAAGAATGAGAGAAAATATTTTTAAACTATTCATTTAGCAAGGAATTAATAATCAGACTATGTAAGGAACCCAACTCAATATAAAAAACTGGTAATCCCATTTGAAAATGGATAAAATGTCTGAACAGAAATTTCTCAAAATTTCTGTTTTTGCCAACAGATAGATGAAATGCCAAGAGACAGAAGAAAATATGCTCAATATCACTGATCATTGGAGAACTGCAAATCAAACCCACAATAAGATATCATCTCACCCCAATTAAAATGACTGTTACTAAAAAGACAAATGCTGGTGAGGATATGGAGAAAGAGGAATGTTCATACACTGTTGGTAGTAATCTAAATTAGTATTGCAACTATGGAAAAAGAACGGAGTTTCCTAAAACTTAAAACAGAACTGCCAAAAGGAAGAAAATTGGTATATTGAAGAAATATCTGCATTCACATGTTGATCACAGCACTATTCATAATAGTCATTTACCCTCCTATGAGGAGATCTTGGTGCACAGGGGCCCTCTCTATTCCATGCCAAAGCAGATCTCTAGCCATCTGGAGCACCCGTTCTCCTAGTACAGGAGCTTAGGATGCACCCCATGCAGAGAAGTTGGAGATTAGACAGTTTCCCAGCTTCTTGTCTATGTACAACCCAGGTGCTTGGTGGCCACCCACTGTATTCTTTCTCAACACTGGTGTTTGTACCTGCATCAGGTCACCAGCAGGTAGACCTGCTTGGTCCAAACCTGCTCTTTGTGGCTCCCATCTCCCTGGGCTGACCAGGGAGTTAAGACTACTGTGCATCCTATGAATCAGCCCATTGCCTGAGGCAATGGAGAGCTTCCACTAGTAAACAAGGATCAAGTATATATCTAGCCATGTTGGTCACAGCCAGCTCTTACCTATAAGTGCCACCTATGGGCTTGTGGGATGACCCGCAGAGCCCAATATACAACTTGCTGAAAGAAGTATATAGGGCTGTAGAATCAAAGTGAAAAGACCCTACCCAACATTCTTTAGAGGCATAACCCCTAGAAAGGGGGAAAAAAGGAAACAAAAAATAATAATTATTTTTGAAAAGTAAAAGAAAAACTCCTACCCATATGAAAATAATTACAAAAATCTGAAGTGCCTGTGTCTCCAGATGAGAAGAAACCAGTGCAAGAATTCTGGCACAATGAAAAATCTGATTGTAGTGACATCACCAAAGGATTACACTAGCTCTCCAGCAGTGGTCCCTAACCAAGATGGACACTCAGAAATGACAGATAAATAATTCAAAGCATGAATTGCAAGGAAGCTCAATGTAATCCAAGACAAGGTTGAAAATCAACAGAAAAAAACTTATAACGCAATCTAGGAAAATAAGGAAGGAACATCTTTAAAAAATCATTAATAGCTTCTGGAATTGAAAACCTCATTTAAGGAATTTCAAAATATATTTGAAAGCTTTATTAGTAGACTGGACCAAGTAGAATAAAAAATTTTAAAGCCTGAAGGCTGACCTTGTGAACTAATCCAATTTAATAAAAATAAGAAATAATTATTTTAAATGAGCTGTTTTTGAGAAATATAAGATTATATAAAGTGTTGTTGGCATTCCTGAGACAATAGGAGAAAAAGCAAACAAACTGGAAAATATATTTGAGGGAATAATTCAAGAAAACTTTCCTATTCTTGCTAGAGATCTAGAAATCCAGAGAACATCTGTGAGATACCATAAAAATGAATATTATCAAGCTATAAATCTTAAAGGCAGCTAGAGAAGAGTGAGGATCACAACAAAGAGAATCCCATCAGGATAAAAGCATACTTCTCAGAAGAAAGGTTAAAAGCTAGGAGAGATTAGGGACCTATTTTCAGCATTCTTAAAAGAAATTTCAAGAATTTCATATCCTGCCAAACTGTGCTTCATAAGTAAAGGAAAAATAAAATATTTTCCAGGCAATCAAATGCTAAAGGAATTTGTTACCACTAGACCAGCCTTATACGAGATACCTATAAGGGAGTTTTAAACAAAGAAACAAAAGAACCATAACTGCTTCATCATAGACACACTTAAGCACATAGCCTGCATATCCTACAAAGCAAGAACACAACAGAAACAATGAAGCAGACAGCTAACAACTAAACAAGGGATCAAAACCTCACATATCAAAATTAACCTTGAATGTAAATGGTCTAAATGCCTGATAAGGTTTGATTCTCTGCCCAACCAAATCTCCTGTTGAATTATAATTCTTAATGTTTGGGGAGGGAGGTGATTAAATCATGGGGGCAGATTTCCCCTTGCTGCTGTTGTGATAATGAGTGAGTTCTCAGGAGATCTGATGGTTTAAAAGTGTGTGGCCCTTCCCCTCTCACTCCCTCCCTCTTGTCTGCTGTGCCCTGGTGAGACGTGCTTCTTTCCCATTTGCCTTCCACCGTAATTTAAGTTTCCTGAGGCCTCCTACCTATGTTTTCTGTTAAGCCTGAAGAACTGAGTCAATTAAATGTCTTTTCTTCATAAATTACCTAGTCTCAGGTAGTTCTTTGTAACAGTACGAGAACAAACTAATACAGAAAATTGGTACTGAGAGAGTGGAGCACTGTAAGAAAGATATCTGAAAATGTGGCAGTGACTTTGGCATTGAGTAATGGACTCAATTTCCAAGATTTGGAAATGTTTGGAACTTCCTAGAGATGTGGTAAATGGTTGTGACCAAAATGCTGATAGTGATATGGACAATGAAGTCCAGGCTGAGTTGGTCTCAGGTGGAGTGAAAAACTTACTGGGAACTGGAATAATGGTCACTCTTTCTATCCTTTAGCAAAAACACTGGTGGCATTTTGAACCTGTCCTAGAGATCTCTGGAATTTTGAATGTGAGAGAGATATTTGGGTTATTTGGTGGAAGAAATTTCTAAGCAGTAAAACATTCAAGATGTATGTGACCTGGCTGTTTCTAAACAGGTATGCTCATATTCATGAAAAAGAGATTATCTGAACATGAAACTTACATTTAAAAGTGAAGCAGAGGAAAAAAAATATTGTAATATTTGCAGCCTGGCCATGTGGTAGAAAAGAAAAAACATATCCTGGGAAGAAATTTGAGCCTGCTGCAGAAATTTGCATAAAGAGGAGTCTAAGGTTAACAGTGAAGACAATGGAGAAAATGTCTCCAGGGCATTTCAGAGATCTTCACAGCAGCCCCTCCCACCACATTTCACCGTATACAAAAATTACCTCAAGATGGATTAAAGATTTAAATATAGCACCTTAAACCATAGGAAACCTAAAAGAAAATCTAAGAAATGTAATTCTGGACATCAGCCTTGGGGAATAATTTATGACTAAGTCCTCAAAAGCAATTGCAACAAAAACGAAAATTGACAAGTGAGACCTAATTCCACAAAAGAGTTTCTCCACAGCAAAATAAATTATCAATGGTGTAAACAGACAACGTACAAAATAGGAGAACATAGTCACAAACTATGCATCCAACAAATGTCAAATATCCAGAATCTATAAGGAATTTAAACAGTTGAACAAACAAAAAAACAGTATCACCAAAAAAAAAATAGTCAAAATACTTGAATAGAAACTTCTCAAAAGGAGACACATAAACAGCCAACAAACATTTAAAACTGTTCCACATCACTAATCATTAGAGATATGCAAATCAAAATCACAATGACATACCATCTTACACCAGTCAGAACGAATATTATTAAAAACTCATGCAAGGCGTGGTGTCTCACACCTGTAATTTCAGTATTTTGAGAGACTGAGGTGGGAAAAATCACTTGAGCCCATAAGTTTGAGACCCGACTGGGCAACCTAGTAAGACTTCATCTCTACAAAAAAAAATAAATAAAAAGTTTGCCAGGTATGGTGGTGCATGCCCATAGTCTCAGCTACTCAGGATGCTGAAGTAGGAAGATCACTTGAGCCCAGCAGATTGAGACTGCAGTGAACCATAATGTTCCACTGCACTCCAGCCTCGGTGACAGAGTGAGAGTCCAAGTCAAAAAAGAAAACCCAAAAAAACCCTAATAACCTAAGAGATGCTGATGAGGCTGTGGAGAAAACATATCCTGGGAAGAAATTTGAGCCTGCTGTTGGTGGGAATGTAAATTAGTTCATCCACTGTAGCAGTCAGTTTGAATACTTCTCAAAGAACTTAGAACTATCGTTAGACCCAGCAATCCCATTATTAGGTATTTATCCAAAAGGAAACAAATTGTTTTTCCAAAAAGACACATGCACTTACATGTTCATCACAGCACTACTCACAATAGCAAGGACGTGGGATTAACCTAGGTGCCCATTAATAGTGGATTGAAGAAAGAAAATGTGGTATATATACATCATGGAATATTATGCAGCCATGAAAAGAACAAAATCATGTCCTTTGCAGCAACATGGATGTAGCTGTAGGCCATGATCCTAAGCAAATTAACACAGGAACAAAAACCAAATACTGCATGTTCTCACTTATAAGTGGGAGCTAGACATTGGGAACTCATGAACATAAAAATGGCAACAGTGGAAATTGAGAACTACTAAAGGAGGAAGGGAGAGGAAGAAAGGGTTGAAAAACTATGCTCAGTACCTCAGTGATGGGATCATATGCACATTAAACATTAGTGTCACATAATATACCCACGTATAAAAATCTGCACATGTACCCACTGAAGCAAAAATGAACGTTGAAAACAACAAACATAGCTGTGATAGTTGGAGAAAAATTGTCTAATACACTCTTTCCCAGAGTGTAACACATACTCATTTATGGTACGCACACGGTTTTTAGGTGATATGTTAAAGATGGATTTAAATAGTTAAGAATTTATTTTAATGTCTTTTAGAAAAAGACATTAAATGGCATATCAAATCCATGATCTCAGAGATATTGTTGCTTAGGAAGAGGCTAAGTAAAACAAAAATATTAATTAGAGAAATGTGTTCAGAAGTGATTCCCCTTCCTGATAATCCCTACTAACTGTGCTTGGTATCTTTTCACAACCCTTATCACTATTTGACCTGTGTATTTTTTGCTCCTCCTCCCATAGTGTAAGATCAGTGAAGGCAGGAATTTGGTCCGTTTTGTTTGCTGCTATATGCCCAGAACGTATAATACTATCTGTTAACTAGAAAGGGCTCAATATACAGTTATTGAAAGAGAGGGGTGGGGTGTAAGTTAGAAAGTGATTGAGGGAGAAGAGGGAGGAAGGAAAGAAGGAAAGGAGAAAAAGGAAGGGAAAGAAGGAAAGGAAGAGAAATGAAGGGAAAAGAAGAGAAGGGGGACAGGGAGAAAGGGAGGGAGGGAGGGAGGGAAGGATTGATTGATTAGAGTTAAGCATGTAAGTAATATAAAAGGTTGAGAATGTAGCAATAGCTTTCAAATCTGCAGAGTATGGTTTGGGAAGCATAGGAATAACAGGCTAAAGTAACAAGCAGTTTGGTTAGAGAAGATAGTAAAGGATTATAGATACTTGAACAATGTGCAGAAGGCCAGATGTAGTGGCTAACGCCTGTAATACCAGCACTCTGGGAGGCTGAGGCAGGCAGATCACCTGAGGTCAGGAGTTCCAGACCAGCTTGGCCAAGGTGGTGAAACCTTGTCTCTACTAAAATACAAAAATTAGCCAGGCATGATTGCCGGCGCCTGAAATCCCAGCTACTTGGGAGGTTGTAGCAGGAGAATTGCTGGAACCCGGGAGGCAGAGGTTGCAGTGAGCGGAGATTGCACCATTGTATTCCAGCCTGGGTGATAGAGTGAGACTCTGTCTCAAAAATAAGGGAATAAATAAATAATATGCTAAAGCTCTAGAATATTATGAGATAACATAAAATTCTCTAGGTTATATTGTTGATCCCCAGGAATATTCTGAAGGTTCTATCCAGAACTCTACCATTTCTGTTCTTTGATAAAATTGAAGAGTCTTTTAAAGTCATTGGGAAAACACTCAAGAGTAAAGATCTTAATGGAATCTAAGTGTCAGCATTAGAGGCTCTGCTATTTTCTAAGGCAATCATGCTGAGGAGAAAGCAGTGGCTGTGCCAGAGTCAGAATACCTTCGGGTCTTTCTTCCAGCTCCTACATTGAGTAGATATGTGATTTTGGGAGAAAGTTGTATTTTCTAAAATTTAGGTGATTCCTTAAGACTTCTGAGTGGAAACAGAAATACAAAGAGATGGTAATTGAGGTGTGGGCCTCAAAAACAATTTTAATCTGCTGAGAGTGTGGGTTTATTTAGTTAATAGAAAGTTATTGAGTACCTTCGTAAGCCAGGCACTACTGCTAACCTAATCATTCCCTTAACTTAGGGAAAACAAATCTTTAATCCAGAAATTATAAAATTCTATGAGTGATCTAATTACATGAATTACTATAAAATGCCCACCTTGTTATCCAGGTGATAAATTTTGGCCCAGTATGTTTGCAAAAACAAAGGAGATGACAGCTGCATATTCTGTAAAACTGACAAGCATCGGTCTAAATATAGCATTTCCCAAAGGAAGATATCCATAACGTTATGGAACATAAGCTGTTTATAGTTGGTGCCCTGAAGAAACATTTTTAGCTTTAACAATTATGTAATATTTTTATTATGTTTTAAAAAGTTTTATCTGGATGTAAAAGCCACCATTCCAAGACGGTGTTGTGCAGGATGTTGGTAGGTGAAAAATGCAGGGAGTAAGACTGTCTTGCATAACCGTGGCTTGCTTGATCTCCCCTACTCTGTTACGTTTTCATTCACACTATCTGTCATTATCTGACGTTAATTTTTTAAATGTGTGCTATATTACTGAAAGTTGTAGAGATTCTAATAATAACAAAAATATGGGGAAAGGGATTTCTTAATATAACTCTTCGTCAAATGGATTCCTATCCCAGTTCCAGTAATCTTGCTTTAATCAATCACTTGGAGAAGCTAGAGAGCAATGTACCTGACCAATTTGCAGAATCAATTTTTGAGCTGAAAGGAACGTTAATGCTCTTGTTTTATAGATAAGTAGGCTAATGCCCAGGAAGGGCTGTGGTCACACAGAAGGTGGGCAGCAAAGCCTAGACTTCAACACATGTTACTTAAGGACAGGTCAGTGCATTGCCCATAACCTCTACTTATAGGCAATATAGATGAATGGAGTTTTCTTGTAACAGACCTCAACATGCTGAAATGCTGTAAAGTTAATGGAATCGTATTGGTTGCTTCACTCAGAAACTCACATGTGCAGAGTCACTGCCAGTAACCAAGACAAAAAAAAAAACAAAATAAAGATGAATAAGAAATTACAATTTTCTGACACATAGTTTTACAGTATAAAGATTACGCAGTATATTACTGATGAAAACATCAGAATTACCTCCAAGAACCATGCCAGCCTGACAGCACTTTCTAAGGCGACATGCAGGGCAGTTTTTTCTGCGGATTTTATCAACAATGCAGTCATTTCTTCCAGCACATAAGTAGTTATGCTGCCCTAAAAAAAACAAAATGAGTTAAAATTATTTATGAAATCTAAGAATCACTGGAAATTCTATGCAGTGACAACTGAAACAGAGACTAGATACACATTAGCAAGTGCATGACTCAGCCAGCTTCCTGCCTGGCACTACTGAATGTTGGTGAAGCTATAAAACTGCTCAGTACTTTACCTGTGCCTTTAGGAGTCTAAATGAGGTGAACACAGCTGAAGAATCAATCCCGGGGCTGCTTTAAAAATCTTTTGCACAAGATTTCTGTCCATCTTCTTAATGATGTCAGTATCAGATTGCCTTTAGATGTCATTTCAAGATTAATTACATGTTACTTACAAGCATTGGTTGCACGAGTTGGTCAAGTTCTAGTAAAATCTATTCTTTCTGGCATCTTTGCCTTCAAGAAAACAGATACAGACTAAAGAACTGAAGAGGCCTCTGAAGTAGACCTTTAAAAAAAAATCTAAATGCTTAGTTTGATTGGAAAATTCCAGAGCTAGTTCTGTCTTAAAGGAGTCAATGCTTGGGAAGAGCATGTAAAAAAAAAAAAAATCATTTATTGTACTGAATTTAACGTCTGCTTTATTTTGAACACACATTAGAAAATACCTTGAACAGAAATAATGACAAAGGAATAACAGATTAAAACAGACAGAAGTGCTCAATAAAGAAGAGAAAACTTATAAAAGTACAGATAATACCCATCACACATCACCCTGGGTCACTTTGTGTAAAGGAAACTATGTATGCCTTTAAAAAGGGCTGGCACATAAATGTAATATCCAACAATAATGATTTTAAACCACAGATATTTTAGTAAGGCATAGAACAATATAATTTATTTATATTGAGCAAAAATGAAAAATAATTCAGCTTAAACATGTAAATGTTAATTACCTGGAAGATTTACTTTTATTGACACTCTTTTTTGCCAATAAATTTATTTAAAACCGAGAGTCTTTTAATATCATCAGCCTACTTCAGCCTACTTATACTTCTGAAGTGTGACAAATAATTTTAAAAGATCATGGAATATTCCCATAGTATTTTACATTAGTTAAAATTAAAATCAGAGTCTTTTGGCCAAAGTTTGTAGTAAAGGGATTCAGAGGTACCTAAAACATGTACTTAAGCAGGGGAAACGATTAGCCTAAATGGCAAAGGGCAAAAATGCCAAAAGGCCTATCTCTGTGACAGCTGATAACAAGAAGGTTCCTGACCTCAGGCATTTCTGGAAAAGCACAAATATTATTTTCTTAAAGATGTATGCCTCTATAAACTTGACAACTCTTTCAAAAAGTGGGCAAAGGATATGAATAGACACTTTGCAAAAGAAGACATCTATGCAGCTGACAAACGTGAAAAAAAGATCATCACTGGTCATTAGAAAAATACAAATCAAAACCACATGGAGATACCATCTCACACCAGTTAGCATGGTGATCATTAAAAAATCAGGCACATGTACTGATTTGTATGTGGCATATATATATATATGTGTGGTATATATATATATATATACACACACACACACACCATGAATACTATACAGCCATAAAAAAGGATGAGTTCATGTTCTTTGCCGGGGCATGGATATAAAGCTGGAAACCATGATTCTCAGCAAACTGACACAGAACAGAAAACCAAACACTGCATGTTCCCACTCATAAGTGGGTGTTGAACAATGAGAACACATGGACACAGGGAGGGGAACATCACGCACTGGGGCCTGTCAGGGGATGGGGGGCTAGGGGAGGGATAACAGGGAGTTGGGGGATAGGGGAAGGATAGCATTAGGAGAAATACCTAATGTAGATGAAGGGGTGATGGATGCAGCAAACCACCATAGCACATGTATACCTATGTAACAAACTTGCACATTCTGCACATGTACCCCAGAACTTAAAGTACAATAAAATAAATAAATAAAATAAAATGGCTTAACAGCATCAAATATTTTTTTCATTCCTAAATGCTGTGGATTCTTTCCTGATCTGAACAATTTGCTTCAGGTTATTTCTTTCCCCACCTGTCCCACTGCTTCATATTTTGGGGGCTCTCTTTTCTGACTCTTTACCTGTCTTTCCAGTAAGTTCCCTTTGCCAACCCCTCTTCCTTTGCTTACTCTTTATATGTTGTGTGCCACTGCACACACTTTGTGGGTAGTCTCATTATCTTTTGACAGTCCCCAAATCTCAATATGAGCTCTGACCTTCCAGTCATTTCTCTAGGTACCTCAAACTCAATATATATGAAATACAATTTAGTGGTTATCTGTTCAAATTATATCATGAATTGTATTATTAGAGAAATTCTGTAAGAAAACAAGGAAATTAAAAAGAAAAAATAACCTACAATTTGATAACAACGCATCTATTCTAATTTTTGCTTCTTTCTTGCTGTGATTTGAATGTTTGTGTACCCTTCAAAATTCATATTGAAACTTAATCCTCAATGAAACAATATTAAGAGGTGGGGCTTTTGCTTTCAGGGATGGAATCAGACCCCTTCTAAAAGGGCTTGAGGGAGCAAATTTAGTCATTTTTGGCTTTTCTGACATATGAGGATGTAGCAAAGGGCACCATCTTGCAAGAAGAGAGCAAAACTTTATCAGACATGGAATCTGTGCCACCTTGTTCTTGGCCTCTCAGCCTTTAGAACTGTTAGGAAATATTCCTGTTTTCATAAATTACCCAGTGTAAGGAATTTTTGTTGCTGTAGTGGAACAGACTAAAATATTTCCAAACTGTCTATACAAATCTAAATGGTACTTAATATCTATTTGTTAATATTTAAGTGAATGTATTTATACTTTTATAAAACTCTCATTCATTCAACAAGTACTGAGTATCTACTATATCCCAACACTATTTACTGCATAATCCATCTTTTCCCCCACTAAATTAAAATGCCATTTTAATTGCTGATGCTACATTGTAGTACTGAAGAGCACAGTTAGAGAGGCCAGACTGCTTGTTCAAAGCTCAGATCTGTGAACTACTATCCACAAAATAAAAATGACAAAAGAACAACAGACAATTATTAGGCATGTACTATGTGTCAGACATTGTTATAAGCTACTGACATATATTAACTCATTTAAACATCAAAGCAAACTTGGGAGGTATTATTATTCTTATTTTATAGAGAGTTAACTGGAGCACCTAGAAGTTAAATAGCATGCTCAAGGTCACATAGTTAAACATTTTAGATTAATTATCTTGAGAGGTAGTATAGAAAGTTAAGCATATGGTCTCTGGAGTACTGTTTTAAGTGTGAATGTCAATCTCATCACTTAGTAGCTGGATGACATTTGGCAATTAAAATGAAGATAACATTAATACCTTGGATTGGATCTAAAGAATATGCAAGCTCATATAAGAGCTTAGAATAGTCTGGCACATAGCAAGACCTTCACAAATGTTTACTATAATTATGACTATCACACTCTTAAATCTCAAATATAGTTAGATCTTTTCTAGAAGTGGTCCAAGAAGTCTCTATCTAGTCAAGTTATTCCATTTTAAAGGCAACTTAAAGATATTCTCAAACATGCATAAAATTGGGAAATAAGGCCCCAGTATACTCTTCTTGAAGATGTAATCCAGCCAACAATAGATGAGTTATAGCAGAGAATGTATGAGGTAGGAAGTCTGGTATGAAGAGACTGATAATAAGTACCAAATAAATTTAAACATAAGTATAAACAAGGAAATTAGTGTTATCAAACAGAATGCAATTCTTATAAGTTTGGAAGAAAAAAAGGACTTTGAAGTCTAATATTTAAAATTTGAGTGCGAAGGAAAATTTTTTGACAATTAAGGGCATTGGCATGAAGTCATGACCTTGAGGGGTTGTCACAACTCATATCATTGTTGACTGCATGTGACAGACTGGAACAGTTTAAAGAAATCTGGAAGCTCAATCCACTCTAACTTTTCATCATCTTTAACACTAAGTTATGAGCCATCAAAACTGCCAAGTCGATGCATTATCATGCAAACAAAACATAGCGGGTATAGAGGTTAATCTTCTCAAGCAATTTTTTGGCTAAAGAAATGTTGCAGCCAGCCAGTTCCAACTAGAGCTGACTAAGATAATTTGGCATGGGGCCCACCCATTGCTTCTGAACCATAATGCATGCCCAGGACTCAGAGCCACCAAGAATGCAATGAATACAGAGGGAGCCACTCACTCCATGTGTCACTCCATCAGGTACCTGGCTGTATATGCAGGTGAAGAAAGGTCAGGCACAAATGCATTATCCCTGTCACAACATTTTCCTGGAAATCTAGAAAAAGATGAAAATCTCACGTAACATCAGTTGCTACCATTTTTCTTCAGACAACAGTCCCCAGTGTATATTCTGGTTTTGAGAAACACATCCATGTCTAGATCCACTTGCTCACTTGTCATAAATCTTGGGTTGATGGCTCGATTGCATATTATTGCTTCTCCTCTGTCCAATATAACATTGTCACTATTCAACAAGTGTAAAACAAGTCACTGTATTAAACCACTCAGAGCATTCCATTTGCTGCTGTGTTTGCTATTGACCTACGTTGTCGCCACTAGGAGTCACAATTCATTTATGAGCACTTATAAGCTATAAGCCACCACAAACAGGTTACATGGCATAATAATAAATAGGAGAGTTCACTCAAGCAGGAGCCGCTGTCTAGCTCTCTCCCTTAATGTATGCATCATCTGCCCCTTTGAAACCTGGGGAGCTACAGTCTGAAGTCCTTAATAGAGCAGCACTACACTTCCTCTTTCTCCTTGCAAAACTGATCTGTTTTAGGGTGGGAAAAGCAGGGGGTACTAACTGTTATGTCTTTTCTTTCTAATCACCTGCTCTTTCCCATGTTCTTTATGCTCCAGAGTACTAACATCCTTGGATTACCCCCACACTCTCATGCCTCTATGACTTTCCTCCCTTCCTTCCAATTTATCAACTGGAGAAAATCTCACCCATCTTTCAAGCCTTGGCTTAACTGCTCCCCTCATCTGGTCTTACCTGACTGCTCCCAGAAAGGCTGTAGACATTTCTTCTGTGTACCAACCGCACATTTAATGTGTTCCTGTTGTGTACTGTATGCCTATAGCTACGAGGTTCTGTGAGAGTGGAAACTAATTAATTTGATATTTTAACTTTCGTGTCGAATACAGTTTGATAAATATTTGTTAGATAAGTGTATACACAATTATACCTATTGTTTCCCTTGTATTTGTAAATATAGTTATACTCAACAAAATAAGACATAATAGTTCACTTATTGTCACATATAGTATAGTGACTTGCTTCAGAATTTTTTGCCCCTTTTAACACTGTTTTTAAGAATGGCTTTTATTCAGCAATTTCTTACCTTTTTATAGTAATGGTCCATAATTAAATGTGAAATCTAATAAGCTTATTTTTAACAATAATTCCCAAATGTTACTTTTATTAAAAAACCATATTCTGTGAAAATAAAAGCACTATGAAAATGTGAGTAGATCATTTTATTTGCCTAGTGACTTGCAAAAATTTTAGATAAATGACAAATAAAATTCCATTTTAAAGGAAATAAAATATCTTTATTGTAAACAAGAGACTTACCTGTAAAATAAGAAATCTATATTGTTTGTATTGCTTCTCAATATGAGCACAAGTGAACATATTTCACTTGGGTCTGAGAGAGGTCACAATTTTTCATGATGTTTTTGAAAAGGAGGGGATAATACAGCATAAGAAATTATTATAATATACATTCAATAGTTTAAAGAATAAAATAGTGAAAGTGAATATGGTATGACCTACAAATTGTAGACTTGAGGCAATATGAGCTGGTCCAGATGAGGGCAGTCCTTCTGCCACAAACACAGAAATACTGGATAAAACATAATAGAAGCATGTTGCTTAATTATAGTCTGGAAAAAAAGGTGGGTAAATCTCTAAAAGCTAGAAAAGAAAAAAGAAAGCCAGAGGAACAAACTTAAGTGGACTCTGCAGGGATCCAAAAATGTTTCAGATACAGATATAAGAAATGCCTAAAAGATAAGAACTGGAGTTTGAAGCCCCCATGAAGGGATGGGATGTGTTACTTCAGTCCCAGTGAAAGAGAGTGGCAGGAACTGAACTATATGCATAAAAATGTAGAACCTTAAAAGGCTGCCTTAGTGATGAAAATGGAGCTAGAAAACACTATACAGAAAATGCCAGGAAGCCAGAAATCTGTCCAAAACTCAGCGTGAGGACAAAAATTATTTATGATTAAAAACAACATAAAATATTGGCCTTTAATGGGAGGTAAATTTTCACTATCACGTGGTACAGGAACCTGGACCAAGGAACAAGGACTGATACAAGACCAGTGAAATTTCCAGGGTCCCTCGAGGGGCAAATGAAAAACTTATCTGTAGGGACAGGTGTGTATACATGTAAAACCTAAAAGATTTGAATAGGAATATTTATAGAAGCAGTATTCATAATAGCCTCAATCTGAAAACAACCCAAATGATCACCTATAGCATAATGTATAAGCAAATGTTTTTATCAATGCAATGCATTATTATACAGCAATGAGAATGAATGTCTAGCTCCATGCAAAATGTAGATGAACTACATAAGTATAATGTTGTGTAAAATAAGCAGACACAGAAAAATACTATATGATTCCATTAGTATTACTTCATACATAGTTCAACCATAAAGTTTTAACACAGTTCAAACCAATCTATGATGTTAGAAATTGGGATGGTGGTTACTTTGGGGAATGATTGGAAGGGGCAAAATGGAGCTTCTGGGAACCTAATGCTCTTTAAATTTTTTTGGTCTGGGTGAAAATAACATGGTTTCATTTACCTACTGATAATCCATAAGCTCTACATCTTTAATTTGAGTGCTTTTCTGAAAATATTTATCAATAAAGTTTCTTCTTTTAAAAAATGGCTCCAGCTAAAGAGGCAACTTAGAGGGTATTGTGATTCAACAGAGTCTGTGTAGGGTCTGTCAGTGGAAGTCCAGAAGCAGAGGGTCACAGTCATGTCCAGAGAGGACAGGTGTCTCCAGCACTATAGGATTATAGTGTTACAGTTAGAACCTCTCAGTAAAATATCTTCATGAATCTCACCAAAGTATCCCACTAGGGGAAGAGCAGCCTGTAATCACCCACCAAACACGGATCCTAGTAACAGTCAAATTCCTACTTCTTGTGTAAAACTGTGCTCTCTGTCTAACCTCTCTTCCCACACCTTGGCCCTGGAAAGGTAAAAATCAGCTGTCAATGGATCAGCGTGGGCAGGGTAAACAGAGAAGAAGCAGATCTTATTTGTTCTTCCCAGTAGGCTTCGAGCCCAAAGTAGTGAGTACTGAATTGGGGCAAAGAAGAAATCTAAATTTAGAAGAGGATTTGTAAATTTGGCTATAATGTTTCCCTGGGCATTTTCATTAGTGATACAGTTTGGCTTTGTGTCCCCACCCAAATCTCATCTTTATTTGTAACCCCATAATCCCCACATGTTGTGGGAGGAACTCAGTAGGAGTTAATTGAGTGATGGGGTTGGTTTCTCCCCATTGCTATTCTCTGATAGTAAGTGAATTCTCATGAGATCTGATAGGTTTATGAGTCTAGCATTTCCTCTACTCGTACTCATTCTCTCTCCTGCTGCCCTGTAAAGAAGGACATGTTTGTTTGTTTCCCTTTCTGCCATGATTGTAAGTTTCCTGAGGCCTTCCCAGCCATATGGAACTGTGAGTCAATTAAATCTCTTTCTTTTATAAATTACCCATTCTTAGGTATTTCTTCACAGCAACATGAGAATAGACTAATACAATTATTGAAGTGAGATTGTTTTCCTGTTTAAAATCTATGAGAGTGGCCCAAGATTTTATGCAGGAGATGGAAGAACTAGCCTACAGATCAGGTTTTGTTGTTAGAGTTAATAATGCTGATACTAGTATTTGGAATACACACACACACACACACACACACACACACAATACATACAGATAAAACAATTAGTAATTGTTTTAATTTTGCTAGAAATATGAATGTAAACAAGTAATTCTCAGCTAGACGCAGTTTTGTTCCCTTCCCCCACCAGGACATTTCACAATACTTGGAGATAATTTTGGTTTATACAGCTAGAGGGTAGGTATTATTGCAGAGAAGCCAAAAATGCTGCCAAACATCCCATAATGCACAGGACAACCCCACAACAATTAGCTGGCCCAATAGGTCAATATTGTGTGGTTGAGAAATCATGGTATAAATTGATAATCCCCTCACTTTTTCAAAAAGAGATATTTTCTAGGTCTGTTCACTGAAAATGCCCAGAAGGAAAAACAACTCCAGCAGCAATTCAGATTTTTACATCTAATATAATTTTCTTCTAAAAGGAACCACAGCTCCTTGGGGAAATGACTGATCCAGGACTAGGGCAGGAAATGTACAAGTTGAGCCTGGGATGTTTTGCTGTGACAGATAATGTGCTTTTACTGAGGGCTAACAAAATTGTGTCTCATTGACCATTGATTAAGTCAAACTAATATAAGACCATTTGAACATCAAAAAGAACTAGTTCAAGTGATTAAAACACATTGAACACATATTTTAAAAAATCCTTGAGTATATTATGATATGTAAGAAGAGAAACAATGAGAAAAAGAAACAAAAAGAACTCACTGGAAATCCCTAGAGATTATGAGGGCACAAACTCACAACTTTGAAAATTGAAAATTAATGGTAAGATAATTAATTAAAGGTAATAAGTATCTATTAGGCTTCCCATTATTAATTGTATTTTAAGATCATCAAATTGCCTTTTGGAAGACAGAGAACTATTAAAAATATTTATAGCTGATAAAAGGGATAATAGAAATAGAAAATCATCCTTTTGCAATTCCTAATGAAATGGCCACCATTTGTCCAGTCTGAGAAGACAAGTAAAATACTCCTCCAGTTTCCAACTACGTATCTGTGTGAGGCCGCATTTTCTTCCTATGCTTCAACCAAAACAACATACTCTAACAGATTGGCTGTAGATGCAGATATGAGAACCCAGCTATCTTCTATTTAGATAGACATTAAAAATGACTTATAAAAATGTAAAACAGTGTCATTATCATCATTAAATTTTTTGGTTTGAAAAATTAGTATCTAATGGGTTTGCTTTTTAACAAGTTAATAAAAAGTTTTAAAACATGAGTTTTAATTTATAACACAGTAAATACTGATAGATATAATTCACATACACAAACGCTCTTTGGGCTTGCAGCACTTTTAAGCATATAAGGGGGTCATGAGATCAGTGTCTAAGAACCATTGGCCTATGTAGGGTTCTTGTCAAAATGTTTAACTGTCATATAATCATGTGGGAGAAAAATTAGACAAATCCAGATGATGAAACTTTCAACAAAACAGCTGACCTAGACTCCTAAAAAAGGCCAATGTCCTGAAAGACATAAAAAGATGGGAGATCTAAGAAAACTAAATACAGTTGTTAACCAAGTAAAATACACAATTCCCAACTGGATCCTGAATGAAAAAAAAAATAGACTACAAAACATTCTGGGAACAACTAAAGAAAGTATAATACTGGCTGAAAATTAGAAGAATTGTTTTACCAATGTTAAAATTTTGAGTGTGACAATATTGTAGTTATAATGGAAAATGTTCTTGTCCTTAGGACATGAATTTTGAAGTTTTAAGAGGTGAAATGTCATGATGTCTGCAACTCACCTTCAAATTGCTGATTATTCACTGTATATTTACTGCATATTCCTTAAAGTTTTTTGTATGTTTTCTGGAATCCAGCATACTGTGAAGATGCATGCAGAATGCAACAAAGGTTCAGACCAGTTTTGCACATTAGTAAGTCAGGGGACGGTCATGTAAAATGAAATAAAGAGTGACTATCTAGTAGAGTGTGAAATACAGCTGGACAGTAACAAACCAGTAAGTTTTAAAATTTCTTCATGAGGATCAAGGATTTTTTATAAAAGTGAAGGAAAAAGATGTGGGGGAGGGAGAGAAGGAAGGAAACAAAATCATATTAAGCATATCAGAGACCAACATACCAAGCATTTAACTGGTTTGTTTCATGTAATCTTGTAATAACATGTAATAACAAAGTAGGTAAATAAATATTTAATTTTCCCTAGAATAGCAGTCCCCAGCCTTTTTGGAACCAGGGACATGTTTCATGAAAGACAAATTTTCCACAGAGCAGGGGTGGCAGGGGGGATTGGTGATTTCAGGATGAAACTGTTCCACTTCAGATTATCAGGCATTAGTTAGATTCTCATAAGGAGTACAACTAGATCCTTAGCATGTACGGTTTACAACAGGGTTTGCATTCCTATGAGAATCTAATGCCACCACTAGTCTGACAGTAGGTGCAGCTCCGGCAGTAATGCTTGCTCACCTGCTGCTCATCTCCCGCTGTGTGGCCTGATTCACAGCAGGAGGTGAGCAGCAGGTGAGTAGAATTGCAGAAGAAATGATAATATATGTTCAATAGTTTAAGGAATGAAATAGTGAAAGTCAGTATAGTATGACCCACAAATCATAGGCTTGTTCTAGGTTGGGGACCCCTGCCCTAGAAGAAATAGTAAAGTGCATGGAAATTCCCCAGAATAGAGCAGATCTAAATAGCCTTTGGACTAGAATCTAAGATGACACAGAATATGCTGGCTAGAGAACCGACCACTGGGCACTGAACATGAGATGTGAGCATCTGAGACCTTGAAGGTGATCCTGGTGAGGGTGACAGTACACTGGTGGGCAGCAGGGCAGAGAACTGTACCTCCTGTCTTTTACCCTAGCATGTTACTAAACTTCACCCTGAACTACAGAACACTAGAGGAATCCCAAGTTAGTCCAACCATCAAATAAGTACTTCGGTAGAGACTGGGCATATTTCTAACCTCTTACATATGTAAGAATACATGTTGTCTTCATCCAAGAATAGCAACTCAACCTGATGGAATTTTTGCCAATCCCAGCATTTAGTACTCAGAGGAAATCTAATATCCACCCAATTTTTATCTTTCAGTAGTTAACCAGTTTTATTAATCCTATGTAAATGCATATAGGGTGTTTTTCTTTTTATGAAAAATTTAAAAAATTACCAATATATGCAAAGTTTTAGCTTTTGAAAATTGTATTTTCCTGGAATGCAGTGAGTTCTTTTGATCTAAAAAGTAAAATTTTCATTTAACTGCTAAACTTACTTCTTTATCTGTGTTCTACCGCCTATTATTAGCTATATAACCTTGAACGGATCATTTAACTTCTTGGCATTACATTATCTTCATCTATACAATAACAGTTTAAAAGGTGATTTCTGGGTAAAATAATGTATACAAAATCTATAGCACCATGACAGACACAGAATAAATGCTTAATAGGTAGTAATTATGACAGTTCAATAAACAAGTATTTCTTGAATATCTACCATGCACCAACATATTCTAGGGGCTGATGACACAATATAGAAATGATCTTGTAAAAACGATACATAAGAAAGAGCCTTTTTCTATAATCAATTAATACTTTTTCTTGCCTTGTTTTTTAGTTTCTTCTTTATGATCACTGGATATTTATGGGTTGCATATGTGCTCTCTAGTCATCATATCTGTTGAACAACAGCATAGTGATCAGGTCATATGCTTTAGAGTCAAATAGACTTTCATTCAAATTCAGTTCTATCACTCTCTGCACCATGATAAAATTATTTAATCAAATTCTTAATTTTCCCACTTATACAGATACACATTTTACAAGGCTGGATTAAATGAGCTAAATTAGATGAAATGTTAGCACAATGACCGGTACATAATAAAAACAATAAATCATAGCATGTAATTTTCACCAGTTTATCATCTTCCCTTCATTCTGAAGTAACTCCTTAAATGTAAACTCTACATAACTGGTGTTATTCCCTGTTCTTTATGACTGCCAGTGCAGATTTTAACTCTGATATTGCATTTTGGATCACACTTCGGTATTTTCTTGTCTCATCCAGTTATGCTTTTACTAATCTGGTTGTTTCTTTATGACACCCAGTCTTGTCTCACAGATACTGTTGTTTCTGTAATAGTTCAAAGCATATTATCCAAGATTTTCTTTTTTTTTTTTCAGCAAATACATTTTAGGTATACTTTTCCTAAGATTGAATCTGCCAGTTACTGACGCTAAATGTTACTGATGTTAAATGAGACAACTTGACAACACTCTGTGGGGGGGGAATGTGTTAAACAAGACACTGGCAGTCACCAAGGTTTGGTAGGTTTCAGGGTATTCATGGAAGCTGGAATGGGTGAGAGGAGTGGGAGTGTTAGGGAAAGGAATTAGAGAGGAAAGAAGAAATTGCTAAGATGCTAAGAGATGATGAAGATGGAGGATGCTGAGTAAGGCTAGAGCTGGCTAACCCAGGGAGAAAAGTAGTAGACAGTATAATCAGAGCGCAACAGAACTCAGATCCTGTAGAGCCTTGAAGGCCAGTGTAAGAACTTTGATTTATAGTGCCACTGGAGACATTGGAGCAGAGAGATAACATGATCTGACTTATATTTTAACAGTATTAAATTGGCTTCTAGCTTGAGGACAGACTCTCAACCTCTAGATTCTAGGAGGGCAAGGATAGAAATGAGACTACCGGAAGACCACTGCCATATGTCCAAAGAAGAGTAAGAGTGATTTGAACCAAAGTGGTCAGTGGAGGTGGTGATAAGAGGTCAGGTTCTGGATATTTTCTGAAGAAGGAGCCAAGTGATTTATAGAGTCCTATTTGGTGGCATAGTCCATTGTTGTTTTTTTTTTTTAAATATAAATTAAGTCTTTCATGTCATCATTCTAAATTATTTGTTCTTTTTTCTTCCCTTCAATTCTCTTAAATTAAATTCTTTCTGATCGTGAATCAGCTTTATCTATCTTTCCTGGAGCTGCTCTACTCCTCTTTCTAAATAAAACAATCCCTCTGGATCTCTTTCAAATGCCCTAATTATTCACATCTTCTAACTCATAAAACATGAAGTTGTATGAAGCATCCGACATCCATAATAATATAGTTAGCTAACAAGTAAGCATTTAGAGACTGCAAACAACTACGTATTACATGTAAAATTTTTTAAAGAGCCACAATCATTTGACCTCATATACCATTGAGAAAGGAGTTTAAGACAGCTACATAAAAAAAATATTTTAAAATTACAAAACTATTTGTCAACAAAGTTGTTTAAGTCATTATGCTACTCTGATGAAAGATTATAAGTTACCTATACATCCAAATGGTCAATTCCTTCCCTCATATCGATGCAGTTTATTTTTTTCTTCCTGATTATAGAAATCCTAAATTTATCAATGTTAAACTTCATTATTTCTTCAAACTCTGTTTAGGCATATCAAGTGACTTAAGATTCTGTTATGATTTTCCAGACTCTCCCCAGTCTCACTTGAAACTGACTTTGTAAAGAAAAAAAGTAGAACCATATGGATAATTAATTAACATTTTCCTAAATGTTATTTAAGTTGAGGCACCCAAACATAAAAGATTTGAGCCAGTCAGGCGCAATGGCTCATGCCTGTAATCCCAGCACTTTGAGAAGCCAAGGTAGGCAGATCACTTGAGGTCAGGAGTTCGAGAATAGCCTAGCCAACATAGTGAATTTCCGTCTCTACTAAAAATACAAAAATTAGTTGGGTGGGGTGGCAGGTGCCTGTAATCCCAGCTACTTGGGAGGCTGTGGCAGGAGAATTGCTTGAACCCTGGAGTTGGAGGTTGCAGTGAGCCGAGATTGTGCCGCTACATTCCAGCCTGGGTGACAGAGTGAGACTCTGTCTCAAAGTAAAAAAAAAAGATTTGAGCTTAGGCATAGTGATGGTTCATGCCTGTAATCCTAGCACTTTGGAAAGCTGAGTTGGGAGGACTACTTGAGGCCAGGAGTTCCAGACCAGCCTGCAACAAAGCAAGGTCCTGTCTATTAAAAAGATATCTGGAGGTTGAGGTGGGAGGATTGCTTAAGTCCAGAAATGCAAGGCTACAGTCAACCATGACCAGGCCACTGTACTCCAGCCTGTCTCAAAATAATAATACATGTTAAAGGTAAAATATATTTTTAAAAGACTTGACTACAATAAGATTTTCAAGTATTTTCAATAAATCTCTCAATTAGCAGGGCACGGTGGCTCACACCTGTAATCCAACACTTTGGGAGGCTTAGGCGGGTGGATCATGAGATCAGGAGTTCAAGATCAGCCTGGCCAAGATGGTGAAACCCTGTCTCTTCTAAAAATACAAAAATTAGCTAGGCGTGGTGGTGGGTACCTGTAATCCCAGCTACTCGGGAGGCTGAGGCAGAAAAGTGCTTGAACCTGGGAGGTGGAGGTTGCAGTGAGCTGAGATGGCACCACTGCATTCCAGCCTAGGCCACAGAGCGAGACTCCATCTCAAAAAATATATAATAATAATAATAAAACCTCTCAATTAATTGCTAGTACCATCTTGTACTTCAAATACAGTGCCCAGTGGTGTGCTTTAGTGAAAGCAGTTTAATTTTTGGAGTCTGGCAGAACTGGGTTTAGTTACGTGTTCCATTATTATCTGGCTGGGTGTCTTTAGGAAAGTTAACTTCCTTCCTTGTTTTAATTCCTATATCTGAAAAAAGGAGAGGGTAGTAACTTCTCAAACAACTCCTAATGAAAATTAAAGGAGATACAAGCATATCTTATCTTACTGAGATCTGCTTAATTGTACTTCACAAATGTTGTCTTACAAACTCAGGGTTTGTGGCAGCCCTGCAACCAGCAAGACTATGAGCATCATTTTTCCAATAGTATATGTTCACTTCCTGTCTCTGTCACATTTTGTTCATTCTTAAAACATTTCAGACTGTTTCATTCTTATATCTGTTATGGTGATCTATGATCAGAGATCTTTGATGCTATTACCATAACTGTTTTTGGGTACTACAAACCTTGCCCATGTAAGACAATAAACTTAACTGATAAATGTGTGTGTTTGGACTGCTCTACAAATTGGCCATTCTGTCCTTGTCTCTTTCTTCGGGATTCCCTATTTCCAGTGTACAACAATATTGAAATCAGGCCAATTAACAACCCTACAATGGCATCTAAGTGTTCAAATGAAAGGAAGCATTGCACCTCTCCCCTTAAATTAAAAGCTAGAATTATTAAGCTTCATGAGGGAGGAATGTCGAAAGTTGAGATAGGACAAAACCTAGGCCTCTTGTACCAGTTAGCCAAGTTGTAAATGCAAAGGAAAAGTTCTTGAAGGAAGTGAAAAGTTCTACTTCAGCGAACACATGAATGATAAGAAAGCAAACACAAAACAAAACAAAACATAAAAAACCTTATTGCTGATATGGAGAAATGTTTAGTGGTCGGGATAGAGGATCAAGCTAGCCACAACATTCCCTTAAGCCAAACCTAATCAAGAGCAAGGCCATAATGCTCTTCAATTCTGTGAAGGGTTAGAGAGGCATAAAAGCTGTAAAAGAAAAGTTTGAAAGTAGCAGAAGCTGGTTTATGAGGTTTAAGCGAAGAAGCCATTCCCATAATATAAAAGCGCAAGGCGAAGCAGCAAGTGCTGATGTAGAAGCTGCAGCAAGTCATCCAGAAGATCTAGCTGAGGTCATGGATGATGGTAGCTGCACTAAACTACAGATTTTCAATGTAGGCAAAACAGCCTTCTCTTGGAAAAAGATGCCATTTAGAACTTTCAGAGCTAGATAGGAGAAGTCAAAGCTTGGCTTCAATGCTTCAAAGGACAGGCTGACTCTCTTGTTAGGGGCTAATGAAGCTGGTCACTTGAAGTTGAAGCCAGTGCTCATTTATCATTCTGAAATTCTTAAGGCTCTTAACAATTATGCTAAGTCTACTCTGCCTGTGTTCTAGAAATGGAACAACAAAGCCTGAGTGACAGCACATCTACTTACAGCATGGTATATAAGTACTCTAAGCCCACTGTTGAGACCCACTGCTTAGAAAAAAAAAATTCCCATGAGTTCTGATGGAAATGCACAAGAAGGTTAACGTATTCATGTCTGCTAACACAACATCCATTCCTCAGCCCATGGATCACTGAGTAATTCTGACTTTCAAGCCTTATAATTTAAGAAACTCATTTTATTAAGCTATAGCTGCCATAGATTGTGATTCCTCTGATGAATCTGGGCAAAGTTCATTGAAAACTTTCTGAAAGTGTTCATCATTTTAAATGTCATTAAGAACGTTTGTGGTTCGTGGGAGAAAGTCAAAGTATCAACTTAACAGCGGTTTGGTAGAAGTTCAGTCAAACCCTTATAGATGACTTTAAGAGATTCAAGACTTCATGGAGGAAGTAAATGCATATGTGGCAGAAATAGCAAAAGAACTAGAACTAGAAGTGAGCCCAAAGATGTGACTGAATTGCTAAAATCTCATGATAAAATTTGAATGCATGAGGGGTTTCTCATGGATGAGCAAAGAAAGTGGTTTCTTGAGATTGAATGTGCTCCTGGTGAAGATGCTGTGAACATTGTCAAAATGACAACAAAAGATTTAGGATTTAGGATATTATATAAACTTAGTTGATAAAGCAACAGCAGGTTTGAGAAAACTCACTCCAGTTTTCAAAGAAGTTCTACGGTGGGTAAAACACAGCCTTGCATACTACAGAGAAATCTTTTGTGAAAGGAACTGTCCATGGATGTGGGAAACTTCACTGTTGTCTCATTTAAAGAAATTGCCACAGTCACCCCAACCTCCAGTAATCACTGCCTTGATAAGTCAGTGACCATTCACATCAAGGAAAGACCCTCTACCAGCAAAAAGATTGCAACCTGCTTAAGGCTCATATAATCATTAGAGCAATTTTGGCAATAAAGTGTTTTTAATCAGGGTATGTACATTGTTTATTTAGACATAATACTATTGTATACTTAATAGACTGCAGTATAGTTTAAATATAACTTTTTTCATTAATGAAAAACAAAAAAATTTGTGTGACTTGCTTTATTGCAATATTTGCTTTATTGCAGTGATCTGGAACAGAACCTGCGATATCTCTGAGGTATGCCTAAAGCAAATACATACAATGTTCTACCATAGTGCCTGGTATATAGCGAGGACACAAAAAGTGGAAGTCTCCAACTTCCCTCCCTAGCCTCTCACATTTTTTAGAATTCTTCCTAGAGAAGGGAGCATTCTTTGTAGGGGACACAGCGTACCTTCCTTCTACATTTCAGGTTCACTACTTTAGGGAATAAAAAGTAGTATTTTCTCAGCAAAAGATTGAAGGCCCCAAGATCTTGATCAAAGACTATTTTAAATAATCTTAGGTCTGATCTCCCTGGCATGACCTTCTGCCTATTTTCCCCATTGCTTCTAGAGTTAACTTTCTCAAAAATAAAGCTGACCATGTCACTCTCAGCTTTGTATCTGGTTCCCTTCTGAGTCAAGCAGAACTTTAAGAAACAGCCAAACAGCTAGATGAAATGCCATTTCTGGGTCCCTTTCCTAGATATTTTGATTTGGCTTACCTGGGGCAAGGTGCAGAAATCATTTCAAACCAGTACCCAGCTGATTCTGAGGCAGATAGCTTGAAGACCAAAAGAACACTGGCTTACCAGACAAAATTCAAACTAGATCAGGAGCTAACTTTTGGGATATGTTGGTTTGAGATATTCAGTACTCATTGTATGAAGATATTATGTAGGCAATTAGGCATACAATCTGGAGTTCAGGGGAAAGGTCTGGGATTGAGATAGTAATTTGGAAGTGATTGGATTATGGATGATTTAGCCACAGTTCTGAGACTGGATTAGTAACCAAGGAAGTAAGTATATGATCAGAAGGGAAGGGGTCCAGTCACTGGGCCCTGGAACCTCTCATGTGAAAAACTAAAGGAGAAGAGCAGTTTGAATAGGAGCCAGTGAGGAAAATCAAGAGAAGGCCATGTCCTGAAAACCAAGTGAATAAAGTATTTCCAGGAAGGTGGAGTGATCAATTGTCAAATGCTACCAAAAAGTCAAGTAACATGGGACTGACAATTGCTCATTAGATTTAGCAACATAGTAATCTTGACAAAAGAAGATTTGGTGGAGTGACAGAGGTAAAGAACTGACTGGATTAGGTTTAAGAGTGAATGGGATAAGAAAATGTGTTAGAAGAATTTTGCTGTAAAAGAAGAAAAATGATTGGTGGCTGAAGAGTAAGTGATTCAACAAAAGTATTTTGTTTATATTTTAAGATGGGAGAAGGAAGAGCATATTTGTAGGCTGATGGTAATGATCCAGTAGAGGGGGGCAATTTTAAGTTGAGGGAGAATTGCTACAGCCTGCCCTTGAGTCCGGAGGAGTAATGTGGATCTAGCAAACAAGGAGAGAGGGCTAGACTTGAGGATTGCAAATATCAGGTAACAGAAGAAAAATGGGATTATAGTTCAGATGTCACCTCTGCCCAGATAGATGGTGGTAGCAATTTCAGAAAGTTTTTTCCAAAAATTAGGAAGCAAGGTTGTTAGCTGAAAGTGAGGACAGGAGAGTGCTGGCAGGCTGAGAAGAGAAGGTAGAAGATAGCCATCCAGAAGCCACGGAGAACGAGGGGACTGTCTGCAGGGCAGATTATCTCGTCTTCATATTCATTTTCAATTCCACATACCAGTTATGCAAAGTTTCTTTTACTCCAGGAATTCAGCCAGCAAGCATCTACTCTCCCTAATTATTTGTAATGAAAATTAGTTTATTTCCTTCCTTCCTTTCTTTTTTCTTTCTTTCTTTCTTTCTTTCTTTCTTTCTTTCTTTCTTTCTTTCTTTCTTCTTTCTTCCTTTCTTTCTTTCTTTCTTTCTTTCTTTCTTTCTTTCTTTCTTTCTTTCTTTCTTTCTTTCTTCTTTTTCTTTTTCTTTCTTTCATCTTTCTTACTTTTTTTGAGACGGAGTTTTGCTCTTGTTACCCAGGCAGGAGTGCAATGGCGCGATCTCGGCTCACTGCAACCTCCGCCTCCTGGGTTCAGGCAATTCTCCTGCCTCAGCCTCCTGAGTAGCTGGGATTACAGGCACGCGCCACCATGCCCAGCTAATTTTTTGTATTTTTAGTAGAGACGGGGTTTGACCCCCGTCAACCATGTTGACCAGGATGGTCTCGATCTCTTCACCTTGTGATCCACCTGCCTCGGCCTCCCAAAGTGCTGGGATTACATGCGTGAGCCCCTGCGCCCGGCCCCAGTTTATTTTCTTTACAAATAATTAGGGCAAAGAGACACTAGATAATGACTAAGAGGTAATGTAATAAATAAGAGAGAAGGTTCTGTGGGTTCCAATCTCAGCTCTGCCATTTATTTACTACTTATCTGGACACGAGATTTAAAATCTTTGTGTTTCATATAACACATTTAGCCAACTTCCTGACATATGTGTTCAATAAATGCCACCATTATTATGAAATATGTTCAGAACCTAACCACAGAAATTCCTCAAAAGATTTTTTAACAAGTTAGAAAATCTTATTTTTAAATTTTTATGTATAAAACCATAACATTTTGATTTCTTATAATATCTCCACAACAAAATCAAATAACAGTGGAATCATCTCCAAAGACTTGTTTTCAAAATGCTCTCTGCATAACAAAGGTGTCTTTCAAAAGGAAGTGATCTCCTTTTTTTCTATCATGAACATTCTTTTTAACTTGAAGGGGCAATTAACTGTACCTTCTGCTAAATATCTTCTAAGTATCATACTACTAAGACATTTGTCATCATAGGAAAGGTCAGCAATCCCAAATGCATATCCTTTTATAAAGGAAACTATAAACAGCAACAATTTACTTAGGGTTTGGGAGGTAACTGGAGGTAATTAAAACATGAGATAGTAAACAATTCCAAGTTTGCTATCAGGCACTACCAGTCCTAGGGATTTGTGGATTATTACCTGCAAAAGGGAATTTCCCACAGGCATCCACTCTCCTTGAGCCTTTGCTTCCTACTCA
The DNA here is from genome assembly GCF_049354715.1 of Callithrix jacchus. Classification (NCBI taxonomy): domain Eukaryota; kingdom Metazoa; phylum Chordata; class Mammalia; order Primates; family Cebidae; genus Callithrix; species Callithrix jacchus. The sequence continues at coordinate 38,534,584 of NC_133511.1, read as the reverse complement.
GTTGCTGGGCCCCTTTATTTCCTACGATTCCCTAATTACTACTAAAATAGTACATAGAGAGGTTCAGTTCCTCACACTTTGATTCCCCCCAATCCAAAGTGGCCTCTGGATGGACCTTTGCACAAACACTTACTCACTGAAGTGCTGTGCTTAACAAAAAATAAACCACTGTGGTCTCCACTGTTAATTACACAAAAGCTGTCACAAACTTTGAAATTACAAGAATTTTGAAAGTTTAATATTTTTCATCTAATGCTTAGCCAGGATTCAGATTTTCCCCTTCCATACCAGCATTTAAATACCAGTGTTAGCTCTCCCTATCCTATACTTCTACAATTCTCAGCTTGCACCTCTCATAGGCATTACCAGACTGCATTTCAATAATGTGTTTAAGTGCCTTTCTCCATAAGTTATGAATTTGGCTCATTCATTTCTCAGTCTAAATACTGAATACAAATTCAGGCACAAAAAGGCATTGTTTTGGGTATGAATAAATGAACAGATGATTGAATGAAATAACAAACTAAAATGACTCAATTCTCAAAAGTTATTTTGTACACAAAAAATATTATTTTAATATCCTGCTGAGGATATTATGTAGAATATAATACAAACAATTTGAAATTAAACTATATCTCAGAAACCATGTTATCCATTTCCTAGCTGTTCTCTCTGACATCAAGCTATCTAATCTCTGTTCAAATATATTCTGCATGATGCTTTGAGGATAATCCTCCCTAAATACTACTTTCAACATCACTCCTTTACTCAATAAAATAATCATGTACTTCCGATTTCTGAAGGTCATTTCCCCCACCTCCACAATTTTCTTCTGTCATTTTCATCAGCCTTCTCAATTGGTTCCAATCTACCCATTGATTCCTCTCTCCACAGTCTTCACTCAGGTCCTCAGTGCACCATCTTCAGACTGTTTTCCTTGTCTCTTACCTTTCTGGACTTAATCTTTCCAATATACTGCTGATACACTAATTTTCCTAAATATTAAAATATGCCACTACACTGCCCAAAACTAGGAGCTTCTGACTCTCCACTCAATTAATTATGAACACCCCATTGTGTCATTCCACATTTTTTTTGACTTTCTGTTTTATAATAATCCTCACCATTCCTTTAAAGCAGTGGCAAGCAAACTTTTTTGGGGGTGGGGGAAAGGGTCACTGATGTCTTTCAAAAGCTCATGAAAGGGATTATCCTAGAAAAAAAAAACCCACAAATAATTTACATATACTCCTAAGAGATTCTGACCATGTTCTATGTTTTAACCAAATTGTCCTTCTGCTCAGACTGTAGTTTTTGTTTATAAAAGCCATTACAATTCTTGCTGTCAAAAATGTCATGCATTCTCAGCAGCCCATCTAGCATGCTACACTTTCCATAAAAACATATTTGGTCTCCCTAGTTAAATATGATCTTTTTCTCATTGAAATAAAAAACACATTTGGTTTATATATTACCTGTATTATACTTGCATATGGGATAAACTCCATGATTTAATAGAAAACTATATGAAGTTAGGTAATACGGCTTATTTCTCTTTTATAGCTCTCTGCAAAACCCAGTATGGCAGTAAGAGTTTATTAAAAATGATAAGAATATTCTGGGCACCATGGCTCATGCATGTAATATCAACACTTTGGGAGGCCAAGGCAGGTAGATCATTTGAGGTCAGGAGTTCGAGACCAACCTGGCCAACATGATGAAACCCCGTCTCTACTAAAAGTAGAAAATTAGTAGGCAGGGTGTCACATGCTTGTAATCCCAGCTACTCGGAAGGCTGAGGCAGGAGAACTGCTTCAACCCATGAGCTGGAGTGCAGTGAGCTGAGACTGTGCCACTACACTCCAGCCTGGGTGACACAGTAGGACTCCATCTCAAATAAATAAATAAATAAGAATAAATGATAAGAATTATTTATAAACATGTATTGAAATTTTCAGGGCTGTTACATTGTAAAAAGCCAGGAGGCACCACTTTCAACATAGTCTATAAATTATTTCTGAGTTCATGTCCAAAATCTTTTAGCTGAAACACATTGGGTCAGATGTGTTTCAAAATTCAAAATTGTATTTTAGAAAGATGAAATAGAGAACACTTCATAATAAAACATTATATTTATGCAGCAAATTGTATGAATATTTACAGAGTGCAAAAGATGTGCTTCTGTGATTTCAGATCAGATTTTGCTGCCAAACAAATTCACCTCAGGTAAGATACTGTTGACAAATGACTACAACAAAACTTCTGTTTGTGGTACTTTTTGGATATTGAGATTGTGTGTGAGGAATTGGGGGCCTGTGTACATTCTTGGCTCCATCTAGTCAGAAAGGATTCCTTAATTCACGATATAGGGTAACTTCAAGATTTTGCTTCAATATTCTACACGTTTCATTCTTTGTTGATCTCTCTCAATATTCTAGATACCTGAAGGTGAAAAGTGGTGCACATGGTCACTAGACAGCATTAGGGGAGCAGAGGCTAGCTGAGACTAGGCGGGACCAGTGTGGAAGAAATTCAGGCACCAAATTGATGTGTAACCTCAGCCCCTTCAGTAAACACTTGTTTAAAGAACAAAGCCGGGCGCGGTAGCTCACGCCTATAATCCCGTACTTTGGGAGGCCAAGGTGGATGGATCACATAAGGTCAGGAGTTTGAGGCCAGGCTGGCCAACATGGTGAAACACCGTCTCTACTAAAATTACACACAAAAAATTTACCTGACGTGGTGGTGCACACCTGTAGTCCCAGCTACTCAGGAGACTGAGGCTGGAGAATCACTTGAACCTGGGAGATAGAGGTTGCAGTGAGCCAAGATTGTGCCACTGCACTCCAGCCTGGGTGACAGAGCAAGAAAAAGCATGTCAGCTGGGGGTGGTGGCTCATGCCTGTAATCCCAGCACTTTGGAAGGCTAAGGTGGGTGGATTACTTGATGTCAGGAGTTCAAGACCAGTCTGCCCACCAAGAGACAGTGAAACACAGTCTCTACTAAAAATACAAAAATTTGCTGGGTGTGCTGGTGGGGGCCTGTAATCCCAGCTACTAGGAAGGCTGAGGGAAGAGAATCACTTGAATCCAGGAGGTGGAGGTTGCAGTGAGCTGAGATTGAACCACTGCACTCCAGTCTGGGTGACAGAGCTAGACTCCATCTCAAAAAAAAAAAAAGAAAAGAAAAAGAAAGAAAGAAAGAAAGAAAAAAAGAAAAACAAAAAAAGAAAAAAGAAAGAAAATATGCCATCAGAAATTGGAAGTCTCTCACTATCCTGACAGTAAGCACTTAGTTATCTTCTTTCAGATATCTCTCTATACATCATAATATGAAATAGGTACATTTTTTACCCAGGATCATATTGTTACTTGCCTTTTCATAAAATCAAAAACTTTATAGAGACTTTTTCACATATGTGTTAAAGACCGCTAACTCACACTTTTCATTGTAAGGGTATACCACAATTTGCTACTCTTTTTAACAGATACTTGGGCCGTATTCAGTTTCTCAGTATTACAAACAGTGTAATACTGTAATAAACATCTCACTAACTGTATTCTAGAGTTCCATAAGGTTGAGTTTCTAGAAGTAGAATTGTTGGGCTACAGTAATGCATATTTTAATTGACAATATCAGCCTATCCTCAGTGTATCCTATGCTCATTATTTGTTATTCATTATTCTAGTAATTGAATTGCTGAAATTCCCATTATTATTTTAGTCAGTAATGCTTATTAGTGAGTTTAGCATTTTTGATACTTCTATGGACTGTATTTTTAAACTGTCTTAATATTTTGGGTTCATCTTTCTTCCTGTTGTCCTTTTCTAGATAATTTGTAAGAATATTTTGTCTATTGATAATAACTTCCTTTTGACTTACATATATGTTACAGTTTCCCATTTGGTTGTTTTCTTTTGATTTTATGAATGTTTTTGCCTTATATAAGAAATTTGAGATTATGTAGCAAATTGAGCAAATTTGTTTTTGAATTCTGGATTTTATGTCCACATTAGAAAGTTTTCCATCCCACGATTATAAATACATAACTACATCATCTTTCCATACTTTTAGGTTTATTTCCTTTAAGTAAAAAGAAAAAATTAAGTTGTTGACGCACCTGAAATTTTTCTTGTGTATAATAAGCCAGGAGTTACAATACTATTATATTTAAAAATCTATCCTAAAATAAATGCTTTTAAACTACTGTCTCTATTCTGAAAGGCTTTGAATAAATCTTACTAGCTCAATAAAATACATTTTCTAACTACTGCAGGACAACATAATTTCTGCCAGAAGTGCTACTATTTTGGGTAAGTTAAGTAACTTCTGCGTCTTTGCTTAGCTATGAAGTTGAAATGGTAAATTTTACATTTTAGGATTGTTGTGAAGAATAGAAATATTCAATATAAAGCATTTAGCATTGTTTCTATTACATATAGGCAATGAGTAATGACAATTGTTGGTACTCTCCTCCCTAGTTCGCTTATAGCAAACTAAGTGTGCAATGCACAATTTAATCAAACACTAAATTTCAGTGTTGTCTGTTAATCACTCACTTCCACACACACACTGCAGGCTCCTTGAAATCAAAGACTGTATCTTTTGCTGCAAAGGAATAACCAGTGGATGTTAAGAGCACTGGCTCCAGGAGTGGAGTTCTGCTCTACTGCTGACTAACTGAAAATGAGGAAAACAGAACCTGTCTCACAGGACTGTTGCAAGAGTAAATGAGTTAGTACAGAAAAAGACATCAGAAGAGTACCTGAACTTAATAAACACTCAATAAATTATAACCATTATTTTTACCCTTTAATTTTTATATTTCTTACAAATGCTACAGCATTGTTTTGAGCTCACGATCCATACTCACTACATGTTTTTTCAGTCTCATAAATAAATCACCTGGACATAGAAGAGTAAATAGCATGAAAAGTATTTGCATTTTTTTCTAAAGAAATAATGATTACTAGTAAATACTATGATTTAAGAAAAAAGTTATGATTCCTTAAATGTTATATAAAGTACATAACACAAGACACTGTAGTAGCTGTTAAAAATAAAGCTCAAAACCTGTGAATTTTTAAAAATTAAACTTAAAATTTACTTCTTTGTTATGTAGGAGTTAAAGTAAAAAGGAAAATACCATAGACTATTTAAATATTACTTATTAGAAAGCATAACATCTCATCAGAAGAGAAAAAAATGCCTTGATGAGAAGTTATATAAAATATGCATTATATAGTTAATTATATGAGGGCCGTCTAGCAACAAGATGGATATTGTGTTCACTGGCCCATCCTCAAATTAGGTAGATAGGGAAGCTATACAGAGTATGTGACTTTCTGATGTTCTAAATGACAATGGAGTTTAAAAACCAAGGTGTAAAACAGCAGTCCCCAGCGTTTTTGGTACCAGGGATGAGTTCTGTGGAAAACAATTTTTCCGTGGATGGTTTGGGATGGTTTCTGGATGAAACTGTTCTATCACAAATTATCAGGCATTAGATTCTCATAAGGAGAGCACAACCTGGATCCCTCTCATGCACAATTCACAATAAGGTTCTCACTGTTATGAGAATCTAAGGCTGCTACTGATTGGATAGGAGGTGGAGTTCAGTCTGTACTGCTTTCTTGCCCACCACTCACCTTCTGCTGTGTGCCCCACTTCCTAACCAGCCATGGACCCTGGTACCAGGCCACGTACTGGCTGTGGTACCAATCTACTTTGTAGGGATTGGGAATCCCTTGTGTAACTAATTAGTGTGCCTATTTTTTAGTGTCTGTCTTAAATATCAATTATTTCAATCAATCCTTTAAATGAATTACTGATAAATAATTCCCTGGAGTTACTTTGTTTTTTGCTGGCAAAAAAAAAAAAAAAACAGATGTGATATTCATATGATAATGTGGATATTCTCTTAGAATAGTGAGCAGTTGAACTTTAAATCTTGATCACAAATGGCCATTCCATCTTTGCACAAATGCCAAAAAGGTACCAGCAAATAGAGCCAAAAAACTTCTTAGAAGTCACTCAAACACTTGAATAAACACCTGATTGAGATCTAAGAGTTTTCTGTTATAACGGAGTCATAATGTAAAATTGTGCTTAAAACCAGCCTATCATTATCCATGCTAAATATTAAGCTGAGAGGCCACAGGTTGAGAAGAAACTGGATATACAGTTTTGAAATAAAATCTAGTGAATTACTACACATTTATTTTTAGGGTAATGTGAAAGCTACTATAGGGTGAACCCTACTGGAGAATAAATGAAATTAAATAAGATTATTGGCAAAATATCTTCTCAGAACCCAAACATTATTCAAATAGACTATAGTGGAAGAGATTGCTGGATAATCTGTGCACTACAAAAGATGGAGAAAGCATTACAGAGCTCTAAATATAGAATAAATCATAGAAGTTGCTAATGAAAAACTGGATGTTTAGTATCTCTCTCCTGATCAAGGAGAATTATGCTACCACATCAGTTTTCATTATTAGCCTATGACAGTAAGCATACTCAACTATTAAAAGAAACACTTTATTCATAAAAGTATTTCATTTCTGTCCAGTTTCCTCTGTAGTCTATTATTGTGATGTTTAAGTCTGAAAAACTTTCCCCATTATCCCCAGCTTCTGATAGAGGGGTCAATTCTCTTGTTGTCCAAACATTGCATAAACAAATCACTTACCACATGTGCAACTAGTCGTGTGTACACAAATTGGTAAAATGTCTCTCTCCACCACTACACTATAGACTTTACCAGGGCAACAGCCAGCAAGGTCTCCTTTGTTTTACTAGCACCTAACATAGTGCCTGGCAGGTACTCAATAAATTAATACCTAACTATTGTAATTAAGGGAATTACTTCATGAATAATTATACATGAATAAAAGAATGAGGATAATATTGCAATACAATTGAAAATCCATCAATACCTACTTAGCTTAATGTCTAAGTAATACATTTCAATGGTATTATAACATGTATTTAATCATATTACATCAAATGTATTCACTACATTTGTCACTGAATAAAGCATCCAAAAAATAAAAGTGTGACATTATCAGTTATGATGATGGGATCATGTAGCAAATAATTATTTACTGGATGCCTAATATATTCCTAGCTCTGGGCTGGTCACTGTGCACTGGGAAAGATAAGCCACTGAGGATAGTCCTCTCCTTCATCACACCAGGTCAGTAGTCTGCATTTGTAGGACTGGCAGGTCATTACTACTTACTCTCCATGGAAGGCATCAAGTCAATTCCTGACCATTTCCTGGTTCACTCCAAACCTACAAGTCTTGGTAAAAGAATGCAATGAGCTATCCAACCAACTGGTTTTTGGCCAATACTGTATCTTAAATGGTTCAATTAGCTTAAAAAAACATCATCTCTCCCCACTCCTTTCTCCCATTTCTTGAGTGGTATCTTTTTTCTTCACCTCTTCTCTTTTCTGTCTCATATCAAGGGAAACCCAGTCATCCAGAGTGACTTTATAGGCTTTATCACCTCCCACTCCTAACCAGGGCGGGAGGTGAAGACTGCTGGTGAAGACTGCTGACTGTTGGCTCCTGTTTATGTCTTCTTATTGCTGCCCTAAATGTAAAGTTAATATGATCCATCCTTTTATATCAAACACTTCTCACTACCCCTGCTCTTGCATTCTCCTTTAGGATTCACTTTTGCCTTCCTAGATGTTTCATCACTTGGCTCACATCTTTTCCTTCTAACCCTCTATTGTTTTTCTTTGACCATGTTTTCTATTATGAGAAAGGAAGCACAGGCCAGGGGCAGTGGCTCCCAACACTTTGGGAGAACGAGGGGGTGGATCACCTGAGGTCGGGAGTTCGAGACCAACCTGACCAACATAGAGAAACCCCATCTCTACTAAAAATACAAAATTAGCCAGGTGTGGTAGTGAATGCCTGTAATCCCAGCTACTTGGGAGGTTGAGGCAGGAGAATTGCTTGGACCCGGGAGGTGGAGGTTGTGGTGAGCTGGGATCATGCCATTGCACTCCAGCCTGGGCAACAAGAGTGAAACTCTGTCTCAAAGAAAGAAAAAGAGAAAGGAAGCACAGTGGTCGAGGGCCAGGATTCTGGAGTCATACTACCATATTTGAACCCTGATTTTACCATTTCCTAACTGTATTAAGACAGCTTAACATCTATAGGCATTAGTTTTCTCACTTGTAAAGTGGGAATAAAAATAATAATACAAACATTATAACAATAAATAAGACCTGCAAAGCACTGAAATAGTTACTGGTATAGAGAAAGCACTTTATAATGCCATCATTTGTATTATCATCCTTGACAACATTAGTATCCGTATTGTTTCCTGTTGACTTTAAACTTCTGGCCATATTGTCATCCACACATATCACCACCTTGAATCAGCTCATCCCACAGCATTGCTTTATCAAGATTTTGAAGCTGGTCTAAGTCCTTCTACTTATCTTTCTCATTCCTGAAGACTCCTAGAACCTTCTTTCTATTCTCTTGCCTTAAATCCCTGATTTTCCAAATTTACTCAAACACTAGCAACCTAGTTTCCCAAGCTTTAACTCTCTCAATTTCCAATGTGAACATTCAATGCTTAGTGTAAACTTAATTTCCTCAATCTTCTTTTACGATATACACTTAAAGCTCTCCTCAATGCCTAGAGATCTTATTTGTCCTTTACTAATCAAATGTTCATATCTTCCATGAAGCCTTCTTCATCATTCAAGAATATACAGAATACAGCCCACAACCACCTCACGCTGCCTGAATACAAAAACTCACAAACCACACAGATCTCATACATTACAAAATTGCCTACCTGGGCATTTACTGAGAATCTTTATTTCAATGTTTGATGTGCATATGTTACCTCCCTAACTATATTATAAGCTCCTTGAAAGCAGAAATGCTAGTGGCAACTGACAATATGTCAGGCCTTCTTTGACATACAAGTATAACTCATTTAATCTCTATAGCAACCCTAAGAAATTGCCACTTTTATCCTCATTTTATCTCAAGGCAGGGAAAAGTGAAGCCAGGGAAAGGCTATCTTTTCCATAAGTGTAACTATAAAAGTTATATAATAGTTGCTGAATGAAGAAACTTAGTAATATTGTTCGTAATCTTGTTCTAGTTTTATGAATGATTTATCTGCATCAATCTTAAGTTACTCTTTGTAAATATTGCTAAATAAAGGTGCTTCAATTCCATGACTCAAGACTATAGGACCATGCCAACAGCAGGAGTCCAACAAATACTTTCTAAGAGTACATTTGGAAAGACTTCCTCTACAGTTTTGGATGCCATTCTAACAATAATGATGAAAAAGCATTTGTATTTTACAGTCAGGGTGCTCTTTGTTCTACATGTGCACTTTCTGAAGTAACTTCTGTGAATCAAACAGAGCTTATAATAAATTGACTTTTGCATATCACCTCTGATTTATAAGCACTGCAATTTAAAAATATTTAACCTATGTTTACTAACAGTCAGCTACTAACTAGCTGTGTGACCTTTGGAAACTCAGATTTATGCATTTGAGATTTGCTTATCTTTAGGAAGAAGGAGCTGGAGTAGGACAAATGGCCTTCAGGGCATTCTAAGGGAGTCATTCACTTATAAAATTATACTATCCTTAGGAGACTTTACAAATAGAGGAAATCATATTAATATAGAAGGAAATGTTTAAGAAACCACAACGAAAGTCAAATAAAAATGGTAACTCCAATTACTCATTGGAAAACTGACTTTTCCTCATGAAGAACTTCCATCTGTAACTGTAAATACATTATATCAACGGGAAAGTGCCACTCTCGGTTGCCCTGTTTTCTCAAGTACCACTTCTAACAGTGCCTCAATTAGTTTAAAATGCAATCAAACTCCCTGAAGCTGAATATGTTCAACATCAGTAAAACACATTAATCTTTTGTGAAAAAAAAAGTTCTTAAAATATACGAAGCAAATATTTGTTATGAAGAACTCCTTTGAAAGCCTTAAAGTGAAATTTCCCCTTCCCTGCTCTTCTGCTTGTCAGGAGAGTGCTCTTGAAACAAACAAACAGAAAACCTCCAAACAGGAAACAAAAGCTAACATTCAGATCTTTGGTTCATTGCCTAGGTGTGATCTCAGCGTTCCAGATGGAACCTAAACCCGTTTTACATAGTTATACTGTACATTTGTTGCTAATCTTATTGCTAGTATTAAAATATGAAATGATCTTTAAATGCATTTTTATCTTCAAATGTAAAGGTATTTGGCTGCTTAGAGTTTAGGTAGAAAGAAATTCAAAACTATTTTCTTTGAAAGTTAAAGCCTGAAACACACGATGCAAGTCAATCTGAAATCACTAAGCATGTAAGTTCAATGAGTTTAAAAACATGAAAGTTTACTTAAAGCAAAATACTTCTTTAGAAATTGTGTTACTGTGATGCCCCAATTTTTTAAGTTTTAAACTGTTTAATCCTGTCCTCTTATACACTTACAAAAGTATGCTGAACAAAGAGAATTCAAAAATTTGTTTAGAATAACTATTATATAAATATTACATGTAGTTAAGACTATCATGTAGAAAACTATAACTGCATCATATATAGGTTGTGATATATTTGTGTATGTATAGACAAATATGTATACACATATATGTACATGTATAATGTCAATTACCATTTTTCTTTTAATCAAAATTTTAAAGCACTGCAGATATAGCATACATAATAGATATATAAAAGTATTAGAACAAAGCTGTTTCCTGAAAGCTAAGTAGTTAAGGAACAATAGTAGCACTGTCCTCAAGACTTTTATGACTTATGTCTAATATTGAAAGTGTTAAAGACTATGCAATTATAATAACCACATTCAATTTTGAGTATCATAAATAAAAACATAGTGTTAAAATGTCATCACATATTTTAAATTATATGGAAAATAACCATTTCTTGGAAGAAACAAGGAATAATTAAAATCTAAGTAACAATAGATGGTCTCCATTTACAATTAAACCAGTAATAAAGGATCAGGGGAAAGGGGCCTACCTTCCATTGCCCTTTTAAAGAAGACCTTACAGCTCCCACAGGTAAGGACACCATAATGACAGCCTGATGCTTCATCCCCACAGATTAAACAAATCTTCTGAGGTAATGACTCGAAGCTGTATTGTGGGCTCTGGCTGGCTTCTGAATCTGGCCTTGAAATGCAAAAGAAAGTACTCCACTTATTTTTAAGTGCACCACTATCTAATACTAAAGGTTTCTTAAACCAGCATTAACAGAGTGAAAGGAGATTTTAAAAACAGAACTTCATATATACACTTAAAAGACATGCACACTTGGTAATAGACTACTTGTAACCAAATTCACCAGACTTGCAAATGATTAGCACCAGTCATCAGTAGCACCAATATAAAAGAATAATTAATGTATAATATGTTCTGGAAAGCTAAAATCAGTTAAAAAGAAATCTTTCTACAAAACTCTTTATATAGAAGCAATTTAGTCTTTGACAAATGAAATGTTTTGTCCTTCCTGTCTGTATGCTGGGTCAAAACAAACATAGTTTGGCTTTAAAAGTTCGATGGCACTTTGCAATGTTTTGGTTTTGAGTTTTTAAAACACAACTCTGTAATCATTGCTTACTTAAACAAGTATGTGTTTGTCATTTTAAAGTATTGTTCAATACACTGACACTGTTTTGCCTACTCACAACATAAGATTCAAAACAGAGCATTCTTTTTCTTTTACATCCCATTACTTCAGTATGCAAATTAAAGAGTTTTTTTTTAAACCTGTATGAAAAAAAAGTAGTGAATCGCAAGGAATAATTAGAAAACGGTGCAATGCACTGACTGGTATTTAAATTCACAGTTTAAACATCTCCCACGTGAACTTAATTTTAATCTTGAGAGTCTTAAGACAACTGAGTCCTTAAAATTTTCAAATCCCTAAGATTGTGCTGCTTTCGGTTCTGGCCCGCCACCTCTCAAGTCCCACCCTTCCCGGGGGGAACCGTGCCTTAACTCCTCTCCTTCTAAGAAAGCTCCTTCTAAGAAAGAAGCATCTCATAAAGTCCCCGACTCGCTGCGCACTTTCTGCTCCGCAGGCTACAGCGGACCTAGTGTGACGCCGCACATTTTAAATCAGGGTTGGTTCTGCTTCGGAATCTGGAAGATTCGGAAAGTTAAAAAAAAGGAAAAGAAAAAGAAAAACCTTTCGGGGAGGCATGCTCCAAAAACAGCACATTCTGCGCCCACCTTCGTGTCCCCAAAAGAGTGAGGAGAGAAGGGAAGAAGAAGGGAGGCAACTACCCGGTGCAGTATCCCGCTGCCCACCCTCTCCGGCCGCCTGGGGGAGCGCAGCCTTGCGCCGGGGCTGGGGCTGGGGTTGGGGTTGGCCGCTGCAGCCCGCGGAACCGCTACTCACGGACGCCCTGGATGCGTCCCCCCGGGCCTTACCTCAGGTAGTTGAGATAGGGCGGGTAGACCTGTGGCAGACCCTCCTTGATCACAGCGGCCTGGTAGCCGAGCTGCGGGAGTCCGTTAAGGCCGAGGGCAGGGTAGAGCGCGGGGGCTGCCCCGGCGGCGGTGGCGGCGGCGGAGGCGGAGGTGGAGGGCAGGCTGTCCCGCGGGAGCAGGCAGCCCCCCGCGCCCGGTGCCTTGCAGGGCGGCGGCGCGAACGGGCCCTGCTGGGGCGGCGCGCCCTCCGCTTTGTACAGGATGCACTCCAGGGTCGACCCCGACGAGGACGCGGACGAAACTGAGGCACTCGCGGGTGCGGCGGTCACCGCCGCTTCCCCGGGTCTGGATGGGGGCGCTCGTGGAGGCAGTGGGGGCGGTGGCCCCAGCGGGAAATCCGAGAAGGCGGCGGGGCTGGCACCCGCCACCAGGTAGGAACGCGGGGAGCGCGTGGAGGCCTCCGCGCCTTCCTCTTCCTCCTTGATCTTCAGGGCGGGCGGCTGGAAGTCGCCATAGAGAGGGTACGCGTCGTCCTTGGGCTCGGCGTCGGGAGCGTACGCGCAGTCGGGGAAGTCGCCGCCGGGGACCGGGGTGGACGAGGCGGAGGGTGAGCTCCGCGGCGGGGCAAAGGCGCTGGCGGCCCCGGCCCCGCCGTCGTAGCTCTCGTCCTCCAGCAGCTGCCGAGTGCGAGCGGCCAATAAGGCGTGACTGAGAGGCAAGATGGGCACGTGGATGAAATCCGTGACCGTGGTGGCCAGCGGGGAGCGCCCGGGCGCCATGGGCGCGTCCTGCTCCACCAGGGCGACCCTGGGCGCTGAGAAGCGGGAATCTTCCTTGGGGACCAGGGCGATGCCTCCTGCAGCCGCCCCCGGCGGGACAGCCTGGGCTCCTCCGCCAGCCGCTGCACCACCCAGAGCCCGAGGTTTGCCCTTCAGAAGCAGACCCGCAGAGTCCTCGGACTCGGAGCCATCCTCCTCCTCAACCTCCACCGCAGCGGGCTGCGGAGACGGCTTCACTGGGGCCCCGGACCAATGAGGGCTCCCAGAGGTCGGGAGCAGCAGCTGCCGGGAGGGTGACAGGCCCCGGGGCAGCACCTTATGGGAAGCTGCCATCCCGGAGCTGTCTCCAGCCTTGCCCCCGGACCGGCTCATGAGCGGGGACAATACCCTTTGGGTGGCGGGGGCTGCCGGTGGATCTTCGGGAAGTTCGGGGCCAAACAGGCACCAAGAGCTGGTGACCTCGCAGGCAGGAGGGCTGGGTTGGCTCTGCCCCGGGCCTGAGGGCGCCCACAGAGTGTCCAAGACACTGTCCAGCAGTCCGCTGTCCTTTTCTGGGGGTCTAGAACTGCTGCCTCCAGCACCCCTTGTAGCTTCAACTCTGGAATATGCACCCTCCACGTCCGACAGGGACTGCTGGTCCTGCGTCTTTTCGTCGGGAGGGTCCTGTCCCTGGCCGATCCGAGGGAAGAGTAGCCCGTCCAGGGAGATAGGTAGGGCAGAAATTTCAGGCAACGTGTCCGAGGTCTGGCTCCCTGGGAACGGGCCTGCGGCTTGGCGACACGGCAGTGGGGACCCGACTTTGGGGGAGGACGGGCTGCCCGCTACGTGGGGAGTCCGGGGACCCTTTGCCTTCAGCTCAGTCATGACGACCTGGATTCCCCTTTTCTCCTCCCCCGTCTCCAGGGAGGAGGGAAAAGGGAAGAAGGAGGGGGTTTGGGGAATATAGGGGGAGAGGGAGGGGAAAGTGGGTGTTGAATGTGGCTGGACCAAAGAGATCTCCACCTCCTGGGTCGGGGGTGGAAGAGGGCGGCGCTGGTCAGCTCCTGCCCTTGGCTTCCATCCTGTCGTTAGGGGAAGGGTAGCAGTCGTTTGTCCCAGAGAGCAGCAAGTGGGGAGAGCAAGAAACAGTAGTTACTGTAGGGATCTTGACTCTTAACTGGGAGAGTTCTCCATGAGAGTTCTCCGGCTTCTGTCCGAGGACTGGAGACGCAGAGTACTCACAAGTCCGGCACTTGAGTGGCTGTGGCTGCGACGGCAATTGAGGGACACGCAACTCCTTATCTCCCGACTTTTTCTCTGGCATCAAACTCGCGCATGCTGTGAAGTTCTCAATCCCTCGCTGAGTTCCATTGCACTTCTCACTAAAACCCTGGGGCTAGTCGAACTTCTCTCAGGAAAGGTCGTGCTTTTGCTGGCTCCCTACAGCGGGTGACAGTCATTTTTGAAGGTCTCAGTTCTCAGCAGTGCAGGAGCTCTAGCCTCCTCCGGTTGCAGATTTTACTCAAATGACAAGTGAAGCTAGTTCTCATTGAGAGTGCTACCCAGACGCCAGAATCCTTGCACAAATCCAAGGCTTACTCCGATTAGTGACAGCTTTGGACTGGCCGGACAGCTTTCTAACAACGCCTCCTTCTCTAGAGAGGCCCCGCCCAAAGCCCCTCCCTACCCCAATTATGGGTAGGATCTGAAACTCTGGAGTTGGCTTTTCCACCCGTTATTCTGAATGCTACTCTGAATAGCAGGTTCTTTGGGATGGAATCTCATAAGCATATTATATTTTGTTCTGCAAATTAAGAATTATGCCCTATCTTATTGGAAAAACGAATAGATTCTATCAGAAGTAGAATTTTTATCACCATTTTAGGATTTCAGTTTTGTAAAGATTTAATACAGTGGATGACGTTTGGCTACATTATGTTTTAAAATAATAAATGTATCAAAAATGATTGTAAATACTTTAAGAGATTCTCTCCCTTATGAATTCCATAAAAGTGAGTGCTTTCAAGTTTCTCCTGCTGCAACCAATGTGTCCTGCTCCTCTTGAGTAATCCTCAATGTGACAAACAAATTTGGAAGTGGGAGATAGTAACAACTCTGTATCTATGATGGAAGTTTGGATGTTGCGTGCCATACTTTGATTTTTCCTAAGGAATGTGTTCCAATTTTTAGTAAATAGGGCTTCAAGGAAAGTTTCCTTTAGCTTCAGCTTATACCCTGTGCTACATCATAAGATCCTCAGTAGAGATGTTGAAAGTACTTCTTCTCCTAATATTCTTAGTCTGAAAAATAATTATCTTTGAGCTTATAAAATGGATCATCTCTAAATTCATGGAGTCAGTAGAGAAAGGAAAGGATATTGCAATATATGTTTTAGATACAGAGTCATAAACTATATTTGATGCAAGACTATTGGATATTTTGACATCGTCTTAAATATACCCTGTTCAAAACAGAGTGAGTGATTTGCAAATTTTCTTATAGGGCCTCAAGGTCTAGCTGTGCTAATGACTCACACTTTATCTCAACCATGTATAGAGGATACACAAGAAGACTCCAGGAGGGATGGAGCCGTTAGAGGTAAGGAGCTTGGACCTCTCAGTCATCTGGGGAGAAGCTACATGAGTGAGAAATACACCTTTATCTTGTTAGGTCACTAGGATTTGGAGTTGATTGTTCTACCAATTAGTTTACTCTGGTTAGTCTTAGATATATGGGAGTTAGGCAGGTAGAGAAAAGGTAAAGAGAATTCCAGGAAGCTGGTGTAGTATGTTCACAGGCAGGATATAATATGGCAACTGCAAGGGGACCATTATGAATAGAGCAGGAGTAAGTGTGGGTACAGAAGTCTATGAAAGTAGGAGGTAAACTAATGGATTATATTAATATCATTATTACTGTTTTCAGGCTTTCTCTTTCCAGACTATCTTAGAACAGTTATCATGCTTTATTGAGGTATAATTCCAATATTATACAGCTCACTCAAAGTATCAATTCATTGATTTTTCATGTACTCAGAGTTGTGCAGCCATCACACTATTAATTTTATAACATTTGCATAACTCTCATACCCACTAGCAGTTACTCCACAATTCCCCCTAATTGTCCCAGCAGCCACTAATGTGCTTTTTCTATCTGTGATTTGCCTATTTCGGATCGAGGTTCATCCATGTTCCACACGAATCAGTACTTCCCTCCTTCACTCCTTTGTATTGCCAAATATTTCATTGTATGGATAAACCACATTTTATTTTTCCATCTCTCTCAGTTGTTGGACATTTGGGTTGTTTACACCTTTTGGCTACCATGAAAAATCCTGCAAATGAACCTTCATGTACAAGATTTTGTCCAGCATATATTTTCCTTTCTCCTGAGTATATATGTAGGAGTGGAACTGCTGGATCATATGGTAACTCTAGGTTTAGTCTTTGGAGGAACTTCCAGACTCGTGTTCAAATGAGTGTACATTTTATATTTCCACCAACAGTGTATAAGGGTCCCGATTTCTTCCCATCTTTGACAACACTTGTTATCTGTCTTTTTTTGTTATAGCCCTCCAAGTTTGTGAAGTGGTATTTCACTGTGATTTATTTGTATTTTCCTGATGGCTAATTTCACACAGTTAATAGAATTTATAAAATCAGGACAGCATGACTAGGTAGTCTTCTAAGCCCTGTATTAACTTTAATCCTTCAGAAGTCTCACAAAACAGGTACTATTATCCCAATTTCATAGTTGGGAAAACTGAGGCACAAGGTTACCCAATATTATGCAGTTAAGTAGTATACTAGAAAGCCAAGACATCAAATGACAGCCTTGTTAGGAGTGTGATTTTAAATGTCAGATGCCATATAATTTGGTTTCCTGATCACGGACATAAAATGGAACTTGGCCTCATTTTAAATCTGACAAACTATATTTTGCTTGATTTGGTTTGGTTTTTAAAATTCCCTTGTCAGAATGTCTGGGGAGGTTGTTTCCATAAAACTGAAAATCTTGAAGTGGGAAAACAACAATAAAGATGTCCAGCATGTCCTAAGTCACCATTATTCCATAAATTTTGATGCTGGGTGACTAGTATTGTTGGCACAGGAACTTCCCAAATGTATGAATCTTTGAATAAAACAAAATTCACTGATTAAATTCAGGTGTGATGGGGCTAACCAAATATTCCTGAAGATTGCTTTTGTAGAAGAGGATTTAAATATGGACTTTTTTTTCTCCTATAGTTTGGGAAAAAAACACTTTAACAAGATATAATTGTCACATAATAAGCTGCATATATTTACATTGTATAATTTGTTAAGTTATACCTGTGAAATTAAAATGATAAACATAACCTTTGCCTCCAAAAGTTTCCTCATGCCACTTTTTTAATCCCTTCATGCTATTCTATCCCATCCCCTTCCCTAGTAGTAATCATCACTTTCTGGCAAGCCACTAATCTGCCGTTACCATATCTTAGGTTTTTAAAAATATTTATATCTGATTTATTAAACATATTAAATTATACATACACATAAGCCTTTTCGGTCTGTTTGCTTTAAATGTTTTATTTATAGATTTTACTTTGGGGAACAATTTTAGATTTACACAAAAATTGAGCAGATAATATAGAGAATGCTCATATATCATTTGTACATATTTCTCTATAAGCATTTTAAATTAATAGGGTACATTTGTTATAACTAATGAACTAATACGGATATATTATTATTAACTAATATTCATAGTTCATTTAGATTTTCTTCATTTTCACTTAATGTCCTTTTTTCTTTCTAGGATTCCATCCAGGACAGCACATTTAATTGTTATGATGTCTTGGGCTCCTCTTGGCTGTGAGAGTTTCTCAGATTTTCCTTGTATCTGATGACCTTCACAGTCCTTAAGAGTATAGGTGAGCTACATTGGAGGATGCTCCTCTATTGGAATTTGATGTATCCTCATGAGTAGACTCTTACGGGTTTTGGCAGGGGTTGGGGAAAATCAAAGAGGTAATGTGCCATATTTATTACATCATATGAAGGGTACATATTGTCAACATGACTTACGACTGTTAATGATGTTCTCCATCACCTGGCTGAAGTGGTGTTTGTCAGGTTTCTCCATTGCATAGTGACTCTTTTTTCCCTCTTTCCATATGCTGTACTCTTCAGAAGGAAGTCATTATTTGTCATTTTGAGGATGTGTGGGGGAGTAGGGAGTTAGCCAGCCCTCCTTTGGAATGAAGTATCTACATAATTTACTTGGAATTCTGTGAGACAGATTTGCCTCTTCTCCCCGATTTACTCCATTAGTTAGTCTTTTATTTATGTCTGTGTGGATTCATGAATATTTTGTTGCTCAAATTGTTCCAGTTTTTGGCATTGGGAGCTTTTTCAGTTGACTCCTGTGACCCTTGACCCTCTCTTCTTATTGAGTGTATGTGTGTGTGAGTGCACTTTCTTACTTTCTGGTATTACAATATGCAACAGACTCATCTTGCATATATCCTGCCCTAGTTGTAGAATCAGCAATTCATCCAAAGAAGTTTGAGTTTTCTTATTGGAAACTGGTATGGAAATGAAGATCTGGGTGCCAAACATGCTCTTAAGTTAGTTTTAATTTCTTAGAGTTGTATATAATACAGTGCGTGCTTTTTCATTTGGTTTCTTTCACTCAGTATAATTATTTTGGGATTCAGCTAAATTATAGTATATATCAATAGTTAATTCTTTTTATTTATGAACTATAGTTTATCCATTTACCTGTAGATAAATATCTGATTTGTTTTGAATTTTGTGATATTATAAATAGAGCTACTTTGAAAAAGGTGTATAAATCTTTGTATGGACATTTGTTTTCTTTCTTTTTTCTAGGTAAATACCTAGCAGTGAAATGGCTGGATAAATCAGTGAGTGCTATAGTCTGCATATTTGCATTCTCCTCAGATATGTCTGTGGAAACCTAATCACCAATGTGACAGTCTGAGTAGGTGGGGCTGCTGGGGAGTGATTATGTCATGGAGCGCTGTCTTGCCCCTTCTACCTTATGAGTGCACAGTAAGAAGTTGCCATTTAGGAACTGCAAATCAGGTCGTCACCAGATGTCAAACCTATAACCTTTATTGTGGACTCCCCAGCCTCCTGAACTGTGAGAAATAAAGTTCTGCTGTTTATAAGCTACCCAGTTTATGGTATTTTGTTATAGCAGCCCAAATGGACTAAGACAATATGTATACATTTAACTGTCAAAAAAATTTCCAAAGCCATTGTATCATTCTGCATTTCCACCCAGAATATTAGAATTCTAATTCTTCTTACTGTATACTCACATGGACAACAATTGGTATGGTCAGTATTTTTAACTTTAGCAATTCTAACAGGTAGGTAGCTGTATCTCACGATTTTAATTTGCATTTCATTAATGACTAATGGTGTCGATCACATTTTCATATGCTTATTTGTGATATTTATATATTCCTCTTCTGTGTATCTGTGTGTCTGTTCGAATCTGTTTGCTTTACTTTTTAAAAAACATCGTTTTGTTATTGTCGAATTTTCAGAGTTGTTTATGAATTCTGATAGAAATCCATTGTCATATATGGGATTTGAAAATAGTTTCTTCTAATCTGTGGCTTGTCTTGAAGTTCTCTTAACAGGAATTTTGAAGAGCAGATGTTTTTAATATTGATAAAACCTCTTTATCAGTTTACATTTTTATGAATTATGGTTTTGGTGTCATAACTCAATATTCCTTGCCAAACCTAAGGTCATAAATGTTTCCTATCATGTTTTCTTTTGGCTTTATAGTTTTAAGTTTTACGTTTATATCTGTGATACATTTTAAAGTTACTTTTTAATATGGTATAAGGTCTAGATTAAAATTCACTTTTTTTGCATGTGAATATCCAGTTGTTTCAGTACCATTTGCTGAAAAGAATATGTGTTCACTAATTACCTTTGTACCTTTGTTGAGAATCAGTTATTCAGATATGTAGAGATCTGTTTCTATACCCTCCATTTCGTTTAATTGTATTACTGGACAGTTTGTATGTCAATACCACATTATCTTGATTAATATAGGTGTAATTTTTCAAGCTGTTCTTTTTTTAAATCCCTCTGTATAAATGATAGTGTTTTTCCTCTAACCTTCCAGTGCTGGGGGTGAGGAGGAGCAGCCCATAGCTGGGAGAGGGAAAAGACAGGATCCAGGGTGTGTTCTCAAGCTACAGGTTGCACGAAAGCCAACCCATAAAGGTCTCTAAGCAGAGTGGTGACAAAGAGAAGCCCCCCACTTGTTCTGAACTCCAGCTCTCAGCATGCTGGTGTCCTTGAATCCCCTACCCAGAAATGGAAATGCCAAAGCCACCTACCTCCCTTCCCAGTAGGACATACAGTTAAGTGCTAGACCATTTTCCCTCCTGGGAGGAGCCCTCCTTTCCCCCACGGATACTTAATGTACTAGTGCTCCAATTTTATTCTTCTTTTTCAGAATTGTTTTGGTTGTTCTAGGTCATTTGCATTTCCATGTAAATGTTAGAAGCAGTTTGTTAATATCGGCAAAAAAAAAAAAAAAGCCTTCTGCAATTTTGATTGGGATTGAGTTGAAATTATAGATCAATTCGGAGAGAATTTACTTCTCACCAAAGTTAAGTCTTCCAACACATGCAGGCAATATATCTCTTCTTTCAGCAGTGTTTTGAAGCTTTCAGCCTATAGGTCTTTCACATCTTTTGTCAGATTTATCTTCAGTTATTTCATATTTTTATGGGTAGTTTGAATGGTTTATATATTAGCTTTCCATTGCTGAGTCAGCAAGTACCACAAATGTTCTAGCTTGAACATTATTATCTTACAGTTATTATCTTACAGTTTCCATGCGTCGGGGTCTGGACATCAGTTGGATGGATCCATTTCTTAGGGCTCACCTAAAACATATGCCAACCTCCTGTTCCAGATATTTTTCTGACCCCTCTGTACCTGTTCTCAGGATTGTTTTAATTTGCTGATGGTCGAATTTGCTAGGAAAATATTTTTCACAAAGTAATTATCCTCATGAAAAATTGAGATGCATGAAAAGATGGCTGCAATCAGTGGATCAGCCAACACTGTATGGGCATCTGTGGCTCAGGATGCCCATCTAGGTTTATTCAGGTGACTGGCAGTGTTCAGTTTCTGGCAGCTGAAGAACTTGTGTGACTTTTATCTTTTTTGAGGTCAGCAGGAGACAGTTTTACTCATGCTTTTTAAGGGTTTCTGCCTGATTAAGTCAGACTCTCCCAGATGGTATCCATATTCATACTATTCAAAACCAATTTGCGATTCGTTTTTGCCGGGGAGGGTTAGAGTCTTGTTCTGTTGTCCAGGATGGAGTGCAGTGGCAAGATCACAGCTCATTGCAACCTCAAACTCCTGGGCTCAAGCAATCTTCCTGCTTCAGTCTCCCAGGTAGCCAGGACTATAGGGATACACCACCAAGATTGACAAATTTTTATTTATATCTTATTTTTTGTGGAGATAGGGTCAGTCTTGCTGTGTTGCCCAGGCAGCTTCCATCTCCTGGGTTCAAGTAATCCTCCTCACTCAGCTTCTCAAAGTGCTGGGATTACAGTCATGAGCCACCACACCTGGCCTGGTTTGGGCTCTTAATTACATGTGCACATTTCTTTTTACCATAAATGTAACATTATGCATAGGAGTGACATCGATCATATTGATTGTCAAGTCCACACTGAAGGAGAGGCAATTATACAAATACTGTACAACGGGGGGCAGGAATTTTGGAGACCATTTTATAATTATACTGAATTTCTATATTGTGCATTTTTAGTGTTTACACAATTTAATCTTTAGTTGGAGTGATGAAAATGGGAATTTTTTGCCAGTTTGTTGATTTTAGGAAGAAATCATTTAGTCTTTTAAGATTAAATGTAATGTTTGTTACAGATTTTTCATAGATACACTTTCTCAGGTTGAAGAAATTCCCTTCTATTCTGAGTCTGCTGAAAATTTTATTAGGAGTAGATAAAGGTTTTTGTCAAATGTTATTTCTGCATCTGTTGAGCTAATCATACAGTTTTTCTTTTTTAATTGGTTAATATGGTAAATGACAGTACTTGAGTTTTGAATGTTAAACGAATCTTGTATTCTATGGCTAAATTCCACTTCATCATAATGTATTATTTTTATAAATTGCATTTTGATTTGTTAAAAACTTGTTTAGAATTTTAACATTTCTACTCATTAGGAATACTGGCCTGTTGGTTTCTTTTCTAGTAATGACTTTATCTGACTTTGGTGTCACGAATTCCACTTATATACATGGTGTATTTTCTTTCTTTTTTTGAGATGGAGTCTCACTCTGTTGCCCAGGCTGGAGTGCAGTGGTGCAATCTCAGCCTACTGTAACCTCTGACTTCCAGGTTCAAGTGATTCTCATGCCTCAGCCCTCTGAGTAGCTGGGACTATAGGCACATGCCACCACACCTAGCTAATTTTCTTTTTTTTTAAGTTGAGACAGGGTTTCATCATGTTGGCCAGGCTAGTCTTGAACTCCTGACCCCAGGCATTCTGCCCATTTGGATCTTTCAAAGTGCTGTGATTACAGGTGTGGGCCACTGTGCCCAGCGTACATGGTAAAATGTCATATTAATAGAATAAAATAAAAAAATACAGTGATAGGTATAGTCTTCACAGATAAATGTATTTTGGCACCAGATGCTCTTTGGGGTTGGCTATCCACTATGGCAATTAGCACAGCATGCAAAGAAAGTCCTGAAGCTTCCTGAAACATAAAAAGTTGATTAAGTTTTATCATGTCTGTTTTTCAGTTTTTATAGTGAACTAAGGAATCATTCATTCAGTTTTAGAAACATCTGCCTATACTATATCATTAAACAGCTTGCTCTGAATGTTATTTTCCAAGTTGTACAACATTTTCTGCACTGTCATATATAATGTTCATAAAACTTCATTACATATTATCTCCATTTTATAGTTATTAGGAGAGCCAGAACTCACTACTAGGGCTTTTGATACTAAATCTAGGGTGACTTTTACTTTAAACATTGTGTTTCTCTATTTTTAACAATCCTGTGTTGAATAGTTGATGAGTTTGTTGGAATAAAGTAGAAACATTTACTTGCTCTGAGAACCCAGAAATATGAACACATTCAGAAGGGCATATTGGGTCACCTAGACCTATGACTTGGCTAGTTGAAAATTTTTATTGTCTATACAAGTTTGAGAAATAGGATTTAGTAGCTGTTGTTCTAGCTTGAGGCAATTCTTACATATTTAAATAGGACTAATTGCAGATGTAACTTAGGACTTGGTGGATACTATAAGAGGAGTATCCAGAGGTCACTTCTCTGACCTCCCTGGTGCGCTCTCTGTTTCTGAATTCACTCACCCATACAACCACTAGGTTACTCAGACCCTTCCACAGATGTACTGAATAGCCTGCAAAGAATACCTAATTTTTATACACATGTCAGATGGTACATATTTTGGCTAAAGCAACAGGATACTCAACAAAAAGTGAGTTGTATAATAGATGTTTATTATCCCTCATAACAAGAAGTCTGCAGGAAAGTAGTTCTAGGGTTGGTTCATCATTGGCTCAGTAATGGTCTCACAGCTTCAGACTCCCTGGCTTTTTAGTGAACTACCCTCAGAAGCTTAGATTTTGTTTTCTTCCTTGTCCTCGGCATCCAAAGATGGCTACTAAAGCTACAGGCATCAGAACCTCACATAACCTCGTGAAGAATTAGGAATAAGGAGAATTTCTCTTGGCATTATTTTTTTAAATCAGGGGGAAAAAATCTTACGCAGACACCCACTCCATAGACATCCTATCAAGACGTATTGGCTAGAACTGAGTCATCTGTACACCACTAAACCAGTTTTCAAAGAAGAATTTGATTAGACTAACTGTGGTTCATCTCCTGCAGCTGTGTCCACTGTTCTGAGTACTTTGATATCAATATGTGAATACATCTGGGGTTCAGTTAGAAAGGAATAAGGGTGGGGAGATGGCTGTTGGGAATTCAACAAATAGTGTCTGACATTATACCAAAGTCTCATTTCCCTCAGAGTCCTAAGTGATAATATAAACTGAGAAAGACATTCATGCTAATGTATGAATAAATTTAATAGCTCACTTGTTTTTATAAATACAATATTTTCACATATTTATTCTGATTATTTTTTTAAACCTACATATATACATATATATTGGTTATTCTATTTTATGTGATATTTCACAATAAGTATCTACTCCAAATATGCCTTTAGGTGCCATGAATTATTCTTCAACCTTATGCACTAATCACTGATGGCTATGGCTCTCATTAATTTGGCTCTACAGTTTAGCATATAGTTGTTCAGAGTCTACACATAGCTTCATTTGTTACACTTTGTGTCCTTAGTGCTATATACACTTAACTAGACCTGGCTTGTGTTACAGTTTGGAAATACTTTAATTTTTAATTTTGTCATCTAGTTTTTTCTCTTTAATACAGCTTTCAGGGATTTTTCTATATTACTATTAAAAGTTTATATAGACTATTTTAGGATGAGGAAAGATTGGCAAATATAAGTACTAAAGATAAAGATCTGCTATAATTTGTAGTTTATATATTAATATGAATGATACATTTTGTGCAATTAAGAGGAAAGGTATCATGATACTGAGCAGAAGTATGAAGGTCAAGAACTAGAAGATAATTCCCTGACTACATTCTGCAATCAAATATTTTGAAGCAGGAGTCATAAATACCAGCTGTTTATCTTTATATATATGTATATTTTTAAGGTGAAGCAAGTTTATTGAGGAAGTAAAGGAATAAAAGAATGGCTACTCCATAAGCAGAGCACCCTCAAGGGTCTGATTTATTTTATTTTATTTTTCAGACGGAGTCTCACTCTGTCACTTAGACTGGAGTGCAGTGGTGTGATCTCAGCCCACTGCTAGTTGCCTCATTTTATGGTTATTTCTTGATTATAAGCAAGACAAGGGGTGGATTATTCATGAGTTTTCTCAAAAAGGGGTGTGCAATTCCTGGAGCTGAGGGTTCCTCCCTTTTTAGGTCCTATAGGGTAACTTCCATTTGTATGCTAAGTAGAAGAGATAATGGGTATCCTTGCCTTACTTCTGAACATAATTGGAGTTTCTGTGGTGTTTCCTCATTAGGTCCAATGCTGCTTTAGGATTGTGATATATATCTGTATCTATATCTTTCTATCTGCATATATCACGATGTTATATGCTGATAAGTTTTATGTAATGTATATATATGTGTGTGTGTGTGTGTGTGTGTGCACATGTATATTTAAAAACTAAGTATTCATAGCTTCTTATTGTGGGCCTCCACTGGGTATGCTTATATTTATGTGTTGATGATTAGTTTTATGTATATATATATATATATATATACACACACACACAACACACACACTCACAAAATTTAAAGTATACATACACAGTAATATATATACATATGTACTTATATATATACACACAAACGCATATATGTATTACTAAGTATTTATAACTTCTTATTGTCTTAAGTTTTTTTATTGGGAATGAGTTTGAATTTTATCATAGGCTTTTTCATATTTATTTTTCATCAAATTTAGTCTTGATTTCTGAAATTATGGGGTTTGACTTTTTTCTATTTTCAATCCTTGAGTTTTTCAAGTTCTCGATTCATCAACACTTATTGTTCTGTTACAAGCCACTGTTTTCTGGCCATCTCTTCTCTGAGTTTTTGTATTTCTGCATTGTGGTTTTCTTTTCCCAATATTTGTCCAAAGCCTGGTGGTTTACAATTTTCATATGATCAGTAACAACATTGGTGAGTTTTAAAATAAAACTATTTTGTTGTTCTTTTCCAATATTTATTTATTGACATTTAATTGTATATATTTATCAGTATAATTTTATGTTTTAATACATATATATTGTATAATGATTGAATCAGGGTATTTTGTGTATCCATTGCCTCATGTATTTATCATTTCTTTGTAGTGAGACCATTGAAAAACCTCTTTTCTAGCTACTTTGTAATGTACAACACCTTACTGTTACCATCATTACCCTACTGTGCAATAGAACACCAGAATTTTTTATTTTTATTTTTAAGTTCCAGGTTACTATGTGCAGAATGTGTAGGCTTGTTACATAGGTAAACGTCTACCATGGCGGTTTGCTGTACCTGTCAACCTATCACTTAGGTATTAAGACCAGTATGCATTAGCTGTTTATCCTGCTGTTCTCCCTATCCCCACCCACCCCCTGCCTCCCTTGACAGGCCCTGGTGTGTGTTGTTTTCCTCCCTGTGTCTATGAGTTCTCATTGTTCACCTCCGACTTATGAATGAAAACATGAGGTAGAACATAAGAGAACCAAGATTTAGTTCTCTTATCTAATTGTAACTTTGTACCCATTGAGCATCCTCTTTCCCTCTTTCCCCTTCCCCTCCTCTCTCCAGTTTCTGGTGAACATTCTACTCTCTACTTCCATGATATCAACTAATTTTTTTAATTAGTTGAGCATATGAGTAAGAGCATGTGGCATTTATCTTTCTGTGTCTGACTTATTTTTCTTAACATAATGTCCTCCAGGTCCATGTATTGTCACAAATTACAGGATTTCATTCTTTATTATGGCTGAATAGTATTCCATTGTTTATTTACCACATTTTCTTTATCCATTCATGTGTCGTTGGACATTTGGATTGATTACAGATCTCAGTCATTATCGATAGTGCTGCAATAAATGGGAGAGTGTGGATATCTCTTCAATATGCTGATTTCATTGCCTTTAGATATATACCAATAAGTGGGTTTGCTGGATCATATGGGAGTTCTGTTTTTAATTTTTGGAGAAGCCTCCATAGTGTTTATCATAGCAGCTGTACTAAATTATAATCTCATCAGTGGTGTATAAGTGTTCCTTCTTTTCAATTCCTCCCTGGCACTTGTTATATTTTATTTCTATTTTTATCTTTTTGCCTTTTTGATAATAACCATTCTAACTATAGTGAAGTGGTGTTTATTATGGTTTTGACTTGCTTTCCCCTGATAAATTCTTTCCATTTTTAAAACACAAAATTGTTAAATGGATGTGGTGGTTATTCTTTTTGTTTCTCGCACTTGATTTAATTTTATTTTTATGAACCAGCTCTTTACAAGAATCTCATGTTGGGGAAAGAGGAAAGACTAACCTGGCACCTCTGTAACTCAAAGGCTGTCACCTCTGTTACAGAGACAGAGCTAAGGTGTTATTTCACTTTCTCTACTATTTGAATCTATCCTGGTTCAGAGGAGGTTCCACTGCCATACGTAAACTTCTTCAGGTTCTAGTCTACCTATGTCACCAGGAAACAGATCCTGCCTTCCGGAGAATCTCCCTTACATATAGAAGATTTTTAAAATGATGTTATTATCTTCTTTCCCTGGGTAACTTCTGAGCTCTCTTTCTCTGCTTCCAAGTGTGCTCCCCAGCCCAGCCTCACGTATAGCACTTCCCATTCAGAGTGTGGTCCTCTTGTGGATATGTTTATATGCTGATAGTTGTCACAGTGTTCTCCCATTGTCCCCTCCTTCCCTTTGAGTTTTATCTCATCTCGTTTCAGTTTTCTGCAAGGTGTTGCTAACAATTGTGCTTTGGGAAGCATTTACACAAAATTGATGGCTTGGACTTCTACCTTTGTTGACCACTGAATGTGCATTTTTTCCCTAATGATCCTTATTTCCTTATGGCTTTCTAGAGAAGTGGAATATTTCATAACTTAGTTGCCACCAAGTTTTTACTGAAAGTTGAAACGTATTTTACAATATTTTCTCTACTTTACTTTTCATGTGACTAGACTAGTTATTTAAATTCTTTGTATGACCATTTACTTCTTATCAAAGTAGATTAGTTATATCTAGCAAGGTTGATGTGGGAGTACATTTAGATACTAAAGTTGGCATAATACCTGATATGTGGTAAGTGTTTATTATGAACTGAATTGTGTGCTCCCTATCCAGTTTATATGTTGAAGCCTTAACCCCCAGTTTGACTATATTTGGAGGTAGGGCCTTTAAGGAGGTAATAAGATTGATGGAGGTTATAAGGATGGAGCCTAATCAAATATGACTGCTTTCCTTATAAAAAGAGGAAATATCAAGATTTTCTCTCTCTGTTTCTCGCTCTCTTCCTTCCTCTATATACGTATGAGCACAGAGGAAAGACTGTGACGGCACAGCAAGAAGGCAGCCATCTGCAAGCCAGGAAGGGAGGCCTCATCAGAAATCAACTCTGGTACCTTGACCTCGGATTTCCAGCCTGCAGAACAGTGACAAAATAAATCCTGTCATTTAAGCTATGCAGTCTTTGGTATTTTGTTACGTCAACCCAAATAGACTGTATTAGTCAGGTTTCTCTAGAGGGATGGAACTAATAGGGTGGGTATACATATATAAAGGGGAGTTTATCAAATCACATTAACTCACATAATTACAAGGTCCCACAATAGTCTGTCTGCAAGCTAAGGAGCAAGGAAGCCAGTCTGACTCCCGAAGCTGAAGAACTTAGAGTTTGACATCCAAGGGAAGAAAGCATCCAGCATGGAAGAAAGATGTAGGCTGAGGCCTTTTCATGTTTTTCTGCCTGCTTTATATCCTGGCTGAGCAGGCAGCTGATTGGATGGTGTCCACCCAGATTAAGGGTGGATCTGCCTTTTCCAGTCCACTGACTCAAATGTTAATCTCCTTTGGTAGGATTCTCACAGACACACCAGGATCAATACTTTGCATCCTTCAAGCCCATCAAGTTGACACTCAGTATTAACTATCACACAGACTAATGGAGTATACGTTAGATTGTAACTGCTAATAATAACAGTTGGTGGTAATGGCGATGATAATCCTAGAGGTCCACAACATTTACTGATAAAGAATTGAAAGACCTGCTTTGAATTGATAATGGAATTTTTAGGAGGGATATAAATAAGCTTTCTGCTCTCTTACTCTCCCCTTTCCTTTTATTAAGTGGATTTAGAAATACTTTTATTTGGTAAAAGAAATGTTATAAATCTTCATACATATGGCTAATATTTCTGGCTAGTTACCGTGAAGCAGAATAACCATTAAGCATATTATTAGAGATAATTGATTTCATTGTCTGCTTGATTTTAGTGATAAATTTAAGCAGTTTATGTCACCTCACTTAGATAAACTACAATTATGATATATGTCTAAATGCAAAATAATGTGATGTCTGTAGCTACCTTTATTATTACTTGTATTTCTTTTTCTTTTTTCTGAATCCACAATTTATGATTTTGATATTGAATGAATAAAATTGTTCTTTCTTCCTCACTGGGAGGCCTGCCTTGCAAGCTACTTTTTTGCCAAAACATTTACCAGGACTTTTAAAGTCATCTCTTGTTTTCAGTTTTCTTCTCTTTTATGCCAACTACCTTTGAAGAGATTTGAAAGTTAGTCTATGTTTGAAATTACTGTGTGTTTTCTGTGTTTATAGGAAATTCTAACTTAAAAATAAAAACATCTCCACAATTCCATTGGTGTCTTATTTTAAATAAAAGTATCATTTCTCTTACTGAAAGTCTAGATTAGATGTTACTTCCTCTGTGAAACCAACCTGGACACTCCGAATGAAATCAGAGAAATTTATTTGTTGTATCAGAGCACTTTCCATGTTGTGTTGTATTTTGTGTATAGCATATGGCACGTAGTACAGAATTTAATGATTAAATATGTCTCCAGTTAGACTCCATGTTTCTTGGGAATATAGATTGTATCTTTTCACATCCTCAGAACCTAGCATTTCTCTATGTTGATTTTATTATTGTCAGATCATACTTTGCATGCTTTCAATTCTTATAAAATCAAGTTTTGTGACTCAGAACATGGTCTATGGTGGTGAATGTTCCATCTGCAGTTTAAAAGAATGTATTTTGTGCTGTTTGGGGATGTGCAGCTCTGCAGTATTTCAGTTGGTTGATGGTGATGTTCACTTATCTCTATCCTTGCCATTTTTTGTCTTCTTTTTATTATTGAGGGAGGAGTGTTTAAGTCTCCAACTATATTGTGAATTTTTCTATTTTTCCTCAGTTCTATTATTTTTGGCTTCCTGTATTTGCAAACACTGTTAGATGCATATACATTCAGAATTATTATATTTTCTTGATGAAATGCCCCTTATATTATTATGTAAGTTTCTTCTTATTCTGTAATTTTCTTTGCTCAGAAGCCTACTTTAAACAATATTGATAAATCCATTTCAGGGTCCTTCTGATAAGTGTCTGCAATGATATATCTTTTTTTGTCCTTTTGCTTTTTTTAACTGAATAGATGTATGTAGTTTTGGGTACATATAACATTTTAATACATTCATATAATTTAAGGTAATCAAAGCAGTATACTTGAGATATACATCACCTTAAATATTTGTATTTTCTTTATACTGAAACCATTCTATGGTTTACAATAGTTTTAGATGACAAATAGCTAGAAGACAAGAAGTCGTGTAATACGTTATTATAAACTATAGTCACCCTATTGATTTATCAAACACTAGGTCTCATTTATTCTATCAAACTGTGTATTTGTACCCTTGATATGGTTTGACTGTGTCCCCACCAAAATCTCATCCTGAAAGTAGTTTCCATAATCCTCATGTGTTCCCAATGGGGAAAGTGTCTCCAGGGCATGTCAGACACTCTTACGGCAGCCCTTCCCATCACAGGCCTGGAGGCCTAGGAGGGGAAAATGGTTCCTTGGGCTTGGCCCAGGTTCCCCCTGCTCAATGTAGCCTCAGGACATTGAGGATGACATGGTACCCTGCATCCCAACTGCTTCATCTCCAGCCGTGGCTAAAGGGGCCCAATGTATATCTCAGGCTTTTGCTTCAGAGGGTGCAAGCCCCTAGCTTTGGCAGCTTACACATGGTGTTGGGCCTGCGGGTGTACAGAAGTCAAGAATTGAGGTTTGGGAACTTCTGCCTAGATTTCAGAGGATGTATGGAAACACCTGGATATCTAGGCAGAAATTTGCATAGGGGTGGAGCCCTCATGGAGAGCCTCTTCTAGGGCAATGTGGAAGGGAAATATGGGGGTGGACTCCCCACACAAAATCCCCACTGGAGCACTGCCTGGTGGAGCTGTGAGAAAGACAGCCACCACCCTTCAGACCCCAGAATGGTACTTTACCCTTCTGGGGTCTGAAGGGTGGAGACAATCAATGCCAGTCATGAAGGCAGCCAGGAGGGGGACTGTACTCTGCAAAGCCACAGGGACAGAGCTGCCCAATCTGTGGGAGCCCACCTCTTGCATCGGCATGAACTGGATGTGATACAACTTTGATCTCAAAGGAGATCTTAAAGGAGATATCACTTTGGAACTTTAAGGTTTAATGACTGCCCTGGTGGATTTCAGACTTGCCTGAGGCCTCTAGCCCCTTTCTTTGGCCAGCTTCTCCTATTTGAAATGGGTGTATTTACCCAATGCCTATCCCCACATTGTATCTAGGAAGTAACTAACTTGCCTTTGATATTACAGGCTCATAGGTGGAAGGGACTTGTCTTGTCTCAGATGAGACTTTAGACTTGGAATTTTGAGTTAATGCTGGAATGAATTAAGACTTCAGGGACTGTTGGTAGGGCATGACTGTGTTTTCAAATGTGAGATCATGAGGTTTAGGAGAGTCAGGGCAGAATAATATGGTTTGGCTGTGCCCTCTACCCAAATCTCATATTGAATTATAATTTCCATGACCCCCATGGGTTGTAGAAGGGACCCAGTAGGAGGTAATTAAATTATGGGGAGAGTTACTCTCATGCTGTTCTTATGATAGTGAGTTCTCATGAGATCTGATGATTTTATAAGGAACTTTTACCCCTTTTACTCAGCTCTTCTCTGTCCTGCCACCATGTGAAGAAGGATGTATTTGCTTCCACTTCCACCATGATTGTAAGTCTCCTGTGGCCTCCTCAGCAATGCTGAACAGTGAGTGAATTAAACCTCTTTCCTTTGTAAATTACCTAGTCTCAGGTATGTCTATGTTAGCAGCATGAGAATTGACTAATACACCATTGATCAACTTCTCTTCATCCCTCCCTCCCGCTTATTTCTCCTGGTCTCTGTAACCACTAATTTATTCTCTATCTTCAGGAGATTCACTCTTTTAGCTTCCATGTATGAGTTAGAACATGCAGTGTTTCTTTTTTACAGCTGAATAATACTCCTTGGTGTATGTATACAACATTTTCTTTATCTTATTGTCCATTGATGGCGCTTAGATTGATTCTGTATTTTAGTTGTTTTAAGTAGTGCTGCAGTAAACGTGGGAGTGCAGATGTCTTTTCAATGTATTGGTTTCCTTTCTTTTGGCTATATTCACAGTAGTGGAATTACTGGATCTTATGGCAATTATATTTTTAGCTTTTTGAGGGAACTTCATACTGTTCTCCATAATGGGTGTACTAACTTACATTTCCATCAACAGTGTACAAGCGTTCCTCTTTCTCCACTTCCTTGTCAACATTCATTATTGCCTTTTTAATAAATGCCATTTTAACTGTGATAAGATGATATTTCATTGTAGTTTTGACATGCATTTCTCTGGTGATTAGTGAGGTTGAACATCTTTTTATGTTCTTGTTTACCATTTGTATATCTTCTTTTGGGAAATGTCTGTTCATATCTTTTGCCCATTTTAAAATCAAATCATTAGTTTTTTTTTCCTATTGAGTTGTTTGAGTTCCTTATATATTCTTATATATTAATCCTTTGTTGGATAGTCTGCAAATATTTTCTCCTATTCTGTGGGTTTTCTCTTCACTTTTTGATTGTTTTCTTTGCTGTGCAGAAGCTTTTCAGTTTGATGCAATCTCATTTGTCTGTTCTTACTTTGGTTGCCTGTGCTTTTGAGTTCTTATAAAAATATTTGCCTAGACCAATGTCCTGGAGTATTTCCCCAATGTTTTCTTCTAGTAGTTTCATAGTTTGAGGTTTTAGATTTAAGTCTTTAATCCATTTTGATCAGATTTTTGTATATGGTGAGATATAGGGATCTAGCTTTATTCTTCTTCATCTAGTTACCCAGTTTTTCTAGTATCATTTATGTTAGAGACTATCCTTTCCCCATTGTATGCTCTTGGTAGCTTTGTCCAAGATGAATTGACTGTAAGTGCATAGATTTATAACTGGATTGTCTATTCTGTTCCATTTGTCTATGTGTCTACTTTTATGCCAGTACCATGCTGATTTGGTTAGTACAGCTTTGCAATACATTTTGAAGTCAGGTAGCATGGTGTCTCCAGCTTTGTTCTTTTTGTTTGGGATTGCTTTGACTATTCTTCATCTTTTGTGATTCCATATAAATTTTAGGATTATAATTTTTATTTGTGTGCATACTGTTATTGGTATTTTGATAGGGGTTGCATTGAATCTGTAAATTGCCTTGGGTAGTATTGTCACTTTAACCATATTAATTATTTCAATCCATGAGCATGAAATAATTTCCCATGTTTTTGTGTTCTATTTATTCCATCAGTGTTTTATAGCTTTCCTTGTATTTATCATTTACTCTTTTGGTTAAATTGATACCTACGTATTTTAATTCTTTGTAGCTATTGTAAATAGCATTGCTGACTTTATTTTTTTCAGATTGCTTGTTGTTGGTATATATAACTGCTACTGATTTTTTATGCTGATTTTATATCCTGCAACTTTACTGAATTCATTTATCAGTTCTAGCAGTTTCAGTGTAGGTTCTTTAAGTTTTTCTAAACATAAGATTATGTCTTCTTTGAACAAGGCTAATTTGACTTTTTCCTTTTCAACTTACATGCCCTTTAGTTCTTTTTCTTTCCAATTAATCTCTCCAGGACTTCCAGTGCCATATTAAATAATAGTTGTGAAAATGAGTATCCTTATCTTGTTTCCGGTCATAGGGGAAAGGCCTTTTATTTTTTCTTATTCAGTTTGATGTTAGCTTTGGGTTTCACATATATGGTCTCTACTATTTTTGAGTTATGTTCCTTCTATATCAAGTTTGATAAACATTTTTATCATACAGGATGTTTTATCAAATACGTTTTTGGCATCTATTGAAATAATTATTTGGTTTTTGTTCTTGGTTCTGTTAATATGATGTATCACATTTATTGATTCGTGTATGTTGAACCATTCTTGCATCCCTGGGATAAATTTCTCTTGATCATGTTATATGATTTTTTTAATGTGATATTGAATTCTCTTTGCTAGTATATTGTTGAGAATTTTTGCATAGGTTAATCAGTAATATTGGCCAGTATTTTTCTCTCTTCATTGTGTCCTTATCTTGTTTTGATATCAGGGTGATTCTGGCCTCATAGATTGAGTTTAGATGTATACCCTCATCACTTTTTTTGAAGAGTCAGAGTAATATTGGTATTAGTTCTTTAAATGTTTAGTAGAATTCAGCAGTGAAGCCATCAGGTCCTGGGCTTTTCTTTCATGGGAGACTTTTTACTACAGCTTCAATTTCATTACTTATTATTGATTTAGTAAAATTTTCTATTCTTGGTTCAATCTTGTTAGGTTGTTATGAGTCTGGGAATTAATTCATTTATTCTGCTTTTCCAACTTGTTATATAGTTGTTTATAATAGTTTCTAATGATTCATTATATTTTTGAAGTCTTAGTTGTTTTGTCTTCTTTTTCATTTCTGATAATATTTATTTGAGTCTTTTGTTTTTCTTAGTCTAGATTTTAGTTTGTTGATTTTGTTTATAATACAAAAACAATTTTTTATTTTATTGATCTTCCATAATTTTTAGTCTCAATTTATTTCTGCTTTGATCTTTCTTACTTCTTTCTTTATACTAATTTTGAATTTGGTTTATTCTTTTCTGTTTCCTTGAGGTGCACCACTAGGTTATTCAAAATTTTTCTACATTTTTGATATAGGTATGTATTGCTATAGTCTTTTGTCTTAGTACTGCTTAAGCTATATTCCATAGATTTTAGTATGTTGTAGTTCCACTTTAATTTGTTGAAAAAATTTTTTTAATTTTCTTCATAATTTTTTATTTACTAAATACGTTCCAGAGCATATTGTTTAATTTCCATGTGTTTGTGAAGCTACTGAGACTCATCCTGTTACTGATTCCTAGTTTTATTCCATTCTAATCACAAATGATACTTGATGTGGTTTCTACTTTTCTAAATTCTTTCAGACTTGTTTTGTAGTCTAAGATATGGTCTATTCTGAACAATGTTCTTGTTCTAATGAAAGGAATTTGTATTCTGCAACAGTTGGGTGAAATGTTTTATAAATGTCAGTTAGACCTACTAAGTCTAGTGTTTAGTTTTAACTTTAATGTTTTCTTGTTGAATTTCTTTTTTTTTGGGGGGGGTCTGGATGATCTGTCCATACTGAGTGTGGAATGTTAATGTTCCTTACTAGTATTGTACTGCAGTCTGTCTCTTTCTTCTAGTCTATTGATGTTTGGCTTATATGCTTGTGCTCTCTGGTGTTGGATGCAAAGATATTTATAATTTTTATATCCATTTGTTGATTTGGTCCCTTTATCATTATACAGTTACTTTCTTTGTCTCTCTTTAGTCTTTGATTTGTAGTCTATTTTGTTGTTGGGAATTTTTTTTTTTAATGGAGCTCCATCACCAGGTTGGAGTGCAGTGGCGTGATCTCAGCTCACTGCAATCTCCACCTCCCAGGTTCAAGCCATTCTCCTGCCTCAGCCTCCTGAATAGCTGGGATTACAGGAATGTGCCACCACAAACAGCTAATTTTTGTATTTTTAGTAGATCTGGGGTTCCACCATGTTGGACATGATGGTCTTGATCTCCTGACCTCATGGTCGGCCTGCCTTGGCCTCCCACAGTGCTGGGACTGCAGTTGTAAGCCACCACACCTGGCTGATTTGTAGTCTATTTGATCTGATATAACTACTCCTGGTCCTTTTTGGTTTCTAGCTGCATGGATTATCTTTTTTCCACTCCCTTTACTTTCCGTCTATAAGTGTCTTTATAGGTGAAATGGGTTCTTAAAAGCAGTATATAGTTGCATCCTGTTTCTTTATCTTTTCAGCCACTCTGTGCCTTTTAAGTGAGTCAATTTACATTAAGCGTTATTATTGATAAATAAGAACTTACTACTGCTAATTTGCTGTTTGTTTTCTGGTTGTTTTGTAACTCCTCTCCTTCTTATTGCCTTTCGTTGTGATTAAGGGATTTTCTCTGGTAGTATGTTTTAATTTGTTGCTTTTTATTTTTAGTGAATCTATTATCGGTTTTTTGTATTGTGGTTACCATGAGGCTTACAAAAAATGTCTTATAGATATAACAAGTTATTTTAAAGAGAGGACAACTTATCTTTGATCATAAAGAATGAATAGCAACAAAGGAAAAACAACAAAAAACTCCTTACATTTTAACTTTATCCCTGCTACATTTTAACTTTTAGTTGTCTTAACATACATATTTATATATTTCCTGTCTCCTAGCAGGTTGCTGTAGCTATTAATGTTTTTAATAGATTTGTCTTTTGGGGTCATACTAGAGTTATGGGGGGACTGCATACCACAGTTACAGTATTAGAGTATTTTGGGTTTTTCTGTGTAATTTTACCAGTGGGTTATGTAAAATAACCAGTGGGTTATTTCTCCTTCATATAAGAAGGATAACTTTGCTGGCTGCAACAGTCTTAGATGGCGGTAGTTGTTGTTTTCTTTCAGCCCTTGAAAATGTCCTTCCACTTCCTCTGGGCCTGTACTCTTTCCATTGAATGAAGTCTGTTAACAGATAAATTGGAGTGTCTTTATTCATTTTTAACTTCTTTTCTCTAGCTGATTTATGGAATCTCCTTTTGTTCTTTGTCCTTGACCTTTGAGAGGTAGTCTTAGTTTTTTTTTTTTTTTTGAGACAAGATTTTGCTCTGTCAAGCAGGCTGTAGTGCAGTGACATGATCATGGCTCACTGTAACTTCAACCTTCTGGGCTCAAATAATCCTTTTGCCTCAGTCTCCTGAGTAACTGGGACTACACCTGGCCATGTCACCATGGCCAGCTATTTTTATTTTTAATTTTTTTGTAGAACTTGGGTCTCACTATGTTGCCTAGGTTGGTCTTGATCTCCTGGCCTCAAGCAGTCCTCCCACCTTGGCCTCCCAAAATGTTGGGATTACAGGTGTCAGCCACTACAGCTGACTCTGAGGTAGGCTTGTTTGAGTCAAATCTGCTTGGTGTTCTCTAACCTTTCTGTACGTGGATATTTATATGTTTCTCATGTTTTAAGACGTTTTCTGTTGTTTTTTCTTTGAATAAACTTAATTGGTTGTCAACTTTGTTGTTGGTTGTCTCTCTCTTGAACATTAATAATTCTTAGATTTGGTCTTCTGAGGTAATTTTCTGTATCTTATAAGTGATCTTCAGTGCCTTTCTTTCTTTTTCATTTTTCTCCTCTGAGTGTATTTTCAAATAGCTTGTCTTTGGGCTCACTGATATTTTTCCTCTGCTTCATCCATTCATTGATAGCCTCCAATGAATTTTTCAGTTAAGCAAATGTATTTCTCAGTTCCAAGATTTGTGTTTGACTCTTTAAATTATGATTTCAACCTCTTTGTTAAGTTTCTTCAATAAATTTGTGAATTGCTTTTTTGTGGTAGCTTGGAGATCACTGAGTTTCCTTAAAACTACTAACTTGAATTCTTGGCCAGTGAGTTCATATATTGTTGTTTCATTAGGGTCAATTCCAAGTTTCCTGATTTGTCTATTTGGAGATGTTATGGTTTGGTTCTCTCTTTGCTGTTATTTCTTGCAGATGTCTATGCCTTTGCATTGAAGGATTAGTTATTTATTCTAGTCTCTGTCTTGTTTGTTTTTGTTGTTATTGGGTATAGTTTATAGAGTTTCTTTACTGCTAGGTTGCTGCCTCCTTTTTGGCTCTAGGTGGTGCCTTAAGCCAACAGGGGCACTCCTAAAAGGGATGTCCCAGCAGTGTGATGTGGGAAGGCTAGTTAGGGGTTCATGCCCAGGGGACCTATTAGAAGAACCCCCTACAGCATGGTGATTCTGAACAGTTGCTCTGATTTGGTGCCTTCTTTGGCCAAGTTACAGAGTAGTTTCCAGGACTGGGGATGATAGTTCCACCTCCTTGAATACAGGCTTTGTTTCTGCCTGTATTCAGGGTTATACCTCCCTTCATACACTCGCAATGTTTAACATGGATTAAGTCAGGGACAAGCCTCCTGCCAAGGAACTGACAAGGGTGGGGAAACTCGTTTTTACCTTGGTCTCACTTTTTTCCAGTGTAGAAATTGTGAATTTGGGGGAAATTTTCCACATGCTTAGTGCTGGGCAGAATTGGGGAGGGGTGTCTTGGATGTGGATATCTAATTCTCTTACAGTCTCCTCAGAGTTTTTTCACTTCTCTTTGGCTCTGGGAACCATCTCATTTTCATATTTATGTTCTGGGATATTTCTGATTATAAGTTTGATGTGTATACTTGTTTTTAGTTTTCAGGAGGTAAGTGAAGCTAGCTTGTTTCTATGCTGCCATTTTGTAACCACTGTCTTTTTGCTTTTAACATAACTATGTGATTATATTTGAAGTGAGTTTCTTGTAAAGAACATATATTACTTTCTTTTATTTTTTTAGCTTTGGTTTTTTAATGAAATTTTCTGTATTTGAATTGGTGTTTTTAGACAATTTGTGCTTATGTTTAAGTTTCCATCAATTATTTTATTATTTGATTTCTGATTAACTTTTTAAAAAATTTTTGTTTCTCTTTTCTGTCTTCTTTTTACTCATTTCAATCTTTTCAGCATTCCAGTTTTGTTAACCTAGCATGTTTTTTATTATGTCTCTTAATCTAACATTTTAAATAGATGCTCTAGGAATTAAAATGAAATTACTTAACTTTGATGGTTTACTTAGAATCAATATCTTACCACTTCAAGTGAGTTGTAGAAACCTTACCAGTATATAGGTCCTTTACCATCTCTCCTAGTTGTCTTATGTATTATATATCCATACATTGAAAATCCCATTGGAAAAATGTAACAATTTTTGTTTTCGTTTTTAAAGAAAGAAAGAGAAAGAGAAAAGGAGGAGAGAAAACAGGAGTCTTGCTCTATTACCCAGGCTGGAATGCAATCTAGAAATAGGTATTAAAAACCTCTTTTATGCTGATGATTGTGCTTAACAGCGGAGACAGGAAGGAATAAGGAAAGAAAATAACAAACAGCCAACCAATATTTCATTTGAATCTGTGAAATGCTGTGCAAGTGCTGAAGAGTGATTTGCTTCCATTTATGTGTTCACTTTCAAAATAGGTATAATGTGATACTAAAAAAAATGTATGTTCTGTGGACCTGGGGTGAAGAATTCTATAAATATTCACGGAGTTTACTTGTTCCAGGTCTGAGTTCTAATCATAGATGTCCCTGTTAATTTTCTATCTCGTTGATCCGTCAAATATTAACAATGTGTTGTCAAAGTCTCTCGCTATTAGTGTGGGAGTCCAAGTCTCTTTATAAGTCATTGAAAACTTGTCTTATATATCTGGGTGCCCCTATACTGGGTACATATATATTTATGATCATTGACTCCTATTGTTGCATTGATCTTTTTATCATTATGTAACTCCTTCTTTGTTACTTTTAGTCTTGGTTACTATTGTAGTCTATTTTGTCAGAGACGAAAGTTACAACTCCTGTTTTGTTGTTTGTTTGTTTGTTTTGTTTTTCTTTCCTCTCCATTTGATTGGTGAGTCTTCCTCCAACCTTTTGTTTTGAGTCTTTGTGTGTCCTTGCTTATGAGATGGATCTGGATACAGAGTGCTGATGTGTTTTGACTTTTTATTCAGTTTTCCTGTCTGTATCTTTGATTGGGGCATTTAATCCATTTAAATTCAGGATTAATATTGATATTTGTGAGTTTAATATTGTCATTTAATGCTGGCTGGCTATTTTGCCCATTAGTTG
Source organism: Callithrix jacchus (assembly GCF_049354715.1). NCBI lineage: Eukaryota > Metazoa > Chordata > Mammalia > Primates > Cebidae > Callithrix > Callithrix jacchus. The sequence goes on along the minus strand of NC_133511.1, from coordinate 38,494,367 downwards.
ATATAAATACTTCATTATGGAGATACTCTTTATCTTTTGGTAAGTTTTTGGGATGACTGATACTGGTTGTTCCTTTCTGTGTATAGTGCCTCTTTCAGAAGCTCTTGTAAAGCAGGCCTGGTGGTGATGAAATCTCTCAGTGCTTGCTCATTCATGAAAAAATTTATTTTTCCTTCATTTATAAAGCTTAGTTTGGCTGGATATGAGATTCTGGGTTGAAAATTCTTTTCTTTGAGGATATTGAATATTAACCCCCACTCTCTTCTAGCTTGTAGGGTTTCTGCTGAGAGATCTGTTGTAAGTCTGATAGGCTTCCCTTTATGGGTAACCTGACCTTTCTCTCTAGCTGCCCTTAGAATTTTCTTCTTTATTTCAACCCTGGTGAATCTAACAATTATGTGTCTTGGGGTTGCTCTACTTGAGGAATATCTTTGTGGTGTTCTCTGTATTACCTGGAGTTGAGTATTGTCCTGCCTTACTAGGTTAGGAAAGTTTTCCTGAATAATATCCTGAAGAATATTTTCTAGCTTGGATTCATTCTCTTCATGACATTCAGGTACACCTATCAAATGTAAATTAGGTCTTTTCACATAGTCCCATATTTCTTGGAGACTTTGCTCATTCCTTTTTACTTTTTCTTCTCTAATCTTGTCTTCTCATTTCATTTCATTAAGTTGGTCTTCGACCTCTGATATCCTTTCTTCTGCTTGATCAATTTGAGTGTTAATACCTGTGCATACTTCCTAGAGTTCTCGTATAGTATTCTTCAGTTCCATTAATTCACTTATATTCCTCTCTAAATTGTCTATTCTCATTGAGATTTCCTCAAATCTTTTTTCAAAGATCTTAGTTTCTTTACATTGGGCTAGAACATGTTCTTTTAACTCACAGAAGTTTCTTATTATCCACCTTCTGAAGCCTGATTCTTTTCACGGAATGCACTTGTTCTCCATCAGGCCTTGTTCCCCTGTTGATGAGGAACTGTGATCCTCGGTAGAGGGAAAGGCATTCTGATTTTGGGTATTCTCAGCCTTTTTATGCTGGTTTCTTCCCATCATTGTAAATTTATCCACCTGTTGTCTTTTAATTACCAGCTTTCAAATTAGGTCTCTTAGTAAACGTCCAACTTGTTAATTCCCAGGGCTGAAATCTGAGCAACCCACTGCGCTGGCTAAAACAGCAGCGTCAAGATTCTTGGTGCTTTTCTGTCCAGGAGTCTCCCGTCTGGCTTCCCTCCTGAATCCCTTCTTCAACCAGCTCCAACCGTCGGCCAAAAGGGGAACCAGTCCTATTTACTCTGCACCAAGAACTGCTGCACCAGGGCACCGGCAAAACCACAGCACCAGCTGCAAGAGTTGTGTTGGTGACCCGTGGGGCTCCTCCGCTGGGAATCTCCTGGTCCTTGAGCAACAAAAATTTGTCTGAAAGTGCGGCATCCTCTCGTTCTCTATGCTTTCACTGGGAGCTACAAGCCTGAGCTGCTAGTGGTCGGCCATCTTGGATCTCGCCACAATTTTTGTTTTCAACCATCAAATGTATTTTAAAGAACTTGAGGATATTTAACCAGATATTTACATTTCTGTTCTTCTCTCATTCCCTACATTCAAGGTTTCCTGCTTATATTATTTCCCTTCTCTCTGAAGAAATTCCTTCAGCAGTTCTTTTAGACCAGATCTGCTGGTGTGAATTATCTTATTTTACTTTTTTATTGCAGAGAATGTCTTTATTTCATCTGTCTTTATTTTTGTTGGTATTTTCACTAAATATAAACTTCTGAATTGACCGTTAGTTTTTCTCAACACTTTAAAGCTGTTCTATTTCCTTCAGGGGTCCATAGTTTCTGATGAGAAATTCACAATTATTTGCATCATAGATAATGCATTGTTTATTTCTTCTTGGTTTCAATATTTTTCCTTGTCTTTAATCTTCAGCAGTTTGATTATGTCTCTTGGTTTTGATTTCTACAGGTGGGTTTATTCTATTTAGTGTTCTCTGATGTTCTTAAATATGTAGGTTTATATTTTTTACTAAATTTGGAGAGTTTCAGGCATTATTTACTCTAATTTTTTTTCTGCTTCATACCCTTTATTCTCTTCTTTAGGTATTCCATTGAAATAAATATTATACCTTTTATTATTTTCTCACAGGTCTCCAAGGCTTTGTTAATTGCTTTGGTTTTTCTGTTGCTGTTCCATTTGGATAATTTATTTTGATTTATTTCCAAATTCAGAGATATCGTCTGTCATCCTTATTTTACTTTTGAGTTTATTCAAATATATGTATATTTACATATATATTATTGTATGTGATAGTTCTAAAATTTTAATCTGGATCTTATATTTCTTTGCTGATAGTTTATACTGTCTATTCATTTCAAAAGTGTGTGGCTTTACTTCTTTTAGTGTTTTTTTAATACCTGCTTTGAAGTTTTTTGGTAATTCCAACATCTGTGCTTTCTTGGTTTTGGCATATGTTAATTATACTTTCCTATGGAAATTGACATTTTCCTATATTTTTGAAAATGGAGTAAATATGAATTAGATCCTAAACATTTTGAATATCACATTATGATATAACTCATATCTATTATATTATGTATAAATCTTTTGTAAAATGTTGGTATTTTTAGTTTAATAGATAATCCACTTGGTTGGTTTTAGGTACAAGTCATGACTGACTGACCTATTTTCTGTTGTCATGTCTGTATCATGTCATTTCCATATATTAAGTTTTTTCAGTGTTGTTTAGATCTATCCCATAGGTGACCAGTCTAAGATTGGGGAGGTGGCCTATCTCATAGTTCTTTTCTTGTAGCCTTTGATATGTTGTTTAGTGTCTGATTCATATATATACAGCTTAGGGTTAAGCTCCAGAGTTCATAAAAAACTCTATAGGGTCTTTTTCATGAGTCCTTCTCTCCCTGTGATCTTAGTATAGTACTTTGCAGGTCCCAACCTTCCTTGTTCTGGTCCTCTGGCCAACGACTTGAGGCTTTTGTTACCTGATCTTCTGCACATGCACACTTATGTTGACTGTGCCCATGTCTGGAGCCTAGCACCACAAAGACAGAGAATTAAATAAATAAATCTCTAAACTGAAAAGTAGATGTTTATTCTACCATTTTTGGAGTGCAGCTATCTGATCAGAGAGGATGTTTCCCTTCTGCTGTGTCTGAATGTTTGTATACCCCCAAAATTCATATGTTAAAACTTAGCAAAAAAAAAAAAAAAAAAAGAAACCTAATTACCAATGTAATGATATTAGAAGGTGAGGCAGTAATTAGGTCATGGAGAAATAATATTGGGAAATAATTAGGTCATAGAGGCAGAGCCCTCAAGAATGGGATTAGTGCCCTTATGAAAGAGACCCCAGGGATCTGCTTTGTCCCTTTCACCATATGAGAAGATATTGTCAGGATCAGGAAATGGGCTCTTACCAGGCAGTGAGTCAGCTGGTACCTTGATCTTGGACTTTCTAGTTTTCATAACTATCAGAAAAATATTTCTGTGGTTTATAAGCCACCCAATCTAAGATATATTGTTGCAGCAGCCTTAACGTACTAAGACAGAAAATTGGTCCAAAGAAGTGAAGTGCTGCTATATCAATTACCTAGAAATATGGATGTGGCTTTGAAACTGGGTAATACATGGAAGCTGGAAGAGTTTTGGGGTACATGTTGTACACATCTACTCCAGAAGAAAGGAAGGATAAGGAGATGACTCAAGAATTTTAATTGAGAAGAAGATACAGCAGTAATTAACTACAAGGTCAAGGAAGGATTTTGTTTTTCTTAGAACAAGAGAGAAACTTGAAATATGTGTAGAGGAAGGAGCTTGTAGAAATGGAAGAAACTGAGAATGTAGGAAGAAGAAAGACTAAGATCCTAGAGGATCTGAGGAGAAGATGGAGTTGAAACCATTGGTGGAGAGATGGGCTTTGAACAAGAGTGAAATGTCTTGCTAAGGTTAAAGAAAGGAGGCAAAAAAAGTCATATCTTAAAGCTCAATTCGCGCATTTACTGGACATGATATGTGCTCAGGACTTTGTTACATGGTAGGGTGGGATGGAGAAGGGAATAGTAATTCAAGACAAGTACAAAACACTTGTCCTTTTAAATTATTGTTCTCAATAATTATATAATAGGTTATGAGATAGAATTAAGTTCCAGCTTCTTAGTGTCTCAGCAGAAGGAGAAAGAAAATCTTGAAAATATAAAAGGCTAACAAATACAAGCTTAATAGCACTGAGTTTAAAAATTATAATCAGAGAATATAAATGGATATCCACTCTGTATCCTTATTTTGTTAGGCTTTCACATTGTGCTAAAGCACGTTCTGTTTGTTTTGAACACATTTGAAGGGGTACCTTCGCTCTCTGCTATGGTACACACACTCCACTTCAGTTTTCTGCCTGGCCTCTTAAAGCATTAAACAATTGGACTAGAAAATCTGCACGATCTTTTCTAGGTTTAGATATCATGATTCTCAGGCAGCTTCCCTGGAGATATTTTTTATCACAAAACTCAATGCTAGGGATCACTAGAAACAAAGGATAAATTTAGGAGGGGAACCAAAGGAGGACTTTTCCTTTCCTTTTAAACTCGACTACTAGTACCTTCCTAAGCATCATATATTAAATTCTTTTTTTCCCATATAAAGTACAATCTCACTAGACATCTGTTTTCTTCTACTATCAAATTTTGAAGTAAAAGTGAATTACTGCCAAAACAAAGTAAAAAGAATTATTTTATACTACTCTAAAATAACAGCATCTAAATTATGTGTGTTGCTTAACCTTATATGGAAAACTTTCCATTTATGGGAAGATGTTTTTCATCTATGGGTATTATAAATCATTTATGAAAATAATGGAGCATATTGGTATGCCTCAGAAAAATTTAGAAAAATATTTAGCACCTAGAAAAACAACTATTTAAACACTTTTGTAGGTAGTCTAACCTTATGTACTCTGCTTCCCTTTCTCTCTGAATGGACAATATGAACTACTGATAATAGGCTTTAGGAGAGGAGGACAATGATGAGTATAACTGAGGCTGAAGAGAAACAGCCTCAGTTTATTATCCAGGAGGATCATCTTTGTGATGGCAGAGACAGGAAGCACTATCTTCCTGGGCAATCAGGGCAGCTAGTTCAGGATTATTCTCACAAATAGTTATTCCTGTGTCACTCCCTCAACATACCTTGTTTTATGCAATTTTAAGACAAATAATGCAAATATGAGATATACTAAATCTTATCCTCCCTTTTACTTTTGTTTAATGTACCAGGATTTTAGATAATTTACAATGTTTTAGAAATCATATATTGTCTTTATAGTATAGGTCCCAACTAATTAATTGGCCTGGCCTTGATGAAATTTTTTGTGTTTTTATTTTAAATTTTAATTTCAAAATTAAGCATAATCTTTATGAACAGTTGTAATGATTCCCATCTCATGTACATAGAAACAAGATAGTCAAATTTGAGCTATATTCAGAGCTGTTTTAGACTTCATTAAAGACTTTAACCTCAGAAATTATTTTTCCTTGGTACCCCAAAGTCAGATCTTTTTATTTTTAAATTGTTTGTTTATTTTTAAACTTTGTGGATATATAGTATGTGTATATAGACCTTTTTAATAATGGCAATACCTGCTAATCAACTTTTTCCCCATATACCTTCATTCCTTCCATTTCTTCATTAAACTAGTTTTCATCTTTACCAATGAAGTTAAAGACTTTGGAATGAACAACAAGTATTTTGGTAGAATGATAATTCAAAGTGAAGACAAAGTGAAATGGTCAATTGAGGGGCCTGCCTGAGAAACTAGAGTAGAAAATCTGTTTCCTGCTGCCAGTCAATCCTAGGTTCTGCCATCCCTGTCCTTCTCCAGGCCTTTTCATCATGAGTTGTGGAACTCTTTAAAGCAGTTGTGCCTTTGGACTCATAAAATTTTGAAGTTTGTATTAGCCACATTTTAAAATGTACAACGAAGCAGCTGACATTAATTTTAATTTAATCCAATGTTTTATTTGTTTTATATTATTTAACTGAATATATACAAAAATACCATTTAAAAGTGCAATAAATGTAAAAATGCTAATAAGGTATTTTATTTTTTCATGCCATGACTTTGAGATCTGGTGTGTATTTCATACTTTGTCACATCTCAATTCAAAATGGAACTGCTGAATGTAATTCACATTTAGAGTGTCTCATAAGTAGTGGATACTGTGTGGAACAGTATTGTTCCAAAAATGGATGGGAGCAGCTGTCCTTCACAGGCAGAGAAGGCCAAAAGCTCATCTCTGATACACTGAATTTCAACTAAGAGGAAATCCACATCCTGATGTATCTCTATATGCCTCTTGCATTATTTACAACTCTGACAGTTACATTCCTGGCCACTACAATTCTTGTTACAATGTGCATTTATGCATATAATAAAATAACCTCATTTATTCATTCATTCATTCATTTGCCAAATATTTATTGGGAACGTTCCAGTTGTTTCTGGCACTGTTCTAGCTTCTTGGAATATATCAGTAACAAAAGAGAGAGAGAGATTTTGCCCTGGTAGAGTTTACATTATACCAGGATGAGGCAGGTAATAAATCATTAATAGTAAGTAATTATATAATACGAATGTTAGAAGGTGATAGTGGAAGGAAAATGGAAAATGAGGAAGCCTAAGTGGGTTGGAAGTCTGGGTTAAGGAAGTGAGTTGTAGCTTTAAATAGAACAGAAAATATACAAGATAATAATATAGAAGAAAATAGAAGAAATAGAGAAGGTAATAGAAAATAAATAGAATATAAAGAACTAGGTGTTGAGATCACAGAGGTAACTGGGGTCAGGTACAAGATCCTAGCCTAAGTTTTATCTGAGATTCAAAGATGAGTCAGACCCAGCCCCATTCTTAAGGGAATCTATCAGGGGTAACATAACAAATATATTGATAATTATAATACAATACTAAATATAGCAATTGTCATGAAAGAATTTGCAAAAGATACCACAGGAATTAAAAAGAAGATTCCTAAAAAAGGCAACATGATAGAAGAAAGAACATGGGCTTTGAAGTTAAATAGACCTGGGTTTGCATCCCAGCTGTCATCTTACCAGCTGTCAATAGAGTGAACAATGATCCTGGATTGCCCAGGTCAGTCTGGTTTTAACACTGAAAGTTCTACATGCTGAGAAACCACTCAGTCTCAATTTTAGCACTGAAAGCTCAGCATGAGAAGCTTCTTTTCAGTCCAGATTTACCCTTGGAAGTCCCCACCTCTCTCCCTTGCAAACTAGTTTGGTTGGTTTGTGTGATTCAGGGACTGTATTCCCACAATTAAATTCAGAATAAATCCAATCTTGTGTGGTCGACTTAAGGATTATATATAAAATACATAAAACGCTTGGCACATTGAAGGCAGTAAATGTATGGTATTTGTTATTTCATTGATGGGGTCGAGGAAAGACTTCATGGATGTGGTAGGGTTTGATTTAGACTTTGAAAGAATAATGAAATCTTGTTTGCTATAGGGCAAGATAATGCTTAACTGGCAAAGAGGGATAGAGATAGGAAATAAGGCAAAGAGAACAGGAAGACCCAAAATACAGGAAAAGAAAAATTATGAGGCATCTTCTAGGGACTGGCAATTGTAGCTCCCATTTGAGCTAAGAGTGGGATATGATAAATACAAGAAAGAATTAGGGTTTGGAAAGTTTGATTTCGGCCTTCTTCCCATAAATCTTAAATGCAAGGAAGAGGAGTTTTTAAATTCAAGTTGCAAATATTGTTTGATTTCCCAAGTTTTATCTTTGTAAATATGCTTAATGAATCCTTACTTGTGTTGCTATTAAGCCAGATAAGTCAAGCTCAGAGACATATTTTCTGTTTCTAATGGATTGTTACAGTCATATTATTTATGTATTACATGTAAACTGAGTATGTGGGGTAAATATTCTATGTAAGGCTGGAAAACCTATCAGATGATTAGTTTTAAGGAAAGGGACAGAGAATACACCACTTACAAAGGCTATAAAAATTGCACTGGCATCACTACGAAGTTCTGTCAAGACCTGTCTCTGTAGGCCAGAGCTGGTGACAGGAGGGACCAATCTAGAAACAGTCTCATTGATAGAAATGGGAATGATAGGAGCAAAAACAATTGATGCCAGGTGGTATCACTGAACTTTTAAAATCCAGATGAATGCAATTATAAAGACCATTAAGCTCAGAAGCAGTGAAGGGGGTATCATCCACAGATCATTATATAGGTGCTAAATGAAGCACATGTTGCTAGGGCAAGATAAGAGGCAATCCAAAAAGACAGTGCTCAACTGGCACCACCAGAAAAAATCAAATATGGAGAGTCAGGGAGTCCAAGCTTCCCAACAAAAAGTCAACCATAATCACTAGCCAAGTGTTTGAACTAGAGCCAGCCTTTGGACCTAGAACCCAATGATGGAAGAAGAACCTGGGTGCTAAGGGAGCTGGCACTATGTTCTCAATAGGAAGAATAAATGAGTCCAGGAATTAACGGGTGCAAAGAGGAGTGGCTCTGCTTGTAATCACTCCCAGAACTCCCCTTGGGAAACTTGTGCTTCTTGTCCCTGCAATTTTTGTATCTGCAGTACGATCTTCAGATCAGTTTTGGGATTTGCAGTTCTCATGGCCCAAGGAGGGAACACTTTCAGCAGGGGTTACATAGTAATTTTCATTGAACTATATGCGGTGTTTAATATCTGGGTAATTCAAACTCATTGTTCATAGGGAACATTAGACTAAGTGAAGTCGGATCTTGGGTAATTGACTCTGATGGTCAAGAATGAGGAAGTGCAGTTACAAAATGGGGAAAGGCAGAAATATGTTTGACACCTAGGGGAGGTATTAGGTGCCTCTTGGTGCTTTCTTGACCAATTGTGACAATAAATGAACAATGCAGCCACCACACTCTGAGGCTAAGGGACTCAGATCCTTCAGGAATGATTTTTCAGGCAACAGCTAAGCAACTGAGACTGGCAGAAGTGCCAGCCAAGGGTGAGAGGAATCTGGAATAGATAATAGAGGAGGGAGACTATCAGCATTAGTTGAGACCAGCTGTAGATTAATCTGTTTGTAAATTTCCCCCAGGAAGACAGGTTACTAGATTTTGGACATGCTGCCCCCTTCATATAAATGAAAGAGAGGATTCAAGCAACATGAGGAGTAGAATGTGCGGGACACTGCGATCTGCTACCAAGATCTCTTTAATGAAGGACCTCTTTGCAAGTGCTGGTGACAAACAGCTTTTAGGTCTCAAGAACTGCTTCAGCTCTAATGAGCTGCCTTGCATATGGTCCTGCCCTTCTGAGTGGGCCCCTGATTGAGACCCGCTTACTAAGTTCTGGCCCTTTTTGGCCCAATGTAGGACAATTCTTATGAGCTGTTTTATCTCTTGAACTTTTCAAAAGATTGATAAAGCTTTGATTAGGTCTGCATCAGAGCTCAGCTTCAGCGTTTGCATTCAGTAAATGCTAGCCATTGTTAGCAAACAGGATTATTTTAAGGATAAAGAAAAAAGAGGTGAGACTATTGTGAGAATATTTTAATGATCAGTGTTCATATAAATAACACATTTCCTAAACTAACATCTTTTTTGCCTGATGCAAAAGCTAGAAGTAATTTCGTGCCCTTCGGAACATTTTATTTTCTTCTCTTGCCTCTACTCTTATGTTTCCCATGGTTACAGGTACCTGGAGAAACTGACTTCTTTCTCACATTAAGCCCTGCGAAATGAATGGGATGATGTAACCAATCTTCTAACTATAACTCTGTGTGTGTGTGTGTGTGTGTGTGTGTGTGTGTATTCAAACCATACACACTCAACAGAAGTTCTATGACAAAGAGTTTTCACTCTTGAAATGTCAGTACCACTAACGACATAAATATTAAACAATAATTCAATGTTAGCTTCTTTTTTAACTCTGAAAGAAAAATAATCTTGCTTTACCAATTCGACTAATAATTTTAGCCCCATTACATTCCTGGTCCCAATCTAGGAATGAAAGATAGAAATATGTTATCCCCAAAATCTTACTCTTTAGAAATTTGTAGATAGCTGTTTTTATGTTTTCTAATTCCTGGTAATTCCTACTAATGTGGTCACTGAGGAGTCAAAGAACTAAAAAAGAGTCTTCTAATGTAACTAATAATATAATAATTGCCATCTGTGAAGCGCTTACTGTGTGATAGACATCATGCTAATTGTTTCATTAATGTTTAATAAGCCAACTTAATAAATATTTATGGAACAGCCTCTGTGTACCAGGCACATAGTGAGCACTACCACGATGGCCTACACATCAGGCACGTTGCCTCTCCTTACAGCACTGATTGCCTTCTTGGGAAGGCAAACCTACATTATAATATAAAAAAATGCTATATTATGGAAAGAAAAGGATAGTATTGGACAAATAACATAGAAACAAATCTCAAACTATGTTTAATGCTCAGGAAAAGTTTTTCAAAAAAAGTGATAACTAAGTTAAGACCTGGAACATAAGCAGGCATTGGCTAAGAGATTGAAGGCTTTCGGGAGGAATAGAATGCACAAAGCAGCAGAGGAAGCAGATGATTTTCATCAGGCTGGAAAGCAATGTGGTTAATGGGAAACGGTGATAAAGACATCCAGAGAAGGGAGCAGATGACCAGCCAATGATAAAAGACCTTGCGTACCCATAAAGCAGTACCCATGAATGTACCCTCTACTTTTTCCTAGGGCAATGGGAAGGCATTAACCAGGATTTTAGTAAGCAGACAGATGACTTTTTGTATTTGCTGTTGAAAAGTTTCATTTTGATTACTCTGTAATCATAGATTACAGAGGCAAGCAAGACCAGAGGCAGCAGGAGGCTGTTAAAATCATCTCTGTGTTAGAGGGTAGTAGTTTGGATGAGGAGAACTTTGGGGTTAGCAAGATATTCAGAGGTTCAAAGGATGTTTAGAAAACAGTAATAATAGTTATTAGGGAATGTTTTGGGATTTGGTACTGAGACCAAGGAACAATAGGAACGCTGCATGTACTCCTGCAGATGTTGCCTTGAGCAAAGGATGGCTCCCCAGGAAATAGTCGGTGCTGATTCTCCTGTGAGCCCGCTTACCTGATTGTGTGCTCTGGCATGGCCTATGTCTGTCAGGGGAAAAGAGGATCTTTTCTAAGTTGCACAAAGATGCTGTATGGGCTACTGGTGACTGTGGAGGACGTTAACTGCAATACCGAGGTTTCTAGTTTGGACAATTGGATTACTGGTAGCACCATTTGCTGAGACTGGGAACAGAAGTGGTGGTGGGGAGGAAAGTAATGAATGCAGTTTGCACATAAACCCTACCACAGGCTGGGAAGGGTGTGTGTGTGTGTGTGTGTGTGTGTGTGTGTGTGTGTTTTGAGGGAGGTGAAGAGAGGTTGGCTAATGTATACAAATATTCAGTTAGAGAGAATAAATAAGTTCTAACGTTCAATAAATAGTGTAGGATGACTAGAGCTGACAACAGTGTATGGTATCTTTCAAAACAGCTAAAAGAGAGGATTTGAAATGTTTCCAACACAGAAATGATACATACTTGAGGTGATGGATACCCTAAATACCATGACTTGCACATTCTGTGCATGTAGCAAAGTGTCATATGTACACTATAAAAATTCACAAATATTATGTGTCAATAAAAAACTTATGAAGTAATATTAAGCCGATTTTATAAGAGTAATTGAGTTGTAGAGAGGTAAATGTTTTTCTTGAGGATACATAGTAAATAGTAAAACTGAAATTTAGATCTTGATACTATATTTTTTTATTCCTATAATTCCTAGAAAATAAGAAAGATAAAAGTCAATTACCACATTATGGGGACTACATTGTGAAAATAGATGTGATTTCATTTGGGAATTGGACCTGAAAAATTGTTGAGTCATTTGTGTATTTAACTTCTGAATATCCAGAAATTGAATTTCAAGACATATTTTTGCCTCTAAGCTTTCTTTTCACTTTTCCTCTCTTCCCTCTTGCTGTTCTTTTGATTTTCTCTTTTTTTCTAAAGCCCTTTCTCTTCTCTGTTATTCAAGCTCCAACTGTAGCCTTACTTCCTCCAAGAAAAGATTCCAAACATCCTGCTTGATATAAATATTCTTCTCATGAGCTTCCTGGGCATCTTGTGTATATTTTCACTTGAATTGTCACATTACCCTAATAGTTGGTTTACTTTTAATTTTACATTCCAAGTACCTTTCACATAGTTACTATTCAGTAAAGAGTGTTGTACAGAATATTGTGTGAATGAACCACTCCTCAAGGCACACCTATTCTAATAATCCTTCATTGATTTGCCAGTTCTATCCCCTAGTCCTATGACTCTCAGACATGGGTGGACATAAAAATGAACTAGGTATGTTTTTTTCAAAAAATATGGATTTACAGGCTTCACTGCAGACCTACTGAATCTGAGCCAGGGCCAAGTCATCTGAACTTAGAAAATGTTTCCCACATGACTTTCTAGTCAGGTCAGCCATTTAGGAACCATCGCTTTACCCCCAGCACAGTCTGATAAAACCCTTCTACCAATGTGTGCTTATAGTTGTTATATTTTATATGGTATTTATGTAATAAATTTATTATATTATTAGGGAATGTCGAGGTAATTATATATATCTAAACTTTTTAATATAACACCAGAAACTCAGCAGAGTGATAATGGTGGTAATGCATGCCTGTCCATAGTTTGTCCACAGAGTATTTTCCTTTGTCAATATTTTCTTGTGTCTCACATCTTAAATTTATTAAGGTACTTACAGTCCTTTCATTTTAACAGAGTTGCATGTCATACTTTGTATACTAAGTAAAATTTATGTAAACATACACATGAAGCAGGTAATTTTCTCTACTTTTTGGTAAAACATAGTATGATCACGTTACTGTTTTAGAAAATACGGGAAACACTGTTTATCTTGCTATCTGTTATTATGCACTTTATAAATTTTGCCAACATAGAATCCATCTGGGCTAAGGCCAGCAGAACTGTTTCACTTTTGCCTTGTTTGCCTGTTAACAACACAGCTAATGTCAACATGGCTTTATTTGCTCTTGCTCCAAAAAAGCTGACGAGAATCCATGTAGATACCTTATAAATCATTTAGATATTCTTCTGCACCATTAAGAAAGTGTTGACATTTTTTAAAGGAAGGCTTTTTTTTTTCAGACTACAGTAATTCTAACATTAAGCACGAAAATCATTTTTAGGTTGGCATTATTCATTTTTCTAAAATGCTATGTCCAGATCCCCATTTTTTTTTCAACAAGCTTGGCTGAATTAAATGAATGACTTGGCTTGACTTGACCTTGTAAACTTCGATGTCTTAATATTTTGCCATGGAAGTGCATTATCATTGACAGGGCATGTTTTATGTTTTTTGTTCCCATTTCCTCTGTTAGTAATCAAGAAAACCTGGCATTTCTTGATGCAATTAATATCTCTGCGTCAATAATGTAATCATATTTTTGGATTATTTCTCAACACTTCAGCTAATGAGACATCATTCTAGATTATCTTACTAAGTCTTTTATGCTCTCAACATTCTTTCAGATCTAAGATTTATCACTTGTCCTTCATTCTGCAAGTATGCTACTTCCTAGGGCTGGGATCTCTGAAGGAGTTCATGATAATTTCAACATCCCAAGATTTTGCTATGTCTTCTTTGTGGAAGAGCATCTCTCAAGAGTGGCATTTTCCAAATAACCTCGCAGGAGTCCTGTCAACTGTAAGCACACTTCTGGAACAAGTTAGTTCATTTTTACCTATTTTTGAGATGATAATTCCTGGGTGGGTTGAGTCACTGAACCTGTTCCTGCTGTATTGTCCAGTCATATCATGATTCTGTCATCCAATTAATTGCCTGTGTCCCTACCTCCATTCTTCCTAATTCTACTTCATCCGTATGTAAAGGGCCACGATAAGGTCTTCAAACATCATATTTAAGTAATTCTTTTGCAAATTCTGCAGAAATGTCTTCTTTCATATTGAATTGAGCTTGAACTTCTCAGTCTTCACTGAGTCCCCTGTCACTAGGCTGCCTCCAGGCCACCCCCCATCACCATTTGTTGTTGCCTAACGTGATGAGCTCTTGGTTTGTAGCCATTCTATTTTTCTTTAAGTTTCTGAACTTGTTCTTACATTTTATTCTTTCTGTCATGTTCAGTGCATTCCATTTTAATCACCTCCTTGTTCTGTACTCCTTCAACAATTATATTTAGCCATAGCTAAGGGAGAGTTGAATTTCTGAAAACATTTGTGGGGCTCTAAAATTAGCAAGGCAAGTTGCATTTTGAATTCACTAGAGGGAGTGAATTTAAATAATTAAAATGACCTTCCTAGAAATTACTCCAAGAAACTAAAGGAGTCCTTTTAAAGAGTAAAAAGTTACTCTTTAAAAGAGTAATTTAGAATCACAGAATAATAGAAGCTTAGTCTATGGATATCACTTAGTCCTAAACACTATTTTTTTTTCTTTTCCACAAGGTGGCTGTTTAATGAAAGTGGCAGCGCTCTGGCTGTGCTCTGCACACCCAGGCCTCTGTGGTGTCCTGCTGCTGTGCCGCCTGATGAGCAAGGGTTCCTGCTGTTTGGCTGACGAACCAAAACTACCTTCAGTGCTCAGGAGAAGGCGAGTCAGGGTGGAGGCAGGGAGGGTGCGAACGGAGAGGGAACAGGACGGAGACAAATGTTTGTTCTGAAGGAATCTGCTGTAGGTGAGCTCTTCCTCCTGCTCCACCACGTGGGACGCGCCGGCCTCCACCTCACCTTCCGCCATGACTGAAGTCTCCTGAGGCCTCCCCAGCCATGCTACCGTACAGCCTGCAGAACTGGCCCACTCTTTGAGCTCCCTGAGTGAGTGTCCTCAAACACAGCAGTGACCCGCTGGCCCCATGTCATATCCGGAACTCCAGTAACAGTCACATCTGTGCTGCTGGGGTGAGCCAGCAGGTGACGCTCCACCTCCAGGGCGCTGACCTTGTAGCCTCCGGCTTGATGATGTCCACCGAGGTCCGGCCTTGGATCCGGTACTGGCCGTCCTTAAACACCACGGTGTCCCTTGTCTTAAACCAGCCATCCCCGATGAGTGCGCTTTTAATCTTTTCTGGATTATTCCAGTATTCTCGAAACACGGAGGGTCCCCTCACCAGCAGCTCCCCGTCCTTCTCTTCAAACCCTGGGGTCACCATGGTGCCCTTCTCGTCTCCCTTTGCGTGGACGGTGTGGGCGCAGCCTTCCTTCTGCGAGTTTTCTGAGACAGCGCGCACCTGCACCCCTGGCAGCGGGGTCCCCACAGAACCTGGCAAGCGCGCTGCGGCGTTCAGGGGCCCGGGCAGAGCCATGCCGCTCTCGCTCACGCGGTACCGCTCCAGCAGGGTGTGGCCTGTGATGGTCTTCCACTTCTCCAGCACGGGGAGGGGCAGGGCGGCGAAGCCTAAGACCATGAGCCTGATTGTTTTCTTCACAAAAACGGCACGCACGAAATCCTGGACATGCATCCTGGTAAAATGCCATAGTACTCCATCAGCTTGGTGTATATGGTAGACACTGCCATAAATACACTGATATGTGGCGTTTCAGAACTTAAGAACTTCTCCCAAAGCTGCTGAGTGCTGAACAGGTGGCACCCACCAGAGCGGGCAGAGCAGCGTGTTGACCACACCATGGACGTGGTGCAGCGGGAGCACGTGGAGGATCACGTCGTCTTTGGTCCATGCCCACTTGTGGACCAGCCCAGTCACCACGGCCCTGAGGTTGCGGTGAGTGCTCAGCACACCCTTGGGCCTCCCTGTGGTCCTGCTGGTGTAGATGATCATGGCGCCCTGGTTTCTCCACCCTTGCTCCGTGACCAGCCCCTCTGCCACTTCCTCCACAGCTCCACTGTAGACGGCTGGCGTGAGAGGCAGCAGCGGGACCCCCTGCTTCCTGACCACTGGGCTCCGGAGCTACAGGTACTCCTGGCCGGCAAGGACCACCGAGCTCTGGGTGTCGCGGATGACGCACCTCAGCTGGGCCGCAGGGTGCTTCCTGTAGAAGGGGACCTCCACGCCGCCGCTCATCCACGAAGCCCACTGGGCCACGACATAGGAGGCGTAGTTAGCGCACAGGAAGGAGACCCTCTCCTCACGGAGGACCCCAGCCAACACACCCATGGAGCCTGCAGATCTCCCTGGACAGGTGAAGGCTACAGGAATAAAGCTCCATGTACCTGTGGTGGCCGTGCTGGTCAACCAGGGCGGTTCTGTCCCCAAAGCCCAGGGCACTGGAGAACGCTGGGGTGGTCCTGTTTGAGGGGGCCACGGGGGCTGTGCGCAGAAGGCCACTTCCTCCATGTCTTGCAGGAGCCAGACAGTAGGAAGCCAAGGCACAGGCCAGGCACTGGAAGGTCAGCTTCACAGGGGGCAGGTATCGTACTGACAGGCGTTCCCAGGGGCTTCCTAGGGGCTACCTACAAGACGGCTGCGCGGCCGGGGTGCAGGATCTGCCTCGCCGGAGCTTTTGCTCCGCTGCCCGGGCCGGGGTCCAGCATCTATGGCAGGCGCTGCATCCGGGCGACGCCGAGCAGGGCGGGAAAGGGAGAAGCTGAAGGCGCCATGATGGTGGCTGTGTGTGGGTAAGGGTGAGGGTGCAGACCCCTCCAGGCTCACGCTCTGGGTCCTGAGCCAACACTCCACTGACAGGCGATCCTTGCACTGCTTATGGCAGTTCACACCACAGGCTCGGCATTTGAGGCCTTGCTTATAGATACCCAGGATCGGGGCTTTGCAGTGGCGGCAGGTGACCGGGCGCAAGGAGTTGCTCTCCTGGAAGTTGTGTACGACGCCCACGCGGTCCCCCAGCACAGAGCTGGAGCGCAGAAAATAGGAGACCATCTTCTCCCTGCTGATGTAGCAGTCCTGGTTCTGGTCGAGGTCCCCAAAGGCGCTGAGGTAAGGGAAGTTCCCACGGATGATCTGGAACTCTTCCTGTGAGATGTGGCCATCCCCATCGACGTCAAAGTTCCAGAACACAGACTCCACCATCTTCTCAATGTGCTCCACCACTAGGGCCTGATCCAGCTTGGGTTTGGCAGCCGAGGTCCACTCCTCCAGCACCTAGGGCCGGGGTGGTGGGGTACAGCTCGTGGGGCTGGTTGGCAAGGACTTGGAGCGCGGCTCCCGCTGCTGGGATAGCTGGTGCAGCTCATCCTCCATCTGTTACTGATCCAGAGATGCCGTGAGCAGGCCGAGCAGATCACGGTTGGCCTGTACTGGTGACCAAAGCCTGGTCACTATGGCCAGCTTCTCCAGGATGCTGAAGACCTGCTTCATCTTGCCCTCATGGAGCCGGGTCCGGGCTGGGTCCAGCCAGTCAGGCAATGCCAGCTGCAGGGCCACCAGGTCCTTGAGGTGCACACCCAGGATGGGGAAGCGGAAGCCCACAAAGGCTGCCAGCCGGCGCTGGTAGTTGCCATAGCTGCCTGTCGCCGTCGCTAGTTCCACGAGACCATCCCAGAGCTTGATGGTCTCAGGGCTAAAGTGGCTGTGGGTCTCCTTGAGGCGGGAGATGGAGCTGTGGCTCAGGCCCCCGACCACTATCATCAGTATGTTGAAGTTCTGCAGCTGCAGCAGCTTCTCCGCCACGTGGACAAAGTGTGTGATGACCAGGCCCCGCTGCGGGGCTGTGGGTTTGCTGAGGATCATGACCCACTGCGAGATGCTTTTGAAGAGGGAGATGAACCGCTCCAGGACGGGGTTGTCCACAGTGTAGCCATGAGTCACAAAATTGTGATAGTCCTGGAACCGGATCTTGCAGAAGGAGTGATACTCCAAGTAGGTGAGATGCCCCGCCAGCTCCAGGGGCTCCAGGTGGTCGAACAACAGGGACATCTGGCGCTTTTTCTGTCCCATAGGGTTCCGCTGAGTCACCTGCCTCTTCCACTTGTAGGTAGGGACGCTGTCTATGTCGATGACGCTGCCGCGCCGCCAGTTTCCTGCTTGGTCTAGCAGAGCCTTCAGCTCCTTGATCTGCTCAGTGAGCTCCGTGTTCAAGTCAAACTCCGGTGGGAAGGCAGAGATCCAGTACGTGACCAGGTATCTTGTTTTCCTACTTGTTTCTCTTTTATTTTCTTTCCTAGTTATTGGCGGTTTCATCAATTGAGTGGTTTGAGCTAGGAACCTGAAAGTCATCAAGACCTCACTCCTTTGCTCAACTTAACACTATAATCTCTTCACCTAGACTGTGATCTCTTGAGAGCAGGATGGTGCTTGTTTGATGTCCTATCTCTCCTACCTAGCATAGTACTCAGAATACAGGAGGTAGTCAGTAAGTTCTTGAATTAGTGAATGAAACTAATCTTTCTCTCCTCCCTATATTTAAACCATTATCAACTTCCTTTGATTTTGTTCCCTAAATAGTTATTTAATCTGAGCTTTCTTCTTACCTTTCTGTTCTGTTCATTCCTTCTGATTTTACCTCGTAACTGGTTATTTAATCTGATCTCTCTCTCACCTCTGTTCTCATGATCTCTTATCTAGACTGTCAAAATAATCTGTTTGTACAATCTTGCCCCCCCACCCTCTATTACAATTTCTCAACATGATTCATTTTGAATTAAAATATGATCTTGCCACTACTGCTAGAATCTCTTCAATGGCTTTACATCATTCACAGGATTTTTTAAAGCCCCTTAGAATTAGACAAGGCCCTTTGTGGGTCCTTCAACCTTTCCAGTCTCAGGTTGTGTCACTCTCTCACTCCTCTTTTCAAATAGTACCAAACTAATTTGGTACTGTTTTATCCACCATGAGGTATATAGCTGATTGGTTCTTAGCCTGGGTTGGCGAAAAGGTCAGAGAAGGATTCCTAGAGTGGAAGACACATTAGAGAGACCTGAAAAATCAGTGAGAGTTAGGGGGAAAGAAGGTAGAACCTTAAAAAAAAATATAGCCTTACCTCTTTTGGTCCTATTTAGTTCTAAATTATAATTATTTAAACCTTGAAATTTATTGCCTGAAGTATAAGCACAATGCTACATCAAGCATTTTTTCAGTTAGGTCTTGTGGTTGACTGCAGGATCTTTCATTTATTTACTCATTCAACAATTATTCATTGAGTTCTGTTTATTTTCCAAGCACTGTGTTACACACTGATGGTACAGAGGTGGGCAAATGAGGCACACACCCTGACTTCATGGAATACAGTCACAGTTATTACTCAGTTACCCTTCAAAGCCTAAGACCTAAAGACTAGATTGGACCACAAGAGGAAACCAGAAATGCCAAAGATGTATCTTTAGCCTCTTCTCTATGTGAATGTTGTGCTAATTCAGTAAGGAATGAATAGCAGTTCACCCCCTTAGTGTCTGGTGGTGAGAATAACTGATACTTTTAACTATTTGCCAATGATACTATCATACAGATGAATCACAAGAGATCGGTTAATTTATGTTTTATTCTAATAATGGTTAGTGGAGAGTGTTGCCTTCAAGCATGGAATCAGTCTAAGAAAATCTTAAAAGCTTTTTGAATTCATATCAGTGTCATCACAGGAGTAGTTTTTTAAAGATGGAATTGACGTATACTCCACCCTTAAAGCAATAATACTGTTCTGTAAGAGGCTTAACACATCTTTAACAACCTCTCTTACTATCCTAGAAGAACTGCTGGATATATGTGTTCAAGCTGATGTGGTTTCAGTGCAGAAAGTTTCTTTAAGGTACCATGAAACACAAATCTAGCACTGCAAATACATACGCGGTTTGATTTATCAGGGTTTTGGATAACTTAGGTGTCATCTGTATAAATAACACAGAGGTCTCCTATGCAGCTAATTACTCAATATAGTTTTTAATCTTACTAGCTGATGTATGAATGCTTAGAACATATCTGAATGGTATATTTACTGCTCTTCTGAAAGTATGTTTTTAATATCTAATATGACCAGTTTAACTTATTGTTTCAATTCTCTGTTTGCTGCATTCAAAAAGAATTCTTTAGTAAAATCTTTTAGTGTTTCATTTTCAATTCAATACTCCCTAAATTTGCTTTTATTTAAGTAGTTTTGTGTTTGTAATTAATTCATATCTGGAAAATATTATGAATTTTTAAAAATTACACATATCTGGTCAAATTACTCCATAACGAGTTAAATGAATGAAGAAACCAGCAGTAAAAATGAGATGTGAAGGTGGGAGGGAAAGGTGAAAGAGAACTCATACATTTTCTCAGGTAGACATCAGAAGCCAAACATAGGCAAAGAGACAGGGTAATTGTTTACCAGATGTCAGAGAAAGAAAAGAGATCCAGAAACTGTAGAATCAAATCCAGAGCCGGGTGTGTAACTATGGTTACTACAGTTACTGTCTGTTACTTCAGCCAAGAAAATGGAAAGCATCAGGAATCCAGTCACAACTAGGATTGCATGGCATAAAAATAAATTATAAAGTACTTCACCTTTTGGAGAGTAATAGAATTATGGATCAGAAAATAAGAGAACTGGTATCACGGGAAAATCAATATTATACCAGTAGCACCACTACTACTCCTATGACCATTACTTCAATCTTTATGAAGATATGTGTTTACTGTAATATATCCAATGAAATGTGTAGATTTTGATAGAGGTGCTCGACGTGGCTGTTTACATGTCAAAGCACTCATCAGGCGCAGGTACCTGCCACTATGAACTAATAAACTCTCAGTCTTTTCTTTGCATTCAGAATCCTTTAAGGTGGTATTTCTCTTATTCTATTACAGTGAGTTCGGATGAAGTAAAATTCACATGACACAGAAAAGTTTCAATGTACACTAAGGTGAAATGGAGAGTGGCAGAAACAGAGAGAATATCTATGGTTAGAAACACACACAGGGAAGGGAGAAAGCATAGTGAAGGAGATAAAGAAGCACTGCTCAAAGTGGAGGAGGGAACATAAAGAACACAGTCTTACAGAAGCCAAGGTAATATCTATTAAAAAGAGAAGTGTGTGAAAGTGAGAAATGCTTAATTTCATCAAGTGCTATAGAGGAAACAAGAATGGTGAATTTGGTAATTAAAAAGACATTTGGAGCTTGGGGCAAGTGTAAATAATAATAATTGATGTCCACTGAGTACCCTCTACATGGTGGTTATTGTTTTAAGAACTTTTTATATAACATCTAATTTAATCTTCATAGCAACATTAACAATTTTAGGAAGTAGGCACTAGTACTACTCTCATTTTATATGTGAAATAACTAAAGCACAAAGATGTTGGTTTACTTACTCAAGTGTATGACGCTAATGGAGAAGCCATGATTTAATCCTCACAGTCTAGCTCTAGAAACAAGACTTCTACTGGAGGTTGATTTGAATTAGGTTGAATTCAAATTAGGTTCTGAAATTCTTGAGAAAATGTGGGAATAAGCTAGAGATGTCGGTAGAAGGTGACATGGTGAAGAGGAAGGATTCTTAAAACAGAAGGGAGTAGGCTGTAAAGAAGAGAGTAGTTGGACTAGCTATGTATGGAATGAGCCTAGAAGAACTGGTGGAGAAGAAGGGCATGTAGACTTTTCTCTTCTTTAGGAATGAATGGCCCTGACTTGACTGGGTTGGGGAGGAAGTAGGAATCTTAAGGAAAACAAACGATTCAATTAAGATGAAGAGGATAAAATGATAAAAAATTTAAGAAGAATTTGTTTTGAGACCCGTAGTGATTAGGTTTGCAGAAAATACCAATAGGTTAGTGGAAGGTTAGTGCTGTGCTGATTATGTACCTTAGGACTGAATTGACAAGAGTTCAGGAGACATCTGTAGGGGCCTAGATGTCTACAGGGATATGCTTAGAGGAGGTGTTGAATAGATAGAAAAATACCTTGTTTCCAAGTTACAAATATAATGTTATTATGATGGTAGAAGCATCCCCAAAACTCTGGCCCTAGAAATTAGGTTCTAAGAAAGCTTTAAAAGTGGTACTCCCAGTCTTGGGAGATTGATCTAAAATGAAACTATAAAAAAACTAAGAGAATTCAGAAAATTATCTGAATGAAGAAGTCCTTTATAAGTGTGACAAAAACTTAGAATTATTTAAAAATTTTTAATTAAATTAAGAACAATTTCAAAATAGAAAAAAAAACCACCACGAGCAAAGTCAAATGATAAACTCAATACATATTGGCATTTTTTAATAACAAATGCATTTTCTGATAGGTTAAGAATTTCTATAACTCAGTAAAAAGTGATTAGATTAATAGACAATAGTCAAAAGACATATTTATGTTCACAGAAAACAAAATAGAAATGGTTTTACAGATAAGGAAGATGTTCAGTCTCAACCACAAGAAACTTGTTAAGTGAAACCATAACCAGCTATCATTTTTTCTTATCAGCTTAACCAAGATAGAATAGTTGATAAGTTACTATGTTGGCAAATATATGAGAAAATACATACTTTCATACATTATTGGTAAAAGTATAAATTGTGTATTTGGCATATATGTAAAATTAATAATGCATCAAACCCTTTGACCCAGCAACGTGACTTCTAGAAATTTATCCCATAGGTAGAGTGGCACATATGCAAAATGAAATATGGTAAGTTATTTGGTGAAGCATTATTTGTAATTATAAAATATTGTAAACAGTCTAAATGGAACCAGTGCAAAGTTGGAATTAGAGAAAAAAATTGTGGTAAAATGGCATACTTAATACTTTTACATAGCATAAATCTGGAAGAATGGGCATACATAGAAAATAAATCCAACAAACTTCCTTGGTTTCCTCAGGGGATGTAGGTGTCACAGGAGATGTTTAGCCATTGTCTGTTCTTCAGTGTCTTTTTAATTTTTTTATTTTCTATTTGCTTTTTTTAAATTGCATTTTAGGTTTTGGGGTACATGTGAAGAACATGCAAGATTGTTGCATAGGTATACACATGGCAGCGTGATTTGCTGCCTTCCTCCCCTTCACCTATATCTGGCATTTCTCCCCATGCTATCTCTTCTCAACTCCCCACCCCCCGCTGTCCCTCCCCTATTTCCCCCCAACAGACCCCAGTGTGTAGTGCTCCCCTCCATGTGTCCATGTGTTCTCATTGTTCAACACCCGCCTATGAGTGAGAACATGCGGTGTTTGATTTTCTGTTCTCATGTCAGTATGCTGAGAATGATGATTTCCAGGTTCATCCGTGTCCCTACGAAGGACACGAACTAATTGTTTTTGATGGCTGCATAATATTCCATGGTGTGTATGTGCCACATTTCCCTGTTCAGTCTATCACGGATGGACATTTCGGTTGGTTCCAGGTCTTTGCTATTGTAAACAGTGCTGCAATGAACATTGGTGTCCATGTGTCCTTATGGTAGAACGATTTATAATCCTTTGGATATATACCCAGTAATGGGATTGCTGGGTCAAATGGAATTCCTATTTCTAGGTCCTTGAAGAATCGCTACACTGTCTTCCACAATGGTTGAACTAATTTACACTCCCACCAACGTGTAAAAGTGTTCCTATTTCTCCACATCCTCTCCAGCATCTGTTGTCTCCAGATTTTTTAATGATCGCCATTCTAACTGATGGTATCTCAATGTGCTTTTGATTTGCATTTCTCTAATGACCAGTGATGATGAGCATTATTTCATATGTTTGTTGGCCTCATGTATGTCTTCTTTTGTAAAGTGTCTGGTCATATCCTTTGCCCACTTTTGAATGGGCTTGTTTGTTTTTTTTCTTGTAAATCTGTTTTAGTTCTTTGTAAATTCTGGATATCAGCCCTTTGTCAGATGGGTAAACTGCAAAAATTTTTTCCCATTCCGTTGGTTGCTGATTCACTCTAATGACTGTTTGGTTTGCCGTGCAGAAGCTGTGGAGTTTGATTACGTCCCATTTGTCTATTTTGGCTTTTGTTGCCAATGCTTTTGGTGTTTTGGTCATGCAGTCCTTGCCTACGCCTATGTCCTGAATAGTTTTGCCTAGATTTTCTTCTAGGGTTTTTATGGTGTTAGGTCTTATATTTAAGTCTTTCATTGATCTGGAATTAATTTTAGTGTAAAGTGTCAAGAAGGGGTCCAGTTTCTGCTTTCTGCACATGGCTAGCCAGTTTTCCCAACACCATTTATTAAACAGGGAATCCTTTTCCCATTGCTTATTTTTGTCAGGTTTGTCAAAGATCAGATGGTTGTAGATATGTCATGTTGCCTCTGAGACCTCTGTTCTGTTCCATTGGTCTATATCTCTGTTTTGGTGCCAGTACCATGCTGTTTTGATTATTGTAGCCTTGTAGTAGTATAGTTTGAAGTCCGGTAGTGTGATACCTCCCTCTTTGTTTTTTTTTTTTTTTGCTTAGAATTGACTTGGCTATGAGGGCTCTCTTTTGGTTCCATATGAAGTTTAAGGTGATTTTTTTCCAGTTCTGTGAAGAAGGTCATTGGTAGCTTGATGGGGATAGCATTGAATCTGTAAATTACTTTGGGCAGTATAGCCATTGTCATGATATTGATTCTTCCTAACCATGAACATGGAATATTTCTCCATCTGTTTGTGTCCTCTCTTATTTCGTTGAGCAGCGGTTTGTAGTTCTTCTTGAAGAGGTCTTTTACATTCTTTGTTAGTTGTGTTCCTAGGTATTTTATTCTCTTTGTAGCAATTGTGAATGGTAGTTCGTTCTTGATTTGGCTCTCTTTAAGTCTGTTATTGATGTATAGGAAGGCTTGTGATTTCTGCACATTGATATTGTATCCTGAGACTTTGCTGAAGTGGCTTATCAGTTTCAGGAGATTTTGGGCTGAGACGATGGGGTCTTCTAGATATACTATCATGTCATCTGCAAATAGAGACAATTTGGCTTCCTCCTTTCCTATTTGAATACCCTTTATTTCTTTTTCTTGCCTGATTGCTCTGGCTAGAACTTCCAGTACTATATTGAATAGGAATGGTGAGAGAGGGCATCCTTGTCTAGTGCCAGATTTCAAAGGGAATGCTTTCAGTTTTTGCCCATTCAGTATGATATTGGCTGTTGGTTTGTTGTAAATAGCTTTTATTATTTTGAGATACGTTCCGTCAATACCTAGTTTATTGAGGGTTTTTAGCATAAAGGGCTGTTGAATTTTGTCAAAGGCCTTCTCTGCATCAATTGAGATAATCATGTGGTTTATGTCTTTGGTTCTGTTTATGTGGTGAATTACATTTATAGACTTGTGTATGTTGAACCAGCCTTGCATCCCTCGGATGAATCCTACTTGATCGTGGTGGATGTGCTGTTGCAATCAGCTTGCCAGTATTTTATTGAAGATTTTTGCATCTATATTCATCATGGATATTGGCCTGAAGTTTTCTTTTCTTGCTGAGTCTCTTCCGGGTTTTGGTATCAGGATGATGTTGGTCTCATAAAATAATTTGGGAAGGATTCCCTCTTTTTGGATTATTTGGAATAGTTTCAGAAGGAATGGTACCAGCTTCTCTTTGTATGTCTGGTAGAATTCGGCTGTGAACCCATCTGGACCTGGGCTTTTTTTGTGTGGTAGGCTCTTAATGGCTGCCTCGACTTCAGACCTTGTTATTGGTCTATTCAGGGTTTTGATGTCTTCTTGGTTTAGGCTTGGGAGGATGCAAGTGTCCAGGAATTTATCCATTTTTCCAGGTTTACTAGTTTATGTGCATAGAGTTGTTTGTAATAATCTCTGGTGATGGTTTGAATTTCTGTGGAATCTGTGGGATATCCCGTTTATCATTTTTATTGCATCTATTTGATTATTCTCTCTTTTCTATTTTATTAATCTGGCTAGTGGTTTTTTGTTTTGTTTATCTTTTTGAAAAACCAGCTCCTGGATTATGGATTTTTTGAACGGTTTTTTTGTGTCTCTGTCTCCTTCAGTTCTGCTCTGATCTTAGTTATTTCTTGTCTTCTGCTTGGGTTTGAGTTTTTTTTTGATCTTGCTCCTCTAGCTCTTTCAATTTTGACGATAGGGTGTCAATTTTAGATCTCTCTTTGCTTCTCATCTGGGCATTTATTGCTATATATTTTCCTCTGGAGACTGCTTTAAATGTGTCCCAGAGATTCTGGTATGTTGTGTCTTCGTTCTCATTGGTTTCGAAGAACTTCTTTATTTCTGCCTTCATTTCATTGTTTATCCAGTCAACATTCAAGAGCCAGTTGTTCAGTTTCCATGAAGCTGTGTGGTTCTGAGTTAGTTTCTGAATTCTGAATTCTAACTCGATTGCACTGTGGTCCGAGAGACTGTTTGTTATGATTTCCATTCTTTTTCATTTGCTGAGGAGTGCTTTACTTTCAATTATGTGGTCAATTTTAGAGTCGGTGCAATGTGGTGCTGAGAACAATGTATATTCTGTGGATTTGGGGTGGAGAGTTCTGTAAATGTTTATTAGGTTTGCTTGGTCCTGGTCTGAGTTCAAGTCCTGGATATCCTTGTTAATTTTGTATTTTTAAATGACTTGCTCTGTCATTGGGACTCCTTGTTTCAGGATAAGGATAGGACCAAAAGAATTGTAATTTTCAAAAACAAAACTTGATCAGCCACAGGTCCCCAGCACAGAGCTTAAATAAGTTGTAATGGTGGCTTAATGGTAGGTTTATGAAAGTCATAAATTCCAAATCAAGGCTAGTGTAGTCTATTTTGCAGGCAATGAGGAAGCAATAAAGGACTCTGAGCAAGAGAATGATGTATGTGGGCCATTGTTTTGGAAGATTCATCACAAATTCATGTGCAACTAGACTGGAGGAAAGAAGTGTCCACAGAGAGAAAGGCCAATTATGAGTCTATTGCAATACTATACTGTGCGCATGTTGCATATGTTTTATATGTGACATATATAAACACTTCAAAAAGTTCGTTATCTTTAACTTCCTGCCTCCTTTCTTTCATTCTTATTATATACTTCAGAAAGAATTGAAATTGCTAATACCTTGTCACCTAACATCTACATTACACTTTTCTCCCCAGTGTTTGGCATCTTTGACATTTTAATACAAAACAAAACAGAAAAATCAATTAATATTGTCTTTGGATAAATTAATTTGTATTTAGTTGCTTAACTGTTTTTTTCCATTTGAGCTAAATGTCATTTTGAAGGACCATTCATCATATACTTACTTCAGTTTAAAAGTTTGAGATAAAGATTTTTAGACCAAGTGAGAATTGGAACAGGAATAGAATCTAATTTTTAGAAGTAAGATTTGGAATTTCCCAGGAAACTTAACATCTATGCCTCCTTGGGAGTTAGTGAAGACTTTGTTTAGGAATGTGGCAATGGAAACGGAGAGGAGATGATACATTTGGGAGGAAGCTTTGACTATGCTTATGGACTAAGTGGATTTTAGAAAATACAGAAAAGCAATGGTTACTTTTGAACCTAATATTAGGAGAATTAGAACTCTAAAATAAAAAAGGAAGTGAGAGGAAATGGAGGAGGGTAAGCATTTCATAGAAATACTATGTTTTTAATAAATCAAATTTGGTTTGGCAGTAGACATCAAAGTGGCAATAGGCAAGCAACAGACCTTGAGCTCAGGGAGATTAATGTGGCTATGAAGATTAGAAAATCATTTGTACAGAGGCAGGTGACTTTTCTGAGAGTATAGAGAGTTTTAAAAGGGAATAGCTTGAAGGAAATGCTCCTTACCATTTTAATAATGTGTAGTGAAATTATTCAGCTGGTGTTTGAATTGGCACATGAAGTCATTCTGATAATGATAGACTTTGTGTAATAGTTTTCATGTGAAAGCTGAGACTGAGATAAGCAGTTGCATGCACCATGCATCATAGCAGTTCTCCTGACACATATCTTTAAGGAAAACCAGGATTTGGAAACAATAGCAAATTTGTTCAATGCATGTTGTATGCTTTCATGGCTGTTTTTTTTATTTTTTATTTTATTTTTTTTTACAAATGAGGTCAGTATAAGTGTAATTAGATTAACTCACTTCAATATGTTTATCTCATTGTAACCCAAAGTATAGATTCAGGAAAATCAACTACTCTTATTCATTAAAACATTAAGTTCAGTTGTGTAATATTTGTACTTATGTCTCAAAATAATGGAAAAACAATAGGAAAAATTGTTTCTTAATGTACCAAGTAGCAGACAACATAAATCTCTCAGTTCACTATGACACAGTTTCCAGATTACCCTACTTGATATATTTTTACACTCCATTTTAACTTAGAAATAGTATGATACATATTCTTCTCAAGATATAAATCAATTGAAATATATGATTGCTCTAAATAGTTGAATTCTTTTTAAAGCTAGTTTAATTCTTTTTAAAGTAAATATTAGCAGTATTACTCAAACCGTATTTATTTAAATAATTTGAGAATTGAGAACTTTAATATGAGAATGTATTCTTAAACAGAATTATGCCTTGGCTACCTATAAGAGGAAAATATGAAAGTTTTCTCAGGAAAATTATTTTTCACATATTTGATTTTAATGTACTATAGAAGAAATTATTTTCATTTTAATAAGTGAATTATTACATAGTCACAGCTAAGTATTACTGAAACAATTATCATGTTATCAATATATATCATTTAGAAAATTAGACTCAATAATAGGGGTAAAGACTGTGTTAACATTTAGGAAATGTAGATAATGTATCATTAGGAATGAACACTAATGCAGATTTTAACAATACTGTGCAATTTGTTGGTTCTCTATCTTGTATTAGAGAAGACTTCTTGTCTAACCTTGATTTAATTGTACTCTGTACATAAGCAGTAACCTCATTTGGGTCATAAATGTGAATCAGTAGAGTAAAAAGTACCACATTTGACCTTGCCATAATGCTAAAACTTTAGATATTTAATATTGTATTCCTTATTGAATGTACTAATTTCATTTGGAGATAACATAACTATCTTCATCTTTAAAAACATAAGTGAATAATGAATTAAACGAAAACAAGCATTTGAATCATCTTTTAGACTTTAATGGCCTTAAGAGTGAAATAAATAGAGACAATGTGAGTAAGTTACTCTGACATAAAGAATAAATTTGTGGTGCAGATTTAACTACATTCTGTTACAAATTGTGCCTGGGGAGTTTTATAGTTTTGTTTTCAAGGAGGTAGAATTAACAGGAATTGCATCAGGAATACCAAGCAGTATGAGAATGAGGAATCTCAAATTGCTCTTAGGACTCCCTGCTACCTAGCAAAGATCAGATATTCAAGTAAAGACCCCATTAAGACAGACCTATGAAGTTGTAGTTAATGAAACTTTACATGAACAAAAAGCATAAAGGGGTCTCACAAAATGATAGTACCCCTTTTTCATTTTATTTATTTATTTTTTAAGAATTAGTTTGAAGAAAGAGAGAGAATTAATAATTTTCTTGAACTGTGATATTCATTTTTTTTTTTTACTTTGATGTGATTTTTGTAAATAGTGTGAGGTAGGAGTCTAACTTTGTTCTTTTGTATGTGGATATGCAGTGATTCCAGCATCTTTTTTTTTTTTTTTTTGAGAGAAGGAAAGAAAAAATAAGGAGTGAAGGAGAGAAAGAAAGAGGAAGAAAAAGAGGGAGAAAGAATGGAAATGTTGCTTTATTCTAAAAAAATGGGTATTAATAATGGCCAATCAATATTTCATTTAAACCTATGAGTAGGTGTGATGTTGTATTGACAAGAATGTGTATTTCATGTATTTAAATTGGACAGCTCTATAAATATTTATTAAGTTTACTTGTTCTGGATCTGAGTTTGAGCCCTGGATATCCTTATTAATTTTCTGTCTCATTGAGTCTAAGTCTCTATGTATCTGGGTATTAGGATCGTTAGCTCTTATTGTTGCATTGATCCTTTTACCACTATATCTTTGTTGCTTTAAAATCTATTTTATCCGATATGAGAATTGCAACTCCTGCTTTTTATTTATTTATTTATTTATTTATTTTTGCACTCCATTTGGTTGGTAAATCTTTCTCCATCCCTTTGTTTTGAGTTTTTGTGTATCCTTGCATGTGAAATGGGTCTAGATGTAGCATACCGTTGGGTTTTGGCTATATCTTTTGATTGGGGGATTTAGGCGATTTAAATTTAGGACTACTGCCATTTGATGTTAACTGGCTATTTTATCCATTCATTGATGTAAATTCTTCATGTTGATGCTCATTACTTTTTGGTATATTTTTAGAAAGGCTAATACTGGTCGTTTCTTTCTGTGTGTAATGCTTCTTTCAGAAGCTCTTGTAAAGCAGGCCTGGTGGTAATAAAATCTCTGAGTTCTTGCTTGTTCATAAAAGATTTTATTTTTCCTTCAGTTGTGAAGCTTAGTTTGGCTGGATATGAAATTCTGGGCTGAAAGTTCTGTTCTATAAGGATGTTGAATATTGGCCCCCACTCTCTTCTGGCTTGTAGATTTTCTGCTGAGAGATCTTCTGTAAGTCTGACAGGCTTCCCTTTGTGGGTAACCTGACCTTTCTCTCTGGCTGCCCTTAGTATTTTCTCCTTCGTTTCAACCCTGGTGAATCTAAGGATTATGTGCCTTGGGGTTGCTCTTCTTGAGGAATATCTTTGTGGTGTTCTCTGTATTACCTGGGGTTGAATATTGTCCTGCTTTGCTAGGTTAGGAAAATTTTCCTGAATAATATCCTGAAGAATATTTTCCAGCTTGGATTCATTCTCTCTGTCACATTCAGGTACACCTATCAAATATAAATTTGGGCTTTTCACCTAGTCCCACATTTCTTGGAGACTTTGCTCATTCCTTTTTATCCTTTTTTCTCTAATCTTGTCTTTTCGTTTTATTTCGCTAAGTTGGTCTTCGACCTCTGATATCCTTTCTTCTGCTTGATCAATTCAAGTGTTTAAACCTGTGCATACTTCTTGTAGTTCCCGTATTGTATTCTTCAGTTCCATTAATTCACTTATATTCCTCTCTAAATTTCCTATTCTCATTAGGATTTTGTCAAACCTTTTTTCAAAGTTCTTAGTTTCTTTATATTGGGCTACAACATGTTCTTTTAACTCACGGAAGTTTCTTATTATCCATATTCTGAAGCCTGATTCTGTTAATAGGATGCACTCGTTCTCCATCAAGCCTTGTTCCCTTGTTGATGAGGAACTGTGATCCTCTGTAGAGGGAGAGGCATTCTGATTTTGAGTATTCTCAGCCTTTTTATGCTGGTTTCTTCCCATCATTGTAAATTTATCCACCTGTCGTCTTTGTAATTACCAACTTTCAAATTTGGTCTCTGAGTGTCAAGTAATAACGAGTAATTTTAAAATGTTGTTTTCCTGGGAATTTGTTAGAAATGCAAATTCTGAAGTCCCACCCCACACCTACTGAAAAAAAAAAAAACTCTGTTGTAGGGGCCCAGCAATCTCTGTTTTAACATACCTTCCAGGTGATTCTGATGTACACTAAAGTTTGAAAATACTGATTTAGAACAAAGAAATGAGTCTCAAAGCTGACTTTCTTATGTCTCTGGAAAGGTAATAGTGTTGAAAATCAAACATTTTTCATTGAGAGAATTTCTAAGTAGAAAAACTTCTCTTCACTTATGTAGTGAATAGCTTACTAACTTGAAGATAGAATTTTATTAAAAGCCAAGGTGTGGAGAATGTATAGAATGTGACATAGGTAGAGTCTCTCAGAAACAGAAAGGAGAAGTGCTTAGTGCACAGCCCTTCCAGACCTGAGAGAAGAGGAGAGAGAGGCACACACTCAAATGACCCTGCATTGCCCCTTCATGGTGGGAGTACCTGGAAAATGGGGAGAAGAAATCAAGTAAGGGATAATTTTCTTTCCTAGGAACACTCCATTATAGCAGGTCTTTATTTTTGATTCTGAGATCACAGTCCTGAAAGTTGCTAGCCCTGAAAAGATGTTCCACAATTTCCCTGGCACCATATCCAACGTGGTGCCCAAGCAGTGGAGCAGCAATGGCTATGGCATGTGCTGAAGATAGACTCACAGGCTGTACGTGGTGTGAAGAAAGGAGCTGGAGTTCTCAGGCTCTCACATGGCTTGAAGGAAAAAACTAGTGAATCAGAATAGGGCTGTGGCTTCCATCAGGGATACAGAAAGGAGAATTAAATAAATTCTTTTCACCTGAGAGTGAAAAGACCGCTCAAGTCTTCAGAAGTAAGGAGAACTAGCCCAAACTTAAACAGTGGGTGCTAGCATTGTCACTTTTAGACAGTGGATTTTGAATTAACTGAATATTTTCTACTAAGAAACTACTGCAAACCACTAGAAGCTGGTGAGAATGGTCTCTTGAAAGCAAGATAAGCTACAGCAAATTAACAAAATGTTAGTTTTTGCACACTCAAAAAATAAAATGTCATTCACCTTATATAACAAGAGATCTTTTTACTGAATTCATTATTCATTCTTTTGAGAATACTAGATATATAATAAACATATAACAGAGATGTTTAACACTTCAAAATGTGCTTCAAAAAATATATTCAACTTATAATCTTTTGCATACTAGTTTATGGTCTCTTACATTTAGGTTTAAAATCCATGGCTTATGTGATTTTAGTTTAATTTATAAAAAGATATTGAGTAAGTGTTATTTACCAATAGCTGTGCTGAAATCCTAGCATATTAATAATGTGCTGGAATATTATTATATTAACAATATGATATTAACATGTATTAATATTAAATATGTTTAATGAACTTGTTTAATAAATTAAAGATCATCTTGTCAAAATAAAAAACATTTTGTCTTTTTCTGCTGCCAAATAATTTCTTTTATACTCCTTTAGATGAAATATTTTGCTAATAAAATTTCCCCTTTTATTTCTTCTTTTCCCTAAGGACTCCCAATTTTTTTTTTTTTTTTTAATTGAGATGGCGTTTCGCTCTTGTTACCCAGGCTGGAGTGCAATGGATGATCTCGGCTCACCACAACCTCCTCCTCCTGGGTTCAGGCAATTCTCCTGCCTCAGCCTCCTGAGTAGCTGGGATAACAGGCATGCACCACTATGCCCAGCTAATTTTTTGTACTTTTAGTAGAGACGGGGTTTCACCATGCTGACCAGGATGGTCTTGATCTCTTGACCTCGTGATCCACCCACCTCGGCCTCCCAAAGTGCTGGGATTACAGACTTGAGCCACCACGCCCAGCCAGGACTCCCAGTTTTTATGGATAATGAAAATTATACTTTATTCATAACTCCATTTCTTTATTCTCTCCCCATTTGTTGTTAAGTCCCTATTCTATCTCTTCCTGGTACACATTCATGCTTAATTTTCTATCTTCTTCTATTTTTTCCATATACAGACCTCTTAAAAATCTTTCATACTTAATCTATTTTTGGGGGGGGCACTGAATTACTTTCCTTAAAGAATGAAAAAATTTCCTTGTAATTAAAAAATGTGTAATATAAATTTATTGTCACTATTTAGTTCTTCTAGACTGAGATCATCCAAGACCAGATGTTTCCATTTTCAAAATTTGTTTGAACCTCTATGTTTCTACAGTTATCCTCTAAACTTTAATTTCACACTACTCTCTGGCTCCTTCTACCTCCACTTCCATTCCAGCTAGACTCCAGCCCAGTTTGATGTTCTTAGTCGTCTTGCTAATTCATCCTTAAGATGCCCCATGTTATCTTTCTTTAAGACATTTTAATAGTTCAAAGACCATGTTCTTCAAGGAGTTTGACTAAGTCTGTCTTTCTTTAAAGCTGACAGTATGAAATTGCCTACAATTTGTATTCTGTACACTTTTATAACCCAGCAATTGTATATTTCTGAGAACCATTTTATTGTCCTGCTCCATCTTCTTATCCCAGTGTATCAATTTATCTCTTGTATGAATCTAGATTTCCATCTCCATTTAAGGCTCCTGGATGTACTTCTGGATCTTGAGATGGTTTTTAAGACATGTTAGCAAAATGTTGGACATTCTTCCACAAGAGTCGGCTTAGCTGTATTCCATTCCCTTGAATTTTGGGCCAGTCTTAGTGACTCACTTCTAGTGTGTTGGATGAGAAGCAGAAGGGCCTTAAAGGTTAGCTTAGGAAAGGCAATGCAGCTTCTGCCTGTTTCCCTTTCTTGAGACATATGTCTTGGGAGTCCTGAGTGGACACATGAGAAATCTGTCTATCGTAAGGCTTTGTGCTGGAGAGACAACATATAGAGGTCACATAGAGTTGCAAAGACCCAAGGAACTCCAGGTTTCCCAGCCTCAAACAGTTTGAATCTTTCCAGTGTCAACTGCTAGACACAAGGGAACAAAAGCTTCAGAGGATTTCAGTCCGGTTTTCAAGCTGCCCCAGATGAGTGGGTGGGACAGAAATTAGGTGTCCCTTCTGGGTCCTGCCCAGATTGCGTATCTGTGAGAAAAGTAATATACCTTGTTTGTTACTGCTGTTTTAGTTACCATGAGCTACAGTCACTGACTTCTCAGCTCAGAGAGATTGCTCTGTTGGGCTTCATCTCCCAGTGTCATAATTGAAATGTACCTCCAAGGAGAATGTCCAGGCAAATTTGATATTCAAATGTGCCAATCACAACTCTGAACTTCTGTGTTGTTGCTTATGGCAAAACGGTGAGTTCACTACCAGTTACATCATGGTAACCAGAAGTGGAGATTTTATTAAAGTAAATGTATACAGTGTTCATTTACTTTGTTTTTTTGTTGCTGTTTGTTTTGTTTTTTTGAGAAAGAGTCTCACTCCATCACCCAGGCTGGAATTCAACGGCATGATGTCAGCTCACTGAAACCTCCCGGACCTCCTGGGTTCAAACAATTCTCCTGCTTCAGTCTCCCAAGTACCTGGGACTACAGGCACTCACCACCATGCCCAGCTAATTTTTGTGTTTTTAGTAGAGATGGGGTTTCACCATGTTGGCCAGGCTGGTCTGGAACTCCTGACCTCAAGTGAGCTACCTGCCTCAGCTTCCTAAAGTGCTGGGATTACAGGCATGAGCCATCATGCCCAACTGAATGTTCGTTTACTTTGATGGAGATAAAATTCAAAACCAGAAACCTGCTGGATGGGAAAAAGATATAGCATGGAGTCTTTAAAATAAAATTAACTTTTAACTTAGGTTCAGGGGTACATGTGAAGGTTTGATATATAGGTAAACTTTTGTCATGAGGTTTGTTGTACATACTATTTAATCATCCAGGTGTTAGTTTAGTACCCAGTAGTTTTACTCTCTCCTGCTCCTTTTCCTCCTCCCACCCTCTATCTTCAAGCAGACCCCAGTATCTGTTGTTTTCTTCTTTGTTTTCATGAGTTCTCATCATTTAGTTCTCAGTTGTAAGTGAGAACATGTGGTAATTGATTTTTTGTTCCTGTGTTAGTTCACTAAGGATAATTGCCTCCAGCTTCATCTGTGGTCCTACAAAAGATGTGATCCCATTCTTTTTTCTGACTGCATGATATTCCATGGTATGTATGTACAACATTTTCTTTATCCAGTTTGTCATCAATGGGCATTTAGGTTGATTCCATGTCTTCATTGTTGTGAATAATGCTGCAACAAACATTCATGTGCATGTGTCTTGGTAGATGATTTCTATTCCTCTGTATATATACCCAGTAATAGGATTGTGGGGTTGAGTGGTAGTTTTGTTTTTAGCTCTTTGAGGAATTGCCATACTGTTTTCAAAAATGGTGGAACTGATTTACACTCCCACCAACTGTGTATAAGCATACCCTTTCTCTGCAACCTCACCAGCATCTGTTGTTTTTTGACTTTTAAATAATTGCCATTCTAACTGGTGTGAGATAGTATCTCACTGCGGTTTTGATTTGCATTTTTCATTGTGGTTTTTATTTGCATTTCACTAATGAATAGTGATATTGAGCTGTTTTTCATATGCTTCTTGGCCACTTGTATGTCTTTTGAAAAGGACCTGTTCATGTCCTTTGCCCACTTTTTAATGGGGTTATTTTTATCTTGTAAATTTAACTTCCTTATGGATGCCAGATCGCAAACTTTGTCAGAAACAAAGTTTGCAAAGATTTTCTCCCATTCTGTAGGTTGTCTGTTTATTCTGTTGATAATTTCTTTTGCTCCGCAAAGCTCTTAGGTTTAATTAGCTCCCATATGTCATTTTTTTTGCTTTGGTTGTGATTCCTTTTGGTGTCTCTGTCATGAAATATTTGTGTGTTTGCTATGTCTAGAATGGTATTGCCTAGGTTGTTTTCCGGAGTTTTTATAGTTTTGGGTTTTACACTTAAGCCTTCAATTATTATAGGAAATGGCAGAAAGATGTCTTGGTAATTTTAGTCACATAAAATTATTTACATTTTGTTTTCAACCCTGAAAAGTGGCAATAAATAAGATGTGGAAATTTATTTTTCTCCTAAGGAGATATGAAAAACCATGTTAGAGTTTACCAAAATATGAAGGTCACTTTGTCATTTTTACATACTCTTCAACATTTTATAATCATTTTATATAAAACTTTAATGTACAGTATTCTTAATTCCATGTTTTAAATTGACAAAATTGTATATATTCATGGGGTACATAGTAATATTTTGATATATATAATATATTGGAATCAGATCATGGTAATTAGCATATCCAATATCTCAAACATTTTTGATTTCTTTGTGTTGGTAGTATTCAATGTACACCTTCTAGCCATTTGAAAATATATATTGTTGTAACTATATTAATCCTACAGTGCTATAGAATACTAGACTCTATTCTTCCTATCTAGCTGTAATTTTGTATTCTTTAAAAAACATCTGCATATTCCTCCCTTCACCTTTCCCTTCCTAGCCTCATCTTCTATCCTACTCTTTACTTCTATGAGATAAATTTTTTTTTTAACTTCCACATATGAGTGAGAACATGTAGTATATAACTTTCTGTTCCCGATTTATTTCATCCACATAATTTCCTCCAATTCCATCCATGTTCCTGAGAATTACAAGATTCATTCTTTTTATGATTGAATACTATTCCATTTTATACATATGTTCCATATTCTTTATCTGTTGTTGGACACCTAGTTTCATTTAATAACTTGAATTCCCATCCATTTCATATCTTATATTCCCACCAACAGAGTATAAGTTCACTTTTCCTTCCATCCTCACCAGCATTTATTTTTTATATTTTTAATAATAGATATCCTAACTGGATGAGATAATACCTCACTGTGATTTTGATTTGCATTCCCCTGATAATAAGTGATACCATTTTCATATGTTTATTAGGCATTTATTTGTCTTCTTTTCAAAAATCTATTTTCAGATTATTTTCCCATTTATTAATTGAATGTTTTTTTCTGTTGACATGTTTAAATTCTTTTTATATTC
Source organism: Callithrix jacchus (assembly GCF_049354715.1). Taxonomy (NCBI): domain Eukaryota; kingdom Metazoa; phylum Chordata; class Mammalia; order Primates; family Cebidae; genus Callithrix; species Callithrix jacchus. Next base: position 38,457,085 of record NC_133511.1, on the reverse strand, counting down.
TGGATATAATCCCCTGGTGAATGAGTAGTTTGCAAATATCTTCTCCCATTGTTTAGGTTGTCTTCTCACTTTATTGATTGTTTCCTTTGCTACATAGACAACTTTAAAATATATATATATATAATCCTGTTTATTTTTGTTTTCTTGCCTATACTTTTAAAGTCTTATGAAATCTTTGCCCAGACAAATGTCCTGAAGCATGTTCCCTGCTTTCTTCCAGTAGTTTTATAATTTTAGATCTAATTTGAGTTGATTTTTGTTTAGGGTGAGAGGCTAGAGTCTACACATATGGATATTCGTTCTTCTACATATGGATACGCAGTTTTCCTGGCACCATTTATTGACTGTCATTTCCCAGCAGTGAGTATTCTTGGTGCCTTGTCAAAAAATCAGTTTGCTGAAGATATATGGATTTTTTTGGGGGTTCTCTATTCTATTCTATTGGTCTATGTATCTATTCTTATACAATGCTATTTTAGTTACTACAACTTTGTAGTATACTTTCGGGTTTGGTAGAGTAAAACCTTCATCTTTGTTCTTTTTGCTCCAGATTGTTTGGCTATTCAGGGTCTTTTATGATTGCATGCAAATTTTAGGACATTTTTCTATTTCTGTGAAGAATGTTATTGATATTTTGATAGAGATTGCATTGAATATATAGATTGCTTGGGGTTATTTGTCATTTTAACAGTATTAATTCTCATTCATGAGCATTTGGAATTTTTCCATTTGTTGATGTCATCTTTAATTTCTTTCCTTGTAGAGGTCTTTCATCTTGGTTAAATTGATTCCTAAGTATTATTTTTGTAGCTATTATAAATGGCATTGCCTTCTTGATTTACTTCTTAGCTAGTTTGTTGTTCATGTATAGAAATGCTACTGATTTTATGTACTAATTTTATATCCTGCAAATTTAACAAGTTTATGTACCAGTTCTAAGAGATTTTTGTATCTGGTGTTCAGTGTATATATATTTCTTATTGTTATATTTTCTTCCTGAATTGATTCCTTTATTATTACGTAATTTCCTTCTTTTGCTTTTTTTAAAGATTTTAATTTCAAGTCTGTTTTGTCTGTTGTAAGATAGTTATTCTTGCCCACTTTTGGTTTCCATTTGCATGAATATCTTTTGCCATCTCTTTACTTTTAGCCTATGCATGACTTTATATGTAATTTGAGTTTCTTTTAGGCAGAATATAGTTGGGTTTTTTTCCCTTTATTCAGTCAATCTATCCCTTTTAAATAGGGAATTTAATTAATTTACTTTCAAGGTTATTATTAATAGGTGAGAACTTACTTCTACCATTGTATTGACTGTTGTCTGTTTTTTCTGTTCTTTTTTTTTTTTTTTTTTTTTACCATATTCTTTGTTCCTTATTTCCTCTCTTATTGATTATTTTTGTGATTGGGTTGTTGTCTATGGTGATAAGCTTTGATTTCTTCTTCTACCTGTGAGCTTTACAGTTTTGTGTGTTTTTATAATGGTGATTTCATTATTTTTTCACTCCGCACGTAAAGCTTCCTTGAGCACTTCTTGTAAGGCTGATCTAGTGGTGATAAATTTTCTTAGTTTTTGCTTGTCTGTAAAATATTTAATTTATTCTTCATTTCTGAGTGATAGCTTGGCTGAGTATAATATTTTTGGCAGACAGATATTTTTTCTGGTACTTTGAAGATATCATCCTATTCTTTCCTGACCTATAAGGGTTGGATGAAAAATATGTTCAGCTAATGGGGATTCACTTATATTAACTTACTGTTTTTCACTTGCTGCTTTTATAATTATTTCTTTGTCTTTGCCTTTTGACAATTTGATTATAATGTGCTTTGGAGAGAAACTGTTTGGGTTGAATCTATTCGGTTATTTGAGCTTTCTGAACCTGGATGACCATTTTTTTCACAATATTTGGAAACTTTTCTGCTATTATTTTCTTAAACATGTTTTCCTCACTTTTTCTTTTCTCTTCTCCTCCTGGAATGCCCAGAATGCAAAAATTTGTTTGCTTAATTGTGTCTTATAAATTCTATAGGCTTTCTTTTTCTTTTCTTATCTGCCTTTGCTATTTTAAAAGACTTGTCTTCAAGTTCAGAAGTTCTTCTGCTTGATCTAGTCTGTTGTTAAGCTCTTAATTTATTTTTATTTCTATTTCATTAATTGAGCTTTTCAGCTCTAGGATTTCTATTTGGTTCTTTTTATATCTAGCTTCACTGAATTTGTCATTGAAATCATGAATAACTTTTCTGATTTTGTTGAATTATCTATCTATATTCTCTTGTATCTCACTAAGCTTCCTTAATAATATTCTTTTGATTTCTTTTTCTGGCATTTCATATACTTCTTTATGATTGGGATCTGTTTCTAAAGCATTTTTGTTTTCCTTTGGAGGTGACATGTTTCCTTGCTTATTCATGGTTGATGTATCCCTATGTTGACTTCTATGCATGTGGTAGAAAAGTTGCCTTTTCTCTTTTATGGAATACCTTTCATGTGGAAAGAGCTATTTGTATAAATGGGCCTTGGGGTGTCGGTTTGATGGGGGTATATTCGCATCAAATATCAAGTTACACTTGATGCAGTAGTGCAATTTTTCATGTAGTTTCTTTAGCTGTAATACATACTGTTGGCATTTGCAAGTTCATCAACAGCTTAGGCTGAGAGAATCTGTGGTGTGGCTCTCCAGGAATGGGCTTGCCAGGCTGTCTCTCAGGTTAGGGTCATTTGTACACACATGGTGGTTTGGCTGACTTTGTGTCTCGCTCCCTGGGGTTGGGGCCAAGGGGCTGTTACTCTGGCTGGGATCATGGGCATGTGGTTGCTTGGTTGGTCTGGGAATGTGTTTGTCAGAGATGGCCCACAAGGTTATTTCTCAGACCTGGGATGGGGGTACAAGGCTACTTGGCTGGCCTGGGGATATTCTTGCCAGAAGCATTCTGAAGGGCTGTTTTTCAGTCCTACTATGTGGGCACATAGCTACTGGGCTGGCCTGGAAGCATGTCTGTTTGGGGTGACCTATAGGGCTGTTACTCAGGCCCAGGACACATCTGAATGGCTGCCCAGTTGACCTGGGAATGTGTTTGCTTGGGTTGGCCCACAGGGGTATTTCTTAGGCTCAGGATGTGGTCTTACGGCTTTTTGGCTGGTCTAGGGACATTTCTGCTGGATATGGCCCTCAGGTTATTTCTTAAGTCGAGGACGTGGGTACACAGCTGCTAGGTTGGAGAACAGACACCAACTCAGCCAAATCACAGTTGCTCTGGCTCCAGAGGAGGGGACACTCCAGAGGTGGCTCTGGTCTCAGATGGCACCATGCTGCAGCACCTTGTCTCACAGGGATTGGTGAGGGGGAGATAGTGTACACCTTATGTTCCTAATCTGAGGCAATGCATCTGCATGAATTCCCAGCAGCTTTCCAAACTGGGCTCACAGCTTGTTGAGTACTTATGGAGATTCTCCTGTAGTAAGAATGTGTTTTCAGTGGCAATAGAGAGTGGCGGGATCATCTACTTAACTTTTTCCTGCAACTGGAAGTCCCTCCTATCTCTGGGCCAATATGGTCCAAGTGGTGGAGACAAGACAGCAGAGGTGATGCCCTCCTGGTCTTCCAATCACTGCAAATATGTCTCCACTCCCCTACTGCACTTCAGTACTCTCCCTCTGACACTCCAGTCAAATCTTAGCTATTTATTTGTTATTGCCTTGGTCCTTTCTTGTCAAAGAGATGAGTGCTAAGCATCTCTAGTCAATCATCTTGCTCCATTTTTTAAATCTTTATAGCTAAAGAGCAACAAAACAAGAAAGTCAAAGATGCTATGTCACATTTCTACAAGACATTTAAAGACATTATATTTTGAAGCTTTTTCATTTTACTTATGACTCAATTGGAGTTATTACTTAGCTTTCTTGAATGGATTTTTGAATTTAATTGCCACTAAACTAATTTTGCTTTTCAAAACTGTTTTGCTGCTGTAATGATAATTTATTAGTTATACGATAAACCACCAAGGTGGCATACAGCTGCTCAAAATTCTGTGCAATAATTATACCAATTAGAAACTGTAGCTCAGGAAAGATGTACTGTTAAATGAAAACTTAGTAGTTACTAAATGCTGAGTTAAAAATAATCTTCTTCAAGTTATAAATCAATTCTCCAGATTGACAAAACCAGACAAAGAGTTTTAATTTATTTTTAGTTTATTATAATGAGAACACAAACAGTTCGGGGAAGTATTTCTTTAGTAATTATTACCAGCATACTGAGGCTTTTTGAAAAGTAGTGCTGAATGCCCTAAAATGAAACAAAAAGCAAAATAAAATAAAATGAAAACAAGCAAAAGAGATAATCGCAATCACTTTTAAAATGAAAGCATTTAAATAAAAATATAATTCAAGACAATGCAAGAAATAAAATCTGAAAAGGTTATATAATGATGCATCTTCAATTCCTGCTTAAATGTGTGAAAGAGCTGTCCCTGTGATGTATAGACTGAGAAGGCAATTGCTTCTGGAGCATGAGTTATCTTACTCCTACTCCTGAGTATCTCTACTATAAGAAGCTGAAATTCTAATCTTTAAATTTCTGCTTATAGAAGTAAGGTAAATTCTGAAGGCTTTTCTGCTACAAATTACTATATCCTAAATAAAACATGCATTTTTGCAATGCATTGCCAGACTCAAAGAGTTAGGAAAATCTCCAAGAATCACCTCCTAAACAAACACATATTATGCAAATTAATATGTGAGTTTAGGCTAAATTGGACCACTGAGCGGTAACTGGAGAACAAGCTGGAAAAGTGAAGTTGCCTGAAAAAAAGTGCTGATATTAGTGAAGAAAGAAGAGACAATGTAGTCTGTCGGTTGCAATATGGAATCTTTAAAGTGAACTCAAGTGATTCCAGGTGGACAGCAACTCCTGGCTTTTAGCAGAAGTGGTGCAAATCCTCTCTGGAAAATAGCAACTAGTATTTAGACTGTAAGACTTTCATAGATTAAGCCCAAGCCAATTTAGCTCACAATAAAGATCAATAAAACCACCAAAAAGATGAATTCATGTTGAAGTGTAATCCCTACTGCAACAGTATTGAGATGTAGCCTTTGAGAGGTGATTAAGTCATGAGGGCTCTGCTCTCATGAATGGTATTAGCACACTTACAAAAGGGTTGGAGGTTGAAAGGAGTGCTCTCTTGCTCTTCTGCTTCTCTTCCATGTGAGGACAGTGTTCCTCCCCTCTGGATGATACAGCAGCAAGGTGCCATCTTGGAAGCAGAGATCAGCCCTCATCAGACACCAGTGTAGGTAACTTGATCTTAGACTTCCCAGCCTCTAGAACTGTAAGAAATAAATTTCTGTTCTTTATAAATTACCCAGTCTAAGGTATTTTGTTAGAGCAGCATAAACAGACTAAGACAGTCATGCAATATCCGTTCCATCTGCACATTTTTATGGATTCTTGTGCCATTCAATGGTCTGGCTGCCTGGACTGATCATTGGCAGAAACACTTCCTTGTACAAGTTTGAAACTTTGGTTAAAGAATTCTGGGAACATTTTGTCTCATAGAGACAATATATAAATACTATTTTTGAGTGTCTATGAGTTTCAAAGTGCAAGATCAAGGTGTCCACAGTTTGTTTTCTTCTAAGGCCTATCTCTTTAGCTCTCGTCCTCCACCTGTGTGTTGTCTGTGTCCTGAACTCTTCTTGTAAGAACACCAATGATATTGGATTAGGGCCCACCCATGTGCCATCATTTTACATTAATTACCTCTTTAAAAGCCCTATTTCCAAATAGTCACATGCTACTTACTGAGGGTTAAGACTTTAGCATATGAATTTTGGAGAGACAAAATTTAGCCAATAACAGATGTACTGTGTCCCTTTGAAGGTAAAGGCAAATTGTGATGGAAGTCTATTGAAATAGGCCCTGAACACTAACCAGATCTATAGTACAAAAATCTGGGCCAGACGTAGTGCCTCATGCCTGTAATCCTAGCACTTTGGGAGGCCAAGGCAGGAGGATCACACGAGGTCAGGAGTTTGAGACCATCCTGGCCAACATGTGAAACCCTGTCTCTATTGAAAATATAAAACTTAGCTGGGCATGGTGGTGTGTGCCTGTAATTCCAGCTACCTGGGAGGCTGAGGCAGGAGAATCACTGGAACCTGGGAGGTGGAGGCTGCAGTGTGCCGAGATGGTGCCATGCATTCCAGCCTGCAGTCTGGGTGACAGAGCAAGACTCCATCTACAAAAAAAAAGCATCATTTTCTGATTAGATGGAGCCAGTAATATTTCAATAATATTTGGTATGAGTGCCTTAATGAGGGAGATCACAGTTTTAAGACTGCGTTTGAGCACTATGAGGCACCATTCATTTTTTCCAACTTTGTAAATAGGCCAAATAGGGCTGTTAAATAGAGAAGCAGTGGGGATAATCACTCTCCTTGAAATAGGTCTTATATAACAATTTTAATCCTTGAAGTTTCTTTTTAATTTACATTAGGCAGTATTCACTAAATTTAATTTTAGTTTATTAGTTATTGGCTTAAAGTATTCATGTTTACTTTGGTATATGTTAAAGCAATGGATGCTATGATCATGGGAATTTAGGCAAGGCAATAGTTTTGGTAATTAAGGTGACACATAACTTTTTGTTCTCTATGTTCAGTAACTCACCTAAGATTATAAGGTGTACTTTGTTTAAATTTAGTGGGAGCGTCAGGTACAACTGATTTAGGCCACAGTATGGATGAAGGCCATAAGATTTGCCAATTGATATATTTCAGCAGCTTTTAAAGTTAATTTAGAACCTGTATTTTAGATGTGCAGAAGCTGATCAGTATTCTTATTTTTCCCATATAAATTCTTTAAGTGAATTTTAGATTTCCGATTGGGCCAAATTGTGGATCTCTGTTTCAGTTTTGTTTGTTTCTTCCTCTTGTATCCAGGTTTCTTTCTTTTCTTTCCTTCTTTTTTTGGTACTTCCTTTATTTCTTCCTTCCTTCTTGCCTGCCTGCTAGCTGATCATCTTGGTAGTTATGGGATTGCTTTGGAGGTGAGGAGGTACTCTCTACTCATATTTTTAAGTAAGAGATTCTTCAAGAGAATCTCCAACCAGCACTATCAGCTTTAGGAGTCTCTCTCATCACAGTGGTAGATTTTAGCTTTTGACCATGTCACAGGGGTGCAATGGGTATTTTCCTTACAACCTTGAGGATCAGTATATTTTCTGGTGACAGAGGCATAGATAGCAACAGCAGCAGCAGCAGCAGCAGCAGCAGCAAAGGTATGAGCTATTTGCATTTAGGAGTGTGAACTTAGCATGTCACACAGTAACTACTTTTCCATGCAAGTTACCACCCAGTGGATATCAGTGTTTCCTTTCGAGTGTGCTATAGAATGGAGGTAACACCTGGTTGGGGCATATGACCATGGGGCCCAGAGTACAAGTTTCTGAGCTTATGCTAGAATTAAGACATATGATTCCATCTGAGACACACAGATAGGACTGGGATAAAGCACAACAGCAAGGGTTACTTTAACAAGGGCTCCAATACCGTAATCTGGCTCTAAATGCCTATTATAACATCTGACTTAGATCTATTAAATCTATAACAAAGGCTTGGTAGGACTTAGCAAATGCACCACAAACTGGCACAGCTCAAAGAGAAAGCTCACCAACAGGCATTAGATTCCGTTAAAAAAAAACAAATCAAAAGAAAACAGACTTCTGGTGGTGGTAATTGTGGTCTAGACATCCGGCTCACAGTGCCAAGTCTAGTGCCCACTGCTCTCCACACAAAACACCAAGCCAATTGCCTTTCCTGTATCTTTGTAGCCATTTTTGGACTTAATTCAATACAACCTACATTTTCCTGTAAGCTTCATTATGTGAGGAATAAACGTTTTTAGGCCCTCTTTGTGTATGCCCCTGTGACATCATCAGACTCAACCCAAACCAAATTTGGATAGAGTCCCTACTTTTTCAGCTGGATGGCTACAGCAGCTGGTCTAGTGGAGCCAAGAATGTATCTTTCAAATGAGTTCCCAGGTTAAGACCACAGTTTGGGTAGCAAACTCAAATATATCAGTAATCATAGTAAACATATATGAACTAAAACTGGCTGGTAAGAAAATTTGCTTATATGTTATTTTTGAAGACCAAGAAATACAAAGACAAAAAAACTTTAAAGATTAGAAAAAGCCATACCAGGCAAATACTAACCAAAATGGAAAGAAAAGCTAGGTTAGGATAGCTATATCAATATCAGAAAAAAATGTTATCTGTGATAAAAAGAATTAAGCGGCAAAGAGAGGATCAATATATAATGGCAACAGACTTAATTCGCTAAGATTTGATAACAGTTCTAAACTTGTATCCACCAAATAAGATAACCTAACTGATATTGATGAGAACTAACATATATACATATATACACACACATGCATCCACACATAATATATTTAATTGGTGGGGATATGCATTGGTACAATCTGCTTTAGATATTTGTGTTTAAAGTTTAACAGTCTCATGTAATAGAATGTATTATTTTTCTTCTAATTATATACCCTAAAGAAAATTCTGTACATATGCAAGAATATTCATAGTATTACTATTTGTAATAGTAAAATGGTTAGAAACCCTTTAAATGTCCACTAATGGGAAAATAGATAAATTTGGTGTATTCATGCAATAGAATGCTATATAGCAGCAAAAAAGAATGAATTCCAGCTGTATATAATTTTCTAGGATACAATTTGGCTGTATCCTAGAAAATATTACTGAGGGAAAAAATCAAGTCATTGAAGATTACATGGGGTACAGTTCTACTTTTACATATCTTAGAGATTATCAAATGTAAACAAATATTGTGTAGTGAAAAATACATATTTGAAACATTTAAAAATATAAAAATCAAGGGAAAATATATTCTAAAATTATGATTGTGGTTACCTGTGGTAGCAGGAGGATTGGAGAGGAGAGGAACATAGGTAGATACTAATATACTTATTATACCATTATTCTTGATCTGTTTGCTGGGTTATTTTAATTAATTAATATACATGTTACACATAGTGTCTCATATGAATCAGATGTTGTATTATGAAAATTTTTAATTTAAAAATATGAAAAAATATAAGGCATATCCCATGTCTAATGTATAGTAAACAACAAAAAATCCTAGCTTTTGTTAGTGTCATAAAGAAAAAAAATATTGAGAGAATCAAATTGAACAATTGCCTACATTTGGAAGAAAATTGGCCTCCAGTCACGATAGGGTTCCAGGGCAGCATGGCGGCACCTGGAGTTTATTGGGCTATGGGAGGAATGAAAACTAGGGGAGTGGGGAGGAGTTAGTTAAATGTACTGGAAGGGAAAAACTCATGTGTTGGGGGCTCCTAAATGCAAATATTTAGCAGTTTCTCATTGTATGTAGCTTATAACACCTTCATGAGATGTTCAAACACCTTCGGGAAAAGCCACATTTAGTGTTGCCACTTTTAGTGTTGACTCTGCACCCACTTCCCAATTCACAATGTACATTAACATCTTAGGAACAATGCACTAATATTAACATTTGTGAGAAAATTCACTAGTTAGCAAACAAAAACCAAAAACTCGTTTACCTTTATTTAACTAAGTAGTGCCCAGTTTGACCATGAGCCTCTTTTCTCTTTATGTAACAATATCTTACAGAACTGACTTTTCTATAGAGCTCATATTGATAAAGTCAGGCCTACTTTATTTTGTCTACAGCCAGTAGAAGGGTAGGGCCATATGTCAACCAGAGATCCGAGGTGAGGTAAAATGGCTTGGGTTCATTTGGGAAAGACTGCAAAGAATTTAAAATTTGAAAGTTAATTCAGGCTTTGGCATAGTTGCCATATGTTGGCTTACATATTAAAATTCCTCTTTATATTTATATTTGTGATAATAATTATTTCCTCTGTGCTTCAGAAGAAATTGTGTATGTTCATGGTTGATATATATGCATGTACACATGACTATGTGTAGCAGTATTTTTTCTTCTACATGAACTTCCAGCAATCTGTAGCCAGCCATATTCTCAGTCTGAATTTGGGAGTTTAAATTATTAAGGAGTTTGATGACCTGGAACAAGCAGTTCAGCTGGTCAAAGATTTGGAGGAATGAAGCTGAACAGAAACCAAAAACAGACTCTTACTTCCTGTGATGTGTGGCAAATGGAACATTTTAAGGCACTAATTTAAACCCCTTGTGTTTTGGGTACATAATATTCCACTAAAAGTTATTCGAGGGTTCTTCTACACCGACTTTACAGTCTTCAATTTTTCTGTGTTATTTATTTGTATGAAGTAAGGTTGGAGGAGCAATGGCTTCAAACCAAATGGGCTTGTGATTTTTCTAAAACAGAAATTGCTTAAAATATTTCTTTCAATGCCCTGGGTCATGGTGTTCTACTGAGTTCAGGCACACTACAGGCAACTTCCAAATTGTTTTATTTCTCCTTTTTTTCAGACTTAGATTCTAGCAGAAACATTTTCAATCTTTAGTCAATCATACCCAGTCTATGTTTAAAGCTTAGTGCTAAAACGTTATTTATCTTAAGAAACCTGGGAATGCAGGTAAAATATACAATCTACAATAATAAAGGAGTAGAAGGATATGAATGAATGAGCCTAATTACTATTCCTTGATAATTTTTTAAATTATTATTTCACAAATTGATTTGAGTACCTTACAGATGGACTGGTATGAAAATTTTGTTGCCAGACTATATTCTGTAATGGTATATGGATTAGCTGATATTATTATTCTGGTTACCAGAAATGTTACTGCAGTGGATAGGTAATGAGTATTCAGTTGAGAAAACAATATAAAACAATAATTGGGGAACGTTTTAAATTTTGAGAAAAGGGAAAATATGTATTGAGAAAGACTATACCAATGCTAGGGAGACCTTGCTAGACAATTAAAAGGCAAATTATGTATAACCAAACTATCCTGATGTTAATTTCAAGTACCCTTTCATTACCGCAGGGCTGACTATGCTTAACTAAGGTGGTTTTATTTGTTTAAACAAAGAAGATAGAGCTAGTTGAGCTTATATTTGTATTTTGTTATTCAGGTTCTGCCAGTCCTTTTCTGTGCATCCTGGCTGATGTCTGCCACAGGCTCCCTGGGCATCTTTCCCATTTTAGTCACAGAGATCTACAGCAAGTGGGAGTTAAGTAAATGCATGCTGACTGACTGGTTAAGTGCATGTAGTGGGATAGACATGTGTTTTGTTTGTTCGTTTGTTTGTTTTTGAGACAAAGTCTTACTCTGTTCCCCAGGCTAGAGTGCAGTGATGCAATCTCGGCTCACTGCAACCTCCGCCTTAGGGGTTCAAGCGATTCTCGTGCCACAGCCTCCTGAGTAGCTGGGATTACAGATGCCTGCCACCATGTCCAGCTAATTTTTGTAGTTTTAATAGAGACAGGATTTCACTATGTTGGCCAGGCTGGTCTTGAACTCCTGATCTCAGGTGATCCGCCCGCCTCAGCCTCCCAAAATGCTGGGATTACCGGCATGAGTCACTGTGCCTGGCCATATTTTGTTTTAAAATGTATTTACAAAGCAATGCTAGCCTCTGCATTTCCTCCAATTTCATTTAAAAAACATTATTCATTTTATTAATAGGAACAATTTGCTTTCTTCACTCCTTGCTGCATTAGGATCTAGCATTACTTACTCAGAAATGGCCCTCTGCATTTTCCTCATAGCACCTTCTGACATTAGTGTTGTCCGTATTCCCCTTGATCAACATTCTTTATTCTGCATTCTACCTGGGAAATTACTGTGTTTGGTGGGGAAAATAACTACATTATTGAAGTATGAGCTGAAAATAGATTGCTTCTAGTTCAAGAAAAGTCTAGACACCATGACACTTCCTGGGCCACATCATTAACTATCTCCCATTAGCTATTTCTCAGCCATTTTTGCATCCAGGGCTACCCTTTCACATTCATTGTTTAATTTAATCCTCATACTACATAAAAAGAGATCAAATTAGTACTGTTTTCACTTTAAGACACCTAAAACAGAGAGATATTACATCTGTCATTTAAACTCTCACAATTGATAAATGTCAGGCCCTGGATTCTGATCCTACAGTTTGCTTGACTCCAAAACTCTAGCTTTTACATTGAACTTGCAATTATACTGACTATTGTACATTGACTATATAATCGTATACATACAGTGCCTATGTGTTCATTTCCATGGTGCTGTATTTCCTTTTTAGCTAAATATATTTTATTAACTTAGAAGTTACTGATCTGGACATTTAAGCTCTTAATTTTTAAAGCAGCTTTCTCCCTCTCTTTCTCTCTCTCTCTCTCTCTCTCTGTCTCTCTCACAGAGGTTTGCTTTTATTTTATTGAATTATAGCAACAAGGCAATGCCAAACATGATTTTTAAATGACTGCATATTTCAGTTGTATTTGAAGGATGAGTGAATATTGCCAGGAGAAGGGAGAAGGGATGAACTGGCAAGATAGAGATAGTAACAAGTATAAAGGCATTGGTGCATGGAAGCACTTGATGTGATCAGAGATATGGAAAGTATCTAAATATATGAAGCTTTTCAAAGATTTCTCATATTTTCTATTATAGATTCTGAGTGATAATTTGATAAACCATTTAAAATGAGTATACAGGAAAACCCTATTGTGAGAAATTGACTTGAAGCTTTAAAGACTAATTGATCTTAATGTTTAAACACATTCCCGTACTACCTTCATTCTGAAACTCAAAATACTTGTAATGATTCAATTTCTGGGTTTCTGATACAGCTGAATTTTAGCTGAATTGTGTTAAGCAAAAGATTACATACAATTATTTCTTGGAATTAATAGTTGTGTATTGGAAGCAAGGATGTATAAGGACATCTTGTTCAAATCCTATCTTCCAGCAGTTGTGTTAAAATATCCTAAAATTATGATGAACTACTTTGAAAAAGATCTTCACAACTCACTTTTTTATACTGTTACAGGTTAACTCCTTATATGATCAATACATTCTTTATTTCTAATTACATTCAGAATCCTCCTAAAAAGTCCCCACTAGTGTCCACAGTGATTTATTGTATATTAGAACCTATTGTCCTTTCTCTTATAAAACCAAAATTGGCATGAATAAAGGAGCCTGAACTCTTTTTCAGCTCCCATTCCTTTAGCTAGACATATTTGTGCAGGGAAAAACTGGCACAAGCGATTTTACCTGAGGATCTTGTTAAAATACAGATTATTTGGCTTTATTTAGGATCTACTGATTCATAATCTCTGATGATAATATTTTTTAATTCACTTGTCCAGTGATTCTTTTGGAATCAGCATGACCCTTGTCTAAAGACTGAGGTTTGGGAACCACTGCTTTTCATAGAAACAAAATGGAATAAGTCAGTGCCTCATTCATTCATTCATTCATTCAAGAAATAGCCATAGAGAGCCCCTTATGTTCAGAAGTTATGGAAATAGGACACAATCCTTGATATTAAGGAATATCAGACTCTATGTGTTATATCATTATATTTTAAAATAAACTACTTAACCCCATGTGATGTGTTACCTGGAAGGATGCATGAAATTCTGTGGAAAACCTAAATTTATGGGAATCTAAAAAAGCTTCACCATGAAAAAGATATTTGAGCTGGGACTTAGAGGATGAATAAAAGTTTGCCAGGCAAAGAAGAGGCTGAGCAATCCAGGGAATAAAGAAAGCAATGAGTGGAGGAAATTTCTGATGGGCTTAGAGAATGGCAAGACAGAGTGGCTAGAGTATGGGACTTATGGGTAGAGAGGTGGTAGCGGAAGTTGAATTTGGAAAGATAACTTAAAAACAGAAGTTCCACGCTATAAATTTTCTTTTTAATTCTTTATCCAGGAGTCAACCAAGCTTCTTAATGGAAGCTTTAATGTGAACATTTGCTTTTAAGAATAACTCTTTTAAAAGAGTATGGAAGGAGTTGTTTAAGTATGGAATTTCGTATGAGTAAGAAATGTTGAAAAGAAAGCTGGTTAGTCCTTCTCCTTCCTCTCTCACCCTCTCTCTTGCTTTCGTTTTCTTTTCTTTCCCTGTTCTTCCTTTCATCTACCTTTCCTTCATTCTCTTCCTCCTTCCTTTCCTTCTCTTTCCTTCCCCTCTCTTTCTCCCTTCCTCCCCCTCCTTCTTCCTTACAGCAATTATCTATTAAGTAGCCACCATGTGCTAGACCCATTAATAGGCTTTAAGGATACAAAAATGAGTAAAAGATGGCCTCTGCAGTAAGGAGTCCATTGTCCAGAAAGGGAGACAGACAAGTCAGTGTGCCACTACAGTGTGGTAAAAGTTATGGAGAAGATGGGAAAAATGTCGTCAAGTACGTGATGATGAAAGCCTGCAGTGAGATGATGGTAATGGGTGAAGAGAGGAATGTCAGAGCCAGCAGGTCATTCTGTAAGTTTTGTTGATAGTACACATAATACAATTATATAGCACTTGGTACACAACTGTCTAAAGCATATGTGTGTGTGTTTGCATGCACATGCATATGTATTTAATCCTCACAAGCACCCTATGGAATAGTACATCCAATACCCATTTTACAGATAAGATAACTGAAGTAGAGAGCTTAAATGGTATTGCTGGGCTCTCATGGCTAGTAATCTAACCATGAAATTTATCTTGGCTCTCCCAAGATTACAGTCATTCAGCATTGATTCTAGAATCAATGCTGTAAAATGGATGGTGACTATGAGGGATAGGGAGGAGTACATGAACACCGTCAAATTTTTAACTTCAGAAATTGGTTCGATGATAATTCTATTCACTGAGGAAGGGATCACATGAGGGGTGGTAGTGTACTAGAAAGATAAACTTTATCTGGTAAATATTAATTTTGAGGTGTATATGCTTATGTACGTATTTAGTACTCTTCTTTAAATATGAGTCTGGAGCTCAGGGAAAGTGTGTAAGCTGAGTAAGAAAAGGGGAGAACAAGATTGGATGGAATTCTAAATGTGTTTCTGGGCAATGTCCTTATTTAACAAGAAAGCAGGAGAAATCCTCTGCAGTAAACAATGCCAGTTACTCTGAGTGACTGATGTAAGTTCACTTTTTGTCATTTGAGTATTTCTGAATTGTATCACTACTATTATAATAATTTATTTTAGGTTTACCATGATTTATAGTGCTTTTACACAAATAAACCTATAGTCTTATTTAATCTTCATGATAGTCATTGAAGTGAGGCAAAACAGATAGAAGAACTGAGATTCAGAAAAGTTCTGTGATTTGCCTAGAATTACACGTGTTCGAATTTGCACTCAAGCCATCTTATTTGACTTCAGTTTTAGTACATTTTCATCGTCATATGAATCTTTTCCTATGAATACATTCTATTTATTGTTTTCCACAGTGGGTAATTCATCGTGGGTACCAGGTGTCTGCCCATTTTCCAAGCAGTATGAATTTAGCTGAAATAAGATGTGTTTTACACTTTACAGTTCCTAAATTATCATATTTAAAGCCACTGCTAAATTACATTTCACCATTTAATGGGACTATGTTTGTGCCATCTTGTTCATCCTTCTTATTTAGAATTTAGTAAATGAAGAAGAATAGAGGAAGATTATCTTAGACTTTTGAATCAGTATAAAAAATATGTCTATCTAGCTATTGACTGGAAAATGAATTTTTTTCTTCTGAGGTTTTACACTTAAACACTAAAGCTCTTAAAATGATTCACAGTACCTCATTTCATCTGGTTCACCATTATTGCTGACTTTCATTTCTTATTGGGCCAGGGTTTTTTACATTCCTTAACCCCTCCATGTGCATTTTTACCTTGAAGTCTTAGAACTCTGTTTTGCTATGAGCTCCATTTCCAAGATCTCCTCCAGGCCCTTACCTCATTTTTTCATTCCTGTCTCCCAACTCCCTAGCTTTCTAGCACTCCCTATTTCTCTTTCTTGTGTTTTTTCTTATTATAGCAATTACTATAATGAAAAATTTTACTATAATTATAAATTACTATAATTAAAATTGCTTTATTATAAAGCAATTACTATAAATTAAGTTTTTAATTTAATTCATATTATACTTTAATCTTTATTATATAATTATCTCCCTACACTAAAATGGGAGCTGGATTTGTGTCTGTTTTGTTCACTGCTGGTACTATATCCTCAATATCAAGAACAGTACCAGGCAAACAGTAGATACTCATTAAGTAGTTGCTGAATGAATGAATGATATCTGGAGTTCTCCATAGTTACACAGCTTGTGGGTGGAGGAACATGAAGCAAATAGAGAAGAGTGTAATACACAAGTGAATATTTTTTAGTAGACAATTTTTAGAAGATAAATTCACATATATAAAGGAGTCTTGAAATTGGAATACTTTCAATATTATGTTTCATTATGCTGAAAAGCTGTCACATTCTCATCTGGGCACCTTTAGCTAATAGGAGGGACCAAAGATGAGAACAATAAGATGGAAAGAGCAGGAAAACCAGAGGCAGGTTACCTATGTTTCTTTTCCATCTGCTGCTCCATAGTACATTTGTAGTATTGGTCAAATCACCTAACATCTTGATTCCCAATTTCTAAGAACAGAAATTGAAGTACCCTGACTACAATCTCACTCAGATATTGCTAGGAATAAATGAGGGAGGAAGGAGGAAGTCCTTTGTAAATTGAAAGGCATTGTAAAAAAAAATGCATCCTAGTAGTAGTATCTTGCTAATACTATTTAGCAAAAACTTAGTGATTCTGTACTGGAAAAACTATGTGATGACCATTGCTATCTAGTAGGTACAATTATTGTCCCAAAAGAACAATGGTAGGGGCCAGGATTAAATGTCATCATTTGATTTGAAGAATATTCTGATAAACACCTATCACTTGAATTTGGTTCAATTTACTAATATTTTAGTGAATATATTTTTTAATCTTCCTGCCCCATCAAAGTCTCCAATTAATTTTACAGTAAAAACTAAGGTTGAAATGTTCAAAAACTTAGTTTATTCTGGATTTTGGTTTATGATTAGACTTTTTC
Source organism: Callithrix jacchus (assembly GCF_049354715.1). Lineage (NCBI taxonomy): Eukaryota > Metazoa > Chordata > Mammalia > Primates > Cebidae > Callithrix > Callithrix jacchus. The sequence goes on along the minus strand of NC_133511.1, from coordinate 38,440,032 downwards.
AAGTTGCATTTTAAAAATATTCTTTTAGTTAAAAATCTACTCCCAATGTGATCTTTAAATTTTCATAAGTTTTAAAATTATAAGAGAATCTCTGGAAACCTCATTACATTTTTCTTTTCATAGTCTAAAATAATTCCTGAGATATAGTACATGTTTTTTACGTTTTGAAAAATTTCTCCTCTCTCGATAGATATTTTTAGTAGGATTCTTGACAATATTTATGCTGTAATCATCTCCTAATAAAATCTTTCTGGTCTTTAGAAGATCTAATATTCTTAACTTCAGTAAACCACATTGAATTGGTTAAAGCAGATTATAAATTATAAGGAGGGAGGGGAGAGATTAGAAGTGGTTCAGAGGTATGGTAAGAATGTGGTCAAAACTCAAATAATAGTAAGTAAGAGTAATGACATTTTCGTCTTACTGGGTAGCCAATTGATATTTTTAGTTCACCAGTTTCGCAGTGAATAATAATTATTCCTAAGTAAGACACTGTAAGCATAGCCACAACATTGAGTGGCAAATGTACTTAATTTCAGAATATTCATCTTTTCATTTCTAGTTATCTAATCTACTTCTAGATCTACTTCCATATTTTCATAGTATAACTACTCATATGCATTGTTTATTAGCTTTGTATCTGTTGCCTCACTATTACAGAAGAGGAAGCACTTTACAAATTGGAAGGCATTATAAAAATGCATTCTAGTAGTAGTATTTTGCTAACCAATGAAACTATAAATTTGCTGGGTATTAGAGAAGATACACTGAAACTTTACAGTATTGAACATCAAGATCTTGGGTCTGAGTAGGCATTTACTTAAACTGTAAGAAAAGTTAGTATAATTTCAGGCTTTAAAGAGTCTGAGAAATATTTGTGGTAAAATCAGAAATATCAGATTTCCAGATCCCAGAAATCAAAAATAATTCAGGAAATGAAAAATCTTTAACACATCCTGGATTTTTAAAAAAGTCTTTAAGAAACATAAAAGCGATCACTTTTAAAACCTTAGCTACAACAGTGGGAAGATAAGAATCAATGAAAATGTGTATTGTAGACAAAGTTTTTTTTCTGGAAGAGAAGTCATGGGTCATAGATTAAGAAGAATACTCTTTGTTCCTGGGGCATTGTGCTCCCCAAATCACAGTAATTAAATTGACTGGGAATATAAATCTTTCGCTTTCTTTCATTCTCACCCTCTTTCTTTAGATCCTAGTTATTCCTTCATGGTTATATTTTCACTATCAAGGCATATGCTTCATGAGTAGTTAAAATTGCTCTAATAATGGATTATTCATCACCTATTATCAGAAAAATATACAATGAAATCTGACAGTATTATAGACATCATATTTATTGATTCACTATAATTAAAATTTTAATGAATAACTATAAAAATATAAAATATTTTAATTATAACAGGTGAAAAATATGTGGTATGAGCACCTTTCCTACATTTACAGTGGTCATTGATAATTGGTTATAGAACTCTCTCCTGCTGACCCAGCATATCACCTAAGAATCTTTGTCAAAATCTATCAGCATTTAGTATTCTTTCCTTAACAATCAAGAGATCTGAAATATCATCTTTATCTTTAATCTTTCAACATAAAATGATTATTTTCTTTATCTTTTTTTGAGTGGTTTAATAGTATAAAGTAGAAATCCAATCAAAACTTTAAAACAGCCCTCAGTTTCTGATTAGTTTGGTAGTAATGGTGATTGTAGGTCTTGGTATATTTGGTTGTCTTGAGATGTGAACCTGCATCATAAGTCTATGATGGTATGATTGGCTACAATAGATTGAATAATGCACTACACCACTCATAACCCATCACCTATAGAATGAAGAAGGTTACATAACAACCATAGTAATTTAATCTTTGCAGTCTTTTTGTTGTTTTATTCTGTTTTTGAAATAGAGTCTCTCTGTGTCGCCCAGGTTGGAGTGCAGGTGAGTCAAAAGTTAGGAAGTTGGAATTCTCTTTCTATATATCTGTGAGTGTCTATCATATCAGTATCTCCCAGTGAAGGCATGTTGGCATTCGAAGGGTATCATTCCTTGTCGTGTAGGACTCTTCCTCACATTGAAGGATGTTTAGCCTCCTGTTCCTTAAGTTCAGCCCCTCTAAGTTTCAGTGTCTGTGAAGACATAAAATCCACCTTTTTTCATTTCTAGGCTGAACCAAAAACCCAAAAAAATTATCATGTTATGTTAATTACTATGCTTTTAAAGGTATATATATACATACATCTTACGTATATATGATGCATATATTTTATGTGTATGTATATATATTATATATATGTCTTGTGTGTGTGTGTGTGTGTGTGTGTGTGTGTGTGTGTGTATAAAAGATGCCTCATGAACCAGCCAATACACCTAGCCAAAGATTTTTATCAGGAATACTGAAGTAAAAGCAAGCATCTAGTCTTGGGTACATGGTGGATAAAGGTGTATTTTCTGAAGATAAAGCAATAGATAGCCAAAGATGAATTCAAATTTATTTTTAAATAAAATCCACAAAAATCAAGGACTTTGATAAATGAATCTTTCACATGCCGAAGCTTGTTTTCTTGCTTTTAAACTGACTCCACAGATTCATGCTGTTTTCTTATCAAAGAAAGATGCTTACTTCTGTGGTGTATTAAAATGAATAATTGTAATGACAAGAGAGAATGAGGTTCTACAAGGATAATATTAAAGTATGGTGAGATACATCTTGATTGAGAAAGGAAGGAAAAGTACAGCTTAATAATACAGGAGAATAAAAAAAACAGGAAAAATACAGCTTAATAATAGAATCCGAACATATTCAATGTGTCCCTTTCTTATCCACATTGCTTTAAAGAACTAAACAGGTGCTGTAAAGCACTGTAAGGAGGTGAAATAGACCATATGTCATAACACAGCCACACCCTCCTTCTCTGGGAAGCTAAGTTGTTAGTTGTTCTGGGTCAGACTCAGGAGATGGCAGGTTACAACAATAAAACGATTACTGATACTTATCAGTGTTGCATTCTTTGCCTCTGTTAATCTTCATGTAACTCTTGTCTGGCTACCTTCCAGGGAGCAGCCTCTAGTTTGGTTCCACCTCAGCCTTGATGCAGAGCTCTGGGATTTGCAGCATTCTGCCCCAGAGCAAACCCTTCTCCTCGAAACACTGAGCAAGAGAATGTAATGAAGATTTCCTGGGGGACTGAGAAGATTCACAACACATAGAACAGAGCAGAGCAAACAACTTAATGCAATTCCCCATTGGATGTTTTTATTTTCATCTGAAATCCCTTCTTTAATGAGCAGACATTAGATTTGCTCTCTCTTTCTCCCTGCCTTTCATAGCTCCACTATGACTTACGATGATGATTCACTTATCAGGGCAACCAAATAGGCCAAGTCAGACATCCAACATTAGTAACAAACTAATCAGCTAATCAAACAAATCAAATAGCCCAGCTCTGGCCCCAGATTTTTAAACAATGCTTTACAAAACAAAAAACTCTATAGTTAATGGGTTTTTCCAATTTTATTAAGTGGCTAAACAAAATTATCAAATCTTCATCCAGCTGGCCTTTTGGGGGTATGTGCAGTACCTCCCATTTTGCCCTTGCACACACATCCTTCAAGCAGTTTATCTAAGTACACATCACTGTACCAAAAGAGCTCAGATATTCCACCACAGAGGAAGAGGAGGGAATTGAGAATCAACATCTTGAGTCTAGCTCTTATATTCAAAGGTTGAATATTCATTCAAGACTTATCTGAGCATCAGATTTTTATTAACACATTGAAAATAAAATAGAAATGTAAAACCTTAAGCTTGACAAAATTGCTTTGTATATAGTTTACTTCATTTGATCCTTGTAACAATCTTAGTAGAAAGTATTGTCCTCAGTTTCCAAATCAGCACATCAGAAAGGTATAGGAACTTGCTCCAAGACACACAGCCATGGTCGAGTGGTAGCTTATGTCTATAATTCCAGCACTTTGGGAGACCAAGGCAGATAGATGACCCAAGGTCAGGAGTTTGAGACCAGCCTGGCCAACATGGCAAAACCCTGTCTCTACTAAAAATACAAAAAAAATTAGCTGGGTGTGGTGGCAGGTGCCTGTAAACTCAGCTACTTGGGAGGCTAAGGCAGGAGAATTTCTTGAACCTAGGAGGTGTAGGCTACAGTGAGCTGAGATCACACCATTGCACTCCAGCCTGGGCACAAGAGCAAAACTCTGTCTAAACAACAACAACAAAAAATACACACAGCTATTGTGTAGAGTGAGATTTGATCCCCGATATTCTAATTTTAATCTAGTACCCGTTTTACTCTATTGTATTACTTTGTTCATAAAGTAAAAGTATGTTCTAGATATTTGTTAAAATAATTAATATTGGAAGTAAATACCCCCTACTCCAAAAGAGAAAAAAAAAGTAAAAAAGCCATAATTTTAGACTTAAAACTGAACTGGAAAAAATGCTTTTCAAGCATAGTATGAAGCTGACAATCAACATGTTCATTGTATTAAACATCCTTTTCCATCATCAATTTTCATAATTTTATGAGAGAGGAAGGTCCTCTTTATCTAGAGAGTTTTCACCATTTATTATCAAGGTTTTCGATTTTTACTGTGTCATTCCTTGAAATGGCAGTCACTTAGTCCGTGGAATTAAATCTGCCATGTAATGTTTCTTAAATAGGCATTTAATGACCTCATTCAGGAGGCACAAGATCAGTTTCTTTGTCATGAATACTATGCCACCAGGCCTCAGAAATGGCATCTGGAAGATAGCTTTATAAACAGCAGCCCAACACATCATATGAACACAAAGACAAGAAAATGGAAAAAGAGAACTTAGGGCTCTTTGTATATAGACTTCCCGGAACAAGTACAAGATTGGTTAGTTCTCCCTTTTTACTCAAAACTTAATGAGACAGTTAAGTATAGCCATGAGTGTATCCCCCAGTGAAATAAACCTGAATGTCAAGATACTTTTCCTACTATCTGCAGTGAACTCCATTGACACCAGTTTATGACTATGGCAAAACTTGATTAGATGAAGAGGAAAAAAATGTTTGAAAGAGAAATGAGTCATATAATAATAATTAATCCTTATGAGGTATTTTGAACCTGGAGATCACCAGAGGATGCATAACACTCCAAAATAACTCTTGAAAATACATTTCTTCTTTGTTCTGGGGAAGGACATGTAGTTTTTGTAAAATTCTCAGAGACACTCAGAATCCAAAGAAAGGAAAAGCTGTTCAGTCTGAAGATGCACTCAGCCCCTAGGTTATGTGACTCAAAGCGCAATCTCTCATTTGCAGATTTTCATCCAACACTTTACCTCATTTAATCACATCTTATTCTTTAGGTTGGCATTGTAGTATCTCATGATAAACGTGTTTCACCAGTCTTGACTGCGGGCCTGAGGTTTTGTGCCTAGACTTGAAACTTCTCTGCTTAGACACCTTTCTGCTTTTTTTGTTTTGGTTCGGTTTTGGCTTCCATGGCCTTAACCATGGAAAACCCCTACAGTTAAACTTTCATTGGAGAGATCTCTTTGAGCTCTAAACATGTTGTGTTTAATTTCCTACTGGATCACTCCACTTAGGTTTCACTTAGACATTTAAAATTTAACATAATCAAAAAAACCTCATCACTGTCTCTACTATAGTATCATGACTCCCACATTTGGAGTTTTCACATCCCTGTCAACACTTAGCATTGTACGACATTCTAATATTTGCCAATCTGATGGGTAGAAATCTTGTTTAATTTGCATTTTACTAATTGCTATTGAGTTAGAGTAATTATTTGTTAGCATGTCCATCTCCCAATTAGACTGTAAATTCCCTGCAGATAGAGACTATGGGTTCTCATTTTTAGTTTTCTAGTCTCCAAAACAGTTTGTGGAACATGCTCAAGATCAATAACCTTCTATTTAGTGAGTTAAATGAATGAACTCATCAGAATCCCAGAGATTGCTGAAAAAGTGGCCTCTAGTTAAACAGAAATGGGCTGTATATATCAGGTTTAACCAATGCTAAGTATAAAGAATTGACACAATTTACTTTTAAAAGGTTGTAAGTAAGGTTACTTTTGACACTCATTTGACTAAGTCTCAACAAATTCAATTTTTTTCTCAGTGTGTGGCACAGGGGAAAGAGGAAGATTTTCAGAGTCAGGCATGTTTGTTTTAGCATCTTGGCTCTTACCTGTACTACATGTGTGACCTGAGGCATGTAATTTAAACTCTGTGGGAAAATAATACATATTTCATAGATTGAATTTATAAATTGTATTTGAACATAGCAGTGTATTGTGTTTGGGTATGGGGTATATTAGGTGGTCAGTAAATGGTAGCTTCATCATTTTTGTTGTAAGAATTTCATAAATTTTCAAAGTGTAATTTAAATTGAATTTCCATTCTTTTCTACATGAATTACCTTAAAGAGAAGTATACTGCATATTCTATGTGCTCTGCATTGATTTTTGCCATTTTCTGGATGACTGACTTATTGATGCTAAACAGCTTTATTGAGGTGCTGGTTTTTAAATCACAAGTTTCTGATTTGAAAAAAATCTGAGGATCTTATAATTTTTTTTGAGGACACCATTTTCTAATTAAAAACAAAAAATAAAGAAAGAAGAACTTTAGGGGAGTGTATTCAGCACTATTATGATTGTACTCATGATTTATTTAAGTCAAATTTTAAACAATTTATTAAGTGTTTGTTTAGTGTATTATGTTTAGTATAACAATGTGTATCCATCAGTTTTGTTGCAAAGATGCTTCCTGAGAAAACACTCTGAATTCAATAGCCTACGACAACAAATCACTTATTCTTTTTAATTTTTTTGTATCTTTTTTATTATTATACCTGAAATTTTGCAATACATGTGCAGATGTGTAGGTTTGTTACATAAGTATACATGTGCCATCATCTAGGTTTTAATCCCCATATGCATTAGGTATTTGTCCTAATGCTGTCTGCCCCTTGCTTCCCAGTCCCTGGCAGGCCCTGGTGTATAATGTTCTCCTCCCTGTGTCCATGTGTTCTCATTGTTCAGCTCCCATTTATGAGTGAGAAGGTGTGGTGTTTGGTTTTCTGTTCCTGTGTTAGTTTGCCGAGAATGATGGTTTTCAGCTTCATCCATGTCCCTGCAAAGGACATGAACTCATTCTTTTTTGTGGCTGTATAGTATTCCATGGTATATATATGCCACATTTTTTATCCAGTCTATCATTGATGGGCATGTGGGTTGGTTCCAAGTCTTTGCTATTGTGAACAGTGCCACAATAAACATGTGTGCGTGTATCTTTATAGTAGAATGATTTATATTTCTTTGGATATATACCCAGTAATGGGATTTCTGGGTCAAATGTTATTTCTGGTTCTAGATCCTTGAGGAATCACCATGCTGTCTTCCACAATGGTTGAACCCCCTCTCACCAATCATGTAAAAGTGGTCCTATTTTCTCCACATCCTCTCCAGCATTTGTTGTTTCCTGACTTTTTAATGATCACCGTTCTAGTGTGAGATGGCATCTCATTATGGTTTTGATAACAAATCATTTATTCTTAGACCCACATTTATATGTTGACTAAGCTTTAACTATACCAGACTGGTCTTGGGTTGGCTTGGTTCCAAACTACAGGCTGTGATCAAATCTACTAAATGTGCTTCTTATTCTCCATGGACTAATGAGCTACTCATGACATGCTTTTCTTAAGGCTATAGCAGAGGTGCAAGAAAGCAGGCCCAACTACAGCACATTGGTATTTGAGGATTTATCTGTGATAACACTAGTGATATACAGGCTTAGCGGAGAAGGTAATACACTACTTCAAGCAGGCACAATTTCAATACATAGAAAGAGAAAGCAAATTAACCTTCATCAAGCACTTATTATATATGAGGCACTTTACATAAATCATTGTATTTATTTCTGAAAACAACCTTGTGTGATGTGGTTGTCATTATCTTCTTTTATAAATGAAGAAACAGAGGCTTAGAGATATGAAATAACTTGTTGGGGTTGAAAAGTTAGTGGTAGGGCTGAGGTTGAAAATCATATATCCAGAGGCTACGTTTCATCTCAAGAAATAGGGGGAAAGTAAATTTCAAAGTGCAGAAAAGCAAAAGCTTGAAAGTAGGAAAACATGGGATGTATTTTGGTATTGGCAGCTAATCCTGTTGGGAAAGTTTAGTATAAAAGCCAAAGGCATGGAAGACAAGGTCACTGAGATTGCACAGCAGGCTAATTTGTGTTAAATTTTGAGCAGCCTCTGAAGAACTATTGAATAGAAAATAGGTAGTTCAGAGATGTACTTTGGAAAGCTTAATTCATCAAGTTATATGGAATATAGGAAAACATTTTGAAATTTGAAGACAACTCAAGAAGTTATCACAATAATTGATGTGGTGATGAGGGCTGACCTAAATTGGTGATGTGGAAACAAAAAGGAAGAGACAGATTGTGGAGGACACAAGCCAGGTGGAACAAACAATTTCCCAGCAACCTGTTGGGTAGCATAACTAGAGAAAGGAAAGGGCCAGGAATCGCTCCAATATTGTGCAGGAATAACTGCAAAAATGGCAATGACTTTCATAAATGTAGAAAGGACAGAAGAGCTAGATTAAGGGAGAAAGAATGAGTTCTGTTCTTGACATGTTAGGTTTGAGGAGAAAACTATTTGAAATTCACAACACACATTAAAAAGGGTTGACAGTAAGCTCAAGATTAGAATATGTTCTTACCTTCTTTCATACGAGTAGAACTGTAGCTAAGCTGTATGGTAATATATTCTCCAGGATCCTTACTTAGATTTATCTAACATGACTAAATTCCCACAAGTGATGTGTGAACAGAAGTCATACCTGTCTCCTTTAGACCTCTATGTTTGCACCTCCACACTCTTTAGGCTCAAACATTGATGACCAGAGTCACCTTGGAATTCACATGCTGAAGGTTGTAAAGCTACTAATTGCTAACCCCCTGCAACACTCTCCCTAGAATGTTTCATGAACGTTCTATAATAAATAAATATGTAGAGTCCTTCAGAAATAAACACCTATAGTCCTTAAGAATTTTTTGATTCTTTTATTATTTACAGTGCAGATCACCATTACTGTTTCAGCAATTGGTACCTTGCAGTCAGATTGTTGTAAGAAAAACACAAACTATGTGACATTAGATTAGCAGTTAAACTTGAACTTTGGGATTCTTGGATGCTGTGCTCAAATGTTTTGCAGTTCAATTCCTTGTAATAAATTGGAAGGCAAGGACAAGTGCTTACCTAACCTAAGCTCTAAGCAAAGTATCTGGAAAAAGTGAAAATTTCCTGTGTTGGCTGCTTCTTGTTGCTTTTATTAAGGTATAGAAAAAGAAGAAGAACCTAATCAAGCATTGATAGGTTTGCTAGCAGAGATGGAAGGAAGGAAAGTACAGACATTCAGGATCATGTCTACCTACTCATTTCTGATTTGGAAAAGCTTCTTCATCTCACATAACAGGAGATAAGACATCTGTAGCTTACGTGCCTCCTGTGAAGACTTGCTAGTCAAAGATTGGAACTACCTGCAAGAAAAGTAAATTGAAATACAGAGGCACCACTCAAACATCTATTCAGATGCCCTCAATGGAGGCCAATTACGGTAAGAGAGAGGCACAGGGGTAAGAGAGCAAGGAAGTAACAGAAGGCGAGGCTGTTTGGTAAAACCCAAACATTTTGAGTGAATTATATTGCTAAAAAAAGCTTTTGACTCTTTAAACAAACTTTGGGCTTTCAAATTTGTCCCAAAGATGAATATCTCTCAGGAAAGGCATAGTCCGTTAATGGTCATTTTAGGTGCAAGATGGGAGGTAGTAGTCAAAGAAGTGCTTATCTCTATCAGAGAGCCAAGTGAAGGCCCACGGAAAACAGTGGGTGAGATAATTCTTCCCAGAAAACACAACTAAGGTTTACTTAAAGAAATTACTCCATAGTTGGCCAGGTGCAGTGGCTTCTGCCTGTAATCCCAGCACTTTAGGAGTCTGAGGCAGGAGGATCACCTGAGGTCAGGAGTTCAAGACTATCCTGGACAACATGGTAAAACCTCGTCTTTACTAAAAATACGAAAATTAGCTGGGTATGTTGGCAGGCACCAGCAATCCCAGCTACTCAGGAGACTAAGGCAGGAGAATCTCTTGAACTGGGGAAATGGAGTTTGCAGTGAGCCAGATCATGGCACTGCACTCCACCCTGGAGGACAGAGTGAGCCTCTGTCTCAAAAAAAAAAAAAAAAAGAAAGAAATTCCTCCATAGGCAGGCATCCTGAGGGTGCCTGCCCAAGGATTAGTTCATTATTGCTTTCACTGCATACACCTATTCCTGCTACCTCTCCTCTTGTTTTTCATCGGAATCTCCTCTTCCCTCTTGCCTACCTTATTACATCTTGTCATGTACTTCTTGGAGAACTTTATTAATGGTATCAACAATGGTTCAACAAAACAGGTTTTAAGATTGTCTTAAGGACTGGCTTATCACTGTCTAGTTGTGAGGGGAACTCCATCTCATGTAGATGGTGGGGCATGGATAACCGCTGGCACAAGGTGGAGGCCAATGGCTAAGCTTTCACCAACACTCATTCAGAAGAAAGCCCTGGTGGCTAGAAATGCCCTTAATGGTAAGATGATTCAGACATTTGAAAGGCATGAGTGGAAAAATGTCTATAGGAACAAGGAGGTTGGCTGGTAATTAATAAGTTATACTTATACTGAGAGAGAGTGAAAAATGAGAGTCGTTAGTAAATTGTAAAGTCTATGCGTGAGAGTCAGCAGGCCTCTTTGGCCCTTAGATCATGGAGTAAAGAGTGGACACAGCTGAGGAGTGGGCACAGCTGAGGAGTGTGCTCAGGCCTCATTAGTTAGAATTGCAGAGCTCCTGTGAATTTTAACTGCTCAGCCCAGAAGGGTCGGGGCTTGACCTTTGCTAAGGTCAAGACCTTGATTGGGAAAACCTGGGACCACCAAAATACAGGACAGAAACATGTGGGGCCTATACCCTGAAAAAGAAGTGGCCCTCCATACTCCTCTGAACCCAGAGCCTGATGGGGTAGCTGGCCTCTCCCTAACAAGAGCTAGAACTTCCCCAATGTGAGCAAACAATGCAGCCTTACCCTGTCACCAGGTGACCCCTCAGAAGATTCCCTCCACCTCTTCTGCTGGCTGCCAGCAATATACTGAGGATTGAATATCAACATAACCTGGATAGAGATGAGCTGGGGCCCGAGAAAGAAGAGAAGGTTACAGTCACGAGGGAGATTCAAGTGTTCGCTGTCATGCCTAGCAGATGACAAGACAATATGCATTGGGTTTGGAGGGTGCCTGATTAAGAGATCAGCAACATAAGACTGAATAAGCAAGAGTTCAATGATTTGGAGGCCCTTTCTCGAGACAGTTTTGATCTCTGGCGAAGACGCTAGAGGATGAGACAAATTTACTTCTAGGGTGACTCTTAGCACCTGGAGAAAGTGGAGAAAGTGTTGGTTCTGAGTGAAATAGAAATGCCTGAGTTGTCCTGGCAAATAATAGAGGCAGGAATACAAAGGCTCAAGGAGTTGGCACCCTGGCATACATACACTTTGTGAGGCTATTGGACTCACCTGAGGATTAGGCTCCATAGAAGGGCCCACAGGATACCATCTTTACAAGGCCATCAGGGATGTGCTGTGTGAAGGCACAGTGTCAATAATAAGTTTAGCTGTGGATTTCCCTACAGACTAGAGATGATGGAAGGAGAAGCAACCATAGAGCTAGGTTCAGAGGTTGGTTCATTGATGGCAATAGGATGACAGAGCCCCCAAATAATAGAGGAGTTGGTTTTCAGTGCTTAGTCAGTAGAAACCAGACAACTGTAATTACGAAAACAATTGGTAAGTAAAAGGGGCATCCAAGGGAGCTTGACCCACAGAGAGTTGTGGAGATGCTTAATTGAACATGATGTTCCTAGGGGTAAATTGATGGGCAAACAACAAGGATGCTACATAATATCTTTAATCAGAAGAATGTGAGAATGGAAGAAAAGCATGTTGAGGGCTTGGCTCCGTTCCTGAACTTGAGCCAATTTTCAGATTCAGAACTCAGTGAATAAAGGGATGGTTGGGTTGTCAGGGAAGGACTCTGAAACGCTGAAGTTCTCCCTCAAAGAAATCTAGTGAGTGGTGTGCTGGAGCTGTCTCTTACCTGGTTCAGGGTTAACTGCACCTTTTTCCAGTTATTTGAAAGAAGTTTGAAATTTGTCATGGTAGGAGTATTTATACATGGAAATTAGCAAACACTATGAAAGAGGATATTCCCCTCTCACTTTCCTTGCCCCTGAGCTAGTGGTTAAAAATACTTATCAGCACAGCACTGCCTACAGCCATTTACTCGGGTACATTGGGAAACAGAGGGTAAACAGATATTTTGAGAACTATTGAGCATAGATCCTGAGTTTATATTAGTACCCAGAGACCCAAAGCATGATGATGATTCTACTGTTAGAATGGAAACTTATGGGAGACAGGTGATAAATGGAGACCTAGCTAACGCCTAGTGTACATTGGGTTTGTAGACGTTTTTTGGTTATCAAATTAATGATAAGGAACAAAACTCTTGGCAATTGGAGCAACTACCGCAATGGCTCCTTGGCTTGTGGGGTTAGAGTTGTCATAGCAGGGAAGCCAAGTGGAAGTCTCTGAAACTGACCCCTCCTTACCCTCCTGGCCAAGATAGTAAATCAAAAACAATAATTTTATTCTGGTGTTGGCTGAGGTTGTGAACCAGTAAGGTCCCAAAGGCTGCAGTGTAGTGTTATCTATCATGTCTAGTCCCTAGGGAAACCATATGCATCCTGGAGAATGACTGTAGAGTTCCCTCAAGCCAAAAGAGCAGAATGAGCAAGAACTGGTTAGCATACTAGAGGCCTTGGTGGTAAGACACATGTACTCCTGAGAGTGAGAAGAGAACCTGGTGAAGATTCAAAAACCTGGCACTTCAGTAAAGATTCTCGGAGGATAGTCAGGCATGTGATAGGGCATCGCCTCTGAAATAAAAGACTAACCACTGCATCTTGCATTCCTTCTTACAAAAAAGTAAAGATAGCACCTGATCGGCTTCTTTGAGTTGTGAAGACAAAACACTTCAAACCTAAGAACACTTCTCTGGCCCACATCCAGCCTGCCAGCGAGTATTGAATGGGACCCAGAACAGGTAAGGACTCTGTAGCAGGTTTAAGTGCAAATACAGTCCAAAAGACCATTAGATGAAGGACCCTGGAATTCTGGAGTAGGACCATACCCTCCTCAGTGGAGAATTACACATTTTCTGAAAAATAACTCCTGTTATATTCCTGGGCCTTATTGAAACAGAATGCTTGGTCCCAGAGTGCCATGTGGCCATCTCCAGAACTGCTGATTATTAGCTGAATTTTGTTGGAATTGAGTCATATGAGTCATTTGGTCCAGTACAGTCCATCATTAAAAACAGCCCAATATTGAGCCTGGCTAGAACCAGAGGTCAGATTTGGCTTCATGAGCAGGTAGCCCAGACCTCCATGTTAATCAGTGTATTTTCTGTTGTGCCCTCCTTTATTTCACACTTATGCCATAGGGATGGTCCTGTATAACCAGCTGAGGAGGAAGCAAAGACTCTAGATTGACTCACGAATGGGTCACCTTGATATGTAGGTGCAAGTTAAAAATAGACAGTGATTGCATTTCTGTCATCCTCAGGGATAGGCCTCAAAAGACAGTAGAGAGCATATATCTGTGAATCGTATACCCAGATATTCACTTTGTGTGGAAGTGGCCTGAGGTGAGACTATGAATAGATTCCTGGGCAGTGGTCAATGATCTGGTCATCTGGTGAGGGGCCTTGAAGGAAAAGGACAGGAATATCAGAAACAAAGAAGTCCAGGGTAGAGAAATGTGGATAGGCATATGGGAGTGGCCAGGAAATACACATATCTATATATCTAACACACACTGGATAGAACCAGTCACAGAAGGGGCACTGCACTGACCAAGTTGGCAAAAGAACTTAATCAGCTGATGTTAGCCAACTTCGGTGTGTTAATCCACTTTGCTTTGCTATGAAGACATACCTGAGGCTGCATAAAGGAAAGAGGTTTGTCTCAGTTTTATAGGCTGTATGAGCAGCATGGCACTGGCATTTGTTTCTGGTGTGGCCTCAAGAAAGTACAATCATGGTGGAAGGCAATGGAGGAGTTGGCATATCATATGGTGAGAGAAGGATTAAGAGAGAGAGAAAGGAGGTGCCAGACTCATAAACAACCAAAACTCACGTGAACTCAGAGTAGTGAGGACTCAAACACATTACGGTGGGATGGCACCAAACCATTCATGAGAGATTGTCCCCATGACCCAAAAATCTCCCACTAGACCTACCTTGAACATTGGAAGTCACATTTTAACATGGGATTTGGAGCTGACAAAACATCGAAGCCATATCACGTGGTCATTTGTTACCCCAGAACTGTCACAATGGATGTGAATTGAGTGGCTGTGGTGGCAGTGATGGAGGCAACATATAGGCTTAACAGCATGAATTCCTACTTATGAAGTCTACCTACCTATTGCCACCTCCAAATATCCTACAGAGACCAATACTAAGCTACCAAGTTGACATTATTTCTTAGGACAACTAATCCCTTATTTAATGACAAGTCAACTTCCTTGCACCCCTGGAAGCCTGGAAGGGCCTGCAGTTCATTCTTATATGGATAGATCTTTTAACTGTGGATTAACCTTTTCTGCCATAGAGCCTCAACCAGCACCCATATTGGGGACTTACAGAATGTCAAATTTTCAGGTTCAACATTCCATATAACGTTGTATTCATCCGGGCATGGTGGCTCATGCCTATAATAGCAGCACTTTGGGAGGCTGAAGTGGGTGGTTCTCTTGAGCCCAGGAATTTGAGACCAGCCTGGACAACTTAATGAAAACTTGTCTCTACAAAAATACAAAAATTAGCCAGATGCAGTGGCA
The DNA here is from genome assembly GCF_049354715.1 of Callithrix jacchus. Taxonomy (NCBI): domain Eukaryota; kingdom Metazoa; phylum Chordata; class Mammalia; order Primates; family Cebidae; genus Callithrix; species Callithrix jacchus. The sequence goes on along the minus strand of NC_133511.1, from coordinate 38,424,997 downwards.
TGTGCCTGTAGTCCTAGTTACTTGTGGGACTCCCACCTCAAGGTTGCTTGAGCCCGGAAGGTTGAGGCTGCAGTGAGCTATAATTTTACAATTGCATTCCAGCCTGGGTGACAGAGTGAGACCCTGTTTCAAAACAAAAAGAAAAACAACAAAAAACATTGCATTCAACAAGAGAATACACTTTTCAGCAAATGAGATGTGAGATAGGGTCATGTTCATGGGGGCCCTACATTTGTGTTATATACCATACATTCTATATCCCATGCAGCCAGCTGGATGGGCATTGACATGGATTACTGAATACACAGCTGAAGTACCAGCTTAATGGAAACACTTGAAAGGATGCTATTGTGTAGTATTCCACATAAGCAGTAATCATAGACCTCTATATGGTGCTGTATCTCCAGTAGAAAGACTACATAGGTCTGGAAACTTACAGATGAAAACAGGAGTGACCTTACTGATTATCACTCTCAGTGACCCATAGAAACACTTTGTGTTTCTTGTCCCCACACTCTAGGCTATGCAAATTTAGTGATTCTGACTCCCAAAGGGGAGCACTTTCTTGCCAGGGACACAACAAAGATCTCATTAATGTGCAAGCTATGTTTGTACTTTGGGTTCCTTGTGTCCAGGGACCACCAGATGAAAAAAGTCACCATTTTGGGAAGAGTAATTGCCTCTAATCAACAAGAGGAGGTAGGGCTACTTTTACATAGCAGGAGCATGGAGTAATACATTTGGAACCCACATGATTCAATTGGATATCTCTTGATTCTTCCATGACAGTTGTAAATATGATTAACATATGCAGCAACACTGGCCTAAGAGGGGTATTTTACTATGGGCTCAGACAATGCAAGAACAAGAGTTAGGGTCATGCCACTTGGTAAATAGCCAAGATCTGCAGAGACAATAGTTAATATCAAGAGGAATGTATTATTTATTACTTATTTTTAAATTTTTATTTTAATAGCTTGAGGAATATAGCAGTTTTTGGTTACATGGATATACAGTGGTGAAGTCTGGGCTTTTAGTATACCTGTCACCAGATTGTTGTGTAGTATACCCAATAAGCAAATTTTTTGATCCCTCACCCCCCTGCCACTATTCCTTTTCTGGAGATAATAGTCTCCAGTGTCAGTTATACCACTGTGTACAATTTACATGCCATAACTTAGCTCCCACTTATAAGTGAGAAATATGGTATTTGGTTTTCCATTTTTGAGTTACTTCGCTTAAGATAGTGGCCTCCAGTTTCATCCAAGTTGCTGCAAAAGACATTATTTCATCCTTTTTTAATGGCTGAGTAGTATTCCATGGTGTGTGTATACCACCATGGTATGTGATATATATATACCACATTTTCTTTATCTACTCATCTGTTAATGGGCCCCTAGGTTGATTCCATATCTTTTCAATTGTGAATTGTGATATGATAAGCATATAAGTGCAGGTATCTTTTTGATATAATGACTTATTTTCTTTTGGATAGATACCTAGTAGTGAGATTACTGGATCAAATGGTAGATCTATTTTTATTTCTTTGAGAAATCACCATATTGTTTTCCATAGAGATGGTACTAATTTACATTCCCACCAGCAGTGTGTGTTTCCTTTTCACTGTATCTATATCAACAGCTATTGTTTTTTGACTTTTAAAAATGGCCATTCTGGCAGAATAAGTTGGTATCTTACTGTGGTTTTAATTTGCATTTCCCTGATAATTAGTGATGTTGGGTATTTTTTATATGTTTGTTGGCCATTTGTGTATCTTCTCTTAAGAAATGTCTACTCATCATCCTGATACCAAAACCCGGCAGAGACCCAACGAGAAAAGAAAAGTTCAGGCCAATATCCATGATGAACATAGATGCAAAAATCTTCAATAAAATATTGGCAAGCCGATTGCAACAGCAAATCAAAAAACTTATTCATCATGATCAAGTAGGATTCATCCCGGGGATGCAAGGCTGGTTCAACATACGCAAGTCTATCAACGTAATTCACCACATAAACAGAACCAAAAACAAAAACCACATGATTATCTCAATTGACGCAGAGAAGCATTTGACAAAATTCAACAGCCCTTTATGCTAAAAACCCTCAATAAACTCGGTATCGATGGAACGTATCTCAAAGTAATAAAAGCTATTTATGACAAACCAACAGCCAATATCATACTGAATGGGCAAAAACTGGAAGCATTCCCTTTGAAATCTGGCACTAGACAAGGATGCCCTCTCTCACCACTCCTATTCAATATAGTACTGGAAGTTCTAGCCAGAGCAATCAGGCAAGAAAAAGAAATAAAGGATATTCAAATAGGAAAGGTGGAAGCCAAATTGTCTCTATTTGCAGACGACATGATAGTATACCTAGAAGACCCCATTGCCTCAGCCCAAAAACTCCTGAAACTGATAAACAACTTGAGCAAAGTCTCAGGATATAAAATCAATGTGCAAAAATCACAAGCATTCCTATACACCAATAACAGACTTAAAGAAAGCCAAATCAAGAGCGAACTGCCATTCGCAATTGCTACAAAAAGAATAAAATACCTTGGAATACAACTCACAAGGAATGTAAGGGACCTCTTCAAGGAGAACTACAAACCACTGCTCAACGAAATCAGAGAGGACACAAACAGATGGAGAAACATTCCATGTTCATGGTTAGGAAGAATTAATATCGTGAAAATGGCTATACTGCCCAAAGTAATTTACAGAATCAACGCTATCCCCATCAAGCTACCATTGACTTTCTTCACAGAACTGGAAAAAACCACCATGAACTTCATATGGAACCAAAAGAGAGCCCGCATAGCCAAGTCAATTCTAAGCAAAAAGAACACAGCGGGGGGCATCACACTACCGGATTTCAAACTATACTACAAGGCTACAGTAATCAAAACAGCATGGTACTGGTACCAAAACAGAGATATAGACCAATGGAACAAAACAGAGGCACCGGAGGCAACACAACATACAAACAACTATACAATCTTTGATAAACCTGACAAAAACAAGCAATGGGGCAAGGATTCCATGTTTAACAAATGGTGTTGGGAAAACTGGCTAGCCATGTGCAGAAAGCAGAAACTGGACCCCTTCCTGACACCTTACACTAAAATTAACTCCAGATGGATTAAAGAGTTAAACATAAGACCTGGCACCATAAAAACCCTAGAAGAAAATCTAGGCAAAACTATCCAGGACATAGGAGTAGGCAAGGACTTCATGAACAAAACACCAAGAGCATTGGCAACAAAAGCCAAAATAGACAAATGGGACCTAATGAAACTCCACAGCTTCTGCACGGCAAAAGAAACAGTCACTAGAGTGGATCGGCAACCAACAGAATGGGAAAAAATTTTCGCAGTCTACCCATCTGACAAAGGGCTGATATCCAGAATTTACAAACAACTCAAGCAGATTTACAGGAAAAAAACAAACAAGCCCATTCAAAAGTGGGCAAAGGATATGAACAGATACTTTACGAAAGAAGACATATATGAGGCCAACAATCATATGAAAAAATGCTCATCGTCACTGGTCATCAGAGAGATGCAAATCAAAACCACATTGAGATACCATCTCACGCCAGTTAGAATGGCGATCATTAAACAATCTGGAGACAACAGATGCTGGAGAGGATGTGGAGAAAAAGGAACACTTTTACACTGTTGGTGGGAGTGTAAATTAGTTCAACCATTGTGGAAGACAGTGTGGCGATTCCTCAAGGCCTTAGAAATAGAAATTCCATTTGACCCAGCAATCCCATTACTGGGTATATATCCAAAAGACTATAAATCGTTCTACTATAAGGACACATGTACACGAATGTTCATTGCAGCACTGTTTACAATAGCAAAGACCTGGAATCAACCCAAATGCCCATTGATAATCGACTGGATTGGAAAAATGTGGCACATATACACCATGGAATATTATGCAGCAATCAGAAATGATGAGTTCGTGTCATTTGTAGGAACATGGATGAATCTGGAAAACATCATCCTCAGCAAACTGACACAAGAACAGAAAATGAAACACCGCATATTCTCACTCATAGGTGGGTGATGAAAAATGAGAACACATGGACACAGAAAGGGGAGTACTAAACACTGGGGTCTATTGGGGGGAAAAGGGGAGGGCCAGTGGGAGGGGTGGTGGGGAGGGATAGCCTGGGGAGAAATGCCAAATGTGGGTGAAGGGGAGAAGAAAAGCAAAGCACACTGCCATGTGTGTACCTACGCAACTGTCTTGCATGCTCTGCTCATGTACCCCAAAACCTATAATCCAATAAAAAATTAAAAAAAAAAAAAAAAAGAAATGTCTACTCATGTTATTTGCCCACTTTTTAATAGAATTATTATTATTTTTTCCTTGCTGATTTGTTTGAGTTTCTTGTAGATTCTGGATATGAGCCCTTTGCTGGGTGCATAGTTTGTAAATATTTTCTCCCATTCTGTAGGTTGTCGATTTATTCTTCTAGTTATTTCTTTTGCTGTGAAGAAGAATTTTAGTTTAATTAACTCCCATTTATTTATTCATTGCATTTGCTTTTGGAGCCTTGGTCCTACTTTTTTTTTTTTTTTTTTTTTTGCCTAAGCCAATGTCTAAAAGAGTTTTTTCTAAGCTTTCTCCTAACTTTTAGAGTTTCAGATCTTACATTTGAGTCTTTAATTCATCTTGAGTTAATTTTTGTATATAGTTAGATATAAGGATCCAATTTTATTCTTCTTCATGTAGCTATCCAATTTTCCAAGTACCATTTATTGAGTAGGGTGTTCTTTCCCCAGTGCATGTTTTTGTCTGCTTTTTTGAAGATCAGTTTGTTGCAGGTAATTAATATTATTTCTGGGTTCTCCGTGCTGTTCCATTGGTTATGTGTATACTTTCATACTAGAACCATGCTGTTTTGGTTACTATAGCCTTATAGTATAATTTGAAGTTAGCAAATGTGATGCTGCCAGCTTTGTTCTTTTTGCTTAGGATTGCTTTGGCTCTTTTTTGGTTCCATATGAATTTTAAGATTCTTTTTTTAATTCTGTAAAAAAAGACACTGGTAATTTGAGAGGAATTGCTTTGAATCTGTAGTTTGCTTTGGACACAATGGTCATTTTCATAATTTTGAGTCTTCCAATCCATGAGCATGGGATGATTTTCCATTTGTTTGTATCGTCTATAATTTATTTTTTAACCAGTGTTTTGTAGTTCTCCTTGTGGAGACCTTTCACCTCCTTGGTTAAACATACTCTGAGATGATATAGTTTATAGATATAGATATTGATATTTGCAGCTATTGTAAATGGGATTGAGGATAGTGGAGGAGGGGGAATATAAGTACCTGTTGTGATCCAGAGCCCAACTGCAACAATGGGAACTGGAGTTCATCCCATTAATATCCCTCTTCTAAATGTCCCCCCAGGTAGAAAAGTCCACAAAAACCATAAAGGGGTTGCCCCTGAACTGTGGAGTGTGGATCTTCACAATGCAAAGGATGGACTTTGGAAATATTACTAAGATTTCCAGGAAATCCTGCAGCAAGAGGGATTGTTAGATAATAGTTCCCATTTGCCACACCTTTGGAACTTTACATTTTTAAAGCTGAGTCATGAACTTCCAAGGAATGCTTCTAACCTGTGACTGAACCTGGTGGAGTGTCTGTGAGGAGGCCATTCCTGCCCCATGTGATGCAAAACTTCTCTGATAGGCAGTCTTTGCCCTTGGACTCCCCTTAGGTGTGGCTTAGACTTTCTCACAATGGCAGTGAAGTCTGAGGCTCCTCCTACTAAATCCTCCACATATGCTCTCTTTTCACAGGTGTCTGAAAGGCCGTTCTCTTGAGTCCTGCTGCTCCTTCTCCTCTGTCATTTTAATGGAGTTTCCCCAGTAAATCTCTTGCATATCTAATTTTGTCTTGATGTTTGCTTCCCAAAGGACTAAATCTATGACAATATCTGAGAGAATAAATGGATACAAGTTGAGCCCTTTACATGGAAAGCCAGTCTACTTCATGATGTGGTGAACTTTGGAATCTGATGCTGCTTCATTTTGCCATTCTGAGTTCAAATTAAATCTCTTGAAAACTTCTAAAAGCTCCTCAGGTAAAGTTACAGGCTTCTTCTTCTTCTAGGCTCCTGTTGTATCTTTGAGCTTTACCTGCAATACCTACTGTAACACTAACAAATGTTAAAAAAATTAAATGAAAACTTGTCTAAAGAGGAAAATAACTATTTGCATTTTGATATATTTTTCCAATTTTTGTACTTTGATTTTTTTTTTTCTTTTTTGAGAAAAGAAAAAAAAATCAAAGTACAAAAACTGGAAAAACATATCAAATGTTTTGTCTCTCTCTATCACCCAGGCTGGGTCTCTCTCTATCACCCAGGCTGGAGTGCAGTGGTGTAATCACGGTAACTTCAACCTCCCTGGGCTCAGTGATCCTCCCACTTCAGCCTCCCAGGTATCTGGGACCACACATGCACTCCACTCACCTATCTAATTTTCGAATTTTGCATAGAGATGGGGCTTTTCCCTGTTGGTTAGGCTGGTCTCAAACTCCTGGATTCAAGCGATCTGCCCATCTCACTGGAATTACAGGTGTGAGCCACTGCATCTGGCCTGATGTATTTTTTTGATTTTTAATTTTCTACATATGAAATTTGTACAAAGACTTTAAATAACAGTTTATCATGTGACATCTACAATTTTGTACCATGCTGGTATTCACCTAATATTTTAGAGTGGACATAGGCCAAGTGCAGTGGCTCACAGTTGTAATCCCAGCACTTTGGGAGGGCAAGGTGGGAGGATCTCTTGAGGCCAGGAGTTTGAGACCAGCCTGGCAACATAGAGAGACCCCATCTCTACAAAATAAATATAAATAATTATAATTTATAGTAATTATAAGCAAAAATAATTATAACTAGATGTAGTGAAATTTTATATTCACCATATACATAGTAAATAGAAAATTATTTTCTATACATAGTGAATAGAAAATGATACAGAGAGATAGATATAGATAGATACAGTGAAATTTTGCTGTTCAGTGTTGTTTCCAAAATTTCTTTAAATTTATTGAAGAAGTAGTGCTTTTGAGGAGAACCAAAAGAGAAGGGAGCTTTTGAGGACAACCAAAAGAGAAGGGAGCACCTTTGAAAGGAACAAGGGAAATTGGAAGGGAGAAAGAAGGGCATTTTAAGATTGTGAAACAAGTTAGAGGATAGGAGGATTGGAGTGGAACAAGCAGAGATAGCCTGACTCTTAATGTTGGTGCCCTGAGGAGACAAGACCTCCTCAGGGGGTCGTAGAAGAGGATGGCTGTGTGATGTACCTAAGGATGAATTTGAATATATTGCCATTCTTGGCTTTGACAAAGATTCCTGTGTCAGACACGCAATAGTCCAGAGAAAAGATTCATGGGCCTCGTCAATAGAGGTGTATATGGTAACCTTAATAGAGGAGAGGCTAGATTATTTTCTCCATCTTCTGGGCACTGTAGACCAGGCACTTCATATACTCTGGAACTACCTTGGGAAATACAGGTGAGACTGAAATTCAGATTCTTGTCAAATATGTGACATAGAAACTCAAGGTCAGATTTAATCTAATTTAAAGAAAATATAGGAAGGCACTTATTGTTGAACACCTACATTTAGAGACCATGATTTATACCCACTATATATATATATATATTTTTTTAGTAATGGTCTCACTTTGTCACTCAGGCTAGAATGCAGTGGTGCAATCATGGCTCACTGTAGTCTCGACTTCTTCAGCCTCAGCTTCCCAAGTAGGAGGGACTACAGGTGCATGCCACCAAGCCCAGCTAAGTTTTGTACTTTTTGTAGAGGCAGGGTTCTGCCATGTTGCCCAGGCTGTCTCAAGCCCTTGGGCTCAAGAAATCCTCCTGCCTTAGCTTCCCAAAGTGTTAGGATTGCAGGCATGAGCCACTGTGCCCAGTCAACCCACTGTAATATTAATTCCTAAACCTATCCAAAGAAAACCTCCTATTACCTCCAATCTGTTCTCATGCTCTGAAAAATATCTGCTCTTATTTCTATAGTTGTGTGGGTTATGTTTTTTCCTACCCCCTTCAGAACTCTTCACAAGTCAAGTCGATTAGATTTTATTATTAAATAAAAGATAAGACACCTAAATTTATTAGATTTTATTCTTCTTAATCCGGTAGATTTTCTAGAATTGTATGTGTTCGATGAAGGCAGAAAGGAGGAAAGGAGGTGATAAGCTCATTATTCTCCCTTGGCATAAATTTATCTCCCACATTGATCTTCCTTTCAGCTAAGAGTAAGAGAATCACTGTCCCAAAGCAGTAGCTCACTGCAGTTGCATAAAATTATCAGAGAAGCTGAGATGAACAGCAAACTTCCTGCTGGGACCATACTTGGGCAGCAGGTGTAGTCCTAATTCAGTCTGTGCATTGTCTGAGCACAAATGTGCTCTGATCCCATCCTGGGGGAGTACAACTCTCTGTCTGTAGGGAACATTGTACACACCATCTCCAAGCCTTTATCAAACTAAGACCCATTTGAAATTCAGTTCATTTGTCCAACCCAAGAGTCAGTGGAGACAGATGGAAAGAGCAAGAGTTGAAGCTAAACAAGTTTAGGCATAAACTTAGATGTGCTACTAATGCACTCTCAACTTCAGTATCTGTATCCATACTTGTAAAATGGGAATAATAGTGTTTATCTTGCAGGATTAAATATTTGGAGAAGTAAATGAGACACATAGATAATATGCCAGGCACAGTGCATTGTACATAGATAACCAATAAATATTAAAAATTCAAGGGGAGTCATATTAAATAAAATAATTATAATAAATAATATTTTGAAAAATGACTAATGAGATATTGTGATAAGCACTTTACAATTCACATAAATCCCAGGAGACAAGTGCTCTTATTGCATCGATTTCTTGATTAGGAACTTGAATCACAGAGAGGTTAAGGAACTTCCCTGGCATCTTATAGCTAATAATGCTTCAAACCCAGTTATTTACTTCCAGAAATTGTGCTATTAAATATTGTGCCAGATGGTAATAACTTCTTTCATAAAAAAAGGAGGAGGAGGTTAGATTATCTAAGGGCCTGAAACACAGAGAATGAATTAACTGATTATTACTGATCTTAAATTTAATATTCAATGGAAGCTCTTCCTTTGAAACCCAAAGGGAATAATGAAATGCATTTTAGATTTGGAATCATAAGACCTGTGAACAGTTTTCTGTTTCAGCACTTATTGTAAATCTTAACACCTCTAAGTTCTTCATATGTTAATAGGGGCAATTGCTATCTTACCTTGTTGATAGGTATAAATGAGTCATGCAAGCACCCTGTAAATGTAATTGCCTAACAAGTGTTAGTTGTCCTTAGCAAATGAGCTTAATTATACATTGAAGAGACTAAAATTAAAATAGCAATCACAGTGATTGTTCTGACCATTCCACTTGGAAAATACACCGAATTATTTTGTACTTCAGTGTGTAATGTATAACCAATTTCAAAATATTTTTAATATCTAAATTTCTAGAACCATTTTAATATTATAAAGTTCACATCGATGAAAGCAAAGAAGGATGCCACACAGTAATGCCTCTTTCTTTATTTTTACAGGAAGTTTCATGATAGGATGAGAAACAGCAGGTACCCAATATTCTGAAGGATGGCATTCTGGGGTTGCCTAGGTTACTCACCAGGATGCATTATCATGTTATGTCTCATATTCTTTTGGAGTGAAAATGGGCAAGATGTGGACATGGAAGTTAAGACTTCTGATAAACTTGCATCATCGTCACTATAATCAAGAATGTGAAAATATTTATTTGTTCATCACTTTTTAATTCATTTATCCAGTAATGTTAGACATGTCCTTTCTATTGAACTGTGCTAGATGTTGAAGAAGGTGTATCTAGAAATATTCAGTCTGGTTGAAAATACAGGATATATACAAATGGGCCAAGTGCGGTGGCTCACACCTGTAATCCTAGCACTCTGGGAGACCATGGTAGGCGGATCACTTAAGGTCAGGAGTTTGAGACCAGCCTGGCCAACATGGTGAAACCCTGTCTCTACTAAAGATACAAAATTAAGTTGGCATGGTGACATATGCCTGTAATCCCAGCTACCTGTGAGGCTGAGGCAGGAGAATCGCTGAAACCCAGGAGGCACAGGCTGCAGTGAACCAAGATTGTGCCACTGTACTCTAGTCTGGGCAACAAAGTGAGACTCCATCCTCTCAAGAAATACATATACAAATGAAGTAAATAACAATGTAGAAGGGTATATCATTAACTGACAAAATGAGTGATATAGCTGGTAAGTGCAAAGACAGTTCATAGAAAAGAGTAAGCAAGACAATGAGGGAGATTTTACAGGAGCAAGAAAGAAGCCAGGGGGGTTAGGAATGTCTGGGTTTCAAGAACTTATGAAGAAGTTCTTTTGGCAGAAACATGATAAATGAACTATAAGCATTATTCAGCCAAATAACTGAACAGGGGGAGGAGTGTTCAATTATAGAGAGCTTTGAATGTGGGCTGAGGAATTTTTTTTTTATTTTGGGACGGAGTTTTGCTCTTGTTACCGAGGCTGGAGTGCAATGGTGTGATCTTGGCTCACCGCAACCTCTGCCTCCTGGGTTCAGGCAATTCTCCTGCCTCAGCCTCCTGAGTAGCTGGGACTACAGGCATGCACCACCATGCCCAGCTAATTTTTGTATTTTTAGTAGAGACAGGGTTTCACCATGTTGACCAGTATGGTCTCGATCTCTTGACCTCGTGATCTGCCTGCCTCGGCCTCCCAAAGTGCTGGGATTATAGGTCTGAACCACCGCACCCAGCTGGCTGAGGAATTTAAGTGCATTATGTGGGCAGTGGATGTCAAAGTGGCAGTAGTGTGAAAGAACAGAAGTCTTCTGTCCACAGAAGGCAGCATTCACCTGGTAGAAGGATAAATATTGAGTTTTCTCTGAGGTCTTGACCTTCAGTTGTGAAAGAATTTACCTTAAGTATCAGAAAACAACCAACAGGTGCTTTAAACACATAGGAAAGTGTTTTTACTTGTTTATTTTGTTTACATTTTTTAAGGTATAAAAAAATTGCAGATGTATAGGAAAACATCAGTTATAATAATTTTTTATACCTTAAAAATATTTTTTAATATTTTTTGTTATCTTTTGTTTAAAATATATACATACAGTGATTTATAGAACAAAATTCTGAATTAAAGTCTACCAATGGTTTACATGTATAAAATATGTAATTAACTATGCATATTAGTTAACTAATTAATTGAATTAGAAATTTAATAGTATGTTTATAAAATCAAAATGTATAAAAATAGTTATGTGGACAAATTTTCTACCTTTGTTTTCCGGTCAACTGAATTCCTCTTTTTAAAGGTGAAAAATGTTTTCATTTCTAGGGTATCTATAAATATTTTGTGTATTTTCAATTATATATATATATATAAATACATTTTTTTCTTTTATTCCTCCTTTTACAAAACCAATCACATACTGCACATGTTATCCTGCTTCTTTTAAAAACTGTGCTAGAATTTGTTCCACATTAACATAAAATAACATCCTTATTTTGTATGAGTTCTTTTAATTCCATCATATGAATATATCATAATTTATTTAACTATTTGCTTATACAAGGGAATTTAGACTGATTCCAATCATTTACTTGCACAAATTGTTTCAAAAAATAACTTTATACATCTGACAATTTTTATTTATGTAAATTTATTTTTAGGTAAAATTTCTGCAAGTGAAACTCCTGTGTCACAGGGCATGCCCATTTTAATTTTGATTTTGTCAACTTGCTCTTCTTAAAGATTATATTAATCTAAGCTGTTACTGGCAATGTATAAACAAGGTTGCCTGTTTCTTCACATTGTTGCCAACATAGTAGTATCAAACATTTTAATCTTGGCCAGTCTGAAGTGAAAAAGACATCTGAACATGGCTTTATTTAAATTTGTATTTCTTGACGTCAAAATCGGGAACAAAACTATAGCATTTTGCTATAGACTGAATGTTTATATCCTCCCAAAGGTTGTATGATGAAACCTAATCCTTGATGTGCTGGTCTTTGGAGGTGGGGTCTTTGGGAGGTGATTAGGTGATTGAAGCCCTTATGAATGGAATTCGTGCCCTTTTAAAAGAGACTCTCGAGAGCTTCCTTGTCCTTTCCGCCATGTGAGAACACAACAAATAGACAGCTGACTGTGAACCAGGCAGCAGGCCCTCGCCAGACACCAAATCTATCAGCACTTTGATCTCAAACTTTCAGTCGCCAGAACAGTGAAAAATAGATTTCTATTATTTATAAGCTACCTAGTCTATGGTATTCTGTTACAGTATCCTGAACAGACTAAGACTCTTTTGATTCCCTCTTTACACAAGCCAAAATTCAACTTTGTTTGCCCCCTCTACCACTGATATTGTTAATTCAGATATCCCACTCTCATATATTCACAGTATGCCTTCTCTCCAAATTTATACATTTCTATAGTCCTTTGATCATTATATTTTCTGCTATTCATTAACCCATTCATGGTCCTATTTTCCTATCTAACTTAGATCCTTTACACATCAGTTCCTTCGCTTACTTACCATTTTACGCTTCTACAAATAGCCATGTGGCAAAATCACAACCTCTGATTAAGCCAACTGTTCACCCGACTGCAAGGATATGGGCAGCTGGACACTGCTGAATAAAATCACCCAGACCAACCAATGTCAAATCATCAGACACAGCTCCTCAGTCCTATCTAGGCCCTCAAGGCTGCCAAGTAGTTACTCAAGTTACCACATTCTTTCATTTTCAAACTTACTATTTCAAATATTTTTCATCTTCCTCAGGCTTCCACCACTCTTCAACAATACTTCTTATTTTCCAAAAAGTCTCTATCTTCCACCTTGTCTGTAAAGAGAAACTTTCATTCAGGAAGTCCCTCGATTTAACAGCACTAAGTCAGTACAAACTTACATGGTTTGGTTTTGTGTCCCCACACAAATTTAGTCTTTAATTGTAATCCCCAGGTTTTGAGGGAGGAACGTGGTAGGAGGTAATTGGATTATGGGAGAGATTTCCTGCATGCTGTTCTTGGAATAGTGATTAAGTTATCACCAGATTTGATATTTTTATTAGTGTTTAACAAGTTCCTCCTACACACACTCTCTTACCTGCTGCCATGTAAGACGTACCTGCTTCCTCTTCTGCCATGATTGTAAGTTTCCTGAGGCCTCACCAGCCATGTGGAACTGTGAGTCAATTAAGCCATTTTTAAAAAATAAATTATCCAGTCTCAAATATGTCTTTATAGCAATGTGAGAATGGACTAATACGCAGACCTCATCCAGACTTTCTTCACTTTCATTCTAATAAGAAGAAAGGAGGAAATATCAATTTCCCTTATCTAAAACCAATTTCTTTACCTTTGTTTTTAGTCACATGTATTCCTGCCCTCTCAAGGAAATTGCTCTACTAATTATTTTTTCTGTCCAGCCAACTTCTCCCTATATACTGGTCCTTTGCATAAACATTTAAATACGCATCTGTCACTCTTGTTTCAAAAACAAAGAAACTCATTCTCCTAATTTCGTCATTTCTCTCCAGTAGTTAAAACCTTGGCTTTTTTAACTACCATTTCAGTTCACTTTCTTTCCAGCTGCCTCCTCAATCAGTCTACTCCAATTTGACCCACCTCCAACTTCATGGGTATGTCTCTCCTGAATTTGCAGCATGTTTTTTATGCTAATTGAAAGAATTCTTTTTTTGGTTTTCATCTCACTTGACCTCAATTGCATTTGACACTGTTGATCATTTCCTCCTTTTTGAAATTCTACAGGTTTCTAAGACACCTACTTCCCTAATATTCTCTCCTTTCTGAACATTCTTTCTCAGTTCTACTTTTCCTCTCCGCCTTCTTTAGTCATCCCTTAGGCATGTGGATTCTCCCAGCTATCTTCGCTATGTCCTTGTCTTCTCACATGTCACTCCTGAATTACCTAGAAAGACCAACTCAGCCTGTCCTGAACTAAATTCTCATTTTGTACACTATTTTTTTATTTTTTGGAGGAGAATGAGGTCTCAGCCTGTCACCTAGGATGGAGTGCAGTGATATAATCATGGCTTACTGCAGCTTTGAACTCCCATGCTCAGGTGATACTCTCACATCAGTTTCTTGAGTAGCAGGGACCACAGCTGGATTCAACCATGCCTGGTTAATTTTAAAATTTTTTTGGTAGAGATAATTCTTGTTATGTTGCCCAGGATGGCCTCAAATTCATGGGCTCAAGTAATCCTCCTGCCTCAGCCTCCCAAAATGCTGGAATTACAGGTGTGAGCCACCACACCTGGCCCTCTTTTAACCTTTTAAACTTCCCTCTTTGCCATCTTTCCTGTCTCAATAAATAAAATCACTATGTCCCTATGACTCAAGCTAAAATCTTGGTAACTATCATCAAATTCGGACTAATTTGTTTATAACCACCCAGCCTCTCTTCATCACCTTTTTCTGTTTATCTGGGCTTCTCAGATTACCCCACAAGTGATCTCCTTTGGTTTATTCATGACAATCTACATTTATGTTCCACTCCGAATCAGATCATGTAACTTTTCTGTTTATAATGCTTCAATTACTTCTTATTTTCCACTGGGATCATTTCAAGATTCTTAACATGGTGTGTGAGACTCTGCATGTCCTGGCCCCTACTTGGCTTTTGCCTCCTCTCCAACCACTTCCTCCTTCAGTCTAGCTGTTCCAGGTGGAGTGCGCCACGTTCTGTGTTTTGTCCTCAGATCTTCAAATATGCTCATCTATTAGTGTGAGACAATCTTCAGCAGCTACCATCCTCCTCACCCCTTTTGGCCTACAAGAATAACTGCCTGTTACCCTCAAGTACCCTTTCACAGGTTATGTGCTTGGGAATGTTTTCTTTGAACCCTCCTCATCTCAGAGCCCCCCACCCCCTCACACATAGCAGTTTAGATTACGGCCCTTTGCTCTATGCTCCTTTGTCAACTGTTCTTTTCTTTTATTAACATTGGTTATACTTGTATTTATTTTTTATGTCTTTATTGAGATACATTTCACACACTTTAAAATTCATCCATTGAAATTATACACGAGTTGTTTTGAGTATATTCTTGAAGTTGTGTAACCATCATCACAATATAATTTTAGAACACTTTCAGTATCCCAGAAATAAACCCCATACAAATTAACAATCATTCTCCATTTCTGCTCCCTGTCTCCCTGACCCATTCCCAGGCAACCACCAAGCTACTTTCTGTCTCTAAGGATTTGCCTGTTTTGGACATTTCACATAAATAAAATCATGCATTGTGTAACTTTGTGTCTGGCTTCTTTCATTTAACATGACTTCAGGGATTATCCATGTTGTAGCATGTATTAGCATTTTGTTGTTTCTTATTGTCCAATAATATTCCATTGTATGGCTATCAGTTGATAGACAATTGTGTTGTTTTCCTTTTTTTTTTTTTTGAGACAGAGTCTTGATCTGTCTTTCAGGCTGGAGTGATGTAGTATGATCTCAGTTCACTGCAACCTCTGCCTCCTGAGTTCAAGTGATTCTCCCGTCTCAGCCTCCCGAGTAGCTGGGACTACAGACATGCACCACCATGCCCGGCTAATTTTTGTTTTTTTGGTAGAGGCGGCATTTCACCATGTTGGCCAGGCTGGTCTCAAACTCCTGACTGCAGATGATCTTCCCACCTCAGACTCCCAAGTGTTGGGATTACAGGTATGAGCCACTACACCTGACCTTTTCTATTTTTTCTGTTACGCTGCTACAAATATCCATGTGCAAGTTTTTGTGGACATATATTTTCATTTTTCTGTGGGAGGGGAGGTAAACTTTGAAGTAGAATTGCTGAATCGTATAGTAAGCCTATGCCTAGCATTTCAAGGACTGTTTTCCAAAGAGGCTGTACTGTTGTACATTCCCACCAGCCCAACAATGTATGGGGACTCTAATTTTTCGACATCCTTATCAACACTGTTGTCTGTCTTTTTGACAGATACTCTTTTTCATTTTTTATTTTTACCGATTTGTGTCTTCTCCCCTTTTTTATTGTTTTGTCTAGCCAGAGTTTGGCAATTTTGTTTATCTTTTCAGAAAATCAACTTTTACTTTTGTTGATTTTCTCTATTGTTTTTCTATATTGTTTCATTTATTTTTACTACAATCTTTATTATTTTCTTTTGTAACTGAACCTAGCTTTGGCTGGTTGTTGGTCAAAATTCAAACTCCAGAGTTAAGAGTTGGTGGGAGAAAAAGCAGACTTACTCAAGAGCCATAACCTGAGAGATGGCAGACTAGTGTTGCAGAGACTATCTCAGTTCTTCAAGCTGGCTGGAGGGTTTTTATGGTGTGGTGGGGGAATATGGAGAAACTATGCCCAGGGGTTTGCTATATTTAGGTAAGCATGTCTGATCTTGATGGCTATTAGCCTGATTCCAACAGAAATATAGATTAACTGCTCAGCATTCTTTTTGGGGAGGAATGTTCCACAACCTTGATTCTACACTTAGTTTTCAAGTCTAGTTCCTGGAGTTCTTTAAGCAAAGAAAATGAATTAAACATTGCTAAAAGCCCAGCATAGAAGGAAGGGGGAAAAAGAAGAAAAACAATTGTTTTTCAAGAAGGGACAGTAGTTTCTGGTACACTTCCTTCTGCTTCCTTTGGGTTTAATTTGCTCTGCTTTTTCTAGCTTCTTAAAATGCTTTGAGAACTTTCTTCTTTTAATATAGACATCATTAGCTATACATTTGCCTCTAAGCATTGCATTAGCTGCATCTCATAAGTGTTTGTATTTTCATTTTCATTTATTTCTGAGTATTTTCTAATTTACCTTGTGATTTCTTCATTAACAAATTTGTTATTTAAGAGCGCTGTTTTGTTTTTCTTTCTTTTTGAGATGGAATCTAGCTCTGTCACCCAGGCTGAGATGCAGTGGCATGATCTCAGCTTGCCTCAACCTCTGGTTCCTGGGGTCAAGCAATTCTCCTGCCTCAGCCTCCTGAGTAGCTGGGATTACAGACACATGCCATTATGCCTGCCTTTTTTTTTTTATGTATTTTTAGTAGAGATAGGGTTTCACTGTACTGGCCAGGGCGATCTCAAAATCCTGACCTCAAGTGATCTGCCTCCCTGAGCCTCCCAAAGTGCTGGGATTACAGGCATGAGCCACTGTGCCTGGCCCAGGAGTGTATTGTTTAATTCAATATATGTATGAATTTCCCAAATTTTCTTTTGTTGTTGAATTTTAATTTTTCTTTATTGAATTTGCAGAATATTCTTTGCATGATTTTAATCCTGTTAATTTTATCAAGTATTGTGTTTACCTTAGCATATTCTGGAGAAGTTTCTGTGTGCTTGAGAAGAATGCGTATTTGTTGTTGGGGGAAGTGTTCTGTAGTTGTCTGTTAGATGTAATTGGTGTGTATATTTCTTGAAGTTATCTATTTCCTTGTTGATCTTATACCTCAATTGTTCCATTATTGAAAGTGGGATATTGAAATATCCTTGTTGAATTATTTCTTCTTTTTCTTCTGTCTTGCTTTACGTGTTTTAGGACTCTGTTGTTAGGTATACATATATAATACATTATATGTATTTATAATTGCTATATTTTCCTAATGGATTATACCTTTTATCATTATAAAATGACCTTAATCTCTAGTAAAATAGTTTTTTGTCTTAAAGTCTATCTATTTTGTCTAATATGAGTTCAGCTACTCTAACTGTTGCAGAGCTTATAGCTTGCAGTGAATGCTGAGAATGAAGTACTCAGACAATTCCAGCTGAGCTAGAGAGTGGCTTTTCTGAGAGAGTCCACCTCAGCATCTGTCCACCAAGTATTTACTGAAAGGACTTGTATTAGCTACAAAAGTCCACTAGGTGGTAATTTGAGGTGGGTTGCTGAGGCATCTGTGATCTTGTGCACACTCAAAGTGCATGCTCAGGAAGCTGTTTTCAGCAATTCTTATCACACCACATACTCTACTCCCTGTCCTGTTTTCAGGGTCAAGAAGTTTCATTTCCATGCACAGATAACATACACAGTGCCTCATATTTTTTGCATGCCCTGACCTCAAATGCCATGTACATAAGCTTGAATATGTTTCCGTGTGCCCCCCACATCTCCCCTTTCTTTAATTCTTAGAGCAGACTATTCAATGCAAGGTAAGCTTCTATTGTTCTTCCCTGGTTATAGATGCATTGGATGGCAGCACAGAGCCATCTACAAATGCCTAGCAACAGATACAAAAAAGATTAGGTATAGCAGCCATCACCCAAATGAGTATGTTTAACCCAGACAACCAAGTGTTTGGGTTTAACCATTGAAAGCCTTCTTATAATTGCTGAGGAATACTTGCTTATAATTGCTGTGACCATTCTTCAAGTTGTTTCTTTAATTCATATTCAAGAATCAAAATTTGAGAAGACAAATGGTATGATAAGCCCCTTGCAGATGTGCTTTTCTAAATAACTGCAAGGCAGAATCTCCTTCCAGTTCTGGGTTAAATTTATAGGCAGCCACAATTCTGCTCACCATATCAAGATCATAACATAAGCTATAATTAACTGTATAACATTTTGATGAGACAAAGATATAGCATACCAGCTACTGGAAGACTGTAATACTATAAAAGGATTGATTCTGTTCTATGTTAGGAACACCTTGCCCAAACAGAAGTATATAAGGCTGCATAGTACAAACCAAGACTACATCAGTAACATTATTGTGCATAGAGAGGGTACAGTTGTCATCACTAGTAATGTACTCATGATGTGAAAGAACCTGTTCAGAAAAGGAAGACCTTGTCTCCAACTGTGGGTATGAGCAGGGCTTAAGGCTTGTTTCCCTTTTGGTTGTAATATTTGGTCCTGAAAGCCCATACTCTGACCACATGATAAAACTATTAGAGGGACTCCCAAATTCAATAGCCTGATTTGCAGACATAAACATGGGGGCTCCAATCAAGTAAAGTGCCGTTATCAAACAGAGGCACCTGGTATGGTACAGATTGTCTGCATGGAGACCACTGGACAGCCTCAAACTTATATTGCCAGTCCCTATTTGGAGGAAATATAGGAAGATCAAGTGCTTATGTAGCTTCGTTAGAGGCCTCAGTAAGATTAGTGGTAACAGCAGAAATAAAGGTCAATTTGCAAGCTTAGCATCCCTTTTGGGCTGATAGTAAACAGACTCCTGAGGAATGAGAGTAACTGTAGAAGAACAAAGAGGGGGATTATTACAATAAAATCAAGGAGTTATTAAGTTTAATCCATCTCAAATTTTCAGTTAAGGGATATGACAGGGTCATCCATCAACCTCTTGTCCAAGATATGTTATTAGATGACAGGGGTGGGTCAGCATCACATCATGTAATAACATTAAAAACAGGGATTTAGAACATGACTCCAATAAATATGTTCTTGAGCTGATCCCACTTGGCAAAGGACAAGAATTATAAGAATTACCAGCCATCCTAACATCCACGTCTGTCTTACTTTCTCAGAAGTTTCCCCAGTTACCGCCAGATACATAAGAAACTGGTTCTCTGCAGTCGCAGGGGCTTCCAGGTGGCAAACTGGATAGCTGTCTTGTGATCCAATTTCTTTAGCTGTCCTCAAGTAATGTCAGATGCCTTCCCAGTCATCACTGTCATTGCTGGTTGATTCTCCAATGACAGATCCTGTTCTCAAGGAAAAGAGCCCCATAATCCCCCTTTTTTGTTTATTAAGATATACTTGAGTTTAATGAGTTTGTTTAATAATGGGCTGATGGTTTGAGTTATGGGGGATGCCAATTTTATGTTGTATGTGCCGAAGTTGCATGTGCAAGTTGAGCACTAAGATAGCAATGTCCATTATCAGTTTTTATAGTTTGTGGAAGGCCTAAATTCATAATAGATTTAAACAAATGAGCAATAGCATCTTTAGTTTTTTCTCTGGTCCAGGGAGTAGCATGTATTAAACTTGTATAAGTGTCCATGATAATGTGGAGAAATTTAAAACATCTAAAATGTGGATACATCAGTATCTAAGTAACATCAGTTTGCCAGATAGCATTAGGCAGCAGACCTCATGGGTTGGCACCAAGCCCTAAGGAAAAAGGAAAGAGAGAACGTTGTTAGCAATCAGGACAAGTTTTAATAATCATGCGAACCTAAGCAAGTTTCAAATGAAACTGCTGTTTAAGACTGCAGGCATTCTGATGAGAAAAGCATGATCAGCTTGAGCTCACAAAAATGCAGAAAAATCTGCAAACCACATTTGTCATTGTACCAGAGCATTGGCTTGAGCGTTCCTTTCTGATAAAGGACCAGGTAACCTGGGATAAGAGCGAGTATGGGTGATATAAAGATGGTGAGGACAGGCACAGAGGAGCTCTTGCACTGTAAGAAACAAAGCTAGTAGGGATTTATTAGTAATGCCTCTACATGTGCAAGATCTAAATTAGTAATACGATACACCGCATAAGCAAAATCACTTACTATATTTACATCTTGGTGAGGATGTAAAGTGTGTAAAGCCAATATTAGGGCACCTAACTGCATCTATTGCATAGTTTTAAAATGTTCCTGGATTTCGTGTTGCCTGTTTTGCATGGCATCTTGCCACCCGATAGCTGCTTTTACTTGTTTTTTCCTGAACCATCTGTAAAGAAAGTAGTGGCGTGAAGCAAGGGCTCAGAGACAACAATAGACACAAGTTTAAAAGGCACAGTTCGTAAACAGTTCAGGAGCTTAGAGGCTCGTAAGTGGAAGCTGATATTACCAATAAAGTCAGGCATTGCTACTTGCCAGTTACGATCACAAGCTAAGGGAGTATGAAATTATTCCTTGCTTACCAGTAGGAAAAGAGTAGTGCGATTATATATTGATAATTGGATGCAACGCTGACATCTCTTTATGAGAAAAGAAGCTATTAAATCTGTAGTTTTTGTATGTGTTTAGAGGGATTATAAGACATGAACATAATATATAAAATACAGAAATGGCAAAAGATAAAGACTTCCTGTTAACGAGGGCATAGACAGGATGGATATTTTAAGTGACTTTTACCATATTTTCTGGCCTTAAAAACTCATTAAAATGTGACTGCAAGTCGCCAGGATAATAAACCTGCATTGAGTTAGTTTAAGTGTGTAAAAATTAGTAGAAAACTTTTTTTTAAAAGTCTGGCCTGGCAGGGTAGCTCACACCTGTAATCCCAGCACGTTGGGAGGCTGAGGCAGGTGGATAACGAGGTCAGGAGTTTGAGACCAGCCTGGCCAACATGTCGAAACGCTGTCTCTACTAAAAATACAAAAATTAGCTCGATGTGGTGGTGCATGTCTGTAATCCCACCTACTCAGGAGGCTGAGGCAGAGTTGCTTGAATCTGGGAGGCAGAGATTGCAGTGAGCAAGATCACACCACTACTCTCCAGGATGGGTGATAGGGCGAGACTCCATCTCAAAAAAAAAAAAAGAGTCTTTAGGTGCTGGCCATTTTTCTGCATTAGCCTTTAGCTAGAATGTTCCTAGATGTGAGCTTGGGAAAGTAGGGCTGTGGCCAGTTTCTTCCCATCTGCTCTGGGCTCCTTAGGCAGCGTCTCTTTTTAACAGTCACGACCTGTTGCTGCCCTTATACTGCAAGTGGCAGCAAGAGGTTAGAGAATGACCAGGTGGTAAAGTGTTTGCATAATCATGGAGGCAGGAGGCGAGAGGGTAACAGGCTAGGAGAAGACGTCGCCCCCATCCTCCAGGACACCTACGCTTTGAGCCAACCCTGTTAGGTAAGTTACTGAAAATATCTTTTTTTATTTTTATTATTTTTACCACCCCCAAGCAGAGAGGCTCAGGGGAGGAGCAGATATGCAGCACAGGGTCTGCTTTGAAGTTTCCTAGCCACAGTGTTTTAGGACATTTTATAGAAAAGCAAAATAAATATTCCTTACTGTTTCATCTGTTTTCTGAAGATGACAGCAGCTGGCAGAGCTAATTCACCTCAGCCTAGTTAGCATTTAACATATGGTTATGAGAGAGCGCCCCTTATTAGCTGGCTTCTCCCCTAGAGCTCTGTATTCTATCCTGCTCCACACCCCTCTGCTCACCTTATGCTAATAAGATCAGGGTGCCTATGGACTGTTTCTTAGTTCTTTCCCCAGGGGGCCAGGGAAGACAAGGAATTGCTTGTTATGTGGCAGAAGTAGGCAAAACATCAGCACAGCAAGCTGCAGGCCGCTTTCCATGCACAGTTACTAAGGTAAGTAACTTACCTTAAGGGACCATGGTGAGGGGCATCCTCAGGACCGGGCTGGAGCTGCTTACAGCCACCCAGAAACTCCCTTGGTTTCCTCTCCATTACCACAAATCCAGGAAGGGACAACTTGCCTAGACTACAAGTGACTAAATGGGCACTCCATGGCATCTTAGCAACTCTCCCGTCCCTGGCCTCTGTGGGCAGCAAGAAAGCCAGAGCTTTCTGGGATAACACCCAGGAGGCAGCATGCAACTTTCCTTTATACTCCAGGGAAAGAAAAAAAAGACAAGGCCAGTGTTGGAAGTAGGAAGTGAGAGCTTGTATATTAGGAAGACAATCATAATTGGCCACTTTCCTTCCCTCCTGGATGCACTCCTCCAGCAGGGAAGTTTGTCAAGGGGACATAGCCACCTGTTTGCTGACTAGGGGTCTTATCCAAGAACCGTTCTTTGGGCAGCCTTGAGTCTTAAGGGGAATGGGAGACACTGTTGCCTGAATGGGGAAAACAGATTCAGGGTCCCTTTAAAGGTGGAGGAAAGGAGGGCAATAGCTTTTCTAGAGTGGGAGGAAAAGGCTGCGGTCCATCCTTATCCTCACTAGAAAAAATCTCTTCCTTACTCCCTATAGAAGGGAATGAAGTGGGAAGAGAAATCTCTTTGTTGTTCTGGTTTGTGTTTCTTCTTCTAAGTCTCCTGAATTCCCTTCAGGTGGAGAAGATGGGCAGTTGTCTCAGTGCAATCTGGTAGATAAAGAGGATACAAGGCAGAGCATACCAGTGCCCGGGTGATCAAAATAGTAACATTAGTAAAATGACCTTGCTCATGTCCTCTTTTCAGGCAGTGACCTACCTGCTCCCATAACTTTAAATCTAAGTTTCCTTGATCAGAAAAACAAGAGCATTCCTACCTCATTCAGACCATAAGCTTGTGTAGAGCTCCAGGCACTACAGTGCACTGGATAGCCTTAAGTAGCTATTGCACTGTTTTGAAAAATACTTTTTGCTCTTTGGTTATTTCTTGACCCATGGTAACACAGCCCTTGATATTTTATGTGTGCATCCTGTCCTCCTGATGGGAGTCAGGACTGCCCCTTACCAGGATTCCCTGAAAATTGATGAGTTCTCCTCCATGTGTAAATTCAAGGTGATCACATTAAGGCCACCACTTGCAGAACTTGTACCTTGCAGTAAATGCCAAGAATGAAGTATTCAGACAATTTTAGCTGAGTGGGGATAGAGGGTAGCTCTTCTGAGAGTGTCTGCCCCAGCATCTGTCCACCAAGTATTTATCAAAAGGGCTTGTATTAGCTACAGACATCCACTAGATGGTCATTTGAGGTGAGTTGCTGAGGCACCTATGACCTTGTACACACTCAAACTGCTTTCTCAGGAGGCTGTTTTCAGCCTTCCTTATCATACCACACTCTCCACTCCCTGTCCTGTTTTCAGGGTCAAGGAGTTTCATTTCCATGCACAAATAACATACACAGTGCCTCAGTACTTTTCCATACCCCGACCTCAAATGCCATATACATAAGCTTGAATATGCTGTCACGCATCCTCCCCCTGACAACAGTATTTTGGATATTGCTTTTATGCTGGTATTGACATGCTGTAAAAACAAGGTGGACCCTGTTTGTTTTGATGTCAAAACTGATGGCACCATACACATACTAAGAGGATACAAAAAAATCAATTACTCACATAATTATCCTTCCTGGGAAGATCAAGTGACTCCCAAGCAAATAAAAAAACTGTGGTAAGAACACGGAAAGGAGCGACTGGCTTGGGGTTTATGAGGGTTGATTTTGGGTGTCAACTTAAATGCATCAATGGATACCCAGACCCTTTGTAAAGCATTAATTATTCTCAATGTGTAGGCCATTAATTCATTTCTTTTTATGGCTGAGTAGTATCCCATTGTACATCTATCTGTTATCTATCTATCCTCTTTCTCTCTTTCTCCTCCTCCTCTCTCTCTCTCTCTCTCTCAAACACACACACAGACACACAGTTTCTTCATCCACTTCTTGATTGATGGGCATTTGGTTGGTTCCACATTTTCGCAATTGCAAATTGTGCTGCTATAAACATGAGTGTGTATACATCTTTTTCATATAATGAATTCTTTCCCTCTGGGTAGATACCCAGTAGTGGGATTGCTGAATCAAATGGTAGTTCTACTTTTAGTTCTTGAAGGAATCTTCATACTGTTTTCCATTGTGGTTTTACCAGTCTACGTACCAAGTGTTCTCCATTGCATTCATGTTAATATCTGTTATTTTCGACTTTTTTTTATTATGGCCATTCTTGTAGGAGTAAGGTAGTAACGCATTGTGGTTTTGATTTGCATTTTTCTAATTACTAGATGTTGGGCATTTTTTTCATGTGATTGTTGGACATTTGTATACCTTTCTTTGAGAATTGTTTATTCATGTCCTTAGCCCACTTTTTGATGGGATTGTTTGTTTTTTTCCTTGCTGATTTGAGTAATTGTCAATTCTGGATATTGGTCTCTTGAAATATGCATAGAGTGTGAAGATTTCCTTCCACTCTGTTTGTTGTTTATTTTGCTGAATGTTCCATTTGCTGTGCAGAAGCTCTTTTGTTTAATTAAGTCCCATCTATTTATTTTTGTTTTCATTGCATTTGCTTTTAGATTCTTAGTCATGAAATTCTTATCTAAGCCAATGTCAAGAAGGGTTTTTCTGATGTTATGTTCTAGAATTTTTATAGTTTTGGGTCTTAGATTAAAACCCTTAATCCATCTTGGGTTGATGTTTGTATAAGATGAGAGATGAGGACCCATCTGTCATAGGAAAGAATTCATTCTCCTACATGTGGCTAGCCAATTATCTCAGCATCACTTACTGAAAAGGGTATCCTTTCCCCACTTTATGCTTTTGCTTGCTTTGGCAAATAACAGTTGGCTCTAAGTATTTGGCTTTATTACTGGGTTCTCTATTCTCTTCCATTGGTCTATGTGCCTATTTTTATACCAGTTCCATGATGTTTTGATGACTATGGCTTTATAGTGTAGTATAAAATCGGGTAATGTGATGCTTCCAGATTTGTTTTTTTTTTTTGCTTAGTCTTGCTTTGGTTATGTGGGCTCCTTTTTGGCTTCATGTGAATATTAGGATTGGTTTTTCTAGTTCTGTCAAGAATGATGATGGTCAAACCTTTTTTCAAAGTTCTTAGTTTCTTTACATTGGGTTAGAACAAGTTCTTTTAATTCCCAGAAGTTTCTTATCATCCACCTTCTGAAGCCTACTTCAGATAATGGAACACAGTCCTTTTCCATCAGGGCTTGTTCCATTGCTGATGAGGAACTGCAATCCCCTGTAGAGGGAGAGAGGTTCTGATTTTGGGTATGCTCGGCCTTCTTAGGCTGGTTTTTTCCCTTTATTATAAATTTATCCATCTGTCGTCTTTACAATTACTGCCTTTCTAATTAGGTTTCTGAGTTGACGTCCAATTTATTGATTCCCAATGCTGGGATCCAAGCAACCCACTGCGCCGGCCAAAATAGCAGTGATAAGACTGATGGTGCTCTTCTGCCTGGGAATCTCTGGTCTGGCTTTTTTCTTGAGTCTGCAACAAGTGGCTGTGCCTTCCCAGAGCTCCAAACACCGGTCAGTAAGGAAACCAGTCCCGTTCACTCTGCATGAAGAGCTGCCACGCCAAGGTGCCAGCAAAACCACTGCGCTGGCCACAAGTGTTGCGCTGGCAACCCTGTGGGGCTCCTCCACTAGAAATCTGCTGGTCTGTGAGTGATGAAAATTCGTCTGAAAGTGTGGCATTCTCTCATTCTCTGAGCTTTCACTGGGAGCTACAATCCTGAGCTGTTAGTGATCAGCCATCTTGGATCTCTCTCCCAAGGTTTGACAAAATGCTGAAAAGAATAGACAATATAGAGAGGAATATAAATGAACTAACGGAGTTGGAAAATACAACACGAGAACTTAGTGAAATATGCACAAGTTTAAATAGCAGAATGGATCAAGCAGAAGAAAGGATATTAGAGGTCGAAGACCAACTTAATGAAATAAAATGACAAGACAAGAATAGAGAAAAAAGGATGAAAAGGAATGAGCAAAGTCTCCAAGAAATATGGGACTATGTGAAAAGACCCAATCTACGTTTGATTGGTGTACCTGAATGTGATGGAGAGAATGAATCCAAGCTGGAAAATACTTTTCAGGATATTATCCAGGAAAATTTTCCCAATCTAGCAAAGCAGGACACTATTCAACCCCAGGTAATACAGAGAACACCACAAAGATATTCCTCAAGAAGAGCAACCCCAAGGCACATAATCATTAGATTCACCAGGATCGAAACGAAGGAGAAAATACTAAGGGCAGCCAGAGAGAAAGGCCAGGTTACCCATAAAGGGAAGCCTATTAGACTTACAGCAGATCTCTCAGTGGAAACCCTACAAGCCAGAAGAGAGTGGGGGCTAATATTCAACATACTTAAAGAACAGAACTTTCAGCCCAGAATTTCATATCCAGCCAAACTAAGCTTCATAACTGAAGGAAAAATAAAATCTTTTATGAAGAAGCAAGTACTCAGAGATTTTATTACCACCAGGCCTGCTTTACAAGAACTTCTGAAAGAAGCATTATACATAGAAAGGAACAACCAGTATGAGCCTTTCTAAAAATATACCAAAAAGTAAAGAGCATCAACATAAAGAAAAATTTACATCAACGAATGGATAAAATAGCCAGTTAACATCAAATGGCAGTAACCCTAAATTTAAATCGACTAAATCCCCCAATCAAAAGATACAGCCAAAACCTAACGGTATATCCAAAGATACACAAAGACTCAAAACAAAGGGTTGGAGAAAAATTTACCAACGAAATGGGGAGCAAAAATAAATAACACATTTGAAAAAATAGATTTCAAAGCAACAAAGATACAGTGGTAAAAGGATCAATGCAACAATAAGAGATCTTAATACCCAGATACATAAGACCCATAACGAGATTTAGACCCAACAAGACAGAAAATTAATAAGGATATCCAGGACTTCAACTCAGATCTGGAACAAGTAAACTCAATAAATATTTATAGAGTTCTCCATTTTAAATACACAAAATATTAATCGGCCATTATTAATACCCATTTTTAGAATGAAGCAATATTCCTGTTCTCTCTCCCTCTTTCTTCCTCTCCTTCTCTCCTTTCTTTACTTTTCAATATCCTAGTTCCTCACCTCTACTCAATACATTCCTCTGAACACCTGATTCCTTGTGATTCTCTCATCCCACTGAAACCTCCAATCCATTAAAAAAAAAAAAAAAAACTTCTCAAGCCTGAATCCAGAAGGTCCTCAAGGTCATGTGAATTATTTGATCTTGAAGCCCATTCACCAGGTACCTTGTGTTTCTACACCAACCCTCCTTTTCCTTATGCAGGTAACTAATTCAAGAGCCATCACCAAAATCTCCCTTCTGAAAAGAACCATTCAGAATTTTCTGTGACTCAGAAGTCATTGCTGGAGTTCTGACATAAATTTACTCTTAACAGTAGACTCTTCACATCACCACAAAATGCTAACTTATCTTCCATGAGGACAGCAGGTTCTCTCTGTCTTGTTCACTGTTGTATCTCCAGCACCTACATGTGTCTCACACAGTTCACACCTAATAAATGTGTCTGATGAATGAACGAACTGTAAAGAATAGTCTATGTTGATATAGACAGCCTATGAAATACAGCTTAGGAAGCAGAATAATACCAACACTCCTAAGTGGTAGGCAGCATGGCAGCATGTTAAGAAAATGGGTTCTAGAGTTAGACTAAAGGTTAAATCCCTACTCTTCCATTTCCTAAGTGTGTGCCATTGGGCAAGTCACCTAATTCTACAAAGCCTCCAACATTTCATTCATAAAAACTGGGAAGAAAAAAAAAAAAAAAATGATGGTGGTATTTTGATGGGAATTGCATTGAATTTGTAGGTTGCTTTTGGCAGTATGGTCATTTTTACCATATTGATTCTACCCACTCATTTATGAGCATGGGATTTGTTTTCATTTGTTTGTGTCTATGGCGTCTTTCATCAGTGTTTTCTAGTTGTCTTTGTAGAGATCTTTCACCTTCTTGGTTAGGTATATTCCTAAGTGTTTTGTTATTTATTTATTTATTTATTGCTGCTATTCTAAAAGGGGTCGAGTTCTTGATTTGATTCTCAGCTAGGTTGCTGTTGGTGTATAAAAGAGCTACTGATTTGTATACATTAATGTTGTGTCCTGAAACTTTGCTGAATTTATTTACCAGTTCTAGAAGCTTTTTGGATGAATCTTTAGGGTTTTCTAGGTATATAATTATATCATCAGCAAGCAGTGACAATTTGAACTCCTCTTTACCGATTTGAATGCCCTTTATTTCTCTTGTGTGATTACTCAATATAGAACTTCAAGTACTATGTTAAATAGAAGTGGTAGGAGTGGGCATCCCTGTCTTGTTGCAGCTCTCAGAGGAAATGATTGCAAATTTTCCCCATTCAGTATTCTGTTGGCTGTGGGTTTGTCATAGATGGCTTTTATTACATTGAGATATGTCCCTTGTTTGCCAATTTTGGTGAGGGTTTTAATCATAAAGTGATGTTGAATTTTGTCAAATGCTTTTTCTGCATCTATTGAGATGATCGTGTGATTTTTGTTTTTAAATTTTTTTTGTGGTGTATCACATTTGTTGGCTTGCATGTGTTAAATTATTCCTGAATCTCTAGTGTGAAACCCACTTAATCATGGTGAATTATCTTTTTGCTATGTTGCTGGATTTGGTTAGCTAGTATTTTGTTGAAGATTTTTGCATGTATTTTCATCAGGGATATTGGTCTGTAGTTTTATTTTTTGGTCATGTCCTTTCCTGGTTTTGGTATTAGAGCAATGCTGCCTTCAAAGAATGATTTAGGGAGGATTCCCTCTTTCTCTATCTTGTGGAATAGTATCAATAGAATTAGTACCAATTCTTCTTTGAATGTCTGGTGGAATTCAGCTGTGAGTCTGTCTTGTCCTGGACATTTTTTGTTGGTCATTTAAAAAATTACCATTTCAGTTTTACTGCTTCTTACTATTGGTCTGTTCAGGGTATCTAATTCTTGCTGATTTAAGCTAGGAGGGTTGTGTCTTTCCAGAAATTTATCCATCTCCTCCAAGTTTTCTAGTATATGTGCCTAAAGGTGTTCATAGTAAGCTCAAATGATCTTTCATATTTCTGTGGTGTCAATTGTAACATCGCTGATTTTGTTTCTAATTGAGCTTATTTAGATTTTCTCTCTTCTTTACTTGGTTATCCTTGCTAATGCTCTGTCATTTAAAAAAATTTTTAAATAACCATCATTTGGTTTCATTTATCTTTTGTATTTTTGTTTGTTTGTTTGTTTGTTTGTTTCAATTTTATTTAGTTCTGCTCTGATCTTGGTTATTTCCTTTCTTCTACTGGGTTTGGTTTGTTCTTGTTTCTCTGGTTCCTTGAGGTGTGACCTTAGATGTCTATTTGTGCATTTTCAGACTTTTTGATGTAGGCAATTAGGGCTATGAACTTCCCTCTTAGCACCACCTCTGCTGTAACCTAGTGGTTTTGATAAGTTTTGTCACTATTATCATTCAGCTCAAAGAATTTTTTAATTTCCATCTTGATATCCTTGTTAACCCAAAGATCCTTCAAGATCAGGTTATTTAATTTCCATGTATTTGAATGGTTTTAAAGGTTCCTTGTGAAGTTGATTTTCAGTTTTATTCCACTGTGATCTGAGAGAGTACTTGATATAATTTCAGTTTTCTTAACTTTTTTGATACTTGTTTTGTGGCCTATCACATGGTCTATCTTGGAGAATGTTCCATGTCCTGGTGAATAAATGTGTATTCTTTGGTTGTTGGGAAGAATGTTCTGTAAATATCTCTTAAGTTCATTTGTTACAGGATGCAGTTTACATCCATTGTTTCTTTATCAGCTTTCTGTCTTGATGACCTCTCTAGTGCTGTCAGTGGAGTATTGAAGTCCCCCACTATTATTATGTTGCTTTTTATCTTATTTCTTAAGTCTAGTAGTAATTATTCTATAAATTTGGTATCTCCAGTGTTAGTTGCATATATATTTAGAATTGTGACATATTCCTGTTGGACAAGGCCTTTCATCATTATATCATATCCCCCTTTGTCTTTTTGAACTGCTGTTGCTTTAAAGTATGTTTTGTCTGATAAAAGAATAGCTACTCCTGTTTGCTTTTAGTGTCCATTTACATGGAATGTCTTTTTCCATCCCTTTACCTTAAGTTTATGTGAGTCCTTGTGTGTTAGGTAGGTCTCTTGAAGGCAGCAGGTCTTTGGTTGGTGAATTTTTATCCAACCTGCAATTCCGTATATTTTAAGTGGAACATTTTAGGCCATTGACATTGGATATTAGTATTGAGATGTGAGGTACTATTCCATTCATCATGCTATTTGTTGCCTGTTTACCTGTTTGGTTTTTTTTTTTGTATTTTTGTTTTATAGGTCCTGTGAGCTTTATGCTTTAAAGAGGTTCTGTTTTGATGTGTTTCCAGAATTTGTTTCAAGATTTAGAGCTCCTTTTAGCAGTTCTTGTAGTCCTGGCTTAGTAGTGGTAAATTCTCTCTACATTTGTTTTTCTGAGAAAGACTGAATCTTTCCTTCATTTATGAATCTTAGTTTTACTGAATACAAAATTCTTGGCTGATGATTGTTTTGTTTAAGGAGGCTGAAGATAAGGCCCCAATTTCTTCTAGATTACAGGGTTCTGCTGAAAACCTGCTGTTAATATGATAGGTTTTCCTTTATAAGTTGCCTGGTGTTTTTGCATCACAGATCTTAAGATTCTTTCCTTCATCTTGACTTTTGATAACCTGATGACAGTGCGCCTAGGTGACAATATTTTTTGTGATGAATTCCTCAGATATTCTTTGAGCTTCTTGTATTTGGATGTCTACATCTTCAGCAAGGCTGAGGAAGTTGATCTCAAAAGATATATCTTCTTCCTCAGGAATGCCAATTATTCTTAGGTTTGGTCATTTAACATAATCTCAGGCTTCCTGGAGGATTTGTTCATTTTTTTAAATTATTTTTTCTTTGTCTTTGTTGGATTGGGTTAATTCTAAAATCTTGTATTTGAGCTCTGAAATTCTTTCTTCTTCTTGTTCAGTTCTATTGCTGAGGCATTCCAGAACATTTTGCATTTCTCTAAGTGCATTTTTTATTTCCTAAAGTTTTGATTGTTTTTCTTATGCTATATATTTCACTGATGATTTCTCCTCTCATTTCTTGTATCATTTTTTTTAATTTTCTTATACCGGACCTCATCTTTCTCTGGTGCTGCCTTGACTAACTTAATAACAGATTTATTTTTCAGATAATCAGGAATTTCTTCTTGGTTTGAATCCATTGCTGGTGAGCTAGTGTGATTTGGGAGGGGGATGTTAAAGAACCTTGTTCTGTCATATTACCAAAATTGTTTTTCTGATTCCTTCACATTTACATAAGCTATGCCAGAGGAAAGATCTAGGGCTTAAGACCGCTGTTCATATTTTTTGTCTCATGGGGTGTTTTCTTGATGTAGAACTCTCTCCCTGCACCCCCTCCTTTTTTTTTTTAAGAGATGTCACTTCCTGAGAACTGAACTGTAGTGATTTTTATCTCTCTTCCGGATCTAGCCAACCAGCAGGTCTACCAGACTCTGGGCTGATACTGGGGCTTATCTGCACAGAGTCCTGTGAGGTGAACCATCTGTAGGTCTCTCAGCCATATATACCAGCACCTGCTCTGGCAGCGGTGGTAGGAGGGTGAAATGGACTCTGCAAGGATCCTTAATTTTGTTTTTTAATGTATTATTTTTGTGCTGGTTGTCATCCTGCCAGGAGGTGGTACTTTCAAGAGAGTATCATCTCAGGTAGTAAAGGGAGTATCAGTTGGTGAGTGGGGCCCTGGAACTACTGAGTATTTGTCCTTTGTTTTCAGCTACAAGGGTGGGTAGGGAAGAACCATCAGGTGGGGACAGGGCTAGGTGTGTCTGAGCTCAGACTCTCCTTGTGCAGTTCTTGCCGTGGCTGCTATGGGGTATTAAGGTGTGGTTTCCAAGTAAATAGAGTTGTTTCCAGGAGGATTATGGCTATCTTTACTGTGTCATTCAGATTGTCAGGAAAGTGACGGAAAGCCAGTAGTCACAGGCTTCACCCAGCTTCCATGCAACCCAAAAGGCCAGTCTTGCTCCCACCATTTTTCCCTTCAAGAGTACCGAGTCTGTTTCTGGACAATCGGTGAGCAGGTTTCACTTGCCCCACACTACACCCTCCCAGCTGCTTTAAAGCAACAAAGATCAAAAGAGACAAAGAAGGACATTACATAATGGTAAAAGGATCCATACAACAAGAAGAGCTAACGATCCTAAATATATATGGACCCAATACAGGAGCACCCAGATATATAAGGCAAGTTCTTAACAACTTACAAAGAGACTTAGACTTCCACACAATAATAGTGGGAGACTTTAACATTCCACTGTCAATATTAGACAGATCAACCAGACAGAAAATTAACAAGGATATTCAGGGCTTGAACTCAGAATTCATTCTTCTCAGCACCACATCACACCTACTCCAAAATTCACCACATAATTGGAAGTAAAGCACTCCTCAGCAAATGCAAAACAACTGAAATCATAACAAACATTCTCTCAGACCATAGTGCAATCAAGATAGAACTCAGAATTCAGTAACTAACTCAGAACCGCACAGCTTCATGGAAACTGAACAACTGGCTCTTGAATGTTGATTAGATAAACAATGAAATCAAGGCAGAAATAAAGAAGTTCTTTGAAACCAACGAGAATGAAGACACAACATACCTGAATCTCGGGGACACATTTAAAGCAGTCTCTAGAGGAAAGTATATAGCATTAAGTGCCCACATGAGAAGAGTGGAGAGATCCAAAATTGACACCCTGTCATCAAAATTGAAAGAGCTAGAGGAGCAAGATCAAAAAAACTCACAACCTAGAAGAAGACAAGATATAACAAAGATCAGAGCAGAACTGAAGGAGATAGAGAAACCCTTCAAAAAATCAAGAAATCCAAGAGCTGGTTTTTTGAAAAGATCAACAAAATAGACCACTAGCCAGACTGATAAAAAAGAAAAGAGAGAACAACCAAGTAGAGGCAATAAAAAACGATAAAGGGGAAATCACCACAGATTCTACAGAAATTCAAACCATCATCAGATAATACTACAAACAACTCTGTGCACATAAACTAGTAAACCTGGAAGAAATGGATAAATTCCTGGACACCTGTGTCCTCCCAAGCCTAAACCATGAGGAAGCCAAAGCTACGAATAGACCAATAACAAGGTCTGAAGTCGAGGCAGCAATTAAGAGCCTACCACACAAAAAAAGCCCAGGTCCAGATGGGTTCACAGCCGAATTCTACCAGACATACAAAGAGAAGCTGGTACCATTCCTTCTGAAACTATTCCAAATAATCCAAAAAGAGGGAATCCTTCCCAAATCATTTTATGAGACCAACATCATCCTGATACCAAAACCCGGAAGAGACCAACAAGAAAAGAAAACTTCAGGCCAATATCCATGATAAGCATAGATGCAAAAATCTTCAATAAAATACTGGCAAGCCGATTGCAACAGCACATCAAAAAACTTATCCATCATGATCAAGTAGGATTCATCCCAGGAATGCAAGGCTGGTTCAACATACGCAAGTCTATAAATGTAATTCACCACATAAACAGAACCAAAAACAAAAACCACATGATTATCTCAATTGACTCAGAGAAGGCATTTGACAAAATTCAACAGTCCTTTATGCTAAAAACCCTCAATAAACTAGGTATTGATGGAACGTATCTCAAAGTAATAAGAGGTATTTATGACAAACCAACAACAAATATCATACTGAATGGGCAAA
The DNA here is from genome assembly GCF_049354715.1 of Callithrix jacchus. Classification (NCBI taxonomy): domain Eukaryota; kingdom Metazoa; phylum Chordata; class Mammalia; order Primates; family Cebidae; genus Callithrix; species Callithrix jacchus. Next base: position 38,390,727 of record NC_133511.1, on the reverse strand, counting down.
AACTGAAAGCATTCCCTTTGAAATCTGGCACTAGACAAGGATGCCCTCTCTCACCACTCCTATTCAATATAGTACTGGAAGTTCTAGCCAGAGCAATCAGGCAAGAAAAAGAAATAAAGGGTATTCAAATAGGAAAGGTGAAAGCCAAATTGTCTCTATTGGCAGATGACATGATAATATACCTAGAAGACCCAATCGCCTCAGCCCAAAATCTCCTGAAACTGATAAGCAACTTCAGCAAAGTCTCAGGATATAAAATCAATGTGCAAAAATCACAAGCATTCCTATACACCAATAACAGACTTAAAGAAAGCCAAATCAAGAACAAACTACCATTCACAATTGCTACAAAAAGAATAAAATACCTAGGAATACAACTTCCAAGGAACAGAAGAGACATCTTCAAGGAAAACTACAAACCACTGCTCAATGAAATAAGAGAGGACATAAACAGATGGAGAAATATTCCATGTTCATGGTTAGGAAGAATCAATATCATGAAAATGGCTGTACTGCCCAAAGTAATTTACAGATTCAATGCTAACCCCATCAAGCTACCACTGACTTTCTTCACAGAACTGGAAAAAAACACCACGAACTTCATATGGAACCAAAAGAGAGCCCACATAGCCTAGTCAATTCTAAGCAAAAAGAACACAGTGGTAGGCATCACACTACCAGACTTCAAACTATACTACAAGGCTGCAGTAATCAAAACAGCATGGTACTGGTACCAAAACAGAGATATAGATCAATGGAAAAGAACAGAGGCATCGGAGGCAACATAACATATCTACAACCATGCAATCTTTGATAAACCTGACAAAAACAAGCAATGGGGAAAGGATTCCCTGTTTAATAAATGATATTGGGAAAACTGGCTAGCCATGTGCAGAAAGCAGAAACTGGACCCCTTCCTGACACCTTACACCAAAATTAACTCCAGATGGATTAAAGACTTAAACATAAGACCTGGCGTCATAAACACCCTAGAAGAAAATCTAGCCAAAACCATTCAGGACATAGGAGTAGGCAAGGACTTTATGACCAAAACACCAAAAGTATTGGCAACAAAAGCCAAAATAGACAAATGGGACCTAATGAAACTCCACAGCTTCTGCACAGCAAAAGAAACAGTCACTAGAGTGAATTGGCAACCAACAGAATGGGAAAAAATTTTTGCAGTGTACCCATCTGACAAAAAAGGGCTGATATCCAGAATGTACAAAGAACTCAGAACAGAAAATGAAACACCACATATTCTCACTCATAGGCGGGTGAGGAAAAATGAGAACACATGGACACAGGGAAGGGGGTACTACACAGTGAAGTCTATTGGGGGGAATAGGGGAGGGACAGCTGAAGGCAGGCGGAGCTGGGGAGGGATAGCCTGGGGAGAAATGCCAAATGTGGGTGAAGGGGAGGAAGGCAGCAAAACACACTGCCATGTGTGTACCTATGCAGCTATCTTGCATGATCTGCACATGTACCCCAAAACCTAAAATGCAATAAAAAAAAAAAAAAAGAAAAAAAAAAAGCCAGCAGGGCTTTTGGGCCTGTGGAGTTAGCACACTGGATTCCCGCCCTCCCCGAATTCTGGCCAGGAGACTGCATTTGGTTGGAATCATTAGAAAGTTCAGGGTCGGGCGCAGTGTTCAAGCCCATAATCCCAGCACTTTGGGAGTCCGAGGCGGGTGGATCACGAGGTCAGGAGATTGAGACCATCCTGGTCAACATGGTGAAACCCGGTCTCTACTAAAAATACAAAAAATTGGCTGGGCATGGTGCGCATGCCTGTATTCCCAGCTACTCAGGAGGCTGAGGCAGGAGGCGGAGGTTGCGGTAAGCCGAGATCGCGCCATTGCACTCCCGCCTGGGTAACAAGAGCGAAACTCCATCTCAAAAAAAAAAAAAAAAAAAAAAAAAAAAAAAAAATACAGTTCAGGTGGAGGTTTTCATCTCCCTGTGGTCTTTTCCCAGTACCTCTGGCAGGCCTCCCTAAGGACTCCTGTGAACCAAAGCAGAAATGACTTCCCAGGGGACCCAGAGAGCCCACAGACCCTTTCCCATAGCTTTTTCTACCCCTCTCTAAGTTTACTTACCTCTCTAAGTTTACTCAGTTTTAGGTAAGGTCAGAATATTCTCCAATGATCTAGACTGTCAGGTTCCCCAGTGAGAGTGTTCAGGGGTAGATAATTCCCCCACCCACTTCACAGCTTGGGCACTCACAGTATTTGGGGTGTCTCCTGGGTTCTGTAGGATCAATCTGCTTTCCTCAAGGGGTCTGTGGGTTCTCTCAGTTTTCCTCGTTTATTCCTGCAGTAGTTCTGCAGCAAAAGTTCACAGTGAGATTCTCCATACTCCGCTCTGTCTGTCCAAGTGGGGCTGCAATCTAGTCCAGACTCCTGTCTGCCATGACATGATCTAGCCTAGTTTTTTTGACTTTGTTCTGTTGGTTCAAACAAGAAGAAATAATTTTCTTTGGCTAATTAAAACCCAGAGAGAAGGGATATGAAAAGTCAAAAGGGACGAAATCATGGGATAGTGGTATGGAGATAAGGACAGATGATAGTTATTTTTCTGGATGACAACTACCTCTTTGAGCTGGCTTTCCTACAGTGCATCGATGGCTTTACCTCCATAGGCACCAGGAGTTAGTTTTAGAGTCCATTTTGGAAGATCTGTCCCTGGGAGTCTTCAGAGAACATTCTATAGGTGCTGTGTGGATGTAGTCTGTCCCCACTTTCACCACTTGCCTCTTGCCAGTGATCACTCAGCAGCCCTTTTCCTAGAAGACACTACTGGGAGCCTACTCAGTGACTGTCATGCTATTCTACGACTTGAGGCTGGGGTTCACTGTAGTTGCTCTATGTTCCATACTCCAGCCTGGGAGCCATGTCTATCAAGAACATGCCCCTGCCTTCTAGCAGGACATGGCTATCTGTTTTGTGTCTGGTACTTTGGAAGGTAATTAGAAACATCTTAGGTTGGTTGGAGATTACACTATACTAGAGGGAAACAGAAAATAACAATATGAGTTATGATGTAATGTGATAGAAGTAATTGTAGACTCTTTTATTAGGAGTAGCAATGCATTACTGCAGTCACATACATCAGTGTGAATTTACTTCTTATTCTTTCCAAAGAGACAACTGTCTGAACAAAAGGTTTAAATGGTAGGAGGAAAGGAGGGAGTGGAACTAAGAATCTCAGTTTTGACATAGGCCACACTAACTGGAAAAGAGATGCTAGAAGGAGAAGTTAGAAGATCTTTAAGAAAAGCTGTGACTGTTGCAGAGCTTTCCCTGTTTTGGCTTTTTCTACAGTATTGTTGCATTTACTTGCTCCAGGTACTCACTAGGTCATTATGACATTAACCTGTGAACAGACTTATTTCAGCTTTGACTAGCCTGGCCTGTTGCTTCAATGCCATATGAATAGCACTCACAATACCTGCTTTGGCTATAAATATGATACCTGGCCCGTTCCCTCCTCCTTCTCCTTCCCAGAGATTTTCACAGAAACTTGTATATCAAGTAGGTCTGAGAAATCGTCCTGCCTGTGTAACCCCAAACTCAGAGTACAATAAAAGGAGTTTTAGAATCTGATGGAATAGAAATACCAAAGAAATGTTTTCTTCTCACTCATATTTGATTTAAGGCTGAATAGACTGTCAAGACTCACTTTAGTTACCACAATTCAGGTCAAGATGTCTAAATGTAAGTGAATCAAAAAGTCATTATGACCTGAGAAGTGTCTCATCAATTACCTTGTAGACTGTAGAGACCAAAGCCTTATGGCTTATTATGCCAAGAGCACATTGACTAGTTGGGGAGAAAGGAGTGATGTTTTGGCTTTCTTGACTAATTTATTTGAAGCATGTAAACTATTAACGATGTTAAGATTTTGACATCTAACTTGAAGCCTGAGAAAGCAAAGGGAATGTGTTATTCTTCAGTTTTCACATGAACTTAGAGTTCTGGTTAAATATTCCTCAAGTTATATCTAACAAATGGTAGTATACCTTTAATTACAGAATTACAGAGATAAGGCATTATGTTCACAATTATTAAAAACAATTATAATTAAAAAATTTTTATGATATTTAAAAATTAGAGTAGAAGCCTTAAAATGCTGAAGGTACAAGGACTTTTTCTGTGCATATTTGTGTGTGTGCATTTTTTTAGTATTACATCTGCAAGCTCCAGCTCCTGCATGATAGGATTACATCATATTGCTTTAGATGTTAAGTTATAAAGTCATTTATAATGCTAACTTTTTATTTATCTGTATATCTAAGATCTCTCTATATATTTTAAGACCTAAGGAGTGCTAAAATGAACACACAACACCAATTAGAACTAAAAAATAATTAATATATTTTAAGTCTATGTGTGCCCCGCTCCAAGTCACATTCTTTTTCTAATTCTGAAAAATTTTAGGTTCTATACATATGTTTTGTTAGAATTTTAGGATATGTGTTTGAATATTCATAAAGTTTAAATAATTTAAGTCATACTGTTTATATTGCACCTCCACTACAGGAGGTGACATTCCAATGATGGATTCTTTCTTAGCCTTCATCCTTGAGAGTTTGTGAAACAGAGCCCCTAGCCAGCCTCAGGGTGAGAAACAAACCTTTATTTTAAATCCCTGAGACTTGGGGCATTGGAATTGGTGATTACTTATGCCATCTTGACCAATACAAAAATCGTGACTCAAAGTAGGATGCCTAATAACAACAACCTAAAATATGCAAAGCAGTTGGCATTGACTTAATGGTCAGGGTGTGACTAGTGAGGAAATTGCTATCAAAGGCTGGAAATACACCAATCCATTTAGGTAACAGCAAAACATTTAGTGAAATTAGTGCCCATGGTTTTTTGGGGGAAGAAGATCTTGTACATAACAAACTTCTTGCGATAGAAGAGTGGGTGAGAAAAGAATTATTTTGCGATGTGTGTTTATTGCTATGATGTCTTGGTCAGTTATGAAGAGAAACACATATACCTAGAGAAAATGGACCAATTTACAAACAGAAATGAAGGAGAACAGAGGAAACCCATGATTCTTGGATTCATGGGATTATTGTTTGGGATTGGCTTCTCAACCTCAAAAAATAAACAAAATTAAAAAAAAATCTTAAAACACAAAGTTTGATTAAATATTTATTTACTCTATTTACTCTTCCTTGATTTTGTGCCATGGGGTTATACTGTTATTCTCTCTTCCAGTATTGTTACTTTCAATGTTTTGTTTTTATCTCTTCTGGAATTGCAACTGGCTAGCCAGGTTTCCTAACACCATTTATTAAATGGGGAATCCTTTCCCTATTGCTTGTTTTTGTCAGGTTTGTCAAAGTTCAGATGGTTGTAGATGTGTGGCATTACTTCCAAGATCTCTGTTCTATTCCATTGGTCTGTATCTCTGTTTTGGTACCAGTATCATGCAGTTTTGATTACTGTAGCTTTGTAGTATAGTTTGAGGTCAGGTAATGTGATACCTCCAGCTTTGTTCATTTTGCTTAGGATTGCCTTCGCTATGCAGACTGTTTTTTGGTTCCATATGAAGTTTAAGGTGTTTTTTTCCTGTTCTGTGAAAAAAGCCAATGGTAGCTTGATGGTGATAGCATTGAATCTATAAATTACTTTGGACGCTATTGCCATTTTCACAATATTGATTCTTCCCAAGCATGAGCATGGAATGTTTTTTCATCTGTTTGTGTCTTCTCATTTCCTTGAGCAGAAGTTTGTAGTTCTCCTTGAAGAGCTCCTTCACATCCCTGGTTAGTTGTATTTCTAGGTATTTTATTCTCTTTGTAGCAGTTGTGAATGGGAACTCACTTATAATTTGCTCTCTATTACTGGTATAGTAATGCTTGTGATTTTTGCACATTGTTTTTGTATTCTGAGATTTTGCTGAAGTTGCTTATCATCTTAAGTTTTTGGGCTGAGATGATGGGGTCTTCTAAATATACAATTATGTCATCTGCAAATGGAGACAATTTTACTTCCTCTTTTCCTAATTTAATACCCTTTATTTCTTTTATGCCTGATTGCTCTGGCTAGAACTTCCAATACTGTGTTGAATAAATAAAAAATGTATTTAAAATTAAAAAAAATTTCAGCAGCCACATCTTGGGATCAATTGATAATCAGGCTCCTTCTATTCCCCACCTCCAATCATTTTTATATTGAGCTTATAATCCATCTATCCTTTAAATTTTTAATGTATTTCTTACTGTCTAATCATGTCACTCATATTTTATATCAGTAGATTTTGGGACTCAAGTGTAGAATACAGTTATCTTTACTAGGTTTTACTTCCCTATATTTATTCTTTGCTCCAGCCTATAAATAAACTTGGCAGATTTTGACATCGAATGAACTGCTATTTCACCCTCTCATCTGTAAATCTTATATGCTATCACCTGTTCTTATGCAAATTATTGACAGAAACTTAAATGAATTAGAGCTTGGCACACAAGTAGAGAATTTATGATGTTGACAAGAACCAATTTTTGTTCTGAGATTTCAGGACCCTTTCCTTGAATTATAGAGATCTAGGTGGCATGTACTTTAAAAGATGTGCTTTTTGTAAGCCCAGTCCAGTTATCTTACCTCATTACTTCATTTTCTCAAAAACACTCTTTTGTAATATAAAGTAAATGAAAAACCAGAAGGTCAGGTTGTCAATGTTAGATAGTAGAAGTTGAGTAGAAAATGTAATCTTCTAATTTTCTTGCTGGCTCTCTCTCTACATTTTTTTCAAGATTATTTTTTCCTAAAACAACATCTTCCTGCACTTCTACTATTCAGGTATATAAAAAAATTTAAACAGAATGTAGGTGGTTTCCAAACATGGCAATGTAAGAATTATTAGGGGAAGATTTTAAAATATAGCAGAGTCCTGAAACCGTCCTCCAAGATTCTGATGGAGTATCTTGGGATGGAAGTCAAGAATTCGCATTTTTCAAAAGATCCCTGTGTTGTGCATCTACCTCAGACTTCGGATAACTACCTTTGGGACAAATGCCAAACAAAAAGCAATTTATTGTAATGAGCAAGTGGGTAAACTCTAGACTAGACTTCTTATTAGTATAAGCAGACATCTTTTTAGACACTGATTTACAACAAAAAGTTCAGAGAATTTTCAGCAATGAGAGACTAAACATGATTATGGAAGGATTGCTGGCATGAGAGTATTGCATCTTTGCTATAGCATGTTGTTTTTGTCATTTTCAGTTCCATCTCAAAACACACGAAAGAAAATATTGAAAATAGTTTGGATTAGGGAGATGAGATAACATTGACGTCTCCCAATCTTCATTTTAGCCTATATGCTTATACATGTTTATATCACTATAATTACAGTATGCATTGCAACTTAGTTTACGCTTTTCAATTATCACTATTTCTTAAACTTTTGCCCCATTGCTACCTAGTGTTCAGAAGTACAGGTTGAGTGTTTCAAAACATTCTTTAAAACTGGGTTTCCGTAAGTTAGATAATAAGCCCATATTACTCTTTATAGTTGTGTATAATTTTATAATTTTCTATCATTATGGATAATTGTAAAAAATAAAAGCTTCTGAATAAGATACTTTTTCTTATTTTAAAAATTATTTCCCTAGAACATATTTCCAGGAATAGTATTACTGCACCAAAATAGAAACACGTTTCAAGTTCTTTCTTCTTTTTTGAGACAGAGTTTCACTCCATCACCCAGGCTAGAGTGTAGTGGCATGATCTTGCCTCACTGCAACCTCCGTCTCCCAGGTTCAAGTTTTTCTCCTGCCTCAGCCTCCTGAGTAGCTGGGATTACAGGTGTGTGTCACCACACCTGGCTAATTTTTCTATTTTTAGTAGAAACAGGGTTTCACTATTTTGGCCAGGCCAGTCTCAAACTCCTGACCTCAAGTGATTCAACTGCCTCAGCCTACCTGGGATTACAGAAGTGAGCCACTGTACCCAGCCTTCCCTGTTATTATAATTACTTTCCTAAGTGATTAACACCCAATTATAATGCCATCAGAAAAGTATTCATGTATAAGTTTCACAAGAAGTTTACCAAATCAGATATTATTGATGCCCTTTTAAAATGTCTGGATATTTTAAAGGAACCATGGTAAACCATCATGTTTTATTTTATGTTCTATTTTCCCAGTAATTGTATTAATGCCAGTCAAATAGTATACTTTCTCTTTACTTTCTGTTATTTTCAAGTAGAATACTTTCTAAGATAGAAATGTGTGGCTCTGTCAGGCAGAAAAGCTGGGATCTACTAAGATGGCCAAACTAATTCGTATTGGTCAGCCTTTGCTATAGTAAAATGAACAGAGAAGCTCAAGAGCTTAAACAGTGGCATTGGTTTTTCTTGCTCATGGGTGCATGGAGCAGTTTTAGTGCAGCTTAGTCTGGTTATCTTCTGTTTGGGTACACACACATTCTTATTCTAGGATCCAGGATGAAGAGAATGGCTCTGTCTAGGACATGCAATTTTCATGGCAAAGGGAAGAACCGCAAGAAACCAAGCCAAAACAATGAGTCCACATTAAAGCTTCCGTTGAGGATTGGCACTGGGTCACTTCTGCTCATAATCCATAGGCCCATGCAGGTTACATGACCATGTGGGTGGAAAGTCTCATACGTACCCAAGAAGGAGCCTGAAGCCTCAGCCAGTTCCTGTTTAATAAATAGAATATAAAAGAAGAATTTAGTTAGGAATAAGTATCATGAGTGATTAGATACTAGACTTATTGAATATTAAGTGTCATGAGTGATTAGACATTAGTAATATTGAATATTAAGCCTTGATTAAAGTCTTCTTGTATTTTATGCATTATTATCTCGGAACTCTGGGTTGCCGTGGTCAGGGACTGATAGAGGACACTATGGAATATGGCCACGAGGCAAGGGCATTAATATCTGTTGAACAGGACTGGTGGTGATCAGCAGAGATAACCTATTGAATTCGAAAACCAAGCTCTCTGTCACACCAGAATAAGGGTTGCTGGAGGGCATTTAAAATCTCTTCAGTAGTGCCAGCACTTGGGGAAGCACCCGCTACTCAGCAGACCTTGGAAGGGAACATCCCTGTACTTGGGAGAGTTGGAGAACACTCCACTCCCCTACAGTCTTGGGGAAGGACTGATACCAGAGAGCCCAACCTGTAGCTACCTGGGGGCTTAATTGTTTCTATGTGGTGCTGTGCTCTACTGGTTACAATCTGTGCCTGCTTTCACTCCCTGTTTCTGTACCTGGGTCCTCTTTTGTAAATAGCAAGAAGTAGCATAATTCTTGAAGCCTTTGTTCTTGACAGGCATAACATAAAGGGCTGACAATTCTCACTGCCCCCATTTCAGTTACTTGAAAGCCCTGGTCCCTCGTTTCTTAGACACGTGATTACCCTACTTACCCTGCCCCGTTTTTTACCTAATGAAAGTCGTGTCCAGGTACTTGGGGCCACTACTGGTCTCTGCGTACTGGTGGTAGTGGTTCACTGGGTCCAACACTTTTTTCTTATTTTGGTGTATCACATCTTTATTTCTCCAGTCTCTCTTTTCTGCACCTGTAGAGAATACCCTCTAGACCCAGCGGGGTTGGACCCTGCATGACCAAGCCAGATAACAGGATGGGGAATATACTCTGCCTACAGAGACGTTCCTCAGGTTGCATGGCTGTGGATGTGTCTGTATGATAATCCTCATAGGAGGTGAGAAGATACAGTTGGGAATAACCCCTGAAGTCTTCTTTACTTACATGGTACTTGTTCTCTTATATATTTTCCTATCATAGAATTTAACACATTTTATTGACATTTATTGCTAAATTTTCTCTTGTAGACTTCAAGTTCCTCCAGAGCAGAAAAAGTGATTTACTCACTTTTGTGTATCCCTAGTGTCGGTGACACTATAGAACATGCAAACGTTCGCAAAATACATATATTAAGCAAATGGTTTTAGTCTCCGCTTCTGGAAAAATTATCAGCTTCAGCGTTCTTTTGTTTTAGAACTAATAAAAGGTAATACAAGTTAATCTGTTCTAAAATTACTAGACTCTTCTAAAGTACCTTTTTAATGCCTTTTTTTAAATGAAAATATTCCTACTCCTATTTATTTTAAAATCTACTTCAAGACTATAGGAGGAAAAAAAACCAGGATTTTCGTTTGTATTAAGTGACATCATAAGCATTAGGAGACATTAGAACTCCACTTAGAAGTTCAGTGCACATTCAGCCTCACGCTCTCAATTCAATAGAGGTTCTCTGGTCAAGTTGAGCACTGCTTGGGAAGAAGATAAATGTATAACAGACTGACTTTTCTACTCTCAAAGAGAGAAACTGAAAGGTTGTCTGCCAAAGAAAAATGTTTCTATTGAAAAATTATTTTTTAAAAGATTTCAAATCTGGGTGTAGAGCTGAAAGTACACATCGTCATCACTGAAGATGTCTTGACATTGTTAGAAAGTTGATAAGAGGAAGGAAAATATTAAAAGGCAATACAAATTCAGAAAGGAAGCTCTACAGTCAGAACCAGTTCATTCACCAGGCACAGAAGGAACAGTGCCTAGAAACCATACTTACAGCAGCTCTTAAAAATGAAAACAATTTTAATATCTTTGAAAATCTAAAACAGGGAAATAAAACATAATAATAAATCCAGCCTGGAATATAGCTGTCTTTGTGCCAAGTTCGTCATAAATGTAACTTTAAATATTTTTTAATGAAGGAAGGTGTCATAAAGGCAAAGTGCCTAGAGTCCACTAAAGTCATCACGCAGTCCTGTGAGTAAACTTTTCAAAGTAGGAGGAGGAGGCATAGAGCCACTGAGCTGAGCAGAGGTCTCCATAATTGTAGACTTGGCCTCATTCTCAGGGCTGTGAGTAGAATTATTTTAATTTTTCCCAAGCTAACACTGTTTAGTTCTTAATGCTAGAGGTGACTTGGAGCAAGATCATGATGAAAATTATTTAGGGGTCTTCCATCTTCTGTGTGTGTGTGTGTGTGTGTGTGTGTGTGTGTGTGTGTGTATGAATGTACATACATGCAGTTCAGTCCTTTTTTTTTTGATTATATAGAATGTGTTGAGCACTCTTCGAACCATCAGTTAACAAAGGAGAAAAAAACCCTCAACAGTCTCTCTCTCTGGACCAGTGGAGTCCAGTGTATGATCTGTAGACTGGCTGACGGCTTTATTATTTTAATTTGAAATTAATTACATATATATATTCCTGGTTCACAATCAGATCTTATATTCATTAAAAAGAATGGCCATTAATCTCTCATGGTTTTTATCATAATGAAGATGTTCAAAAATGTATTTGTATATCCAGATTTTCACCTACACCCACCTCTGCTTCCTTTTTTCAGTTTTGAGGACATGGGTAGGTAGAGGGTTAGAGTGAAATGTAGCAATGTAGTGTTGTGGTGACCAGGCGAAAGAACAGTGAGGAAGGAAAGTGAGAGGGAAGGAGAGGAAGAGAAGAAAAGGAGAGAAGAAATAAGGATGGGGGAGTAGGGAAGAGACATAAGAGAGGCACACAATATTGTAAACAGAATCAAATGTGCAACACATAAGTGGCACGGAGTCTTTAAATGCACACTTTTTAGGTATACAGATGTATAAGTACTTTCTCAACATTTTACTATGGAAATTTGCTAGTATACAAATTAATCAGAACAAATTTTACAGTACCATGCATTCACCACACAAATTACCATCAATATTTTACTATATTTGTCCTACAGCATATATATTTATCTCTCCTTCCTCTCGCCATCCATTAGTCTTTCTTTTTATTGAATGTATTTCAAAGTAAATTGCTGTTGGGGACTTACCCTGTAACTTTGTACATGTTTGTTTACAGGTTACTTTTTTCTTTTGAGATAAAATTTATATACAATTAAAAGTCACAAATCTTCAGTAAACATTAGCTGAGTTTTGATGAACACAAACAATGTTTGGTTTTCTATTCTGAATTACCTCACTTAGAATAATAGTCTCCAATTCCATTCTATATGTGTACATAGAGTTTCATTCTTCTTACATGTGTCTTGCCACTTATCCCAGCACCATTTGTGGAATAGGATGTCCTTTCCCCACTTTGTGTTTTGTTTGCTTTGTCAAAGATCAGCTGACTGTAACTATTTGGCTTTATTCTTGGGTTCTCTTTTCTGTTTCCTTGGTCTATATGCCTATTTTTATACCGGTACCATGATGCTTTGGTGACTATGACCTTATAGTATAGTTTAAAGTTGGTTTAATGTAATGCCTCCAGATTTGTTCTTTTTGCTTAGCCTTCCTTTGGCTCTGCAGGCTCTTTTTTGATTCCATATGAATTTTAGGTTCTTTTTTTTTTTGTCTAGTTGTGTGAAGAATGATGGTGGTATTTTGATGGGAATTGCACTGAGTCTGTAGGTTGCTATTGGCAGTATGGTCATTTTCACAATATTGATTCTACCCATCCATGAGCATGGAATGTGTTTCCATTTGTTTGTGTCATTTTTGATTTCTTTCAGTAGTGTTATGTAGTTTTCCTTGTAGAGGTCTTTTACTTCCTTGGTTAAGTATATGCCTAAGTATTTTATTTTTTGCAGCTATTGTAAGAGGTTGAGTTCTAGATTTGTTTATTCCCTTGGTTGCTGTTGGTGTATAGGAGAGCTACTCATTTGTGTACATTAATTTTGTATCCTTAAACTTTGCTGAATTCATTTACTGGTTGTAGGAGTTTCTTGGATGAGTCTTTAGGGTTTTCTAATTATACAATCATATCAGCAAAAAGTGACAGTTCAACTTCTCTTTACTGATTTGGATGCCCTTTATGTCTTTCTTTTGTCTGATTGCTCTGGTTAGTATTTTCAGTACTATGTTTAATAGAAGTGTTGAAAGTGGGTATCTTTGTCTTGTTCTGGTTCTCAGAGAGAATGCTTTCAACTTTTCCTCATTAAGTATAATATTGGCTGTGGGTTTTTCATAGATGGCTTTTATTACATTGAGGTATGTCCCATGCATGCTGATTTTGCTGAGGGTTTTAATCATAATGGGATGGTGGATTTTGTCAAATGCTTTTTCTGCGTCTATTGAGATGATCATGTGATTTTTGTTTGTTTGTTTTTAATTCTGTTCATATGGAGTATCACATTTATTGACTAATGTATGTGAAACCATCCCTGCATCCCTAGTATAAAACCCACTTGATTGTGATGGATTATCTTTTTGATACACTGTTAGATTTTGTTCACTAGGATTTTGCTGGGGACTTTTTCTTCTATTATATGTTCACCGGGGATATTGGTCTGTAGTTTTCTTTTTTGTTATTGTTTTGTCCTTTCCTGGTTTGGGTATTAGGGTGATACTGGCTTCATAGAATGATTTAGGGAGGATTCCCTCTTCTTCTATCTTGTGAGATAGTTTCAGTAGGGTTGGAACCAATTCTTTGAGTGTCTGATAGCATTCAGCTGTGAATTCATTTGATCCTAGACTTTTTTTTTTTTGCAGTTTTAAAATAACTATTTCAATCTTGCTTCTTGTTATTAGTCATGGGTTCAAAGTTATTATATCTTCCGGGTTTAATCTAGGAGGGTTGTATATTTCCAGGAACTTAATCCATCTCCTCTAGGTTTTCTAGTTTATGTTCATAAAGGTGTTCATATTAGCCTTGAATAATCTTTTGTATTTCTGTGGTATCAATAGCAATATTTCCTGTTTCATTCATAATCGAGTTTATTTGGATCTTCTCTCTTTTTCTTTTGGTTAATCTCACTAATGGCCTATTTTATTTACCTTTTCAAAGAAGTAGATTTTTGTTTCATTTGTATTTTGTATTTGTTTTGTTGTAATTTCATTTAGTTCTGCTCTGATCTTTGTTATTTCTTTTCTTCTGCTTGGTTTAGGTTTGGACTGTTCTTGTTTCTATAGTTTTGTAGCATGTGGCCTTAGATTGTCTATTTGTGCTCTTTCAGAATTTTTGATGTACATCTTTAATGCTATGCATTTTCCTCTTAGCACCACTTTTGCTGTATCCCAGATATTTTGATAGGTTTTGTCTCTATTATCATTCAGTTCAATGAATTTTTAAATTTTCTTCTGGATTTCATTGTTGACCCCATGATCATTCATGAGCAGTTTATTTAATTTCCATGTATTTGCATGGATATGTGGGTTTCTTTTGGAATTGATTGCCAGTTGTAGTCCACTGTGGTTTGAGACAGTATTTAATATACTTTTTACTTTTTTAGATTTACTGGGACTTGTTTTGTGGCCGATCTGGGAGAATGTTCCATATGCTGATGAATAGAATGTATATTCTTCAGTTGTTCAGTAGAATGTTCTGTAAATATCTGTTAAGTCCATTTGTTTTAGTGCGTAGTTTAAATCTACTGTTTCTTTACTGACTTTCTGTCTTGATGACCCTTCTAGTGCTGTCAGTGGAGTATTAACGTAAACCACTATTATTGTGTTGCTGTCTATCTCATTTCTTAGGTGTAGTAGTAATTGTTAATTTGGGAGCTCCAGCATTAAGTGCATATATATTTAGGATTGTGATAATTTCCTGTTGGACTAGTACTTCTATCATTTTATAATATCCCTTTGTCTTTTTTAACTGTGGTTTCTTCAAAGTTTGTTTTGTCTGACGTAAGAATAGCTACTCCTGCCTGCATTTGGTGTCAATTTCCATAGAATATATTTTTCCATTTCTTTACCTTAAGTTTATGTGAGTCCTGATGTGTTAGGTGAGTTTCCTGAAGATAGCACAAACTTGGTTGTTGAATTTTTGTCCATTCTGTATATTTTAGATGGAGCATTTAGGACATTTACATTCAATGTTAGTACTGATGTGTGGTACTATTCTATTCATTGTGCTATTTGTTGACTGAATACCTTCATTTTTCAATGTGTTATTGTTATATAAGTCCTGTGAGATTGATGCTTTTATGAGATTCAATTTAGTTCTTATAGTGCTGGCTTGGTAGTGGTGAATTATCTCAGCATTTGTTTGTCTGAAAAAGACTGTATCTTTCCTTCACTTATGAAACTTAGTTTCACTGAATACAAAATTCTTGGCTGAGAATTTTGTTTCAGGAGGCTAAAAACAGGACTCCAATTCCTTCAGTTTGTAGAGTTTCTGCTGAGAAATTTGCTGCTAATCTGTTAGGTTTTCTTTTATAGGTTACCTGGTACTTTTGCCTCATAACTCTTAAAATTATTTTCTTTGTCTTGACTTTAGATAACCTGATGACTATATGCCTAGGTGATGATGATTTTGTGAATTTCCCAGGTGTTCTTTGAGCTTCTTTTATTTGGATGTCTAGATCTTCATTAAGGCTGGAGAAATTTTCCTCAATTATTCCCTCAAATATGTTTTCCAATCTTTTAGATTTTTCTTCTTCCTTGGGAATACCAATTATTCTTAGCTTTGGACATTTAACATAGTACCATACTTCTTGGAGGTTTTGTTCATTTTTAAAATTATTTTTTCTTTGTCTTTGTTGGATTGTGTTTACTCAAAAACTTGTCTTTGAGTTCTGAAGTTCTTTTTTGTACTTGTTTGATTATGTCACTGAGACTTTCCAGTGCATTTTGCTTTTCTCTAAGCATGACTTTTATTTCTAGACTTTACAATTGTTTTTATTTATTCTATTTCACTGAAGATGTTTTTCTTTCATATCCTGTGTCATGATTTAGATTTCTCTAAGTTGGACTTTACCTTTCTCTGGTGCCTCCTAGATTAATTTAAAAATTGACCTTCTGAATCCTTTTTCTGACAATTCAGAGATTTCATCTTGGCTTGGATCCACTGCCAATGAGCTAGTGTGATATTTTAGGGTGTGAAAGAACCTTGTTTTGTTCTATTACTAGAATTGTTTTTTTTTTTTTTGGTTCCTTCTCATTTGGGTCGACTATATCAGAGGGACGATCTGGGACTCAAGAGCTGCTGTTCAGATTCTTTCTTTCCATGGGGTGCACCTGTGATGTGGTATTTTCTCTTTTTCCCTAAGAATGGGGCTTCCTGAGAGTCAAACTGCAGTGATTGTTTTTGCTTTTCTGGGTCTAGCTACCCAGTGGAGTTACTGGGCTCCAGACTGGAACTGGGGAATGCCTGCAGAGTCCTATGATGTGATCTGTCTCCAGGTCTTTTAGCTGCAAATATCTGTTCTGGTAGGTGTAGCAGGGGAGTGAAGTGGACTCTTTGAGGGTCCCTGGCTGTATTTTTGTTAGTGCAGTGGTTTATGTTAGTTGGCCTCCAACCAGGAAGTGGTGCTTTTGAGAGTGCATCAGCTGTGGTACTTAGGAAGGATGTAAACTTGTCCTAGGATTTCTGGTTAAGTATTCAGTTTCCTCAGGCAGTGGGCAGGGCCATAGAGCTCCCAAGATAAATGACTTTTGTCTTCTGCTACCAGGGCAGGTAGAGAAGGACCACCACATTGGGGCAAGGATATATGTATTTAAACAGACTCTCCTTGGGTGGAATTTGCTGCAGATGCTGTGGGGATTGAGGTTGTGGTTTACAAGTCAATGAGGATTATAGCTGCCTCTGCTTGGTCATACAGATCACCAGGAAAATTGGGGAAAGCAGCAGTCACAGGCCTCACCCAGCTCTTACACAGCCTGAAGTCCTAAAGGTCCATCTCACTCTCACCATGCCCCCTGAACAGAAAGGAGTCTATTTCCAGTCAGTTGGTGACCAAGTTCCCCAGACTACCAACCTCCCTGCTGAGGAAGCAAGCAGATTCACAGTTTTTCAGCATCTCAGGAAACTGCAGCAGTGATCTCATTCCTTCAAATGATTTGTGGATTCTCTCAGCTTTCCTGGTATGCTCTTGGAGGAAAAGTTCATGATGTGAATCTCCACACTGTTCTGTCCATCCAAGCTGGAGCCGCAAGCTACTCCTGCCTCCTATCCACTACTTTTATCCTCCGCTGGAGCCGCAGTCTAGTCCTGCCCCCTATCCACTACTTTTATCCTCTGCTGGAGCTGCAAGCTAGTCCTGCCTCCTACCACTACTTTTATCCTCCCCTGGAGCCTTTATTCTTACAGTATCTTTTGAGGAACAACAGTTTAAATTTTGATGAAATCTATTTAATCGATATTTTTTAATAGCTGTGTCCACTGTAACAAACCTTTGTCCACTCCCAAGTCACAAAGATATCCTCCTATGATTATTTCTGAAAGCTTTTTGATTTTAGCATTTATGTGTGGATCTGAGTTCCATCTCAAATTAATCCTTGTATATTGTGAGGTAGGAGGTTGTGGTTTCTCTTTTTGTACATGGCTAACCAACTTTCTTGATGTCTTTTGTTGAAAAGACTTTTTCCCCTGTTTGACTGTGGCTTTGATGCTCTTGTCAGGAATCTAATAATTGTACAAGTTCAGGTCTACTTTTGGGCTTCGTATTTTGTTCCACTGATCCATTTTTGTGGATTCTTATGTCACTTATCACACTGTTTTCATTACTGTAGCTGTATAATAAGTCTGAGAGTCAGTGTAAGTCATCTAACATTTTCAAAATTGTTTGGGATAGCATAGGCCCTTTGAAATTCTATGAAATATTAAAATTAGCTTGTTAATTTTTACAAAACCTACTTGAGTTTTGACTAGGATTGAATTTAATCTATAAATGAATTTGGGGAGAATTAACATTATGAAATATTGGTTTCAATCCGTAACTGTGACATATGGCTACATTTTTTCTCTTTATGTCTTATTTTACTATGTCTTGGAAAGCTCTTTTAACTGTAGCTCATTTTCAGGTTGCTGATAAAGACATTTCTGAGACTAGGTAACTTTTAAAGAAAAGAGATTTAATTGACTCACAATTCCACATAGCTGGGGAAGCCTCACAATCATGGCAGAAGATAAAAAGGTACATCTTAAAATGGTGGCAGGAAAAAGGAAGGTGAGAGAACTTGTGAAGGGAAACTCCCCCTTATAAAACCATCAGATATCTCATGAGACTTTTTCAATCAAGAGAACAGCTTGTGAAAGACCCACCCTTATTATTCCATTACTTCCCTCCAGATCCCTCGAATGACACATGGCAATTATGGGAGCCACAATTTGAGATAAGACTTGGGTAGGGACACAGACAAACAATATCATTCTCACCCTGACTCCTCCAAAATCTGATGTCCTCACATTTCAAATCCAATCATGCCTTTCCAACAGTTGCCAAAGACTTAACTCATTTCACCATTAATTCAGAAGTCCACAGTCTAAAATCTCATCTGAGTCAAGGCAAGTCCCTTCTGCCTATGAGCCTGTAAAATCAAAAGCAAGTTAGTTACTTCCTAGATACAATGGGGGTACAGACATTGGATAAATATACCCATTCCAAATGGAAGTAATTGGCCAAAATAGAGAAGCTAAAGGCCTGATGCAAATCTGAAATCCAGCAGGGCAGTCAAATCTTAAAGCTCCAAAATGAACTCCTGTGACTCTGTCTCACATCAGGGTCACACTGATGCAAGAGGTGTGTTCCCATGGTCTCGGGCAGTTCTACCACTGCGGCTTGGCAGGGTATGGCCTCCCTTCTGGCTGCTTTCATGGGCTGACATTGAGTGACTGTGGCCTTTCCAGGAGTACAATGCAAGCTATTGGTGGATATACCATTCTAGGGGCTGGAGGACAGTGGTCCTCTTCTCATGGCTCTACTATGCAGTGCCCCAAGGAAGACTGTGTGAAGGTTTCAACCTCACCATTTCCCTTTTGTACTGCCCTCCAGAGGTTCTCCATGAAGGCCCAGCCTCTGTAGCAAACTTCTGCTTAAACATCCAGGCATTTCCATACATCCTCTGAAATCTTGGTTGAGGTTCCCAAACCTCAATTCTTGACTTCTGTGCATCTATAGGCTCAATACAGATGGAAACTACCAAGGCTTTGTGCTTGCACCCTCTAAAGCCATGGCCTGAGTGGAACCTTGGCCATTTTCAGCCATGGCTGGAGTTGCTGGGATGCAGGACACTGAGTCTCTAGCTGTACACAGGCCCTGGGCCTGATCCATGAAACCATATTCCCCTCCTAGGCCTCCAGGCTTGTGATGGGAGGGGCTGCAGTGAAGTCCTCTGACATGCCCTGGAGACATTTCCCCCATTGTCTTGGTAACTTTTGGCTTATTTCTGCAAATTTCTGCCGCCTGCTTGAATTTCTTCTTAGAAAATGGGTTTTTCTTTCCTATTGCCTCATCAGGCTGCAAATTTTCTGAATTTTTATGCTTTATTTTCCTTTTAGAACTGAAGGCTTTAACAGCATCCAAGTCACATCTTGAATGCTTTGCTGCTTAGAATTTCTTCCACCAGATACCTTAAATCATCTCCCTCATGTTCAAAGTGCCACCAAATCTCTTGGGTGGGTCAAAATGCTTCTAGTCTCTTTGCCAAAATATAGAAAGAGTCACCTTTACTCCAGTTCCCAACAAATCTCTCATCTCCATCTGAGACTACCTCAGCCTGGATTTGTCTACATAATTATCAGTATTTTGATCAAAGCCTTTCAACAAGTCTCTAGGAAGTTCTAAACTTTTCCACATTTTCCTATCTACTGAGCTCTCCAGACTGTTCCAACCACTGCCTGTTACCTAGTTGGAAAGTCACTTTGACATTTTTGGGTATCTTTACAGAAGCACCCCACTCTACCAGTACCAGTTTACCATATTAGTCTATTTTCATGCTGCTAATAAAGACATACCTGAGACTGGGTAGTTCATAAGGAAAAAGAGGATTAATTGACTTACTGTTCCATGTGGTTGGTGAGACCTCACAATCATGGTGGAAGGTGAAAGGCACATTTTTTTTAATTATACTTTAAGTTCTAGGGTACATGTGCAGAATTTGCAGGATTGTTACATAGATACACACATACCATGGTGATTTGCTGCCTCCATCCCCCCCACATCACCTATGTCAGGCATTTCTCCCAATGTTATCCTTCCCCAACCTCCTCATCCCCTGCTGTCCCTCCCCTAGTCCCCAAACCCCAACAGACCTCAGTGTGTGATGTCCCCAACAAAGATCAAAAGACACAAAGAAGGGCATTACATAATGGTAAAAGGATCAATGCAACAAGAAAAGCTAGCTATCCTGAATATATATGCACTCAATACAGCCAGATGCATAAAGCAAATTCTTAATGACCTACAAAGAGACTTAGAATCCCACACAGTAATGGTGGGAGACTTTAACATTCCATTGTCAATATTAGATAGATAAATGAGACAGAGAATTAACAAGGATATCCAGGACTTGAACTCAGATCTGGACCAAGTGGACCTAATGGACATCTACAAAACTCTCCATCCCAAATCCACAGAATATACATTCTTCTCAGCACCATATCACACTTACTCTAAAATTGACCACATAATCAGAAGTAAATTACTCCTCAGCAAATGCAAAAGAATGAAAATCATAACAACCAGTCTCTCAGACCACAGTGCAATCAAAGTAGAACTCAGGATTAAGAAACTCACTCAGAACCACACAACTACATGGAAACTGAACAACCTGCTCCTGAATGACGACTGGATAAACAATAAAATGAAGGCAGAAATAAAGATGTTCTTTGAAACCAATGACGATGAAGACACAACGTACCAGAATCTCTGGGACACATTTAAAGCAGTGTCCAAAGGGAAATTTGTAGCACTGAATGCCCATATGAGAAGTGAGGCAAGATTAAAAAATCCTTACCCTGTTGTCAAAATTGAAAGGGCTAGAGGAGCAAGATCAAACAAGTTCAAAAGCTAGAAGATGACAAGAAATAACTTAGATCAGAGGAGAACTAAAGGAGATAGAGACACAAAAAAAAAAAAACCCTTCAAAAAATCAATAAATCCAGGAGCTGGTTTTTTAAAAAGATCAAACTAGACAGACTACTAGCCAGATTAATAGAAAAGAAAAGAGAGAAGAATCAAATAGATGCAATAAAAAATGATAAATGGGGTATTACCACCGATCCCACAGACATACAAACTACCATCAGAGATTACTAAAAACAACTTTTATGCACATAAACCAGTAAATCTAGAAGAAGTGAATGAATTCCTGGACATTTACACCCTCCCAAAACTAAACCAGGAAGAAGTTGAAACCCTGAATAGACCAATAACAAGGTCTGAAGTTGAGGCAGCAATTAATAGCCTACCAACCAAAAAAAGTCCAGGTCCAGATGGGTTCACAGCCGAATTCTACCACAGGTACAAAGAGGAGTTGGTACCAGTCCTTCTGAAACTATTCTAAACAATACAAAAAGAGGGAATCCTCCCTAACTTATTTTATGAAAGAAACATATGGCAGCAGACAAAAAAAAAGAGAGAGAACTTGTGCAGAGAAACTCCCCCTTATAAAATCATTGGATCTCTTGAGACTTATTCACTATCATGAGAACATCATGAAAAAGGCCCACCCTCATGATTCAATTATCTCCCACCACATCTTTCCCACGACACATGGGAATTGCGGGAGCTACAATTCAAGATAAGATTTGGGTAAGGGCACAGCCAAATCATATCAATAATTATTTTTCTCGTTTGGTTCATTATTTAGTCTTTCTGCTTAAAATAAGGATAGTTTATACACCACAGTTACAAGTATGATATTCTTCATTTTTTTTCTGTGCTTACTAATGCCAGTGAGTTTTGTACATTCAGATGATTTCCTCTTGCTCATTAATATCCTTTACTTTCAGATTGAAGTACTCCCTTTAACTTTTCTTGTATGACAGATCTGGTGTTGATGTAATCCTTCAACTTTGTTTGTCTGATAAGGTCTTTATTTCTCCTTCATGCCTGAATGATATTTTCAATAGTTACACTATCCTAAGGTGATTTTTTTTTCATCATTTTAAACATGACATCCCACTCTTTTCTGGCCTGTAATGTTTCCACCGAAAAGACTACTGCCAGACATATTGGAGCTCCATTGTATGTTATTTGTTCTTTTCTCTTGCTGCTTTTATAATCTTTACTTCATTCTTGACCTTTGGGATTTTGATTATTAAATGCCTTGAGGTTGTCTTCTTTGGGCTAAATCTACCTGCTGTTTATTATAACCTTGTTGCATTTGGATATTGATATCTTTCTCTAGGTTTGGGAAATTTTCTATTATCCCTCTCAATATACTTTCTACCTCTATCTTTTTCTCTACCTCTTCTTTCTGACGAGTAACTTATATTTGCCCCCATGAGACTGTTTTTTAGATTGGAGGCACACTTTATTTTTAAAATTTTTTTCTTTTATAACTGTGTATTTTCAAATAGCCTGTCTTCAAAATCAATAATTGTTTTGCCCACTTGATCAGTTCTGCTATTAAGAGACTCTGATGCATTTTTTAGCATATGTATTTCATTTTCACCTCCAGATTTTCTGTTTCATTCTTTTCACTTAAATGTCTTTGTTAAATTTATCTGATAGAATTTTGAATTCCTTCTCTGTGTTCTCTTAAATTTCTTTGAGTTTCCTCAACACAGCTATTTTGAATTCTCTGTCTGAAAATTCACATACGTCTCTCTCTCCAGGATTGAACCCTGGTGCCTTTTCATTTAGTGAAGTCATGTTGTTCTGTGTGGACTTGATGCCTGCAGCTGTTCATTGGTGTCTGATCTCTGAAGAGTTATGCATTTATCATAGTTTTCACAGTCTGGACTTGTATGTATCCATCCTTCCTGGGAAAATTTCTACATATTCAAAGGGACTTGGGGGTTGAGAGCTGAGATTTTGGTCACTGAAAGCCATATCTGCATTACAGAGCACCCAATGAAACGTGGTGGTTCTTGCTTTTCCTTTACTTTCTACTGAACCAAGGAATCTCTCTTTCTTTGCTGAGGTGCATGGGGTGGTGAGAAAGGTTACTCGAGCACCCCTGTGTTCATCATCACTGGGACTGGGCTGGATGAGACCTGAATCTCTCCCAAGGCCTGCTGTAACTACTACCTGGTTACCACCTATATTTGCTCAAGGCCCTAGAGCTTTAACATCAGCAGGTGGTGAAGCCAGCCAGTCGTGTGACCTTCATTTCAGAGTAGTGAGTTCCCTCATGTCCTCGGCTGATCCAGAGATACCATCTGGAAGCCAGGGCCTGACGTCAGAAAACCTAAAAATCTACCTGCTGTGGCTACACTAGCATTCAAACCACAATCCAAAGCCCTTCCCACTTTTCCCAGGCAAAATAATGTCTCTCTGTGCCCACCACCACACAGGCTCACAGAGAGTACTGTCAAGCTACCGGTGATGTTCACTTATGGCCTCAAGGGCTCTTCAGTCAGCTCATGGTGAATGCTGGCAGGTTTAGGATGCACCCTTCAGGGTGAGAACTAACCTCTGGCCAAGGATAGGCCCACAAATCCCATCCAAGAGCCAAATTTTGGAATCAGAGACTCTAAGACCCTGCTTGGTGTTCTTCCCCACTGTTACCAAGCTTGTATCTAAGCTGCAAGGAAAATCCTTTTTGTTGTTACCCCTCCTTTTCTCAAGCAGGAGTCTCTCCTCATATCCACCATGGTTGTGAATCTGCTGGGTCACACCTGAAGCCAGGAAATCTCAGGATCTCATCCAAAGCCCCACAGTATGTACTACCTGGTTACCACTGCTGATTATTCAGATCTCAATAGCACTTCAGTCACCAGGTGATGAATCCTGCCAGTACTAGATCCTTCCCTTCAGGGCTGCAGTTCTCTTCTGGCCCAGGGTATGTCTAGAAATGTCTGGGAACTATGGCATGGAAAGGGGACCTCATGACTCGGACTGGTGCCTTATTCCGCTGTGACTGAGCTGGTACTCAATATGCAGAACAAAATAATCTCTACTTTTCTGTCTCTTCAAGCAGAAAGAAGGGGTCTCTTTGAAGCCATGAGCTGTGTAGCCTGAAGTTAGGGGAGGGTGGTATCAGCATTCCTTAGCCACCCCAGCTGGTGTTTCAGTGGGTCTTGTACATGTGCACTCCCATTCTGCCATCTCTGGCCCAGTTCAGCCCTAGGCCTCACCTGGGTGTTGCAATCCTTGTGGCCGAGACTGTCTTTCAAGTTTGTGTGGAGCCCCAGAGAGCTTTAGCCTGTGATGATGAGGCTGGCAGGAACTCAAGTCCACCCACTGGCATCAAAGTTCCTCTCTGGGGATGGTCTAAATACTCCCTCCGGTGGATCTTGACTGAGTTCTGCCTGTGCTGGCAGCACTGAGTTCCAATGCAAAGTCCCGCAGTCACTTAACACTTTCTCCCCCAAGAACACAGATTCTCTCTCCACGCTGCCATGTGGTCACTTCTTGGGGGCTGGGGAGGGTGGGGTTGGCAATTCAACACTGTCTTTTTTGCCTTCTTCAATGCCTCTTTCAATACTATGAACTTAATACCAGGTACTGTGATCACTAACCTAATGTTTGGTTCTTACAAAGGTGCTTTTTTGTGTAGGTAGTTGTCAAATTTGGTGTTTCTGTGGGAAGGACAATAAGTGGAGGCTTCTACTTGGCCGTCTGCTCAACTTCTTTCCCATTGTTGTTAATCAACCCTTTCTAAATAACTACTCAAATTTATATATTTTTATTCATCAAAAGATGAAAATGGCAGTAAAACACATTATACTGATATTTTTGGATATTTGTATATAACTGGTATGAATGTGTGTCAAATTCTGGTCTTTCTTTTCTGGTTCATAAATCTGTAAAATAAAGTTCAATTAATTAATCAGTTTATTCCTTCATGAGTTTAAGCATTTAATTATCTACCACATGCCAGATACCTTACTAAGCAAGGGCTAAAACAATGCCTAATACACATACACAGACTTGGCCTTCAAGAAGAAAAATTCATAAATAATACTATATATACCATGAATAAGCACATGTATTGCCTTGCTTGAATCACTAAGTTTATATCTGTTTCCTCATTTGCTCATTTATACTTCTAATACTCTTAAAATTACCCTTGTTTAGACAATAAATTATGTAGTTATCTATAATACATGAACTTAATTTTATAAGCAAAACATGAATAGATGAATTTAAACAATGTAAAAAATGTTTATGATATTTTCAGTTTATCAATTTAATGATAAATTCATGTTGAAGATTTTATATAGGCATATATAATGTGATAATTTAGTTTTTCCCTTTTCACATTTTATTGACCAAATTTTATTTAAACTCTCCACATGTATATTTAACATTTGTATTCATATTTCTGTCTTTTGCAGAGCTTTTTTTCCCTAGCTATCTAACAAAATTTTGAGCATATCCTGTTTACTTACATATAAATTATTTGAGATATATAATTGTAGGGGAAGGGCGATGTATGCGTGGGGTAAAAATTTTAATTTTTCATATGAGACAGGACAGTTTCCTCCAATTCATTGTGTAGCTACATATTTGTGACCTTCATGCAACCAACTATTCTAGTGGTGTTAAATTATAAATTTAGTTTTTTCTTGGTAACTTCCAATATTTGCAATTGCAACATTTTACCCTGGGGAATAATGACTAGTTCTGAGTTAAATTTATTTTCCTTATTTCCTCCAATCAGGTGATACATAAAGATCCCAAATTAGCATCAATGGAGATGTTTCAGACTCAGATGTCTCCACTAAAGAATACTTTTTCGATTAACATAAATAACTCAGTGTTATTTATGTTAAGGTGTTGTCCAGCAAACAAAAACTTTGTAAGAACTTAAATACCAGGTGACAGTTTCTTTTCTAAAGGCCTAATCTATGTAAAAATCTGGTTAAGTATTTGGATATATATGAATATTAAAGCAGTGTGGTAGGTGCTATAATAGAAGAATATATGAAATTTCAGGGAAGAATAATAGAAAGGACTCAGTCTTGGAATTTGTGGAACAGGAAGAGAAGGAAAGAACAGAGTGCTCCAAAACAAAAAACAAAACAAAAAAAGGTAGGAAGGGGAAGAATAGGGGAAGTAAGAGAGAAAAAAATGGAGCCCAGGATAGCAACATTTCTTTTAAGAAAGATCTCATGAATTCAACCAGTGAATAAATTTTCTGGGAGTGCACATGGTCCAGAGCTCCATGGGGCCTTGCATCAGAAGGGCAGACATCATCATCTTTGTGCACATTACAGACGGAGTTCCAGGAAATGCCTGAGAAGGTTCCGTTTCTTCTTACTTGTGGCATTTTCTGATCATTAAGTTAATACCTGCTTGCTACAAAGAAGCAGGAAATATCCAAAGTAGAAAATAGAAGTCACAATAATCCCATGACCCAGAGATATAACCAGTGTTTTGTTCTTCTGCGGTTTCAATATAGCAAACAATTTCCAAATAATGAAATCTTGAGTCATTTACCTGGGAAATCCAGTGATACAAATAGAAACAGAAACAAGAAGCTCCTTGTAAAATTTCTATTTTTAAATTTTAATGTTTGAGGGAAACCTATACTTGTAGTAAGGCAATCGCCTACCAATATCTCTACCCCTGCCCTATTCTCTGTTATTTTTGTTGATAGGGAAAGAGAAAGGCCTGATCTGGGAAGGCTGGAGAAACTGAGGATGGACTGGATGACATTGATGCTACTGCCTCATGACAAAATCTGATGCAGGTAAGCCAGGGCAACTTCAATACGAAGACTTTGGAATGTCTTCATATATTTGAGGCTAAGTGAAGACCTCTCCACTGAAGCAGGCAGCCACTCTATCTGCCAGACTCCAGCAATGTACCAATGGCATGAGGTAGGAAGTAATGAGTGCGCCTGCAGGCAGCACCCTAAGTGTGGATGTTGGTATTCTGTGTAACCCCAAGTGGTTTGCAGGAAGCATTTGCAAATAGACAGATTGAAGCTATCAGAGGAGCAGAATGTAGAGTAAGTTGTATGCATGTGGAAACTGTAGCTTATTGGCTGAATTATGTTCCCCTTTGGGAAATATTTTCAATCAAAGCAATTTTCTTGGAAGCAAGCTAGACTTCAAGTTTTTTTTCTTACTTTGTATGATATCTGAAATACTTGTGTGTGTGTGTTTGTGTGTGTGTGTGTACGCGCGTGTGTGTGAGTAATATCTCTTATTTATTGCCCTTGGTTCTGTAAATGACTTTTAAGCACATTTTCTATTTGATTCATCAATCATGAGGATCTAATTAATAATGGTAAACAATGATTTTTGTAATGTTTCTGGAGTCCATGTACAGAGTGCTACATGATTAAGTTGTGAAACCTCCTTGCTGAGTTGTTACAGATAGTGAGGATGTTTATATGACTATGCTGAAACAATGGCATCCCTATTTTTTATGTGACTTGCCATCTCTTTAAGTTTGTACCCAATGTAAAGGCCTCACTGTGTTCCAAGATGTGTAAACAGTAAAACACTTTTCATTATGCCAGTGAGAAAGGAAGACTGCCTGAGCGCAGACCACTCAAAGCAGAGAGACAAAAGGAGCAACCACATTTCTCACTCAGACACACAATGGTTCTTGAGTAATAGTTTCCGTAAGACATTCTGCAGCTAGGGTTGAAGGAATTAATCTTTCTTGTAGAACAACTACAGACTAAGGCCTTTTATTCAATAGCTGTAAGCCTACAAATAAAAGGAATCAACATCCCTGGGAAGTCCTGCTTTGGAGAACACAAAGATGACTAGTAACAGGAGTGACACAGGAAGAAAAGAGACCATTTCTTTAGCTACACCAGGCAAAAAGCATTTTCACCAGTTCTCAGAAAGATAGTATGAGATTTAGAGCCCTACTGCATGTGATGTATTATGCTAAAATTACAATAGTAGGCTACATAAGCTTATTTAGTTGGGCTCAGCCTATACTTTCTGTTACATTTATAGAATCCTGAATTAACAAAGAGACCAACCTCTCCAAGTTTTATTTTAGCTGGGCAGTTGGGCCTGGAAGACATCCCTTATAGAAGTGAAGATTTGGTGTTTAGATGGAGCAGACTAGATACTGCCTAAAAGGATTTTACTCTACTGGGGATGTGGGACAGGAATGGGGGATACAAGTGACACATTTTCCCCATCAATAAAAGAAATTGGGTATGTTTTCTGAAGCCATGAGGAATGGAGTACCCTTTCCCTACTCCTGTTCACTCCCCTACATTCTTCCTCTCTCCCTGAAGGAGTTATAAATATTAGTGTACAAACAAAGAGGGTAGGAAATGTAGCTCTATATTTATAGCTCAACTGATTGGTCTCTGAGTTCTGTATCCTGTTGAGCTTCTGGGAAGCAGCTTGCTCTGTTTGCCTCTCTCCAAGACTGTGCTGCACTTTACTACATTATTGGGGTGGGAGGGCGTTGGTGGTAATGTCGTGAAACCCTCTAGTCCTTGTTCATTTTCCTGGTCCATGAGGCGCTTCAGTCTCAATCACTTTTGTGCTACATTTAGGGACCTGAAATCTTACAAAATGCTTCCTATTTTGTGTGCATCCAAATGTACCACAAGACTCTTTTTGGGGGAGTGGGGGGAGGGGCAGTGGTTACCTTCTCCCAGTAATGCTGCTAGAAAGCCAAGTAGAGGGTGAACCTACTGCAGACTCCATTCTCTCTCCCTACCTCTGCTAGCCCAGGAGAGTCTCATTCAACAAATGAGGAAAGGTTGGGAAACAAAACTTCTGTTCCAAAATATTCTGTCCGTATATTTGCCCATTTTTGCTCTTTAGACAAACAAAAGCTTATAGAGTTTTTTGCTTTCTTCCTGACACATACCTAAGGTAACAAACATAGAGCCAGCCACAAGCTTAAATATGGTAAAGGGAAAAGGGAACATGCAGAGAGACAAAAATAGCATGGAAGGCAATATCTCAAAATACGTTACAGTTGCAATTTTTGGCCTATGTAATTATTTGTTATGGCAGGTTTCTAAGCAATTACTATGGTTGTCTTTAGTAGTCCAATGGGTGGCCATGCACAGCTTGGGAAGCCGGGCTCAGAAAGTGTAGAGAAATATGCCAGCAGACCTGCCCACTCTCTTGCTGTGGACACTGTGAAGGAAGGCAGTGGAAAGAAGCAGCTCCTTGCTTTTCCCTGGTATGATGGTAGAAAGAGCACAGGTTCTACAGTTAGAAAAACCTGCCTTCACATACTGGTTCTTTGATTTGGGGTAAGTCACTTATTGACGGCTGTCACAATTTGGAATTTTCTTGAAGTAGGATCATATTTTGTTTTTTTTTTTCTTTTGTCTTTATGTCCTCAGAGATGAGCACACTGATGAAACATACTTGGCAAGCAATATATGTGGAATGGATGTATATAGTTTAACACTCCACAACTTCAGTTTTCTTATTGATGGGAAGTGATAATAGCAGCTGCTGCTGCGAAGATTTAGTAAAGCTCCACATGTAAATAAGCCTGGCAGACCTCGAAAGGGCAGGCATTCAGTAAACGATCATTTCTCTCTTCCTTTTCCCCTCTCCCCTTCTGTCTCTTCTACATTTCCTCCCATATTTCACCACCCAGTGACTGCCCATAACTGGTGTTTTTATTCACAGTAGGTATAATATCCCTCTATTGATTAACTCATAGTCATCATCATTATCAACAATAACGGCATAAATAGGAGTTGAACATCCAATCTGTGAGGTATTAGGCTGCTCATGTTTTTGACAGCTTTGGAGTAAGTGCAACCCCTGTCTCTTCCATCACATCTCCATCTGCCTGATATCTTACCGCTATTTACCCAGAGAAATGAACTGCTGCTTTCTCTCTTTTGAAGAAGGTAATTCTGTCCTTTAATAAAACCTTTTTTCCCATTCATGATTCTAATCTGCTATCCATCTAAATAATTTGATTTTTTTTCTGAGACTATTGTTTTTCTGTGTATAGTTCTTCAGAGTTACTCAGTTTAAAAAAAAAAAACCCTCCCAACAAATGACACTTTGTAAATATCATTGTATGTGGCTTACAATTTATATGTATGTATCTTATTTTACAACAATTTAATTCCTTTAGACAGCAGTCCCCAACTTTTTTCGAACCAGAGACTGGTTTGTTGAATGACAATTTTTCCATGAACAAGGGTGGGGGGTGGACATGGAAACAGGTGGATGGTTTTGGGATGAAACTGTTCCACTTCAGATCATCAGGCATTAGATTGTCCTAAGGAGTGTGCAATCTAGATCCCTTGCATGTACAGTTCACAATCGGGTTTGTGTTCCTGTGAGAATCTAATGAGGTCACTGATCTGACAGGAGGCAGACATCAAGCAGTAATGTTAACTCACTCACCTCCTGCTCTGTGATCTGGTTCCTTTCAGGCCGGGGATGGTACTGGTCCACAGCCCAGGGGTTGAGAACTCCTGCCTTAAGGGGTAAACATTGAGTGGGTAATGTCAGTTTCTATACCTTAGAACAGTGATTTTTAAACTTTGTTTCTGAAATAAAACCCTGGTTTTGCCCATAGATAAATGCAAAATACAATTATATTTTTCTAAGGTCAATTTTGTTAATATAATTCAAAATCCTATTTAGTTTACTATAAAGTCAGTCAATACAAATAAGAATTTCTGTGATGAATACAAATATTTGTAGTTGGCAATATAATACTGGTTTTACAATTTTACATCAGTCTCAGCAACCTGTTTATTTCTGTATTTCATGGGGCTCAAAGCTGGAAAAGATTCTGATTCTTACAGAGAAGAAATTTCAAGTGGTACTGGTTATGTAATCTATGATTACATATCTTTGTGTGCATTTTGCAGTCACAGACATCCTGCAAACAGTTAAAAGGCTGGAGAAGCAAGTCTAAGATCTGCATACAAACCAGTTAATCTAGTTTCATAAACTAACATATTGGTGGCATTTTATACCTTTCCAGGAAACATTTCCTATAGTTCAATAAGATAGTAAAAAGATAGTTTAGAACTGGTATCAAATGTTGAAAATAATTTTCCTGCAACATCTTTGGAGACAAGTTATACCTAGAGTCACTTCAAAACCAATTGCATAAAATATTCAACGTTACTTGTTCCATGTTATTAAATTAAAACAGTCTTCTGAAAAAAAGTCAGCTTCAATTGTCTTTGGTAGGTCTATGTTATGCTCATGAAGATGCTATGCAATTGTCATGATAAATAATAACTACCTCTGTCATAGCTCTTTTATACTTATTTTCTCAATTGACCCTCATAAAAACACAGCAAGATAGTTGTGGATATTATTACCGATCTACATAGGAAGAGAAGATTATATGAATTGCTTCAAATTACACTCCTAATTTCAAGCAAGAGATTCAAACATGAGTCTTTGTGTCCCTGAAACTCAGTCATGGTCTGTAGAGCCCCCTGCAATGTTTTCACAGCCCATGCCCTGGCAGAATGGGAGCCCTTGTTGACTGGACACAGGGTTTATAATTTCTCATTTATCCTTTGTTTATTAAAAACAAACCTTTAGTATGTATACATTCAAGAATATAGAGAACATTTATTCATGGTACTCTTTTTTTTTTCTGAAAGAATGTAGTATCCTTTCATTTGAAGGAATGTTTTGAACGTCTCAAATCAATAGAAATACGTCTTCTACATCTGGCTGGGCTGGCTTCAAGTTTTCAGAGGAAAAGAAAAGGAACTTTACATTACTGATAGAGTATGAGAAAGCAAATAAGTATAGGAGAAATTTTTTTTTAATCTGAAAGCACTGGCATCTAATAAACAATAATTCTGTGCCTGTTTTCATCCTTCCTGCCTCAAATGCTTTGTGAACAAAACGTAAGATGATGTCGGTAATCTTTATTTGTAGCCCTCAGAGTATGCTGCAGTGATGGTGATTTAGGACTAGGAGAGTTTCATAGGGTACAGGTCAAGATTTGAACCCAGGCAGTTGGATTCCATAGCTTGCCTTCCTAGTCACTATGCTCAGTTGTTTTCCATGGTGGCAAGTATAGTATTCCTAAGACCATTCATTTTTAAAGGATTATCAGCTGTTAGAACTATCAAATATTGTTCAGATTTCCTGGCTTTGTAGGCATCCATGCAGAGGCTGGGAGATCACCAGCTGAAATATTGTAAGATTTCTTCATTGGTCAGGAAGTTGGGTCTTTAGATATAATTCTAATGGAGTGTTTTACTACTGGAGCCTTTACCTGTAATAGTTTCCTCAAATTTGATCTTGAACTTTTTCTCATGAGAGTGGCAGTAAACTCTAGCTGTGCCCTGTTGAGATTCTAGATAAGGTAGTCATGTATATTGCTTATTTATCCTGGTAGGTAATCTCATGCCTAAGTGTCTCACCTGTGACCAGGAGTTCCTCTCACAGAAAATTTGCTTGTACTGGCATATACCCTTGTGGCTCTTGTCTGATCTGTGTTCATTTTATTTTTACCAAGATAACCACTTTCTAAGACAGCCTGATTGGGAGGAGAGTTAGATTCTGGGGTATTTTTTAGTTGAGACACAGAAGAAACAACTCAACAAAACACATGAAGTAACAGAAGCAGCAGATTACTTGTAGATCCCAGAGGAAAGAGGGTAGCAAGACTCACAGGGTTAATAGCAAGTGGGGAATCACTGGGGACAGGCACACTTAAGCAGTGCATGGAAAGCAAGAGAGAGAGAGTGAGGAATCTGTGGGCCAAGCCTTTCCAGGGTGTTCCTTAACCAGGATTCCTGAGGGTAGTTCTAATTGGTGGGTTTACAGCAAGCAGGCATGAGTTCCTTCAAATTACGCTGTGACTGAAAGGTGGTCACTATGGCATATCTGTGCAGCTCATGTGGAGTGTGAGGGTCATTTGGGCAAGTCAAGTAGGTTATATCTATCTGTCCACGGAGAGGTGGTCACTTGAAGGTGTCTGTATAAGGCAGATAATCTGGATCAATCACATTGAAGACCTAGGAGGGGTAGAGAACTAGAAACTGTGTCAAGGTTTAATAAACATTGATTCTGTTGTGAGAAATTTTAATTTATATTCAAAATGCATGTCGAGGCAACATATACTTATAATTTAGTATATTACCATATTAAAGACTCTACATTGAATGGGTTACAAGGAGACCATAAATCCCAAAAATAGTATGCAAAATGTATACATCATCAAAAAGCTAATCTGCCACAATCAAGTAGACTACTCCTGGGATGCAAGACTGGTTCAGCATATACAAATCAATGAATGATTCATCACATATAAAAACAAAAACCACATGATTATCTCAACAAATACAGAAAAGGCTTTCAGTAAAATTCAGCATCCCTTCTAACAACTCTCATTAAACTAGGTACTGAAGGAGTATACCTCAAAATAATAAGAGCCATCTACCACAAACTCAGAGTCAACATCATACCAAACAGGCAAAAGCTAGAAGCATTCCCCTGAGAACTAGAACAAGGCAAGGATGCTCACTCTCACCACTCCTATTCAACATACTACTGGAAGTCCTAGCCAAGCAAGAGAAAGAAATAAAAGACACCCATATAGGAAGAGAGGAAGTCAAACAATTGTTCTTCAGAGACAATATGATACTATGCCTAGAAAACCCCATAGATTCTTCCCAAAGGCTCATGAATCTGATAGACAACTTCAACACAATTTTAGGATACAAAATCAATTTACAAAAATCAGTAGCATTTCTATACACTAATAAAATCCAAACTGACAGCCAAATAATGAATGTAGTACCATTCACAATAGGCACCAAAAGAACAAAATATCTAGGAAAACAGCTAACTAGTGAGGCAAAAAACCTCTACAATGAGAATATTAAAACACTGCTGAAAGAAATCAGAAATGACACAAATGGAAAAACATTCCATGCTCATGAATAAGGAGAATTGTCATTGTTAAAATGGCCATACTGCCCAAGGCAGTTTACAGGTTCAACACCATTTCTATCAAACTACCAATGATATTTTTCACAGAATTAGAAAAAAATTCTAAAATTCATTTGGATCTCAAAAAGAGCTGGAATAGCCAAAGCAATCCTAAGCAGGAAAAACAAACCTGGAGGTATCACACTACCTGACTTCAAATTATACTGTAAAGCTAAAGTAACTAAAACAGCATTGTACTGGTACAAAAATAAACACATAGACCAATGGAACAGGTCAGAGAACCCAGAAATAAAGCTGCACACCCACAACCGTCTGATCTGTGACAAAGCCAACAAAAACAAGCAATAGAGAAAGGATTTCTTTTTCAATAAATGCTTCTGAGATAACTGGGTAACCTAATGCAGAAGAACAAAACTGGACCCCTACTTTTCATCATATACAAAAAGCAACTCAGGATGGATTGAAGAGCAAAATATGAAACCTAAAAATATAAAAACCCTAGGATAAAATCTGGGAAATACCATTCTGGACTCAGCCCAGGCAATAACTTCAGGACAAAGACTTTAAAAGCAATTGCAGCAAAACCAAAATTGACAAGTAGGACTAATTAAAGAGCTTCTGCACAGCAAAGAAAGAACAACAGAGTAAACAGACAGCCTACAGAATGGGAGAAAATATTTGCAAACTATGCGTCTGACATAGGTCCAATATGCAGGATCTATTAAAAAAAAACAAGTCAACAAGCAAAAAACACCCCTATTAAAAATGGGCAAAGGACATCTTTGGTGGGAATCTAAATTAGTTCCGCCACTGTTGAAAGTAGTTTGGAAATTTCTCAAAGAACTTAAAATAGAACTGTTCAACCCAGCAATTCCATTACTAGGCATATAACCAAAGGATTATAAATTGCTCTACTATAAAGACACATGCAAATGAATGTTCATTGTGGCACTATTTACAATAGCAAAGATAAATGTTATGGTAAATGCCCATCAGCGATGAACTGATTAAAGAAAATGTGATATATTCCATGGAATACTACTACAAAGCTA
This sequence comes from Callithrix jacchus, assembly GCF_049354715.1. Taxonomy (NCBI): domain Eukaryota; kingdom Metazoa; phylum Chordata; class Mammalia; order Primates; family Cebidae; genus Callithrix; species Callithrix jacchus. The sequence continues at coordinate 38,355,983 of NC_133511.1, read as the reverse complement.
TAAAAGATGAGATCATGGCTTTTGCAGCAATATAGATGGAGCTGGAAGCCATTATCCTAAACAAATTAACTGAAACACAAAAATAATTATCACATGTTCTTACCTATAAGTGGAAGCTAAACAATGAGTACCCGTGGACACAAAGAAACAGTAGATACTACTGTAGCCTTTACGAGGGTGAGGAGGAGGGCAAGGATTGAAAAACTACATGTCAGACATTATGCTGATTACCTAAGTGATAAAACCATCTGTACATCAAACCCCTGTGACATGGAATTTATCCACATAACAAACCTGCACATGTGTCCCTTGAACCTAAATAAAAGTTGGAAAGAAAATAATAAAAAAATTTGCATATGCATAGTTGTGATTTTCTGGGAAGAAAACTATAGCTTTTTACCATATTCATAATCCAAAAAACGTTTTCTATTATTTTTTTGAGCTAGAGTCTCACTCTGTCACCCGGACTGGAGTGCAGTGGCATGATCTTGGCTCACTGCAGCCGCCACCTCCTGGGTTCAAGTGATTCTCCTGTCTCAGCCTACTGAGAAGCTGGGATTACAGGTGCACACCACCATGTCTGGCTAATTTTTTGTATTTGTAGTAGAGATGGGGTTTCACCATGTTGGCAGGCTGGTCTCAAACTCCTGACCTCAGGTGATTCACCTGCCTTGGCCTCCCAAAGTTAATAATAATGTTATACAAATTGATTTACTGATTGTAAATATGTCAATCTCAAAGGATAACCCTTTCTTGTTAAATTATTAGCAGCAATAACATTTGGACAAGATTAATTAAAATGGGTTAGGATCTGTAATGTAGCTAGATGATCTATACATCTATGTATCTATATCATCTAATCATATATCTATGTTGTGTTTTGTTTTCTAATGGTTTATGATTCATAAGTGCTTCTGTTGTATATTGTCTCATTTAATCCAGTGTCACCCTTGTAAGTGGGTTAGTAATATTACCATTTTTATAATTAAGGAAAAATATTTTTGGTAATTCCCAACTTACTGTTATTAAGTAGAGGAGCTAGAATTCAAATCTAGGCCTATCAACATCCAACCTCAACAGTTTTCAACACTGACATGATTCAGCTTTCTATTTATTAATCTATTCTTTTTACAATTTTATTGAGGAATAACGAATAACAGAGAACCCGAAAACCTGCACAGAGCTGAAGAAATTTGCTGTTATTTCTATTTTTATTTCTTTATGTATAACAGGCCTTTAAAAAAATTAATCTTTGGCTGCTTTTCAAATTTTCTCTTTATCATTAGTTTTGAGATGTTTCCTTATCTTACGCCTTGGTGTAGTTTTTATTGATTGTGTTTTATCTTTTTGGGGTTCATCAGGCTTCTTATGGTCTTTATTAGATTTAGAAAAATTTGGCACTCATATACTTGAATACTTTAATTAGATAACTGACATTGTGAATTTTACCTTTTTGGATGCTAGATATTTTTTTATTGCTACAAATGTTCTTGAGCTTTGCTCTGGGTACAGTTAAATTACTTGAAAACAGTTTGATATTTTTTGGTCCTGCTTTTAAAATTTGTTATGTGGGCCCAGAGCAGTGATTTGTTTAGCACTCCTCATGCCCCTACTGAGGGGAGATACTTCTGGTGCTCTACCCAGTGCCCCATGAATGAGGTTTTCCAGTCTAGCTGGAAGGAAAAAGTAATCTCTCTGTCCTTGTGTGAGTACTCAGCAATCTAAACCTGAGTTCTCAGCACTCTCAACCTGTTGCTTCCAAATCTTTTGGATGTTGCTTTTTCTTTTTCCTGCTGCTTTGAGTAGTTTTCAAACATACATAAATTTATTAATACTCTGCTGAATGCTCAAGGGGACCCTACAGAGGTCTCTAACGTTCTCTGTGCAGCCTTCTCCTTCTCAGTAGCCTGTCTTGCCAATTCCAGCTACCTTGGTATCTCTGGACTCTCACACAGACTTCTAAACTCTGAGAGTCTACCCGGCTCTGCCTCGGTTCTTCCCTTCCTCTATTGTATCTTAGAAATTATCTCAAAGCAATTAAACTGAGGAATTTGTAGGTCTCACCTTATTTCTCCCTAGTTTCTGTCCTTTACTGCCTGATATTAAATGATTGGCAACATTGTTTTATATATTATGTCAAGTGTTTGGTTTTTCTTTTCTTAAACAAGGAGGTAAATGCAGTCACTACCACTCCATCTTGACCAGAAGCAGAATTCTCTTAGCCTTTTGTTGTCCATCTATTCAACTCAGATCTTTGAAAAAATAGAAAAGGACTCTTTTTTTTTTTTTTTTTTTTTTTTTGAGACGGAGTTTCGCTCTTGTTACCCAGGCTGGAGTGCAATGGCGCGATCTCGGCTCATCACAACCTCCGCCTCCTGGGTTCAGGCAATTCTCCTGCCTCAGCCTCCCGAGTAGCTGATATTACAGGCACACGCCACCATGCCCAGATAATTTTTTGTATTTTTAGTAGAGACGGGGTTTCACCATGTTGACCAGGATGGTCTCGATCTGTTGGCCTCATGATCCACCCGCCTTGGCCTCCCAAAGTGCTGGGATTACAGGCTTGAGCCACCGTGCCCGGACCGAAAAGGACTCTTTTTTGTTGTTGTTCTTTGCTAACTTGTATATTCATAGCATAACTTTCTGTCTGTAGGCTTACTATATGTGGTGGAACTAGAACAACTATATCTTATCCAATGTGCAACTCCACCACATAATAAAATTTCCAGTAGCTAATATTCACTGTATAAATGTTTGAGTGCACAAATGAATAAATTAACAAATATATAAAATCCAAGTCATCCTTGGGGAAGGAAATGCAAATATGATGGTTGTATAATACATACTGGTTTTAAAATGTATTTCATGCAATAAATTGAAATAGAAATGAAAGAAAGGAATGCAGAAAGGAAGTGCAAAAACACTTGGAAATGTTATTAACTATTGCTTAGAAGTGAAGAGGGAACCTGAGCCTTCCAAAAATAAATGGAGCATGTGGTGGGCCAGACTCCCAAGGGGAACGAAAGTGTATATACTTTCAAGTTCACCTCTTTTTTTCATTTCTGCCTTGGTTATCGCTCTCTCTGTGTGTGTGTGTCTATGTTTGTCTGTCTTACTTTCTGTCCATCTCCCCTCTTTCTGTCTTCTTCCATGTCTGATATTACATGTGCTATATTTAAGGAGTCTAAAATTCACTAACCAAATAATTGTGTTGATGAAGTTTGGTGTGGACTAGACAGATTGTGTGAATCTAGCAAGAGCAGAGGTGCAATCTGTAATTGCAAAACTGTGCAAGATTATTCTAAGACCCCTTCTATTTCTGTTTCTGTTTGCCTGTGGGATCCAAGGGGAAGTGGACAGTCCTCCAGATTACAAAGAAGGTGCTGTGTCTCATTGACTTACAACAGCATAATTCCACACAGTTTTTCCTTAACTTTCTGTTCCTCCAAAGGATTACTTTAACTTGTTATTAATTTAGAAACATTTCACATTTTAAATGTTGTATTTGTAGGTTTTTATTCGTAATTTTTACTTTTTAAATGTTAATTTCCCATGGCTAACAACTCAGGCCTTAGTTTAAGTAAAGTTGAGGGGTAAAATTATATTACCAAAATAATAATTGAACATATGAAGGCTTGTGGTTTACGTCTTATTTCTTTCCATTAATATAGCAGCATTCCCAGAAAACAAAATAAACCCACAAAAATCACTGCCTTTTAATTCTTCCATGAAAACCATTGTGGGTCAGGACACCCTTGTGTATTTTTATACCTGCCCATCTTGATATATGTCTAATATTTTCTCCTGCCTTTAATTCTGTAAACATTCTATCCTTAGTGAGTGCTTATTTTTGATGCAATCAAATCTGTAGCACACCTGTCTCTGTGGATGAAAAGAGTGAGTCATTTGTGAGGAGCTCGGTCACATTAACTCTTAGAAGATACAAAAGATGATTTATGAAATTGAGTTTTGAGAACATAACATGATGCCCTCATGATGGAAAAGAACTCATGGATCTCCTGGCAAAGGTCATCTCCTTGATCTCAAAAGGGGATGCAGAGTCATTGCGAAATGTAACTCTCAAGTTAAATCCATGGAGTTTAGTAAGCTAGTTGAGTAAGTTGTAAGAAATGCCATTCAAAACGTTTATTTTCAGGCTGTTCCTAGTGACTGCAAATCAGCCAGTTGAACATGTTTGCACCTTGCTGATCTGCTCCATCTTTGGAGATGCATTTTAGTATAGATACAGTCTGTGTTTTAGGGACACAAATCAGAGGAATAACAGAACCAGTATTACTCCACTGAGTCATGGCCTTTGATTTTCAGTAGAAGCAGCTGGCTTCATTTTCTCACTAGGTTCTTTTCCTAGCTCCCCACTGAAAGGGAAGAAGAATATAATAATGAATGTTAAAAGCCAGCCCTCTGATGGACCAAGGAAGAGAACAGTGTCAGGATAGCATTTCATAATGATAAGGAAAAAGCAATTTGCTAATGTAGGTGAGTGCTTTATCCTCTGTGCGTGTGTAACCTGAAGAGGGTAAATTACTTTTTCCTGGTACCACTTGGTATCCATGAGGAGGTAATTTGCCTCACAATGTCAAGACACCCTGCTGCTGTGAAAGTGGTTATACTTCTGGCTTGCTGAAAGGAGAGCGTTTGGCTCACAGTTGAGCTAATCCCTTCATTAATGACCCAGGTCAAGGCTAAGATGTTTCAGGACATACAAGCAAGTGCACAAATGAATAGATGCTTTTTTAAAGGGGGTGGTTGCAAGTATGTTTTTTAGCTCCTTCATTGGTTGTTATTTAACTGTACTTTTCCCTTAGAGACAGAGGGTTATTAAATTCTAAAATAGTTAAAAGGAAAGTAAACGTTTCTCGCTGATCTATAGGACTACAATTTAGTTTTACACATGCCTAGCAGCTCAGTGCTGTGGGAATGATTTCCTCTGTTTGCTGTTTTGAGGCCCCACATCTGAAAAAGGGGCTTTGGTCAGTTGGATACCCCAAAAGAAGCACCTGCCTCTTTAGGAAATTTTTCAACTCATTGTAATGTGACTGGTAACAAGAAAGCATTATAAGCAAAATGCCATTATTGGGATGAGTCCTTTAGGACAAGAAAATTTATCACTGGTCTGGAGATTTATTACTTCTGCTATTTCTTTTGAGTTAAAACTTTAGGGCGAATAATACTCCCTGAGTGTAAATATTCATTCTTGGGTACCTTTAACCAAACAGTCACCTTGTACAGAGCCACTCAACAGAGTATCTAAAACTCCACTGTAGCGCATCTGTCTTTCATAAACTGATAAGACTACGCTGCCATTTTTCTCCGTGGTATCTATGAAACTCAAAGGGTTTCACAGTATGGTGTATGTGGGCGGAGAGTTATGAAATCAGCCATTATTCATTCATTTTATTTACTAAATATTTTGGGGGAACCTAGCACAGGTGAGATATTGTACTTGATGCTGGGGTTAGAACACAAGTAACAAATGTAATCCTAATGCTTGCATCTTGGGACGTATAGTCTGTCTAGGTACAAGAGCATTAGGTAAGAAATCACACAAATAGTTACAATTGTGATAAATCCCCTAAAGAACAAGTAAAGGGTGCTATAAGAATGTGTACCAGGGAAATAATTTAGTCTGGAGAGTGAGGTGTCAAGAAAACTTTCCTTTTTAAACTGGGTGCCAAAGAAAGAATGAGTGGAGATAAGAAGGATGAGGTGGGAGAATTCCCAGTAGAGAAATAAACTTGGGTAGAGGTGCTAAGGGGAGACTAAGCTTGAAAGTAGAAGGGAGTCAGTACAGTACAGAAAATTAAATAAGGGAAGAATGGCTCAAGATGAGATTTATTAATTTATTCATTTAATAAACATGTATATAGTATTTACTCTGTGCCAAGAAGAGCTGTAAGTGCTTTACAAATATTGAATTCTTATAATGGCCTTGCAAGATATATTCTATTATTATCCCCATTTTATAGATGTGGAAACTAAAGAACAGAAAGTTTTATAATGAGAGCAGGGACTATATAAAGAGACTAAAAAGCCATGTGAAATATTTAAAATCTTGTCATAAGTGCAATAGGAATTTGAGAATGGTTTTAAGTGGTGAATGCCTTCATCACATTTATATTTTGGCTAGATATCTCTAATCAGTGTCTGAAGAAGGAGGTGAGAGGTAAGGGGTGCAACAAGAATGAATGAGAAAATCACTTAGGAGGCTACTGCGGTGTTACAGGAGGGGATGGCACTAAGCAATGCAAAGAGTTAGATGGATGTAAGAAATGTTTTGGAAATTGAACAGGCAGGACTAGAAGATGGAATTGATGTGGTCCAGGGTATGAGGAAGGGAAGGTCAGGGGTGATTTTTAAAATCTGCATCATAAATAAATATGTGGAGAACAATTTGCTAGGTTAGAGAACACAGGCAAAGAACATTTGGCAGCAGGGCAGAAAATGACTGTAAATTGAATTTCAGCCATAATGCATTTGAAGTTTCTAGGATATATTTATGTGATAAGTATTTGGATTTGGGAAAATGAAATGCAGAATCAAACTGAGAAAAAAATATACATCTTGAAGTTATTTGGCATCTATTAAATTTTTAACTTGTGTGTTTCTTCTCTAGACTCTAATGCAGACATAAGAAGTGTAAGGCAGTATTTAAGAAGTATCATGTAATCATAAAATCCATAAAAGTAGTTAGAGCTTTGAGACCATAGAGGCTCTATATTAATAAAAGCATTGTGAATATTTATTCCATTTCTGCATAATTGGTTCAGAGGAAAATCTCTAAGATGAAATGAAGCTGAAGGCAGGCAAGGTGATGATCCACAGATTCCAAGTACTCAGTTTATAACTGAATTGTTGCTAGCTTATATTTTGAGTTTCCAAATATTTTAACAAAATTTTGAGACTTTCCCTTTACCCTCACATTAAACTTTAGGAATGTCAATCTCTAACACACTTCACTGAAACTCCACTAAGAGACTTCTCCTAATATCAAGCTCCAGAAAGAGTGAGGTGTTACTCACATTACATACCTAACATGTCTGTGTGTAGGCATGCTTTAGCTGGGTAATATCCTACACTGATGAGCAATTTAGGCCTTTGTTTCTGACATGCCAGGCTATGGAGTAGAGCATCGGATGAATGGATACCTTTGAAAACAGCAATTCCAACTAACTCTGCTTTTTCTTTTTGAGATGAAGTCTTGCTCTGCCTCTTAGGCTGGAGTGCAGTGGCACCATCTCGGCTCCCTTCAACCTTGCCTCCAGGGCTCAAATGATTCTCCTGCCTCCGCCTCCCTAGTAGCTGGAACGACATTCCTGCTCCACCACGCCTGGCTAATATTTCGTATTTTTAGTAGAGATTGGGGTTTCACCATGTTGGCCAGGCTGGTCTCTAATTCCTGACCTCAAGTGATCCACCCACCTCAGCCTCCAAAGTTCTGAGATTACAGGCATGAGCCACTGTGCCCAGCCTAACTCTGCTTTTTGGTAAGCTGTTCTGATGCAACTCATGGCATCTAATAGCATTTTCTGAGAAGATAGAAAAAGCTTTGGAAGTCACGGTCCCTTCAGTCCCATAGTCTGCTTGCTTTATTAACTTTCTCTTCAGTTTACTCCCTCCTCCTTTTATCATATGACAATTTTGACTATTCCTAAATCTCGCAACAGGCTTTCTTTTTATTTTTCCCTCCTAGCTCATTAATGGGCTTGGGACATTTTATTGGCATTGGAGCTGAAGAAATCTGTGAAAAAAAAGTCTGTGTGTACATATATATGTCTATGTGTGTATATTTGTATATATGTGCATATATTTGTGTAAGTGTACATATATGTAAAGATGACTATCACACATTTATTTCTTGAAAGGATAATAAATTAATTAGCTTGATTTAGTTATTTCATAACACATGATTTTTTTTTTTGAGATAGAGTTTCACTCTTATTGCCCAGGCTGGAGTGCAGTGGAGTGATCTCTGCTCACTGCAACCTCTGGCCCCTGGGTTCAAGTGATTCTCCTGAACTCAGCCTTCCAAGTCGCTGGGATTACAGGTGCCTGCCACCACACCTGGCTAATTTTTTGTATTTTTAGTAGAGATGGGGTTTCACTGTGTTGGTCAGGATGGGAATACAGGCATGAGCCACTGCGCCCAGCCAATATATGTAAATTTCAAAACAGAAATATACATGTGTGTTATAAATATACATGTTTTAGTTGTCACTTTTAAAAATGCCAGTAGAAAAACTAGCTTTCCTTTTATTAAATGAGCTGTATCCTTCTGTTCAACGTCGAGTGTGGGGCAGATTTTCAGGGTTTTGAATATGTGCTCTGTGCTCCGTAGACAGGAGGAAGACTAATAAGAAGCCAGCTCTACTTTTGACTCCATGAGGTACCATCTTAGGCTTCAGTTTCCTCAGCAGTTTGGACAACAGGGTCTGCAAATTTCCTTCTTACTAATGTTCTATGATTCTTTCTTTGAGTAAAAAGATGAATTTATGACAAAATTTAAAAAAAGAAAATCAGCTTTTATAAAGGTGTAATTCTTCGGAAAAAAAAAACTGCTAATATGACTTGTGAGATAAAGCAGATTATAGAGCAAAATTGTTGGATTTTTCACAACAAAAATACATGGAAGCCAAGAGCAATAATTAACATTTCTGAAATATTATGTTACTTTCTCACATTACAGAGTAATACTTGGGACTGTGAGGTGGGTAGGAGTACATTTCTTTACCTAGCTAGGGATTTTAGACAACTTAATGTAAGTTGCCTAAAGGTAAGTCAGTAGACCCAAGAATTTTGACTTCAAATTGCAGGACTCATAGAGATCCATCCAACTGTAAATTTAGGCTGGGAAGGGTCAGATTATTACTGGACTTCTGATATCACATTGCTTAGCGTCGAAGCACAATTTACATATTTTCATTGATATTTCTATATAATCAATTCTAGACATATTTGTTTACTGTCTCCAGATTTTAGAATTTTCAATGGCGTGTAATAAGGAACAAAAAACATCAGAAGAGGGGAAAAAGATCTGTTGTGGCCTAAGTAGCAGTGATAGCACGAACACAATCTACGCTGTAAAAAGCAATGAGCGAAACTCACAAAACATGTGGACAAATAGGAGCTAGTGTAAGAAAGTGACCCAATGGAAAGATGTCAGCAAGTGGCAGAACAAGCACTAAGAAAATTGGACAAGTTCCTCAACATGACATGATTTAAGGTCAAGAAGAACTTGAACAGCATGAATTTGGCATTGAGCAGAAATGTGAACTCCCAAGAGAGGCAGCTCCCTCAGCATCACTTCTAGACATTGAATTTGGCAATAATAGAATGTTAGCTAGTCCAGGACATACTCTAGACAGAAGAGGCTCTAAACATCTATAAAAAGCCTCTACTCATTGTAAAACAAAAATACTTAAAATACATAAAATTAAAAAAAGAAAGTAAAAATCTTTGTAGTACTGCATCTAGGAAGTTAGTTCCTCTTACCATTTTTGTATATTACTTTCCAGTGATGAAATAATGAGCTGTAATGTGGAGGAGGACTAACAATTCATCAAGTGAATGCAGGGAAGAAAGGATGAATCTGGACGTGAAATTTCAAGGCAGGGCAAGAACTTCTGTTCACCTGTAAAATAGAAAAAAGTTTATTTTCAGTCTCACCATTATTTTCCAAGTGAGGTTATTTTTTTAAATTACTAAACATAAGCTTCTCAAGGGCAGGGGTTGTGCCATTTTAATCTTTGATCCTCCAAAGACTATTATAATGGTTCAGCAGACACTCAATAAATATTTGTTGAATAATCGGAGGCAAGTAAGACATAATAAACACAAAAAACTAGCAAAGGAAAATTAGAAGGAACTAGAGTTTAGTAGAGTATTTAATGAAAGTGCAAAAAACTTGCAAAAGAGTTTGGGAATTAGGGAGGGATAAAGAGGATTTGACCCAACCCTGGGGTAGCAAATGACATATAGACTGCCTGATGTTAACTTCTCCCTAGTAATTCATTAATCTCTAACAGGGATCATTTTAAAAAATACATTGTTAAAGATTTAGAGGGTACAGTACGAATTTGTTACATGGATAGATCACAATGTAGTAGTTGGATTTGGGCTTGTATTGTACCCGTCATCTGAATAGTGAATATTGTATACAAATAGGTAATTTTTCAACCCTTTCCCTATCCCACTGTCCTCTTTTTCAGAGTCACCAACGACTATTATTTCCCTCCGTGTGTTCATGTGTACCCATTCTTTACCTCTCACTTATAAGTGAAAAGATGAAATATTTTATTTTCTGTTTATGAGTTATTTCACTTAGCAAAATGGTCTCAAGCTCCATTTCCTATGTTGCTACAAAACGTAGGATTTCATTCTTTTTTACAGCCGTGCAATACTCCATGAGATATATATCTATATAGATATCTATATATGCATATATATCTCTATATACATATATATAACATGTACATATCACATTTTCTTTAATCATCCTTCAGTGGAACGGAGGTTAGTCCATGTCCTTGCTATTGTGAACAGTGTTGTGACAAACATGAAAGTGCAGGTGTCTGTTGGTGGGAGTGTGAACTAGTTCAGCCATTGTGGAAGACAGTGTGGGGATTCCTCAAGGATCTAGAACTAGAAATACCATTTGGCCCAGCATTCCCATTACTGGGTATATACCTAAAGAATTATAACTTGTTTTATTATAAAGACACATGTGTATGTATATTTATTGCAGCATCGTTCACAATAGCAAAGACTTGGAACCAACCCATATGCTCATCAATGATAGACTGGATAAAGAAAATGTGGCATATATACACAATGGAATACTATGCAGTCATAAAAAAGGATGAGTTCATGTTCTTCACAAGGACATGGATGAAGCTAGAAACCATTATTCTCAGCAAAGTAACAAGAAAAGAAAACCAAACACCACGTGTTCTCTAAGTGGGAGTTGAACAATGAGAACACATGGACACAGGGAGGGGGACGTCATGCATTGGGGCCTGTCAGAGGGTGAGGGGATAGGGGAGAGACAGCATTAGGAGAAATACCTAATGTAGATGACGGGGTGATGAATGCAGCCAACCACCATGGCACTGTATACCTTGTAACAAACCTGCATGTTCTGCACATGTACCCCAGAACTTAAAAATAAAATACTATGTAGGATCATAAAAAAAAAAAAGTGCAGGTGTCTTTTTTACATAATGATTTTTTTTTCTTTCAGTATGTAACCAGGAATGGGATTGCTGGGTGGAATAGCAGCTCTATTTCTAGTTGTTTGAGAATCTCCATACTGTTTTCCATATAGATTGTACTGATTTACATTCCCGCTGACAGTGTAAGCATTCCTTTTTCCCCACACTCTCACCAACATCTGTTGTTTTTTGACCTTTAAATAATCGTTATTCTGACTGGTGTGAGATCATATCTCATTGTGGATTTAATTTGCATTTCTGTGATGATTAGGGATGTTGAGCATGTTTTTATGTATTTGTTGGTTGCTTGTATGTCGTCTTTTGGGAAATGTCTGTGAATGTACTTTACCCAGTCTTTGAGAGGGTTATTTGTTTTTTTTCTTGTTGAGTTGTTGAGTTCCTTATAGATTCTGAATATTAGTCCTTTGTTGGATGCATGGTTTGCAAATATTTTCTCTCATTGTGTAGGTTGTTTACGCTGATATTTGTTTATTATTCTTATTTTATTATTCTTATTATTTTTTTTTTTTTTTTGCTGTGCAGCTTTTTAGCTTAGTTAAGTCCTGTTTATTTTTGGTTTTGTTGCATTTCCTTTTGAAGTCATAGTCATAAATTCTTTGCCTTGACTGATGTCCTGAATAGTTTATTCTAGGTTTTTTCCTAGGATTTTTATAGTTTCAGGTCTTAGATTTAAGTCTTTGATTCATCTTTAGTTAATTTTTGTATATGGTGAGAGACACGGGACTAGTTTCATTCTTCTGCATGTTGCTATCCAATTTCCCCAGCATCATTTATTAAATAGGGAGTCCTTTCCCAATTGTATATTTTTGTCAACTTTGTGGAAAATCAGTTGGTTATGTGTGTGCAGCTTCATTTTGGGGTTTTCTATTCTGTTCCATTGATCTATGTGTTTATTTTATACCATGCTGTTTTGGTTACTATGGCCTTGCAGCATACTTTGAAGTCAGGTATTATGATGCTTACAGCTTTATTCTTTTTGCTTAGGATTGCTTTGGCTATTTGGGTTCTTTTTGGTTCCATATGAAATTTAGGATTTTTTTTCTAATTCTATGAAAATTGGTATCCAACAAGGACCTTGTAATTGGAAAGGGTAAAAGAGCCACTTGAAAATGGAGACCCCAAAAGACAACACTTCTCTAATTTAAGTGTCTTGCAGAAAGTACAGATATTGGAAGAATTGCAGAAAACAGAAGTGTCAAACTTCTGGAGCTGTGGAACAGTAAATAATTATTTGGAAAAATGAATTGCAGACATTATAGTCTAGATACCAAACTTGATGATTTCCAGCAAAATTCTAGAATAGATGATCAGGCAAAGCAAGACTGACTTGGTTGAATGCTGGCTCTAGTGCTTACTAGCTACATGTCTTTTGGCAAGTTATATAACCTCTCTGTGCTTCAGTTTCCTCAGCTGTAAAATCAGAATACTTTTAATATCAGTCTTGTAAAGATGCTATAAACATTAAATTCTCTTAAGGCATGTAGAAGATTCCAGCCACATAATAAGTGCTTTATAATTGTTACCATTACTAACACTTAAAAATGAAGTGATTATCAATAGAAGATATCTCAACTAAGAATTAATCATACTTTACATAAACATTTTACATTTTTTGAAAAAATTTGGGTTGCTTATTCAAGGGTATTTCATACATGTGTCTGTATGATAGGAAAGTCTCTTGAGTCTTTATTGCTTTTCTCATGAGTGTGACAATGGCATCCTCGTGTGATAGGTGGTTGACTAGGAGAATATAGTAAGAGGGCAAATACTTTAATACACTTTTTGCTCTCAAAACTATACAGAATACTGGGAGAAGTTTCGGTCAAGATTTTTGCTTGCTATACACAACTTTATAAAAATAAGTTGATCCAAAATTGTTAACTTTTAGAGTTGAAAGGAATTTGAGGGATCTTCCAGTCCAAACATTCGTTCTATAGCTGAACATCTGAGGCTAGGAGAGAGCTAATGATTTGCCCAAAGGCACACAGCTAGTGTGTACCCTAGCCAAGACTTGAATTCATATGTTTTGGATACTAAATGTGTTTGAAGCTAAACTCTGTTAGGCAGTAAGTCACAGTACAGATTGTACTTGTTTCTCTCTGTAGGTGCTGTTTATAGGTGGCTATTTCCTCATTGCAGCAATACAACATCAAAGTGCTGTTGTTGTCTGTTTTCGACAGAATCTGTTGCCCAGGCTAGAGTGCAATGGTGCAGTATTAGCTCACTGCAACCTCTGCCTCCCGGGTTCAAGTGATTCTCTTGCCTCAGGCTCCCAAGTAACTGGGATTGAAGGTGTCTGCTACCACGCCTGGCTAATTTTTGTATTTTTAGTAGAGACAGGGTTTCACTATATTGACCGGGCTGGCCTCGAACTCCTGACCTCAGGTGATCCACCCACCTCAGCCTCCAAAGTGTTCGTATTACAGGCGTGACCCTCCATGCCTGGCCCAATGTGCTGTTAGTACATTGACCTTCATGGTCTACGTAATGAAGTTACCTGTTCCTACTACAGCCACTGCTTTGCCCACTTATACTCCAGTGGTATTCACTGAGGAGTTTAGATAATATTCTTGAAGCCACACAGGAGCCTAAGGTTTGGGGTAGACTGAGTGTATTTCTCTGAGTAACATGAAGCACAAGCTTCACTGCCTGAACTGTGAATTACAAACTTGCACTCAGAATTTCTTTTTAAATTTAAATGCCGTTAGGCTATGCAATCGTCCTCTGATTTGCTAGAGACTCCAGCACCTTTCTGCCTGTTAAAGGAAAATAAGTTGTGATCCACATCGAACTCCAAAGGTGTTCCACAAGGGCATGCCTTCATCTCCAGACACTTCATTTCACAGCCAGCATTTCCTTTTCATAGGCTTTTGTCTGTCAGTTTTCCTTAGCCCACCCCTTTTCCCAGCAAGCACCAATCCTCTTCACGCTTCTGCCTTCTTCCCCTATTGACTTCTGCGCATATCATGGCTTCTGCCAACTGCCAACTGTAAATGCTTTTGAGGAGAAGGGTGGGTTCTGGTCTCAGTGCTTGCTATTTTGAGGAGGAATGGGGAGTCCTATGGCTAATGGAGAGGGGCAGGAAAGAGTGGGAAAGCTTCATCTCTGGGTTACAATTGTCCTTTTCTTATAGTATCCAACATCAAACACATTCCACCACAATATGAAATTATTTCTCTTCTGAAATTTTCGTTGATTCTAAATCAGAAATTCATGTTTTTCACGTTAACATAATGTTGACACCTCTTCCTGAGGAAAAAAATAAGCCTGGCCTTTTAATGTTAATAGTGTATTCTATTTCTCACTGCATTCAGTGTATTTGTAAACTTCTTTGCACTAACTGCCACTGAAAAGAACTGCCATTTAAATTAGAGAAGAGCAGTTTGCCCAGGCCCAAACTGCTTTTTTCTAATCTAAAAGTTAGGTCTTGACTGCAGGAAATGATGAAAGAAGTTTGGCTCACATCCACTCTACTATCCTAACCTAATAAAAACTCCAGAAACATGTATTCAATGCCAGTTATGCTCTGGGCACTGTGTTATTTATCTCTGCATTCCCAGTGTCTAAGGCAGAACTTTTGCCCTAGAGGAGATGACAGCATTTCTGTGGTTTACAATTTTATGAAATCCGATGGAGAAGAATGTCAACAAGAGCCAGTAGAGTCTGGGAAAGCCTCGTGAATCAGCTGAAGACTTCAGTGGTCTCTGTGGGATTTGGGTGCCCGGAAGAGATAGGGAAGGTGTTCTCCATCAAGGAAACAGGAGATCTGTAGGCATGGAGCTGTGACTGTCAATAGAAAAGGGGAGTCAGTAACTTCTAGAGGAAGGTTGGCACAGTATTAAAAATAAAAAGTGTAGGTAAGAAAGTCAGGTTCAAAAGTGTATTCTTTTTAAAATTTATTGTATCTTTACTTTTATAGATTCTGGAGGTACAATAGCAGTTTTGTTACATTGATACGTTGCATAGTGGTGAAATCTGGGCATGTAGTGTAACCATCACTCAAATAGTGTACGTTGTACCCATTAGGTAATTTCTTATCCCTCGCGCCCCCTCCCACCTTCCATCTCTTCCAGTCTCCAATGTCTATTATTCTACCAGAAGTTTATTTATAATGAATTTATACAGCTCCAGAAATAAAATTTCTTTACCTATTCAACATTTCTTGAATATCTTCTGTTTCCTAAGTACTGTGCTAGGATTTTAAAATAAAGAGGTAGATAAGACACAGTCTATTCTATTAAGCATCATACAGTCTAATGATGATAATTCAAGATCTCTCCAAATGCAACAAGTAGCACCACTTCCAATTCCAGCACAATTTTGGAAGACTACAGAGAATAAGTCAGAGAGAGCAGAGATGGAGTAGAGAATAGTTGTTGAGCGATTAAAAAAAACTGCCCCAAGCCAATATCATGGCCAAACCTTTTCTAGCTATCACAAGATAGATAATATTACCCAACATACCTTCCATTTTGTTAGCATTTACACATTCACTTATTTTTAATGTAAAATTTAAAATTGGATGTCTATCATATGTCAGGTATGATATTAGATTCTAGGAATTCAGAAATGACCCAAATAGATTGATTGCATCTCCTTCCTGAGTGTATCATCTGTCATGGCTGGAGAATGAATGGTATTATGGGACTACATGAGAGACACCTAACGTAGCTTTTGGAAGGCAGGGTGGGGAGAGATCTCGGAGGACTCCTTAAAGGAATCTAAACTGAGGATAAGCTACATTTTTTTAGACAAAAATAAGGTGAAAATTGTTCTAAACATGGGGAAAAGCATGTAAGAAGAGGAGAGAAGGTAAGATACATTTGATGGAACTCAGGGAAGTTCATTGTAATATGAATAGTCCAGGCCTTCTTGCTTTATCACTAAAGGCTATTCCCATGTAGTGATATATTCAAAAGACACAAAATGCTAGTATCAAAATAGCTTGGAATTGTAGTCAGTCACACAACATGTAGAAAACTTTCTAAATGTCTTTGACATTATGGTTGTTCAAGTTCTATAGAAGCAGAGCCTGAGGCAGGAATCCGGGTGCAGGTGATTCATTTGGGAGTGTGCTTCAAAAGAACCTGTGAAGGAAGTAGGATGATCAGGAAATTGAGCTAAGCAAGGGTGCTGTTTCAGGTTAGATCCAGCCTTGTGGATCCAGTGGGGAAGGGCTCTGTAGTATAAACCACACCAGACAGCTGCCCCCCACCCTTCAGGAAAGGGAGCCACTTTTTTATACTCATAAAACCTAGTCATTGGTAGAGGCATAATATCAGGATCATACTTTCTTGTTTCTGACATTTATATTTTAGCCCTTCCATCTTATTTGGTTTCTATTATTTTGACCACACAGTGTTTTCTAGAGTTAAGTAATACAATTATTGACTCCTGAGAAAGTTGAGAGGGGAAGGAGAGATGGGTGTTGATGCTGTGATGCTTTTCTCAGTACTGCTGGAGAGCAGCGGGTGTGTGGAGGCAAGGAGTGAGTGGGCTGTGGAGAATTTTAGGCCGGAGAGGTAAGTAGGAAGCTGTGTAATGGGGAACATAGAAAAGCATCCAACTGTACTCAGAATGAGTTTAGGAAGACAGTTTCTCAAATGGAGGCCTGAAAATGTGGACTTGTTCATTTCAGTGTAACTTAGAAGACTTGCTAGTTTGTGTTGGTCTCTGCTTTGTTCAAAGTGAATCATGGATTCCCTGAAAAAATCATAAACTTGGTTTGCAGTTGTCTGCTGGTTAGAGCAAAGAAGAGTATTTTTTTTCTGTCTTGTGATTGGGGTTGGAATGACATGCTCCTGCAACGATTTTGTAGGGTCATAAAAGTAGAAAAAGCTGACAGAAACGACGTCCTCCACATGTTTCCTGTGTTTACCCCACCCTCCTCAAATTTGATCTTCCAGAAAAATAATCACTTTATTTATACATTCTGATATTTGAGTTTCCATGTGTTTTATTTGCCAAACACACTAGTTGGATATTCTTTTCCTAGTTTAGGAGTTTACGCAAGATAAAGATGCTTTTTTGTTGTTGTTGTTTTTAGAGTTGATGTCCTTTTTATGATGATTATTAATTAATAAGACATCTTCTTTTATGGATAGTACATAGAGAACCTAATTATGCTGTTTAGACAACTAGCACTTAAAAAGTAATAGTGATTTATTCAGTTTCTTAATTTCTGGAGCATGTGGTCAGATAGTATATGTTTATAAACCACATTCTGCTTACAATATTGTTTTCAACCTTGTTGAATGCTATGATGGGAAAAATAGTAGAAATTACTCCTATTTATGAGAAAATAATATACTAGCATGAAGAAACAGAACAAAAGCTAATAATTAAATGCACATATGCTTGGGTTTACATGACATTTGCCACTCCAAGTTCTTGTAAGAGTAAATGGCTCATAGTAGTCAAATGCTCTGAAGTTGTTTGGGAAGTAGCACAGATGTGGTGGATGTATATGGACAATTGGCAAAATGGTCAGATGTGAACTTGATGTTTGTATTCAGGTTTCCTACCATGGATGAGCATCAGAACTGCCCATAGGTTTTCAAACTACTGTTTCCAGTGTTCACCTCAGACGACTGAATTAGCATTTTTTTTTTTTTTTGGTTCCAGGTTTGCATTTTCAGAAAGCTATACAGATGGTTCTAATGCTTGACCATAACTGAGAACTGTGCCCTAGGGGTTTATCAAAGCTGATATATGTCATATCTGGAATATATACAGGAGTGAATGCTGCAACCTAGGCTTCAACTGTCTGTCCTTCAAAGGTTTCAGGGGTCAGTTCTTCAATATGCTCTGCATTCTTCTGTCATATACTTTCATGGAATCTGGGGAATATAGGGATGGGGAAGAGTTTATGACTAACCAATTTACTAAACCATTTTCAGAACATCCCAGAGGACAGCCTACAAATACATCCAATCTTAGTTTATCTCTTGTAAACCATGGAGTTCATGGAACAGACCCATGTCTTAGAGACACTGACAGCTGCTTGTTGTGGTTCCTGGGTCTCGCAGCTTTCCTAGGACATGACCGCAAGTCCAAGACTTTCTTCAGGAATACCAGCAGGGCTGGGGAAGCAGCCAGAACTAAGGCAGTTGAAAATAATTGATCTGGAAGGATCATGACTCCTATTTTTGCAGGAAAAATTAAAGTGACTTGTCCAGGAAAACCTTCTTGACACAAGACACAAAACTTTAAAACTCCTGTTCACAAGAACAATAAAAGAAACACAATAAATGGAAGTCTGGTAGAAAAACAAACTGAAGGAAAGTATTTGCAGCATAAATAAAAGATGAAGAATGACTATCCTATTAAATACCTATAGTTCTTGTTTATTAATAAGAAAAAAAAGTAGTACCTCAGTGGAAATACACACACACACACACACACACACACACAGAGGAGTATTCCAACCCAGGCTTCAACTCCTGTTCACAAGAACAATGAACAAGTCATTCATAGAAGAAATACCAAATGGCCAACATATTGAATATGCCAAGCATGTTTCTGCCTGATCGTTTTACAACTGCTGATCCCTCTGCTTGAAACCCTCCTGCCTGCAGATATCCTCATGACTCATCGTCTCACTTCCTTCAAGTCTCTGCTTTAATATCTTCTTACCAGAGACACTTTCATACTCACTCTACAAAATATCATGCCCCCAGGTTACTCTGTATCTTCTGTCTCACTACCTTATTTTGACTCATAAAATTTGTAAATATCTGACAGTTTTTTAAATTGAATACTGCCTGTTTCCCTGGAGTAAAAGATAAACTGCGTGAGAATGAGAATGCTTTGCTCCATATCACCAGCATCTTGATAGAAGAGGGCTTCCATATTGCCAGAAAAGAATTGTTGATTTAGGCCAGGTGTGGTGGCTCACGCCTGTAATCCCAGCATTTTGGGAGGCCAGAGCAGGCAGATCACAAGGTCAAGAGATGGAGACCATCCTGGCCAACATGGTGAAACCCTGTCTCTACTAAAAAAATATAAAAATTAGCTGGGCATGGTGGTGTGCGCCTGCAGTCCCAGCTACTCGGGAGGCTGAGGCAGGAGAATTGCTTGAACCCGGGAGGCGGAGATTGCAGTGAGCCAAGATCACGCCACTGCACTCCAGCCTGGTGCTTGGTGACAGAGCGAGAATCTGTTTCAAAAAAAAAAAAAAAAAAAAGAATTGTTGATTTAATGAATAAAACTTTTTTAACTAATAATAAGGGAAAGTAACATGAGAGTTTAATATATTTCTTTTCCCTATCAGGTTGGCAGTTTTTTGGGTACTCCCAGATACTGCCCAAGTTGACCTCCAAAAAACTACACCACCTGTAAATACACTAGTTGCATATATAAAATTTAAAATCCACATACCCTTCAATCCTTTCAATACAGAAATAAAGCAGACATGTATGGTCTTTGGAGCACTAACAGTGACAGCAAAAACTTAGAAGCAAACTAAATGTGCACCAATGAGAACATAGGTTCATTTTTACACCCATGTGATGGTACAGCATCAATCTGTACAAATGAGGCAAATCTATATTAGAGTTATAACAAAAAGTTCTGAGATATATATACACACACACATATATGTGTCATATGTATGTAGAAACAAATGTAGAATTAATCTGCTTTTGAAAAAATTATGTTTATATATAATAGATGCATGAATTCTACAAGAAAAACACAAGATTATGCCACAATATGGCATATTCAATATGTTTACCATTTATTATTTAAGGCAGTTCCCTATGGGGAGGGAAAGATTCTGGTAGGGTTGGGCATGGAGTGGGGACTGTACTTGAAATTATTTACTTTTTTATTTTTAATACCATAGAATGTATCCATTGCATTACCTGAGACATAAGACAAAAGGGAAACTGGATCAAAAAAGTTAATATAAAATCTGAAACTACTGCAGAATGCTTTCTACAGCTCTTAATAACACACCTCCAGGATGTGGGACCAAAAAAAAAAAGGGGGGGACTGCCAGTTCTGCAGCATCAAAGAAGGGTTACAAGATGCAGTCACTTACTAACAACTAAGGGAAATTGCCTCTCCTCACTTTGATGTTTTGTGACTTTCATGGCCCTTCACAGGGACTTTCTGGGTCACTATGCTCTCCTCTCCCTTCTGAGCTGCCCTAATCCTTGGTCACTTAAGTATCTCTGTGAGTCAGATCTTAACGATAAGGAATTTTATTTTTTGCCAGAGAAAAGATTCTTTGAGATAACTCTAATCATGTGAGGGTAATGTTAGTAGATATTTGGGAATTGTCTGGGAAAACAGTCTCTTTTGAAAACATTCCAGTTGGTGTCCAGGATAAATGAATATTTGCTATTTATTATGTACCCAGAAGAGTCTTAGGATACGTATTTTCAAAGTGATTTTCCCAACTTGACCAGCTTGTAAACTCTTAGAGAAGAATGAACAACCTTCTCCATTTGCCTGGGACTGAGGGGTTTCCTGGGATACGGGACTTTTATGCAAAACCAAGTAAGTCGTTAGCAAATTGAGACAAGTCACTTACCTTACAGGCAAGGATAAGACAAGTTACTTCAACAAATATGTATTAAATGCCCAGCCAGTATATGCAGTGTACACTGTGTTAGAACCTGGAGAAATGAGTAGTGAGCCAAACACACACATAACCAGTTCCTGCCCTCATAAAGTCTTCTTGAAAAGAGAAAAGTGTGATGTCAATTCTGCCACACAGTTTCATGTGCATTGGCTAAGCACTTTTGACCCTTAGGGAGAGAGATCCATGGTATCTGTAGAAAATTTTTGTGAACTAGAAAGGACTTGAGCAGATTGTAAAAAGGATGCCTGGCTTTTCATTCATTCAGCTCCTTGAACATAAGTGGGCCCTCAACAGATGTTCGTGGAGTTAAACTGATACGACGTTTGAAGCAACTTTGATCGTGGATTGAAACTAAAGAGGAGGAGAGAGTTGTATGGATTGGAGTCTGGCTTCTGCTTTGGGCAGATGCTCAAATGTCTCTGTAGTCACATGCTCTGAAGTCTTGTCCTCCAGCTCTCCAATTCAGGAAACATTTTTAAGTATTCATTTTCTTAGAGGCATTGGGCTTTGAAGAACTGCTTCAAAATAATTTACATTTTAGTATGTAGCTATTAGGTAGAGTGAATATTTCTGTACAGCAATCATGGCTATCCCTTTTGGATAACAAAGCAGCTGTGAAAAGTTATAATCCACAAGATGGGGGAGAACCAAGAATGATGAGTGGGGGCCTTAGCAAATATTTTTCATTGAACTCTGGGGATCTGATGATGTGTTATTTGTTCTGTCTGCCAAAACTGCCAAGGGGACAGAATTTTGACGTCACTGGTCAGGATTCAGTAGGAGAAGCAGATTGCTGAGACATAAGGGAACCTGGATGTCACCCCACCCAGGCTTTCCCATCAGCTGTCTGTGTGACTTGAGAGAGGTAACCTAACTTCTCTGGCTATAGTTTCCTTATTTCTAAAACGCAGAGTTCGAACAAACCATCATAAAGACAGCTCTCGTAGTAATATTCCAGATTTTTACCCTTTTTTTCCCATGCATCCTCAGATCATCACTGTCATTGCAATACTATGCTTTCTCAAATTTAATAGGCTTTATGGCATGTAACAACATGATTTATCCTAACTATACCTTATGATAGTGACTTCTGAATGATATATACAGAGGGGTTCAGTCTTAATGATAATGTTCCTCCCTTACACTGTGTAGGCAGGAAAGGAGGAAGAGGCAAGTTAAGAATGCTTGATCCTAAAAGACTGAAAACAGTCCTTAAGTCATTTAAAGTGCTTTTCAGAATAATCCGTTAGTGAGGAAGAAGGGTAAATAATTACCCAAAAGCTCTTTTCTTTTCCACTGGTTAAGGGTGTGTTCTACAAGACATTGACATAATTGTTTTTCTAGGTTAGACATGTGTAAACATAATATGGGGTCCCAGTCCATGTCACACTAAGGAAGTGGTGAGTGGTACAATCCATCTGCACCTGTGTGAGATAAGATATTGTCAGATTGCCTCAGATCCCATAAAAAGTACTATGGCAGGCTGGGTGAGGTGGCTCATGCCTGTAATCTCAGCACTTTAGGAGGCTGAAGCAGGAGAAACACTTGAGGCCAGTAGTTCATAACAGCCTGACCAACATGGTGAAACCCCACCTGTATTAAAAATACAAAAAACATTAGCTGGGCATGGTGGCACATTCCTGTAATTGCAACTACTCAGGAGGCTGAGGCACAAGAATTGCTTAAACCTGGGAGGTGGACGCTGCAGTGAGCTGCGATTGCATCACTGCACTCCAGCCTGGGCAACAGAGCGAGACTCTGTCTCAAAAACAAAATAAAACAAAACAAAATACAAACAAAAAAGAGTACTATGACAGAAGCTGAACCAAGAGACAGGAAAAGACTAGCGTATCTTAAGCAGTATTTTAGAGGTTGCTGATACATCTTTTTCCCCCCCGGGATGTAGATGGGAAATGTGTTCATTTTAATTTGTAGAAGGAAACGCCTTCCAGTATTATGAGGTATAGTGAGGTTATTCACCCCATCCAGCAGACTCATAAACAGAATACCACCATGGAATCGGAGATATCTAGATTGGATCTAAGATTCACTAATGACTAGTTTTTTGGTCATAGACAAGTCATTAGCTCCATAAAAGTGTCACAGAGAAATGGAGGCAAAAATTTATGGATTTCTGTACTTAGTTCCCTCCTCCCCTTAAAAGCAGCTATGTAGTGGCTATAAATTCTTCTTCCTATAAAATAATGGATGTGTACCATTCAGAATATATAAGGATTAAATTTGAAATCATGCAGACTGCTGAGCTGATCTGCATGATAAGCATTTTCCTGGTTTGTTCAGCAGATGAGGCAAAGGGGATGGACCTAAAATCTGTCCTGATTCATGTGCCCCTTATGAGTGAGCATTCAGGGATCCAACCCCAAGGTCATGATAAACAGTCCTGAGAAAGATATCAACCTTCCTCCAGGGAGCGGTCAGCGTGATTCTGCTATGGGCAGAGACCTCTTACTGTTCTTGTACTGAAGTTCCCTGTTTCTTGTCTCTTGCCTGCTGGTCCATTGCCCAGAGGTGCTATTCAGTCTTGGACCAATGCCCCCCATTGGCTGGAACAGGTTTCAATGCTGATCCATTGTTTACCTCCTCTCCATAATGAATAATTAAATGTCATATTTGTTAATTGGTCCAAAACCGGCGAAGTTTTTGACTTTCCTTACTTGCTTATTTTGGCTAAAAGCAAACAGGTGTTGAGATGAAAGCAAACAACTTGTTTATTCCTTATGAAAAAACATGAAAAACTGAAATGATTCTAAGTACTAAATAATTTATATAAAGCTTAACAAGTATTGGTTGTTACACAGCAGATTTGATTTCCTTTCAGGGTGAAACTGTCTACATTTGATGCCGCAATATAATTGTCATGTGTTCCTTTTAAAATCTTTCATTCATTTAATAAATACTTATTGAGGGTCTTAAATGAACAGTGACTAGACTGTGTATTTGCAATTTGTATTATTTTTAATGATTACTATGGGGGAATTCTAAAATTTAGGCTGCCATAATATTGCACTCTTATTAGATGCCATGAAAGGAAATATTTCCTGCAAAATCAAATACAAATCTGCATAATGACTTTCAGATTTAATGTGAAAAATGTGCTTACTGAAATAATAACTTAGAAGTACCATTTTGTAAGATTATATTTTCTTTAACCTCTTAAAACCCTAATTTTCTCAACTGTAAGATAACTGGCCCACCACAGTGGCTCATGCCTGTAATCCCAGCACTTTGGGAGCCTGAGGCCAGCAAATCACAAGGTCGAGATCGAGACCATCCTGGCCAACACGGTGAAACCTGGTCTTTACTAAAAACACAAAAATTAGCTGGACATTGTAGCATGCACCTGTTGTCCCAGCTACTTGGGAAGCTGAGGCAGGAGAATCGCTTGAACCCAGGAGGCGGAGATTGCAGTGAACCGAGATTGTGCCACTGTACTCCAGCCTGGTGTCAGAGCAAGACTTCATCTCAAAAAATAAAAGTAAAAATAACTTGTGTCCAAAATACCACGGCTAAAATTAGTGGAGCAGGGGGTTTAATCCCAATTTTTCTGACCTCAAAATCTAGATTGTCAACCACTATCAATATAGTATATTAAAATTTCAGATAAGCAATCCAGTAATGCCTCCTAAGAACTAGGAAAGCAAGAGCAAGCCAAACCGAAAATTAGTAGAATAAAAAAACATGTAAAGATCAGAGCAGAAATAAGTGATATTTAAATGAAGAAAACAGTACAAAAGATCAACTTAAAAAAAAACAAACAGTTTTTTTGAAAAATAAACAAAATGAAGAACCTTTACACAGACTAAGAAAGGAAATAGAGAAGACCCAAATAAATAAAATCAGAGATGAAAAAGGAGACATTACAGCCAATTCAAAAGAGGCTACTGTGAGCAACTATATGCCCGTGAATTGAAAAACCTAGAAAAAAGGGTTACATTCTTAGACACATACAACCCACCAAGATTGAACCATAAAGAGATCTAAACCCTGAACAGAACAATGACATGTTGATATAATTTAGATTTGTATTCCTGCCCAAATCTCATGTCCAAATTGTAATCCTTAGTGTTGGAGGAGGGAGCTGGTGGGAAGTGATTGGATCATGGGGGTGGAC
The DNA here is from genome assembly GCF_049354715.1 of Callithrix jacchus. Classification (NCBI taxonomy): domain Eukaryota; kingdom Metazoa; phylum Chordata; class Mammalia; order Primates; family Cebidae; genus Callithrix; species Callithrix jacchus. The sequence goes on along the minus strand of NC_133511.1, from coordinate 38,331,013 downwards.
TTCCCCCCTGCTGTTCTCATGATAGTGAGTGGGTCCTCACGAGATCTGGTTGTGTATAAATGTGTGTAGCATTTCCCCCTTCTCTCCCTCTTCCTCCTGCTCCAGCCATGTAGGAGGACATCCTGCTACCCTTCATCTTCTGCCATGATTGTAAGTTTCCTTAGACCTCTCAGCCATACTTCTTTTACAGCCTGTGGAACTGTGAGCCAGTTAAATCCCTTTTCTTTATAAATTACCCAGTCTTATGTAGTTCTTTATAGCAATGTGAGAATGGACTAAAATACATGTAACAAGATCAAAGCTATAATAAAAAGTATCTCAGCAAAGAAGAGCCCAGGACTCAATGACTTTACTGCTGACTTTTACCAAACATTTAAAGAAAAACTAATATCATTTTTACTCAAACTATTCCAAAAAAATAGAGAAGGAGGAAATACTTAACTCATTCTGTGTGGCCAGTATTACCTTGATACTAAACACAGACAAAGAAACATTAAAAAACAAAAATTATAGGTCAATATTGCTGATAAATTTTGATGCAAAAATCAACAACAAAATTCTGGCAAATCAAATTCCACTGTTATGGTGTGGGAGTCTAAGTCTCTTTGTAGGTCTCTAAGAACTTGCTTTATGAATGTGAGTGCTCCTGTATTGCGTGCATATATATTTGGGATAGTTAGCTCTTCTTCTTGCATTGATCTCTTTACCATTATGTAATGCCCTTCTTTGTCTCTTTTGATCTTTGTTGGTTTAAATTCTGTTTTATCTGAGACTAGGATTACAACCCCTGCTTCTGTTTGCTTTCCATTTGCTTGGAAAATCTTCCTCCATCCCTTTATTTTGAGCCTATGTGTGTCTTTGCACTTGAGATGAACACAACACACTGATGGGTCTTGACTCTTCATCCAATTTGTCAGTCTGTGTCTTTTAATTGTGATATTTAGCCCATTTACATTTAAGTTTAATATTGTTATGTATGAATTTGATTTTATCATCATGATGCTAGCTGGTTATTTTGCCCATTAGTTGATTCAGTTTCTTCATGGTGTTGATGGTCTTTACAAGGTAGTATGTTTTTGCAGTAGCTAGAACCTGTTTTTACTTTCCATATTTAGTACTTCCTTCAGGATTTCTTGTAAGACAGGTCTAGTGGTCACAAAATCTGTCAGCATTTGCTTGTCTGTAAAGGATTGTATTTCTCCTTCACTTATGAAGCTTAATTTGGCTGAATATGAAATTCTGGGTTGAAAATTCTTTCATTAAGAATGTTGAATATTGGCCCCCACTCTCTTCTGGCTTGTAGGGTTTCTGCTCAGAGATTCACTAGTCTGATGGGCCTCTCTTTTTGGGTAACCTGACCTTTCTTTCTGGCTGCCCTTAACATTTTTTCCTTCATTTCAACCTTGGTGAATCTGATGATTATGTGTCTTGGGGTTGCTCTTCCTGAGGAATATCTTTGTGGTGGTCTCTGCATTTCCTGAAGGTGAATGTTGGCCTGCCTTGCTAGGTTGGGGAAGTTCTCCTTTATAATATCCTGAAGAGTATTTTCCAACTTGGTTCCATTCTCCCCATCACTTTCAGGTACACCAATCAAATGTAATTTGGCCTTTCATGTAGTCCCATATTTCTTGGGGGCTTTGTTCATTCTTTTTAATTTTTTGTTCTCTAACCTTGTCTTCACACTTTATTTCATTAAGCTGATCTTCAATGTCTGATATCCTTTCTTTGCTTGATTCATTCAGCTATTAATACTTGTATATGCTTCACAAAGTTCTCATGCTATGTTTTTCAGCTCCCTCAGGTCATTTATGTTCTCTAAGCTGGTTATTCTACTTAACAATTTCTTTAACCTTTTTTCAAGGTTCTTAGCTTCATTGCATTGGATTAGAACATGCTTCTTTAGCTCAGAGGAGTTCATTATTACCCACCTTCTGAAGCCTACTTCTGCCAATTCATCAAACTCATTCCTGGTTCAGTTTTGTTCCTTTACTGGTGAGGAGTTGTGATCCTTTGGAGGAGAAGAGGTGTGCTGGATTTTTGAATTTTGAATTTTTGTGCTTTTTTCCCCTTCATCTTCATGGATTTATCTACCTTTGGTCTTTGATTTTGGTGACCTTCAGATGGAGTTTTAGTTTGGACATCCTTTTTGTTGATGTTGATGCTATTCCTTTCTGTTTGTTAGTTTTCTTTCTAACATTCAGCCCCTTCTGCTGCAGGTCTGCTGGAGTTTGTTGGAGGTCCATTTCAGCCCCTGTTTGCCTGGGTATCACCAGCAGAAGTTGCAGAACAGCAAAAATTGCTGCCTGTTTCTTCCTCTGGAACCTTTGTCCCAGAGGGGTACCCACCAGATGCCAGCTGGAGCTTTTCTGTATGAGGTGTATTTTGACCGCTGCTGGGAGGTGGCTTCCTGTTAGGAGGCATGGGTGTCAGGCACCCACTTGAGGAGGCAGTCTATCCCTTAGCAGAGCTCGAGTGCTGTGCTGGGAGATCTGCTGCTCTCTAGAGCTGGTAGGCAGGAACCTTTAAGTCTGCTGAAGCTGTGCCCACAGCTACCCCTTCCCCCTGGTGCTCTGTCCCACAGAGATACCCTGCCAAAAGAGGAGGAATCTACAGAGGCAGTCTGGCCATGGTGGATTTGCCAAGATGTGGCAGGCTCTGGCCAGTTCTAACTTCCCTGAGGCTTTGTTTACACTGTGAGGGGGAAACTGCCTACTCAAGCCTCAATAATGGCAGATGCCCCTCTCTCCACCAAGCTTGGAAGCTTTGTTTTGCTCAAGCTCAAGCATCTTAGGTTGACTTCAGACTGCTATGCTGGCAGCAAGTATTTCAAGCCAGTGGATCTTAGCTTGCTGGCTCCATGGGGATGAATCCACTGAGCTAGAACCCACTTGGCTCCCTGTCTTCAGCCCCCTTTCTGGGGAGTGAACAGTTCTGTCTCACTGCTATTCCAGATGCCAGAGGGTTATTTAAAAAAAAAAAAAAGAAAGAAAAAAAAAAACTCCTGCAACTAGCTTGATGTCTGCCCAAACAGCTGCCCAGGTTTGTGCTTGAAACCCAGGGCCCTGGTGGTGTAGGCACCTGAGGGAATCTCTTCATCTGCAGGTTGTGAAGACCGTGGGAAAAGCATAGTATCTGGGCCAGGATGCACCATTCCCTATGGCACAGTCCTTCATGGCTTACCCTACCACCCTGTTTCATCTCACCTTCTGTGGGCTACATCTACTGTCTAATCAGTCTCAATGAGATGAGCTGGGTACCTCAGTTGGAAATGCAGATATCACCCACCTTCTGTGTTGATCTTGCTGGGAGCTGCAGATGGGAGTTGTTCCCATTTGGTCATCTTGCCAGTTACCCAATATACATCAGGATCTTATAAGGAGAACAAGACAAACAGCAATCACTGGTCCTAGAGACAAAAGGCTGGGATTCTTAGCTTGGTTTCTCTGTTCATTAGCTTTGCAAATTTGGTTAAGTCATTTAATCTTTTGGTAGCCAGTTTCTTTATCTCCTAAATGGTGATGTTAGCAAATGCCCCCAGACTGACCTCAGGGGTGTTAATAGGGCCAAGATAATACATGTCCATGTGATATGTACTGTGCCAAGTAATATTATTACAACAATTTGCTTCCATTCCTCAGGCAAAGGGAGAGAGGGAGGAAGTTCCTGCATGCACTAAAAATTCTCTGAAACTGTTCAAATGAGAACTAGACTGGAAGAATCTGTTATGCAGATTTCCCTCTCCTTACTTTTGGAGTTCTGTTATTTAAAAGTCCCAGAAGTCAGAATCATCTAAATTCCAAAGGGGACATTTTCATAGAATTTAAAGGTTGAATATGGCTATGCTAATGTGAAATGGGCAAAGAGGTTTGTTTAAGTGATAGTTTCCACAATAATTCTTAACAGTCCGGATGCTGACAAATAAATTACTATTCCTTGCAGGACTAAACCTTAGATGTCAGCCCAAATTTAAATATCTCAGAAGCTGATTTAATGCCACCAAATTCTGCTGGATTTTCTAATGTTATTGCTCCACACCACAAACTTCCAGTCAATCTGTGCTTGAGTAATTTACAGGAGAATTCACCAGACTAGCAATATGCTATTTTCTGTTCTCTTATGTTCTCTTCAGTTTCTTTAAACAGTATTTAGGAGGCTGGCCGGGAGTGGTGACTCACACTTGTAACCCCAACACTTCAGAAGGCCAAGGTGGGTGGATAACCTGAGTTCAGGAGTTCGAGACAAGCCTGGCAAACATAGCAAAACCCTGTCTCTACAATTATCCCTATGTAGTGGCATGCACCTGTGATCCCAGGTATTTGGAAGGCTGAGGCAGGAGAATAACTTCAACCCTGAAGGTGGAGGTTGCAGTTAGCCAAGATTGTGCCACTGTACTCCAGCCTGGACAACAGACTGAGACTCAGTCTCAAAAAAAAATGCTTAGGGGACTTTAGTTCAAACTGGCAACAGACATTATGGGCTGCGGCAGTCACGTTCTGTTATGTTTCTGTGTTGGCAATCTAAAAACCTCGAACCTTAAGTCCAAGAAACTGTATGAGGCCGTCAACAGTAGAGGTGCAAATGTTGAGGAACCCTTGCTTTTAAACAGGCATAGGATCAACTGTGAAGTGAAGACTTTTCTTTCTAACATTTGTTATAGTTTATCTCATGGGAAAATACAATTTAACTTTCTGATACCAAATCTTTTTCATGTTGTTTTCTCTAGATGGAACTGTCAAAGTTACATCTTTATAAATATATCCATGTATCTATCAATTTGAGAATTAAAGGAAGAAAATTAATCTCAGAAGTATTTTTTCAAAATATGGAAATGTCAGGCAAATATTTTTAATTAGTAAAATAACTTTTCTCTGAATTAGAACTTTTTTTTCTATATTATTTCCAGGAATAAAAGTGATCATCCTAATTTCCAGAACATCAAAGCCTACACAGTTCTGAAAATCGAGAGTTTCATAACTTCCCTGCTGCAGCAGGGAAGGCCCCTGATGTGTTGATAAAGCAGGCAGGCCCTTTGGTCAGAAGTGTCTCATCTACTTCAGTGCTTTGATTGCCTGTAATAACTCCTTTGGAAAACTTGTGGAGAAATGTGAGCAGTATTAGACAAGCGGGCAGTAAATCAAGACTGATGGGAGAGTTCATAGAATGGATAACCTTTAATGGGAAAGAAAAAAAATGGATTTGGAGAACTATGGAATCCACTAGTTTTCTCAAAAGTCACATAATGGTATTGAGGATATGAAATGTAAAGAGGAAAAAGACAAATATGCTTCCTTCTTTACATGAATTCAACAAATATTTAAGAGTATAAACATGAGAACACATAGTTTCCATGTTCAAAAAACTTACAGGGTCAGGTGCAATGGCTCACACCTGTAATTTGAGCACTTTGAGAGGCTGAAGTGTAAGTTTTGCTTGAGACCAGGAGTTTGAGACCAGTCTGGGTAACATAGCAAGGCTGCATCTCTACAAAAATAAAAATTTTAAAAATCAGCTGGCCACGGTGGCATTTCCTGGTAATTCCAGCTACTTAAGGAGCTGAGATGGGAGAATTTTTTAGCCTGTTGTATAACTGCACCCAAGCCTGAGTGACAGAGTGAGGCCTTGTTTCTAAAAGAAAAAGGAAAAAAAATCCAAGAAGCTTATAGCAGTGAGAGATATAAAGGTAAACAGTTAATTTTAATATCCTGCAAGACATGCTACAATAAAAGTAATACAGGAAGATATAGGAGCATGAGAAAGGGGTGCCTAGCAACCCAACCAACTAACCTTTTCTTGGAAGAAGTGAATTCTAAATTATTACATTTGTCTGGTCTGAGAGAGCAATAATAGAGGCAGAGGAAACATCACACTCCTTATGTCTTCAAAGCTGCATTTCAGAGAACTGCAATGAGTTCAGAGTACTGGTGAAGGATCTGATCGAAGTGAGGCTGTTGAACATGGACTCAGTTCCACCTTAGTTAGGAATTGAGCTTTATCCTAAAGGCAGTGGAGACAATGTATTCTCAACAGTTCTATGAGAAGACACAGCAAAATAGAATATTTAGGATCATGGGCTCCATGCCTCATTTTTCTTAACTGTAAAATGGGTATGATAATAATAAAACCTCCCTTATAGTGTTGTTGAAACAATTGAGCAATTTAAACCACATGAAATACATAGACTAGCACCTGATACATAGTGAGTACTCTATAAATGTTGGCTCTTGAATTACAATGTGTTTTAATCTGGGGAATGACATGATTAGATGTGTTATAAAATGATGACTGGCTTCAGAGAGGGGAATGGGTTCTCAGAACTGCAGTTCATCTAACAGTGTGAGCTTTTTCACTGTAGGGAATAGTTGTATGTATTATTTATTAGTTGTGGGCAAGGAATGGCGTGGCGTTTAAACACTTTGCTGAAGCTAAAGTGTATATACTTTTTGACTAAACTGAAGAGAACCTTACATGATTACTTAGGTTTTACCCTCTCATTTATCAAACCTCCGAGAGGTTAAATGACTTACTCAAAGTACCATGGTAGTGGTGGCAGATTTGGTATGAGCATCAGGTCCTTCGGACCTCAGTACATAGTTTTTTTTTTGGTTGTTGTTGTTCTTCCTTCATGTTCTTAAAGGATCTCGAGGAGTAGGTCAACAATGACTAAAGTGTGTTCTTGAGGCCCTTTTCTCTACAGCAAGTCTCAAGCTACCAGGAAACACTGTGTCCTGCATTTCAATAATCTCCCCAAGCACTATCATCTTGTTATTGAAAGATTTTTGTTGATTCTATCTTATATTTCAAAAGATTAAAGGAGCTTTTAGTTGAGGATAGTGTGTTTTCCAATTTCTGGACTAAATCCTTTAACTGAAATAAAAAACAAACTACCCTCTTGAATGCAAGTGGTTGTTAGGAAGGTAGACAACTGGGGTAATGTCTGCTTCCCAGTTAGTGTCCCATAATATAACCTTTTAAAAACTTCTTCAAGAGCAGCTTTTTTTTCACTGTGGGAAATAAGGAGCAATTTTGATGGTCCTTCCAATCAAGGAAATTTGAGCAAAGAAAGCTTTTAGGGCCTCTGGTTCCACTCCCTCCACTGATGCATTGTTATCAGAATGACAAAAATGGCTTGTCTGACTCTAGATTGGGTGATGGGATCATGGTGTCTGGTGCTGGCATTGTCTGTTCTGTGCCTTTGGGGAAATGATTTGATCCTCCTTTTGACCCATCAATAAAATGAGAAAGAATGAGTGACCTGTAAAGATTGCTGTCTAGTATGACCTGGCACAAAGTATTCGAGAGACTTGAACTCAGAGAATTGAACTCAAAATTGTACTGGTTATATTACTTTTTAAATACTTTTAAAAAACCGATTGGTTGAAAAGAGTGTCATTTTTGATGCAGAGTTCTGGGGTTATAAACATGTAAATCTGGAACACAATATTTATTAGGGTGGTATACACATCTGTCTCTTACCATTACCAAGATATTTTGTTTGTGAGGGCTGCTAGAAAAATTTTGCCTATTGGAACAAGATATATCAACAACCCTCTTTCCTAGAATCAAGCAGGGCGATAAGCAGGGTTGGAATCATGGCAAAAGGCAATGGGCATTTGTCTTATAACTTTATCTACTTGACTTATGTCAATTCAGGGTGGGAGAATGTGTAATTTGTGGCCGGCTTCCTCTGGAAAGGGGGCCTCATGTCACACATTGCTAGCAAAAAGACTTTCGTTTTCAGTATCCACCATAGATTAATAACGTTCTCAACCAGGCCTAGTGCAAACTGGATAATTGATGTTTGCTTTCAGAAGGAAAGAGTTTAGGTTAACAAAGTTTGTTTCACATGTGTGTAGGAATAGAAGGTATGATGAGAGGAAGGGGATGTTTTTAGTCAAGTAGACTTTGGTGAAGAAGGTGGTTGAGTTTGAGAGATAATAAAGTTATTATTGAACTAATACTTTCATCATTCACTATACATGTAATTATTAGGCACTTCCTATTGACAAATGTATACAGTATCAGAAACTTTGTTAATGACTTGCTCGGTGTAGCACAATGGAGAATAGTAGAAGAATCCTGACTATGACGAGTATTAATGGATGACATCCATTACATAGAATACAGTACACATTCAGAAAGTCATTGTGCTCACTTGGACATTATGAGAATGAATTTAAGAAATAACCTGGGAAGATTCTAGAATCAGAAGGGCAATCATTGCCTTGGATCAGCTTTCATTTTGGTAGGGAAGACAGTCCTTTCCCAAATTTTCTTTATTATGAATTACATCAGATATTTCATTGTGTATTTCATTGTATATTTATATAAATAAGATATTGACTAAAACAGTGTGGAAGAACAGAGGAGGCAAAATGGCTAATAATAAGCAGTGTATAGTGTTGGTCTCATTGGTGAAGCTAGAACTTTATAACTCATGGTCCATTGCTCCCTCCCTTCTCCCTCTTGGCTTAATATAATCTCCCTCTTCTGATAAGCCTGATATCATCTGTGAGATAGCACTTAAAACATTACATTTTGTCAGCATAGAAATTTGCTTAAGGGATAAATAAATTCCAGTGAGAAATAAGAACAATAAAAAGAAAAGAAATAGAATAATGTATGTGGAAAATATTAATCCTTCATATACTCATTGTTTTCACAGGTGTTCATTCTCCCTTGTAGTGTTTTTCTATAATTCTTGCTATATAGTTGTCATGGATGAAAGATTTTACTTCATTCATTTTCATTTGTAAAACAAGATTAAGATGTTTTCTGCCTCTTCATAATTGAGCTCAAATACCTGCTGTTTTTAGTGGAAAGAAATTACATTCTCTTGTACTAGAACACAACTTTGTTTTTTGATCCTTGAGTATTTGAGTTGCCTGGAGAAAGTGAAGTTTCTGTGTCCTTAACTTTACCTACTATATTCTGAAAATTGACTTCTTGTTCTAGAAACTTTAAAAAAAAATCATCTTTTTTCAGAATCCTTTTGCATTGTTATGTTACTTTAATAATCTTTGTGGTTTCCCCAGAAAGAAGCAGCCATGTGTGGGTAAATATTCTTTAGCCTATAATAAGCAATTTTGCTGTCCAAAATTAACACAGCAGAATAATACAATTCTATTGACTTATTTCCTCATTGTATATGACTATACAGGCATGAAAGAATTTGTAGAGAAACCAATTATTCATGTAAAGTTATTATCCATAGGAAATTCTCCTAAACAATTTATGTTTCCCCCTTCTGATAAGATTATTTTTCAAGATTATTTCTCTAAGTGCATAGAGACTACTTACTGTCAAACCTTGTTTTACCTCCAGTGAAGCACTCTCATTTATCGACCAAAAGACTGCAGCCAATTTTGGTTTGGGAGACTTCGAAGGACATTGAATTTGAATTTGATTCATTTGCTTCCACTTCCACAGAGTTGCTATCAATTCTATAAGTGATTCATAAACCAACAAGCAGAACACATTGAAATGATTTGTAGTTTGTAAGAATAATATTTCTCAAGTTCCTGCCTTTTTTTTTTTTTACCTGCATCATAGTTATTATTGGACAGAGACGTATCCCTATATCGCCATGGAAAATAAAGTGGGGACCACAAGAAAATTTAATGGATGAAATTCAGTAACATGCAAATGAAGTTTCTCAGTTTGGAATATATCTGCATCCTGTATTTGGCTACCTTTCTTTTGATGGCCAGTTTATGTGTACTTCACCCAATTTTCTTAGGGTTTTTTCTGACAACTCAAATGTAACATGTCTGAAGCAATATCAAGAAAGGATATGGACTTTAAATGCAACACCTAAATTAAAATCTCTGTTTAGTATTACATAAGCTGTGTGGTTTTCGGCTAGTTAATACAACTGAAGACTTAGCTCAAATGAATATATTAACAGATGCACCTCAAAGGCTATTGTAAGAATTAATAAGACTGATGTGTAGAATGGTACAGTGCTGGCTGTTCAAAAAATGATACTTGCATTTGCATTCAATAAATGATATCTCCTTTCACTTCCATTTTCTACACTTGGCCAAATTATTCATCAATTTCCAATGAAAAATAATTTGAATTAATTCCAGAGTTGGGGAATAATTCTTACAACTTCCCTTTCCTCACTCTCCTATATGAATTAATTCACAGAGATTTGCTTCCCTGCCTCGTATTATTTCCAGAGTTGATCTTTTCTCCATCTCTCATATCACTAAAAAGCCTCTTCCAACTGAATATTTCACTAGTCTTTAACTGGTTTCCTATACCTACTTTTGTCACTATTTCCTGCCTATCCATTTTCTGCCCTTATTTTGCTGTTATTTTTTCTAACTTCTAAAGACAGATGCTTAGCTCAGTAAATAGCAGCCCTTTTTATTTTGTAATGTAATCATTTAAGGCTGTAAAATGATAGGTATTGTTTTAACTGCATCCCACAAGTTTTGATAATTAGTGATTATTGATTCTACATATTTTAAATTTTTCAATGTTTCTTAATTTCCAACATACAGAATTTATTTTGCTATCTTTTGTCATTATTTCCACTTTAATATTGTTGATAGTAGAAAAACATCTATGTGATTCCTTTCTTTGAAATATGTCTTGTTTTATTGTCCAGTTTGTAGTTCATTTTTGTAAATGTTCTATGTGGGCTAAACAAAATAAATCTACCCTGTTGTAATGTGTTCAGTGTTCTAAATGTTCCATCCATTAAATGTAGCTTGTTTCTTTCAAATCTTCTATAATTTACTGATGTTTTTATCTGCTTAATTTATTACTTATACAAACATATTTATATACTCAACACTTACATAGTTCACAGAAGAAGGAGAAATCAACATGCCTGTTAAAAATCTTCCACTGTTTCAAATCACTACATTTTTTAAGTAGTAAATTCTTCTTGGTGAATTGAACTTCCAATTTTGATAAAGCTATCACCTTTATTTCTATGGATATCTTTGCCTCAAAGTTTATTTAAACCTGATATTTACATAATTTTTTAAAGCTTTCTTTTGGTTTGTATTTGACTAAAATATCGTCTCATCCTTTTACAGTTAACCATTCTTTATCCTTATTTTTCGTTTTTTTTTTTTGTGCAGAGCTTGTGTGTGCGTGTGTATATCTATATATAATTTTTTCCTTTCTAACTTTCAAGTTCAGGGATACATGGGCAGGTTTGTTATATAGGTAAATTTGTGTCATTGGGGCTTATTGTACAGATTATTTGGTCTGTTTTTATAGTTTTAATCTGTAACTTTTTTTGTAAACTGGGAAATTTAAATTATTTATATTTATTGTGAATACTGATAGATTTTGGTTTGTATGTACTGTATTATTTTTTGCTTTTTAGTTGTTCTATCTTCTGTGTTTTATTTTCTTCTCCTTAGTAGCTTTCCTTTGGACTATTTTTTGTTCTGCTTTATTCTCTACCAGCTTGAAGGTTTTACACCTTTTTCTCTACAAGAAGCTAGGCTAGAAATTATTACATGCATCTGAACTTTCGAAACCTAAATTTAATCAATGTCCTACTTGCTTCCTAAGTAATAAAAGAACTCAAAACAGTTTGAGTCCATAAGCCCACTCTCCAATTATGTACTAATGTTTAATATGTTTTATTTTCATCTCTCTTTAAAACTGTACAAGATACTCTTGTTGTTGCTATTTAGATTTAATATTTTTAACCTTTATTTATATATTTAACTGTTTGTTCATTATTTCTTCTTTCACTTAAGACGTTTCATTTGCTACCACTGTCTAAGTGAGATACACTCTTTAGAACTTCCTTTATGGAGCGTTTGCTGTAACAAACTCTGTTTGTTTATGTTTGGAAATGTCTTTATTTTGCCCTCATTTTTGAAAGATATTTTCACTGTGTATATCTTTTAAATATATTTTTTAAAAATATTTTTATTTTAATAAAAGATACATGCAGATAATTAATAATTCTTGAGTTTTCAATTTAATGAATTATTATAAACTGATCACTCCTGTGTAACCATTACCTAGATCAAGACAGAGAACATCTCTGAGTCCCTAGTGACCTGCCCTTCTCCCTTGTTTCCAGAGGTAACTTCTATCCTGGTTCTAACATCACAGATACATGTTGCCTGTTTTCAAACTTTACATGTAGTATGTGTTATTTGACTTCTTATTTTCTACAGTATCACAGTGGTGAAATGTCATTTATGCTATATGCAGCATTCATTTGGCTATCTGCATTGTTTAATAGTTCTCCATTGTATAAACATACTACAAATTATTTATCCTTTCTGTGGATGGTGGACATTTGGATTGTTCTTCTTCAGAGCTATTACAATAAAACAGTATGACATGCTCGTACTTGTCTTTCTGTGCACATATATTAATTTCTGTTGGTTATATGCCTAGGAGTAGAATTGCTTGGGATGATTATATACATGTTCTACATTATTTTCCCAAAATTTTCCAAAGTGTTTGTACCTAATTGTGTTTACAACAATAACGTTTAACCATTTCTCATCCTTGCTAACACTTGGAATTGTGGAATTATCAGACTCTTTAATTTTTGATATTGTGTTGGGTATCCAGTGATATCTCATTATGGTTTTTGTTTGCATTAACTTCCCTGATGAGTGGTCCCTTTTTTTGTTTTTTGAAGATAAATCTTTCCTGAGAGAAGATCTACTTTGTGTCAGGCAGTTAAAATCAGGACAGATCATTTGAGTTTAATTAGATATTATAATTGTTTAAAGCTAGCTTTCAAGGTTTGTGTTTATTTTTAATTCACTGCTATTCCAGAGTGTATCCCTTTGAAAGTCCCAACTAACAGCCTAGAGTGTTTATCGGGCCCCCCAACTCCTCCTAGACGCACATTCATTTTTCCACCAGCCTTAAAAACCTACTGAAAGCTTTGGGCAGCTTTTCAGTCTTTCAGTACCTGCTTCTAAGACAGCAAATGCCCCAGTGAGAAAAGTGACAATGAATGTCAGGTTCGCCTCTCTTTGTTATCCCCCCAAGTTTGTGCTCTCTGGGTGGGTCTCCGACACGTTCAAGTATTTTTTTTTCTTTTACTTTGTATTTTTCTACTTGTTTTTGAAAGAAATAATTATCAACAGCAAGCTGATTTGCAATTACCAGAAGCATCTGGTAAAATATTTTGATTGTTATTTTTCAGCACATTGAAGATTTTATTCCACTAAATCTCCACTTCTGTTGTTTTGCTATTGATAAGTCAATTCTCGATCTAATTATTCTCCTTGAAAAACTATGTTTTTTGTATATTATCTCCATGCTTGGTGTTCAGTACTTTCATTATGAGTGCTCAGATATAGATTTTTTTATTCAGTTTATGAATTATTAAACTTCTTAGATGTGTAAGTTAATGTCTTTCATTAGATTTGAACAATTGCTAAGTAGTCATTGCTTCAAACATTGCCTCTGTTCTATTTATTTTTGGGAAATCTGGATTGATATATATTGGACTTTCTTACTCTATACTCTCTGTATGTTATTTTCTCTATCCTATTTTTCATATATTTTGGCCCTTTTTCTACACTGCAGATTTATTTCCCTGATATATTAAGTTCTTTAGTGTTATATAACCCATTGTTAAAATCATCCATTGGTTATTTTAAATTTTAATTGTTGATAATTTGGGGGGAATTTTTATTTGATGCTTTAATGTTTTTTCTAGGTTACTTTTATTTCCTGTACCCTGAATTGATATTTTTGTTTCTTATTTCCTTCGATATAATAAACCTAACTATTATGTATTCTCTATAGGTATGTTTCAAGTGTTCACTGTTTCTGCTGGTTTTCACTAATGGAAAACTTGTTTTACTCAGTGCCTAGTGATTTGTTTTTTGTTATATTTTTACTGTAAACTGCTCATTTTCCTTGTAGGTTTATTTGTGACACTTATTTGATGCTTAGGATGAAGGCAATTTCCCTTCATGTGGATTCGTTTCACTTCTCTGGCAGCTAGAATCACTACTTGTGTGGGACCATTTTAGTTAAAATCACCACTTAAGTTATTTTGCTTTACCCAGTCAATGTGAATTTGAGCTATCATTGCATAAGAAAGCCACCTTATATCACATTTCTCAGAGACATTTCCCCCTTTTTCTCAGTAACATTATTGAAACAGGAAGTATTTCATGGGAAGAGCAAGATTAGGAAGTCATGAGTTTATTTCTAATTCATTCAAATACTGAGGATGTGACTTTTGGGGTACCAGCTCTCTGAAAATAAAGTCTGTTGTTATCTTCCATACTTTAGTTGGCCTTGTACTGTGTCTCATTTTGCCCATACCCAAAAAGCATAAAGAATAAAACTTGAGTTCAACATCTTTAGCTGAATGTAAGATAGAAGTGGTTTCTGTGTTACTTTCATTCATATGGGTTTCTGTCTCCATGTGGATTTTAAAGTCAGTATTCCATACATTTCTTCCATTAGATTGATGGTTTTTTACTGTATTTTATCTAGAATTTTTAATTGTTTTCATTGGGAAGTTTGGTTTGGTTACTACGTCTACCATAACTGGAAATGGAAAGCCTGTCTAAACTATTTTCTTCTGACAACCACATGATCTGTTTTGTTTTCGTTTTAGTTTGTCATATTACATCAAGGCTGAATCTCCTTTAATGGGTTTCTGTTTCTCTAAGATAAAGCTAAAACTTCAACTTGGCTCGCAGAGACCCACATGATCCCCTCTCCTAATGCTCCAGTGACTTCTTCTCAGGCCACATTATTCCTTGACCATCTGTGCTTTGGTCATACTGCTCTTTTACACTTCTTTGCATATCTTCTCCTAATGATTGGTGACTTTAATTTTTCTCTGAATCTAAGAGTTTCTGTTTTCCGTTTGGTAGGTGCTGGCTATGTGAACATGATAAAGTGCAGCATGTGTTCCTCAGCCTGGCTTCTAGGAGTGTGTGGTCTCTATCTCTGAGAGTCAGAACCTATCCTCTGGTTCCGTGTTGCCCCTTCTATCCCGTTGTCTGTACAAAGCTGAAACCTATCAGCTAAGGTTGCTGCTGCCCATTGCTCAGCTCAAGTCAGCAAGAGCAAGGAGTCAACTGGTTTACCTGCTCTGAATATAGAGACAAATTCAATTATCCCAACAATTGTCCAGCAGGTCTCTTCTGTTCATTGTTATCTGTTGGTGCTTTTGTGGAAAACAAAATGGATTCTGAAAAAATCTTAAACTCTCTTTTCCTCCTATGGGTTAGACCATGATTCTTTATTTTCTAGCAAATATGATTGCTTTCACTTTTAGGAATTCCTCAAGTATCATCTGTGATAGTCAATTTTATATGTCAGTTGGGCTAGGCCATGCTACTCTGACATTTGATTGAACATAATTCAATATGTTTCTGTGAAGGTATTTTTTAGATGAGATTAACATCTACATTAGAGCTTGTGTAAAGCAGGTTAACCTCCATAATATGGGTAGGTCTCATACATTTAGTTGAAGGTCTCAATAGAAAACATCCCTGAAGAGGAAAGTCAGCCAACAGATAACCTTTGAACTTGAACTGCAGCATCAACTCTTCCCCAGGTGTTCAGCCAGCCAGCCTGCTCTGCAGATTTTAGACTTGCCAGCTTCCACAATTACATAAGCCTATACATATATGTTGTCTATTACATAATATGTCATATTACATATACAATAGCTTTATTAGTGAGAATAGGAGAACCAATCTGCTACTGGTCCTGTTTTTCAGGAGAACTTTAAATAATGCATCATTCCACTTGGTGGCACTCTTTCCTGTTTTACACATTTGTTATACTTTTATTCTTATATTCCTATTTCTTTTTTTTTTTTTTTTTTTTTTTTTTGAGACGGAGTTTCACTCTCCTTACCCAGGCTGGAGTGCAATGGCACAATCTCGGCTCACCACTACCTCCGACTCCTGGGATCAGGCAATTCTCCAGCCTCAGCCTCCCGAGTAGCTGGGATTACAGGCGCGCGCCACAACGCCCAGCTAATTTTTTGTATTTTTAGTAGAGACGGGGTTTCACCATGTTGACCAGGATAGTCTCGATCTCTTGACCTCATGATCCACCCGCCTCGGCCTCCCAAAGTGCTGGGATTACAGGCTTGAGCCACCGCGCCCGGCCATTCCTTTCTATTTTTTAACTTCATGGATATTTTGGTACATTATGTGTTCAATATACCATCTTGATTTTAAAAATCTAGAACCCTTCTTTGAGAAAATCATTCAATAGCTGTAGAAGAATTTGAAAAAATTGTCGGTCATTTAGATGTTTAAGTAATTCTTGAGTCAACTTTGATGACACACTTCTCTTTATAATTTATTAAGAATGGATTTAACATTTATACAACATATCCTGATTTTTTACTCTGTCAGTGATGTTACCTTGTAATTTTCTACTTTACACCCAAACTGCTTCTTATAAATACAGCCTCTAAAAACTATCAGTAGGGAGAGAGATAAGGAAATGAAAAAGAGATAGACACACTTGTAGAAAAACTCAAGTTGATATAATAAGACAGTAAGAGAATATGATCTATGGCAACTCTTCCCCAAGTCTATGTCTTAATAACCAATAAGTTTTGCTTCTCTGAAGTAAACGTTACTTTATCGTTATATGTTAATATACTACCAGATTCTATTTTTAGTATTTTGTATAACTCAAAAATTGGTTTATTTACATTTTATTACTGAGGTAACTGCTTAAGATATGCCAACTGATATGTTTTCTTTCACTACATTACATGTCAATACTCAAATTGTGGAATCAGAGTACACTTACCTTTCTTTCTGTGCCACAAGAGTTAGATTTTTGGTTTTTGGTGCTGTTGGCCTTTTTACCTCTTCACAAGTCAAAGCTGCAGCAAGGGAAATTAGCCTGACCTTTACCTGGTGATAACCTTGAGTATCTCTTTTCAGCCCTGTGCCTTCACTAATGATGTCTTTTGCTTACTAGGGATTGCAGGGGCTGTGGTGGGGCTTCAAGAAATGATTTACTCCCCCTTTTCTGCCAAAGACTTTAAAAATGACTCAAAGATTCTTACCACAGTTTGACACTGGTAGAATTCAAACCAAGTAGGGTATAGGAAAGAAATCTGAGTATAGAAATTTTAAACTATCTAAAATGTCCCCAAGAACCAAACAGAACCTGTTATCACTGTGCAGACCTTCCAAGCATATTCTCGTGGAGATAATCACACCTTCTTAATGCACGAGCTTACCTGGAGGCTCTATATCCCCTGCATTTCTGGGCTGTGGCCCTTCCTTCACCCCTTCTTGTGTCTTGGTAGCTTGGTGGTATGAATTCATAGGTTTAATTACACCCTGTGCTGCTGGCTAGGGAAAAAGAAACTTCTGGTCCTGAGCAAGGAGCAAAAAGGGAGAGTTTAAGTGTAATTTTAAACCCAGATGGTAGTTTATTGTTTTACTGTCTCTTACTGGTTTTGGTTGAACTCAAACAATTTTTTACAATGAAAGAAGTTGTCTCATAGCCTAAGGATTCATCTTTTGCCAGCAACACTTCCAGGGTCCTCCTGCGAGGTGCATGTCCTCTCTGTCAGCATAATTTTCATGTTTGATAAACATAGAAGTTTATAAGAACGTCTGCTTCCTTCCAAAGCTGAATCACATTGGGAATCTTTCTTATAGTCACTTAGCCTTGACTATTCCAAATTTCTTAATCCCTCTAAATCACTTTTTCTCAACTCCAGATTGGAACAGAGACATTCTCAGCCTATTTCATTCCATTTTTTCATTGATGATTTTACTGTTCATCAGTTGTAAGGAGACTACATAAGTGTATATATTTATGGGTGTATGTGCATGCACACATATGTGTACACAAATATATATTTGTGTATACATATACATTTTTTGCCACATAACTGCATTTTGTATGCTTTAGATACACTAGCAACTACACCAAAATATTTGCCACAGAAGAGAAAATCTCATTAAAGTAATTGATGCCTTTAAGAATATATGCTTACACATATATATATGCGTATATACAGTTATACATATATAAATGTATATGTATTTACTGAGCATGTGTGATGCGTCATGCAGTATTCTAGTTGATTAAGAAAAGCCAAACAAACTAGGCAAAATACATTCTCTCATGCTAGTGGAGAGTGGAGACAATATATGCATAATTCAATTTTAAAAAGTAGTTTCAGGTGTGATAAGTACTATCAAGAAAAAGCACTGTAATCCCAGCACTTGGGGAGGCTGAGGTGGGCGGATTGCTTGAGGTTTGGCATTTGACAACAGCCTGGCCAATATGGTGAAACCCTGTCTCTACTGAAAATATGAAAATTAGCCAGGCATGGTTGTGTGTGTCTGTAGTCCTAGCTACTCAGGAGGCTGAGGCAGGAGAATCGCTTGAACCCGGGAGGCAGAGGTTGCAGTGAGCTGAGATTGCACCATTGTACCCCAGTCTGGGCAACAAGAGTGAACCTCCATCTCAAAAAAGAGAAAGAAAAAGCAAAATAAAAAGACAGCAAGATGAGAATTGCTATTTTAGATGGTCAGGTTGCCTTCTCTGAGACTAGAATGAAGGACTGTGCTGATCTCAATAGGCAGCTGTGAATACATTGTTAAAATAAGACGACTAATCAAGAATTGTTCAATGTGGGTAGCTGGCCCCCACACTTGTGCAGGGGCAGGAGGACTCTCCCTGCCTGGAGTAGCTCTCAGAGTGTGTGTTCACTGCCGTGGGGTGTTCCTTCTTTGTTTGTACATGTGTTTTTCTAAGAGAAAAGTACTTAAGTCAATATCCAAGTCATGGAATATGTAAAACAGAATTATTCTGTCTTCCTTTATAAATAATTAATTCCATGTTTTATAGAAATGCATTCTCTGTTGTTAATCTTGTTGCTGTTCTGAGTGATTTTTCTTCCCTTTGGATTCATGCCTTTACAGGTACTTTTAATTTTGGTTTGGATACTGACTTCTCTTCTCGTTTTGTATAGTCTCCTTGCCCAAGCTAGGCTAGAAGAATAAGAAAAATTCACTTAGCTCTGTACATAAGACGTCGAATCTAAATGTATCTGTAGCAATATTCACTTGTCTTTCCAGACTAGCCACAAATTGAATTGCCACTTTGAATGATACAGCACGGTATTCCAACAGTCTTGTTTTCTTGCTCTGATTACATAGAAAATGACTGTCAGATTTTCTAGCCTGTCCCAAACTTGAAATGTGATAGAAAAGAACACAGTGGATTTTTTATCAAATTGCTATATTGGCAACAGCCTAATTTTTCTTCCAAGTGAAAGAGTGCTGCTTTTCCCCACTTGCTTTAGTGCAGCTATCAGAGAGTACATTAGCACAGCATTCTTCTGCTAAGGTTGGGTGATAAATGATAAGAAAACATACAGAATATATTATAAAATAAAAAATATGTCCCTGCTCTGTTTTTTTTTTTATTAAGAGGAATGCCTGGAAGAGAAGAATCTTTATAAAAGGAAAATAATAATTGAAAGAGAAAAATTTTCTTGAAAGTGAGAAAAAGTAAAGGAAATTAATTCAACAAACATTTATTAAGTGTTGCCCAAGTACTAGTCATCATGCAAAGTGCTTAGAACACCAAGGTAAATAAAATGCTGTCCCTGTCCTTAAAAAAGTTGTGGCCCATTAGGACATGACAATTTCACTTTCTTGACATAATGATTTTAGTATTGCTCTTGGACGTGTAAATGGAAAATGAGAAAGCAGCAGAGAGAGTGATAATCTCTATTTATTGAGGAGCAACCTAGAAAGATGTCCCAGAAGATGTTATCTACAAGTTGCAATTGAAAGACATAATTGGAGTTCATTAAGTGGCTATGCTGGTGGATAGGCAGTGATTGAACAAGCATTTCTTGAAGAAAGGTACATATAAAGGCTCAGAATCATGAAACGGCCTAGTATATGCAGGACTTCAGGAACAGTCTTGTACTGTTGGAATATAGTTCCTCAAGGGGACCAGCTTGTTGACGTACTAGGCTGATTGGTGAGACAGGAAAGAAAGGTCAGATCATGATAAGTGTTATCTTTTAAGTAAAACAGCTTGGCTTTCATTTTTAAAACTATGATTCAAATCCTGGCCGCATATGAATCCCCTAGGGGAGCTTTGAAAAAAAAGTTTAGTTTCCATTTCCGAAGATTTTTATTTAGTTTATATTAAACAGAGCATAAGCATCAGGATTCTTAAAAAGCTCCCCAGTGTTTTTTTCTACTTGTTTGTTTATTGTTTTGGTTTTAATGCACAATCAGGGTTGAGAACCATTGCTTACGGAATTGGATATTCAGTAAAGGATATGAAAATACACAGTCACATATAATCTTTTTAGTGGAACGAGCTCACCCTTCAGGTCTAGTTCACTGTGTTAGCATTTTCATCATGGACAGACACCCTCTCTGAGCCTCTCATCCTGCAGCTGTAAAACTAGAAACCTAGTAATATCCACCCAACAGCACTGCTATGCAGTCATATATGCAGGAGCACTGTATTAAGTGTAACACAGTCCACTTTTCTAGGTCGAAGCAGTCCACAAGTTGAAGCACACGTTGTTCTGGATTGTCCAACATCCTTTGCATTCCAGCCAATAGTAAGATTTCTACCTGATTTCTACAAGTTCTATTATTGATAAGCTTTATAAAGAGGTCTATATAAAGGTGGGATGGTGTCTCTTCTTTCCTGGGACCCTGTTGTTTCTGGAGGTAACTCCTTGAACTGCTGCTGCCATTTTATTAAAGAGGAAGAAATGTGAAGAGTCTGTGTCCTTGAAGACAGTGTTGGCGATCAAACATCCAAGCTTGGAGTCCACATGATGTCAAGCCTTCTCGTTATGTGAGAGAATACATTTCTTTAATGCCAGTTTGGATATGGCTTCCTGTAGAAAATGTATCCTAATTGATGGGCAAACTGTAAATCAAAAAAATAAGAGGTTTCATGAAGCAAATACTCAACCTTGTTGAATGTAGGCAGTTTTATCTCAAGCTTGAACAAATTGGACTGAATTAAAACACACCTAAAGAATCTTAGGTCTGATTTAAACTTACTAAAAATAGAAAATTGATTCCATTGCATATGGAAGTTACAGGACTATAACGGGGCATTAAGGACACAAAGGGGAAAGTGAAATTCATATAATACTAAGTTTCTGAAACCAATATGACTTTGACTTTTGTATCTGGAATACCAGCCTCCCGAGAGATCACAAGACCAAGTACAAGCTTGAGGGATCACTGAATTAATTTAATTCCATTACTTTCAAACTGGGTGACCTCTGGCAGGTTACTTCTGTGAGCCTTGTTTTCCTCAGTGGTAGCATGAATAAAAGACTTCAAAGCATCTGTTGTAAATATTAAATGGAATACTATAAAGCATTTAACACAGTGCATGATAAATAGTAATAATTATTATTACCACAATATTCATTTGTACAGGTCTTAAATGGAGAGAGAGGAGCCATGTCTGGCAGTGATGACCCCGCTAGAGTTGTTCCAGACTAATTCTTGTGCCTAGAACTATGTCTAAACAGACTTAGCCCCCAGAAAATATGATAGGGAACTTAAGCTGTCTTTTTTTAATTTTAAGAAATTTAACATAGAAGCATATTCTTTATTCATTATAGAATTTCCATAGGACATTGGAAATTCCTCCATTTAAAAACAAGAAATTGTAGTAAGTAACTTCATGCAAGACAACTGTGGTACATCTTTAACATGTATGAGTGATTTGCTTTTAACTTGATTTTTGGCCTTTTTCCTTAGACGAATAGCCTGAATTTCAAAAATTGAGTGACCTCATAGTTATTAGTGTCCCATAGTTACTAATGATGAAGACATGCTTAGACCCTGAGCATTCACAGACAGATGAGATCTCCCTGGGAAAATGGAACATAATTTTCTTTAGAATAAAATGACAAAATGTAAAATTTGGATGGATATTAGGGCAGAGAATTAAAAGACATATAAAGCAAGAATATTCTTTGGCCCAAGAAAACATGTTTAAATCCATGTACCGTTACTTAGGAACTATGCTAGATAATAAATCTTTCAAGAATGAATGCAATTAGGCTACAAATCAAAATGAGGTAAAATTTCATGAACAGAAAAGCCCAGAATGAAGGGTATTGATGGGCTGTTAGAAGAAAAATGTGAAACTAGCTGCTTTGAGGAATGAGCTTCTTCCTTTCAGCATTGTTCCCAGTCTTCTCTTATATTGTCATCAGAAATCAAATCTGCTCTAAATCTTGACTCAATTTCATCTCTGGGTCATGCTACTCGGCGAACTCTATAAAAATCTTCAAATTAGGTTTAGGGTTGTCCTCTGAGCCCCACTAGCATCTCACTGTGTGAATGGTGCTGCATATACTTTGTCCTTATTCTGCTGGATGCATTTTAACTGGGCTCTATAGCATGAAGAATCTGAGTTCTTTACAAAAAAGTAAAATTATTTATAAAGAATATTTTACTAAATATACTGTTTTCTATTTCTTGCATTCTGTTCACTTTTTTTTTTTTGGATTAGGTCCCCTCCAAAAACCTTTTAATAGACAGAGCCCAAAAATAGACAGAGCCCAAACACAGAGTGGCTGCTTCAAGCAGTGGTGAGCTTCCTGTTTCTGGACACTGTTCACTTTCTATAGCTGTGCTCTATAGCATAAAGAACCTGAATTCTTTATCAAACATAGACAATTCCTCATAATGAATTCTTTGAGAAATATATTCTTTATAATTTTTGTATTCTGTCTTCTATTTGGAAAACAAAACATCAGATCCATTTCTTCCATTTTTAAAATAGTCACATACCTACAACCATCTGATCTTCAACAAAGCCGACAAAACCAAGCAATGGGGGAAGAACTGTCTGTTCAATAAAGGCTGTTGGGATATCTGGCTAGCCATATACAGAAGATTGAAACTGGACCCCTTCATTATACCATAGACAAAATCAACTAAAGATGGATTAAAGACTTAAATGTAAAACCCAGAATTACAAAATCTCTCAAAGACAACCTAGGCAATATATTCTGGGCATAGAAACTAGCAAAAATTTTGTGACAATGATGCCATAAGGAATTGCAACAAAAGCAAATATTAAAAAATGCAATCAATAAAAAAGCTTCTGCACAGCAAAAGAAACTATTTGCAAACTGTGCATCTGACAAAGCTCTAATATCCAGCACCTATAGGAAACTTAAGCAAATCTAAAAATAAAAACCAAACAATGCCATTAATTAGTGGGCAAAGGACATTAATGGATACTTTTACAAAGACACATATGCATTCAACAAGCATATGAAATGCTCAATATCACTGATCATTAGAGAAATGCAAATCAAAGCCACAGTGAGATAGCACTCACACAAGTCAGAATGGCTGTTATTAAAAAGTCAAAAAAATGACAGAAGCTGGTAATCTGTGGAGAAAAGGGAACACTTATACGCTATTGGTGGGAGTGTTAATTAGTTCAGCTATTATGGAAGATGGTGTGACGATTCCTCAGAAAGCTAAACAGAGAACTACCATTTGACCTAGCAATCCCATTATTGGGTATATACCCAAAGGAATATAAATCATTCTACCATAAATACACATGCATGCAGATGTTCCCTGCAGCACTCTTCACAATGTTAGAGACATGAAATCAACCTAAATACCCATCAGTGACAACTTGGATAAAGAAAATGGGGTACATATATACCATGGAATACTATGCAGCCATAAAAAAGAATGAGGTAATGTCTTTTGTGGAAACTTGGGTGAAGCTGGAGGCCATCATCCTTAGCAAACTAATACAGGAACAGAAAACCAAATACCACATGTTTTTGCTTATATAAGTGGGAGCTAGATGATGAGAACTTATGGACACAAAGAGGGGAACAACAGACACTGGGGCCTACTTGAGGCTGCAGGATAGGAGGGGGGAGAGGATCAGGAAAAAACAACTATTGGGTACTAGGGTGACAAAATTATCTGTAAAACAAACCCCAGCAATATAAGTTTACCTTTGTAACAAACCTACACATGTACCCCTGAACCTAAATTTAAAAAATAGAATTTTATTATTATGAAATATTTTTACTGCTATTCTTTTTAAAACGTCATTGTTCTTGTCAGCAATCTTTTCTGGAACAATCATAAATTTTAGATCAATAACACTTTTAATCGACTGTAAAAAGTGTGCCATGATTGACATGAGTATTCACTGCATAACTTTGTATCAAAAGAAGCCTATTTGCCTTGGGGCCTCATAAAAATTTTATATATTTCATGGATATTTCAAAGTCAACTTATCTTTTCTAGTATTCTATCATCAGAAAAATGTTATCTTGTGTGTATTAAGCTGTTCTCCAAGAATGTAAATATTTCTGGGAGATATTAAGAGGAAACTTAGTTATTTGTACCTCCTCAGTGCTATTTATTTTAATAAGCCATTTCTCCCCTCACCCCCAGCAATAACCATAGCCAAGATAATATTTTTCTTTAGGGAAGAAGATTTGATAGGAATGTAGTCAGTAGGAATGGGTAATTTTAAGTTATTGAAAATTGTCCTGTGATAGCAGATTTAGGAGGGTAGTTGAGGACAGTTATTCAGAGTAAATGGAGGAATTTGGGACATATGGACACAAGAAGGGAAAAATCTAGGAAGATTAGAGGGTCAGCTTGTTATTCTTGACATTACTGAACAGGTCCTTAAACCTCAGTCTTGGAGATGAAGTGAGGGACAGGTTCTCTCCCTAAAGTGGGCTCATTCAAGAAGTTGAGAAGGGGAAAGGAAGCTCATCTGATTCTACCTTCCCTGTGGCATCTTCAGGGTAAACAGATGCAGCAAGTGATACTGGAGACCTTTCTCCTCTGAAACCCAACTTCAAGACAAGAACCAAATATCCTGACCTGAGGTTCTTGTGACAATGTTCCCATCTATCCTGTTGAATGAAGGCAAGAACACTATGAGGAATGCTGCTCTCTCCCCTGGCTTCCATTTCTAAACCATCTCTCAGCCTACTTCCCCTACTCTTGTTGCCTCAGACTACCTACAATCCCTTAGCATTTCCTCTAAATACACCAAGATTTTCCCACCAAGCTCTACCTGGACTGCTCTTTCTCCAGCCCTTTGAACGATTTGCTCCTTTTAGGTTGAAATACCATTTTTCTTGACTGTCCCATTTGGAAAATGACTTTTTGTTATTCTCTGTCTCAGTGCCTACATTTTTTAATCACTTTAAAAGAAATAATTCCAGGTTCTAATATGTTTCTGTTTATTATTTGTCCCCTCTCTCTCACTAGAATGTGAGCTACTTAAATGAAAGGCTGTCTTGTTTACTACTGTTTCTGTAGCACCTACCACATGACTGACGTTTTAAGAGCAAACATACAGTGCTGGGTTTGATGGGAGCTAAATGGTGTCACTCTCAGCTCTCTAAAGGGTCAGGCTACCACTGTGCTGCTTAAGGTTGAAAGCAGGATTTGTAGACTTTCTTTGATAAAGGGACCCTCAATGCAGCCTAAGGAGGAGAGGAGAGGGAATGGTGGTATCAGCAGTAGATGCCAGCATTTTCCTAGGGGAGGATCTTTATCTCTTCTCTTGCATTTGCACAAGCTATTTTTTGAGGCTTCTTTACCATGTGGGCTGGTCTTTGAAAAACAGGAAAAAAAATGTCATTTTACCAAATGTTACCTACTCATTATTTTGTCAAAAAAATCCACCCAAAACAAACAAGAAACTTGTATAGTCTGTGTAATATATGAAATTTTAAGAGTTGCTTTTTGAGGACTGTAAACCCCTTGAAGGAAGGGACTCTGTGTCATTCATCTTTATAATATAATGTCCTAGACCAAAAAAGAGATTCATCTGTCAGAAAATATTAACTGCTCCTAAAGCAAGCCCCATAGCGTGAAACGGCTGTCAAGAATACTCCCAAATCTAGAATAATAACCCAAGGGAGACAATGTTGGTTACGTTTAGATATAACTAATATGATTGTTCCTAAGGCGATTTTCATTTCTAGCTCACTAATTTATATTCTTTGGTCACCTGACATCAGAATTGAATAATCATGGTGAACAAGTGTGAAGGGGTGATGATTTGTCTAGGGCTTCCTATACAGCACACCCAGATCTACATGCAGCCCCTAGAATACATTGTGAGAATTACATGAAATGGTATACAATGTAGTTAACTACTTTTACTGTTATACTGAGGAATATTGAAATTCAGAATGCTTTTGCAACTTGCTCACAGTTACAAAGCTAGAAACTTGCTTATGCTCTCAAAGCTAGAAAGTGGCAAGGCTGAAATTTGAAATGAAGTTACTATGTTTAATTTCCATTATAAGATTCTTTTCCAGAAAATAATCTGGGAAACTAAATAAAATCCTGGGGCTAAGGATGTTCTTTTACAACAGAAAGGCAGGAAGAGATTGACACTTAGACCAAAAAAGGGCTTTCTAATAGTAGAATCTTAGACATGGTAATAACTGCAGCAAATTTTTGGAAGGAAAATCCTTCTGTGCTTATGCAAATGGTACTTACATGATCTTCACATGGACCAGCACTCAAGCCTCATTATTTCCTTTCAGCCACTCTTATTCTACATCTTATTTCTGGGAGTTGGTCATTTTATATTTTGACTGCCTGGTAGTTTTTTCCAGAATCATTGCAGCATTCATAAAGCATTAGTATCCAATTTCATGAAAGGCTGTTAAATAGCATAATTTTGGTTCTTCCTAAAAATACAAACCTTGACTGAAGCCTCAAGTTCCTTTTTATCATATGACTTCCCATGATAAACATGCCAGATGTTGTTCCAACCTACGCTGTTTCCTCTTTTAAGACCACAGTGACAAACTGACTATATAAATCCAGACTGGCAACACCCATGTCACGTTATTTTATTTGAAACTCAATTCTGTCACAAAATAATATGTTGCCCAAATTGAATTTCTAAAAAGATCGGGTCACAAAGATAGAGACATACTCTCTTGAATTCAATTGTGAAAAGCATCCCTTGAAAGCCACTCCACAGTATTACCATACGCTCAGCAATGCATCACATCTTTTTTTTTTTTTTTTTTGAGACAGAGTTTCGCTCATTACCCAGGCTGGAATGCAATGGTGCAATCTCAGCTCACCGCGACCTCTGCCTCCTGGGTTCAGGCAATTCTCCTGCCTCAGCCTCCTGAGTATCTGGGATTACAGGCATATGCCACCATGCCCAGCTAATTTTTTGTATTTTTTAGTAGGGGTTTCACCATGTTGACCAGGATGGTCTCAATCTCTTGACCTCGTGATCGACCCGCCTCGGCCTCCCAAAATGCTGGGACTACAGGCTTGAGCCACCTCACCCAGCCAATGCATCACATCTTGCCATAACCGTGAAATAACTTAAAATTTAAATGTTTCACTCCCGCATTCATTATCTCTCTCATTCCACAACTGTCTTCTGAGGAAGGTGTTGCCTAACCTTTATTTATTTTAAAATATATGCTAATTATATCTCAAAATGTATATATTGAGATATAATTAACATACAAATTATATGTATGTAAGGTGTACAATGTGATGATTATGTATAATTTCACTCATTTACAGGGTATAAAATTTGCTCAGAGAGTAGATCTGAAGTGTCTTCACTGCACACACACACAGACACACATACACACACAAAATTGTAACTATGGGTGGTAATAAATATGTTAATTTGGCTGTGATAATCATTTACAGTAGATATATTTGTACTTATATATAATTATGTATA
Organism: Callithrix jacchus; assembly: GCF_049354715.1. Taxonomy (NCBI): domain Eukaryota; kingdom Metazoa; phylum Chordata; class Mammalia; order Primates; family Cebidae; genus Callithrix; species Callithrix jacchus. The sequence continues at coordinate 38,303,287 of NC_133511.1, read as the reverse complement.
GAAATACATTTGACTACAATTTAAATATATAAATATTTGAGAATGTGATAATCATTTCAGGTATATAAGTACAGTATAAATATATTCTTATATATTTCATATATGTTTTATATATAAATATATATTTATATACATATATTAATACTATAGATACAATTATATTTTATATATTATGTAAATATATAAATACATACTGTGAAATGATTATCACAGTCAAATTAACACATTTATCACTACCCATAGTTACCATTTTGTGTGGGTATGTGTGTCTGTGTGTGTGTGTGCAGTGAAGATCTACTCTCTCAGCAAATTTCATATCATGTAAATGAGTGAAGTAACCAAGGCAAAGCAAGCTGAAGTGATAACTAAGAACTAGGACTTAAATGAACTTAAGTAGTCTAGAGCAAAGAGCCTCTTGTTGGAGAGCAACGACACTGGAATCAGACAGAGTTACTTTTAAATCATGCCTCCGTTATTTTTTTAGCTGTCAGAAAATCAGCAAGTTCTTAACAATTCAATGCTTTGGTTGAAATAGGGATAATCATTATACCTATTTTATACCTATTTTAAAAGATTATATGAGGATTCAAAAAACATTATCTACAGATATTATTAATTATAATTATTAGTTCCCCCTTCATCATTCTTTCCAGTTCATTTGATCTGCAAACATGAGTATGAAGCATGCAGCAAACATTCCTGCAGTAGAATGTAACCTCCATCCAGCTACTGGCAAAAGAGCATCTCTCTGGCTCCCAGGGTGACTCATGCAGGTATTTTTATAGTTCCTGCAGAACACATTAACAAGAAATAGTGCTATTTCCCTCTGAAACTACATCTCAAAGTGAGAATGGTACTCCATTCTGCCTTAAGTTTAGATCTCTGTGGACACAACTTCCAGTATTGATGATTGCAAAAGTGAAGTATTAGATTCTCACTGCCTGCTAAGGAAGATATATTCGTTAAGCATGCAAGTCCTTTAAATACACAAAATATACATTCTCCACTTTAAATACACAAAATATTGATCAGCCATTATTAATACCCATTTTTAGAATAAAGCAATATTCTGGTCCTCTCTCCCTCTTTTTCTTCCTCTTTCTTCCTCTCCTTCACTTCTTTTTTTTCCTTTTTTTCCTTTTCTCCAAAAAAAAAAAAAAAGCATGCAAGTCCTTCTTTATAGCTCATTTCCAAATTATTATACATTATCACCTTTCAAAGGAGTAAATCTTCAACCACAGGCAATGTGGTCTCTGTGCTTGCTTTCCTGTGCTTGCAGAAAACAAAAGCAAGGCTCCTTGATAAGGTGGCCATGAGAAGCAAGAAGTCATGATCACAGAGCTGGCAGAGAGCAGGAACCAGATCAGTGCAGCATCTAGGGTAGGGGTGGGACTGGAGGAGTGGGGCTTGTGGAAGATTTCTAAGGCAGTCCCGAGGGAACCATTTTTAAAGCACCAGCATCAAGGTTGGGGATGGGATGGGGTTTGAGGGCTTGAAAGGGGAGGGCAGGTAGGGTAGAGGTGAAATGTCTTTGTTTTTCAGGCTGCTTTAACAAAATACCATAAACTGGGTGGCTTATAAACAACAGAAATTCATTTCTCACAGTAGGAATAAATGGAGGCTAGAAAGTCCAGACTCAAGACACTGGCAGATTTGGTGTCAGGTGAGGGGTCACTGTCTGGTTCATAGATAATGCCCTCTTCCTGCGTCCTCGCATGAGAAAAAGAATGAGGGATCTGTTTGGGGTCCCTTTTATAAGAGAACTAATCTCATTCATGAAAGTTTTTCCCTCATGACATAATCATTTCCCCAAAATCCCACCTCCTAATACCACCACTTCAGAGTTAGGATTTCCCCATGTGAATTTTGAAAGGACATGGACGTTCACTCTATGGTATGAACTGTCAAGACCTGAACACCCAAATGATACTTCTGCAGGAGTGGGTAGCTGTCTCTTAGCCTGTGTATGGCTCCTGTCTCTAAAACAATCTCAAGAAGTGTCTCAAGCCCACAGAGAAGTACAAGGTTGGTAAGACTTCCAGGACCTTATGTGGACTGTTTCAAAACCAGGAGGAATGTAAAGGCTTGCCAAGGGATGAGTTGCCTTTCCACTAAGAGAGGAGAACAGTTTTTTATTCTTTTTTTCTCCCACAACAAAATGAAAGCATACCCAAGGCCATGGAGACCTGTTCTCTAGGACACTGTGACCTTTCCCATTCCAGTTTAGGCTTAAGGCGCAGAATCTGCCACTTAAGCCATATATCTACTTTGTGAAATTGTTTTGCATTCAAGTTTCCAGAAAATACTACGTAGTACACTGTACTTTTTAAAAAAGCTTCTTGTTTAAGATTTGATGAATGTAAATGTTTGCATGTGAGAAAAAAATGATTCTGAAAGATAAAATTTAGAGGACAGTGTTCCTTTGTTTAATTATTTAATATTTTCTTCAATGATTTGTCAAGAATATATGTAAAATTGGGTTTAATTCCTATGCATAATTCTATTTGTATTTAAAGTCAAAACTAAGGATAGCTAAAGCATTCTAGAATATTCAGTGTATTTAAGTTCAAGGAATGGTTTCATGTTCAAATGCTGACTTTGGTGACAATGAGGCTCTATTTATGTCAAAATAAATTTTAGAAGAGCAATGCCAGATTAAAAATTTGGTCAAAGTGAACAACTCAATTAAAGATAGTCAAGGCTGTCATTCTACTTTTTATAAATGGTAACACAAGATAAAGAATTTAAGTGAGTGGATCTCAAACACTAAAACTGGACCATGATAGCTTTTCTTTCACTCTACATTGTCAACAGTGTTCTCCATTCATCAATAATACAGTCCATCCTTTGGAAATTATTCTGAAGATGAAGATGATCGTGACAGTCTTTATTTCTAACAACAAAGTTAAAAAAACAGTATTCACATGTTAATAAAGCCATATCATTGCAGCTTAACATGTTAACTGAAAACCCCAAATGTCTCGTGTTTGTCGGTTAGTTTTTGCTAAATTACACAATTTTCCAGAATCCTTATCATACGCTAGCATTCAGATTCAACAAGTGTTTCAAGACCTGGTGTGTGCTAGGAAATATATCCAGGATGCTTACCTATTTTATCACATGTAAGTCCCACCATAAACGTTTAGGATTGCCTTTATTGCCATTGTAACCCAGCATAGGATTGGGTTCTGGCTCTCTACTTTGGAGTCACATAACTTTGTACATGCCTATTAGCCTGTCTTAGACAAGGATTTGGTTTTGTTTTTCTTATCCCTCTGTGGATAAAATCCAAGGCAGACATGAGCAGTAGTTCTCAACTTAGAGTGGTTTTTACCCCACGGGGAAATGTTTGGCATTGTCTGTAGATATTTTTATCGTCACAACAGGATGGTGCCTAATGCACACAGTCTAACGATGCTGCTAAACATCCCATAATGCACAGGGAAACTCCCCATAATAATGAATTGTTCATCCTAAAACGTTAACAGTACCAAGGTTGAGAAACCCTGAACAGAAAAACTGAATTGGGTAACTAAATCATGAAAGATGAGTCTTAAATTAGTGGTAAACATGAGTTCAACTAAGTTGAAAGAATACAAGCATTTAAAAATAGGATATTAATTTTAACTCATCTGTTTTTTGGCGTTCCAAAGGCTTTTATTTTTCACTAGCAGTTAGCACAGATTTTCATTTATTCAATATTTATTATACATTGGTGTATGCCAAATAACACCCATGAAGTCATAAAAATAAACAAGGCATGGTTGCTATCCTTAGGCAGTTCAAACTCAAATGAGGGGAGGCTCACCAAAAATCCAATCATTTTTATGAAATGTGTGAGTGCTGTCATAGTCATGTAATAGAAAGGTCAAGGAACTCTGTCTGGGTCAGAGAGATTTTCAATTATGAAAATTAGAAATTTTTTTGAATATTTAGGAAGTTTAACTAAAATTTGAGATTTATAGTATCATGGTCTACAAGATTTTTAATATGCTTTGTCATTAGGTACTTTCTGATATGCTTTAAAAAAAACCCAGAATTCATAAAACGAGTTAGGGATGAGTCTCTCTTTTCCTGTTGTTTGGAATGGTTTCAGAAGGAATGGTACCAGCTCCTCTTTGTACCTCTGGTACAATTTGGTTGTGAATCCATCAGATCCTGGCCTTTTTTTCATTGGCAGGCTATTAAATATTGCCTCAATTTCAGAACTTGTTGTTGGTCTATTCAGGGATTCAACTTCTTCCTGGTTTAGTCTTGGGAGGGTGTATGTGTCCAGGAATGTATCCATTTCTTCTAGATTTTCTAGTTTATTTGCATACAAGTGTTTATAGTATTCTTAGATGGTAGTTTGTATTTCTGTGGGATCAGTAGCAATGTCCCCTTTATCATTTTTTTGTCTATTTGATTCTTCTCTCTTTTCTTCTTTATTAGTCTGGCTAGTGGTCTATCTATTTTGTTGATCTTTTCAACAAACTAGCTCCTGGATGCATTGATTAATTTTTTGAAGGGTTTTTCATGTCTCTATCTCCTTCAGTTCTGCTCTGATCTTAGTTATTTCTTGTCTTCTACTAGCTTTTGAATTTGTTTGCTCTTGCTTTTCTATTTGTTTTAATTGTGATGTTAGGGTGTCAGTTTTAGATCTTTCCTGCTTTCTCCTGTCGGCATTTAGTGCTGTAAGATTCCCTCTAAACACTGCTTTAGCTGTGTCTCAGAGATTCTGGTACATTGTGTCTTGCTTCTCATTGTCTTCAAAGAACTTATTTATTTCTACCTTAATATCATTATTTACCAAGTAGTCATTCAGGAGCAGGTTGTTCAGTTTTCAAGTAGTTGCGCACTTTTGAGTGAGTTTCTTAATCCCAAGTTCTAATTTGATTGCACTGTGGTCTGAGAGACTGTTTGTTATGATTCCCATTCTTTCGCATTTGCTGAGGAGTGTTTTGCTTCCAATTATGTGGTCAGTTTAGGAATAAGTGTCATGAAGTACTGAGAAGAATGTATATTCTGTTGATTTGGGGTGGTAATTTCTGTAGATGTCTATTAGATTCCCTTGGTTCAGAGCTGAGTTCTAGTCCTAAATATCCTTGTTAATTTTCTGTCTCATTGAACTGTCTAATATTTAGAGTGGAATGTTAAAGTCTCCCACTATTATTGTGTGGGAGTCTATGTCTCTTTGTAGGTCTCTAAGAACTTGCTTTATGAATGTGGTTGCTCCTTAATTGGGTGCATATATATTTAGGATGGTTACCTCTTCTTGTTGCATTGATCCCTTTACCATTATGTAATGCCCTTCTTTATATCTTTTGATCTTTGTTGGTTTAAAGTCTGTTTCATCAAAGACTAGGATTGAAACCCCTACTTATTTATTTTTATTTTTTATTTTTATTTTTTGCTTTCTGTTTGCTTGGTAAATATTCCTCCATCCCTTTATTTTGAGTCTATGTGCATCTTTGCACGTGAGATGAGTCTCTTGAATACAGCACACCCATGGGTCTTGATTCTTTATCCAATTTGGCAGTCTCATACTGAGAACAAAACCTCACAGAGACACAACAAAATAAGAAAATTTCAGGCCAATATCCCCAATGAACATTGATGCAAAAATTCTCAATAGAATACTGGCAAACCAAATCCAGAAATGCATCAAACAACTTTTCTATCACAATCAAGTCAGCTTCATCCCTGGGATGCGAGGCTGGTCCAACACATGCAAATCAATCAGCATAATCCATCATATAAACAGAACCAATGACAAAAGCCACATGATTATCTTAATAGATGCAGAAAAGGCCTTTGATAAAATTCAACAACCCTTCATGTTAAAAACTCTCAAGAAACTAGGTGATGGAACGTTTCTCAAAATATTAAGAGCTATTTATGGCAAACCCACAGCCAATATCATATTGAATGGGCAAAAACTGGAAGCATTCCCTTTGAAAACTGGCACAAGACAAAGATGCCATCTCTCACCACTCCTATTCAACAGAGTATTGGAAGTTCTGGCCAGGGCAATCAGGCAAAAGAAAGAAAGAAAGCATATTCAAATAGGAAGAAAGAAAGTCAAATTGTCTCTATTTGCAGATGACACAATTGTATATTTAGAAAACCCCATCTTCTTAGGCCGAAATATACTTAAGCTGATAAAGAACTTCAATAAAGTCTCAGGATACAAAAACCAATGTGCAGAAATCACAACCATTCCTGTACACCAGTAATAAACAAACAGAGAGCCAAATTATGAGTGAACTCCAATTTACAATTACTATGAAGAGAATTAAATATACCCAGGAATACAACTTTAAAAGGATGTGAAGGACCTCAATTAGTACTACAAACCACCCCTTAAGGAAATAAGAGAGGACACAAATAGATGGAAAACCATTCCATACTCATGGATAGGAAGAATCAATACTGTAAAAATGGGCATACTGCTCAAAGTAATTAATAGATTCAGTGCTATCCCCATCAAGCTACAATTGGCTTTCTTCACAGAATTAGAGAAAACTTTAAATTTCATGTAGAACCAAAAAAGAGCCTGTATAGCCAAGACAATCCTAAGCAAAAGAACAAAGCTGAAGTCATCATGCTAACTTCAAACTATCCTACAAGTTCACAGTAACCAAAACAGCATAGTACTTGTACCAAAACAGATATGTAGACCAATAAAACAGAACAGAGGCCTTAAAAATAACACCACACATCTACAATCATCTGATATTTTGAGAAACCTGACAAAAACAAGAAATGGGAAAAGGATTCCCTACTTAATAAATGGTTTTGAGAAAACTGGCTAGCTGTATGCAGAATATTGAAACTGGACTCCTTCCTTATCCCTTATACAAAAATTAAGAAGGATTAAAAACTTAAATGTAAAATCTAAAACTGGCGGGGCGCGGTGGTTCACGCCTGTAATCCCAGCACTTTGGGAGGCCGAGGCGGGTGGATCACAAGGTCAAGAGATTGAGACCATCCTGGTCAACATGGTGAAACCCCGTCTCTATTACAAATACAAAAAATTAGCTGGGCACGGTGGCAGGTGCCTGTAATCCCAGCTACTCAGGTGGCTGAGGCAGGAGAATTGCCCGAACCCAGGAGGTGGAGGTTGCAGTGAGCCGAGATCGCACCATTGCACTCCAGCCTTGGTAAACAAGAGCAAAACTCTGGCTCAAAAAAAAAAAAAAAACAAAAACAAAAACAAAAAAACCTAAAACCATAAAAACTTAGAAGAAAACCTAGGCAATATCATTCAGGATATAAGCATAGGCAAAGACTTCACGATTAAAACACCGAAAGCATTGGCAACAACAGCCAAAATTTACAAATGGGATCTAACTAAACTAAAGAGCTTCTGCATAGCAAAAGAAACCATCATGAGAGTGAACAGGCAACCTACATAGTGGGAGAACATTTTTGCAATCTATCCATTTGACAAAGGGCTAATATCCAGAATCTACAAAGAACTTAAATATACAAGAAAAAAAAGAACCCCATCAAAATTAAGTGAAGGATATGAACAGACATTTCTCAAAAGAAGATATTTATGTAGCCAACAAACATATGAAAGAATATTTACATCATCACTGGTCATTAGAGAAATGCAAATCAAGACCACAATGAGATACCATCTTACACAGTTAGAATGGCGATCATTGAAAAGTCAGGAAACAACAGATGCTGAAGAGGATGTGGAGAAATAGGAGTAGTTTACAATGTTGGTATAAGTGTAAATTTGTTTAACTATTGTGGAAGACAGTGTGGCAATTCTTCAAGGATCTAGAAATCGAAATACCATTTGGCCCAGCAATTCATTACTGAGTGTATACCCAAAGGATTATAAATTATTCTACTATAAAGACCCATGTACATGTATGTTATTGCAGGACTGTTCACAATAGCAAAGACTTGGAACCAACCCAAATGCCCATTAGTGATATACTGGATAAAGAAAATGTGGTACCTATACACGATGGAATACTACGCAACCATAAAAAAGAATGAGTTTACTTCCTTTGCAGGGATATGGATAAAGCTGGAAACCAGCATTCTCAGAAAACTAACGAGGGACAGAAAACCAAATACCACATGTTCTCACTCAAAAGTGGTAGCTGAACAATGAGAACGCATGGACACAGGGAGGAGAACATCACATACCAGGGCCTTTTGAGGGGTGTAGGGGTAGGGGAGGGATAGCATTAGGAGAAATACCTAATGTAGATGATAGATTGATGGTTGCAGCAAACCATGCCACATGTATACCTAGGTAACAAACCTGCATGTTCTGCACATGTATCCCAGAACTTAAAGTATAATAAAAAATAAAAAATTAAGAGTTCATTTTTAAAAATCTAAAATAGAAAATATGTGGTTTCTATGTTTTAAAAAATCCCAGAATTAATTTCAAATTCATTTATATGGGCATATGCTTTTACCAAGCATGAACAAAGTAAAAGGTATTTTCTACAGTCTTTGTGAACGAAGTCATACATCTGAGTTAATAGACTTTTTCTCAGGAAAATGGCCACCCAAATGTCATTCACATAATGTGAGTTCTTAGAACTTTACTAATGCATCTACCATAGTATTTTTGATTGCAAATCAAGTGTCATGGTGAGTTTATTTAAATCTCTTTATTTCTTCATCAATTTTTTTCATCTAGATGATTTATGGAAACTTTCTGTCTAAATAGCAACACTCAGAAGGTAAATCAGTATTTCCTCAGTGTCGATGGAAAAAAATATGTGTTGAGTAAACTGATGGACAGTTCACAGAACACCTATAACTTGGGCTATATACTATGCTAGGTCCTGGGGTTACAGACAATTGAAGGTGATAGACAAGTGAGTAAATAAATATGATCGTTTTGCTGTGTGCTGTTCCCATCCCTTTCCTCTATCTACTGAATTATCAGTCACATTTATTCTGCTCACTACATTTTCAATCTGTGCACATCTCTCAGTTACAGCCACCAGTCAAAGCCACCAACATCCCTCTTTGGTGTCTTGTAATAGCCCTTTAACTGGTCTCCCGACATTCTCTCTGGCTACAGAATAAGCCATGGCATGGGTGGAGGATAGGAGTGATTTTTTTTTAGTTGGAGTTTCACTCTTGTTGCCCAAATGAAGTACAAAGGCACAATCTCAGCTCACTGCAACCTCTGCCTCCCAGCGGATTCAAGAGATTCTCCTGCCTCAGCCTTCTGAATAGCGGGGATTACAGGTGCCCAACACCAGCTCAGCTTATTTTTGTATTTTTTGTACAGATGCAGTTTCACCATGTTGGCCAGGCTGGTCTCAAACTGCTGACTTAAGGTGATCCACCTGCCTCAGCCTTCCAAAGTGCTGAGATAACAGGCGTGAGCCATCTCACCTCACCAGGAGTGATCTCTTACAATTCAATTCTGATCTCTTCACTCCTCTGTTTAAATACTTTAATGGCTCTATTGGTCTTTTATAAGGAATTAACTTAGGAAACCAAAACATATCTGTGGCCTTATAAGAAATACAAAAAGTTCATTTTAATGACTATGTTGGTCTTTTATAAGGAATTAACTCTAAGAAAGCCAAAACAGATCTGAGGTCTTACAGGAAATAAAAAAGTATCAAAATGGCCTAACAAGCAATAAATAACTTGTATTTCTTTAGGATTCCATTCATCTCATTGAGTTATTCAGATCTTTTTGCATATTCTGTAGGTTACTCTTACTAATTCCTGATAAAACCCACTTTATATTTTACCATTCATTTTTTTTGTCTTTGTGTCTTTTCCTTTTTTCCATAATTAGATTAGCTAGTATCTTGTCTATTTTGTGTACCTTTAAGACACATCAAATATGTATTAGTGATTCCAGTTTTTTTCTTTTGTAACAATTACTAATTTTTATCATTATTTCCTTTTTTATAGCTTAGATCATTTTGCTGTTTGTTTCTGTCTTCTTGAGTTAAATACATTACTAAAAATTATATAAACATTCAAATTCAAGCTATGAATTTCTTCAGTCATAGATTTAGTCATATTTAGATTTGTTATATTTTTTGTTTACAGTAAATTCAATATTAGTATCTTTTAGACATTCTGAAATTTTGTTCTTTATCTTTGAAGATACCAGAATTTAGGAGATTTTTTTCAAATTTGAAGTAATGAGGTTTTTTTTGTTTGTTTGTTTGTTTCTTTGGAATTATTTTCTGATTATTTAGAGTTTTGGTCAGATAATTTCTAATTTGGTAAATTTATTGAGGTTTTGGTGACTTAAATTTTGGTTGGTTTTTATAAACTGTTCCATGAGCATTTCACCATCAATCTGATGAAAAGAAGATCTATTCTGTTAAAAGACTTAAGTCATGGTGATACAGAGTAGATGTAGTAGTTGTGAGGTTATGAGAGAAACATAAAAATAATTGATATCTTAGAAATAGATTCAGAACTTAAAATCTCTAAGTAGAACAATTTCAGACAAGATCATTTTCTAACGTATAAACATACAGTTGGTTAGAGGCAGATAAAATGATAAGAAGCCAAATGTATAAACCTCAAGCAATAATGGAATCAAGCCATGAAAGCATCATTGAGAATTAGAAAGATGCTGCTACACGTTCTAACCTTCTCCTATGTAAAATGCAAGAGAATAAGCAGCCCTCATAGAAGATACCTTCAAAAGAAGTTGTATCTTCTAGAACACCTATCATTTAGTTAGGTTGATGGAAAGTTCTTGAAAAGGGGATACTATAATAGGATTGGCCCTATATCCCCATATGGTCAGAACAGAACCAGTTCAAAGTCTGTTGCCCAGCTTAAGTGTTAATGTTTACTTCACTCTCTAAACTGTCTTAGTTTGGGAGATAAATTATATGGTCACCCTAAAAAAAAAGAGATAATATTTTTGAAATCCATGCAAAATTGAAGAGTTCTGTGTAAATATTGGGAAGAGGAAAGAGATGGAAATAATGATAAAGGAATAACAAAGCACAGAATGGTTTGGAAACAAGAATTTCCTTTGTCTCTGATTTTAAAGAAAAATTAAAGCCAGCTAATGGTAACTCCTAATATACTCTGTCACAGACTCACATAGTCATGGAGTCCATGCAGTAATCTTTATTATTATTTTGTCTGTTAAATATGACACATTGTCTTCCTAAGGATAAACTCTGTACTCTTGCACATCTTTTATTTCCGTAGGTAACTTACTTTCCTCCTTTACCAGTACATTGCCTCTTTCAACTTACGGCCTGTCAGCATTTAATTATACTTATATGTCCCTCCTATCCTAAGAATAATAAATTCTCTCCAAAATAATAAACTTCCATCTGCTATAATGTGTTTTTCTGTATCTATTATCACTTCTTCACCTTTCATTCATGCTCAAGCCCTCTATAATCTGGCCTCAGCTCCTCAACTTCATTGAAACTGCTTTTCAAGTTCACCAATGATATTCAAAGACACTTTTCCATTCAAATATTTCCTTGACTTTAAGCACTAACCACCCCTTCTCCCATCCTGAAACTGGTATGGACAGGAGGCAGGGAAATAATAGGCAGAAAAGGGTGGGGTGCCTGGTGAAGCCCCACCCTCAAGCCTGGATCCACGGCCCAAAGTGAGAACATACATTCTTCTTTTCTGCTCAAATGTTGCTTTTTGGCCTGCCCCACGTCCATCTTGTACCCCCAAAAGACCTGAGGCTCCACTGGCAGAAGGACAGCAAAGTAGCTGAGCGGCAGAGTAGAGCAGCAGAGAAAGAGAGAAGCAGCAGCCAGATGTCAGAGAATAGCAGCTTGACTTGAGAGGGACAGCTTAATGGCAGGACTTTGGAGAAGAGCTCAGCCAGGGATGTCCAAACTCCAGAGGAAGACCACCCTCCCATTCCATCCCCTTTCCCGCTCCCCATTCCACTGAGAGCTACTTCCACTGCTCAATAAATTCCTCCACATTCACTACCCTTCAATTCATTTGTGCAGCCCGTTTCTTCCTGGATGCCGGACAACAGCTCGGGTACCAAGAGGGTAGTTGCAAAAGGCTGTTATCCTGACCCTCCACTGAGCTGTTTAACACTTAAGCCATCTGTGGATTGCAAAGCTAAAAAGCACACTGTAACACCTGTCCTCTGGGGCTCCAGGGGTCATGGGTACCCTTCTAGATGCTGCCGTGGGGCCACACAGAGTTCTACTCCTGCCAGTACCCAGAAGCACCTATCCCAGCACCTGCACCTACTCACCTGTGTGCTTCCCCTCTCGTGAGGGGTTAAAATCTGTGGGCTGAGTAAATAAGCCAACCCTTTTCGAGGGGTCAAGGGGACTATTTCATCTCAAAACCATCTCTTCTTTTGATAACAACACATTCCCTAATGTTCTTAGCTCGCTTTCAACTCTTGTTTGAATTCTATTTTGGGCTTCATTTTTACTATTCTCCCTTTCAGTGGTGGTATTTATAGGATTCTGTCCAACTACCTCTTATTTTCTCACTCTTCTTGATAATTCTTATCAATTCCTTTCATTTTTAAATTTTTTTTTTTACTATTTTGTGTTAGCTAAGGTCTCTCAAGTCTCTCTCTCCCACCCAAATTTTGCTCTTGCATCCTGAAGTTCAGATCAGTATATACAGCTGCTTACTAAACATCTTCATTGACTCTTCCACAAATGCCTCAAATCAGCCTATTTACAATTCAAATCATATATTGTGCTCAACATGCTATTCTTCCATGGTTCTCATCTAGTTTGATGGTTCTCATCTAGTTTGATAGTTCTCAGTTGCTCAAGCTGGAAGTATGGGTATTATTGTGACCACTCTCCCTTCCCTTTGCTCCAACATGTACCTAACCCCAAAGGATTTTTCCTACTTTTATGTCAAAATTTATCTACTTGTCTCCATTTACATAGCACTACTCCACCTTCTAACTGGTCTGCCTCCTTCTGTCTTAATTTCCAAACTCTTCCCCTACCTGCTGAGTATACACACAGAGGAACACTCACCTACAACCCATTCTCCATATTGTACCAAGCAATCTCCCTAAGAAGTGAATATAATCAGAGCACCCTCTTTCTCAGAAAAAAAAAAAAAATTCAATGTCTTCTCATTGCCTTGAAGAAAACTTCAAATTATTATAACTAGATTCTTGCAGTGTCTCCATTTGGTGGCATATAACCCTGAAATTTTGTTTTGTTTTCTTTTCTTCTCTGTTCACTCCTGACAGTCAATATTGGTTCTCCTTTCCTTGCTTAGAAGCAGGGTCCTTCATGACATTTTGGGCAGATTCCTTAACACTTGAGTCATTTTTGTCTGTTAAAAGTTCATTAAGTTTAAAAGACTTTCTCTTCAAAGTTCTAACTTCTAGGTTATGCCAGGACAGGGAATGGTGGGGGTAGGCAGCATCTCTCTCCCCCTAAACTGTGTTGGTGGTTCTTGCAGTCCTTTCTCTGTTCGTTGTTGCTGCTTCTCTGGCCAATGATGACTGACCCTCTAAGCTCTTGGTTTGTCTGGCACTCAAATGCTCATTCTTCTGTTTGGGTTGGGGGAAACTTATGTGCATTCTTTGGAGGGTCTTCTTAGGTGGAGAGGTGCAGGCATTATTGCCATACCCTGATGTGAGAAAGCCAGTTTCCCACCTACCTCTTCCAACTCTCTTCAGCTCCAACTCCTAGTGATTTCTACTCGGCAACTTCTTCCTACCAGATTTTCTTGCTAGACAGCCAACTTCATGAGTGGGGTACTTGAAAGAAGGCTGGGCATTGTACAAATTATTGCCATATAAAATAGTTGGGTACAGGCACTCTGCCATAGCCTCTTTCTCTGATATCTTCCTCCAATTCGTTCTGTCCTGTTTGGGTAGGAACAGGGGCGATCCATAATTTGGCTGCTTACACCGATGACTAGCTAGGTGTGATACGTTATTACTCTATCTTCAAATCACCTGAGTAACTTTATTCAACTTTCAAGTATAATTTGTTATGTCCCTTTTTCCACACTATCTTTCTGAAATTCTGTACTACTCCATTGTAGCCCATTTAACTACATCAGTTACAAAGATAACCTTCAGAGAGATCTCTTTCACTGAGAGCAGTCAGAGGCACAGAGGTGGCCTGATTCCTCTTATATTTTACTTCCTGATTTCAAGGGAGTCAGCTCTGTTCTCTGGCTCAAGCCTTCTCCCCTTTTTACCTGAAGCTCTATGACATCAACTCCTACTTTTCACAGACATTTCAACTTAATCATTTTTTTCCAGTCAACACTTTTAAAATAAAAACTGATTACCCTTTTCTGGGTATGAGGGGAGCCAAAAGTTGTAGAATACAAAATTCTAAGAACCCTTTGGGGTCAGGGAAAGAAAAGCACCCCTCGTTTTTATAATAAAGTTATAGTTGACTAAAAAATGCATAATTAATATATTAATTGGAAATTTATTACACACTACTTTTTTCTTTTATTTTTAGTTGACACATCATAGTTGACATATTTATGAGCTACAGAGTGGTATTTTGATACCTGTATACAATTTGTAATGATTAAATCAAGGTAATTAGCATCAATGTATAATTAATTTTAATTTCTTTGTGTTGGGAACATTCAAAATCCTCATTTCTACCTTCATGAATATATGCAATAAGTTGCTTACTATATTCATCCAGAAAATATTTGTTAACCAGGCATCTGACAAAGGTCTAATATCCAGCATCTATAAGGAACTCAAACAAATTTACAAGAGAAAAACAACCCAATAAAAAATGGGCATTGGATGTAAACAACACTTTTCAAAAGAAGACATACATGTGGCCAAAAAGCATATGAAAAAAAGCTTAATACAGTGATCATTGGAGAAATGCAAATCAAACCACAATTAGATACCATCTCACACTAATCAAAATTGCTATTATTAAAAAGTCAAAAATAATAGATGTTATCTATGGAGAAAAAGGAACACTTCTCCACTGTTTGTAGGAGTGTAAATTAGTTCAATCATTGTGGAAAGCAGTATGGAAATTTCTCAATGAACTAAAAATAGAATTACCATTTGACCCAGCAATCCCATTACTGGGAATATACTCAGAGGAATATAAATCATTCTGCCATGAAGACACATGCTCATGAATGTTCATTGCAGCATCATTCACAATAGCAAAGACATGAAATCAACCTAAATGCCCGTGAATGACAGATAGGATAAATAAAGCATGGCACATATATACCATGGAATACTATGTAACCATAATAATGAGATTATGTCTTTTTCAGAAACATGAATAGAACTGGAGGCCATTATCCTTAGTAAATACATGAACAGAAAACCAGTTACCACATGTTCTCATGTATAAGTGGGAGCTATACGGTGAGAACTCATGAACAACACGAAGAAGGGAAAAACAGACACTAAAGTCTACTTAAACCTGGAGAATGGGAGGAGGGAGCAGAGCAGGAAAAAAAAAAAACTACTGGGTACCGGGTAATACCTGGGCAATGAAATAATCTGTATAACACACACCCATGGCAAACGTTTACCGATATAACCTTTTCATGTACACCTGCACCTAAAATAAAAGTTTTTTAAAAAAACTATATTCACCCTACAGTGCTACAGAGCACTAGAACTTAGTCCTACTTAGCTATAATTTTACACCTATTAACTAACCTCTCCCTAACTTACTCTTCCTCTTACACTTCCCAGCTACTAATAATGACAGTTCTACTTTCTACTTCCACGAGCTCAACTTTTCTTAACTACCACATGTGAATGAGAACATGCAATATTTATCCACCTGTGCCTAATTTCACTTCACATAATGTCCTCCAGGCTCATCCATGTTACCATAAATGACAGGATTTTATTGTTTTTAATGGCTGAATAGGATTCCATTGTGTGCATGCATACACACACACACACACACACACACACACTACATTTTCATTATCTGTTCATCTATTGATGGACATTTAAGTTGATTTCATACCTTGGCTATTGTGAATAGTGCTGTACTAGACATAGGGGTACAGATCTCTCTTCAGTATACTGATGTCCTTTCCTTTGGATATATACCCAATAGTGCAATTGCTCAATTGTATGTTAGTTCTATTTTTAGTTTTTTGAGAAAACGTCATACTATTTTCTGTAAGGGCTGAACTATTTTGCATTCCCACCAACAGTGTATAAGAGTTCCCTTTATTCTACATTCTCATCAGCATTTGTTTTTAACTTTTTAGTAATAGCCATTCTTAGTGGGGTGAGATGATATTTCATTGTGGTTTTGATTTGTATTTTCCTAATTATTAGTGATGCTGAGCACTTTTTCATGTACTTCTTTGTCACTTGCGTATCTTTTTTAGAAAAATATTCAGATCCTTTGCTCATTCTTTAATTGGATTGGTTTTTTCTATTGTTTCTTTGTATATTCTGTATATTAGTCTCTTGTCAAATAAGTAGTTAGCAAATATTTTCTGACATTCTGCAGATTGTCTCTTCACTCTGTTGATTATTTTCTTTGCTGTGCAGAAGCTTTTTTTCTTAGTATCATATCATCTTATTTTTCTATTTTTTTGCCTGTAGTTCAAGGTCTTACCCATAAAATCTTTGCCAAAACCAATATTGTCTTAGTCCTTTTGTGTTGCTATAAAGGAATACCTGAAGTTGGGTAATTTAAAAAGAAAAGAAGTTTGTTTGACTATGGCTTTCCACATTGTACAAGCATGGCACCAGCATCTGCTTCTGGTGAGGGATTCAGGCTACTTCCACTCATGGCAGAAGGTGAAAGAAAGCTGGTGTATAAAGGTCACATGGCAAGAGAAGAAGCAAGAGAGAGACAGGTAGAAGTTCCAAGTTCTTTTTAACAACCAGGTTGTGTAGAAATTATTACAGCAAGAACTCCCTCATTTCAAGGATGACAAGTCATTCATGAGGAATCCTCTTTCCTGACCTGAATGACTCCTGCTAGGTGCCACTTCCAACACTGGGGATCAAATTTCAACATGAGGTTTGGAGGGTGGAAAATACAAAGTTTAGAAAATGTCCTGAAAATTTTCTCCTATGTTATCTTCTAATGGTTTCAGAGTTTGGGGTCTTACATTTAAGTCATTAATCCCTTTTGAGTTAGTTTTTGTATACATTGAGAGATCGATAGTCTAGATTCAGTCTTCTGCGTACCGACAGCAAGTTTCCCAACACCATTTATTGAAGAGACTTTCCCTAGTGCATGTTTTTGATGAACATTTATTGAAGAGTCCTTTCCCCATTACATGTTGGCAATGCCTTTGTGGAAAATTAGTTGACCGTAAATATTTGGGTTTACATCTTAGTTCTGTATTCTTTTCTATGATTCTATGTGTCTGGTTTTATGTCAGAATCATACTGATTAGGTTACTATAGCTTTGAAATGTATTGGAATATATTTTGAAGTAAAGCTACCAGGCTTTACATGGTGGCTCATGCCTATAATTCCAGCACTCAGGGAGGCCAATGCAGGTGGATCAGGAGGTCAGAAGATGAAGACCATTCTGGCCAACATGGTGAAACCCTGTGTTTACTAAATTGAAAAAATTAGCTGGACATGGTGGTACATGCCTGTAGTCCTAACTTACTCAGGAGGCTGAGGCAGGGGAATCATGTGTACCCAGGAGGCAGAGGTTGCAGTGAGCCGAGATTGTGTCACTGCACTCCAGCCTGGCAACAGAGCAAGACTCCATCAAAAAGGTGAACAAAAAGTCCTTGCACAACCCATTTCCATAAAATGTTTCCCCTATGTTTGCTTCTGGTAATTTCATTCAAGTATTTAATCCATTTTGAGTTGATTTTTTTTAATATGGCAAGAGGCAGGGACCTAGTCTCTTTCTTCTCCATATGGGTATTTAATTTTCCAGCACCATTTATTGGAAATACTGTCCTTCCCGAAAGTGTGTTCTTGGCATCTTTGTCAAAAATATGTTGGCTGTAGGTGCAAGAATTTATTTCTGGGGTCTCCATTTTGTTTCATTGATCAACGTGTCTTTTTTTTTTTTTTAATAAGCTCCATGGTCTTTTGTTAACTGCAGCTTTGTAGTATATGTTGAAATCAATAGTGCGGTTCCTTCAGTTCTGTTCATTTTGCTCTTGTTTTGGCTGTTTTAGGTCTTTTAGAATTCCATATGAATATTAGAATGCTTTTTATTTCTGTGAACAATGTCATTGGAATTTTTGTAGGTATTGCATTAAATCTGTAGATACCATTGGATAGTATGGCCATTTTCACAATATTAATTCTTCCAATTCATGAACACAGGATGTCTTTTTACTTGTTTGTGTCTTCCTCAGCTACTTTCATCAGTGTTTTTTACTTTTCCATGTAGAGTTATTTCAATTCCTTATTTAGTTTTTTCCTAGGTACCTTTAATTTTGTAAGTCACTGTAAATGAAATTATTTTATTTTTCAGATAGTCTGTCATTTGCATATAAAAACACGACTGATTGTTGCATATTGATTTTGTATCCTGCAAATTCACTGAATTCATTTATTAGTTCTAACATGTTGGTTTTTTTCAGGGCGGGGGAGTTTTAGGGTTTTCTATATATACAATAATATCATCTAAAAACAGGGACATTTTGACTTCCTCCTTTTCGATTTGGAATCCCTTTCTTTTCTTTTCTTTTCTTTCTCTGATTGCTCTAGTTAAAACTTCCAGTACTATATTGAATAGAGTGCTGAAAGTGGGTACACTGTCTTGCTCCTGATCTTTGAGGTAAAGCTTTTAGCCGTTTCCTGTTTAATATGTTAGCTGTGAGTTTGTCATATATGGCCTTTATTCTATTGAGGCACATACATTCTATATCTAATTTTTTGAGCATTCTTGTCATGAAGGAATGTTGAATTTTGTCAGATGCTTTTTCTACATCTATTGAAATGAACATGTGGGTTTTTTTCTCTGTTTTGGTTAATGAGGCGTATCACATTTATTTATTTGCATATGTGGGACCATTCTTGTATACTTGGGATAGATCCCACTGGCTAGTATCTTAAGAATGTTTGCATCTATGCTCATCAGGGATATTAGTTTGTATGTTTTGTTGTTGTTGTTGTTGTGTTAATGGTTTGGCTTTGGAATCGGGGTAATGCTGGTTTCATAAAATGAGTTTGGAAGGATTTCTTCCTCACTTTTCAAATATTTGATAGGATTCATCAGTAAAGCCATCATGACTTGGGCTTTTTTTTTTTTTTTTGATAAAATACTTTAAATCACTGGTTCAGTTTCCTCACTAGCTATTGGACGGTTTGGATTTTCTATTTCTTCGTAATTTAATCTTTGCAGGTTGTATGTGTCCATTTCTTCTATGTTCTCAATTTGTTTGGTGTTTAATTTTTCATTAGAGTCTTATGATTTTCTGTATTTCTGTGATATCAGTTTTAATGTTTCCATTTTCATATGTAATTTTATTTGGGTTTTCTCCCTTTTATTTCTTGGTTAATCTAGCTGAAGGTTTGTCAGTTTTGCTTATATTTTAAATAACCAGGTCTTAGTTTTGTTGATAGTTTGCATAATTTGTTTCTTTTTTCACTGAACTTTATTATTTCCTTTCTTCTACCAATTTTAGAATTAGTTTATTCTTGTTTTTTTAGCTCCTTGAGGTGGATTGTTAGGTTGTTTATTAGCTATCTTTCTCATTTATTATGTATGGATTTACTGCTATGAACTTTTCACTTAGAACTGCTTTTCTTGTGTTTCATGGTTTTGATATAATTTGTTTTTATTCTTATTTGTCTCACACAATTTTTATATTTCCCTTTTAATTTCCTCATTGATTGACTGGTTTTTTAGAGGCATGTTGTTTAATTTCCATGAGTTGTTATGGTTTTTGATGTTTTTCTTTTATTTCTAATTTTATATACCATTGTGTTCCAAAGAGATACTTGACATGATATTTATCTTTTTAAAGTTGTTAATACTTTTTTTGTGGCCTAACATAATCATTCCTAGACAGTGTCCCATGTGCGGTTGAGAAGAATGTGTATTCTGCAGCTGTTGCATAGAATGTTCTGTAAATGTCTGTGAGAACCATTTTGGTCTATGGTGTAAGTGAAGATTGATGTTTCTTTTTTTCCTTTTTTTTTTGAGATGGAGTCTCACTCTGTTGCTCAGGCTGGAGCAACACGGTTGTGAGATCTTGGCTCACTGCAACCTCCGCCTCCCAGGTTCAAGGAATTCTCCTGCCCCAGCCTCCCACGTAGCTGGGACTACAGGCACATACCACCATGCCCAGCTAATTTTTGTATTTTTAGTAGAGATGGGGTTTCAGCATATTAGGCTGGTCTTGAACTCCTGACCTTAGGTGATCAACTCACCTCAGCCTCCCAGAGTGCTGGGATTATAGGCATGAGCCATTGTACCCGGCCAGAAGTTTGGTGTTTCTTTGTTTTGTTTTTTTTCTAAATGATCTATCCATTGTTAAAAGTGGGACATTGTAGTTTCCTACTATTATTATATTGCAGTCTATCTATCTCTCACCTTAGATCTAATAATAAGTGCTTTATATATTTGGATACTCTGGTGTTGAGTGCATATTTAAAATTGTTATATCCTCTTGTTGTATTGATCTCTTTGTCACTGTGTAATAACCTTCTTTACCTCTTTTTGCCATTTTTGATATAAAGTCTAATTTATATGGTATAAGTATGGCTCTTCCTGCTTGCTTTCAGTGTTTGTTTGCATGAAATTTTTTTTTATCCCTTTACTTTCAGTGCATATTTGTCTGAAGGAAATGAGTCTTCCGTAGATAGAATATTGTCGGGCTTGTTTTTCCGATTTTTTAAAAATCTTAGTGACTTTATCTTTTGATTGGAGAATTCAATCCATTACATTCAAGATAATTATTGATAGGTAAGGACTTACTACTGCTATTTTGTTACATTCTAGTCATTTTGTAGATTACTTCTTTCCTTCCTCTCTTGCTGTTTTCTTTCATGGTTAAGTGATTTTCTTCAGCAGTGTGTTTTGATTCATTGCTTTTTATTTTTAGTGTATCCATTATAGGTTTGTGCTTTGTGGTTACCATGAGGCTCACAAAAGACATCTTACAGTTATAACTGATTATTTTTACCTGATAGCAACTTAACTTTGGTCATGTCAAAAAAGAAATCATCAAAATAAAACTCAATGATTTAAATTCATTTCTGCCCCCTCCAAAATTTTGAATTTTTGATGTGACAATTTGCATATTTTTATATGGCCTATTCCGTAACAGACTTTTGTAGTTACAATGAATTTTAATCATTTTGTGTTTTATTCTTCATATTAAGGATATAAGTGGTTTATGTATCATAATTACCATATTACTATTTCTGAGTTTGTCTGTATACTTAATTTTACCAGTGAGTTTTAAACTTTCAGATATTTTCTTATTATACATCTTCCTTCAGTATGATAACTCCCTTTAGAATTTCTTACAATACAGGTCTGGTGGTAATGAATTCCCTCTACTTTTGTTTGTCTGAGAAAGTCTTTATCCTTCATTTCTTAAGAATAATTTTGCCAGGTACGGTATTCATGGGTGGCATTTTTTTTTTCCTTCGGCACTCAGAATATATTATCTTACCCTCACTTGGCTTGTAAGGTTTCTACTCAGAAGTCTACTGCCAGGTAAACTGGGTGACCTTTATAAGTCATTTGCTTCTTTTATCATGCTGCTTTTGGAATCCTGTCTTTGTCACTGACCTTTGATAATTTAGTTATAATATGACTTGGGATAGTCATATTTGTGTTGAATCTATTTGGTGATATGGAACCTTCCTGTATTTGAATATTTATGTATTTCTCCATATTTGGAACATTTTCTGTTATTCTTTACTTAAATAGGTTTCTACCTCCTTGCCATTTTCAAGTATCTTTTGAACTTCAGTGACCCTTATATTTGCTCTTTTGATGTTGTCCCTTAGAACCTGTAAGTTTTGTTTGTTTCTTTCCATTCTTTTTCAATTTTTTTCTCCTCTGTTTATTTTCAACTAGTTTATCTTTGAGCTTGCTGATTATTGCTTCTGCTTGATCAATTTTGTCATCAAGACCTTCCAACAATAACAAACAAAAAAAAAAAAGGAAAAAAAAGACCTTCTATTGTATTTTTGAGTTCATTTATTACATTTTTCAGCTGTAGGCTATTTGATATTTTAAATTTTTTCAATAACTTTGTTAAACTTATCTGATAAATGTCTGAATTGCTTTGCTGTGTTTTTCTAGAATTCACTGAGTTTCCTCAAAACTACTATTTTAAATTCTTAATCTGAGAGATTACACATTGCCATCTCATTAGCATCAGTCATTGGCTTCTTATGTTGTCTGTTTGCTCTTACTTATTTCAGATGTATGTCTATGTCTTTGTACTAAAGTATTAGGTATTTATTCCAGGTTTCTCTGTCTGTCTTGGTTTGTTTTGATCTTCCTAAAGTATATATGTCTAGGCAGACTGACTGTTAAAGTTCCTCATCTCAAGATTGTTGACTCCTTTTCAGCACTAGCTAGTGCCCTAAGCTAATGTTTGCTGTAGCTTTTGCACAGGTTCTGAGTTTTGCCTAGTGCCTATTTTGGATGGGCCTGTGGTTGGGATGTAAAGTAGATATGTGGCTGTCTGGGAAGGCTGGCTGAAGGTATGTACACCAAGGACTCATGGAGAATGCCTCCTATACAGCATGATGCTACTGAATAGCCTTTCTAATTTATGCCTCCCTAGGCAGAAATGAGGAGCAGCCACCAAATGTTGTATGCTGACTGCTGCTAGCCTCACCTCCACTTTTTGTCTCTAGCTAACCTAAGGAATTTTTACCCTACAGGCACTTGTAATGATTCCCATGGGTTAAGGCAGGGATGTTTTTCCTTCTAAGCAACCCAGAATGGTGGAGAAGTCAGATGTCTGTCTTGATCTCAGTTTTTTTAGTGTGGAGGCTACACTTTTTGAGTGTAGAAGTCCAGGGGCCATTTTGCATGTGGTGCCTGGCAGCTTGGTGGAGGGGCATCAAGGTTAAAAAAGTCCATTTCCTCTACCTTCTGTTCCTGGGTTTTCACTTCTCTGGGGCTCTAGGGATTGTCACAGCCTCAGTTTTAAGTTTTTGGATGTTATAGGTGATGATCTTGGCACTGGATAGTTGTTTTTGCTTTCTATGATGAAGAGTCAAGCCAGATTGCTCCTACTCTGCTATTTTGATACTATCAGTGAATCCATATTAAATTTTCACTGAATCATCTGCTGGAGGAATTAGAGAAGTAACTTCACTGTCTGACATGTTAACAAAAGGCAGCTAAGTGGTTGCAAAGGTCACATGGCAGAGTCAACAAATCAGCAGCTATTACTAGGGAAGAAGGAGGACAAGAGCAGTCTCTTAGGGTTTCTTTTTCTCTTTGAGTTCAGCACAGTCTTGCAGAGAATCAACCTTTCCTCTTCTCATAGTTCTTGAATTGTGTGGTTATTGTTATTCTTTTTCATCTTCTGGCTGCTACTTTATTTTTGGGTTTTTATTCTGACATAAAAGAGGCACTGCTGCACCCTTCAGTTTTTGTGTTCTTCTTTCTCCACTTCATTCTACATTCTCCTTCTGCCTGTTGGCTTTCGTTCGCCTTTCACTTGGAGAGCATCGGCAGGAATCAGCCAGAGGGATAGTTTGCTGTTTATAGAACTGGCCTCTTCAAGCTGTAGACAGACTTCCCTAGAATGTCACTTCAATGTCAGACAGGTCTTCAGGGCAGCCACACAGTACCTGGAAGGATGCAATGGCCATAAAAATGAGCCTATCAGATCTCTTGCTTCAGGGAGCAGAACTGATCAGTAGTCTCAGCTGCTCTTCTTCTGGCTCTTCCCTGCTCATTTGCTTGTGCTGAGAGCATGCCTCCCATGAATTCCTCCTAGCAGCAAATGAGCATAGTGGGGATACTAGCCTAATAGATGCAGGCCTATTTCTGTAAAACACAGGACTCCTTTTTTGGTGACTACTTGAGAATTTCCATATAGCTAAAACTTTCTTAGAACAGTGCTGCAGCTTAGAAATCTTATTACTTAATCCCCCTTACTTTCTCCTTTGGAAGCCCCAAAGATGTTTAAATGCTGAGAAAGATTGAAAATGGTCGAGAAAACTTGGGACCCTGAGAAATGAGATGGGGGCATCTGGATGGGTATCCTGAGGATATTGACTCTGCTCACTCTTCCCCATCCTGACATTTCTCAGAGCTTTCAGCAGTTATCTGCCCTTCCCTAGTAAGAACTAACACTGTCCTCTTGCTAGAAAATAAAGCAATGAGTCAAGAAGTATCCTACTCAGCCGGGTGCAATGGCTCAAGCCTGTAATCCCAGCAATTTGGGAGGCCAAGGCAGGCAAATCATGAGGTCAAGAGATCGAGACCATCCTGGCCAACATGGTGAAACCCCATCTCTACTAAAAATACAAAAATTAGCTGGGTGTGGTGGCGTGTGCCTATAATCCCAGCTACTCGGGAGACTGAGGCTAGAGAATTGCTTGCACCCTGGAGACGGAGGTTGAAGTGAGCCGAGATTGTGCCCCTGCATTCCAGCCTGGCACCTGGCAACAAAGTGAGACTCTGTCTCAAAAAAAAAAAAAAAAGTATCCTACTCAAGAGCTGCCCCTACTTCCTCTCCTAGATTACACACTGATAACTATGATACCAGTAGAAGATGTGCTGAGCTAGATAACGGAAGGTAGAAATTATATACTAGAGAAACTACAAATTTTAGCTAGCTAATACTTGTATTGGAGTTTTAAGGATGTTTGATGCAGGGTACCGAAATGTAAGAGGGGACAAGCAAGAATTCATTGACTTGGGGGAATTTTCTCGACACTGAATTTACCATTTTTGTTAGGACCCCTGGGAATAAGGCAAACTCACTGCTAGAGTGGCTATTAGAAGCTTGGAGTACTGTGGAGGTAAACCGCAGGCTTGTTCCTGCGAGAAATGCATTTTTGCCTGGGGTACTTCAACAGGCAGCCTCAGCTGATCTGTTTGCCATCGGCCTGGCTGACACTTTCTTCGAACTACACTGCAGTTTGCTGCAGGTTGAATTGCCTTCCACCCAGTCATCCTTCTTTCCCCCTCTCTTTCGCAGCTGTCTGTCTCTGCCTACTCTTTGAATTTCCCTTTCTTTATCCTTATAGGTATTTCCTCCAGTAAATTTCTCATACATAACATCTTGTCTTGGTACCTGCTTTTAAGAGGAATCCAAATTAACATAGGGGAACATTTTGGTATTAGTCTATGGGGGGGGGAGTCAGGAAGCAGTAGAAACTCCATAAGAACTTGTTTTTCTTGAGAAATTATTTTCCCTGGATTTTTCCCCCAGATCTCCAGTAAACAACTTCAAGCAATGAGTTGTTTGGCCCCAAGCTATCCGTACATTCTCAGGCTTAGAATTCTATTTCCCAAGGCTACTCCCCTTCACAGAAGAAAATAAATTGTAACATTCATACAGCAGAGATTGAAGAACATGAGCTCCAATTTAAACTTCTGAGGCCAGAGAGCTCAGATTCTATCCTCAGAGCTACCAGTCCAAGTCAGTTTTAAGCTGATGATCATGGAAACAAAAGGAAGCTTGCTGATCACAGTCCTGTGTGGTCTCTCTCAGTACAATATGTCTCAGTCCCTCCCTTTACTTTCATATTTAATAATGTTATCAGTGACCCATTAGGGATCCATAAGACCTGTTCTCACATACGGCCCACCCCAGATGAATTCTTGTGTGATTCTTCAGGCTCCCCCCAGGGCTTTTGTAATTTGACTGGAAGAGCTGCCTTGGGGTTTGACAGAACTATCGAGAAATGAGAGCCCATCTTGTGCCAATTTCCTTCCATTTGAGTGAAATTACTTTTACTTCACCACATTCAGTATCATCAAACACACCCTCACTTTTAAGCAAGAATCACCTGGTTGATATTGGCTGCCTTCATCAGAGCTTTCCCCAGGCTCCTAGATTGTGAATTTTTACGAATATTCTTCTGTATCCCTCCTCACCTGTGAGTTTGTGCCCCTACTCACAAATGTTCATTTGCTGTGTGAAGTGCATGTTACTTTGATATACCTTTGCAGAAATGTGTATCATAGAACATTGATTCCTTTAGACATTAATAATTTTTCTGCAAAGATGGCTTCACAGTTAAATATACAGAAAAGTCTGCATTATAAAAAGCATATGTATAGGAATACATGAAACGTTTGACTTTAAGACTTCTCAGGGTCTATAAGGTGATTAAGAGCATGGTGAATCTTCAGGAGGGAGTAAAGTATATAATAACTTCCAAAATTATTTACCACAAAATTCATGGAGTCCATTCTGACTTCTGCAATTACTTCACAGCTGATGGCCTCGGAACGGGATGCACAAAATTCAGGGCTGCATGTTGAGAAGGGTGTGGGGTGCCTTCCCCTGATAAGGAGTCTCTGCTGAAATAAGACTGATCCCTGTTACCCCTCCAAGGAGCTTCCTGCAGCGAGAGCCATCAAGACTGTGAATAATTGATTTTAACGTCCTGGATGCTTTCATGGCAACATTAAAGTATTTAATGCTAGTCCCTGCCTTCAACTTTAAACACTGCCAGACCCAGACTCTGAGATGAGCAGTTAATTACTTTAGTTCCTTTTCTTCCCAGATTCATTTGGGTCCCATCAAAAACACAAAGCGCATCGTGGCTGAGAAAAACAGGTCACAGTTGGAATTCATTTGGCAATAGAGGATATTGGATTATGTCCCTGAATATCTGCTTTGGAAACAGTAAAACTTCCAAGCTTTGCTAAACAAACTGCTTGTGTTTATGTGACTGACGCACCATAAGCCATGGGTCCAGACTGTACTTCTGTTCGAAGGCTTCCTAAATTGTAGTTTATATTCAAATCTATTGTGCATCAAAACCCAAAGTTTAGCAAACTCCTCCAGGAGACATATACATTCAGAGACTTTCTGATATGTGCTGTAGTCTAAACATAACCTGAATTGCTTTAGAATGAACATTTTTGTCAATTACTCTCTGGAATTAGGGACTCCTTTCTATATAGATCACATGACAAACCCATGCAGGGAATACAGCCTAAGTCGATTTGAAAAGATTTAAGTGCTTGGCTAACACAGCAAATCCTAGGGATCTAGGATTTGGGAGACATTCCCTTATTGGTGGTTTTCTTACAGTCTTAAGGCTCAGTCTGACGGTTGTACATAATTCGATGTTTAAATACTCCGGGGCCAACTAAATGAACCTGGGAATATAAAAAGGACTACTGTTGCACTGTAGAATATTCAGTTATTACATGTAATTTATTTAACAGTTTCCATATATTATCTACCACTGAGGATTTAATTCAATATTTATTTTTGTGTATATATTTATAACTCCCTTCTACTGAAGATCTGAGGGCATGGATTTATTCCAAAAATATGAAATCTTTCCAAATACACAAGACTTGATTTCTCTTCATTTGTTGCTCATTCTGCATTGGTTCCCCAAAAGTGAACCTATCACTATTCCTATAGGGATAGGACATCACAACTCCCTCTTTCCCCTTAGTAATTTTTTTTTTCTGGAGAAGAATGACAGTGTCTATGAGGGGGGCCTGTTTGTTGTGGCATAACAGGAGAAGGTCCATAAAGGGACGGGTGATGGAAGGTGTGGTTAAGAAGAGATAAGGGAAAATGAGGACAGAATTAATGAGCATGTTAGGAATGAGAAGATGTCAGGAAACTGTGTATTTGACTTTCTGAAGTTTGCATCTCACATACATGCATTTGTCTTGTGGCTTAACTACATGGAGCTTTATTAATGCTCTTTTCCTAAGGGAAACACTGACACTTCAGGCCTGCAAAGACAAGAAGAGTCTAGCTCAAGCTTGTCCAACCCATGACCCACCAGCCACATGTGGCCCAGGATGGCTTTGCAGCCCAACACAAATTTGTAAACTTTATTAAAACATGAGATTTTTTTTTGCAATTTTTTAAAGCTCATCAGCTACTGTTAGTGTTAGTATATTTTATGTAGGGCCCAAGACAGTTATTCTTCCAGTGTGACACAGGGAAGCCAGAAGTTGGATACCCTTGCTCCAGCTAAATGAATTTTCCAGAATCTTTTTTTAATGTCGAAAGGAAATAAAAATCACAGAATATTTTGCAAGACAAAAGATACGATATTAATGTAATTGGAGGCACAGACCCTGTGCCCTAGGAATCGGTGGAGTTCATGAGCAGGGCACCTGCTAGGGGTCTGGTCACAGTAGCAGAGGTCTATCACTTGGCATGGGAGGTTTGGGTAAGCAGAGAGGAAAGTCTCTGTATAAGGATGAGGTAGTCTTTTTATCCTTCAACACTTTTTAAATCACCTTACAGGAGGGAATAATTTGAATTATGCTTTGGAAAGTTGCATTCTTTAATATGGTCTTTTCATTTATACGAATTGAGATGTTTTCTACAATTATCTTTATTCTACAGCAATAGAGGAAATCGCTCCCTTATCGGTACTACATCCTTGTAGCTTTTGTGCGTTGATCTGTTATCACAATTACCACCCTATTTGATTGCTTATCTGTCTTCTGTATTAAATGAATCTTGGAAGGACAGGGAGTATGCCACATTCTTCTCACTTCCTCAGTGCCCAGCACAGTGCCAAATTTAACAAGAACTAAAACAATGGTTTTTGTTTTGTTTTGTTTTCTTTTTTACTTAATTGAAGGTGGCCACAGTGGGAGTGGGGAGAGATAGGAAAGGTATAAAATCTACCGTCTTTTCAGAATCAGAAAGAAATTAAGAACAGAGTTACTGGAATCATTAAGCTTTATTTTCCACCTGCAGCCACAAATTTGTTAACTATAGTTACATTTGCACAGACATGCAAACATTAACCATATACCCTTCCTCCATTATAGCTCAGGCTGAAAACCAAGGCTCTATCCTCAGAGTTCAGAGCCTGACCAAGCCAGTCTAGGTTTGTACCAGCCACCAGCTGCTCCTCGTCCTTGTCAGACAGAAAAATAGATACATGACCTATAGCTGTCACAAATTACAGTGCTCATGCTACCCAGAATAGTACAAGCTGTTCTTTCTTTTCTCAACAGTCAATCAACCTAGATGTGGAAAACCCATTAGGGCATCTTTGCTGTGCTTTCCCCTGCCTCCTTCATCCTCTCATTGCATCCCTGTATGAAGTGCTCTAGGCTGAACTATTTCTTTTTCTAAGATAATTAAGGCATAGGACAGCCACTGCTACATACACATGAACAAATTTTATCCTTAATATCTCCCCCTTAAAAACTGTTTCATATTCAATTTTCCTGGCTCAGTTTCATTTATTACTCATAAGTAGAGTTGGCTCTTACTTAATTCAGCAGGTATTTTTGAAGCATATATGGTGAGACTAAGGCTGTGTCTGTAACCACTGGCAGGGAAAAGACACAAGTAAACATCTATGCTTGATATTCAGCATGCTCACTCCTGACACATACAAGCAGGGCAGCTCAGAACCGTGGCAGGATGGGTAGTTGGGAATGTGCAGATCACTTTGCTGCTGTTGGGGTTATTTAAGCAGGGGCTGCGCTCACACGTTCATTCAACCACTGTTTATTAAGTACTTCCTGTGAATAGAAGTCCTTGTGTTCTCCGCTGTTGAATAGATCCAGGAAGGTGGCTTGATGAGAATTTAGGATTGGTGGTGGTTTGGGTATGGGTTAGAAATCATTCTATGGCAGTTTAAACTCTCTGATTCTTCTAGTAGGGCTGGGCAATGCTGCTTATTCACAGAATCCTGTCTATCTAAAAGAGAAAAATAAAGTTATTTGAAGCAAGACAGCAGGGACTATTGTTTGTCCTTCCAGTATCATTTAGTCATTGAAAAAACATTTTCTAGTGAGTTAAAAAAAATCATTTCAAGCCAGTTTCAAAGATACTAAGTTACCTGTATCCATAAAGCTCAGCTCCGTGTTTGCCTATAGGGAAATTTTTATACTGATCTTCTAAATTTTGTGGAAAGAAGATGGAGGAGCATTATGACCTGAGGAGTTTGGGATGTCTCCCCTGAACCTTTTTGGCAAGAAAGTTGAGCCCCTTGGGTTTGCATTGATTACATCTACAGGAAGAGGCAATGGCACCCTCTGCTGGCTTACCTAGGTCAAGATGCCTTTTTGCTTCTATCCTTCATTGTCAAATTGAAAGACAAATTGTTCTTTACCTCACTTCACTGCTGATAGGAGCAACTTGACCTGAGTTTGAAAATTACTTTAACACTCGTCCTCTTGAGAGAGCCTCTTCTTTTGCAATTACTGTACATGCTTGCATACGTAAAGTACTAGCCTTGGTCTTAAAAGCACTAGGATTAGAATCCTGGTTTTCAGCAAGAACAATGATTGCTACTTCTTTTCTCTAAGATACAAGATGGGGACTACTGTGAGAATTAAATTAGCAAATGTGTTAAGATAGAACGTGAAGTACACCCAGAGAAAAATAATATTAAAGAAACATTCTGTAAGCATTCATCTATTTTTTTTCTCACTCTGAAGCACAACTTAAATAGTGAGATGGGATCGATATATATATATATAAAGGGGTACAGTGATTGATAACATATCTTTTTGTCTTTTGCACAAGGTACTGAGTCAGATGCTTTGCAAGGAAAAATAAAGAAATGCTATCCGTTTATCAGACCCTTCTGTATTGTATTCATCTTTGATCAGTTGCAGAGCTTAGGACGCAAGGTTTTCTTACTAAGGAACTGATGTTTGCTTTAACCTATGTGATGAGGAAATAGAATTCAGAATAAACCAGCAATGAAACAAAGAGTCTCATCAGAACAGACCACTCTCTGTATGCTAGCTTTATGTTTTTGTGTCTTTGGAACCAACACAAATCAGTCTTTTGTTTTTGTGAGCTCTGGACGTGGCAGTGTAAAGTGGGATCTCTCTCCACGACCTGAGCTTCTGGAGCTCCCCCAGCCATCGCTGCTCCTCTGAGTGACTGGCTTTCCTGGTGGGCTGTGATCGTCTGTGGAGAGAGTTGTTTTTCTTCTCAGAATGGAAGATAAAGGGGAGCTGACAAGATATTCTTCCATTTTTTGCAGTGTTATAACACACCTGATGCAACACCATTAACTGTGTGTAAATCTTCCTCCATCCACAAAGATCAAACGCAGATGGGTGAATTAAGGCATTTTTAACTCCAATGTCTGTACTTCTTGCATTTTACTGTTACTTCCAAAAAGATTTTATTTAAATCCTGATTCTACCGCTTATTAGCTATGTAACTTGGAGCCAGTTATTTGATCTGACTGAACTTGAATGTTCTCATCTCTGATAGAATAACATCATGTAGGGTTGTCACAAAAGTTCGATGAGAGGAAGTAGATAGAAGACCTAGCACAGAATCTGCCAGTTATGTCTGCTTAATAGATGACAGTTATCATTGATTAATATCACTAAATCTACAGGAATAAGGACTTCTGCATAGTAAAAATTAAAAATAAGTTATTATAAAAATCCTTGTTATTTTTAGATACATTTATGTTATATTTGAATACATTTATTTGCAAAATGCAAATATTGCAGCGTCATCTCACTCACTGCCGGGGAAGAGAACATGAAGGAATGACTTGTGTATGGCCCATGTACAAGTCAAGGCCATAATTTCATTGGCTCTGTTAATGGTCTTTAGGGACCCATCTCCAATGCCATAGATATGAGCAGGGTTATTAGAGCCTACCAGTTACCTCATAAAACCAGTCTGTGTCACAGTGCTCCAGGCCTCCCAGCAGGCTGCTCCAGAGCTGAAGCACAAGCTGCTCCCTGCTGGCTGCTCCTTGCCTTGGAGATGGCCAGCTGGCTAGCTATATGCAGAAGCCTGAAACTGGACCCCTTTCTCACACCATACATGAAAATCAACTCAAGATGCATTAAGGACTTAAATGTAAAACCTAAAACTATCAAAACCCTGGAAGACAACCTAGGCAATACCATTCTGGGTAGAGGCATGGGCAAAGATTTCGTGATGAAGATGCCAAAAGCAATTGCAACAAAAGCAAACATTGACGAATAGGGTCTAATTAAACTAAAGAGCTTCGGCACAGCAAAAGAAACCATCAACAGAGTAAATAGGCAACCTACAGAATGGGAGAAAATGTTTGCAGACTGTGCATCTGACAAAAATCTAGTATC
Organism: Callithrix jacchus; assembly: GCF_049354715.1. NCBI lineage: Eukaryota > Metazoa > Chordata > Mammalia > Primates > Cebidae > Callithrix > Callithrix jacchus. The sequence goes on along the minus strand of NC_133511.1, from coordinate 38,271,181 downwards.
CAGCATTTATCAGGAACTTAAATGTAAAACAGAAAAAATAACCCCGTTAAAAAGTGGGCAAAGGGCATAAACAGGACACTTTTCAAAAGAAGACATCCATGTAGCTAACAAACATATGTAAAAAAGCTTAATATTACTGATGATTAGAGAAAGCAAATCAAAACCACAATGAGATGCCATTTCATACCAGCCAATATGGCAAATATTAAAAAGTCAAAAAGTAACAGATACTGGTAAGGTACAGTTTGTTTCAGAAAAACGAACACTTACCAACTGTTGGTGGGAGTATGAATTAGTTTGACCACTGTGGAAGACAGTGTGGCCATTCCTCAAAGACCTAAAGACAGAAAAACCATTTGACCCAGGAATCCCATAATTGAGCATATACCCGAAGGAAGAGAAATTGTTCTGTTATAAAGACACATGCGCACATATGTTCAGCCTAGCTCTATTCACAATGGCAAAGACAGAATCAACCCAAATGCCAATCAGTGATAGACTGGATAAAGGAAATGTGGTACTTATACACCATGGAATACTATGCAGCCATAAAAAACAATGAGATCATGTCTTTTGCAGGGACATAGATGGAGCTGGAAGCCATTATCCTTCGCAAACTAACACAGAAACAAAATACCAAATACCTCATGTTCTCACTTATAAGTGAGAGCTAAATGATGAGAACACATGGACACATAGAGGGGAGCAACACATACTGGGGCTGATTTGAGGGTGGAGGGTGGGAGGAGGGAGAAGATCAGTAAAAATAATTAATGGGTACTAGGCTTAATACCTGGGTGATGAAATAATCTGTACAACAACCCCCATGACACAAGTTTACCTATGTAACAAACCAGTGCATGTACCCTTGAACTTAAACGTTAAAAAAAAAAGAAAAAGAACTTCATACATCACTCCTTCTCCACCACAGGGCGTGCTAGAAAGTGACTTGGGCACTATGGCTCAAACTGGCCGTGGCTTGATTCAGTCACAAACCACAGTTGGTTTGCGCTGAAATGCCAGCTCAGGTCCGTGAATTTCAAGAAGAAAAAGAGAGTTTAGATACTCTTTTTTTAAATCAATGTTCATTTTGGCCTCTAATTTCCTGGCCAAGCACTATGCTAATTTTATTGCCATTTTTTTTTTTAACGTAAATAGGTGGGAGGATGAAGAGTGGAAGTTTTCAGGAAAACACCAGGTAGCCTAGTATACTGTCACTCTGGTTGGGGGGAAATTTGATGTCTAGCAAGACATCGAATGATGATAAAACTGCACTATATAGAATACTTTCTTTTCTGACTTAGGATAGCCAACACAAATTCCACTTCATTAATGACCTGAAAAACTATATGAAATATATGTATTCTTCATCTGGACTATGCTGACCATTAGAAATTCAAATTGTAAATCAAATTACAATTTAAAAACTGAGGCTAGCATCAGTTTTTCTAGGGACAAAAGAGCCCATGTCACGGAAATTATGGGGAAAAGGTGGGAGAAAGGAAGGAAAGAGAGATTCAGCTAGAAGCTCGCAGGAAGGAGGAAGGCTTGTGGGGAAAGGCGGCTGGAGATGGAGATAGTGTGAACTGGATAGTGTGTTCCAGTTCAGCTTCGGCCATGTGTCAACGCAAAAGTCTGCACAGAATGTCACAATGTGGGTCTGACCCAGCCAATTCTGATGCTCCCAATATCACAAGAAACTGCCATTCAGGAGATGATGGCAAAGTAAGATGAGGAAAGGAAGGTCGCCGCTCTAGAAGTGAGAGTAGGAACGGGCCCTGCAGACAGACAGCCAGAGAACAGTGTTGCTTTCGCTGCCTTCAAAATCCTGCGAGGGCTTCCTTCTCCACTCAGTGGAGAAGCGCCTTCCCATGGCCCTCCCAGCCGTCCAAGCTCTGACCATTCTTGTGATCTCTCTGACCTCATCTCCTCCTGCTGTCCCTCTCCCTCCCTCAAACCCCCTCTTCTCCTCGCTGTTCCGCAATCCCCAAGACGTGCTCATGCATCTGAGTCTTTGCACTCAGGTTCACCCAGCCTAGAATGTTCTTCCTACATACCTGTGTGCTCCCTCTGCTACCTTCTTCAGATCTTTTTTCTCGTTGCCTTTCCTGATTGGGCACATCCACTCCAGGGAATCTTCAGTCCTGAGCACATGGGGCTCTCACAGAAGTATCAGGGAAGGGTCTCTAGTCCAGTGGGGCCTAGGAATGCTTAAAGAGTGTTTAAGACTCAGCAATAGACCCCTGGCGGTTTATGGGATGATAACCCAGCTGACTTCGAGGAATAGGCATGAGACTGGGGCACCGATGAGTAAGTCCTTACCATCAAGACCAGGGAAGTGTCAGAAAATAAAGCCTGGTTGAAGCCATGTCCCCGCAGAGACAGTAGCCACACATAGAAGAGAAGACCAGTGTGAAGTTTGGAGGTGAAATTTAGTCAGCACCTAGATTAACCAAAGGTTATAGACAAGAACATGTGTGTCTGTCTTGTCATGGCTCTGGGCCAGAACTCCCCATTTCCCACTCTGCCACCTGCCTGCCCCCTGTCTTTCCAAGACTGGTCTGCTCATGTCTCAGCCTTGTCTTTATTAGCCCAGATGCATACCTGGAGGGTTGCCCTGGGATTATTTTACAGGCACAAATAGCATCTCAAAACTGAGTTGGGCCTCTAGGGCAGACCTGATGCAGATGTATAAGGCATGGTTTTAGCCCAATTCCTGACAGGGATGCTCAATTGTTAAGTCCCTCAAAGAAAAAGCACTTATATACATTTTCTTGTTTAACCATCACTTGACCTCATCAAATAGGTTATTTTGAAACAGCTGAGGACAGTAGGCCTCAGGAAGGCTCAACATTTGTCCAAGTTCACCTGGGAAGTGGTAAATGGCCACTGTGGTAGGTTTTGCTCCAGCTGTGACTCTGGAGCTGTGTGCATTTCTTTGAACCACTTTGCCATGTGACATCAGCACCAGTGGCAGGGGGTAGGTGCTTCCTGCCTAGTTCTTCACAGGCCCTGTCACCAGCCTGCCCGAACTGTGTCAGTGTGACCTCTTAATCTGGAATACTGTGTGTTTTGGCCAGCAGCCAGGTATACAGGAAACAAAGAGAGTGCAAGTCAAGCCAGGTTTATGTGTTCTTTCTGGCAGTCTTTAGGGAGATCCTGTGCCAGGCAGCCAGAGATAGCGCATCTGACACCGGAGATCAAGTCTTCCACTAAGTGTCAAGCTTACTCAGCCTGGAAAAGGTTACTGAGACATCTGTGTCCCCACGTTCATCCAGAAAGTCTTGAAATGGTTCCTTGGGAGTTTTTCTCTACCAAAGGTCTGTTTCACCTTTTCCCTCCCAGGCTGTAGCTACTAGCCCTTCTGCGGTTGCAAATTGCACCAAACAAAGGATTCTTTAAACAAATGTATTCATTTAGTAAATATTTTTGAGTACTGAAAATGGGCTAGGATACCTGAAAGTGGCTGTGAACTAATTCCTTAGGTTATGAGTCTCTAAAGTTTGTGCAGGGTGTTTTTTAGTGTGTGGCAGTAGGGACGTGAGTACTGTGAACCAGACCACCTAAGAGGAAATCAGTCATTCGGGCTGCTGGCTGCCTTTTCTCAAGGTCACCCTTGGTCCTTACATTTCCCATGGCTGTCTCATACATTCCTGCTGCCTCTCAGGCCAAGGACACAGCTATGGAATTCTTGATTACAAGGCAGCCTAACAAAATGACCCCATATTCTAGATATTTTCTTAGATGCTCATCTAAAGTTATCAATTCTGGGTCTCATTCTTTAGAGATCCAGATAAATTCTGTCAGGTTAATATTGATAATTGGTTCATGTACAACCCTCATTAAAATTGCATTTCAAAGAAACATAACATATCTTCACTTAAAGGAAGGACAACTAGTGGGCAATTTGAAAGGCCTAGCTGCCTCATGAGGAAGGGATGTGGTCTGGGATTACTCTCTAACCCCCAATTGATATAATTTAGTTTAATAGACTAAGCAGCCACCTATAAATACAGCCATGTTTCCAGGGACAAAGATGTCACCTGGTTTAACCCCATGTAACCCAGACATTCCTTGACTTCAAAAGCATACAATGCATTTCCTCTATAGACTCAAAAAAAAAAAATTAAAAGTAAAAAAAATGCAATTTCTTACAAAGTACCTAAACATGTGGCACCAAATAACATTTTAGAATTCTAATGCAATCTGTGACCGCAAAGAACACTGTTCCTGGTGCTGTGCATTCGGTGTGGAGTAATGTTGTTGGTGTTCCTCCAAAATCCATTTTTAAAAAATATTATACTTTAAGTTCTGGGTACATGTGCAGAACGTGCAGGTTTTTACATAGGTATACACATGCCATGGTGGTTAGCTGCATCTATCATCTGTCATCTACATTAGGTATTTCTCCTAATGCTGTCCCTCCCCTTTCCCCCTAATCCCTGCTATCCCTCCCCTAGCCCCACATCCCTCAACAGGCCCCAGTGTGTGATGTTCCCCTCTCTCTGTCCATATGTTCTCATTGTTCAACACCCACTTATGACTGAGAACATGCGATATTTTGTTTTCCAATCTTGTGTTGGTTTGCTGAGAATGATGGTTTCCAGCTTCATTTATGTCCCTGCAAAGGACATGAACTAATCCTTTTTTATGGCTGCATAGTTTTCTATGGTGTATATGTGCCACATTTTCTTTATCCAGACTGTCATTGATGAGCATTTGGGTTGGTTCCAAGTCTTTGCTATTGTCAACAGTGCTGCAAAAAAAGTATATGTGCATGTGTCTTTATATTAGAAGGATTTATAATCCATTGGGTATATCCCCAGTAATGGGATTACTGGGTCAAATGGCATTTCTATTTCTAGGTCCTTGGGAATCGCCACACTGTCTTCCACAATGGTTGAACTAATTTACACTCCCACCAATAGTGTAACAGCATTCCTATTTCTCCACATCCTCTCCAGCATCTGTTTTCTCCTAATTTTTTAATAATCACCATTCTGACAGGTGTGAGATGGTATCTCAATGTGGTTTTGATTTGCATTTCTCTAACGACCAGTGATGATGAGCTTTCTTTCATATGTTTGTTGGCTGCATAAATGTCTTCTTTTGAAAAATGTCTGTTCATATTCTTCAACCACTTTTTGATGGTGAAAAAAAATTTTTTTTCTTATAAAGTTGTTTAAGTTCTTTGTAGATTCTGGATATCAACCTTCATCAGATGGGTAGATTGCAGAAATTTTTTCCCATTCTGTTGGTTGCCAGTTCACTCTAATGATAGTTTCTTTTGCTGTGCGGAAGCTCTTGAATTTAATTAGATCCCATTTTTGTCTATTTTGGCTTTCGTTGCCAAAGCTTTTGCTGTTTTAGTCATGAAGTCCTTGCCTATGCCTGTGTCCCGAATGGTATTGCCTGGGTTTTCTTCTAGGGTTTTTATCGCGTTAGGTCTTACTTTTAAATCTTTAATCTATCTGGAGTTAATTGTGGTATAAATGTAAGAAAGGGATCCAGTTTTAGCTTTCTGCATATGGCTAGCCAGTTTTCCCAATACCATTTATTAAATAGGGAATTATTTCCCCATTGCTTGTTATTGTCAGGTTTGTCAAAAATTAGATGGTTGTAGATATGTGGCATCATTTCTGAGGCCTCTGTTCTGTTCCACTGGTCTATATCTCTGTTTTGGTACAAAACAGAGGGTGATGCCTACACTTTCTCTTTTTTGCTTAGGATTTTCTTGGTTGTGTGGGCTTTTTTCTGGTTTCATATAAAATTTAGGGTGGTTTTTACCAGTTCTGTGAAGAACGTCAATGGTAGCTTGATGGGAGTAGCATTGAATCTATAAATTACTTTGGGCAATATGGCCATTTTCATGATACAGTTTCTTCCTAAGCATGAGCATGGAATGTTTTTCCATCTGTTTGTGTCCTCTCTTATTTCCTTAAGCAGTGGTTTGTGGTTCTCCTTGAAGAGGTCTTTCACATCCCTTATTAGTTGTATTTCTAGGTATTTTACTTTCTTTATTATTTCTAGGTATTTTCTTTCTTTCTTAGCAATTGTGAAGGGGAGTTTACTCATGATTGGACTCTCTGTTTGTCTATTACTAGTGTATAGGAATGCTTGTAGTTTTTCCACATTGATTTTGTATCCTGAGACTTTGCTGAAATTGGTTATCAGCTTAAGGAGATTTTGGACTGAGACGATGGGGTCTTATAAATATATAATCACGTCGCCTGCAATAGAGACAATTTGACTTCCTCTTTTCCTAACTGAAAACCCTTTATTTCTTTTTCTTGCCTGATTGCACTGGCCAGAACTCCCAATACTACGTTGAATAGGAGTGTGAGAGATGGCATCCTCGTCTTGGGCCAGTTTTCAAAGGGAACGCTTCCAGGTTTTGCCCATTCAGTATGATATTGGCTGTGGGTTTGTCATAAATAGCTCTTATTTTGAGATATGTTCCATTGATACCTAGTTTATTAAGAGTTTTTAGCATAAAGGACTGTTGAATTTTTGCCTTCTCTGCATCTGTTGAGATAATCATGTGATTTTTGTCTTCGGTTCTGTTTATGTGATGGATTACATCTATAGATTTGTGTATATTGAACCAGCCTTGCATCACAGGGATGAAGCCAACTTGATCATGATGGATAAGCTTTTGATGTGCTGTTGGATTCAGTTAGCCTGCATTTTATTTAGGATTTTTGCATCAATGTTCATCATGGATATTGGCCTGAAATTTTCTTTTTTAGTTGTGTCTTTGCCTGGTTTTGGTGTCAGGATGATGTTGGTATCATAAAATGAGTTAGGGAGGATTACCTCTTTTTGTATTGTTTTGAGTAGTTTCAGAAGGAATGGTACCAGCTCCTTTTTGTACCTCTGTTAGAATTTGTCTGTGAACAAGTCTGGTCCTGGACTTTTTTTTGGTTGGTGGGCTATCAATTGCTGCCTAAACTTCAGACCTTGTTATTAGTCTGTTCAGGAATTCAACTTCTTTCTTGTTTAGTCTTGGGAGGGTGTAAGTGTCCAGGAATTTATCCATTTCTTCTATGTTTACTGATTTATTTGCATAGAGGTGTTTGTAGTAACCACTAATGGGAGTTTGTATTTTGGGATCCATGGTTGATATTGATATCCCCCTTATTATTGTGTCTATTGGATTCCTCTCTTTTTTTTTTAACATCAAAATCTCTGGCTCTAATGTGGTACCATTCAAGCCATCTCCCCTTTCCATGAGAATTAAATAACTTCCACTGGCAGCAGGGAAGATAACTATAGTTGTGGCTTAATGTCTGCAAGAAAATTCTTTTTTTTTTCTTAAAGGAGAGAAGGAAAGAAAGAAAAAAAGGAGTGAAGGAGAGGAAGAAAGAGGAAGAAAAAGAGGGAGAGAGAATGGGAATGTTGCTTTATTCCAAAAATAGGTATTGAAAACCTCTTTTATGCCAATAATTATGCTTAATAATGGCCTATCAATATTTCATTTAAACCTATGAGTAGGTATGATGTGGTACTGACAAGAATGTATATTTTGTGTATTTAAAGTGGATAGCTCTACAAATGTGTATTAAGTTTACTTGTTCCGAATCTGAGTTCAAGTCCTGGATATGCTTATTAATTTTCTGTCTCACTGATCTAATATTGATGTTGAAGTCTCCCACTATTACTGTGTGGGAGTCTAGGGAGTCTAAGTCTCTTTATAGGTCTTATGTATCTGGGTGTTAGGATCATTAGCTCTTATTATTGCATTGATCCTTTTACCACTATATCTTTATTGCTTTAAAATCTATTGTATCAGATGCGAGAATTACAACTCCTGCTTTTTGTTTATTTATTTATTTTTGTTCTCCATTTGGTTGGTAAATCTTTCTCCATCCCTTTGTTTTGAGTCTTTGTGTATCCTTGCATGTGAAATGGGTCTGGACGCAGCATACTGTTGGGTTTTGGCTGTATCTTTTGATTGGGGGATTTAGTTGATTTAAATTTAGGATTACTGCCATTTGATGTTAACTGGCTGTTTTGTCCATTCGTTGATGTAAATTCTTCATTATGTTGATGCTCTTTACTTTTTGGTATATTTTTAGAAAGGCTAATACTGGTTGTTCCTTTCTATGTGTAATGCTTCTTTCAGAAGCTCTTGTAAAGCAGGCCTGGTGGTAATAAAATCTCTGAGTACTTGCTTGTTCATAAAAGATTTTATTTTTCCTTCAGTTGTGAAGCTTAGTTTGGCTGGATATGAAATTCTGGGCTGAAAGTTCCTTTTAAGGATGTTGAATATTGGTCCCCACTCTCTTCTGGCTTGTAGGGTTTCTGCTGAGAGATCTGCTGTCAGTCTGATAGGCTTCCCTTTGTGGGTAACCTGACCTTTCTCTCTGGCTGCCCTTCATTTCTCCTTCATTTCAACCCTGGTGAATCTAATGATTATGTGCCTTGGGGTTGCTCTTCTTGAGGTATATCTTTGTGGTGGTCTCTGTATTACCTGGGGTTGAATATTGTCCTGCTTTGCTAGGTTGGGAAAGTTTTCTTGAATAATATCCTGAAGAGTATTTTCCAGCTTGGATTCATTCTCTTCATCATATTCAGGTACACCTATCAAATGTAAATCAGGTCTTTTCACATAGTCCCATATTTCTTGGAGATTTTGCTCATTCCTTTTTATCCTTTTTCCTCTATTCTTATCTTCTCATTTTATTTCATTAAGTTGGTCTTCGACCTTTGATATCCTTTCTTCTGCTTGATCAATTCAGCTATTAAAACTTGTGCATATTTCACTAAGTTCTCGTGTTGTGTTTTTCAACTCCATTAATTCATTTATATTCCTCTCTATATTGTCTATTCTTTTTAGCATTTCGTCAAACCTTTTTTCAAAGTTCTTAGTTTTTTTACTTTGGGTTAGAACAAGTTCTTTTCTCTCAGGAGAAACTCCCAGGAGTTTCTTATCATCCACCTTCTGAAGCCTACTTCTGTTAATGGAACACAGTGCTTCTCCATCAGGGCTTGTTCCGTTGCTGATGAGGAAATGTAATCCCCTGTAGAGGGAGAGGCATTCTGATTTTGGGTATTCTCAGCCTTTTTAGGCTGGTTTCTTCCCTTCGTTATTAATTTATCTATCTGTCATCTTTACAATTACAGCCTTTCTAATTAGGTTTCTGAGTGGACATCCAATTTATTGATTCCCAGTGCCGGAATCTGAGCAACCCACTGTGCTGGCCAAAACAGCGGCGTTAAGACTGATGGTGCTCTTCTGCCCAGGAATCTCCAGTCTGGCTTCCTTCTTGAGTCCATAATAGGCTATTCTGCCTTCCTGGAGCTCCAAACGTCGGTCAGAAGGGGAACCAGTCCCGTTTACTCTGCACCAAGAGCTGCTGTGCCGAGGCACCGGCAAAACTGCTGCGCCGGCCACAAGAGTCTCGCTGGCAACCCATGGGGCTCCTCCACTGGGAATTGTCTGGTCCGTGAGTGACAAAAATTTATCTGAAAGTGTGGCATCCTCTCATTCTCTGCACTTTCACTGGGAGCTGCAATCTCGAGCTGTTAGCTATCAGCCATCTTGGATCTCTCTCTTTTTTCTTCTTTATTAGTCTGTCTAGTAGTCTATGTATTTTGTTGATCTTTTCAAATAACAGCTCCTGGATTTGTTAATTTATTGAAGGGTTTTTCGTGTCTCTCTCTCCTTCAGTTCTGCTCTACTCTGAGTTATTTCTTGTCTTCTGCTAGCTTTTAAATTTGTTTGATCTTGCTTCTCTGGCTCTTTTAATCCTGACATTAGGGTGTCAATTTTAGATGTTCCCTCATTTCTCTTGTGGGCATTTCGTGCTATAAATTTCCCTCTAGACACTGCTTTAAATGTTTCCCAGATATTCTGGCATGTTGTATTTTTGTTCTCATTGATTTCAAAGAACATCTTTATTTCTGCCTACATTTCATTATTTATCCAGTAGTCATTCAGGAGCAGGTTGTTCACTTTTCATATAGTTGTATGGTTTTGAGTGAGTTTGTTAATCCTGAGTTCTAATTTGATTGCACTTGGTCTGAGAGACTGTTTGTTATGATTTCTATTCTTTTGCATTTGCTGAGGAGCATTTTACATCCAGTTATCTGGTCAATTTTAGAATAAGTGCAATGTGGTGCTGAGAAGAATGTGTATTCTGTGGTATTGGGGTGGAGAGTTCTGTAGATGTCTATTAAGTCCGCTTGGTCCAGATCTGAGTTCAAGTCCTGGATATCCTTGTTAATTTTCCATTTTATTGATCTGTCTAGTATTGACTGAGGGGTGTTAAAGTCTCCCACTATTATTGGGTGGGAGTCTAAGTCTCTTTGTAGGTTCTTAAGCACTTGCTTTATATATCTGGGTGCTCCTGGATTGGGTGCATATATATTTAGGATCGTTAGCTCTTCTTGTTGCATTGATCCCTTTACCATTATGTAATGCCCTTCTTTATCTCTTGTGACCTTTGTTGGTTTGAAGTGTGTTTTATCAGAGACTAGGATTGCAACTCCTGCTATTTTTTTTTTTTTTTTTTTTTTTTTTGCTCTCCATTTGCTTGGTAAATCTTCCTCCATCCATTTTATTTATTTATTTATTTTTTGAGACTGAGTTTTGTCCTTGTTACCCAGGCTGGAGTGCAGTGGTGTGATCTCAGCTCACCGCAACCTTCGCCTCCCAGGTTCAAGTCATTCTTCTGCCTTAGCCTCCCAAATAGCTGGGATTATAGGCATGCACCACTACTCCCAGCTAGTTTTGTATTTTCTTTTTTTTAGTAGAGATGGGGTTTCTCCATGTTGATCAGGCTGGTCTCAAACTTGTGACCCCAGATGATCTGCCCACCTCAGCTTCCCAAAGTGCTGGGATTACAGGCACTTTGTGCCAGTAAACAGATGGAGGAACAGCCATGCCCAGACCTTCCATCCCTTTATATTGAGCCTCTGTGTGTCTTTGCACATGAGATGGGTTTTGTGAATACAGCACACCAATAAGTCTTGACTCCTTATCTAATTTGCCAGACTGTGTCTTTTGGTTGGGTCATATAGCCCATTTACATTTGAGGTTAATATTGTTATGTGTGAATTTGATCCTGCTATTTTGATGCTAGCTGGTTGTTTTGCCCATTAGGTGATACAGTTTCTTCATAGTGTCAGTGGTCTTTACAATTTGGTATGTTTTTGCAGTGGCTGGTACTGGTTGTTCTTTTCCATGTTTAGTGCTTCCTTCAGTAGCTCTTGTAAGGCAGGACTGGTGGTGACATAATCTCTCAGTAGTTGCTTGTTCATAAAGGATTTTCTTTCTTCTTCACTTATGAAGCTTAGTTTGGCTGGATGTGAAATCCTGGGTTGAAAAATCTTTTTTTAAAATATGTTGAATTTTGGCCCTCACTCTGTTTTGGCTTCTAGGGTTTCTGCCAAGAGATCCACTGTGAGTCTGTTGGGCTTCCCTTTGTGGGTCACCCACCCTTTATCTCTGGCTGCCCTTAGCATTTTTTCCCTGCATTTCAACCCTAGTGAATCTGATGATTATGTGTCTTGGGGTTGCTTTTCTCAAGGAATATAGTGTTTTCTGTATTTCCTGAATTTGAATGTTGGCCTGCCTTGCTAGGTTGGGGAACTTCTCCTGGATAATATTTTGAAGAGTGTTTTCCAACTTAGTTTTATTCTCCCTATCTCTTTTGGGTATACAGATCAAACATAGATTTGGTCTTCTCACATAATCCCATATTTCTTGGAGGCTTTGTTCATTTTTTTTGTTCTTTTTTCTCTATTCTTGCCTTATCACTTTATTTCATTGATCCTGGTATTCTTTCTTCTGCTTGATCCATTCAGCTATCGAAACTTCTGTATGCTTCAAGAAATTATTGTGCTGTGTTTTCCAGCTCCATCAAGTCGTTTATGTTCTTTTCTATGTTGGTTATTCTAATTAGCCTTTCATCTAACATTTTCAAGGTTCTTAGTTTCCTTGCATTAGATTAGAACATGCTCCTTTAGCTCGGAGAAGTTTGCTAATACCCACCTTCTGAAGCCTGCTTCTGTCAATTTGTCAAACTCATTCTCCACCCAATTATATTCCCTTGCTGGTAAGGAGTTGTGATCCCTTGAAGGAGAAGAGGCATTCTGGTTTTTGGAGAATTCAGCCTTTTTTCACTGGTTTCTTCCCATCTTTGGGATTTATCTACTTTTGGTCTTTGAAGTTGGTGACCTTTGGATGGGGTCTTTGAGTGGACATCCTTTCTGTTGATGCTGAAACTATTTCTTTCTGTTTGTTAGTTTTCCTTCTAAGAGTCAGGCTCCTCTGTGATCTGCTCGAGTTTTCCTGGAGGTTCTCTACAGACCCTGCTTGTCTGGGAATCACCAGTGGTGTCTGAAGAACAGCAAAGATTGCTGCCTGTTTATTCCTCTGGTATCTTCTTCCCAGTAGGTTACCTGCCAGATGCCAGCCAGAGCTCTCCTGTATAAGGTGTCTGTCAGTCCCTGCTGGGAGGTATCTCCCTGTCAGGATACACAGGGGTCATGGAGCCACTTAGGGAGGCAGTCTGTCCCTTATCAGAGCTCAAGTGCTATGCTGGGATATCTGCTGCCCCCTTCAGAGCTGCTGGGCAGGGACATTTAAATCTGCTGAAGCTGAACCCATAACTGCCCCTTTTCCCAGGTGCTCTGTCCCAGAAATAAGTGGGGGGGACTTTATTATAAATCTCTGATGGGTTGCTGCCTTTTCTCAGAGATGCCCTGTCCAGCAAGAAGGGAGTCTAGTGACAGTCTGCCTGCAGAGGACTTGCTGAGCTGTGTGGGCTCCATTTAGTTGCTGTATAAACTTCCAGGTGACTTTGTTTACACAGGTAAGGTTAAAACTCCCTTCCTGAGCCTCAGCAAAGGTGTATGTCCCTCCACCCACCAAGCTTGAACGTCCCAGGTGGAGTTCAGACTGCTGTGCTGGCTGCCAGAATTTCAAGCCAGTGGATCTTAGCTTTCTGGTCTTCATGGGAGTGGGACCCACTGAGCCAGATCATTCAGCTCTCTGGCTTCAGCCCCTTTTCAGGGCAGTGAGTGGTTCTGTCTTGCTGGTGTTCCAGGTGCCACAGGGGTATGAGAAGAAAAAAAAACTGCTGTGGCTACAATGGCTGCCCAGTTTTGTGCTGGAAACCCAGGGCACTGGTTTTGTAGGCACTGGGGGAAATCTCCTTGTCTATGGGTTGCAAAGATGGTGTGAAAAGCACAGTATCTGAGCCTTAGTGCTAGAGTGTCAGGAAAAGTCCCTAATTGCTTTCCTTGGCTAGGAGAGGGAGTTCTCAGGTCCCATGCACTTCCTGGGTGAGGTAACACCCCACCCTGATTCAGCTAGCACTCCTTGGGCTACACCCACTGTGTAAGCCCTCATGAGATGAACCTGGTACGTCAGTTGGAAATGCAGAGGTCTCCTCTCTTCTGCATTAATCTCACTGGGAACTGTGTACTGGAGCTGTTCCTATTTGGCTATCTTGGCGGAAATCCTCCCAAGATCCCTTTACAATGTGTCTATTCATGAAGACTGTATAGTTTTGCTTCTAAATGCCTGCATCTTTGCTGAAAGTACCCGAGGGTTTAGGTTCATCTGAGGCAGCCCTTAGCCAATGACTGATAGAAAATGGAAAATGAAATTTCAGCTCAGAAAATTCATCTGCAGGATCTGTTTGAAGTTATCCTTAGCAGGATTTTGCCTACATTGCACAATTGCTTGGCTTTCTCCTTCCTTGTCCTGCCTTTCCTCCTTCCTTGTCCCTAACACTTCCAGTTTTTTGGGGGGAGCATTTCTTCATAAATTGATTGTGCATGAATCCTCATTCTAGGGTCTCCTTCTGACATCATTGTCCCAAGGAATGGAAGTAACAGTGCTTCAGTCTCAATGCTTGCTTCCCCAAAATGTATGCTACTTCCAAACAGAAGCATCTTTGACCTAAAATTCCAGCCCACCCATCCCCTTCCAAATACACACCTAGAGACTTCTCCTGGGGGCTTTCATAGCATTTAATAGGTTGTATGTCTGGCTCCAAACTCTTTGAGAGCATAAACTGTCCTCGTTATTGTTTGAATTTTAAGAGAAATTATTTGTGAACCCAAAATGATCTGTGAAATGGCTGAGAACCAGTCTCAATGAATTTAGAAAGTTTATTTTGCTAAGGTTAAGGACATGCCCATCACACAGCTTCATGAGATCCTGACAACATGTGCCAAGGTGGTTATGTTACAGCAGGTAGACAGACATGAGCAGGGCCGGAGAGGGTCCCTCCTCAACCAGGAATGTCAGGCAACCATCAAGTGACAGGCAGTTATTAAACTGTCTCTCTGAAATAATTGGTTGCAATCAGTACCATGGAAAGGCAGTCTCCCAGTAAACAGAAACACCTGAGACTGGTAATCAGCAGCTTCCTGACAAGATCTCAGGAGTTGGGCAAGTGAGCTCAAGTATACACATTAAGAGGCAAAAAAACAACAAAACAAAACAAGGAATTTAACTGGTGTATGAACTTCTAGGGACATTTGACTGGTAAAGGAAAAATTCCTCAAGTTAGCATGCATACAACTCGAGTAAACGCACTGCACATGTGTGGGTTATGATAAGAGGTTGTAGAAACCGAGGTTTTATCATGTAGATGAAGTCTCCAGGTAGCAGGCTTCAGAGAGAATAGATTGCTAATATATCTTATCAGACTTAAAGAGTCTTTTCTATCAGGAATTCCAAAAGAGAGGAGGGTATAATAAAGTATGTCTAGCTGCCCCTTCCGATTATGGCATATGAGTTTTTCAGGATAACTTTGGAATGTCCTTGGCTGAGAGGAGGGGTTTATTGAGATGGTTGGGAGGGGCTTAGAATTTATTTTTGGTTTACTGATTGAATAAACCACATGTTGCTGGGCAGCCACAAAGTCCCAGGAGCTCTTCCAAGCATGGAGACACATAAAAGTCATTGGAATGAAGATGGCATTAGATACTTCTCTTGCAGAGCACAGGTAAAGACACATGGAGTAGCACATTTTTGAGTTTCTGCTAATGCATTTCTTATGGATATTTTTGCAGTTCTCATGAAATACTGGCAAATACTAGAAGGCTACAGGGCTAGTGCCTGCTTTGAGAGGAAGGAATTGGGAATGATTTAGATTATCTCATTGGATACAGTCAGCAGCAGATAGGTTACAATTCATGTCTGGATTGTAACACTAAGAATAAATGAATCCTGGAAAAATTATGTCCTCACAATGTCAGCCTCAGGCTAGACTTCTTATTGGAAAAAGATTATTTAAAAAAATAACTGCTGATCCTGTGACATATTAAATGCCTTTTACCAACCACAATATTAGAGGACTTCTCGCTTGTCCTGATTGATAGCAATTCAAACCTTAACAGTTTTTTGCACAGATGTTTTCTTTATAAACCCTCCCTGGGCTCTTAAGCCATTAGTGAGATGTCATTGGTTTAGGAGAGAAACACCTACCCTAAGTTCAAACCTAGATGTTTTGGAGATTTGCAAGAAAAAGTAATTAGGTCTCAGAGTGGACAGTATCAGGCAGAGGTGATGAAACTGAGACAGGCTTTTTGTGTCCTTCTTGTTAGTGAGGCTGAATGTCAAATGAACTAATGACACAAGGTATAGGTTAACTATATCCTATTAGTAGGTCATGAAAGACGACTGGATCATGGCACTGAGGCAGCCTGATAGGCTAAATCCATAAATGGAATAAGGCTAGATCCATAAATGGAATAGCAGGAAAAGCAGGCATGTGAATCATTTATTATTGATTTCTACTTCTTCAGCCAAAAGATACCTTTCTAATTAAGCAAAAGTATGAGTGAATGAGTCAAACGTCATCATCTTCCAAGAGGGAGATGCAAATCAATCAGGACTTACCCAATGACCGGACAATGTCAAGGTTTCCTCAGATGGATTAGGTATGTCCTCTAAAAAAATAGGATAAAACCACAAGCTGTGGCAGGTAAATTAATGCAATACAAATTAGTCCAGGCTTCATTCTCGAGGGCTGTATAGCTATCTAGGATGAATAAATTAAGATGGGCCTCATGGAAGTACCTTGTATTAATTAGGTCTTTTGCTTATAAACAGACTACTTGTATTCTGTTTCTAGTACTACTACTGGCAATAGCACCCAGAGCACTGCGATGAATTTCACAGGTTTCAAATAAAAGTTTTGTGAGCTGGACCTAATATGGAAGCTGCCCTAAGCTACCTTATGAACGATTCTATTATAAAATCATGTCCATTATCATGCTCAAAAGTAACAAAAGTGCTTCGAAATTTTCCCAAATACTGCCCAAATGTGACTCATCTTTTTAAAAAATGGTAAATAGGTAGCATAAGAGCAAGCTTCCCATGTCCACGGCAAGCTTTTTTCATTGTCTCTATGTCATTCTTTCCTACCAGTTCTGACTGGGCCTCAGAATTCTTCTTATCACAATGCCTTAGACATGTTGAACCAAGTGATCAGAGAAACATGAGTTAAAACCTAAATTTCAATAGATGTATGAGGTTTAAGGGAGAGTTGTTTGAGACAGAGTGGCAAAAGGAATTATGGAGCCACATGCTTTCTCTAAGATTGCTAGTATTAACTGAATGTTTATCACCAGCCTAAAATGTATTAACTCATTTAATCCTCACAAAAACTCAATGTAGGAGGTATTAGTTGTTTTTTCCCCCTCCTGCATAATTGGGATAATGAGGTCCAATAAAGGTTAAGAAACTTGTTGAAGAGTATACAGCTATTGTCAGAGCTGAGATTTACCCCATACTTCTGGCCACAGATGCTGTACTCTGAACCACTGGGATGAAAAGAACTCAGAAGAGGTAAATAATGTAGAGAGACTAGAAAGAGAGTATGAGGAAAAAAAATGTAAAAGGATACATAGGAAAAGCAAAAGATCCATATTTATATTTTTTATAGAATTATAGATAGCTGTGCTTTGAAAAATGTCTTTAGGCATATGTACAATTACATATATATGTGTTCTTTAGCTATCCATTATATATCATGGCAGACTTTACGTGTATATGTTTATGTGTATTTAAACATTTTTCTCAGTGTTAACAAAGAGTAGCAACAACCTGACATGTTAACATTTTTCAAAATACAGCAAAACACTTTACAATTTGACCTTTTCCAATTATTCAGGTGAAAATCCATCTTCTGAAGAAGAGTGAAGGGTAAATGTCACATGGCTGAATCATGGACTACTAAAAAGGTTAAAGCAAGCGTAGACCATTGCCACAGTGCTTTTAGCCTGAGACATAATAAGTAAACTTACTTTATTTTGAAAAAAAATTGTTTCTATGGTGGTTCAAGAGTGTATTTAATAATTAGGACAAAAATGCAGGGATATGAAATTCAAGACTCATTTCCTGAAGGTCAGCATCAGGGTTTTCTTTCACCATTTAGGAAAAAAAGTAGTGTGCCTTCTGTGCATTTCCCAGAGAATATACCTCTTTGTCAACTTTTTATACACTGCTCCTGTAATTTGTCAATGTGCAAGGATGAAAGTCTTGTGACTTTCAGGGTGGACATTAGAAAAAGAAGAAAGGTTAAAAAATTATTCAGTTTTATACAAACACGTTGTTATGATTGAAATGCTCATGTCCTCCCCCAGTTTATATATAGAAATCCTAATTCCCAATGTGATCACATTTGAAGATGGGGCCAAAGTTCTCACGAGTGGGATTAGTGCCCTTATGAAAGAGTCCCTAGAGGCCTCACTTGCCCCTTCCTATATGGGAGACACAGCAAGTGGACAGTGTCAAAGGCCAGAAAGTGGACCCTCACAAGACACTCAATCTGCCAGCACCTTGATCTTGGATTTCCCAGCCTGCAGAAGACTGAAAAATAAATTTCTGCTGTGTATAAGTTACCTGTGGTATTTTATTTTAGCAGCCCAAATAGATTAGAATACCAATCTTTCTCCTGTTGATTTTCTTCAGTGTTTTAGGTAACATTATACTTACTTAGAAAGTATTACAGTCATTATGAATATGTGAGCTCCTTATTACATATAATTACCTTTACCATTGAATAAGGTACCTTTTGATATGTAATTTTCATGAGATTTTGAAAAATATGAGCTACTATCCCTATGATCCACTTATACTGGATAAATTAATTATCCGTCATATGGCACTAATATTTTTTAAAGAAACTATCATACAGTTGGTCATTGTCTCTAGCTATTTACTCAGCTCTATAAAAATCTCTAAAATCAAATATTTTTGATAGGTCTTATTATTAAATCCATCCCAGGAAAGTATTTTTAAAAAGTGCCTCTGGAAACTTTTACAGCTGTAGCTATAAACATAGAGCAAGGAAGAAAATTCAAGCAATCATTGCAATGATTCATGAAAAAAAATTGCTTTAATTACCAGGTCTTTTAGAGAGTGTGCTGTATCTCTCACCTCAGCTAGCCACATATGGAAGTAATGACTTGGACTAGGAATCAGTGTTTTGTATGATAACAGATAACAGCTGAAGTTTCAGTTTCCATCCATTTTAGGATTCTGGGCTGCACGCCTGCACAACCTTTGATTAAGTTGGAAATACGTGCTGTTTACATCAAAGGGCAGAGACTCTCAAGTGTAGGAATTCATATTCAGCAGCATTCACCAGAGCTGCCAGGAGCACTGGCATGACGCTCAGAACCTTGCTTGGCACGCAGTGATGAAGGAGGGTTTCAGAGTCAGGAGGGAGATTATGTGTTCAAATCAGAACTGATGCAGGGCATGCTCAGAACGTGCCACCTGGAGAAACATCATCTGTGTCTGGGGCTCTTCCTTGGTCTGAAGCTGGTAATCGATCCTGACAGTGATTTCATTAGGGGACTGCCTGGCATACAGTCTATCCATTTTAATTGAAAGTTTGGTTTGTTTTCACTATTGACATGGAGATAAGATTCTTTCATACTGAAACAGTCCTGGAAGGGTGGGATAGACTGTCCAAATAAAGTGAAAACATTTACTCCTGAGTCAATCCATTCTGCTCACTTACTCATAGCCATTGAATTTACTATTGCTCTCCGAAGAACTCCCAAAGTGTCCCATACTCATGCCCAACTCTTGGTTTTGCTCATACTGTCCTTGCCAAGAAATACACATCTCTTTCTTTTATTCTTTTTTATAACTATGACAGAATTCAAGACATGCTATTTTAAAATATGACACCCTAGCATATTCAATATTTTAAGCTGAAGGAATTCGAGACACAGCAGAAGCAGGAAGGTTATTCTCACCTTCCCCTCACCCTTATCCCCTGAAGCAGGTCATAGAACCTAGAAAGAATTTTCTGATCTTCCACTGAAGTAGGTAATTCCAGAAGTGCCCTTCCTATACATGGGAAATAGGAACCTCCTTATCTCTGAAAACACAGAGTCACAGAGAAGACACACACAGACACACACACAGGCTTTATATCGCTTAAAGCCCCAGGCCTTATTGGCTAATTGACTATAAATAGATTTCTATATAAGTAACAGAAGAATCTGAATAGATCTTGGTAATTTTTTACCACTTCAGTACCATTACATAATACCCCCTTGTCCAATTACATTTCTCCATGACTGTTCACTCTTTGTCAAACTTAACATAAAAATGCATAAGTTTCAGAGTATCTTTGTTCATTTCTGAAGGTTCACATGTTACATAAAACATGCTAAATAAATTTGTATGCTTTTCTCTTCTTAACCTGTCTTTGGTTATAGAGGCCATAGCCATGAACATAGGCTGGGTAAGGAAGAGATATTTTTCCTCTTCTACATCTACAATCCTTTTGAAGCCAAATCCTCTCTTAACCCACAGCCTTCTTTGCTTAATGCTCATTGATCCCTGGACTGGACATATAATGGAAGCTAGGGTGTTCAGATACCATGTATTTTTCCTCACCTAGAAACTTAAATACAAGCTTATAACACAATGAGATGACCACACTCCCCTATGGCTCATCAAGACCTCCAATAAATGCAAAGCAGACCTAGTCTTCATTCCTGGCTTTGACGCTCTATGTGCAAGTTACCTAGCATCTAACTGCCTCAGTTGTCTCCTTTCCAGTATGAGAGTAATGATAGAGTTTACCTCATATAGTCAATGTAAGCATTGTTAGATGAAATTGGATAATTCATAGAAAATATTTAACATTTCTCTTATTTGTATTAAGGTCCATTGCCCCATTTGGTTGCAAGTACCTTGAGTTCAAACACTCCTTTTCTTCTTTCAATCTCTGGTAGTTTTAAGCAGACAGCAGATTCTGGTAATTTCTTTGATATGCCTCATAAAATCATACTGAGTTTGTGTTATTTCTCAGTTTCAGAGTAATAAGAGCAGCGGAGAGGAAACCCAGGCCTTGATGGAAAAAAACAGTGACTTTGTTCTATTTGTTGGTGGTCGATCTGTGGTGAGAAGATGAAGAGTGGGCAGGGCTCAGCCCTCAGGGAGCAGTTGTGTGGTCACAGTGAAAAGTAGCACAGCTCTATCCTCCTCATGGGTAGATAAGCCTCCAGAAAGCATTCACTCAGAGGGAAGAAACAGGACAGAGAGAGCAACCAGGATAAAATCATCTTAGTTTCAAAGGCAAAGCTGACTGTGACATGAAGGTAGGACTTAAAGCCAGTGGTCTTTCAACTTTCCCCATGCTTATGACTGCATTTTGGTAATGTGCCTGTAATTAAGCTCCTGTTGGAATTTTTAAAAGGTTTCTTAAAATATGTTTAATTTCCCTTTTCATCTTCCAACTTAGAAGAAATGCTAATTATTCCAAGTTGGAAGATAAAATTAGAAAAGATGTCAATTCAGTTGCACTTTGATGAAAATCTGACTTCAGGACATTAATTTGAACCATAGGAAACACCTGGAGGGTAGTGCCTTTTGCTGAGAAACCCACAATCATGCCTGTTGTGTTTCCCAAAACTTATATCTTGTCAGGTCAATCAAACTTAACATACACTGAGGAATCTGAATATCTTTTCTTGAGTCTTGTGGAGTCAAGCCCATGTGCTGTCACAGAGCATCCTTGGCATGACGGCACATCTCTTGCATGGCACAACACACACTCTGTGAATGTTAGATTATTTTAATTTTGATAGTGCATTTGGCATGAGGTTGATTTTTTACAACTGGTGATTCAAATATTGTCACAAAATACTTGAAAATCGATCTTTATGTATCACTAAATTACTTTTCCATAAGTAGTATCCACAAATACAAAATCACTGAATATAAATTTTCAGCTGTAATTTCTGATCTGGTTACATAAATGTTATTTAATTTAAATTAAGCCAAAGTTGGAGCTAAACAGCTTTTCTGTGACCATTTCATCTTTAAGATGAAGTTAAAGATTTGCATTTGAAATACCCCTTGATTGAATTGAAAGTAGCATTTCCAGTTAATGTGTAGCATCCTCTGAATGCCAATGGTCTTTGAGTAAACAGATGAACCTTCATGTCTCTGTTTTAGTTGTTTCAGACACCACTTCACATCCTCTTGGTAATGCACATGAATGCCAATTCCTGTTTTATATATTTGGGTAGAGGATAGAACATATTAAGAATAACAGATAAGTATTTTTAAATTCCCATGTTATTTTTCTCCTTTACATTCAGTGGATAAGTTCGGGATTCATACATTGCTCCCAGAAATGGCACAAAATTGTGCTATAATAGAACCAAATAACCACATTATTTGCAATTTTGATTTTTTCTCAATAAAAGGTAGTTATTTAGACGGTAATTTCTTAGTCACAATAAAAATTTATAACATAAAGAGCTTTTGTTTCCACATTAGCCACAAAAGAAATAGGGCAGCATTTTATGTATGTGTGTACACATTTAAACACACACACACACAAACTAGACCTTTTCCAGGGTTCAGTGGAGGAAAAATTGTTTTGCATTATTAAGTATAATGTTTTAAAATAGATGAATCAGAAATTTTTACATAGATATAAGACCATTTTGTATGAACACTGCCAATCATGTGCTTTGAGGGATAAATAGGGTAAATGATGGTTAAACAGCAGTCTTTAAAGGGCCATGGACTACTTTTCCCCAAATTTCAGAGCCAGGAGTCCCCAGCAGAGGATCCACGGAGCAGACAAGAAAGAACCTGAAATAACCTTCGGAGGAAAAATTACATGGGCAGTAACATGGGTCAGCCTCTGCCCACTGGAACTCATTTCCAGGCAGACACTACATAGCAATGACATCATTACAACAGTTACATCTAACAAAGCAGTTTTAAAACAAGCACCAAACCACTGGGCATAATTTTCATCATAATCTACAAACTTTACCCTGAACAATGGAGTTTAATCACCAAAAAAATTACATACTAGGGTTCCAGATGATAGGATCACCCAAGTTATTTAACTTTGCACCACTGTATTTCAGCCTGGGCAACAGAGCAAGACTCTGTCTCAAAAAAAAAAAAAATGGTGGGCACATTGGCACTTAAAAAAATAAATCAGAAAATAATATGGCTTCAAGTGGACAAATAAATATAAATTTCTAAGGAAGTCTTCGCATTATCTATTGGTTTTCTCTTGATTTGGTTCCATGGATAATTTCTCTCCAAGTTCTCTAATAAGTTCTGCTAGGTCTTGTGTATTCTGAGATTTTTCTTCAAGGAGTTCATAGCGGAGACTTGAGATATCCTGCTTAATTTCTTTCAGTTCCCCTTTGAAAGAAAGAGTGATAAGAAGTCAACTATAATACACAATGCAAAAAAAAAAACAACAAAACTTGTGATTGTGGGACAGGAGGAAATCAGCCCTAATTTCACACACAATTTTATTTTGAATCCTTTCAAAGGAAATAACTTCCTAATGGAGAAGGTGGTTGTTTTCTTAGCTAAATGTTTTGGTGAATGAAGAGATTGTAGCAGAATGATAACAAAAGTCCTCCTAAGGTAAGTTAAAAGAAAACAGTGGTGAAGAATTCAGAGGTTGAGGCAGCAGCACCTTCCTTGCCTTTCCCACCCACTTCCTCCTCCCTCCAAGTCCACCATGAGAATGACAGCTTTTCATCTAGCAAGTAGCAGCTGTCCCCACCTGTGGAGAAAGCCTATTCTCCACTCTTTAACAGAATTGGTGGTTGGTGAGATCCTGTGCTACTTTTCCCCTTGAAGTTCACTCTCCCCACGCGCGTCTCTGCAGCTCTTCCTCCACTCTGCATTAGGTCCCGGTCCTGACTCACATTCAGGGGCTGATTTGTTTCTGTGTTCAACTCACCTTCGTTCACTTCATCACTCTCCTTATCTACCTGGGCCTGCAGTACATATCTTTTAATGAGCCTCTTCATTATTTTCTAGACGGAGAAAGGAGAAATCTATGTCAGTTTGAGGTTGATGACAAAGATCTCATTTGGAACAAGATTCTGAGTCTTCCTCCCTGTAGTCAGCCCTTTGGAAGTGATGGCTATCAAAGACTAAGGTGATTCAGCTGGGATGCATGCGATCTGTACATTTTGCTTTTCTTTCCTTCTTTTTTTTTTTTTTTTTTTTTTTTGAGACAGAATCTCCCTCTGTTGCCAGGCTGGAGTGCAGTGGCATGATGCCAGTTCACTGCAACCTCTGCCTCCCATGTTCAAGCAATTTCCTGCCTCAGCTTTCCAAGTAGCTAGGACTACAGGAGCGTGTCACCATGCCCAGCTAATTTTTGTATTTTTAGTGCAGACAGGGTTTCACCATGTTGACCAGGGTGGTCTCAATCTCTTGACCTCGTGATCTGCCCACCTAGGCCTCTCAAAGTGCTGGGATTACAGGCATGACCCACTGTGCCTGGCCTTGCTTTTCTTTTAAAGCAGTTCCATATCACCTGGGCTAATGACTCAAAAATGAATTCTTAGAAAAGAATGTTTAAAGAAAACATGTAATTCCTTATGTCCATTTCTTGTACTTTATTTGAAAAGTATTAGAGCAAGAGAGTCTTTTAGTGGGGTTGATGAAAGATGTACATTACCCCTCATGGAAATGGGGAATCTAGCTAATAATGTCCATTCATTTAAGCCCCATGTGTCTGACCAAAAAATGGAACCGGTTTTTATTTTAAACTTTCTATTAATTTTGGAAAGACTAGGTTCAATGTAATAAATTTTTCAAGTACCTTGACTTCTGTCATGCAAACATTGATTTTACTATTTTTTTTTTTTTTTCATAAAAAGAAGGAATCTTAGTGGGTGCTCAGAAAGTCCTGGATGGATATAGAACTAAACAAAATTTTACACCTAAACCAAGGTTAAACAGTAGATAGTAAGTCCCCACCTTCAAGAATCTATTCTAAAGATATGATTTAGCACATGAACAAGTATGTTCATAGTAGAACTAGTTATATAACAGAAAAAAATGAAACTTTAAATGTCCATCAATAAGGAATTATTTTTAGTAAACTGTCATATATTTATATAAAAGAATCTAATACATTCACTGAAATTAACAGGAATATATATTTTGTGAGAAAAATCACAAGGTAAAAACTATTACTCATTATATACAATTAACTCATTTATATAGTATTATATATGCATTTCATAATATTATTAAGATATATGTAAAATTGCACACATATAGACATATAATCACCTGGCAGAATTTTTACCAACAGCAAGCAGTCTTTGTTTCTCAATGGTGGAGTTTGACATGAATTTTACTCTCTTCTTTATGTTTTTTTCTAAGGTTCGTCTTTTTCATTGAACATGGAGACTCTCAGATCCGATTCCAAGACTATTTTTTTTTAACTGATATCTCTCTAGCACTTACAAAATGCCTGGTACATGGTAGTTGATAAATACTTGTTGAATTAATGCATTATTTGACAGTAAAGAAAATATCCTAATACTTTATTTTCATTTAAATAATCACGTAGTTTAAGAATTTAAATATTACAAATAACAACTCTTATTTCTTTAAAAATCCATGCTTACCTGATACTGTCTTGGCGGATTATTGAAACTATTTAGACGGAAATCTTCTGAGTTCCTTACACTTGCTTGTTTATTGTGCCCAAGCTGTAATTTGAAAATAATTAGAAATGAATTTCCATTTAATT
Organism: Callithrix jacchus; assembly: GCF_049354715.1. Lineage (NCBI taxonomy): Eukaryota > Metazoa > Chordata > Mammalia > Primates > Cebidae > Callithrix > Callithrix jacchus. The sequence continues at coordinate 38,246,141 of NC_133511.1, read as the reverse complement.
TTTCTTTTAAATAATGTAATGAGATGTTATACAATTATAAATAGTCTCATATACACAAATTATCTATCTGTATACTGCCATTTAACTTGCTTAATATTCTGTCTTCCAAGACAAATCAATGACGCTTTAGGTGTGCTCAGTTTCTTAATGGCTATCAGAGGTTGTCTGAGGAGTCTCTTAGACTTGTGAGTGCCGGTCACGTTGTCATGAAAGTCATGCTTTAATCTTTTCACAGATACATCCTTGGTAAAGAAAGAGTCAAGCAAATTGAAGAAATAATGGTGGTGATCTCAGTAGTTCATTGATGAGGGATCAATGGTGCCACCTGATTAACTAAGACATCCACACCTGCGACATGGTTTGATGTGGTTCCTGAAGAAACACCAGGGTAAGACTGTGGTGGAAAAGAATTCAGTCACCAAAAAATTTCTAATGTTTGAATTTTAGGTACTGCATACTATCCCATTTGGGCAGCACTTTTTAAGTTAAATACATTTACCTGAATAGGCAAATAAGAAAGAATTAAAGCAATCTTCAATAGAGGTGGTAGTATACCATATTAACATGTAGGGGGATGATTTAAAACCTCTTTAATACATTTTCTAAAAAATAATCTAGAAGAACTGAAGTAAAACAAGTAGCTCTCAATTTGCATGTTTATGATACACAGCTGTTTTCTGGAGGAAGAGACACTCGAGATTGTCTTCAAAGATACACAGTGATTTATACTTCCTGGTGACATCTATGGTGCTGCTAAGTAAAGCTCAATGAGACTGAATTAAAATCCTTGTATTAACTTTAATGCTTTGATATTTCAGCCACATATTGAATTAAAACAGCTACTCAGACATTCATCTATTGAGCAAGTATATATTGAGGGTCCTGTGCTAGGCTCTGGGTATAAATGAACATAAGCAATTATGGTATAGCTGAGTTATGGTAATAGCACAATTATGAAAAATATGGCAAGATTACAAGATTGATAAGATTTGTAATACATAAATCTGGAAATGTTATTTATATAGCATCATTTTTCATGTATCGATTTCCTTTTTCTGTCACTCACTCTAAAGATGTAAGTGTCCATATATCTTAACTTATACTGAATTTTAAAATCACTCTGATGAATTATATAATTCATCAGATTAACCAAAGAGAGGCAGTTTAGGTTCTCAAAAAGAGGACTTGAAGCGAACCTAAAGGATAAATACCATCTGGCTTTGCTACAAGCTAGCCATGGAACAGCAGGCAAGATACTTCAACTTTCTACATCCTTGTCTTACAGTGAGGGAAGTGGTCTAGCTAGCTTCTATCATCATTCAACCCCCACTAGTTTATGAATTTGTGAAATGCATAAAAAGTTCCACATAACATTTTAAATAACATAATGGGAACCCTGGCTTTGAAACTATAATTTATGTCTTGAGAACATCATAAAAGGTGAGGACCAAGTGTGAAGCCCACTGAGCACATAATGATAAAGCGTGCAGGTGAGGAGATGCTCATAACCACATGACTCTGATTTATTTGCCATCTATTCAATAACTCACGTTTGACATTTTGAGCTAGATAATTCTTTGGTGTGGGTGGTCTCCTGTGCATTATGAAATGCTTAGCAGCATCCGTGGCATCTAACCTAGGGATTAGATGTCAATCAGAGATCCCACCACCCTCTACTGTGACAACCAAAAATATCTGCTGGTATTATCAAATGCACCAGATTGGGGGTGGAGGGTGCAATCGCTGCTGGTCGAGAACCACTGGTATAGTCAAATGGTATAAAACTAAATATTTATATATCCACAGGGGCATTTTTATATGACTAGTTTTTTTCTAAGTATGAAATACCAAGTTTTGGATACATATATATTTTATTTTCAGAAAAAAAATCTAGTCAGTGTCTAATACATCATAGAAATTCAGTAATTTTTTTTTAAAAACTGAATACTACAGAGAAGAATAACTTATCCAGTGGTGCAAGGAAGTATTATTACCACTCGGTGGCAGAAAGTGCCATTATTTAATGTCTGGAAATCCAAGTCTGCAAGACTATTGCATATAAAAGAAAGAAAATTCACCTTGAAAACTGAATAGTATTTAAAGCTCAGGGATTTGGATATTTATAGATGGTGCCAACATGTATACTGCCACAAAGACTGGAAGTGGGAAACTTGTTGACTATATGCAAAAAGGACTGGATGCAAGCTTTGTTCCTAATATAGAAATAAACACTCTCTCCAATTCCAAATGAACCATTGCCTGCCCTCTTAGTTAATACCTTTTACCATATTTTATTCATTCTTTATTCGTTTTCTTTTTCTTTTCTTTTTTTTCTTTCCTTTTTTCTTTTTTTTTTTGAGATGGAGTCTGACTCTGTTGCCAGGCTGGAGTGTAGTGGCATCATCTTAGCTCACTGCAATCTCCACCTCCCAGGTTCAAGTGATTCTCCTGCCTCAGCCTCCCAAGTTGCTGGAATTACAAGCACGCACCACCACACTCAGCTAATTTTTTATATTTTAATAGAGATGGGGTTTCACCAAGTTGGACCATGTTGGCCAGGATGGTCTCTATCTCCTGATCTCACAATCTGCCCACCTCAGCCTCCCAAAGTGCTGGGATTACAGGCATGAGCCACCATGCCCAGCCTCGTTTTCTTTTTCATTTCCTAATAATTAGTTTGATATTAATATTTTAATATTTCTCATCATGTAGGTTCATTGTAGGATTAGAGTGAGCAACACTAATAACTTGTTTCTAATTCATTAAAAACAAACAATCTTAAGTCTTTAAAGTTTTTTATATTGCTGGATATAGGAACAGTTCGGGGAGTCTCCTATTTCCTACAAGCATTAAATGTCCTGCAACCAGGAACAGAGCATTGGACTGAAAAGGTATGGACAATAATATTCAGTCAGCAGTACAGATAGGAAATGAAGCTGAATTATACAGTGCTTAAAAACATATTGCTCTGAATTAAGTGGATGTTGATTGAAATTTAGGGTCTGTCACTTGTTTGAAATGGGACTTTAGGCAAATCATTTCATCTCTGTATCCTTAGGATCCTCAGATACACAGTAGAGAAAATAATATTACCTGCCTCCAAGAGCATTGCAGGAATTAAAGAGATGAGGTATAGAGAATATATAGCTTGACACACAGTGGACATTCTATAATTGTCAATACCTATTATTTTATAGAAAGGTAAATATCTACTATGTGGCTTTAGGTCTATTTCACGGTTAACTTTAATCTACACATACCCCTTTACTTATGACAGGGTTATGTCCTGATAGATCCTTTGTAAGTAAGTTGAAAATACACTTAATGCACCTAACTACTGAATATCATAACTTAGCCTAGCCTACCTTAAACATACTCAGGACACTTACCTTAGCTTACAGTTGGCCAAAAGCATCTAGCACAAAGCCTATTTTATATGAACGTTATAAAAATTTGAATCAACATTCAAAATTTGAAGCACAGTTGTTTCTACTGAACATATAGTGATTTCACACCATCATAAAGTTGAAAAATCATTAAGTTGAACTATGGTAGGTCTGGGACTGTCTGTAGTCAATTCATCCTGGAGATATTTCCCCAAATATTACTTTGTACTGATGTGCCGAAGTCCATGACTAAGTCATTCAGGGAATGAAATATTCAGTGATTCCCACATTCAGATGAGCATTAAAATCTCCTAAGCTCTACTCTATTGGGTTTAAAAACCCTCCCTAAGATGACAACTGGAATGTGATCTGTTCAGAAGTTGGAAGATAATCAAGAAGTTATCTGGCATTATCAGGTTTACACATGTAATAGACTATGGAAGAGATCAACTTTTAGTTTATGCTATCCTTTCAGACTGTATATCTCAAAAACTAATGCTAGCAACCACCAAAGTCAGTGACCTTTAGAGTTAAAGGATATGATCAAAGATAATGAATAGGTCCTCTTACCTTGTTTCAAAATTTGTTTTTATATATAGTTCATCCTACTGATATCTATGGTGCACCTGGAGCAGATGTGACAGCTACATTTGTACAGCTAACTAAATACTTTAAAATTCAAGAGGTCAGAGAGAAGACCTGAGTGAAATAGAAACTCACCTAGCATCTTAGATATAGATGTTATGAAAAAGAGTGGGCAAAAGTCATATGAGTTGGGTAAGAAAGAATGAACCATAAGCATTTTTCTTAATATGTATACACTTGACCCAAAGCATCTCATTAGCAATGGGCAAAAATTATTTGAAATATAAATGATTGCCTTAAAAACATTTTATCGGGAATACAGTTTAATGTATAGCGTAAAACCAAGGCATGTGAAATGTGTCTCAAGTTTTGTTCACCACAAGCTCATGTAGCAAGGGAAAATAAATTCTTGTGTTGACTTAACCCTCCAAGAATCAAATGCCAAGACTGAGTTGAAAGTATGAGATGTATCAAGGCTTATTGCCTCTGATAGATAAAGGGTAGTTGGAGCAGGAGAAGACAGAGAAAGCCTCTCCACTGTGAGTCTCTACTCACCTGTGAAAGAGGGAGAGGTAAAATGATTGTGTGGGAAAGTCAGTCCCTCTCTTGGGGAGCAGCACATCTCCATGGCTGCCACAATACACAATTACACAAGAGGCTGTCTAGATTGTTAAACTGATTGGAATCAACATCTTATTCCAAACTTCACAATTGCGGTCAGACATCACAGGTTTAGTACTTCTTCTACAGTTTGTTTTAAGCTATAATTAAAATATGTATTTTCAGATTTTCTGCCAAGATGGCCAAATAGGAACAGCTCTGGTTAGCAGTTCCTAGCGAGAGAGATGCAGAAGGCCGGTGATCTCTGCATTTCCAACTGAGGTAACTGGTTCATCTCATTGGGACTGGTTGGACAGTGGGTGTAATGCAAGGAGAACAAACCGAGGCAGGGTGGGGTGTCGCCTCACCCAGAAAGTGCAAGGGGCCAGAGAACTCCCTTTCCTAGCCAAGGGAAGCCATTAGGGAGTTTTTCTGACACTCTGGCACAGATTCTGCGCTTTTCCCATAGTCTTCACAACCCACAGATGAGGAAATTTCCTCTGGTGCCTACAATACCAGTGTCCCAGGTTTCCAGCACAAAACTGGGCAGCCATTTTAACCACAGCAGTTTTTTTTTTTCTCATACCACAGTGATGCCTGGAACACCAGCAAGATAGAACCACTCACTCCCCTAAAAAGGGGGGCTGAAGACAGGGAGCCAAGTGATCTGGCTCGGTGAATCCAAACCCCATGAAGACCAGCAAGCTAAGATCCACTGGCTTGAAATTCTCAAATGAGCACAGCAGTCTGAGCTGGACCTGAAATACTTAAGCTCAGTGAAGGGAGTGTCCACCATTGCTGAGGCTGAGGTAGGCAGTTTTGACCTTGCCTGTGTAAACATAGTTGCTGGGAAGTTTACACAGCAACTGGGCAGAGCCCATGGGAGCTCAGTGAGGCCTCTGCAGGCAGACTGTGTCACTGGACTCCCCTTTTGCTGGCCAAGGCATCTCTGAAAAAAGGCAACAGCCTGTCAGGGACTTACAAATAGAGCCGCCATCTTCCTGGGACAGAGCACCTGGGAAAAGGGGCAGTTCTGGGTTCCTCTTCAGTAGATTTAAACATACCCGCCCAGCAACTCTGAAGGAAGCAACAGATATCCCAGAACAGCACTCAAGCTCTGATAATGGACAGACTGCCTCCTCAAGTGGCTCCATGACCCCTGTGTATCCTGACAGGGAGATATCTCCCAGCAGGGGCTGACAGACACCTCAGACAGGAAAGCTATGGCTGGCATCTGGCAGGTATCCTCCTGGGAAGAAGATATCAGAGGAAGGAACAGGTAGAAATACTTGTTGTTCTGCAACCTCCGCTGGTGATTCTCAGGCAAGTAGCATCCGGAGTGGATCTCCAGAAGAACTGCAGAAGAGGGGCCTGTTTGAAGGAAAACCAACAAAAAGAAAGGACGTCCACTCAGAGACCCCATCCAAAGGTCACCAACTTCAAAGACCAAAGGTAGATAAATCCATGAAGATGGGAAGAAACCAGTGCAAAAAGAATGCCTCTTCTCCTCCAAGGGATCACAACTCCTCATCAGCAATGGAACATCACTGGACAGAGAATGAGTTTGAGAAACTGACAGAAGCAGGCTTTAAAATGTGGGTAATAACAAACTTCTCTGAGCTTCTCTTCTTGCATGGTCTAACCCAATGCAAGAAACCTAAGAACATTGAAAGAAGGTTAGACGAAATGGTAACTAGAATAACCAGCTTAGAGAAGAACATAAATGACTTCATGGAGCTGAAATACACAGCACAAGAACTTTGTGACGCATACACAACTTTCAACAACCCAAGTGGAAGAAAAGATATCAGAGATTGAAGATCAACTCAATAAAATAAGAAGGCAAGATATGAGTAAAAAGTAATGAACAAAGCCTCCAGGAAATGTAAATCTATGTTTGATTGGTGTACCTGAAAATGACAGGGAGAATGAATCCAAACTGGAAAACACTCTTCAGGATATTATCCAGGAGAACGTCCCCAACCTAGCAAGGCAGGCCAACATTCAAATTCAGGAAATACAGAGAACACCACAAAGATATTCCTCAAGAAGAGCAACCCCAAGACACATAATCATCAGATTCACCAGGCTTGAAATGCAGGAAAAATGCTAAGGGCAGCCAGAGAGAGAGGCTGGGTTACTCGCAAAAGGAAGCCCTTCAGACTCAGTAGATCTCTCGGCAGAAACCCTAGAAGCCAGAACAGACTGGGGGACAATATTCAACATCCTTAAAGAAAAGAATTTACAACCCAAAATTTCTTATCCAGCCAAAATAAACTTCATAAGTGAAGAAAAAAGAAAATCCTTATGGACAAGCAACTGCTGAGAGATTATGTCACCACCAGTCCTGCCTTACAAGAGCTACTGAAGGAAGCACTAAACATGGAAAGGAACAACCAGTACTAGCCACTGCAAAAAACATACCAAACTGTAAAAACCATTGACACTAAGAAGAAACTGCATCAACTAACGGGCAAAACAACCAGCTAGCATCAAAATGGCAGAATCAAATTCACACATAACAATATTAACCTCAAATGTAAATGGGCTAAATGCCCCAACTAAAAGACACAGACTGGCAAATTAGATAAGGAGTCAAGACTTACTGGTGTGCTCTATTCAGGAGACCTATCTCACGTGCAATGACATACCTAGGCTCAAAACAACAGGATGGAGGAAGATTTACCAAGCAAATGGAGAGCAAAAAAAGCAGGGGTTGCAATCCTGGGCTCTGATAAAACAGATTTTAAACCAACAAAGATCAAAATAGATAAAGATGGGCATTACATACATAATGGTAAAGAGATCAATATAATCAGAAGAGCTAACTATCTTAAATATATATGCACCCAATATAGGAGCACCTAGATATATAAAGCAAGTTCCTAATGACCTACAAAGAGACTTAGGCTCCCACACAATAATAGTGGGAGACTTTAACACCCCATAGTCAATATTGGACAGATCAACGAGACAGAAAATTAACAAGGATATCCAGGACTTGAACTCAGATTGGACCAAGTGGACCTAAAAGACATCTACGGAACTCTCCACCCCAAATCGACAGAATATACATTCTTAGAACCACATCACATTTATTCTAAAATTGACCACATAATTGGAAGTAAATCACTCTTCAGCAAATGCAAAAGAATGGATATCATAACAGTCTCTCAGATCACAGTGCAATCAAATTAGAACTGTCTTCCTAGTGACTTATTATACATCCTTCATGCTTTCAGTATTTTCTTACTAGAAAAATGTAAGATCCAATTTACAATGACCTATTATTGCAAAAAATTTATTGAAATTTACAACCAAATAACAAAAAGAGCCATTTCTTTATAATATGAGACATTACATTTGCACAGGTAATAAATATTTTAGGATTTGTGGGCCATATATGGCCTCTCTCACATATCCTTCTTTATTTTTTCACAACTTTTTAGAAATGTAATTTTTAAAAATCTCAGTCTGAACAAAAACAGGCTGAAGACTGACTGTGGCAGGAGGGTTATGATTTGTTGACCCCCTACACTACCCAGCCTCCTAACCACTAAACTATCTTTCTAGAGTGAAATGACTTTGGAGCTCTGTTATATAACTTATTTTCCATGTCTTAAATTTCCCTTATCGAAATCATTTTTAAATGCAATCTAGATTCACCTGGATAGTCAAGACAAACATAACTTGTCTAAACAGCAAGAATGTGCCAATTTGCAATGACCCTAATCTGCTGACTCTCTTGGATGACCAGGAATGATTTCTACTTGTCTTCTTGCTTCTTACTCTCAACCCACGTGGCCCCATCACTATGGCTGAGTCCCAGACTGTGGCAGGGCTCACAGAATTCATGCATAGGTCTCTCACCTGCATGCTACCTCCCACTGCAGCCCTTCCCACCTGTAAAACTGTTCTTTGGAAGCTCCTCCCAGTCAAATTTCCTAATTTACTAGGGCTAATGGTTTAGTGTTTCCCTTACCTAAAGCTCTCCTTTTTGTTCTGATTTGTAATGGGTAATGATTGACATGCTAGTAGAAGCAATGGTTAGAAAGGAGTCTGGGTGGCTGGACATCAAATAGGCTGTAAAAGGATTCCTATGTTGTTGGGGGAGGTAACATAATCAGCTTAAAACACACACAAAAAAAGTCTCCCTCCTTGTCATTTGTGTTCCATGGGATGGCCATGTAGCATAATTCTGGTCAATGAGATATAACAACAGAAATTTTTGGGAGATTCTTCTGAGGGTGGTGGCAGATTGAGCTAGCATGCCCTACGTTTCGTTTGCCCTTACTCCTACATTCCTGAAAAGTGGATACAATAGCAGAAGGAAAAGCTGTCCTCTTACACCTATGAAAAAAATCCAAGAGAATCACAGAAACTCACGCCTGACAACAGGCACATACTGCCTAAATCTGGAGAGTTAAATGAGGCAGAGAAGAAACAAACAACTGTTTTGTTTAAACCACCATGATTTGGATTTTATATGACTATGAGTAATTTAATGCAAGTCCTATCTGACACATTGCCCTTTTCCTAATTCATTCCTTTATCATTTCCTTTTAGCAAAAAGCATTTATTGTGCCCTTACTATGAGCATCCCACAAAAAATGAAACATGTCCTCATTGTTGAGGATTTCGCTACTCCCAGCTAAGGAGCTGATAGATCTCTAGAGCACATCATTCATTATAAATGGTGTCTACCATAATAGCCATTAAGGTCCCACAGTGCCTTTTTCCATGACTTCTTGATTACTGATAAATTAGGAGGCACTGGGGACCACGTGTGCTCTCTACCTGAGCTGCAGAAAGTGAAGTTAATTATATCCTCCATCAGGTTCTTGACAGATTCATCTCTTCATACTCCCTTTCCTGTATCACTAGTCCTATATTCCATCACTATAAGTATGTGCTTAATATATGTCTTAAATATACATATAATTCTTTTTTGCTTATCAAGTATAGGCTTACTTCCACCTCTCAGTAATGGAATTTTTGAGAATCATTAAAATAGTTAAATTCTTTAATGTGCCTGTTCTCTACTTCTTAAAACTGCTTTGGAATATCTGTCCCTTTCTCTGAAAAGACAAACCTGATTATATGCATAATTTCATATTTTTAAATATTAGCTTACCTGTCTTTTGTCAAGTGATAATTTTGAAAGGTCTTCACGACTTCCTAAAACTCCAAGTTTCTTTTCTTCATTCATCTTTTAAAGACAGAAAGTGAAATGAGTATAACTGCAGAACCAGTCTCACTCTTCATTCCATATTTAAAAGCCATCTGGTCTAATTCCCCAACAAGTTTAATGAGAGGAACATATTCTTACTGGGTTCTTCCCTTTGGCAAGTGCTTGGACATTTCCTCTGGACTCTGAATTTCCTCAAGCTGCAATTCTAATCAGACCTGTAAACCACTAATTTAATTACATAAAAGAAAGAAGGGGAATTTTTTGCCACTCAATCCACTGAGTTCTGTAAGTTATATTTCTGGAACGATGCCATAGGTGGTATATCTTTCCAAAATTTCTGCACAAATTAATCATAACTACATTTAAAGAAAGCTTTAAAATTCTGAAAGTACTTTTATATACTTATATTATTTGATTTTCAGGATGTAGATATAATTTTTTTCACATATGGCAGATGAGGAAACTAGAACTCAGAGAATGTGGTACTTACTTGAGAACTCTAAATAGCAAATGCCAAACAAACAGTGCAAGAATTGCAACATTCCTTTTACTTAATGATAGAATCTGATTGTTCCAGGGAAACTTTATAATCATTTGGCCCAATTGCCCATGCAGTGTAAGAAGGAAAAATCTTCAATAAATTCCCGCGGTCAGCCACCTGGCATTTATCGATTGCCTACAATGGTGAGAAGCTCACTACTTCTAAAGGCAGCCCACTCTTCTGTTAGGCAGATTTTCTTCTCAAAAGTTTGTTCTTAGACTGAATTAAAATTTAACTATTTGAATTTTTTGCCCATTGCTTTTCTTCCCATTTTGGAAAAACAAGTGTACTTCCTAATTAAAGATGGAAATTATAAAGACATTTTTGGTCATCTTCAATGTTCCTTTTTCAGAAGAAACAGCCAGCTCCTTCAGTTTTCCCTCATATGACACTATATCCATATGTGTCCCATTCTGGTCCTCCTCCTCTATATACAACTGGTATCTCAGTGCTCTTCTGAGTATAGTGGTCTGTGCTCAGCAGGGATCTTTGCACAGCATAATTGCTCATTTTCCCCTCCAGTCAGACACAAATTCCACATGTTCTGTAAACATGTCTGAACATGTTGTGATGGCCCTACTGCCTCATCTAAGCACTCAATCTTTTCCTGGTTTTTTAAAGATTACATCACCTTGTGGGATTATTGTTTTCGTTCAATGTCCTGAGTTCTTTCTTTCTTGAACTACTTACTGCCAAGCCTGGTCTCCCAAATTGTATGTGAGCAACTGATTTCTGAACTTTTCAATGTGGAAGTTATCTAAGAGTTCATCAAGTTGCCCCCCAGGCATAACTAGCTGCTGATACTTTACCTGGCTCTATAAATTGAAGGAGAAGGGAGGGAGATGAAGCCACAACAGCAAAAAAGCAGACCAGCATAGCTCTTCTCTCAGTACTCATTCCAGATAACACAACACATTATTTTAGTTATATTTCATGAATTTTTCTTATGTTATTGTAAGTAGGAAATGTTCGTGTGCTCAAGTTAAACAGACACAAGCCAAAGGACTGTACTGTGCGAAGTGGCTGCATGTGGGATGGATGGACTGCTTCTTTTTAAAGGGATCAGGAACTTTTAGAGCATCAGGAACTGCTTCTTTTTAAAGGGATGTGGCGCAGTGGTTACAGTAGTCACGAATGGACATGTCATCAGGAACTGCTGCTTTTTAAAGGGATGTGGCACAGTGGTTACAGTAGTCACAGCATTTAAGAATACAACTAAAAATTATCAAGCGAAGTTACCTTGTTCATCTCTGCATCTTCCTGGAAATCTTTTTTGTGACTCTGGAATAGCTCAGAAATCCATTTTTTAAGCTTCAGTAAGAGATAGAACAGGGACTTTGGGCTTGGCACCAGATTGAAGGGAACAGGAAGTGTTCTCCCCTCCTCAAAGTAGGAAAACCAGAGCTTGGCCCTTGCAAATTTCCACTCCACATCAGCATCATCCTATACAAATACACATGGCAGTTCAGCAAGGAAATGCATAAACAGAATTACTGGGAGGCTTTTAACATTGTGTGGCTAGATGGAGAACAATGCCTACAAACACTCTCAGACTCCAGTGATGGTTCCAAGATTTTTTCAAAATGTTAACATTCTATTCACATACTCTTTCTTAAATTTGTCTAAAATTTTGACAGTCTTACAGGACTATGAATATCCAAGTTCCCATGTGTTTATAAATACCTGATAGATATAAATCTATTTTCCTACTTTCTGAAAAACACTATGAAAAATTATTCTCTCTTTTATCCTGCAATATACCACTCAATTATTTGGGACACAGATCAAAATTTCTGGAATAAAAATTTCTACTATTAATCTCAACTTGAGAAAATTTTGAATATACTCAGAAAAGACTTGGAGAATAATGGTATTCATAAACAATATTTTTTTGAATAAAATATAAATTCATGCTGATATAGAATTTCTAAAATTTTTTATTAAATGACTAACAAATCAGCATTTCTGCTTCTTATGCCTTACTGCCCCACTATATCTTATTGATATTACATTTGGAAGCAAAGAGTTAAAATTTTCCAGATTACTGGTCAAACGAGTATATAAAACAGGTAATGAATGAAGGGGGAACAGCAGCCCATACTCTAATCCTCATTGCTGAGTTAGTTCTTGGAATAGTTAAAACATGTAGGCACAAATGATAAAATGTATTGAGATTATACCTCAATTTCCTGGAATGAACTGTTGATCATGGCAATTAACATATTTAACAAAACAATGACCATTGTAACGTTATACACTCCATAAAGAACATAACCAATGTTTTCAATGAATTTGTGGTTATAGTTGATGACCACTGATTTCACTTCAGAAAGTCCAAATATAGCCCAGAACAGTGTCTTAAAACTCTCTTCAACTCTGGGGAAAAATAAAAGAAAGAAAAGAAATAAGAAAGTGTATAAATAAATAACAATAGTACCATAATAAAAGTGAGTTGGTTTAGTGTCTTTACAAATTAGTGAAAATTTATTAAAAATATTCTTCATTTCTCTGAAGCTCACTTTTATTTTCTATAAAATGGTTACAATAGGATTGTTGCAAGGATGGGATAATACTGTGCATATGAAGTATACAATCACAGCTCAATATCTAAATACATAATAAGCACTCAATAAATGCTATGAACATAATTTCATAACCACAGATATGAACACTTAATCCATAGTTTTGGCAATGGAATTGTTAAATGTACTATTTAAAAATATTATTTGTTAGAATCATTTTAGGTTTACTGCTGATCTATACTTCTATGTGTATCCAATAAATAATAATCATATACATTTTAATGGAAAATATGACAATATAAACAGACAGTGTTACCAAAATGACTGACATGTCTTAGGTAGGAATTTCAATGCTTTAGGCATAATTATTGACCAAAGCTAAGCCAATTTGCTTAACTCAGGTGGTTTCATTTCCCTGGCAAACTGTATTTTAGAGAAATATGGAAAACAGTAGGCTTATGTTTCAGTTGTTACTTTTCATTGTAACACTGAAGACCTAATATTTAAATAATCTATCCCAAACACACTTTATAAAAAAAACACACTTCCACATTGAACATAAGTCAAAACTCATCACTATTGGTAAGTCAGATCTACTCAGTGATAAGATCTGAGAAGTTCAATTAGGAGAGCAGCTGTTTTCACAGTTAGTGTCCCCAGGAGTCCCACAGGCAGGAAAGCAAGGGAGTTCAGAGTAACAGACCCTAGAAGGAGCAAGCAAGGGTTACACCCTGGATGTTCACATACCGCTGTAGAATATTCAGCAAATAACTTAATTTTTGTGAATTTCAGTTTCTTCTTATTGAAACAGACATAATAAAGGGAGGCAGGCAAGGTATTTACTGGCGCTAAAAATGTTATCATTATTTAATATTAGAAAGGTTCCTACATTTTAGAGCCCCTCCAACTCAATTTTTTTTTTTTTTTTTTTGAGATGGAGTTTCGCTGTTGTTACCCAGACTGGAGTGCAATGGCACGATCTCGGCTCACCACAACCTCCACCTCCTGGGTTCAAGCAATTCTCCTGCCTCAGCCTCCCGAGTAGCTGGGACTACAGGCGCGCACCACCACGCCCAGCTACTTTTTTTGGGGGGGGGATTTTTAGTAGAGACGGGGTTTCACCTTGTTGACAAGGATGGTCTCGATCTCTTCACCTCGTGATCCACCCGCCTTGGCCTCCCAAAGTGCTGGGATTATAGGCATGAGCCACCGCACCCGGCCCCCAACTCATTTTTAAAATCCCCTCTCATTTTGCAAAAGAGGAACTAGACATGAAATCTTTACCGAAACATTATTTATCTATCCCATGGACTTAAATAAACACTATTAAACTAGTATTTATTAAATTTGCAATAACTATCATCAAAACATCTGAGATTACATACGTTGTGAAAGCTTCATTTTGTTTTGCACCAATGTAGTAGGAGTAGAGGTTGAACATTCCAATCATAAAGGCCACAAACACCATAATGAATATGACCATGAACTTGAAGATGTCTTTGACTGTTCTTCCAAGTGAGATCTGCAGAGGTCCAAAGCTTTCATTTGCTGGTAAAATATAAGCTATCCTAGAGAAACTTAAAACTACAGCAATTGCATAAAGACCTTCAGATATTATTTGAGGATCAGAGGGGTCCCACTTTATCCTGGCTAGGAAAAAGCAAAGACAAAGAGTTGTGGTGAGTTTTTATTTAGGTAACTTCTTTTTCCGAGAAAAAAATATAATTACATTAGAATCCAGTTTTCATATATATATTTTTAATTGTGTTTTAGGTTTTGGGGTACATGTGAAGGACATGCAAGATTGTTGCATAGGTACATAAATGGCAATGTGGTTTGCTGCCTTCCCTCCCCATCACCTATGTTTGGCATTTCTCCCCATGTTATCCCTCCCCACCTCCCCACCCCCAACTGTCCCTCCCCTAGTTCCCCTGCAGAGACCCCAGTGCGTGATGCTCTAGTTTTCAAATGGAAGTCTCCCATCTTAAAGGGCTTCTTAAGCATCTGCTATGTTTGAGCTTCTTAGTTTATTAAGAATATGACTCTCCTGGTTTTGCTAGCAATTTCCCATAAGGGGATAGCATAATTAAGACTTCAGACTAGAAACTCAGTATATGTAAAAATTCACATATATATGTGCACACACATACACACACAAAACTGAAAGAACTTACACAAACTACTTCTCTAATTTTGTTTCTCCATTTTTGAAAATGAGGTAATATCCCTTCTAACTCTCTTATCTTTGTGAGAATTCAATAAGTCAACTTATGTTCAGTGTTTAGCAAGCGCCTGGTACTTAATAAATGGTAGCATTTATTATGCAGTCTTAAACTACAATTACACTATAATATAATTTTTGGCTTGTAGCATATTTGTGGTCATTTAAATTTATTAGGAGTAACTTTTATTGGTCACTTTTAAAAACAAGTCTATTTTTACCATAAAATGTAGCAATTACCCACTTATGAATTTTTCTGGCATTATTACATTAAGTCATCAAAACTGCAATTAAGAAACCATTATGAAGAAAAACACAAAACAACAGTGTGTAAGAAAGGGGAAAAATATAATTACAAATTTGTATTTGTTTATTTGCTGAGAAGTGGAATTAGGAAAGGATAACAAGAAACCAGTAAAAGCAGTTTTCTTTTTTATAGCGCTTTGGATGCAGGCATTATCTATACCTACATGGCTTTGAATTTTTAAAATCAAGTGTACTTTTAAGAATCTTAAAAAACATTAAAACATTAAATACTAATAATGGAGCCCTTATGTGATATTAGCAATAAACTTATAACTGAATGTTAACTAATTTCTTATCAGAGGGTTTTAAATGAGAATTCAAAGAAACTATATTTTCCCCATCCAGGTTTCTATGAGGTGGTAGTCTCCTTAAGTAAATAACTGAACCAATTTCCATCCCTTAATCACTTTCTTCCTGGAAAGCTGGAATGGCTTATCTGATTGGGTTATTAATCAGATTGGGCTAAATTGGGATGAATAACTGAGCATAGCTGGTTAGACATTACCTTCTCTCTCGGGAATTCTCCTTTGGTCCTCTATGGAAGATCTCACTCCATAGGGCACTTGCTGCCATCCTCTTTTTGTGGGGAGGACTGCCCTAGTCCATCGCTATCTAGAAATTGGAGGATATGTCTACCTAATTCTGGGGTTCAATATTACTGAACCCATTAGCTAATAGACTCAGACCTACGTCATCCATCCTGGATTTTATCAGTGTTAGAGGTGATGATCTGGCCTCCATATTAATTCCTTGTTTTATTTCTCCACTAATTCAAAGCCTGGTTGGGAAATAGTAGTGTTATTGATGGGGGGCCCTCTCAGAGATCCCAACAATTCCTTTGCTTTCAAGTACTTTTTATATATCTTAAATGAACATGATACTCAAATGTGAACTTTTTTATATATATTTATGGGACACAACTTGGAGTTTTCATAAATGTCTGTATACATTGTACAAAGATTAAGTCAAGCAAATTAACATATTCTTCACCTCACATGTTTACTTTTGTGTGGTGAGAACATTTAAAATTTACTCTCTTAGCAATTTTCAAGTATACAGTACATTATTAACTCCAGCCACCATATTATATGTCTCCAGAACTTATTCATCCTACCTGCGTACCCTTTGTAAACTTTGTACCTTTGACAAACATCTCCCCATTTTATGTCCCTTACCCCAGCCCCTGATAACCACCATTACCTTCTACCTCTGAGTTTGGCTTTTTTTAGATTTCACAAATAAGTAAGATCATATCCCATTTGTTTTTCTGTGTCTAGCTAATTTCACTCGGCATAGTATCTTCCAAGTTCATTTATATTGTTACAAATGACAGGATTTTCTTCTTTTAAAAGGTGGAATAGTATTCCATTGTGTGTGTGTGTGTATATATATATCTGTATGTGTGTATATATGTGTATATATATATACACACCCACAGATATATAGATAGATGGATAAAATGTGAACTATTTTTAATTAAAAGGGGGGGAATAAATTCAGGACATAATACAGGTATTCTCAATGAAGTTTGGTAATTAGCCAATTGATCTAAGAGGTAAAGAGAGATGAGTCTTGTGATTAAGAGACTTTTCCAGGGAGTTGAAAAATCAAAGGAAGAAGCAGAAAGTATGCTTTCTCACATATAGATGCTCAGTCTTCAGATACAGATGTTGGAAACTAACAACCAATTTTATAAGAATTGGGCACTAACCAAACTACTATTGACATCTGCTTTACAAGAAAATTCTGTGCTTTTACTAATTTATACTGACTGTTTACTGTAAACTCACCCAAATTGTAGTATTTCACATTGTCTCCCAGTGTGACTTTTGTCAAGTCCTTCAAGGTATCATTTGCATCGATGATGCTTTGGGCTTTGGAAGCATGCCAGAATGCCATGAACCTTGCAATGAATGATGCTGCAAAAATTGCTAACATACCAAAGTCAAGCATATTCCACAACTCAAACAAATATTCCTTGGGGCCTTGAGTCCAAATTTCTTTACATTCAGCCCATATCATGCCTGCAGCAGAAAGGGGTTAAAATATCAATACAACCGCATTCAGTCTTAGCTGTTCTATAGAAAAAAATATGTCTGAAAGGTCTCAGCCTGACATTACAAAACCCTTAAAAATTTGTCCCCAACCTGCCATCCCACCATAATCCCCAAATCCTCACAAATATCATAGTCTAGAAATATCAGTGCATACCTCAAAGCAATTTGACAAAGTTCACTGAACATCTTAAAAATAACAAACATCCTGTTGATCAATTAATTCCACATGTAAAAATATATTTAAAAGATGTTTATTATAGGAGACCTTATAATAACCCCACACACAAACACACCCACACCCACACCCACACACTCAAAATAGAAGTAAGATGGAAGTGGAACTTACACAGATGGAATATTATGCAGCCATTTAATATGATATTTTATTAATTACCATGGGACAGTGACCATGAGAATGTGCCTCAGTGACACACAACTATAGGAATGTGATTGTTCACAGGCCTCACCTACTGCCTTTTGAAAACCACGGCCACTTTTGTTCAAGGCCGTGTTTCCCCAGGCTGCTCTCAGCCAATTACTGAGGGTGCCCCTTCTTGGAGACATGGGACTCTTCTGATGGCTGACTTGGCTCAAGGATTTCATAACAGCCTTGCCAAACTTCCCTTACACTGTGTAAAGATCTAGGATGCTTCTACCCAACCTTCCTGCCTGCTCTCTGTCCTTTGGGGTTTGACTTGCATCCCTGTTGGAGAGCTCTTGAGACTTTCCTCAGCTCTCTCACCATTTCCTCTCAAAAGAAATGTTCCTTAATAAAATTTCCATTTTCCTTAATAAACCTGTTGAACATTTAATCTTTGTGCCTGCTTCTTGGAGGACCCGGACAACATCCACTGGAAAAAAATTTATATTGTCATGCTAAATAAAAATGTTTAAAATGGTTTATGTTTAAAACCAGCACAGTGAAAGCCTAGAAGGGATGACAGGAATTTATTAATAGTCATTGCCTTTTTCTGGTGGAATTATTAATAGTACTGCATATTTGTTCAAAATTTTAGTGTAGTACTTAGGAACTAAATTTGAGATAAGATTATCATGAATTTGAGAATTTTTCCTTCTATTTGTCAGCTATGAAGTCTTTGATAAGATATTTAAACTAACTAAAACTCAGTTTGTAAAATGGGAATGATATTGGTTCGATCCTGCTTTACTGGATTGTTATAAGCCTTAAATAAAATAGTTCATGTGAAATACACAGCTCAGTGTCTGGCACTTGGAAAAAAATATGACATTTATTGAATGCTTACTATTTAAAATTTTCCATGACTGGCACATTTTTTTCTTAATTTGAATAATCCCACTTTTTAAATTAAAAAGAAGTTGCTTTATCCCTGTTGTCTTTAAGATACCCTACTCTGACATCCTGCCTCTCTCCGGAGCCATTTGGAGAAACACAACCCAAACTGCAACAACTGATCAAAACTTGCCTCCATCGAGAAGTCCTTCACAGCCTCTAGTTGAAATTAATCTTCTCCTCACCCTCAGCAACCACCCGCCCCAGATTCTCACATTTGCCCTAAATGTCAATCACAGAACCTGCTATGTCAGGATTAAGAAAACACCCTGTCTCTGCTCTCCAAGAGCATATCATGTGCCTTTTCTCAAAACCAGTATTCAATGCAGCACAGAGGACATGGATTTAAGAAAAGACATCATTACTTATTTTGAGTTCTTTCAAGTTAAGAGGGGACTAGGATTGAATTCATATATAATCTGGGGGATCAAATTTATAGCAGGAAACATGGCAGCTTTTCCCCCCTACTTGGTCCCTGGGTTCCTGTCAGCCTCACTAGGAGATGAGGATGGTTCAGAGTAACAAGCATGGGGACCAAAGGGATATTTGAACTCATGCAGTCTAGTTGTTTTCAAAGCTTCCCCTCCTTTTGTTCCTCCCACTTCTCCATCTTCTGTTATCTTTCTCTCTTTAAGAAGTAGAATCCCTGGCACCAATGTTTTCTCTGTCTCTCTTTAAGAAGTAGAATTCTTGGCACAAATGATGTCTTCCTGAAGCTTGAAAACTAAAACAAATCAGTGAGCTATTCTGCTCGAAGGAAAAGTTTCTGTCTCATTTGTCCTGAGAAACCCTGAGAGCCTCTAAGCAGAGTCTGAAATACTGTATCAAGTTCAGCTTGCCCCAAGCAGGAGACTTCACAGGAATCAAGCCTCTGCTCGTACAGATCTTGCGATAAGGTACTTAACTAATTCTGAAGTTTGCTCATTCCACTGTTGAATTTTCAGAATATTCCTTCAATGTGGATCCACTGGTTCTATTTTTGCCCTCTGGAGAGGTAGCAAATGAGTCAGCTCCCTCTGCCTTCAATTTTTTTTTTTACAAAAAAACCACCAAAAATCCCACCTGTGTGCTCATTAAATTTGTTTTTCGCTAGCAGGGATAGGTTAACCATGAAACTGAAGCTTCAAGATGCCTTTACTTGTCCAGGCTCCTAAGTCCTCACTTTGTCTTCTTTTTCCCTAAATGGAGCCCTCGGAATAAACAAGCTTCAGATTCCACTGGATCTTACCCCATGCCTCACCGTCTAGGTGAAGCTTCCCCAGTCCCCTCAAGAGCTGTTCTGAGAACCACTCATTCTCCTAACTGCTGTGCTTGAAACTCTTCTTAGTTTGCCAATTGGTGCGCGTGGCACCCGGAGCCTGCAGATGCGGTCTGGCCATTGAGTAATTACTGCCCTCGGCTGCCGTCCTCTCCTTCTGTTGAAGAGCCAGCCCAAGACTGCATCTGCTTTCTCAACAGCTCAGACTGGCCATTAAGTGACAAGTGCTCCTATGGCCCTTTTTACGAGTGTCTTCAAGCATGCCCTCCTCCCTGTGTTCCTGGCATACATCCTCTCATTGATTTGAACTCACTGTTCTGCCTGGTCAACATCTCCTAGCACATCGGTTTTGTCATTCAGCCTTTCAACTTTTGTCAAATAAAAATGAGATAAATTTGCTTTGTGACTAACTGTCACTCTCTCCCTCAAGCCCATATAACACACCCAACATCGCATCTAAGTAGCCCACTTCTTATTAACATTTCCAGAAAGTACAACTTTCTTTCAAGAATAACTTCAAAAAAGAAAATAAATACCAATGTCAGAAACTGAACCAGAACTCTAACATAGGCTACAAAAGCATCAGCTGTCCTGAGTTGTTCATTATTTTTCCTTTAAATAAATAACTGTGCGCTAGTCTCTGAAGTCAAATACAAAGGCTGATGAGACAAAAGTTACAAGGAAAATGCTTTTGATTAAAGCTTCATTTAATATTCCTGTGTTAGGTTTCTAAGTGAAAAAGGAAGAAATATACATAAAGCTTAAAATAAAACTAAGACTAGTACGAGGAGAATGATTTATGTAAAGAATGACATGAACATATTATATAAAATATAACTCCCTGAACCCATGCAGTCTAGTTGTTTTCAGAGCCTTCATTCTCCAGTCCCAGGCATGATCTTCCTTCTCTATTCTCTCTCTTAGAGACTGCAGGCATTGTCTATTGATCCAAGGTAGAACCCACAGGTCCTTCCGTCTGATGTGCAATAACCACCAAGTTGTTTGGGGTTTACCTATTAGTGTGCTTTTAAGTTTATACATGTTTTATATATAAAACATAATATGTCTGGCCAGGTGTGGTGGCTTATGCCTGTAATCCCAGCACTTTGGGAGGCCAAGGCAGGCGGATCACCTGAGGTCGGGAGTTCAAGACCAGCCTGACCAACATGGACAACTCTGTCTCTACTAAAAATACAAAAAAAAAAAAAAAAAAAAAAAAAGTACTGGGATTACAGGCATGTACCACACCCATATACCACACCATGTAGCTGGGTGTGGTACATGCCTGTAATCCCAGCTACTCAGGAGGCTGAGGCAGGACAATTGCTTAAACCCAGGATGCAGAGATTACAGTGAGCCAAGATCGTGCCACTGCACTCCAGCCTGGGCAACAAGAGTGAAACTTCATCTCAAAAATATAAATAAATAAAATATAATATGTTCATTTTTTTCTTTACCATAAATCATTCTCCTCATATGCCTTTATATAAAATTTAATTTTTAAAATTCTTTACCCCTTATATGACATTTAATTTTTCAAAGTCTCATCTTGTACTAAAACAATCATATTTTGCCTAATAGGAAAATAGCACTCCTATGTAAAAGTGACATATAAACTCTTAGTGAAAAGTTGGGTAACTACAATTACCTGAAATTTCTTGAACATGTCTGTTGTGACATCTGAAAATTGAAGATTGCTGGAACTTTACTCAAAACGCAAATACTCCCAGGGATCATATTTTCTATTACTGGATGGACATTTCCACCTTGAAATTCCATGGACACTTCTAAGTCAATCATAACCTAAACATTATCAGCTTTTCATTCCTCCAGTCCCAAGCATGATCTTCCTTCTCTATTCTCCCTCTTAGAGACTGCAGTCACTCCCAGCTGATCCAGGGCAGGACCCACAGCTCTCCCTTCTGTTGTGCAATAATCACCAAGTTGTTTGGGATTTACCTGTTAGGGTGCTCTCAAGTCCTTTCCTCCATCTCCTGAGTTCCAGGCCTCATCCCTCTCACAGAGAGTACTTCCACTGAGTCTCAGCCTCTGGACTCTTTAAATCCACCTTCGATCTCACAACTACTGTGACCTTTCTAAAACATTATCAGATCAGATCTCCCATTGCTGAAAAGCATCCTCTAGCCATTTCTCCGCCCTCATCTTGCCTTACATCCTTAAACACACCTGGGCTCCTTCTCTGCCTAACGCATCATATTTCGAGTGTGCCAGGTATTGCCATAGTTCCACAACTCTCATGTTCCTGTGCCTTGTAGTATCCTTGTCCCCCAAACAGGTTTGGATAACATTCTCTTATCCTCAAAGTATCAAACTAAAAGCCTGGAAAGAACTTCTTGCCCCTTCCACTTCACATCCCACCTGAGATTTAGATTCCCGATCTGCATATGTTCATAATATCCCAATAACTCCTCAATTATGGCATTTGTCATGTTGAATTTTAATTATTGATTTATTTACTGACCTGCCTCTCAGACTTAACTTCCTTGAGCACACGGACTGTGTCTCATTCACTTTAGTATCCTCATTACTTAACAAAGGCACTTAACAGCCACTGGATTTATTTATTTATTCATAAATATCTAATTGAATTATCTTTCTTATTTTCATTATATTTAATGGCAAGGCACATGTATGATTGATAGTAAAGACAAATAGTATAACTAAGACCATATTCCTTTTCTTTCACTTACCATCCAGGAGTCCTAAAGAAAATTACTTAATCCTTACATAACTCCTATAAAACATAAGTGATTATATGTTGTAGATTAGAAAATTGAGATGCAGAGAACGTGATTTGATGTATATAAAGTGCTTGGAATAATTTCTGGCACATAATAAATGTTCAACAAATGGAAGTGCTTCAATTCCTATCAAATCTCAATGTAAAATCGTGATTGTTTTTAAGCTTGAAATCACAGCTCTCTCTCAAAATATGAATATTATAATAGCCTTGTGTCACTAGTGGAGTATGACTGATACGATCCTGTTGTTTTTCTTCCTGGGTTTTCCTTGGAAATGCAAAAAGCACACAGCATGTGAGACTACGGCACTGATAACGAATCCAAGGCAACTGTGCTTTAAGAACACAAAGAAAATTATGATGTGCAGGGCATTGTGTCGTGCTGCACACACACATTTGTATAACTGATGTGTGAAACAATCGGTGTCATTCAGTACAACTGCTAAGGCTGCAAAGAGAAATCATGACAGAAAATCAGTCTTTACCTATTACCCATGATATAATGAGCATCTCCATCCATGAGAAGCAGGATGTTTTCATCCTGAACAGCTGTTTTGCATTATCTGTGCTGGTTTCATTAGGAAGGAGTTTTGTGCCTTCAAATCTGTCAGCTGCGTTCATGACTAGCAGTCCCAGAAAAATGGTGAAGGAGGCTGCGTGTGCTACAAACTTCATGAATGGTCCACGCATTATTTTCCCCATCTGCCACAACACACACCAAAAGAAAATCTGAACTTTGTTTTGTACACTTTGCAAAACATACATAAATACATTCACGAATAAACATCTGCATATTCCAGTGTTCTCCTGAGATAATTGTTTATATTTATGTAATTCATGATAGAGTAATATCTTCATGCTGTTATAAAATTCTGTTCACATTCTTCACCTACATGTGCCAATGTTCTCAATTAATAGGTAAATAAATGTATTTTTCTAATAAAGAATTTTTAAATTCTTAAAATATAAAATATTGTGGAGAAAATATAGAGCATAATATCAGCATTATTCATATAAAGCAAACTAATTTAGTGGGCCTGATATATTGAGGAAGTGGCAATGAAAATATGAAACTGAGTCTACTTCACAAGGTATAGAACCTTGGTGGTTGTCCTCACATATACTTCATTGACAGGCCTGAGTGGATATTGCTATTCTGGTGATGATGTCAATGCAGTAAAAACCATGAGTACTGGCTGGGCATGGTGGCTCATGCCTGTAATTCCAATACTTTGGGAGGCCAAGGTGCGCAGATCATGAGGTCAGGAGATCAAGACCATCCTGGCCAACATGGTGAAACCTGTCTCTACTAAAAATACAAAAACTAGCTGGGTGTGGTGGTACACGCCTGTAGTCCCAGCTACTTGGGAGGCTGAGGCAGAAGAATCGCTTGAACCCGGAGGTGGAGGTTGCGCTGAGAACTCCAGCCTGGCAACAGAACAAGACTCCATCTCAAAAAAAAAATTTCATGAGTACCAAGAAGAGAACTCCCAGCTGAGGGAAGGACAGCAGGGCAGTTCCTCTAGTGTACTGGAACAATGTTCTGGAAGGACACTGGATTTAAAGCCCAACATTTTAGGTTCAGGTTCCATTTTCATTCCCTTATTAGCTGAGTAACAATGAGCACATTTCCAAATTACGTGAAAACCAGACTTTATATGAAATATGGGGACAATAAGAGCTAGTGTGCCTTTTATAGTACAAGATTCATTTCTGTCTGAGATGCACAGATCTTCACCTAGGCAGAGTGAGGATCTAGGATGTGACTAAGAGGCCTGGACATCCTCTGAAATGAACAAAACTGAAACTGTATGTGCAGTTCCCCCTGCCCTTTAGGAGACGGTTCATAGCTTTCAACAGCTTTTCAAAGGAGTTTATTATTACAGAAAACTTTACAAACTAATAAAATACAACCAACACTTAGTTGGCACTGTTTAAGTGTTTAACACTGTTAACTCGTAATCATCGCAACAATTCAAAAGAGCAGGTGCACTCTAATTCCCAGTTTGGATGAAGAAACTGAGGAAGTGAGGTCAAGAAATTTGTCAAAGGTCACATATCCCATAAGTGGTAGAGCTGGAACTTGAACCCAGGCACTCTTGTTCCTGAGTTAATACTTCTATTTGGTTTACAGAATAATTTCATACTTTCTCATCAATGTACCTACATATATAAATTATTAGTGGAAACAAGGAATTATCTTTTAAGACTTGGAAAAGATAAATGCTATCATGGAAGGAACACAATTGGTGTTCTCTATATCTATACCTTTATTTGTCTATGTGGTTTTCAAAATCATAAAAATTAGTTCTGGAAAGGGCCATATAGTTCATAACTTCTCTTGACATTTTGAATGTCAGGCCAAACACAGGATATCAGGAGATATTGTATTGTATCTACCTCTCTCTCTCTCCCCCTGGGTTTGTGTGTGTGTGTGTGCGCGTGTGTGTGCGTGCACATGTGCACGTGCATGTGTGTGCACGCAGTTGTCCTTAGGTATCCATGAGGGATTGGTTCCAGGACCTTCCATGGATACTAAAATCTGAGGCTAGGCACATGTACTTTAATACTTTAAATCATGCCCAGATTACTTATAATACATAATATCA
Source organism: Callithrix jacchus (assembly GCF_049354715.1). NCBI lineage: Eukaryota > Metazoa > Chordata > Mammalia > Primates > Cebidae > Callithrix > Callithrix jacchus. The sequence goes on along the minus strand of NC_133511.1, from coordinate 38,220,792 downwards.
TATAAATGCTATGTAAATTTTTGTTATAGGATATATTTTTAAATTGACATGTATTTGTACATATTTACAGGAAGTACATAGTGATATGTCAATACAAACAATATATCGTGATTAGATTAGGGTGATTAGCATAGCCATCATCTCAAACATCCATCCTTTCTTTGTGTTGAGAATATTCAATATCCAGTATATAGAATAATGCCAAAATAAAGTCTGTACCTGTTCAATACTGACACCATTTTTTTCAAATGTTTTCAATCTGTGGTTTGTTAAATCCAGAGATGCAGAACCCACAGATACAGAGGGCCAAAGAATACACACACACACACACACACACACACACACAAACACACATACACAGAGTTTTAAGCCAATAGATTATAGATTCTAGGATTGCAGAACCAATCCAATGTTACTTTGTAAAAATTTGCTATAGAAAAAAATGCTTAGATGACATAACCTACTAAATTGATTCAAAGACTATTTTTTGTTTCTGTTTTTTTAGATCCTTTTATAATATAACTCTCAAATAATCAAATGATGGCAAAATTAAAACAAATGATAGAAAAAGTAAGTTTGATTGCCTTCTGCCTATTGTCCTTACCTATTTTTCTTTTTAAATATAAACTGTTAAAAAAAAATCAATGTTATATTTCCATGATGTGTTATACATACAATTTTAATTCTATGTTTTATGTATGATTTATTTTAATCATGTATTAAAGCAAATAAAAATGTATTTCAAGAATCCTTATCTTTCTCATGGGAAAATCCATTATAAATCCTAAACCATTTTTAAAATTCTCCATTTATTTGACTGTTTTGGGAAGCATGGGATTAGGGGCAATGACTGTTAGTGAAATTCATGAAAAACTTATTTATCACCTTCCAGGTTCCAGAAAGAATAAGCAGCAGACTTCAAGGACATCATACTGTAGAGTGTAAGTTAAAGTAGAACCAAATAAATACATAAATAGAAAACATGAGGTTGGGGACATAAAATGGAGTTTAAATAAAACTATGTACATTAGAATGAGCCACAAATCTGAAAACTCTGGAACCTTAGTTTAGCTGTCCTGGACACCTCTAAAGTTAATCTTCAGTTTTCAGGGCAGGGTGTCTGATCTGTGTGCCTCACCCCTACCTGGCTTCCCTTTATTCTCCACTGGCCTACTGACCTTTACATAATATTACTCTTCCTTTATTTTATGCTAAGGGGAGTATCAATCCAGGCATTTTCTTCTGCTTATTAAAAGTCTTAGGGTATTTTTTGATTTGTTTGTTGGTGGTTTTTTGTTTTGTTTTGTTTTGTTTAGCAAACAAAAAGCTGGTTGCCTAGAAACTGAAATGGGCATGTTCTAAACCTCACAGCCTTTATTTTTCTTACAAAAATTGGGAATTGCATTTCTCTTTAAAATAAGGGTGATTTGGGCATCTCTCATTAGACTTTAGGAATTAAAGCAAGTTACCCTTTTTAGTAAAAAACTGCAAAGGAGGAGAGCTAGATGAAGAAATTGAACAACTGATGTACCTGGAAAATGACTGAGGATAAGGACTGAAATAAACACCTGTCTTTAAATATTATATGTCATACTCTCTTTATGTATTTATTGATGACTAAATACCTAGCTACTCAATACTGCCGAGAAATGGAAGGTTGAGACTAGCTTAAACTAAAATGATTTGAAATTACAGTGTGACTATTTTTATTGTAATGAGCAAAAATAATTGATATTTGGACTATAGTATAAGAAAGATCAAGTGAAAACAAAAGGAATTTTGGAAAGGGGAAAAAAGAAAACCAACTTTTGTTTCCTATAGCAAAACCAACTTTAAATAGAAGTAGGGACTCACTCAGTCACAGTGCATACACCTGCAATTTGATCTTATATATGGATATATTGGAAAATCCAAAATATTTTAAATATATTTGGAATAAAACCACCAATTTAGCTGAAGCAATCTCCTCCCACAAAAAAAAATCCTGTGGCCTGTAAAGCATATTTACGTTTGTTGCAAATGGAAAACTATAAAATAAGTTTTATCATCATGCCTCAAAGGATAAAATAGTAAACAGTAAAATAGGTTTTGGATAGGAGAAAAAAAATACCTTGACAGTGTCCTTTTAATTTGATTATTAGCCTCAATGTTCATAAACGAGGATGGAAAACAGAGGCCAGAAAGAAATATGACCAGTGAAGAAGAAATAGTAAAGGAAGTCAGTTTAATTAGAATTCAATCAAAATTTAAGAAATGTGTAATTCTAAGGACTGCCAAAAATAGTCTGTGTCAAAGCACCAGACACTCTGGAAGATATTATGCTTTCTAACACACTGGTTCTGGACAAGGAAAATTATTCAGTTTAGGAAAGAGATTATAATTTAACTGGTCACAGAATGAGAACAGGTATAATTTAAAAACTCCCCCCAGTTTAATTTAATTTAAATCTCAGATGACTCAGGAAATATAAGGAGAAGAAGAACAAAGACACTACCTACATAAATAAAACTTACATTCTAGTGAGGATGGTTTAGAAATGTGTTTGTCTAAATTTAAGGGTTATCAGTGCAATTTTGTTACACAAGTAAACTGCATAGTGGTGAAGTCTTGGCTTTTAGTGTACCAATCACTCAAATAATACACATTCTACCCATTAAATACTTTATCACCACCCATCCCTCTTCTGCACCCCCACTTTTCTAAGTCTCCAATGTCTATCATTCCACACTCTATGTCCATGTATACACATTATTTTTCCAGGCAAAATCTGTCATTTCTGTTAAAAGGGGAAAAATGTAACTTTCTAGATGAAAATCTGTACTATAGATATCATTTCTAGTAAATTGCACTATTTTCATTTTATTTTCCTCATTTATATTTTATGTATCTAAGATATCAAATTTTGGCCTTATATATTTTTAAGGGAAAAATATCTATGATGATGGATTTTACTCTCATGAGAAAATGTCCAGTTTCCAGTAGTTCCTGTCATCATTACTAGAAATAATTATGTTTCCACTGTCTAAAAGGCTTTGCACAAGCTTTCTAGCGTGAGTCATTTTGAACAGTCTTTATATGGCTAAAACTCCACATATTACCAAGTAATTAGAAAACAATACATTGTAATAGTGATGTTTGTGTTTGCTCCCACATATTATGAACGTTTGAAAATAAATCATGCCCATGTTTACGCAGGGAAAGTGACCCTACTGATAGTTCTGTCTACACAGCACATTAACAGCCAGCAGACATTTAGCCACTAAGCTTCAGAATTGTTTCAATCTGCTTCTCAGAGTTAAACAGATCCAGGGACATGGCTTCAAAACATGAAGAATAGGCTTGTTAGCAATGCAGGACACAAATTCCTCTACTTGTTAAAGGAATGATAGGTCAATATTTCTCAAACCTATCCTGTCACACAAATGTTAGATCCATCTGAACAGAACATTTTTACCAAAGTCTGGGCAGATAGCTTTTGCTAAGAAAATAGGCTATTTCTGCCCTCAGGTTCTGGTGTACTTAGTCCCTAAAATATATATATATATTCTTTACTGAAACAAGTATTAATTAGTATTTACATGATGACCTTTCATTTAAGATTCATCTTGTCATATTAGCTAAAATAAATACAGGACAAAACTTTCATCTCAAATTTTGCCAGAGGAGAAACAGAAAAAGTGTTCAACTTTTAGGACGTCATTTGAAATACATGCTCAATGGTACTACAACCTCATTAAAATATATAAAAGAATATGCATAGATATACATAGAGAAAAGAGTCAAAGAAAATAAATGAATATAGTTACTGAGTTTTCCTTCACACATTAACAGTGGTGATATTACAGGTGAATTTCAACTTTTCCATTTTTTTATTTCCTATAGCAAATATGTATTATTTTAAAATATTAAAAGTAATAAAAAATTATTTAAACTCAAACAAGCATTATTTTGTAATATTACAAACAATAAAGATTACTGTAACCAACTATAATTGCCTGAAATTTTCATTTTGGAGATAAGATTTTTCCCCACGTAAGACATACTTCTAGTAGATAATAGAGGTCCAAGCTTCACATACATACCTTGCTGCATGGAGCAAACCAGTAAATCAGAGCCAGGAAGGGCAGTCCAATGGCAACAGCAAGTACCACGAGGAACTTGACCACCATTGTCTGCTGTCGTAAACCAGAAAGATTCTCATACCAGATGGAAAGAAGTTGCTGTTGGCAGTTTGGATGAGCTACAAACTAGCAGGGAAGTGATGAAACATTTAACAGTTTGATTAAAGAAAGGTTCAGCATAAACAATTCTCATGTGTTCTAATAGTTCCATGCTTTCTGATGAAATGTAATTAGAATTAAAGAGCAAACATAAAACAAAGGCAAGAAGCAAATGGCAAAAGGTTCTAATATATTTTACATAAATTTGAAGGTTTCAATTTATCAAACTTTTCCTTTTTGACTAATGAGCTTTCTTTCAAAGCATAGAAAAAGTTTTAATTCAATATTATAAAAAGATTAATCTATGTTTTACATAGGGCTTTTGTGATTATATAGTTTTTCATCTAGAAAGATATCATATTAACTCAGTTGCCTAAATTCTTTTAAAAAATACCACCTTTCCTGCACTGACCTAAAATGTCATACATTTTATACTAAATTCCCATTTGTATATGGGTCTGTTTCTGTACTGCCTATTCTGTTCTATTGATCTCTCCTTCTATTCTTTACAAAAGCTTTTAATTAAGAAGCCTTTAAATTTCAATATTTATTTTCTGAGGGAATTTTTTTAATTCTCATATATTTATTTTTACAACTGAGCCATACATATGGCAGAATTGTTTAATATACAGAAAAGCAATATCCCAAAATAAAAATTGGTAAAGAATATTAAAAGGTTATACAAAGGACAGATTATATAAAAGAACTACAAGTGCATCTTAAGGTTGGTTAACCTCAAAGGTAATTGAAACAAGATAAAATGTTTATCCACTCAGAATGGTAAAGTTGGACAATACCATTGTGGGTGGAAGAAATAAGCCCAGTCACATGCTGTTGCTGTGTATGGAAACTGGTATGCCACTTTTGAAGGAAAAGCTAGCAAATGTTTGGAAACCTAAAAATAAAAATTTGACATATTAATTCCACATCTAAGAATTTTGTTTACAGGTAAAAGTCATGCAAGTAAGCAAGCTATATGAACAAATATGTTTGTTGTATAAAAAATAAACAAAAATGTAACAAAAATCTGAAAATTATAATAAACATCCCTAAATAGTAAACAGATTAAATGAATATAATGAGATAACAATGCATTTTTTAAAAAGATCAAGTGGACATTTATTGACTGATAGGTGAAGTCCAAGAAAGAAATTTGTGTTGAGAAACGTAACAATGGTTCCTTATTCTTCATTCAGAACTGGAAAAATGGGGAGGAGACATGTTTATAGTAATTGAAAACTTATCATAGGCATATACTACTTTTATTAGAAAAATCTACCTTCAAAAGCATTTTTATATTTTATTTATTTACTTATTTTGTGACATAGTCTCGCTCTATCACCCAGCCTGAAGTGCAGTGACATGAACTTGGCTCGCTGCCACCTCTGCCTCCAGAGTTCAAATGATTCTCCCACCCCAGCCTCCCAAGTAGCTGGGACTACAGGTGCACACCACCACATCCAGCTAATTTTTGTAGTTTTAGTAGAGACAGGGTTTCACTATGTTGCCTAGGCTGGTCTCCAACTGCTGATCTCAAGTGATCCACTTGCCTCTGCCTCCCGAAGTGCTGGGATTACAGGCATGAGCCACTGCACCTGGCCAACTTTTTAAAAGATATCTCATATAACCTAAGAAAGTAGAGAATGGAGACAATACTTGAAGACAGTGACTAAAAATATTTCACAAATGAAGATGCAGCTGGAGGAAAGTCTAATGCAGTAAAGAAGGAATTGAAGGCATTATTGGAAAACAGCAACAAATGGGATAACGGAGTCAAGTCTCAAATGGTAATGTTCTTGTCTTATAACAAGTATTTCAGAATTTGGATACATGAAGTCATTATTACAGCATTAGCCCAGTCAAAGAAAGTGGCAATCCCTGCAAAATTCTGTTTCAATACGTCTAGATTTTAAAGACTGGCATTTAGTGTAGGTAAAGTGCCTCACAACTAGTACAAATGCTTATGATTTGTTAGAGAATCTGCCTAGTACAACTGTTAATTAGAAAATTCTAGCTCAATCTAACAATATCAACCCTTTATCCTTATTTAGCACCAACAAGAACCAAAATAATGTAAACGGGCTTCATGCCTGACCTTACTTTTTTGACTTCATATTTAATGGCAAGTTTTAAACGGCTGAGATTTGGGCGACCATGATCACCACTCTGGAGCGTCTCAACATCCCCATTCAGAATGGCCTCGACTTCTTCTGTGTTTCTGCACAGATCAAGGAGTCCAACAACAAAGTCTTTGCACTGCACTGACAGTTTTTTGTAGTCATTCTAGGGAAGACAAAGCAAAACAAAAGCAATAATGTAGAAGCAGCACATTTTACTATGCTTCAGACTTGAAGAATTTTACACCTCAAGAGAAACATTCTGTTTTTAGTTTTACTGTTCATTTATCATATTTCAATTGCTGTTCCTGCTGACCTCTAAAATAATTTAGCACATGAATATTTTCTTCATACCCTCAAAAAGGAAATTTATTTAAAGCATAATCAAAGCTATTTTAAAAAGAGTACACTGGCTGGGTGTGGTGGCTCCTGCCTGTAAAACCCACACTTTTGGAGACCAAAGTGGGCAGATCTCTTGAGCCCAGGAGTTGGAGACCAGCCTGAGCAACATAGCAAAACCCTGTCTCTAAAAAATACAGAAAAAATTAGTCTGGAGTGGTGGTGTGTGCCTGTAGTTCAAGCTACTTGGGAGGCTAAGACAGAGATCACCCAGGGAGGTCGAGGCTGCAGCGAGCCATGATCATCCCACTGCCACTCCAGCCTGGGCAAAGTGAGACCCTGTCTCAAAAAAAAAAGCGTATCTTGTACTAAACTCACCTGTTGACCCAGAAGAAATGTAAAATAACCAACCTTTTCCACAGCACGATCATAGGACTTTGCATACATCATCTCCTTCGTGGGTACAACTTCATCAGTTAGGCACATGATATACATTTAAACTGTGTTGATAAACTTGAGCAGCATAGAACATTGGAAAGGTTCCAGAGAAGAGCAAGCACATATCTATTTAACAGATTTTCACTGAAGAACTTTATATTGCAGCCACATGGTCAAAAGATGAAATCTAGACATAGAGTCTACAATTTGTGACTCTTTAGAGGAAAGAAAATTTATTCAAACACTGTTGTAGTTTTGTAGTTTGTTGCTAACTATCTAATACTCTATTGGGAAGACTAAAACCGTGCAGGTCACATTCAGATTACCATAAACTCATATCATATTTCTATATGGCATCAATTTACATCTTAATTCATGCCTTTATAGTATTTCCTCGCATTATTTTCTTACACTAGGACCACCTATAACCAAATGCTAATCAAGAAAGCCTGTTAGTTAGAGCAGTGGTATTCAATTTTTTTGGCTTCCCTGGGCTACATTGGAAAAAGAATTGCCTTGGGTCACACAAAAAGTACACTAACACAAATAATAACTGATTAACTTAAAATGTTTTCACAAAATATCTCTTAATGTTTTTAGAAAATTTACAGATTTGGGGCTGCATTCACAACCATCCTGGGCCACATATCTGACCCACATGTCCTTGGGCTTTGGACTGGACAAGCTAGAGCTTGTTGTTTTGCAGATGGATGGTATTATCTCATTTAATCTTTACAATTGCTCAGGTTGAAATATGTGTCCAAAATCACCAACTGGTAAGCACCAATATCAAACTTTAAGCCTAAATTTTCTTGGCCTCAAACCTTTTTGCCTTTGAGATAATGCCACTTTATCTCTCTTGTTTGGAGAGTGCTTTTCTACTTTGATTTTTGAAACAACTGAGGGGACAAGCAGGGAAAATACTATTCCCATTTTGCACATGAAGAAACTAAGGTTCTCTGAAACCACGCAGCTTCAATGACAGACTTTTATCTTAAACCCAGTGCTGCAGATTTAAAGTCAGTTGCCTCCTCTTGAAACCAGTGTCTTGTAGGATAAAAAGATTTCCTTGGAGAGATCAAGGGAAATGTATGTGATTCTGGATGTCAGTCAATAAGGCCATAATGGGGGGCAGTCTGTATGGAGAACAGGTTAATCGTGAGTTTGTGTAAGGTACCTGCTTGGGCTCCTTTCTGTAAATCGTGCTGAAAGTGAATTTCAGTACATTTTAGTAACTGCTAAACAGTCTACAATTTGCTAAACTGCAGGTCTAAAAAGATTCCAGAAAAGCGAATTAATAAAGCAAATTGTGTCTTCCCTGAGAATAGCTCAGACTACTTATAAACAGATGTCTGGGCAGATAGTCTACAGAGAGTTACAAGGAAACAGCTTTGCTCATCTTTTTTTTTTAAATGGAGTCTTGCTTAGTCCCCCAGTTTAGAGCGTACACTCAGGCTAGAAAGCAGTGGTGCGATCTAGGCTCACTGCAACCTCCACCTCCCAGGTTCAAGCGATTCTTGTGCCTCAGCCTCCCGAGTAGCTGGGATTACCGGACTGTGCAATTGAATCCAGCTAATGTTTGTATTTTTAGTAGAGATGGGCTTTCACCATGTTGGCTATAGAAAAGAGTCTATTAGGGCCATGGGGACAAACTTTTAGATACGGAGGTACATATTTATCTGTGTCCACTAAACTATAGTATAGTAGTTAGGACTTGGTAGTTTAGAGCTGAATATACCTGCAATCAAATCCCAACTCTTCTACTAATAAGCCATGTGACCTTTAATAAGTTAGAACCAGTCTATGTGGTAAAGGTTCTTATTACTCTCATTTTACAAATGAGAAAACTGAGACTCAGTGAGATTAAGTAAGCATTAAAGAGACTCTGCATGCCAAGGACTTAGCGTGGTTATGAGCATTTAGCAAGCATTCGATAAAGTGTAACTACTTGCGGGTGGATCACGAGGTCAAGAGGTCAAGACCATCCTGGTCAATATGGTGAAACCCCATCTCTACTAAAAATACAAAAAATTAGCTGGGCATGGTGGCACGTGCCTATAATCCTAGCTACTCAGGAGGCTGAGGCAGGAGAATTGCCTGAACTCAGGAGGTGGAGGTTGCGGTGAGCCGAAATTGCGCCATTGCACTCCAGCCTGGGTAACCAGAGCAAAACTCTCTCAAAAAAAAAAAACAAACAAACAAACAAAAAAAGGGTAACTACTTTATCTTATATCATCAAAGACAAGATCTGAAAACTGGCCATCTCTTGACATTCATAAATTATCATAGAGCTAAGACAAAATTTAATGCACCTGGCTGCTTTTGAATGTAGAGCTCAATTATAATGAATTCTTAGTCCTTTTAAAGGCAGCAAAGTAATTGTCAAAATCAGCGCTCTAAGAAAGTTCAGATATATTTAGATATTTGAAAAGAAATTATGATCGTTCAAATGTAGGTAACAATTTTTTAAAGCAGAAACCAGATGGACTGAAAAAGTAAAGTGTGAGAGCTTTGTGGTATTTAACACCTTAATCTATAATTTTTTGTCCAATTCATCACTAATTCCTAAGACATTTTCTTAAGCAAAAAACCTATTTAGGAGAGAAAGAAAGAATAAGACTATGATTTCAGAAATACACACTTTTTTTCTACTCAGGAAATCATTTACAAATATTTTCTTATTTTAACTTGCAGACATTACTATTATTAATTCATATTTTAAGCAATTGACATGTAAATTCACTCAAATAAAATGTTAGTGATAGTTTATTAGCCAGAATGCAGCACTATGATTTTGGTTCCTTAATAGGAAAAATGAAGCTGATGGGCTGACTAAATTCTGGGTCATGTCTTTGAATCACACACCTACACCATACATTCATTAATCAGTTATGGGTGCTTGCCTATTTACCTATGAAAAGCTGAAAAGAGTTAACTGATAGTGGGCTAATAAAACAGTTTAGAAACCATTAAAAAAAAAAGCCCTGTTAAAATTATCCTTTCAAAGGATCCTCTTGGTTGAATTTTAGATAATAGATGTTATGATTTGTGATTTTAATCTCTGGCTCTTCTTTCTATATAAAGAATGACGTGGTTTCACCATGTTGACCAGGATGGTCTCGATCTCTTGACCTCGTGATCCACCCGCCTGGGCCTCCCAAAGTGCTGGGATTGCAGGCTTGAGCCACCGCAAACCCCGTCTCTACTAAACATACAAAAAAATTAGCTGGGCATGGTGGCGCTTGCCTGTAATCCCAGCTACTCAGGAGGCTGAGGCAGGAGAATTGCCTGAACCCAGGAGGCAGAGGTTGCAATGAGCCGAGATCTCACCATTGCACTCCAGCCTGGGTAACAAGAGCATAACTCCGTCTCAAAAAAAAGAATGACATTTACTTCATAGAAACTAACGGGAAAAATGCATGTCTGTTTCTCAGTAATCTACTGTGTGGGCCCTGAAGATGGAAGACCTGGGTTTGAAGTTTACTAGCTATGTGACTTTACATAAATGATTTAATCTAAAGTCACATAGCTAGTAAGCTTCAATCCCAGGGTACTAATATTATTCCCATTTTAAATGCAAGGGTTAGAAGCTTTAACCCTTGCATTTAAAATGGGAATAATATTAGTACCCACGAATAAGGGTTGCCGTGAAAATTATACATGATAATGAATGCCAAGTTCCTGGCACAGGGTAGTGCAGATTCATGATGATGATTATTGTTTATTTCACAAACAGTATCCAGCTCTTCACAGTTCCCCATCACAAAGCTATGCTATCAAATATAAAGTCATGTTGAAATTCCTGGATATTATCTGCAAACACTGGCAATAAAACTATTCATATATTTTCACAACAAATAGTTTATGCACAGCACTGTGATAGATACTACTATGATGGCAGTTTATAAAATGAGATTATAATGTGAAGAGTAAGCGTTTTCATCTCTTCCACCTCACAGTTAGCAGCAGAGGCACTGACACGCAAGAACTACCTGAGACTGGATATTTATAAAAAAGAGAGGTTTAATTGGCTAATGGTTCTAATTGGGCTATACAGGCTTCTGCTTCTGGAGAGACCTCAGGAAACTTACAATCACGGCAGAAGGAAAAGGGGAAGCAAATAACTTCTTCACATGGCAGCAGGAGAGACAGAGAATGAAGGGGGAAGTGTCACACACTTTTAAACCATCAAATCTCATGAGAACTCACTCACTAGTATGAGAACAACAAAGGGGAAATCCATCCTCATGATGCAGTCTTCATCCACCAGACCCCTCCTCCAATTCTACATGAGATTTGGGCAGGGACACAAATCCAAAGCATATCAATAAGACAGGTGTATAACACTATGATATATGCAGTGTTACACTGGCCAGCCATTCTCCTTGGGGCCAAGTATAACTCTGGGGCTCTCTTCTCCTCAGGATAATTGTCACCAGATGGCACAATGATCATGGAGCTCTGTCACAGCTGATGTGGTGATGATTAACAGGCATTTATAAAGCATCTACTATGTGGGGTTGTGAGGACATAAAAGTTAATCAGACACTATTCTATAGAAAAGGTAAAAATAAATGGAATACAATTTCAGAACAAGAATTGAAGAAAAACATTTCCCTAGATATGTCAGACTTTTTCTATTGATTGTTGCCATCAGCAGTGGCTGCTTAGTTACCTTAGTTGTATTAAGTGGTTGGTTATATACACTTAATACAATGTCTGGTTAGCTTTTACTCTTCCCTTTGCACAAGAATCTTCAGGTCCTAATGAAAGAAACTACAAAGCTTGAAGAGCAGCAATGAAGGTAAACAGGTAGTTTCAGGGGCTGGGGTTGCTCATGAAGCAAACTACAGCCCTTAACTCCCTGACTGTTGACTTGTCATAAACCTACAATCCTGTGAGAATGAGATTTTCTCTCCCCATCTGTTTCAAACTACAATAGGAAATTCAAAGACAAGAACCCACATACACACATCCCCATATCACTTCACTGCATTTATTTGTTTACATTTCTGCCTCTCTTGAATAGATCAAATATCCTTCAAGACAAGGATTACGTCTTATTCATCTTTGAATCCTCCCAACCTAACATGGTGGGAGGCACGCAGTAGGTAATCAACACATTTTGCCAACTGATGAGAAGAAAGGAACATAGCTGGGTTACAAAGCACACCTGGATTTGAATTTCTACCCTGCCACTTAAATTACGATATGATCTTGGAAAGTTTATTTCATTTGCTGGCCTTTGAATTTCACCTCATTAAGGACAATTTAAATTCTGCTATAACACAGAGTGTAAATAACAGAATAATTCATAAAGCTCACCTAAGGCACACTGTCTTCTTCCTCTTTGGTCAGGATCCAAGCCCCATGCTTCTGGAGCTATGATTTTGCCTTGCAGACTACTTCACGTGTACGTGGCACCCTTTAGCACCCTGTTAAGGTCTGATAATGGTGACACCATCTTTCTACCAACAAAAAGTACTTTTCAAAGCAGCTATTTTATTGGAGGATAGTTACCATTTGGATATTATATACTAGAACATAGCAACTGTTTAAAAACAGGCAAGGCAGTAGTTTCTCTACCCTTCCTCTTTCTCAGAGTCAGCAGCAGAGGCATCTGGAGGGCTATGTGCACATCACGTGCAGACCTCTAGGAAGATGTAAAGGAGCTGGAAGACCTCCAGGAAAGCTCTCTATCCAGAATGACAGAGAAGAGGACAATTCCTGCTGTATATAAGAGGGGATTTTTTTCCTTCTTTAATTTTTACTTTTCTTTAAGTTCTAGGACAGATGTACAGAATGTGCAGGTTTGTTACATAGGTATACATGTGCCATGGTGGTTTGCTTCAACATCAACCTATCATCTTAGGTTTTATGGCCTGCATGCATTACGTATTTGTCCTAATGCTTTACCTCCCCTTGCTCCCCAGCCCCTGACAGGCCCCGGTGTGTGATGTTCCCCAAAACAGAGGATTTTTAAGGGGAATAAAAGGTAACATTGTGTGCGACTACAAACAACCTAAAAAGTAAACAGATTCAAAAAAAGGAAATTAGAGACATAAGTCATAGGCATATATCGAGATACTAAAAAGAACTTAAGAATTCTGGGGAATGTATTTGTGGACAAGACCATCCCTGGTATTTATCTCCTTGTCTTTAAGTCTGTTTTCCCCTATTTAAATTAAAACTCAAGTCAAAGAGAGAAACCAAGAGTTTTTGCTGCCCTTCTCTGGTATCAAAACCAGTCAGTTTTGGGTTTTCTATTTTTTACTGATTTTGTATGTGTTGTCAATCTTAACCCAATTTTTAGTTTAAGATGGCTGAGGTCTCATACTACCAAAGCCTAAAACAATTTATAAAGATTCAATATAAAAACTAAAATAGAATGGGTAAAAAAGTTATGTTTTCCTCCATTTTCTTTAAAAACCTGCTACTCCCCAACATCTCTTGGTTTTCTTTTTGTTCCTGTGGCTCCATCTAATAGTTATAGTTCTCGGCTGAGGTCTGGTATCACCTCTGCTTAGAACCAGCTACACATGTAGTGATATGAGTAACAAAATCTTTGGCTTAGAAGGTTCAAGGCACAGGCTAAAATTGCCTCAGAAACCCAGGAACATCTCCCATGTTCTCTTTTGTTAATGGACTATGGGTTATTATAGTAGGGGACAATTTGGAAGGAACTTATAAAAGCAAGCTGTATATTGGAGCTTACAAAATCTTTATGAAAAGTTTCATTCATGAACCTGGAAACCATAATTCTCAGCAAACTGACACAAGAGCAGAAAATCAAACACCGCATGTTCTCACTCATAGGCGGATGTTGAACAATGAGAACACATGGGCACAGGGAGGGGAGCACTACACACTGGGGTCTGTTGTGGGGAAATAGGGAAGGGACAGCGGGGGGTGGGGAGCTGGGGAGAGATAGCATGGGGAGAAATGCCAGATATAGGTGATGGGGAGGAAGGCAGCAAATCACACTGCCATGTGTGTACCTATGCAACAATCTTGCATGTTCTTCACATGTACCCCAAAACCTAAAATGCAATAAAAAAAAGAAAAAAAACTATCATTCCCTGACTGTCACAAAATAGACTGTCTTCAAATGGGGGTACGTGAATACTTTCCAAGAGGTTGCAGAATATTGACAAATTTTAGGGAATCAATTTGCAGAACTTCCACTTTCCCAAAATGGATTTCCTTGAAAATAGATCTTTTGCTGTTTTAGAAAAGTAATTCACTCTCACCCACTCACTCATGTAGCAAACAACAGAGAGTCCCCCTTTTACACTATCCAAGTTCTATAAACCCTGCAGGGCTTCCTGTATTTCCCTGAATAAATACACATTTCTGCTGAAGATGAAGCTTACTGATAAAAGTGCAGTACCTTGGCTCTTTTTGGAATGTTCCAATTTCAGATGTAGAGTGCAGAGTAGAGACAGAAACAAAGACTATTTGTAATGACTTCACCTCTTCATTTGCCAACAATTATCAAAGAATGAATGCTTCTTGCGTGAGAGTCCAGAAAGAGTTAAGCAAAGACAGCATCAGGAGGGAATACTGAATACCAAACAATCCTTTGTCATGTATTTAAATGTAAATGATTCCTTTATGTTATTCTTAATATCTTTCAGATGTATCATTAGCTAGAAGAAAAAGTATCTCAAACAGGCAAGGCAGAAAACTTACAGTGATTCTTTAAATTTGTGACTTGGAATAGTTTACATAACCCAAAATTTTTACAGGATATGGTCAAAACCCATGGATAAAACTTTTATGTGATTTCTTTCCAATTTAGTATTTGTAATTCAGTATGATAGTTATCAAGTCATATCTAGAAATACTTATTTCAACTACAGTTTATCCTCTTAATTTTTTCCAGAAAATCTTTAATCATTTATATGTCATCTAAACAAAGTCTAAAGTAACATACTGGCTGCCATACCAACTAATTTTTAGCTACACACACACACATATATATAGTATATATGTAAATAGTATGTATATATATATATATATACACACACACACACACAATATAAAATGTGTATATATACACACGCACATTTTTCTTTCATTATACAGCAAAAGTGTGAACGTTCTTAATACCACTAAAGATACATCTAATAAGAATTGTGTCATATAGTTAAAATTTATTTTTCAAAATGTGTACATATTATTTTTAGCAACTGGGTTCATGTTTATAGTTTTTGATTAAATATATCAATAATAAATATAATGATAACTCTTTCCAGAGTATTTTCAATATCTAGAGCCTTTTAACAACAGGAAATGAAACAAAAATTCTAAAATTTTATATACGTGTGTGATATATATATTTTATTTATAAATGATATATGTTATGTATATAAGTAATTTTAAGAGACTTTGCAATAAAAACATGTAATGTTAGGAATCACATTTGTGAAGGAATTGGACTGAAAATATAACCTCAAGGAGTGAAAGGAAAAGTGCAGCCATTCTGAACATTCAAGAAGAGGTTGTTCGCTTAGTTGTGGTGGGCATGAAATCATCATAGCATTTAAAGTCCTTTGGATATCGCTGAAGGAAAAATTGAAGAGTTCTATTCTTAAATGGCAATATGCACACCATGCAGAAGTCATATGCCTTAAAAATATTTATACTTACAAAAGACAAAAAATATATCAATTTTTAAATGTGCACATGAACACAGAATTTTTTTAACATCTTTCAGATGGAAAGGGAGGAAAGAAAAATAAAAGACCATGAGCAGGGAGGATCTCCTGTGGCCAATACCATCTCTCAGGTCCCTGTGAGGCTGACTAGGCCTATGCTATCCAGCCTCAGTGACTTTAATTTTCTGAGACTCTCAGGGAGCTATTTAAAAAGATTTAAAAACAAAGACTGAAAGACTGAAAGGCTATGTGCAGGCATGTTTGCAGTATATCAGTGTTTATTTCTTGATGGCAAAATTAGGAATGATTTTAAAAACTTTCTTCATTTTTATTTTATTTGTAACATGGCTATGTGTTATTTTAAAGAAAGAAAAAAGAAGTTATTTTTAAGGGTAGATGCAGCAGACTTAGGAGCAAACCTCAACTCAGAGATGCCAACTTCTCTAGTCCTGTAAGATCCCACCCTGCTGTAAACTGAGGCTGGAATGCTGGGACAGTGGGATGCTGGCAAAAGGGTTAGTGTCGCAGTAGTCATAGGTCATGGGGGAATGTGATTTCCCTGTGAGTTTACACACAAAGGCAATGGAGCTTCACCCTCACATGCGGCTGTTTTTTCATCTGCTGTTCTAACTAATTTCAAAGAAGAAAAACATTTGTTTTAATGTTTGACACCTGGCAAGGAAGAAACCTTTTCTTGTTTCTTGTTTTTGTAAAATCGCCTTAAAAATCAAGCCAATAACTGTCCTTTCTCCTTGTGCGATAATTTTGATTCAGGTTTCTAATTATAAAATTTGTCAAGTTCCAGGACATACTTTATAAAAGCATTTTTTAATCTAATTTTTGAAAGTTTTTTTCTTTTTTTTTGAAGGAGTCTTGCTCTTGTCACCCAGGCTGGAGTACAGTGGCGTAATCTTGGCTCACTGCAACCTCTGCCTCCCAAGTGCAAGTGATTCTCCTGCCTCAGCCTCCTGAGTAGCTGGGATTACAGGAACCCACCAGCACATCCAGCTAATTTTTGTACCTTCAGTAGAGATGGGGGTTTCACCATGTTGGCCAGGCTGCTCTCTAACTCTTGACCTCAGGTGATCCACCTGCCTCGGCCTCCCAAAGTGCTCGGATTACAGGCATGAGCAAAAGAGATTTTTAAAAAACATTAATAACATACTCCTAAATACATTTATGTTTTCAGTTAGATTTATCTTTTCTTTGCTTTGAAAATTTCACAGAGGCAGGGCATTATCAAAAAGGTATGCTTGTTCAGAGGCTCTAAGTAGCTGCTAAAGATAATGAAGCTAATAGAGAAGCATACATGGGAGGAAAATGCCTAATCCATATATTTCACACCGATGAGAGCAGAAAGAAGGCTGTGATAAACAGGGAAAAGAATGTCCATATCTTTACATCTTCATCATTGTAAGAGGCCTCAACATTTTGCAATGCATTTAGGGACCATGAAGAGTTCACATACTGGTTGGATGTGATTCTTCCCCTCTCTGAGCCACTAGCCCGCTCCTCACTCCGTGAGGTCATACCTAATATGATAGTTACTACACACAGATCTTTTCTATTACCTTGGATTACAAACTAATTGAGGACAGGATTGCTGACTGAATTGTCTTTGTATTTTGTACTACCTCGCCATCCTCATCCTCAACTATCCCTAGTTAAAAAACAAACGGGCTCAAAAGGTGTAGGCAAAGGGATTAATGAACAAATAAAGAATATAATAGTCTTCCGTGGTTTAGAGAAAGCATGTAAACAACATACAGTAGAGAAAACACGAAATTAAGAAGTGAAATTAATTAAAATTAGTAATAGATTTTGAAAATGATTAATATCAATCAGAGTTCAAAATGATTTAATTTGAATCAGGTGAACTTCTCTGTGTCCTAGGAGTCAAGCGAAAAGTAGTAAGAATCTGAGACAGGGTTGGAAAGGACCATTTTCTTGTCTTGCCCTGTTAGCTACCAGATAGCTGGAAGAAAAGCACCTTTCTCCACCTTGGGCATTTCAGTGGTCTTTTTCCTCCTCCAACCCTTTCTGGATAGACAGGAACTGAGGATAGAGGGACACATGACATCTGATACTGAGGTGAAACATCAGTGACAGTGACACTAAGAAGCTGTCCAGGACAGATTGGGCTGCAATCCCTCAAGCAGTATAGAAACAAGCCTTCTCGCAGCATTCAGAACAGAAAAAATAAAACCAATATTCACTTTTGTAAAACATTGTACTTGATGAATCCAACCTGTTTCCAACCTGCATTATTTGGTAAAGGAGATAAGCACATCATAAATATCAATAACACATGGTAAAAGGTGATGGGCACTAAAAGTCAGATCAGAACTACCTCAAACTGGCAGAGGGAGTCTAGAGATATCTGTGGGGAAGATCTTGGGCTAGGGTTGCAAGCTTTCATCCTCTCCAAATGTAGCAAAGCCATACGGAGAATGGCAGCATCTGACACCATTTCTCTCTCCAGATACCTCTTACTAAGAGATGGACTGCTCAGAGTTCTCATTTCCCACTATTTCATATCTACAGTCTTTCGCTTTTGCTGGTAACTTGGCCTAAGATATCTTTTCCCTCATTCTTTGCCTTCCAAATTTTTATTTATTCTACCATATAGAGCTGAAATGCCATCTTACACATAGCTTTCCTGAAATGTGCTAGGAATGAAATACTGTCTTCCCTGAATTTCTACATTACGTTGCTTTTACCACTACCTGGTAGTTTTGTTTATATTTTTATTCAGGTGATCATTTGTGTCTCAAGTCAACTGTGACTCCCTTAAGCTTATTCTTCTTTCTGACCTCAACAGCATCTATCACTGTGCTCTGAACATAGAAATAGTGCTTTATGGGAGAAAAAGCCTGGGCTTTTCAGAGCGCAGCATACCTGGATTCTGAACCCAGCTCTGTCATTTCCCATTTGTTGATCTTGGGCATTAGCACAACTTTCTATGCCTTCATTTACCCATCCAGACAGGAACTAATAATATCTTCTCAAGAGGGATGGATAAAGATTAGATATAATAAATGTAAAATGTCTGGCAGAGAGTAGAGCATCACTAAATGGTAGCGATAACTTTTGCTACAATGATTATAATAAAGAGCTTGTTGGATAAATTTATAAAATTACCTAGCGTCCACAGTAACTAGGACAGTGCTGAGTACATGGTGGAAGCTGGTAAATATACCTTGACTCTAGCTTGTGGATGGTGAAGTGTCTGTTGTTAATGACCTACCTTGAACTCTTTCTCAATATTGGCCAGCACTGCCAGTTCATTGCTAAGTTCTAGAGCCGTCATGACTGGATCTTCACTAGACAATGACAGGTAAGCTGGACTTGCCAGGCCTTTATAGGCATTAATCCTAGATCTGGAGTGGCTAAATGAGTCATGCTTCTGTTTCTGGTTGCAGTCATTGCACTTGCAGAAATAATCATGAGGCCGTTCAATTCTAGCACCCTTCCGCAGGAGGGTATGCACAATTTCATATTCCTGGCAGTGGGCGGCCAGAATGATTGGAGTCACATCATGGGAGAACCGGGTCCCATCTTCATCATAGGCATAAAAATCATCTTGCTGGAGTTCCGATTGGCTAGGACTCGTTGCTAACCTCTTGCCTTCAGCAAAAGCTGGATGACTGAGAATCGCTTCCACAATCCGAACATAACCTTTACTAATGGCTAGAAGCAAAGCATCCCCAACCCGAGAGAGGTTTTCTTTCTTGAGAAGAAGTTCTGTAATTTCCAGATGCTCATTGGCCACTGCCAACTGCAGGGCATTCTGGCCCATGTAATCCACACAGTTAACATTGAGCGAGAGGCATTCTTCTAACATCTTCCGCACCACTGGGATGTTACCATATTCAGCTGCATCTAAAAAGCGTTCCTCCTCTATAGATAGGCTTGTTGAGCGATCACTAAACATGTATGCTGGTCCTCGATTAGCTAACCTTCTCCCTTTCTCACGGAGAACTGTCTGCCGCCGGTGAGCCAGTCTGTTGTCAGATCCCCGGCTGCAATAAAACAGAAAGATTGTAAACAAATCATATTAAGAGCATTTTCGTGTGCCAAATGACCTGCCATTCATCTAATACAATCCTCAAGTATATTAGATGTTGTCTCATCATCTCTAGACCTATTATATTAAAAAATGAAGATGCGTTTATTTATTAATGGATTCCAAGAACTTCACAACTAAGAAAGCAAAGCACTTTGCAGATTTTAACATTCCAGTTTGCGGTGGAGACTAGGAATGCCATAATCACTCCATGCCATTCAAATAGAAACTAATGTACATTTCTCAAATATAGATGGTATAGACTTAGGAAAGATGGACTATCTTATCCATAATCAGTCACCAATGTGATAGAGAATGTAAGACTAATTTTTAAAAAGTAGAGACAATAGAAAATTCATTCAAGTTAACAAATATTTATTGAGCCCCTCTGATGCCAAGTCCAGGAACTATATTAGGTCCAAGAAAACCAAAATATATATACTTTTTCCTGCTTCTGGATCTTCACTAGAAGCAGAAAAGATTCACGTCTCATAGACTAAAGAGAGAGAGGGCAATCAGCACATTGCTTTGTTATCAACTGTTTAATTATAATGATAAGCCTATAGCAGGACATCTATCCCAGATTCTGAGAGAAAATGATATGCTGAAAATGGAAGGATGAGTAGAAGTCAGGTGAGAGTGTGTTTTGGGAGGGTGAGACAGGGGTTGGGTATAGGTTGAAAATTTTCTCTAGCAGAGGTATCAGCTAAATGTTAGAGTATAGGTTTCATTAACATGGGCAATAAGTGCTTGAACTCTGTTATCTCAAAAATCACTGCAAACTGGAGAAAATTGTGATGTGGGTGCCAGGTAGGAAAAAACACTCTTATGGTACAGGAAGTGGTCAGAGCTGTGGCCAGCCTTCAATGCAGTCCTTCAATCTGTGATAAGAAGGGAAAGTATCTGGGTGCTATGGCTCACCCCTGTAATCCCAGAACTTTGGGGGAGCCAAGGCAGGCAAGGCTGCCTTGCCTGAGCCAGGAAGTCAAGACCAGCTTGAACAACATGGCAAAACTCCATTTCTGCAAAAAATAGAAAAATTGATGGTGCATGGTGGCACAAGCTACTTAGTCCCAGCAACTTATGAGTCTGAAGCAGAGTATCAACTGAGCCAGGAAGCTGAGGCTGCAGGGAGCCTTGATCATGCCACTGCCCTCCAACCTGGGTGATAGAACAAGATCCTGCATTAAAAAAAAAAGGGGAGGGGGGAAGTGATTCTTCCTCTGATCAAAATTCTAAATAAATATTTTTTCCTTATTAATTCATAACTTTATGTCTTAGTGTCTTTTGAGCTTGAAGGGATCTCATTACAATTAGATGTTCAACTCCTATTGGTATCACTAACTGAACCCAAAGAAGACATGTTTTGCAGAACTGGGGAAGGGCCAGGTTACAGGGGAGGCTAAAGAGAAAGAAAGTGTGATAAATGAGTATTATTTCCTTTCTTTACGAATGTTCCATGATTCATCCCTTTTTAAAAACTGTCACACTCCAGCCTGGCACCTGGTGACAGAATGAGACTCTGTCTCAAAAAAAAAAAAAAAAAAACTATCACAAACTTACCAGGACAAAGAGGACAATAAAAAGATCCAAGGACTCCATAAGCCATCTTTCCCTCCAATATAGTCAGGTCTGGAGAATCTTAGTTGCTTTCCCTACTGCTCTTTATCAACCTTGATTCCACATCTCCAGACAATGTGGTCTGTGGCAGTGTGATGGCCAGCAATAGAAAGGAAGAGAGTAAAGTTTCAGCAACTCACAAATAGATTTTCTTCTTGGAGGAGCTTGAAGAATATGCCGCCATATTCACAAATATTTTTCATAGATTTTCATTCAATAGCGATTCCTTTAGCTATCCAAGGCCTCTCTAAAACCAACCAAACTCATATTTTCTTAAGAGACAACTTCATAAATTTCAAAAAAATAATAATAAATAAATAAATAAATGAATAACATGAAAGGCCAATATCAAGTTATATATGATAAGATAATAACTTCTAAAATGGGTCTTTAGATAATGTATGTGCAACTTTTATTAACTATAAGGGAACAGCATCCATAACTATTTTGTCCTGTAGCTATTACTTTTATTTTTAATTCCATTTTAAATTCTATTAAAATTATATATGTGCATATTTTATTTTATTCTCACCATGTCTTGATCTCCAGAGGTAAAACATTTTAATTTAACTATTTTAGCTGGTTTTTAAAATAATTGTAAATGTTATAATCACATAGCTTTGGTTATATTTTTACTTCTTGATTTTTCAAGTTTGGTATTACCTATGGACTTCCCATTATAGCACACCCCTCTCTCTCTCTCTCTCTCTCTCTCTCACACACACACACACACACACACACACACACACACCCTTCATGGTTCCTTATCATTCCAGTATTGTTATATCATGACTATTTTTTAGGTAACTATTTACTATTTACATTATGACAATGCAAGTGCTAATCATAGCTAAGCAGTATACTACTGTGACTTTCAGGTACAACTCCCCTGCAAGTTGAAACCTAGTAGGTAAAAATTCTTTTCATTTGCTCGGTGCTCTGTATATATATGACTAATTCAGTCAAACTCTCTTCTCCATCAATGTAAATCTTATTTTAATATATTCAACATGTTATGTGGATATTTCTTTTTTGAATTTTGGAAAATCTGGACCAGATGCTGTCTAGACTTAATGCATGTATGCTATCTCTGAATCTTCCTTTTGGTATCATTCCAAGGATTCTCTGCTTTGCTTTTGTATTGGGGTCCTTGTTTTCTGTATCCAAGATCTTCCTTTTTCTGAGTGGACTTCATTGTTTTAGTACAGGACATCTGCCAACAGCTGACTAATAAAACATGCATAGGTAAATTTTTAAAGAAGGTGTACATCTAAAACTGACTTTGTCCTACCTTTAAACTGAATTGATAGTTTGGCTGGGTAGAGAATTCAAGGTTAAGGATAATTTTGGAGGCCCTGCTCTATTAAATTATACTTTTGTGGCTATTGAGAAGCCTGATGCAATTTTGATTATGGGTATTCTCTTTGTCTCTGGTGTTCTAAAATTACATGGTTGTTTATTGAAGGGAGTCTCTTCTCCTCCATACTGCTGCCCATTTAATATGGAAAAAAAAGTGTTCTTTTCTAAGAAACATTCTTGCCCTATTTATCTGATAATTTTGTTTTTTTCTTTCAATGTACCATTTCTGGAATTCCTTCTTTTTGAATGTTGGACATCCTGGAATTGTCCTTTAATTTTCTCATCTTTTCTCTTATATTTCCAATTATTTATGTTCAATATTGTTTACTATATTCTTGGAAATTTCTCCAACTTTATAATTATGAAAATTATTATATTTTTAGTTTTCAAAAACATCTTTTTGATTTTCAAATGTTACTTTTTATAAGACTCTTGCTTTTAAGGGTACAATAATTTTCTCTTCTCCCTCTGGAGATGTTAATGATAAAGATTTGTGATGAAGATCATAATTCAGAGAACTTAGTCTTGAGTTGCTCTTCTGTGTTTGTTTGCTTTGGTCTCTGTATTTCATAGTAGAATTTTTCCTCATATATCTAGTGATTTTTAGTAGATATTCTTTGCTTCTTTTTAAAGAAATATTCCTTATAATGTCTTTTCTAAGAGAGTATAATTTCCTCTTATAAAAACTAGACTGAAACTAATGTTACTTTTGGCAAAAGGTAATTCTTGAATTAGGATTGAGTGAGTTTCTAGAAGAACTGCATTATTTCTGACTTAACAATACGGATGATGTAGAAGAGACAGGAGATCATCAAGGTTTGTTATGTGAGCAACAATCCATCATCTTCCTGCTGAATTCTTAACCCTCTTCCCTTTTCTCTGTCACTTTTCTGGCTTTTACTTCTTATTTTTAGCCTTTTACTTCCTCTCTCTTGTCTTCTGTATTTATTGCTTTGCATAGTTTCTATTGTAGACAAGAGGAAGTTAAAGATTGGGAGAGAGACAGTAGCTTACAAACATAGAGAATACTTTGAAAAAGAAAAAATGTAAAATTAAGGGAAAAACAAAATAGGATCAGGCATCTATAAAAGTAAGACGAAAGTAATAGGAGTGAGAACTTGCAAGAAAATCTCTCACATAACTAAAAAAATGACCAAAAAATTGACACAAAATAGTAGTACATACCAAAACATGAAGAACAAGCCTCCACTTTTTTAATCTATTAAAATGGAGGATTAATTATTCTGACCTATCTCAAAGGACTATTTTCAGAGCTAATTAAAATTATGAATGTAAAAAGAATTTTAATTTGGATTTAATTTTTTCACAACCACGTCAATAAGAATAAGCACTTATATAGTACTTACAAAAATAAGTAGGACACTTTGACTTTATCACTTTTTTAGCTGTTATTCAGTTAGAAGACCCACGAGAAAGGCAAGAACTGAGATGGTAATTGATATAAGTTGTTTGTCTTTTTTTGTCTTTTTTTCAGACAGGATCTTGTTCTGTTGCCTGACTATAGCCATGACCTCCCAGGCTCAATCCTCCTTCCTCAGCCTTCTGTGTAGCTGGGACTACAGACAAATGCCACCTCATTAAGCTAATTTTTGTATTTTTTTGTAGAGATGGGTTCTCACCATATTGCCCAGGCTGGTCTCAAAACTCCTGGGCCCAATTGATTCTCCCACCTCAGCCCCCCAGTGTACTGGGATTACAGGTGTGAGCCACCACACCTGGCTTTTGTTTGTCTTTTTAAAGAAGAAAAAATAATAATTAGCAACTTTACTTATATCTCAATTTTTAATCTGGTTTAGAAAATTTTATTTTTTTATTTAATGCTAAGTTTACATTGAGCTAGATAGAATAAGTCTGAGTTGTGGCATCTTTTATTCTAAAATTTAAAAATAACAATCTATGATTTTCCTACCATGTATTTGAAAAATGACAAGTGCTATCTTGGCAAGCCACTAATCCTAAGGACATGTCTTATTTCCTTCTAAATTACTATGGCTTTTGTACCTATAACTTCTTGAAGGAACAGCAAAGATATTTTCACAGATTTTTTTTTCCATTTTAAAGCATCTTCTTAGTTGTTGTGACCACACATATTAATCATATGCAATGATATAAGTTTCAGATATATGTTTATGCAAAGGCCTAGATTGTCATAATCTCTTTAGCACTCCGTCAACAGTATCCAAATCTGTGACAGAGTTACAACTTCATCATTCTGTATCTGAAAAGCCAGAAAGTATCAATACATTTTTGTTTGTTTCTGATTATTTTAGGAATATTACAAATGCAGGCACAATGAATTCAGCACCCCTTGCATGAGCAGTGAGACATAGTAAAAGCTGCTCGCATATTGACAGAACAAAACCGCATGCCTTGCTGCTCTCCTTATCTTTCTTAACTGCAGCCTGGAGAAGCAATAAAAAATACCACTGTCAGGAGTGGTGTTGCTTAATCCCCGCCTCTCCTATGCAAAAGCAAAATGTGTAAAACAACTTTGTAAGTAACAGATATTTGAAACAAATGCAAGAAAGATACTAGATATTCCTAGATCATTTTACAAACCTCTCTGCAAATGGTTTTGAAAAACTATGTTGTAGAATTTTACATTAATAGTAAATGAAATGCAGCCAAATCATCTATTAAAAAGAGGAACGGCCGGGCGCGATGGCTCAAGCCTGTAATCCCAGCACTTTGGGAGGCCGAGGCGGGTGGATCACTAGGTCAAGAGATCCAGACCATCCTGGTCAACACGGTGAAACCCCGTCTCTACTGAAAATACAAAAAATTAGCTGGGCATGGTGGCACGTGCCTGTAATCCCAGCTACTCAGGAGGCTGAGGCAGGAGAATTGCCTGAACCCAGGAGGCGGAGGTTGCGGTGAGCCGAGATCACGTCATTTGCACTCCAGCCTGGGTAACAAGAGCGAAACTCCGTCTCAAAGAAAAAAAAAAAAAAAAAAGAGGAACAACTCGGTCCATAGCTCCACAGCACTACTTCAACAAGAGACATTTTCATTTCAGCTAAAGAGCACACATTTCAAAGTCAGCTCTTCTATTTAAGAAAATATTAAGAATTTTTCTTCACCCATTTAGCCACATTTAATATGGTTAAAAGCTTAACGGCCTACATTTTCATGTCTGTATTTTTATAACTTGTTTAACACAACATATAAATACTGGTTCTAGGAAAGAGTGTAATTAGCCACCGCCCCTATGGCACTCTGATATAGATAAGATCATGAAAACCATGTTTTTAAATACCTCATTTTCCTGATCCTAATAGTGCTTGCTGCCTCAGATAGTGAGAGATGGAATAATCCATCTCTATTGAAAATGCCAGCAATGCAAATTAGCTTCTGAGTAGAGTGGATTGCATGCTTGAGTCCAGCATATGTAGTAATTTTCTCTACTTCCTGTTCAACTATGATGCACTTTTATCAAATGGAACTGCTTTTACACAAACTAAGCTTCATATTAAGTACCCAGCTTAACTTTGACTTTTTGCTTTAAAAATCCTTACAAACATTTTAAAGCACAATTCTACCACAGCAGAAGTTTTAAAAATGTAAATGAAATGTAACTATTCCAGGCAGTGTGGTCAGCCACAAGAGTAATGTAGATTCATTCTAGGAAAGCAGAAATAAAAGAAATTCCAGAATTTGCATTTTATTACATGCACAATTGTCTAAGGGAATAATTAGACTCGGATATTTAGAGATTAACACTATATACAACCAGCAAGTTTGTAACCCACTTTAGGGAGATGAACGAAAGAAGTCATTTTGTTCTCATTTTACAGCACAGACACTGTTTTTGCCCTGACTACTTAATCTCTGGACACACACCCTAGGCCCTGCCTCTGGGGTTGAGGAACCTATAAACAATTAGAGTGGTTTTCCTTAGTTCTATGAGAGCAAGGATGATTTTGCCTTCTTCACCACTGAGTTCACCACTTTGCAGAGGGACACGTTGTAAACTCTCAGTACATAACTGCGGAATACATGGATCCCTCCTGTCAAAGGAATAAAATTCAAAGCCTGCTTGTTCCCTATTAACCTGACTGAAAGTGACTACAGTGTACAACCCTACACACAAAAAAGGAACAAAATACAAAGGTTGAGCCACAGTGTGCTCTGATGTATATGTAGTATGTTATGTTCATTTCAAGTAAGTACTGAGTTCAACAGGGGACAAAGGAAATTGAAAGCCATGTTTTTAATGGCATCCTTGTGACTTGTTTATGATCTGGAAGCAGAGATTTTCATGACTTTAAAGGCAGAACTAGGGCTGGGAGCAGTGGCTCATGCCTGTGATCCCAGCACTTTGGGAGGCCTAAGTGAGCCAATCACCTGAGGTCAGGAGTTCGAGATCAGCCTGGCCAACATGGTGAATCCCCATCTTTACTAAAAATACAAAAATTAGCTGGGAATGGTGGTGGGCACCTGTAATCCCAGCTACTTGGGAAGCTGAGGTGAGAGACTCATTTGAACCAGGAGACAGAGGTTGCAGTGAGCTGAGATTGCATCACTGTACTCCAGCTTGGGTGATATAGAGCAAGACTCAGTCTCAAAAAACAAAACAAACAACAAAAAAATACAGAACTAATATTTTCTCACCCTGCTCTCTCTCCCAATTCTTTACATTTTACATAGACTGTGACCAGCTGTCTTTACAATACACTACCAAATCCCTTGAACTTCCAAATAATCTTCTAGATAGCAATTCATTTTGATTCAATTAGTTTCAGTTTTCCCCATGAACTCTTCTCATTTCTTCAAATACTAACTTTCTGTTTGATCAGTCACACTACATCACACCCTACCTTAGTATTCTATGAATGAAATGATATGAGCCTGAGCTGCTTGTCAGTTTCAGTTGGGAGCCAGCAAAAATATGACTGAAAAATGTAGGATGCATGTAACAAATTGTGTGTATCATCAATTGACATCTTGTTTGTACAAATTAGAAATCAAACTGTGCGAGAGAATGAAATTGTAGGTAAATAACGGAAGTTAAAGAAACTTGCCGTTTTATAAAACACTGTCTGAAATGTCATTGTTCCCTTTTAGCTTCTCCTTGGTAGTTTAATTTATTTCATGTGCCATGTCTTCCTACTTTGAAATGCTCTTTGGAAGAGCTCTGGGCCCAGACATTTGCGGTGAGAATAATTAAGGACAAGTTGAAGGAAACTGAGAACTGAGTCCTTGGGGATCTGAACTTGAGAAAACTTTGGGGAACCTTGCAAAATATTGGGAAGAACAAAGTTCTAAGAACAAAACAGGGTACCCTTGGGAATACCAGCAAACTATATCCAAATTATCTCATCGAAGGCAGAGGTTTAAATTATTTGCTTCTATTATCAATGACGGTCATTTCACGTGTATTACACAAGCACCTTTTCCAATTCCACAAATATACTCTGCATAAGACAGATAGTGGGGAGGAAAAAGCACACTTCAATTATTGGACAATTTAAAAGTTTAATGAAGGAACTATAGGAGTATGTGTGCAGAAGTTAGAGAAATCCAACATGGCACCATGCAGTGCCCACATTGGAGACAATGTAGGCTTAAGTCTGTCTGAAGGGGCGTAACAATGGAACAGTTACCAGAACAGGAGAACTATAAGACAAGGGACACTTGACAGTGGCCCTTACCTGGTGACAGCTCACCATCAAGGAGAGAGTCAAGGGAACTGATACTCTGACCTTACTCTCCTGCTCTCCAATGCCTCTGATGGGCTGAACTCAGTCCAATGCTGGGGGGGCAAAGAAGCCCATTGATGCAGTCCACACAGGTCTGCATTGGTGCCATTGCCACAGGCAGAGAACAGTATGCAAAGCATGAAGGGTAGGCCAAGAGGACTCAACCACCAACACCCAGCATATGCTCTATATAAAATAATTTCACTTTGCCGTAATTAACTCCTTGCTCAGGTGATGGATGCACTAAAATCTCAGAAATCATCACTAAAGAATTTATCCAAGTAATCAAATGCCTCCTGTACCCTAAAAAAACCTATTGAAATAATTTTTTAAAGAAATTTAAACTACTAGAAAGAGAAAGAAATTACTGATAAAAACTATGCATGCAAAAAATGGTAACTGTATTTTTTGAAATGTAACTGCTGCATCATCAGTTCACACCTTTCTGAGCTTATTTTTCCCTTCTTTAAGCTATCTGTCAGGAAAGACACTCACCCATTCAAGTTCATGCAGTCCATTATCTTAAAAAAATGAATCTGTAACTAAGATTCATCCATATAAATTCTAAATTAATGTTCATATGAGGCTTAGGATGAACAACTCTGATTTAGAGGTGAGAAGAATAATCTGATGTCACAAAAACATTCAAAATGTTTGTAAAGAGCACAAGCTGAAGCTGCTGATTCCCAGAGATAATGGTGCTGAAGAAAGAGACTTTGATAATAGGTCTGGAACATGCTCTAAATGCCCACAATGGGGGAGAGTTCCAAATGCTCACAGTACAGGTTTCAGTCTATATGAGACTGCTATGTGTAATAGAGTACATGGATAGAGAAACAGAAGGTAGGACCATGCAGCACATAGTTTTCATTTATTGAAACCAAAATCATGAAATGCTTTTCTTTGCTGATGTGGTATGATTTCAGACATCATTATCAACCATCACACCCACCACCACTGGGATGGTAACAGTTCATTCATTCATTCATTCATTCATCAATTCAAATATTTACTGGATGTCTACTTCAACATGTTCTAGGCACTCTGCTAGGCACATGGGGGTACAGCCAGAAAAAAATAGGGCATGCCAGAAAAAAAGAGAAGCAAGCAAAAGATTACAGGGTTATTGAATGTTCCCAAAGAGGAAGTAGTATGATATATAAATGATTAGCAGTTTTCAACCCAGTCTGGGGGTCACAGAAAGCCTTCTGAGGACGTGTCACTTAGCCTAAGAATGAAGGAGAGGTAGCTGAGAGGAGGAAAGAAGAGACTCAGCCTCCAGGCAGAGAAAATCACAGTTGTATAAGTCAGCAGTCCAGAAAAAAACCTGAAGAATGTTTATTATGGCTGGAACACATAAGAGTTCTCATCTCCAGTAGGATTTCTGGTTCCTGGCTGAGTTTAACTAAAGGGCCAGCACTCAGGATTAGAAGCTAAACATCCATTGATATTCATAGTTTAGCACTTAGCACTTCTACCCCAGGGCAGAAAGGTAAACATTTAGGTAATTCCTTAACAGCTCAGTATTCCAATTTAGGAGAGTCAAGCTTCAGGACCCACAGACTGGATTGCCACCCCAGTGGTTTTGTTCTGAGGGGGTTGGGCTTATATAATGCACGATCTCAAGTGGGAATAACTATGGACAAATTGAGGGAAACTGAGAACTGAGTCCTTGGGGACCCAAACTTGAGAAAACTTTGGGGAACCTTGCAAAATATTTGGAAGAACAAAGCTTTAAAGAAAGATAGGCTGAGCTGGGAATCCTTACACTGTCAGATACTACCTGTGTCATCCCTCTGAGCCTCGGATTCCTTAACTGTAAAAACCAAAAGGGAATGGCATCAAGGATAGCAGCTACCAGTTAGGGTTACCACGAAATTGGTGTTTTGTGGATTCTGCTTAAGGTAATTCAATGCCTCATCTACAATGGACTTCAAATCCTTCTTCATCATAATTATTCAAGCCTTTCCAGTTTGAAGATTTTCTGCTTAATATATGAAATAGAAACTAAGATAGCTTCTCTTTTTCTAATGCCATCTGTCAAATTTGCACCATGTGCCTCAGAACACACTTTATGTGTGTGTGTGTGTGTGTGTGTGTGTGTGTGTGTGTGTGTTTTCCCTTGTTGTGATGTCAGCATGGCTAAAAGGGCATTTCGTTTTTAATCTTCAGAATACTCTGTACTTGGTTTTGCTACCACTGTTCTTAAAGTGTGTTCTATTCTTATACCGTCACCCCTGACCATATATTTCCCTTTCTCTTCTTACGTATGTTCTTTAAACCTGAACTTATCTTTGAATTCCAGTGCCAAGCACAGAGCTGGGCACAAAATGTTTTATGCATCTACAAATGAATAAAAAAGCAATTGAAAGAAGAATATGAAAAGAAAAATGAATGGAGAGCACCCAGGTTTGTCACAGTTTTAGGAGTTTCTCAAACTATTTTACTCCATATCAAGAATCTTTTTAAAAATTAGATAGAATTTCACTTATCATCAATAATCAAATATTTAGTAACACACTACACAAACTACCTCTACCATCAGAGTTAGATTGTGCAAGGAAGTTCTCAGTAGTAAAAATTATTATTTTTCCACAGTGTTTTAAAATAACTTTTGTCATAAGGTGAAATGTACTTACCCACCCTAAGTAAAAATGAAATATAGCAATTTAGTGGAGTTTGATTTTAAGCATACTAATTGTGTCAGGTAAATTATAAGTTTACTATATATTCACCCCTGTTTATCAAGCTTTATCAATAAAAATATTATATAAACTTATAGGTACATAAATTAATTTGACTAAAACTAGGAGGATGGAAATTGATATTTATTAAAGTTTTACTAGAACCAAATAACTTTGTAGGTATTACTTTAATTTTCACAGCGTTTGGTGAGATTGGCTTTGTTATTTCGCTACATGAAGAAATCTTCGGAGATCACTCCTGAACAGGTATGCAACATAAGAAAAAGCATTTGGGGGTGTCTTTGTTTTCTGAATTTCTTTTAAAATGCAGCTGAAAAAAAGATGAGTTTCAATATCCCCTCCCCCAAAACTATGAACATGTATGGACTCTCAACAATACCTAGAATTAGTTATGAACTGATATATAGAAACTTCTTTCTTAAGTTCACGCTGGTAATGAGTGGTAAAGCAAGACTGTGAACTTAGGTTTGCAGATGTCCTATTTTATTTTTTTAATCTTATTTTATTATCATGAGGCATACATGATGAAAAGAACTACCATTTTAAAAATAATCATAAAATTACCACCATTTTCCTAACCATTCCCACTTAAGAACAAGATCACTGATCACTTTGAAGACCTCCGTGTACCTATTTAAATTACTGTCTTCCCCTGAACTCCAACAACCAACCATTACCTGGCTTTTATGTTAAGCATTCTCTTATTTTTTATAGCTTTTCCATCTTTGCATCCCCTAAACAACACAGAAAGTAAGTACTTAGCACAAAAAAGTAAGTACATAGCACAAACTTAGTAGAATAAGGAAGAGAAATATTGCCACTGTTACACTCTTAGAGGAAAGCTCCTAAAATAAGATAGGCAGAGCAGAGTCAGTGGTTCATTATCTGGCTCCAGCTTCCCTGATGGTTTGCAAGAGCCCCTGTAGTTTGGTCGGAGGCTGACCATGAATGCATCCTGGGAACACAGGGCTCCTCAGAGCTATAGCAGCTGGCCGGGTGGCGAGCAGGACATCTGGCCATGCATCTGCTGTGCTCTACTCTGCCATAAAAGAGCATATCGGAACACATCACCTCAGAGGTGAGAAAGGGCTCACTGACATTCAGTCCAGCCTTCCCTCATCTCCACCATGTGCCCACTGGTGTGGTGGCCCATCTGAGTGACAGATACTCCTGCAAGCCAGTTTTCCAGCCACCAGTAGGATGACTGTATGTGTCATCATATGGTAATTTTGGTATAAATCTAACTTGGGCACAACAAATGCTAGTTGTCATTTTGAAACTGAATCAGAAAGAAACTCTTATAAATTTAAGATGATTTATTTGAAAGTGCTTTGTATAAAAAAAAGCGCACGATAAAAAGAATCAGAATTAAAAAAAATAATAATAATGACACAATCTGAACTTTACTGAGTGAGTGGGGCAGAGAGCTAAGAGAATCAGTGCAATCTAACCTATGCTAATTCTCTCAACTCTCTGACCTCCTCACTCAGCCTTTCTGCTCCAGCCATACTTGTTTTCTTGCTCTTCCTCCATGTACCATGCATGCTCGTACTTTTGCCCTTTCTCTACCTTCTGCCTGGAAGCTCTTATCCTGATACCTCAGGATATACTCTCAATTCATTCAGGTATTTCTTTACTTAAAAGTCACTGATATGGTTTGGATTTGTGTCCCTGCCCAAATCTCATGTTGAATTGTAATCCCCAGTATTGAAGAAGGGGCCTGTGGGAGGTGATTAGATCATGGGGGTGGATATTCCCCTTTCCATTCTCATGATAGTAAGTTCTCATGATATCTGGTTGTTTAAAAGTGTATGTCACCTCCCCTTTTGTGGGAATTCACTCAGAGTGGTGGCAAAAATATTAAGGGAAAATATTAGAGAAAGTTATAGAATATAGTCTCAAACCCGTTTGGAAGGCCTGAGAGTTTTTCTATAGTTCTTGACTGAAGGCAGCCTGTCCCCTTAGTCAAGTAAATCAGAGTAGAAACAAAAGAATATGGGGGTTTTATCTAACTTGTTTACTCATTAACCTTTGATCATTCTGGATGGTTCTCTAGGTTAGGGGGACAGGGGGGTGGTGTTGACCAGGGATATTACCCACTAATGCTGTTTGCTTTGGGAACCTGTCCTTTAATCTTCAACCTCTAGTGGTGTTGACTTTAGAGTTTTTGTCATTCAATGTGTGCTGAATAAAGGCCAGCCAGTGTTCACTACTGTTTATAGCACTTTCCAGAGTGCTGTAAGTCACTTGACACATTCAGTCGAATTAGCAAAGTATCTGTGTGTCAGTGTACTTTACTCATCCATCACTGAGTCAGGAACTACAGACCTCTGCAGATGATGACCCTGACACCCCTTCACTCTCTTCCTCCTTCTCTGGCTATGGAAGACATGCCTACTTCCCCTTTACCTTCCACCATGTTGCTAAGTTTCCTGAGGCCTCCTTACCCATGTTCACTGTACAGCCTGTAGAACCATGAACCAATTAAACCTCTTTTCCTTACACATTACTGAGTTTCAAGTAGTTCTTTAGAGCAATGTGAGAATGAACTAATATAGAAAATTGGTACCAGAGAAGTAAGGCATTGCTATTAAGATACCTAAAAATATAAAAGCAACTTTGGAACTGAGTAACAGATATAGAGGCTGGAACAGTTTGGAGGGCTCAGACGAAGACAGGAAGATAAGGAAATATTCTGAACTTCCTAGAGACTTGGTAAATTGTGGTGACCAAAATGCTGATACTGATAGGGACAATGAAGTTCAGGCTAAGGTGGTCTCAGATGGAGATGAGGAATTTACTGAAAACTGGAATAAAGGTCATTTTCGCTATGCTTTTGCAAAGAGGTTGGAGTCACTGTGCCCCTGACTTAGGGGACCATAGAACTTTGACCTTCAGAGTGATGACTTAGGGTATCTAATGGGAGAAATTTATAAGCAGCAAAGGGTTCAAAATATAGCCTGCCTGCTTCTAACAGCATATGCTCATATACATGAGCAAATGAATGATCTGAAACTGGAACTTATATTTAAAAGGGAAGCAGAGAATAAAAGTTTGGAAAATTTGCAGCCTGACCCAGTGGTAGAAAACAAAAATCCATTTTCAGGGGAGGAATTAAAGCTAGGTGCAGAAATTTGCATAAATAAAGAGGAGCCAAATGTTTATAGCCAAGACAATGGGGAAAGTACCTTAAAGGCATTTCAAAGACTTTCTTGACAGCCTCTCCTATCACAGGCCTGGAGGACTAGGAGGGAAGAATTGTTTCATAGGCCAGGCTCAGGTCCCAGCTACCCTGTGCGACCTCAGGACACTGCTCCCCATGCTCCAGACATTCCAACTCCAGCTGTGGCTGAAAGAGTCCCAGATATGTCTCAGGCTGCTGCTACAGAGGGCACAAGCCATAAGCCTTAGTGGCTTCCATGTCATGTTAAGCCTGCAGGTGCACAGAGGCAAGAGTTGAGGCTTGGAGACTCCATCTAGATTTCAGAGAATGTATAGAAACTCCAGAATGTCCAGGCAGAAGTCTGCTGCAGAGGCAGAGCCCTCACAGGGAACCTCTACTAGGGCAGTGCTAAGGACAAATATTGGGTTAGAGCCTCTAAACCGAGTCACCAGTGAAGCACGGCCTAGTAAAGCAGTGAGAAGAGAGTCACTGTCCTCCAAACCCCAGAATGGTAGATCAATTGACAGTTTGCACTGAGCATCTGGAAAACCACAGGCACTCAACACCAGCCTATGAGAGCAGCCATGGGAGCTGAACCTTGCTGAGCCACAGGGGCAAAGCTGCTTATTGCCTTGGGAGCTCACCCCACGCATCAGTATGGCCTGAATGTAAGATATGGAGTTGAATGAGATTACTTTGGAGCTTTAAGATTTAAT
This sequence comes from Callithrix jacchus, assembly GCF_049354715.1. NCBI lineage: Eukaryota > Metazoa > Chordata > Mammalia > Primates > Cebidae > Callithrix > Callithrix jacchus. Next base: position 38,185,669 of record NC_133511.1, on the reverse strand, counting down.
AACTGCCCTACTGTGTTTCAGACTTGCACAGGACCTGTAGCTCCTCCCTTTGGCTGATTTCTCCTGTTTAGAACAGATGTATTTATCCAATGCCTGTACCCCCATTGCATCTTGGAAGTAACTTGTTGTTACTTTACAGGGTCACAGACTGAAGGGACTTGCCTTGTCTCAGATGAGACTTTGGACTGTGAATTTTTCAGTTAATGCTGAAATTAGTTAAGACTTAGGGGACTGTTGAGAAGGGATGATTGTATTTTGTAATGTGAGAAGGATATGAGATTTGGGAGGGGCCAAGGACAGAATAATATGGTTTGGATTTGTGTCTTCACCCAAATTTCATGTCAAATTGTAATCCCCAGTGTTGAAGAAAGGGCCTGGAAGGAGGTGATCGGATCATGGGGGTGGCTTTTCTCCTTACTGTTCTCATGATAGTGAGTTCTCACAGGCTCTGTTGTTTTAAAGTGTTTATCACCTTCCCCTTCAGTCTCTTCCTCCTTTTCCTTTGTAAGATGTGCCTGCTTCCCCTTTGGCTTCCACCATGATTGATTGTAAGTTTCCTGAGGCCTCCCCAGCCATGCCTTCTGTACAGCCTGCAGAACTGTGAGTCAATTAAACCTCTTTTCTTTATAAATTACCCAGTCTTAGGTAGTTGTTTATAGCAATGTAAGAACAGACTAATACAGTCACCTTCTCACTAAGGCCTTCCCTGGTCACTATTTAAAAATAAAATCTCAACCTCTAACATTCCAGGTCTACACTTCCTTCTTTATTGTTTCATCTTATCACTAACATCTGTACATTTTACTTATTTATCTTGTTCATTTTTGTCTTTTTGATAAGAATGTAGGTTCTGTGAAAGCATTTATTTTCCCCCAAAGTATTCCCAGTACATAAAACAGAGCCTGCACCTAGTGGTTCTAAGCAAATATCTGTTGAATGGATGAAAGCATGCATAGATATATCCTATGCATCTATCTCTGCAAGGAAATGTTAGGCATAGCTTCAGTGCCAGCATTCTAATACAATTCCTTGAGAAAATCCATAAAATGTATAAAGTTATATTAAACTAATTAGAAACAAAAAAGATAGAAAACACAAATTGCCAATACCAAGAATGAGAGAGATGATATCATTACAGAGTCTAGAGACGTCAGAAGGATAATAGAATATTGCAGACTAATTTATGCCCACATATTTGACAGCCTGAATTGACAAAAGACTTTTAGATATGACACCAAAAGTATGATCAAGAACTTAAAAATTTGGCAAATTTGGCATCAACAAAACAAAGAACGCTTTCTCTCCATGCTCTGATCTACCAAGGCACTTTTTTAGTATTCTTTAGACTTAAGACAAACTTAGTCTTCCTGGCAGTGGTTTTAGATCAACCTGCAGCAGGTCACTAGCTTTCCTCTTAATTCCCTGTAGTTTTTCTTGGTCTGTCTTTGCTTGTCCCAAAACAGGCCCGAGTGACAGCAGGGAGCAGGAGGATGACAGACATGCATTAGGATTTAGCAAGGTTTTTTCTTTAACTGGTCAGAGTTCTTTTGAAATGGGTGATTCTCTGTCTTCAAGTTAGGCCATGGGCATGACACCTGTGAAGTCTTATTTCTCTTTTGTTATTCTGTTTCATTTCTAAAACATATTAGAAAATGGAAGTGAACAGTTGCCACTGTCTTCAACTATCTGTAATTTTATCTTTCTTGTAAAAACCTTTTAAATCAATAGTAGCAAAAATAAAATATAGATTACACTAAATTTAGATTAGACTAAATCTTTGATGAAACCAATTTCAATCTTCACTGGAAAGTAAAAAAGCAAAATTTCCATATTTTCTTAGTTTAGACAGGAGTTCATTTCATAGACACTTATTGATAGCTGAAATTGAATAGAACAAATTGAAATAGACTAAACCATTTCAGTAGTTCTACATTTGAGATAAAAATGTATCCAATCTCTACTCAAATATTTTGCTCCACTTACAATGATCATTTAAGTCATGTACATAGAAGTAGGAAACAAAGTTGTTTTAAAATTTTTCTATTATGCATAAAATGATTCAGAATGGAGACAGTGATTCATGTGAAATTTTCTGCTCTTTTCCTTGCCTATATTTTAGTAAAATACATATTCCCCTATTATTCCTCTCATCCTGATCCTTCTGTGGTTTTAAAATTATAATGACTGTTAATTTAGGAGGCACTCCTCAAAGGGGAACAGCCATTGTCCTTGTCAAAGTCAACATAGGATTACCCATAGATACTCAGCTGCCTATATCCCATTGTTTAGTCCACATTCCTCCAATGTAAAAGTAGCTGCTCATTCATTTTACTTTTTGTATTCACAACAGCCTTCCTTTTTCGAATTCGGGATTATAGGTTGATCATGATCCCTTAAGTGAATTTACCAACAAATGGAAAGGCAGGGGCTTCTGCCTCAGTCAGGCCATTTTTATCCCTTAAATTTAAATGTATTTATATCACAAACATAATTCTACCATTAAATATAATTCTACCATGCTGCAAGAACTTTGATTTCAACACTTTGTTTTTTCCATGTCAATATTCCCCCTTTATCAAAACAGTGAGTAGCGGGTAGCAGGTGGTATGATACGTATGTATACAATGAGATACGTAGACTTCATTTAAGAAAAGTAGACAGCAAAATCTGATGCAGTGTTATCCATGGAAGGAATAAGTGCAAGTGATTTTATATTTCACTTGTTTTTTGTCATTATTTTATGAATTTCCCACAGTGTGCCTGCGATACTTTTAAAATAATACATTTTTCCTCGATACAAAATGAAATGCTGCTTAAATTTACTTTCCAACTATTTCTTCATTTCTAGGCCTTAGAAATACATTAGCAACAATCAATTGAGCCTCACTGCTTCACTTGAAATAGCTTCTGCATTAAGTAGAAATCTTAAAGGAATTGTTAAAGAAATGAAAATGTTTATAAGTCTAGTGCCAATTTTATTACCCACTGATTTTTGTATAACCATGGAAGAAAAAATTAAATAAAATGAAAACTATCAAAGTACTATTGTTTTGGAACAAGCACATAATGGTCATTAGCATATCTCTCGCCTTGGAAAGGCAAGGTGGTAGACCATCTTGTCTTTGGAGTCAAGTGGACTTCTGCTCAAACCCTAGCTTATGAGTTATTAAGGGTGTGATCTTGAGTGACTAACTTAATATCTCTTAGCTTCAGTTTCACCACATGAGAAAGAGCAACATGAATACCAACCATGCAGGTTTATTTTAATAAGTAGGGGAAATTTTTCAAGTAACCCACAGCAAAGATGCTTAGTCTTAGCATTTTCAAGACATGATGATGAATTGAATGGAAAAAAGAAAGTAAAGGGAAGAGTCTAGGACAACATTCATAGTTCTGGCTTGGATGAACAGATCCAAACTGAGACCTACAAGATGAGTATGAATTAGCCAGGTAAAGGTTCAATAAGAGGAAAGAGGCTATTCTAGGACTTGGGGATGCATGAACAAAAGGCAGAAGGTAAGAGAGAACATAACACGTTTTTGGAACTCAACGTAGTTTAATATGCTTTAGGAGTCAAGCACAACAGAGTAGCTAGAGATGAAGATGAAGCGAAAGGGCAGCCAATCATGAAGAAACTTTTGAGTTATGATGCAATGTTTGTACTTTATCCTGAGCATAATGTGGAGACACTGAAAGCTTCTAAATCATATCTGAAGTTGAGAGGAGCAGGGACAGGAAGCAGGATGACCAGGTAAGAGATTATGGCTATAAGCCACAATGGTGGCCTAAAGTTGGTATCAGCAGCGGGAACTAAGAGAACACATGAGAACAACCTTCCCTGATTCTGTAGGATGGGCGGGGCAGCTCTTTTTCTTTTGTGATGCATATTCCTTTGTACTCATGGCCCTCACTGCAGAGTGCTTATCACAGTACATCTTAATGACACAGTAGAACAGATTCCAAGAGTAGTGTCTTGTTTCTAGTCCCTCACGCAATTTCTGGCACCTGAAGAGTTCCATATACATATGTTAATGTTAGAGTGTAAATATGAATCTCTCTCTCTCTTTGTGCCTCTCTTTTTAACAATGACCACTCATACGCATGATGCAGACCCTCGAATTAATGGAATTGTTTCCTCCAATAGAGAGAAGACCACTGTTATTATAAAAACTCTCAGTGGTAATTTCTATGCAAAATGGTTTTGTATGCTGAACATTAAGTTAAATATGGCATATTTTCTGACCTCAGAAACATATAAGATACATACTTTGAACTTAAAAAAATCATTTTTGGTGTAATTCCAGCACTTTGGATAAAAATGGCCTGACTGAGGCAGAAGCCCCTGTCTTTCCATTTGGTTGCGGTGAGCCAAGATAGCACCATTGCACTCCAGCCTGGGTAAACAAGAGCGAAACTCCGTCTCAAAAAAATATAAAATATATAAAAAATCAATAAATTTTGGTATAGTTTAGTTTCTCTTTCTTATTTTAAACTCAAGGTCAATAAGTATGTTTGCTTTTTTACTGAGTGAATGTTTTCAGATGTGTTATTCCTAAACTGTCTCTTTGTGTATATAAATCCTTTCCAGAATTTTCTGAATATTAGAAGATGATTTAATTAAATAGTCTCAATCCTGAACAATAGAAAATGAATGTATTTTTAAAGTATATCTGATTCAGTCATGTTTCTAGTAAGCAAAACTCTTCACTGTATACATAAATGTTAAATGAATGAACAAGGCTAGAATTTCAAACAATATTTTATAGGTAAAGACTGTGTAGTGTTTTATGAAGCACACTACTAACACTGGACAAGAAAAAATGCCGGAAATATGAATAATTTTAATTATTTGCAATTATTCAGGAATAAAATTTCTTTTTTTTTTAATTTACTGCAATATATTATTTGCCTCTGAAATCTACACTTCCTCTTAAATTCCAAATAGGGTTTCCTGGTTTTGCAAGGTTCTAATGAATTACTGCCTCCAAGTCTTGGTGAAATGTTTTCACTTGCAAAAACAAAGTAGATACTGAGGTGGTATACGTAATATGGAAAAAGTTTTCAATCAGCAATACTGTACCTTGGATAAACCTCATTGCCTACACATTGCAAACGTCATTGTCACTGTCACTGCACAAAGTTAATATATGCAATACAATCTTATTCATTGGTATGATCTATTATGAAATACCTAAAATTATCTTTAAACAGATATTACTTTAGAGAGTTGTTGGCATCTGTATTACATGAGGTAATATGCTATAAAGAGTTACACATATTATGCACTCAGTAAATGTGTTTATTACCATTGCATTATTGTTTTTACTCTTACGTGCAGTCTGCTTTCTGTTATAGAAATCTCTGCAGATGTAGGACCATCACCTTTGCTATGTCGTACTTTCTCAGCCTATGTGTATCTGAAAACCATAAACATACTTAGCGGTGTGAGGTAACAAGTAATTATGTCAATAAAGATTCATTTCAAACTGAATTTCCACAAACTGAAAGGTTCTTAAACGTTTTCTGGAAGGCAAAGTTGACATAAGAATGCATATGAAGAAATAATTTGTAAAAATACTACAGGTCAACAGGCATCTGGAATCATGAAAATATTAATGATTCCTCCCAAGCCATGTATTCTCAAAAATTCCAACTAATGAGTGCACAGCCACATTAGCAAGCAGGAGACATGAACAATGGATAGGCACCATTTTTCTCTTTTGAACAACTCATGAACTGAATATTAGTTGAAGTAAGAAATAAAAAGTACATTTTCTAAGGAATTCCCACACACTGTAAATACCAGACTTCTGGATCCACAAGACTTTATTTTGTGACACAGGGGTTCACAGATCAAACAGTTCAAAAAAGCTTCAAACTTCACTAGAAGTCTAGAAAAATCAGAACGAATGAAGGGAGTTCACTGCCCAGTACCTGCTCCTGTGGGTGGGAGTAGCATAATGTGGATATAGTCGATTAGCTAGGAGGGAAGGAGAGACATAGAAGAAATAAGAGTCTAGGCTAAATATCAGGGTGGCATCTTGGCACTGAAAGCTCCTGCCTTTGGAGCACTCCCATAAGGGAACCAATAGAATCTGCTGCTTCATAAAAGGAATTAAATTGCCTAGATAAAAGCATGAACGTGCACTGAGTGATCTCTTGCCATTTAACTAGGACATCAGAGACACATAGTGTTTCAAAATTGTTTGTTTTAATGCAGAATCATCTGACGCAAAGTAAACTAAACCAGTGCTAAAGCCTGGCTAGAATACATTGTTCTACAGAATTTGATAATCTTGGAATTAGGAGGCACCTTAAAAAACACGCACTTATTCATGAAATACAGATACTACTTCCTATGTACATGCCAGGTACAATTTTCAACATTATTTTATAAATAATAAGTCAATCACAGTTGCCAAGATAATGGAATAGGAGGCCCCCCTGCTCACATACCCACAGAGCAAGAAGGATTTGGCAGCCATCTACTGATAAAAGTGCTTCTGTGGGAGCTTTGGGATCCAGGGAGGAGACTTTAAAACTCTGGTAGAGCCCCAGATTAAAGAAGCATACTTTAATAGGGGCAGGCCCACACTTGGGTGTCAATTTTGCTGACTATGGTATAAACTATTGATCAGAAATGACCCCATCCCTTGTAGACCCAGCTATAATCCTGTTTGGCCTTGGTCCTCCCACCAGAACCATCTATCAAGGAGGAGTCATGCTCAGCTATGTTTGGGTGACAGGTCCACGAACCGCAGGCCTGGCTGTGGGCCCTGAAGTGGCCCTGTAACTCAGCTCTAACCCCTCATTGACCAGTCTGAGAACAATCATGCCTGCCCAGAGACCTGCTGGGAGACAAACCTATCCACGCCCTGGAAAACAGGCTTGCCACCCTCAGTCGCACAGAAGACCCTGAAAAAGCTCTAACTTCACTCCAACCCCTATAAACTGCAGTCTGAAAGCAGTCCTGTCCATCTAGGAACCTGCTGAGAGTCACACCCCTGTGTACCCTGGGAAGCAGTTCAGGTTTGCTGAACTCCATCCCACAGCTGATCCTGAGACAACCCAGTAGTTTGTCTCCAATGCCCCTCAATTGTGATCCAAGGTCAGTTCTGCCTATCCAGGAACCTGGGAGGAGACACGCCCATCTGTGCCTCCAGAGGTAGGTCTGAGATGTGAGGCTGGGCTGTAGACCCTGAAGCAGCCCTGTGACCCAATTTTAGTTTCTCTTATCTGCAGGCTGGGGCCAGTCTTGCCCCGCCAGAGACCCATCAGGTGACCCTTCCCAGGAATCCCAAAGAAGCCATGCCTGCCTACAGACCTGATAACAGGCCCACTGTCTGCAGACCCTGAAGGGGACCCTTCTACTAGTACTAGCCCTACTGACCAAGATTCTGGAAGTCCAGAATGCCCAAGGACCAGACAATATTCATGCTCCTCGATCGCCTGGTAACAGCCCTACCAAATACAAACTGTGATCTGGGGGTAATCCCATCAGCCCTGGGACCCAGCAAAAGCAGAAAACCAATGCATCAATAAAATAAGATATTTAATAAATAAATAGAAATCATAAAAAAGAACCAAACAGAGCAACAAATATTGTATTATCTCATTTATGTGTAGAATCTTAGAAAGTCAAACTCACAGCATTGCCAGGGCCTGAGGGTGGGGATATGCGGAGGTGTTGGTCAAAGGGTACAAACTTTCAGTTGTAAGATGAATGAATTCCGAGAATCTAATGTACAGCATGGTGACTATAGCAAATAATACTGTATTGTTGACTTGAACTTTGCTAATGTGTGCTCAACATATGCATACACACATACACACACACTGGTTCCAATGTGTGGTGATGGATGTGTTGATTACTTTGAGTGTGGTGATCATCATCCAATGCATACATATATCAAATCATCATGTAATACACCTTGAATACATACAATGTTTATTTGACAATTATACTTTAATACATCTGGAAAAAAACTTCAATCCTCATCAGCACTCTGTGAGGTACATAATATTAGTACCACCACTTACAGGTGGGAAGAATGAGAAACAAGAGTATAAGTGCCTTGGTCTTGGTAGCACAGCTCCTTAGTGGTGGAACGGACACTTGACCTCAGGAAGTCTAGACCCAAAATCTGCATCCTGAACCTTTCAAATGCATTGCCTTTTATCTTGGTAGGCACTCAGTACTACTTTTCCTAGGTGTGAAAGACTGTGGTAGTGTGTATGAACAGCATGCATAGCATTTATTCTAAAAAAGAATTTGTCTCACAATCTTGATTCTGGGAATATCTGATTTTGCTGAAAGATTATTTGCTAATTACTCTTCTTCCCAAATCTTATGAATAGGATGAATGAAGTAGGCATAATTTGAGGCTTTTTGTATTTAATACTATTTTACTGCCTATCATATTTTCACCCAATCTAAATATGCAAGGCCCACATCAGCAACTTTTCCACATCCACTGTTCCTATTCCCAGAGAGTACTGACATTATATACTACATTTTTGGCATCCCCCATAAGCAATCGAGTTCATTCTCTCTTCTCCCTATTCTTTCTGCTCCACTGAGGTTCAAAAGCCTATTCCCAGGTTATCGTAGAACTGCCCTAAGCATTCTCTCCCTTTCCTATCTACCTGTTTTAACCATAGCAGTGATGGCTGGTTACGGAGACTTGGAAAGGTGTCAGCTCTGCAGGTTGCAGGCATGGCAAGAAGTGTCCTGAGGCAGAGGCACAATTAGGTGGACAAGGACCAAAATGAGATCACTCATGGTGCTAAAGCAAAAGCAAGTCCAGGGTTCAGATCAAGCAACAGCACTATACAGTTGAACCCAAGGGCACATGTATCCTGAAGCTAAGTAACTCAGTCTTCAAAGTACCTCAATGGTGCAGGTCCTTTTCCAAGCCTTAGAAGAGACTTTAGCAAAGTTTCCTAAAATTATGTAAGTTTAAGAATCCACAAAACCTAAATCTTCTCATTGAATCAGTGGTTTCAATCATACCTTCAAGATGGAATTTGGTTCAGCTATTTAGAAAATTGGAAACCAGATAAAATGCATCTCTGGTGTCCTATAGCCTGCCTCATTCTGCCTTTAAGGGCAGAATTCTGCCTCATTCTTACTTTGTTTTATAAATTATTGAAGTTAACCCAAGTTTGAGATAGATCTTGTTCTTTTCCTAAAAGCATCCAGGAATAAGAATGATTTGCCAGAATTTACTGAGTCCTAGCCTAGGGTCAGTGTGCATGAGGGTCACTTATAGCATGGCATGAGAACAACTGAAAGATACATGGCCTGTTCATCAGGACTGTCCAAGTGGTGGAAGTAAATGGGAGTGGACAATGTAGTGAATGTAAGCAACTCCTGAAAACAACAGAGGGCTAATGCAAAGTGTGGCTCCAGCCCTCAGCCAACATTGTTATGCTAATGAAATTCAGTAGATAAGAAGGATGCTTTGAGGAGGAGAAAGAATTAGCCAAGATCAGCCAGTAGCATGACAGAGGAGTGTGGGAGAGAGAAGCTGTTCCCCTCTCTGTCACTTGGAGGTTGCCATTTAGAGGGTGAGGCAGTGAATGGGAAGGCACATTAGATTTCCAAGACCAAAGGTTCTTGAGACTACATGGCAGCCTCCGATCTTTCTTCCTCCCAGCTTCCCCAAGGATTCACTGACAAACCAGTAGTCACACTGAGCTCCTCAGAAAAAAGCACCCCAGAATCTCAGTGCTGGCTGAACTGTATGGCTAAACATTCAACAGTGCCATGGTGAGCCACAAACCAAGAAGGTCAGGGTAGAGAAAGCACTTAGAAAAATGGACTTGAGAATATAGAAAATGAACAACGAATGAAGCCCAGTCTTTGGGAGGTGATCAGGGATAGAAAGGATAGGAGTAAAACTTTGTATTAGGCTGTTCTGGCATTGCTATAAAGACATATCTGAGACTGGGTAACTTGAAAAGTTTAATTGGTTCATGGCATCTACTTCTGGGGAGGACTCATGAGGATTCCAATCATGGCAGAAGGCAAAGTGGAAACAGGCATATCACATGGAAAAATGGGAGCGAGAGAGAGTTAGGGTGCAGGGGTGGGTGCCACACACTTTTAAATTACTAGATTCCACTAGAATTCACTGTCACAAAGACAGCACAGAGCCATGAGGGATCTGCCACCATGCTCCAAACACCTCCCACCAGGCCCCAGCTCTAGCATTGGGGATGATCATTCAACATGAGGTTTGGGCAGGAACAAATACACAAAGCATATCAGAGTTGTAGGTCTAAAGCACCAAGTGAAACTCAAGTGTCAGGTTCAGGGACTCACAGGAGAAAGAGCTTCACCATGTCAGGATCTTGGTGTCTCTCCTAAACTGAACTGAGGTGTTGCTTAAGTTTTGGCCATTAGTTTTATATGATATCTCAGTCTATAAACAGGGACTTCTGTCTTTCTCTCTGTTCCTTTATTCTAACTAGCTTTTTGCTTATGATTCCATTTCCTTTTGGGAATTAATCCTACCCTGAACCTCAGCCCAATATCAAGGGCCAGCTTGTTTGCTGTATTCACAGCCACACTCAGGCAAATAAGGGATCCATAATCTATCAGCTTATGGCTGATCATCATCCACTCCTGTAACTCTATATGAATTATTAATAGGTTCCTTGATGTTGTGTTCTCCATGCCTGTCTGGAAGCTTCCATTCCAGCCAGCTCAAAAGGCACCTCTTCCAAAATCAAGCTCTGTCATCAGGAAGTTTCCTCTATTCTTATCCTTTCTCAATATTGGATACTGAACTGGTCCCCAATTCTTCTTCATTTTTTCTTTCCTTTCTTTCTTTCTTTGAGATGGTGTCTCACTGTGTTGCCCAGGCTGGAGTGCACCATCTCGGTTCACTACAACCTCCACCTCCCAGCTTCAAGTGATTCTCCTACCTCAGCCTCCTGAGTAGCTGGGACTACAGGCGCCTGCCACCATGCCTTGCTAATTTGTGTATTTTTAGTAGAGATGGAGTTCCTTCCACCATATTGACCTGACCTCAAATGATCTGCCCACCTCGACCTTCCAACGTGCTGGGATTATAGGGGTAAGCCACCATGCCTAGCCCCCCTTTACTTCTTATATAATCTGCATCACTACTGCCTACACTCAAGTATCATTTCAAGATTTAACAGTTAGAGTTTGGTGTAAACATTATCCTAAAACAAATTCACCTAGAATTATCTTTTGATAATGTCAGGCAAGTTTTTAAAAAAAAAAAACAAACAGGTTTCTAAATAATACTATAGATAAAAGATTGATAACTCCATATATTTTAATTAAGAGAAAGATTAAGTAACAATTGATACACATTTAGAATTAATAGTCCACTTAGCAAGAGATGGCTCACATCTTTTCCACACAACTACTTAACAGCTAAGTGAGCTTTCAATCCAATCTGAGCTTTCCAAAATATTTTTAAGGGTTTATTAGGAGATTTCTACACATCAGAAATGTATATGGGTCATATACATTTATATGAGAAAATATGTAAGATTTATATGAGAAAATAAACACAAACCAGGCCAAGCATAGTGGCTCACACCTGTTAATCCCAGCACATTGGGAAGCACAGGTGAGCAGATCACCTGAGATCAAGAGTTTGAGAACAGCCTGGCCAACATGGCAAAATCCCATCTCTAACAAAAACTAAAAAAAAAAAAAAAAAATTAGTTGGATATGGTAGTGCATGCCTCTAATGCCAGCTATTTGGAGGCTGAGGACTGAGAATCGCATAAACCTGGGAGGCAGAGGATGCTGTGAGCCAAGATCACACCACTGCACTCCAGACTGGGCAACAGAGAAATATTCTGTCAAAAAAAAGGCGGGGGAAGGGAAAGGGAAAGGAAAAGGGGAATGAGAAGAGGAGGGGAGGAGGAGGGGAAGGGAAAGGTGAAGGGAAGAGAAGGGAGAGAAAAGGGAAGAGAGAAGGAAGGGAAGGAAAGGAAGAAAGAAGAGAGAAGGGAAGGAAGGGAGGGAGGGAGGAGAGGAAGGAAGGAAGGGAGGGAGGGAGGGAAATTATTTGAGGAGCCAAAGTGATTAGGAAATATATAATAATATAAAAATGAAGGTAAAAACTTTCCAGAATGCTCAGAAGTAGCATGTTCTAGTTAACCTATTTTTATGGCTACCTTAGCTACTAGCCAACAAATTCCTTAATCTTATGTTTTTTTGCTTTAACCTTTGTTACTGAAAGCATTCACAAAATATATTTGTCTATGTCTGCTCCAAACTTTCTGAATCCTTTTAATGACTCAGAACTTCAGAGGACTACAGAGGCATTATTCTGAACATTTATGTTCACTTCAAATATAGAAGATATGGAAAACTGGGCTGACTCTAGGATATAATTTCATAGCTTTGTTTGCTTGTTAGTAAAATCCCTTGTAATAGACTATTTTCCCTTTGTGATTTGTCTAGTCTGATAAAAGCAGAGCATAAAAGCATTATTGATTAGGGATGCTAATCAGCTTTTATTGTATTTAGAAGTTAGAATGGAAAGAATAAAATATTCTATAGATAAATAAAATGACCTGCCTGGAAAAATTTTAATAACAAAAAGTTGGTAACCAGATTAATGACTGTAGAATGTGAGAATATCCTTGAGATAATATTCCTATAAATTAAATAGATTGCATCATGCTTGATTTTAATTAATGCAAAGATTAACAAGAAAAATGGCAGACTTTTAAAAATGCTCCAATTCTGTCTATTCAGACAGTAATTCCCTTATCCATGCAATAAATATTTACTCAGCATTGCTATATGCTAGGAAATGGGGAAACTGTGGGAAATAAGCAGACAGACTTCTCTCTTTATGCAACTCCATATTGATGAGAAAAACTGACACTGAAAATTTAAGGGCAGTCCAGGCACACTGGCTCACACCTGTAATTCCAGTATTTTGGGAGGCCGAGATGGGAGGAATATCTGAGGTCAGGAATTCGAGACCAATCTGGCCAACATGTTGAAACTCTGTCTCTACTAAAAATATGAGTATTAGCCAGGTTTGGTGATACAAGACTGTAATCCCAGCTACTTGGGAGGCTGAGGCACGAGAATCACTTGAACCTGGGAGGCGGAGGTTGCAGTGAGCTGAGATTGCACCACAGCACTCCAGCCTGGGCAATAGAGCAAGATTCTATCCAAAAAGAAAGAAAAGAAAAGAAAGGACAAGAAAATGTAACTGCAAGCGATCAGAGTGTGATAAGAACTGCAAAGTGCCATACATTCTCTAGTTTAGGGTAGGAATCAGGAAAATCTTCCTGGAGAAAATGATATTTAAGATGAAAACCAGAGAAAAAGTAAGATGTAGTAGGGGGAGAAGAAAGCCTTCCAGAAAGTAAAAATAACTAATATCATGGCCCTTAAGATCCTGGCATGCTTGAAGAGCCAAAAGTCCAGTAGGGCTGGGGGATCAGAGAGCTGAAAGGAGAATAATGCCTCTCTTGGCTCAGTCATTAGTTAGCGGCCAGAGCATTGAGGCCATTGTACTGTTCTTAGGATTCTGGGAAGTCACCGATAAGTTTAAAACCTGGGTGATGCAATCAGATTCGTTTTGCAGAGATACATTGTAATCTGAGGAACAGATGGGAGGGTGGCAAGACTAGATGCAAGGAGACCAGTTAGGAGACTATCGAAATACTCCAGGTGAGAAATGGCACCATTAGGATGGAAAGGGGTCAATGAATTTGAGAAATCTTGGAAAGGTAGAATTAATAGGAGTTACAGACTGATTGGCTGTGAGTGAAGAGTTGAGGATGTAAAAGGTTAAATGCGTTTACCAATGTCTGAACTGAACATCTATGCTTATAATGCTGCATTTGGAGTACTTTGTGATAAGATAATGCAGTCTTTGAACCTGACTTCCTTTAGCAAATTTTAAGATAATATTCAAAATTGTACTAATTTAAATCCAAGTTCAAGACTACATTGTTTTGCACTTAACCTCTTTTATATTACATCTGCATCTTTTTTCATCTACACCAAGAATCCTGATTCCCAAGGACACAAGGAATGATAGAATATTCCATATATATTCATTCACTTTATCCCACATTACAATCATCACAGTCTCAGAATAACAACACTAATACTACTGTTGCCTATGCAATTACTGAGAATGGGTTTATTTTTTTCGCTCTCTATTTCTTTGTAGTTACACTATATTCCATCTGAACATTTGGCCATATATACTATATCCTCTCTCACTCTTTCAAAAACACTTGTCTGGATTCTGTAAGTAACTACATCTTTAATGCTGCTACATGGCATCATGTTGGTGTTTTTCTAGTCATTCTGGTTGTTCAGAACATTCTTTAGAAGCATCTTCAGGAAGGGATCTAGAGAACCATTTCCTTGAGTTCTTGTATGTTGTTCACAGTTGCTCTGCACCCTGTATACTTAAAAGTTAGTTTGCTGAATATAAAAATCATTGCCATGATAAGCATTGATGCAAAAATCCTCAATAAAATACTGGCAAACAAAATCCAACAGCACATCAAAAAGCTTATCCATCACTATCAAGTAGGCTTCATCCCTGGAATGCAAGCCTGGTTCAATATATGAAAATCTATAAACATAATCCATCACATAAACACACCAAAGATTAAAAAACACATGATTATCTTAATAGATGCAGTGAAGGTCTTTGACAAAATCCAACAGCCCTTTATGCTAAAAACTCTCAATAAACTAGGTAACAGTGGAACGTACCTCAAAATAATAAAAGCTATTTATGACAAACCCACAGGAAATACCATACTGAATGGGCAAAAACAGAGAGCATTCTCTTGGAAAACTGGCACAGGACAAGGATGCCCTCTCTCACCACCTCTATTCAACATACTATTGAAAGTTCTGGCCAGTGCCATCAGGCAAGAAAAAGAAATAAAGGATATTCCATTAGCAAAGGGGAAGTCAAACTGTCTCTATTTGCAGAAGACATGATTGTATATTTAGAAAACCCCATCATCTCAGTCCAAAATCTCTTTAAGCTGATAAGCAACTTCGGCAAAGTCTCAGGATACAAAATCAATGTGCAAAAATCACAAGCATTTCTATACACCAGTAATAGACAAACAAAGAGCCACATCATGAGTAAACTCTCATTCACAATTGCTAAAAAGAAAATAAAATATCTAGGAATACAAATAACAAGGGATGTGAAAGACCTCTTCAAGGAGAACTACAAACCACTGCTCAAGGAAATAAGACAGGACACAAACAGATAGAAAAACATTCCATGCTCATCCCTAGGAAGAATGAATATTGTGAAAATGGCCATACTGCCAGAAGTAATTTATAGATTCAATGCTATTCCCATCAAGCTACCATTGACTTTCTTCACAGAATTAGAAAAAAACATCTTAAACTTCATATGGAACCAAAAAAGAGCCCACATATGCAACACAATCCTAAGCAAAAAAAAAAAAAAACAAAGTTGGAGGTATCATGCTACCTGACTTCAAACTATACTACAAGGCTACAGTAATTAAAATAGCATGGCACTAGTACCAAAACAGAGATATGGACCAATGGAACAGAACAGAGGCCTCAGAAATAACACCACACATCTATAACCATCTGATCTTTGAGAAACCTGACACAAACAAGCAATGGGGAAAAGATTCCCTATTTAATAAACGATATGGGGAAAACTGGCTAGCCATATGCAGAAAGCTGAAACTGATCCCTTCCTTATACCTTATACAAAATTAACTCCAGATGGATTAAAGATTTAAACATAAGACCTAACACCATAAAAGCCCTAGAAGAAAACCTAGGCAATACCATTCAGGACGTAGGCATGGACAAGGACTTCATGACCTAAACACTGAAAGCAATGGCAACGAAAGCCAAAATAGACAAATGAAATCTAATTTAACTAAAGAGCTGCTGCACAGCAAAAAAAAAAAAAAAAAAAAAAAAAAACCTATCATTAGAGTTAACTGGCAACCACAGAAGGGGAATAAACTTTGCAGTCTACCAATCTGACAAAGGGCTAATATCCAGAATCTACAAAGAATTTAAACAAATTTACAAGAAAAAAAACCAAACAACCCCATCAAAACGTGTGCAAAGGATATAAACAGACACTTCTCAAAAGAAGACATTTATGTAGCCAACAAACATATGCAAATAAGCTCATCATCACTAGTCATTAGAGAAATACAATTTAAAACCACATTGAGATACCATCTTATGCCAGTTAGAATGGCTATCATTAAAAAATCAGGAGACAACAGGGGCTGGAGAGGATGTGGAGAAATAGGATCACTTTTACACTGTTGGTGGGACTGTAAATTAGTTCAACCATTATGGAAGACAGTGTGGCAATTCCTCAAGGATCTAGAACTAGAAATACCATTTGACCCAGCAATTCCATCACTAAGTATCTACCCAAAGGATCAGAAATCATTCTATTATGAAGACATATGCACATGTATGTTTATTGCGGCACTGTTCACAATAGCAAAGACTTGGAACCAAACTGAAGGCCAATCAATGATAGATTGGATAAAGAAATGTGGCACATATACACCACAGAATACTATGCAGTCACAAAAAAGGGTGAATTCATGTCTTTGCAGGGACATGGATAAAGCTGGAAACCATCACTCTCAGCAACTGACACAAGAACAGAAAACAAAACACTACATATTCTCACCCATAAGTGGGTGTTAAACAGTGAGAACACACAGACACAGGGAGGAGAACATCACACACCAGGGCCTGCTAGGGTTGGGTGGTTAGGGGATGGATAACAGGGGATGGGGTAATTGGGGAGGGATAGCATTAGGAAAATACCTAATGTAGACAATGGGGTAATGGATGCATCAAATCACCATGGCATGTGAATACCTATGTAACAAACATACATATTCTGCACATGTACCCCAGAAATTAAAGTATAATAAAAAATATACAAGAAAAAATAAATAATCACTAATATTTGTTTCCTGGATTATCTTAAATAGGTTATTCCATTTTCTGCTAGCAAAAAAAATTGCTGTTAAAAAAAAAGTCTGATGACAATTTACATTTATTTGCCTTATAATTCACCTACTGGTTTTGCTTAGATGAAGAATTATTTTTTCTTTAAAATGAGTAATTTTACTAGAATGTGTCTGATGTTGGCCATTTTGGGTTGATATTATTAAGTACTCCATGTGCCCTCAATATATAATTTTAAATGCATACGTATTTTTAGCAATTTTCTTGGACTGCAGTTCTTAGTATATCTTTCTGCCCTCTTGCTTTGTTTTTAATTTTTTCCCATAGATCTCAATTACCTTCATATTGATTCTTCTTTGCCTATTCTCAGTTGTTAACTTTCTGATTCTTTTTAAAATCTCTTTCTTCATTTTTTTTTTAATTTTTAGTTTTACTTAGCTGTCCGATGTGTTTCTTCTCTCTTGTGTGGATGTTTGTTCTTTATTTCTAATACCTCAGTTCTGTCACCATTTTTCTGAATTTTCCTCATTCTGATGAATATTACTCTTATATCATCTTTTTAAGTCTTTTAGCTTATTTTGAAAAAGTTATTTCTATACTTTTCTGTTGCCTGTTTTTCTATGAAATTTCTTTCTTTGAATTTTTAGAAGGCACATAACTCAGGGTAACTTTCTAATGTCACAGAACTCCCCGTCATTTTCGCAGAGCAGCTTTGCTTCCCAAGACTTCCTGGCTCTGTGGCCCCCTTACCTTATCCCCTACCCAACTCCTGTGTGGGAGACTGAATCGTCTCCCAAAGATATCTGTGCCTTAATCCCTGGAACCTGTGAGGATGTTATGTTACATGACAAAAGGGACTCTACAGAGGCAATTAAGGTTAGAGACTATGAAATAAAGTCTGGAGATATTTTCCTGGATTACCCATGTAAACTCAGTCTAATCACATAAGCCCTTAAAAGCAGAAAACTTTCTCCAGCTGGAGGAAGGAGACATAAGGCAGAATGAGAGATCAGAGAGATTTGAGACATGACAAAGATGGGACTCATGTGACAAGGCCACTGCTGCTGGTTTTGAAGATGAAGAGGGCCATGAATCAGAGAATGCTGGCAGGCTCTGAAATTAAGAATGATCCCCAGAACAGACAGCAGAGAAACAGAGACCTCAGTCTGTCAACTACATGCTACAACATTCTGCCATCAACCTGAACAAATATGGAAGAGGATTATTTCTAAAGTCTCCCAGTAAGAGCCCAGACAACTGATTCTCTGGTTTGTGCTTCGTGAAACTCGGAACAGAGAAATCAGCCACGCCCACCCAGATTGCTAACCTGCAGAACTGTGAGATAATACACTTATGTTATTTCACATCACTAAATTTGTGGCAGTGTTTTACACTAGTAATCTGAAAACAAACACATCTGTTTTTATTTTAATCTTTTTTCTTTCTGTCTTTTTTACCATGCTCAATTTTGACTCCAACCCTCACTGTGATGTCGAGTCCTAGAAAGGATCCCTAAAATCTCAGTTTTCAGATTCCTTAGAGCTAGACTGCTCCAACTCTGGGGCTAGACTGCTCTCATGTTTAGAACTGACCATAAGCCCTGCGCACTTTGTTAGTAGAATGAGCCAAACCCTCCCAGTTTCAGCTGCTGTTCTTAGATTGCCTGGGCTGTCTAGTAAATATCCATCACTGTGTGCAGCTAATCAGTTTCTCAGATGCCACACTGAGCTTTCCTCTGAAGACACTTACTCCAAGCAGTAGGTGTCTTTGGCTTTTGCTGACTTGCCTCATCAACATACATTTTGGGGTTGTGGAGATACTCTGTCACGAATTTTGTCATAAATACTGTCTGTCATGTTTTGGTTTTACTAAAGAGTTGCCTTGGCTGTTTTTTTTTTTTTTTTTTTTTTTAGGAAAAAAACATTAAGCTCCTTAATAAATTATATTCACACAGCTTTTAGAAAAGGTAGCCTTTTGTAATGTATACAGATTTTACCTTCTTCATGCTGACTTTAAAATTGTCATCTTTTTTTCAACTACAGCTTTTGTATATAGTAAACCAGAAGATGTGTATGGAGCCGGTTATTGCCAAGCACATCAGAGAGGAAGAGGAAATCAGTGATAGTTATATTTCTGTCAAAATGCCAAAAAGTTACAACAAAGTAAAATATAATTTAAAAACTTTTCTAACTAGTTCCTTTTTGTTTCACATTCTCAAACCACGGTCAAATATTCTAAATATCTCTGAGACTTTCTCCTTCAATGCTTCACTTGTATAAACCTAAAATCCTGACCATCATGCAGTACAACATGGAGTAGGTACCTTTGCTGAGGCACATTCAACTGTTCTGGCAAACAGTAAAACATATCATCTAAATGCCGAAGGTGAAAATGTGAAGTTTCACTGAGTCACTGACTTCACCTCTTTCGATCTGCCTGTTCTCCAAGAACATCCTTCTCCAGAAGATCCAAGTTCCTGTAGCTGTTTTCTTTGTGTCGATTCCAGTTCTAGTCTTTTGTGAAGTAGAGAGCATTACCTTTCATGTTGTTCCTCCTACATATGACTTTATATGGGGGAATTTGAAGACAGTTTTAAAAAATATGCTTCTTTTGCTGTAAGCATCTTTCTAGAATCCTGGGCTTAATCTAAACATACTTTAGAAAAATTGCTCATAAATATTATTCTTAAAACAGGCCATATTTCAATTTTTTAACAGCAGTTGTTTTTAAAAAATAATGGCAGTTGCCTTTAAAAACTTAGTAATAAGTTTCTGCATAAGGAGAGTTAGATTAAAATAGATTTCATTAAGTCCTAGGCCATCTGTTCTATGAATTTGGGAGTGTGCGAGGAAGCCCACCTGTCTAGACATTAATGATGTAAGAACTGGCAAGTGGTGAAGGAAGAGCTGTCAGTCATGGAAGTTTCAATGGGATCATTTGCTTTTATTATGTAATTAATTATTGATTTGAAACACTAAATTATTTTTTAAACCTCTACTTATGTCAAAATGCAGCAAATAATTGAGCGAGTATTATGAGAAAATTAAAAATTTATTCAAAAGCTTTTTGGCTTCTCTTAGCTGTGAACAACGCATATGTGTAAAACTTCCTGTTCTCCAGGAAATACTGAAACAATTATCAGCAGTGGAAATGAGGCAACACCAATGAGTTAGCCACATAGAAGACTGCCTAAGGTCTCTGCTCTTCAGCTGTGATGGGAAGGGCACAGGCAGAGCAAGAGCAGATGAGGAAACAAAACACTGCAGGGTCTAAGGAACGACGTGGGAATTAAGCAGACTTAGGTATTCGGAGCAAGACATTAAATCACAGCCAATTAAATTATCTTCTTTTTTTTAATTTTTATCAAAGACATGGAGGAAAATATTCTTCATAGCATATTTTCAGTGTATTTTATCCTTTACATTTCCTGGGCATATGCAGTGTTAAATGACTGCATTCTACATGCTTGGAGTCTATTGAAGTTCATTCTTGTTTAATTGTGTTGTCATATGTAATGTAAAGAGACATCCAAGGCAACTCAATGTACAATTCAGAGGTCACAGCCATTTATTTCATCAGTGTGAAGATGTCAGAAAAAATGTGTACACATAACAATATCAAAAATAATTTTCACCTAAGGAGTCCAGTTAATTCAGATACAATATTTATTGTTCTGAAATACTGAAACAATTCGTTTTGAATATGAACTCTAAAGAAGGTTGAGTTAAAAATAAAAATATTTTGGTTACATTCCTTATTTGACCACCATTTTTTGTTTCTGTTGACTCAATTATGTGAGTTTTTAATTTCTCACAAGTGGAGCAGAAATAAAGGCACAACAGAATTATGAGGATTAGATTAAATATAACCTAGAAGATGGCTGGACAGGAACAGCTCTGGTCCGAAGTTCCCAGCAGGAGTGATATAGGTGAGTGATCTTCACATTTCCAACTGAGGCACCAGGTTCATCTCAATGGGACTAGTTAGACAGTGGGTGCAGCCCAAAGAGGGCGAGCCAAAGCAGGGTGGAGCATCGCCTCACTTGGAAGCACAGGTGCTGGAGAACTCTCTCTCCTAACCAAGGGAAGCCATTAGGGACTTTTCTAGACACTCTGGCACTCTGGATCAGAAACTGCACTTTTCCCACAGTCTTTACAACTCGAAGACCAGGAATTCCCTCCAGTACCTACAACACCAGCACCTTAGGTTTTCAGCACAAAATTGGGCAGCTATTTTCACCATAGCAGCATTTTCTTTTCCTTCTCATACCCCAGTGGTGCCAGGAATACCAGTGAGACACAACTACTTATTCCACTGAAAAGGGGGGCTAAAGCCCGGGAGCCAAGTGATCTGGCTCAGCAGGTCTTACCCCACAAAGACCAGCAAGCTAAGATCCACTAGCTTGAAATTCTTGCAGCCAGCACAACAGTCTGAACTCGACCTGGGACATTCGAGCTTGGTGGGAGGAGGGACGTCCACCACTGCTGAGACTCAGGTATGCAGTTTTAACCTCGTCTGTGTAAATCAAAGTCACCAGGAAGTTTACAAAGCAACTGGGAGAAGCCAATGGCAGCTCAGCAAGGCCTCTGCAAGCAGACTATCTAATGATACTCCATTCCTGCTGGGCAAGACATCTCTGAAAAAAGGCAGGAGCCTGTCAGAGACTTATAAATAAAGCCCCCACCTTCCTGGGACAGAGCACCTGGGAAAAGGGTGGTTGTAGGTTCCTCTTCAGCAGACTTAAACTTCCCTACCTGGCATCTCTGAAGGAAGCAATGGATCTCCCAGCACAATGCTTGAGCTCTGATAAAGGACAGACTGCCTCCTCAAGTGGATCCCTGACCCCCGTATATCCTGACAGGGAGACACCTCATACAAGAGAGTGCAGGCTGACATCTGGCAGGTACCTTTCTGGGATTAAGTTACCAGAAGAAGAAACAGGCGGCAATCTTTGCTTTTGTCCAGACCCCCTGGGTGATTCCCAGGCAAGGAGGAACTGGAGTGGACCTCCAGCACTACTGCAGACCTGCAGCAGAGGGGCCTGACTGTTGAAGGAAAACTAACAAACAGAAAGGAAATAGCTTCAACAGCAGCAGAAAGGACATCCACTCAGAGACCCAATCCAAAAGTCACAAACTTCAAAGACCAAAGGTAGATAAATTGACAAAGATGGAAACAAACCAGCACAAAATGGCTGAAATCATGAAAAACCAAACAGCCTCTACTCCTCCAAGGGAACAAAACTCACCAGCAATGGAACAAAACTAGATTGAGAATGAGTTTGATGAACTGACAGTGCAGGCTTCAGAAGGTGGGTAATAACAAACTTCTCTGAGCTAAAGGAGCATGTTCTAACACAATGCAAGGAAACTAAGAACCTTGAGAAAAGGTTAGACAAAATGCTAACTAGAATAAACAGCATAGAGAAGAAAATAGACGACTGATGGAGCTGAAAAACACAGCACAAGAACTTCATGAAGCATACACAAGTTTCAATAGCCAAATCGATCCAGTGGAAGAAAGGATAGCAGAGATTGAAGATCAGCTCAATGAAATAAAGCAAGAAGGCAAGACTAGAGAAAAAAGAGTGAAAAGAAATGAACAAAGCCTCTAAGAAACATGGGATTATGTGAAGAGACCTAATCTACATTTGATCAGTGTACCTGAAAGTGTGGAGAAGAATGAATCCAAGCTGGAAAACACTCTTCAGGATATTATCCAGGAGAACCTCCCTAACCTAGCAAGGCAGGCCAACATTCAAATTCAGGAAATACAGAGAACATCACAAAGATATGCCTCAAGAAGAGAAACCCCAAAGTACATAATCATCAGATTCACCAGGGATGAAATAAAGGAAAAAATGCTAAGAGCAGCCAGAGAGAAAGGTCAGGTTACCCACAAAGGGAAGCCCATCAGACTCACAGTGTCTTGGCAGAAATTCTGCAAGTCAGAGCAGAGTGGGGGTAAATATTCGACATCCGTAAAAAAAGAATTTTCAACCCAAAATTTCATATCCAGCCAAACTAAGCTTCATAAGCAAAGGAGAAATAAAATATTTAAGGACAAGCAACTGCTGAGAGATTTCATCACCACCAGGCCTGCCTTACAAGAGCTCCTGAAGGAAACACTAAACATGGAAAGAAACAACCAGTACCAACCACTGCAAAAACATACCAAATTATAAAGACCATTGAAACTATGAAGAAACTGCATCAACTAAAGGTCAAAACAACCAGCTAGCATCAAAATGGCAGAATCAAATTCACACATAATTATATTAACCTTAAATGTAAAAGCACTAAATTCCCCAATCAAAAACATAGACAGGCAAATTGGATAGAGTCAAGACCCATAAGTCTGTTGTATTCAAGAGACCCATCTCACATGCAACGACACACATAGGCTCAAAATAAAGGGATGGAGGAGATTTATCAAGCAAATGGAGAGCAAAAAAAAAAAGCAGGGGTTGCAATCCTGGTCTCTAAAACAGACTTTAAACCAACAAAGATCCAAAGAGACAAAGAAGGGCATTACATATTAAGTAAAGGGATCAATGCAACAAGAAGAGTTAATATCCTAAATATATAGGCACAAAATACAGGAGCACCTCAATACATAAAGCAAGTTCTTAATGACCTAAAAAGAGACTTAGACTCCCACACAATAATAGTGTGAGACTTTAACACCCCACTGTCAATATTAGACAGATCAATAAAACAGAAAATTAACAAGGATACCCAGGACTTGAACTCAGATCTCAACCAAGCAGCCCTAATAGACATCTATAGAACTCTCCAATCCAATACACAGAATATACATTTTTCTCAGCACAGCATTGCACTTACTCTAAAATTGACCACATAATTGGAAGTCAAACACTCCTCAGCTAATCCAAAAGAATGGAAATCATAAAAAACAGTCTCTGACACCACAGTGCAATCAAATTAGGACTCAGGATTAACAAACTCACTGAAAACCACACAGCTACATACAAACTGAACAATGTGCTCCTGAATGACTACTGGATAAATAATGAAATGTAGGCAGAAATAAAGATGTTATTCAAAACCAATGAGAACAAAAACACAATGTACCAGAATCTCTGGGACACATTTAAAGCAGTGTCTAGAGTGAAATTTATAGGACAAAATGCCCACCAGAGAAGCAAGGAAATATCTAAAATTGACACCCTAACATCATGATGAAAAGAACTAGAGGAAAAAAAAAGAACTAGAGGAGCAAGGTCAAGCAAATTCAAAAGCTAGCAGAAGACAAGAAATAACTAAGATGAGAGCAGAAGTGAAGAAGATACAGACACCAAAAACCATTCAAAATATCAAAGAATCCAGGAGCTGGTTTTTTAAAAAGATCAACAAAATAGATAGACTGCTAGCCAGACTAATAAAGAAGTAAAGAGAAGAATCAATAGATGCTATAAAAATGATAAAGGTGATATCACCACCAATCCCACAGAAATACAAACTACCACCAGAAATTACTACAAACACCTCTATGCAAATAAAACAGTAAAACTAGAAGAAATGGATAAATTCATGGACAATTACACCCTACCAAGACTAAACCAGGAAGAAGTTCAATCCCTGAATAGACCAATAACAAGGTCTGAAATTGAGACAACGATTAATAGCCTACCCACTGAAAGTCCAGGACCAGATGGGTTCACAACTGAATTCTACCAGAGCTACAAAGAGAAGCTGGTACCATTCCTTCTGAAACTAGTCCAAATAATACAAAAGAGGAAATCCTCCCTAACTCGTTTTATGAGACAAATATCCTGATAACAAAAACCAGGCAGAGACACAACTAAAAAAGAAAATTTCCAGCCAATATGCATGATGAACAATGATGCAAAAATCCTCAATAAAATACTGGCAAACTGAATCCAACAGCACATGAAAAAGCTTATCCATCACGATCAAATCAGCTTCATTCCTGGGACACAAGGCTGGTTCAACATATGAAAGTCTATAAACTTAATCCACCACATAAACAGAACCAAAGACAAAAACCACGATTCTCTCAATAATGCAGAGAAGGCCTTTGACAAAATTCAACAGCCCTTTATGCTAAAAACTCTCAATAAACTAGGTATTGATGAAACATATCTCAAAATTATAAGAGCTAATTATGACGAACCCATAGGAAATATACTGAATGGGCAAAAACTGGAAGCATTCCCTTTGAAAACCGGCATGAGACAAGGATGTCCTCTCTCATCACTCCTATCCGACATAGTGTTGGAAGGTCTGGCCAGCGCCATCAGGCAAGAAAAAGAAATAAAGGGTATTCAATTAGGAAAAGAGGAAGTCAAATTGTCTTATTTGCAGATGACATGATTGAATGTTTAGAGGACCCCATTGTCTCAGCCTAAAATCTCCTTAAGCTGATAAGCAACTTTGGCAAAGTCTCAGGATACAAAATCAATGTGCAAAAACCACAGCATTCTTATACACCAGTTCCAGACAAACAGAGAGCCAAATCATGAGTGAACTCCCTTTCATAATTGCTATAAAAAAATAAAATACCTAGGAATACAGCAAACAAGGGATGTAAAAGACCTCTTCAAGGAGAACTACAAACCACTGCTCAAGGAAATAAGATAGGACACAAACAGATAGAAAAAAATCCATGTTCATGCTTAGGAAGAATGAATATTGTGAAAATGGCCATACTGCCAGAAGTAATTTATAGATTCAATGCTATTCCCATCAAGCTACCATTGACTTTCTTCACATAATTGGAAATAACCACCTTAAATGTCACATGGGACCAAAAAAGAACCTGCATGGCCAAGACAATCCTAAGCAAAAAAAAAAAAAAAAAACAAACAAACAAAGTTGGAGGTATCATGCTACCTGACTTCAAACTACACTACAAGGCTACAGTAATCAAAACAGCATGGACTGGTACCAAAACAGAGATATGGACCATGGAACAGAATGGAGGCCTCAGAAATAACACCACACATCTACAACTATCTGATCTTTGAGAAACCTGACAAAAGCAAGCAATGGGGAAAGGATTCCCTATTTAATAAATGGTGATGGGAAAACTGGCTAGCCATATGCAGAAAGCTGAAAACTGGATCCCTTCCTTACATCTAATACAAAAATTAACTCCAGATGGATTAAAGATTTAAACATAAGCCCTAACACCATAAAAGCCGTAGAAGAAAACCTAGGCAAAACCGTTCAGGACATAGGCCTGGGCAAGGACTTCATGACTAAAACACCAAACTCAATGGCAACAAAAGCCAAAGTTGACAAATCAGATCTAATTAAACTCCAAAGCTTCTGCATAGCAAAAGAAATTAGAGTGAACTGGCAACCAACAGAATGGGAAAAATTTTTTGCAATCTCTTCATCTGACAAAGGGCTAATATCCAGAATCTACAAAGAACTTGAACAAATTTACAAAAACAAACAAACAAACCCATAAAAAAGTGGGCAAAGGATATGAACAGACACTTTTCAAAAGAAGACGTTTATGCAGCCAACAAACATAAAAATAAGCTCATCATCACTGGTCATTAGAGAAATGCAAACAAAAACCACACTGAGATACCATCTCACACCAGTTAGATCATTAAAAAATCAGGACGCAGCAGATGCTGGAGAGGATGTGGAGAAATAGGAACACTTTTACACTGTTGGTGGGACTGTAAATTAGTTCAACCATTGTGGAAGACAGTGCGGCAATTCCTCAAGGATCTAGAACTAGAAATACCATTTGACCCAGCAATCCCCTTATTGGATATATACCCACTGGATTAAAAATCATTCTATTATAAAGACACATGCAGACATATGTTTATTGTGGCACTGTTCACAAGAGCAAAGACTTGGAAACAACCCAAATGCCCATTAATGACAGATTGGATAAAGAAAATGTGAATATATATGCCATGGAATACTATGCAGCTATAAAAAAGGATGAGTTCATGACCTTTGCAGGGACATAGATGAAGCTGGAAACCATCATTCTCAGCAAATTCACACAGGAACAGAAAACCAAACACTGTATGTTCTCACTCATAAGTGGGTGTTGAACAATGAGAACACATAGACAAAGAGAAGGGAACATCATACACAGGGGCCTTCAGGGGTAGGGAGCTAGAGGGGGTGTAGGGGAGGGATAGCATTAGGAAAAATACCTAATGTAGATGATGGGGTAATGGATGCAGCAAACCACCATGGCACATGTATACCTATGTAACAAACCTGCATGTTCTACACAAGCCACCCTGGAAGTGAAAGTATAATAAATAAAAAATAACCTACACAAAAGCCTGCAAGGAATTATAAAACCCTTTACATATGTAAACTTTTTAACTTTAAAACAATATTTTGAAACTTGCTTAATGCACAGGAGAGACAAAATCAGGCTAGCAATGCAGTTACACAAGCCACCATAGTCCAAAAGCTCCAGGATGTGAAAACAAAGACAAACATATTTTATGAATTAATAGAAAAGTATATTAATGTCCATAGGCAAGGAAATTTGATTCAAACTTTTATGAGGCTACAGGATTCTTTAGTTATACTAACTTCAGAAATAAATCTCTTTGATAGATGAAAACCAGTCATTTTTGTTTTTTCTATGAGGAAAACATATCCAAAAATTTAAAACTCATTCAGCTTGCTACTTATCCATTATTCAATTCTGTGAGGTTTTTGACAAAATGGGGCAGAAGAGTTATGATGCTTTAAACAAATAAGTTTCTTCTTAAAATGATTGTTTTTCCTTTTTTTTTTTTTTTTCTCATACCGAGTTTCACTCTTTTGCCCAAGCTGGGGTGTAGTGGCATGATCTCGGCTTACTGTAACCTCTATAGGTTTCAAACAATTGTCCTGCCTCAGCTTCCCGAATAGCTAGGATTATAGGTGCCTGCCACCTCACCCAGTTTATTTTTATATTTTTAGTAGAGTCAGAGTTCTACTGTGTTTTTCATAGTCTGTATGAGACAGAAAGCTGAGGCCAGAGGCAGACTGAGTAGGTCGATATGGTGAGAGTATTCTCCAGGGACAATTTCTGATTAAGGGCACCACTCATGCCTACTTTTGTAGGTGAAAAACACCTTGGAGGATGTCAGGCTGGAGGATGCTTTCTTCAGTTGCTTTGCAGCACAAGAGAAAAAAAATATGACATTATTAATAATTCAAGAATGAAAGCTCAGAGCATGCTAATGTATATGCAAGTGTAGCATTGGTAATGGCAATGTGCTCTCAAGAGGCTTATGGGGGAACTCAAGCAGAGAGCCTCTAACCAAGAAGCACCCATATAGTTCGTATTATCTTGAAATATATACTAAGTCCACAAATTTGGAATATCTGGAAAATATCAGGCAACTCTTGGGTAATTCAGATTGAAATCAGCAACTGCCATGTCTAAAACGTAATTGGTAGAATGGCTGGTGCATTCTCTACTGGAAGAGAAAAAGGATAAATTTTTAAAATAATTGAAAGAATTGAAATTAGAGCCATAATTGTACCTAGTGTATTTATTGTGCCTTGATCTATAGTGTTTTGACCACCGTAATTTCAAGGGTAGAATCAGATAATACACAGAGTAAAAGAGAAGTGCAGGGTCTGTTGGGCACCTGCCTGCAGCACCCCATCTAAATATGTAATAAATGAATACCAGGATCAATTATAAACAGGGTGCCAATTAACGCCTCGTGACCAAAAAAAAATGTAAATTGGCCACTCTATTCAGACCCATGATAAAGATAATTCCCTTAAGTAAAAATCTAAAATAAATCTTTCTGGGACAGATCCAGCCTTGTTAGGTAGTTTTGCAAGTTTTTCTTGTATAAATACTGATTTCAGCTAGCTGATAGCCACTAGTAAAGCCAGCAGTCAAACCTAGCTAATACCCAGGAAGCAAGTGACGCATTTGGGTTTCACATCCTGCATTTTACCTACAACGAGTAATTCACTGTCGAAAGTTTAACATTTATTATGAATCCTAAAAAGCTACAACATTCCCAAAAAAAAACACATAAAAGAAAACTAAAAAGACAATAGTGTCTACTAAAAAGTAAGCATACTTTGCCATTATGAAGGATAGTGAATAAAACAAATTCTGACTATCTTTATAGCTAGATTTATATAATCTATCATTATACATAGCAAATGTGATATATATGATTATTATTTTTAAATGAAAATAAAAGACACACCTAAACAGAATAAAATTCTATTAAATTTTTAAATTCAACATGAGAGAAGAAACTTAAGAAAACATGAGAATCTTAGTGGCCTTAGATTAGACAAAGATTTCATAGATAGGATGTTAAAAACATTATATTTTCAATGGGTTAACTGTACTTCATCAAAATTATAAGCTTCTGCTCTTTGATACTCAAGAAAATGCTAAAAACAAACTATATACAGGAAATATTTGTAAAATATATACACAGTAAAGAATGTCTATCCAGAATATATAAAGAATTCTTAAAACTCAATTAAGACAACCCAAAACAAAGGGCAAGAAATGAAAACATATCTTTACAAATATCATATAAGCATGTGAAAAGATGTTCAACATAATTAATCATGAAATAAAAAAGACTGACGACATCTGGTTTGGCAAGGGTGTGGAAAACCTGGAATTCATACATTGCTGGTAGGAATGCAAAATGGTGTAGCCATTTTGAAAAGCACTTCGGCAACTTCATATGAAGTGCAACTTACATGTTCTGTATGACCATGGAGTGCCATTCCAAGACAGATAAAAACATATGTTTGTTCAGTGGTCTGCAAATTAATTGACACTTTTTGAACTTTTCTAGGAATGTATCTGGAGTACCAGTAGTGCTATATTGAGAAACTCTGCCCTGTGAAATAACATTGTAGGAATTTGTTCAATTTATGAAGATCACCTAGCCTTTAAGTATGAGACTCCTGTAAGAGTTATGGTTCTGAATGAGAATTAGGTCTGTATTAGTCTTTACACACACACACACACACACACACACACACACAAACACACACACAAACAAGCATCATACATAGCCCTATGTATCCACGGGTCCTACATTTACTGAGTCAACCAATTATGTATCAAAAATATTTGAAATAAATAAAAAATAACTAATAACAATTTAAATAATGCAAATAATACAATGTAACAACAGTTACACAGTATTTACATTGTATTAGGTTTGTAAGTAACTAGAGATTAAAGTATATAGGAGGGTATACATAGGTTATGGGAAAATACTAGCCGATTTTATATCAGAGACTTGAGCATATATTTTGCTATCTGCAGGGGGAATGGTTAACCCAAAACCAATCCCCTATGGATACTAACAACTGTATATCTATCCATTACATTGCCACAATAAAAAAACTTCTCTTTTATAAGGTACCTTGGCTAGTTTTGTAATCCATAAAATAGCTTTCTTGAGACTATTAAATAGTCTGGGTCTTTTGATTGCTCATCTAATACTCTGTTAACCACATCATGAAGTCTCCTGATAAAAACCAAATAGTTGGATAAAGCTACTCATCTCGACTCAACCTTAATACATTTCTTGTAATTTAGCTAACACTCTAGTAGTCTCCCCTTATTCCTCAAAATAATTTTTAGGCAGACGATGGAGGCCTTTATCATTTACCTTCCTTTAATTAAGATATCTTTCCACTTGCCTGAGATAGACTTTATTTTTCATATCAGCTGCTAAACATAGGCATCAATTTTATCTGACCTATTTACACATATAGCATCCCTGGTGTCATCTCGTTTTCACACAGATGGGCCCTTCCTTTCCTTGCCTATGATGTTCAACTTTTTCCATTCCGTGAATAGGGCTATAAAGAAGAGAGTGAAGACAAACTATCTGAGTTTACAGAAAATAAACGTGATTATCTAGTATCACATTTAGAACTCTTGGCCAGGCACAGTGGCTCACGCCTGTAATCCTAGCACTTTGAGAGGCCAAGGTGGATGAATTATCTGAGGTCAGGAGTTCAAGACCAGCCTGGCCATCATGGCAAAACCCCATCTTTAAATACAAAAATATTCAAAATATGTATAAAAAAGAAAAAAAAAGAACTCTTTACCCTCAGACTCATGTGAAAGATAAAAGAAGCAATTGCAAAAATTCCAAGGTAACCTGCAGGTTCCTCAGTAACAAGTTAGTGAATAAGTATGTGCATAACTTAATAAATGAGTGAATGAAGTAGCCTGAGAGACCTCACTTTCAATTTTGGCTCTTCCACTTAGTACCTAGAAATTTGGAAAGCTAGTTAGCCTTTCTGAGCTTTGGCTTCTTTATTTACAAGATGGGAATTGCAATACTTATTTGTAACACTGATCTGAGTTTTAGATACTAAGTATATAAAGGATCTATCACATCATTTGGGAAGCAGTGGATATTTAAAAAAGTGCACGGTGGCTCAAGCCTGTAATCCCAGCACTTTGGGAGGCTGAGGCCGGTGGATCACGAGGTCAATAGATCAAGACCATCCTGGTCAACATGGTGAAACTCCGTCTCTACTACAAATACAAAAAATTAGCTGGGCATGGTGGCACATGCTTGTAATCCCAGCTACTCAGGAGGCTGAGGCAGGAGAATTGCCTGAACCCAGGAGGCGGAGGTTGCGGTGAGCCGAGATCATGCCATTGCACTCCAGCCTGGGTAACAAGAGCGAAACTCCGTCTCAAAAAAAAAAAAAAAAAAAATGAAGTGCAGCTGCAGGAAAAATGATAAAATTTAAATTCTATTTATGATTTTTTTTAAAAAAGATGTCTTTAACCAAAGACTTTTACCAAAAAATGATGAATATACCATCATTTATTTATTTTTATTGATAGATATTTGTGTTTCATCTATCAATAACAGAATGGATAAATAAATGATGGTATATTCATCATTTTTTATCTCTATATATAGATATATATAACACAAATATCTATCAATAACAGAATGGATAAATAAATGATGGTATATCCATATAATGGGATTCTGTACAATAGTAAAATGAATGAACTAGAGACACTAAAATTTTATGAATATCAAAATTATCTGGTGAACAAAATAAGGCAGAAATAAAAAATACAAATGATGTCATTCACTTACAGAAAGTTCAAACACATTATATTATTTAAGGATAAATATATAATAAATGTTAAGTGATAAAGAAAAACAAAGAAATGATCTTCACAAGAGTCAGGTCAAAAAGAGGTCCATGGGAATCTTCTGGGTTTGGTGGCATTTTGTTCCTTGATCTTGACCATTGGTACATGGAATTCATTTTATAACTATTAAACTTTATATGTATTATTTACTTTTCTACGTGACTCTCAATAAAGACTGAAAACAAAACTGTCATTAGCATTACAAAGTATTAATTATTTTTAGTTAATTAATATTCCTTTTCTTTTACAAACACATGACATCTAAGTCTATATGGGCCCTGAGATTTTCACATACTCACAAACATGAATGTAATATTTCCTTTTAGATATGAGAATAACAAAGCATTGCAAGTACTCTAAAACACAAATAGGATGAATGGCATGGAACAAAGGCTCTGCTGCAAAGAACATTTTGTAGGATTCTAATACCTTATTTAGAAATTCCCAAAACTTTCCTGCTTCAAGCTAAGGAGAACATACACTCTGTATGGGTTTCACATAAGCCCTATCAATTATGTCAACCATGCCTCCAGTATATCAACTGAGACCATCAATTTCTGTTATGAATATTTCTTCCTGTCTTCAATTTAGAAAGCAATGAGTTATTGGAAATTATGTAGAATTTTGTAAAAGACAATGTTAACAGGTATCCAGGTAGTAATTTTCTGACATGTGTCCTAGAAAACTGCCTGAAGGTCCAGCATACACTAACAAATGGACATGGAGAATGGAACAGGTGCACACCACTGTATCTTCTTTGATCCCAGTAGGCACTATATGCTCCTAGCCTGCTGCCTGTCCCCTCCTACACATTAATTCCCAATATTCAGAATCATATAGCAAACTAAGGAACACTGAAATGAGACTACCAGACAATTCTGACATCAAAATGTAACTGTTACATCAATAAATATGCTGCAAATGTGTTCACACATATTTCTCACATATAAACTGTCTCCAGGAGATACCTATTATGACTTTAGGATTCCTATTGAGAGTATGGAAGTCTTGCCATGTACAGTGAATCTATTATTTGAGTAATGGGGCTAAAATAGGATTTCTATTAAACCAACTATAATCTAAAAGAACTTCAACAAACAAGGTATTCTGAAATATTCTCTCCTTTCACTTCTTGAGCTGTATGCCAGGCATTTAAAAGTTACCATCTCCTTAATCTTCCCAACAGCCTAAGAACTAGGTATTATATAAATATACACACACACATATATATCACAGATGAGAAAAGTGAGGTTGAAAGAGGTTAAGTAGCCTATCCAAAAAGTTGTCCAGCCACTAAACCAAGGTAAGAATCCAATTCTATTTTTTTATTGACACCGATTCTGTGTGATAGCAAAGCTCATGCTCTTCTCACTTCAAGAGATGCTGCATCTATAAACAATCATGCTTATTTATAAAAAGAAAACTAATATGAAATGATTTAAAACTTTAAAAAATATTTCCACACAGTGAAATACAGTGCAGCTATTAGAAAGAATACAATATATCTATCATTGCTACAGTGCAAAATTTTACAAAATACATATACTGAGTGAAAAAAAGTGTGGTGTAGAAGACTGTGAAGATACCATTTAATTTTGCTTTGCCAAAAAAATATATAGAGTTACATATGCATTGATGTGTTCTGAAAGAATGTGCAAGGAAATATCAGTGGGTAGCCCTGGGGGTGGTAGCAAGGGTAGGGTGCATGAAGAGAGACTGACATTCTCCCTTTGTATCTTTCTGTATGTTTTGATGTTTCATGTTCAAATATCACTTTCTAAAATTAAAAGACAATCCAATTTTTAAAAAGATTATGAGATATTCAGATCTGAACAAAGGCCTACTACTAGCAGAGATGAATACTAAACATGCCTGCTTTAATCACCTGAAGTGATTTCAGCAAGTGAAGTGCAAAATCAAACACTT
Organism: Callithrix jacchus; assembly: GCF_049354715.1. Taxonomy (NCBI): domain Eukaryota; kingdom Metazoa; phylum Chordata; class Mammalia; order Primates; family Cebidae; genus Callithrix; species Callithrix jacchus. The sequence continues at coordinate 38,151,585 of NC_133511.1, read as the reverse complement.
CTGTTAGTCGAAGAGAACTCAAAACTTAGAAATACATCTGACTTATTCAATAGGTTGATTTAAAAAGGAATATATCATAAAATGTAAAAAAAGTTATGAAAACAATGTGAGGACAGTCAGTTATATGGAAAAATATTTATATCCACACCTCATATGATACAATAAAGCAAAAAAAATGTGAGTAAAACATTTTTACCTGTTTTATTTGGTTAGCTAAATAAAAACAAATCCAAGAAAATACCAAAAGGCAATTCAACATCTATCAGATCTTATATTGGGAGTTACAAATTTTGATGAGTTAGAAAAGGCTATTATAAAAAGAAAGATTCAAATGTTTATGATAAAATAATTTCAATAAAAAGTGGTAGTATAAAAACATTATATTGAATAAGAGAAAAGAGGAGTTATTATGTTTAAAATTGAGAGGAAATTTGACCAAAAAAGGATAAAAAACCTCTTGTATGTAAAATGGAACATTACAAAATAAATTAAATAATAAAAATATAAAATAAAACACAAATTTAAAAATGCCAAAAAATAAATAAAATAAAATAAAATTGAGAGAGAACTATTATGGCCCTAATAAATATGTAAATTTCATGTAGATATAATTAATATAATTTTAAAAATACAATTAATGAAGCAATTTAGAAAAAGTCAACTAATAAAAATAAATGCAAATTATAAACAATACGAGGCATTATTTTTCCATATTGAGTTAGCAGCATAAAGATGATATCAAAAGTATATAAGACTGATATAAAATTATAACCTCCCCTTTTTCTGATCTTATAGAAATTGGAAAAGACTTATTGGAAATTAACTTAATAATATAGTTTAAGATTCATTAAAGTAATTATATTCAGTTTTTCTGCTTTGGAAATTACTCCTGATGAAATTTAGTCTAAAAAGAATCTAATTTTTTTTAAGTAAGATGTTTTTGGCAACATTATGTATAAGAACAAAAGTTTAGAATCAACTTACATATGCCCAGCAGTTACAAAATCATCATATAATTAATTCCTCAACAAAAAGTTCCTTGATAGAATTTTATCTGCCTTTTATGATAATTATAAAGAATACATATTACACATGAAAACACAAGTATGATGTTATATTAAATTTTAAAAGACAATATTATTCTTTATATATAAATGCTTCCTAAGGCCTTTGTACGATGATACATTATAGAACACAAACAGATTAAGTAAAAAGTACACACAATCTGGAGAGCATGTAGTATAACCTCACTGTACTGGAAAAATGCGTTCTTATTGAGTGTAATACTTTTGAAATATTGCATAATTGTATTTCCTTTTTATTTTAAAAATAATATATGTGCTCAACTACACATTCATTGGGCTCACCTAATATTGTTGTGATAGAAAAGATGATTCCCATTGTTTATTAGATCATAGTATTTAAAGTAAATTGAACTATGTGATTTAATAATGAAATATTTAATTTTGGTGCTGCATTGACCAAAATTAAAATAATGTTTCATTAAGAGCTACAATACGACTACAAATAGGTAAGTACATAGGACAAAATAGTCAGTATCCATAATCTAGTTTGCTTAGAAAAAAATGCTTCTGTACTTTAAGAATCAGAAAATAGTTTCTCCATATAAGAGCATATCTTCAAGTCAACATCCTTCTATAAATAAATGGCTCAATTTCAAACTTCCTGGAAGTGAGTATTTAACATTTAATCATTAAATACAGTCAGGGAAACTACTAAATGAATTCAAAGGACTAAATGAATACTATGAATTGGTAGTCATTAACTGCAACCATACTTTAAAGTATTAAAGAATAAACAGTATGGACAGCCAAGCTGGAGTGACAATCTTAGTAACGACATATATTTATAAACAGTTTGTCAAAAAGAAGGCCAAAAATACATTATATTTGACCATTTAAAGTATTTTTTGGCATAATTTCTCTTTTTTAAAAATAATACAAATTATTCCACTAAGAAAGAATGTTAATTCTTTAGGAAAAAAACTTGATTTACCTCTACATCATGAAATTGATTTTCATTACTCTCTCACAGTCATAAAGCTGTACATTTTTTCTGTAGTTCTAAACAATGTTTAAATCAACTCTCCCCTCCCCCATCAACAAATTATCTCTACCAGTTAATGATTCAGAAACTTCGCTAAAATTCAATTATTTACAGATGGGTCTAGAATTTCTACACATACTGTGTGCAAGGCAATGTTTGCCCTTTGATCCAAACTATATTTTCAAGGCCCTCTCTAAAGCAAATAGTCATGGAAGATAGGTCTCCCTCCAAAGCCTCAGGGTAGTCATGGTTATTGCTCATTGCCAAAGATTTAGGTTCTCTAAGCTTAGAGATCCATTCTGTAACACAACTCACTGTGAGTGCAGGTACCATCCCATTCTGTTGTGTCTCCTTGTAGAAACTGGGGTTTGGGAAACTGATACAAAAATGAGAATACACTAGCTTCTGTTATTGCTATGAGAAAAGCTGTCCAACCTTGCCCAGGAGGTTTGTGTTTTTTACCATGCATCCATGAAACTATGGCAGGCCATCTTGTTGTCAAGTTTCCAAGTAAAAAATCTCAGATCTTTCACAGGTCTCTACACCAATAAGATCATATACTTTATTTTATCCTTTATAAGTTATTTTCAGAACATAGAAACTTATCATTTTTTTTTGCTAAGTGAAGCCAGGGCCATTCACTGCACATTTCCCACTGGGCAACAGGTCACCTCTAGCTGTAAGCAACAAAAAGATGACGAGGAGAAACCAAAGTAACCCACATTTGAAACACACAGTGGCCTACATTTGAAAACGTAGTAACAAAGCCACATGAGGCTGGCTTTTCTAATCATCCAAAATTACTTGGCTCTAAGTATTTTCATCACCTTCTGTCTCAGCAGTTTCTATGTAAAGAAATAAAAGGGTCCAGAAAGTATCTGTACCAAATCATAAAGCTTTAATCAATCCATTCTGACACAAGACAAACCAAGGAGGTGAGTCACAAAGTTCAAGTTTTGCTCTTTAGACATCTTTCTTCTATTTAGGTTTATTTGTTGCAGAAATCAAAAATAAAACACTGGTTGATGATCCAACAATAAATTCTAAATGATGTTTAGTCTCAGCTGTTAGACTGCCCATTTAAAAAAAAAATACCTATCTACTTAAGATGATAAATGTTTCAAACTCTGCATAGTTCCTCTATAATTCCTACATTATTATTTTTCAATTGGTACTAAATATACACCTGATAGCAACAGATGAGGATCAGGTCTAATTCTGGGTTCCAGTTAGTGTTTGGAAGAGCATGAGTAAATGACATGGCATGAATATAAATGATAGTGACAAACATTGTTAGACTTCATCCAGTGTGGTTTTTCTGTTTCAAGTGGCAGAAATTAAGTGAAAATATCAGAACCAATAAATGTTTATTCTTTTCTCAGATGATGGCAAAGAAATACTAGTATTTGGCTAATGTGAAAAGAGAAGCTTCCTTAAAGTCTTGGTTTGCATAAATTCAGGAAGTAGAGTATTAATGGGAAGTAAGATAGGGTCCACAGGGTGACGCATAATCGAAGACTCAGTGCCAGTCCCCTCTTTCCTTGTTGATTCAAGGTTGCACACCTGAGCTAGCTCTGATACATGTAATAACTCCAGCCAGTGAAATTTACCATTGAAAAACTGGAGTTTACTGCAGAAACCAAATGCTGTTTCAAGCTCTTTCCTATAATCTATACCATCTCTGCCTACTCTGATACAAGCCTTATTTTTTTAAAATTTTGCTTTTGTAGGCTTTGAACCCTCTCCCTGAACTGTTATCACAGCTGATATTCTATTTCAAACTGGATAAACAAAAGAATAATTAAGATGAAACCATAGGCGAAATACAAATATCTCCCTGCCTGTGAACTCCTATTGCCTTCCTTACCTATCCCATCAGCTTCTCTTAGATGCCAATGTTAGTTTAAAGCAAGTAACGTTAGTCCCATGTTTTGGACATTATACTTTAGATTGCTGATCAATAGTTTAGAATCCACCAGGTTGTGTTTTTAATAGTTTCCAGCTTTCCTTGCTCTTAACCAGTTCGCCTACTGAGAACTTAGCATATGCTGTATCACATTCACTAAGAATTATAATATATTCTAGCACACATGTATGGAAAAGCTCCTCTGCTTTACTCACGTCTCCTCTCACTCCATAGTTACTTTTAGAAGAGTAAGTGTAGTCATATATCATTATCTCACAAAAGGTACTTAAGATTTATCATGTTCCAGATACCAAGTTCAGCAATAGGGTATATATAAAGGAAAATGAGACAATTGCAAAAAAAATAAAATAAAAATTAATTCCCTGCTCTGTAATAGATGCTGTTGTAAGTTTTCATAGTTCTGTGGGGAAAATGTCCATGTGAACACATTTCACACATGGTTTAAATGCTATGCTAGAGGTATGTACAATGCACATGGAAATAAAGAAATAGGTGCACTTGACTCTGCATCAGTTGAAGCTGAATTCACTGGCTGTGACTTTTAAAGTATGTGTCCATGCAAAAGGGTTCTATAAATAAAGGGTCAGATACAAAAAGTTTCTATAAATAAAGAGGAAGGAGAAATCAGCATTCCAGGCAGACAGACCAGCATATTAAGTGAAATGGATGTGTGAGACAGTATATTCTATACTGTATCACTTCAACAGGAAGAACTGAAATGAAAATTGTTCCTTTTCACTTCTACTTTTCATTAAGAGGCCAGTAGCAGAGAAACTGGAACAAAAAAAGTTTTAGATATGTGTGTAAACTTTTGTTTGCATTTGTTATGCTTGGTATATTAACTGGGCATCTAGGATTATTTTAAAGTAGGGCAACAATAAAAAAAAATTAACCTGTTAAAAGAATAAACAGTGGCCTGATTATGTTGAAATCCTTAATGTTTCCCATGTTTGCATGAATGTATGTATAAAACATATGTATATATTTGGAATGTGGTGGGTTTTCCTGGTTTCAATGTGAGACACTGACCTCTACAGCATCCTTCAGTGCCCTAGCCAATTTCAGGTGGTGGTTGCCCATTGCCAGGCAATGGGAAGAATCAAGTTATTGGCTTCACTATATTCCTTTCCCAGCTTCACCCAAAAAGTGAGGAAAAAATTTAAAAAACAAAGATGAAAACAACTAATCAACAAAATTATTTATTAACCAAAAGTTAATGAAAGGTACTGTAAACTTGAGCCTTAGAAAGATAGCAGCTGATCTTCTTTCAAAGCTGAGTGTTCTCTCAATCAATCCCAGCCCTATTTCCTTGCCCTACCATGTCCTCCTGCTGGGTGTAGGCATGTCACCCACTTGACTCCCTTCCCTCTCTGTCCTCTCTAAACTTACCTCGTTCTCTACGCTCAAGTCTTACAAGAGGCCACCAAGATGCCACTCCATGGGTTAAGGTTGGTCCAGGTTGCATTAGTGTTTGCTCTTTCTTCTTACCTAGATAATTTTCAGTACTAAGACACTGTAGTCTGATAGTCACTGAGACCTCATCCTGTGCTGGACCAAGGGATATTGCCATGAGCAGTAGAGTTGCAGACCTTGGGAGCTCATCCTCGTGTGAAATATATGTTCACTAGATGACTACACAACTAACGCTCTTTTTGATGAAATCAGCCTTCACCTATTCTTCAAAGGCAGGATGTTTTAGGCTGGATGTCAACTGGTCATAGAACATATGAGGACTCCATATTATTCCTTCCGTTCCAAAAACGGTACCTTTCTTTTCAACTTTGCCACTTGGCATCCTACTCTTTCACCATTCTGAAATGGACTTCTATTCTATTATTTAACAACAACCACAAAAAGGCTTCCTTTTCCTGTTTAGGAAGGGTCCTGTGTACTCAGCTCATGACCTGAGCTTGGTAAGCGGTTGAGCTGATATATTCTGTGCATAGTTATAGATGTGAGTCATCTGCTTTTCTGTATCCTGGTATGAATACCCCTGAGCATGCAGTGTGACCTAAGGACATATGAAGTTATGAATAAATATATTTCATCCTTTTAGAAGAAGGAATGATAGAAAAACAATTTTATTTTTAGATGAACATGGGAACATTATGTGAATGTAAACTTTTAATGTAAAACAGATGTCAAAGAATATTTGTATTTATGGTGGACTGTATCAGATTTCTATGAGAACCAGTCATTTTTTTCTATAGCAAAGAACATAAAATGTGGATAATTTTATATAAATAAAATTATTTATAAAACTGGAATAGCAGTGCATACAAAATGTTCCTCAAGACAAATCACATGGTGGGACATCAAATAACTCAGCAAATTTCAAAGGACTGAAACTATAAAAATCAGTAACAAGAGGACTTTTGAAAAATTTGCAAATACACAGATATTGAACAGCTCACTCCTGAGCAACCAATGGGTTAACAAAAAATTTAAAGGGGGATTTTTAAAATGTCTTGAGGCAAATGAAAGTGGAAACGCAATATAAGAAAACGTAAAGAATACAGCAAAAGCAGTTCTAAGAGGAAAGTTTATAGCAATAAACACCTATATCTAAAAAGAAGAAAGATCTCAAATGAACAACCTCATATTATATCTCAAGAAAACAGAAAAAGCAAAAGAAAATAAACTCAGCCCACAGTTGGCAGAAGGAAGCAAATAACAAATATTAGAGCAGAAATAAATGAAATAGTGATTAGTGAACCAATAGAGAAGATCAACAAAAAAAGAGTATGTTTTTTGAAAAGATAAAATCAACAAATCTTTAGTTAGGCTCACTAAGAAAAAAAAGAGAGATGATTCAAACAAAATCAGAACTAAAAAGAAGATATTAAAACTGATACCATAAAAATAGGTGACAGGGGGATGGAGGCAGCAAACCACCTTGCCATGCACGTACCTATGCAACAATCCTGCATGATCTGCACATGTACCCCAGAACCTAAAGTACAATTAAAAAAAAGAAATATGAAAGTACGTAAGAGAGATTTCTAGGAACAATTATATGCCAACAAATTGGATAACCTAGAAGAAATAAATTCCTAGACACATAGAACCTACCAAGACTGAATCACAAAGAAACAGAATATGTAACAGACCAATAACAAGTAAGCAAATTAAATAAATAACCAATAATTAAAAGTCTCTCATCACAGAAAAGCCTAGGACCTGATGCCTTCACAACTAAATTCTACCAGACATTTAAAGAAGAATTAATACCAGTCCTTTTCAAACTATTCCAAAAAATTAAAGAGAAGGAAATACTACCAAACTCTTTTTATGAAGCCAGCCCTACTCTGATACCAAAGTCAGATGAGAGCTTTACAGAAAATTACAGGCCAGTATCCTCAATGAACATAGATGCAAAAATCTTCAATAAAATACCAGCAAACAAATTCAACAACACATTAAAAAGTCATCCACCTGATCGGGGGATTAATTCCTGAGATGCAAGGATGGTTCAACATGCACAAATTAACATATGTGATCCATTACATAGAAAGAAAAAAAGGACAATAAAACCCATATGATTATCTGAAGCATTTGACAAAATTCAGTATTCTTTCATGATAAAATCTCTTACCAGATTAGGTAGAGAAGAAAGGAACCTCAATAAAATAAAGATGGATAGGCACAGTGGCTTACACCTGTAATCCCAGCACTTTGAAAGGCTGAGGCAAGCAGACCACTTGAGGCCACAAGTTTCAGTCTAGCCTGGTCAACATGGCAAAAAACTGTCTTTACTAAAAATCCAAAAATTAGCCAGTCATGGTGGTGCATGCCTGTAATCCCAGCTTCTTGGGTGGCTGAGGAATGAAAATCGTTTGTACCTGTGAGGCAGGGGTTACAATGATCTGAGATCATGCCACTGCACTCCAGCCTTGGTGGCAGAGCAAGGCTTTTGTCTGATTACACACACACACACACACACACACACACACACACACACACAGAGAAACCCTGTTATAACAAATGAATACAGAAAAGTTGAAGGATACAAAATCAACACTCAAAAGATCTGTAACATTTCTATACACTAACAAAGAATTATCCAAAAAAAGAAATCAGGAGAAAAATCTCATTTACAACAGCTACAAAAAGGATAACATATTTAGGAATAAATTTAACCACGGAGGTGACTATCTTCTTCAAGGAAAATTATAAAATGTTGATAAAACAAATGGAGGAAGACACAAATAAATGAAAAGATATTCTATGTTCATATATTTCAATAATTAATATGGTTAAAGGTTTGTATCAGACAAAGTGATCTACAGATTCAATGCAATCCCTAACAAAATTCCAACATCATTTTTCACAAAAAGAGAAAAACAGTCCTAAATTTCATATAGAACTGCAAAAATCCTTAAATAGCCAAGGCAATTCATAAGCAAAAAAAGTAAAACTGAAGTTATCATACTACCTGACCTCAAAATCTAGCACAAAACTATAGTAATCAAAAGGGCATAGTACTGGCAAATACACACACACAGACACACACAGACACACAAAAACACATTATGTATACATACACACACACACAAACACCCCAACTAGTGGAACAGAATAGAGAGCCCAGGACCAATTTATGTATGGTCCATTGATTTTTTTTTGTGTATTTGTTTGGGTTTGGGACAGGGTCTTGATCTGTCATCCAGGTTGCAGTACAATGATGTAATCACAGCTCACTGCTGCCTCAACCTCCCAGGCTCAAGCAATCCTGCCTCTTCAGCTTCCAAATGTGTTGGGATTACAAACATGAGCACTACACCCAGCCTATGGTCAACTGATTTCTGACAAAGGCGCCAAGAATGCACAATGGTAACTATCAAAAGGATAGTCTCTTTGATAAATGGTGTTAGAAAACTAGCTATCCACATGCAGAAGAATAAAATTGGGCCCTTATCCCATGCCATATGCAAACATCATCTCAAAATGGATTTAAATATAAGATCAGAAACCGTAAATCTACTGGAAGGAAACATAAGGGAGAAACTACACAACATTGATCTAGGCAATGATTTTTGGATTTCAACCCAAAAGTGCAGGCAACAAACACAAAAACAGACAAACAGGGTTATATCAAACTAAAAAGCTTCTGCACAGCGGAGGAAACAACAGCATGCAGAGACAACCTGTGACTTAGGAGAAAAATATTTGCAAGCCATATATATAAGGCATTAATATCCACACTACATAAGGGGCTCAAACAACTCAGTAAGAAAAACAAAACAAAACACAGTTAGTAAATGGGCAAAAGACCTACATAGACATTTCTCAAAAGAAGACATATAAATGGACAACAGATATATTTTTAAATGTTCAACATCACTAATCTGTTGAGCCAGTCTATTTAGTGATTAGACTAACCCCTAATTTCACACTGTATTCATAAATCATAACACTATGTACCCCATAAAATTATATAACTATAAATTGCCAATTTACAGTTTTTAAAAGTTTGAGGAGCAATATGCCAGCTATTCCCTAGGGAGTGATTTTCTATGAAGTTATCACTGTAGATTTTAACAAAACAAATAATGATCATGACATATCATGGATACACCTCTAAATAAAAGTGAACTTTTTTCATAGGGAGTTAAAAGAATTTATTGGCAATTTGAAAGAATTTTTATTTCAGTGATTTTTCAAAATTGATTTCTCTCTACACTTGAAAGCATCTACTATAATTCAGTGTCTTTTCTTACAGTTAATTTTTAAAGCAACGGCTGGCCATCTTGTGAAAAAGTAATGTCTGTCAGATCAAGTACTGAAACAAAAATAAAACTGTATCACTACAAGATAACTTCAGTTTTCTTGTGGATCAATAGAGTTTTAGGTTTCATTGTGGTGGCATATGAGCAGGCAAAATGTGTTTATTTTCCAATTAGAATTTCATGGAAATTGACCGAATATTCATCCTCAATCTTTTAAAAATGATTAGTCTGTGGGTGAGCCTAGTTCGTATTTCTTTTGGACCATTTAGCATTTGAGAATATCAGAACACTTCACATATCAAACCTTAATTCTGGCTTCTCTTAAAAAAAAAAAAGAAAGAATTTTGGAACACAAGCCTCTAAAGCCTCCAGGCAAGAAGTGATCAGGGTTGAATGAACACTATCAGCTTTATGTAAGGCTCTCCTCAAGATCATTAAGTCCCCAACCCTCCTTTACATCAGATTTGCTTTCCTTGTTTTCATTACTTGCACTTAAGCATTTGAGTTGGTAAGACTGATTCATTCAACCATCCTTCCATGCATCAAACATTTTTAGATAATGATGTGTGTGACAAACTGTTCTATAACAGGTATGTAACTAAGACCTCGTCTATGCCCTCAAATACCCAAAAGCTCTATATAGCAGACATAGAAATAAATCATCTTACTACAGTATGGTAAGAAAAAAAAAAATAGCAGAGATCTGCCCAGCACGTTATGAGAGCTCTGAGAAATAACCCAGAGTGCAGAGGAAAATTCAGGGAAGGATTCTCTGAAGTGCTGTTCCTAATGAAAAAAGAGTCTAAGATAATCTAGGCAGAAAACCATGTAGGAAAGGCACAGCAGTCAGAAGCATTGATCATTTATTGTTAGAGCACAAAGACTGGGAAGAAGGCAAGGAGAGTTGATGTTGGTGAAGGAAGGTGGAAGTCAGATTGTGGAAGTCAATAAACTGAGCTATCCCACAATAGGGTCTCAGATTATTGCCAATGAGTTAATCCACATAAGAGAGCATTCCAGTTTAATATCATGTCTTATAGTGTGAACATTTTTGTTATATTTGATTTAAATCTTTCTAAAATACACTGGATACATCTCTCTTTTCTTAAAGTATATTTCTAATGATCAGATTAAGTTTCTTTTGATGACTCAACAATACATTATGAATGTCAATCACTACAGCATGCTGCTGATAAAATATGAATGCTATCAGCGGGTTTGAGAGTTATGAGACTTTGCCTCATACACTAATAATAATCCACTTGTGTAACTCATCTTTTTAAAATACAAAGCTGTTAAATTGATGGCAACAAAAAGTCAGTCTCAAGTACTGTCCCCCTCTTCTCATTTGTTCTTTCTTACATACTATCAGCTGAAAGTAAAAGAGCAAGTTTATTAGATATACGTAAAGTAAGTCATTTATTTCTGTTAGAACAAGCACCCTTATAAATCTTTATTATACCCAAATTTCATGCCAACTCTTTTATTTACTAGGAAGCATCTCCATACTTTTTATTTTAAATTTTCATGGAGACAGTTGAAAGCATTTGAGAATAGTGGTTCTCATCCTTTTTATCCTTCTACTCTGCATCTGAACAGGTGTTTACCTAATGAGAGAAAGCTCCCTTAGATTGTTATACAGCGGTACTGACGGTGTAGGCTGGAACTCTCAAAAGCCTCATTCCTCTGTCTTCTTCTCAGGAAACATATGAGAGGGCTGACAATATCAGAGAGTTTCAGGGCTAAACTTAAAGCCCCTAAAATTTATAATCATATTAAATGGGAAAGAAAAACAATTGCAATGTAACTAAGAACAGTATGACCCCATTTAAAAATATGTAATATAAATAAATAGAAAGACATTAAATAATATAAAATATACACATATTAGTTTATATATTTATATACATTAGTTTATATGTATTTATAAATATGAAGATATTAAAGAATATACATTAAAATGCTTTTAAAAGTAAATTATTATAGGAGTTTGCTCTTTAGTTCCGATTACTAATTTATTGCCTGGGGCACAGCTCACAAATGCCTAAGATACACCATAGGATCATAAAAAGATGGTGCTGGTTTCCTAGGTGAGTGAGGAGAACCTGTGGTATATAAATGTCCCAGGAGACTAAAAAGTCAAACTACCTTTGCTTATGGATGGTTCCTACTTCTCAGTTCTTGTCCTCTTCTAATACTTCTGAAAATGGATAAACCCGGTCATAGAACAGAAGAGAAAGGACATAATGGACTCAAAAATAAAGATGGCAACAGAAGAAAGAAAGGAATACAAAGAGGAAGATAAGGAACTAGGGGAAATTACCCAATTTCAGTGGGACTTGCAAATATTTGAATGAACAGTTGTGTATTTAGCACACAGTTACATATTTAGTACCTATGAATTTGGTTTCATCTTGAGTCCCAGAATATTTCCAGTGTAAATCCCTTCATAAATCCTATGTTTTAAAATTCTGTCTCCATTCTTTTTTTTAACCAAAGTTTTTCATATATTTTACATGAAAATGCTTGTTTCTATATAACATGAAATTGTAGAACAAGTGAATTAAATTTTGCTCTATGGATCTCCTAACAAAAATCTTAGTTTACATAATAAAATAATCTGAGCCATATGCACATGTAGGTAGCTTCCTACTATTGTGAGCTGAAGCATCATAGGAAAAATGCCTTTGTCTTTCTTTCTGACCCCTGTGAAATATGACACTGGAAGTAAGTATTAAATATACCTTGTCCAAGAGAGTAGAGAATAAGCTCTAGGAATATAAACTTTGGAGTCAGACTGCTTGGGTTTTAATCTCAGCTCTCCAAATTACCTACGTGACTTTGCAAAAATTAGTTTTTATGTCTGCTCTTTCACTTTCTAAGCTGTAAAATGGAGAAAATAATAGGCCTACTTCATGGGGCTGTCATGAGATATTAATGGGTTCCTAAGCATAAAAAGCTCAGTATCATGCTTAGCAGATAGTATGTTCTTTAATCATATTTCTTCTGCCAATAATCTGGAAAACTAATCCACATAAAGAGGTTAGAATTGTGTTGTCCTGTATGATAACCTCTAGCCATGTATAACAATTTAAATTCATTAAAATTAATTAATGCTGAAAATTCAGTTCCTCAGTTGCACCAGCCATGTTTCAAGGGCTCAATATCAGTGATGGCTACACTGGGCAGAGCAGATAATGAACGCATCCACCACTTCAAAACTTTCTACCACGTAGGGTTTTACTAGAAACTGATTATAATAACACGAATAACAGAGACCTAAGGAAATAGACCCAGAGGCTTCATGAAGTGCTGAGGATGCTTTTAGTGTACATGTCTGCCTTTTCCCATGTGTCTGCAAGAGTGGGGCAGGGCTGATATGTTAGAAAACTGAAGCTTAAGGAGTCTTGAAGGGTCTTGAAGGTGTTAGGTAGGAAAACATTACAAAAAATGTTAAGGCTGTTTATTGTCTTCTATGTCTTGTACATCTTTTTTTTTTTTAATTTCTTGATTCTAGTACAATAATTACTGCCTAATACTCACCACACATTTGCTTAATTCATAAATTTTAAAAGTCAAGTATGAATGGAGTGAGGATAGAGAGGATGGGAATATCTGCAAATGGGGCTGGAGGGAGAAGAAAAGAGAAAGTCATGATGGGAGAGACTAGGGTTTGTGCATAACTGGGTATGCAGAGCATGATGCAGTGAACACACAGAGGGTGTATAGAGTGAAGGTGAGGGCAGTCCAGGCCTCTGCATCCCTCTACCCAAGAGTTCAGCTAGTTTTATTTTAAGTATTTTCCTTCTTTGTTCCATTTTCTCCTTGTACATTTAGAATGAGAAAGAGATGGCCAGAGGAAAACAGAATTATATGTTTGCATGGAGCTACAGAAACAGAGACAGTTTCTGCACACATTGCAAGATTTAATAAACGTGTCCTTCCTCCTACTCCCACCTCCTCAATAAAGAATCCAATGTGAGACATCAGTTAGCAAGGAAAACAAAACTGATATCTTTAATATTAAGCTTTAGTATCTATGAAGATGGCATATGCTTTTGCAATGTATGAATACTCTTTAATATCTTTCAATAAAATTTTAAACTTTATTCCATTAAAGCCATGTTTTGCTAGATTTATTCCCAATGACCTCAAGTTTTGTTGTTTGTGGGAACAGTATATTATTATGTTTTCTAACAGTTCATTGCTGATATAAATGATTCTGACTAATTTTATGTATCAATCATATACAGAAAAACTTGCTAAACTGTCTTACTGAATCTAATAATTTTTCCACGGAATTATAGAGCTTTTACTATACAGTCTTATGCTAATAGTGGCACTTTTGTCTTTTCCTTTAAAAGTTATCATTTTTATTTCTTCCCCTTTCTACTGTGCTAGTTAAGGCTTCAGTACATGCTTATAGAAGCAACAGTGTAGGTATCATTGTCTTTCTCATGAATTTAAAAAGAGATGCTTCCAATATAAAAGAAATTGAAGAAGGCACAAACAAATGGAAAGATACTTTGTGCTCATGTGTTGGAAAAATCGATATTGTTCAACCATTCGTATAACCCAAAGTGATATAGAGATTCAAAACAATCTCTATCAAAATTCCAGTAGCATTATTCACAGAAATAGAAAAACAATTCTAAAATGTATACAGAACAACAAAAGAATCCAAACAGCTAAAGTAATCCTGAGAAAGAAAAACAAAGTTGGATGTATCACAGAAGCTAAATTATATTTGAAAGTTATAGTAATCAATTAATATGGTACAGTATAAAAATAGACACATAAACTAAAGGAACAGAATAGAGAACCCATAAATAAACTCTAGCAATATAGGGTTAAATAATTTTCGACAAGGGTACAAAGAAGACACAATGGAAGAAAAGATAGTCTCTTCAATAAATGATATTGGAAAAACTGGATACCAACATGCAAAAGAATCAAATTGGACCCTTCTCTTACATCCTACATGAAAACCAGCTCAAAATGGATTAAAGACCTAAACATAAGATCTTCTCCTAGAAGGACACATAGGAAAAAAGCTCCTCGATATTGGTCTTGACAATAATTCTTTGGATATGACACCAAAAGCATAGGCAACAAAAGAAAAAGTAAACAAGTAGGACTTCTTCAAACTAAAAGCTTCTGCACAGCAAAGAAAACAATCAATAAATGAAAACAAATGTTCAAAACTACATAATATTCAGAACAAGAAGAAACACAGCTAAGTGATAATGAGTTTAGTTAATAGCAAAATGTTCATTTTGGGAAAATTTTACCCTAAAAATATTGGGTGATTTGAAAAAAAATATATTCTTCAATACTTTCTGAAATTACAGAACTGGAAGTTTACACTGAGAATCCAAATGAGGAAAGTCAATATTATGATAAAAATAAAATCCTAAGAAATTATTTTATTCTGTAATTTAAATGTAAAATTATTGCAATGGGCTATTCCTTAAGAAACAAACTGGAGGGGGAATTTTTCCATATACTTTCTCAAAAAACAACTCTCTGACACTACTCTTCCAATATCTTATCTAGCATATCAATATAGGCCCATCATTTCTGCTCCTAAAATATATCAAGAATAGCACCTTGTATATAGTAGGTATTAGATGAAAATGTGCTGAATTAGAATATACTATTCTCTAATTTATTTGACAATATCTGATCATCGGATCCTAAATAGTATAATTTTTTAATCTCATATGTTTGTTCTTAGATAAATACAGTAATAGTTTCCTTGATTGAAACTAGGTTTATTTTCAGCTCTGGTTTTCACTGTGAATCTAAAAAAGTTGAAATAATAGGTTTCTAAAACTACCTACGTATCAGAATCATCTGGATAATTTTTTTTTTTTAAATGTCATTGTTAGGCTCAGAATTTCTACCCTCAAAAATTCTGACTTATTTGGAGTCTTGTCAGATTTAGGAAATCTATATTTTAAAAAAATCATTTAAGTGATTCAAATACATCACTAGATGTAAAAACCACTAATTAAAACATTTTTAAATCTTCATTATCTGACATACATGTTTAGACAAAATCTTGCTAATACTTTCTCTATGTTCATTTAATGCATGACACTCTTCAGTGATATCTTTCTCCATCATTTTCTAGTAGATGGATATTAGTTTCTTGCAGGTAAGAAGGGAGATGGGAATAATTTCTAAGCTACTTAAGAGTATATGGGGTATATTGTAATCTAATAGGAAAATGATTGACCTTATTTCTAGACAACAGATTACAATAAAAATCAACTAAATCACTTTATAAGTTTTGCCCAGGTATAACTTTGTGAAAATCAAAATTATATTATCAATAATAACTTTTAGAGCATTTTTTTGCTTACCCATTCTTTTCTAACTTTCTTGATTTTAAATTGGATTTCTTCATTTCAGTATTTTTTTCTGGAGATAATAAGCTTTGATCTCAGGAAGTTTAGTTTTCACAAATCTTTTCAACTTAAATAAAAATTTACACCCCCTTCCTCTTGTTATTAAAACAAAAACAAAAACAACAAAGATGTATTCCCATAGGTATTCTATAAACTTGAAAAGAAAAACTGTTTATGTACAAATTTCATTTGTAGGATTGTCAAAAAATATTTAACAAGCATCATTTTAGAGATCAAGAATATAACACAAAACTCTTAAAACTCATCAAATAACCTAAGCTACAAGAATACAAAACTCCAATATTGTTTTTCTTAAAAGGCTAATATGAAAACAGGATACCCTAAAGGCAAAGTCTAGTGATACCATATGATGTCCATAGAGGACAGAATTGTAGAGATAAGGCCAATACACTGAAATCGTTTTGTATGAAGCAGGCAATGACTTATTCATGTAACAAATATTTATTAAGTGCCTACCAGATGCCAGTCACTGTTAACAGAGTATATCTTGTCCTCATTGAGCTGCTATTCTACTTCAGGGGAAGCGTAAAACAGTAAAGGTAAAAACAAACACGCATATAAACAACACAGTCAAATATGAGCTCAAATCCTGGCTCAGATACTTAAGAACCATTAATGCTTTGGCAAATGATTTTACCTTTCTGAACTTCTGTTTCTGCATTTACAAGTGGAAATAATGTTACCAACCACACAGGTTTGCTGTGAGGATCAAATAAGCTAATGTAAATAAAGCAACACCCTGGCATAGTCTTATCTGTGTTTTAAAGTCCACTAAAGAATAATATCCAAACCCCTTAGCTTTGGACAGATCATAACAATACTGTTTGCCTTGTAATCTTTCATGTCTCTTCTTGTTCCTCATTTACCCTAACTCTAGCACACTGAACATCATGTTTCATTAATTCTAAGACACATATTTCTGCCATTTTAACTTCTCTAAATAGAGCATGTCTTATAATCTAAGGCTTCTTGCAATCACTGTCAGTCAAGTGTCAGTTATTACCATGACATAGTTTTCATTACCAGTGCATGTACAAACATTAAAAACAATGGCATTCAGAGTTTCAGAATGAATGGCATGGCTTAAAGGAAAAAAATCCAGGAAACAGTAAAGCTAGTAAAGCTCCTTTTAAGTCTAAGAAACAAATACGTGTGTGTGTGTGTGTGTGTGTGTATGTTTGCGTGTGCACGTGCGTGTGTGTGTGTGTGTGTGTGTTGGGAAGAAGAGTGGAGAGTAAATAAGGAACAGTGGTGAATCAGATTTGTTTAGCAACATTCTGGAACTGTTAGTCAAAATAGGCTAGTTATATGCAATTGCAAAGTCAGCTTAATTGCCTAGCACCAAAAGCTTTTGGTCAAGTACAGATTCTTTAGATTGTTTTTTAAAAAATGCTTCATCACCAGTGTTCTTTTTGGCGATGAATGTTCAATTGGTACATAGCACAATACTGTGGAAAATGTAGGCACTGAAGTTTCTGAGTTTTAAAGTGATTCTGAAGAGTCCATCCCTAAGCATGAAGGACTTAGGAATACCACAACAAATTTGTTTTGCTTATATTTTCTTTTTTCTTATGTACATAAGAGTTACTTATGGTGCAAACCTGTATCTAATTGAGTATAAAGAAGTGTTTTATAGGTATAAAATAAAAATCTAAGATACAATTTAACGGATAGCACTTTTTTTGCTTATTTCTTAAATATACATAAGATGTCAAAGCAGGTTACAATTGATAAAAGCTTAGACTTCATGCAATGTGGTATTCGTGATTCCCCTAAGATGGTGCCCACCGTACCAAAGGAGCTTAAACAAATGTGTGTTGAAATAGATTAAGAATCTTTCCAGATGGAATACAGTGTCTGGCCCTAAATGCCCCTCCAAAGAAAGGGTTCCTGCAGAAATCCTTCCCCTAGGTAAGCGTGGGGATTTTCTAACTGCCCAGGGATCAGCTTTTTGTAGCTGCTTCTTCCATCCTTCAATGTATTCAATGCAAAATTCTGTTTCAAGAAGGGCTAACACAGTAATAACAAAATGATTTTTATCTTTAACAGTTTAACCCCCTAAAAGAATTTTTAAGTTACCTTTAGAAATCACCATTTCTGATTCTTATTATGACTCACAAATCTCAAGAGTTGTTAGTGATTCCCATGAAAAGAACTCTTCCTAGTTTTGTGTGAGGGTTTTGTGCTACTACAGGTCAGGAAAATATGCTCTTTGTGCCACAAACCAAAGCTGCTGCAATTGAAACGTGAACTCTGCTTTGAACAGGCAATCACTCTTTATATGACTATTCACACTGTAATTGATTTGTGGCAACTTAAATTTTTAGATAAATGCCATGTAAATGCTTTAAAAATTACACAAATTCGGTGGTGAAATCCCCAGTTTCACACTGTCATGTTAGTCAGTGTCTCTAAAGCAACCTACATTATAGCATAGAAACAATTTTATCCACACGATGGCAATGAAAAGTAAACAAAAAAGCCTTGCCTTTTGCAATCTTTAGTGTGATCAGTTTGTGGATCTTTGGTAACATTAGCAATCTACACAATTTTGTTACATTCATAGTCTTCCTCCGATGACAAAGATTGGCAGTTTTTCAAAACCTACTTTCACTGTTTATTGAAATGAGAGATAAAACAAAATCCTTTGCTCTTCCCTTTCTTCCCATTTGTTCCAACTGCTAGCTGGGTAACCTACCTTCACAACTGTGTAACCTAGCCGTGATTTGGCAAGTCACCTACCTTCTTTTTACTGTGATTCCTTTTTCTTACCAGGAAAGTGGGGATTATAAAAATGCCTATCTCATAGGTTCATTGTAAGGATTAAATCAGTTAATACCTACAAAGCACTTGGAGAAGGGCCCAGCACACAGAGGCCTCTAATAAATCTACCTATTATTTCTATTCTTGCTGGGCATAATCATATAAAATGAACAGAGATGAATGGATAGATTAATGAATTAATGAAAGAAGTGAGATATAAAGCTTGACCTTCAAAGATGACTAAGATTTCAACAGAACAAGAAAGTGGGGGTTAAACATACTTAATACTGCTATTTATGCCCTTTTCTTCCAGTCTTCTGCCTGTACCCAGGATACAACTTGGATATAATGAGCATAGCACAAGGAATGTTGGTTCAGTAGATCAGAGCCAATGTGCAGCTCTTCAAATACCTATGAAAAGGGAGAAGAGAAGGAATGGCAGGTGAGTATGCTTTTGAAGAGCATAATCCACCTGCATCCAGCTGTGCCCGGCTGGATGCTGAGAGACTAGACGACCCCACGCAACCTGCCAGCCCCTCTCTCCACATGTTCCAGCCCCAAATATATTGGGTTTTGCCCACTTGACAACAACTTACTGGCTGTGTAAATTTCCTCACATTGTTTAACATCTCTACATTTCAGCATTGTTCTTTTATAAAACAGATACTAAAAATAGCTGAGTGGATGCTCTGAAGTTCGAATTACATTTATATGACAACTAAAAAAGAATCTGCTACAGAATAGGTATTCAAAAAATGTTAGTTGCCCCAAATATATATAAATATTTTGGATTAGTCCTCCACAGAAACAGCAACTTACATTAAACTGTATATAATTCTAGTTCACATCGTTTCTCCTCCTTGTCATGGCTGAGAGCTGAATTAGGTAGAGAGAAGTTAGGCTGCAATCATATAGGTTGTTTGAGTATGTGTAACACTCATTTCTGCATTCTGCTTTAAACAGAGATTCTATAAGAACTGTGATTCAATCAGTTCCAATGGCTTAAAGCCTCTTGAGCAGCATACCAAATTTTAGATACCAAAATTTAATTGAAATTTGCCACATGGATGAGCACTTCTCTATGTATTGAAAGACATCAGAAGATTCCTAAACAAAGAGCAATCATACGCGGTAATTTTATCCAACTGGAACCAATTATATTTAGCATTTTTTATGAAAGAGGGAGAAAAATAAGAATGGACTCAATAGAATGTTTTTCTTTTATGACTTTTACCCTCTTTAAGATGAATTGCCTAATGAAGTTACTTCTTACAACACAAGAAGCATAACTGTCCAGAGAAAAAGAATTATGCAATGTCTTCCTGGAGACAAACATTTTGTTACAGAATAAATGCGGGCTTTTAAGCACATCTGGCAATCATTCCACAAGCTACAATGCTGGCATCCTAAAAATGTTTCATGATAATAATAATGTGTTACCAGCGGAGTTGATTACTTCAGGCCAGGAAAGGTTTCAACACAAAATAGGTGGTTTCCATGCAGAACACAGAGCTTCAAAGTCATCAGCTATGAGACCCACCATTAATCCAAGTGGATGGGAAAGATGATGGCTCCTAATAGAA
Organism: Callithrix jacchus; assembly: GCF_049354715.1. Lineage (NCBI taxonomy): Eukaryota > Metazoa > Chordata > Mammalia > Primates > Cebidae > Callithrix > Callithrix jacchus. Next base: position 38,131,082 of record NC_133511.1, on the reverse strand, counting down.
GGGGATCCAGATTTGAAGGTGGTTTTTACATGTCCTTTTTCCTGGAAGAGCAAGCTTCCACACTGCAAACGTTTCACCAAAGTCCACGTCTTGGCTTTATGGTTATAGAAGCTATTTCTAAGGGTATAATAGATTATAGGATTCTTTCCTCGTTCTAAACAACTACATATGTATAAGAAATCATGGTGTCGCACATGCTCTTTTATTGATTTCATTTATCATTTGATAAATATGTCTTGTAAAAAAATCAGACCTTTTATTTTTATTTGGAAATACCCCATACTGCAGCTGGGCTGTCGTGTTCTGATGTGACTGCCCCTTTGGGGTCAGAGAGTAAAGCCACACCTCTGTGGGTCAGTGGTGGCATCTCTGCTTACAGGAGTGGACATATCTAATGCCAATCATCCAGGAAAGAAGGAGAATTTTAAAAAGAAATAGTTTGGAAAGTAGATCTTACAACAAAGAAAAAGTCATTCTTCAGTCTAGGCTGAGACTAAGGACTAGATGGATTGAGGACAGTCTGCAGAGGGAAAGAAAGAACACTCACTGCCAGATAGATGACACTTGGGGCCAGGCAAGGGTCGTCCCTAAAAGACTATAAAAGAGCTGGGAGAGCAGTTATAGCCAGCCAGGAGTTTTTCTCTTTTTATTAATCCTCTTTGGTAAAGACACAGCTTCATCTCAGGTGTGCAGAGGAAACTTCAAGGGAAGAAGTTCAGGCTAGAGAGCTAAAAGAAGAGTAGTATGTTGGTGGCAGTTGTGATTAGTGAAAGATTCCCTGAGAGATGAGTCTTTGTGACAGACAGCTGGAATATAAGATATAGGTATCTCTTTTGATATGGACATTCGCTCTTCTACCTAACCTAGCTGATCCAGATGCTGTTTTTTAAAGTAGCTGGCATATTTTATTTCTTATTAGAATACCTATCAAAAAAGAGGAAATCCCTTTGTTGAGGAATAAATTAAATGGCACCTTCTCTTTGCCAGGCACTGTGTTAAGTAGAGGAGGTTGAAGGACAATGCCACTTCTTGTGGCTTACATTCTAGTAAGAGTTAAATGACACATGAACAAATAGATGTAAAAATGTTTAGCAGATGTTTCAACAAACATGGTTGCCAAAAATGAGGGAGAGATAACAAGTATATGATAATTTAATATAATGCATAGGTCTGAGTCCATATTCTTCAATCTTAAACTTTTTTAAGACGATAGTTACCCTATTGCCAATCAATATCAGGAAAGAATCTCAAACTTATAGTCTGAATTTTTCATTCCCTTAGTTATTTATCAATGTATTCAAGACTAATTTTTTTGCCTGGAGAAAAGAAGGCTATACATGAGGGTTTTTATTTCCTTGTGTTCTCTAACATTACATTACCTTTCTTAAATGGGGAATTCAAACTCTGGATCCTGGCATTTATAAATGGGGGCTTCAGATCATCCAAAACCCTCTTGAAGTCAATAAAAATTTTAAAGAATCTGTGACCCATTTTTAAAAAGTCATTTTTTTTGTTTTTTCATATGAAATAGAATTAAGAATCACTTTCAGTTTCCCCTAAGACTGTGATTCAACAAGTCACCTTTTAAAAATTTTTAGTACATATCCATCAGAGACCTTATCAGCAGTGAAGCACTGACTCCATTAATAACTGGAGAGTCAACCTTTCATGTAATAGAAAAGCCATAGCTCTTACAAGCTCCTCATTATATAACCAAGGTAATATCAAAGTATATTATGAGTTCCTTTCCACTTTAAATACTTTGATTTTAAAACTCACTAATTCAAATCTCTATGTTTTGATTGATTTTTAGTATTTCCTCTTATCTATGGTATTCTGAAAATTAAATGGTATGTTTAAATGAGTTTAATTTTCGGTTTTATACTAATATTGGTATACTTCATGAACATGAGAATTCATCATTTCTGGGAAATTCTTACACATTATCCATTCAAGTGTTGCCTCCCCCTTTCTAATGTTTTCTTTTCCCGGAACTCTTACCTTCTAGCTCCATTACTCTTAATGATGTTCATAGTTTCTATTTTTTATGTCTCTGTATTTTGGGTATTATCATCAATTACGGTCTATCCAGTCTACATTGAACCCTTCCAGTGAACTTTTTAAGAATTGTATTTTTTAATTATAGATGTTCTAATTGCTTTTTTTCTTTAAAAATGTCTTGTTTTTGGCGAATGCCTGTAATCCCAGCTACTCAGGAAGCTGAGGCAGAAGAATTGCCTGAACCCAGGAGGCGGAGGTTGCAGTAAGCCGAGATCGTGCCATTGCACTCCAGCCTGGGTAACAAGAGCAAAATTCCGTCTCAAAAAAAAAAAAAAGTCTTGCTTTTTTCCTTAGGGTTTGATTTCTTCATTTATATTGTCAACATTTATATGTACATTTTAAATATTCTTTCATGTCGTTTTATTATCTCAAGTTTTTAAGAGTCCACTCACTACTGCATGTCATGTGTCAACTCTCACTCATGGATTGTATCATTCACTGACTCTCACTCTTGGTCGATCATTTCCTTGTGTGTTTTGTCATTCATTGCAGCTAGCATATCTTTAGCCAGACTTGCTTTCTTCCTGAAAATCCTAGGCAAGCTAGATGCTTGGTACTATTCTTTCATAATGATTTTGTGTTTTACTCTCGTAGGAGCCCCAGGAGTATTGTCCAGGTTGAGAATTTCTAGGCTAGTTAGGTAGAGTAGAAAAGCAAAAACAAAAAATCCAAAATTGAAATTCTCAAGGGGGGAGATTTCTCTTCATCTTACTAATAAAGTTTCCTGTTCTCACTCTATGTTGGTGGACATATATTTCTAGCCTACATTTTCATTGAATGGTTTTATGCAGTGCACAGGAATAGGTCAGTTCCAGCTCTCTACTTCATCTGGCACCAAGAGTTTACCTTCTTTTGTCTCATATGGACATTAGATTCCAGGCTTCTTGGTCACCAAGACCCATAACTCCTACGGTAGCCACATCATCACTTCACAATCTATACTCACTTTTAACATCTTTGTTCTTGGCACATGGTAGATCTTCTATTTTTCCCAAAGTTGGGGAGTGTTTTAAAACTACTCAAAAGTCTTTCATCCAGTACTGCTAGGTGGTCGTAACTACAAATTTTTCAGATTGTCTCAGTCAACTGCATTGCTAGTGCTTTAAAGTTTACTGTTTCATTATTCATAATTAATCATTTACTCCTTCCCAAGCAGAAAGTTTAATTGGACTGTGTTTTCAGATCCTGAAATTTTAGAAATGCTTAACTTTTTTTAATATCTGGGATTCTTCCCCAAGTTCAGAAGTGATTAACTGTAGACAATCTTTAAAGTTCTGACTAAATAAAGGAAGTCTGAAATGCCTCCTGGGAACTTGGCAGAACATGGGCCTTTCTTGTTAATCACCATTATAAATTCATTGAGTGTATTAATTAATTTGCTATTGAAAGTTGATAAAAAAGAAAATCTGAGTCATTTCCTTCTAAACACCATTTTAATTTGTTACTACTTTTACTATTTAAGGTTACATAATTGCTTACAAATGAGATAATTTACCATAATTTTCAGAAGTAAAAGTCCCTTAAATATATGCAAAAATCTTACTAAATAAGAAAACTATGCAACAGAAATTTTTGGCAAGAGTCACAGAATCTATTCCACAGAAATGACAACTTACAAAGACTTGAGATCTTATAAGTGAAAATCTCAATGATTTGAGAAAATGGCAATATTCATATCTAAAATGTACTAGTGATTGCCACTTTCAGAAATACACCTCCCACTGGAAAAAAAATGAAATTGTATAAATCAGAAGTCAAAAGCATATGAAAGAGTTGATTTCTACCCTACCAGAGAAAGTAATTTTCTTTAGCTCTTTCTCATACATCATAGGTATGAAATACTTTTGTTTATTGGTTAAAATTTTTCCATTAGTTGATTATTGAACGGGAAAAATTAAAACCTTGTCAGAGAAAACAGTGGATGAAAAATACTATAGAATCTTTTGGAAATAATAGATTCATATAAAATCAAATTCAAATTCTAGATCATGGCTCATTCTTACATATATTACAGTAGCTTTACATGGCACAGGGGTGGATGTTATGAATTGAAGCACATTAAAATATTTCTGTTTATCACTCTGCTGCTTAGTTCTATTTATTAAGAATAGTCCAAGATTCTCGAGCTAAGAGAGAAAAATACATATTCACGAAATAGCACATGCAAATATGTATTTTGCTCAGGATAGCCTGGGTAGCACAGTGGGAACCTGTACCTAAAAAACATAATAACGATAAACAGACAAATTAGGCAGTAAGCCACATTTGAAGAAAGCATTGGGGAAAGTTTTCAGGACAACTTGAAAATATTACTTTCTTTAGTCTCTCTCACTACTGATATATAACCACAAGTTTTTTAATCAAATATTTTTTGACAGACACCGTGACAAGTGATTATAGAGATTATAGAATGAAAAAAATGTTTTGTTCATGGTACAGTCTAATTTTTAAAAAGCAGTATAAATTTTTAGTCACTTAGTTTAGTCGGGAGGTAATGGTGCCAAACCTATAGCCCTCAGACATAGGATATCTCAAGTTTAAGCCAATAAAAATTCCATCTGTACCTTAAACTTACACTTTCAAAGCAAATTTTTAAATAGCAGCATTTCCGAATATCCAGGATTAATTTATTTTTCTTTCTATTCTTATTTTTTATCTTCATATATATTACACTGTTATTCAGAGGGCGGTCCACGGATGCGCAACCTTGTCATCACCTAAGGGACTATCAAGAATGCAGAACCTTGGGCTGCACCTAAGACCTGCCTTCTCAAAACCTGCATTCTAACAAGATTTCCAGATGATCTGTATACCACCCATTGAAGTGGGAAGAGTCTGTACTATTAGAAATAAAAATATCTTTCAATTTAACACATCAAGTATAAGATTTCTTGGATGATGAAATTGTCCTGGAATTAGATATTGGTGATGGCTGTACAACTTTATGAATATGCTAAATAATAGTGTATTGTACAACTTCAATGGGGGAATTATAGGATATGGGAATTATGTCTTGACCTTTTAAAAACAAAAATATATAAAAAATTATAAATGCTCTTAACTTGCACAGCACACAGATTAATGAAACCAGTACTAACTATTTTCTTTTATCTTTGAGAAAAGTTACTCTCTTTACTGGGACTCACCTCTTTTAAATGCCCTCCTCTTTTAGATGCTCTTTTAGATCGCTGCTTGAACGCAGCGATCCTTTACTGGGGCCTACCTCTTACTTAGAAAGGGCACCGCAGCAGGCTTTGAGGCAGGCAGCCCTGACACACCCATCTATTAGGTGGGTCTCCCAGGCTCCTATGGGGAGGAATCCTCCCTCCAACTAAAGCTGTTTATAGAGCTGAGAACCTGGAGAAACTGCTTGCCGGTGGATGTGACAAGTCAGGAAACGTAACTACCCAATCACCCAAAGGGGCAAGGGGGCAGAAATGCTATCTGCCCGCTGCACATGTGGTCACAGTGGTGTGGAGGAAGTGGAGTCTTCTTCTGGAGTCCACTCTGCTTACTCCCTATCTCCTCCCTCCACCCACCCCGCTAATAAAAACTACCCTAGATCACAAATAAACCTTGTAGTTACTCACAGGCCAATACAAACGACCCCGATGCCCTCACTTTTACAGCCCAGGAGTCTTCCGGCCCACTCCCCTAACAGGCTAGTCTCCCCCGACGCCTGCGAAGGCAAAAACCTTCGCGCAGCCAGTGGGGAGGCCTATTGATTCTGTTTCTGTCTTCACTCCAAGGCGCCAGGACCGAGGAGAGAATATCCTGGGGAACATGTCCACCCCCTTCCAAGCACGCCTTCTAACTTCGGCTGTCCAGCGGTCCAAGGACCTCTGCGCTCAGCCTGAAGCGCTAAGCCAGGCGTGGAGACCTCTGGGCGCGCGAGTTCCAGAGTTACTAACTACAGGCACCCCAGCGGCTCCAACCCTTCGAGTTGTAGTCATCACTCCCACAGAGGCTAAGAGTCACCAGGGCGCACATCTGAATCAGCCCCCTGTTCATATCATGCCTGTTAACGCGGCGATCCAGTCTCTTCGGGAGCACACGATCAAGGGGTCTGGAGAAATCGACCAGCTCTCTCATCAGCTGCAATGGTGTTGGTACTCCGCGGTCTCACTTTCGTGGGCAAACATATCTATGGGTACTCACCAGGAGCAAACCTAGACACACACACCCCCACTCCCCGCGCGCCCCTCGACTTACTCGGGTCCCAGCTCCGGCTCTCACAGACCTCCCAGCACCGTCCTAGGAGGTACACACGCGGGTTCAGAACGCGCGCGGACCGGGCTCGGCCACTCACGCGAGCGCACAGCCTCCCTCCGCGCAGCCCGCACCCGACCCGCCCGCGCCACTGGCACTCACAAGCAGGGGTAGTAGCCGTAAGAAGGCAGCGGGGCGTGCGGGCAGCCGTCCTCTCCCAGCTCCGAGTCCATGAGCAGATAGTCCTGGCTCTCGTTGCGCCGCGCACCGGCTCCGACTGTGCCCCGGGGAGAACTGCCCCTCCGGGGCCCGAACTCCGGGCTCTGGCTCATGGTAGGAACGCCCGACTGGCCTGAGTTCCACTCCCAGGGGAAGCGAGTGGACAGTTACAGCAGAGACCTGGTGCGAAGGGCCCGCGTCAGCGACCAAACCGGTCCTGGGCAGACCGGTGCCCAGGGGACGGCGATGAAGCAGGGGTGCAGATACCCGCCGCGTGTGCCTCGCCTGCTGGCCCAGGGAGAAGTCACCACTTAAGGGGGTGCAAAGGGGACCCTGACCTGAGCAGGTCAGGCCGAGGAGACCCCGTAAGGATGCATCCCGGGCTCCAGGGCAGAGAGAGCACAGGCGGGGCGCGGATGGCAGCAAAGCCTGAGAGCGGAGAGCAAGGGAGACGGAGCTGAAGAGTTACTATGTCAACCGAGACTCTCCAGCCCTCAGCTCCCGCCTTCTTCCCCCGCATTCTCCGTCAATATCCCCACCTTTAAAGGGATCAGAGCGACGTTCTAGAAAGCACCCAAAGCATGTCCTGTAGCCACAACTTTCAGGAGGCGGTATGAATCTGAACGAGGAGGAGCCAGGCACACACTTTTTTTTCACCCTCTACTATTTAGTCAGCTTTAGTAAGGACCCAACTTCGGACTTTCTAGGAAGATTCTTTTAAGAACCACTCTCGAAGAGCCAAGGAAACCTGTTCCTTAAAAGGGATACGAACCTCTTCTTTCTCCGGACTGCCTTCATTTTCTATGGGCATTTCTCTCTTACTCTCAACTCCTAAAATTATTATGACTCTTTGCTTTAAAAACGAAGAGCGTTCTGTGTTCCCAAAGCCAGATGTTCCCAGTTTCTGAGGAAACCAACAAAAATAGGCAAGCATTTTCCGATGATAACGATAAAGAGGCCAACAACCTGCTTACTTCAGAGAAAAAAATTTCTTTCCATCACTGCGAGTGCCAGAATTATTTTTCTGCCAGATGTTTCCCACATTTCCACACTTTTTATTTTTAAGAGTTAGGTTTCAGTTCTAATAAGTATGCATACATGTGAGAAGTAAAAACTTGTCAACAAGGATGAATCAGTATTTGTAGACCTTTACACAGTAGTAGCCAATTAAGAATCCATTCATTCAGTCAACAAATATTTAATGAATGCCAACTGCGTTTCAAATTATTACAGAATTCAGAGGCAAACAAGCAGATGAGGCACCTGTCTGCCCTCATAGAGCTTTCATGGCAGAGAGGGGAATCGATTAAATAAGGAAATGAAAAAGTATCAAAGACAAATGTTACAACGAAAATAAAACAGGTTGATGTGATGGCAGCTGATGACTGACTACTTCAGATGAGGTGGTTAAGAGGCCCCTCCAAGGAGGTGCTCGTTAAGTTGAGACATGCGTGGCAAGCAGCCAGCCACAAAAAGATCAGAGGCCCATTGCAACTGGATGGAAGAAATCCAGACTGAAATCTGTCTGCAAAGGTGCCTATGCTTCCCACGAACAGGTGGACAACAAAATCAATGTTGGACGGGTGGGCAAAAGCAATCAATTTGATAAAGGGCAAAAGAGGTCACACATTTAGAAACTTCTGAGTTTGCCTTTAAATTTAGGACAGAAACTCAGAGCAGAAACCATTTTATCCTGAGGATCTAGCTTTGTATTTCTCACAGGTATGCAGGATGCATGCATGCTTATATGCATGCTTGCATGCATGGATGCATGGATGGATGGAATATAAAAAAAATGAAAAAACGTTCTTGGCACCTGAAAGAACATTTTCCCTGGGGAAGCAAACAACCCTGGATCATTCTGAAGTCTGTTCTTTCTGATTTAAAAGCCTTCCTTTTGATCTCTCAACATGTAGAGCCATGATTTAAAATTCTTACAATTTTCTAGTTATCATATCTAGCAATAAGATATTCTGCCTGAAGTTTGTTTGTGGCAACTGCTATCTGTAAGTATACATTAGCTTTGATGCTTGAATGAATTCATCAATAAATATTTAGTTAAACTGCCAAACTCATCTCTTTGGCAGCACCACATATGGGAAAACATTCATGGGAAAAGTAATATCAAACGTTTTCCACCCAACTCAAACTCTGTGAGTTAAAGCCAAGTTAGAAAACACTTGTAGCGTCAGTTGAAGTGCTAATCTTTCATGTAAAAAAAATTGAGACATAATTTATTTTGCTGTTGTTACAGTTAGTTGAGCTGTTTGTGCCTTTTCTCCTAATACTTTTTTCATTTACAGGTAGCAACCTTCACACTGAAAAAATTACTACAGTAAACTTTTATTCTGAAATCAGTTTATCATTTGGTAAAAGACAAGTTTTTCTCTGGTTTTTGTTTGTTTTTTGTTTTTTTGAAGTATAGTGAGTACTGGACCAACAATCCCAGGGGCATTTACTGAGCACACAGAAGGAATAAGATGGTGTACAAATGTTAGAAGATTCTGAAAGAGCTTATGACATGATGAAGTGGGATCATTAGATCAGAAGTCTCAAAGCCTGGATTTTCATTTAGGCCATTTCCCTAACTGAAGTTGCATGTTTTCAGAGAGGTCATTAAATCTCTCTCTGCTTCAGTTTATTCATCAGTAAGCTGGTATACAATTATGCCTCAGTCTCTAACTTCCCTCATTGTATAGTTATCCATGCAGTTTTATCACTTTACATTAAAATCATGATGAAACCAATTTCAAAAAAGACAAAACATGACCAAATAATATATTTTTGCATCTAATATGGAAGAATTAAGTAGATTTGGAGTCATGAAGAAAGCTGAGTGAACAAAGAAATAATAGTTTTTAAAGTTAAAAACTGTTGGGTGAGTGCAGGACTGAGTTCTTACAGAGTTGGAAATTGCTATGCAATTATAGGTTATGTATGTTTATGTAGTATGTTTATGCTACTGAAATAAAATGAACACTCAGTCATTAATTCTGAGATATGAGAATGAAGGTGAGCTATGTGTCTCTGTGGACAGAGGAAGAGATGCTAATGAGAGAGGATCTTTGCTTCATTATACATATCTGCACTGTTTGATTAATAGATTGATTTTACAAAAACTAGTATTTTATATGTATGTGTACATAAAATACATATATGTATTTTATATGTATGTGTGTATATGTACTGTATACACACAATATACATATAATAACAGTGTTTTGAAAAGCTGATAGGAGAAAAATGAGTAAAGAAAAAGACTTTTCCTCTAGAGTAGTGATCCCCAACGTTTTTGGCACCAGGGACTGGTTTTGTGGAAGATAATTTTTCCATGGACCTGTGGGGTGGGATGGATGGTTTTGGGATTTTTTGAAGTACACTAAACTTATTGTACACTTTATTTCTATTATAAGTAAATTTCAATATATAAGGAAATAATTATACAACTCACCATAATGTAGAATTGATAGGATCCCTGAGCTCATTTTCCTACCACTAGATGGTCCCATCTGGGGATGAGGGGAGACACTGACAGATTATCAGGCATTATATTCTCATAAGGAGCACACAACCTAGATTCCTCACATGCGCAGTTCACAATAGGATTCACTCTTTTAGGAGAATCTAATGGCCCCACTGATCTCACAGTAGGTAGAGGCTCAGGCTGTAATGCAAGTGATGGGGAAAAGTGTAAATACTTTTCACTTCACAAGAAGCTTCGCTGGCTTGCCTACTGCTCACCTCCTGCTGTGTGGCCCAGTTACTAATAGGATGGGTAGCAGTTCATGGCCTGGGGGTTGGGGACCCCTGCTCTTGGAAGTCTTAGGCAAGAACCCCAAAGGGAAAGGAAAAGAAATTGCCACTAGGAGCAAAAGTTTAAGAAAACATTAAATGCTTAATGACTCAAGAAGCTCAAAAGTTACACAAAGCTGCAGTTTGTGAGTTGCTGTTGCTGATGGGAAACAACTACCATAGGAATCTCTCTGGAAAATGCAGTTTGGAGTTGGTTGGCCAGAAGCACAGATAAAACTTTAGTCATGATTTCATCTGGATATTTTAAAATATAAGCCCTGACTCCTACCAGATGTAAAAGCAGAAATACCTCAGAAGCAGCAGAGGGGCTGATTCTCTATGAATGAAAATGCTCTGCAAACTCTAGTTTGAGGCAAATTTGAACAGGTGCTACTATATCTTTGAACCTCAATTTCTTAACTTTTAAAATAAAGACATTATGATAATTTATATTTAGTATCCCTCTTGCAGCTAAAATGTTATGTTATTAACCATCAGAAACATATAGAAGACTCTATGGATTGCTACTTACATTTTTGCTCTAATTTGAGCTTGACATAGATATTGTCCAAAATTCTAACACTATCATAGACTTATTTTATAAGCATTTGTGATTAATAAGGTTTCACTTAGAGAAAAAGTTATGTTGGACTAAATTAACATCTCTTTTGACATAATTATTGGGACATTTTTAGTAAACTATTTACCAAGAGCACTGTGTGATATGTTTGTCAGCATGATTGAAAAATATGAGCTGGGTAACAAAGGAATGATTCATAAATATTTAGAAGATGGTTAAAAAGATCGTTGATTTATAGATCAATGTCACCCAAGTTTGGTAAATAAAGACATATCAAGAATGGACTGAGCTGCTTTTGGTTTTTTTGTTTTGTTTTGTTTTTTGCTGGTTTTTGCTTGGTTTTAGTTTTCTTTCACTGGAGATGTTCAAATACAACTTGGACCTCAAGTTTCCACATATACTACAAAGGAAATTAATACACTTATGGAAAATTAAAGGAGTACTAAGGTCCTTTAAGAAAAAGTCTAGAATTCAAAAACTAATCATTATCTCCATGGATCCAAAAAGTTCATAAAATTCAATATCCTTCATTTATCAAAAGAAAATAAGAAAAAGCTTAGTAAACTAAGAGTAACAGACACATTTTTGATGTAGTGAAGAAAATTTAGATAAAATCGACATGGGGAAATACCAGAGATGTTTCCATTAATGTAAGAAATCAAATAAACATGTTTGTGATTATCATTACTATTTTTATAGCTAAAAACTTCAAGAATAAGTAAAATAAAACATAAAAAGGTTTGAAATGAGAACATAAATCTACTACTTTACAGGCTATATGTCTACTATAAAAAATTCAATATTTTTAACCAAAAGTAGTTAAATTCAAAAGTGAGAAATGTGTTTGGTACAATCCCAGATAATAAAAGTAAATAATAAAAATTCAGTAGTTTTCCTTTATATTGTCAAGAGCAAGTCAAAATATAATAAAATCTATAAAATATAAAATAGAAATATGTTTAACAGAGAATTATAAAACCTATGAAAAGAAAATTATAAATCTTCACTAAGACCTAACTGAAAAATAATCAAAGATCTATATAAAATTATATAATACATTTTACTGATAATTTCATTATACTCATATTAAATTTATACATTTAATAGAATGTAGTAGTTTCAATATTGTCTTCCTAAGAACAGATTTTTCTCTACTATTTTTTTTTCTAAAAATAAATTTGTAAAAGAAAAAAATTCAAAATAGAAAAGTAATGAAAGAAACTTGGTCTAAAAAATATAAAATGATTTAATAAAACCACAATAAATAATGTAAATTGGTACCCACAAACTAGAAATATATAAAGAATTTAATAGAAAGAATAAAGGATACAAAATATTTTAAGGTATGATAAAGACCGCATCTTAAGTCAATTATAGAAGTGAAGGAATGTGGAATAAATTAAATTGGATAAGAGATTTGTCTCATACCTCTGTCAAAAATGGTTTGCGTTAGTAAGTCAAATGTAATTAAAGAAGTTGAAAACCTACTAAAGATACAGCTAACTTTTTAAAGCAAATAATCAACACATTTAAAAAGATTAAAATCATATCAAGTATCTTTTTTTGCCACAATGGCATGAAACTAGAAATATATAACAGTAAGGAGACTGGAAAATTCACAAGTATTTTGAAATTAAACAACATACTTCTGAACAATCAATGGATCACAGAACCAATCAAAGGGAAAATTAAAAAATATATTGAAACAAATGACATGTAAACACAACATACAAATTATGGGAAGCGGCAAAGGTTTCTAAGAGAAAAGTTTGTAGCAAAAAAACACCTACATTGAAAAAGAAGTAAGACCTCAAATAAATAACCTAACATCATTTCTCAAAACAACAACAACAAAAAGAACAACCTAAGTCCATAGCTAGTAGAAAGAAGGAAATGACAAAGATCAGAGAAGAAATAAATAAAATAGAGACTCAGAAAACAATATAAAAGAGTAACAAAATTAAGAGTGGGTCTTTTGAAAAGATAGAATTGATAAATCTCTATGTAGGCTAATAATAAAAAAAGAAGACTCTAAAATCAGAAATGAAAAGGGAAACATCACAACTTACACAGAAATACAAAGAGTCTTAAGAGACTATTACAAATAACTATATAGCAACAAAGTGGATAGATTAGAAGAAATAGATAAATTTCTAGAAACTTACAATCAACTAAGACTAAACTATAAAGAAACAGCATCAATCACAAGCTGGAAGACTGAATCAGTAATCAAAAATCTTTTGTCAAAGAAAAGCCTAGCACCTGATGTCTTCCCTGGTGAATTCTACCAAACATTTAAAGAAGAATTAGGACCAATCGTTCTCAAATTACTTCAGAAAACTGAAGTGGGGGAATACTTCTACACTCATTTTACAAGCCCAACATTACCCTGATACCAAAGCCAGACAAAGGCATTACAAGAAAAGAAAATTATAATATCCTCAATTAACATCGATGCAAAAATCCTCAACAACATGCTAGCAAACTGAATTTAACAATACTTTAAAAGGATGGTACACCATGACCAAATGGCATTTTTCTCTGGAATGTAGTATGGTTCAACATACTACATATGTTATGGGCAAATCCATAAACATGATATACGCATTAACAGAATATAGCACAAAAACCAAATGATCATCTCAATAGTTAAAGGAAAAGCAGTTGACGAATCTCAACATGCTTTCATGATTAAAAACTCTTAAGAAACTAGAAACAGGAGAAATGCACTGCGGCACAATATAGGCTATATATGACAAGCTCACAACTAATATCATCTCAATGGTAAAAAATTGAAATATTTTCCTCTAAATCAGGAGCACGACAAGGATGTCCACTCTTTCTACTTCCATTCAGCACAGCATACTGGAAATTCTAGCCAGAGCAATTAGGCAAGAGAAAGAAATAAAAAGCATCCAAACTGGAAAGGAAGAAGTTAAATTGTCCCTGTTTGTAGATAACATAATCTTATAGTTAGAAAATATTAATGATTCCACCAAAAAAAACTGTTAGACATAATAACCAATATAGTAAAGTTGCAGGATACAAAATCAACATACAATGGTCATTGCATTTTTATTTAAAAAACAAATTGTCCAAAAAAGAAATCAAGAAAACAATCTTATTTACAATAGTAATCAAAAAAATAGTTAGAAAAAACTTAATAGTTAAAAAAAACTTAGGAATAAATTTAACCAAGAAGGCAAATGACTTGTACACTGAACTATAAAACACTGAAGAATGAAGGTGAAGAAGACATGAATAAATAGAAAGATACTTTATGTTCATGGATTGGAAGAATTAATACTGTTAAAATGTTTATACTATCCAAAGTAAGCTACAGATTCTCTCCATCAAAATTCTGGTGACATTTTCCCAGATAAAAAGAATTCTAAAGCATTCATGGAAACACAAAAAACCCTGTGATGTTTAATTTTGAACTTAACTCGATTAAGGTATACTCAGATAGCAGGTAAGGTATTATTTATTCTTGATGTTTCAGAAGGAACTGATCCCTCTTTTGCTAAAAGGGAAGCCCAGGTAGTTGTGGTTTCGATTAGATGATTGGGCTATCGCAGGTGCGTCTGTGTGTATGTTTCCAGAGGAAATTAGCATGTGAGTTGGTGGTCTGAGTGGGGAGGACTTACCCTCCATGTGAATGGGCACATCCAATCAGTTCTGGGCCCCAGTGGAGCAAAGGCAGAGAAAGGGAGAATTCTCACTTTCTCTCCCTGAGACAGGATATCCTTTTTCTCCTGCCCTTGAACACGAGAACTCCAGGTTGTCTGGTCTTTGAACTACAGGACTCATAACAGTAACCCTCAGGATTTCTGGTATTCAGGATTCAAAATTACACCACAGCTTTATTGGTTCTGCAGTTTGGAATTGGACTGAGACACATTACTGTCTTTCCTGGTTTTCCCACTTGAAGATGGTCTGCAAGATTTCTCAACCTCCAAAATCAAGTGTGCCAACTCTAATAGATAATTTTTCATATATCTCTCTATATATTCTATTGGCTCTGTCTTTTTGGAGAACCTTGACTAAAACAACCCTCAGTAGTCAAAGCAATCCTGAGGAAAAATAACAAAGCTGGAGGCATCACACTACCTGATCTCAAAATCTGCTATAAAACGATAGTAATCAGCATGTACTGACATAAAAACAGACACACAGGCCAATGGAACAAAATAGAGAGCCCAGAAATAATAATAACATTATATATATATATTAGATAAAAATAATAGTAATATGAGTAATAATCTGTGACAAATACATAAATACATATATATACAAATAGGTATAAATACTTAAAATGTATATCCATGAATGCACAGTTAGTGAATGAAAACTATTTTCATTTCCTGCCATTTATTCATTATCCAAAATTTGATTGACGTGGTTATTATCCATTATCATCATAATTTATTTTGCTGCTCAAATGGTTCTAGATTTGCCACTTTGACCAGCCTCTGAAAACCCCTCCATATCAGTTTATAGACATCTTCAATCTTTTTTTAAATTAATGTATTGTTATATAAATCCATTATGTAAATCAAGGATTTACAAATTAAGGCCCACAGGCAAAATCTGACCTTCCATTTGTTTTTCTAAATGATCTTTGATGCAGGGCCATGCACATTTGTTTATATGTCGTTTATGGCTGCTTTTGGATTACAACCACAGATTTAGTAATTGAAATGGAGACTACGTGGGCCAAAAATTACTCCCTGGTTTTTAAGAAAATTTTGCTGTCCCTTGGTGAAAATTAATCATAATTTGTTCAAACAATGTCCAATGCATGGATATTGAAACTGTACCCAATATTTTTAACTATTAATAAAGCTATAATGACTAGTCTTGTGTATGTGTGTTTTCATATTATTGGAGGTTAATATGGTTTGGCTGTGTCCCTGCCCAAATCTTATCTTGAATTGTAGCTCCCATTAATTCCCAGATGTCATGGGAGGGACCTGTTTGGAGGTAACTGAATCATGGGCGAGGGTCTTTCCTGTGCTGTTCTCATGATAGCGAATAAGTATCACAAGATCTGATGGTTTTATAAAGGGGGAGTTCCCCTGCACACGCTCCCTCTAGCCTGCCTCCATGCAAGATGTGACTTTGCTCCTCTTTTGCCTTTCACTATGATTGTGATTCCCAGACATGTGGAACTGTGAGTCCATTAAAGTTTTTTCCTTCATACATTATTCATTATGTCTTTGTTAGCAGTGTAAGAACAGACAAATACAAAGGTGTATTTCTAGGATGAATACCTACAAGTGGAATTGATGGATCAAAAGCAAGTACAGAGTTACTTCAATCTGAAAACTAGTGCCTAATTAAATTTGGATAAAATTTTGCTAATTATATGTTCAAATATCTTTTTCTGGCCCATTCTCTTGTCTCTTTCTGAGACTCCAAATAAATACATGTATGTTATGTGTTTAGTTTATTCATTCTTATTTTTCTTGTTCTTCTTCATATTAGATATTTTCTATTGATCCATTTTAAGTTCTCTGTTATCTTGATTGTGCTAAGACAACAAAATAAATTTTTTAATTTCAGATATTACATCCAAAATTTTGGATACTTTTTTATACACAAAGGATAAGGTAATAAAGAATAAGGTAAAGCATATCTAGTCTTCATTTCTATATTTATGCAAACTATGTCTTCTGTTCTTTTAGATATTTTCTATCAATATTTTCTTTTTCTTCATGCAACTCCTTTAACGCCCTTATCTACTACTTCCAACAACTACATCATCTTTGTCCATTATCTTTTCCTTTAAAAATACATCATATTGGGGCAGTGTTGTCTGGTGGGGGTTGGAGATCTGTGTCACTGCTGCTGTCACCATGGCTTGGGTCCAGACTTCACCACAGCCTCTCAGGAGACGAGGGCCCTGAGAATCTCTTTAGTGCCAGATTCCAGACTGCAGGCAGCCCCGTTAAAGCAGGATAAAGAGCCTCTGAATGGACTCTTCCTGGGAAGCTTTGCTAATTCGCAGCAGCTAGACCACGTTTCTCATTGACATCTGTCTGTCAGCTTAGCCATCACATCATTTCACTGTGGTGGTAGGAACTCAGCTCAGAATTCTATATAGAAAAAGCACCTGGATCCCAGTTTTTCAATGGCTTCAAGACAACCAGAAGTCCCTGTTCTTGAGGCTGATGGGACTCTAGGCAAGACATTCCTGCCCACAAGGATACACCATCAAGCATCCAGCTACAAAGATGCCCTCAAGAACCCAGCACCCACAACTCCTCCTCCATCAGACACGGGCAGTGTACCCTAGAAGCCACTGATTCCAGAGCATAATATCAGCACCTCACTAAGGTGGAGGAAAATGAGGTCAGTCTACCGTCCCCTGCCATGACCCTGTCATCAGCCACTGACAGTGTGGAGAAGGTCCCAGTGGTGAAGGCTAAAACTACCCATGTCATCATGAATTATCTGATCACAAAATAAACCCAGGAAAGCATTCAGCATTTTTGATGACAGGCAGGGCTGAGAGATGTTGGCTACACACCCCACTGGGGCCTCACCACCAAGGAGACCAAGTACCTTCCAGTGCCAGAAGCACTCCACAAACTGGAGCTGCAGAGTGGAGAGATAACAAAAGAGACAAAGCCTGCATCAACCCAGTCACCGCAAGCACCACTCCTCATTCTTCCCCTAAGCAGAAGCCCAGAGGCTAGTTCACTTCTGGTTCTTCCACCCTCAGCCCTCCCTGGGCCAAATCCTAGCACCATAGATTATGGAAGTGGGGATAAGGACAGAAACCTGTCAGGTAAGTTGACCCTCTTTGGACCAAGATCCCTTTAGAAGTATGATTCTGGAAGTTTTGCCACCCAGGCCTACCAGAAGTCCAGAAGCCTTCTCCAATGGAACTGATCCATGTCCAGGCCAACTGACTGGCTGAAGACCCAGCAAACTTGAAGCAACCCAAGATGGACAGCCTAGTGATGGAAGAGACAGCCACCATAGACCCATAAGCTCAAACCTCATACCTTGAATGTGCTCACTCCCACTGGCTTCTAGAGCCCTTTCCATTCCAGGGACCCTGGTAAAGAGGGTTTCTTGCACCCAAATCCCCTTTACATTGGCTCTGACATAGGAAAGGTACATTTCTAAAAACTTGTTAAATTGAGGCTAGTGCTGGAGACATAATTGGTTTTAAAGAAACATTAATACAAACCTTGCCCTTGTTGTGAGCAAGAAGCCATTTTGTACTGCTTTAAAGTTGGACTAAATAAACTCAGCAGTGATGTATGGGGGATCTCATTACCTATTTTTTTCATCATTTACTCTAGGTAAGAATTTCAATCATTGCTTAATAAATAAAGAATGTTTGTGCTGTTCTGAAACCCAGGCTCTTGATTCCCTTACCACTATCCATGTGAGCATTTACAAATCCTGGCATAGAGGTGCTCACTGACTCATTGAGATGACTCTAACTCTCTTGACTGCTGTTGCTGTGTTCCAGCCTTGTCATTTAGGGAACCCAAGATCTGTTTGGAACCTGGGTACTGGTAACAGCCAGACTTGGCAAGGACCCCTCTTTCTAGGCTGAACCTTGAGTCCCCCTGCTTTTTGGTAGATCTAATAAATCACTCTCCTGCAGCCATTTCTTCATGTGGGGCCTCTTAGGCCAGTACCGGGAGAGGCATGCTTCTCTTTCTATGCCACAGAACAAACATTAGTTAGGCAAAAACTTTCCTGTGCTTTAAAGTGAGATTACTTTAACTCCAATTTGATTAAAGACTTTCTAAGAGAGAAAATTCAGTCTGCGGAATTGTTATAGGTAAATGGACATTAAACTTTTTTAAAGTAAAGTAAGATGATGGGTTAGATTATAGTCTAGAGGCTCATGTGAAATCAGTGTTACCCTATTTTGATATGCTTGTTCAAACCAGGGACTGAAACATCTGGACTTGGGGGGTGAAAGAATTCAAAATTTTCTGTACAAGAGTATTTTTCACCAAAATGAGCCTCATTCCTTTATACAACACATAACTTTATTGAGGAAAACAAATGGGGAAACTGCCTTTTTACTTCTCCTCACTGTGTACAAGTTCAGTCATTGTCTTAAACACCGTCTCAAATACTCATTTTTGTTTTGGATAGTATCTCATCAGCATAAGAAGCTGACCTTTCCATAGAGAGGCCTGGAGTCTAACAGGCCTCCTCAGAACAATTAATTTATTTGTGTCTTCTATTATAATCTCTTGTTTTAACAAAAAAAAAATCCTTACTACTTCCTCAAAAAAATAGGTCACATTTCCCTAGTTCTGTATATGTGAGATAATAAGAATGAAATCCTGTCATTTGCAACAACATAAAACTGGAGGTCATTGTGTTAAGTGAAATAAGCCAGGCCCAGAAAGACAAATTTCCCATGTTCTCACTCACTTGTGGAAGCCAAAAATTAAAACAACTGAATTCATGGAGACAGAGAGTAGAATGGTGGTTCTAGAGGCTACGAAGGGTAGTGGGTATGGCAGGGGGGATGGTTAATGTGTACAAAAATATAGTTAGATAGAATGAATAAGATCTAGTATTTGATAGCACAACAGGATGACTACAGATGTTTCAGGCCTTGACTTGAACAAGAATATCAAAATAAGGTAACACTGGTTTCACATGAGCCTCAAAACTATAATCTAACTGCACCTACCATCTCACTTTACTTTAAGATAAATAAAATGTAATTTATTATATATTTTAAAATAAATAAAAGAGTATAATTGGATGGTTTATAACACAAAGAAAGGATAAATGCTTAAGCTGATGGTTATTCCATTTACCCTGATGTGATTACTGTGCATTGTATGTCTGAATAAAAATATTTAATGTAAGGTAGTTTTTTCCAGTTCTGTGAAGAAGGTCATTGGCAGCTTGATGGGAATAGTGTTGAATCTATAAATTACTTTGGGCAGTATGGCCATTTTCACGATATTGATTCTTCCTAACCATGAGCATGGAATGTTTCTCCATTTGTTTGTGTCCTGTCTTATTTCTTTGAGCAGTGGTTTGTAGTTCTCCTTGAAGAGGTCCTTTACATCCTTTGTTAGTTGTATTCCTAGGTATTTTATTCTCTTTGTAGCAATTGTGAATGGGACACAAGAACAGAAAATCAAACACCACAGGTTCTCACTCATAGGCAGGTGGTGAACAATAAGAACATGTGGACACAGGGAAGGGAACATCACACACTGGGGTCTATTTTGGTGGCCAAGAGAGGGACAGCAGGGGGGTGGCGATGTTGGGGCGGGTTAACATGGGGAGAAATGCCAGATGTAGATGACAGGGGGATGGAGGCAGCAAACAAACCACATTGTGTGTACCTTTGCAACAATCATGCAGGATCTGCACATGTACCCCAGAACCTAAAGTACAACTAAAAAAAAAGTATTTCATTTATCACATAAATATACACACCCAGTATGTACCCATAAAAACTAAAAATTAAATCTATATATGATTGTAACCTAGGCAAAATGAATATAAGGTTTTGAAGACTGGAAAAGTCTTGTATTTTTTTTTATAAAGGAATTCACTTGATCAAACTTAAATTGCAAATTATTTCTTTGGGGTGGCAGCTTAAGGCATTTCTTTTATTTTTAGCTGTGCTACTTTGAATCTACCCCCATGTATGCTTAGTCCCAGCCAGATTTGGCCAGAGTTGTTTACATAATCTGAAAATCACCCCCATTATTACTCTCTTCTTTTAGGAATCTTCTCTGACTTCCCAGCACCTGAGACTGTCCTGAATTTTGTCCTCTTGTCTATAGGCCATTAAGGTTATGAATTTTCTACTGCAGATTTTCCCATCCCACTTTGTGGCAGTTTTGGCCTCTCCTCCAATAAAAGTCAAAGAAAAATGTACTCCAAATGGGACTCTTCTTTCAAGTTTTCACTCCCCTCAAGAATTATCCTGCTTTCATTCATTCTCGAGTGCCTTTGTATATATTTTTTTTGCCTTTTTCCTAGAATTAAAAGTTGTTACATATGGCAGATGTGAGTCTTGTAGAAACTTAATTTACCATATAGAAGCAGGCAAATCATAGTTTAACCACTGAAAACTATAGACAATGAGATAATCTTGAAAGCAGCCAGTAGAAATATGATAAAATATACAAAGGTGAATGACAATTCAATTAGCCAATGATTGCTCTCTAAAGTACCAGAAGATAGTGATATAACTTCTTCAAATCTTATCTAATCTGAATTTTGGGTCATAGTTAAATTTTCTTTCCCTACAGCCAAGGTGTAAGAGAAAATACAATTCCCAGAGCTTGTATGGCTTCATTTTTATATCTCTGTATCTGATTCATTTTTGAAATTTCTTCTTGTGTATGGTGTGAGTTATGGATTCAATTT
Organism: Callithrix jacchus; assembly: GCF_049354715.1. Taxonomy (NCBI): domain Eukaryota; kingdom Metazoa; phylum Chordata; class Mammalia; order Primates; family Cebidae; genus Callithrix; species Callithrix jacchus. The sequence goes on along the minus strand of NC_133511.1, from coordinate 38,109,835 downwards.
TGTCTTCTTCTGAATGACTCTTCACCTACCCCAGCAGCATTTATTAAAAACTTCACCTCTGTCCTGGTGTTCTTAGGTACCACCATTTTCACTTACTAAATTTCCACATGTACTTGAATCTACTTCTAGACTGAGTTTTCTATTTTATTTATATGTTTATTTACTTTTGAGTTCCACAATGTTATAATTGTAGAGGATTTATAATATATTTTAATATAAATTAAGACTAATCTCTTAGTTTTCTTTTCTGTATATTCCTAGCTATTCTTGTATGCTAATTTTTTTAATATAAATTTTAGTATCAATATTTCTGACACCAGAAAAAGCACCTGGTGGTATTTTGGTGGTATCAAATTAAATTTACATATTAATTTAAGAAAAACTGACACCTTTATGATGTTGAGTCATTATATCCAAATACAAGGGATGTCCTTTTTCTTGACTCAAATCTGTCTTCATCTTTGAGAATTGTTTTAGTTTTATTCACACAGGTTTTGCATATTTCTTATTAAGCACATTTTTTACTTTAAAACTTTTTATCACTCTATTTAAATATAGTTTTATTTTCCATTATGTTATATAAATAGTTATTTTTATTTGCATTAAGGCCACTGATTTCTATATGTTAATTTTATATCCTGTTACCCTACCAAGTTCTTTGTTTCAGTTACTTCTATAATCGATTATTCAGGGTATTCTAGGAGTAACATCATACTATTTGCAATTAGAAACAGCTTTTCTATTCTTTTAGTTGTTTTCTTTTGTCTAATTGCATTGGTTAATACCACCAGTATAATGCAAAATGTGTAGTATAGATAATATATTTTGAATTAGTAAAATTGATAAACTTATTGCAAGCTTACCAAGAAAAGAACAAAACGGAAGAAAGCAATTTTAGAATTGCAAAATAGAATGTCACTGTACATCTGTAAGATGTACAGTTCCATTAATAATGGAAAGTTATTATATACAAAGTTATACCCAAATGAAAGCTGAAAAAGTCCTAGAAAAAGATGCATCTTATCAAAATTAACACATGAAGAAATAAGAATTATATTTCCTGATTAAAAGAGTGAATCAGGGTTTACAACTGTCTCATAAAGAAAACAGTGGTGGATAGGGAAGGGACAGCGGTGGGGGGGAGCAGGGGAGGGATAGCCTGGGGAGAAATGCCAACTGTGGGTGAAGGGGAGGAAGGCAGCAAAACACACTGCCATGTGTGTACCTATGCAACTATCTTCCATGTTCTGCACATGTACCCCAAAACCTAAAATGAAATTTTTAAAAAAGTAAAAAAAAAAAAAAAAAAAAAAAGAAAACAATGGTAAATGGCTTCACTGGCTAATTCTACTAAACATTTCAAAAGGCAATAAATCCGATCTTATACCAACATAGCCACAGAATAATAAAAGGGGTAATACTTGCCAATTATTTTTATGAGAACAGCATATTCTTAATATCAAATCAGACTAGAAGATGTAAGAAAAGAAAATTATAAGCCAGTTTCACTCGTTATCATGCACTACATAAATAGCTAAAAATTAGGCACATCGTGAATAGATTGATTTTATCTTAGGAACATAAGGGAAATTTAATATTAAAAATCAAGCAATTTATTTGTTACATTAATCGTGTAAAAGAAAAACTCAAAAAACCATTTGTCTCATAATTCCTACTTTTGATGTTCATTCTAAGGCAATAAGTGGGGATGTGGGTAAAGATGTTCTGAGTACCAGTTTTTTACCCATTTCTCTATGTTCTTGGCCATGACTTTGCAGTTTTTCCTGTTAACGATGGGAGTCAATTTTCTCACCCTTGATTCTGAGTTTGGCTGTACAACTTACTTGGCTGTGGTATTAGCAGATGTGGGCCCTGCAGAAACTTGCAGACATGGTAGTTCTTCATTTCCACTATTTCTTGCTGTTTCTCAAACAGGCAGAGAGTGCTTCTGCCTTAGGGCCTTGGTTGTGTGTGCTCCCTCCATCTGAAGTGATCCTCCCTGTGGTTATCAGCATAGCTGGCTCCTTGTCTTCATTCTTGTCTCTGCTTATTGCTACCTCATCAGAGGAGCCCTCTCAGAATATACGAAGGAAATTATGTGTCCTTGCAAAAGAATTACAGGCCATCACTATCCTTTTTTCCAGTTTTCTTTTTTTGCACTTATTACTACTTGACATATAGAATGTTCATGTATTACTTGGCCATCTTCTATGACTGAATTATGAGACCCACCAGTGCAGGAACCTCTTCTATTTTACCACTGAATTCTTAGTGCCAAGATGAGTACTTAGCACATCAGTAGTCAAGAATTATTTGCCATATCAAGACTCTGCCTTGGGTCTTACTGACTGAATCAATCTTTCTTAATTTAGCAAAATGTAATATACCAGAACCTCACACATGCTGGAGATGGGGGTGATGAAGTGAGGTGGGAGTTAGAAATTGTTGCAAGATGGAATAGTTAACTCAATACTTTGAGAGTTCTGAAAGTGATAGGAATATACTGCCCTTGATATTGTTCTTTCTAGCTATTCCATACACTGAGAAAAATCACAATCTGAAACTTCATAAAAAGCCACATGAAGGAATCAAGATGATAAATATACTTTGGAGAACATGAAGGAACTTTAAAGGAAGAACTTGAAAGATATAGTAGGAAAGAAACATAAACATGGATAAAGCATTAATGAATGATGATCACAGTGAACAAGGAATGAAGGAAACATAAATACACACACACATATACACATATATATGTATGTGTGTATATATATGTAATGTGTGTATATGTGTGTGTGTATATATGTGTGTGTGTGTGTGTGTGTGTGTGTGTGTATATAACCACAAGGACTTGGGTACTCAATATAAAGTGACCTATAAAAAATCCCAAAGTCAGGCCGGGCATGGTGGCTCATGCCTGTAATCCCAGCACTTTGGGAGGCTGAGGCGGGTGGATCACGAGGTCAAGAGATCAAGACCATCCTGGTTAACATGGTGAAACCCCGTCTCTACTAAAAATACAAAAAAATTAGCTTGGCATGGTGGCGCGTGCCTGTAGTCCCAGCTACTCAGGAGGCTGAGGAAGGAGAATTGCCTGAACCCAGGAGGCAGAAGTTGCGGTGAGCTGAGATCGTGCCTTTGCACTCCAGCCTGGGTAACAAGAGCGAAACTCTGTCTCAAAAAAAAAAAAAAAAAAGAAAGAAAAATCCCAAAGTCAAAGAAATGAAAATGTATACAACTAATTTCCTCTCTTTATAATCAACATATTTACATGTGGAGAAGGTGATTGTTTGCATAGATGAATGTGTCATCAATAATCAGGCAGATATTAAAGTATTTGGGCTATAATATAGAAACATAATTTGTAATAAAATGAATTGAAGAGAGAAATAACAGATGTTCAACAAAAGCTGAATGCTGAGAATTACTTTCAAGGAAGTGACTCAATATGAACAGCAGTCTTGTCAGTCTTGTTCATACCACATAGATGCTTTCATAGCATTAATAGGATTAACTAGATGTTTCAGAAGAAAAAAAACCAACTATGTACAACAGAAGAAATAGCTTGCCTAACGGAGCCTAAATTAGTCTAATCTATTTTAGTCTGTGATTCTGAGCTAGTAGGCCCTTGAGAATTGGAGGGAAATATAGATAGAAAAAAATTGTTTTTTTCCCAGCTTAATGACACTGAGATAGTCCTGAAATACATTTAAAAGACTTTACGTTCCAAATATAACTCAGCTTCTGTCAGTCACAGAGAAAATAGGTGGAAAGTTTATTTTTATAACACATTTCCTCCAGTGGCCCTCTCCAGGGTAACTGCTTTGCCTTACTACAGGCAGTGGAAACAGAGAGGGATATCAACTCTGTGAGTAAATTAAACATGTATGAGTTACACAATGAATGTGGTAGAAAAAATTCTTTTTATTAATTTTGTTTTCCTGAATATTTCTGATCTCCCTCTCAAATCTAAGTCCAGATTATTCTCAGTCCAACATTTCTTCTTTGATATCCTTTAAAAAATGTGTTGAGTTCCACTTGGCACGGGACACTGTGGGAGGCACTAAGAATACAATGGTGAAAATGTATACAGCACCAACTCTAAAACCCCATCTGCTTTTTGTCTTGAGGGCAGAATGGATGCACTGTGATAGCACCTATGATAAGGATAAACACAATGGTATGGAGGTGCCTGAGTTAGAGACTTACTTTGCTTTGAGCATCAGAAAAGATGTCATAGCATCTGACATTAGGAGACCGATATCCCTAGGAGTCAGGGGAGACAGTGGACATGTTCCAGGAAGAGGGAATAACCTGAATGTGAAAGGCAGCATGGAAGATTCAGGGATGCTGGAGAGTTCATGATTGGAACACAGAATTGAAACAGTAAGTGGAATGAGATGAGGCTACCACACTCCTAAGGGAAATGTAAGTTCTCTTTTCAAAGTGTCTCCCTTCTCTTAAAAATTATTGTCTCTTCAGTGAAAGAGAACCGATCTAACCAATTCCATCTGCTTCTAACTTCCAAAATATTCTTGTTTGTTCCTGGGCATAGGCTGAACTAACTTTAAGAGGAACTTTATAGTTTGAAAACAAAGATGATAACAGCCCTTTCTCAAAACAAACACCCTTCTTGCCTTGGAACTAGACTGCCTTTGCAGGTCTAACAAATTAGGCAAAAGATTAGAAATTACAGTTCAGGACTCATGCAGCTGGAGGCTACAAGATTCTGACACTCCTCAAACTGCTCCTGGGGATAAAATCACTATTGTAAAACCTAAACCCAGTGCTTGACGTATTTTGCAGAACCTGCACTTGATGGATCAGCTGGCACCACTTAGATTGAAAAACTGGCTCATCTGATCCTCAGGCCCCCACCCAGGAAGTGACTCTGTAAGAAAACAGCTTCAACTCCCTGAGTTCATCTCTGACCTGACCAATCAGCACTCCTGGCCCACTGGCTTACCCCCACCCACCAAGATGTCCTTAAAAACTCTGATCCCCAAATGTTCAGGTAGACTTATTTGAGTAATAATAAAACTCTGGTCACACACACAAAGACACACACACACACACACACACACAGACACATAGACACATACACAGAGAGAGAGAGAGAGTGGGAGGGAGGGAGAGAGAGAGAGAGAAAGAGAGAGAGACATAAATTACTGTCTCTTTTTGAATATTGCTGAGACTCAAAATCTCTCTAACTTTCCACCTCACATTCTCCGATGGGAAGTTTTATTCCATTCATTCTGTTTACCCTAAGATAATTAACAGCCTTTTAAAAACTAAGAAAATTTGTTTTCCACAAAATAAACACTCTATCCCATCCTCTCATCTCCTGCCATTTAGCACAACCTGAGGGCAAGTTTCTTTGAACTGACTGCACCATGGACCATGCCATGGTGACTCCTGTGACCCACGCATACACCTCCAGATGGACTCCTGGGGCCAGAAAGTCTGAGTCAGCCTTGTGACATTGGACCCTGCAACCTGCTTAACTAAGTTGACAACATTTTGCCATTGTTCCTGCCTCAACCTTCCCTGTCTCAACTGATAAGCCAACTTTGTGACACTGGACCTTGGACCTTATGACACACCCCCAGCTTGCAAAAACCACCCTGAACTGTAACTTCTGTAACTTTCCACTGCCTACTTCAAACCTATAAAACCAACTCTTAGACCACCACCCCCATTGAATCTCTTTTCGGACTCAGCCTGCCCGCAGCTGGGTGAATAAACAGCCATGTTGCTTACACAAAGCCTGTTTAGGAGATCTCTTCATTCAGAGTGTGCATAACACTGAGGATAAAAGAACCTCATACTACCTTCCCTTCCCATCTACAAATGATAACAGAGTATGCCCCACAAATGTATTCTCAAGATTTCCCTGGCTCAGAAGCATTACCGTGTGTGTGTGTGTGTGTGTGTGTGTGTGTGTGTGTGTGTGTGTGTGTCTTTTATGTGAAGGAAACCTCAAAGAATGTCACATTTGCGATTAAGCCAAACTGGAGTCCTGAACTACTCTGCTGATATTCCCACATAATGTTCTTACTATTCTGCTGATATTCCCACATAACATTCTTCTAATCTAGGGTGCATCTCCTAAAGATTGCTCTGTTCTCCACACTATTTAACAAAGTCTCTGGCTGGGTAATATATGATGCATTTCTCAGAGTGCAGGCAGCTATTGTGTGGGTGGGAATTCACACTCTGGATGTCTGAAGGAAGATTTGCACTCTCAGAGAAACATGCGCAAAGAACATGTTAGCATGGCTAAGTTCCAGAAGCTAACCATTAGAAAATTCTTGTTTATGGCCTTAACTTTTGGTGTGGTTTTCTCAAAGATTACAGAGATTATGCCATGAAGCATACAGGGTAAAAACTATGTTAGCCCCTTTTCACCAAGCACACACCATACATTTCTTTCTTAAGCTGGACATTTCACCTCTATCTGAGGATAATATGGGGAGCAAAAGGAAGTGTGCCCCAATGCACATTCATGTCTCTACTGACTCATTCACAAGGGAATCAGCAATGCAGGAGTGCCCTTAAAGAACCTTCTTCATGACGAGCTTCTTAGGGAGTTCATTATACTTCCTAAAATATTTTCTCTTTTATATTACAGACCAAACATTTATGTTACAAAATATAAACTGGTGAAATACTAAAAATAAAAATCATCACTCCTATCATTTCAAAACAACCATTGTTAACATTTGATGTAGGTTCTTCTGAAAGTTTTATCTATTTGTGCTTTTCTCTTTTACAAAAACAGCACATTCTATAAATATGATTTTGTATCCTATTTCTTTTATCTAACCACAAGTAGTAAATATTTACATGTATACTTTAAATATTCTTTTATAAGAACATTTTACATGTGTATAGTGAGTGCTCCATTGTATAGTTTCATTAATTTTGTATAGTTTATTCTAAGCTCAAACTTTTAGAAATGTTTGAACAATGGCTATCTGAGAGTGCTTAAATATTTGAATTTTGGTTACAGTACTGTCTCTTCGTTCAGTGAACATTTAAAATTTTTTATCTAGGTGTCAGGTATTACTTAGGATTAGTGAGAACAAAGATCAATAAATTTAGTAAATCTGATTCAAAGTTATGTGCTTGTGAAGAAATTTTAAACTTCTTAATGCTAACTCTAACCCTACTTGTGGAAGAAAGGTTCCAAGATGAAGCTTGATGAAGAATCACTTGAGCTGATTTTTGAGGGGTGATTTGGTGTTAGCCAGTTGAAGAGTGAGGGTAAGTGATGTTTCAAGCAGAGAAAGCCATATATCCAAATCCGCCAAACTGATTAATTATCCTTACAGTATAAAAGAGGAAAGGGACAAAAAAGATGAGACTTGAAAATACACAGAGTCAAACCATGCCCAGAAGTTGAGTCATAATCCTCAAGTATATTATGAATCTTTGAAAACTTTTAAAGTGACAAGTGACAGAGTGAGGTTCTAGAAATAGTGCTCTATTTCTATGGTAAGAGTGTGGGAAGGAAATGGATTAGAAGGAAACAAAACTTGAACAGATACTGAGGAAAATAGGAATACTCATTCCAATCTTCTGATTCAAGCTCATTGAAATTCATGTTGATATTTCACATATTGCCAGATACCATCTTCCAAGTTGACACCAGTTGATTTATGAGCACTCATTGGACATGACTGCTTAGTTTTAAAACTAAGTGCACTAAACTCTTGCCTGCATTTCCCTGTTAACTCACGGAGCTATCGTGGTGGTCTTAATACCTACTGGAATCTAAAGGATTCCTGATCTCCTGGCAATCCCATCAGAAAGAAAATGAAATGAAATAAAATAAGGAATATTTCCTTTCTCCCAATTTCTCCTCTCATGTTACTTCATGTTACCAGAAAACTCCCTGCAGAGCGTCAGATCTGCATGTGGTTTCAAGCAAAACTTAAGTAATCCCTAAATGTCATGAAATATTTAGGTCTCTGAAGGCCAACATGTTTCCTCACTATTTCAATAAGGCAGAAAACTTAAAAGTTATTAACCATATGCATTTTTCATCAAAGAGAATTTAAGTAAAGACTTAGAGTATAATCGACCTAGTAATTTTTAATACAGGATGTGGTGTGAAACACTTTATTCTCCATCTTGTTTGACCCATCTTGCTAAGTGCAGTTCCACTGAGTGCTACAGTCAAAAGATATATTATTTGTCATAAATTAAGCTTATTTGATAATATTTGAACTTAAGCCATAACCTTTCTGCTTTTCCCATAAATGTTTGTTTATGGGAAACTGCTACTGATAAAACTTTGTGTACATTATTTTGAAAATGTGAAGTTCAATCCCAGAGGATCTTGCTGGGTCAGAGGAGATCATGAGACCTACCAAAACCTTTGTGCCTTTCTAACATTTGCTCACTTGAAAAACATTTTCACTTTTTCATCTTGATCTTACGTTTAATGGAATCCCATCTTCCCCATATGTAGTCAATAATAATTGCTTATTATATAAATTTAACGCTAAAATTTAAGTTGCATATTTTGTTAGATTTTTGTTGAGAAAACTTTCAAAGCTATAAAATGATCCTGGTATTCTTTGGCAAAATAAATTCCAACTCCTTACTGTGGCTCAAAAACTTTACATGTTACCTCTTAAGGCTTCTTTTTTGTTGATATTGTCGTAGCTTTGAGACAAGGTCTTGTTACATTGCTCAGGCTGGAGTGTCATGGCTGTTCACAAGTGCTAGGATAGTTCATTGTGGCCTCCAACTATCTTTCATGCCTCAGCCTCCTGAGTAGCTGGGACTACAGGTATATGCAACCATGCCTGGTTGCACCATCTCTTTCTGCTTCTTTATACATCATGTTGTACACTTTCTCTTCAATTTGTGCCCCTTCCCACTGAATGTATCTATACATAGCCCTTGGTCTCCAATGTCATGGATTACCATCATCAAGTCTGATTCACCCTGGATTTAGTACAGGAATAACAAAAATGCATATAACTCAAGACATTGGCTCACCTACCACATAGTCAATCTGGGTCTAGTGCTATTCAAACTGGGCAACAAACCTACTTTTACCTAGTATCTACCATTGCCAAAGAGCAAATTTGGTAACGTCAGGGGAACTTCACACTGAATTGCAGAAATGTGGTGTAGGTATTCTTTGACTTCTCCAATGGCCAGAGAGGAAGATTACAATTACTTGATTCTTTATGCATAAGAGAACTACTTGGCTCTATTTTCCTCAGAAGAAAACAGTATAACTGGAAAGATTTGGGGCTTCGTGGTGTACCCAGCACCAGTGGTCCCGTGGTGAGGCTCCTGGGATACAGCAGAGAATATCTGGCTGCTTACCCTAGTTTTGTCACTATCTGGTCCACATGCCTGGCACACTGGAGACCATAAAAATACTGAAAAATAAATGAATGTGTTATGTAACTTTGACTCTCTTCCAACCTTTTCGGCCTTTTTCATCTCCATTTCCAAAATGAAAATGTTGGATTATTTGATGTTTAAGATCCCTGAAACTCTAAAATTGCATGATCTAAGCTAAGAATGCCTACTAGAACGCTATCCTTACACTAAACGCTTTTGAGCAAAATGAAATTGATAATTACTCAAGTGTCAAATAAAAAATTGTTTTATGTATTTTTTATTACATGTGTACTATAAGCAGAGAACTCAGCAATCTAACCTGTCTTGATAACAAGTTCCCATTTTGCTGATACAGGACATTCAAAAACTTTCTATCAAATTTTCATTCTTTAGTCTCCTATCCCAGGTTTTATTTACTCTTTCTCTTAATAACTACATTTTAACATGAAAATATAGGTTTTCATTCCAAAGTAGAAAAGATGTAAGGATGGCCTTCACTGGCTCATGGGCAGGAATGGATGTCTGGTGAGGCAGAGTCCCCCGTCAATGACCAAAGGTGATGGAGAAGAAGCTGCAATGCTGCTTTCAATCACCAGGGGGATCTATCCAGGGCAACTCAAATATCATGTTTTCTAACCCCAGCCGGCCTTTCTGCATCACCTACAACTTCCTTGAGAGTTTAAAAATTACATGCTTCCAGTGTAATGCTCTCAACTATTTATTGTTCTGTGTTCTTCTTGCTGTTGTCCTCTGCCTTTCCTCTTCCTGGGTTTGACCTAGAATCCCATCTTTCATCCAAAGAACCTAGAGTTTCAGGAGAGTGAAGGGCTGCCCAGGTATGAGCTACCTCAGCTCAGATCTGATCTGAGTAATTGTCACTCCTGGCCCTCAGTTTGTTTTTCACACCTGGATGCCTTCCTGCTGGTGAGGGAACAAGCCAGCACCATCTCGCTCTCCTGCCATTTAGTCTTCACCATCAAGCACTTTAATAATGCACAGACACACACCTATTTAAAGTACACAATTATGTAAATATCTTGAATATTAGATAAATAGGTATTAGAAAAATCAGTACTTGATTGGTTATACTAATGTTTCTTCACTCTAAAAAAAGAATTTTAAATAGAATCTTGATGCTATGTATTAAAATTCATTTTTTCAAATTTTGTCTTAAAGTTCACACATTTACAAATTTTTCAGGAAGAAGGCTAAATGAAATTTCATACAGTGCTGGGGTTATGAAGTACCTTGTTTTATGATGATTTACAGGGGATACTGACATGTGCAGGGTCATAAAGCCCACACATCAGCTCTTTTCAATATCATTTGTTTTCCAATGAGTTTTTGTTTCTGTGTCCTCTGTTTTCTCAGTATAGATTTTGAACATTGCACACAGATGGATTCTGTTTAGAATCTAATGAAACTGAAAAAGTCCAGCAGTCAGATAACCCAGACAGTCTCAACTTCATTCTGTTTTAAGCTCTTAAATATATTTAGGTCTGCCTCTTCTCTCCCTGAAGCAGCAAAAATAAGCAATGGTGACCTTTACTATTGTGCTTAAACAGAATCTACTCTTTCCTTTGAGTCTCCCACTGAGGATTTATTGGATGTTCCGCCACGGGTCCTAAGATCCCTATTTCCTGCTCCCATATTCCTTGGCTTGCCTTTTGTATACGTGGAATTAATACTTTGGGGAAGAATTTTGATTAACTTTGTTTCTCTGAAATTATGTGACATATTCTATTTATAAGTTGAGCTCTGATGACTACTAATGTAGACCTTAGGAAAAAATTAGGAATTCATTCTCTGCATATTAGTAAGAGGACATTCTGAGAAATGATCATAGGTAATGTTGTCCTGGTGCAAACATCACAAAGTGCACTTAGACAAATCTAGATGGCATATCCTACTACACACCTGAACTATGGTATCACCTGTGGTTCCCAGGCTACAAACCTGTATTGTATGGTACTGTACTGAATATTGTAGGCAACTGTAACACACTGTTTTGTGTATCTAAATATATTAAACATAGAAAAGATACAGTAAAAATATGGCATTCGAATCTTATGAGACCACCATTACAGATGCAGCCCCTTGCTCAATGAAAAGTCATTATGTGGCACATGACTGTAGTTTCTGTTCTGTACAAGAGTAGAAAAAAGTGAGTAGTGTTAAAATGGTTTGAAAGAAAGGAAGTAGATGACTCAGAAATTTTAATTCCATTTTGTTCATGACTAAGAGCGTACAAACAGTTCTGAAACACTTTAACCTTTTTCATTCTTGTTCTCATGTCCTAAAATAAAGTTAAAATGTAACCAGTGGGTCAGGTGAGCTCACCCCTGTAACGCCAAGACTTGGGGAGGTTGAGGTGGGCAGATCACGACGTCAAGAGATCAAGACCAGCCTGACTAACATGGTGAAACCCCGTCTCTACAAAGAATACAAAAATTAGCCCGGCATGGTGACACATTACTGTAATCCCAGCTACTTGGGAGGCTGAGGCAGGAGAACTGCTTGAACTCAGGAGGAGGAGGTTACATTGAGCCAAGATCACGCCACTGCACTCCAGCCTGGGTGACGGAGCAGGACTCTGTCTCAAAAAAAAAAAGTAACAATCATTGAGCAACTCTGAGATATCAGGAACTGTAATGTACTAGACATTCTTACACCAATATTTTGAAAAACTTGCCTGAGTCTGTCACACAGTTAACCAGTAGACCTGAGACTTCTAGTGCAGAGCTTCTTAAGTTCAAAACCTATGATCTGGTACGTGACCACTCTGTATTTTCTTACCCCAATCCAAGTGATGAGCTATGCAGGATGGATATTATCAGGGTTGTGAGGACTGAAACTCTCCCCAGTAGCAATGGGTGAATGGTGCAATGGGACATTTCATTAGGTTAAAGGCGGGAGCAGGGGAAAAGACAGCAAAGATGCTGGTTTAGTAAAGCTAATGGAAAAAATTATTTTCATTCCTTATTCTGGACTTTATTCTCTTGTCTTCAACTACTCATTGGGGCTTGGTTTTAGAAATTGCTTTTGGGTCCAAACACCTATTAGAGGAGATGTATATTTTAGTGTTTCTGAATACTTATCTGTGGTGAATTATTTTTATTTCTATTGTTGCCAACCAATGTGGCGAAATGTTTAATGATCTCAGTTAAAGAGTAAAAATAATGACATTATCTAGTGAATTCTAATAAAGCTAAAAGTACCACATTGATGTAATAGCCTATATTGTAAAAGACATCTACTATCTTCAATATCATTGCATTAAAAATGTAAAAGAAAAAGTAAGTTTTAGCTTTTATTTTGCTTTGCTTTTTGAGGCTAATTGGAAATACTCTTTGAAATCCTCTTTTGTTATCACAATTCTACCTGATGCAACGTTGAGAGGGAGGATTCAGGAAGATAAATCCAGCAGGTCTATATAGAAATGGAGAGGCAGAAATACAGGAGTTGGAGAAATGATTGAAGAAATTCTTGCAGTAATTTATCTTGGGGTCTAGAGCCTACAGGTATGGGAGCAAGAAGAATAGAAGAGTTGGAATATAAGCCTTATTTCAGAGGAAGAATCACAAGGACATTGTGCCATAGGAAATAGAACAGAATGGGTGTTAATGGCATATAATGATTTAGCTAAGCAGCTGGAACGCACCTAGCCAACTGTCTTGAAATTAACCTCATAACTTCAAATTCCATGAGACTTCATGTCACCACGAGGAAACTGAAGTGGAGCCCCACTGAGAATAGTAGTGTCCTAGCAGATCAATAGCTGAGTGAAACCACTCCAGGCTCATAGAAGGTGGCTAGTAACTGTTACTCACTCCCAGCTACATGATCTTTAATCCACAGAACTCCCTGAATGTAGGTATGGTTAGTCCCCCTGAAAAAAGCTTATTTTCAGAGAAGCTAATTTCACATGACCCAAGACTAGTACAACAGAGATGTGAATATAGGTCAGAGAGCATAAGAGGAAGCCCAAGAAGTCTGCCCTTTATCAGAAGCACTACTTCAAGCCTCCTTTACATGGCATTAGAGTAACAGACAGGAGAGAAAGGGGACACTCTTGTAGCCTCCTTGGTAAGAATATTCTGAAGTTAATTTAATGAGAGCAGATTGGCAAACATGAACTTGGCTCCTGTCACATGCCAGGCAGTGTGCTAGATCCAGGGCATAAGAAGATACATAAGATACATAATGCCACAGAGGAGCTCAGTGGCTGGCAGCAGGTAAGCAGAGACGACATTGTAGGGTAGTTTCCTGGAGTAAAACTCACCAGTGCCAATTTGCTATGTGGAGAGAAATAGATCTTTGTGCTTCATAATCTGCAGTCAGATCACTAGATTTATATTACACAAGGGCTTCAAAGAAAATTCATGAAGAGAGTTGAAAATTTTAGGAGACTATACATTTTCAAAGAAGCTGTATACAAATTTTGCAAATAATCTTTTAATTAAAAATGATTATTAATCTGGCCGGGCGCAGTGGCTCATGCCTGTAATCCCAGCATTTGGGGAGGCCGAGATGGTTGAATAACATGAGATCAGGAGTTTGAGACCAGCCTGGACAACATAGTGAAACCCCATCTCTACTAAAAATACAAAAATTAGCCTGCCATGGTGGTGCATGCCTGTAATCTGAGCTACTTAAGAGGCTGAGGCAGGAGAATTGCTTGAACCCAGGAGGCAGAGGTTTCAGTGAGCCAAGATCATACCACTGTACTCCAGCCTGGGTGACAGAGCAAGACTCCATCTCAAAAAAAAAAAAAAAAAAAAGATGATTAGTCTTATTATACATGTGTTGAGTAAAATCAGGTATATTGAATTACAACTAAATCATGAAAACACTTGAAACAAGTCTCCTTTGCATTCATATATCATTCCCATGAAAAGTACGAGTTTTCGTTTCTTACTATCCAGATGTTCTAGCAGGTAGAATTATGAAGAACAGCCATCATTTAAATTTTAAATACTGAATGTTAAAGCAGAGATGTTGGTCAAAGGGAACAAAATTTCAGTTAGGAGGCCAGTTCGGGAGATCTATTGTGTAACATGGTGAGTATATTTAATAACAATGTAAAGAATTCTTGAAAACTCCTGAAAGAGATTTTATATGTTCTCATCACCCCAAAAAATATAATGTGTGTTAGGTAATCCATATGTTAATTAGCTCAATTTAGCCATTTCACAGTGTATATGTATTTCAAAACAACATGTTGTATACAATAAATGTATACAATTGTTATTTAGCAATTAAATAAGTAAATAAAATGTTTTTAAAAATAATCTGCATTGCTCTCAGTACATTCGGTGCTTGCAAGGTTCTGGCTTAAATATTATATTTACTTTGCCATTGCTCTTACTCAGTAGTCCACAATGACTCCCTATTACCTACTCCTTCAATCTGGTTCTCTTAAATATGACCACTTGCTTACTGGTTTAGACCTACTCTCTCTAGAACCCCTACCTGTTCTTCTTTCACCCTAGCCATGTCATGCCTCTCTCCAGCACAAACACCATACATACATCCGTGACCCTATTCCCCACCCACCCACTCTACACACACCCCACCATACACACACACACACACACACCCAAGGCAAGTGCTGTGCGAATGCTGGGCAGGCTTGCCCTTAAATCACTTTTTTTTTTGCCCTTGCCTTTGTGTGGAGTGGGGGTGGGGGGAGTTGGGGGCTTAGCTGGTGGGGAACAATAAATCTTTTCAGCTGGTCTCTCTATTTCTAACTAAGATGGATTCGACTAGTCAAAATTATCTCCTGAAGACTGGGGGTGGAGGGAGGAGGAGGAAAGGGGAAAACAAAGTATGTCTCCCTCCCTTTGTGCCAAGGGCTTGTTGTCCAGCAGTAGGGGCAGCTGCTTTGTGGCTCCAGCTACTCTACATGCCACTACGGTTCCAACTTTCGATGGGTGACCCTGCTTATAACCCAGATCTTCCCTACTCAGTCCATCCTAAGAAGGGTAGTGGCTTCCTGCTGCTGCTAACCTCCAGGCTGTCTCCCCTCCTCCTGTGATCTTTGAAGATTTTCTACCACCTGTGTAGTTAACTATGAGCATCGAATTTCCTGTTCTGAATACTCAAAGTCGTTTCTATTTACCTATTGGACACTTACTGATGCGGTGCTCAAAAACCGGGAGCTTTTCAGTGAATGGTATACGTTCTATTTTCATCTTCTTATTTGATGATGAAATAATCCAAAGGATATGTTTTAAATTCCTATACTATAGGAAGGGAAAGTGATTTACCTTTCCAAGCCTCACAGTTACACAGGTAGTGAGAGAGCCCAGATTGGAACTAGGGTCTAATCACTTACTACTTGTATTCACTTATTTATTAATCTACTTGATTAGATCACACACTCTTTAGAGTATTATTTTGCCTCCTCTGTGCTGTTTGGCACAGTTGGGAACAGTATGGGTAGAAGCTCAATGATATTGATTAACTAATTAATTAATTGTATAAGAAGTATTCAGCCACGAGACACCTGTCTTTTAAGAGCAAGTTTTAACCATTTCAGTTGTTTTTTCCCATTCATTTTTTGTCATCCCAGCTGACACAGGAAGACAAGAGGGAGTTAATTCACAGGAGTAAGGAGGCACCACCAAGGGCAGAAATATTTGTTCCTAAGAAAGTGTAGCCACAAGATTTATATCAAGTGGGAAAGCCTAAAGGTTTGAGGAAGAAAACAAAAGTTTGATTCAGGAGGGCAGAACAGAGACAGAAATGGCAACCGGATGTCAGAGACATGCCCTGGATAATCTCTTTGAGATGAACCATGGAATACTCAAAATAGGCCTCAGTCCAAAGAAACAGAGCTGGGTAGGAATGAGAGAGGAATGCAGGTCCCAGCCAGCTGGCTTGGATACAGTATGAGAGTCCTGATAGAGTCCAAGGACCTAGCAGAGAGAGAGAAATCCTGGAACCCAGAACACTGGGTGGACTGCACTCCATGGAGTGGCCATTTGTTAGTGTTGCTGAAATTCACACTGAGAAACTGAATTTTTCTATATATTTTAGCCCTTGGGTATGAAGCTACATAGGAGCCTTTCCAACCACTGGTGAGGGTGTTATCATTCCTAGCTCAGCCTCATTGCTTTATGAGGACAGCTTGCATATGGCAGCCAGTTGGTAGCTAGGCCGGAGGGTGGGAGCTGAAATAATCCACTCTGCCGGCAACTATATTAAATGCAAGATTTCCTTTCCTCTTCAGAAAAATGTGGTAGTTTTACCAGGGATTTCACATTATTGGTATCCATTTAATTGGCACAAAACAGGGCATTTGACCGGGGAGATCGCAGGGAAGTTGAAACTTACCTTCTAACAACTTCTTTCCGAGAGTCATCTATTCTTCAAGCCTAGCATTGCTTTCCCCTCCATTTCTTCTTCCCATCAAGAAATGTCACCTTTCCCTATTAAGAAATAAAAGGAAAAACTTACAGGAATTGGTATCACAGAGACAAGTTAGGAAACAATTTAAATGAGGGAAAGATAAATAGAATCAAATTCAGCATCAAAGTTTTATAAGGGGAAGTCCTATTTGATCAATTTGGTAAGAGATGAGTTATTGGAAAACTTCACTGGATTTAAAGACTCTAACAGCAGAAATCAGATTAGAGTGAATAATAAAATGTAAAAACTATGTATATGCTCTTTTGCAAAGAATCTTGGCTGAAAGAATAGAGAGGGAAAGTATTAGAGGACACATGGGTTAGTTGGTGGAACATAGTCATGGCAGGTTGACATGAGCCTAGGTAGATGATGAGATTTACATTAAGGAAGAGTAGTCCTTTGTTAAAGGAGGTAAGAGAGTAACGATGGGTTCAATGAACAGCTTAAGTTGGTGAAGGGTAGTGGAGAAAGTACATGACTAGGTTTCTTCTAACTACCTGTCCAATGAAATTGTATCTTGTAAGTCTCAAATACAGATTACAAGAATAGCACTTGTGCATGTCAAAATTCCATTTTTTCTCATATACGTTTCTTATTCGTCCTTTCCTATGTTCTGAATTATAGGGAGCTACATTGCCTAGGCCATTTCTTCTGGTCTGATGGCAAGTTTGGGTACTTGGTGGCAATTGTGGAAGATGGAAGGATAGAAGGGAGGGAGAAACCAGGGTACTTCTTTCCTTCCTTTCTGTTCACTTCCTATGGTGTCTGACAGCAATTACACCTTCACCATGGCTCATAATCTGACCAATTTGGGTTCCCAGCTTCCATGAATCTACCACTCCTCTTCTAGCACCTTCTACACAGCCCTGGTGTCCAAGGTCTGGCATCACTCCTGTTGCGTTACTGCTGCTGCTAAATCTCTAGGTGCCTCACTACCTCATATTGGCTTTTCATCCTTTCTACCCCAGTACTACCATTTCTTGTATCAAATTTACTCTGTTTGAAAGAGCTAGAGTGATTTCTCTTTTCCCAGCTGGACCATGACTGATAAAGCAATATCCCTCCAAATCACTTATATAACCACAAAGAAGATACGATTCCAGTGTCTAAGTAGATTTGTCTCAATCATGTATCTTTTTTCTGAGAAACATACTCAACCACAACAAAAGTTTTCCAAAATAGAGACCACTGACTATGATAATTTTTTCATAATTACTATTGATGACTAATGGTTATAACATAGACTAGCTTTTTTTCCTAGCTTTTTTAAAGTTTTTATTTTTAATTGACACATACTAATTGTATACATTTAGGAGATACAGCATGCTATTTCAATATGTCTATTTTTCAGTTATTAAATATAAGTAACTAGTCACGCCACAGAAGAGTATAGAACACTGCTTTTAGATAGCTCTCTAATCTGTAAGTATAGTCTGTAGTTTATTTTTATTTCCATTGTTCTAAATGCTTCAAAAGTAACTTCCTCATTCTGTGGCATAATATTACTGAACTCATACATAAAATATAAGAATATTTTTATATTAATACATAATAAGGAGTTGTGATTTTTGTCTCTTAGAAGCTAGTATAAAAATTCCTCACAAGCAGGCTATCCTCTGCTTAGAAACTGCTTATAAGTTTCCTGAGATGGAAAATAAGTCTTCCAAAAATGACTGGGCAACTTCAAATTCCTGGGGGAACATCTGGGAGGAAGGGAGCAAGTACCAATGAGGTGCCAGTGATTCTTCTTTAAGAAAAATGTTCCCCTGTAG
This sequence comes from Callithrix jacchus, assembly GCF_049354715.1. Lineage (NCBI taxonomy): Eukaryota > Metazoa > Chordata > Mammalia > Primates > Cebidae > Callithrix > Callithrix jacchus. Next base: position 38,091,281 of record NC_133511.1, on the reverse strand, counting down.
CCCAGCATCCCTGGCTAAGAACAAACTTGGACAAAAAAACAATCTATTATCATGTCTTTTCTTCCAAAATTTGGCTGTAGAGTGTGTAAGGTGAATTTTCTCTGTTTCCTCTATAATGTCTTCAGAAAATTTTATGTATTTTACTCATGCTTTCATGTAAGTGAATTCAAAAAGGCTGAGAGAAGAAAGTTGGTAAATGAGGGGACAGTTCTTAGGAGAAAAATGTGTCTAACTGAGCTTCCACGTATGTACTGTCCACTTAGTACTCTTCTGAATTTGAAGATACAGAATGCTGCCTAAGTGGAAGATCTCACTCATTCATCCATATGGCCGTCTCCTCTCCTGGGATGTGGTGTGAACATACATGCACTGAGCATGTTCAATGTTCATATACTTCTAGAGTTGGAAAATGACTAACTTGGACTAAAATATTCAGGTGAATTTTGAATTTTATGGCAGAGTTTTATTGCAGTACTGAGCTTCAGTGTGGTTCACACAGATCTGAGGAATCAGAAAGTGGGAGGAAGGTCACATAAAGGGATGATGGCAAGTGTTGGTATAGGTCACTTTCCATGACCTGCCTCAGGCAAAAAAAAAAAAAAAAGAGAAGAAAACACATTTCTTTTTACAAGCACATTCTCTTGTAATTTTATGGGAAATCACATGCTGACCTTAGTGTCCAAGATTCCCTTTCATGGCAGCCAAGCAGGTCTCCAACTATGTTTATATTTCTTATCTATAATGTGCATGCTCTGAGTGTGGGATTGTGCCGGTGTGCGTGAGAAAGCAGCACCTTCTAAGAAGCTGCGACTGGATGTAGCCCTTTTCCGTGAAGGCCAGAGACATAATTGGGTCAATGCCTCAGGGTAGTCAGATCCTGGGAAGCTGACTCATGCTTACTAAAATGCACAAAAGAACTGGTGTTAGCCATGGAAAAAACAAATATCACAGCAATAAAAGACGTAGGACAAGCACATTCTCCTCCTGTGGTAAACAACATGGGAAGCTGCTGAGAAACCATGAAAAGTCCCTGCCTCAGAGACCAGAAATAGCTGAAAGTCTTAATGTCCACACTCTTTTCCCTGTAGGCAGACCTATGAGTGATTTGAGATGTTCCTCTGTGAACCTTGACTCACAGCAAGGGGACTGAAAGCTCCTTCTCAGAAGCTATCTCCCTGCCCTGCACTCCGCAAGGCAGCAGCTCCATCATGCAATGAAACTGACTTCGGCTTTTAAGTACTGTTGTGCTGACGAAGCCAAAACTTGTCCTATACTGTCTCCTCCCGACAGAGTGTACTCATTTACGGGTATTTCTCAAGTACGCCACACTTTGTGGCAGCTCTTGAGTAGCAAATATTGCTCTGTAATCACACTCTTCAAGTTATAACATGTATACGATTGTGTTTTCCCCTTCATGTTGGCTTCTCTGCTTTTCACGAAACAAATCCCAGTTCAACTTCAACTTGGTTGTTTGAATCACCATGTGTCTCACACTGAGAAGTGATTTTTTTAATGCTATTTGTCTGGCAAAGGCTTGCAGGCTTGCCCTGCCCTTTTACTTATCTTTGTGGAAATCTTTGGCTTTTGAGTCACCGTGTGTGCTTTCAGGTTAATGAAGTAATTGAAGTAGGGCTGTTCCCATTTTATGAATGAAGGAAATGAGGCACAGAATGCTTGCCTGCTAAAGCTGCAAGATGGCAAAGCTGGTTTCTAGTTCATGTGTGTGTTGATCAAACCAGGAGCTCTCTTCAGTACCTGCAACTGCCTTTGCTGCAGAACTTTTCCTTAGTTCAGCTATAGACAGGGTCCCTGTCCATCTCACGGCCATTAAAATTTAGGCTTGCAGATGGTTTGAAGGGTGAGTAAAGCAGGGTTTTACTGGGTGAAAAGGAAGAAAAGGGGGAAACAGGGACTCTCCGCAAGGCCTAAGTCCCCTGTTAGACTTAGGGGCAGTTTGAATTCCAGGTTCTACACACAAGGAAGAGGAGGGGCCAGGCTCCTTCCCCCTGCAAATGTGGCGAACTTCCCAAGGATCCACCTCAGTGAGCATTCCTCCCAGTGCGCATGCCAGTACAAGTTTGCCAGGGACCACTTCCATCTGACTGTCTTATCTTCATCAATGCCTGAGCCCTCAGTACTCTGGAAATGGGTATAACATTTCCTCTCCTGCTATCTTAGCAATAGACCTTCCAGGATGAGTAATGGCAGGATGTGTAGAACTACCCCGACCTCCTGCTCATTCACAAGGATGTAATTTGAGAATGAATCCTAGAGAACGTTTTCAAATGCCTTCTTACAGGTATTAAGAAGGTATTCAGTTACATGATACAATTAACTGCTGCCATCATGTCATATGATAAACTAGTTTGAACAGGGCCTTTCTGTACCACATTACAGGCCATAGAGTAGCATTTTTAGGTCATGGAGTATGAAGACATGTTGAAATCCCAACGCAGTCACTTAATGGTTGTTTTATCTTGAGAAAGTGACTTAAACTCCCAAAGCTTTAATTTCGCCAGCTGTAATTATTGTATAATAAATGTCAGTACATCAAGCGTTTTGTGAGATTTAAATGACACTGTATAGAAAGTTCGGCATGGTTGTAGAAGTGTAAGTAGTAAATATAGAAGTAGTGATAGCAGTAATAGTGATCTTTGGAGGACACTAAAATATTATTAGAAATATTTTTTCATAAATTATCTCATTGTATCATTGTATTATCACTATCTTACAGATGAGAATATAGAAACTTATAGAACTTAAATTACCTGCCCAAGATCAGGTTAAGTGCCAGAGAGGGGACTCACATGTCCTCAGATTCTAAATTCTCTCTGCTTTCCACATTACAAGTAGCCCCAATGGGAAATGTGTTCAGTGTTTCTCATGGTGTAGTTGATGAGGTCAGCTATTGTTGGAGGGCTCCGGAAGGTCTCCAGATGCTAGTGAAACCCTAGCCCCAGCCAGTGTCCAGGTTCTTGACACTATCACAAGAATGAATTTGGGAAGGAGTCAGAACAATGCAAAAGACAAGAAGCTTGCATTGGAAAGAGAAACTACCACTTAAGAGAGAAGTGCAGGCATGCTCATGAGAACAAGTCACACACAAAGGAATTTGGATTTTCTATTTTAATGTGCTCTTCTAATTAGGAATAATCAGGAGGTTTTCTAAGGAAAAAAAGGCGGTGATTTCTTAGAATTGGTGTGGCACCTATTTTTATATTAAATATGGGCATGCTCAGATCTGTTGTGGTGCTGGTGGGTGTGTCATTTAGTATGGTAATGAGCATGTAATTAGGTCTGGGGTAGGGCATGCATCAAATCCACCATCATGTTGGACTCAGCCAGTTTCATCCAGGTTATCCCCTATCCTCTCTGTTAGGGTCTTATCAGCCTAGGCTCATCCTTGTCATTGTGGCTAATTTTAATAGCTCCTTTCTTGCTGCCAGATGAAATTGCTGCTTGACATTTTCTCGCTTCTGTGACCACTGAGTATTCCTGCCCCAAGCTGAAGTTGTAGAGAGCTGGGGACATGGTCTTCAGAAGCTGGAGTTAATTTTACTATTGACTAGAATGATATTAGACTGCAAATAAATTTGTATAATAATGTAGGTCTGTTTAACACTATGCGCCTAACACTGTACTAATTGCTTTAACCCTTATGACTACTCTCGAAAGAAGCATTTATATTGCCATTTACAGATTAAAAAACTGAGTATTAGAAGAGGTAAATGGCTTGCCTAAGGTAATATCTTGGCAAATGGTTGAGTCAAAGCTTGAATCCAAAGCTGGTGCACCATTCGATGGGTCCTCTTGCTTCTAATGAATGTAGCCAGCCCCTAGTTTACTTGTCTATAAATGTTACCTATGTCGCAGTACTGTGTGAAGGTGAGATAAGATGACACTAAGTAAAGCACTTAGGATAAGGCCTGGCACATAACAGACAATAGAATCCTTATCTCTTCCTCTTTATTGATCTGAAAAGACAGTGACCCAGAATGAAGAAAGAAAGAAAGACAGGCCTTATCTCTGAGTGACATCTGTAGGCAGCTCAGTGACATTAGAATTGGATTTTTCTTGCATCAGGTGTCATCCCCCGTTGAGCTCTGTGCATAGACTGATGGATGCGTGATCTTTGCAGGATGGAACTGAATGGTAGAGCTAATTGCTTTAGGAAGTTTACTACCTACGGGAAGTATAAACCTCATGAAAAACAACTGGTGGTGAGAGAAAACAGAGACATTCTTAACCAGAAATCTCCCATATTCCTCTCTCTAGCTCCACGTAGCCCCTGTCTGCCTTACAAAAAGGGAAAGAGGCAAAGATCTGGTATATTTTGTATTTATTCATCTCCTCCATCCATGTATTCATCCATTCAACCATCAGTATTTATTCAGCAGTTACTCTGTGCCAAGCTCTCTGTTAAGAAAGAAAGGTGAAGAACTACCAGATAACACATGATCCAAGACCTAAAGAAGCTCACGGTCTAGGAGGGAGATTAATAAACATACTAAAATCAAAATACAGAGCTCTGGGTGCTTGGATAGATAAAGTAATGCCTGAGTGCCATGAGACCACAGAAAAGGGGAATTTAAATCAACCAACGTGTCCAGTAAGGCTAAGGAGACAAGCCATGAGCTATGTAGTGGAGGAGAGTGTTAGCCAAGGCCCTTGGCTTGAAACAGCAAGGGGTGTTCCATCTTATGAGTGGTTATGGAGGGAACCAGAGGAATACTGGGTGGTTTCATCATCAAGTTCCACATATCAATGATCCATCGTAACCTTCTCAACACTTTTTCACATCATTTCTCCTATTCTGTCACTTTTGTCTTAGAAATTCTACATAACTCTCCAGTGTTTTTAAAACATACATAACTCTTCAAACTTTTAAGGATAAACTACCTATTACTATTTTTACATATCAAAATAAAAATAATATTCTATTTCCAGTGAGGACAGATTTGAGCAATGCCAAGATTCAAGGAATGAAGAGTACTACAAGTAATAAAGCGAGGCCCTATCAGATCTCATTTAATTTCTCTGTGGTTGTACAAGTAGCCCAAAGCTTTGAGATATAAAATTTATTCCTTTTTAAAAAATATTTTCCTTAAAGTATGGTAACTTTGTCAGCCCCTCCATGCTAATATTACTCATGTTAATACTGAGATACTTTCTCAGGAATAGCATATGATGTATCACTAAGAAATGATAAATAAAAGGATAAATGCAGCATCAAGACTTCTGAATGCTTGTGTAGATTACTGAAAATTGGTGTATATTAGTCTAGTCTCATTAAATTCTTACACAGTGAATATATATCTGCATTCAGAATTTTATTTTCATGTTCTTGGAAAATATTGAGTAGAACATTTCTGCAGTCTGGAATTAATATTAAAAAGAAATTGATTATATCTTTTAAGAGTTTATTAAGCAATTGCTCTATTTAAGTCACTGTGGTAAATTATAAGCACATAGACATTAAACAAAAACAGAATTTCTGGCTTTATGAGCCTCATGATTTAATTGTATGGGAGACCAGAAAATAACTGAAAGAGTCATGCAGAGTGCTACAGGAGGAAGCCTACAGGAGATACATAACTAAAAAGTCCTGGCTGGGAGTGCTGGCTCATGCATGTAATCCCAGCACTTTGGGAGCCTGAGGCAGGCAGATCACAAGGTCAGGAGTTCAACACCAGCCTGGCCAATGTTAGTGAAACCCTGTCTCTACTAAAAATAAAAAATAAAAAAATTAGCTGGGCTTGGTGGTACCTGTAACTGGGGTACTCAGGAGACTGAGGCAGGAGAATCACTTGAACTCAGAAGGCAGAGGTTGCAGTGAACCAAGATCACACCATGGTACTCCAGCCCAAGCAACAATGCAAGACTGCATCTCAAAAAATAATAATAATAATAATCCTTAGGAATGAGAGGAGAGGAGTCAAGAAAGGTTTCCTAAAGGACATATGCTATGTATGACATATAGGACAGCTTTTGCCAGGCAAAGAAAGCAGAAAACTACGTACTAGACAAAGAGAGCAGCATGTGGAAGGACATACAAATAGGGAGGCAGTAGTTTAGACAGTATCAATAAATGATTACTGCCAAGTGCAGTGACTCACGCCTGTAATCCAAGCACTCGAGGAGGCCAAAGTGAGAGGATCACTTGAGGCTAGGAGTTCAAAATCAGCCTGGGCAACATAGCAAGTCCACATCCCTCCAATAAAAAAAAAAATTATCAGGCACGATGGTGCATGCCATGTTTGTAGTCCTAGATACTCAGGAGGCCAAGGCAGAAGGTCGAGGCTACAGCGAACTATAATTGTCCCAATGCACTCCAGCCCGGGCGACAAAGCAAGACTGTCTCTCAATAGACAGATAAATAGATGACAGATTGATTGATTTATAGAGAAAGTTAAAAATAATTAAAACAATGAAAGTCTGGATCTGGGCTGAATAGGAAGAATCTCATAGCTTGGGAAAAGATGGAGGACCTAAGTACTGCTAGTTTTAATGAGGTCTCAGAATATATATTGTGCAAATAAGGTTTATAATGAGTTCATAAAACATCCATGTAATGAGCCGGTGAAATGGAGTGAGGAGGGAGATCGTGGGAATGGAGAGGGTCAGGGGACTTTAACAATGGGATACTTTATGGGCCACTGATGTCCTCAAGATCCTAGAAGCTCTTGGAGCTACTGAGAAAGACTGTGATCCTGGTGTCAACACTAAGTGTTTACCTCCTCTGCTCCTGGGAGCTCCTTCTCTGCTCCTAGAGCAAATTGCACAATTAAGTTGATGAAATTGTAGAAATCCATTATCTTGAACCTCATTTCCTCAGAGCTGCTATGGAAGTGTCATAAGATTTCCAGTTTCTTTCACAACCATTTCCAACCTTGACAATTCACAAGCTCTATCAGCTTCATTCTTATTTTCAGCAGATTCACCGACCTTCTGCCTTACAGGCCAAAGTGAGGCCCAGCAAAGCAAACACCTCAATTTCTTTCCCCACCTAAAAACTTGGCCGAATCTATTCTTCTCCTCTTTGTGTCTCACCCTCCTAAGTTCCAAGTCTGACCTGCAGACTCTGGCAAGCAAAGGATGAAAGGAGTTTGCAGACACAGGTGTTTTGCCTGTGAGAGCATGGCAAGGGGACCCCATGGCTTACAGACTCCCAAGAGGGAGGCCGGCTATGCAGTGCAGCACCCATATGCCAGAGATGCTTGTATTTATTTAGAATAGATTCAATGACTGAGGTCTCAAGCAAACACCATTTGTGGGTAATAAACATTGCTGACCCTCCAAGTAGAGAGCAGTCATGTGCATGGATGATCAAAGGGTGGTTTCCAGGGAAATAGGTAAACAAACTTATCTAGATAAATTCCTTTGCACCTCCTTGTAACCTGCTCTTTGCCCTAGCCCCAAGATAAGAGGATTTAGCTGCCTTCGGCCAAAATTCTTTCCCAAGGATTTTGCAAAACCTCCCAGCCTTCCAAGAAGGTTTGCGTCTTTCCTTATAATTTTTCCCACCACCCTGACCCAGCTCCTACACCTAAGCTACCATTAAAATATGAGATAATAATTATATACATCTAACAATGTTGTGGGGGAGATTAAGCATCACATATAATCCTTAAGCAGGTATAGCACATAGAGATCAATGCTTATTAGTTATCATTACTGGTATTACACTGGTTGTTGTGAAAACTTAATCCAACAACTGCCTTCACAGTCACATCCCAGGCTGCCCCTTGGGGTCTCTCATTTCATTTTTTCCCCTCACTCTCCTGTGTTTTCTGCATTTTCCTCTCTGCATAAAAGATCAATTATTTCACATCTGTAAAAAAAGCTTCTTTCTCTGCTTTTATTCCTCTTCCCAAGTCACTGCCCAAATTTTTCCTTTGCTTCACATCAAGTTCCCTGAAATGTACTCAGAGCCTGCTATGTATGCTGGTGTGCTGACACATGCCTGTAGTTCTTGCTGTTCAGGAGGCTGAGACAGGAGAATCACTTGAGCTCAGGAGTATGAGGATGCAGTGAGCTATGACTGCCGCTGCACTCCAGCCTGGGTGACAGAGCTTAATCAAACAGACAAGGAAACAAACAAAAAACACAAAGAATCTTCTGTATCCGCTTCTTTCTCTTGATGTGAAAAATATGAACCCACCACGTTTTGTCCTCTACCCTGCAGAAACTGCTTTTCAAAAGTTGCTTCTAATGTACAAGATGTTGAATCTAATGAATGTTTTAATCCTCAGGAATAGTGACACTGTCAAGTTCCATTCCTTCCTCCCCTTCTCCCTTTCTCCTTGAGTGCTCTTATTCTTTCATAACATTAGTAACATTAGCTCCCCCTACTTAGTGTGGTACTTTGTACATTGTTAATCCTCAATAAGTATTTGTAGAATTAATAAAAATATCTTTGATAAAAATAATATATTCCACAACAATACATTTTCTTTGGAGAGTAGGTATATTTTAGTGTCTAAGGATAAGTGTGTCTGAGTTATGGACATACTTAGGTTAGGAAGCTGCCTGCATTAGTGTAGAAATTAGGCCATCCCCTGAACTGTCGTTCTTAATGGGATAAAAAAAAAAAATCAGCAAGCACCTAACTGACAGTATTTAAAATAATCCAGATCTTATTTTTACATGTTTAGTAGAAAGAGACAAATTACAACAGAAAAAGCTCATTTACTGTGAAATTTGCCTTATCATCTTGTTTCATTTTTTACTAGCTCATAAAATCAAAGTGTTGAAAAACAATTTCTTGGCTGATCCACAGTTGACAAATACTTGGTGAAATTTCAGTGTATCCTTTTACAAATCTGATACCTTAAATGGGAAACAAAAGGTCATTTTATGTTTCCCAGCTGGCAGTAGACTGTGGTAAATATACCTATTTAGGATATCTCAAATTCCTGATTAGCATGTATGGGACTTGCAATTGTAGTACAATAAATATCTCATTGAAAATGCTCTGTGCTGCTTTTCTGATCACAATCTTTCTATATACAAGTACAGCCAAATCAGACACGACAACACAGACAGCCAGTCAGCTTCTCTATGGCTTGTTACTGTTGCCCTACAAACAGTAGAATAAGTATTTCTGAACCCACTCTACTAATGTGATGATAAATGAACTTACCATATCTGTTGCACTTACTGATTCATTCATAGATTTACTCACACACTCATGTTTTCACATATACATATGCTTTGAAAGGACTAGGCTGAATCATTCTGTAGTTACACAGACTTGGTCCTAGTGAATCCTAATTACAGAATCCCCAATAACATCTACATGGTAGCAAAGCTATACCATGGAGGAATTGATTCCTTTAACAGAAAGTCTGAACTTTCTATTCCAGATGACACAGTTCTAATTCAGATCTTTATTGACCCTCACCTAGACTAGGGTAATCATGTTCTAACCAATGTCCCAGATTGGCTTCTCTGGAAAACAGAGTAAGATGTAGTTTAAAGTGCAAAATACTGATAAAAGTGTGTGCTTTGGATTAATACCTGTGGAAGGGAGAGGAAGGAACCTGGAGTGCACAGAGATAAAAGTCAGCCCAAGTCTGCCACCCAACCCAGGAGCTCAGAAGCTAGAAAGACACTACAGGGTTGTCTTGAATTAGGCCAATATGTCCAGGCCTCTATACTTACACATACATCAGTCACTAGAGGTGAGCCAGTACTGCAAGGAGTCTGACATTGGCTGAGAGAACCCTCTGTAGGTGAGGCAATCCACAGCAAGTCTGACACCAGAAGGCTGACTATGAACAAAACTCCCAGTATCACTGCCCCACTTGGGGAGCACATCCCTGTGTTCATGACAGCTTGCCTTCCTCTTTTCACCTCTCCCTATTGTGATTTAGCACATACATTATTCCTATATTAATCTTCCACCAACCCAGGTTTGGTAATGAAACTCCATTGCTCAAAAACCTTCATAGTCTTCTATCAGACACATTAAATTTATCTAACTCTCCACTATTTCCTTTAAGCCACCTTCTAGGTTTTATCCATAGTACTCACTTATGCATCTTTCATTTAGCAAAACCACTATTCCCTAAGGCAGTTCAGGGTACTATTATTGCCAAATGAATGGTGTGTATGTCAGAGTAGTAGTGGACAATCAGGAAAGTCATTTTTGTGAAAGATTTTTGTTCATGCTCCATCCTTGACTTGTAGCTTTGCTTCTAATGTTTCTTTTTCAGTTTTTGTTTGTTTGTTTGTTTTTTAAATTAATTTTTTTCTTTTCATTTTTTATTTTATTTATTTATTTATTTTAAGACAGAGTTTCGCTCTTGTTACCCAGGCTGGAGTGCAATGGCTCACGGCAACCTCCGCCTCCTGGTTTCATGCAATTCTCCCGCTTCAACCTCCTGAGTAGCTGGGATTACAGGCATGCACCACCATGCCCAGCTAATTTTTTTGTATTTTTATTAGAGATGGGGTTTCACCATGTTGACCAGGATAGTCTCGATCTCTTGACCTCATAATCCACCCGCCTCAGCCTCCCAAAGTGCTGGGATTACAGGCTTGAGCCACCGCACCTTGCCTATTTTATTTTATTTTATTTATTTATTTTTGAGACGGAGTTTCAATGTTGTTACCCAGACTGGAGTGCAATAGCACGATCTTGGCTCACCACAACCTCCGCCTCCTGGGTTCAAGCAATTCCCCTGCCTCAGCCTCCCGAGTAGGCGGGACTACAGGTGCACACCACCATGCCCAGCTAATTTTTGTATTTTTAGTAGAGACGGGGTTTCACCTTGTTGACCAGGATGGTCTCGATCTCTTGACCTCATGAGCCACCCGCCTCGGCCTCCCAAAGTGCTGGGATTATGGGTGTGAGCCACCACGCCCCTAATGTTTCTTTTCTAAAAGGCTCTCCTTGTAATTTCTAAGTTAAAAAAATCCTATTGTTCTTCAAGGCCCAACTCATGCTATTTCTTTTATGTAATTTCTCAGATAGGGGATGTCCAGTTGCTATTTATGAACCAGGATATTTAATATTCAATTGTGCAGGGTTTGGCATGCTACAATATATTTCTCCCTTTCCCTCCAAACTATAGACTGCCTTCTGTGGGGGATGTTTCTGAGACATCACAGACAGGGACTATGATAAATGTCTTAAACATTTCAGACAAGAGGACAGAATGGCCATGGTGGGGAAGACTTGAATAAGACCAAGGGTTCTTAGAAATATGAAACTGGAGTGGAATGGAACTATTAAAATTTAAATCCTTGCCAAATTGCTGACATGGTACAAGGCATTGGCCCTCTAACAATTTAAATTTTAATTATTAAACTAGTGAGTAAATCCATGAATTCTGAAGACCTAGGAACTGCATACATTAATTGGATTTATAGTTCATTTTCATGTATAAAATGAGGAAGATGGATTAGATGTTTTCCAAGGGTCCTTCATGTGCTAAAACCTGGCAATGTAGGTTACACTTTGTCTTTGTATAGTCACTTTGTTTAGGTTCATGTTTGTGAGCATTTTGTGGGCACAGGCTGTACGTATTTCATCTTCCTATGTTGACAGACACATAGCAGATATGTAGTAAATGCTAATTAAAAGAATCCTCCTCCCAAGCCATTTCACCATTTCACCATGAAAAAACTGTGCTGTTTCAGATGACAGATTTAATTAGTGAAATAAATGTTTTCAATGAATGAGATTTAGAGATATCTTGGTACATGTGCTTTTGACCTCTCATCATCTTGAAAGCTGTTAACTAATGAGGCCAAACATTACAGTGTAGTTATATACTCAAATGCAGTAAAATCTCCAGAGCTGGGGTGAGTTTTATTATGTTTTATTGAGTAGTGGATAATTAAATGACATAATGAATGTAATTATTCCAGTGTACATTAAGCATTTGTTAAGTGTCAGCTATTGTTAACTATTTTTATAATATTTGTGTCCAGAGGTCCTTAACTGACATAGTTCATTGCATGTGCTATTCCTTCCAGCAGGAGGCCTAGTAAGTTTTTATACTAATGGTAATGCCAGGAATTTCTAGGTAATAGCAAGATTATACCCCATGCCTTATCTATGTGACTCCTGAGATAATTTCATTAATTTGAGCATGAAAATCTCATGAGTTTAATCTTGATGGCTAGATGGAAAAGTTAGCATATGTTATTTTCATGGCTATATATTCTTTCTTTAGTGGTGGTTATCTGGGGACATACTGTTATTTGTTTAAGAAGTATAAGAAGAAATCAGACCTAAAATGTCTTTAATTTTACCATTCCAAACATCCATGAGTGTGTTCTTATAAATTCTTTGTATTTATTTCAGGGTAGAATTGTTTGCTTTCACAGTATGTGTAGTTAAACTTATAGGCAAGCAGTGTAAAGTTTTTCTCTCAACAATGTTTTGTTCCTAATTTCAAACACTCTAAACAATTCTGTCTCTTAGCCAGTTTTCTCTCTGTCTCCGTCTGTCTTCCCCCCCGCCCCTCTGTTTCTCTCTCTCTCATTCTGTCTCCAATTCTATTCAGTACCATTCGACAGGATTGAAATGTCTCTGATCTGTTATGAATTTAAAAGGCCTCTACAGTGTGGAGGTGTAGAGGTTTGTTGATTTGCTGTCTCCAAGAGAGTAAAGATGGTCCCAGCCCTTACTATTACTGCCTGAAACTGAGATCAAACATTGACACATCAACACAGAATAATCTTGCAAAGTACCCTATGACAGTTAGTAATGTGGACTCTGAGCACAGTGTCTGAATTTGAATCTAGTCTCCAACACTTACAGTTGCAGAGCCTTGGAAAACTGAAGATCAGGTCAGTTGAACAACTTGCTTATCTGTAAAACAAGAAAGCTAATTGTGAGGATTACATGAGCTAATAATGCTGCACAAATGTCTGTATTATCACTTTTTTGCAGAGGGGAAAACTGGTGCTCAGAGACGTGGTACTCTTGTCCTGTGTGCCCACTTCTTAAGCGACCAGGCTAGGACTTAGATCTACCTGTTTTGGCTCCAAACCTAGTGTTTCCTCATTTTTGCTTGGCTGCAATGCCACAGCTCCTTCATGTCTCCTGCCTAGGGTGTTTCCATAAGGCACATGGGTCCAGGTGAGTAGTGTCATGGAATAGCAAAAGCATGACAATAGTGTAATAAGACACAGGTTGAGTTCAATGCTCTCTAAGCCTCTCTCCTCCATAGTCAAATGGAGATGCAAATGTCTTCATCAGCTCAGGCTGCCATAACAAATTTCCAGAGATGAGATGGTTTAGACAACAGAAATTTATTTCCTCACATTCTAGAGGCTAGAAGTCCAAGATTAATGTGTTGACAGGATTGGTTCCTTCTGAGCCCTCTTTCTTTGGCTTGTGGACAGCTTCCTTCTTGCTGTGTCCTCATATGGTCTTCTTGTCTGTATGTCTGGATTCTAATTTTCTCCTCTTATAATGACACTAGTCATAGTGGAGTAGAGCCCATGATAATAACCTCATTTAACCTTAATTACCTTTTGAAAGGCCTTCACTCCAAATAAAATCATGGTCTGTGTTACTAGAGGTGAGAACTTCAACATATAAATTTTGGAGGAGGTACAGTTCAACCCATAACAATAAATAATCCTAATTTTGCAGGGACTTATTAGGTACTAGTGAGATCATATGAGCTAAAATTAAAGCTCAAAAGTGAAGAAAGCATTCATTCATGTTCAGTTTTTAGGAATGGCCAATCCTAAATTGTATCTTTGGTTTCTTTATCTGTAAAATCAGAGTATTGGGTAATATAATTGGTTTTGAAGTTTTTTAAAGCATAGTTCTGCCTTCAGATCTGAAGATTTGTAAAAGTTCATGCTATACAACAGGTAACAGCAGAGCTGCTTCTGCACAGAGTTGCATGGGATGCTGAAGTCCAGCCTGCTCAGCCGCTCCATCAATCCCAGCCTATGCCACTATCTTGTTCCAATGAATACAGCTGAAAATCGGCTAAATTTCTTCCAGTTTTGTGTTTCAAATTGCCTATGAATCTGGAATCTAAACCCCTAGACTTGGTTAAGCTGTCTAAGAAAATGCTAGACAGAGTTATTCCAGGTAGCCAGGACTTTGCAATACTCTACATACATATCCTCTAGAAATGCAGAAGAGACAAGTTATTCTAAAGATGAAAAGAAAAAAAGTGTCCTCCTCAGAGATGGTCACATAGTCCAGCTTCATTTATTTATGTCAAACAGGTATATCCTTCAGGGTCTTGAGAGATGTCATACCAAAAGAGGAAAGCAAAGAGAATTTTATGAAGAGATCATTTGAAAAGCTATAGGCAAGTTGTAGGAACACATAAGAAGGATTAAGTATTCTAGAACTAGAAATCGCTAGAAACTTTTACCCTCCTTGGTCTGATGGTAAAGAGAAGGTAGATATTAACAGAACTCAGCAAAAATTATAGTTGCAGGAGAGGAGTCACCCAGTAATAATGACGACCTTAGTGAGAGGCTGCAACCACTGCAATATCTCAAAAGCAAACACCTTCATCTCTCTTTACTCCCACTCACCAATATCAAGCCAGTAAGAGTCACCTGCAAAATCCAACCACAACCTAGACAGTGAGGGAATGTGTGTGATGCAGTTAAAGAGGTCAACCTCCTAAGGGACAGAGCCCACTGGAAAAGGTGGAGTGTGAACTTGAAGAAGGAAACAGTAATTTCCCATTTGGGGATTCATGTATGTATTATCTGTCAAGATGTGAACATATGAAGGCCATAAGCACAACAGATCAAGAATCCCAAGCGAAAAGCACCAGAGGAAAATACAACAGGAAGTCATTTCCTTGAATGATAGAGTATGGTTGAGCAGATCGTGAGAAAAGTGACAGAGAAAAAAGCTGGGCAAATAACATCATGAGCACATAAAGGAGGACACATGTGAAAAAGATGGGGAATCAAATGGGGATGATATTTAATAACATAGGTCATAATACAAGCTTAATTCAGTCTGTTGTAAGGCCTATCAACCTGTAAATGTCACTATTAAAACTAGACTCAAGTAATTATTTAGCAAAAATATCCCCTTTACTGTAGAATCCTCACTCCCTATGAGAAATGCTCAAGATCTTGAATTATGGTGTGTTTCTAGGAAATGAGAAGAAGATGGTGAATATGAGAAACACAGTGAGAAGACAAATCACAGAACTTGAAAACCATGGTTCAACAAGAATGTTGAACATACAAAGCATGGTTTATAAATATGTTCCATTTTTGCTGCTATCTGAGATAAGCATTTGTATAACTTATTTAGGATGTTAAGGTGTTTATCTCATGAAACAAGCAGAGAAGTTCATCTTGTTCTTATTACAGGTTTGTAACCGCTGTCCAGAGTATAATACCACCTGTTTGCAATAGTCTGACATTAGGGCAATTTCTGTTATTTGTAAAATTGAAATCATGGCTTTCTTCTTTCTTAAGTTAAAAACAGTTTAAACTTCTGGCTGGAAATTCTGAATAATGATTTATACTAGTTCTTTAGCATATATAATTAATATTTGTAAATAATAGGCAACAGGTAAATGGAGCCCCTGGAGGGAGGGGTGGTTGCGGTCTCTGGTTCGGTGGACTTAGGCTTTCCTGCCTGCTGGCTCTTAGGAATCAAGGCAGCAAGTGGAACTCCCCCCAGCACAGTGCACACACTCTGCCAAGGGGCAGCCAAACTACTTCTTTAAGCAAGTCCCTGCTACTGTGCCTCCTGACTGAGTGAGAACTCCCTACAGGGGTCACCAGACACCTCATGTAGAAGAGTTCCAGGAGTCATCAGGCCAGTACTGCTTTGGGACCAAGATCCCAGAGGAAGGAACAGGCAACCATGTTGGCTGTTCCGCAACCTCCACTAGTGATACCACCAGGTGCAGGAGAGACTCAGGCAAATAGGGTCTGAAATAGACCCCCAGCAAACTGTAGCAGCCATGCAGAAGAGGGGCATGACTGCTAAAAAACAAAACAAAACAAAAACAAAGAGAACACAACAACATCAAAAAAAAAATGATCCCACAAAAACCCCAGCCAAAGGTCAACAGCTTCAAAGATTAAAAGGAGAAAAACCCATGAAAAGACTGAAAAAATGTTAAGAGCAGCCAGACAGAAAGGCCGGGTCACCTGTACAGCAAAGCCTGTCTGATTACCAGTGAACCTCTCAGTGGAAACCCTACAAGCCACAAAAGATTGGAGGATATTCAGCATTCTGAATTTCCAACCCAGTATTTCATATCTGGCCAAACTAAGCTTCATAAGCAAAGGAGAAACAAAATCCTTTCCAGACAAACAAATGGTGAGGGATTTTGTCACCACTAGGGCTGCTGGCAAGAGTTCCTGAAGGATGCACTGAATATGGAAAGGAAAAACTATTATTCAATACTACAAAATGCACTGAAGTACACAGACCAATAACACTATGAAGCAACTACTTTAACAAGTCTGTGAAATAACCAGCCAGCATCTTAATGACAGGATCAAATTGACACATAGTAATAATCTTAAATGTAAATGGACTAAATGCCCCAATTAAAAGACACAGCCCATCAAACTGGATAGAATTAAGACCCAACAGTGTACTGTGTTCAAGAGACCCATCTCATATGCAAAGACACATCTAGGCTCAAAATAAAGGAATAAAGGAAAAATTACCAAGTAAATAGAAACAGAAAAAAAAACAGGGGTTGCAATCCTAGCTTCTGACAAAACAGACTTTAAACCAACAGAGATCAGAAAAACAAGGGCATTAAATAAGAATAAAGGGTTCAATTCAACAAGAAGAGCTAACTATCCTAAATACATATGCCAGATTGATAAAACAACTTCTTAGAGATCTACAAAAAGACATAGACTCCCACACAATAATAGTGGGAAACTTTAACAACCTACTGTCAATATTAGATCATTGAAAGAAAATAAACAATGATATTCAGGACTTGAACTCAGCTCTAGATCAAGTGGACTTGATAGATACCTACATAACACTCCACTTCAAATCAACAGCATATATATATTCTTTGTGGTGTCACATGACACTCTAAAATTGATCACATAATTGGAAGTAAAACACTCCTCAAATGCAAAAGAATTAAAATCATAACAGTCTCTCAGACCACAGAGCAATTAAATTAGAACTCAAGATTAAGAAACTCACTCAAAACCAAAAAACTACATGGAAATTGAACAACCTGATCTTTAATTACTCCTGGGAAAATAATAAAATTATGGCATAAATGAAGAAGTTCTTTGAAACTAATAAGAACAAAGAGAAAATGTACAAGAATCTCTGAGATGCAGCTAAAGCAGTGTTAAGAAAGAAATTTATAGCACTAAATACCCGCACCAAAAAGTTAGCTCTCAAATATAACATCCTAACATCACAATTAAAAGAACTAGAGAACCAAGAGCAAACAAACCCAAAAGCTAGTAGGAGACAAGAAATAACCAAGATCAGAGCAGAAATGAAAGAGATACACACACACACACACACACACACACTCTCTCTCTCTCTCTCTCTCTCTCTCTTTCTCTCTCTCTCTCTTTGAAAAAAATCAACGAATCCAGGAGCTGATGTTTTGAAAAAATTAATAAAATAAATAGACTGCTAGCTAGATTAAAAAAGAAGAAAAGAGAGAAACTTAAACAGACAATAAAAAATGATAAATGAAATATTATCATGGACCCCGTGGAAATACAAACAACTGTAAGAGAATACTATAAACACCTCTATGCAAATAAACCAGAAAATCTATTAATAGAAGAAATGGATAAATTCCTGGACACACACACCCTCCCAAGACTGACCCAGTAAAAAGTTGAATCCTTGAATAGACCAACAATGAGTTCTGAAATTGAGGCAGTAATAAATACACTACCAATCAAAAATAGCCAAGGACCAGATGGATTTACAGCTGAATTGTACCAGAGATACAAAAAGAAGCTGGTAACATTTCTTATGAAACTATTCCAAACAGTGGAAAAAGAGGGACTCTTCCCTAACGCATTTTATGAGGCCAGCATCATCCTAATACCAAAACCGGGCAGAGATACACAAAAGAAGAAAACATCAGGCCAACATCCCTGATAAGAATCGATGCACAAATCCTCAATAAAATACTAGCAAACCAAACCCAGCAGCACATCAATAGCTTATCCATAACAATCAAGTCAGCTTCATCCCCAGGATGCAAGGCTGGTTCAACATATGCAAATCAATAAACATAATTCATCACATAAATAGAACTAAAGATAAAAACCAGATGATTATCTCAATAGACGCAGAAAAGGCCTTCAATAAAATTCAACATCTCTTTATGTTATAAACTCTCAATAAACTAGGTATTGACTGAACATACCTTAAGATAAGAAGAGCAATGTATTACAAACCCACAGTAAACATCATGAATGGGCAAAAGCTGGAAGCATTCCCCTTGAAAAGGGGATTCAAGACAAGGATGCCCTGCTTCACCACTCCTACTCAACAAAGTATTAGAAGATCTGGCCAGGACAATCAGGCAAGAGAAGGAAATAAAGCGTATTCAGATAGGAAGAGAGGAAGTCAAATTACCTTTGTTTGCAGATGATATAATCCTATATCTAGAAAACCCATCATCTCAGCCCAAAAGCTTGTTAAGCTGATAAGCAACTTAGAATACAAAGTCTTAGAATACAAAATCAATGTGCAAAAATTACAGGCATTCCTGTACCCCAACAACAGACACGCAGAGAATCAAATCATAAATGAATTCCCATTTTCAGTTGCTACAAAGAGAATAAAATACCTAGAAATACAACTAGGGATGTGAAGGACCTCTTCAAGGAGACTACATGCCACTGCTCAAGAAAATAAGAGAGGATGCAAAACAAATGGAAAAACATTCCATCCTCATGGATATAAATAATCAATATCATGAAAATGGTCACACTTCCCAAGGTAATTTAAAGATTCAATGCTATCCCTTCAAACTACCATTGACATTCTTCACAGAAATTGAAAAAACTACTTTAAAATTCACACAAAGCCAAAAAGAGCCCTATTGCAAAGATAATCCTAAGCAAAAAGAACAAAACTGGATGCCTCAGCCTACCCAACTTCAAACTGTACTACAAGGTTACAACAACAAAAACAGCATGGTACTGGTACAAGAACTGACACATAAACCAATGGAACAGAATAGAGAACTCAGAAATCAGACTTCACATCTACAACCATGTGATCTTCAAAAAAAAAAAAAAACAATAAAAACAAGTGATGGGAAAAAGATCCCCTATCTAATAAATGGTGCTCGGAGAACTGGTTAGCCATATGCAGAAAACTGAAACTGGACCCCAACCTTACACCTTATACAAAAACTAACTCAAGATGGATTAAGGAGTTAAATGTAAAACACAAAATAAAAACCCCAGAAGAAAATCTAGGCAATACCATTCATGATACTGGCACCGGCAAGGATTTCATGACAAAAATGTCAAAAGTAATTGCAACAAAAGCAAATTACTGACAGATGTGATCTAATTAAACTAATGAGCATCTGCACAGCAAAAGAAACTATCATGAAAGTGAACAGACAACCTACACAATGGTTTTGCAACCTATTCATCTGACAAAGTTCTAATATCCAGAGTCTACAAGGAACTTAAATTTATAAGAAAAAACAACCCCATTAAAAAGTGGGCAAAGGACCTCGGCGCAGCAGCGCTCGGCAGAGGCGCAGAGTAAACGGGACCGGCTCCCCTTTTGACCGAGGTTTGGAGCCCCAGGAAAGCAGAGTCGCCCACTACGGACACAAGAAGGAAGCCAGACAAGAGAATCCTGGGCAGAAAAGCACCATCAGTTTTAACGCCGCTGCTCTGGACCTGGGAACTAACAACCTGGACGCCCACTCAAGAGACCTAATCTGAAAGTTGGTAAATTCAAAGACCACAGGAGGATAAACTTACCATGATGGGAAGAAACCAGCGTAAAAAAGCTGAGAATACTCAAAGTCAGAACGCCTCTCCCTCTAAAGATGATCACAGTTCCACATCAACAATGGAACAAGGCTTGATGGAGAACGAGCGCATCCCAATGCTAGAATATCGCTTCAGGGAATGGATAATAACAAACTTTGGTGAGTTAAAAGAACATGTTGTAGCCCAACGTAAAGAAACTAGGAACTTTGAAAAAAAGTTTGATGAAATCCTATTGAGAATAGACAACTTAGAGAGGAGTATGAGTGAAATAATGGAACTGAAGAATACAATACAGGAACTCCGAGAAGTTTGCACAGGTTTAAACACTCGAATTGTTCAAGCAGAAGAAGGGATATCCGAGGTCAAAGTTCAACTTAATGAAATAAAACGCGAAAAGATTAGAGAAAAAAGGTTTATCCTTTTTTCTTAGTGTAAAGAATACTCAATACACTAAGGAATGAGCAAAGTCTCCAAGAAATGTGGGACTATGTGAAAAGACCAAATCTACGTTTGATAGGTGTATCTGAATGCGATGGAGAGAATGAATCCAAGATGGAAAATACCCTTCAGGAAATTATTCAGGAAAATTTTCCTAAACTAGCAAAGCAGGTCAATATTCAACCCCAGGTAATACAGAAAACACCATAAATATATTCCTCAAGAAGAGCAACCCCAAGGCACATAATCGTTAGATTCACTAGGGCTGAAACGAAGGAGAAAATACTAAGGGAAGCCAGAGAGAAAGGCCAGGTTACCCACAAAGGCAAGCCAATCAGACTTACAGCAGATCTCTCAGTAGAAACTCTACAAGCCAGAAGAGAGTGGGGGCCAATATTCAACATCCTCAAAGAACAAAACCTTCAGCCCAGAATTTCATATCCAGCCAAACTAAGCTTCATAACTGAAGGAAAAATAAAATCTTTTATGAACAAGCAAGAACTCGGAGATTTTATTACCACCAGGCCTGCTTTACAAGAACTTCTGAAAGAAGCGTTACACACAGAAAGAAACAACCAGTATCAGCCCTTCTAAAAATATACCAAAAAGTAAAGAGCACCAACAAATTTACAAAAAGTAAAGAAGAATTTACACCAACGAATGGATAAAACAGCCAGTTAACATCAAATGGCCGTAACCCTAAATTTAAATTGACTAAATCCCCCAATCAAAAGACACAGACAAAACCCTACAGCATGTTACATCCAGACCTGTTTCACAGGCAACAATACGCAAATACTCAAAACAAAGGGATGGAGAAAGATTTACCAACCAAATGGAGAGCAAAAATAAATAAATAAATAAATAAATAAAAAGCAGGAGTTGCAATTCTCGTATCGGATAAAATAGATTTTAAAGCAACAAAGATATAGTGGTAAAAGGATCAATGCAACAAGAGCTAACGATCCTAACACCCAGATACATAGAGACTTAGACACAATGAGACAGAAAATTAATAAGGATATCAAGGACTCAAACTCAGATCCGGAACAAGTAAACTTAATAAATATTTATAGAGCTTTCCACTTCAAATACACAAAATAAACATTCTAGTCAATACCACATCACACCTACTCATAGGTTTAAATGAAACATTGATTGGCCATTACTAATACCCATTTTTTTTTTCAGAATAAAGCAATATTTCCATTCACTCTCCCTCTTTCTCTTCCTCTTTCTTCCTCTCCTTTACTCATTTTTTTCTTCTTTCCTTCACTCAAAAAAAAAGTGGGCAAAGGATATGAACTGACACTTCTCAAAAGAAGACATTTATGTGGCCAATAAACATAAAGCCCAACATCACAGATCATTAGAGAAATATAAATCAAAACCACAATGAGATACCATCTCATGCCAGTCAGAATGGAGACTATTAAAAAGTCTAGAAACAACAGGCCAGGCATTGTAGCTCCTGTAATCCCAGCACTTTTGGGGGCCAAAGCAGGTGGATCACCTGGAGTCAGGAGTTCGAGACCAGCCTGGCCAACATGTTGAAACTTCATCTCTACTGAAAAATACAAAAATTAGCCGGGCATAGTCAAGTACCTGTAGTCCCAGCTACTCAGGAGGCTGAGGCAGGAGAATCGCTTGAACCCAGGAAGTGGAGGTTCAAGTGAGCCAAGAGCCAAGACTGTGCCACTGCACTCTAGCCCAGGCAACAGAGTGAGACTCTGTCACACACAAAAAAAAAGAAAACAAAAAAGAAAAACAGATGCTAGAGAGGCTGCAGGGAGATAGAGATGGTTTTACACTGTTGGTAGGAATGTAAATTAGTTCAACCATTGTGGAAGACAGTGTGGTGATGAATACTCAAAGACCTACAACTAGAAATACCATATGACCTAGCAATCCCATTACTGGGTATATACCCAAAGGAATATAAATTCTTCTGTTATAAAGATACATGCATGTGTATGTTTATTGCAGTGCAATTCACAATAGCAAAAACATGGAATCAACCTAAATGCCCATCAATGATAGACTGGATAAAGAACATGTGGTACATATATACCACAGAATACACTGCAGCCATATAAAGAAACGAGATCATGTCCTTTGCAGGAACATAGATGGAGCTGCAAGCCATTATCCTCAGCAAACTAACACAGGAACAGTAAACCAAACACCACATGTTGTAAGTGGGAGCCAAATGATGAGAATACACAGACACAGGGAGGGAGCAACATATACTGGGAGCTGTCGGTGGGGTTCTGGTGGAGAGGGAGAGCATCAAAAAAAATAGCTCATGCATGCTGGACTTAATACTTAGGTGATGGGCTAATAGGTGCAGCAAACCATCATGGTACATATTTATCTATGTAACAAACTCACACATCTTGCACATGTCCACCCAAACTTAATAAAATAATTTTTAAAAGACATAGATGCAAACTTGTAAATAAATATTAGCAAATAATATTCATATTTCCAAATTAAGTTTATTTCACCAATGCAAGGATGGCTGAACATTCAGCAAGCAATCTATGTGTTTGATCACATTAAAAGAATAAAGGAGAAAAATCATATACCTAGGGCTCCCAACTTATCATGTTTCACATTTAGGGTGATGCAAAAACAATATGCATTCAATAGAAAGAAAACTTTACGTACCCATGAAACCATTCTGTTTTTCACTTTCAGTACAGTATTTAATAAATTACATGATATATTCAGCATTTTATTATAAAATAAACTTTTTGTTAAATTTTCCAAACAGTAGGCTAATATAAGTGTTCTGATCACATTTAAGGTAACAGACTAATCTATGATATTCAGTAGGTTAGGTGTATTTTTGACTTACAATGTTTTCAACTTTCAATGGGTTTATTAGGATATAATCCCATAGTATGTCAAGGAGCATTTGTAACAATCTCAAATGATGCAGAAAAGTATTTGATAAAATGTAATACCTGTTCATGATTTAAAGCTCTTAGGAAATTCAAAATATAGGGGATATCCTAAATTCACACAAACCAATAGCAAAAATATTCTTTTTATTTTATTTTTATTTATTTATTTTTTGAGACGGAGTCTCCTCTGTTACCCAGGCTGGAGTGTGGTGGCACAATCTCAGCAAAGTCATTATTAATATGCAACACTGACATCTTGCCATTGCAATAAGCTTCTATTGCTCATTGTATTGGAGGTCCTAACCAGTGCAATAGGTGGAAAAAATACACAAAAATTAAAATAAAATGAAAGTTATAAAAATTGGAAATAAATAAATAAATTGTGATTGTTCTCAGATAACATGATTTTGTCAATAAAAATCCAAATCCAAAAGATTATCCCATTATATTTAGCAAGGGAAGTAAGAAAGGTTGCTGGATGCAATGCCAATGAAAACAATTAATTATAATTTGTATAATATCAATCCACATTCAAAAATTAAATGAAGCCACTAAAGACAGCATTAAAACAATCATTATCTGTGAATAAAATAACAAAAGATGTTCAAGACTGCAACACTTAAAACTAAGAAACATTACTTAGGAAAATAAATAGTTTTATGAATTCATAGTTATGACATTGCCATGAAGTAGATGATTCAATATTCTTAAGATGGCAATTTGTCCCAAACTAATATATACATTAGCTGTAAATTCAAAATTTTTTAAATACCAACAGATTATTTTGAAACAACTAACAAACTGATTCCAAAATTTACATGAAATGCCAATGGCCAAAGGTAGCCATGATTTTAAAGTATCAAACCAAAGTTGAAGGACTCAAACTCCTATATGTCAAGACTTAATAGAAAGCTACTGTAATTCAGATGATATAATGTTACTGCTAAGATAGAGAAATAGCACAATGAAATAGATTAGGGTCCAAAATCAGACATAAATATATGCATATATTTATAATATGCATATATATACACACATGTAGAGAGAGAGCCCAAAATCAGACATTCATATATATACACCTATATAAATAGATATGTAGAGAGACTTGGTTTATGACATAAATGGTACTGCAAAGCATTGGGAAAGAAGGTTCCTTTCCACATGGACACATGGGGAGAAACAACACACACCAGGGCCTGTTGTTGGGTAGGCGGTGGGAGGAGGGAGAGCATCAGGAAGAATAGCTAATGGATGCTGGGCTTAACACCTGAGTAATGGGAAGATCTGAGCAGCAAACCACTGTGGCATAAGTTTATCTATGTAACAAACTGCACATCCTGCACATATGACCCAAATATAAAATAAAAGTTGAAAATATTTTATAAAAAGAATGCTATTTTAAATAGGTGGTGCTGAGTTCATTAGATATCCATATAAAAATAGTACAAATATTGACTATTCTTTACACTAAGCTTGTAAGTCAATTCCAAATAGACTGTAAATCTAAACTTTAAAGGTAAAACTATAAAAATTTTAAAGAAAAACACATGAATATCTTCATGGCATTGAGGATAGGCAAATATTTCTTAGAGAGAAAAGAAAAGGAGTTAACTTTAAATAAAAATTTCATATATTCTAACACATTAAATGTAATAATTTGTTTATCAAATGACAGTATTAAGAAGTTCTGGCCAGGACAATCAGGCAAGAAAAAGAAATACAGCATATTCAATTAGGAAAAGAGAAAGTCAAATTGTCTCAATTTGCAGACAACATGCTTGTATCTTTAGAAGACCCGATCATCTAAGCCCAAAATCTCCTTAAGCTGATATGCAACTTCAGCAAAGTCTCAGGATACAAAATCAATGTGCAGAAATCACAAGCATTTCTATACACCAATAACAAACAGAGAGCCAAATCATGAGTGAACTCCCATTCACAATTGCTACAAAGAGAATAAAATACCTAGATATACTACTAACAAGGGGCATGAAGGACCTCTTCAAGGAGAACTACAAACCACTGCTCAAGGAGATAAGAGAGGACACAAACACATGGGAAAATGCTCATGCTTAGAAAGAAAAAATATTATGAAAATGGCCATATTGCCCAAAGTAATTTATAGATTCAATGCTACCCCCATCAAGCTATCATAGACTTCATTCACAGAATTGGAAAAAAACACCTTAAACTTCATATGGAACCAAAAGAGAGCCTGCATAGCCAAAACAATCCTAAGCAAAAAGAACAAAGCTGGAGGCATCATGCTACCTGACTTCAAACTATACTACAAGGCTACAGTAATTAAAACAGCATGATACTGGTACCAAAACAGAGATATAGACCGATGGAACAGAACAGAAGCCTCAGAAATAATGCCACACATCTACAACCATCTGACTGTCGACCAACCTGACAAAACAACCAATGGGGAAAGGATTCCCTATTTAATAAATGGTGTAGGGAAAACTGGCTAGCCATATGCAGAAAGCTGAAACTGAATCCTTTCCTTACACCTTATACAAAAATTAACTCCAGAAGGATTAAATATTTAAACATAAGACCTAACGCCATAAAAAACCTAGAAGAAAACTTAGGCAATACCATTCAGGACATAAGCACAGGCAAGGACTTCATGACTAAAACACCAAAAGCAACGTCGACAAAAGCCAAAATAGACAAATAGGATCTAATTAAACTTAAGAGCTTCTGCACAGCAAAGGAAACTATCATTAGAGTGAACTGGCAACCAACAGAATGAGACAAAATCTTTGCAATCTTCCCATCTTACAAAGGGCTAATAACCAGAATCTACAAAGAACTTAAACAAATTTCAAAAAAAAAAAAAAAAAAAAACCCCATCAAAAAGTGGATATCAAAAAAGGACATGAACAGACATTTCTCAAAATAAGACATTTATGCAGCCAACAAATCGATGAAAAAAAGCTCATCACTGCATTAGAGAAATGCAAATCAAAACCACATTGAGATACCATCTCACACCAGTTAGAATGGTGATCATTAAAAAATCTGGAGACAACAGATGCTGGAGAGGATGTGGAAAAACAGGAATGCTTTTACACTGTTGGTTGGAGTTTAAATTAGTTCAACCATTGTGGAAGACAGTGTGGTCATTCCTCAAGAATCTAGAAACAGGAATACCATTTGACCCAGCAACCCCATTGCTGAGTATATACCCAAAGGATTACAAATCATTCTATTGTAAAGACACAGGCACATGTATGTTTTTTGCAGCACTGTTTATAATAGCAAAGACTTGGAACCAACCCAAATGCCCATCAATGACAGAATGGATAAAGAAAATGTGGCACATATATACCATGGAACACTATGTATACAGCCATAAAAAAGGATGACTTCGTGTCCTTTGCAGGGACATAGATGAAGCTGGAAACCATCATTCTTAGCAAACTGACACAAGAACAGAAAACCAAACACTGCATGTTCTCAGCCATAAGTGGGTGTTGAACAATGAGAACACATGGACACAGGGAGGGGAACATCACACATCAGGGCCTGTCAGCGGGTAGGGAAGGGATAGCAAGGGGTGGGGGGATTGAGGAGGGATAACTTTAGGATAAATACGAAATGTAGAAGACGGGGGGGGTGGCTGCAGCAAACCACCATGGCACATGTATACCTATGTAACTCTGCACAATCTGCACATGTACCCCAGAACTTAAAGTATAATAAAAGAAAAAAAATTTAATAAAAGGGACAAGTTTAGTTAATCAAAAGATAATGTAAAGAAAGTGAAAAGATGTCTTAAATACATATATAACAGTGGTCTTATGTTAGTTAAAAAGATCATTCCTTATCCAGTATGATTAGAGATCAACCTAGGAAAGCACAGATTTTCTCTGCATTAACTAAAGGCAAGAAAGAACATTAAGTCATTGCATCACTGGACAACTGTCCTAAAGGCCATAGAAAGTTATAGGCATGGCCACCTGTAGAGAACTACTTGACTTGTGCCACAGAGTCTGCAGAAAATATGGGTGATTACCCTCTGTTCCAGCAGAGGGGGCATATAGGGTAAAGGATGCCTATTGTCACCCCCGATATATTCAAGTGCTATAGACCAGATGTGGTACCTTGGTACACAGATATCAAGATCCATGCAAATACAGCACAAGCCCTGAAACTGTCTTGTGTCCAACATGAGTGGGAGTCACTGCAAATCAAACGTTCAGCTTGATTCTGGTGGCCCAATCTCTGTGCCAATGAGAGAGACCCATTCACTAGACTAGAATCAGAGTAGTCTACTGGAATCAAAGCCTGACAAGGGACCCATGGAATAACCTCATAGGTGCAAGTTCCAGAGCTTCCAGGGACAACTGATAAAGCCCAAGTGTTTTGGGAAGTAAAATAAGAGAAGAGCACAAGAGAGAGAAATGGGAACTGGGACCTGTATGCTGCAATTCTGGGCTTGGAATAACCTATTAAACTGGCACTGCCAACCCAAGCATACTTCAGATATTACAGAGAGACTTACAAAATTCCCAGGCAATTACTTCTAGTGGGGTCCCCCAAGACAAAAGCCTAGGGCAAATGTCCCCACACTTGCCCAAGTCTTAAGGCAATTAGAGATAAAACTAACATGACTTACTTGTATATTAGATGTGAGAGGTGAAAAAAACTAGATTTTTGGCTTGAGTGATTGGGTAAATGATGTTATTCACTGCGATGGGAAACCTGGGAAAGGAATAGATTTTAGGAAAAAAGTAAGAAATTTATATTGGCTAATGAGATTTGAGACTCTATTAGATGTACAAGTACAGATGTTTAGTAGGCTATTAGGCCCACAAGTCTAAAATCTAGATGAGCTGTTCAGTGTAAGGATTTACCTTGGAAATCATTGTAATGCAGGTATATTTGAAGTGAAGGAGTTTACTAAAACTGACTCTGGAGAGGATTTAAGTAAAGAGGGGAAGAAAGTTCATGACCCAGGCCTAAAGCGCTACAGTATTTAGCAATCAAGCCAAGAAGAAATTACTGGCAAATGAGTACAACAAAGATTAGTCTCTGAACAGACAAATTTAATGATTTACAGTTAACTACTAGCATAACTTATTGCTTGTGTAATCTAGCTCCTTGCTAAAAGTGTTCCCAGACATTAAATGTGAAATGAACAAGGCATGACTATTTACTTTACCAGTATTATTTTGGGCCGAAGCTGCTGACACTGAGATAGTACCTATTAAGCTGGTACTACCTTAGAAGGATGATTTCTTTAAGAAAAAAATTAGAATTAGTGTTTTCTTTATTAATATTTAATATTGTCAATTATTAATTAATAAGTATTAGTTTAATACCTATCACATGTTTATATTTAATGTTAAAACTATTTTAGTATAAGGCATTAAGAAACATTTATAATTAATATTCTTTTTATTAATACTTGATATTAGGGTAAGTCATGTAAGCTCTGTATGTATTCAAAATATTTTATTTATATTCTGAGAAGTATTCCTGTAACTCCTACTTATAAAACATTCTGTCATGGCAATTAATTTCTGTATGCATTGTGAAACCTTTGAAAATATATATTGGTGTGAGAATTTAGATTGTATAAGTTAGTTTTGGAGTCAACTTGATTATGCCCATTATTTCAGTGTATTTTCAGATTTATAAAAGAATCTGAATTATAATGACTTTATAGTGATACCTGTTATAGGATTCATTTCAGAGGTGGCACTTAATCAGCAATGTCATTTCTAACTACAAAACAAATATGTGTCTGTTATTCACCTTACCAGCCAGTAATTGGGGCTCCAGTTACCTAATGAATAATGCCTATTATTGAGTAAAACATGAATGTGCTGGGCAGGCTCTAAAATGACCTCCAATGATCACTGGTATTCACACTTTTGTGTAATCCCCTTTCTTAGAGTTTAGGCAAGACTTAAAAACTCTCTTCTAATAAAAAGAAAATGACAGAAATAATAATATCTCAATTCCAAGATTTGGTTATAAAAAGCCTGTTACTGCCATCTTGGGAGCTCTTTCACTCACATGCCTTTGGATAGCTCAGTCTGAGGAATTACATGACATTTATAAGGACACTCGAGCTGCCTAATGGGGTTCATGGGGTAATGAACTGGCCAGCAGCCAGGGAGGAACTGAGGTTTGCCAACAAACACTAAGTGATCTTATAAGCGAATTCTTCAGCTCCAGTCAACTCTTGAGATGACTATAAACCTGGCCAATTGCTTGACTGTAACTTCATGAGACAATTTAGGCCAGAGACACTCAGTTAAGGTACAACCAGATTTCTGAACAACAGAAACTATGAGATAATAAATGTTCATTGTTTAAGTCACTTAAGCTCTGTGGCACGTCTACAGATGATAAAATATAACAAGTAAACATAATTACACAAAAGTGCTATTGATTTCCAAAGGTCATTAAATAATGATAAAAATGTTAATTCATCAAAAAGATTTAACAATTGAAAATATGTATATACCCAACATATATAGAAGCAGTTAAATATGCAAGGCAAATATTAACAGAACTGAAGGCAGAAACAGACAGCAATATAATAATAGTAAGGGACTTCAAAACTGCACTTTCAACAATGGATAGAATGCCTAGAGAGAAAATCAGTAGGAATCATTGGATTTAAACTATACTTTAGGCCAAACAACCTAACAGACATACATAACATTCTATCCATAAGAAGCAGAATACACATTCTTCTTAAGCAAACATGGAAATTTTCCAGGACCAATCATATGTTAGGTCAGAAAACAAGTCTTAACAAACTTAGATGATTGAAATTATATCAAGTATTTTTTCTGTCTACAATAGCATTAAACTAGAAATCAATATGAGGAAGAAAACAGTAAAATTGACAAATATGTGGACATTAAACAGCACACTCCTGAACAATGAATAAGTCAAAGAAGATATCAAAAGAGAAATTTAAAAGTTCTTGAAAGAAATAAAAATGGAAACACAACAGACCAAAACGTAAGGGATGCAGGAAAAGCAGTGAAAGGGAAGTTTATGAAGATAAATACCAACGTTAAGAAAAAAGAAAACTCTCAAATAAACAATCTAACATTAACCCACAAGATACTAAAAAGAAGAACGAACTAAGCTCAAAATCAGCAGAAGAAAAAAATAATACATATCAAGAAGAAATAATTAAAATAGAGACTCAAAAATAATAAAAAGATCAATGAACTGAATTTTTTTGAATAAATAAAATTGACAAATCTTTAGCTAGACTAAAGAAAGAGAAGACTGAAGTAAAATCAGGAATGAAAAAAAAGAGACCTGACATCTGATATCACAGAAAATCAAAAAATTGTAACAGACTACTATGAACAGCTAGATGCCAACAAATTGGATGATGTAGAAGAAATGGATACATTCCTAGAAACTTACAAACTTCCAAGAGTAAATAGTGAAGAAATTAAAATATGAACAGACCAATAACAAGAAAGGACACTCAATTAGTAAGTAATAACCTCTCAACAAAGTCCAGACCAGATGGACTGGTGAATTCTACCAACTATTTAAAGAAGAAATAATACCAATTTATTCCAAACTGTTCCAAAAAACTGAAGAGGAGAAATACTTCCAAACTCTTTTTATGAGGCCAGCATTACCCTGACAAGGACATTACATGAAAAGAAAATTACAGACCAATTTCCCTAATGAAGATAGATGCAAAATCCTCAACAAGATATAAGCAAACCAAATTTAGCAGCACATTAAAAGAATAATACACCATGATCAAGTGGGTGCAGGATCGTTCAACTTATGTAAACATGGCACAACACATTCACAGAATGAAGGACAACACCACGAAGTCTTATCAATAGATGCGGAAAAAGCATTAAACAAAATTCATTTTTTGCTCATTTCATTATTTAAAAAAAAAAACCTCTCAACAAATTAGATACAGAAAATCCACAGCTAACACACTTCACACTAAAAAGTTGAAAGGTTTTCTTCTATATAAGAAACAGGACAAAGATGCCCACACTTGCAACTTCTAAAAAACATAGCACCGGAAGTTCTAATTAGTAAAGAAAAGGTAGTAAAAGTCATAAAAAATAGAAGTTAAATTGTTCGTTTGCAAATGATATAATCTATATATTGAAAACTCAAAAGACTATACCAAAAATCAGTTAAGTGAATAAATAAATTTAGTAAAGTTGCCGGATACAAAATCAACATACAAAAATCAGTCATGTTGCTACATAATAATAATGAACTATTTGGATAAAATAATTAAGAAAATATCTCATCGCCTGTAATCCCAGCACTTTGGGAGGCCAAGGCGGGTGGATCACGAGGTCAAGAGATCGAGACCATCCTGGTCAACATAGTGAAACCCCGTCTCTACTAAAAATACAAAAAAATTAGCTGGGCATGGTGGCGCGTGCCTGTAATCCCAGCTACTCAGGAGGCTGAGGCAGGAGAATTGCCTGAACCCAGGAGGCAGAGGTTGTGGTGAGCCGAGATCACGCCATTGCACTCCAGCCTGGGTAACAAAAGTGAAACTCCGTCTCAATAAATAAAAAAAAAAAAAAAAAAAAGAAAAGAAAATATCTCATTTACAATAGCATTAAAAAAATAAAATACTTAGAAATAAATTTAACCAAGGAGGTGAAAGATCAGTGCACTAAAACTTTAAGACATTGGTGAAAGAAATTGAAGACATAAATAAACAGAAAGATACTCCCATTGTCATGGTTAATATTATGTGACAACTTGAGAGGGATAAGAGATACACAGATAGCCACAAAACATTTTGGAGTGTGTCTGTGAGCATGTTTTCACTGAGAGCCCAAACAAAACAAAAAAAGTAGCAGAAAGGGTTATATTGTTTTTTATTTGTCACTCTATTTTCTCCCCTCCATCACCCCTTATTTAGTATTAATTGAATAGTTGTATTCCTTTTGACTATTTGGCCATAAAACGTTTTTTTTAAATTGCCGCCTTAGGGATTATACCATGCACCTGTGACTTGTCATAATATTGAACTGATTAGCATTAATATTGTACCGCATTTTGTAAAATGTAAAAATGTTACAATATTATCATTCCATTTACTCAGTTCTTTGTTATGGTTTTTATATTTTGTAGATCTTCATGCATTATAAACTTTGTTTCATCTGATTTTATGTGTTTTATGCAAATTAAAAGAAAAATAAGTCTCTAAATTTCCAGTGTCCTTCATTCCCAACTATAGGTGTGATTTTGTTTCTCTGCTTAAGAAATCCCTTCAGTATTTCTTATAGTGGAGACCTGCTGGTGAAGAATTTTCTCAGTTTTTACTTATGTGAAAATTGTTTATTTTACCTTTATTTTTACTTTGAAGTATATTTTCATTGGATTTAGAACTCTTAGTTGATCGTTTTTTCTTTTCTTTCAGTGAAGATGCTATTTCTGATATTCTGGTTTTCCATTAGTTCTGAAAAGTCAGTGCTAATATTACTGTTATCCTCTATACAACAAATCATTTTTGTCTGCTTTCAAGAGTTTCTATCATTAGATTTCATAGTTTAACTACCATGTGCCTAAGAATGATATTTTCTTTTTTTTCTGAGACAGAGTCTTGCTCTTTCGCTCAAGCAGAAGTGCAGTGGCGTCATCTCCGCTCACTGCAACCTCTGCCTCCTGGGTTCAAATAATTCTCCTTCCTCAGTCTCCCGAGTAGCTGAAATTACAGCTAAATTTTCTTTTACTTTATTTCTCCTTTCTCCGTGAGACTACAATTACATATATGTTATATTTTTGTGACAGTCTTCCACAGATCCCTAAAGCCCTGTTAATTTATTTTTTTCATTTTCTATTTTTCTATTTTTTCATTTTCTATTCTTTCCTTTCTTCTGAGATACACAGAGATATTAACTAACCTTTATGTTTATACTTGGTCATTTGTCATGTTCACTCTGCTGTTAAGCTCATGCCATGCACTTTTATTTTTGATATTTTATATATTATTTTTATATGTATTTCATATTTTAGTCCATTTATTTTTAGCTTCAGAATCTCTACTGAGATTTCCCATGAAAATTTTTATTTTAAAAATATATTTTTTTATTGGTACACAGTATGTGTATATATTTATATGGTACATGCAATATTTTGATACAGGCATGCAATGTGAAATAAGCACATTATAGAATATGAGGCATCTATCCTCTCTAGTGTTTGTCCCTTGTGTTATAGTTATACTCTTTTAGCTATTTTAAAATACACAATTAAATTATTTTGACTATAGTCACCCTGCTGTGCTGTCAAATATCGGATATTATTCATTCTTTCTATTTTTTGTATCGATTAATCATCCCCATCTCCTCTCTACTGCCTATTGCCCTTCCCAGCCTCTGGTAACCATCATTCTACTCTCTATCTCCATGAATTCAATTATTTTGATTTTTACATCCACAAATAAGTGACAACATGAGATGGTCTTTCTGTGCCTGGTTTATTTCACTTAACAGTTCCATCCATGTTATTTCAAATGACAAGATCTCATTCTTTCTTATGGCTAAATAGTAGTCCATTGTGTATGTTTACCACACGTT
Organism: Callithrix jacchus; assembly: GCF_049354715.1. Taxonomy (NCBI): domain Eukaryota; kingdom Metazoa; phylum Chordata; class Mammalia; order Primates; family Cebidae; genus Callithrix; species Callithrix jacchus. The sequence goes on along the minus strand of NC_133511.1, from coordinate 38,057,413 downwards.
CTTTATCTGTTCATTTGTTGATGGACCCTTAGGTGGCTTCCAAACGTTGGCTATTGTTAACAGTGCTGCAACAAACATGGGACTGCAGATACCTCTTCAATAAACTTGTTCTCCTTCTTTTGAGTATATACTCAATAATGGGATTGCTGGAACATATGGTAGCTCCATTTTTAGTTTTTTGAGGAACCTCCAAACTGTTCTTCACAATGGTAGTAATAATTTTAATTGTTACCAAAAGTGTACAGGGTTCTCTTTTCTCCACATTCTTGCCAGCATTTGTTATTGCCTGTCTTTGGATACAAGCCATTTTAACTAGGCTGAGACAATATTTCACTGGTTTTGATTTGTATTTCTCTGATGATAAATGTTGAGTAGTTTTTCACATACCTATTTGCCATTTGTATGTCTTCTTTTAAGAAATGTTTTTGCAAATCTTCTGCCCAGTTTTTATTGGATTAGATTCTTTTTCCTATAGAGTTGTTTGAATTCCTTGTATATTCTACTTATATAATCCCTTCTCAGATGGACAGTTTGGAAATATTTTCTCCCATCCTATGACTTGTTGATTGCATCCTTTGTTGTGCAGAAGATTTTTAACTTGTTGTGATCCCATCTGTTTATTTTGGCTTTGGTTGCCTGTGCTTATAGGGTATTACTCAAGGAAATTTTTGCCCAGACCAATGTTCTGATGAGTTTCCCCAGTGTTTTCCTATAGTCGTTTCATAGTTCGAAGTCTTAGATTTAAGTCTTTAATCCACTTTGATTTTTGTATACGGCAAGAGATGGGGATCTAGTTTTATTCTTTTGCATATGGATATCCAGTTTTCTGAGACCATTTATTGAAGAAACTGTTTTTTCCCCAGTGTATGCTCTTGGATCCTTTGTTAAAAAAAAAATATGAGTTCACTGTATGTATATGGATTTGTTTCTGGGTTTTCTATTCTGTTCCATTCATCTATGTATATTTTTATCCCAATACCATGATGTTTTGGTTACTATAGCTCTGTAGTACATCTTGAAGTCAGATATGTGATTCTTCTGGTTTTGTTCTTTTCACTTAGGATAGCTCTGGCTATGCTGTATGTTTTCTGGTTTCATATAAAATCTAGGATTGTTTTTTCTATTTCTGTAAAGAATGTCATTGGTATTCTGATAGTGATTGCATTGAATCCACAAATTGCTTTGAGTTACATGAATATTTTAATATTGGTTCTTCCAATTCATAAATATGAAATATCTTTTCATTTTTTGTGTTCAATCTATTTCCATTTCAATTGTCTTCAATTAACTTTGTCAATATTTTATACTTTTATTATTGAGATCTTTCACTTCTTTGGTTGATCCTTAGGTATTTATGTATGGCTATTGTACATGTGAACACATTTTTATTTCTTTTTCAGATTGTCCACTGTCAACATATAGAAATGCTACTGATTCTTGTATGTTGATTTTGTATCCTGCAACTTTGCTGACTTTGTTTATTAGTTCTAAGAATTTTTCTGTGGACTCTTTGGCTTTTCCAAATATAATATTATATTAGCTACAAACATGGATAATTTGACTTCTTCCTTTCCAATTTTCATGCCCTTTATTTCTTGTCTAATTGCTCTACTAGGACTTCCATTACTACGTTGAATAATAGAGGTGAAAGTGGCATCCTTCTTGTCATGTTCCACATCTTAAATGAAAGGCTTTCAGTTTTCCCCCTTCTGTATGACACTGGCTATGGATCTGTCATATATGGCTTTTCATTGTGTTGAGGTATGTTCCTTTTATATTCAGTTTTTTAAGGAATTTTTACGACAGAATTGGAGGGTTTTTATCATGACAAAAAGAATGATCTTCATCCTTCATTCTGTTAGTATGATGATCTCATTGATTGATCTGCATATGTTAAAGGAACCTTGCATTTCTGGGATAATTTCCATTTGGTCATGATGAATGCTTTGGTTTGAATTTGGTTTGCTAGTAATTTGTTGAGGATTTCCACATCAATATTTGTCAAAGATATCGGCCTGTAGTTTTCCTCTTTGTTTGTTTTTGATGTGCCTTCGTCTGATTGTTATATTGGGGTAATACTGGCCTTCTAGAATGAGTTTGGAAGTATTCCCTCCTTATCTATTTTTTGAAATAGTTTGAGCAGGATTGATGTTAGTTCTTCAAAGCTTTGGTAAAATTCAGCAGTGGTGCCAGCAGTCCTGGGCTTTTCTGTGCTGAGAGAATTTTTATTATGGCTTTATTACTTGTTATTATTCTGTTTAGGTTTTTGGATTTCTTCATGGTTCAATCTTGGTAGGTAGGAATGTACCCGTTTTCTCTAGATTTTTCAATTTATTTTTAAAAAAATAGCCTGTCATGGTGGCACACATCTGTAATCCCAGCCACTCAGGAGGCTGAGGTAGGAGAAGTGCTTGAGCCTGGGAGGTTGAGACTGCAGTGAGCCATGATTGTTGCATCACTGCACTCCAGCCTGGGTGACAGAACGGGACCCTGCTTTAAAAAAATTCAGAGGAGTGTGTGCCATGACTGGCATGGCAGGTTCATTTGTTCACCTGGGACCTATACTCCTTCTGTCTTTGTGATATGCAATTTTTAGTTCATGGCTTCTAGTCATGGCATCTGGTCTCACTCAAGGTTCCCTCATAGTCTAATATGACTGTTTGCATTTACTGTAATCACCGAAAGAAAGGAGGAACAGTAGAAATAAAAAAATTCACTCCAGCTGGAGCAGTTCCCTTAGTCTTCCTGTATACCCCACAGAGCACTCCATCACTTTGGCCAATTTTTAGTTACATAGAGCTGAAGGTTACATATAACTTAGTTACATGTAGCCGAGAGGAAGTAAAACCTTGGTTCTTTTACTAGGAAAGGAAAGAAGAAATGTTAGATGATACCTTGCTGTTTCTGCCATGCTGCATTCAGAGCCCCTTACAATCTTGCCCTGACTAAATGCTGGCCTTGTTATCCAATATTGACCTCCTAATGAAAACCATTCACCTGGACCCACCTCTGCCCTAAACAGTATTCTAGGGTAAAAGTTTTATTTTTTCACCTTTGGTACTTTAAATATGTCATGTCACTCTCTCCCAGCCTATAAAGTTTTCACTGAAAAGTCTGCTGCCAGATGTACTGAAGCTCCATTGTATGTTATTTGGTTCTTTCCCCTCGCTGCTTTTGGGATCCTTTCTTTATCCCTGACCTTTGGAAGTTTGATTATTAGATGCTTTAAGGTAGTGTTTTTTGGGTTAAATTTTCATAGTGTTCTATAACATTCCAGTGCTAAAATGTTGATATCTGCCTCTAGGTTAGAGAAGTCATCCATTATTATCCCTTTTAATAAACGTTCTACCTTTATCCCTTTATCTTCTTTTTAAGGCAAATAACTCTTAGATTAGCCCTTTTGAGGCTATTTTCTATATCTTATAGGCATGCTTCATTATTTTTTCTTTTTTCTTTCCTCTCCTCTGATGGTGTATTTTTAAATAGGCTGACCTCATCTCACAAATTCTTTCTTATGCTTGATCAATTCTGCTATTAAGAGATTCTGATATATTCTTGACTACATCAGTTGCATTTTTCTACTCTAGAATTTCAGCTTCTTTTTAATTACTTCAATCTTTTTGTTCAATTTAGATAGAATTATGAATTCTTTTTCAGAGTTTTCTTAAATTTTTTTAAGTTTCCTCAAAACAGCTATTTTGAATTTTCTGTTTAAAAGGTTACATGACTCTGTTTCTCCAGGATTGGTTCCTGGTTCCTTATTTAGTTTGGTGAGGTCTTGTTTTTCGGGATGATATTAATGCTCGTAGATGTTCATTCAGTATCCGTACACTGAAGAGTTAGGTATTTACTGTAGTCTTCAGTCTGGGGTTGTTTGTGCCCATCCTTCTTGGGAAGACTTTTCAGGTATTTGAAAGAACTTAGGCTCCACACCCAATATCACTGTGATTTTTGCAGACTCATAGAAATACCTTCTTAGTAGTTTTGGATAAGACAGGCAATCATTCTCTGGATTACCATGAAGAAACTCTTGTTCTTTTCCCTTTCTTTCTCCCAAACAACAGAGCCTTCTCTCTATGCTGAGCTACCTGGAACTGGAGGCGTTGTGATGTAAGTAACCCCGTGGCTACCAGCACTGGGACTGTGCTGGAGTTCTTCCAGGCCGTGGGCAGTTCCACAGATGGTATCTGGGATCCAGAATTTGAGTCACGACCCTTAAAAATTTGCCCATGTTTTATTCTACTGTGGCTAAGCTGGCACTCAAACTACAATACTGTTTTTTTCTACTCTTTTCTTCCTTTTCCACAGGCAAAGGAGCCTCTTTCTGTGGCCACTACCACCATGAGCCCACGGGAGAATTCTGCCAGTCCACCACTGATGTTCACTTAAAGCCCAAGGGCTCTTCTATCAGCTTGTAGTGAATGCTGCCAGGCCCAGGACACACCATTCAGGGAAGTGCACTCCCCTCTCTCCCAGAGTACGTCCAGAAATGCTGTCCAAGAGCCTAGGCCTGGACTCAGGACCCCAAATTCCTACTAGTTGCTCTGCCCTACTGTGAACAAGCTGATATCTAAGATGTAAAAGAAAATCCCTTTTACTTTTACCTCTGCTTTTCTCAAACAGAAGTATTCTTTCACCATAGCCACCACATCTGGGAATGTGCTAAGTAACACCTGTAGTCAGCATGTCTCAGAGCCCAGAACCCATGGAGTATTCCCTGGATATCACTGCTGGTTATTTAAGCCCCAAGGACTCTTTAGTAAGAAAATGATGAGTTCTTCTGCCAGATCTGCATCATTGCCTTCACGGCATTGTGTTCTCTTTAGGGCCAGGATATTTCTAGAAATGTCATCCAGCAGCGAGGGCCTAAAATGGGGGCCTCACGACTCTGCCCAGTGCTCTATTCTATCCTAGAATCCAAGATACAAGACAAAGTCCTCTTTACTCCCCTCTCCTTAGGCAGAAGGAAGGAGTTACTTTTGTTGCTGTGAGCTGTATAGCCTTGTTTGCAGGAAGCATAGCACAGCTACTCCTGCAGTGATCCTGCCTGATCTCTCCCTAAGTAGAATGTCACCCTCTGAGCCCACCCCAGCACTAGGAGTTGCCTCGGAATTGCAATCTTTGCATCCTAAACTGCCTTTCAAGTTTACTAGGACCTGACAGCACTTTGGCCAGCAGCAGTGAAGCTTGCCAAGAAACTGAAGTTCCAACCTCTTGGAAGGGTGATTCCTTTCTGACTGGGTCTGATTCAAGGGCTCCCCTGTGCACCAGTGCGGGCTGAACCCAGCATGGTTTTGCTCTCCACTGTGACAGGGCAGCACTGACTGAGTTCAATGGAAATCCTTCAGTCACCGTACTCTCCCTCTCCCAAGTTCACAGACCCTCTATGCCACATAGTCACTACTTAGGGGCTTGGGGGGTGTGTGTGTGTGTGTGTGTTTGTGTGTGTGTGTGTGTGTGTGTGTTAGAAATTGAAGACTAAAACTAGGAACTGTAATTGTTGCCTTAATTTTTGGTTCTAACAGTTGTGCTTTTCTGCGCACAGAGAGTTGCTAAACCAGCATTCTAGTGGTGGGGAAGTGGGGTATGGGACGAATGGTGTAGGCTTTTATTCTGCCATCTTGCTCTGCCCCAGATTTTTCTATTCATTTGGAACATTATTGCTGTAGTCTAGGATCCAGTCAGGAAGTAGAAAATTCATCAAAAATTTGAATAGGAGAAGGACTCAAGATGGCGCTGTGAGAACAACCCAGGATTGGAGCCCGCGTTGAATTCGCAAACGGTGAGTCAGTGCTGCATTTCCAGACTGATCTTTGTTGCCCACAGAAAGGGGAAACTCCCAAGTATAAAAAGACACGGGACGCCAGGCAGTAGGTCTGCCTGGCGAAGCCGGCAGCCGGGGCGGCGGTGGCCGGCCCTACCCAGCAATCCCCACAGGGCGCGCTTGTCCGGGTGCCTTGTTGAACCGGCAACCTGAGACTTGAGAGGGCTGGACTTGAGACTGAACGAGACTTGCACAGTAGCCCAGCCCAGGGGATTGCAGGGACAGATCGTTTGGGATACCCAGTGGGACGAACAAAACTGCGATTTCAAACTATCCCGGGCAGACGGTCCGAGACGCTCTGTGGGGGAGGGGCATCCACCACTACGGAGGCAACCTGCCCCAACTGATATACACGCCCACTGCTGAGGCAGCCAGCCGTTGCCGAAGCAACCCGCCCCAACTGAGATACACGCCCACTGCTGACGCAGCCAGCCGTTGCCGAGGCAACCCGTCCCTACTGAGATACACGCCCACTGCTGACGCAGCCTGCCGTTGCTGAGGCAACACGCTACAACGAAGAGACTCCGCCGCAGGGCGTGGCGGAGACCACAGCAGAGCCGGCAGGAACAGCCCGAATCACACAACAGCAGGGCGGAGCCTCGGCAGCCAAACAGTGGCTAGTCTGCCTTTGAGCTGGGCAGGACACCTGATCGGACATCCAAAAATAAAGCCCAAACCCCTCAACACAGAGCATTTGAGAAAAAAAAAAGGGTTGTTTAATGAGCTGTGTTGCAGCAGAATCAAACATAGCAGCCTAACAGCCCTGAATGAACAACAGAGTGCACAGCTCAGCAATTAAACCCCTATAAAGTACAAACTGTCTCCTCAAGCAGCTCCCTGACCCATCTATATCCAAAAGACTGTCATTAGGCAGGCATCATCCTGGGACAAAGAGAGCAGAAAAAGAAACTAGTAGCATCCCTCGCTGTGCCACGGCTACTAGAGGTGCACCCCAGACAAGCAGGGTCTGGAGCGGACCTCAACAGTCGTACAGCGAAGGGGCTAGACTGGTAGAAGGAAAACCAAGCAACAGAAATACTTCATCATCAACATTCTGGGTGTCCACTCAGAGACCCAAACGAAAAGTCAGCAACTACGCAGATGACCAGCGGACAAATCCACAAAGATGGGAAGAAACCAGTGCAAAAAGGAGGAAAACACCCGAAACCAGAACACATCGCCTCCTAGAAAGGACCAAGACTCCTCACCAGCAAGGGAACAAAGCTGGACGGAGAATGACTGTGACGAAATGACGGAATTAGACTTCAGAAGATGGATAATGAGAAACTTTTGTGAGCTAAAAGATCATGTATTAAATCAATGCAAAGAAACTAAGAACCTTGAAAAAAGATTTGAAAAAAGATTTGAGGAAATGATAACAAGAATGGATACCTTAGAGAGGAATATGAATGAATTAAAGGAGCTGAAAAACACAATACGAGAACTTCGCGAAGCAAACACAAGTTTCAATAGCCGAATTGACCAAGCAGAAGAAAGAATATCTGAAGTCGAAGACCAACTCAATGAAATAAAACGAGAAACCAAGATCAGAGAAAAAAGCGCAAAAAGGAATGAACAAAGTCTCCAAGAAATGTGGGACTATGTGAAAAGACCTAACCTACGTTTGATAGGTGTACCAGAAGGGGACGAAGAGAATGAATCCCAGCTGGAAAATACTCTTCAGGACATCATCCAGGAAAATTTCCCCCACCTAGCAAGACAAGCCAACACTCAATTGCAGGAAATACAGAGAACACCACAAAGATATTCCGCAAGAAGAGCAACCCCAAGGCACATAATCGTCAGATTCAACAGGGTTGAAATAAAGGAGAGAATACTAAGGGCAGCCAGAGAGAAAGGTCAGGTCACCCACAAAGGGAAGCCCATCAGACTCACAGCAGATCTCTCGGCAGAAACACTACAAGCCAGAAGAGAGTGGGGGCCAATACTCAACATTCTTAAAGAAAAGAACTTTCAACCCAGAATTTCATATCCAGCCAAACTGAGCTTCAGAAGTGAAGGAAGAATAAAATCCTTTGTGAACAAGCAAGTACTCAGAGATTTTGTCACCACCAGGCCTGCTTTACAAGAGCTCCTAAAAGAGGCACTACACATAGAAAGGATCAATCAGTACCAGCCATTCCAAAATCACACTGAATGCTAAAGAGCTTCAACATAATGAAGAATCTACAACAACTAACAGGCAAAACAGCCACTTAGAATCAAAATGGCAGTATCAAATTCACACATAACAATATTAACCCTAAATGTAAATAGACTAAATGCACCAATCAAAAGACACAGACTGGCAAATTGGATAAAAATCCAAAACCCATCAGTGTGCTGTATCCAGGAAACCCATCTCACATGCAAGGATACACAAAGGCTCAAAATAAAGGGATGGAGGAAGATTTACCAAGCTAATGGAAAGCAAAAAAAAGCAGGAGTTGCAATTCTCATCTCTGATAAAATAGACTTTAAAGCAACAAAGATCAAAAGAGACAAAGAAGGCCATTACATAATGGTAAAAGGATCGATACAACAAGAAGAGCTAACAATCCTAAACATATATGGACCCAACACAGGAGCACCCAGATACATAAGGCAAGTTCTTAATGACTTACAGAAGGACTTAGACTCCCACACAATAATAGTGGGAGACTTTAACACTCCACTGTCAATACTAGACAGATCAACCAGACAGAAAATCAACAAGGATACCCAGGGCTTGAACTCAGACCTGGAGCAAGCAAACCTGGTGGACATTTACAGAACTCTCCACCCCAAATCCACAGAATACACATTCTTCTCAGCACCACATCACACCTACTCTAAAATTGACCACATAATTGGAAGTAAAGCACTGCTCAACAAATGCAAAACAACTGAAATCATAACAAACAGCCTCTCAGACCATAGTGCAATCAAGTTAGAACTCAGAATTCAGAAACCGACCCAGAACCGCACAGCTTCATGGAAACTGAACAACTGGCTCTTGAATGTTGACTGGGTAAACAACGAAATGAAGGCAGAAATAAAGAAGTTCTTCGAAACCAATGAGAATGAAGACACAACGTGCCAGAACCTCTGGGACACATTTAAAGCAGTCTCTAGAGGAAAGTATATAGCAATAAGTGCCGATATGAGGAGAATGGAGAGATCCAAAATTGACACCCTATCGTCAAAATTGAAAGAGCTAGAGGAGCAGGATCAAAAAAACTCAAAACCCAGCAGAAGACAAGAAATTACTAAGATGAGAGCTGAGCTGAAGGAGATTGAGACACGAAAAACCCTTCAAAAAATCAATAAATCCAAGAGCTGGTTTTTTGAAAAGATCAACAAAATAGACAGACCACTAGCCAGATTGATTAAAAATAAAAGAGAGAACAACCAAATAGATGCAATAAAAAATGATAAAGGGGAAATCACCACAGATTCCACAGAAATTCAAACCATCATCAGAGAATATTACAAACAACTCTATGCACATAAACTAGTAAACCTGGAAGAAATGGATAAATTCCTGGACTCCTGTGTCCTCCCAAGCCTAAACCAGGAGGAAGCTGAAACTATGAATAGACCAATAACAAGGTCTGAAGTTGAGGCAGCAATTAAGAGCCTACCTCACAAAAAAAGCCCAGGTCCAGATGGGTTCACAGCCGAATTCTACCAGACACACAAGGAGGAGCTGGTACCATTCCTTCTAAAACTATTTCAAACAATCCAAAAAGAGGGAATCCTTCCCAAATCATTTTATGAGACCAACATCATCCTGATACCAAAACCCGGCAGAGACCCAACGAGAAAAGAAAACTTCAGGCCAATATCCATGATGAACATAGATGCAAAAATCTTCAATAAAATATTGGCAAGCCGATTGCAACAGCAAATCAAAAAACTTATTCATCATGATCAAGTAGGATTCATCCCGGGGATGCAAGGCTGGTTCAACATACGCAAGTCTATCAACGTAATTCACCACATAAACAGAACCAAAAACAAAAACCACATGATTATCTCAATTGACGCAGAGAAGGCATTTGACAAAATTCAACAGCCCTTTATGCTAAAAACCCTCAATAAACTCGGTATCGATGGAACGTATCTCAAAGTAATAAAAGCTATTTATGACAAACCAACAGCCAATATCATACTGAATGGGCAAAAACTGGAAGCATTCCCTTTGAAATCTGGTACTAGACAAGGATGCCCTCTCTCACCACTCCTATTCAATATAGTACTGGAAGTTCTAGCCAGAGCAATCAGGCAAGAAAAAGAAATAAAGGGTATTCAAATAGGAAAGGTGGAAGCCAAATTGTCTCTATTTGCAGACGACATGATAGTATACCTAGAAGACCCCATCGCCTCAGCCCAAAAACTCCTGAAACTGATAAACAACTTCAGAAAAGTCTCAGGATATAAAATCAATGTGCAAAAATCACAAGCATTCGTCTACACCAATAACAGACTTAAAGAAAGCCAAATCAAGAGCGAACTGCCATTCGCAATTGCTACAAAAAGAATAAAATACCTTGGAATACAACTCACAAGGAACGTAAGGGACCTCTTCAAGGAGAACTACAAACCACTGCTCAACGAAATCAGAGAGGACACAAACAGATGGAGAAACATTCCATGTTCATGGTTAGGAAGAATTAATATCGTGAAAATGGCTATACTGCCCAAAGTAATTTACAGAATCAACGCTATCCCCATCAAGCTACCATTGACTTTCTTCATAGAACTGGAAAAAACCACCATGAACTTCATATGGAACCAAAAGAGAGCCCGCATAGCCAAGTCAATTCTAAGCAAAAAGAACACAGCGGGGGGCATCACACTACCGGATTCCAAACTATACTACAAGGCTACAGTAATCAAAACAGCATGGTACTGGTACCAAAACAGAGATATAGACCAATGGAACAAAACAGAGGCACCGGAGGCAACACAACATACATACAACTATACAATCTTTGATAAACCTGACAAAAACAAGCAATGGGGCAAGGATTCCATGTTTAACAAATGGTGTTGGGAAAACTGGCTAGCCATGTGCAGAAAGCAGAAACTGGACCCCTTCCTGACACCTTACACTAAAATTAACTCCAGATGGATTAAAGACTTAAACATAAGACCTGGCACCATAAAAACCCTAGAAGGAAATCTAGGCAAAACTATCCAGGACATAGGAGTAGGCAAGGACTTCATGAACAAAACACCAAGAGCATTGGCAACAAAAGCCAAAATAGACAAATGGGACCTAATGAAACTCCACAGCTTCTGCACGGCAAAAGAAACAGTCACTAGAGTGGATCGGCAACCAACAGAATGGGAAAAAATTTTCGCAGTCTACCCATCTGACAAAGGGCTGATATCCAGAATTTACAAACAACTCAAGCAGATTTACAGGAAAAAAACAAACAAGCCCATTCAAAAGTGGGCAAAGGATATGAACAGATACTTTACGAAAGAAGACATATATGAGGCCAACAATCATATGAAAAAATGCTCATCGTCACTGGTCATCAGAGAGATGCAAATCAAAACCACATTGAGATACCATCTCACGCCAGTTAGAATGGCGATCATTAAAAAATCTGGAGACAACAGATGCTGGAGAGGATGTGGAGAAAAAGGAACACTTTTACACTGTTGGTGGGAGTGTAAATTAGTTCAACCATTGTGGAAGACAGTGTGGCGATTCCTCAAGGCATTAGAAATAGAAATTCCATTTGACCCAGCAATCCCATTACTGGGTATATATCCAAAAGACTATAAATCGTTCTACTATAAGGACACATGTACACGAATGTTCATTGCAGCACTGTTTACAATAGCAAAGACCTGGAATCAACCCAAATGCCCATTGATGATAGACTGGATTGGAAAAATGTGGCACATATACACCATGGAATATTATGCAGCAATCAGAAATGATGAGTTCGTGTCGTTTGTAGGGACATGGATGAATCTGGAAAACATCATCCTCAGCAAACTGACACAAGAACAGAAAATGAAACACCGCATATTCTCACTCATAGGTGGGTGATGAAAAATGAGAACACATGGACACAGAAAGGGGAGTACTAAACACTGGGGTCTATTGGGGGGAAAAGGGGAGGGCCAGTGGGAGGGGGAGGTGGGGAGGGATAGCCTGGGGAGAAATGCCAAATGTGGGTGAAGGGGAGAAGAAAAGCAAAGCACACTGCCATGTGTGTACCTACGCAACTGTCTTGGATGCTCTGCTCATGTACCCCAAAACCTATAATCCAATAAAAAATTAAAAAAAAAAAATCTGTCAGAAAAAATAAAAAAAAAATAAAAAAAAAATATTTGAATAGGAAAATGTAATTAAAATAATCAGTAACTACTAAGAAATAAAGACAATTCCAAGGCATATTTAAATTGCAGATATAGAGAACAGCCACTGTTTCTAGGACTGAAGCAGAGTAATTAAGGAATAAATAAACATAGAATAAGTTACCTCTATTCCCAGGGCTGAGATTCAGGCATGCCTGGAGGGGGTGTGGCTGTGGCTCCCTGGATGGCAGGAAAGTTAGCGATGTGCTTTATATAGAGATGGCAAACAAAATCACCTGCTAAAGTGCCCAGACCAGTGATACAGTACTGAGAAGCTGCCTGATGAGGTGTTGCTGAAATTCACAGGAAAGCCACCTTCTGGGAATCACATTCTACAGGCTACCTCACACTCAGAAACCAGAATTTTCAAAAAATTCAAAATAAAAAGCATACCTTAATAAGGAAGAGAAAGAAGCCACTTCCTCCTACAGTGTTCCTTCAGCACCTTCTATTACTAAGTCTTAAGGGTTCATGCCAAGCCTGGGCAACACAGTGAGACCCCATCTCTACAAAAAAAAATTTTTAAGTAGCCAGGCATAGTGGCACATGCCTGTAGTCCTGACCACTTGAGAGGCTGAGGCAGGAGGATTCCTTGAGCCCAAGAGTTTGAGATTCCAACAGGCTAGAATCATCTCATTGCATTCCACATGGGTGGCAGAGCAAGACCTTGTATCCAAATAAAAATTTTAAAATCTTAATATTTTCCTAACCGACAAAAGGGAAAAGTTGATTCACTCTAGCTATAGATCATAAAGCACTGAAAAGAAAGGTAGGCTTGGAGCTAAGAGACAACAAACCAATAACTGCCAGTTTGACCATAGTTATAACTGTTTTAAAATTTTTGTCTGCTAGTTTCACCATGTATGTTATCTTAGGATTGATTTATTTTGACTTATTTTTCTCTTAACTATAAGACGCAATTTTCTGTTTCCTTGCATGCCTGCTAATTTTTAATCTGTACTGGACACTGTGGATAATATTTTGCAGGGACTGTGGATTCTGTTATCATCTTCTGGTTAATGTTGATTTTTATTCTAACAGGCAGTTAAAGTATTGGATGATCACATCAGACTTTTAGATGTTTCACCCATTTTTTAGTATGTCTCATGGTTTATGCATAGATCTAGTGTGAATCCTTTAGGTTTAAATTTTGGGATAGTCTACTCCTGCAACATGAAATTAATGAGGTTTCCACGAAGAGCCTGAGTTTACCAAACTGCTTCAATATGACCAGACTCAAATTTCAAATTCTGTCTCTCTTATGAAGGGCAGCAATTGAAATCGCTTTCAAGATTTCAGCTGGGTTCCGTAGAATCTTCCCCTTATACACATATCAGAGGGGAGCCGAGATTTGAGGACTGTTTATATAAAGATATGGAGACTCTTTCTTCTGTATTCCTCCTTGCCAGGATTTCCCACTCAATTTCCAACTCCTCAGGCAGCCCTCAATTCTGTTCTCCAGCACTTAAGTCAATAACACAACAGCTTTCAGCTTATTTCTAGCTATTCTTTGCCTTTCAGGCTAGACAGTTCCCACAGAGAAAGAGTCAAGTTAAAGTGTACCTTTTCCAGGGAGGTTTTTCTTCTTTAAGGGTCATATCCTTTACAGTTTCTGCCCTGCTTTTTGGTACTCATAAGTTTCTGGAAAAAAAACTACTACTCCTCTACAGTACCAAAACTAGACAAGACGATTTCTAAGGGACATTCTTATTCTGAGAGCTTTGGTTACGACTTTGAGCAGTAAGTAGATCATAACACATGTTGAAATGAATGTGTTTATTTCAATTGAAAGAGTTATAAGTGTTAGTACAATTTGCACTGTATTCAATACACACTATTAGACAGCATATTAATTATACTGGGGTATAATAAAATGGAAAAATAGGATAAACGTAGCTGTATAATAATTTATCTGATTTCTCTCAAAATGAGATAATAAATATTATGTCTTCATAGTAATATTATGTCTCTCAAAATGAGATAATAAATAAATATTATGGTCTTCATAATAAATAACTCTAGTTAATGAGACATGCTTATAAAATGTGTTTGTATGTGAAAAAGAGATCAGCATAGTATAGAATTCTTATTGTTCCTGAACTTTCACTTTGCTTCTCTTTGGAAACATATTCATGTTTCTGGATGGGTGAATTATTGCTCTATCACAATCTGTTGAACATAGATGGTCTCCTGGGCAAAGCATCAGGTCACATAGCACAGCTGGCTGAAGAGAAGTAATTGGAAAAAATTTATAGCTCAGTAACAAGCAGACATCTTCAATGGCCTGTTTCCTTCTTTTCTCATTAACTTGTCTGAAGTTTCATTTCTTTGGAACTACCAGCTGCACATGGCTTCGTCCTCGTTCAGCTGGGTCTCAAATAAATCTAGTCTTGGGTAGTATGTCATCTTGTGTAAAAAAAAAAAAAAAAAATGTGAGGAAAAATAAGAAGAGCAGCTCCTTGGTGTCATGATGAAGAGTCACTAACCTCTGACTGCAGAGGGAGATACTTAGGGGCAGCCTGTCTGTATCCCTTTCTTTCTATTTTATTAAGTGCTTCAATTGCTTTTCTTTTCTTAATGTAAGAGAAAATCTTATACACTGAAAAAAAAATCCACATAACCTATAGAAAGTAAAAACGGAAAAATTTTTTAATTCACCGCTAACCTCACTACATACTATAAAAAAAAGTTTATAATTGTTACAAACATTTGCTGTATAAACTTGTGCAAAGTAGAAACATTTTTAGGTAAAGCAAATTTCTTTTCCTAAATGTACATCCATAGTATTCATTTTAGTTGCAGCATATTGTATGAATGTACATGCTTTTAAACTTTATTTTATCAATTTTCTAATGGGGCTCAGTTTATTTTGTTTTTGAATAATATCATGATGAGTATCCTTATACATGTATTGTTTTGCACTATTTCAGTAAGTTCCCAGAATTGGATTGTTGTATCAAGGATATAGACATTTTTTAAGCTTTTCATGGACATTAGCATGCATTCTTTCAGACAGAACATACCAATATCTTCTCCCACTATGAAGTGAGAATTTGCTTCACCCTGAGACACATACTATTTGTACTAAAACTTTGAGTCCAAGTAATAGCAAAATCTAACCTTTGAAACATTTGCTACATGGCAGCATCTGTTCACAAGCATTTTAGATTCATGGTTCCACTTACATTTAAAACAATTCTATAATGTAGGAGCTGTGATTATTACTCTCATTTTGCAGATGAAAAATGGAAACACAAGGAAACAACTAGTCAGGTCAACATTCAGTAGAGGTAATGCCAAGATTTAATCTCAATCTGATTTCACAGACTGAACTCTGAATGGAGTCTCAGGAAAAACAGTTTAGCACAACTAAAAAAGTGGCATAAAGCCCTTGGTGTGCGAACAAGCCCTTCTTGCCTCTGGAACACCACACTTTCTTGGCATCCATTCTATTTCACGGGCAATTCCTTCCTAACTCCTTTGCTGGCTTCTCTTCTATCTAATTCCTAAATGGCACAGTACTCAAAGCTCAGTCCTGGGCTTTGAGCTCTTCTCTTTTTACAGAATGTCTTAGGTGACCTCCTGCAGTCTTGTGACTTTAAAGATCAATTAAAAACCAAGGATTCCCATACTGTATTTACAGTGCTGACCTTTCCTTGGGCTTATATCTCTAACTGCCTTCCCCACAACACTGCAGGGTCTAATCGGCTCTCAAATCTAAGATGAGCAGAACAGAATTCATAATGTTTCCTGAACCTGTTCCTCCTTTGTCTCCCACATCTCAGTAAATAATATCACTAGTACTAAGTTGCTCAGATCAAAAATCTGAGTTAACATTTCTTATTTTTACTTTTATCTCTACATCCATTTTATGAGTAACTTCTGTCTACTGTACCTCTGAGATAAATCTCAAATCCATCCTTTTTTCCGTCTTCACTATCACTCCTTAGCTCAAGCCACCATCACTTCTATCAGCTACTCCAACTTTCTCTATAACCAATTCTCTATATAACATTAAGAATAACCTTTGAAAATATAAATCTGATTACATCTCACCATAATTTCAAATTCTCAATAATTTCCCAGTAGGTTTAGGATAAAATTCAAATGCTTACTCTAGTTTACAATCCCCTCGTTACATGGATCTTACCTATGTTTATTTTGCATTGGGTACCACTCTCCCCTGACTGCCATGCTGTAGATGTACCACTTTCCTTTCTACTACTTGAAAATATCAAACTTATTTCCAATGATATACTTTGGCATTAGCTGTTCCCTTTGCTAGGAATGCTCTTCTCTTAATCCAGTAGTTCTCAAATCAGAGGCAATTTTGCCCCAGGGGGATATTTGGCAATGCCTTCCCAGACGTTTTTGTCACAGCTGGGGAGGTGCTACTAGCTTCTCATACTAGAGTCTAAGGATGTTGCTAAACATCCTCTAGTGCATAGGATAGCCCCCAACAACAAATAATTATCTGGTCCAAAATTTCAATGGTGGGAAGGCTAAAAAACCTCACTTTTGTCAGCATACAACTAGCTCTTTTTATTTTCTTGGATCTCAGCATATATTTTAATTCTGTAGAGGCCTTTCTTGATCCCTTAAACCTAAGTCGCCTACTATCACAACAGTTTAATTCCCTACAATGCATTTGTCATTCCTTGAACTTTTTCATGTTTATTCATTTAGTTTGCTTGCTCTTTGTCTGTATATTTGTCTATATTATAAATGACGTGACAGTAAGAATATTCTCTTTATTAAACATTGTATCCCAACCACCAGGGACACTGTTTCAAAGAAACTACAGCTCAAAGAAGAGCTCCCGAAGGATAGAAGAGAATGAAAAACTGAGACTGTGACGTTGTTTTACTGGAGAGGTGAGGATATTGGCCACTGTACTTGTAACTTCATATTAGAAACCTAGGGATCAAAGTAGGTCAGACACTGAGGCAAAAAGATGAGCTTGGGGGGGGTGGGTGGGATGACCTAGCACAATCACCTGACAAGCATAATTTTTGTAAGACATGTGTAAGACATTACTCACATTTGTAGAGCTCCAGAAACTGTGGTGGAAGTGGAAGGAGGAGGGAGGTTTTAGACAACAGTGGCAAATATAAAGGTGGCAGCGAAAGCCCCAGGCAGCTCAGCAGAATTCTGATCTACCTTTCCTTTCTCTCTTCCTTCTGACAATCCCAACCTTAGCCTCCAGGTCACAGGAGTCTCAATGCACTAAAAAAGGTCCCGAATATTTCACCACTGATTAAGATTCCCACCCAAGTTACCTTGTCACTGACAAAGATAGGGCCCAAGCCTACTAGGGCCTATACTGAATAGTTCTCTGAGAAGAAAAGAGCATGACCGGAATAGGTGAGGGAGATTGGCATGAGTAAGATCAAATAATCTTTTTCTAAAATACAGTACTCATTAGGCCCAGTTTAATTAATATGTCAATCAAATCAATCAAATATTCACCATGTACCTACTGTGCACCTAAACTAGTATCACCAGCTATTCAACCTCTGGCATGGTCTAGATAATCATCATAAGAGAAGTAGACTGAGGCTGAGGGTAGCTAAAATGTTAGCAAGGTCCAGACAATGAGAAATGTCAAGCATGAAGTTAGCCCCAGCCATAGGTCATAGAGCAGCTCATAACCAGGACCATGAGGACAGAGAACAGGATGTGCTCCAAAGACCTGGCATCAAAGGTGCAAAATACAATCTGGAGTCCTGAAATGTAGGCAGTGCACAGTGATAGGGATTCCAGAACAGACAATAAATTACCAAGTGAAAGGGAGGCAGGCACCAGTCCAGGACTCTAACCCAAGAATTTGGGGATCTAAAGGGTGGAGATGAAGGGTAGGATTAGTAAAAACACAAAGCACAGCCCAAGTGCTGTTGATTGATTCCCTGCACGTTATCAGTGCAGGAACTCTGGCAAGGACGGAAAACTCAACGTGTGGGACTTTCCCAGATAAAGATGCTAGACTAGCACAGGCAGGGATTAATGTAATTTTTTTTTCTGTTTAGGGTAAAAATGGGTCTAGGTGAATGGTTTCCATAAGGAGGTCAGTATTGGATAACAAGGTCAGCATTTAGTCAGGGCAAGACTGTAAGGGGCTCTGAATGCAGCATGGCAGAAACAGCAAGGTATCATCTAACATTTCTTCTTTCCTTTCCTAGTAAAAGAACCAAGGTTTTACTTCCTCTCGGCTACATGTAACTAAGTTATATGTAACCTTCAGCTCTATGTAACTAAAAATTGGCCAAAGTGATGGAGTGCTCTGTGGGGTATACAGGAAGACTAAGGGAACTGCTCCAGCTGGAGTGAATTTTTTTATTTCTACTGTTCCTCCTTTCTTTCGGTGATTACAATAAATGCAAACAGTCATATTAGACTATGAGGGAACCTTGAGTGAGACCAGATGCCATGACTAGAAGCCATGAACTAAAAATTGCATATCACAAAGACAGAAGGAGTATAGGTCCCAGGTGAACAAATGAACCTGCCATGCCAGTCATGGCACACACTCCTGAATTTTTTTTAAGCAGGGTCCCATTCTGTCACCCAGGCTGGAGTGCAGTAGCACAACAATCACGGATCACTGCAGTCTCAACCTCCCAGGCTCAAGCACTTCTCCTACCTCAGCCTCCTGAGTGGCTGGGATTACGATGTGTGCCACCATGCCAGGCTATTTTTTTTTATTTTAATAAGCTAATTTTTTCATTTTTTGGTAGAGACAGGGTCTCCCTCTGTTACCCAGGCTGGTCATGAACTCCTGGGCTAAATCGATCCTCCTTACTCAGCCTCCCAAAGTGCTGGGATTACAGGTATGAGCCACCACAACTGGCTAGATTTATCTCTTTTTTTTTTTTCCATAAGAGAGGAATAAAGATCTATTTTGCTTTAGTCACCATTAACTTGGCATCTCCATTATATGCAGATTTCCTTAATCTCAGTTGATACAAACAGTGAAGGAGCCATGTGGACAGACTCTAGGGCAGTCTTCCATGATTTCACCTCCTACTGCCCATGCCTGTGGGCAATCGCCTCCCCCTCAGCATGAGCAGGACCTGTCACTTGCTTAACACTAACAGGAAATGGCAAAGGCAAAGAGGTGTCACTCTTATGTTTACTTTATATATGTAAAACTATGTTTTCTTAGCAGATTCTAGAGACTCTGTCTTCCTAGCTGGCTTTGAAGAAATACCCAGGTGGAAAGGTCCACATGACAAGAAGCTGAGGGTGGCCTTTAGGAGCTGAGAGTCTCTCGATCCAACAGCCAGCAACAAACCAGGGTCCTCAGTTCTATGAACACTAGGAAATGAATTCTGCCAACAACCTGAAGCGGCATGGAAGTGACTTCTTCCCAGTCAGACTCCAGATGTGAACACAGCTAACACCTCGCCTGCAAACTTTTGAGATCGTAAACAGAGAAATCAGCTATGCTGTGCCCAGACTTCTGACCCACCCAAACTGTGAGATAATAAATGTATGCCGTATTAAGCCCCAGCATTTGTGATAATTTTTTATGCCAAGGTAGACCTCTAGCACTAGGAATCTGAACTAATCTCAAATTTTCTATGGCTGTAGTTCACCTTATCCTACAAATTCACCATTCTGTTATATTGTGGAGTATGTACACGTGGAGTTCATAGTTACCTGATTTCACATATAATGTAAAATACATTGAATGATTATCAAAAAGTAAAGGTATAGTCTTTACCTCCAAGAAGGCTGTTAAGTGCTTTTGCATGCTTACTAAGTATCTTCACTGGCACCTTCATCAGAGGCAGGCAGGAGACTAGTTAGGGCTCATTCAGGCTCCTTGAACACAACAACAGATTGAGACCCTCCTTTTACTTGTACAGTGAGTGACACAAAGCAGATTAATATACTTTTTTATATTTAAAAAGGAAGAAGCAGAAAAGATTCCTATCTTCCCAAAATATGATGATTAAGTAAACATTGAGATTAACACAACTTTTTATACTTAAAAAGCAGAACAGAAAATATTGCAGATTTCACATATGCCTGAAAATATGATGAAGATTAAGTAGTGATATTTTCAAACAAGAGTGCCACAGAACAGCAAAACATTATTATTAATTAACATACTTGTAAAATCCCAGGTTCCAAGAAGAGAAAAATCTTGGAAGCAATTATGAAATTCATTATATGACATTTAGATTAAATAAACTCTTAAGAATACAAAACTGTTCTTTGATACAAAATATGTTCTTTGATCTGCCAAATATGAATAATCCACTTTGATAGTCTTCCACCTATCAGCTAGGGGTACTGAAAAATGACACGACTTAGTAAACATAGAAAGCTTCTAAAAATGTCACCTCACTCAAATGCATTATAGTGTATCAAACATAATTGCTCTCTGTGTTATAATAGTTAGATAACATAAATGCCA
Source organism: Callithrix jacchus (assembly GCF_049354715.1). Lineage (NCBI taxonomy): Eukaryota > Metazoa > Chordata > Mammalia > Primates > Cebidae > Callithrix > Callithrix jacchus. The sequence continues at coordinate 38,036,804 of NC_133511.1, read as the reverse complement.
TAGAAAGGATCGGAGACAAAAGAGTTTCTTTATTTTGTATTAAACAATAGATAAATATCAGTTAATAAAGCAGTTGTGAGTCAATGTTTTCCCACTGAGTGTTGTTTTAGGGGATGAGATATGGATTAGAATAATGAAAGTATATAACTTATTTTTAAAACTTTTTCCAGAAGTTCTAAGTATGTCAATTACTTCTACTATTTCTCCATTAAAGACAAAATATGTGAGGTACTGCTTTTCAGTCCAATACTTACAACTAAAATAAATCTATTGATATGTGGCTTAATTGTCTGGATATAAAATTTTTTTCAAACTAGCAATTTTATCAACTATAAGCTTGCCCCAAATGTATGACACATGACAGTCTTTGGCATTTCCTTCATTTCCCAACCCCACCAAAAACAACAAATAACTAGAAAAAAAATTGTATTCTCATCCTTAAATATTTTATATGACTTTTGGAAATAAAATATTCAAATGGAAAATTACTTTGGCCAGCAATCGTAAAACTTAGTTCTGTTCAACAGGCCTTATGGTTAGTGGGAAATCTCTCCATATTCCGGCAAAGAAATGACTGTCACTCCTAGTTGTTAGTAATGGTGTGAGTTGATAACACTTTATATCTTTCAAGGAAGTTGTATATTGTAAAGTGGAGGGGAAAGAATTTGGGGGGTGAATTAGTTGTCACTTGTCACATAGCAATGGGATATAAGATTAATATTAAACAATTAAATATTTCCACATGCTTCTCAATTTCAAACAAATTACATGTATAATCCCTACATATTTCATGTCATATTACTCTAATTTCCTAAGTTTAATTGTTTGATCACCTTTTTGTATGACTGTTTAGGTAAATATCTGTATTACTGATAATAATTCACTGTTAAATCAATGGAGAAAGATTGAAAAAATGATCATGCTGGCTCTTTCAGGAAAGGTATAATGACTTAGGAGTTCCAGAGTGGAATAAAAAAACAGCAACAAAAATAACAACCTCTCAAAAAAGAATTCAGGAATAGAGGTCAAGGAGTGAATCTTTATGAGAGAAAGGGTCATCAGCCAAGCAGAAGTTGAGAACTAAAAGAGATCTTCAGGTTGCATTTTATTACACAGATCATCCTGAAGTTACACATTCTCCATGAAAAAAAAATTTCTAAAAATACAGATAATTTTTATCTATATATCATTCAATAGTTTATAGAGAGTTTTCACGTCTGTTATCTTGAATTTGAGTCTCATGGTAATCCTGTTGATATTAGTCATTCCTATCATGTAGTAGTTCATGATCATACACTCAAAAATGGCTCCAAAAGGACTAAGTCCATGTGTTCTTGAGTAGTGCTTCTCAAAGTTTAATTGAGATTTGTTAAAATGCAGATTGCAATTTAGGAGATACCTCTACTCTCAGATACAGTGTAGATTCTGAGAGCCTGAACATCTAATGAGCTCCTAGATAGTGCTGACATGTCTGGTTCATATGGACCACAGATTGATTAGCAAAGTGTAAGGCTAGATATAGTGCTTTTTCTATTACAGGACACTTCTCTCTCCTCTTCCATAGCTACTGACATTTGTACCAAATATGTTATCATTTAAATCTATTATATTCTGTGTGCATCCATTTTTTTCTATTTTCTCATATATAAATAAATCAGCAAAGTGTCTGGTAAAGTTTTGTAAATGAATAAGCAAAATACATTGTAAAAATCTGAAGGACATAGTCCACATCAAATAAGCCTTTTCTCTCCTAAATAGCTGGGAACAGAATATATGCAATCTGAAAACTGAAATAAAAATGTTTCCAAATTAAAAAAAATAAAAATTGAGCTGACTGCTTTGACTATCCAGAGAACATAGCTGGTATCTATCCTGTACCATCGTGGAGAAGTAAGATGGAATTCAGGAAAATCAGAAGCAAGTTCTCAACTGAGAAGAGGCTGGGGTTTGAGGCAGAATTTAAAAGATCTGAGAGCATCTCTAAGTAAAACTCAAGTCTCATGATTCATGTGAAGGTGAAACTCTCTACCTCTTATTACCTGTCTGCTATAGTTTGTCACCTTTATCAGTCCTGAAAGCTATAATAAAGCAGTAAAATAGATGTTAACATCAAGCTTTCCACCAAGACACAGTGATTCAATAGAAGCTGCATGCCCAAGTGAGTGGGCTGATCACAGTTTTCAGACTCTAGGACTCCTCACCCAGGACTCCTAACACTCCCCTAACGCTCCAGAACTGTATAGGGCCTGCTTAAGACAAAGATTTCATCCTGACACAAAGACAAAATCCACCCTGCTGAACACATTTTAAAGGAGGTAGTGAGAGACATAAATTATGTTTCTATTATAAATTATGAGCCATGGTTGTTTCAGATATTCTTTACGTAGTCTGGCTGTTCGGGTTGAATTTAGAGGGCTGTTTTGAAAGTGCCTTGGACTACCCATAATGAGGACAAACAGGAGACAAAGGGAAAAATGGCGATACTGTGGCCACAGGTACAGGAAACAGCTTCACGTTTTAGTGAAGTCAGAGAACCAAGTCGTGCTGCCGTCATCTCCCACCACAGGGCGTGCAGAACCGAGAGGCTGCAACTCTTGCCTCTTCATCCACTAAGGCAATGTTAATCAGAAGTTTCAGTTTGAAATGTTCTAGTAGCTAATAATTTTTAAATTTATAACCCAGTTTTTCTACTAAAAGTAGAAATCTGACTTGTTTAAAATGAATGTACCCTTCAGCTCACAAGATAAATTAGCCTTAAAAAGAGATGTTGCCTAAAATGGAGAAATGCTAAAAATATTTACATTTTATGCTTGTATAATCTAGTAGGTACTTTGTACAGGATAACATTTATGTTTCTCTTAGGACCAAAAAAGAATTTTTTAAAGCAAAGCATTGATAAATAGTTATTTGACAAGACAACATTGAAAAAATAAATAACTGATTCATTATTACAGATGCTTTTTGGACAAACTCAACTGTTCCTGTCAGTGGATCCAAGTTATTACTTAAAATTTTTATATATTTATCAACTTGGACTAAATTTAGAATTAAGTCCAAGTTGATAAATCTCCTTCTAAGCATCTTTTTTCATGCAGATATACGTAAAACATAAATCTTCAAGCAAAGAAGTATTATTTCCCTAATGTAGACTTTTTCCATATATTTAATGTATCAATCAGCAAGATGATTAAATATAACAAAATTTTCTAATTTTCAGAAGAAATTTCACCATTCAACTCACTTTCTATTTTTATTTTATTTTATCACTATGAAATGCAACATCTGTTTCACATGTTGTAATTTATTTTCACAGCGATAAGGCATTTTAGGGGAAGGACCATTTCAAAAATGTATTTCAACAAAATATAATGATGAAAATTCAAGAGAATAATAAATAAGGCACATTTAGATTTAAGAATATTTAAATTATCAATATTTTAATTAAAGAATGCTAGGGAAAATTAATAGCACATTTTCTAGTTTTGTTTGTGGTAGCAATATTAGTATAAAAAGTGTTCACTGAATAAAATGTTTTATGAATGAGAGCCAATGACTGACGATAACTTTTTTGGAGAGCTTTACTTGGAATTTTCTCTTTATGTAAGAAATGAAATAAAATACTAGATTTTATTTGATCTTTTTTCTTGAAAGAAGTTTTGAAAAATTTTCTTTTGAAAAAAATTAAAGTACCTATTAATTAAAATAGGTGCTTCTGAATTTCTTTATCAAGCCCTGCTAGATATTATCAGGCATTCATAAAAAAACATTTGTCACATCATTGACATCAAGGCAAATATCTAGGGAAGTAAGATAATCATAGGAAACTACAATAAAAATACTGAAACCTAAAATGTACATTCAATAATTAATATAGAAAACAAGAAAGAAGAGAAATTAGTCTGAGCTAGTTTGATTGAAAATAGCGTCCTTCTAGATTAGTACTCAGTCACTGAATTTTTTTTACCTCTGATCTGTTATTTTTATAGATATGAATACTATGTTACACCTACTTTAAGTTAATGTTATCTTTCAGTGCTAAAGCTAATCTACCTTGATCAAAGATCATCAAAAGCATAGAGTGAATCTTTTGTACAGATGATACCTAATCATCTGACAAATATGCCTCTCCAGCTATTATTTATTAATTCAAACTTCAATATGACAAATGAATTTCTGTATTGACTCATACATTTATTGGATTATTTTACTTTTCACTTGCTGCTAGGAAGAGCAATAACAGAAGAGGATATGGAAGAAACTTACAGCTTTTTGGTACCAAACTTAGCATAAGTGTCTTCAGTCTCCTGACTCAACTTCCACCTGTCATTGCTATTCCAACATTACCTACCTTCCTTCCTTTCCTTCTTTTTCTCTTTTTTTTTCCTCTCTTTTCCCTTCCTCTTTCCCTCCTTTCTTTCAAAATCAAGCACACAGCTGAGCCCTTTCAGAAACTGGACTTTGGAATTAGAAAGGTAGCAAAAACGTCTTGAAAGGAGCACTGGGTTTAAAAATCACAAGCAGATACCATATGAAGTTCTATCATTTCCTAACTGTGACTCTAACCTGGTCATTTGTTTCCTTATGTGTAAAATGGGAAGAACAAATTTTTATACACTTGTTGTAAGTATTAAATTACATCTAAAAACACTCTTGAAACTTTTATAATTTTTAGGGTGCTGCATCTGTCTACCAAAATGCCTGCACTTGTCACTAATAAAACTTATTCTCAAATAAAATCAGTAAGGGAAAATATATTTTGAGTTTCACAACTAAAATTTCTTATATTTCCTAATGTGTTATCTGAGAAGGGTGAACTATTCACTTACTAACATACTAGGAGTGACTTTTTAAAATCAGTTTAAAGTAAGATTCTGGAAGAATGAAACAGAGTGAGTGTTGATGGAAGAGTCGAAAGGAAGAAAAAGAGAGAAAAAAGTTAAATCAGGACAAGAAGTTTGAGCACCATGAGAATACTCAGGATTAAGGAAACCTGGGAAGAAAAAAAGGAAAAGAAGAGGGAGTCCCAAAAACTTAGGCCTTGATTACATGTCGCCTCTCACAATATGCTGTAGTTTCCTGTTAATGTATGTGTCTTCCTGATTAAAATACAAGCACCTTGATTGCAAGAATTATATTTCCTAACCTCATATTACTGTATATAATTGGCAAACAATAACTGCATAAATCAATGAAGAAGTCTGTTTCAATTTTTTTGAGACTGTGCTTTCATCCATCTGCCCATCCTTTCATCCTTCTTTCCCTGTTGCCTTCACAACCTTCAGACACTGACTGAGCAAGTACTAAGAATGGGTACTGCAGGTAAGCGCTGTTAGTTAAAAGAGACGAAAGAAAGTCCTGTATAAATTTGAAATTGTCAGCATCAGGTAACAGAATGTTGCCTGAATTTTATTGTAATTGTAAATACGAATTGCCTTAAAGATTTGTTATCCCATGAGGCAAAATTGAAGCTGAATACAAAAGAGTACTTTGCTCCAACAAGTTGTAGAATTATAGATAAGTGTTAAAGATGGTTTGAGAGTGAGTTTTTCTTTTCTAGTTAATAGTTTCAAAAGCACTCATCTCAGAGATTTCTGAAAATTTCTAACCTATAATGTCAAAGATAGTTTACTTCCTGGGGCCACAGGAGGGGTGTGTGTGTGTGTGTGTGTGTGTGTGTGTTACATTTTGCTTTCTTGATGGAACGATGGGTTGGTGTGTTTGGCTGCTTCCTACAGGTCTTTGGATGATTATTTGTTAAGTGTGGTTAGGAGCCCTTCACAGTGACTATGATAGATGGAGAAATGTCTGCAGCTTGGATACATGCCAAAATTGTGCCTTTCTTTAATACAGCAAATGAACGACCGTGGTCATGAGTCAGCTTAACTGGTACGCCTGGGAAAATGCTTGAACAAATCATGATAAAATCAATCTGCAAATACTTCTAAAAGAATATGGTTTTTTGAAGAACAAAGCCTGGAAAACTAATCTCTTCTGCCACTTCTGAGTTCAGAGTGACAGGAGCTTAGTAGATTACAAAGACATATTAAAATTTGACTTTATAAGGATTTTGATTCTTCATGCATGACACCACCAACCCACAGGAAAAATGATGGAGGTAAGCCCAGGAAACAGAGGCGTGTCTTCCTACACAGGGCTCCAGTCAAATTATGCTGTTATATCAATGAAGACTGCATGTAGGACATCTGGCAGTAGAGAAAATGGGTCCCAGTCAGCCATGACTCTCTATTATTACATAATAAGCACCAAACTACAAAGCAACCAACCTAAATTTTAAAATTCCCCTTTGACGCCACTTCCTTCTCTGGCTCCATTTTTCTGATTCCATTTATGTAAAACTCTTTAAAATAGTTATCCATAATCACTATCTCCAATTCCTGTTCCTCCATTGCAGGACCAGTTGCATATTTTGCAGGGTCCAGTGCAAAATAAAAGTGTAAGACCCCTTGTTGAAAATTATGAATTTCAAAACAGTGGCAGCAGGGCGTTAATCTCGGAGTGGCCTCCTCTAAGCATGGGGCCTTGGACCTGGTCCTGCTGCATTGTCTTCAGCGCCCACCCCAATCCGGCTTTTATCCTCCACCAATTCTACTAAGTAAAATGATTTTTCTCGATGTCTGCACTGATTTCCATAGGATAAAACTAACAGTCAATTCTCCTCTTCATCATACTGGATCCAGGAGTGATATTTAGCCGAGTGATTACTCTGTTTTTGTTGAAGCACTGTCTTCACCCGGTTCCAGAATTCACTTCTGTTCTCTGTATACCTCACAGGACACTGCTCCCTTTAGTCTAATCTTCCATTTCCTCCTTGTGGTAGGTTGAATATTGATCCCCCCCCCCCAAAAGGTGGAGGGACCAGACCTGTGATTATGTTATCTTAGGTGATAAAAAGGGCTTTGTACATGCGGTTCAGTTAAGGATCTGGGGATAGGGATTACCCAAGTGAGCCCAGCGGAATCACAAAATGGATCTAAGTCAGTAGTAAGAGATGTACTGATAGAAACAAGAAATTGGAGTAATATGAGAAAAGGGCCATGAGTCAAAGAATGCAGGCAGCCTTTAAAAACTGAAAAAGGCAGCCGGGCACGGTGGCTCACACCTATAATCCCAGCACTTTGGGAGGCCAAGGCAGGTGGATCACGAGATCAAGAGATCGAGACCATCCGGGTCAACAAGGTGAAATCCTGTCTACTAAAAATACAAAACTTACCTGGGTATGGTGGCGTGCGCCTATAGTCCCAGCTACTCGGGAGGCTGAGGCAGGAGAATTGCTTGAACCCAGGAGGCAGAGGTTGCGGTGAGCCAAGATTGCGCCTTTGCACTCCAGCCTGGGTAACAAGAGCAAAAGTCAGTCTGAAAAAAAAAAAAAACTGAAAAAGGCAAGAAACTAGACTCTCACTTGAAGCCTCTAAAAGAAACACCATTCTGAAACTCTGACAAGACCTTGATTTTAAACATCTGACCTCCAGAACTGTAAGAGAAAAAAACTGGTATTGTTTTAAGCCATTAAATGTATGGCAATTTGTTAGAGAAGCAAGAGTAAACTAATATATTCCTCAGCAAAGAAACTCTATACCTTGGCCTGCCCAGGGATCATCCCTCGGACCTTTTGCCTTCTCCATCTATGCCATCCCTTAGGGTACCTCACCCAGTTTCAAGGCTTTAAGATACCAGCTGAACACTGATGACTCCCAAATTTATTTTTCTGGTTCAGGGTTCCCTGAACACCAGATTCTCATGTGACATTTTCATTTAATTGTCTAAAAGGCATCTCAAATTTAACATATCCTCCAATGCATGGTCCTTCTGTTACCTTCCCCATATCAGTAAATGGCAACTCCAGCTCAATTCTTCCGGTTTCAGAGGCCAAAAACTTTAGTTATCATTGATGTCTCTCTTTTTCTCACACTCCACATCCTATCTGTCAGGAAATCCTGTTTGCTGAGCCTCCAAAATACATCCAATCTGATATTAAATCTCATACTTCCCACTACTTTCCCAGCTACTACTCAGGGTAGAGCCACCATCATGGCTCATCTGGAATATTCCACCAGGCTCAAACTGTTCTCCCAGCTTCTAACCTTGGCTCCCAACAACCTAGGCTCAACTCAGCAGCCAAAGTGATTCTCTTACAATATTTTCAGTGTCATTTCTCTTCTTTTAAAACTCTGTAATGAATTTCTATTTCACTCAAGAGGTATAATCCTTACCGTGACCTAGATATCCTTTGTAATCTGGCTCTTCTGCTACTTCTAGGACCTCCTCTTCTAGCACTCTCACGCACTCTGCTCCTATACCAGATTCATTGCTCTCTCTAGAACACTCTCAAGAAAGCTCTTGGCTGGGCACGGTGACTCACACCTGTAATTCCAGCACTCTGGGAGGCTGAGGCAGGTGGATCATGAGGTCAGGAGTTCGAGACCATCCTGGCTGACATAGTGAAACCTCATCTTTACTAAAATACAAATAACCAGCCAGGCGTGGTAGCCCGCACCTGAAGACTCAGCTACTGAAGAGGCTGAGGCAGGGGAATTGCTTGAACCCAGAAGGCAGAGGTTGTAGTGAGCTGAGATTGCACCACTGCACTCCAGCCTGGAGACAGAGCAAGACTCTGTCTCAAAAAAAAAAGGAAAAGAAAGTTCTTGCCTCAAGGCCTTTGCAGTTGTTTTTTCTTCTACCTTAAATGGAAACACAGATATCTGCATTACTCACTTCTTCACTTTTTTTAGGTTCTCAACTCAAATATTATGTTATTATTGGCATGGTCCCTGAATACTTTCTCCCACTCAGCTCCCTGTCTTTCTTATCTTGCTTTGTTTACCTCCATAGCTCTATCACCATGTAACAGATACATTTAAATATTTGCTTAGTTATTGTTTGATTCCTACTACTAGAATGTGAGCTCTATTAAGGAAAGTACACTTTTTGTTCTCTAATTACTTCTCAGTCAGTGCTAGCACAGTAACTAGATAGTACTGCACACTTTATAAATACCTGTTGGATGAAATGAATGAATAATGGCATAAGACTGTCAGATGCATCACTTGCCAATTTCTAACTAATGTATCAATGAAGACCCATGAATAAACCATCCAAGCCCACATTTTGAAATGAAAATTTTAAAAACATTAGTAAATTCCAAAATGCCCACTAATTAACCTAAGTGTCCATTAAAAGATAATTGAATATCTGGTAGAATTTGGCTGTGAACCCGTCTGGATCTGGGCTTTTTTTGTGTGGTAGGCTCTTAATTGCTGCCTCAACTTCAGACCTTGTTATTGGTCTATTCATAGTTTCAGCTTCCTCCTGGTTTAGGCTTGGGAGGACACAGGAGTCCAGGAATTTATCCATTTCTTCCAGGTTTACTAGTTTATGCGCATAGAGTTGTTTGTAATATTCTCTGATGATGGTTTGAATTTCTGTGGAATCTGTGGTGATTTCCCCTTTATCATTTTTTATTGCATCTATTTGGTTGTTCTCTCTTTTCTTTTTAATCAATCTGGCTAGTGGTCTGTCTATTTTGTTGATCTTTTCAAAAAACCAGCTCTTGGATTTATTGATTTTTTGAAGGGTTTTTCGTGTCTCAATCTCCTTCAGCTCAGCTCTGATCTTAGTTATTTCTTGTCTTCTGCTGGGTTTTGAGTTTTGTTGATCTTGCTCCTCTAGCTCTTTCAATTTTGATGATAGGGTGTCCATTTTGGATCTCTCCATTCTCCTCATATGGGCACTTATTGCTATATACTTTCCCCTAGAGACTGCTTTAAATGTGTCCCAGAGGTTCTGGCACGTTGTGTCTTCGTTCTCATTGGTTTCGAAGAACTTCTTTATTTCTGCCTTCATTTCATTGTTTACCCAGTCAACATTCAAGAGCCAGTTGTTCAGTTTCCATGAAGCTGTGCGGTTCTGGGTCGGTTTCTGAATTCTGAGTTCTAACTTGATTGCACTATGGTCTGAGAGGCTGTTTGTTATGATTTCAGTTGTTTTGCATTTGTTGAGCAGTGCTTTACTTCCAATTATGTGGTCAATTTTAGAGTAGGTGTGATGTGGTGCTGAGAAGAATGTGTATTCTGTGGATTTGGGGTGGAGAGTTCTGTAAATGTCTATCAGGTTTGCTTGCTCCAGATCTGAGTTCAAGCCCTGGATATCCTTGTTGATTTTCTGTCTGGTTGATCTGTCTAGTATTGACAGTGGAGTGTTAAAGTCTCCCACTATTATTGTGTGGGAGTCTAAGTCCTTTTGTAAGTCATTAAGAACTTGCCTTATGTATCTGGGTGCTCCTGCATTGGGTCCATATATGTTTAGGATAGTTAGCTCTTCTTGTTGTATTGATCCTTTTACCATTATGTAATGGCCTTCTTTGTCTCTTTTGATCTTTGTTGCTTTAAAGTCTATTTTATCAGAGATGAGAATTGCAACTCCTGCTTTTTTTTGCTTTCCATTAGCTTGGTAAATCTTCCTCCATCCCTATATTTTGAGCCTTTGTGTATCCTTGCATGTGAGATGGGTTTCCTGGATACAGCACACTGATGGGTTTTGGCTTTTTATCCAATTTGCCAGTCTGTGTCTTTTGATTGGTGCATTTAGTCCATTTACATTTAGGGTTAATATTGTTATGTGTGAATTTGATACTGCCATTTTGATGCTAAGTGGCTGTTTTGCCTGTTAGTTGTTGTAGATTCTTCATTATGTTGAGACGGGTTCTCAGCCGAATTCTACCAGACACACAAAGAGGAGCTGGTACCATTCCTTCTAAAACTATTTCAAACAATCCAAAAAGAGGGAATCCTTCCCAAATCATTTTATGAGACCAACATCATCCTGATACCAAAACCCAGCAGAGACCCAATGAGAAAAGAAAACTTCAGGCCAATATCCATGATGAACATAGATGCAAAAATCTTCAATAAAATATTGGCAAGCCGATTGCAACAGCAAATCAAAAAACTTATTCATCATGATCAAGTAGGATTCATCCCGGGGATGCAAGGATGGTTCAACATACGCAAGTCTATCAATGTAATTCACCACATAAACAGAACCAAAAACAAAAACCACATGATTATCTCAATTGACGCAGAGAAGGCATTTGACAAAATTCAACAGCCCTTTATGCTAAAAACCCTCAATAAACTCGGTATCGATGGAACGTATCTCAAAGTAATAAAAGCTATTTATGACAAACCAACAGCAAATATCATACTGAATGGGCAAAAACTGAAAGCATTCCCTTTAAAATCTGGCACTAGACAAGGATGCCCTCTCTCACCACTCCTATTCAATATAGTACTGGAAGTTCTAGCCAGAGCAATCAGGCAAGAAAAAGAAATAAAGGGCATTCAAATAGGAAAGGTGGAAGCCAAATTGTCTCTATTTGCAGATGACATGATAGTATACCTAGAAGACCCCATCGCCTCAGCCCAAAAACTCCTGAAACTGATAAGCAACTTCAGCAAAGTCTCAGGATATAAAATCAATGTGCAAAAATCACAAGCATTCCTAGACACCAATAACAGACTTAAAGAAAGCCAAATCAAGAGCGAACTGCCATTCGCAATTGCTACAAAAAAAAATAAAATACCTTGGAATACAACTCACAAGGAACGTAAGGGACCTCTTCAAGGAAAACTACAAACCACTGCTCAACGAAATCAGAGAGGACACAAACAGATGGAGAAACATTCCATGTTCATGGTTAGGAAGAATTAACATCGTGAAAATGGCTATACTGCCCAAAGTAATTTACAGAATCAACGCTATCCCCATCAAGCTACCATTGACTTTCTTCACAGAACTGGAAAAAACCACCATGAACTTCATATGGAACCAAAAGAGAGCCCGCATAGCGAAGTCAATTCTAAGCAAAAAGAACACAGCGGGGGGCATCACACTACCAGATTTCAAACTATACTACAAGGCTACAGTAATCAAAACAGCATGGTACTGGTACGAAAACAGAGATATAGACCAATGGAACAAAACAGAGGCACCGGAGGCAACACAACATACATACAACTATACAATCTTTGATAAACCTGACAAAAACAAGCAATGGGGAAAGGATTCCATGTTTAATAAATGGTGTTGGGAAAACTGGCTAGCCATGTGCAGAAAGCAGAAACTGGACCCCTTCCTGACACCTTACACTAAAATTAACTCCAGATGGATTAAAGACTTAAACATAAGACCTGGCACCATAAAAACCCTAGAAGGAAATCTAGGCAAAACCATCCAGGACATAGGAGTCAGCAAGGACTTTATGACCAAAACACCAAAAGCATTGGCAACAAAAGCCAAAATAGACAAATGGGACCTAATGAAACTCCACAGCTTCTGCATGGCAAAAGAAACAGTCACTAGAGTGGATCGGCAACCAACAGAATGGGAAAACATTTTTGCAGTCTACCCATCTGACAAAGGGCTGATATCCAGAATTTACAAAGAACTCAAACAGATTTACAGGAAAAAAACAAACAAGCCCATTCAAAAGTGGGCAAAGGATATGAACAGATACTTTACGAAAGAAGACATATATGAGGCCAACAATCATATGAAAAAATGCTCATCGTCACTGGTCATCAGAGAGATGCAAATCAAAACCACATTGAGATACCATCTCACGCCAGTTAAAATGGCGATCATTAAAAAATCTGGAGATAACAGATGCTGGAGAGGATGTGGAGAAAAAGGAACACTTTTACCCTGTTGGTGGGAGTGTAAATTAGTTCAACCATTGTGGAAGACGGTGTGGCGATTCCTCAAGGCCTTAGAAATAGAAATTCCATTTGACCCAGCAATCCCATTACTGGGTATATATCCAAAAGACTATAAATCGTTCTACTATAAGGACACATGTACACGAATGTTCATTGCAGCACTGTTTACAATAGCAAAGACCTGGAATCAACCCAAATGCCCATTGATAATAGACTGGATTGGAAAAATGTGGCACATATACACCATGGAATATTATGCAGCAATCAGAAATGATGAGTTTGTGTCGTTTGTAGGGACATGGATGAATCTGGAAAACATCATCCTCAGCAAACTGACACAAGAACAGAAAATGAAACACCGCATATTCTCACTCATAGGTGGGTGATGAAAAATGAGAACACATGGACACAGAAAGGGGAGTACTAAACACTGGGGTCTATTGGGGGGAAAAGGGGAGGGCCAGTGGGAGGGGGAGGTGGGGAGGGATAGCCTGGGGAGAAATGCCAAATGTGGGTGAAGGGGAGAAGAAAAGCAAAGCACACTGCCATGTGTGTACCTACGCAACTGTCTTGCATGCTCTGCTCATGTACCCCAAAACCTATAATCCAATAAAAAATTAAAAAAAAAAAGATAATTGAATAAAGAAAATGTAATATATATACACAGTGGAATACTATTCACCCATAAAAAATAACAGAATTATGTCTTCTACAGTGACATGGATTGAACTGGATACCATTAAGTGAAACAGCTCAGAAACAGAAAATCAAATACTGCATATTCTTACTTATTAGTGGTAGCTAATTAATATATACATGGACATAGAGTATGGAAAGATAGACATTGGAGACTCAGAAGGGTAAGGAGGTGTGAGATGGTCAGGGGTGAGAAGTTATTTCATGGGTACAATGCACATTATCTGGATGATGGTTATACCAAAAGCCCAGACTTAACTAATAAACAAGATATCTATGTAAAAAAACTACACTTATACCCCTTAAATTTATACCAAAAAAAGGTAGTGTGTGACCAGGGTGACCCAGGGACTGCCTTAATTAGAAAACCAGCTGGTCTTCCTTTTCCCCTAAACACACACTTAATGGCACAGCTATCTTCTAAACCCAGGTATTTTCAACTGGAGATAATTTTGCCTCTAAGAGGACATTTGCAATGTCTGGAAACATTTTGGTTGTCACAACCAGTGGAAAGATGTTACTAACATCTAGTGGACAGAGACCAGAGATGCTGCTGGGCATCCCACAATTCACAAGACACCACCTACAAGTAATTATCCAGCCTAAAATGTCACCAGTGAGGACTGTATTCTGCTATTGTTGTTGGGTAGAGTGTTTTTAAAATGTCAATTAGGTCACTGCATTAGTCTGTTTCAAAGACATACCCAAAACTGATGTTAGACATACCCAAAACTGGGAAGAAAAAGAGGTTTAATTGGGCTTACAGTTCCATATGGTTGGGAGGTCTCAGAATAATGGCAGGAGGTGAAAGGCACTTCTTCCATGGTAGCAGCAAGCAAAAATAAGGAAGATGCAAAAGCAGAAGCCCCTGATAAAACTATCAAATCTCGTGAGACTTATTCACTACCACAAAATTGGTATGGGGGAAACCACCCTTATTATTCAAATTATCTCCCACCAGGTCCCTCCCACAACGTGGGAATTATGGTAGTACAAGTCAAGATGAGATTTGGGTGGGGACACAGCCTACCATATCAGTCACATTGATCAATAGTGTTACTTCAGGCTTCATTATCTTACCACTTTTCTTTTTACTGCACCTTCAGCCATTGAAAGATGGGTGTTAAGTTTTTCAACTATAATTAGAAATCTATGTTTTCTTGTAGTTCTATTTGCTTTTGTTTCTCACATCTTAAAACTCTCTTATTAATATGCAAACATTTAGGATTATGTCTTCTGCATGAAGTCACTCTTTCATCATTGTCAAAGGACTCTCTCTATTGTTGGCAAGGTTCTGAAAGCTACTTTGTCTGAAATCTACTTTGTTATAAATATAGCCACTCCAGTTTTCCTTTGATTAGTGTTAGGATGGTTTATCTCTTTATGTCCTTGTACTTTTGATGTTATTTGTATTGTTATATGTAAAGCGGGTTTATTAAAGACAGTACATAGTTGGGCCTTTTTTCTTTCTCCAGTCTAACAGTCTCTTCCATTTAATTGTGGTATTTATACAACTTAAAATTAATATAATTATCAATGTGATTCGATTTAAATCTACTATCATGCTGTTTGCTTTTTATTTGCCTCATCTCTTCTTTGGTTACTTTGATCTTTTTCTGTCTTTTGGTGGTGGCAGTGGTCGGGGAGAAGAAGGGTGGGTCTGCTTTATAGTGCCATGAGGTAGGAAGGATTCTAAGATGACCCCCAAGACAGCTATTACCTGGCATACATATTCAGTACATTGCTCTTCCTTTGAGTGTAGGAAGGACTTGTAAATATGATGGAATTTAATCTCATGACTATGTTATACCACCTGCAAATAATAAAAAGATTTTTGCTGTAATTAAGATCTCTAGTCAGTTGACTGAAGTAATTAAAAAGATTATCATTAGTACAACTGACCTAATCAGGCTAGTGTTTTACAAAGGGCCCAGGCCATCCTTGAGAAGGAGAGTAGAAGTAAGAGAGAGTGTCCTGCTAGCCTTTATGATGTAAGCTCACATGATGTGAGAGGGCCTATGAGAGGCCAACACAGCAAGGATGTGAGGGCAAGGATGCGTGTGGTCCCTGACTGCTATAGTCTGAGTTTTTGTGTCCCCCCAAAATTCCTTTGTTAAAATTCTAACACCCAAGGTGTTGGTGTTAGGAGATGAGGCCTTCAGGTGATTAGGTCATGACGGTGGAGCCTTCATTTATGAGATTAGTTCCCTTATGACCTAAGTTAAAGAAAGATGCCTTGCCCCTTCCACAATGTGAGAACACAGCAAGAAGATGCCGTCTATGAACAAAACGTCAGCTCTCACCAGACACTGAATCTGCCAGCAACTTGATCTTGGACTAGAAATGTGAGAAATGAATTTCTGCTGTTTATTAGATGCCCAATTTATGGTGTTTTGTTATATCAGCTCAAACTAACACACTGACCAATAGCTAGCCAAACATAAGGATCTAAGTCATACAACTGCAAAAAAAAAATAAGAACATTAGAATATAAATGAAATCTGCCAATAATCTGATTGAACTTGCAAACAAACCTTTCTAATCAAACCTCCAAATGCCAATGCAGCCTTGCCAGCCTCTTGATTTCAGCCATGTGTGTTCCTAAGCAAAGGACCAAGCTAAGCTATGCTCAGATTCCTGACCCACAGAAACTGTGGGATAACAAATACTTGTTGTTTAAGGTATTAATACATTAAAACTGAGGCACAGGAAGGCGGAGCTACTTGCTGCAGTTTACATGTCCTAAAGACAAAGCCAAGATTGAAACTCTGTCTGTCTATCCTCAGAGGCCTCATCCTTAACCATTAAGCTACATTCTTTCTTTGTACCAGCTATCAATAGATAATGCAATTTTGTAGAGAGTTCAGAAATATACCTAAGCATTACACAGTATGAGACAGAGGTGGCTTTTGAATTACTGGGACATCAACTCATCATCTTTTGTCCAATCCTCTGACCTGCACAACTTTGGCTCTATCTCCTCTATCTCCTCATCGCTCCATTCATCTCATACTTTTTCAAAATGACTTCTAAAATCTAAATTGTCTACAACAATTCTCAGATCATTATTCTTCATGACCCAACAAATACTTGCCTTTTTGCTATTTTTGAGCCTTCTATCCCTCTGTATCATTGTCATTTCCCAAAAATCTAGTTACTATATGCATCTTCCCATTTTAGAACATGCCACTAACTTTCTGGCTGAACTCCAGACCCTCAAAGGTGGGTCTTTGTAACCACAGCACCAGACATACTGTAGATGTTCATAAATGTATGCTAAGGGATTAAATTAATGGCTTAAAAGTCAATGCCTCCAAGAGTCACAAATGCTACTATATATAGTACGTATCTGCTATTAGCTTCCAACAGCATCATCCTTACCTCCTGAACTGGGAGTGATTTCTTCCCACACACAAAACTAAGCAGTGTTTTGTGACACAAACCAGTGGAAGGCTGTTGCCTATAGGTGTCTTGGCTCCAGATAATAAATTGCTGATTCATTAACAAATTATAATATACATTAGAATGATTTTTTCTTCTATACCTTGTGCATTCACACATAGGAAAAATTGTATAGAGTAAATGTTGACACGAATAAAAACATGGATGTTTCAAGCAGTAAGGATGCTTATTCTCAGAATAAAGTCTTTTTTTGTTGTCTTTTCTTTTTTCAGTGACTGGTCCTCACTCTGTCACTCAGGATGGAGTGCAGTGGCACCATCATAGTTCACTGTAACCTTGAACTTCTGGGCTCAAGTGGCCCTTCCATTTCAGCCTCACAAGTAGCTAAGACCACAGGAACATGCCACCTCTACTGGGTAATTATTATTATTTGCAGAGATGGGAACTTGCTATATTGCCCAGGCTGATCTAAAACTCCTGGCCTCAAGCAATCCTCCCACCTCAGCCTCCCAAGGCAATGGGATTACAGGTGTAAGCTACCATGCCTGGCTCAGAGTACAGTTTTAATATCCAAATTTTCAAGCATTCATCCACATACTCTAAGGTAATTAGAGGGCATTAGTGAAAGCTTTTAGGTATTACTTTTTTCTTATTCTATAGGTCAAGTAGTACATTCTAATTTCATGTTACTTTTGAAAATTAATAAGAAAATATAAAATTCTGTAAGGCAGACTTTTTAAGGTAAATAAATGTATTAGCAATTTACAGATGAGGAAACCTAGGCTTATAGAAGAGATGTGATTCTAAGCCCACACAGAAAACAGCAGAAGTGAGACTAAGCCTACATCTAACAACATATCCATGACTGAATGTAATTTATCTAGGTTCTGTCCCCCCACCAAGACAACAGGAACACTGGAGCAGGTCTGGACTGCTGGGCTGCCCACAGGGGAACCCGGTGGAGTCTGTTGGTAGGGTGTTTTTGCATGGCTGTGCAGTCCAGCCCTGAGGGCAGCACCTGACAGCTGGCATCATTAAGAGAATCAGAGACTGAAAGTTGGGCAAAACATCCAATCAAGTTGTAGATCTGGAAGGGCTCTACAGGGAAGGAGAGCAGGGCAAAATCTGGAGAAGTTACGTAAGAATAGAAGTTCCAAGCATGAAATGTGAGTCCAAGCCTAGAGAGTATCCGAGGGGAGAATTTGGCACTTTGTTATAGGCAGCTACCTCCCACACCAGTGAGGAGATAGTGTCAAAGATCAGCTACAGCTCAAACAGATGCACCCTCCCTGTGGTGGCTCCCCATACAGGGGAAATGCACTCCTCTTCATAGCCTCAAGATGCCCATACTCCCTAAAGCAGAAAATGGGGAAAGTCAGGTTTTTTTGTTTTGTTTTGGTCTGTGTTTGGCTACCATAGAGAAAAAGGTAAAAATTATAGGCTGAGAATGGAGGGGAAGTAATACTCTCAAGACATATTTACTAGCAATTGTAAATGAACAGTTGGCGAACTCTTCAGCATAGGGAATACAGCTCTGAATTTTGCATTGATTTTCTCCCCTAAATCAACTCTCATAACTCATCACACATTACATCCTTCCACCTATTGAAATTGAACTCATCAAGAGTGAATTCAAATATTTTATGGAGAACCATCCAATTCATTTGCAATGGTAACTGGTGTGGGATTTTATGGCATGACTACCACGTAATTCCAACTTGGCTATCACTGGCCTGCAACCAGCTTTGATTCAAAACGTTGTTTGAGACTAGGTCAGATGAGATTTCATGGCAGTGGGGTCATTGTCTACCTGTCTGTCTGGGGTTTTTGCGTTTTCTAACAAGTCGACAAATGTTTTATGTCTAGTGTATCTGACTCTCATCCTTCGGCATGATTTACAGTTTCCTCAGAACAACATGGCACTGTCTTTGGGCGAGGCATGTTATATAACCATTAATATTCCATTTCATAAATAAAGATTTTGCTAACACTCTGGCTCAACAAACACTTCCATACTCAGAAAAGAAACATAATAGGATAATACATACTAGGTTTGGAAGAACTTTGATATTGTGTTTCTCTAGCAAAATCTTTGTCAGAAAAGCAATAAATACGATTTGTAAAATTTTAAGTGATTTTGCCAGGGATGGGGAGTTGACAGGTTAATGGAGTGAAAGGGAAAAATAACTTAGTGAGGCGAGAACTCTCTGAACCTTTTTTGTTTTATGGTTGTTATTGCTATTCTTATTTGATCATTTCAATAACCCTGAAAGGTAATGATATCCACTTTAAGGATGAAAAAAACCCTGAGCCTCATGAAAGTTTAGTAACTTGATGAAGGTCAGTTGGAGAGACCAAGGTTTCTTGAGGGCTTGAATCCAGATCTGCCTGATTCCACAGCCCAGGCTTCTGTGTATGACATTGTCAGCGGTGCAAAGGGACACGATAGGTGCTACAAGGGTGCCTACCCAGAATCTTTTGTCCCTTCTTTCATCTTAATAAAATCCAAATGTTGTTAAGATAACCACCCTCCCATACATCATTATGTATTTCAGAGGATGAGACCTTATCCCCTACTCAAGGGGTGCCTGATGGAATGGTCATTACCATTCCCTTTGCCATGAAGGCTTCAGGGTTCAAATGTAACTTAATTCTGGCCAATGTCATATGAGGGGAAATCTGTTGGTGGAAGGGAAGACGGTGGACAGCACTTTAAGGAAAAAAAAATTATCTGTCTTTAGAGACTATATAGTAAATGCACCTCATGGTAATAACTTAAGCATAACCTGAGAATAGTCCTATATGGCAGACATACCTAAGTGTGTATTCTGAGCTAGGGAATCCAGGAGTGGCCAACCAGCAAATTCGTTCCTTGTCTATGGGAAACATCTGAGCCTTTAGTCCATCCCATGACACATGAGCCATATATAGGATCAAGGCCCATGTTTTGGGTTGAAGGTTACCAGGTGGAGGTTGTTAGGCAAAGAATGTTACAAGAAAATACTATATGAACCTCATGCTTTTTTCCAAGTAGTTGCGGTGCTTCTGCCCAGTCTGCTCCCACTGGGCTGTGCAATTACTCTCTCACCTGCCACCACTGGACTCTCTCCCCTCTATGTAAACCCCAGTGAAATCCCATGTCTTGTTTGCTGGCTTTGAGTCTCTTCTTAAGCCTCTTGAACCTGATGCCATCCCCACTGGATTCTATGGGGTTTCAGCATGACAGAGAAGAAAGCCAAACAAAAAATAACTTCATCTTGGGGATATGGTTATATTTGGAAATGATGCCTGGAGCTGCTACCAGCAACTTGGTATCAGCCTTAGGATAAGGCCAAGAGGACATATGAAGCAACAAAAGAACCTTGGCTTTTGAATAGCTAGTGGAATTCCCCAATTAAGTAACCTTGGAGTTTGCTCTCCCCCCTGGGGTCCCCTTATAAAATAACATAAGCCTGTGTTCACCCCAGTTTAAATTCTGGTTTCTTCCATTGGACCTTAAAGAATCCTAATAATATAACTGGATGCCAAGACTCCATGCGGCAAGACTAGACTGACTTCACTCCTTGTGGATTTCACAGCAGTTGTAACAGGAGATCCTAAACTAAAATAAATTCATCCAAACAGAGCAGGTGAAAAGGTCAAAGTGGCTGAAACTTGCCACTATGACTTCTCAGGCAGCAGGGTTAGGAAATCAGAAGCCAGCTATTATGGAGGCAGGAACATTTGCAGGAATGAAACCTGGGACTCCTATCAAAGCAACCTGGCTAGTTTAATGAGCTAAAGTTGAGCCCTGTAACTGATATACAGAACAGGTGGTCAAGTTCTATCAAGCTGACGTCATTTACAAGAAAAGTAGAAAGAGGTTGCCTGGCAAGAGCCACGTTAATTAAATTTATCTCCTAAGAATTTCTTCCTGACAGTGACTATTTTTTAATTTAAGGGACAACTTTGAAACTTAATTTATCCCCACAATCACTTTCAATTCATTGGATTTAAATTTCAATTAAAATGTTAAAGGTTTTATGTTAAATATTTAAAACATATTGTATTAGCAGCAATTTTAATAAATCAGTGAAGATTCTAAGTATATGAGCTATTTAAATTCTTAACCCAATATTTGTATTTAGCAGGGGAGGAGAGATTGAAAGTGGGGAGAGAGAAAATATTAATAAACAGCATACCTCGGTCATAGTTCCTGTCATTAGTCATAGTTCTTATTTTCTGTTAGTATACATAACAGAGAAACACTCCAGCATTTTGTGATTCACTGCATTTTATTTGCTAATAATAGAATGCCTCCTAAACAACTATGTATAGAAAAGCACTGAAATTGCTTCCCTGGAAAATGGAGGGTATATACTCTGTTTAAGTATAGACTCACAGAAACTAATGAATACTAATTACCATTTATCTTCTTCCACATTCCTGGATTTTCTTCAGTGAGTTTGACCACAAAAAAAATAGGTCCGTCTCACAGTAGATCTTTTTCTTTCATAAATTATCCAGTCTTGGGTATGTCTTTATCAGCAGTGTGAAAACAAACTAATACAGTAAACTGGTACTAGTAGAGTGGGGAGTTGCTGGAAAGATACCCAAAAATGTGGAAGTGACTTTGAAACTGGGTAACAGGCAGAGGTTGGAACAGTTTGGAGGGCTCTGAAGAAAACAGGAAAATGTGGGAAAGTTTGGAACTTCCTAGAGACTTGTTGAATGGCTCTGCCAAAATGCAGATAGTGATATGGACAATAAGGTCCAGGCTAAGGTGGTCTCAGATGGAAATCAGGAACTTGTTGGGAACTGGAGCAAAGGTACTCTTGTTATGTTTTAGCAAAGAGACTGGCAGCGTTTTGCTCCTGTCCTAAAGGTTTATGGAACTTTGACCTTGAGAGGTAATTTAGGGTATCTGGAGGAAGAAATTTCTAAGCAACAAAGCATTCATGAAGCAGCTTGGGTGCTGTCAAAGGTATTCAGTTTTATAAGGAAAGCAGAGCATAATAGTTAGGAAAATTTGCAGCTTGACAATGTGATAGCAAAGAAAATCCCATTTTCTGAAGAGAAAGTCAAGCCTCCTGCAGAAATTTGCCTAAGTAACAAGAAGCCAAAAGTTAATCCCTAAAACAATGAGGGAAATGTCTCCAGGGCATGTCAGAGGTCTTCACAGCAGACCCTCCCACCACTGTTTGGAGGCCTAGAAGAAAATAGTGGTTTCATGGGCCACCCCAGGGTCCCAGGGCTGTGCACAGCCTAGGGACTTGGTGCCCTGTGTCCCAGCCATTCCAGCCATTACTAAAAGAGGCCAAGGTACAGCTCAGGCCATGACTTTAGAGGGTCCAAGCCACAAGCCTTGGCAGCTTCTAGGTGGTGTTTAGCCTGCAAGTGCATGGAAGTCAAGAATCAGGTTTGGAAACCTCCATCTGGGTTTCAGAAGATGTATGGAAACACCTGGATGCCCAGGGAGAAGTTTGCTGCAGGGGCAGGTCCTTCACAGGCAACCTCTACTAGGGCAGTGCAGAATGGACAGGTAGGGTTGGAGCCCCCACAGAGAGTCCCTACTAGGGCACCACCTATTGGAGTTATGAGAAGAGAGCCTCTGTCCTCCAGTCCCCAGAATGGTAGATCCACCAAGAGCTTACACCATAAGTCTGGAAAAGCCACAGACACTCAACACCAGCCCTTGAAAGCAGCCAGGAGGGAGGCTATGGCCTGAAAAGCCACAGGGGCAGAGCTGCCCAAGACCATGGGAACCCACCTCTTGCATCAGCATGACCTGGATGTGAGATATGGAGAAAAAGAAGATCATTTTGAAGCTTTAAGATTTGATTGCCCTGCTGGATTTCAGACTTGCATGGGTCCTGTAGCCCCTTTGTTTTGACCAATTTCTCCCATTTGGAATGGGTGTATTTATGCAATGCCTATACCCCTATTGTATCCAGGAAGTAACTAACTTGCTTTTGATGATACAGGCTCATATGCAGAAGGGACTTGCCTTGTCTTAGATGAGTTTGGACTGTGGACTTTTGAGTTAACCCTGAAATGAGCTGAGACCTTGGGAGAAGGCAGGATTGGTTTTGAAATGTGAGAACAAGATTTGGGAGGGGCCAGGGATGGAACAATATGGTTTGGTGTGTCCCCACCCAAATCTCATCTTGAATTCCCACATGTTGTGGGATGGACCAGGTGGGAGGTAACTGAATCGTGGAGGCAGGTCTTTCTCTACGCTGTTCTCATGATAGTAAATAAGTCTCATGAGATCTAATGGTTTTAAAAACAGGAGTTTCCCTGCATAAGCTCTCTCTCCTCTTGTATGCCACAGTGTGAGATGTGCCTTTCATCTTCCACCAGGATTGTGAGGCCTCCCAGCCACGTGGAACTGTAAGTCCATTAAATCTCTTTCTTTTGTAAATTGCCAGTCTCAGGTATGTCTTTATCAGCAGTGTGAAAATGAACTAATACAACAATTATATTCAAGGGCTTACTAGCAAAAGCTGGGAAAGGATTTACATTGTCTGCTATTGCCAATATTTTCTAGAACATTGTATTAGTCAGGGTTCTCTAGAGGAAGAGGACCAAAAGGTAAGCATATAGGTAAGTATTAATTTGTTTATTAATAAGAAATTGGTTCACATGATTATGGAGACTAACTCTGGAATGAGGAAAACTGATGGGATGGTTGCAGTCTGAGTCCAAAGACCTGAGAAGCAGGAGAGCTGATGGTGTACATTCCAGTCTGAGTTTGAGGCCAAAGGCAGCAGAAGACTGATGTCCCAGCTCAAAGACAGTCAGACAGAAAGACAGAATTCCTTCTTATTCAGTCTCTTATTCCATTCGGGTCTTCAACAGATTGGATGAGGCCCACCCACATTGGGGAGGGCAACCTGCTTTTCTCAGTCTATCAATCCAAATGTTCTTCTCATTCAGAAACACCCTCACAGGCATATCTAGAAATAATGTTTAACCAACTATCCGGACGTCCTTTGGCTCAGTCAATTTGACACATAAAATAACCATAACAAACACTTTTTAATTGTTTTCACTGATGCAGTGTAAGGCAGTAAAAACATAAGCAGGAAATGAACCTGTCTTTTGAGGCAATAAAAGACTATTTTCTTTAAAGATACCCTAGAGATTTCTATTAGCAATAAGGCAAATTAGATCTAAAGGTCTTTCTTCTACAAAAAATTAGATATAGTGTAAATTTAGAAAAGCTTTCTAATACATATTATACCCACAAGTAAATAAAGAAAATATCTATGAGCTAATAAGATTAATAATAGCAGCAGTGAAGATCATAATAAACAATAAACTGAAATCAGAAAGGTAAGCTATAAGGATTCCAAGGACAGTTGCCTTACCATGACTGAATCATTGGGACTGGAGGACACAGGCTCTGCAATGTGAAGGACCTACACCTGAGGTGTATGAATTTGACAGCCTCAGAAAGGAGGAAAGGAATACTAAGTTGGCAGTACTCATTGGAAGCAAGAAGAAACAAACAAAAATCCTCTTAGGAGAAAATTCATTTCTATAAATTAAGTTCAACCAAACATAAAATCACAATAAAAATTATCAGTGCTACAAAGAAAAAGCCACAATTAGTTAAAACAAAACAGCAAAACAACTGCATAAAAACAAAAATCATCAATCGTATAATGAAAATTAAAATTATTAGAAAAGTAACATTAAAAACTAAGTATGAAATGTTAACAAATTAAATTATGAACTGAAAATAGGGGACAAAATACTATAAAAATGACCAGGTAAAAAAGAATCAAACAGAACTTAAGAAACAAAAGATATATAGTAATTAAAATGCATTCAGTGGAAAAAGGAATTATCAAGAAATACAAGGTAAATAAACCCATGAAAGAGAGGACAAAAGAAACAAAGAATAAATAAGATTTAATCAGAACCTGAGAAGAGATAATAGAAAGAATGGAGGAGAGGCAGTATTGAAGGAGAAAATACCTATGACTGTTACAGAATGACACAGTTAGATTAACAATAAAAAACAAATGAGGAGATCCAGATAAATGCAATCAGAAATAACAAAGATGGCATTACAACTGATTCCACATAAATACCAAAGATCCTCAGAGTCTATTATGAACACCTCTATGTACACAAAATAGAAAATCTAGAGGAAATGGATAAGTTCCAGCAAACGCACAACCCCTCAAAATTAAACAAGGAAAAACATTAAAACCTGAACAAACTGATAACAAGTGTTTTGAAATTGAATCAGTAATAAAATATCTACCTGCAGAGAAAAAGCCCTAGATCAGACAGATTCACAGGCAAATTGAATCTACCATATGTCCAAAGAACTGGTATCAATTTTACTGAAGCTATTCCAAAAAAAAAAAAAAGAGGAGGGTCTCCTTTCTAACTGACTCTATGAAGCCAGCATCAGCCTGATACCAAAGTCTGGCAGAGACACAAAGGGAAAAGAAAACTACAGGCCAATGTCCCCAACTTTAATGATGAAAAACACAAACAAACAAACACACACCTCAGCCACACATCAAAAAGTTAATTCACAATTAATAAGGCTTTATTCCTGGGATGCAAGACTGGTTCAACAAGAGCAAATCAATAAATGTGAAGTACCACTTATAATTAAAAGCAAAAAAAAAATGTAGGATCATCTCAATAAACACAGAAAAAGCTTTTGATAAAATTCAATATGCCTTTATGATAAAAGCCCTATACAGAGTAGGTATTGAAGGAACATACCTCAAAATAATGAGAGCCATCTATGACGCACCCAAAGCCAACATCATACTAAATGGGCAAAAGCTGGAACCATTCCCCTTGAGAACTGGAATAAGACAAGGATGTTCACTGTTACCACTTCTATTCAACATAGTACTGGAAGTCCTAGCCGGAGCAATCAGGCAAGAGGAAGAAATAAAAAGCATCCAAATAGGAAAAGAAGACAAAGTATCTCTCATCACTGATCATGAGATTCTATATCTGGAAAACCCTAAAGACTCCACCAAAAAGCTCCTAGAACTGATCAACAACTTCAAACTAAAGTTTCAGGATACAAAATCCATGTACAAAAATTAGTAGCATTTCTATATACTAATAATGCTCAAGCTGAGGGTCAAGTCAAATCAATCTCATTTACAATAGCCACAAAAAACTGAAATACCTAATAACACATAAAGCAAGAAGGTGAAATATTTCTATAAAAATAACTACAAAGCACTACAGAAAAATATCAGAGACAATATAAATGGAAAAGTATTCCATACTCATGGACAGGAAAAATGATTATCATTAAAATGGCCATACTGCCCAAAGCAATCTAAGGATTCAAGGCTATTTCTATCAAATTACCCATGTCATTTTTCACAGAACTAGAAAACTATTCTAAAATTTATAAGAACAAAAAATGAAGCCAAATAGCCACTGAAGCAATCATAAGTGAAAAGAACAAAACCGGAGACACAACACCACCTGACTTCAGATAATACTGTAAGGCCACACTAACCAAAACAGCACAGCACTGTTACAAAACCAGACACATAGACCAATAGAACAGAATAGAGAA
The DNA here is from genome assembly GCF_049354715.1 of Callithrix jacchus. NCBI lineage: Eukaryota > Metazoa > Chordata > Mammalia > Primates > Cebidae > Callithrix > Callithrix jacchus. The sequence continues at coordinate 38,010,416 of NC_133511.1, read as the reverse complement.
CCCAGAAATCAAGCCACACACATACAACCATCTGTTCTTCATCAAAGGCAATGAAAACAAGTCATAGAGAAAGGACTCACTATTCAATAAAGAGTGCTAGGATAACTGTATAGCCATATGCAGAAGAATGAAACTGGACCCCCCCTACCTTTTACCACTTACAAAAATCCAACTCAAGATGGGTTAATGATTTAGGTGTAAGACATCAAAGTATGAGAATCATAGAAGAAAACCTAGGAAACATCATTCTAGACATCTGCCTTGGGAAAGCATTTATGACTAAGTCAAAACAATTGCAAAAAAAGAGAGAGAGAGAGAAATTGCCAAGTGGGACCTAATTAAAGATCTTCTGCACAGAAAAAAAAAAAAAAAAAACAATCAACAGAGTAAACAGACAACCTATAGAATGGGACAAAATATTTTCAAAGTACACATCTGACAAAAGTCTGACTTCCAGAATCTATAAGGAACTTAAACACATCAACAAGCAAAAAAAAAACAACCTCATTAAAAAAATGGGCAAATGCCATATATTAGTTCATTTTCACAGTGCTATAAAGAACTGCCTGAGACTGGGTAATTTATAAAGAAAAAGGATTTAACTGACTCACAGTTCAACATGGCTGGGAAGGCCCTAGAAAACATCGTGGTGGAAGGCAAAGGGGAAGCAGGGCACTTTTGTCAAGAGATGGAAGGAGAATGAATGCAGGTGATTACCAAACTTTATCAAACGATCAGGTCTCACTAGAACTCACTCACTATCACAAGAACAGCATGGGGGTAACCGCCCCCCGATTAAATTACCTGGTCTCTCCCTTGACATGTGAGGATTATGGGGATTATGGTGATTACAATTCAAGATGAGATTTACGGTGGTAACACAGCCAAACCATATCAGGATATGAAGAGGAATTTCTCAAAATAAGGTATACAAGCAGCCAACAAACAGGAAAAAATGCTCATACCACAATCATCAGGGAAATGAAAATCAAAACCACAATGAGATACCATCTCATACCAATCAGAACAACTATCAAAATGTCAAATAATAACAGATGCTGGTGAGGCTATGGAGAAAAGGGAATGCTTATACACTATTGATGGGAATGTAAATTAGTTCAGCCACTGTGGAAAGCAGTGTGGAGATTTCTCAAAGACCTTAAAACAGAGCTATCATTCAACCCAACAATCCCATTACTAGGTATATACCTCAAAGAAAAGAAGTATTTCTATTAAAAAAAAAGACACATGCACTCATATGTTCATCACAGTGCTATTCACAATAGCAAAGATGTAAAATCAGCCTAGATGCCCATCAACAGTGGATTGGAAGAAAATGTGGTACATATACACCAGGAAATACTACACAGCCATAAAAAAGAATAAAATCATGTTCTTTGCAGCAACATAGATGCAGCAGGAGGCTATAATATTAAGCAAAATAAAACCAGAAATAATACAGAAAACGAAATACTGTATGTTCTCACTTATAAGTGAGAGCTAAATATTGAACACACAAGGACATAAACATGAGAACAAGAGACAGTGTAAACTACCAAATGCGGGGAGTGAGGGAGGGAGCATGGTATATTAGTCCATTTTCATGCTGCTCATAAAGACAGACCCAAGACTGGGCAATTTACAGAAGAAAATGATTTAACGGACTCACAGTTCCATGTGGCTGGGAGGCCTCATAAATAACGGTAGAAGGTGAATGGCACATCTCACATGGCAGCAGACAAGAGAAAAGAACTTATGTAGGGAAACTCGTGCACAAACCATCAAATCTCATGAGACTTATTCACTATCACAAGAACAGCATGGGAAAGACCAGACCCCATGATTCACCTACCTCCCACCAGGTCTCTCCCACATGTGGGAATAGTGGGAGTTACAATTCAAGATGAGATTTGGGTAGGGACACAGCCAAACCATATCATATAGGTTGAAAACCTACCTATTGGGTAATACGCTCACTACCTGGGTGACAGGATTTATGCCCAAAACCTCAGTATCACACAATATACCCAGGTAATAAACCTGCACATATACCCCCTGTATCTAAAATACAAGTTTAAATTTAAGAAAAATCCATCTATATCTTCTTTCAATATGCATGCTGAAAATGTAGAAAGTACAATGATAAAATTATATGCCATCAAACACTAAACTAAGTAAAGCTACTACAGCAACATTATTGCCAGCTAAATTAGGTTTTATGTAGAAGGCCCTATATCCGTAATAATTTGGTTTAAACTCTTTGGGAAGTAATTTGGAATTATAATATAAACTTGAATATGCACTCAGCAATCCCACTCCACTTTCTAGAAAAAGCATTGCACATAAACCCCAGTAGATATGCAAGAATGTTTATACCAGCACTGGTCATATAAGCATCAAACACAAACAAAATTACCTAAGAGCTTAAACACAGGATACTAGATAAATGATATGGCATATTCACACACTCAATTATTGTAGAAAACAGTAATTAAGGAACTCCATATGCCAAAATAGACATGATTCCTAAAAAAGAAATGATGAAAAATGGTAAGTCACAAAACACTTCATATAAGATGATACCACTTTTACAAAGCTCAAAAACAAGCTGAACAATATATTGTTTAGGGACACATACATATGTGGTAAAATACGCTTTTAAAAGCACACATTTTAATCACAAGATACCAGGAATTAGTTATTTTGGAGAGTGAGTCAGTAGTTTGAGATCTAGAAGATGCACATAGGGTAACATCAGTGATAAGACAATGTTCTCTCTCTCAATGTAGGCAATTGTTTCAGAAGTGATCACTTTATTATGCTTTATAACTTAAAAATACACTAGACAAATCCATTTGTAGCAAATATAATAAATGTAAAAATACACAGTCTTGCTAACACTTCCCTAAGTATTATCACTCTCAGATACTGTAATGAAATGCAATTAAAACTCAAAAAAGAGCACATCTAATTTGAACCCTTGCCCATATAACAGTTCTTAAATAGCAGATCTTGAACTAACTGTATCTCTGAAAAAGAGAGCAGTACACTGCTCTCTTCCCTGCTTGGGAAATATGTTCATGTCAAAGGAACAATATCTGCCATAAAGTTTTCCTTTCATATAAAAATGTATTGTTTCCATCTTCCAAAATGGCTAGAATCAAAAAGCTAGACAACAAGCTTTATTTTGGTGAAAATAAAGCAAAATCAGAACCCTCACACACTGCCAATGGAATGTGAAATGTTACAAACACTCATGCCAAAAGTCAGTTTTCCAAACAGTTAAACACAGATTTACCACATGACCTGGTAGTTTTCTCTTATGTATATACCCAAGAGAAATGAAAACATATCCACAGAGAAACGTTTGTACACATGTTTATAGCAACATTATTCATAGCAGCCAAAGATGAAAATAACCTCAATCAACTGACAAACTGACAATAAAATGTGGTATATGCACTCATACATGGAATAGTGTTCAGTCATCAAAAGGAATGAAACTGAGCCATGCTACAACATGGATGAACCTCAAAAACATTACACTAAGTGAAAGTTAGTTAGAAAAAACTACATGTTATATGATTTTGTCCATATGAAAATCTAGAACAGGGAACTTTAAGGTGACAGGAAGTAGGTTAGATATTTCTTAGGCCTGGGAGGCAGGGCCAATGGGGGAGTATAGAGATGATAACTAAAGAGTAAGGGGTTTCTTTGTGAGGTTATATGAATATTCTGAACATTGACTGTGGTGATCATATCAGATATCTGTGAATGTGCAAAAAATGAGTTGTGCACTTCAAATGTGTAAATTTTGGCTGGGCACAGTAGCTCATGCCTGTAATCCCAGTACTTTGGGAGGTCAAGGCAGGTGTATCATCTGAGGTCAGGAGTTCAAGACCAGGTTGGCCAACATGGTGAAACCCTGTCTCTACTAAAAATACAAAAAATTAGCCAGGCGTAGTGGTGCATGCCTGTAATCCCAGCTATTCAAGTGACCGAGACAGGAGAATTGCTTGAACCCAGTAGGCGGAGGATTCAGTGAGCCAAGATGGTGCCACTGCACTCTAGCGTCCTCAACAAGAGCAAAATTGTGTCTCAAAAAAAAAAAAGTAAACTTTACAGAATATGAATTATATCACAATGACACTGTTTTTAAGATGCATTATTTCCAACCTCATAATGGCCACTGAAAAATGCAGCTAAAGTGCATAATAGCAATGTAACACTGTAGGCAGTATGGTCCAATAATATTTTGTCTAAACTTGGCAACCAGCCAATCCAATACCTCAGCCAGTCACAGGTCTTCCAACTATCCCAAGCTTAATTTATCCAGAAGATGTTAGGAGCACATCTAGTAGATTCAGAAACGAAATAATAAATAACGTGGGTGTCAGTGCTGGCCTATGTGATTTCATATTCATTCCCCTCCCTCTCCTCTACTCTGCATCATACAGGTACCCCTTCAGGCCCTATTTTACAGGCATCAAACTAGGTTTGGGGTACTAGGAGGCACTGTCAGGAGACTGTAGGGTGGAAGGAAACAAGAAACCAGGGTACGTTTTGCCTTCCCTCTCTGACTCAGTCTGTGTCCACTGCACAGCTCCAGCTCCCACTAGGTAGACTGCAGTGGTTCCAGTTCTTGCTGCAGAACCCTGTCCCTGGGCCTCCAACCCATGCCTTCTCCAGACAAGGAGTGACAACAGCTACTGCTTTTGCTAATTTCTGAGTTGCTTCAAAGTATCTTTTATGACTTCTTTGTTACACACCTGTGTAATTAATGCTTTATTACATTCTCTTCGTTTAAATGTGTAAAGGTGATTTCTGGTTGAACCCAACAAAGCTTGATTCACTGTTTCACAAGTATAATAATGGTATAATAGTTCCGTTTATCTCTGATCATCTTTCTGTTCACTGCTTCTATCCTGCAAAATCTAAGTATTTTATGAGATGATTATATTTCACTTTGTGGCATTCAGAGCAATTTCAATTTGTTCAACTTAATGTGAAAAGAGAACTGATATAGAGAACAGTAATAAAATGTGAACCATGAAACAAAAAAATAATGTTTTAGGAAGTAAATGATTGGATTTACTTTCAGAAAATTCACAATCCAAAACCATGGGAAAAAAAGCCTTCCACTCTATATTCAGTCAGATGGGATATATGAAGAGGAATTAAAAATCATTATGCTAAACATCTATAAAATATCAAACACTGATATTAAGAAAACTCTCCCTAAAGATAATGGAGATGATTCTCAAAAATAGCAGTGAACTCATAAATTCTTCAATACATATATTTTAAGCACAGTCATAAATGTAAAAAATTAAAATGTATGACCTAAATTTTAATCATCTAACTACAAATAAAACTCAATAATAAATTGAGTCACTACTTGTGACTTTTAATTTATAGAGACTGAAAACTACTGTTTTCCAGGGCAAAATACTTGGCAGAAGCAATGTCATTGAACAAGAATAAGAGACACCACAGCAAGCTTAAGTATATTAACACTTACAATAAGTGCAGTTTATAATCAATGCTCTTTATAATCAGTTCATCCTACAGACATTATTGAAGCACCATGACATGCTAGGGACACAGCAAAACACTAAGAATGCAAATGCTGTTTGCCCTCAAGAAATTGTGTATAACTAGGAAGAGAAACACATGAATGACTATAAGACAATGTGGTAAAAGTTGTGACACATTCCCAACGAAATGCACTGTGGGAATATAGATGAGGGAGCAATTCATCTTGCCAAGACCAGTCAGGGAAAGCTGCTGAAAAGAGGGGACTTTGGAGTTTGTTTATTCTTGGATTCATTAATTAGCTCAAACTCATTCCAGCCTGAGGAAAGAGGATGAGCTACAGCACATTGAAATGAAACTGTATCCTGTGTTTGGGAAACTGTCTAATGTGTTTAAAGTCTAATGTGTTTTAGAAAGAAATAACAGGAAATAAGTCAGAAAGGTGGGCAGGAGATAGATAATAAAGAGGGCTTCCTGAACATGCAAATCGATGTGGACACTGTTCTGTGCCACTACAGTAAAAACTTGCATCAGAGGATGGACTTCAGGATATGAGCTAAGGTATCATCTTTAAGTGGTTGGAGATTATTACCAGTAATAATTATACAATAAAAGTGTTCATTTCTTAGTCACGCATGTACCTATTTATGAGTTAATGTTAAGTAATTATAAAAGCCTTCTGTATAAAACAAATAATAATAAAGCATAGTGGAACTAAATCTGGACTCTGAAAATTTAGAACCAAGGCTGCTATTTACTCTATGAAGTGTAATTTCAAGTAAGCTCAAGTAAATCACTCTTGAGCAAGTGATTTACAGTCCCTGAACTTCACATTCCTCACCTATATAGCAGAGACATACTGTCTGTTCTATCTCACAGAATTGTTGCAACAGTCAAATGTAATTGTGCTCATGAAAGGGTTTTGTAAAACACTTGTGATGTTCTGCTATTGTCAAGACAAAATTGCCATTGAACATCTTCAGTAGATGAGTCATAATAGTGTAAGAATGTGGCATTCATAAAAATGCAAACACACTCAAATACTTTTACACAGAATTTAATAGATTTCACAGATATCCCACAAATATCCACAAACAAGAACTCTGCTCAGTAGACACAAAATTTTGAAAGAGTTCTTGCTAGGTTCTTGCACTGTACCTGGTACATGGTAATGGCTAATAAATATCTGTGAATAAATGAATAAGTGAATTAATGTTGCCACTATTTTAGGACATGATTGTATTGAGTATCCAAAACTGAGGAAGAAATCCAATAGCTAAGCCACCAGGAAACACCTTCAAATGTTGAAGATGTTCCCAACCTGCCCTCCAGGAAAAGACTACAATCTACTTCCTCTCTGCATCTGGGACCCCTGTGCCTACTTGCATTTTTGATGGGCCTCATATTATTCAGTCTTTTATTCTACCATTTTTTAAGAGAGTAATCTACCCTGTGGCAGCAACTGTCCTAGCTGCAGGGGAAGTAGAGGTAACTATAAAATGCTTGCTCTCTTTATAGTCTAGTTGGGAATGCAGACAAGTAAATAAAGGATCATAGTAAAGGCTAGCATGCAGACCAGTCACTAAGTAGTCCATACCCTTTCAACATGGTCCAGATGACTTACAGCTGCCTTACCCTAACCCCTAGCCATAATCTGCATCTCTGGGCCTGAGTGCTTTATTCTGAACCATACAAGTCTGCTCTTCCCAAAGAACAGTAATCCTTCAATATCTGAGAAGCAGCACCTTCCAGACATTCTTAATTTATATACAAGTGCTGGTGTATAAATATTTCAGCTCCCTCCAACTGGGTGGTTTAATTCTGAGTTGTGTATTACATGCCAGTTCCTAAAAGTAACCTGGTAGGATTTAAGATCTACTGGCCCACTGTGGTTAATCACACATCCTTTTGTGTTTGATTTCTCTTCCCTGTGTCACTGCCCCTCTCCCTGCCAGTGTTCCATGCACATCCGAAATAAACTACTTATACTTGAATCCTTGACTCAGGTGTTTGCTTCTAGAAAAGTACATATGAAAAAATGAAGTCTCTAAAATAGAAGTACGTATAGAGTATTGTGGATGAAAATGAAATTGTCTAAATAAAAGACCGGATTATCAGGGAAGATTTCTTAAAGAAAGTAACATGAGCAAGCCTTGAAGACACTGGCCTGGCAGAAAAAGTTAGGTTGAGGGCACCCAGGTAGACCAAAAACATATGAGAAGATATTAAAGTATGAAACAGCATGATGTATTTGGAGAACTAAATGTTGCTTCTGTGACTAGAGGGAAGGGTGCCTATCTTTGATGACATGGCAGACAATGAAGCTAGAGGCAGACAGCGGTCACCTCATGAATTATCTTGTGGGCTCAACCAAGAGTCTGGGTTTTGTCTTGAAATACAAGAAAGGCAGAGACACAGAAGGATTTTAAGGATGGGAGTCACACAATTGAATTCGTATTTGAGAAAGATTACTTTGGCAGCCACGTAGAGGTGAGATTAGAGGCAAAACATGTGGAAGCAGGGAAACCAAGAGAATACTTTCAAGAATTCTCATGAAAGAAATTGATAAAGTTGAAAAAATGGGATTTGGTGAAAGTGTGAATCAGGTGTCAATCCTGGACCCAACAGATAGCAGCTACGTGACCTCTGGAGAACTATTTTGCCTAATTGAGTCTTAGTGTATGTCTAGGCAACATTAGAATGATATTACTTTCCTCCCGTGTTTTATAAAGACTAAATTAGATTGTATGTGAGAAGTCTAGCACAGTTCATGGCAAACCACAGCTCGCGTTTGCTGAGAACCATTATAATTAAGGCACTGAGATTGATGGTGAAGAAAACTGAACAACTATGAGAGATTTCTGGCAGCATTTACCAATTAAATGAATGCGGACTGTCAGTTCAGGAAGACTCACACAATTTGGAGGGTTTGGTTTTGGGTGATGGAATGAGTGGTGGGATCATTCAGCAAGGTAGAAGAGAGCTAGGTTTTGAACATATATACCTTGGTTATTTGGGTGAACAGAAGATGAAGAGATCTTGAGCAAAAGAGAGGGACCTGAGCTGGGGACACTGATCCAAGAGTCATCAGTGCTCTGGTGGCTAATGAAGTCCTACAGGCTTGGGGAACATGACATTTAGGAGATGAAAAAAGAAAGAACAGCTTGAAATACAGACCCCTGCTGTGGATTCTTGCCCTGGAAAATGTAATACCTATTCAGTTGGAGAAAAGTTCTGCAGTTTCACATTTAAGGGAAGGACAAGAAATAAGATTTTGAACATAACCTCAAGAAAAAGAAGACAGGAGCTCAGACCTGCAAGAAGCAGTTTGGATAAAAACACATATTAGTCTGACTCTCTGTAACATGAATAAAAGCCTAAATTGAGTCAACAGAACAGGTCATGTTCTAAAGAGGAAAACAAATAGTGCTAGGAAACACTGCACATTAACTCAGTTTCCTCATTCTACACTGGGCCCTGCAGGCAGGCAGGCATGTGTTCGCTCTATGAAAGAACTTTTTTTTTTTAGGTGGAGTCTCGCTCTGCTGCTCAGGATGGAATGCAGTGGCAGGATCTCAGCTCACTGCAACTTCTGCCTCCTGGGTTCAAGCAATTCTCCTGCCTCCACCTCTCAGGTAGCTGGGATTACAGGCACCCACCACCATGCCGGCCAGGCTGGTCTCAAACTCCTGACCTCAAGTGATCTGCTCACCTCAGCCTCTCAAAGGACTTTTTAAAGGTATGATTCTGTAATTTAGTCCTCAGAAAAAGTAGTTAGAAACTGAATTTTTTCTCTCAGAGAGGTTTGTGAAGGTACCATGTTCACTAATTAATAGATTATAATAATGCAAGATACCTTAAAAATCTTTTCTATTGGAATATTTAAATTTGCAACCACATAGAGTAATTTATTTTAATAACCCAAAATCAACCTTTCTCAATGACTTTTAAAATGGTGGCTTAATGTTACTGTAGCCCAGTGACTCTTGAAGGGAATGATGCTCCCTCCTAGTGGGGGCATTTTGGAAACAAATATGAATGTTTCTGCACGTAACAAAGGTTGGAAAGACACTAGTGGTTTTTAGTGATCAGATGAATGGATGTGAGAAGTCTCTGAAAAATAGTTCAAGTGACTACAAGATGTGTTAAACCATGTGACATTGTATAAAAATTTGTCACAGCAGCTTCAAAAGAGATTAGTACAATGATGGAAAAAATTAAATCATCTTTTCTATGCCATTGAATAATGGTGACATTTCAAAAAGAATCAATGATTTGGTAAAAGTTGCCAAAAAGCAACTGAAAATGAGTTGCAATCAACTGAATTTTTGTTTCAAAAGAATGAACATTTCTGTGGAATAACAGTCTACTATACTCAAATATTGTTTCTTTTCAGTGAATGAAGAACTTACTAAGATAACACTATTTTCAAAATGACTGGAAATGAATACAAAAGAGTCATCAAAAATTAGATGCGTCAAACCCTTATAATTACTTCATAGAAAAAAGTTTTTGTAATGCCTTTACATTAGAATAACATGGAATGTCATCAATATTTAGCAATGTGGGTGTATAGCCAAGTTTTTCAAAGTAGCACTAAGTTCTTTAGAAATTCATCATATTGTTCTTTGGTCACATTTGGTCACCAAGTATCTGGGTAGAAATCTCCGCAAATCATTGAGTGCTATTCAGTGCTATTAATACAGTTAAGAGTTGTCTCTGACACTATGCAATAACAATGAAGAAGAATTTGAATGTTTCATCCTAAACAAAGAAGATGATAGTTTTCTAAAGGAAACTATTTAAAAATATTTTGTTTACTATTTGATTCTATTAAGTTTTCAAACAGTAAAAAATTAAACATTAAAAATTGAGATAGTATGGCATAATCTTTCACATATATTTGAAAAACTAATGAGGGTCTTATTAAGATGCAAAAATGAAATCAACATCAAAAAGTGATGAGAATAATAGTATTTAAGCATAAACATTATTACTTTGAACTGAGAGCATTTCCAAGTTTCAATTTTTACAGCAGCTAGATAAGAATATGTTTAAAGAAACATAGTTGAAACTATATCACTCTTGCAATAGACTGAATGCTTGTGCTCCTCCACAATTCATAGGTTGAAATATTAACTCCCAATGTGATGATATTAGGAAGTGGAACCTTTGGGAGGTGATTAGGTCATGAGCATGGAGATCTCACGAATGGGATTACCAAATAAGAAGCACCCCACAGAGTTCTCATACTCTTTTTCCACCATGTGATGACACAAAGGGAAGACAGCAGTCTGCAATGCAGAAGAGAACTCTCACCAAATTCTCCTATGCTGGCACCCTGATCTCTTCCACCCTCCAAGACTGTCAGTAATACATTTCTATTGTTTATAAGGCCTTCGATCTGTGGTACTTTGTTACAGCAGCTTGAAGGGACTAAGATTGCTCTTATATGGATGCTTTTATAAAAGAGCATCATTTATTCCATTAATGACAGATACAGTCTCTCCTACCAGGGCCCCAGCCAGTATAAATATATGGCACATTTAAATTAAGTGATATAAGGAACATCCAATAAATATATAATTTTCTAAGACATCATTAGGGAGTAGAGAAACCACAAATGGTGATATATACATGACACTAATAAAACTAGGGCACCAGATAACCAAATCCACAATCATATTAGTTGATTTAGTGACTAAATTCTACAAACATTTGACAACCAATGCCTTGCCCTCCATCCCATGCCAACACTGAAGTAAGCTTAATATCACCACATGGCATGTCTTACTTGTGCCTTATTTTTCCCAAACAAGAAGATTTTCCCTGCTCCTTAATTATATAAGCAATCCACTCCCACTTTGAGAGTTTCTTTCATGGGGCCAATTTGAGTACCAAGTACTGCATTATTCAGTACTCCAGTGAGAAATAAATGGCATACTCAGATTGGGTAACTTAAGGAGAATTTAGAGAGACTATTCCTAAAGGTTTAGGCAAATGGCAAGAGGGAGAGAATACTTGGAAACTTGCATCCAAGGCCTGAAGCAGGAGGGGTAAAAGGATGAGCTCACTCACCAGACTAGCAAATATCCGGCGGTTTCCTCTTTAAAATCTGTAATTAGTTTCTACCTATTATTTCCTTTTATCTTTTTTTCTTAAGTATAAATAAATCTGGCCAAGTATTAACTCTAGTTTTTATACTCTTTTGTATCTACACCCTTCAATTTTTCACTTTGGTATGATGTCTGATCATTTCATTCTCTTAAATTCACATTTATATTTTCTTTTTCTTTTTTATTGCATTTTAGGTTTTGGGGTACATGTGCAGAACGTGCAAGATAGTTGCATAGGTACACACATGGCAGTGTGTTTTGCTGCCTTTCTCCCCAGGCTATCCCTCCCCAGCTCCCCCGCCACTGGCCCTCCCCTATTACCCCCAATAGACCCCAGTGTGTAGTACCCCCTTCCCCGTGTCCATGTGTTCTCATTGTTCAACACCCACCTATGAGTGAGAATATGTGGTATTTCATTTTCTCTTCTTGTGTCAGTTTGCGAGAATGAGGTTCTCCAGATTCATCCATGTCCCTACAAACGACATGAACTCATCATTTTTGATTGCTGTATAATATTCCATGGTGTATATGTGCCACATTTTCCCAGTCCAGTCTATCATCAGTGGGCATTTGGGTTGGTTCCAGGTCTTTGCTATTGTAAACAGTGCTGCAATGAACATTCGTGTGCATGTGTCCTTAGAGTAGAACGATTTACAGTCCTTTGGATATATACCCAGTAATGGGATTGCTGGGTCAAATGGAATTTCTATTTCTAAGGCCTTGAGGAATTGCCACACTGTCTTCCACAATGGTTGAACTAATTTACACTCCCACCAACAGTGTAAAAGTGTTCCTATTTCTCCACATCCTCTCCAGTGTCTGTTGTCTCCAGATTTTTCAATGATCGCCATTCTAACTGGCGTGAGATGGTATCTAAATGTGGTTTTGATTTGCATCTCTCTGATGACCAGTGATGATGAGCATTTTTTCATATGTTTCTTGGCCTCATGTATGTCTTCTTTTGTAAAATGTCTATTCATATCCTTTGCCCATTTTTGAATGGGCTTGTTTTTTTCCTGTAAATCTGTTTGAGTTCTTTGTAAATTCTGGATATCAGCCCTTTGTCAGATGGGTAAACTGCAAAAATGTTTTCCCATTCTGTTGGTTGCCAATTCACTCTAGTGACTGTTTCTTTTGCCGTGCAGAAGCTGTGGAGTTTGATTAGGTCCCATTTGTCTATTTTGGCTTTTGTTGCCAATGCTTTTGGTGTTTTGATCATGAAGTCCTTGCCTACTCCTATGCCCTGAATGGTTTTGCCTAGATTTTCTTCTAGGGTTTTTATGGTGCCAGGTCTTATGTTTAAGTGTTTAATCCATCTGGAGTTAATTTTAGTGTAAGGTGTCAGGAAGGTGTCCAGTTTCTGCTTTCTGCACATGGCTAGCCAGTTTTCCCAACACCATTTATTAAACATGGAATCCTTTCCCCATTGCTTGTTTTTGTCAGGTTTATCAAAGATTGTATGGTTGTAGATATGTTATGTTGCCTCCAATGCCTCTGTTATGTTCCATTGGTCTGTATCTCTGTTTTGGTACCAGTACCATGCTGTTTTGATTACTGTAGCCTTGTAGTATAGTTTGAAGTTCGGTAGTGTGATGCCTCCTGCTGTGTTCTTTTTGCTTAGAATTGACTTGGCTATGCGGGCTCTCTTTTGGTTCCATATGATGTTCATGGTAGTTTTTTTCCAGTTCTGTGAAGAAAGTCAGTGGTAACTTGATGGGGATAGCATTGATTCTGTAAATTACTTGGGCAGTATAGCCATTTTCACGATATTAATTCTTCCTAACCATGAAAAGTTTCTCCATCTGTTTGTGTCCTCTCTTATTTAATTGAGCAGTGGTTTGTAGTTTTCCTTGAAGAGGTCCCTTACGTTCCTTGTAAGTTGTATTCCTAGGTATTTTATTCTTTTTGTAGCAATTTTGAGGCGAACCCATCTGACTACTTTGTTATAGTTCAGATCTGCCTAAATATTGAAATTAGTAATTTTTTAAAATAGATATTTTTAATGTAAAATTATGTACATAATTTTCATTTGTGGGGGCTAAGGGTTTATTCACTGTAAAAAAAGACATCATTGATCTGACAGTGCTGAGATTCATTGTTATGACCTCATTAGTCAGGTTCAATAGGGCTACAAAATTGAGATGATTATGAAAAGGTAGACGCTTCAATTATAGGGAAAGTAATCTAGGTAGTGGTGTCTTTACTAAATTTTCCTGGTACGGACATTCATTTCTTCTACTCTGGGACTTTTTATTACTCTACATTCAGTTGAAATGAACAATTATGTTAAATAGACCTTTGAAAACCAACAAATGAAGAAACTCTTAGAACTAAGAACAGAGTTCAACAGCTCTAAAACTTAATGAATCAGAATGTAATAGTAAAGAAAGCTTATCTTTATAATAATGATGGAAATATAAATACCAAGAAATAAACTTTAAAAGAAGTATGTATCACCTATATCACAGAAACCACAGAACTTAATGGAGGGACCTAAAACAAAACCTGAAGAGATGAAAAGTTGAAATGAGTTCCTTGATGACAAGTCTCAATGTAATATACTTGACAATATATTATGTCCCATCAAATTCATTTATAAAAATAATACAAATCCAATTACTTAAAATACATGGTTGGGAAAATTGTATAAAAATGTCACACACACTTACATAGAGTCAGAAGTTTCTTTAAAACATAAAAACAAGGAAGACAATTTGCACTGCTAGACATTTCTCACTAATACTTTTAGGTAGTTGCTATGTGTCATTTTCTATAATCAGTAGAGGCTGACTATAAATTTCATGTTTGTATTACTCTGGTATACAACTTCTCCTTTAAAAGTGGACAAACGGCTTAGAAATAACTAAATATACAATAATAGGCAATTATGTAAATAATTTTAGCAAATTTATAACATGAAATCCTGTGAATCACTGAAAGAATAATTAACTTGGGAAATACTCATAGTATAAATCAATGATAAACAGTACAAAAGGTAAACTATATGTCCAACATAATCCTATATAAATATATATGATCACAAAAAGACTAGAAGGTACTATATTAAATTATTAATGATAATGTAATCTCAAAGTAGCAGATTTACTTTCCTTGTTTAATCTTTTTGAAAACATATTTTTCCTATCAGAAAAACTCCCTCAAATTAGGTTCAGTAAAACTCTCTTAATGCCCCTCCATTCCTTCTCTAAACATCTGATTCCCATCCACACTGAGGGCTTGTAGTTAAGATGATGCTCTCCAAGACATTCCAGCACGAATGCTCCAACAGTTAAATCATGTTTATCAAGGGCCCATTATTGTTTCCCAAGCCTGTTTATGCCAGTTACTCTTATTATTGTTATTCTGTAATTTAATTGACTAGCATGTAAATAGATGGAACAGGAGCAGGGAAACAGATGTTGTTTCTAACAACCAAGTTAAAGATTGGAAAAGACTCCATAAAGTCCAGTCAGTTAAAAGGCAAGAAAGAGAGACAGGAGACAGACACAGAAAGACAAAAATAGGGAGAAGAGTGACAGAATAGAGAGGAGAAGGGAGGAGGAGAAGGAGAGGAGGAAGAGAAAGAAGAAAGGGGGAAAGGAGGGACAGAGGGGGAAAGGGAGGGAAAGAAAGAGAGGGAGACAGAGGAAGAGAAGGAAGAGAATAGAGGAAGGGAGGGAGGGAGGAAGGGCGAGACAGACAGTGGGAGGGAGGGAGAATCACCTACATGTTTCCTGGACTAAAAATTATTTAAATTGCAAGAAGAAATGATAAAAATCTAGAAAGATTCAGGACACAAATTACTTTGCAAGTGTATTTAAGTTCTCTAATAACTTAAAGAAACTGATGCTAGAACAGTAAATGCTGTACTGTCGGTGTGATTTATGGGAAAAAAAAAAGCATAAGTAACCTAATCAATGGGCACACACCAAAAGATATGACCTGGATTCTAGACCAAAATATTGGTGAAAAATGCATATTTAGGGTTTTAAAACAAAATATTTAAAATCAATGAGTAGTTTTTCTTTTTTCTGAGTCCCCTAACCAAACTTTTTCTTTAATCATCTACCAATGCTGAAAGATTAATAGGACCATGACTATGCTGTGCTACTGTTAAAGTTGTAGGTTTAATCTGCATTATGGCAGAGTAGAAAAAACATAGGATGGGGTCTTGTGATCGAAGTTATAGTACTCAGTTGCTAACTATCTGTGGACTTCTGTGCAAGTGTCTTAACCTCTCCACTTTAATTTCCTTATTTGTAAATGAGAACATTTGGCTAGAAAATTGGCTCAAAAGACATTTGTACTTTTTGTAACAATCTATGATTTGTGAATAAACATTTATAAAGTAACAAATAAGCTTACAACAGTAGAAAACAGCCCTTTTTTGGAGAACATAGGGAAAAAAGGGCATATAAATTTAGCTCTATCTAAATTTTTATGCAGAGAAGTACAAAAATCACTCTTATAAACTTGAGTAAATATAATAAATTTATATATTTAATATTTAAAATCATTGTTAAGATTTTGAGAAACTTACCTTCTTAAAGTTAAATCTGGTCTGAAAGTATTTTATTGTTAAAGAACTTAACACAACTAAACTACAAGTCTAGATCTATTACCTGGTAAAAGTCTGGTATCCTGGAAAAGTCTTCTAACCATAACTTGCCAAGAAAACATCTACTTTGTCATTTACTCCCTACCAAACCCAATCCTAGGGCATGAATTAAACCAGTAATATTCTGAACAATTGAAGAGTGGGCAGAAACATGTTCCATAAATTAACAGTTAATAGTTACAATGTTGGCAAGGAAACTATAATGCCTGCAGTGACCTCTCTGTTCACAGGCCCACTGGCCACAAATTGTCCAGAGAACTGCAATTAACATTCCTGGTTTATTTTTAAGGCCTCTATATCCTGCTGAATTGCATATTCACAAGCAGATCACAAATGGAAGATTTAAAATGTCCACCCTAAATTAGTTCATATGTCCTGAGGGAAAAATGCCCCAAATATCTTAATAACCAAGTTGTGTTTTATATAAAAAGCAATCAGAAGGAAGTCACTCAACCAGCTGATTAGTAACTCTATACAGAGCTAAGTTTAGCCTTAAAACTGAAAGGGCACAGAAATACACGCTGCAAGCAAAATCTGTTCCATTTTCAGTAAGTTTAGCTTATCCAAATCCTTAAGACAAAAACCAATAAAAATAGGATAAAGAGGCATAAATGACATATATTTCATTTTAACACTTAATTTTTTGATTTTCATATAACATCTTTCATACTCTGTTTTTTGAGAGATGACGGCCACAGTGGAAATAACCTAAGAACCTAAAGTTAGGATTTGAGACAAGTTCCTTATTTTTTTAGATGTCTTACTTGGAATAAGTCAGTTAACCTATCAGAATTCCAACTGCATCCATCTTTCCCAAGTGTTTTCATCAAAAACATTGGAAAACATTCACAAGCTGTTGAATCCTACTCAGAACTGAAACTCTGTTCACAAATTTTTAGCCAAAGCAAATAAGTAAAGTAAAATAAGACCTGTAGATATTGAAAACTAGTAGAAAACAATTTCCAGTGGTAATATTACATTTAAAAAATCAATATATTTAACCAGAAAACAGCTATAAATAATACAAGTATTCAGTATATTGTACAGTTAGAATATATCATCACTAGCTAGTAAGAAATCATAAAGAACTAAGTCCATTCATAATACCAAAGTGACAACGAAAAAGCCAATGTGTTATATATGCAATGATTATAAATGTCCTAACAAGACATTTATAGGACCTTTATGAAGAAAACTACAAAGCTTCACTAAAAGAGGTAAGATAGTAAATGATCAAGTAAAGCTAATGAACTTTCTAATAGAAAGAGTAATAATGAGCAAATTGCATTATCAGATGTTAAAATACATTTAAATATAATGTAATTTAATCAGATATTACTAAGCTACATGTTTAACTAAGACAAAATTACATCTAAGTATACAGAGATGCTAATGTGTGAAAGGTGATAAAATTAGTGGGTAAAACAGATTCTTCATAAATGTTGCTGGGCCTCTCCATCTTGAACTTGGTACCTAAAAATACAAGTGGATTTGGATGTGAACAGATGTTTCATGTGAGAAAAAATGGATGTGAACAAATGTTTCAATATATAAAAATAATTATATAGCTCATATTTTCAATAGTTATCAACACTATAAGATACCATTTATCACTTATCAAATTAACAAAATTCAATACACACATAATATTTCACATGCATGAGTATGTGTACGTGTAATAGCCTGTTAAGAATTTGGAGAAATGAAGCATTATTATGGACTCAGTGGTTATATAAACGTTTACAACCTATCTGAAGGAAATTTATGCATCAAGGGCCATATGTTAATCCTCCTGACTAATTATCTTAGGGAAAGGACTAATTATTGTGACAAAAAAACAGCATGCAGTTGTGTTTTTTATATACTTATGATGTATTAGAAAACAATATCCAAAAACTTTTTAAAATTTTTTGACATTAACAAACTGCCTAGTTCAGGGCTATATTCTCAGTGCCTAGTACCTGACACATTATAAGGGCTTAATAAATAATATTTGAATAAAAGAATGAAGGTTCTCTCATGAAAAGATGTTAAAAGATCCACATCTTTTTAAGAAAATATTATACAGATATTTAGGATAATAATTGTAAAAATATCAAAACATGAATATATACTGTAATAAATAAATAGAATATAAATATTATGTAGTTTTATGTATATTATGGTTAAACTAAGTAAAAATACATATGCATATAAAAATAACAGAAGAAGCTATATTAAGATAAGCCCAACTGTGAGAAGATGATGGTGAGTTATTATTAATCACGAAATGTTGGAGAAGTCATAACCCAAACAGGCCTAATTTTCCTTATCTGTTATATGTGTATGACTTTATAAAGAGACATGAGTAAGATAACACCATTTTACAAATTACAAAGTACTTCATCAATATTAAGTAGTAATTATCACGATTCACCACAAATTATGATCTTCCCTGATTACTGGTATTTATATGCTTTAAATTAGTTACTATTTCCTCTTTGGCTTAATGCTTTCCCTGGAAAAATATAAGCCAACTTTTGTAAGAAAGAAAAGAAAGGTTTTATACACACACACATACACACACAAGAGAGACAGAGAGAGTGGAAGTGAGAGAGAGAGAGAGAGAGAGAGACAGAGACAGACAGAGAGAGGCACCATACAATGACCTTCAGTCAGTGACAGACCACATATACGGTGGTAGTCCAAGATCATAACAGGGCTGAAAAATTCCTATTACTAGTGATGTCATAGCCATCATAATGTCACAGTGAAATTACTTTTAAAAAAAATAAATGTATTAGAAAAAGGACTCAAGATGGCACGGTGAGAACAACCCAGGATTGAATCTCTTGGTGAACATGCGGAGGGTGAGTCAGGGCCGCATTTCCAGATGGATCTTTGTGGCCCACAGAACGGGGAAATTCCCAGGTATAAAAGAGACGTGGGGCGCCAGCGCAGCAGTTTTGGCCGGTGCAGCCAGCAGCCGGTGCTGCAGTGCAGCAGCGCTCTACAGTGCTCCGCACAAAGCGCACAGGTCCGGGTGCCCTGTTGAACCGGCAATCTGAGACTTGAGAGGGCAGATTGGCCTTTCCATCTGATTGAACGGGACTTAGACAGTGAGCCAGGCCAGGAGATTCCAGGAAAACGGAGTTTGGGCCAGCGCAGTGGGATAAACAAAACGGAGATTCCAAACACTCCAGATGGAGAGTTTCACTGTGGGCACAGCTGAACCCAGAATGGTGCAGCTCTGTGGGGGAGGGGCGTCGGCCATTACCTAGGCAATCTGCCCCTACTGATGTACATTCCCATTGCTGATGCAGCCTGCCGTTCCCGAGGCAACCCGCCACAACAGAGATACTCTGCCACAGGGCATAGCCCATGGCAGCAGGGCGGAGACCACAGCAGGAGGGCAGAGCTAGCAGCAACAGGGCAGACCTCGCACCAGCAGGGTGGAGCCTCGGCAGGAAAATAGTGACTAGACTGCCTCCTAGCTGGGCAGGAAAGCACAACAGACACTCATAAAGAAAGCCCCGAGAAAGAGCATCTGAGAAAAAAAAAAGGGTTTTTTTATGAGTTCTGTTGCAGCAGAATTAAACGTAGCAGCCTAACAGCCCTGAATGAACAACAGAGCTCACAGATCAGACTTGAGCTCCTATAAAGTACAGACTGTCTCCTCAAGCAGCTCCCTGACCCCTCTATATCCAGAAGACTGACATTTGGCAGGCATCATTCTGGGACAAAGATAGCAGAAAAAAAAACTGGTAGCATCCCTCACTGTTCCGCAGCTGCTATAGGTGCACCCCAGACAAGCAGGGCCTGGAGTGGACCTCAGCAGTCCTACAGTGGAGGGGCTAGACTGGTAGAAGGAAAACCAAGTAACAGAACTACTTCATCATCAACAATCTGGGCGTCCACTCAGAGACCCAATCGAATAATCAGCAATTACTCAGACGACAGGTGGATAAATCCACAAAGATGGGAAGAAACCAGTGAAAAAAGGAGGAAAACACCCGAAACCAAAACACCTCACCTCCTACAAAGGAACAAAACTCCTCACCAGCAAGGGAACAAAGCTGGATGGAGAATGACTGTGATGAAATGATGGAATTAGACTTCAGAAGGTGGATAATGAGTAACTTTTGTGAGCTAAAAGAACATGTTTTAAATCAATGCAAACGAACTAAGAACATTGAAAAAAGATTCGAGGAAATGATAACAAGAATGGATAACTTAGAGAGGAATATGAATGACTTGAAGGAGCTGAAAAACACAATACAAGAACTTCACGAAGCATGCACAAGTTTCAACAGCTGAATGGACCAAGCAGAAGAAAGAATATCAGAAGTCGAAGATCAACTCAATGAAATAAAATGAGAAACCAAGATTAGAGAAAAAAGTGCAAAAAGGAATGAACAAAGTCTCCAAGAAATGTGGGACTATGTGAAGAGACCTAACCTGCGTTTGATAGGTGTACCAGAATGTGACGAACAGAATGAATCCAAGCTGGAAAATACTCTTCAGGATATTATCCAGAATAATTTCCCCCACCTAGCAAGACAGGCCAACACTCAAATGCAGGAAATACAGAGAGCACCACAAAGATATTCCACAAGAAGAGCAACCACAAGGCACATAATCATCAGATTCACCAGGGTTGAAATAAAGGAGAAAATACTAAGGGCAGCCAGAGAGAAAGGTCAGGTCACCCACAAAGGGAAGCCCATCAGACTCACAGCAGATCTCTCAGCAGAAACCCTACAAGCCAGAAGAGAGCGGGGGCCAATATTCAACATCCGTAAAGAAAAGAACTTTCAACACAGAATTTCATATTCAGCCAAACTGAGCTTCATAAATGAAGGAAAAATAAAATCCTTCGTGAACAAGCAAGTACTCAGAGATTTTGTCACCACCAGGCCTGCTTTACAAGAGCTCCTGAAAGAGGCACTACACATAGAAAGGAACAACCAGTACCAGCCATTCCAAAATCACACTAAATGCTAAAGAGCATCAACATAATGAAGACTCTACATTAACTAATGGGCAAAACAGCCAGCTAGCATCAAAATGGCAGTATCAAATTGACACATAACAATATTAACCCTAAATGTAAATGGACTAAATGCACCAATCAAAAGACACAGACTGGCAAATTGGATAAAAAACCAAAACCCATCAGTGTGCTGTATCCAGGAAACACATCTCACATGCAAGGATACACAAAGGCTCAAAATAAAGGGATGGAGGAAGATTTACCAAGCAAATAGCAAAAAAAAGCAGAAGTTGCAATTCTCATCTCTGATATAATAGATTTTAAAGCAACAAAGAACAAAAGAGACAAAGAAGGCCATTACATAATGGTAAAAGGATCGATACGAGAAGAGCTAACGATCCTAAACATATATGGACCCAATACCGGAGCACCCAGATACATAAGGCAAGTTCTTAATGATTTACAAAGAGAATTAGACTCCCACACAATAATAGTGGGAGACTTTAACACTCCACTGTCTAAATTAGACAGATCAACCAGACAAAAATTTAACAAGGATATCCAGGGCTTGAACTCAGACTTGGAACAAGCAAACCTGATAGACATTTACAGAACTCTCCACCCCAAATCCACAGAATACACATCTTCTCAGCACCACATCACACCTACTCTAAAATTGACCACATAATTGGAAGTAAAGCACTCCTCAGCAAATGCAAAACAACTGAAATCATAACAAACAGTCTCTCAGACCATAGTGCAATCAAGTTAGAACTCAGCATTCAGAAACCAACCCAGAACCGCACAGCTTCATGAAAACTGAACAACTGGCTCTTGAATGTTGAATGGATAAACAATGAAATGAAGGCAGAAATAAAGAAGTTCTTTGAAACTAATGAGAATGAAGACATAACATGCCAGAATCTCTGGGACACATTTAAAGCAGTATCTAGAGAAAAATATATAGCAATAACTGCCCATATGAGGAGAATGCAGAGATCCAAAATGGACACCCTATCATCAAAATTGAAAGAGCTAGAGGAGCAAGACCAAAAAAACTCAAAACGTAGCAGAAGACAAGACATAACTAAGATCAGAGCTGAACTGAAGGAGATAGAGACACGAAAAACCCTTCAAAAAATCAATAAATCCAAGAGCTGGTTTTTTGAAAAGATCAACAAAATAGACAGACCACTAGCCAGATTGATTAAAAATAAGAGAGAACAACCAAATAGATGCAATAAATAATGATAAAGGGGAAATCACCACAGATTCCACAGAAATTCAAACCATCATTAGAGAATATTACAAACAACTCGATGCATATAAACTAGTAAACCTGGAAGAAATGGATAAATTCCTGGACTCCTGTGTCCTCCCAAGCCTAAACCAGGAGGAAGCTGAAACTATGAATAGACTAATAACAAGGTCAGAAGTCGAGGCAGCAATTAAAAGCCTACCACACAAAAAAAGCCCAGGTCCAGATGGGTTCACAGCCAAATTCTACCAGACACACAAAGAGGAGCTGGTACCATTCCTTCTGAAACTATTCCAAATAATCCAAAAAGATGGAATCCTTCCCAAATCATTTTATGAGACCAACGTCATCCTGATACTAAAACCCGGCAGAGACCCAACAAGAAAAGAAAACTTCATGCCAATTTCCATGATGAACATAGATGCAAAAATCTTCAATAAAATATTGGCAAGCCGATTGCAACAGCAAATCAAAAAACTTATCCATCATGATCAAGTAGGATTCATCTCGGGGATGCAAGGCTGGTTGAAGATACGCAAGTCTATAAATGTAATTCACCACATAAACAGAACCAAAAACAAAAACCACATGATTATCTCAATTGACACAGAGAAGGCATTTGACAAAATTCAACAGCCCTTTATGCTAAAAACCCTCAATAAACTCGGTATCGATGGAACGTATCTCAAAGTAATAAAAGCTATTTATGACAAACCAACAGCCGATATCATACTGAATGGGCAAAAACTGGAAGCATTCCCTTTGAAATGCAGCACTAGACAAGGATGCCCTCTTTCACCACTCCTATTCAATATAGTACTGGAAGTTCTAGCCAGAGCAATCAGGCAAGAAAAAGAAATAAAGGGTATTCAAATAGGAAAGGTGGGAGCCAAATTGTCTCTATTTGCAAACTACATAATAGTATATCTAGAAGACCCCATTGTCACAGCCCAATAACTCCTGAAACTGATAAGCAACTTCAGCAAAGTCTCAGGATATAAAATCAATGTGCAAAAATCACAAGCATTCCTCTACACCAATAACAGACTTAAAGAAAGCCAAATCAAGAATGAATTGCCATTCACAATTGCTACAAAAAGAATAAAATACCTAGGAATACAACTCACAAGGAATGTAAGGGACCTCTTCAAGGAAAACTACAAACCACTGCTCAACGAAATAAGAGAGGACACAAACAGATGGAGAAACATTCCATGTTCATGGTTAGGAAGAATTAATATCATGAAAATGGCTATACTGCCCAAAGTAATTTACAGAATCAACGCTATCCCCATCAAGCTACCATTGACTTTCTTCACAGAACTGGAAAAAACCACCATGAACTTCATATGGAACCAAAAGAGAGCCCGCATAGCGAAGTCAATTCTAAGCAAAAAGAACACAGCGGGGGGCATCACACTACCGGATTTCAAACTATACTACAAGGCTACAGTAATCAAAACAGCATGGTACTGGTACCAAAACAGAGATATAGACCAATGGAACAGAACAGAGGCATCGGAGGCAACACTACATATCTACAACCATACAAACGTTGATAAAACTGATAAAAACAAGGAATGGGGAAAGGATTCCCTGTTTAATAAATGGTGTTGGGAAAACTGGCTAGCCATGTGCAGAAAGCAGAAACTGGACCCCTTCCTGACACCTTACACTAAAATTAACTCCAGATGGATTAAAGACTTAAACATAAGACCTGGCACCATAAAAACCCTAGAAGGAAATCTAGGCAAAACCATTCAGGACATAGGAGTAGGCAAGGACTTCATGAACAAAACACCAAAAGCATTGGCAACAAAAGCCAAAATAGACAAATGGGACCTAATCAAACTCCACAGCTTCTGCACAGCAAAAGAGACAGTCACTAGAGTGAATCAGCAACCAACAGAATGGGAAAACATTTTTGCAGTTTACCCATCTGACAAAGGGCTGATATCCAGAATTTACAAAGAACTCAAATAGATTTACAGGAAAAAAACAAACAAGCCCATTCATTAATGGGCAAAGGATATAAACAGACACTTTACAAAAGAAGACATACATGAGGCCAACAATCATATGAAAAAATGCTCATCATCACTGGTCATTAGAGAGATGCAAATCAAAACCACATTTAGATACCATCTCACGCCAGTTAGAATGGCGATCATTAAAAAATCTGGAGACAACAGATGCTGGAGAGGATGTGGAGAAAAAGGAACACTTTTACACTGTTGGTGGGAGTGTAAATTAGTTCAACCATTGTGGAAGACGGTGTGGCGATTCCTCAAGGCCTTAGAAATAGAAATTCCATTTGACCCAGCAATCCCATTACTGGGTATATATTCAAAGGACTATAAATCGTTCTACTCTAAGGACACATGCACACGAATGTTCATTGCAGCACTGTTTACAATAGCAAAGACCTGGAACCAACCCAAATGCCCATTGATGATAGACTGGACTGGGAAAATGTGGCACATATACACCATGGAATATTATGCAGCAATCAGAAATGATGAGTTCATGTCGTTTGTAGGGACATGGATGAATCTGGAGAACATCATTCTCAGCAAACTGACACAAGAACAGAAAATGAAATACCGCATATTCTTACTCATAGGTGGGTGATGAAAAATGAGAACACATGGACACAGGGAGGGGAGTACTAAACACGGGGGTCTATTGGGGGGAAAAGGGGAGGGCCAGCAGGGGGTGGGGGAGGTGGGGAGGGATAGCCTGGGGAGAAATGCCAAATGTGGGTGAAGGGGAGAAAGGAAGGAGCAAAACACACTGCCATGTGTGTACCTATGCATCTGTCTTGCATGTTCTGCACATGTACCCCAAAACCTAAAATGCAATAAAAATTTAAAAAAAAATTTATTGTAGCCTAAGTGTACAGTGTTTATAAAGTCTACAGTAGTGTACAGTAATGTCCTAGGCCTTCACATTCACTCACCACTCACTCCTGGACTCACTCAGAGCAACTTCCACTCCTGCAAGCTACATTTCTGGTAAGTGCCCTATCCAGGTGTAACATTTTTCATCTTTTATACCATATTTTTACTGTGCCTTTTCTGTGTTTATATATGTTTAAACTAATACTTACCACTGTGTTACAGTTGCCTATAGTATTTAGTATAGTAACAGGCTGTACAAGTTTTTAGCCTAAGAGCAATAGGCTATACTCTATAGAGTAGATGTGTAGTAGGCGATACCATCTAGGTTTGTGTAAGAACACTCTGATTTTCATACAATGACAAAATCACTTAATACCTCATTTCTCAAAACATATCCCCATCATTAAATGACACATAACTGTGTGTGTGTGTGTGTGTGTGTGTGTGTGTGTGTGTGTGTGTGTGTGTGACTTAATGATGTGGGATACATTCTTATATCTGTGTGTCACACATATATACACATACACTCATGTGTCATTTTATGTGTGTATACACACACACACATATAATCTTTTAGTTTATCATTTACCATCTTTTATTTTCTCCTTAAATGTAAGTAAGAAATTTAGACTACATTAGGGATGGCTGTATCTAACAATGCATTTCAAGTCAAAGCTTAGTCATAACCCTGCTGCCAAGTGGAAAGATAGCAAACTGCTTTAAGGAAAATCGGATCTCTCCTTAAGTGAAACAATCCAGTGTCTCATAATCTGCATGTCATTAAATTCTCATCACCAATATTATTTTAGAGACTATAGTTTATAATAGGATATCTTGAGCATGTCTATGGTAAAGATAAATAAATTAGACTCTCCTGGCTAAACTCTGGTTATCACATAAGCAATGTTTTCAAAGATTGCATGAGCTTTGCCCATTCATTTTGATCACTAGATATTGAATACCATTGTGTTGGCTTAATATATTTTCTACTGGTTTTTATAATTATTATTTAAAATGTGTGTAATAGTTAATAGAATTGATGTTAATTGAGCAGTTACTGTGTGCTAAACACATGTATGATCAATAAGAATAAAGGTGTGAAATAAAGTTTCTACTAATTACAAATCTACATCTGACTTCAGTGAATACATTTTAATATTAACAACTATTCAAAGCAAAAAATTATAAAGTGAAAAAAGATCTAATGGAAATTGATTTTCAATTTATAAGTACAGTAAGAAATAAGTTGCTCAAAAGATAGCCCTCCCCCAAAAGTTATGACAATTTTCACTCAACATTTAATGTTCTACCCTATGAAGTTTGTCATTTATTACAATATAAATTTCTTCCCTTGCTCCACAATACAGGATGGGGCTATGTTCTCTGCTGCTAGCTCCCATAGTGCCTGATACAGGACAATACATGTTGGTATATGCTCAATAAACATAATTTTGTAGACTGGGTAATTGCTATTTATTCTGCCATATTACCTTTTCCAAATGATAAGAGTATGAAATTTAACAACTTAGATTTTAAACATAAGATTGGTGATTTGATCAGTTCAAAAGCACAGACACAGCATTTGAGGGATTAATCTCTGCATGCAAGTGGAATAAATAGTTTCTTACATAGTAGGTCTCTTTCCTGGTAACATCTACATGTAGCTTTTTGTCTGAATCTAAACAGTATAGGTAATTTAAGAATATGAATTATAATTGGAATCTACTGGGAAGTAATCTTCCAAGTAGATCAGAATACTTTGGGGTTGGATGAAACTTATTCAAAGTATACAGATTCTTCTCTAGTCAATAATTTCCAATTTGTAGCAGATGTATAAAAATTTCCAATAAAGATATGACTATATATATAATTATATGAATACTTTTTTCTTACTGTATATATGGATAAAATACATTTTTAGCAGTAAATCACACTAAGATTTATTTTGTATTTCCAATAGACCAGGATACAGCATACATAATAAATTATGTAAAACAAAAAATATCCTAGAAATAATTAACTAAACACATTGAGTTCTTCCTGTATCAAGATATTTTCCATATCAGTAGATGGGGTGGACATATTGTTTCCCATTTTATTTTCTCAAAATAATACTTATGCTTTCAGAAGATTTCACCGAAGTAGCTCTTGGGAATTACAAAGTCTTCAGAACTATTCTATTTGTAATATTTTATATTTTTACAACCATCAGAGTTTAGACTTTCAGTTTACAGGGTCATCTCTCAAAGACCTTACCCAACATGCAACCTTTGTAGACCATATACTGTTCATCAGGAACTCAGTTATGACTAGGCAAAATGTTGTCTTGACTGGAATTTGCTCCTTAACAGATATTCAGTCTCCAGGACATAACACTAAATAGAAAACAAGGTAAGTAGTTTGAATTAGATTAACTTTGGGTTCTCAATTCTATAGTTCCCCCAGGAAATAAGGTGACGGCCTTCTTCAATAGTTTTGCATTCTCTTTTAATGTTGAACAGTCCCACAGCCTTCATCCCAGCAATTCTAAGTGTAGGTATTTGCCTAAAGGAGGCTGGAGCTCACATGCTAGATAGAAGATGTGTCCAAGAATGTGGATAGTATCACTTATACCAGCAAAAAGGTAAAACACCAAAAGTCTGCTGACAGGAGAAGAAATTTTAAAATTTGGTTTATACACATGATTTAACTAAAATGAATGAACTACAACTGCATGCAACAACATAGATTAATTTTAGGAGCATGATGCTGCGTTAAAAAAAAGCATGTTTCTGCAGACTTTGTATAGCATGACACCATATTTTATAAAGCCCAAAACTAGCAAAGCTAAACAATATATTCTCTAGACACACATACATATATTAAAATATTTTTAAAAATAAAAATGGTAGGCCGGGCACGGTGGCTCATGCCTGTAATCCCAGCACTTTGAGAAGCTGAGGCAGGTGGATCATGAGGTCAAGAGATCGAGACCATCCTGGTCAACATGGTGAAA
Source organism: Callithrix jacchus (assembly GCF_049354715.1). Classification (NCBI taxonomy): domain Eukaryota; kingdom Metazoa; phylum Chordata; class Mammalia; order Primates; family Cebidae; genus Callithrix; species Callithrix jacchus. The sequence goes on along the minus strand of NC_133511.1, from coordinate 37,982,022 downwards.
CCCCGTCTCTACTAAAAATACAAAAAAAAAAATTAGCTGGGCATGGTGGCATGTGCCTGTAATCCCAGCTACTCAGGAAGCTGAGGCAGGAGAATTGCCTGAACCCAGGAGGCGGGGGTTGCAGTGAGCTAAAATCGCACCATTGCACTCCAGCCTGGGTAACAAGAGTGAAACTCCGTCTCAAAATAAAATAAAATTAAATTAAAAGGGTGAAATGATGAACAAAATATTCAGAACAGTCATTACCCTATAGTAGGGAGGGCAGTGGGGGTGAGTGAAGGAAGGAACACATAGGTAGGTGCAAGGTTTTTTGAACTGACTGTACCAAGCTATACCATGGTCAAGCCATCGAGACCCCTGTGACCCACACATACACCTCCAGAAAAAAAGAATGGCCAGCTCTGCCACTGTTCTTGCCTCAACTGTTCCTGCCTTAACTGATAAGCCAACCTTGTGATACTAGACCTTGAACCGGCAACAAAAGAAAAAGAATGGCTAGCTCCTGCAGTACCTAATTAACTGACCTTGAAATATTCTGCCTTTGCACTGCCTCAACTGTTCCTGCCTTAACTGGTAAGCCAACCTTGTGACGCTAGACCTTGAACTTTGTGACAACCCCCTCCCACCTGGGCACCTCCCCACCACCAGCTTGCAAAAACCACGCTGAACGGTAACTTCTGTCCCCTGCCTACCCTAAACCTATAAAACCAATTCCTATCCCACTGCTGTCTGATGACTCTCTTTTCGGACTCAGCCCACCTACACCCAGGTGAATAAACAGCATTGTTGCTCACACAAAGCCTGTTTAGGTGTTCTCTTCATTCAGAGCGTGCCTAACATTTGGTGCTGAGACCCAAGACAGAGGTACTCCTTTGGGAGACTGACTCCGTCCCTGCTCTTCCTCTGAGAAGAGACCCACCTGTGACCTCAGTGCATCAGACCAGCCCAACAACCCTCTTGCCACCTTCAGATCAGGTAAGCAGTCTCTCCCTCTCTCTCTCTCCCTTTAAATCCTCCTCCTTGTAAACAGAAAAAGGAGACAAGTCTCTCCGTTTCTCTCTCTTCCTCTAAATCCTTTTCCTTCTAAGTACAGAAAAGGAGACAAGCCTCTCTCCCTCTCTCTCTCTTTTCCTTTAAATTCTCTCCTAACTAAATATAAAGGAGACACGCTTTATCCATGCATTCAAACACTCCAACACTGATCATGGACTCGGGAAGACAGTCTTTCCTTGGTGTCTGGTCAACAGCGGGAATGACTGCCTTGACCACTCACCCACATTACAGCCCAGGACTCAGGCAGGGACACCTACTGAAAACCCTGCTAGCTGCTCTCCTCCCTTTCTCCTCTTCTCTACTCCTCTCCTTAAAACTTAGATCATAATTAGTCATCATATGATGCTTTATTTTGTGTGCGTGTGTGTATATATATATATATATATATATATATTCCTCAGTATATATCAATATTATATTAAAAATAAAGGTAAAATAAATATAATTTTTAAAATATTATTTTTAAAAGTGACTACTATGAGTGATCCAGTAAATACTATTCTCCTCTAACGTTTTAAGTAATAAAGTAGTTTTCTTGTTCATTTATTTATTATTTATTCTCCACTTACTGAGAAATATAATGAGTTGGCACTATGCTAGATACTAGAAATTCAGAGCTAAATAAGATGGCCAGTGCTCGTGAAGAGCTCACAGTCCAGTGGAAGAATTTTAACAACTGATGACAGTTCCCCATGAGTAGGAAGGACAAGTAAGATATTATATGAAAAAAACTGGCACATAGTGAGTGCTTAAAAATTAACTCTATTTTTATTATTACTGCTATTATTGTTACTTGAGCTGGGGTAAAATGCCCTGAGGACATGGACACTGGGCACTTGATGTTCTTCAACAGGTAAATTTTTTCTTCCTAACCCAACGTGTACATAATAATGAATGCTTCTGCTTCACACGGCGCCTCTGAGTAAGCAGAATTTGAAAGGTAAGAGAACAAAGTAAACCAAATATTATTTAATCTGAGCTCTACACCATACTGCCTGTTCTATTAATATTTACTCTCTTTATAAATGTTTGCCCTACACTTTGGTCTAATAATTCTAAGAATGTAGTTTCCTCACAGAGTTCTACATATCTTTAGAAAATCAAAACTAGAAATAGTTTATGGGACAAATAGAAGAACCGAAAAGCAACTATAACATAAGAGACTTTCAACTCTGTTTATTGAGTCAAACGGCCTTTGAAATCCACTAGCCCACCTCTTAAAGTGACATAAGGTGAAATATTTTGTCAGATAAAGTGACTCCTACATACATCAGTTGATGACGCTTTGTTCTGAGATTAAAGTGTAAGAACAATCTATTAACTGAGCAGTATTAAAGCTTAAAAGGATGAAATTTATCGGAAAAACTACACATTTCTGTACAACTTTCAGGAAATAATTACTCTCATTGTATAGATAAAACTGAATTAAGATTAGGCTCATGCCTGTAATCCTAATACTTGGGGGGCTGAGGCCAGTGGATCACCTGAAGTCAGGAGTTCAAGGCCAGCCTGGACAACATGGTGAAGTCCAGTCTCTACTATAAATACAAAAAAATTAGCCAAGCATGGTGATGGGTACCTGTAATCCCAGCTATATGGGAGGCTGAGGCAGGAGAACCACTTAACCTGGGAGGTGGGGGTTACAGCGAGCCAAAATCATGCCACAGTACTCCAGCCTGGGAAACAAAGAAAGACTCTGTCTCAATAAATGAATAAATAACTTTATTTATGAATTCTTCATTCATGGTCAAAAATATTTTATTCAGGTTTCAGTGGACAATAATACACAAAGCCCGAAATCATATAAAAGCAAGAGTTTAGATGCCAGCCATGCAGGTTCCAATCATTTCCTCAACCTAGTAATACTCACTGCTGTAAATTCCAAAAATATCTCCACCAAATGGTAATTAGAAAAAAAGAAACAATTCCAGCCATTGGCACAGGTTTCTCCCATAAACAGAGCCCTGTGGGCACATTTCACACGAGGCCATCTGTTGTTTCATGATGGTGAGTTAATAGATGGTTGAGACAAGCAAGAGTAACTCATTATTCAAAGATCCCTCTCAAAATGAAGTTCTAGTTGAACCGTGTAGGCTCTATACTCTGTTTTACTAGAGTCAGGGGAAAGGAAGTATTCTTATCTAATCCTTTTTACCTTTTTGTTTTACTTTCTAAAAACAGCCAAAAACAAAAGTGAAATAATCCCTCTAGTAGTAAAATAGATCACAGGCCAAGGTGGCCAAGCTAAAATTGCTTGATGTGGATTTGGAAAAGGTAGAAAACATTCAGAATTATAAAATAAATAGGCAGGAAATTCAGCCAGTAATCATAGTTGCCAGATAAAATACAGATATATAGTTAAATTTTAATTTCAGATGGACAATGATTTTTTACTATAGTATGACCCACACAATATTTGGGATATACTTATACTAAAATATTAGTTGCTATTTATCTGAAATTCAAATGTAACTGGGCATCATGTATTGTATCTGCTAAATTTGGCAACTCTATTAGTAATGAATTCTAAAAATTATACAGCAGTGTCTGACTGGGCTCAAAATAGAAATCCTGATTGCCATACAGTAAATAATAATATACTCACCAAAAAAATAGTACAGTGCAACAATAACAATATAGGATATAGGGTATTAGGGTGAATATGATCATTCTAACAGTCTAAATTTTTAGGCTATAGCAATGTATTCAGTTAAAAAATATGCTGAAACTTTGGGGGTTATAGCATAAGCTTGTATACTGAAAAATCTCATCACTTCTATTGCCAACCATTCAGATGACTTTTTAACATATCCCTGTTAAACATATGTCATCACTTAATTACTTTTTCATTATTGTCTTTATTCTTTCATGAACTATCCCAGGTACTTTTTAAAGCACTGGAAATAGAGTAGAAAACAAAATAAAGCTCTATCCATGTGAAGCTTACCTTCCAGTGAGAGAAGACAGAAAACAAGTGAGTAGATGGAACTATAATACCTCAGAGAATAAGTGAATCAAAGAAAAACGAAGCAAGTAAGGGAGATAGAGAGTTTTGGGAGATGGCATGAGTTATGGTATTTACATTGGGTAGCAGGGGAAGGCCTCTCTGATAAGGTGACATTTCAGCAGAGACCCATAAAATATGAGGGAGCAAGTCATGCAGGTGAAAAAGTAAGAATGAAGGTCCTGAGATTGATAAATCCCTGCTGCAGTTTACAGACAGCAGGAGACCAGTGTGACCAGAGTTAAGTGACTAAAGAGGAGAGAGGTAGAGGATGAAGTCAGGGAGTTGGTGATAGGAGCAGTCCTTAAAACGACTTAAGATTTTACACAAAGGGAAACAAGAAGCTCCAAAGTTTTTAACTTTATCCAAGATCCATGATTCTTCAGTTCAGTAGAGTCACCTCAGGCTCTGTATGGAGGATAAACTTCAGGCTGGTAAGGGAAGAGTCAGGGAGAGCTGTCAAGAGGCACTGCCATCAGCCAGGCAAGAGATGACATGGCCCAGGATCAGGTGGAGGCTTGCAGCAGGGAAGGACATGAGAAGCAGTTGCACATGAATGCATTTTGAAGGTTCGTCAACTAGAAGGAAGAAAGGATATGCAATTCCTGCCTTCAAGGATCTTTCCCAGTGATAGCTCACATTTACTGAGTATTTGGGTGACACCAATTATACATACAGAGCGAAAATCTACATACCCAATCTCACTAGCCTTCTCAACAACCCCACAAAGAAACTGAGGCTAAAAGAAGCTGAGATATTTGCTTCAGAGGCATATTGCTAATAGGTGAAAGAGTCGTGGAGGTGCTAAGATTTAATTGACACCGAACAATGGAATATACACTCTGAGTATATATACAAAGATACATAGGCTGTAGGCTCTAACCTCACAAAGCTTGGGAGAGATTTTAGATCAACACAAAAAAGATGGTTAAATTACTATACTAGGCAGTGTGTGGTTGAGAACCAAATGTCTGTATTTAAATGTTTTGTAAATTTGGAGGAGTAGGAAATGTGTATGATTTAAAGTGATGAAAGAAGAATTCATGGGCGAGGGAGTGCAAGCTGAGCCTAGTAGAAAGGGGAGCACTTGGATTAGATGGAGAGGAGGAGGAGGATAAAAAGCAGTAGCAACAACAGAAATAGATCTTAGAGTTTCAAAAATTAGGATGCTATTGCCAGGGCAGAGAGTTGACCATCTTGGTTGAAACTGGGGGAAACAGAAACAGTATCCACACTATTGAAAATCTGCACCATCTTAACCAGTTTGTCTGATGATCTCTTTTAAGCAGATGTGAAATATACTAGTATTGACCAAGAAAACGTGAACCATATTAGTATTGACAAAGAAGCTGCACATTTTCACACAGAGCCATGAGGCTTTCTCATCTACAAGAAACAAAATACCTCTTGCTTATTCATATGGACACATATTATTTGGCAATCATCCCCTCCACATGGAAATTTTGTTTGGATATTAATAGATGATAGCTGATAGAGTGGTGGAGGAAATAAACTTTACACACTATAGCTCAGATGTATAACAAAAGAGAAGAGGCTTCATTTTGAAACAAATGTCCTGAGTTTACTGCCAAACACCCATTCCAGCATATGGCTGGGGGTGGGGTGGAGGCAGAGAGTTAAAATGCCAATTAGAGGTGAATCATTCTCTTCTGGTTCAAAATGGTCCTTTTTATTTAAAAGTCCCTTTTGGAAAAATATTTAGGCAATTCAAAGGTCAAACTATTTAACAGGGCTGTCATTTCTCTCTCTCTAAAGGACTGTCTTCCTCCTTTGCAAGACAGTTTCTGGGAACAAGGTAAAGCTCATGAATGCCCAGGGAGATGGAAGGGCAGGGGCTCCCGTCCACCTGTGATTGAGGTCCAGATGGAGAGGAGGTGTAGGATTTATAGCACAGCAATTTTATCTTTGCAGGTCTGTCAGCTCCTGTCCCTACCACCTCTGCTTCTAGAATGTTCAGCTCATGTAGCTCATGGTCTGTTATTTCAGCACACCAGGGGGTTGCTGCCTTTCACCTGAACCTCCCTTGTCTCAACTCCTGCATGCTCTTCCGATCTTCTGGGTCTCCTCTACTTTCTCCATCTGTCCTCTGCCTCAGCTGGCCATGCCCTGGCCTCCCCTATATGGACAACATGGTTCTCATCACAGGGATGCCATTTGTTCTCGCTCAGCTATGTTCCAAATCCTCCACAAATAGCAAGTATAAAATTTTATATCTCTCTCCATGCCACCCAGCTATAGCAGTATTTAAGAGAGAAAAGCAATCTTCAGCACTCTCCCTGCCCAAACGTGCCAGATCATGTTTCTCCTCTGCTGTGGTCACTCCATGTTGGCCTTGGGGCTCCCTATGAACAGATCTCCTTCCTGAAGACAAACAGGGAATGAGGGTACAAGCTCTCTGTACTTTCACATTCCCTCTCAGTCTAGCAGGGATTTCTCCCACTCTGTAATCATCACCTCTGAATTTCTTCTTTAAACAGCTTTAGTGAGGTATAATTCATATGCCATAAAACCTACTCATATTAAGGACACAGAAGATTGAATTTTAGTAAATTTATATAGTGGTGTGACCATGATCAGGATGTAGTTTTAGAACACTTGCATCAAGATAAAATGTGTTCTTACAGCCACTTGAAGTTAATCTTCTACCCCAGGTTCTAGCAACCACTGCTCTGCTTTCAGTACTGGGAAGAAGGACCTCCTCCATTTCTAATATGAGGAACCAGGTAAGACCAATTCTCCCACTGAGTACAGCTAAAACTCTATATTACATGCATAATGTATGAGATATACATATAAATGTGTGTATAAATATATATATATGAATTATAATTTGGCTGAAAATTACCAGACCAAAATCTAGGAAAATGTGGGAGCAATAAAGTAAGAACAACTTGAGAAACTGCTTTGGTACAGAGGGCATTGGTCTATATGAAGATAAAGCTGTGAACAGATCCGACATTTTAGTAGCTTCTTAGAATGTTGGCAGCTAAAGTAAAAGCCAGCACCTACCTAAGAAGAAAGTCTGACAAGCACCACCACCTCTTCTTTAAGTTAGGGCTATCTGAAAAAGAGTAAGCTGGAGTAAGCTACTAGTTTAAGTTTTACAGAAAAGTTTAGTCTTTGGACTTGGATAACCAGGTGTAAAGACTGCCAATATGCAAAGAAACAAGACACTGCAAACACAAATCCAGAGAAATAAGACACAACTGAAATGGAGTCATAACGACTTTCTATATTACTATGAAGTAATTATGATAGAAGAAATTTTGAAACATCTTTAAAATATCCGGAAGAAACCAAAAACTACAAAAAGTAATGGAACAATTCTTTTTGAGACAGAATCTCACTGTCACTCAGGCTGGAGTGCAGTGGCATGATCATAGTTCACTGAAACCTTGAGCTCCTGGTTTCAAGCAATCCTCTCGCCTCAGCCTCCCAAGTAAGTAGGACTAAAGGCACACACCACCATATCCAGCTAATTTAAAAAATTTTTTTTTTAGAGACGAGGATCTGACTAAGTTGCCCAGCCTGGTCTCGAACTCCTGGGCTCAAGCAATCTTCCTACCTTGGCCTCCCAAAATGTTAAGATTATAGGCATGAGCCAAAGCACTCAGCCCCTAAAGTGATACGACAAATAGCTAACTAGCACTTCTAGATCAGAAAACACAGTAAATGAAATTTACAACCCTACTATGCATTTTATCTGGTGTTGTTAGCAACCCTTTACAAATTCTTATCCTTTCTTTCTGCCTGTTATTCTATCACCTAATCTTTCCTCAATTTTACTAAACTTTGAAATATGGAAACGGAAGAGGGGTGGTAACATCTCATCAATAAACTTACCTACAGATAGCTTCAGTGGTCTGTTAATGCCCTTCCTAGAAATTTACATCCAAACTCTTTATTGAAAGGAAATAAATTAATCTATCTCAGGCAGTTATTCTATATGCATTACATGTTTTTTGTTGCTCGTCATAGAAAAAAACCCATCCTGACCCAGCTTAAACATAAAAGAAAATCATCCTAACAACACTGTGCTGACATGGAATTTAAGTACAGAATTGTTACAGGGCCTCAGAATAAAACTTGAAAATGGACTCAAATATTATTCATTCTATCAGTCTCTCTTCCTCTTCCCATATTTGTTTGTCTCCACTTCTTGGTTTCTTCTTCAGCCACTGGAAAGAGAATGACTTCCTATTTTCATCTCCCAGTCTATCACCCCACCCTCTATGGTCAGGGGGCAGGGATTTTATGATCTCATATTTTCATTTCCCAGTCTGTCACACAACCCTCTGTGGTCAGGGGGCAGGGATTTTACCATTCTGAGAAAAAGTGGGAGATGGACAAACAAAATATTAGCTATTCACTACATGGGCCACCTTTGTTAAACTGATAGAAGGTTTATCTGTAAGTTCTACAAGTCTAACAAATTATATGAATGAAACTATTATCAGTTCTATGAAAATATATAAAATGTGTTTTAAAAAAGGAATAAAAGACTTCTGCTTGTGGTTATGAAATACATAAAACATTTTTTTAGAAAAAGGAATAGAAGACTTCTGCTTGTGGTTACAGCAAACAAATTGATTGAGATTAACTCTTCCACTTCAGACAAGTGAGAAAACAGGAAGAATTCTTTAAGACATTTTTTAAGTTTTTTGTTCTTGTTTTGATTTTTTTTTTTTTTTTTTTGGTGGGGGGACAGAGTCCTCCTCTATCACCAGGCTGGAGTGCAGTGGCGCGATCTGAGCTCACTGCAACTTCCGTTTTCCGATTTCAAGCAATTCTCCTGCCTCAGCCTCCAGAGTAGCTAGGACAACAGGCACATACCACCACGCCTGGCTAATTTTTTGCACTATTAGTAGAGATGGGGTTTCCATGTTGGCCAGGATGGTCTCGATATCTTGACCTCATGATCCGCCCGCCTCAGCCTCCCAAAGTGCTGGGATTACAGGCGTGAGCCACCGCGCCCAGCCTGTTTTGATTTTTTTTACTTCAGTGGATACATGATTGTTTGCTCTACTAATAAGTTGATATAAATTTTTCTGGGGCTGCATATGTATTATAGTTCACAAAAAAAGGACATTTAAAAATGTCAAAAGAAGAAAATAATTCTATAATACATAAAGAACTTTTGTAAATTTTTAAATATAAAAATGAATAATGAATAACAGAAAATGTTACAAAAATGAAATACAAATCACCAACAAACAGATGAAAATATGTTCACCTTTACTATGCAATTTTAAAAAAGAATTTGTTTTAATCATTCAACTGGTAAAAATTAAGGATAGTGATTACAACCAAAGTGGATTAAAACGTGAGTAAATAGACCCTCTGTTCTTGCTTTTTGTTTTTTTTACACACAGGCTCCCAGGAATATCTCACTGTCGCCTCAAACTTCTGGCCTCAAGCATTCTTCATACTTCAGCCACTCAAGTAGCCGGGACTACAGGCATGTGCCACCAGATCCAGCTAATTTTTAAATGTTTTTGTAGAGATGGGGTCTCTCTACATTGTCAAGGCTGATCTCAAACTCTTAGCCTCAAGTCATCCTCCTGCCTGAGCCTCCCAACATGCTGGGATTACAGGTATGAACCACCACACCTGGCACAGACACTGTCTTATATATGATTGACAGAATAGAAACTAATATGGTCGTGGTCATGGATAATTTGACAGTATTGATTAAAAGTAATTCATCACTAGAATTTCAAAAATATATAACCTTTGATCTAAGAATTCAAATTTTATGTATCTAATGCATAGTTTTATATTTTAACACATGCTCAGAAATGTATAAGTATTTTCATCATAGCATTGTTTACAACAAAAAAGTAGAAATCCATTATTTACCTATCAATAGAATAGTTAAATATTATGATACAATACTCAGATGCTCCTCTGAAACAACTCAAAAAATACGAAATTGATCCATATTCATTAGCCTGGAAAGACCACAAAATCATACTTTTAGTTGGAAAAGATAAATTACTAAACAACAGCTTTTCAATTTATATAGAAAACCAAAACTAGATTAAGATGGAACAAACAGTAAGAAGAAACCCTTGATGTAAGCATTTTAATAATATTGGAGTAAGTAACAGAGTCATCAGGCAAGTATAAGGATTAGAAATATCTCCATGAGGCCAGGGGCAATATCAAGCCCAAATTCTGCAAGCCATGAGAACAAAGGCAGTACTACGGGAGCCAACAGTCTACCATCATGAAAAGTATGTTGAGGGTCTAGGAGCCCAGATAACACTGTTAAGCATCCACAACGAATTAAATTCTGGAATTCAGAAAATCCAACGTAACTGAAATTGCATTAGAGACAAGGAAACAAAAATGAAAAGGTGAGTCTTCCACAGAAATTTGCAAAATTTCCTGTCACTTGGGAGATTGTGAATGCATTTGTGATCTGATTCTAGTGAAGACAGGAAAAGGACAGCGATAGTTCATGGGCTGCTTATATACAGAAAAAATTTTATTCCACATATATTCACAACAAAACAACAATGTAACTCAACTACATGGGGTAACAATATGCTGTGTTATCTTATGACCTCTCTCTCAGGTGAGACTAAACTCTGAGTTACTGACTTCCTCTTACCTGACCACAGTTGTGCATGAGAACAAACTGTTCTATTAGCAAATATCTCACATTTTAAACTTTGAAAAATTCAAGGACTGTCAAAACATCCTGAATTCAAAGAGTACATCCAAAGCAACCAGAGGAAATTGAAATGACAGCAAAATAGTGTTTTGTATTTGGTAGAAATGTATAGCGAAAATAAAAGACTGTGGTATTTTTATTAAAAGAATAATTTCTATCCATGAATAGATAATGCAATGGGTCATCACACATGTTAAAATGGATCGCGAAATCCATCTATTTAGCTGTTTTTCTTCTATTTTCTTTTTCACAAACACCTGCCACTGAAACATGGTACAAGTCACTTTTTGAAGCTAAGGAACAAAGCAAGCATCTCCTTTCTTGTCGATTCCTGCTGTTCTTCCCTCCTCCTTTCCACCCTTACAGCAAAATTAAACTTCTGCCTGGTACAGTTGAGAAGCCTTCTCTATAAAATTATCATATTAAGAGATTAATACAGAAATATGTGAATACAGAAGAATATTTAATAAGTATGTCATGTTTAATGTTATGCTATAGAAAATATATACATAAAAATAAGCTTAATCATAATCTCAGTATCCAAAATTATTACTATTAATATTTTGTGATGTTTTTCTCACTTTTTTGTATAATTTACACATATAAAATTGAAGTGTATCATATATATTTTTGAAAACTTTCAGTTCTCTAAATATACACCATGAACATTCTAGTCTATTAAATGGAGTAGATGGCATAATACTCCATCATATAGATATATGATAATCAATTTGATCATTATCCCTCTTGTTGGACTTAATGTTATTTCAATTATATTATAAATAATGCTGAAGTAAATACTATTTTAAATAAACCTTATGCATATATTTCTGATTATTTCTTAAACATACATGACTTTCAGAAAGTAAAATTAGTATATCAAAAATATTATTTTTAAGATTTCTGACACTAATTACAATTTTGTCCTACAGAAAGCGTGTACTAGTATAAGTTGACCCAAGTAGTTCATAAAAGTGCACACCTTTAAAAAAAATATCCACCATACTTCATCTCTCCAGCATTGGGCATAATAATCTTTTTAAACTTTCTGCTAAAATACGATATTGTTTAAAGCTTTGTTACTTCAACTATGAGAAACATAAAATTATATCTTTGAAAACATACTGAGGTGTTTTAATTTTTTTATCTACAGGAATACATTATATATTTAACTTAGTTTCTGTTACGGTTTGTCCCGTTTCTAATTTGTAGTTCATATTCTGACTGAGCATAGTACTTTTTTTATGTACAGAAATATTTAATTTTATATAGTCAATACAATCTTTTTATGTTTTATTTGTTTTAGTGGGTTTTTTGTTTGTTTATTTTTCTGGTTTTTTATCTGTTTTTCTGACAAGCTTTCACTCTGTTGCCCAATCCGGAATGCAGCGTTACAGTCATAACTCACTGCAGCCTCGAACTCCTGGGCTCAAGCCATCCTCTCACCTCAGCCTACTAAACAGCTTTTTAATGTTTTCTTATTATCTCAGTCAAATTAATAAACACTATTCTGTTATTTGGATTACCTTAAGCACACATTAATATTTAGCTGTCCATCTGAAATACATAAAATAGTTTTGGGTCAAGGGACTGTGACCCATAGCTATTACTTAGGCAAAGCCTAAATATTTTTAATATATTATTATTTTACTTTCTTTTTAAACAAAAGAGAAGTTATGTATCTTGAATAATATATTATAAAAATCCAAAAAAGGACACTTTACAAGGCACAATCCTATTATATCTCAGAAATTATGGTAAGGTTATTGGAGAGCTTTAGAAGATTTCTGTTATCTAAAATTTAGCAGCAATGAACTCAATTTGTTTTATTCTTACCAACTACAAATGCCATTTTGTAAGAAAAAACAATTATAATCACATTAATATTAGAAATATTTTGTCTGATAATACCTGAATATTGATAATATCAAATAAAATATTAATAGGAAAATATATTAAGTTGACATTCACAAAGGAGCCCTGAGAAGAAAGATGCTAGGTGCCAATTGAAGAAAGAGACTGAAGCAAAATGCAGAAACTGTTTTTTCATTTCATGCAAGCTGAGATCTATGTATGTATTCTAATTAGACATCTGCTCCACTTTCACTTTTTATGTTCCCAGAAAATTATCAGGCAAGCTTTCCCCAATATTATGGACAGGATACTCAGACAAACTCCTCTACTGTGATATGAATTCCTGTCCTCTATAAATTATAACAATTGTGCTTTTAGAGATATTGCTGAGGTCTTCAGGAAGTAAGTGAAACCTCTAAGGGCAAGAGAGAAACAAAACAAATAAAAACACTGAGGCAAAACCTGCAAAACCATTAAAGTTTGCATTTTCCTGGACAAATAACAATATTAGAACTAGGAGTTGTGGACTAAACACCCAACTCTCCAAAACTGAGACCCCTAAATACGGCCAAGACTCTGCAGAAGGGAAATGTGGTCTCAGGTCAGTAGCCATGGCTGCTGGCCTAAGCAATAACTTGCCTACAAAGTCCACTCTTTGCTACCTTTGTTTTGCTTCTCATTGCCTCTGGTTTAGCCTTCAGCCTTTATTATTATTATTATTATTATTATTATTATTATTTTGCATTTTTAATGAACTCTGGGAAATATTCATGCTGTGACTAGGAGGTGGCCTTAGAGTCTTTCAAATTTAGCTTCCTTCTTTATCTTTTAAAATACAGTCTACTTTCTCTTTGCCTTGTCTATACTACCAGTCTCTTGAACTTCTTTCACTGAAACAGCTCTATGTCTTTTGGGTATATGTGCTTTTGAATCAATTGAGCCCCTTGGATTTTTTTTTTCCTTTTTTTCATTCACTTTGTAAACTATTAACCATGTGATATCTGAGAGTCTTATTTTGCCAGCATGTGGCAGCACATCACACAGGACATTTTTGTTCAACAATCCTAAGACTGAACAGCTATTTAAGATCAGAAACTGTGATAATGCTTCAATTCACTGAGTTTACTTTTAAAATTGAACAAGTATTTATTGAGCATCTAAAATGAACTGACATTTTGTTTAAAATAGGAACATTCATATGCAAATTGAAATATCCAATCACTCAAATTATGTCTTTACAAACTAAAACATCTGGATGGCTGATGTTAATTTACAATTTTGTTCTGAATGTTTAGTATTGCACAAAGTAGCCCCAGTTTATATTTATATTCACTTTATGTTTTCTGCAAGAGAAAGCTATGTAGTAGTCTACAATTCAGATCGTATAAGCTCTTTTAACCAACTTCTACTTAACTGGCTTGCTGGACTAATCAAACTTGCTTTCCTGCTTTAAAACTTACCAATAGCTGTGTTCATAGGTTCTGATCTCTGATATGTGCCTGCTCTTCTGCTCCACCGAGTTGTGTGCCAAATAAATTGCGTTTCTTCCCAAAACTGCCTATGACAGTTGTATTTATTGTATAGTTAGCATGAAATCTGATTAAATGTCATGTAAACTGAAGCAATAAGGGTATAAAAGGAAAACTGTTTCGCTGAACAAGTCATTGACTACTTTGGAAAAACAATAAAATTTAACGTAAAATTGCTGTTGAATTGGTCATGGGGACGTGACCAGCATTTTGAGAACAAAATCATAAAAATTTAGGAAAGTTTTGCTTTCAAAATGCATTGCAGTATAGTTCTTATAAGTCACTTCACTTATAAGGAAGCAGAAATAGGAGATGGCAAATACTGTATTATAGGTAGAATTTTTTTTTTTTAGATGGAGTCTCGCTCTGTCTCCTAGGTTGGAGTACAGTGGCATGATCTCAACTACTGCAACCTCTGCCTCCCAGGTCCAAGGGATTCTCCTGCCTCAGCCTCCAGAGTAGCTGGAATGACAGGCATACACCACTGTGCCCGGCTAACTTTTGTATTTTTAGTAGACACAGAGTTTCACCATCATGGTTAGGCTGGTGTCAAACTCCTGACCTCAGGTGATCCACCTGCTTCGGCCTCCCAAAGTGCTGGGATCATAGGCATGAGCCACCACATCCAGTCTATAGGTAGGATTTATACGAGAAATTGAAGAGAGAACTCTAGTCAGCAAACCCATGTGCTCTTTTCCACTGAACTTGGAAGAAGCTGGCAATCATTTCACTACCCCTCAATTAGTATCCATGAGCAGAAATTGATTTAGCATTCTGATGCCATGTTACCCATTGGAGGGCAATGTTAGACCATCCCTAACACATGGGGAGGAGATAATTAGGGACGGCCTAGCATTGCCCTCTATGAGGAAATGTGGCCTCTGGTTGATAAGTCAGTTTTAGCTTACGGGTACTGATGAAGGAGTAGGGAAAAGAATTTTCTATTTGGAGAATACTATCACACATGGGGAGGATATTTTAATGTAAACAAGACCTGTAAGGGAAATGGCTGCACCACAGTCAAGAGTAGGCCGAGTGCAGTAAAACATCCAGTTCAGTCTAACACAGCAGGACTGGAGTGCAGGTGCACAATCCCATGCATTATATAATCTCAGTTATGTAACCATGTTATGAGTGGGCTCATCACCTGGCTCTGAGCTGCTGTGGCCTGTGAGGTGCATAAATGTATCACCAACACTGTGAGAGGACACGCATAATGGAGCCAGCTGCCTTGCAGGGGGACAGAGAGGGAGCCAGCCACCTTGCAGGTGGACAGAGGGAAGCTAGGAAGCCATGAGTGTGCCAAGGGGAACAGATGCACATGTTGGGGCCGCAGAAGCCCTGGAGCCAGTGCTGAGAGGGGCTGTGGCCAGAGCAGGTGGCTGAGACTAAGGCTGACAGCGAAAGAATGAAGCCATATCCCAACTGCATACATCCCCTGAGTGTTCTTTCAACTACCCGCCACCCATCCACCGACTCCTCTCAGAACCCAGGTTGGGCTGAAACCTGACAAACCTCTAGAGCTAACTCTCTAGGGGAGTTAACAGGGAATAAAAAGAAAAACCAATAAATAACAAGACTAGGAAACATTAAGACAAACCTAGAATCTGAGACATGTTATAAGAGAGCAAACAATTTCCTCAGTGAGTTAATAGCAATCAAAAATGATTAGCAGTGATACTTTAGATTAAAAGAGCTAGGATATGACAAAGGGCTGATATCCAGAATCTACAAAGAACTAAAACAGATTTACAAAAAAAAAACAAGCCCGTTCAAAAGTGTGCAAAGGATATGAACAGACACTTTACAAAAGAAGACATACATGAGGCCAACAAACATGAAAAAATGCTCATGATCACCGGTCATTAGAGAAATGCAAATTAAAACTACATTGAGATACCATCTCATGCCAGTTAGAATGGCGATCATTAAAAAAATCTGGAGATAACAGATGCCGGAGAGGATGTGGAGAAATAGGAACACTTTTACACTGCTGGTGGGAGTGTAAATTAGTTCAAACATTGTGGAAGACAGTGTGGCCATTCCTCAAGGACCTTGAAATAGAAATTCCATTTGACCCAGCAATCCCATTACTGGGTATATATCCAAAGGACTATAAATCGTTCTACTATAAGGACACATGCACACGAATGTTCATTGCAGCACTGTTTACAATAGCAAAGACCTGGAACCAACCCAAATGCCCATCTGTGATAGACTGGACAGGGAAAATGTGGCACATATACACCATAAAAAATGATGAGTTCATGTCCTTTCTAGGGACACAGATGAACCTGGAAACCATCATTCTCAGGAAACTGACACAAGAACAGAAAATCAAACACCGCATATTCTCACTCATAGGTGGGTGTTGAACAATGAGAACACATGGTCACAGGGAGGGGAGCATCACACACTGGGGTCTGTTGGGGGGAACAGGGGAGGGACAGTGAGGGGTGGGGAGTTGGGGAGAGATAGCATGGGTAGAAATGCCAGATATAGGTGATGGGGAGGAAGGCAGCAAATCACACTGTCATGTGTGTACCTATGCAACAATCTTGCATGTTCTTCACATGTACCCCAAAACCTGAAATGCAATTTAAAAAAGAGCTAGGAGAAACATTAAAAAGCAACTGTAATGTGTGATCCTTGTTTAGATCCTAATTTAAATAAACCACCTATAAAGAAAAACAATTTTCATGGAGAAGTTTGAATTTAGAAAGGATATTAGATGATACCCAGGAATTATTAATTTTGTGAATTCCAATAAGATAGCAGTTATGTAAGAACATTTTCATATTTTTGGAGATGCAACTCACAGTTTGTACAGGTGAAATGGAGTGGTGCCTCAGATTTACTTTAAAATGCATCAGTAAGAAAAAGAGTATAAAACACATGTGGCAAAGTCTTCAACTGTACCAGTCAAAGTCCAATCAGGAAGAAGAAAACTATGTATTTAAATGGAGGAAATGTCAAACAAAAATAAAAGTAAGAAAAGATCACAACAGTGGTAAACGAATGGAGAAGCCAAACAAGGAATGACGAACTTGACAATAGCAAAAACTTGCTACCACCTTTTGATTGGAAAGCAACAGGAGAAAGTACCAATGGAGCTGAACCACCCCAAGCCGGGCTGCCCAGCATTACCAGGGACCTGAGAAAGGACTGTCTGATAAAAGTAGGATCTCCCGAGATGCAGCAGCTGCCTGAGACCTAGGGAAGCAAGCACTTCTTTATAATCTGATTCTCCTCTTTCCCTCCCTCTCTCCTGTATTCCACAAGGGCTTTTTTGAACTGAGACCACCAGAAGCCGGAAAGCAAGAAGGGAAGCCTGGAAAACATACTTCCAGTTTTACTGGGGGTGGAGGGGACTCATATTTTATACATTTGCAGAAAGATTTTAAGTGTATTTATTACAAAGATACTCAGTCTCTTTATGTGTGCCACCTCAGCCAGAGAGATTGTTACCTACATGACAGGCGCGTTCAATTGCTTGGCAGGTGATAGTGCAATGACCACAACCCACAACCAAGGAAGATTTTAAAAGGGGATTTTATTACTTGCAGCAAGTACGGAGGATGCCGGGTATAGTTTCCCAAAAGAATGTCTCCTCAAAGGCGCAAACAGGGCTTGTATTGAGCTGGAGAGCTGAGTCACTGTATGTAGAGGTGGAGTAAAGGAAGTGCAGGCGCAGGCCCGTCATGCTTCCACATACATGGCATCAACAGCAAATGACCAAGAAGCTCCTCCCAGGATGGGGTGTTTAGTATGGTAATGAGGCGAGTTCACCAAAGTTCATCTCCTTTTGTGAACTCGGTGTCTCTGGTCCCAACTGCTTTTTCTTTCAGGACCTGAGCTTCTTCCTGGAACTTTAAGTGGGTACTTTTTCACAGTATATGCCCAAAAACCCAGGGACCCTCAGTTACAGCATTCTCAATGTTCGCCTCTTCCATGCCCCAATTTTAAAGGATGGAAAAAGTTAATAATTCATATGGGGTTATCACATATTGTTTCATGCTACCAGACTGAGGAAACGTGGATTTTTGGCCCCGACTCTGCAATTATTCTGGGCAAAATTGGTTCTCAGAACACCAATTCTTAATATTGCCAAAGACTGAAGCAGAAGCTCAGTGGTACCTGAGGGGAAAACACAGGCAAAGATGTTTTCTTTTTCAGCCTTGGCTATGTGAAATCTGGATTCCATGACTTGGGACCCTGATAAGAAATTTCACCAATTGATTTACAAGGTTGGTCTTGGCATTGTGCATCTACTGCATCTAGAAGGGAGGCTTACCTGGGCAACTTGTCTCTTAAAGAATGGCACTGAGACAGTCTTCACTTCTTGCTATATTCAGAAACTTGCCTTGAGTCAGACCCAGTTATCTCACTTGAAGTAATTTAGTGCTTCCATTATGCATATTCAAAACTCTTGACTTGTCCCTGGGATTCCAGAAATTAACGGAATCCAAGGGGAACTGGAAACTGAGTGAAGGTTCTGTCTGGTCCAGAAGCTCTTGGGTATCCCATGCATAAGCATTTTTCCCTCCTGTGCCAGAGGGCCTAGTGAGGCATTGATGAGGACTGGGAAACCCTCTCACTAGGGAAAATCTGATCCTAGTCATCACATAGGTCTCAACTGGAAAATAATGCTTGTTCTGCAGATTCCTACAACTGACACTGCCTCTGGGGCTTAGTGAGTACTAATCCTGCTGGCTGGTGCCGCTTTGTCTTTTTCCTCAGATACTGAACGTTCCAGGCCTTGAGCAGCATTTCTTTCTGCTCTGATCATGGAGGATGGCTCAGCTGAGCTTGAAGTAGTCGAACTTTATCTCTCTGTACTGCCATTGCCTGTCTATGAGTGTATGAGTGTCTTCTTTGCTTTTACTTTATTTTTGTTTAGCCAAACCTGCATCTTCCCAAAATGCCTCCTTTAGATTTTGCTTTTTGGGGTGAAAGAAGAAATAAATAGGCTCAGATGCTGCCTGATTTAACTCTCTGATTTGAAAAATAAAAGCACCCAACCAACCAACATGTGCCCCTCATCTGGACTTAAGCTGTTATTAAGCACCATTTCTTACCCAGTTCATCTTGACTCTGCCTTCCTATAAAGTGATAATGCTATAAATTTCTCAAGAACATTCCTTCAGAAGACTGGGAATAGCTGCATCCCCACCTATAATTAATGCACCACTTTTACACCACCAGAATTTTTTTTTGAATATTTTTATCCAATGTTTCTGGTCAACTCCTCTAAATCTCTACATGTGTAATTTATTTTGTACAGCTATCTGAAGTTCACAGGGTAGTTGTCTAATTTCTCTTCCTATAAACTTTCTACTCACAGCTTTGAGTGGCAATCCCTTGATAGATTTCTAGAATCTGACCCTCTATGGGACAGTCATTTCAGTCTGCTCACTAGGATTACACCCCCTTTCTCTGATTCATTTTTCAGCTATACTCCATATGATGTAGTTAAAAACTCAAACATCTCTCTAGTTTCCAATATCATTTTAAAGAGCAGATAAGCAGAATAAGTCTTTTTCCCTTTTTAACTTATTTCATCTTCAAGTTTTTATTTCCCTGTCATATCTATCAAGTCTGTCCTCTAAGATCTAACCTTTAATCTAAGGAAATACTCCAATTTATCCAAGCTACCATTCTTGGGTTCCCTCAGAAGCAGACCCTGAGACAAGGCGAATGCAGTTTATTTGGCAGGTGATGCCCCAGGAAGCACCAGTAGGGGAGTGAGGAATGAGACAAGAAAGAGGAGGGAGCCACTACAGGGTTCAATTATAAGCAGATGGGTTCTGTGGGCATCTGGGGCTCAATCTTATGGGTGTTTTGGGTGGGTGTCCAACCCAAGAATGAAGAAGATGGAAACTTTTCCTCCTACTCCTGTCCATCATTGATTGAGAGCTACTCCACAGTCACTATAAATACTGTTGTTCTGGTCTCTTAGAGATTGCATAAGCCAGTGCATTACTGTCTACTGTGTTCATTCCCAGTTTTTCCACAGGTGGGGGAGCTTTAGCAATAGTGATGCTACAGTATTCCAGGTGCTCCCCCACCTCACGTTTACTGCCAGCAATGAGGTATTTATTCCTATTTGGACAGTAACTATTTTCTTTCCAGAATCCCATCTTGAGACTCTACTTTGGAATATACCTTAGAACCATTGTCTTCAGTTGAGCTACTTCTGAAATAAAACTGTATGTAAGGATCTGAGTGAATGTGTTTTATTCTTTAAATGATCCCAGGAAGCACTAATAAGGGAGTGGGGAAGTGAGACAAGGAAAGAAATGACACCAATACATTGTGTGTTCATGCGGAAGTTACTGATATGGGCTCCATCCCACTGGGGACATCATGAGGTCTATGTAAACCTCACAGTTATTTCAGGAGGAAGGAACTTAGTAGTTTATTCACGAGCTCTTGTCTGTCCTTGCTTGAAGACTTCCCCCATGGTGTTATTTCCTGGGTAGTTCCACCTTTTTCTGGGCAAAGGCTAACCATGTATCTTGGCCCACTTGGGTTGCTATAACAAAATATCATAAACTGGGTGACTTATAAAAAATAGAAATTTATTTCTCACAGTTCCAGGGGCTGAAAAGTCCAAGATCAAGGCACCAGAAGATTCAGTGTCTGGTGAAGGAGGGCCCACTTCCTGGTTCATAGAGGGTGATCTTCCCAGCCTCACAGGGCAGAAGCAAGAGAGCCCTCTGAGGTCTCTTATAAGGAGGCAAGCATAATAAGGACACTCACTCCATTCATGAGGGCTCTGCTCTCATGGCCTCATCACCAACCAAAGACTCCACCTCCAGACACCATGGATTTGAGGAAGATAAACCTTCAGTCTATAGCAGGATATGACCAGAAAAGGCCTCAAAGATAGCATTGCAGGGGTCTGCAGCAGGAAGCTACAGAAATATAGAGGAACCCTGAGTATTTAGAAGATAAGGGTGGGCACCAACATCTGCAATATAGTCTTCCTTCATTTTGTTTCCATGCTTCTGCTCTATTTTGATAATCAAACTAAAATGTTTTTCAAATTAATCTTACTCCTCTTTAGTCTCTGAACAAAGTTGATTCCTAGAGCTGGACAATTCCAGGCTTAGGCCTTTTTAAATTGTCAAATTAGACTTTGAGTTTGCAACTGTCTTATTATTTCTCAACCAAACATCTGATATATTTTCTTTAAAATAATGATCCCTATTCTTTTTAATTTGTTTATTAATGCAATCCAAACTGGGCAAAGCTACAGTTCGGATTTCTGACACCTGTAACAGTGATTAGAGATAATGAAATTAACTAGAGTCAGATCCAACTGGAGGCTAAATAGTGTGGAGTGACTCTTGAACTTATTAGCGAGCTTCTCCACATCCATCCGATGGCCTGAGATAAAAGGTAGTGAAATTTGAGCAACTGGGTTAGTACTTACTACCTAGGCCTCGAACTAGCAATTTAAACAAGAGTGTTACAAGAGTGTTATAACATCATTTTATATATTGCATGTATCTATTCCAAGTTATATTTCTTAATGTGGAACTTTTGTGTCAAATGCACATACTTTAAAAAATTTGTCTAAATACATTTAAGTTAATCCATTTTAAACTCCAACCAAGAATATGTAAAAGTTTCTATGAACCCTCTCCAACACTAAGTATTTTGATTTTCTCTTTACCTTTGACAAGATAGAGCATGACATAGTATCTCATTTAAACTTTGTTCTAGGGATTCTGAGTGCTTTTGTAACCCTATTGCTAATTTGTTTTGAGTGTATGTGAATTTGTGTGAGCTCTAGAGGGAATATATTCTCTTCCCGGGTCCACAAGGGGGCGTAGTTTCAAAGGCAAGAACTTCCAGTGCCATGCCTTGCCCTACCAGCTCCATCCGGGTCTTAAGGGTCTTTGTTTAAACTTTGGTGCACATGAGAAAAAATCAAACATCAGTCGCTCCAGAGGAAGTTTAAAGGAACTCCTTTAATAGGTTAAAGAGCTTGGATAGGGTGGGAATTCCTTCCAGGTTAAAAGTCCCCTTCTTCCACATCCCTTCAGATTCCATATTTAGGCCCCTTCCACAATCTTACGGAAGCTTTTCTCTCTTATCTTTTTCTTTCTCCTTTTTCTCTTTCTCTGCCTAAATAAATCACTTTTTGCAAAAACTCTTTGGTGTCCAATATTTACTTGCGAGCACACTGTATCCGGTGTGTTCCTTCTCCCTTTCTTGGGTGAGTGAGAGACCAACAGCCTGGAAGAACAGGCCACCAGGTAGTAAGCTAAGCCTCCCCTGGGTCCCAGAGCCCAGCAACACTCTCTATATATTAGCCTCTATTATAAATATTTTCTAACACTTTCCATTTGCCTTTCAAATTTATTTATCTTACAGCATACCAAATGTATATGTTCATATACACATTTGGCATATATGAGTATACCAACACAATAATACTCAAATCTATTCATTTTAAAATCAACTTTCAAATTATTTTGTGTCTAAAACTTTTTTTTTTACTTTTAATTCAGGGGTACATGTGCAGGATGTGCAGCTTTGTTACATAGGTAAACGTGTGTCATGGAGGTTTGTTGTACTGATTATTTTATCACTCAGGTATTAAGTCTAGTATTATTTTTCCGGACCCTTTCCCTCTTCCCACTCTCCACCCTTCAGTAGGCCTCAGTGTCTGTTGTTCCCCTCTATGTGTCCATATAGCCTCCTCATTTAGCTTCCATTTGTAAGTGAGATCATGTGATATTTGGTTATCTGTTCATGTGTTACTTTGCTAAGGATAATGGCCTCCAGCTCCATCCATGTCCCTGCAAAGAACATGTGATCTCATTCTTTATTATGGCTTCATATTATTCCATCATGTATATGTACCATACTTTCTTTAACCAGTCTATCACTGATGGGCATTTGGGTGGATTTCATATTTTTGCTATTGTAAAACATACACGTGTGTATCTTCATAATAGAATGATTTATAGTCCATTGGGTATATACCCAGTAATGAGATTGCTGGTTGAATGGTATTTCTGACTTTAAGTCTTTGAGGAATTGACATTCTATCTTACACAATGGTTGAACTTATTTACACTCCCACCAATAGTGTATAAGCATTCTTTGAAACTTTTTCATTATGATTTATTTCTATTGCTTTAAGTTCAAAAGTTTCTCCATCTCTATGTCAGAAACATATGCTTAGATTTTCTAAATGTTAATGGTTTTTTACATTTAAAATTTTAATATGTATGGAATTTAATGTTATTTTTCTAATTATTATTCATTTGTTCCTAAATGTTGAGTGACTCCCTCTTTCTCCCAATTGCTTCCAATGTAATTTTTAATAAAGTCAAACATATGCCCACAAGAATACCTTCATAGGTTACTTTACTGTCCCATTCATCTCTAAATCCTTATGCTAATATCACATTGTTTTGTTAATATCTGATGTATCAAATACCCCTACATTTTAAATCCATTTACAAAATTTCATTAACTACATGTATTTGCTTTTTCTTCAAATGGACCTCAAAATGTTATTAGCTCTTTTTACTTGTTTATTCTTCAGGAGAACTTTAAAATCACTATCACTTTTCAAAATTACTCTAAAGCCTAATGGGATTTTGTAGGCATTTCATTATAAATTAAGTTAGAAATTGATTTAAAATCATGTTTAGCCTTTCCTTTAAAGAATGTGGTATGCGGCATAATTTAGTCACTTCAACTTTTCATGTCCCATAGCACTTTATTTTTTATCACACAGGTCTTGCTTACATATTATTAAAGAGCATAATATAGTCAGCTGTTGCACAAAAACAAAAAGATGTATATAAATAAAAGCACACATTACAGAATATACACGCACTACGCAATAATCAAGTTTTGCTCTGACACCTGAGACTTCTTGCTGTACTACTTGCTAGTCGTTGCTAGAATACTTATTTGTAACCAGTTTCAAGAGTCAGGGTCCTGGCAGAAAAACAGATGACACACTCAAAGGGATTATGGGTAAGAATTCATGAAAAGTCTATTGACAGAGGCAAGAACACCATTAGGGATCCAACAACGGGTGAAGCAGCACAGGAGACTGACAGCAGAGGAAGCATCACACTGACCAACCCGAAGGGTAAGGAAAGGTGTGGTGCAGTTTCCACAACCCAGCGAGAGCTGTAGCTACGGAAGCAGACAGCCTGAGAAGATACCCGGCCGTAAAGGGAATAAACAGCAAATAAATACTACGATTTCTATCTGTTTCTACACGTTGCTCTCCAGCTAGCGCCTCCCGTTTCCTGAACCCAACAAAAAGGAAAAGAGCAGAGGAAGCCAGGTGACACATTCCGAAAAAGACAACCTCCCTACCAGGTAAAAAAGTGCAGGAAAGGACAAAGAAGAGCTCTCAGGAGCCTAATAGATGAGGAGATAGAAAAAGCATGGCTTTTCAATAGAATAGAAACCGATGTATCTATAGAAAGACAAAAAGACTTGCAAGGTTGACAAAGATAAATATTGAAAATATTGAGTGAATAAGAACAGGTTTTTAAAACGCAAGTTCTATATGATACAATTCATGTATATTTTGGAAAAACAGGAAGCAACAATATATATTTTATGCACATAAATCTATGTATTCAAAGTAATATCAGAAAGTCAAAACAAAAAAAGCATAGAAGTCCAGGCACAGTGGCTTATGCCTGTAATCCCAGCACTTTGGGAGGCTGAGGTGGGCAGATCACAGGGTCAGGAGTTTGAGACCAGCCTGAACAACATGGGGAAACTACGTCTCTACTAAAAATACAAAAATTATCCAGGCATAGTGGCACACACCTGTAATCTCAGCTACTCAGAAGGCTGAGGCAGGAGAATCACTTGAACCCAGGAGACAGAAGTTGCAGTGAGCTGAGTCCACACCATTGCACTCTAGCCTGGGTGACAGAGCGAGACTCTGGCTCAAAGAGAAAAAAACCATAGAAAACAAGAAGAGATGCTAATTTTAGTTAGTGATTTCCTCTAAAAATGGAGAGAGTACTCCCTATTGAGATGTGAGGGTTCTACTGCACTCCAGCCCAGGTAACAGAGGAAAACCCAGTCCCTAAAACTAATAATCATCATAGTATTCACAAATCTAAAAATTACAATTGAATTTTGATGGGAATCTGGAAAATAAAATGTTTTTGTGTTTTCTGTTAACTTTTTTAAACAAACATGTTAAACATTTTTAAAAAGATGATTTCATACCTTCCTGAAATCTAGGTGTAAGCAGATTAATTTGTTAGACTTCACTTTTCTGTATTTTGAAATGTTTCATAACTAACTATAAAAAAGAAACTGATGTGGAAAAGGAAGAGGGAAAGAGTAGTCTGGCCCATTAGAGAAGGCAGATGCCATGTTTCTTACAGGAACAAATCAAGGACTGGGTACACACAACTGAAGGGGCAAAAGTGTCTTCATGCATTCCTCCAGCAGCCTCTGTTCCAGAAGCCATGCCTGTATGTGTCCTCCTCAGTCCAGCATCATCTCCCTCGGAGACAGTGAGACTTAATAACCAGATTCTGGCATTAGGTTTTCCCTGTCTTTTTTAAGAGTGAACCTTGAAGTTTATTCAAGAATTAGTCCTCATACATAAAAAAGTTTCATATTAGTGAATAATACATGTCACTTCAAGGTTTTAGACAATAAAGAAACTTACAAAAAAAGTATTTTTAGACAACTTTATATAGTTGGAGAAAGAATATGAAATGATTAAATGAAACTATGAGTTCAAATGCATTTATGATCAAAATTACATATGAGAAAATCAAAACACATTTTGCAGCAGAACCTGTAAAAATGTTTTTGTCATCTTTTTGAGCCATGAAATAGGATGAATTTGTATTTTTAATAAGACTTTCAAAAGACAAAAATAATTTAATTATGAAGTATCAGCTTGAGAATGAACATATTCTATTATCAGTATCAATTGGTGAATTAACTGTGCTATCCAAAAAGACTGTCAAGTTCTAACTAATATGAACAGGATATTGAATTCATTAATGAATATGTGACTATTGTGAGCACACAAATAATCTCTGGTTTTATACCCACTAAATTTCAAAATTCTTTAAACTGTGGGACATTCAATGTATTTAATGTGCAGAAAAAAGTATTAAATGTTTCATTATTTTATTCTGCTCAGTCCTTTTCCCGTTAAGCAGGAAAACACTGACATGGCCATTTTTGGTCTCACTTCCACAAGATCAACACATAATGCATATATCTGGGAACTGATCTCACAAGCAACTGAAATGGCATCTTGAAGTTAGAAATGGAAGTATTTTTGATTGCACTTTTAAAAGTACACTTTCACACTCTCCAAGATCTGATAACATATTCAATGTGTACCTTCTCATCAGCTGCCATAACTAATGCCAGAATAAATGAATTCCCTTTGTTTAGGTCCTGCCCAGCAATGCCAACCAAGGAGAATTTGGCCTGTTCTTCCCTGGTTCCACTGTATAGTTACAGTTATCAGTGTTTATGTTCCCTGCAAGAGCAGGATAAGGAGGTTTGTTGACATGGCTCCAGTTGACTGGCACTCAAATCACATAGAGCTGAAAGATCACTAAAGCATCTGCAAGGTAACTGTACAAATGATTAATGCATGGGTTGACTCCCAAGAAATTACCAGTTCTGAAATGTCCTTTCTCTTCTTTGCCCTCTCCCTCAAATAATTTCTTATTGATGTCATTATTGTCCACCTTGTATAGGCATGAATATGTATTAAACAGATTAATTATGAAAGCTAAATTAAGTTTAGGATTGCCTGAAACCACATCTGCAGTAGTAACAAACTATTTGCAGCCAAGTTTATCTACTTGAAACCCAAGTCCAGCACAGTTGAGATCATTTTTCTCATGAAATGCTGAAGATGGACTGGAAAGTCCATATTCCCAGTCACCTTTAGGGGCAGTTTGTTTAAGCAGGTGAAAATGGGCTCCAGAATCCTTATTACCTTGGCTGAAGTTGGTGATGGCACACCATCCCACATCAGCCAGATGGTAGTTCACCCATTAAAGCAGTTATTCCTTAGGAGAAAGCTTCATCGGCACCTTTAGTTCCTGACCTTCATTTAGCAATGCAATCAGAGCTTCATTCTTAGAAAGCTCAGTATCATCAAAGAGACCAACTTTGATGATCTGCCAGAGAAGTTCCAAGACCAAGTGAGGTTTTTCTTCTTTGAGGTTCTATGCACCAATGTTGACTACTGTACAACAAATGGTCAAGACAGAAATCGGCTCTAGTGTATCAGTCCATTCTCATGCTGCTGTAAAGAACTGCACAAGACTGGATAATTTATATAGGAAAGAGATTTAATTGACTCACAGTTCCACGAGGCTGGGTAGGTCTTAGGAAACTTATAGTCATGGCAGAAGGGGAAGCAAAACATGTCCTTCTTCACATGGCAGCAGGAAGGAGAAGTGCCAAGCAAAAGGGGGAAAAGCCTCTCATAAAACCATCAGATCTAAGGAGAACTAACCCACCATCATGAGAACAGCATGAGGGTAACTGCCACCATGGTTAAATTACCTCCCACCAGATGTCTCCCACAACATGGGGAGATTATGCGAACTACAACTCAAGGTGAGATTGGGTGGGGACACAGGGCCAAATTATATTATTCTGCCCCTGGCCTCTCCCAAATTGTTGTCCTCACAATTCAAAACACAATCATACCCTTCCAACAGTCCCCCAAAGTCTTAACTCATTCCAGCTTTAACTCAAAAGTCCAAATCCAAAGTCTCATCTGAGAAAAGACAAACTTCCACTTAGGAGCCTGTAAAATCAAAAGCGAGTTAGTTACTTCCTTAATACAACAGGGGTACAGACATTTTACACCTGTCTCAAATGGGAGAATTGACCAGCTCACAGTGCAAGCTGCTTGTGGATCTACCATTCTAAGGTCTGGAAGACGGTGGTCCTCTTGTCACAGCTCTACTAGGCAGTGCCCCAGTGGGGACTCTGTGTAAGGGCTCCAACCCCACATTTCCCTTTCTCACTGCCCTAGCAGAGGTTCTCCATGAGGACTCTGCCCCTGCAGCACACTTCTGCCTGCACCTCCAGACATTTCCATGCATCCTCTGAAATCTAAGTAGAGGTTCCCAAACCTCAATTCTTGACTTCTATGCACCCTCAGGCCTAACACCATGTGAAAGCCACCAAAGCATGGGGTTTACACCCTTTGAAGTCACAGCCTGAGCTATACCATGACCCCTTTTAGCCATGGCTGAGATACAGGACACCAATTCTTGAGACTGCACAAAGCAGCAAGGATCTAGGCCCAACCCATGAAACCATTTTTTCTTTCTAAGGCTCTGGGCATGTGATGGGAAAGAATGCTGGGAAGGCCTCTGACATGCTCTGGTGACGTTTTCCTCATTGTCTTGATGATTAACATTTGGCTCCTCATTACTTATAAAAATTTCTTCAGCCTGTTGAATTTCTCCTCAGAAAATGGGTTTTTCTCTTCTATCACATTGTCAGTGCAAATTTTCTAACTTTGCTTCCCTTTTAAACATAAGTTCCAATTACAAGCCATATCTTTGTGAATACATAAAACTGAATGCTTTTAACAGCACCCGATTGACTTCTTAGATGCTTTGCTGCTTAGCCAGAATGTATCATAAAATAATATATATAAATATATTAAAATAATTTTAATATAAAATAAATAAAATAATAAAAGCCATTTATGACAAACCTACAGCCAATATCATACTGAATGGGTAAAAGCTGGAAGAATTACCTTTGAAATCAGGCATTAGACAAGGATGCCCTCTCTCACCACTCCTATTCAATATAGTATTAGAAGTTCTAGGCAGAGCAATCAGGCAAGAAAAAGAAATAAAGAGTATTCAATTAGGAAAGGAGGAAGTCAAACTGTCTCTATTTGCAGACAACATGATTGTATATCTAGAAGACCCCATCATCTCGGCCCAAAATCTCCTGAAACTGATAAGCAACTTCAGCAAAGTCTCAGGATACAAAGTCAATGTGCAATAATGACAAGCATTCCTGTACACCAATAACAGACTTAAAGAGAGCCAAATCAAGAATGAACTGCCATTCACAATTGCCCAAAGAAATAAAATACCTAGGAATACAACTAACAAGGAACTTAAAGGACCTCTTCAAGGGGAACTACAAACCACTGCTCAACAAAATAAGAGAGGACACAGAGGGAAAAACATTCCATGCTCATGGCTAAGAACAATTAATATCATGAAAATGCCCAAAGTAATCTATAGATTCAATGCTATCCCCATCAAGCTACCAATGAGCTTCTTCACAAAACTGGAATAAAACACTTTAAACTTCATATGGAATCACAAGAGAGCCCACAGAGCCAAGACAATCCTAAGCAAAAAGAACAAAGCTGGAGGCATCACGCTGCTGGACTTCAAACTATAGTAGAAGGCTACAGTAATCAAACCTGCATGGTACTGGTACCAAAACAGAGACATAGACAAATGGAACAGAACAGAGG
Organism: Callithrix jacchus; assembly: GCF_049354715.1. Classification (NCBI taxonomy): domain Eukaryota; kingdom Metazoa; phylum Chordata; class Mammalia; order Primates; family Cebidae; genus Callithrix; species Callithrix jacchus. The sequence goes on along the minus strand of NC_133511.1, from coordinate 37,952,362 downwards.
CCCCAGAAGCAACATCACACATCTACAACCAACTAATCTTTGACAAACCTGACAAAAGCAATGGGGAAAGGACTCCACGTTTAATAAATGGTGTTGGGAAAACTGGCTAGCAATGTGCAGAAAGCAAAAACTGGACCCCTTCCTGTCACCTTACACTAAAATTAACTCCAGATGGATTAAAGATTTAAACATAAAACCTAACACCATAAAAACACTAGAAGAAAATGTAGGCAAAACCATCCAGGACATAGGCATAGGCAAGGACTTCATGACTAAAACACCAAAAGCAATGGCAACAAAAGCCAAGATAGACAAATGGTATCTAATTAAAAGTCAGAGCTTCTGTACAGTAAAAGAAACCATCATTAGAGTGAACTGGCAATCAAGAGAATGGGAAAAAATTTTTGCAATCTACCCATCTGACAAAGGGCTAATATCCAGAATCTACAAAGAACTAAAACAGATTTACGAGGAAAAAAACAACCCCATTCAAAAGTGGGCAAAGGATATGAACAGACACTTTACAAAAGAAGACAAAGATGAGGCCAACAAACATATGAAAAAATGCTCATCATCACTGGTCATTAGAGAAATGCAAATCAAAACTACAGTTATAATGGCAATTATTTAAAAGTCTGGAGACAGATGCTGGAGGGGATGCGGAGAAATCGGAACAGTTTTACACTGTTGGTGGGAGTGTAAATTAGTTCAACCATTTACATTCCCACCAGACAGTGTGGCGATTTCTTTTTTTTTTTTTTTTTAATTTTTTATTGGATTATAGGTTTTGGGGTACATGAGCAGAGCATGCAAGACAGTTGCGTAGGTACACACATGGCAGTGTGCTTTGCTTTTCTTCTCCCCTTCACCCACATTTGGCATTTCTCCCCAGGCTATCCCTCCCCACCTCCCCCTCCCACTGGCCCTCCCCTTTTCCCCCCAATAGACCCCAGTGTTTAGTACTCCCCTCCCTGTGTCCATGTGTTCTCATTTTTCATCACCCACCTATGAGTGAGAATATGCGGTGTTTCATTTTCTGTTCTTGTGTCAGTTTGCTGAGGATGATGTTTTCCAGATTCATCCATGTCCCTACAAACGGCACGAACTCATCATTTCTGATTGCTGCATAATATTCCATGGTGTATATGTGCCACATTTTTCCAATCCAGTCTATTATCAATGGGCATTTGGGTTGATTCCAGGTCTTTGCTATTGTAAACAGTGCTGCAATGAACATTCGTGTACATGTGTCCTTATAGTAGAACGATTTATAGTCTTTTGGATATATACCCAGTAATGGGATTGCTGGGTCAAATGGAATTTCTATTTCTAAGGCCTTGAGGAATCGCAGTGTGGCGATTTCTTAAGGATCTAGAAATAGAAATTCCATTTGACCCAGGAATCCCATTACTAGGTACATACCCAAAGAACTATAAATTGTTCTACTATAAAGACATATGAACATGTATGTTCATTGCAGCCCTATATACAACAGCAAAGACCTGGAACCAACCCAAATGCCCATCAATGATAGACTGGACAAAGAAAATGTGGTACATATACACCATGGAATACTACACAGCCATAAAAAATGATGAGTTCATGTCCTTTGTAGGGATTTGGATGAACCTGGAAACCATCATTCTCAGCAAACTGACACAAGAACAGAAAACCAAACACCACATGTTCTCACTCATAGGTGGGTGTTGAACAATGAGAACATGTGGACTCAGGAAGAGGAGCATCATACACTGGGAGCAGTTGGAGGGGAAAAGGGGGAACAGCGGGAGGTGGGGAGGGATAACATGGGGAGAAATGCCAGATATAGTATGCAGCTAAAGTAAAATAAATAAATAAAGACCAAAACCTAATATGCAATAAAAAAGAAAAAAAAAAGAGACAAGAGAGGTTCTTCTTTTTCTGCCACATCAGGACACAGTAAAAAAGCAGCTATCTACAAGCGAGGAAGAAGGCTCTCACCAGGAACAGAGCCCTGCTGGACCTTGGTATTGGGCTTTTCAGGCTTCAGAACTGTGATTTCTATTATTGAAGCCACCACCCAGTCTATAGTATTTTGTTATGGCAGCCAACACAGACTAATAAAAGGCGTGAGGGACAGTGACATGCTGCTCATTTTCTCTCAAGGGCTCATGAACTTGCTGTTACCATGGCCTCTGCAGTCCCTCTGTGTTCACTTCACTTTGCTAAGGGCAAATAACTGATGAGATGGACACATTTCATAACTGGAGAAGAAAAGGGATGAGGCCCTAAAAAAAAAAAACAGAAAGAAAGAAAGACAAAGAAATTTCTTCTGCCAGATGCCCAAAATTCTCTCTCTCAAGTTCAAAGTTCCACAGGTCTTTGGGAGCTTTGGGCAAAGAAAAGCAAAAAAAAAAAGCAAGCCAGTCTTTTTGCTAAAACATAACAAGAGTCACCTTTGTTCCCATTCCCAACAAGTTCCTTATCACCATCTGAGACCACCTCAGCCTAAACTTCATTGTCCATATCTTTATCAGCATTTCGGTCATAGCCATTTAACAAGTCTCTAGGAAGTTCCAAACTGTCCCTCACCTACCTGTTTTCTGAGCCCTCCAAACTGTTCCAACCTCTACCTGTTATCCAGTTAAAAAAAAAATGCTTCCATATTTTCAGATATCTTTACAGCAGCATACCACTACCCAGTACCAATTTATTGTATTAGTCCATTCTCATATGGCTATAAGGAACTGCCCAAGACTGGGTAATTTATACATCCTTCTTCACATGATGGCAGGAAGGAAAACTGCAAAGTAAAAGGGGGAAAAGCCCCTTATAAAACAATCGGATCCCATGAGAACTCACTCAGTATTATGAGAATAACATGAGGGTAACTGCCCTTACGACTAAATTAGCTCCCACTGGGTCTCTCCCATGACACTTGGGGATTATGGGAACTATAATTCATGGTGAAATTTGGGTGGGGACACAGAGCCAAATCATATCAACTAGGTTTTAATTTTCAGAAATAGCGAATGTGGTGAGCTTTTTCTTATTAATGGCTCTTTCATCAATTATATCTGGTTCAGATAAATTGATCATTTTGCAAAGAAGGATGAGATCTGCAAGTAACTTGAAGATACTGCCATTATTGAGGGTCATGGGTATAAGATGCTTTATGTATAAGACTACAGTCAAAGTCATTCTCCAGGGCTTTGTTTATCCTGTTAACAAGAGCCCCTTTTCTTCCCCTCAATAGGAATGCTGTGTGCCCTCATAGGAAATAAAGTTCCCCCCACACTGGTAATCATTTCCTTCATGTTGATTACTTTGGAGGATATTTTGCTGATATCTTTGCAGTTTTAATTCTTACATCAGTGACAAAACTCTTCAAACTGATTTGGCCATCTTGGCTGTTGTTGACAAATGCTAGAATTTTCTCCACAATTTCATATACCTTGTAGCCAGGCATAGGAAGGCTTGCTTCCTTAAACAGGTCTTGAAGTTCATTGTCACTGACCTATCCACTATTGTCAATAGCTACTATACTAAACACTTCTTTTACTTCTTCAAGCTCCTCCCAAGAAATGGTAGTAGTAGTGCTGTTTCCATCTTTAGACAGGAAAGACAACCTTCAGGTCTTTATACCTCTTTATCTTGTAGTTTACTAGTTGCTTTCACATTCACTATCTTGATTAATCATCCAACCCACAGCTGAAGAGAAGCTTTTCCTTCTCATGGGGTCAGAAACAGAATCACAGACTTTGACTTCTCAACCATAGTTCCCCTAAGTCTTAATTTTAAGTGATACTGCCAGTTTTCCTCCTTTGTGGTGATATGGGGGGTATTTTTAGGAGGAGGCTAAGAACACCCACATTAGCCACTTACATTTAGGCATCATTTTAAAAGGGAGCACACAATAATGAATAAGCTTAAATAAATCCAGTTGTGTGAAGGTTCTTAATTACACTGAACTATAATTTATCTTTTTTCTGTTCTGGTAGCCCATTAGCTCTTCTCAGACAGAAAACCTTTTTTTTTTTTTTTATGTATCTTTGGGTCTTCAGCATCTGGCATAGTGTTTGACATCAGTCAAAGCAAACACCTGTGTTCAAGATGTAATGAAAATTTAGAAGAGTAAAGAACTGAACAGTAAGAGAAACAAAATTTTTAAAAGGAGATCATAGGAAAAGAATTTTGAGAAAAACTGTATCTTACAGTGAAACATCTGCAAATTAGGACAATTTTGATAATACATTTATTTCTGAATATGGATTAATTATAAGTATTCTATAATATGTGAATATATGGATGTATGGCATGTATAACATATTATATATTTTAGATGGAAAAGTTATTTGTTTGAAATACAATACAATGAGCACTTGTATAACCTTCATCTAAAGGCCCTTTATAGTTATTTCTCCCCTCTCCAGGATTCAATCAAGGGTTTATGCATTTCATTTGGTATTCACATCCTCTTAGCCTTTGATGGAAAAGTAGCATGCACACACATACACACACACACACAAACTCACACACTTTCTTTTTCGTTCTTTGTGACAGTGGCATTTTTGAAAAGTCCAGGTAATTCGTCTTACATCTCAATCTTGATTTCTCTGATAGCAGACAAATCCTCCCATTTAGATGCAGGTTACGTGTATTAGGCAAAAATACTACTTAGGTAATTTTGTATGTCTCAGGAGATGTACTGTCACCAGAAGTACATAATGCCAGTTCATTCCAATATTAATGATGCTAAATTTCATCACGCAGTTAAGGTAGTGTAATCAAATCACTCCAATAAAGGTACTGTTTCCTCTTTATAATTAAATGTCCTGTAGAGTGATGTTTTGAGATTCTTTTAATCCAATGAATTTAGTGTTCATTGATAAATCTTCCTTGAATTATTACATATGTGTCAGAAAATAATGATTTTCTAATTAGATCACCCCTTCTCCATGTATTAGCTGACATCCTCTGTAAAGAAAAGTTTCCCCCTCCACATACCGACCTTTATTTTATAACTGTGCAATCACAAATTCTATTTATGTCTTCTACATATTTTAATCCATTACCATTATTATGGTTTTGATGCTCAGATTATCTCACATTTAGCCAATGAGAGTTCCTCCAAACTGGCTCCTGAGTCATTTTGATGTACTTCTCTTATTCGCTGAACACATATTTGCTTCCTAACTCAACAATATATGATAGTCTCTCTTTCTACTTTCCATTCTCCAGACTTGTGAACAGCCTTTACTCTCAGGAATCTGCTGCCTTTTACTGAGAATGGTACTTAGATCCCACAGCCCATTGAGTTATTGTACTGAGTCATGGCCTAAATACTTTTCTAACTCATGTCTACTACCTCCTCCCTGTTCCATAGCAACAATCCTCAGTTAGTCTTATGGCAGGCAATCTGATTTCCTTTCAACCACTTCCTCACACTGCAGTCAGAGTCGTTTTTCCAAATGCAAATTTGTTTCTATAATACCAAGTTCTAAGGTATGCATGTGCGTGCATGAATTCATACAGTTCATAGCACACCTAAAACAATTCAGTGGTTGCCCTTTGGGTTGTAGAATGAATACCAAAAAGATTAGAACAACCAAAAAGCATGTGGGGATATGGCTTCTCCTTTCCCCACACCTTAGCTGTTTTTGACCACTTTTTCTCAGCATTCAGGGCTTTATTAGCATTGGCCTCTTTTCCAAACAAATCATGCTTTCTCCCATCACAGGCTATTACATGTTCTGCTGTCTAAAATAATCTCCTGTCACCTCGTATGTCAGATACCTAACATATTGGTTTAGTGCCTCAGCTCTCACCCCATGCATAGCAGAGTGAGTCTTTCCATACGGATTTGACTCACTCTGCACTCACAGCTTCTTGCCCCAGTACTCTGTGCCTTTACTTTCTGCCCAGGCCTTCTTGGATTCAGGGCAAGAACAGGACCACGCTTCACATATAAGCATGTGTTGGGGAGTTAACTCTCCCAAGATCACCCATTAGTCACAAGCAGAGGCCATGGCAAATGACACAAACCAGGCCTCTTTTTTCTCCTGAGCCATTTTACCAGCACATCACATCATCTCTCATCTCATCCCTTTGTTTCTGCCACACTAGAGCACTCTGTACACCAGAGGTCACACAAATCCTGTCTTCTCCTGTCCATTCTCTCACTTTTACATTTTTACATATTAATCAGAGGTCAGCTTTAATGCCACTTGCCTCATTGAAGTCTTTCTAGTTACTTCCAGTGAAAATTAATCACTCATTTCTTTACAGACATGACACAACTTCATTATTTCTATTCAAATATTGTTCCATCCAACTTTCTTTTATATCCAGGTATCTCAATAGGCTGGTAAATCTCTAAGGTAAGAAATCTGTCATATGCTGAAACATGTACTCCCAAAAATTCACATTGAAGTCTCAACCCCCAGATCTCAGAATGAGACTATTTGGAGACAGATTTTTACCAAAGTAATTAAGGTAAAATGAGATTTTGAGGGTGGGCCCTAAACCCAAATGACTAATGTCTTTATAAGAAGAGGAAATTCAGACACAGATGTGTACAGAGGGAAGATGACATGAAGACAAGGCAGAAGACAGCCATCTGCAAACCAAGGAGAGAGTCCTAGAACAAATCCTTCCCTCACAGCCCTCAGAAGAAACCAATCCTACCGATACCTGAATCTCAGATTTCTAGCCTCCAGGACCTTCAGAAAATAAGTTTCTGTTGTTTAAGCCACCCAGTCTGTTGTACTTTGTGATGGCAGTCCTAGCAGTCTAATACACTCCCTGTTTTCCTTCTCGGCTCACTAGCATCCAGCACAGTGAAAACATATGGCAGACTTGCAGTACATGTTTTCTCATGTTAACTGAATCAATCACCATACTATAATGTATGCCTTTCCAATTAGTACAGAAAAACAGACTTTAGAGTCAAAAATGAGTTCAAATTCTAATGCCTTACTAGCTGAGTGACAATATGAAAGAAAGCAAATCTTCAAGATGGGAATAATCACCATCTAACTCATGTGAGTATTTTGATAATTATATGAGGCACTATATGGAGGAATTCAACACAGCACCTAAAAAGGAATAAGTGCACAATAAGTATTAACTACTATTGCTCCATAATTATTATATAATATGTGTAATAAAAATATGGTGTGTCAAAACCACACAACTGCATGAAAACTGAACAACGTGCTCCTGAATGACTGCTGGGTAAATAACAAAATTAAGGCAGAAACAAATAACTTCTTTGAAACCAATGAGAACAAAGACACTACATATCAGAATCTCTGAGATGCAGTTAAAGCAATGTTTGAAAGAAAATTTGTAGCACTAAATGCCCACAGGAAAAAGTGGGAAAGATCTAAAATTGACACCCTAGCAATACAATTAAAAGAACTAGAGAGGAAGAGCAAACAAATTCAAAAGCTAGCAGAAGACAAGAAATAACTAAGATGACAGCAGAACTGAAGGAGACAGAGACAAAAAAAACCCTTCAAAAAAATCAATGAATCCAGGAGCTGGTTTTATGAAAAGATCAACAAAAGAGAAAGACTGCTTGCCAAACAAAGAAAAGATTCAATTAGCTACAATAAGAAAATGATAAAGGGGATGTCACCACCGATCCCACAGAAATTCAAAATACCATCAGAGAATACTATAAACACTTCTACACATAAACCAGAACATCTAGAAGAAATGGATAAATTCCTGGATACTCCCAAGACTGAACCAGGAATAAGTCAAATCTCTGAGTAGAGCAATAACAAATTCTGAAATTGAGGCAGTAATTAATAGCCTACCAACCAAAACAAGCCCAGGACCAGATGGATTAACAGCTGAATTCTATCAGAAGTGCAAGGAGGAGCTACTACCATTCCTAACAACAGAAGAAAGGGGAATCCTCCCTAACTCATTTTATGAGGCTAGAATCATCCTGATACCAAAACATAGCAAAGACACAACAAAAAAAAGAAAATTTCAGGCCAATATCCCTGATGAACAGTGAAGCAAATATTCTAAAAAAAACATCCTGGCAAACTGAATCCAGCCGCACATCAAAAAGGTTATCTACCATGATCAAGTCAGTTTTATCCCTGAGATGCAAGGCTGCTTCAACATACACAAATCAGTCAACGTAATCCATCACATAATCAGAACCAGTGACGAAAACTACATGATTATCTCTACAGATGCAGAAAAGGCCTTCAAAAAAATTCAACAATCTTCATGCTAAAAACTCTCAATAAACTAGGTACTGATGGAATGTATCTCAAAATAAAAATGGCTATTTATGAAGAGCTATTTATGACAGACCCACAGCCAATATAATACTGAATGGGCAAAAGGTGGAAGCATTCCCTTGAAAAGTGGGACAAAACAAGAAAGCCCTCTCTCACTACTCCTATTCAACATAGTATTGCACGTTCTGGCCACAACAATCAGGCAAGAGAAAGAAAGAGGATTCAAATGGAAAGATATAAAGTCAAATTATCTCTGCAGATGACATCAATGTACATTTCGAAACCCCATCATCCCAGCCCAAAATCTCCTTAAGCAGAAAAGCAACTTCAGCAAAGTCTCAGGATACAAAAATCAATGTGCAAAAATCACAGGCATTCCTGTACACCAATAATAGGCTTAAAGAGAGCCAAATCATGAGTTAATTCCCATTCACAATCACTACAAAGAGAATTAAATACCCAGGAATACAACTTACAAAGCATGTGAAGTACCTCTTCAAGGAGTACTACAAATCACTGCTCAAGGAAATGGGGAATGGGGAAAGGATTTCCTATTTAATAAATGATGTTGGGAAAACTGGCTAGCCATATGCAGTAAACTGAAACTGGACACCTTCCTGACACCTTATACAAAAATTTACTCAAGATGGATTAAAGACTTAAATATAAGACCTAAATCCATAAAGACTCTATAAGAAAACCTACACAATACCATTCAGGACACAGGCAAGGGCAAAGCCTTCATGAGTAAAACACCAAAAGCAATGGCAACAAAAGCCAAAATTGAAAATTGAAATCTAATTAAACTAAAGAGCTTTTACACAGCAAAAGAAACTATCATTAGAGTGAACAGGCAACCTATACAATGAGAGAAAATTTCTGCAATCTATCCATCTAAGAAAGGACTAAAATCCAAAATCTACAAAGAACTTAAACAAATTTACAAGAAAAGAACACCTTCAAAAACTGGACAAAGGATATGAACAGACACTTTTCAAAAGAAGCAATTTATGCAGCCAACAAACATATTAACAAAAGCTCATCATCACTGATCATGAGACAAATGCAAATCAAAACCACAATGAGATACTATCTCATGCCAGTTAGAATGACAATCATTAAAAAGTCAGGAAACAACAGATGGCAGAATAGACGTAAAGAAATAGGAACACTTTTACAGGGTTGGTGGGAATGTAAATTAGTTCAGCCATTGTGGAATCAATGGCAATTCCTCAAGGATCTAGATCCAGAAATACCATTTGACCCAGCAATCCCATTACTGGCTATATATCCAAAGGAATGGAAGTCATACTATTATAAAGACACATGCACACACATATGTTTATGGCAGCACTGTTCATGATAGCAAAGACTTGGAACCAACCCAAATGCCCATCAAAGATAGACTGGATAAAGAAAATGTAATATATATACTATGGATCCTGTGCAGCTATAAAAAAGAATGAGTTCATGTCCTTTGCAGGGACATGGATGAAACTGGAAACCATCATTCTCAGCAAACTAACACAGGAACAGAAAACCAAACACCACATGTTCTCACTCATAAGTGGTGGTTGAACAATGAAAACCCATGGGCACAGGGAGACAAACATCACACATTGGGGCCTGTCAGAGAGTGGGGGTCTAGAGGAGAGATAGCATTAGGAGAAATACCTAATGTAGATGACAGGTTGATAGGTGCAGCAAACCACCATGGTATGTGCATACCTATGTAACAAACCTGCATGTTCTGCACATGTATCCCACAACTTAAAGTATAATACAAAGAGTGTGTGTGTGTCTGTGTGTGTGTGTGTGTGTGTGTGTATACATATTATATATGGTATGCCAGGGTGGAGAAATATATAGAAGTATATTTTCGTGATCCAGTCTATGATAATTTACCATGTATTGCACATTTTCTTCATCTTAGTTAAAAGTGAACTAGAAAGCACAGTAAGTTCTTCAAAAGAAGAATATAATTGTTCACTTTGTACTAAAATGCTTTATGGAAATACTCCTGCCTTTTGCCTCTTACAATGAAGATTCATTACCAAAAGACATGTCTACAGGGTGAGATAAGCCCAAATCCCCAGGTAATCTCCCAAAATGACAGGCTATTATGTTTCAGCTTCTGAAAAATTTTATCCATGAATAGTGCCTCTGAAAGACAAACTAGCCTAAATGACTGTGGGAATTCAGTCAGGGTGGCAGCAAAAGTATTAAGGGAAAGAAAATTAGAGAGTTCTCAAACCTTTTGGAAAGGCTAAGGGTTTTTTCTATAGTTCTTGGCTGAAAGCAGCCAGAGTCTCTTTGCAGAAGCCAGAGAGATTAAGGTACAAATACAAAGGAATGTGAGTAGATTACCTAGCTAGCTTGTTTACTCATATGGTTTTAAAACTAACATTTGAGCCAGATGGCCCTCTCGGGGTGAGGTTGACCAGGGAGATTACCCTCTAATGAAATTTGTTTGGGGTATCAAAACCTGTCCTTTAATTTTCAGCCTCTTGTGGTGTTAATTCAAGCCTTTGTCAATTATTCTCTACTAAATAAATGCGAGTCTCACTGGCTGGTAGGGGCCAGCAGTCACAACTATTTACAGCCATCCCCGGGAGTCTGTAAGCCACCCAGTCAAACTGACAAAGCATATGTGTGTGTCAGTGTACTTTATTCATCCGTCATTGAGTCAGGGTCTGCAAGACAGGCACCAGAGGAAGTGACCCCGACAGATGACATTCTTAATGAGACAGGGCTGAATTAGGAAAAAGTAAATCTAAGCACCTGAACAATATTGTTACTGGTTACTCCTCCTAGAAAATAGTATTCTCACACCTGGGTCACTTTAGTGCTTGAGTGCAAAATTTTACAGAGAATAAAAGCAGTGAAATAGGTGGATTAGGGTAAGAAAATTCAATCTAGAAGATGGTACTGTGGGATGTTATTTTAATTAAACATACACAGCAAATTAGGGCCCCAGGTCTCTAAAATATAAGAAAAACATTGACAATTTCAGGTCACAGTTAAAATCACCAAACCTTACTTTGCTTACTTTAAGCAAAGAAACAACAGAGAGAAGCAGAGGGATGAGGAAGGGCAACTGAAATTTGAAGTAATCAGGGTGAGACTCACTGGCTTCAGCCTTCTCCTGAGAAAAGCTAGGACTGGCATTTCAAATTTAAGGAGCACAATATGATTCTGCCATCTCGGTTTCAGAGAGCAGACATTGCCAACTGGTTACCTCTTTTCCTTTATCTTCTAAGGATGGAGTCTGATGTTCCTGTGTCCCTATGGCCAAGTTTTCTTATAACTAGTCATGAAAATACTCTAAATTCCCTTAGAGTCATATTAAGTGGCATGCTGCTGTCACAACATCCCTAGAGGGCCTGCTCCACCTGAAATACTGCAAACCAAACCTATTCTGACTCCTGGAGACAAGACATCTCCCCATCTCCAGTCACTATTCCAGTGTCAGCAGCCCACAGGTACAAAATCCCAAAACAAGGACATACCTGAATGCCTAAATCCTCTACCCGACTCAGAATATAAAGCCTGAACACCTGTGAGCATGCCATATCCAAAAATACTTTACTCTCAGGATTGCTAGATCCTATCCCCGAATGACCCCCGCATGATTACTACCCTCAGCTAAGATAACTCACTCAGCCATCACTATAATCCATTAGCCATTTTCCCCTAGATGAAGTGTTATTACCTCTTTCTCCATATTTCCAATCATGTTACCCCTCTGAAATTTAGGAGATACATAAAAAAGATGAGAGACATCCTCAGGAACCTTTCTATGGGTGAATTTACTTTCTACTCATTGCATTCAAAGAATAGTACTCTGTGATTAAAAATATGAAATATAAACACAGTTTTACATTTGCATTAATGCTCCCTGATAAAGATGTGTGTGCATTTTCTTTTAATAATTCCATGTCCTATGACTGATTTCTGAGAAAATGTTGTATTACAAATACCAGTGGGTCGCAGGCCTGCTGATGATATCAGAGTATAAACCAGTCAAACTCCTTCCTGTTAAACTTTAGGGAACTGCAATACCCACCACTGAGGATGATGAAAGAAAAGCATTTTTCTAGAGAAGCAATAACCATTTTTGGGAATGTTTGAATTGCTGTTCAGTAAACACAGACACTTGAAAAGAGTGAACCATAAACTGAAAAGCCTGAGTATGAGGGAGTGGGTGGCAGGAGAGCAAGCAGCACAAGGTTTTCATGACCTAAGAGTAGACAGTTTGTACAGATTGTGTCTATTATCATAAATATTTCCACAATCCATTGAGGCAATGGTCTTTTTTTCTGAAAATCAAGACTGATGTGTAGCTATTTAATGCCTCCATTTGTAATGGCTAATTATGCATATAATTGATGGTATTTCCTTTGATCATCATTTAAAAATCATTTACTAAATTAAAAACTAAATTTATCAGTTATGGCAGATACCTTTGCTCTTCTGCTTTTCGTTCTCACAGCCCTTCTCTGATCCCAGCTACAGCAGGAGTGGACTGATATATGCAAAATGCTGACATCCCATCTTAAGCATGTGCATTTTTGTCTCTGCTTCTCTACATTAAGGCCTTTCCAAGGCCAAGGAACTTTCTTAGTCCTGCAAATGCACAATCTAGGAGCATAGGGGAGTTAAAGGCACAGAGACACACTCCATCAGCAGGGATAGGAACTAGCAGATAAATGCCCCAACCTCCAGTCCTTCAAACAGTCCTAATAGGCATTCTGTGTGCTTCTCAGGGAATCTTGCAAAACTGCGCCACCAGAACTGTAACTCTAATGACCCATCCTAATATTGGCTCCTTCTCTTTCCCTAGCTCATTCTAAGCTTTTTCACTACTGGTTCCTGGGTTCCCCTCCTAATGAAAGTACTTGCTCCCAGCTTTCCAACTTCTAATACTATGCTCTGCTTTCAGCAAAGCTCAAACAAAGACATGAAATATCTTAAAATCTAGAGATATTTAGACAGCAGAAAACTGAAATTAAAAAAAGAATCCAGGAGCAGAAATCTGGACATGAAGGCCGTAAAAGAGACTTGGAGAAACAGTATCTACTTAGTGCTTACTAAGTGCCCCACGTGTTCCAACTACTAGAGACACTGTTCCAGGAATTGACTAGTAAAAAGATTCATTTACTGAGTTAATTTTTGTAAAGCACTTAGGACTGTGCCTTATATTTATTAAGTGCTATGTATCTACTAAATAAGTAAAAAATAAACATATTAAATCCTAGGTGTCTACTGGGCATATCCCAAAGTTTAAACCCTCTCAGCTTTTCAACAAACTCTGATATTTTTTTAATTAAACTTTTTATTTTTAGTTAATTATAGATTCAATGAGGAGGCTGGTTAATGCGTACAAACACACAGTTATCTAGAAGGATTAAGTTCTAGAGTCTGATAACAGAGTAGGGTAACTATAGTTAACAATTTATGGTACATTGCAAAATAGCTGAAAATGTTCCCAACACAAAGAAATGATGTCTTTGAGGTGACAGATATCATGTATGCATGTATCAAAATATCACCTGTACTCTATACATATGTATAATTATGTATCAATAAATAAAATAATAACAGGCAGTCCCCATGTACCCTTTACCTAATATGTTTATGTCACCAAAGTTGCTTAATTTTAATTCTACTGCTAATCAAGATCACTCAAATCAAATTCCCTGCCACATTTTTTTTTGGAGGGTGGGGGCTGAAATTTATAATCCAATGCTTTTTTAATGGAGGCAAAATTCACATAACATAAATTAACCATTTAATGCTCATCAGTGATAGACGGGATGAAGAAAATGTAGTACCTATACACCATGAAATACTGTACTGCCATGGAAAGGAACAAGATCATGTCTTTGCAGGGCCATGGATGGAGGTGGAAGCTGTTATTCTCAGCAAACTAAAGCAGGAACAGAAAATTAAACACCACATGTTCTCACTTATAAGTGGGAGCTGAACAATGAGAACTCATGGACGCATGGTGGGGAACTACAAATAATGGGGCCTGTTGAGAGGGAGGGAGAGCATCAGGAAGAATACCTAATGGATTCTGGGCTTAATACTTAGGTGATGGGTTGATCTCTGCAGCAGACCACCACAGCACAGTTTTACCTATGTAACCATCTTGTGCATATAGCTTAGAACTTAAAAAGTTGAAGAAAAAAATGTTAGCCACTTAAAAGTACAGTTTCTGTTAATTTCATCTGTGAAGAAGTTATACATTCTTGTTTCTTTGCATACTTCAAAAATTTTTGCTGAAAACTGGACATATTTAATATGGTAACTGAAAGTCAGATTCTTCCCTCTCATTATTGTTTATTATTCTGTTTCAGCTTGCTGTGGATTGTAGTGGTTTACTTTTCTAAACTATTTTTGTAAAGTCTGCATTTTTTTAGTGTATCCTCTGAGTCCTTTGTTCCTTTAGCTTGTGGTTGGCTTAGTGTTGACAGACATTGCCTTCAATGCCTGGAGCCAAGAAAAGAAAAAACCAAACTTTCCCTGTCTTTGCAGATTGGCTTGGGATTTAGGAGCTCTTTTATTTTTTTAATTATACTTAAGCTCTGGGGTACGTGTGCAGATATTACAGGATTGTCACATAGGTATACACATGCCATGGTGGTTTGCTGTCTCCATCCCCCAAACACCTACATTATGTATTTCTCCTAATGTTATCGCTTCCCAGTGGTCAGTGGATCTACCATTCTGGGCCTGGAGGACAGTGGCCTTCTCACAGCTCCACTAGGCAGTACCACAGTGGGGACTCTGTGTGGGGGCTTTAATCCCACATTTCCCTTCTGCACTGCCCTAGTAGAGGTTTTTCACAAGGGTTCTACCTCTGTAGCAAACATCTGCCTCTTCATCCAGACGTTTCCATACATCCTCTGAAATCCAGGTGGAGGTTCCCAAACCTCAATTCTTGACTTCTGTGCACCTGCAGACTCAACATCACAAGGAAGCTGCCAAGGCTTGGGGCTTGCACTCTCTAAAGCCATTGCTTGAACTATACCTTAGCCCCTTTAAGCCATGGCTAGAGTGGCTGGGATGTTGGACACCAAGTCCTTAGGCTGCCCATAGTAGGAGGCCCTGGGCCTGGCCCATAAAACCATTTTTTCCTCATAGATCTCCAGGCCTGTGATAGGAGGGGCTGCCACAAAAGTCTCTGACATGCCCTGGAGACATTTTCCCCATTGTCTTGGAGTTTAACATTCAGCTCCGCATTAGTTATGCAAATTTCTGCAGGAGGCTTCAATTTCTCCTCAGAAGATGGGATTTTTTTTCTATTACATTGTAGAAATGTAAAATTTACAGGCTGCAAATTTTATGAATTTTTTATGCTCTGTTTCTCTTTAAAAACTAAATGTCTGTAACATCACCCAAGTCACCTCTTGAATGTTTTGTTGCTTAGAAATTTCTTCTGCCAGATAATGTAAATCATCTTCCTCAAGTTCAAAGTTTCACAAACCTCTAGGGCAGGTGCAAAATACCACCAGTCTCTTTGCTAAAACATAGCAAGAGTCACCTTTGCTCCAGTTCCTAACAAGTTCCTCATTTTGATCTGAGACCACCTCAGCCTGACTGAATTTCATTGTCTATATCATTATCAGCATTTTGGTCAAAGCCAGTCAACAAGTCTCTAGGAAGTTACAAACTTTCTCACATTTTTCTGTCATCTTCTGAGGCCTTCAAACTGTTTCAGCCTCTGCCTGTTACCTATTTCCAAAGTTGCTTCCATATTTTCAGATATCTATTCAGCAGCACCCCACTCTACTGGTACCAATTTAATGTATTAGCCTGTTTTCATGCTGCTAATAAAGACATATTGGAGACTGGGTAATTTATAAAGGATCGAGATTTAATGGACTTACAGTTCCACATGGCTGGGGAGGCCTTGCAGTCATTATGGAAGGCAAGGAGGAGCAAAGTCACATCTTACATGGATGGCAGCAGGCAATAGAAAAGAACTTGTGAAGGGAAACTCCCCTTTATAAAACCATCAGATCTTGTGAGACTTATTCACTATAACAAGAACAGCATGGGAAAGACCTACCCCCATGCTTCAATTACCTCTCATCAATCCCTGCCATGACATGTGGGAATTATAGGAGCTACAATTCAAGATGAATTTGGGTGGGGACACAGCCAAACCATATCAACTAGTATCCAGAATTTACAAGAACCTCAAATCAACAAGAAAAAAACAATCACATCAAAAGTGGGCAAGTTACAAAAATAGTCATTTCTCAAAAGGTATACAAATGGCCAAGAATCATATGGAAAAAATACTCAACATTACTAATTATCAAGGAAATGCAGATAAAAACCATAATGAGATACCTTACTCCTGTAAGAATGGTGATTATTAAAAAGTCAAATCAATAGATGTCACTCTCTCAGGGTAAAGAAGTGGCTATGCAAAGGGCATTCCTTTGCATCATAAGGCAAATGAACAACTGCTGGTTAGGGCAAAAAAATACAGTTGAGACAACATCCTGTTATGAAAAGCCAGAGGGAGAGTTTCTTCGGTAAAGTGGGGAATTGAAGAGTACGTACCTATACTGGGAAATTTAGAATGCCACATGTATGCCCAGGGCAGGATGCATGTCAGAAAAGACAAAAGAAGACCCAGAGTTTTCACCTTTGGCTGATCTTTAGGCTCAGCATAAGCACAAAGTTCAGGTTAACACAGAGTTGTAAATAGCTAAGTGTTGAAAGAGCTCCTTGACTTTAACCAAGATAGCCAAATAGGAACAGCTCCAGAGTGCAGTTCCCAGCAAGAGCAACACAGAAGGCGAGTGATCTCCAGGTTTCCAACCAAGGTACCAGGTTCACCTTAATGGAACTGTTTGGACAGTGGGTGTAGTCCATGGAGGGTAAACTGAGGCAAGGTGGGGCGCTGCCTCACCCAGGAAGTGCAACAGGTCAGAGAGCCCTCTCTCCTACCCAAGGAGGCCACTGGGGACTTTTTTGGCCACTCAGGAGCTCTGGTTGGGATGCTGTGCTTCCCCCATGGTCTTTACAGCCCACAGACCAGGAGATGCCCACCTGCCGACAGGTGCTGCAGGTTTACAGTGCAAATCTGGGTGGCCAATTTAGCTGGTGCAGTGGGTTCCCAGCCCAAATATGAGCAGCCATTTTGACTGGTGCTTGGAGTGCCTACAAGACAGAGCTGGACATACACCTGAGAGAAAGGGGGCTGGAGGCAGGGAGCCAAATGATCTGGCTTGGAGGGGTCCCACTCCCACAGAGACCAGCAAGCTGAATCCCACTGGCTAGGGATTTCACAGCCAGTTCAGCAGTTTGAGCTCGACCCAGGACAGTCCAGCTCAGTGGGAGGAAGGGTGTCCACCATTACCGAGGCCGCTCCAACCTTACATGTGTAAACAAAAGCACAAAGAAGTTTACACTGCAGCTAGGGGGAGCCTGCTGCAGCTCAGCAACATCTCTGCAGGCAGACTGTGACTAGACTCCCTCCTTGCTGGGCAGGGCATCTCTGAAAAATGGCAGCAGCCTTCTCTGAGCTAAAGGAACATGTGCTAACCCAATGCAAAGAAACTAAGAACCTTGAAAAAGGTTAGATGAAATGCTAACTAGAATAACAAGCTTAGAGAAGAACATAAACAACTTGATGGAGCTGAACACAGCACAAGAACTTCGCTGTCTGTTTACTCTGCTAATTATTTCTTTTGTTGTGCAGAAGATTTTCAATTTAATTAGTTCTTCTGTATTTATTTTTGGTTTTGTTGCATTTTGCTTTGGGGGTTTTAAACATGAATTCTTTGCCTAGGCCAAAGTCCAAAGTTATCTTCTGAATTTTTAGTTTCCAGCCTTAGATTTAAGCCTTTGATCCTTCTTGAGTTGATTTTTGTATAATATAAGAGATAGGGATCAGTTTCATTCTACATGTTAGCCACATGTAGCTAGTTTTCCTAGCACCATTTATTAATGGGTATCCTTTACCCAATTTATATTTCCGTATGCTCTGTCAAAGAACAGTTGGCTGTATGTATTTCACATTATTTCTGGGTTCTCTATTCTATTCCATTGGTCTATGTGCCTACTTTTATACCAGTACCATGCTGTTTTGGTAACTATAGCCTTGTAGTATAATTTGAAGTCTGGTAATGTGATGCCTCCAGGTTTGTTCTTTTTACTTAGGATTGCTTTGGCTGTTCAGGCTCTTTTTGATTACATATAATTTTTAGAATTGTTTTTTCTAATTGTGTGAAAAATGATGTTGGTATTTTGATTGGAATTGCACTGAATCTGTAGATTGCTTTGGAAGGTATGGTCATTTTCACAATATTTATTCTTCTAATCCATGAACATAGGATGTGTTCCTGGTTGTATTTTCTATGATTTCTTTCACCAGTGTTTTATAGTTCTCCTTATAGAGATTGTTAACCTTCTTGGTTAGGTATGTTCCTAGGATTTTTTTTTTTTTTGGCAGTTGTTGTAAAAGGGATTGAGTTCTTGATTTTATTCTCAGCTTGGCAGATGTTGGTGTATAGCAGTCCTACTGGTTTGTGTACACTGATTTTGCAACCTGAGACTACTGAATTGGTTTATCAAATCTAGGAGTTTTTGGAGGCATCTTTAGGGTTTTTTAGGTATATGATCATATCATCATCAAACAGCAACAGTTCAATTTCCTCTGTTTTAATTTGGACACCTTTACTTACTCTTCTTGCCTGATTGCTCTGGAGAGGACTTCCAATGCTCTGTCAAATAGAAGTGGTGAAAGTGATGATCCTTGTCTTGTTTCAGTTCTCAGCGGGAACGCTTTCAACTTTTCCCAATTCAGCATGATGTTGGCTGTGAGTTTCTCATACGTGGCTTTTGCTATTTTGAGGTAAGCCCTTTCTATTTCTAGTTTGTTGAGGGTTTTTATGATAAAGGGATGATGAATTTTATTAAACGCTTTTTCTGCATCTATTGAGATGATCATGTGGGTTTTGTTTTTAATTCTGTTTATGTGATATATTTATTGACTTGCATATGTTAAGCCATCCCTGCATCCCTAGGATGAAACCCACTTGATCATGGTGTATTATCTTTGTAATATACTGTTGGATTAGGTTAGCTAGTATTTTGTTGAGATTTCTCAAATAGTATCAGAGGGTCTTCCAGGCAGAGCACCAGAGTTCTTCAAAGAGATCAAAGGGATCTTCAAAGAGATGTAAACCTCTTCTTAACTACTGTCTTTCATCAAATTTAAGATACTGTTGGCCAGGTTCGGTGGCTCACGCCCATAATCCCAGCACTTTGGGAGGTCAAGGTGGGTGGATCACGAGGTCAAGAGATCGAGACCATCCTGGTCAACAAGGTGAAACCCCGTCTCTACTAAAAATACAAAAATTAGCTGCTAGGCATGGTGATGCGCACCTGTAATCCCAGCTACTCGGGAGGCTGAGACAGGAGAATTGCTTGAACCCAGGAGGCGGAGGTTGCGGTAAGCTGAGATTGCGCCATTGCACTCCAGCCTGGGTAACAAGAGCAAAACTCTGTCTCAAAAAAAAAAAAAAAAAAAAAAGATACTGTTAAGCATAAGAAGCAACAGTTTTTTATGTACCACTGAGGGAAAAAAAGTTGCCAAATAAACTGACATTCCATCAATTGTAAACGTAAAAAAAAAAAAAAAACAAAAAAAAAACAGATTTCTGCTTCTATTTTCATCACAGATATTGGTCTGTACTTTTCTTTGTTGCATCTTTTCCTGGTTTTGGTATTATGGTGATAGTGGCTTCACAGAATAATTTACAAAGAATTCCCTCTTTTTCAGTCTTCTGGAATGGTCTCAGTAGAGACTATGGACTAATACAAATTCTTTCTTGAATGTCTGGTAGAATTTAGCTGTGAGCCATCAGACTCTGGACTTTTTGTTATTGCTGGCATTTTTTTAAATTACTGATTCAATCTTGCTGCTTGTTACCAGTCTGTTCAGTGTTTTTATTTCTTCCTGATTGAACCTAAGAGGGTTGTATGTTTCCAGGAATTTATCCATTTCCTCCAGGTTTTCTAGTTTGTGTATAATATATACAGGTGTTCATAGTAGTCTTGAATGACCTTTTGTATTTCTGTGGTTGTTGGTTATAATGTCTCCAGTTTCATTTTTAAGTGACCTTATTTGTATCTTCTCTCTTCTTTTCTTGGTTAATCTAGTAATGGTCTGTCAGTTTTGTTTATCTTTTTAAATAGCCAATTTTTTGTTTCATTAATCTTTGTATTACTTTTTTGTTTGATTATATTAATTTTATTTAGTTCTGCTCTAATCTTTGTTATTTATTTCCTTCTTCTACTTTTGGGTTTAGTTCATTCTTGTTTCCCTAGTTGCTTGAGGTATAATATTAGCTTGTCAATTTGTCATCTTTCACACTTTTTTTAACTTTTAAGCTCAGGGGTACAAGTACAGGTTTGTTACATAAGCAAACTTGTGTCATGGTGGTTTGTTGTACAGATTATTTCATCACCCAGGTATTAAGCTTAGTACCAATTAGCTGTTTCTCTTGATCCTCTCCCTTCTCCTACACTCCATTCTCCAAAAGTTCCCGGTGGGTGTTGTTTGCCCCAATGTGTCCATGTATTCTCACCATTTAGCTCCAACTTAAAAGTGAAAGCATGAGGTATTTAGTTTTATGTTCCTGTGTTACTTTTCTAAGGATAATGACCTTCATCTCCATCCACATCCCTGCAAAGAACATCTCTTTCCTTTTTTGGCTGAATAGTATTCCATGGTGTATATGTACCAAATTTTCTTTATCCAATCTACCATTGATGGGCATTTGAATTGATTCCTTGTCTTTGCTATTGTAAATAATGCTGCAGTTAACATACACATGCATGTGTGTTTGTAATAGAATTATTTATATTCCTTTGGATATATACTTAGCAATGGCATTGCTGGGTTGAACAGTATTTCCTGTTCTAGTTCCTTGAAGAACTGCCACACTGTCTTCCACAATGATTGAACTAATTTGCATTCCCATCAACAGTGTAAAAGCATTCCTATTTCTCCACAGCCTCACCAGCACCTGTTGCTTCTTGACTTTTTAATCATCACCATTCTGACTGGCATGAGATGGTGTTGTGGTTTTGATTTGCATTTCTCTAATGATCAGTGATGCCATGCATTTTTTTCACGTGATTGTTGGCTGCATACATGTTTTCTTTTGAAAAATGTCTATTCTTGTCCTTTGCCTACTTTTTAATGGTTTTTTTTCTAAGTTTAAGTTCCTTATAGTTGCTGGACACTAGATCTTCATTGGATGCATAGTTTGCCAAAATTCTCTCCCATTCTGTACATTGTTTACTTCTACTGATAGTTTCTTTTGCTGTGCAGAGCTCTTTAATTAGATTCCATCTGTCAATTTTTGCTTTTTTGGCAATTGCTTTTGGTGTCTCCATCACTAAATCTTTGCCTGTTCCCATGTCCTGAATAGTATTGGCCGGGTTGTCTTCCAGGGTTTTTATAGCTTTGGGTTTTACATTTAAGTCTTTAATATATCTTAATTTTTGTATATGATGTAAAGAATGAGGTCCAGGACCTGGCAAGACGGCCAAAAAGGAACAGCTCCAGTCTGCAGCTTCCAGCAAGTTCAATTTCTGCATTTCCAATTGAGATACCTGGTTAATCTCATTGGGACTGGGTAGACAGTGGGTGCAGGCCACAGAGGGTAAGCCAAAGTAGCGTGGGTCATTGCCGCACCTGGGAAGTGCAAGATGTCAGGGAACTCCTTCCCCTAGCCAAGAGAAGCTGTGAGGGACTGTGCTGTGAGGAGTGGTGCACCCTGGCCAACATACTACACTTTTCCCATGATGTTTGCAACCCACAGACCAGCAGATTCCCTAGTGTGCCTATGCCACCAGGGTCCTGGGTTTCAAGCACAAACCTGGGTGGCTATTCAGGCAGACACCGAGCTAATTGCAGGAGGGTTTGTTTTGTTTTGTTGTTGTTTTTTAATTTTTCATACCCTAATGGCACCTGGAACACCAGCAAGACAGAACTATTCACTCCCCTGGAAAGGGGACTGAAGCCGGGGAGCCAAATGGTCTGGCTCAGAGAATCCCACCACCACAGAGCCCAGCAAGCTAAATTCCACTGGCTCAAAATTCTTGCTGTCAGCACAACAATCTGAAATTGACCCAGGATGCTCAGCTTTGGTAGGGAGAGGGGCATTCACCATTACTGAGGCTTGAGTAGGCAGTTTTCCCCTCACAGTGTAAACAAACCCCCAGAGAAGTCTGAACTGGGTGGAGACCTCTGCAGCTTAGCAAAGCCACAGTAGCCAGACTGCCTCTCAATTCCTCCTCTCTAGGCAGGGCATCTCTTCAAAAACAACAGCAGCCTCAGTCAGGGTCTTATAGATAAAACTCCCATCTTCCTGGGATACAGCTCCTCAGGGAAGGGTTAGCTGAGGGTGCAGCTTCAGCAGAATTAAATGTCCCTACCTGCCGGCTCTGTGTAGTGCATCTCACAGCACAGTATCCAAGCTCTTCTAAGGGTCAGACTGCTTCCTCAATTGGGTCCCTGTCCCCCAAGTCTCCTGACTATGAGACACCAACCAGCAGGAGCTGATGGACACCTTATACATGAGAGCTCCAGCTGGCATTTGGCTGTGCCCCTCTGGGACTAAGCTTCCAGAGGAAGGTACAGGCAGTAATCTTTGCTGTTCTTCAGCCTCTGTTGGTAATACCCAGGCAAACAGGGTCTGGAGTGGACCTCCAGCAAACTCCAGCAGACCTGCAGCAGATGGCCCTGACTGTTAGAAGGAGAACTAACAAACAGAAAGGAATAGCATCAACATCAACAAAAAGGACACCCACCCCGAAACCCCATCTGAGGGTCACCGACATCAAAGACCAAAGGTAGATAAATCAACAAAGATGGAGATAAATCAGCACAAAAAGGCTTAAAATTACAAAAACCAGAATGCCTCTTCTCCAAAGGATCACAACTCCTTGCCAGCAGGGGAAAAAAACTGAACAGAGAATGAGTTTGACAAATTGACAGAAGTAGGCTTCATAAGTGAGTAGCAACAAACTCCTCCAAGTTAAACAAGCATGTTCTAACCCAACACGAGGAAGCTAGGAACCTTAAAAAGAAGTTAAGAGGAATTGCCAACTGGAATAAACAGTCTAGAGAAAAACATATATTACCTGATGGAGCTGAAAAACACAGCACAAAAACTTTGTGAAGCATACATATCAATAGCCAAATTGATCAAGTGAAAAAAGGGTATCAGAAATTGAAGATCAACTTAATAAAGTTTAGAGAAAAAAGAATGAAAAGAAATGAACAACACCTCTAAGAAATATGGAACTATGTGAAAAGACCTGTGTTTGACTGGTATAGCTGAAAGTGATGGGGAGAATGGAACCAAGTCCAAAAACACTCTTCAGGCTATTATCCAGGAGAACTTCCCCAAATTAGCAAGGCAAGCCAACATTCAAATTCAGAAAATACAGAGAACACCACAAAGATACTCCTCAAGAAGAGCAACCCCAAGACATATAATCATCAGATTTGCCAAAACTGAAATGAAACAGAAAATATTAAGGGAAGCCAGAGAGAAAGGTCAGGTTACCCACAATGGGAAGCCCATCAGACTAACAGTGGATCTCTGAGCAGAAATTCTACAAGCCAGTAGAGAGTGAGGCCTGATATTTAACATTCTTAAAGTATCTTTTTAACCCAGAATTTCATATCCAGCCAATTTAAACTTCATAAGCAAAGAAAAACCAAAATCCTTTACAGACAAGCAAATGCTGGGAGATTCTGTCACCACCAGGCCTGCCTTACAAGAGCTCCTGAAGGAAGCACTAAACATGGAAAGAAACAACCAGTATCAGCAATTGCAAAAACATACCAAATTGTAAAGACCATCGACACTGTGAAGAAACTGCATCAATTAGCAAGCAAAATAACCAACTAGCATTGTAATGACAGGATCAGATTCACATATAACAATATTAACTTTAACTGTAAATGGGCTAAATGCCACAATTAAAAGACACAGACTTGCAAATTGGATAGTCAAGACTCATTGATGTGCTGTATTCAGGAGACCCATCTCATGTGCAAAGACATCCATAGTCTCAAAATAAAGGGATGCAGGAACATTTACCAAGCAAATGGAAAGCAAAATAATGCAAGGGTTGCAATCCTACTCTCTGATAAAACAGACATGAAACCAACAAAAATCCAAAAAGACAAGGGACATTACATAATGATAAAGGGATCAATGCAACAAGAACAGCTAACTATCCTAAATATATATGCACCCAATACAGGAGCACACAGATTTATAAAGCAAGTTCTTAGAGACCTACCAAGAGACTTAGACTCCCATACAAAAATAGTGGGAGACTTTAACACCTCACTGTCAATATTAGACAGATCAATGATACAGAAAATTAACAAGGTTATTCAGGACCTAAACTCAACTCTAGACCAAGCAAACCTAATAGACATCTACAGAACTCTCCACCCCAAAACAACAGAATATACATTCTTCTCAGTAACACATTGCACTTATTCTAAAATTGACCACATAATTGAAATTAAAACACTCCTCAGAAAATCCAAAAAAAAAGACTTTTTTTTTACAACAAAAGTCTCTTACACCAAAGTGCAATCAAATTAGAACTCAGAATTAAGAAACTCACTCAAAACTGCACAAATACATTGAAACTGAACAACCAGCTACTGAATTACTGCTGGATAAGTAACAAAATAAAGGTAGAAATACGTAAGTTCTTTGACACCAATGAAAACAAATACACAACATGCCAGAATCTCTCAGACACAGCTAAAGCAGTGTTTAAAAGAAAGTTTATAGCATTAAATGCCCACAAAAAAAAAAGCAGGAAAGATCTGAAATCAACACACTCACATCACAATTAAAAGAACTAGAAAAGCAAGAGCAAACAAATCCAAAAGCTAGCAGAAGACAAGCAATAACTAAGATCAAAATAGAAATGAAGGAGATAGAGATGTGAAAAACCCTTGAAAAATTTAATGAACCCAGGGTTTGTTTTTTGAAAAGATCAACAAAATAGACTGCTAGCCAGACTAATAAAGAAAAAAGAGAAGAATCAAATAGATGCAATAAAAAATGATAAAGGGGATATTACCACTGATCTCACAGAAATACAAACTACCATCAAAGAATACTATAAACACTTATAAACAAATAAGCTAGAATATATAGATGAAATGAATAAATTCCTGGACACATACACCCTCCCATCTTTAAACCAGGAAGAAGTCAAATTCCTGAATAGAACAATAACAAATTCTGCAAGTGAGACAGTAATTAATAGCCTACCAACCAAAAAAAAGTACAGGATCAGATAGATTCACAACCAAATTCCACCAGAGGCACAAAGAGGAGCTGGTACCATTCCATCTGAAACTATTCCAAACAATAGAAAAAGACAGAATTTTTTCTAACTTATTTTATCAGGCCAACATCATCCTGAAACCAAAACCTGGCAGAAACATAACAACAACAACAAAATATCAGGCCAATATCCCAGATGAACACTGATGCAAAAATCCTAAATAAAATACTGGCAAACTGAATCCAGCAGTACCTCAAAACTTTATCCACCACGATCAAGCCAGCTTCTTCCCTGAAATGCAAGAAAAACTCTCAATAAATGAGGTATTGATGTATCTCAAAATAATAAGAGCTATTTATGACAGACCTAGAGCCAATATCATACACAGCCAATATCCAAGGGCAAAAGCTGGAAGCACTCCCTTTGAAAACTGGCACAAGACAAGAATGCCCTCTCTCACCACTCCTATTCAGCACAGTATTGGAAGTTCTGACCACAGCAATCAGGCAAGAGAAAGAAACAAAGGGGATTCAATTAGGAAAAGAGGAACTCAAATTGTCTCTTTTATCAGCTGACATGATTGTATATTTAGAAAACTCCATTGTCTCAGCCCAAAATCTCCTTAAGCTGATAAGGAACTTTAGCAAAGTCTCAGGATACAAAATCAATGTGCAAACATTACAAGCATTCCTATACACCAATAACAGACAAAGAGCAAAATCATGAGTGAATTTGCAATTCCCTTTCACAACTGCTACAAAGAGAATTCAATGCCTAAGAATACTAGTTACAAGGGATGTGAAGGACCTCTTCAGAGAGTACTACAATCCACTGCTTAAGGAAATAAGAGAGGACACAGACAAGTGGAAAAACATCTGATGCTCATGGACAGGAAGAATCAATATCATGAAAATGGCCATAGTGCCCAAATGATTTATAGATTCAATGCTATCCCCATCAAACTACCATTGACATTCTTCACAGAATTAGAAAAAACAACTTTAAATTTTATATGGAACCAAAAAAAGAGCTTGTATAGCCAAGACAATCCTAGGCAAAAAGAACAAAGCTGAAAGCATCATGCTACCTGACTTCAAACTATATTATAAGGCTACAGTAAACAAAAAAGCATGGTACTTGTACCAAAACAGAAATATAGACGAAAGGAACACAACAGTGGCCTCAGAAACGACACCACACATCTACAACCATCTGATCTTTGACAAACCTGACAAAAACAAGCAATGGGGAAAGGATTCCCTATTTAATAAATGGTGTTGGGAAAACTGGCTAGCCATGTGCAGAAAACTGAAACTGGTCCCCTTCCTGACACCTTATACAAAAATTCACTCAAGATGGATTAAAGACTTAAACATAAGACCTAAAACCATACAGATTCTATAAGAAAACCTAGGCAATACCATTCAGGACACAGGCATGGGCAAAGACTTCCTGACTAAAACACCAAAAGCAATGGCAGCAAAAGCCAAAAGGACACCTGCAATTTAATTAAACTAAAGAGGTTCATTACAGCAATAGAAACTGTCATTAGAGTGAACAGGACACCTACAGCATGGAAGGAAACTTTTTGGAATTTATCCGTCAGACAAAGGGCTAATATCCAGAATCTACAAGGAACTTAAACAAATTTCAAAAAAAAAAAATCCCATCAAAAAGTGGGCGAGGGACATGAACAGGCCCTTATGAAAGGAAGACATTTATGCAGCTAACAAACATGAAAAAAAAAGCTCATCACCGGTCATTAGAGACATGCAAATCAAAACCACAATGAGATATCATCTCACACCCGTTAAAATGGATATCATTAAAACATCAGAAAACAATAGATGCTGGAGAGATTATGTGGAAATAGGAATGCTTTTACACTGTTGGTAGGAGTGTAAATTAGTTCAACCATTGTGGAAGACAGTGTGGTGATTTCTCAAGAATCTAGAACCAGAAATACCAATTGACCTAGCAATACCATTACTGGGTATATACCCAAAGGATTATAAATCATTGTACTATAAAGACATGTGCACACATATATTTATTGCAGCACTGTTCACAATAGCAAAGACTTGGAACCAATCCAAGTTGCTCATCAGTTATAGACAGGTAAAGAAAATGTGGCACATATACACCATAGAATACTGTGGAGCCATAAAAAAGGATGTCCTTTGCATGGACATGGATGAAGCTGGAAACCATCAGTCTCAGCAAACTAACCCAAGACCAGAAAACCAAATACTGCATGTTCTCACTCATAAGTGGGAGTTGAACAAAGAGAACATATGAACACAGAGATGGGAACATCACACACCAGGCCTGTTGAGGGGATAGGGGAGGGATAGCATTAGGAGAAATACCTAATGTAGATGACAGGTTGATGGGTGCAGCTAACCACCATGGAATGTGTATACCTATGTAACAAACCTGCACATTCTGCACATGTATCCCAGAACTTAAAGTATAATTTTAATAAATGGGGTCCAGTTTCAATCTTCTGCAAATGGCCAGCCAGTTATCCCAGCAACATTTATTAAATAGGGTCTTTCCCCATTGTTTGTTTTTGGCATGTTTGTCCAAGATCAGATAGTTGTAGGTGTGTGGTCTTATTTCTGGGTTCTCTATTCTGTTCTATTGGTCTTGTATCCATTCTTGTACTAGTACCCTACTGTTTTGGTTACTGTAACCTTGTAGTATACTTTGAAGTTGGGTGTGTGATGCCTCCAGTTCTGTTTTGTTTATGATTGCCTTCACTATTCAGGCTCTTTTCTGGTTCCATACAGATTTTTAGTTTTCTCTACTTCTGTGAAGAATGTCAATCGTAGTTTAATGGGAATAGCATTGAAACTATAAACTGCATTGGCAGTATGGCTATTTTAATGATATTGATTCTTCCTATCCATGAGCATGGAATGTTTTCTATTTGTCATTTTTTTCTCTCTGATTTCTTTTTGTTCTTTGTTTTTTTGAGACCAAGTCTCACTCTGTTGCCTAGGCTGGAATGCCCTAGTGCCATCTCCTGGTTCACTGCAACTTCTACCTCCTGGGTTCAAGCAATTCTCCTGCCTCAGCCTCCTGAGTAGCTGGGATTACAGGCATGCGCCACCACCCCTGGCTAATTTTGTATTTTTAGCAGAGACAGTGTTTTGCCATGTTGGCCAGGCTGGTCTCAAACTCCTGACCTCAGGTAATCTGCCCACCTTGGCCTCCCAAAGTGCTGAGATTACAAGCATGAGCCACCATGCCCAGCCCATCTCTGATTTCTTTCAGCAATGGTGTGTAGTTCTCCTTGTAGAGATTTTCACCTCCCTAGTTAGCTGTATTCCTAGTCATTTTAATCTTTTTGTGACAATTGTGAATAGGAGTGTGTTTCTGATTTTGCTCTCCATTTGACTCTTGTTGGTGTATAGAAATGCTTAATTTTTGCAAAACAATTTTGTATCCTGAGACTTTGCTGGTTATTTATCAGTGTAAGAAACTTTTGGGCTTAGACTATGGGGTTTTATAGTTAAAGGATCATGTCATCTGCAAATAGGTATAGTTTGACTTCCTTTCTTCCTATTTGAATGCCCTTTCTTTCTTTCTTTCTCTTTTCTATTGTCCTGGCCAGAATGTCCAACACTATGTTGAATTGGAGGGTAAGAGAAGGCATTCTTATCTTGTACTGGCTTTCAAGAATGCTTCCAGCTTTTGCCCATTTAGTATGATGTCAGTTGTGGGTTTGTTGTAGATGGCTCTTATTATTTTGAGGTATGTTCCTTTAATACCTACTTTATTGAGAGTCTTTAACACAAATGGATGTTGAAATTATCAAAAGCCTTTTCTACATTTATTGAGATAATATGTTTTTTGTCTTTAGTTCTGTTTATGTGATAAATCACATTTATTGATTTGAGTATGTTGAATCAACCTTGCATCCTGGAGATGAAGCCTACTTGATCATGGTGGTTAAGCTTTTTGATATGCTGCCGCTGAATTCAATTTGCCAGTATTTTGTTGAAAATGTTTGCATCAATGTTCATCAAGGATATTGGCCTTTTTTTGTTGTACCTTTGCAAGGTTTTGGTATTAGGGTGATGCTGGCCTCATAGAATGAGTTAAGGAGGAGTCCCTCCTCATCAATTTTTAGGAATAATTTTGGTAGAAATGGTGCCAGCTCTTTTTTGGTTGGTAGGATATTCATTACTGCCTCAGTTTCAGAACTCATTATTGGCTTTGAGACTTTTTGATGTAGGCATTTAGTGTTATAAACTTTCCTCTTAGCACTGCTTTGGCTATATCCCAGAAGTTTTAATAATTTTTGTCATGATTATCATTCATTTTAAAGAATGTTTTCATTCTGTCTTAATTGTTAATCCAAAAATTACTCAAGCAGATTATTTAATTTCTAGCTTTATACCACTGTGGTCTCAGAAGACAGTTGATATTTTAATTCTTTTAAATGTATTGAGATTTGTTTTATGGCCTGTCATATGGTCTATCTTGGCTAATGTTTCATGTGCTGATGAGAATGTATATTCTGCAGTTCTTGGGTAAAATGTTCATTAAATATCTGTTATGTCTATTTGTTCTAGAGTACAGTTTAAGTCCATTGTTTCTTTGTTGACTTTCTGTCTCAATGATCTGTCTAATGTTGTCAGTAGAGTGTTTTAAAGACCTCCACTACTATTGTGTTGCGGTTTCTCTCATTGCTTGGGTCTAGTAGCAATTGTTTTATGAATCAGGGAGCTCCAGTGTTAGGTACTTATAATTAGGATAATACCTTCATGTTGGACCGATTATTTTATCATTATAACCAAATACTTCTCTTTTCTTACTGTTGTTGCTTTAAAGTCTGTTTTATCTCATATAAGAATAGCTACTTCTGCTCACAGTTGGTTGTTGTTTTTAACAGACATTAGCATTACTTATGAAAAAATGGTACATGCCTGATGAGAAAAAGCATTTCCATGGGACGAATTACTACCTTTTTTACACTAGTCTCTTTTTTTTTTTTTTTTTTTTGTGATGGAGTTTCACTCTTGTTGCCCAGGCTGGAGTGCAATGGTGCAATCTTGGCTCACCACAACCTCCGCCTCCTGGGTTCAGGCAATTCTCCTGCCTCAGCCTCCCAAGTAGCTGGGATTACAGGCACGCACCATCGTGCCCAGCTAATTTTTTGTATTTTTAGTAGAGACGGGGTTTCACCATGTTGGCCAGGATAATCTCGATCTCTTGACCTTGTGATCCACCCGCCTCGGCCTCCCAAAGTGCTGGAATTACAGGTGTGAGCCACCGCGCCCGGCCCCACTATTCTCTTTATATGTAAGGTGGCTTCAATTTCAGGGTCAAAATCTCACCATGTTTTTAGAAGAAAAAAAAACCATAAGCAAGGCTTTGGATGAGGTGGAAAGATGCTTTCCATATCTTAATTTGACAGGAAATTTTCCAGCTCTCCTTTTTTGAAGCCAAATGTGAAAGTAGCAGGTTCTGTTTTAAGCCCCATGTGCTTCATCTCATCATTCACCAGCTTAATCCTTCAACTTATCCTTCTAGAATCCAGATCCTAATCAAGATCAGCTGTCTTAATGAAGTGTGAGAAACACTCCAGTCTACACTCATCTTTCTTCTCTCAGTGTCCAGAGGACTTACTTCTAAGGTTAACTTTATGTTTAGTAAAATAACAAACACTTGAAACTCTTACGTGAAAGCAAATTAGTACTCTTTAAAGACTGAACATCCTTGCAGGCAAATATATTATTTAAACATTTTATATTTGTACTTATCTTTGAGCTAGACACAATGGATGCATTCCAAAAACATACTAACATGGTCTTCCTCATCTGGGAGGCCCACAGAGCACTGCCTCAGTCATGAGTCTACATAAGTCCTAATAATTTTCCAATGTTCATTACTTTCCAAAAATAAACACCAAAAGGATGAGTATTAAATCAAAGCAACATGCATTTGTTTCATGAACAGGCAAGTTCATACTACATATGTAATTCTTTTCCTTCATTCTAGCCAATTCAAAATCCAAGGATCTTAGACTCATATACCTGTATCTGAAAAAACAACATATTTTCCAATTTTCCTTCAAATCACTGAAATAGTTCCAAAGTGTGTAAGAAAATGAACAAACAACAGTTAGAAAAACCTATGTACCAGGAAAATGTTGTTTTGGGAAAACTATCAAGCATCACAAATATCTTTTGGGTTTTCATTTGCTCTTGAGTCATACATGATTAATAACCTGTCAAACTGTCCTTTTTAAATCTGAGCAAAATGTTGAGGATAACAGTGATGCAGAGGTAGTAATATTCCCCAGGATGCAGGTCGTGCTGTCTAGGGGAATAGATCTACACAATACACATGAAAAGAAAATATGAGATATGAGAAAAATGTGTTCACTTTAAAAAGTCACACTGGCATTTCTTTTAACCAGAAGCAGCCATAAAGTAATTTACATTTTGGAGAACAGAATCAAAATCCCCATCATGCTTTGCTTTGTAAAGAAATTCCTGTGTGCTCATAGACCTTAACTTTTCAAGTTTTTTCCTTGTTAGAGACAGGGTATTGCTGTCACCCAGGCTAGAGGGCAGTGGCACAAACTTAGCTCATTGTAACCTCGAATTCCTAGGTTCAAACAATCCTCTCACCTCAGCTTCCACAGTAGCTGGGATTACAGGCATGTGCCACTACACCTGGCCAATTATTTAAAAAAACAATTTTGTAGAGATGGGGGTCTCATTATGTTGCCCAGGCTAGCTTCAAACTTCTGGCCTCAAGCAATCCTCCCATCTCAACCTCTAAGTGCCAAGATTACAGGGGTGAGCCCCCGAGCTTGGCCCACATTATTTTTTAAATCTGACAATTTGAATTTACATGAAAAACACTATTCATGTTTTTGTTTATGTGTTGAAGGATCCCCAAAATAATGTTCTCCCCTGAGAACATTTACAGAGACTTAAAATATTACCCAGAAAAACTGAGCCAATGAGAAGAATGAAATGATTAGCTGATATTATGGGTTATTTAGGTATTTTATTTTCTCTGGCAAAGCTTTGTAATCTTTTCATCGTCTTTATTGTTGTTATATGGGTTCTCCAGCAGGCCTTTAGTAGTTTCAATTCTTTGTGTTATTTATGCTTAAAGCATAGCCTAATAAAAATGGCCTACAGTTTTAAGTGACTCTAAAATTAAACCGAGCCAAATAATAATCTTTTCCATAAAAATGCTCTACCTAAAACCACTGAAGACCCCTAGTAATCAAATAAAAGGGCTTTCAGTCACAGTCATGTTGATGGTATTAACAGTCAAAATTTTTTTCCTAAGCTTCTACAGCAAGGTTCTCTGCAAATTCTCTACCAGCTTCTGCTCCAGGCTTCTTCCAATTCTCTTCAGAGGTTCCTCTTCTTCTACCTGTCCCTTATATGTTATTGTCCACTCCATTTCAAATGGAGTTAGAACTTTGAAGAAAATCTTCATGTGTAGGAAAAAAATTCTAGAAGGATCCATATAAAAGCATTGTAATAATGGTTATGTTTATATAGAGAGAGTAATTTTTTCTGTCTTTTTATCACAAATTTTCTTTACTGAAAAAAAAAAAGATGAAAAATGTTTTAGGTGAAAAAAAAGCATGGAATTCCCCAAAGTTCTATGCTTAACACTTTTCACATCTTACTAGTTTGTATGCTCCTGAGCATTTTTCTCCTCTGGTGTCAAATCTGCACCAGTAAATTCCAAATCTACACAGGTTGTCTCTGTTTCCAAAAAGTATGTTCAGAAGTTGAATGTCTTTGCAGCAACATGGAAGAGCTTCGAGGAGATAATTAGTCAAGGTTCTCTAGAGGAAAAGAACTAATAGGATAGATGTATATATGAAGGGTAGTTTATTAAGGAGTATTAACTCACACAATCACAAGGTGAAGTCCCACAATAGGCCATCTGCAAGTTGAAAGACAAGGACATCAGTGAGAGATCAGTCCAAGTCCCAAAACCTCAAAGTAGGGAAGCCAACAGTGCAGCTTTCAGCCTGTGGCCGAAGGCCCAAGAGCCCCTGGCAAACCACTGGCATAAGGCCAAAAGTCCAAATGCTGAAGGACTTGGAGTCTGATGTTAGAGGGTAGGAAGTATCCAACACAGAAGAAAGATGGAGGCCAGAAGACTCAGCAAGTCTGCTCTTTCCAACATCTTTTGCCTGCCTTATTCTAGCTGCACTGGCAGCTGATTAGATGGTGCCTACCCACATTGAGGGTGAGTCCACCTCTCCCAGTCCACTGATACTAATGGTAATCTCCTTTGGCAACACCCTCACAGACACACCCAGGAACATTACTTTGCATCCTTCAATCCAATTATGTTGACACTCAGCATTAATCGTTACAGAGAACATTATGTTAAGTGAAATAAGCCAGGCCCAGAAAGACAAATACCAAATGTTCTCACTTTTATGTGGAAGCTAAACAAAATTTATCTCAGAAGTAGAGAGTACCAATAATGCTTGGTAGAGACTGAGAAAAGAGGGGAGGGGAAAGGAATTGGTTAATGAATACAAAAGTAAAACTAGATGAGAATAAGTTCTGAATCAGTGTATAACAGTGTTCTATAAGATTGTAGAGTGACTATAATTAACAACTTTCTATGTATTTTCAAATAGTTAGGAGAGAGGATTTCTAATATTCCCAAAACAAAGAAATAATAAATATTTGAGGTGATGGATATGCTACTTGCCCTATTTGATTATTACATATGGTATACATGTACTGAAGTATCGTGCCCCCATAAACATGTACAATTATTATGTGACAATTAAAAATAATAAAATCAAAAAATAAAATTGTATTTCTAAAAGGTAAATAAAAGATATACACCTGTTAAGAAAAGTGTACACTTCCAAAAAGCTAATATTAATTATCCAAACTCTATATATGATACTTTTCAGATGTGCAATATATCCTAAGAACTAAGGATATCAAGGGAGGCATCTCCCCTCCTCCTGCACAGTCTATATCAAAATAGCTCTATTTTAATGTCCATGGACACCTTAAAGATTCCAAAATGAATTCCTAGCCAAAGAAAAAGAGGAAGAGGAGGAGGAGGAAGGAGGAGGAGGAGGGAGAAAGAGGAGGAGGGAGGAGGAGGAGGGAAGAGGAGGAAGGAGGAGGAGGGAAGATGAAGAAAGAAGAAAGTAGAGGAAGAAGAAGAGGAGGAGGGGAAAGGAGGAGAATGGAGAAAGAGGAGGAAGGAAGAGGAGAAGAAAAAAGAAGATGAAGAATCTCCCATAGTTTTACTTTATCTAAATGACATCTATTCTGGTGAATTATAAAATACAAGAGCTGAGAGAGAAGTAGAGAGTCCAGGATAACTCTCAGATCTCAAATTTAGGCAGCACATTTTTAATTCTACTTCCTAAACATGTCCATCCTCCACTCCATCTTCACTGATTTACCTAGGTTCAGACATTCATCATTTCTTAATATTATTGATGAACTTGCAGTTCAAATTTTTAGTTTCCTGACTGACCTCCACATAATTCATGCTCAGCATTGTTTTGGGTGATATATTCTACAATATAAATATGTTGAATGGTTGGAATTCAATAAATATTTGTTAAGTGCTTAAATAATCAAAATTAGATTAAATCACTATCTTTAAACTCAGAATGTGTAAAATAAACCAGGAGAAATAGAGATAGACAAAATAATCTTATTTTTCCATCTACACCATTGTATATATATATATTTTTCCTAATTTGCTCAGTAATTCTGTTGCACTAAGACATTTTAGATTTACATTTCAAATTTTTAAAGTTTTACATTTTAGCTAAGCTTTTTAACAAATTGGCACTTGGGAAAATAAGATTATATGTCATATCATACTAATATATTTAGTTGTTGTGGTTTAATGAGGAAAAAATATTGGCAGACTTAATATGTAACCTGTAAGTTGGCACCAAGTAATTATTACACCATGTTACAGGGTTTGAAAAAAGTTCTGTTGTGATTTATTTTAAGAAAAGAGTTGGAAGAATTGAGTTTCCTTGTGGCTCCTGGTAGCAAAGATTTCTGAACACGAAGGTACCAGCACCATTCACTCAGTGCCATAATCACTTTGAGTAGTGATTATGCAAATCCTGCTTGTTTAAAACAACTTACAATTAAATGTTCAAGGGAAAGAATACTCTAAAGAGTTAGAAAAGAAAAGGAAGGTGGAGGACTCAAGATGGCGCAGTGAGAACAACCCAGGATTTAAGCTCTTGGTGAATGAGTGAAGAGGGTGAGTCAGGGCCACATTTCCAGATGGATATTTGTTGCCCACAGAACGGAGAAACTCCCAGGTATAAAAGAGACACGGTACACCAGGTAGAGGTTTTGACTGGTGCAGCCGGAAGCTGGTGCGGTCGGTGGCCGGTGCTGTAGCACAGTGGCGCTACACAGAGCTCCTCACAAAGCGCACTGGTCTGGGTGCCCTGTTGAACCGGCAATCTGAGACTTGAGAGAGCTGAACTTGAGGCTGAATGGGACTTGGACAGTGAGCCAGCCCAGGAGATTCCAGGAAACAGCGTTTGGGGTAGCGCAGTGGGACAAATAAAATGGTGATTCCAAACGCTCCCAGTGGAGAGGTTTCCATAGGGCACAGCTGAACCCAGTACAGTGCAGCTCAGTGGGGGAGGGTCATCCGCCATTACCGAGGCAATCTGCCCCTACTGAGGTACACGCCTATTACTGACGCAGCCTGCCATTGCCGAGGCAACCCACCACAACAGAGAGACTCCGCCGCAGGGCCTAGCCCGTGGCAGCAGGGCGGAGACCACAGCAGAAGGGCAGAGCCTGCAGCAACAGGGCAAACCTCACACCAGCAGGGCAGAGCCTCGGCAGGCAAATAGTGACGAGACTGCCTCCTAGCTGGGCAGGACAGAACAATGGAAGCTCACAAAGAAAGCCCCAAGCCCCCCCCCCACCAAGACAGAGAATCTGAGGAAAAAGATAGTTTTTTTATGAGTTCTGTTGCAGCAGAATTAAACATAGCAGCCTAACAGCCCTGAATGAACAACAGAGCTCACAGCTCAGCAACTGAGCTCCTATAAAGTACAGACTGTCTCCTCAAGCAGCTCCCTGACCCCTCTAGATCCAGAAGACTGACATTTGGCAGGCATTATTCTGGGACAAAGATAGCAGAAAAAGAAACTGGTAGCATTCCTCACTGTTCCACAGCTGCTATAGGTGCACCCCAGACAAGCAGGGCCTGGAGTGGACCTCAGCAGTCCTACAGTGGAGGGGCTAGACTGGTAGAAGAAAAACCAAGTAACAGAAATATTTCATCATCAACAATCTGGGCATCCACTCAGAGATCCAATCGAAAAGTCAGCAACTACACAGATGACAGGTGGATAAACCCACAAAGATAAAAAGAAACCAGAGCAAAAAGGAGGAAAACACCTGAAACCAGAACACCTCGCCTCTTAGAAAGGACCAAAACTCCTCGCCAGCAATAGAACAAAGCTGGATGGAGAATGACTGTAACAAAATGATGGAATTAGACCTTAGAAGGTGGATAATGAGAAACGTTTGTGAGCTAAAACAACATGTTTTAATCAATGCAAAGAAACTAAGAACCTTGAAAAAAGATTTGAGGAAATAATAATAATGGATACCTTAGAGAGGAATATGAATGAATTAAAGGAGCTGAAAAACACAATACGAGAACTTCGCAAAGCATGCACAAGTTTCAACAGCCGAATTGACCAAGCAGAAGAAAGAATATCAGAAGTCGAAGATCAACTCAATGAAATAAAACAAGAAACCAAGATCAGAGATAAAAGCGCAAAAAGGAATGAACAAAGTCTCCAAGAAATGTGGGACTATGTGAAGAGACCTAACCTACGTTTGATAGGTGTACCAGAATGTGACGAACAGAATGAATCCAAGCTAAAAAATACTCTTCAGGACATTATCCAGAAAAATTTCCCCCAACTAGCAAGACAGACCAACACTCAAATCCAGGAAACACAGAGAACACCACAAAGATATTCTGCAAAAAGAGCAACCCCAAGGCACATAATCGTCAGATTCAACACGGTTGAAATAAAGGAGAAAGTACTAAGGGCAGCCAGAGAGACAGGTCGGGTCACCCACAAAGGGAAGCCCATCAGACTCACAGCAGATCTCTCGGCAGAAACACTACAAACCAGAAGAGAGTGGGGGCCTATATTCAACATCCTTAAAGAAAAGAACTTTCACCCCAGAATTTCATATCCAGCCAAACTGAGCTTCAGAAGTGAAGGAAAAATAAAATCCTTTGTGAACAAGTAAGTACTCAGAGATTTTGTCACTACCAGGCCTGCTTTACAAGAGCTCCTGAAAGAGGCACTACACATAGAAAGGAACAACCAATACCAGCCATTCCAAAATCTCACTAAATGCTAAAGAGCATCATCATAATGAAGAATCTACAACAACTAACAGGCAAAACAGCCAGCTAGCATCAAAATGACTGTATCAAATTCACACATAACAATATTAACCCTAAATGTAAATGGACTAAATGCACGAATCAAAAGACACAGACTGGCAAATTGGATAAAAATCCAAAACCCATCAGTGTGCAGTATCCAGGAAACCCATCTCACAGTCAAAGATACACAAAGGCTCAAAATAAAGCAATGGAGGAAGATTTACCAAGCAAATGCAGAGCAAAAAAAAAGCAGGAGTTGCATTTCTCATCTCTGATATAATAGACTTTAAAGCAACAAAGATCAAAAGAGACAAAGAAGGACATTACATAATGGTAAAAGGATCGATACAACAAGAAGAGCTAACGATCCTAAACATATATGGACCCAATACAGTAGCACCCAGATACATAAGGCAAGTTCTTAATGACTTACAAAGAGATTTAGACTCCCACACAATGATAGTGGGAGACTTTAACACTCCACTGTCAATAGTAGACAGATCAACCAGACAGAAAATCAACAAGGATATCCAGGGCTTGAACTCAGACCTGGAGCAAGCTAACCTGATAGACATTTACAGAACTCTCCACCCAAAATCCACAGAATATACATTCTTCTCAGCACCACATCACACCTACTCTAAAATTGACCACATAATTGGAAGTAAAGCACTCCTCAGCAAATACAAAAAAACTGAAATCATAACAAACAGTCTCTCAGACCATAGTGCAATCAAGTTAGAACTCAGAATTCAGAAACCAACCCAGAACCGCACAGCTTCATGAAAACTGAACAACTGGCTCTTGAATATTGACTGGGTAAACAATGAAATGAAGGCGGAAATAAAGAAGTTCTTCGAAACCAATGAGAATGAAGACACAACATGCCAAATTATCTGGGACACATTTAAAGCAGTCTCTAGAGGAAAATATATAGCAATAAGTGCCCATATGAGAAGAATGGAGAGATCCAAAATTGACACCCTATCATCAAAATTGAAAGAGCTAGAGGAGCAAGATCAAAAAAACTCAAAACCCAGCAGAAGACAAGAAATAACTAAGATCAGAGCTGAACTGAAGGAGATAGAGACACGAAAAACCCTTCAAAATATCAATAAATCCAAAAGCTGGTTTTTTGAAAATATCAACAAAATAGACAGACCAATAGCCAGATTGATTAAAAAGAAAAGAGAGAACAACCAAATAAATGCAATAAAAAATGATAAAGGGGAAATCACCTCAGATTCCACAGAAATTCAAACCATCATCAGAGAATATTACAAACAACTCTATGCACATAAACTAGTAAGCCTGGAAGAAATGGATAAATTCCTGGACTCCTGTGTCCTCCCAAGCCTCAACCAGGAGGAAGCTGAAACTATGAATAGACCAATAACAAGGTCAGAAGTCGAGGCAGCAATTAAGAGCCTACCACAAAAAAAAGCCCAGGTCCAGATGGATTCACAGCCAAATTCTACCAGACACACAAAGAGGAGCTGGTACTATTCCTTCTGAAACTATTCCAAATAATCCAAAAACACGGAATCCTTCCCAAATCATTTTATGAGGCCAATATCATCCTGATTCCAAAACCCGGCAGAGACCCAACAAGAAAAGAATACTTCAGGCCAATATCTATGCAACATAGATGCAAAAATCTTCAATAAAATATTGGCAAGCCGATTGCAACAGCAAATCAAAAAACTTATTCATCATGATCACGTAGGATTCATCCCGGGGATGCAAGGCTGGTTCAACATACGCAAGTCTATAAACGTAATTCACCACATAAACAGAACCAAAAACAAAAACCACATGATTATCTCAATTGACGCAGAGAAGGCATTTGACAAAATTCAACAGCCCTTTATGCTAAAAACCCTCAATAAACTCGGTATCCATGGAACGTATCTCAAAGTAATAAAAGCTATTTATGACAAACCGACAGCCAATATCATACTGAATGGGCAAAAACTGGAAGCATTCCCTTTGAAATCCGGCACTAGACAAGGATGCCCTCTCTCACCACTCCTATTCAATATAGTACTGGAAGTTCTAGCCAGAGCAATCAGGCAAGAAAAAGAAATAAAGGGTATTCAAATAGGAAAGGTGGAAGCCAAATTGTCTCTATTTGCAGACGACATGATAGTATACCTACAAGACCCCATCGCCTCAGCCCAAAAATTCCTGAAACTGATAAGCAACTTCAGCAAAGTCTCAGGATATGAAATCAATGTGCAAAAATCACAAGCATTCCTAGACACCAATAACAGACTTAAAGAGAGCTAAATCAAGAACGAACTGCCATTCACAATTGCTACAAAAACAATAAAATACCTAGGAATACAATTCACAAGGAATGTAAGGGACCTCTTAAAGGAGAACTACAAACCACTGCTCAACGAAATCAGAGAGGACACAAACAGATGGAGAAACATTCCATGTTCATGGTTAGGAAGAATTAATATCGTGAAAATGGCTATACTGCCCAAAGTAATTTACAGAATCAACGCTATCCCCATCAAGCTACCATTGACTTTCTTCACAGAACTGGAAAAAACCACCATGAACTTTATATGGAACCAAAAGAGAGCCCGCATAGCCAAGTCAATCTAAGCAAAAAGAACACAGCGGGGGGCATCACACTACTGGATTTCAATCTATACTACAAGGCTACAGTAATCAAAACAGCATGGTACTGGTACCAAAACAGAGATATGGACCAATGGAACAAAACAGAGGCATCGGAGGCAACACAACATATCTACAACCATACAATCTTTGATAAACCTGACAAAAACAAGCAATGGGGAAAGGATTCCCTGTTTAATAAATGGTGTTGGGAAAACTGGCTAGCCATGTGCAGAAAGCAGAAACTGGACCCCTTCCTGACACCTTACACTAAAATTAACTCCAGATGGATTAAAGACTTAAACATAATACCTGGCACCATAAAAACCCTAGAAAAAAATCTAGGCAAAACCATCCAGGACATAGGAGTAGGCAAGGACTTCATGAACAAAACACCAAAAGCATTGGCAACAAAAGCCAAAATAGACAAATGGGACCTAATCAAACTCCACAGCTTCTGCACAGCAAAAGAAACAGTCACTAGAGTGAATCGGCAACCAACGGAATGGGAAAAAATTTTTGCAGTTTACCCATCTGACAAAGGGTTGATATCCAGAATTTACAAAGAACTCAAACAGATTTACAGGAAAAAAACAAACAAGCCCATTCAAAATTGGGCAAAGGATATGAATAGACACTTTACGAAAGAAGACATATATAGGCCAACAATCATATGAAAAAATGCTCATCATCACTGGTCATCAGAGAGATGCAAATCAAAACCACATTGAGATACCATCTCACGCCAGTTAGAATGGCGATCATTAAAAAATCTGGAGACAACAGATGCTGGAGAGGATGTGGAGAAATAGGAACACTTTTACACTGTTGGTGGGAGTGTAAATTAGTTCAACCATTGTGGAAGACAGTGTGGCGATTCCTCAAGGCCTTAGAAATAGAAATTCCATTTGACCCAGCAATCCCATTACTGGGTATATATCCAAAGGACTATAAATCGTTCTACTATAAGGACACATGCACACGAATGTTCATTGCAGCACTGTTTACAATAGCAAGGACCTGGAATCGACCCAAATGCTCATTGATGATAGACTGGATTGGGAAAATGTGGCACATATACACCATGGAATATTATGCAGCAATCAGAAATGATGAGTTCCTGTCGTTTGTAGGGACATGGATGAATCTGGAGAACATCATTCTCAGCAAACTGACACAAGAACAGAAAATGAAACACCACATATTCTCACTCATAGGCGGGTGATGAAAAATGAGAACACATGGACACAGAGAGGGGAGTACTAAACACTGGGGTCTACTGGGGGGAAAAGGGGAGGGATAGCCTGGGGAGAAATGCCAAATGTGGGTGAAGTGGAGAAAGGAAGCCAAACACACTGCCATGTGTGTACCTATGCAACTGTCTTGCATGTTCTGCACACGTACCCCAAAACCTAAAATGCAATAAAAAAAGGAAATATTAAATTTTCTTTTATGCTTGGGGTGTTTTGTTTGCTATATAATATTAAATTGGCCCAACAGAATCAGGGAGCAGTAGCCAAATCCTAGCTAAAAAAACAATGACACTGGTAATGATGGTGACTCTAAGGATGGCTGATTGATGTAAAAATAAAAAGAATGAATAGATCGATATATGAATTTCAGCAGGTGTATCTTTCTATTATTAAACTCAAACTAGCAATTCAATTTCACCAACCACCACCTATTGCTTCTAATTCCTATGATGAATTGGACTTTTATAAGGCTTGCAGCTTTGTTTTTATTTAGTTTATAATTGTTTTCATTTGATAGTAATAAAAGAGCTTAGACAAGAAAGGATTATAACTAGTTTCACTGTACATATTGAAGAAATATCGTAATAATGTTCTCTAAATCAAGACTGGAAATTCATGAAACGTATTCCTTTGTCAGTGGTATTTCAATAGTATACATGATTGAAAAGCACAGCTGAAGATTATGGGGAAAACAGTTTTGTTTTGTTTTGTTTTGTTTTTGAGACAGAGACTCTGTTGCCAGGCTAGAGTGCAGTGATGCCATCTCAGCTCACTGCAACCTCCACCTCTCGGGTTTAAGCGATTCTTCTGCCTCAATCTCCCAACTTATTTTTGTATTTTTAGTAGAGACGCATTTTCTCCATGTTGGCCAGGATGATCTCATCTCCTGATCCGCCTGCCCGCCTCGGCCTCCCTAAGTGCTGGGATTACAGGCATGACCAAAACATTGATTTTTAAGTAGGATAAAGTCTAAGTAT
The DNA here is from genome assembly GCF_049354715.1 of Callithrix jacchus. Taxonomy (NCBI): domain Eukaryota; kingdom Metazoa; phylum Chordata; class Mammalia; order Primates; family Cebidae; genus Callithrix; species Callithrix jacchus. Next base: position 37,909,441 of record NC_133511.1, on the reverse strand, counting down.
TTGACATGGCATAAATAATTACAAAATCTACTTCTACCTGTCCCTCCAACTTCACTTCTGCCACTTACTTCTCTAACCTAGACTACCACACAACGCTATTTGCAGTCTCTGAGCATGTCTATTCTTTCATCATTCTGATCCTTAACAACAAAATCTTAGGAAGCCTTTTAAACTTCCACAATTACTTAGTGCTCTTCCATCCCTTCACCCTCTTCCACACATATAGTGTGAAACTCCCAGCTAAAAAGTCACTCACTCATTTATAGTTCTTACCCTCCAAGAGCAAATTCTCTTCCAGGGAGGAGCCTGTTCAAGTGAGTAAGGAAGGGCATTCTAGACCTAGAAAGCACGATTTTGTAATGAATGATTTTGACCAAAGACTAAAAAGAAGGAGTAAAAGAAGGATGAGAAAAGCAATGCAGGGGAGAGGAGACAGAGCTACAAGATCTGCTGATGATTCACATGCTCGTTGTGAAAGTTTGGAAGGGGTTTGAAAGACTGAGTGAGCAGCAGCATTTTGAATTCAGAAAGAAAAGGCTGGAAGAACATGAGCTCGGTTTTGCCCCCACCCTCACCACCTGAGTTTAATTTCTCTTCCTTGACATTCTTATCCTCATATACAGCATTTTAAATCTCCTGTTTTCAGAACATTTAAAACATTGTCCTGTGGTTATTTATTGACATAATACTTCCCCCCACTCCCACTGTACTGTACGTCCCTAAAGCTAAGGAAGAGCCTCTTATTCAGCCTGTGTCAGACATTAGAGCTGCTCAAGAGCACAACCATGAGGAAAAGAGGGAGGGTAAGCACAGTGCAGAGGGAGGGACACAAGAGGAAAAAGTTTGGCAGTGATTATCACATCTTCTGTTTGTCTATTTAGTGACTGTATCTACCAGGATTAGTTAGAACAATGTTTTAACAAATATCTTCATTAATGTTTTGACTAACTCTGAAGATGCGGCTGGTTTTCTGGCAAACTGAAAACCTAACCTCCTGACATTGTCATTTGCATTTACGTGGTGCCTCCTGTGAGTTGTGTTTGTTTTTGTTTTTGTTTTTTTTAATCTGAGAGGTTTTTACCCCTACATTTATCTAAAGATAACTAGTAATGATTTTTGAAAACAGTGATTTAGAAAGGGTCTGGGGTCTGCAGAATTAGTGACAGAGCATTAGCCGTTCCTGGTAATAACAGAGTTACAGAAAATATTTAGCAACAGAAGGTTTGAAGCTGACTCTATAACACAGGATTATCTTTACAAAGGTTCATGCTCACTAATTATTATTTTTACAAAAAAGAGCAAGGAAAGCAATTACCAAACCTGACTCTCATGGAAAAGTCATCTCCAATTCAGACCACACTGAGTGACCTCTGTATTAGAAGCACAGTAGGAAAGGGGGAGAACAAGTCATGCTGGTGGGAGGACAGTCTCGCCAGATGGCATGTGGCCTTTCAAATGACTAACCCACTGGGGCCTGACAGAGTCTGAATCAGTTAACCCACAAAGAAAAATACAGAACTTATGTTTTAGGTCAAGCTATTGCCCAAAGCTTGTGAACCAGATGCATCTCAACACCTCACACTTGCTCCTCTGAATAAAATGTAACGGAAGTGCCAAGGAGAAAACGAAAAGGAATGGGCATTCTGAGGTACAAAAATTATAAGAGAGATGCTCATGAAGTTAATGATTCTTGCCACATTTCAGACTTGGAGAGAGCACCCCATCTTTGACTTTGGAAACACTGCTTAAATATGTGCTTGCATCATGCGCTAAACATCATGAAGAATTACCGATTTGTAAATTTCCCAAATTGAGCCAAGAGATGAAACTGTACAAATAGGCTAGAGTTTCTAGAGTTAAGAAGACAAACTCTTTGAAAAACAAAGAGAAATGCAGATGGAAAAATGAGAGGAAAACATTTACATGATGAATGAGCTGCTCTGAAAAACTATTAGACTTTAAGATAAGTATTTCAAGTATATAGTAAGAATTATACTATCCTTGAGACAGGGTTGATTGTCTAAATATTTTAAGAACCTCTAACACAACTAGCCTACTTATGGGTCTATATTCATTAAATTTTTTTTTCAAGACAGTTCTGTCACCAGGCTGTAGTGCAGTAGTGCAATCTCAGCTCACCGCAACCACCACCTCCAAGGTTCAAGCAATTCTCTTGCCTCAGCCTCTCGAGTAGCTGGGACTACAGACAGGTGTCACCATGCCCAGCTAATTTTTGTATTTTTAGTAGAGACAGGGTTTCACCATGTTGGCCAAGATGGTCTTGATCTCTGGACCCTGCGATCCACCTGCCTCGGCCTCCCAAAGTGCTGGAATTACAGGCGTGAACCACCCTGTCTGGCCTATTCACTGAATTTAAAACTCTCAAATTCTTATTTAGCCCCTTTTTTTCTTATCTAGATTTTTGTTTCCTTTATCCAGCCCAATTTTGCAATGTGTCAGTCTCTTTTTAAGTCATTGGTATGCTCCTATAACAGCACACATAATTTTCCATGTCATATATCACACCTTACCTAGCAACAGGAAACATATTTTTCATGGCACAAACCACGCAATCAGCAACCTATTGTTTTTAAAATCCTGTTTATCTGTTTTAGAGAAAATTATCATTTTCTATTCAGGAGGTTTGGATGCTTCTGAGTACCTTTACTAGATGTTTAAAAAAAGTTGGCATTCATTTTTTTCTGAGTTTGTGGTTTTTATTCACACACATTTTTATGAGAATCACACAGGTGTTCAGTGACATTGTTCCATATCTTTGTCTATTTTCTCTAAACATATAGAATGCCTAAGAATTTGGTATTTTAAAACACCTACCTCTCTCTCACACACACACTCACATACCTACCTACGTACACTCAAACACACACACACAAACACCTCCCTTAACTCGATTTCCAAACCTGTCTACCTCTATTTAGTTTTACAACAAAATGCTTGTTATAGTTGTCTAAATACAGTGATTTCTATAACTCTCCTCCCATTCATTCTTCTATCCTCTTAAATCTGACTTGTGTCCCAGGATCACTACTTATATCCTAGTTTCCAAATTCTAAAAATACTTTTTTGATTTTTATCTTACTTGAACTTTTATCTTAGCAATCCATCAATAAATTCTGTGAACCAGAATCTTCAACTTGGTTTCTAAGGAGCCCACACTATCAGGAAGAACCTGTAAGAGTATAAGGAAAGAGGAGCATGGCCCCGTGGTTCACACTGTAATCCCAGCACTTTGGGAGGCCAAGGGTGGTGGATAGCCTGAGATCAGGAATTCACGACCAGCCTAGCCAACATGGTGAAACCCTGTCTCTACTAAAAATAGAAAAAAATTAGCTGGCCATGGTGGTGCACACCTGTAGCTCCAGCTTCTCGGGAGGCTGAGGCAGAAGAATTTCTTGAACCCCTAAGTCAGAGGTTGCAATGAACCAAGATTGTACCAGCGCACTCCAGCATGGGCAACAAGAGTGAAACTCTGCCTCCAAAAAAAAAAGGAGTATGAGGAAAAAGGAAGATGCTAAGCAATTATGTGGTTTCAGGTGAAGATTAGCCTCCACCAGATTCCACAGGAAGCTCTGGAACATAAATTGTACTACAGAGGCTATTTCACTCTGAAGCAAAGGATCAGAGCTTTTGTACCCACTCCCCAAACAGTCTGACTTTGGGATAACTATCAGGCATAATTGGTAAGACCCTGTAATTGCCCAGGGGAAAGCTTCCAACCTGAAAGAGAACCCAGGAAAACTAACAGCATCTGCTACAGCTATCTTTTCACTTGACATTTTAACTACTCTTTCTTTCTTGACATACTCTGTCTTTGCTTCTGCAACATTCTTGGTTTATTTCCTGCTCTTCAGCAACTGATTTTTCTTCCTGTTCCTGGTCGTTAACCACTGTTATTCCCCAGAATTTTCCCATTCTGCACTCCTCTTAGATCATCTCTCTAACATGCATGGCTTCAAATACCACCACTATTCCAAAGGCTCCTGTCTTAGATCAGGTTCTGAGAAACAGCCTGAGATGAGGATCCTTGTTAAAATTTTTTATTGGTAGAATGCTCTCAGGAGAAGGGAGGTAAAAGAAGCAAGATAAGGTGAAGAAAATAAGCAAGAATGTGGTCTTGTCTGGAGACTAGCTTCAGTTTGATACTATGGGAAAGCTCTGGAATGCAAAGTGCACCACAGATTTGGTCTCTCTTATGGTTTGGATGTTCTTCCCCTCCAAATCTCATGTTGAAATGTGATTCCCAATGGGTGGAGGTTGGGACTGATGGGAGGTGATTGGATCATGGGGGCAGATTCTTCATGAATGGTCTTAACACCATCCCCTTAGTGACAAGTGAGCTCATTCAGTTAGTTCACTCAAGATCTGATTGTTTTAAAATGTGTGGCACCTTCCCCCTTGCTCTTTTGCTCCTGTTCTCCCTGTGCGACACGCTGGCTCCCCTTCACCTTCTTCCATGAATGTAAGCTTCCTGAGGCCCTCATCAGAAGCAGATGCTGGCACCATGCTTCCTGTACAGCTTGCAGAACCATGAGCCAAATTTAACCTCTTTCCTTAATAAATTACCCAGTCTCGGGTATTTCTTAACAGCAACACAAGAACAGATTTACACAGCCTCACTTTAAGGGAAGAAGGCTGTACCCCTTTGTACCCTCATTCTACCCTCCTGTTAGTCACTGGCTTTAGTCCGCCTGTGGAAGCAGGGGCTGAGGGGATGCTAAATAAAATCACCTGGGTGAGTCAGAGCCTGGAGCTATTCCTCTCTGTTTGGCAGTCTCTTCAGTTTGATAGCTGTTTCTTAAGCAACATTCAAAGCAGCTGCTGGAAGACTGGTATACCAAAATAGTAAAGGTGGTCTGGGCACCAAGACATCCACTGCAGTCTGCTCTTGCATTGCTCAGATCTATTCGCTTTTCACATTAAGTTTATTCTATTGAAACAGGACTTCTCCAAGATTGTGATTAGTCACAACGTCTGGGAAAACTTTCAAGAGGAAGTTCAGTGGCATGAACTACACCCCCAGCTGCTGCAGTTTGTCTCAAGACTGTAAATGATACATATCCCCTCCCTCTTCCCATTTAGATCTCCCTTCACTTTATCTAGTACTTCCACTGATCTGTGTACTCCCTGACGGGTTAACCTAGAATTTCATCTCTGTGGGGTCTAAGACCTGGTTACTCGACACTCATCAGTTCACTGTTGCTCTGCTACCCCATTAACAGACAGAACAAGGCATGGAAGTACTTTGACACCTGAGTGGATGACCTGTGGCCAGTCTCCAGACAAGAACACATTCTTGTTTGGTTATTTTCTTCACTTTATCATGCATCTTTTACCTCACTTCTCCTGAGATCATTCTGCCAATAAATAATTTTAACAAGGATCCTCACCTCAGTCTGATGTGTATTCCTTTCTATTATATAGCTTCAATCCTTCCCCTCTTCTCATGATTATACAGGTCAATTACTCCTGCAAGAACGGTATCTCCTTTCTTGGCTTGCTAGACTACTGGAACATGGAAGCAAAAATGAATAGGCAGAAACTGTAGCTTTGCATTTAGTGGGATTCTTACAATGCTCCCTGATGAAAGCATACCTTCTCCGCAAATCATAACTTCTAGACCTATAAAACCTAACATTCAAGAGTTGGGGAACAAAAATTCTTCACCTACCAGGAGCAAGTGAACAGGATTACTCCTACTTCTACCCTTTGTTTCTGAAATGCATATATTTTACCTATGAGAGACACACAGCACCATATAACAGCTATTTGTTTAAAGCAAACCCCACATTCTGCAAACCTCCCTATTCTTGCAAAGTGCCACCTCCAAGTTGGCATCTCAGCTGCACCTTCAAAACATGGCAGCCTCTGTGTGGTATGGGATATAATAGGACCAGTGAACTCATGGTCATATTCCCTTAACTTTAACTCTTTTAGGAGTCACTTGGTTTGATCTAATGCCATGTGAGATCCCATAATGGTAGAACAGACATTCTGTGAACCATAAAGTAGTGAAATTTGGGGCACAGCAATACCTAGCAAACAAGACCTGGAATTTATGTCAATCCTGTCAGAAGTAGTCACTGATCTTTCTAGCATGGAAGGAATCTTATGTAACCAACTTCCCCTTAAGTGCTCCCTAGAGAGCCTCCATCCCTACCACTAAGACCACTCTGGTGTCTGAGCTCATGTCACAGCAGATATCTCCTGACTGAGTCATTTACTGACATCTCAAGTGGGTATTTTCTGGTGGACATTAACTTTAATAGAAATATCCTCATGCCGTGTGTCCTCTCCCACGGGTTCACTGTCATGTCTCTTTCCAAGCACTCCTTGTTCTTCATTTTCAATCTTGTTCCTTCCAGGCCCCTCACAAACCTGCTAAGCTATTAACCTCTGCCTGTGAGTCTGCATATGCCCTTGCCTTGGGTTAATTTTCTCTCCACACACATCTCTGCTCACTGGAGGATTTCTCCTCACTACTGTGTTTTTAGGGTCACCCTTCAGTGGAGCTGTAGTGAATCATTTGTCCAGTTTCAGCCAATCCATCTGTGATCAAGCTGAGCCTTTTCTTCCTTCATCAACTTGCCATAGGGAACCTTCTGTATATAAATTTAGGCTTAAAAGAAGCATTAAATGGGGCATGGTGGTGCATGCCTCCAGTCACAGCTACTTGAAAGTCTGAAGTGGAAGGATCTCTTGAGCCCAGGAGCTCAAGGCTGCAGTGAGCCGTGACCATGCCACTGCTCTCCAATCTAGGCAACAGAGAGAGAGAGCCTCTCTTAAAAAAAGAAAAGAAGCATGAATGACAGTGGTAGGCAATGGCTTCTCATTCACTGGACTGTGCAACTTGGTATCTCTGACAGCATGCAGATCATGATGAACAGTTCTGGACACATGGTTACTTAGGACCCATAATGAGATGTTCAGTTTCTCTTAGAGCCAATAGCATGCCAGAGTTGTTTGCATGGTTTATAGTAGTTGAAAGCTGCTTAAGTCTTGTCCTTACTCCAGAGCTTTATAAGTCTGTACTATTTTTCCTATTTAGTCTTGTCAGAAATTGCAACCAGCAACTTTCTTTACCCAGCAGGGCTGCCTTTACTGAATATTAGACCTGCTATAATGTCTTTTCTTGATCTTGATTTGAGCCCTTCTCAAAGTGAGAAGACTTCACTTCACCAAATAAGTTGAGTATGGAAGTATTATTAATCAAATGTAGAATATGTTTACTCTAAACTCCTGGCTGCAAGTGATCCACATGCCTCGACCTCCCAAAGTGTTGGGATTACAGGCATAAGCCACCACACCTGACCCATTGTTTGATTCTTCTAACAACCTACATCAGAGGTACCAATAATGATCTTTCTGTGTTTCAGTTTCTTCATCTGTAGAATGAGGATAAATTTTTTCCAAGATCCCACAACCAATAAATGTTGAAACCCAACCAGGCTGCTGTCAAAGGACTCTTAATCTGAAAACATCACCCATAAATTTATATAAAACATGGGCAACCATTCTGAATAGCAAACATTTAAAAAGAAAAATGTTTATTTTATTAATTTCAATTCTCCTGTTTTGCCCATACACATTCCATTTCTCAGTGTGACACTTAGTAGTCTGTAGAATGCATTTTCATCCTGTGAATATTTTCATGCACTCTTCAATCTTTTGGCATCATTTCTAGTGCCATAATGAATATGAAATGACGGTATCTGGAAGTATAAAAGAGTCCACCATAGGTCAAAATATTATGTCAAGCAGCCGTGGGAAGAGAATGTTATTACTGAGTCACTCAAGTTTTTAAAACTATTTTAGACTTCTTACTAAAGCATGGCTATCTTTCATAAATTTTCCAGTAATGATGACAATTCTACTTCCTTCAAGTCTGTATTCCTTTTAAGAAAAGTTAACCGTAAGATAAGCTAGAAAATGATAAGCAATAGAAGAGAGAAGAAGAGTGCACAGATGTGGAGAATTAGTCAAAGTAAACTAACATTGGAAATCAAGTCATAACTTTTTTTTAGAAAAAGACATTTTATATTTTAAAAATCAGTGACCTCCACTCTTTCCTCTGAATCTTGGATGGTTCACACTGGAATGGTGGAGAGACCTCAGGATTTCCTCCATGGGTGCTTCTGTCCATGTACACCATTCATGGATGCCAGGGTCAGAGCCACCACCATTAGTGAGTTCTCCATTGACACCAGCTTCTCTTGGCACCAACTGCCAATGGCTATGACTGAGGAATTTTATTCCTGATGGCCAGAAACTTTTATCCTGCTGGCTTACACCTAAATCTCTGTATCTAAACAGTAGGCATTCAATAATTTTTAATAATTTAATTAAAGGATAGATCTTAGCTACTGCTGTGATTCCATTTGGCAGCAGTCACAAATGAAAACTGCCTTCAGCACTTCCTTGCCTTAATCACTCTAAGTTTAAGGTACATCTTGCCCCTGAAACAAGTCTTAGATTTCCAGTTGCTGGATGGCTCAAAAATAATTTTTGAGCACTACTTCTGTAAAGGAACTCAAGAAATGGTCTCTGCTGAGCCCTCTAGGTAAATCCTACACAGCACTTTTACACAACAGTTCTCTTAAGGAATAGGTTCAAAGCTCTGTAGAATTAAAACTTACAAACAAATCTAACAACCATCACAAAGTCACATAGCCAGCTGTCCATTTCTTCTTTCTGTGTGCCAGCTTTTGGCTCTCTAAGGAAACCCTTTTGATAGTTGAAGTTATCCATAATTTAGTTCATCAAATACAGACTGAATACCTACTGTGAGGCAGGCTCTCTTCCAGATATTTACAGTAGCTCATTAGTTCCTCTCAAGGGCTTCAAAGTCAGTTAAACATGCAAATCACAAAAGGCTCCAGATTACTCTTCATATATGGCTTGATTTCTTACATTTATACAGTGCTTGGGAGTTCACAAAACACCTATACATGCATTACCTAACTCAGAGCTTTGCATCAGTTCTGTGAGGTAAACATAAATGATTTCCATTTCACAGATGAAAAAAACTTAGGCTTAGAGAAAATGAGAATGTTTCTTAAGTGCATACCAAGTCAGACTCCTTGGTAGCCAGAAAACAGCACAGCTGATTCTTTTACCCAAGTTGAGAACATTTTTCACTAGATCCCCCTGTTGATTCTGCAGACTACAGATTTTTTTTGCTGTTGTTATTAAAGTTATGTATTTGTTGATTTATTTATGTATTCTATTTTTTAATAATGTTATCTATGCAAAATAATGGAAATAGTATATAAAACACCATGTAATTGATTCAAAATATTGGAAATACAGTATATAAAACACTGCATTTTCAGAATACTGGAAATATAGTATATTTTATCTATGTAATCTATTCAAAATACTGGAAATACAGTATCTCGAAGTGGTGGGAATATTCTAGTGAGAAAAATAAAAAACACAGAGGTATTTATAAGCTGAAAAGGTAAGTGACACATGCCATAAAAGAAACATAAAAATAAAAATATATGAGAGAGTACTTCCAGCTGGGGAAAGAGCATGTAAGACTTCCTACAAACAAGACATTAGGAATATGTGACTAAACAAAACAAAAACATTCCACTTAATGATCTTTGCAAAACAGCCCATTATTTTGGTAAATTGCAAGCTGAAAAAAGACATGGACGAAAACTACAACTCATTTAAAGTTCATGACATTATTCTTTCAACAAAAAATTTGAACATGAAATACATATGTATATACTCCCATGCTGGAGAATTGTGGATGCTAGGTTAAAAGAGGATCTCCACCCACCCACCCCCAACTCACTTCCCATTGGAGGAAATTTAGAACCTAAATTGATAGAAAATTATAAGTTTCCCAGTTTAGCAGACTGAAAACTCATCAGAGATCAATCTTAGTACTGGCAGAATCATCTTTCTCCTGGTTAAACTGCATGTGTTAAGTGGATTTCATATTCCATTCATTCACTTGATTGTTTATAACACAAAAAAGTGGCAGTCATGTACAATCCAAATTTGAATCAACTAGAAGCCAGTTCCGAGCACCAATGCAATTACTGTTGGCTTAGACACCCAGGTGGAAACTCATCAGCCAATATTGTCCTCCTATAGCTGAAAGTGTTTACCAAAAATGTACTTGCATCAATAAATAGACTATCGTGTTTTTCATGTTATTTTTGCATCTAATTTTAAAATATTGTACTGGAACCATGAAGAGACATGGTATTGTTTGAGAAAAGCAATGCTTGCAGCTAATAGCTTTGCTTAAGAGACATGGTATTGTTTGAGAAAAGCAATGCTTGCAGCTAATAGCTTTGCTTGACTTTTTTAGTCACTTGTCTGTAAGGACAGTTAGTAATTGTTTTGATTTTTCTCTCAATGTGCCATTAAGAGAAAAAGGAAAAAAATCATTATTTTTTTTAAAAGTTCTGAAACTTGGAAATTAAAAATCCCAAAACCATTGGAGTACAGATGTAGAAGCAATCATAGGCCTGCTATCAGAAGACCAAATTTAGACAGCACAGGAAACAGCCACATTTAAATGAGCCATAATACACAAATTCATTTTGTGTCAATAACCAAAATTTAGACCACTGAGATGCTAAAGGAGATTGGAAATAAAGCAGTTTAGCTACATTCCATATCTATGCAGTGCTTTATAATTTTGCATTCTATAAGTGTTTCACTCCATAGTTTTATTTTTCGTATGTGCTTTTGTAACTTGAAGCAGACATTCTCATTTTCTCGGTTGTAGAAAATAAAGCTCAGAGGGTTATGTTTTGACAAAAGTCCTATGACAAGGTATGGAAGGAGACAGCATTGGAACCTTGAAGCTCCTAGCTCCCAGCTCCAGGGCCTTTTCTGCACTTTACACTTCTGTTGAGTAGTTTCAAAAGCTTCCAAAGTGAGAGTAGATCTGGCTTCTTGATGAAAGTAAGAATGCAGTAGAATGGAGGGGCACACTTCACTCAGCAGGAAGGGTCCTGAGCAAATCAGAGCATGCTAATTTATAAAAACTTTTAAATTTTTAAACTCATATATATATTATATAGAATTACATATATATAATTTTTTTAAGGTTGGGGCCAGGTGCAGTGGCTAATGCCTATAATCCCAGCACTTTGGGAGGTTAAGTCAGGCAGATCACTTGAGGCCAGGAGTTCAAGACCAGCCTCTACTGAAAATACAAAGATTAGCCAGGCATGATGGCAGCACACCTGTAATCCCAGCTACTCAGGGGGCTGAGACAGAAGAATCTCTTGAACCAGGAGGCAGAGGTTGCAGTGAGCCAAGACCGTGCCACTGCACTCCGGCCTGGGTGACAAAGCAACACTATGACTCAAAAATAATAATAAATAAATACAAAATTTTCAGAGGTTGGAAAGTCTTGAGATTTCAGAATGACAAATAGAAAGTTAAAGCTGGTGTGGGATTATTTTATGAGCAAATTGCATAATAAAATAAGATTTCTGTCATGATTAGCTAATAGTAATTGAGACGTCCCTATTTACCAGGAACTGTACTAAGTACTTGGTGCACACTACACAATTAGATTCTCACCATCTTATGAAGCAAGAATTACTGTGGTCTCCATCTTACACATAAGGAAATGAAGAAACAGAGAGATTGAGGAATTTGCCCAAAATCACAAAGCTAAGAAGTGGCAGAGACAGGATTAACAATGTCCAGATGCTGTGTCATATACATTACATACAATTCTTATTCTTCCTAGGAATCCTAGAAGTGATTAAATCCTTATTTCTATATATTTTATATACAGGAAAACCAAAGTTTAGACACTAAGTGGAAAATAAAAGAGCCTGAGAGGAAGCCTCTTGTGAGGGAGGAAGGGAATAGTGGCATAAAAAGTAGCCCTCACATCAAACTAAATAAGTTATTAAATTACTGTTTTCATTTAAGAGTTCACTGGTGGTCTAGTAAGACCCACTTCAGATAAGCCATTTCGGGGAAGGGATAGAAATCAGAATGCAGTGTGTTGGTGAATGAATGTGAGGTGTAGTGAAGAGAGGTGAGAATGTTTCAAACGTAGCCTCAAGGGAAGAAGAGAGGGCACTAGCTAGAGAGAAACTTATGTCTAACATGAAAGACATTTGAGCATGAAAGACAATGGAGCAGGCAAGAGCCTCTTTGTAGAGAGAGATTTAACATATAAAAAGGTGATGGGGTAATAAGTGAAAGGAAATCCCTGAATGAGGGTAAGAAAGATGGAATTCATAGCACCATTGGGGGATTTGTCTCAGGCAATGGGAGGAGGACAAATCTCAACGTCTGCAATGTTAAGAGGAGGATTAAAGAAGTGGAATAGAATGTAAAACAGCAAAATATTAGTGTATTTTGATAGACGAAGAGAAGGAGAGATGAGTGGTGGAGAGACCTCTGAACATGTAGGGGCATGGGAAGACTTTCAAGTTCAAAGGATAAAAAAATCTCTGTCAACAAAACATGGATCAAAAGCCTAACTTTCAGAACATTAGGCATATGGAATAGTATTAGTTAACAGTTTTTCATTTAGGGAAGTATAACATATAAACATTACCCTGTCCCACAGAACACTCCATGTATTTTGGGAAATAAATTTACTGATTCTCATCATGTTATTTCATGACAAGTAAAATTACTGGAAGTCGCTGGTTATGTGGACTTGTTCCCACCATGATATTTTAATAATTTTTTCCAAATCAACTTTTCTTCAAACATGCCTTATCTGCCTCTGTTTCTGTGCTTCCTGCCAGGACTGGCTTCTCTCCTGGTCCTTTCAGACTGTGGCCCCTCACTACTCAAAAGGTAGTCTGTAGACCAACAACTAGGCATCACCTGGAAACTTCTTAGGAATGCAGAGTTTTGGGCCCATCCCAGAGGTAATGAGTCAGAATCTGACTTGTTTCAAGTTCTTCAGGCCAGATGTACACACACTAGCATTCAGGAAGCACTGGTTTAGACGTCTCATTACAATCTGTCTGAACTTAAATTTGGTCTGCTTGTTTTATCTCTTTCAATTTCCAAAAAAAAAAGAATCATTTTTCATGCATATTCATATTTGTCTCTGGAATATACTCCCAAACTGCCTTAGTTCCATGTAGGCAGCTGACATGGTTTGGCTGTGTCCCCATCCAAACCTCTTCTTGAATTGTAGTTCCCATAATCCCCATGTGTCATGGGAGGGACCTGATGGGAGGTAATTGAATCATGGGGGCTGTTTCCCCCATGCTATTCTGGTGACAGTGAATACGTTCTCATGAGATCTGATGGTTTTATAAGGGGCTTCCCCCTTCACTCGATTCTCATTCTTCTCCTTCCTGCCACCATGTGAAGGAAGACGTGTTTGCTTGCCTTTCCACTATGACTGTAAGTTTCCTGAGACTTCCCCAGCCCTGCAGAAGTATGAGTCAATTAAACCTATTTCCTTTATAATTTACCCAGTCTTGGGCAGTTCTTTATAGCAGTGTGAGAACAGACTAATACAGCAATCCTTCAATTAATTTTCAGGTTCTTCTTCTGCTGTTAGAAAACCTATCCTTTCAACCAAACCTACCTGGTTCTACCCATACTCATGTACCTCCCACTGAAGACAAGTTGTGTGCTGCCATGCTACTGTGACTTGGTCAGGCCATCCCTTTGATCACTCCCAGCTTTTTTCCTTTTGATGAATTACAATCATCATAAAATTCTCACCTGTCCTAGAAAGCTTTGTCCAACCACCCTATATGCAGAGATGCTCTCCTCTACCATTATTAGTCTGTGTTAGATTTCCATTAAGTCAGACATAAACATCACGTTGTTTATCTTTTCACCAAATAAAATATGAAGTTCATGAAGACAGAGACTGTATTTTTATTCATCTTATATCCCTAGGACAATTTTCCAGCCCCTAGGAAGAAATCAAGACATGGTTCTAATAGATAAAAGTATAAATATAAAATAGGTATTAATATATTTATTTACTATCTAGTTTATTGAGGTATATAGATTTTATATAGTTTATGTATGTAATTTTTATATATTCAGTGCATAGTTTAATATTTAGCCTATGTATGTGTTAGTGCATATGGGTATCTTTAAGATATAAGAATTAGCTGAGTTTTCTCAGGAGAAAATATGAAAAGATTATAAGAATATATTTAAAATGGAGAAGTTGGGGAATTATTTTTATTCCCACAGCCTCCAAAGTCATAATATAACTGCGTAAATTCCATGACCTTATGAAATTTGGTTTTTTTGGCAAAAGCCACACATGCTAAATAGTTACCCAAATATCTAACTATCTAGGTTGCCAGAACTACAATCATTTTACTTTAGGCTTTGCAAGACTTTAGGCTGTTCTGATTCCTATTTAAGCCACTTAAAATGCAAAGCCCTTTTTGGGTCATAGTTTCAACAGTCAAAAAACAAACAAGTTTTCAGAGCATTTAAAATGTGTAACAGCAGAGTCATAGGAGTGGTTTCTGTACCAGAAGGAAAGGAGGAGGAACATGAGAAGAATTTACTGATCTCCTGCTACACACCAGGAAGTTTTCTAGACAATTTACATGCAACCTCATGATAACTCTCCAAGATAACTGTTGTGTTATCTTCTAACAATGTATTTCTGTTTTTAAATTCATGACATTTAATAAAAATGGCTGCATATCAAAATCATCAAGAATAAAAAAAATGCTCATCTTCGTGCTTAGTTTCAGAAGAAATAACAATGCCTATTTTGTTTTAGTCTAATAATTGTAATACATCCTGGGAAGTAGTTTCCCATACCACCAATGAATTCTGACATAATGCTGTTTTAAGAGATAAATATGGTGAAAAACTTGCTGGAAGTTTTTATACACAAGCTTCCCAGACCCTGTCAACCTTCAGATATTTACTACTAACAACAGCACCAATACCTGACTTCAGGTTGATGGTAGGACTCAAATGCTGGGCTGACTGCAAAAAGTTTACATGTTAGGAATATTCTGAGTCACTAAACCACCAGAGAAAATGTAGTTTTACATTAAGAAACCAAGATGACTACTGTTCATAAAGCCATGGATGTTGTCAGTTGCAAAAAACACATTTCCACATCTACCGTAATACCAAAAGATAACCATACGGTTAAGCTTTCATGTCGACTTGACTGGGTCATGAGGTGGCCATACATTTAGCCAAACACTAGTTTATATTATACAACCATAAAAAAAGTAAAATCATGTTCTTTTCAGCAACATGGATGCAGTTGGAGTGAGTTAATACAGAAATTCACTTATCCTAAATGAATTAACATAGAGACAGAAAATCAAATACTGCATACTCTCACTTATAAGAGGGAGCTAAACATTGAGTACACTTGGACACAAAAATGGAAACAGGTGACATTGGGGACTCCAAAAGTGGAGAGGAAGGGAAGGGAACAAGGACTGAAAAACAACCTATGGGGTGCTATGTTCACTACTGGGTAATGGGATCAATACAAGCCCAAACTTCAGCATCACAAAATACACCCATGTAACAAACCTGCACATAAACCCACTGAATGTGAAATTTTAAACAAGAGATATGAAGGACCTCTTCAAGGAGAACTGCAAACCACTGCTCAAGGAAATAAGAGAGGACACAAACATGGAAAAACATTCCATGCTCATGGTTAGGAAGAATCAATATCATGAAAATGGTCATACTGCCCAAATTTAGTTATAGATTCAAAAAGGAATTCTGCCTGCTTGACCACTTGAACTAGAACATCAGTTTCCTCCTGCACTAGGACTAGAATTTACATCATCAGTTTTCCTGGATCTCAGGCATCTGGACATGGACTAGAACTTACATCATTGGTTCTTGTGATTCTCAGGTCTTCAGACCCAGGCTGGAACTATACTAGCAGCTCTCCTGGGTTTTCTGCTTGCCAATTTGCAGATCTTGGGACTTCTCAGCCTCCATGGTCACATGAGACAATACCTTATGACAAGAAGAGGGAGAAGGAAAGGAAGAAAGGAGTTGATAGATAGTTCTGTTTCTCTAGAAAACCCTAATATAATGACATGTTTATAACTCATCACCTCCTTAAAGTAAAAATAAAGAGACCCAGCATGGGGGCTCAAGCCTGCAATCCCAGCACTTTGGAAGGCAGAGGCAGGCAAATAACTTGAGGCCAGGAGTTTGAGGCCATCCTGGAAAACATGGCAAAACCCCATCTCTACTAAAAAATACAGAAAAATTAGTCTGGTGTGGTGACACACATCTGTGATCCCAGTTACCCCAGCTACTCGGGAGGCTGAGGCAGGAGAAATTGCTTGAATCCAGGGGGCAGAGGTTGCAGTGAGCCAAGATGGCACCACTGCACTCCAGCCTGGGTGACAAAGTGAAACTCCATCTCAAAACAAATAAAATAAAGACAACTCTTTTGGAAATACTAGAATCTCCCATATTCTTCAACAGGGTTCTTGTGGTGTTTCAATGATGTGTGCTCAGCAAAACATCAATAATTAAAACTTGAAGTTCTGTTTCTATTATAACCTAAGGAGAATAGGCATGGTGACTGAGAACTCTGAGGAGAGTTTGGACTACAATTTAGCAGCACTTTCTTAAGGTCATTACATATATCATCTCACTTAATACTTTAATAACCATGATATATATATTATCCTGACTTTATAGGGTTGGAGTGGTTAAGTAACTGACCCTGTCACTCACATGCTGACTGACTTCAGTCAACTTAACATGATATCTCTTGAGTACCATGTCTTCTTCATCTTTAAGTTAAGGGTTGGATTTCTGAGCTCACAGAGCTGTTCTAATGATTGAGTGATGATATATATACATCTGAAATATAATAGGTGTTCAATAAATATTAATTTCCTCTCCCTTTACTGCAGTTCAGCAAAATCCCAATAGATAATTGCCTAAATCATACCCTAGAGTTTCATGTAATCATTACAGATTGTTATTCAAAAAACAATATAACAATCAACCTCTAGCTGTGTATTTTCAAACTAAAAAATACGTAACTGAGCAGATGTTTGGCAAATAGAGAATCTTTAATAAAATAGTTGGAAATTTCTAATTTGATGGCACCCAATTAGTCCAAGTGTTGGTATTTCAAGGTTTATTTTAAATGTCATTATGTGCTCTTGGAAATTATGGTTTTTCTCCTCAGATTATTTTCAAATATGGCTTCCTAATCTGTTAAGTATAATGCTTTGATTTGATCATATGATCATTGCTATGAGATGGTATCAATCATTCTCCACAATGAAGATTATGCTTAAAATAAAATTCAGTGTTGGCCACAAGCAAAGAACCATTACACAGACCTACTGCTCCTCCTGAGCAAATGTTACCCAGGCCCCTTTACAGTTAGCAGTTCACCATACTATGAGCAACTTACATCATTTGGTTTCAGTCCTTCCCTGATTAATGAAATTGACTCAAAGCTTGGGATTTATAATTTAAAGAAAGAGTAAAAGTGTTTCCCCTTTTTCATGAATACAGTTAAATACTGTAAAGGCTCCTTAGTTTTAAATTCACTTCTTTCTCTCACATTTGTTACATTTTTGTTAAATGTATTACTTTACACTATGATCTAGTTATAAAAATCAACCCCAGTAATAAAATCCATGCTTGGCTGTGATAAATTAAACACAAGACACAATCTAAAAAGGTTTTTTAATATAGTTTATTTTCCAAAGGTTTATTTTATAGGAATACTTTTTTTAGTACATTGGGTGCCAATTCCTTACCAATCATTTGTTTTCAACTACAAGCAACTATACAGTCAGTCTTATGTACAATTCCACTTGTTCTATGCTCCCTTTCTGTAGACATTTTCTAAAAATTTATTTTTCTTATCTAAATTTAACATATTCTCTATAACTGAGGGACCTTGGTCGTATGTTCTTTAACATTGTTTAATTCATTACTTCCCCACTTTACACCTATTCTTACACTCAGATATTTGTGCATAGATCATGGGTGAATTTAGCCTGAGTATATTTATGCATGTTTCCAAAGAGACAATATATAGTTGCTCATGAAAAAAGTCAAATAGTAACATGATAAAGTGAATAGAATAATTATATACTTTGTTTTTATTTCATTTACCTGTATTTGGTAGTCATTTATAAACAACAAAGAAACAAAAATCATGAGGTGGCTTCAGCAATAAAACACACTTTCTACATCTCTAAACTTTTCTTTCCTACTTAACACTTCCCCTTCCTCTAGAAACCATGGTTCCTCCTGCCCTCTGTCTGTACATGTTGAAAGGAGTACCTCTGGCTGTGCCCAAGAAAGCTGAAAAGTAGAAAAACAATTTTCCACAACAGGCCCAGGACACAGCGAAGTTCAAGCAACAAGAAATCTCTCTGGCCTGTTTCACTGGACTGGCCTTCATGTGTCTGCTGCCCAGAACCTCTGTCTTCCCATAGTTTCCTCTATGGCCAACCTTTGACAAGGCCCTGCTAGGGATGTTAAGTGATTGTGTTAGTCCTTTCTCATACAGCTATGAAGAAATAGCCAAGACTGGGTAATTTATAAAGACAGAGGTTTAAAGGATTCACAGTTCCCCATGACTGGAAAGGCCTGAGGAAACTTACAATCATGGTGGTAAGGGAAGAAAACATACCCTTCTTTGCAGGGCAGCAGGAGAGAGAAGAATGAGTGCCCAGCAAAGGGGGAAGTTCCTTATAAAACCTTCAGATGGGCTTGTGATTCAAGATGGCCAAATAGGAACAGCTCTGGAGTGCAGTTCCCAGTGAGAACAATGCAGAGTGTGAGTAATTACCACATTTCCAAATGAGTTATTACTTCCCACAGACCAGGAGATTCCCAGGCTGAAAAGTACCACAAGTTTCCAGCACAGCTGTTTCAGCTGGCGCAGCAGGTCTCTGCACAAAAACTCACACAAATCTGGGCAGCCATTTCAACTGGCACCAGGAACACCTGGGAGACAGAGCCACCCATTCATCTGAAAAAAACGGGGGCTGAAACAGGGAGCCAGGTGAGCTGGCTCAGTGGGTCCCACCCCCACAAACACCAGCAATCTGAAATGCTCTGGATTGCGAGTTTTGCAGCAAGCGCAGTTGGACCCAGGACAGTCCAGCTCAGTGAGGGGAAGGGCATCTGCCATTACCAAGGCAGTCTTCCATTACAGAGGCAGTTTGGATTACTGAGGCCGACTGCCATTACCAAGGCAGTTCTAACTACACCTCTACCAACAAAACTGCAAGGAAGTTCATACAGCAGCTGGGCACAGGCCATGGCAGCTCAGCAACACCTCTGCTGGCAGACTGTGACTAGGCTACCTCCTCACTGGGCAGGGCATCTCTGAAAAAAGGCAGCAGCATGGAACTTATAATAAAGCACCACCTTCCCAGGACAGAGCACATGGGAAAAAAGGCGGTTATGAGTTCCACTGCAGCAGACTTAAACATGCCTGTCCAGCAGCTCTGAACAGAACAACCGAGCTCACAGCTCAGCACTTGACCTCCCATAAGGGTCAGACTGTCTCCTTAGGCAGCTCCCTCACCCCCATATATCCAAAGGGACACCTCATAAAGAAGATCTCAGGCTGACATCTAATGGGTATCCTTCTGGGACGAAGATAACAGAAAAAGAAACTGGCAGAAACCCTTACTGTTCTGCAGCTGCTGCAGGCAATTGCCAGGCAAGCAGGGTCTGGAGTGGACCTTCAGAAGTCCTACTGCAGAGGGGCCTGACTGTTAGAAGGAAAACTAAAAAACAGAAAGAAATAACTTCATCATCAACAAAAAGGACATCCACTCAGAGACCCCATCCACAACTCACCAACTACAAAGACCACAGGAAGATAAATCCACAAAGATGGGGAAAAAACAGTGCAAAAAGGATGAACACACCCAAAACCAGAATGCCTTTCCTCCTCCAAGGGGTCACAATTCCTCACCAGCAAGGGAACAAAGCTGGATGGAGAATGAGTCTGATGAATTGACAGAAATAGGCTTCAGTAGGTGGGTAATAACAAACTTCTCTGAGCTAAAAGAACATGTTCTAACATGTTCTTAATGTAAAGACATTAAGAACCTTGAAGAAAGTTTTGATGAAATGCTACAAAGAATAAACAGCTTAGAGAGGAATATAAATGACCTATGGAGCTGAAAAACACAACACGAGAACTTAGCGAAGCATACACAAGTTTCAACAGCCAAACCACCCGAACAGACAAAAGGATATCAGAGGTCGAAGATCAACTCATGAAATAAAACGAGAAGGCAAAATTAGAGAAAAAAAGAGTGAAAAGAAACAACAAAGCCTCCAAGAAATACGGGATTATGTGAAAAGACCTAATCTACGCTTGATAGATGCACCTGAATGTGACAGAGAGAATGAATCCAAGCTGGAAAACACTCTTCAGGATATTATCCAGGAGAACTTCCCAACCCAGCAAGGCAGGCCAACATATAAGTCCAGAAAATACAGAGAACACCACAAAGATATTCCTCAAGAAGAACAACCCCAAGGCATATAATCATCAGATTCATGGGAGTTAAAAGGAAGGAAAAAATGCTAAGGGTAGCCAGAGAATAAGGTCAGGTTACCCACAAAGGGAAGCCCATCAGACTCACAGCAGATATCTCAGCAGAAACCCTACAAGCCAAAAGAGAGTGGGAGCCAATATTCAACATCCTTAAAGAAAAGAACTTTCAAACTAGAATTTCATATCCAGCCAAACCAAGCTTCATAAGCGAAGGAGAAAGAAAATCCTTTACAAACAAGCAACTGCTGAGTGATTTTGTCACCACCAGATCTGCCTTACAAGAGCTCCTGAAAGAAGCACTAAACAAAGAAAAGAACAACCAGTACCAGCCACTCCAAAAATGTACCAAATGGTAAAGAGCATCAACATGATGAAGCAACTGCATCAACCTATGGGCTAAACAACCAGCTAGCATCAAAATGGCAGGATCAAATTCACATATAACAATATTAACCTTAAACGTAAATGGGCTAAATGCCCCAATCAAAATACACAGACTGGCAAATTGGATAAAAGATCAAAACCCATGGGTGTGCTGTGTCCAGGAAACCCATCTCACATGCAGGGACAAACAAAGGCTCAAAACAAAGGGATGGAGGATGATTTACCAAGCAAATGGAGAGCAAAAAATAAAAAATACAAAAGGAGTTGCAATCCTAGTCTCTGATAAAATAGATTTTAAACCAATAAAGATTAAAAGAGACAAAGAAAGGTATTACATAATGATAAAAGGATCAAGGCAACAAGAAGAACTAATGACCCTAAATATATATGCACCCAATTACAGGAACACCAAATACATAAAACAAATTCTAACAACCTACAAAGAGACACAGACTCCCACAGTGGGAGACTTTTACACTCCACTGTCAAAATTAGACAGATCAATGAGACAGAAAATTAACAAGGATATCCAGGACTTGAACTCAGATCTCAACCAAGCAAACCTAACAGACATTTACAGAACTCTCCACCCCAAATCCACAGAATATACATTCTTCTCAGCTCCACATCCCACCGACTCTAAAACTGACCACATAATTGGAAGTAACTCACTCCTCAGCAAATTCAAAAGAACAGAAATCATAACAGTCTCTCAGACCACAGTGCGATCAAATTAGAACTCAGGAGTAAGAAACTCACTCAGAATCGCACAGCATCATGGAAACAGAACAAATGGCTCTTGAATGATGACTGGATAAACAATGAAACGAGGGCAGAAATAAAGATATTCTTTGAAACCAACAAGAATGAAGACACAATGTACCAGAATCTCTGGGACACATTAAAAGCAGCATTCAGAGGAAAATTTATAGCAATAAATGCCCACATGAGAAGCAAAGAAAAGATCATAATCAACACCCTATCATCAAGATTGAAAGAGCTAGAGAAGCAAGATCAGAAAACCTCAAAAGCTAGCAAAAGACAAGAAATAACTAAAATCAGAGCAGAACTGAAGGAGATAGAGACATAAAAACCCCTTCAAGAAATCAATAAATCCAGGAGCTGGTTTTTTTGAAGAGATCAATAATACAGACAGACCATTAGCCAGATTAATAAAAAAGAAAAGAGAGAAGGATCAAATAGATGTAATAAAAAATGATAAAGAGGATATCACCACCAATTCCACAGAAATACAAGCTACCATCAGAGATTACTACAAACAACTCTATGCACATAAACCAGTAAACCTGGAAGAAACTGATAAATTTCTGGACACCTGCCAATCCTAAACCAGGAAGAAGTCAAAACCCTGCATAACAAGGGCTGAAGTTGAAGCAGCAATTAATAGCCTACTGACCAAAAAAAGCCCAGGTCCAGATGGGTTCACAGCCGACTTCTACCAGACATACAAAGACAAGCTGGTACCAAACCTTCTGAAATTACACCAAACAATCCAAAAAGAGGGAATCCTTCGCAAATCATTTTATGAGACCAACATCATTAGTATACAAAACCCTGGCAGAGACTCAACAACAAAAAAACAATCAGGCCAAAATCTATGATGAACATAGAGGCAAAAATCTTCAATAAAATACCTGCAAACCAACTGCAACAGCACATGAAAGAGCTTATCCATCATCAAGTAGGCTTCATCCCAGGGGTGCAAAGGTCATTCAACATATGCAAGTCCATAAACGTAATTCACCACATAAACAGAACCAAAGACAAAAAACACATGATTATCTCAATGGATGAAGAGAAGGCCTTCCACAAAATTCAACAGCTCTTTATGCCAAAAATTCTCAATAAACTAGGTATCAATGTAATGTATCTCAAAACAATAAAGCTATTTACGACAAACCCACAGCCAATATCATACTGAATAGGCAAATACTGGAAGCATTCCCTTTGAAATCTGGCACTAGACAAGGATGCCCTCTCTCACCACTCCTATTCAGTATAGTATTAGAAGTTCTATCCAGAGCAATCAGGCAAGAAAAAGAAATAAAGCCTATTCAAATAGGAAAGGAGGAAGTTAAATTGTCTCTGTTTGCAGATGACATGATTGTATATTTAGAAGACCCCATCGTCTCAGCCCAAAATCTCCTGAAACTGATAAACAACTTCAGCAAAGTCTCAGGATACAAAATCAATGGGCAAAAATCACAAGCGTTCCAGTACACCAATAACAGACTTAAAGAGAGCCAAATCAAGAACAAACTGCCATTCACAATTGCTACAAAAAGAATAAAATACCTGGGAATACAACTAACAAGGAGCTTAAAGGACCTCTTCAAGGAGAGCAACAAACCACTTGTCAATGAAATAGAGAAGACACAAACAGATGGAGAAATGTTCCATGCTCGTGGTTAGGAAGAATCAATATCGTGTAAATGGTCATACTGCCCAAAGTAATTTACAGATTCAACACTATCCCCATCAAGCTACCTATGACCCTCTTCACAGAACTGGAAAAAAACACTTTAAACTTCATATGGAATCACAAGAGAGCCCACATAGCCAAGACAATTCTACGCAAAAACAACAAAGCTGGAGGTATCACACTACCTGACTTCAAACTATACTACAAGGCTACAGTAATCAAAATAGCATTATACTGGTACCAAAACAAAGATATGGACCAATAGAACAGAACAGAGGCCTCAGGGGCAATGCCACACATCTACAACCATCTGATCTTGGCAAACCTCACAAAAACAAGCAATGGGGAAAGAATTCCCTGTTTAATAAACGATGTTGGTAAAACTGGCTAGCCATGTGCAGAAAGCAGAAACTGGACCCCTTACTGACACCTTACACTAAAATTAACTCCAGATAGACTTAAACATAAGGCCTAACACCATAAAAACCCTAGAAGAAAACCTGGACAAAACCATTCAGGACATAGGCATAGGCAAGGACTTCATGACTAAAACACCAAAAGCATTGGCAACAGAAGCCAAAATAGACAAATAGGATCTAATTAAACTCCAAAGTTTCTGTACAGCAAAAGAAACAATCATGAGAGTGAACCAACAACCAACAGAATGGGAAAAAATTTTTGCAGTCTACCCATCTGACAAAGGGCTAATATCCAGAATCTACAAAGAACTAAAACAGATTTACAAGAAAAAAAACAAACCCATTCAAAAGTGGGTGAAGGATATGAACAGACACTTTTCAAAAGAAGACGTTAATGAGGCCAATAATTATATGAAAAAATGCTCATCATCACTGGTCATTAGAGAAACGCAAATCAAAACCTCATTGAGATACCATCTCACGCCAGTTAGAATGACAATCATTAAAAAATCTGGAGACAACAGATGCTGGAGAGGATGTGGAGAAATAGGAACACTTTTACACTGTTGCTGGGAGTATAACTTAGTTCAACCATTGTGAAAGACAGTGTAGTGACTGCTCAAGCACCTAGAAATAGAAATTCTGTTTGACACAGCAATCCCATTACTGGGATTCCAAAGAATTATAAATTTTTCTATTACAAAGACACATGCACATGTATGTTCATTGTGGCACTGTTTATAACAGCAAAGACCTAGAACACACCCCAGACCCATCAATGATAGACAGGACAAGGAAAATGTGGCACATGTACACTATGGAATACTATGCAGCCATAAAAATGATGAGTTTGTGTCCTTTGTAGGGACATGGATGAATCTGGAAACCATCATTCTCAGCAAACTGACACAAGAACAGAAAATCAAACACCACACGTTCTCACTCTTAGGCAGGTGTTGAACAATGAGAACACATGGACACAGGGAGGGGAGCATCATAGACTGGGGTCAGGTGAGGGGGAATAGGGCAGAGGTAGGGAGGTTGGGGAGGAATAACATGAGGAGAAATGCCAGATATAGGTGATGGGGTGATGGAGGCAGCAAACACATTGTCATGTAGGTACCTATGCAACAATCCTGCATGTTCTGCACATGTTCCCCAGACTTCAAGTGCAATTATTTATATATATATATATATATAAATAATATATATATACACACACACACACATATATATATACACATGTGTATATATACATATATGTGTGTGTGTATATATACATGTATGTATATGTATACATATATATATATGTAAAACCTTCAGATATCATAAGAACTTACTATCACAAGAACAGGATGGATAAACTGCCCCATGATTTAATTATCTCCATCTAGTCCCTCCCACGACATGTGGGGATTATGAGAACTATAATTAGAGGTGAAGTTTGGGTGGGGACACACCCAAACCATGTCATTGATGAAAGAGGTCTTCGTCCTCATCAGATAGTTGGGTTTCACTGGGACACTTTCACCTGACTCATAAGGAGCAACACCCATAAACATTTTATGCCTCACATTAACTTTTTAAATTTTTGCAATCTGTAAGCTACACAGAACCCTACGTAGGGATAATTAACCGTGTTTCTTAACCCAAGCAAAAACTATCATGCAAATCAAAAACTCATTTCACTATCTTAATGGGATAATACTTATGAGATAAGCACTAATTTAGTTACTTTTTCTCATGAGTCTGTATACTTGTTTACAAGGGAAAACATTTGAATGAATGATGAAATAGAAGCTTTTACTAAGAACAACCAGAAATCTCGTGGAGAGGGTACATGTAACCCCTGGGGAAAATAAAGAACAGTAATGGAAACCATCCTTTCAGCTGTACTAAGCTAAATGAGAAATACAACATTAAAACATTCCCAAGAAAATGACTTTTCAGCCTCCTCAGTGTAAGAAATAACAATTTTCCTATTATTTTCCAGGGAAGTATTGCTGATTCTACACATACTTTAAAGATATCTTGGAGACTTTGTATAGTACAACTAAGTCAAATCCTTGGAGAGATGGAGAAGGACTGTTTCCTATAAATCACAGGCTTTCAAAATCATTCTGACTTAAAGTCTCCTAAAAACTTCAGATGACAGTCAGGTGTCACTTAAAAAGGGAAAAACATTCTTACGAATGCATTATTCGGTGATTTTGTCATTGTATTAACATCATATTTACACAAACCGAGATGGTAAAGCCTACTACAAACCTAGTCTCTATGGTAGTCTATTGCTGCTAGACTACAAAGCTGTATAGCACATTACTCTAATGAAAACTGTAGACAACTGTAACGTAATTTTAAGAATTTGTGTACCTCTAATCTAAACATTTAAAAGGTAAGTAAAAATACAGTATAAAAGAAAAAATGGTACACCTGCATAGGGTACTTACCATGCATGAACCTTGCAGAACTAGAAGTTGCCCTGGCTGAATCAAGGAGTGAGTGGTGAGTGAATGTTAAGGCCTAAGACATTACTGTACACTTTATAAACACGGTGCACTTAGGCTACCCTAAATTTATTTAAAAATTTTAGTTATTGTGCTATGATGGTACAATGGCTACAACATCCTTCAGCAATAAGAATTTGCCAGATCTGTTATAATCTTAAGGGATGGCCACTATATATATATTATAATATATATATATAGTCCTTTGTTGACCAAACATTGTCATATAATGCATGACTTTATTGTCTTAGACCTGTGGTTTTTCAACTTTAGTATGTATAAAAATCACCCAGAGAGCTTGTTAAAACAGAATACTGAGCCTCACATGCAGAGTGTCTGATTCAGTAGGAGTGCAATTAGGACTGAGAATGCATATTCCTGAGAAGCTCCCTGAATGCTGATGCTACAGATCCAGGAACCACACTCAGAGAATTATAGGATGCTTAAACAGGTTATAATATTTATTATATCACTCTCTAGTATCAATGTTTTTGATGGGAAGTTAACAGTTAATCAAACAAGAGAAGTAACTCCTATTGTGTCCTAATACAGTAACAAAATTTGTATTCCATGATTCAAAAACTAGCTCTTTCTAAATACAAGGTGATGTCAGGATTCCATACCTTGAAGAGGTCAGATGATGGGACAGTGATGAAATGCATGGGACTGTCTCAGGGTATCAGGTTACCTTTCACTGTCTCAAGCCTATGACCTGACCTAGTCATAAGATTCACATTGGAAGGATCCTCAGAGGACAATCAGCCAAATGTCACCAGTGCCATCTTCGGAAGAAAGAATATCTGAAGAGGAGAAATGGGGAAGTAAAATTGAAGAAAAGTGGAAAAGGAAGAGGAATATGGAAAGGCAAAACAAAGCCTCACCTGGGGTCTATTATCATGACAATCAGCCCAGTCTGCTAAGGAAAGTTTATCCCAAACTGGAAGAGTAAATCTTGCTTTGATATTGAAAATAACCGCTTCAGTCTTTGCTCTGCATCCATTTGTCTTTTTCCCTCCTTCCTTTCCACTTCTGATCACTGGACACTTCTGTTGGTGTTTTTTATTCAACAAGACCACCATAGAGGCCACATAAAAGTTACATATTTCACATGGTTTTATTTAAAGGGGATTAATGTTATGACATTTCTGGAGGGTAATTTAGCCATATAAATTGAAAGCTTCTAAAAAGTATTTTCTCTGACCCAGCAAATCTATTTCTTGAAATTTATCTTGAGGGAAATTGATATAACTGTATTTTCAAACATTTAGCAACATGGATATTCATCAGAGCAAGGTTTATTTTTAAAACATTATTAAAACCTAAATGTCTAATAAATTAACATTTTTAAATCTGTGACACATTAGAACAAGCCATTAAAATATTATTGAAGAAGTTATAATTGACATAGAAAGATATTCAAGACATACTACATTTTAAAAAACAAGTCTAAATGTAATATTATGTTTTCAATTATCATTTTGGGACTGGGTGTGATGTCTCGCCCCCATAATTCCAGCACTTTGGGAGGCCAAGGCATGCAGATCACACGAAACCAAGAATTCAAGACCAGCCTGGCCAACATGGTGAAACCCCGTAACTACTAAAAATACAAAAATTAGCCAGGCATGGTGGTGCATGTCGATAACCCCAGCTATTCTGGTGGCTGAGGCATGCGAATCACTTCAACTCAGAAGGTGGAAGTTCCAGTGAGCCAAAATCAGGCCGCTACCCTCCAGTCTCAGTAACAGAGCAAGACCATCTCCAAAAAATATATATATATATATTATTTTAGAAAAATGTGAAAGACCAGAAGTATACACTGAAGTGTTAATGCATAATTGCACTATCTAGAGGCTAATAATTATTCAACGTTTTTTTCATTCATCCAGATCTTTTACAATAAACATGTATGTTCTAAAATAAAAACAGTTAGGTTTAAATCATTTTAATTTTTTTTCTTGAGTTGATTCAACTCAGTAATTTTTATTGCAACTGGAAGACAATACATCACAGAAACTTATAGAAGGTCTGGGGGAAAGTGTTATTTACAATAAATGATGAAATAGTTCGTCTTTGGCAAAATGATTACATACAAAGAATGCAAAATGCAGGCTTGGATGCCTTCCAAGCAACACCATCAAGGCCCTAGAGTTTGGCTGATTGCACCTGCCTCCGCGTTGTTTCTTTAGGTTCACATGAACATACTGACATCACGTTCTTTCTTATGGTTCTCCCTCTCTAGTCATGATATTGGCAGTTTCACAGAAAATACAGAAAAAAGAATGGTTTTTGAAAAATTATTACTCTCATAAATTAATTTGGCCATGTAGGTCTATTGGCCAGCCAAGTTCAGACAACACATTTTCTGCTCTGTTCCCCAGGCTGGAGTGCAGTGACACAATCTCAGCTCACTGCAACCTCCACCTCCGGGGTTCAAGTGATTCTCCTGCCTCATCCTCCTGAGTAGCTAGGATTACAGGTGGCTGCCACCATACCCGACTAATACTTG
This sequence comes from Callithrix jacchus, assembly GCF_049354715.1. Classification (NCBI taxonomy): domain Eukaryota; kingdom Metazoa; phylum Chordata; class Mammalia; order Primates; family Cebidae; genus Callithrix; species Callithrix jacchus. The sequence continues at coordinate 37,880,661 of NC_133511.1, read as the reverse complement.
TATTTTTAGTAGAGACAGTGTTTCGCCAGGCTGGTCTCGACTCCTGACTTCAAGTGATCTTGCTCACCTTGGCTTCCCAAAGTACTGGGATTATGGGTGCAAGCCACCACGCCCAGCCCATTTTAACATTTTTAAATAGTTCTGAAGATAATTTTTGTATTTAATAAAAGATAATGAAGACACTTGAGAACTTTATAAAAGTTAACTTTATTTTCACCTATAGGTAAATTATTTGAGATAGGTAACCTCAGTATGGTAAGCTCTTACTCAGTCCATAAAGAATAACCAAAAAAAAAAAATTTTCTGAGTTTTTTAGAAACATTCAACAAAAAATTGTCATTTCATTTCACAAATAAAAACTTTTTTTTTCCGTGAAACTATCCTAGGGTGAGTAGGAACTGATAGTCTTTAAAGAGAGTCACATCGGCTGAAGGGGAGAAGAAAAGCAAAGCACACTGCCATGTGTGTACCTACGCAACTGTCTTGCATGCTCTGCTCATGTACCCCAAAACCTATAATCCAATAAAAAATTAAAAAAAAAAAAAAAAGAGAGTCACATCATTTTATTGAAAAACACTCTTGGTGAATAGGATGCTACTAGACACAATACTTTCTCATTAAAAATAAACAAAATGTGTGTGAGATTTTGTTTTTATTTGGTGTTTAGTAGACTGTGCCTGTTCATGAAAAGGCAAATATTCTAATAGCTATCCATTAAAGAACATAAACTTACTTTCCTTTAGTTAAACAGCATGAATGGCTAACATGTGCACTAACATTTAAACATGCTAGCTTCTTACAGTTCACAAAAGACTAGTGAAGATTCTTTTTGTTTAAAAAGACTGCCTCAGGACTGGATTCCACCATCTAAATAGTAGTCCTAGAACTTCCACAAACACTCTGTGGATGTAGTTTAGTTACTCAAACAATGCTAGATTCTCAGATTCTTTAGCTGTAATGATAAAAAGCTTGAAAAATATAATTTTCAAAGCGTAAGATTCTTTCTGTCTCTATCATTTTTATTCTAGGCACTTCTGGCTAATTAAGTATTTTTTCAACTTTGCACAAACTTCAAAGGCATGAAAAAAATTATACAAATAATTCTCCTTATTCTAGTGAAGGCTTTTTACAAATATAAACTGGAAACAATTATGAAGCTATTTATAAAGACTCACTATTAGAAATGGAATTTTCTGTTTGTTCAAAGTAAGAAATGAAAGACAACTTCCTATTGGGAAATCCAAACCTAAGAGAAATGTCACAAAAGTGCCTACAAACATAAATGACAACTTTTCATCAATTTTTAAAGTTTACTAATGACTTGTATTTGCTACCTGTTGTATATTATATTTAATTTTTGTGGTTTTATGTAATTAAATTTAATCTTTACTTTTACGCATGCAAATAAATGTATGACCTTAATTTTTTTTTTTTTTTTTTGAGACAGAGTCTCACTTTGTCAACCAGGCTGGAGTACAGTGGTGCAATCTTGGCTCACTGCAACCACCACCTCCCCTATCTAAGCAATTCTAGTTCCTCAGACTCCCAAGTAGCTGGGATTACAGGCACCTGCCACCACACCCAGCTAATTTTTGTATCTTTAGTAGAGACACAGTTTCACCATGTTGACCAGTCCAGTCCTGGACACCTGACTTCAGGTGATCCACCCACCTCAGTCTCTTAATGCTGGGATTACAGGTGTCAGTCACCATGCTCAGCTTGATTTTAGTTTTTTTAAAAGAACTCCACCTCTGAAGTTTCTGGGTCTTTGTTTAGATACTACCTTGAATGGTTAATACCAACCAATTATTAACAATAACACAAGTATTTTTCAATCTCTTGAAGTTTTTACAATCAATTCATGTAATTTATTAGCATGAGCATCAAATCATATAATGTTGCACAGACAAAACATAATTCTTTTTTTTCAAGGAACAAAAAAAGAAACTAATATTATAGTTTCATACCTATAAAGTCGGTCACTGAGCTTTTTTATTTTAAATAAAAGTTCTCATGTAAGCCTCAAAATGATTAGAAGATATAAATATTCGCTCGAGCATTTTGAGAGGCCAAGGCAGGCTAATCATGAGGTCAGGAGATCGAGACCAACATGGCCAATATGGTGAAACCCCGTCTCTATTAAAAATACAAAAATTAGCTGGCCGTGGTGGTACACACCTGTAGTCCCAGCTACTCAGAAGGCTGAGACAGGAGAATCACTTGAACCCAGGAAGCAGAGGTTCTAGTGAGCTGAGATTGGGCCACTGCACTCCAGTCTGGGCAACAGAGCAAGACTCCATCTCAAAAATAAATAAATATACTCACACAAAATTTACTCTAACAAGAAAGCTGTGGTAATGCAATTTTTCACAAACCAACAACAGGACCAGGATAAAAGAATGTAATGTTTGTCATGAAAAGTCAAAAAATTTGTACTATCTTTAGTTGTTTCTGAATTGAATAAGGAACATCATAAAGAAAAATGAGGAATATTGCCATTCCCAATAAGATATGCTGGTAGTACTTTAGAGCTAGAAGGGACTTTGATGATGTCATCTTCCTTCACTAGTTGTCTAACAAAATTTGGAGCTCTAGAAAGAAGGTCAGGTGGAACGGAAAGGGCACAGAGTTTGGTTTAAGACATACTGGTTTGTGATGCTGGATAGAGCTCAGATCCAGGCATTGCTTGATGGCTGGAATTAACTTAACTCTTATGAGAGAAAACTGAATACTAGGAAGAAAACTCTAAGTATCCACTACTATACTGTCTATGTTGAGATTAGCAGTGTATTTCTTTCTGAAACCTGCCCATCCTCTTCCAGCAACATGACAAGTCTATCTTCCTCCCAACAACCTCTTTCCTGTTCAGAGGCAGCTCAAATATCAACACAGCAAAGAGCTCTGGCCATCCATGTTCACAGTGATCATGCCTTCAAGATATAGGGTTGTGTTATGGTGAAAAGCAGACTCTGACACCCAGCTGCCTGAGTTTACACCCAGATCTGCCACTTGGGAGTTGCGTGAGCTTGGGCAATTAACCAAGCTTCACTCTGCCTCTATGGGGGGAACTCAGGTATCCACACAATGAAACAAATCAATACTGCCCGAATCATTTTTATGTGTTAGTTTTCCTCCTTAGCCAAGTGGTATACTTTTTTGTCTGACAAAATTCTTGAGTCGATGATGCATATTTTTAAGTGCTATTAAAACAAAATTCTTCCACTCTAAAATTCTATGATCATATCATGAAATCTGTTAAGTATAAGTAGTTAGATTTTTATGGTCAAATGTTTTATAATTAGAATGGATTGAAATGTAATACATACTATTTTAAACTTCAAAACAAATGAAATTAACTTTTATTTATAAGACAATGCTATAATTAATATTCTCATCCTTTCTGGCCTTGGGTCACTGCCTTTTGGAAGTCAGAGAACAGATGAACTTTATGTTACAACCCAGAGCAATACAGCACAAACTGCAAATTTGCCTGAATCCAGGAAGGCCAAGTTCTCTATCCTCACAACAAAACATTGCTTTCCAACCATGGAAATCGTAAACTATGCGTCATCATTTTAGAAATGCTCTTCCTCAAGTCTGTGTCAGGTCAATTCCATTTTTAAAAACAAAAACATAATCAAGTAGAATATAAATAGAATAAATTCAATAAAGTAAAAGAACACAAATCATCAGGGACTAAGAGAAATCTCTGTCTTCTCTGGACAAATTGCTTAACCTGATCTGGGTTTTAGTTTCCTCTGCTGTAAAAAGAAGGATGGCACAGTGGCTCATGCCTGTAATCCCAGCATTCTGGGAGGCCAGGTCTGGCAGATCACTTGAGCTCAGGAGTTTGAGATCAGCCTCGGCAACATGGTGAAACTCTGCCTCTACAAAGGATACAAAAATTAGCCAGGCATGGTGGCATGCACCTGTAAGTTCCAGCTACCAGGGAGGCTGAGGTGAGAGGATCACCTGAGCCTGGGAGGTTGAGGCTGCAGTGAGCTGTGATCATACCCCTGCACTCTGACCTGGGTGATAGAGCAAGACCCCGTCTCAAAAATAAAGAAGTTGAGAACCAATTCTCTCCTGGTATTTTTCAGTTTGGGTTTTGGGGGTGGTCTTTTATCCATCTTCCAACACCTTAGTCAGCCTAGAGACAGATTCCCTCAAATTGTTTGTTTGTACCTGGCTGAACAAAGGATGGAAGGAGAGCCACGAAGATCTATCAAAGGATGAAGTAATAAGACAGCTTTCTAATTCTTCCTGAGACAGCCTTCTGGAATGCAGTATTATATTCACAGTGCTACCAATTCCCAAACCAGACAAAACTATCTTGCCTATATTTAAAAAAGGGAAGTTTAAAAACTGCCTTCCAGAAACAAATGATTTGAGGATTTCACAGCTGTTTGGAAAAAACTAACAGACACATTTAGGTATAGATACAGTAAAATTATGTATTTGGACTTCATTACATTGAAATTTGGAAAAATTCTTATATTCACTTTATGAGGTAAAAGAATGAGATTCACTATTCCCCAGGGATCAAGTAAATGAAGAACTGAGAGGGGAGGTACATGAGGGAGATTCGTCATATTAATGTTTACATGGTTTTTTCCTGTTTTTTATGCCACTTAAAATTGTTCCAAGAGGAAAAATTTTAAAAATGTATGATAACATAGTTATTGAGAAGTAATTTTTGTCTTAGTCCATTCAGGCTGCTATAACAAACTATAACATTTTGGGTGGCTTCAACAACCAACACTCATTTCCCACAATCTACAGGGTAGAGAGTCCAAGATCAAGGAACTGGCAGATTCAGTGTGTGATGAGGGACCACTTCTTAGTTCATAGATGGCCATCTTCTCACTGTGTCCTCACAGGGCAGAAAGGGTGAGGGATCTCTCCAGGGTCTCTTTCGTAAGGGCACTAATCCTAGTCATAAGGGCTCCACTGTGATAGGACTAATCTCCTAATACCATCCCATCAGGGGTTAGGATTTCAACATCGAAATTGGGAAGACAGATGCAGTCCATAAGAGTTCACCCCTAGCCCCACAAGATACATGTCTTTCTCATGTGTACAATGTATTCGTTCCATCTAACAGCCCCAAAAGTCTTATTTCTTTACAGCAAGAACTCTAAAGTCCAGAGTCTCATCTAAACATCACCTAAATCAGATATGAATGAAACTCAAAGTATGATTCATCCACAGGCAAATTTGTTTTCAGTTGTAAACCTGTGAAACCATTCAAGTCATGTCCTTTCAAAATATGATGAGACAGGCACAGCGCAGACAGTTTCATTCTAAAAAGGGAAAGATAGGAAAGAAGTAAGGGCTAATGGGTCTCAAATAAGTCAAGAACTTAAAGAGGCAAACAATATTAAACCTTCAGACTTAAGAATAATCCTCTTTAGCTCAATGCTTCACTCTATAACCCACTGGGGCAGCAGTGTCACACCCCTGGCTTGATGGGGTACTGCACAAGCCCTGAGTCTCTGTGGTGGCCCTGCCCATGCCACAGCTTTCTGATATGACCCTTGCCCCAGGGGCAGCTCCCTCCAGACTAGAATTGTAGCCCTACAGCTTCAGGCAGCCCTTCATTTGAAACCTAAGTGGAGACCGCCATAACATCCAGGCCCATATCCTCTGGGCCTGTGTTGACGGCAACCCTAATGATCTCTGAATCACCTTTGAAGTCATTCTTCCACAGCGTTGAAGAACAGTGCCTGACTTCTACTGAGATGGCTGATCCATACAAATCTCTTTATCGAATGGTGGTTTGGCCACACCCTTAGGGTCACCATTTTGTACAATATGGAAAGGCAAAAGATCTTCCCATATTGCCTTTATTTTTTCTTAACAAAAACAAGTCATTAACTTAAAATAAAAAAAATTAAAGAAGTCATTTTTCTCTTCTTGCATTTTGCCATAAGCAGTTAGGAGAAGCCAAGCTGTACCTTAAACACTGCTTAGAAATTTTCTCAGTTAGATATCCAATTTTATTCTTTACAAGCTGTACCTTCCACAAAACAATAGACTCTAAGCATAATTCAGCCCTTCTCACCACTTCATGATAAGAATCACCCTTCCTCCAGTTTCCAATAATATCTTCCTCATTTCCATCTAAGGCTTTATCAGAATTGCCTTTACCATCTAAACTTTTATCAATATTCTGGTTATGATTACTTAGATATTCTCTAAGAAGTATGAGGCTTTCTCTGTAGCTCTCCTCTTTTGTTTCTGAGCCCTCACCAGAATCACCTTCAATGACTGATGACAATAGTGTAGGCTTTTTCTAGCATGCATCTCAAAATTCTCCCAGCCTCTATCCATCACCTAGTTCCAAAGCCACTTCCATAGTTTTAGGCATTTATTACAGCAGCACTCTCACTTCTTGGTACCAATATCTACTCTATTATGAGGAATTGGCTCACATGACTATGGAGACTGTAGTCTCATGATCTGTTGTCTGCAAGCCAAAGTCCCAGGAATGCCAGTGGTATAATGTAATCTAGGTCCAAACAGCTGGTAATATATACCGTGTCCTTTGGTAGAAGATAAGATGAAACGTCCCATCTCAAGAAGCAGTTAGGAAGCAAAAAGGGACAGATTCATCCTTCTATCTTTGTCCTAATCAAGTCTTTGACTGATTGAATAATGCCCACCCACAATGGGGAAGGCAATCTCCTGAATCCATGCATACAAATGCTAATCATCTGGAAACACCCTCATAGACATACCCAGAAATAATATTAAATCTGAGCATCCTGTGGCCAGTCAAGTTGACACATAATATAAACCATCACAATATTTAAAATTTTTTCATCAGATCTATACATTATTTAAAGTTGGGGTCAGCAAACTTTAGTTTGTGGGCCAGTGCCTATTGTGTAAAACAGCTTTATTAGAATGCAGCTATGCCTATTCATTTATTTATTGTCTATGACTGCTCTCAGACTAACATGGCATAACTGAGTAGTCACAACAGAGGCCATATAGCCAGAAAGCCTAAAAACCTAACCCTTTATTAAAAAACCTACAGAACCTCAATCTAAATCACTTTTAAAGAAAAACTCAGAGATACGATCAAAGATGGCCGTATAGGAACAGCTCTGGAGTGCAGTTCCCAGCAAGAATGCAGAGGGTGAGTAATAACCCCATTTCCAAACAAGTTTTTACTGCCCACAGACCAGGATATTCTGGGTTGGAAAAGCACCACAAGTCTCCAGCATGGTTGTTTCAGTGGGTCTCCAGACAAAAACTCACACAAATATGGGCAGCCATTTCAACTGGCACCTGGAATGCCTGGGAAACAAAGCCACCCATTCAACTGAAAAAAAAAGGGGGGGCTGAAACAGGGAGCCAGGTGATCTGGCTCACTGGGTCCCAACCCCACAAAGACCAGCAATCTGAAATGCTCTGAATTCAAAGCTTAAAAGCAAGTGCAGGTGGACCCAGGACGATCTAGCTCTGTGGGGGGAAGGCTGTCTGCCATTACCAAGGCAGTCCACCACTACTGAGGCAGTCTACCATTACCCACGCAATCCACCATTACCAAGGCAATCCACCATTACCGAGGCAGTCCGCCATTACCGAGACAGTCCGCCATTACCGAGGCAGTCTGCCATTACTGAGGCAGTTCTAACTATACCTCTACAAACAAAACTGCAAGGAAGTTTACACAGCAGCTGGGCAGAGCCCAGAGCAGCTCAGCAACATCTCTGCTGGCAAACTGTGACTAGGCTATCCTTCGCTGGTCAGGGCATCTCTGAAAAAAAGGCAGCAGCATGTCAGGAACTTATAAATAAAGCCCCACCTTCCCAGGACAGAGCATCTGGGAAAAAAAGGTGGTTATGAATTCTGCTGCAGCAGACTTAAACGTACCTGCCCAGCAGCTCTGAATGGAATAAGTGAGCTCACAGGTCAGCACTTGACCTCCCGTGAGGGTCAGACTGTCTCCTCAGGCAGCTCCCTGACCCCTGTATATCCAAAGAGTCACCTCATAAGAGCTCAGGCTGACATCTAGCAGGTATCATTCTGGGACAAAGATAACAGAAGAAGAAACTGGCAGAAACCCTTACTATTCTGCAGTTGCCGCAGGTGATTCCCTGATAAGCAGGGTCCAGAGTGGCCCTCCAGCAGTCTCACAGCAGAGGGGCCTGAGTGTTAGAAGGAAAACTAAAAAAAAAAAAGAAATAACTTCATCATCAACAAAAGGTATGTCCACTCAGAGAAGCCATCTGAAAGTCACCAATTACAAAGACCACATATAAATAAATCCATAAAGATGGGAAGAAACCAGTGCAAAAAGGATGAACACACCCAAAACCAGAATGCCTCTTCTCCTCCAAGGGATCACAACTCATCACCGGCAAGGGAACAAAGTTGGATGGAGAATGAGTCTGATGAATTGACAGAAACAGGCTGCAGAAACTGGGTAATAACAAACTTCTCTGAGCTAAAAGAACATATTCTAATCCAATGCAAAGAAACTAAGAACCTTGAAAAAAGGTTTGACAAAATGCTAACAAGAACAAACAGCTTAGAGAAGAATATAAATGAATTGATGGAGCTGAAAATCACATGAGAACTTTGTGAAGCATATACCAGTTTCAATAGCCAAATCAACCAAGCAGAAGAAAGGCTATCAGAGACTGAAGATAAACTCAAGGAAATAAAATGAGAAGGCAAGATTAGAGGAAAAAAGAGTGAAAATAAATTAACAAAGCCTCCAAGAAACATGGGATTATGTGAAAAGACCTATCTGCATTTGATAGGTATACCTAAATGTGATGGAGAGAATGAATCCAAGCTGGAAAACACTCTTCAGGATATTATCCAGGAGAACTTCCCCAAAAGAACAAGGCAGGCCAATATTCAAGTCCAGGAAATACAGAGACAACAACAAAGATATTCCTCAAGAAGAACATCCCCGAGACACATAATCGTCAGATTCATCAGGGTTGAAATGAAGGAATAAATCCTAAGGCGCCAGAAAGAAAGGTCTGGTTACCCACAAAGGGAAGCTCATCAGACTCACCGTGGATTTCTCTGCAGAAACCCTACAAGCCAGAATCGAGTGGGGGCCAATATTCAACATCCTTAAAGAAAAGAACTTTCAACCTAGAATTTCATATCCAGCCAAACTAAGCTTCATAAGTGAAGAAGAAATAAAATCCTTTATTAACAAGCAAATGCTCAGAGATTTCATCACCACCAGGCCTGCCTTACAAGAACTCCTTTAAAAAGCACTAAACAACCAGTGCCAGCCACTCCAAAAATGTACCAAATGGTAAAGAGCATCGACACGGAGGACCAACTCAGGATTGCAGCTCCCAGTCAATCCGCAGAGGGTGAGTGGATGCCGCATTTCCATACGGATCTTTATTGTCCACAGACTAAAAGATTCCCAGGTGTAAGAGCCCCATGGGCCACACGGCAGTTTGGGCCGGCATGGATGTTTGGGCTGGCGTGGCTGTTAAGGCCGAGGCCATGGCGCAGTGATACTCCATACAAAATAAACTGGTTAGGTTGCCCTGTTAAACCAGCAATTGGAGATTTTGGAAGGCAGATTAGCACATTCATCTGATTAAACAAGACTTAAACGGAGAGCCAGCCCAGGAGATTCCCAGGCAGGAATGTGGTTTGAGCTGGCGCAGTGGGTCACTGCATGGGAAATCACACTGATTCCAGGGCGCTTGCAGCAGACAACTGGAATACCTGGGAAAGAGTCAACTGCTCAACTTAAAAAAAAAAAAAAAAAAAAAAAAAGGCTCTAAGGCAGGGAGCCAGGTGATCAGGCTCGGTGGGTCGCACCCCCACAAAAACAAACAAAACAGAAATTGGAAATGCTCGGGGTTGAGAGTTTCACAGCAAGCACAGTGGAACCCAGGATGGTGCAGCTCAGAGGGGCAGGGGCATCCGCCATTACCTAGGCACTCGACCCCTATGGAGCTACACTGCCATTGCTGACGCAGCCTGCCATTGCTGAGGCAACCTGCCATTGCCAGGGCAACCCGCAGTAACAGAGAGAGTCTACCACTACAGAGGTGAACACACCCATGTAAACAGGACTACAGGGAAGTACACACGACAGCAGGGTGGAGCCCACGGCAACAAGGCAGAGCCCATGGCAACAGGGCAGAGCCCACGACAGCTCAGCATAGCCACTGCAGACAAGCAGTGATTAGACTGCCCCATTGCTGGGCAGGACAGTGCAACAGATACTGATAAATGGAGCCCTAACTCCCCGGGACACAGCACCTGAAGAAAAAAAAGGGTTTTATGAGTTTTGCTGCAGCAGACTTAAACGTACCTGCCTAACAGCCCTGACTGAACAATGAAGCCACAGCTCAGCACTTGAACTCCTATAAAGTACAGACAGTCTCCTCAAGCAGCTCCCTGACCCCCATATATCCAAAGAGTCACCTCACAAAGGACTGATCAGACTGACATTTGGTGGGCATATTCAGGGACAAAGATAGCAGAAGAAGAATCTGGTAGCAACCCTCACAGTTCTGCAGCTGCTACAGGAGTTCCCCAGGCAAGCAGGGCCTGGAGTGGACCTCAGCAGTCCTACAGCAGTGGGGCCAGACTGTTAGAAGGAAAACTAAGAAACAGAAATACTTCATCATCAACAATCTGGATGTCCACTCAGAGACCCAATCGGAAAATCAGCAATCACTCAGACAACAGGTGGATAAATCCACAAAGATGGGAAGAAACCAGAGCAAAAAGGAGGAAAACACCCGGAACCAGAACACCTCACCTCCTACAAAGGACCAAAACTCCTCACCAGCAAGGGAAGAAAGCTGGACGGAGAATGAATGTGATGAAATAACGGAATCAGACTTCAGAAGGTGGGTAATGAGAAACTTCCGTGAGCTAAAACAATATGTTCTAAATCAATGTAAAGAAACTAAGAACCTTGAAAAAAGATATGAAAAAAGATTTGAGGAAATGATAACAAGAATGGACAACTTCAAGAGGAATATGAGTGAATTGAAGGAGCTGAAAAACACAACACAAGAACTTTGCGAAGCATGCACAAGTTTCAACAGCCGAATGGACCAAGCAAAGAAAGAATATCAGAAGTCGAAGATCAACTCAATGAAATAAAATGAGAAGCCAAGATTAGAGAAAAAAGCACAAAAAGGAATGAACAAAGTCTTCAAGAAATGTGGGACTATGTGAGGAGACCTAATCTACGTTTGATAGGTGTACCTGAATGTGACAAAGAGAATGAATCCAAGCTGGAAAATACTCTTCAGGATATTATCCAGGAAAATTTCCCCAACCTAGCAAGGCAGGCCAATATTCAAGTCCAGGAAATACAGAGAACACCACAAAGATATTCCGCAAGAACAGCAACCTCAAGGCACATAATCGTCAGATTCACAAGTGTTGAAAGGAAAGAGAAAATGCTAATGGCAGCCAGAGAGAAAGGTCAGGTTATCCACAAAGGGAAGCCCATCAGACTCACAGCAGATCTCATAGCAGAAACCCTACAAGCCAGAAGAGAGCGGGGGCCAATATTCAACATCCTTAAAGAAAAGAACTTTCAACCCAGAATTTCATATCCAGCCAAACTGAGCTTCAGAAGTGAAGGAAAAATAAAATCCTTTGTGAACAAGCAAGTACTCAGAGATTTTGTCACCACCAGGCCTGCTTTACAAGAGTTCCTGAAAAAGGCACTATGCATAGAAAGGAACAACCAGTACCAGCCATTCCAAAAACATACCAAATGGTAAAAAGCATCAACAAAATGAAGAATCTGCATCAACTAACGGGCAAAACACCCAGCTAGCATCAAAATGGCACTATCAAATTCACACATAACAACATTAACCCTAAATGTAAATGGGCTAAATGCACCAATTAAAAGACACAAACTGGCAAATGGGACAAAAAACCAAAACCTATCGGTGTGCTGTATCCAGGAAACCCATCTCACATGCAAGGATACACAAAGGCTCAAAATAAAGGGATGGAGGAAGATTTAACAAGCAAATGGAGAGCAAAAAAAAAAAGCAGGAGTTGCAATTCTCATCTCTCATAAAATAGACTTTAAAGCAACAAAGATCAAAAGAGACAAAGAAGGACATTACATAATGGTAAAAGGATCGATACAACAAGAAAAGCTAACGATCCTAAATATATATGGACCCAATACAGGAGCACCTAGATATATAAGACAAGTTCTTAACAACTTACAAAGAGACTTAGACTCCCACACAATAATATTGGGAGACTTTAACACTCCACTGTCAATATTAGACAGATCAACCAGACAAAAAATTAACAAGGATATCCAGGACTTGAACTCAGACTTGGAACAAGCAAACCTGATAGACATTTACAGAACTCTCCACCCAAATCCACAGAATATACATTCTTCTCAGCACCACATCACACCTACTCTAAAATTGACCACATAATTGGAAGTAAAGCACTCCTCAGCAAATGAAAAACAACCGAAATCATAACAAACACTCTCTTAGACCATAGTGCAATCAAATTAGACCTCAGGAGTAAGAAACTAACTCAGAACCGCACAGCTTCATGGAAACTGAACAACTGGCTCTTGAATGTTGACTGGATAAACAATGAAATGAAGGCAGAAATAAAGAAGTTCTTCAAAACCAACGAGAATGAAGACACAACATACCAGAATCTCTGAAACACATTTAAAGCAGTCTCCAGAGGAAAACATACAGCAATAAGTGACCACATGAGAAGAGTGGAGAGATCCAAAATTGACACCCTATTATCAAAATTGAAAGAGCTAGAAGATCAAGATCAAAAAAACTCAAAACCTAGCAGAAGACAAGAAATAACTAAGATCAGAGCAGAACTGAAGGAGATTGAGACATGAAAAACCCTTCAAAAATCAATAAATCCAAGAGCTGGTTTTTTGAAAAGATCAACAAAATAGGCAGACCACTAGCCAGACTGATAAAAAAGAAAAGAGAGAATAACCAAATAGATGCAATAAAAAAGGATAAAGGGGAAATCGCCACTGATTCCACAGAAATTCAAACCATCATCAGAGAATATTACAAACAACTCTATGCACATAAACTAGTAAACCTGGAAGAAATTGATAAATTCCTGGACACTTGTGTCCTCCCAAGCCTAAACCAGGAGGAAGCCAACACTATGAACAGACCAATAACAAGGCCTGAAGTTGAGGCAGTAATTAAGAGCCTACCAACCAAACAAAGCCCAGGTCCAGATGGGTTCACAGCCGAATTCTACCAGACACACAAAGAGGAGCTGGTACCATTCCTTCTGAAACTATTCCAAATAATCCAAAAAGAGGGAATCCTTCCCAAATCATTTTGTGAGACCAACATCATCCTGATACAAAAACAAGCAGAGATCCAACAAGAAAAGAAAACTTCAGACCAATATCCATGATGAACATAGATGCAAAAATCTTCAATAAATTCTTGGCAAGCCGATTGCAACAGCAAATCAAAAAACTTATACATCATGATCAAGTAGGATTCATCCTGGGGATGCAAGGCTGGTTCAACAAACGCAAGTCTATAAACGTAACTCACCACATAAACAGAACCAAAAACAAAAAACATATGATTTTCTCAATTGACGCAGAGAAGGCCTTTGACAAAATTCAACAGTCCTTTATGCTAAAAACCCTCAATAAACTCGGTATTGATGGAACATATCTCAAAATAATAAAAGCTATTTACGACAAACCAACAGCCAATATCATACGGAATGGGCAAAAACTGGAAGCATTCCCTTTGAAATCTGGCACTAGACAAGGATGCCCTCTCTCACCACTCCTATTCAATATATTACTGCAAGTTCTAGCCAGAGCAATCAGGCAAGAAAAAGAAATAAAGGGTATTCAAATAGGAAAGGTGGAAGCCAAATTGTCTCTATTTGCAGATGACATGATAGTATACCTAGAAGACCCCATCACCTCAGCCCAAAAACTCCTGAAACTGATAAGCAACTTCAGCAAAGTCTCAGGATATAAAATCAATGTGCAAAAATCAGAAGCATTCCTCTACACCAATAACAGACTTAAAGAGAGCCAAATCAAGAACAAACTGCCATTCACAATTGCTACAAAGAGAATAAAATACCTAAGAATACAACTCACAAGGAATGTAAGGGACCTCTTCAAGGAGAACTACAAACCACTGCTCAACGAAATAAGAGAGGACACAAACAGATGGAGAAACATTCCATGTTCATGGTTAGGAAGAATCAATATTGAGAAAATGGCCATACGGCCCAAAGTAATGTACAGACTCAACACTATCCCCATCAAGCTACCATGGACTTTCTTCACAGAACTGGAAAAAACCACCTTGAACTTCATATGGAACCAAAAGAGAGCCCACATAGCCAAGTCAATTCTAAGCAAAAAGAACACAGCAGGAGGCATCACACTACTGGACTTCAAACTATACTATAAGGCTACAGTAATCAAAACAGCATGGTACTGGTACCAAAACAGAGATATAGATCAATGGAACAGAACAGAGGCATCGGAGTCAACACAACATATCTACAACCATACAATCTTTGATAAACCTGACAAAAACAAGCAATGGGGAAAGGACTCCCTGTTTAACAAATGGTGTTGGGAAAACTGGCTAGCCATGTGCAGAAAGCAGAAACTGGACCCCTTCCTGATACCTTACACTAAAATTAACTCCAGATGGATTAAACACTTAAACATAAGACCTGGCACCATAAAACCCCTAGAAGAAAATCTAGGCAAAACCATTCAGGACATAGGAGTAGGCAAGGACTTCATGACCAAAACACCGAAAGCATTGGCAACAAAAGCCAAAATAAACAAATGGGACCTAATCAAACTCCACAGCTTCTGCAAGGCAAAAGAAACAGTCAGTAGAGTGTATCAGCAACCAACACTTTTTTTCCATTTTTTCCAATGGGAAAAAATCTTTGCAGTTTACCCATCTGACAAAGGGCTGATATCCAGAATTTACAAAGAACTCAAACAGATTTACAAAAAAAAAAACAAACAAGCCCATTCAAAAATGGGCAAGGGATATGAACAGACACTTTACAAAGGAGACATACATGAGGCCAACAAACATATGAAAAAATTCTCATCATCACTGGTCATTAGAGAGATGCAAATCAAAACCACATTGAGATACCATCTCATGCCAGTTAGAATGGCGATCATTAAAAAATCTGGAGACAACAGATGCTGGAGAGGATGTGGAGAAATAGGAGCACTTCTACCCTGCTGGTAGGAGTGTAAATTAGTTCAACCATTGTGGAAGACAGTGTGGCGATTCCTCAAGGCCTTAGAAATAGAAATTCCATTTGACCCAGCAATCCCATTACTGGGTATATATTCACAGGACTATAAATCGTTCTACTCTAAGGACACATGCACACGAATGTTCATTGCAGCACTGTTTACAATAGCAAAGACCTGGAATCAACCCAAATGCCCATCGATGATAGACTGTATTGGGAAAATGTGGCACATATACACCATGGAATATTATGCAGCAATCAAAAATGATGAGTTTGTGTCCTTTGTAGGGACATGGATGAATCTGGAGAACATCATTCTCAGCAAACTGACACAAGAACAGAAAATGAAATACCGCATATTCTCACTCATAGGCGAGTGATGAACAATGAGAACACATGGACACAGGGAAAGGAGCACTACACACTGGGATCTATTGGGGGAATAGGGGAGGGACAGCATGGGCGGGAGCTGGGGAGAAATGCCAAATGGGGAGGAAGGCAGCAAAACACACTGCCACATATGTACCTATGCAACTATCTTGCATTTTCTGCACATGTACCCCAAAACCTAAAATGAAATAAAAAAAAGAGAGAGAGAGAAAAAAAAAAGAACCCAAGCCTAAAAAAAAAAAAAATAGTATTGACACAGTGAAGAAACTGCAGCAAGTAATGGGCAAAACAACCAGATAGCATCAAAATGGCAGGATCAAATTCACACATAACAATATTAACCTTAAATGTAAATGGGCTAAATGCCCCAAACAAAAGACACAGACTGGCAAATTGTATAAAAATTCAAAACCCATTGGTGTGCTGTATCCAGGAAACCCATCTCATGGGCAAAGATACACAAAGGCTCAAAAAAAGGGGATGGATGAAGATTTACCAAGCAAATGGAGAGCAAAAAAAAGCAGGAGTTGCAATCCTAATCTCTGAAAATATAGACATTAAACAAACAAAGATCAAAAGAGACAAAGAAGGACATTACATAATGGTAAAATGATCAATGCAATGAGAAGGGCTAATGATCCTAAATATATATGCACCCAATACAGGAGCACCCAGATACATAAAGCAAGTTAACAATGTAAAAAGAGACACAGACTCCAACACAATAATAGCAGGTGACTTTAACACTCCACTGTCAATATTAGACAGATCAATGAGACAGAAAATTAACAAGGATATCCAGGACTTGAACTCAGATCTCGACCAAGCAAACCTAATAGACATTTACAGAATTCTCTACCCTAAATCTGCAGAACATACATTCTTCTCAATACCACATCACACCTACTCTAAAATTGACCACATAATTGGAAGTAACTCACTCCGCAGCAAATGCAAAAGAACAGAAATCATAACAGTCTCTCAGACCACAGTGCAATCAAATTAGAACTCAGGATTAAGAAACTCACTCAGAATCGCACAACACCATGCAAACTGAACAAACGGCTCTTGAATGTTGACTGGATAAACAATGAAATGAAGGCAGAAATAAAGATGTTTTTTGAAACCAACGAGAACGAAGACACAACATACCAAAATCTCTGGGACACATTAAAAGCAGTGTCCAGAGGAAAATTTATAGTAATAAATGCCCACATGACAAACAAGAAAAGACCTAAAATCGACACTGTATCATCAAAATTGAAATAGCTAGAGGAGCAAGATCAAGAAAACTCAAAAGCTAGCAGAAGACAAGAAATAACTAAGATCAGAGCAGAACAGAAGGAGATAGAGACACAAAACCTCTTCCAGAAATCAATAAATGCAGGAGCTGGTTTTTTGAAAAGATCAACAAAATAGATAGACTGCTAGCCAGATTAATTTAAAAAAAGAGAGAGAATAATCAAATAGATGCAATAAAAAATGATAAAGGGGATATTACCACCAATTCCACAGAAATACAAACTACCATCAGAGATTACTACAAACAACTGTATGCACACAAACCAGTAAACCTGAAAGAAATGGATAAACTCCTGGACACTTGCACCCTCCCAAGCCTCAATCAGGAATACATCAAAACCCTGAACAGACCACTAACAAGGTCTGAAGTTGAGGCAGCAATTAAGAGCCTACCAACCAAAAAAAGCCCAGGTCCAGATGGGTTCAAAGCTGAATTCTACCAAACATACAAAGGAGCTGGTACCACTCCTTCTGAAACTATTCCAAACAATCCAAAAAGAGGGAATCCTTCCCAAATCATTTTATGAACCCAACATCATGGTGATACCAAAACCTGGCAGAGACTCAACAAAAAAAGAAACATCCAGCCAATATCCATGACAAACATAGATGAAAAAATCTTCAATAAAATACGGCAAACCAACTGGAACAGCACATCAAAAAGCTTATCCATCACGATCAAGTAGGCTTCATCCCAGGATGCAAGCCTGGTTCAGCATGCACAAGCCTATCAGTGTAATTCACCACATAAACAGAACCAAAGACAAAAAACACATGATTATCTCAACTGAAACAGAGAAGGCCTTCCACAAAATTCAACAGCCCTTTATGCTAAAAATTCTCAATAAACTAGGTATTAATGGAATGTATCTCAAAATAATAAAAGCTATTTATAACAAACCCATAGCCAATATCATACTGAATGGCAAAAACTGGAAGCATACCCTTTGAAATCTGGCACTAGACAAGGATGCCCTCTCTCACCACTCCTATTCAGTATAGTATTGAAAGTTCTAGCCAGAGCAATCAGGCAAGAAAAAGAAATAAAGGGTATTCAAATAGGAAAGGAGGAAGTCAAATTGTCTCTATTTGTAGACAACATAATTATATCTTTAGAAGACCCCATCGTCTCAGCCCAAAATCTCCTGAAACTGATAAGCAACTTCAGCAAAGTCGCAGGATAAAAAATCAATGTGCAGAAATTATAAGCATTCCAGTACACCAATAACAGACTTAAAGAGAGCCAAATCAAGAACAAATTGCCATTTACAATTGCTGCAAAGAGTATAAAATACCTAGGAATACAACTAACAAAGGATATAAAGGACTTCTTCAGGGGGAACTAGAAGCCACTGATCAAGGAATTGAGAGAGGAAACAAACAGATGGAAAACATTCCATGCTCATGGTTAGGAAGAATCAATACTGTGAAAATGGCTATTCTGTGCAAAGTAATTTATAGATTCAATGCTATCCCCAACAAGCTACCTATGACCCTCTTCACAGAACTGGAAAAAAACACTTTAAACTTCATATGGAATCAAAAGAGAGTCTGCAGAGCCAAGACAAACAACAAAGCTGGAGGCATCACGCTACCTGACTTCAAACTATACTACAAGCCTACAGTAATCAAAATAGCATTGTACTGGTACCAAAACAAAGATATAGACCAATGGAACAGAACAGAGTCCTCAGAAGCAATGCCACACATCTAGAACCATCTGACCTTTGGAAAACCTCACAAAAACAAGTAGTTGGGAAAGGATTTCCTGTTTAATAAATGGTGTTGGAAAACTGGCTAGCCATGTGCAGAAAGCAGAAACTGGACCCCTTCCTGACACCTTACACTAAAATTAACTCCAGATGGATTAAAGACTTAAACATAAGACCTAACACCATAAAAACCCTAGAAGAAAACCTAGGCAAAACCATTCAGGATATAGGCATAGGCAAGGACTTCATGACTAAAACACCAAAAGCATTGGCAACAAAAGCCAAAACAGACAAATAGGACCTAACTAAACTACAGAGCTTCTGTACAGCAAAAGAAACAATCATGAAAGTGAACCGAGAACCAACAGAATGGGGAAAAAAATTTGTAATCTGCCCATCTGACAAAGGGCTAATATCCAGAATCTACAAAGAACTAAAACAGATTTACAAGGAAAAAAAAACCAAACAAACAAACAAACCCATTCAAAAGTGGGCAAAGGACATGAACAGACAGTTTTCAAAAGAAGACATATATGAGGCCAACAAATATATGAAAAAGTGCTCATCATCACTGGTCATCAGAGAAATGCAAATCAAAACCACATTGAGATACCATCTCACGCCAGTTAGAATGGCAATCATTAAAAAATCTGGAGACGACAGATGCTGGAGATGATGTGGAGAAGTAACAACACTTTTACACTGTTGCTGGGAGTGTAAATTAGTTCAACCATTGTGAAAGACAGTGTGACAATTCCTCAAGGACCTAGAAACAGAAATTCCATTTGACCCAGCAATCCCATTACTGGGTATATATCCAAAGGATTATAAATCGTTCTGTTATAAAGACACATGGACACGTACGTTCATTGTGGCACTATTTACAATAGCAAAGACCTGGAGCCAACCCAAATGCCAATTGATGATAGACTGGACAAGGAAATTGTGGCACATAGACACCATGGAATGCTATGCAGCCATAAAAAATGATGAGTTTGTGTCCTTTGTCGGGACATAGATGAATCTGGAAACCATCATTCTCAGCAAACTGACACAAGAACAGAAAATCAAACACCACATGTTCTCACTCATACATGGGTATTGAACAATGAGAACACATGGACACAGGGAAGAGAGCATCACACACTGGGGTCTGTTTGAGGGGACTGGGGAGGGACAGGGGTAGGAAGTTGGGGAGGGATAACATAGGGAGAAATGCCAGATATAGATGATGGAGGGATGGAGGTATTGCCATGTATGTACCTATGCAACAATCCTGCATGTATATACCCATTGCATACCTTGCCATGTATGTACATATGCAACAATCTTGCATGTTCTGCACATGTACCCCAGAACCTAAAGTGCAATAAAATACATTTTTTAAAAAAAGAAAAGATACTCACACACATGTACTCACACAGCATGACTCCTATTTGTTTTCTGTGAATTTTTATATGGTAAAAATACTTACAGTTTTCTCCAGATCCCCAACATTTTGTATGAAAAAGATGTTTTCCAATTCTTGGGGAGTGATTTTATCTTTCTACCTAAAACAACTTTCCGTATAAAATGATTTCCAAGATATCGGATACCAGACAACAAAGGATAGTGATCCTTGAGAAATAAGAACCGGATGAGGTGAGCTCTGTAAGTGCCTAAGCTTACTATTTAGAGAGAATTACCAAGCTGCAATGCAGAGAAGGGGAACTCAGGCTGCTTCCAGCAAGCTTCCTAAGTTTTAAGACATTGTGCTCAGAGACCTAGGAGACCAAGGTGGCTAAAGTTCACTGGACAGAGTAATAGAGAGGAAAGAACTAAACAGTGAGACAGCTCCAGAACTGTTGATAGACTTCCATTCAAGTACTCAGAGAGTATTAATAAGAGAATTCAGGCAAAGAAATTACTCAAGGCAGAACTTCATTATTATCAGATACCAAATAGCTAATACATAAAACTCTGAGTGCTGTTATTTGAAGAACAATTAATTTACAAAAAGCCTCATCTCACTTGCAATATTTTCTGAAAGTACAAGTGGACTTTAATTAGCAGCCTTTTGGCAGTTATATCACATTGTATGGTGTCTAATCAAATTATTAGCTTTGCAGATTAGCTTAATAAAAAAAGTGCTGGTTGTCATATTTCCATTTATATGATATGTGGGCTGGAGAGACAGACAGAGAGAGAGAGGCTTTTACTATATATAGAATTAAACCTCTAATTTTGAACACCCTGTTATTCTATTGTTCCATTAAAATTTTGTAACAATGAAAAAAAAAAGAATCAGCCTTGAGTAATTTCTCTAATTTCTGTAAGTCTTTGAGGTAACAATTCTTAGAACTCAGACAGGGCTGAAAATAATTTCTGTACCCCACAAAGTATAAAGCCTCAAAATTCATGGAGCATCAGGTAAAGTACTCAGAAGAGTTTGGCCTCCATAGTGGTACAAAATTATGTTGTAGGTGCTGCTCTGGTGCTACCATACACAGACAAGAAACAGGACTAAAAGATTCAAATTGTTTCAAGTCACTTAGCTTAAACCCAGAGCAAAACTCAAGAATATATGTCTCCAAAAGAAAATACACTGACTGAGATTAATAGTAAATTAGACATTGCATAAAACGATATTAAACTTGGAGACCCAGTCATAGGTAATATCCAACATAAAAGAGAAAAAAAGATTGGAAAAAAAGTGAGCAAAGCATCACAGAGAACTGGGACAACTTTTAGCGGACATGTGTATATGTAATTGGAGTCTCCAAGGAGGGGAAGGGAAAGAATACAAACATTGAAGAAATAATAACCAATAAAGTTTTTAAATTTGATAAATACTATAAACCCACAGATACCAGAAGTTCAACAAATACCAAGGAGAAAAAAATGAAGAAAATTAAACCATGCCACATAGTAATACTGAGAGATAAGTTTAATGGCTTTAAATGCTTATATTGGGAAAGCAGAAAGTGTAATGTCAATGTCCTAAGCTTCTACCTTAAGAAGTTAGAATAATCAAATCCAAAATAAATAGATGTAGGGGAATAAAAAGAGTAGAAGTAAATAAAGAAAACAGATAAGCAATGAAGAAAATCAATGAGGACAATCATTGATTTTAGAAAATAAAATAAAATTGACTTACTGTTCAAAAACTGATTAAAAAAAGGAAAACACAAATTTCCAATATTAGGAATATGAGATATAACTACAGAGCCTATGGATGTTTAAAACAAAGTAATGAATCATTTTATGCCAATAATTCAACAACTCAGATAAAAAGGCAAATACCTAAAAGGTACTTTTAGGTACCAAAACTATCTGCATATGATTTCATATATCAAAAAAATAATTTGTAAATAAAATTTTATCACAAAGAAAACTCTACCCACAGATGACTTCATTAACAAACTTTTATATTTAAAGAATAAATATATCAACCTTATACAAACTCTTTAAGACAAATGAAGAGAAAGAAAAATGTTTCAACTCATTTTCTGAAGCCAGTAGAATCCCAACACAAAAACCTGAAAAAGACATTACCAGAAAGAGGATTATAGAACAAATAATAATACTCATTAACATATATGCAATAATTTTAATAAATTAGTATCAAATCAAACCCAGCAATATATATAAAGTATAGTACACTGAAATAAAATGAAGATAATAGAAAATCAAAGCTAGTTCAACATTCAAACACTAATCAATGTCATTCACGACAGTAAGAGAGTAAAGAAGAAAGTCACTAAATTCAGACAAAAGTCTTCATGATTTAAGAAGAAAACTCAGGTCAATTTGATTTAAAAAAGAAAAGACTGGGTATATGTCCAAAGGACTATAAATTGGTCTACTATAAAGACACACGCACATGAATGTTCATTGCAGCACTATTTACAATAGCAAAGACCTAGAACCAACCCAAATGCCCATCGATGATAGACTGGACTGGGAAAATGTGGCACATATACACCATGGAATATTATGCAGCCATCAAAAAATGATGAGTTCATGTCCCTTGTAGGGACATGGATGAACCAGGAGAACATCATTCTCAGCAAACTGACACAAGAGCAGAAAATCAAATACTGCATGTTCTCACTCATAGGCGGGTGATGAACAATGAGAGCACATGGACGCAGGGAGGGGAGTACTACACTGGGGTATATTGGGGGCAATAGTGGAGGGACAGTCAGGAGGAGTTAGGGAGATAGCATGGGGAGAAATGCCAGATATGAGTGAAGGGGAGGAAGGCAACAAAACACACTGCCACGTGTGTACTTATGCAACTATCTTGCATGTTCTTCACATGTACCCCAAAACCTAAAATGCAATAAAAAATAAAAATAAAAGAAAAACAAAAATAAAAAGACATAATGAAAATAATAATTTCATTTAGGAGAACTAAATGAAATTGAAACCAAAAAATACAAAATGTAAATGAAACAAAAAGCTGATTCTTTGAAAAGATAAATAAAATTGATAGACCTTTAATAAGATTAACAAAGAAAAGAAGAGAGAACTAAATAAGCTCAATTAGAAATGAAACAGGAGATATTACTACTGATAGCATAGAAATACAAAAGGTCATTCAAGGCAACTATGAACACCTTTAGGCACACTAGAAAACTTAGAGGAGATGGATAAATGCAACCCTCGTAGATTAAACAGGAAGATACAGAAACTCTGAACCTACCAATTAACAAACAGCAAGACTGAAATGGTAATTTAAAAATTGCCAACAAAAACAAAGTCCAGTACCAGATGAATTCAAGCTGAATTCTATCAGACATTCAAAGAAAAATTGGTACCAATCCTATTGACACTCTTCCACAAGGTAAAGAAAGAGAAAATCTTCCTTAAATCAGTCTATGAAGCCACTATCACCCTAATACTAAAACCAGGGAAGAACATAAGAAAGAAAGAAAACTACAGACCAATATCCCTGATAAACATAGATGGAAAAATCCTCAACAAAATACTAGTGAACTGAATCCAACAACATACCAAAAAGATAATTCACCATGTTCAAGTGGGTTTCATACCAGGGACACACAGATGGTTTAACATACAAAAGTCAATAAATGTGATACATCACATAAACAGAATTAAAAATAAAAATCACATGATCCTCTTAATAGACCCAGACAAAATCCAGCATCACTTCATAATTAAAATATTCAGCAAAATCTACACAAAAAGGACAGATCTTATGGTAATAAAAGCCATCTATGACAAACCCACAGCCAACATTATACTGAATGAGTAAAAGTTGAAAGCATTCCCCCTGAGAACTGGAACAAGACAAGGATGTCCACTTTCACCACTTCTATTCAACATACTACTGGAAGTCCTAGCCAGAGCAATCAGACAAAAGAAATCAAGAGCATCCAAATTGGTAAAGAAAAAGTCAAACTGTCACTGTTTGCTGATATGATTGTATACTTAGTAAACCTGAAAGACTCAACCAAAAAGGTCCTAGAACTGGTAAATAATTCAGCAAAGTTTCAGGAGTCAAAATTAATGTGCATACTCAGTAGCTCTGCTATACACCAACAGCAACCAAGGTGAGGATCAAATCAAGAACTCCACCCCTTTCAAAACAGCTGCAAAAAAAATAAAATAAAATATTCAGGAATATGCCTAACCAAGAACATGAACAATGTCTACAGGGAAGACTACAAAACACTGCTGAAAGAAATCATAGGTGACATAAACAAACAGAAATACAGCCCATGCTCATGGACAGCTAGAATCAGTATTGTGAAAATGACCATACTGCCAAAAGCAATCTACAAATTCAATGCAATTCCCATCAAATTACCACCATCATTTTTCACAGAACTAGAAAAACACAATCCTAAGATTCATATGAAATCAAAGAGAGCCCACATAGCCAAAGCAAGACCAAAGAGAAAGAACAAATCTGGAGGCATCACTTTGCCTGAATTCAAATGATACGATAAGGCCATAGCAACTAAAACAGCATGGTACTGGTATAAAAACAGACACATAGATCAATAGAACAGAATAGAGAACCCAGAAATAAAGCCAAATACTTAAAGCCAACTCATCTTTGACAAAGTAAACCAAAGCATAAGGTGGGGAAAGGATACCCTATTCAACAAATGGTGCTGGGATAATTGAAAAGCCACATGTAGAAGAATGAAAGTGGATCCTCATCGCTCACCTTATACAAAAATCAACTCAAGATGGATTAAGGACTTAAATCTAAGACCTAAAACTATAAAAATTCTAGAAGATAACATGTAAAACCCCTTCTAGGCATTGCCTTAGGCAAAAACTTCATAACTAAGAACCCAAAAGCAAATGCAAGAAAGGCTAAGATAAATAGACAGAACTTAATTAAACTAAAATACTTCTGCACCGCAAAAGAAATAATTCGCAGAGTTAACTGACAACCACAAAGTGGGAGAAAATCTTTACAATTAATTCATTTGACAAAGAACTAATAATCAGAATCTACATGGAACTCAAACAAATCAGCAAAAACAAAAAAAAATCCCTTCAAAAAGTGGACTAAGGACATGAATAGACAATTCTCAGAAGAAAACATACAAATGGCTCAAAAATATAGAAAAGTGCTCAACATCACTGATTATCAGGGAAATGCAAATCAAAACCACAATGCAATACCACTTTCTGCAAGAATGGTCATAATCAAGAAATCAAAAAATAACAGATGTTGGCATGGAGGTGGTGAAAAGGGAACACTTTTACACTGTTGGTGGGAATTTAAACTAGTACAACCATTATGGAAAACAGTGTGGAGATTTCTTAAAGAACTAAAAGTAGATCTACCATTTGATCCAACAATCCCACTACTAAGTATCTACTCAGAGGAAAAGAAGTAATTATACTGAGAAGATATTTGCACATGCATGTTTATAGCAGGACCAACTAGCAATTGCAAAAATGTGGTACAAGATTTCCAGGAGCCAAGATGGCTGACTAGAAACAGTGGTGATTGGAGGCTCCCATCAGAAAGAACCCAAACAGTGTGTAAATTCTGCACTGGTAACCAAGGTATCCACCCCTCAGCCAAGGAAGCAGCGAGTAAGCATGCTACCCAGCCTGGGAAACCATCCTTTTCTCATGGAACTGTGCAATCTACAGATCAGAAGAGCCCACTCATAAGCTCATCCTGTGAAAGCCTAGGGTCCCTGTCATGGAGCTGCACAGATCCTCAACAGTGTTTCAGCTAGAATCTGCTTAAGTCTGCCAAGTTCCCAGGAGGAGGGATGGCCAGCACCACAGCTGTGGTTGCCTGTTTTCTTTTTTTTTTTTTTTTTTTTTTTAGTTTTAAGGAATCTTAATTTTTATTATTTTAAAGATAGCATGCTAGCAAAACAAGGTTCTGCCTTTTTTATATTTTTTATTGCATTTTAGGTTTTGGGGTACATGTGCAGAACATGCAAGACAGTTGCATAGGTACACACATGGCAGTGTGTTTGGCTTCCTTTCTCCCCTTACCCACATTTCTCATTTTTCCCCAGGCTATCCCTCCCCAGCTCCGCCCCCCGCTGGCCCTCCCCTTTTCCCCCCAATAGACCCCAGTGTTTAGTACTCCCCTCCCTGTGTCCATGTATTCTCATTTTTCATCACCCTCCTATGAGTGAGAATATGCAGTATTTCATTTTCTGTTCTTGTGTCAGTTTGCTGAGAATGATGTTCTCCAGATTCATCCATGTCCCTACAAATGACACGAACTCATCATTTCTGATTGCTGCATAATATTCCATGGTGTATATGTGCCACATTTTCCCAATCCAGTCTATCATCGATGGGCATTTGGGTTGGTTCCAGGTCTTTGCTATTGAAAACAGTGCTGCAATGAACATTCGTGAAGGCCTTAGAAATAGAAATTCCATTTGACCCGGCTGCCTGTTTTCTAAGCCTTTGAGCTCCTTAGGGGAGGGGCAACAGCCAACACTGGGACTCCTAGCTGCCTAACACACTAAGTTTCCAGGGTGGGGGAAGTGCAGCAGACATCTCTGTAACTCTAGGCCATGCATTTCCACTGCTGGAGCCAGGTAGGCTGGATGGCTTTGTCCCAAGAGGTATTCCCCACAGCCTAACACACTGGCTGTGGCAGACTGCATCCAGAGTACTTCTTCAGGCCTGACCCTGACCCATCCCTCCCTCCTCACTGGGTGGGGCCTCCCTGCAGGAACTACAAAAATTCCAGCCAAGGGCACAGGCACAGAAACCTGATCTCCCCGGACTTGAGTTCCTAGGGAAAGGGGTGGCCATAGTCTCCACGGCCAGCAGACTTAGTCTTTCCTCCTGCTAGTTCTGAGGAATCCAGGCAGCTCAGATGAGTGGGTTTCCCTTCAGTGAAGCATACCCCCTCCACCAAGGGACAACAAAAGCACTTCATAAAATGGGCCCTGCATCCCTTGCCAGCCAACTGAGCGAAACCCTCCAACAGGGGTTGTCAGACATCCTATGCAGGAGTGTTCCTGTTGGCATCTGGTCAGTGCCCCTCAAGAGCAGAGATCCTAGAGGAAGGAGGAGGTACCCATCTTTGCTGTTCTTTAGCCGTTATGTGACATCTGCAGGTTCAGGAGTGAACCAGAATAATAGGGCCTGAAGTAAACCCCCAGGAAATCACGGCAGCTCTGCAGAAGAGGCACCTGACTATTGAAAGAAAAACAAACAGAAAGCAACAACAGCAGCATCAACCACAAAGCCTCCACGAAAATCTCATCCAAGGGTCAGCAGCCTCAAAGATCTAAACTAGACGAATTCATGAAGATGAGAAAAAAAATCAATGAAGAAATCACACTGAAAAACAAAAAGGCCAGAGGGTAGCTTCTCCTCCAAATGATGGCAACACCTCTTAACAAGGACATAGAACTGGATGGAGGATGAGATGGACAGATTGACAGAAGGAGGATTCAGAAGGTGGATAATAACAAACTCCACTGAGGTAAAGGAGCATCTTTTAACCCAAAGTAAAGAAGCTAAGAACTTTGATAAAAGGCTGCAGGAGCTAACTAGAATAATCAGTTTAGAGAGGAATATAAATGACCTGATAGAGCTGAAAAACAGCACAAGAACTTCGTGAAGCATACACAAGTATTAATAGCAGAATCGATCAAGCAGAAGAAAGAATATCAGAGGTTGAAGATCATTTTGCTGAAATAAGGCATGCAGACAAGGTTAGAGAAATAAGCATTAAAAGGGACAAACAAAACCTCCAAGAAATGTGGGACTATGTGAAAAGACTGAAGTTATGATTGACTTCAATACCTGAAAAAGATGGGGAGAATGGAACCAAGTTGGAAAATACACTTCAGGATATTATCCAGGAGAACTTCCCAACCTAGTAAGACAAGTCAACATTCAAATTCAGGAAATGCAGAGAACACCACTAAGATACTTCAGTGAGAATATCAACCCCAAGACAAATAATCGTCAGATTCTCCAAGGTCAAAATGAAGGAAAAAATGTTAAGGGAAGCCAGAGAAAAAGGCCAGGTCACCTACAGAGGGAAACCCATAAGACTACAGCAGACCTCTCAGCAGAAACCCTACAAGCCAGAAGGGAGTGGAGGCCAATATTCAACATTCTTAAAGAAAAGAATTTTCAACCCAGAATTTCATATCTGGCCAAGCTAAGCTTCACAAGTAAAGAAGAAATAAAATCCTTTACAGATAAGCCAATGCTGAGGTATGTCATCACCTATCTTGTAAGAGCTTCTGAAGGAAGCACTAAATATGAAAAGGAAAATCTGGTACCAGCAAACTGCAAAAACATACCAAAATATAAAGACCAATGACACTGTGAAGAAACTGCATCAGCTACTGTGCAAAATAACCAGCTAGCATCATGATGACAGGATCAAATTCACATATAACAATATTAACCTTAGATATAAATGGGTAAATGCCCCAATTAAAAGACAGACTGGCAAAGTGGATAAAGAATCAGGACCCATCATTGTGTAGTATTCAAGAGACCCATTTCATATGCAGAGACACATACAGGCTAAAAATAAAAAGATGAAAGAAAAAAATTTATATATATATATATATTATACTTTCAGTTCTGGGGTACATGTGCAGATCATGCAGGATTGTTGCATAGGTACATATATGGCAACATAGTTTGCTGCCTCCATCCCCCCATCACCCATATCTGGCATTTCTCCCCATGTTATCCCTCCCCAGCCTCCCTACCCACACTGTCCCTCCCTAGTCTCCCTCCACAGACCCCAGTATGTGATGCTCCCCTCCCTGTGTCCATGTATTCTCTTCCTAAATCAGAGTGGTATACCTGTAGATGCTGGCAGGAGGCACCTTCTGTGTCCATGTATTCTCATTGTTCAATATCCAACTATGAATGAGAACATGTCCTGTGTCAATATATTCTCATTGTCCAACACCCACATATGAGTGGGAACATGCAGTGTTTGATTTTCTGTTCTTGCGTTTGCTAAGAATGATAGTTTCCAGATTCATCCATGTCCCTACAAAGGACACGAACTCATCATTTTTTATGGCTGCATAGTATTCCATGGTGTATATGTGTCACATTTTGCTTGTCCAGTCTATCATCGATGGGCATTTGGGTTGGTTCCAAGTCTTTGCTATTGTAAACAGTGCCACAATGAACATACATGTACATGTGTCTTTATAATAGAATAATTTATAGTCCTTTGGATATATATCCAGTAATGGGATTGCTGGGTCAAATGGAATTTCTATTTCTAGGTCCTTGAGGAATGGCCACATTGTCTTCCACAATGCAACTAATTTACACTCCCACCAACAGTGTAAAAATGTTCCTATTTCTCCACATCCTCTCCAGTACCTGTTGTCTCCAGATTTCAGGCCAATATCCCTAATAAACATCAATGCAAATATTCTCAATAAAACTGGCAAACCAAATCCAGCAACACATCAAAAGTTGATCCACCACATAAAGATGATTTGATCCCCAGGATGCAAGTCTGGTTCAAACATATGCAAATCAATAAACATAAGCCATCACATAAACAGAACCAATAACAAAATCACATTATCTCAATAGATGCAGAAAAAATCCTTTGATAAAATTCAACATCCCTTCATGTTAAAAACTCTTAGTAAACTGCGTATTGAAGGAACATACCTCAAAATAATAAGAGCCAGTTATAACAAACCCACAGCCAACATACTGAATGGGCAGAAGCTGGAAGCATTCCCTTTGAAAATCTGCATAAGACAAGTTTGCCCTTTCTCACCACCCCTATTCAGTGCAGTATTGGAAGTTCTGGCCAGGGCAATCAGGCAAGAGAAGAATGAAACTAGATCCCTCTCTTTTGCCATTTACAAAAATCAACTCAAAAATGGATTAAAGATTTAAATACAAGATTGCACACTGTAAGAATCCTAGAAGAAATCCTAGGAAACACCACTCTGGACATCTCCCTTGAGAAACAATTCATGACTTAAGTCTTCAAAAACAAAAACAAAAATTGACAAATGGGACCCCATTGAACTAAAGAGCTTCTACAGAGCAAAAGAAACTATCAACAGAGTAAACAGACAACCTACTGAATGGAAGAAAATATTCACAAACTCTGCAGCTGACAATAATATACTATCTATAAGAATCTATAAGAAACTTAAACAACTGATCAAAAAACAAATAACCCCATTAAAAAATGGATGATAGACACAAACAGACACTTCTCAAAAGAAGACATACAAATGGCCAACAAACGTAAGAAAATGCTCCACATCACTAATAATCAGAGAAATGCAAATCAAAACCACAGGGAGACACCATCCCACACCAGTCAGAATGGCTATTATTAAAAGTCAAAAAACAACACATGCTAGTGAGGCTGTGGAGAAAAGGGAATGCCTGTATACTGTTGGTGAGAATGCACACTAGTTCAGCCACTGTGAAAAGCAGTTTGGAGATTTCTCAAAGAACTTAAAACAGAACTACCATTCAATCCATTGCTGGTTATATAGCCAAGAGAAAAAAAAAATCATTGTACCAAAGACATATACACTCATATATTTATTAAAGTGCTATTCACAACAGCGAAGACATGGAGTCAACCTAGGTACCATCAATGGTGGATCTCATAAAGAAAATGTGGTGTATAGACACCATGGAACACTAGGCAGTCATTCATAAAGTCATGTCTGCTGCAGCAACATAGATACAGCTGGAGGCCATTATTCTAACTGAATTAATGCAGATACAGGAAACCGAATACTGTGTGTTCTCACAACTGGGAGCTAAATAATGGGTACTCAAGGACATAAAGATGACAACAGGCATTAGGGACTACTAGGTGGGGAATTAGGGAAAAAAGAGTTGAAAAACTACTATTGGGTACTATACTCAGTGCCTTGGTGACAGAATCAATCATATCCCAAACCTCCCCAACACACAATATACCCAGGTAAAAAACTTGCACATGTATCTCCTGAATCTAAAACAAAAGTTGAAATTACTGTTAAAAAAAAGTATAGCTTATAAATTTGGTTTAAGCTTAACCAAAAAAAGGAAAAAGAAATTAAAAATAACAATTTGAGATAAATCAAAAAATCTAAATTTAAAAGACAGACATATAACTCTTCTGAAGAATGCAGACTCATTCATACAACTATTTGAAAATAATTCTGCATTTTCTTTACCAGGTTAAACACGCATTTACCACATGGCACAACAATTTCATATCCGGACATTTTCCCAAGAGAAATGAAAACTTATGTTCACAAAAATTCTTATACATGTTTATCCATTACTAATTTATTCAAAAAGTTTAAAAACTAAAAAACCCAAATATCAAATATTTATCAACTGTAGGAAGAATGAACAAATTTTGGTGCATTCATTTAATAGAACACTACTTAGCAATAAAAATAAACAAACTACCAAAATACACAAGTGTATAAATCTCAAAGACATCATATTGGACTAAATAAACAATATAGAAAAGAGAAAGGATTGAACAGGAAGTGGAAAAAAGAAATTTTCAGGGGTGATTAAAACATCCTATATCTTATCTGGAATTCTTTTATTACAAGGATGCTTACATTTATCAAAACACATTAAACTGTACACTTCTAATTTACATACAACAAAACAGATTTTAACTAAAAAAAATTAACGGCAGTTGAGAGACAATGCTAGATACCAAAGACTGCCAACATTGTATATGCATGCATGCAGACATAGAGATAAGCCATCCTCACCAAACTGCCCTTTGAGAAAGGACCTACCAGCCAGCTATGGAGAGTACTGTCCACAAGGCCTCCCAGCTTTCTGTAGCCAAGGCAATCCCTAAAAAGGCTGACTTACCCCAAGGTCATGTTTCTTCTGGGGCAGCCTGCATCCCATGACTGAATGAGGCTCAATCGTTCTGAACTGACCTGGGCCTTACTGACAGATGGTACTTGTTCTGGTGCTACCCTTTGCATTGGCCACAATTTTGCTGAACTGCTAGGCAGACTCAGTGTCTCCCTCTACCTCATCCTACTTCTTCTTCCTTCCTTTAATAGATGTTGACCCCTAATATTCATGCTAAACTTTCTCTCTATATCTACTTCCAGAAAACTTGACTTGCTATACTATGTCAACACATTCCTACAGAATTTCTCCATGAAGTTTCTTTGCCATATGTCTTAAAATCCTTGCCTTAGATCATTCTACCAACCTTATTACTTTGGCAGAATGTGAACAGTCCTCCCATCTGGACTTTGTTAAAAACAGGTGTCCTTTTGTCATTATCTTTTCTGACAGCATACTGGGATCTCTTCTGGCTGCTCTGCTTCCATTCAGTATTAAATAAGTCAAGGTTCCAGCAAGAAACGGATGTCATATTCCAGCTGGGTAATTGAAATGAATTTTATTTTTTAAAAAAGACAAGTACTTACAAAGGCTGGGCAGGCTGTAAGGAAATCGATAAGGGATAACTCAGTATACTGAGTCTAACATTAATAGGAGATGGTAAGAAACTACCACTGGGCTTCAAAGTATGGGAAAAAGCCATGATAATTGGAACCAGAGGCAAATAGATTTGTGTGAAGCAGCTCCCAAGAGAATTACGCTGAAAATCATTATTTTAAAATAACAATTTGTGATTATTACAGAATTTTAGTCATCATTACATAATTTCAGTAAAATAATTTCTATATCTGATTCTACATTAACACTTCTAAGAAATCTTGTCTGGCCAACTCCTATATGCCAATTATTTTATGCACTTATTCATTTACCGAATACTTATGGAATACTTATTATGTCAGGCATCCATATAGCAAAAGATTCATGAATACATTCAAACTACATTGAGGTTGCATTTAAAGTTTCCATGGTGTACTTACAATCACTGGATATTTTTACTATTTGACATATCTGTATTATATGTATATATCATAAAATGGAGATACATTTAACTAGTAGGAATTTATATCATAATTAATGTCATAATTTAATACTTTGTGGAATTGTTATACTAAGATGTTATATTGACATGCTCAAATACATTTACATGAATGATTTACATAAATACAGGCAAACCCCATTTCATTGGGCTTTTCTTTATTGTACTATTTATTGTGCTATTATTTTATGCTATTCACAAATTGAAGGTATGTGGTATCCTTGCATCAAGTAAGTATTTTGGTGCCATTTTTCCAACAGCATGTGCTCATTTTGTATCTCTTTGTCACATTTTGGTAATCTACACAATATTTCAAACTTTTTTATGAATAGTTTATCTGTTATGGTGATCTTTGATCATACTATATAATTGTTTGGGGGCTCCACACACCATGCCTATTTGAAGCAGGGAATTTAGTAAGTGTTTTATGTATTCTAACTGCTTCACCAACTGGTCATTTTGCCATCTGTCTCCCTCTCCTCAGATCTCCTATTACTTGAGACACAAAGATACTAAAATTAGCCAATTAACAACCATACGATGGCCTCTAAGTACTCAAGTGAAAGAAAGAGTCATGCATCTCTCCCTTTAAATCACAAGCTAGAAATAATTATCCTTAAAGAAGAAGATATACTGAAAGCCAAGATAGGCCAAAAGCTAGATCTCTTGTACCAAACAGTTAACCAAATTGTGAAAGCAAAGGAAAACTTCTTGAAGGAAACAGAAAGTACTATTCCAGTGCACATTAATGATAAGAAAGCAAAACAGCCTTATCACTGATGTAAAGAAAATTTTAGTAGTCTAAATAAAAAATTAAATGAGCCACAACATTCCCTTAAGCCAAAGCCTAATCCAAAGCAAAGCCTTTTCTCTCTTCATTCTGTGAAGCCAAGATAAGTGAGGAAACTGCAGAAGAAAAGCTGAAAGCTAACAAGTTGGTTCATGAAGTTTAGGAAGGAAGCCATTGTTATAACGTTAAAGTCCAAGGTGAAGCAGTACGTGCTGATGAGAAGCTGCAGCAAGTTATCAAGAAAATCTAGCTAAGATAATTGATGAAGGTGGCTACATTCAACAACGTATTTTCAATATAGACAGAAAGCCTTCTATTGAAAGAAGATGCCATGAAAATCTTACAGCTAGACAAAAAAAAAAAGTCAATCCCTCTCTTAAAGGCATCAAAACTTCAAAGCTTCAATGGACAGGCTGAGTTTCTTGTTAAGGGCTAATGCATCTGGTGACTTTCAGTTAAACTCAATTTTTAGTTACCGTTCTAAAAATCCTAGAGCCTTTAAAATTATGCTAAGTCTACTCTGCCTCTGCTCTATAAATAGAAAAACAAAGCCTAGATTATAGCACATCTGTTTACAGCAAGGTATACTGAATATTTTAAGATCACTGTTGAAAGCTACTGCTCAGAAAAAAAAATCATTTCAGAATATCACTGCTCTTTGACTATGCATCTAGTCACCAGGAGCACTGACAGAGATGTACAAGGATATTAATGTTGTCTTCATGCCTGCTAAAACAATATCCATTCTGCAGCTCATGGATTAACAAGTAATTTCAACTTTTAAGTCTTACTACTTAAGAAATGCATTTCATAAGGCTATATAGCTGCCATAGATTGTGATTCCTCTGATGAATCTTGGTAAAGTAAAATGAAAGTCTTCTGGAAATGATTTACCATTCTAGACACCATTCATGATTCATGGGAAGATGTCAAAATATCAACATTAACAGGTGTCTGTCTGGAAGAAGTTGACTCCAACTCTCATGGAATCTTCATTCTTAAAGAGTTTAAGACTTCAGTGAAGGAAATAACTGCACATGTGGTAGAAATAGCAAGAGAGCTAGAATTAGCAGTGAAGCCTGAAGATGTGACTGAATTGCTGCAATTTCACGATAAATCTTGAACAGAAGAGGAGTTGCTTCTTATAGATGAGCAAAGAAAGTGATTTTTTGAGATGGAATCTATTCCTGATGAAGATGCTATGAACATCGTTGAAATGACAAGAGATTTAGAACATTAAATTTAGTTGATAGGTTAGCAGCAGGGTTTGAGAAGACTCACTCCAATTTTGAAAGCAGTTGTACTATGGGTAAGATGATGTCAAACAGCATACATGCTGCAGATAAATCTTTCATGAGAAAAAGTCAATCAATATGGCAAACTTTATTGTTGTCTTATTTTAAGAAATTGCCACAGCCACCACCCTGATCAGTCAGCAGCCAACAAAACTGAGGCAAGATCCTCCACCAACAAAAAAAAATTATGACTCACTGAAGACTCAGATGATCATTAACATTTGTTAGAAATAAAGCATTTTTAATTGAGGTATATACATTTTTATAGATATATTGCTATTGTCTTTTTAATAAACTATAGTATAGAGTAAACATAACTTTTATATACACTAGAAACTAAAAAATTTTGTGACTCTACTGCAAGATTTGTTTTATGCAGTGATCTGGAACTAAATCCACAGTATCTCCAAGAAATGCCTATACTCAGTACATTTCAGATTTAGGGTGAAAATGTACTATGTAGTAATAAGCTTAATGCAAACAGAAAAACAGTAGAGAGCAGAATTATTTAAATTTATGTATTTTGAAGATTAAAGTTATGTTCCTCGTTACAAAAATAAAAACCTGAAACGTCTCTGAATTTATTGGGTCCTCCAGGAAGCAGATACCCAGGAGAAAATAGAAGAGAAAAAGACTCACTGGAGGTAGTGTCTATAAAAAATAAAGCAGAAAGGGAGCAGGAGTAGGCAAGGAAAATCTTCAGACAGTGATACAGTTCTAAAACTTGTGAAAAGAAAGGGAGAAAAAAGGGGCACTGGGTAGGAAAAGCCTCGGATCAAGGTATAGCTCTGGAAAGCTCATTAGGAGCTCTAGAGCGAAGATTCGTGGTAGAAAGTCTTTGCTGGACAGAAAGTGTCAAACCCTGTTGTCCTCACAAAGCCCAGTCATTAGTTGGGGCTGCCTGGGAAGAGAGGGTGTCTGTAGCTCAAATACCCTGACAATCCAGAAGAAGGGACTGTAAGTTGTGCTCCTCACAACTGATCAGCAAGTAAAAAGGATTTCTGAGCAATGAGCCTGCATGGCTGCCACTACCCACTGCAGCTCTAAACAGATCCACTTCTCCATACACATTCGTGGAGTAATTGGTAAATGAAAGCCATGCTGTTGATTCCATTTGCAGCCACCATCCCTGCCCCTGTGACCACTCCATTTATGTGCCTACCCTTCCAGTTCAGGGTGACCAATAACAAGGCTGGCTAATGCCAACTGATCAAAACATTTTTTCTGCTGTTATTCATTGGCTCTTCTACAGTGGACACTTACTTTCTGGTGGGCATTATACATGACATAAAAATCTTCATACCTAATCCTGTCTGTCCATCCACTTGTCTCCATCACACATTCTTTTGTATAGAATCTTTTGGTTCTTTTTCTTCTAGGCTTCTGACCAGCCAGCAAGATCATTCACTACTACCAAGGAATATGGATACGTGTATGTACATACACCTATAAACACACACATACATATATTCATACTCTCACCTCAGGCTGCTTTTTCCATACAAAGGTAGTAATCAAGTTTGCTTCTCAAAGCTCCACAATTAGGGATCTTTTTTCCTGCCACTGTATTTCAAGTTGACCCTCAAGTGTGGCTACAGAGTACCTGCCATTCATTTTTAGATTGCACCCATTTACCAATACAACCAATTCACAAACCAATCAGTTCTCCTTCATCAACTGATTATGCAGAACTCATAATTCATAGGTACAAGCTAAGGGATGATGCCAATGCCAACCTTGAAATTGACATGATGATCTGGGCTACCTGCTCACACAACTGACTCATGCACTTTTGTCTGGCTTAGGCTCAAACTTGAACGTGCCATTTCCACCTGAAGGGGGACTGCTGCTGGGCCTACTCAATGTTATAACTTGGTAGGTCCAACAGAATCAGATTAAAATGGTCAGTTCTGAAGGCATGGTTGTGTGGTTAAAAAAATGGTCATGTGTTTCTTCTTTACCAGGGCCCAGTAACACATTAGGAGCTATTCCTTGACAGGCATAAAAATCTCCACTGCAGAAGACATGGTTCTGTCCAAGAAACTTAAGGCTTACATTGTAATTCTCCTACTGAGCTTTGCCATAAACCCCACGCTGCATCTTTTCCCACAACAGACACCTCCAAAACCACAGGGTCTGCCAACTCATGATCCAAGCAGCAGGGCTGATTGTACCCAGCCTGGACCTGCTGCAGAAACATATCCTCCCCAGGTCCTACTAAACACTGGAAGATGTCTGGGTCATCAGCATTTGGCTTAAAATATAATTGCTAAGTGTGAAATGTGTTGCCCTAGAATTCAAAGAGGCCTAACAGATACTGTGCTTCTTTTTTAGTGATTAAGAATGTAATATGCAGCTAATTATCATTCACTTATATCCTAGCATGATCCTACAAGGCACTTAAAACTTGAGTGGCAGTTTACTGAATCTTTGACAGGTTTGTCTTTCATGCTCTGGAATGCAGATTTCTTATGCTTCCACTGTGCTGGCCACATCCTGCTCATCTCGCTCTATCAACATGATGTCATCAGTGTAATGGATCAAAGTGATATCCTGTGGAATGTTTATAAGGTTCAAATCTCTTCTAACTACATTATGACAGAGGAAGGCCTGGGACAAAACTATCATGTACATTTTTGCCAATTCCACATGAAACAGTTTATGATACTCTTCTGATTGGGGTAGAAAAAAACACATTTGCCAAATCACTATCTGCTTACCATGTACCTAATGCTTTGTTAACTAGCTCTAGCAATGATTGTTCACCCAGCATAGCAGTAGCTTAGTTAACCCTATGGTAATCTATAATCTTTCTTGATGGTCTAACAGCTACTATGGATGAAAGATAAGAGAATTACAGATGAGGGTCACCACACCTGCATCCTTAGGATCCTTAAAGGTAGCATTAATCTCTACCATATCTGTTGAGATACAATATGTAATGTTTTTTGTTTGGCTATATTGTTAGAAGGTAGAGGATGACAAGGAATGCATGCAGAGGCTCCCACTTGGCCTTCCCCACAACAGGCCAAGGGCCCAGTGTGGTGGTTACTCCAACTGCTCAGTATATCAGTCGCATTTACATTCCAATTCCAAAGAAATAGGCATCAGATACGGAGCCAACATGATGCATCTGGTCTCCAGGGATCAATGCCAGCCCAACTTCTGTGCCCAATATTTCTCAGAATGTCTAGTGTACAGCCCCCTAAATGGGTCTTTTTACAGAACGATCAGAGAACTCATCACAGTAGACATTTGTTATGACTTCTTGTGATATTGCAGAATTCTTTCTCCAGGGGTAAGTTTTCCAAATTTAGCAAATAAAAATAGAGGCCACTCAGATGAATTTAAATTTCAGATAGTTTTTAGCATAAGTATTTAAGGATCAGTATTTTATAAGTATACTATAAAATAGAACAAACTAATACTAAATTATTATTCCCTGTTTATCTTAAATTCACACTTAACTAGGCAGTCTATACTTTAGTTGGCAACCTTATCCTGACCACCTCTTCACTCAACAGATTCCAAACCTGTGAAATGGATTAGGTCCAGATGCTAAGAGAGATACTGTGACTTGTTTGTGGAGGTTGAGTAATGTCAGTCTCCCACTCATTGATTCTGCTTTTAACACATTTAACAGCACCCTGATGGCTGCCAACCTCGTTTGCCCATAGAGACACCATGTTTTATTATCCATCTACAATTCCCTCTTGATCAAGCCACTTTGAGGATTGCCTTCCTAAACATGCTGGCCATTACAGTAACCTGGGCTTCTGTTAAGCACCACCAATCATTTGTTTTGTGACCTTATTATCCACACTTCAATTAAAAACCCAGCTCTATGACCATTTTTCTACTGTCAATCCTGGTGGCCAGAGAAAAGTCACCACACACTTTTAAATGATGCCAGTTTCTCTCTCACCAGTGCATTCCTGATGATGAACATGTCCCTTGGGCCCTCCAATGAAATATAATTCTCTGTTGAGTCTTCCAGCTTCACATTACAATATCCATGTCAGTATACCTCTCTCCCAACAACTTTTAACACTTTCCTACACAGTATCAATTATAAAATTAGATAATATGTACTCCATTACAAAACTGAATTAACAGGCCCATATATTTGCACTCCAAAGTTACTTAGAATATGTTAACAGTATGCCGGGCGCGGTGGCTCATGCCTGTAATCCCAGCACTTTGGGAGGCCGAGGCGGGTGGATCACGAGGTCAAGAGATGGAGACCATCCTGGTCAACATGGTGAAACCCCGTCTCTACTAAAAATACAAAAACATTAGCTGGGCACGGCGGCGCACACCTGTAATCCCAGCTACTCAGGAGGCTGAGGCAGGAGAATTGCCTGAACCCAGGAGGCGGAGGTTGCGGTGAGCCGAGATGGTGCCATTGCACTCCAGTCTGGGTAACAAGAGCAAAACTCCGTCTTAAAAAAAAAAAAAAAATATGTTAACAGTAGTTGGCACTGAGTAGCAAAATTACAGGGAAGTTTTTTCTCTATGCTTTTGCATATTTTCTAAGATCTTTTTTTCAGAATACACAAAATAATTTTAAAACACAAAAGCAATGACAAAACTAAGCAAATTAGAAAGGATACAGAATACCGTTGAGTAGCATAAAACATTTCTTCCTATTATGAGTTTCTATGGTTATGCTGAGTTTTAGGTACTATATACACTGAAGCAGTTTAATGTACATTAATACAATAGATGTTCAAAAAAATGACCCTAGGATGACCCTAGGAGATTGTGGTGCTGTTGTACAGGAGCCAAAAAAAAAAAAAGAAAGAATAAAAGAAAAAGCCTACCAATTTTAAATAGCATTTTAAAAACTAGATACAGACTATCATTCTCAGAAATTTCAACTCATTTTTATTCTTATCTAGAATTTCTTTAATGCTTTCTCCCATTCTAATAGGATTAAATTGATTTGGACTGTATATATAGAAAGTAGGTAGAGCTTTTGTGATTTTATGCAATATGAATAAAGAGCCTATTGCTGATCTTTCAAGCTGTAAATTCGTCATTTGAAAATGTACTGGAATGCACATTTATTGGCTACGTTTTTCTAAAAACAATGCATTTTAATAGGTACAGAAAAATGAAGGCATCATAAGATATGACCTCACACCCATCTCCCACACTAAATATTAGCAAAAGCTCTTTTGTCTTCCAGCCACTTGCCTTTATTTTGTGTCTAATCTATTAGAAAATTACACTAAGAGAACCAGAAAAACGACAAGAGAGGCTGAACCAGAGTCAGATATAATTGCTAGGTTCTCTATGTTTTTCCTGGGTCATTCCTCCTAGCAATTTGTAACCAAGGTCTTAAAGAGCCAAGTCATATCACATCAACCCTCATGATATAATGGCATTTATAATCACAGCTGGCAGCAAAGATAAATAATTACAGTAATGATACATAAAATATTATTTCTTCCTTCCTCATTCTGCTTTTCAGAAGCCCAAATTGGTCATCTCATTGAGTCATTGAGTCAATTCTACCCAAAATAAAAGTATCTCAGAACCTTCCCTCTTTGTTCCATCCCCATCATTCCTATTGCTGCAGTGTAAGATTTTGTAGATGGACAGCCTGGGATTCAAGTTCTAGTTCTCATGTTTGACTTCTGACAAGTTACTTCACCTCTTTGAGCCTAGATTTTTATTTCTGTAAATTGAGACTGTATGCCATGTGGCATTTTTATGAAGATAAAAGATAATGTGTAGTAATCACTAAACATTATACTCAGTACATGGTAGGTACTCAATAAAATGGTTGCTAACTTGTATTAGTTTCACTCTTATGCTGCTATGAAGAAATGCCTGAGACTGAGTAATATATAAAGGAAAGAGATTTAATTGGCTCTCAGCAGGGCTGGGAAGGCCTCAGGAAACTTACAATCATGGAGGAAGGGGAAGCAAACACATCCTTTCACATGGTGGCAGCAAGGAAAAGTGCAGAGTGAAGGGAGGGAAAGCCCCTTATAAAACCATCAGATGTTGTGAGAACTATCACAAGAACAACATGAAGGTAATGATTCAGTTACCTCCCACCAGGTCCCTCCCAAGACATGTGGGGATTATGAGAATTGCAATTCAAGATGAGATTTGGGTGGGGACACAGTCAAACCATATAACTTGTGTTTCATAATTTGGCATGTAATCTAATCTTGGTTATTATGATATCCTAATAGAACTCTCTGCTTTCTGTCTCTTCTCACTTCAGTTCATCCTATTGTTACCAAACTTCCCATGTTTAAAAAAATTTTTTTAAATAATTGTGCCACCTTCTTATTGACAAATT
Organism: Callithrix jacchus; assembly: GCF_049354715.1. Classification (NCBI taxonomy): domain Eukaryota; kingdom Metazoa; phylum Chordata; class Mammalia; order Primates; family Cebidae; genus Callithrix; species Callithrix jacchus. Next base: position 37,839,170 of record NC_133511.1, on the reverse strand, counting down.
TAGTGATATGTTTATAAGATCAACTCTTAAATTCTTATCACCCTACAAAATGGCTTAATGGTGTCATTTTTTTCCTGTCATTCATCAAGCCAATGGCAATATTTGAATATTGACTATATGCAAGATATAGTCAATATGGTGGCATAAAAAACCCACATTGTCCATGTTTGTGAGGCATATGTAACAAGCTGCAACCAAAATCAAGTGTTAACTCCTCCCCAGACATATTTATTCCACTTATCAGATGACAAATATTCATAACTTCAAGTAGCAAATAGGGACTACAACAGACACCAGGGTGAGAACAGGAATCAAATCTTATGAAGGAAGACACATAAAAATGGAAAATGCAGCTTCTGGTTTTAATTTTGACACTAGTAGAAGAGAAAAGTGCTGCAGGAGCCTCTGGGGGCATCCACAGGTGGAGAAGAGTCTTATTACAAAGACTTCTTAAGCAAACTAACAAGTGTCAGGCCTCAAAGGCAGATACAATTTCTACAACTAGGGGAGGTTGAGGGACCTTCTAACCAGTGGAAAGAGCATCAGACCAGGATAAACAACTTGTCAGCCAACATCAATGTTATTATCAGAGAAACTAACTGCTCAAGTGCAATCTTCAGGACTGCTTAACTAAAGAATTCTAGCTGTCTGGAAGCAACCATTCTCAAACTTTAGTGTAAGCATCAGCTGGAGAGGTAATAAAGCCAACAATGGCCCATGCACACTGATGCTTGACTGAGGTGGAAGCCTGCCTTTATCCATTTTCACAAGTGATTCTGGTACATACGAAATTTCGAGAACCACTTATTTAAAAGAGCTAAGCTGCTTTTCAAAGTGTGGCCACAACCAGCAGCATCATTACCTTGGGAGGTGGTTAGAAATGCAGGGTCTCAGAACCCACCCCAAACCTATGAAAATCCGTACATGAACAAGCATCTCAGGTGGTTTATATGGACCTACACCTTTAAAAAGAACTGACCTAAACCAGTAGTTCTCTACCCTAGCTTCAGAGTAGAATCACACTGGGAGCTTTAAATATTATCAGTACCTAGACCAAACCCTCAGATTCTAATTTAATTAAAATGAGTGTGGCCTGGACACGTGAGTTTTAGAAGCTTCCCAGATGATTCTAATAGACAGTAAAACTTGTAAATCTCTTCGCTAAAATATTTTCAACTATTTCTGGATTTTATTTTGGAAGTTAACCAAAGTAAGATGGGCTCCTTGGTAGTCTTTACTTAGCCCCATACATGAAAGACAAATCTAACTAAACAAATTTGAGTAAAATTACAGAATATTTGAAGAAATTAATCTTTTCAGTAACTTCATTTTGTATACATTACACATGCTTAATTTATATGTTATAGAAGGAAACAGTAGAATTTAGTAACATATTATCTATGTTAGCCCTTTAAGTTAGAGAAGTGTTCAGATCCAAAAATAGCAGCTAGTTACAAAATTGTCTAAGATTTTTTTAATTGGTTGGAGAAAGCACCTGATTTTAGGACTTTCCTAATGAACAAAGACCTGACATTTAAATGCAGGTATTTTGAACCTTCAAAACAAATAATAGTTGCATATAGCCATTCTCAAACTTTAGTATGTGTCAGCATCAACTGGAGAAGTAAGCCAACAATGGCCCAGGTGCACTGATGTCAACTAAGAATACCTGATGTAAACCAGTGACTCTCAACCCTAGCTTCAGATTAGAGTCACACTGGGAGCTTTAAAAATTACTAATACCATCTGTGCAGCAAACCGCCATGGCACACGTTTACCTATGAAATAAACCTGCACATCCTACACATGTATCCCTAAACTTAAAATAAAAAATGAAGAAAAAAATTACCAATACCTAGACTGAACCCTTATATTCTTATTTAAATGAAATGGGTGTAGTCTGGACAAGGGAGAATTTATAAATTCTTATAAATTCAGAATTAGCACATATAGTTTGATTTTATGATTAAAGATTTCTTCTAGTGTTACTATATATTTTTAAAATCATAAAATAAATGACTTTATGGCTTTTTAATGGACATAAAAAGAAAATTCTTGATCCAGGAAAATCATATGGGTAAAACTGAATTTATGGATTTAATGTTTTCATCATCTATAAATTTAATTTTTTATTACCAGTAATACTTAAGATTGTATTGCCACCTGCTGGTGGACATTTTAAGAATTCCATATAATGCTACAATACTTTTGTTTTAAACTTAACTGTTTGCTATTGTTTTCAATGAATGTATGTTCCACTTTAAAATTTAAAACCTTATAAGAGAAAAACATTGAACCATCATACAAATATGCAACATAGGTAAGGCACATCATAAAATATACTTTGGGGAAATACACAAACAGGATTGTGAGGAGTGCTCATTTACATGCAGAGTTTGGCCCATTGTCATCTTCTGGTCTAAGGCTACAGGACACTTAGCCACGGCACTAAAGCTAAGGTTGTCAGGAACCGGGGGTAGAGATTATTCTTTGGCAAAGGCATTGATGCAGAGAAAGCAGATGAGTTTGTTTTGCCACCACTGATATTTAAGTGAGCACTGCACTTTTATGGAACTTTTTCTACCATAAAAGTAGAATGTTCACTTAAATACAACTGGTGTCAAAACAGAAAGGTAGGGAGAAGCAAAATCATATGTATTCGTGTACACAGGAATACATACACATTAATACATTAGGAGGAAGGTTAGGACTTGTACAGAAAAATGTAGATCATTCTACCACTCTGGAAAGTTGCACTCCTGTTCCTAAGCAGTATGCAGAACCCCTGGAAGAGACCCATGTGTGTTTCACCTCCCAAAAAGTGGGACAACCTGCAACAAGACACCTACCGCACTGCTACTGATACAGAGACACTTAAATAGACTACCGAATGTTACCAGGATTACTTTATAATTTATTGACCTTAGAATTGACACCTGGGCAGCTGCTGGTATATATGGTCAATTTTTAAGTATATGTTCAACAGTAACATTCACAAATGTTGATTGATACAAATACAGATAGCTAATATTCCTAGGTATTAACATAAATTAGATGAAGAGAAAGCTTCAATAGGCTGTGAGCTAAGAATTCTATCATTTCACAAATTGTGGGGTTTTGTTTTTATGACTCTTGTAACCATTGTTATTCCTATGTTGAGAACCTCTATGTGTGATATAAGTAACATTACAACTTATATAACTCAACTGCAGAAAGTAAACATGTTTACATTCCAGATGCTCCCGTATTGGTATCTATGTATTATAGTATCATGCAAAGAGTTAAGAGTGCCAGTTAGTCAATATCTTTCCAGGGAGCCTGATGCAGGTCACTTCATTTCAGTGTTCCCATCTGTAAAATGAAGGGGTTGTCCAGACTAAGGAAGGCAACCATGTTTCACGATGTGATGGCTAATTTTATGTCAACATGGCTAGGCCATGGTACCTAGTTTGTCAATTATTACTCTAGAAATTCGTGTAAAGGTATACCTTAAATGAGATTAATATTGATATCAGTAGACTGACTAAAGTAGATTACCCTCTATAATGTGGGCATATACTTTCTATGAAGGCCTTTCTTAAAAAGTTTACCTCATAGAATTAGAGAGCAGAGTTGTGGTAAACAGACTGCAGTAGTTGTTGGGGAAGGAGAATTGGGGCAATACTGGTCCAAGGACATGTAATTAATTACAGTTAGGAGGAATAAGTTCAAGAGCATTGCACAGCATGGTAACTATACTTAATGACAATCTACGCAATTCCTGAAAAATGCAAAGAGTGAATGTTAGGTGTTCTCACCATAAAAATGATAACTGTGAGGTAATGTATTTAATTAGCTAGATTTAACCATTCCACAATTCATATACACTTCAAAACTTTGTTGTATATGACACATATAATTTATCTGTCCATTTAAAATATATATGTCTATATTATAAAAAGAAAAAGACTGATCTCCCCTAGATAAAGAGGTAATTCTGCCAGCAGACTGCTTTCAGACTCAAACTCCAGCATTAACTGTTCCCTGGATCTGCAGCTTGCAGCCCCTGCTATAGATCTTGGACTTGCTAGCCTCCAAAAGCACACAAGCCAATTCCTTAAAACTCTCCCTCTCTCTCTCTCTCTCACTCTCTCTCTCTCTCTCTCTCTCTTTCTCTCTCTCATAAAAAATGGGTAGAGAGGCAAATGGGCAGTATGTATTTTAATGTATTATATATTTAGTGTATTATGTATTATTATGTATTCTAATCTCCTACAGGTTCTGTTTCTTTGAGGAACCATGGCTAATACATGGTAATAGATTAATATTAGCTAAAACTATAAACAATGTCCATTTGTAGGTTACAATGAGGCATATTATTCCCTAACACTTTCTCCTCATTAAGGTAACCGACAAGTACAAATTAGGAATCAGAAAAAGAGATTGATGGCTTCGAAGATTAAAATATTCTATCACTTGACATTATGAGGAGGTTATTTTGCTACATAATGCACATTTTCCCTCACCCCCTTTTTCATAAACCTGATCATTCAGCTATTACTCCCTGTGCTAAAAGACAATGCATAGGGATCCCTCCTAAAAATGACACATCCCTCTTCAGGCCTGCTCCCTACCTCCTCTACTGGCTGATCAAGGAGCCCATCAGATACTGGACTTTCTTCCTTGTGGTAGAAGGTGCAAGCTGCAATAATTTACTTTTGACTCAGGAGGGAAGGTCCCAGAATACCTTTGACCACTGAATTCCTAAAACTTCATGGATATGACAAGTCCCTGAATCTTCGTAAGGTTTATCTCCCAGCCTCCAAGGTATGTGTGTCTTATAAAGGCCTCCTGTATGCTACCCACCTTGTTCATTCTGCCTAATTGTCTTAGTTCAGGCTGCTATAACAAATTATGACTGACTGGGTAGCTTAAATAAACAGAAATTTATTTCTTACAATTCTGGAGGCTAGAAGCACAAAACCAAGGTGCCAACATGATCTGGTTCTGGTGAGGGCCCTCTTCAGAGTTACAGACAGCCATCTTCTCACACTGTCTTCACACAATAAAAGAAGCAAGGAATTTCTCAGGGTCTCTTTTTAAAAGGTACTAATCCCATTCATGAGGTACTTGCCCTCATGATCTAATCAGCTGCCAAAGCCCCTACTTGCTGGTACCACCACATTAAGGGTTAAGATTTCAATATATGAATTTGATGGGACACAAACCTTCAGTCTACAGCACTGATCAACATACTGTCATCGACATGATACTTTAGCACGATTTTTTCAGGATGTCTAGATGAACCGGATTTCTTTGGACCATGAGAAGACTGAGGGAGAAAAAGTCGACATAGCCTGGGGAAAAACATAAATCTGTATTTTTGTCCACTCAGTGATAACTGTTTCTGATCCTCTTTTCTCATTGGGATAGCAGCCATATTAATCTAGCCTAGCATAAATACCATATCTGACATGACAGCTGCAACTGTGCTAGTACTTGGTCAAGCTTGCAGTAGTTTTAGTTATCCTCCCGGACCCATATGGTTTCTACAGAGGCCAGAGTGGTCAATCAAGTAGATATATAATATGACCACCACTTCTATATCCTTTAGATCTTCAACAGTGACATTCATCTCCACTATTCCCTGTCCCCCTATAATATGTGATTTTGCTTTTTATTTACTATCATGGCTGATATTGTGTAGGGTGATTTCAGGGGCTTCGTCCTGACCTTTCCACAACAATAGCTTTACCCAACAGGCTATGAATCCAAGGAGGGTGTTCTACCAACCACCAAGTATGGCAAAACCAGTTATACATTTAAGGACTGAAAAATGACCCCAGGTTTATCCATGAATCAAATGGATCTGCTGTAAACTGGGCCTTGTCCAGGACTCAATTCATTACCTGGCATCCCTTTTCCATGAAAATGCTTTGGTTCTCTGGGTATTAATGTCATGTCAGACTGTGTTCAGGATTTCTCCACTGATTTGTGTATTCTGCTCTCCCTACTATCCACTTAGCTGAAATAGCCATAGGGGATCATTACCATGTATATTTTCCATGGCACTATAGAGTCCTTTCATGAGAACTCAGTCACCTCTTAATTCTTTGCTCTGACCCTGACTCGGGTTTCGATATTGGGCAAGAGATTATGATTTTTTTTTTAACTGGGAACAACCATTCTCAGCTTCCAGATCTTCTGCCTTTGATTTGATTTGTCCTTGATTTCGTTGCTTAAGTCATTTCCTTGTTGGCCCCATGTTTTATTGATATTTATTAACTTTCTGTGAAGAAAGGCCATGACTGCCATTCCATCCTTACAAGTGATTATGATAATGACAATCCTCTGACTTCTGAAGGGTAAGTGCTGGGATTTGGCTTCTATTTTATTCAGGGTCCTATCATTCCTATCAGAACCCCAATTTCTATGACTATTTCTCCTACAGTGATTCCAGTGCCCTTCTCAAGGTGCTTTTTTTTTTTATAAGACCTTTGTAAATGGTGTGACCTTTGGACCTTCCCATAGAATGTAATTGTCAAGTAGGTCTTCCAGCCACATGTAGTAGATACAGGACATCAATCCTATGTTGCTGAGCCTTTCAATCCCTCCCTCTACTGTCTGCCACAGTAATTATGACATTTCAATTTCACTCAGCCTCAGCTATTTTATATTTCTTGCTTCTAGAACTCATTCCAGTAGCAGGATTGTCCTATCTCCTAACATCCCTGCCAGTGTCTTAAATCCTTTACCTCAGGAGAGATCAATAATCTTTTAATCAATCATCAATAAAGTATTAAATATCTTAATAATCGATAAACTCTCAATTAATTATACATATTAGACTGATGAACGAGAATGCTGGGAAGCCAGTCCCAATAATACCCCTCCAGCTTCCACTGCATACTCCTGCAGGTCTTTCCATTCCTCCTTCCTCAAGTGTAGCACCTTGCCAGCCCATCACCTCTCAAATTGGATTATGCTGTCACTTGGCCATAATTAAAGGCCTAGTAGCCAGGAGAGAGCAAGTTCTGAGAGAGAGGAATGTGTCACTCACTCTGCAGAAGTGATTCTGATGCATTATCTTTGAGCCCAAACAGGTATTCACTCTTAATAGGAAGTCGAGGGCCACTTCTCCATGCTAAGAAAGTTCAGGAGAGTCTGGGAAGCCAAACTTTGGGGGCATCCACCCATATGTCCTCATCCTATGTGTTAGGGTCCCAGATTCTTCTAATCAGAGCCCCAAACTTGATATAACATTCTGTTTTGTGGGACATTTAACTATCTTTGGAATTCAATCACTTTAACTCTTGAATAGGCTTGGTCCTCATTTTTATATGCCTCCCTGATGCAGGAGATAAAAGATTTTTTGTATACAAAGAACCCCTTTTGCTTACTTACCTAATTATTAATTGCCTGTTCATTATCTATCTGTGGCACAGAAACTCTTAAGGACATCCATCCTATTTCTTCATTCTTATAGCTTCTCTTTCCTCTTTGTGTCCCAAACACCCTGAAATGTTGTACACACCAACGCTTTCCCTACCCATGGTAGACACTAGCTCAACATAATATACCACCAGTGTAAGTTGTATGTGCTCCTCCCACCAATAGTGATAGGGTCCTCATTTCCAGCTGAGCAGTAAGTAATCCATCTCCAAAATCCTATTGTATCACCTACCTTTTCAGTCCATACCACCTCTGGTACCAGTTGTTACAGGTTGGGTTCTCCAGAAGCTATTCTGATACCAAATCATGGTACAATTTTTTTTAGGAATTAATATTTATAAACAGAAGCAGGGAAGAAGCAGACTTGAGCAGAAGTCAAAATACAATGCAACAAATCTCCTAACCAAACAGAGGGACAGCTCCACAGTGAGTCTTACACACCACAGTTATCCTGCTTCAGGCTTCAATGGCTAGGCTTTTTAACCCTACCCTACTTAATTACGGGTATGGGTTTCCCCAGTAAGGGAGTGACATTCAGTGAGGAAGCTGTCTACCATGGAGGCTGACCCTAACAGAGCTGAAAACCAGAAGTGCACTACACTCCCCACAGCCGGGCTCCACTTACATGAAGTGAGCTGGGTGGCACATCTCTGTCCACCACATGGTGGCAGTAGTGAAGGGACTGAGATGAGGTTATAAAAGGAAAATTCATCTGCCAAAATGATTGCAAGATATTGCTGTAAGTCAGCAAAATAAGAGGAAGATGTACAGGATTGGATTAGAAAATGTGAAGCTGATAGACCAAGCAAGTACTAAATTTTAGTTTGGGTTTTATTTAGTAATATGGTATAATTATTAGATTATGGGCTGGGCGCAGTGGCTCACGCCTGTAGTCCCAGCACTTTGGGAGGCCAAGGCGGGTGGATCACGAGGTCAAGAGATGGAGACCATCCTGGTCAACATGGTGAAAACCCCGTCTCTACTAAAAATACAAAAAGTTAGCTGGGCATGGTGGCGTGTGCCTGTAATCCCAGCTACTCAGGAGGCTGAGGCAGGAGAATTGCCTGAAACCAGGAGGTGGAAGTTGTGGTGAGCCAAGATCACGCTATTGCACTCCAGCTGGGTAACAAGAGTGAAACTCCATCTCAAAAAAAAAAAAAAAATTATTAGATTATGGATTCAACTCTAAAAGCTGAAGCAGCTGGAAGTTGCTTGTTTCTCATCTAATTTGATAGAAACTTAAACTCAGAGGTGGTCTAAGCTAGATTTTGGCCCCTATATTGTAAACAAAGATTTCCTGTCAACCAAGGACTTCACAAGATAGAAATCCTGTGTAGATTTACCATATAGGAGCCAGATAATCACCACCAACCTTCAACTATCCTATTAAAGGATGCAGAAGGCACAATCTCCCCATCAAGACAGAGGAGAGGAGTATGTCAACGACTATGAAGTGCTGGAGTAGTTTTCCATATAGCACAATGCTGGTGAAAGATACTCAAGATTAAATGCCCCCCCTAAATTCAATAGTGTATTAATGCATTCTCACATTGCTATAAAGAAATGCCTGAGACTGGGTAATTTATAAAGAAAAAGGGTTTAATTGGAACACAGTTCTGCAGGCTATACAGGAAGCATGATGCTGGCATCTACTCAGCTTCTGAGGAGGCCTCAGGAAACAACAATTATAGCAGAAGTCTCTCACTTATGAGTAAGAGTATGCAATGTTTGATTTTCGATTCCTGAATTACATTACTTAGAATAATACTCTCCAAACCCATCCAGGTTGATGTGAATGCCATTAATGCATTCCTTCTAATGGCTGAGTAGTATTGCATCATATATACATATATATATACACATATATATACATATACACACATTCATATTTATATACACATATATGTGTATGTATATATATATATACACACACACATTACTGGATATGGGTTTCCCCAGCAAGGGAGTGACATTCAATAAGTGACACACACACACACACACACACACACACACATACACACATACGCTTACATAGTTTCTTTACCCACTCGTTGATTGATGGGCATTTGGGCTGGTTCCGCATATTTGCAATTGTGAACCGTGCTACTATAAACGTGTGTGTGAACTATCTTTTTTGTATAATGACATTTTTTTCCCTCTGGGAAGATACCCAGTAGTTGGATTGCTGGATCAAATAGTCGTTCTACTTTTAGTTATTTAAGGAATCTACACACTGTTTTCCATTTAGTTTACACTCCCACCAGCAGTGCAGAAGTGTTCCTTTTACACTGCATCCACACCAACACCTATTATTTTATTTTTTTTATTTTGATTTTGATAATGGGAATCCTTAAGGGAATAAGGCAGTATTGCATTGTGATTTTTTATTTGCATTTCCTCATCATTAGTGACATTGAGCATTTTTCCCATATATCCGTTGGCCATTTGTATATCTTTCGAGAATTGTTAAGAAATAAATTCAGCAAAGTTATAGAATACAAAATTAATGTGCCCAAATCAGTAGCTTTGCTATACACCAACAGCAGCCAAATGAGAAAAAGCAATTCCATTAGCACAAAGGAAACTTCTCACCAATCTCAAACTCTTTCTTTAACCTCATTCAGGATGCATTTTTACTATAAAAACAAGTTCCTAAGAAGAACACAGGAATGAGGAAGAATACAAGACAAGCTGGAGGCTGCAAGGGAAAAGAAAAACAAGTCATATCCAGCTTGTGATACAATCTCAGGCCAAGCACCCATGGATGGAATCACTCAACAGGCTCTGGAAGAAAACAGACTGTCAGGTCCACAGTGGTGCCACTAGATGGAGCATAAGTGAAGCAGTGACTGATACCTGTGCTAAATATACTGATGTTCTGAGATTATTGGGGTTGGGGGAGGAGATTGCAGACAGAGAGAAGAAGACCGCATAAAATGGGGCAATTAATAGATATGTGTACTGCACAGGCAAGTGGAGTGGTTAGTACAAGAGCAAAGATAGCAGGAGTGTACAATGAGGCTGTTTCTTGGGAAACTAGGGAGCAGCTGAAAGACAGCAGAATTACATAAGAATTCCATTGATATTTCCAATCAGCCATGGCAATTCAAGAGAAAGCCCGTGCAAAATTTGGGACCAGATGTTTGTGGCATTAAGAAAAGTTAGGGCAACTCATCCTTCCTTTCTCCAATAACAAAAAAAAAATAAAAAACCTTAAATAGAGTGGACAACAATTTCCAGCACAGAATGCAAGGCCACTGTGAATTGGCTGGCCTCTATACAAGCAAGGCACTGTTTTAACTGTGGCTGCTAGTCCAGTTCTTTCCAGGCTGCTGTTTTCCTTCTAAGTGACTTGATGTTACTTCTGAGTATATGTCATGGGTCCATACATTGCATATTTTTTACTTCTTCTAACCACAAATATGGAAGGATGCTCACTAAAATGGAAGCTCTCACTAGATAGTTCTAAGCAAAGTTTGGAGAATTAGTTGCCTCCTTTTTTTGGGTTCATAGTTTCTTTGCCTATAATCAGTTGTCAGGATCTCTGTTGAGAATCTCCAGCCTGTTTCTGCCTACGCCCATGAATATTTCTCAGCCTAATTCACTAGAAGGCTTAACCCAGAGCTTCTCCCTGACTTCTGGAAGCTCAAGGCTTTTTATACTACTTGTCACCAACACTCTGTTCCAGCATATCCCCAGATGATTAAAACTTCTAAAGCAGTAGACTTTTATTATTCTGAGAAGTATCCTCTATCAACATACCAAACTGATGAGGGATATGTAAAATGTACAGAAAGTCCTTTCTCCCACATTAAGGCACTTCCCCAGCAGGAAATAAGAATGCAATTAGTCATAATAGAAGCTCATTAAACTTGACTAGGATTTTAACAGGGAAAGCTGACAATTAATTACTTAAAGTCCATTAAGCTCCCATGTCAGTATAACCTTTAATATGAAGCATGGCATGTATTGTTACCCACAAATTTTTATATCTAAAATTGAGATTTGACCCTTGATCTATGCTCCAATCCATAACAATATTTGGCATATGAGCAAAGGCCACTTTTAGTTTTTTAAAAACTTGTTTAATTATTATGAATTTTGTAATAATTTTATTCTAGCTCATTTGTAACGAAGCCTGATTCTACTAATATAAAGGATAAAATGTACTGGGAGATTGAATTTAAAACTTCTACAAGGTATTTTTCCACTGAACCTGATTCATCCAAAAATCCTCTTATCTATAAAATAAATAAGAATACTGACCAACAAAAAAGTAGTCAGAATCAACCATTGCACAACTACAGAAATTAACAAAAGGCTTGCAACAATCTGGGAATATTTAAAAAAAAAAAAACAGCTCAATCCTATTAAGAACAGTAGGTTTCTAGTTTTAGACCTTCCCTTTTCCCAGCTCCTCTTTCAGCTCAGTCACAACCTCAAAAATCAATAACCTATAATCATAGTGAAAACCAGCAGCCTGTCACACACTGGAGAAGGTAGAATGGGGTTGGAGCTCCTTCAAAGCATATTCACAGAAAATTGTTATTATGTTAATTGCCTGTTAGTTCCACAGAAGAGTCCACTTACAGGTCTGTCTTCATTTTACCTTACTAAGAACTCTCCCCTGTGAAAAATGCTTCCCTGCACCCCCCCCACCCCACCCCCACAAGTGTTTGTTGAAAACACTAAGAGGCAATTGTATAACATTGCACCTGCCTGAAGTGATGGATAACAGTATGGCAAACAACAGACTAATTAAAAAGCTTAGGCCGGGCGCCGTGGCTCACGCCTATAATCCCAGCACTTTGGGAGGCCAAGGAGGGTTGATCACGAGGTCAAGAGATTGAGGCCATCCTGGTCAACAAGGTGAAACCCCATCTCTACCAAAAATACAAAAATTAGCTGGGCATGGTGGTGTGTGCCTGTAGTTCCAGCTACTTGGGAAGCTGAGGCAGGAGAATAGCTTGAACCCAGAAGGCGGAGGTTGCGGTGAGCCGAGATAGTGCCATTGCACTCCAGTCTGGGTAACAACAGCGAAACTCCATCTCAAAAAAAAAAAAAAAAAGCTTAAAGGGGGTCAGGTGTGGTGGCTCATGCCTGTAATCCCAGCACTTTGGGAGACCAAGGCAGGTGGATCATGAGGTCAGGAGTTCAAGACCAGCCTGGCCAACATGGTGAAACCCCATCTCTACTAATACAAAAAATTAGCTGGGCATGGTGGCAGATGCCTGTAAACCCAGCTACTCAGGAGGCTGAGGCAGGAGAATTACATGAATCTGGAAGGTGGAAGTTGCAGTAAGCCAAGATTGTGCCACTGCACTCCAGCCTCGGTCGGAGAGCCAGACTCCATCACAGAAGAAAAAAAAAGCTTAAAGGGAAAGCTGGAAGATAAGGTGTTCATAGGAACCTTGAAAAGCTGTTACATATCCCTGAGACTATAGAAGCCACTTACATATATAAAGCTGTGTGCATGTACAGGGCTCTGCATATGCTTGCAAAATACCTGATAACCCTCTAACTGTATCCTCTGGCTAGTCTTGATGTTCTGCACAAACAGGAAGTGAAGGCTAAGGCAGAGTTGTCAACTACCCAGTTGCATGTCAAATGCATGCACCCAAGACACACAGAACTGCTTAGCAAAGATTGATTAATTCCAGACATTTAAGGGAATTTCTGTTCAATCATGTGTTGATCACTAAACTAACCAGACATGTCAGTGGCCACACATGAGAAAAAGAAGTTTACAAAATTATTTCCCAAAATTCACTAAACAAACAAACAACAAAAAACAGCAACAACAAACCCTGGAGAGTGGGGAAGAATCTGAATTCCAGAGTTGCCACACTGTATTATCTTAAATGTCCAATTTTCAACAAAAAAGTATAAGTCATGCAAAGAAACAAGAAAGCATGGCCCATACACAACATATACACAAAAAAAGAGTCAATAGAAACATTTCCTGAGGAAGACCAAATATAGACAAAGACTTTAAATCAACTATTTAAACATGTTCAAAGTACTAAAGGAAACCATATTTAAAGAGCTACAGGAAAGTCTGAAAAAAGTTTCATCAAATAATAAAATTAATGGAAATTATTTTCTTAAAGAACTAAATATAAATTCTGAAGTTGAAAACTAACCAAAATAAAAAATTCACTAGAGGAGCTCAACAGCAGATTTGAGCAGGAAGAAAGAATCTGCAAATTTTCCAAATAAGTTGATTGAGATTATTCAGTATAAGGAAAGAGAATAAACAAGATGAATAGAGCCTCAGAGTCCCATAGGACATTATTAAGTTACCAACATATGCATATTAGAAGTCTGAGAGAGAGAATAAAAATGAGCAGAAAAAATATTTTAAAAAATAATGGGGGGAGGACTCAAGATGGCGCTGTGAGAACAACCCAGGATTGAAGCTCTCGCTGGATGCATGAAGAGGGTGAGTCAGGGACGCATTTCCAGATGGATCTTAGTTGCCCACAGAACGGGGAAATTCCCAGGTATAAAAGAGACGCAGGATGCCAGGCAGAGGCCTAGGCTGGTGTAGCTGGCAGCCGGTGCAGCTGCGGCCCACACCGGAGCACAGAGGCTCTCCACAGCAATCCATACAAAAGCGCACTGTTACGGGTGCCCTGTTGAACCAGCAAACTGAGACCTGAGAGGGCTGAACTTGAGACTGAACGGGAATTGGACAGTGAGCCAGCCCAGGAAATCCCAGGGAAACAGCATTTGGGGTAGCGCAGTGCGACAAACAAAACAGCGATTCCAAAAGCTCCCAGTGAGGAGGTTTTCTTAAAGCACAGCTCTGTGGGGGAGGGGCGTCCACCATTACCGAGGCAATCAGCCCCTACTGAGGTACAGGCCCATTGCTGACGCAGCCTGCCATTGCCGAGGCAACCCGGTACAACAGAGAGACTCCGCCGCAGGGCGTAGCCCGTGGCAAAAAGGTGGAGACTGCAGCAGAAGGGCAGAGCCTGCAGCAACAGCATGAACCTCACACCAGCAGGGCGGAGCCTCGGCAGACAAATAGTGACTAGACTGCCTCCTAGCTGGGCAGGACAGCAAGGCGGACACTCACAAGGAAAGCCCCAACCCCCCCCGAGACAGAGCTGCTGAGAAAAAAAGGGTTTTTTTTATGAGTTATGTTGCAGCAGAATTAAACATAGCAGCCTAACAGCCCTGAATGAACAACAGAGCTCAGAGCTCAGCACTTGAGCTCCTACAAAGTAAAGACTGTCTCCTCAAGCAGCTCACTGACCCCTCTATATCCAAAACTGACATTTGGCAGGCATCATTCTGAAACAAATATAGTAGAAAAAGAAACTGGTAGCATCCCTCGCTGTTCCACAGCTGCTATAGGTGCACCCCAGACAAGCAGGGCCTGGAGTGGACCTCAGCAGTCATACAGCGAAGGAGCTAGACTGCTAGAAGGAAAACCAAGTAAGAGAAACAATTCATCATCAACAATCTGGATGTCCACTCAGAGACCCAATCGAAAAGTCAGCAACTACACAGACGACAGGTGGATAAACCCACAAAGATGGAAAGAAACCAGTGCAAAAAGGAGGAAAACACCCAAAACCAGAACACCTCGCCACCTAGAAAGGACCAAAGCTCCTCACCAGCAAGGGAACAAAGCCAGATGGAGAATGACTATAACGAAATGACGGAATTAGACTTCAGAAGGTGGATAATGAGAAACTTTTATGAGCTAAAAGAACATGTTTTAAATCAATGCAAAGAAACTAAGAACCTTGAAAAAAGATTTCAGGAAATGATAACAAGAATGGATACCTTAGAGAGGAATATGAATGAATTAAAGGAGCTGAAAAACACAATACGAGAACTTCACGAAGCATGCACAAGTTTCAGTAGCCAAATTGACCAAGCAGAAGAAAGAATATCAGAAGTCGAGGATCAACTCAATGAAATAAAACGAGAAACCAAGATCAGAGAAACAAGCGCAAAAAGGAATGAACAGTCTCCAAGATATGTGGGACTATGTGAAGAGACCTAACCTACGTTTGATAGGTGTACCAGAATTTGACGAAGAGAATGAATCCAAGCTGGAAAATACTCTTCAGGACATCATCCAGGAAAATTTCCCCCACCTAGCAAGACAGGCCAACACTCAATTGCAGGAAATACAGAGAACACCACAAAGATATTCCGCAAGAACAGCAACCCCAAGGCACATAATCGTCACATTCAACAAGGTTGAAATGAAGGAGAAAATACTAAGGGCAGCCAGAGAGAAAGGTCGGGTCACACACAAAGGGAAGCCCATCAGACTCACAGCAGATCTCTCGGCAGAAACACTACAAGCCAGAAAAGAGTGGGGGCCAATATTCAACATTCTTAAAGAAAAGAACTTTCAACCCAGAATTTCATATCCAGTCAAACTGAGCTTCAGAAGTGAAAGAAAAATAAAATCCTTTGTGAACAAGCAAGTACTCAGAGATTTTGTCACCACCAGGCCTGCTTTACAAGAGCTCCTGAAAGAGGCACTACACATAGAAAGGAAGAACCGGTACCAGCCATTCCAAAATCACACTAAATGCTAAAGACCATCAACATAATGAAGAATCTACAACAACTAACGGGCAAAACAGCCAGCTAGCATCAAAATGGCTGTATCAAATTCACACATAACAATATTAACCCTAAATGTAAATGGACTAAATGCACCAATCAAAAGACACAGACTGGCATATTGTATAAAAAGCCAAAACCCATCAGTGTGCTGTATCCAGGAAACCCATCTCACATGCAAGGATACACAAAGGCTCAAAATAAAGGGATGGAGGAAGATTTACCAAGCAAATGGAGAGCAACAGAAAGCAGGAGTTGCAATTCTCATCTCTGATAAAATTGACTTTAAAGCAACAAAGATCAAAAGAGACAAAGAAGGCCATTACATAATGTTAAAAGGATCAATACAACAAGAAGAGCTAACGGTCTTAAACATATATGGACCCAATACAGGAGCACCGAGATACATAAGGCAAGTTCTTAATGACTTACAAAGAGACTTAGACTCCCACACAATAATAGTGGGAGACTTTAACACTCCACTGTCAATACTAGACAGATCAACCAGACAGAAAATCAACAAGGATATCCAGGGCTTGAACTCAGACCTGGAGCAAGCAAACCTGATAGACATTTACAGAACTCTCCACCCCAAATCCACAGAATACACATTCTTCTCAGCACCACACCACACCTACTCTACAATTGACCACATAATTGGAAGTAAAGCACTGCTCAGCAAATGCAGAACAACTGAAATCATAACAAACAGCCTCTCTGACCATAGTGCAATCAAGTTAGAACTCAGAATTCAGAAACCAACCCAGAACCACACAGCTTCATGGAAACTGAACAACTGGCTCTTAAATGTTGACTGGATAAACAATGAAATGAAGGCAGAAATAAAGAAGTTATTCGAAACCAATGAGAACGAAGACAAAACATGCCAGAATCTCTGGGACACATTTAAAGCAGTCTCTAGAGAAAAGTATATAGCAATAAGTGCCCATATGAGAAGAATGGAGAGATCCAAAATTGACACCCTATCGTCAAAATTGAAAGAGCTAGAGGAGCAAGATCAAACAAACTCAAAACCCAGCAGAAGACAAGAAATAACTAAGATCAGAGCTGAACTGAAGGAGATTGAGACACGAAAAATCCTTCAAAAAATCAATAAATCCAAGAGCTGGTTTTTTGAAAAGATCAACAAAATAGACAGACCACTAGCCAGATTGATTAAAAAGAAAAGAGAGGACAACCAAATAGATGCAATAAATAATGATAAAGGGGAAATCACCACAGATTCCACAGAAATTCAAACCATCATCAGAGAATATTACAAACAACTCTATGCACATAAACTAGTAAACCTGGAAGAAATGGATAAATTACTGGACTCCTGTGTCCTCCCAAGCCTCAACCAGGAGGAAGCTGAAACTATGAATAGACCAATAACAAGGGCAGAAGTCAAGGCAGCAATTAAGAGCCTACCACAAAAAAAGCCCAGGTCCAGATGGGTTCACAGCCGAATTCTACCAGACACACAAAGAGGAGCTGCTACCATTCCTTCTGAAACTATTCCAAATAATACAAAAAGAGAGAATCCTTCCCAAATCATTTTGTGAGACCAACATCATCCTGATACAAAAACAAGCAGAGATCCAACAAGAAAAGAAAACTTCAGACCAATATCCATGATGAACATAGATGCAAAAATCTTCAATAAATTCTTGGCAAGCCGATTGCAACAGCAAATCAAAAAACTTATTCATCATGATCAAGTAGGATTCATCCCGGGGATGCAAGGCTGGTTCAACATAAGCAAGTCTATAAACATAATTCACCACATAACCAGAACCAAAAACAAAAACCACACGATTATCTCAATTGATGCAGAGAAGGCATTTGACAAAATTCAACAGCCCTTTATGCTAAAAACCCTCAATAAACTCGGTATCGATGGAACGTATCTCAGAGTAATAAAAGCTATTTACGACAAACCAACAGCCAATATCATACTTAATGGGCAAAAACTGGAAGCATTCCCTTTGAAATCCGGCACTAGACAAGTATGCCCTCTGTCACCACTCCTATTCAATATAGTACTCGAAGTTCTAGCCTCAGCAATCAGGCAAGAAAAAGAAATAAAGGGTATTCAAATAGGAAAGGTGGAAGCCAAATTGTCTCTATTTGCAGACGACATGATAGTATACCTAGAAGACCCCATCGCCTCAGCCCAAAAACTCCCAAAACTGATAAGCAACTTCAGCAAAGTCTCAGGATATAAAATCAATGTGCAAAAATCACAAGCCTTCCTCTACACCAATAACAGACTTAAAGAGAGCCAAATCAAGAACGAACTACCATTCACAATTGCTACAAAAACAATAAAATACCTTGGAATACAACTCACAAGAAACGTAAGGGACCTCTTAAAGGAGAACTACAAACCACTGCTCAACGAAATCAGAGAGGACACAAACAGATGGAGAAACATTCCATGTTCATGGTTAGGAAGAATTAATATCGTGAAAATGGCTATACTGCCCAAAGTAATTTACAGAATCAACGCTATCCCCATCAAGCTACCATTGACTTTCTTCACAGAACTGGAAAAAACCACCATGAACTTCATATGGAACCAAAAGAGAGCCCGCATAGCCAAGTCAATTCTAAGCAAAAAGAACACAGCGGGGGGCATCACACTACCGGATTTCAAACTATACTACAAGGCTACAGTAATCAAAACAGCATGGTACTGGTACCAAAACAGAGATATAGACCAATGGAACAAAACAGAGGCACCGGAGGCAACACAACATAGCTACAACCATACAATCTTTGATAAACCCGACAAAAACAAGCAATGGGGAAAGAATTCCCTGTTCAACAAATGGTGCTGGGAAAACTGGCTAGCCATGTGCAGAAAGCAGAAACTGGACCCCTTCCTGACACCTTACACTAAAATTAACTCCAGATGGATTAAAGAGTTAAACATAAGTCCTGGCACCATAAAAACCCTAGAAGGAAATCTAGGCAAAACCATTCAGGACATAGGAGTAGGCAAGGACTTCATGACCAAAACACCAAAAGCATTGGCAACAAAAGCCAAAATAGACAAATTGAACCTAATAAAACTCCACAGCTTCTGCACAGCAAAAGAAACAGTCTCTAGTGTGAATCGGCAACCAACAGAATGGGAAAACATTTTTGCAGTTTACCCATCTGACAAAGGGCTGATATCCAGAATTTACAAAGAACTCAAACAGATTTACAGGAAAAAAACAAACAAGCCCATTCAAAATTGGGCAAAGGATATGAACAGACACTTTATGAAAGAAGACATATATGAGGCCAACAATCATATGAAAAAATGCTCATCGTCACTGGTCATCAGAGAGATGCAAATCAAAACCACATTGAGATAGCATCTCATGCCAGTTAGAATGGCGATCATTGAATAATCTGGAGACAACAGATGCTGGAGAGTATGTGGAGAAAAAGGAACACTTTTACACTGTTGGTGGGAGTGTAAATTAGTCCAACCATTGTGGAAGGCAGTGTGGCGATTCCTCAAGGTCTTAGAAATAGAAATCCCATTTGACCCAGCAATCCCATTACTGGGTATATATCCAAAGGATTATAAATCGTTCTACTCTAAGGACACATGCACACGAATGTTCATTGCAGCACTGTTTACAATAGCAAAGACCTGGAATCAACCCAAATGCCCCTTGATGATAGACTGGATTGGGAAAATGTGGCACATATACACCATGGAATATTATGCAGCAATCAGAAGTGATGAGTTCGTGTCATTTGTAGGGACATGGATGAATCTGGAGAACATCATTCTCAGCAAACTGACACAAGAACAGAAAATGAAACACTGCATATTCTCACTCATAGGCGGGTGATGAAAAATGAGAACACATGGACACAGAGAGGGGAGTACTAAACACTGGGGTCTATTGGGGGGAAAAGGGGAGGGCCAGTGGGAGGGGGAGGTGGGGAGGGATAGCCTGGGGTGAAATGCCAAATGTGAGTGAAGGGGAGAAAGCAAACAAAACACACTGCCATGTGTGTACCTATGCAAATGTATTGCATGCTCTGCACATGTACCCCAAAACCTAAAATGCAATAAATAAATAAATAAATAAACAAACTTTGGTATATCCAGACAAAAAATAATAATCATCATCATAATAATAATGACCAGCCAGGCACTGTGGCTCATGCCTCTAATCCCAGCCCTTTGGGAGGCCAAGGCAGGCAGATTACTTGAGGTCGGGGAGTTTGAGAAGAGTCTGGCCAACATGACAAAACCCCGTCTCTACTAAAAATGCAAAAATTAGCCAGTCTTGGTGACCAGAGCCTGTAATCCCAACTACTCATAAGGCTGAGGCAGGAGAATTGCTTGAACCTTAAGAGGTGGAGGTTGCAGAGAGCCAAGATCACACCACTGCACTCTAGCAGCCTGGGTAACAGAGTAAAACTCTGCCTCAAAAAATTAATAATAATCCAAAACTTCGAAATTTAATTTTAAAATATTAATTTACATGTCCAAGAAGCTGAAGGAACTTCAACCAGGATACACTCAAAGACAGAATTAAAATATTCTAAAACTGGTTGTTGTGATAGTTGTACAACCTTAAATGTACAAAAAGCTATGGAATCGTGCTCTTTATATTTGTAAATTGTATGGTATGTTAATTATATCTCAAAAAAGCTTTTTTAAAAAGAAGAGAATGAGGTACCAACACATCCGTACAATATGGATGAATCCTTAAAACATTATTCTAAGTGAAAAAAACCGGTCACAAAAAGCCCCTTCCATATAGCCCTCTCACATGAAATGTTCATAACAGACAATTTCATAGAGATAGAAACTAGATTGTGCTTGCAGAAGTTGAGTGGGAGGGACTTACTGACAATGGGCATGGGATTTCTTTTGGGGGTGATAACAATGTTCTACAATTAAATCGTGGTAATGGTTACACAGTCTTGTGAATTTGCAAAAAAAAAAAAAAAAAAAAAAAAAGCCCTGAACTGTAAGTGCTCAAAGGGTGAACTTTATGGTATATAAGTTATATCTCCACGTTTATAAAAGCAACTTCAACCTCCCCAATAACTTCAGTAGTGGAAAAAATGTAAAACCATTTTAATGGTTGTACATGTTTATGAGCATGTTTGTGCTGGAAAATTGGTTCTGAAATGTTTCTTTTAATTCAAGATGATAGCTAGTTGTCCTAATACCTTTTACTATTTCATGTGTTTTCTACTTATAGGACATGCAACCAGAATAATATGTATTTTGGGGTATAATTAGCTTTCATTTATTTCTCTTATTTTTAGCATTTCTTTAGAACAACTCCAACACCTCATTAGGAGATAGTTATTTCTTTGGAAAATGCTCTTTCTCTTTTTTTTAATCTATGAAAAGTTTCAGAAAAAAGAACCAGTAATACACGTATTTTAAAAGGCATGACTAAGTGTCAAGGGTAGATTGTTTAAGATAGCATGCAGAGCTTGACCAGGACAACTCTGCTTATCTTCAGGAATTCCTGGGATTCTGGCACTGACTCAGCCAAGACAGGATAGTAAGCTAATGATTAATGATGTGCTGCTTAGAGTTCCAATTCTGCAGGTGGCAGCCAGGACCAGTTTGTTTACTGATGGCTTATACCCAGTATAACCAGTTAGATTCTGGCTTGGCAACATGACCAAGAGAGACATAAAAGACCCTGTAGAAAAATTTTAAGTACCTTTCCCAAAACAAAGATTCATCATCACACAATTCTTGGTAATTCATTTTGGAGACATTGCATATCCCGATATAAACAAGAAAGACACTGGGGAGTTGCACTTGGAAGTTTCTTGGACCCCTGATGCTTCCTTGCAATCTCTTGTTCCTGCTTTACTGTATCCTCTACCTTTATTGAATATGCTCTTTAAGGCCTTGTGAGTGTTTCAATTGTCTAGCCTAATGCAATCTCTTTTTATAAGTAATGCATTCCATACTGCAGATCTTTTTTATAAAAAGTAAAGGAGCAGCAGCCTCAAATTCTATTCAAGTGAGATTCTCAAAACCCTATGAGTAAATATGAATAACGTATAGTACCACCCTTGGGACAGTGCCAATATACCCAGCAGTTGTTCGTGAATAGAGATGCCAAAGAGAATACGGCCCATCACCAAACCTAGAAATCCAAATCTGGTTGTCCAATCCAAACCACAAAAACTGTTGCATTCCACAGACGAGGACACAAGAGTTATATTTATGGAAGAAAAGCTTTTACTGCTCAAGAACTTTCTCAGTGATGCCTGAAATTAAAGGTCAAGAAACAACCCAAGAATCTAACAATCTACTCTTGAGTACCATCCCCCCTTCCCCCATTATTTAGACCATAGGTCTAAGTCAGAGATTCTAATAATCTCCTCAAGTACTTTGGCAAATTCATCACAAACATCTCCTGTTAATATATGGGTAGAGAAATGTTTGGGGTTAAAATTTACCTGAACTATCCTGGAGCCTAAACATCCAGTTCAGGAGAACAAGGTCATCAAAAATCTCACCCACACAACTCACAGTCATGTCCTGTACTACACTTGTGCTACAGAGATATGACTATGCATGAGGATGGCCTGACCAGAGCCATCCTCATACATAGTCATATCTCTGTAGCACAAGTGTTCAAATTTCTCCAAATTTTACCACTAAAAAGATATCAGAGGCACATGGATCCATACTTTCATGGCTTAGATGTTTCCCCTGCTTTGGCTGAGCTCATGCTATCAAGAAGGTACCAAGGGAAAGGCACCATTCTTTGAACTTAAATCACCAGACCCACCTCTTCTGGTTGCTATTTAACCAGTCTGGTCATCCACTCTCATTTATTCTGTCATCCTTTCTACCCAAAGTATAACCAGTTGAACAGTGTAGATAGTCACCACCCTAGAGTATTTCAACAATGTCCTGGCTCTGGATTCTCTAATCTTCTCCCTAACAAAGACTACATATGGGGTTGTATTAGTCACTCACCTCCCTCCCACCCCTGGCAATGTTCTGTTCTTCACTACAAGGAACTATTAAGCTTAAGACTCAAGAATTCAGCCAGCAAATAGTCCTTCTCACTTGCTTACAAAATAAGCAAGTTTACAAGGGAAAGTCCTGAGGCAGGTCTTCTAAAGCTGGAAAATAATTTGAATCCCTACACACAAATTAAGCAGAGAGAATTGAAGCTGATGAGGCATTTAAGTGGGCAATAAAAATCTGGAGTCAGTGGAGGGAGAGCCATGCAAAGGGAGATGAAATATGTAACACTTGGGGGAATCTCCCAGGCAGGAACCTAACTAATCTAAGCAACCCTCTAACCTAAAACAGGTTTTCTTCCTCCTTTACTCCATTTAGGCTGTTATGAGGAATTACCAAAAACTGGATAGTTTAGAAATATAAGAAATGTATTTCTCACAGTTCTGGAGCCTTGGAATGTGTCCAAGATCCAGACACATTCACAGTCTGATGAGGACCCACTTTCTGGATCATTTCTCATTGAAATAATTTCTTCCTACTGTGCCCTCACCTGGTAGAAGAAGCAAAGAATGTCTCAGACCTTTCTTATAAGGACACTAATCTCATTCGTGGGGGGCTCTACCTTCATGGCCTAATCACCTTCCAAAGGCATCACTTCCTCATCACATCATATTGGGAGTAGGAGTTCAACATATGAATTTGGGGGAGACACAAACATTCAGACCACAGCACTTCCTTTGTCAGTACTTATTGACAAAGCCTAAGAGGTAATAAACAGATGGGGAATAAAAAGGGGAATCAAGTAACTTTTCTCTCAAGGTCAAGTGCCTTTTGGAAAGGAAAAAGAACAATCCCTCGAAGACCTTCTTTGAAGACAAGATTTAGAATTTAGCCCTTATATCCTGAGAACTTACACCATCTCACCTAGAAAAAAAAATTTTTAAGTGAAGAGGAGAAAGAAAAAAAGAAAAATCAGTTTTAGTTTCCACAAGTCTTGACTCAAGACACATCCAAATCAAGTCTCTTCCCAAATAACTTCTAATCCACTTCATTATAGTTTGCTTAAAAACCTAGAAAAGGCCAGGAGCAGTTGCTCATGCCTGTAATCCCAGCACTTTGGGAGGCTGAGGCAGGTGGTTCACAAGGTCAGGAGTTTGAGATCAGCCTGGCCAGCATGGTGAAACTCCATCTCTGCTAAAGATACAAAAAATTAGCCGGGCATGGTGGTGGGCGCCTGTAATCCCAGCTATTTGGGAGGCTGAGGCAGGAGAATCGCTTGAACCCAGCAAGCAGAAGTGGCAGTGCACCGAGATCGCAACATTGCACTCCAGCCTGAGCGGCAGAGCAGGGCTCCAATCTCAAGAAGAAGAAAAAAAAATCTTGACGATATACCTGCTTCACCTGGCAAAGTGATGAGGGTGGTTCTAATTGGCTAACAGCCTCGAATACTTGATAGTGTCCCTGGACTAATTAATTTTATTAAACACATTTGAGCTGGGTTCTAGTTATGTGCTGCTTAGAGATTCACTTATTCCTTCATTCAGCAAATACCTATATAATTTTAATGTGCATGGTGCTGTTCTAAGCACCAGCGATCAATTATGAAAAATACGGAAAATCAGTATGTTCAGGTACCTCATACCCCTTTGAGTTAGTAATCTTTAACTGAGAAGGTGCACACAGTGGAGGTAAGCCTGATGACGGGTTTAGTATCACGAATCTTATAAAAAGAAAGATAATCCCCAGATTTAGGCTTGGGAAACACACAATCGTTCCTGTGTATGTTTCCCCTAGATTTCTAAATTTTCTCTTATGTCTTCCAAACTGTGTCCCCTCATCCAACTTGTGTCCTCTCAGCTCTGGGCTTGACTCTACATATTCAGGTCCATGTTCATAATCCCTGCAGCTCCATACGGTTGTGAGGAAGGTCAAATATTTTAATGGAAGGTGAAATTATTGTTATAATCTCTTACTAATTTGACCCTTGGCAATAGTACGGCCAAGGTCCATTCCTGTTTAGCCCTGCAGTACTCTCTTCACTTTTCCATCAGAGAGCCAACCACTCTCTAGTCTTGGAGATTTGTAAAGCTGTTTTCCCAGGCCATGATGTTGACACAGCTGCTCATGATACCCATATCCTGGGATTCCCCTGTCTGTTCTCTGCATTTTGTGTATGTAATAAGAACTTCCATCATTTTATTCCATAAGTACACTGACCAAAGTGGCTTAAGATCAGTAATGTAAATTCGTTTTTCTGTTTTGTTTGTTTGTTTTCACCTGGATTCTCACTACATGTTGAACAAAGATCGTAGTCTCCCTTTAATTCCCATCCATATGTAGACACAAAACTAGTCTTAAGAATCCCTTATAACAGCATGGATGTGCTAAAACTCAAAAACACTAAAACAGGTAAACACAGATGGCGCAAGAACCGTGAAACAGCATTAGGTATATTCCTCATCTGACTGCAACCAGGAGTATCTATCCTCTAAGTAGGAGTCACTTTAAATCCTAAACAATGGCACACTAACCATGCAGTAAGTGAAATATTCGCCTTTGATGAAGTTACCCACATAGCATTAATGAGCCATCTGCTTCCTCCGGCACTCACATCCACTTCAGTGAACCTAACATCCCTTCATGACCTCATGCTTTTTCAGTGATACCCCTATCTACAGTAACTTGACTTCTAAAGCTTAGGAGTAGCACCTAATGTTCCTTCATTAACTTCCATCTCCCATTTACAGCCCCCAATTGCATTACAGTGATTCACATATTGCTTTAAGAAATGCCAGGGGACACACAGCGACTCTCTCATGTTCCCCACATTCCTCTCCTTTTTTCCTTATGGAAATACTAATGTCCTCCATGTGTCATTTTAGTGAGTTCCCCAGGTTTTCCCTAGTATGATCCAAAGCAGGAATCGCTCAAGTTATGAGGGACTTTCCTGAAGACACTGGCATGTACAGGGTTAATAGGTTTTTCCTCAGAGAGGCTTCCAGGTGTTTCAAGCTGCCATCCAAGCTTTCAGGCAATCAAGATTTTTCCCAGTCTACTTAGTGCGGTTTCAAACACTAAGGAGGATTTTAAACTGCTGGTGGATGAATACGAGTATGTTTTTAGAGGCATAAAATTAAATGTGTTTGTTGGTTCCTTCTTCTTACAGTGGCTTCAAACACTCAGTTTCCCTCCTTTTGTTTGGTTGTGTAGGAAGCCACTTTCTAATCCCTAGACTGAGGTGGTATGGGCATTGCAAGTAAGAAAAATGGGAATTTCTGGAGGTATGTCCATTTAAACGGTTGGTATGGAAACAGAGCTGATTGTGAAAGCAGTATTTCCATAGGGTAGTCTAAAGGAAAGAGGGCAGCTTGGATGAACCAGTAGTCTGCACTTGAGACTAAAGCATTATCACCTACAAGTGAAGATTCTTTTGCCACATTCTATGTGTATTAGTTCATTCTCACACTGCTATATAGAAATACCCAAGACAGGGTACTTTATAAAGGAAAGAGGTTTAATTGACTCACAGTTCTGCATGGCTGGGGAGCCCTCAGGAAATTACAATCGTGATGAAAGTGGAAGAATACACAACCTTCTTCATGAGGTGGAAGGAGCAAGAAATGCAAGGAGAGAAGGGGAAGAGCCCCTTATGAAACCATCGGTTCTTGTGAGAGCTCACTATTACGAGAACAGCACGAGGGAAACTGCCCCCATGATTCAACTACCTCCACCTGGTCTCTCCCTTTGCATGTGGAGATTATAATTAAAGATGAGATTCTGGGTGGGGACAGCCAAACCATATCACTATGGATCATGTTTTAGGAAGAAATTAGAGACAATTCCAAGAAGTTCTAGTTGAAGGGAGAGAAATAAGACTGGTACATCTTTCCGCATGCTCACAAATCTCCAATCAAAGGGCGGTGTTGAAAATTCTCCAGTGCTAGCAGGACAGGTCTATTCTAATCAAGATAGAATAGAATCGGGCTTATCAGAGTCTAGGGGAAGCAAAGACACTGGTCAAGGGTACAAAGTTTTCATTAGGAGGAATAAGTTCTGGTAATCTTGTACACACCATGGTGAATTTTGTTAGTAATAATGCATTATATACTTCAAAATAGCTAAAAGAATGTTAAATGTTCTCACTGGAAAGAAACAATGAGTCTTTGAGATGACAGGTAAGCTAAGTAGCCTGATTTGATCCTTGCACAATGTATACATGCATCCAAACATCACATTGTTCCTGATAAATATATACAATTATTATTTATCAATTAAAAATAAAATGAAACTTTAAAAAAGAAATATATGGCATGGAAGATTTACAGGAGTTATTAAGTTGCTTAATGGAATTGACAAAATGTAGGCTTTACCTCTGACAGGCCTGCATTGAAATCTTGACTCTGCCACTTGCAAGCTAGGTGTCTATAAATCAACCAGGCAATCTGTTCCTTCATCTGTGAAATGAAAGAAAAAAAAATTATGCTCTTTTATCCCCACAACCTAGAACATCTTTCTAAGCCCCTCTGTGATAAAGTCACTATATAACAAGTAATTTAATAGGTTTATGAATTGGGTCAGACCTAAACAATCATCCCTGAACCATGTTAAAGGCAATATTAGGATATGCAGATGAGCTCAGTTAGTGTCGTTCCACAAAGTGCTTTTTTCCAGGAGAGTGTACCCTCCTCCCACACAATTATGTTAGCAAGTCTGAACTCCACATTTGCTTTTGCAATGATATCCATACTGTTGTTCAGATCTGCATTAGTGGTGGCAACTAGTCCAGTCCAAGTGTTAAAAAAGACTCTCAGGATCCAAACTGGCAATGCTGACAAAGCCAGTTTCTTACAGGCAAAGGATACAATATAGCAACAGCATTAATGTAAGGATATACATCTCAGCCTAAGGCTGCCTCATAGGGAGGGGTCCAAAGAGGCTGGGAGTGAGCTCTAAGTATTCTCCCTCTGCAAGGATGTATGGATGTACTTTTCTCTTTGGTCAGAAACCACCTACATGTGCACAAACGTCTCAAATCCAGTGAGGCCAAAATGGAGTTACAGCCTGGTCTATTACCCTGCTGGTCATGAGGGCATAGTCTACTATATAATAGCAGAGCCCGTTGAGGTGTCATTGAGACCAAATGCAAATCATCAATGTCACTGTTATCAGTAAACAGTGCAGATCAGCTTAACTAAAGGGTCAGTGCTATGAAACTTCAGCAAAACAGCATTAGAGAATTCTAGCCTTGGCTGAATCAGCCTCACAGCACACAAGCCCAACCCCAGTCATCAGAAGTCATGATCCAGTGTACGTCAAATTGGCCCCTAAAAATGCTAAAAATGCCATTCTCAATGTGATCTTAACCCATAATTTCACATTTTCCTTGTACAGTCATATGTCACTTTACAATAAGAACACATTCTGAGAAACTCATTGATAGGCAATTTCGTTGTTGTGCAAACATCATAGCAAACCTAGAAAATACAACTCACAACACACTTAGGCTATGTGATACAGTCTATTGCTTCTGGTTTAGAAATCTGCATGTTACCGTACACAGTTGTAACACAACGATAACTATTTGTTTCTATCTAAACATGGAAAAGGTATAGTAAAAATGCACTTTAAAAGGTAAAAGATGGTCCGTCTGGAGAGGACTGGAAGTTGCTCTGGGTGAGAGAGTGAGAGGGTGGTGAGTGAATGTGAAGGCTTTGAACATTACTGTTCACTATTGTCAGTTTTATAAATACTGTACACAGGCAACACTAAATTTATTTTAAAATACTTTTCATTCTTCAATAACAAGTAAACAACTTCCTACAACTTTTTTATTTTATAAATTCATAATTTTTTTGAACTTTCTTTTTTACAGATTTTTAGGGTTTTTTTTAAATTTTAAATTCTGGGATACACGTGCAAGATGTGCAGGTTTGTTACATAGGTTAACATGTGCCATAGTGGTTTGCTGCACCTATCAACCCATCACCTAGGTATTAAGCCCAGCATGCATTAGCTATTTTTCTTGATGCACTCGCTCTCCATGCCCCACTCAACAGGCCTTGGTGTGTGTTGTCCCTTCTCTGTGTCCATGTATTTGGATAGTTCAGCTCCCACTTATACACCAGAACATGTGGCATTTGGTTTTCTGTTCTTGTGTTAGTTTGCTGAGGATAATGGCTTCCAACTTCATCCATGTCCTTGCAAACAACATGATCTTATTTTTTTATGGATGCATAGTATTCCTTGGTGTGTATGTAGCACATTTTCTTTATCCAGTCTATCATTGATAGGCATTTGGGTTGATTCTGTGTCTTTGATATTGTGAATAGTGCTGTAATGAACCCAGTTATGGATGTATCTTTATAATAAAATGATTTATATTCCTTTGGGTATTACCCAGTAATGGGACTGCTTGCTGGGTCAAATGGTATTTTCTGGTTCCAGGTTTTTGAGGAAACATCACACTGTCTACCACAGTGGTGGAACTAATTTACAGTCCACCAACAATGTGAAAGCATTCCTATTTCTCCACAACCTCATCAGCATCTGTTGTTATTGAGTTTTTAATAATTGCCATTCTGACTGGCATGAGATGGTATCTCATTGTGGTTTTGATTTGCATTTCTCTAATAATCAATGATGTTGGGCTTTTTTTTTTTATATGTTTGTTGGCCACATAAATGTCTTCTTTAGAGAATATTTGTTCATGTCCCTTGCCCACTTTTTAATGGGCTGGTTTCTTTTTTCACATAAATTTGTTAAGTTTTCCTTGTAGATTCTGGATATTAGACCTTTGTCAGATAGATAGATTGCAGAAATTTTCTCCCTTTCTCTAGGTTGTCTGCTCACTCTCATGATAGTTTCTTTTACCATGCAGAAGCTCTTTTTGTTTTTTTGCAGAGGCTTTTTTAGTTTAATTAGATCCCATTTGTCAATTTTTGCTTTTATTGCAACTGCTTTTCACATTTTTGTCATGAAATCTTTGCCCATGTCTATGTCCTGAATGGTATTGCCCAGATTTTCTTCTGAGTTTTTATAGTTTTAGGTTTTATACTTAAGTCTTTAATCCATATTGAGTTAATTTTTGTATAATGTATAAGGAAGGGGTCCAGTTTTAGTTTTCTGCATATAGTTAGCCAGTTCTCCCAGCACCATTTATTAAATAGGTAATCCTTTCCCCATTGCTTGTTTTTGTCAGGTTTGTTGACGATCACATGGTTGTAGATGTGCAATCTGATATCTGAGTTCTCTAATCTGCTCCACTGGTTTATGTGCCAGTACCATGATTTTTTGGTTACTGTAATCTTGCAGTATTGTGGTCTTATATTTGAGCTCTGTATTCTGTTCCATTAATCTATGTGTCTGGTTTTGTACCAATACCATGCTGTTTTGGCTGTAGCCTTGTAGTATAGTTTAAACTCAGGTATTGTGATGCCTTCAGCTTTGTTCTTTTTGCTTAAGATTGTCTTGGCTATACAGGCTCTTTTTTATGTTCCATATGAAATCTAAAGTAGTTTTTCCTAATTCTGTGAAGAATGTCAATGGTAGGTTAATGGGAATAGCATTGAATCTATAAATTACTTTAGGCAATATGGCCATTTTCACAGTATTGATTCTTCCTAACAATGAGCATGGAATGTTTTTCCATCTGTTTGTGTCCTCTCTTTTCTTTGAGCAATGGTTTGTAGTTCTCCTTGAAGAGGTCCTTCACTTCCCTTGTTGCTTGTATTTCTAGGTATTTTATTCTCTTTGTAACAGTTGTGAATAGGAGTTCATTCATGATTTGGCTCTCTGCTTATCTATTGTTAGTGTATAAGAATGCTTGTGGTTTTTGCATATTGATTTTGTATCCTAAGACTGCTGAAGTTGTTTATCAGCTTAAGAAGCTTTTGGGCTAAGACAATGGGTTTTTTTAGATATACAATCATGTCATCTGCAAATAGAGACAGTTTGACTTCGTCTCTTTTTATTTGAATACCCCTTATTTCTTCCTCTTGCCTGATTGACCTGGCAGAACATCCAATATTATGTTGAATAAAAGTGGTAAGAGAGGGCATCCTTGTGTTGTGCTGGTTTTTGAGGAAAATGCTTCCAACTTTTGTCCATTCAGTATTGGCTGTGGATTTCTCATAAATGGCTCTTATTATTTTGAAGTATGTTCCGTCAATACTTAGTTTATTGAGAGTTTATAACATGAAGGGATGTTGAATTTTATTGAAGGTCTTTTTTGCATCTACTGAGATAACCATGTGTTTTTTTTTTCTTTAGTTCTGTTTATGTGATGGATTACATTTATTGATTTGCATATGTTAAACCAGGCTTGCAACCCAGGGATGAAGCCAACTTGATCAGGGTGGATAAGTTTTTTGATGTGATACTGGATTTGTTTTGCCAGTATTGGATTGAGGGTTTTCTTCATCAATGTCAATCAGGGACATTGGCCTGAAGTTTTGTTGTTGTTTGTCGGCCAGATTTTGTTATCAGGATGATGCTGGTCTTATAAAACAAGTTAGGGAGGAGTCCGTCCTTTTCAATTGTTTGGAATAGTTTCAAAAGAAATGGCACCAGCTCCTCTTTGTTCACCTGGTAGAATTCATTTGTAAATCCATCTGGTCCTGGGCTTTTTTTGGTTGGTAGACTATTCATTACTGCCTCAATTTCAGAACTTGTAATTGGTCTCTCCAGGGGTTCAACTTCTTCCTGATTCAGTCTTGGGATGGTGTATGTGTTCAAGAATTCATCCATTTCTTCTAGCTTTTCTAGTTTATTTGCATAGAGGAGTTTATAGTATTCTCCAATGATTGTTTGTATTTCTGTGAAGTAGGGATGATATCCCCTTTTTCATTTTTTACTGTGTCTATTTGATTTTTCTCTCTTTTCTTTTTTATTAGTCTAGTTAGCATCTATTTTATTAATTTTTTTCAAAGCCAGTTCCAAGGTTCATTGATTTTTTTGAAGGGTTTTTTGTGTCTCTGTCACCTTCAGTTCTGCTCTGATCTTGGTTATTTCTTGTCTTCTGCTAGCTTAGAGGTTTGTTTGTCCTCGGTTCTTTAGTTCTTCTAGTTGTGACATTAAAATGTTGATCTGAGATCTTCCTAGCTTTTCGATGTGGGCATTTAATGCTATAAAGTTTCCTCTCGACAGTGCCTTAGCTGTGTTCCTGAGATTCTGCTATGTTGTCTCTTTGTTCTCATTGATTTCAAAGGACATCTTGATTTCTGCCTTAATTTCATTATTTACCTAGGAGTCATTCAGCAGCAGGTTGCTCAGTTTCCATGCAGTTGTGTGGTTTTGACTGAGTTACTTAATCTTGAGTTCCAATTTGATTGCATAAACTTTCTGACATCTAATAACACCTAGCTTTAAATACAAATATATGATAAAGCTGCACAGAAATATTTCCTTTATATCCTTATTCTATAAGCCTTTTTAAATTTTTATTTACTTATTTATTTTTGAGGTGAAGTCTCACTTCATCACCCAGGTTGGAATGTGCCATGAAGTGATCTCAGCTCACTGCAACCTCTGCCTCCTGGGTTCAAGCTATCTATCCTCCCACCTCAGCCTCCCTAATAGCTAGGATTACAGGCATGCGCCACCACACTCAACTAAATTTTTTTGTATTTTTAGTAGAAATGGGGTTTCACCATGTTGGCCAGGTCAGTTTTGAATGCCTGATCTCAAGTGATTAGCCTGTTTTGGCCTCCCAAAGTGCTAGGATTACAGGCATGAGCTGCTACACCCAGCCTAATTTTTATTCTTATCTTTTACTTTTTAAGCTTTTTTGTTCCAAACTAATACCCCAACACACACATTAGCCGAGTCCCACACAGGGTAAGGATTATTAATAGCATTGTCTTTTTTTCTTCCACATCTTGCCCCACTGGAAGATTTTCAGTGGCAATAACATACATGAAGCTGTCATCTCCTAGGATAACAATGCTTTCTTCTAGAATACTTCCTGTATGAACTGCCTAAGCCTGTCTTATAGTTAACTTTTCTTTATATAAGTAGAAGAAATACAATATAAAAAAGCAATAAAAAGTATAGTATAGTAAATACCTAAACCAATAACAGTCATTTATTATGGTGATCAAGTATTATGTATATTACATAATTATATGTGCTAGATTTATATGACTGGCAATATGGTAGGTTTGTTTGCATCAACATCACCACAAACACATGAGTAATGCACTGTGCCACCATGTTATGGCTATGACATTACTAGGTGATAGGAACTTTTCAGCACCATCATAATCTTACAAGACTACCACCATATATTCAGTCTGTCTTTGACCAAAAGGTCATTATACAGTATATGACTATAGTTAAAATCACAATAGTACAGTAAAGCTTTTGCCAACTAAGACACATTTCACAAATTGGCTCTATATTTGTTAAACCCTAGTGCATGTGAAAGGAAGATATCTTGGGCTCCCAAAATCACTAAGGAAATCTCAAGCTGGGAATTACTTTGAGCAAACCGGTCTCCTGTTCTATCCAAAGTCACTCCTCTGCTCACTGAGATAGATGCATATCTGATTTGCCTCCTTCAGAAAGGCTAATCAGAAACTCAAAAGAATGTAGCCATTTGTGTATCACCTATCTTTGAGCTGGAAGCTCCCTCCCCACTTCAAGTCGTCCTGTTTTTGTTTCAGGTTGTCCCTCCTTTCCAGACTGAACAAATGTAGTTCTTACTTATGTTGATTTATGTCTCAAATCTCCCTAAATGTATAAAATCAGGCTGTGCCTTGACCACCTCGGGCATGTGTCATCATCAGGACTTGAGGCTGTGTCACCGTCGTGTCCTCAAACTTGGCAAAATAAACTTTCCAAATTAACTGACACCTATCTCAAATTTCTGGGGTTCACATTTTGGTAACTACAAAGGAATTCTGAATGGAGATGCCTCTGACCTTTGACAAATCTCCTGTCAGTGCTTGGTACCAGCATTAGCTAACTTTCTGGCTCAGATCAATAGGACAGTTTGCTGAGGTCTAAGGACACCCACTCCAGAGAATCCCTGATGTCCCCAAAATTTGGTCAAGATCTAACGTTTATTTTGCTGTACAGTTCCTCTCTTTTTTTTTTTTTTTTTTTTTTTTTGAGTGTTACTTGCTTTCAACAAGAAGGCAAGTTTTCCTGCTTCCATAACAATGGAAGGCAGGTAGTTCCTTTGTGGAGTTTGAGATAGCTTCCAACAGGGACAATGAGTTTTGGTTTGTTTTGTTCTGTTCTGTTTTTTCCTGCTTCTAGGATGGTAGAGAGCAGTCTACAGCCTGAGACCCATCACTAGGTAAAAAACTGGTTTGGAATTCTGCCTTGCAAATTCTTTATAAACTCAAGTTAGCATTAACAACCAGCTGGTATTAATTTCTGCTCACACTTAGAGCGTTCAGAAATTGTATAATTTGTGCGATCATTGTTAGTTTAGCAGTATTTTGTCCTAGCTGAAATATGGTAATAAGATTTGAAAAAAAAATTGTCTTTTGTTAAAGGAGCACAATAGTTAAAAATTAGCTTCATCAAAAGGCTAACATCTGAGATGTGTATGTGTATATATGTATGCATGTGTGCATGTTTGTGTTTAAAAAGCCTTCATATTTTTAATTTTTGTTTGTTTTTCTCTCCTAAGACCTTGCCTTTTTTTTGAGCCAAAGTTTTTTTTTCCTCTCAGTTGAATTTTGTTTCCACCTGATTTTTTAACTAAAATTGTATTGCAACAGAGGCTACTCTTGTGTTTTTAGAAAATAATGTAATTTAGACACTTAGAATGTCTTTGTTTAAAAAAATTATTTTTAATGCACTGTAAAAGTGTCTCCCTCTACCACCACCAAACTTTTCGTGTCTATACCTTACGATGTAAATTTTGCTATTTGATTTTCACCTGTTTCTTTTAATATGCAAATTTAAAGCTATTCAGTTGACAATCGCCTAAAGTTATAAAACAGGTTATCAAGAATCTGAAAGTCTAAGACAGAAGAAAAAAAAGGGGTGGGGGGGGTCTTTATGAATCTATAAAATGTACTTCCATTGGCAGGCCTAATATATACAGAATATTTAACTACTATAAATATATAAAAGAGTTCTAATTAATTGGCTTAAAGAAAAATACAAGTGCTTAAAGTAGATACTAAAAAGACTAGTAAATGCTTTTTCGAATTTATGTAATTTAAGTAAGATCTTTATTCAATAAACTAGCTTTAAAATTATTGGTAAAGTAATATTAGAAATGTTTTAAGAATTGCCAGCATACATTTCCATTTGCATTTATTAATCAGGCAGTTTTATACTTATCCCTGCCAAATACCATAAGGTGTTAATATTTGGCATATTGGTTATAAAACTGTAAACCCAGCCCAAATCAAAATGATCTCTGCTTGTGTAATTTTTAGTAAATAAGACATTGATATAGGTTTAATGAAAATAGCTGCATCTTGAATTTAGTAAGATTACCATAACTTCTAATCCTCTGGCTTTATGCAGTCTAATAAACAAACATAAGGTTTGTTTTGGGAAAGGACTGTTATCACCTTTGTTTCAAAGCTAAACTATAAGCTAAGTTCCTTCCAAAGTTAGTTTGACCTATGCCAGGACTGAATAAGGATGGCTTAGAGGTTATAAGCAAGATGGAGCCAGTTAGGTAAAATCTTTTTTTTTACTGTCTCAGTTATAATTTTGCAATGGCAGTTTCAGAGCTTTAAAACATGACTATCACAGTTTTCATAAATTAGGTAACAAAACAAAATAATTGGGTAAATGTAATGGGATAAATACTTGCAGACAAACTTGTCATAAGTTAGAATATAAAGTTGTATTAAATTAAATAATAGATATTTTATTATTTGGGTATGGAAGAAGTGTGTCTTTTTCTTTCAAAAAGAAGTGAAGAAGTTTTGTCTGATTCAAAATTTATTTAAGGGTTATGTATAAAACAAGGTAAAGGGAAATAAAAAAAGATGCACACAAAATTATAAAAATAAAGAGTTTTTTTAAGATAAAAAAGCTTAAAGAAAAATCATTTTTATTAAGTTTTTGGTTTGCTTAGGAAAAAGATTGAGAAAAAAAAATTTTATTAAGGTTATTATATGCATATATCCTCCTGTATATGTTTGTAAAGTCTTTGTTACATTGAGTTACAGGGCTTTTAACTCCTGGGTCTAAAACGGGCACCAAGTCCTACTAAATCTTAAACACTGACAGCAATTAAAGCCTCATCTTCAGGCCTTATAAAAGATGCCAATCAAAATAAACTGCATTCCTAAAACACAGGACAAGAAATTGAAGGTATTCAACTCCTCAAAGGCCAGGGACCATCCCGGAAGAGGTGAAATAGAAATAAGTTCAGTTCTTTATAAATTAATTATTAATGTCAAAGGCATACTGATGCAAAACCAGTATATGGGCCCCTGTGTCAAATTGTTGTACCCAAAAAAGTTGAAGGAAAGCACCACACTCTGAGATTGTATCAGGAGTCCTTTATTTGCCAGTGACCAAGAGATGGCTAATGCTCAAAATTCTCTCGGCCCCAAAGAAGGGGCTTAGCTTCTTTCTTATACCTTGCTTAAAGGAGGGGAGGGGGAACATAGCTAAAGCAAGTTTTACAGAAGCAGAACAAGCAAAAGTTAAAAGGTAAACTATTGCAGAAACATAAACAGTTGCAGATGTAGGGACTTTCAGTTATCAGCAGGCACATTCCAAGTGGCTGCAGGTACTAACAGTAGATGCATCCCTAGAAGCAGATGTTACAATTTAACTAGTTATCTTATCAGTAAGGACATTTCTGAATCTGCCTGAAGTTAGCTTAACTCAGCTACATGCTTAGGGGAAGGGAGAAGGGATGGGGCAAGTGAAGAAGTTAACATGGAATCTGCCAAGCTCAAGGAGCTAATATGGAGTCTGTACAGCTGTCATCCAAGAGAGAGAGCTGGTTAGGCTAACAAAGGGTAGGTTATCACAAAATTAACAAGGTTGTCTTAAAGCATTAATCAACTCTTTAATAAAGGTTATAAAGGTTATAAAAGGCTTAGAGAAATTATATTTGTTTACAAATTTTTGAAAAACAAATGTAATTAGCTTCATCCTGTTTTTATTAGGGCTCCTTGTTTAGAAAATTAAGTCTCCACTCTCAAAAAATAAAGGTTTTCTCTTTTTTTTTTAATTATTTGAATTATTGCTTTAGTTAAATAAATAACTTTACAATGACCCATAATCCTATTTTATAATAGCAAGTGTTTTAAACCTTTTATATTTAATAAACTTTCCAAAATCAAATTATGAATTACGTATTTTTCTAACATAATTAATGTTTTAAAACATTGTTTCCTAAAGTCCAAAAATGATATAATTTGGCTTATTTGGTGTAAAAAATTATACAGGAAGCATTGTCAAACGTGAAATGCTGTTTGGTTTTATTTGGGCTGTATTTGTATAAATATGTTGTTATTGTAGGTATATTTATATATACATATTTGTATAAATATGTATGTTATTGTATGTATGTATTCCAACATTATGAGAAACTCCTGTAATTCTGGTATAACTTAGTGTACATTACCAGCAATAATCATAATTATTATGTTAAAATTCTGTGCCAAGACATAACAAATTTCCTTGTCAATTGTGTCTTTTAACTATAACTGCCTTAAAACTTTTTTTTATTCATGGACAATTGTTGTCTTCTTTGGGTCCTCTTTAGAAAAAGTGGTTTTATAATAAACTATAAATCTTCAACAGGTGCTCTTAAAATGCAGGTTTCTGATAACTTTGGAAACTGTAACATCAAAGTAAAGAAAAAACTTTCAGGAGTCATGGATATCTAAAATGTTCATAAGTATCAAACAGAACAGGAATTAACTGCATGAACTGAACCAATCTTTTTGACTTTTTGATTAATATGTTTGCTAATGCTTTGTTTTGTTTTTCACTCTTAAAACTTTTCTGGATAGCTATTGACAGCTTTTAACAATTTAGTTTACTCCCATGAACAAAATGTAAAGCATAGTTGTTTCTCTCTACCTAGTTTCTCCAGAATTGAAAACTATTTGTGAGTATTCTTAACTTACAGTAATACTGTTATTTGCATAAGTGCAATAAGAATCTGTTTTCATTTGTAACAAGACACAGTTGGAGAAATTGGTTATTTTACCAAGGTTTTCACTGAAATGGTGTGCTTTCCTTTAAGGAATCAAACTTGACTTATGGAGCCAATAACGCCCTTGGAAAAACTGGCCTCCTATTTTGTGTACACCATCCCTGCATAGGGTTTCTGGCTTGTGGTAAGTAAAGACTGTCATTTTCTAACAAGCCCAAAAGTCCTAGGTTTATCTTGGAACCTCAAGAAGAAATGAAATTTCATCCAACTCGTGGATATTTAATGGCACAATCCATGGCTGGGCTCAGCTTTTTAAAAAGTCTTATCTGAGATTCCGTCTATGGAA
The DNA here is from genome assembly GCF_049354715.1 of Callithrix jacchus. Taxonomy (NCBI): domain Eukaryota; kingdom Metazoa; phylum Chordata; class Mammalia; order Primates; family Cebidae; genus Callithrix; species Callithrix jacchus. Next base: position 37,800,728 of record NC_133511.1, on the reverse strand, counting down.
CCAAGTTCCATTAAAGCCAATTTAAAAGCCTATGTAAAAACTAAATTCTTGCTGTACTGTATACAATAATTAGGCCAAGTATAATAAATAAACCAGTCCTACCGTGATTTGTCTTTAGTAAAATGGAAAACTGAAAAGAAAAAATAAGTATGTTTCAAAACAATTTTATACCTGTTGTAGGTTCTAGTCTTACCTCATGTTTCTTTTCTATTTTTATTATTTTCTGCAGCTTAGACCAAATTCTAATTTTTCTTGGCTACAAGTCTTCAAAATAATGTTTTCAATTTTTTTCCTTCTGTTTTCATTTTTTCTAATTTAGAGTCAACTGAAAACTAACCTGTGCTTTTTTTCAGACCTGGCAAACTGAAGCCAGACAACTTAAACTTCAAAAGTAAATAATGATAACCTATTTATATACATAAGCCACTTTCATACCTGCCTATTAATGTATGGACTTCAAAGTAATGTGGCCTGTAACAATTTTTTCCCAAGATTGTTCTTTGGTTTTTGTTTCTTCTCCTTTCCTCCCCCTATTTTCTCTTCACAGAACATGAAACTTCACAACCTGCTAAAAATAAGCTTTTCCAAACCTACCCATCTAAAAATAAACTGTCCTAGCCATTAAAGATCAGATAAAACCTCAGTAAGACCAAAGACTCATTTTCTTGTGAAATGCTTTCTCCAAAAGACTTTTTTTAAGGCAGGGTGGAGAGGGGGGCGGTGGCAGGGGGAATGTGAAAGGAAAATATCTTGAGCCTCCAAAACCACTAAGGAAAACTCTAGCTGGGACCTGCTTAGGGCAAACCTGCCTCCCATTCTATTCAAAGTTACACCTCTGCTCACTGAGATATATACATATCTGATTTGCCTCCAACCGAAAGGCTTATCAGAAACTCTGAAGAATGTAACTCTTTGTGTATCACCTGTCTGTGACTTGGAAGCTTCCTCCCCCGCTTCCGCAAAGGCTTCAAGCTGGCCCGCCTTTCCAGACCGAACCAATGTACTTCTTAACAAATGTTGACTGATGTCTCATGTCTCCTTAAATGTATAAAACCAAGCTGTGCCCTGACCACTTAGGGAACATGTCATCAGGACTTCCTGAGGCTGTGTCACGGGTGTGTCCTCAACCTTGGCAAAATAAACTTTGTTAATTAACTGACACCTGTCTCAAATTTTCAGGATTCACAGACCCTGAGAGGAAAATGTATCCTTAAGGATAGAGGACAGAGCTTTGAAACTATGAATTCTTTTGGTCTCCCTCCAAATGAACCTGGATATTTTTCAGATTATGTGTAATCTATGCTTGCCTGAGGCAAACCCACACTCCTGAGGAATTTACAGACAGGACGACTAAGTAGTTCATGTTTCTTCAAGAAGGAAGTTTATCTGGTACCAAGTTTTTCTGAACTGCCAGAGGTAATTCCAATTGAGACCCCACATACACTCATAAAAAGGCTCTGGTGTTACTGACACATAAAAGAACATCTGGCTGCAAGAAGGGGCTTCTCCTGGACCTCCATCATCCATGTCAGTACATATCTAATGAAGCTCTTCACTGAATCTCATTCTCATGTGCCGTACCATGAATCACATCCTTTCCTTCTCAGACAACCCATCCACCTCCCACCTTGGTCGAGAACAGGAACCTGTGCTTATAAACTGAGACTAAACTATACCTGCTCCCTTGATGTGCAAATCCAAAAGTCAGAGATAGTGACTTACGTCAGAGAGTTGGAGACTAAAACAGTTGATGCTTTTGAAAAGCATCTTTTCGGAGAACTGCAGGTCATCACAGAGTTAGGGTGAAATTATAAACTGTTTCACAGAGTTTGTGAAATTATGCTGGGAAATAGAAATGAGCAAACATGGCTTCTTACATTTGCTTCTTTGTCTCACAAACTCCTCCTTTTTGTCATAAATCAATCACCTGGTTATATTTATAAGATCAATGCTAATTGTCTCACATAGTTAGGAAGGCTCTTTTCTAGGAAGGCTTATAGTCTTCAGTTATAGTTGTAAGGAATAAGAATTGGGCCCAGCGGACATACTTGCCTATTTATTGAAAAACATGCTTCGGATCACATCATATTTTAATTAACATGAGCCAGGTTTTCTGACATTGCCTTTTCTTGTACTGAACACAACACCTCAACGTGATTATTTGGAGGATACTACAGATAATATACAGCAGTACATACATAAGTGAGTTAAAGAATTAAAGTAAGTTAAAGATTGGGAGAAAAACAAGGTAATCGTTTTTTTTTAACTGTAACATACACTTGTTTATTATTTATTTAGAGACGGGGTCTCACTTTGTCACCCAGCCTGGAGTGTAGTGGCATGAACACAGCTTCCTGCAGCCTCAACCTCCCAGGCTCAAGCAATCCTCTTGCCTCAGACTTATTTATTTATTTTTATTATGGATTCAGGGGGAATCTGTGCAGGTTTGTTACATAGATATATTGTATAATGATGAGGTTTGTCCTTCAAGTATACTCATCACCCAAACAGTGAACATTGTACCAAAGCCAAAGATTCCAGAGGCTTTGAGGCTTTGTTTGCATGCCCTTTACCAAGTCTGGAATTTTTCAACCCTCATCTCCTTTAGTAAACGCCTCCCATCTATAACACACATGGCAGTATAGTTTCCATGTGTGTTATACATGCAGCCATTTCTTCCTGATATCTTTCAACTACGAAAATTTCCCTTCTGGAGAAACACAATGTCTCAAGGAAGAACTTACCCCTTCATCAAGGAGTCAAAACAACTAGATAAACAACAACTCAGGACTAGCAACTAAGTAGGAGAACTGAGATTCAAGAAAGGGTCACCCAGTTGTCTGCAACCATGAAGAAGCTGTAGGAGCTCAAAGGGCCTATGTTGGCACCAAGGTGCTGGATCCCCACAATGTTCCAGACAACCCTGGACAGTCCACTGTGAGTTCCTTTGTGGTTGTCATGCTTGTTCCCTAAACCAAAAAGAAATCAAGCTTTTAAAGAATTAAAGTTAGTTTTATTCAGAAGTCATACTGAGGGCTATAGACCAAAGGCTATAGTCCAGGTACAGTTCTATCAGACTGCTCCCAATGCAGTATTTTAGTTCAAAGCTTATATACAAATGGTGAAGATTCAGTGCATGCAAAATTATATCAAAGTTTGGCAGCAAGAGTACATCTGGTTATAATTCACTAAAGTACATTTGGTTATACATTGTACACATATAATCACTATTCCTGTCAGATGTTATATGTAAGAAAAGGCAAGAACAAGGATCATGTATCTTTTAAGAAATGCAGTGATTCAGTCAAGAGACATGGAAGGATGTGTGCTCTATCCTGTTTTCCCTTCCAAGCATGTTTCCAGAAAGCTGCATGTCATCACAGAGTCCTGGCTTTGTAAAACTTATTCAAACAGAAATGAGCAACCATGGCTTCTTACTTTGTCTCCCAGGAGTCAGAGAGAACAGATCAAATGACTACCTCATAGATCTAGATGTTTAAGTGCTTTAAGGCTGATTCAGTAGTTCCATCATTGTGTTGAGAATGGTTGTAATAATAACCCATCAGTGCAACTGTGCATATAAGTTCAGTGGGCTAAGAACGGTGGGCTCATTGCTATAAACCTCTCTGTTCACCATACCAAATATTAGCAGCAAAGAAAAAAGCTACCTGAAAGTGAACCAATACTAGAGCAGGACTTTCACATATAGTCTTTATCAATCCATGCAGTATGAGATTGGATTGCTGCTGCCACAATAGGTCTTCAAATCCCAGAAAAAAAGACATAGGGACACAAAGATAAGGACTGCAAAGAGCAACCAAAATCTAAATGTGTAGTACTCAGGACAAGTGATGAACACCACCATCCAAGATTCATTTGAGGCACCAGTGTCTGTGCATTAAAACCTCGTAGAGGGATGGAAGATCTTAACATGGAGAGAAAAAGTGAGCTCTGTTATCAGTCCTTGAATGAATAAAGTTGGGTGGCCAGGCAGTTAGACAACTAGCATAGATGGGCTTGGGAGTTCATTGTAAGTTCATTGCAAGGATTGGTCCTTTCTCGATGTATAAGAAATTGTCTTGCTATTTGCTAGATTATTCTCTCTGTGCAGGAGATAATCTTAGAAGGTAATGACTGATTTAAGAGTTCATTTCTAAGGATTATCAATACCTGTACTCAAATTCTTGTTTTTGGCTTTAGTTTTAGATAAGCCCAAACTAAGAGAGATAACAAATACAACATTTTCACTATGTTGTCTGACATCCATAGATTAGAGTTCAAGAATTGTTACCTTATGAGGTTGACTAGGTCACCCATCAGTCTCAGTTAGATGGTTGTTTTCACTACATAATCTCAGAAATGAGCTCATATACAGGACAGCAGGAGGTCTGAGACTGGAAGATAAAATCTTGTTGTAAGATTTCCAAGCATCTTGGCTAGAAGATAAGTCTTGTGACAGCTGCTAGAGAAATTGACAACTCTCTGATAATCTGCCTTCATTCTTTTTATTTCCTAAGAACTTAACCTAGAAGGTCTCTAGATTCTGCCATGTGGGCCCATTGAGGCCTGCTCACACTAGATCTATTATTTATTTCCCCAGACAGATTTGAATCTGGATGTGAGAATTGTTAAAATAAGCAGTTGGTAAAGTGTGGCCCACAGACCAAATATGGCCCACATCTGTGGTGATTTTTTTTTTTTTTTGGTCCAATAAAGTATTATTGGAACACAGATACATTCATTCATTTGAATATTGTTTATGCCTTCTTTCATACTGTAATGGTAGGGTTGAAAAGTTCCCACTGAGACCGTACAGTCTGCAAAGATGAATGTACTTACTATCTTGTCCTTTACATAAAACGTTTGCTGAATTCTGGATTAGATTCAAGATGGGAAATTGGAAGAGGATCTGTGAGAGATCAAGCTCACTGGGCAGTAAAGAAACCAGAGAGGTACTTGGTGCTGCAGCCTAGGTGGCTTATGTAAGGGGACATGGATTAGAGGACTGGTGCTGGCGAGGCCCAATTTCTGGTCATGAGTTTCCAATCTTTTTGAGAGAGGTTTCAGACTTGGTAAAGGGCACCCAAGCAAAGCCTCAAAGCCTCTGGAATCTAAAAAGACCTGCTGTTTATGATCATTTATCCTAGAATAGGTCAACATTCTTTGAGGAGAACTGAAAGTAATTATTCAGGAGGTTTCTGAACTTAATAGGGCGTCTGGGGAAAGGCCCACCTTCTCAGTCAGGGAATCACTACCCTTCTACAGCTTTCCCACCCAACATACCCTCATAAGGACTGTTTGAAGTCCCCTTAATTCACCCTATATATAGGTATTCTGCCCTTTTCTATATACCAGAGCTTTCAGGCCCCATTATTCTAGAGGAGAACAATGCTCAGTTTATTAAAACACTAGGTTATACTAATGGGACTACCCAATCTCAGATCAGAACCTGGGTCTTGCTCCATACCAAAATTTCTCTAATCCAATCCTTCTCTTTATCAATAGGGGTAAGTGAGGGTCAGGCAGTGAGCTTCTGTTCCCTGAGAACAGAAGATAGGTAGTTTTCAGTGATCAGGGAGCAGTTACACTAGTTGATAAAACTTTCTGTGTCTTTGGGAAGGGTTTTCTTCCAAATGAGATATAATGGCTCATTCCAGGGAATTGCTTTTGGTTCCATAGAGAATGCTCCTAGAGTATGGCAAGTGATTTCGTTAGGATGTTGTAAATGTCTGATTCTTCCCAAGACTAAATACTATCCTGTATTTGTCACTCACCCTCATGGCACATTCTAAAGCTCATCACCTAGGGTTGCATGGCTCTCCAAGCCCTGTGTTCAGAAAACACCCCAATCCCAGCAGCCAGACCTTCCCACTTGCTCAGGTGAAATAAGAAGCCACCATGGACCACAAGAGCCTCAGGGCAGGGATTCCTTCTGGAGAACACTCAGCTTCAATGAACACCTCTTCTGATCCATGGATTCATGTGTCCTCTTTAAAATACCTTTGGATATTTCTTTGAAACCTGACAATACAAGGAAAGAATAGATTCTCTTAACTTTTATTTTTGTTCGTTAGTTTTTGAGTGATGGGGGAATCCACTTGACTTTTCCTTCAGGACTACCTGTTTCCTAGGAGACAGGGTAAAAGCTGAGGAAAATTCCTCAAAATCTCCATCCCAGGCAAGCTCTGGTCTTAGTCTTAGTCCCCATGGGGATGACTCCACCCACCTAGACAAATGGGAAAGAGTGAAGAAGTTTACCAAACAAATAATAGGCCAGTATGGTGGCTCACACTTGTAATCCCAGCACTTTGGGAGGCCGAGGCAGGTAGATTGCTTGAGTCCTGGAGTTCAAGACTACCTTGAGCAGTATAGCAGGACCCCATCTCCACAAAACATTTTAAAACTTAGCTGCGCTTGTTGGTGTATAGCTGTAGTCCCAGCTACGCAGGAAGCTGAGGTGGGAAGATCGCTTGAACCCTGAAGGTTGAGGTTACAGTGAGCCATGGTCACTGTATTCCAGCCTGGGTGACAGGGTAAAAACCTGTCTCAAAAACAAAATTTAATAATAAATACGATAAATACAGTTCACTTTATTCTTTCTCACACCTTTGTTTATGGCAGACATAAATCATTCTTCCACACAGACTTCTTCCATTTTATGCCTAGTGTTCATTCTGTTGGCCCAGTGCATCTCCCACTGAATGCTTAAGAGACAATGTACAACCTAAGCCAAGAGTTGTGTTCCGCCTACTCAAGCAGAGGTGTGCCCGCCCACCCCACCCCCCCGCCGTATCCTGGAACACTCACAGACACCCAGGGGACACAGACACCTAGTGGGAGACCAACTGGATTGAGAGCATATGAGTTGAGACAAGACAATTGTTTCTTTTTTTCAAAAAATGTTCCAACTGATGTCGGTTGAATGGAGGCTGCTTGAATCCATAGACATGGAACCCACAGATATGGAGGTTGAGTGCATTCTAAAGAAATGTATATCTGTTTACATGCATACTCATTGAGAATTAAAAGTTTAATTCAAGTACTCTTGTCCAGATGGTAGAAAACTGAATGAAGTACTTAATTTTCAGATTATCAGCTGCTTTGATATTTTTTATTTATGGTAGTAAGTCTGTTTACTTCTTATAAGTCTGGTAGGTTTAGGAGTCCTTTGTGCTATCTATGCCAGTTTTTTAAAGTGTTTTTTGTAATAAAATTTTTATCTAAATGTGAACTACAGTATTATTAAAGATGTAAATTAAATGTTTTCAGATGTGTTTCTAAGAAATTTGTACAACTTGGGAGAAATCAAAGTTTTCATTATTCCATTTGTTTCGCTTTCAGAAGACTAGCCTTGCGGAAATATAAAATGTCTCAGGCATTAGTAGAAAATGAAACATCTTGTTTTATTCCCAGCTGCTTAATGCATTAAGTTCTTAAGCACCACGAAACAAGTACCTGACTTCTTAAACTCTACTTTTATAGCAAACAAAAAGCATGAATATATTCATTGTATAATAATCTGAACAATGAAATGAAAATAGCCCTTTCCTATGCTTTGATATTACCAACTTTTCTCATTTCTATTTTTCAAAGCTTTTCTAGTCATGTTTATTTGAATTGAAAGCACATGTGAGCCTCTTACATCATTCCTTAGATAGTGAGCAACAACTATGAGCCTGACAGCAAGCCTGATTTAAGCTAATTTAAACAGACAATAAAGTTTTGGTTTTGTTTTCACCAAACTTAACTCTCTAGCTCCTGCTATTGCTCCTACCTAAACACCTAACTGCCTATCTCCTGTTATTATATCACCATATGGCTTTGCAAACTCTTTCTTTATAACATCACTGAAAACCTATTTCAGAACTAACATAAGGATTCACTTGTCCTTAACTTACAAGAACATTCACAGCATAATAGCACAATAGGGACCACTAGTTAGAAGCAGCTGGAGCAGAGCGAGCCATATGGGAGCCACCACACTGCCCACCATACCTGGCTGTGTCAGCATGGTAGAATATTCATAATCATGTGTATGTGTCTCTGTTATATAAAATTGGGATAAGCTGTTTTCTCCTGACTATTCCTCAAATCTAGAAAAATATCAAATGTACCTTTCAACAAGGTTGTCTCAATTTCAATTTACATGACAGTAAAAGTATGAGTAGGCCCACTTCTTGGCTTCTGTACAAACACTGAGTACAGTAAACACTGACATTAGATCTTATTTTTTGTGGTAACTCATGAGATAATTTCATGTTTGTTGAAAATTATGCCAATTGCTGTTCATGTTGTTTGCATCTTTTATAAGGATGTTCTTTTCTTATATTTTAGGGTGCATCATATATAAGAAATAGAATCTGTCACTTGTTCAAATACTTTTTCTAGTTTCTCCATTATCTCTAATTTTCCTTACAATGTTTGGGATATATGGAGCCTTCAAATATTCAAGTAATCAAATGAAATCTTTCTGCCTTTGAAATAAAAAGATTAACTCATATGTTTGCCTAATACTAATTTTGTTTTTTAGTGTATTTAATAGATCGGTAATTATATTTTATGCAATACAGAGTTCCTTTTTATTTTCAAGTTTTTAACCATTTTCCCAATTACAATTTATCCATTTTTCTCTTCTCCCACTGATGTAAAACTCTTCTTTTTCTATATTCTATATAACATATTTCTATCAAGTTACACATATAGTCAAGTATTTTAATGACCTTTCTGTTCTCCTCATTACACATATTTTAATTTTGTGCTTTATTGTGTTAAGCAGAATTCTAAGATGAACTCCAATATTTCCGGGACATTACATATACACCAGTTATTCATTTAAACACCAACCATATACTGCCTTGGAAGAATATCCAAATGTAATCGGGTTTCCAAATCAGTTAATCTTAACATAGGAGGATCATGCAGGTGTCGTGACCTAACCACTGAGCCCTTTAAAATCCACCAGTTTTCTCTGGCTGGTCTGGCTGGCAGCAGAGGTAGTAGATAGACAGATGTGTTCTGGCTGACTTGAAAGAAAGCAAATATTTATCTTGTAAACTGGAGGTCCCATGTTACAGAACAGCAGGCAACCTCTAGAAGCTGAGAGCAGTCCCAGCCCACAGCTAGATAAACAAGGTCCTGAACCTTATAGCCACAAGGAAATGAGTTCTGCCAACAAATGAGCAGGGAAGAGGACCCTGAACCCAGATGAGAACTCAACCTGAATGACACCTTGATTTAGCCTCATCATGCTCTCAGCAGAGAACCTATATAACCTTTGCTAGATATCTGAGCTTCAAAACTGTAAGCTAATATTTGAGAGTCCTTTTAAGCCACTAAATTTGTGGTAATCTCACACGGCAATAAAAAACTAATATGTTTATAGTATACTTTCACAACCAATATAACTGAATACCATCAATTCCTATTCCATCATATTATTTGTTCTTGTTAATCACACTTACAAGACCTTAAATTTTCTCAAAATTAAAAAAAATCCTATTGATCTTTCATGTTGTGTATGGATTACATTGGAGACAGATCCAAGTAGCCCTGGAGGCTCATTGTCCCTCTTGTTTTGGGAGCTTACCAAAGAGCACTCTCCAGGGATCTGTGGTGGTTAGACAGAAAGAGCAGCCTGGTACCAGCCACTGCACTTCAGTGAGCTCCTCTTTCAAACCAAGCCACCCCCTCAACCACAAAGCCCATACTGCTACAAAACTGTACTCCCAGAGCACTCATTAAGTGCTCATTAAGATTAGTGGGCTCCATCAATGACAGACTGGATAAAGAAAATGTGGTGCATATACTCCATGGAATACTATGCAGCCATAAAAAAAGAACAAGATCGTGTCCTTTGCAGGGACAAGGATGGAGCTAGAGGCCATTATCTTAAGCCAACTAATGCAGGAACAGTAAACCAAATACTGTATGTTCTCACCTATAAATGGGAGCTAAATGATGACAACACACCGACACATAGAGGGGACCAACACATGCTGAGGCTATCGGAGGGTGAAAGGTGGGAGGTGGGAGAGAAGCAGGAAAAATAACTAATGGATATCAGGCTTAATACCTAAGTGATTACATAATCTGTACAACCAACCCCCATGACAAACATTTACCTATGTAACAAACCTGTACATCCTGCACATGTACCTCCTGAACTTAAAATTTAAGTTAAAAAAAAATTCGTGGGCTCTCCTACCTGCAAGTCAGTTATTCCACACAGTTATTCCAGTGACACACACCCACACAAAAAAAGAAACCTGTTTCCTATCTACCTAGGATGTTGCTGGGGTGCATCAGCAGATCGTTAAGTAATACCCAAATCATCCTTACGCATTGTTCCTGCATCTTCAAACCTCCCTCGGTTCTCACACACACTACTCAACATCACACATCCGGGGTGCTTTGCATCAAGTCTTCTATTTAAAGACTATGATGTGTGTTGCTACTTAAAGTTGTTTATGTTTTTTTTCTGTCATGTTTCAGAAATATTTTTAAATAGATCATTACTTGCCTTTAGTCTACCTCTGAGTACTATAGCTCTCAAAGCTATTATGAGTAAGTTAACTTATTTTGTTTACAACTAATCTATGCTGGCATAGAGAAAAGCTATTGAATCTGTGTATTTCTGGGATTTTTTTCCAACTGGATACAGCGTATTTACTAATCATTAAAGTGTAAGTGGATGAAAGAGTAAAGCATTCATATTTTGAAACAGGACCAGTTAGCCAGAGAAGTCTTCCAAATCTGAAAAAATTACTCTATAATGATGTCATTCAGACTATGAGCATGTGACTGATACCTACTATGCCTACTTCTGAGGTACATGTGCACGCTATTGGGGAAGGAAGGATGGAGGGAGGGAGGGAGGAAAGAAAGAAAGAGGAAAGAAGAAAGAAGAGAAAGAAAGAAAGAGTAAGAAAGAAGGGAGGGAGGAGAGAGAAAGAGAAAGAAAGAGAGAAAGAGGAAGGAAGGAGGAAGGAAGGAAAGAAAGAAAGAGGAAGGAAAGAAGGAAGGAAAGAAAAAGAAAGGAAGGAAGGAAGGAAGGAAGGAAGGAAGGAAGGGAGGGAGGGAGGGAGGGAGGGAGGGAGGGAGGGAGGGAGGGAGGGAAGGAAAAGGAAGAAAGACAGACAGTGTCCCTTATCCCTTAATATCTCCTAAGAGTCAGGTCTAACTATCCGAGGCTCAGGATTATGACCTGAAATATACCTCTCCTTTGCAATAGGGTTTGAGGCCTCTTAATAATTTTACAGCTTTTCATAAGGCATCCTGGAAGTAATGTAGTCCATGGTTAGTCAATCACAAGTCAAATACGTCTATCCACGCTAAAGCCCCCCAAAATTAAAATTTCTCACTGTTCTCTGGGTCTATCTTTCCCTTTAATATCCCATTGATTCCCATTTTGCTTTCATCCTCAATTTTTTCCAACATCTCTGTAGCCTTTATGATGGGATGATAATGTGAAGCCCCTATCTCTTGTGGTACCATAAGGGAGATTGCCCCAGTCCCAGCTCAGCAAAGATTCAAGGCCCAGATTTGAAACAACAAATTGGCTTGCTAAGTGACAAAATTGCCTTAATTTGTAAGGGAATTTGCCCTGTGGTGCTATCATCACAGGTATAAAAGTCAGTACTAGGGCTGCGCACAGTGGCTCATGCCCGTAATCCCAGCACTTTGGGAGGCTGAGGAGGGCAGATCACAAGGTCAGGAAACAGAGACCATATGGGCTAACATGGTGAAACCCCATCTCTACTAAAAATATAAAAAATTAGCCAGGCATGGTGGCATGCACCTGTAATCCCAGCTACTCTGGAGGCTAAGGCAGGAGAATCACTTGAACCCGGGACGGGGAGGTTGCAATGAGCTGAGATCGAACCACTGCACTCCAGCCTGGGCAACAGAACAAGATTGTAAATAAAAAAAAAAGTCAATACTGTGCTCCTCCAACCTGGCAGGCATCTTACTCCACCGCCAAGACACAGAACCTCAGCTCTGCCCCTGTGATGAGCATTGGAGACCACGAGAATCCATGTGCACTCTCCTGCAATCTTATCTCATGTAATCCTGTTCATGATTTATTCACTGCTTTGAGAGGATATCAAAGTGAAATCGCCTTAAATAATGATCTTATTGTCATTTTAGCCCATCCCTGAATCCAAATCAGATTCTATGTTCTACTCTGGGCTTAACTATGTCACCCTGACATCTGTATCCTCAGACTTACTTTTAATTCAATCCTCTTCCCACCTAATTTTTCAGCCACTTTCCCCCTCCTTTGAGTATTATATAACCCTAACTCTGGACAAAGTACTTTCTATTCAAAACTAATTCTTTTTTTTTTTTTTTTTTTTGAGATGGAGTTTTGCTCTTGTTGCCCAGGCTAGAGTGCAATGGCATGATCTCAGCTCACGACAGCCTCTGCCTCCTGGGTTCAAGCAATTCTCCGGCCTCACCCTCCCAAGTAGCTGGGCTTACAGGCATATACCACCACATCCAGCTAATTTTGTAATTTTAGTAGAGATAGGGTCTCTCCATGTTGGTCGGGTTGCTCTCAAACTCCTGATCTCAGGTGTTCCACCTGCCTTGGCCTCCCGAAGTGCTAGGATTACAGGCGTGAGCCACCACCCTCCGCCTTCAAAACTAATTCCTAATCATTTCCGTTGTCTCTCTTATCAGAAACTGACACTTGGCCTTGCATGTTCCCTGCTGGTCTCCCCTATGGAATTCTTACCATCCTATTCCCACCACCTTAGTAGACAAAGTAGAGAGGACCAGCATGCTCCTAGAGTATATCTGGAACTGATTCATCTCTCTTTTACCCACCATCCTTCACTTAAACTTCATGCCATTCCTACTGGTTTAAAAAGAGTTCAGATATAGACATATTTTAGAATGCAACTGATCAGGATATAAAGGTATAGTATATTTATTACAAACAAGAACCATGATTAGATATGAAAACAAGAAAAACTATTTGGGAAGCAAACTCTCACTACTTTTAAAATGGTATGGCATCACCTAGAAATAGTAAGGTTTTTAAACCATGTGTAGTTTACATATTAATCTGCATTAAAGTTATTTGTTGTAATTGTCTTCAGTAGAAATTGTCTGTAGATTATATAATCATATAAAGTAAATAAAAATAAGTGAAATATTCTCCTCAATTTTCCTAACAACTTATTATGGTTTAAAAATGCTTCAAAGAAAAGGCAAAATCCTTTAGAAGCACTATAAATTTTAGGAAGATAAGTTGCAATTCTCTTGAAACAAATTTCATTATATATTGTTAATATACTTAGAAGTAAAAACATGCAATGAGTCATGTTTTCTTTTATAGAATACTACAAAATTGAAATTTTTTAATTAAACCAATAACATCTAAATGCCATCTAGAGTTAAATTTTGCCTAATATGTTTGAAACACTAAGTAAAATGATAAACTTTCAAAAATCTTTAATATACTATCACAAATTATCACAGAACTTGCATTACCATGGTAAATGAGATTATTTAAAATATGGATTATACATTCTTCTAACTTTCATTGAAACAGATTTAATCTTGACAGGTGAGTTGTTTTTGGTCCATGTGCCCCATTGAATTCCAGTTGCAAGCAATTTTCCAGGGAAGTGATGAATGCCATTTAGATTTGCTAGACCGCATTGGTTAAACCACCAGCCGGTCTTGTTATTGAGGTGACTGCAGCTCTTCACAGACTGACCATTAACCAGGCATGCAGGGAGACACCCATCATTATCAACATCTGATGTGCTAAAAGGCATTGCATTTTGATTATCTTCTTTTTTGAGGCCCCGGAATGCATCACCTTGGAAAAAAAATTTAATGATTAAATTTAAAGGAAATTTCTATTATTTTAATTAACCATTGCCAGCATATTAGGCAAGAGCATCACTTCTGGAAATAAGGTTTAAATTATTTTTCTACTGTTTATCATGTTAAAATCCTCCTACTCGAAGATTCAACATGCCAAAATCTGGTGATGAGTTCCGTAACATGACAAGCATCTTTAAAAGAATATTTGATATAAAAGTCACAACCCAAAATGGAAGTTTTGCTGTGTAGATATAACCAGATAATTCAGACCAAAAATTAGAGTGTACAGACCTGTCATGTACACTCTAATTGGGCAGACCAATATGATAATTGATAATTTAGGAAAAGAAAATAATTTACACAGGGTAGGTTTTCATACCACTACAATTTACGTCCCTTTATCTAGAGAAACTTCTACCTTTAAGAAATTTAGATTTATAGCTGGGCACGGTGGCTCATGCCTGTAATCTCAGGACTTTGGGAGGCTCAGGCAAGTGGATCATGAGGTCAGGAGTTTGAGATCAGCCTGGCCAATATGGTGAAACCCCAGACAAGGCTGGTTTTTGCATTTTTAGTAGAGAGTGGTACCATGCACCTGTACTCCCAGCTACTCAGGAGCCTGAGGCAGGAGAATTGCTTAAACCCAAGAGGCAGAGGTTGCTGTGAGTCAAGATCACACTACTGCACTCCAGCCTGGGCGACAGAGTGAGACTTCATCTCAAAAAAAAAAAAAGAAAAGAAAGAAAGAAAAGAAAAGAAATTTAGATTTACAATTACAAAAGTTGTTTTTTTTTTAAGGCACCATCAACTTTATATAGAATACCAATGCCCTCATGAAAAATTCAGGTATATTTTTGAGTTGTACCTTTTCTTCATGGCTCTTCACATGATTCATGGACCAACTGAATAGTAGCTAAGACAATACCATATTTAAAGAACTTCTATTGAACACTGTTTTATTTTATTTTGTTTTGTTCTGTTTTTGAGACAGAGCTTCACTCTTGTCCCCCAGGCTGGAGTGCAATTGCATGATCTTCGCTCACTGTAACTTTCACCTTCCAGGTTCAAGCAATTCTCCTGCAACAGCCTCCCAGGTAGCTGGGATTACAGGCGTGCACCATCACACCCAGCTAATTTTTGTATTTTTAGTAGAAACAGGGTTTCACCATGTTGGCCGGGCTGGTCTTGAACTCCTGACCTCAAGTGATCCACCCATCTTAGCCTCCGAAAGTGCTAGGCTTACAGGCCTGAACATTGTGTGTAAGGTATCCCTCATATACCTTATGAGTATATACCTTATGACACATTTACATCCCACTGTAAATGTGTCCCCACAATGATGAAGCATCTTGGCCAAGATGACCCAATTAGTTCAATGGCAGGAGCATGAGTCACATTTTGTTTCATAAAACTCCATAAAGGTAAAGATTCTAAGTAAACCCATAATACCTACATTTCACCTATACGTAAACTTTAGCTAATGTTTGAAACATTAATTAAAAAAGAAGCCATATAAAATCTGTGGAGAAACCAAGGTCTATTTGTTTCATTATTTCCGAATGTTGGGCATCTCTTGAGATGAATCTTTTGAAGAGTCTGAAGAACTTCATTAGCAGTGGTGGCCTATCCCCAACTCTGCTGATCATTAAAGTCTCTGACTGTGCACTTCACTAGAAACAAAACACATACATTGTAGGTATTTCAGAGAATATATAATCTCCAATACCCACACAGTGTAATACCTTTTGAAAGTTCCAGTGAGAGAGACAATATTCACCTGAACAATGCGATCATTCCATGGATACTCTCCCTAGATAAAGTCCGACCAGAAATAAAATCTACTGAGGATCCTGGACCATACAACACGTAAGTTCCTCAATAGATCTTATTTAGCTCATTGAAAAAATATATGCATAGGTATATTTCCTTAAAAATAGCCCATCAAAAATACACCCATCATATTTTCTGTGAGAGTGGGGTTGGAGAACATGACACTTTCGTTTTCTCTAAGAATCCAGAGAAATTTATCTCAAGTCTTATAATCAGGAATAGCTGTGACTCTCAAGGAACAAGTATGTTACTCAAATATTCAAATTTATATTTCTATTTTTTCTCCAAGCTCAAAGCCAAATTTGTGACCTGCCTCTAAACATACACGTAATTACATTAAACCCATTGTTTTTTATCTGTATTTCTATTGTTACATACTGCTCACACCTTTTTCTTCATTCTTTTGATTATACTATGTGATCAACAGTTGAAGTTACTTAACGACTTTGTTGGGAAAATGTAGAGTACAGTATGGCAAAATTTGAGAGTAAGGAAAAAACTTGTGTCATTATCAAGTTTATCCTTTAATTAGTCATCTTTCAGAAAAACCCCACATAAACTCTTCCTAATATAGTATATTCCATCTTTAGATAGTTCTTCACACTTTTAGAGAGGAAGAATTGAAAATCCTATATTGTAACTCTTTAAACTTTTCCCTATAAATCATGATTTGAGTTCAGGCTTTCACCTAGTCTAAACCCCTCAGGTATCATAGATTCCAATCATATCAGACAACTTTCTGTGCCCTGTAATTTTCCTCCCTCTATGCCTTAACTGAAGCTGCTCTGTTTGTCAACCTTCATTTGCCAAAAGCCTATCCATTCTTCCAAGACTAGATCAGTGCCTCTCAACTGCAAGTATGCCAACATATCCATCTGGCTTAAAATAACTGAATCAGATTCTGCAGAAATATGTACTTTTAAAAAGCTTTCCAGGTTGAATCTGATATTAACCACTTGTTGAAAATTGCTCTTCCATGAATATTTTTTGGGTGAAATCAACTGGAATAATTCTCATCCTCTTTCTGACCCCAAAGTTCCATCATTATTCTGTATTTCCAGTGTTATTTATCTTCTCCCTTATATTGGGATCAGTTAAAGAGCTGGGAACATATATCATTTCTTTTTGGATTTCTAACACAAAATATACATAATGCACAAGTACCACAAACAGCAACAAGGGAGTTGAATTGAGTACTTTTTAACTCAAATGCCTTTACATTTTCAGTATTAAAATGCAAGTTTAGGCCGGGTGCGGTGGCTCAAGCCTGTAATCCCAGCACTTTGGGAGGCCGAGGCGGGTGGATCACGAGGTCAACAGATCGAGACCATCTTGGTCAACATGGTGAAACCCCGTCTCTACTAAAACTACAAAAAATTAGCTGGGCACGGTGGTGCGTACCTGTAATCCCAGCTGCTCGGGAGGCTGAGGCAGGAGAATTGCCTGAACCCAGGAGGCGGAGATTGCGGTGAGCCGAGATCGCGCCATTGCACTCCAGCCTGGGTAACAAGAGCGAAACTCCGTCTCAAAAAAAAAAAAAAAAAAAAAAAATGCAAGTTTAACATGAAGTATTTTGAAGTTCTAACAAATTAAATTTATTTGGAAATGAATAGATGCATCAAAGTATAATGAAAAGAATACTAAATTAGTTGTTCTATCAGCCTAGATTCTTGCCCTGGCTCAGGTGAGATGATTTGGGAATCTTGGGCAAGTCATTTTAACACTCAGGTTTTTTCACCTGTAAAGTGAGAAGACTACAGATCATCTCTAACATTCTCATGTCTAAATGTCAGCCTCTCTGAACATGAAAATGAAAATGCCTTCACAGCCTACTCCACAGGCTCTCTATCCAAAGAAGCAACT
This sequence comes from Callithrix jacchus, assembly GCF_049354715.1. Taxonomy (NCBI): domain Eukaryota; kingdom Metazoa; phylum Chordata; class Mammalia; order Primates; family Cebidae; genus Callithrix; species Callithrix jacchus. The sequence continues at coordinate 37,783,196 of NC_133511.1, read as the reverse complement.
GAGATTTCATACGGCAAATTGTTTCAGAGACTATAAAGCACTTCAGAAGCATGAGGTGGTACAGTGATCACAACAAAGTTTCAAAACTCAGCACGTGGCCAGCTTTCTTATTGGTAATCTATTCTGTTATCAGTTATGTATAAAAACAAATGCATTTTTTATCTTTGCTTAATAATGATACAGTTATAATTTAGATCTGGATAATTTTATGAATTTAAAAAAAACACTTACCAGCATTTCCTGAATACCGTCCTAAATGCATTTTAAAAAATCTTGTTTCATCCTCTAGCCAAAAATTATCATATGATGCATAAGCAAGTGTGTCATCTTCAGACTCCAAAGACACATAAAGCATAAAACTGGTATTTTTCTGATTTACTATATAAAAAATCTTTTTTAGTCCTAGCCAAAATTCTCCTGTTAAAAAAAAATGCTTAGTTTTAATGTATTTTAATACAAATTAGAATAATGCTTTATTATTGAATGTTTGGTCTTGTTTAACATTTCAAAAACTCTGAGATGGCTCACGTAAGTAATTAAAGGCTGGAGGGCCTCACTCAAATTATCACTGTGTGCCTACTTGATAAAAGAAACAAACTTCCTACTTCTACTTCACCAGACTGGAGAATATTAGACCCTTTTTCATTTTTATCTCCCCAAATTTTACTTAATTTGGGGAGAGGAGATAATAATGATCTCCCTAAATTTCATTTCCCAAAATTAATTTGGTCTTCATTTAAAGATTAAAGTAGGAAGTGAACTTTCACCTTAAGGCATGTCAACACAAAACCAACTGAAATATTGTGGCAGATAACAAAATGTTACTCACCAGTAAATGTAAAAGGTTTGACTTCCAAATCAGTGGCTCCTAAAGAAACATTTCCTAAAGTGCTCACTTGAAATTATTTTTATCTGTCTTGGAATACTTTCTTAACAAACACTTCTTTGTTACAATACAGCTGGTCAATTTCCTATGCCTGGAACATTATGTAACAAGATTGGAATACCTCCAGGTTTAGGATCAATATTTCCAAGAAGACTATACATTCAGGATGAAATATAAAGCTCCCCAGCTTAGACTGCATACTACTTGCTAACATATTCTAGCCAATGGCTTTCTACCTCTCCCTACCCACGTGACATAACCCAAATGAGATATATGCCTCTATTTGAATTATAAAATTATTAAAGAAAGTAAGGGTCCAGTCAAGACAAACTTCAGAGTTGGAAGATAATGTGACAGCATTCAAACTCTTAAAATTATAGCTAAGATATTAAGTCCTTCTTCAGAGCTGACAGGGGCAGACATTTTAGCAACAGAGTCTCTTAGAATTAAAAAGTACCAAGAGAAAGTGGATCCAGTAGGAGGTCCGTAGGGATCCACTGAGTCTCACACAGTATATAACACTTCAGTTCCCAGTACCCCACGCTCAAATTTAACACTTAAAAATACATTTTCTGTAATTCCGTATTTATTTATTTGTTTGTTTGTTTGTTTTTATTTTTTTGGTTGTTGTTCATTTTTTGAGAAGTCTCTCTCACCCATGTTGGAGTGCATGGCTCGATCTCAGTTCACTGCAACCTCTGCCTCCCCACTCCCTTTCAAGCAATTCTCATGCCTCAGCCTCCCGATAGCTGGGATTGCAGAGGCATGCACTATCACCTCCAACTAATTTTTTTATTTTTTAAAATTATACTTAAGTTCTGGGATACATGTGCAGAATGTGCAGGTTTGTTACATAGGTATACATGTGCCATGGTGGGTTGCTGCACCCATCAACCCATCATTACATTAGGTGTTTCGCCTAATGCTGTCCTTCCCCTTGTCCCCACCCCACAACAGGCCCCAGTGTGTGATGTTCCCCTCCCTGAGCCCATATGTTCTTATTGTTCAACTCCCACCTATGAGTGAGGACATGCAGTGTTTAGCTTTTTGTTCCTGTGTTAGTTTGAGAATGATGGTTTCCAGTATCATCCATGTCCCTGAAAAGGACGCAAACTTATTCTTTTTTATGGCTGCATAGTATTCCAAGGTGTATATGTGCCACATTTTCTTTATCCAGTCAGTCATTGATGGACATTGGAGTTGGTTTCAAGTCTTTGCTATTGTGAATAGTGCTGCAATAAACATACATGGTGCATGTGTCTTTTTAGTAGAATGACTTATAGTCCTTTGGGTATATACCCAGTAACGGGATTGCTGGATCAGATGGTATTTCTAGTTCTGGATCCTTGAGGAATTGCCACACTGTCTTCCACAATGGTTGAACTGATTTATACTCCCACCAACAGTGTAAAAGCATTCCTATTTCTCTACATCCTCTACAGCATCTGTTGTGTTCTGACTTTTTAATGATTATCATTCTAACCAGCATGAGATATTATCTCATTGTGGTTTTGATTTGCATGTTTCTAATGACCAGTGATGATGAGCTTTTTTTCATATGTGAGTTGGCCACATAAATGTCTTCTTTGGAAAAGTGTCTGTTCGTATCCTTCATCCCCTTTTTGAAGAGGTTGTTTGGGTTTTTTCCCTATAAATTTAAGTTCCTTGTAGATTCTGGATATTCTCAGATGGATAGATTGCAAAAATTTTCTCCCATTCTGTAGGTTGCCTGTTCACTCTGATGATAGTTTCTTTTGCTGTGCAGAGCTCTTTAGTTAAATCAGATCCCATTTGTCAATTTTGGCTTTTGTTGTCATTGCTTTTGGTGTTTTAGTCATGAAGTCTTTGCTCACACCTATGTCCTAAATGGTATTGCCTAGGTTTTCTTCTAGGGTTTTAATGGTTTTAGGTCTTAGGTTTACATCTTTAATTCATCTGGATTTAATTTTTGTATAAGGTATAAAAAGGGGTCCAGTTTCAGTTTTCTGCATATGGCTAGTGAGTTTTCCCAACACCATTTATTAAATAGGGAATCCTTTCCTCATTATTCATTTTTGTCAGGTTTGTCAAAGATCAGATGGCTGTAGATGTGTAGCATTGTTTCTGAGGCCTCTGTTCTGCGCTGTTGGTCTATATATCCATTTTGGTACCAGTACCAGCTGTTTTGGTTACCGTAGCCTTGTAGTATAGTTTGAAGTCAGGTAGCATGATGCCTCCAGCTTTGTTCTTTTTGCTTAGGATTGTCTTGGCTATATAGGCTCTTTTTTAGTTCCATACAAAATTTTAAGTACTTCTGTCTAAGTCTGTGAAGAAAGTCAATGGTAGCTTGATGGGAATAGCAGTGAATCTATCAATTTTGGGCAGTATGGCCGTTTTCACAATACTGATTCTTCCTAACCATGAGCATGGAAGGTTCTTCTATTTGTTTGTGTCCTCTTTTATTTCCTTGAGCAGTGGTTTGTAGTTCTCCTTGAGGTCCTTCACATCCCTTGTAAGTTGTACTCCTAGGTATTTAATTCTCTCTGCAGCTATTGTGAATGGGAGTTCACTCATGATTTGGCTCTCTATTATTGGTGTATAGGAATGCTTGTGATTTTCACACATTGATTTTGTACCCTGAGGAGTTTTTGGGCTGAGACGATGGGATTTTCTAAATACACATTCATGTCATCTGCAAACAGAAATAATTTGACTTCCTCTTTTCCTATTTGAATACACTTTTTTTTTTTTTTGGCCTGATTGCCCTGGCCAGAACTTCCAATATTATGTTGAATAGGAGTGATGAGAAAGGGCATCCTTGTCTTGTGCCAGTTTTCAAAGGGAATGCTTCCAGGTTTTGCCCATTCAGTATGATATTGGCTGTGGGTTTGTCATAAATAGCTCTTATTATTTTAAGATACATTCCATCAATACCTAGTTTATTGAGTGTTTTAGGCCTGAAGTGGTGTTGAAATTTATTAAAGGTCCTTTCTGCATCTACTGAGATAGTCATGTGGTTTTTGTCATTGGTTCTGTTTATGTGATGGATTATGTTTATTGATTTGCATATGTTGAACCAGCCTTGCATCCCAAGGATGAAGCTGACTTGATCATGTGAGTAAGATTTTTAATGTTCTGCTGGATTTGGTTTGACAATATTTTATTGAGGATTTTTGCATTGATGTTCATCAGGGATAATGACCTGAAATTTTTTTTTTAGTTGTTTCTATGCCAGGTTTTATCAGGATGATGCTGGCCTCATAAAATGAGTTAGGGAGGAGTCTCTCTTTTTATATTACTTGGAATGGTTTTAGAAGGAATAGTACCAGCTTCTTTTTGTACCTCTGATAGAATTCAGCTGTGAATCCATCTTCTGTATTTTTATAGAGACATGGTTTCAACATGTTGTTCACCCTGGTTTTGAACTCCTGGTCTCAAGCAATCCATCTGCCTCAGCCTCCCAAAGTGCTGGGATTACAGTCCTGAACCACTATGTCCAGCCCCAAATTTGTTTTCAAAATACATTAGTAAAAAGCAGGCTCAGCCTGCATGCAGTATATCTGCCTGAAAACCTGGTTAGTCAAAACTCATATTCTGTCCCCATAGAAAAAGGAAGGAAGATGGCAATTCAAAATCTGTATGTGGATATATAACTATTTAATTCAAGAAGAAGCACTCAATGGAAAATCAAGAAGTAATGCTGGGAAAATGCAAGTATATTAGCTACACTCCATAGCATGGCAGTTACCTGGGTATAAGCCAAATGGCTTCTACAATCACTGGCATTCAGTTGCTTTTTAACACAGGACTACCACCACCACTTACTGAATCCTTGGATGACATTATTATGAGAGGTTAAAGATTTAAAATTATAAAAATGGTAACTGTTAAAATAGCATAAACATTCACAAACTCACTGGCAGAAGGTCCAACTAATGTAAAACTCTGCAAAGTCCAGAAATACTGGTGTTTCTGTTTACCAGCAAAAGAGATGCTGCCATGAGGCAATAATGTAAACAGATTTTACATTCATCTAGGGTTGTAATTTTCAAATTTTGAACATAATGATGTTTACTGACATTTTAATAATATGCTCGGTTTAAATAATCTGAATTTGCATACGCACATACTGTATTTCGCCGTTTCACTGGCTTGTATTGATACAACACACATCTCAAGAATTTTAAAATCTAGAACAACACTCCCACTCCGTTTTTTGTTCTGCAGTTAGTTGGTGAGCACCTGCCAGAACTCTGCTGGGTCCATAGTAGATATATAATACATATTCAATTTAGAATTTTCACTCAAATCACATTTCACCAGATAAATCTTTATTTCAGCAAATAAAGATTTCCAGATCTCAACTGAAGATCTACTTATTTCAAAAAATTAGCATATGAAAAGGGGGTGATTTAAACATATTTTGAAATTTGCAAGCATCTGCTCTTTACTAAAGATCTGACCAATAGAGACTCTATAGATATAATACCAAAAAGAGTAAAGAATATAGAGTAGAAATACAAAAAAAATTAACCTAAAAGGTCGCCAAATCCATCCAGGTAATCACACCACAACCTTTGGAAATCAATTATCCCATCAATCCTTTTCTGTATCACAGTCCATCCACCTCCTCTGTAATCCATGTCACACATTACCTAAAACAAGCACAAGAAAGACCAAAATATACACTATTATTTTATTATCTGATAATGTACCATTCATGCTTCATCCTTAAACCTAGGAAAAGAGAATATACTGCCACTGAGTTTTCAATGCAATCCTATGCCGTTAATTTATTCAGATTGTTTTATATCTCTAGAAATAATACTGTTTATTATAAAACAATCCTGTAATTAACCTAAATAATACTGTTTATTATAAAAGAAATTTGTAACTAACCTAATTACATTCCCTATAATAATCATTTTTAAAAATATGTATTTGTAATATTTTAAGGTTATCCTATTTCTCAACTTTATAAACATTCTTCAGTTTGTATAACAGTATTGCTCTGATGTGGCAGAGCAATGTATTTCTTTATAAACTAAACTTTTGAATTAAAACGTGGCGATCATTAAAAAATCTGGAGACAACAGATGCTGGAGAGGATGTGGAGAAAAAGGAACACTTTTACACTGTTGGTGGGAGTGTAAATTAGTTCAACCATTGTGGAAGACAGTGTGGCGATTCCTCAAGGCCTTAGAAATAGAAATTCCATTTGACCCAGCAATCCCATTACTGGGTATATATCCAAAAGACTATAAATCGTTCTGCTATAAGGACACATGTACACGAATGTTCATTGCAGCACTGTTTACAATAGCAAAGACCTGGAATCAACCCAAATGCCCATTGATAATAGACTGGATTGGAAAAATGTGGCACATATACACCATGGAATATTATGCAGCAATCAGAAATGATGAGTTCGTGTCGTTTGTAGGGACATGGATGAATCTGGAAAACATCATCCTCAGCAAACTGACACAAGAACAGAAAATGAAACACCGCATATTCTCACTCATAGGTGGGTGATGAAAAATGAGAACACATGGACACAGAAAGGGGAGTACTAAACACTGGGGTCTATTGGGGGGAAAAGGGGAGGGCCAGTGGGAGGGGGAGGTGGGGAGGGATAGCCTGGGGAGAAATGCCAAATGTGGGTGAAGGGGAGAAGAAAAGCAAAGCACACTGCCATGTGTGTACCTACGCAACTGTCTTGCATGCTCTGCTCATGTACCCCAAAACCTATAATCCAATAAAAAATTAAAAAAAAATAAAAAATAAAACGTGTGTGTGTGTGTGTGTGTGTGTGTGAGAGAGAGAGAGAGAGAGAGAGAGAGAGAGAGAGAGAGAGAGAGACAGAAATATGTTCATGTGCTTGCCTTTGCTCTTTTCTCCCACAAGCCTGGAAGGCCTGTGTTCAGACTGGCATTTTCAGAGAGAAAGGCATGATCTGTACCCACTCAGCAGGTGCTCATAGGCACATCTGTTGATGCTGTATAAAATGCCCCTGAAAAGGACCCCTGTAGGGGACCTATAGAAGTGATATAGGGAAGAAATCAGAGCAAAAATCTCCATCAGAAACTTCCCGCATTGAGACAGAGAAAAGGCAGTGTGGAGGAAGTTAAGGAACCAGTACTTTCCCACAAAAGAGGTGATTATGCATCCCACTCTTCACAAAATTAGAAGCCTTCCTTTTCCACATCTGTTCAGATCCAGTTTGAATCTGTAGCTGAAGTAATTTAGGTAATTTTAAAATTATTTCCCACCTAATTTCCAATTTTTTGGCATCTTGTCAATAGATTTTATATAAAATAATGGTAGTAGCTCTAAGAAGAGAAGCTAGTAGAATCTACTTAGGAAAAAAGCCATTTCACTGGCTTGTATAGACACAGCACACATCTCAAGAATTTATTATCAAAACTTTATTATGCAATAAAGATTATCAATAGGTATAAGTATCACAAACTTTCTTCTGCACAAAGAAGTGTTCATGAAAATATATATTTTATATATTTTTATATAAACATTATTTATATAAATATTATTATATAAACACACACAAATATATTTCATCAATATGCATAGTCTCCAATAGAAATTTCTGTTAGATATCCTTGCAGAGAACTACTAATAATAGGCATAAGAGTAATTTATTTTATCAATTTCAGAATGAATTGGCTTCTCAATCTGCCTTGCATCCCACTGAAAGCGTTTTTAAATTGTTAATTTTTTATGACACATAAAAGCATCTATCATCAAAAGAAATTATAACTATATACAAGAAGGGAAGTCAAAAGTGTTTTTAGTAAGCTCCAAGGCAAAGCACATCATTATTTTCTAATTAAAGGCTAATTAAAGCAAGCATTTATATTGCATAGTTCTGCCTGCTATAGGGCTGCCTATTATAAGGATAATAATAAGCTTTTACATTGAATGGATTTACCTTAAAGAGTGTAACCATGGAAACTCAAATAGAAAAGAGAAAGACAGACTCTAGCTCTTTTACTAATTCATGTTTTGAGCATTAGAATTCTACAAAACCAAAATTTTGAAACTAGAACTTTACTTAATTTATTTAAAAATTTCCAGGAAAAAATATTAAAACAATTTAAATTTTAATATAAATTAAATTGGTTGGATATTTATCTTATTCCACATAATAAGGGAAAACTTTACCTCAAATGGGTAGCTAGACCCTTCTGGGTGGATTATGTATAAACCACTCGGTGTTTTAGTGACAGAGCCAATGGTATCCTTAATATCGGTGCAATCTAAACCTAGAAAAGCAAAATTATTTAATTGGGATTATTTTCAAGTGTACATTTAAGGTAATCATTTTACTATAGAGAATTGATAGTGCTATTATTATCATTTCTATTAAAAATATTTTAACTTCTTCAAAATGAAAAATGATCACAATTTTAGAAATAAGAAGAAAATATAAGGGATTAAAGAATTTATGCTGCAATAAGCCTTCACTTATAATATCACTGCTAGTGATAAATTTTCTATACTGTCTAAAATTTCCATTTAGGATCTACACTTATTAAACATATTTTATAATTACACATTCTCTTTACCAATAAATAATACCCTTTTAGAAATTTAGGTTTATCTTAGAAGATATAATGTGTAACGGAAATCTACATGAATAGGGAGGAGAAAATTAAAAGGAATAAGCAGATGAAGCACCACAGACACATCTTTCACTATTCTATTCCCAACTCAGAGACTGATGTGTTTGGGACCACTAATACCAGTAGCCAAAGGAAGAAAGGGGGAAATCACTTCCTCCACCAAGAAATTATGACTGAGGTTAGAGCCTACTCTGTTTACAACAATTAGAACTATAGCACCCCATAATTACTTTCTCCAAAGCACTCATCTCCCCAGGATTGTGAACATGTGTATGTGGATACAGATATTACATTTTCTGGAAGATACTCTACTTTGTTGGGTCTTTCATAAATGAAATAAAATCAACCCTTAGAGTGTCCATTATCCAAATGCCTGTCTTAACATCCTATTCTACTCCTAACACTTTACTTCATAGTGTTATGCTAACCATTTACATAGTAAGGTATTACATAAAGCACTTACCATCATGCCCAGTACACCCAAACAATGCAGAAAATGCCATCTACAAAAAGATAGCTATAAAAGGTCATTTGCTTTTCCCTTCATCTCCAGAAAACATAGATTTGTTGCCAGTGTCCTTAATTGTTAAGAGAGAGTCTTATAATGACTTTATGCTCAGAGACATGATAGAAGTTCACATTGAAGGACTGATCTGGGTTGAAGTATCTGCTTTTCACCTTTCAAATTAAAGTGAACAGATTATTTTGATATTTATGGGCTGGATATTTCTTATCTGATGGTCTCGATCACGGCAAGCCTTTATATTAGTCTTCCTATGCATCGGGCAATATTTTAAGAGACTTTCCTGTATTTTTTCATTTTATCCTCACTTCAACTATAAGAGGTAGGTGCTATCAGTTTACTGATGAGAAAAACATATCAAGAGAGCAACAGGTCAGAAATTTGAAACCAAGGATTCTGACATCAGAGGCCATGCTCCTGACTACCACATTATACCTGCTTTCGGGCAGTTATGGGAAATAAATGAGATATAATAAACTAATTTTTTATAACAAAATAACGTGAGAAAGTGCCTGTCTTCCTACCTACTATGTAGAAGATTTTCAGCCAGTGTTAATTCTCTTCTTTTTCGAAGAAAAACATGAAGATCATTTTCTAGGGCCTCAATAATATTTATTAGCTTGAAACATTTTGGGATAAAGTCATATTCCTAAAATTTATAGGGCATTTTTCTTAAAAATCCAAGCCTCTAAGAATTAATATGCTATATTTTAGTATAAAAAGTGCTAACTTTCAGTTTATTCTTGTCTTACATTTCTCTTTCTTTTCCAATTTTATGCCCTAATTTGAAACATTTCAAGCATGTCAGAAACATTTTTTACAGGTGGGAGGAACTTTGAAACTTTCTTTTCTATCTGAAGATGAATTAGTTATAAGATGTAAACCGAGATCCCAGAATAAAGCTACAGAAAGCTATGCTATTTTCAACAGTTTCAGAATATCTTTATACAGCCATGGCTTTCAAATAGTTGAAAAACTTTCCCATTTTAAGAAAGTACACACTGTGTGGTGAAATTTGCTTAACGGCAGGTATTAGCCCTCCAGTCTGTTAGAGAATGGTGAGCTGTATTTTTTAAACAAAACTTTTAAATGCTTTGACCTGTCCAGGAAAATTTTAAGCAATGAAAGACAAACATGAAAAGGTTGCAATACCAAAGTTCTCACCATGTGACTGAACTGGTCTGTGAGGAAAAGGATCCAGTTGTTTTCTAAAAACTTCTGTAGTCAACAGGAGAACGCGATTCATGAGCTCGTTAACCTAAACACATGCATACACATTTAAGTAAATTTATATTTGAAGAAATTGCCATCTGTAAGCCTCTTATAAACCCAGCTCTGAAATACATAATATTGATTATGTATTTCATTTTTCTAGATTGATTTCTTACTGCTTTAACAAAGAATAAAGGCAAAACTAAATAGCAATCATTAAATGTTATAGAATCTACCTCCTTAACATTGATCTTATCTACTCCTATTTCTGCCTTTGGCTGCTCTTGCATATCTGTCTTTCATACCGTGCTCAAACTATTGCTGTAGTTTCTTACCTCCTCCCTTGGCTCTTCCTCAAGTCATTCGCCACACACGTTGATCAGATTGTGGCGTTTCCCTGCTTAAACACGGCAGTGGCTCCATGGTGTGGTATGATTTGGTTCCTGACTATTCCTGTAGTCACTTTTAAATACTAAGCCTCACCAGCCACTCCACCCTGCACCAACTCCAAGAAGCCTCCTCAGAATGGAATGTCCTCTTCTCCTTACCCAACTTTCATGACTTTTAAAACATTTATTCATCCTTCATGACAGTTCACAGACTTTCTCCTCCAGGAAGCTTTCTTGCATCTGAGAGTTCTCTTTTGTGCCATTTTAATAACCACAATTTTTTCAGTACATTTTAATGCTCCACTAGACTGCATACCCCTTGAATGAAAGTCGACTTTTCTATTGCTTTTTGTTTGCCTGAAGCTTATGATGGTGCCTCTAACATAGTATGTGCTAAATAGATGTCTGAACATGAATACATTAAAAAAAATTATACCTCCAGCTAACTATACATCGAAGTGCACATGCAATAATGACGCAATATTAAAATATCTATACCTGATTAGATAAATAATCCAAGGAAGCTTGTTGCTCATCCATCATATTTCTTAGTAGTTTTTTGGTACTTCTTGTGTAGGAAACAATAGAACTTTGCAAATTTCCTTAACCATAATAAAAAGTGGCTGTTAAATATTATATTGTTATGGAAAATTATTACAGTGAAAAATAGTGCATTTTACATGATTTTGGATATGTATGTTAACTCAGTAATATCTCAGTTTATCTTAATACTCAGAATTACATATTTTAGTTAGTATATATTTTAACTCAGGATTAACCAAGGAAATGATTATCTCAATACTTCTTAATGAAACTATGCTTCCTACTAATATAGATTACCCAGAATAATTAATGTTATTATTAAGATACAATGTTCTAATTATAAAGTCTCACTTTATAAAATGAGAAATACAGAAGAAGGGGGTATGGAATTTATCAATTCGTATTATATAAGAAAGTTAATGATAACAATTTTATGCCAGGCAGTTAATTTTAAAAATACATCTTTATTTTAATTTTTCTATTAATATTATATTTGTATATAATTAAATTGCCAGCACATGCATATACATACACAAAATAAATCTTAGTCAAAGATTTTGGTTATTTGGTTTCTGAGTAAGCATTTACTATACATTTTCCTTTTAAAAATGTTTTTATTTTTAAGAGAAAATTTCTTAGAGAAAAGATGCGATAACAGTACAAATAACTTTCTCTTAATGCCTCTGAGACCATGTTGCCATGGTGTACCATCATGCTATTTCAGTGTGTAGTTCTTACACCAAAGATATTTCTAATAAAACAACCATCAAAATTAGGAAATAAACATGGACTACCTGTATCTCTCAGAACCTATGCGAGTTTTACCCAAGATAGCAATAATAATGCCCTCTATAACAAAAGGGTCCCCACATTATTACGTATGTTATTCTTTACAAATGTATTTTCCTTCTAAGTTTCTTTCCACCAGCAATAGAATCACATTAATAAATCTTGATATTTTAAATTCTACCTCACTCAGCTTTATCTCTCTTTTTTTATTTTTAGTCTCTCACTTTCTATTAGTTTTTTCCTGAATTTAGACATCTGTCTTAATAGGCCTAGAACCCCACTCATTTATTTGAGAAGCCTGAGACCCTTGTGCTACACATAGAATTAGCTACAAGGGAAAAGGATCCATTCATTTACCAAATATTTATTAAGCAGCTATTACTGGCCAAGCAATAAAGACAATAAAATTTCTGGCCTAGGATGATCAGGATGTGTAGAACTTTTCAATGTGTACCCAAAAAAAGAAATAAATTATGTAACCTTATTATTGTGTTTATTTTAATACTTACTACACATGAAATGCTTTTCTTCACGTGCAATTTTTGTTTTAACATCACATGATTCATCACAGTCTTCCTTGCAAACAGTATCATTACTTTTACTTTCATCTTTTGCATTAGATACATCTTCTACAATGTTAACTACTGGAGAGTCCTTTACATTAAAAAATAAAAATAAGAAAAAATACATTAAACATGTTATATGACCTAATACGTAATAAATAAGAAGACTATAGGTAAAAGCTTAGATTTCAGGAAAGCCAAGGCTTATCATTAGAGAAAAATGAGCTGTTTAATTTAAACTTTCATAAATAAACCTGATGAGTAAATAAAACCTAATGAACCAGTTTCTTAATTTCCTAGGTAGCCACTCACAGGACAATATTTGAAATATGAAAGTTGTGGAACAGCTATTTTTTTAAGCAAAGTGATTTTTTATTACCCATCAGATATTTCATCAAAAAGATGTAGGCTAGTTTTTAATCTAGGCCTGACATAACTTTAAAATTTTTTCATAAGAAATTTGTTGAGTCAATCCTCGGTATTTTATACTTTCCTTAGTTTAAAAAATGGTAACATTTAAGCAATTTTTCAACATTTCTAAATCAATATGTTAATTGTTTCATAAATTATATTTGGTAGTATGATTAACCTTTTCAAAATTCTAATATATGTCTTGAAAGCTAATCATGCTTTCCTAGCTAATATAATATTGCTAAAATTCTTACCGTAGAATGATGTTCACAGTTACCTTGTACGGCTTCTCCACAAATAAAAATACATACATTTAAGAATAAGAGTGAGGCTTGGGCTAGAGACATCATATTTTTCTTGGATAGATGAAAACTCTTCTTCAAATATCAGTCAGCTCTCTGTGGAAATAACTACAGAGCATAGAGTCTTCAGTTAAAAACCTCTGGAAAGTGTACAACAAAAACAGAAGCCAATACTTACAAGTTTCCGTGCCCTCATTTGAAACAACACCCTTCACATGCTTCATATGAAAAAAAAGGTAGCCTCTGGAGATCCTGATATTTTAACTTACACAATTCCTTTTTTATCATTTCATGTCTGTATTAGGAACCCAAGCTCTTGTAATATAGGCAACAAATAGATAAATAAGTAGATAAATAAATGATAAATATAGATAGATAAATAAAGCATGAATTTATAAATTCATCTAATTTTTGGGAGCCAGTCTTTTTTTGTCTTGGAAAAAATGCTTTTGATAAGCTATTAATCAATAACTGCAAACTGCTTGCAAAAAAAATAAGAAGTAGAAATGACTGATGGAATAGGAAAAAAATTATCTTGGAACTATTTCTAGAAAATGCTAAGTAGAAATTTGATCAAGGTGGACATCCAGAGCATATAATTCAGACTTAAAATATACTTTTAAAATGCCAAATTACTAGGACTGTAATTAATCTGTATGTTTTACAACTGTCTTGTTGAAACTGTAAAAATTCTGAACATCAGAGAAATAATGTTATTGAAAATGACCACTCTTTGAAGGTTGATAGATCAATGTCTTCAAATTTTCCCTTTCAATGTCTCCTTCCCTTCATTCTACAAACATGCCTAAGTCTTCACTATCCTAAAATTAAGAGGCAAGGCAAAACTTTCCTGCATCTTGCTCTGATTCGAGATATTATTTTCTCCATCTCCTTTCCTAATCTGAGAACTACCATAGTTTTTATATTACTAGTACAATGCCTGATACACAGAGGCACTCAAATATTTTCTTTTTTTTTCTTTTGAGACGGAGGCTTGCTCTGTCACTCAGGTGGAGTGCAGTGGTATGATTTCAGCTGACTGCAACCTCCCTCTCCCTTGTCCAAGCGATTCTCCTGCCTCAACCTTTCGAATAGCTGGGATACAGGAGCATGCCACCATGCCCAGCTAATTTTTGCATTTTTAGTAGAGACGGGGTTTCACCATATTGTCCAGGATGGTCTTGATCTCTTGACCTCGTGATCCACCTGCCTCGGCCTCCAGAAGTGCTGGGATTACAGGCGTGAGCCACCGCACCTGGCATCAAATATCTTAATGAAGAAACAGCTTAAAATAATTATCTGTTCTCTGACTTGACTTCCTCGCCATCTACTATTTAAACCTAAACAATCTTATCTCTTATTTGTGACAATCACTTTCTCAGAGTTTCTCCAGTGAGACAGTATGAGATGGTTGGGAGTGCCGGCCCAAACACCAGATTGCCTAATTTAAAGATTAGTTTCAAGGCCGGGCGCGGTGGCTCAAGCCTGTAATCCCAGCACTTTGGGAGGCCGAGGCGGGTGGATCACGAGGTCAAGATATCGAGACCATCCTGGTCAACATGGTGAAACCCCGTCTCTACTAAAGATACAAAAAATTAGCTGGGCATGGTGGCGCATGCCTGTAATCTCAGCTACTCAGGAGGCTGAGGCAGGAGAATTGCCTGAACCCAGGAGGCAGAGGTTGCGGTGAGCCGAGATCGCGCCATTGCACTCCAGCCTGGGTAAAAAGAGTGAAACTCCGTCTCAAAAAAAAAAAAAAAAAAAAGATTAGTTTCAACACTTCCTCACCCTGGAATCTTGGACAAAGTTACCTAATATTGCTACAACTCAATTACCTCCTTTGTATTATGAAAATTGTTGTATGGATTAAATGATTAATATATGTAACATTGCTGATGATATTGATGACCTTTATAATTTATATTAGTACACAAATACATATGTTTTAATCTTAAATTTCCAGTTGAAGGCTTATAAAATTGAAGTGAAAGTGGCAGAACTTTAGCAGAAGTTGGCACAGCGTTAAATCGGCCAGATGTTAAAATTCTTTGTTCTTTCACAGCTTGCCCAGAGACCAATTCAGGAAATTCTTATTTGAGCAAGAAAATACTTCAGCAGAAGATGGAAAAAAATATAGCCTCAGCCAAGACAAGAGCAAAAGCACAAAAAATTGTCCATCACAGCTGCCACATGATTATAATACTTGTTGAATTAAATAAGCAGGAGGCCATTGCCTAAGGCTATCTCTGTACTTTGAGTTCCTGTGTAGCAAACTGCAGCCTGACTTAGGAATATATTTTTTGTAACAAATAGCTGAGTTTCAGCCAATCATAGGCAGCCAACTAATCAGAGCATGCCCAAATATGATTAACACCTAGCTGTAGTCAATCACATGATTCCTCTGCTTTGCTTCTCTGTCCTATAAAAGTTTGCTGCTCATGCTGCTGGGTGGAGCTCTCTGAACTTCTTCTGGTTCTGGGTGCTGCCCAATTCATAAATCATTCTTAGCTCAAATAAATTCTGTTTAATTTCTGTTCTAAAGATTTAAAAAATAATATTCAAAGTTACGGGAATATGCTTTATAACCATAAAATGGTTATTATTCGTTTCCTTTGTAAATCAGTTTATGACACCACATTAATGAAATTGCTTATCTAATAGACATCTCCCATTTAACATGTTCGAAGCCTAATTCTTATTCCTTATTCTACCCCTACCTATTCTTTCCCATTTCAGTTTTGGCAATACACTTTATCCAATTGTTCAAGCTCCAAATTTGAGAGTCACATTTGACTTCTCTCACTTACTGCAACCATCCATCAACACATCTTATTGGCTCAAGGTTCAAATTGTAAACACTTCTTGCCACCTCCATTGCTACCATCCCAATCCAAGTGTACCATATCTCACCCATCCTGCACTGATAATCTTCTAACTAACCTCATTGTTTCTGGTCTTATCTCCTATAATCTGATTTTCCCCACAACAACTAGAGGATCTCTTTAGAGTTTAAATAAAATCATGTTACTCTTCTAATCAAAACTCTTCAATGGATTTCCCTCCATTGAAAGTTAGATTTTACATACAAGTCCCCTCTAAATCTAGGTCCCGTACTTCTCCAATCTCATCTGTTCACACACTTCCCCATGATATGGTTTGGATTTGTGTCCTAACCAAATCTTTTTTCTTTTTTTTTTTTTTTTGAGATGGAATCTTGCTCTGTAGCCCAGGCTGGAATGCAATGGCACAATCTTGGCTCACTGCAACCTCTGCCGGCCAGGTTCAAGTAATTTTTCTGCCTCAGCCTCCCAAGTAGCTGGGGAGCTACTTGCCACCATGCCCAGCTAACTTTTGTATTTTTAGTAGAAATGGGGTTTCACTATGTTGGACAGGCTGGTTTCGAACTCTGGTGACCCACCTGCCTCAGCCTCCCAAAGTGCCAGGATTATAGGCGTGAGCCACCATGCCTGGCCTTTCCATCCAAATCTTATGTAGAATTGTAAACCCCAATGTTGGAGGTGAGACCTGATGGAAGATGATTGGATCATGAGGGTGAATTTCCCCACTGATGTTGTTCTCATGATAGTGAGTGAGTTCTCATGAGACCCAGTTGTTTTAAAAGTGTGTGACACCTCCCCACTCTTTCAGTCCTGCTCCTGTGATGTAAGATACCTGCTTCCACTTTTCCTTCTACCATGAGTAAAAAGCTCCCTAAAGCCTTTCCAGAAGGAGATGCTGCCATGCTTTCTGTACAGCCTGCAGAACCATGAGCCAATTAAACCACTTTTCTTTATAAATTACCCTATCTCTGGTATTTCCTTATAGCAATGCGAGAACTGACTAATACACCCTACCTCTCTATTCCAGCCACAGTGGTCTTGTGCTGTTCTTTGAGCACAACACTACAATTCTGTCCTCACAGCCTTTTGTACTCACAGCCCCCTGTGCCTTTATTCTTCATCCAGGTATTTGAATGGCAACCTCTTTCCTTCATTCAGACGTCTGTCCTCATTTCCTGTCTTTGGGGGCCTTTCCTGAGCACTCTCTCACAGATAGGACTGACATTGGTCTCTATCCCCCTCCACTATCCCACTTTCCATATAGCACTTTTCACTACCCTAATATGTTCTAGTGGGGAAGAAAAATAAATATAAGCTTCAGGAACATAAGGACTTTGAAGTTTCTTTCACTCTATCCCTAGCACCTAGAAAGTGATTGGCAAATAGTAGGTGCTCAATATATATTTCCTTAACAAAAGAAGGCATTGTTTTATGGTTTTAAAGTGTGAAAGAATATAATATCATATTTAACTCAGATGCCCCTTCTGATAAGATATAGGGATTTTAGTGTAATATTCTTCTTAAATGCTTGAATCACAATTGCCTTTCCTGTCAAGAAATACAGTTTATAAAATCCACAATTTTTTATTATCCAAATATCTAATCCTAAATTTTTTTAATAAATAAAAGAAGTATTTATTTATGGGAAATAAATAGAGTTATTTATTTCCCATAAATAACACTGACAAAAATGTCATGACAAAATCAAGAGTCACAATGTTCAGAGCCCCTTGGGGCCCTGCCTGTCTGAAAGAATCTAGGACTATACAACTTAAATAGAAAGTGGAAAATCTGCTTAATATTTTGAAGAAATAAAGAACTTAAAGGTCAAAAAAAACTATGATTTTTTTTAAAAGCTGGCAACATTGTTTGATATTTGTTTTCTTCTTGGTTGTTACTGTAAAACAATATTTGAATGAAGAATAATTATATAAGTCTAAACTGAAATAAAATCCTAAGCCCCCCATTGACCAAATAGAACCCCTCTTGGCCAAGAAGACTCTGAGAAAATGTTAAAACTGAGTTCCCTGCCATAATAGGATGAGAGGTTAGATATGCCTCATTATATCCTCTTTCTGTTGTAGTTTAGGCACAACTGACCAGCATTAATATTAAAATAGAGATCATAAGACTGGCAAAACAGATGCTTGGTGGCAATAAGGTATCAAATTACAGCAGGACCGAAGGCCATCCCAGGCAAGGGTTAAGTCATGCACCCCTACACTTAAAGAATAAACTATGTTTTAACTGCCACAAGGTTTCTGTTTTTCTCTAGCAGGTAAACAAACACTGGCCTTGAGATAAGCAATAGTAAAACAAGGAAGCTCACCACCAGACACTGGCTAACTGACCCCTGTTCCACAAGCCATAACTACAGCTTTGGTTGAGCAAGAGACTGATTTCAATAACTTTCTCTGATAAGAAGAGCACCAACCATGAGGTGGTTCTGGACAGTTTAAGGGCACTGCTCTCTTGAGTGCCTTTGTGTTCTAAAACATTTAGACGTAATAGGGCATAATTGTAATGCAGTTAAATGTTAAATCTCTAGGCCAAAATGAACATTAATCATATGTTACATTCATGTTTGTTCAATTCACATGCATCAGAACTACCTTCATAAATACTCATAGCTTCTCCTATAACCTATGAATTATGCATGGTTAGCCAACTTTTTCAGCATAAATTTCCCACCTCAGCCTCTCCTTCAAAGTACCTGCCTCTCTAGGCTTCCAGCTGTAACCTTTTCTTCTCCTTTCTAGATTTATAAATTATGTGTTTTTTTAATTAACATAAGCAAGGATTTGTAGGCACTGAGAAACCAAATTATGCTTCTTAGTGCTAATATATCAAGCCACAAAGCAGTGCTAATCATGCCTAAATGCTCTAAATAGCAACCCTAATATTCTCATACTCATCTGTCCTTTGCACTGCCCTGCTTTGCTCAGATCAGCCATGGGGAGACAAACTTGTGATGACAGCCTTGGGAATAGAATCAAGGCCATTGCCTGTGGCTAGGCCAATTAAAACATTGCCAAGATAGTGAAGTGTCCAATTGTATACATTTAGGTTTTCGTGTCAGAATTGTATATTTTATCCTGTTGGTGTAAAGACTTAATGTGTTTTGTGTCTTAAATCGAAACTGGATTAGTTGTGGCACTTTAAAATTTGTCCCCCGAGTACATTCCAATTTGAATCATTGCAACCAAGTTTGCAAAGATTGTTTCAAATACTTTCAACTGGAAAAGTTTATTATTTGAACTCTAAAAATGAACAAATTAATTCACAAAGGCAGAGACATTAGAATGGTGGGTGAATTATCTTTATTTGGTCTGTGCATTCTGCTTCCAATCTGGGAATTTTCCCAAGAAAACACTGAAATACTGTCAGAATTTACATGTGCGTTTATATTAGGCTCCAACAATCAGATTCAGTCTTTTTCAAAATTTTCACTTGCATAGCCATTAAACCAGTGGCTCAAAAATCCATTTAATTTTCCCTAGTTCCCAAGACCATTTCGATGCGATGATCTCTTTTGGCATATCTTCCCAAGAGATTGCTAGGTTTGCTGTGATGGTCCATTTCCAGAATCTGGCAGCAAGGCAAGAACCATTAGGAGGCTTTGAAATGTAGACCTTATAAGTAGGGCAAAGGCAAGGAAGACGACTGCAGAGGGAGAATGCCAGAAGTATTGTCGAGTGGATGAAAGAGAAGGAAAATTTCTACTTCACAAAAACATTTTAAAGAGACAGTATTTGGGGATAGTGCTGCCACTGAAAGACTCACAACTGAAAATGTTACAACAGGATTCAGTAAACAAATTCAACTCCAAATTATCCCCCAGACAATCATTGCAGAATCCTCCAGGTGGCAATTGAGTGCATCTGGGGATTTCACATCTCCCTGTCTTTCGTCACTGTCAATACTGCCACAAAAACACTCTCATAAAAAGGGGCTAGAACTGGATCAGTCTCTAAAACACCACTCAGCGCACCCCACCCTCAACAACACTGGTCCCTAGGGATGCCCAGGTGGCCACCCGCCACTAGAAGCTGGCGTGGCCGCCGGCGCCTGCGATTGGCTGCCTCGGGCACATCGTCCCGCCCCGCCCTGTAGCTCCACCCAGGTTTCCGTTGTCAAGGACGCGGCGTCGGTTGATTGTCAAGATGGCGGCTGCGGGGTTGCTGCCGCCCCCTCTGCTATTGCCAGGCAAGGTCGCCGCTGCCTCAGCTGCCATCGCCACTACAGGCACCGGTGCCGCTGCGCGGGAGCTAGGGCTATCGCGGCCAACCCTTCCGTGACGCGCGGTCTGAGAGACGGAGTGTAGGGAGGGGCCGAGCAGGAGGAGGAGGAAGCCAGAGCTGCCATGAGGGAGGCGCGGAGGTGAAGGATGCTGTCTGGGAGGTCCGGAGACCGGAGCGCGATCGGGGGTCTAGGCACTGAATCATCGAACAACCTCGACAGAGCCTGCCTCGGCCCTCGGGAGAGCGGCGGGCATCACCGACCTGGCGCTTACCTGTATCCTTCCCAGCTTGTGGCTGCGATGTTGAAACCGGGGCCCATCTCTTTTCCAATTAGATTCCCATTACATTTGACGCAGGGTGATCAAAAGTAGCAAGTCATCTTAGTGCAGATATTTGCCTTAGCAACTGACGCGGCTCACCTTAGACCTGAAATTATACCATTTTATCTAATTCTGTGGCTGCTTCCCCTGTTATCAGGGTAGGATACCACCCTGTTATCCTACTCCCATTCTTCAACTTTGTAGCGTTTTTGTGAATTTTAAAATACATCAACTACGTATTCTATGGGGATTATTTTTTACCTTCTAGAATTATGCCATTATATTCTTTACTTACATATTAACTACTTCCTGATTTATCGTACTACTTAGAGAAACTGCACAAATAAGTAAAATGTTTTGCTATCTTAAAGAGTCCATTTTAACAGTTATCCTAAGATAGCCCTAAATCCTTTTATCAGAGCCGCTGAAGCCTACACAATTTGGTACGTTGTTTTGTTTTCCATCTCTGCCCAGTCTGTTGTCAGAGTGACAGAAAGGAGGAAATGAGAAGCAGGGGACCTGGACGCTTCACAATCTGGATTATCTCTGACTTTTCTCTTAAGAGTTGGTTAAGCCCAACTTTGATGTTACTGTTGGTTGCACTGTAGAAAATGGAAAGAGGAGAACTATTTTGTTCTCAAAATCTGTAAGTTATATTTATTCTTTAAGAGATTGTTATGATTAGAATTTAACCTTCGTATTCCCAAAGGATTTGATTGGCAATGATGATGTTGGTAATTATCTTCATTACTGTCAGACATGAATGTCTTCTCTTTCCAAGTTAACCCTGTTTTCTTATCCCCTTTGTCTCCCAACTTCTAGGATGTTCTTTGTACTCTGTTACAATTTTAGCAGCAAGTCAACAATTTGTATTGAGTGCCTGCTCCTTGGCTGACTCTGTTCTATGTTCTAGGGAGACAGATCTAGTGAGGAAGACACATATGTATAGAGCTTCACTAAAAGTAAAATATCTCTCCTACGATCCTGCTTTCTTCAGGCTTCCATCCCTTCAGTCTTTTCTTTCTTGGGGCAAGTTCTCAAAATGGTAGCCTGCAATAGCAGCTTCTAGTTCCTCAGATCTATTCATTATTAACCCTATTCAGTTTGGCTTTTGCCCTTGCTACTCCCCAAAACTTCCCTCCTAAAGGTGTACTATGAAGCGAACACAGTCATTTTCTGTGTGGATTTAATTCTGGCCCCTTGATGTTATATTTTCTTGGACACAACTGCTATTACACTGACCCTGATTTATCTCTAAGTCAGAAAATAGGGAAATATGGTAAATGGCTCATTGAGAGTGCATTTTCTATTATTTTCATTAATAAAATGGTTGTGGGCTTCATTTTTTAAATTTTATGTGGTATAAATTTTGATACAAATGCCAAATAAAATATTCATAAATAGAATCCAGCAATACTTTGAATGAAAGTGAGCAAATAGACTCTATTCCAGAATTAGAATGACATTTTCTATAAATAAATATAACACTAAAAAAGATACTTAAAGGCTAAACGTATAGTTAAAATTAAACAAATTATAAATGATCATTTTAATAGATGACCAATAGACTGCTAAAATCCAGCAGCGTGTGTGTATGTGTGTACTGGTTTATGTATTTTTTTGCTAGTTTGTATATGTGTATATATAAATATATAAGTTTAGATAAAAATATTTAAAGTGGAACAGAGGAATTATTTTTGAACATAATAAAGATTATAACACTAAATCAAGAACATTATGTTTACTTGTTAGAAAAATGCTAAAGCACCTTTTATGTAAGTTTATGTGGAATGTTCTTTTTGTCTGTAATGTTTCCCATTGGATACCTAGTACAGAGTAGGTGCTCAAATTTACATGACAAAATGAAAAAAAAGAAAGAAAACAGTGAAAGGACCATTGTCTTAAACTAAGCAAGTATTGTGGTAACATTTACATTTTGATTTTCAAATATCAACATGATACTTGGAGGCCATCTGGCTTTATGTTGAAGATGTTTTCTCACTGGAGTCAGAATTTTCTGACTCTAAATTTAGATTATAAAACAACAAAACCTTATAAATTTTAATTAAAATTAGCTAAAGTTCTATCATTTCAATCTCTTGTGAGAGTTCAAATAGAAATAAAGATTAAAAAAAAAAACAGTAAGATCTCTCATGTCCCCTTCATACCTGCCTTTTTTCCTTCATAAATATCTCCAGTCTTCAGTGGTTCCATTTCATCCTAGCGCCCACCTTGCCACTCCTTCTTTCTTATCCAGTTTATACCCTATTCTTAACTATTTGAACTTTCTTTGTTTTTTTTGAACTTTTTGAACATCTTTGGCTATTTTTACCCCAATCATTCTGCCTCAGCCACTCAGTAATTATTATAGTCCTGCTCCTTTACTCCTTCATGCGAATAATAATAATGCTGTCAAAGAAAAAAGTAAAAGAAAAGAGAAATTCGATTATAGAGGTGAAAGTAACTGATTTGAAGGCTAGTAGGCAAAAAGTATGGTACTGAATTCTGCTTCTTTGTCCATTGTCTAGAATCATCTTTATGGCTTTAATCAACCTGTCTTCACAATATGCTCCTTACTCAGTGCTAATAACTTGACAGGATTACAGAGAATGGCCTTTAATGATGGCCACTGAAGATTGATGGTTTTCAGCTTCACCTAAACAGGAACAGGGTTCTTTCTTATTCCTATCAATGCCTCTGCCATACCTTCTACCACACTCAATGGACTCTTACTACTTCATAAGACCTGGATGCCGTGAACTCCCTCAGGTCTCTTCCGACAAACAGCACAAACTGACACACTCCCACCCACTTGTCTTTTCTCCCCAAGGCTCAATGATGGGATATTACTTTTACTGTAGAAAGTGAAGGCCGGGCGCGGTGGCTCAAGCCTATAATCCCAGCACTTTGGGAGGCCGAGGCGGGTCGATCACGAGGTCAAGAGATTGAGACCATCCTGGTCAACATGGTGCAACCCCATCTCTACTAAAAATACAAAAAAATTAGCTGGGCATGGTGGCGCGTGCCTGTAATCCCAGCTACTCAGGAGGCTGAGGCAGGGGAATTGCCTGAACCCAGGAGGCAGAGGTTGTGGTGAGCCGAGATCACGCAATTGCCCTCCAGCCTGGGTAACAAGAGCGGAACTCCGTCTAAAAAAAAAAAAAAAGAAAGTTAAGTGAACCCATTCAGCTGGGCATGGTGGCTCACATCTGTAAAGTACTTTGGGAGGCTGATGTAGGCAGATTGAGTCCAGGAGTTCGAGACCAGCCTGGACATAGTGGTGAAATCCTCTCTCTACAAAAAATAAAAAAATTAGCCAGGTATTGTGATGCATGCCTGTAGTCTCAGCTACTTTGGAGGCTAAGGCAGGAGGATTACTTGAGACTGGGAGGTGGAGGTTGCAGTGAGCCAAGATCATTCCACTACACTCCAGCCCAGAAAACAGTGAGACCCTGTCTCCAAAAATAAATATATTTTGCTAATACGTACATAATAAAACACAATTTTGTATCGTCTTTCTAAAAGATACTGTCCCATGCTCATGGGATTTTGAACTTGTGTACATAATACATTTCTAATGGCATATACATTTGTATAACCCCTTTAGGAACCAATTTCTATAACACATTAAAAGCTATAAAAATGCATATGCCTTTTGTCCTCTTATATCTACCTCAGAGAATTTTCTCCAAGGGAATAATTCAGCTGGTTTTTATTAAATCATTACTATATTCTAAGAACCATGCCAGGCATGAGAGGTACAAAAATGTAGAGAAGACACTTAGGATGTACTCATGAAGGTGTCAAGTCATCTGGTGGAGGTTAGAAAAGGCGTCAAGGGAAGGAACTGCTTGAGGTGGCCCCAAAAGGATGAGGAGACTTAGCCAAGCATGTGCCGAGAGACAATGGTATGGTACATCACGCTTGTTTTGTTAATAATTATCTTAGCATGTCTGGGCATAGGATTCGTACAAGGAAATGTTGAGAAATGAAGTTGAAAAAACAAACTACATTAGAGAATGGTTTATATACAGGTCCAAGAACTTTGGAATTTTTCATGAAGGTGATAGGGAGCTTTTGGAGAACAACAAAGAGAAACAATCAGATTTAAATTTATCTGGTTTTGTGTAGAGGATGGCTTTTCAAATAGAGGTTGGCCAGTTTTGGAGTAAGAGGAGTTAGAGGAGCATTGTGGTAGTCCAAGCAAGGGATTTAGAGTGTCTGAGTTGAGGAAGAAGGTACAGTAGAGGAGAAATAAAATCAATATAGCTTTAATAGATTTGTGAAGAAAATGGGTTATATAATACATAGTTATTTGTGAAGGTAACATTTTAAACAACCTCATTGGAGAAAGACTAAGTTGGGAGAGATAGAAGTGAGGATGGAGTGGGGAAGAATAAGCTAAGCTTTTAATCACATGTTATAATCCATAGTATTATTGGTTTTGTTTTTTTATGTTAAGCATATAAAAAATTCCCTTCTTTTGGACACACATTTAGCAGTGGTTTTTATGGAAATACCTTCCTTTACCATACAGCTGTGTAAAGAACAAAATTTAACCAGCCATCTAATCTTTTTAACTTGAATACTGTGTTTGAAAAAATGCAAAAGCAGCAGGATTCTGTATATTAATAATAATTCAGGAAACCTTTATACTATGCTATTATACATATATAGATAGAAAGAAAGTAGAAAAGTATTTAGTTAAATGGAAGACTATAGTTGTCAGATCATTACAAACATTATATTTGTGATTTTCTTTATACTCTCATGATAAGACTTCAAACATGTCAAACAAAGAACAGAACTGTCTTCTTATTTCTCACATAAACCAGAGCATCTTCCCTCCCCTCAACCTCATGTTAGCCCTGTGTACCCTGAAAGGAAGTTGCACTTGACTGCCAAGTTGTCACTTTTAATACCTAACCATCTTGTTAAAGTCAGGCTCTTAATATTCTATCAAAGAAAACAACTTTTCCGTACTAGCAAAAAACCAAATTTTCTCCCCTTTTAGTTAGATTTTTATAAATCCTTAAAAGAAAACTTTAAGTAAAAGTGTTTGTGTGTGAGTGTGTTTGGGTCTTTGTCTTGAAGTAGTGTAAAATTTTATTTCAAATGAAGGTAAAATGAATTATGGCCTACAGTATAAAGACAGTTAAATAGCAACATAAAAGAAGACAAATAATCCCCATCAGCAGAGGTCTAAACAAAATGTTCAAATAAACCTGTTACTCTAAAATATGTAATAATAGTTTCTTGATAGTATTGATGCTAAAGAACTTTAGGATCCTGAAATTAAAACATGTTGAATTAACAAATTATATACCACATAGTGTATTATTGAGTGTATTTCTTTATTCTGTTTTACCATTAATAATCAATTTATGAGATTTTAAATTCCTGATTAAATGCATCTTCAAAGATAATTTCGAACCTCCATTGTAGAGTAAAAGTTTTTAAACAAGCTGTTTATTCTAAAAAAGACAAGTAGATATACCCTACAATCTATAATTTCAGTGTAATCTCATTTATATCTACATCTAATGATGTACTAAATGTGATTACATGGTAATTGAATAAACTTTCTTTTTTTTGAGACAGAGTCTCACTGTGTTGCCCATACTGGAGTATAGTGGCATATTCTGAGCTCATTGCAGCTTCGACCCCCTCCAAACTCAAGCGATCTTCCCAGCTCAGGCTCCCAAGTAGCTGGGGCTACAGGCATGCACCGCCACACCTGACTGATTTTTGTATTTTTTATAGAGACAGGGTTTCACCATATTGCCCAGGCTGCTCTCAAACTCCCGGGCTTAAGCGATCTGCCCACCTCGGCCTTGCAAATTGTTGTGATTACAGGTGTGAGCCACTCCGCCCAGCTAAATGAACTTCTTTCAATCCAAAATCTTTAAAAACAGAAAACTCATTAAAAACAGAAAATTGTTCTGACAATTTAATAATGTCAATTAAAACACAAATAAGTTAGAGAAATTACTCATATTACAACAACTTATTTAAGGAAAGTTTAATTTTATAAAATAAATTTCAAATGAATAGATGATTAGAATAACCAAAATATACCTCTTTTTCTCTGACAATCTTCTTGATACACAGATGACTCTGCATGGTTTTCCTAGTGGGTTTTTTTGTAACCAGTAAGTAAACTACTAAGTAAATAATAAACTGTATTCCTAACCATTCGAGTTATATTGATATTTGATTGTTTAGTATTTGAAAATGTACTTTCCGACTATAGATTAAGGGATCTGTTGAAACATTTACTTCATCTACTTTCTATTAGTGAAATATAACCTTTTTATTTCATTTTCTTATATTCATGGCTAAGAAGGCAATTTGTTACTGAGTACTCAAATATCTGTGTAATAAGGCTGAGCACAGTGGCTCACACCCATAATCCCAGCACTTTAGGAGGTCGAAGCAGATGGATCACCAGAGGCCAGGAGTTTGAGACCAGCCTGGCCAGCATGGTGAAACCCTGTCTCTACTGAAAATCCAAAAATTAGCTGGGCTTAGTGATGCCTACCCGT
Organism: Callithrix jacchus; assembly: GCF_049354715.1. Taxonomy (NCBI): domain Eukaryota; kingdom Metazoa; phylum Chordata; class Mammalia; order Primates; family Cebidae; genus Callithrix; species Callithrix jacchus. Next base: position 37,756,010 of record NC_133511.1, on the reverse strand, counting down.
AGTCCCGGCTACTTGGAAGGCTGAGGGCGAAGCAACACTCGAACCCGGGAGGCTGAGAGGCTGAGTTGAGATCAGGCCATTGCACTCCTGTCTGTCCAAGAGAGTGAGACTCCCTCTAAAAAGAAAATTGTGTAATGCATGATGATATGTAGTCTTCTTATCTGAGCTCATGATTTCTTTATTTTTATTTTTATTTTTTTTGTAAGAGATGGAGTTTCATTCCTCTTGCCCAGGTTGGAATGCAGTGGCATGATCTCAGCTCACTGCAACCTCTGCCTCCCGAGTTTAAGCAATTCTCCTGCCCCAGCCTCCCAAGCAGCTGGGGTTATAGACACCTGCTACCATGCCTGGCTAATTTTTGTATTTTTAGTAGAGACAGGGTTTCACCATGTTGGCCAGGCTGGTCTCGAACTCCTGATCTTATGATCCATCCACCTCAGCCTCCCAAAGAGCTGGGATTACAGGCATGAGCCACCATACTTGGTCCAGAATTTTTTTACATAAAAATGTTTGCCACTCATATACTAGTGTGGGCACATACTAATTATTCCACACAAAAAATCATTACATCATTTGCATGAGGCTGTAATTATATTTATCAGATAGCACTGACACTCATCCACTAAAGATGTAAACCATTGTTCTTGACCCAATGCTATCATTAGAGATATGAAAATCCATCTGGAGGAAAATTTAGAAGAAGAGCGCCAGATATTACTGCAACAACAAAAAATATGCCGAAATCGAGCACGTAAATATTTTGTGGAGTCAAATCGGAGAAAAAAGTAAGTAATTGCACTTTATTCAGAAGTATAGAAATTCAAAGTCAATATAAAGTAATAATTTCTCCACTTTGTAGCAATTTATGAATCTAAGTCATGGCAGTGTTATCTGTGAAACAATGATCAAGATTTGTGTGGCCTTGTAAATTTTATTATTGGTTTCCTTCCCAAAGCCACAAGGATGGTGGTATATTATCTAGTTCTCTGACCATAACTATCATTTTTTCTGTCATAGAACAGCTTATTGCATTGTCATATAAACTTTTTTAAAATGACTGTGAAATGTATTATTTTCTTTGTTTTTTGTATTATTTCATGATGATCTTAAAATTACAATTTAATATTTAGTCGCTATCAGTATATGGTTTGATTTGTTATTCACTTCTATGTAATTGTTCTATATCTGCCATTTTTCATTGGTTAAATCAGAAAAATTGAAAAAATAGAAGTAATGGTGTAAAAATTGGGAAAATAAGAAAAATGGTAGAAATACAAAAAACAGTAGAAGTGGTAGAAATGTTTTATAAATGAATGCTGGAAAAGAGCTTTCTAGGAAAAACTAGAAACTATAGTGAAGTAAGAATACAAATTGTTCAATCACTGCTTAACATTTTTCAGGATGTTTTTTAAATATTAGGTTTATATCAGACAGAGCAGTTATGCTATCTTTTAATGGTTGTTTTGCTAACTTGTTCATATTTCTACAATACAAGAAGAGCAGAAAATCCCTAGAGTTTATTAACTACATCACTGGGCATATATTGCAAATCCCATTGGGGGAATACAAAATTGTTTACTATAATTTTTGTCTGGCATTATGTTTCTCTTTAGATTAACTTTTTTATTGTCTGATGTAGTTGAAATTATTTGCTGAAATTTATTATTTTATTTTGTAATTTTATTTTGTATATATGTGTTTCGGTTTTTCTCCTACCTTTGGGCTCCTAATAACTATAAATGTTGCGTTCAATAAAGATGAATAATCATATGTTGAAAGGATAATGGACTTTGGAGTCAGAGATCTGGGAAATACTAGGTGTATGAACTAGAGGAAGTCTGTTTAATGTCTTTAAGCCTCCGTTTTCTCATTTATGATTGGCATTAATAACATCTGTTTCAAGGGATTTTTGTGTAGAGCAGAAAGGGTGGAAATAAAATGGAATATTTGAGAATACATGTAAAAATATCAGTGTCTAGCTCATAGACTTCTTGCTTATTTTTTATTCATAAATTAATGTTTGTCAATTGTTTTACAATAATCGACATGCTTTGTGTAATAGCAAGCCTTATATGGAGTTTGATTCATAAAGTTTCTATTTGTATTCTCTCATCAAATGTGATAATTTGATGTAGAAAATAACAGAAAAGAAATTTTGGGTTAAAATTCTAAGAGGCAGGACATTTTCCAATACAATTTTATTGTGTTTTATTTTTGTTACCCTAAAAGTGCAGTTTCAGCTTTCTGCATATGGCTAGCCAGTTTTCCCAATACTATTTATTAAATAGGAAATCCTTTCCCCATTGCTTGTCTTTGTCAGGTTTGTCGAAGATCAGATGGTTGTAGGTGTGTGGCATTATTTCTGAGGCTTTTTTTTTAATTGTACTTTAAGTTCTGGGGTACATTTGCAGAACATGCACGTTTGTTACATAGGTATACGAACGCCATGGTGGTTGGCTGCATCCATCACTACATCATCTACATTAGGTATTTCTCCTAATGCTATCCCTCTCCTAGCCCCCTACTCCCTAACACTCCCTGGTGTGTGATGTTCCCCTCCCTATGTCCATGTGTTCTCATTGTTCAACTCCCATTTATGAGTAAGAACATGCAGTGTTTGGTTTTCTGTTGTTGTGTTAGTTTGCTGAGAATAATGGTTTCTGAGGCCTCTGTTCTGTTCCATTGGTCTGTATAACTGTTTTGGTACTAGTACCATGCTGTTTGGTTACTGTAGCCTTGTAGTATAGTTTGAAGTCAGGTAGAATGATGCCCTCCAGCTTTTTTTTTTTTTTTTTTTTTTTTTGCTTAGAATTATCTTGGCTATTTGGGCTCTTTTTTGGTTCCATTTGAAATTTAGGGTGGTTTCTTCCAATTCCATGAAGAAAGTCAATGATAACTTCATGGGGGTAGTATTGAATCTATAGATTACTTTGGGCAGTATGGCCATTTCACAATACGGATTCTTCCTAACCATGAGCATGGAATGTTTTTCCGTTTATGTCCTCTCTTATTTCCTTGAGCAGCGGTTTGTACTTCTCCTGGAGGAGGTCCTTCCCATCTTTTGTAAGTTGTTTTCTAGGTATTTTATTCTCTTTGTAGCATTTGTGAATGGGACTTCACTCAAGATTTGGCTGTCTGTCTGATATTGGTGTGTATGAATGCTTGTCATTTTTGCACATTGATGTTGTATCCTGAGACTTTGTACAAGTTGCTTATCAGCTTAAGGAGATTTGGGGCTGAGACAATGGGGTCTTCTAAATACACAATCATGCTGTCTGCAAATAGAGACAATTTGACTTCCTCTTTACCTATTTGAATATCCTTTCTTTCTTTCTCTTGCCTGATTGCCCTGGCCAGAACTTCCAGTACTATGTTGAATAGGAGTGGTAAGAGAAGGCATCCTTACCTTGTGCCAGTTTTCAAAGGGAATGCTTCCAGTTTTTGTCCATTCAGTATGATATTGGCTGTGGTTTTGTCATAAATAGCTCTTATTATTTTGAGATACATTCCATCAATACCTAGTTTATTGAGAGTTTTTAGCATGAAGCGTTGTTGAATTTTGTCAAAGGCCTTCTCTGCATCTATTGAGATAATCATGTAGTTTTTGTCATTGGTTCTGTTTATGTGATGGATTACGTTTATAGATTTGCATATGTTGAACCAGCCTTGCATCCCAGGGATGAAGACAATTTGATCATGGTGGATAAGCTTTTTAATGTGCTGCTAGATTCAGTTTGTTAGTATTTTTTTGAGGATTTTTGCATCGATGTTCATCAGAGATATTGGCCTGAAATTTTCTTTTAGGCCTATTGCACAACTCACATCCCAGAACTTTCCTTTATTGCTCTTAGTTTAATGGTAGAATAGATTAACAAAATCAACTCTTTTCCTGACATAATGTTGAATCATTTGTGCTCACTTTACTCACTTAACTGGTTGGAGCCATAATTTTTGCCTCCCATAGCATCCCTTGGTTGGTTTGTTGTTCTTTGTATTCCATTAGTTTGCAAGAGTACATCCTCAAGTTTCTTTCTAATATGCTTCTTTGTAGACCAAGCAATTTTAAGATACACACACACACATGCTTGATCCTGGGAGATGGAGGTTGCAGTGAGCCAAGATTGCGCCATTGCACTCCAGCCTGGGCAACAAGAGCATAACTCGTCTCAAAAAAAAAAAAAAAAAAAAAGATACACACACACAAAGGAAATAAACTGGCTTATTTCTCTTTTGGTAAATAAGTGAATGGCATTTATTCACTCAACATGGAGTTAAGTGAGCACAAATGATTCAACATTATGTCAGGAAAAAGTTGATTTTGTTAATCTATTCTACTATTAAACTTTAGAAAATGGCAATAATCTGATTTATTGCAACTTCATAAGGCAAAGAAATTGAAACAAATTTTAAGAAGTAAAGAGCTCAAAGGGAGCATTCAGTTAGTTTTAAAACACTATAATTTGGGCACATAAAAGCTCAGATGATAAGACAAAATTTCTATATAATTAACTGGCAGAATAAGAGAAAAACACGACAAAATGGGGAAAATTGCACAGTGAAGAAGAGGGACGAATACCAAATAACAGATAAGGGACAAGTACTTTGGAATGGTCACTAAAATCTACAATAAACAAGACTCCTTAAATATCCTGGAGGCAGAAAAAAAGTACTTAGTGAAATATTTGGTGGACATGAAGTGTGGGATAGCTGCATTATCTGTTTATGAGAATTATAGAGTTTGGAGTTTCTCATAAAAGCATAAAAAAAGTACTTTAAGAGTAATTGGCTCAAGCCTATAATCCCAGCACTTTGGGAGGCCGAGGCGGGTGGATCACGTGGTCGAGAGATAGAGACCATCCTGGTCAACATGGTGAAACCCCGTCTCTACTAAAAATACAAAAAATTAGCTGGGCATGGTTGTGCATGCCTGTAATCCCAGCTACTCGGGAGGCTGAGGCAGGCGAATTGCCTGAACCCAGGAGGCGGAGGTTGCGGTGAGCCGAGATCGCGCCGTTGCACTCCAGCCTGGGTAACAAGAGCGAAACTCCGTCTCAAAAAAAAAAAAAAAAAAAAAAAAGTCCTTTAAGAGTAATTAAGAAGGAATTATATGTTAAACAATAAGTCATATTTATTGAACCTTCATAGACATATATGCTATATGCCAAAAAATATAAATAGATTCAAATAATTTTACATATCGATTTAAACCTATCAATATCAATAAGTCTAAATATCTATGGGCAATACATCCTTATATATTTGTTTTTTTGTTTGTTTTTTGAGACAAAGTCTCACTCTGTTGCCCAGGCTGAAGTGCAGTGGCACGATCTTGGCTCACCACAACCTCTACCTCCTGTGTTCATTCTCCCTGCCTGAGCCTCTGAAGTAGCTGGGATTACAGGCACCTGCCACCATGCCCAGCTAATTTTTGAATTTTTAGTAGAGATTTGGTTTTACCATGTTGGCCAGGCTGGTCTCGAACTCCTGGAATCAAGGGATATGCCCGCCTTGGCCTCCCAAAGTGCTGGGATTACAGGCATGAGCCACTGCACCTGGCCATCCATACTATGTTAAAGAAAATTTGGATATTTTGAAGTTATCTTTGACTATTTAAAATGCTGTTATATAGGACAGTCTTTTATTCACTCAACTAACATTTACTAGGAAACTCCAAGGTTTCATGTTCCAAAGGACAAAAAAATAAAAAGCATGATTTCTGCCCTCAGAGTTTGACCATTCACTTATCAAAGGACATGACATCTCAGTCTGTGTCCAGTTTGGGGCTATAATAAAAGTTGATTAAAAAACATTCACATATAGATTTTTGTATAAACACAAGCTTTTATTTCTCTAGGGTAAATGACCATGCGTCCTCTGATTAGGTCATATAGTAGTTGCACATTTAATGTGTTTGAAAACTGCCAGCTGTTTTTCAGAGTGTAAGCATGATCCAGCTTTTCCTCATCTTCACTAGTATTTGGTATTGTCACTATTTTTTGTTTTAACCATTCTGATAGGTGGGTAGTAATATCTCATTATTGTTTTTAATTTATATTTTCCTAATTACTAATGATGCAGATTATCTTTTCATGTTTTATTTACCATCTGTTCTCTTTAATGAAATTTTCTTTGCATTTTCATTCATTTTTAATTGGATTGTTTGCTCTTTTATTATTGAGTTTTGAGAGCTCTACATATGTTCTAGATACTAGTCCTCTGTCAGATATGTCATTTGTAAACATTTTCTCCTACCTTGGAGTATGTTTTTCCATCTTCTTCTTAGAGTCTGTTCCAGAGCATAAGTTTTGAATTTTGATGAAATTCATTTTATTGGTTTTTCTTTTTATGGACTGTGCTTTTGGTATAAAGTCTAGGAACTCTTTGCTTAGCCCTAGATTCTGAAGATTTTCTCCTGTCTTTTATCCTCAAAGTATTATAGTTTTATGTTTTACAGTTAAGTCTGTGATCCATTTTTAGTCAATCTTTGTATAAAGTATCAGATGTGTTTCAAAATTTGGAGGTTTTGTTTGATAGTTTTTTGGGGGGTTGTTTTGTCTCCAGATGTCCAATTGGTCCAGCATTATTTGTTGAAAAGGCTAACTTTCCTCTATGAATTGTTTTCGTACCTTGTTAAAAAGCAGTTGAGCATATTTGTATGCATCTATTTTGGGGTTCTTTATTCTGTTTTACTAATTTTTCTGTCTATTCCATCAATATCCTACAATTTTTATTACTGTAGCTATATAATACATCTTCAAATCATGTAGGCTGATTATTCCCACTTTAGTCTTTTTCAAAATTGTTTTAAATATTCTAATCTTTGCCTTTGAATATGAAATTTAGAATATATCATCTAAACCTGTAAACATTATTGCTGAAAGTTTTATAGAAATTACATTATGCCTGTATATCAGTGTGGGATAGGAGAAAACTGACATCATCACTGTGTTGAATCTCCTAATAATCTACTGAGTTTTAATTTCAGTTGCATTTTTTAATTTGAAACTTTTTATTTGATTCTGCTTTATATTGATTCTTTACATCTTCTATTTATTTTCTGAGACTATTTTTTCATCAGCAGACATGCTCATTGAAGCATTTTTATCATGGCTGCTTTAAAATCTTTGTTAAATAATTCTAACATTCCTGTCATCTTGATGGTGGCATATGTTGATTATCTTTTTTCACTCAGTTTGAGACCTTCCTGGTTCTTGGAATGATAAGTAATTTTCTATTGAAACCTGAACATTTTCGTGTTATATTATGAGATTCTGTGGCTTATCTATACCTTTGACTTTAGCTGGCTCTCTCTGACACTGCTCTAGCAGGGGAAGGAGGGCTCTTAGATAGATGGAGGTAGAAGCCAAGGTTCATCACTCAGCCTCTGTGGACACCAGATGAGTAGGAAGGTTTCTTATTCTTGAGCAGTAGCAGGAGTTGAAGCTTCTCACATGATCTCCATTGATACCATAGTAGAAGTAGCCTTATTTATTGCTGGATGGTGGTGAAAGTCATGTCTCTCTGTAGGCTTCCTCAGATACCCCTAACTAAGGAGATGTAGGGCACCTCTTCTTGCTGAATAGGTGCAAGTCCAGACTCACCATAGTCTCTACTAAAACTAGGGTGAGGAGAAGACCACATTACCACCAGGTGGAGATAGAAGCCAGGCGTTCTACTCAGCTTCTCTGACACCATCCCTACAGGAGGGTTGATGGTACAATGTTACAAGGGAGGCAAAGGCAGAAATCTAAGCTCTGCATGCAATCTTTTCTGGATGGATGGGAGCAGAGGCACAATTTTTGGTGGTGTTTGGATGGAGTAGCAGGATTATTTCCTAAGTTTTCTGTCTAGCTAAATTGATCTTTTCCTTATGCCCAGGCTAGAGAAAGCAAGCTTTAGTTGGGCCTTTTTTTTTTTTTTTTTTTTGGTCTAAACTTGTTGATGCTTCCAGGTTTCCAGTTTTTTCTGTTCTAAGTCTGGGATATATAAAGCAAAAAGAAAACCCAGAGGACTTAATCACCATGTCCTTCCCTAAGTCCCAAGGTCCCTAGCCTGCCGACTTCCTCTTCACTTCTCAGGCTCCTCTTATGGGGGGGGTGGGGTGCGTGTAGTTGTCCCTCGGTATCTGCCGGGAATTGGTTCCAAGACCCCCAGGGGTACCAAAATCCACAGATGCTCAAGTCTCTTATATAAAATAGTGTGGTATTTATATATAATCTATGCACATCCTCTCATATGCTTTAAATCTTCTCTAGATGACTTAAAATATCTAATACAGTATAAATGTTATATAAATAATTATATATTTTTATTAGTATTATTTTTATTGTTGTATTGTTATCTTTTATTGTTTTTTTCACAAATATTTTCAATCCAGGGTTGGTTGAATCTATAGCTATAGAACCGACAGATATGGAGGGAAAACTGTATATATCATACTCAGGAGTTTTAGCTGTACTTAGTGGGAGAAACAGAAAAAGTATGTCTACCTCCATTTTCCAAGAAGCAAAATGTATTTCTTTTTGATGCTAGTATTTCTCCTTCTAGCAGCTCCTTCACATTTTAAAAAATATTTATAATACATTTTTACCTACTAAATAAAGGAATTTTGTTAGAACTGAAATCTAAGAATCTAAGAACTGAAATCTGTGAATAAGGGCTTAAAGGATCTTGTTACTAAATTTTTAAGCTTTAGTTAATTGATATGTTTCTTTTCACTGAAACCTCAGCCTTTAAAGAAATGAGATACTTTTATATTTTTCCTTTGTATGATGTACATTACTAATTCTATGCATCTTTATCGTTTGGATGTTTTGTCTTGCAGCAGTGTATTAAGGGTAATTTTCAACTTTTCATTTGTTTTCTTTTCCAGTCAAGTGAAAGACAATCTGTTAGAAGATATGATTTTCAATATATTCTTTTAGGATTTCAAACAATTTTAAGTCTCGGAAAGTCTAAGGATTATAATCTGGGACACGTTTCTTTGACAGGCAATGAAAACTCACAGTATATTATTGGGTTTAGTTTTATTTCTTATAGGCTTCTTGTTGGCATTATTGGTTGTTTAAAATGGTATATTTCATTTCTAAAAACAATTTCTCCAATTACATTCTTTAATTTGCAAGAAGAATAATTTATCCTCATTTTAAATTTTTAACTTCTAATTATCTCAAAGTATGTTGAGCTTTACAGTTTAATGTTATCATATCTCTAGAAAGTTGTAACTACCTAGAACTGAAATATGGTTCCAGCCAGAAAAAAGAAACATATCACAAAAGGCAAGTTCTTCAGTTCTGTGTTTGTCTCTTGTGACCTCAGTTACTCTAAATATAACATCCTAGGTTCTGTTGTTAAACTGTTATCATGATGGTTATTTGCTCACTTCTTAAGAGTATTTTGAGCAGAGGAAAATGATACCCATAGCTGTAAACTCCTGAGAAACTAGAACAAATAGTTTGGCACATAGCTGTCATTTGATGAGATGGCTCATATTGAGCCAAGGTGCTCTACATGTTTTTTGAGGCAGAACTGCACATGTTAAACAGACCCTTCAAAAGTTGCTAGGACAGACTCTGTTTCTTCTGTGAAAAAGACTAATTCCAGGGCAAATAGGAAACAAAAATGTACTTTCCCAACTCTGAATTCTACAATAGTAGAGAAGCTTTCTCATTTTTATTGCCAGTCTCTTCTATTCTCACAGCACTTACCAGTGCCTGGCACAGAATAGTATAAAAGGAGCTCTGTAAATAGCCATTGAGTAATGAAAGAGGTATAGTAATCATCACGATAATTGCCTATTAAAACTTTTTATTGTTGGCCTATCATTGAGTTCAGGAGTGGAAAATTCTTCTTATTGGTCACACTCCATCCCTGGTTTAATGTGACTCAACCTAACACCAGCTTTATTTTCTACAGTCCCAGAAAGTACTGTATGAAATTATTATTACTTTTGGCATACATTTTAGCCCAGAAAATAATATGAAATGATGGTGATGATAATTTGCTATCAAAATGACTTTTGGATAATAATAAGGAAAATACCACCTCTTAGCTTTGGAAATTTATCATCGATCATTGCCAAACATTGCTGAGCTGGTAGTTAGTTTCTCAATTTCTCCAACATGCTAAGTTTTTTTCACTCTCAACTCATGGCCTTTGCATACTGTTTCTGCCTAGAGTACTTTTTCACCCTTTTGGGTTTTTTTCCATTCTTTTTAATTGTACTTTGGGCTCTGGGGTACATGTGCACTTCCTGCATCCTGCAGGATTGTTGCATAGATACATACATGCCATGGTGGTTTCATGTCTCCATCCCCGCCCCCTACCCCCCACCTCACCTACATCAGGCATTTCTCCTGGTGTTATCCCTCCCTATCCTCCCTGCCCCACAACTGTCCCTCCCCTCCCCCACCTCCACCACTCCCCCTTCCTATCCCTGGCAGTATTGTTCCTTTCCCTCTGCCCAAGTGTTCTCATTGTTCATCACCCACCTATGAGTGAAAACATGTGGTGTTTGGTTTTCTGTTCTTGTGTCATTTTGCTGAGAATAATGGTTTCTAGATTCATCTATGTTTCTACAAAGGACATAAACTCATAGTTTTTTATGGCTGCATAGTATTCCATGGTGTAGATGTGCCACATTTGCTTTGTCCAATCTGTCATTGATGGGCATTTGGGTTGGTTCCAGGTCTTTGCCTGGAACAAACGGTGCCACAATGAACATACATGTGCATGTGTCTTTATAATAGAATGATTTATAATCTTTTGGGTATATAGCCAGTAATGGGATTGCTGAGTCAAATGGAAGTTCTATTTCTAGGTCCTTAAGGAATCACCACACTGTCTTTCGTAATGGTTGAACTAATTTACACTCCACCAACAGTGTAAAAGTGTTCCTACTTCTCCACATCCTCTCCAGCATCTGTTGTCTCCAGATTTTTTAATGATTGCTATTCTAACTGGCGTGAGATGGTATCTCAGTGTGGTTTTGATTTGCATTTCTCTAATGACCAATGATGATGAGCATTTTTTCATATGTTTCTTGGCCACATATATGTCTTCTTTTGAAAAGTGTCTGTTCATATCCTTTGCCCCCTTTTGGGGAGATTTGTTTGTTTTTTTCTTGTAACTCTGCTTTAGTTCTTTGGATTCTGGATATTAGCCCTTTGTCAGATGGGTAGATTGCAAAAATTTTTTCCCATTCTGTTGGTTGCCGATTCACTCTAATGATTGTTTCTTTTGCTGTGCAGAAGCTCTTAAGTTTAATTAGATCCTGTTTGTCTTGTTTTGGCTTTTGTTGCCATTGCTCTTGGTGTTTTAGTCATGAAGTCCTTGCCTGTGCCTATGTCCTGAATGGTGTTACCTAGGTTTTCTTCTAGAGTTTTTATGGTGTTAGTTCTTATGTTTAAATCTTTAATCCATCTGGAGTTAATTTTTGTATAAGGTGTAAGGAAGGGGTTCAGTTTAAGCTTCCTGCATATGGCTAGCCAGTTTTCCCAACACCAGTTATTAAACAGAGAATCCTTTCCCCATTGCTTGGAAGGGGTCCAGTTTCAGCTTCCTGCATATGGCTAGCCAGTTTTCCCAACACTATTTATTAAACAGGGAATCCTTTCCCCATTGCTTGTTTTTGTCCAGTTTATCAAAGATCAGATGGTTGTAGATGTGTGGCATTGCCTCCGAGGGCTCAATTCTGTTCCATTGGTCTTTATCTCTGTTTTGGTACCAGTACCGTGCTGTTTTGATTACTGTAGGCTTGTAGTATAGTCTGAAGTCAGGTAGCATGATGCCTCAGCTTTGTTCTTTTTGCTTAGGATTTTCTTGGCTATGTGGGCTCTCTTTTGGTTCCATATGAAGTTTAAAGTGTTTTTTTCCAGTTCTGTGAAGAAGGTCAATGGTAGCTTGATGGGATAGCATTGAATCTATAAATTACTTTGGGCAATATGGCTATATTCACAATATTTATTCTTCCTAACCATGAGCATTGAATGTTTTTCCATCTGTTTGTGTCCTCTCTTATTTCCTTGAGCAGTGGTTTGTAGTTCACCTTGAAAAGATCTTTTATATCCTTTGTTAGTTGTATTCCTAGGTATTTTATTCTCTTTGTAGCGGTTGTAAATGGGAGTTCATTGATGATTTGGCTGTTTATCTGTTGTTGGTGTATAGAATTGCTTGTGATTTCTGCACATTGATTTTATATCTTGAGACTTTGCTGAAGTTGCTTATCAGCTTAAAGAGGTTTTGGGCTGGGACAATGGGGTCTTCTAAATATATGATCATGTCATCTGCAGATAGGGACAATCTGACTTCTTCTTTTCCTAATTGAATGCCCTTTATTTCTTTTTCTTGCCTAATTGCTCTGGCTAGAACTTCCAAATACTATATTGAATAGGAGTAGTGAGAGAGGGCATCCTTGTCTAGTGCCAGTTTTCAAAGGGAATGCTTCTAGTTTTTGCCCATTCAGTATGATATTGGCTGTGGGTTTGTTGTAAATAGCTTTTATTATTTTAAGATACATTCCATTGATACCTAGTTTATTGAGAGTTTTTGGTGTAAATGGCTGTTGAATTCAATGTTAATATTGTTATGTTTGAATTCAATCCTGCCATTTTGTTACTGGCTGATTGTTTCACCCATTAGTTGACATGGTTTCTTCATTGTGTTGTCGTTCTTTACCATTTGGTATGTTTTTGCAGTGGCTGGTACTGGTTGTTTCTTTCCATGTTTAGTACTTCCTTCAGTAGCTACCGTAAGGCAACTCATGTAGTGATGAAATCTCTCAGCAATCACTTGTCCATAAAAAATTTTATTTCTCCTTCACTTATGAATTTTAGTTTGGTTGGATATGAAATTCTGGGTTGAAAGTACTTTTCATTAAGAATATTGAATATTTGCCCCCACTCCCTTCTAGCTTGTAGGGTTTCTGCTGAGAGAGCCACTGTGAGTCTGATGGTCTTTCCTTAGTGGGTGACTCAACCTTTCTCTCTGGCTGCCCTTGGGATTTTTTCCTTCCTTTCAACCCTGGTGAATCTGGCAATTATGTGCCTTGAGGTTGCTCTTCTTGAGGAATATCTTTGCAGTGTTCTCTGGATTTCCTGGATTTGAATGTTGGCCTGCCTTGTTAGGTTGGGGAAGTTCTCTTGAATTATATCCTGAAGACTGTTTTCCAACTTGGATTCATTCTTCCCATCACGTTCAGGTATGCCGATCAAGTGTAGATTAGGTCTTTTCACATAATCCCATATTTCTTGGAGGCTTTGTTCATTTCTTTTAACTCTTTTTTCTCTAATCTTGTCTTCTCATTTTATTTCATTGATTGATCTTCCATCTCTGATATCCTTTCTTCTGCTTGATCAATTTGGCTGTTGAAACTTGTGTGTGCCTTGTGAAGTTCTTCTGCTGTGTTTTTCAGCTCCATCAAGTCGTTTATGTTCTTCTCTAAGCTGGTTATTCTCGTTAGCATTTCGTCAAACCTTTTTTCAAGGTTCTTAGTTTCTTTGCATTGTGTTAGAACGTGGTCTTTTAATTCAGAGAAGTTTGTTATTACCCACCTTCTAAAGCCTGCTTCTGTCAATTTGTCAAACTCATTCTCTGTCTTGTTTTGTTCTGTTGATAGTGAGGAGTTGTGATCCCTGGGAGGGGAAGAAGTGTTCTGGTCTTTGATGGTTTCATCCTTTTTGCGCTGGTTTCTTCCCATCTTTGTGGATTTATCTCCCTTTGATCTTTGAAGTTGGTGATTTCAGGAGGAACCTCTAAGTGGATGTCCTGTCTGTTGAGGTTGGAGCTATATCCATTTTGGCCCGTAGAGGCGCTGCTGGGCTGTCTCGGATTCAGTCAGGTTGCTGGGTGGGTTGTCCTTCCCTGGAGTTTGTTTGCAGGTGAGATTAGCTTATTCTTCCCAATGGCGTCTCTCCTTCCCCTAGATTGCTCTTCCTGGTTGGGGTCAAACTGGTGTCTTTGCTGCCAAGCTCTCTAGCATGTGGGCTTCAGTATGAGTTTTGCCATTGTAGGGCCTGCTAGGCCTTATGGCCTGTTTCCCTGCTTTCAACTCTGCCTCTTTCTGTGGGATGATGGGTCATTCCCCCTGGTGTTAGTCCAAACTTCGGCCAACAATTTGTGGCACCTGCAGGTGCCGTTGCATCGACAACTCAGGGTGCCTCGCAGTCTGGAGGGGCTGTTGTGGGACTGAGGGTTGCATGAGGGATGAGGTAAGCACAGGATCCAAATCTGAGCACCAAGGGGGTGAAGTCCCTGACCCTCCAAGTCGGCTGCCCGTTCCAGGTGGGGATACACCCTGCCCTGTCTCCCATTTGCCCTCCCTGGGCGGCTCTCCCTGGCTGGCTTTCGCCCTGCGGCTCTTTCTCTGGTCTATTTTTAGTGCCCTACCAGTGCCACTGAAGAGAATCCAGCACCTCACTTGGAATCATGAAGTCCTTTAGCCCCCCTGCATCTTATTCCCTGTGAGCTGTATTCCGGTGTTGCCGCCTCTCGGCCATCTTGGCACACCCCTCTTTTTCCCCATTTTTAAGATGATTTGCCCCTGTGTATTTGGAGTTTTTTAGCTTAAATATCACATCTCCAGAGGAATATTCCCTGTTTACCTTATTTAAAGTGGGTTCCCCTGGTTCCCTATCTCAAACTAGAGTTTCTTCCTAGCAATTATGACAATCAGTAATTCTTTGTTTTACTTGATTTTCTTAGCTTGCCTTACTAGATAATAAATAACTGGATGAACCATATCTGTTTTATTTACTTTTATGTCCTGAACAGATATATTATTAGATAAAAATAATAGATAATTGCTTTTAAAATTGCTCTGATTATATTTGAAGTTGAAATATGGTCAAACATTTATTAAGCAATTATTAAGCAGCTACCAGGTGTAAAGCATTGTGTTAGGAACAGGAATTCCAGAAATTAAAATTTCAGTCTCTGCACTCAGTGAACTTAGAGAGTGTGATGGGGTAGACAGACAGTTAAAATGCAATTAATTCTTTCATTTGACAATGCTATTGCATGCTGCCGTGTTTCAAGCCCTGTGCTATGTGCTGATACAGTTACTGAACTTAGGATACTTAGTCTGTTAAGCAATGCAGAAAAGTAAATAATTACAATTTAGTGAGATAAATCCTATGGTAAGGTTAAGCTTAGGATTCCATGGGAAAACAAATTTGTGTTATGTGCGGAAGTTAGAGATTGAAGTGCTTTGAAGAGAAAAATTACAAAAAGGTTGTTGCATAGTGTATACTCATTTAAAACCAAGCAGAATCAGGCTGCCTAGTTTAGACTCCTAGTTTCCACTTAATGGTTGTGTGGCCTTGCACAAGTTACTTAACCTCTTTAAGAGTCAGGTTTTTTGTCTGTAAATTGCTTACCTCAGAGAATTGCTGTGGGATAAAATAAGGTAATATGTATGAAGTACTTAGCATTTGCAATGTCTGACCGTACTAAGCACTTGTAATGAATTATTAATATTTTTGCAGGTCACCTTATATGTAATGACAAACTTTACTTTGCCAGCAGCCTTCTCCCAAACATTTTTTCCAAATCAGTCTCTAGCAACCTGATAGTATCCCTCTATCCAAAATATAAACGCCAATCATATAAATGCTCACATGCACAGTGCCTTTGGGAAGAAAGTAAACATGGGAAACTTTCACCCCCAAGGTCCCCCAAAAAATTAATACTTAAAGTAATTGAAGGTATGTGATTATATTAGAAATTGTTCCTAGAACCCCAAGTTGAGGGAAACATGGATGAAATAATTTTTTAGATAATGTGATAAGCTCTCGGCTTACAGCTTCTGTTTTTCTCTATGTTAAAGGTTGTGAGGGAGAGGTAAAAGGTGATATCACGGTAAGTGTGAAAACACTCATAGATAGATACAAAGGACAAAGTATCATCTTTGCTCTTTTTTGTCATTTCTGGCCATTGCTCTTCCTTTTCTCCAGAATCCTCCAAGTATCTTAAAGCACATGCCATCAAAATATACTGCTTACCCTGCTTTTCCTTACTGTAGTCATCTATAGATCCTCTGTGTCATTCCTTGAAAGTTTTAGCAACTTGGCAAGCTTTTGCCTCCCTACCACAATTCTAACAATCATTCTTTGTGATTTTAATGTCTGCACAGGCCATCCATCCAACCTAGTGGTCTGTCATTTTCTTGAACCTCACCCATTCACATCACCTCAACTATTACCAATTACTCCTTTGCCTCCAAAATCTGTTTCAGTCATCTCAATCTCTGATCTATATCTCCTATTTTCCATGTCATTTCCTCTGAATTCATCAGTTTTAAGGTGCTACCACGCCCTCCAATCCATTTATCTTATTACCCTTTTTCTGTTAATCCCATCCCTCATGTTCTCACTTCTGTTCAAACTGAGCTTCGCACTCCCTAGTCTATCATTATCATTCCTCAGAATATACCCTCAAACTTCTTGCAACCAATCTCCGCCCTTCATAGCAACCACTGTTATAATTTCTATCGTCAGAGGTAATTTTTCATGTTATTCTTATTGTTGCATGGTATATCATTGTAAAAATATGTCAATTTATTTATCCATTCTCCTATTGATAGGCATTGGGTTGTTACATTTCTACCATCAATGCATAAAAGTTTCGGTTTCTCTACATCCTTACCAACAGTTCTTATTTTTTGTTTTGTTTTTTAAATAATAGTCATTCTAATGGGTGCGGTGTGGCATTTCATTGTGGTTTTAACTTGCATTTTCTTAATGCAATTTAACATCATTAATGATTAATGATATTGAGCATCTTTTCATGTGTTTGTTTGCATTTGTGGATATATCTTCTTTAGAGAAATTCTATTCAAGCCTTTTGCCCATATTTTTAAATCAGGTTGTTTTGTTGTTGTGGACTTGTTGGAGTTCTTGATATCAATCCTTATCAGATATATGATTTGGAAATATTTTCTCTTATTTTCTGTGTGGCCTTTTCACTCTGTTGATAGTGTTCTTGGATGCACAAAAGTTTTTGATTTTGATGAAGTTCAATTTATCTATTTTTCCTTTTGTTTGTGCTTTTAGTGTCATATCAAGGAATGATTGTCAAACCCAATGTCATGAAGCTTTTCTTATGTTCTGAGTTTTGTTCTGGTTCTTATATTTGGATATTTGATCCACTTTGGGGTAATTTTTATATGTGCTGTTAGGTAAGAGTCCAACTTCATTGTTTTGTAGTATCTAGGTATCCAATACTATTTTATATAAAGATTGTCCTTTTCTCATTAGAAGGTTTTGGCATCCTTGTGGAAAATCATTTGACCATATATAAGAGGGTTTATTTTCAGGCTCTGTAATCTCTTCCATTAGTCTATGTGGCCATCTTTATGCCAATACCATACTGCTTTGATTACCATAAATTTGTAGTAAGCTTTGAAATAAGGAAGGGTGAAACATTCCATTTTGGTATTTTTTTAATATTATTTTGCCTATTCAGTTTTCCTTGACATTTCATATAAATTTTAGAATGGATTTTTCTATTTCTGCAATGAAAAAAATTGGGATTTGAAGGGATTAAATAGAATCTGAAGATAGCTTTGAGTAGTGTGGACATCTTAACAATATTTTATTTTAATTCATGAACATGGTATGTCCTTACATTTATTTGTGTCTTTTACACAATTACAGTATAAATGCAGTGATGTTTTACAGTTTTTGGTGTATAAGTCTTTTACCTTCTTAGTTAAGTTTATTCCTAAGCATTTGTATGCTATTGTAAATTGAAATGTTTTATTTCCTTTCTGGATTGTTTATTATTCATGTATAGAAATGCAGCTGGTTTATATGTGCTGATTTTGTATCCTGCAACTTTGCTGAATTCATTTATTAGTACTGGTTTTTGTGGAATCTTTGGAGTTTTCTAAATATAAGATTATGTCATCTGTGACTAGAGTTAATTTTACTTTTTCCTTTCCAGTCCAGATGCCTTTTTTTTTTCTTGCCTGCTTACTCTGGCTACAACTTCTAATATTATGTTGAATCAAATGGTAAAAGCAACTTCTTATCGTGACCTGGGGAAATTCTTGAAGGAGATTGCTTTGGGAACTAAAAAATCTTCTCCCCCACCTCTGGCACTATATCACTACGTTCTACTTACCTCATGTGTTGGACGACTTGGAGATCTATAGTCTATCACCTGGAAGTGTATATAGTTCCCTTAATCTGAGCTATTCAGAGTAGAATAATATTCTTGCCAGGAGAGGTCTTTAGAAAGATGGTTAGCAGTAACCTATGGCACTCAAAATTCCAAAAGAGTTTTTACCAACCATCTCCTAACCCCATGCATTCTAAGGAGGTCCTTTTGGAAGTTTCTTTATGAGTGATTTGTAGGCTTGCCTTTTCATTTTTCTCATTTTCTAGCAAATAATTATTGAATCATACACACATACACATGCACACACACACACATATACCACACACACGCACACACACACATGCACACACACACACACATAGTCTTTCAAGGACAAAATGAATTTTTTGAAACAGTACAGCTTAAACTAGAGAACATAAATTCAAGTGTCTGAGGGCAATCAGAAATAAATAAGAAATTTAAGAAAAATAAGAATGGCAGGAATGGGGCAGGTGTTTGGAACTATGTGTGATTGAGAGCCCAGATTTGCCAGATCTTCCAAATTTTGAAGAGAAACTGGAAATGCACATTTTTTTGTAAGTTTTCTGAATTTTTAGCACAGTTCCAACTTAATATGACAGCCAATTTTAAACTTGTGGTCCAAAAGACAAATAAAAATATACAATATTTTCTTGAATGCCTCATAATTTTCAAAGCTACTTCTTTCATCAATACAGAAAATGGCATAGTTTTTTTAGAAAAGGCTTTTTCCATGGCACAGTTTGTGAGGTGGGAATAGGTATGCAGACCTGCCAGAAATTAGAAGGGGCTACATAGGAGAATCTTCTCTTTGTTGCAAGAGACTTGGATAAAGTTCTGAAATGCCATTTACAAAGAAGTAAGTCTTTGCCAACTGCCTGTTTAAAAAATTTAATTTGTTTTAAGTAAAAATTTGAAATATGAAAACATTATTATATAAAAATGCATCATTTTGAAACTATTTCCTAAACTTACTACCTATTGCTGTTACCTACTTTATGTCTTAAATATAGAGCTTTTGAGGAAAAACGAAAAGAACAAGAAGAAAAAGAGCACCAAATTAGAGAACAAATACTTCAACAAAGAAGACAGAAGTTTGAAGAAGTTACTGAAAAATTCCAGCGTGCCCATATTCCTCTTTCACAGAGGAGGAAAGCAGGTGCCTTAATTTCTAGAATAATATGAGAACAAAAATTAAAGTTTTAATCTCATTTGACTTGAGTATACAATAAAATGATAAATCAATAAATGAAGTGGAAACAAACCAAAAAGACCAATATGACTTCTGAGTAAAAGCACTTTAACCAAATGAAAAATAGTCATTTGATTTAGGTTTAATTTGGAGGATATTTTGTTGGCTGTTAGGTTTAATTCTGAAACTCACAAGTTTGATTTGACTTCCAGCTGGTTACAATGTTTTATCTTTTTAAAATTGACTTAGCGAGTAGCTTAGTACAAAGAAAATTTGACTTTTGAGTTCAGAAAATTAGTGTCCCATTTATTCTAGCATTTTTTAACAGTTTGGTTCAAATTCATATTTGAGACACTGGCAAAACAAAAAGAAAGTCTATAGAGTAATATAATCCAACAATATAAAGACCTGGAATTAGTTAAGAATTTAAATATGATTATGGTTGGTTCTTTTGTATTATATCTACATTTTTATGCCTTAAATAGTAACAATATATCAGAGCTTCATAAAGAAAAGTGACAGGCAGATCCTTTATGTATTCAGCAAACATATGGTATACTGTGTTGTACTTAGCCTTAGGGTAAGCTGAGATATAGAGAAATCTAATTTTATTCTACCATTCAAGATTTCACAACCTATTTTGGAGATGAGAGTAGTATAAACAATGTCAATAACGTAATGATAATTGCTGTGGTAGCAGAGTGTGTAAAGTGCCATAAGAGCATAGAGGAAAGAACACTAAACCTATGTCAGGACATCAAGGACATCATTCTTGGAAAAATGACTTAAGTCAGATCTTAACAAATGAGCATATTGTGAAGCAGACAGAAAAATAAAAGGACATCTCAGGAAAAAGGAACAGCTTGCACAAATAAATTATGTATTTCAGTGTATCTGAATCATGGGATGGGTGGGGAGAAGAAAAATGGATGTGAAGCTAGAAAAACTAAGAGGTAGCCAGTTCTCAAAGAGCTTTATATGTCATGCCAGAAATTTCATCTTTATGCAAAATACAGTCCATTTACAGTATTTTTTAACAAAAAAGCAAGCCATTGCTGTGTTAGTAATAAATAATACTGTTAATAAGGGCAACTAGTGAAACTGGGCAAAACAACAATAGCTTAAACATGATAGAAGTTTATTTTTCTCCTGGTTTTGAGGAGAAAACCAGAGCTGGTTTGATGATTATACTGAGCTGAGAGACAGAAGGATCATCTGTCACTTGGCTCAACAGTCTTTAGTATATGGTTTATACCCTCACTGTCATGGTCATATGGTAGCTGCTACAGCTCAACCATTATACCAGTGTTCTAGGCAGTAAGAAAGAACAGGAAAAAAAAGGGTGCACCTCTGAGATCTCTGCTTGGCAACTTTATTTGCAAGGAAGTCTGAAAAATCATTTTTTTTAATGATTAATGTGAGTATATTGCTAAGCCTAACTATATAGGGTCTGTTACCAAGTAAAAAAGGGGAAATGGATATTAGGGAGGGAACTAGAGGGCTCTGCTATGATTAGATTTGTTAGAAAGATAATTATAGTTACAAGATGGACTATAGACTGAAGTAGAGACTTACTGAAGTAAGTAGACTAGTGGGATATTTTTTAAGTAATTATGGTAAGAGATGTTAAGCTCCTAAATTAAAGCAGTTCATTGAATGTAGAGATAAGAGATACTGTATTTATTCTTTTTTTTTTTTTTTTTTTGAGACAGTCTCACTTTTCTCGCCCAGGCTGGAGTGCAGTAATGTAATCTTGGCCCACTGCAACCTCCATGTCCTGGGTTCAAGTGATTCTCCTGCCTCAGCCTCCCAAGCAGTTGGGATTACAGGCACCCGCCAACATGCCCAGCTACCTTTTGTATTTTTAGTAGAGACGGGGTTTCACCATGCTGGCCAGGCTGATCTCAAACTCCTGACCTCATGTGATATGCCCACCTTGACCTACCAAAGTACTGGGATTACAGAAGTCAGCTGCTGTGCCTGGCAAGAGATACTGTATTCAAGAAATATAATCATGGCCAGCTGCAGTGGCTCATGCCTGTAATCCCAGCACTTTGGGAGGTCGAGGCAGGCAGATGGCTTCAGAGCTCACGACTTCAAGACCAGCCTGGGCAACATGATGAAACCCCATCTCTACAAACAATACAAGATTAGCCAAGCATGGTGGTACATGCCTGTAGTCCCAGCTACTGGGGAGGCTGAAGTGGTAGGATCACTTGAACCCAGGAGGTGGAGGTTGCAGTGAGCCAAGATCACACCACTGCACTCCAGCCTAGGCAACAGGCTTTGTCTCAAAAAAAAAAATTGATAAAATCAGTAGGATTTATTTACTAATTTGATTGATAGTGGTGAAGGAGGCTGGGCACAGTGGCTCATGCCTGTAATCCCAGCACTTTGAGTGGCCGAGGTAGGTGGACCACTTGAGGTTAGGAGTTTGAGACCAGCCTGGCCAACATGATGAAACCCTGTCTCTACTAAAAATACAAAAGTTAGCCAGGCATGATGGTGGTGCCTGTAATCCCAATTACTTGGGAGGCTGAGGCAGGAGAATTGCTTAAAAATCCAGGAGGTGAAGGTCACAGTGAGTTGAGGCCACACCACTGCACTCTAGCCTGAGTGACAGAGTGAGACTCCATCTTTAAAAAAAAGTGGTGGAAAAGAGGGGAGAAGGAAGGAGAACAGTGCCTCTATAAATGAGCAGAAAGCCTTATTTTAAAATTCAATAAATACTTTTTAAATTAATTGATTACTTTGATAGATGCATCCTTTATGATGCGAATATCAGCAGACTATCCCATAGCTTTGCATTCTTCTTCATGTAATCACCAGTTGATTAGGGAAATATATTGTCTCTAGAGTTCATGTTTGAACTAACCTTTACATAAAAACAATGTTTTTGCTTAAACATTTTAAGTAAATTAGAAATATTGTAATAATGGAAAAGTCTTATGACATATTAGCGTTTTAAAGGAGAAAAGAGGAAAATAGTTTTGAAGTGCCCATGAACAGCTAAAGCCAGAAAGCCACCCTGGGCCTTGAGTTATTCATTGTATATTATATACTGTAGATACCATGTAGATAGTATAGTATATTTATAGTATATGATGGAAGGAAAATAATGTCTCCATTTGAGAGGGCTGTAGGAGAATTAATGTCCTTAAAAGACAGCTATGTTTCAATTTGAACAAGAAGGAGAAGACAATATTTAGAGCGAAGTAGGGGAAAATAGAGTATGTTGAGTACCAAAGTGCACAGTGGAAGGCTTTGAGAAAGTAGATATATATAGGACATAGGGTTATATTAAAGGTTGTGCAGGACAGTATATGGATTAGTGTCCATAATAATATATGACCTGAGCAAATTACTTGCCTTCTTTGTGACTTTGTTTCCTCAGTTGTAAAATTCAAACATACCTCATAGGCCGTAGTGAGGGTTAAAATAGTTTATGAGTATTAAGTGCTTAAAAATAAGGCCTGTAACTGTCAGTGCTCAGTAAATGTTAGTTGGTGTTTTTGTTGTTCCCCTTTTCTTCATAGGAATATTTACAAATTGTGTCAGAAATGTATGGGACTAGGAGATCAAATATAGGGGAGTTTGCATGCCAGGATGAAGAGCCTGGACATTTCTCAAAGTCTCTTTTTTCTGATAAATATTCTTAAAATTGGTGATGAAAACTTTGAGGTAACACATTCTCTTTTGGAAATTGGATGTCAAAATTTAAAGTATTTACACTATTCTGAAAATATTTTCTTTTTACAAAAGTTTTAAAGTAATATTTTATCATTGACCAATTAAATAATATATAAAGAGACCATTGAAGATAAAGTGATTCTGTACTATTTGATCTTTATTATCTCTAGTTTTCCAAAAACCAGTTCCTCCATTAGAAGAGGCCCTCACACAAATTCAGGAATCCAACTTAAAATCAGAAACAAACCTTCCCTTTTCCCATAGACCAACAGTACACTGGAGGTAAGTAATTTATGATAATTGTACATAATTATTAACAATAATTGTATAACCATCTAGTTGCTGTGCTTATCAACCTTTTCATCAGTTACTCCTCATCTCTGTTTTAAAGTTTATTCTTTTATTTTCACAGATTAAATTGAGGTAGAGTAGAATGTAAATTGCTCCAAGAATAGGTCAGAATTCCAATTTGTTGTCCTAAAGTCTTTGGTATTACAAAATACTATGTATGTTACATAATTTTATGTGGAACATACCATCAAAACTCTTTTTAAATATTGATACAGATATTTTGATTAAAATATTAATATCTTTACTTAAAAGAGAAAATTATGTTGAATTGTAATACATTTAGGCAAAAAGAGTAACTTTATGGTAGAAATGGGTTTTTCCTCACTGAAAATCTTTCCTGGATGTCTTGAGAAGACTACAGAGTCTCCTGGTTCTTCTACAGGATGGCATAAGTGAATCATCTAGAAGTAATAGGATGGACCAATCAACCACTGGGTACTCTCAGACATCCGTATCTTCCATTTATTTATTCCAAATGTTTGTTGACATTGTAAGAATTGTAAGAAGATATGGAGAAGTATGTATTATTGTAAAATATAATCCCTAGGGTATAATCTAAAAGATAAGTGAAATGGTGCTTCAGAAATATAGAATAATACCAAATGAGTAATTACAATAATATTTAAAATTCATTTATATAAATGCATCTATTATGTTGATATTTTACCTGTGCATAATGTTACTCTATTTTTAGAATATCTGTGGTCAATAGTTCCCTTGATTAGGACTAGGAACAAGTAAATGTATCCTCTCAATCCTAATTAGAGTTCAGGAAAGACCTCATGGGACAGAGAATTCTTCAGCAAAGCTTTGAAGAAAATAGTCGTTAATTGGAACAAGTGAGCGAATGGCATTTTAGACAGAGAGATGGGCATGTGCAAAAGCCAAGCGCAATCGAAGGCATTATATACTCTACGAGTAAGAGTATGTGTAGATAACAGAATGCAAAATACAGATGGCTTTGCTAGAGACAAGATTTTAGAGATCAATGCATCTGTATGCCAAGAAATATTAACTTTATTTTGATTGTTTAAGAGGAGTTCGTGAATAAGTTTAGGCAAATTAGTAATAAGATGAAATTTCCTTTTTAAACATATTATTCCAATCCATTGTGAACAATTGTGGATAATGGATTGAAAGCTGGGGATATTTCAATAAATGTAGAAATTATATAGCCTAGAACTCAAGAGAAAGATTTGGGCTAAATATATTTGAAGCCAAGGTAATGGATATGGTGAACCATGGAGAATATGTGTGTGATGAGCACTGAAGAACAGCAACATTTAAGGAAGTGGAAAAAGAAGAGAAGCTTGCAAACAGAATGGCTAGAATGGCTCATATAGGAGTAGGAGAGATCAGTATCATAGAAACTAGGGAAGGCTATATTTTCATGGGAAAAACATAGTTTACAGAGATCAAATGGCTTCTCAAGAATCAGATACATAATGTCTATCAGTCAGGATCATGGCAGGAAACAGAAAGCACACTTAAAAGAGGTGACTGAGAGCTTAAGGAACTACAAAACCAACAAAGGATAGTAAAGCACCCCAGAACTGACACAAAGTCAGTATTACCAATACAGAACTAAACCAAAAAAAAGCTATACAGTAGAAGACGGAGCCTGGACAGGTCCTGTGGTCCTAGAGAGCGAAATGTAAGCCACTGCTAAACCAAGCCCAGCAGGGAGGAAGTCAGAGGAATAATTATCAAAAACCTCTTTCTTCTGTCACCCTCCTTTCTCCTTCTGGTAACTTCCACTGGCCAAACTCAGCCATAAATCAAAGAGCAAGGGATAATTCAGTCTCTTGGAGAAGAGTCAAGTAGAGGAATGTGGCAAATGAATCTGGAGGGGCAAAGAGAATATCCAGCATAGAAGCAATGTGTCCACTGTATTTACAACAAAAAAGTTACTGGCAACTTTTGTCAGACCAATTTCAGTGGAGTGGTGGGGACAGAAAATAAATGGCTATAAGTTGAAACATGAAAAGCAAAAAGCTTTAGTTTGACTGTGAAAGTAAAAGAGTGATAGGACAATAGCCAATAGACATGTAAGGCCAATAGATGGCTTTTCCCTTGAGAGATCTTTTGATGTTTCAATATATGAATATTAAAGTAATAAGCAACAGAATTGCAGTCTAGAAAGATACAGTAGGATAAAATTGTAAGTACTTATTCTGTGTTAGACATTGATTAGTATGGGTTATACATATGAATGAAATACAATCCTCTACCTAGCAAGGGTTCAAAATTACATTATAATACTGTTTGTTGCTCTTTACAATATAATACACATGTAATACTGTATAATGGGGATTGTTACAGAAATACTAGCAAAGTAATAAAGAAGGACAACATTGAAGGTAGAAAGTAATCTTAAAGAATGAGTAAGAGGCCAGGCACAGTGGCTCACGCCTGTAATCCCAGCACTTTGGGAGGCCGAGGTGGGTGGATCACGAGGTCAAGAGATCGAGACCATCCTGGTCAACATGGTGAAACCCTGTTTCTACTAAAAATACAAAAAATTAGCTGGGCATGGTGGCGCGTGCCTGTAATCCCAGCTACTCAGGAGGCTGAGGCAGGAGAATTTCCTGAACCCAGGAGGCAGAGGTTGCGGTGAGCCAAGATCGCGCCATTGCACTCCAGCCTGGGTAACAAGAGTGAAACTCCATCTCAAAAAAAAAAAAAAAAGAATGAGTAAGATTTATCAGAGAAGCATGTGTTGGGTTTACACATGTTTACACATTTTACAATGTTGTGAAAGGCACAGACCACTGAGAAAATAAAACTTATTCAGAGAGACAGGACTATTGGATGTATTGTTGATGGGACAGGGGATGATCTAGAAAAAGGGATAGATCCTTACTGCCTAAACCAGAACAGTACTATTTTGTATAGTGAAGAAAGGATGGATCTGACAATAAAAGGTTTTGAGTGGTGAGAGGATGAGAGAGATGAAAGAATGAAGATAATGTGCTTTCACATTGCAGAGAAGTAGCATAAAGAAATAGGAGTTTAGGCCGGGCACCATAGCTCAAGCCTGTAATCCCAGCACTTTGGGAGGCCGAGGCAGATGTATCACGAGGTCAAGAGATCGAGACCATCCTGGTCAACATGGTGAAACCCGTCTCTACTAAAAATACAAAAAATTAGCTGGGCATGGTGGCGTGTGCCTGTAGTCCCAGCTACTCAGGAAGCTAAGGCAGGAGAATTGCCTGAACCCAGGAGGCAGAGGTTGCAGTGAGCCGAGATCACACCATTGCACTCCAGCCTGGGTAACAAGAGCAAAACTCCATCTCAAAAAAAAAAAAAAAAAAAAAGAAAGAAAAAAATAGGAGTTTAAGGATGTTGATCAAATAGAAGTATAAGAAATAAAGTATAGTCTGGGCATAGTGGCTCACACCTGTAATTTCAGGCTGAGTAAGGAGAATCGATGGAGGCCAGGAGTTCAAGACCAACCTGGACAATATAGCAAGACCCCATCTCTACACACACACAAAATGTAAAAAGTAGCTGGACATGCTGGCACACACCTGTAGTTCTAGCTACTCAAGGAGATGACATAGACGGATCACTTGATCCCAGGAGTTGGAGCTGCAGTGAGCTATGATCACACCACTGCACTCCAGCCTGGATAACAGAGTGAAATCCTGTCTCTAAAGAAAAAGGAGAAGGAAAAGGAAGAAGAAAAGTTGAGGAAGAGGAAGAAAAATTAAGAGAATAGACAGAATAGAAGCAGAAAGAAAAGATATTTTATGAAAGGAATAGATGAGTTTGGTATATGATGGGATAAAAGAAATGAAAAAAAGCAAAAAAAAAAAGCAAAAACAGCTGAAATTTTGGGTCTTGATGATTAAGGGAATGTGATTAACTTTTTTAAATTCCCTTTGAGCCTTCTTAATTGAGGGGATTAATATCCATGTACTAATGTGTAAAAACAATTTAGCCAAAGATGAGGTGAGAGGCCAAGGCTATTGAAATAGATTTGAAAGTTATGATTGTATATTTTGTTGCTTAATTTTCATGCGCACTTTTGTACCCCAGCCATGTTGTAATATTCTGAAGGACAGTGTCTCAGTCTTAACATATGCAGGTATTTCTTATAGTGCTTAATTCAGTGCTATCATGTTGGAGGTATTCAATAAATATTTTGAATGGAAAAATACCACTGACATAAATGAACACTTCTCAAAATGTATAAAAATGACCTAAAGTTGGATAGATGAGGAGGATATTCATCTGAGACAAATGCTGGGAAGAAACTTCAACCCAGAAGGAATACTAGCATGTGAAAAGGCATAGAATCATAAAAGGCATGTTGTGTTAAGGGAGCCACAAGTAGCTCACTTTGGCTAATGTTACAGTGAGAAGACAGTTGTGAGCAGTTAGGTTGGAAAGGAAGCCATGAGTTAAATCATGAAGAGCCTTGTTAAGGATTTTGTTTTAAAAACAATTACTGCAAGATTTGAAGCAAATACACAATATTTATATGTTGACAATATTGCCAGAATGGAAAAGAATGGGGGAACACCAAAAGTTGAAAAATCAGGTAAAATGGCACTTTAGTTGATGAAAATGATGACTTCTTGAGAGCTATTTAGAAGTTAGAATCAATATGCTTTGATAACTCTTTAAGACCTGAAATGCTTAGAAGAGTCAAAGATGTCTACAGAGATTAGGTCAGTGAATAAGTGAAAACATTTATCAAAATAAAGACTATGAGGTTAAGAGGGCAGATCTCATGTTAAGTGTTCTTCCCACAGTAAAAACAAAACAAAAAAAACTGATGAATATGAGAGAAGAATAAACAGATATAGGGGAGGGAGTAACTGGAAAAATGATATATTGTGAGTTTAAGACACTTAAGAGATATTCAAGAGCCAATTTCTTATAGTTAGAAATCTGCATCATGAATATAGATATGGCAGTCATCAATGAATGGATAAAGTTAAAGCCATGGCAGTATCCACCAGTAAGAGTCTTAGATTCAGCTAAACAATCAGACTCCCTTAACTACAATAGGCTATGTTTGGCTTCAATTAGAGAACAGAAAACACTGCATGCCAACTAGGTAACATTCTTCAATAGGACGAATTTTTTTTTTTTTTTTTTTGAGACGGAGTTTTGCTCTTGTTACCCAGGCTGGAGTGCAATGGCGTGATCTCAGCTCACTGCAACCTCCGCCTCCTGGGTTCAGGCAATTCTCCTGCCTCAGCCTCCTGAGTAGCTGGGATTACAGGTACGCACCACCACACCCAGCTAATTTTTTGTATTTTTAGTAGAGACGGGGTTTCAGAATGTTGACCAGGATGGTCTCGATCTCTTGACCTTGTGATCCACCCACCTCGGCCTCCCAAAGTGCTGGGATTACAGGCTTGAGCCACTGCGCCTGGCCAGGACGAATTCTTATAGAAAGCCACAAAGCAGTTTAGGGGCTATGTTTCTACTCTCTACAAGTGACAACTCAGCATTAAGGCTCATAATGCTTACATTATCACAGTGGGTGGGCATCTATATACTGTGGTTAAGAGGCACCTTGTTCTAAACAGGAACAAATGTTTTTTGTAATCGCTCCACATGAATAGCTTTCATGGAAGAGACAAATTCAATAATAAGAATTATCATACTGAGGCAAACTCAGAACTGTAGCTCTCTAGCACGTATCTATAGTTTCTTTGCAGTCCTCTTAGTTCAGATGTGGTTTACCAATGAAGGGCCATTTTTACCATAATCAGTGTGCCTTGTAACACAGTTTAAATCCTACTAATTATCCAGAGAAATAGATTTATAAAGTTAACTCAAAGTTGAATTGGTTCATAGGGAAGGAGAAGATTTTATTAACCTTTTACTCACAAACTAATATAAATAAGATCACATAGGCAGTATAAGTAAGATTACAAAGAAAGTATGGGTATAGATAAGAAAAAAGGAAAATCACATAACTCAAAAATTTCGGCATATAAAGAACAGGCAAAGAAAGAGGAGCTCAAGAAAGAGCCTGAGAAGAAACAACCAGAGAAGTAAGAAAATAAACAGGAAATGTGATGATATGGAAACCAAGGGAATTAAAATCAAGAAAGATAGTGGTAAAGAAGTACCTATTTTTGCAATTATTAGGTCACTTAGTTAACTGCAGGCAAAGCAGTACATTGAAGTGGTAGATGTGGAAACCAGATAACAGGTTAAGAACCAAATGGAAGTTGTGGTGGTAATATAATTTACTACCACATTATCTGTAGCAATATAATTTTAGAGTACTTTATAGAAAAGCTTGTCTGAAAGAGATGATAAACAATTAGAGGGAGTCCCAGGATTTATTCAGACTAATTTTAAAAATTCTAAACCAGTTAATATAGAAGTAATGTACATTTTTTATACAGGGCTTCTTTACTTTCAGGTTATTTTTTTCTATCAGTTGTTATGCTTTATGTTAATTGGATATTTTCAACTGTAAAAAATTCCTGTACAGTGAAGAAAAGCATAGACATTTTTCTTGTTCACCAGTGTACAATTGCTTGAAGTCTTACAAGAGTTAAACTGTAACCAAAGACAAAAACCACATGATTATCTCAATTGATGCAGAGAAGGCATTTGAGAAAATTCAACAGCCCTTTATGCTAAAAACCCTCAATAAACTAGGTATTGATGGAACGTATCTCAAAATAATAAAAGCTATTTACAACAACCAACAGCCAATATCATACTAAATGGGCAAAAACTGGAAGCATTCCCTTTGAAATCTGGCAATAGACAAGGATGCCCTTGCTCACCACTCCAATTCATTATAGTACTGAAAGGCCTAGCCAGAGCAATCAGGCAAGAAAAAGAAATAAAGGGTATTCAAATAGGAAAGGTGGAAGCCAAATTGTTTCTATTTGCAGACGACATGATTGTATATCTAGAAGACCCCATCGTCTCAGCCCAAAATCTCCTGAAACTGATAAACAACTTCAGCAAAGTCTCAGGATATAAAATCAATGTGGAAAAATCACAAGCATTCCTAGACACCAATAACAGACTTAAAGAGAGCCAAATCAAGAACAAACTGCCATTCACAATTGCTACAAAGAGAATAAAATACCTAGGAATACAACTCACAAGGAATGTAAAGGACCTCTTCAAGGAGAACTACCAACCACTGCTCAACGAAATAAGAGAGTACAGAAACAAATGGAGAAACATTCCATGTTCATGGCTAAGAAGAATCAATATCGTGAAAATGGCCATACTGCCCAAAGTAACTTACAGATTCAACAGTATCCCCATCAAGCTACCAATGACCTTCTTCACAGAACTGGAAAAAACCACTTTAAACTTCATATGGAACCAAAAGAGAGCCCGCATAGCCACGTCAATTCTAAGCATTAAGAACATAGCGGGAGGCATCACACTACTGGATTTTAAATTATACTACAAGGCTACAGTAATCAAAACAGCATGGTACTGGTACCAAAACAGAGATATAGACCAATGGAACAGAACAGAGGCCTTGGAGGCAACACAACTTATCTACAACTATCCGATCTTTGACAAACCTGACAAAAGCAATGGGGAAAGGATTCCCTGTTTAATAAATGGTATTGGGAAAACCGGCTAGCTATGTGCAGAAAGCAGAAACTGGACCCCTTCCTGACACCTTACACTAAAATTAACTCCAGATGGATTAAAGACTTAAACATAAGACCTAACACCATAAAAACCCTAGAATAAAATCTAGGCAAAACCATTCAGGACATAGGAGTAGGCAAGGATTTCATGAACAAAACACCAAAAGCATTGGCAACAAAAGCCAAAATAGACAAATGGGACCTAATCAAACTCCACAGCTTCTGCACGGCAAAAGAAACAGTCACTAGAGTGAATCAGCAACCAACAGAATGGGAAAAAATTTTTGCAGTTTACCCATCTGACAAAGGGTTGATATCCAGAATTTACAAAGAACTAAACAGATATACAAGGAAAAAAAACAAACAAGCCCATTCAAAAGTGGGCAAAGGATATGAACAGACACTTTACAAAAGAAGACATACATGAGGCCAACAAACATATGAAAAAATTCTCATCATCACTGGTCATTAGAGAAATGCAAATCAAAACTACATTGAGATACCATCTACCATCTCACGCCAGTTAGAATGGCTATCATTAAAAAATCTGGAGACAACAGATGCTGGAGAGGATGGGGAGAAATAGGAACAGTTTTACACTGCTGGTGGGAGTATAAATTAGTTCAACCATTGTGGAAGACAGTGTGGTGATTCCTCAAGGACCTAGAAATAGAAATTCCATTTGACCCAGCAATCCCATTACTGGGTATATATCCAAAGGATTACAAATCCTTCTACTATAAGGACACATGCACACAAACGTTCATTGCAGCACTGTTTACAATAGCAAAGACCTGGAACCAACCCAAATGCCCGTCGATGATAGACTGGACAGGAAAAATGTGGCACATATACACCATGGAATATTATGCAGCCATCAAAAGCGATGAGTTCGTGTCCTTTATAGGGACATGGATGAACCTGGAAACCATCATTCTCAGCAAACTGACACAAGAACAGAAAATGAAATACCACATGTTCTCACTCATAGGCGGGTATTGAACAATGAGAACACATGGACACAGGGAGGGGAGCATCACACACTGGGGTCTGTTGGAGGGAATAGGGGAGGGACAGCGGAGGGTGGGGAGTTGGGGAGAGATAGCATGGGGATAAATGCCAGATATATCGGTGAAGGGGAGGAAAGCAGCAAATCACACTGCCATGTGTGTACCTATGCAATTATCTTGCATGTTCTTCACATGTAACCCAAAACCTAAAATGCAATAAAAAAAGAAGAGTTAAACTGTCAGAACAACTTTGCTCTCCCTGTAGTAAACATGTAGATATGATTACAGCAAGTCTATGCTAGAATCATTAAATAACACACGTCATCTTTGTTTTATGAGAAATGATCTTCATTCCTCATTAGAATACCTAGTTAGTTTTCATGTCATTTTAGTATACTATTTTGACTATGACTTCATGATATCTGTATCTATGTATGTGTGTGTATGTTTATATATATCACATAAATTTTAGGTTTTGGAAAACAACAAGTATATACAATGTTTACTGAGGAAACTATTATTTACTTATTAAAAAGTTGGACTTTTTTCCACAGATAACCAACAGTATTAAGTAATGTATATGATAGTGCTTTGTAAACTCTGAAATCCTATACAAATATGAAATATTGGAATATTAAGAATCAGGTGTTAGGTTAATGGACATATTTTTATTTGTTGAAAATATAATAAAGCTGAAAACATTGATAAGCTAGTGTCACATTAAAAATACATTTTCAGTGGAATATCAACCTAAATGTGCTAAGAAATAAGGTAATGCCAAGAAATAAGGGACTTACAAATAAGCAGAGGTATATCAGTAAGATTATTCTAATGCGGAAAATGTCAGTGGTAGATAAAAATAAAATGTTGGCAATGTAATAATCTAAAAGAGAAAAAAATATGATAAAGTGCAGGGCATTTAGTGCTTAAGCCCCTCAAAAAATCAGAGAATATGTTCTCATGAACATCGAAGCTGCTTCAGCTTCTATATTCTTATATCAGTGAGGTATAAGAATATTAATAAGTGACTAAAATTAAAAATATAAGAAATAATTAGTCTTCTATCACCACCAAATGCTTATCATAAAGCTAATATGCTTGACCATTCTGGAAGGTTTAAGGTAAAAGGAGATATATTGTCTCCCATATTAAATGGTTAAACTTTAATAAAATGATACTGTTAGATATCTATCTCCAATATCCACGTATTTGTGGTGAGGCAGTTGATCCTGAACCACATGCTACACTGAGAAATCTGGCCAGAGCTGAGCAGTTATCTATTGACCTCTATTTCCTCTTTGAACTCATGCTTTAAGCCAGATTTTCCAGCCCATATTCATGTTTCTGAACGAGTAAAAGGCTTCTGAGAAGTGAAAATACTCTAAGAACCAGGAATAAGGAATGGCAAACTTGAATAAGCTACGTACATTTTTCAGTCCATGTGAGAGGACACTGGTTGATCAAAGGAAAATCATGCATGGACCCTATGGACAAAAAAATTACATGAATTAAAAGCCTAGAGACAGGCCAATAAACCAAAAATAAAATCTTAATAAGGCTGTCTCTCTACCTGCTTGTCCAAATGCTTTTCCACCTGTGCAGACTCATTCCTACCTGTCCAGCTATCTCCACACCTGACCCCTATTTACCTGATCAGCTGTCTCCTTTGAGGGTCCCATTGTGGTCCCACCACTCCCAAATTCTTCCTAGCTACCCGACTGTTTCTCCTACCCGCCAGCCCCATACGCTGCCTATCCATCCATCTGTCCCCTCTATTCTTCCAAAGACCTTTGCACCAGCCCCATTACTGCCTTACCCAATTAAATATCGTCCTCATCCTCCAACCCCAGCTACTTCCAGCATTTCTAGCAGTTTAGCTTGTCTGCCAGCACCAATTCCTTCTGGCCCAACTGGCCATCTACCCCACCCACCCCAAAGTTCTCCAATCATTCCTGACCCTGACTCACAGAACAAGTTATTTTACAAAACTTTCAGACCCAAACATTTCCTTCCAGCACAGCCTTCTACTACAGCCACTCTAATGCCCGCCCTTGTTCGTCATTCCCTTCCAGCTCAACTGGTTGTTTCCCCAACCCCTTTGGAACCTCTCCCTGTTTTGAAGCCTTCCTGTTTATCCAGTCATCCCCCTCATCAACAAGTCCCCACTCTTTCTTATGTCACTCCATTGCCTGCACATCCTGCTAACTTGGATCCTTTTCAGTCAGTCCAGCAAGCTGTTCCACAAGCCACAGCATTGTCAAATCAGCCCCAGGCCTTTGTAGATCATCCACCAGCCTCAGTTCTCTCCCTTGTACCTCCTTGTCATTCTCCATCTTCTTCTTTGCCTTCATCTCCTTCTACTTCCACACCGTCTTCTTTGACCTGTATACCGTTTTCTTCTTCCTCATCTATTCTTTCCTCTTCTTCGACTTCCTCTTCTACTTCTCCATCCTTACCTCCTTCATCTATCTCTCTTTTTTCCACTCCTTTGCATTCATCTTCCTCCCCATGTTTGCCTCCAACTTATTTAGCTTTTCCCTCTCCAGTTTCTCCTGCTACTTCTTCCTTTATGATTTCCTCTTCCTTTCCCCCTATTCTTCATTCTCCCTCTGTTTCTACCTCCCCATCTCCTTTTATTCCTATCCACCCCTTCAATCCTCCTCACTGGGGGAAGAAAGTAGAGAAGAGAAGAGAAGAAAGTGGAGTAGAGAAGAAAGGAAT
Organism: Callithrix jacchus; assembly: GCF_049354715.1. NCBI lineage: Eukaryota > Metazoa > Chordata > Mammalia > Primates > Cebidae > Callithrix > Callithrix jacchus. The sequence goes on along the minus strand of NC_133511.1, from coordinate 37,721,307 downwards.
AGAGAAGAAAAAGTTGAGAGACAACAACTTTAAAGGTAAATAATTTGAGTTTACTAGATATTTTGTAGATATAGCAATATTTTGTTTGGGAAGGGTGACTGAGGGGGAAGGATTATGTAAGAGTAGAAAAGTATAAAAGGAAGAGACAGAAACATATCCTCAATGTTCAGGAACTTGTATCACATACCTTCTTGCTCTCCCTCATTAATGTGTGATCACATCGAGATAGTTAAGAATCTAGTAATCATTGAGCTTGACTACTCCAGTCTGTCCAAATAAAGATATATATGGATATTGGAGATAGTTAATAGGTATATGTCACATGTGGCCATTGTCAACTTCCAAAACATTTTTATCCTCATTGAAGTGGGAATAATTTAATTGAATTAGGAATAAATGCTCTTGGGATTCACACTGCCAGACCCAGTGCATCAGCATTCAGCTATATAATAGTCTCATCCCCATCCTATTCTCCCCCAAAAATTTTCTTTAGTTCTTTGCTTTCACTTTGTATATATACTGAAGTGTAACATGCTATAGGTTTGCAGAAGATACAAAATTCTAATGGAAGATGAGGTCATGCACTGAAAATATTTAGGTGGCCCTTTAGCACAGTAAAGGTAGACTCTATATGAAAGGTACACTTCTATGGCATAAAAACCATCCTGAAACAACTTAAAATAAGTGAGTACATGGCCTCCATTGAGGAAGATCCAGGTTCCCAAAGCTAGATAAATAGGGTGAAAATTCCTGTGGACCCTGATAGGCAGTTTTTATATTTTCTATCTGCTTGAATCTTCAGCCAACATTATTAGGGTTATAGATTTTTTCCTAACTTACCATCCATCACATCATCTCAGAAAGAATGGTAATGCAGCGTATTATTATCCATATAGGAATGCTCTTAAAGAACTGAGGACTAACTCTATGCAGAAATTACTTCTACTCTTATCCCAGATGAGAGAGGGATAGGTTATAATAATCAAAACCATGAATTACTAGGCATTTCTATATGAAGGTGTTCTTTATTGGCACTTTAGTCTCACAACTATTTTTATTCTACTATTGATTGCCTTAAATTCTCATTCTAACTTGTCTTTATTTCTCCAATATCCTTATATGTGATTATCTGGACAAACACACATATTACACAAATGTGTCATGTATATACATATAAAAAGAAGTTAACTTTATTTAAATGTACTAAGCACTTTTTATGTCTGTTTGACAGAGCGATAGATTCTGCCTTGCCTTCATCATTATCAGAAAATGATCACAAGCATCAGAAACAACTCCTATCAAAAACCAATTGTGATAAACAAATGAATGAAAACATGAAGGCAACTTTGGCTACTAACAAAAATGTGTTCCAGCTTAAACTGGAGGAAACTCAGAAACTCCTAGAAGATCAGCATCTAAGCAGTTTGCAAGTATGAAACTATAAAGACCTTATTAATATTTTAATTCCTAGTACTAATTCTGCTCCACTTTTGTAGTGTTCTCCACTAAAGAAATATGTTACTGAGAATAGGCCATGAAAGAGAGTGTGGATGTATCAGCACAAATTCATCATAGAAACTATAGAAATAATTTTTTAGTTTTTTCCTTACCTTTGAAAATACAATGTAATGTATTATTGTTAGAGGCTGTATTATAAAAAGCAACCAGAAAATTATAATACATGTAGATATTAGTTTCTTAATGGAAATATGGCAGAATTCACTAGAAATGATACTTGTAGTCTGTCTCTAGTAGGGCATATACTTTGTTAACAGTTTTTTCCACAAATGAATATAGATTTCAACTGATATTCCTACATGTCCATCCATGAACTTTATTACCTGGGGAATTTAAATAATAACAATATATGGACCCCATCCAAGTATTAAATCGGCATGACCCAGGTATAGATATTTTACATAGTTCTTTATGTAATTTCAACATGTAGCCAGAGTTAAAAACCTTACTACAGTTCACGAAATTAAGTTTTATAAAAAGATGTAACTTCTACTAACAGGAAGCTCACTTTAGGATCACAGAGCTTTTAGGCTCTGTGAATGTTTCAGGAAAAAATACAATTTATAATTAATTTTTTTCAGAATTTCACTTGCTATTACTAAGCTTTCAAGAAACTTCATACTCTAAATGGAATGGCAATAACAAAATTATTTTATAAGTTATAACTGTGGCTAGAATAAGTGGGTATTACTTTAGGAGTTGAAGTCAAAGCAAGCATACTTTACTATAAGTCTTTGTTACCGCCCTGTTTTTTACCTTGAGGATTGATGCAGGGATAAGAATTACTTATATACCTACAATGTTTATAGTCATATTACTCTATATGCAAGGAGAATTGGGCTCAGTAACAATGGTATGTTGAATCATTGATATTGGCATTTGAAAGTTTATAAACTATAAAACAATGTTGTTGTTTTTTCAGAAATTTTGTGATGAAGTTAATCAGATAACCAATTCTGAAACCCTCTCAAGTATAGACAGTCTTGAGGCTACAGAACATGAAGAAATATATTTAACACTTAATAAGGAACATTCCACATCCATCCAGCGGAATATCATTTCCCTCAAATCAGCAGATCCTCAATCAACTAATCTAAGCTGCTTTGATGAAGATAAACTGGCATTCTCTAAAGCTCAACATATAAATAATTGGCTTACAAATTTAGATGCTTCAAATACTCAGAATGTCACACCTTTCTCAGATAATTTAAGTAAATCTAATGTTCTGCCTTCATGGGAATGTTTTAATAGTAAAGAAAAAAATCCATCTCCTTTGACTGCAACAGTGGAAAAAGCCACAAATACTGCTAATAATTCAGTAGGCTTTGTATCTACCCCACCCATATTTGTACTAGATAAAAAAAGTGAAAAGGCCTCTGAAACTAGCACTATAAGGACAACTGACACCACGTCTGGAGCATTCAAAAGAGAGAGGCCATTAGTTACTGAGAGCCCAACCTTTAAATTTAGCAAATACCGGAGCACTTTGGATTCTCTAACCCAGGAAGTGACTACATTTCCAGATCAAGAAAAATATTCTGAATTAAATCAAGAAAATGGAACTACTTCAATTCCTACTTCGTGTGTATCACTGGCAATGCCTTTAGTTTTGCCATCTAATACACAGTCAGCTAGACCTCTAGCAAAGAACAGTATACACATAAAAGAAATTGATGCAGTGCAGTGTTCTGATAAGTTAGATGAATTGAAAGATGGTAAAGAAGAAAACATAAAATATTTTAATTGTCATAAGGGAGAGTTGCCTTTATTTTCAGACAGTTTTCAAGATGCCTATATACCTCACAATCCCAATTCAAAAGATGAAAAACAAAAATTAGCTGAAACATCATCCTTGCCAAATGTAACTTCTAAATATGACTTAGTTGGCCAACAAAAGAAAATGAAATACAACATCCATGAGAGAAATGGTGTGAGGTTTCTTAAAAGTATATTAAAGAAAGAATCTAAATATGAACATGATTATCTTAAGGCATTAATTATAAATCAGAGCTTTAAGTTTGGAAATCAAAAAGCAGCAGCTATCAGAGATAGTATTGAATTAACAAAGGAAAAGGAAAAAGGTCCAGAAATTCCAAAGACTATTAAAAAACTGAGGTGGTTTGATGAAACTACTAATATAGAAAACAGTGCTGAAGACAATCATTCACTGAAGAATAAAACAGGAATAACTCAACAGCATTCTCAACAATTCCACATTGAAAGTTGTGCTGGAAGCAACATAATTAGTGTTTCTGCTTGTGCTGTAAATTCTGCTGATAGAAAGAAGTCCAGGGAAGATTCTGTCTCTGAAAATATTATGACTCTAGAAGGATCTGGAGAAGACCATGTGCCTTTGAACTGTTTTATACCTTCAGGTTATAACTTTGCTAAACATGCCTGGCCAGCCTCAAAAAAGGGGGAAAGTAAAATTCTTGTACATAATAATGATTCTAAAACTCAGCAAGGTAAGCCACAAAGAGGTGTAGCAAAAATAATTAGAAAAACAGGATCTGCATCTGCAAAAGTTCAATCAGGCTTTATATGTACAAACAGAAAAGGCACTGTCATTCAACCACAATCTGTAAGCAAAGTCAACACCTTTACACAACCTCAGGAAAAATTAATTATACCCCATCCTCCTCCTCAATCTACATCAAATATTAGAAATGGTGAAAATATACAAGCATCTCAGTGTCAATCAGTAACACCTGAAAATCCTCAGAACATTATTACAGATAACTGTTTTAATTTAAAACATGTGCTTCCAACAGAACACAGTTTGAACCAGTGGAATCAAGAAAGTAGTTCTCCACTCTCAAATGGTTATTCTGACCTAGTCACTGTGATACCATCATTGCCATCATATTGTTCTTCAGAGTGCCAAACTTTTGCAAAAGTAAATCATTCAAATGGCACTCAAGCAGTTGCCCAGCAGGACGGAACATTATATTGCACCCAAAGAAGTCCTGTTTGTGAAGAAAGTTATCAGTCTGTGACTCTTAGAACTACTGAAGAAGAATCTGTTCCCTTGTGGAAAAGAGGGCATAATATCCTGCATCAAAATAAGAGGGCTTTAGGTAAGAATAAATTTATATCTTTTTATAGATAAAACACACACCTTTGTTAAATTCATGCAAATTTTTTTCTATTTAGGTATAGCCATACATACTACCCAAATATTAAACAATAGCTTTATAGAAATAACTTACTTCCAGGCTGAGCTCAGGCAGGCGGATCACTTTGTGGCCAGGAGTTCAAGACCAGCCTGGCCAACATAGTGAAATCCCATCTTTACTAATACAAAAGTTAGCCCAGGATGGTGGTGTGTGCCTATAATTCCAGCTACTTGGGAGGCTAAGGCAGGAGAAATCCCTTGAACCTGGAGGCAGAGGTTGCAGTGAGCCAAGATCATGTCACTGACAGTGGCTCTTGGCTATTATCCCAGCGCTTTGGGAGGCCAAGGCAGGCAGATTTACTTGAGGTCAGGAGTTGAAGACCAGCCTGGCCAACATGGCAAAACCCTGTCTCTATAAAAATACAAAAAAATACAAAAATTCGCTGGGCATGGTGGCACATGCCTGTAATCCCAGCTGCATGGGAGGCTGAGGCAGAAGAACCACTTGAACCTGGAGCCCAGGAGACAGAGGTTGCAGTGAGCTGAGATGGCACACCACTCCACTCCAGCCTGGGCAACAGAGCCAGACTCCATCTCAAACAAAACAAAACCAAAAAAAATGTGACATTAGTAGCTGAAACTTTTAAGAGAATGACCCAAAGTGTGCTCAGCTGAAATTAGAAACTTCTGCCAGCCTCCATTTTTTCCCATGATGTTTCCTGTTAGTTTAAAAGAGGAAGGACAAAGAATAGGATCTGATTCTTTGTCCCATATTATTCTGTCATTACTAGTGTAGTCAAATATTCCATCAAAGTAAGCAAAGTGAAAAAATATTGTTTAAATTATTATAAACAAGTGAATACATGTAGTTTTATTTTTCTTTAAAATGTTTGTTAAATTGCTATAAACTAATATTAATTAGAGGTACCTAATTCTCCCATTTTCTTTCCCAAAGTGTGGCAGCTCTGCTTTTATCTGCTGACTATTGGTTTTTATTAGAGCAAAAAAGTATTCCATTGCCTTGAAATATTTTTGAAAATTAATTCTCTATAGAATGCCATTGCCCTTACTAGCCGGTTGATTCTTCATAAAGTTTCTCTCCTCCTGTGAGGGAATAAACTACAAGGCAATACATTTTCCTGCCAATAGGAAACAGTTGCCTATTGAGAAATAGGACTGGAGTCTGAAGGCAATCAGAAAAACAACTTTTTCCAAAGGTACGAATAAATATTTATATATAATGAGAGTTTAAAATGTAATATTCAAAGGCATCTTCAATTAAACCATGAGTTTTTAAGACAAAGGACGTTTGTGTAATTCATCACTGTATTCCCAGATTCTAACAGTACCTGGCACTTAGCAGTCACCCAGGCTCTACTTGAATTGAATGGATAGAAGCCACATTAGCAGAAGGGAAGCTAAATGCAGACACTATAATCTAAAAATCTTCAATACTTGTCTACAAAAATCTAGATTTTTAAAAATTATTTCTCTCACTAAAATTATGATTTCTTATCCAGTCGTTTCAGAATGTAACTTTAGTTTTCACAACACTTAAAAAAATGAAGGTGTCATACAGATTAAATATTCTAAAATAAAAATGATGTTTACCCTCTTTGAGTTTCTACCTGGTACCAGTCACAGGACTAAGTGTTTTATACTTACTTTCTCATTTAAATCCGATAAGAATAATAAGAAATAAATATTTTTTAAAATGCTGTTTTTCAAAGAAGTAAGCAGAATTGCCCAAGATCAAGAGCTAGTAAATAGCAGAACTGGTATTTTGATCCAGATCTCTATGGTTCCAAGTCCTGTGCTTTTTCTACTAAAACCATATAGTAAATACAATTATTAAGCAAATATCATATATCACACTCTGTTAATTGGGAAAAATATTAGGAAACTTATAGTTTCCCAATACCTTATGTACAAAAGAGTAGCATATTAAAATTATCTGATCCTCTGATAAAGGAATGGGATATATTTATTTATCTGGAGAAACCAATATTTTCCTGACATTTAACCAAAGGAGGTAGTTCTCCCCTTCTAAATTCCTAAAACATTTCCACCAAACTTATCAGTTATTCTAATTTGTTTTCAATTCTTTATTTGGACCCAATTACATATTCAGGAATCATATCATATTTCTAGGGTAAAATATATAGATATCCATTAGTAACAGATAGGGCTAAGTTTTTTCTCTGTCCATGTCATTTTCCTACAAAATTTCTCTCAGTTGACACCTTTTCCCTTAAGGTTTGTTTTTATCTTTATCTCAGCCCCTGGTGGGCTTATTCTTTAACAATCTCTGTTCCTTTTTATATGAGAAAGCCCGTAAGTTATACTATGAGAAACTGATTTGCTCCTCTAGATATGGGCTCATATAGCTTAAGTGTTTCCAGGCATATTACTTTTTTTAGGCTTTGTAACTTCAAGCAATCCTTTTATCATTAGTCAACAATTTTTTCCAATCTCTCCCCCTCTTCACAAAGCTCACTCTTCCAATCCTGCTCATTTATTCTAATTAATCTCCCAACAATTGACAAAATGGGGCCATCTGAATGCCTTCATGTCTCCCTTCATCCACCTCCAAGCATCTCTTACTTCACTTAACTAATATGCTTAAGTTTTATCTCAAAGGAAACAAGCATGAAGCTATATAGAGTTGAGATAAATAGTGGAGCAGGATCTCACAGCAAGAGAATATTGAATCAAGAATATCAAAAGAGGATTTACTTTTAGAAAATTAATCCATACATGGTTTCTTCTATGTCACTCATATTTTAAACTTTTTCTTCCCTACGAGATCATTGCTCCAAATCTAATCTCTCACCCAAAAGTCTCATAGTTCTGCCTATTCAAGTCAATGTCATAGATCCTACTCTTTATGGCTAAACTACTGGAAGAGAATGGCTTATACTTATTGACACTGCATCCTCCTTGTTCATTGTGTATTAAATTGTTTTTATTTTAAAATATTTTTAGCATAGCAAAGAACATATATTGTACAAATCTCTGTGTATCAAAGTTGCTGCATACCATATAATATAAATGATGCTATCTGGAGTTGTGCAACTATATGTGGCAGCCCTGTACGTAGCCCTCCTAGATCCTATTCATCATCTTATCTCCCCAGAGATAATCACTATTCTGAGTTTGATGTTTGTCATTACCATTTCTGCTATACTTATGTTACCCATGGGTATATCCATTAGCCATATAGTACTGTTTTACATATTTTAAACTTTTATATGAGTTTATTAATGTATTCTAACTACAACTTTTCCTCCAATTTTAGAAATTTATTTCCATTGATATATAGTTTGAGAAAAATGAGCAGCGGAAGTATTTTATGAGGAAAGAGAAGTGGGGAAACTGGATGTTTGGGGAGGATGTTTTAAATAATTATTTCAAAGGAAGGAGAGTGAATTTGCGAGAGAAACTGTAGGAATACTTGGTAATGTCAACCATTGGAAAATGTTGATCATAAATCTACAGTATAGCCAATATGCCTGGCACATTGGTGTGAATTTTCTCTGCTAATTAGAAGGAGGGAGAGGAAAAGAAAATATTTTCCCCCCTGGGAGCGGGGGTTGTTTGATTCTTGTGATAAAAAGACCAAGAAGCAAAAAGTTTAGGATACTGGTAAAAGAACTATGAAAATGATGAACCTTGCCAGGCACGGTGGCTCATGCCTATAATCCCAGAACTTTGGGAGACTGAGTGGGAAGACGGCTTGAGTCCAGGAGTTTAAGACCAACCTGGGTAACACAGGGAGACCCTGTCACTATGTAAAAAATATTAGCTGGGCATGGTGGTGGGCACCTGTAATTCCAGCTCCTCGGGAGGCTGAGGCAGGAGAATTGCTTCAGTCCTGAGGTGAAGATGGCAGTAAGCCGAGAACATGCCACTGCACTCCAGCCTGGGCAACAGAATGAGACCAGTCTCCAAAAAAGTAAAATAAAATAAGAAGGAAAAGGAAAATCATCAATACCTACAAAGCCCCATATGTTCCTTCCCAGTTGCATCCCCTTTCTCTGCTACAGATGTGAACACCACAAAGAATTTCATGTTAATTATTCCATGATGTTCTTTATAATTTTGCCACATATGAATGTATTGCAAGCAATATGTCATATTGTCTAGTTATGAAACTTCTATAAATGGAATCATTTTATCTGTGTTTTTCTGGGATTTGCCTTTCCAATCAACTTTGTTTTTTAGTTTGATTAGGTTGGCTGTACTTCATATTCATTGCTGCATCACATTCAATTATATGAATGTTCAAACATGTTTTCATTCTCCTATCATTGGATATTTGGGTTACTTCTAGTTTCTCCCTTTTATGAATAAGTCTTCCAAGAACAGCTTTGTACATCTACTGATGCACATGTTGCTGAGCCGTACGGTATATGTATTTTCAACTTTACTAGGTAATCCAAGTTGTTTTCCAGCATAATATATGAAAGTTCCCTTTACTACATCCTCACCAAAAGTATGATAGACTTTTTAATGTTTTTCAGTCGTACAATATGAAATCGTTTCTAATTATGTGTTACATATACGCCATGGAATACTATGCAGCCATAAAAAGGAATGAGATCATGTCCTTTGCAGGGACATGGATTAAGCTGGAAGCCATTATGCTCAGCAAACTAATACAGGAACAGAAAACCAAACACTGCATATTCTGAACAATGAGAACATGTGGACACAGGGAGGGGAACAACACCCACTAGAGTCTTGAGGTGGGGAGGGGAGAGCATCAGAATGAATAGCTAATGCATTGGGGTGATGGGTAGATAGGTGCAGCAAACGACCATGGCACACATTTACCTATGTAACAAACCTGCACATCCTGTACATGTATCATAAAACTTAAATTTTAAAAAAGCAATAAATTAGGTTTTAATAATAAAAAAGCCGTAGAAAAACCTTAGCCTTATTTGTCTGGAAACTCACTATAATAGAAATACAAATGTATTCCTTAAAAAAAGTTTCTAATTATGATAATTTGTATTGCCCTGATTACTAATTAGTTGAGCATTTTATATGTTTGTACATCATTTGCATTCTATCTTCTATGAAATGTCTGTTCTTGTCTTTGCCTATTTTTATATTTTTTTAATTTCTTATTGATGGAAGTTCTTTATATATTCTACATACAGATCCAACATAGAGTATATGTGTTGTGATTCTATTCTGCAAATTTGTGATCGATATTTTTACTTTTTAATGACTAAAAGTTTTTTTCAATGTGGCCTGTTCCTTTACAGTTGCTTGTATGTATTTAGTCTTTTTTAGATCAATTTTATACTTCCAAGAAGAAAGATACCAGTCTTGGTAACTCTTCTTTGTTAAAACACACACACACACACACACACACAAAACAAAGCAAAAAAAAATAGAAGTTTACCAGAGCTGTTACAAAGTCAATATAATTTTAGACAATAATTTTAGGCAATAACAAGCAGATCTTTAGAAGTACTGCTATATTCTATGTCATTTTAGGATTTTTAGGATATGTGTTTTAAGGGCTTTATAAACAAACCGGAATTACCCAGGGCTATGAGCGGAAAAGTTCAGTCTAAAAGTCAATTAAAGAAACACAAGCCTAAGAGACATGATAGCTGTGTACAAATATTTGAAGGCTTATTACAAAGAAGAAGGAGTAAACAGAAGTGAAATGAAAGGGTGAAAGTTGCAGAGAGGTTTTCAGCTCAACATAAGGAAGGATTTGAACTATCCAACAAGGGAAGAGGATGCCCCATGAGGTAGTAGCTCCTCATCACTATGCCTTTCAAGCAGTGGTTGAATGTCCACCTGTGAGTAATTTAGATCCAGGGGTTACATGTTGAACTAGTTAACTTCTAAGATTTTTTCCAAAGCTCTAATTCTAAGAACATCTCCAGTATTTTTTCTTATGTTTACAATTAAGAATACTACAGACTTTTTAAATTATAATGCTTTATTGAAGATTAGTAGTTTTGAGTTTTCGTGGTGAAACTATTGTATCTAGAATTTTCATATGAAACTAGGAATTTGGCCAGAGACACCAGTGTAAGCTACATTATTTTTGCAAAAATAGCAAAGTGCTCAGCTATTGTATTAATTGCTAGATAATATTTAAGCACACGTATGTGAATAGAAAAATACATAAACAGTTTTAAGCATATACTGTGTATTTTCCTGTGATCAATAATCTACAATCCACAAAACTACAAAGAACACAAAGAATGGGACTCCATATTTGGATCCCCTTCCATGAACACTTTGTTCATGGAAGCTGTTTTTCTCTATCCTGGATTTTCCCTCTGGAGTCCCCTTCCACACACTCTCATGGAAGCTTGTCTTCCCCTCCTAAACTCCATCTCTTTCTCTATTCCCTTCCACTCAGTGTGGAAGCTGCTTTCCTCTCCTGGATTCCATCTTTCTGGATTTTCTCACTCAGGGTGAGAGTTAGCTGTTTCTTTCTCTCTTTCTCTCCTGTTTGTCTCTTTCTTTAAAATAAATCACTTTCTACAAACAAACAAAAAAAAAGAACACAAAGAACAGTAAAGCACAATGATAAATAATTCAATCAAGAAAGTATAAAAGTGATTTCAGAAGATTGATGAGCAAACTGAGGGATGAGATAAAACCTTGACACAGCAGTTATGTGAACAAGGAAATTTTTATTCAAGGTGTTTAAAGCTTTTTAGATAAAGAAAAATGAGGACTTCTGAAGATTTGGTGAAAGAAAATTCCAAGAATAGAAAACAACATAGAATCTATATTGCTGCCCAAATTATCTCACGGGAAACTATAACAGTTTGCATATATAGCACTTAGCATATCACTACAGGTGGAAACAACTGGTAACTAATATTTTTTAATGAAGCCTAATTTTAGAATTAGAATATTCTAGAATGGAAACTTAGAAGGTATCATATGTTGTGAGGATAAATATATTTTATAAAAATACATATGTATCAAAGGTTACAATGTAAAATATATTTATTTCTATGAGACACAGTCAAATCAGAATGAAAATTACTAGCATATGGGTAAGAGCTAGAAGTTTAGATTTTAGAGCGCAACTAATTGGAGCTGAATCCCTAGCTTTGCCCCTTACTTGCTCTGTGATGTTAGGCAAGTTACTTATCCTCCTCCCACCCCAGAGCCTTAATTTCTTATTTTGTTTCTTTTTTTAACTTTTATTTTAGGTTCAGGAGTACATGTATATGTTTGTTATATAGGTAAATTGCATGTCACTAGGTTTTGGTGTACAGATTATTTGTCACCCAGGCAATAGGCATAGTACCTAATAGGTTGTTTTTCAGTTCTCACTCTCCTCCCACCCTGAACCCTGAAGTAGGCCCCAGGGTCTGTTCTTCCCTTCATTACGAAAGTTTAGCTCCCACTTAAACGTGAAAACATGCAGTATTTGGTTTCCTTAGGTTTTTGTGTTAGTTTGCTTAGATTAATGGCCTCTAGCTCCATCCATGTTGCCACAAAGGACATGATCTTGTTCCTTTTTATGTCTACATAGTATTCCGTGTTGTATATGTACCACACTTTTTTTATCCAGCCTACCATTGATGGGCACTTAGGTTGATGCCATGTCTTTGCTATTGTGAGTAGAACTGCAGTAAGCATACACATGCACGTGTCTTTATGATAGAAAGATTTATAAAATAGAAGTTGAATGGTACTTCTACTTTAAGTTCTTTGAGAAATTTCCCAACTGCTTTCTACAATGGCTGAACTAATTTAGATTCCCACCAGCAACATATAAATATTCCCTTTTCTTTACAACCTCACCAGCATGTTAATTTTTGGCTTTTTAATAGTAGTTATGCTGAGTGTGAAATGGTATCTCATTGTGGTTTTGATTCGCCTTTCTCTAATGATTAGTGGTATTGAACATTTTTTCATCTTAATTTTTATATGTAAGAATAATGATGATAATAGCACCTATAGCCCTTAGAACAATACCTGCCAAAGTATAAATGCTAAATAAATATTAGTATTACGTTATTATTTCTTACTCTCAGATGTCAGGTATTCAGTTACTAGCTTACTTTCTTGAAAGGTAAAGTCTTTTTTGTTTGTTTTGTTTTGTTTTGAGACTGAGTTTCGCTCTTGTTGCCCAGGCTGGAGTGCAATAGCTTGAACTCGGCTCACCTCAACCTCAGCCTCCCAGGTTCAAGCAGTTCTCCTGCCTCAGTCTCCCGAGTAGCTGGGATTACGGGCATGCACCACCACACCTGGCTAATTTTTTTGTATTTTTAGTAGAAACGGTGTTTCTCCATGTTGGTCAGTCTGGTCTCAAACTCCCAACCTCAGGTTATCCACCCACCTCAGCCTCCCAAAGTCCTAGTATTACAGGCGTGAGCCACTGCGCCCTGTCAAGTGAAGGCTTTTCTGTAAGGCTCTTATCATTAAGCACATGCACACATTTCCATTTATTTCCCAAGACATATAAGTGCTTACACACGTGCATATCTATGTCCCAGACCAATTGAATTTTCACCCTTGGCCCCACGAAACTTAAATATGTGTCATCATTATGCCTTTGTATATAATGTTCTTTCTGACTCAAACTGTCCTTTTAGGCTGGGCGCGGTGGCTCACCGGTGAAACCCCGTCTCTACTAAAACTACAAAAATCACCTGGGCATGCTGGCACGCACCTGGAATCCCAGCTACTCAGGATGCTGAGGCAGGAAAATCACTTGAACCTGGGAGGTGGAGGTTGCAGTGAGCTAAGATTGCCCTACTGCACTCCAGCCTGGGCAACAGTGCAAGATTCCATCTCAAAAATAAATTAATTAATTAATTAATTAATTAAATGTGCTCTTTTATTTGGTAACCTACTACCTTTCTTAAAAAAAACGGGGCCAGAAGGTTAACTACTCCTTTAAGACCAAGCTCAGACAAACTTTATGAAACTTTTCCTTATTCGTACAAAGTCACTGTACCCTCTGTGCTTTCACTTAATTCCGTTTATAGCTATATGTCCAATTTGAGCATTTTATGGCAATAATTCATTTATATTCATTCTTCTAAACCAATGGATTCTAAGACTTTTTATTGTAATCTATTAATAAGAATTTTGAACACATATATAGCATACACATATATTACTGTACTAATATATTCATTAAGAACCTTAATCAGAAATTGGTTAAATATAAGGTAAAGTAAAATTTTACATTCTGTATGATATTATTAGCTAATATCTCACAGCACAATATACAGAGTAAAAGTTATTGTTATAATTGATAATTTTTGAATTTGTGATGTTACTGTCATTATGTGGCAAAGAGTTTGTAATGAGAAAAAGAAATGTGTTAGCCTTGCTGTTGTTTACCTATCTTTGCATTACTAGCATTATTTTGATCTGTGATTTTGCAAGAATATGTTTTTAAATAGTCATAAAAAGCAAAGAAAAATATGATAAACATTCATGTACCTACAATTCACCTTAAATAATAAACATCATAGATATAGTAGGAGCCCTACAAGAGTTATTCTAGCCACTTTGTTATTTTGTGAGGACTTCCTAAGATACTATAAGATATGCATAAATTCACTTACCTGTGCACATATAAATTTTAGTACATTACAGGAAGCTAAAGAGAACTAATGAATGTTGATACCACTGTCAAACTCTCAAGCTTGGAACTTTAACTCTTCTAAGATAACTGAGTTTACTTCATGCATTATATGAGCATCTACCTTGCAAAATAACCAGGGTGCCAGTGTCTGTCATGTATTACATGAGTAAAGTTTAACTTCTAATTTTTAGATAATAAATATGAATTAGAATTCTAATATGTTCTTCCAGCACACCAGTGGATTATCTTATGCAACCTTCTGGTGTTCTACATCATGCTCTGGAGGTTACTGCTCTAAACTATAAATCCCTCAGAAGCAAGCATGTTGTTGAATTCATCACTTTAACTGTACCATGTATAGAACATATAAGAGGAGCTCAATAAAATATGCTCACAGGATGAATTAAACTTACAGAGTTTTCTTGATGTTAGTAGCTACTCAACTTGCATAATATTTGACATTGTGCTTGCATTTGTTTAAGGGTCTACTGTTATGAGAAGAAAAAGAATTATTGAAACTAAGCGGAGAAATATTTCAGAGCAGAAAAGACAAAACCCTGGATCTGTAGGACAGAAGTACAATGAGCAAATTAACGTAAGTACAATAGTCATCAAAATCTTTATTCAGTATTGGAAAATTGCTTGGAAAACATAGGTTCTTAAAGGACTGTGCTGTGCCTGTAAACTGTATACCACAACATAAACATAATTATACCCAAAGCCATTTGTAAAGCAATATTGGAATCTTTATGGGAGATTATTGCACTATATCTACTTGCTGTATTCCAGTTAGACTGTAAAATCAGTTACTAGTGAAAGTTTTAAACCAACTTTAAATCACCATTATTATTTTATTTGTTATTATTGATAGCTAATGCTGGAAAAAAAATAAGGTCTTTCACAACAAAATTCAACAAAGCTAAATATATACTTTAAAAAGAAAGAAAAGTAAATTAGAGACACAGATTGAAGAAACAAGTATGCTAGGCCAGGTGCAGTGGCTCACACCTGTAATCCCAGCACTCTGGGAGGCCGAGGTGGGTGGATCACCTGAGGTCAGGAGTTCAACACGAGCCTGACTAACATGATGAAACTTCGTTTCTACTAAACATACAAAAAATTAGCCAGGCATGGTGGCAGGCACCTGTAATCCCAGCTACTCGGGAGGAGGTTACAGTGAGCTGAGAGATTGCACCATTACACTCCATCCTGGGCAACAAGAGTAAGACTCCATCTCAAAAAAAAAAAAAAAAAATGCGGCTAACTATAAAGACAACTATAGTTCCATATGATCTATTTGTGTCTGAGCTTCTGGAAGACATGGCAAAAAGGAAAATTAGATGAGTTATATAATTCTCAAGGGATATTGATAATGATGTTGTTGTTTGGGATACAGTTTTTTAAAACATTTCCCATTGAGGACTTTTCATAGGGAATTTTGAAATACATAATGAATAGTTCCTAATAATAGTTCCACAACAAATGAATAAAGCATTTGATATGGCTGTTCAAGATCGAGATCTTCAATAAAACTGAAAAGCGTAGTAACAATTTTAAAATAATGGCCAGGCGTGGTGGCTTATGCCTGTAGTCCCAGCACTTTGGGAGGCCAAGGCAGGAGGATTACTTGAGCTCAGGAGTTCAAGACCAGCCTGAGCAACATAGCAAGACCTTATCTCTGCAAAAGTAAAAATAATAACATTAGCCAGGCATGCTGGTACATGCCTGTAGTCCCAGCTATTTGGGAGGCTGAAATAAGAGGATGCATGAGCCCAGGAGTCTGAGGCTGCAGTAAGCTATGATTGTTTCACTGTACTCCAGCCCAGGTAACAGAGAGAGACCCTGTCTCTCAAAAATATTAAATAAATTAAGATTAAAGTAAATAGAAGTAATTCTGTAAGATCTAAGTAAATGAAGTCAAATATGGCATTTTTCTAGAGGTCTAACTTGATCCAAGGATTAGCCTTAGAATATTAAAAGTCTAGATAGATAAGCAAATAGCATTTCACTTGGAGTTTCCACTTTAAATATCACTCTGACTTTTTTAATAGAACTGGAATTTTTTAATAGAATGCCATATGAAGAATTTATATTCCAAGTTATCAGTTTAGGGTCCTGTGATTTGTATATTATAGGAAATACTGATTTTTATATGAATAAGATTATTAATGTGGAGAATAATCAATAATTACCTAATCTTATCAGCAAAGCAAGTCATTTAGTTGTATATTTATGTAAATAAAGTTAATCTCATTACCTACATATTTTCATTGCTTAATAGCACAATGGTTAATTACAGACATAACTTCCTGATTACAAATATAATAATGCCTAATAAAGCCTTCCATTTCAACTGCCATGTCCCATCAAACATCTCAAGATCCATAATGTGAAAACATCCTTACGCTTAATTTTTCTTTATTTTCATTAATATATTATAAATTTAAAAGTAATATGTAGTTGTTATAACCAAGAAAATGAACAAAATTTTAAATGCCTGTTATTAGTGCCCTCTATAAATTCATTTTATTTTTGCTATGTCTTATTCTATTCTATCTCTTGCTCTTTTGCATTCTGTCTTACTGTATTTAGAGTCCATTTTTGTCCTTTTCAGAAACCTCACTTCCCCTTTCACAAATAGATCTTCCACTCACACATCCACTTACACATCTTCCAAAGTCTTATTAGCCCAAGAATATGTAGGTCAGTGTTCCTGAACCAAATTTTTTTGTCCTTATCATGTTGTCTTGTTTTGTTTTTGTTTTTTATTCCGAGTGTAAGCAAGGGTTCAGTTACTACAGCAGTGGCCTTGTCACTTTGTATTAAGAAATGCATGTTATTATACTGGATTTTCTCCAGCCCGTGACATCCATATGGAGAAAATCTCAAAGAGATAAGTGAAAGATAGAAAACGTACAGTTGTCACTTTGCACCAGGGTTTCAGTCCAAGGTATCTCACATCGATAATGGAGATCAAACAAAACTATAAGATCTACTGAAGGATAACTGTTGCAAAAATCTGCAGTTTCTCCTCAGATCAGATTGAACAAAAGCTATGGATAGTCATAGCCAGGCAGTTTTTTCTTTTCTTTTTTTTTTTTTTTTTTTTTTTAGCCGGGCAGTTTTATCTAAGAGAAAACAATTATTGCTAAGAGTGAAACAAAATGGGAATAAAGAAGGAGGTAGACCATATTCAGGAAAGGGAAGTTGGTATCTCTCAGAAAGTGCTGGATGCATACACTTTTTGCCAGTGTTCTGAGACTTCCATTTTTAAGGTTCTGTGCAGCATTGGGGCAGCTATTTGTGTTTTGTCACATAAGATATTTATCTATCCTTGACATTAACTGTAATCAGATGCTTTTGACTAATAGTTGTGATTCACCCTTACAATGATAAACCAACTAGGTTTTAAACTTTAAGGTACTTTCTTACCTTTTATTTAATTCATATTTCTTTTTTTTTTTTC
The DNA here is from genome assembly GCF_049354715.1 of Callithrix jacchus. NCBI lineage: Eukaryota > Metazoa > Chordata > Mammalia > Primates > Cebidae > Callithrix > Callithrix jacchus. The sequence goes on along the minus strand of NC_133511.1, from coordinate 37,703,607 downwards.
TTTGAGATGGAGTGTCACTCTGTTGCACAGGCTGGGGTGCAGTGGCAAAATCTCAGCTTACTGCATCGTCTACCTCCTGGGTTCAAGTGATTTTCCTGCCTCAGGCTCCTGAGTAGCTGGGACTACAGGCGTGTGCCACCATGCCCTTTTTAGTAGAGACAGGGTTTCACTGTGTTAGCCAGGATGGTCTTGGTCTCCTGACCCTGATCTCGTGATCCACTTGCCTCAGCCTGCCAAAGTGCTGGGATTACAGGAGTGAGCCACCGTGCCTGGCCTAATTAGCACTTTTGATTATCATCCAACTTACTTTACCTCTTCCAAATATCCAGGACAATATCATAACTTGAAAACTTTTTAGTGGACGTAAAACATTTTCATAATATTCAATTACCATAGAAAATCTTTATTATAATAATTCTTGAATTCAGCTTGAAAATGTAATATACAAGTTACATGAACAATTATAGCTAAAAATATATACAGCAATTAAAAGTTTTTTTAAAAAATTCATGTATATATTATGAATTTTAAATATGGAAATATGTTTTAATTCAATATTCTATCTTTGTAGAATTTTAGACAAAGTATCCAGCTAAGTTCAAGTGAGCCAAAACAAACTACAGGGTGTACTTCTTATATTGAAGAAGGTATGTTTTAGTTTAAACATTTTCTTCTGATCTTTCTTCCCATTGACTTTTTTTTTCTTGTATGCCTATTCTCGGATGCTAACGTATTATGTAATTATTAAACCACCATTTAGAACCTGAACTCTCCTCCCCCTTGCACATCCAGGTCATTGTCAGTGTTTCTTTATTCTAAATAACAATGTATTGAACATCTTTCTACATCAAGTTATTTTCTGATTTTTTACTTATTTCTGTAGATTTCTAGAATTAAAATTACAGTAACTAACATGTAAATGCCACCCAGTAAATGTTTATTATATTGAACTCTGTGTATTAAATGAATACTGGATCAAAAGAAATAAGCATTGATATGGCTTTTCATATATACTGCTAAAGTATTTTCAAAAAAAGTATTTAAAATTTTTCTAGTAGTGTATGTCTAATGATGTATGTCAACTTGAGGTAGAATCTTTTCTTTTCATATTTGCCATAGACAGAAAAAGTATTATATTAGTTTTGACTTCTATACCTTTCATTAATATTATGCTTAATTGCTTTTCTATGTATTTTTTTCTGAATGATTTCTTTGTACTTTTTTCTTAGATATTAGAGTTTGGAATTTTCTTACTGATGTTTGCAAATTCTTTAGCTATCAAGGACTCTAATTCTTATATGAGTTGAAAATGTTTTCACTACTATTTGCATGTTATTCTACTTATATTGTATTTTCACATATGTTTTGAATTTTTTTTGTAGGAAGGGAGGAAGGCAGGAAGGGAGGAAAGGAGGAAGAGAGGGATGGACGGAGGGAGGGAGGGAGCGAGGGAGCGAGGGAGAGAAGGGAAGGAAGGAAAGCAGGCAATCAGAGAGACATTGCCGACCTGGATCTAGAGGTCTACAAGTTGATTTCTTTTCTTCTTTTTTTGAGAGAAGGAAAGAAAAAAAAGGAGTGAAGGAGAGGAAGAAAGAGGAAGAAAAAGAGGGAGAGAGAACGGAAATGTTGATTTATTCTAAAAAAAATAGGTATTAATAATGGCCAATCAATATTTCATTTAAACCTATGAGTAGGTGTGATGTGGTATTGACAAGAATGTGTATTTTGTGTATTTGAAGTGGAGAGCTCTATAAATATTTATTAAGTTTACTTATTCCAGATCTGAGTTTGAGTCCTTGATATCCTTATTAATTTTCTGTCTCATTGAGTCTAAGTCTCTATGTATCTGGGTGTTAGGATCATTAGCTCTTGTTGTTGCATTGATCCTTTTACCACTATATCTTTGTTGCTTTATTTTTTTGTTTTTTAATTTAAATAATTTTTTTTTTTAATTTTTTATTGGATTATAGGTTTTGGGGTACATGAGCAGAGCATGCAAGACAGTTGCGTAGGTACACACATGGCAGTGTGCTTTGCTTTTCTTCTCCCCTTCACCCACATTTGGCATTTCTCCCCAGGCTATCCCTCCCCACCTCCCTCTCCCACTGGCCCTCCCTTTTTCCCCCCAATAGACCCCAGTGTTTAGTACTCCCCTTTCTGTGTCCATGTGTTCTCATTTTTCATCACCCACCTATGAGTGAGAATATGCAGTGTTTCATTTTCTGTTCTTGTGTCAGTTTGCTGAGGATGATGTTCTCCAGATTCATCCATGTCCCTACAAACGACACGAACTCATCATTTCTGATTGCTGCATAATATTCCATGGTGTATATGTGCCACATTTTTCCAATCCAGTCTATTATCAATGGGCATTTGGGTTGATTCCAGGTCTTTGCTATTGTAAACAGTGCTGCAATGAACATTCGTGTACATGTGTCCTTATATTAGAACGATTTATAGTCTTTTGGATATTTACCCAGTAATGGAATTGCTGGGTCAAATGGAATCTCTATTTCTAAGGCCTTGAGGAATCGCCACACTGTCTTCCACAATGGTTGAACTGATTTACACTCCCACCAACAGTGTAAAAGTGTTCCTTTTTCTCCACATCCTCTCCAGCATCTGTTGTCTCCAGATTTTTTAATGATCGCCATTCTAACTGGCGTGAGATGGTATCTCAATGTGGTTTTGATTTGCATCTCTCTGATGACCAGTGACGATGAGCATTTTTTCATATGATTGTTGGCCTCATATATGTCTTCTTTCGTAAAGTATCTGTTCATATCCTTTGCCCACTTTTGAATGGGCTTCTTTGTTTTTTTCCTGTAAATCTGTTTGAGTTCTTTGTAAATTCTGGATATCAGCCCTTTGTCAGATGGGTAAACTGCGAAAATTTTTTCCCATTCTGTTGGTTGCCGATCCACTCTAGTGACTGTTTCTTTTGCCGTGCAGAAGCTGTGGAGTTTCATTAGGTCCCATTTGTCTATTTTGGCTTTTGTTGCCAATGCTTTTGGTGTTTTGTTCATGAAGTCCTTGCCTACTCCTATGTCCTGGATAGTTTTGCCTAGATTTCCTTCTAGGGTTTTTATGGTGCCAGGTCTTATGTTTAAGTCTTTAATCCATCTGGAGTTAATTTTAGTGTAAGGTGTCAGGAAGGGATCCAGTTTCTGCTTTCTGCACATGGCTACCCAGTTTTCCCAACACCATTTGTTAAACATGGAATCCTTGCCCCATTGCTTGTTTTTGTCAGGTTTATCAAAGATTGTATAGTTGTATGTATGTTGTGTTGCCTCCGGTGCCTCTGTTTTGTTCCATTGGTCTATATCTCTGTTTTGGTACCAGTACCATGCTGTTTTGATTACTGTAGCCTTGTAGTATAGTTTGAAATCCAGTAGTGTGATGCCCCCCGCTGTGTTCTTTTTGCTTAGAATTGACTTGGCTATGCGGGCTCTCTTTTGGTTCCATATGAAGTTCATGGTGGTTTTTTCCAGTTCTGTGAAGAAAGTCAATGGTAGCTTGATGGGGATAGCGTTGATTCTGTAAATTACTTTGGGCAGTATAGCCATTTTCACGATATTAATTCTTCCTAACCATGAACATGGAATGTTTCTCCATCTGTTTGTGTCCTCTCTGATTTCGTTGAGCAGTGGTTTGTAGTTCTCCTTGAAGAGGTCTGTTACGTTCCTTGTGAGTTGTATTCCAAGGTATTTTATTCTTTTTGTAGCAATTGCGAATGGCAGTTCGCTCTTGATTTGGCTTTCTTTAAGTCTGTTATTGGTGTAGACGAATGCTTGTGATTTTTGCACATTGATTTTATATCCTGAGACTTTGCTGAAGTTGTTTATCAGTTTCAGGAGTTTTTGGGCTGAGGCAATGGGGTCTTCTAGGTATACTATCATGTCGTCTGCAAATAGAGACAATTTGGCTTCCACCTTTCCTATTTGAATACCCTTTATTTCTTTTTCTTGCCTGATTGCTCTGGCTAGAACGTCCAGTACTATATTGAATAGGAGTGGTGAGAGAGGGCATCCTTGTCTAGTACCAGATTTCAAAGGGAATGCTTCCAGTTTTTGCCCATTCAGTATGATATTGGCTGTTGGTTTGTCATAAATAGCTTTTATTACTTTGAGATACGTTCCATCGATACCGAGTTTATTGAGGGTTTTTAGCATAAAGGGCTGTTGAATTTTGTCAAATGCCTTCTCTGCGTCAATTGAGATAATCATGTGGTTTTTGTTTTTGGTTCTGTTTATGTGGTGAATTACGTTGATAGACTTGCGTATGTTGAACCAGCCTTGCATCCCCGGGATGAATCCTACTTGATCATGATGAATAAGTTTTTTGATTTGCTGTTGCAATCGGCTTGCCAATATTTTATTGAAGATTTTTGCATCTATGTTCATCATGGATATTGGCCTGAAGTTTTCTTTTCTCGTTGGGTCTCTGCCGGGTTTTGGTATCAGGATGATGTTGGTCTAATAAAATGATTTGGGAAGGATTCCCTCTTTTTGGATTGTTTGAAATAGTTTTAGAAGGAATGGTACCAGCTCTTCCTTGTGTGTCTGGTAGAATTCGGCTGTGAACCCGTCTGGACCTGGGCTTTTTATGTGTGGTAGGCTCTTAATTGCTGCCTCGACTTCAGACCTTGTTATTGGTCTATTCATAGTTTCAGCTTCCTCCTGGTTTAGGCTTGGGAGGACACAGGAGTTCAGGAATTTATCCATTTCTTCCAGGTTTACTAGTTTATGCGCATAGAGTTGTTTGTAATATTCTCTGATGATGGTTTGAATTTCTGTGGAATCTGTGGTGATTTCCCCTTTATCATTTTTTATTGCATCTATTTGGTTGTTCTCTCTTTTCTTTTTAATCAACCTGGCTAGTGGTCTGTCTATTTTGTTGATCTTTTCAAAAAACCAGCTCTTGGATTTATTGATTTTTTGAAGGGTTTTTCGTGTCTCAATCTCCTTCAGCTCAGCTCTGATCTTAGTAATTTCTTGTCTTCTGCTGGGTTTTGAGTTTTTTTGATCTTGCTCCTCTAGCTCTTTCAATTTTGACGATAGGGTGTCAATTTTGGATCTCTCCATTCTCCTCATATGGGCACTTATTGCTATATACTTTCCTCTAGAGACTGCTTTAAATGTGTCCCAGAGGTTCTGGCACGTTGTGTCTTCGTTCTCATTGTTTTCAAAGAACTTCTTTATTTCTACCTTCATTTCGTTGTTTACCCAGTCAACATTCAAGAGCCAGTTGTTCAGTTTCCGTGAAGCTGTGCGGTTCTGGGTCGGTTTCTGAATTCTGAGTTCTAACTTGATTGCACTATGGTCTGAGAGGCTGTTTGTTATGATTTCAGTTGTTTTGCATTTGTTGAGCAGTGCTTTACTTCCAATTATGTGCTCAATTTTAGAGTAGGTGTGATGTGGTGCTGAGAAGAATGTGTATTCTGTGGATTTGGGGTGGAGAGTTCTGTAAATGTCCACCAGGTTTGCTTGCTCCAGGTCTGAGTTCAAGCCCTGGGTATCCTTGTTGATTTTCTGTCCGGTTGATCTGTCTAGTATTGACAGTGGAGTGTTAAAGTCTCCCACTATTATTGTGTGGGAGTCTAAGTCCTTTTGTAAGTCATTAAGAACTTGCCTTATGTATCTGGGTGCTCCTGTGTTGGGTCCATATATGTTTAGGATCGTTAGCTCTTCTTGTTGTATCGATCCTTTTACCATTATGTAATGTCCTTCTTTGTCTCTTTTGATCTTTGTTGCTTTAAAGTCTATTTTATCAGAGATGAGAATTGCAACTCCTGCTATTTTTTGCTTTCCATTTGCTTGGTAAATCTTCCTCCATCCCTTTATTTTGAGCCTTTGTGTATCCTTGCATGTGAGATGGGTTTCCTAGATACAGCACACTGATGGGTTTTGGCTTTTTATCCAATTTGCCAGTCTGTGTCTTTTGATTGGTGCATTTAGTCCATTTACATTTAGGGTTAATATTGTTATGTGTGAATTTGATACTGCCATTTTGATGCTAAGTGGTTGTTTTGCCTGTTAGTTGTTGTAGATTCTTCATTATGTTGATGCTCTTTAGCATTCAGTGTGATTTTGGAATGGCTGGTACTGATTGATCCTTTCTATGTGTAGTGCCTCTTTTAGGAGCTCTTGTAAAGCAGGCCTGGTGGTGACAAAATCTCTGAGTACTTGCTTGTTTGCAAAGGATTTTATTCTTCCTTCACTTCTGAAGCTCAGTTTGGCTGGATATGAAATTCTGGGTTGAAAGTTCTTTTCTTTAAGAATGTTGAATATTGGCCCCCACTCTCTTCTGGCTTGTAGTGTTTCTGCCGAGAGATCTGCTGTGAGTCTGATGGGCTTCCCTTTGTGGGTGACCCGACCTTTCTCTCTGGCCGCCCTTAGTATTCTCTCCTTTATTTCAACCCTGTTGAATCTGACGATTATGTGCCTTGGGGTTGCTCTTCTTGTGGAATATCTTTGTGGTGTTCTCTGTATTTCCTGCAATTGAGTGTTGGCTTGTCTTGCTAGGTGGGGGAAATTTTCCTGGATGATGTCCTGAAGAGTATTTTCCAGCTTGGATTCATTCTCTTCGTCCCCTTCTGGTACACCTATCAAACGTAGGTTAGGTCTTTTCACATAGTCCCACATTTCTTGGAGACTTTGTTCATTCCTTTTTGCGCTTTTTTCTCTGATCTTGGTTTCTCGTTTTATTTCATTGAGTTGGTCTTCGACTTCAGATATTCTTTCTTCTGCTTGGTCAATTTGGCTATTGAAACTTGTGTTTGCTTCGCGAAGTTCTCGTATTGTGTTTTTCAGCTCCTTTAATTCATTCATATTCCTCTCTAAGGTATCCATTCTTGTTATCATTTCCTCGAATCTTTTTTCAAATCTTTTTTCAAGGTTCTTAGTTTCTTTGCATTGATTTAATACATGATCTTTTAGCTCACAAAAGTTTCTCATTATCCATCTTCTGAATTCTAATTCTGTCATTTCGTCACAGTCATTCTCCATCCAGCTTTGCTCCCTTGCTGGTGAGGAGTTTTGGTCCTTTCTAGGAGGCAAGGTGTTCTGGTTCCGGGTGTTTTCCTCCTTTTTGCGCTGGTTTCTTCCCATCTTTGTGGATTTGTCCACTGGTCGTCTGCGTAGTTGCTGACTTTTCGTTTGGGTCTCTGAGTGGACACCCAGAATGTTGATGATGAAGTATTTCTGTTGCTTGGTTTTCCTTCTACCAGTCTAGCCCCTTCGCTGTATGACTGCTGAGGTCCGCTCCAGACCCTGCTTGTCTGGGGTGCACCTCTAGTAGCTGTGGCACAGCGAGGGATGCTACCAGTTTCTTTTTCTGCTCTCTTTGTCCCAGGATGATGCCTGCCTAATGTCAGTCTTTTGGATATAGAGGGGTCAGGGAGCTGCTTGAGGAGACAGTTTGTACTTTATAGGGGTTTAATTGCTGAGCTGTGCACTCTGTTGTTCATTCAGGGCTGTTAGGCTGCTATGTTTGATTCTGCTGCAACAGAGCTCATTAAAAAACCCTTTTTTTTTTTTTCTCAAATGCTCTGTGTTGAGGGGTTTGGGCTTTATTTTTGGATGTCCGATCAGGTGTCCTGCCCAGCTAGAAGGCAGACTAGCCACTGTTTGGCTGCCGAGGCTCCACCCTGCTGTTGTGTGATTCGCGCTGTTCCTGCCAGCTCTGCTGTGGTCTCCGCCACGCCCTGCGGCGGATTCTCTTCGTTGTAGCGTGTTGCCTCAGCAACGGCAGGCTGCGTCAGCAGTGGGCGTGTATCTCAGTAGGGACGGGTTGCCTCGGCAACGGCTGGCTGCGTCTGCAGTGGGCGTGTATCTCAGTTGGGGCGGGTTGCCTCGGTAGTGGTGGACGCCCCTCCCCCACAGAGCGTCTCGGACCGTCTGCTCGGGATAGTTTGAAATCGCGGTTTTGTTCGTCCCACTGGGTATCCCAATCCCTGCAATCCCCTGGGCTGGCCTATTGTCCAAGTCTCATTCTGTCTCAAGTCCAGCCCTCTCAAGTCTCAGGTTGCCGGTTCAACAGGGCACCCGGACAAGCGCGCCCTGTGGGGATTGCTGGGTAGGGCCGGCCGCCGCCGCCCCGGCTGCCGGCTTCGCCAGGCAGACCTACTGCCTGGTGTCCCGTGTCTTTTTTATACTTGGGAGTTTCCCCATTCTGTGGGCAACAAAGATCAGTCTGGAAATGCCACTCTGACTCACCGTTTGCAGATTCAACGAGAAGAGCTCCAATCCTGGGTTGTTCTCACAGCACCATCTTCATCTTTGTTGCTTTAAAATCTATTTTATCAGATACAAGAATTGCAACTCCTGCTTTTCATGTATTTATTTATTTTTGCTCTCCATTTGGTTGGTAAATCTTTCTCCATCCCTTTGTTTTGAGTCTTTGTGTATCCTTGCATGTGAAATGGGTCTGGATGTAGCATACTGTTGGGTTTTGGCTGTATCTTTTGATTGGGGGATTTAGTCGTTTTAAATTTAGGATTACTGCCATTTGATGTTAACTGGCTGTTTTATCCATTCGTTGATGTAAATTCTTCTTTATGTTGATGCTCTTTACTTTTTGGTATATTTTTAGAAAGGCTAATACTGGTTGTTTCTTTCTATGTGTAATGCTTCTTTCAGAAGCTCTTGTAAAGCAGGCCTGGTTGTAATAAAATCTCTGAGTACTTGGTTGTTCATAAAAGATTTTATTTTTCCTTCAGTCGTGAAGCTTAGTTTGGCTGGATATGAAATTCTGGGCTGAAGGTTCTGTTCTTTAAGGATGTTGAATATTGGCCCCCACTATCTTCTGGCTTGTAGAGTTTCTGCTGAGAGATCTGCTGTAAGTCTCATAGGCTTCCCTTTGTGGGTAATCTGACCTTTCTCTCTGGCTGCCCTTAGTATTTTCTCCTTCGTTTCAACCCTGGTGAATCTAAGGATTATGTGCCTTGGGGTTGCTCTTCTTGAGGAATATCTTTGTGGTGTTCTCTGTATTACCTGGGGTTGAAAATTGACCTGCTTCGCTAGTTTAGGAAAATTTTCCTAAATAATATCCTGAAGAATATTTTCCAGCTTGGATTCATTCTCTCCATCACATTCAGGTACACCTATCAAATGTAAATTTGGTCTTTTCACATAGTCCCACATTTCTTGGAGACTTTGCTCATTCCTTTTTATCCTTTTTTCTCTAATCTTTTCTTCCCGTTTTATTTCATTAAGTTGGACTTCAACCTCTGATATCCTGTCTTCTGCTTGAACAATTAAAGGGTTTAAACCTGTGCATACTTCTCAGAGTTCCTGTATTGTATTCTTCAGATCCATTAATTCCCTTATATTCCTCTCTAAGTTGTCTGTTCTCATTAGGATTTTGTCAAACCTTTTTTCAAAGTTCTTAGTTTCTTTACGTTGAGCTACAACATGTTCTTTTAACTCACAGAAGTTTCTTATTATCCATGCTCTGAAGCCTGATTCTGTTAATGGTATGCGCTCGTTCTCCATCAAGCCTTGTTCCCTTGTTGATGTGGAACTGTGATCCTCTTTAGAGGGAGAGGCATTCTGATTTTGAGTATTCTCAGCCTTTTTACGCTGGTTTCTTCCCATCATTGTAAATTTATCCACCTGTCATCTTTATAATTACCAACTTTCAGATTAGGTCTCTGGGTCGACATCTAAATTGTTAATTCCCAGGGCCAAAATATGAGCAACCCACTGCGCCAACCAAAACAGCGGCATTAAGATTGATGCTGCTTTTCTGCCCGGGAATCTCCAGTCTGGCTTCCTTCTTGAGTCCATAATAGGCGACTCTACCTTCCCGGAGCTCCAAACCTCTGTCAGAAGAGTAACCAGTCTCGTTTTCTCTGCACCAAGAGCTGCCATGCTGAGGTGCCGGCAAAACCGCTGCGCTGGCCACAAGAGTCGCGCTGGTGACATGTGCGGCTCCTCCACTTGGAATCTTCTGCTCCGTGAGCGACCAAAATTTGTCTGAAAGTATGGCATCCTCTTGTTCTCTGCACTTTCACTGAGAGCTGCAATCCCAAGATGTTAGCGATTGGCCATCTTTGTTTTAATTTTTATTTGTTCATCTAATAACTGATTATTGAGAGCTAATTTTCAGCTTATAGGTAGCTACTGGATATACAGGTTGAATATCCCTAATCCAAATATTTCAAAATCAAAAATGCTTCAAAATCCAAAACTTTTTGAGCACTGACATGCTACCTCAAATGAAAAATTTCACACCTGACTTTGTGTGATGGATCACAGCCAAAACACAGGCTCAGACCACAGAGTTTCTTCAGCATCCCCAAGGGGAAAAAAAGATCCTCTCAACCCTCTTCAGCTGTGCTATATCATTTCCATCCACACCCAGATTCACCCATGTAAACATGCTCACAAAGAGTAATAAAATGGTATATGTACCAACGGCAGATTCCCCATGAGGCCCCACATGGAGCCAAGACCTACATGCATTACTCACTGTATTTTTTTTGGCTTTTTCTCTGCTTTGTGATGTAAAGATATTGTTGAAAATATCAGAAAGACCTGAGGATACAACCCTGTGGGTAGCAGTGATAAGAAAAAGAGGAAACATTTCTGTTTATTGATAGCCCAGAAAGTCAAACTGTTGGAGAAACTATACCAGCAATGTAAGTATAAAATGTCATATAGGAAAGGAGGGTGTTGGAATGACTACAATATATGACCTGAAGAAATGGAAGGATAACTGTTGAAGTTCTATTCTGGAAGAGATGAACAGAAGTTAACATAAAATGTAAGAACACTGCATAAAGTTAAAAATGAACATTTCAGTCATGAGGTGGAAGAGTGGATCCATCAGCGTTGAAGTGAACACGTGCCACTTAATGGTATGCTGATCATGAAACAAGCAAAGATCTATCATGATGAACTCAAAATTGAAGCGAACTATGAATATTCAACAGGCTAGTTATAGAAATTTAAGATAACAGCATTACATAGCATTATTTTTAAAGATTTGTGGTGATCAAGCATCTGCTGATTACAAAGTAGCAGAGAAATTCATTGAAGAGTTTGCCAAGGTCATTGCTGATGAAAATCTGATACCAAAACAAGTATATGTTGCTGATGAAACATCAGTTTTGGTGTTGTTATTCAAGGAAGACATTGACTATAGCTGATGAGACAAGTCCTTACAAGAATTAAGAATAACAGAATAGGCTGGGCACGGTGGCTCACACCTGTAATCTCAGCACTTTAGGAGGTTGAGGTGGGTGGATCACAAGGTCTGGAGATCAAGACCATCCTGGCTAATACGGTGAAACCCTGTCTCTACTAAAAATACAAAAAATTAGCTGGGCATGGTGGCACACACCTGTAGTCCCAACTACTCAGGAGGCTGAAGCAGGAAAATCGCTTGAACCTGTGAAGCAGAGGTTGCAGTGAGCCAAGATTGCACCAGTGCACTCCAGCATGACAACAGAGCAAGACTCGGTCTGCAAAAAAAAAAAAAAAAACAGAATAATTGCTGGGATGCACTAATGACTCAGTCACGCCTAAGAGTAAACTTGCTATGATAGGCAAAAGCTTGTGTCCTCACTGTTTTCAAGGAGAGAATTTCTTAGCAGTCCATTAATATGCTAACAAAAGAACTTGGATCATCAGGGACATCTTTTCAATGTTTGTGATTGGTTTCACAAACATTTTATATCAAGAAAGCTGGATTGAATGATGACTGCAAGATTTTGTTATTCTTTGACAACTGTTCTGTTCATCCTCCAGCTGTAATTTTCATCAAAAATAATGTTTATGCCATGTGCTTTCTCCCAAATATTACTTCATTAATTCAGCCATGTGAACAGAGTATCCTTAGATGAAGAGTAAATATATATAAACAGTTTCTTGAACAGCATGCCAGCAACAATGAACAGAGGTATGGGTGTAGAAGGTTTCTGAAGCAAGTTTAGCATGAAGGATGCAATACTTGCTGTTGCAAATACTTGGAACACAGGGACTAAAGACACAATTGTGCATTCCTGGCACAGTCTCTGGCCTGCAACTATGTTCAGTGACAGTGAACAAGGTAGTGACTGAAGGATTCCGTATGTTAAGTGAGGACAAAATGATGTCTCATCTCATTACATAAGCAAAAAATATACCTTCAGAGTCCATAGTAAGCTGGAAGAAGTGGATACAAAGAAGTTATTAACGTTGATAATAATTCCAGGGGTTTTCATTGACCAATGATGAAATAGCCAAAAGAACTCTGAATTAAGATGATTATGTTAATAGTGATAATGACATTGTTATCATTGCAAAAATAAAAGGGTGCCAATTGACAATATGATGAAATTGTGTGATGGGTATATTGAACAACAAGAGCAGTGTATAGTCATAGCAACAAGAAATTATGTCTGTTCATAAAATCAAGGAGAGGCTTCTAAGACAAAAAAAATTGTAAATGAGGCAGAAGATGCTAGAAGAAACTTTTTTTTTTATTTTGAGACAAAGTCTCGCTGTTGTTACCCAGACTGGAGTGCAATGGCATGATCTCGGCTCACCGCAACCTCCGCCTCCTGGGTTCAGGCAATTCTCCTGCCTCAGCCTCTTGAGTAGCTGGGAATACAGGCACGCACCACCGTGCCTAGCTAATTTTTTGTATTTTTAGTAGAGATGGGGTTTCACCATGTTGACCAGGATGGTCTCGATCTCTCAACCTCGTGATCCATCCGCCTTGGCCTCCCAAAGTGCTGGGATTACAGGATTGAGCCACCGCGCCCAGCTACAAACATATTTTAAAGTCATCTAGCAGAATATTTTCTCATCCCTAGAGGACCTAGTTTTTTAGTGCCTCAGCTGTTTCTGATATTTCTTCTCACCTAAGAAAATAAAATACAGTGTACAATAGCCATTTGATCAAAATGTAGCTTAATACCTAAGATTGGAACCCTGTCATTGTTCCTTGTTGCTGTTGTTGAACAGTTGACACAGGTATTCTGGTGATATTACTATGCTGCTTAGTTGCCCTGAACACATTATTTTCTCACTGTATAAATGATACGTCATAGTTTTTTAATGTTAAGTACTTATGTGCGAATAGGTGTAAGAACATTATTGCTTATCAGTAGCATATAAATTTGGAATCAGGAATAATAGTGATCCAAACAACCACAGATCATCCACATGGGTTGCTGATACAGCAATGTCTTTGCTTTCTGATAGTTCAGTATAAACAAACTTCATTTCATGGACAAAATTATTTAAAATATTATATAAAATTACTTTCAGGTATGTGTATAAGATGTATATGAAACATAAATGAGTTTCATGATTTTTTTCTTTTTTTTTTTTTTTTTTGAGGTGGAGTCTCACTCTGTCACCCAGGCTGGAGTGCAGTGGCACAGTCTCAGCTCATTGCAACATCTGCCTTCCAAGTTCAATTGATTCTCCTGCCTCAGCCTCCCAATTAGCTGGGACTACAGGCATGTGCCACTACACCTGGATAATTTTTGTATTTTTAGTAGAGACAAGGCTTCACCATGTTGGCCAGGCTGGTTTTGAACTCCTAACTTCAGGTGATCCACTGACCTCGACCTCCCAAAGTGTTGGGATTACAGGTGTGAGCCATTGCACCAAGCTGAGTTTCATGTTTAAACTTAGGTCTCATCGCCAACACGTCTCATGTATATGCAAATATCCAAAACTCGAAAAAAATCCAAAATCTGAAACACATCTGGTCCCAAACATTCTGGATAAGGAATACTCAACATTTACAATAATGAACAAAATATACAAAAGTATTGCTCTTCAGAAATTTAAAGTCTATTGGGGAAGACTTGCTTTAAAGCATGTTTAATGTTTTAGTCTTTTCTTACTGATTTGTCCATTACTTTTAAACTTTGTCAAAGAACTTTACCAATATAGAAATTTAGAAACATTTGTTTCATTTTCTTCTGGGTTGCTTTAATTAATGGATTGATTCCTTAAATTTGTCTTTAATTTCTTCGGAATTTGTTTAAACAAACAGTGGGAAATAAAACTCCAAATTGACTTTTTTTTTTTTGAGATGGAGTGTGTCACCCAGGCTGAAGCACAGTGGCACAATCTCAGCTCACTGCAACCTCCATTTCCGGGTTCAAGTGATTCTCCTGCCTCAGCCTCCTAAGTAGCTGGAATTACAGGCGCTCACAATAATACCTGGCTGATTTTTATATTTTTGGTAGAGACAGGGTGTCACCATGTTGGCCAGTCTGGTCTCAAATTCCTGACCTCAAGTGATCCTCCTGCCTCAGCCTCCCGAAATGCTGGGATTATAGACATGGACCACTGCATCCAGCCCAAATTGATTATTTTATAAGCAACAACTAATTTGTAAAATCATCTTTCTCTTCTGTCAAGTCTTTGATGCTTCTTTGATTACATGTTCTTATATCTAATTGGGTCTGTTTCTAGGATGTTTGATCTGCTCAGCTGATCATAAAAGTTACTAATCTTTCCTTAAGTTTTCTTTTCTTTTATTTATAATTCATTATAACTGATATCATTTCCTTCATCTTTTTGTACTACCAATGAATAACAAGCATATGACAAAAACTATCTACATTACCTATTTTTTCTTTAGTTCAAGTAATACACTGGGAATTTTTATTAACTCACTGCCATCATTTTGAATATTGTTTTTTAAAAAAATGAAGGATGGGAAAATGCTAGATAGAGGATCCTGATAAATAAAATCAAAGTGACAGATATTTACTGGGATTCTGTTTGTAATATGAACACATACAGACAGTTAAGTATGTATAAGTATATGTAAGTATGCCTAAGGACTGATCTCAAAGACAAATTAGTATCAAAGGATAATTTATGTAAGTTTCTGTAGTTTCAGATAGTACTTTTGAGTTTTTGATGGCTGAAAATTTAGTGAAAGCATCAGCGCCTGAGGATGAGATCCTGACTGTCAGGAATAGCAAGCAGACACAGAAATCAAATCTGCCTTTAAATAAAACTCAGCAATTCAACATCTGCACAATATCAGCTGAAGAACAGAAGATCCTAGAGTCCCTTAATGATCTCAATGAAAGACTACATTGTAAGTATGGAAAAACACCTCTTGTAAGAAATGTTGCATTTTGCACTTAGACAATTTAATTTAAACTTTAATTTAAAAATTGAAAAGAAAAATACAAAATGTATTCATATTACCAACTACTTAATTGAGTGCATAACAATTCAGAATATAGTTGAATACTATTTCAAGTATGCCTTATCATTTGTGATGATGTCAACTTCTTTGGCAGATTTATCTTTTAGAAATATATGAATAGACTTCTGTTTCTGCAATGGACAGGCTACGTGTCTATACTGACCATCCATCAAAACAACCATTGATTCTTAAGTATTTTTAAAACCTGCAATATAGTGATGAGCTAGTAAGAATGTAAGAAATGTAGATAACTCAGAAAGATAAGGAGAGTGCTGCAGCTAGCTTTTGTCCTGAGGGTATTTAACTTATAGAGTGAAATTGAACTTTGCTTTTCATGGCCTCATAGAAAAAGGGAACAGGCCTACTCAAGATGAGTAGTCTCACAGAAGATCCTTCCACCATAAAGCTGGGCCACCGGAAGAGCTGTGCACCACACATATATACACAGAGGAGGCAGCACAGGGAGAGGGAACTTTTTTCTTTAAAAAAAAAAAAAAAAAAAAGATTGCATTTTTTTTAAACTTCAGTATTGAGCAGGTGACAGAGGAAAAATAATCCCTGCAAATGTAGAATCACAGTCTAGAACAAGTATCACTAATTTATAGCCCATACTAGTATTACCTGAGTAATTCTTAAGATCTCAAGCAAAGAATTTAATTTAGTGTGATACCAAACTGGTAGTATTCCAAAACCTCTGGGAAACGTACATTTATATATCTTCTGGACCTATATCCAGTCCTCAAAGAATTAACACAAGTGAAATCCAAAGAAATGAGCAGCCCACAACAAAAAAAATAAAAGCAAATAACTTAATCCATAAGGAAAAAGGCACCAGGGAAAAAAAAGTCAAAAGAATCCACAGGCAGAATAAAAAGACCCAGAAAGGATTTAGATAATGAAATTACCAGGCACAAACTATAAATAACTATGCTTATATGCTCTAAAGTTACCAGAAATTAGTTTTAAAATATAGAAATGCAGTCATTTTTAAACTTAAACATGCAAGGAATAAGGAACTATAAAGAAAGAGCAAACAGATGTGAAAAGGGGCCCAAATAGAATGCCTGCAAATTGAAAATATAATAGTTGAAACACAGAGTTCAGTAGATGGCTTAACCACAAGATTACAGACATCTGAAGAGAGAATTAGTAAACTAGAATATGAATCAATTTATCTACAATATATTTTAGAGAGATAAAGAGATAGAAAATACAATATAGAGCTTAAAAGACACACAAGAGTAAATAAAAAGATTTGAAAGGCCAGAGACAATATCTAAAGTGATAATGGTTGACAACTTTTTCAATTTGTTGAACAATACCAACTTACAGATTCAACAACCCAACACATTTCAGAGTTTTATGAAATGACCACTAAGATACATCACAGTTAATTTTAATCAGCAATGAAAAAGGCAGAAAACCATGAAAAAAATCAGGAGATATTGACAGTATGTCCAATGTGCTGAGAGAAAGTAACTTTCAAATTTAACACCTTGACATGAAAATGTCTCTCAAGAAGGAAGGTGAATTAAAAGTATGTTCAGACAAAAACCAAGAGACTTTGGGTTTTTTTTAATTTTTTATTTTTATTGTGTTTTAGGTTTGGGGGTACATGTGCAGAACATGTAAGATAGTTGCATAGGTACACACATGGCAGTGTGTTTTGCTGCCTTCCGCCCCCTCACCCACATTTGGCATTTCTCCCCATACTATCCCTCCCCAGCTCTCCCCGCCATGCTTTCCCTCCCCTATTCCCCCCAATAGACCCCATTGTGTAGTACTCCCTTCCCTGTGTCCATGTGTTCTCATTGTTCATCACCTGCCTATGAGTGAGACTTTGTTCAAACAGCAGACTTACTGAAGGAAATTCCAACTGCACATCACCAGACAGAAAGTGCAGTTAACCTCAGATGGACAGTATGAGAGAATACATTTCAACAAACATTGCATAAAACAATAAATATAATTTATTATATGTAGTATATGTTTCAAAGAGAAAAAGCTTAGAATGAAAATACCTATCAATAATAATATGCAAGTTGGGAGGGTATAAATGAAGTTAAAGTATACTAGGATATTTATATTGTTAGGGAATTATTTAAAGTCATAGATGAATTTTAGATATTGATAATTGAAGTATGCCTGTGATAATTACTAGAGTCAAAGATAAAGGACTAGAAATTTAATATACAACTTCCAAACTGGTAGAGAAAGGAAAGTGGTGTGTAAAAACTGACAAATCAATCAGAAATAAAGTAACAGAGGAGAGAAAAATAAACAGAAGAAATACTATAAAATTATATGTACAAATATATTTACAATACTTGTAAATGTAATAACCGCTACAATTAAAAGAGGTTGTTAAATGGAACTTTACGTTGAAAGTATATTCTGTTTATAAACAATACATTTAAAACATAAGAGTATTTTTAAAACTGAAAGCAAAAAAAGGTGGAAAAGCTATGCCAAGCAAGTTCTAACGAAAGGAAAGCTGGGTTGATTCACTTTTAAGTAGAAAGGATTATTAGACATAAAAAAGAGCCCTTTATGATGAGCAAAGTTTTAGTTCAGAAGAAATACATAAGATTTTTATATGCACTTAAGAACCTAGCCTCAAAATATATAAAATATTTTTAACCATGGTG
The DNA here is from genome assembly GCF_049354715.1 of Callithrix jacchus. Classification (NCBI taxonomy): domain Eukaryota; kingdom Metazoa; phylum Chordata; class Mammalia; order Primates; family Cebidae; genus Callithrix; species Callithrix jacchus. Next base: position 37,685,785 of record NC_133511.1, on the reverse strand, counting down.
AGTGATTTTAACATGTCATTGTCAGTAATTGATAGAACAAATAGATTTTTAAAATCAAGTAGATGTATAAAAATTGAATATGATTAACAAACATGATCAGAGGGACACGTTCTTTGTAAGTACACATACAACCTTTATAAAATGAACCATATATAAGACCATAAAACAAACCTTAACACATTCCAAAGATCAGAGTCACAGAGACCACATCCTCTAACCACAATGCAATTCACCTAAAATCTAACCAAAAGATAATTATTAATAAACACATTTCTAAATAAAATATGATTCTGAAGAAAAAAATATCAAAATAGGAATTTTTAAATATTTAGATGTGAACAATAATAGAAATGTTTTATGTATCTATCAGGGTTTCTCCGCTTCAGCACCGTTGACATTTTGAGCTGGATAATTCTTTATTTATTGTGGGGGACTGTCTCGTGCATTGTAACATGTTCAGCAGCATTTCTGGCCTCTACTCACTAGATGCCATAACACTTCCCTATCATGACAATCAAGTGATCCCAGACATTACCAAATTTCCCCCCGGGTGGCAAAAATCACCTATGGTTCAGAACCACACACATACTACTATATGTCTGTGTTTTGTGTGTGGATTCTATTTCTGCCTAAAATGTAGAAGGCCAGAATGTATCAGTCCTTTTCTAAGAACAATAAAAGATAAATGACAAAAGTATAACTTTCCTTGAGCCCATTACAGAGCTGAGGTCACATCACAACCAAGTAGTCTAGCATCCAAGGAAACACAGAAACATCTAAAGAGAGACAGGTTGTGAATATTTTCTCACCCATGGGAGAATATGAGAGAGAGAAGTGTCAAATTCCATACAAGTTGATATTAGAAATTTTGTTTAAATTTTCAACAAATTGCTAAAAGATGAATGTGGACTACAGCGAGGATGTAGAACCTCTGGGAGCCATAGGCACAAAGGAACTTCACACCTACTCAGATTCTTCTCTATGGATCTACACTGAGGGTTCATGAGAAAAATTGGAGGCAGAGCAGGAGACAAGAGAAATGCTTTCTCAGTAGTGCAGGCCTGACAGAGGGCAGCAGCCACTGCTGTAGGAAAGGCATGAAGTACCCCCGCCTCACCTGCCATGCAGAACCATTCCCCCTGCTATATAAAAACCATCTGGGACAGAGGAAGCATATCTTGTTAATTGCTCTGAAGGCACAGGTGAAGAGTTAGTGGGCATAGGGAAAAAATAAAGAAAAAAAGGCTCTACCCCGGGGAGAGGGGTAAGAAACTTTCTGGACCACAACTATTAGTGGTATCCTACTGTTGGAGGAGGGGTCTAAAATTCTCTTGCACAAAACCTGCCAAAGATACAAGGTAAAGTTAACTGTCATGGGTAGGAGGAGCAGGAGGTCACACAGGGTCTGCTTAAGATTGAGCCTGGACCAGGACAAGAGAAAAATTACCCTACTTGCCCACTACCAGACCAACAAGTACTAAGTAACAAATAACAGAAATCTACTACTGGGAGACAGGCAAGAGCATAGAGAGAGATCCCTTCTACTGTGCCCACATGCAGGAAGGCCAAAATATTAGGACAGAACAGGAACATTTCAAGGGGTGGAGGGACTCTCCAAGACCCCTGCATAAGTACAAAATAACACCAAAGGAATGAAGTTAGAAACGTACTGTAGTTGGCCACAGCAACAACAAAACCCAAACACACTCAGGGAGGCTGAGGCATGCATATTTCTTGAGCCCAGGAGTTCGAGACCAGCTAAGCAACATAGTGAAACCCTGTCTCTACAAAAAATTCAAACAAAAGTTAGCCAGACATGGTGGCACATGTCCATGGTCCCAGGTACTCCAGAGGCTGAGGTAGGAGGATAACCTGAGCCCAGAGAGGTCAAGGCTGCTGTGAGCCGTGTTCATGCCACTGCACTCCAGCTTGCACAACAGAGTGAGAACCTGTCTCAAAAAAAAAAAGTCAGCTCAAATTCCCCCTACAAAGTTTTTAAACATCTATACATACATACTACATACACACATACACTCCAATGACCTAGCAGAAGGGGATACACTCATTTCCAGACACAAATACTATCTACTTCCGTTCCCAGTATTCCAAAAGTCATATCCAGCATTCAGTCAAAAATTTTGAGACATACAAAAAGAGTAAGAGAAAAAAAACACTATCAAGGGACAAAGCGATCAATGAGATACAAAGATGATCAAGATGTTAGAACTATCAGACAGGTTATTTAAATAGCTATGACTAATATGTTAAAGGTTATAGTGGGAAAGTTAAATAACGTGAGAGAGACAACATGCATGAACAGATGGAGAATTTCAGTAGAGAGATGAAAACTATAAGAGACAGATATGTGAGAAAGAAAAGTACTATAACAGAAATGGAAAGTGTTATATATGTGTTCATTATTAGACTCAAGACACCACTGAGGAATCAGTTAATTAGAATATAGGTCAATAGAAATTTTCCAAACTGAAACAGCAAGAGAAAAAAACATAAAATAAACTATAGCTACACACATGTTCATTGATGAATCTAAAAATACATAATTTGGGGCAAAAACAATGTAAATCACAGGAGAATAAAGACAGTACAATTCTATTTATATGAAGTCTAAAAACAGGTAAAACTAAATACCATTTTGCATAGGTGCTAAGATTACAAACAAAGCAGTATAGTGGGTTGATTTCTTTGGGTGAGGGAAGGGAATGAAACCCGTACGGCATTGTGGAGGCAGGAAGGGACAGGAAGCTTCTAAGGTAGTGATAACGTTCAAATTTCTTAATCTAGGTAGCTACACGGACAGTAGCTTTATAATAATTAATTAAAATATGCATATATGTTTTAAATATCTATGTATTTTTAAATTAAAACCAAATTTTAAAATAACGTATTAATAAAAAGTAGGGAGCTACAATTATGAAAGCAACAGGGAACTAAGGCTATGAGTTTAAGATATGAAATTATGCAGATAAAGATTTAAAAATTTAAGTCAATAATTGGAGAATTGTTTTTTAATTTTGATACATCTACATATTAAATGCTTCATGTAAAAGATTCTGCCTGAATTATTTTTCTTTTGCTCAGATGCTTGCTATTATATAGACAAAAATCTAAAAATTGAAAAGGCAACCAAAATTACTCAATTTTTTATGCCTCAATAACTAAATAAACATCTCATTTTTACACAGTGGCTCCTAGGATGAAATTAACTTTTTTTAATTAAAAAAAGAGAAAGGAAAAACAAAACATAACATTTGAATGAATATTGTTATAAAATAATTAAAATACAAGGAATTCTCTTTTACCAACATAAAGGCTTTATGTAATTGTTTCTAATAAAATTACTTTAATTTTTGGATCTAATAGAAGCATAAAGACTATTTCTGGGGGTGATAAGAAAAACAGCTGTTATTCAGTTTTGAATATTTTGATACATCAGAATTTAATATTTGATTCTTTAGTCATTCTTCTATTTCAATATATAAAACTAAATTATTTTGGTATTGTTGTATAATTATTTCAGATGTTCAAGAAAACATTTGCAAAAACCCATCCATCAAAAATACTTTACAAATAATACCACTTCTGGTAAGTATTTGAAGAAGCTCTTTTTTTCTTGTTTTAGAAAACTTCTGATTTTATATACATATCAATACAGATAAGAACCCCATGTTAATATTAATATTTCTTGGGATTGGTTTATAGAGGTTTTCTCCTCAATCAGCTTTTTATATAAGACTCTTCATTAGAATTATGCAAATATTCTCTCATTTAAAAAATTTAAAGGTTAGGATATTCATTTTTTTTAACTTTTAGGTTCAGGGGTACATGTGCAGGTTTGTTAAATAGGTAAATTGCATATCACAGGGATTTGACATACAGATTATTTCATCACCCAGGTAATAAGCAGAGTACCCAATAGGTAGTTTCTCAATCCTCTCCCTCCTCCTACCTGTCATGGCCTCAAGTGGGCCCCAGTGTCTGTTGTGCCCTTCTTTGTATTCATGTTTACTCAAAGTTCAGCTCCTACTTATAAGTGAGATCATGTGGTATTTAGTTTTCTGTTCTTGTATTAGTTTAGGATTATGGCCTCTAGCTCCATCCATATTGCTGCAAAAGACATAATCTTGTTGCTTTTTATGGCTGCATAGTATTCCATGGTATATTTGTACCACATTTCCTTTTTATTTTTTATTTTTTAATTTTTTATTGCATTTTAGGTTTGGGGGTACATGTGCAGAACATGCAAGACAGTTGCATAGGTACACACATGGCAGTGTGTTTGGCTTCCTTTCTCCCCTTCACCCACATTTGGCATTTCTCCCCAGGCCATCTCTCCCCAGCTCCCCCCCCGCTGGCCCTCCCCTTTTCCCCCCAATAGACCCCAGTGTTTAGTACTCCCCTCCCTGTGTCCATGTGTTCTCATTTTTCCTAATCCACCTATGAGTGAGAATCTGTGGTATTTCATTTTCTGTTCTTGTGTCAGTTTGCTGAGAATGATGTTCTCGAGATTCATCCATGTCCCTACAAACGACACGAACTCATCGTTTCTGATTGCTGCATAATATTCCATGGTGTATATGTGCCACATTTTCCCAATCCAGTCTATCATCAATGGGCATTTGGGTTGATTCCAGGTCTTTGCTATTGTAAACAGTGCTGCAATGAACATTCCTGTGCATGTGTCCTTATAGTAGAACAATTTATAGTCCTTTGTATATATACCCAGTAATGGGATTGCTGGGTCAAATGGAATTGCTATTTCTAAGGCCTTGAGGAATCGCCACACTGTCTTCCACAATGGTTGAACTAATTTACACTCCCACCAACAGTGTAAAAGTGTTCCTATTTCTCCACATCCTCTCCAGCATCTGTTGTCTCCAGATTTTTTAATGATCGCCATTCTAACTGGCGTGAGATGGTATCTCAATGTGGTTTTGATTTGCATCTCTCTAATGATCAATGATGATGAGCATTTTTTCATATGATCATTGGCCTCATATATGTCTTATTTTGTAAAGTGTCTGTTCATATCATTTGCCCATTTTTGAATGGGCTTGTTTTTCCCTGTAAATCTGTCTGAGTTCTTTGTAAATTCTGGATATCAGCCCTTTGTCAGATGGGTAAACTGCAAAAATTTTTTCCCATTCTGTTGGTTGCCGATTCACTCTGGTGACTGTTTCTCTTGCCGTGCAGAAGCTGTGGAGTTTGATTAGGTTCCATTTGTCTATTTTGGCTTTTGTTACCAATGCTTTTGGTGTTTTGTTCATGAAGTCCTTGCCTACTCCTATGTCCTGGATGGTTTTGCCTAGATTTTCTTCTAGGGTTTTTATGGTGCCAGGTCTTACGTTTAAGTCTTTAATCCATCTGGAGTTAATTTTAGTGTAAGATGTCAGGAAGGGATCCAGTTTCTACTTTCTGCACATGGGTAGCCAGTTTTCCCAACACCATTTATTAAAAAGGGAATCCTTTCCCCATTGTTTGTTTTTGTCAGGTTTATCAAAGATTGTATGGTTGTAGATATGTTATGTTGCCTCCGATGCCTCTGTTTTGTTCCATTGGTCTATATCTCTGTTTTGGTACCAGTACCATGCTGTTTTGATTACTGTAGCCTTGTAGTATAGTTTGAAATCCAGTAGTGTGATGCCCCCCGCTGTGTTCTTTTTGCTTAGAATTGACTTGGCTACGCAGGCTCTCTTTTGGTTCCATATGAAGTTCATGGTGGTTTTTTCCAGTTCTGTGAAGAAAGTCAATGGTAGCTTGATGGGGATAGCATCGATTCTGTAAATTACTTTGGGCAATATAGCCATTTTCATGATATTAATTCTTCCTAACCATGAACATGGAATGTTTCTCCATCTGTTTGTGTCCTCTCTTATTTTGTTGAGCAGTGGTTTGTAGTTTTCCTTGAAGAGGTCCCTTACGTTCCTTGAGAGTTGTATTCCTAGGTATTTTATTCTCTTTGTAGCAATTGTGAATGGCAGTTCATTCTTGATTTGGCTTTCTTTAAGTCTGTTATTGGTGTCTAGGAATGCTTGTGATTTTTGCACATTGATTTTATATCCTGAGACTTTGCTGAAGTTGCTTATCAGTTTCAGGAGGTTTTGGGCTGAGGCAATGGGGTCTTCTAGGTATACTATCATGTCGTCTGCAAATAGAGACAATTTGGCTTCCACCTTTCCTATTTGAATACCCTTTATTTCTTTTTCTTGCCTGATTGCTGAGGCTAGAACTTCCAGTACTATATGGAATAGGAGTGGTGACAGAGGGCATCCTTGTCTAGTGCCAGATTTCAAAGGGAATGCTTCCAGTTTTTGCCCATTCAGTATGATATTGGCTGTTGGTTTGTCATAAATAGCTTTTATTACTTTGAGATACGTTCCATCGATACCGAGTTTATTGAGGGTTTTTAGCATAAAGGGCTGTTGAATTTTGTCGAATGCCTTCTCTGCGTCAATTGAGATAATCATGTGGTTTTTGTTTTTGGTTCTGTTTATGTGGTGAATTACGTTTATAGACTTGCGTATGTTGAACAAGCCTTGCATCCCCGGGATGAATCCTACTTGATCATGGTGAATAAGTTTTTTGATTTGCTGTTGCATTCGGCTTGCCAAGAATTTATTGAAGATTTTTGCATCTATGTTCATCATGGATATTGGCCTGAAGTTTTCTTTTCTTGTTGGGTCTCTGCCGGGTTTTGGTATCAGAGTGATGTTGGTCTCGTAAAATGATTTGGGAAGTATTCCCTCTTTTTGGATTGTTTAAATTGTTTTAGAAGGAATGGTACCAGCTCCTCTTTGTGGGTCTGGTAGAATTTGGCTGTGAACCCATCTGGACCTGGGCTTTTTTTGTGTGGTAGGCTCTTAATTGCTGCCTCGACTTCAGACCTTGTTATTGGTCTATTCATAGTTTCAGCTTCCTCCTGGTTTAGGCTTGGTAGGACACAGGAGTCCAGGAATTTATCCATTTCTTCCAAGTTTACTAGTTTATGTGCATAGAGTTGTTTGTAATATTCTCTGATGATGGTTTGAATTTCTGTGGAATCTGTGGTGATTTCCCCTTTATCATTTTTTATTGCATCTATTTGGTTGTTCTCTCTTTTATTTTTAATCAATCTGGCTAGTGGTCTGTCTATTTTGTTGATCTTTTCAAAAAACCAGCTCTTGGATTTATTGATTTTTTGAAGGGTTTTTCATGTCTCAATCTCCTTCAGTTCAGCTCTGATCTTAGTTATTTCTTGTCTTCTGCTGGGTTTTGAGTTTGTTTGATCTTGCTCCTCTAGCTCTTTCAATTTTGACGATAGGGTGTCAATTTTGGATCTCTCCATTCTCCTCATATGGGCACTTATTGCTATATACTTTCCTCTAGAGACTGCTTTAAATGTGTCCCAGAGGTTCTGGCATGTTGTGTCTTCATTCTCATTGGTTTCAAAGAACTTCTTTATTTCTGACTTCATTTCATTGTTTACCGAGTCAACATTCAAGAGCCAGTTGTTCAGTTTCCATGAAGCTGTGCGGTTCTGGGTTGGTTTCTGTATTCTGAGTTCTAACTTGATTGCACTATGGTCTGAGAGGCTGTTTGTTATGATTTCAGTTGTTTTGCATTTGTTGAGCAGTGCTTTACTCCCAATTATGTGGTCAATTTTTGAGTAGGTGTGATGTGATGCTGAGAAGAATGTATATTCTATGGATTTGGGGTGGAGAGTTCTGTAAATGTCTATCAGGTTTGCTTGCTCCAGGTCTGAGTTCAAGCCCTGGATATCCTTGTTGATTTTCTGTCCGGTTGATCTGTCTAATATTGACAGTGGAGTGTTAAAGTCTCCCACTATTATTGTGTGGGAGTCTAAGTCTCTTTGTAAGTTATTAAGAACTTGCCTTATGTATCTGGGTGCTCCTGCATTGGGTCCATATATGTTTAGGATCGTTAGCTCCTCTTGTTGTATCGATCCTTTTACCATTATGTAATGTCCTTCTTTGTCTCTTTTGATCTTTGTTGCTTTAAAGTCTATTTTATCAGAGATGAGAATTGCAACTCCTGCTTTTCTTTTTTTTTTTTTTTTTTTTTTTTTTTTGCTCTCCATTTGCTTGGTAAATCTTCCTCCATCCCTTTATTTTGAGCCTTTGTGTATCCTTGCATGTGAGATGGGTTTCCTGGATACAGCACACTGATGGATTTTGGATTTTTATCCAATTTGCCAGTCTGTGTCTTTTGATTGGTGCATTTAGTCCATTTACATTTAGGGTTAATATTGTTATGTGTGAATTTGATACTGCCATTTTGATTCTAGGTGTCTGTTTTGCCTGTTAGTTGCTGTAGATTCTTCATTATGTTGATGCTCTTTAGCATTTAGTGTGATTTTGGAATGGCTGGTACTGGTTGTTCCTTTCTATGTGTAGTGCCTCTTTCAGGAGCTCCTGTAAAGCAGGCCTGATGGTGACAAAATCTCTGAGTACTTGCTTGTTCGCAAAGGATTTTATTTTTCCTTCACTTCTGAAGCTCAGTTTGGCTGGATATGAAATTCTGGGTTGAAAGTTCTTTTCTTTAAGAATGTTGAATATTGGCCCCCACTCTCTTCTGGCTTGTAGTGTTTCTGCCGAGAGATGTGCTGTGAGTCTGATGGGCTTCCCTTTGTGGGTAACTCGACCTTTCTCTCTGGCTGCCCTTAGTATTTTCTTCTTTATTTCAACCTTGTTGAATCTGACGATTATGTGCCTTGGGGTTGCTCTTCTTGCAGAATATCTTTGTGGTGTTCTCTGTATTTCCTGCATTTGAGTGTTGGCCTGTCTTGCTAGGTGGGGGAAGCTTTCCTGGATGATGTCCTGAAGAGTATTTTCCAGCTTGGATTCATTCTCTTCGTCCCCTTCTGGTACACCTATCAAACGTAGGTTAGGTCTTTTCACATAGTCCCACATTTCTTGGAGACTTTGTTCATTCCTTTTGTGCTTTTTTCTCTAATCTTGGTTTCTCGTTTTATTTCATTGAGTTGGTCTTCGACTTCAGATATTCTTTCTTCTGCTTGGTCAATTCGGCTATTGAAACCTGTGCATGCTTCACGAAGTTCTCGTATTGTGTTTTTCAGCTCCTTTAATTCATTCATATTCCTCTCTAAGTTATCCATTCTTGTTATCATTTCCTCATATCTTTTTTTAAGTTCCTTAGTTTCTTTGCATTGATTTAATACATGTTCTTTTAGCTCACAAAAGTTTCTCATTATCCACCTTCTGAAGTCTAATTCCGTCATTTCGTCACAGTCATTCTCCGTCCAGCTTTGTTCCCTTGCTGGTGAGGAGTTTTGGTCCTTTCTAGGAGGCGAGGTGTTCTGGTTTCGGGTGTTTTCCTCCTTTTTTCGCTGGTTTCTTCCCATCTTTGTGGGTTTATCCGCTTGTCGTCTGCGTAGTTGCTGACTTTTCAATTGGGTCTCTGAGTGGACACCCAGATTTTTGATGATGAAGTATTTCTGTTACTTGGTTTTCCTTCTACCAGCCTAGCCCCTACACTGTATGACTGCTGAGGTCCACTCTAGGCCCTGCTTGTCTGGGGTGCACCTCTAGCCGCTGTGGCACAGTGAGGGATGCTACCTGTTTCTTTTTCTGCTATCTTTGTCCCAGGATGATGCCTGCCAAATGTCAGTCTTCTGGATATAGAGGGGTCAGGGAGCTAGCTGCTTGAGGAGACAGTCTGTTCTTTTTAGGAGCTCAATTTCTGAGCTGTGAGCTCTGTTGTTTATTCAGGGCTGTTAGGCTGCTATGTTTGATTTTGCTGCAACAGAGCTCATTAAAAAAACCCTTTTTTTCTCAAATGCTCTGTGTTGGGGGGTTCGGGCTTTATTTTTCGATGTCCATTGAGGTGTCCTGCCCAGCTAGGAGGCAGACTAGCCACTGTTTGCCTGCCGAGTCTCCGCCCTGCTGTTGTGTGATTCGCCCTGTTCCTGCAGGCTCTGCTGTGGTCTCCGCCACGCCCTGCCGCAGAGTCTCTTCATTGTAGCGTGTTGCCTCGGCAATGGCAGGCTGCGTCAGCAGTGGGCGTGTATCTCAGTAGGGACGGGTTGCCTCGGCAATGGGAGGCTGCGTCAGCAGTGGGCGTGTATCTCAGTAGGGACGGGTTGCCTCGGCAACGGCTGGCTGCGTCAGCAGTGGGCATGTATCTCAGTTGGGGCGGGTTGCCTCGGTAGTGGTGGATGCCCCTCCCCGACAGAGCGTCTCGGACCGTCTGCTCGGGATACTTTGAAATCGCCGTTTTGTTCGTCCCACTGGGTACCCCGAACGCTCTGTCCCTGCAATCCCCTGGGCTGGCCTACTGTCCAAGTCTCGTTCATTCTCAAGTCCAGCCCTCTCAAGTCTCAGGTTGCCGGTTCAACAGGGCACCCGGACAAGCGCGCCCTGTGGGGATTGCTCGGTAGGGCCGGCTGCCGCCGCCCCAGCTGCCAGCTTCGCCAGGCAGATTTACTTTCTGGCGTTCCGTGTCTCCCTTACACTTAGGAGTTTCCCCGTTCTGTGGGCAACAAAGATCAGTCTGGAAATGCAACTCCGACTCACCTCTTTGCGGATTCAACGAGAGCTCCAATCCTGGGTTGTTCTCACAGCGCCATCTTGAGTCCTCTCCAGAGTTGTTTGTATTATTCTCTGGTGATGGTTTGAATTTCTGTGGAATCTGGGGTGATTTCTTTCCCCTTTATCATTTTTTATTGCATCTATTTGGTTGTTCTCTCTTTTCTTTCTTATCAGTCTGGCTAGTGGTTTGTCTATTTTGTTGATCTTTTAAAAAACTAGCTCTTGGATTTATTGATATTTTGAAGGGTTTTTCGTGTCTCTATCTCCTTCAGTTCTGCTCTGATCTTAGTTATTTCTTGTCTTCTACTAGGATTCAGTTTTTTTGATCTTGCTCCTCTAGCTCTTTCAACTTTGACGATAGGGTGTCAATTTTGGATCTCTCCATTCTCCTCATATGGGCACTTATTGCTATATATTTTCCTCTAGAGACTGCTTTAAATGTTTCCCAGAGATTCTGGCATGTTGTGTCTTCGTTCTCATTGGTTTCGAAGAACTTCTATATTTCTGCCTTCATTTCATTGTTTATCCAGTCAACATTCAAGAGCCAGTTGTTCAGTTTCCATGAAGCTGTGCGGTTCTGGGTTGGTTTCTGAATGCTGAGTTCTAACTTGATTGCACTATGGTCTGAGAGACTGTTTGTTATGATTTCCATTGTTTTGCATTTGCTGAGGAGTGCTTTACTTCCAATTATGTGGTCAATTTTAGAATGGGTGTGATGTGATGCTGAGAAGAATGTATATTCTATGGATTTGGGGTGGAGAGTTCTGTAAATGTCTATCAGGTTTGCTTGCTCCAGGTCTGAGTTCAAGCCCTGGATATCCTTGTTGATTTTCTGTCCGGTTGATCTGTCTAATATTGACAGTGGAGTGTTAAAGTCTCCCATTATTATTGTGTGGGAGTCTAAGTCTCTTTGTAATTCATTAAGAACTTGCCTTATGTATCTGGGTGCTCCTGTATTGGGTCCATATATCTTTAGGATTGTTAGCTCTTCTTGTTGTATCGATCCTTTTACCATTATGTAATGGCCTTCTTTGTCTCTTTTGATCTTTGTTGCTTTAAAGTCCATTTTATCAGAGATGAGAATTGCAACTCCAGCTTTTTTTTGCTCTCCATTTGCTTGGTAAATCTTCCTCCATCCCTTTATTTTGAGCCTTTGTGTATCCTTGCATGTGAGATGGGTTTCCTGGATACAGCACACTGATGGGTTTTGGTTTTTTATCTAATTTGCCAGTCTGTGTCTTTTGATTGGTGCATTTAGTCCATTTACATTTAGGGTTAATATTGTTATGTGTGAATTTGATACTGCCATTTTGATGCTAGCTGGCTGTTTTGCCCGTTAGTTGATGTAGATTCTTCATTATGTTGATGCTCTTTAGCACTTAGTGTGATTTTGGATTGGCTGGTACTGCTTCTTCCTTTCTATGTGTAGTGCCTCTTTCAGGAACTCTTGTAAAGCAGGCCTGGTGGTGACAAAATCTCTGAGTACTTGCTTGTTCACAAAGGATTTTATTATTTTTTCACTTCTGAAGCTCAGTTTGGCTGGCTATGTAATTCTGGGTTGAAAGTTCTTTTCTTTAAGGATGTTGAATATTGGCCCCCACTGTCTTCTGGCTTGTAGAGTTTCTGCCGAGAGATGCTGTGAGTCTGATGGGCTTTCCTTTGTGGGTGACCCGACCTTTCTCTCTGGCTGCCCCTAGTATTTTCTCCTTTATTTCAACCCTGGTGAATCTGACGATTATGTGCCTTGGAGTTGCTCTTCTTGCAGAATATCTGTATGGTGTTCTCTGTATTTCCTGCATTTGAGTGTTGGCCTGCCTTGCTAGGTGGGGGAAATTTTCCTGGATAATATCCTGAAGAGTATTTTCCAGCTTGGATTCATTCTGTTCGTCACATTCTGGTATACCTATATCAAACGTAGGTTAGGTCTCTTCACATAGTCTCACATTTCTTGGAGACTTTGTTCATTCCTTTTTGTGCTTTTTTCTCTGATCTTGGTTTCTCGTTTTATTTTATTGAGTTGATCTTCGACTTCTGATATTCTTTCTTCTGCTTGGTCCATTTGGCTGTTGAAACTTGTGCATGCTTCACGAAGTTCTCGTATTGTGTTTTTCAGCTCCTTCAATTCATTATTATTTCTCTCTAAGTTATCCATTTTTGTTATCATTTCCTCGAATCTTTTTTCAAATCTTTTTTCAAGGTTCTTAGTTTCTTTGCGTTGATTTAAAACATGTTCTTTTAGCTCACAAAAGTTTCTCATTTACCTTCTGAAGTCTAATTCCATCATTTCGTCATAGTCATTCTTGGTTCAGCTTTGTTCCCTTGCTGGTGAGGAGTTTTGGTCCTTTGTAGGAGTCGCGGTGTTCTGGTTTTGGGTGTTTCCCTCCTTTTTGCACTGGTTTCTTCCCATCTTTGTCGATTTATTTCCCTGTCGTCTGTGTAGTTGCTGACTTTTCGATTGGGTCTCTGAGTGGATGCCCAGATTGTTGATGATGAAGTATTTCTGTTACTTGGTTTTCCTTCTACCAGTCTAGCCCCTCCACTGTATGACTGCTGAGGTCCACTCCAGGCCCTACTTGTCTGGGGTGCACCTATAGTGGCTGCCGAACAGTGAGGGATGCTAGCAGTTTTTTTTTCTGCTATCTTTGTTCCAGAATGATGCCTGCCAAATGTCAGTCTTCTGGATATAGAGGGGTCAGGGAGCGGCTTGAGGAGGCAGTCTGTACTTTATAGGAGCTCAAGTGCTGATCTGTGAGCTCTGTTGTTCATTCAGGGCTGTTAGGCTGCTGCATTTAATTGTGCTGCAGTAGAACTCATAAAAAATACCCTTTTTTTCTCAGATGCTCTGTCTCAGGGTGTGGGGTTTTCTTTATGTGTTCGTTGCACTGTCCTGCCCAGCTAGGAGGCAGTCTAGTCACTATTTGCTGCTCAGGCTCTACCCTGCTGGTGTGAGGTCTGCCCTGTTGCTCCAGGCTCTGCCCTACTGCTGCGGTCTCCGCCCTGCTGCCACAGGCTATGCCCTGCGGCGGAGTCTCTCTCTTGTGGCGGGTTGCCTTGGCAATGGCAGGCTGCATCTGCAATGGGAGTGTACCTCAGTAGGGGCGGCTTGCCTCGGTAATGGCAAACGCCCCTCCCCCACTGAGCTGCACCATCCTGGGTTCAGTTATGCCCGCAGTGAAACTCTCCACCCGGAGCGTTTGCAATCGCCATTTTGTTTGTCCCACTGCCCTGGCCCAAATGCCATTTCCCTGGAATCTTCTGGCCTGCCTCAGTGTTCAAGTCCTGTTCAATCGGATGGATATGCCAATCTGCCCCCTCAAGTCTCAGATTGCCGGTTCAACAGGGCACCCGGACCAGTGCACTTTTTGCGGAGCACTGTGGAGCACCGCTGTGCTGCAGCGCCGGCCACCGGCTGCACCAGCCAAAACTGCTTCGCTGGCATCCCAAGTCTCTTTTATATCTGGGAATTTTCCCGTTGTGTGGGCAATAAAGATTCGTCTGGAAATGCGGCCCTGACTCACCCTCCGCGCGTTCACTGAGAGCTTCAATCCTGGGTTGTTCTCACCGTGCCATCTTGAGTCAGGACTCCTTTGTACCAGATTTTCTTTATCCAGTCTACCTTTGATGGGCGTTTAGGTTGATTTCAGGTCCTTGTGAATAGTGCTGCAATGAACATACCCCTGCATGTCTTTATGATAGAATGATTTGCATTCCTTCAGGGTGTATACCCAATAATGGGATTGCTGGGTTGAATGGTACTTCTATTTTAAGTTCTTTAAGAAATCGCCACACTGCTTTTCACAATGACTGAACTAATTTGCATTCCCACCACCAGTGTTTAAGTATTCCCTTTTTTTCTGCAACCTTGCCAGTATCTGCTATTTTTTTTGACTTTTTAGTAATAGCCATTCTGACTTGTGTGAGACACTATCTCATTGTGGTTTTGATTTGCATTTTTCAAACAATTAGTGATGTTGAGCTCTTTTCCATGTGCTTGTTGGCCACATGTATGTCTTCTTTTGAAAAATGTTTTTTCATGTTCTTTGCCCACTTTTTATTGGGGTTGTCTTTTGCTTGTTAATTTATTTTAAGTTCCTTATAGATTCTCCATATTAGGTCAGGCATGATGACTCACACCTGTAATCCCAGCACTTTGGGAGGTCAAGGCTGGCAGATCACCTGAGGTCAGGAATTCGAGATCAGCCTGGCCAACATGGTAAAACCTTGTCTCTATTAAAAATACAAAAAAAATAGCTGGGCATGGTGGCCTACACCTGTAATCCCAATTACTCAGGAGGCTGAGACAGAAGAATCACTTGAACCTGGGAGGCAGAGGTTGCATTAAGCCAAGATCACACCATTGCACTTCAGCCTGGGCAACAAGAGCAAAACTCCATCTCAAAAAAAATTTTTTTTAAGATTCTGGATATTAGAACTTTGTCAGATGCATAGTTTGCAAATATTGTCTCCCAGTATTTTGGGAGGTGGTCCATTTACTCTGTTGATAGTTTATTTTGCTGTGCAGAAACTCTTGTTTGTTAGGTTCCATTTATCAATTTTTGCTTTTGTTGCACTCGCTTTTGGTGTCTTCATCATGACATCTTTGCCAGGGCCTATGTCCAGAATGGTGTTTCCTAAGTAACCTTCCAGGATTTTTATAGTTTTAGGTTTTTTTTAAGTCTTTAATCCATCTTGAGTTGATTTTTGTATATGGTATAAGGATGGGGTCCAGCTTCGATCTTCTGCACATGGCTAGCCAGTTATCCCAGCACCATTCATTGAATAGGGAATCCTTTCCCCATTGCTTGTTTTCATCAACTTTGTTGAAGATCAGATGGTTATAGGAATACAACATTATTTCTGGGCTGTCTACAGAAAATAAACATTTTTATATCCAGAGTATTTTCGTCAGTCATGGGAGCAGAAACAGGTATGAGTATATGAATCTTCAAATAATTTTAGATGTGTATTCTAATTGAAAAACTGCTAAGAAGTGTACAGTAGCAAGGATCCATATCTCTTCCATGTCTTGAGAGGCTTTTTTATTATTATTACTATTATTATTATTATACTTTAAATTCTGGGATACATGTGCAGAACATTCAGGTTTGTTACATAGGTATACAAATGTTATGGTGGTTTGCTACACCCATCAACCCATCATCTACATTAGGTTTTTCTCCTAATGCTATTCCTCCCACCCCGCAACAGGCCCCAGTGTGTGATGTTCCCCTCCCTGTGTCCATGTGTTCTCATTGTTCAACTCCCACTTATGAGTGAGAACATGGGGTGTTAAAACTAGACGTTACTGAGTCTTTTTTTTATTTTTTGTCTTGACACTGGGTTCTGGTAAAAATATAAATGAGTATCAGCACTACAGTTAAGAATTGTCAGTCTAACAGGGACGAAGACATACACATGGATAGTATGTATAATAATTATAATACAAGGTAAGATAAGACTATGTGAGGAACATTGTTAAGAAATTACAGAGGTGGGGAGGGATAGCCTGGGGAGAAATGCCAAATGTGGGTGAAGGGAAGAAGGAAAGAAAAGCACACTGCCATGTGTGTTCCTATGCAACTGTCTTGCATGCTCTGCTCATGTACCCCAAAACCTAAAATCCAATAAAAAATAAATAAAAAATAAAAAAATAAAAATAAATTACAGAAGGATGAAATGTTATCTAACTGGAGGTTAGGACACGAGTTTATAGGAGAGAAGGGGTGTCCTCAAACTTATTACCTGTGCTCTCACAATTCTCAATTTAGGTATTCAACAAAGAAATGTTTTGTTAGAGAGTTAATTAGATACTTCCTCAATTGTTTTTCATCATGTGCCCACAGTTCTAAAATTTTTAAAGGAAAAAGTAAGATTATACAAGAATACTATGTTTCATATTACCTGATTTTACATAAATATTTCTTAACTGTGTTTCAGGGTCTTGCTATGCTCTGTGTAAAATAGTGGATAATAGTAAGAAATATGCTGTTTCTGCTCTCACGAAGCTTATTATTATGGTTCCAAGAACAAAAATGGCCTTCGGCATGTTCGATGCTATCATTTTTAGACATAACTCTTTCAGCAACAGTTACTTTAACTCCTGATGTTTTTCATAGCTACTTTTTAGATACTAGTTTGGTTTTTCTCACAGTTTTTCATCTCCACCAGTTCAGCAATTTAAGCAATTTTTTTTTTTGCCTGAATTTTAACTGTGACAATTTTCTGTCGGTTATGACACTTATCACTTATGTAATCATTATTTATGATGATGATTATTATAACGTACGATGATGATTCTTATTTTAGTGAGATAATACTTGGAAACAGTATACTAGAGTATAGGAGGGTAGCTGCAGGGCATCCTGCATTTGCTTAGGTTATGATTTTCAATAAAATAAAAACTGTGGA
The DNA here is from genome assembly GCF_049354715.1 of Callithrix jacchus. Taxonomy (NCBI): domain Eukaryota; kingdom Metazoa; phylum Chordata; class Mammalia; order Primates; family Cebidae; genus Callithrix; species Callithrix jacchus. The sequence continues at coordinate 37,668,812 of NC_133511.1, read as the reverse complement.
TCTTGGAAGGAGGATTTGCATTTTAGAGTATTTTTTCGTTTGTTTTTCGTTTTTGTTTTTTGGGTTTTCTTGGTAAGAGTATTTTATTTACTTTTTGGCGGGGGGGTGGGCAGAGTTTCACTGCTGTTACCCAGGCTGGAGTGCAATGGCGCGATCTTGGCTCACCGCAACCTCCGCCTCCTGGGTTCAGGCAATTCTCCTGCCTCAGCCTCCCGAGTAGCTGGGATTACAGGCGTACACCACCATGCCCAGCTAATTTTTTGTATTTTTAGTAGAGACGGGGTTTCGCCATGTTGACCAGGATGGTCTCGATCTCTTGACCTAGTGATCCACCTGCCTCAGCCTCCCAAAGTGCTGCGTTTTATTTACTTTTTTAAATGAAATAAATTTAAAGAATTTTTAATAATTACCCTCAACTTTCTTATTTAGCCCAAAATATATTGATAAATTACCTCTAGGGTGTTATATGGGTTCCAAGTGCTTCCTGTATAAAATTATTAAATTTTGACCATTTATACAGCTGATTATGATAGCGCTTCTTACACACATCTTACCAATAGCCAGGAGTGAAGGTCATGAATTATTGGTAGCATGATGCCTTACATAGAACGGTACTCAGTTTTGTTGAAATTGGTACGTGTAGCATTTGAGAATTTGAACTATGAGTTTAGCCTTATCAAAATATATGTCTATGAATGCTGCAGTAAAAGGATATTCTGACACTATGTTACAGAACACCCAGACAAGGGCCAGTTTATCTCCTGATGTCGGATCCAGATTGCAAAGAAAATACCTATGAATATAACAGTAACTATCAAATGGAATCATTTTTAGAATCTCCTGTGATTATTATCATATTTCTGCATTTAATAATTACTTAAAACACTATATCCATAAAGTAAAGGCAAATCATGACACAGGTAATAGAGATACTTTGACTAGTTTATATTCATGCTGGTTTACTTTACTTTATGTATTATTGATAAATACATTTTAATGAATAGAAATACATTATTTTCAGGGAGAATGCTACTGGATATAAATCCATTCTATTTAAAAATGAAAGGATATGTATTATGTACTGGCTATGGTTGTGAAACATAGTTTTTGGAAATTTCTAATAAATTCAATTAAATTTTCATCCAGTGGTATAAAAAATTTGTGATTAACAACATCCCACATAATTAGTAAAACTATGTGCTAAAGTCTTTGCAGGATCTCTATACTCTGGAAATGTTACTGGGGGTCTTATCAACTCTGCATGTACAGAAATCAGTGTTACCATTTTTTCCAGGAGCAATTAGTCTGTAAAAAACTGAACACACTAGCAACTCACAAATAATTGGAATGGTAAAAATAAAAAATTAGCTGCAGTCCCACTGGATTACTTGATTTGCCTGATCAGTATGTTCTTTTCCAATAGGAATGTCTACTTGGGAAACCAGATTTATATTACAGATTTCCTTTTGGAACATAGAAGCAAAGTCAAAAGTTGTAGGATCTTAAAAAATTTTTTCATAGAATTATGATAGCCTCATGCATGCTTTTATTTTTCCCCCAACTATTGCTACTTCATGCTCTTATCTGAACTATTTTAAGCTGAATTTCTTACTTACAATGCATATCTAAAGTGTGAATGAAATGGCCAGGGTGAAAACCTATCATATTAATCCCATCTGAAAATTTTTCAGAGCTTCTCCTTCAGCTACTGAAGAAAATTTATACCACTTAACATGGCATATAAGGCTCTTAATATTTGGGGTCCTTCCTGCATACATCATCCTTATCACCTTTCCCACCATACCAGTATTCCAGTAATCCAAATTAATTATAGTTTCCTAAATAAAACCTGCTGTTTCTTGCCTTTTTGCCTGTACATATGCTATATTCTTGACTTGGAATGGCTCCCCCATCTCACACTCTATTTACAGCTGTGTGATGTTATTTATTCTTTTAAATCCTGTTCCAGTTGAACTTTCTCCATTTTTTAAAATAATCCTCTCTACTGCCTCTTCTATACAAATTATGTTCTGAACTGAACTTACTTGTGTACATATATGTCTTTTAGATCAAGAGCTCTGAAAAGTGGAGATTGTCATTCATTTCTGTACTCTTATGAATTAAAATAGTCCAGGCACATACATAATGGCAAATCAAAATAATGAATAAAAGAGAAAGTAGCCAATCAGTCAGTGTATGAAGCCTGTGTCACATGATAAGTACCATTCTGTACATTAGGTAAATAATAGAAGATAAAAACAAATTTGCCATCATGGAGCTTATATTTAAGTGGGGAGTACAGATTTTAAATATATATAAAAATACTTTCAGGTAGCTATAAGTGAAATGAAAACTAGAGCACAGTAGGGGGATAGAGAGTGATGGGAATACTGTTTTAGATAGAGAGGTAGAGTGGTCAGAGAAGGTCTCTGAGAAGGTGACATTTGAGCAGAGATCTAAGTGAAGTAAGGGAGATAACTTGGGTGGTGATTAGAGACCAGCACACTACTTAGATGGAATGAGCACAAAGGACCTGATACAGAAGCATGTTTAATCCTGTTAAAAGAATCACCCTGTCTAGTGTCTGAAGAATATGCCAGGGGAGGGAAGGAGATGGCAGGTATCTAGAGATGAGGACCAGTTAAAGAGCTTTTGCAGTAATCTAAGTGAGAGTTTATGGCATGGACCAGATTAATAACGTTGGTGATAACAAGAAGTAGGAAAATACAGATTTAGTTTTCTTTATAATTTTGAGTTTTATTATAGATTATAAGGGGTACATGTGCAGTTTTGTTACATGACTATATTGTATGACACTGAGGTTTGGGGTACAAATGGTCCCATCATCCAGGTAGTGAGCACAACACCCAATAGGTGGCTTTTCAGCCCATGCCTACCTCCCTCCGTCATCTGGTAGTCTCCAGTGTCTATGTTCTCATCTTTATGTGTATTCAGTATTTAGCTTCCATGTATGAGAACATGGGGTATTTGGTTTTCTTTTCTTACATTAATTTGCTTAGGATAATGGCCTCCAGAATACATTTTGAAATCCTTATTTTTTGCTGGATTGTATATAAAGTACAGAAAAAAGGAGGAATAGAGGATGATTCCAAAGTTTTTCACCTGAGTAGCTGTGTGAATGATGAAACCACTTACTGACATAAAGTATACAAGGGGAGGAGCAGGTGGGTGTTGAAAATCAATTCTTAGGTTTTGATATGCCTATTAGTTATCCACATATAATGATGATGATATTGAAAAGGAAGTTAGACACACAAGTCTGGAATTCAGAGGGGACACACTGGCTGCATATATAACTTGGGAATTGTCAGCATATAAATGGTATTTACAGCCAGGAAATTGGATGAGATCACCTGGAAAAAGAACATAGATTGAAAAGAATTCTAAAGAATAAAGCCTGAAATTGTTTTTAGAAGGAGAGAGGACTCAACTGGGTCAGAAGCTGTTAATAAGTTTGAGTTAGATGAAAACTCAGAATTTCCTATGGAATTTGGCTACCTGGGGCCATTTTTATCTTTGACAATAATGGTTTCAGTAAAATATTGGGGCAAAAACCTGATTGTAAGGGCTCAAGAGAGAGTAGAAAAATAATAGAATTTTCTTGGTAACTTTGTGGTAATATACTTAAAAGTTAGGCAAAATGAAAGTAGTAGATAGAATAATAGTCCCCCCAAAAGTCCAAATTCTCCTCCCTGGAACCTGTGAATATGTTACTTTACATAGCCAAAGGAATTTTGTGGATATGACTAAGTTATTGATGTTGAAATGGGTATATTATCCTGGATTATCACCTGGGCCCAGTGTAATCCCAAGGGTCCTCCTTATAGGTACAAGAGGAGGGCAGGAGAGTCAGTGGGAGTCAGAGAGAGATTTGAAGAGGCCACACTTCTGTCTTTGAATGTGGAATGATATAGTTTCGTTCTGTCCCCACTGAAATCTCAACTTGGATTAAATCTCCCAGAATTCTCATGTGTTGTGTATCCAGGGGGAGGTAATTGAATCATGGTGTCCAGTCTTTCCTGTGATATTCTCATGATAGTGAATAATCTCATGATATATGATGAGTTTATCAGGGGTTTCCACTTTTGCTTCCTCCTCATTTTTCTTTCTTTTGTGGGGGGAGGAAGGGAGGAAGGCAGGAAGGGGGGGAAGGAGGAAGGGAGGGAGGAAGGAAGGGAAGGAAGGAAATCAAGCAATGAGAGAGACATTGCCGACCTGGATCTAGAGGTTTACAAGTTGATTTCTTTTTTTTTTTTTTTTCTTTTTTTTTTGAGAGAAGGAAAGAAAAAAAAATGAGTAAAGCAGAGGAAGAAAGAGGAAGAGAAAGAGGGAGGGTGAATGGAAATATTGCTTTATTCTGAAAAAAAATGGGTATTAATAATGGCCAATGTTTCATTTAAACCTATGAGTAGGTGTGATGTATTGACAAGAATGTATATTTTGTGTATTTGAAGTGGAGAGCTCTATAAATATTTATTAAGTTTACTTGTTCCGGTTCTGAGTTTGAGTCCTTGATATCCTTATTCTCATGTCTCCTTCTGTCTCATTGAATCTAAGTCTCTATGTATCTGGGTGTTAGGATCGTTAGCTCTTGTTGTTGCATTGATACTTTTACCACTATATCTTTGTTGCTTTAAAATCTGTTTTATCCAATACGAGAATTGCAACTCCTGCTTTTGTTTTATTTATTTATTTATTTATTTATTTATTTATTTATTTTTGCTCTCCATTTGGTTGGTAAATCTTTCTCCATCCCTTTGTTTTGAGTCTTTGTGTATCCTTGCATGTGAAACAGGTCTGGATGTAACAGGCCATTGGGTTTTGGCTGTGTCTTTTGATTGGGGGATTTAGTCGATTTAAATTTAGGATTACTGCCATTTGATGTTAACTGGCTGTTTTATCCATTCGTTGATGTAAATTCTTCTTTATGTTGGTGCTCTTTACTTTTTGGTATATTTTTAGAAAGGCTAATACTGGTTGTTTCTTTCTGTTTTAATCCTTCTTTCAGAAGCTCTTGTAAAGCAGGCCTGGTTGTAATAAAATCTCTGAGTACTTGGTTGTTCATAAAAGATTTTATTTTTCCTTCAGTTGTGAAGCTTAGTTTGGCTGGATATGAAATTCTGGGCTGAAGGTTCTGTTCTTTAAGGATGTTGAATATTGGCCCCCACTCTCTTCTGGCTTGTAGAGTTTCTGCTGAGAGATCTGCTATAAGTCTCATAGGCTTCCCTTTGTGGGTAATCTGACCTTTCTCTCTGGCTGCCCTTAGTATTTTCTCCTTCGTTTCAACCCTGGTGAATCTAAGGATTATGTGCCTTGGGGTTGCTCTTCTTGAGGAATATCTTTGTGGTGTTCTCTGTATTACCTGGGGTTGAAAATTGACCTGCTTCGCTAGTTTAGGAAAATTTTCCTGAATAATATCCTGAAGAATATTTTCCAGCTTGGATTCATTCTCTCCGTCACATTCAGGTACACCTATCGAACGTAAATTTGGTCTTTTCACATAGTCCCACATTTCTTGGAGACTTTGCTCATTCCTTTTTATCCTTTTTTCTCTAATCTTGTCTTCTTGTTTTATTTCATTAAGTTGGACTTCAACCTCTGATATCCTTTCTTCTGCTTGAACAATTCGAGTGCATACTGTGCATACTTCTCGGAGTTCCTGTATTGTATTCTTCAGTTCCATTAATTCCCTTATATTCCTCTCTAAGTTGTCTATTCTCAATAGGATTTCATCAAACCTTTTTTAGAAGTTCTTAGTTTCTTTACGTTGGGCTACAACATGTTCTTTTAACTCACAGAAGCTTCTTATTATCCATTCCCTGAAGTGTTATTCTGATATTGGGATGCGCTGGTTCTCCATCAAGCCTTGTTCCCTTGTTGATGTAGAACTGTGATCATCTTTAGAGGGAGAGGCATTCTGATTTTCAGTATTCTCAGCCTTTTTATGCTGGTTTCTTCCCATCATTGTAAATTTATCCTCCTGTCATCTTTGAAATTACCAACTTTCAGATTAGGTCTCTTGAGTGGACGTCCAAGTTGTTAGTTCCCAGGGCCAGAACAGCAGCGTTAAGATTGATGGTGCTTTTCTGCCCAGGATTCTCCTGTCTGGCTTCCTTCTTGTGTCCATAATAGGCGACTCTGCCTTCCCAGGGCTCCAAACCTCAGTCAGAAGGGGAACCAGTCTCGTTTACTCTGCGCCGAGAGCTGCCGCGCCGAGGTGCCGTCACAGCTGCTGCGCCGGCCTCAGGAGTCATGCTGGGGACCCATGTGGGTCCTCCAAACCTCGGTCAGAAGGGGAGCCAGCTCTGTTTTCTCTGCTCCGAGAGCTGCCGCGCCGAGGTGCCTGCGAAACTGCTGCGCCAGCCACAAGAGTCGTGCTGGCGACCCGTGTGACTCCTCCACTGGGGATCTTCTGCTCCGTGAGCGACCAGAATTTGTCTGAAAGTGTGGCGTCCTCTAGTTCTCTGCACTTTCACTGAGAGCTGCAATCCGGAGTTGTTAGCGATCGGCCATCTTGGATCGTTGGCGGGCTTTCTCACTTCCTCATTTTTCTATTGCTGCCATTATGTAAGAAGTGCCTTTCATCTCCCACCATGATTCTGAGGCCTCCCAGCCATGTGGAACTGTAAGTCCAATTAAACCTCTTTTCTTCCCAGTCTTGGGTATGTCTTTATCAGCAGCATAAAAATGGACTAATACAATAAATTGGTGCTAATAGAGTGGGGCATTCTGAAAAGATACCCAAAAAATTTAGAAGTTACTTTGCAACTGGATAACAGGCAGAGATTGGAACAGTTTGGAGGGCTTAGAAGAAGAGAGGAAAATGTGGGAATGTTTGGAGCTCCCTAGAGACTTGTTGAATGGCTTTGCCCAAAATGGTGATAGTGATATGGGCAATAAGGTCCAGGCTGAGAAGGTGTAAGATGGAGATGAGGAACTTGCTGGGAACTAGAGTAAAGGTGACTCTTGTTATGTTTTAGCCAAGAGGCTGATGGCATTTTGCTCCTACCCTAGAGATTTATGGAACTTTGAACTTGAGAAAGATGATTTAGGATATCTGGTGGAAGAAATTTCTAAGCAGCAAAGCATTCAAGAGGGACTTGGGTACTGTTAAAGGCATTCAATTTTATAAGGGAAGCAGAGCATAAACGTTGGGAAAATTTGCAGCCTGACTACATGATAGAAAAGTAAAAGTCATTTACTGTGGAGAAATTCAAGCCTGCTACAGAAATTTGCATAAGTAGCAAGGAGACTAATGTTAAACCCAAGACCATGGGGAAAATGTCTCCAAGCCTTATCAGAGACCTTAACAGCATCTCCTCCCATCACAGGCCTGGAGGCCCACGAGGTAAAAATGGTTTTGTGGGCCAAACCCTGGGTTCCCGTGCTGTGTGCATGGGAACTTAGTGCACACAGGGACTTAGTGCCCTGTGTGCCAGTCACTCCAACCTTGACTGAAAGGGGTCAATGTACAACTTGAGCTGTGGCTTCAAAGGGTGGAAGCCCCACGCCTTGGCAGCTTCCACATGGTGCTGAGCTTGGGGATACACAGAAGTCAAGAATTCAGGTTTGGGAACCTCTTCCTACATTTCAGAAGATGTATGGAAACTCCTGCATGCACAGGTGAAAGTTTGCTGCAGGGTCAAGGCCCTCATGGAAAATCTTTACTAGGACAATACAGAAGGTAAATGTGGAGTTGGAGGCCCCCACACAGAGTCCCTTCTGGGAACTGCCTAGTGGAGCTGTGAGAAGAGGGCTATTGTCTTCCAGAACCCAGAATAGTAGATCCACCAGCAGCTTGTACTGTGCACCTGGAAGAGCTGCAAACATTCCACACCAGCCCATGAAAGCAGCTTGGAGGGAGGCTATACCCTGTAAAGCCACAGGGATGGAGCTGCTCAAGACCATGGGAACCCATATCTTGCATCAGCATGACCCGGATGTGAGACCTGGAGTCAAAGGAGATCATTTTGGAGCTTTAAAATTTGCCCTGTTGGATTTCATATTTGCATGGGCCCTGTAACCCCTTTTTGTTTTGGCCAATTTCTCTCATTTGGAACAGCTGTATTTGCCTAATACCTATCTAGGAAGTAACTAGCTTGCTTTTGATTTTACAGGCCTATAGGCAGAAGGGACGTGCCTTGTCTCAGATGAGACTTTGGACTGTGGACTTTTGGGTTAATGCTGAAATGAGTTAAGACTTTGAGGGACTGTTGGGAAGACATAATTGGTTTTGGAATGTGAGGGCATGAAATTTGGAGGGGCCAAGGGTGGAATGATATGATTTGGCCCTGCCCCAATGAAATCTCCACATGGATTGTATCTCCCAGAATTCCCACGTGTTGTGGGAGGGACCCAGGGTTGGTAATTGAATCATCGGGTGCTGGTCTTTTCTGTGCTGTTCTCATAGTAAGTCTCATAAGCTCTGATGGGTTTATCAGGGGTTTCCACTTTTGTTTCTTCCTCATTCTTCTCTTGCCACTGCCATGTAAGAAGTACCTTTTATCTCCTGCCATGATTCTGAGGCCTCCTGAGCCATGTAGAATTGTTATATCCAATTAAACCTCTTTTTCTTCCCAGTCTTGAGTATGTCTTTATCAGCAGCATGAAAACAGACTAATACATGGAAGAAGGAATCCCAGCCAAGGAATACAGGTGGTCTATAGAAGCAGGAAAAGACAGAGAAACAGATTCTCTCCTTGAGCCTATAGAGGTAACACAGCCCTGCCAACACCTTGATTTTAGCCCAGTGAAACCCATTTCAAACTTCTGACTTTCAGAAATGTAAGATAATAAATTTGAGCCACTAAATTGTAAGTTGTTAGAGCAGCCATAAGAAATTAATATTCTATTTAACATATTTCACAGGTTGTGGGTATTAAAAGGTGAACATATCAGTTATTTTATTAGCATGTCATCTGCCTGTAAAATCTGACTGTATACCATAATCCACCTAAAGATACATATCCATCCCAAGTATGAAATACATTACTTCATCATAAGGTCTCTGAAAGTTTTATCCCTTTATCAACTCAAAATCAAAAATTCCCATCAGATTAAAAGTTCTAAATCTCATTTGCTAAACCAGGTATGAATGAGGCTCTGGGTATAATCCATCCTAAAGCACAGTTTCTCTCTATCTGTGTACCTGTGAAATTTAAGAACCAAGTTACCTGCTCCAAAAATACAGTGGCAGGACAGGCATAGGGCCACAGTTACAGACATTTGCACTTTAAAAGAGAGACAATGAAAGGTATCACTGATTCCAAGAAATGTCAAAAGCTCTCCAAACTTGTTCGTTTTCAAGGTCTGGGAATAATGCTCTACTGTTCAAGGTTTTACCTTCTAGCTCTTGACTCCACTCTCTGGGCCATTATTTCTTGAAATAAATAAATAAAAGGTAGCATAAGATTGCAGAGGAGTCATTTTATTAGTTTATCTGCCTGTAGAATTTTGAATATCAGCCTTCTTTTACACTCTCTCTGTTCTTTTTTGGCCGAAGATGAGTGTTTCTGATTATATAAAATTTTCCTAAACTTTGTGGGTGTCTTAAATATAAGAATTCATTAGAAAAGAGGCCCCTCTCAGATAGTCATACCTCTATATTTGGCTCTGCTGAGATCGCTGAGGTCATCTATAAGTCACATACTAAATCTCCTTAAGGCCTGTTTTGTAGCTGAACACTCTAACCTTTTGATCTTTTTGTGGTATTAGCAAACTTTATAGCCATACCCTTGGCTATTTCTATTCTGACAGTGAATCTCAATTTTACCATCTTTTGCAGTCTTTTTAGGCTGGGAATTTCTGAGATTATCAAGTCGTATTTCCTTTTCATTTCACAGTTCTTCTCTCAGTCTGTCCCTTCTAGCATTTTACTATAATCAGCAAGAAGAAATCAGGGCTGGACATAGTGGCTCATGCCTGTAATCCCGGTACTTTGGGAGGCCGGGGCAGGTGGATCACAAGGTCAGGAGTTCAAGACCAGCCTGACCAACATGGTGAAACCTCATCTCTACTAAAAATACAAGAATTAGCCAAGTGTGGTGGCACATGCCTGTAATCCCAGCTACTCAGGAGGCTGAGGCAGGAGAATCGCCTGAACCCAGGAGGTGGAGATTGCAGTGAACCAAGATCATGCCACTGCACTCTGAGGTTGCAGTGAACCGAGATCATGCCACTGCACTCCAGGGCAACAGAACAAGACTCAGGAGGAGGAGGAGGAGGAGGAGCTGGAGGAAAGGGAAGGGGAAGGAAGAAGGAAGGAAGAAAAAAGGAAGGAAGGAGGAGGAAGAAGAAGAAGGGGAAGAAATAACAATAATAATCAGGCTGTATCTTCAATACTTTGCTTATAAATAGCCTCAGCTAAATGTTCAATTTCATTGTTTATGTAACTACAGGGCACAATATCACTAGCTTTCTGTCACTTTTTTTTTTTTTTGAGACGGAGTTTCGCTCTTGTTACCCTGGCTGGAGTGCAATGGCGCGATCTCGGCTCACCGCAACCTCCACCTCCTGGGTTCAGACAATTCTCCTGCCTCAGCGTCCTGAGTAGCTGGGATTACAGGCACGCACCACCATGGCCAGCTAATTTTTTGTATTTTTAGTAGAGACGGGGTTTCACTATGTTGACCAGGATGGTCTCGATCTCTTGACCTCGTGATCCACCCGCCTCGGCTTCCCAAAGTGCTGGGATTACAGGCTTCAGCCACCGCACCTGGACGCTTTCTGTCACTTTATAACAAAGTACTCTTTCCTCAATTTTCCATTAACATTTCTCATTTTTTTCTATACCTCACTAGCAGCACCTTAAACATCTATATTTCTACCAATAGCCTGTTCATGATGACTAATGTATTCTCCAAAATGACGTTTTTTCTGCCATGCTCTTCACTGAGTCATTAACACCAACATTTCTACTAACAATCTATTTAAGGCAATCTAGGTTTTTTTCTATCACACTCCTCAAAATTCTTTTAGCCTCTTTCCATTGCCTAATTCCAAAGCCACATCCATATTTTTTGGTATTTATTACAGTAGCACCCCATTTCCAACACAAAATCTGTATTCATTTCCTATTGCTGCTATAACAAATGACCACAAACTTAGCTGCTTTTGAAAAACACAAATAGTTTTTTTTTTTTTTTTTTTTTTGAGAGAGAGTCTTGCTGTGTTACCAGGTGCCAGGCTAGAGTGCAGTGGCACAATCTCGGCTCACTGCAACCTCCACCTCCCAGGTTCAAGCAATTCTCCTGCCTCAGCCTCTCAAGTAGCTGCTACTACAGGTGTGTGCCACCACGCCCAGCTAACTTTTGTATTTTAGTGGAGACAGGGTTTCACCATGTTGGCCAGGATGGCCTCAATCTCTTGACCTCGTGGTCTGCCCACCTTGGCTTCCCAAAGTGCTGGAATTACAGGCATGAGCCACTGTGCCCAGCCACAAATAGTATTTTTAAATAGTTTTTTTCAGTTCTGGAAATTAGAAGTCTGATACTAGACTCACTGTACTAAAATCAATGTATAAGTAGGGCTCTGGGCCTTTCAGGAACCTCAAGGGGAGGATCTGTTTTCTTGCCTTTTCTGGTTTTTAGAGGCCACTTACACTCCTTGGTTCTTGGATCCTTTATTCATCTTCAGAATTAATAGTGGGTCAAATCATTCTCACTTCACTTTGATCTTCTGCCTTTCTTTTCCACTTCTAAGGATGCTTATGATTATATTGGAACCCCCTGGATAATCCTGGATATCTGTCTTAAGATCAGCTGATTAGCAAACTTTATTCTGTTGGCAACCTTAATTCCCCTGTGCCATGTAAACTAACATAGTCACAGGTTCTGGGATTAGAAAGTGGACATCTTGGGATGGAGGAGTGAGGGAGGTTATTCTGCCTGCTATGAGAACTTAAGAGTCAAGGGAAATTTGGGGGACAGGGACTGCTAGTTGTCCTCTAATATTCATTCTTGCCTTTTTTCTAGTAATAACATCTGTTTTACAGGTTCCTAGCTACCAGAATAAAAACAATGTTACTCAGCCTCTCTTATAGCTAAAATGTCTATATGACTAAGTTTAGAGCTGTGGAGAAGAAAAAATGCCTTTTTTTCCTTCTACTTCTTTCTCCATGCTGGATGGAATACAGACTTGAGGTATATCACTGTACCATGCAGTCATAGGTCATAGCTAGGGCTGGTACAAAAGCAAGCTAGATTAAACCCGGGACCCTGCTGACATTTTAGAGCAGAGTAACCACACTGGCTAGAACGTTTATGTCAACAAGAAATAAACTATCTTATTTAAGCCACTTTTACTTTTAATCTCTGTTGGAACAATCTAACTGAAATCCTAGCTACGACTTTTTTTTTAAGGTGGGAGATATTATAATGTTGTAACTACTTTTTAGAAGCAGATGGACTCATACCCAAAATCTGGCCCACATATAGAGACTAATGAAACTCCACACACCAAAAGAGTATGAAAAGCTTTGTTACTAACATAATTGATGTCCTTGGAGACAGCAGGTCAGGCCTTCACAGCAGGTCTGAAATGGCTTGGGTCTTTTTATTGCAGTTAGAAGCTACATAGGGGCAGGCTGAGGATTCCTAGGTGCAAGCTGGGGCCTGAATCTCCTGATTTGAATCCTCTGCCAAAGCCAAAGGAAAAAGCACTTGGGCTTTCTCATTAGCATGCCCAGATATAAAGCAGAAGGGACAAGAGAAAGGTGAGGCTTAAAAGCTGTCAGCAGTCAAAAATCAAAAATTGAATTTGGCTGGGTGCGGTGGCTCACACCTGTAATCTCAGCACTTTGGGAGGCCAAGGTGGGTGGATCACCTGAGGTCAGGAGTGCAAGACCAGCCTGACTAACATGATAAAACCTCATGTCTACTAAAAATAACAGAAGTCAGCTGGGTGTGGTGGCACATGCCTCTGGTCCCAGCTACTTGGGAGGCTGAAGCAGGAGAATCTCTTTAACCCAGAAGGCAGAGGTTGCAGTGAGCCGAGATCATGCCACTATACTCCAGCCTCGGCAACAGAGTGAGACTTTACCTCAAAAATATATATATATATTAACAGCATAACTGTGTGTAATTAAAAGTGATCAAGAGAGGGAACCATATCTGTAGGAGCAGTCTTTGTGTAGGTAATGGGGATTGAGCTTTAGTGGAAGGGGAGAAACTGGCTTCACATAGAACTATGGAAAGAGGACAAATCTGTGAGTACAGAAGCAGGTAGATTTAAAGGTATGGTAGTCAAAATATGGAGAGGCTCTCTTGTAATAGCTTTTATTTTTGGTTAAATAAGCAAAGTAATCAACTGAGTAAGGGGAAAGAAGATGTGAAAGTTATCTCACAGAGCTGGACAATGAATTGCAATAGAGAAACCTGAGGTATTTGTGTTTTGCACAACCCTTTGTCATTTCATCTAAAAGAGTGGTTAGATATGATCAGGGTTGAGTTTTACCAAGAATCTCAGCCTTGGTTCTCAGAAAGCAACCTGTGGTAAGGAACTTATGTAATATTATTGGAATGACAAGGGATATGAAGCAGGGAAGGAAGGAAAGCCAATATAGAGATAAGATCATTGAGGCCAAGAAATTGAATTGCTGAGGTATTGGATGGATTGTCTAGAATGAGTAGAAATGAAAATAAGCATAATGCCGGCGCAGTCACTCATGCCTGTAATTCTAGCACTTTGGGAAGCCAAGGGGGGCGGGTTGCCTGAGCTCAGCGGTTTGAGACCAGCCTGGGTGATATGGTGAAACCCCATTTCTACTAAAATACAAAAAATTAGCCAGACAAATCTTGCTTTGCTTCTCATTTGCAGTGTCTTCCATTTTTTTCTTTCCATTTTCCAGAAATGGTCTTCCATTTTCTTCTTTCATTAATTAAATATTAAGTACTGTCTGTGTGCCAGAAACTTTGCTACGTTCTAAGAATACATCATGATCACAAAATAGCCAACTTTGCTAAGGCTAGGATTCACATTTCTAGGTTAGAAATTTTGGCCACAGGCCGGCCGCGGTGGCTCAAGCCTGTAATCCCAGCACTTTGGGAGGTCAAGGCGGGTGGATCACCAGGTCAAGAGATCGAGACCATCCTGGTCAACATGGTGAAACCCCATCTCTACTAAAAATACAAAAAATTAGCTGGGCATGGTGGCACGTGCCTGTAATCCCAGCTACTCAGGAGGCTGAGGCAGGAGAATTGCCTGAACCCAGGAGGCGGAGGTTGCGGTGAGCCGAGATTGCGCCATTGCACTCCAACCAGGGTAACAAGAGCAAAACTCCGTCTCAAAAAAAAAGAAATTTTGGCCACAAAAGAAGAAGGCAGAAGTGACCAGAAGCCATTATTGTTGGAAGATCATCATGGTCAGTCGCAGTGATGGGCAAATACAAAGGTGCCAGCAGCTCACTCCTCTCCACTCTATAGCATCTTCATGACTACAGACTCTGCTGACCAACAGCAGCCCCAGTCCCACCACCAGGGACTAGGCTGTAGACCTGAAGACAGTAGCTTCAGAAAAGCAGAGTTTTTCCACATTCAGCAGTTTCCATAGATTTCCCAGCAAGCTCCTACTTCATGGTTCCACTTCAGCAGCTTGGTCATGCTCGGATTAACAGATTCCCCTGCAAGCTTCTATTTGTTTACCCACACCAGTGCTTCAAACAACCTGCTTAGTCATTGTTTCTCTGATCCTGACTGGCACGCCACAGTAAAGCAGGCTAGATTTTTATCCCTTGCCCCTTATACTCTAATCCTCCAATTTTCCTTTTCCAGACCTTCATTTTCCCAGCTCCTCCCATATTTGGTAAAATATAATTCCTGTAATAAATACCTTAGTCCCATAATTCTTACAATGGCTTTGTTTTCCTGATGGATACAGTCTAATAAAGAAAGTGTAAAAATAAGTGGTCTCATAAATCAGTGTAAAAAGCACTAACTTCACAGGTATATAAACATAGGGGAGATGAACAACATTCTGAATTCTGAAAAAAGCTTCATAGTTAGCCAAATTAGTACTATTTCATAGATGGAAAAGGAGAAAAGAACTTCCAAGGCCTAAATGAAACAGATTCAGGACAAAGAAGGAGAGGGAAGCAGGGGCTTTCATTCCCATAGGTTTCCTTCTGACATGCCTAACTATGTGGGTTTCCGGCTCTTTCATCATTAGTTCCATCAGACATTGTTTTCACAAGGTCGTACCCAAGAACTCCCATTTCTGCTATACAGCACTATAGAGATTTCTTGGTACCTAGAATTTATCTAGAAGAAAATGTAAAATAAAGAGCTTTATATGCAGGTGCAAATAACTTACAATTTATCATTTCGCTTTGAGCCCTTAATTTTTTTTTTCAGGACATAGTCTTGGTCTTTCGCCCAGGCTGCAGTGCAGTGGCACAATCTTGGCTCACTGCAATCCCCACCTCCCAGGTTCAAGTGATTCTCCTGCCTCAGCCTCCCAAGTAGCTAGGATTACAGGCACACGCTGCCACCACACCCAGCTAATTTTTGTATTTTTAGTAGAGATGGGGTTTTAACATTTTGGCCAGGTGGACCTCAAGTAATCAACCCATCTCAGCCTACCAAAGTGCTGGGATTACAGGTGTGAGCCACTGTGCTGGCCTGATTTTTTTTTTTTTTTTTTTTTTGAGATGTACTTTCACTCTTGTTGCTCAGGCTGGAATGCAATGGCTCGATCTTGGCTCACCACAGCCTCCGCCTCCTGGGTTCAAGCAATTCTCCTGCCTCGGCCTCCCAATAGCGGGGATTGCAGGCATGCGCCAGCATGCCCAGCTAATTTTTGTATTTTAGTAGAGACGGGGTTTCTCCATATTGGTAAGGCTGGTCTCGAACTCCCAACCTCAGGTGATCCGCCTGCCTCAGCCTCCCAAAGTGCTGGGATTACAGGCGTGAGCCACCACACCTGGCCTGAACCCTGAATTTTTTTTTTTTTTTAGATGGAATCTCACTCTGTTGCCAGGTTGAAGTGCAGTGGCACGTGATCTCAGCTCACTGCAACCTCTGCCTCCTAGTGAACCCTGAATTTTTAATGAAATTGTAAAACTGGACATTTTCAAAATGGGAATTTTACCTCTGAGAGTACAAAGGTACTGATGAAAATAATGTAAGGGTTGAAGTAAATAATCTATAAAGTGCTCTCCAACCTTAAAATCATTACCTGAGAGAATTATGTCAGGATGTATTGAATATGCCACTATTTGACATGCCAGCCTGGTTTGTGGCTGCAGTGCTTTGGCATGTGTTTGCATTTTTGTGTCTTTTTTCTGATTTCCAGGAGAAGAGAGAAGATAGAACCAGAAGTTGCAGAGACAAGAGATAATTCCAGCCAAATCTGTCTAAGAAAACCTTTCATGTACTTCTCTAGAACTAGATGCATACCGTTTTATGAAAACCAGCCATAGGAAAACATGTGAGCAACAACTCCCATGAACATTCGTCCTAACTCAGATTTTGTGAGCAGTGACATTTAACAAAGCAGTGAAGTTTAACAGAGTTCTGAGAATACCATGAAATACATTATGCCTCCCTGAACACAAATCAGGACATCACCTAGCTCTGATACATGCCACAAGGATGAAGCTTGTGAGCAGAACAAATATTTTTCTGAAGAATTCACAGTGCTCCTTTGCAATTTATAGATTCCATGTTGCAATATATGTTAAATAAAATTTCTGTTTATTAAACTTCTTGATTTCTATTAAACCTCTAACTTGCTGATGTTTTTGAAGTCTGGCATATTTTGATTTTTTAATTGCCCATATCAGTGTAATAAATACTCCTAAAGTTACCACATCCCACAAAGTGGCCCTTGGTGGCAGCAATCAAGCAAAGTTTACCTTTTTGTATGGTGAAAGGAGGCCTTTCTATGGCTGTACAGTTACATTGACTCTTCCAGATTTCATACATGGCACTTTGGCATACAGAAAAAACATGAAATTTTTCATTAAAATGCCATGAATCAAGCCAGGGGCATTGGCTCATGACTGTAATCCCAGCACTTAGGCCAAGGTGGGCTAATCACTTGAGCTCAGGAGTTCAAGACCAGCCTGAGCAACAGTGTCTCTACAAAAAATACAAAAATTAACCAGGCATGGTGGAATGCACTTATAGTCCCTGCTACTTGCGGAGGAGTGGTCCTGAGGTGGGAGGATTCCTTGAGCACAGGAGAATTACTTGAACCTGGGAGGTTGAGACTGCATTGAGCTGTGTTTCACCACTGCATGCCAGCCCAGGTGACAGTGTGAGACCCTGTCTCAAAAAAAAAAGGTATTGAATCAAAATTAGAAATTAAGAGTTTTAAGAAAACATGTTATGTGGCCTTTTATTAATAACACTACTAAATTTTGGTTCCTCCCCATAATTAGTTTTGAAACACTTGATGTAGTGAGAAATGCATTAACATATTGAATGCCTACTATGTACCAAATTTTGTGCATGTATTTTTTATTTAATCTGACCAGCCAGCCAAACCGTGGGTATTTTTGTCTCCATTTTCCAGATGAGAAACTGGTGGCTTAAAGAAATTAAACTTACCCACAGCTACCTAGCTACCTACGGTAACAGAATCAAGATTCAAACTCAGGTTTATCTGGTTCCAAAACCCATATTCTTTCTGCTACCGCAGCCTCTGCCTCCATTTTGGTAGAAATGGGAACTATTCAATGAAATGAGAGAAAACAGAAAACGAATTCACTTTTAAATGAAGAAAATTAGTAGAAAAATAGACCCAATGAAGGAAATATTTGTGCTTTCCTTTATTTTTAATTATAAAAGTAGGATTTAAGAAGGCAACAGAAAATTTAGTGCTTAGACTTTTAAATAGAAAGTTGTGTGCCCCTGTAGAAAATATTTGAGCATTTTTTATACTATCAAGAAAAAATTCTGTGAAATAAGGTGTAATTTATAAAATAACAGTTCAATGGGGGTAAGTGGGCCAGAAGAGTGTGCCAAGTTGTTTATGAATCATTCCAAGCACCTCAGATGAAAACTCACTTTGATTTAAAAAAAGAAAGAAAAAAACAGGGTTTATATTCATATACACTAGTATATATATACACGGCAGCATCCTGCATGCCAAACTAGGTTCACCGTTAATAATCCCTCATTTTAATACCTCTTACTTAGGAACCAAAGAATGCCTCTACAAGCAAAAGACAGTTGAAAATAGTTAAAATCCAAAGTCAGAATAGGCCAAAAAAATAAAATAAGCCTAACTAGTAAGCTGGTGAAACAAGATAAGATTTGCATTTTACTAGAACTTGCACATTATGACATTGTCCTTTTATGAAACTGAGGTATGACCAGAATTCTTACACAATTCTGCCTTTGTCTCCTTCAGAATTTTAGTAGATACAAGGTGGGTTCATTGAAAGTGACAAAAGTGGAAAGACAAAGAGTAAAGATCCTTTGTGAATTAACTGAAAATGTAATAAAAATAACATTTTTTGGCTGGACACAGTGGCTCATGCCTGTAATTCCAGCACTGTGGGAGGCCAAAGCAGGAGGATTGCTTGAGCCCAGGAGTTTGAGACCAGCCTGGGCAATATAGCAAGACCCCATCTCTATATAAAATATGAAAATGTTATTTTTAAAAAATAACTTTTTTTTAGGCCAGGCGCAGTGGCTCACGCCTATAATCCCAGGCCTTTGGGAGGCTGAGGTGGGTGGATCATGAGGTCAAGAGCTGGAGAACATCCTGACCAACATGGTGAAACCCCTCTCTACTAAAAATACAAAAATTAGCTGGGCACGGTGGCACGTGCCTGTAGTCCCAGCTATTCAGGAGGCTGAGGCAGGAAAATCACTTGAACCCAGGATGCAGCGATTGCAGTGAGCCGAGATCACGCCACTGCACTTCAGCCTGGGAACAGAGTGAGACTGTCTCAAAAAATATATTTTTTTAAATAATATAAGAAAGAAAAATGCCCTTTCACACTGCATCTTCAACTTCTAAGGAAAAAGAGTCTTCTTTCAAATGTGAAGAAGTAAATTTAGAGAAAATCAAAGAAAGCATCACTTTCCTCAGTGGAAAAACTTATAAAACTTCTTATGAGAGAGTAATCTCAGGCCGGGCGTGCTGGCTCATACCTGTAATCCCAGCACTTTGGGAGGCCGAGGCAGGTGGATTGTGTGAACTCAGGAGTTCAAGACTAGCCTGAGCAACATGGCAAGACCCTGTCTCTACTAAAAATACAACAACAACAAAAAAAGATAGCTGGGCTTGGTGGTACATGCCTGTGGTCCCAGCTGCTGGGGAGGCTAAGGTGGTGGATAGCTTGAGCCCAGGAGGCAGAGGTTGCAGTGAGCAGAGACCGTGCCACTGCACTCCATCCTGAGTGACAGAGCGAGTCCCTGTCTCAAACAACAACAAAAAAGAGATACAATCTCTTGGTCAGAAGGTATCAAATAATCAAAAGAAAAATTTAAACACATTTGTGAGAGGCAGGGCTTCTAATAACTGGTCAGAAAAATTTAACCTTCATTTTAAAATTGACAGCAGGGAGGGTTACCATGACCTTATTTTAAATCCATAGTGCACCAGAATGACTATGTCTGTGTTTCTTATGAATGTTGAAGCTGTTTGCAGAAAGTGTACTATATACATATATAAATATACACACATGTATATATTTTGATAGCTATTACATGTACTAAATTTTGTCAATTTCATGTAATTTACCTTTTACAATAAAAATGATTCATTAAATGCATAATTAAATGTGACTTAGTTTTTATATCTCTGTAAAATTTTAAAATAAAAATTCCCAAAATGTTTATTTGTATCTTCTTTGACATTGAGAAACCTGACATTCATTAGCCACAATGCATGCTCTAATTTAACTCTAGTATACATGAAAATTTGCTTCAGAATTGCTAATCTACATACCTAGGAGAAACTACCAACTAAAGTACAGCATTTATATCATTCTTTTCATCCCCAGTCTTACTTACACAGTCAACACACAGTTTTCCAAAGTTATTAAGGCCAGCTCCTTTCTTCTCCACCCCCTTCACTGTGGTAGGGTTTTGTTTGGTTTTCCTTGCTGTTTTTTAAGAGTTAGAGGTCTTTGCTTATAGCTATTACTGGGAAAAAAAAAAAAAGAGTTAGGGGTCTCACTTTATCACCCAGACTGGAGTGCAGGGGCAAAATCAGCTCACTGCAGCCTCGAACTCCTGGCTCAAGAGACATGCCCACCTCAGCCTCCCCAGTATCTGGGACTAAAGGCATGCACTGCAATCCCCAGCCTTTTTTTTTTTTTTTTTTTTCTTGTTTTTTAAGAGATAGGATATCATTGTGTTGCCTGGGCTAGAGTGGAACCTCTGACCTCAAACAACCTTTCTATCTTAGCCTCCTAAGTCGTGATAGTTTACTTATTTTATTAATTCACTCTTTGGAGAATTGTGTAGGTGTTGACATATGCATAGTGTTGTATACCTATCACTACCATACCCTGCAGAACAGCCCTATCATGCCAAAAATTCCTTCATACAGCCCTGAGCAACCACTGATCTGGATTTTGTTTCTATTGCCCTTCCCAGAAAGCGGGAATACTAGAATAAAACTTGCGGTGCTAGATTGAAGTTGGAGATATACAGAGAATTCTTATAATTTTATGTTGCTCAGCATCCATTTTGAATATGTTTAACTTTCTCATGCCAGAAGCAGGGCTCAATTCATCTTTGGCACAATTTCCGGTTCTACATTACACCCAAATGGCTTGAAGCTGGTGGCCAGCAACAAGACCTTAGAGGGATCTCTCCTGAGCCCTGCTTCCGGTATAAGAAAGTTAAACATGCATATGTCAACACCTACACAATTCTACAAAGAGTGAATTTACTGTATGCAAAAAAGAAAAACATCCAGGATGCTGGAAGAATCCAACATGGAATGCAGATTCTGACAAATGAATCTGACTGTATTAAAATTGATAAGATTGGATCCCAAGGTCAGGAGTTCGAGAGCAGCCTGGCCAATATGATGAAACCCTGTCTCTACTAAAAATTATCCAAGTGTGGTGGTGGGTGTCTGTAGTCCCAGCTGATCAAGAGGCTGAGGCAGGAGAATCACTTGAACCCGGGAGGTAGAGGTTGCATGAGCTGAGATTTTGCCACTGCACTCCAGTAGAGACTCCATCTCCAAAAAAAAAAAAAAAGAAGAATCATAGAATTCTAATAGCCTGGGCTGGGTGTGGTGGCTCACACCTATAATCCCAGCACTTTGGGAGGCCAAGGCAGGTGGATCACTTGAGGTCAGGAGTTCAAGACCAGCCGAGCCAAGATGGTGAAATGCCATCTCTACTAAAAATACAAAAATACTCCTTTTTATTGCCACAGTGGAAGAAAAAAAAAACCATTAAAAGCTGATGATTTGAAAGGGAAAAAAGTCTATATGCCAAGAAAAAAAAAAGATTTTATCTTGCAATAAAGACTCCCTGTAACAACAACAGCTAACGTTTGTTGAAAGCTTATAATATGCGAAGTCTTGTGCAAAGCTCTTTATATGCAGGATTTTATCTAATCCCCCAGCAACCCAATAAAATAAGTATCATTACTATGTCCATATTCAAATAAGGGAACTGAGGTGTTAAGTAATGTGCCCAAGGTTGCAAAGGTGGGGAAAGTTATATCCAGGAATCAAACCAAAGTCCATCTGTCTTTAGATGTAACATAACCTCTATCATATACAACTAGGTTTCTTTTTTGAGACAAAGTCTCGCTCTGTCACCCAGACTGGAGTGCAGGGCACCATCTCTTGGCTCACTGCAACCTCCACCACCCAGGTTCAAGTGATTCTCCTACCTCAGCCTTCTTGAGTAGCTGGAATTACAGGCATCCACCACCATGTCTGGATAATTTTTGTATTTTTAATAGAGACAGGGTTTCACTATATTAGCCAGGCTGGTCTCGAACTGCTGACCTCAAGTGATCTGCCCACATCGGCCTCCCAAAGTGCTGGGATTACAGGCATGCACGACCACACCTGGCCAAGGTTTCTGTTCAGAGCAGAATTTTCCAGATGATTATGGGTATAGGCTTTTGGAATTTGCTAAAAATATTTTTTAAACATTTTACAAGCATGACTAAGGCAAACATATAACAAAAACTTTTATAAGCAAATGCATATAACAATTTGGTGGAGAATTATTTAATTTGCCATATGAGCACTTAGGAAATACTGTAACTTTAAATCTTTTTAGCTTTTGTAGACCACCAGTGGCATGTACTAGGCACACTATCTCCTTTTTTTTGAGACAGAGTTTCACTCTTGTCACCCAGTCTGGAGTGCAATGGCACAATCTCGGCTCACTGCAACCACCACCTCCCAGTTTCAAACAATTCTCCTGCTTCATCCTCCATAATAGCTGGGATTATAGGCATGGGCCACCGTACCTGGCTAATTTTGTATTTTTATTTATTTATTTTTTTTTAAAAAACCTCTTTTTTTTTTTTTTTTTTTTCCAGTGGGATGGGAGAATCACAAGGAATCAGGTGTTCAGAGGAATGTATTGAGTAGAGGTGAGGAACTAGGATGTTGAAAAGTAAAAAAAGGAGAGAGAGAGGAAGAAAGAGGAAGAAAAAGAGGGAGAGAGAATAGGAATATCGCTTCATTCTAAAAATGGGTATTAATAATGGCCAATCAATATTTTGTGTATTTAAAATGGAGAACTCTATAAATATTTATTGAGTTTACTTGTTCTGGATCTGAGTTGAAGTCCTGGATATCCTTATTAATTTTCTGTCTCATTGAGTCTAAATCTCGTTATGGGTCTTATGTATCTGGGTATTAAGATCTCTTATTGTTGCATTGATCCTTTTACCACTGTATCTTTGTTGCTTTGAAATCTATTTTATCAAATGTGAGAATTGCAACTCCTGCTTTTTGTTTATTTATTTATTTTTGCTCTCCATTTGGTTGGTAAATTTTTCTCCAACCCTTTGTTTTGAGTCTTTGTGTATCTTTGGATATACCGTTAGGTTTTGGCTGTATCTTTTGATTGGGGGATTAGTCGATTTAAATTTAGGGTTACTGCTATTTGATGTTAACTGGCTATTTTATTTATTCGTTGATGTAAATTCTTCTTTATGTTGATGCTCTTTACTTTTTTGTATATTTTTAGAGAGGCTCATACTGGTTGTTCCTTTCTATGTATAATGCTTCTTTCAGAAGTTCTTGTAAAGCAGGCCTAGTGGTAATAAAATCTCTGAGTACTTGCTTGTTCATAAAAGATTTTATTTTTCCTTCAATTGTGAAGCTTAGTTTGGCAGAATATGAGATTCTAGGCTGAAAGTTCTCTTTTTTAAGTATGTTGAATATTGGCCCCCACTCTCTTCTGGCTTGTAGGATTTCCGCTGAGAGATCTGCTGTAAGTCTAATAGGCTTCCCTTTATGGGTAACCTGGCCTTTCTCTCTGGCTGCCTTAGTATTTTCTCCTTCATTTCAATCCTGGTGAATCTAAAGATTATGTGCCTTGGGGTTGCTCTTCTTGAGGAATATCTTTGTGGTGTTCTCTGTATTACCTGGGGTTGAATAGTGTCCTGCTTTGCTAGATTGGGAAATTTTTCCTGGATAATATCCTGAAAAGTATTTTCCAGCTTGGATTCATTCTCTCCATCACATTCAGGTATACCAATCAAACGTAGATTGGGTCTTTTCACATAGTCCCATATTTCTTGGAGACTTTGCTCATTCCTTTTCATCCTTTTTTCTCTATTCTTGTCTTGTCGTTTTATTTCATTAAGTTGGTCTTCAACCTCTGATATCCTTTCTTCTGCTTGATCCATTCTGCTATTTAAACTTGTGCATATTTCACCAAGTTCTCGTGTTGTATTTTTCAACTCCATTAGTTCATTTATAATCCTCTCTATATTGTCTATTCTTTTCAGGATTTCGTCAAACCTTTTTTCAAAGTTCTTAGTTTCTTTACATTGGGTTAAAACAAGTTCTTTTAATTCCCAGAAATTTCTTATCATCCACCTTCTGAAGCCTACTTCAGATAATGGAACACAGTCCTTTTCCATCAGGGCTTGTTCCATTGCTGATGAGGAACTCCAATCCCCTGTAGAGGGAGAGAGTTCTGATTTTGGGTATGCTCGGCCTTCTTAGGCTGGTTTTTTCCCTTTATTATAAATTTATCCATCTGTCGTCTTTACAACTACCGCCTTTCTAATTAGGTTTCTGAGTCAACGTCCAATTTATTGATTCCCAGTGCTGGGATTCAAGCAACCCACTGTGCCGGCCAAAATAGCAGCGATAAGACTGATGGTGCTCTTCTGCCTGGAAATCTCTGGTCTGGCTTCCTTCTTGAGTCCAAAACAAGCGGCTCTGCCTTCCCGGAGCTCCAAACACTGGTCAGTAAGGGAACCAGTCCCGTTTACTCTGCATGAACCGCTGCCACGCCAAGGTGCCGGCAAAACCGCTGCACCGGCCACAAGAGTCGTGCTGGCAACCTGTGGGGCTCCTCCACTAGAAATCTGCTGGTCCATGAGCGACGGAAATTTGTCTGAAAGTGTGGCGTCCTCTCGTTCTCTGAGCTTTCACTGGGAGCTACAATCCTGGGCTGTTAGTGATCAGCCATCTTGGATCTCTAATTTCGTATTTTTAATAAAGATGGGGTTCACCATGTTGGCCAGGCTGGTCTCAAACTCCTGACCTCAGGTGACCCATCTACCTTGCCCTTCCTAAGTGCTGGGATTACAGGCATGAGCCACTGCACCCAGCTGGCACCCTGTCTTCTTAATACCAAAGGAGTCAACATCATTAGCTGCTAGCCAAATGGCAAACAAAACTGCTTTACTATATTTGGCCAACTAAATGTTGCTAATGTAAGGAAGGGATGGGAAAATAAAGGTTGTTTAGTCTTAGCTATTGTATTCCTAAAGTAAATATCATCTTGCAAGTCATCATGGGGGAAATACTAGTGAAATCTAAATTATCCTCCAAAATTCCCTTTCTCTTTCATATTCAGTAATGCCTAACCCTCCCTCACCATCAATGAGTCAAACACTCTGCCTTTGGTTTGCTTTGGAGGTTGAATAGCTGCTTTGTTAGCGGCATATACAAAATGAGAGGGTAGAAGGATCAATAGACAGATTATGTAAGGAAGAAACTCATTATAGTATCTGTTTATAGCACTTTAATTTGCTCTTTGACTAAATATTTATGTTAAGCACTGTCTATGTACCAGGCACTATACCCAGTTACAGAAAAAAAAAAAAAAAATGAATGACATATCCCTTGCCATCCAGTAGTTCAGTTTCCTGGGGGAATGAGACATAAGTAATCAACTGTAATAGGGCTGAACTTGACCCTACAGGAGTGAAGTGGAAAAAGCACATAATTTGTTCTGTCCAGGATAGTTAGGATATTGGGGCTTAAAGGGTAAATTGGGGTTCGCCAGGCAGAGAGCGACACAAAAAATACTCCAGGAAGACAGAACAGTCTGTTCAAGGCAACTAGAAGTAGCTCAGCATGATTTCAGTTCAGGTTGCAGTTGGGGTGTGGCAGGATATGAGGCTAGAAAGGCAAACATAAGCCCAAACGGCATTCGTAACTGCCTTGTAATATCACACTCACCTTCTCAGTGCATTATAGAATATGTCTTATTCACCAACGTCTCCCTAACTCAGTGTGTGCCATGAATAAGTCTTCAAATAACAGTACATTAACAGCCCAACAATCTTTTCAAATGTAATTTTATGTCATGATAATCAGTTGCAAAACTAGGTCAACTTGTATTAAGCTATTTGGCCTTTTTAAAAACTGATGTAATGACTGCCCTCTAGTGGTTATAAAACAATAAACGTTTCTATCAGTCAATACCGGCAGCTTTCACTCTTTCAAATAAGAAAAATAAGGAATGCCCTTTGATATTTTTATATTCCATTGTATTTTATTTTAAAACCAATGTTGGTTACAAGGTGTAATATATCGTCACTCACTAATAGCTTGCCATCGAGTTTGACAATGAAGGGTCTCTGACAACACGGTTTATTTTATTATTATAAATACGTCACATAGACTATGGTTTATTATTTAATTTATTCTGAAAGTAGATATGATCTAACTTTTTTGAAATAGTAGGTTGCTTAAGTTGAATAATACAGATAATAATAATATAAATAACACAAATTCCCCATACACTGATTATACCTAACAAATATATTACCTTTTCTATTAATAACTTATATACATTTCACATGTATTATCTCAAAGAAGTCTCTGCTACAAACCCGTGTTTACTTTCATTCTTAAGAGTTACAGACTGAATTTCCTCAGGCATAACAAGACTTACGATAAAGTTATGAAATATAGCTTGTTGCTGTAATAGAAAAATAAGAAAACACTCTAAGATGATAAACAGAGAAACTGTTAAATTACATTTATATGATGACTATTACATAACCATTAAAATTATATTTTCAAAGAATATTTAATGAATTAAAGAAATAGCAATGATTCGTTGCTAAGTGGAAATAGAGGGACCTGGAGCTATACTTAGAGCATCTCAACCATGGGCAGAAATAAACACATTAAGAAAGAAAAGCCAAGAAAGTAATGCAACCGAATATCAAGAGTGCTGGTTTCACTGCAGCAGAATTCCAGGTGATTTTCATTTTTTCTTAATACATTTTTTATTTTTTTATTTTTAATAGAGATGGGGTTTCACCATGTCGGCCAAGCTGGTCTTGAACTTCTGACCTCGTGATCCACCGGCCTCGGCCTCCCAAAGTGCTGGGATTACAGGCATATGCCACTGCACCCGGCCCTTATTACATTTTTTCTATATATTTGATACCGTCTATATTGTGCATGTGTAACTTTAATTAGAGAAGTCCAAAAAAATTAAAAGCAAATGAAATGGTCTCCTTTGATAAAAGTGTACACATGAAAGAGAAGGAATGCCCCTCAAAGTCTGCCTTTCCAGATGCCCTGTGTAGCTGAATTACAGACCCTGTAATAGATATTCTATACTAGAGGGTGAGTTTGCTTGTCACAAAAGCATCTTCCAGGGTATTCCTTACCTACAGATATTCTTAAAAGGGGCCCCTGGACCTTCAGAATCAGAAGATGAGTAAGCACAATTTTGCTTTATCTCCTGTATGTAAATATCAATCAAAACAAACTCTCCAAGAACTTTCCCTTGGAAAAGTTACATCAGTCTGAGTTTTGTTCCATTGGATGGCCCTTTTTTTAAAAAAATTTTTTAAAGAGATGGGGTCTTGCCATGTTGCCCAGGCTAGTCTCAAACTCCTGGGTTCAAGCAATCTTCCTGCCATCCAGGTTGGGCGCAGTGTCACTTTTGACTGCAAAGTATGAAAGCACTAAGAGTACTGCACTACAGAATGGTAAATTTGATATGCAATTTTATATTAATTTATATTCAAAGATTGCTAAAGTTAACAATTTGCTTATACTTCCTAAAATGGATCATAACCTAAACAATGTTTATGAACATGTAAAACATTCATTAAAATCTCTTTTCCATTTTTAATATTTTATCCTCATATTTAGTTGTATATGCAGTAGTTGTCAAAATGCCTTTCTTCTAGAGATTTTCTACAAATGCCTTTTTTTAAAGATTAAGTAGAAAACTTTCCAGGAATTTCAAATAATTTTAAAGAAAGAAATGTATACATCATCCACTCCATCTGACTCTTCATATTAAAGATGAAATCCAAGTACTTTTTAAATGGCATTGGTTAAAGCTTCCAAGGTCCATGAAAATAAAACTAGTATTTTTTGGTTTCTTCAGCCCAGCAAAGAAGAACAAAAATTATATTTGCAGAAAGTGAGAGCTATGTAATATGTATTCACTCAATACAACTTTATTGAGTACCTCTTAAATCCTCTCTATGCTTCAGACGAGGGATTCCAACAGAGATCAAATACAATTCCACTAATCAAAATATTTAGCCTGTGAGATCTTAAAGACTGGTAAACAGGTAATTACAGCAAAATGTGACAAGGGCTGAACACAGATTAAAACAGATTGTCTAGAAGGGCCATCTAATCCAGACTTGGGCTGTGAAGACAGGCCTTCTGGAAAATGTGACTACCAAAGGGAGAGCTGAAGGATGGGTTAGACAAGCAAGGATGGCAGAGGAAGTATTTCAAGCATTAGAAACAGCATGTGTCAAACTCAGACTGCCTTGCCTTTACTTCATAAATCTCCAAACAGTGCATCCAGGCAAGAGAGCAATTAGAAGCACACTTTTATTACACCTCTGCTACTTCCTGAAACCCTACTTCAATGACAAGGATTAAAAAGGAGAGATATCAGGCGAGCATGGGGGCTTATGTCTGTTATCTCAGCACTTTGGGAGGCTGAGGCTGATGGATCATCTGAGGTTGGGAGTTCGAGACCAGACTGGCCGACATGGTGAAAAACCCTATCTCTACTGAAAATACAAAAAGAATTATCCAGGTGTGGTGGGGGCACCTGTAATCCCAACTACTCAGGAGGCTGAGGTAGAAGACTCGCTTGAACCCAGGAGGCAGAGGTTGCAGTGAGCCGAGATCATGCCACTGCTCCCCAGCCTGGGTGACAGATCAAGACTCCATCTCAAAAAAAAAAAAAGAGAGAGAGAGAGATACCCTAGACGTCTCAATTGTTGTAAATAATAATAAAATAAAAGGAGGAGTACAAGGATGAAGAGAACAGAAGGGAAGACAGCGCCAAAACTTTGAAAGTCAGAAAGCAGGTAATGAAGTAGTAATTTATTTAGATAATCAAAGAAATCTAAAACCTATGCTGGCAGTAGGGGAAGCCTAAAGCTAGCCAGTCTTTCCTGAAAAACCAGAAAGGCCCAGGTTTGAAAGACATCCAGTAGTTCTGGAAACAAGCGGTAAAGGTAAGACTGAAACAGGATTAGTTGGAAGTCTGTTAGACAAACAGTTAAACCCCAGATCCAAATGCCATACAATACAGCTAGACCACTCTCTTTCTTTTACCAAAGCAGGGACAATTAACTGTAAAACTAAGAATAAAAGAGACCAGCTGGGCCAACATGATGAAAACCCATCTCTGCTAAAAATATAAAAAGTTAGCCTGGCGAGGTGGTGCATGCCTATAGTCCCAGCTACTTGGGAGACTGGGGCAAGAGAATTACTTAAACCCGGCAGGCAGAGGTTGCAGTGAGTCAAGATTGCGCCATTGCACTCCAGCCTGGACAACAAAGCGAGACCCCATCTCAAAAAAAAAAAAAAAAAGGATAAAAGAGAATTTCCTTTGTTTCTTTTTTTTTTTTTTTTTAATGCAGACTCTGATGTAAAAAGAAAATTTCTTTAACCCGTTAAAAGGCATTTATAGCCCGGTCAGGACCCAGGGAGTCTTTCCCCAGCTGAAGGGAATGTTGGCGGCTGACAGCTCTCAGCTGAGTCACTCTCCAGGCATTTCCCGCAGGCCCAGAGCTCCTCACACGGGGCCACACCCAGTGCCTGAGGGCCACCCTTATCCAAGGTCTGGTAGATGTGGGGTATAAAGTCCTGGCCCCTTTGCCTCAAGGTAGGACCATTTTGAAAGGCATGACTACAACCCGGCAAGAAATGGCCAAAAAACAGTTGTAACTTTTTAAAAGATACAATTTACAAAAATAACAAAATTTAAAATACCAACAATGAATCTTTGAAGAGATATACAATCCTTTTCTGGAAAAAAAGATTAACATATTGAAAAATATTTTAAAAGACTTAAATAAATGCATGTATATACCACATCCTTGGATTTGAAACTCAATATCATGTCAGTTCTTCCCATTGATATTCAACATTAATGCAATGCCAACAAAAACACTAAAGGGCTGTTTGTGGAACTTGACAAGCGATTCTAAAAAATTATGTGAAAGAGGAAAGAATAAGAATAGCCTAGATACACCTGTGTCTGAAAGCTAATGTAGAGGTCCTTGCCCTATCAAATAACAAGACTTTTTGGGTTTTCCCTCTTTTTGTTTTTTTTTGAGACAGAATTTTGATCTGTCACCCAGGCTGGAGTACCGTGCAACCATCTTGGCTCACTGATTCAAGTGATTTTCCTGCCTCAGCCACCCAAGTAGCTGGTATTATGGGCGTGCACCACCACACCAGGCTAATTTTTGTATTTTTAGTAGAAACAGAGTTTTCCCATCTTGGCCAGGATGGTCTCAAACTCCTGGCCTCGAGCGATCCACCAACCTCAACCTCCCAAAGTGTTGGGATTACAGGCATGAGCCACTGCAGCCAGCAAAAGCTCTTATAATTAAGATAGTGTGGTACTGGCACAGGATACATATCAAAATCAATAAAATACATATTAAAAATCAGATACATATAAAAATCAATAAAAACTCACGCAAATAAAGAAAGCTGATTTACAGCAAAGCAAGCATTGCAAACCTGTCAAGCAACAATAGCTGTGGTAACATGAACATGCACCACTCAGATTTCCTTTCAAGAGGTAACCTGTGCCAAAGAGGTTGGCACAGCCCCTACCTGCTGTACCTTCTGCATCCACCATGGTGTTCACATCAATGCCTTTCTCCCCCCAGGCTGCTCCCAGTGACTGAAAATTGTGGAAGACTGTGGAAAATCATCAGTGTACTAGAAACAGACAGTTCTTACCCAGTAAGGTACTTTTCTGGTGGGCTGTCTTTACTTAGGGGGACCTCAATAGGACTGGGCAAGACTTCCTTTCTCAGAACTACTTCTTCCTTCCCATGCTCCTTTCACATGTGTCAGACCCACATCATAACATCATAATATTTATCCTTCACAGGTGTTTCTTCCCAATCCATCTCGTCCACCTCTAATTCCATCCTGATACCTGCTTCTCCGAGGAACTGAACTGACATAATTGGTACCAGGAATGGTCCAAGAAAGAAGGCTGTTAAGGTGGAGACTGGGGATGGGATCACTCAATGACTGGCAAAGAAAACTCCATGCTGAGTGGAAAGTGGGTCACAGATTGTCCCTGGCTCAAGGTAGTGGCTCAGCTGCCATTATTTCACAGGCGACAACCTGGGGAAACATCCCCTGAGAAAAACAGCTTGCCCATGCAAGAATCCAGGCATTTAAAAGATGCAGTGGGGACAATACCTGCAAAGACAGCAGCTACTTATTACTAAGTTGAATTGAAACCCTTCAAAGTGATGAGAAACTGAGAGCAGTTAACAACTAAAGGTTAAGTGTGAGAGCCAGGATGCACTTGTGGTGGTATTGCTTACAAAGAGATCTTTATCACCCTGCAGTAGAAGAGAGCTCACCTGGGGACTTAGAATGAGGAGTTGCAGAGGTATTTATGAGGCAAGGCAGATCTGTTACACAAAGTTCAGAGCCCTGAAATATCTGGGTGGGTACCCCCAAAAATTCTGGGTCACCAGATTCCCAAATCTGTGCCTATCTCTCCTGTCCTATCATTAGTCCCAGACTGCAGGAGCCAGCAAGATCTCAGTGATGCTGCTGCTGCCTCTCCCTGCAGATCCTTCAGACCTAGAGCTTCCCCAGCTGCATTGGGCTGGGATTTAACACTAGTTATCTGCTTGTCTGCAGACGGGGGGCGGGGGGGCGGGGGTAACTGGGAGGGGTTTCTGGCTGCCTTGTGGTAGAAAGGCATCAGTACAGTCTTCTCACGTGTGGTAAATACTAGCTCTTAACAAGGAGGAGGAGTGAGAGAGGGGCAGTGATATCACTAAGAACTTCAGTGGTGACTCTGCCCTGTAGGCCAAGACTCGAAGGTATGAGAGGAGATCAGGCCTCTTCTATTAAAGAGCTGGGCTCCTTAATTGTAGTGAGCATGATGAGCCCCCAGAGTAGGAGAGACCAGATAACTGCCAGAAGCCAGGGGCTACAGTTACCTTAACAACAGCAAGGTTAAAGCAGCAGCAGAGGGGATTTTCTGTCAGGCAGCTGTAAAAATAATGAATACAATTTGGAGTTTCTAGAGTCAAAACAAGTTGGTACCCTACATCTACAAACAGAACACGTAAAGAATGGAGAAGTAGGTAGTTAAGGACAGTGGTCCCAATAAAAATTACAATATCTTGGTCAGTTTCCAGACCTGAGCCTTTTTTAAAAAAAAAAAAAAAGACTGAGTCTTGCTCTGTCACCCTGGCTGGAGTGCAGTGGCGATCTCGGTTCACTGCAACCTCCGCCTTCCAGATTCAAGCGATTCTCCTGCCTCAGCCTCCCAAGTAGCTGGGATTATAGGCACATGCCACCACACCTGGCTAACTTTTTATATTTTTGGTAGAGACAAGGTTTTACCATGTTGGCCAGGCTAGTGTCAAACTCCTGACCTCAAGTGATCCATCTGCCTCAGCCTCCTCCCAAAGTGCTGGGATTACAGGCATGAGCCATGGCACACAGCCTGAGCCTATTTTTCATCTGAAACCCGTTAAATGATAAGATGGCCCAGAATCCAGGAAGAAGGACCCTGCAGTTCCCCCAAGAAATATATACTGCAAAGATTCCCTCAGTCGTTGTCCAAAAGGACCTGTGGTCATTTCAGTGGGAATACACTGAGGAAAGAGGAATAACCAAAGATTTGAGGACTATCGAAGCAGGATCTCGGGCCATAATGTTCTTAAGCTACTAGATGATATGATCTACTAAAACAAGGGAGTCAACCAAGAAAACAAAGATAAGAAATCTAAGAGGCAAGAGAGCTGCAGTGGTCGTAAGAATGCACTTTGCAGCCCTCTAGCTACCGGGCATAGCTGATCAAAGACCTTAGCTGAGGTGCTTGCTCTGAAACCCATCCCAGCCCAGAGGATAGGTTCTCAGGACGCAGAGCAACAAGGAAAAGGCAAAACACAAATAGAAATCCCCAGGGTGACGGTAAAGGAAAAATTCAGCTGTGCAGCAAGCCTAGGAAGCAACCAGTCAAGACAAGTACAGAAGGAATGGCCACAGGAAGATAAAATTGACAGGAAATCTACTACATTTGAGTTATTAAGATGTTGTTTGCAATCTGGAAGAGAAAGAATTAGTGATAAATTACATAGAAATCTAAACAGAAAAATCATAATTTGTATGACAACCAAAACAAAAATTTGAACAAAGAATAATAAATATTCATAGTATACTAGATAACAACATCAAAAATTGTATTTAGTCATAGTAATGCAAATGTTAAGTATTGCTCTAACAAAAATTAATTAGTATTTTAGCAGTCACGGAGAATGGAAAGTGTGAGGGAGACAGGTGGAGAATATAGTAAGAGATTAATAGGTTGTATATGAAACAAATACCAAGAATGACAGGATAAGCATGTTACTTAGAAATATGGAAGTAAATATTATAAGAAAAAGCTAAAAGAATTAATATTATCATCTAGGGAGAAGAAATGGAGAGGGATACTGCTAATTATTTCATAATAATAAGATTTGTATTTTATGATTAAGCTATCTGTAACTTGGAAGCTTTAGATTCAAAATAATCATTGAGCAATACATTTTTTGTTGTTTTTGTTTTGTTTTTTGAAATAGAGATGGGGTCTTGCTGTGTTGCTTAAGCTGGTTTTGAACTTCTGTTCTCAAGCAATCCTCCCATCTCAGCCTCCCAAAGTGCTAGATTACAGGAATGAGCTACCACAATTGGCCAAAAAAGCAATTAAAAATTTTTTTAAAGCAATGAAATTGCAACAATTTTATAATAATATGTGAATATATAAAGCATTTTAAGAAATTAATAAGTCAAATAACACAATTAAACAAATGATTCATAAAATAACTAAAAATGTGAGTAACAATGTATTGTTGAAATTTTATCTGATTTTTTAAAATGAAAGTTTAAAAAATGAGACCATTTCTACATACACACTCAAGAGAATTGAAAACACAGATCTACACATAAACTTGAAATAAATATTCATGGTAGCATTATTTATAATAACTAAAAAGAAATAAGTCAAATGTGCATCAACTGATGAATGGATAAATAAAATGTGGTATCTCCACACAGTGGCATATTATTCAGCAACAAAGAATAAAGTATTGATACATGCTACAATACAGATGCATCTTGAAAACATTAACATTATGCTAAATGAAAAATACCAGTCACCTATTGTATGATTCCATTTTCATAAAATGTTCAAAATAGGCAAATCTATGGAAGCAGAAAATAGATTAGTGGTTGTCAGAGGCTAGGAAAAGGAAATAGGGAATAACTGCTAATGGGTATGGAGTCTATCTGAGGTTGTGAAAGTATTCTAAAATTAGTGTTAATGGTTGCCCAACTCTACAAATGCGTTAAAAGCACTGAGTTTTATATACTTGATCTCACTATAGCTGTTGTAAAACACATACAAAAATAAATAAATAAATAAAAATACAGAAACAATCCCAGCACTTTGGGAGGCCAAGGCAGGTGGATCGCAAAGTCAGGAGATCAAGACCATCCTGGCCAACATGGTGAAACCCCGACTCTACTAAAAATACAAAAATTGTGCTGGGCGTGGTAGTGCAAGCCTATAGTCCCAGCTACTCAGAAGGCTGAGGCAGAAGAATTGCTTGAACCCGGGAGGTGGAGGTTGCAGTGAGCTGAGATTATGCCACTGCACTCCAGCCTGGTGATAGAGTGAGATTCTATCTCAAAAAAAAAAAAAGTACAAAAAATTACAAAAACAAAGAAATGAGAAAGGCAGAAGAAAATAGTAAGATTAAGAAAGAAAGAAACAAAAGAAAAATTAAAAAAACACAATTCAAGCAAATGGATGTCATGGTTAAATGAGTGAAAAAAGTATAGAGATTTTTGTTCATGGGAGGATCACACACTGAAATTCACATCTCAGATCTGAACACAGTAAGTATAAGGATCATATTCCTTTTGTTCTGAAATTTCTGTATACAAAATATTCTATTTGGCAGAATAATTGCTACCAGAAAAAGTGCAAACAGCTCAAGATAGTGGCTAAACATACACACTTTTTAAGAGCTTACAGAATCTATTTCATCAACATAGAGAAGTAGGACTGTTTTCTACTTGGCTTGAAAAAGAACAAAGACTAAATGGGTGTTTTTTTGTTTTTTTTTTTTTTAAGAAACAAAGCTATTAAAGCCACTGGCTTAGCAAGTGGATACCATATTTCTAGGAGAATCTAGCTGGTCTACCCTAATGCAAAATATTTCATTGTTATTTATTTAGATTGCTTTCTAAATGTATGTACTATCTGAAGTGAGTAAGGTTTTCAAAGAGCTTTTTGCCAGATGAATTGGGAAGGCAAAAATAGCATCAAAGACCCAAAGATGCCTTAAGAGCATTACAAGAAAAAACTTGGAAGGTGTGCACAGCTAAGAAGCCAAGAGGAACTTTAATCCAAATAAATCATGAGCCAAAAGTATCATTTTTAAGTGGGAGAGAATGAAATCAGCCTCTTCCATAAAGCTAACTTGATGCTTTCCAGTTTATTTCCATGCCAAACCAGCTAGAAATTACGTGAGATTTCATTGACCACATTAGTTTTTAAATTATTTTTTAGTCAGTTTTATAAGTCAGAAATACACAAAAGGTAGTATTTATCCTACATAGTGCTTTAATTGACATATATTTGTTCTCAAAACATAGTTTATGTAACTTTTAAATCATTCATAAACCTTCATCTTTCAGTATGGATATCTAAAGAAACATCAGATAAAACACTAAGTATTCATGTGTTTAATTTTGAGACATGGTCTCACTCTGTCACTCAGGCTGGAGTGTAGCAATGTGAACTCAGTTCACTGCAGCCTCGACCTCCCTGGCTCAGGTAATCCTCCCACCTCAGCCTCCTGAGTAGCTGGGACTACAGGTGCCCACCACCACACCTGGCTAATTTTTATATTTTTGGCAAGATGGGATTTTGCCATGTTGCCCAGGCCAGTCTTGAACTCCCGGCTCAAGTGATCCACTTTGCCTCCCAAAGTACTGGAATTGCAGGCATGAGCCACAGCACCCAGCCAGAATACATTTAGTTTTAGGGTAAAATTCAACTTCCTAGTAATGAATTTTGTTGATATGCCCTTTTTTTTCTATTAGAACAATCCAATAAAAATAACAAGTGAAGGTTGAATTAATGTATGTAATCCAACAACAAATTATCCCCTAAAGGGAAAGCTGAGAAAGCTTCAGTTAGATCTTCAGTCAGTTTGTATTGAGGATCCACTTTATGTCAAGTCCTCATAAATTAAGGTACTGCAGATAATTTTTGAGAAGTAAGCAGTAGTGTGCAATCATGAGCAGCTTTTGAACAAGTTACAGAAATAATAACCATGAATAACTAAGCACTTACCACATGCCAGGCACTCTGCGAGGCACAGTACATGATAATCCCATTTCATGCTCTCAAAGACTTCCAATGTAGATAGAATATTTTCCTCTTTTAAAAGCTAAGAACAGGCTGGGTGCAGTGGCTCATGCCTGTAATCCCAACATTTTGAAAGGCTGAGGTGGGTGGATCACTTGAGGTCGGGAGTTCAAGACCAGCCTGGCCAGCATGGTAAAACCTGTCTCTACTAAAAATATAAAAATTAGCTGGGGGGTGATGGCGGGCCCCTATAGTCCCAGCTACTTGGAAGGCTGAGGCAGAAGAATCACTTGAACCTGAGAGGTAGGCTGATATCACACCACTGCACTCCATTCTGGGCAACAGAGTGAGGCTCTTTCTCAAAAAAAACAAACAATAAAAAAGAAGAGTGAAACATAGAGAGGTCAAGAAACTTGCCCAAAGACACACAGAAAGCATGGAAGGCTGAAGTTCAAAACTGGGAAATCTGACCCAGAACACACACTCTTTCTTAATTCCTTAATGCTGCTTCTTGAAACTCAGAATGAAATTTCTTTTGGAGTCATATTTCAGCTGTAACTAATCTCACAAGATAGTCCATAAAAGCCTGAAAACATGTCTAGGCAGTAGACTATAGGTACACAATCAAACTGTAATGACTAATGACCCAGTTCAGATAGAAAAAGAACTGGTAGCATATGGGGTGTTTTGTCTCTTTTTAGCAGCAGCCATTTACCTTGAAAAAATGCTTTCCAAACTTTATAAAGTTTGGAATAATAATCCTCTAGGCAAATGAAATCTTACGTAAAATACATAAGAGTAGAGCTGCTGTGATTTGTTCTGATTGAAAGCGGAGAGGAAAAGCCATACCCTCTTTTCTCCATTCTGCAAAGTAGACCCTGAGACACTTCCAAAAAATGCTACATTTCAAGGAAGATAGGCTGAAATCCATTGAAGTAGACAGAAGGATTGCTATAGGCCAATTGGATCTTATTTTCCCAAAATCACAGAACAAAGTATTTTATAATGTTCTTACAGACAAAATAGAAGAATACAGGTTGCAATACAGTACTGTTATGTGTAACAATAGATTTGTCCATCTAATGGAAAGTTTTTAGTATCATGCCAGAGGACTTTGTATCTGCATTTTTTATCAATAAATTGGATGAAGTCCTAGAAACTATGCCTAGGAAACAAAAAGAAAAATGGTGTAAAATCATCACCAAACATAGTCAAAGAGTGAACTGCAAGCACTTCAGAAGTATGCACTTTTCTTAATGCTGAATATTTTCCACAGAAATCCTTGTTGGTGAAACCTAGAGTACAAAATTAGACGCTCAAAGGAGTAAGGCATTCGAGACCTCATCTTATCCTTAATAGACCCAAACGTTAAGTCACCTTCATCCTTGCACAGTTAACTTTCCAGGTATGAATCCTGCATCCACTCACCCAACCCCATAAGACAGCAGTAATGGATTGCTCACAAGATCACAAAGAATGATAATACCAAAAATCAGAAAATGAAGCCAAGAAGCCACAATGGGCCAGGCACGGTGGCTCACACCTATAATCCCAGCACTTTGGGAGGCAAGCTGGGTGGATCACTGGAAGCCAGGAGTTCAAGACCAGCTTGGGCAACATGGCAAAACCCTGTCTCTACTAAAAATACAAAAATTAGCCAGGTACTGTGGTGTGTAGCTGTAGACTCAGCTGGAACCCAGAAGGCAGAGGTTGCAGTGAGCAGAGATGGTGCCACTGGACTCCAGCCTGGGCAACAGAACAAGGCTGTGTCAAAAAGAGAAAGGTGAGGAGAGGGGAGGGGAGGGGAGGGAAAAGAAAAGAGAAAGAAGAAAAGGCAAAAGTGAACTCCAAGCTAAATGGTCTAGAAACAGATACTAAAACCAGTGTGAAGAGCCAAGGTGTAAAAACCAGGGAGACAGGTGATAACTGATTCATGGGTCACAATAGTGTCGGCCAGATCTTTTGTTTTGCTATTAACTTTGCCAAATCAACCAACTTTAAACAATCACCTCCGGAGCTGAAATAGACACAATTTTTTCCAAGGTAGAGTAAACTGAGTATTTTCCTGGTTAACCCAATGGGAAATTGTAAAAAGTTCCAGGCTATTCTTGAAGTGAAAAGATTCTCTTTCGACCCCTAAGCACTCTTCCCAGTATGTTGATTACCAACTGACATTGATGTCTAAAGCAATCTAATGCTTTTCTAATCTATTTAGTTTTCTGTCTCAGATTAACAGAGCCAGATATGAGTGTTGTGTCCAAGACATGGCTTTAGCCAGCTAGTTTGTGAAAACAGGAAGTGGTGGAAGATGGGAAGATAACCATGGAAGAAAGTACTATAGTGGAAACATGCTGTGGTTTGAATGTGTCCCCTAACGTTCATGTATTGAAACTTAACCCCCAATGCAACAGTACTGAGGGGTGGGATCTTTAAGAGGTGATTAGGTCATGGACCTGGAGAGAGGGCTTACACCTGTAATCCCAGCACTTTGGGAGGCCAAGCCAGATAGATCACCTGAGGTCAGGAGTTTGATACCAGCCTGGCCAACATGATAAAACACTTTCTCTACTAAAAATACAAAAAAAGAAAAACTTAGGTGGGTGTGGTGGCAGGTACCAGTACTCCCAGCTACTTGGGAGGCTGAGACAGGGGAATCGCTTGAACCCAAGAAGTAGAGGTTGCAGTGAGCTGAGATACCACTACTGCACTCCAGCCTGGGTGACAGAGCAAGATTCTGTTTCAAAAAAAAAAAGAGGTGATTAGGTCATGATGGCTTTGCCCTCATGAGTGGATTAATGTTGTTAACTCAGGAGTAGGATCCCATTAAAAGGATGTGTTTGGTGCCTTTCCCTTTCTCTCTCATGCTTGCTTTTTTGATTTTCCTCCCTTTCACTACGAGATGATGCAGCAAGAAGGTCCTTACTAGATTCCAGTGCTTTGGTATTAGACCTCCCAGCCACCAGAACTGTGAGAAATAAATTTCTTTTCTTTATAAATTATCCAGATGGTGATATTCTGTTATAGCAAGACAAAATGGACTAAGATCATCATAGAGTTAGTGAATTCCACAAAAATTGAAAACCTAATCAATATCCAGTTGTTGTCTTTGTTGTTGTTGTTGTTGTTGTTTGAGATGGGAGTTTTGCTCTTATTACCCAGGTTGGAGTGCAATGGTGCAATCTCGGCTCACCGCAACCTCCGCCTCCTGGGTTCAGGCAATTCTCCTGCCTCAGCCTCCTGAGTAGCTGGGATTACAGGCATGCGCCACTATGCCCAGCAAATTTTTTGTATTTTTAGTAGAGACGGGGTTTCACCACGTTGACCTGGATGGTCTCGATCTCTTGACCTCGGGATCTACCCGCCTCGGCTTCCCAATGTTGTTGTTGTTTTATGGGAAGACAATGCTTGTATGTTGGAAAGAAAGACAAATAATGTCTCCCTCATTGCCCAGTAATAGTAATTCTATTTTGACCTTAAACTGTAAATGAAATGGAGAGGTCGGGCGAGGTGGCTTATGCCTATAATCCTAACATTTTGGAAGGCCAAGGCAGGAGGATTGCTTGAGCCCAGGAGGTTAAGACCAGCATGGGCAACATAGTAAGGCCTCATCTCTATTCCTTATTAAATAAATACATACATAAGTACCTAAATAAAACGGAGAACTAATGACTAAGATAGAAGAGACTAGAAAGTGATGAAGAAACAGAAATGAGAGATGGCCTCTTTTGGCCATGTTAAGTGGGTGCTGGTTAGACAGCCATGCAAAATGTTAAGTAGACATTTGAAAATACAATTTTGGAGATTCAGAAAGGGTTCAAAGCCAGGGATTTTATGTTATGTTTTGGAGACAAGGTCTCACACAATCCCATAGGCTGGAGTGCAGCAGCGTAATCCTAGCTCACTCCAGCCTCAAACTCCTGGGCTCAAATGATCTTCCCATCTCACCCTCCTTGATAGCTGGGACTAAAAGCACATGCCACCACAACTGGCTAATTTTCTTTTTAATTTTTACTTTTAGTAGAGATGAGGTTTCACTATGTTGCCAAGACTGGTCTCAAGTTCCTGAGCTCAAACATTCCTCCCACCTGAGCCTCTCAAAATGCTGGGATTAGAAGTGTGAACCACTGCACCTGGCCTAAAGCCAGAGATTTTTAAATTGGCATGTAGATGATATTTGCATTCTTCTAGTAATTGTATGGCTTACTTCATGTATGTCTGTAATCCACTGGAAATTGTAATACAATGTATGCTAGAGACACAGTCCTGATCACATTATTCCATTAATTCAATACTGTCAGTACTCTCCCTACCCTCCTACCCGCCACTTCCAGAATACTGTCCAGATTTCCTGTTCTGGCATTCAAAGCACTCAATTGTCTGGTCTGATTTTCTTTCCTGATCTATTTAACTGACATTATGCTTTTCCTACTGGTTTTCAAATTGTGCTCCAGTGAGTCCTAGGGGCTGTGTAAAGCCCTCTCAGAGCCATCTTGACATGAGGTAACAGAACAAACAGTGTTTCATCCCACTTCAAACACTAGAACTCTCCCTTCACCTGATTGACAGATTGATGCCTCCAAACGAGAATTTTACTGAAGAGGCTGGGCATGGTGTCTCACACCTGTAATCCCAGCACTTTGGGAAGCCAAGCCGCGTTAGTCACCTGAGGTCAGAAGTTCGAGACCAGCCTGGTCCAACGTGGTGAAACCCCCATCTCTACTAAAAATACAAAAATTAGCCAGGCATGGTGGCGGGTGCCTGTAATCCCAGCTACTCAGGAAGCTGAGGCAGGAGAATCTCTTGAACCTTGGAGGCAGAGGTTGCAGTAAGCCAAGACTGTGCCACTGCACTCCAGCCTGGGCAACAGAGCCAGAATCCATCTCAAAAAAAAAAAAAAATTGTTTTACTGAAAAGATTTAGTTGCTTTACTTATTTAATTATTTTTTCTTTTGTGATTGAGTCTGGCTCTGTTGCCCAGGCTGGAGTGCAGTGGCACAGTCTTGGCTCACTGCAACCTCTGCCTCCAAGGTTCAAGAGATTCTCCTGGCTCAACCTCCCAAGTAGCTGGGATTACAGGCATGCACCACCACACTCAGTTAATTTTTTTTTTTTTTTTTTGTATTTTTAGTAGAGATGGGGTTTCACCATGTTGGCCAGGCTGGTCTCGAACTCCTGACCTCAGGTGATCTGCCCACCTCAGCCTCCCAAAGCGCTGGGATTACAGGTGCAAGCCACCACATCTGGCTAGATTCAGTTGCAAAAAAAAAAAAAAAAAAGAACTCTCTCCTCTAGACTAAATGATACTCTTGAGCAAGTTTTACAGTGCCTATTTTTCATCTATTGAGTTCCATGGAAAACAGACTTTGAGACAGAGATCTGTGCACAAGAGGTTTATAGAGGAATGCTCTCCTGTAAAGAAATGAAGGAAGTAGAGTTATATAGAGGGAGATGTTGGAACTATGAAGAAGTTACAACAGAGATTCTAGTCAATCTTAGATGTCCAGGTGAGGTGAGGGTCAGCACTGTTCAGCCAGTGTATTCTGATTGCCCTGGGTAGGCAGTAGCATAAACTTAGGTGAAGGAGCTCACTTTGTGCACAGTTCCTGGAAACGGACTTAACCTTAAGCCATCCACAGTCCAAGATTCCATCATTTAAGCGAATGAGTGCCTTAGCTCTGAAGAGGGTTCCTGGTGGCACATCATAACATCTCCCCACTTCTTTGCATTTGCTCAGGCTATTGATTTTTCTCAAGGACATTTCCTACCACCTCTGATTCCTATCCACCCATTAAACCTAGCTCAAATGCTGTATCCTCCATTAAACACTTCTTGACTCTTGTAATTGTAAATAGCATTTTTCTCTTCTAAATTTCGAGCACTTTATATTCCTCTCATGGCATTACGACACTTACCTTGTTCCACCTTCCATAAGAGCTATTTTTTACTTCAATAAATTGAGAACTTTCAGTTACTCAGGGAATAACTAAGAACCAAGAATATGAAGTGATCAAAACAGATATGATCCTCTTTATGCTTTAAATAAATAAAAGTTTAAAAGTTCACAGTAATAAAAGAGTACATAGGATGGAAAATTAATTCAAATGAAGGTGTCAGGAAATGATCCTCTAGAGAAGTGATATGAAACCCAGTAGTAAAAAGCAGCTCAGTGAAGGGTCGAGGTAGGGATAAGGAGTGGAGTGTGTTCAAATAAGAGAGAGCAAGGCCAGGCACTGTGGCTCACGCCTGTAA
Source organism: Callithrix jacchus (assembly GCF_049354715.1). Taxonomy (NCBI): domain Eukaryota; kingdom Metazoa; phylum Chordata; class Mammalia; order Primates; family Cebidae; genus Callithrix; species Callithrix jacchus. Next base: position 37,626,271 of record NC_133511.1, on the reverse strand, counting down.
TCCCAGCACTTTGGGAGGCTGAGGTGGGCAGATCACTTGAGGTCAGGAGTTTGAGACCAGCCTAGCCAACAGGGTGAAGCCCCATCTCCACTAAAATTACAAAAATTAGCTGGGCATTGTGGTGCATGCCTGTAACCCCAACTACTCGGGAGGTTGAGGAGGGAAATTGCTTGAACCAGGAGGCAGAGGTTGCAGTGAGCTGGGATCATGCTACTGCACTCCAGCCTGGGCCACAGAGCAAGACTCCATCTCAAAAAAAAAAAAAAAAAAAGTAAGAAAGAGCAGCAAATGCTAAAGCTATCATATGTTGATCTCTTCTTATATGCCAGACATCATCTTAGGTGCAAGAGTTTCATTACTAAACAAAAGCAGAGGAAACATTCTTCCTCCTTGGAGCTTCCATCCTAGGACATAAAAGAACTTAATGTAACTAGAATTTACAGAATAAAAGGGAGAGTGGTGCAAGGTGGGACTAAACGGGTAGGTGGAGGCCAGACCACAAATGGCCTGATCAGGATTAAAGGATTTTAACGCCATAGACACGATTAGATTGTGTTTTTAACAACCTTTCTGGCTCTAGTTTACCTGTCCTGTTTCCCCTTCTGTATTTCTAGCTATTAGAAGTCTGCTCTGTACTTAATTTTCCTTTCAGAACATAAGGTCCCTTTGCAAATAATGACACCCAATACATAATAACAATGATTAACATTTGAGTGTTTTCTATGCACCAGAGACTGGGCTAAGCATGTTTCATGTATCAACCCATTAATCCTTACAACCCACCATGTCAGTTGGCTGGCCAAATGGAAGGAGGTATGTTTATTTGGAGCATAGGAAGCTGAACATACCTGAGAGTCTACAGATAGAGAGTATGTGTACGGTAGGGGGGGGGAGTAAGCAGTGGGTGAGAAAAAAATATCAAAATGCCACATACTCAGCTCCATATGCCTTTGCATCTTATTCAAACCATGTTTTTAAAAACATTCACAAGAACTGCAAAGCTAAGAAATATGTGGACAGGAAAACTGTGTGATCCTATTGCCGAAAAAAGACTGGTATACACATTTGCACGTCTCTAAAACTCTTATCCTAGCATCTGTGCTGACAGTTATTAAACTGTATGCCTAAAGAACATAATGAACCAATTTAGCAAAATTGCTGTGCTTTCTGAGGAACTGTTCATTAAAAATCAGAACAATCTCTTAAGGCATCAACAACAGCCCATCTCTCTCTCTCTCTCTGAAAAAATTAAAAACAAAAAAACCTTGGGAATGTGTTATCGGGGATCTCCAAAGAGATCTATCTGATTGAGGGACACTCCCCACACCCAGCCCACTAAAATTGCAACATACATGAAAGAAGACTCACCTGCAGCCTGAAAGTGGCTGTACCTTCCTGAATGAGAAGCTAGATAAACATTACACTTAAAAGAGGCACTAAGGAACAGTCACTGCCTGAGCCTTACAAGTATGTTCATAGTTCCAAATGAGACACAACGTAATGACCTGTGGCATCTTAGATGAGGAAAGGCAGATAAAAAAGATATGAGGACACGAAGTGCTTGGTCGTTCTTGTTAATATGGAACTTTGATCAGAATTCCATTTTAATATATGAGTGGGAAACGGCTTAATGATCCTTTTCTCCAAGCACTCCCAGCTCTTGGACTAAGTAAGTGTAGATTTATCTATAGGTTTACCCATGATTTGAAAAAAACATATAAATAAAAATCAAGAGCTATCCCCTTCCCATTAGAGCAGTAGTTCTGCTTATCGATTTCTCTAACTAGACCTCCTACTTTGTCTCTTTTGCATCTTCCTCCATCTCAGGCAATAGTTACAAGCCGTCACTGGGTCTTAGCCACCCGCCAACATCCACTCCCACCCCTTTGGTGCTGGAGGCGTGGCAGATTGATTGGAACAGGAAGTTGGGGTACGTTGCTTTGTAACATTTAATAAACTTTGTTTAAACTACAGTAAACCAAAAACAGGATTTTGCAATAAAAAGCATTTTTATAGAAAGCAAACAAAGACTAACATAAGTTGTGCCCAGCCATTAGGAAGGCAAAGAAACTGCTTTTCTTGACAGCCCTAGAAAGCTTTAAATTAATGTCAAAGACAGGAGTCCTGTCACAGAACAGAGAGACACGTTCCAGCCCCTACTTGTTTATATTTTCCTGGGGCCATAACTGCACCCCCACCCTATCCCCCTCCACCCCACCCCCACCCTAGCTGTCTTCAAGAAACAAAAGACAGTCCAGTTTAACCCTTTTCTTTACCACGAGGCTTTTTGGCTGCCAGCAGATACATTAATTACATCATGAACCACAGGCTGCTGCTGTGCTAAACAAAGTTAGTAAGGAAATAATAATGATATTCATGTAGTCAGCACATACCAGGCACTGTGATAAGCACATACAGACATTTCCTCAACACTTCTTGCAACAACCCAGATGAGGAGAGGAAATTGTGACAGAGAAGATAATTGGTCAATTACCTTTATACAACCAGTAAGTAACAAGGTAAAGAGCAGATGTGCTTCCCCATAAAATCTAAGTTTTAAATATAGCTAAAGCCTATAAAGTAAATTCATACATAACATCTCTATATGTGTATTTAAGTTAAAAGTAATGTATTATTATTATTTTGATTTTGTTTTTGTTTTTTTTGAGACAGAGTTTCGCTCTTGTTACCCAGGCTGGAGTGCAATGGCACGATCTCGGCTCACCGCAACCCCTGCCTCCTGGGTTCAAGCAATTCTCCTCAGCCTCAGCCTCCCGAGTAGTTGGGACTGCAGGCACGCGCCATCATGCCCAGCTAATTTTTTTTTTTTGTATTTTTAGTAGAGACAGTGTTTCACCTTGTTGACCAGGGTGGTCTCGATCTCTTAACCTCTTGATCCACCCACCTCAGCCTCCCAAAGTGCTGGGATTATAGGCCTGAGCCACTGTGCCCGGCCGTAATGTATTATTTTTTATAAATTCATTTATAAATAAATTACCCATAAATTGATTAATTTATAAAATGTTATTTATTTAAAGGCAATCTGTTTATTTTTTCTTGCTCTTGCGGCCCAGGCTGGAGAGCAATGGTGCAATCTCGGCTCACCACAAACTTCGTCTCCCGGGTCCAAGTGATTCTCCTGCCTCCGCCTCCCAAGTAGCTGAGATTACAGGCACCCACCACCACGCCCAGCTAATTTTTATATTTTTAGTAGAGACAGAGTTTCACCATGTTGGTCAGTCTGGTCTTGAACTCCTGACCTCGTGATCTGCCCACCTCAGTGCTGGGCAGATCCGCCTCCCAAAGTGCTGGGATTACAGGCATGAGCCACCATGCCCAGACAAAGGTAATCCTTAAAGCTTGTATTGTTTTAAATTAAATATTACGAGGAGCAAGTGTGCTTATGGTTAATCTTAATGCTTACAACAAAAATATAACCAATCAACTTTGTCAAATCAGTTGTATTTTTTACATCTATAATATAATATAGATCAGTAAAATTGGAATCATTGATTTATTTACTCAATAAATTTTTTGGAATCCTCTCCTGTGTGCCAGCCACTAAGAATACAATGTTGAACAGAATACTCAATATCTGACCTCTTAGATTACTGGCAAATGAGAGAGACAAACACTGAATACAGAAGCATACAAATATTTAAATAATTGCAAGCTGTTATAAGTGCTGTTGGGAACAAGTACATTGTTATGAGAGAATAACCAGAAAGACTAATATTGATTGGTGGTCAGAAAAGTCCCTGTAAAGAAATGACTTGTCACCTGAAACTTGAAGATGCATAGGAAGTAGTTAGGCTAAGAGTGAGAGGGAGGAGGGCATTCCAGGCAGGGGACAAACTTTGTGCCAAGGCCCTGAGCAAGAAAAGAGCTTGGCTTTTTCCAAGCTAGTGATTCTTAAGTAGGGAGCCAGGGAAAGAGACAGGAAATGAGATTGGAGAGAAAGACAATGTAAGCCATAGAGATTTTGTATTTTTACCTTATATGCAAGTGAAAATGCATTAAGAATTCTCAATAATATTGATACAGACAGGAGGCAGAGAAATACTGGGTAGAAAAAGGTGGTCCCTGGTGAGGGCTACACCCTCAAGCCTGGACCCACGGCCATAAATGAGAATATGCATTCCTGTTTTCCCACCTGAACGTTGCCTATTCCGAAACCACCCTGGTCCACCACACCCCCAACCCTGTACCCATAAAAACACCAAGCTCCAACTGGCAGAAGAGCAGAGCCACGCGCCAGAGAAGGAGAGACAGGAAGAAGCATCTGAATGTTGAGAGAAGAGGCAGCTGGACATCGGAGACTTCAGTTGGAGGGGGGTTCAGCTGAGGATGGCTGATTACCTTCTCACTCCATCCCTCTTAGCTCCCCATCCCACTAAGATCCACTTCCATTGCTCAATAAAACCCTCTGCATATACCACCCTTCAGTCTGTTCAAGTGGCCCAATTCTTCCTGGACGCCGGGCAAGGATTCAGCATGCACTGGGTGTGGGAACCCAAAAAGGCTGTCACATTGACCCTTCACTAAGCTGTTTAACACTTATGTCGACCACGGATGGCAAAGCTAAAAGAGCATTGTTTGTAACACATGCCCTCTAGGGCTCCAGAGGTCATCGATGAACCCTAGACGCTGCTGCAGGCCAGTACAGGGTTTGTCCCTGTCAGCACCCAAAGGCAGTTGTCCCAGTTCCTGTACCCACTCACCTGCATGCTCCCTGACTTGCAAGAGATTTGGGCTGAGCTCAGTGGCCAGTAAACAAGCCACATTCCTCACTGAAGTCCTGAGAGAGGTCGAAGGAACTCTCCCATCTCAGTGTCATTTTATAATCTACCAATTTTTAAAATAATTTATCATTTTTTAGGCCAGGCGCGGTGGCTCAAGCCTGTAATCCCAGCACTTTGGGAGGCCGAGGTGGGTGGATCTCGAGGTCAGGAGATCGAGACCATCCTGGTCAACATGGTAAAACCCCATCTCTACTAAAAAAACAAAAAAAAATTAGCTGGGCATGGTGGCGTGTGCCTGTAATCCCAGCTACTCAGGAGGCTGAGGCAGGAGAATTGCCTGAACCCAGGAGGTGGAGGTTGCAGTGAGCCGAGATTGCGCCATTGCACTCCAGCCTGGGTAACAAGAGCGAAACTCCGTCTCAAAAAAAAAAAAAAAAAATTATCATTTTTTAAAGTTCAATCAAGCTGGTGAATTCATAATGAATGTCAAGAAAGAAAGAGTAGAAAAGAGAGAACAGTTAGGAAGTTTTAGTTACAATCATCTAAGCAAAAAGATGATTGTAGCTTCCACTAAAGTAGCAGCAGTGGAGACAAGTGGAACCTGGAGAGAAGTGGATAGATTGTGTATACATTGAGATTATAGGATTTAGTGAGGAATTTGATATGGGAAAAGATAGCAAAGAGGTGGGACAAGCTGGAGTCAAAGAGAAGTCTCAGGTTTCGGAATTGCGCAATTGGGTAGATAGAAGTGTAGAATAGCTTAAAATAAGAGTCAAAGGGGCTAATATATACAGTGGATGGAAAGTGTCTAGACCAGTACTTCTCATTTAATATGTATTTGAATCACCTAAAGAGGCTTGTTAAAGTATAAATTCTGATTCGTGACATGAGGTCTGGGGTTGGGCAGAGGTTCTATGTTTTTACCAGTTCCTATATGATGTCAATGATGCTAGTCCATAGACGACATTTTGAGTGGCAAGGCTCTACTATAGAAACACCGTACACATAGGATTACAAACTTTTCAACAAAATATATACATTATTTTGAGACAGGGTCTTGCTCTGTCACTCAAGCTGGAGTACAGTGGTGTGATCAGAGCTCACTGCAGCCTTGACCTACCAGGTTCAAGCAATCCTCCTACACCAGCCTCCCAAATGTCTGGGACTATAAGCAAGCACCACTATGTCCAGCTAATTTTTAAATTTTTTTAGTAGAGATGAAGTGTCGATATGTGGCCAGGCTGGTCTCAAACTCCTGGGTTCAAGTTATCCTCCTGCCTTGGCCTCCCAAAGTGCTGGGATTACAGGTGTGAGCCACCTTGCACTACTGAAAATAATGTTTTAATTTAATCCTTATAATTTTATAAAAGATAGAATATTTTAATTATTATAAAAGAGAAACAGGGGAGTCGGGGGCTAGGGGAGGAATAGCATGGGGTGAGGGGGCTTGGGGAGGGATAGCCTTAGGAGAAATACCTAATGTATATGACGGGGTGATGAATGCAGCAAACCACCACCATGGCCTGTGTTTACCTATGTAACAAATCTGCATGATCTGCCCATGTACCCCAGACCTTAAAGTATAATAAATAAATAAAGAGAACATAATTTAAAAATAAAGAAGATTCTTTAATAGAATAGATTAATCAGAACATATATAACCTTTATTTTGCTCTTTTGGCCACAGATAAGGTGAAATTTTACCTTATGAGCCAAAGACACATGACTGTATCAACAATACAGAGGTTGGATTAAGGTGGAAAAATAAGAAAATGAGTTCTGGCTAAGCAACAAAAAGTCCAGAAGAATATATGCTTTATAAAATGCCACACTTTGTAAAATTCTGTCTGGGATAAGAGGCAATTTTTACTCTTTTGCTTGTTTTCTATCTTAAACATGTGTTACTTATACAAGCTTTCTTTTAAACTATAAAGATAATTGGAAGGTACTAAAAAACAAGAATACAGTGTCAAGACTGAATTAATAAAGGTTATCTAGAACATATGCCAGTCATGCATATTTGAATAAAAACCAACACCTAGAAAACTATCAATTTCCAGTAAAAATTTCCAGTTTCACTTAAAACTATACACTTGAAATCTAATCACAACATAATAAAAGTTATTCAAGTTTTTTATTTGTTTTTTTAGATGGAGTCTCACTTTGTCACCCCAGCAGGAGTGCAGTGGCTCATCTCGGCTCACTGCAACCTCCAACTCCTGGATTCAAGCAATTCTCCTGCCTCAGCCTCCTGAGTAACTGGGATGACAGGTGCCTGCCACCATGCCCGGGTAATTTTTGTATTTTTAGTAAAGATGAGGCTTCATTATGTTGGCCAGGCTGGTCTTGAACTCCTGACTTCAAGTGATCCACTCACCTCAGCCTCCCAAAGTGCTAGGATTACAGATGTGAGCCACCACGCCCAGCCAAAAGTTACTTTTGTGTAATGTAAAAAAAGAGGCAAAAAATTCCTAAAGTTAAATTAGAATCTGACACCCAAAATGAAAATAATTCTATGTTTTTGTTTTGTTTTTTAAAAATGCAAAGATCACATTCGTCAAACTTCATCACACTGTACTCTAAAATGTGTGCAGTTAATTGTATGTCAATTACATTTTCATAAAGTTGGAAAATTTTAGAAAAAATTAACTAAATACTATGTGCTTAGGTTCTATGGAAATTGGTTTTTTTAGGCCAGGCACAGTGGCTCACACCAGTAATCCTAGCACTTTGGGTTGCCAAGGCAGAAGGATCACTTGAGCCCAGGAGTTGGAGACTGGCTTGGGCAACATGACAAAACCGTGTCTCTACCAAAAAAAGACAAAAATTAGCCAGGCATGGTGGTACACACCTGTAGTCCCAGCTACTCAGGAGGCTAAAGTAGGAGGATCCTCTGAGCCTGGGGAGGTTGGGTCTGCAGTGGGCCTTGTTTGTGCCACTGCACTCCAATCTGGGTGACAGAGCAAGACTCCATCTAAAAAAAAAAAGTTTAGCAGTAAAAAATTAGAAAAACTTTTCAACTCATTTTAGGAGGTCAGAAAAACATGAATAGCAAAACTTGACAAGCATGTAACAGGTAAGGAAAATCACAAACCAATATCGCTCATGAACATAGAATCAAACATTTAAACAAGATATCACATTTAATACTGTGCTTTATAAAAAGAAAAATATAACAAAGTGGGGCTTATTCTATAAATACAAAGTTGGCTTAAAAGTAAATAAAACAAAACAAAACTTAATTTACTACATTAACAGAATAAAGAAGAAAAAACATATGGTCAATTTAGTAAATGTGGAAAAAAACTTTAACTCTTTTACATAATTTTTTAAATCTAAAAAAAATTGAAGCAAATTTTTCTCAATTTGCTAACAGGTATCAACTAAAACACCTATATTTTATACCCTATGTAATGATTAAAAATTTTAATCAAAAAATAAACATTAATAACCCAAAACTGAACATTTTTTGCTATGATGTTATTAACAAAGTGAGAACGTCCTCTATTACCACTTCTTTTTTAACATTATCCTGGACATCATAGCCAGTGCACCAAAGTAATTGGGGGCAGCTGGGTGGGAGGCACAAATATTAACCAAAATGAAATAAAGCTCTTCTTATAACCAGATACCACAATTATGTATATAGAAACTCCAAAAAAAAATCTACTAACAATCCATGAGAAATAAAAAGATAATTTAGCAAAGTCTCTGGATACAAGATCAATATACGAAATACATTGTGTAACTATATAATACAAATAGGAAAAAATAAATATTTAAAGTTTCACTTATAATGGCACCAAAAAATGCAATTTCTTTCTCCTTCTTTCTTTCTCTCTCTCTCTTTCTCTCTTTCTTTCTTTCTTTTTTGAGACAGAGTTTTACTTCATCACCCAGGCTGGAGTGCAGTGGTGTGATCTAGGCTCACTGGAACCCCCAACTCCCAGGTTCAAGTGATTCTCATTTCTCATGCCTCAGCCTCCCTCGTAGCTGGAATTACGGGCGTGTGCCACCACACCCAACTAATTTTTTTGTATTTCCAGTAGAGACAGGGTTTCACCATGTTGTCCAGACTGGTCTGGATTCCTGGCCTCAAGTGATCCGCCTGCCTCAGCCTCCCAATGTGCTGGGATTACAGACATGAGCTACTACTTCCGGCCTAACATGGGGTTTTGCAACCTTGTTACTATCAACACTTTGAGCCAGATCAGTCTTTGTTGTGTGGGCCTATTCTGTACGTTGCAGGATGTTTAGCAGGATAGCTGATCTCTATCCACTAGATGCCAACAGCCCTCACCACCTCAGCTGGGACAACTAAAAATATCTACAGACATTGTTAAATGTCCCCAAGGGAAGCAAAATTAACTGTGATTGAGAACCATTGATCTAATGAAAGATTATCAAGACTCTCCATTCAATACTATAAAACATAGTTGACAGAAATTAAAGATCTAAATAAATAGATATTTATCACAGTTTGGAAGACAATATTGTTACAAGGTTAATTCTCCCTAAATTCATCTAGATAGTCAATGCAATCCCAATCAAAATCCCATCAGATTTCTTTGATAGAAAATGATAAACCCAATTTGAAATTTATACAGAAACAAAGAGGCTATGCAAACAGCCTATGCAATCTTTTTTTTTCTTTTATGTGCAGGCTTGGAGCTGGATAGCCTGTGCAATCTTGAAGAAAAAGAATAACAAAGCTAGACAACATATACCACCAGATATTATGTCTTTTTTATAATCGTACAGTAATTAACACAATGTGGCATTTGTGTAAGGACAGTCCAATAAACAGAATAGAAGGACCAAACAGTCACTTGATTTTTTTTTTTTAAGTTCCACAGTAATTAGCTGGATTAGACATGGTCTTACCAATATAGAGCTGGGTCTATTGAAAAACTGTAGAGAAAGATTTAACTTTCAGCTTAAAAAATTATTTTGAGATGGATTATGGACATAAATGTGAGACTATCTTCATGACTTTGTTTAGGCAGAAATCAAACCTGACACGTAAAAGAGAAAATTAATAAATTCAACTTCATTAAAATTAAGAATTTCTGACCATCAAAGCCACAAGCAAGCTATAAGCAAAGAGTATGTTCGCTATATGTATATCTGGCAATGGGCTCATATTCATATTATATAAAAAGTTCCTAAATATTAGTAAGAAAAAGACTGACAATCCTTCTTCCTCATAATGGATAAAACACTCAAATGGGCACTTTTCTAAAGAAGATATCCAAATGGCCCAGCATATTACAAAGTTGCTCAGCAACATTAACTGTCAAGGAAATACAAATTAAAATCACAATAAAAAACTAATACAACCTCCCCAGAATGGCTAAAATTTTAAAAGACTGGCAATACTATGTGTTGGCAAGGATCTTGAGCAACCGAAAAATCTCATGCATTGCTGGTTGAAATGTAAACTAATCTTTAGAAAAAGTTTTGATAGTATGTAGTAAAACTAGACATACTTACACCATATAACTGAGCAATTCCAATCCTGGATATATTTCCAACAGAAATGGTGCATATGTCCATCCAAAGGCATACACAGCAATGTTCACAGCATAATAACCTCAAACTGGAAACAGCCCAGAAGGATAAATTGTAGTATGGTCAAGTAATAGAATACTAAACATCAGTGAAAAAAGAATGATTTCTCTCTCTCTCTGTTTCTTTTCTTTTTTTTTTTTTTTCTTTTTTGTACTTGCTCCCTGTTTCTTCTTCTGCTGTGCAGCTGCTGCTAAAAAATAATCAAGGTAATTTCTTAAGGGCTAGGGGAAAAGGAAAGAAAGCAACGAGATGGAAAAGAACTGTCTCCCCATTCTGAAGTCCAAATGCACTGCTATGAAGCAAAAATAAAAACTATAGAAACAGGTGGGGTGCAGTGGTTCACGCCTGTAATTCCGACATTTTGGGAAGCCGAGGTGGGCGGATCACTCCAGCTCAGGAGTTCAAGACCAACCTGGCCAACATGGGGAAACCCATGTCTACTAAAAATACCAAAACTTAGCCTGTAGTCCCAGATACTCAGGAGGCTGAGGCAGGAGAATCACTTGAACTCGGGAGGCGGAGGTTGCAGTGAGCCGAGATCGCGCCACTGCATTCCAGCCTGAGCGAAAAAGTGAGACTCCATCAAAAAAAAAAAAAAAAAAAAAACTGTAGAAACAAAGGCAATTTTCAATAGAAAATAAGAAAAGTGTGTTTTCTATTAAACAGCATGTTGTACCGGAACAAAAATGGTCTAAAAAATAAAAATAAACAACATGTTGTACCGGAACAAGAATCGTCTAAAAAATAAAAATAAAGAGCATGTTATAATATACCGTGTATGAAAACATTTTTTTTAGCCTTCAAATGTACATTAAAAAAAAAAGATGGTAAAAAAGAATAGTTTCCTAAGTAGCCACGCAGACATTTGTTTTCCAAAATAGATCAACCTAATTAATTCAGAATAATCTTTTCTTCAGAAACGTTTGAGTCATCAAACTTAGATAACTGTAAATCTGAAGTTATAGCTGTTGAGACTAGGACATTAACCCATGGTGAGTAATTATTAATAAAAGTTAATGTCAACAAGTATCGACTGGCAATTTGTCTCCATCCCCAACCCCTACTTTCCCTAACCGCCAAGCCCGGGGTGGGGGAGTGGGGGTGGCACAAGCTCTTGGGAAAGACAGGCAAACCTCTCTCTCTCTCTGCACCCGCTGCGGAGAGGAGGGAACCCATCGGTCCCTAGAGACGCGTGGCCCCGCCCCCGCAACGTCACGCCGACCCAACGGCCGCCGCGTCTCTATGGAAACAAGCCCTGCTTCCACGCAGCGGAGGGCACGATGGCTGCTGGGGAGTTCGGGGACTTGGGCGGCTACTATTTCAGGTTTCTGCCTCAGAAAACCTTCCAGTCTCTGAGCTCTCAGGAGATCACCAGCCGGCTCCGCCAGTGGTGAGGATTCGAGGCGCAGGGAGAGAAAAGCCCCCTTTGTCTTCGCGGCTGTGGAGACGCGGGGTGGGCGTCGAGCGAACCCACGCGGCTCGGCGCCATTCTGAGTGGACCGGAGTTTCCTGAGTGAACCCTGAGCCACGGGGCAGGGCGGATACTGCGGGTGGGATTGGTTAATGGTGCGCTCTGAGAGGGCACCAGCCCCAACATGACTTCTTTTTCCTCCTCTGCCCCAGGTCCATGCTGGGCAGAATCAAGGCGCAGGCGTTCAGCTTTGACCAGACATTTCAGGCCTATCGGAAGGATGATTTTGTTATGGTTAGTATGGGGGAGAGAGTTCCTTGGGTCTCTGCCGATTTAAACTCCCCCCGCCCCACGTTGGCATGGATTCTTGTGAACACAGCATTCCTTCGTGACGTCGTTTTCTTGGCTTTTGGGAATAATAAAAGGTGCAAATGATTTTTTTTTTGTTTTTGTTTTTGTTTTTTGAGACGGAGTCTCGCTCTTGTTACCCAGGCTGGAGTGCAATGGCGCGATCTCGGCTCACCGCAACCTCCGCCTCCTGGGTTCAGGCAATTCTCCTGCCTCAGCCTCCCGAGTAGCTGGGATTACAGGCACGCACCACCGTGCCCAGCTAATTTTTTGTATTTTTAGTAGAGACGGGGTTTCACCATGTTGACCAGGATGGCTCACCCGTTGTAAATTTTTTTATTTTATTTATTCTTTCTTTCTCCTTTCAGTGTCTTGTATCTTGCCTCAGAGAACTTTGCGGTTCTGGAAAATCGCACTTTCTCGAGATTAGTTTCTCTCTTTTTTATTTTTGTTCTTTATTTTATTTTATTTATTTTTTGAAACAAGGTCTTTCTCTGTCACTCAGATTGAGTGAGTGAAGTGCAGTGGCACCATCTCAGCTCACTGCAGCCTCGACCTCCCGGGCCCAAGTGATCTTCCCACCTCAACTTCCTGAGTACAGGGGACTACAGGTGCAGACCACCATGCCCAGCTAATTAAAAAAAATTTTTTTTCAAGGTGGGGTCTCACGATGTTGCCCAGGTTAGTCTTGAATCCCTGGGCTCAAGCAATTCGCTGAAAGTGCTAGGATTACATGTATGAGCCACCACCCTAGCCTCTCTTTTTAAATAGGCACACCTCATTTTAAAGTATTTTTATATATTATCACACAGCTTTATCACAATTTACTAGCTCCAAATTACTTTTGGTTTTTTTCTCAAAATCACACCCACTCTGAGAAATGGGCTTCAAGCTCTACCAGCAATTCCAAATGAGGAATTCCTCCAAAAAAAGTTTTAAGCAGTAGCACAGTGGCTTGAATAAGTCTTTTGACTGCTAGAGATGACCTTTTTTTTTTTTGAGACAGTCTTGCTTTGTTGCCTGGGCTAGAGTTCAGTTGCACTATCTCAGCTCACTGCAACCTGCGCCTCCTGGGTTCAAGTGATTCTCCTTCCTCAGCCTCCTGAGTAGCTGGGACTACAGGCTCACTATGCGCAGCTAATTTTTGTATTTTTAGTACAGACAGAGTTTCACCACGTTGGTCAGGCTGATCTTGAACTCCTGACCTCGTGATCAGCCCACCTTGGCCTCCCAAAGTGCTGGGATTACAGGTGTGAGCCAACATGCCCGGCTGCGATGACTGTTTTGAGAGAGGTAAAACTCACTTGAAAGTTTAAGTTTTGGTGTGTTTGTTAAAATTTAGTTCATTATTTTCAATCCTATTTTTTTTAATCCTCAATTAAATGGAAAATGTTATGGTTTGTGAAAATATCTTCATTCTCTGCCATTCATGTCCTTCATGCATTGACTATAGTTTATAGTTAGGCAGAACAAACACTTCCTGAAGGCTTATCATGTACTAGGAATTCCTTCCAGTGCTGGGGATACAAGGAGGAACAAGACAAGAGCTCAGCTTTCAAAGATTGTACAGGCCTTGGCAAGATTGCAATAAATGGGGAAAAAATCTGATTATTTCATATAGTGATAAGTGCAGTAAAGAAAATAAGAGGGAATGAGAAAAGAGAACATGAGGTAGAATTGTGTCATAGGTCTGGAGGTGAGAAGTCTTAAATCAAGGTGTTGTCAGGGCCATCATTCCTCTGAAACCTGTAGGGGAGAATCCATCCTTGCCTCTTCGGGGCTTCTGGCAGTTGCCAGCCACTGTTGGCATCCTTTGGCTTGCAGCTGCGGCACTTTCTTCTCTGCCTGTCAGTCCCATAGCCCTTTCCCTTCATGTGTCTGCATCTCTTTTCTTCTTATAGAGAGACATCAGTCATATTGAATTAAGGGTCCAGCATAACCTAGTCTTAATTACATCAGCAACAACCCTAATTCCAACTATGATCACTTTCTGACATTTCAGGAAGGATGTAAATTTTGGGGGCACACAACCCATAGCAGAGAGTAAATTGGTTAAATGTCTATCTCCCTTTCCCTAAGATAGTGGTACAGTGCCATTATATTATAATGCTACTGTTAATGACATGAAAAACATTTCTCAAATATTCATGGTTAGATTATTATCTCGTTTTTATTTTTCATTTATACCAGTACTATTTGTCTCTGTCTCTCTCTCTCTCTCTCTCTCTCTCTCTCTCTCTCTCTATATATATATATATATATATATATATATATTTCTTTTTTTTTTTTTTTTTTTTTTTTGAGACAGAGTCTTGTTCTGTTGCCCAGGCTAGAGCTCACTGCAACCCTCACCTCCCAGGTTCAAGCGATTCTCCTGCCTCAGCTTTCCAAATAGCTGGGATTACAGGCGCCTGCCACCGTGCCCAGCTAATTTTTGTACTTTTAGTAGAGGGAGGGTTTCACCATGCTGGCCAGGCTGGTCTTGAACTCCCGACCTCAGGCAGTCTGCCTGCCTTGGCCTTCCAAAGTGCTGGGATTACAGGAATGAGCCACTGTGCCCGGCCCAATTTTTTTAAAAGATCAGGATTTGAGGTCACTGAATTTTCGAGTACTATAAAAAGTTTAATATAATTCATTTATTCAATAAATATGTTGAATATTTACTGTGTCCCTCTAGAGAGTATTAAAAAGATGAAGAGACCTGATCCTAGCTTACACAGCATGTATAGTTGGGGTAGCTAGAAATGTTACCCAAAAAAAAAGGTCTGAGCCAGGGCATGGTGGCTCACAACTGTAATCCCAGCCCTTTGGGAGGCTGAGACAGGAGGATAATTTGAGCCCAGGAGTTTGAGACCAGCCTGGGCAACATAGTGAGACCCTGTCTCTATTTTTTTAAGAATTTTTAATTAGCTGGGCATGGTGGCATATACCTGTAGTCCTAGCTAGTTGGGGGTCTGAGGTGGAAGGATTACCTGAGCTGTGATCACGCCGCTGTGCTCTAGCCTGGGTAACAAAGTGAGAGACCCTGTCTTAAAAAAATAAAATTCTATATTACTTTATGTTTTTCCATAGCAGTAGTGACTCCAGCATGCACGGATTCAGCTATCAGCACTTTTTTTTTTTTGTTGTTGACTGAGTCTCACTCTGTTGCCAGGCTGGAGTGCAGTGGTGTGATCTCAGCTCACTGCAACCTCTGCCTCCCAGGTTCAAGCAGTTCTCCTGCCTCAGCCTCCCGAGTATCTGGGACTACAGGCATGAGCCACCACACCCAGCCAATTTTTGTATTTTTAGTAGAGACAGGGTTTCACCATGTTGGCCAGGATGTTCTCCATCTCTTGACCTCATGATCCGCCCGCCTCAGCCTCCAGAGTGCTGGGATTACAGGCGTGAGCCACTGCACCTGGCCTCAGCATTTTTTATATTACATTTATCATTAATCTTTACAACAATCTGGTAAGTGTGGTGTTCTGACTCCCATTTTATAGCTTAAAATTCAGAAAGGTTAAGTAATGTATGCAAAAACATCCAGCAAAGGGCAAAACCCAGCCGTTTTGACTCTAGATACCATGCTGTTTCTACTCCAAAACTCATAACTAACAGAGGGTATTTAAACTAGAATTCCAGATTTTGAATTTTCCCTTTCAATTCGAAAACAAATTATGTTCTAGATATGTATTTGTGAGATGATAAATGCATGGAAGGAAACATTTATCTGGCAGACATTTCTTTAGTTCCTAGGTCTGTATAGAGGAATAAACACAGTTAGAGTGAGGGAAATAACAAAAATTGTATTGCAGAGAGAGAAGTGATAAAATACATACCAGAGGCATAAGGTACTTAGATGGCAGAAAAGAGAAATGATCGTTTTTGAGTGAGGTGGCAGAAGAGCATTTACAAAAGACAAGACACTTGAGGTGGGGCCTGAAAGATGAGTAGGAATTTGTCAGGTAGATAAAGTGGCAGGAAAATGTTGGGGAGATGTGTGGGATAATATTTTAGAAGACCTTCAATGCCATGCAGAGAAATTTGGGCTTTATCTAACAAGGAGAAGATTTTAAGCAGGACATTAAATTTTAGAATATTGAGTTCACCTTGGCAGAAGTGTGGAGAGTGGGTTGTTAGGAATTAGTCAGGAAGTAGTGACACCAAATTGGAAACTGTTGTCCTCTAGACAGTTATATGATGATGTTGCTTGAGTACGAGTATGGCCTAGAGAGAGATTTAGGAGAAAGGCTTAAGGAATGGTAAGATATTGAGAGTAAAGGAGAGAGGGGCACATTTAGGATGACTCCCACGTTTCTGTCTTGGTTGACTGGAGTGGCTGATGATGCCTTTAAATGTGCAGGAAACAGAAGAATTACAAGGAAAATGAGTTCAGTTTTAGGTATGCTGAATTTGAGGTATGTACAAGTGGCAGTATTCTGGATAGTTGAATATAATGTTTAACTTTGGATGTCGAGAGAGAGCTCTGGGCTCAATATATACTGTTGACATCTTTACCATGGGACTAGGGATGATAAGGAGAATTTTCCACATAAACAACTGCAAGGAAGCTCCTTAATTTACAGAGCTTTCCTGGAAGCCTGCACAACACTTCTGCTTTTATCTCATGAACAGAACTTAGGCATATGAATAGAATTAATTTAGGCCTCCCGCATCCCAGGGAGGCTGGAAATGCAGACGAAGCTGAGCATATTGCTGTCCCAAATAAAATTGGGATTCCTTAAGGAAGAAAGAATTGATACTGGATCAGAAACCATCAGTCTCCCAGATAGATGATACAGTCAAATATATACTTAAATAATTTAGAAATATTGTGAGTCCAGTATGCATCCCAGATGTAAAAATTAAATTAATAAAAAAATTAAAAATAGAAAAACATCTTTTTTCCACTTTCACTTTTTAAAAAAATTTTATTTTTAATAGAGATGGAGTCTCACTCTGTTGCCCGGGTTGGTCTCAAACTCCCAGACTCAAGAAATTCTCCTGCCTCAGCCTCCCAAAGTGCTGGGATTACAGGTGTCAGCTATCACATCCAGCCCACTTTCACATTTTATGATAAAAGTTTATTTAAAGTTTTCACATGCATTTTGACATCAGTATCTTTGCTATTACTTTAACTAGTTTGGGAATCATCTTATGTTTTTTCAAAGCACAATCAACTTTCCTAAAGTTGAGATACAGAAAATCTCTTCTAATGCCTTACTGGAAATTGCATAACAAGCCAGAAATGCCATTTGTGTATTAGGACATTTTTTAAAAATTTACTTACTAGACATATAATTGTAATCTCAATAATGTAACTTGCATTGCTCTATTTAAGATTCCTTTACAAAGACTTATTTCCTTTGATTCTAGGTTAATTCACTGCAGACCAGTTGACCTTCAGCTCCATTTATAATAACATCTAACCTGTAACTGTTAGGTTAATAACCCCCAGGAATAATTACTACATCTGAATTAAATTTTCTTCAAAATATTCTTTCAGAAGGCCTAAAATGCATTCAAAACCAATATTAATTGAGGTTAATTCCAGTTTATGTATCTTTTTCTAAATGTACAATTGTATAAATTAAAATACTTGCATGAATATTCTTTAATTTGAAAGACCAGAAAGTCATAAAGCAACTTGCTTTTTGTCTAGAAATAACTTGGGGAAAATTTATCTTTTTATAATTGAGCATATATGATGTCTTTTTGAAAAAATATGTTTACCTTTAATTCTTCACCACTAGAATGTAATTTTTCACAACTAGAACAGGGACTGTGTCTTGCATAATAGAGACATTTGTAAATAATCCTCAGTTCACATCTCTTCTCCTTTCTCGTTAAATAGCATTTATTAAGTGATTTTTTAATGAAGATAAATCCAAGGAGTCATCTTCAATTCCCTATTTGTTTCTTCCTCCTAAGTAATGTTAAATCCTTCTACTTCTCCGCTGGGCGCGGTGGCTTAGGTCTGTAATCCCAGCACTCTGGGAGGCTGAGGCGGGTGGATCACGAGGTCAAGAGATCGAGACCATCCTGGGCAACACGGTGAAACTCCATCTCTACTAAAAATACAAAAAATTAGCAGGGCATGGTGGCGTGTGCCTGTAATCCCAGCTACTCAGGAGGCTGAGGCAAGAGAATTGCCTGAACCCAGGAGGCGGAGGTTGCGGTGAGCCGAGATCGCGCCATTGCACTCCAGCCTGGGTAACCAGCGAAACTCTGTCAAAAAAAAAAAAACATCCTTCTACTTCTCTGCCTCCCCACTTGCTATCTCCTTGACGGATGGGAATGTCAGCTCTTCAATGATTACAAAAGTATCCTTCCTTTTAACCAGTCTTTTTCCAGCCCTTCAATTCATTCTTTACACCGTAGCCAGGGTGAACTCTAAAAGTAGCTAGGCGTGGTGGCTCACACCTGTAATCCCAGCACTTTGGGAGGCTGAGGCAGGCAAATCACCTGAGGTCGGGAGTTCGAGACCAGCCTTACCAACATGGAGAAACCCCGTCTCAACTAAAAATACAAAATCAGCCAGGCGTTGTGGGCACGCACCTGTAATCCCAGCTACTCGTGAGGCTGAGGCAGAAGAATCACTTAAATCTTTGTGGCAGAGGTTGTGGTGAGCCAAGATCGCGCCATTGCACTCCAGCCTGGGCAACAAGCAAAACTCCATCTCAAAAAAAAACAACTTTAAGTGTGGCTGGTGCGGTGGCTCATGCCTGTAATCCCAGCTCTTTGGAAAGTCAGGACAAGAAAATCACTTGAAGTCAGGAATTGAGACCAGCTTGGGCAACAAAGTGAGACTCTGTATTATAAAATTATAAAAGCAAAAAGAAAACTTCAGTGTCTTCCCACTTCCCTTCGATCAAAATACTGATCGAGATCTAGATCAATTTTAGATCAAGATTAAAATTCTTCACTTGCTGGGCATGGTGGCTCATGCCTGTAATCCCAGCACTTTGGGAGGCCAAGGCAAGCGGATCACAAGGTCAGGAGTTCGAAGCCAGCCTGACCAACAGGGTGAAACCCCGTTTCTACTAAAAATACAAAAATTAGCCAGGCATGGTGGCACATACCTGTAATCTTAGCTACTCTGGAGGCTGAGGCAGGAGAATCGCTTGAACCTGGGAGGCGGTGGTTGCAGTGAGCTGAGATCGTGCCACTGCACTCCAGCCTGGGCAACAGATTGAGACTCTGTCTCAAAAAAAAGCAATTATTCACTTGACTACAAGGTAGATTTAACTACTCAGCCTTATCAGACCATTACTGCTTTTCTGGGTCACACCAGACCTCTTCCCTTTCCTTGAATGGAATGTACCATCCTTTCTCACCTTACAGCCTTCGAAGTTGCCTTTTTTTCTCCCTTAAAAAATGGCAATTCCAGTGGCATACTGGAATCAGTTTAGGAGAGCCTGATTGCTACTTTTTCAGGAATCTTTGTTTACTGGTTATTAAACTATTGGCAACCTGAAATCTATCATGGAAACAGGCAAATGCTACAATCAGGGCTTTTTGAGGGAGGATGGCCAATGGTTAAACATTTACTAGTATACCTCTTTGCCCGGCTAACTCCTACTCAACTTTCTGATGTAAAGCTAAATGTTCTTTTTTTAAAGTGGTAAAAAAAATTTTATTAAATCTCAATCCTTAAATTCTTAAGTACTTTTTTTATTATTATACTTTAATAAAAATTTCAATTAAAAAAGTACTTAAGAATTTAAGGATTGAGATTTACTCATAAGTGGGTGTTGAACAATGAGAACACATGGACACAGGAAGGGGAACTTCACACACCAGGGCCTGCTGGGGGGTGGAAGGGTCAGGGGTGGGATAGCAGTGGGTAGGGAGATTGGGGAGGGATAACATTAGGAGAAATACCTAAGTAGATGACAAAGGGATGGATGCAGCAAACCACCATGGAATGTGTATACCTGTGTAACAATCCTGCACACTCTGCACATGTTCCCACAACTTAAATGTTCTTTCTATAGTAACATTTCTTCCCAGTAGCATTAGATTGTGTCTGCCCATTATGTACTTTTTTGTAGTATTGGTAGCATGTTACACTTGCACTTTTTTATAGTATTGATGGCATGTTATTATTTCCTCCCTTACTATCTGCCTGCCCCTGAGGGCAGGCACTGTCCATTGGATTTTAGTATTATGAAGTCAAGGGTACTGTTCTTTAAGTGATAGGAGCAGGAGCCAGATAGAGAGGAATGAGAGGCTGGGCACGGTGGCTCATGCCTATAATCCCAGCACTTTGGGAGGCCGAGGCTGGTAGATCACGAAGGTCAAGAGATCGAGATCCTGGTCAACAAGGTGAAACACTGTCTCTATTAAAAATACAAAAATTAGCTGGGCATGGTGGCGCGTGCCTGTAGTCCCAGCTACTCAGGAGGCTAAGGAAGGAGAATTGCTTGAACCCGGGAGGCGAAGGTTGCGGTGAGCCAAGATCATGCCATTGCACTCCAGCCTGCATAACAAGAGTGAAACTCCATCTCAAAACAAAAAAAAAGAGAGAAAGAGGAACGAGAGGTAGATAAAAGAAGTGAAGCTGGGCTCAGTGGCTCACACCTGTAATCCCCACACTTTGGGAGGCTGAGATGGGCAGGTCGCCTCCATCTCAGGAGCTCAGGAGTTTGAGACCAGCGTGGCCAACATGGCAAAACGCTGTCTCTACTAAAAATACAAAAATTAACTGGGCATGGTGGCATGCTCCTGTAGTCCTAGCTACTCTGGAGGCTGAGGCAGGAGAATCAATTGAACCCAGGAGGTGGAGGCTGAAGTGAGCCAAGATCGCACCATTGCACTTCAGCCTGGACGACAGAGCGAGACTTTGTCTCCAAAAAAAAAAGAAGTGAGACAGTTTAGATTCCTCTCTCAAGAAGGTATTTAGGAAAAGTGAATGATCACTTGAAGAGAATGTTGAAAAAATGAAAATATTTATTGTAACAATTTAAACAACGAAGAATAATTCATAGAAAAAGTCAGTCTTACCCCAATCTACTTCTGCGTCCTACCCTCTCAACCCTCCTCTTACCACAAGTCTGTAACCACCACCTCTGAAGCAAATAGTTTGATGCTTATTCTTACAAACTTTTCTTTATGCTCATATAAATGTATAGAGGTTTTATTTTGTTTTATCATATGCATTACTTTTTTTTTTTTTTCCTTGAGATGTGGCCTCACTCTGTCACCCAGGCTGGAGTGCAATGGTGCGATCTCAGCTCACTGCAACCTCTGCTTCCCTGGGCTTTAGCAGATCTTCCTGCTCAGCCTCCTGAGTAGCTGGGCCACGGGTGCATACCACCACACCCAGCTAATTTTTTGTATTTTTAGTAGAGATGGGATTTTACCATGTTGCTCAGGCCGGTCTCAAATTCCTGAGCTCAAGTGAGCCACCTCAGCCTCCCAAAGGGCTGGGACTACAGGCATGAGGCACTGTGCCTGGCCATATTACTCTTAAATTACCCTTCTTTAACTGAAAGTATTTGTGGTTTTTCCTCAAAATCAATGCATAATTCTTTCAGCGGATGTTTATTTAATGAGTGTTATATGTTAGGCCCTATTCTAAGTCCTAGGACATAGCAGTGAATAAGAAAAACAGGACCCCTGCTCTTAGGGAGCTTACATTCTATTCTTATACTTTCTTTTCAATAGCTGCATTCTGTCTGATATAGATGTACTATATTTTGTTCAGCTATTTTTCTACTGATAAACATTGAAATTATTTCCAAGTTTTGACACTACAAACAGTACTATATTAAAACAAAAAAACTCCTTATACCCAAATCTTACTAACTGGTGGTTTCAGAACCGAAAAGTAGAGTTTGTTGCATGTTTTTATTGTTTAAGGTAATAGCAAATTACTTTCCTAAAGGATTATAAAGATTCATACTTCTGTCAGCAGCTTGTGAAAGTGCATATATTCTGGTACTCTCAGCAAAAGTTACCAGTCTTTTTAAATCTTGGCAATGTAATGGATAAAAGCATTTATTTCACTGCTCTTGAAATTGAGCATCTTTTCCTAAAGTTTATTGGATATTTGTGGGGTTTTTTTTGTTTATTTGTTTGTTTGTTTGGTTGGTTGGTTGTTTTTGTTTGTTTTTGAAATAGTCTCTCTCTGTTGCCCAAGCTGGAGTGCAGTGACACAATCTCAACTCACTACAACCTCTACCTCCCAGGTTCAAGCAATTCTCGTGCCTCAGCCTCCCTGGTGACTGGAATTACAGGAGTGTGCTACCATGTCCAGCTAATTTTTGTATTTTTTCAGTACAGACAGGGTTTCATCATGTTAGCCAGGCTGATCTTGAACTCCTGGCCTCAAATGATCCAGCCACCTTGGCATCCCAAAGTTCTGGGATTACAGGCCTGAGCCACTATACCCAGCCCTATTTTTATTTTGTATATGCCTATTTCTATCCTCAGTGACATGTGCCACCCTCAACCTTGTGATGATGTCAGCACATTACCCTCCTGACATGAAAAAATATATATATATAATAAAAAAGAGCTTTAGTTTCAAGCACCAGCAGCTGACTCAAGCTGAAAAGGCAGAAGAAAATTTAGGTTTGTCAGTTTTTCTTACATTGAGCTTTTTTTTTAACCACTAGAGATATCAGTTTCTCCCTCCTTTTAAACATACATATTGCAAATATTTTCTCTCGGTCTATTATTTTTCTTTTATTTATTGCTCTTCATGGGCATTATATTTTCTGGCTATCTAGCACCTTGTGAACACCTCTGCAATTTGGAGGTAACTTCTACCCTTTACTTTTGGAAAGTCCAAGTGAAACCTCCAAAATGCAAGGAGATTTTTTGCATCCAAAATATAACAAAATTTTGCCTCAGGAGTTTTCATTATTAAAATGTAAATTGTGAATGACTCATTTGTTTTATACGTCAAGATCAAGTATGACCAGCTGTGCCAGGCCTTCCCTGCATCTCATTCCTGGGAGTCTACTGCTGCTAGGTTTACAAACAGACTCATCAGTGCAAGACTGGAATTTTGAAGTGAGCAGCTTCAGGAAGGAGGCACACACAGAATTCATTTCACTGGCAAAGGTAGTGGCAGAGACCACTTTCAGGCCGAGCAGACCTGGCACGGCAATGGCCTTGATTAGAAAGGAGTAATGGTGATGTCTATGGCCATACCACCCTGAATGTTGGAAGCTAAGCAGCATTGGGGCTGGTTAGTACTTGATGTTTATGGCCACACCACCCTGAAAGTGCCTGATACTGAAAGCTAAGTATGGTTGGGCCTGATTAGTACTTGTATGGGAGAAAGTGTGGTGGTAGCTTCCTCTAGTGCTTGATGGGGCTGCAAGGTGACAGTTTCCTCATAAGGGCATTTCTGCATTTGATTTTGGATCATTCCTGGATCCAGTCTTCAGCCTGATGCCCTCCACTTCTGGAATATTTTGTGGACTCCCTGAGATGCTTCTAATAAATTTTCTTCGACCTTTTCAGCTTAGGTCAGCTGCTGGTGCCTAGAACTAAAGCTTTTTTTTGGGGGGATGGAGTCTCACTCTGTTGCCCAGGCTGGAGTGCAGTGGCGCAATCTCAGCTCACTACAACCTCCATCTCCTGGGTTCAAGCGATTCTCCTCTCAGCCTCCTAAGTAGCTGGGATCACAGTCATGCACAACTATGCCCAGCTGAGTTTTTATATTTTTAGTAGAGATGGGGTTTTACCATGTTAATCACCCTGGTTTTGAACTCCTGACCTCAGATGATCCACCTACCTTGGGCTCCCAAAGTGGTGCAATTACAGGCATGAGCCACTGCAGCCAGCTGCTCTTTTTAATGTATTTTTTTCTTTTTTTATGTCAGACTGACAATGTGCCAACATCATAACAAGGTTTGAGGGTGGCATATCTCACACATGCCTATGAACACCCAGTCATCATGCTCATAAACTACAAAAGGATCTGAAACTAAAACTCTTTACCTGCTTTGCTGTCTTTCGCCATGCATTAGATTTTTCATTTTTAGGAAGTTAGATTCTTCACTTTTTTACATGCCTCTTAGAAAGAATTAAATTGATGGTTACTTTTGGATTTAGATCTAGTATGTGAGTTGTTACTAAGGCAGTTCAGTAAGACTGAAGAAAAACAAAGTTTTCAAATATTATATAACCTCCTAATGTTTACTGTATATCATTATTTTCTAAATTAAGTTCCAAAGACATCTGTACTTAGACACACAATGTTCATACTATTCCAACTTGAATGTAATAAAACTTCATTTATTTATAAACTATTTATTACTTAGACATTTCAGCAATTAAAATTGTCCTTCCTATTTGAATTAAATGAGATTAGTTATTTTAATTTTTACTGTCATTTATAATGAAATATCTAACTTGTTCCCCTCAAATTTGTATTTTAGGCTTTTTTCAAAGACCCAAATGTTATTCCCAATTTGAAGTTACTTTCAGATTCTTCTGGACAATGGATTACATTAGGTAAATAAATTTTTCATCTTTTCAGGTAACTCTTTTACTATTATAACAAAATTTTGCCTCAGGAGTTTTTATTATTAAAATGTAAATTGTGAATGACTCATTTGTTTTATACGTCAAGATCAAGTATGACCAGCTGTGCCAGGCCTTCCCTGCATCTCATTCCTGGGAGTCTACTGCTGCTATCCTGGCTTAACACATAAAAGCAATTTTTCTCTCTTTTTATTCATATAAAAGTATTTATTGTATATTTTCCATGTACTCTCCTAGATGTAGGGAACATTAAGGTAAATAAGAAAACCTGTACTATAGGAACTTGATATGTTAAAGAGTGTGTGTGTGTGTGTGTGTGTGTGTGTATGTCTATGTGTGTACTAATGTGTCGAAGGTGCTACCATAGGAGTGTAGCCAAGGGCTGGGTGTGGTGGCTCACGCCTGTAATCTCAGCATTTTAGGAGGCTGAAGTGGGCAGATCACTTGAGTACAGGAGTTAAAGACCAGCCTGGCCAGCATGGAGAAACCCTGTCTCTACTGAAAATATAAAAATTAGCCAGGCATGGTGGTGAGCGTCTATAATCCCAGCTACTTAGTAGCTGAGGAAGGAGAATCAATTGCACCTGGGAGGCGGAGGGTTGCCATGAGCTGAGATTGTGCCACTGCCCTCCAGCCTGGGCCACAGAGCAAGTCTGTCTCAAAAAATAAAAAAAATTAAACAGTATGAGCAAGAGGAGGAGAGTGGTCAGTTCTGCCCCGAGAGAAAAGATCAGGTAAGATCTCAGTTGGGATGGGTACATGGATTTCTCACAGAATCAGCCAACCACAGGACTTTTTTTTTTTTTTGAGACAGGTGCAGTCTTGTCACCCAGGCAGGAGTGTAATGGTGCTTCCTGGGTTCAAGCAATTTTCATGTCTTAGCTTCCCCAATAGCTGGGATTACAGGCATGGGCCACTACACCTGGCTAATTTTTGTTTGTTTGTTTTTCTGAGGCTGGAGTGTAGTGTCATGATCTCAGCTCACTGCAACCTTCGTCTCCCGGGTTCAAGAGATTCTCCTGCCTCAGCCTCCGAGGTAGCCACCACACCCAGTTAATTTTTGTATTTTTAGTAGAGATGGTGTTTTGCCATGTTGGCCAAGCTGGTCTCAAACTCCTGACCTCAGGTAAATCCACCAGCCTCAGCCTCCCAAAGTGCTGGGATTACAGGCATGAACCACCACACTCAGCCTAATTTTTTTTTTTTTTAGTAGTGATAGGGTTTCACTATGTTGGCCAGCTGACCTTCCCAAGGTGCTGGGATTACAGACGTGGCATGAGCCACCCACTCCTGGCCCCACAGAACATTTTTTTTTTTAAGATGAAGTCTCCCTCTGTTGCCCAGGCTAGAGTGCAGTTGCACAATCTCGGCTCACTGCAACCTCCGCCTCCAGGGTTCAAGTGACTCTCCTGTCTCAGCCTCCTAAGTAACTGGGATACAAGTGTCCACCACGCCAGGCTAATTTTTTGTATTTTTAGTAGAGACTGGGTTTTACTGTGTTGGGCAGGCTGGTCTTGAATTCCTGACCTCAGGTGATCCACCCACCTCAGGGCTCCCAAAGTGCTGGGATTACAGATGTGAGCCACCGTACCTGGCCCCCACAGGACATTTTTAATAATAAAATATTAAATCATGGAGGAGAGAATCTTAAATTCTCAAAAGCTGAACTTTGTATAGGTTATATACATCTTTGTTTTTTTGTATATGTGCGGGTTTTTTCTTTTTTTTTTTTTTTAATTTTATTTTTTGAAATGGAGTCTCACTTGGTCACCCAGGCTAGAATGCAGTGGCATGATCTTGGCTCACTGCAACCTCCACCTTCCAGGTTCAAGGAATTCTTCTGCCTCAGCCTCGCAAGTAGCTGGGATTACAGGTGCCTGCCATGCCCAATATATTTTTGTATTTTTAGTAGAGACAAGGTTTCACCATGTTGGTCAGGCTAGTCTCGAACTCCTGACCTCAAGTGATCCACCCGCCTCAGTCTCCCAAAGTGGGATTACAGGTGTGAGCCACCATGCCTAGCTAGATTATATTATCATAATATATTATGAAAATACATTAAAAGAGCCAGAAATTTTAAGAAAATTACCCAAACACTTAAACACTTAGTAACACTCATTTAAATCCCTTCCATAACTCTCAGGTCAAGGAAGAAAGCAGAGTTAATAATAGACTATTTTGGGGAAAAAAATAGGAAAGCTATATTTTAAATTCTAGGTTAAGGTATCTTGGCAACAGAATGAATAAAAGCTCCATTTAGAAGGAGAGTCTGATTGGTGGTATGGATTTATACTCAAGAAAACAAATTGATTTTAAAGTTGGTGTTTTTTTGTTTGGGGATGTATTTTGGTAAGTTGCTACGTTATATTCTCATGGAAGTCTAGTACCTTTACACAAAAGTAACAAAGTATGAGTCAAGAACAAGATTACAAGCAGTTTATGATATTAGACTTAGTAGGTCACATTTTATTGTTTTTGGCTAAAGACTACTGCAAAATTTATAGAGCAAAAAGCTGGTACAACGTGATCTTCAGACTGCTTACAAAATTAAACTGAGTATCTGAGAAAATATATTTACCCGACTCAAAATTTTCAGAAGGAAATAATCAGAGCCACGTATCACAGTGTTTATAAAACATGTTTACAGTAACTCAAGTCAATCTATTTGAAAGATAAAGTTCACTGAAATAAGTGCTCAACCCTCTCCCCATATTAGTACATACACAAAATAGCACTAACTCTTCACTAATTTTTGAAAAAAAATTGCAAAAATAGGTTCAAAAATACCACATGTGCCTCATTTGATGCATTATAAATACTCTGAAAATAGGGCAGAGGAATAATAACACTCCATTTCAGAAGTGAAAATTCTAGTGGCTTGTTAGTACTCTTCCATTAGCTCATTTTTATCTCCTCTTACTTTTTCTTTTTCTGCTATACCCCTAACCCCTCTTACTTTCCTCTGGGGCCCTTTTAAAGCAAAATAAGCAGCTTTTTAAAATAGGTGAAGAGACATTCTTTTGGCAAGTGAACCCGTTCTAAAGAAAGTGATGATGGAACCTCCTTCACTGTGCTGCACTCCCTAAAGATTGCCAGTTGTCAGTGCTGTTTTATCCTCTCGGCCAGCCGCCATAGCTCCTATGTTTAGACACACTTTGTCGTTTTTTAATAACACATAATGGATGCTTCCTATGTGCTGAGCTAAGGGTATCATACACATTACTTCCTTTCATTCATAAAACAACTCAGGAGAGGTATTATTATATGTCACTATTTTACAAATGAATAGTCAGAGGCATAAGTTAAGTAATTTGTGCAGTTTGACACAGCTGAGTGAGCAGATTTGAGATGCAAATCCAGGCTCCAGAATTCAAGACCTTGACCACTCTACTCTCCTGCCTCTGTCACTTCCACGCTGATGGAGTTACCAGAAAAGTACTAACTTAAGACACCAAATAATAAGGAGGCATCCGGTGTATTATAATGCTAGTATTAGGGGAAAAATGTATTCTTTCTGTATGTGATGATAATGATGCATTACATACTTTATAAATGCTGGGGACATAATTTAATGACATTCCTACATAAAAAGATAGCATGTGCTATGGAGTGAGTTGTGCCCTAACCCCCAAATTCCTATGTTTAATCCCTAACCCTTCAATGTGATGGTTTTTGGAAATGGGGCATTTGTAAGATAATTAAGTTTAGATGAGGGCACAAAGGTGGGGCCCTCATGATGGGTTTAGTTCCTTTATAATAGGTAAAAACACTAGAGCTTGCCGTCTGCCATCTGGAGTACACAGAAGGCAGCTTTCTGCAAGCCAAGAAGAGTGCCTTCACCAGCAAATGAATCATCTGGACCTTGATCTTGGACTTTCTAGCCTTCAGAACTTTGAGAAATTAATGTCTGTTGTTTAAGCAACCCAGACTATGGCATTTTGTTATAGCAGCCCAAGCTGACTAAGACAGATCTTGGTACTGAGAAGTGAGGTGCTGCTATAACAAATACCTAAGAATGTGGAAGTAACTTTGGAACTAAATAATGAGTAGATGCTTGAGGTGTATGTATATGAACATTATGGGCAATTCTGGTGACACCTGCCATGGAAATAAGGAATATGCTATTGGAAACTGGGGTGATCTTTGTTATAAAGTGGCAAAGAACTTGGATAAATTGTTTTCTGTTGTTTATGGAAGGTAGAACTTGTGAGTGATGAAATTGGAGATTTAGCTGAGGAGATTTCTAAGCAAAGTGTTAAAGTAATATCTTGCTTATAGTAAAGTGTGAAAAAAGAGAGATGAATTGCAGAGGGAATTTTTAATAAAAAAAATGAACCAACATTTTAAGATCTGGAAAGTTTTCAACCTGTCCTTATTATAAAAAATGAGAAAGTTTATTCTGAAGAGAATACTGTTCAAAACACTGAACAGCCATTTGATAAAGAGATCACAGGTGTGACTCATGGACTTAATCAGCCATTTCAACAGAAGTCAGGAATAGAGATGGAATTACATCAGCAGCAAAGACTCTGCTAGTTTGAATTATAGGGGCCAAAAGAAATCAGATGAGATGAAGCAAGACTGTTGGACTTCTTAGATCCTACAAGACTGGACCATAGAGCTATTGGGCTGTGAACATGTGCTATTCGTCAAGAAAAGTTTAGAAAGACCCCGAAGCAATTCAGCTATCTTCAGGGCCATCAGGGCCAAGCCTCCATGTCAGCAGGCCAGATGGTCTCCAACCAAAGCCTTGGAGGCAGGCCACCCTGCAGAGCATGGGGGCTAAGTTGGCCCTGTGGAATCTTGGAGGTTGGGCCACCCAGAGTCTTCAGGGCTCTATAGCCACCAGGGTAAAGACTGCCACCCTATTGGGTCCAGAAGCAGAGTATCAAACCAAAGAAGATTATCCTTGAGCATTTAAGATCTAAAAGAATTTGCTTTTCTAAGTTAAGGGCTTGCTTGATACCTGTCACCCCTTTCTTATTTCCTGTTTCTCCCTTTTGGAATGAAAATGACTAGCTTATGTCTGTCCCACCTGTATATTTTGGAAACACATACCTCATCCTTCTTCACAGATTTACATCTGGAGAGGAATTTTGCCTTAGGATGAATCATACCACAAGTCTACCTATAGCCAATTTTTATATTTAGAAGAGATTTGGACTTTAGAGTTGATAGTCCACTCATTTCACTGGAATGAGTGAAAGTTTTGGGAGCAGGACAAGGTGGCTCACGCTTACAATCCCAAGGCTTTGAGAGGATCACTTGAGCCGGGCCTTTGAGACCAGCCTAAGCAAGGCAGCAAGACGCTGTCTCTACAAAAAATCATCTGGCCACGGTGGTGCACACCTGTAGTCCCAGCTATTTGGAAGACTGAGGCGGAAGGTTCACTTGAGCCCAGGAAGTTGAGGCCACAGTGAGCCATGATCACATCACCACACTCCAGCCTGGGTGACAGAGTGAGACCTTGTCTAAGAAAAAGAAAAGTTTGTGGGGCTATTGAAATGGAATGAATGTATTTTGCATGTGAGAAGAACATGAATTTGGGGTTCTAGTGGTGACAGACTCAGTGACTGAACTATGTCCTCCTTAGTTCATATTTCGAAGTTCCACGACCATCCTTCCCTCTGCTTCACTGAAACCCAATTATTTCCCAAAGGCCCCATTTCCAATTGCCATTACATTGAGGGTTAGAGCTTCAACATAGAGTTTGGTCCATAGAAAATGCTATTTTTATGTCTCAGTATATAAATTTTGAAGTGACAGAATTCAGTCCATAACAAATGCTATTGTCATGTCTCAGATTAAGTGGTTTGAATTTAATCACATTTTGTCACCATCCAAACTCTCCTTACACTCCCCAAATCAGAGCTAGGGTAGACTAATTAAAATGACATGCCCAGTGTCCATCCCTCATCTTGTATCCACTGACCAATCTTCAGAAACTATCAGGCTCTACACTGCTCTTGCTTTTGGTCTTTCAACATTCCTAGAACTCCTCTTATCAATTTCTGTGGTCTCCTTTTTTTGTTTATCTAAGCCCTCAGAGGATTTTACCTCTAAACAACGGAAGCTTCTTAACTTAGCAGCATAGCTTTTGCAATTACTGAGGCATACACAGTTCTTGGCTTCAGGCATCCTTCATGCCTCCACATAAGCCTAGCTCAGGACATAGAACAACAGGTCCTAGCATGACTCTCAAGTGGACAGCCGAAACAGGTAGTGTAAACATTCACCAGTATTACCCTTTTTAAGCACAAGCTACTTCTCAGGTCAGAGATCCAGCAAATGTATCCAGAGTACGGATACACCAAGGGCCACCACACCTTGGTTTACAATCTTAGAACTTTTGAACAAAAGAACACCACCTCCTTCTATCTAAGTGAGAGTGTGTGTGTATGTGTGTACATAGAGACTGATTCAGTGATTGATGGAGGTAATAATAAAAATATCCATTTTAATCTTTATGACTTTCTGTAATTTAATAGGACCTCTAGTAGCAGAAAATCCATTCCTGAATGATAAATTCAGGAAATAAGTGTGGGATAGGGGATGGAGGATGGGGAAAAAGTAGGTCTATAAGAGAAAAATAGACAAAATGCCATTATTTTGATTTTCTGTAATTCTGAATTTGTGATCATTTGATTAAGTCCTTATATGAAATTTACCTTCACTTGGAAAACTGTTTTTTGTAGTAAACACTATGAATGAGATCACAAGGGAGAAATTTTTTGTTTGTTTGTTTGAGATGGAGTCTCATTTGGTCGTCCAGGCTGGAGTGCAGTGGCACCATCTCAACTCTGTAAACTCTGCCTCCCAGGTTTACAGTGATTCTTCTGCCTCAGGCACCTGAGTAGCTGGAATTACAGGAGCCCGCCACCACATGCAACTAGTTTTTGTATTTTTATATTTTTAGTAGAGATGGGGTTTCACCAAGTTAGCCAGGCTGGTCTCGAACTCCTGACCTCAAGTGATTCACCTGCCTCGACCTTCCATAGTGCTGGGATTAAAGGGGTGACCCACCGCAGCCAGCCAAGAAATTTTTAAATGAAGAGAAAATGTGTTCAAGATATACTCAAGGACTTTACAAGTGCCCATCAATTAAAAGTTTT
This sequence comes from Callithrix jacchus, assembly GCF_049354715.1. NCBI lineage: Eukaryota > Metazoa > Chordata > Mammalia > Primates > Cebidae > Callithrix > Callithrix jacchus. The sequence continues at coordinate 37,594,601 of NC_133511.1, read as the reverse complement.
GTGGCTGGGCATGGTGGCTCATGCCTGTAATCCCTGCATTTTGGGAGGCCGAGGCGGACAGATTAGCTGAGGTTGGGAGTTCGAGACCAGTCTGACCAACATGGAGAAACCCCATCTCTATTAAAAAAATACAAAATTAGCCAGGCGTGGTGGCGCATGCCTGTAATCCCAGCTACTCAGAAGACTGAAGCAGGAAAATCACTTGAATCTGGGAGGCAGAGATTGTGGTGAACCAAGATTACACCATTGCACTCCAGCCTGGGCAACAAGAGTGAAACTCTGTCTCAAAAAAAAAAAAAAACTGTGAGTTGTACATCATTAAGCATAATATCAATCCAAAATCATACAAAGCAATTCCTATGCTTTTATAGGCAATTCTGATAATATATGCGTTAAGAATTCTCTACTACATTTTTTTAATGTATTTCATTTTTAAGTATTCGTCTAGTTGTCTAGTCCTGAAATGGAGAGATTTTGTTATAAACTCATTTTTTTTTTTTTTGAGACAGAGTTTCTGTTGCCCAGACTGGAGTGCAGTGGCACAATCTTGGCTCACTGCAACCTCCACCCCTTCCCCAGGTTCAAGCAGTTCTCCTGCCTCAGCTTCCTTAGTAGCTGGGATTCAGGCATGTGCTTCCACACCTGGCTAATTTTTGTATTTTTAGTAGAGATGGGGTTTTACCTTGTTGGCCAGGCTAGTCTTGAACTCCTGACATCAAGTGATCTGCCCTCCTTGGCCTCCAAAGTGCTTGAATTACAGGCATGAGCCACCACGCATGGCATAAACTCTTAATGATTAACAGAAATGAAGAAGCTGCAAAATAAGAATTTAATAAAATTCATAAACTAATATATATTTTAAATATATAAAAAATGTCATATTTCTTAACTTCTTAGAATTTCTGCATAGTGATTTATTTTGGAAATAGTTGAGAATACCAAATTAATTTTTCTATCTCCATTCTTATATCTTTTTTCAGGAACTGAAGTGAAAAAAATTGAAGCTATAAATGTTCCTTGCACACAGCTTTCAATGTCATTTTTTCATCGGTTATATGATGAAGATATTGTACGAGACAATGGACATATTGTTAAATGTTTAGATTCTTTTTGTGATCCATTTCTCATTTCTGATGAGTTACGAAGAGTAAGTACAGAATTTTAAAAATTCACAGTGGAATTTTATTTCAGGAAATGCAAAAATGTCGAAACCTTTTTCCTGCTTAAAGCATAAAATACCTTCTCATAAAATAACTTTTATTTATAAATAATGATCAGTAATACTAACACTGGTAGATTTCTACTTAGATGCACTTTAGCCATCGATTTAATTATTTGTGTATTTCAGTAATTCTCAAATAGGTGCTACTAACATCTGATAGGTAGAGATGCTGCTAAACATCATATAACTCACAAGACAGTCACGAGAAGGTCATCTGGCTCAAAATGTCTGTAGTGCTGAAGTAGGGAAATCCTGGCCTATTTAATAAGGTATTTTTGTTCAATGTGGGCTTTTAAATTTACCAGATGAATATTAAAAACATCCCTGGGCTGGGCATGGCAGCTCATGCTTGTAATTTCAGCAGTTTGGGAGGCTGAGGTAGATGGTTTGAACCCAGGAGTTCAAGACCAGCCTCGGCAACATGGCAAAACCCTCTCCACAAAAACTACGAAAATTAGCTGGAGCTGGTGGCTCTCACCTGTAGTCCCAGCTGCTCGGAAGGCTGAAGTGAGAGGATTGCTTGAGTTTGGGAGATCAAGGCTGCAGTGAGCTGTTATCATGCCACTGCATTCCAACCTGGGCGGCAGTGCAAGACCTTGTCTCAAAAATAAAATTAGATAAATACAAACATCCCAGGAGTAAAAGAATCTTTTTATCTCGTTGCTGATAACAACAAAGCCATTGGATTAACTAAATTCAATTTTGTTTTAGTGAAAGGTACACTGAACTTGGAATTAAAATATATAGATTGTTTACCTGATTCCTGATTTATTATTTAGAAGATAATAATCATAGGCAAATTTCTCAATCTCTTAAACCTCAAGATCTTATCTATACAACATGAAGATGAAAATGCCCATTCTACTTTTCTACCTTCTTCCTAAAATCACTAAGAAAATGAATTGAGGAAGCATTTAAATGTACTTTTTAGAAAGTATTAAATGCTGTTAACATGAAATGCCAGCTTGGCCAACAAAATAAGACCCCCATCTCTACAAAAACATGAAGAAATAAGCTAGGTGCAGTGGAGTGCACCTGTAGTTCCAGCTACTCAGGAAACTGAGGTGGGAAGAGCGCTTGAGCCCAGGAGTTTGAGCCTGCTGTGTGCTATGATTGTGCCACTGCACCCCAGTCTGGGCAACAGAGTAAGACCTTGTCTCTAAAAAAAATAAAAAATAAACTGTATTATTGATATTATCAGTTATAATTATTGATAGTATTAAAGTAGTTAAAAATGAGGGGCTTTCATGTCAAATAGTCATATGCTCTAATCCTGGCTTTGTCACTTAATAACTGATCCTTAACTTCTGTAAGTCTCAGTTTCTTCATCTGTAAAATGGGCATAGTTTAAGATTGATGTAAGCTAATGTACTTACTGTGCTTAGCACAGTGGCTGGTGCTTAGTAAGTTTTCCATAATATTAACTACTACTAATTACTACTGTCACTATTGTCCTCAATTAAGAGACAACAGAGATGTACAAGTCTGATATATTACAAATCCAGATAGGAATGAACTAGAAAAGCTACTGATCCATCATTCTGGCCACAGGAATCTTGTCTGTAGGAGAAAAGGAGGCATCCAACCAGTCTACACTAGGGCAATACCTAAAAGCACTCATTAACTTAAAGAAGAAAATCAAATTAACTTACTGAGAATACCCAAACACACACAATTGAATGAGACTACATATTGTTTGCTCTTTAGGTAAATGAAGTATATCTAACATGAGATAATATAAATACTATACATGGCCTGGCACGGTGGCTCATACCTGTAATCCCAGCACTTGGGAGGCTAAGGCAGACAAATCATCTGAGGTCAGGAGTTCGAGACCAGCCTGGCCAATATGACAAAACCCTGTCTCTACTAAAAATACGAAAAATAGCCAGGTGTGATGGCAGACACCTGTAATCCCAGCTACTTGGGAGGCTGAGGTATGAGAATTCCTTCAACTTGGGAGGCAGAGGTTGCAGTGAGCTAAGATCATGCCACTGCACTCCAGCCTGGGCAAAAGAGCAAGATTTCGTCTCAAAAGAAAAAATTAAACAAAGGGGGCCAGGCGCGGTGGCTGAAGCCTGTAATCCCAGCACTTTGGGAGGCCGAGGCAGGTGGATCACGAGGTCAAGAGATCAAGACCATCCTGGTCAACATGGTGAAACCCCGTCTCTACTGAAAATACAAAAAATTAGCTAGGCATGGTGGCACGTACCTGTAATCCCAGCTATTCAGGAGGCTGAGGCAGGAGAATCGCCTAAACCCAGGAGGCGGAGGTTGCGGTGAGCCAAGATCACGCCATTGCACTCCAGCCTGGGTAACAAGAGCGAAACTCCATCTCAGAAAAAAAAGAAAAAATTAAACCAAACAAAATAAAAAGTACTATGTAGTAGGGATCTGATATTAATTTCTACTTCTCCTTACCAAGGATTGGAAATTATTATGCAGGAAATGTTTGGTCTGGGTTTGCCTCCTTTTGGATACTACTGTCAGCTCTTTTCTCTCACACTGTTCTCTGCCATAAGGGTCTAAAGGCCCTACCTCTAATTTCAGATAATTCCCTTCACTTCTACAGAAAGAGCATCATCAGTGGACATTTTTCTTTTTTTTGAGATGGAGTTTCGCTCTTGTGTCCCAGGACAGAGTGGCGCAATCTTGGCTCACCGCAACCTCAGCCTCCCAGGTTGAAGAAATCCTCCTGCCTCAGCCTCCCAAGTAGCTGGAATTACAGGCGCACACCACCGCACCTGGCTAATTTTCTATTTTTAGTAGAGAAGAGGTTTCTCCATGTTGGTCAGGCTGGTCTGGAACTCTCGACATTGGGTGATCCACCTGCCTCAGCCTCCCAGAGTGCTGGCATTATAGACGTTAGCCCCCGTGCCCAGCCAGTGGACATTTTTTTTAAATAAGAAGGATTAGTTTTCCAACAAAATACTCTGCAAAACTGCTTGCTGCCTGTCTTATTTGTTGCCATGAATAGCACCTCTATTCTTGAAATGCTGGAGCTCAGTGTTTTTCTACTAGTTGCCTGTATTGCTTGCTCTTGAGTTCATGGTTACTCTGTGGCAACAGGGAGGAAAGGCTTTTAACTTAGTTGCTTTCTGGCTGATTAAAAAAAAAAGAAGTAACAATCAGCCTGAGCCTGAACTAAAAAGGGTCCCCCATTGTGCAGCACTACAAAGTCTATTGGCTCACTGTAATGTAAGAACTAATAACAACTTGTTTCCTGACTGTGACTCAGAAGTTTGACCAGCTGTCTAAGAGCTACATAGCTGAAGAGATCTGTATGAAGGCAGAGGGAGAAAAGCCATAGAATTTTAGGTTTTCACATTCATTCCAATTTTTTTTTTTAATTACTGTATTTTTTTAAATTACACAGCCTAGCCGGGCATGGTGGCTCATGCCTGTAATCCTAGCACTTTGGAAGGCAGAGGCAGGTGGATCACTTAAGGCCAAGAGTACGAGATTAGCCTGGCCAACATGGTGAAAACCCATCTCTAGTAAAAATACAAAAAATAGCCGGGCATGGTGGCAGGCTCCTGTAATACCAGCTACTGGGGAAGCTGAGGCAGGAGAATCACTTGAACCCATGAGGCAGAGGTTGCAGTGAGCCAAGATGGGGCCATTGGACTCCAGCCTGGGCAACAAGAGCAAGACTCCATCTCACAAAAAAAAAAAAAAAAATTAGCCAGGCATGCTTCAATGTGCCTGTAATCCCAGCTACTAGGGAGGCTGAGGCAGGAGAATTGCCTGAACCCAGGAAGTGGAGGTTGCAGTGAGCCGAGATCACGCCATTGCGCTCCAGCCTGGGTAACAAGAGCGAAACTGTCTCAAAACAAACAAACAAACAAACAAAAAATTAGCTGGGCGCTGTGGCTCATGCCTATAATCCCAGCAGTTTGGGAGGCTGAAGCGGGTGGATCACGAGGTCAAGAGATCGAGACCATCCTGGTCAACAAGGTGAAACCCCATCTCTACTAAAAATACAAAAATTAGCTGGGCATGGTGGTGCACACCTGTAGTCCCAGCTACTCAGGAGGCTAAGGCAGGAGAATTGCTTGAACCCAGAAGGCGGAGGTTGCGGTGAGCCGGGATCATGCTATTGCACTCCAGCCTGGGTAACAAGAGCGAAACTCCGTCTCAAAAAAAAAAAAAATTAGTTGGTCTTAATGGTGTGTACCTATAGTCCTAGCTACTCGGGAGGTTGAGGTGGGAGGATTGCTTGAACCCAGGAAGTTGAGGCTGCAGTGAGCCAAGATGGCACCATTGCACTCCAGCCTGGGTGACAGAGACCCTGTCTTCCCTACTCCCCAAAGATTGCACAGCCTAATCAGTTCAATATTTGAGAGTATTCATGTAAGAAATGTGTTAACTATTCACTCCTAAGTACTTTATTCACCTTTCTCTTAAGCCAGATATTTAGGTAGTTGCAAATATGGGCCTCAATAACACATCATTTTCTTTTCTTTCTTTTTTTTCTTTTTTCTTTTTTTTTTTTTTGAGATAGAGTCTCATACTGTTGCTCAGGCTGTAGTGCAGTGGCGCAATCTCAGCTCGCTGGATTCAAGCAGTTCTGTCTGGATTCTGGATTCAATTCACTGCCTCCTGGATTCAAGCAGTTCTGTCTCAACCTCCCAAGTAGCTGGGACTACAGGTGTGTGCCATCACACCCAGCTAATTTTTTTGTATTTTTGGTAGAGACAGGGTTTCACCATGTTGGTCATGATGATCTTGATCTCCTGACCTTGTGGTCTGCCCGCCTTGGCCTCCCAAAGTGCTGGGATTACAGGCATGAGCCACCGTGCCCAGCCAACACATCATTTTCTTACAGAGGGAGGGAGGGAAGGAGGGGAAGGAAGGAAATGGAGATGTGCAAGTGGTATGTGTGGCACATCCAGAGAGCAATTAAGTATGGACTGCTTTCCCTTACCTATCTTTTCCTAGACATACATAACCTTGGTTTTCATCAAGGCATTATAAACAAACTGTGTATGGACAACATCATCAAATTGGGTTTTTTAAATACCTCTTATACATAATGACCTGTGGTTAGTTTTCTGTAGAGATTGTAAACGAGCTTAATCAATTTCCATAATTAAGTACACTTGCTATTACACAGTGATTGTTGTATAATTCATTGTATTTCCCTCCTTCCCTTGTGTGGTAGTGTTGTTACGTACAATTTTGGTAGCCTTTCTCCATCTAGAGTTCCTTTGTTTGTTTATTTATTTTAGTATCTATTTCGTTTATTTGTGCACTGGTATCTACTATTTTCTTGTACTATAGGTTTGTTCTTGCTTTTTTAGTTTCTTGAGGTGCATCATTAGATTTTTTGAAGTCTTAGTACTTTTTTGATGTAGGCATTTATTGCTGTAAACTTCTCTTTTAGCACTGTTTTTGCTGTATTCCATTGGTATGGGTATATTATGTTTCCATTTTTATTTGTTCAAGAAAGTTTGAATTTTTCTTCTTAATTTGTTTATTGACTCACTGGTCATTCAGGAGTATGTTGTTGGTTCTCATGTATTTGTATAGTTTCCAAAATTCCTTTTGTTATTGATTTCTAGTTTTATTCCATTGTGATATGAGAAGATAGTTGGTATGTTTTCAGTTTTTTAAGTGTGTTGAGACTTGTTTTGTGACTCAACATATGGTCTATCCTGAAGAATGTGCCATGTGCTGATGAGAACTTGTATTTTGCAGCTGTTGGATAAAATGTTCTGTAGATGTCTAATAGGTCTATTTGGTCTAAAGTGCAGTTTAAATTCAGTGTTCATTTATTAATTTTTCTGTCTAGATGATCTGTCTAATGTGAAGAGTAGGGTGCTGAATTTCCCAACTATTATTATATTAAAGTCTATCTCTTCTGTTAGCTCTAATAATATTTGCTTTATATATCTATGTCTGCTGCTGTTGGATGTATGCGTATTTAGAATATCCTCTTGATGAATTGACCCCATTAGCATTCTTTCTCTTTTTACTGTTTTGTTTACAGGACAAGTGAGTTTGCTATGGGCAACATATAGTTAGTTGGATCATGTTTTTTTTTTTTTAATTCACTCACCCAGTTTATAAATTTTAAGTGAAAAATTCAGTCTATATATATTCAAGGTTATTATTGATTTGTGAAGACATATTCTTGTCATTTTGTTAATTTTTTTGGTTATTTTTTATATCTTTTGTTCCTTTTTCTCTTTTCATTTATCTTTGGGGTTTGGTAATTTTCTGTAGTGGTAATATTTGAATCCTTTCTCTGTGTTTTCAAATTTTGCTTTCAGGTGTAGATCTCCCTTAAGCGTTTCTTACAGGGCAGGCCTAGTGATGATGAATTCGCTTGTCTAGGAAAGACTTTATCTTTCATTTATGGAGGATAATTTTGCTGCATGTAGTATTTTTGGCTGCCATTTTTTTTTTTTTTGAAATGAAGTTTTGCTATTGTTACCCAGGCTGGAGTACAATGGCGCGATCTCAGCTCACTGCAACCTCTGCCTCCTGGGTTCAAGCAATTCTCCTGCCTCAGCCTCCCGAGTAGCTGGGACTACAGGCACGCACCACCATGCCCAGCTAATTTTTGTATTTTTTAGTAGACACGGGGTTTCACCTTGTTGACCAGGATGGTCTTGATCTCTTGACCTGGTGATCCACCCACCTCGGCCTCCCAAAGTGCTGGGATTATAGGCGTGAGCCACCGCTCCTGGCCCTGCTGCCAGTTTTTTTCTTTGTTTTCTCTCTCAGCATTTTGAATCATCCCATCCTCTCCTGGCCTGTAAGGTTTCTGTTGAGAAATCCATTATGAGTCAATTGAGGGTTTCCTTATATGTGACTAGACACTTTTATCTTGCTGTTTTTAGAATTCTTTTTCTTTAATTCTTGATGGTCTGATGATAATGTACCTTCAGGACCTTTTGGATTGTACTTATTTGGGAATCTTTAAGGTTCCTGTATATAGTCATCTAAATTTCTTGTTAGAATTGAAAAGTTTTCAGCTATTATTTTGTTAAATAGATTTATTTATGCCTTTGGGCTTCTCTTCACCTTCTGGAATCCTCATAATTAAAAACTGTGTTTGCTTTATGGTATCCTATCTTTAATATAGGCTTTGTTCATTCTTTTTCACTTTTTTTGTCTGACTGGGTTACTTCAAAAGACCTGTCTTCAAGTTCTGAAACTCTTTCTTTGGCTTTATGTAGTATATTATTGAAATTCTCAATTGAATGTTTTATTTCATTCACTGAATTATTCAGTTCCAGGATTTCTGTTTGGTCCTTTTTAATGATATCTTTTTGGTGAATTTCTCATTCATATCCTGAATTGTTTTTCTGATTTCTTTGTATTCTTTATCTGTGCTTTCTTGTCTCTCACTGAGATTCTTTAATATCATTAATTTTTTGAGTGAATTTTTTTAGAAATAAAGACAGGGTTTCACCATGTTGCCCTGGCTGGTCTCAAGCTATTGGGTTCAAGCAGTCCACTCAACTCAGCCTCCCGAAGTGTTGGGATTACAGATGTGAGCCATCATGCCTGACCATATCATTATTTTGAGTTTTTTTCTTATAGTTCATAAATTTCTTTCTGATTAAATCTGTTGCTGGAGAATTATTGTGTTTCTTTGGAGGTGTCATCTTTTCTTGCTCTTTCATGTTTCTTGTGTCCTTATATTAATATCTGTGCATCTAGTTTAACAGTCACTTCTTTGAATTTATTGAATTGACTTTTTTAGGAGAAGACTCTTTCCTGAAGATGTGTTTATGGTGTTGATTGGGTAGAGAACTTTGGTTCTGATTCTGAGTGCATGCAGTAGTGTAGTCTCCATCTGATTTATTCAGGTGTACACAGCATCACTGGTGTCTGTGGATTCCTTGGTGGTTTAGATTGCAATTGTTAGTGGAGGCTGGGGTGAGGTTATACTAGGGAAGGCAGGCCATTTCTTGGGCCCCAGGAGTGGCAGCAGCTAGCCAAAGCACACCTGTCCTTGGGCCCCTGAGCAGTATAGGCAGGAAGTGGTGTTAGCAGATCCAAGCAGGCTGATTCTTGGGCTTCTAGGCAGCTTGCTTAGGTGCCAGCAGTGTTAGTGGTGGGCTGGGCGGGTTGATGTGTGTCTGGGTTCCCCAGGCAGTGTGTGTTAAATGGATGATGGCTGTAGCAGTGGTGACAACCTTTGGGTTCCCAAGCAGTACACACTTATATTAGTGGTGGCGGTAACATGCTGGACAGACCAAGGAGCAAGTATGGGTGAGTGCCAGCTGCTATGGTGGTGGCCAGTTGAGTGGGCCTGTGCTCAGGTCCCCAAGAGGAGTACACAGATGCCAGCAGTGGTAGATGGGACAGGGCAAACCCCAGAGCCTTGGGTGTGGTCGAGCACTGGATGGCGGGCAGTACCAGGCCTGAAGGGCTGTCCTCAGGTCCCCCAGCGGTGCATACAGGTGCAGCCTGTGAGTGAACTGGGTGATCTGCAAGTCCCCCTGGCAGAGTGCTCAGATGGCAGCAGCAGTGGCAATGGGTGGAGAGAGCTCATCCTGAGGGCATGTGCAAGTGAGCTGCGGTCCTGCTGCAGGGGGTGGGGTGAGGTTGCTGTTAGTGGCTGCAGCCACTGGCAGGTGGCTCTTGGGTTCTGGGAGCACACATTCAGCCCCCAGCAGCAGTGGCCATGGCAGTAGTGGCAGCAACAGTAGGGAGAGCCAATCTTCAGGGCACATGCAAGTTTGTAGTGGCCCTGCTGCCAAGGGAATGAGTGGTACAAGGTCGTTGCCAGTGGCATATGCTTCAGCCCCTCAGCTGTGAGTGGGAGACTCCAGCTTCAGGGAACATGCACACGTGCATGGTAGACCTGCTGCTGGTGGCGGCAAGGTTGCTATCAGTGATAATGGCCCCAGGTAAGTGGGTTTCAGGCTCTGGGGAACACACACTTTGACTCCCTTTGTCTCAAGGGCAGCCTCCTCAGTGTATTGCATTACACACTCCCCCAGGTGGAAGACACTGTGCAGAGTCCAGATGGACATACGGGTATGTCAGTGGGGCTCTAGGGATGTGGAGATGCAGGGACTGTTGGGCCCCAAGGAAGGATGCAGTCTGGGAGGGGCTGGACTCTCAAAATGGTGCCATCCTGTGCTGCTTAGTACTTCAGGGTGGGGAGGGGTGGTGGGAGCCAGCATGGGCTCCTCTCTGGAGCAATGCCATTGTGTGGTCTCCAGGCAGCACTCTATTACTAGTCTTAGGGCCCATGAGGGTTGAGGAGCACTCCCATGGTGAGGATTGCAGGAGTCCACAGTATAAATGTGGACTGCTAGGGATCTTTAACTTACCATTTCCCTGCACTGGGAAGCCTCTCCAGGCTCCCAGCCAATCCCAGCTCCTTTTGTGCCTTGTGTGTTTCCTGTCACCTCTCTGTAGAATTCCAGTGTTGTCTCTTAGATGCCCTTTTTGAAGTGTGAATATCTACTTGCTATTCTGGATTTCGATTCTACTTTGTTCAGGAAGTGAGTACCAAATGCCTCAAGTCAACCATATTGACACCCCTCCCGTATAGAGTTGTTTATATGTATTTATTTTCTTTTTCCGCTTTATTTCTTGACCAGAGTTTTTTTGTCCTATATTATTGGGTCTTATTATATCTACATTTTATTTTTAGCTATTTCAAATTCTTTTTTTTTTTTTTTTCTTTTTTGATCTGTCACTCAGGCTGGAGTGCAGTGGTGCAGTCATGGCTCACTGCAGCTTCAATCATCTGAGCTCAAGCAGTCCTCCCACCTCAACATCTTGATTCACTGGGCTCCAGGCTTTCACCACCACATCCAGCTTATTTTAGGGGGATGTTTTAGTAGAGATGAGGTCTCACTTTGTTGCACAGGCTGGACTCAAGCTCCTGGCCTCAAGCCATCCTTCTGCTATGGCCTCCCAAAGTGCTGGGATTATAGGTGTGATTATAGGTGCAGTGTGAACCACGGCACCCAGCGTTCACATTCTTTTTTAAAAATAAGTGGGGGCTGGGCACAGTGGCTCATGCCTGTAATCCCAGTGCTTTGGGAGGCTGAGGCAAGAAGATTACTTGAGCCCAGGAGTTTGACACCAGCATGGGCAACATAGTGAGACGCTATCTCTAAATAAATAAATAAATGAACAAAGTAGGTAGGATATAAACAAGCTAATGGAAGAAATAAATATCTTACTTTCATCACCTTTTCATACCCACTACAATCGATAAATGAATCAGTTGTCTGTAGTTCCCAATGGCATAAGAAAATCCCCTACATCGGATCTAGTTTTCTGCTTTCAGTGTCAGCAGGCGATGTGTGAAGTGATCTTACTAGAGGAGAGCAGGAAAGCGAAATCTGGATATGAGCCTCCAGCAACTGAATTGTTCAAAAGGGAGTACTTGTGGGAGTAAGAACAAAGTGATCCAAACTCCATAAGAGGAGAGAGCTTAGAAAATGACTGTTTGGTCTCTAGATAGAAGCAAAGAAGAGAGGCCTTATGGGATGGAAAAGTGTCCTCATTTATTTCCAAATAAGATTTGAGGTGACATAACACTAAAACAATTATTAAAAATGTAAACTAGAATTAAGAAATAAAGTGGAAGGATGGAAGACTTAGCCACTGTGTTTTAAATTTTGATTTGTTCTTTTCATCGAATGTCAGTTCCTAATGCTAAAATAGAGGCAAATAAATGCAGATTACAGGTTACTCTCTCCAGTTGACTCAAGATTGATTCTTAAAATAGGTATAAGATTATTTTTAAGTATATAAAATGAAACCTTTAAAAACAGAAAAATTAAAACTTTGAGTTATGTTACATTAAGATGAATTTTGTCACCTTAGGTTTTGCTAGTGGAAGACTCAGAAAAATATGAAGTATTTGGCCAACCAGATAGAGAAGAGTTCTTGTTTTGTCTTTTCAAACACCTTTGCCTTGGTGGAGCCCTTTGTCAATATGAGGATGTGATTAACCCATATCTGGAAACAACAAAGCTTATCTATAAGGATCTGGTGAGGTAATGTTTGCTAGATTACAATATGTAAATCTCTAGTTAATAGAATAAATTATTTGTTTAACCATGGTGGAATTACACAACATCACTCAGTGGTTATATTAACAGCCAAAGTATATAAAAAGCACTACCCTCACCTCCTTCTCATAACTTTTCCCCTCTCTTCCAGGATAGAAAGATTTGTGGATTTCTCTCTTATTTAGTTCTCAATCCTCTCATTCTTCATCTATTTCTTCTGCTTTTTTCCTCATTCAGACCTGTTACCAACTGCCATCTTCCAAGACTTCTTTTTTTTCTTACCAAGCCTCCTTTTAAATCTGAAGGCAACAGAAGAGATCCCCCCAGATGTTTGAGTTTGCTTAACTAATAGTAAAAACAATAATTACCTTTGTTCCAAGGAAGTGGAAGAATTTTCGTGAAGGTATAATATTTACCTTTTCGAATTAATCCCAAGCTATACAGTTTGAGTATCCAAGGAGCATTTTTCTTTTTGAAGATTAAATGGGAATGAAAACCTTACAAGTTTCTTATTTGTGCCTTTTTTTTTTTTTTGAAAATTAAAGCAGTTAAATTTGTACCTTTCTTTTAACTGAAGTGAATATTCTTTGGTTGGGTTATTCAGTTATGAAGATATTGGATCATCTTAATAGGCAAAACAACAGAAAACAAAGGGTCTTAAAGTTTAGTTATATAATTTAATAGGAGAAAACCAGAAGTAGCTTCTTATTGGACTAATAATTATTGCTTTACTTATGCTCAACACCTTAATTCTCATAGCCATTCCATATGTCGTATAGCTATATAGCAAAGTGCATAATTTAGTTATTCAATTAATTTATGACATGGTGTTAAAAACAGAAAAATGTTTCTATAATCTGTGATTTTAATGAACAAGTTATCAACAAATCAAGATTATTGGAAGAAGATATGTTAGAAACAGAATTTCAGAAAAAGCATATACATACCTATTAGTGTATCAGACATACTGTCCTAATTATTTGAAGTTCATGTAAATCTGCTAGACTGCTTCTAGCACTCCCTGAAGAAACTTCTCTGTATACCCTACGCATACACACACACATGCACAAATGCACACACACATATACTACTGCTACTACCACCACAGTGTACCCCATCAGCCACATGAACCTGTGGAATTCCTCACTGCTACTGTGTGCTGCTGAGGAGTAGCAGATTGTATTGGAGATATTTGAAGTAGAAATAAGTTTAGAACCTAAACATTGAAGAAACTGCTATTTTTCTCAACATTCCCTTCTCCAGATTCTCACCTGTGATTCTCTTCTACATTTTTGGATGCTAAGAAAAAGCATGATTGCTTTACAGTGTGTAACCTACCCTTGCAGATAAACATTAGTGCTAATCCATTCGAGCACAGTCCATCTCTTATGTTTTTACATGTTGGGGGCACACTACTACAAAGTGTGATTTTAGGAGTCTCTAACTCAAACAAAAGGGTAAAAATGTTATGAAAATATTTTCTTCCTCATCCATTATAACAGGTACTATAAAATACACCCCTTTTATTGTTTTTATTTTTTATATTTTATTTATTTATTTATTTATTATTTTTATTTTTTTGAAACAGAGTCTCACTCTGTTGCTCAGGCCACGCTGGAGTACAGTGATGTGATCTCAGCTCATTGCAACTTCCACCTCCTGGGCAGGAGAATCAAGGGATTCTCCTGCCTCAGTTTCCCAAGTAGGTGGGCTTACAGGCACATACCACCATGCCAGGCTAATTTCTTTATTTTTCATAGAGACGGGGTTTCACCATGTGTTGGCCAGGCTGGTCACTAATACCCGACCTCAGGTGATCTGCCCACCTCAGCTTCCCAAAATGCTGGGATTACAGGCATGAGCGACCACACCTGGCCAAAATACACCTTTTCAATGTTTTTAAAAACATTTTCCTTAAAAAGATTGGGATTTCTTTAAACCAAGTAAGCAATACTTTAGAACCACCCATTTTGTTAGAAGAGTAAATGATCAGGCTGGGTGTGGTGGCTCATGCCTGTAATCCCAGCACTTTGGGAGGCCAAGGCAGGAGGATCATCTGAGGTCAGTAGTTCGAGACCAGCCTGACCAACATGGTAAAACCTCGTCTCTACTAAAGATACAAAAACTAGCCAGATGTGGTGGTGAATGCCTATAATCCCAGCTACTCCAGCTACTCGGGAGGCTGAGAGAGGAGAATCGCTTGAACCTGTAAGGCAGAGGTTGCAGTGAGCCAAGATCATGGCCATTGCACTCTAGCCTGGGCGACAGGGCAAAACTCCATATCGAGAAAAAAAAATTATAGTAGTAATAAGTTAAAAATTATATAAAAAATGTTTTACCAACTGTAAGACATTATAAATATAAAGTGTGGGCCGGGCACGGTGGCTCACGCCTATAATCCTAGCACTTTGGGAGGCCGAGACAGGAGGATTACCCTGAGGTCAGGGGTTCAAGACCAGCTTGGCCAGAATTGTGAAAGCCTGTCCCTAAAAAAAATAAAAATAAAGTGTTTATATATTCATTTACATATGTAACAAATTATAAATATATATGTATAGCTTATTTTCTCAATCCTTAGTTGACTTTCTCACTACATATTGCCACAGGAAATCTTCTGTAGGGACAGTAACTGAAAGAAACCTACTGAGAAAAAATTATTATTCTTATTATTTTTTGAGATGGAGGTCTTGTTCTGTCACCCAGGCTGCAGTGCAGTGTTGTGATCTCAGCTCCCTGCAACCTCCACCTCCATGTTTCAAGCAATTCTCTGCCTCAGCCTCCCGAGTAATTGGGATTACAGGTGCCCATCACCATGCCCAGCTAATTTTTTTGTATTTTCAGTAGAGATGGGGTTTCGACATCTTGGCCAGGCTAGTCTTGAACTCCTGATCTTGTGATCCAGCACCTTGGCCTCCCAAAGTTCTGGGATTACAGGCATGAGTCACTGGACTTGGCTGAAAAAAATTATTTTTAATATGATATAACTTAGCAATATATAATACAATAAATAGTTGTTATATATATTGTCCAATTTGATTTTCATATACTAAAAGGAACATATTATTTCCCATTTGCATATGAGAAAATTGAGGCTCAGAAAGGTTAATGTTACCCAAAGTTAAAGAACAAATCAGTGGCAGAACTAGCATTTGTATTTACATTAAGTCTTCAGTCTAGCATGCTTTTATCTACCCCATACGGCTATCTACACTTCAGTCTGACTTTTACAAATCCCTGTTTGTCCGATAATTGTCTCTGTAGCCTGGGAGGGTAATTTCATCATCTGAGTCTCAGACTGACCTTAAACCTTCTAACTGTGAGATTCAATTTTCTGCTGTTTTAATTCAGTTGACCTTGCCCATTCTTGGATAAAGCCTCAGATGCCATTTTTTCAAACCACTTTGTTGGATGGTGTATATTTCCATTTTCTATATGAATAAGAACATTTAAATACTAAAAGGGATCATTACTTAAATGTATATGCCAATGCCTATTACATGTTAAAAGCATCTTTTTTTTTTTTTTAGTGTTCGAAAGAATCCTCAAACCAAGAAAATACAAATTACCTCTTTTGTCTTTAAAGTTTCAGCCTATGTAAGTGTGAGAGAACTTTTGCAACCAAAGAATTTAATTACTTTTTATTAATAGAGTTGTTACAACTGGAGTTAACAATTAGGACAACATTATGCCTAGGAGAAAAGACAATGTTATCTAGAGTTTTGTTAAAAGTTGATAGAGTATGCTTTTGTTTAGAGAACAGTTTGAACTGTTTCCCTGGCTTTCATTCTGTCATCTCTATCTAATAACATTGCCTGCTTATTTGAGAGCTAAATCTGTGACTCAAATGAAGTAGAACACAGTTCTCTTAGTCTGTCAAACCATCATTTATAGGGCAGATAACTAAGAATGCCATAAATGTCTTTATACAAAAATCTGGTACTTGAATTTTAGTATTACACAAGAGATGTTATTACATATATAAGCAATTTCTTTTTTTTTTTTCTTTTTTTTTTTTTGACAGCATTTCGCTCTTGTTACCCAGGCTGGAGTGCAATGGCACGATCTCGGCTCACTGCAACCTCAGCCTCCTGAGTAGCTGGGATTACAGGCACGTGCCACCATGCCCAGCTAATTTTTTGTATTTTTAGTAGAGATGGGATTTCACCTTGTTGACCAGGATGGTCTCGATCTCTTGACCTCATGATCCACCCGCCTCAGCCTCCCAAAGTGCTGGGATTACAGGCGTGAGCCACCGCGCCCGGCCATATAAGCAATTTCTAAGTATCTTCATTTAATCACCTCACAAGTATTTATTAAATATAGACTGTGTATCAGCTATTGTGCTAGGCTAAATCACAGGGATAAATAAAAGAAACATATTTTATACCTGGTGTAATGGCTCACACCCATAATCCCAGCACTTTGGGAGGGCAGATCGCTTGAGGTCAGTATTTTCTAAATCAGCCTGGCCACATGTTGAAACCCCATCTCTACAAAAAATATAAAAAATTAGCCAGATGTGATGGCAGACACCTGTAATCCCAGCTTTTCAGGAGGCTGAGACACAAGAATTGCTTGAACCCAAGAAGCGAAGGTTGTAGTAAACTGAGATGGTACCAACATTGCACTCCAGCCTAGGCAACAGAGTGAGACTCCAACTTCAAAAAATTTTTTTTAAAAATAAAAGGGGCCAGGCATGGTAGCTCATGCCTGTAATCCCAGACTTTGTGAGGCCAAGGCAGGCAGATCACCAGGTCAGGAAATTGAGACCATCCTGGCTAATGCAGTAAAACCTCATCTCTACTAAAAATACAAAAAATTAGCTGGGCTTGGTGGCATGTGTCTGTAGTCCCAGCTACTCTGGAGGCTGAGGCAGAAGAATCACTTGAACCCAGGAGGCAGAGGTTGCAGTGAACTGAGATCACACCACTGCACTCCAGCCTGAGGGACACAGCGAGACTCTGTCTCAAGGAAAAAAAAAGCACACACAAAAGAAAGAAAACAAACAGAAAATTTTTGCAGTATTAGCACTTTAAAAGCACTTTTTAAAAATGGAGGGATTTGTCTTTGGACTATAAATTCCTTAAAGACAAAAATTATGCACATAAGTATAATACATATGTATTCCTATCATAGTAGACTGTGCTGTCCATAAATATTTTAAATCATTAGTTAACTTCCAGTTTATTGTCAAAGATTTTATATGTTTCCTATTTTGACAGAAAATACATAATAGGCAAATAAGTTGATTATCACCTAAACACAGTTGTATCCTAAATAATTTAGGTTTGTCTTTTTCAGGATTCTGCTGGTATGTGCTATCCTTCAACAAAGAATCATGAACAGACATTTTCTTACTTTACCGTGGATCCTATCAAGCGTCACCTTCATGTTTTATATCACTGTTATGGTGTAGGAGACATGTCTTAATGCTCTTTCAGATGATGTACATCTATTTTTATTTATCATTTTTGTATTTTAATACTAACTTATAAACATTTACTTTGCAAATTAATTCAATAAAAATATAAAGAGCTTACTTAGAGTGGAGGAAGGCAAACACCAAGATGCCTTTTTGAAAAATTTGTGTGGAATACTAACCAGGGATCAAATGTCATCCCTAATGAAATCTACACCAAAAAAATTGTGGAATTTTTGCCAAAAGTTACAAGGAATTAGAAGTCTAATTCATATTTGTTGCATTTTGATCCAAGTGACTCCTCAATTTTTCATGTATTTTAATTTATAAGCTAATTAATTCTGGATTGAAAATGTAGCAGAAGGC
The DNA here is from genome assembly GCF_049354715.1 of Callithrix jacchus. Lineage (NCBI taxonomy): Eukaryota > Metazoa > Chordata > Mammalia > Primates > Cebidae > Callithrix > Callithrix jacchus. The sequence goes on along the minus strand of NC_133511.1, from coordinate 37,576,594 downwards.
TGGGCGTGGTGGCTCACGCCTGTAATCCCAGCACTTTGGAAGGCCGAGGCAAGCGGATCACAAGGTCAGGAGTTCGAGACCAGCCTACCTAATGTAGTGAAACCCTGTCTCTACTAAAAATACAAAAATTAGCTGGGCATGGTGGCACAAACTTGTAGTCCCAGCTACTCAGGAGCCTGAGGCAGGAGAATTGCTTGAATCTGGCGTTGGAGTGAGCCAAGATCGCACCACTGCACTCTATACTGGGTGACAGAGCAAGACTCGGTCAAAAAAAAAAAAAAAAAGAAAAGAAAAATGTAGCAGAAAACTAAACATTTCTACCACTGATCATTAATATGAATTGTTAGTTTATTTAACTTGTTTGATTTAATTGCATTTCTCCATTGCAGAAGCCTTTACATCTCTAAAGCTAGGAAAAGCATAACAGTGTTTTTGTTTCATTTGTTTCACTTAAAAGCCTCAATAAAAAGAAAGTTCTGAAAGTAGTTGTAAACTCTTTTATTACATAATAAATTAAAGCTGCAGCAGCCCTACAGCTAATACAAGAGCTACATGTAAACAGAAAAGGTTGCCTGATTGTATTAGTAAGTTGTTCAAAGAGTGAGAAGCAGGTTGTTTTAGTACCGTTCCTCATATCATTCATAGAATGAATATATGACCTAGATTTTTTTTATGACAAAAATCATTGATATATATCCCATAGCTGATGGGAAGCCTGTAAGAAATGTTGAGGTTTTGAGGAGGAGCACGTTTGAAAGATGTGTTTCTGTGTTATGGGATAAAGAGGATAATCTTGTATTTGAACTTGAATTTGAATCTGGAATGCAGCTGGCAATTTGGGTATAGAGCTCAGGAGAAAGAGTATGTTTTACTTTTTACTTCTAATACTTAGCACAATGCCTTGGCATTTTTTTTTTTTTGAGACAGAGTTTTGCTATTGTTACCCAGACTGGAGTGCAATGGAACAATCTCGGCTCACCGCAAGCTCCACCTTCTGGGTTCAAGCAATTCTCCTGCCTCAGCCTCCTGAGTAGCTGGGACTACAGACAGGCACCACCATACCCAGCTAATTTTTGTATTTTTTAGTAGAGACGGGGTTTCACCTTGTTGACCAGGATGGTCTCAATCTCTTGACCTCGTGATCCACCCGACTCGGCCTCCCAAAGTGCTGGGATAATAGGAGTGAGCTACTGTGCCCAGCCAATGCCTTGGCATAATAAATGTTTATTGAATGAATAACTACTTTTCAGATATGTTCATAATACCCATAGATTTTTAAAAATTACATAAAAACATAAAATCAAGAACTGAAATATATTTGCTGCCAGCTTTGCTGCTTATCTCACAGTTATCTATGACCTGGAGACCCTTTCAATCAAACAAGCAGTCAGTAATTCTTTTTGAACACCAATTCTCTGCAAGGCACTGGGCAGTTTACTTTGGGGAAACATGCACTCCCTATAAACCTATTTAGGAAAATAACATTTAAGAGTGTGACTACCAACAGTGATTATTACATGAATTCAGAGATAGAAGAGATCACTATGAACTAAAATAGGCTTGGTCTGGCTTCTATGGAAAGACTGGTAGGATTTCAAAAACTCAAGAGAACAGCATTTCAAGGGAGTGCCTTATGTGGCAGGGTACTCTAGGCCTGGCCATGGGATGAAAGTCCAGAGGCAAAAGATGGGAAAGTGATACTGAGGAATTGCCACTGTGTTTTCTCAGCTCTAAAGGTGGAGGTAGATAGCACCTTTGAGGAAAGACTGTTGCATTGTTTTGGGAAAATCATTTGATGACTCATATGTGATTATGCAAATTACCTGTATTGTGAAGCATAATAGAGTAGAGATAAAGAGTTTGGGCTGGGCTGTCAGGTTGCCTAGATTTTTAAATTTGCCATTACTTGCTGTGCAGCCTTGAGCTGGTTACTTAACTGTCTGTGCCTTAGTTATCTTTTTTATAAAATGGAAAACCTACCTCATAGGTTTTTTTGGAAAATTATATTAATTAATACATATGTTGGACTTTCAATGATGGCAGGCACATAGTTTAAGTGCTCATGAATTTTGGCTGCATTCATTCTTTACTGAGGTAATACAAAAAAAAAAGAGAAACAGGCCCGGCACAGTAGCTCACACCTGTAATCTCAGCACTTTGGGAGGCCAAAGTGGGCAGATCAGCTGAGGTCGGGAGTTCGAGACTAGCCTGACCAACATAGAAAAACCCCATCTCTGCTAAAAAATACAAAATTAGCCGGATGTGGTGGCGCATGACTGTAATCCCAGCTACTTGGAAGGCTGAAGCAGGAGAATTGCTTGAAACCGGGAAGCAGAGGTTGCAGTGAGCTGAGCCCGTGCCATTTGCACTCCAGCCTGGGTGACAGAGTGAGACTCCATCTCCAAAAAAAAAAAAAGGAAACAGTGAACTGTCTGCATAATAAAGTAATAAGTTGTCTTCTTGGGGCCAGAATTGCTTTGGTACAGATTATTATTAATTTGACTAGAGTATAAGAGATGGGAAAATTGGTTTTTCCTGTTTGGGGTCCCCAGAGAATGTAGAGGTCCTCAGCATGGACTCCAGGTATTTCTTTGGCAGTATTTGTCCGCTTGGAATTATTTGCTCAGCAGTTAGTTATAATTTGTTTAATATCTTTCATGAAAACAATTACAGTGTCTATTTTGTTTACCTTTGTGTCCACAATGCCTAGAACTTGGAAGACAATAAATATCTGTTCTCCGACTGACAGAGTACAGTTGATAGAAACTGGCCTGTGAAATGCAACTGTGGAGAGTGTGGAAAGTGAGGGAGCGGGAAAGGTTGGCAACAAAGGTCATAGATCATCAGTATGGAAGCGTCCTCAGCAGAGACTTAGCTGATGGACTCTAGCAGCCTTCATACCTAGGTGCCCACCTTAAATTTTTTTTTGAGATGAAGTCTCGCTCTTGTCTCACAGGCTGGAGTGCAATGGCACAATCTCGGTTCACTGCAAACTCTGCCTCCTGGGTTCAAGCCATTTTCCTGCCTCAGCCTCCCAAGGAGCTGGGATTATAGGTGCCTGCCACCATGCCAGCTAATTTTTGTATTTTTAGTAGATACCAGGTTTCACCATGTTGTCCAGGCTGGTCTCGAGCTCCTGACCTCAGGTAATCTGCCTACCTCAGCCTCCCAAAGTGCTGGGATTACAGGCGTGAGCCACCGTGCTTGGCCAAATTTACTGTATGGTTGTCCCTCTATTTATACTTAAACCTTTTGTGAAAATTGGCAAAGTGTTATACTCTGGATTCATATTGTATGTAGTCTGGAGTTAGCTGCCCAGCATGGGATTACATATGCAGCCCAGGAACATGCCTCTGGCAAAAACTGTCCCTAGAAAGCAGCAGCCGCAGCCTGTAGAAGCCAGCTTTGTAAAAGCCAACCGTGATCAACTGAGAGAAGAGGGGTTGTCTAGAGTGAGACAACTGGCCACAGTGACAAGTGACCACAGAATGTTTTCTGAGATTTTCTGAGAATATTCTTCAAAAGTTACTTAAAGAGAGGGTTCTTGCAGAATTGTAATTTGGACATTAAAATGAGGGACTTAGGCTGAAGTCTGGAGAAGTTGGGATATTTAGATCACGTGAGCAAAAATAAATTCAAAGATACAAAAACATAAGGTGATTTGGGTGGCCATGAGTACATTTGAGAAATTAAAACTAAGAAGTTCTGGCCAGGCATGGTGGTTCACACCTGTAATCCCACCGCTTTGGGAGGTAGAGATGGGTGGATCACGAGGTCAGGAGTTCTAGACTAGCCTGCCCAATATGGTGAAATCCCATTTCTACTAAAAATACAAAAATTAGCTGAGCATGGTGGTGGGCACCTGTAGTCCCAGATACTCGGGAGGCTGAGGCAGGAGAATCGCTTGAACCCAGAAGGTGAAGGTTGCAGTGAGCCAAGATTGTGCCACTGCACTCCAGCCTGGTGACAGAGCAAGAGACTCCATCTCAAAAAAAAAAAAAAAAAAAAAAAAAAACAAACAAAACCTGAGAAGTTCTGTCCTGGAGTTCTGGAAAATAACAGAGAAGATAAATTACTGGGACTTCATCACTGAGTGCTGTGGGCAGAAAGCTATGAAATTTAAATCTTTTTTTTTTTATTTTCTATTGCATTTTAGGTTTTGGGGTACATGTGCGGAGCATGAAATACAGTTGCATAGGTACACACATGGCAGTGTGTTTTGTTTGCTTTCTCCCCTTCACCCACATTTGGCATTTCTCCCCAGGCTATCCTTCCCCACCTCCCCCTCCCACTGGCCCTCCCCTTTTCCCCCCAATAGACCCCAGTGTTTAGTACTCCCCTCTCTGTGTCCATGTGTTCTCATTTTTCATCACCCGCCTATGAGTGAGAATATGCGGTGTTTCATTTTCTGTTCTTGTATCAGTTTGCTGAGGATGATGTTCTCCAGATTCATCCATGTCCCTACAAACGAAACGAACTCATCATTTATGACTGCTGCATAATATTCCATGGTGTATATGTGCCACATTTTACCAATCCAGTCTATCATCAATGGGCATTTGGGTTGATTCCAGGTCTTTGCTATTGTAAACAGTGCTGCAATGAACATTCCTATGCATGTGTCCTTATAGTAGAACGATTTATAGTCCTTTGGATATATACCCAGTAATGGGATTGCTGGGTCAAATGGAATTTCTATTTCTAAGGCCTTGAGGAATCGCCACACTGTCTTCCACAATGGTTGAACTAATTTACACTCCCACCAACAGTGTAAAAGTGTTTCTATTTCTCCACATCCTCTCCAGCATCTGTTGTCTCCAGATTTTTTAATGATCGCCATTCTAACTGGCGTGAGATGGTATCTCAATGTGGTTTTGATTTGCATCTCTCTGATGACCAGTGACGATGAGCATTTTTTCATATGATTGTTGGCCTCATATATGTCTTCTTTCGTAAAGTGTCTGTTCATATCCTTTGCCCAATTTTGAATGGGCTTGTTTGTTTTTTTCCTGTAAATCTGTTTGAGTTCTTTGTAAATTCTGGATATCAGCCCTTTGTCAGATGGGTAAACTGCAAAAATTTTTTCCCATTCTGTTGGTTGCCGATTCACTCTAGAGACTGTTTCTCTTGCCGTGCAGAAGCTGTGGAGTTTCATTAGGTCCCATTTGTCTATTTTGGCTTTTGTTGCCAATGCTTTTGGTGTTTTGTTCATGAAGTCCTTGCCTACTCCTATGTCTTGGATGGTTTTGCCTAGATATTCCTCTAGGGTTTTTATGGTGACAGGTCTTATGTTTAAGTCTTTAATCCATCTGGAGTTAATTTTGGTCTAAGGTGTCAGGAAGGGGTCCAGTTTCTGCTTTCTGCACATGGCTAGCCAGGTTTCCCAACACCATTTGTTAAACAGGGAATCCTTTCCCCATTGCTTGTTTTTGTCAGGTTTATCAAAGATTGTATGGTTGTAGATATGTTGTGTTGCCTCTGATGCCTCTGTTCTGTCCATTGGTCTATATCTCTGTTTTGGTACCAGTACCATGCTGTTTTGATTACTGTAGCCTTGTAGTATAGTTTGAAATCCGGTAGTGTGATGCCCCCCGCTGTGTTCTTTTTGCTTAGAATTGACTTGGCTATGCGGGCTCTCTTTTGGTTCCATATGTAGTTCGTGGTGTTTTTTTCCAGTTCTGTGAAGAAAGTCAATGGTAGCTTGATGGGGATAGCATTGATTCTTTAAATGACTTTGGGCAGTATAGCCATTTTTGCGATATTAATTCTTCCTAACCATGAGCATGGAATGTTTCTCCATCTGTTTGTGTCCTCTCTGATTTCGTTGAGCAGTGGTTTGTAGTTCTCCTTGAAGAGGTCCCTTACGTTCCTTGTGAGTTGTATTCCAAGGTATTTTATTCTTTTTGTAGCAATTGTGAATGGCAGTTCGTTCTTGATTTGGCTGTCTTTAAGTCTGTTATTGGTGTAGAGGAAGGCTTGTGATTTTTGCACATTGATTTTATATCCTGAGACTTTGCTGAAGTTGCTTATCAGTTTCAGGAGGTTTTGGGCCGAGGCGATGGGGTCTTCTAGGTATACTATCATGTCGTCTGCAAATAGAGACCATTTGGCTACCACCTTTCCTATTTGAATACCCTTTATTTCTTTTTCTTGCCTGATTGCTGTGGCTAGAACTTCCAGTACTATATTGAATAGGAGTGGTGACAGAGGGCATCCTTGTCTAGTGCCGGATTTCAAAGGGAATGCTTCCAGTTATTGCCCATTAAGTATGATATTGGCTGTTGGTTTGTCATAAGTAGCTTTTATTACTTTGAGATACGTTCCATCGATACCGAGTTTATTGAGGGTTTTTAGCATAAAGGGCTGTTGAATTTTGTCAAATGCCTTCTCTGCGTCAATTGAGATAATCATGTGGTTTTTGTTTTTGGTTCTGTTTATGTGGTGAATTACGTTTATAGACTTGCGTATGTTGAACCGGCCTTGCATCCCCAGGATGAATCCTACTTGATCATGGTGAATAAGTTTTTTGATTTGCTGTTGCAATCGGCTTGCCAATATTTTATTGAAGATTTTTGCATCTATGTTCATCATGGATATTGGCCTGAAGTTTTCTTTTCTCGTTGGGTCTCTGCCGGGTTTTGGTATCAGGATGATATTGGTCTCATAGAATGATTTGGAAAGGATTCCTTCTTTTTGGATTGTTTGGAATAGTTTCAGAAGAAATGGTACCAGCTCCTCTTTGCGTGTCTGGTAGAATTCGGCTGTGAACCCGTCTGGACCTGAGCTTTTTTTGTGTCGTAGGCTCTTAATTGCTGCCTCGACTACTGCCCTTGTTATTGGTCTATTCATAGTTTCAGCTTCCTCCTGGTTTAGGCTTGGGAGGACACAGGAGTCCAGGAATTTATCCATTTCTTCCAGGTTTACTAGTTTATGTGCATAGAGTTGTTTGTAATATTCTCTGATGATGGTTTGAATTTCTGTGGAGTCTGTGGTGATCTCCCCTTTATCATTTTTTGTTGCATCTATTTGGTTGTTCTCTCTTTTCTTTTTAAGCAATCTGGCTAGTGGTCTGTCTATTTTGTTGATCTGTTCAAAAAACCAGCTCTTGGATTTATTGATTTTTTGAAGGGTTTTTCGTGTCTCAATCTCCTTCAGTTCAGCTCTGATCTTAGTTATTTCTTGTCTTCTGCTGGGTTTTGAGTTTGTTTGATCTTGCTCCTCTAGCTCTTTCAATTTTGACGATAGGGTGTCAATTTTGGATCTCTCCATTCTTCTCATATGGGCACTTATTGCTATATACTTTCCTCTAGAGACTGCTTTAAATGTGTCCTAGAGATTCTGGCATGTTGTGTCTTCGTTCTCATTGGTTTCGAAGAACTTCTTTATTTCTGCCTTCATTTTGTTGTTTATCCAGTCAACATTCAAGAGCCAGTTGTTCAGTTTCCATGAAGCTGTGCGGTTCTGGGTTGGTCTCTGAATTCTGAGTTCTAACTTGATTGCACTATGGTCTGAGAGGGTGTTTGTTATGATTTCAGTTGTTTTGCATTTGCTGAGGAGTGCTTTACTTCCAATTATGTGGTCAATTTTAGAGTAGGTGTGATGTGGTGCTGAGAAGAATGTATATTCTGTGGATTTGGGGTGGAGAGTCTGTAAATGTCTATCAGGTTTGCTTGCTCCAGGTCTGAGTTCAAGCCCTGGATATCCTTGTTGATTTTCTGTCTGGTTGATCTGTCTAATATTGACAGTGGAGTGTTAAAGTCTCCCACTATTATTGTGTGGGAGTCTAAGTCTCTTTGTACGTCGTTAAGAACTTGCCTTATGTATCTGGGTGCTACTGTATTGGGTTCATATATGTGTAGAAACGTTAGCTCTTCTTGTTGTATTGATCCTTTTACCATTATGTAATGGCCTTCTTTGTCTCTTTTGATCTTTGTTGCTTTAAAGTCTATTTTATCAGAGATGAGAATTGCAACTCCTGCTTTTTTTTGCTCTCCATTTGCTTGGTAAATCTTCCTCCATCCCTTTATTTTGAGCCTTTGTGTATCCTTGCATATGAGATGGGTTTCCTGGATACAGCACACTGATGGGTTTTGGATTTTTATCCAGTTTGCCAGTCTGTGTCTTTTGATTGGTGCATTTAGTCCATTTACATTTAGGGTTAATATTGTTATGTGTGAATTTGATACTGCCATTTTGATGCTAGCTGGCTGTTTTGCCCGTTAGTTGTTGTAGATTCTTCATTATGTTGATGCTCTTTAGCGTTTAGTGTGATTTTGGAATGGCTGGTACTGGTTATTCCTTTCTATGCGTAGTGCCTTTTTCAGGAGCTCTTGTAAAGCAGGCCTGGTGGTGACAAAATCTCTGAGTACTTGCTTGTTCGCAAAGGGTTTTATTTTTCCTTCACTTATGAAGCTCAGTTTGGCTGGATATGAAATTCTGGGTTGAAAATTCTTTTCTTTAAGGATGTTGAATATTGGCCCCCACTCTCTTCTGGCTTGTAGAGTTTCTGCCGAGAGATCTGCTGTGAGTCTGATGGGCTTCCCTTTGTGGGTGACCTGACCTTTCTCTCTGGCTGCCCTTAGTATTTTCTCCTTCATTTCAACCTTGTTGAATCTGACGATTATGTGCCTTGGGGTTGCTCTTCTTGCAGAATATCTTTGTGGTGTTCTCTGTATTTCCTGTAGTTGAGTGTTGGTCTGTCTTGCTAGGTTGGGGAAATTTTCCTGGATAATGTCCTGAAGAGTATTTTCCAGCTTGGATTCATTCTCTTCGTCACATTCTGGTACACCTATCAAACGTAGGTTAGGTCTCTTCACATAGTCCCACATTTCTTGGAGACTTTGTTCATTCCTTTTTGCGCTTTTTTCTCTGATCTTGGTTTCTCATTTTATTTCATTGAGTTGATCTTCGACTTCTGATATTCTTTCTTCTGCTTGGTCAATTCGGCTATTGAAACCTGTGCATGCTTCGCAAAGTTCTCGTATTGTGTTTTTCAGCTCCTTTAATTCATTCATATTCCTCTCTAAATTATCCATTCTTGTTATCATTTCCTTGAATCTTTTTTTCATATCTTTTTTCAAGGTTCTTAGTTTCTTTGCATTGATTTAAAACATGTTCTTTTAGCTCACAAAAGTTTCTCATTATCCACCTTCTGAAGTCTAATTTCGTCATTTCGTCACAGTCATTCTCGGTCTAGCTTTGTTCCCTTACTGGTGAGGAGTTTTGGTCCTTTCTAGGAGGCGAGGTGTTCTGGTTTTGGGTGTTTTCCTCCTTTTTGCACTGGTTTCTTTCCATCTTTGTGGATTTATTTACCTGTCATCTGTGTAGTTGCTGACTTTTCGATTGGGTCTCTGAGTGGACACCCAGATTGTTGATGATGAAGTATTTCTGTTACTTGGTTTTCCTTCTACCAGTCTAGCCCCTTTGCTGTACGACTGCTGAGGTGCACTCCAGGCCCTGCTTGTCTGGGGTGCACCTATAGCAGCTGCAGAACAGTGAGGGGTGCTCCCAGTTTTTTTTTCTGCTATCTTTGTCCTAGAATGATGCCTGCCAAATGTCAGTCTTTTGGATATAGAGGGGTCAGGGAGCTGCTTGAGGAGATAGTCTGTACTTTATAGGAGCTCAAGTGCTGAGCTGTGAGCTCTGTTGTTCATTCAGGGCTGTTAGGCTGCTATGTTTAATTCTGTTGCAACAGAACTCATAAAAAAAAAAACCCTTTTTTTCCCAGCTGCTCTTTCTGAAGGGGTTGGGGTTTATTTTGGAGTTTCCGCTGTGCTGTCCTGCCCAGCTAGGAGGCAGTCTAGTCACTATTTGCCTGCCGAGGCTCCACCCTGCTGGTGTGAGGTTCACCCTGTTGCTGCAGGCTCTGCCCTTCTGCTGCAGTCTCCGCCCTGCTGCCACGGGCTACGCCCTGCGGCGGAGTCTCTCTGTTGTACCGGGTTGCCTCAGCAACGGCAGGCTGTGTCAGCAATGGGCGTGTACCTCAGTAGGGGCTGATTGCCTCGGTAATGGCCCCTCCCCCACGGAGCTGCGTTTTAAGGGAACCTCCTCACCGGGAGCACTTGGAATCACCATTTTGTTTGTCGCACTGTGCTACCCCAAACCCTGTGTCCCTGGGATTTCCTGGGCTGGCTCACTGTCCAAGTCCCGTTCAGCCCTCTCAGGTCTCAGTTTGCTGGTTCAACAGGGCACCCATAACAGTGCGCTTTTGTATGGAGCGCTGTGGAGCACCTCTGCGCTCTGGTGCGGGCTGCAGCCTCACCGGCTGCCGGCTACACCAGCCAAAACCTATGGCTGGCGTCCTGCATCTCTTTTATACCTGGGAATTTCCCCGATCTGTGGGCAACTAAGATCCGTTTGGAAATGCGTCCCCGACTCACCCTCTCCACGCATCTTTTAAGTAAGTGATGTATAGCAATCATTAAGGACTTTAGAGTAGGAGTGGTAGCATCAAGAAAGTGATATTTGGCCGGGCACGGTGGCTCAAGCCTGTAATCCCAGCACTTTGGGAGGCCGAGGAGGGTGGATCATGAGGTCAAGAGACTGAGACCATCCTGGTCAACATGGTGAAACCCTGTCTCTACTAAAAATACAAAAAATTAGCTCGGCATGGTGTCGTGTGCCTGTAGTCCCAGCTACTCAGGAGGCTGAGGCAGGAGAATTGCCTGAAGCCAGGAGGCGGAGGTTGCGGTGAGCCGAGGTTGCGCCATTGCACTCCAGCCTGGGTAACAAGAACGAAACTCCGTCTCAAAAAAAAAAAAAAAAAAAAAAGCGATATTCTAGAAAGATTAATCCAGCAGTGATAACTTAGAGTGAAAAAAGTTCAGAGTCCAAAGATCAAATAGAGGTACATAGTAGTTGTCAAAGCACAGAATTAACTGTACTGAGCTCATAGCAATGGTAACATCTCGGGACATCATGAAGTATGGGACAACAGAATGCTCGATTGAAAAAAAAAATCAAATATGACCAAAAAAAAGGTAGCAGACTGGGTGAATTATTAAATTATGGTGTTTGAGGTACTAAGAACTGGGAAGTGGGAACTGTGGTAGGAAGCTGTGGTCAGAGAGGGAAACTCCCTTGTCCTGAGCTCTCTCCTTGTATTCAGTGGGGTCTGTCATCCTTGTTCCAACTCATTCTCAACCAGCATTGGTCCTTAAAACTTTGAAAACAGGTCTGAAGCTTCTAGAAATTGACTGAAGCCTTCTTAAGGAAAACTGTCTACCCTGAAGGATTTTCAGTCATCCAGTTTATCAGCAAGAATTTTTTTTAAGAACTATCATTCATTGTCATGTACACCACAGGTGCTTTTTTTTTCTTTAGATAGAGTCTCTGTCTGTTGCCCAGGCTGGAGTGCAGTGGCACAATCTCGGCTCACTGCAACCTCCACCTCCCAGGTTCAAGCAATTCCTGCTTTAACCTCCCGAGTAGCTGGGATTACAGGCATCCGCCGCCATGCCAGGCTAATTTTTTTGTATTTTTAGTAAAGACAGGGTTTCACCATGTTGGCCAGGCTAATCTCGAATTCCTGGACCTCAAGTGATCTGCCCACCTTGGCCTCCCAAAGTGCTGAAATTACAGGCATGAGCCACCTCGCCTGGCCCCACTGATGCTTATTGATTACGTTATGTGCTGGCCGCTTTCTAGGCACTGCAAATACAGCAATGAACAAAAATTTCTAAATTAGGGAGCTTACATTCTAGTGCACATAACTGTGTTGGGTGCAATGAGAGAGAAAAAGACTCAAGAAAGTTGGTCTTGGCCTGGCGCGGTGGCTTATTCCTGTAATCCCAGCATTTAGAGAAGCCAAGGCAGGCGGATCACCTGAGGTCAGGAGTTCGAGACCAGCCTGGCCAACATGGTGAAACCCTGTCTCTACTAAAAATACAAAAATTAGCTGGGCATGGTGGAAGGCATCTGTAATCCCAGCTACTCGGGAGGCTGAGGCAGAAGAATCACTTGAACCTAGGAGGTGGAGGTTGCAATGAGCCGAGATTGTGCCACTGCACTCCAGCCTGGGGGACAAGAGTGAGACTTCGTCTCAAAAAAAAAAAGGAGCCAGGTGCAGTGGCTAATGCCTGTTATCCCAGCTCTTTAGGAGGCCAAGGTGGGTGGATCACAAGGTCAGGGGTTCAAGACCAGCCTAACCAACATGGTGAAACCCCATCTCTACTGAAAATACAAAAAAATTAGCTGGGCGTGGTGGCGCATGCCTGTAATCCCAGCTACTGGGGAGTCTGAAGCAGGAGAATTGCTTGAACCTGGGAGGCGGAGTATACAGTGAGCCAAGATCATGCCATTACACTCCAGCCTGGGTGACAGAATGAGGCTCTGTCTCAACAAAAAGAAAAACAGATACCTAACTTACCAAACATCATAGTTTAATCTAGCCTGCCTTAAATGTCCTTAGAACACTTATATTAGCCTACAGTAGGGCAAAATCATTTAACAGAAAGCCTATTTTACGATAAAGTGTTGAATATCTCATGTAACTTATTGAAAACTGTGCTAAAAGTGAAAAATGATGGTTGTATGGGTGCTTGAAGTACAGTTTCTATGGAATGTGTATCACTTGTACCATTTTAGTAAAAAAATCTCAAGTTGAACCATCAGAAGTTGGGGACTGTCTGTATAGATGACTGATCTCTACCTCTGTCTCTAGTGATTGGATCGGTTCTGTAGTGGGTTTCAGATATTACTTTTTCCTTTTAAATATAAAAAAAAAAGTGTGGCCAGGTGTGGTGGCTAATGCCTGTAATCCCAGCACTTTGGGATGCTGAAGCAGGGAGATTACCTGAGGTGGGGAGTTCAAGACCAGCCTGACCAAGATGGAGAAACCCTGTCTCTACTAAAAATATAAAATTAGCCAGGCATGGTGGCGCATGCCTGCAATCCCAGCTACTTCGAAAACTGAGGCAGGAAAATCACTTGAACCAAGAGGCGGAAGTTGTGGTGAGCCAAGATCATGCCATAGCACTTTAGCCTAGGCAACAAGAGCAAAACTCCGTCTCAAAAAACAAAAAGAAGAAAATGCAGGAACTACATAACATATCCTCTACCCAGATTTGACAGTTAAAATTTTACCGTATTTATCATTTTTAAATTAAAATCTTGAAATAAGTATAAATTCACATGCAATGTATGAAGTAATACAGAGAGACCCTTTGTACACTTTGCCTGGTTTCCTCTTTAATTTTGACATTGTATGAAACTGTAGTGTAATATCATAACTAGAATACTTAACGTTGATTAATACTCACTAATCAGATTTCTCCAGTTTTACTTGTACTCATCTGTGTGTGCCTGTGTGTGTTATGTGTATTAAATTTACATAAGCCACTGTGCCCAGCCTCTGCTCATTATCTTGACTGTGCTAGTGAATAGCACAGTCTCATTCCATTGCCCAGGCTGGAGTGCAGTGGCGCCATCTCAGCTAACTGAAATCTCCACCTCCTGAGTTCGAGAGACTCTCCTGCCTCAGCCTCTCAAGTAGCTGGATTACAGGAGCCCACCACCACGCCTGGCTAAATTTTGTATTTTTAGTAGAAACAGGGTTTCACCGTGTTGCCCAGGCTGGTTTCAAACTCCTGACCTCAAGCGATCCACCCACCTTGGCCTCCCAAATTGCTGCGATTACAGGCATGAGCCACCTTACCCGACCTTTCTTTTTTTAACTTATTTGTTATGGAGATAGGGTCTCACTCTGTTGCCTAGGTTGAATGCAGTGGCGTGAACAAGGCTCACTGCAGCCTCAACCTTCTGGGTTCAAGCAATATTCCTACCTCAGCCTCCCAAGGAGTTGAGACTACAGGCACACACTACCATGCCTGGCTAAGTTTTATTTTTTTGTAGAGGTTAGGTCTCTCTCTATGTTGCCTAGGCTGGTACTGAACTCCTGAGCTTAAGTTATCCTCCTGCCTTGGCCTCTCAAAGTGTTGGAATTACAGGCATAAACCACTGTGCCCAGCCTCTGCTCATTATCTTGACTATGCTATTCACTAGCACAGTGAGACCCTATCTCCATAACAAATAGGTTAAAAAACGAAAGGTCAGGCAAGGTGGCTCATGCCTGTAATCGCAGCAATTTGGGAGGCCAAGGTGGGTGGATCGCTTGAGGTCAGGAGTTTGAAACCAGCCTGGGCAACACGGTGAAACCCTGTTTCTACTAAAAATACAAAATTTAGCCAGGCGTGGTGGTGGGCTCCTGTAATCCAGCTACTTGAGAGGCTGAGGCAGGAGAGTCTCTCGAACTCAGGAGGTGGAGATTTCAGTTAGCTGAGATGGCGCCACTGCACTCCAGCCTGGGCAATGGAATGAGACTCCATCTCAAAACAGTAAATAAATAAAATAAAAATAAATAAATAAATGAGAATAAAAAGATAATGAACAATTTCAACACCACAGGATATGTCATATTACCTTGTTACAGCCACAGCTACCTTCCTCCTGGTCTTACTTCATATTTTCTTAAAGTTTCTATTCCCAAACCGTTGTCCTCCTTCCCTTTCTGGAAATAACAAATATCCTGAAACCAGTGGGCATTATTCTCCTGCATACACACACACACACACACACACACACACACACACACGCATCTCAGATATTTGTTTTATATATATATATATATATATATATATATATATATACTTTTTTTTGGAGACAGGTCTCACTCTGTCACCCAGGCTGGAGTACAGTGGTGTAAACATTGCTCACTGTAGTCTCAAACTTCCAGTCTCAAATAATCCTCCTACTTCAACCTCCCAAGTAGGTGGGACTACCTGGCTAATTTTTAAAAAAAATTTTTAAGGGGCGAGGTCTCCCTATATTGCCCAATCTGGTCTTGAACTCCTGGACTCAAGTGATTCTCCTGCCTCAGCCTCCCAAAGTGCTGGGATTATAGGTGTGAGCCACTGTGCCCAGCCTTTCTGTATGTCTTATACTTTTACTACATATGTATGTTTCCATTAACATTATATACTGTTATATATATTACATATTATACTGTTTTCTGAGTTTTAAAATTTTACATAAATACAAGTACTTTATACAAAGCTTTTTGCAAATTTACATTTATTATTCAGCATTTTTTCAAATTTTATCTGTGTTGATACAAAAAAACTTGTTTATCCATTTTAACTGAATGGCTTTA
The DNA here is from genome assembly GCF_049354715.1 of Callithrix jacchus. Classification (NCBI taxonomy): domain Eukaryota; kingdom Metazoa; phylum Chordata; class Mammalia; order Primates; family Cebidae; genus Callithrix; species Callithrix jacchus. The sequence continues at coordinate 37,561,446 of NC_133511.1, read as the reverse complement.
CCATATCTATTCATCTCCCTATAGTTAGACATGTTGGTTGTATGAATAATGCTGAAATGAATATTCTCGGGCATGTCTTTTTCTGAAGTATTCTCTGAGCCTTTTTTCTTTTTTTTAAGAGATGAGGTCTTTCTGTGTTGCCCAGGCTGGGCTTGAGCTCTTGGATCTCTAGGCTTCTATCTGGTAGAACTGTTGGTTTGTAGGATATATACAGCCTTACTAGATATTGACAAATTGCTCTTTAAAATGATTGCACAAATTTATGCTCCAATTGCTGATGCAAGAATTCCCATTTTACCACTTTCTAGCTAGCAGTATATGTCAAATCCGTAATTTTTAAAAATATGATGAATATAACATGATACTGTGTTTATTTTTATTTTCATTTTGAGACAGGATCTCACTCTGTCACCCAGTGACAGTGCAGTCACCCAATGCAGTGCCATGATCTTGGCTCACTATAGCCTCAAACTCCATGGCTCAGTCAAGCCTCTTGGGCAGACCACAGGTGTGCACCACCATGCCTGGCTGATCTTTTGTAATTTTGGTAGAGGTGGGATTTCATCATGTTGCCCAGGCTGACATCAAACTCCTGAGCTCAAGTGATTTCCCACCTCGGCCTTCCAAAGTGCTGGAATTACAGTTGTGAGCCACCATGCCTAGCCTGAAAGGGTATTATTTTAATTGCTCTAACTTATTTATGAGATAGAGCATTATTTTGTATATTGCCTTTAAAATGTGTTTTCATTCTGGTTGGCAACTCAGGGTTGGGAATGATTGCTCTCTACTTCTCTAGTTTAAAAAAACGGAGAGAAAAAGAAAGAAAATAATAGATGAAAACAAAAGAACAAAGGAAAGAATAGAAGGCAGGGAAGTATTCTGTCTTTTACAGTGAAAGCTGCATTAATTAACACTAAAAGCAACATTTAGTGCCACATTTAGCAGTGTCCCAATTGGTAATCTCTTGTAGCTGGTATACCTGATATCCTCTAATGTAAGTCTTCAATCTCCTGACTTGGCACACATGCCAAGTTCATTGGAATAAGCAGGCTACACTTGGTTCAAGTAAGGGTGAAACTTACCATTCCTGCTACACTTGGTCTTAGCCAAAAGGCTGAGAAGCGATACCATTCCTGCTTACTTTTCTTCTCTAACCTCGTGGGCCTTTAACAAACATTATGGATTCATAAATTATATTCTTTTTCATCATTGCTATTAGAAAGATGTGAGAGGGAGATAGTAAAGTTGAAACCACCTATGATAATATAAATTAACTTTTATTCAGCCACATTTTAAAAAAATCAACTAGTACGCTTTATTCCTTTAACATATTGTAAAATAAAACCTTTTGTAGACGAAACTGACTAGGCATGGTGACTCATGCCTATAATCCCAGCACTTTGGAAGGCCAAGGCAGGCAGATCACCTGATGTTAGGAGTTCGAGACCAGCCTGGCCAACATGTAAAAACCCCATCTCTACGAACAATACACAAATTAGCTGGGCATGGTAGCATGCACCTGTAATCCCAGCTACTCAGGAGGCTGAGGCAGGAGAATCGCTTGAACCCGGGAGGCAGAGGTTGGTGGGCACCTATAGTCCCAGCTACTTGGGAGGCTGAGGCAAGAAAATTACTTGAACCCAGAAGGTGGAGGTTGCAGTGAGCTCAGATCATGCCACTGCACTCCAGCCTGGGCAACAGAGCCAGACTCTGTCTCAGAAAAGAAAAAGAAAAAACTATGTTTTTAAGTACTTAATAAATATAAGTTTAAACATATCACTGAAGTTCTAAGGGAACTGAGAGAGATGACAGTCAAGGATAATTCATAACGAAAGGCTTCCATGGGAAGGCAATTGAGGTTTATTTTTAAAGAAATGATAGCCACGGATTGTCTTAGAGAGGGAAAGATTTCTAGGTAGAAAGAATGTTCCATGCTATGGTGCAGAGGTAGGAAATACATGTGCAATTACAAACTTTCTTGAATAGAGCAAGAGATCTGCTGAAAGAGTAAATTGTTCAAAGAATGTTTATTGTCTGCCAGACACAATGTTAAATTGGAGAAACTGTGATGCACAAAACACATTATCATGGCTCCAAAACACTTAAAATCTAGTGACCAAAAAATATAGTAAAATATATAAAATGATTATAAATTATGATTTTACTAGGAAATAAATCAATAGTGGTAAGTTTGAGAAGATACTTCTGAGGAGGTTAACATTTAAATTGAGACTTAAGCATATGAATGTTTTTGAAAAACAATTACAGCATATGCAAAGGCTCCAAGGTGGAATGAAGTTGTTATGTTCTAGGAACTTACAGAAGTCATTGTGGATGGAACAAGTCGACAAGAAAGAAAGTGGCATGAACTGAAGTTGGAAAGATAGAAAGATAGATCACATACCTCTTGTAAGCCAATGAGAGGAGTTTGAAATTTAACAAGTATAATTGGAAAGCACTACACGATTTTAAGCAAAAGAGTGCTATACATTTTTTTAAAATTTAGACAGAGTCTCACACTGTCACCTAGGCTGGAGTGCAGTGGCATGATCTTGGCTCTCTGCAACCTTTGCTTCCCAGGTTCAAGTGATTCTTCTGCCTCAGCCTCCTGAGTAGCTGGGATTATAGGCGTCCACCACCATGCCCAGCTAATTTTTTGTAATTTTAGTAGAGACGGGGTTTCACCATGTTGGCCAGGCTGGTCTCGAACTCCTGACCTCATGATTTCACCCGCCTTGGCTTCCCAAAATGCTGGGATTACAGGTATGAGCCACCGCGCCTGACCAAGTGCTAAACGTTTTTGAAAGATCAAAAGATCGCTGTGGCTGTTATGTGGTAAGTGGATCCAAGAAGATGTATAGAAGTGAGGAAGCTAGCATTGTGGTCTAATGACAAATGAGAGCAGCTTGGGCAAGGAAGGTTTCAGTGACGATGGAGTGTCATGAACTGAACTGTGTGCCCCCGTCCCCCATATTCATATGTTGAAGTCCTAATCCCCAGTACCTTTGAGTAGGACTGTACTTGAAGATAGGGCCTTTGAAGAGGTTATTAAGGAAAAATGAGGTCATTTGGGTGGGCCCTAATTAAATCTGACTGTTCTCCTTAGAAGAGAAATCTGACAGCACAGAACGATCACATGAAGAAACTGAAAGAAGACAGTCATCCACAGGCCAAGGAGAGACGTCTTAGAATAAACCAACCTTGCTAGAACCTCAATCTTGGACTTCTAGCTTCCAGGACTGTGAGAAAATAACTTTCTCCTGTTTAAGCCACCAAATCTGTGGCACTTAGTTATGAGAGCCTAAAGCAAACTAACATACGGAAGGAAGTAGGTGTATCCAGATGTATTTTAGGACCTGAAATCAATGTTACTTGCTGATGGATTGAATCAGGAAAGTCAAGGAGACTCTCAGCTTCCTAGTTATAGAACTTTTAGAATAGATCTACTTCACTTTGTTTGTTTGTTTATGTTTTGAGATGGAGTCTCACTTCCGTAGCACAGGCTGGATCTCAGCTCACTGCAATATCCACATCCCAGGTTCAAGTGATTCTCTTCCTCAGCCTCCAGAGTAGCTGCTTACACGGTGCACCACCGTGGCCAGCCTATTTTTGTATTTTAAGTAGAGATGAGGTTTTGCTATGTTGGCAAGGCTGGTCTCGAACTTCTGACCTCAGGTGATTTATCCACCTTGGCCTCCCAAAGTGCTAGGATTACAGGGGTGAGCCACCATGCCTGGTCATTTTGTTTGTTTTTTGTTTTTTGGGTTTGTGTGTGTGTATGTGTGTGTGAGACAGAGTCTTGCTCTGTCGCCCAGGTTGGATCTCAACTCATTGCAATCTTTACCTCCCAGGTTCAGGCACTTTTTGTGCCTCAGCCTCCAAGTACCTGGAATTATAAGTGCACACCACCGTATCCATCTAATTTTTGTATTTTTAGTAGAGATGGGGTTTCACCATGTTGGCCAGGTTGATCTCAAACTCCTGACCTCCAGTGATCCTCCTGCCTTGGCCTCCCAAAGTGCTAGGATTACAGGCATGAACCACTGCACCCAGCCTTGATCTACTTGAAATATTTAACAAGAAACAATCTTATGAAATAAAAGAGAAACAGTTGATTGAAGGCTTTGAAATCCAGAAAGAAAGACAGGAATTAAATGAAACAGGATGATGTGTGGAAGCCTTGAGAAAAGTGTGTCACACAAATGTAAGTCATTATTGTTAATTTCATCATGGTTGTTTTTAGTGTATGATACACTATAGTGATCAAATACAGTTTTCAGTGGGTGAGCAAGGGTGAAAATGGTACTTGAGGGAAATGGCTATAGAATTGAAGAAGACTGATAGGAATAGGAAAGGCTGTATGGAGCCTGGGAAACGAGCCAGGAATTGGCTGCAGAAATTGAGGTATGAGCTAAGAAACATCTGATGTCCCAGGAAAGGTCTGAGGGACTGGAGATATTTCAGTAAAACACATAGACACATACACATTTATATACATATATACATTAAATAGCTGGAGGCCAGAAGGAAAAATGTGACCAAATTGTATGTCATTACATCGTTTTCTGTTTAGGCAGCAATCCTATTTAAAGTAATTTCCTTCCTTCTCCTTCCTTCTCTTTCCTTCCTTCTCTTTCGTTCCTTCCTTCCTTCTTCCCTTCCTTCCTTTCTTCCTCTCCTTCCTTCCTTCCTTCCTTCTTTCCTTCCTTCCTTCCTTTCTTCCTCTCCTTCCTTCCTTCCTTCCCTCCTTCCTTCCTTCCTTCCTTCCTTCCTTCCTTCCTTCCTTCCTTCCTTCCTTCTTCCTCTCTCTCTCTTTCTCTCTCTCTCTCTCTCTCATTCTGTTGTCCAGGTTAGAATGCAGTGGTACAGTCTCAGTTCACTGCAACCTCTGCTTCTGGGTTCAAGTGATTCTCCTGCCTCAGCTTCCCAAGTTGCTGCCATTACAGGTGCATGCCACCACACCCGGCTAATTTTTGTATTTTCAGTAGAGACAAGGCTTCACCATTTTGGCCAGGCTAGTCAAGTGATCTGGCCTGGCCTCAAGTGATTTGTCCACCTCTGCCTCATAAAGTGCTGGGATTACAGGTGTGAGCCACTGTGCCTGGCCTAAAGTAATTTTTTTTAAAAACCTTTTTGGAGCCAGGCAAGTAGTTTATGCCTGCACTATCAGCTACTGGGGAGGCTGAGACAGGAGGATCACCTGACCCCAGGAGTTTGAGGCTTCAGTACACTATGATCATGCCTGTGAATGGCCACTGCACTCTAGCCTGGGCAACATAGTGAGACCCTGTCTATAAAACAAAAAACGACCTTTTTGGGGTCAGGATCCATGCCTACCACAATGCTTTGTATATAAACTTTAATAAATGTTTGTATATTAGAGACATAATCTCTCATATTTCACCTTATTTTAAAAGGTAGTAGATAGTATGGTGGGATATCTCTAGACCAGGAACTGGAAGTTCTGGCTCTGCCACTGGCTAATGATTTGCTTTGGGCAAATCATTTAAACTAGCACTGTCCAAGAGAAGTTTCTGTGATAAAGAGATAATTATCTATATTTGTGCTATCTACCATAGCTACTAGACATGTGTGGCTACTGAGCACTTGAAATGTGGCTAGTATGACTAAAGAACTGAATATTTTGTTAAAATGTGACTAGTAGCTGCCATATTGGATGATGCAGATTAACCTCCTGAGTCCTTGAGTTCTGTAAAATGAAGAAGTTGGGTTAAGTAATCTTTGCCTTTTAGTTCTAAAATGTGCTTATCCCAATTCAGCACAACAAATACATGGGCACAAGATAAGAGCTTAAATTTCTACTTCCTAACACAAAAAAATGTTTAAAGAATGTTAAATGGTACACTTTTTGCATATAGAACATCTTGATAAGTTTTAATCAGTTGTATATACAGAAATGATGTTTTGGACAGTCTGTAGCATATATTATGACATTAATAGAGAAGAACGTGGACTGCTTGGAGAGGCTTCAGACAGCTGTGAGATGATTAAAGGGTTGAGAAACAAGCCTGAATAAAGGTTAAGGGACCGAGATTGTTTAGAAAAAAAGACTGAGGGAATAATGACTACATTCAAGTATATATTCAAGTATATGAAGGGTTATTAGATGGAAATGGTATCCAGCTGTTCTCCACTTATTAGACAAAACACTAGGAACTTAGGTTAAAGAGGAAATAAGTGAGTATTAGAAGGTACTTCCAGAGAGTTGAGAGTTGGTATATTAAATTCTTTAAAAAAATTCAGTGTTTTCTTTCTTTCTTTCTTTCTTTCTTTTTTTTTTGAGAGACTGAGTCTCCCACTGTCACCTGGGCTGGAGTGCAATGGTGCGATCTCGGCTCACTGCAACCTCTGTCTCCAGGTTCAAACAATTCTCCTGCCTCAACCTTCTGAGTAGCTGGGATTACAGGCGCACACCACCACATCCGGATAATTTTTTGTATTTTTAGTTGAGACGGGGTTTCACTATGTTGGCTAGACTGGTCTCAAATACCTGACCTCATGATCCACCCACCTCAGCCTCCCAAAGTGCTGAGATTACAGACATGAGCCACTGCACCTGGCCTTGGACAATTATATTTTTTGTAGAGATGAGATTTTGCCATGTTGCCCTGGCTGGTCTCAAACCCCTGAGCTCAAGGGATCCACTGGCCCCAGCCTCCCAAAGTGTTGAGATTACAGGCTTGAGCCACTGTGCCTGGCCTACTTAATGGTTTTTAAAACGTTTGTGTTACATCGTGTTGAAGATATGTGTGCGACAAAGCAGCAGTCACAGAATGGTAAAACTACAAACATGGCTGGGTGCGGTGGCTCCTGCCTATAATCCCAGCACTTTGGGAGGCCAAGGCGGTGGATCACTTGAGGTCAGGAGTTCAAGACCAGCCTGGCCAACATGGTGAAACCTCATCTCTATGAAAGGAGAAAAATAAGCCGGGTGTGGTGGCAGGCACATGTAGTCCCAGCTACTCAAGAGGCTGAGGCAGAAGAATCGCTTGAACCCAGTAGGTGCAGGTTGTAGTGAGCCAAGATCGTGCCACTGCACTTCAGCCTGGGTGACAGAGACTCCATCTCAAAGAAAAGTGAAAAATAGCCGGGCGAGGTGGCTCAAGCCTGTAATCCCAGCACTTTGGGAGGCCGAGGCGGGTGGATCATGAGGTCAAGAGATCGAGACCATCCTGGTCAACATGGCGAAACCCCGTCTCTACTAAAGATACAAAAAATTAGCTGGGCATGGTGGCACATGCCTGTAATCCCAGTTACTCAGGAGGCTGAGGGAGGAGAATTGCCTGAACCCAGGAGGCGGAGGTTGCGGTGAGCCGAGATCACGCCATTGCACTCCAGCCTGGTAACAAGAGCGAAACTCCGTCTCAAAAAAAAAAAAAAAAAGAAAGAAAAGTGAAAAATAAAAATAAAATTACAAACAAATTGAAATCACTGTGTAAGAGATGTTTTAAAATAGGATTAATTGTCGGCTTTCAGGTAATATTCAAGATACCAGTTTGTAAGATCCTTTACAACTTGAATATATTATGATTTAAATAGATATTTTCGGTTATCAGTTAAACCATATTATATGCTAGATACAAATATTTGTCAGGGAAATGAGATTAAAGGATTTATTTATAAAATGAAGGCATTTACTTTGATGTATAATGTTTACAAAGGATGATATTGAATTTTAATAGAACAAAAACAGAATGTAGAAGATAATATAGAACAATGGATTGCAAACATCAGTATGCACCAGAATCACCTAGAGGGCTGGTTAAAACCCAGATTGCTGTGTGTACCTCCAGAGTTCCTGATATTGTTGGTCTAGATTATGGTCAGAGATTCCACATTTCTAAGAAGTTAGTGATGCTGCTGCTGGTTTAGGGACCACACTGTGAGAACCACTGATAGACAATAATATGATATGTTGGCCAGCACGGTGGATCACGCTTGTAATCCCAGCCCTTTGGGAGGCCAAGGCTAGCAGATTACCTAAGGTCTGGAGTTTGAGACCAGCCTGACTAACATGAAGAAACCCTGTGTCTACTAAAAATACAAAATTAGCCAGGTGTGGTGGCACATGCCTGTAATCCCAGCTACTTGGGAGACTGAGGTAGGAGAATCGCTTGAACCTGGAAGGTGGAGGTTGTGGTGAGCGAAGATCATGCCATTGTACTCCAGCTTGGGCAACAAGAGCTAGTTTTTAGAAAAAAAATAATAAATTTAATTGAAAATTAACTTTTTCTTGCAGCACATATGAGTTTATATGTTTTTTAAAAAGCCGATTAACCAAAATGCATCTATAGTTGGAATAATATGAAAATGACATATACATTTGAAGGGAGTGGGTCTTTCTGGAATAGGCCTGACATCTCCAACATACCAAACAAACAAAAAGTATTGAACAAATTAGCTCAATATACAAACCAGTGTCAGAGAAGCCAATTTAAATGAGCAAAATGTTGGCATTTTATACATTTTATAACAAGAAATATTATTATTGTCATATTCTGGGTTCGTTTGTTCATTTGTTTGAGATAGAGTCTTGCTATGTCACTCAGGCTGGAGTGCAGTGGTGTAGTATTAGCTTACTGCAACCTCAGCCTCCCAGGTTCCAGCAATTCTTGTGCCTCCGCCTCCTGAGTAGCCAGGATTGCAGGTGCATGCCACCACGCCTGGCTAATTTTTGTATTTTTTCAGTAGAGATGGCAATTCACCATTTTGGCCAGGCTGGTCTCGAACTCCTGACCTAAAGTTATTTACCCTCCTTAGCCTCCCAAAGTGCTGAGATTACAGGTATGAACCACCACACCTGACCGCATAAAATATCTTCTAAATGTAAAAGTGGAGAATTCTAAAATAATGTCTCTGAGTTGAATAATCTCCTATCAGGTCAAGCAGAAATTTCTTCAACAAGTTGTTCCTTACAGTTTATCTTCATGTAATTATATGAAGTTAACTAAATCTCAGTCTCCTTAATCTACCTGATACAATAATAAAAACTCATTCACATTTATTTAGTGCTTATTATTATCCCATAAAATAGGAATTTTTACATGAATTACTGCCAATGCCTAGCACCTACGCAGCACTCTAAGTGCTTTTACAAATGTTTCCAGCTGGGTTCAGTGGCTTAGCCTGTAATCCCAGCACTTTGGGAAGTCAAAGCGGGCAGATCACCTGAAGTCAGAAGTTTGAGACCAGCCTGGCCAACATGGTGAAACCTTGTCTCTACTAAAAATACAAAAAATTAGCTGGTGTGGTGGTGGGCAACTGTAATCCCAGCTACTTGGGAGGCTGAACCCAAGTAGGGAATTGCTTGAACCCAGAAGGCAGAGGTTGCAGTGAGCAGAACCCAGTGAGCAGAGATCGTGCATTGCACTCCAGCCTGGAGCAGGGGAGAAGCAAGAAGGGTTTTCTGTTAGAGGTTAAATCTCGAAGGTTGAGTATCAGGAGAAACCATGTGAAAGAGGGGCAAGTGAGTTCCAAGCAGCAGTGAAAACATTTGCAGTGGCAAAATGATGAGAAGAAAAATGGCTCATTCCAGAAATCACAAGTGGTTCAGTAGGTCTGGAAAACAAAACTGACATCAATGAGGAGTGGCAAAAGATAGGTTGAGGAGATCAGCAAGGACCAGAATAGTTAAAGGGCTCATCTGCCATTCTAAGGGGGCTGAATTTGTCCTGAATGATATCATACCTCCTCAATCAGCCTTATATGTTGGAAAGCTCACTCTGACATCAGAATAGAAGTCTGGTGGCTCAGCCCCAAGTGAAAAGTTAGCATCAGGTGCCATTTGAGTGACTGGACACAGCTCAGGCACCCACATCTCCCTTCAGCCCATCAGAGATCTCTCCACTACCTTCTTTTGCTTTTTTCCTTCATTTCAGAGATGAAATTCCCAGATTGAATGGCTTCAATTACTATGGAAAGTGATAGACCAGGGTAAGTCACAACTACCTTGTTTTTTAATTTTGTTGTTTGTTATCATGACTAGTTGAGTGTTAGCCTTCTAGCACACACAGCTTTGCATTTCCATTCTGCATTACTTGCATTTTTATTACTTTGTAATATTTGTAAAGTGTTATTATAAAGCTGTGCTGTTGGTTTGGATATTTTGAAGTTAAAATGTAATTTTTTAACTGCAAAGCAGCAGTATGCAAAGCAAGTGTTTGAGAACTTTCCCCCATCAATGAGTCTTCTCCCCTGAAGGAAACAGTTTTGAGACTTCCTGTTCTTAATTCTGTTTAACAGCTTACTTCTAAAAGAAAATGTGTATACTGTTATTATTTATTTTGTTACAAAAATATACATGCATCTACTTTAAAAATTCCAATAGCACTAAAAGGGTACATACAAAATGCAATGGCTAACCAACCATCCCTTCCATTGCTCTAAGAGACACCCACTTTTGGCTGTTTTCTTTCTTTCTTTCTTTTTTTTTTTTTTAATGAAATGAGAAACTTTATAGCTATTCGAGAATTGGACATTTTGAGTGAAGGATTTAATCATTGTATATTTGGTTTACATATTTCTTTTTTTTATTGCATTTTAGGTTTTGGGGTACATGTGCAGAACATGCAAGATAGTTGCATAGGTACACACATGGCAGTGTGTTTTGCTGCCTTCCTCCCGTTTTCTTTAGGTCTTTTTAATATTAGGTTTCTAAAAATGTGTAACCATGTGAATAATGAGCTTAGACTTACTAGATTCCTATCATAATAGGTGGGGACTTAGTTCTCCTACAGTGTTGTTCTTACTGTTTTTATTTTCTTTCAATGTTTATGTCTACATCTGCATATCAGTACTCAGTATCATTTTTATACTCACAGATATTCACAGTTGAGAATTTTCAGGTAATATAACTTGCTTCCTTTATTTTTTTTCTTCCCCTAAAGTTTATATTTGTGTTTTTCATTTTTATTTTCTTTTGAGGCAGGGCCTCACTCTGTCACCTAGGCTTGAGAGCAGTGGTGCAGTCATGGCTCACTGCAGCCATAACCTCCCTGGGCTCAGGTGATCCTCATCCTCCCTGGGCTCAGGTGATTCCCCATCCTCAGTCTCCTGAATACCTGAGAGTAGGCGCGTGCTGCCATACCCAGCTAATTTTTGTGTTTTTTGTATATGAGATGGCGTTTCACAAAATTTTTGCAGTTTACCCATCTGACAAAGGGCTGATACCCAGAATTTACAAAGAGCTAAAACAGATTGACAAGAAAAAAACAAACAAGCCCATTCAAAAGTGGGCAAAGGATATGAACAGATACTTTACAAAAGAAGACATACATGAGGCCAACATATGAAAAAATGCTCATCATCATTGGTCATTAGAGAAATGCAAATTAAAACTAAATTGAGATACCATCTCACGCCAGTTACAATGGCGATCATTAAAAAATCTGGAGACAGCAGATGCTGGAGAGGATGTGGAGAAATAGGAACACTTTTACACTGTTGGTGGGAATGTAAATTAGTTTAGCCATTGTGGAAGACAGTGTGGCGATTCCTCAAGGATCTAGAAATAGAAATTCCATTTGACCCAGCAATCCCATTACTGGGTATATATCCAAGGGATTATAAATCGTTCTACTATAAGGACACATGCACACGAATGTTCATTGCAGCACTGTTTACAATAGCAAAGACCTGGAACCAACCCAAATGTCCATTGATGATAGACTGGACAGGGAAAATGTGGCACATATACACCATGGAATATTATGCAGCAATCAAAAACGATGAGTTTGTGTCCTTTGTAGGGACATGGATGAACCTGGAAACCATCATTCTCAGCAAACTGACACAAGAGCAGAAAATCAAACACCACATGTTCTCACTCATAGGCAGGTGTTGAACAATGAGAACACATGGACACAGGGAGGGGAGCACTACACACTGGGGTCTGTTGGGGGGAAATAGGGGAGGAGGGTTGGGAGTTGGAAAGAAATAACATGGGGAGAAATGCCAGATATAGGTGATAGGGAGGAAGGCAGAACATCACACTGCCATGTGTGTACCTATGCAACTGTTTTGCATGTTCTGCACATGTACCCCAAAACCTAAAATGCAATTTAAAAAATGGGGAAAAAAAAGAATAGAAGTCTGGTGGAGCCAGGTAAAACTAGAAGCAGGAACATGATTTTGGTGGTTCTAACAACAACAACAAAAAAATAGAAGTGAAATAGACGTGAAAATGGGCATGTGGTTAGGAGGCAGACTTGCGGAGATCTGAAAGAAAATTAACACAAATGAGTAATAAGTAAGTTGTAAGCGATGGTGAAAAGGAGGTGATTAAGGGGACACCCAGTTTTCTGGTTTGAACAAGCGTGTGGACCACGATGCCTTCACTGAGCTGGTGAATCAGAAGGATGTGGCTTGCAAGGGTGTGTTCATGGCTGGTGATGGAGGAAGGCAGAGGTAAAGAGTTCACCTTTAATTAATTAATTAATTGATTATTTATTTATTTCTTGAGACAGAGTCTTAATCTCTTGCCCAGGCTGGGTGAAATGGTATGAGCTAAGCTCACTGCAACATCCACCTCCTGGGTTCAAGCAATTCTCAGTGCCTCAGCCTCCTGAGTAGCTGGGACTACAGGCATGTACCCCTATGCCCAGCTAACTTTTGTATTTTGAGTAGGGACAGGGTTTCACTGTGTTGGCCAGGCTGGTCTTGAACTCCTTACCTCAAGTGATCCCCCTGCCTTGGGCTCCCAAAGTGCTGGGATTATAGGTGTGAGTCACCACACCTGGCCAAGAGTTCACATTCAGATGTGGTGAGTCAAAGGTAAATGAACAAAGAGAAAAGAAGTAAACAGGCATGTGGGTTGCTCTTTCCAAAAATATACCTGTGAAGATAAGAGCTTGTGAGGTTGTAGATATGTATATGTAGGTCAGGGAAAGACTTTTGAAGTTTTTGTATATGGTAGCCTCCATATCTCTGAGCAACTGGAGAAGATGTCATTTTCTGAGGGTCAGGGGAATAATGAATAAATATGATGAGTTGTGTGATTAAGTTTAGAATAGCTATATCATACAAGAAAAGGCTCATTTCAGATGCAAGGAAACATGGTTTGGTTAGAAACTATAAATGTAGAAGTACACTAATCCATTCACCTGTGAGATTCCCTTCAGTTGGCCCCAGAAACCAAGGTGTTAGCCAGGCTTCTTGGAGGCTGGAGAGAGCTGACCGCTTCTTCTTTCAAGTTCCCAGTGTATTTAGGCATGCCGGAATGCCAAGAGGTTCTAAAATGCAGTGTTTCAAATGTTTACACTTAACAAATTCATACTTTTAACATGGAATAATCATGAAGCAAAATAGCTGTGATATTTACCGGATAATTATAGAATTTACTTAAACTGGCTGGGTGCTGTCGCTCACGCCTGTAATCCCAGCACTTTGAGAGGCTGAGGTGGGCAAATCACAAGGTCAAGAGATCAAGACCATCCTGGCCAACATGGTGACACCCTGTCTCTACTAAAAATTCAGAAATTAGCTAGGTGTGGTGGCAAATGCCTGCAGTCCAAGCTACTTGGGAGGCTGAGACAGGAGAGTCTCTTGAACCCAGGAGGTAGAGGTTGCAGAGAGCTGAGTTGCCCCACTGCGCTCCAGCCTGGCAACAGAGCGAGACTCCGTCTCAAACAAACAAAAAAATGAATTTATTTAAACTATGAATTTATAATGTATTACAAACAGTGTAATTTGGTAATGAGACGAAGTTTAAAGTTCTACAAAGAATGCCTCCTTGTGGGCCAGGCGCAGTGGCTCATGCCTGTAATCCCAGCACTTTGGGAGGCCGAGGTGGACGGGTCACCTCAGGTTGGCAGTTCGAGATCCTCCTGACCAATGTGGAGAAACCCCATCTCTACTAAAAAAACAAAAAATTAGCCAGACATGGTGGTGCATACTTGAAATCCCAGCTACTTGGGAGGCTGAAGCAGAAGATTTCTTGAACCTGGGAGGTGGAGGTTTCAGTCAGCTGAGATCACGCCATTGCACTCCAGCCTGCAGCCTGGGCAACAAGAGCAAAACTCTCTGTCTCAAAAAAAAAAAAAAAAAAAAAGAATGCCTCCTTGTAATTGTATAGTGTAGGCATATCTTTGCGATGCTAGTATAACCTTATTTAGACAAATTGTCAAAAGCTTTGATTGAAGCTTCCTATGAATGTGGGGCCAGGGCCTCATAAGCTTAGGTGTTGGAACAGATAACTGGATTAAAACAGTTTAACAGATTCAGTTCATTAAATACAAGAGAGAATAGGATTGAGAACATAGATAATTGTGAGAAGTTTATTTATTATTATTATTTTTCTTTTTGGGGCCATGCTAATCTTCTCTGTATTGTTCCAGTTTTAGTATATGTGCTGCTGAAGCGAGCACTATTATTATTATTATAGTTTTTGAGGTGGAGTTTCCCTCTTTTGCTCAGGCTGGAGTCCAATGGCACAATCTCACTCAGCTCACTGTGACTTCTACCTCCTGGATTCAAGTAATTCTCCTGCCTCAGCCTACCTCGTAGCTGGGATTATAAGCATGTGCCACTGTGCCCAGCTAAGTTTTGCATTTTTAGTAGAGACAGGGTTTCGCCATGTTGGCCAAGCTAGTCTTGAACTCCTGACCTCAGGTCATCCACCCACCTTGGCCTCCCAAAGTGCTGAGATTATAGGCATAAGCCACCATGCCCAACATGAGAAGTTTAAACAATGAATTATGATTTTCAAACTGAATTGGCAAGGATGTTGTCTTAGTCTGTTTGTGCTGCTATAACAAAATACCACAGACTGGATAATTTATGAATACTAGATATTATTTCTCACAGTTCTGGAGGTTGGGAAGTCCAAGATCAAGGCAGCAGCAGGTGTGCTGTCTGGGGACAGCTACTTTCTGCTTCCAAGATGGTGCCTTGTTGCTGCATCCTCTGAAAGGGATGAAGGCTGTGTCCTCACACAACAGACAGATGAAAGGGCAAAACAACTGGATGCTGTGTGAAGCCTCTTGTATAAAATTCTTAATCCCATTCAGAAGTGAGGAACCCCATGACCTAAACACCTCCTAAAAGCCACACCTCTTTAATACTGATGCATTGGAGACATTTCGACACGCATTTTGGAGAGACACAAACATCCAAACCATAACAGAAATGAAAAGAGAAGGGAGCAATAGGTTGCAGAAAACGGAGAGGTTAAGGATAAATGAGGTGTACGTAATGAAATGAGAGAACCAGATGATTATTAAGAATATGGTATACCATAGTCTGATTTCACTTCTGGAGTATTTCTGGATGATGACAAGAGTACAGATGTAGAGGCAGGTGCCCACAGTGAAGTAGAGATGAGGGTCCATTGTAGCTGAGAGGTTAAGTAATTGGAAGACAAGTGTTTTGAGATAGTGATCTACATGGACATTGAAAATGGTCCAGGATAAGGGTGGATCTTTGTATGAAGAAGATCCTTTGTATGACAGCATCTTAAAATAGGGAGTCTATTTTAAGATGCTGTCAACTGATAATTGCTCTGCAAAATGGCCAGAAGAGGAAGGAGCAGACAAAGGATTGAATATGTTATCTTTATCCCCTACTACCCTGTGACTGAAATTGTATAAACGAAGAATAGTAAGTTACAAAATTGTGGTTGATGATACAGAAGTGCTTACAGAACATAGTCATTCCAAAGAGCCTTTCGCTCCACTTATCAAAGTAATTTTGTCCTCATTTTAATGGCAGGTAAAACAATATTAAACAAAGCAGCCTCTGCTATATCTTAAGCCCTTTAGTTAGTGTTTGTAGTAGTAAATGCTCTAGTAAAGGGACAACATCCATTTCTTTTCTTTTTATTTTTGAGACGGAGTTTCGCTCTTGTTACCCAGGCTGGAGTGCAATGGCGCGATCTCAGTTCATCGTAACCTCCGCCTCCTGGGTTCAGGCAATTCTCCTGCCTCAGCCTCCTGAGTAGCTGGGATTACAGACACACGCCACCATGCCCAGCTAATTTTTTGTATTTTTAGTAGAGACGGGGTTTCACTATGTTGACCAGGATGGTCTTGATCTCTTGACCTGGTGATCCACCCGCCTCGGCCTCCCAAAGTGCTGGGATTACAGGCTTGAGCCACCGCTCCCGGCCATCCATTTCAATCCCAGGTTTTCAATCACTTTGATTCTTTTTTTGAGACAGGGTCTTGCTGTGTTACCCAGGCTGAAGTGCAGTGGTGTGATCTCAGCTCACTGCAATCTCCACCTCCTGGGTTCAAGTGATTCTCATGCCTCAGCTGCCTGAGTAGCTGGGACTCTAGGCACATGCCAGCACACCTGGCTAATTTTTGTTTTTTTAATAGAGACAAGGTTTACCATTTTGGCCAGACTGGTCTCAAACTCCTGACCTCAGGTGATCTGCTTGCCTTGGCCTCCCAAAGTGCTGGGACTACAGGCATGAACCACCATATCCGGCCCACTTTGGTTCCTAAAGTTTTCTTTCAGGCAAAGTTTTTAATGCATAGTTTCTGCCTAAAGGTTTTGTTTGTGTAGACTTATTATTGGATAAGAGAGGAAGGGACTGCCAAAAGGGTCCCTAAGGCTGTGCTTAGAAAGAGAGAGCTGCTGCAAGGAAAGGCTATGTCACTATCCGTGAAGTAATCTGTGAACACAGGACAATGACCACTGACACTGATGCAGAACTCACTGGTGCAGGACACTGCATGTCCCAAACTGGGCTAAATACTTTATATCCACTGACTCATTTAATGCCTCAACAACTATGTAGGTGTTATTACCCCAATGCTAATATTAAAGAACAGGAATTAAGTAAGTTGTCCAAAATCTCACAGCTAGTAAATGGCAGAACTGGGACCTGAACTCAAAACTCTGTAACTCCAGAACCTAGAGATTTGTCATTAAATGCACTTGACATTTGGAAGTAGAAACAAATCCGGGAAGCAGTCATCGGTGTCATTTACACTGATCCCTTTTTTCAGACAGGAAACTGGGGGTTCAGAGTAGTTGACTGGAATCTTCTGTTAGAATTTTGAGTGTCTGAAACCTGCTACCCTGGCCCAGCCCAACCACACCAGGTGATACGGATCCTTCAGAATTCTACCGGGCATGTTCTGGCTGGAGGAAGAGATTATCTTTTTGCTCACGGACTTTTTCCTTGCTTAATCCTCTTTATACCTCTTTCACTAGCATTGTAGACAAATCATTAAAACAAGAAAGTCACATTTCCTTAGAATGGGCTAGAGCATTTAAATTTAGACTGATGTTGCACAATCCTATGAATATACTAAAAAAAATTCAATGCTTAAATATACAAATATGTACAAATATTACTTAACATTTTATGGTATATGAATTACATCTCAATAAAGACTTTTTTTTTCTTTTTCTTGAGGCTAGTCAAGTGAAGCAGTGGGAGTGGAGAAGGAACAAAGAAATCTGTAACTGGTTGCGATCAATTAGTTGTAAACACCACTGCACTTGGACCAGCCAATAAAGATGCTTTAAAAAAAAACCCGAGAGTGTGACTTAAAACACACATTTCCATTGTTTTTGAGTGGTTTCCAATGAGCTCCTTGCACATCGCGTGCCTGCGGTGACCTCCTTGCCCATTCATTTCTTATTCAGTCCACATTCACAGAGTCCACTGTTGGGCCAGGCACAGGGATAGCAGGGGTAGGACCCAGCTCCCAGAGGATGAAAGACAGGTAAAGAGGAATGAATGCTTGTACCTGAAGAAGCACTGATTTTTTGGGTTGAGGCTTCCAGTGACTATGCTGCAAATTCGAGTACTAAAAAAGTTGATGTGATTTCAGTATTTAGAAAAATACTGAGAAAAATACGCAGTGTTTTTGTTTCTTTTAATAAGTTACAGGGAGTCACAGACCCAGTCTCAAAGCTTCAATTTCAGTAACCATTTATCCTTTCCAAGTGAGTTTTTGCATACCAACACATAAATGAAACAGAATTACAAAATAAAGTTAATGCTGAAAAAAAAAAAGGACCTTTATTAACATTAGCGCCGCCTCACAGTATCTATTTTAACTCCAAGCTATGCTCCCGGCTTGAAGCCCGCACTGGCGCTCCGCTCGGTCGAACCGGGGTAACGCGTGGAGGTGGGTTCGCACATCCTCTCTCCACTTCTTTCGACCTTGGCCCTTTCGCAGGTCCCGGCGAGCTGGAAGCGCCTTTCCCGAGCCCGGGCGAAGAAGGGGCCGAGCGGGGCGGAAGGACTTCCTGCGGCCAAGGGCGGCCGCCTTCTCCGCAGAGACTACAGTTTGGACCCAGATTGGACTCAGCGTTTGTGGTTCGCGAGGCGGAACACAGGGCACGCTCCGGGCCCCTGCCCGGCAGAGCGCGAGCGGAGGGCGGACTGGGCCCGGGTGGGCGAGTCACGTGCGGCCGGGAGCGGCGCCGCGGGCCGGGAGTGTGCAGGAATGTAGCAACTTGCAGCGAAAAGTTTCCCTGCGCGGCAGACTGGGCCGCGGTGCGGGCGGGCGCGCAGAGGAAGGAAGAGCCGGGAGGCGGGGCCGCGGCGGCGCGGGCGGGCGCTTCTCCCAACTTTAGTTTTGGCGTCTGAGGCGAGTTTCTGTCTCAGTCGGGCGCAGCCGCCGCCAGGGAAAAGAAAGGGAGGAAGGAAGGAACAAGAAAAGGAAATAAAAGAGAAACGGGGAGGAGGGGAAAGGCAACCAGCCGTCCGGCCTCAGTCAAGGGAGTTGGAGGGAAAAAGTTCTCAGGCGCCGCAGGTCCGAGTCCCTCGCAGCCCCTCCCGAGGCGCAGCCACCAGACCAGTGGAGCCGGGGCGCAGGGGATGCGGGGCCGCAGCACAGTCCCCCGGCCCTGAGAGCTAGGAGAGCGCCGCTCCCACCGCCCAGCCCGCAGCCCTCGCCGTTTCTCCACCTCGGCCCGTGGAGCCGGGGCGTCCGGGCGGAGCCTTCGCTCGCCTGGTCCGGGGGTGCGCATCGGGGGAGGCAGAAGCCATGGATCCTGGGCAGCAGCCGCCGCCTCAAGCGGCCCCCCAGGGCCAAGGGCAGCCGCCTGCGCAGCCTCAAGGGCAGGGCCCGTCGTCCGCACCCGGGCAGCCGGCACCCGCGGCGACCCAGGCGGCGTCACAGGCACCCCCCGCCGGGCATCAGATCGTGCACGTCCGCGGGGACTCAGAGACCGACTTGGAGGCGCTCTTCAACGCCGTCATGAACCCCAAGACGGCCAACGTGCCCCAGACAGTGCCCATGAGGCTCCGGAAGCTGCCCGACTCCTTCTTCAAGCCTCCTGAGCCTAAATCCCACTCCCGACAGGTAACCTCGCCGCCCCTCTCCCAGCTTCCCCGTCGGGCGGGCCCCAGGCTGGGGGGCGCTCGGGAGTCGCGGCCGCCAGCTCTAGCCAGGGGAGGGGGGGTTGCGGGAGGTCTTGGGTGGGGGTCTCGCGGCGAAGTGGAGGAACTGGAGGCGTCCCCTTGGCTGCGGTGACCGGCTCCCTACTCTTCCCAGAGTCCGGGGCTGAGATTTGTTTTTCCCCTCTGAGTTTCTCTCTGCGGTTGCAGCCCCGGCGGGCGTGCTTTCCCTCTTCCTTCCTTTCTTTCTTCCCGGGGTTCCCGGGAGGTTGGCGGGAGTGGCGGGGGTGTGGGGAGGAAGGAAGGGGGTGGGGAGAGCCGGGCCTGGGCCGCGGTGGGCTTGCACAATGCGCGCGCCTCCGCGCGCTCCGCAACTTCGCTCCCGCCGGGGCCGGGCCGGGAAAGGGGGAGGGGGGCCTCTGGCATTTGTGTGTGGGTGAGTTGCCAGCGGCGGCCGAGTTTCTGAAGTTGAGCCCTGGGCCCCTTTCCTTTGGGGCCTCTCGGTCCACTTCAGTCTCCTGGGGAGTCAAATAATTGTTCTCTTGTTTTCCAATGTTGATTAGGGGTGGGGGTTGAACCGGTCCATTTAGTTTTTTTGCTCGCTCTTCCCCCCCCCGTTTCCCCTCCCCCTCCCGTAAGCTTTTATTTTCTTCGAGGCTCAAGCGCTTTTAGAACACAGGTTTCGGGCTTTCCCTGCCCAGACTTTCCTGGAAGTTGTTTATGGAGTTCTTTCACACCCCCCTGTGCTTCCCTTGTGTCTTGGAACTTGGGCCGGCTCGCTCTTATCAAACTTAGTAGGTTGCGTGTTGGTTTCCCAATTGTAGACTATTATTTACAGTCGGCTGAAACGCTTTTAAATTAGCCACATCTGTACGTTGCGCAGGAACTGAGTTGCACTTTACTGTACCGACGTTTTAACACAAGCCTTTGATAATACACTGCAGGTTGACCCATAGGCCAAGTCCTGCCTAGTTCAACTGTGATTAAAAGTTAATGTTTGGGAAGCGATGACTAATTCTGGAATCGCCATTGCTTTATAATTCTTATTGCGGATATGAACATGGCTGCTTTTCCACATACACAACGTTCGATCATTTTGCCAACTTGATTCAGCATAGAAGTGAAACTATTTATAATGAAAGTGTTAACATTCCGATAGGTCCCCGTGGATTTGTTTAGGGTTCTTTTTCTTTCCTTTTTTTTTAGAAAGAACTTGCTTGAGGCTAAACTTGAGCATAGGAACTTTGCCCAAAAGTTAATAGATTTTCCAAATACTGCAGTGTAGTTAGCCGACTCGGACTGTAACTTGAGTGGAAAGAGTTACCGCCCCCACTCCCATTCCCTCTCCTATTTGCAGGCCTGTTGTATATTCTCCTGTCGGGTTTTGGAACTCAGAAAAGCTCACTTAACCTGATGACAAAAACCCGGGTTAAGGAGGAGGAAGGAAAAACAATTTAGCTTCTTGCCTAAACACTTCAATTTGTCAGAAGTAGACTTAGGTGTGCTTTTTTCTCATACCCCTGAAAGTGGGTTTATGGACTCATTATGGGTAAATACATGTTGGCATGCACCTTACAGACAGTGTATTTTCAAAGTATAATAGACATAGATTGAATCCCCCATTTTGTGGCATCTATCAGCCACAAAGAATCATAACTGGAAAGTGTACTTTTTCTTCTAGTAATTTTTACGTGAATTTCTATCCAGCAGTTCTAAAATTCAGAGTATTATAGTTTTATTTTTAATAAGTTTTTAAGTGTTGTGCATCTGTAAATTCGACTTTTATTTCTGCTAACGATTTCCTAAATCACACTTTTTCTGATGGGAAACAAAGAAAGGTCCATCACTTAAAGGCATGGATATGACTCTACTAAGTCCTTCCAGTTTCCTTACCTTTGTGAATCTAGGAAATTCTTAACTTTTTGGTAATCAAACTCTAATTCTAATTTTTAAAATTTAGATATGCAAGATTAGGAGTAGAACAAATCTAGGTTGCAAATACTATTATTCACAAACTGGTGACTAAGTTTTATGTACATCCATTTTTGTCATGAAAACTGTTTTACAAACGAGAAAACAGGCATATGGAAGTTAAGGTATTTGTTCAGTGTCACACTAGCCAACTTGGAGTGCGGAATTGTTTCTGCTCATAAAGAGTTGTGGATGTGTGTCAGTTATTAAGTTATAATTGGACTCATAACATCTTTATCTTCTACATACAAAGATACAGTTTTTTTTCCATCATGTTCATTGTAGATGGCTTTTAAGAACATTTGGGCAGTTCAAGTTTGTCGATTTCATTACAAATTGTGTAATTTGTTACGATTTCTTTATTGTTGGCATTTTATGATGGGAAAAAATGACAAGGGTTTGTTCTTACTTGGCCTTGACCTAGGGAAAAAAAATGAATTACCTAAAACCTAGTAAAACATGCATATTATTTGTGTTGTGTTTATCCTTAGAATATTTTAGGACTTGGAAAAGCACCCATATTGCATTGACCTTTTAAAAATTAGGTTTTAAAATTTACTATTATTTTTGGAATGTTTTATTTGTTTCAGTACTAGTTGCCTTTACATGTCTAGTGTATAGTAGGTGGAAATTCATTAGATGGACTGCTCATCAATAAAACTACAAATATTTATAAAGTTTATATTAAAATTATATATTAAAAGTATCCATTTGAAAACCTGTGCTCTCTGGTGTCAAATATTAAATGTTGAAATTTTCCTTTGGTTCTTAGACATTTGGCTGCAATTAAGCACTGACTGGGAAATTTAAAGGGACTCTCAAAAAAGTTTTTTTTTTTTTCTTAATTTTTCATGTTAATATTCCTAATAGGCCAGTACTGATGCAGGCACTGCAGGAGCCCTGACTCCACAGCATGTTCGAGCTCATTCCTCTCCAGCTTCTCTGCAGTTGGGAGCTGTTTCTCCTGGGACACTGACCCCCACTGGAGTAGTGTCTGGCCCAGCAGCTACACCCACAGCGCAGCATCTTCGACAGTCTTCTTTTGAGATACCTGATGATGTACCTCTGCCAGCAGGTTGGGAGATGGCAAAGACATCTTCTGGTCAAAGATACTTCTTAAAGTAAGTGAAAATAATGGTGGGAGACAATTATCTAAGAAAAATATGTATTGGAAAAGATAGTAAAGCAGTGTCAAGATATAGAATATTATTTGTTTTTATGTTTTACTTAATATTTATGTTAAGCTCTGTTATATCTTCCATATATGTTTTTTAGTTTGGTATGATCTAAATACGTTTGTTAGCATGGATAATATTTTGAAAGCTTTATTGAGTCTTGGTTCTGAACCTCTCTATAATCTTTTCATTTGTGGAAGTTTGGTATTTCTCATTTTGAGCTTGTGCCAAACTCCTGTTAATTAGCCTAGCACTAAACAGAAAGAATACCATGAAGATTTTCAAATTCTGGAAATTACAGGACTAGCAGCACCTTATGGAATATGTATGGTGCTACTTGTATCTTTTTAAATAAATATTTTATTGGTAGAAAACTACAAAATAAGTAGGGCTTTTTGGGGAGTCTAATTTTACAGTATTTTAAATTGTGAAATGATAAGCACTTCAACTGAAGCTTGATGTAACTTACCAATTTTTCCCCAAAAAATGTAATGGGAAATACAGATTTTTAGATTTTTTTTTTTTTTTTGAGATGGAGTTTCGCTCTTGTTACCCAGGCTGGAGTGCAATGGAGCGATCTCGGCTCACCGCAGCCTCTGCCTCCTGGGTTCAGGCAATTCTCCTGCCTCAGCCTCCTGAGTAGTTGGGATTACAGGCGCGTGCCACCATGCCCAGCTAATTTTTTGTATTTTTAGTAGAGACGGGGTTTCACCATGTTAACCAGGATGGTCTCGATCTCTTGACCTCATGATCCACCCGCCTCGGCCTCCCAAAGTGCTGGGATTATAGGCGTGATTCACCGTGCCCGGCCCAGATTTTTAGGTTTTATATGCAGTCCCTCAGTGGTAAATGTCTTTCAAGCTAGTAGATCTTCAAAACAGAAACTCTCCTCTCTGGGAAAACAGAAACATGACCATTGGGTTGTTTATTTTTTATCAGTCTTTTTGTTTTTAACAAAATGGCAAAAGTGCACTAGGTTGAAAAGACCAAAATAGAATTCTCTCTCCTCTAATTTTGAAATTACAGGTAGGACCTCAACTTTTTTCTGTTTTGTTTGGATCAAGTATATGCAAAATGTTGTTTAAAACTATTACAGATGGAAGTTGATGTCTTTAAAAATGCTCATTTAATAGTGTTTAATTAGGTTGAGATAATAAAGTAAAAAACAGTGTAAGTTTGTTTTGGTTCAAATCTGTCTTGATAGTCTTCTCCTGAGGCAAATGGAACATTTATTTATTATATCCGATAATATCATAATGGCGTTTTGTTATGTGAATCCTAATATGTGTTTTATAGTGATCGTCTTCCAGAGTGTGTTGCTACTTTGTAATGTAAGATAGAAAGTTTTGTGACAAACTTCTAGAAGAGCAGAGGGGAAGGTTTGATGATGAAAAAGTTCCTACAGTTTTTTTGCCCCATTTCCTGCAACTTTTTCTTTTCCTTTTTTTGAAATTCATTTTCTGGTGTCCTGGTATCCATTTCAAAGGATCAAATTTCAACCAGAACAGTAAAGGGCCTGAGACTGGAAAGTACACACAAGTCTGGCAAACTCATCTGCATGAGCAAGATCATTTGTTCTCAAGCAGACATCCAAAGTAAATGATTGAAAGAGCTGCTAGCTGTGAAGGATGTGTCTTGAAGGGGAAGGGAGTGGAAACAAACCAGGTTGTTAGGAAGAAAAAGAAAGGCTGCACTTTTTTGAACCTCTCCCTGCTGGGTCACATGCTGACCTGGAGAGATTTTTTAAACAGCTTAATAGCTGCTTACCTTCTTTCTTTGGTTGATGCTGTGGCTAAAAGTGTAAGTTTAAAAAGCAACATTTATGCTCTTCTTCCTAGCTCTTTGTATCTTGTAATAATTGCTTGTAAGGTGATACCTGCCTACAATTTCCTTATTTTCAATGAATGATCTTTTTTTTTTTTTTTTTTTTTTTGAGACTGGGTTTTGCTCTTGTTACCCAGGCGGGAGTGCAATGGCGCAATCTTGGCTCACCGCAACCTCCGCCTCCTGGGTTCAGGCAATTCTCCTGCCTCAGCCTCCTGAGTAGCTGGGATTACAGGCACACGCCACCATGCCCAGCTAATGTTTTGTATTTTTAGTAGAGATGGGGTTTCCCCATGTTGACCAGGATGGTCTCGATCTCTTGACCTGGTGATCCACCCGCCTCGGCCTTCCAAAGTGCTGGGATTACAGGCATGAGCCAGCGCGCCCGGCCTCAATGAATGATCTGTTTTTGAGCTGAAATAAATATTGTAGATAAAGTTGGGCTTCCGTATCTGTAGGTTCAGCTTTCGTGGATTCAGCCAACCTCTGATTGAAAATATTCAGACAAAAATTACATCTGTACTGAAAAGTGTACAAACTTTTTTCCGTGTCGTTATTTCCTAAATAATGTAACAACTATTTATATAGCATTTACATTGTAATTAGTATTATATGGAATCTAGAAGTGATATAAAATATATGGGAGAATATGTATAGGTTATATGCAAATATTATACCACTTTATGTGAAAGACCAGAGCATCTGTGGATTTTAGTACATGTAGGAGGTCCTGGAACCAATCCTCCACAGATGCTGAGGAATGACTATTCATTTTCCAGTTTCCAATGATTCTTCCTTTGTGGGACAAAGGTACTGATAAATAGATGGATTAATGAAGGGTATATGCCCTCCGCCCGCAGTCATCTCATTCACCCCCATCGCCTATGGGCCTGTAAGGAAGATAAACCAGGCCAAAATAAGTAAATTTTAAATTATGTTATATGAGAAAAGGTTGCAAGATAGGGAAATATTTACCTGGAAAAGAAAAAGCTGTGAGTAGAAGAGGTAAGACATGATTGTTGTTTCAGTGTTTATGGGGAACTTTCGTGTGGAAGTAACATTAGTCCTAGGAATTTTCTCATGTAAAACTTTTAAGAACTAGAAGAGTATTTTGGACAGGTAAATCTTGCCCAATAAATGCAGGTAAAATCATGGTTAGTTGGTGTCTGTCAGGGATTCTACGGGAGGCCCATAAACATTGGTTGGGGAAGATGAATGCTGTGGGCTTATAAAATTTTACATGATAAAGAGTATTTGTTTTATGAACAAAATGCAATGTGGAGAAAGATTATTTTACCTTCTTCAGTTAGCTACTTCCATGATTTTATGGACCGTACAGTTGTTATAACTTCTTTTTGTGTACTGAACAGATAAATGAGATTAATACCCTAACCATGAGTCAAAGATGATGATAAACTAAGCTTTTGGTGCCAAGTTTCTATTGTCAAAGTTCATTTTTATCCTAGTTTTGATGTTTTAAAATAGGACTGTCTTTGTAATCTATATATTTTTATATCTAAGGAGTGTTGTTGTCAACCTGATGTAGAATAAGATTAAAATTAGTTGCATATTTTATACTTTTTTCCACAGGGAAACATTTTATTTAAATGCGTCGTTTTAGATATTTGTCAGAACTGACTTTTAAGTTACAAAGTCTATAACTTATTGAGATTTATATTTGGCATGAAGAACTCTGACCATAAATGATCCAAACAGGCAAGGTGATGTAATTTGATAAAAAACTTAAAAATGTTGACTTCAGAAACAAACAGCCTTGTAACCATAGATGATTGAGTTTTTGAAGTCAGTTGGCCTGTCCTCTGGTTTCCAGGCAGCATGATTATTGAAAGATGATAAGCAGCCAATCATTGGTCATTTTAAAGCCCTTCTTAGGTCAGTGAGATCTTCTGGAGAAGACTTGTATCTTATTTTGGCAAGTGATATGATGGAAGTATGGTGCCAGCTACATTTATCAATGGTATGTTTTCAAGCTCTAGGACGAATGTGAAGTATGTAAACAAGGCTTAGCCATATAATATTCTGTGTTTACTATTCAAAACTAATTTCTTTACCATTGCATTGAGCTTTCATTTCAAAAGAATTCATTCTCGATGACTCTGAGTTATTACCGTCTTCAGCTGTCTTATGGTTTTCCTACCGGAAATAGTTCTTCAAGTAGTTGGTCAAGAACTTCCTATTTCTTTATAAGCTGCTGAATAACTTCCTGAATTAGTATTCTATAATATCTCTGGTTTCAAGGAGTGTTTTTACTTCCAAGTTTATTCTATTGACTCTGATACCTTGTAACTGTTAATAATGTTCAAAGACATATTTTCTTGTATATAATGTACCATGTAGTACCTTATAATTTGATTTAAGGGGTCTGGATCAATGATTTTCAAAGTTTTTACATTTGTGTTGTTTTAGTAATGTTCAAATAATTTTTAAAGGATAGTTTTGTTTCAGTTTCCATTGTTTATCATTTTCTGAATAACTGGCCACAATGTTTTTAGTTTGTGAAGATTAAAGGTTTTTGTGGCTGTGATTTCATTAAGTTATATTGAGTATCTTGGTATACAATTTTAAAAGGATTTTTTTTTCAGAAGTTTTGGACATTGTGTGGCATAAAACTTATTCATATTCCAACACTAATTTGCCTTATAGATGTAATTGATCGCTATACATAGGCTGATTTTCTTTTTCTTTCTTCTTCTTTTTTTTTTTTTGAGACACAGAGTCTTGCTCTGTTGCCCATGCTGGAGTGCAGTGGCACAATCTCAACTCACTGCAATCTCTGTCTCTTGGTTTCATGCGATTTTCCTGCCTTGTCCCACCTTTATTTTTAGTAAATTTTTTACTAAAAATAAAAAATTTAACCAGGTCTGGTGGCACATGGCTGTAGTCCCAGCTACTAAGGAGGCTGAGACAGGGGTTGCAGTGAGTTGAGATCCTGCCACTGCACACCAGCCTGGGCGACAGAACCAGACTCTGTCTCCAAATAAAATAAAAAATAAAAAAATAAGAAGACTGAACATAATACAGTGTATGTTGTTACTATAATAAAGATTAGATATTTTAAAAAGGAAGTTTCATAAAGAATAAGGCTCTGTTGTTTTTTTCCTTATCAAGTATGACCCAAATGGTTTCCCTTTAAAAATGAAAAGCTTGTAATTTTGCTGTTAAATGTTAAGTTGCACACGTGCACATGTATACACAAAACAAACAAAAAACAGTTCAAATTGCAATCACAAAGTATTTCCCCATTTGAGAGAAAGCCAGTCTCTGTGTGTTTGTCTTGCTATTGAGGCTGAGTTGAGAGAGAAGATGAAAGTACGCCCTCAGCCCTTGGGGGTGGGGCAGAGCTTACTTCTGCTCAGTGGGTGGGCATCCCAGGGAAGAATGGCACGTAGTGCCACAGTAATTTGGGGAGAAAACCCTGGAGGAACTGTATTCACCGGTGGCAGAGGAAAAACAGTTGGATGATAGTAGATGTGACAGACAGAGTAAATAGAACATAGAGATTAACATGTTCCTTGGGAAAAATAATGGAATATTTTTAGTGCAACCTAAGAAAGAAGTTCACTAGAACTGTAGAGCCTATGTGTAGCAATCAATTGCATCTAACTTCTAGTGAACTACTTTCTAGAACTAAGAAATATCTCGACAAGTTTAAACGTAGCAGACTTAGTTGACTGCAAGATGGTAGACTAATATTCCTTCTAAAATCACATTAAAAAAATAACCTTTCCTAAAGCTCTATGTTAGCCATTTAAAAAACCAAAACATCTTGTTAGCATTTGAGTAGTTGAAACTTGAAAAAAAAAAAAAAAAAAAAAACCCAGGTTTTCACAATCCTAAGATCAGTCCTCTTTAGTTGTGTAGAGAATATTTTACTTTGCAATTAGAAAAATAATGTGAATTCACAGTTTAAAATAGTCATGCTCTCATCTGCATTGCCTTGTACCTTAAGGCTTTGAGGAGAGGTAAACTCTAAACATTTTTGTTGCCAAAACGTATTGAAATTTAGGCTTGGGACAAATCAAAGTGAAGTCATTTTAAAAAATTAGTTGCTAAGATTTAAGATTATTCAAACTTAATTTGCTACCCTCTGTGATAGCATAATTTAGCCATTAATTGTGGCTTGAAAGTTTTTAATAATAGCTGAGTAGCATTGTATAAAGGGGGGTCTTAAAGAGCTGTGTGGTTCTCTAACTGTGGTTACTAAGTGATGCACTTCTTACAAAAAGGGCTTCTGATTCTAGGATTAATCAGAACTTCAAGCCATGAAAGGGACATTGCTGTTTCTATGAAGAAGAATTGCTTCATGGTTCTGGTTGCTCAAGTGCTGTAGCACCAAGTTTCCTGGAAACAAGTACTGCCACCGTGGAAGCACTTTTATTTACGTAGGGCTTGACCCCTTCTAAATGCGAACAAAGAAGTTCGGTTTAAATCACAGTAGTCCTCCCCAACCCCCTTAATATTCTAGACAAGGAAAATGGTCAGTATTTAATCCTCATTTTGCTCCTAGCATGTGAAGAATCATAATTTTTAACACACCAAGTGACAGTCTGTTGTTTCTTTGAATGATGTTGCAAATTAATAAAATAATGCAAATGGCAGTATCTATTATTTGGGTTTTCTTCCATCGCGTATTTCCAATGCTTTATTTGTGGTTAGTGCCATTACTTCATTTGCTGTCACTTTGTGTCTCTGTCTCTTTATGGGATGTTAGTCACTTGACTATCAAATTATTTAGCAGGATTCTCAATTGGGCATGGGTGAGGGGACATTTTATTAAAAGCTCCTTCCTTTTTCTTCTTGCAATTGTTTACCTAACCTAAAGGGAGGAGGATTATTTTGTGTTTAAAGTAAGGTCTTTATTTGGCCAGTTAAGTAAGTATGTTTAGAGAGTTGACACTTGCATGAAAATTGCTGCAGATTTGGTTTGGGATTTGGAGTAAAGGTAGTGTTTGTTAAAATGCTACTATATGCTTTGACAAAATTGAATGTAGTATAGAAAGTTGCTTGAAGTTCAACTTCTCTTATATCCTGAAGTGACTGTAATATGGAGCAGACTTTTGGGATAAAAAGCACACCCTACCACCTGGGAAGTGAAGCAAGATAGGGATTTTTTTTTTCCGTATAAGGCATGGATGTGGGGGTTCTTTTGTTTTATATTTATAAAACAGTCGTCCCTCTTAATTCCTTCATGGACGGCAGTCCCTCCCCACCATCCATGGTTTTACTTTCCAGAGTTTCAGTTACTTGCCATCAACCATGGCGTAAAAATATTAAAATGGAAAATTCCAGAAATAATTCATGGCCAGGTGTGTTACTTAATCTGTAATCCCAAGCACTTTGAGAGGCTGAGGGTGGGAATATCACTTGAGCCCAGGAGTTCAAGACTACCAGTCTGAGCAACATAGCAAGATCTCCTCTACTAAAAATACAAAAAATTGGCCAAGCATGGTGGCACCTGCGTGTAGCCCCAGATACTCGGGAGGCTAAAGTGGGAGAATCACCTGAGCATAGGAAGTTGAGGCTGCAGGCTTCAGGAGTGAGACCTCTCAAAAAAAGCCAAAAACAAAAAACCAGCTCATAAGTTTTAAATTGTAGTGTTCTGAGTGGCATGATGCAATTCTGCAGTCTTGTGCTGTCCAGTCTGGCATGTGAATACTCTCTTTGGCCATTGCATCCACACTGTCTATGCTACCTCCCACCCCACCAATCCATCAGTCACTTAGTAGCCACCTCAGTTGTCAGATCCCAAGACCATAGTATATATAGGATATAGGGTTTGGTACTACCCACTGTGGGGCTCACTGTTGCCTCTGATTTTATGCATTTCTTTTATTTTATTATTTTTTTGAGACGGACTCTTGTTCTGTCGCCCGGGTGGGAATACAGCGGCCTGATCTCGGCTCACTGCAACCTCTATCTCCTGGGTTCAAGAGATTCTCCGGCCTCAGCCTCCTGAGTAGCTGAGATTACAGGTGCGTGCTACCACGCCTGGCTAATTTTTGTATTTTTAGTAGAAACGGGGGTTTCACTATGTTGGTCAGGCTGGTCTCAATCTCCTGACCTTGTGAAATGTCTGCCTCGGTCTCCCAAAGTGCTGGGATTACAGATGTGAGCCACCTTGCCCAGCTGGTATGTGATTTTTTGCATTTGTTTGGTTTATTTTGAGACAGAGTCTCACTCTGTCACCCAGACCTGGAATGCAGTGGCACAATCACTGCTTATAGCAGCTTCTACCTCCCAGGCTTGTGTGATCTTCCTACCTCGCCTCCTGAGTAGCTGGGACTATAGGGATCCACCACCACGCCTAGCTAATTTTTAAATTTTCTGTAGAGACGGGGTTTCACTATGTTGCCCAACTTGTTCTCAAACTCCTGGACTCAGGTGATGCTTAGGTGTGAACCCCTGCACCTGGCCAGGCATATGTTTTTTATTATAAACACTAACATTTATTAGAGAGAATCAGAAAATTCAGGAAAAGAGAAAGGGGCCTGGTGTGGTGGCTCATGCCTGTAATCGTAGCCTTTTGGGAGGCTGAGATGGGCAGATAACTGGAGGCCAGGAGTTCAAACCAGCCTGGCCAACACAGTAAAAACCCGCTTCTAAAAATAGAATAATAAAAATTATTATATTATAAAAGTTTTATTAACTAAAAAAAAATAGCTGGGCATGGTAGTGCATGCCTGTAATCCCAGCTACTCGGGAGGCTGAGGCATGAGAATCATTTGAACCTAGGAGGTAGAGGTTGTGGAGAGCCAGGATCACACCACTGCACTCCAGCGTGGGTGACAGAGCCAGACTCTGTCTCAAAAAAGAAAACAAAAAAGAGAAAGGGAAGGAAGTGCAAGATTCTACCAATGAGGGGTGTTTAGAGAACCTTGTTTTCATACCCTGTGTATAAACATATATTTTGAAATTTAATTTTTAGGGAAGTAACCTGTACATTTATTTGAAAATCCTTTAATCCTATACGATATATAAAGAAAAAGAGCAGTAACCCCCTTTTTTTTTATCTCTGACTTGCATTCTTCAGAGGTAAGCACTTTCCACTTCTTTTAGGTGTTTTTTTCCCCTGGTACTTAAAAAATTCCCTATTTATAAAATATGTTATATTGCTATTGAATCTTCACCCTTCAAAATCCTTCTTTTCTTAATCCTCCCATTATAATTATTGTAATTGTTTTGTTAAATATTTTTACATTATGACAATTCATTTTATGTCTACAGCTGAGTCATATAATATACTATGATTTTCTGGAAACTTCTTGACAGGCCAATTCTTAACTGAGTGATTTTTTTGTTTTTATTTCTGTTGCTTTCTGCCCACCATGGAGGGGTTCTCAGAATTCTTTGTCCTCCTGCTCTGTGATTCTTGATCTGTGCTAAACTTTTTGCTTCAGAGTTGTCATGTTAGGGTGTTCCTTGGCTTTCATCCTATGTAGTCCCTGAACCACTCTTCTGGGTTGGATACCCTGTTTTTCTCTTTCTTGATTTGCTCTTTTTTGAGTTTGTTCATCCTTTAGAAATTTGCAGAGGAAAGGAGTACATGGGAGGCAGCTGTGTTAAGATCTCTTGTGTCTGAAATGATCTTTCTCTGTTAACATTTAGTGGGCAATTTGGTTGTGGCATTTAAGGTTATTTTCTCTCGAAATTTTGAAGGCATTACTCCATTTTCTTCTAGCTTCCAGTTTGCCAGTTGAGTATTTGCTTCCCTTGGGGATTTTAATATTTGGTTCTTTATATTGGGGGTCTGAAATTTCATGATAGGCTTTGATATGATCTTTTAAAATTCATTGTAAACAATGCCTGGTCATGTATCATCAGTTCTTGTAAAGACACTGAGTTTTCACTATGGATCATGCCCCTTAAGATTTCGCAGTGCAGTTGCCCTAAAGTACAATTTCCAGGACTGTCTTTCAGTTCTGGAATCTTTCAGTCCTGGAAAACATTTCTTTTATTAGTTCCTGGGTAATTTCTTCCAGCCTGTTTTATCTATTCTCTATTTCTGGAATTCTTGCTAGTCAGATTAACTTCTTTTTTTTTTTTTTTTTTTTTTAAGACATGGGGTTTCACCATGTTGGCCAGACTAGTCTTGAACTCCTGAACTCAGGTGATCCGCCCACCTCAGCCTCCCAAAGTGCTGGGATTATAGGCGTGAGCCACCGTGCCCGGCACAGACTGACTCTTTAATTTTCTTATTTTATCTCACTATTTTCTTTCTTTCTTTTTTTTTTTTTTTGAGACTGAGTTTTGCTCATTACCCAGGCTGAAGTGCAATGGCACGATCTTGGCTCACCACAACCTCCGCCTCCCGAGTAGCTGGGATTACAGGCACCTGCCACCATGCCCCGCTAATTTTTAAAATATTTTTAGTAGAGATGGGGTTTCACCTTGTTAGCCAGGCTGGTCTTGAACTCCTGACCTCAGGTGATCTGCCTAACTTAACTTCCCAAAGTGATGGGATTACAGGTATGAGCCACTGCACTGGCTTATCATTCTGAATTTCCAGGGAGTCTTTTCTGAGCTCATTGTTTGTTATTTTTAATAACATGCTGTTCTTATTTAATGGTTGTAATATAGTACCTCCCTTAGGATATTATACTGAGTGCTTCTTTTTATATTTTGTGCTGGTGCCTTCATTGTCTTGGTGGGCTTCATTGGAGAGTAATACAAAAGGGACCAAGCCCTGAAGGAGCTCCTGAATACCAGTATCATAGTAATTTCTTCTTTTAATGGCCATCTTTTAACACCCATCACCACTGGTGCTCTCCAGACTGGTACACTTTTAGCTAGAGATAAAAGTGTACCAGTCTGGAGAGCACCAGTGGTGATGGGTGTTAGGACTGAATACCAGTGTTCTTCGACTTGACAATGTGGGTTTGTCATCCCTGTTTTCAGCTATGTCATGTGTTTGAATAATCCATTTCCTCCTTGGGCTGAGCAGAGAGGAATGCAGTGGGTTTTTAAAAAGTTGTATGTAAGCTGAATTTTTGTGAATCTAGATTATAATTATAGGTTGACTATAGAAAGCTGCCAATTTTCTAAGCCCAAAACAGTGACTGTTAGCAATTTTTTTTTTTTTTTTAAGACAGGGTTTCACCATGTTAGCCAGGTTGGTCTTGACTCCTGACCTCAGGTGGTCCGCCTGCCTAGGCCTCCCAAAGCGCTGAGATTACAGGCATGAGCTACCATACCCAGACATATTAGCAATTTTTTATGATTTGGTTTAAACATTACAAATTCACTTTCTGCTGAATCCTTGATATGGTTTGGCTGTATCCCTACTGAAATCTCAACTTGCATTGTATCTCCCAGAGTTCCCACATGTTGTGGAAGGGACCCAGGAAGAGGTAATTGAATCATGGGGGCAAGTCTTTCCCATGTTATTTTCATGATTGTGAATAAGCCTCATGGGATCTGATGGGCTTATCAGGGGTTTCCGCCTTTGCTTCCTCCTCATTTCTCTCTTGCTGCCGCCATGTAAGAAGTGCTTTTCACCTCCCAGCCATATGGAACTATAAGTCCTATTAAACCTCTTTTTCTTCCCAGTCTTCGATATGTCTTTATCAGCAGCATGAAAATGAACTAATGCAGTACATTGGTACCAGTAGAGATTACATGCCTGTAATCTCAGTGCTTTGGGAGGCCTAGGCATTGGGGAAAAAAGATACCCCAAAAATGTGGACGCAACTTTGGAACTGGGTAACAGGCAGAGGTTGAAACAGTTTAGAAGACTAAGAAGACGACAAGAAAATGTGGTTGGAACTTCCTAGAGACTTGTTAAATGGCTTTGACAAAAATGCTGATAGTGATATGAACAATAAGATCCAGGCTGGGGTGGTCTCAGATGGAGATGAGGAACCTGTTGGGAACTGGAGCAAAGGTGACCCTTGTTAAATTGTAGCAAAGAGATTGGCAGCATTTTGCCCCTGCCCTAGAGATTTGTGGAATTTTGAACTTGAGAGAGATGATTTAGGTGTCTGGTGGAAGAAATTTCTAAGCAGCAAAGCATTCAGAATGTGACTTGGGTGCTGTTAAAGGCATTGTTTTATAAAGGAAGCAGAGCATAAAAGTTCAGAAAATTTGCAGCCTGACAATGCAGTAGAAAAGAAAAACCCATTTTGGGGGGAGAAATTCAAGCCAGCTGTAGAAATTTGCATAAGTAGCAAGGAGCGTAATGTAAATTCCCAAGACCCTGGGGAAAACATCTCCAGGTCATATCAGAGACTTCATGGCAGGCCCTCTCATCACAGGCCCAGAGGCCCAGGAGGAAAAAGTGGTTTTGTGGGCTGGGCTCAGGGTCCCCATCCTGTATGTACCCTAGACAGCCTGTGTCCCAGCCACTCCAGCTGTGGCTGAAAGGGGCCAACATACAACTTGGGCTGTAGCTTCGGAAGGTGGAAGCCCCAATCCTTGGCAGCTTCCACTTAATGATGAGTGTGTGGGTCCACAGAAGTCAGGAATTCAGGTTTGGGAACCTCTGCCTACATTTCAGATGTATGGCAATGCCTGGATGTGCAGGCAAAAGTTTGCCATAGGGGTGGGGCCCTCATGGAGAATCTCTCCTATGGTAGTGCAGAAGGGAAATGTGGGGTTGGAGCCCACCACACAGAGTCCCCACCACACAGATACTGCCTAGTGGAGCTGTGAAAAGAGGGCCACTGTTGTCCAGACCCAAAATGGTAGATCCACTGACAGCTTGCACCGTACTCCTGGAAAAGCCACAGACATTGAATGCTAGCCCCTGAAAGTAGCCAGGAGGGAGGCTATACCCTGCAAAGCCACAGGGGCGGAGCTGCCAGAAACCATGGGAACTCACCTCTTGGATCAGCATGACCTGGATGTAAGACTTGGAGTTACAGGAGATCATTTTGAAGCTTTAAAATGTGACTGCCCCGCTGGCTTTTAGACTCACATGGTCTGTTTAGTAACCCCTTTGTTTTGGCCAACTTTTTCCATTTGGAATGGCTGTATTTACCCAATACCTGTACCCCCATTGTATCTTGGAAGTAACTAGCTTGCTTTTGATTTTATAGGCCCATAGGTGGAAGAGACTTGCCTTGTCTCAGATGAGACTTGGTACTGAGTGCACTTTTGGGTTAATGCTGAAATGAGTTAAGACTTTAGGGGACTGTAGGGAGGGCATGATTGGTTTTGAAGTGTGAGGACATGAGATTTGGAGGGGCCAGTGGTGGCATGATATGGTTTGGTTGTGTCCTTACTGAATCCTCAACTTGAATATCTCCCAGAATTTCCACATGTTGTGGGAGGGACCCAGGGGTGGTAATTGAATCATGGGGACCAGTCTTTCTTGTGCTATTCTCATGATAGTGAATAAGTCTCATGAAATCTGATGGGTTTATCAGGGGTTTCCACTTTTGCTTCCTCCTCATTGTCTCTTCTTGCCGCCATGTAAGAAGTGCCTTTTGCCTCCTGCCATGATTCTGAGGCGCCCCCCCCGCCCCCACCCAGCCATGAGGAACTGTAAGTCCAATTAAACCTCTTTTTCTTCCAGTCTCAGGTATGTCTTTATCAGCATTGTGAAAACCAACTAATACAATTCTTAAGTGCTTTTAACAAGCTAATGCTTACTTCAGACATATTTGAAGATTATATCAAAGCCTATCATGAAATTTCAGACCCCCAATATAAAGAACCAAATATTAAAATCCCCAAGGGAAGCAAATACTTAATTGGCAAACTGGAAGCTAGAAGAAAATGGAGTAATGCCTTCAAAATTTCGAGAGAAAATAACCTTAAATGCCACAACCAAATTGCCCACTAAATGTTAACAGAGAAAGATCATTTCAGACACAAGCGATCTTAACACAGCTGCCTCCCATGTACTCCTTTCCTCTGCAAATTTCTAAAGGATGAACAAACTCAAAAAAAAAAACCAGAGCAAATAAAGACTGAGTTTAGATCAAAATACATTCACCTGGGCCAGGCACAATGGCTTACACCTGTAATCCCAGGACTTTGGCAGGTGGAGTAGGCAGATTGAGCTCAGGAGTTTGAGAGCAGCCTGGGCAACGTGATGAAACCCTGACTATCCAACATACAAAAATTAGCCGGGCGTGATGGCAGGTGCCTGTAATCCCAGTTATTCAGGAGGCTGAGGCATGAGAATTCCTTGAACCCAGGAGGTGGAGGTTGCAGTGAGCTGAGTTGCACCATTGCACTCCAGCCTGGGCAGCAGAATAAGTCTCTGTGTCTCCCCCGCCCCCCCCAAAAAATACATTCACTCATAGATGATGGCTGAGATGTATTAGGACCCTTTATTATGTTTATCTCAAATTGAATTTCTCCAAGTCCCCCTTTTCAGAAGTCTTGTCCTTCTTTAGGTGAAAAGTGGTTACATAGGAAAATCTGATGGGTGAAAAGCAAATCTTTTTTTTTTGATATGGAGTCTTGCTCTGTCACCCAGGCTGGAGTTGTGCAGCAGTGCTATCTTGGCTCACTGCAACCTATACCTCCTGGTTTCAAGTGCTTCTCCTACCGCAGCCTCCTGAGCAGCTGGGATTACAGGCACATGCCACCACACCTGGCTAATTTTTATATTTTTGTGGAGATGGGTTTTACCATGTTGGCCAGGCTGGTTTTGAACTCCTTACCTTAAGTAATCCACCTGGCTCAGCCTCCCAAAGTGCTGGGATTACAGACATGAGCCACTGTGCCTTGCCAGAAACCTTTTAAAACTTCATAAAAGCAGAACCGGACCAGAGCACTATATAGCAGTCAGAGAAGACGGTTTTCTGAGTCATAAATGGTATTGAAATATTGAGTGGCATGAGGAAGAGTAGAACAGAATTGGTTCACCTTAGTTCATGTTAAATAAGGAAGTGGGTTAAAATAGCCAAGTGCTAAGGTTAGAAATGAGTTAAATAAATGGAGATTCCTGAGACCCTGCCTGGAACCAGTTCTTATCAGTGTTAGGGTCACAGTTAAAATTTCCCAAGCTCTCCGGGATAATGATTAATTGATTGACAAGGTCTCACTCCAGTTGCCCAGGGTGGAGTGCAGTAGTGTGATCTTGGCTCACCACAGCCTCAACCCTCTGGGCTGAGGTGATTCTCCACCTCAGCCCCTTAAATAACTGGGACTGCAAGAGTGTGCCACCACATCTGGCTAATTTTTGTACTTTTAGTAGAGATGGGTTCTTGCCATGTTGCCCAGGCTGGTCCCAAACTCCTAGACTCAAGCAGTCTGCCCACTCCAGTCTCCCAAAATGCTGGGATTACAGGCATGAGCCACCACACCTGACCTCTCTTGGATAACTTCCTTTTTTTTTTTAAGATTTAAAAAAACTGGAGTTCAAATACAGGTGTTTCTGTTTTTCCTCTACACATGTTCAGACTGATACAGGTTATGTTTCTAAAATCATGTAGTTTGGATGCGCTCCAAATGATGTAAATAGGATCACTTTTAACCCCTCCCAGCTGGAGGGTATACAGGCTTTCCTGTTAGGACTAGTACAGATCTCTTCTTATGGGTGAGAAAGTAGTCACTGTTATTTCACAGTGATATGCAAGTGTAATTGTCCTCTATATTTCAGGATAAAGCATGCTCTTTTTGTACCTGTCATCTTTGAATTAGTGCCTGTCATACTGCAGATAAGAATTTGCACAGCTCATCAATAAGCCAGTTCTTGGCCGGTCCTGGTGGCTCATACCTGTAATCCCAGCACTTTGGGAGGCCGAGGCAGGCGGAGTTTGAGACCAGCCTGACCAACATGGTAAAAACTCGTCTATGCTAAAAATACAAAGATTAGCTAGGTCTGGTGGTGCACGCCTGTTAATCCCAACTACTCAGGAGGCTAATGCAGGAGAATCACTTGAACCCAGGAGGCGGAGGTTGCAGTCAGCCAAGATTGTGCCTTTGCACTCTAGCCTGGGAGACAGCGAGACTGTCTAAAAAAAAAATATATATATATATATATATATGCATGCCAGTTCTCTATCTTCGCTCAAATACTGGGTGGTTTTCTCAAAAAAAGACCCACTTGGTTCTGGATAAAGTGTTGGGTTACTTGCTTTGATGTAGTTATCATTTCTAAAACTATAACTCAAAAAAGTAGCTAATGCTTAGTCTTTAGTAGGCCATTGTCAATGTCATTCTAATTGCTATTTCTTTTTTTTTTTGAGATGGACTTTTATTCTTGCTATGCAGGCTGCAGTGCAATGGTGCGATCTCGGATCACCGTAACCTCTGCCTCCTGGGTTCAGGCAATTCTCCTGCCTCAGCCTCCTGAGTAGCTGGGATTACAGGCACGCGCCACCACGCCCAGCTACTTTTTTTGTATTTTTAGTAGAGACGTGGTTTCACCATGTTGACCAGGATGGTCTCGATCTCTTGACCTCATGATCCACCTACCTCGGCCTCCCAAAGTGCTGGGATTACAGGCTTGAGCCACTACGCCCGGCTCTAACTGCTATTCCTGTGAACTCACTATATGTGCTTTTGGTCTCCCTTATTATTTTTTTTTTTGAGAAGGTGTCTGGAGTGCAATGGTGTGATCTCGGCTCACTGCAACCTCCACATCCTGGGTTCAAGTGAGTCTCCTGCCTCAGCCTCCCGAGTAGCCGACTAGGTGGGATCACAGGTGCATGCCACCATGCCTGGCTAATTTTTGTATTTTTAGTAGAGACGGGGTTTCACCATGTTGGTCAGGCTGGTCTTGAACTCCTGACCTCATGATCTGCCCACCTCGGCCTCCCAAAGTGCTGGGATTACAGGCCTGAGCCACCATGCCCAGCTGATGTCTCTTGATCTTATAAACACCTGTGTAGCGGTTTTATGTTCTAAGGGTTTACTGGATCCCACTCTGTGTAGTTGGGACAAAATTAATAACATGTCAGTCTTCATGGACTGGATAGGTCTCCAAACTTCATTGTAAGTCATCTGTCTTGTTTGCCTTTTTGTTGGTAACTGTCTGCTATAATTGAGGCTAACCATGATTTCAGTAAAGAGAGATCTTGCCATCTTTGTTCAGCATTATGTATGTAGCTTTTGATATATTTACTGGTGGATGACATGCCCTAGACTGCTCATTTATTTGTCAGTAGTCTCCCTGATTGATGACTGTAGTTTCTGCATAATTATGATTGCTGTTTTCACTCTTAAAAGTATCCCACAATAGAAAATAAATTCCATGTGCAAACTAGAGTATTTACTATGTGGATTCTAAAGTTAATTTTGTGAGTTTGAGATTTTTTTTTTAATTATGATTTTTACGCCCTCAATTCTTTATTGTATATGACAACATGTTTTCACTTTTTTTGTGCGTGTGTGTGTACTTTAGGTTCTGGGGTATATGTGTAGATCATGCAGGGTTGTTGCATAGGTACATACCATACATGGCAAGGTAGTTTGCTGCCTCCATCCCCCCGTCACCTATATCTGGCATTTCTCCCTACCCTCCACTGTCCCTCCCTTAGCCTCCCCCAGCGGACCCTAGTGTGTGATGCTCCCCTCCTTGTGTCCCTGTGTTCTCATTGTTCAACTCCTGCCTATGAGTGAGAACATGCAGTGTTTGATTTTCTGTTCTTGTTAAAAGAGACAGGATTTCACCATGTTGGCCAGGCTGGTCTCAAACTCCTGACCTCAGGTGATCCACCCACTGTGCTGAGATTACAGGTGTAAGCCACCATGCCTGGCCTAGAATTCTTTATCTAAAGTCAAAGTTTGATATGGTTTTGGAAGGAATTTATGAGTTTCACAAATGATAGTAATTAAGAAGTAAATTTAGTTGACAATAGCATATTAGGCTGTTAAGACTTCAACTCTGCTGTTTTATAGGAAGCCACATGGAGCTAATTTACAATTCCTGGTTATCCTGGTCAGCTTGGGCAGCCATTTAAAAAAATACCATAGACTGAGTGCCTCAAACAGGAGAAGTTTATTTCTCATAGTTTTGGCATGGTTAGTTTCATTCTGGGGTCTCTTCACTTGTTTGTAGGTGGCTGTCCATCTCCCTGAATGACACATGACTTCTTTTTTATGTACAGAAAGAAAATACACACTCTTGTGGGTTTTTTTGGAAAGGAACTGATTCCATCACGACCCACCATCCTCATGACCTGATCTAATCATAATTAAATCCAAAGACCCCATCTCCAAATATCAGCACATTGAGAGATTAGCACTTCAGCAGTGACTTTCGGGAGGACACAGATATTTAGTCCAAAACACTGTTTTAACTGAAAAGAGTTTGCATTATAGACATTTATGTTTAAAAAATTAGCTATTTAGTTAGTATCATCAAAGGTCTCTCACGTTACTTGGTGCTGACTTGTTAGGGAAACCTTTTGCTTTCTCATTTCAAGGTGTTAGATTAGTACTTTATTATATTTAATATTTAATCTGTTACTATGATTTAGAAATACCGAGATGCTGTAAATAGCATGGAATTATGTACAGATATACGATTGAGTGTTGCTTTTTTTTCCACATCTCAGTATTGTTCTCCATATTATTTAGAGGTATGTACTTTGTCTCCTAATATGCTACGGCACTTTTTTTTTTTGGCCTTTTTTTTTTGAGTTGGAGCTTCATTCTGTTGCCAGGTTGTAGTGCAGTGGCATGATCTCGGCTCACTGCAACCTCCGACTTCTGGTTTAAGCAATTCTCCTGCCTCAGCCTCCTGAATAGCTGGGATTACAGGCACATGCCACCACACCCAGCTAATTTTTGTATTTTTATTAGAGACGGAGTTTTACCATGTTGGCCAGGATGGTCTTGATCTCCTGACGTAGCGATCTGCCTGCCTCGGCCTCCCAAAGTGCTAGGATTACTGGGGTGAGCCACTGTGCTCGGCCCGCATATTTTTAAAATCCATGAAGTTAAAATATGTATAAGAATGCATTAAACATATTTAATAGTGATTATGATTGAAATACCCTTTCAGGTTAACTACTCTCCAGGTTAATGAAGTGGATATTGCTAGTTTTTTAGAAGCCTTCCATGTACCTCTCACAGATCACATCCCTTTTCCTCTATCCAGAGGTAACTTCTGGCATTTTGTCTTATCTTTTTTTAAATTTGAGAGATAGTGTCTCACTCTGTTGCCCAGCTGGAGTACAGTGGCCTAATCACTGCTCTCTGCAGCCTCAGCCTCCTGAATAATTGGGACTGCAGGTACATGCCACCATGTCCAGCTAATTTGTGATTTTTTTCGTTTTGTTTTTGTTTTTAAGGCAGAGTTTCACTCTTTTTGCCTAGGCTGGAGTGCAGTGGCATGATCTTGGCTCACTGTAACCTCTGTCTCCTGGGTTAAAATGATTCTCCTGCCTCAGCCTCCTGAGAATCGGGGGTTACAGGTCCACTCCAGCTAAGTGTACTGTTAGTAGAGACAGGATTTCACCATGTTGGCCAGACTGGTCTTGAACTCCTGACCTCAGGTGATCTGCTCACATCGGCCTTTCAAAGTGCTGGGATTACAGGTGTGAGCTGCCATGCCTGACCATGATTTTTAATGTTTTGTAGAGATGGTGTATCACTATGTTGCCTAGGCTGGATTATTTTTTAGTTTTACATCTTCATGTGTATCTCTTTCAGTTACCTACTGCCTAACAAACTACCCTAAAACTTACAGCTTACAACAACCATATTATTGTATCTTACAAATCTTGTGAGTTAGGAATTCAGTCAAGGCACAGCTGGGTGATTCTTTTCCATGTGGCATTGATGGAGGTCACTCAGGACCATTCAGCCAGCAAGCTGGATCCAAAGATAGCTTCACTCACAGGTCTTGCTTGCCCTTTGGTGTGGATGGCTGGAAGGCTGGGCTTAGCTAGAACTATCTACCAGAGTGATTGTGCGTGGCCTTTGTGGCATTGTGGTGTGAAGGCAAGTGGATTTCTTAAATGGCAGCTGAGAATTCTTAGAGAGGTGACTTCAAGAGGCTTTGGCAGAAGTTTCAAACTTCTTACCTTGAACATCCCATTTCATTGATCAGGCCAGTCACCAAGACCAGAATGGATTCAAGCCAAAGGCATTAATTAAACTTCATTTTTCAGTGGGAGGAATAGTAAAGAATTGGTGGTCATTTTTAATTTGTCACAGTCCTTATGACAGTTATAATTAAAATTTTATACAAATGAAATATCTGCAAATATTTTTGCAATTTGCATCTTTTAATTAATTTTGTGGGACTCATGAATGGTAATAGTAATTCATTTTTATCACTGTATAGTTATTTTCATAGTTGGGTGGCTCTGTTGTATGGCTAGACCACAGTTTATCCATTCTGTTATTGAGGAACATTTGTGTTATATATGATGCTACAGCGAACATTCATATGTATGTCTTCTATGCAAGGATTTCTCTGTGTACATATATAAGAAATTTTCTAGGATATATAATACTGGAATTGCTAGGTGACAGGGTATGTGCATCTTAACGCTGCATGGTATTTTTGCTAGTCTTCTGTGTTTATATTAGTATATCATTGTGGTTTTCACTTACATCGTTTGGCTCACCAGTGGATCTTAGCATATTTTCATATACGTTTTGGCCGTTTGTTTACTTTCTAAAGTGCTTGCTCAAATGTTTTGCCCACTGGTTTTTTTTTTTTTTTTTTTTTGAATTTTTTCCCCTTTTTCTATATGATGGCTTGCTTTTAATCCTTCCATGTGCTTAAGACATGGAGCCATTTTTTTTGTTGTTTTTTGAGACAGGGTCCCCGTCACCTAGGCTGGAGTGCAGTGTCATTATCTTGGCTCACTGCAACCTCTGTCTCCCAAGGCCCAAGTGATCCTTTCACCTCAGCCTCCCAAATAGCTGGGACTATAGGTGGGTACTGCTACCATGCCTGGGTAATTTGTTACTGTTTTATTGGTAGAAAGGTAGAAATGGAGTTTCACCATGTTGCCCAGGCTGGTCTCAAACTTCTGGCCTAAAGTGATCCACCTGCCTCAGCCCCCCAAAGTACTGGAATTACAGGCATGAGCCACTGCACTGGGCTCATTTTTCTATATTCAAAAAGTTTCATATATATGTTTTTAATCTTCTCGGAATTGACTATGAATAGTATGAGTGTAGGAGTTTTTTTCTCAAATGGATATCCAGTTTTCCTAGGATCACTTAAGGAAAAGTTCACTCTTCACTGATGGGTGATTCCACCTCTGTCCATAATAGTTGTATAGATCTGTTATTCTGTCCTGTTTGTCATCTTTCTCTGTGTCAGTAGTACTGTCTTAATTACTAGAACATTAGAATATGTCTTGATAGTAGAGAAGGTCCTTTTATCTTGTCTTATTCTTTGTTATAGTCAAATAAATTTAAGAATTGGTCTGTAAAGTTCCCCAGAGGACCTCTTGAAATTCTGAGATTGCAGTGAATCTGTAGAAAAATTTGGAGAATTGGCACCTTTACGTTATTAAGTCTTCTAGTCTATGATGATGGTATAAACATTTGCCTCCTTTTCCCCTTCATGTAAATGTTTCTGGAATCTGAAGATGGAACTAACAAGATCTGGGTTGAAACCTCAGTTCTACTTCTTACTGTCTTAGGACCTCAGGCAAGTCACATAGACTCTCTAAACTTCAGTTTTCTTATCTAAAAATAAGCGGTAATACATACCAAGCAGAGTTGTTAAGAGAGTAGGGTATCATGTTAAAATCCTGAGTTTAGAAACTAGTGCATATCTTAATGAATGGAATTAATATTACATCTCTTTCCTTAAAGTTTGTGGGATATTCATTTTTAAACTGGTTGCCACATAATGTTATTTTAATATCCTTGTTAATAGATTTATCAAAATAACATGGGTTGAATTTAGGTGATGAGTATATGAATGTTCGCTGTACAGTTCTTCCAGTTTTGCTGTCTGTTAAGAATTTTCATAAAATTTTGAGAAAAAAATAACATATATGAAAAATACAGACTGTTTAAAAGACTTTGCTGCCTCTCCCTGCTCCATGTGAGAACACAGTAAAGCCAAGTTAAATCTGACTTTTTAGGTTGTGTTTTATTGAAACTATTAGTGCACACATGTTCTTGTGGGCTGATTTAGTTCTGAATATTTCACATGTTGTTAGAGTCATTGAGTTGTTTT
Organism: Callithrix jacchus; assembly: GCF_049354715.1. Lineage (NCBI taxonomy): Eukaryota > Metazoa > Chordata > Mammalia > Primates > Cebidae > Callithrix > Callithrix jacchus. The sequence goes on along the minus strand of NC_133511.1, from coordinate 37,517,081 downwards.
TTTTTTTTTTTAACAGTCATGGAGTTTCTTTTCTCAATATCATTAACCTTATAAGATCTTCTAAAAGTGTTTACAACACAGCTCATAATTAACTGATTTTTGGAGAGGTAGAAGGGACTATGTTTTTTTGCCAGGCTGGAGTGTAGTGGTAGGATCTCAACTCACTGCAGCCTCTGCCTCCTGGGTTCAAGTGATTGTCGTGCCTCCGCCTCCTGAGTAGCTGGGATTACAGGCACGTGCCACCACACCCAGCTTATCTTTGTATTTTTAGTAGAGATGGGGTTTCACCATGTTGGCCAGGATGGTCTCGATCTCCTAACCTTGTGATCTGCCCACCTCAGCCTCCCAAAGTGCTGGGATTATAGATGTTAGCCACTGCGCCTGGCGTTTTTTCTTTTTAAATTTCCGAGATTAAGTCTTGCTCTCCTGTAGCCCAGGCTGGAGTGCAGTGGTGCGATCTCGGCTCACTGCAACCTCTGCCTCCAGAGTTCAAGTAATTCTCTTGCCTCAGCGTCCCGAGTAGTTGGGATTACAGGTGCATGCCACCACGTCCAGCTAATTTTTGTATTTTATCATAGACAGGGTTTCACCTGTCAGCCAGGCTGGTCACAAACTCCTGACCCCATGATCCACCCACCTCAGCCTCCCAAAGTGCTGGGATTACAGGCATGAGCCACTGTGCCCAGCTGGAAGGGAGATAAGTTCTTTGGTGCATTGGTTATCTATTGCTGCATTAACTGACTGTGCAGAAAATTAATGGCTTAACAATTCTGTCATTTGAGTTGGGCTCAGCTGAGCAGTTCTTCTGCTGATACTTCCTGAGGTCACTTAACGCAGCTGTATCTGGCAGCTGTGTGGGGGCTGGAGGGTCTTGAAAGGTCTCCCACTCAAATGCCTGGTGCCAGCTCTTCTGAGCCTTTCTTTTTATATGTTCTTATCATTCAGCTGTGGAGTCCAGGATTCCTTACATGTTGTTGGGAGCATTCCAAGAGGAAGAAGGTGGAAGCTTTAAGGCCTCCTAAGGCCATTATAGAGTTTCGCTTTTATCACATTCTGTTGTAGATTAATTTAGGCATGATCTGAAATGGAAAATTGTAGCAGAAATGGGATCCTGGATTTTCTGGTACCTGTGTTTCATTTACTTTGTTGCTTTCTCTCTCTTCCTAAGTTCAATTAAGAAAAGTGTTCATTATTATTGCTGATGGATTAGACTTTATTTGGTCTTCATGGAATTTTTGAGTTAATTTACAGACTAGTAAATTATCTGAGTTACCAAGTAACATACATGTATGTGGATATCCATATACATAAAATATAGGTAAAATAATGCAGTAGGTGAATACTTGGAGTGGCTTTAGGATGATTGTTTATATTCGTGTGGTTCCTGTTTCCCAGAAGTGTTTTCTGTGATTACACCACACACGTTCAGGTTTCTTATGAATGAACACTTAAGGAGCATTGCTTCACTGGAGAATTAACATATTCTCAAACATTTAATTTCAAAAACTAAGCATACAATTTTTCTAAAGGCCCATGAAAACAGATTTTATTTTTTTTCTTTGTGAAAGTGAGTGATTATAAAAACTGATTTAATCCATTGTAATTTTTTATAATCTGAAAGTTGAATTTAAACAGTGAATCCGATTTTGGCACTGTGATTCATACTCCCAAAATGAGTAACGTGATTTGCAGGATATTCCTAGTTCTCTCAACTTAAAAAAAAGTCCATGGTGACTCCTCCATTTTTGGTAGTGGAGTTGTATTGGGTCTATGAAGAGGCTTTGCAGGAAAAAAGAGCAGCTATTTATGGAGTATTTCCTCAGGCCTGCAATTTGAAGCTATTATAGCAAAGTTGCTGAGCAAGTCCATGATTGCAGGCCAACAGTCATTCAAGTCCCCATCCTGCAGCCTTTGTGGAGTGAGTTCAAAACTACTGCTGTGCAAAGTTTGCCCTTTGCAGTGTTTATCAGTTGCCTACTTTTTAAAGAGCTGGAGGGTTTCAGGCATTCTAAACCTGATTTGTTAACAGATTATTTAGCAGTTATAGGATATAAGCTAGTTTTTGAGTGTTCAGGAAATTGTTCAGCATTTACGAATACAATGATTTCCCCATCCCCTACTCCTTTTTAGTTATAAAATGAAATCATCTTATAAAATGTAGACCTTTTTTCCAGCAGTTTTGCTTAAGCTTATAAAAACAGATGTTGGGTTTTCTGTCAAAGGAATTATATCCTGTAGACTTCGAATCTACGTTTGAGGGAAATTTGATTTTGAATTTTAGATACCTTTGTTGCCTGCCTATGAAAACATCATTTATTTCTCTGTAGGATTTTGTGAGTTTTGTTTTGTTTTGTTTTTTAAAATGGTGATAGAAAATGAAAATAAATGGTCTCATTGTGTTACTGTCAAAGAAAGAAATTGGCTAGAAAATTTTATTTGATAACAGTAAATGATGAACTGAAAATTAGTGAGCTTTAATCTCCTCAGGATAATATTAACAGGGGTTTATCCTAAATAGGACCCTTCTAACCTGTGAATCTTACAACCTTTCTACTTTTTGGTGTCAAACTTTTAAAACATGGTAGCTTTTCTGTATTTAGTCTGATAGTGTAAAAAAATTGGGTGCTGTTGCATGGTATTCTCCGTCCCTGTTTTTAAAAAAAAAAACAACTGTATTTTTTCATTCTGGAAAAAATTGAATTTCAGGAAAATTTTCAGTAACTACTAGAAAATTAGTTTTTAGCAATACCTATGATTTTAATTTCAAGAAAGCATCAGTTGATAAAATCAGGAATTATGTTTTCAGGATTGAAATCTGCTCTAAATTAAAATTCTTTCAAAGTGTTCACATTTGGTATGATAATCTAGAATATTTAAAAGTCGTGGGCATTCTATAAAGAGAAGTATTTCTTAATCTGTTTCAGTACCCCCCACACCAACAAAACCATGCATGATAACAACACATACTAAAAAGAGAAAGAACAGTGTCATTACAGGATGTCCCTCAAATTACTAGGCCTTTTAAAAATGGCATCTTATCCCTAAATTCTCTTGGGTTTCAGCAAGATTGGGTGAAATAGTAAGTTTCTTAACTGTGGCAGTTAAACTGAGAGAAATTTTCTAGTTCTGTGTTGCAAATTGAGATTTAGGACATTTCTATTTCACTAAATGGTGGCTTTTGGGAACTGCTTTTTTGATGATGTTGCCTCAACCCCATCTTTTCCGGAACCACTTAAATGAAATATACATTACGTTAAGATTCAGCTCAGATGTTAATTCCCCTAAGGAGTCTTCCTAGATTTTTCCTGGCCCTTTTCTGAAGGATGCTGCACTGGGAATACAAGTTTTCACTTTAGACTTGATGTTGTGTCCTGTGTGTCTAGCACAGTGATAAAGCACATTACTAATGCTTACCAAAAAGAAGTTGAGAACTGCTTTTAAATGATGTTCCCAGTAATTGCAGACGCACTGAGTTATTTTTATCTGTTTTGGTGTCTTTATAAAGCTTAAGCACCATGCTCAGAGAGATGGGACAAGGATTGAGAGCAAGGCAGTCCCGGTCTTCAGTTAGGAGGCAAGGTTGGTAAAAAGAAGTGGCATGAGAAAATACTTGGTGCTAAACTACGTGATAAGCGCTAAGTAATATAGCTTAGGAACTCAGGGAGAAAAAAGAGACTTCTGTGTTGGAATCCTTGGAGGAGTTTGGTCTTTGGTTGTATTTGAAAGATGGATAAGAATAGATAGAATAGAATTTTATTCTGTGTTGAATCCTTTGTTTGTCTTTGCTTTCTCTGTGATGGTTTTTTAACAAATGTAATTTTAGTACTTTTACATTTGGTTAAAAAAATTTCCTCCTGTTTGAATTTTAGCTGCCTGATTGCTTATTCTCCTAGATGTGGTAAGGCCCATTGGGCTCACCCTTATGTCTTACACTCTTAGCATAGTGTCTGGCATGCAATAGATATTTAATAATGTGGTATGCTGGCTGATTTACCGACTGAATTCTGGAGCGTTATTATCCTCATTCATAAAATTCAGGGATTGGAATACATGATTTGTAAGAACTTTTCCATCTCTAAAATGCTGTGAAATTTAATAAAAATTTTCCTATGAATTCCAAGGTCTATACATAAGTAGTTTCTGTTGTTGATTAACATTGTATTTGCAGTGTTTTTCATTTAGAATAAAGTATAATAAGTTTACTATATGTTACCATTAATCCAAAAGACTTAGTAATATTGGCAATAGGAGGAGTATTTTTAGAAGGATTTTTTCTTTTTCTTTTTTCTATTTTCGTAAGAACTATCATGAGATAGAAGGGTTTTTCTTACTGTGACTTAACTGATGTTTCGGAGGAAAATGAAGAGTAAAAGCTCTAACAGTGACATAGAATTTAGGTAGAAATCAAGAGGGAGTTGGTGTTTAGGTCTGAAAAATAGAGGGCCAACCTTTCTAGAAAAAGACTTGATTCGTTTTTGGTTGTAGTTCTGGTAAGAATGCAAAGTGATTTTAAGCAATACTTGTCCCATTTGAGAAAATACTAGCATATCACAATTTGTTTATTATCTATCAAACTGTAGAAAAGAAAGAAGTTTGAGATTTAACTTCCAGCTGTTTCTCATTTGTACTTCTCTTTTAGCATGAAGACTGAGGCAGTCACCACCCCTGAGAGCCAAAAAAAGGGCTGTCTTTCGCCTTGTGAGAGAAGAGCTATTCATTGATGTCAGAGCCATGGCATAGTCAGACACTTTCCAAATCTATTCTTGACAGTTGTAGTTTAGCCTGTTTTGTCAAGTACAACACAGAATTGCTTTGTGTGTCACTTTCCATAGCTTTCAGAATTTATTCTTTACAATCAATTTTATTTTTAGACTGTTTTGATTGTTAAGTAAAAAAACTTAGGATTTTTTTTTAACCCATTGAGGGCAATAATGAAAATTGCTTTATCCCTTCAAGTACATGGAAGAATATTAATATTTTATGGGTAAGGTAATGATTTAGACTTAGATTTAATTTCAAAGAACCATTTGTGGCTAATAAGATGTTTTCAAACTTTTTTAGTAATTGGATATTAAAGGAACTTCCTTTTGAGCATATAACATTTGTTTTATGTCCTGCATTTGATATTACTGCTTTAAAGTGAGAGCAACTGTATCTTAAATACTTATGTGTAGTCTAGTCTCCTACCATGTGTTATCTCATTTAATCCTCTTCATAGATAGATGTTTTATAAGTTGGACTTTGAAGAGGTGAAGTAACTTAAACAGGTTCACCCATCCAGATCTTTGTCACTCCAAAGCAGGAGCAGTTTCTGTCACCTTATGGCTGCCTCTTTACCCAATATTTTTTTGTTGTTGTTCAAGTTTCAGCATAGGTTAAGAGAAATATAGAATATATTTTGTTTTCTATAGTGTCTTATATTGCATGCTTACTCATTTGGTGATTAGTAAATGCTTGTTGAGTTAAACTGGGTTGCTTGCCATGTTCCTTGAAAGAAGTAGCGCTGGTAAGGATGAATTCAGTACAGATGAAGAGCTCACTAGGTGATTCTGATGTATCTGTCTACTTACCAAATAGTTGTTGAATGAACTGGAACATTTTCACATTCGAGATATGATTGATATATACTTTTTATATCATCAAATACATCTATCAGGCCATGAGATGGGTGGACCCTCAGTGTACAGATGTAGAAATGTTCACCAACACTGGCCGGCACGCCCCCCATCTCTACCCCAACCCTCAAGTTCCATTGATTATTTTATGTATTCGTGATAATGTGTGAGGCTACTACATAAACTATAAAGGGCCATATTTATGTTCCCCTTTATTACTTGACTATTTATTCCTAATATAGGCATAGTATAGGCAGGAAAAGAAGGTTACATAGCCATCTTATTTTATCTGAAAACCAGTGTTTTAATTGAATAGATTACTTGAGGTACTTATTCATTGAGTTAGAATTTGATAAAGATTTCATTTATGCTTGCGTTGCTCTGTTTTTATATGATAACTGTGAAAACAGTAGCAAATTTCTAATTGACAGTCATTTGTTGTAATTTCCTTAATGGAACTGTCCTACTTGGAATTTCCCACTTCTGAGAATGATAAGCAATGGGAATGATTTCTTTCATAGTACCTGATTAAGATAAAGTGGCCTTCATCATAAAGACGTGTAAAGAAAACTAAGCAAATGTAGAGGCTGACAGGTATTTGTAGAGGGCATTCCAGCATTGGCAGTCCAGCCTGAGAGGAGACAGGATGACCTCCTGGGTGCTTTCTGGCTCCAGACCTGTGATCAAGAGTCCATAAGTATAGCCGCTTGAGCACTGAAAATAGCAATACCAGAGAAACCCATTTTTAATGAAAAGTGAAAATTCTTAGCGTTGTACAAAAGATTACACATTTGCATATATTTAAGAAATTATTTTTACATATACATAGAGAAATCCTAGTCATCTTTTCTCAACTATGGACAGAATTAGTTCAGGTTATATAGTTCTTGTCATGATCTTAGGGCAGAATTATTCCCATAGGAGTAAAGTACATATTGTATTATTTAAATTGGAGAAAAAAAATAATTTTATTTAAAGAAATTTATCTTATGCCATTTTAGGACCTCTGGTATTTAAAATAAGTAACCTTTTCTATGAATTTTTAATGTGGCTTATTGATTTTACTAGAATGCATATTTTTAAAGAACAGAATAAGCTTCTGCTTTCAGGAATTCAGCCTAGTATTTCAAATGAGAGCTCATGTATTGCAACATTATTTATCTATTTTTGTAAAGGGCTGTTAATCACTTGGTGCCACCCTGTCTGAGTTGTGTGCTTGTAGATTGTCCACATGAAATCACTTGATACGGCATCTCGTTTCTGCAAGATTTTTTCCTGTATTTTTAGCCTACCACCCTAGTATGAAGTTAAATTACTTAATAGAAATATTTAGAGATGAGAAGCTTACTTTTAATATTGCAAATGTTGCCTTACCCTTTTTGGAATAGGTTAGTGTTTAAAAACGTGTCAGTGTAGTTATGCAACTCTCTCTCTCTCTCTCTCTCTCTCTCTCTCTCTCTCTCTCTCTCTCTCTCTCTCTCTCTCTCTCTCTCCTCCTTCTCCTTCCCTCCCCCTCAACTATTTCTGAGCACAGAGTCTTTTGTTTAAAAGAAGGGTTAAGTATGTCAAATTTGTTTCTATATTATATTTCTGGGTTTGTGAAGTTTTACTGGATACTTGGTTTTTGGTAGGGCTATCATTTAATGCCTCTTGAATTATTCTGCAGAAGTATTAGCAGGAGTTGTAAACTAGAGTTCATATGTGAAATGTGAGACTGTGACCTCTTGATCCAGAGGCCAGGACTGTTGCCAACTGAACCAAACCCTTCCTTTTCCTAAGAATAGAAGTGCTCTGCCTAATGATTGGAGTTCAGCTTGGTGCTTTTGGTGTTCTCCAGTAATTGGTGAGAATCTCAGATACACATGTTGGTTTTGTGTGTGTTTCGAGTGGACAAGCAAGTATTTCTTTGTAGGGATAAAGAGAGGTATAATGTAAATAATTTCTTGAAAGAGTTTGTGAAGGAATTCTGGTATGGCAGAAATACCACTGATATGTATGACCTCCCTCTGCTCCTGCCCTATAGAAGTTTTTATCAAATGTGGAAAGACATTGTGGAAAGAAGTGTCCATTTTAATGTTAAATATAATCAATTTGAAAAGAAACCTGTAATAAATGTTATCACTGGCCAGGTGCAGTGGCTCATGCCTGTAATCCCACCCAGCACTTTGGGAGGCTAAGGCAGGCAGATCATGAGATCAGGAGTTCGAGACCAGCCTGACCAACATGGTGAAACCCCATTTCTAATAAAAGTACAAAAATTAGCTGGACATCGTGGCACATGATGAGTAGCTGTAGTCCCAGCTACTTGAGAGGCTGAGGCAGGAGAATTGCTTCAACCCAGGAGGTGGTGAACGAATGAATGAATGATTGTATCATCTAGGTCTCTAATACTTGGAGACGTATAGCACTTTGGGAGGCCGAGGCGGGTGGATCACGAGGTCAAGAGATTGAGACCATCCTGGTCAACATGGTGAAACCCTGTCTCTACTAAAAATACAAAAAATTAGCTGGGCATGGTGGCGCGTGCCTGTAATCCCAGCTACTCAGGAGGCTGAGGCAGGAGAATTGCCTGAACCTGGGAGGCGGAGGTTGCGGTGAGCCGAGATCGCGCCATTGCACTCCAGCCTGGGTAACAAGAGCAAAACTCCGTCTCAAAAAAAAAAGTATTAAACTGAGAAAAAAGACATTAGGACCAGTAAAGAATTAGGTTATTTGTGAGGCAGGAAACATAAAATATTGACTGTATTCTTTAACCTATTAGTTTGAACTGTTCAAAATCAGAACATAGTGAGCTTCACAAGTTTTAATCTGATGGTTAGGATTAATAATACGTCATAAATTCAGTACTCCTATACTCAGATCTAAGATGCCTTATATATGTTTCTACTTTTCTTACACCTCTGCTCACTCATGCAGTGTTTTGATTCCTGACTATCTTGAAGTCTTTCAGGACAATAGTAGTTATGAAGACATCATCTGCCGGAGAAACTAAAAGAGAAGTCCTCTTCCTTGACCCAGATAGTGAAGATAGATTGCTTGATCAAAACTCAGTTAGGTCAAGTTAGTTAAGTCAGTATGTCACGAAATTAGTTTAGTTAAATTATGTATAAGCAATGTACTTGGGTAAGTCAGTAGAACAACAACCTACAGATAAAGGTCCATACCCTGGCCCAGCATCACCTTTCTAGCCTCATCTCTCCCTCTCTCTTTTTTTAATTAATAAAAAGCAAAGAGAGACGAGGGTCTTACTATGTTGGATAGGCTGGTCTTGAACTCTTCGTCCCAAGCAATCCTCACACCTTGGCTTCCCAAAGTGCTAGGATTATAGGCCTGAGCCACCATGCCTGGTCTCTAGCTTCATCTCCATCTGCCACCTCTTCTCTTCATTCTTCTTTTCCCACCTGCCAGGCACCACCAATCAGGTGCACTGAAGAGATGCACCTCTTGTGCATGCTGTATGTTCATGCATGCATTTGTAGCATTGTACGTGCTCCTACCTCTTGGGCTGTCTACCCTGAGAAGGTCTTACACTCCCCCCATTTTTACTTTATCCTTTAAGGCTCACCTCTAACTCAGAGGTGTCACAATTTTTCTTGTAGCTTGTGCTAATAATATTTGAACTCTTCCCTTATCCCAACTTTTGTAGCATTATTTCACTCATTTTTATTCCTATAGCATTTCCTCAATGCTAATGTGTCTGTTTTTCACATTTTTAACCTCTGAAATTAGGGTACTTCTTACAATTCATGGGATCTTACAAGGTTTTCTTTTTTTTTTTTTTTAAATTAGTTTTTTTCATGTGGGTGCAGGCGGGCTGAGGCTGAGAAGGGCATTAACCAGGATCTTAGTTTTGGTTAAATAAGGTACCTCCATTCTGGTGGAGAACTGAAATTCTGTGCTTGCCTTGCTTCTGGAAATTGCATTCTTCATTGGGTCCATATCTCTAATTCCTCTTTCAGCACGACACCTAATAATTGATGCTCAAATGTTGTTAAGCGGAATTAAAAATACTGTATTTGGCTTTTAGTATATTCAGGGAAATTTTTTTTTTTTTTTGAGACAGAGTCTCACTTTGTCACCAGGTGCCAGGCTGGAGTGCAGTGGCACAATCTCGGCTCGCTGCAACCTCCGCCTCCCGGGTTCAAGCAATTTTCCTGCCTCAGCCTCCTGAGTAGCTGGGACTACAGGCTCATGCCACCACGCCCAGCTAATTTGTGTATTTTTAGTAGAGACAGGGTTTCACCATGTTGGCCAGGATGGTCTCGATCTCTTGACCTCGTGATCTATCCGCCTCGACCTCCCAAAGTGCTGGGATTACAGACTAGAGCCACCGTGCCTGGCCTATTCAGGGAAATTTTAAGGGTATTATTTGTTCTGAAATCTATCAGTAGTAACAATAAGGACTTGCATTTACAGAGTCCTTATTGTGTGTCAGGCACTACTTTAATTCCTTTATCTGGAGTAACTCAGTGAATCTTCACAGTAACTGTTTTTTCTATTTTATTGTTGAGAAAGCTAGGGTACAGTTCAGTCCAAATCATAGAACTAATAGGTGATACACTCAGGACTGTAGCTCTGTTAATCTGGCACCAAAGTCCACATAACCATTATATATACTAAAATGTGTTTGAATGTTTATTTAACCAGGTCTGTGCTTTGTGCATTTTTTAATGTAATCCTCGTTATAACCCCATGAGAATTTATAGTGTAATATACCAGAACACTCCAGTAGTCATTTTTAGATGTAAATTCTAGTCTCTATTCTGATACTATAAAGAGATAAACATATTATAGTAAATTTCTACATGCACATGCTGGAGTTTGAGGGTTAATAAGATGATCTTTCTAGTCTTTGCTACCTTTTGAAATTACTAAATTTAATTGCTGAAATAAATCTAGACTCTGGTGGAAATGAACTAGTATTGAACACCTTTTATGCTTAAGGCAGGTACACATTATCCCTATTTACAGATGAGGAAAGGAAGTTCAAAGATTAAATAATTTGACCAACTTATTGAATAAGAAGTAAAGGCAGAATCAGTTTCATCATTGGATCTCCACCCCTGAGAATGGCTTCTATACAGGCAGAGCCTTTGCAACATTATTTTTGTTTTTAGGGTTTTCAGGAAGTCCTTTTTCCCCACAATTTTTTTATTCCACTATTAAGTTATCTTAAAACGAAGTCATTAGCTTTCATTTCCTATGTATTTTAATTATATTCAACAACTTTTAATAAACATTTCATAACCATGTACATATTACTTAATATTAGCCATACCATTTCTTTGCTAGCTATACCATGGGCTTTAAAAACTGTCATATTAGGGATATTAGAATGATAGTCACGTAAAAAGAGGAGAAAAATGTCTATCATGTAGATTTTAGAAATTACTAAAGTATATTGTGGAAGTTAAAGTTTTAGAAAGGAATTTAAAATTAAAAGCACCTTTGAATTTTCTAGCTTTGTGCTAACTTTATGACTATCCTTGGTTATTTAGAATAATTAACACAGAGTACAGTCTGTATTGGACACTTAAGAATTTTGAATTTTTTTTTTACTGTTTTTAAAATTCTAGCCAATTTCATAGCATGAAATTAATAGTACATGCTTAAAATTGGGAAACTTTGGTATTTCTTAGTTGACTTGCAAGAGATTACAGCTTTGATCTCTTAAGCTGCAAGTAAACATCTGACTTGTCTATAAACACATGGTTTCAAGCTTTTGTGGAGCCTAAGAAGATCATTGGTTTGAAAGCTGAAATAAGTATACATTTATGACACTTGTATTTCTGTAAAAAGAGAAGCTTTGGATTAAATTTGTCTGCGAATCTTGTGTAATAGACAAAAACGGAAGAAACAGGCTATAACAAAGACTTACATGGTTTAGTGGTGGTTCACTCAGTTCAGTAAATCCCGTGTACTTAATGTGTGCTATACATTGATGGGTTTTGAATGGCATAATGTGCCAGGTTTAAGGATCCCATGAGTTTATGATACTCAAGATTAGTGTCCATTTGGGAGTAGCCATACAGCGCTAGAATCATGACTTTTTTTTTTTTTTTTTTTTTTTGAGACAGAGTCTCACTCTGTTGCCCAGACTGGAGTGTTGTGACACGATCTTGGCTCATTGCAACCTCTGCCTCCCGAGTAGCTGGGATTACAGGTGTGCGCCACTACACCTGGCTAATTTTTGTATTTTTAGTAGAGATGGGGTTTCGCCATATTGGCCAGGCTGATTTTGAACTCCTGACCTCAGGTGATCCACCCACCTCAGCTTCTCACAGTGTTGGGATTATAAATGTGAGCCACTGCACCTGGCCATAAAGTATTTATTATATTTTAACATAATATCTATCTTACTGTTCTCTAGACAGGACATCAGTATCTGAAATGCCTTTCCTCATCTTCTGCCTGTTCTTGGTCATTATATCAATCTACTTTTAAGAACATAATACAAATTATGCTTTTTATTGCACGTGTAGTAGAGGTTTAATATAGGAGAAAACGTTTGAAAATACATAAAGGCCAAAAGAACAAATAAATGATCTCATAACCCATTGATAACATATTGGCTGTATATTTTCAGACTGTTTAACTACAATCTTTGAATATTGCCAAACACTTCCCTAGTACAGTTATAACTATTTGTCGTCCCACTAGCTGTACATGATAGAGCCTATTAGAATATGACATTTTTGCTGCTTTGTATGATATTCTGTTATCTTTTACCTCTTCATGTGTTGCTATGTAGTTTTTGCTTAGTTACAATTTGAAATGTGAGTTCCTTTTGATTATTATAGCGACCTCTCTGGGCAAAACGCCATACTGAAGGATTTGGAGGAAATATTGAAATTGTTCCTATAAAGCAACAAATTAAAGGTATATTAATGCTATGTAACCTGAGCATATTTAGATAGGAGATCACCAGCCAGTGGAGTCAATCTACAACTTCCTGAACAGGCTAAGTTTTGGAGCCAGACTTTTGAAAGAGCTATAGAATAAGACAAGAGGCATGGTTTATATAGGGAGATGGAATAAGATGGGTATGATATGTATACTGGATTAGAAATTGGTAGCATACCTTCAAGAGAGAAAATAAGCTGGTGAGATAAAGGGTTCAAAATGAATGTTAAGCCAAGAGATGGATGAAAGGGGAAAGCAGATTTATTGTCATGGGGAGGGAAAGACTAGTCATGAATTGTGTTTAGGGGAAGCTGGCCTAGCAACTTATGTGGAAAGTGGCTTGTGAGGCGGGGAGTATAGTTGAAGTCTTTTAAGGTATATGTGAAATGATTGGCCGAACTTGTTATTGCTGAGTATGGAAAGTAAAAACAGAAATGATATGTAAATAATATTGCTCTTGTGATGATGGAAAAGGAGGAAGAATTTGTTTGGGAAAGTAAAGATGAATACCTTTGTTTTCAGTTACATAAAAGAGTTTATTTATTTTCCTCCTCCTCTTGTTCTTTTGCAACTTTGGAGTCTGATTAGAGACTGGATCTTCCTTACTCTGTACCTCACATCACCTGCCATGATGACTTTTGCCCATAGTTGTTTCTCAGAAACATTCATTAATTGTGTATATGAGGGAATATAGATTACTGTATGTGCTAAAAAAGAGATTTCAAGCAGTGTGCTTCTTTTTTGTTTTTATTTTTTGAGATGGAGACTTGCTCTATGGCCCAGGCCGGAGTGTGCAGTGGCGTGATCTCGGCTCGTTGCAAGCTCCATGTCCCAGGTTCAAGTGATTCTTCTGCCTCAGCCTCCTGAGTAGCTGGGATTACTTTTCTTGTATATTTAGTAGAGAAAGAATTTCACCATGTTGACCAGGCTGGCCTTGAACTCCTGACCTCAGGTGATCCTCCCGTCTCGGCCTCCCAAAGTGCTGTGACCTCCCAAAGGGCGCAGATGTTAGCCACTGCGCCCAGCCTGCTGACTACTTTACATAGAAATTAGAAGTGTCATTTTAGTGTTCTTTGTCTTTTGTCTGCCAAACAAGAAGTCTCAGAATGTTTTGATCTCTGACCAAGTGAAGCATTGCCAGTCATTGGCTTGAGAGATTTTAAAGTGATGACAGTGCTTAGGTATCTTACATAGCAAATTGTTGAGATATAAAATCAGTTATCAAATAGTTGAGTTACCAAGTTAAGCCTGCATTATATAATGTATTTGATTATCTAATGGTTTCACCCAAATCTTTTTCTTCCTTTAAATGCCATCCTCAAGTGTAGGGGTTCTATCTTGTACTACTTATTTTTTAGCTCCCACATGTCTAGAATTGTATATGGTTTGCAGTTATTAAAAAAATTTATATTGGCTTAATTTAAACCTTAAAACATTTTTAAAAATATTAAGTCATTAAGAATGTTAATAGAACTTTGTTAAAAAATTTTACACATGCAAATCTTTTTTCAATGAAAATACATACATCCAAATAGTATTTCTCTTTTTGGAGACAGAGTCTTGCTCTGTCACTCATACTGGAGTGCAGTGGCATGATCTTGACTCACTGCAGTCTTCGCCTCCTAGGTTCAAGTGATTCTTCTGACTCACTTTCCCGAGTAGCTAGGAGTACAGGTATGCACCATCATGCCCACCATGCCCAGCTATTTTTAGTATTTCTAGTGGACATGAGATTTTACCATGTTGGCCAGGCTGGTCTTAAACTCCTGACCTCAAGTGATCTGCCCACTTTGGCCTCCCAAAGTGATGGGATTACAGGTATGAGCCACTGTGTCTGGCCCCAAACAGTATGTCTTTTATCTAGTTGTTTATAGTGTGGTAAAATTTCATTTTCTTTACCTCAACAAAATTATTAAACCTTTTTTTTTTTTTTTTTTAAGCACATATAGTATTTAGGTTTGTCACATTTCTTTTATTATTTATTTATTTAGTTTTGTGATAGGGTCTCGCTCTGTTGCTCAGGTTGGAGCTTGGTGGTACAGTCAGGGCTTACTACAGCCTTGATCTCTTGGGCTCAAGCGATTCTCTGACCTCAGCTTCCCCAGTGGGTAGGACTATTGGCAGGCACCACCACACCCAGCAATAGTTTTTATTTTTTGTAGAGACAAAGTCTACTTTGTTGCCCAGGCTGATCTCAAACTTCTTAGTTCAAGTGATCCTCCTGCCTCAGCCTCCCAGAGTGCTGGGATTACAAGCATGAGCCACTATACCTGGCCTATTTGTCACTTTTAATGGCTTAGGATTTCATTTGGTAGATGTTTACTTTATTTTGATGGTTGTGTGGGAGTGTCATAGAACAAAGTACCCAATCTTTCACCCTGCACAGCTTAATATTGTACTTTGACTTATTCTCAAATCCACTGTTTACAGAGGCAATTAAAATTAAGTCTTTTTGGGTATGAAATAAGCCTGAAGTCTTTATCTTAAGGAAGGGATATATCTGATTCTTCATTGTTCACACGGGTCGTCTCTCTGCCATTCTAGTTTTGTGACTTGTTGTTTATAGTACTGTTTCATTTCATTAAGAATTTTTTCTGCCTTACTTGTCATACTTGTAGTTGCAAAGCCCAGATCTGACAGTTGTGTCAAATGGAAATTTGAAGTCAACAGAAGTTACATAGAGATCTTGATTTTCTTTTAATATTCTTATATCTAATAAGTTGCACAGGTTCTCTAAATACCCTTTAATTTGATTACAGTTCTTGGAAGAGAGGATTGAAAATATGGTTCAGTAGCACATTTAGAATTTTCACCAGGTCTTAGGCTGTGAAGGGAAAAAAAACATAACCTGCATGATTAATTTCCTTACCTTTTAAAAAATACATATAATGGTAACATATATACAAACATACATTATAATACATACATAGGATAATATAAAATTCACCATTTTAACAATTTTTAAATATACATTCAGTGTTATTAGTCACAGTGTTATACAACCGACATCCATTTCCAGAATTCATTCATCACACCAACTAGAAACTCTGTACCTATCATATTAAATAACTCCCCATTCTCCCCTTTTCTTCAGCCTCTGGTAACCTCTGTTCTACTTTTTGTCTCTATGAATTTGCTTTTTATAGGTACCCCATGTAAGTAAATTGATATGATATTTATCCTTTTCTGTAGCAGACTTGATTTTTTAAATGACAGAATTCTATTATATGTATATAACATATTTTGCTTAGGTACCTTTTTTTTTTTTTTCTTTTTAATAGACAGAGTCCTGCTCTGTTGTCCAGGCTGGAGTGTAGTGGCATGATCTTAGTTCACTGTAAACTCCACGCCCCCGGGTTCAAATGATTCTCCTGCCTTAGCTTCCTGAGTATCTGGGATAATAGGTGCGAGCCACCATGCCCAGCTAATTTTTGTATTTTTAGTAGAGATGGGGTTTCACCATATTAGTCAGGCTAATCTCAAACTCCTGACTTCGTGATCTGCCCGCCTCGGCCTCCCAAAGTGCTGGGATTACAGGCATGAGCCACCATGCCCAGCCAGGTATTTGTTAATGGGCACTTGAGTTGTTTCCCTTCCCTTGTTCTGTTATTGTGAATAATGTTGCTGTGAGCATTGGTATGCAAGTATCTGTTTGAGTCTCTGCTTTCAATTATTTGGGGTATATACCTAAAAGTGAAATTGTTGGTTCATGTAATTTTTTACTTAATGTTTTGAGGAGCCACTGAACTGTTTTCCCTCAGTGGCTGTACCATTTTACATTCTTACCAGCAGTGCACAAAGTTTCTACTTTCTCCATATCCATGTTAACACTTGTTTTTCATATTTTTGATAGTAGGCATCAGAATGGGTATCTCTGTCACAAGTGGTGTTTTCATGGTTTTGATTTGCATTTCCCCAGTGGCTAGTGATGTTGAGCATCATCTTGTGTGGTTATTGGCCATTTGTTTATCTTTAGAGAAATGTCTATTAAGGTCCTGCTGTACCTTTTATATTTTATTTTTAAAGATAGAGTCTTGCTCTGTTGCCCAAGCTGTAGTGTAGTGCTGTATTCATAGTTCACTGCAGCCTCGACCTTCTAGGCTCAAGTGAGTTTCCCACCTCTCTGCACCAAGCGGCTGGAACCACAGGCATGTACCACCAGGCCTGATTAATCTTTAAATTTTTTGTGGGCGTAGGGTCTCGCTTTGTTGCCTAGGCTGATCTTGAACTCCTGGCCTCTAGTGATCCTCCCAACTCAGCTAGGTTCTAAATTCCTCATAAATCACCAAAAAAAAAAAAAGGGTTCACAGTTTTCACTATGATTACTATCTTGAATTTAGAAGGTAAAAAAAGGGCAGGGTGCAGTGACTATAGCAATGGAAATTGAACTATGGCTGTTCTTATTAATAGTATATGTGTGTAGTCCCTGTGTACTCTTAAGTGTAGACATTCTTGATTTTGGTGAGTCATATAATCCTAGATCTATTTGTTTTTTATTCTTCTATTTTATAACATATATCTATTAGCCTATATTTGTTAAATGAGAAATTTTAATATTACATGTTAGTTATACAATTATCTTGACAGTTGAGTTTAAGCAACACTGTTGAACATAGGAGGGACTCTCTTAAGGCTAGAGGTACAGAGATTAATAGAACATGGTATGTATTTATGTATGTATGTATTTATTTTTGAGACGGAGCCTTGCACTGTCTCCTGGGCTGGAGTACAATGGCACGATCTTGGCTTGCTGCAACCTCTGCCTCCCGGGTTCATGTGATTCTCCTGCCTCAGCCTCCTGAATAGCTGAGATTACAGGTGCACACCACGACACCCAGCTATTTTTTTTTTTTTGGTATTTTTAATAGAGATGGGGTTTCACTATGTTGGCCAGACTGGTTTTGAACTCCTGACCTTGTCGTCCACGTGCCTCCACCCCCCAAAGTGCTGGGCTTACAGGTGTGAGCCACCACATCCACCTGTGGTCTTTATTCTTAAAAGTAGAACAGTACTTATCAACAAGAGATGATTTTTTTGTCCCTTTTCTTCCTGGGTACATTTGGCAAAGTCTGGAGACATACTTGGTTGGTACAATCACGTTTAGTCTTTTTTCAGCCAGAAGGGTTTAGTTGAATTGTACTTGAGTTCTCTCATTTAAGTGGTACAGAAATCACACCTCTGTAATTTAGCCCATGCTTTCCCCTTGTCTTTCTTTCAAGAATGCTTCTCCCGCCTCTCCAGCTAGCTAATTTTATAGATTATTCCGCACTCTATTCAGAAGCTGTCACCTTTATGTGTCCTCCTCTGTATTGCTAGGTTGTACCAAGAACGTTTCTGTAAACACCCTAAGCTGCTCTCTCTATCATTTTATGTTCAAGTTTTGTCTTTATGGATCTTTCCCACTAGAAGATAAGCTCCTCCAGGTCAGAGACTATGTGCTTTTTTTTTTTTTTTAAATGTTAGCTGTACTTGACACTTAATAGGTGTTCAATAAGCGCTTTAAACAAACTGTAGCTTGGATAATATTGTTTGGCTTAGGTTTAGTGTGGTTTTTATGTTGTATGGGTAGGGTTGGAATTGTGGCAGGAGAAACTGATTGACAGGAGACTTGAATTCTAGTTCTGCCTCTGCCATCCATTAGTGCCGTCATTTCAGGCATGGTTGAGTGACCATTATGAGTTTTAATTCTGTCATGTACAGAGTCAGGGAGGGTTGGGCTACAAGGTTGAGAAGAGCACTCATTTCATAAGCTGTGTATCACAACACAGTTAACTGAGGCCAGAAGACCTTATTGAACACAGTTGTGTATCTAGGAATAAACAGAAGAGGCTTCAGTGTAACTGCCAGATATTTTCCCCATAATTTAAGACAGCAGATTAGGAACAGTAGTTAATAGGAAATACCAAGCACCTGGGAGTCTAAATGAAGAGGTCCTTTCACTTATCTGTGAAGAAACTTTGGCCTATACTGTTTTTATTGATGGCCTGGGTAAGTGAACTATTACTGCATTCAATGTGGTTCACATAGAGCCTTTAGTAACCATTTCTCACCTGGCTAATGAAAAGCCAACTATAAGATGCTGATCAAACAGCTTTGTAGTGAGTTGTTTTTCAACATCTGAGTCATTGACATGAAAGCAATCATAGATATGGCTTCTACCAGTGACCCCGATATTAGCAGTTTTTGGACAGGTGACAGATAAGGCACTAGCAGTGCACCTTTCACTCTGACATCTGTAGACAGCTTCGTTGATCTGAGAGGTTAAGTCTGGATTTTGTCTAGGGAAAGCCAAGCTACTCTGTGAGTCTGAAAATATGTGTTTTAATCCCATTCTGGACAACTAATTAAATAATCCATTTTTTTGTGTATAAAATGAAACCATTGGTCAGGTGGTCTCCAAGTTTCCTTCTAACATTATACTCTTCTATGTTAGTTGCCCTTCTATTTCAGTAATTCTATTATTTTTATTTGCTGAATCACCAGATGAAGCCATTCAGAAGGATAAGCTATTGTTTCAAAAGATTCAGATTATGCCTGGACATAACTGAATAATCTAAATATATTTCAGTGTGTGCATCAATTACTAGAAGTAAGTTGTGCTGTCTTTGGGTAATTAAAGGGGAACTTAACAGCCTATCTTGGAAATACAAGTATTCTGGGTTTTTCATCGAAAACACAGGAGAGTAGCTGTTAATTGCTGTGTGGAGTCTGAGAGAGCTCAGGGAAACCTTCCGAAGAACGGACATTTGAGCTGGCCTCAAAGACTTGACAGGAGAGGAGTAGGGGTGGGAAAGGAATTGAAGGCAGAGGTACTATGTGAGCAAGGGTATGGAGACATGAAATAGTGATCTATGGGTGAAGTTTCCTTTTAGATGTGAAGTGTTTTTTATATTTTGAGAGCTTTTGAATTTTCCTTTTCTCTTAACGATTTTAACCATATCTTCACATGGACTTCATTTTTATAGGCTGAGGTGTTTCAATTGCAATTAGGCCTGGTCTTTGTTCCATCCCTTAAGCCATCTTCATAGTTCATCTTTTGTTTAGTGGTTGCATTATGTCAGTCTTGAGCAATAGTGACCAAAATTTTCCACAGTATCACAGATATGAGTGATTCACAGATGGCAAAAGTCACTGCCTACTCTACCACTGCTCCTCCCCGCCACAGTTGTAGTGGACAAAACATTTTATGAAAACTCATACATGTATAGAGTTTTGTCTCCTCTTTAATAAAAAAGATAGCAGAGAAATAATCTTTCTTTTATAATTCTTAGGTATGTCAGTCTTCTCACCTTAAAATCCAATAGTGTTTTCTGATACATCATTAAAATATCAGTTATTTTCTATGTGTTTATTATATGTGAATTAGAAATTCAATGAAGTGAGTTCTGTGGATAACCAAATTGAGTTCTGCTTCAGGAACCTTTTTTCAGTAATTATTAAGTTTTTTAGTTATTGGAAGAATTTTTAAAATAATTTCAGTGAAACTCCTAATGTATTTGCTGTACTCAGTCTATCTTTCTTCCTAAAAATTTAATAAACAGCTTTTTGCTAACTTTTTAGATTCCCGGAGCTTGAGTTTGTTCTTAGTGAGCTGCTAGACATTTGTCATCTTAATGGGAGACTAGAAGAATGTTTCTCTCCATATAGAGGAACTCTTAAAAAAAAATCCCAGCACTTTGGGAGGCCGAGGCGGGTGGATGACAAGGTCAAGAGATCGAGACCATCCTGGTCAACATGGTGAAACCCCGTCTGTATTAAAAATACAAAAAAATTAGCTGGGCATGGTGGCACATGCCTGTAGTACCAGCTACTCGGGAGGCTGAGGCAGGAGAATTGCTTGAACCCAGGAGGCAGAGGTTGCGGTGAGCCGAGATCGCGCTGTTGTGTTCCAGCCTGGGTAACAAGAGCGAAACGCTGTCTCAAAAAAAAAAAAAAAGAAAAGAGAAGAAAATCCGTAAGACCTAGAAACCTATGAAACCATTCTCTGAGTAATCCTTATGTAACACTAAAGATCCAACCTGCTAGCATGGTTCTCATAGATGGAAGCAGTCTCTAAGTGTTCATGTTACTTACTAAATATTTTACAGTATAGGCTTTTTATTAATTTCTCTTTAATGACCATGACTGTGACTATTAGTAGCATTTTCTACCAATATCCATAAAAATCCCCCTCAAAAAGGTGATAATATATTTCATAGTATAATGGAATTTCATAGTCATTTAACTTGAGAGGATCAAAGAAGAAAGCTATGTTTTCACTGACAGGATCACATTTCAGTTGCAGCTTAACAGAAAGCAAGTTGAATCCTAGTTTTTAGCTTGAACAAATGCTCTGATTCTGGTGAACTAGGGAATTTAAAGTATTTTTGTATGGTTATACCACGCTGTGCTCTCTTGCTCTCTTTCTCTAAACATGTTAAATCCAGAGGAGATAGAAGGGAGACATTTAATCTGTATTTATAATTTGGTTTTGAAGGACTACTGACTCTTCTAAATAAGCCAGTCCTGAAAGCTTGATTTGTATGAGTGTCTAGCATTCATTAAAAAAAAAAAAAAAAATGCATGTGTGTATATATATATGTATGTGTCTGTATACCTATATACAGAGAAAATACAGCATGTTATAATCGTTCAAAGAGAAATTAATGGATGGAAAAATGGTGGGCGACTGTTGCAAGAATTTTTGGCCATGATTGAAAGAATCCTACCACTCTTTTGCCCCGTATGAAATCCACAGATCTGGTAAACCACCTTAATATCTGTCATAGTCCTATATGTAAAATTTATTCATTAATTTATTATGGTCACCAGTAACCTTAATGTAGCCAAGGGTTCCCTCACTTCCTTTAAATTAATTTGTTACTTATTGGTAATTTAACCCCGGATGTGTTACTAACAGTTGAAAACTTGAATGTTGCCATATATATGTAATGAATATGGTTTCAGGTTTGTAGCTAACTATGTTTCCCTCACAGTAGACATGTGAGCCAAAAGACTGAAAAGTGTCGACATCAGATACTATTTTATTTACTTTAAAAATGGTTGTTACATGGATAACATACTTTGTTTTGCACAACACAGTAAATAATCAATAAATGAAGTATTTCTTCTTGTTTAATGATGGCCTGTTATATATCACAGCTGCAAAAGCTGGAGTTCAGAAAAGTCAAATTGCTTCACTGAGATTGGATTACCTGACTTTCAACTTAAATAAATCTAGTCTTTGTTCTCAATTCATTCTTTAATGACTTTAGTGCCTTTCCACCACTGTCCTACTCTCTCTTCTGATTGTGGAAGCCCTGAAAGCATTACCAAAATTTCAAAATTATCTAAGTAATATTTCCTAAAATGACATCTAGCGAATAATGAAATACCAAAGCAGATTTTTTGTGTCATTTAAGGAATAGTTAAGACTAAGTAAGACTCTATGCTTAATATTTATTTGAATAGAAACCATCTCATTATTTGACATACATTATGTATAGAATATGTAAAAGTTAAATTCTGTTATGTTTTGGGGTCCCTCCCCAAGTTATTTTACTAACTTACAATATGAATCTTTTTAGAGGAACGAAGACATTCTGTAGTGTTACCAAACTTGTTAGAAGTACGCGGTAAAGAATATAGAAGGTTTCTCGACTGCATTATTTTCATCAAAATGGCTGGAGGAGGAGGGGGTGTCAGCAGTTGTTTATGTTACAAGTTCCTTAATACACTTTCTTTTGATGAAGATCATTTGCCCACTTTGCTAAGCAGTGTTTAGTGTAGATTTTCCTTACTCTTCTTAGTGATTTGCCCGTTGGGAAATGTTTCCCTGGCTGTTAGACTTCTGGTATATTAATATTTTGGGTGGCTAAAGCCCTGTTATGTTGTTAACAGTTGAAAATTTGAATGTAACCATAAATATACAATGAATATGGTTCCAGATTTGTAACTAGATTCCCTCACTGTGGTCGTATGAGCCAGCCAACTGAACAGATCCTTATTTGGAAGCCACTGGTGTCTGGTGTGGCCACAGAATGCTGATTATAGCTTTGTTTGACTGCCTAAACCTGTCTTCCTTCCTGGTGCTTGGTTGAGGGCCTTACTCCTAAGTCGTGTCATGGCAAATGAGGTCAGAGTTGGTACCCATTACATTTGTTTCATCTTGACAGTTTTTCTTTCTTCTGTGCCTAGACTGACAGTTACAAAATTAAAAGATAATACTTCCAGTGTCTCTAACCTGTGTAAGAAAGTTCACTTCTTTTTGACATCTAACATGTAATAGTTCCATTTAAAATAGCATTTGCTCAGGAATGTCAGTTTAAGCAAAACAGTAGAATATGAGAAAACCACTATATTTTAAAGAAGTTGAATTCCTATTTGGCTTTTTTGGGTAAATAAATGTCTTATTGTATGTAAAGAGCTCAGATTATGAAAGAACATCTAAAATTGCTAGGTCAGTTATTTTCTTAAAATAACTTGTCATTTAGGAAAATAACCAGATGCTAATGAGTCTTCCCTGCTAATTTTTTTTTTTTTGAGCTGGAATCTCACCATTGTCGCCCAGGCTAGAGGTGCAGTGGCGCAATCTCGGCTCACTTCAACTTCCGCCTCCTGGGTTCAAGCGATTCTTCTGTCTCAGCCTCCTGAGTAGCTGGAATTACAGGCATCCGCCACTACACCTGGCTAATTTTTGTATATTTAATAGAGATGGGGTTTCACCATGTTGGCCAGGCTGGTCTGAAACGCCTTACCTCAGGTGATCTGCCCACCTCGGCCTCCCAAAGTGCTGATACAAATGTGAGCCACTATACCCAGCCTTGAAATATATTTTTATTTTTATTTCTGCCATTTCTCTTTTTTTCCCTTTTCCCCCTAAGGTGATTATTATGAAAAGAGCTAGGTAGACCTTATAATTGGAAGTCTAGTCTTTGTTCTCAGTTCATACTTTATGACATCTGTCATTTTCTATATAAGAAATCAGGACAAACAATTTTTGAAGTATTGGGAGGAATGTTCTCAGTCACTATGACATTAGGAAAAGATGTTCAATTTTACTGAACATAATTCAGATAAAAATCACTTGGGATCAAGATTGAGAGAACTGTGTTTGCTTCAGGAAGCCTCCCCTTGAGCTTTGGCATTATTCTCATGACTGGTCCATTCTCACCCCTTCCTTAGGGAATAATTATTTCCCAAGGAAGTTATATAAGCATGTCAGCACGTCACTTTATTTGTCAGCATGGTTAAGTTGTGTTTAAATTGGTTTCATACTTGTGAACAAATGTTAATTCTATCAGACCTAAATCTGTAGGGTCAGATTATAGTGAGGTACACAATTTGTAGACTTATAATAAATTGTCATATTTGCTTTTATGTATTTCTGCCCATACTTGTTCATAATTTTAACTCATTACAGCCTTCAGTGATAATTATTTAAATTTCAATTTAAAATTCTAATTTCTTGTAATACAGAAACCGTATTAGAGGCAAAATGTGTAAGTCTTTTCATCTTTATCAGGGAACTGTATATGCATAATCCCTGAATTTTTAAGGTTCTAGAAATAGTCCACCATGGACATATACAAATACAAAAAGTATATAGTTGTGGTTTAGGAACTGTGGCTCATAGAAGGATTAGATTGAACAATGTAACATTGTTCCTAGAGTCAATTAAGCATGTAGGTTTAGCTAGTTTGGGAACAGTCTAGCATGTGACTCTGTAACACTTGCACAACAAACATGGGCTTGATAAATGAGCAGTAAATCTGGGCTGACTGCCCACCCAGTACTGCCATCATAGTATTTTGAGGGCCTGACAACAATATTAGAAGTTTAAAACATTCTTCACATCATTTTGTATTATTCCTGTTTTTCCAGTTTTAATCTTACTGTTTCCTAAAAGTCTATTTTTCTTAATAAAAAAAGAATTTTTAGTTGATCACTTGATTTCTCATTAGATATTAGGCTTTGTTGTCTTACATACAGTTAAATTTAAGCTCACTTTTCTTCAGGAAAGTGGGTGATTTGGTTGCCCAGGTGTCTCATGTGGGCACATGAAGCACGTTTTTGTCATGCTATTGTCATACTATTGTTCACCCTTATCAGAAAAAATTCAGTTTCTGAGCAGGTCACTGTCTTCAACAGTGTGTTGTTTGAATTTTGTTCTCTTTTCCTCTTACAACACAATGAAGATGATCTTAAAGGTGTGTTAGGGGCTTCAGCACTTGGCAGCTGTATTTTTTTTTAAGTTTCTAATTATGATATTAGAAGCGTCCATAAAAGGTTTCTATTCATAATGTCTGTAGATTATATGAAATTCTTAATGCCTAATTTGTACCATCTGACATCACGAAATCTTAGCAGATTTGGAAGGGACCAGTTTGTTAGGTAGCTGTGCACAGGCACAAATGATTTAAGATTACACTGCTGTGATTTTGTGAAAAATTGGTTTTACAAGTTTTTTAGTTTAGAAGAAACATTTTCAAAAATGGATTATGAAAAGAGAACAAAAGAAACAATATAGTTAGGTTTAAGTTTATAACAGCTTCATTCTACTGATACTAGTTGTAGACTTTAACCAAGATCGAATTATTTTATAAATTGAGAGTTTCAGAGGATGCTTGAAACATCATGTACACAAAATACTTACCCTCTAGCCATTTGTCATTCTTAAAACAATGTAGGTGATCAAATCTCAAAATAGTTTCTAAGGCAGTGCTTCTCAGACTTTTAAGGAACACACAGAGGATCTCATTAAGCTGTAGATTCTTCATCAGTGGGTTGGGTGGAACCTGAGGTTCTGCAGTTCTGACTAGCCCCTTGGTGTGGTCAGTGCTGTTGGGACAAGGCCCACACTTTTGAGTAGCAGGGGTACGAAAGAATTGGTAGTAACCATACTTTGAAGTTTCTAAACTTTATCACAGTATCAATGTCAATGTTAATCTGTTTCTTAATATATTATTTTCAGTCATTTATTTTACTAACCTGCCTGAGCACTACCCTACTAGTGCTTCACAAATTAGCGTAAAATTCATCCTAAACTTTGAAGATCAATGTAAGAAAGTCATCAGTGTTTTGGTTACTATAAAACCCATTTTGATGACATTGTTCAGTGTTTCTTAAATAAGGGTTATAGATAAAGCATTTGAAAATAAAACACAAAACCAATAATTTGAAGCATGTCTTAAAATATATTAGGATGAGCTTTGGCTGATAAATATTACTTATTATTTGCTTTGGTTTATATTGACAGAGATGACTATCTTATGGCTTAAATAAAAATTGATGGCATGGAGAGGTTTTTAGTAGTTAATATTTTGAGGCATTTGGTTACAGGAATGAGATTTTTATTTTATTTTGTAATTATTACACTGCTACTCTTCCCCTAGGAGCCAGTATGTCTATACTTGCTGAATTCCTTTTTTAGTTCATTCTCTCTCTCTCTCTCTCTTTTCTTTTTTTTTGGCTGGCCAGGTGTTTATTGGCAGGTTGCAGTGCCGCACAGCTCCTCAGAGCCTGGCAGGCCAGCAGGCACCCAGGGTGCAGCACTCAGCCTGCAGCAGGAGGGTCTCTGTTCACATGTCCAGGCTTCTGGCTTATTCTTTCTCTACACTGCTAGCTCTCTGCAGGTTGAAGTAGTGGTCCAGAAACATTTTTATCATTTCTATTCCTTGCCTTCAAACCTGTAGTGTCTACCTATTGCATCTCTTCTTTACTTACCAGTGAAAACCAAACTCCCTATTAAAGCTCTTAACCTAGACCTATCGTCTTCACTTAACTGAACTGTTAACTCATTTTTAATAAAACATACTTTTGACTCATTTACCATGAAGTTTTTCTATTTTAAATATTGGGCTAGCAACGCAATGAAATATTTGAGGGATTTTTGTGTACCAGGAGTCAGTCCTGGTTGCTTTTATATATGTTACTGAATGTAATCATTTCAACCCTGGAAAGGAAGTAAATCAGTCCTGCTTTATTGAAGGTGGAGTAGATTGATAAAATTTGCCCATGCAATCCAGATTGTCATTGGCAGAGCTGGAATTTTAATATACATTTGCCTTGCTCCCCTGCCCCGCCCCCCACACCCACAGAGGAGACTTCTAAAAGGAGGAGGCATCTGGGTCTTTAAAAGGTTGGGTAGAAATTAGGTGTTTTTGTGGGCCAGCTGGGGAAAAGATTACCCCTGAAGGAAGAGTAACCTGTCTGCCTGCCTCCTTCCCTTTCTCCCTTTTTTCTTCCCTTTTCTTCCTCCTTCCCTCCCCTCGCTACATTCTCTCTTCTCTTTCCCTCACCTCCTCCCTCCCTATGTTGCCCAGGCTGGAGTGCAGGGCACAATCTCAGCCTATTATGTAACCTCCACCTCCTAGGCTCAAGAAATCCTCTCACCTCAGCCTCCCAAGTATCTGGGACCACAGGTATGCACCACATGCCTGGCTGATATTTTATATTTTTCATAGACATGGGGTTTCACTGTGTTGTCCAGCCTGATCTCAGACTCTGAGCTCAAGTGATCCACCTGCCTCTGCCTCCCAATGTGCTAGAATTACAGGTGTGAGCCACCATGCCTGGCCTTTTGTGGTTTTCTTAATAACATTTTCTTTTCTCTAACTTACTTTATTGTAAGAATACAGTATATAACATACAACATAATGGACTGTCAACAGGAGGCTGTCAGTAATTAAGTTTTTGGGAGTAAAAAGTTATATGTGGATTTTTGACTGCATGGGAGGGTTGGTGCCCCTAACTCTTGCATCATTCATGGGCCAAAAGTGTACTGTTGCAAATTGATAAAACAGCATTTATTTTTCATGGTTTAATCTTGTAGAATAAATGATAACAAAATACTCTCAAGTTAATTTTATTCTACATTTTCTTTGGCATCTAAATGGGCGCATGTATTTCTTTTTTTTTTTTTCTTTTCCGAGACACAGTCTCACTCTGTCACCCAGGCTGGTGCACAGTGGCTCAATCTTGACTCACTGCAACCTCTGCCTCCTGTGTTCAAGCCATTCTCCTGTCTCAGCCTCCTGAGAAGCTGGGATTACAGGCATCCATGCCCAGCTAATTTTTGTATTTTTAGTGGAGATAAGGTTTCACCATGTTAGCCAGGCTGGTTTTGAACTTCTGACCTCGTAATGCACCCACATTGGACTACCAAAGTGCTGGGATTACAGGCGTAAGCCACCCTGCCTAGCCAGGTACATGTATTTATAGTTGGAAAATTAGGTAATAGCATCTTTATTCCTTAAAGAGACGTAGATCTTTTTTTCTCCCAGGCCAGGCACAGTGGCTCACACCTGTAATCCCAGCAGTTTGGGAGCAAGAGGTGGGTGGATCACTTGAGGTCAGGAGTTCAAGACCAGCCTGGCTAACATGGCAAAAACCCCATCTCTACTAAAAATACAAAAAAATTAGCTGGGTGTGGTGGCACACACCTGTAATCCCAGCTACTTGGAAGGCTGAGGCATGAGAATTGCTTGAACTCTGGAGTTGGAGATTGCATTGAGCCAAGGTCATACCCCTGCACTCCCGTGTGGGTGACGGAGTGAGACCGTCTCCAAAAAAAAAAAAAAAAAAAAAAAGAATTTCCCATATTTAACTCTCATTCTAGCTAGAGCCTGTGATTCTTTCTTAGTGTATTAGTGATAATATCGAATTATTGGTGAGATAGCCGTCTATATCCTTTTCAGGATAGTTAATGGTACGAAGTATCATTTCTTTGGTTATCAATAGGATTATTAAAGAAGAGAAAACTCAGATTTGAAACTTAAAACAGCTACCAAAAAAAATGTTTAGCCATCCAGAAATAAACATTTTGATATTCTTTCTATATACTTTCACTACACACACACACACACACACTTTACGAGTACATAATGTTTTATAACCTAGTTTTTAAAACTGTGTTAATATTTTTCGTATCATATAGTCTTCTATAACATTTTCAATAGCTGCTTGCAGTCTATCTTATGTAACCATGTTTATTTAACCAATTCCCTATCATTAAATGTTAAGTGGCTTTCAAATTTTTGCTGTAATAAATTATACTAAAGAGAGGTTTATATATAAAGTTTTGATTACTTCTGGCTATTAGTGCAGCATACTTTTTAAGGTAGTTATATTTGTATAATATATCAAGTTTTTCTTCACTGAGACAATGAAACATTGCTACAAGAAAAGTTAGTACTTATTGAAAGCTTTAATGTGCTAGATGTCTTGCAGTCTTATATTTCACAGAATTTTTAGCTGTTTTCATTCCCAACTTTACATATTAAGAAATCTATATGTATATGTGTATTAGTAATTTAACAGTTATGTAGAAAATGTTCAGCAAATATCAGAGGGCTTTGTATAAGAACATGTTATTCAGCAGTCGCAGGAGAAAATGAAAACTTACAGATGAAGTTTTAAATTCTGCTTTGGCTTTGCAGTATATAAGAAGACGATTTTTTGGGTTTTGTGGTGTTTTACTTTAAAAAGGGCTAAAAATTACATTATTTGGCATTCTCACCTAGGAGAAAAAAAGTGTGTGATTTTTTTTTTTAATCTTGGGTTTTAGTCTTATAGTTTCTCTCTTAGTTTACAAACTACATCGTATCTTTACGTTAGAAGTGAGTAATAATTAACTTACTCCTTAAAGATGATTTCCTTTCACTTAAAATTTCAGGCATAACCTTTTCAGATGTTGCACTTGTAAGATCTAAAGGGTGAAAGTTGAGTGATTTAAGGGTGAAAAATGTCTGTTGCAAAGGGAGGATGGTGGGACCAGTGATGAGATGCTGTGACTTCTTCCTTTTACAGAGCTCACTTGATACCCTTTGATTATGAGCCCACAAGATAAGAATTGTTTCTGGAACTTGGTATTTGTTTCCTAATGCAGTGTTTTGTTTTGTCTTAGTCACATCGATCAGACAACAACATGGCAGGACCCCAGGAAGGCCATGCTGTCCCAGATGAACGTTACAGCCCCCACCAGTCCACCTGTGCAGCAGAATATGATGAATTCAGCCTCAGGTGAGTGAGACACTGTAATTACAGCACATGGAGTAATGCTTATGCATTGGTAAAAGTTGCTGTGGAAAATAGTCATTACTCTTTCACAGAAACTGGGGCATGGGTGATGTTGACTGTCTCTCCAGTTTCATACAGAAGACATACTCTATTTTAAAATAATGTAAGTTATTTTATTGCCTTGTATTAGCAGTTAATGCGTAAGAGGGCCAATAACTGAAAGCCAACAGTTCTTTAAGATTTGGTTCTGAAGCAAGTATCTCAAATTTTTAGTTCTGTTAATTTTGACATATTTGTGTTTATTCGGCTGCTTTCTTATGTCTCAGGTAATTTAGTTGAAGTTTCCTTCTTCCCTTTGTGGTTTGGATGGAAAGCCAAGTTATGGTGTTCTTACTTTTTTATTAAAAAATTTTTTTTGATATGGTGTTCTTAACCCATCTCATAACATGGTTATTCATTCTACTCTGAAAATATTTGAAAGGCAGTAACTTTTCTAAACCCAAACGAGTATTTCTTATTCCCAGGGCGAGCATGGATTATTAAACACATCTTCACCTTTTTTTTTACAGAAGATATCCTCAATATAAATCTTATTTTCTGCCCCTTATTTGGCAATTTACTTGAGTCTGCAGTTTTTCTCATCTACGTAATGGAGAGTAACAGTGCCTCTTATGATAGAAGGGAGGCTGTGAAAGAAAATAATGCAATTCATATGAAGCTTCTCGTGATTACAGAGTAGGCAGTAAGTGAAAGCTTGGCTCCTTCGTCTTCCCTATCAGATACTGTCTAGCCTCTTTCTCCTTTGTTAGGTGGGTCCAAGGCCACAGTTAGTCCATTATGTACCTTGGTACATATTAGGAAAAGGTGCCCTTCTTCTGGGAAATCGAGATTACAATGACCTGTGATTGCATCACCATACTCCAGCCTGGGTGACAGAGTGGGACCCTGTCTTAAAAAAAAAAATTTATGTGTGTCTTGTTTGTAAAGTATGAAATGTTTTAATATACTACATAAAAATTAGTAGGCGTGCATATACATGTCTATATATAAATAACATGTTTAAATGTCTAAATGATAGAGCTATAAAGAGGTGACTTTGACACAGTTACAGTGGAGTGGCAAAAAGCACGACTGGAGCGTTAGGAGTGAGGGGAGAAGGAATAAAGGAGAGGGTTGGGAGGAGAGAGTTGAAAGGAGGAACTGAAATGGGAAAAGCCACCCCTGAAGAGGCTTGAGCATGTTTACATGTTGCTAGAAGGTATTTGACAATAATAATTGTATAATAATAATTCTTGTTTATATCCCAGGCATTCTGTGAAGGTCCATTCTGCACTGTCTCATTTAAGATCCCATGTTCTTCACTGTACGTTTAACCATAGATAGGATAACTGACAGAGCAAAGCCTCAGAAAAAGCAGAAGCAACTGGGAGCCACTAACGAACATCCTGGAGGCGCTATTTTTAAATACTATTAATAGTAGACAATATTGGGGAACTGCTTCTCCAGAAGGTGGTAGGTATAGAGATGATGTTTGCTTAAGGAGGCCTTGTTTCAAATAAAATAATGTTCCTTGAAGAGAAGAGAATATTTAAAGAGAACATTCCATTATGGGACAATCAGACCGTATAAGGAGGAAAGGAAGAGACTAGCTGACAGGTCCAAAACCCAAAAGGCTTTTTAAAACATCAGCAACAACACTAATTCAGGAGTCACCAAAACTTTCAGAATTAGAGTGAAGTGTTATATTAAATAATATATGAATTTCCAGAATCAGAATATTCTGAATTTGGTCACATGGAGGCTTGCTGGTCAAGTGCTGAGGATATTGATAGTATCTTTACAGCGAATGCCTCTTTTTTCTTTAAATTACATGCACTTGTTTGTTGTCTTTTCTTCCATTTCAGTGGAAGCCCATGGATTTGATATGCTTTGGAATGAGTCACTGTAATCTTGATATACTTCATGTTCACATAAAATTATAGCCATAA
The DNA here is from genome assembly GCF_049354715.1 of Callithrix jacchus. Lineage (NCBI taxonomy): Eukaryota > Metazoa > Chordata > Mammalia > Primates > Cebidae > Callithrix > Callithrix jacchus. Next base: position 37,485,577 of record NC_133511.1, on the reverse strand, counting down.
TGTCATGTTAATAAGTGAAGCAAAAGCATGTTCTTCTCTGCTTGAAAAAATGATCTCTTAAGGAGTTTTTTAAATCTTAGAGACAGTGAACAAGGAGAATTGTGAGAGCATTTAAGTAAATTGTGAGGGCATTTAATGTAACAAAGCAGAAAATGGCTTCTGTGAACCAGGCTATCTACAGACAATTTTTACCCTGAAGGGGATGCCTTCTGAATGTCTAACCCGAAGCTACACGGTGCTTCTGAAGCACTCTACTGGGTTAATCATGCTAAATGCAACTTGGTTTATGTTTTTACCACTTATTAATTTAACAAGAACTTTCTCGCTTTGCTTTTTTTGAAAAAGAATTCTCATCATTCATAATTGAGTCCAGCTTCATGTTCTGCTCTGACTTCTTGTTTCTCATCAAACTGCTTTCCTTAAAATACTGCCATTTTCTGTAGACTCCCCAAACCTGTTTTCTGCATAATGTTTGTGGTTGACTAGGCTGAAAGATCTTTTAAGATTATTTCCAATTCTTAAGATTTTATGAAACCCTATTTCGTTTTCTAATTTGCTTTAGCAAAAATGATGAGTTTAATTATGCTTTTATAAGTCCTTTTTCAAAATATGAGGTTGAAATGGTGAATTTCATTTATAGACTAGAGACCAGTGGTTTGTGATTGGGCAGATTTCCAAATATCAATAACCAAGAATCACCCAAAACAAAGGTGCACCTGGAAAAGGTTCTAGAGGCAAGACTCAATACATCCTTGGAAGATTAATTTATATTCTTTAACTGTGTCATTTAAGTGACAGGTAAATGACAGCAAACTTTGTGAAAGAATTTGAAAGGTGAGGAAGAATAAAATAGAAAAATAAGAGGAAATTGAATAATTTAGTAAGATAATGGCTTTATTTTACTTTATTCTATATTAAAATATTTAATACATAAATATATGTATATGTAAAGTGTAGTCTACTAAATTACTTGAGATGATTGTCCTTTAAAAGTTACAATGTATAAGGCTGGGTGTGGTGGCTCCTACCTATAATCCCAGCACTTTGAGAGGCCAAGGTGGGAGGATTGCTTGAACCTAGGAGTTCAAGACCAGCCTGGGCAACATAAGGAGACCCTGTCTCTATTAAAAATAAAAATAAATATTAGCCAGGCATAATGGCCACACGCCTGTGGTGCCAGCATTGTGGGTGACAGATTGGGAGGATTGCTTGAGCCCAAGAGGTCAAGGCTGCAGTGAGCCATGTTCCCACTACTGCATTCCGGCCTGGACAAGAGAGTGAAAACCTGTCTCAAAAAAAATAGTTGTAATATTAAATTCGTTACTTTTTTTTGAGATGGAGTTTCGCTCTTGCTACCCAGGCTGGAGTGCAATGGCGCGATCTTGGCTCACAGCAACCTCCGCCTCCTGGGTTCAGGCAATTCTGCCTCAGCCTCCTGAGTAGCTGGGATCACAGACTCGTGCCACTGTGCCCAGCTAATTTTTTGTATTTTTAGTAGAGACAGGGTTTCACCATGTTGACCAGGATGGTCTCAATCTCTTGACCTCATGATCCACCCGCCTCGGCCTCCCAAAGTGCTGGGATTACAGGCTTGAGCCACCGCGCCCGGCCTAAATTCGTTACTTTATACACACACACATATATAATAGTCATTTGATACTGGCTTAGGATCCATAGTTTTTCCCTACATATTGAGAGTTAGGTAAACATTTCATGATTTTTGTGTTCAACATTAGAAAACAAAGCCCTGGGGAGTGAAAAATGATACTTCTTTAGCTCATTTTTTAATGATATATATTAAATTTTTTCATAATAACTTGTTAACACTGATCGACACAATCGCTGAATCTTCAAGTGACAGTAAAGTCAAAGTATATTCTATGATAATCCAGAGATAACTGTATGCCAAATAGCTACTTAGGATCATTAAAAATTATATTTTGATTTATATTAGGCAGAATCTAATTTATCTGCTTTTGAGAAATGTACATTTGATAACACCTCAAAGCCCAAATGTCTTTTTACAGGTACATTTTAGGGAATTCATTATTTGTATACTTTAAAGTTAGAAATTATTGGGATTTATTTGACAATTCTCAACTCTACCAATCTAGCACTTTCAGATTTCTCTTTTAAGAAAAACTATGAGGAGTTCCTAGGAAATAACCTCAGGAGGTCGGTGGAGAAAATGCCCTCTTGATCATGAAAAGGTGATACATGTTAGAAGAGTGTGCTAAGCACCTTCCTTTGAGTGGGGACAAGTGTTCAGAAGCAAGCAAAGTGAGTAGTATAGAGCTGCTGTAACGTTTGCCTGTTGTATTCTCCTGCCTGTGTAATATCTCTCAGCACCAAAGATCAAATGAGAGATTGTTACCAAGAAAAATGAGAGGGCTAGAAAATAGATGTGAAATATAAAAATGATGGGTAAATTACACATTAATTTAGGTTTTAACTTTATAAAGCACAGAGAGGGTAAAGATGTGTAAGAGGTTGCAGAACCGACAGGGTTAAGGTGTTGATAATTCCTACTTTATGTGTTGTAGTTCATAAACTTTAAAGTTCTACTTTTCACCTTTGAAACAGAGACGATTTACAGTAAGGGTTAAGACCAAGGGCTCTTGAAATCCCATGGATCTGGTTTGAATCCCAGCCATCATTTATCGTCCATGAAATCTTGGACAAGTTACATATCTACCTGTATTCATCACTAGGAAAAATGAGATAGTAACTCATAGAGCTGTTGTGAGCATTAAATGACAGAATTGATATCACATAGTTAAAAATTATTATTAATAGTACATGGTGCTTGGTGTAGTGTCTTGCATATATAATAGGTAAATAAATGTGATATAATATTTTACAATTTAATCAGTTTATAATACCAGGTAGCCACTGTTACTTTGTTAAAAATCTGTTACTGTCTTTGAAATTATGTTTATCTCTGTAAGCTTTTTATCATCAAGTTGGGGTCGTTGGCTCTTATCCAAGTAGTTGGTTCCTGATTCTTCTAAAAGTTCTTGATTATTATAAGATGGAAATTGTCAGTCTGAAGTCACAATATATGGGAAAAGACTATACTAATGGGAAACTTAGTAACAATGAACTATAACAAATAAAGCCCAAAGTCAGACCAATGAAGAGACAGAGACAGTGTATTGGACTAGTTACTCTCAGGTTTGTATTCCAGATATCTTTTTAAAAAACTGTTTTAATAAAAACACTTTTTTTTTTTTTTTAGACAAAATTGCTGTTTCCTATTTCCCATCTAGAAATTCGGTAAATTAAGAGAAATGGCCCTACATAATGAAAAAATTCTACAAGGAAAAGCATAATAATTCAGAATCAATAATAACCATTACTTAAGAAGCTTGGTGGTTTTATATAGCTTGTGGCTTGATTTACTTGATGATGAAATTCCTAAAAAATGGTTGGTAATACAGAAACAACCACCATTTTTGTTAACCCTATGGTCAGTCCATTTCATTTTAATGAAAGATGCCAATATGGAATATGAAGATGAAAAATTTTTCTTTTTGAAATAAAGTAATTTAATGATAATATTCAAATTGCAAATGGCATTAGCTTGTCATTATTGTATCTATTCTAGTATAGGAGTTCTTCTGATGGCTGACACATGGCGCTTTTTAATCATGGCTCTTGACTTCACTGCATAATGATATGCCACTTGTGTCAGGGCAACTAATGGCTTTGATTTGACTCTGATAGTGTGAGTCTTTCACTTTCTCTCAACTGGGAATCATTCTTGATGTTCTTTAATTCCTGTCATGATTTTTAAAGTATGAATTTCTTCATTCTTTCTGCAAAGAAACCCACATTCATTATGCTGAGAGGTGGGTATATAGTTACTTTGTTTTTAGTAGCTGCAGATCAGTATTTTTTCTAATAGTGCCACATATTTTTAAAGGATTATTTCAATTTGAGAATCATGATATCCACAATAACTATCTAAATCTCAAATATATTGGGGGTGTTTGTATTCTTAGTTACATGCCTGATTATTCCGTATAAGGTAATTCTGTCCTGTCTTCTTTGCTTTACTTTAGAGATTGTCTTCTAAAAAAGGGGAAACATATAGAAACTCAAGATTGTTGGATGCTCTTGACCTGATCTTAGAGCACAGATATCAAATATTTTTTAAAATTTACTAGAAGCCTTTGAAGTAATCATTTGAGATAGGAAAATTTATTTGCATTTTGAATGTTATTAAGATTTTAAGGTAGTCCAGATGGTGTGGCCCATACCTGTAATCCCAGCACTTTGGGAGGCTGAGGTGGGCAGATCACCTGAGGTCAGGAGTTTGAGACCAGCCTGGCCAACACGGTGAAACCCCATTTCTATTAAAAATACAAAAATTAGCTGAGTATGCTGGTGGGTGCCTGTAATCCCAGCTCCTCAGGTGGCTGAGGCAGGAGAATCATTTGAACCCTGGAGGCAGAGGTTGCAGTGAGCTGAGATTATACCACTGCACTTCAGCCTGGGAGACAGCCAGACTCTGTCTCATAAAAAAAAATGCAAAGAAAAAAATTTTAGGTCCATGAGTATTATTTCTACTAGCTCTCTTAATAAAATGACTTATTACATATTGGGGCATAAAAATAGAAGTGTTTGTGTTCAACTTTTCTTCAGTGATTATTTGTAGATTTTTAGAAACTTTGCTGAGCTTTGGAGTAGAGAGAATGAGAAAGAGATTAAATTATTTCCATTTAAGAACCAGCACAAATGCCTGTGTTATTCTCTTGATAAGTGTTGGAATATTATTTTTGTCTTTCCCACTGATTTCTAAATCCTTCTGGTTACTCTATTGCTACAGTAATTTTATGACTCATAGGAGGAGTATTTGTGTGAAAGATTAAGATGCTAATTCTTTAAAAATGATATTCATAGACTACCATATATAGGCAGCATAAGCGAAATAGAATAAATCTTTTGCAGCAGTGGACACAGTTTTCCAAAATAAGGTTTTCCTTTGATGTTAGTAAGGTAAGGAAGCGGTAAAACTTACTTTAGGTTAAAATTGTAATGCAAGGTATTTATTTGAGCAGTCTGAAGTCTAAGTGCGCTATTTGTTATTCCTTCAGTAAAACTTTACAGAAAGCGAATCTTTTATAAATAAACTTAGTAAAGCTCTAAGTCTTTTCATTGAGTTAAAATCGAAAAGACTTAAGTTGCACTGAAGAGAGTCTGAAGAGTTGCATATTAGTGGTATCGCTGAGCTTATGCTTGATCTTTTCTTACAGCTATAACCTAATAGGAAAGTGATTTTCTTTTTCTTTTTTCCTTTCTTTTTCTTTTCTTTTCTTCCTTTTTTTTTGTTTTGAGACAGAGTCTCTCTCTGTCACCTAGGCTGGAGTGCAGTGGTATGAGCTTGGCTCACTGCAACCTCTGCTTCCTGGGTTTAAGCAGTTCTCTGCCTCAGCCTCCCGAGTAGCTGGGATTACAGGTGCTCACCACCATGCCTGGCTAATTTTTGTATTTTTAGTAGAGACAGGGTTTCACCATATTAAAGAGGATGGTCTCAATTTCTTGACCCTTGTGATCCACCCGCCTCGGCCTCCCAAAGTGGTGGGATTACAGGTGTGAGCCACCACTATTTTTATTTTTTTAAATTATTTTATTTTATTTTATTTTTATAGAAGGGGTCTTGCTGTGTTGCCCAGGCTGGAGTGCAGTGGCTATTCACAGGCGTGATCCCACTATTGATCATCATGGGAGTTTTGACCTACTCCGTTTCTGACCTGGGCCGGTTCACCCCTCCTTAGGCAACCTGGTGGTCCCCCACTTCCCGGGAGGTCACCATATTGATACCGAACTTAGTGTGAGCACCCAACTGGCATAGCACACTACAGCCCGGAACTCCTGGGCTCAAGTGATCCTCCCACTTCAGCCTCCCGAGTAGCTGGGACTATACAGGCACGTGCCACTGCTCCCGGCAGTAAATGTGTTTATTCTCCCACATTTGGGTTATCGAAGCCACAAAATAAGTCAGTGATAATAATACCGTCATGTGTTGCTTAATGACTAGGATATGTTCTGAGAAATGGGTTGCTGGGTAATTTCATCATTGTATGAACATCATAGAGTATACTTACAGAAACCTAGATGGTATAGTCTATTATATACCTAGACTTTATGTTACAGCTTATTGCTCCTAGGCTATAAAGCCTAGACAGCATGTTACCCTACTGAAGACTGTAGGCAATTGTAACACAGTAGTAAGGATATGTGTATCTAAATATATCTAAACATAGAAAAGGTAATGCATTGCACTATGACATTACCTTATGATAGCGACGTTGTCTCTAGGTGACAGGAATTTTTCAGTTCTATTAGTAAGTTTCTGGGATCACCAACCTGTATGTGGTCTATCGCTGACTGAATGTCATTATGCAGCAAATTTGTATATAACTTTTTCATTGCGTCTGTCTAAAAGTCTTAGTAGTGTGGGCAGAACTTGATTAGGGATTATTGAGGATACTATATATGATCAAACATATGAATTTCAGATATTTATGTTAATGGAAGATGCCTTTGTAAAGAAAACTACGGAAGAGTCAGAGGTGAATACATTTTAGTTCCTGTTTATTTTGAAAGCCGAAAGTCTACACAAATTGCAGACCAAAGTATCACAAACTACTAACAAGGCAGTAGTTTTTAATAAATGTTGGTATCTTTGTCCTGAGCAACCTTGCAAAATTGTACATTCCCACTCATAAAAAATGAAGAACTTTTTCCCTATATTATAGGACAGAGTGATTATTTCTCCTCGTAATTCCTCATAGCTTACAGTTTAACTCAGTGTAAAAGAGTGATGAACACAAGATAATATATAACAAGTATTCAAGAAATCAGAACAGGTGCAATTTCAGTTTCTAAGTGGGGAAGAGTCTTACTAGTGGGACAGATTGGAGAAAAGCTTCACAAAGATACAGTGTAAGAATAGAGTAGAATTGGGCTGGGCACGGTGACTCATGCCTGTAATCCCAGCACTTTGGGAGGCTGAAGTGGGCAGATCACGAGGGCAGGAGTTTGAGACCAGCCTGGCCAACATGGTGAAACTTTGTCTCTACTAAAAATACAAAAGTTAGCCGGAGGTGGTGGTAAATGCCTGTAATCCCATCTACTCAGGAGGCTGAGACTGGAGAATCTCTTGAACCCAGGAGGTGGAGGTTGGAGTAACCTGAGATCACGCCATTGCACTCTAGCCTAGGTAACAGAGTAAGACTGTCTCCAATTAAAAAAAATAGAGTAGAATGTCAGTGGGTTGAAAATAATTGAGGCTAGGAGGACACAGGCTTGGGGGTAGACATGCTGAGAATGTATGGAGGCAGAAAGCTCATGGCACTGCTAGGTACTGGAAATTTCCATAGGAGTGAACAAGCCATGTGGCTGGGAGAACTGAATGAATTACTAAAGTGATAGAATCATCTTACCAGAGAAAAAGCAACTGATGAATAGAAGAAGCTCTGTAGTAACGAAAGAAGCAAAAGAAGTGACATTCAGAATGGGAAGGGATGAGAGGGAGTTAGCAAAGCAAAGAAGGTAAAGTTTCTGCAGGGAGCAACTGCATTTGTAAAGGTCCTGAAGCTGGGAGAGATGTTTGAGGAACTGAAAAACAATTGAATGAGAAAGGATGTGAAATTATTGTGGAGGAATAGATAGAGCCAGACATATTGGATGCTTTCAGTATGGAAACAGTGCTTTGTAATGCCTGCCTACAGAGGATAACCTACTAAAAATTTGGGAATTTTTCCTTTAGGGAGCTAAGCCCTGAGTCAGAGAACTTCTTCCATAGAGGAGGTGAGGTAAGATGATCGTGTGGCTGTGGTACATACAAAGTTTAATGTTGGAGTTGAATAAGGCCAGTTTGGAAGCTATTGCTAAAACTTCGTCATGGAAATGTGGAAGTTTATGTGAAAGTTTCAGGTTCAAGAGATCGAGACCATCCTGGCCAACATGGTGAAATCCTGTCTCTACTAAAAATACAAAAATTAGCTGGGCAAGGTGGTGCTCACCTGTAGTCCCAGCTACTCAGGAGGCTCAGGCAGGAGAATCACTTGTACCCAGGAGGTGGAGGTTGCAGTGAGCTGAGATCACACCACTGTACTCCAGCCTGGTGGCAGAGTGAGATTCCATCTCACAAAAAAGAAAAAGAAGAAAGTATATGTGAAAGTTTTATTTGAGGGACAAATGGAAATGATGTTTTAAAAAGTAAACCCTACACAAAATGTGAGAACACATCTTGTGAGGTGTCAAATGTCCAGTTGGAGGAGAGGGACTAATATTGACCCTGTGAGAGGCATTAAAGATATAGGAGTCATTTACATGTATATGACAAGCAGTGGGACTTCATGAAAGTTCCAGGAAAAGAGGATTTAAACAAAACAAAGCAGTATGTGATTACCGTTTGTCATACTTGTGGCATGGTACTCAAGAGCATGATTTCTGGAGAACTTGACTGTCAAGGTTTGAATCTTACTCTGCCACTTACTAGGTTGGGCTGAATGATCCTGGACAGATTAACTTTTCTTTGCCTTAGATTCCTCATCTGTAAAGTGGGTATAATAATAGTATCTCCTACATAGGTTTTTTTAAGTGAGTTGATATTTGCTTGCAAAGAACTTAGGAGCAGTACCCTGTATATAGTAAGAACAGATTGTGAGTCGTCATAAATACATGAAATCAGAATTTCAAAACAATAATCAGGCAGAATTTTAGAATTCAGTTCCTTTAAAAGGTCACTGAATCTACTTTTCTAGCTACTCTTGCTACTTTCTAAGGAAACTACTTGATAATCCTGTACGTTGCACTACTCATCAGGGTGTGTGTAGTAAACTTCAGTGTCCTGGGTGACTTCTTTATTCCCAAATTGTGGGGCAGATGACAAGGGGAGGTTGGTCCTCTAACTCGTGGTATAGTTAATCAAGACTTTCCTGTTTGAATAGACATGGCAAATGTTTTTAGTTAGTCATTACTAATGCAAGAACGTCCTTAGGCAAGAGCAGGAAGTTGATGGTGAGTCACTTTCAGTATTACGACATGGATTATTTGTTTTTAAAATATCACAGGGAGTTGGCATTTGCTATAGTAGATAAGTTGTCAATCAAGTATTAATAGTAAATCCTACATAAAAACTTGTTTCCCTCAAGTTTAAGTAATTCTAATTTATGAATTATTTTATATATTGCCTACCATTCTCTTTTTGCTTATTCTGATTCAGATTTCTCACCCTGTCAGTCTAATTTTGTGTTGCTATGAAGGAATAACTGAAACTAGGTAATTTCTAAAGAAAACAGGTTTAATTTGGCTCACAGTTCTGCAGGCTGCATAGGAAGCATGGTGCGGGTGCCTGCTTCTGGTGAGGACCTCAGCTTACAATTATGGCAAAAGGCAAGTGGGAAGCAGTGTGATACATGGTGAGAGAGGGAGCAAGAAAGTGAGTGGGAGAAGTCCCAGGCTTTTAAACAATCAGATCTCAGGTCAACTGAATGAGAACTCACTTAGCACTAATGGGATGGTACAAAACCATTCATGAGGGACCCCACTCTCCACCCCATGACCCAGTCACCTCCTACCAAGCCCCACCTCCAACTTTGGGAATTCGATTTCAGCATGAGATTTGGAGAGGACAAACATCCAAACCATGTCACCCTCTTTACGCCTCTTTAAAATGCTGGCCTATTTTCTCTCTTTCTTTTTGTTATAGGGCCTACTTTTAATTTTTTCTTCTAAAGAAGGCTTTGGTGTGGTGGTCAGGCATGATAGCTCAGCCTTGAAAAGCTTCCACATCTTTTCCTTGTCTAACAGCCCCACTTTCAAGTGTGTAAAAGTTAATTGTGGTGAAGATGTGTATTGCCCATTCTTACCAGTCTAGAGGTTGTCATGAGTTTGGGGGATTGAAATTACTTTTTAGTAATGATAATCCCTTTTAAGTATTGCCCATTTAACGCTTTACTGGTTGAAATTATCAAAGTTTTTTTTGGTAGATTCTTAACCTTAAAAATTAAGTGAACTGCTTCTTCTGCCTCATAGGCACACAGTTGCCTCTCCATGTTTTTGCCTGCCTGGGATGCTCATGCTCTGGAGTGTCACATGTTTGACTAAGATTGCATTTAGGTCCAAGCTTACAGGTCACTTCTGCCCTTCTTGATCTGCTTTTCTTAAAAACTGTTTCCTATTTTTCTTTCTACGTGCATGCTACTTTATTTATTTTGATGCACTTTTCTTTAGCCAACATTGCACCATCTGCACCTGTTGTCGTTCTTGTCTAGAACATAAATCCCATCAGATAAGGGACTATGTTGTTTATTGCTCTATTTCCAGGGCCTAAATGTAGTAGGAACTCAATAAATACTTGTTGAATAGAATAATTCACTATATCCCTGTCTCTTCAGTTTAAATGGCACATTAAATAATGCAGAAATTGAGCTTACATACAAAGAATGAAAGGAGTATTTTGTTTTAAAGCATAAATAAAAGATTTTAATTGAATTTCATTTTGATTACATTCATTTCAGCCAACATTTATTCTATTTCTTATTAGTAGGTACTATGCTGGACAAAATTGGAAAATGTAAAATATATTCTGGTGTGTTTGGCCAGGTAAAAAACATACATAATGAAATAATACTATATGATAAATGCTATGACATAGATAGAAATTAAATTTTTTTTTTTTTTTTTTTTTTTTTTGAGAAGGAGTTTCACTCTTGTTACCCAGACTGGAGTGCAATGGCACGATCTCGGCTCACTGCAACCTCCACCTTCTGGGTTCAAGCAATTCTCCTGTCTCAGCCTCCCAAGTAGCTGGGACTAAAGGCACACACCACCATGCCCAGCTAATTTTTTTGTATTTTTAGTACAGACGGGGTTTCACCTTGTTGACCAGGATGGTCTCGATCTCTTGACCTCATGATCCACCCGCCTCGGCCTCCCAAAGTGCTGGGATTATAGGCGTGAGCCACCGCGCCCGGCCAAATTAAATTTTTTATTAGTGCAGAGAACTCTTCAGCTACATGTATTGAGGGAGTAAAGAGTTCTTAATTAAAAATGATTTGAAGCTAAATGGCCAGTAGTAATTCTCGGCTGGGCATGGTGGCTCAAACCTGTAATTTCACCACTTAGGGAGGCTGAGGTGGGAGGATCTCTCAGCTCAAGAGTTCGAGACTGGCCTGGGTAACAAATGAGACCCCCATCTCTACAGAAAAAATTTAAAAGTAGCGAGTGTGGTGGTGCGTGCCTGTAGTCCTAGCTCCTCAGGAAGCTGAGGCAGGAGGTCGCTTGAGCCTGGGAGTTTGAGGCTATAGTGAGCCAAAGTTGCGCCACTGCACTCCAGCCTGGGTGACAGAGTGAGACCCTGTCTCAAAAAAATAAAATAGTAACTCCCATGGGTTACATCCATTCTTCTTACTTCCTAACACTTAGTCCTTAGTTCTATCTGATCATTAAGGACAAATGTGAAACGAATTTTGGTCTACTTCTCCATGATAATAACTTGGGGCATTCAAGTTAAAAAAAAAAAAGGGCCGGGCCTGGTGGCTCATGCCTGTTAATCCCAACGCTTCTGGAAGCCAAGGCAGTTAGATCACCTGAAGTCAGGAGTTTGAGACCAGCCTGGCTAACATGGCGAAACTTCATCTCTACTAAAAATGCAAAAATTAGCCGGGCATGGTGGCACGTTCCTGTAGTCCAAATCACTTGAACCCAGGAGAGCAATAAGCTGAGATCGCCTCACTGCACTCCAGCGTGGGCAATAGAGAAAGACTCTGTCTTAGACTAAATCAATAAAATTTTTAAAAATGTACTGCCCTTTTTGTGCCTGTTTTGTCGTGGTAGATTTGCCTAATCCTATCAGATAGGGCTGTGTACTATTCCCAGACATGTAGGGCTTCATAGATTTATCTGCAAACTGCCTAAAATGAATAGATGTGGTTGTGTATAATTCAGATAAAGAAATACATCTGTACTAGCTGAAGAATTCTAAGTGGTTTTTTTTTTTTTTTTTGGAGATAGTCTTGCTTTGTCACCCAGGCCGGAGTGCAGTGGCATAATCTTGGCTCCCTGAAACCTCTGCCTCCCAGATTTAGGCAGTTCTCCTGCCTTGGCCTCCCAGGTAGCTGGGATTACAGTGAACGCTGACACACCTGGCTAATTTTTGTATTCTTAGTAGAGATGGGGTAACACCATGTTGATAGGCTGGTGTCGGACTGTTGATCTGCCCTCCTCGGCCTCCCAAAGTGCTGGGACTACGGGTGTGAGCCACTGTGCCCAGCCCTAAGTAGTTGTTTTAAATCAAAGATTTCTCAAAGTGTGTTCCTTACATCAGCATCAGCATCACATGGGAATTTTCAGACCCAGCCCCTAACCTGCTGAATCAGAAAGTATAGGGGTGGTGTGCAGCAACATGTGTTTTAACAAACCCTCCAGAGGAGATTCTGATGAGTATTTATAGCACATAAAAATCAGAATATAAATTGAACATAAAGGCGTTTTAAATTTATTTTGATCGAGCCCCTGTGGTTTTTCTCTTATCTATGTGGGAATCCCACATGTCCTCCCTAGACTTAACCTTACTGCATCCTAATAACCCTTGCCCAAACAGAGGATTGAAAACACTTTCATTAAGTTTAACTTGTTTCACTTTCAGAAACATATCACTTTTTGCTTTCTTTCCTTTTCATGGTTATTCAACAGTTAGTTTAAGAGAATGACTTGGAATCCTGCTTTAAGAATCAAGTCACTGAATTTCTTTTACAGACCATTTGACAAAAATTCTTTTTTTGTGAATAAAGCTTGGATCTGTACTGTTCCATTAACACTGGAAGATTTGTTTCTAAGTTTTCTCTATCTTAATTCTATAACAAGGATAATTGTGATGAAAGATTATTTAAAGGTGATCTTTTCTAATCTATTCCTTGCCTTAGATGAGCAGCTTTCTTTCGGTATAAAGTAAGTATCCTATTTTGGGCCTGTCTTTCCACATAATATTATTTTTTTACTCAGTATTAAATGAAAGCTAAAATGAATTTAAAGTATTCTTTTACCTTTGGCATATATGTTGGTATAAATGTTAATTGCAAAAATATATGTTCTACATTATTTTAAGCTTATAGAGAGTTCAAATTACTACTTAAAAGTCAGACATTCGTTCTTCCATCAAACATTTATTGAGCAACTACAGGTATTAGTCTACAAGTTTGTAAAGATGAATGATTTGATCATTGCCAGGAGAACAGATATGTAAACAAGTAATTATAACTCTATCTGCTACATGTTCATAGAGAATAGAAGAGGAAACTGATTTCTATCTGGGGTAATTTGGAAAGGCTGAATTAAAGAGGTTGACATCTGAGCTGTCTCTTGCAGGATGACTAGGAGTTTAGGAGGGAAGGGATGCAAAGTATCTGTGATAATGGGAACAGCACATACAAGGAGATGGCATGGTTTTGTGGAAAGCTGGGAAAACTGGGTGTCTGAAGAAGACTTCAGAAATGAGTCCAGCTAGTGAAGAATTTAGTCATTTTCCTCTTGATGGAGAGTAATGAAAAGTTTTTTAATAAGAATGAATGACATGTATAAAAGTTGATTAGAAAGTAAGAAGAAAAATGCCTGTTAGAGGACCCTGGAGTAAGAAGAGATGAGAAGCCAGTTACTGAGGAAGTGTTTAGAAAAAGAGCTGGTAAGTATTGATGCTGAATTCTCTGAGATGAACCACAATAGACCCATCAGAGAGACTGTAAGTGGAATTTACAAAATGAAGTGAGTGGATCAGGTAGGGAAGATTGGTTTATATCCAAGATGTCTCTTGTGGCTCTAATTCAGAGAGCTACGGTGGAGAGTGATGCTGGTTTTTTTGGTGGAGGTGGGGGTTGTTTTTGTTTTTTGGGATTTTTTTTTTAAACCACACATACGAAATTCATACATTCAAGCAAGTTTGAAAGCTATGAGACCTTTTGAGGTTGTTGAGTTGAGGCTCCCAAAGGCATTCAGTGACTGCTGTTGACTTGTTCATCACCATGTATAGTCCACATGGTATGTTCAGCACTTAAAAATTTTAAATACAGTTACTTGTTTTGCGAAAACATTTTATAGTTGAGCCATTTTATAACTAAAGGTAATAGCAAATCATTAATATTCAGTTTTGGAGTTCTGTCTTTCTGGTGTGGAAACAGAGCCCAAAGTGACAGTGAAAGCTGGTGAGAAAAGGTTTGATACATGTGTTAAACAGGTTTGCTTCTCATTCACCCTCTGGTAAACTTGGGACATGTACACCAAATTCCAGCTCTGGACTTGGTTAGCGTTGTGTACAGAGCTCCACATCCAGGACTGAAGGGGAGGCTTCCTTTGCAGGATTCTAGGCAAACAGTACACTAATTCTACACGTCTGCGTTTCCTAACAGGATTTTACTCCATTTAAATAGACCTTTGAAAATGCAGCTGCAAATTGATCTGTTCCTAATATAAATGAAACTGGCCTAAAATTAGGGCTTTGGGTCCCATGGGCCTTGTGTGAGTCGTCAGTTTAACCAAAGTTACTTATTCAGCATCACCCATGAGGCCGGCGTGGACTGCCAATACAGGAAGAAGGGAATAGTTGTATTTGTGCATAGAAGGCATACTTAGGCTCTGGTCATCTGTGGGATATGAATGAAAAGTTAATTGTGAAGAGCAGTGGATTAGGAATCAGTCTGCCTGGGTTTGCATATTCTTCCTTATACTAACTAGCTTTGTGATCTTGTACCAGACTGATCAAACTGTCACTTTGTGCCTCAGTTTCCTCATTAGAATAAGTAGTACTATTGCTTATGTGATCTGTTACTGTAAGGATTAAATGAATTAATGTGCATAATATATAGGAATAGTGACTGGCACAAGATAAGTGTTCAATTCATGTTAGTCCACAGAAAAGATTTTAGCCATGTACTGACTATCCCAGTTGGTATCTCCTTCCCTGCCTCATTTGATTCCTGTTAGAAATGGGAACTGGGGCGAGTTGGGAGGGACAAGGAGATAAGGATGAATTATGTTTGAATACTTTAGTAATTTATTCTGGACCTCTCTTTTCATTGCTGTTACCTCCCAAGAGTAATGGTCTTAACTTCTCTATCCCTGTAAAGATAGGAAAATCCTTTTAGAGTCAACTGTAGTCTTTAGTCTTTTCTCTCAGATGATGTTTCCTTACTCTACAGCTTTGAAACATTCAGAGCTGTTTCTTGCTGAGTAATTTGCCTTCTAACAACTTTAGCACTTACCTTTCCTCCTTCCCAGCCTCCAACAAACTTAAACTCCAAACTGCAACCCCCACCCATTAGTAATGTCTCATGGGCTTAAAAATAAGGTTTGTTTGGACTGTAGTTTCTTGTCTTACAGTTTTCTTGGTGTGAGCCAGTCATATAAAACATGGAAATAAATGGAGCTTGGCCGTCTTAGCTAAAGTGTGCTTTATATTAAATATAATGTTTATGATATTTTCGATGTTCTAATAATACTTGCATATATTTCTTATTAAAGAACCTTGAAGTTCCTAGGAAGGTATTTTCACAAAATTGATTGTAGTTTCTGAGCTGCAAGCTCTTCCATGTCTTAGATTAACAGTAATAATAATTTATTTGGGCCATGACTTCCAAAAGGCTTTTTTGAAAACAAATTTTTTTTCTTTATCTTTGTGTTTAGGAATGTTCACTTTATTATTTGTTTTTTTTGTTTTTTGTTTTTTGTTTTTTTAGTGGAGAAGAAGTGGGTATATAGGTTTACCTTTCTTCTCTGAACACAGCTTTAAATGTTTCAGTGAATTGTTTCATGTTAAGATGTGTTTTGTTTTTAAATTAGCACCCCCTTCCACTTTTTTTAGGTGCAGCAAATAAAAACCAACCATGATTTTTTTTTTTTCTGTATTATAGGTCCTCTTCCTGATGGATGGGAACAAGCCATGACTCAGGATGGAGAAATTTACTATATAAACCATAAGAACAAGACCACCTCTTGGCTAGACCCAAGGCTTGACCCTCGTTTTGGTAAAGGTTCATCTCAAAACCTTTTTAGATGCTTTCGGTTACTTTTTTTTTTTTTTAATATATACTTAGGAAAGCACATTTAAATAAAATAGCATTGCTTTATAATATGAAAAAATGACCCTGCCCACCCATCTTTTACCAGTAGTGTTTTTATACTTCTCACTGTAAACTTGAGAAATTTAGCTCTGAATCAGCTTTTTAGGGCTTCTCAGGTTGGGGTGGGGGAATGTCATAAGGCCGACTAACCAGAATCACTGTTCTTTCACTTTTTGGGAGAAACACAGTGATTGTATTTAAAATGATTTTTTTTTTTAGCTACAATAATAATCAGGCTGTTATATAACACTTCAGACCTAAAATATCAGCTTTTGTCAGTGACCTGATGTCTGCTTGTACCTAGCTTCTGAGAGTGATGAGTACCATCCCATGCCTGGATGTTGTAGTGTTTTCCATCCCAAGGGAGAGAATGTCACCCCAGAAATGGCCCAATGAAAGCATTTCCCCCCTCGTCTTTCTGTCTCTCTCGAAAAAAAAAGAAATTTTCTTTTTTTCTTCATTCGGAAACAAAGCAAGCCATATTCCTTTCCAAATTACATGAATAAATCACATTTGCACAAAGGAACGCCTCCCCTCCAAATGTGTACATTTTGATAAGGGTATACCAGTTATTCAGTGTTTTTTTTTTAAGAGAGTGAGTGTGTGTGTGTGTATGTGTATGTGTGTGTGTGTTTTAACTGTTTTCAGCTCTTCATTTGGGTTTCTGAGATTTTCCAAGGTCGTGGAATATGGATCTAAAAAAGTAGATAATTGTGGTTTTGAAGCTTGTGTCTTGGACTAGATGCAGCTAAATGAAAACAATGTGCAGATCACTGAATAGGTCAGACTGAGGGGACTCGGAACCTTTGAAGCTTTACAGGGTTTGACCTAACAACAACTGCGGGGCCCTTACGGGAAAGTGGAATTAACTCTGTGAATGCCATCAAAATACAACCCTGGGGGGAAAAAAGAAAAAACTCGATTGGAGTTGGTTAGATAAAATAACTTTCCCATTCGGAACATTATGAGCAGTTATTTTATGTCTTATATATGCCTTTAAAAAAATTCAGATTTGCCCCAAACTGACTGAACCCCCTATTCAAGTCAAGTCAAAAGTAAGGTCCGCACAGTTATGTCATTTTGACAGATAACCGGTTTGGCTTAAATACTAGTTGTTTAAGCTTCAAGTCCTGTTTGGGTGTTTAAAAAGTAATGTGGCATGTTGATAATTTGCAACTTCAGATTCTGTTTACTGTTTGAATAAGCCCTTGTGTTGAAACAGAAAACCAAGTAATATAGGGAATTTAATAAATATTGTCATTTGTATGGACTGGAACAATAACAACCATGTTTCCTTAAATTATCTCTGATGAAATGAACTCAACTTCTCCACATTTTGGAAATTCTAAAGAATGGTGTTGCGGAATTTTTTCCCTGACATAAGGTTATGAAAGATGATGATGACTGCTTTACCAGCTGTGGAGATCAGGAATTAGAACAGCTTTTTAAAGAAAAAAAATTTTTCTTTAAAACAGTGAAATAAAACAACTTTTGTGTAAGCTTAAGTAGACCTATTGATTACACACACAGCTTAGTCTTTTGTTTTAAGAGGAGGAGGTACTTAAGAAAACACTCCCACCCTCCAGCACGTTATGTACACAAAGGCATACAATTAGATGTGCCCAAAAAAGTTTCATAAAATTTTCTGACTGCATTTAGTTTCCCTTTTTGGGCCCACCATGTGTCTATTCCAGACAGGCTTGACAATATGCCAAAGCTTTTTATTTTGTGGGCCGACTTTTAATCTGTTCCAGACCTTTTCACTCAGAGAGCTCAAGTGTAACTGAAGGGGGGCAGGAAACAAAAAAACGTGTGGGTTTCTCTGATCTAGAGTGACAGCAAATAGAGACAAGCTGTTAGCTGCTGGATTTGAAGTTTTCCTTGAAATCAGAAGTTCTGTATAGTGGATTATGTTTTATTTCTGCCAAAGGAATATAAACTGTTCCCTTATTTCTGACCCTTTGGGCCATACAAACACAAACAAATGGTGTAGGATGTTGTTTTTATGGTTGTGGAGTTTGCTTTTCAATATTCTTCAAATCTATTAAAATATTTATCAATTCTTAGCTTAAATTAAGTAGATGTGTGTCTTTTGGCATCTTAGAATGGGAGCTAAGCTCTTTAGAGAAGCTTAAAAATTTTACCTCCTTCAAACATTAGCCCCTTTTATGTTTTTATTATCACATGATTTCAGATTAATTATATTTAGAATGCAGTCATTTGCTTTAAGATTAACCATATTTAGTAAATACACTCATTTGCTGCATAATGTTTCAGTCAGTGGCAGACTGCATGTACAATTATGGTCCTGTATGATTATAATACTGTTTTTACTGTACCTTTTCTATGTTTAGATACACAAATACTTAACATTGTGCTACAGTTGCCTACAGTTTTCGGCACAGTAACAAGCTGTACAGTTTTGTAGTCCAAAAGCAATAGGCTCTGCCTTACAGCCTATTTGTGTAGTAGACTGTACCATCTAGGTTTGTGTAAGTACACTCTAAGATGTTTGCACAATGACAGAATTGTCTAATGATCCATTTCACAAAACTTATCCTGATTACTAAGTGACACATGACTTTATTTATAGTAATTTATCAGTCCTTAACATCTCACATGAAATTAGTAAGTTATCTATGTAATTTTAGGGAATCAAAGAGTAATTTGTTTTGGATTGGGATTTTTATCTGATATTTTTGTTGTTCTTTAACATGTAAAAGCTATTTCTTTAATTTACTTTAATTTTTTAGAGAATTTACTAGTAATTTATAACAAGTCCTGAAGTAGCATCAAATGGTAATAAGGATATACTGATGTTTGTAGAGTTTTAAGAAAAAGAGGACTTTCTGGGTTTTTTTTAAGGGGTCATATTAGGAATTTACCTCTTTGTTCAAGAAAATGGATCCTAGAATATAATGCAAGCCATTAAATTATTTCATATAAGCACATAGATGATTTTTTTTCCTGGAGATTTTGAGCTGGCAAACATGAAGAGTCTCAGGTTTAAACATTACCTTGTATATTGTAGATCTATTATTTTATATAACATAATCACAGACATTTTCCAGTAAAATGCCAAATGAAAACACAATGAAATTATAATTGCAGTTCAGAATGAAAAAAGATCTTTAAAACACAAGCAGTTGATGAACCCATCTTTTAAGTAATGTTATTGTCCCTATTGTTTATATAAAAAAATGTATTAAAGTCTGTGTTTTAGAAAAATAAGTGCTGATGGCACCACTGGGATAAAAATATTTGGTGTAAACAAAATATTGGAGCCAGATAGTTAGAGAAAAAATTATACCTTTGAATTTTAAAGCAAGTAATAAATAGTCTAGAGTGACAGAAGCAGAATATTTAATTCCTAACTATATCTCTGTGCTCAGAAATTCTGTGTGTAGAAATTTCAGAGATATTAAACCTCATATGTTGATTTTGGGTCCTTGGTTTCAAGTTTCCCAAAACTTGGCATCGGTGTATATCCATACACTTTATGTGTGTGTATTATAATGTCTTGAAATAAATAAAAGAATAGGTAAAATACAAATACCTGTATACAGTTTATTAAAATAAGTCTAAAGCCAAAGTTATTTTTCTCATCAAAGTTAAATATTTTGCATTAATAATTATCTATTAAAAATTTTGAGGTAGTCATTAACATTTTTTTTAAGCCAAATATCTGTTAGTTGTTATAAATAATGTTTTCCTTTTGATGAAAGTGCACCTAACAACCAATTAAATAACTAAGAATCCATCCTATTAGTGTTGGGGAAAACCACTGAAGCTTCTAGAAACCAAATTTGTAATTTCATTAATGGAGTCTTGGGTAAAGAGAATATCAGCATCTAATTGTTTAAATTTCATCAAAGCAAGTTTCTTGATAGCCATATGCTAAAAATAAGGTTTTTTGTTTTGTTTTGTTTGAGGTTTTGGGCTTTTTTCTCCTTACCAGCTTTTTAAAGTCTGTCCTGGTGATCCTGGGCCGTATTTGGTTATGGACTACATTAATTACTTAGGGTACAGAGGAATGGATGTATGTTTTAGGTAAAAAGAGCTATTGCTAACCAAAAATTATTAACAGATGTCCAGGTGCTCATACCTGTAATCCCAGCACTTTGGGAAGCCATGGTGAATGGATCACTTGAGGACAGGAGTTTGAGAAAAGCCTGGCCAACACAGGGAAACCCCATCTCTACTAAAAATAGAAAAAAGTAGTTGATAGTGGTGGTGCACAGTTGTAGTCCCAGTTACTCAGCAGGCTGAGGCATGAGAATCACTTGATTCTGGGAGACAGAGGTTGCAGTGAGTAAAGATCACACCACTGTACTCCAGCCTGGGCAACAGAGTGAGACTCTGTCTCAAAAAATTAAAAATAAACGTTAGTAACGTGCTGGACACAGTGGCTCACACTTGTAATGCCGAGACAGGCAGATCACTTGAGGTCAGGAGTTCAAGACCAGCCTGGCCAACATGGTGAAACCCTGTCTCTACTAAAAATGCAAAAATTAGCCAGGTCTGGTGGCACATGCCTCTAATCCCAGCTAATCGGAAGGCTGAGACACTGAGAATCACTTGAACCCAGGAGGTAGAGGCTATAGTGAACTGAGATAGCACACTGTACTCCAGCCTGGGAGACAGAACAAAACTCCATCTCAAAAGCTGAGGCTGATAAATCACAAGGTCAGAGATTGAGAGCATCCTGGCCAGCATGGCAAAACCCTGTCTCTACTAAAATACAAAAATTAGCAGGCATGGTGGAGTGTGCCTGTAGTCCCAGCTCTACTCAGGAGGCTGAGGCAGAAGAATCATTTGAACCCAGGAGGCGGAGGTTGCAGTGAGCCGAGACCACACCACTGCACTCCAGCCTGGGCAACAGAGCGAGACTCCATCTCAAGAAGAAAAAAAAAATCATTAACTGATAAAACTCCCAAAATTTGCCCTCATCATGATTCCTCTCAAAATTTTTCAGTGGGAAGAATGCTACTCTTCTGAGCACTGCAGAGCATTCAGCATCTCTGGCTTACTAAGTGCCATAGGACCACACAGCCATTATGATTCCTCTGACCACCAACAAAATTTTTTTTAAATGCTGAGAGACATAGGGAACGTTGTCTAAATTCTGAGCTCCTCTGAGATCTAGGGAAATTCTGCCCAAGGCTATATAGTTAAGTGACAAAACTGAAATTTGAATTTGTTCTTTTGATATCTAGAGTTTGCAAGAAATTTAGATTGAATGTAGTTAATCTTTCAGAAACACCTACTATACCAATACTGATAATGGAAATTTGAGAGGGAGAAAAATAGTCGTTAATACACTTGTATCCTGTATTGTGACTTGTGTTGAAGAAATGACCTAAAGATAATGAGTTTTTCTTTTTTTCTTTTCTTTCTTTATTCTTTCTTTTGTTTTTTGTTTTTTTTTTTTGTTTGTTTGTTTGTTTTTGAGACTTGTTGTTTTTTGGGTTTTTGAGACAGAGTCTCACTTTGATTACCCAGGTTGGAGTGCAGCTGTGACTCAGTCTCTGTTCAGTGCAGCCTCAATTCCTGAGCTCAAGGAAGCCTCCTGCCTCAGCCTCCTGAGTAGCTGGGACTACAGCATGTACCACCATGCCCTGCTAATTTTTTTGTATTTTTAGTAGAGATGGGGTGTTGCCATGTTGCCCAGGCTAGTCTCAAACCCCTGGGGCTCAAGCAATCTGCCTGCCTCTGCCTCCCAAAGTGCTCAGGTTACAGGCATGAGCCCCAGGGCCTGGCCAGGTTTCTAATTACATAAGAGAATTTAAGATCTCTGATTGGAACAGACTTTAAAGGCATCTAGTTGAATTATTTATCCAATTTATGCCTCATGATTCTCGGCTTTGACCTCTTCCCTTTACTAGCTTACTTCGTTATAGTATAGCCCATTCTACTTAAGGAAAATTCTAATGACCACAAAGTTTATATTTCTTGATTACCCAAAAATTTACTTCCTTTCACATTTGTGAATACAGCTCTAATCCCAGCAGTGTTCTCTTATAACTGTGGTTTCTCCTGTTTTTCATGTGTTCAGAGTTCTGTGTTCTTTTATCGAGACTTCCTCTGGATTTCCTTCATTTTGCTAGTGCTTCTTTAAGTGTTACATTCTGTAGTGTTTCATATGTACATTATTCTATGAGAAAAATAGTTACGGCATTATTGCTCTGACCTGGCATTTACTATGCTCTCCAAAAATCTGTTTTTCTACCAGTAGAGGCTAGCCTCTCTTTTCCAAATGGTAGTTACAATAACGTACTTGATTCAACTGAATTAAATTGGGATGTAGAAAAAGTTACCTACTAAGCTGGAAATCAGGAGACCCAAGTTCTGCTATCACAATGTAACCAACTGGATCAGAAAGATACTTAACTTCTCTTGACTTAATTTTACTCATCTGTAAAATGCGACTGGATTAGACTGGATGCTCTTAAGAATATTTCCACTCTTTAACTGAAAACAGTATGCTTAATAACTGCTTTGGACCCTTGCTTAAGGTTACTTCTCAATAGCCTTACTTGATTTGATTGCATTGACGTTTCAGAGATACTTTTGAACTATTTATTGCACCATTTAAGTTTAACTTTTGGTCCTCTGGTCACAGTGCAGAATTACTTTTGAAGAGGAGACAGGGAAATCTTCTAACCTTTAATCTAAAGATAAGCCTTATCACATGGTGAGTATGTCCAGGCAAACAAATTTGATGGGGGGTGTGGGAAAAGCTGGGCTGAATAGTTAAGCTTTGTCCACACTCATACTCTTGAAGGCGTATGGAAGTTTAAACATACTCATGTTAGCAAAGTTCAGCTTTATTGCCTTAAAGATGATGGATGCCTTGTTGGTACAGTGTTTCCAAAATGTAAAACACAAAGTTGCCGTGATACAAAGTCTAGGGTAAGCAGATAGTTCCAGGCTATGTGCTTAGCAAAACCTGATTTGAGACGTACTGAGATTGTTACTAATTATTGCCCTCACCACATTTTCTTTTTTACTTCAAAAGTAAGCATTTGCTGAAATGAATATTTTAATACATGAGATTATAGAATAGATTTCAAAATTAACTCCACACTTGAGCTTTGCAGTTTTAAAGTTTTATGTTAAATTTAATAGCTGAGGCTGGTGGATCACAAGGTGGATATTCTAAAAAGTAAGCACCTTTAGGTGTATTCCTCTGTCTAGTAGGTCTCAACTCTGTTTTTTAAATTTAGCTGTGTCTTTTTAAGACGTTTCATTTTTTTTCTTTCGAAATAAATACTTTGGTTAGCTAGGGAAAATATCCAGTAAGATAGTGCCAAAATAATGTATCAGTTACAGTAAGCAGTCTCTCCTGTACTAACCAAGGCTGAGTATACATATGTTAAGGAGGATAAACTAATATCTAATTTCCACTTGATCAGTATTTCATTGATGCAATTAGTTAATTATACAGTGAAGAAATATTTTTGTCTTTGTCTACATGTTATTCATAGAGGATTTTTTAAACATGAAAGTTTAAGACCACCAAAGTCACTGAAATGATAATTTAAACTAGTGGCGTATTCGTGTTATTAAACATGAATACAAAAAGACCTTACATAGTTTTTAAAAGAAAACTATTTTTCAAGTTATATTTGTACTAACT
Organism: Callithrix jacchus; assembly: GCF_049354715.1. Taxonomy (NCBI): domain Eukaryota; kingdom Metazoa; phylum Chordata; class Mammalia; order Primates; family Cebidae; genus Callithrix; species Callithrix jacchus. The sequence goes on along the minus strand of NC_133511.1, from coordinate 37,461,811 downwards.
CTGTATCAACAGCTAGCATCTCAAATGCTGAAAAAAAGAACATTTGGTGTTGCTTGCTATTTTTCATAGCAACCCAAAGATTCAGATATAAAAAACAAAAGAGATTATAGAATTCTTGGAAAGGTCAAACTTCTATTGAAAGAGGTTAGAGTGATTTAGAAGGAGAGTGGTTGAGATTCTGTTTCGTTTTATACTCATTTTTTTCTGCTACCCTAGTTGCTAAGGTCATTTTATAACTCATTTTGGACTTGCTTCAACTTGGAGATTCTCCTGTGCATTACTAATAGCGTCCTCCTAACTAGGGAGAGAAACTATTTTAGGATTTATTTATTCAACAGAAGTTCAAGTGCCAATTACATGCCAGGCACTATGCTAGCCATAGGTGGGGAGGAACAAGCTACTAAACAAGTAAATAAATCATTACAGATGTGTTAAGTACGGTAAAGGGTACTAAACAACATGGGCTGAAAGGAACAAGGGTGGTGGGAACCTGCTTGCACCTGGGTGGTCAAGGGAAGTTTTTCGAAAAGGCACTGTGAACGATAGGAAGCTGCCAGTCAAATTTCAGACTATTTAAAAGGACCGGTTTTTGTGCTTTTCAGTAAAAAATCTGAGGTATGCATCACTTCTAAATTATAAATTCCCCTCTGTGAAAGAGATTTACTAGTAATTAATGAAATAAGAAATAAAGTGTTATAATTGACCTGTTTACTCATTAATCAAAAATGAATTCATAGTGAAAAGTGTATTTTAAAAGATAATGCCTCTTCTCTCTATTTTTTTTTTTTTTTTTTTTTAATTTTTAGAGGTGGAGTGTCACTGTGTTCTCAGGCCGGTCTTGAACACCTGGCCTGAAGCAGCCCTCTTGTCTCTGCCTCCGAAGTAGCTGGTGTTACAGGTGCAAGTCACCACGTCTGGCTGCTTCTCTATAGTCTCATTATCTGAACTTTCTTTTTCTAACTAGACCTTAAACTTTATTTCCATAGTTGGGGGTAAAAGTATAGTTGTGCTCTGGGGACAGAGAGAGCTAAAAGTCAGTTAGAACACATTCTTCCTTTTCTGCCTAACCTCATTTAGCAACCTCCTGTGTCCTGTCCTAAACTGCTTAATGAGGTGATGAGGAGAAAATGTTCTGCTGGATTTCTTTTTTCTTCTCTTTTAGCTCCATCATGATTGTATTGTTTGAAAAATACCATTATAATGAATTTTTATGCCAGTCTTTTGATAGATAGTTGAAGGAGGGGGAAGTCAAATTGACTTAAATATTGATATTTGTTTACCAATATTTTTGAACAGCTAAAGATGTGAAAACTTTAATCTACTTTGGGGAAGCTGGGAGTTGGTGCTGGAGAAATATATTTGGCTGTGTCCCCACCCAAATCTCATCTTGAATTGGTAGTTCTCATAATCTTCACATGTTAGGGGAGGGACCAGGTGGAGATGATTGAACCATGGGGCGGTTTCCCCCATCCTGTTCTCATGATAGTGAGTTAGTTCTCACGAGATCTGATGGTTTTATAAGGGGCTTCCCCCTTTGCTGAGCACTGATTCTTCTCCTGCCACCATGTGAAGGAGGACATGTTTGCTTCCCCTTTTGCAATGATCCTGTTTTCTGAGACCTTGCCAGCCATGCTGAACTGTGAATCTATTAAACCTATTTTTTTTTTATGAATTACCCTGTCTTGGGTATGTCTTTATTAACAGCTCAAGAACAACTAATACAATAAATTGGTACCAGAAGTGAGGATACAAGTACAGAGTGTGGGATGGAAAGGTTACTTAGCCTGTGACAAGACCTCTAGAGAAGGATGTTAGAACAGCTGAACTGTCCCCACATACTGATCATTACGGAAATGCAAACCAAAACCAAAATGAGATAACACTTCACTCCCATTAAGATGGCTAAAAGTTTTTGAAAAGATAACAAATATTGGCCAGAATGTGGAGAAATTGGAATCCTCATACATTGCTGTTAGGATTGAAAAATGATACCACCACTTTGGAAAATAGAATAGCAGTTTCTCAAAACATTAACCATAACATTCCCATGTGACGAAGCAATTTCATTCCTTGGTGTAGAGGCTGAATAATTGGGAACATATGTCTACACAAAAACCTGTACCCAGGTTCACAGCAGTATTATTTTATAATAAATAGCCAAAAAATGAAAATCACCCAAATATCCGTTAGTTGATGACTGGACTAACAAAATGTGGTATAATTGTATAATGGAATAGTATTTGGCAGTTAAAAGGAATGCAGTGCTTGATACATATTACAACATGGATAAATCTTGAAAACATTATAAATGAGAATCGCTGGGCACAAAAGGCCATATATTGCATTTTTATGAAATGTCCAGAATAGGCAAAGTCATAGACACAGAAGTAGATTAGTGGTTATCAGGGACTGGAAGGAGGGGCAATAGGTAGTAAACTGCTAATTAATACAGAGGTTTTTTGTTTTTGTGTCTTTTTTTTTTTTTCCTTGAGGTGATTAAAATGTTCTGAAATTAGATAGTGGCAATGGATGTACAATTCTATGAATATATAGGAACTGCTAGATTGTACATATTACAAGGGTGAATTATTTCAGTAAGTAGAAAAAATTATCTCTAGGCATGATGTTGTCATTTAGGTCTATAGCTTAACTGGGAAATATCTTTTGTAATTGAGCATAAAAAGATGTATTCAGTCATTAGGTTACTACTCTCGTCTTTTCCTTTTTTTGTAAGAGACAGATTTTCAGAGTGAATCAAATAATAAGCAATTTTTACTGAAAAACTACATTTTATGTTTAAGTAGATAAATTATTATGCCACCTTTATAGCATCTCTCTGTAGATGATTCAGTCCCCTTAAGTCATGCAGTAAACACTTAGAGCCAGCAGTGGGTGTTTTTGTTTTGTTTTTACTGTTTTTAAGACTCACAGATGGCCAATTAGTTTGTGTTTTTAGAACATTAATTTCTTTTAACACGTCTACTCCTTTATATTTTTGAGTATACTTGTAGGTGTGGGGAAAATGCAAATTTTGTTTCTAAATGTTTTGAACAAATTAATATAGCTATGCTAATACAAAACTATGTAGTTTCTGAGATTTGAAAAAAATACTCGACAAAAGCTTTTGTTGTGGGAGCTTTGATATTGATTAATGTTTTAATAGCTTAAGAATTGTTTCTTATTTTAAATATATACTCAAAATTACTAGAATTAAATTTATTATTTCAAAGTTTGACTGAGTAACAGATCTGTAATACATTGTCATAATCCAAGTTTTGAGGTTACAAATCATGTAAATCTAAAAATTGTCTGAAGTTTGGAAATTCACATGTTTAGAATGAAACTTGGGAAAAAACCTATGATGATGACCCCTTTCTTTTAATTTTGGGAAAGTAGTCCCTTATTTTTCAGTAATTGCTCAGTCATTGGTTTTCTACCGTAAAGCTGTCAAGGCTGATTTGTTAAGTAAAACTTAAAATAGTTACTGTTTCGTAGTGCAAAAAGCAGACTCTAAATTTTAAAGTATAGCATAGTATGATTTTTAAAATTCTGACATTTTCTGGGGTTTTGTTTTAGAAATTGTATTAAAATTGGAAACATTGGGATTTCAGTAGTTGATAGCCAGAGGAAGAAGTTGGAAATGCTATTCTTTTCTTTTCTTGCTGCCCTGCCCCCTTTCCCCAGGAAACAAAGCCTGTTTTGTTTCTTGCCTGCTTGTGAGGTCTCTGCTGCACCCCATGTGGGTGCACCGCTCTGTGCTTTGTTGAAAGGCTTAAGATACTCAGAAGGTAAAGAACAGGATGCTTCTGGAGAGGAATAAATCCCAGCTTCAGTAGATAAACAAGATTGTTTGAATTGGTCATTTAAGTGAGCTCTTTATATGGAAACCTTGTAGTGCTGCTTGTATCCATAGGTAACAGCATTTAGGTAAACACAACCAGAGGTGCTCACAATAGTCACCAGAGTATTTCTCTTACATAATTTTGTGCAAGTTTCTATTTAATCCTGTGGACTGGTTCTTCCTCCATCTTTGGATATCCTAACTAATTTTTCCTGTACAATGGTTCTGAATAGTCAGATAAGCTTAGATTTGAAAGGAAAAAAAACCCTACCAGCCAATTCAGTTTGCCATCAGCATTGGCTGTTGTCATTAATGATTACTGCTTGTGGTATCTAACTCTTGAAAAGTGGTGAGAAGCAAAGGATATTTGCCACTTTATTTTTGTGCAACGTTATTGCTATTTGATTTTTTTTTTTACCAAGAATATATGTTATTTCATAAATAATGTTATGTTACATAATGAAAACAGCGTGGAAAGCTCAAAAGCTTATCCAAATGTTTCTTAATAGATGAAGTATTTAACAATGTGTAGCTCTGGAATCTTTTTGAAATCAATCATATTTTATAATTCCAGTTCTCCTCAACTTATTAATGGGCTATTTTTTAGCAGATATTTTTGTTTGTTTGTTTTATTGCTTGGAACCAAAACCATTTTTCCCCGTTAGTTGTTTGCTTTGGGCATCAATTTCTGACATGTTCATTGTATGTGGTGGATCTCAGATCAGTTCCCCAATTCATATTTAATTCATGCTATCAAACATGGCACAGCACACTGTATAAAAATGTCTCTGTGGAAATATGTTGAATGTTATATTGAAATACCAAGAAGAATGTTTCACCGAAAGAGAAGGATCCCCTTATTCCTTCAGCTCAATCTCCACTACCCCTCTTTTTCCATTTAGACCTTGTAGGAAAGATAAACATGCATATCTTTGTGAATCATAAGAATATTTGGAAACAGTAAATGGTATGATAAAATAGGAGGAGGGGGAGACAGCATATATGTGCATGACTGTGTCTATGTGGTATGTCTGTGGAGGCAGGGGAAAGAGGTATAGAAATCATCAAGGTATGGAATTAGTCTGTAGGAGCTGGAGTCTTTAGGTTTATAAAGAACTGTTCTGGAGAAGAGAGGAGACTAAGGTTTATGGAGCACCCGCTGTTCCTGGTGTGTGATAGAATAATCAAGTCCTGATAATAATTCAAAGGGAGATGCCAGTATCCTTGTTATGGATGAGAAAATTGAGGATTAAATGAATTAGTGAGTTGCTATGCCCAACTCTATTCCAAGTTCATTTGACTCTAAAGGCTATGTTTTTAATATTATACTATGATACCTGTCATGCTAATGACATATGAGCAGTTTTATTAAATAAGATTGGTGGTGCCTGGCAAATCTTAGGTCTGAAAAATTGTTGGCTTTTCCCCTATTCATTGTCCTATAAAATACTAAACTGTAACCTATAAGAATGAAACTTTTACCCATTTACTTTTTATAAAGCCGTTTCCTAAGTGTTCATGAGTTAATAAGTACATATTTTTTTCTCATATGAACTTAATAAGGCTTTGAACAAGATGGAGCAGTAGTTCATGTTTTTGACATTTCTCTCTTCTTCAGACAAAATAATAAAACAAGCAAAAAGACACAACTAGGGTATGAATATTTTAGAAAAATTTCTGTAGGTCAGAAAGTAAAACCACATGAAGTATTGAGGGTAGTGCTAAAGGCCTGCCTGGTTTAGGGGCCATTTGGATCCTGAGAAGAACTGTTAATTAAAAAAAAAAAAGTGTTAATAAGGAAGAGGACACATAAAATAGGCTCAATGGGAAAAGCCAGGCGGGCAGCTGACCTGGCCCTGGCCCTGGCCCTAGGACAAACAGCTTACAAGGATTGACCACATAACAAGTCAAAAAGTCACAAATTTTCTAGAATCAATATTATATAGACTATTTTTTAAACTACCATGCAATTAAGCTTAAACCCATAATAAAAAAGTTAGTTTAAAAAACATAGCTTGCCCTACCAGCTATTAAAACATATCACTAAGGTTGTACTGTTGTACATATTGTACATACTAAATAATGTGTGTTTATATGCATATATGATTTACATGTTTATATAGTATAAACATAAAGGCAGCACTGTGGTATTAGTATAAGAATAGTTAGATTAATAAAATAGAAAATCTGGAAATGTCCAAATTTAGGCTGTGATAAAGATGACAAGAGGAAAGATACACTACAACACACGTGGTGTTGGGACTAATGGCCATATGGAAGAAGATAAAATTAGACCCATTCATGTCATACACCAGAATACATCGTAGTGGATCAGACTGAGTTGCCAAGTAAATGAGAACTGTAGTTTTTTAATTAAAATGGGTGAATTTCTCTGTAATCTGAAAGTGAGGAAAATATAATTTAAATTTAAATTTTTACAAAGATTGGTAAATTTGCCTAAAAATACGCCCCAACACTTACCTTTTTCTTTGGAGACAAGAGTCTTCCACTTATCGCCCAGGCTAAAGTGCAGTGGCGCAATCTCAGTTTACTGCAACCTCCACCTCCCGGCTTCAAGTGATTATCCTGCCTCAGCCTCCCAAGTAGCTGGGATTACAGGTGCCTGCCACCAAACCCAGCTAATTTTTATATTTTTAGTAGAGATAGTGTTTTACCATGTTGGCTGGTCTTGAACTCCTGACCTCAGGCGATCCACCTGCCTTGGCCTCCCAGAGTGCTGGGATTACAGGCATGAGCCACTGCGCCCGGCTAAGAATAAGCTCTTAAGAAAACAAGCAAAATAAAAAGATGACAAACTGAGGAAAATTATTTTTAACTTCTATCACAGACACAGATTTCTTATCCTTAGTGCATAGATTGTCTAAGACGTAGCAAAAAATAAATCATACTGAGATATTATTTCTCATCTTTTAGATTGGCAGAACTCAAAATTGGCAAGGCTTTGGGGGCAAAAAAAGCACTCTTACATTACTAGTGAGGCTACATCACAATACAACTCCTGGGTTGAGGCAGTGGTGCAAATTTGGTGATATCTAGCAAAATCATTTATGCTTTTAATGTTCAACTAAGCAATCTCTCATGCAGAATTATACCCAAAGATACAGTAGCAGAGGTCGGGCGCGGTGGCTCACACCTGTAATCTCAGCACTTTGGGAGGCTGAAGTGGGTGGATCACCTGAGGTCAGGAGTTGGAGACCAGCCTGGCCAACATGATAAACCCTTTCTCTTCTAAAAAATACAAAAATTAGCTGGTGTAGTGGTGTGCGCCTGTAGTCCCAGCTACTAAGGTGGCTAAGGCAGGAGAATCACTTGAACCTGGGAGGTGGAGGTTGCAGTGAGCCAGAGATTGCGCCACTGCACTCTACCCTGGTGACAGAGTGAGACTCCATCTCAAAAAAAAAAAAAAAGCGCTATAGTAGCAGAAATACAAAATTATGTATGAGCATGTTCTACGCCGTACTTTTTACTACTAATAATGAAACACGAATAGGAAATTGGTTGAGTAGAATATTAACTAGCGATGTCAACATGAAAATGAGGGAAAAATCTCTAATTACTGCTTTCAAGTTATTTCAGGTTATATTGTTGCATAGAAAAAAGCAAAGTGGAAGGAATTATCCGTGGTATGCTAGCATATATCAAAGAAGAAGGGATGTGTATATGTTTGCTTGCATTTTTAAGAATAGACTAAAGGAAACACTGATACAGTCAACTGTTACCTATTGGAGGTAGGAGGAAGCGGATGGGAAATAAAGCAAGTCTCTGAAATTCAAAAGCAGAATGTCACAAGTGCACCTGTGTATTGAGATGGTTGGCTGATGATAGAAAAATAATTTCAGGTGACTTTAAAGCACGGTGATTTTACTTTATGTACTTAATGGAATATCTTAAGATAAAATTGCAAAGAAGTCTGAAACTTGAATCATTTTGGTGATCATTATATGTTATTTTAGATGATTGCATATGTATGGAGGACAGTATGTATTAATGTTGTTAGAACCCAGTTATAAAATCAAAGTAAAAACCTTGAATCCTAAATCTGAATTAAAAATACACATTTTCTGAAGGAGAGTACCACCTAGAAACAGTTACAATAAAAACAACAAAATAATAATGGGTACCCCTAGTACCCAGAATAATGTCTCTAAATACCATTTCCCACTCAAATCAGGGCTTCTTCAACAAAGGCTGACTAAAATTTGGGGCAGGGAGTATATTAGATGACTTTGGAACATCATTTTATAAAAGCAAACAAAGAAGCAGGCCAAGCCTGTTGTAGGCATAGCATAAGGACCCAACTTGAAGGGCTTACCCTGGCACAATGTGGCACACTTGGAGCATTGATCAGAATAACTGTGTGGAGTTGAAACACATCATAAACGTATTTAAAAATCTGTGATTTCATAATGATTTTTTCCTTTTACACCAGGTAGCAGAATATCAAAGTGATTTTTTAAAAAACCCTTATTGGCTACCTTTGGGAGGATTCTGTGGTACCAACTCATCATCCTGAAAATATACATAAAAAGGGAATGAATCAGACATTTATTCTGTGCCTTACCTGTACAAATTATGTTTCAGGTCAATCAAATGCTTAATATGGGAAAAATCTTATTTTTAAAACTTCAAATAATAGGAAGGAATGATATCATTATTTTGTAACCTCTAATGAAATAATGGGTTTAGGTGGAAAAAAAAAAATCAATGGTTACTAAAAACCCCTGGTGAAAGTAACTTTTAAAATGGATGCAATAGGTTTGCCACATCTGCGCCACTGATTCATCTTTATTAAGACAGTTATCTTGTGCCTTCTCTCTTCATGCAGTGCCACCAGTAAAGTATTCTTGCCAAAAATTGTGATCAGGCCTCTATATCAAACTTGTTTACAGCAAATCAAGAAATGGAAAAGCATGCTACATAGTACTATGGGGTGTGGAAAATTTCATGGGGCAAATGACACAGTTTCTTTGACCAATAAATGCCAAAGAAAAAACAAAGGAGGAACCTATGTATTAAAACAGTGGTCCTCAGAGCGCTGGCATGAATCAAAAAGTCACTGGGAGGGCTTGTCAAAACACAAGATTACTGGCTTTATCCTGTAGTTTCTCATTCCTTTGCCCTGGGTTAGGGCCCATGAATTTACATTTCTAAGAAGTTGCTAGGTACTCCTGATGATCCAGAAACCACAGAACCATGTTATTAAAGAAGTCTTGGATTATGAATGAAATATAATGTATGGACCTTGTTTGGATTCTGTTTTGAACAAGCCAATTGTAAAAATAATAATTCTCTTGATAGGAAAATATAGACATGCGATGGACTTTTGATAATATTAAGGAATTGGTAAATTTTGATAGTGTAATCATGGTATTGTAATTATATTTTTCTTTTTTTAAAGGAGGCCCCACCTTTTTAGAAATACATACTGAAATTATGGGTAAATGCTATATTGTTTGCTTGAAAATAATTGGAGCTGAAAAGTAGTTGAGGATAGAGGTAAAGAATGATTGGCCATGTATTGATGATGGGGAAGAAAGTGATGAGTACACAAGGATTCATTATATGTATTAATTTTTCTGCTTTTCTGTGTTTACAGAAATTATCTTTAAAATTTAAAATACATATTTGGAAACATAAAAATATATTCCTAAATAGCACATGAGTTTAAGTCATCATAGAAATTATACATTTTTGGAATAAAAGAGTCATGAACTATACTATTTCAAAACGTGTGGCATGCAGGTGAAGCAGGACTTAAAGGTAAATTTATTGACTTAAGTCTTCCAAGAAATATTTAAATGAAGTAAGTTCAACTCAAAAGTTAGAGGATGAAATACAGAAAAGCTGGAGGGAAAAAGTAAGAGCAGAAAAAATAGAAATAAGTTAATGCAGTCATCTTATATTCACAGGTAGCTGAGAAGATTGGATTGAACTAAGGCATTGTTAGAGAGATTGGTGTATAATTTTCCTCTCTCTAATATCCTTGGTTCTGTTTCAGTGCTGTGCTAGCCTGATAGAAGAATTGGGCAGTCTTGAGCCAGGTGTGGTGCTTGCCTGCAGTTTCAGCTACTTGAGAGACTGAGACAGTAGGATCATGTGAAGCTTGGAGTTTGAGACCAGTCTGGGCAACATAGTAAGACAGGGATTTAAAAAAAAAAAAAAAAAGAAGTAATCTAAAGGGAAATTAATAGTAGGACTTCTCTATTGTCTTTTATCTTAAATAGTTAATTTTCTGCCTCAGTGAGGAACTACTCAACGTATGTAGAAATGGTTTGTTATTTTTTCAGCATACACTTAGTGCCAGATGCTGTGTTAGGCATTGAGAACATGTAGATGACTAGGATACATCCCCTACTCCTGTGGCAGTCAGTCTGAGGGAGCATATACTTTTGTAAACAAAAAATTAGAGCTGTCTCTGTTGCCATGACCCGCAATAACCAGCGTGAGCTCGCCCACCAGAAGAATAGGAAAAAGCAGAGCAACTAGGTTAAGGGACGGCACCGAGATGACGGGCTTTTTGTTGCCACCGGCAAGCAGAGTGCCCCATCATCTCTACCGCCAGGGTCGGAGATCGTGCAGCAGAAGCGAAGAAGGCAAACAAGAAGGAGAAACCCAACTAGCTTTGTGGCTGCATGTGCAGCCCTCTTGCACTTCGCCTGTGTGCCTAGAACCAGTCCCACCACGCTCGCGTTTACTACTGTAGTGCTCACAGGTCCTAGCGCCGATGGCATTCCCTTTGCCCTGAGTCTGCAGCGGGTCTCTTTTGTGCCTCCTTCCCCTCAGGTAGCCTCTCTTCCCCTGGGCCGCTCCTGGGGGTGAGGGGGTTACCCCTTCCCAGTGTTTTTTTATTTCTGTGGGGCTCACCCCAGAGTATTTAAAGTAGTTTTGTTAAAAAAAAAAAAAAAAGTTAGAATCAGGCAAGAAATGTTAGTAGACAATATGGAAGAGTTCCTAGGCAATTCCTTGAGAGAAGAAAACGTTTAATGTATAGGATGGACTCGGCCTCGTGATGTTTTTGCTCAAGTGGTCTCCAAGAAGAAATGGTATTTACCAAGCAGCCAGTCTGTTGTAACGGGACACATTAAAAGTCAAGAGGAGTTTGCTGTGTGACTGGGAGACCATTAAGTTATAAGAGCTGTCAGTGTATGTTATTTAGGATTTTTGTAGCAAGGTTTATTTGAGAGATTGGCCTGTAATTTTCCTTTCTTTTAATATCCTTGTATGGTATCAAGGTTATGCTGGCCTTATAAGTGTTGGAAAATATTCCTTCCTTGTTATGCTCTGGAAGAGGTTGTGTAAGATTGGTATTCTTTCTTCCTTGAATGACTGCAAAGCCATTGGGATGTGGGGTTTTCTTTAGTCAGTGTGTACTAAACATTTAGTAGAAACAGTGACCCAAAATTTCAACTTAAGTTGAATATGTGTCTGAAAAGTTTTATTCTTCTTACTAACATTTTCACATAAAACTTCACTCTGCTCACTGAGGTTGATCCACAGTTTGATCAATGTTTTATCAGTGACAGAAATACAGTAGTATAAAAACTTGAGTCCATTTCTAACCACTAAATCATATATTACAGCTTCAAAAAACAATTTTTTTTCTTTTGAGTACCTAGGCTGTATGCTGGGGGTACTGTGGTGTCAAATGAGACAAATCTGTGTCATCCAAATACTTGTGGACTCAATTTGATACAAACAAGCATCAGATCATTTTAATCTACTGGGTTTATTGGGATGTGTGTGTGAATATATTATTAAGGCCTGATTATTTTGATGGGCTTTCCTGTTCAGAATGCTTTGTCTTAGTTGCTTTTGTGAATGAATTTTTAATTAAATTTATATATTTCATAAGAAGTAATATATTTGCATCATTCACACTTCAGAAGTTATAAATAAGGATCTCCAACTTTGTCCTTTAGTCACCTAGTTTCCCATCTGTGGAGCTAAAATATGTTAGTTGCTTCTTAGCTATTCATTAGTTTTTATATCCTCTGAATATGCAATATATATTCATCACCTTTGTCCCCCCCCTTTTTTTTAACCTTTGTCTTCTGCACTTTGCTTTTAATTTAATAAGTCCTTAGAAACCGTTCTTTATCCTTGCATGTTAAAACTATCTTGTTTTCTCTTATGACTTCCTTGTATCTTGTGAGAACAGTAATTTTAAGTTAATTGTGGTATTGATGGATTTTTAGGTTATTTCCAGTCTTCCTGCCCAAAACAGCTACATTGAATATCCCAAATTGCTTTTGAATAATTAAATCATCATTTTGTCTTCCTTTGCTAGCTTTTTGGGACAGATTTTTTTTTTCTTTTCAGCCATGAACCAGAGAATCAGTCAGAGTGCTCCAGTGAAACAGCCACCACCTCTGGCTCCCCAGAGCCCACAGGGAGGTGTCATGGGTGGCAGCAGCTCCAACCAACAGCAACAGATGCGACTGCAGCAACTGCAGATGGAGAAGGAGAGGCTGCGGCTGAAACAGCAAGAACTGCTTCGGCAGGTGAGGCCACAGGTTAGAAACCAGCCTTCCACTTTTTGGGGTTTGTTTTCTTACTTAAAGTTTTGCAGATTTCATTTTAACATTTATTACAGAGGAATACTGTCTTCATAAAAATGAGCGACATAGAAGCATACTATCCAGCTCTGTCCTTGTCTTAGTTTCCTGACTGTGATTGGCCTTGATCAAATTACAAGGGATGTAACTTGGAAACGTGTATCGTGAAGCTGTTTTGGCTATGGTCATTGCAATTGAGCAGAAATTGAAGGAAGCAACAATGCTCTCTTTAATGTACATGGAATTGTGGATTTATGTTTTTCTGAGGATTTTAGAAAGGGGGAAATTCTACAACATCACTTGGGAGAAAATATCTTTTGTTATTATTTATGTGGTGGGATACACCAGTATGACATTTCTTGAATGACAAGTATACTTCAGTATTACCGAATCTAAGAATTTTCATTTAAAACATAATGAGAGTTACCTTTGTCCAGGTGCGATGGCTTATGACTGTAATCTGAGCACTTTGAGAGTCCAGAGTGGGCAGATCACTTGAGGCCAGAGTTCCAAGACCAGCCTGGCCAACATAGCAAAACCCCGTCTCTACTAAAAATATAAAAATTAGCTGAGCATGGTGGTGCACACCTGTAATCCCAGCTATTCGGGAGGCTGAAGCACAAGAATTGCTGGAGCCTCAGAGGCAGAGGTTCATTGAGCCAAGATTGTGCCACTGCACTTGAGCCTGGGTGACAGAGTGAGACTCTTTCTCCAAAAAAAAAAGTTATCTTCAAGTTTAGTAGATGCCACTGTGCTTTAAAATTACCTGCCTATGGATTTTTTTTATATTGGGAAAAGTAGGATATAACAGCAGAGAGCTTGAAGCCCCTTTAATCACCATTTCCGTCAGCTTTCTTCCACAAGGTACTGTTGGTCTTTATGTTCCATAATACATAATTCATCTCAGCATTAATTTTTACTTTATCTTATTTCAGAGTGGTTAAATCTAAGTTCAGATATTCAGGATATGATCGTTTGTTAAGTAGTGTAGTTATTTTTAAATTTCTATATAAAAAATTTTTGAATAGATACCAGAAACATGGTATAATAGTGATAAAGTGTATAAAAGGTAAAGGTACACTCAAAATCTTTTTTCTGTTACCCTGGTTCTTTCCTCTGGGGCCTAAATAACTATGAGTTTTTTAGGTTTTTTGTTTTTTGTTCATTTTTCCAGAGATACTCTGTTTAGCTATGTAAAATATATGTATCTATGCTATGTTTTCCCCACCTAAATCACAGCATGCTAAGTGTAGACATTTAAAAATCATCATACTCGGCCAGGCATGGTGGCCCATGCCTGTAAACCCCAACACTTAGGGAGGCCGAGGCAGGAGGTTTGCTTGAACCCAGGAGTTGAAACCAGCCTGGGCAACATGGCAAGACCCTGTCTCTTAAAAAAATATATATATATGTGCGTTCTATATTTCTGTTATCAGAAAGTGGGCATTTAAAGGTCTGTTTTTTTAAAGGGCTATGTTTTAAAGGTATCTCTTGAATGTCAGTGAAAATATATGAACTCAGTAACACCTGAACTCTGATTTGGGGTTTGAGGAGCTGGTACTTCAGGAGTTAAATTAAGCCATGGCATCTGAGACAGGCTCACCTTTAAACTGTGCTCTGTCAGTAATCTGTTCGTATAATTCTAGTGTGATTGGCATCAAAGGTAAGCCCTGATAGAGGCAGTAAGAAAATATGTGCCAGTATATGATGTCAGGAACTTGTCGGGGCTCAGAAAACGATACTCCAAAAAATGGTTCTTCAACAAACCAACGAAGCAGCCTCAAGGTCCCTCCCAAAGTACAGGATGAGGCTGTTCTTTGAAGTTCCTTTATCTGCATAGAAACCAGACCCACCAAAAACGAATACAATTGCCTTTGATCCCCTCCCTAAATTTCATTAACCAGAGGAGACTGAAACTTGTCTGACAGAGGAAGAGACTAAAAATTAAATATCACACCTAGGGAGCTCAGAGGAACTTTGTCCAGACTATTGTCTGTTTTCAGATCCCATTCAGTTTCCAAAGAGAATGATTTCCTAACCATTATCTGAGCACTAAGTCCTGTTCATTCTTGCTAAAAATCATTTACTGCCCTTCAAAATGGCCTCATTTTCCTCATGTCCCCTTCCCCTGTGAAGAGGAGTATATAGTATATGAAACTCACTCAGTTATTAGGTAATCACTCTCTTGCAGTTTTCCCCATGCTTATGCACCTTAAATAAATTTGTATGCCCTTTTCTCCTATTAATTTGTCTATTATCAGTTCATTTTCAGCGAACCTTTAGAGGGCAGAGGGGAAGTTTTCCTTTTGGCAAGTGATCTTGAAAGAAATGTTTCTTTATCTGGCATAAAGAAGGATGGAGAAAGGAAGCATTGTTGTACCTCTGACTTTGTAACAAATTACCGTAAAGGAAGAATAGTTTTCATCTACTATTGTTAGAGCAAGGCAGAACCGTCAAAAATATAATTACATGATTAATCGAAAAAATAAAGCAAACTTAAAAGTATGTTTTATGGAACCTCTTTTCATTGTTTTTCATTTTGTTGTTTTCAAGTAGTAGTTGTACTAAGCAAATACAGGTCTCAATTTCACTATGAATAAAGACTGTCAAAAATCAAGAAATTAAAAAATATTTTTTAATTACTAATGTCAAAATCGTACTGTTTTTAAGAATTTGTAAAGTCTGGAAATGGGGCCATTCGCCATTTTGTTTTATGCCATAGATCATCCTCGGGTTTTTTTTTTGGTGGGCAAAATGCTGCTATTTGTAAAACTCTTCCTTCTGAAGAATTTTCCTAAATCTTATTCTCAATCTTACTCTGGGTGATGGGTCCTGGACAGAATAGCTTTACTTCCTTTAAAGGTAACTTTTTGTTTCATCTTTACTACCTACTGTGTTGTCTTTTCTTATGTGGAAGTTGACAGACCTGCTCTATTCTCATACTAATAGTCTATTTTTTTTTAAAGTAATCACAATAAATTCAGTATATCTTAAGTCTTTTGGCTTCCTGTGAACTTCTTCCATTGACAGTTTCTCTTACCACTGAAACATCAACTATATTGTATCTGCTTTATCTAATACTCAGAAGCAAAGAACCTATGTGACCAGTATCAAATTTTATTTTTTAGTTCTGACACCTGAAGTCTTGCTGTTCTATCCTCAATGCTGTTAAAAACTTCTGAGGTTCCAGTTTTGTTATATGGTGACTCCATTGGCTCCTGTCTTCCTCAGTCTGCTTCTTCTTGGGTAGCTTGGGAATTCTGTGCTATGGTGATATGTCTGGATACAATTTGTAAGTCAGCCTACACAGCCAGACCATGTGGCTTAAAGTAATTTTTATCCATCTTATTTTTTACTCTTAGGCAATGCGGAATATCAATCCCAGCACAGCAAATTCTCCAAAATGTCAGGTAGGCTCTTATCTGATGTTTTAGCACTGGAAAAGAAAAAAAAAGATGTTAGGAAAGAGAAACTTATATTCCAGGGTCCTGTCCTTATTGGACATTAGCCCAGAGTATAACTTTGAGCCATCTTTCTACCAACATACTCAGTTAACATTGCCCTTCCAAGAAAGTCTACACAATCTGCCCCCTCCCTGTTCTTCCTAGGGAATTTCTGTTTGATTCCATGGAGGTCTTTTTTATTCTGTATTTGAAATGTATTGTGTCTCAGTTGTACATCCTATCAGCTTCTAGGTATGCCTAATTTTTATTATAATAGCTTAAAATAATATGTGTAATGATTTAAAGAAATTAGTAAATTGAACAGTAACAAAAGCAGTACACATTACTTACTTGGGTAGGCTAGTTTAGGAAATCTTGTTAGAGTCATGATACTATCAGGAAGAGAAAAATTCTTTTTAGTGGATGTTCCAAAGGAAAAATATCAAAATTATCAGGAGAGGATCTGCCTGGATGGTGTTTCAAGCTTTCTTGTTGACTTTTATCAGGATTCTCTCTGATGAACCCCAGGGAGCCCTGGTTGTTTAGGCATCTTATTTAGAAGGAAAGACTGTAGCCATTTTTTCTTCTAACACAGGTACTTGTCAATGACTCATCAGAAGAATCTCATTTTTGAAACCAAAAAGGTTTTGTGTGTTTGGGGCCCACAAGATCAGCAGAAATTTGGAGCCGGAGGATCATTGTACTTCCCTTGGGGCAGAAGCAACCATAAAATGCCTCACATTTTATGTAGCTCATTCTGCACTAGGCTAAATAAGTGCATTGTTTCAGAATCTGCTGTAGAAGTGGGAGTTGGCAAAATTCTACTCATTTTGGATACTGGTAAATTGTCCATTGGAGCACCATGATATTAAAGTCAGATATGGTCTTGATAGAGACCAGTTAATTTTATGAGAGGGAAAATCTCTATTCTTCTTTATCTCATAAATGCCTACATTTAATCAAAAGTCCAAGCAAGGGATAACTCATAATAATCCATCTTCCCAAAGTTGAGCATAGACGTTCTTATGATGAGGGAGCACTAATATACATTTGACTGTGAACTACAGCATAGGATTGGATCTTTGTAACATGAAGCCATTTTTTCTTTGCCGTTTCTCTGAAGTGTTTCTGAAAGACTTTTATTCATGATAAATGAAATAGAAACTAATATAGGAGCAGAAATTAATTCAGAGGAGATTTGGATTCAGGTAAAAAGTCCTCCATGCCAAAAAATGTTGAAATTGTTTCCTTGTTTCTTAAGGTCTTATACCCTGAATCTGGTAAATTCTTGTTGAATTTTTATTTCATACTTGAAGAGTAAATCGTTACTGTTATTAAAATTATCAGGAATTCTTAGATGTTTTTAAAAAATAGTAAAGCTTTAGAAAAGGTAAGGCTTATTAGTAGTAAAACTTCTAAGATATGGAGATTAGAGGTAATTACTTGATTTGCCCAGATCAGAGCAAAAAAGTTGAAAGAGATTTTTAAAAATATCCTTTGCATATGCTGGATATTAAAGTATTGGTTTGTTATATATGCTTTAGTTGTCAATGTATAATATTTACCTGGCATAATTGTGGAAAATTATCAGTAAATGTACCAAATTCCAGTTGAGGGTTATATTTGAAATAGCTCAGATCAAGAAGTCTGGTGGTATTTGTACCAAGAAAGCATGCGTATATTTTTCTCATCCTGTTATTTTCTAAAGAACATTAAGGTAGATGTCAGGAAATAGATCACAAAGAAGAGTCATATCTTTTTTTTTTTTTGAGATGGAGTCTTACTCTGTCGCCTAGGCTGGAGTTCAATCGTGCATTCTCAGCTCACTGCAACCTCTGCTCCTGGGTTCAAGTGATTCTCCTGCCTCAGCCTGAAGAGTAGCTGGGATTGGGATTACACGCACCTGCCACCACGCCCAGCTAATTTTTTGTATTTTTAGTAGAGATAGGGTTTCACCATGTTCACCAGGATGGTGTTGACCTCGTGATCCCCTCCCTTGGTCTCCCAAAGTGCTAGGATTACAGGCGTGAGCCACAGTGCCCAGCTAGAAGAGTCATATCTTAGTTGAAGATGGCTTTAAATAGTGTTTCTCAGGATAATCAAGAAAGCTAGAAAGGACTTTTCAGCCCCAAAGAACAGAGTATGTAAAGACATCACGCAGTATATGAACACCAGACACCGTTGTTCAAAGTTACTGGTTTTTTAAGTTTTACTTTTCTAATAGATATTAATGCAGCTGAGTTAACAAGCAATAGTGAGATCAGTGTCATTTTGTAATCATATACCTCATATGCTGTGGGATATGGAAAGCTACCCAAACTTCAGAATGCTTATTATGAATTAATACATAAAGCTGTCTTTAAGTACTTCCAGTAGGATTAACAAATCATGTGCTGTTGTAGGGTGTTGTGTTTGTGTACACTAATGTCAGTATGGGTGAAGTTAATGAAAAATCCTAAGATCCATAGCCCAAGTGATGTCAAAATGTAAATTTTGAAAAATAAAACTTTAAAGGCCTTCATATATCTTCTTAATTAAATATGGAAATTATCACCCTTATTTATTACATTATGTTGGCAGAATTTTGGAAAAATTCATCCTTACAGAGCTTAACATTTGAATTTCCCTTTGATATATTCATGATTTTTATGTTTCAAAAGCAGTTTCCATTCTCAAGAAACTCTTTGAAACTGTAAACATCTTTGCCTTGTAAGATTGAGCAGTTAATGATATTTTCTAGTCATATCTCTTTGTTACACATCAGAGCTCCATTGTAAATTGGAGAGACCTTTTGTGCCATTGGGTTTAGGAATGCCCTCTAGCTGCTGTTTCTAGGTCTTTTGAGAGAAGCACTTAGAGGAAAGATAGTCCCCCCTGAGTGTGAACACATCTACCTTCTCTTATGCTTAAGAATATGGTTCTTGGGCTGGGCACAGTGGCTCACATCTGTAATACCAGCACTTTGGGAGGCTGAGGCAGGTGGATCACCTGAGGTCAGGAGTTCAAGACCAGCCTGGTCAACATGGTGAAACCCTGTCTCGAATAAAAATACAAAAATTAGCTGGGTGCCTATAATGTCAGCTACTCAGGAGGCTGAAGCAAGAGACTCAGCTGCACTTGGGAGGCAGAGGTTGCGGTGAGCTGAGATTGTGGCATTGCAGTCCAGCCTCGGTGACAAAAACAAAACTTTGTCTCAAAAAAAAGGCCGGGCACAGTGGCTCACACCTGTAATCCCAGCACTTTGGAAGACCAAGGCAGGTGCATCACGAGGTCAGGAGTTCAAGACCAGTCTGGCCAAGATGGTGTGAAACCCCATCTCTACTAAAAGTACAAAAATTAGGCATGGTGGCACATGCCTGTAGTCCCAGCGACTCGGAAGGCTGTGGCAGGAGTATAGGCTTGAACTCGGGAGGCAAAGGTTGCAGTGAGCCGAGATTGTGCCATTGCACTCCAGCCTGGGTGACAAGAGCAAAACTCCGTCTCAGAAAAGGAAAAATAATATGATTCTTAATATCTGTGGTTTGCTAGTATCTATGAGATCAAGTTTAAGCTGGACGCGGTAGCTCAAGCCTATAATCCCAGCACTTTGGGAGGCCGAGGCAGGTGGATCACAAGGTCAAGAGATCGAAACCATCCTGGTCAACATGGTGAAACCCTGTCTCTACTAAAAATACAGAAAATTAGCTGGGCATGGTGGCGCGTACCTGTAATCCCAGCTACTCAGGAGGCTGAGGCAGGAGAATTGCCTGAACCCAGGAGGCGGAGGTTGCGGTGAGCCGAGATCGCGCCATTGCACTCCAACCTCGGTAACGAGCAAAACTCCGTCTCAAAAAAAAAAGATTTAAACTCTGCAACTGGCTCATGGTCTGTCATCAGTAGCTTTCTTACCTCACTGGTTCCAGTTAAGCCAGTTACTCTTCCATTAGCTAAGTGCACTCTGCTGCCTTGTTGCTGTTACTCTGTTCACAGCTTTTCCCCATAGTGAAAACCTTACTTATCCCCTTTCTTAGCAGTAAAGATTCTTCGTTTCTCTTGTAAGACTTAGGGCGAGATTTATTCCTAAGTGCCCTTATCAGAATTATTGAGGCAGGGCACAGTGGCTCACGCCTGTAATCCGGACACTTATGGGGCTGAGGCAGGTCGGTCACCTGAGGTCAGGAGTTAGAGACCAGCTTCCCCGATATGGTGAAACCCTGTCTCTACAAAAATAGAAAAATTAGCTGGGCACGGTGGCATGCACCCTTAGTCTCGTCTACTCAGGAGGCTGAGGTCGGAGGATGGCCTGAGCCTGGGAAGCAGAGGTTCAGTGAGCTGAGATCATGCTGCTACACTCTAGCCTGGATGACACAGTGAGACTCTGCCTCAAAAAAAAAAAAAAATTAAAGAATTCTTGAAACTTCCCAGAAATAAAAACAAGACTGCCCTATAAAGATGTCTTAACTCAGTAGCCCATGTAATTCCAATTTAGGTGGTCAAAAGTATGATGTGGGATTACTTTTGTTTCTGGGCAAGTAATTGCTTCAATCTGTATAGAAATTACAGCGTAAATATTTTGCAGCTATTGAATAATTTATAGTTGCCATTCCTTATGGGTAGTAATGAACAGACACCAGGATCAATGACTGGCTTAATGAATGATAAAGCCCACAGTATTGCTGTTGAGGATATTGTACTGCATCATTACCTCTCAATAGTGAAGAGGTTCAGTTGTTCACAGTTTTAGTTAACAAGAACAAAATAATACCGCTGTTCAGAGCCATTTGAAACAATTGCCAACAATAATTTTTTCCCTGAATTTAGTAAAAATAAAGTATTTGGCTTTTTTCCCTTCAAACTGTCTTTCATGTTAGCACACTCTAGAAAGCTGTTTCAAAATCCTGTTAACACTTTTTCAAACATCTTTCTCTTTGAACTTCTAATATTAAATAAACCAGGTTTAGTTGAATGTTTTCCAATGAATATATTGTATATTTTAGTTTTAATGGGTTAAAACTTATACAAGTTGAAAACGTTGCATAAGAGGGAGGATTTACCCTCATACTCCGCATACTTTTAATTGATTATTTCATTTGTTTTATTAAACTTGCCTCTTTCTTGTTATTTGAACAGTGCCATAATAACTTTGGGTTCATGATTAAGTAATACGGATTACAAAAGACCTAACTTCAGGCATCTTTTAGATAGAGTGTAGAATCCTAGGATAATGCTAGGAACACCAAACTGCTATCCTGTTTTAGATGTGACTTTTCAGAGTTTAAAATTATGATATCATAACTGTCCCAAAATCTATGGGTATACTTTTTTAATCAAAAAAGTTGTTCTGAAGTTAAAGCTTCTTTGGTAAATGGCATGAACATTAAAAATAAAAGGCATTGGCTCAGTGTTTTAATGACTCAAGAAATAATAAAATATTCTATGACAGTTCAAAGCTGTGTTGGAAAATGGGGTATGGCCAGACCCCTATCTTAAACAGTTGGAAGTAATGGCGCTTTTTTTTTTTCTATTTTTAGAATTGGGACATAAACTGCTATCAGTACAAGACATATTTTTAGAGTTCTTCTGCGTTTCTAAATTTGGATTTCCAGTTCACTGTGTTAACCTTACTTAAACAAATTGATTACCACCCTCCCCACAAAAAGCCCTTTACCCTGTGCCATCTGTTATCCAGAAACAGATATACTCTTATATGATGTAGTATTTGCTAAAGACAGAATTGCTTTAAGAAAGTAACATTGACTAGGTGGTTAGCTCCTTAAGTCATTAACTCTTATGTTAATTATTCTGTATATGCAATGAACATATACACAATATTTCATTGGGTTCAGTAAGGAAGATAAATAAATAAATTATTGTTGATAAAGGGAATTGCTAGACATGGGATAGGGAAATTACATATATTTATATAAGAAAACAGGCCAGCCCTTTGTCCCCTTCTTATCATGTCTTTTGTAGTTCAATCTAGCCAAAAAACAGCAACCTCCACCTCCCACACAAACACACAGGCGCAAACGTGCACACAGTTGAATAACGAAGGTTTCAGGAGGCAGATCTTAGAAGTGAAATGGAAGTTTTGGAATGTATCCTACTCTGGGCTTTACCTACTCAGATTTTGAAGGAGAGTGACCATGAAAAAGACTTTCTCCTATAAGGCATCCTGTTTCTAGGGAGGAACAAAGTATGTGTTTCCATTGTGAGTAAGCTTTATAATTCCTTGTATTCTCAGCAAAGGATTGTAAATGTGAAAGTGAAGTTACCACAGGAAACAAAAAATTTTAGATGTAAAACTGAAAATTTGTTTCAGGGTTATCTAGACATTTTGCTAGTTACTTTAAAAAAATAATCTTAATATGGATAAGCATGAGCTCTAATTAATTTGAATTGTTAATCAAAAATATATTTTATATGAAGTCTCCATTTTATTACACTTAAAAATAAACCTATATATATCTTATACCTGTGTAAAAAAATGCCAAATATATTTCAATAATTTCATCAAAACACATTTTCAGTGAATATCAACATTATTTCGTAATTGGGTAAATCTGGCACAGCTCTTTTGTAGACAATCCAATTATGTCCTGAGCCATAAGCCTTGGGACATAATTGGATTGTCTACAAAACTGATTTCAGTTGAAACATTTCATGTTGAAAGTTACATCTATCTCTAAGACATTTTTGGATTATTTTATACTGAACACAATGCCTAAAATTAGAATACTGGACTAAAAATACAAGTTTGCTAAACTTCTGTTTTCCCAAAGGTAACTAGGATAAATAGTTTGACAGACTTTCAAAACTGGGGAAATAAGTTATAGGACATTCAGCCAAAACATAATCATGCTTCTGTTCTGTATTTCAAAGGTCAAATAGTTTTTTTCTAACTGAAGCAAGTATTTTTAGCTCATTTTCTTCTGTAATAATACAAAAATGTGGTAGCTTTTCCCATTGAGCTTGTAAATCTTAGCTAATCTGGGACACATTTGGAATCAGAGCTGTCTGCACTTTAAGTAAAACCAAGGATCCCAGTTTGTTCTGGAGGTAACTTTCCAGGGTGGTTCATAAAAGAAAACATGAATTTGCCTGCTTTATTTAGTGGACTTTTATGGAACCAAGACCCAACCATAAGCCATTGACCTTTCTTATATTTCTCTCCTTTCATGTAAATAGCAATATAATTTCCCAGAGGGCAAAAAAGATGCTAGGATCATGTATTTTTGGTAGTTAAGGTATTTTGGCCTTATATAAAGTTGATACCTTGGTCCACATCATTTGGAAAAATAATGAGAAAGACAGTAAAAATAGTAATTTGGAAACACTAAGAACATTTTTAGTTCTTTTTAATTTTTAGAATATCCAAGAGAAATGAAAGCTTGTATCTACACAAAGCTAAAATGTAGAAACAACCCAAATGTCTATCAGCAGATGAATAGATCAGCAAATGTAATATATTCCTACAGTGGAATACTGGTTAGCAATAAAAAGGAATGAACTGTGGATATAACATCAATGAATCCCGAAGTGACCACACTAAGTGAAAAAGTACATGCTGTATGATTTTATTTTAGAAAATTATATAAAATACCAACTATAGTGATAAGAAGTGGATCATTTGTCTCTGAAGGTAGGAGCAGGAGAGGTGAGAAGTACTGGGAGAAAATTTTGAGGAGGATTATCTTCTTTAACATTTTTTTTTTGAGATGGCGTTTCACTCTTGTTGCCCAGGCTGGAGTGCAATGGCGCAATCTCAGCTCACTGCAACTTCTGCCTCCCGGATTCAAGCGATTCTCCTCCCTCAGCCTCCCAAGTAGCTGAGATTACAGGTGCCCACCACTACGCCCAGCTAATTTTTTGTATTTTTAGTAGAGATAGGGTTTCTCCATGTTGGTCCGACTGGTCTTGAACTCCCAGCCTCAGGTCATCCACCCGCCTCGGCCTCCCAAAGTGCTGGGGATTACAGGTGTGGGCCACTGCACCCAGCCGAGGATGATTATCTTGACTGTAGTGGCAGCTTCACAGATATACACACATTTTAAAACTCATGAATTCATGTACTTTATGATTTATTGTACATCAGTTAAATATCAATAAAGCTTTTCAAAATTTACTGAGAATATCTAATCAGTCGTGTTTGCTGTAACTAAAAGTTTTAAAACTTCTGAGTATTCATACCTTTAGTA
This sequence comes from Callithrix jacchus, assembly GCF_049354715.1. Classification (NCBI taxonomy): domain Eukaryota; kingdom Metazoa; phylum Chordata; class Mammalia; order Primates; family Cebidae; genus Callithrix; species Callithrix jacchus. Next base: position 37,437,774 of record NC_133511.1, on the reverse strand, counting down.
TGCTATCCATAATCTGCATATATGTTATTTGTATCATTGGCCTTCTTACATTATACAGTCATCTCTTGGATGATTGGTTCCAGGAATTCCCCATGAATACCAAAATCCTCAGATGTTCAAATCCCTCTTAGAAAATGGCATACTATTTGCATGTAACCTACACACATCTTCCTGTATACTTTAAATTATTTCTAGGTTACTTAATACAATGGAAATGCTATGTAAAGAGCTGTTATACTGTTATAACTGTATTGTTATACTGTATTGGTAATAATGACAAGAAAAATAGTCTATACATATTCAGTACAAACACAACCTTCCATTTTTCTTCTCGAATATTTTGATCCATACTTTGTTGGCTCCATGGATATGAAAGGCTGACTATATTTTTCATGCAATAGTCTTCCCTATTTGATAAATAATAAACATACACTCCTGCCACCAGTAAATAGAGTGGCTTTTTTTTTTTTTATTCTTTCAAGTCTAGTTGAGGTGAATCCTTAGGTTACTTACTCTTAGTCATGACTCAAATACAGGTTTGATGACAAAAGTGTTTTCATAGCCCTTCAAGGGGTCAGATATCTCTTTAGGTAACGTGGAATGATTTCCCTACTTATTGACATCTCTAAGATATCTTTCTTTATAAATGTGCATTGATGGTTCTGCAGTGTCTGTTGATACAGAAATTAAGTTGTTAAATGGACTAAAAAACAAAAAATTCACAGCTTTGAACAAACATAGTGGCCAAATTCAAAGCAGCAAAAATATAGAGTCTAGTCTGTGCATGATAATAGTTTTGTAGTTGTTGTTGTTGTTGTTTTGAGATGGAGTCTCACTTTGTCTCCCAGGCTGGAGTGTAGTGGTGTAATCTTGGCTCACTGAAGTCTCTGCTTCCCGGGTTCAAGCAGTTCTCCTGCCTCAGCCTCCTAAGTAGCTGGATTACAGGCACATGCCACCATGCCTGGCTAAGTTTTCTATTTTTAGTAGAAACGGGGTTTCACCATATTGGTCAGGCTTGTCTCTAACTCTTGACCTCATCATATGCCCACCTCGGCCTCCCAAAGAGCTGGGATTACAGGTGTGAGCCACCATGCCCAGCCTATGATACTAGTTTTAACCTAATAAAAAGTAGGAATTTTATTTAAAAGGCTAAAATAAAAAGTTGTAAAAATAATATGAGAATTCTGTGCAATTCAGTTAGCTTAGTTACGACTTACAGGTTAGTGTCATAATATTTGCTTTGGGCTACAAGCACGAGCATACCTTCTTTGATAAAAAGCAAATGAGCGGCTTTAGGATTCTCAAATATTCCCATGTTTTGTCACAGAACCCAAGGCATCAGCCTCATCCAGAGACTGTAGTTTTATTCATTTCAAAGTTTATTGTTAAATACATCCTCATATTTTAAGAGCACTACAGATTCTTTGAGGAATTATAAGTTGTTTTACGTTCCAAAGTAATCCATTCACTCTGCCCTTAGGGGACACAGAAGAAATAATTACAATATTGTCTGATGAGTGCTGTGTTCAGGGTGTCAAAGACATGGCATGTATGTGTCTAATCCAATCTCAAGATCAAGATGGGATCACCACAGAGTTTATTCGAAAAAGTAGTGGCTTCACCAGGTCTTTATTATGGAAGAAAGGCATGGTACTGAGAGGATGTGTCCTCTTACAGGCGGACCTACAATGAGTTAGTATCATTGTTTTAAAGTCATTTCTCACTTTGTAAGATGAGGATGGAAGGAGTCAAAAGTAGAAGATAGGAAAGAAATAAGACTGCAAGAAAAGTTATAAAGATGAGTGTAAATGAAGTTACTTTTGAGGAAAGCAGGAAAAGGTGGCAGGAGGGTCCAGAAAATCAAAGATTATGCCTGATGGCTTCAATGTGTTTTGTGTTGTTTTTTTGTTTTTGAGACAGAAGTCTCGCTCTGTCGCCCAGGCTGGAGTGCAGTGGTTCAAACTTGGCTCACTGCAACTGCCACCTCTCGGGTTCAAGTGATTCTCCTGCCTCAGCTCTGGAGTAGCTGGGGCTACAGGCATGCATCACCACGCCTGGCTAATTTTTTTGTATTTTTAATAGAGATGGGGTTTCACCATGTTGGTCAGGTTGGTCTCTCAAACTCCTAACCTCAAATAATCAGCTCACTTCAGCCTCCCAAGTGCTGAGATTACAGGCATTAACCACTGCACCCAGCCAGTGGCCTCAATGTTCTTAGATAGATGGAGAAAAAAATAGACATAGACATCATTGACTGGGCATGGTGACTCATGCCTGTAATCCTAACACTCTGGGAGGCCAATCACTTGAGCTCAGGTGTTCAAGATCAGCCTGGGCAACATAAATTGAGACCTCGTCTCTACAAAAAATGTGGAGGAAGAAAAAAGAAAAGAAATGGACTTCCCTGAATAGGGGCTTGAGAGAGTATGCCATATTTGGAGTAGCAACCATGAGGATGTGAGAAAGAACTGATCAAAAACAAACAAAAAACCCAATAAATGGTACTAAGGGTCCATCCAAAGCCAAAGACCATTAATTTATAGTGATAACATTATGGATACTTGTGAGATTTTTTTTTTCCTTTTCCCCTAGCATTTCTCGGCAATCCAGTATAAAAACAGAACAAACACACTTTGGCATTATTGCTTTGGGGTTGGAATTTTCTAGGCTGAGATAAAATTATATGTACATCAAGAATCTAAAAGAGGCTTATGCTCTTTTGAATGATCAGTCATGAATTCAAGCTTGTAGTGAAAAGAAAAATAAGATACCAGAAGAGAGCCAATAGATTAGTAAGGAGAGATGGGCCTGGAGTCTCTGAGGTTGGAGGGCTGGTAGAGTTGACGTGAGTTTATGCAGAAACTGGTTAGAAAAAAATGTGATGAGAAAGCGGGATAAGTACATATAAGGTTTTTTAGACAGATGTTTCTAAGCCAGTTCCAGAGTATGATTGAAGGAATTAAGGATTGAAATACAGTCATGAAGTGGTCAGTATCATTTCAGTATAAAAGCAATCCTGGCATTTCAACAATTGGTTATAATATGGGTTTTATGTGTGGATGTTATTTCAGTGTGATGAATGCAGTTGGAATGAAGTGAAACACTGATTGTGTCGTCTCAAAACGTGACTTAAGATTTTAGAGTTGGTTTGGTATCAAATAACAAAATCTTGGTGGCTGTGCAAGTAGGTGATTGAGAGGGGTGGAGATGAAGATCACTGGAATCCAGAAGGTTCAGGAAGCTGTCAGATTAAGTGAATTGTCCATTTAATACTGAAGCACATTAAGAGGCATGGAGAATACTTGGAGTGGCAAGAGGGTTTGACCAGCTCCAGAATTCTTTCATATATAAGATGGAGTAGCTAATAAATCAATAAATTGAGTACAAGAAGGAGTTAACCTTGCAGGGAAGATGACAAACAATTTTGTCATTTAGCCAAGTCCCTAGGTTCCCTCTCAGAATATATAAATATATATTTTTTAATGTATAGGATTGAAAAGAAAGAATTTGGTTGATACAGTTAAAAAAGTGTTAAATAGAAATTTGTAAACAACAAGATCTAAGGTTGGATGGCTCACACTTGTAATCCCAGCACTTGGGGTGGCTGAGGCAGGTAGATCATCTGAGCCTGGGAGGTTGAGACCAGCTGGGTAACATGGCAAAACTCTGTCTCTACAAAAATACAAAAAATTAGCTGGGTGTGGTGGTGCGCAACTGTGGCTCCAGCTACTCATGAGGCTGAGTCAGGAGGATCACTTGAGTCCAGAAGGTCAAGGCTGCAGTGAGCAATGATTGCACCACTGCATTCCAGATTGGGTGAAAGAGTGAGACCCTGTCTCAAAAAGATTAGAAAAAAGAAAGAAAAAATCTAGAAGCACATCTTATAAGATAACTACTGTAACATTGTAATAGCAGTGATCATAAATTGTATTTTAAAATATTTGCAACAACTACGATATGATATGAAAACATCTATATGTTCTATTGGTGAAAAGTTAGGTACAGTGAATACTAATGGTGCATACTACATTGGAGAAAATGTTGATAAAGTTAGCGAAAATGTGTAATTATTTTTACTCCATCCAAGTTCAGAGAGACTCTGAATTCATTCATGGTCTTGTGGGTAAGAAACTCTGATTTAAAGGATGATATATCCAGAAGGCATAAACCTAAAGGAAAAGAAGTGGTATTTGCCTGCAGGAGAATTTTAGTTTAGAAGTGGCAGTGGAGAGCTAGGATAATTTTTCCATGCTTCAGGACCCCATGGCGATTGTGGAGGTGAGGGCTGGAAATGTGGGGCTTTGGCTCAGAAAGCTGTGTGGAAGAATTGAGGGAGTTAGGCCAGTGTCCTTTGTGATAAGAAGCTGTATGCATCTCAAATCAAACCAAAAAAGTGGAGGGAAAGGAAGCTGATGCTCTGGTAGAGATGATGTTTACAGTAGCTGGAGAGGCATAGTGAAAATTCTTAGGAGGATAAGAAACAGTGAACAGAAAAAAGCAGAGAAAAAGGTCAGAGTAGTAATGAGGCTGCTAGGGATGGGTTACAGTGAGATGAACTGTTTTTGAGGTCTTGGGCAAATACAGACTGAAACCTGGGATGTTTGAAAGCCTATGAAGGCAAGCCTTCTGGAACCATCAGAGTAGCAGCCCACAGCCTTTGCTCAAGTTTCCAGGGAGAATCCCACTGAGAAATTGCTGGATATCCCTGAAGAAATCCCCATTTTAAATACTATGATTGTGCTGGAGAGACCTTGGGCTTGTGTTTTTACTTTTGATGTGTTTTTTTTTTTTCATTTTCCTCCTTTCTCCCTGCTAGAGGGTAGAACATACTCTACCCAGCTCAGGATAGAAAAATTTGAAGTCAAAATTAGACACTTAATAGCAAAGTGTGAAATAGTTTTCGGGGTTGGGGAAGGATTGGTGTCTTACAGTAAAATCATCAGATGATATTTCCTACTATGTTTATGTGAGGAGGTTCCAAACACACAAAACCATATGAGAGTACTTGAGTAAAAACAAACTTTAAGAATTATTTTGTAAAGACCAGACTTGCCATTTTATGATAACCCAAAGGAGGATTTGGGAGTATCTGCCAGAGTAAGGAAAATAACAAAATGAAACTAAGTAGCAAAATATATATGGGGGTGGTTAATATAACTAGACAGACTTTAAATGTATGTAACTTAATTTTTAGTCATTTGAAATGGATAGAAGAATTAGATCATTCTGATTGGGAAATATGTTAACGTTAAAATTGATGTTTTAAGTATGTTTTTAATCTATCTGCACAGTTATACTGATGAATGTTTTATTTATTTAAACCTAACAATAAATTTGTTAATCAGTAGATTGATTCTCTTTGGCTTTGTTTTATTTTTAATTAGGAGTTAGCACTGCGTAGCCAGTTACCAACACTGGAGCAGGACGGCGGGACTCAAAATCCAGTGTCTTCTCCCGGGATGTCTCAGGAATTGAGAACAATGACGACCAATAGCTCAGATCCTTTCCTGAACAGGTTGGTGAGAGTTGCTACTGGTGAATATCTGAAAAGCATTGTCGTTTTAAAATCATTTTACTTAGTACTTGTAATAAGCTATTTGGAACATCTGTGTGGGCCAAAAACCAGAACTGTAAATGAATGCCTTTGTAAACAGCACGTACATGAAGAGTTGAGGATTCAAAGTTGTCTTCTGTGAGAGGAAGTGAGCTGTTCAGACTTGTACCAGGGATACTTACTCAAAGTCACAACGTGTTTGCTTCTGCCTATACTGTTGACTAACAGTTACTTAAAATTACAGAATCATGAAAGAACATGTGAAAGCCTTTCTTTGAAAGTGAATGAATTGCCTGTTAAACCTACTTAGGATTGCATTGTAAGGGTCATTGGAAGGAATTTTCCACATAGCTTTTCAACCTGAAACGTTTCACCCAGCAGCACTATAAGGCCTCATGTTCTTAAGAAAGCCCATGGAGGTAAATGTAAGGTTGTACCTCTTTCAGAAATGCATAAAGATTATGGCAGTATTTGAAAATAACGTAGCTTAGGGATGCCTCTTAGTGAGTTACCACAAATCCTGGGTTTCAGACAGATTGCAGTATTACATAAACTGCTATTTTGAAGTCTGTGAGCTGAAACAGGTTATATTCTTTGCCTAGGAAGCCATTTAAGATTAAGATTTAACTAAACCTTATTCTTCTAAAGTTATAAAATATCTGTGGAGTTTCAAACTTTTTAAAATATGGGAATATGTTGTGGTTTGGATTCCTTTTCTAACCAATTTAAACAACAGTTACCTAAATATTTAAAGATACTTTGCGTTAGGAAAACTATTATACCGCCTTTCTGATTCTCTTCAATTGAATCGGAAACTTAGTAATTCCAAGAGAAAAATATCTTACCCTGCTAAAAATATTTAGTGCAATAGAATTTACCATTTACCCAGTTTTTAAGATTAGTGCTGGTGGCCTAGTTGGAAGGTTTGAGTTTGAAAGCCATCTAAAATACATTTTAAGTTTGTATTTATTCTTCTGACATACAGTTTAAATTTCTGTCTAAAAGTAGACATATTTATATAAGATTAGAGTTCTAGACTTAAACTGAGGCTAATTAAGAAAGTTCATAGCCTCAGAACTTTATTTTTTTCTAATAAGGAGAATTTCATATTCATGTAATTCTAGTACCTGTCTTGTTGAAGGACTTATATTAATACCAGGTATTAATTAGACCATTTTAAAAGTGGATAGGCTGCATATCCTTCTGACAGTCATTTATAAAGATTTTTTCTTAAAACTTTTGATGAGACCTGGGCTACAATTTGATATTCTGTTTTCTGGGAAGATCACCATGGCAGATATCAATGTTACTAATCTAAGGACAGAATTACGTATCCATTCTCTGTACCCCCCGTTTCTAAAGCATACATCTGACTTTGACTTTTTTTCCCCCCCTTAAAAACAAAAACTCACCAGGCACGGTGGCTAACGCCTATAATCCCAGCACTTTGGGAGGCCGAGGTGGGTGGATCACCTGAGGTCAGAAGTTCAAGACCAGCCTGGCCATCATGGTGAAACCCCATCGCTACTAAAAATACAAATTAGCTGGGAATGGTGACTCATGCCTGTAATCCCAGCTATTCTGGAGGCTGAGGCAGGAGAATCGCTTGAACCCAGGAGGCGGAGGTTACAGTGAACCGAGATCACACCCCACTGCATTCCAGCCTGGATCACAAGAGCAAAACTCATCTCTAAATAGATAAATGTAAAAACTCTTGGCTGGGTGTGGCGGCTCACTCCTGTAATTCCAGCCCTTTGGGAAGCTAAGGCAAGTGGATCACCTGGGGTCAGGAGTTTGAGACCAGCCTGACCAACATGGCAAAACCCCATCTCTACTAAAAATACAAAATTGGCCGGATGTGGTCACACATGCCTATAATCCCAGCTACTCAGGAGGCTGAGGCAGGAGAGTCTCGCTTGAACCCAGGAGGCAGAGGTTGCAGTGTGCCGAGATCATGCCATTGCACTCCAGCCTGAGCAACAAGAGGGAAACTCCATCTTATAAAAACAAACAAAACACTCTTGATGGTTACTGTCTTGTTTACTATTTGATTTATATATACATTCCTTAAGCTCTAAATCCTTTTTCCCCCAACTTGCCATGGCATTGACTGCTAGTAGTAATGCACAGTCACCTCATCTCCCTTTTACTTTTGAGATCTCTCAAGGCCCACTCAGATGTCCCCCTCCATGAAACTTTTACCCTTTACTTTCAAGCTCCCTGTTTGTTCTGAAAGCACTGTGCTTACATAGTTCATATAACCCCTGTATATGATTCATTAGTGTATTTGTTCATGTCCCTCCTTGAAGTTGTGAGCCTCTCACAAAGCATTGTTTGTAGGTGGTGGTGGTTGTTAACCTCTTTATCCTCAAAGCCTAGTCTAATGCCTGTCATATAGTAGCAGATGCTCAGTGAATGTTTATTGAATGAGTGGGGCCTGTAGAAGGTGGGGTTCTGCAGGGAGCAGTTTGTCCCAAGGAAAATGGCTCTGTAAACACTGCCCTCAGGAATGCCCATGTGCTTCCCCAGTGGTTTGGAATGAACTCTGCACAACTCTTTAAGTTCAGCTATTCAGTAACAGACTAAAATGTCTGATGTGTGTCCCATGCTTAGCAGCGGAATAGAGTGATGACTAGGACCAGGCCTTTGTCCCAGATCAGGGCAGGCAAAATACAAACAAACCACATCCTGAGGCCTTCTCATACATGGCTGCACTGTATACCAGTGGTCTCAGAGGCAAATTTGTGTTTTCTTGGATCTGTGTGAGGCTTTTGAGCCTTGCCAAAACCTGGCAGAAGCATTAGAGTAAACCAGTGATTGCGGTGTATAGAATGAGGCTAGAGAAAGAGAACAAGGCAAATGCATTGCGTCATTTAGGGAAAGCAGTTGGGGTACTGACTGAGCTTTTAGCCTTGAGCAATTGTTAAACTTGTTTTTATTTTTTAACTTTTATGTAAGTTAAATACCTGCTTATTAAATACACAAACTGTAGAGAAAGTTAAAGTTCACATTCCTGTACACAGGTCATTGAAGAATAACAATTGCCTTGATTTTATGCTTTTCTGTAAGATTTTCTGAAGTGAGTAGAAGTGAGTAGAACTCAGCGAATGCCAGCTGATGCATAGGTGTTACTAGCTTAGGAAAGTGTTCTATTTATCAGAGTAATGGATATTTACCATACTTCTATGTAAATCTTGGAAACCTTATTTAATCTAAAGTGAAAATCTGTGTTGGGTCATGTTATTTTCAAGGGATGTGCCTTGCAGTTTTTTGTTTCATTCTTTTCTTTAACTGGAGCTATATGATCTCCTGTTTTGTACTGAAGTGTTTGGGGCTTTTTCTTCCCCCACCCAAACACAGAAACAAGGAGATGAAGCCACGGGTATTCTTATCTCATCAGCAGTGACTCATCTGTTTTGGCTCAGTCCTAAAAGGAATTTTGGTGCTTTATTTGGGGTTGATTTTTCCTTGGCTTAAGTTCTCTGCATAAGAGCTAGGAATTTAACTTGAATCTAGTGCAGACCTGTCTCCTCGCCCACCTGGAGTTTGTGTTTTGACCTCTCTTTCTGTACCACCACCACCTGGAGAATCGAGACCTTGGAACAAGTCAGTTATGTGGGTTCCTCCCCACCCCCACATGCAGATGGTATTACAGAGAGAATATTACATGCAGAGAATTTCCTGTCAGCCTGAAAAACTAACTGGGAATATCTTTTTTTGGTCCCTTATTGTCACCAAGCACAGAACACCTTAGGAGAAATCTTGGCTCCTTAGAGCTGCCAGTTTCAATTAGGATTAACTTGTCTGTTTCACTTCATAGCACAAGCCCTGTCTGTGGCCCTGAAGGAGGGTGCTTGTTTCAGACATTTCGGGGCAGGAATTTTCCTTAATCCTCTTTGAGAGTTATGTTGGTACGCAGCAGGTGTTTATTTTTACCTTGAATTGATTTTTTAAATTTTTGCGTTGGTCTTTAACTGTCATGTTTTTGTAGTGGCACCTATCACTCTCGAGATGAGAGTACTGACAGTGGACTAAGCATGAGCAGCTACAGTGTCCCTCGTACCCCAGATGACTTCCTGAACAGCGTTGATGAGATGGATACAGGTTGGTATTCTTTATTCCTCTTGGTAACCTGACTTATAGTCAGATATGTTATCACCAAGTCTAATAAGCTATTGTAAGCAAAGATTATTCAGAAGAAAACCAATTAAAATCCTGTAAATCTGAATTAAATTGAACCTGTTTTGTCTCTATATGGTGATTTGTAATTTGTCTTTTCCTAGTTTAAAAAAAAATTACATTGGCTGGGCATGGTGGCTCAAGCCTGTAATCCCAGCACTTTGGGAGGCCAGGGCAGGCAGATCACTTGAGGTCAGGAGTTTGAGACTAGCCTAGCCAATGTGGTGAAACCCTGTCTCTACTAAAAATACAAAAATTAGCCGGGCCTGCTGACATGTGCCTGTAATCCCAGCTACTTGGGAGGCTGAAGCAGGAGAAATGCTTGAACGCAGGAGGCAGAGGTTGCAGTGAGCCCAGGTCGCACCATTGCACTCCAGTAGGGGTGAAGAAGAGAGACTCTGTCTCAAAAAATCAAAAACAGTCAAACATATATATAAATGGATTGTCCAGGTGCAGTGGCTCATGCCTGTAATCCCAGCATTTTGAGAGGCCAAAGCGGGTGAATTGATTGAGCCCAGGAGTTTAAGATCAGCCTGGACAACATGGTGAAACCTCATTTCTACAAAAATAAATAAATAAATAAATAAGCCAGGTTCGGTGGCACATGCCTGTAGGCTTACCTTCTCAGGAGGCTGAGGTGGGAGGATGGATCAAGCCCCTGTGATCATGCCTCTGCACTCCAGTTTGGGCGATAGAATGAGACCCCCCTTCTCAAAACAAAAAATCATAAATTGGCTATATTAGCTCTATTTGAATAAAACTCTGATAACATGACTTGTTTTAGCATATCGATCTTAAAAGCAAGACAAATTGAAGACCCTATTAGACATCCCTCTCCTTATTACAGATTTGTGTCCATAATTTTGAGAGATGTCTACATGGAATTCAGTGTTTGTCTTCATCTTTTCTCTAAGAGTTTTTGGTTCACTTTAGGTGTTATGGGGCTCAGGAAACCAGGTGGGAAAGACTAGGAGGTGAGGCCCACTTATTTTATTAGAATAGTTGCAGGAGACCAGGTGCGGTGGCTCACACCTGTAATCCTAGCACTTTGGGAGGCTGAGGTGAGCAGATCACCTGAGGTCAGGAGTTCAAGACCAGCCTGGTCAACATGGCAAAATCCTGTCTCTACTAAAAATATAAAAATTAGCCATGTATGGAGGTGTGCACCTGTAATCCCTGCTACACAGGAGGCTGAGGTAGGACAATCATTTGAACCTGGGAGGGGGAGGTTGCAGCGAGCTGAGATCACACCACTGCACTCCAGCCTGGGTGACAAAGCAAGACTCTGTCTCCAAAAAAAAAAGAATTGCAGCGATCTTGCAGGAGCTAAGAAATACCTGCCTCACAGGGATTATTAAGGGACAATTTCTCCTGTGGCTTACCTGGCAACCATTGCCCTAGACTTGACAACTGCCAGAGTGCATGAATTAGCAGGGAAATGACACTGTTCTTCAGCTATCGACTCTTTCACTACTTCTGTTCTGAAAATGTTTAACAAGGCTTTTGTGCCTGTACTCATCCAGCTTGTGGCTTTGGTGCTCTCTAGAATCCACACTACCTACCCTCTCCTCTCAGCTTATCTAGACTTTAAATCATCCTTTGGAGCCACTTGAAACCCATTTCACATACAACACCTTTATATACTCCTCTAATCTGCATTTCTCTCTTCTCCAGGCCCCTATAGCCCTTAATGGTTTATATTAGTTTTTCTGAAAGTATGTCCTATTGAAGGAATGTAAATATTATCATTTGCAAAAAGGCTCTGTGGCCAAGTAAGTTTGGGAAACTTAGAAGCAAGGCTAAGAAGATGTATTTATCCAAAGCCTTCTGGGAAGCTTGTTTTACTGTTATGAAGGTGCATCTCCTAAGGGCAGAATAAAGTATTCATGCAGTCCTTTTATTTTCGTGTTTCCCTAAGTGGACAAGGTAGGTCTATACCACTCATTTTTATGTTTAGTCTTACTATGGTGGTGCTTATCTGGAAGGCAGGGTAATGATGCTGTTGTGTTGTGTGCTTGTTCCTTCTCCCCCAGGTGTATATAATTTTTCAAGGGCTTTTTCATTTTCTCATGACTCCCTTTAGTGCGCAGCACATAATAGCAATCAAGCAGTTATTGAGTATCTGAACAAATGTTGAAGCAAAAGTAAACTTGGCATTGTTATTTTGTTATCTGTGAGTTGTTTGAAATTCTACGTATCAGCTTAGGTCAGTTAGGAGTGCTTTTCTTTGCCTGTGCATTTTTGTATGGTCCTGGATAAGTGCATTTTGTATGGATAAGTCCTGATGTTAGCTTTTCAAAAAGGACTTTGTTATGTCTCTCTCTCTCTGTTTCCAACAGGTGATACTATCAACCAAAGCACCCTGCCCTCACAGCAGAACCGTTTCCCAGACTACCTTGAAGCCATTCCTGGGACAAATGTGGACCTTGGAACACTGGAAGGAGATGGAATGAACATAGAAGGAGAGGAGTTGATGCCAAGTCTGCAGGAAGCTTTGAGTTCTGACATCCTTAATGACATGGAGTCTGTTTTGGCTGCCACCAAGCTAGATAAAGAAAGCTTTCTTACATGGTTATAGAGCCCTCAGGTAGACTGAATTCTAAATCTGTGAAGGATCTAAGGAGACATATGCACCTGAAATTTCCATAAGCCAGTTGCAGTTTTCTGGCTAATACAGAAAAAGATGAACAAACGTCCAGCAAGATACTTTAATCCTCTATTTTGCTCTTCCTTGTCCATTGCTGCTGTTAATGTATTGCTGACCTTTTTCACAGTTGGCTCTAAAGAATCAAAAAAAGAAAAAACTTTTTGTTTCTTTTGCTATTATAACTACTGTTCATTTTGGGGGCTGGGGGAAGTGAGCCTGTTTGGATAATGGATGCCATTCCTTTTGCCCAGTTAAATGTTCACCAGTCGTTTTAACTAAATACTCAGAAGTCAGATGCTTCATGTCACAGCATTTAGTTTGTTCAACAGTTGTTTCTTCAGCTGCCTTTGGCTGGTGGAAAAAACACGATTTACTGGTCTGACAAGCCAAAAAATGTTATATCTGATATTAAGTACTAACGCTGATTTGAAGAGATAGCTGAAACCAAGGCTGAAGACTTTTACTTTCAGTATTTTCTTTTCCTCCTAGTGCTATTAGTCACATAGTGACCTTGATTTTTATTTTAGGAGCTTATAAGGCATGAGACGATTTCCATAGAAATATATTAATTATTGCCACATACTCTAGTATAGGTTTTGGTGGATAATTTTGTGGGTGTGCATTTTGTTTTGTTTTGTTGGTTTTTCTTGCTGGGGGGGGGGGGTTGGAGGTTTGTTGGAACCTAGGCAAATGACCATATTAGTGAATGTGTTCATAGTTGTAGCTTGGGATGGTTATTGTAGTTGTTTTGGTAAAAGTCTTCATTTCCTGGTTTTTTTTACCACCTTATTTAAATCTTGATTATCTGCTCTTTCTTTTATATACATGCACACACACAAACATAACATTTATAATAGTGTGGTAGCGGAATGTATCCTTTTTTTTAGGTTTCCCTAGTCTCCAGTTAATTTTAAAATGGTAGTGCTTTGTATGCATTTAGAATACATGACTAGTAGTTTATATTTCACTGGTAGTTTAAATCTGGTTGCGGACACAGTTGTTTGAAGTAGTTTAGTGTTCTAGAAAGAGCTATTACTATGGATAGTGCTTAGGGGAGTACTCCACGCCCTGTGGGCATACAATAGATATTATCTGATGAATTGGAAAGGGGCTAACCAGAAGTGGCTTTATTTTTTCCCTTGGACTCCCTTGGACTAATAACAGTTGGTCTTGGTTGGAAATCACTGAGTAGGTTTATAATGTGCATGACAGAAATAAGCTTTATAGTGTTTTACCGTAATTTAGCTTTGGAAGTTTACCTTTGCCTTAGCTTTGGAAGTAAATTCTAGTTTGTAGCTCTCATTTGTAATGAACACATTGAAGACTAGATGAAAATATTGCCTTCAAGATTGTTCTTATAAGACTTGCTCCTACTTCTATATGCTGAAAATTGACCCTGGATAGAATACTATAAGGTCATGAGTTAGCTGGAAAAGTGATCAGATTAATAAATGTATATTGGTAGTTGAATTTAGCAAAGAAATAAGAGATAATCATGATTATGCCTTTATTTTTACAGGAAGAGATGATGTAACTAGAGTATGTGTCTACAGGAGTAATGGTTTCCAAAGAGTATTTTTTAAAGGAACAAAATGAGCATGAATTAATTCTTCAATATAAGCTATGAAGTAATAGTTGGTTGTGAATTAAAGTGGCACGAGCTAGCACCTCTACGTTTAAGGGTCTTTTAATGTCTCTATAATAAGCCCTTATTTTCAAGGGTTTATAACAGGTATAAAGTCTCTTCTCCTGGCAAAAGCTGCTATGAAAAGCCTCAGCTTGGGAAGATAGATTATTTTTCCCCCAATTACAAAACCTAAGTATTTTGGCCCATCAGTTTGGAGGAGTGCAAAAGTTGGAAGTCAGAAGTTTTATTTAATACTTTCAGTTCTCAAAAAAAATGCAGTCACTGTGATGTATATAATAGTTCATAGGTCAATCACTCATAATAATTGACTCTAAGGCTTTTATTAAGCAAACGGCAGAAAGATTAAATCTTGAATTAAGTCGGGGCAAATGGCCACTGTGCAGTTGGAGTTTTAGAGTAATAATGAAATTCTACCTAGAATGCAAATTTGGGTATATGAATTACATAGCATGCTGTTGGGATTTTTTTTTTTAATGTGCGGAAGATCAAAGCTACATGGAAGGAGTGCCTATAATTTGCCAGTAACTACAAATTAAGATTATATCTTATATATCAGCAGAGTAGCTTTAGCTTAGTGGGAGGGTGGGAAGGTTTGGGGTCAGAGTTGTGAAGATTTAGGGGGACCTTGATAGAGAACTTTATGAACTTCTTTCTCTTTAATAAAGACTTGTCTTATATCTTGCTGTCATTAAAGGCAGCTGTTCCTAGAATTTCAATCACTTAAGTACACCCACAAAACAAGAATATGGAGATCTTCATTTCCCCTTGACTTTAATTTGCCCAGTTATACCTCAGTGTTGTAGCAGTACTGTGATACCTGGCACAGTGCTTTGATCTTATGATGCCCTCTGTACTGACCTGAAGGAGATCTAGGAGTCCTTTCTCTCAGTTTGAATCATAGCCTTGATGTGGTCTCTTGTTTTATGTCCTTGTTCCTAATGTAAAAGTGCTTAACTGCTTCTTGGTTGTATTGGGTAGCATTGGGATAAGATTTTTAACTGGGTATTCTTGAATTGCTTTTACAATAAACCAATTTTATAATCTTTAAATTTATCAGCTTCTTAAATTTGTGTTCTTTTCAGTCAGGGCTTCTTAGATCTACATATGGTTGATGGAGCACATTGATTTGGAGTTTCAGATCTTCCAAAGCACTATTTGTTATAATAACTATTTTCTAAATATAGTGCCTTTAAAGGAAAAATGAACACAGGAAGTGACTTTGCTAAAAATAACATTGCTGTTTTAAGTATTCCTATTAAGTAGATGCCTTCTGTCTGGAACATGGCAGAAAGACTGAAAAATAACAGTAATAAATTGTGTAATTCAGAATTCATACCAATCAGTGTTGAAACATTGCAAAAGTGGGTGGCAGTATTCAGTGCTTAACAATTTTATAGCGTTGGTACATCTGAGAAGTGAGTGCTCAGGTGGATTTTATCCTTGCAAGCATGTTTTTATAAGAATTGTGGGTGTGCCTATCACAACAATTGTTTTCTGTATCTTGAAAAAGTATTCTCCACATTTTAAATGTTTTATATTAGAGAATTCTTTAATGCACACTTGTCAAATATATATATATAGTACCAATGTTACCTTTTTATTTTTCGTTTTAGATGTAAGAGCATGCTCATATGTTAGGTACTTACATAAATTGTTACATTATTTTTTCGTATGTAATACCTTTTTGTTTGTTTATGTGGTTCAAATATATTCTTTCCTTAAACTCTTCTTTGTTGTTTTTAACCATTGATATTTGAAACGTTTTTTTTGGCTTCTTAATGGTCTTCCAATAGAATAAGAACTGAAAATAAAAGGGGATTACAGTAGTAACTGGGAAGACAGGTTAAACTTAAGGTTCGTTTTGCTTTTAAGTTAGGCTTGGCATTTAGAACTTTTGGAAGTATCGATATGTGTAATTCTTTTAATTTTGTGTTCTTACTCTTCACATATACCATCCTCATCAAAGGCAGTGTCTAAGCAGAATTGTGTCTGCTTCATTCTTAAATGACTTCACTACATGTGACAGCACAGAAGAAACTGAGAACATAAGAACATGACACTGTCTTTCAGAATGGCCTTTGGTTTTACTTCTTTAATATATTCTTTCATGGCCTTCAAAATAGAACAGTTGTATTAGTAAAAAGCATTACTTACTGGCTTATAAATTAAAACATTTACAAATTGAAGTGGTAGGTCTTGACCTTTGAATAAGAAGTAGATTTGAGTATCTTTAAAGATGGCCGAGCGTGGTGGCTCATGCCTGTAATTCTAGCACTGTTGGAGGCCGAGGTGGGCAGATCACCTAGGTCAGGAATTCAAGACCAGCCTGCTCAACATGGTGAAACGCCGTCTCTACTAAAAATACAAAAATTAGCTGGGCATGATGGTATATACTTTAAATCCCAGCTACTTGAGAGGCCGAGGTGGGAGGGTCATTTGAACCTGGGAGGATCACTTAAACCCGGGAGGCAGAGGCTGCAGTAAGCCAAGATCATGCCACTGCACTCCAGTCTGGGTGACAGAGCAATTGACAATTATTTTCTCCAAAAAAGATTTATTTCTGTGTTTGTGTATATAATATCTTCAATTATTAACATCTATTTTGGTGAGGCAAATCTGAAAATGTTTAGTATTTTACAATATATGCTTTATGTTTAGAACACTAATTTTGTGTAGCTTGAAATTATTTCCTTTTTGTAGTACACATACAGTGGTGGCACATCTTGGCTCAGAACCAACCATACCTTGTGTCTGTAGAAACTGCGCTTGTTGCTCTAAGGGTGATACACTTTTTGTTGCATGGTGTGAAGCCCAGTAATGTGAGTCCGCCTTCGTTCTGCATCTCCGAAGCCAAATTGTACCATCTTTATAGTTAACTCTGAGTCTAACAGAATACTCAGAGAATGTATTTAGATTTGGGAATAGACACTAACGAGAACAAGGAGGAACATTCCAAATGTGAGAAGTACAGTAGTTGTACTTACAACCTGATATTGAGTAATTTACATAATTTTTTTTAGACCCAAAATTAAAGTTTAACAGTGCAATAAGTGAATTGCTCAGCTGCAGTAAGCAAGAAAAGAGTCTTCCAGTGGGAGGGAGAGAAAGAACAATGCTAATAAAAGGAAACCTAGGTGACCACTGCAGAAGGATCAGGAGACTGGTGGGTTATGTTTAATTCTTCAACCCCAATTTCCATTTCTTGACAGCTGAGGTACAAAAGAAAGGCAGCCTCAAGGAGCCAATCATGTTTAAGAAAACCTTCTCTAATGGCAGCCAGACTCTCCCTGGTCCTGTAGCCATCAGTTTTACTGACTGAAAACCTGGTTTTATGGCGGGTAAACTCCTGTCCTGCTGCGCTAATGCTGTTGGAATCAACAGGGCTCTGACGGGTTGTCTGCCATGTCATCCCTATTCCACTTTAAACTGTTGGCACTTAGTCTTTTTTAGGCATGAGAACCTTGTCATAAACAACTGATTTAAAGCTTAACTGCTCAATTAAAATTCAGATGAGAAGTCTGACATTTAGTACTACAGTTTTTTAAAGTCACAGTTGGAATATGTTTTGCTACATTATCTGAATACAAAAAGCTCTGACATAGTAAAATGGGTAATTTCTTAACCATAAATGTAGCCTCTTCATACTGCCACAAATGAAAACAGTTGCAGAATCAAGACATTAGCAAAACAAAATATTGAAACAATACTCCAAATTAAAGTCTGCCATATTTTAACAGAAAAAATTCCCAAAGTGACCTGACTTACAAGCTTCTATGATACTGTTAGAAGTCAAACAAACAAAAACCTAGTATTTTTGCCGCTTAAAGCAATTATTTGGAGACCTCAACAAAAAGTCTACTGTAAAATTTTTTAACAGTCTAGTTAAAAAATTGTAAAAACTGAAACTTAAGAAACAAGAACTAGAGGTACTATAACTTTGTGAAATTAGTATTGGTTTGCACTCTAAATTAGTAGACAGGGCTCGATTTTTTTGTAAAAGGAACTTTTTAAAACTTCTTAGGGTTGTGACATACCTTTCCCCATGTTTCCTTATGTCTTGTCCCAGGTATATTTTTTTGTGAAGTTATAGTTCCCATGACCTTTACAGAATCTACATAAAATATGAGTTAAACTTTACCTTTTGGGTGTAATTTTATTTGTGGGATATTAAAAAAGCCACATCTCAGTTCTCTTTTTTTCTTTGAGACAGGATCTCATTCTGTTACTCAGGCTGGAGTGCAGTGGCCCAATCTCAGCTCACAGCAACTTCTGCCTCCTAGGCTCAAGCAGTTCTCATGCCTCAGTCTCCCAAGTAGCTTGGGCTACTCACCCAGCTAAGTTTTGTATTTTTTGTAGAGACAGGGTTTCACTATGTTGTCCAGGCCACGCTTGAAATCCTGAGCTCAAGTAATCCACCTACTGCAGCCTTCCGAAGTGCTGGGATGACAGGCCTGGGCCATCATGCCTGGCCCCACATCTCAGTTTCTTTTAAAGCATTTGTTCTGTTTCACATCAGGTTTTTATGTTACAGTGGATTTACACAGAATAAAAATTATGGCATATCTGACCAATATAAAGAGAAACTAATTTTCTCAAGGATCTGGATTAAATGGCAGAATCTGAGGGAAAGTCTCCTGTGTTGTTTCAGTACTGTTTCCAAGAGCTGCTAAAGCCAGCTACTCAAAGCTGAGCTTCAGTAGTGATGCAGCCATTGGGAAACCTGGCTAAAAATTTCTCCTCCTTCAGGGAACCTCTCAGCAACTTAAATATTTGAAACTTTTTTCTACTGAGTAAGAGGTAAGGATGGGCACAGTGGCTCACGCCTATAATCCCAGCACTTTGGGAGGCCAAGGTTGGAGGATCACCTGAGGTCAGGAGTTCAAGACCAGCCAGGCCAACATGGCAAAACCCCATCTCTACTAAAAATACCAAAATGAAGCCAGGCATGGTGGCTCACACCTGTAATCCCACCACTTTGGGAGGCCAAGACAGGCAGATCACGAGGTCAGGAGATCGAGTCCTACCTGGCTAAGACAGAAACCCCACCTCTACTAAAAATAAAATTAGCCAGACATGATGGCAGTTGCCTGTAGTCCCAGCTACTCAGGAGGCTGAGGCAGGAGATTCGCTTGAACCTTGGAGGCAGAGGTTCCAGTGAGCCAAGATTGCACCACTGCACTTCAGCCTGGGCGACAGAGCAAGACTCCGTCTCTCTCGATCTCTCTCTCTCTCTCTCTCTCTCTCTCTCTATATATATATATATATATATATATATATATAGATAGATACTATATATATATATATATAGATACTATATATATAGATATATAGATACTATATATATAGATATATAGATACTATATATATATATAGATATATAGATACTATATATCTATATATATAGATAGATACTATATATATATATAAATTAGCCAGGAACGGTGGCATGTGCCTGTAATCCCAGTTACTGGGGAGGCTGAGGCAGGAAGAATTGCTTGAACCCAGGAGGCGGAGGTTTTAGTGAATCTAGATGGGGCCGTTGCACTCCAGCGTGGGCAACAAAGCAAGACTGCCTCAAAAAAAAAAAAAAAAAAAAGGGAAAGTAAGCACATCTGCAGCCAGAGTTCAGCAGAGGCATATATCTCATGGGCTGTAGCCCAGTGGGATCTAAATGATGCGAGGATCACAACTAGTTGAGACTGATCACTCAGATGACCATGAATTAAAACCTTAGATTTTTTTTTTTTTTTTTTTTTTTTTAAGACATTGCTTTGCTCTTGTTGCTCAGGCTGGAGTGCAATGGCACAATCGCAGCTCACCTCAACCTCCACCTCCCGGGTCCATGAGATTCTCCTGCCTCAGCCTCCCAAGTAGGTGGGGTTATAGGTGGGTGCCACCACACCTGGCTAATTTTTTGTGTTTTTAGTAGACACGGGGTTTCTCCATGTTGGTCAGGCTGGTCTCGAACTCCAACCTCAGGTAATCCACCTGCTTTGGCCTCCCAAAGTGCTAGGATTACAGGCGCGAGCCACCGCACCCAGCCAAGACCTTAGATTTTATGAGATAGAATGATTCTTGTTCAGGGGCAGCCAAACTGGTAGGCAATTTGAAGTCACACCATAAAATCCACATGTGCATTATCTTCCAAAGGGAGGCCATTTGCTGAGACGTTTTGTCTCAGCACTAGTAAGTCTCTTGAGCCCTATAAAGTAATCCCAAATGGGACTGCCGAACGGAGAATGTGGACCTCAGATTTAGTTGTTCTTTTACGATCCAAACCATTGAATGACCGCATAGCTTTTCTGCATTTTAAGCCAAAGGAATTTCTGTGGAATTCTGCTATGAGAGTTTCAGAAAACCAGCATGAGCCCATTTACTGTTCATTCAGAAAACTGATGCTTCATCAAGGGGCAGGGGTGGGGGAGAGGGTGCTTAACATCCAACTCACAGCTCAACTTTGAGGCCACATCTTTATCTGGAATGCAGTGGCAAACCCAGCCAAATTCGCGATGTTGAGGAAATACAACACTGATTTGAGCTAAAACTTTAACCAAATCCCTATCAGTCTTACAAAGTCATTGAAGAAAAATTCTTAATACCTGAACATTTCCAGTATTCTCATAGTGTTGTCATTCTATTCTGGTCAATATGACAAATTTGAAAAGCAGATTATTCCAATTAGGTTGATGTCCCACTGCCATCACTTACTGTGGAATTTGAAGTCTCTGAGACTTTATCTCCATTGTGGGTAAAGTGAACATATTACAATTTACACTATCTCAGACACTAAGATCAAACTGTAAAGTGTTACAAGAGCAACTGGTAAACTGTTAACATTCCGTTAAAGTAATACTGTATTTTAAAATCACTGTGATCTTTTCTCAATATCATCTTGTTTAAAGACAGTATTATTGAATAATTAAAATAGTCTTTCAAACTTGAGTAGGTCTACTGAGTGTCTGCACACATACATAAGCCTCTGTCTTGTTTTGTCATTAAGATGCACACCCTCTTCTATTTTAGATGTTTGCTATTTGTTTTTCAGTATTTTAATATTTGAGATGCTGCCACATCTGACCTCATTGTTTGATCATACCAAGATGAAATAAGATGTAATTATTACAATTCCTAATTGTGTGCCTCAACCCTAGGTTCAGATCCCACACTATGGCTGTGAGATGACTAGAAGTTGAGGGTGTAGCCCGTACGCGGGAAATGCTTTATGTGTACCAGGCTAACCATATTCCCTAGGGCTCAAAATTGTCTTCTCAGTTATGAGCTTCCCTACATCTGGCCCCACTGCAGGTAGGGCTTGGCTCTCCACACAGAGGGAATCCTAGGAAAATTGTCACAATAATAAGACAATGCTCTAATAGGTTAAATCTTCCATACATTTAAAAAAATCATATGTACATTTTCTCAACAAACACACGGGTAATATTCAAGCTTGAGTAATAAGTGGCATGGTAACTTCCTCAGGGAACTTACCAAGAGTAAAGGTAATACTATGTTAAGTGTTGAAGTTAATTCATACAATATACTAAGAGATCATGGTCA
Source organism: Callithrix jacchus (assembly GCF_049354715.1). Taxonomy (NCBI): domain Eukaryota; kingdom Metazoa; phylum Chordata; class Mammalia; order Primates; family Cebidae; genus Callithrix; species Callithrix jacchus. Next base: position 37,416,189 of record NC_133511.1, on the reverse strand, counting down.
ATGGGAAGATTACTTCCACCTGGAATGATCAGGGAAAGGCCTTGTACAGGTTCTATTTAAGCTGGGCATTGAGTGGTTTTGACTAACCCAACAGAAGTGGTCAGTGGCAGAGAAAGCACTAGGTAAAGAAAACTAAGACTATTTGGAGGAATGAGGAGTGTATTAGTCTGTTCTCACACTGCTATACAGATACTACCTGAGACCAATAATATACTAGCAAAAGAGGTTTTTTTTCTGAGACGGAGTTTCGCTCTTGTTACCCAGGCTGGAGTGCAACGGCGTGATCTTGGCTCACCACAACCTCCGCCTCCTGGGTTCAGGCAATTCTCCTGCCTTGGCCTCCTGAGTAGCTGGGATTACAGGCACGCGCCACCATGCCCAGCTAAGTTTTTGTATTTTTAGTAGAGATGGGGTTTCACCATGTTGACCAGCATGGTCTTGATCTCTTGACCTAGTGATCCACCCGCCTCAGCCTCCCAAAGTGCTGGGATTACAGGCTTGAGCCACCGTGCCGGGCCGCAAAAGAGGTTTAATTGACTCACAGTTCTGTGTGGCTGGGAGGAGGCCTCGGGAATTGGAAACTTAAAATCATGGCAGGTGAAGGGGAAGCAAGGTACATCTTACATGGTGGCAGGAGAGAGAGTCCAGAGGAGATTGCCACTTTTAAAACCATCAGTTCTCGTAAGAACTCCCTCACTATCGCAGAACAGCATGAAGGAAATTGCCCCCGTGATCCAAACACCTCCCATCAGGCTCCTCCCTTGACACATAGGGATTACAATTCCAGATGAGATTTAGGTGGAGACACAGAGCCAAACCATATCAAGGAATATTATAATTTGGCTGAGCTATAAATAAATATATAATGGATTAACTCATTCAACAAATATTTGAGTAACATGTGCCAGGCATTATTCTAGGCTCTGGGAATACGGTAAGCAAGAAAACACAAAAATTCCTGCCCTCATGGGGTTTACGTTCTTGGCAGACGGGAACCAGGTAATGATAATATGTCTTAAATGCCCATTATATGCCAGGCACTTTCCCAAGCACTTTCCTATTAACTCATGTAATCCTCACAACAATCCAATAACATTGGTAGTAGTATCGTAGTTTTGCTGCTTTAAAAATAATACAAAATTTTTGCCTGGCGCGGTGGCTCACGCCTGTAATTCCAGCACTTTGGGAAGCCGAGGCAGGTGGATCACAAGGTCAGGAGTTCGAGATCATCCTGGCCAACATGGTGAAACCCCGTTTCTAATAAAAATACAAAAATTAGCCGGGCACAGTGGCACGTGCCTGTAATCCCAGCTACTCAGGAGCTGAGGCAGGAGAAGCCCTTGAACCAGGGAGTCGGAGGTTGCAGTACTGCACTCCATCATGGTGACAGAGCGAGACTCCACCTCAAAAAATAATAATACAAAACTATTAAAAACTTACATAGAAGTCATCACATATCTGAGTAGCGGATTTGGAGAATCTGGCTCCAGAATCTGACCTATTACCACCACGTGCTGCCTATTGCTTGAATTCCAGAGTGAGAAATCTGAATATCCAATGAAAATGAAGGCCTTTGAAGGTCTGTCAAACTAGAGGACAATAATAGCAAAAATTATTTTAAGTACAGGCTATTGCATCATATTTTCAGGAAATTATGATTGAATTTACCCAAAGGATAACAAAAATGGGCTGAACACACAAGTAGAGAGAGAAAAAACAGATAGCTGCATAAATCCTTCCAGACATGAACAGAACTCAGAGTACCTCTGATTTGCTCCCAAAATGCTGTGGATCTGTTTTGGTTTTTTCTAAATGACAAATGGGAGACAGGAGGGGGGTGATGATTTCAAAGATAACTGAATCAGTTTTCCCAGTAGTATAATACATCTGCTCATGTGGTAGGTTCTGTAGAATGGAAATAACTTTTGTTTTTAAGACAGGGTCTCTTGCTGTTGCCCAGGCTGGAGTGCAGTGGTATGATCACAGCTCACTGCAGTCTCAATCTCCCAGGCTCAACTAATCCTCCTGCCTCAGTCTCCGAGTAGCTGGGACTAAAGGCATGCACCGCCACACCTAGCTAATTTTTTTTCTTTTTTTTTGTAGAGATGGGGTCTCACCACATTGCCCAGGCTGGTCTCAAATTCATAGGCCCAAGGGATCCACTCACCTCAGCCTCCCAAAGTGCTAGGATTACAGGCATGAACCACTATACCTGGCAGAATGGAAATAAATTTGTGCAATTTATTGTACAGAGATAAAAATTAGGAAAGCTGCTGTCTGAGCAGATTCCTGACTTGTGAAACTTATCTGAAGAAAAACTATGGAAAATCTACTCATGAGGCTATCAAGAGTAGCTACTCAAAAGCCAAAGATGATGAGCCCATTTGGGGGTCATTGCATAGGAATGGATCAACTACAAGGCCTGAACAAAACTGAAGTCAGAAATGGGAAATGCTTTGCCCAGTCTAGGTTTTCCATTTAGTCCGATCTGTCACTATTTGCTAGGTGCTTTCAGTAAATACTGAGCACCCATCACATGCCAAGCATTGGGCTAGGTCTGGAAATGCAATGCCAAAAAAGTACGGTCTTATGGTCTAGTGGGAAAACAGACCTCAAATAAGGAATTTGAAGTATCATGATCACCGGGGAAAATGCACATTCCACTGGTCAGAAAATAGAAGCACAAGTTCACAGAGTCCAAAATGTGTTCTGGGTGGCCACGACAACAAGGATCCCCGTGTGCACTAATACAAAGATTCACTCAACCCTTCACTGCCCAGGAGTACAGATGGGTTGTTTGCACGGGAGTGATGTGCCACTGGGAGCAAGCGACACTTCCTCAGGTGAACCCTGCTCTGGTGTGGTTCACTAGATACCTGTGGCAGCAGAAAGACCAGGCTCACCCGTAGAATTCTGCTGTCGGAGAGGGCGGCTGCCACGTCAAGACGCGTTGGTCTAGAATTATCTCCAAGACCGCTGCCTGCAGGAGGAGGCTCAATGGGCAGAGGAGCTCAGTCAGTGTCATGGAGTGTGGCTGAGTCACTAGTATCAGCAATGGGAAGTCACTGAAGAGTGATGAATAGGAAAATGATATGGTCACGTGAGTATGTTCAAAAGCTGTTTCTAGCTGCTGTGTGAAGTGAACTAGAGGGACAGGGAGAGCATGGTGAGCCCAGTTGGAAACTACAGTGGCAGTGCAGGGGCGAGGAGTAGTGGTTGTGGCGGTGGGAGGGAAAAGGCTCAGGCCTGAACCTGCCGAGGTGTGGGAGAGAAGGACGAGAAGTGCCATAAAACAAAGTAAAGAGTGGAATTGGGGAAATATCCCAGACAAAAACATGCTGATCAAGTGTAGAGCACAAATGAAGGTTGCTGCCTGACCCAAAAAGAGGTTGCTGCTCTGTGAACCCTGTGTTGCCATGAAATCCAGTGTAGATGGTGAACTTAATGGGCAACTGTAAAGTGTGTTTGATCTCATTAAACTCTAACACAACACTCAGGAAACCCCAAAAATAACAAGACCAATCCACAACCCCTTTAAAATTAAGAGCAAAATCAATGAAACCAAAATAAAACACGCAGCAGTCCCAAATACAAAACATGGATTTAAATGATTTGTCATGTCACTATTTTTAAATGCAGGACATATCCCATTAGAACCTATCTCTCTGTGGATAAAATAAATACAAATCCCTGGCCCTACCCAAACACTCTCATTAAAAATAATATAAACACTTAGAAGAGAACGTTGGCAGTTCTGTTACATCATCTCTAGCATGAATTGACCTCATTTCTCCAATTGGCTTTGTGCTTTTAAAAACTGACCAAAATGCCATGCATGTGTTTGATTAGCACTTCACACCTTGTTTACAATGTGCTAGAAGGACTGTGTTGTTGGCATCTGTCCAGCTGTTCCTGATGAGTTACCAGGCTGAGAAACCTCCCTGGATTGGGACAACTGGAACAAAGGCCAGGCTGACTGAAAAGTCAGATGGGGCTTGGCCTGGTGGCTCACGCCTGTAATCCCAACACTTTGGGAGGCCAAAGCAGAGAGATCACTTGAGGTCAGGAGTTCAAGACCAGCCTGACCAACACGGCAAAACCCTATCTCTACTAAAAATACAAAAAAATTTGCCAGGCTTGGTGGCAGATGCCTATAATCCCAGCTACATGGGAGGCTGAGGCAGGAGAATCGCTTGAACTCAGGAGGCAGAGGTTACAGTGAGCTGAGATCATGCCACTGCATTTCAGCCTGCATGACAGAATATGAGACTCCATTTCTTAAAAAAAAAAAAAAAAGGAAAATAAAAATAAAAATAAAAAAATCAGAGAATTGCAAAAACTCTAGGGAGAAAAATTAGGCCCAGAAGGACCAAGTGACTTGCTGAAAGCCAAATAGCTAACAAGGAACAGAACCTTAGACTTTTGACTCCCAGCGAATTTCTCCTATAGCTATATTGGTAAAAATCACAGAGTGTCAAAATTGCTCTCAAACCCCCATGACCTTGCCTATAATACTGTTTGGCCAAAGGCTTCCACTCTGAAAGGCATTTAAGAGGACTAAGGGCAATGGAAGAATAGCAGGTCCAGATTGCCCATTTCAGGCTCACTCTGAAGCCTGTGCTTATTGAGTGAAAAGGTCAGTGGAATCTCTCAGGCTTTAATAATGTTATTTCTCTCTTGCTCTCTCTCTCTCTTCTTTCTCTAGAATATATGGTTTAATTTATGTGTGTTAAATAGGTGATGAAGTGCTTGCTGTATGTCAGGAACTGGAATTCAATGGGGAGTTAATACCACTAATGACAGCCGGTCACAGTGGCTCACGCCTGTAATCCCAGCACTTTGGGAGGCCGAGGTGGGTAGATCACTTGAGGCCAAGTGTTCGAGACCAGCGTGGCCAAAACAGTGAAACCCCATCTCTACTAAAAAATACAAAAATTAGTCAGTCGTGGTGGTGCCCACCTGTAGTACCAGCTACTCTGGAGGCTGAGGCAGGAGAATTGCTTAAACCCAGAAGGCAGAGGTTGCAGTGAGCCAAGATTGTGCCAGTGCACTCCAGCATGGGTGACAGAGTAAGACTCCATCTAAAAAAAGAAAAAAAAAACTACTACTACGAATAGCAGCTAAGCTATTAAGAAGTTAATGTAAGCTGGGCACTATTCTAAGAGCTTTGTTAACTCATTTAATACCAATGATGAATAAGCATGTTCCTTGCTTTCAAAATGCTCATTGTCAAGGGAAGTGGTTCTAAATCCTGGCTGAACATTAGAATCCCTTGTTTTGTAAAGCTCTCCTGACCACTGTCATGTGCAGCCAGGACTGGGCCGGGATAAAGGAGACAGACACGTCAAGCGCCAGTGGCACCTGAGGGTACCTCAGTCTGAGTCACCCCTGTGTGCTGAGGGAGCCGATATGTGAGGTACCTGACCCAGACCCTGAGGATCAGGAAGATGCTCAGAGGAAGAAGAGGTGAGGGAGGTCACTCTAGGTATGTTATAAGGGAGTCTCTGTTCCCATCATGTTTCTTTGGCTCACATCTACCCAGCTGGCCCAGCTGAAATGCTTAGTTTTAAGGACCCTGAGCCAGTTAAAGTCAAACTAGCATTTCTGACACTAAAAGTTCCCCCCATGAAGCCAGGCATTGGTTTCCACACCCAGCTGGAAATACCTGTTCTCTGACTGGGTTTGAGATTCAACCAGGGGGCCTCTTTCCCAAGGGCAACTGAGTCATCAGGGCTGGACATCAGGGAGAAGGGAACTGGCTTGTTTGAAAAACCTCCTCTTCTTGGCATAAGCCTCCATAGTCCTGTATAATCCTTAGGTCAAGTGTTGGGGTCTTGGCCACAGGACCCCTGATTAGTATTGCAAGTGCACTATACACCAAATGGATTTTATGTGCTACTTTAGGGACAGGGAACTTTTCTTTTTGAGGCAGAGTTTCGCTCTTGTTGCCCAGGCTAGAGTGCAGTGATGCTATCTTGGCTCACTGCAACCTCTGCCTCCCGGGTTCAAATGATTCTCCTGCCTAAGCCTCCCAAGTAGCTGAGATTACAGGCACTCACTGCCACACCTGGCTAATTTTTTTTTTTTTTTTTTTTTTTTTTTTGAGACCAAGTATCTCTCTGTTGCCCAGGCTGGAGTGCAGTGGCGGGATCTTGGCTCACTGCAACTTCTGCCTCCCAGGTTCAAGAAATTCTCTTGACTCCCAAGTAGCTGGGACTACAGGTGTGCACCACCATGCCCAGCTAATTTTTGTATTTTTAGTAGAGATGGGGTTTCACCATATTGGCCAAACTGGTCTTGAACTCCTGACCTTGTGATCCGCCTGCCTTGGCCTTCCAAAGTGCTGGGGTTACATGCATGAGTCACTATGCTCAGCTGTAGTTTTTATATTTTTAGTAGAGACTGAGTTTCACCATGTTGGTCAGGCTGGTCTCAAACTCCTGACCTCAGGTGATCCACCTGCCTCAACCTCCCAAAGTGTTGGGATTACAGGCGTCAGCCACCATGCCTGGCCAGGATTGGGAACTATCATAACATTGCTTTTCATGGATAAATTCATTCAGATTCCAAACTACTAACTGGCAATAAATTCTTAGGGTATAATCCAATGATGGAAAACACATCTATATACTTTACATTATAATCCAAGGTAATTATCAGACCTGATCAAGAAAGTGGGTGCAAAACGTATTTAATACCTGTAATTGGCCTAAGTACCTCAATGTGTCATACTACAAAATTATTTAACACATGCAATAAAATGGAAGAGGGAGTGCTAGATTAAAAATTTACTTGAAAAGGTTTTGCAGATGGACTGAAATGTTAATTTTTCCAGCTTTCTTTTCCTTAATATATTTGGAATATATTGAAAGCAAACTTCACACAACTGACAAGTGGATGGGACCCCTTGGCCTTATTAGAGGCAGCCTGTAGTCCTGGAGGTGCAGGATGTAGGCTCCATAGACCTTCTTCGAGGCAGGGGTCAGAGTGTAGAGGGCCCTTTCGCTGCAGCACTGCAAGGGAACTCACTGGCCTATTATCTACAAGGGAAAATGGTGGCGCAGCCACTTTGAAGTTACCTAGCAATGTTGCCAGTGGGTTCCACTTCTGGAACATTATCCTAAGAAAAAAATTCAGGGTGTGTACAAAGATTTAGCAGAATAGCAAAAAAAAAAAAAAAAAAAAAAAAAAAAAAATCCGAGAATAACTTAGATTTCAAAAAAAAAAGGAAATTATTGGATTAATTATGTTATATCAACAAAATCAAATACTATGCAACTATCAAAAACAATGTTAAGTCTGGGCACAGTGGCTCACATCTGTAATCCCAGCACTCTGGAAGGCTGAGGCAGGTAGATCACCTGAGGTCAGGAGTTCAAAACCAGCCTGGCCAACATGGTGAAACCCTGTCTCTACTGAAAATACAAAAATTAGCCAGGTGTGGTAGCAGGTGCTTGTAATCCCAACTACTTGGGAGGCTGAGGTAGCAGAATTGCTTGAACCCAGGAGGCGGAGGTTGCGTAGGCCTAGATTATGTCATCACACTCTAGTCTGGGTAACAAAAGCGAAACTTTATCGCAAAAAAAAAAAATGTTAAAAATATGTATTAAGGCTGGGCACTGTGACTTATGCCTGTAATACCAGAATTTGGAGAGGCTGAGGTGGGAGGATCACTTGAAGTCAGGAGTGCAAGAACAGCCTGGCCAACGTGACAAAACCCAGTCTCTACTAAAAACACAAAAATTAGCCAGGCATGGTGGCACACTCCAGTAATCCCAGCTACTTGGGAGGCTGAGGCCCGAGAATGGCTTGAGCCCAGGAGGCAGAGGTTGTAGTGAATTGAAATTGCACCACTGCACCCCAGCCTGGGCAACAGAAAAGAAAAAAAAAAAAGCATGTTGATTTGCATGGAAACATGTTTATAATATTATATACTATTTTATGAAAAGGCAGGGCACAAAATCATGTTCCTATAGAAAAACCTCATGCATAACACAAAGCAGCAACTCAATAAATATTATCGACTAGCAAAATTATATATATATATATATATATATATCTCCCTATTTTTTTCTTTTATTTGAGACCAACTCTTGCTCTGTCGCCCAGGAGGGAGTGTGGAGCACAGTGACGTGAGCACGTCTCACTGCAACCTTTGCCTCCTAGGTGAGACGTGCCTCAGCCTTCCCAGTAGCTGGGATAACAGGTGTGCGTCACCACCATCACCACACCCATCTATTTTTTTTTTTTTTTTTTGCATTTTTAGTAGAGATGGGGTTTCACCACGTTGCCAAGGTTGGTCTCAAACTCCTGGCCTCAAATGACCCACCCCCGCTCAGCCTCCCAAAATGCTGGAACAGGCATGAGCCACTGTGCCTGGACAATGTATCCCCATTTTTGTTGAAAAATATGTTAATACATTTAAAAAAGACAATTATATGCATTAAAGTAATCACAGAGGTTATCTCTTACTGGCAGAATTATATGTAATTTTTATTTTCCTTATCTGATGTTCATCATTTTTCTTTCTTTTTTTTTTTAATTTTTTATTAGAGACAGGGTCTCACTTTGTCACCTGGGCTGGAATGCAGTGGCAGGATCATGGTTCAGTGCTGCCTTGAATTCCTGGGGTCAAGTACTCCTCCCACCTCAGCCTCCTGAGTGAGTGCAAGAGGCAAGAGAAAGGCAGATAGGCGCTGAATGTGGGGGCCTGCACCTGTAATCCCTGCACTTTGGGAGGCTGAGGCGGGAGAATCAGTTGAGCCCAGGAATTCAAGACCAGCCTGGGAAAAATGGTGAGATGCAGTAGCATCTGGTTCACTTTTTTTGAGATGGAGTCTTGCTCTGTCCCCCAGGCTGGAGTTCAGTGGCGCGATCTCAGCTCACTGCAAGCTTTGCCTCCCGGGTTCAAGTGATTCTCCTGCCTCAGCCTTCCTAGTTGCTGGGACTACGGGTGCGCACCACCATGCCCAGCTAATTTTTGTTTTTAGTAGAGATGGGGTTTCACCATGTTGACCATGCTGGTCTCCATCTTTTGACCTCGTGATCTGCCCATCTTGGCCTTCCAAAGTGCTGGGATTATAGGCATGAGCCACTGCATCTGACCTCATTTTTAAATTTTTTTACGGAGATGAGTTCTCACCATTTTTCCCAGGCTGGTCTTGAATTCCTGGGCTCAAGTGATCCTCCCACCTCAGCCTCCCAAAGTGCAGGGATTACAGGTGTCAGCCCCCATCTGCCTTTCTCTTGCCTCCTACATTGCCCCAAGAATTGCCCTGAGAGCCACAGGAGTCACAGCCTGTTGTTGTGCAGGACTCTCTGCCTCCTCTGGAGCCTCTTAGAGGTCCCAAAGGTGCCTCCCTCTGTGAAGAGCCAGCTCAAGGTGTAATTCATTTTAGTATCATTTCTTTTTTGTTCTTACACAGATTCAGAAGATTCATGTGTATGACATTTAAAATAAACATAAAGAAATTTATCCACATTTTATCATTTCTCTTCATATGTTTGTTTTTAACATTTTATTATAAATCCTCAAATTCCTAATTATCAGCATAATTATTACTTATACCAGAATTACAATGCCTTAATAATAAAACCAGAACAAAACCTACACTATTAAGAAATAGCAGGCCGGACACGGTGGCTCACACCTGTAATCCTAGCACTTTAACAGGCTGAGGTTGAGGTCAGGAATTCGAGACAAGCCTGACCAACATGGTGAAACCTCGTCTTTACTAAAAATAAAAAAATTAGCTGGGCAGTAGTGGTACGCACCTGTAATCCCAGCTACTCAGGAGGCCGAGGCAAGAGAATTGCTTGAGCCTGGGAAGCAAAGGCTGCAGTGAGCTGAGATTGCACCACTGTACTCCAGTCTGGGTGAGAGAGTGAGACCATGTCTCAGAAAAAAGAAGAAGAAAAAAAGAGGCCAGTGTGGTGGCTCACACCAGTAATCCCAGCACTTTGGGAGGCTGAAGCAGGTGGATCATAAGGTCAAGAGTTCAAGACCAGCCTGGCCAAGATGGTGAAACCCCGTCTCTACTGAAAATACAAAAATTAGTCGAATGTGGTGGCAGGCACCTTTATTCCCAGCTACTTGGGAGGCTGAGGCAGTTGAATTGCTTGAAACCAGAGCGGGAGGCTGCAGTGAGCTGAGATCGCACCACTGCACTCTTGTGTGGATGACAGAGCAAGACACCGTCTCAAAAAAGAAAAAGAAAGAAAGAAATAGCAACAACTGTGTCATGGCTACAGCCACGGTGCCCACCTTGACACAGGTTGACCTCAAAATAAAGTGCTTGAGTTCCTCAGATATTCCAAGGACAGGAGCTCACTGATTTGAACTTTCTAAATAATTAGCTAGAACAAATAGTTTACATTAGAATTTATATTATTTCATTTTATAACTTACTGAAGTTATACTATTTACCAATTGATACAGTAATATTTTAATATTTAATCATTCTGGTCTTCCTGATTAACATATAAGCTGAATATTAACCTAATATACTGCATGACACATAGAAAGTGCCTCCAAACTGGCTAGTAGATAAATAACTCTATAGATGAAAATTGGTTTAGGTCTAGTATTATCCTTCATATCATTTATTAATTTTGACATCGCTTGGCAGTGATCATTACTGCTAAGCATAAAATATTTTCAGTTTTTTGCTTTCTGGCACTTGATAGGGGTGACTTCTACACCTTTCTAGAAGCCATGTGACTTGCTTTGGCCTGTGGAATGTGAACAGAAGTGATGTGTGTCACTTCCAGTGGAAACTGTACTATTGGTGCATTGTCTACACCCCCTTGGCCTACTCAGACTTCCGTTTAGATTCTCTTGGCCTGTGGATATTGTCTAGCTTCAGAAGCATGACAGACCTGTGTTTGGGGCTTATCAGAATTTCCAGTTGTTAACTATTCAGGAGGGACCCAAAACCACTGAGGGATGGTCTAACACCTGTGTTGAGTTTTAAAGGATGAGTAAGAAATAGGGGCCGGGCGCAGTGGCTCACACCTGTAATCCCAACACTTTGGGAGGCTGAGGCTGGCAGGTCACAAGGTCAGGAAATCAAGAATTATCCTGACCAACATGGCGAAACCCCCATCTCTACTAAAATACAAAAAATTAGCTGGGCATGGTGGCATGCGCCTGTAGTCCCAGCTACTTGGGAGGCTGAGGCATGGAAATCACATGAACCTGGGAAGCAGAGGTTGCTGTGAGCTGAGATCTAGCCACTGCACTCCAGCCTGGTGACAGAGCAAGACTCTGTCTCAAAAAAAAAAAAAAAAAAAAAAGAAGAAATAATAGCCACTGAAAGGAAAATTGGAAGGGGATTCTAGGCAGAAGGGAAATAAAAGGCCAGGTGCAATGGCTCACACCTGTAATCCCAGCACTTTGGAAGGCTGAGGTGGGTGGCTTGCTTGAGCTCAGGAGTTTGAGACCAGCCTGAGCAACATGGTGAAATCCTGTCTCTACCAAAAAATACAAAAATTAGCCAGGCATTGTATCGCACCCTTGTAGTCTCATCTAATTGGGAAGCTGAGGCGGGAGGATCTCTTGAGCCCAGGAGTTCAATGCTGCAGAGAGCTGTGATTGTGCCACTGCATTCCAGCCTGGGCGGCAGACTGAGACCCTGTCTCAAAAAAAAAAAAAAAAGGGAAGAGAATTATAAGCAAACACTAAGTACAGTGAAGCAGTATGGTTTGCAAAAAGAATGCCAAGCATTCCAACTTTTCTGGGCTGTGCAGAGTGAGGCTGGAAGCAGCAGTGACTGCAGAGGGCCTCATTCACTTTGGTAGACAGCACAGGTGGCTGAAGGCTCTGAAGAGGCTGAGGAAGGTTTGCCACAGGTGAGGGAGTTGGTCATGGCTGGGCATGCAATTTAGATAATTAACACAGGTTACAGCGTAGAGCATGGCTTGAAGGAGGGGCAAGGCTGGAAGATTAGTTAAGAGGCTGTTGCAGAGGCCAAGAGAGTGATAATAAGGACCTAAGTGGGTCCATGGTAGCAGAGATGGTGAAAGGGCTTGAATCTAGAAATAATTAGTAGGTAAATTCACAGATTTGTAATTGATTGGAAGTGAAAGGTAAGGTAAGGGAGATGAAGTTGTCTAGGATGATTCTGGGTTTCTAATGGATAGTGGTGCCACATAAGGGAAATAGGAGAAGAAAGAGATTCAGGGATATGGAAAGTTCAGATTTAGACTTGGGGAGATCCTTTTAGGACACAGATCTAATCACATCACTTTCCTACCTTATACACTTGAGTGGCTTCTCATTACTTTTAAGATTTAGTGCCAAAGCCTACATGACTGCAGGGCCTTGTAAAATCTTGTCCCTCCCAATTTGCTCCTTCACTCCTTTTTTTTTTTAAGGGGAGAATCACAAGGAATCAGGTGTTCAGAGGAATGTATTGAGTAGAGGTGAGGAACTAGGATGTTGAAAAGTAAAAAAAGGAGAGAAAGAGAGGAAGAAAGAGGAAGAAAAAGAGGGAGAGAGTACAGGAATATTGCTTCATTCTAAAAATGGGTATTAATAATGGCTGATCAATATTTTGTGTATTTACAATGGAGAACTCTATAAATATTTATTGAGTTTACTTGTTCCGGATCTGAGTTGAAGTCCTGGATAGCCTTATTAATTTTCTGTCTCATTGAGTCTAAATCTCATTATGGGTCTTATGTATCTGGGTATTAAGATCTCTTATTGTTGCATTGATCCTTTTACCACTGTATCTTTGTTGCTTTGAAATCTATTTTATCAAATGTGAGAATTGCAACTCCTGCTTTTTGTTTATTTATTTTTGCTCTCCATTTGGTTGGTAAATTTTTCTCCAACCCTTTGTTTTGAGTCTTTGTGTATCTTTGGATATACCATTAGGTTTTGGCTGTATCTTTTGATTGGGGGATTTAGTCGATTTAAATTTAGGGTTACTACCATTTGATGTTAACTGGCTATTTTATCCATTCATTGATGTAAATTCTTCTTTATGTTGATGCTCCTTACTTTTTGGTATATTTTTAGAAAGGCTCATACTGGTTGTTCATTTCTATGTATAATGCTTCTTTCAGAAGTTCTTGTAAAGCAGGCCTGGTGGTAATAAAATCTGAGTACTTGCTTGTTCATAAAAGATTTTATTTTTCCTTCAATTGTGAAGCTTAGTTTGGCAGGATATGAGATTCTAGGCTGAAAGTTCTGTTCTTTAAGTATGTTGAATATTGGCCCCCACTCTCTTCTGGCTTGTAGGGTTTCTGCTGAGAGATCTGCTGTAAGTCTAATAGGCTTCCCTTTATGGGTAACCTGGCCTTTCTCTCTGGCTGCCCTTAGTATTTTTTCCTTCGTTTCGATCCTGGTGAATCTAACAATTACGTGCCTTGGGGTTGCTCTTCTTGAGGAATATCTTTGTGGTGTTCTCTGTATTACCTGGGGTTGAATAGTGTCCTGCTTTGCTAGATTGGAAAAATTTTCCTGGATAATATCCTGAAAAGTATCTTCCAGCTTGGATTCATTCTCTCCATCACATTCAGGTATACCAATCAAACGTAGATTGGGTCTTTTCACATAGTCCCATATTTCTTGGAGATTTTGCTCATTCCTTTTCATCCTTTCTTCTCTATTCTTGTCTTGTCATTTTATTTCATTAAGTTGGTCTTCAACCTCTGATATCCTTTCTTCTGCTTGATCCATTGTGCTATTTAAACTTGTGCATATTTCACTAAGTTCTCATGTTGTATTTTTCAACTCGGTTAGTTCATCTATATTCCTCTCTATATTGTCTATTCTTTTCAGCATTTGTCAAACCTTTTTTCAAAGTTCTTAGTTTCTTTACATTGGGTTAAAACAAGTTCTTTTAATTCCCAGAAATTTCTTATCATCCACCTTCTGAAGCCTACTTCAGATAATGGAACACAGTCCTTTTCCATCAGGGCTTGTTCCATTGCTGATGAGGAATTCCAATCCCCTGTAGAGGGAGAGAGGTTCTGATTTTGGGTATGCTCGGCCTTCTTAGGCTGGTTTTTTCCCTTTATTATAAATTTATCCATCTGTCGTCTTTACAATTACCGCCTGTCTAATTAGGTTTCTGAGTTGACGTCCAATTTATTGATTCCCAGTGCTGGGATTCAAGCAACCCACTGCGCCGGCCAAAATCGCAGTGATAAGACTGATGGTGCTCTTCTGCCCAGGAATCTCTGGTCTGGCTTCCTTCTTGAGTCCGAAACAAGCGGCTCTGCCTTCCCGGAGCTCCAAACACTGGTCAGTAAGGGAACCAGTCCCGTTTACTCTGCATGAAGAGCTGCCGCGCCAAGGTGCCGGCAAAACCACTGCGCCGGCCACAAGAGTCACGCTGGCGACCCGTGGGGCTCCTCCACTAGAAATCTGCTGGTCTGTGAGCGACGAAAATTTGTCTGAAAGTGTGGCGTCCTCTCGTTCTCTGAGCTTTCACTGGGAGCTACAATCCTGAGCTGTTAGTGATCAGCCATCTTGGATCTTTGTTTCTATCCTTACATTCTCCACTCCCTCGTCTCTAACTATGTTGGCTTCTCTATTCCTGAAACCTGCAAATGGTTTTCTAACTCACAGCATTTCCTCATTTTGTTCCCTCGCCTGGAGGACTGTTCTCCCAATTCCCTGCTCATCCTTCAGGTCTTAGCTTAAATATCACTTCTTCAAGGAAAACTTTGCTGATCCCCTGGTATAAATTAGACCCCCGGTGTATGCTCTCAAAGCCCGTTGTACTTTTCGTAATCGTAAGTCAAAAACTGATGTATTATTATTGATTTAATGTCTGCTTTTCCCTGTAAGGGAAGACACTGTGTCTGTCGTGTTTACTGCTATATTCCAGCACCTAGCATAGGACCTTCCATGAATGAAGCAGGTTAAGAAGGCACAGTCAGGAGGCAGGAAAAGAACCAGGAGAAACTGACATCAGAGATGTGGACAAAGAGGATGGCAAATCAAGACTTTCAAATAAGGTGAAAAGGTCCAGCAACAGGAAGGGTGAAAACTGTCCATTGCATTTTGCAGCTAGGAAGTCACTGAAAACGTTGTTAAAAGCAGTTTCAGTGTGGGGGTGGATGCCAGATTGCAGTGGGTTGAATAGTGAATGGAAAGAGAGAAATCCGAGGAATAAAACACAACCACTGTCTGGCTCTGTATACAGGAGGGGGAGGAAATGATTTCTACTTTTGTATCCTGACTCAGCTTTGTTTTCCCCTTCCAACCTTCTTGCTTCTGTACTAAATGCCACTGAATTGTTTGCTTCTGAGTCCTGACCATCCCCTGGGAAGTCGGGACTAAGATGGGCTGTTAATTGGAAGTTGCCCTGGGAGTTCTTCAAAAGGGTCTGCTAACTTCAAAAGGGTCTTTCCTAATTTCCAAAGAAACGGAGATTTATTATTTTATTATTATTTTTTTTTGAGACAATCTCGCACTGTCACACAGGCTGGAGTGCAGTGAATCGATCTCTGCCTCCTGGATTCAAGTGATTCTCCTGCCTCAGCCTCCCTAGAAGCTGGAACTACAGGTGCCCACCACTGCACCTGGCTAATTTTTTGTAATTTAGTAGAGACAGGGTTTCACCATGTTGGCCAGGATGGTCTCCATCTCCTGACCTGGTGATCTGCCCACCTCAGCCTCCCAGAGTGTTGGGATTACAGGCATGAGCCACCATGCCCCGCCTAGAAACAGAGATTTAAAACATAAATGCCGTTTTTATTCATTTATGCAAAAACAGTGTATATCACCTCCTTTTTTGGTCATTTTCTTTGAATTCAAGCAAGATCGACAAATGTTATGCAGCCCCAATCTGCCTGATACCCAGCCACCCTGGAATTAAAAAGAAATAGTTTACTGTTTTTAAGTGGGCCTATCTTAGTCCATTTTGTGTTGCTACAACAGAATACCACCGCTGGGTAATTTAAAAAGAAAAGAAATTTATTTATCTCATTTCTGGAAGCTGTGAAGTCCAAGATTAATGTGTCCACCTCTTCTGAGGGCCTTCTCTGTGTGATCTCCTGGTGGAAGGTGGAAGGGCAAGAAAGCTGAGAGAGGGCGTGAGAGACAGAGCCAAGCGGGTGGAACACATCCTTTTATCAGGAACCCACTCCAGAGACAACTAATTGATTTATGAGGGCAGGGCCCTCTGACATAATCACCTCTTAAAGGGCCCACCTCTCAACATGGTTGCATTGGAGATTAAGTTTCCAGCTCGTGAACTCTGGGGACACATTCAAACCACAGCAGGGCCAATGAATACCACCTCTCTTCCCCAACTGGATTTTGAAAAAAAAAAAAGAGAAATAAAACAAGGAAGTTGTATAGAAGCCAAAACATCCCCTTGTTTCTGCTAAAGGAGGTTGTAGTTTTGAGAGAGAGACAAGCGGGCCTTATACTGGAGGCCTAGAATTAAGCAGACTTCCACACCCAGCTGCAGGCAGCTCTGGATCAGGGAGCACTTCCTGATGGGTGGAACTTCTCAAGGTAAGACTCAGGCCTGCAAGTAAAGATAGAAAGCACTCTTGGGTCCTGGCGCGGTGGCTCACCCCTGTAATCCCAGCACTTTGGGAGACTAGGTGGGCCTGAGGTCAGGAGTCCAAGACCAGCCTGGCCAACATGACGAGACCTCGTCTCTACTAAAAACACAAAAATTAGCCAGGCAAGGTGTCACATGCCTGTGGTCCAAACTATTAGGGAGTCTGAGGCAGGAGAGTCACTTCAACTTGAGAGGCAGAGGTTGCAATGAGGCAAGATTGTGGCATGGCACTCTAGCCTGGGAGACAGAGCAAGACCCTATCTCAAGGGAAAACAAAAAGCACAATTTGTTTCAGGCTTTAAAATTTATTTGGATTTTAATGCTGTTGAACTTTAACATACAAGGGGAATTAGGTTTGTGGACTTTAATTTTTCCCCGGAAATTTCATATTGGTAGGGGTCTTATATTCACATTTGGGACATTTACAAAAGTATTTTGGACCTTTTATTTTTGGAGTTTATCTATTCACAGTACTATCAAAGGACCTTCTTTTCAAGATTTAGTGTCATTGTGGAACTTCCAGTGTGCTGTTTGACAACATACCAAGGTGTCTTTGGACTGGGGACTGAATTTTCAGCCTTAGAAACATGGTGAACTTGCACCATTTGGGCCCCTTCTTTAGGTCCTTCTTGAGAGACATTTATACTGCCCCCTAGTGATTCCAGGAGGAATCCCAAATAAGGAGTAGTAGTAGGTGAGCCATCACATAAAAGTGGAAGCTAATAGCCTCACCACTGTGAATGGTGAAACCAAAAGTGTTAGAAACAAAAAACCTGGGCCAGGCGTGTTGGCTCACACTTGGAATCTAGCACTTTGGGAGGCCAAGAAGGGCAGATCACTTGAGCTCAGGAGTTCAAGACCAGCCTGGGCAACATGGTAAAACCTGGTCCCTGTCAGACCATCATCCAATTCAGACCTGGATGCAATTTATGATTTTTCTTCATGCTCCTTTTTTTTTTTTTTTTTTTTTTAAATTTTTGAGACAAAGTCTCACTCTGTCACCAGGCTGGAGTGCGGTAGTGCTATATCGGCTCACTGCAACCTTTACCTCCTGGGTTCAAGAGATTCTCCTGCCCCAGACTCCCAAGTAGCTGGGACTACAGGCACGTGCCACCACACCCAGCTAATGTTTTTGTATTTTTAGTAGAGACAGGGTTTCACCATGTTGGCCAGGATTGTCTCAATCTCTTGACCTCGTGATCTGCCCAACTTGGCCTCCCAAAGTGCTGGGATTACAGGCGTGCGCCATTGTGCCCGGCCCCATGAACCTCTTTAATCTCACTTTTACAGTGCCTTTCCTAAGGATTCTTAGGTTCCCTCAAGCCAACGACTCTGAACTGACTATAAAGATTGTGTGCACAATGAAACTTATGGGTAATTTCACTGATTACTGGTGAATCGGTGTACTGGTGTTAGTGATTTTGAAGATTGTGTGCACAATGAAACTTATGGGTAATTTCACTGATTACTGGTGAATCGGTGTACTGGTGTTAGTGATTTTGATCACTGGCTCTAACATTCGGCCACAATTTAGTATGGCTGTCCTGGTAAATAGGGGGTAGTGTCTCTATTATAATAATTCTGGAGTTTTTCTTTAAGTTCAGGAGACCACCTTAAATCTTTCCCTAGTTGTTGGCCCCTCTGGGAGAATCATTTTAGACTGCTTTCTGATATCCAGCTTTCTCTGTTAGACTTCTTTATGTCCATAATTATTGCTGTCTTAGTAAGACATCGTTTCCTTGCCTGATGCCCTCTTTATTTTTTTCTTTTTTTGAAACAGTGCTTCACTCCTGTCACCTGGACTAAAATGCAATAGTACCATCTCAGCTCACTGTAACCTCTGCCTCCCGGGCTCTCAAGCAATCCTCTTGCCTTAGCCTCCCAAGTAGCTGGGACTATAGGTGTGCACCACCACGCCTGGCTAATTTTATTTTTTTTTGTATTTTTTGTAGTGATAGGGTTTCACTGTGTTGCTCAGGCTGTCTCGAACTCCTGGGCTCAAGTGATCTGCCAGCCTTGGCCTCCCAAAGTGTTAGGATTACAGGGGTGAACCACTGTACCCAGCCTGATGCTCTCTTTAACAGCAGTTTAGAAAGGAAAGGATCTCAATTTTCCCTTTACAGGCATCCATCCTGGTCTTTCAGATCTATTTGTTCATTTTATGTCTGTCTAGTCTGCCTGCTACTGCGTGTTGAGGGAGGAGTTGTGGCAGGGTGGGAATGGTCAGTGACTCACCTGCCCACATAACTTGCTTGTGCCTTCAGGACCTGCTCATGTCTGGTCTTGTACAGACTACTTCATCTTAATGATAGAATCTTCCTGGACATGCCCAATCATATGGCTTAGAGGGTCAGCTCAGATTGCTTATGCTCCTACTGTCCTGTGATAAGGCATGTATTTGCTACAAGCACCCAGTATTAAAACAAGGTCTGTTTCTCAAAAGAATAGTAATTTGGGCTGTGTGCAGTGGCTCATGCCTGTAATCCCAGCACTTGGGAGGCCGAGGCGGGCAGATCACCTGAGGTCAGGAGTTCAAGACCAGTCTGGCCAACATGGCAAAGCCCATCTCTACTAAAAATACAAAAATTAGCCAGGTGCGGTGGAAGGTGCCTGTAATCCAAGCTACTCAGGAGGCTAAGGCAGGAAAATCACTTGAACCTGGGAGGCAGAGGTTGCAGTGAGCCAAAAGTATACCACTGCACTCCAGCCTGGGCAACAGAGCAAGAGTTCATCTCAAAAAAGAAGAAAGAAAGAGAGAAAGAGAGAGAGAAAGAAAAAGAAAGAAAGAAAGAAGGAAAGAAAGAATAGTAATTTGCTTTAAAAAGTATGTCTTAGTTAGGGATCTTCACTGTGATTCTCCAATGAAGACTTATCACAGGTTGCTGAAGGGCCACAGACACTTTGCACACCATCAAATCCACTGGCTCACAAAAGCCAAGCGGCAGGGCTATCTTGCATGCCAACCTGAACCAGCTGGAGGTTCCTCTGATGCTCTGGGCTCCATTAGAGTTGACAGCCTTTTCAGATCACTTAGCATGTCAGAGACTGACTGATGTGACTGACCCAAAATGTCCATTCTCCCTTTTCCCATTATGTTTTAAATCAGAAGTTAAAATTTAAAATAGAATTTTAGCTGGGCAATGACTGCCCAGTGTATCATGCTAAATGAAGCACTGAACACATATAACACCCCAGCCATAGCAGAACCACATGACTGAAGGACCTTGGGTCCCTGGATGTTCTACGGAGCAGAGCGGTTGTACCAGGCTTGGGCCACTTAGCTCTGGACTGTTTTGTGAGAGGTGAATGCATTTCTGTCTTGTTTAAATCATTGATCATTTCAGTGTCATCTTTTTAGAAGCAAAATCAATAACCTAACTAATATATTCAATATAAATGGACTGGAGAACATTTAATCCCACATTTACTATGTGTTACCTCCAATAGCTAAAGGGCCTCCAAGCTTTGTCCCCACTCCCCGTCACTCTCATTCTATTTTTCTCTCTTTCTTATGTCCTCCTCTAATACAGTCCCTTCTCCACATATAGGCATCTTCAGCATCTTTCTGAAGTTCCTTTATAAAAATATAAGCAAATATAAACAAATATCCTTTTTATCTTTTTTTTTTTTTAAGACAGAGTCTTGCTCTGTCACCCAGGCTGAAGGAGCAGCACGATCTTGGCTCACTACAACTTCTGCCTTCAGGGTTCATGCAATTCTCCTGCCTCAGCCTCCCAAGTAGCTGGGATTACAGACATGTGCCACCATGTCCAGCTAATTTTTGTATTTTTAGTAGAGACAGGGCTTCACCATGTTGGTCAGGCTGGTCTCAAACTCCTGATCGCAAGTGATCTACCCACCTTGACCTCCCAAAGTGCTAGAATTACAGGTGTGAGCCACCATGCCCAGCCCTCCTTTTTTATTTACACAAAGAATAACATATAGATACTTTTCAGTACCTCACTTTTTCACTTAACTATGTATTTTCTCTATCAATACATATAAAAACCTCACAATTTTTTAAATAGCTGCACAGTGTTGTGCAGATGTGCCATAAGTTATTTGACAGCTTATTGATAAACATGTATTATTTCCAGTCTTTTGCCATTTCAAACAATGCTGCAATCAAAACTCTGGCACACATATCATTTTATACATGCGTAAGTATACCTATATTTGTAGGATACAGTACCAGAGCAAGAATGCTGAATTAAAGGATGTATGCATTTGCAATCTGATGCATATAGACAAATATTAGAACATACAGGTTGTTCTATTTTTTTATTCCTGTCAGTAATTTATGACAGTCTCAGTTTCCCTACAATCTTATCGATAGAATGCGACATCTTTTGGAATTTTGCCAAATTGATTGGTAACAAATGGTATCTCAGTAGTTTTAATTTGTATGTCACTTATGGTGAATCAAGTTGGGCATCTTTCATATATTCAAGGGCAATATGTTTTTTGGTTTTTGTTTTTTTGAGACAGAGTCTCACTCACTGCAACCTCTGCCTCCTGGGTTCAAGTGATTTTCCTGCTTCAGTCTTTGGAGTAGCTGAAATTATAGGTGTGTGCCGCCACGCCCAGCTAATTTTGTATTTTTAGTAGAGATGCAGTTTCATCATGTTGGCCAGGCTGGTCTTGAACTCCTGACCTCAGTGATCCACCTGCCTCAGTCTCCCAAAGTGCTGGGATTACAGGCATGAGCCACCACGCCTGGCTGCCAATCTGTATTTTACTCAGAATTGTCTGTTCAGGTCTTTTTCTCATTTTACTGTTGAGTTGCTAGATTTTTCTCATGAATATAAAGGAGTTCTTTATAAGAGATTAGTTCTCTGTCTATGGTACAAGTTGTAGAAAAGTTTTCCAGCTTGTCACTAGTCTTTTGACTTTGCTTCATATGTTATGTTGATGGAAATCTTTTTAATGGTTGCATTAATCAGTCATTTTAACCTTTACTTAGGAGAAAATCTCTCAATCTGCTCCAGACCTCTAGATCCTTAGAAACATGATGTGGTGTTGGGCGCCTGTGTTTTTGTGGGATTCATCCTCCCTCCTGGGCTGCAGATGAGTGTCTTACTAAGCCATCTTGGTCATCTGCTATGTCCTACAGTTGTGAATCTGTAAATCACCATCAGGGTGGTTCAAGTCAGGGCTCTGTTCACCTCATCCTAGAGACTCTTGTTTTTTTATTACTATATAGATCAGGCAGGATGTGCATGAGCTGCCCTATAATTTGGTCAGAGAGGACCCATAATCAATCAACTACTGCCAGGTCCTAGAGATCAGACTATTGTGAAAATTACCCCGATCATACTGCCTATTTTTGTAAGAACATCCACCATGCCTTTGCCACCCAGGATCATGGTTTTTCTCCCCATTGAAATCAGGAGGCTTATTTCAACTGAGACATTTTCTGACAGCCATATAGCAATACTTAGAGATGCTGGTCGTTTCCTTTCCACTGTTTCTCAGTCTTGGTGAACACTGACCAGGTGCAGTGGCTCACACCTGTAATCCCAGCACTTTGGGAGGCCAAGGCAGGTGGATCACCTGAGGTCAGGAGTTCAAGAACAGCCTGGCCAACATGATGAAACCCTGCCTCTACTAAAAATAAAAAAATTAGCCAGGCATGGTGGTAGGTGCCTATAATCCCAGTTACTTGGGAGGCTGAGGCAGGAGAATCACTTGAACCCAGGAGGCAGAGGTTGCAGTGACCCAAAATAGCACCATCACACTCCAGCCTGGGAGACAAGAGCAAGATTTCATCTTTGAAAAAAAAAGTTTTGGTTAACACTGTCTTCTAGCTCTTTAAGGGACATATTTAGGTGAGGAGTGAGCAGTTCACCCACTAAAAATCCACTCCAGCATTCCTATTTTCCTAAGCCTTTGAATTACTTCCTTTATATTATACTAAGGAATTTCTGGCACCTCAACTTCAATTAGTGTGGGTAAGCTAAAGCAGACCACAAAGGCGACTGAAGTTTGTGCATTGGTGAGAATGACAGCTCAGACTTAGCGAGGGCTTTTCTCACTTGACTTTACAATTGCTTCAAAACCTACACACGTGATTATGGTTAGTGTGAGTACACGCACATCTCAGGATCTCCTTTTTTAAATTTTTAATTATTTTTTTGAGACGATGTCTTGCTCTGTCACCCAGGCTGGAATACAGTTTCACAGCCTTGGCTCACTGCAACCTCTGTCTCCTAGGTACAAACGATTCTCCTGCCTCAGCCTCCCGAGTAGCTGGGATTACAGGTGCCTACCACAATGCCTGCATAATTTTTTTTTTTTTTTTTTTGAGACAGAGTCTCTCTCCATCACCAGGCATCAGGCTGGAGTGCAGTGCCACGATCTTGGCTCACTGAAACCTCTGCCTCCCGGGTTCAAGCATTTCTCCTGCCTCAGCCTCCCGAGTAGCTGGGACTACAGGTGCGTGCCACCACACCCAGCTAATTTTTGTATTGTTTTTTTTTTTTTTTTTTGGGGGGGGGAGGAAGGCAGAAAGGAAGGGAATAAGGACAGTAGGGAGGAAGGAAGGGATGAAGGAAGGAAGGAAGGGAGGAAGCGGGGAGGGAGGGAAGGGAAGAAAGGAAATCAAGCAATGAAAGAGACATTGCCGACCTGGATCTAGAGGTTTACAAGTTGATTTCTTTTTTTTTGAGAGAAGGAAAGAAAAAAAAAAATAAGTAAAGGAGAGGAAGAAAGAGGAAGAGAAAGAGGGAGAGTAAATGGAAATACTGCTTTATTTTGAAAAAAATTGGGTATTAATAATGGCCAATCAATGTTTCATTTAAACTAATGGGTAGGTGTGATGTGGTATTGACAAGAATGTATATTTTGTGTATTTGAAGTGGAGAGCTCTATAAATATTTATTAAGTTTACTTGTTCTGGATCTGAGTTCGAGTCCTTGATATCCTTATTAATTTTCTGTCTCCTTGAATCTAAGTCTCGTATCTGGGTGTTAGGATCGTTAGCTCTTGTTGTTGCATTGATCCTTTTACCACTATATCTTTGTTGCTTTAAAATCTATTTTATCCGATACAAGAATTGCAACTCCTGCTTCTTATTTATTTATTATTTATTTTTTCTCTCCATTTGGTTGGTAAATCTTTCTCCATCCCTTTGTTTTGAGTCTTTGTGTATCCTTGCATGTGAAACAGTTCTGGATGTAACATGCCGTTGGGTTTTGGCTGTGTCTTTTGATTGGGAATTCAGTCAATTTAAATTTAGGGTTACTGCCATTTGATGTTGACTGGCTGTTTTATCCATTTATTGGTGTAAATTCTTCTTTATGTTGGTGCTCTTTACTTTTTGGTGTATTTTTAGAAAGGCTAATACTGGTTGTTTCTTTCTGTGTGTAATGCTTCTTTCAGAAGCTCTTGTAAAGCAGGCCTGGTGGTAATAAAATCTCTGAGTTCTTGCTTGTTCATAAAAGATTTTATTTTTCCTTCAGTTGTGAAGCTTAGTTTGGCTGGATATGAAATTCTGGGCTGAAGGTTCTGTTCTTTGAGGATGTTGAATATTGGCCCCCACTCTCTTCTGGCCTGTAGAGTTTCTGCCGAGAGATCTGCTGTAAGTCTGATAGGCTTGCCTTTGTGGGTTATCTGACCTTTCTCTCTGGCTGCCCTTAGTATCCTCTCCTTCGTTTCAACCCTGGTGAATCTAAGGATTATGTGCCTTGGGGTTGCTCTTCTTGAGGAATATCTTTGCGGTGTTCTCTGTATTACCTGGGGTTGAATGTTGACCTGCTTTGCTAGTTTAGGAAAATTTTCCTGAATAATATCCTGAAGGGTATTTTCCAGCTTGGATTCATTCTCTCTGTCGCATTCAAGTACACCTATCAAACGTAAATTTGGTCTTTTCACATAGTCCCACATTTCTTGGAGACTTTGCTCATTCCTTTTTATCCTTTTTTCTCTAATCTTTTCTTCACGTTTTATTCCATTAAGTTGGACTTTGACCTCTGATATCCCTTCTTCTGCTTGAACAATTCGAGTGTTTAAACCTGTGCATACTTCTCGGAGTTCCTGTATTGTATTCTTCAGTTCCATTAATTCACTCATACTCCTCTCTAAGTTGTCTATTCTCAATAGGATTTCATCAAACCTTTTTTCAAAGTTCCTAGTTTCTTTACGTTGGGCTACAACATGTTCTTTTAACTCACCGAAGTTTGTTATTATCCATTCCTTGAAGAGTGATTCTGACATCAGGAGGCGCTTGTTCTCCATCAAGCCTTGTTCCATTGTTGATGTGGAACTGTGATCATCTTTAGAGGGAGAGGCTTTCTGACTTTGAGTATTCTCAGCTTTTTTACGCTGGTTTCTTCCCATCATTGTAAATTTATCCTCCTGTCGTCTTTGAAATTACCAACTTTCAGATTAGGTCTCTTGAGTGGACGCCAGGTTGTTAGTTCCCAGGGCCAGAGCAGCAGCGTTAAAACTGATGGTGCTTTTCTGCCCAGGATTCTCCTGTCTGGCTTCCTTCTTGTGTCCGTAGTAGGCGACTCTGCCTTCCCAGGACTCCAAACCTCAGTCAGAAGGGGAACCCGTCCCGTTTACTCTGCGCCGAGCGCTGCCGCGCCGAGGTGCCGTCACTGCCGCTGCGCCGGGCTCCGGTATTGTGCTGGGGGCCCGTGCGGGTCCTCCAAATGTGTTTACTCTGCTCCAAGAGCTGCCGCGCCGAGGTGCGGGCGGAACCGCTGCGCCAGCCACGAGAGTCACGCTGGCGACCCCTGTGTTTCCTCCACTGGGGGATCTTCTGCTCCGTGAGCAGCCAGACTTTGAAAGTGTGGCGTCCTCTAGTTCTCCGCGCTTTCCCTGAGAGCTGCAATCTCGGGATGTTAGCGATCGGCCATCTTGGATCGTTTTCCCAATTTTTGTATTGTTAAAGTAGAGACCGGGTTTCACCATGTTGGTCTCCAACTCTCGACCTCAAATCTCCACCCACCTTGGCCTCCCAAAGTGCTGGGATTACAAGTGTGAGCCACTTTGCCTGGCTGGGATCCCCCCCGCTTTTTTTTTTTTTTTTTGAAGATAGAGTCTCGCTCTGTCACCCAGGCTGGAATGCAATGGCATGATCTCGGCTCACTGCAACTTCCACCTCCTGGGTTCAAGTGATACTCCTGCATCAGCCTCCTGAGTAGCTGGGATTATAGGCTTGAGCCACCGCACCCGGCCAGGATCCCCATTATTAACCACAGGGATGTACCCTCAGTTTGGTGCTCTCAATGGCCTTCCCAGAGTGATGAATTCATCAGGTCAAATGGAATTGAGAAACATGACGGCCTGTCTTTGACACCACATTAGGCTGAAAGAAGGAAAGCCCAGGTCCATTGTTCAAGGGTCCTACCTATTTCCAGAAAATAAAAGAGTTCTTATTTCACTGCAGGGATATAATCTGGTTCCTGCTGCTTTTATGCCTTTCTGCATCCTCAGGGCTACTTGAGGCTTTGTCGTTGTCTCAAGGACTGAGCAATAGTTTGCCACAGCGGGCCAGCTGTTAGTTGTTTTGAGACATAGCTTCACTCTGTCACCCAGGCTGGAGTGCAGTGGTGCCATCAGGGCTCACTGCAACATCTGCCTCTCAGGTTCAAGCGCTTCTCCTGCCTCAGCCTCCTGAGTAGCTGGGACTACAGGCATGTGCCACCACGCCGGATAATTTTTGTGCTTTTAGTAGAGACGGGGTTTCACTGTGTTAGCCAGGATGGACTCCATCTCCTGACCTCATGATCTGCCAGCCTCAACCTCCCAAACTACTGGATTACAGGTGTGAGCCGCCCCACCTGGCTTGGGCCAGCTTTTACAATAAAAATGGAGCATACAATTTGAATTGCTCCCAGCTGTTTGATCTAGCCTAGTGATTTCAGAATCTCTGATTTCACTTAGATTGATGATTTCAGCCTAAAGTTTTAATCTTTCTTACTAAATCTGGCACCCTCAGAATAAACCTTAGGTAGTCTATTTTCCCCCTAATATAAAGTAGCAAAAATTCTCCCTTTAGTCTGACTTTGTAATTGCCTCATTAGTCCCATCTAGGCACTCCTCAGTCTAGTTCAGCTGACACCTAATATTAACCATCACAGGTGCCCAAACTCATACTACAGAGTGAGTCTGCTGGGCGCACACACACACTGCCACTTGCACCTCTAACACCATCAGTCTTGGACAAGGATACAAAATGTCTGTTCTTACTACCTCTGGGAAGTGGCTGTAGGAGCCAGGGCTACCTGTGCCAGAATAGAGTCAGTATGGTTTCTGCTTTTTTGAATCACTTGCTTCCAGTTCAATTAGAGGTGCATTTGATGAATGAAAACTTCATGCCAATGCCTTTATTCTAGATTGCAAAGTAGCTTGGGAAACAAATACCCAGCATTTTTAGCTTCTGTAGTGGAGGTATGGGTCTCTCCAAATACAGGAAGCAGTGTTTAAATGCTGAGAAACCAAAAAGAATAACAAAGGGCCACTTTGGGTCAGATAATTTGACACTCACCAAAAGAAGAAATTTCTCTCTCAAACTACTCAACATTGAAAAGGGAGCATTCAAGATCTTTCTATTGGCCTAGGTGCAGTGGCTTATACTTGTAATCCCAGCACTTTGGGAAGTGATGGGGGTGAATCACTTGAGGTTAGGGGTTTGAGACCAGCCTGGCCAACATGGTGAAACCCTGTCTCTACTAAAAAAGACAAAAATTAGCTGGGTGTGGCAGCATGAGTCTGTAATTCCAGCTACTCGGGAGGCTGAGGCAGGAGAATCGCTTGAACCTCCAATGTGGAGATTGCAGTGAGCTGAGATTATGCCTCTGAACTCCAGCCTGGGGGACAGAGTAAGACTCCTTCTCAAAACAACAATGAAAAAAGATATAGGTATAATCTCAACACCTATAATCTCAACATCTTTGGAAGGCTGAGATGGGCAGATCACTTGAGGCCAGGAGTTCAAGACCAGCCTGGACACCATGGGGAAATCCTGTCTCTACTAGATATATAAAAATTAGCCAGGTATGACGGTGGATGCCTGTATTCCCAGGTGCTTAGGAGGCTGAGGCACAAGAAATCGCTTGAACCCAGGAGGTGGAGGTTGCAGTGAGCCAAGATCACACCACTGCACTCTAGCTTGGGTAACAGAGCAAGACTCTGTCTCCCAAAAAAAGGAGAAAAATACAAGAATTATATCTTGTTTTGTCTTTGTACTCTACTGATATGCTGAACCTAGTGCATTTTCAAGTATTAGATTTTTTTTTTTTTTTTTTTTTTTTGTTGAGACTGAGTTTCGCTCTTGTTACCCAGGCTGGAGTGCAATGGTACGATCTCGGCTCACCACAACCTCTGCCTCCTGGGTTCAAGCAATTCTCCTGCCTCAGCCTCCTGAGTAGCTGGGACTACAGGCGCCCATCACCATGCCCAGCTAATTTTTGTATTTTTAGTAGAGATGGGGTTTCACCTTGTTGACCAGGATGGTCTCGATCTCTTGACCTTGTGATCCACCTGCCTCGGCCTCCCAAAGTGCTGGGATTATAGGTGTGAGCCATCGCACCCGGCTCAAGTATTAGATTTTTATACAGATTAAATTAAAAAATATATCTCATATATTAAAATGTTTGAAAAATAATAGAGCCATAAAAGAAAATAATAAAAACAGCCTCTTTTAAAAGTTTTATTCTTAATATTTGTTGGTACAACATGCTAAACCCTCTGGGTTTATTTTGTTTTGCTTTAAGTAGAATCAATGATGGTCCCATCTCTTCGCAGGAAATTGGGTTCAGTGAGGGGCCGCTGCAGCCACACACAGTCCTTAAGTGGCAGTTCATTTCTAACTCGGAGCCTCCAGCCATCACACTAATCCTGGCAATATGAGAGTGAGAGAGCCAGATCAAAGCCCATTTGGAGAAAAAAAGAAAATAATTCCAAACTGCTCCTTTGATGTCCCATTAGGCCATTAATATACATCACATCTGTTTAATTTAAAACTTCTGCCCAGTGCTGGTATGAGTTAATTGCACACCTCTCAAGACCCAGCATTAAGTTACTGTGTGCTTGGATAGGAAACATGATTTGTGCAGTAGTTAATGATGGGGTTTAGAGTCAAGTCCATAGTCACGCATTCTCTGTTCTCTCCACCAGCCTGACTGCATGCTCCTCATAAATAACATTTTCAGTGGATGAGGGGACCGTAAATCTGTCCAGAGGTGGGACACCCTGTTCTGTTCTCTTCCTAAAGACACTGCCTTTTGATTCCCTAGAGGATAATGAGAGGTTGGAAAGTAAGTATCTTCTCTCTCAGTGGCCTATAGTCATTTCCATCTTGCCTTATTCTCTGTTATGGAATATGGGGGAGGTTGTTAGGTTCTTGACAATATCTCTAACATATAACCATAATTTAGATTATTATTTCTATTCCTCTTCCAAGCATTTTAGAGCATGGTCCTGTTTTTTGATTATAGAATGTTTTACTTTAGAGTTTTTTTTTTTTTATCAAGCTTTGAAGACACAAAGCTTTAAAATTGTATAAAGTATGCTGGGTGCAGTGGTTGACGCCTGTAATCCCAGCACTTTGGGAGGCCGAGGCAGGTGGATCACTTGATGAGTGATGGCAGCCTGGCCAACATGGCAAAACTCTGTCTCTACTAAAAATAGAAAAATTATCTGGGTGTGGTGGTATGGGCCTGTAGTCCCAGCTACTCCAGAGGCTGAGGCAGGAGAATCACTTGAACCTAGGAGGTGGAGGTTGCAGTGAGTTGAGATCATGCCACTGCACTCCAGCCTGGGCAACAGAATGAGACTCTGTCTCAAAAAAAGGACATAAAATAGCCTCATCAACTATGTTTAATTTTATCCAATGTGGAAAATACCATATCAGCCTTAGCAGATTTTAGAAAACAGCTCCTGCTTTTATCTCTTGTCTTTATAGTACAGCAGGAGAAGCAGGTCTGTATTCATGGAAAGAAACTGGAAGAAGTAACTGCAGGTGCTAGAGAGGGAAGAGAGCCATGCAAACAGGTGAGCTGGGAGTACAGGTGCAGAATGGGAGAGACCGGTGTGCATGTGTGTCCATGGATTAGCACTCTCAGGAAAGGGACTCCAATATGAGAAAACCAGCATGGTCTAAAACCATGGGCCTTGTGAACAGCACTTAGGTATCTCTGTACAAACTTTTTTTAAAAAGAAAGAAAAAGTTCATAAGGGTTTAGGACTCTTCTTACAGTCCTGAAGTGCAGCCTAAGAAGAGAGGCAACCTTTAAAAGGGGATGCAGGCCAGGCATGGTGGCTCATGCCTGTAATCCCAGCATTTTGGGAATCTGAGGTGGGCAAATCATTTAAGGTCAGGAGTGCAAGACCAGCCTGGCCAACATGGCAAAACCCCGTCTCTTCTGAAAATACAAAAATTAGCCAGGTGTGGTGGTATGCACCTGTAGTCCCACATATTGGCAGGGCTGAGGCATGCGAATTGATAGAACCCGGGAGGCAGAGTTGCTGTGAGTGCCACTGCACTCCAGCCTGGGTGACAGAGTAAGACTCCATCTCAAAAAAAAAAAAAAAAGAGGAATGTAAGTAAGCTTTAGTTGACCCTGTTTTAGAGTTAGCCAACCTGGGAGACGAATGGAAGGCCTAGGGAAGAACCAGAATGATAAAGACCATAACACAGGTCAAGGTTAGCTAGTTTTCCTCAAGGTCAGTGAGCTGTGACTAATGTCAACATATTAGGTTAGAGAGTATCTTAAACTTCCACCAAACAATCCTGAAGAAAAGGAAGTGAATATTTATCCTGAGGGTGAGCGGGCTATCGGAGAGATGATGCTGGTACTGCAAACAAAAATTTCATCCAAATTTCCTGTTTGATCTTAAAAATTCATACAAATGTTGCATTTTGTTTGGTTTTTAATATAAAATATTTTAGACTAGTCACCATTCAGCAAAATTGATCCTCCAAAAAAAACCTGCATCCCTGTTAGTCTATGACTTTGCAAAGTCTGTAGGCCATTGCTATGGGAATCTCTGAGGGGGCTGTACTGTCTGTCATTTGAGACACACATGAACAGCAATTAGCTCATTTCCAAATGTTGTATATGAAAATATTGTGACTTTCGTAAAGTGTATTCATCCATTTAAACAAGTATTTTAATAACCTGCAGAATCCCAGGGAATATAAAGTTAAATTTTGGCCTGTTCTGTTCTCAGTTGAGTAGATGAGGCTTTGCATGACTCCTTTGCTGCAGGAGATGCTTAGTTCAATCAGAGGCATTGCTCATTCTAAAATTTGATCCAAATCTAGAGTTAGTGTTAAATGACACCATATGTTTCCTCTGGTTAAATAAGGTCAATAATTCATGTTCCTTTTTGTGTCAGAAAACTGAGATATTTTAGTCTATTCATGTTGAAAGAACACTAATTGTGAATTTAAAAAAACATGGAGAGGGAGTATGGCCCTAAGTCTGTACTTGGCCTGACTGCTCATCTTGTCTTCAGAATTCTGGGGTATATGAGGTGTTACTATAAAGATACAAGTCTGCTTTTTAAAAAATCTTATTTTATTTATTTTGTTTTTAGAGATAGGAGCTCCCTGTGTTGTCCAGACAGGTCTCCTGGGCTCAAGGGATCCTCCCACTTTGGCCTCCCAAAATGCTGTGAGCCAGTGTGCCCTACCACAAGTCTGCTTTGCTTTCTTTCTTTCCTTTTTTTCTTTTTAAACTTACCTTATTTAAAAAAACAAAATAGAGACAGGGGGTCTCACTTTGTTGCGCAGGCTGCTCTCAAACTCCTAGGCTCAAGCAATCCACCTACCTCCACCTCCCAAAGTTCTGGGAATACAGGTATAAGCCACCATGCCCATCTTGCTTTCCTTATGGCCTAAAGTAAGGAAAATAAAATACTTTGAGAAATGATGACATTGTTAAATAAACATTAACAAGAAAAGACAATACTCACTTGAATATACAAAATTTTAAAATCATCAGTACCTAAATGAATGTCAGACTTAAGCACAAATTCCTTCCTTCAAAAAATGAAAAATCATACTCAGGCCTCTTTGATCATTAAAATGATCTCAAACTCCCTATACTATCCAATAATTATTTTGTATGAAAATATGTGGAAGATGAGGGAATTGATAAAGATAAACATTTCTTAATTGAATATAAACAATTTAAGAGTTCCAGAATTCCCTGAGTAAATTATATCTACATATGTGTGGGTTAAACCTGGCAGAAAAAAGATGGTAGGTGCAAAATGCAGTTATTTGCTTAAAAAATCTTTCTGCGTGAGTAGCTCCAATGTATAAAAGATCAAAAGAAGAACGTTTTACCTGCTTGTTTCCAATGCCTCCAACTTACCTGAATGGAAGTTCTCCTCTGACTTTTTCTGGAACAGTCCCTCATAAGTCAAGGAGACAGTTTACAAGCTGGAAGGTTTCCCTTCATAACTGCGAAGGGAACTTCTTCACCCCACATCATGGTTCAATGTGTCAGGTACTGACAGAGAAGGATAGAATGTCTCTGACTTAAGGAATTCATAATCTAACAGGGGAGAAGGACAAATAAATAGGTAAGTTAAAAAATGTCAAGTTCCCTGTCAAGCTAGAAAAGTGTAGGGTGTCTTGGAGAACAGAAGAGGGTGTCCAGAAAGTCAAATGCAGAGCAGATACAGAAGCCAGGAGTTGGGGTCCAAAATGCACAGATGGATGTCCTGATCAGATCTCCAGAATCCTACAGAGAACTTGCTTCACACAGGGTGGGTCAGTTTCAACCCATGGGAATGAACAAAGACGGGGAGAGCATGGAGAGCAGCTTCCAGAGCAGAGGGAGGAAAACATTCCCCAAGGAAATACTAGATTCCTGAAATATGTCCAGCCCTTGTGGAAAAGATGTAGTTCGGGCTGCAATTCAAGTAAACTTCGGAGAAGCTTCAAAAGCTCCGACTTGGCAATTCAAATCAAAGGGCTCTTCCAAGCTCTTCCTATTCAACTGCAACTTCTAAGGCAAAGTCATTGTTTATAGCCTGGCGGAGTTGGAAGAGTCTCCAAAAACACAACTTGCCTTGACAGTTGGAGTTTATAACCACCCTCGGACTTTAATGAGAGGCAAGACTGAGAAGCTTCCAGAACCACGGCCTGCTTGGCTTCTGCGAGGCTAGGGGGAACAGCGGGTCCTAGATTTGGGACGACCCCTCTGCGGTGAACACCTCCCCCTCGTTCTCGTGTGCCACGCCTCCAGGCCACCTGGAGCTGAAGTTTCGCTGCTTTCCACGGCATTTCCGGAATGCTGGGGCATGCCCTGTCAATCCTGCACGCCCTGCGGCCCCGCTGCGCTCTCCACGGGGGCGGGGCTCGGAGTAGGCGGGGTACGGGGTGGGCGGGGCTCCAGGCAGGGTGGGTGGGGCCTCTGCATGAAAACCTGCCTGTACTTTGGGCCAGAGCTTGGATCGCCGCCCAGCCAGCTCCAGCAGCCCCAACCAACCCCCGCACTCAGAAGGCAGCGCCGCTCGGCTGCTGCAGAGGGCATTGCGGCGACTTGGTGACAATTTTGTACTGCCTGCTGTTTATACCTTGCTCAAGTGACTGGACTCTTGAGATTCAGTTTCCTTATTCACAAGATGGGGTTGATGATTGTTAAATTTCACAGCTGTTTGAGTATCTATATTGTTGATGTGCCAAGCATTGACAGATTCTCATAAGTACTCGTTTCTTTCCTTTTTCTTTCCAAATTCAGTCTGATTTGGCAAATAGCTACCAAGGGTTTACTTGTTTCTAATCACTGGGGATTTAATGGCAAAATAGCCCTCAAGAAGGTTATTGTCTAGTGTAGAAGACTGACAGTTAAACGGGCAGTGGGAAGTGCTGCTAGGGCGGAATTGCTGGGTGTTGACTAGGTAGAGGGGGCTGTGGAGGAAGAGCACGTGTCAGAGAGGTGGGATGAGAGCAAGGACACGGAGAAGCTGGTAGAACAGATCCTCTGGAAAGGTAAAGCTGGATCATGGGGCCAGATCATGAAAGAATTTCCAAGTTATAAAATTCTAATGGCTATAGATTTTTATCTTGAAGCAGAGAGGAAACATTGAAGTATCTTAAGCAAGAGAATTATGTGATGTAATTTGGATTTTCAAAAGATTCCTCTGGATAGAGATCAAATAGATGCAAGGCAC
This sequence comes from Callithrix jacchus, assembly GCF_049354715.1. NCBI lineage: Eukaryota > Metazoa > Chordata > Mammalia > Primates > Cebidae > Callithrix > Callithrix jacchus. Next base: position 37,382,518 of record NC_133511.1, on the reverse strand, counting down.
AGTTTAGCTCCTAAGCTCATTATTAGCAGCTTCATTTGAGGGTCACATAAAGAATTCCACTAGAGTCTAAAGTAGTTGGAATTTTTCAGGTCAGGCCATGTAATTCTGAATTCTCAGAAATGACTAGAAGGTTTGGTTAGTTTTTTCTCTATAACTGGAACTGAGTTGGGTTTTAATATCCCCTCTATAAGCCAGGCTTGATTCCAAACCAAATTGTATTACTCAGTTGGAAAAATAAAACTTTTTTACCTACATTACTCAACTGCCTTTTTGTAAACTTGCTTTCTCACTAACCTCCACGTGCCCAGCTTCTGGGATCCAGAAGCCAGGAGGCAATGAAAAGTGTTATCAGGTTTGCCTAAGACCAGCGCCTCCCTAAAGATGTTCTGGAGACAGAGCTTAATCAGGTGGAGTTGGGCAGGGCTGAGGTTTCAGGCTCAGGCTTGCAGGCTGGTTTGGGGTATTAAAAGCCTAAACAAGTTAGTTGGGTTGTTCTTCTCCCTTCAGTTCCTGTTAGGTGATATGTGAATTGGTTATGTTTTTATTTTAATGATTCACCCTTGAACATTGCTTTTGAAACAGCAGTTTGCAGGATTAGCGAATAACCATGCTGTCATCCCTATTTAAACCCAGTGAACAGTGATTTAATCTCAGATGTGCTCAGTGTAGGCTTCAGGTTCTGTCTGTCTACCCCTATCATTGCATGGGACGGGTGACTGAGCTGGTTTGGGGATGAGTTAATTGGCTCCTCATCAGAGTTCCTCCAGGTGGGCAAGTTTTAAAAGAGTGAGTCTTGTCAGCACCAACTCCTTTTATGTGTGTGGTTGTATGAGGCAGAATGCAGGTCTGGAATTTAGGCCCGAATTGCTCCTAATTTGTTTAGTGATTTGGAATTGCTCTTTCCATTCTCTGAGGCTTAGTTATAAAATGAGAGTTTGGTAAAATACTGGAAGTTTCCTTCGAGTTCTAGTGGGGTCCTGGTTATCAGCAGTCAATGTCAAATCCCTTGTGTGAAGATTTAAAGGCATAATGTGAAACTATAAATATCCTCAAATACTCCTCTGGGTCTACATCTTTGCCTCTCAAACAGTCTCTTTGTCATCGCAAATTGATTTCTAAATGAAATTGTAAATATTGACAAATATACAGGATTACCTCAAGCTGATGACAGTAATAACGGAGATAGCAAACTCTGTACAAACGAGGATCTTGCTAGGGAAAGCTGAAGTACCTAAAAGCTAAAGAAAAAAAGAAATCAACAAGAATGATGACAAGGTAAGGGCTTTAAAAGAGAATGATTAGATTAGCAAAGGATTAATAGAGACATTTAGAAAAAAAATGGCAAAGCCTATTTACATTTTAATAAAAATGACAAGTCAAACATAGTGAAAAATATCTGAAAAGTGATGTCAATATAAAAGAGTAAATACTTGATCTATTGGAATTATACATATATACTTGTTTTATAATTTCATTGTGTTTTTCAAAATGAAATCCAAACTTTTTTCTATGATATTTTGGCTTCCCCTTAGTGTCCATTTTAAATGGCTTTTTGGGAAATCACTATTTCCTGTATTTATTAATCTTCAATTTGTTTTAAGAGGGACGTAAGAGGTCTAACATTCTGTATTGAATACCAGTATAATCTAAACACTGTTGCCAAAGAAATCCATTTTTTAATACCTCTCATGCTTCTAATTTAAAAATATATTTTGCCTATTAATTGGCTTTTTTTTTTTCTTTGAGATGGAGTTTCACTCTTGTCACCCAGGCTGGAGTGCAATGACACAATCTCGGCTCACTGCAACTTCAGCCTCCTGGGTTCAAGGGATTCTCTTGCCTCAGCCTCCCAAGTATCTGGGATTACAGGCATGTGCCGCCACACCTGGCTAATTTCTGTATTTTTAATAGAGACAGGGTGTCACCATGTTGGCCAGGCTGGTCTCAAACTCCTGACCTCCTGAGGGTGATCCACCCACCTTGGCTTCCCAAAGTGCTAGGGTTATAGGCATGAGCCACTGAGCCTGTCCTAATTGGCATTTTTAAGAGTAGTAGCTTTCCCCAAATTAAATAAATAGTATATATATTATTCATTTTATAAATTATATGTTTGAATTACATGTAAATTTTATACATGTTATATACTGGATGTATGACAATCATGGATACATGACTATATAACAATTTCATATACTTTTTTTCTTTCTAATTTTATTTAGGTTTGGGGGTACATGTGTGGGTTGTTACATGAGTAAATTGCGTGTTGCGGGGGTTTAATGTACAGATTATTTTTCTTTTTTTTTTTTTTTGATGCAGAGTTTCGCTCTTGTTGCACAGGCTAGAGTGCAATGGTGCGATCTTGGCTCACCACAACCTCTGCCTCCCAGGTTAAAGCAATTCTCCTGCCTCAGCTTCCTAAGTAGCTGGGATTACAGGCATGTGCCACCACACCTGCCTAATTTTGTATTTTTAGTAGAGATGAGGTTTCTCCATGTTGGTCAGGCTGGTCTCGATCTCCCAACCTCAGGTGAGGCACCCACCTGAGCCTCCCAAAGTGCTGGGATTACAGGCGTGAGCCACTGCACTGGCAGTATACAAAGTATTTCATCACTCAGGTAATGAGCATAGTATCTGATAGGGAGTTATTTGGTCATCACCCTCCTCTACCTTCCACCCACAACCTATTATTCCCTTCCTTGTGTCTATGTGTATTCAGTGTTTCGCTCCCACTTATAAGTGAGAATATGGGGCATATACTTATTTCTGTTTAGTATCACAAACAGTGGCTATAATCATAGCTTAAAGTGTTCCTCTTACCTAAACCATCTTCAGTGTTGAACATTGTAGGATTGGAGCAGGGAAAAGGCTTCCAGGATAGATGGACACCCAGGGTTTCAGACATGGGATCGAAGCTGTGGAGGAGCGGGAGGGTATGACAATAAAACTCAGAGAATAATAGCTGTGATTGGCCTATTGAGCAAAGGTCTGAGTAAATCTTTTCAAGTCCAGAGAGGAAAGAGGAGTAGAAGGCATTCTTAATTTATGCCCAGCCTACCACAGTATTGGTTTGGGAACTGGTTCAGGTCTGAGTAACAGTGAGAAGAGGGAGCATAGGAGAATAGGAAAAGCATCAGGTTTGAGTTGGTGGGGAATATATGATAAGGAGTGACATCCAATTCCCTGGCATGCTCAGGGGAACTAAATTTATGAGTTTATGCCAACAATTCTTTTTTTTTTTTTCCCCTAGATGGAGTCTCGCTCTGTCAGCTAGGCTGGAGTACAGTGGCATAATCTTGGCCCACTGCAACCTCTGCTTCTCGGGTTCAAGTGATTCTCCTACCTCTGCCTCCCAAGTAGCTGGGATTACAGGCACATGCCACCATACCCAGCTAATTTTTTATATTTTTGGTAGAGACAGCATTTCGCCTTGTTGGTCAGGCTGGTCTCGAACTCCTGACCTCAAGTGATCTGCCCGCCTTGGCCTCCCAAAGTGCTGGGATTACAGGCATGGGCCACTGCACCCGGCTGTCAGCAAATTTTTTTCTTTCATCTTTCTTTTTTGTCTAGATATGTTTTCTCTTTTCCTTTATCAGTGACTCACAGGCATCTCTTTCACAGTACTCATGAAACTAGCATATTTAGGCCCAGTGTGGTGGCCAGTGCCTGTAATCCCAGCTACTTGGGTGTTTCAAACCACCATTTTCCCAATGACCCAAGCTAGAACTGTGACGTTATCCATGATTCTTACCTCTACCTTGCCCCTTCCATCCAATCATTGTTTCAATATGTATTTATTAAGGCTCCAGTAAGTGCCAAGCACTGTTTCTGGATGTGGAAGGATAGAACGGTGAACCAAAGTCTTCACCCTAACACAACTCACATTCTATCTCATTCTAGTGAGGGACACAGTCAACCTATGCAGATATAGATTTTATTGTCAGATATCCACAAGTGCTATACAGAAAGGGTACTATAAATAAGGGTGCTATAAGCAAGTGCTATAAGTAAGGGTAAGGAGATGAAGAGTGGGGAGCTATTTTAGGAAATCAGACCATATCTGTTAATTTCATCTCCTAGAAGTCTCCATACCACGTCTTTCCATTCCACTGAGATTATCAAGGCACTTCATCATCCCATCTGGATGGTTCTAACCATCTCACGCCCTTCACTACCTCGAGTCCTAAATCATTGGAACCATATATGATATCGCTATAGCCCTGCTCAAAATACTTCAGTGGTGACATATCCCACAGAGGATAAGGCCTAAACATCTCTACACTTTTGGCTGGTAACCTTTCTTCCTATTTCACTGAATGAATAGAAGCAATCAGAAAAGAATGTTTGCATCCTCCTGATACTATGAGTACCCATCTTCCTGCAGTTTTTACCCATATGCTCTGCCTTTTTCTGTGCTTTTAGGCATGCACTGTTTACATCCTAAAATCAACACCTGCCCTTGCATTCTAGGTCTCATCCTTTCAAATGCCTAAGGAAGTCACTCTATCAGTTTCCACTTTCTCTTCTGCATGATCAAATTTCCTCTACAGGAACATTTCCATCACAAACGTATTATTTCTAGCACTATAAAATTCCTCTGTTGATCCTCTTCTCCCTTAGTTACAGCCTCATTTCTCCTATCACCAAGGCTCGATGTTCAGCCCTCTTGTCTCTTGTACACTTACTTAGTTTCTTCCTGATGTCACCCAGTCTCATGGCTTTAAACTCCACTTACCAATTTATGCTGATATCTCTTTTATCTTCAGCCCAAAACTCCCCCTTGAACTATCGACTTGTATATCTGGCTGCTCTACAAAGCCTTGTCCTCTCTTCTTTACATCTCAGTCATGATAATGCCATCTTTCCTAGATTCTGAAACCAAAAACCTTGGAGTCGATCCTGAAGGTCTTTCTTTTATGTCCAGCCCTCACATTCAAGTATTTCCTCAAATGTCATCTTCTCAGTGAGTCTTTCCTGTCTGCTGTATTTTATTTTATTATTTATTTATTTTGAAATGGAGTCTTGTTCTGTCACCCAAACTGGAGTGCAGTGGTGTGATCTTGGCTTACTGCAACCTCTGCCTTCCTGGCTGAGGTGGTTCTCCCACCTCAGCTTCCCGAGTAGCTGGGATTACAGGTACATGCCACTACACCCAGATAATTTTTGTATTTTTAGTAGAGGCATGGTTTCACCATGTTGATGAGGCTGGTCTCGAACTCCTGACCTCATGTGATCTGCCCAACTTGGCCTCCCAAAGTGCTGGGATTACAGGTGTGAGCCACCAAGCCCAGCCCTGTTTGCTGTATTTCAAATGGCAACTCAAGCACTGTCTGTCACCCTTCCCTGATTTATTCTTCTCCATAGCATTAATTTCCATCTTCCATTGAGAATGTCACAAATGTATGCCATTTGTCTATGGATAAGATACTGTTTTTGGTTTAACATCTTGGCTAGGGAGGAGGGAAGGGCAGTTTCAGGAGCTTCCCCTAGGATACCACTTTAGTGGATAATTCTTACCTCATTGGCTACCAACTCCATGTGGGTTTCTACTGAATATGTCTATTCTAGTAACATATAGGGAGTAGGGAAATGGACACTGGAATGGCCATGCAGAGCCAGTGGACCCACTACAAGTTAAACTCCATTTATTATTTTATTGTCAAATGCTTCACTCTATAAGGAGACTCATGATATTGCTTTGAGTCTCTATCAATTTCAAATCAGATTGGCATCCAGTGGTTCTTGAAATACCCCTTCTCCAGTGTGCAGCTATTTGAGCACATGGCCACTTGTCTCTTGGGCTGGGAGAATCTTCACCAGGTATACTTGTCATGGTGTTGCAGGGCCCTTCCTCTTGGAGACCTGCCCTCTCTTTTAGTCAGTGGGTTCCAAGTTGAAAAACTGGCTCAAGGTTCAGAAACGGGGCCAGGCATGGTGGCTCATGCCTGTAATCCCAGTCCTTTAGGAGGCCGAGGCAGGTGGATCACCTGAGGTCAGGAGTTTGAGACCAGCCTGGCCAACATGGTAAAACCCTGTCTCTACCAAAAATACAAAAATTAGCCAGGTGTGGTGGCAGGCACCTGTAATCCCAGCTACTTGGGAGGCTGAGGTAGGAGAAGCACTTGAACCTGGAAGGCGGAGGTTGCAGTGAGCCGAGATTATGTCACTGAACTCAGAGTGAGACTCTATCTCAGAAAAAAACAAAAGGTTGAGAAACTTGAAAAAGGTTTGTGACTTTTTATTGAGCAAATTGCCCTCAGCCTCCTGTTTATCCATCCTTGATTTCTTTGGATTGTATAGCTTGAGTTCACCCTTGCTGGCTGCCCACCTTGCTGGCAGCTGTGTGGAGGCTGAGTTCTATTAACCATCTCCATAACTCTGTGGGTCAGTCTTCCCTGAGTGCTCCTCTGATCATGCCATTCATTACAATAACTCCATATACCCACCTTTTAATAGTTAAGCCCTTCCACCTGGCCTCTGCTTAGGGTGCTAACACCTTGCGGCTGTTAATGACCTCTATTCTATAATGATGCCTCCTGCTAGCAGCCCTGGCCTAGAGAGAAAAGCCACCACTGATCTTATTGCTGATAGTCTTCATCCACTTGGGCTACTACAAAAAACTCCCTGAGACTGGGTAATTTATAACAAATAGACATTTATTTCTCCCAGTTCTGGAGGCTGGGAAGTCCAAGATCAAGGTGCCAACAGATTTGGTTGTCTGGTGAGGATGCATCCTCCAGAAGGGCAGAACGCGGTACCTCACGTGGCAGAACTGAAGAGCAAGGTAAGGTAACGCTGTGTGAAGCTTCTTTCGTAAGAGACTTAATCTCTCATGAGGGAGGAGCCCTCATGGCCTGATCACTGCTTAAAGTCCTCACTGCTTGACACTATCACACTGGTAACACTTGAATTCTGGAGGGGACACATTTAAACCATAGCAGTGATACTGGCGCCACTCTCATCAGCACATTCTTTATTGCTTTGGAAATTTATAAATCCGCTGGGTAAATGGCCCTGCCATGGAGCATAGTCCTCTGATGGTTTCTTTTGGCCTTATATCCTTACTTGCACGCTAATTTCTCTGAGCCTTTTTTTTTTGAGACAGAGTCTCGCTGTGTCACCCAGGCTGGAGTGCAGTAGCACAGTCTTGGCTTACTGCAACCTCTCCCTCCTGGGTTCAAGTGATTCTTGTGCCTCACATGTGCCACCACTCCTGGCTAATTTTTATATTTTTGGTAGAGATGGGGTTTCACTATGTTGGCCAGGCTGGTCTCAAACTCCTGGCCTCCAGTGATCTGCCTGCCTCTGCCTCCCAAGTGCTAGAATTACAGGTATGAGCCACTGCACCTGGCCTCTCTGAGCCTTTTAATACCTTCTGCTTTTTAGCATGTCCACCTCACTTAGTGTGGGCTTTCACTTTTCCCTGCTTCTAGGAGCTATCCTAGTAGCTTATATGCAACACTTTTAGGGTCTTTTCCAGGGTGTTAAATCCTGTATTCTGCTCTGAGTTGATAAACTCTAACTTTCCCTTCTTCATTATCCTATCCCTTATCCTTTCATGTTTCACTCTTCTTAATCTAATTCTGTGCATAATCTCCTGGCTCCTGCCTGTACTTGCTGGCTGGGACCTGCAGCCTCTTTGTAGCTGTTCCTTTCCTTCCTTATCAGACCCAGCATGACCCCATCTGGGTTATATTGTGACTTAACCTAGTTATTAGCCTTGGGGCCAGCAGGTTCTGTGAGGACTGATCTTGTAGTGGGACAGGATATTTTGCAGTATGTAAAAATGCCTAACTATTAATTGTCATATGATTAAGCCAAGATCTATCTTCCAGAGAACGCTGAAGTTTTAAGCTATAAACAGTGTATATAATTAAAGTTCCCTCTCCTAAGACTGTTTTGGGCACTGATGACATTTTTTTCCCCTTTTTTTAACCTAAAGGCAATGGAAGACTTTTCTTCCAAGTAGTTACCTCTGCTTTTACCTGTTTCTACCTGACTTTCATTTCCCATATCATCATCCATTTGTTCTCACAGTATGAATGTTGTGGTTTCCTGTCATCATGTACTTTTTCTTATTGACTAGAAATGGATAGCTTGTGGACTTAATGGCAGGCAAGGAAAGCACTGTGAAAGTTGATCTCTGTTGCTACTAACTAGCATATTGGTAGTAATCACTTAATAGGAGCAGAAAAGTACAAATTGTATTTGATGCAGCATAGTGGTCATTTCTTCAGATACATAACATTGCTTGTTTGTCCTTATTGTGAAGTTAACTGAGACTGGCACCCACGTTGTTTCAAGCCCTGGCTCACCACACCACATCCCTCAGCCTAGCCAGTTTCAAACTACAAATGGGCTGTGTTCCAAAAAGGCGGTTGAAAAGCAGCTTAAGACTCAAATCACTTTTTCCATGGAAACAATGCAGTAAGTAAAAAGTCCAATCAACTGGCTGGTCCTCCCAAGTCTATTCAGCACACAACATGGCTGAAATTGGGCTGGCGGGAGTAGTATTCTACCTGGCGTCCTCCTCTGCCTATACCTCTAATCCCACCTGCTCTCCACACAGCAGCCACCAGTGATCTTTCTAAAGTATAAGCATCATTATTTGACTCAGTGCTTAAAATGCATCCCAGAAACCTGCATCAAATCACGTCTCAATTCTATGCCTTAAACACTTCTCTTAGAACACTTAATGTGTTCTCCCCACTGCTGTGATCTTAGCACAGGCCGTGATCTATTCTTACCCAGACTATGAGAATAGTCTCCTAACAGTTCTCCCTTGTCTAATCACATCACCTTCCCATGTGTCCATCATGCTGCTGCCAAACTCTGGAACTTGTCAGGCCTGACCTCTCAGTCCTGTCACAACTCACTTTTAGAGCCTCGTTTGCCTTCACACTGACTCATATACTTCTGCACATTGTTTTTTTCTTTACTTGGTATTTCCTGAGAAATTCATGATCAAAGCTGTATGTCAGATTCTCTAGGAAGTCTTTCCCCACAGCCAAAAAGAGGAAGTCACTCATTCCCCATTGCTTCCACAGCACTTTCAATATTACCCACCATGTGCTAGGTGCGATGGATTATTAATTGGAATATCTAGGCGACAAATTCCCGCAGCCTGCTCTCAAGTTGCTTACCATAGACAGAAAAAGAAATCGCTAGTTAGAAACCATTGTGAGGGCCGAGCAAGGTGGCTCATGCTTCTATTCCTGGGACTTTGGGATGATGAGGCAGGTGGATCATCTGAGGTCAGGAGTTCAGGCCAGCCTGGCCAACATGGCAGAACCCTGTATCTACTAAAAATATAAAAAATTAGTTGGGTGTGGGGCGTGGTGGCAGGTGCCTGTAATCCCAGCTATTTTGGAGGCTGAGGCAGAGAATCACTTGAATCTGCGAGGCAAAGGTTGCAGTGAGCCATGATTGTGCCACTGCACTCCAGCCTGGGCAACAGAGACAGAGTGAGACTGTCTAAAAAAAGAAAAAAGGAACCATTGAGAGAAATACTTTAGATAGGCACATCTTGAGTGTTGCAGATCCAAGGACTTTTACTTACCTAAGGGATCTGGAAATCATTAAAGAGGTGGTGGTTATTTGAGTTGACATGTGAAGGATGACTAGAGCTTCATGGGATATTCCAAGGGCACATACAAGTAGAGAGAAGAGTAGTCAGCTTTCCACATTCATGGGTTCTGCACTTGTGGATTCAACCACCTGCAGATAGAAAATATTTGGAAAAAAAGCATATCCATACCGAACATGTACCAACTTTTTTCTCTTTCTTTCTTCTCTCTCTCTTTCTTTTCTTTCATTCTTGAGACAGAGTCTTGCTCTATTGTCCAGGCTGGAGTACAGTCTGCCTTCTGGGTTTAAGCTGTTCTCCTGCCTCAGCCTCCTTAGTTGGGAGTACAGGCATGCACTGCCACTCCTGGCTAATTTTGTACTTTTAGTAGAAATGGGGTGTCACCATGTTGGCCAGGCTGGTCTCGACATCTTGACCTCAAGTGATTCACCTTCCTTGGCCTCCCAAAGTGCTGAGTTTACTAGTGTGAGCCACTGCGCCTAGCCTTTCTTTTTATTATTTTTAAAATAGTATAGCAACAATTTACATAGTATTTAAATTGTAGTATGTATTATAAGTAATCTATAAATTATTTAAAGTATACAAGAGAGGCCAGGCACAATGGCTCATGCCTGTCATCTCAGCACTTTGGGAGGCCGAGGCAGGTAGATCACTTGAGGTCAGAAGTTCGAGACCAGCACGACCAACCTGGTGAAACCCTGTCTCTACTGAAACATACAAAAATTAGCCAGTCATGGTGACACATGCCTGTAGTCTCAGCTACTGGGGAGGCTGAGTCACAAGAATTGCTTGAACCCAGGAGCAGAGGTTGCAGTGAGCTGAGATCGTGCCACTGCACTCTAGTCTGTGTGACAGAGTGAGACCCTGTCTCACAAAAACTTTAAAAAAAAGTATACAAGAGGATGTGTGTAGGTTATATGCAAATACTATACCATTTTATATAAGGAACTTGAGCATCCTTGGATTTTGGTATCTGTGGAGAGTCCTGAAACCCCCATGGATACCAAGAGACAACTGTATTTGCAAAGGCAGAGAGGCTTGGGAAGGTTTGGCATCTTTGGATAATTAAAAATAATTTTGTATGGCTGTAGGACAAGGTGTGTTTGATAAAGCAGTGGAAACCAGGCAAGGAGGATCATTAAAGGCCTTACCAGCCCATATATGAAGTTTGATTTTATTTTATATAAATGTCTATTACAGAGCTAAGGATTCCTGGTCATTCCATCTTCATATCCCCTCCGGCATCTAACATTATGTCTGGAACACAGTAGGCCTTCTCTTTACGCTTTCTAAACTGATTTAAAACAGTTTTTGTCATCACTAAGTGATAAAATCTGGGAAAATAGAGTTAAAACTAAAGTTAAATCTAATAAAATTTGCAAACAAATTTCTTATTTCCATGTTTGTTTTCATCATTTTAATACCTAAACCAACCCAGATATACAAGAAAATGAGCTATTACTTTTTCACTTTAATTTTTTGTTTCTCTACGGTGTAAACATTTTAAAAATCAAGTTCATATATGTTTCCAATTTAAAAAAGAGTTTATGTTTTGTTAATTTTTTTAAAAAACCGAGGCCTAACTATTGAAGGTTAAAAATGATTTCCTCATTAACTTCCATTCCCTCTGAGATTTATTGCATAGTAAATTAGTTAATTGCAAACCTTCTAACAATGTTTTACTCCATTATAGATTACTTTGGAAAAACAAATTTGATTTTTCCCTCTTGAACAATGAGTGGTTTATTTTAAAGTAGGCAAAAGGTAATGTGAAGGAAAAAAAAAAAAACCCAGCTTCACAGATGTATAGTTTTAAGTTTGCCAAGTACTTGGTGAAGGGTTACACTAACTTCAAACGGTTGGAAAGTATAATGTAATGTGAGAACTGGAAGGTCTTGTTTCTCTTTCAGCTCCCTCTCTCACCCAGTCCCCTGCAAACCATCGGCATAAAGAGCAAAGTTTCAGAAATCACCTCCCCTAGTGGAGAGCAAATGAACAAAAAGGAAAAGAGAGATGCGATACATTGCACGTGCTCTGTTATATTTGCAAGCGGGCTACATTGTCCTTGCATAAGAATTATATATTCCCCGAGAGTCTGAGACTCTGTCTGTGCTCTGAATTACTATGTTGCTCAATTCAAGCTACGATCCAAGGCCAATGACAGTGTACTGAGCTATCATTTCTTGGCAGGTTGAATAGTCATGTGTCTATTTTATGTTCCTTATAAAAGTTAGGCAATATAAATTTTGGTGATATGAAAGTTGATATTCCACATAAATTGTCAATTGCTAGTCAAACACTTCAAGCTTTTTTCTTTATTTGTTGGGGCTTTAAAATCTTAGCAGGGAGCTATTTGCGTTTGAAGTGTCTTCCCTAAGCTTTCCATTTCAGACATTGTTTTTTTCCAAAATAGGTCTCAGTGTGTTGGTGTATCCAAAGTGCAGATGATTCCTGTTCGTATTTTGTGGCTCTTCTTGCAGAATGCTATCAGCCCAGATCTAGGGTAGAGGACAGCCTTGATTAGAGCCTCTGCCTGTTACAATGCATGATTCCACCACAGGCAAGCTGTGACCATTTCACCCAATGACAGCATGGCTGTCTTTCCTCATAGGTGAGGGAGGTGACTTCCTATGGGACATGATTTCTGAAGCAGAAGTTTTACCAGAGGTTCCTGGAAGAAAGGCATTACCCACCTGTTGGCTCCCTGAGTATTAACGTGCCAGATGTAAAGCTTCATTCATTCTATTAAAATGCAAATGAACCCAACAGAGTAGTAAAACAGTTTGCTGCTAGAAGATATTTACAACATAGTAAGAGTAAAGCTCTTATTCACCCTGAGCACAGGTTTTAATAAAAAGTGGAAGGGATCACAAGGGTATTGAGATCTCAGCAAGAGAAGGAAAGAGAAAAGGTTGATTTAAAAACAATATTAATAGGGCCAGGTGCGGTGGCTCACGCCTCTAATCCCAGCACTTTGGGAGGCCGAGGCGGGTTGATCACGAGGTCAAGAGATCAAGACCATCCTGGTCAATATGGTGAAACCCCGTCTCTACTAAAAATACAAAAAAAATTGGCTGGGCATGGTGGCGCATGCCTGTCATCCCAGCTACTCGGGAGGCTGAGGCAGGATAATTGCCTGAACCCAGGAGGCAGAGGTTGCCTGAGCCGAGATCGTGCCATTGCACTCTAGTCTGGGTAACAAGAGCGAAACTCCGTCTCAAAAAAACAAAACAAAACAATATTAATAGAAGATATACCATGTAGAGAGAAAAACGCAGGCTGTGCATGTTCAAGATAACTTTCATTACACTTTTGCCTAAGCCAGGGTGAATGCAAATGTTTCAGTTTTAACAGACTGGGTCATTCATTCAAAAAGCATTTATTGAGTGCCTTCTAGAAAAATAATGATAATTAGATTTTTTAAGTTATAGAGAAAATATAAAACCAAAACTAGAGAAATACATGCCAACATTATTCCAATAGTTCCGTTGTCAAAGTATAATTAGAATTTAAGTACAGACTTAAATTCTATTGTTTATCAAGAAGTGATTGTAAAGGAGCTATGTCTAAAAAATGTATCTTTTCAGTGATTTTTAGTCTGAAAAATCTTCTGCCTCAAATACGTTTTGGAACTATGATTTGCAACCACTTTTTTTGGGTGGGTCAAGATATCAGCACTGTGACTTTAAAAAGTGCATCATTAGTATACATTTAAAAAAACTTACCAAACTAAGGCTGGGCGCGGTGGCTCAAGCCTGCAATCCCAGCACTTTGGGAGGCCCAGGCGGGTGGATCACGAGGTCAAGAGATCGAGACCATCCTGGTCAACATGGTGAAACCCCGTCTCTACTAAAAATACAAAAAATTAGCTGGGCATGGTGGCGCACGCCTGTAATCCCAGCTACTCAGGAGGCTGAGGCAGGAGAATTGCCTGAACCCAGGAGGCGGAGGTTGCGGTGAGCCGAGATCATGCCATTGCACTCCAGCCTGGGTAACAAGAGTGAAACTGTCTCAAAAGAAAAAAGAAAAAAAAAAAAAAGTTCCAAAATGAGAAAAAAAAAATAGAATAAATGTATATGTTTAAAGCAGGCATTAGCAGAGTGCAGCCTACAGGTCAAAATTCAGTCTACTGCCTGTTTTTTTTTTTTTTTTTGACTAGAAAGTTAAGCCATTTTTAAATGGCTGGAAAAAAAAATCGAAAGAATAACATTGCATAACACATTAAAAATTGTCTTACATTCAAATTTCAGGGGCCAGGCATAAGGGCTCAAACCAGTAATCCCAGCACTTTGGGAGGGCGTGGTGGGTGAATCACAAGGTCAGGAGTTCAAGACCAGCCTGGCCAACATAATGAAACCCCTCTCTGCTAAAAATGCAAAAATAAGCTGGGCATGGTGGCATGTACCTGTAGTCTCAGCTACTCGGGAGGCTGAGGCAGGAGAATCACTTGAACCCAGGAGGCGGAGGTTGTAGTGAGCTGAGATAGTGCCACGGCACTCCAGCCTGGGCAACAGAGCAAGATTCCATCACAAACAAACAAACAAACAAACAAACAAAAAACAACAAACCCTAACACCCTTCTTCCTAGCATTCCTATTTACGTTTCCTGCATTATTTTGCTTTATAGCATTTATTATTAACACATTCTACATTTTACATATTAAAAAAATTGCATGTCACTCCTCATTAGAATATTAATTAAATCCCAGGGATTTTTGTCCTTGTTTATTGTTGCATGCTGGGACCTAGAAGAGCATATGACTCCATATATTGTAGTCAGCACTTGCTTGTTGTTCGTGTTAGTGGCGGAACCAGGGCTTGTTTACAGACCTGCATTCATGGTCAGGGAAGTGGGCGAGGTAATGGAATGAAAGGGAGATTTTCGCGTCACATGTGTTTGGGTTCAGATTTTAATCCCAGCCTTTAGTAGCTGTTGCATTTTGGACTAGACTTCACCCAGATATGGGTGATATAAACAGGGCATAGGTTTATTTTTATTATTCTTTTGTTATAAAGAGGTCCAGCTTTGATAGAGCAATTCCACAGTCACCAGGGACCCAAGCTTGCCCCATACTCCTTAGAATATGATTTCCAATAGCCAGGCATGGTGGCTCATGCCTGTAATCCCAGCATGGGAGGCTGAGCCTGGAGGATTGCTTGAGCCTAGGAGTTCAAGACCAGTCTGGACAACATGGCAAGACCCCATCTCTACAAAATTAAAAAAACAAAAACTAGGTGAGGGGCAGTGGCTCATGTCTATAATACCAGCACTTTGGGAGGCTGAGGTGGGTGGATCACCTGAGGTCAGGAGTTCCAGACCAGCCTGGCCAGAATGGTGAAACCGTCTCCACTAAAAATAATTAGCCAGGCGTGGTGGCACATACCTGTAATCCCAGCTACTGAGGCAAGAGAATCATTTGAACCTGGGAGGTGGAGGTTCCAGTGAGCCAAGATTGTACCATTGCTCTTCAGCCTGAACGACAAGAGTGAAACTCCATCTCAAAAAAAAACAAAATTAGCCAGGTGTGATGATGTGAGCCTGTATTCCCATCTACTGGGACGACTCAGGTTGGGGGATCACTTGAGCCCAGGAGGTCAAAGCTGAAGTGAGCTGTGATTATGCCGCTGCACTCCAGCTTGGTTGACAGAGTGAGAAAGAGAAAAAAAAAACATGGTTTCCATTCTTAAGTTTTTTCCTGGCTATGGGAGCTGAGTCATGATATCTGTGTTGGGGTGGGAGAAAAAACAGTTTCGTCTGTTGACTCTTCCCCAGTAACTTCTTTTTCTCTCTCCGTGACTATGAGTAGGCTGGAAAATGTAGTAATGAGGGTGGGTAAATTGCCAACCCAAATCAAACTTTCTTCTGTTGGTAAGAAAAAAGGAGAGGGTAGTAATAGGTAGAGAACTAGTAGTCACTGACATGGCAGCTGCCTGACTTGGGCAAATTACGTAATGATACCTACCTTACAGATTGTATTAGTTTTCCAGGGCTGCCATAGCAAATTACTGAAAATTGGGTAGTTTAAAATAATAGAAATTTATTCTCTCACAGTTCAGGGGGCCAGAAATCTAGAATCAAGGAATCAGCATGGTTGCTTGCTTGCCAGGGGCTCTGAGAGGAAAATCACTCCATGCCTCTCCAGGCCTCTGGGGGTTTCTGGCAATCTTTGGCCTACTTTAGCTTGTGGGCCCATCACTCCCATCGGCCTCATCTTCTCTGTGTCTGTGTGTGTTCTTCTGTCTCTTACAGGGACAGTTTCCTTGGGGTTGAGGCCCACCCCACTCCAGGATGATCTCTCCATTCTTACCTTAATCGCATCTGGAATAACCCTATTTCCAAACAATCATATCCTGCGATTCCAGGTAGACATGACTTTTTGTGGGTTATTATTCAGTGCACTACGTAGAGTTATTATGATGATCAAAGATTCTGGGTATAAAGTGCTGGCATGGTCTGTCCTATCAGGAAAATAGATTTTTTTTACTGAGAAGTCAGTATGAAACTGCATGGAAATCACCAAACTCTTTTTAGAAATTATAGCATGAAATGGGGATACCTTTTTTTTTCCTTTTTATACTTGTTTCCTGTAGCTTCTTGCACATGCTGTAGGCATTTAGTTCCATTAACTGAGCTAAGCCTGAGGAATGCATTTGGAGAAAAGTAGGTGCTGGACTTGAGAAATATCATTCATCTGTACTGTGAGGAAGAATGTTAGGAAAATGAGTCAAAGTGCATGTGGCAGGTGCATCTTGCACACCCTGCTCAGAATCGTTCCTCCTGTTCTAGGAACTGCCAACAGCTAGGGCATTCCTAGCAGACTGCCCAGAGGCCCTAGGTGATTGGTCTAAGGATGAATCCTGATCCTGGCCTATCAGATCGTTTTTTAAAAGAGCCTGGAATTTTGAACTACAGATGTAAACAGGGGGTTAAGAGCCTAAGGCTCTTTGATGCAGCCTGCTGTTTCTGCTTCCTGCTTCCTCCAAGGGAAACCCACATCCTTCTGATTAATTTGTGCTTTGGGGTTTGCTGAAGCTGGCACAGGTCATTTTTTGCAACTCAAAGGGCCCTAATTAGTTAAATACTGAAGTTATGGGATAGTAAACCCAACACACAAAGAAAAGCATATAGATTATATCTACTTTCATATGTTTTCTATTTATATAAGCTATTTAACTTTTTTGATCTTGAAATAATTGACTAATGGCACAAACCTGATTTTAAAGCAACCTTTCATTTTATGAATATACATTAGCACATTAAAATGTGCCAGTTGGGGGCTGGGCACAGTGACTCATGCCTGTAATCCCAGTACTTTGGGAGGCCAAGGTGGCTGGATCATTTGAGGTCAGGACTTCAAGACCAGCCTGGCCAACATGGTGAAACCCCATCTGTACTAAAAATACAAAAATTACCTGGGTGTGGTGATGCAGGCCTGTAGTCCCAGCTACTCGGGAGGCTGAGTCAGGAGAATCGTTTGAACCCTGGAGGTGGAGGTTGCCATGAGCCGTGATTGAGTCACTGCACTCCAGCTTGGGTGATAGAGCAAGACTCTATCTCAAAAACAAAAAAATGCCACTGGGACCAAATCTTCCTAAGAGGGTCAGTGGTCAGTGGACCTTTAAGCAGCAAAACTTTAGCTGTTCTGAACTCCAGGAATGTGGAGCTAAATAGCCAGAAAGATGCCAATCAAGCTGGCACAGCCTTTGGGATTTCAATGCAGTTCTGCATGTTCCTTTATTATCTATTATTTGGCTTGAAAAAATCTAGGGCCTAGACTGTAAGAAAGACAAAACAGAATGGAAGCTAAGATGGGCAGTTTTTATAGTAAAAATCTATTCCAAGAGGATGATTGAACACTTTCTCTATTTGGAAATAGAGAAAAGTAAATTAAAGAAGAAAAAACCACACAAGGTTTATTTTTTTTCTTAACATATACATTTAAAATATTTCTCACTGCATTTTGACTTATTCATATTGTTTAAATATGATATCTATTGGTTGTATTATTAGGAAAATAGAATTAAAGGTACTTTTTTCTTTGGCAACCTGTTTTGTTCTGGTATCTTGGAGAGTGGAGTGAGGGGAATATGGTCTGAGAAAATTCTGGAGTCGGGAGGGATGAGGAATGGGAGTTCTCTTTCTCTTTCTAGTGGTTTTCTTTTCTTTTCTTTTCTTTTTTTTGACAGAGTCTCACTCCACTCTGTTGTCAGGCTGGAGTGCGGTGGTGTGATCTTGGCTCACTGCAACCTCCTCCTCCTGGGTTCAGGCGATTCTCTTGCCTCAGCCTCCTGAGTAGCTGGGACTACAGACGCACGCCACCACGCCCAGATAATTTTTGTATTTTTAGTAGAGACGGGTTTTCACCATGTTGGTCAGGCTGGTCTCGAACTCCTGACCTTGTGATTCGCCTGCTTCAGTGCTCCCAAAGTGCTGGGATTACAGGCATGAGCCACCAGGCCTGGCCATTAGTGTTCCTGAGGATGGATCTCTTGGGCTCAGGAAATAATACCCCAAACATGGGACTTTGGCCTGCTGAGCATTTTGATTTTTTTTGTTGTTGTTTGTTTTTTTGAGACGGAGTCTCACTCTGTCATCCAGGCTGAAGTGCAGTGGTGTGATCTCAGCTCACTGCAACATCCACCTTTCAGGTTCAAGTGATTCTCCTGCCTCGGCCTCCTGCGTAGCTGGGATTACTGGTGCCCACCATCACGCCCAGCTTATTTTTGTATTCTGAGAACTTTGTTTTTTTTTTTTTTTTTTAATTTTTTATTGGATTATAGGTTTTGGGGTACATGAGCAGAGCATGCAAGACAGTTGCGTAGGTACACACATGGCAGTGTGCTTTGCTTTTCTTCTCCCCTTCACCCACATTTGGCATTTCTCCCCAGGCTATCCCTCCCCACCTCCCCCTCCCACTGGCCCTGCCCTTTTCCCCCCAATAGACCCCAGTGTTTAGTACTCCCCTTTCTGTGTCCATGTGTTCTCATTTTTCATCACCCACCTATGAGTGAGAATATGTGGTGTTTCATTTTCTGTTCTTGTGTCAGTTTGCTGAGGATGATGTTCTCCAGATTCATCCATGTCCCTACAAACGACACGAACTCATTATTTTTGATTGCTGCATAATATTCCATGGTGTATATGTGCCACATTTTTCCAATCCAGTCTATTATCAATGGGCATTTGGGTTGATTCCAGGTCTTTGCTATTGTAAACACTGCTGCAATGAACATTCGTGTACATGTGTCCTTATAGTAGAACGATTTATAGTCTTTTGGATATATACCCAGTAATGGGATTGCTGGGTCAAATGGAATCTCTATTTCTAAGGCCTTGAGGAATCGCCACACTGTCTTCCACAATGGTTGAACTAATTTACACTCCCACCAACAGTGTAAAAGTGTTCCTTTTTCTCCACATCCTCTCCAGCATCTGTTGTCTCCAGATTTTTTAATGATCGCCATTCTAACTGGCGTGAGATGGTATCTCAATGTGGTTTTGATTTGCATCTCTCTGATGACCAGTGACGATGAGCATTTTTTCATATGATTGTTGGCCTCATAATATGTCTTCTTTCGTAAAGTATCTGTTCATATCCTTTGCCCACTTTTGAATGGGCTTGTTTGTTTTTTTCCTGTAAATCTGTTTGAGTTCTTTGTAAATTCTGGATATCAGCCCTTTGTCAGATGGGTAGACTGCGAAAATTTTTTCCCATTCTGTTGGTTGCCGATCCACTCTAGTGACTGTTTCTTTTGCCGTGCAGAGGCTGTGGAATTTGATTAGGTCCCATTTGTCTATTTTGGCTTTTGTTGCCAATGCTTTTGGTGTTTTGTTCATGAAGTCCTTGCCTACTCCTATGTCCTGGATAGTTTTGCCTAGATTTCCTTCTAGGGTTTTTATGGTGCCAGGTCTTATGTTTAAGTCTTTGATCCATCTGGAGTTAATTTTAGTGTAAGGTGTCAGGAAGGGGTCCAGTTTCTGCTTTCTGCACATGGCTAGCCAGTTTTCCCAACACCATTTGTTAAACATGGAATCCTTGCCCCATTGCTTGTTTTTGTCAGGTTTATCAAAGATTGTATAGTTGTATGTATGTTGTGTTGCCTCCGGTGCCTTTGTTTTGTTCCATTGGTCTATATCTCTGTTTTGGTACCAGTACCATGCTGTTTTGATTACTGTAGCCTTGTAGTATAGTTTGAAATCCGGTAGTGTGATGCCCCCCGCTATGTTCTTTTTGCTTAGAATTGACTTGGCTATGCGGGCTCTCTTTTGGTTCCATATGAAGTTCATGGTGGTTTTTTCCAGTTCTGTGAAGAAAGTCAATGGTAGCTTGATGGGGATAGCGTTGATTCTGTAAATTACTTTGGGCAGTATAGCCATTTTCACGATATTAATTCTTCCTAACCATGAACATGGAATGTTTCTCCATCTGTTTGTGTCCTCTCTGATTTCGTTGAGCAGTGGTTTGTAGTTCTCCTTGAAGAGGTCCCTTACGTTCCTTGTGAGTTGTATTCCAAGGTATTTTATTCTTTTTGTAGCAATTGCGAATGGCAGTTCGCTCTTGATTTGGCTTTCTTTAAGTCTGTTATTGGTGTAGACGAATGCTTGTGATTTTTGCACATTGATTTTATATCCTGAGACTTTGCTGAAGTTGTTTATCAGTTTCAGGAGTTTTTGGGCTGAGGCAATGGGGTCTTATAGGTATACTATCATGTCGTCTGCAAATAGAGACAATTTGGCTTCCACCTTTCCTATTTGAATACCCTTTATTTCTTTTTCTTGCCTGATTGCTCTGGCTAGAACTTCCAGTACTATATTGAATAGGAGTGGTGAGAGAGGGCATCCTTGTCTAGTGCCAGATTTCAAAGGGAATGCTTCCAGTTTTTGCCCATTCAGTATGATATTGGCTGTTGGTTTGTCATAAATAGCTTTTATTACTTTGAGATACGTTCCATCGATACCGAGTTTATTGAGGGTTTTTAGCATAAAGGGCTGTTGAATTTTGTCAAATGCCTTCTCTGCGTCAATTGAGATAATCATGTGGTTTTTGTTTTTGGTTCTGTTTATGTGGTGAATTACGTTGATAGACTTGCGTATGTTGAACCAGCCTTGCATCCCCGGGATGAATCCTACTTGATCATGATGAATAAGTTTTTTGATTTGCTGTTGCAATCAGTTTGCCAATATTTTATTGAAGATTTTTGCATCTATGTTCATCATGGATATTGGCCTGAAGTTTTCTTTTCTCGTTGGGTCTCTGCCAGGTTTTGGTATCAGGATGATGTTGGTCTCATAAAATGATTTGGGAAGGATTCCCTCTTTTTGGATTGTTTGAAATAGTTTTAGAAGGAATGGTACCAGCTCCTCCTTGTGTGTCTGGTAGAATTCGGCTGTGAACCCGTCTGGACCTGGGCTTTTTTTGTGTGGTAGGCTCTTAATTGCTGCCTCAACTTCAGACCTTGTTATTGGTCTATTTATAGTTTCAGCTTCCTCCTGGTTTAGGCTTGGGAGGACACAGGAGTCCAGGAATTTATCCATTTCTTCCAGGTTTACTAGTTTATGTGCATATAGTTGTTTGTAATATTCTCTGATGATGGTTTGAATTTCTGTGGAATCTGTGGTGATTTCCCCTTTATCATTTTTTATTGCATCTATTTGGTTGTTCTCTCTTTTATTTTTAATCAATCTGGCTAGTGGTCTGTCTATTTTGTTGATCTTTTCAAAAAACCAGCTCTTGGATTTATTGATTTTTTGAAGGGTTTTTCGTGTCTCAATCTCCTTCAGCTCAGCTCTGATCTTAGTAATTTCTTGTCTTCTGCTGGGTTTTGAGTTTTTTTGATCTTGCTTTACTAGCTCTTTCAATTTTGATGATAGGGTGTCAATTTTGGATCTCTCCATTCTCCTCATATGGGCACTTATTGCTATCTACTTTCCTCTAGAGACTGCTTTAAATGTGTCCCAGAGGTTCTGGCACGTTGTGTCTTCGTTCTCATTGGTTTCGAAGAACTTCTTTATTTCTGCCTTCATTTCATTGTTTATCCAGTCAACATTCAAGAGCCAGTTGTTCAGTTTCCATGAAGCTGTGCGGTTCTGTGTCTGTTTCTGAATTCTGAGTTCTAACTTGATTGCACTATGGTCTGAGAGGCTGTTTGTTATGATTTCAGTTGTTTTGCATTTGTTGAGCAGTGCTTTTCTTCCAATTATGTGGTCAATTTTAGAGTAGGTGTGATGTGGTGCTGAGAAGAATGTGTATTCTGTGGATTTGGGGTGGAGAGTTCTGTAAATGTCTATCAGGTTTGCTTGCTCCAGGTCTGAGTTCAAGCCCTGGATATCCTTGTTGATTTTCTATCCGGTTGATCTGTCTAGTATTGACAGTGGAGTGTTAAAGTCTCCACTATTATTGTGTGGGAGTCTAAGTCTCTTTGTAAGTCATTAAGAACTTGCCTTATGTATCTGGGTGCTCCTGCATTGGGTCCATATATGTTTAGGATCGTTAGCTCTTCTTGTTGTATTGATCCTTTTACCATTATGTAATGGCCTTCTTTGTCTCTTTTGATCTTTGTTGCTTTAAAGTCTATTTTATCAGAGATGAGAATTGCAACTCCTGCTTTTTTTTGCTTTCCATTAGCTTGGTAAATCTTCCTCCATCCCTTTATTTTGAGCCTTTGTGTATCCTTGCATGTGAGATGGGTTTCCTGGATACAGCACACTGATGGGTTTTGGATTTTTATCCAATTTGCCAGTCTGTGTCTTTTGATTGGTGCATTTAGTCCACTTACATTTAGGGTTAATATTGTTATGTGTGAATTTGATACTGCCATTTTGATGCTAAGTGGCTGTTTTGCCTGTTAGTTGTTGTAGATTCTTCATTATGTTGAAGCTCTTTATCATTCAGTGTGATTTTGGAATGGCTGGTACTGGTTGTTCCTTTCTACGTGTAGTGCCTCTTTTAGGAGCTCTTGTAAAGCAGGCCTGGTGGTGACAAAATCTCTGAGTACTTGCTTGTTCGCAAAGGATTTTATTTTTCCTTCACTTCTGAAACTCAGTTTGGCTGGATATGAAATTCTGGGTTGAAAGTTCTTTTCTTTAAGAATGTTGAATATTGGCCCCCACTCTCTTCTGGCTTGTAGTGTTTCTGCCGAGAGATCTGCTGTGAGTCTGAAGGGCTTCCCTTTGTGGGTGACCCAACCTTTCTCTCTGGCCGCCCTTAGTATTCTCTCCTTTATTTCAACCCTGTTGAATCTGACGATTATGTGCCTTGGGGTTGCTCTTCTTGCGGAATATCTTTGTGGTGTTCTCTGTATTTCCTGCAATTGAGTGTTGGCCTGTCTTGCTAGGTGGGGGAAATTGTCCTGGATGATGTCCTGAAGAGTATTTTCCAGCTTGGATTCATTCTCTTCGTCCCCTTCTGGTACACCTATCAAACATAGGTTAGGTCTTTTCACATAGTCCCACATTTCTTGGAGACTTTGTTCATTCCTTTTTGCGCTTTTTTCTCTGATCTTGGTTTCTCTTTTTATTTCATTGAGTTGGTCTTCGACTTCAGATATTCTTTCCTCTGCTTGGTCAATTTGGCTACTGAAACTTGTGTTTGCTTCGCGAAGTTCTCGTATTGTGTTTTTCAGCTCCTTTAATTCATTCAGATTCCTCTCTAAGTTATCCATTCTTGTTTTCATTTCCTCATATCTTTTTTCAAGTTCCTTAGTTTCTTTGCATTGATTTAATACATGATCTTTTAGCTCACAAAAGTTTCTCATTATCCATCTTCTGAAGTCTAATTCTGTCATTTCGTCACAGTCATTCTCCGTCCAGCTTTGTTCCCTTGCTGGTGAGGAGTTTTGTTCCTTTCTAGGAGGCGAGGTGTTCTGTTTTTGGGTGTTTTCCTCCTTTTTTCGCTGGTTTCTTCCCGTCTTTGTTGATTTATCCACTTGTCGTCTGCGTAGTTGCTGACTTTTCGATTGGGTCTCTGAGTGGACACCCAGAATGTTGATGATGAAGTATTTCTGTTGCTTGATTTTCCTTCTACCAGTCTAGCCCCTTCGCTGTACAACTGCTGAGGTCCACTCCAGACCCTGCTTGTCTGGGGTGCACCTCTAGCAGCTGTGGCACAGTGAGGGATGCTACCAGTTTCTTTTTCTGCTATCTTTGTCCCAGGATGATGCCTGCCTAATGTCAGTCTTTTGGATATAGAGGAGTCAAGGAGCTGCTTGAGGAGACAGTTTGTACTTTATAGGGGTTTAATTGCTGAGCTGTGCGCTCTGTTGTTCCTTCAGGGCTGTTAGGCTGCTATGTTTGATTCTGCTGCAACAGAGCTCATTAAAAAACCGTTTTTTTTTTTTTTTCCTCAAATGCTCTGTGTTGAGGGGTTTGGGCTTTATTTTTGGATGTTCGATGAGGTGTCCTGCCCAGATAGAAGGCAGACTAGCCACTGTTTGGCTGCCGAGGCTCCGCCCTGCTGTTGTGTGATTCGCCCTGTTCCTGCAGGCTCTGCTGTGGTCTCCGCCACGGCCTGCGGTGGAGTCTCTTCGTTGTAGCGTGTTGCCTCAGCAATGGCAGGCTGCGTCAGCAGTGGGCGTGTATCTCAGTAGGGATGGGTTGCCTCGGCAACGGCTGGCTGCATCAGCAGTGGGCGTGTATCTCAGTTGGGGCAGGTTGCCTCGGCAACGGCTGGCTGCGTCAGCAGTGGGCATGTATCTCAGTTGGGGCGGGTTGCCTCGGTAGTGGTGGATGCCCCTCCCCCACAGAGCGTCTCGGGCCGTCTGCTCGGGATAGTTTGAAATCGCGGTTTTGTTCGTCCCACTGGGTATCCCAAACGATCTGTCCCTACAATCCCCTGGGCTGGGCTACTGTCCAAGTCTCATTCACTCTCAAGTCCAGCCCTCTCAAGTCTCAGGTTGCCGGTTCAACAAGGCACCCGGACAAGCATGCCCTGTGGGGATTGCTGCGTAGGGCCGGCCGCCGCCGCCCCGGCTGCCGGCTTCGCCAGGCAGACCTACTGCCTGGCGTCCCGTGTCTTTTTTATACTTTGGAGTTTCCCCATTCTGTGGGCAACAAAGATCAGTCTGGAAATGCAGCTCAGACTCACCGTTTGCGGATTCAACGCAAGCTCCAATCCTGGGTTGTTCTCACAGCGCCATCTTGGCACTCAGGATTTCTTATCACCTTGCCAGATGTGGGGCAAGGAGAGAGAAGTCGGGCGGGGGGTGGTGTCTGAAAACTGTCAGCAAACGTAAGAAATGAAGTCAGACTCTCTTAATAAGAATAAAAGAGTTTAAAAACCTCATGTTTACTTTTTTTCTGTTTCTTTGAAATGGAGTCTCACTATGTTGCCAAGGCTAATCTCAGAACTCCTGGATTTAAGTCATTCTCCTGCCTCAGCTACTGAGTCTGGAGCAGCTGAAACTGGAGGCACATGCCACCATACCCAGCTCTGGTGTTTATTTTGTAATTTATTTTTTTCATGGTATCCAGTAGCAACAGATAAAAGAATTACAATACTTTTTTTTTTTTTTTTGAGACAGGGCCTCACTCTGTCACCCGGGCTGGAGTGCAGTGGTGTAATCTTGGCTCACTGCAACCTCTGCCTCCTGGGTTCAAGAGATTCTCCCACCTCAGCCTCCTGATTAGCTGAGATTACAGGCATGCACCACCACACCTGGCTAATTTTTGTATTTTTAATAGAGATGGGTCTCTACTGGTTGGCCAGGCTGGTCTCGAACTCCTGACCTCAAGTGATCTGACCTTGCCTGGCCAGGCATGGTGGCTCATGCTTGTAATCCCACCATTTTGGGAGGCTGAGGTGGGCAGATCACTTGAACTCGGGAGTTAGAAACCAGCCTGGGCAACATGGCAAAAACCTATCTCTACAAAATATTAGCCAAGTGTGGTAGGTACATGCCTGTAGTACAGCTACTTGGGAGGCTGCAGTGGGAGGATCACCTGAGCCCCAGAGCTTGAGGCTGCGGTGAGCTGTGATCATGCCACCACAGTCCAGCCTGAGTGACGAAGTGAGACCCTGTCTCAAAAAGAAAAAAAAAGTTAGCTTATAGTCTTAGACATTTTAAGAATTGAAGAGACAGAAGGTAACAACTTGCAGTGAAGTCGTTAAATATACTATACAAAAGGAACTTTCAAGCTGGCTCATTTCAGAAGTTGCTTTACCCAACATGTAATGCATTCATTTTTTCTACATTAAAAGATAATTTTCACTTTAAAAAAGTGAACAAGTAGCTTAGTGTATTATATTTAATTTTGGCCTCCAAGTTTGAGATATCTGAATTGTCAGTTAATGAGGTCTACACTACCACTATGGGGCTGGGGACTTGTCTGTCCCTGGTTGGAATGTCTCACTAGGGAGGAGACTTCAGAATCTCTCTTGTTGCTATTAAATAGTAGTGGGCATATAGTAGGCATGTTACAAATACACACACACACACACACACACACATATAAAAATATATATATTCCCTATGTATAAATATATATTTATATATATATATATATTCCCGACTTGGCATGCCAGCAGCCCATCCAGGGCAGCTCGGTGCCCATATATTCTATGTATATGTGTTCTATATATCTATATATTATATATAATATATATATATACACATATATATATCTACATCTATCTATCTCTCTCTCTCTCTCTCTCTATATATATATATATATATAGAGAGAGAGAGAGAGAGAGAGAGTCTCTCTGTCGCCCAGGCTGGAGCGACACACTCTTGGCTCACTGCAACCTCTGCCTCCCGGGTTCAAGCGATTCTCCTGCCTCAGTCTCCTGAGTAGCTGGGACTACAGGCGAGGGTCACAACGCCCAGGTAATTTTTGGACTTTCAGTAGAGATGGAGTTTCCTCATATTGGCCTGGCTAGTGTCAAACTCCTGATCTCATGATCCGCCCGCCTCGCCCCGCAAAGTGCTGGGATTACAGCGTGAGCCACTGCAGCCGGCCCTTGTTACAAATACTGAATGGATGGCTGGTGGATAAACGGATGGAGGAGTTCAAGTGAGTTGCCACTAGATGGCACTGTTTATTTGGATCTGTGTTGCACATTTTCGCAAGCATCTGAGCAGTCCAGGGGAAGGTGGCGGCTATCCTCAGGATCACAACAGCCGCATATGCCTGAACTCCCCTGATCCAGCCGCGTTATGGCTGCTTCTTCATCCCCGGCCAGCCCTCTAGGGGATTGAGAATCATGAACATTTCTCCTTGAAAATAATCTCACATATTATCTGTTCTATTGCAACTCCCCAAATTTTCAGGCCAACAAAATGGAGGACAAGCCATGAAGCACTGCAGTGGGAGTGTAGCTGTCAGCAATTTAGTTCAGATGTCTCAAGCTTGGGAGCCAAAAATAACGATAATATGCTGAGCTATTTGTTCCTTCAGAAAAGACAAAAACCAAAAAAGAATTTCCTGCAGCAGACTTAACACCTGCACCCTGCACCCACCACGATCCAGCCCCTGCAGTTACCACGCCCCCACCCCCCCAAACTCCCCCGACTTCCATCTGTTGTAGCAGACCTAAAATTTCCTTCCCTGGACTTAATCTAACATTTATGTTTCACTCCGGAGAAGCTGCAAGGATCCCTCGCTTTCTGCAAATCAACTAGATCTGCCGTTTTCATTCTTAAACCTGATCTCCTTCCCCATTTGGCCTCAGGCCCAGCTGATCTGGCCTTGTTTTCCTCATCATAAGTGACAGATTTTTAAAATCTGAAACATCCTAGGTGCAAATCCCATTATTGCCTCCACAGAATCCAGTGGTTTTAATTTTATCTAATCCCAGCATTGAATAGCAACTGGACAGCTCTGCTCTATTCGGGCCTGTGGTCCTCTCATTATCATGCATTTTAGCAATTATTCAAAATGCACCTTTTCACATAGAAGAAGAGTAAGTCCAATCTAGCCACAATTCGTTCATTCATATGGTAAGCATTTACTACATGTATATGACATAGAACCAGGTTCTGTCATTGTTTATAAAAACAAGTAGGGCGTTTCCATTCCCCAAAACTAGACATGCAATCAGATAAAGTGCAATCAAGTACATTAAATGCTTAGTAGTATAATGAAAATAAATATCCTGGTCCTTTGTCAGACTGAAATGAAATGTTATTCTGGAATACAGACCACTGCAACTCTGAGTTTTTATCTACAAAATAAGAATGCTAAGCCCTATCTCCCAGGCTAGTAAGAAAACTCGGAGTGAATGTAGATACATAAACACGAAATTTCCTCAGCACAGCTTTTGGCCTAAAACAGGTGTTCCATAAATACTGTTCCCTTTTCCTTCTCTATATTACAGATATAAACAAAATTTTGTGGTAACACAGAGGAGGAAGCAGGTAATTGTAAGGGTTTCCTGAAAACTCTGCAAAGAAAGTAACATTGGAGTTGAAACTAGGAGGATGAACAGGAATCTGGAAGCACGGAAGAAGAAAGTTGCAGGCAGGGGGCAAAGTAAATAGAGAGAGGCATCAGTTGGCTCCTCTGGGAAGCAGATCTGAGACAGAGTTAGTGCAAGAGGATTAGTGGGAAGTAATGCCTATGAAAAGTGAAAGAGACTGGAGAAGCAGTATTGGGTGGGAAAGCTCAAACAGCTTTGCAGATCTGCATCTTCACCCACCCAGCAGAGAGCTCTGGAGCAATATTGCCTGTTAGAGTCTTGCAATTGGCAGAAATATCTAGGCTCTGGTGCCCTTCCAGGAAGAACATGACCTTAGCCAAAACGTGGCAGATTCTGGAGATAGTAACAGCTGGAGTCTGTCAGCTCAATGCATTCTTGGCAGCTGAGCAGCAAAATTTTTTCTTGAAAGGAGATCTGAGGGGCACACCTCTGTGTCTGCCACAAGGGGTATTTTGTTCTACTTCCTTCTAAGACTTATAGAATGCTATTATGTCCAGATGCTGTGCCAGGCACTTTTTTTCATTAATTCTGGCAACAGCTTTTTGAGACGGATAAGATTCCCACATTTCAGAGAAGCAAACAGTAATTTTCAGTCCATACCCTTCCCCAGTTTCCTGCTTAAAACAACATCAGTGGTGGTGGTTGTCTGAACCAGCAGAAGTTACTCCAGGGAATGAACCTAGCACAAGATTTGGATGCAAGGAGACACAAGCTGAGGGTAAACTGGAACTGGCAGGTTCAAAATAGTAGCAACCATGGTGGTTCAATACTCCTGAAAGGGAGCTTTCAAAGATAGTAATACAAGGTTCAATTACCTATGGTGTAATTGGGATCAAGTATTTCTCTTACTTGGAATTGTTCATGGCTTTCTATTTGTCTCAGTCGCATCAGGCCACTCTAAAGCTTACCATAGATTGGGTGGCTTAAACAACAAGTATGTTTCTCACAGCTTTGCAGGCTGGGAAGTCCAAGATTGAGGTGCTGGTAGGCCTGGAACCTGGTGAGGGCCAGCTTTCTGATTTACAGATGTCTATCTGATTGCATCCTCACATGGCAGAAAAGCAAACTCTCTCCTGTCTTTTCTTATTGTGGCACTAATTCCCATTCATGAGGGCTCCACCCTCGAGACCTAATCACCTCCCAGAGGCCCCACCTCCTAATACCAACACACTGGGGTTTAGGCCTTCAATGTAGGAATTTTGGGGAGTATAACATTATCACACCACTGGACTCAGAATAAAGTGACTTATCATGGCCTTCAAGGCTCTGCTTGACCTGGCCTTGCCTAAGCCTCCAGCTCAGTGCTTCTCTTGCCTCCCAGGGGACATTTGGCGATGTCTGGGACCTTTTTTGGTAGTCACAGGTTGGGGTGGAGCAGAGGAAGGCGTTACTGGCATCTAGTGTGGTATAGGCCAGGGATGCTGCTTAACATCCTGCAATGCACAGGTCAACCCTCAACAAAGAATTGTCCAGCCCAAAATGTCAGGAAACCTGACTCTCTCCTCTCCTACTGCCTGTCTCTCCTCATTCTCTTCACTTCAGCTGCACTTGCTCAGTGGAGGCCTCAGCACATGTTCCCTCTCTCTAGAAGCTTGTCTTCCCATTGCATCTCTCGTGCTCACTCAGGTCTCAGCTGAGATGTGAATTCCCCAGACAGGAGGCTGGCAACCTGTTCGAGGCACGTTCCTCCCAATCTCTCCTGTTCTCTTCGCTCCCATCCCCCTGTTAACTTTCTCCATGACACTCACCAATGATTCACAAAGCCAGATTTAATGGAACTTTGTTGTGCTTCTTTCTTGCTATACTATGAACTCTAAACACTATATTCCCATTCACTAGTAGGTGCTAAGCATATTCTGTGTGCTCAAAACATACTTGAGTGAACTAATAACGTTTTCCAGAATATGCCTTGGTTTGGGGAAGCTAAATCCCAGATGCATTTTTTCACTGCAGTTTAGTTACAGTGTGGCATTTGTCATTTATTTTGTTACTGATTGTCCAGATTTTTGGCCAGCAACGTTTTTTCAGAGACTGTCTTATAATATTTGCTTTGCCGTGGAGAACACTTCATCATTTTGATGGCCTTTCTTGCCCATCTGCCCACCGGCTTCCTGTACTCCCCCTGGCTATCCGGGAAGTCCTCCTCCTGTTCCTCACTAGCACTAGGCTCAGTCCCCTCCAGGGCTCTGTATTTGCTGTTCTCTCTGCCCCTCGACCTTCCCACATGGCTCACTTATTTCAAGTCTCAGCTGAAATATGAAATCTCCCCAGATAGGCTTTCCTGAGCATCTCTGTAGAATCATCACTTCCTATCCCACTCTCTTTTCTTCTGGAGAATATTCACTTCTCACTTGTGTACCATCTCCCCAACTACAATGACTGCTTACTGAGGGCGGAACTTTGCCTGTCTTGTTCATGACATTCCTAGCCCCTAGAATAGAACCTCTGGTAAAGACTGTTGAGTGAAGGGTGAAATAGATGAGCTCTGGAACACACAAAAAGGTACACAGCAGCAGTAATAAGGATGAGCAACCTCTGTGCAGCAATAACTGTCTACCCTCTAAAAAGCTGCCTTCCAGAAAGGAAGGGGCAGATTGTCCAATTTTCTCCAGTAAATGCTGCTACCATCTTCTCTATTAGGAAGAGCTTATTTGTTTATTTATTTATTTATTTATTTTTATTTTTTTGAGATGGAGTCTTGCTCTGTCACCCAGGCTGGAGCACGGTGGCAAGATCTCAGTTCATTGCAACCTCTGTCTCTCAGGTTCAAGTGATTCTTCTGCCTCAGCTTCATGAGTAGCTGGGATTACAGGCACATGCCACCACGCCTGGCTAATTATTATATTTTTAGTAGAGATAGGGTTTCATCATAATGGCCAGGCTGGTTCCAAACTCCTGATCTCAGGTGATCTGCCTGCCTCAGCCTCCAAAAGTGCTGGGATTGCAAGTGTGAGCCACCACGCAAGGCCAGGAAGGGCTTATTTTGGGCCCAATTTGGATGAACTTCTCACGTGTCCACTAGTATCTCACTGCCTCCCCAGCACACCACCTGGTTATTCCTGCAGAAGACGTGGTGCCAACAGCAGTGAGTGAGGCTACCTGAACTTCCAGTGGGGAGGAGTATTCTGGAAACAGAAGGACACAGCTAGAAGTTATAACTGATCTTATACTCTAATCCCCTCTTGGTCATAACCCTATTATAGTCTTAGGTCTAAGTCTCAGAACTATGAAACACTCTCAGGGCATTCTTAGGGTCCTAAGTAACTAGAAGATTTGTCATACCAGGGAAGAGACAAATTAATGATGTTCACAGTTCTGAATCATGCCAAACAGATACTCTTCGTAGTGGCGTTTTAAATTATCTCACCATAATATGAGGCCAGAGATCAGCTGTTTCAGTGCAGGGAATGTCATTGACAGAAACAGGAGGATAATTGTTCTTCAGTACTTTCTGGTCTGAATAGGGCCACATTTTCTTTCTTTGGTTACTAAATATCTAATGTCACATCTTCTATTCTTGATGCCAGATGAATGTGATTTAGCACAATACCATCCTGTAAGCATTTCTATGTAACTAAGTCAGTGGTAGTATGCTAAACTGGAGATTATATAAAAAGTAATTAACTGCATGGTGGTTCATGTCTGTCATCCCAGGACTTTGGGAGAACACAGTGTCTCATACCTGTAATCCCAGCACTTTGGGAGGCCGAGGTGAGTGGATCACCTGAGATCAGGAGTTTGAGACCAGCCTGGCCAACATGGCGAAACCCCGTTTCTACTAAAAACAGAAAAATTAGCAGGGTGTGGTGGGCTAATCTGCTACTCAGGAGGCTAAGGCAAGAGAATTATGAACCCAGGAGGTGGAGTTTGCAGTCAGGCAGAGGTTAAAGTGAGCCAAGATCGGGCTACCGTACTCCAGCCTGGGTGGTAGAGTGAGACTTAGTCTCAAAAAAAAAAAAAAAAACAAAAAAAACAAAAAAAACTTAACCACAAAGACAGTTACAGTTTAAGTAGGTGTTTACAAGTCTGAGACAGTGGGAAAAGTTGACCTTTTTTTTTTTTTTAAAAAAACCACCTAACATTCCCTGAATGTTTTAGAGCTGACCTTTCAGAGCTGAACTACATTCCCTGAACTTTTAGAGTTGAACTACAATACATGGTTTCATACTTACAATGAAATTATGCCCATATTAACATCAAAATATCTGGTTTATGTTTTGGAGTTTCCTAGTCCTTTTGGTTATATTACTAAAACGAAAAGTAAAAATACGATGAAGCTATAGACTATGTTTGTTTGTTTTTTTTGTTGTTGTTTGCATTTAAAAATAAATTTTTGCTTCAAGTTCCAGGATATATGAGCAGAACGTGCAGGTTTAGTACATAGGTTTACATGTGCCATGGTGGTTTGCTGTACCCGTCAACCCTCATCTAGGTTTTAATCCCCGCATGGACTAGGTATTTGTCCTAATGCTCTCCCTCCCTTAGCCCCCCCAAGTCCTGACAGGCCCTGGTATGTGATGTTCCCCTCCCTGTGTCCATGTGTTCTCGTTCAACTCCCACTTATGAATGAGAACATATGGCGTTTGGTTTTCTGTTCTTATTTGGGGTTTTTACTTTAAAACAACCCCTACAAAACTGAGCCATCATGGTCAAATTTTGCTTTCTTACCACTAGAAGGTGCTAACAACACTGTTAAACAAAAGTTCACTGTCTAATGTTTCAAATGTAACAAACTCCGAGAAGCCCAGTGAGCTCATGGGGAATTGTATTCATCTGCTTATTTTTGTCATATTTACTGATAGTAGTTTGATTTGAAAAAATAACACTATCGGTCTGTTTCCTCTCTAATGGGAAGGCACCTAATTATCCATTTTGTTATTAATATTCAATCTAGAAAAGTGATGAAACAATGCATACAAAAAATACAATTATCTCTAGTCTCAAGTATATAAAATAAACTGATGTGTTCTCTTGGATTTAGTGACAATGCTTCTTGAAATTTATATCCAGATAAAATATCAGACAGGTGAACAAAAAAAAAATGAATGGATAAGATGTTAATCTCAACATTATTTAAAGTACTATGTAATGGCTATATTACATATCTCCATATAGTGGAACACTGTGGCCATGAAAATGATGGCGAAGATTATGTTTATTGGCATGGAAAGCTATCAATGGAATATTATCATTATTATTATTTTAAATAGATATGTGATCTTGCTCTGTTGCCCAGGCCGGAGCATAGTAATGTGATCATAGCTCACTACAGCCTTTAACTCCTGGGCTCAAGCAATCCCCTACCTCAGCCTCCTGAGTAGCTGGGACTACAGGCATGCTCCACCATGACCTGATAATTACAAAAATTGTTTAGTGACAGGGTCTCACTGTGTTGCCCAGGCTGGTCCCAAATTCCTGGGCTCAAGCGACCCTCTTGCCTCAGCCTCCTGAGTAGCTGGGACTACAGGAGTGTGCTACCACATCTGGCTGATGCAATGTTATTAGGTTACAAATGCAGGGTTACAGCTCTTTTTCATGGTGCCTCAGAGGCAATCAGCCACTTCAAGATGAAGTTGAACATCTTCTTCCCAGCCACTGGCTGCCAGAAACTCATTAAAGTGGGCAATGAACACAAGCTTCATACTTTTTATGAGAAGTGTATGGCCACAGAAGTTGCTGCTGATGCTGTAAAGAATGGAAGGGTTACATGTTCTGAATCAGCGATGGGATTGACAAACAAGGTTTCCCCACGAAGCGGGGTGTCCTGACCTATGGCTGTGTCCATCTGCTACTGCGTAAAAGGCATTCCTGTTTCAGGACTGGAAAAAGATAAGCAAAAATCTTCTTGTGGTTGCATCGTGGATGCCAATCTGAGCATTCTCAACTTGGTTATTGTAAAAAAAAGGAGAGAAGGATATTTCTGGACTGACTCACACTACCGTGCCTCATCACTTGGGGCCCAAAAGAGCTAGCAGAACCTGCAAACATTTCAGTCTCTCTAAAGAAGGGGATGTCCACCAGTATGTTGTAAGAAGGCAAGACACCTAGGACCAAAGCACCCAAGATTCAGTATTTTGTTCCTCCACGTGTCCTACAGCACAAACGACAGCTTATTGCTCTGAAGAAACAGAACACTAAGAAAAATAAGGAGGAGGCTGCAGGAATATGCTAAACTTTTCGCCAACAGGATGAAGAAGGCTAAAGAAAAGCATCAAGAACAGATTACCAAGAGACACAGGCTATCCTTTCTGTGAGTTTCTATTTCTAAGTCTGAATCCATTCAAAAAGAAGATTTTTTTGAGTAAAAAATAAGACAGACTAAAAAAAAATGCAGGTTACAAAATTGTCATTTAACATCTCATTTAAATCAAGATATGATAATGAAAAGCATGGAAAATATTCAGTGAAATGATGATTGTCTCTAGATAATGTGATTATTTGTGATCCTTATTTTCTGGTTGTGTGACCTTGAGGGAAAAAACGTACCCTCTCTGTACCTCTCAGTTTTATCATAGGCAAAACGGAGGCAATAATATTTCCTACCTCATGGGCAATATGAGGAATTCAACATATTTGTATATGTAAAGCATAAGCATTTAGAAGAGTGCTGAACATATACATACTAAAAAACTATTAGCTATCATAGTTTGTCTGTATTTTCTAATCTTATGATTGTGTTTGTGTTAATTTCATAACCAGAAAAGACAATAAACTCCTTTTTTTCAAAAAGATAGTTCTCATGGAGAAGGAGGGAATTAAATTTATTCCTATCTATAAGAATAGTAAGTAGCTTAATTCCCATTTACCCCAAAAGTTAAAACAGATGTTTTTAATGTCTAATTTTCTAACTATTCTAAATGAGAATTCACTTAACATGTATGTTAGTCCATTCTTGCATTGCTGTAAAGAAATACCTGAGGCTAGGTGATTCATAAAGAAAAAAGATTTAATTGTCTCATGGTTTGGCAGGTTTTAAGGAAGAATAGTGCTGGCATCTGCTTCTGGTGAGGACTCAGGAAGGTTACAATCATGTTGGAAGGCATTTGGGATCCACAATATCACATGGAGAGCACAGGAGCAAGAGAGAGAAGGAGGAAATGCTACGTTCTTTTTAAAATAACCAGATCTCAGGTGAACTAACAGAGTGAGAACCCACTCATCATGAAGGTGATGGTGCTGAGTCATTCATGAAAGATCTGCTCCCCCATGGTTTAATATCGCCCCCTGGGCCCCACCTCCAAGACTGATGATTACATTTCAACATGGAACGAGGAGGAGTCAAACACATAAACCATATCATTCCGTTTCTGGCCCCTCAAATCTCATGTCCTTCTCACATTATGAAATAAAGTCCTCCCTTCCCAACACTTTCCCACAGTCTTAACTCATTCCAGCGTTAATCCAATCAAAAGTCCAAAGTCTCATCTGAGACTTGAGTCAAGCTCCTTCTACCCAGAAGCCTGCGAAATCAAAACAAGTTACTTATGCCCAAGGTACACTGGTAGTATAGGCATTGGGCAGATGTTCCATTCCAAAAGGGAGAAATCAGCTAGAAGAAAGAGGCAGTTGGCCCCATAGAAGTCTGCAACCCAACAGGGTAGGCATTAAACTTTAAATTCCAAAATAATTTCCCTTGCCTCCACATCCTGTATCCTGGGCACACTGGTGCAGGAAGTGGGTTCCCAAAGCCTTGGGCAGTTTGACTTTATGGCTTGCAGAATGTAGTCCCTGTGGGTGCTCTAATGAGCTGCAGTTAAGTTCCTGTGGCTTTTCCATGCTGAGCTTGCAAGCTGCTGGTGGCTTTACCATTTTCAGGCCTGGAGGGTAGTGGCCCTCTTCCTACCTCTTTAATAGGCAGTTTCCTGCTCAGGACTCTGTAGGGTCTCAAACCCCACATTTCCTCTCAGCACTGCCTGGTAGTGTTTCTCTGCAGGGACTCTGTCCCTACTGCAGGCTTCTGCCTGGGCATGCAAGCTTTCCCATATATCCTCTGGAATCTAGGTGGGAGTTGCCACGCTTCCTTGCATTCTGTACACCTGCAGGCTTAACACCATGTGGAAGCTGCCAAGGCTTACGGTGGTTTGCACTTTCCAAAGAGACAGCTTGAGCTGTACTTATGGCCCCTTGAGCCGTGGGTGGAGCTGGAGTGCTGGGATGCAGAGAGCAGTGTCCTAAGGCTGAGCAAGGCAACAATGCCCTGTGCCTGGCCCCTGAAATAATTCTTTCCTCCTAGGCCTTTGACCTGTGTTGAGAGGGAATTCCTCAAAGATTTCTGAAATGTATTTAAGGCCTTCTTCCCATTGTCATGTATATTAGCACCTGGCTCCCTTTTAGTTATGCTAGTTTCTTTAGCAAGTGGTTGCCCCACAGCCTGCTTGGATTCTTTCTCCACCACAGAGCCAGGCTGAAAAATCTCCAAACTTTTATGCTCTGCTTCCCTTTTACATATAAGTTCCAACTTATATTTAAGTCATTTCTTTGCTCCCACATCTGATATAGGCTGGTAGAAGCAGCCATGTTACATCTTGAATAATTAGCTGCTTAGAAATTTCTTCTGCCAGATACCCTAGATCATCATTCTTAAGTTCAAACTTCCACAATTCCCTAGAGCATGGACACAATATAGCCAAGTTTTTTGCTAGGGTTTAACAAGGGTGGCCTTTACTCCAGTTCCCAATAACTTCCTCATTTCCATCTGAGACCTTGTCAGCCTTGCCCTCACTGTCCATATTTCTATCAGCATTTTGGTTAAAACCATTTAACCTGTCTCTAAGAAGTTCCAAACTTTCTCTCATCTTCCTGTCTTCTGTCTCCTCCAAACTCTTTCAGCCTCTGTTTGTTACCCAGTTGCAAAGCCAATTTCACATCTTCAGGTATCTTTATAGCAATGCCTTACTCCTAGGTACCAATTTTTTGTGTTAGTCCATTCTTGCATTGCTATATAGAAATACCAGATGCTGGATAATTTATAAAGAAAAATCATTTTGTGGCTGGGCACGGTGGCTCATGCCTATGATCCCAGCACTTTAGGAGACCGAGGTGGATGGATCACAAGGTCAGGAGATCCAGACCATCCTGGCTAACACGATGAAACCCCATCTCTACTAAAAATACAAAAAAAAAAAAAATTAGCCTGGCATGGTGGTACACACCTGTAGTTTCAGCTACTCAGGAGGCTGAGGCAGGAGAATCACTTGAACCCAGGAAGCGGAGGTTGTGGGTGAGCCAAGATTGCACCACTGCACTCCAGCCTGGGTGACAGAGTGAGACTTCATCTCCAAAAAAGAAGGTTTAATTGGCTCACAATTCTGCACGCTTTACCAGGAGCATGGTGCTGGCATCTGCTTCTGATGAGGATTCAGGAAGCTTTCAATCATGGCAGAAGATGATGGGGAGCCAGCATGCCACAGGGAGAGAACAGGGGCAAGAGAGAGAGGGAGGAAGTGCCACACTCTTAAACAACCTTATCTCAGGTGAACTGACAGAGTGAGAACTCATGCATTACGAAGGAGATGGTGCTATGCCATTCATGAAGGATATGCCCTGTGATCCAATACCTCCCATTAGGTTCCACCTCCAACATTGGGGATTACATTTCAACATAAGAGTTGGAGGCAATGAACATCTAAACCATATCACCAAAGTGGAATAATTCCAGCATTAGTTTTCTTAGTGTTACTTCAGGCTAAAGAGTAAAAATTAAACAAGAGTAAAGACTGGCATATATGTACTGGGCTCAAAATGTGGTGTTGATGTAACTAACAAATGGCAATTGAAAATCATACTGATACTTTGCACCACAGTTGTTTGTGGGTAAAGAATAATCTTTGTTTGGAACAGAGGCATTTGATAGGTAAATGTCAGATGAATGGTGGATACCAAAGCCTGGTGTAGATTGGAATAGTGCTTTACAGAGGAAAAAAAATTGGTGTTCTTCATTGTGAGGGAAAAGATAAGAGAAGGAGAGAGTTAAGGGATGGGAAGGAGAGGAGAAGATGAGAGAGAAAAAGAGGAGGAGGGGGACAAAAGGGGACAGCAGAGGAGGTGGGAAGTGGGGGGAAGAGGTAGGAGAAAGAAGTTGGATGGAGCACTGGAGGAAGAGAATCTACAAAGGACTTCCTAGATATGTGCAAGTCATTGTGAGCAGCAAGTGATATGATTGACCCCACTGATTCTGTAGAGTCGACATACCTTGGCTGGTGGAAAATTATGCAAAGGCTGGATTTCACATCTCCCTTGGTGGTGGTTGGTCAGTGATAGCATAGATAAAGATTCTTGAAGCGCAGGGGATTATGGGCCACATAAATTTTCAGTAATTCATAGAAATCTTGGGCATTCCACGACATACAACTTGAGCTCAAGTCAATCAAGATCTCAAGGGACAGGATAGCTACCAAGTAGCAGCATCCAGGTTACATAAAAATGTGTGTGTGTGTGTGTGTGTGTGTGTGTGTGTGTGTGTGTGTGTGTTGAGGAGAAAGAGAGAACACATACGGGGAGGAGAAAGAATTGGAGGATGCAGGGAGAAATCAGTTACGCTTATGAAAAATTCAACTACATTTGTACCTTTAATCCTATAATAGTTACATTTCATGCAAATAAAATAATAGAATCTCTTTTCGTTTCCTCCCTGCTTCTGATCAGTAGTTGCATGTATTGCTCAATATCCCTGGCAAGTAACATTCAGTCATAGGAAGCTCAATGCCACTGGGGGAAAGTTTTTTCCAATTGTGAACACTTCTGTGGTTAGGAAATTCTTCATATTGAACTAAAATTTTCATTAAATATGTATTAAGTGTCCACTAAGTGGCAGGCACTATTCTATTCTGAGGATACAAAGTCCTTGCTGTCATCAGACTTATCTTCTAGTGGGTACAAATTCTAGATGAATAAAAGTTAACTATGATGCCATGTGGTTACACTGAAATACACCTACATATACTATACCAGCAGATACTGAAAAGGAAAACAAATAAATCTCAGTGTAGAAATATAGACTATAGATATAAATTTATAAGCATTCAGCTTACAATTTTCTTCAGATGATGAGTGTAAGTGCCAATGAGAAAAACCCCAACGCACTCCAATATCAATATTCGGGGCAATGTGGAGGGACTGGAAAAGAAGCCACACAGCTGCAAATTCCAACTTCATTTTCTGTCCTCTAGAGTAGAAATGCTTCTTCAGCTAAAAATCAGTTTTTAACTTTGAAGATCACCATTCCGCATCACATAGTGGAAAATGAACACTTCTTAACTGTGGTGAGATCAGTTAAGCACTTCCTTCTCACCACCTAAGTGTGGTAAAGTGGCAGTGGAACCAAGGATCTGCTGGAGCTTCCCCAGGTAGAAGTGGCAGCAACAGCGACAACCTGCACTCTCTATCAGGACAGAGGCTACAAGGCAGCAATGCCAGTTCAGTACTAGCAGCAGATGAGACCAGAAACATACACCTGATTGCTGTCACAAATACTGTAATGAGGTATTAGCTACCAGAGCTAGTTTCTTTATCGCTGTGTGGACATAAACAGCAACAGAAGTTGGAAGAGAATGGTACTTGCCTCGTGTTGGTTCAGTCCCACCCCAAATGAATGGTGAGATTAGTAATCATCCCAGCTGGTTTAATACTGAATTGTTCGAATGCTGAAACAATTGTTTCAATACCTAATTATTTGAAAACCAACTCAAACTGTTCACTGAGAGCCATTCAGTGTGCTGTTGGTGGGGTGGGGTGAGGAGGGAGGGCAGGGGGAAAAGGTAGATGGCAAGTAATTATAGTAATCATGGGGCTAGATGTCTAGTAACCATGGGCTAGTAACTATGGAGCTAAATGTGCAGTAATTATAGTAATCAGAGACTACTGACATCATGACCCACAACTCACTTTCCCACTTTCCTGGAACTCTATATACGTACTCCCCAACCTGCCTCACCCCAAGCTGGTGTAACTTCAGGTAAACACAAATTATACTAAGAATCACATCTCCACAATTTTATTCTTGAGCTATTTGATGCCCTGGTGAGATACATCTAAACCACAAATCTCAACGGTTGAGAGCTGCTTGAATTCTTAGACTATTATCCAATTTACTGATTATCAAGCCTAGATTTCCGCTAGCTATAAATATGGTGCCCAGTGTCCTCAGCCAATCTATTATTAATCATGTTCACTAACTATTTTTTGTAATTTTTTTATTGCATTTTAGGTTTTGGGGTACATGTGCAGAACATGCAAGAGAGTTGCATAGGTACACACATGGCAGTGTGTTTTGCTTCCTTTCTCCCCTTCACCCACATTTGGCATTTCTCCCCAGGCTATCCCTCCAGCTCCCCCCCATTGGCCCTCCCCTTTTCCCCCCAATAGACCCCAGTGTTTAGTACTCCCCTCCCTGTGTCCATGTGTTCTCATTTTTCATCACCCGCCTATGAGTGAGAATATGCGGTATTTCATTTTCTGTTCTTGTGTCAGTTTGCTGAGAACGATGTTCTCCAGATTCATCCATGTCCCTACAAATGACACAAACTGATCATTTTTGATTGCTGCATTTGATTCCATGGTGTATATGTGCCACATTTTCCCAATCCAGTCTATCATCGATGGGCATTTGGGTTGATTCCAGGTCTTTACTATTGTAAACAGTGCTGCAATGAACATTCGTGTACATGTGTCCTTACAGTAGAACGATTTATAGTCCTTTGGATATATACCCAGTAATGGGATTGCTGGGTCAAATGGAATTTCTATTTCTAAGGCCTTGAGGAATCGCCACACTGTCTTCCACAATGGTTGAACTAATTTACACTCCCACCAACAGTGTAAAAGTGTTCCTTTTTCTCCACATCCTCTCCGGCATCTGTTGTCTCCAGATTTTTTAATGATCGCCATTCTAACTGGTGTGAGATGGTATCTCAATGTGGTTTTGATTTGCATCTCTCTGA
This sequence comes from Callithrix jacchus, assembly GCF_049354715.1. Lineage (NCBI taxonomy): Eukaryota > Metazoa > Chordata > Mammalia > Primates > Cebidae > Callithrix > Callithrix jacchus. Next base: position 37,341,581 of record NC_133511.1, on the reverse strand, counting down.
TGACCAATGATGATGAGCATTTTTTCATATGATTGTTGGCCTCATATATGTCTTCTTTCGTAAAGTGTCTGTTCATATCCTTTGCCCACTTTTGAATGGGCTTGTTTGTTTTTTTCCTGTAAATCTGTTTGAGTTCTTTGTAAATTCTGGATATCAGCCCTTTGTCAGATGGGTAGACTGCAAAAATTTTTTCCCATTCTGTTGGTTGCTGATTCACTCTAGAGACTGTTTCTTTTGCCGTGCAGAAGCTGTGGAGTTTGATTAGGTCCCATTTATCTATGTTGGGTTTTGTTGCCAATGCTTTTGGTGTTTTGTTCATGAAGTCCTTGCCTACTCCTATGTCCTGGATGGTTTTGCCTAGATTTCCTTCTAGGATTTTTATGGTGCCAGGTCTTATGTTTCAGTCTTTAATCCATCTGGAGTTAATTTTAGTGTAAGGTGTCAGGAAGGGGTCCAGTTTCTGCTTTCTGCACATGGCTAGCCAGTTTTCCCAACACCATTTATTAATCAGGGAATCCTTTTCCCATTGCTTGTTTTTGTCAGGTTTATCAAAGATTGTATGGTTTTAGATATGTTGTGTTGCCTCCGATGCCTGTGTTTTGTTCCATTGGTCTATATCTCTGTTTTGGTACCAGTACCATGCTGTTTTGATTACTGTAGCCTTGTCGTATAGTTTGAAATCTAGTAGTGTGATGCCCCTTGCTGTTTTCTTTTTGCTTAGAATTGACTTGGCTATGCGGGCTCTCTTTTGGTTCCATATGAAGTTCATGGTGGTTTTTTCCAGTTCTGTGAAGAAAGTCGATGGTAGCTTGATGGGGATAGCATTGATTCTGTAAATTACTTTGGGCAGTATAGCGATTTTCACGATATTAATTCTTCCTAACCATGAACATGGAATGTTTCTCCATCTGTTTTTGTCTTCTCTTATTTCGTTGAGCAGTGGTTTGTAGTTCTCCTTGAAGAGGTCCCTGACGTTCCTTGTGAGTTGTATTCCTAGGTATTTTATTCTTTTTTTAGCAATTGTGAATGGCAGTTCGTTCTTGATTTGGCTTTCTTTAAGTCTGTTATTGGTGTAGAGGAATGGTTGTGATTTTTGCACATTGATTTTATACTTCGCTGAAGTTGCTTATCAGTTTCAGGAGGTTTTGGGCTGAGGCGATGGGGTCTTCTAGGTATACTATCATGTCGTCTGCAAATAGAGACAATTTGGCTTCCACCTTTCCTATTTGAATACCCTGTATCTCTTTTTCTTGCCTGATTGCTCTGGCTAGAACTTCCAGTACTATATTGAATAGGAGTGGTGAAAGAGGGCATCCTTGTCCAGTGCCGGATTTCAAAGGGAATGCTTCCAGTTTTTGCCCATTCAGTATGATATTGGCTGTTGGTTTGTCATAAATAGCTTTCATTACTTTGAGATATGTTCCATCAATACTGAGTTTATTGAGGGTTTTTAGCATAAAGGGCTGTTGAATTTTGTCAAATGTCTTCTCTGCGTCAATTGAGATAATCATGTGGTTTTTGTTTTTGGTTCTGTTTATGTGGTGAATTACGTTTATAGACTTGCGTATGTTGAACCAGCCTTGCATCCCTGGGATGAATCCTACTTGATCATGATGGATAAGTTTTTTGATTTGCTGTTGCATTCGGCTTGCCAATATTTTATTGAAGATTTTTGCATCTATTTTCATCATGGATATTGGCCTGAACTTTTCTTTTCTCGTTGGGTCTCTGCCGGGTTTTGATATCAGGATGATGTTGGTCTCATACAATGATTTGGGAAGGAGTCCCGCTTTTTGGATTATTTGGAATAGCTTCAGAAGGAATGGTACCAGCTCCTCTTTGTGTGTCTGGTAGAATTTGGCTGTGAACCCATCTGGACCTGGGCTTTTTTTGTGTGGTAGGCTCTTAATTGTTGCCTCGACTTCAGACCTTGTTATTGGTCTATTCATAGTTTCAGCTTCCTCCCTGTTTAGGCTTGGGAGGACGCTGGAGTCCAGGAATTTATCCATTTCTTCCAGGTTTACTAGTTTATGTGCATAGAGTTGTTTGTAATATTCTCTGATGATGGTTTGAATTTCTGTGGAATCTGTGGTGATTTCCCCTTTATCATTTTTTATTACATCTATTTGGTTGTTCTCTCTTTTCTTTGTAATCAATCTGGCTAGTGGTCTATCTATTTTGTTGATCTTTTCAAAAAACCAGCTCTTGGATTTATTGATTTTTTGAAGGGTTTCTCGTGTCTCTATCTCCTTCAGTTCAGCTCTGATGTTAGTTATTTCTTGTCTTCTGCTGGGTTTTGAGTTTTTTTGATCTTGCTCCTCTAGCTCTTTCAATTTTGATGAGAGGGTGTCAATTTTGGATCTGTTCATTTTCCTCATATGGGCACTTATTGCTATATATTTTCCTCTATAGACTGCTTTAAATATGTCCCAGAGATTCTGGCATGTTGTGTCTTCGTTCTCATTGGTTTCGAAGAACTTCTTTATTTCTGCCTTCATTTCATTGTTTATCCAGTCAACATTCAAGAGCCAGTTGTTCAGTTTCCATGAAGCTGTGTGGTTCTGGGTCAGTTTCTGAATTCTGAATTCTAACTTGATTGCACTATGGTCTGAGAGACTGTTTGTTATGATTTCAGTTGTTTTGCCTTTGCTGAGGAGTGCTTTACTTCCAATTATGTGGTCAATTTTAGAGTAGGTGTGATGTGGTGCTGAGAAGGAAGTATATTCTGTGGATTTGGGGTGGAGAGTTCTGTAAATGTCTATCAGGTTTGCTTGTTCCCGGTCTGAGTTCAAGCCCTGGATATCCTTGTTGATTTTCTGTCCAGTTGATCTGTCTAATATTGACAGTGGAGTGTTAAAGTCTCCTACTATTATTGTGTGGGAGTCTAAGTCTATTTGTAAGTCATTAAGAACTTGCCTTATGTATCTGGGTGCTCCTGTATTGGGTCCATATATGTTTAGGATCGTTAGCTCTTCTTGTTGTATCGATCCTTTTACCATTATGTAATGGCCTTCTTTGTCTCTTTTGATTTTTGTTGCTTTAAAGTCTATTTTATCAGAGATGAGAATTGCAACTCCTGCTTTTTTTTGCTGTCCATTTGCTTGTTAAATCTTCCTCCATCCCTTTATTTTGAGCCTTTGCGTATCCTTGCATGTGAGATGGGTTTTCTGGATACAGCACACTGATGGGTTTTGGATTTTTATCCAATTTGCCAGTCTGTGTCTTTTGATTGGTGCATTTAGTCCATTTACATTTAGGGTTAATATTGTTATGTGTGAATTTGATACTGTCATTTTGATGCTAAGTGGCTGTTTTTCCCGTTAGTTGTTGTAGATTCTTCATTTTGTTGATGCTCTTTAGCATTTAATGTGATTTTGGAATGGCTGGTACTGGTTGTTCCTTTCTATGTATAGTGCCTCTTTCAGGAGCGCTTGTAAAGCAGGCCTGGTGGTGACAAAATCTCTGAGTACTTGCTTGTTTGCAAAGGAGTTTATTTTTCCTTCACTTCTGAAACTCAGTTTGGCTGGATATGAAATTCTGGGTTGAAAGTTCTTTTCTTTAAGGATGTTGAATATTGGCCCTCACTCTCTTCTGGCTTGTAGAGTTTCTGCTGAGAGATCTGCTGTGAATCTGATGCGCTTCCCTTTGTGGGTGACCCGACCTTTCTCTCTGGCTGCCCTTAGTATTTTCTTTTTTATTTCAACCTTGTTGAATCTGACGATGATATGCCTTGGGGTTGCTCTTCTTGCGGAATATCTTTGTGGTGTTCTCTGTATTTCCTGCATTTGAGTGTTGGCCTGTCTTGCTAGGTGGGGAAATTTTCCTGGATAATGTCCTGAAGAGTATTTTCCAGCTTGGAGTCATTCTCTTTGTTACATTCTGGTACACCTATCAAACGTAGGTTAGGTCTCTTCACATAGTCCCACATTTCTTGGAGACTTTGTTCATTCCTTTTTGTGCTTTTTCCTCTGATATTGGTTTCTCATTATATTTCATTGAGTTGATCTTCGACCTCTGATATTCTTTCTTCTGCTTGGTCAGTTCGGCTGTTGAAACTTGTGCATGCTTCGTGAAGTTCTCGTATAGTGTTTTTCATTCATATTCTTCTCTAAGTTATGCATTCTTGTTATCATTTCCTCGAATCTTTTTTCAACGTTCTTAGTTTCTTTGCATTGCTTTAAATGATGTTCTCTTAGCTCACAAAAGTTTCTCATTATCCACCTTTTGAAGTCTAATTCTGTCATTTCGTCACAGTCATTCTCCGTCCAGCTTTGTTCCCTTACTGGTGAGGAGTTTTGGTCCTTTGTAGGAGGCGAGGTATTCTGGGTTTGGGCGTTTTCCTCCTTTTTGTGCTGGTTTCTTCCCATCTTTGTGGATTTATCCACCTGTCATCTGTGTAGTTGCTGACTTTTCGATTGGGTCTCTGAGTGGATGTCCAGATTGTTGATGATGAAGTATTTCTGTTACTTGGTTTTTCTTCTACCAGTCTAGCCCCTCTACTGTACAACTGCTGAGGTCCACTCCAGGCCCTGCTTGTCTGGGGTGCACCTATAGCATCTGTGGAACAGTGAGGGATGCTCCCAGTTTTTTTTAATGCTATCTTTGTCCCAGAATGATGCCTGCTAAATGTCAGTCTTTTGGATATAGAGGGATCAGGGAGCTGCTTGAGGAGACAGTCTGTACTTTATAGGAGCTCAAGTGCTGATCTGTGAGCTCTGTTGTTCATTCAGGGCTGTTAGGCTGCTACGTTTAATTCTGCTGCAGCTGAACTCATAAAAAAAAACCCTTTTTTTCTCAGACGCTCTGTCTCGGGGGGGTGGGGGGTTAGGGCTTTCTTTGTGAGTGTCTGTTGTGCTGTCCTGCCCAGCTAGGAGGCAGTCTAGGCAGTATTTGCCTGCTGAGGCTCTGCCCTGCTGGTGTGAGGTTTGCCCTGTTTCTGCAGACTCTGCCGTGTTGCTTCAGTCTCCGCCCTGCTGCCATGGGCTATGCCCTGTGGTGGAGTCTTTCTGTTGTAGCAGGTTGCCTCAGCGAAGGCAGGCTGCATCAGCAATGGGCGTGTACCTCAGTAGGGGTGGATTGCCTCGGTAATGGCGGATGCCCCTCCCCTGCAGAGCTGCACTATCCTGGGTTCAGCTGTGCCCGCACCCGGAGCATTTGGAATTGCCATTTTGTTTGTCTCACTGCGCTACCCCAAACGCTGCTTCCCTGGAATCTTTTGGGCTGGCTCACTGTCCAAGTCCCGTTCAATCTCAAGTTCAGCCCTATCAAGTCTCAGATTGCTGGTTTAACAGGGCACCCGGACCAGTGCTTTTGTGCAGAGTGCTGTGTAGTGCCGCTGCGCTACAGTGCTGGCCAAAACCTCTGCCTGGCATTCCATGTCTCTTTTATACCTGGGAATTTCCCCATTCTATGGGCAACAAAGATCTGTCTGGAAATGTGGCCCTGACTCATCCTCTCCACGCATTCACCAACAGCTTCAATCCTGGGTTGTTCTCACCACGCCATCTTGAGTCCCCCCCGTTCACTAACTATTAAGGACAGATTTGATATGAGATCCTGAGGTATCATCTCTTTAGAGAATTTGTCCAAATTTGCAGGGAGAAAAGAATCTGTTTAACAAATATCAAGTTGGATTGAACATCAGATACAATGTGATACTATCATTCAACCTGTTCGTGTCTGTTTTACTACAAAAATATTGTGAGAGACTTGCCAAGTGTTTTAATGAAATTCAGGCATCTGCAGCCTTACTGCCAGTTTCATGGGCTTATCAAAACAGGAAGTGGGGTATTGGGCCCAGATCGTTTCATATGAATGCAGGTTATACCTGGCAATTATTGCTTCATTATCTAAAAGTTCACATGCCAATTTTTGACAAATTCATACTAGGATCTTGCTTAAGATGGTTATTAAATGCATTCAGTCTGAATTGTCTGCAGAATCTTCTTCTTTTTGAAAATTAGAATGTTGGCTAATTTTTAGTTCTTTCACTATTTTGTGCGATTTTCAAAAATAATTACATCTGCAATTTTTTTTGAAAGTTTTTGTCCAAGATAAGAAAGAAGAATTATTTAGGGCTGCCGTTTGCTTTGTAATAGCCTCTTCCTTCATCTTGACCTCTGTTTCCTTCTTACTAATGTTTGCCGCATCCTACTCCCCCAACCTCGCAGAGGAGTCAGGCTGGTCCAGGAGAAGCACTAACCAAGTAGGTGCTGCTAGAGGAAGGGACCAAAAAAAGCTGAAACTAGAAGACCATAGTCTGATTTAATTAAGAACAGTGAGACGCAATGAGTCTGAGTCCATCAGAAGGGTTAAGAGTCCAATGCACAGCAAACAGTGAGAAGATCAAAGTCAGGATTCAAAAACAAGCCGGGAACAGTCATATATGGTACAAAGCTGTCATGTTAAATATGATGGCTACTAGCCACGTGGGTGTTTGAGCACTTGAAATGTGGCTAGCACCACTGAGGAAATACATGTTTAATTTCAGTTTAATTTTTTTTGAGACAGTAATTTTTATTTATAATTAAAATTGAACCAATGTAAGATATTTTTGCATTAATACAACTCCATTGGTTTGATAGGCCTACATTTCACTTTAACTGTTGCATCATGTAAGATGTCATTGTGACATTGTTTGGTGCACTGTGCACATGTGTGTCATGTTATATGAACACATTACCAGTCTAGTTGGTGACCACAAAATTATTTAAGTGATTTTTCCTGTGCACCCATGTAACATTGTAGCATGATTATTTGAATGTTTTATGCAGGTTGCACAAGTTAAAGTGATGCCTCTATAAATTGTAATTGGTAATTAAAGGAAAATGCTTATTATTATAACAGAATAATGTTTTTTTTCTAGTTTTTTTTTGAGATGGAGTCTTGCTCTGTCACCAGGCTGGAGTGCAGTGGCACACTCTCAGCTCACTGTAACCTCCGCCTCCCTCATTCAAGCAATTCTCCTGCCTCGGTCTCCCAAGTGGCTGGGACTACAGGCGCATGTCACCACGCCCTTCTAATTTTTTGTATTTTTAGTAGAGACTCGGTTTCGCCATGTTGGCCAGGATGGTCTCAATCGCCTGACCTTGTGATCTGCCCACCTCGGCCTCCCAAAGTGCTGGGATTACAGGCATAAGCCACCGCACCCAGCCTGTTCTAATTTTAGAAGCAAGTATGGGAAAAAATTTTAAGTTTAAAGCTAAGCCATACTACTGATATAGAATCAAATGGTGGTGGCCTACCAGTACTACAACCAGAACAGTAAAGAAAAAAAAAAGCATGCAAAAGAAACTGTTTTTCCCTGTGTTAAAAAAAAAAAAAGAAAAGAAAAAGAAAAAAAAGCTTGGAAGAAGGTATATCTTAAATTTCACAATGAATGGCAATTGGAATTTGTTGAGGCAGAGCAAAACAAAAAAGCTGTTTGCTTGTATACAAATATATATGTGTGTGTGTGTGTGTGTGTGTGTGTGTGTGTGTGTGTGTGTGTGTGTATAACACTTTAAATTCTGGAGTACATGTGCAGAACGTGCAGGTTTGTTACGTAGGTATACACTTGCCCTGGTAGTTTACTGTATCCATCACCCTGTCATCTACATTAGGTATTTCTCCTAATGCTATCCCTCCCCTATCCTCCACTTCCTGTTATCCCTGCCCTAGCCCCCCACCCCCCTACAGGCCCCAGTGTGTAATGTTCCCCTCCCAGTGTCCATGAGTTCTCATTGTTCAACACCCACTTATGAGTGAGAAAATGCAGTGTTTGGTTTTCTGTTCTTGTGTCAGTTTGCTGAGAATGATGGTTTCCAGCTTCATCCATAACCCTGCAAAGGACACTAACACATCCTTTTTTATGGCTGCCTACATAGTATTCCATGGTGTATATTTGTCAAATTTTTTTGTCCAGTCTATCATTGATGAGCATTTGGGTTGGTTCCAAGTTCTTGCTATTGTGAACAGTGCTGCAATAAACATATGTGTGCATGTGTTTTTATAATAGAATAATTTGTAATCCTTTGAATATATACCCAGTAATGGGATTGCTGGGTCAAATGGTATTTCCATTTCTAGATCCTTAAGGAATGGCCACGCTGTCTTCCACAATGGTTGAACTAATTTATACTCCCACCAACAGTGTAAAAGTGTTCCTAATTCTCCACATCCTCTCCAGCATCTGTTGTCTCCTGATTTTTAATGATCTCCATTCTAACTGGCATGAGATAATATTTCAATGTGGTTTTGATTTGCATTTCTCTAATGACCAATAATGATGAACTTCTTTTCATATATTTGTTGGCTGCATAAATGTCTTCTTTTGAAAAGTGTCTGCTCATATCCTTCACACACTTTTGGATGGGGTTGTTTGTTTTTTTTCTTGTAAATTTGTTTAAGTTCTTTGTAGATTCTAGATATTAGCCCTTTGTCACATGGGTAGGTTGCAAAAATTTCTTCCTGTTCTGTTGGTTGCCAGTTCACTCTAATGATTGTTTCTTTTGCTGTGCAGAAGCTCTTAAGTTTAATTAGATCCCATTTATTAATTTTGGCTTCTGTTGCTGTTGCTTTTGGTGTTTTAGTCATAAAGTCCTTGCCCATGCCTGTGTCCTAAATGGTATTGCCTGGGTTTTCTTCTAGGGTTTTATGGTGTTAGGTCTTATGTTTAAATTTTTTATCCACGTGGAGTTAATTTTTGTATAAGCTGTAAGGAAGGGATCCAGTTTCAGCTTTCTGCATATGGCTAGCCAGTTTTCCCAATACCATTTATTAAATAGGGAGTCCTTTCCCCATTGCTTTTTTTGGTCAGGCTTGTCAAAGATCAAACGGCTGTAGATGTGTGGCATTATTTCTGAGGCCTCTGTTCTGTTCCATTGGTCTATCTCTCTGTTTTGGCACCAGTACCATGTTGTTCTAATTACTGTAGCCTTGTGGTATAGTTTGAAGTCAGGTAGTGTGATGACTTCAGCTTTTTTTTTTTGCTTAGGATTATCTTGGCTATGTGGGCTCTTTTTTGGTTCCATATGAAGTTTAAGGTGTTTTTTTTCCCAATTCTGTGAGGAAAGTTAATGGTAGCTTGATGAAGTTGGCATTAAATTTATAAATAACTTCAGGCAATATGGCCATTTTCACAATATTGATTCTTCCTAACCATGGACATGGAATGCTTTTCTGTATATTTGTGTCCTCTCTTATTTTCTTGAGCAGTGGTTTGTAGTTCTTCTACAAGAGGTCCTTCACATTCCTTGTTAGTTGTATTCCTAGGTATTTTATTCTCTTTGTAGCAATTGTGATGGGAGTTCACTCATGATTTGGCTCTCTGTTTGTCTGTTATTGGTGTATAGGAATGCTTTTGATTTTTGCACACTGATTTTGTATCCTGAGACTTTGCAAAAGTTGCTTATCAGCTTAAGAAAATTTTGGGCTGAGATGATGGGGTATTCTAAATGTACAATCATGTCATCTGCAAATAGAGACAATTTGACTTCCTCTTTTCCTAATTGAACACCTTTATTTCTTTTTTTGGATGGAGTTTGTTGTTACCCAGACTGGAGTGCAATGGCATGATCTCGGCTCACCACAACCTCCGCCCTCTGGGTTCAAGCAATTCTCCTGCCTCAGCCTCCCGAGTAGCTGGGACTACAGGCGCACACCACCATGCCCAGCTAATTTTTGTAGTTTTAGTAGAGACGGGGTTTCACCTTTTTGACCAGGATGGTCTCGATCTCTTGACCTTGTGATCCACCCGCCTCGGCCTCCCAAAGTGCTGGGACTATAGGCGTGAGCCACTGCGCCCGGCCAACCCTTTCTTTTTCTTGCCTGATTGCCCTGGCCAGAACTTGCAATAGTATGATGAATAGGCTGGATGAGAAAGGGCTTCCTTTCTTGTGCTGGTTTTCAAAGGGAATGCTTCCTGTTTTTGCTTATTCAGTATGATATTGGCTGCGAGTTTGTCATAAATAGCTCTGATTATTTTGAAATGTTCCATTAATATCTAGTTTATTGAGAGTTTTTAGCATAAAGGGCTGTTGAATTTTGTTGAAGGCCTTCTCTGCATCTATTGAGATAATCATGTGGTTTTTGTCTTTGATTCTGTTTAGGTGATGGATTACATTTACAGATTTGCATATGTTGAACCAGCCTTGCATCCCAGGGATGAAGCTGACTTGATTGTGATGGATAAGCTTTTTGATATGATGTTGAATTCGGTTTGCCAGTATTTTATTGAGGATTTTTGCATCAATGTTCCTCATGGATATCGGCCTGAAATTTTCTTTTTCAGTTGTCTCTCTGACAGGTTTTGGTATCAGGATGACGTTGGTCTCATAAAATGAGTTAGGGAGGATTCCTTCTTTTTGTATTGTTTGGAATAGGTTCAGAACGAATGGTACCAGCTTCTCTTTGTACCTCTGATAGAATTCAGCTGTGAACCTGTCTGGTCCTAGACTTTTTTTGGTTGGTAGGTTATTAATTGCTGCCTCAATTTCAGACCATATTATTGGTCTATTCAGGTATTCAGCTTCTTCCTAGTTTAGTGTTGGGAAGGTGTAAGGTGGTTCATTGGTAGAATTCTCATCTGTCACGTGGGAGGCCCAGGTTTATTTCCCAGCCAATGCACCAACTTTTAAAAGATATTAAAGTAATATTAGAGATATTTTCGGATACTACATAGCAAATTTGACATTTTCTCTCAACAGTCAAAAAATAGTTGAAAAGAAGAGATTGTTAGTCACCTGAAATCTAAAGTAAATATGTAACAAAAAATATTTTTTAAGGTTTCAAATATACTTTATTTTTTCAATACTGCCATATTTTAATGGGTTCACAGTGTTTTTACCTGCATCAATTATGAGGTGGTTTTGAAACAATTCAGTATTATACCAACGGGGATGATTACTTATCTCCCTATTCATTTGAGGTGAGATTCTGCCAAAAGAGGGCAGGTTCCATTATCTTCCAATTTATGTTGCTCTGATGTCCATATAGTGATACAGAAATTAGCTCCACTAGCTAACACATCAATGCCATATTTGTCATGGCAATCAGGTGTATGTTTCTGGTGGCTCTGCTTTGCTATTATTTGCTAAATGCTTCAAACTTGAAAATGACTTAGTGTGGTTTTGGCCAAGGGAAACATCACAAAACTGAAGCTAGAACAGTAGCAATGGCAGCTGCTGGTTTGGTACAACTTCGCTTCACATACCCTTGTTTCAAAAAAAAATTTTTCCCCTCGAGACAGAGTCTTGCTCTATGGCCCAGGCTGAAGTGCAGTGGTACAGTCTCGGCTCACTGCAACCTTTGCCTCCTGTGTTAAAGCAATTATCCTGCCTCAGCCTCCTGAGTAGCTGGGATTCCAGGCACATGCCACCATGCCTGGCTAATTTTTGTATTTTTAGTAGAGACGGGGTTTCACCCTGTTGGCTAGGCTGGTCTCGAATGCCTGACATCATGAGCCATATGCCTTGGTCTCCCAAAGTGCTGGGAGCCACTGTGCCCACCTCCCGAGAATTTTTCAAAAATTACACTTTACAGGATCTGGGCTTGTAACTTTAGGCAATTACAAGCAGTGTAACTGCAGTTACAAGCAGTTTAGGCAGTGATTAAACGTCTTGGATTCTGGCATAAAAAGGAAAACCATATTTAGATGGTGACATGGTAAAATACATTATTATTATAGTTATGAAAACTTAGTTAAAAAACTATTAGGAAAAGAGTAAAAATGATTATTTTATAAAAAGTAAAATATTTTAAATTATGCCACCAAACAATTGCCCATAGCCTGCAAGCCCTTTTTAATAATATCAAAGATAATTGATTAAACTTTTTAAAAATTGTAAATACTTTCCTTTACCTTTAGATAAGTCATGCCCAATTAATATTTCAGGTATGTTTCATCTCAAAGAACTTCCAAACATACGAAATATTGCCAACTTATAAACTAAAAGGTTGAACTCATGGTATAGAAATATTTGAAACTTTAATATTATCAAAGAATAATTTATTCTAGATATGAATTTATGAAATTTTAAAACAAGAGGTTACTGTGTCCCTTTATTTCTTTCTTTCATCATAAATACATACTGAAAATATTTGTACTCAGTGTTCTGAATCAGGTTCATGGAAAGCATAGTGGATACAGTTATGTAAGTTGTGTGATATATACATGCAAATGCTACGAATCGGTGCCAGTTTACAGAATTGTGGAAAGAAGTGGAAGACACTGACTCGAATGACCTTGTGTTTTCCAATGTTCATTGGTTGAGTTGTAAAAAAGCCTTACTCTTTTGTTAACTCCAATTTAAGATTTTCTTGAAGCAAAAGAATATTTGGAAAATTTTCACTAATCAAAGACAAAAGCTGGCAGCATGATTTATGTTTTCTCACTCGTATCACTTTTTTTTTTTTGAAACGGAATTTTGATCTGTCACCCAGGCTAGAGTGCAGTGGCACGATCTTGCCTAACTGCAACCTCCGCCTCCCAGGTTCAAGAAATTCTCCTCCCTTGGCCTCCAAGTAGTTAAAATTATAGGCACCTGCTAAGTTTTGTAATTTCTGGCTAATTTTTGTATTTTTATTAAAGATGGGGTTTTGCCGTGTTGGTCAGGCTGGTCTCAAGCTCCCGACCTCAGGTGATCTGCCCGCCTCAGCCTCCCAAAGTACTGGGATTACAGTCATGAGCCACTGTACCCAGCCAATCTCCCATGTTTCTGAGTCCCTGTACCAATTTCTGCTTCTAGAGAGCCTTCCATAGTGGTGACTTGAGCAAGTTATACATTGTGCAGCAATTTGTACCTCAGCTGTAAAATGAGGTTAATAATAATAGTACACATCTTTTAAGTATGTTGTGAGGATTAAATGAGTTAATATTTTCGAGGTACTTAGAAAAGTGTCTGACGTATGGAAAGTTTAGTTCTTATTCTGAGATGTTGATGCCATCTGAGATAAAGATATGGCAGTTCTTTATATTTTCATAATGGGTTGTGTCAATTTTTCACAGAAACTCATCACTACAGTTGCAAAAAACAAAATATAATTCATACTAATGAGAGGAAATATACAATGTTTTCAGGCCTCTCCAATGTCTCTGTCAGTAAAGAAGTGATTGAATAAATTATATGTTTAGACCATCGAATATTTTGCAGCTATTTTTAAAAATTAGCTTGCCTGACAAAAGCAAATTCAATTTCTCTCTGGAGGAATGAATCCTAAAATTGAGTCTCAAAAATCCACTGGTAGAGACCCAATGACTATGAGCTTTCACATAAAGTCACAACACACACTAGAATCATAATAAAATGTAAGAGAAGTACCTTTATTATGTTTAAAAAAATAAAAGATTTGTTTGTTGTTTTTTTCCCCTACTGAAACAGGATCTCACTCTGTTGCCCAGTCTGGGGTGCAGTGGCACAATCATAGTGCACTGTAGCCTCAAATTCCTGGACTCAAGCCATCCTCCTGCCTCAACCTCCTGAGTATATTTGTCTAATTTGAGATCCAGAAACAGGTAATAAAAAGACTGGGGAAAATCTAATATAAGGACACAGTGGCTGTGACTTTCCAGAAATATTGAAAGACACCAAGCCCACATTCAACAATTTAAGGTGGCAATTACTTTATTAAGCTATAACCAACCAGGAATTGCCAGAGAATATTCACGAACAGATTGTCGCTTAGATATATTTGAAAAGTCATTTACAACTACTAATAAAGAGAACTTTGATTTTTCTAGAAGCACATTATGGAATGAGAGTAAATGTCAGATTTTAAGCTATTTTGTTGATAAAATGAGTTTATGGAGAACATTTTGACATATTTTACTCAACTGTATTTTCATATCTCATTCATGTAAACTGTATTTTCATACCCTCTATTTATGAGTAGAATAAAAAACTCATAGCAAACTAGGAATAGAAAAAACTTCCTTAATTGATAAATTAATTTGATAAAGAGTATCTAAGAGAAACTACAATCAAGATCACTTTTCCCCTAAGGCAAGTATATTGATTCTAATCACATCTATTTAACATTGTATTTGAGGTCCTAATCCTAATTAGTACAATAAAGCAAGGAAAAGAAATAAGCAGAATACAGATTTGAAAGGAGGAATATAATTGTTTTTATCTCTAGATAACATCATCATTCACCTAGAACACCCAGAAGAATCCAAGAAACAACTACAATAAATGAATTTACCAAGGTAACAGAAACAAGGCCTGTTTACAAAAAATCAATTTTATTTCTACACACTAGCTGAAATTACCCGAGAATATACTGTAAAATACTATCAACTGCTGAAAAGATAATTTTTTAAAAAGTATTTATAAATAGCATAAAAAGAATAAAATACTTAGGAATAAACCTAACAAAAATTGTGAAAGATCTTTACACTGAAAAGAAAGAAATTAAAGAGATAAAGTGTTTGGGGATAAAAGAAATTAAAGTGAACAGAGTAGGCATACACTATGTATATGGATTAGAAGATTCAATAACATTAAAATGTCAAAACTTCTCAAATTCCCAGGAGAAAAATAAATCTTTTTAAAACAGATATTTACAGTTCTGAGATACATGAAAAATCAGAGGACCCCAAATAGCCAAGACAATTTTAAAGAACAAAGTTAGAGAATTTACACTCTCTGATATCAATATTTACTATAAATATACAGTAATCAATACATTATGATATTAGCATAAGGATAGACAAATAGATTAACAAGACAGAGTCCACAAACAGACCTTCATGTATATATTCAGTTGATTTTTGAGAAAGTCACTAAAACAATTCAAGGGGAAATGGATCTTTTTAATAAATTGTGTTAGGACAATGTTTAGAGGAAAAAATGAACTTTGACCCTCATCTGATACCACATGCAAAAAAATTAATTTGAGATACATGATAGTGAAATGGAAGAAAAGTGCTGGGGAGGGCATGATCCCTGGCCAGGGCTCCATCCCCTGGCCTGTGCCCACAGACCTAGGTAAGGACAGGCATTTTTGTTTTTCTGCCCAAACGTTGCATTTCGCAAGACCACCCTGGCCTGCCATGTCCCCATCCTATGCCTATAAAACTGGCTGGCTGCCCTCTCGCACCAAGACTCTAGCAGGCAGACATACAGGCAGCTGGACATGGAGAGGAGCGCAGAGGAGCGCACTGGCGTGGGATCACACCAGCAGGCCGTCGGGCCATTGACCACAGAACAACGCAAAGTTTGGCTGGGGCAGTCAGAGGAAAGCCCAGGCCGGCGTGGAGCCTTCTAACTGCAGGCGCGGAGCTGTCTGACTCCAGGGGAAAACCATCTTCCTTCTGGCTCCCTCATCTGCTAACAGCTGCTTCCACTCAATAAAACCTTGCACTCATTCTCCAAGCCCACGAGTGATCCGATGGTTCTGGTAAACCAAGGCAAAAACTGTTGGGGTACAGAAAGCCCTCTTCCCTTGAGATAAGGCAGGGGTATAATTGAGCTAACACAAGCTGCCTACAAACAGCTAAATTAAAAGAGCACCCTGTAACACACACTCACTGGGGCTTCAGCTGTAAACATTCACCTCTAGACACTGCTGTGGGGTCAAAGCCCCACAACCTGCCCATCTGTAGGCTCCCCAAGAGGTTGGAGCATGGGGCACTGAAGAAGGAGCCATTCCCCCATCACATGCCCTGCAAGAGGAACAAGGGAACTTTTCCATTTCAATAGTCCTAAATATAAAAGTCAGTATCACAAAGCTTCTACAAGAAAATATAGAAGAAAATCTTTGTGATCTTGGGGTAGGCAAAGCGTTCTTAAACAGGATATAAAGCACACTGTGCATAAAAAATTGTAAGTTGGACTTCATAGAATTAAAATATTCTACTCATCAAAAGAAACTCAAAGGTTAGGCAAGCCACAAATGGGGAGAAAATATTCACAATGCACATGACAAGACTCATATCCAGAGTATATAAAGAATTCCCTTAAGTCAATCAATTCAATTTAAAAATTGGAGGAAGATTTGGACAGGCACCTCACAAAAGATGATATCTAAATTGTTGAGAAGCATGTGAAATATAGTCATAGTCAACATCATTAATTACTACGGACAGAAAAATTAAAAACATAATGGGATGCCACCACATATCCAAAAGAAGAGCTAAACTTAAAAAGGCTCATATTTCCTTGGGAAAGATGTGTAGCAGCTAGAACTCTTATACACGACTGGTGGGAGTGTAAAATGGTGCAAAGACTTTGTAAAACTTTTGGCAGTTTCTAATAAAAATAAAACATATACTTACCCAACGGCAATTCCATATCCAGGTATTTATCCAACAGAAATGAAATCATAGGTTCACCAAAAAAAAAAAAAAAAAAGAAGGGAACTAAAATGGGCTAGGCACAGTGACTCATACCTGTAATCCCAGCACTTTGGGAGGCTGAGGTGTGAGGACCACTTGAACTCGAGCTCAGATGTATGAGACCAGCCTGGACAACATAGTGAGACCTCATCTACATCATTAAAGAAAAAAAAAACCTAAAATGTTTATAGGTTCTGGGTTGGGCGCGGCGGCTCATGTCTGTAATCCTAGTACTTTGGGAGACCAAGATGGGCAGATCACTTGAGCTCAGAATTTCAAGACCAGCCTGGGCAACGTGGTGAAACCCCATCGCTACTAAAAATACAAAAAATTAGCTGGACGTGGTGGCACATCCACCCAGATACTCAGGAGGCTCAGGCACGAGAATCTCTTGAACCTGGGAGGTGGAGGTTACAGTGAGCTGAGATGGCGCCACTGCACTCCACCCTGGGCAACAAAGTGAGACTGTCTCAAAAAAAGAAAAAAGTTTATAGGTTCTTTTCACAAGAGATTGAACCAGGTAACAACCCAAATGTACAATAGTAGGAAAACAGATGAATAAACTATGGTAGTAGGCCCGGCACAGTGGCTCACGTCTGTAATCCCTGCACTTTGGGAGGCCAAGGTGGGCAGATCACCTGAGGTCAGGAGTTCAAGACCAGCCTGGCCAACATAATGAAACCCCGTCTCTATTAAAAAATGAAAAAAATTAGCTGGGCATGGCGTTGTACAGTTGTAATCCCAGCTACTAAGGAGGCTGAGGCAGGAGGTAGAGGTTGAACCCAGGAGGTAGAGGTAGCAGTGAGCAAAGGCAGGAGAGTTGCTTGAACCTGGGAGGCAGAGGTTGCAGTGAGCTGAGATCATGCCACTGCACTCCAGCCTGGGCAACAAGACAAGACTCCGTCTCAAAAAAAACCAAACAAACAAAATATGATATATTTGCACAGTGGAATACTACTATGCAATAAAAAGAACAAATTACTGATATACACTACAATATCGATGAAATTAAGAAATATGTTGAGTAAAGGAAGCTAGTATGAGTACACATCATATGATTCCATTTGTATGAAGTTCAAGGACAGACAAATCAGATCTAGGGTGATAAATCATAATAGTGATTGTGGGAGAGGGAGTGGTGGCTGGGGCATTATAACTTGGTATGGACTGAAAAAGGTCATGAAAGAATTTTCTGAAGTAATGGAAGGTGTTCTTGATCTTGATCTGGTTGATGGTTAACTGAGTGCATTTGTCAAAAATCATAAAGCTATAAACTTTTAAGATCTGTGTACTTTACATGTTATAAATTATATTTTATTAGAGTACTATCATATAAAATAAAGTAAGCCACCATTTGTGAGGGGTAAACCTCATCATATTGACTAAAAGTTAACATTAAAGAAGGTTTCTTGGTAAATTTGATCTTCTTTAGCACTTATTCAAGACTGGTCTAATTTTATTTTATTTGCAAGATATTATAAAGTTATCAACAGACCAGGAAATTCTCAGCATTTACAAGGACTCTCAGATTTACTTTGGAATCAGAACATTGAGTTCTCTGTTAGATTTCACTTTCACTTTCAGTTCTAGATTCCTGGGTTTCTTTATACATAAAAATCTAAAAACTTACAGTGAAAAAGCAATAGGCTAGAACTAAACTTGTTGCAACATTATGTGAAATTCCCTCCAGAGAAAAAAATATTTTAAATAATAATTCCCCCGAAGGAAAAATACCTCTAAGTTGATTATTAATAATAGGATATGAGAGCATACTGCTATCAGGAATTGTCAGAGTTCTGAGCCAGGAATGTGGTGAAAAACCCTCTCACTCATCCCTTGCTCATATGCTGACAGTAGAAGAAAACTGGAAAGCCAAGAGGACAAGGGTGGTGGCTCACAGCTGTAATCCCAGCACTTTGGGAGGTCAAGGCAGACAGATCACTTGAGCCCAGAAGTTTAAGGCCAGCTGGGGCAACATAGCGAGGCTCTGTCTCTATAAAAGATAAAAAAATTAGCTAAGTGTGATAGCCTGTGACTGTAGTCCCAGCAACTCAGGAGACTGAGGTGGGAGGATCAATTGAGCCCAGTTGGTTGAGGTTACTGTGAGCTGAGATCGTGTCACTGCATTTCAGCCTGTGTGACAGAAAAAGGATCTGCCTCAAAAAAATAAAAATAAAGTGAAAAAACAAAACCACAAACAAACAAACCTAGAAAACTGAAGATAGTAACGGCTATACAGTATATCTCTACCTTGTCACTTTCTTCAAAGGTTTCCTGGTGTATTTCTGTCATGAAAAGAGAATGTGAAGCTTGGAATACACTGGCTTGGAAGAAAATAAGAGTATTTGGAAAGAAATTATATTTAGGCTGTGCTTGCTTTGCCAGCACATATACTGAAATTGGAACCATACTGACAAGATTAGCATGGCCCCTGCGCAAGGATAACAGCTGGATGCTGAAAGGAAAAGAGGAGCTTTTGCTATGAAGTAGGTGAGATATACAAAGGGCTAGAAAGAAAATGCAAGGTATGTTACACCATTAAAAATGTGGATGCACGTGTAGAATAGAGAAAGCCCAAGTAGATAGTTTGGATCGATTGGCTCCATTTTTGTTAGTCAGTAAACACAGGTTTACTGAGCATCTACTATGAGCTCTACTCTACTAGTACCACTATGAGATCTACTCTGCTAGTACTAGAATAATGCAGTGAACAAATACATACACATTTATCTAGGGAAATAATTTTTTTTAATTGTGCAAAATATTGCAAAGGAGACATGTTAATTTGCTTTCGACCTAGTGGGTCTGACCCTAGTTCTCATAACCAGTTTGAAGAACATGGCACTCAGTCAGTTCAGGGATTTCTTAAGCCATGGTCTTTATTTATTTTTATTTTTTTGAGATGAAGTCTTGCTTTGTCTCCCAAGCTGGAGTGCAGTAGCAATATCTCAGCTCACTGCAACCTCCCAGGTTCAAGTGATTCTCCTGCCTCAACCTCCAGAGTACCTAAGATTACAGGCATCCGACACCACACCCAGCGAATTTTTGTATTTTTAATAGAGACAGGGTTTCGCCATGTTGGCCAGGCTGGTTGCAAACTCCTGACCTCAAGTGATCCTCCTGCCTCAGCCTCCCAAAGTGCTGGGATTATAGGTGGGAGCCACTGCGCCTGGCCAACCATGGTCTTTAAATTGGGGTAAGTGTGCCCCTGGGTGTTTACAAAGACTTATCAACAGGTAGGTGGAGCTCAAATAGTTTGAAGAAATTAATAGCCTGACTCTCAACTTCCATGAGTAGTTTCTCCTGAAACCGATCTGCTTGAAAACAAGAGCTTTCAAAGTTTCCAGGCTTGTTTTGTCTTCTTTCCTCCCTTTTTACGATGGTTCTCGGTCTTCCCTTAAAATACAGGCTCACCTCTCACCTATCATGAGTTTTAAAATGTTGTGTTTCTCTGGGTTTTGAAATCTCCTGGATGACTTGGAATAATTGATCAGCATTAGTGTTGAGAAAATGAATGACTCTAATATCTGAGTATAGGGTTGCTAGGTAAAATACAGGACACCAAATTGAATCTAAATTTCAGATAACTAATGAATAATTTATTAGTATAGGTAGGTACCAAGTATTGTACAATACATTCTTATACTAGAAATGCATTCATTGTTTATATTAAATAGAAATTTAACTAGGTGTCCTCTGTTTTAATTTGCTAACTCTGTCGATCTTATCTGGTTATCAAAAGCTTGATGGTTTCTAAATCACCAATTTCAGCAAAATGGAGTTGTCTACTGATAATTACAAATTTTGATTCAAGATCACTAAATAACTTTTGGAATATAAAACATATTTTTAAAATTGTGAAAAAATTGCCACAATAATGTTTCTTCTGGGCCTATCTACTTATCTACTTATTTCTGTGAAATAGGGTTTACACCATTTATAATCTGCAGAAATGAAAAAAAGGAACAGAATCTGTGCTGAACCCTGACATACTATAGCCATAAGTAATATTCATAAATGTTACACTTGAAATACTTGCTTAAAATATAAGCTGCAACCCCCTCAAAACTGTATTTGTAATAAAATTATTAACATTTACAATAGTTTTATATTGTTTTGACCAATTATGTTTTAAAAGTAATAAAAGCAATATCAATGATAATGTAATCAAAGAGGAATTTTTTTTTTTTTAAGATGGAGTCTCACTCTGTCACCCAGGCTGGATGCAGTGGCACAATCTTGACTCACTGCAACCTCTGCCTCCCAGGTTCAAGTGATTCTTATGCCTCAGCCTCCCAAGTAGCTGGGACTACAGGCATGTACCACCACACCTGGCTCATTTTTGTATTTTTAGGAGAGATGGGATTTCACCATGTTGGCCAGGCTGGTCTCAAACTCCTGACCTCAGATGATTCACCTGCCTTGGCCTCCCAAAGTGCTGGTATTACAGGTGTGAGCTGCTGTGCCTGGCCAAAGAGGAATTTTTTGTTTTGTTTTTTTGACACTTAGAGCTTTATGATCCTAGAGAAAAAAATAGATTTCAATTTATAATGTGTTTATTTCAGATATGTGACAGAGAGATCATAAAAGATGCCCAATATAAACATGTATTAACATTCTGTAGGGGAATTGGAATGTTCAATGACAAAAGGCAATGATAAAATATTTTCAGTTATTAAAGATGGCCTGATATTAATTACTTCATGAATGGTCATGTATTTCAAATGACTATGGTATTAGGATCTATCAAATACATTCAAAAGAGTGCTCTATCAATTTTTTCCCCAAAATATCTATGTTTACATTTTATAGATTCGTGACATGTACAAAAGCTTTTTTTTTAAAATTGTGCTTTAAGTTCTAGGGTACATATGCAGATCTTGCAGGATTGTTGCATAGGTACACTCATGCCATGGTGGTTTGCTGTTTCCATCCCCCTGTCACCTACATCAGGCATTTCTCCCAGTGTTATCCCTCCCCAATCTCCCTGCCTCCATCCCTCCCCTAGCCCCCAACCCCCCAACATACTCCGGTGTGTGATGTTCCCCTCCCTGTGTTCATGTGTTCTCATTGTTCAACACCCACCTATGAGTGAGAACATGCGGTGTTTGGTTTTCTGTTCTTGTGTCAGTTTGCTGAGAATGATGGTTTCCAGATTCATCCATGTCCCTACAAAGGACAGGAACTCATTGTTTTTTATGGCTGCATAGTATTCCATGGTGTATATGTGCCACATTTTCTTTGTCCAGTCTATCATTGATGGGCATTTGGGTTGGTTCCAGGTCTTTGCTATTGTAAACGGTGCCACAATGAACATACATGTGCAGGTGTCTTTATAATAGAATGATTTATAATCCTTTGGATATATACCCAGTAATGGAATTGCTGGGTCAAATGGAATTTCTATTTCTAGATGCTTGAGGAATCGCCACGCTGTCTTCCACAATGGTAAACTAATTTACACTCCCACCAATAGTGTAAAAGTGTTCCTATTTCTCCACATCCTCTCCAGCATCTGTTGTCTCCAGGTTTTTTTAATGATCACCATTCTAACTGGCTTGAGATGGTATCTCAATGTGGTTTTGATTTGCATTTCTTTAATGACCAGTAATGATGAGCATTTTTTCATATATTTGTTGGCCTCATATATGTCTTCTTTTGAGAAGTGTCTGTTCATGTCCTTCAACCACTTTTTTTTTGGAATGGGTTTTTTTGTTGTAAATCTGCAAAAGCTTTATGTTTTAATGTTAAGTTAAAAATGGGCAAGGGAATACAGAGCTTTTCAAAACTCTTCTGGTGAGTACATAATCGAAAAAGTGTAAGGCCCACAAATTATTTGCAATAATCTCAGGAGTGAGTTGAAAATGGCTTAGAAAGTCTTGAATGAAGCAGACTCAAATGTGGATTAAAATCTCCATGTGATAAATATACTTAGTATTCTGAAATAATTACAACTGGAACTTTAGCTGCTGTGGACAGCCAAGTCCACCTAAACCAGAAGATGCCTTGCTCAGTCCAAGTGTGTGCAGAATGCACTGGATGCCATTTCCACAGCATGTTGAAGTCCCAAAAATCCCAAATAATCTCTGCCTCTGGTTAGTAATCGTCTTTGATCTACTGGAAACCAGAAAATCAGATGAACTCACCCAATGCATCTGTTACCCTGGTAGGGACCACTCTCAGATGAAGTTGCTTAAATTTACTTCTTAGAAAACATTGAGGAAAATATGGCAGTGCAGTGTGACTCAAAGATGTCAGGTTTTCCTAAGAATGGCACTGCAACTCAGAAATCTGCCCTGCAAGAGGCTAAAAGGAGGGATTTTTTAAAATAGCATACTCCACCCTTATTAAAAAAAAAAACTCACCAAAACAAAACAAAGTATTTCACTACAGAAAATTAACAATTTCAATCTTTAAACTAGTAAAAAATAAACTGCAATAACTGCTTGATTTTTTTCCACATACCCCTGCATTTGCTTTCAACTGTTACTTTCTTGATCAGAACAAAAAGTAAAAATAAATAGAAAGATTTCACAAAGTTTCGATTTTTTTTAATGCTGGACTTTTGCATCTATGGTAGATTGAAAAACCTAACCTTTTTACGTGTAGTGTCTGGCGGATGGAGGGTGGGAACCAGGGCGCATTGACCTTTTCCAGGCAGTCTGAGCAATGATCGTCCTCTCTATATGGGTTATCAAGATTTTCTCTGACCCAAGAGCAATGAAGCAAATGTCTTTCAGTAAATGCAGCGCAGATATGCCACGGTAAAGAGTCATGTTTTTGGGTCATGGAAATCCCCGAGTGGATTTTCCAGGCCACTGAGTAAGAGGAAGTGTGTGTGTAGTTATTACCGCTGGAGTTCCCCTAATTTCTAAAAGAAAAGCCCATGCAAACCACTCGGGGGGGCGGTGCGGAAAGCCTAGTGCGGCTAGGGGTGGGGATTCGATGACGCATTTAAAAGGCAACGTGAGACTCGTGCCCTCCCGCACAGAGCAGGCCGGGCGACAGATGTCAGTTGAAAAGACTGGGCTCCTCCTTGCTGGTGCGTGCGTCGTCGGCCTCTGGACAGCAGGCGGGTGAGGAAGGAAGGCGAGTGTGAGTGTGAGTGTGTGTATGTGTGTGCGCGCGGGCGCGCAGCACCCTTGCGCCTCCCCAGGTGTAAGAGGTGCGCCGGCGGCTGGCCCAGGGGCGCTCAGGGCTAGAGACCAGGGCGCCGCACAGGTTGAGAATCAGAGGGTGGGGCGCAGTCATCAAACACGGCTCTAAGCCCAAAGTAGGCTCTAGATAGGTTCCAGGTGCTCAATTTCTGTTTTACGTTTGGAGTGAGCCAGTGGAATTGTGAAGCTTTGGCATTTTGATTTGGTTGCCGAGAGTTATCACTGGTTCTTTGCAGGTGCCAAATACATTTCAGGACAGAGCCTAACGCAGAGCTCTGGCACAGGAAGGACTCAGTAAAATGTTGAATGAACAATGGAGGCATGTTTCCAAGCGGTGGTAGGAAGACAGCAGTTTTTGTTTGTCTTCCTGGGGATCAGCATGGAAACCCAGCAGTGCTCTTACTCTGGTCAATACATTGTCGAAGGCATTTACCTGGTGCTAACATAAAATAATATTAAATACTGACTTTATTTGCTGTTATTTATTACTAACATTGAGTACTGCTACCTGCTATATGCTAGTTTTCTCTCTGAAGAGTTTACATGCATTTTTCACATTTATCATGATCGTAAGAAGCAGGTACCATATTTATCTTCATTTGACAATGAGGCAACTGAGACTCTTGGACATTTACTTGCCAAGGTCACACTTCTGGATACTGGACTGCTTGGTATGGGGCACCCCAGATGTCTGATTCCAAAGCCTGATATTAATCGATCATTGAACAGACTCTGTGGTCATTAATGTAAAATTGATAGAAGTGCTGTGGTCACTCAGGGTTCAGTCACATTTGCTAACATTTACTTCTTCAATGGGAAGTCTTAGTGTCTACCTATATGCCAAGCTCTGCAGATGCTGTAAGTGGGAGGGCAGGTACAGAGATGAAACATATTAATAGTTGCCATTCTAAAAGAGCTTACTGTCCAGGGGGAGGCAGAAAGAAAAGGCACACTTGCCCTCCAGTGTCAAAGAAATGAATGTGCCACGTGCCCAGCAGGGTATGGATGCCCAACAACCCTGGGATGGGGGAGGTTGCCCGCTTGGTAGGTTACATGGAAGAGTCAGGAGAGGAGAGGCTGGGGACTGAGCCAATCTGAGAAGGAACCCCTAGCAATGAAAGAGGAATTGCAAGAGCTTGGTGCCAGAGAAACCCAGGGAATGGGACATTTCTAAGAGGAAGTGTGCCCCAGTGTCAGATGTAAAAATTTCCACTGGTTTTGGCTAAGAAGCCATTGGTGTTATCAATACTGAGAGCAGTTTTGAGTGATGCTGATTTGATGAGTAAATGGCAGAGGGAAAATGAAAACATTAACCATACACACATGTTCAATTTGCTTGGTTGTGACGGGAAGGTGCAATACAGGGTAGTTGGTAGAATAGAAAGGGATTGAAAGAGGATTTTAAAAAGTGCTTTTATTTGAAAGTTGAGATAGGTTTAAGCATGAGTGTTACGTGGAAGGAAAAGGGCCAGTCAAGAGTGAGATGAAAGAGAGTTGAAGAAATGAGGGGGATGGGATTAAGAACAAGATTTCTGAGGCAGTAGGAGAGGGTAGGATCCCATAAGAGGCAAATCTTTGAGGCAGCAAGTAGGTTGTGAGCAAAAAAGGCTTAGATATGAGAATGTGAAAGAGTTCCTACTCAGTGATGTCTCTTTTCTTTGAGAAATAGAAGGCAAAGCAATTGACTGAAAATGAAGTGGAGTGTAGTGGAGAAATTTGAGGAAGGTGTTAAAGGTTTAAAAGAGGTGCACGGGGCAGTGTGCTAGGGAGCTGAGTGGGGCTAAAAGGAATTGCTAAAGGTTGGTGAAGGAGTCTGAAGTGATGCTGGTCCCAGTCTGCAGGGTTGCATCTAGGTGTTGGAAATGTTTAGGACAAGTGATCTAGGGTTGACATCTTGGCATATTTTTGTATTGTTATTGTATAGTTGTTTCTTAAATTTCCACAAATATATGCCTTGCTGGAGTGCAGTGGCCTGATCTCAGCTCGCTGCAACCTTTACCTCCCGGGTTCAAGTGATTCTTCTGCCTCAGCTTCCTGAGTAACTGGGACTACGAGTACGTGCCACCACGCCCGGCTATTTTTTTTTTTGTATATTTAGTAGAGATAGGGTTTCACCATGTTGGCAAAGCTGGTCTTGAGCTCCTGATCTCAAGTGATCTGCATGCCTTGACCTCCCAAAGTGCTGAGATTACAGGTGTCAGCCACTGCACCTGACCTAAATCTTCTTTAGGATAAGATTTGTGTAAGGGATTTGCAAACTCAAATGCAGGTGATATAAATGAGAAAACCTCTGAGTGTCTCTTTTTCTTTTTCTTTTCTTTTCTTTTTTTTTTTTTGAGACAGGGTCGTGCTCTGTCACCCAGGCTGTAATGCAATGATGCAGTCTCATACTCACTGTAACCTCCATCTCATGGGCTCAAGCGAACCTCCTGCCTCAGCCTCCCAAGTAGCTGGGACCACAGGCATGCACCACCATGTCTAGCTAATTTTTGAGTTTTTCTGTAGAGATGGAGTTTTGCCAAGTCACCCATTTTGAACAATCAAGCAATTCATCTACCTCAGCCTCCCTAAGTGCTGGGATTACAGGTGTGTGCCATGGCGTGAGGCCTTGTGGGTGTCTCTTTTAATAAACTTTCATATATTTTAAATGAAAGCATACTCTATTTACATATTTGACATGAAGGAATATTCTTCCTTTCTACAAAGACACATGGTTCTCCTATTTTTCTCAAAAGTTTGTCCTTCTTCCTCTACTTTTCATTTTTGTTACTTTTGATAGACACATGTGTTACACTGATTTCACTTTCCTCATAATTCTGTTGTAAGAAAAACAATAGTGCCAGTCCAATGACAAATAGCAACAGTCTGTTATTGCTAGACTGTTACTGTTAGCAGAGACTACCAGAACAGTCTCAGTATCAGGGAGTCAAAGATAACACGTTCCCTCTCTAAAGGGCACAGCTGCTGCTCAGCTCTAGATGATTGCTGCCCTGCAGAACTATAGGCACAGCATTGCTAGATATTTTGATTTTTCAAGAGAAGCTTGGAATCTAGAATGTGATGGGAAGTCTCTTACATTTAAAAATGTTGGCAAATAATGGTAAGATTTAAAAATACTGTGGTCCAAGAAAAAAATGTATTTGGAAACTGTATTAAATTCAAATAAGGCATGCAGATTAATCCACAGCATGGTACAGTGTGCATTTTCTGGTTTCTTTAATTGCACTATGATTATGTAAGGTGTTGGCTTTGGGGAAGCTAAGTGCAGAGTATGCAGAAACTATTATTTTTGTAAGTTTTCTCTATGTATAAATTTCAAAATAAAAACTTAAAAAATTAGTGAAGTACTATAATGCAATTTTATGTAAGCCAAACATGATATGTCTACCAGTTTGAGACCTCTGGTTTTTTGTTTTTGTTTTTTTGAGATGGAGTCTTGCTGTGTCACCCAGGCTGGATGGAGTGCAGTGGTGTGATCTCAGGTCATTGCAACCTCTACCTCCTGGTCTCAAGCGATTCCCCTGCCTTAGCTTTCTGAGTAGCTGGGAATACAGGTGCACGCCACCGCACCCAGCTAATATTTGTATTTTTAGTAGTGATGGGGTTTCACCATGTTGGCCAGGCTGGTCTTGAACTCCTGACTCCTGAACTCCTCAAGTGATCTGCCTGCCTTGGCCTCCCAAAGTGCTGGGATTACAGGCCTGAGCCACTGCACTAAACAGAGACCTCTGTTTTTTTGTTTTGCTTTTAATCTCTTTTTGGCCTTTACAGTGCCCAGTAGAGAACCTGATATATGGTAGACAATCGTAATTACTATTGCTCTACTTTGGAGAAGTTTTTTTTTTAAAAGATCATTGTGCTCCATCTATGAATTGTTTGACTTTTAAAACTGTCTTTTTGTTTGTTTGTTTTTGAACAGGTTTACAAAGGAGGAAAACTGCTTCTTCTAGATTTTTCTTTTCCATTTTCTTCTATAGATCAAAACATCTTAAGATGGAGACCTAAAATCCTAAAAGGGACTTAGTCTAATCTCGGGAGGTAGTTTTGTGCATGGGTAAACAAATTAAGTAGTTAACTGGTGTTTTACTATCCAAAAAATGCTAATTTATAAAGATGATCTAGTTATATAAGGTATAACTATAATGAGCTTGAGTTTGAATTTGATTTGTGGAAGTAAAGCAGAAGTGATTCTAGCTAGGTCATATGGTTAAAGCATTTTTTTTTTTAAAGAGTTGGCCAGGCAGTCTCCTACTAGCGTATTCTCACATTTTGTAGGATAGAAACGGTACCTGTGATTGGGAAAGATTTTAAAATGAGTTATTTAGAAGAAAGAGCTAATATTCAACCCACTGCAAAATTAAAGAAACATGCAAGTGAAAGCTTTGACATGTTACAATACATCTACAGTGACAAAGAAAAATCAAGAACAAAGCTTTTTGATAGATGCAACAAATTTAGAGGAAGTAAAAAGATAAATGTGATGATGGGTGAAGAAATTATCTAGTCATCTACAAGGCCATTGATATTTTAAAAATCCAAAACTTTGTTTAAATGGGCTGTTGTTACTGGGAGTGATGAGGATGAGAATGATGATTGAAGGTTACATTTTCAGAAATGAAGGAGCTTACTCAGAAAATTTATGTAAAGACAGTGATGAATGCAAAGAAGATTTTTATGACAATGTGTAAAGTTTTCAGTCATGGAAAGGAATATTGAAGTTAGGTACAATTACTTACCTTTGAGGGAAATAATCATTGGTAATGAGATGTGATGTCTCTCCTGCCACCTGGAAACAAAGCACTAAAGTCTTTTTTTTTTTGTTTCTGCAGTAGAAAACCCAGTATCTGTGAGATCCAGGAAACCATGCTTGCAAATTGCTGGTAAAAAAGTAAATAAAGAAAAAGCCACAATGACTTGCTTATTGGTCATTGCTAATATTATTGACTCAGAACCTCTTTACTAATGGCTAGTAACTCATAATTGAGAAATTCTGAATTTTGACAAGGTCTCTGCTGTTGAAATGGTAAATTTATTATTATTTTTTGTCATGATAAGTTCTGGTTCAAGGTATACTATCCATGAAATAATTTCTAACCAAAACCACATTTATGCAATTTAATTATCCATCTTAGCCTATACATGGCACTTTGTAATTTTTGACTGTTTCAAAAAATAAAACCATGATCAGAGTAGATTTAATGTTGGCTTCGGAAACAATTAGAAAAACAAAAGTTCAAAAATGTTTTCAGTAGGTGATAAGTTGAATAACTACAATGTTAGTTTTTTGAGGGGGACAAACTTTTAAAAAATCTTTGAAAGGTCTATTATTTTATAGTCATATCTAAATTGTCTTAAGAAATTTTTTAATCAAGGGAATGCAATATATATCATTCTGTTTTTCCAAAAGTAACCTGAATATAGCAGTGAAGTTCAGTTTTGTTATTGGTAGTTTGTGACAGTCTCTTTTTGTAGTACCCAGTGTCTACCATAATTACAGAGGACATTTCTGTGTTGTAGCCAAGTATACTATCAGAATTAAAAAAAAAATTAACATTGAGTTGCTTCAACAGCATGAGGCTGAGTCCAAAAGACCAAATGAACAAATACGTTAATCTCTGATGATTTATTTTAAATAGAATATTTAATTGTATAAGATCTAATAGTATCACTATGCTTAAGCTATCATATATTCCTGATGATCTATGGGAATTAACTGTTATTTAGTAAATATTGAAACCAGGTTTTAAGATATTTTAGTAATTCCTGTTATTAGTTAAGCTCTTGATTTGAAGAGAAATTTTAGATTGTTTTGTTCTCTTTATTAGAATGATTGTACAAAGAAAAAATGACTAATTGGAGAAAAACTTTGGAATATACCATATTTCATTGAATTTAAAATGTCTTCAACTGTAAATCATACCATTATTTTATGTACCTCTAAGAAATAAAAGTGCTGCTAATTAAAATATGATATGCCATTAATTATAAAATACTTCTTGATAACAGAAGTTTTAAAATAGCCATCTTAGAATCAGTGAAATATGGTAATGTATTCTTTTCCTCCTTTGAGGTAGGTCTTATGCTTTTTTCCCTTGGCTACCAAATATCATAATTTCCAAAACTAAAAATAAACATAATCTGAATATTTTTGCTGTGAAACACTTGAGAGCATGGCTTTCTGTCATGAAAAGAAGCCAGCTTAATGAGTCACACATTTCATCTTCAGGTGGACTGAATGCCACTGAAACATACTAGTAGCCTAGAGAAGTTGACCCCCTTGTGGAGATGCTTGACATTAAACGGGATCCTGATGTCCTAATGCACTTTACTCTATTTTGAAGGGTTTTAATTTTCAACACAGTTTACTCTGTAGCATCATGTTTACATTGTATGTATAAAGATTATACAAAGGTGCAATTGTGCATTTCTTCCTTAAAATGTATCAGTATAGGATTTAGAATCTTTCCATGTTGAAATTCTAAATGCATAGAAATAAAAAGAATGAAAAATTTCTCCTTTTAGCTTTTCAGCCTGGTATTAAAACTTCTAAAGGCAAAGCCATGCACAAAACTACTTCCCCAGAGAAAGGCTAGTCCCTTTTCTTCCCCATTCATTTCATTATGAACATAGAAAATAGCATATTCTTATCAAATTTGATGAAAAGCGCCAACAAGTTTGAATTGAAATATGACTTCTCATGTGAACTGTACCGAATGTCTACATTTTCCACTTTTCCTGCTGGGGTTCCTGTCTCGGAAAGGAGTCTTGCTCGTGCTGGTTTCTATTACACTGGTGTGAATGACAAGGTCAAATGCTTCTGTTGTGGACTGATGCTGGATAACTGGAAAAGAGGAGACAGTCCTATTGAAAAGCATAAAAAGTTGTATCCTAGCTGCAGATTTGTTCAGAGTCTAAATTCAGTTAACAACTTGGAAGCTACCTCTCAGCCTACTTTTCCTTCTTCAGTAACAAATTCCACACACTCATTACTTCCAGGTACAGAAAACAGTGAATATTTTATCGGCTCTTATTCAAGCTTTCCATCAAATCTTCTAAATTCCAGAACAAATCAAGATTTTTCTGCTTTGATGAGAAGTTCTTACCACTGTGCAATGAATAATGAAAATGCCAGATTACTTACTTTTCAGATGTGGCCATTGACTTTTCTGTTGCCAGCAGATCTGGCAAAAGCAGGCTTTTACTACATAGGACCTGGAGACAGAGTGGCTTGCTTTGCCTGTGGTGGAAAATTGAGCAATTGGGAACCAAAGGATGATGCTATGTCAGAACACCTGAGACATTTTCCCAAATGCCCGTTTATAGGAAAACAGCTTCAAGACACTTCAAGAATCACAGTTTCTAATCTGAGCATGCAGACATATGCAGCCCGCTTTAAAACATTCTTTAACTGGCCCTCCAGTGTTCTAGTTAATCCTGAGCAGCTTGCAAGTGCGGGTTTTTATTATGTGGGTAAGAAACTTAATCTGCTAATTTAAAAGATACTTTTTATTTTATACATTTTAGTGGGCAAATTATGTATATTCATAAGTTCTGGTCCAAAATTAATTTTAGGTAACAGTGATGATGTCAAATGTTTTTGCTGTGATGGTGGACTCAGGTGTTGGGAATCTGGAGATGATCCATGGGTGGAACATGCCAAGTGGTTTCCAAGGTAATTGTTTTGAAATTCTCTTTGCAAATTTTTGTGATTATCATGAGATTGCTTATATGTGTTTTCCTTAAATCAACTGTTACTTTACTCTGTTTTAAGTATGTATTTGTGAATAAGTTTAGGATGGATTACTTAGAAAAATACTTACTTAAAAAGTTTTGATGGACTTAAGACAATGAAGGAATAGTTTTGGGGATTTTTGTTTAATTTTTAAAGAAATACATGTATTTAAATAATACATGCTCATTATAAAAACAAAGTCACATGTTGTAGAAAAGCATAGAAAAAGAAAATTAATATGTCCAGAAATCTTACCACCTAAGGATGAGCATGGTTACCATTTTAGTGAATATCCCTGCAGACATCTCTTTATGCACATATACATATAGAAATAAATGTACATGATTTTACATAAATTCAATATTATATTTAGTTTTGAAGCTTTTTCAGTCAACATATGTCTTGGACATATTTTCATTCATTCAGTATTCAATAATATTAATTGATCACCTATTGCCAGGCATTGGTTCTGGTTGCATAAAATCAGTTGAGCAAAACAAAGACCCCTGGTCTCCTAAATTTGTATTATAGCTGGAGAGGACAGACAATTAATAAGAGCTTGAATAAGTTACAGAGCATGTTGGAAAATAAGTACAGTCAATAAAAAGAACAAAGAGGAGTTTAGAAAAGCTGGGCAAGTTACAATATTAAATTGAGTGGTCAGGGTAGATATAGACTCATCTCATCTGTTTTAATCACCACATAGCATCTTAATGCGATATGTTACCCTTTTGATTGTTTAGCCTTCTAGTGTTCTAGTTAATCCTGATCAGATTGCAAGTGTGGATTTTTATTATGTTGGTAAGAAATTTCATGTACTAACTAAAATGTCAGCTTCAAAAAGACATTTTTTTATATTCTCCTTTTTCATCTAAATCATGTGGCCTACAGTTACATTTTTTTTATACTTTTGCTGTTATTCAACCCATTTCCCATTTGCCCTGAGAATACTGCACTGGCAACGAGCTGCACTGTGCTTTTCCAAATGGGAAATGGGTTAATATTGATAAATAAACTTGGCATCTTAACTTATTTTGATTATTTTTGTTGTCTTGAGTTGGAGTCTGGCTTTGTCTCCCAGGTTGAAATGCAGTGATGGAATCTCAGCTCACTTCAACCTCCGCCTCCCGGGTTCAAGCAATTCTCGTACCTCAGCCTTGTCAGTAGATGGGACTACAGGCATATGCTACCATGCCTGGCTAATTTTGGTATTTTTAGTAGAGACGGGGTTTCACCATGTTGTTGTCCAGGCTGCTTGCAAACTCCTGACCTCAGGTTATCCAACGGCCTTGGCCTCCCAAAGTCCTTCAATTACAGGTGTGAGCCAACATCAGTGTGTTAAGAATCTCAGAAAAGTTGAAGAGAGCAGCTAAGAGCTGAGATGGCCTCACTTGACTTCAGTAGACTGAGAGGCTCTGACCCTTGTCTGCTTGAGCTTTGGCAGATTACTTGGCAGAATAGCCTTCCTCTTGCTTATATCAACCTGCCTTTCACTGTAATATCTCTGACCATTCCCTAGATGCTAAATGACTAGTAAAGTGATTATATGCATGTTTATACTCATTTGAACTATTTACCAGTCTACAAATGTCTGAATTAGTCTTGTGCAAATTAAGATAACCATTTAGTGCTTTTCAAAATTAGCTGAAGTGGCCAGGTACAGTGGCTCCCTCCTGTTATCACAGCACTTTGGGAGGCTGAGGCAGGAGGATCACTTGAAGTCAGCAATTCAAGACCAGCCTGGCCATCATGGTGAAACCCCATCTGCACTAAAAATACAAAAATGAACTGGGTGTGGTGGCAGGCACCTGCAATCCCAGCTACTCGGGAAGCCGAGGCACGAGAATCGCTTGAACCTGAGAGGTGGAGGTTGCAGTGAACCAAGATCATGCCACTGTACTCCAACCTGGGTGACAGAGCGAGTCTCTGTCTAAAAGAAAAAAAGAAAATTATTAGTGGAAGCATAACATGTCTTGGTACATACAAAAAAAGATTAATTTTGTAAAACATTCAAACTATATGAAAAATGTTAACCGTCATGAGAAGCATCTTAAAAAACAATTTAAAATTCACACAAAAAAATCTAAATTCTATTATAGGATACTTATGAGTTAGTTTTACAAAAAATAATGTTTTTTGAAAGCAATAAAATAGAATCAGTTCCCACTGGGCTAGGCTTTATTCTTCTAACATTAACTTTGGAATAAATGATCTTAAAGGATTCTGTGATTTGGGGGAAACAATCATATTTGAAATGGAATAAACACCTAGAGATGAGAAATTTGTCTTATTACATTTTCATTTCACTTTTATAAAAAACTCCCCAAACTTTATTTTCTTTACATTTTAGGTGTGAGTACTTAATAAGAATTAAAGGACAGGAGTTCATCCATCAAGTTCAAGCCAGTTGCCCCAATCTACTTGAAGAGGTAGCTATGGAAAGTTCTTTTTTTTCTTTATTGCATTTTAGGTTTTGGGGTACATGTGCAGAACGTGCAAGATATTTGCTTAGGTACACACATGGTGGTGTGTTTTGCTGCCTTCCTCCCCTTCACCCACATTTGGCATTTCTCCCCAGGCTATCCCTCCCCAGCTCCCCACCCTGCTGTCCCTCCCCTATTCTCCCCAATAGACCCCAGTGTGTAGTACCCCCTTCCCTGTGTCCATGTGTTCTCATTTTTCCTCACCTGCCTATGAGTGAGAATATGTGGTATTTCATTTTCTGTTCTTGTGTCAGTTTGCTGAGAATGATGTTCTCCAGATTTGTCCATGTCCCTACAAAGGACACAAACTCATCGTTTTTGATTGCTGCATTTGATTCCACGGTGTATATGTGCCACATTTTCCCTGTCCAGTCTATCATCGATGGGCATTTGGGTTGGTTCCAGGTCTTTGCTATTGTAAACAGTGCCTCAATGAACATTCGTGTGCATGTGTCCTTATAGTAGAACGATTTATAGTCCTTTGGATATATACCCAGTAATGGGATTGCTGGGTCAAATGGAATTTCTATTTCTAAGGCCTTGAGGAATCGCCACACTGTCTTCCACAATGGTTGAACTAATTTACACTCCCACCAACAGTGTAAAAGTGTTCCTATTTCTCCACATCCGCTCCGGCATCTGTTGTCTCCAGATTTTTTAATGATCGCCATTCTAACTGGCGTGAGATGGTATCTCAATGTGGTTTTGATTTGCATCTCTCTGATGACCAGTGACGATGAGCATTTTTTCATATGATTGTTGGCCTCATATATGTCTTCTTTTGAAAAGTATCTGTTCATATCCTTTGCCCAATTATGAATGGGCTTGTTTGTTTTTTTCCTGTAAATCTGTTTGAGTTCTTTGTAAATTCTGGATATCAGCCCTTTGTCAGATGGGTAAACTGCAAAAATTTTTTCCCATTCTGTTGGTTGCCGATTCACTCTAGTGACTGTTTCTTTTGCCGTGCAGAAGCTGTGGAGTTTGATTAGGTCCCATTTGTCTATTTTGGCCTTTGTTGCCAATGCTTTTAGTGTTTTGTTCATGAAGTCCTTGCCTACTCCTATGTCCTGAATGGTTTTGCCTAGATTTTCTTCTAGGGTTTTTATGGTGCCAGGTCTTATGTTTAAGTCTTTGATCCAACTGGAGTCAATTTTAGTGTAAGGTGTCAGAAAGGGGTCCAGTTTCTGCTTTCTGCACATGGCTAGCCAGTTTTCCCAACACCATTTATTAAACAGGGAATCCTTTCCCCATTGCTTGTTTTTGTCAGGTTTATCAAAGATTGTATGGTTGTAGATATGGTGTGTTGCCTCCGATGCCTCTGTTTTGTTCCATTGGTCTATATCTCTGTTTTGGTACCAGTACCATGCTGTTTTGATTACTGTAGCCTTGTTGTATAGTTTGAAGTCCGGTAGTGTGATGCCTCCCGCTGTGTTCTTTTTGCTTAGAATTGACTTGGCTACGTGGGCTCTCTTTTGGTTCCATATGAAGTTCATAGTGGTTTTTTTCCAGTTCTGTGAAGAAAGTCAATGGTAGCTTGATGGGGATAGCATTGAATCTTTAAATTACTTTGGGCAGTATAGCCATTGTCACGATATTGATTCTTCCTAACCATGAACATGGAATGTTTCTCCATCTGTTTGTGTCCTTATTTCGTTGAGCAGTGGTTTGTAGTTTTCCTTGAAGAGGTCCCTTACGTTCCTTGTCAGTTGTATTCCTAGGTGTTTTATTCTTTTTGTAGCAGTTGTGAATGGCAGTTCGTTCTTGATTTGGCTCTCTTTAAGTCTGTTATTGGTGTCTAGGAATGCTTGTGATTTTTGCACATTGATTTTATATCCTGAGACTTTGCTGAAGTTGCTTATCAGTTTCAGGAGTTTTTGGGCTGAGGCGATGGGGTCTTCTAGGTATACTCATGTCATCTGCAAATAGAGACAATTTGGCTTCCACCTTTCCTATTTGAATACCCTTTATTTCTTTTTCTTGCCTGATTGCTCTGGCTAGAACTTCCAGTACTATATTGAATAGGAGTGGTGAGAGAGGGCATCCTTGTCTAGTGCCAGATTTCAAAGGGAATGCTTCCAGTTTTTGCCCATTCAGTATGATATTGGCTGTTGGTTTGTCATAAATAGCTTTTATTACTTTGAGATATGTTCCATTGATACCGAGTTTATTGAGGGATTTTAGCATAAAGGGCTGTTGAATTTTGTCAAATGCCTTCTCTGCGTCAATTGAGATAATCATGTGGTTTTTGTTTTTGGTTCTGTTTATGTGGTGAATTACATTTATAGACTTGCGTATGTTGAACTAGACTTGCATTCCTGGGATGAATCCTACTTGATCATGCTGGATAAGTTTCTTGATGTGCTGTTGCAATCGGTTTGCCAGTATTTTATTGAAGATTTTTGCATCCATATTCATCATGGATATTGGCCTAAAGTTTTCTTTTCTTGTTGAGTCTCTGCCGGGTTTTGGTATCAGGATGATATTGGTCTCATACAATGATTTGGGAAGGATTCCCTCTTTTTGGATTATTTGGAATAGTTTCAGAACAAATGGTACCTTTGTGTGTCTGGTAGAATTTGGCTGTGAACCCATCTGGACCTGGGCTTTTTTTGTGTGGTAGGCTCTTAATTGCTGCCTCGACTTCAGACCTTGTTATTGGTCTATTCATAGTTTCAGCTTCCTCCTGGTTTAGGCTGGGAGGACACAAGTGTCCAGGAATTTATCCATTTCTTCCAGGCTTACTACTTTATGTGCATAGAGTTGTTTGTAGTATTCTCTGATGATGGTTTGAATTTCTGTGGAATCTATGGTGATTTTCCCTTTATCGTTTTTTTTTTTAATTTTTTATTGGATTATAGGTTTTGGGGTACATGAACAGAGCATGCAAGACAGTTGCGTAGGTACACACATGGCAGTGTGCTTTGCTTTTCTTCTCCTCTTCACCCACATTCGGCATTTCTCCCCAGGCTATCCCTCCCCACCTCCCCCTCCCACTGGCCCTCCCCTTTTCCCCCCAATAGACCCCACTGTTTAGTACTCCCCTTTCTATGTCCATGGGTTCTCATTTTTCATCACCCACCTATGAGTGAGAATATGCGGTGTTTCATTTTCTGTTCTTGTGTCAGTTTGCTGAGGATGATGTTCTCCAGATTCATCCATGTCCCTACAAACGACACGAACTCATCATTTTTGATTGCTGCATAATATTCCATGGTGTATATGTGCCACATTTTTCCAATCCAGTCTATTATCAATGGGCATTTGGGTTGATTCCAGGTCTTTGCTATTGTAAACAGTGCTGCAATGAACATTCGTGTACATGTGTCCTTATAGTAGAACGATTTATAGTCTTTTGGATATATACCCAGTAATGGGATTGCTGGGTCAAATGGAATTTCTATTTCTAAGGCCTTGAGGAATCGCCACACTGTCTTCCACAATGGTTGGACTAATTTACACTCCCACCAACAGTGTAAAAGTGTTCCTTTTTCTCCACATCCTCTCCAGCATCTGTTGTCTCCAGATTTTTTAATGATCGCCATTCTAACTGGTGTGAGATGGTATCTCAATGTGGTTTTGATTTGCATCTCTCTGATGACCAGTGACGATGAGCATTTTTTCATATGATTGTTGGCCTCATATATGTCTTCTTTCATAAAGTATCTGTTCATGTCCTTTGCCCACTTTTGAATGGGCTTGTTTGTTTTCTTCCTGTAAATCTGTTTGAGTTCTTTGTAAATTCTGGATATCAGCCCTTTGTCAGATGGGTAAACTGCAAAAATTTTTTCCCATTCTGTTGGTTGCCGATCCACTCTAGTGACTGTTTCTTTTGCCGTGCAGAAGCTGTGGAGTTTGATTAGGTCCCATTTGTCTATTTTGGCTTTTGTTTCCAATGCTTTTGGTGTTTTGTTCATGAAGTCCTTGCCTACTCCTATGTCCTGGATAGTTTTGCCTAGATTTCCTTCTAGGGTTTTTATGGTGCCAGGTCTTATGTTTACCCTTTATCGTTTTTTACTGCATCTATTTGGTTGTTCTCTCTTTTCTTTTTTATCAGTCTGGCTAGTGGTCTATTTTGTTGATCTTTTCAAAAAAAAAACCAGCTCTTGGATTTATTGATTTTTTGACGGGTTTTTCGTGTCTCTATCTCCTTTAGTTCTGCTCTGATCTTAGTTATTTCTTGTCTTCTGCTAGGTTTTGAGTTTTTTTGATCTTGCTCCTCTAGCTCTTTCAATTTTGACGAGAGGGTGTCAATTTTGGATCTCTCCACTCTTCTCATGTGGGCACTAATTGCTATATATTTTTCTCTAGAGACTGCTTTAAATGTGTCCCAGAGATTCTGGTATGTTGTGTCTTCGTTCTCGTTGGTTTTGAAGAACTTTATTTCTGCCTTCATTTCATTGTTTATCCAATCAACATTCAAGAGCCAGTTGTTTAGTTTCCATGAGGCTGTGCGGTTCTGAGTTAGTTTCTGAGTTCTGAGTTCTAACATGATTGTAGTATGATCTGAGAGACTGTTTGTTATGATTTCCGTTATTTTGCATTTGCCGAGGAGTGCTTGACTTCCAATTATGTGGTCAATTTTAGAGTAGGTGTGATGTGGTGCTGAGAAGAATGTGTATTTTGTGGATTTGGGGCGGAGAGTTCTGTAAATGTCTATCAGGTTTGCTTGTTCCAGGTCTGAGTTCAAGTCCTGGATATCCTTGTTAATTTTCTGTCTGGTTGGTCTGTCTAATATTGACAGTGGAGTGTTAAAGTCTCCCACTATTATTGTGTGGGAATCTAAGTCTCTTTGTAAGTCATTGAGAACTTGCCTTATATATCTGGGTACTCCTGTATAGGGTTTATATACATTTAGGATCGTTAGCTCTTTTTGTTGTATTGATCCTTTTACCATTATGTAATGTCCTTCTTTGTCTCTTTTGATCTTTGTTGCTTTAAAGTCTATTTTATCAGAGATGAGAATTGCAACTCCTGCTTTTTTTTGCTCTCCATTTGCTTGTTAAATCTTCCTCCATCCCTTTATTTTGAGCCTTTGTGTATCTTGCATGTGAGATGGGTTTCCTGGATACAGCACACCTATGGGTTTTGTTTTTTATCCAATTTGCCCGTCTGTGTCTTTTTATTGGTGCATTTAGTCCATTTACATGTAGGGTTAATATTGTTATGTGTGAATTTGATACTGCCATTTTGATGCTAGCTGGCTGTTTTGCCCAATAGTTGAAGCAGATTCTTCATTTTGTTGATGCTCTTTAGCATTTGGTATGTTTTTAGAATGGCTGGTACTGGTTGTTCCTTTCTATGTATAGTGCCTCTTTCAGGAGCTCTTGTAAAGCAGGTCTGGTGGTGACAAAATCTCTGAGTACTTGCTTGTTTGCAAAGGAGTTTATTTTTCCTTCACTTATGAAACTCAGTTTAGCTGGATATGAAATTCTGGGTTGAAAGTTTTTTTCTTTAAGGATGTTTGAATATTGGCCCCCACTCTCTTCTGGCTTGTAGGGTTTCTGCCGAGAGAACTGCTGTGAGTCTGATGGGCTTCCCTTTGTGGGTGACCCGACCCTTCTCTCTGGCTGCCCTTAGTATTTTCTCCTTCATTTCAACGCTGTTGAATCTGACGATTATGTGCCTTTGGGTTGCTCTTCTTGCAGAATATCTTTGTGGTGTTCTCTGCATTTCCTGGACTTGAGTATAGGCCTGGCTTGCTAGATTGGGGAAATTTTTCTGGATAATATCCTGAAGAGTATTTTGCAGCTTGGAATCATTCTCTTTGTTACATTCTGGTACACCTATCAAACGTAGGTTAGGTCTCTTCACATAGTTTCACATTTCTTGGAGACTTTGTTCATTCCTTTTTGTGCTTTTTTCTGTAATCTTGGTTTCTCATTTTATGTCATTGAGTTGGTCTTTGACTTCTGATATTCTTTCTTCTGCTTGGTCCAATTGGCTGTTGAAACTTGTGCATGCTTCGCGAAGTTCTCATGTGTTTTTCAGCTCCCTCAATTCATTCATATTCCTCTCTAAGTTGTCCATTCTTGTTATCATTTCCTTGAATCTTTTTTCAAATCTTTTTTCAAGGTTCTTAGTTACTTTGCATTGATTTAGAACATGTTCTTTTAGCTCACGGAAGTTTCTCATTATCCACCTTCTGAAGTCTGATTCTGTCATTTCATCACACTCATTCTCCGTCCAGCTTTGTTCCCTTGCTGGCTAGGAATTTTGGTCCTTTGTAGGAGGTGAGGTGTTTTGGTTTTGGGTGTTTTCCTCCTTTTTGTGCTGGTTTCTTTCCATCTTTGTGGATTTATCCTCCTGTCGTCTGAGTAGTTGCTGACTTTTTGATTCGGTCTCTCAGTGAATGCCCAGATTGTTGATGATGAAGTATTTCTGTTACTTAGTTTTTCTTCTAACAGTCTCGCCCCTCTGCTGTACGACTGCTGAGGTCGAATCCAGGCCCTGCTTGTCTGGGGTGCACCTGTAGCAGCTGTGGAACAGTGAGGGATGCTACCAGTTTCTTCTGCTATCTTTATCCCAGAATGATGCCCGTCAAATGTCAGTCTGATCAGTCCTTTTTGAGGTGACTCTTTGGATATACAGGGGTCAGGGAGTTGCTTCAGGAGATGGACTGTATTTTATAGGAGATCAAGTGCTGAGCTGTGAGCTCCGTTGTTCAATCAGGGCTATCAGGCAGGTTCATTTAGGTCTGCTGCAGCAGAACTTATAAAACCCCTTTTTTTCCTCAGATGCTCTGTCTCGGGGAGTTAGGGCTTTTTTTATGCATATCTGTTGCACTGTCCTGCCCAGCTAGGAGGCAGTCTAGTCACTATTTGCCTGCCAAGTCTTCACCCTGCTACTGTGGGGTCCGCCCTGTTGCCGTGGGCTCTGCTCTGCTGCCGTGGGCTCCGCCCTGTTGCCCATGGGCTCTGCCCTGCTGTCATGGGCTCCGCCCTGTTGGTGCAGTCTCTCTGTTATGGCGGGTTGCCTTGGCAACAGCAGGCTGCGTCAGCAATGGGAGTGTACCTCAGTAGGAGCAGAATGCCTCGGTAGTGGCGGACGCCCATCACCCAGCAAGCTGCACCATCCTGGATTCAGTTGTGCCTGTAGTGAAACTCTCAACCCCGAGGGTTTTGAATCGCCATTTTGTTTGGCTCTGTGGGGGTGGGACCTGCCGAGCCTGATTACCTGGCTCCCTGCCTCAGAAGCCTTTTTTTCTCTCCCCTTTTTTTTTTTTTAAGTTGAATGGTTGACTTTCTCCCAGGTGTTTCAGTCGCCTGCTGATAAGGCACCGGGATCTGTGTGATTTCCTGTGCAGTGACCCACTGCGCCGGCTCAAATGTCGCTTCCCGGGAATCTCCTGGTCTGGCTTACTGTCCACGTCCCGACTAATCAGATGGATATGTTAATCTGCCCTCCCAAATCTCAGATTGCCGGTTTAACAGGGCACCCAGACCAGTGCGTTTTGTGTGGGATGCTGCTGCGCTGTGGCGCCGGCTGAAACAGCCACGCCACCCTAAAGGTCTGCGCTGGTGTCTTGTGTCTCTCCTACACCTGGGAATTTCCCCGTTCTGTGGGCAACAAAGATCCGTCTGGAAATGTGGCTAGGACTCACCCTCTGTGCCTTCACTGAGAGCTGCAATCCTGAGTTGTTCCTACGGTGCCATCTTGGAAATCCTGGAAAGTTCTTTTTTTAAAATATTGGTTACCATCAGATAAATTACTTTCTGATAATTACAGGGAGTACGATTTTAATGAAAAGACAAGAGTTATTTTAGAAATACATTTTGTTTTTCTTACCAAATCTGACATGATCTTAGAAAGTATTATTCTTTGGAGAAAAATATCCATAAATGGTTGTCTCCTGATAATGATACTTGTGATGTTTCTCTGTAAGCATTTTTTCAATCAGGTTGAAAAAACTTAAACTATTTGAGAAAAAATGACTGGGATAGTAGTATTTAATAGTTTTGCTATATACATTTTCCTTCAAAAGATCTGAGAAAGAGCATGGTGGCTCATGCCTGTAATCCCAGCACTTTGGGAGGCTGAGGAGGGTGGGTCACGAGGTCAGGAGTTTGAGACCAGGCTGACCAACATGGTGAAATTTCGTCTCTACTAAAAATACAAAAATTAGCTGGGCATGGTGGCACACGCCTGTAATCCCAGCTACTCAGGAGGCTGAGGCAGGAGAATTGCCTGAACCCAGGAGGCGGAGGTTGTGGTGAGCCGAGGTCGTGCCATTGCACTCCAGCCTGGGTAACAAGAGCAAAACTCTGTCTCAAAAAAAAAAAAAGAAAAAGAAAAGATTTTAGAAAGAGAATTTTATTACTTTTTCTAATCTTCTTGGAAAAGCAAATAACTTACATAATAGTTGGATGGTCAAACCCATCCTAGCCATGAGCAAAACTGATACAGGGTCCAACTTATCCTGATGACCCAGGAAAGGTAAAACCTGTGGATGAAAGGAAAATTCATTGTCTCATAGATTGCTGAAAATGTATAGTCTTTTTCCTGCCTTAATGAAAATGGATTTTATTTGTTAATATATACACACACACAGAAACTCTATTAGTTTATGGCCTAGGGAATAACTATCAAATATAAATGAAATATTGTTTTTGGTTAAAAAATTATTTTGCCAGTAGGAAAGTAGTTTTCAATAAATTGAGTAAAAGATGTCTGTTGAGTCATTTTTTATTGCAATGGGTAAGATAAGATTTATATTTTAATTTATATATATATATTTTTCCTGCAGTTGCTATCCACATCAGACACTCCAGAAGATGAAAATGCAGAGCCATCAAGTAAGTACAGTAGACAATAATGAATGCATTTAAACAGAGTCATTTGGTACTGTTAAGATTGAAAGTTGGCTGGGCATGGTGGCTTATGTTTATATTCCCAGCACTTTGGGAGGCCGAGGTGGGTGGATCGTGAGGTCAGGATTTTGAGTCCAGCTTGGCCAACATGGTGAAATCCTGTCTCTACTAAATAAACAAAAATTAGCTGGGTGTGGTGGCAGGCACCTGTAATCCCAGCTACTTGGGAGGCTGAGGCAAGAAAATCACTTCAACCCGGAAGGCAGAGGTTAGAGTGACCTGAGATTATGCCATTGCACTCTAGCCCAGGAGACAGTGTGACATTCTGTCTCAAAAAAAAAGATGATTGAAAGTTGATAATCATAATGTATCTTCATATTGACTTATAATTTACAATGAATGCATTTTCAAAAATACTGTGTTGGTATTTCCCAAACTTCAGTGCATATCAGAGTTGCCTAGAGAACTTTAACAAATAAGACAGATTTGCAGTTTCTACTTTAGACCTACTGAATTAAATCTGAGTGTTTAAGGGTGGGACTCAGACCTGTATAGTTTTAACAGACTACATACATCCAACCTAACCTTTGTTCTTGGGACAGTGTAAGAACAGATGTACTATGACATTAGATTGCTCACATATTCTTTCTGTGAAAGGGAAAGGCTAGAACATGTTAGTCTCCTTCTTCAACAGGTACCCTGAATGACTTGTTCATCACCTTAAACCTAAATGTGATAGAGCTAATATTTGTACAAGCTCTTTTATTCCATTATCTCATGTTCAATTCAATTAGGTAAATATTTATTGTGTGTCTCCCATTCTGAGGTAATAATAGAGAACAGAGTAAACATAACTCCTGGTCACATGTGTCTATAGGATACAGACAAATACACAGACAGGAGAAAGGAATATGACAGTGAAAGTAAAGTATGATATAAGATGCATGTGGGGCAATTAATCCAGACTTTGGAGGGCCAGAAAAGGATTTCCAGAGGATGTATTTGTCTTAGCAGAGAATCCAAGGGAAGAGTAGGAGTTAACCGAGTGACAAATGGAAGAAGAGTATTCCAGGCAGAGACAACAGCATATGAAAGACCAAAGTGACAAAGAATAGAGACCCCTGAAGAACTGAACAAAATTCTATATAACACGAAGTAGGAGTTGCTAACAGATAAATGAGTGAAGCAGGACAGCTTTACAAGTGGTCAGCACTACAGGCAGAATTTGACACCAGAGCCATCAGTTTGTGACTTCTGGGCTAGAGTGCAGGATGCAAATGACTCAGTGGTGAGGGATGAAGCTGAAGAGGTAAACAGGGTTGAGATTGTATGAGATTTTGTAAGCCAATTATATTTTGGATTTTATCCTAAATTAAATTGGAATTGTTGATAGAATTTAAGAAGTGTGACAGAGTTTTTCAAATTTTCAGACAGGTTATTATCATACA
This sequence comes from Callithrix jacchus, assembly GCF_049354715.1. NCBI lineage: Eukaryota > Metazoa > Chordata > Mammalia > Primates > Cebidae > Callithrix > Callithrix jacchus. The sequence goes on along the minus strand of NC_133511.1, from coordinate 37,297,639 downwards.
ATATTGCTTCCTTACAGTTCATTCTCAACAGTTCTGATTGTACTGATCTGATTGTACTGTTGAGAATGAACTGCAAGGAAGCAATATTGTATGATAATAACCTCTCTGAAAATATGTGAAATATTCTTGATTTAGAAAGCTCATTTGTTCATTCAACATAGGGAAAAAGAATCTGAATTCTCGTGGGAGGTAATTCCTGCCACCTCTGTTTCCTTCATCTGTTCACATATGTATATCCAGTTATGACAGGTAATGTGTATTTTGCATCTAAGTACAATATTCCATGTTATTATTTTGATGATTGAACATATATATCATTTTAAATGTAACAGTGTTCCTACAAAATGATGCCTACACATTTTGTTGGTTTTGTGTTTCTAATATTGTAAAAACTTTCCATTTTGATTTCAATTTTTAAGAAATATACAGACTATCCTAATATGTGTTAAATTATTTGTTCCATATAGTTATGCGTTTCGAACCTGGAGAAGATCATGCAGAAGATGCGATCATGATGAATACTCCTGTGGTTAAAGCTGCCCTGGAAATGGGCTTTAGCAGAAGCCTGGTAAAACAGACAGTTCAGAGAAAAATCCTAGCAACTGGAGAGAATTATACACTCATCAGTGATCTTGTGTTAGACCTACTCAATGCAGAAGATGAAATAAGGGAAGAAGAGAAAGAAAGAGCAACTGGGGAAAAAGAATCAAGTATGTAGATTTATTAATACAGTCTCTATTTTCATAAAGATTTGATACTACTCTCTATATTATGGAAAGTATACTCATCTAGTATATATACTGAAAGTATACTCAATCCAATCAGATTTTTTTTGTGTGTTTAGTATTCTGAATTCAAACACTGAAAAATTTCTTTATATTAAAATATATTTGAGTTGCTCATAAATTGAAACTGTATGATGTGCAAAAGTATTTTTTTCTGTTTTCCATATATATATATATATATATATATTTTTTTTTTTTAATTGCATTTTAGGTTTTGGGGTATATGTGCAGATCATGCAAGATAGTTGCATAGGTACACACATGGCAGTGTGCTTTGCTGCCGTCCTCCCCTTCACCCACATTTGGCATTTCTCCCCAGGCTATACCTCCCCCCGTCCCCCCATTGTCCCTCCCCTATTCCCCCCAGTAGACCCCAGTGTGTAGTACTCCCTTCCCTGTGTCCATGTGTTCTCTTTTTTCATCACCTGCCTATGAGTGAGAATATGCGGTATTGCATTTTCTGTTCTTGTGTCAGTTTGCTGAGAATGATGTTCTCCAAATTCATCCATGTCCCTACAAAGGACACAAACTCATCGTTTTTGATTGCTGCATAATATTCCATGGTGTATATGTGCCACATTTTCCCAATCCAGTCTATCGTGGATGGGCTTTTGGGTTGGTTCCAGGTCTTTGCTATTGTAAACAGTGCTGCAATGAACATTCGTGTGCATGTGTCCTTACAGTAGAACAATTTATAGTCCTTTGGATATACACCCAGTAACGGGATTGCAGGGTCAAATGGAATTTCTAATTCTAAGGCCTTGAGGAATCGCCACACTGTCTTCCACAATGGTTGAACTAATTTACACTCCCACCAACAGTGTAAAAGTGTTCCTATTTCTCCACATCCTCTCCGGCATCTGTTGTCTCCAGATTTTTTAATGATCGCCATTCTAACTGGTGTGAGATGGTATCTCAATGTGGTTTTGATTTGCATCTCTCTGATGACCAGTGATGATGAGCATTTTTTTAATGTTTGTTGGCCTCATGTATGTCTTCTTTTGAAAAGCATCTGTTCATATCCTTTGCCCATTTTTGAACGGGCTTGTTTGTTTTCTTCCTGTAAATCTGTTTGAGTTCTTTGTAAATTCTGGATATCAACCCTTTGTCAGATGGGTAGGCTGCAAAAATTTTTCCCCATTCTGTTGGTTGCCAATTCACTCTAGTGACTGTTTCTTTTGCCGTGCAGAAGCTGTGGAGTTTCATTAGGTCCCATTTGTCTATTTTGGCTTTTGTTGCCAATGCTTTTGGTGTTTTGTTCATGAAGTCCTTGCCTACTCCTATGTCCTGAATGGTTTTGCCTAGATTTTCTTCTAGGGTTTTTATGGTGCCAGGTCTTATATTTAAGTATTTAATCCATCTGGAGTTGATTTTCGTGTAAGGTGTCAGGAAGGGGTCCAGTTTCTGCTTTCTGCATATGGTTAGCCAGTTATCCCAACACTATTTATTAAACAGGGAATCCTTTCCGCATTGCTTGTTTTTGTCAGGTTTATCAAATATTGTATGGTTGTAGATATGTTGTGTTGCCTCCAGTGCCTCTGTTCTGTTCCATTGGTCTATATCTCTATTTTGATACCAGTACCATGCTGTTTTGATTACTGTAGCCTTGTAGTATAGTTTGAAGTTCAGTAGTGTGATGCCTCCCGCTGTGTTCTTTTTGCTTAGAATTGACTTGGCTATGTGGGCTCTCTTTTGATTCCATATGAAGTTCATGGTGGTTGTTTCCAGTTCTGTGAAGAAAGTCAATGGTAGCTTGATGGGGATAGCATTGAATCTGTAAATTACTTTGGGCAGTATAGCCATTGTCACGATATTGATTCTTACTAATCATGAACATGGAATGATTCTCCATCTGTGTCCTCTCTTATTTCATTGAGCAGTGGTTTGTAGTTTTCCTTGAAGAGATCTCTTACATTTATTGTAAGTCGTATTCCTAGGTATTTTACTCTTTATGTAGCAATTGTGAATGGCAGTTCATTCTTGATTTGGCTCTCTTTAAGTCTGTTATTGGTGTCTAGGAATGCTTGTGATTTTTGCACATTGATTTTATATCCTGAGACGTTGCTGAAGTTGCTTATCAGTTTCAGGAGTTTTTGGGCTGAGGCGATGGTGTCTTCTAGGTATACTCTCATGTCGTCTGCAAATAGAGACAATTTGGCTTCCACCTTTTCTATTTGAATACCCTTTATTTCTTTTTCTTGCCTGATTGCTCTGGCTAGAACTTCCAGTAGTATACCGAATAGGAATGGTGAAAGAGAGCATTTTTGTCTAGTGCCAGATTTCAAAGGGAATGCTTCCAGTTTTTGCCCATTCAGTATGATATTGGCTGTTGGTTTGTCGTAAATAGCTTTTATTACTTTAAGATATGTTCCATCAATACTGAGTTTATTGAGGGTATTTAGCATAAAGGGCTGTTGAATTTTGTCAAATGCCTTCTCTGCGTCAATTGAGATAATCATGTGGTTTTTGTTTTTGGTTCTGTTTATGTGGTGAATTACATTTATAGACTTGTGTATGTTGAACCAGCCTTGCATCCCCGGGATGAATCCTACTTGATCATGATGGATAAGTTTTTTGATGTGCTGTTGCAATTGGTTTGCCAGTATTTTATTGAAGATTTTTGCATCTATTTTCTTTTTTCTTAGGTCTGGCATTACTGCCTACCTTTCTTTTTTTCCTTTTTTTTTTCTTAATTTTTTATTGGATTACAGGTTTTGGGGTACATGAGCAGAGCATGCAAGACAGTTGCGTAGGTACACACATGGCAGTGTGCTTTGCTTTTCTTCTCCCCTTCACTCACATTTGGCATTTCTCCCCAGGCTATCCCTCCCCACCTCCCCCTCCCACTGGCCCTCCCCTTTCCCCCCAATAGACCCCAGTGTTTAGTACTCCCCTTTCTGTGTCCATGTGTTCTCATTTTTCATCACCCACCTATGAGTGAGAATATGCGGTGTTTCATTTTCTGTTCTTGTGTCAGTTTGCTGAGGATGATGTTCTCCAGATTCATCCATGTCCCTACAAATGACACAAACTCATCATTTCTGATTGCTGCATAATATTCCATGGTGTATATGTGCCACATTTTTCCAATCCAGTCTATTATCAATGGGCATTTGGGTTGATTCCAGGTCTTTGCTATTGTGAACATTGCTGCAATGAACATTCGTGTACATGTGTCCTTATAGTAGAACTATTTATAGTCTTTTGGATATATACCCAGTAATGGGATTGCTGGGTCAAATGGAATTTCTATTTCTAAGGCCTTGAGGAATCGCCACACTGTCTTCCACAATGGTTGAACTAATTTACACTCCCACCAACAGTGTAAAAGTGTTCCTTTTTCTCCACATCCTCTCCAGCATCTGTTGTCTCCAGATTTTTTAATGATCGCCATTCTAACTGGCGTGAGATGGTATCTCAATGTGGTTTTGATTTGCATCTCTCTGATGACCAGTGACGATGAGCATTTTTTCATATGATTGTTGGCCTCATATATGTCTTCTTTCGTAAAGTATCTGTTCATATCCTTTGCCCACTTTTGTATGGGCTTGTTTGTTTTTTTCCTGTAAATCTGTTTGAGTTCTTTGTAAATTCTGGATATCAGCCCTTTGTCAGATGGGTAGACTGCAAAAATTTTTCCCAATTCTGTTGGTTGCCGATCCACTCTAGTGACTGTTTCTTTTGCCGTGCAGAAGCTGTGGAGTTTGATTAGGTCCCATTTGTCTATTTTGGCTTTTGTTGCCAATGCTTTTGGTGTTTTGTTCATGAAGTCCTTGCCTACTCCTATGTCCTGGATGGTTTTGCCTAGATTTCCTTCTAGGGTTTTTATGGTGCCAGGTCTTATGTTTAAGTCTTTAATCCATCTGGAGTTAATTTTAGTGTAAGGTGTCAGGAAGGGGTCCAGTTTCTGCTTTCTGCACATGGCTAGCCAGTTTTCCCAACACCATTTGTTAAACATGGAATCCTTTCCCCATTGCTTGTTTTTGTCAGGTTTATCAAAGATTGTATAGTTGTATGTATGTTGTGTGGCCTCCAATGCCTGTGTTTTGTTCCACTGGTCCATATCTCTGTTTTGGTACCAGTACCATGCTGTTTTGATTACTGTAGCCTTGTAGTATAGTTTGAAATTCGGTAGTGTGATGCCCCCCGCTGTGTTCTTTTTGCTTAGAATTGACTTGGCTATGCGGGCTCTCTTTTGGTTCCATATGAAGTTCATGGTGGTTTTTTCCAGTTCTGTGAAGAAAGTCAATGGTAGCCTGATGGGGATAGCATTGATTCTGTAAATTACTTTGGGCAGTATAGCCATTTTTACGATACTAATTCTTCCTAAACATGAACATGGAATGTTTCTCCATCTGTTTGTGTCCTCTCTGATTTCATTGAGCAGTGGTTTGTAGTTCTCCTTGAAGAGGTCTCTTACGTTCCTTGTGAGTTGTATTCCAAGGTATTTTATTCTTTTTGTAGCAATTGCGAATGGCAGTTCGCTCTTGATTTGGCTTTCTTCACGTCTGTAATTGGTGTAGACGAATGCTTGTGATTTTTGCACATTGATTTTATATCCTGAGACTTTGCTGAAGTTGCTTATCAGTTTCTGGAGTTTTTGGGGTGAGGTGATGGGGTCTTCTAGGTATACTATCATGTCGTCTGCAAATAGAGACAATTTGGCTTCCGCCTTTCCTATTTGAATACCCTTTATTTCTTTTTCTTGCCTGATTGCTCTGGCTAGAACTTCCAGTACTATATTGAATAGGAGTGGTGAGAGAGGGCATCCTTGTCTAGTGCCAGATTTTAAAGGGAATGCTTCCAGTTTTTGCCCATTCAGTATGATATTGACTGTCGGTTTGTCATAAATAGCTTTTATTACTTTGAGATACGTTCCATCGATACCGAGTTTATTGAGGGTTTTTAGCATAAAGGGCTGTTGAATTTTGTCAAATGCCTTCTCTGCGTCAATTGAGATAATCATGTGGTTTTTGTTTTCGGTTCTGTTTATGTGGTGAATTACGTTGATAGACTTGCGTATGTTGAACCAGTCTTGCATCCCTGGGATGAATCCTACTTGATCATGATGAATAAGTTTTTTGATTTGCTGTTGCAATCGGCTTGCCAATATTTTATTGAAGATTTTTGCATCTATGTTCATCATGGATATTGGCCTGAAGTTTTCTTTTCTCGTTGGGTCTCTGCCAGGTTTTGGTATCAGGATGATGTTGGTCTCATAAAATGATTTGGGAAGGATTCCCTCTTTTTGGATTGTTTGAAATAGTTTTAGAAGGAATGGTACCAGCTCCTCTTTGTGTGTCTGGTAGAATTCGGCTGTGAACCCGTCTGGACCTGGGCTTTTTCTGTGCGGTAGGCTCTTAATTGCTGCCTCAACTTCAGACCTTGTTATTGGTCTATTCATAGTTTCAGCTTCTTCCTGGTTTAGGCTTGGGAGGACACAGGAATCCAGGAATTTATCCATTTCTTCCAGGTTTACTAGTTTATGTGCATAGAGTTGTTTGTAATATTCTCTGATGATGGTTTGAATTTCTGTGGAATCTGTGGTGATTTCCCCTTTATCATTTTTTATTGCATCTATTTGGTTGTTCTCTCTTTTATTTTTAATCAATCTGGCTAGTGGTCTGTCTATTTTGTTGATCTTTTCAAAAAACCAGCTCTTGGATTTATTGATTTTTTGAAGGGTTTTTCGTGTCTCAAACTCCTTCAGCTCAGCTCTGATCTTAGTTATTTCTTGTCTTCTGCTGTGTTTTGAGTTTTTTTGATCTTGCTCCTCTAGCTCTTTCAATTTTGATGATAGGGTGTCAATTATGGATCTCTCCAATCTCCTCATATGGGCACTTATTGCTATCTACTTTCCTCTAGAGACTGCTTTAAATGTGTCCCAGAGGTTCTGGCACGTTGTGTCTGCGTTGTCATTGGTTTCGAAGAACTTCTTTATTTCTGCCTTCATTTCGTTGTTTAGCCAGTCAACATTCAAGAGCCAGTTGTTCAGTTTCCATGAAGCTGTGCGGTTCTGGGTCGGTTTCTGAATTCTGAGTTCTAACTTGATTGCACTATGGTCTGAGAGGCTGTTTGTTATGATTTCAGTTGTTTTGCATTTGTTGAGCAGTGCTTTACTTCCAATTATGTGGTCAATTTTAGAGTAGGTGTGATGTGGTGCTGAGAAGAATGTGTATTCTGTGGATTTGGGGTGGAGAGTTCTGTAAATGTCTATCAGGTTTGCTTGCTCCAGGTCTGAGTTCAAGCCCTGGATATCCTTGTTGATTTTCTGTCTGGTTGATCTGTCTAGTATTGACAGTGGAGTGTTAAAGTCTCCCACTATTATTGTGTGGGAGTCTAAGTCCTTTTGTAAGTCATTAAGAACTTGCCTTATGTATCTGGGTGCTCCTGCATTCGGTCCATATATGTTTAGGATCGTTAGCTCTTCTTGTTGTATTGATCCTTTTACCATTATGTAATGGCCTTCTTTGTCTCTTTTGATCTTTGTTGCTTTAAAGTCTATTTTATCAGAGATGAGAATTGCAACTCCTGCTCTTTTTTGCTTTCCATTAGCTTGTTAAATCTTCCTCCATCCCTTTATTTTGAGCCTTTGCGTATCCTTGCATGTGAGATGGGTTTCCTGGATACAGCACACTGATGGGTTTTGGATTTTTATCCAATTTGCCAGTATGTGTCTTTTGAATGGTGCATTTGGTCCATTTACATTTAGGGTTAATATTGTTATGTGTGAATTTGATACTGCCAGTTTGATGCTAAGTGGCTGTTTTGCCCGTTCGTTGATGTAGATTCCTCATTATGTTGAAGCTTTTTAGCATTCAGTGTGATTTTGGAATGGCTGGTACTGGTTGATCTTCTCTATGTGTAGTGCCTCTTTTAGGAGCTCTTGTAAAGCAGGCCTGGTGGTGACAAAATCTCTGAGTACTTGCTTGTTCGCAAAGGATTTTATTTTTCCTTCACTTCTGAAGCTCAGTTTGGCTGGATATGAAATTCTGGGTTGAAAGTTTTTTTCTTTAAGAATGTTGAATATTGGCCCTTACTCTCTTCTGGCTTGTAGTGTTTCTGCCGAGAGATCTGCTGTGAGTCTGATGGGCTTCCCTTTGTGGGTGACCCGACCTTTTTCTCTGGCTGCTCTTAGTATTCTCTCCTTTATTTCAACCCTGTTGAATCTGACGATTATGTGCCTTGGGGTTGCTCTTCTTGCGGAATATCTTTGTGGTGTTCTCTGTATTTCCTGCAATTGAGTGTTGGCTTGTCTTGCTAGGTGGGGGAAATTTTCCTGGATGATGTCCTGAAGAGTATTTTCCAGCTTGGATTCATTCTCTTCGTTTCCTTCTGGTACACCTATCAAACGTAGGTTAGGTCTTTTCACATAGTCCCACATTTTTTGGAGACTTTGTTCATTCCTTTTTGCGCTTTTTTCTCTAATCTTGGTTTCTCGTTTTATTTCATTGAGTTGGTCTTCGACTTCAGATGTTCTTTCTTCTGCTTGGTCAATTCGGCTATTGAAACTCGTGTTTGCTTCGCGAAGTTCTCATATTGTGTTTTTCAGCTCCTTTAATTCATTCATATTCCTCTCTAAGTTATCCATTCTTGTTATCATTTCCTCGAATCTTTTTTCAAATCTTTTTTCAAGGTTCTTAGTTTCTTTGCATTGATTTAATACATGATCTTTTAGCTCACAAAAGTTTCTCATTATCCATCTTCTGAAGTCTAATTCCGTCATTTCGTCAGAGTCATTCTCCGTCCAGCTTTGTTCTCTTGCTGGTGAGGAGTTTTGGTTTTTTCTAGGAGGCGAGGTGTTCTGGTTTCGGGTGTTTTCCTCCTTTTTGCACTGGTTTCTTCCCATCTTTGTGGATTTGTCCTCTGGTCATCTGCGTAGTTGCTGACTTTTCGTTTGGGTCTCTGAGTGGACACCCAGAATGTTTATGATGAAGTATTTCTGTTGCTTGGTTTTCCTTCTACCAGTCTAGCCCCTTCGCTGTACGACTGCTGAGGTCCGCTCCAGACCCTGCTTGTCTGGGGTGCACCTCTAGCAGCTGTGGCACAGCGTGGGATGCTACCAGTTTCTTTTTCTGCTATCTTTGTCCCAGGATGATGCCTGCCTAATGTCAGTCTTTTGGTTATAGAGGGGTCCGGGAGCTGCTTGAGGAGACAGTTTGTACTTTATATGGGCTTAATTGCTGAGCTGTGTGCTCTATTGTTCATTCAGGGCTGTTAGGCTGCTATGTTTGATTCTGCTGCAACAGAGCTCATTAAAAAACCCTTTGTTTTTTTTTCTCAAATGCTCTGTGTTGAGGGGTTTGGGCTTTATTTTTGGATGTTCGATGAGGTGTCCTGCCCAGCTAGAAGGCAGACTAGCCACTGTTTGGCTGCCGAGGCTCTGCCCTGCTGTTGTGTGATTTGCCCTGTTCCTGCAGGCTCTGCTGTGGTCTCCGCCACACCCTGCGAAGGAGACTCTTCATTGTAGCGTGTTGCCTCGGCAACGGCAGGCTGCATCAGCAGTGGGCGTGTATCTCAGTAGGGATGGGTTGCCTCGGCAACGGCTGCCTTCATTAGCAGTGCGCGTGTATCTCAGTTGGGGCGGGTTGCCTGGGCAATGGCTGGCTGCGTCAGCAGTGGGCGTGTATCTCAGTTGGGGCGGATTGCCATGGTAGTGGTGGACGCCCCTCCCCCACAGAGCATCTCGGACCGTCTGCTCGGGATAGTTTGAAATCGCGGTTTTGTTCGTCCCACTGGGTATCCCAAACGATCTGTCCCTGCAATCCCCTGGGCTGGGCTACTGTCCAAGTCTCGTTCAGTCTCAAGTCCAGCCCTCTCAAGTCTCAGGTTGCCGGTTCAACAGCGCACCTGGACGAGTGCGCCCTGTGGGGATTGCTGGGTAGGGCCGGCCGCTGCCGCCCCGGCTGTCGGCTTTGCCTGGCAGACCTACTGCTTGGCGTCCCGTGTCTTTTTATACTTGGGAGTTTCCCCGTTCTGTGGGCAACAAAGATCGGTCTGGAAATGCAACTCTGACTCACCGTTTGCGGATTCAACGCGAGCTCCAATCCTGGGTTTTTCTCACAGCGCCATCTTGAGTCCTCCTCCTCTGCATCTATTTTCATCATGGATATTGCCCTGAAGTTTTCTTTTCTTGTTGAGTCTCTGCCGGGTTTTGGTATCAGGATGATGTTGGTCTCATAAAATGATTTGGAAAGGATTCCCTCTTTTTGGATTATTTGGAATAGTTTCAGAAGGAATGGTGCCAGCTCCTCTTTGTGTGTCTGGTAGAATTCAGCTGTGAACCCACCTGGACCTGGGCTTTTTTTGTGTGGTAGGCTCTTAATTGCTGCCTCGACTTCAGACCTTGTTATTGGTCTATTCATAGTTTCAGCTTCCTCCTGGTTTAGGCTTAGGAGGACACAGGTGTCCAGGAATTTATCCATTTCTGCCAGTTTTACTAGTTTATGTGCATAGAGTTGTTTGTAATATTCTCTGATGATGGTTTGAATTTCTGTGGAATCTGTGGTGATTTCCCCTTTATTATTATTTTTCATATCTATTTAATTGTTCTCTCTTTTCTTTTTTATCAGTCCGGCTAGTGGTCTATTTTGTTGATCTTTTCAAAAAACCAGCTCTTGGATTTATTGATATTTTGAAGGGTTTTTCGTGTCTCTATCTCCTTCAGTTCTGCTCTGATCTTAGTTATTTTTTGTCTTCTGTTAGGTTTTGAGTTTTTTTTTTATCTTGCTCCTCTACCTCTTTTAATTTTGAAGATAGGGTGTCAATTTTGGATCTCTCCACTCTTCTCATATGGGCACTTATTGCTATATATTTTCCTCTGGAGACTGCTTTAAATGTTTCCCAGAGATTCTGGTATGTTGTGTCTTCATTCTCGTTGGTTTCGAAGATCTTTATTTCTGCCTTCATTTCATTGTTTATCCAGTCAACATTCAAGAGCCAGTTGTTCAGTTTCCATGAAGCTGTGTTGTTCTGAGTTAGTTTCTGAATTCTTAGTTCTAACTTGATTGCACTATGGTCTGAGAGACTGTTTGTTATTATGTCAGTTGCTTTGCATTTGCCGAGGAGTTCTTTACTTCCAATTATGTGGTCAATTTTAGAGTAGGTGTGATGTGGTGCTGAGAAGTATGTATATTCTGTGGATTTGGGGTGGAGAGTTCTGTAAATGTCTATCAGGTTTGCTTGTTCCAGGTCTGAGTTCAAGTCCTGGATTTCCTTCTTAATATTCTGTCTGGTTGATCTGTCTAATATTGACAGTGGAGTGTTAAAGTCTTTCATTATTACTGTGTGGGAGTCTACATCTCTTTGTAGATCATTAAGAACCTGCCTTATATATCTGGGTGCTCCTGTATTGTGTCCATATATGTTTAGGATCGTTAGCTCTTCTTGTTGTATCGATCCTTTTACCATTATGTAATGACCTTCTTTGTCTCTTTTGATCTTTGTTGCTTTAAAGTCTATTTTATCAGAGACAAGAATTGCAACTTCTCCTTTTTTGTTGTTCTCCATTTGCTTGGTAAATCTTCCTCCATTTCTTTATTTTGAGCCCTTGTGTATCCTTGCATGTGAGATGGGTTTCCTGGATACAGCACACCGGTGGGTTTTGGCTTTTCATCCAATTTCCCAGTCTGTGTCTTTTGATGGGTGCATTTAGCACATTTACATTTAGGGTTAATATTGTTATGTGTGTATTCTATAGTGCCATTTTGATTCTAGCTGGCTGTTTTGCCCGTTAGTTGGTGCAGATTATTATTTTTTTTTTTGATGCTCTTTAGCATTTTGTATGTTTTTGAAATGGCTGGTACTGATTTTTCCTTTCTATGTGTAGTGCCTCTTTCAGGAGCTCTTGTAAAGCAGGCCTGGTGGTGACAAAATCTCTTGAGTACGTGCTTGTTTGCAAAGGATTTTATTTTTCCTTCACTTATGAAGCTCAGTTTGGCTGGATGTGAAATTCTGGGTTGAAGGTTCTTTTCTTTAAGGATGTTGAATATTGGCCCCCCATCTCTCCTGGCTTGTAGAGTTTCTGCCGAGAGATCTGTTGCGAGTCTGATGGGCTTCCCTTTGTTGGTGACCCGACCTTTCTCTCTGGCTGCCCTTAGTATTTTTCCTTCATTTCAACCCCATTGAATTTGATGATTATGTGCCTTGGGGTTGCTATTCTTGTGGAATATCTTTGTGGTGTTCTCTGTATTTCCTGGACTTGAGTATAGGCCTTGCTTGCTAGGTTGGGGAAATTTTCCTGGATAATATTCTGAAGAGTATTTTGCAGCTTGAATTCATTCTCTTCATCACATTATGGTACACCTATCAAATGTAGGTTAGGTCTCTTCACATAATCCCACATTTCTTGGAGACTTTGTTCATTCCTTTTTGCATTTTCTTCTGTAATCTTGGTTTCTCATTTTATGTCATTTAGTTGATCTTCGACTTCTGATATTCTTTCTTCTACTTGGTCAATTCGGCTGTTGAAGCTCGTGCATGCTTTGTGAAGTTCTTGTGTTGTGTTTTTCAGCTCCTTCAATTCATTTATATTCGTTTATAAGTTGTCCATTCTTGTTATCATTTCCTCGAATCTTTTTTCAAGGTTCTTAGTTTCTTTGCATTGCTTTAAAACCTGTTCTTTTAGCTCACAGAAGTTTCTCATTATCCACCTTCTGAAGTCTTATTCTGTCATTTCATCACCCTCATTCTCCGTCCAGCTTTGTTCCCTTGCTGGCGAGGAGTTTTGGTCCTTTGTAGGAGGCGAGGTGTTTTGGTTTCGGGTGTTTTCCTCCTTTTTCCACTGGTTTCTTCCCATCTTTGTGGGTTTATCCTTCTGTGGTCTGAGTAGTTGCTGACTTTTCGGTTGGTTCTCTGAGTGGATGTCCAGATTGTTGATGATTAAGTATTTCTGTTGCTTAGTTTTCCTTCTAATAGTCTAACCTCTCTGCTGTACGACTGCTGAGGTCCACTCCAGGCCCTGCTTGTCTGGGGTGCACCTGTACCAGCTGCGGAACAGTGAGGGATGCTACCAGTTTCTTCTTCTGCTATCTTTGTCTCAGAATGATGCCCACCAAATGTCAGTCTGATCAGTCCTTTTTGAGGTGACTCTTTGGATATTCAGGGGTCAGGGAGCTGCTTGAGGAGATGGTCTGTACTTTATAGGAGCTCAAGTGCTGAGCTGTGAGCTCTGTTGTTCCTTGAGGACTGTTCGGCAGATACTTTTAAGTCTGCTGCAGCAGAACTCATAAAACCCTTTTTTTCCCCCTCAGATGCTCTGTCTCGGGGCATTAGGGCTTTCTTTATGAGTATCCGTTGCACTTTTCTGCCCAGCTTGGGGGCAGTCTAGTCACTATTTGCCTGCCGAGGCTCTGCCCTGTTGGTGTTGGCTCCACCCTACTGTGGCAGGCTCTGCTCTGTTGCCTTGGGCTTCGCTCTGTTGCTGAGGGTTCTGCTCTGCTCTCATGTGCTCCACTCTGTTGCCTCTGTATTGGCGGAGTCTCTCAGCAACGGGAGTATACTTCCGTAGGGGTGGATTGCCTCAGCAACGGGGGACGCCCCTCCCCCACCAAGCTGCGCCGTCCCGTGCTCAGTTGCGTCCACAGTGAAAATCTCAACCCCGGGTGTATGGAATCGTCGCGCTGCTTGACCCTGTGGGGGTGGGACCTACCGAGCCTGGTCACCTGGCTCGCTGCCTCAGAGTCCCCTTTTTCCCTTTCCTAAATTCAAAGGTTGACTCTCTCCCAGGTATTTCAGTCGCCTGCTGATTGGGACCGGGATCCGTGCGATTTCCCATGCAGCGATGCACTGCGCCGGCTCAAATGTTGCCTCCTGGGAATCTCCTGGTTTGGGTCACTGTCCAAGTCCCATTCATTCAGATGAATATGCTAATCTGCCCTCCCAAATCTCAGATTGCCGGTTTAATAGGGCATCCAGACCAGTGCACCTTGTGCGGAGTGCCGCTGCGCTGCGCCTGCCGCAAAGGTAGTGCCAGCCAAAACAGCCGTGGTGGCGCTCTGTGTCTCTCCTCCACCTGGGAATCTTCCCATTCTGTGGGCAACAAAGATTTGTCTGAAAATGCGGCTTGAACTCACTCTCTGAGCCTTCACTGAGAGCCGCAACCCCGAGCTGCTTCTACCCCACCATCTTGAAGAGTCTTCCATATTTTTTCTCTAGATAGTTGGCTTTGTATGCAATTATGCATTTATGGCACATTTTTTTTCTTAAGACCTTGAAAATGGAATTCTTGTGCATCTTGGCACATTTTCAATCCTAGGCTAGTTGTTCACTTCCCTTTGTAGTAAATCAGGGTGGAATCAGGGATAATTATTAGATTTTTTTCTGAGACAGTCTCACTCTGTCACCTAGGCTGGAGTAGTGTGGCATGATCTTGACTCACTGCAACTTCTGCCTCCTGCGTTCAAGCAATTCTCCTGCCTCAGCCTTCCAAGTAGCTGGGACTACAGACTCATGCCACCATGCCCAGCTAATTTTTGTATTTTCGGAAGAGACAGGGTTTCACCATGTTGGCCAGGCTGGTCTCGAACTCCTGACCTCAAGTCATCCACCCGCCTTGGCCTCCCAAAGTGCTGGGATTACAGGCCTGTGCCACTGTGCCTGGGAAGAAAAGTAGTTTTAACATTAAAGCATGTCTTAGCCTGTGATTATATATTAATGTACAAATTATTATTAAGTCCCCTACCTGCTCACACAAGAACTGAGGTCTTCAGAGCACCCATCGGTTATTTAGGCAAGTCCTAGGATACTGTTTCAAAATCTATTAGGGCAAGTTGCTCATGTTCTTCCATACTTACCTTATCCACTGCTATGTTCTCTACTTTATTGCCCTTCACAAAAACTCTTCTGGGCACATCCATTTTCAACTGACTGCTTTGACTGTGATCCTCACTCTGTACTAGATGAAAAGAAACGCTGATCTCTCCTTTCCCAAGCATGGGACCTATAAGTCCCTTCAATACAGATGAAAACAGGCTGCAACTTTTAATAAGCTCTTACTGGAGACTTAGGGATAACAGAAAGAAATTATATAACAAATGTCGATTTACAGCTACAACTAGATATGGCCTCTCTTAGTGCCCCCGTGCTATCCTCATAAATCTTTCTGCCTAGCTTCTGGTTCATCTTCTTGTAGCTTTGGCAAGTTTACACAAATCACTAGGAATGTCCAAATCATGTTTTCCTTTATCAAAACTCAGGTCCCCAAATATTCATAAAGCTCAGAAGGAGAACAAAGATTTCCCCTTATCCTTGTCCAAGGCAATTTGGTATCTGTTTCTTCACAGGATGATTAACAATCAAATTGTCCACTTCATTTAGGGATAAATCCAACCCTGCCCATGAAGATGGATTTGTTTTCTGATCCAACCCAGACAAATCTATCAGATAATAGTGATATAGTATCATACATTCACCAAAGTGTGAATTACTCGGTCTGTTAAACCACTAGTGTAGTAGCAAAGCAGCAACACAGTCACAGTTAACCTTTGCCTGGTCTCATCAAGTTCTCTTTTCTCTGTGAAGATTAGGTAAGTATGTCCTTCCTGTAGTCGTCTTAGTGGTAGCCATTGGTCATCAGCCAACAATTGCTCCAAGAAGAAGACACTTACCTCCACAACTGCTGAGAGACCTCATAAACTCTAAAACTATCCACTTATAAAATATTTGTATTTCTTTCAAAGACAATCAGGAAAGTCTCCAAAAAACTTCAAGTCAACAATATATAATAATTTACATTGTCAAAAAAAGCCCTTAGCGTTTCTGCCTCAGCATTATATATATCTCTACTGCCAGTATCGTGCCTGCATATAGTCTGTGTTCAAAAAACATTTTCTGAGTAAGTGAATGAAAACACATTTAAAGTAATTAATTATTACTTTATAGTTTCCAAGGAACAGCAGGGATGTAAATAAAGAGGCAATTTAATGGGCTGGGTGCAGTGGCTCACACCTGTAATCCCAGCACTTTGGAAGGCGGAGGTGGGCAGATCACCTGAGGTTGGGAGTTAGAGACCAGCCTGACTAACATGAGGAAACCCCGTCTCTAATAAAAATACAAAATTAGCTGGGTGTGGTGGTGCATGCCTGTAATCCCAGCTACTCAAAAGGCTGAGGGAGGAGAATTGCTTGAACCTGGGAGGTGGAGATTATGGTGAGCCAAGATTGCATCACTGCACTACAGCCTAGGAAACAAGAGTGAAATGCTATCTTAAAAAAATAAAAATTAAAAATAAATAAAATTAAATTAAAAAGGCAATTTAAGATATGTTTTCCAGAATAAAATAATAATATGGCTGGGTGTGGTGGCTCACACCTGTAATCACAGCACTTTGGGAGGCTGAGGCAGGCAGATCACTTAAGTCCAAGAGAGACCAGCCTTGGCAACATAGTGAAACCCTGTGTTTATATATAAAACACACACACACACACACACACACACTCTAGCTGGGTGAGGCTGCAGTGAGCTGTGATCATGTCACTGTACTCCAACCTGGGTGGCAGAATGAGACTGTGGCTCAAAAAAAAAGGAAAGAAAAATAATGTGCTTCACAGGTATATTCAAGTCTTCTGAACTTACAAACCAGAATGTAGTCTACAACTTTGAAATGAGACTTTTCCCAGTTACTAGTAATCAATTTTAGAAATCTTAAGAATTTCAGAGAATGTATTATATTAGGTTAGGTTTATTTAAAAAAGTAAATGTTAGATTGAAAAACTAGTATACTTTAACATCATGTTTAAATTATATTTTTATTTCCTAATATATTACTACTTTGCTAATATAGATAACTTATCAAAATATATTAAATTCTAATTCTTCTACCCCCTCACTATAACTTTTCTATTCCTACTCTTTATAGAACTAAGGCTTGGTTGTTCATTTGTTCAACAGATACTTGTGCCAGGTCTATTCTAGCTCCTGACCCTTTTCTCATTTATGCTCAGAGCTTCAGTTATTTTCTTTTTTTTTCTTATTTTTTTATTGCATTTTAGGTTTTGGGGTACATGTGCAGAGCATGGAATACAGTTGCATAGGTACACACATGGCAGTGTGTTCTGTTTGCTTTCACCCCTTCACCCACATTTGGCGTTTCTCCCCAGGCTATCCCTCCCCACCTCCCCCTCCCACTGGCCCTTCCCTTTTCCCCCCAATAGACCCCAATGTTTAGTACTCCCCTCTCTGTGTCCATGTGTTCTCATTTTTCATCACCCGCCTATGAGTGAGAATATGCGGTGTTTCATTTTCTGTTCTTATGTCAGTTTGCTGAGAATGATGTTCTCCACATTCATCCATGTCCCTACAAACGACACGAACTCATCATTTCTGATTGCTGCATAATATTCCATGGTGTATATGTGCCACATTTTCCCAATCCAGTCTATCATCACTGGGCATTTGGGTTGATTCCAGGTCTTTGCTATTGTAAACAGTACTGCAATGAACATTCGTGTACATGTGTCCTTATAGTAGAACGATTTATAGTCTTTTGGATATATACCCAGTAATGGGATTGCTGGGTCAAATGGAATTTCTATTTCTAAGGCCTTGAGGAATCGTCACACTGTCTTCCACAATGGTTGGACTAATTTACACTCCCACCAACAGTGTAAAAGTGTTCCTTTTTCTCCACATCCTCTCCAGCATCTGTTGTCTCCAGATTTTTTAATGATCACTATTCTAAATGGCGTGAGATGGTATCTCAATGTGGTTTTGATTTGCATCTCTCTGATGACCAGTGATGATGAGCATTTTTTCATATGATTGTTGGCCTCATATATGTCTTCTTTCGTAAAGTGTCTGTTCATATCCTTTGCCCACTTTTGAATGGGCTTGTTTGTTTGTTTTTTTTTTTTGTAAATCTGTTTGAGTTCTTTGTAAATTCTGGATATCAGCCCTTTGTCAGATGGGTAAACTGCAAAAATTTTTCCCATTCTGTTGGTTGCCGATTCACTCTGTGATGGTTTCTTTTGCCGTGCAGAAGCTGTGGAGTTTGATTAGGTCTCATTTGTCTATTTTGGCCTTTGTTGCCAATGCTTTTGGTGTTTTGTTCATGAAGTCCTTGCCTACTTCTATGTCCTGGATAGTTTTGCCTAGATTTCCTTCTAGGGTTTTTATCATGCCAGGTCTTATGTTTAAGTCTTTAATCCATCTGGAGTTAATTTCAGTGTAAAGTGTCAGGAAGGGGTCCAGTTTCTGCTTTCTGCACATGGCTAGCCAGTTTTCCCAACACCATTTGTTAAATAGGGAATCCTTGCCCCATTGCTTGTTTTTGTCAGGTTCATCAAAGATTGTATAGTTGTAGATATGTTGTGTTGCCTCCGGTGCCTCTGTTTTGTTCCATTGGTCTATATCTCTGTTTTGGTACCAGTACCATGCTGTTTTGATTACTGTAGCCTTGTAGTATAGTTTGAAATCCGGTAGTGTGATGCCCCCCGCTGTGTTCTTTTTGCTTAGAATTGATTTGGCTATGTGGGCTCTCTTTTGGTTCTATATGAAGTTCATGGTGGTTTTTTCCAGCTCTGTGAAGAAAGTCAATTTTAGCTTGATGGGGATAGCGTTGATTCTGTAAATTACTTTGGGCAGTATAGCCATTTTCACAATATTAATTCTTCCTAACCATGAACATGGAATGTTTCTCCATCTGTTTGTGTCCTCTCTGATTTCGTTGAGCAGTGGCTTGTGGTTCTCCTTGAAGAGGTCTCTTACGTTCCTTGTGAGTTGTATTCCAAGGTATTTTATTCTTTTTGTAGCAATTGCGAATGGCAGTTCATTCTTGATTTGGCTTTCTTTAAGTCTGTTATTGGTGTCTAGGAATGCTTGTGATTTTTCCACATTGATTTTATATCCTGAGACTTTGCTGAAGTTGCTTATCAGTTTCAGGAGTTTTTGGGCTGAGGCGATGGGGTCTTCTAGGTATACTGTCATGTCATCTGCAAATAGAGACAATTTGGCTTCCAACTTTCCTATTTGAATACCCTTTATTTCATTTTCTTGCCTGATTGCTCTGGCTAGAACTTCCAGTACTATATTGAATAGGAGTGGTGACAGAGGGCATCCTTGTCTAGTGCCAGATTTCAAAGGGAATGCTTCCAGTTTTTGCCCATTCAGTATGATATTGGCTGTTGGTTTGTCATAAACAGCTTTTATTATTTTGAGATACGTTCCATCGATACCGAGTTTATTGAGGGTTTTTAGCATAAAGAGCTGTTGAATTTTGTCAAATGCCTTCTCTGCGTCAATTGAGATAATCATGTGGTTTTTGTTTTTGGTTCTGTTTATGTGGTGAATTACGTTGATAGACTTCCATATGTTGAACCAGCCTTGCATCCCCGGGATGAATCCTACTTGATCGTGATGAATAAGTTTTTTGATTTGCTGTTGTAATCGACTTGCCAATATTTTATTGAAGATTTTTGCATCTATGTTTATCATGGATATTGGCCTGAAGTTTTCTTTTCTTGTTGGGTCTCTACCGGGTTTTGGTATCAGAATGATGTTGGTCTCATAAAATGATTTGGGAAGAATTCCTTCTTTTTGGATTATTTGGAATAGTTTTAGAAGGAATGGTACCAGCTCATCTTTGTGTGTCTGGTAGAATTCGGCTGTGAACCCGTCTGGACCTGGGCTTTTTCTGTGTGGTAGGCTCTTAATTGCTGCCTTGACTTCTGACCTTGTTATTGGTCTATTCATAGTTTCAGCTTCCTCCTGGTTTAGGCTTGGGAGGACACAGGAGTCCAGGAATTTATCCATTTCTTCCAGGTTTACTAGTTTATGTGCATAGAGTTGTTTGTAATATTCTCTGATGATGGTTTGAATTTCTGTGGAGTCTGTGGTGATTTCCCCTTTATCATTTTTTATTGCATCTATTTGGTTGTTCTCTCTTTTATTTTTAATCAATCTGGCTAGTGGTCTGTCTATTTTGTTGATCTGTTCAAAAAACCAGCTCTTGGATTTATTGATTTTTTGAAGGGTTTTTCGTGTCTCAATTTCCTTCAGTGCAGCTCGGATCTTACTTATTTCTTGTCTTCTGCTGTGTTTTGAGTTGTTTTGATCTTGCTCCTCTAGCTCTTTCAATTTTGACGATAGGGTGTCAATTTTGGATCTCTCCATTCTCCTCATATGGGCACTTATTGCTATATACTTTCCTCTAGAGACTGCTTTAAATGTGTCCCAGAGATTCTGGCATGTTGTGTCTTCATTCTCATTGGTTTCAAAGAACTTCTTTATTTCTGCCTTCATTTTATTGTTTAGCCAGTCAACATTCAAGAGCCAGTTGTTCAGTTTTCATGAAGCTGTGCGGTTCTGGGTCGGTTTCTGAATTCTGAGTTCTAACTTGATTGCACTGTGGTCTGAGAGGCTGTTTGTTATGATTTCAGTTGTTTTGCATTTGCTGAGCAGTGCTTTACTTCCAATTATGTGGTCAATTTTAGAGTAGGTGTGATGTGGTGCTGAGAAGAATGTGTATTCTGTGGATTTGGGGTGGAGAGTTCTGTAAATGTCTATCAGGTTTGCTTGCTCCAGGTCTCTGTTCAAGCCCTGGATATCCTTGTTGATTTTCTGTCTGGTTGATCTGTCTAATTTTGACAGTGGAGTGTTAAAGTCTCCCACTATTATTGTGTGGGAGTCTAAGTCTCTTTGTAAGTCATTAAGAACTTGCCTTATGTATCTGGGTGCTCCTGTATTTGGTCCATATATGTTTAGGATCGTTAGCTCTTCTTGTTGTATCGATCCTTTTACCATTATGTAATGACCTTCTTTGTCTCTTTTGATCTTTGTTGCTTTAAAATCTATTTTATCAGAGATGAGAATTGCAACTCCTGCTTTTTTTTTGCTCTCCATTTGCTTGGTAAATCCTCCTCCATCCATTTATTTTGAGTCTTTGTGTATCCTTGCATGTGAGATGGGTTTCCTGAATACAGCACACTGATGGGTTTTGGATTTTTATCCAATTTGCCAGTCTGTGTCTTTTGATTGGTGCATTTGGTCCATTTACATTTAGGGTTAATATTGTTATGTGTGAATTTGATACTGCCATTTTGATGCTAAGTGGCTGTTTTTCCCGTTAGTTGTTGTAGATTCTTCATTATGTTGATGCTCTTTAGCATTTAGTGTGATTTTGTAATGGCTGGTACTCGTTGTTCCTTTCTATGTGTAGTGCCTCTTTCTGGAGCACTTGTAAAGGAGGCCTGGTGGTGACAAAATCTCTGAATACTTGCTTGTTCGCAAAGGATTTTATTTTTCCTTCACTTCTGAAGCTCAGTTTGGCTGTATCTGAAATTCTGGGTTGAAAGTTCTTTTCTTTAAGAATGTTGAATATTGGCCCTCACTCTCTTCTGGCTTGTAGTGTTTCTGCCGAGAGATCTGCTGTGAGTCTGATCGGCTTCCCTTTGTGGGTAACTCGACCTTTCTCTCTGGCTGCCCTTAGTATTTTCTCCTTCATTTCAACCTTGTTGAATCTGAGGATTATGTGCCTTGGGGTTGCTCTTTTTGTGGAATATCTTTGTGGTGTTCTCTGTATTTCCTGCATTTGAGTGTTGACCTGTCTTGCTAGGTGGGGGAAATTTTCCTGGATGATGTCCTGAAGAGTATTTTCCAGCTTGGATTCATTCTCTTCATCCCCTTCTGGTACACCTATCAAACGTAGGTTAGGTCTTTTCACATAGTCCCACATTTCTTGGAGACTTTGTTCATTCCGTTTTGCGCTTTTTTCTCTGATCTTGGTTTCTCATTGAGTTTATTTCATTGAGTTGATCTTCAACTTCAGATATTCTTTCTTCTGCTTGGTCAATTTGGCTATTGAAACTTGTGCATTCTTCGTGAAGTTCTCGTATTGTGTTTTTCAACTTCTTTAGTTCATTCATATTCCTCTCTACGTTATCCATTCTTGTCATCATTTCCTCAAATCTTTTTTCATATCTTTTTTCAAGGTTCTTAGTTTCTTTGCATTGATTTAATACATGATCTTTTAGCTCACAAAAGTTTCTCATTATCCGTCTTCTGAAGTCTAATTTCATCATTTCATCACAGTCATTCTCCGTCCAGCTTTGTTCCCTTGCTGGTGAGGAGTTTTGGTTATTTCTAGGAGGCGAGGTGTTCTGGTTTTGGGTGTTTTCCTTCTTTTTGCGCTGGTTTCTTTCCATCTTTGTGGATTTATCCACTTGTCTTCTGCGTAGTTGCTGACTTTTCAATTGGGTCTCTTAGTGGACACCCAGATTGTTGGTGATGAAGTATTTCTGTTACTTGGTTTTCCTTCTAGCCCCTTCACTGTACGACTGCTGAGGTCGTATCCAGGCCCTGCTTGTCTGCGGTACACCTATAGCAGCTGCAGAACAGTGAGGGATGCTACCAGTTTCTTTTTCTGCTATCTTTGTCCCAGGATGATGCCTGCCAAATGTCAGTCTTTTGGATATAGAGGAGTCAGGGAGCTGCTTGAGGAGACAGTCTGTACTTTATAGGAGCTCAATTGCTGAGCTGTGCACTCGTTTATTCATTCAGGGCTGTTAGGCTGCTATGTTTGATTCTGCTGCAACAGAGCTCATTAAAAAACCCCTTTTTTTCTCAAATGCTCTGTCTTTGGGGGTTTGGGCTTTGTTTTTGGATGTCTGTTGAGGTGTCCTGCCCAGCTAGGAGGCAGTCTAATCACTATTTGACTGCCGAGGCCCCTCCCTGCTCTTGTGAGGCTCGCCCTGTTGCTGCAGGGTCTTGCTCTTCTGCTGCATTCTCCACCACGGGCTACGCCCTGCAGCGGAGTCTCTGTTGTAGCGGGTTGCCTTGGCAATGGCAGGCTGCGTCAGCAGTGGGCGTGTATCTCAGTAGGGGCGGGTTGCCTCAGCAACAGCAGGCTGCGTCAGCAGTGGGCATGTGTCTCAGTCGGGGCGGGTTGCCTCGGTAATGGTGGACGCCCCTCCCCCACGGAGCACCTCAGGGACGGTCTCCACGGCGAGCGTTTGGAATCGCCGTTTTGTCTGTCCCACTGCGCTATTTCACACACTGTGTCCCTGCAATCCCCTGGGCTGGCCCACTGCCCAAGCCCCTTTCAGTCTCGAGTTCAGCCCCCTCAAGTCTCAGGTTGCCGTTTCAACAGGGCACCCGGACAAGCGCGCCCTGTGGGGATTGCTGGGTACGGCTGGCCGCTGCCACCCCGGCTGCTGGCCTCTCCAGGCAGAGCCTCTGCCTGGTGTCCCACGTCTCCTTTATACTTGGGAATTTCCCCGTTCTGTGGGCAACAATGATCAGTCTGAAAATGCAGCTTTGACTCACCTCTCCACGGATTAACCGAGAGCTTAAATCCTGCATTGTTGTCACAGCGCCATCTTGAGTTCCTCCAGTTATTGTCAAAATGTCTTTAGCCTTATCTTTTTGACTAAGCACCATTTAAATTATTTATTTTGTTGTTGTTTTTGATTTTTTATGTTTTCTTTTTTCCATTTTTAATTCTTAAATGGTTTTTTTTTTTTGTTTGAGATGGAGTCTCACTCTTTCACCCAGGCTGGAGTGCAATGGTTCAAGTGCTCCTGGCCTCAAGTGATCCGCCCACCTTGGCCTCCAAAAGTGCTGAGATTACACGTGTGAGCAACTATGTCCAGCCTATAACATTTCTTTAAAATTTCATTTTAAGTTGAAATTTTAATTATTTTCCTCAGTTAGACATATTGCCTTTACCTAAATATTTTACAATAAGCAGGGAAAGGCAATAACAACATTTTGAATAATAAACTCTATCTTTCAGAAACTACCTTCTTATTCTTATTCTCCTTCAGATCTAGATTTTTTATTTTTATAAAAGATCATCTTATTCTCCTTCAAGATCTAGATTTTTTTATCCACTGGTAAAACATTTTATATTGTAAAACTGCAATTTTATTATCTCTTTGGAATATAACTTATGAATCTAAGTTTATTAATTGTCACATAGCTTACCATAATTCATAAAGCTATTTCTAGAAAATAACTAATGACAGAGGCTGACCTATCTGAATAATTGTTTTGGAAGAGAAGATTGTTAGGTTTTAGATACATTGATTTTGTCAAGTAATAGGACACATAAAAAGAACCATTTAAGGCCGGTGCAGTGGCTCACGCCTGTAATACCAGCACTTTGGGAGGCTGAGGCAGGCAGATCACAAGGTCATGAGGTTGAGACTAGCCTAGCCAACATAGTGAAACCCCATCTCTACTAAAAATACAAAAAATTAGCTGGGTGTAGTGGCACATGCCTATAATCCCAGTTACTCGGGAGGCTGAGGCACAAAAATAGCTTGAACCTTGGAGACAGAGGTTGCAGTGAGCTGAGATCGTGCCACTGTACTCCAGCCTGGGTGACAGAGCAAAACTCTGTTTTAAAAATAAATAAATAAATAAATAAATAATAATAAAAGAAATTTTGTGGAAGAATGATACTTTATGAAAAAATTATTTAATTTTCTTTATTTTCTCTTTCCTTTATTTGACTAGATCAAATTGAAATGTCAATTTTAATGGGTTCTAAGTTTCATTTGGTTATAGGCTTAGCAGTACTACAAAATGATTGAAAGTACAGTACATGACACCAGACTTCTTCAATTTGATTTTTGCTAGTTGTGTGTACTTTGGCAACTTATTTGCCTCACTGTGGCTTCATTTTCTTGTCTGTTAAATGAGGCTATTAGGACCTACCTCAAAGAGCTGTTGTGAAGATGAAATGAATCAATACATGTAAAGTTCTTAACACAGTGCTCACTAAATGTTAATCTTTAGTATAATTAGCATTATTATCATTATATTTTTTTGAGACAGGGTATTGCTATGTTGCCTAGTCTGGTCTCAAACTCCAGGGCTTGAGTGATCCTCCTACCTCAGCCTCCTAATTAGCTTGTGTCTGCACCCTGCATTATACTTATAATAACATTATTATTAAGCACAGGAGCTGAGACACACCTAAACCTAGCAATTAACATCAATGCCTTACTGATTAAAAATTAAAGATAGTTTTTATTTTGTTGTATATATAGGACTGGAAGGAAGTTTGTGAGCAGAGTTTGAACATGTTTATGCTTGTTTTTGTTTTTACAAAGATGATTTATTATTAATCCGGAAGAATCGAATGGCACTTTTTCAACATTTGACTTGTGTGATTCCAATCCTGGATAGTCTACTAACTGCCAAAATTATTAATCAGCAAGAACATGATGTTATTAAATGGAAGACACAGACATCTTTACAAGCAAGAGAACTGATTGATACTATTTTAGTAAAAGGAAATTTTGCAGCCACTGTATTCAGAAACTCTCTGCAAGAAGCTGACACTGTGTTATATGAGCATTTATTTGGTGAGTGGTAGAAAACTATTTTAAAAAATTTTCCAAGTCAATTAAAAATAGGCTAATTAATTAGAGGGGACTCAAGATGGCGCTGTGAGAACAACCCAGGATTGGAGCCCGCGTTGAATTCGCAAACGGTGAGTCAGTGCTGCATTTCCAGACTGATCTTTGTTGCCCACAGAACAGGGAAACTCCCAAGTATAAAAAGACACGGGACACCAGGCAGTAGGTCTGCCTGGCGAAGCCGGCAGCCGGGGCGGTGGCGGCCGGCCCTACCCAGCAATCCCCACAGGGCACGCTTGTCCGGGTGCCTTGTTGAACCGGCAACCTGAGACTTGAGAGGGCCGGACTTGAGACTGAACGAGACTTGCACAATAGCCCAGCCCAGGGGATTGCAGGGACAGATCGTTTGGGATACCCAGTGGGACGAACAAAACCGCGATTTCAAACTATCCCGGGCAGACGGTCCGAGATGCTCTGTGGGGGAGGGGCGTCCACCACTACGGAGGCAACCTGCCCCAACTGATATACACGCCCACTGCTGAGGCAGCCAGCCGTTGCTGAGGCAACCCGTCCCAACTGAGATACACGCCCACTGCTGACGCAGCCAGCCGTTGCTGAGGCAACCCGTCCCTACTGAGATACACGCCCACTGCTGACGCAGCCTGCCGTTGCTGAGGGAACACGCTACAACGAAGAGACTCCGCCGCAGGGCGTGGCGGAGACCACAGCAGAGCCGGCAGGAACAGCGCGAATCACACAACAGCAGGGCGGAGCCTCGGCAGCCAAACAGTGGCTAGTCTGCCTTTGAGCTGGGCAGGACACCTGATCGGACATCCAAAAATAAAGCCCAAACCCCTCAACACAGAGCATTTGAGAAAAAAAAAAAAGGGTTGTTTAATGACCCCTGTTTCAGCAGAATCAAACATAGCAGCCTAACAGCCCTGAATGAACAACAGAGTGCACAGCTCAGCAATTAAACCCCTATAAAGTACAAACTGTCTCCTCAAGCAGCTCCCTGACCCCTCTATATCCAAAAGACTGTCATTAGGCAGGCATCATCCTGGGAAAAAGAGAGCAGAAAAAGAAACTGGTAGCATCCCTCGCTGTGCCATGGCTACTAGAGGTGCACCCCAGACAAGCAGGGCCTGTAGCGGACCTCAACAGTCGTACAGCGAAGGGGCTAGACTGGTAGAAGGAAAACCAAGCAACAGAAATACTTCATCATCAACATTCTGGGTGTCCACTCAGAGACCCAAACGAAAAGTCAGCAACTACGCAGACGACCAGCGGACAAATCCACAAAGATGGGAAGAAACCAGTGCAAAAAGGAGGAAAACACCCGAAACCAGAACACATCCCCTCCTAGAAAGGACCAAAACTCCTCACCAGCAAGGGAACAAAGCTGGACGGAGAATGACTGTGACGAAATGACGGAATTAGACTTCAGAAGATGGATAATGAGAAACTTTTGTGAGCTAAAAGATCATGTATTAAATCAATGCAAAGAAACTAAGAACCTTGAAAAAAGATTTGAAAAAAGATTCGAGGAAATGATAACAAGAATGGATACCTTAGAGAGGAATATGAATGAATTAAAGGAGCTGAAAAACACAATACGAGAACTTTGCGAAGCAAACGCAAGTTTCAATAGCCGAATTGACCAAGCAGAAGAAAGAATATCTGAAGTCGAAGACCAACTCAATGAAATAAAACGAGAAACCAAGATCAGAGAAAAAAGCGCAAAAAGGAATGAACAAAGTCTCCAAGAAATGTGGGACTATGTGAAAAGACCTAACCTATGTTTGATAGGCGTACCAGAAGGGGACGAAGAGAATGAATCCCAGCTGGAAAATACTCTTCAGGACATCATCCAGGAAAATTTCCCCCACCTAGCAAGACAAGCCAACACTCAATTGCAGGAAATACAGAGAACACCACAAAGATATTCCGCAAGAAGAGCAACCCCAAGGCACATAATCGTCAGATTCAACAGGGTTGAAATAAAGGAGAGAATACTAAGGGCAGCCAGAGAGAAAGGTCGGGTCACCAACAAAGGGAAGCCCATCAGACTCACAGCAGATCTCTCGGCAGAAACACTACAAGCCAGAAGAGAGTGGGGGCCAATATTCAACATTCTTAAAGAAAAGAACTTTCAACCCAGAATTTCATATCCAGCCAAACTGAGCTTCAGAAGTGAAGGAAGAATAAAATCCTTTGCGAACAAGCAAGTACTCAGAGATTTTGTCACCACCAGGCCTGCTTTACAAGAGCTCCTAAAAGAGGCACTACACGTAGAAAGGATCAATCAGTACCAGCCATTCCAAAATCACACTGAATGCTAAAGAGCTTCAACATAATGAAGAATCTACAACAACTAACAGACAAAACAGCCACTTAGAATCAAAATGGCAGTATCAAATTCACACATAACAATATTAACCCTAAATGTAAATGGACTAAATGCACCAATCAAAAGACACAGACTGGCAAATTGGATAAAAATCCAAAACCCATCAGTGTGCTGTATCCAGGAAACCCATCTCACATGCAAGGATACACAAAGGCTCAAAATAAAGGGATGGAGGAAGATTTACCAAGCTAATGGAAAGCAAAAAAAAGCAGGAGTTGCAATTCTCATCTCTGATAAAATAGACTTTAAAGCAACAAAGATTAAAAGAGACAAAGAAGGCCATTACATAATGGTAAAAGGATCGATACAACAAGAAGAGCTAACGATCCTAAACATATATGGACCCAACACAGGAGCACCCAGATACATAAGGCAAGTTCTTAATGACTTACAGAAGGACTTAGACTCCCACACAATAATAGTGGGAGACTTTAACACTCCACTGTCAATACTAGACAGATCAACCAGACAGAAAATCAACAAGGATACCCAGGGCTTGAACTCAGACCTGGAGCAAGCAAACCTGGTGGACATTTACAGAACTCTCCACCCCAAATCCACAGAATACACATTCTTCTCAGCACCACATCACACCTACTCTAAAATTGACCACATAATTGGAAGTAAAGCACTGCTCAACAAATGCAAAACAACTGAAATCATAACAAACAGCTTCTCAGACCATAGTGCAATCAAGTTAGAACTCAGAATTCAGAAACCGACCCAGAACCGCACAGCTTCATGGAAACTGAACAACTGGCTCTTGAATGTTGACTGGGTAAACAACGAAATGAAGGCAGAAATAAAGAAGTTCTTCGAAACCAATGAGAATGAAGACACAACGTGCCAGAACCTCTGGGACACATTTAAAGCAGTCTCTAGAGGAAAGTATATAGCAATAAGTGCCCATATGAGGAGAATGGAGAGATCCAAAATTGACACCCTATCGTCAAAATTGAAAGAGCTAGAGGAGCAAGATCAAAAAAACTCAAAACCCAGCAGAAGACAAGAAATTACTAAGATCAGAGCTGAGCTGAAGGAAATTGAGACACGAAAAACCCTTCAAAAAATCAATAAATCCAGGAGCTGGTTTTTTGAAAAGATCAACAAAATAGACAGACCACTAGCCAGATTGATTAAAAATAAAAGAGAGAACAACCAAATAGATGCAATAAAAAATGATAAAGGGGAAATCACCACAGATTCCACAGAAATTCAAACCATCATCAGAGAATATTACAAACAACTCTATGCACATAAACTAGTAAACCTGGAAGAAATGGATAAATTCCTGGACTCCTGTGTCCTCCCAAGCCTAAACCAGGAGGAAGCTGAAACTATGAATAGACCAATAACAAGGTCTGAAGTGGAGGCAGCAATTAAGAGCCTACCTCACAAAAAAAGCCCAGGTCCAGATGGGTTCACAGCCGAATTCTACCAGACACACAAGGAGGAGCTGGTACCATTCCTTCTAAAACTATTTCAAACAATCCAAAAAGAGGGAATCCTTCCCAAATCATTTTATGAGACCAACATCATCCTGATACCAAAACCCGGAAGAGACCCAACGAGAAAAGAAAACTTCAGGCCAATATCCATGATGAACATAGATGCAAAAATCTTCAATAAAATATTGGCAAGCCGATTGCAACAGCAAATCAAAAAGCTTATTCATCATGATCAAGTAGGATTCATCCCAGGGATGCAAGGCTTGTTCAACATACGCAAGTCTATCAACGTAATTCACCACATAAACAGAACCAAAAACAAAAACCAGATGATTATCTCAATTGACGCAGAGAAGGCATTTGACAAAATTCAACAGCCCGTTATGCTAAAAACCCTCAATAAACTCGGTATCGATGGAACGTATCTCAAAGTAATAAAAGCTATTTATGACAAACCAACAGCCAATATCATACTGAATGGGCAAAAACTGGAAGCATTCCCTTTGAAATCTGGTACTAGACAAGGATGCCCTCTCTCACCACTCCTATTCAATGTAGTACTGGAAGTTCTAGCCAGAGCAATCAGGCAAGAAAAAGAAATAAAGGGTATTCAAATAGGAAAGGTGGAAGCCAAATTGTCTCTATTTGCAGACGACATGATAGTATACCTAGAAGACCCCGTCGCCTCAGCCCAAAAACTCCTGAAACTGATAAACAACTTCAGCAAAGTCTCAGGATATAAAATCAATGTGCAAAAATCACAAGCATTCATCTACACCAATAACAGACTTAAAGAAAGCCAAATCAAGAGCGAACTGCCATTCGCAATTGCTACAAAAAGAATAAAATACCTTGGAATACAACTCACAAGGAACGCAAGGGACCTCTTCAAGGAGAACTACAAACCACTGCTCAACGAAATCAGAGAGGACACAAACAGATGGAGAAACATTCCATGTTCATGGTTAGGAAGAATTAATATCGTGAAAATGGCTATACTGCCCAAAGTAATTTACAGAATCAACGCTATCCCCATCAAGCTACCATTGACTTTCTTCACAGAACTGGAAAAAACCACCATGAACTTCATATGGAACCAAAAGAGAGCCCACATAGCCAAGTCAATTCTAAGCAAAAAGAACACAGCGGGGGGCATCACACTACCGGATTTCAAACTATACTACAAGGCTACAGTAATCAAAACAGCATGGTACTGGTACCAAAACAGAGATATAGACCAATGGAACAAAACAGAGGCACCGGAGGCAACACAACATACATACAACTATACAATCTTTGATAAACCTGACAAAAACAAGCAGTGGGGCAAGGATTCCATGTTTAACAAATGGTGTTGGGAAAACTGGCTAGCCATGTGCAGAAAGCAGAAACTGGACCCCTTCCTGACACCTTACACTAAAATTAACTCCAGATGGATTAAAGACTTAAACATAAGACCTGGCACCACAAAAACCCTAGAAGGAAATCTAGGCAAAACTATCCAGGACATAGGAGTAGGCAAGGACTTCATGAACAAAACACCAAGAGCATTGGCAACAAAAGCCAAAATAGACAAATGGGACCTAATGAAACTCCACAGCTTCTGCACGGCAAAAGAAACAGTCACTAGAGTGGATCGGCAACCAACAGAATGGGAAAAAACTTTCGCAGTCTACCCATCTGACAAAGGGCTGATATCCAGAATTTACAAACAACTCAAGCAGATTTACAGGAAAAAAACAAACAAGCCCATTCAAAAGTGGGCAAAGGATATGAACAGATACTTTACGAAAGAAGACATATTATGAGGCCAACAATCATATGAAAAAATGCTCATCGTCACTGGTCATCAGAGAGATGCAAATCAAAACCACATTGAGATACCATCTCACGCCAGTTAGAATGGCGATCATTAAAAAATCTGGAGACAACAGATGCTGGAGAGGATGTGGAGAAAAAGGAACACTTTTACACTGTTGGTGGGAGTGTAAATTAGTTCAACCATTGTGGAAGACAGTGTGGCGATTCCTCAAGGCCTTAGAAATAGAAATTCCATTTGACCCAGCAATCCCATTACTGGGTATATATCCAAAAGACTATAAATCGTTCTACTATAAGGACACATGTACACGAATGTTCATTGCAGCACTGTTTACAATAGCAAAGACCTGGAATCAACCCAAATGCCCATTGATAATAGACTGGATTGGAAAAATGTGGCACATATACACCATGGAATATTATGCAGCAATCAGAAATGATGAGTTCGTGTCGTTTGTAGGGACATGGATGAATCTGGAAAACATCATCCTCAGCAAACTGACACAAGAACAGAAAATGAAACACCGCATATTCTCACTCATAGGTGGGTGATGAAAAATGAGAACACATGGACACAGAAAGGGGAGTACTAAACACTGGGGTCTATTGGGGGGAAAAGGGGAGGGCCAGTGGGAGGGGGAGGTGGGGAGGGATAGCCTGGGGAGAAATGCCAAATGTGGGTGAAGGGGAGAAGAAAAGCAAAGCACACTGCCATGTGTGTACCTACGCAACTGTCTTTCATGCTCTGCTCATGTACCCCAAAACCTATAATCCAATAAAAAATTAAAAAAAAAAAGAAATTAAAAAAAAATAGGCTAATTAATAATTTAAGATTATTGAAAATTATTCAGGCTGAATGTGGTCACTCATGCCTGTAATCCTAACACCTTGGGAGGCTGAGGCAGGTGGATAGCTTGAGCCCAGGAGTTTGAGACCAGACTGGACAACGTGGCGAGACCCCGTCACTACAAAAATTCTTTAAAAAAATTAGCTGTGATGGTGTATGCCTGGTAATCTCAGCTACTCAGGAGAATGAGGTGGGAGGATGGCTTGAGCCTGAGAGGTAGAGGCTGTCATGAGCCGTGATTGTGCTACTGCACTCCAGCCTGGGGACAGAGCCAAGACCCTGTTTCAAAAAAAATTCAATCTAATTTATAGATATTAATTGAATAAAAAAAAGATTTTTGTTGTCTTGACATGAGTATTTCGCCCAACTCTAAACTGCTCATTTTAAAAATATATTCTGTAGCTCAATATTAACCTTATTTGTCAATAGTAATGCTTTTACTTTTCCTCCCTTAGTGCAACAGGATATAAAGTATATTCCCACAGAAGATATTTCAGGTATTAGTATTAATATTTTAAACCAATAGAAAACATTGTTTTTATTTTCTTGTTTTTTCATTGAAGAAGTAAATTGCCTTTTATTAAAATTTCTTTCCTCTCTCTAGATCTATCAGTGGAAGAACAATTGCGGAGACTACAAGAAGAAAGAACATGTAAAGTGTGTATGGAGAAAGAAGTGTCCATAGTGTTTATTCCTTGTGGTCATCTAGTTGTATGCCAAGATTGTGCTCCTTCTTTAAGAAAGTGTCCTATTTGCAGGAGTACAATCAAGGGTACAGTTCGTACATTTCTTTCATGAAGAACCAAAACTTTGTCTAAACTTTAGAATTAATTTATTAAGTGTATACTAACTTTAACTTTTATTCTGATTTGATTTCCTTAAAATTTTTATTTACAACTCAAAAATATTGTTTTGTGTAACATATTTATATAACTATATGTATCTAAACCATATGAACATACATATTTTAGAAACCAAGAGAATGAGAGACTTTTGTTCTTATAAACAAAAACCAGATAGCACTACAAACACAACATTCAATCAAAATTTCATCATTACTGAAATTGTAAGTCAAGTAAAATTTAAGATATTTGAGTTTACCTTTCAGAATTTTAAATATTTTGGCGTGGTATTAATACTGGGAGCACGAAGCCGGGTGTGGTGGTGTGTGCCTGTAGTCCCAGGCTGAGGCAGGAGGATTACTTGAGCCCAGGAGTTTGAATCTAGCCTGGGCAACATAGTGAGATCCTGCCTTTAAACATGAACAGAACAAAAACAAAATGGAAGGGACACATTTCTGTCTTTTTTGATCAGTGTCTTATACATCAAAGGTGTGAATATATGTTGAATGACATTTTAGGGACATAGTGTTTTTATAAAGAATTCTGTGAGAAAACTAATAAAGCAACAAAAATTACTCTTATTCTTTATATCTTTATTTCTATGATATTGCATAGTTTAGTCACTCCCAGACTCTTTCCACACCGCCTTAAAAAGCCTCTTAAATATTGAACTATGGTTTATATTCCTTCCTATAACATGCTTCTTCATTGACACTTGTAGAGCACAGGGTCAACACATCATAAAATTTATAAGATTTTATGGAATGCCTGAGACAAAAATTAAACAGTCCCTTTAGTAAGTTTGTTTATTCATTTGTCTATTGCTTTATTCAAGAAGTCTCATGCCAGCCCCACCTACTGGGAGAAGGTCTGAGTTTTATTCTTACCTCTTTGGTATTAATTCTGATACTTAGAAAGTACACTGGTTAGCAACCCTTGGGGCCAACAGGTTGTTCTGGTAAATAAATCTGTTCCATATTGTCATTGCAACAAAATGTCCCCCTCTGCATTACGTTTTTGGTACTCAACATATCCAATTCATAACTCTCTCTTTTGTTTCTTATAGAGGTATTAGGTCTTTAAGACCAGAAGTAAGAGCGTAATAGGGAATACTTAGGGGAAGACAGGCAAAGGCCAGTCATCTAAACCAGTTCTAGATGGCTGTATAGGGGAAGATGGCTCTGTAAAGGCGGAAGGGAGAGACCCCTTCATAAGGGTCACAGCTGACAATCCTATCACAAAAGACAGGTTAACAAGAGAAAAGCTTAACAAATTTATTTAATCACAGTTTTACATAAACAGGAGCCTTCAGAATGAAGACCTAAAGATACTGTGGAAACTATGCATTTTTATGCATAGGTTTGATGAAGAATGGACTGCCCTGAAAAACAGTGATTGGAAGAAAAAGATACGATCTAATGGGAATAGACTCAGGTGGGGGACCCAGCAAGGCCTGTCTGTTCAGAATCTTCTTGGTCTCTATGCAGCATTTTTTCCTCATGGATATAGGGCAGGACCTGTCTGGAATGGGATCTTATAACCTACTATCAAACAAGGTAGGTCAGAGAATTTATTTTTGTCCAGCTCTTACATAGTGAGGTGAGGAAAGATTAGAGTACTGTCTTTATGTTTTAAGGCTGGCATTATGGAAAGGTGGTTCCGGTTTTTATGACCTAACTTGGGGAAAAGGAATTGAGGTTTCTATGGCTTGCTTTTGCAGAGAATGAGGTTGAGACAGGAGGGCAGGACAATGTCAGAGGACAACTTTGCTTCTGAGGCCTTCACTTTGGGTTTTCTGAGCCCCAACATCTTCTAGAGTTGTAAAGAGAAAAATTAGGGACCAAGTCAGGGGAGGAAGGAATCCATCTCTTCATTCTGATGCTGGAAGACTATTTCCTTGAGATGCAATTGATTTTGCCTCTGCTAAAAGGCTCTGCTGGCGAGCCACATGCTAGCCAGTGTCCTGCATGGGTGCTAGGCTGAATTATTTGTAACTGTGCTTAGGTGATTTGTAACTCAGCTATAGGATATTTAAATAGTAGGCATCCTTTTTGCAACACTTTTTAAAATCTAGTTCTTGTATTCTACAGACAATATTTGGACTTACCTTGTCGTATCACTGTCAAACTCTTGTTCATTTCTTTTTTATAATAAACAGCTATTATAACAACTCATTTTTTCAAATGTTATTTCCCTAAGTGCTATTTTGAAATTTTGTTTTGGAAAAAATAAATCACCATAGATAATAACAGTAGCTCCATTTGCTGACTAAATGTCAGATGTTTTCAGGTGCTTGACATGCATTAATCCATTTGATTACCTTCAACCCCATCCACCAGCTAACCTGTTCTTCAGTCATTGGGTGGATAATTTAAACCTCAATATATAATAAGTGCAATCATACAGGACTTTACAGCAGGTTTAATTTCATGCTTCAGCCATGCTCATTATAGCATCCATCCATCCTGTCTCTTAATTTTCTTATATTGCTTGATACTATTAGCCATTAAGTTCCTTTGTGGTCACAGGCAATGTGATTTAACCATCTTCAGCTCCTGTTGGTGAAGATGTCACCTCCTTTTGGTGTCTTGCACATCATAGTAGACACTATGGATGTTACTAAGAAAATTCCAGAACAGATGCAGTGGTTCGCATCTGTAATCCCAGCACTTGGGGAGGCCAAGGCAGGTGGATCGTTGAGTCCTAGAGTTCGAGACCAGTCTGGGCAACATAGTAAGACCATGTTTTAATAACTAAATAAAAAAAAATAAAGAAAATTCCAGACAAACCAGAAGTGATATTTAAGAGATTCACTATTTTAAAAGCAATACAAGCATCCTTGAAACAAAAAGGATCAATGGGTCAGTATTACTCAATCTTTTAAAAACTATGCCCACTCCTACTCCTTAAGTCAAGAAGATTTAGGCAAGGTCTCATTTGCAGAGTTTTTACTGTGCAAATAACAGGTATTTTTTCAAGTTGTACAGTATCCCTGCTCCTCCTCAGGTCAACATGGCCCTTCATAGTCTTCAACTTCATCTTCTGCCACCCTACCCATTGCTCACTATCTCTCAGCCACCTTGGTTTTCATCAGTTTCTAAATCCGACAAACTCTTTTTTGCTTCAGTTTCTTTGACTGGAATCTTTTTTCATTCACTCTTTCCCTGGCAAATTCCTACTCAATTTTCAAATGTCAGCCTCCATGTTACTTTCTCAGAGTGTCTTTCTTTGACTTCTCCCATCTAAAGTATATTCCTTTCATAGTCTCTCTAATAGACCCTTTCTTCTTTTTCTTCATAACACTCAACCCAATTTATATTTACAGATTTTAATGTCAATAAGGGTCTGACAGAACAGACCCTTATTGAGTAAATGAATGAATGAATGAATGGCATCCTGAGAGTGAACACGGACTATAAGAGGGCATTTCTTCCTCTTTAAATACCACTGCTGATAAAGTACTAAGGCAGAATCATTGATAAAGTAGAAGTACATAGGCCAAATTCTGTACTCCTTTAGATATCAAAAGCAATCTTTAGAGAGGAAAGATCAACCTAGTTAAAAAGCATTCATGTAGGAGATGAGAATTAGAGCTGATTTCAGATGAGGTGGCATGGCTTTTCAACTCTGGAAAGAGCATAAGGTACAGATATAGGCATTAGAATCTTAAAACAATCAACTGACATTTATTTATTTTTGGTATTCTGTTTTGTTTTTGTTTTTGAGACAGAGGCTCTGTTGCCCAGGCTGGAGTGCAATGGTGTGATCTCGGTTCACTGTAACCTCCTGTTCCCAGGCTCAAGCAATTCTCATGCCTCAGCCTCCCAAGTATTTGGGATTACAGATGTGCGTCACCACACCTGGATAATTTTTGTATTTTTAGTAGAGATGGGGTTTCGCCATGTTGGCTAGGCTGGTTTCAAACTCCTGGCCTCAAGTGATCCACCCACGTCAGCCTCCCAAAGTGCTGGGATTATAGGCATGAGCCACTGTGTACATTTGAACTCAAATGTACTAAGTGTCTATATGCGTTATCTGATTTGAGACACTGTAATTTAGGAGATGCAGTAGTACAGGAATTAAAAGTTCAGGCTGGATTCCAATCACAGCAGAGTAAGCTTAGGCAGTTATTTAACATCTCTGTGCCTCTGTGCACTTAGTCCCTCACATGATTGCCTTCTGGAAATCCATAAGGAAGACTTTTCCTGGAATACCATCGGCTTTTGGGATCCTGGAATTCTTTTTCCTTCCTTGACAGGAAATATGTATAGAAAGAACGATCCTGACTGCCTTGTATTTGTCAATATGATTTCTTGTCACTATTCTCTAAATGTAAGGTTTTTCTGTTGAGTTCAAGGTTTTTGGGGGCTGATTAAAGAAGAGATGTGACCACAAGGTGGCAGTAGCATACAACAAGCTTTATTTGGGTGGTGCTTGACAGACTATACCTGTAAGGGAGATATCCCTCACAGCTGGAGACCTTCCAGAGGCAGAGATGTGTGGCCACCACCCGGAAGGGTAAGAAGGCAAGGGAACTACTCCTGGGGTAGGGGAGAAGCAGAAATGGGGTTTATCTGTCTAGGTGATGTTGTATAATTGCAAGATAGGGAGTCTGAGTCACAGAACTGCAGAGAGGGACAGCAGAAGTTTGGGGTCTTTTATAGTCCTAAGCTTTGTTTTATCTTTGGTTAACAGATGCCACATACAGTTTATCTTTGGCAAGCAGGCAGACTCTAAATGGCTAAAAACATGGCCACCTGAGACACACACACACACACACACACACACACACACACACAAACACAAGGCATATATGGAGCAATCTCACCTGACTGCCACCTTTGCCTCCTGGGTTCAAGCAATTCTCCTGCCTCAGTCTCCCAACTAGCTGGGACAACAGGCATGCACCACCACGCCCTGCTAACTTTTTTATTTTTAGTAGAGACGGGGTTTTGCCATGTTGGGCAGGCTGGTCTCAAATTCCTGAAATCAGGTGATCTGCTTGCCTTGGGCTCCCCAAATGCTGGGATTACAAGAGTTAGCAAGCCCATCTGAGCTATATTTAAGTGATTAAATGGATAAAATTTTGAGCTTAGCGAAGGTAAGCTTTGGAACTGATGGTCCCAGTCTGCTGTGAAGAGGCAAACAATCTGTGGCCAATATACCCAGGCCATCTTTAACATCTTTATTAACTTTTTCATTGATTTTTGCAACTAGAGTTGCTAGATTTATAATTTACATTAAATGATTAAGGTTTAGTAATTAAGCCTTTAAATGATATTTCTGTAAATTTTTAAAACCTGACTTTTGATACAGATACCAACATTTTAAAGCTGTCATGGATTTTCAGATTCTCATTATTATCTATAAAAATCTTTTTGGCAGTTACCTCGGCTGAGTGCTCATATACAAATTAAACTGATTAAATCAAGTAAGCAATTAGATCCTTTCTAGTTCCAAAATCCTAATGAAAGGTTTTATGAAAATTAAAATACAAAGTCTTACCACAGAAATATAAAGTGTTTTTTTAACAGATGAGAAGGTCATGCCTGGGATGCCTGTAAGTGACTAAAAGTTGGAAAGGGAAGTTCTGATGTGACCACAATTAATAAGTTCTTAATGTCATATTTGAATTTTTTTAATTCAAAAATTCAGGAACATATGCATGTCATCTGTGTACATAATAACAAAGACTATCTCTTTGACCACTTTACTCAGGCTCTTCTGAGCCCTCTTCTTGATTAGGCCTTAACTTTGGGCCCAATGCCCAGCTGACCTATAACTGTTGGCCTACCTCAGTCTTAAGAAGAATCCTGGCCGAGGCAGGTGGATCACGAGGTCAAGAGATTGAGACCATCCTGGTCAACATGGTGAAACCCCGTCTCTACTAAAAATACAAAAATTAGTTGGGCATGGTGGTGCGTGCCTGTAATCCCAGCTACTCAGGAGGCTGAGGCAGGAGAATTGCCTGAACCCAGGAGGCGGAGGTTGCGGTGAGCTGAGATCGTGCCATTGCACTCCAGCCTGGGTAACAAGAGCGAAACTCCGTCTCAAAAAAAGAAGAATCCTGTCAGTTTAGGGAGGATCCCTGCCACTCTGGATATCTGATCAACCTAGATATCTGATCGAGTTCCTGATTCTCCACTTCTGAAGTACAACCCCTTAGTCTACCTTCAGCAAGAATCCTACCACCCTTGATGTCTCATCTTAGTACTTTTCCATCCACTGACCCTCCTTCCTCTGACTGTTGGTTATAAATGCCCCAACTGTCTTTGCTGTATTCCCAACTGAACCCAATCTTGCTTCCCTATTACAATGTTTGATTGCATAGTCCTGAATAAAGTCTTCCTTACCTTACCATTTTAACGTCAGAATATATTTTTCTTTAACAATACCACATAACTAATCCTAACATTCTTTTTTTTTTTAATTTTTTATTGGATTATAGGTTTTGGGGTACATGAGCAGAGCATGCAAGACAGTTGCGTAGGTACACACATGGCAGTGTGCTTTGCTTTTCTTCTCCCCTTCACCCACATTTGGCATTTCTCCCCAGGCTATCCCTCCCCACCTCCCCCTCCCACTGGCCCTCCCCTTTTCCCCCCAATAGACCCCAGTGTTTAGTACTCCCCTTTCTGTGTCCATGTATTCTCATTTTTCATCACCCGCCTATGAGTGAGAATATGCGGTGTTTCATTTTCTGTTCTTGTGTCAGTTTGCTGAGGATGATGTTCTCCAGATTCATCCATGTCCCTACAAACGACACGAACTCATCATTTCTGATTGCTGCATAATATTCCATGGTGTATATGTGCCACATTTTTCCAATCCAGTCTATTATCAATGGGCATTTGGGTTGATTCCAGGTCTTTGCTATTGTAAACAGTGCTGCAATGAACATTCGTGTACATGTGTCCTTATAGTAGAACGATTTATAGTCTTTTGGATATATACCCAGTAATGGGATTGCTGGGTCAAATGGAATTTCTATTTCTAAGGCCTTGAGGAATCGCCACACTGTCTTCCACAATGGTTGAACTAATTTACACTCCCACCAACAGTGTAAAAGTGTTCCTTTTTCTCCACATCCTCTCCAGCATCTGTTGTCTCCAGATTTTTTAATGATCGCCATTCTAACTGGCGTGAGATGGTATCTCAATGTGGTTTTGATTTGCATCTCTCTGATGACCAGTGACGATGAGCATTTTTTCATATGATTGTTGGCCTCATATATGTCTTCTTTCGTAAAGTATCTGTTCATATCCTTTGCCCACTTTTGAATGGGCTTGTTTGATTTTTTCCTGTAAATCTGTTTGAGTTCTTTGTAAATTCTGGATATCAGCCCTTTGTCAGATGGGTAGACTGCGAAAATTTTTTCCCATTCTGTTGGTTGCCGATCCACTCTAGTGACTGTTTCTTTTGCCGTGCAGAAGCTGTGGAGTTCGATTAGGTCCCATTTGTCTATTTTGGCTTTTGTTGCCAATGCTTTTGGTGTTTTGTTCATGAAGTCCTTGCCTACTCCTATGTCCTGGATAGTTTTGCCTAGATTTCCTTCTAGGGTTTTTATCATGCCAGGTCTTATGTTTAAGTCTTTGATCCATCTGGAGTTAATTTTAGTGTAAGGTGTCAGGAAGGGGTCCAGTTTCTGCTTTCTGCACATGGCTAGCCAGTTTTCCCAACACCATTTGTTAAACATGGAATCCTTTCCCCATTGCTTGTTTTTGTCAGGTTTATCAAAGATTGTATAGTTGTATGTATGTTGTGTTGCCTCCGGTGCCTCTGTTTTGTTCCATTGGTCTATATCTCTGTTTTGGTACCAGTACCATGCTGTTTTGATTACTGTAGCCTTGTAGTATAGTTTGAAATTCGGTAGTGTGATGCCCCCCGCTGTGTTCCTTTTGCTTAGAATTGACTTGGCTATGCGGGCTCTCTTTTGGTTCCATATGAAGTTCATGGTGGTTTTTTCCAGTTCTGTGAAGAAAGTCAATGGTAGCTTGATGGGGATAGCGTTGATTCTGTAAATTACTTTGGGCAGTATAGCCATTTTCACGATATTAATTCTTCCTAACCATGAACATGGAATGTTTCTCCATCTGTTTGTGTCCTCTCTGATTTCGTTGAGCAGTGGTTTGTAGTTCTCCTTGAAGAGGTCCCTTACGTTCCTTGTGAGTTGTATTCCAAGGTATTTTATTCTTTTTGTAGCAATTGCGAATGGCAGTTCGCTCTTGATTTGGCTTTCTTTAAGTCTGTTATTGGTGTCTAGGAATGCTTGTGATTTTTGCACATTGATTTTATATCCTGAGACTTTGCTGAAGTTGTTTATCAGTTTCAGGAGTTTTTGGGCTGAGGCAATGGGGTCTTCTAGGTATACTATCATGTCGTCTGCAAATAGAGACAATTTGGCTTCCACCTTTCCTATTTGAATACCCTTTATTTCTTTTTCTTGCCTGATTGCTCTGGCTAGAACTTCCAGTACTATATTGAATAGGAATGGTGAGAGAGGGCATCCTTGTCTAGTGCCAGATTTCAAAGGGAATGCTTCCAGTTTTTGCCCATTCAGTATGATATTGGCTGTTGGTTTGTCATAAATAGCTTTTATTACTTTGAGATACGTTCCATTGATACCGAGTTTATTGAGGGATTTTAGCATAGAGGGCTGTTGAATTTTGTCAAATGCCTTCTCTGCGTCAATTGAGATAATCATCTGGTTTTTGTTTTTGGTTCTGTTTATGTGGTGAATTACGTTGATAGACTTGCGTATGTTGAACAAGCCTTGCATCCCCGGGATGAATCCTACTTGATCATGATGAATAAGTTTTTTGATTTGCTGTTGCAATCGGCTTGCCAATATTTTATTGAAGATTTTTGCATCTATGTTCATCATGGATATTGGCCTGAAGTTTTCTTTTCTCGTTGGGTCTCTGCCAGGTTTTGGTATCAGCATGATGTTGGTCTCATAAAATGATTTGGGAAGGATTCCCTCTTTTTGGATTGTTTGAAATAGTTTTAGAAGGAATGGTACCAGCTCCTCCTTGTGTGTCTGGTAGAATTCGGCTGTGAACCCATCTGGACCTGGGCTTTTTTTGTGAGGTAGGCTCTTAATTGCTGCCTCGACTTCAGACCTTGTTATTGGTCTATTCATAGTTTCAGCTTCCTCCTGGTTTAGGCTTGGGAGGACACAGGAGTCCAGGAATTTATCCATTTCTTCCAGGTTTACTAGTTTATGTGCATAGAGTTGTTTGTAATATTCTCTGATGATGGTTTGAATTTCTGTGGAATCTGTGGTGATTTCCCCTTTATCATTTTTTTATTGCATCTATTTGGTTGTTCTCTCTTTTATTTTTAATCAATCTGGCTAGTGGTCTGTCTATTTTGTTGATCTTTTCAAAAAACCAGCTCTTGGATTTATTGATGTTTTGAAGGGTTTTTCGTGTCTCAATCTCCTTCAGCTCAGCTCTGATCTTAGTAATTTCTTGTCTTCTGCTGGGTTTTGAGTTTTTTTGATCTTGCTCCTCTAGCTCTTTCAATTTTGACGATAGGGTGTCAATTTTGGATCTCTCCATTCTCCTCATATGGGCACTTATTGCTATATACTTTCCTCTAGAGACTGCTTTAAATGTGTCCCAGAGGTTCTGGCACGTTGTGTCTTCATTCTCGTTGGTTTCGAAGAACTTCTTTATTTCTGCCTTCATTTCGTTGTTTACCCAGTCAACATTCAAGAGCCAGTTGTTCAGTTTCCATGAAGCTGTGTGGTTCTGGGTCGGTTTCTGAATTCTGAGTTCTAACTTGATTGCACTATGGTCTGAGAGGCTGTTTGTTATGATTTCAGTTGTTTTGCATTTGTTGAGCAGTGCTTTACTTCCAATTATGTGGTCAATTTTAGAGTAGGTGTGATGTGGTGCTGAGAAGAATGTGTATTCTGTGGATCTGGGGTGGAGAGTTCTGTAAATGTCCACCAGGTTTGCTTACTCCAGGTCTGAGTTCAAGCCCTGGATATCCTTGTTGATTTTCTGTCTGGTTGATCTGTCTAATATTGACAATGGAGTGTTAAAGTCTCACACTATTATTGTGTGGGAGTCTAAGTTCTTTTGTAAGTCATTAAGAACTTGCCTTATGTATCTGGGTGCTCCTGCGTTGGGTCCATATATGTTTAGGATCGTTAGCTCTTCTTGTTGTATCGATCCTTTTACCATTATGTAATGGCCTTCTTTGTCTCTTTTGATCTTTGTTGCTTTAAAGTCTATTTTATCAGAGATGAGAATTGCAACTCCTGCTTTTTTTTGCTTTCCATTTGCTTGGTAAATCTTCCTCCATCCCTTTATTTTGAGCCTTTGTGTATCCTTGCATGTGAAATGGGTTTCCTGGATACAGCACACTGATGGGTTTTGGATTTTTATCCAATTTGCCAGTCTGTGTCTTTTGATTGGTGCATTTAGTCCATTTCCATTTAGGGTTAATATTGTTATGTGTGAATTTGATACTGCCATTTTGATGCTAAGTGGCTGTTTTGCCTGTTAGTTGTTGTAGATTCTTCATTATGTTGAAGCTCTTTAGCATTCAGTGTGATTTTGGAATGGTTGGTACTGATTGATCCTTTCTATGTGTAGAGCCTCTTTTAGGAGCTCTTGTAAAGCAGGCCTGGTGGTGACAAAATCTCTGAGTACTTGCTTGTTCACAAAGGATTTTATTCTTCCTTCACTTCTGAAGCTCAGTTTGGCTGGATATGAAATTCTGGGTTGAAAGTTCTTTTCTTTAAGAATGTTGAATATTGGCCCCCACTCTCTTCTGGCTTGTAGTGTTTCTGCCGAGAGATCTGCTGTGAGTCTGATGGGCTTCCCTTTGTGGGTGACCTGACCTTTCTCTCTGGCCGCCCTTAGTATTCTCTCCTTTATTTCAACCCTGTTGAATCTGACGATTATGTGCCTTGGGGTTCCTCTTCTTGAGGAATATCTTTGTGGTGTTCTCTGTATTTTCTGCAATTGAGTGTTGGCCTGTCTTGCTAGGTGGGGGAAATTTTCCTGGATGATGTCCTGAAGAGTATTTTCCAGCTTGGATTCATTCTCTTCGTCCCCTTCTGGTACACCTATCAAATGTAGGTTAGGTCTTTTCACATAGTCCCACATTTCTTGGAGACTTTGTTCATTCCTTTTTGCGCTTTTTTCTCTGATCTTGGTTTCTCGTTTTATTTCATTGAGTTGGTCTTTGACTTCAGATATTGTTTCTTCTACTTGGTCAATTCGGCTATTGAAACTTGTGTTTGCTTCGCGAAGTTCTCGTATTGTGTTTTTCAGCTCCTTTAATTCTTTCATATTCCTCTCTAAGGTATCCATTCTTGTTATTATTTCCTCGAATCTTTTTTTAAATCTTTTTTCAAGGTTCTTAGTTTCTTTGCATTGATTTAATACATGATCTTTTAGCTCACAAAAGTTTCTCATTATCCATCTTCTGAAGTCTAATTCCGTCATTTCGTCACAGTCATTCTCCGTCCAGCTTTGCTCCCTTGCTGGTGAGGAGTTTTGGTCCTTTCTAGGAGGTGAGATGTTCTGGTTTCGGGTGTTTTCCTCCTTTTTGCGCTGGTTTCTTTCCATCTTTGTGGATTTGTCCGCTGGTCGTCTGCGTAGTTGCTGACTTTTCGTTTGGGTCTCTGAGTGGACACCCAGAATGTTGATGATGAAGTATTTCTGTTGCTTGGTTTTCCTTCTACCAGTCTAGCCCCTTCGCTGTACGACTGCTGAGGTCCGCTCCAGACCCTGCTTGTCTGGGGTGCACCTCTAGTAGCTGTGGCACAGAGAGGGATGCTACCAGTTTCTTTTTCTGCTCTCTTTGTACCAGGATGATGCCTGCCTAATGTCAGTCTTTTGGATATAGAGGGGTCAGGGAGCTGCTTGAGGAGACAGTTTGTACTTTATAGGGGTTTAATTGCTGAGCTGTGCACTCTGTTGTTCATTCAGGGCTGTTAGGCTGCTATGTTTTATTCTGCTGCAACAGAGCTCATTAAAACCCCCCCCCTTTTTTTTTTCCTCAAATGCTCTGTGTTGAGGGGTTTGGGCTTTATTTTTGGATGTCCAATCAGGTGTCCTGCCCAGCTAGAAGGCAGACTAGTTACTGTTTGGCTGTCGAGGCTCCGCCTTGCTGTTGTGTGATTCGCGCTGTTCCTGCTGGCTCTGCTGTGGTCTCTGCCACGCCCTGCGGCGGAGTCTCTTCATTGTAGCGTGTTGCCTCAGCAACGGCAGGCTGCGTCAGCAGTGGGCGTGTATCTCAGTAGGGACGGGTTGCCTCGGCAACGGCTGGCTGCGTCAGCAATGGGCGTGTATCTCAGTTGGGGCGGGTTGCCTCGGCAACGGCTGGCTGCGTCAGCAGTGGGCGTGTATCT
Organism: Callithrix jacchus; assembly: GCF_049354715.1. Classification (NCBI taxonomy): domain Eukaryota; kingdom Metazoa; phylum Chordata; class Mammalia; order Primates; family Cebidae; genus Callithrix; species Callithrix jacchus. Next base: position 37,252,814 of record NC_133511.1, on the reverse strand, counting down.
CAGTTGGGGCGGGTTGCCTCGGTAGTGGTGGACGCCCCTCCCCCACAGAGCGTCTCGGGCCGTCTGCTCGGGATAGTTTGAAATCGCGGTTTTGTTCGTCCCACTGGTTATCCCAGTCCCTGCAATCCCCTGGGCTGGCCTACTGTCCAAGTCTCGTTCAGTCTCAAGTCCAGCCCTCTCAAGTCTCAGGTTGCCGGTTCAACAGGGCACCCGGACAAGCGCGCCCTGTGGGGTTGCTGGGTAAGGCCAGCCGCTGCCGCCCCGGCTGCTGGCTTCACCAGGCAGTAGGTCTGCCTGGCGTCCCGTGTCTTTTTTATACTTGGGAGTTTCCCCATTCTGTGGGCAACAAAGATCAGTCTGGAAATGCCGCTCTGACTCACCGTTTGCGGATTCAACGAGAAGAGCTCCAATCCTGGGTGTTCTGACAGCGCCATCTTGAGTCCTCCCTAACATTCTTTTATACTCACCTAACTTTAAAAAATAAAAACATTACATATACAATCAATGAATAGGAAAAGTTTTTCAATCCCATTCATAATACAGCAATAAAAAGTTTGAACTGAAATACTATTTATTATTTAACAGGTTGACAACAATCCAAAAGTCTGACAACTTACTCCACTGATGAAGCTGTGGGGAAAACAGGTACTCACATACATTGTTGGTTGGATTGCAAAATGCTAACATACCCATGGGGGTATGTGGTCATATCAGACAAAATTACATTTGGATTTACCATTTAAACTGACTTCTGGGAATATATCCTAAAATAAGATGTGTCCCCATGACTATTCATTACAGCACTACTTTTAATAGCAAAAGGCTGGAAACCACCCAGATGTCCATCCATAGGGAAGTAGCTGAATATATTATGGTACTAATTTTATATATGGCTGACGAGTTTATTCAGGTTGGCTCCTTAGTCTTTGACATGGCCCTAGCAGTTTTTGGCTGCTTTCTGAATTACATTGTTTAAGTTGAATATATTATGGCCCATCTACACAATGGAATACTATATAGAAATGAGGAACATCTCAATATGATAGTATTACATAATATCTAGAATTTATTATAAAGTGAAAAAAGTGAAGAAAAGTATGCTATTATTTAAGAAAAGGGTCGGTATAAATATACATAATTACATTTTTAAAATAAAAAAATGAATCATAAGAAATATTTAAGTCATTACTTATGGGGCAGGAGGGAAAAAGTAGAGGGGAGACCAAGGATTTTCAAAATAAAAGAAATTACAGATATACAATCAAAGAGGTTAAATAAAACCTTGACTTCCTGAATTTGAATTGGAAGTATCAATGAATTAATGATATATTTGATTTAAAAAACAAAATCCAAACCAAAACAAACCCATACTAACCAGCTCTGTCCATTGAACAGGTATAGAAACAACCAAACTCATTAACAATTAGCACGACAAACATTTTTTGTTTGTTGTTCCTTGCAGTTCTAGCTCAAAGGAGACAAACATTCAGATTATGCTCTTTAAATACCATTGTCCCCCTAAAAGATCCAGGGCAATTAGGAGTAATAGCTTATTATGGGTACGGAGTAAGAAATACTCAAAATGAGCATGGAAAGCAAACACTACTGGGAAAGTATCAAAAAGACTCAGGAGCCAGCATGAGTAAATTCCCGGTGGCCTAAAATAAAAAAACTTGAGCACCAATATTGATAATAACTGCAGTGGATTACAACTCACCAAACTTGTTTAAATCCCTAGATTCATGATGATGGCTGTTTAAGGGTTTTGTTTTTTTTTTCTTTTTCATCCAGCAGGGATTTTTAAGTAGTATATGGTAGTGATCTAATTTTATTTACCATTAGAATGATTATTTATTCAGCATTACTTATTGACTAATTAATCCTTTTCTCATTAATACATAATACCAGTATATCAAATTCCCAAATACATAGATATGGGTCTCTTTTTGGGGCTCTGTTACCTCCTTACTTTAATTGTCCATCCTATTGCATTTAATAATATATTAAATCACACCTGTAATCCCAGCACTTTGGGAGGCCAAGGCAGGCAGATCACAAGGTGAAGAGATCGAGACTGTTCTGGCCAACATGGTGAAACCTCGTTTCTACTATAATACAAAAAAATTGGCCGGGCATGGTGGTGCACATCTATAGTCCGAGCTACTCAGGAAGCTGAGGCAGGAGAATTGCTTTAACCAAGGTGGCGGAGGATGCCATGATTCGAGATCCTAACAATGCACTATAGCCTGGGTGACAGAGCAAGACTTCATCTCAAAAAAAAAAAAAAAAAGTGCAGCAGACACTGTTCATGCTGTCCCCATGGCCCTCGTCATTACCAGCCACATACATGCCAGGGGCTGATGACTTCAAGAGCACCCTCAGTGTATTCATCATGTCTTTTCATTTCCTGTATTTCCTGATGTGTTGACAGCTGGGGCCTTGCTGATCCTGGAGAGACTGCTCCACCCAGGGCAAGCCAGTTCCTAAAGACAGTAAAGGACTCACCTGCAAGTGCACCTTCCATCTGCAAACCAGCCAATCCAAAGCCCATACCCTCAACCACCTCCTTCATCGGGCTCTTACACTGGGCCACTGTCCATCTGCCCTCATCACCCCAGGGCCATGAACCAGACAACTAGGGACAGCCCTATGCCCCAGAGCTGAGTGAAATTTTTCAAACTATTAATAGCTAATCCTGTGCCTGCTTACCCTGCCTTGCCTTTCCCTTGGATGCCACAAATAAAGCTCTTGCCCATGTTTTCCCCTAGTTCCTTTGACTTCTTGACTGACCCTGGTACCTCTCCATGTATCCCTGCATAGCATGGATTGGCAATTGTTTCTAAAACCTCTGAGTATCAAAAACTCCTTCCTTCAGGACAGTCATTTCCATATCTGTGTGTCTTAGTATATCTGATTAAAATAAATCTTGTGTCCATTTTAAAACAGCCAAGAGGAATGAGAGTTGGTGGATAAATACTGCAGCTCCCCCACCCCTCAGCTGCAGTATCTTTGAAGGGCCTAGTGAGTTTGAACCCCAGTTACCCTTTGTGGCAACCTGCTCATAAATGCACCATCTGTTGGCTTTCTTCCCTTCCCTATCTCACTTCCCACCCTCTTACCTGTGCTTCTTGAAAGCACCTTCTTAACAAATTACCTGAATCCTTGACTCAGGCTCTGCCTCTAGCAGAACTTAAATGAAGAATGGCATAGAGATCAATGGGTAATGGAAGGTTGAAGATTTGTGTGCATGCTATGATGGTAAAGGAATTAGGACAGTGAAGTGTTCAGGGGATGCACAAATCAGCCACTGGAAGAGAAGAGGAACCCAGCAAAAGACCCATGACACTTGGAAATTTGAGACAGAAGTTGCCTTGTAGATTATTCGGGAAAGGATGGAATATTCTACAAATGGTGTTTGCACAATTGATTATCCATATGCAAAGCAAATATGGCTAGATCCCTAGTTCAAATCATATCAAAAATAAAAGCCAATTCATTAAAGATCTAGTTGTGAAAGGAAAAACTTTGAAAGTGGGCTGGGTGCGGTGGCTTACGCCTGTAATCCCAGCACTTTGGGAGGCCGAGGTGGGCAGATCACGAGGTCAGGAGTTGAGAACAGCCTAGCCAATATGGTGATACCCCACCTCTACTAAAAGTACAAAAATTAGCGGGGCATGGTGGCTTGCGCCTATAGTCCCAGCTACTTTGGAGGGTGAGGCGGGAGAATCTCTTGAAGTTGGGAGCGGAGGTTGCAGTGACCCAAGATCATGCCACTGCACTGAAGCCTAGGTGACAGAGTGAGACTCTCAGAAACAAACAAAAACTTTGAAAGCATTTAGAAGGAAACATAGGAGGATATCATTACGATTGGGGCAGCGTCTTAGTTTGGGCTGCTCTAACAAAATGCTATAGACTGGGTGGCTTAAACAACAAATGCTGATTTCTCCCAGTTCAGGAGGCTAGATGTCCAAGATCAGGGTGTCAGCATGGTTGGTTCCTGCAGCGGGCCCACCTCCTGGTTCACAGAGGGCCATCTTCTTGTATCCTCACATGGCGGAGAGCAAGAAAGACAGGAAGCAACTGCCTTGTATCCCCCCACTTGTTTTTTTTCCAAGGTTGAGTCTCACTCTGCTGCCCAGGTTGGAGAGCAGTGGTGTGAACCTGGCTCACTGCAACCTCTGCCTCCCATGTTCAAACAGTTCTCCTTCCTCAGACTCCTGAGTAACTGGGATTGCAGGCACCTGCCACCACGCACAGCTAATTTTTGTATTTTAGTAGAGATGGGGTTTCACCATGTTGGCCAGGTTGGTCTCGAATTCCTGATCTCGTGATCTGCCTGCTTCGGCCTCCTAAAGTGCTGGGATTGCAGGCGTGAGCCACCTTGCCCAGCCTGATTCTTTTTATTTAAAAATTTGCTTTAAGTTCCTGGATACAAGTATAGAATGTGTAGGCTGGTTACATGAGGGATATGTGTGCCATGGTGGTTTGCTGCACCTATCAACCCGTCACCTAGGTTTTAAGTCTCACATGCATTAGCTGTTTGTCCTAATGATTCTTGTTTTTGTTTTTTTGAGACAGAGTTTCGCTCTTGTTACCCAGGCTGGAGTGCAATGGCGCGATCTCGGCTCACCGCAACCTCCGCCTCCTGGGTTCAGGCAATTCTCCTGCCTCAGCCTCCTGAGTAGCTGGAGCTAATTTTTTGTATTTTTAGTAGAGACAGGGTTTCACCATGTTGACCAGGATGGTCTCGATATCTTGACCTCGTGATCCACCCGCCTCGGCCTCCTAAAGTGCTGGGATTACAGGCATGAGCCACCGTGCCCAGCCCCTAATGATTCTTTAAAAATTCTCTGAATACTAGCAGTTGACTCAAGCCTACCAGATTTAGGTCCTGCGTGAGGCTGGGGGCAGGCCTGTACCTTTATTTTAAAATTTATTTAATTTATTTCATTTTTTAAAGTGATAGGGTCTTGTTCTGTCACCAAGGCTGGAGTGCAAGCGGCATGATCATAGCTCACTGCAGACTTGAACTGCTGGGCTCAAGTGAGCCTCCTGCTTCAAATTCCAAAGCATTGGGATTACAGGTGGGAGCCACTGTTCCTGCCCCTAGGCCTGTAACTTTCATCCTGTGGACTGTGGACATCAGCCACTCACTCCCGGGTGCTGGGATGGGGTTTAATTTCCAGTGACTGGCCCAGAGCCTGCCCACGGGAAGATCTCAAGGGAGGCTGTTGAAGGAACAAGCATGCAACTTGTCCGCCCGAACATATTCACACAGATGGGGGTGGGGGTTGGAGGAGGTGGGGGAGTTGTGTGGATCAGCTTCAGGCACAGCTGTCTGGTTTCCAATCGGATGTGACCACATAACGGTCAGGCAACAAGATGACGAATTCTTTGAATCATTGCTTCGTAATTGTTGCTTCCCACCATTGACAGTGAAGAAAGGCTGGGCCATGGGAGGCTGGATGAACTTTGTGTTGGTCAAGTAAGCAGAATGTCTATCCAGGTGGAAAGCAAGCAGTGAAGCACCTGAGCAGGGAGTGGTCACGAACCTCGCTGGCCTGCCCCAGCTCTGCTTTTGCCCCTTTGTTTGGCTCTGTGGCTACAAAGCTGCCCTACCAGGAGCAGCCCCCACTGGCAGCTCCAGCCCTGGGGATTTGTGAGTGTTTGGTGGGGGCAGAGTGTGGAGAGGCCAATTCCACACTGTATCTAACCCTAGTGCAGCTCAGGATTCGGCTTTCCCAGCCCCTTCTTCTCAGGGTCTCAGCTCAGGCCCTCAAGGCAGCAGGAAGATGGGCTCTCCTCACCCTCTAAGTCTCCTGTCCTTCTTTACCCCCTACTTCGGACACAGCTTCACCTAATCCAGCCATAAGGAGAAAAGAGGGCAAATCACTCAGGGAGGGAGGCACCTGAGCCCCCGCTCTGCCCAGACAGGACACCCTGTGCGTCTCCCACGGCTTACCACGTCTGCCTGGGACTCGATGAAAGAGCCAGAGGGCCGAAGGTGACACCGGAGTCTCCGGCACGACCTTCCAGGGCCTCCAGGGAATTTCTCACGCTGTGGGGGCGAAGACTGGCTCCCCTGGGGATGTGTGTGTGCACCCCAGAGCCCCAGGTAGGTCAGGGTCCTCTCCATTCAGGACACGGAGGAGAGAATGGCCTGGATTGAGGCCCTAGGGTTGGGGGCTAAAGCAGCACAGGGTATCGGAAACGGGGTGCTGGGGTACTTAACGGGGACCGTAGGGAAGACTTGGAGTCTTGCACGCGCCCAGATGAGCTGCCGTGGGGGGACAGCAGGGGGCCTCTCCTGCTGGATGGGGCTTTCGGAGGCGGCGATCCCTGAGGGTTCCTTGCTCTAGGGTCGGCTCTTACAACTGCGGCGGTGAAGACTGAGCAGGGCGCAGTGCGGCAGCCGTGGCACGGTGGGAGCCTCGTTTTCACCAGCTCTACCCGCAGGACCAGACCCCTGCAGCTCCTCAGCCAGCAGAACCAGGACGTGCCTCGGGAATCTGCGTGCTCCCCAGGTCCCGGGGCATTCGGGGGCGCCGCTCCTTCCAGCGTCTGAGCTGCAGCCCCGTGTGAGCTCCAAGAGACTAGCCCCGCGCACCCGGGTCAGGGTACACCCGCCCGCCCAGCCGACTGTCCCAGCGCCGGGGCCAGGGTGCGCAGGGCCTCGTGCACGCCCGGCTCGGACACATCATCTTTGTATTCCATCTCTTTCCGCCGCGCTGTGTCTCCGGGAAGCGTTTCCCTCCCCAGTGACCCAACAGAGGGAGAGGCAAAGGGAGCGGTCCCGGGGTGCGTGTACCGCAGGCTCAGGTGAGTGCGCATGTGCCCGGAAAGGCGGCCCTGCGCGCTTGCCGTATGCGGCTTCCGGGACGCGCCCGGGGCCGCTCCGCTGCAGAAGGTGTGTACTGCTCCGCGCGGGCTCGCTGAGGAGCTCGGCCTCGCGGACAGAGCGGGCGGCGACTTGGCAGAACTGCAGCGCGCTGTACCTCCCCCCCCCCCGCCCCAACCTCGCCCTGACCAGGTAAGCTGCAGGACCGGGCTGCCTGACTCTCAGGTGGCAGCTTGCGGCGCCGCAGGGACCCCGAGAAGTGTGGGGCGGCGCGGAGGTTGCGGCCCTAGTGCTCCGAGCGCTGCCCTCTGGACTTCTCAAGGCCACGGGGTTACGGGGTGGCTGTTGCTGGGATTTGGGGGTGCAAATCAGCGGCCCCACTCTTCTCCTACGGCCTCTTCCTTCTCCCACGACCGGCAGGCGGATGCAGCGGGGACCAGGCGGCGGCTCTCTCATCCCGCGCCGGGTCATCGCAGCGACGGGCCACTTGGCGCCGGCTACAGGCGCTGCCTGTTGGGGGTGGGGTTGGGGTTGGGGGTTGGGGGTTGGAGTGGGGGGTAGTGGTGAGGGAGGGAGGGCGCCTGCTCGGGTTCCACCGGGCTGGCCGGGGCGCTGGTGCGTTCCGTGGCTGGAGAACCCGAGCCCGGATCTTGTCCCACTTCCGTTTCCTTTTATAGTAAGGCCCAGAGGGAAGACCTCAATTGAAAATCCTACACCGTTGCCCATGGGCCGCAGGCGCTGGGTTGGGTGTGTGCGGCTAGGCGCGGGCTCGCTGAGGAGCTCGGCTTCGCGGACCGAGCAGGCGGCGGTGGGGCGGGGACGGTAGCGCGCTGAAGCAGCCCCGAGCCTTGGACAGGTAAGTTGGGGGACCCGGCTGCGTGGGGGCGTCCGGAGGTTTGGGTCCTAGTGCTCTCAAGCGCTGCCCTGCGGGGCGGCTGTTGCTGGGATCTGGGGGTGCAGCTCAGTGGCCCCACTCCTCTCCTACTGGCCACTTCCTTCTACCACTACCGGTGGGTGGGTGCATCGGGTACTAGGGGGGCGCTGTAGCATCCCCGGGTTGGGTGGGGGAGCCTCGCTGCGAATGGCCACCTGGCGCTGGCTAGAGGCGCTGTCTGGGGGTTGGGAAGGGGGCACTTGGGTCCCACTGCTGGGCTGGGCCAGCCGCTGGTGCGTTCCCCCATCTCGCTTGGCGCTGGTATCAACTCCTGGTGCCCGAGGGCAACTGGGTTGGGTTCGCTCTCCGCAGTGAACCTGAGCCCAGATGTTCGCCCCCTTTCCTTTCCCTTTATAATAAGGCCCAGAGGGAAAAACTTGTCAGTTAAAAGACCCCACACCTTGTTGCCCCTGGACTACAGGCACAAGATTGGGGGCACGTCGGCGACCTGCCCCGGGGCCGGGCCCCTTTCTCAAGGCAGGCACTGCCTGGCAAGGCTGTTGGTGGTAGATCTGGCTGCAGATGGTGAAGCAGAACATTGAGGACAGTTCCCCTGCCTTGACTGTGCTGAGCTCATCTGAAGTGTTTCTGGTTCTAATCACAAGTGGAACAGTTTCAGTGCAGCTTATACGTTCATGTTAGTGATGAACTTGGGTGGAGGTGGTGACACAGCTTGTTCTCTCCTCCTAGGCTCTTAGTGCATCCAGGATCCTGAGCTGCTAGGGGCCTGGCCACTCCCGCCCGAGCCCTGCCTTGGCTCAGCTGGTCACCGCTGCGTGTCCTGGGCTGCCGGCCTGCCTGTCATCTGCAGTGGACACATTTGCATGTGTTTGCATATCTATATGCACCACACACGTAATATGTCCACCTCACACACCCCACATACTGAACCCATATACATCACACACACTACATACATATCATATCCACCTCACACACACTGCACACATGTCATGCCCACCTCACACACACCACACACATACCCCATACACACCACACACAACATACATGTCATATCCACCTCACATACCACACTCTACATATATACCACACCCACCTCACACACCCCACACAGTAAACACATGTATACCACACACCACACACATATCATACCCACCTCATACACACCCCATACATGTCACATGCATATCATAACCACCTCACACACGCCACATATATACCATGCCCACCTGACACACACCAGGTGCTTAACCCGTATGCACCACACATACACCACACACATACCCACCTCACACACACCACACACATACCCCATGCACACCACACACAACACACCCATCTCACATACCACACACTACATATATACCTTGCCCACCTCACACACCCCACACACTTAACCTATATACACCACATATACATCACACATATACTGTGCCCACCTCACACATACCATACATATATCACATCCACCTAACACACATACTCCATACACACAACACACATACCCACCTCACACCACATATATACCATGCCCACCTCACACAGACCACACACTTAACTTGTATACACAACCGCCACACATACTACCATGCTCACCTTACACACACCGTACACATATCATACCCACCTCATACACCACACACTTAATCCATATACACCACATACCACGTATATACCAGGCCCACCTCACACACCCCACACATTTAACCCATCTTTCACTACACACATATACCCACCTCACACACACCCCAGATACACCACACATGTACTGTACTCACCTCACATACCACACACTACATTTATACCATGCCCACCTCAGACACACCACACACTTAATTCATGTACTTCACACACACTGCACACATACCATACCCATCTCACACACATACCCCTTACACACCACACACAACACACATACAACCACCCCACACACCACGTAAACACCATGCCCACCTCATACCCCACACTTTCAACCCATATATACCACACACATACCATGTTCACCTCACACACACCATACATATACCCATGTCACACACATATCCCATACACACCACATGCATATCATAACCACCTCAAATACACCACACCACATATATACCATGCCCACCTCACACACACCAGGTGCTTAATCCATATGCACCACACACACACCACACACATACTTCATACAGACCATGCACTCTTAACACCACATATACCCCATACACACCACACACACCATACACACCACACACACCTATACACACACGCACCACACATACCACACACATCACAAAATACCATACATGCACACCATACACAGTTCATATCCATCCACACACCCCATACATGCCACACACCTCACACACTTCATAAATACCACACACAGCACACCATACTCCACATACATATTATATCACCCATACAATACACCACGTTCCAGACAGACAACTTATTCACACACACACACCACACAATATCATATATACATATACTGTACACATGTAATGCACACCACACATAGCCCATATGCACCATACACACTACATGCACCTCATACAACCACATACATTACACATACCTCATACATACCACACACCACAAACACCATGCACACAAAAAATACACACTGAACCCTTTCACACTACATCACACTCCACATGTACCACATGCACATCACACACACAGGATACCACACACCCTACACAGTACACTCCAGACACTCACCATACCCTCCACGACGCCCTGCCACCATACACACACACACACACACACACACACACACACATGCCCCCAACACTACACATTCCCTACCCACCATACCGCACACACCGTCTCATGCACACACCACACACCACTGCCACACAAACTACTCATTGAATGAAATGGGATGATTGAGTTTTCCCCAAATAAATACTGCCCATCTGCGTGTCCCTGGCTGTCCTGGCCCGCATATCACCTTGTCCCGCCCTCCCTTGGGTCAGCGCTGCCTCCTGTGTTTTGATTGTCTCTGGCTATGCCCTGGGGCTTGCTTGCGTCCCAATCGCCTGGGAGGCTGGCCCCTCTGCCCCAGTGGCTGCCTTCCCGGAGGAGACTGGCCTGTTTGCCACCTCTCCTGACTCCCAGAGTGGTGGCTGGTATGGGAAATCCTGCTTCCTCCCCTTGGTGTCTGCCCTTCCCCACGGGTTGTTTTGTCCCAGTGCTGACATCTCCTCAACTAGAAGAGGAGACCCTCAAAGGCTCACAGGTGGGTTTGATTATAGTGTTTGTGAATAATAAAATTTGATTTGGTAAAAGACTCAACCAGTACAAACATCTTTAATAAAGTAAAATGTGCACGGCCCCTCTGCTCCCACCTCTTTCCTCCCCTCCACAGAGGACATGGCTAACAAGCCTTTGCAGGGCTCCCACTTTCTGTGTGAGCTTGTGTCCGTGTATGGGCTGGGGAGTGTGTGTGTATTCTGTAGCCATCTTGTAGGAGCTGGAACTGGGAGCTATACAGGTGTGCTAATTGTAGCTCACTTGCCATTTTCCTTTTGAAACAGGCCTTTTAACATCCCTCACTGTGGTGCATGTTGCCCTGCCTCTTTGAAAACGCTATCGAATTTTGAAGCACGCAAACTCTGCCATCATTTATTTAATCATTCTTTTATTTATGGGTACTTAGGTCGTTTTCAGTTTTTTAAAAGATCGCTGCAGTGAAAACCTTCAGCTGTCAGTTTTCACGTTGCTGTTGGAGAATGGAATGGGAAGCGCCCTCAGGCTGGAGGGGCCCTGTGTTCGCTGGGCTTGTTGAGGTTCTGACTCTGTCCTTCCCAATGTTCCTCCCACAGTGGCTGCCTCCAGGAGATGATGGCTGCATGAGTGCCTGCCATGGCCCACTGGAAGCATGAGAGCGCGGGGAGCGGTGTGTTAGACCATGGGGTGAGGCCGGGCCCTGTCCCCGATGGCCAGGAGTGAAGACGTGGAGCTGCCCTTGGAGGACTATGTGCCCAAGGGCCTGGAACTGGCCACCCTGGGGCCAGAGAGCCCCATGCCTGAGGAGTAGGAGTGGTATAACCACAGCCCCGATGGGGAACTACAGCTCCAACTATGTGGACAACAGCCCGGAGAAGGAGGAGGACTATGACGAGGGCTCATAACACTATATTGGTACATAGCATGGATAAGGAGGGCATTGACAAATTTCCAGGATTTTACATAATTTCTGAAAACATAACATTTTACTCATATAAATGTAACCCAGGAAAGGTTAGATATCTCTTTTTATTTGTATATTTTGTATAGTTTTTCTTAAAAAAAACAAACTACTTTACTTGCAATACTTGCCCTACTTTTCTTGCATACTTTGCATAGAGTTGTTTCTATAGTTATTCTGCTATTTCTTGTAATTTTATTTATATATATTGATTATATTTTTAATACTTAGCAATCTTTATTTTCCAGAGTAAACTAGGAAGTAGACAATTTTAAATTGGCATGTATTAACATTCTATAGTAGATTAGACAATATATGAGTATACGATCTCCCAACATCTAGAGGGATGTGTTTCTTCATAGTACGATTTCTCAGTTTGTTAGACAAAAATAATCTTCATTAACTGATCAAAATATCTTTAGTCTTTCCATAAAAATAGGAGGCAAAAGTATATAAAGTTGAATTAGTTATGTTCAGTAATTAGTGTTTTAGTATTGTATCTTATTTATAAATTATCTAGATGTTTAATGCAAATATTTTAGTTAGCTTAACTTTAAGGTTAAAAATTACCAAAAGTATATTGGAAAGTGTTATTAGGCAGATTTATTGTAAAAAATTATTATTGAAATAATGTTTTTAATAAGAATAACAACTTAATTAGAATCACATCTATAAGCTTTCAGATTTTAAGTATCTAGTAAACGTAATATTAGCTTATTTGACTAGAACTCAAGCAGAATAGAAATTTGTTTGTATTATATTCGTGATAGCTCTGAAGACAAAGTTTTATTATACCAAAAATATTAAATCGATTTTTTTAAACTATGTTTTATCTAAATTATGTTAACTTGAAAAACATTTGTATCAGTTCCTACATTTCTAGTAGTTTGTGGAATATTTATTTAGAAATGCTTATGTTTTTTTCCAAGCTAAGTTAGAATAGAGCACTTTTAGAGGATTTTATCAATGAATTTTGCATTGCTATCTGGAGTTAAGAAAATATCACATATATGTAACATACGTTAATAGGCATAAAACACAAATAGACATTTATAGCTTTCAGCCTAAAATTTTAGCCATAAATCAGGCTCATACATATTCTCATGGTTAATTTTATACATCTGCTTGATTGGATTAAGAAATATATAGGTTGTAAAGCACAATTTCAACTTTATTAATTTGATTATAAGTCTCAAGCATCTAAAATAATTAACAAAATGGCAATTTTAGGACTTCTGTGGGAGAGGATTGAAGGTCTTTTGAACTTTGTAACACTGTCGACTGAAGAATGATGAGGTTCATAACTTTGGAAAGGAGATATTTTTATTTATTTATTTAGAGAAGGTGTTTCACTCTTGTTGCCCAGGCTGGAGTGTATTGGTGTGATCTTGGCTCACTGCACCCCTCACCTCCTGGGTTCAAGCAATTCTCCTGCCTCAGCCTCCAAATTAGCTGGGATTACAGATGTTCACCACCATGCCTGGCTAATTTTTTGTATTTTTGGTAGAGACAGGGTTTCACCATGTTGGCCAGCCTGGTCTCAAACTCCTGAACTCAGGTGATCCACCCATCTTGAATTCCTAAATTGCTGGGATTACAGGCATGAGCCACTGCACCCAGTGAGAGATTTATTTCCTATAAAGGGTTGTAGGCCGCAGGGTAGTCCTTCTAACAGGCTGGAAAGCATAGACTCTAGCCAGAAGCCAGAATAGACACTTTAAGGGAGAGGTAAAGAAAACAGTAATTTATGTTGAGTGGCATGGCCAAATACACGTATTTAATAAGCTCTAGGGGAAGTCATGAATATTTATGAAAGGAGAAATGCGTGCAATTGCAGTTGAATTTCTTATTCCTTCGTGGATGCCATGTTCAAATAATGGCAGTGTTAGCATGATCCCAGGGTGAAGTTTTCAGCCCTCTGACATTAAAAGGTGAAGCAGAAGACATGAAAACTTGCTCTGTGCATCCTCTGTATACTGGCCAGAACCTGTCTGTCATGGGTGGTCTCTTATCAGGCAAGAAAGGAGAGGCAGCTTCAGGCACTTGGTTGATACTAGTGGTGGAGTCTTTTGAAAGGGCTGGTTTCTCTTAAATCCTTAGGTGAGGTGTCCAGATTTGTGTGCATCCTTAATTGGGCTGTTTTACTTGTAAGATTTTTTTTTTTTTTGGTATATTGAATACAGATTCTTAGATCTGTATTTTGCAAATGGTGTCTTTCAATATGTAGCTTGTCTTTTCATTCTCTTAACAAGGTATTTTCCAGATTATACACTTTTAATATTTAAAAAATCTGCTTAATTCTTTGTTCTGTGTGTATTAACACTTTGTGTTGTTTGTTAAAATTCATTACTGAACCCAAGGGCACATAGCTTTTATTTGATGTTTTCTTCTAGAAATTGTATAGTTTTACATTTTTAGTGTAAGGATAATTTTGAGTGATTATTTGTCTAAGTTGTAAAGTTTTCATCTACATTCATTTCCTGTGGTTTCCATTGAATCGTTTCTTTCCTACTTTTGGGAAAGACAGGATAGTGGGCTCTGTTAGAGTAGGTAGATAGCTAGACATGAACATGATGGGAAGGCTCACCTGGAGGGACTATCAAAAATTTATATATTAGTAGCATCTCTAATGCTGGAGTGGATGGGCACTTGTCAGTTGTGGGTAGAAAGAAGAAGAGGTACCTATACAGAAAGAAACACCCTCGAACTCCTCTTAGGATGCCCAGTCATTATTGACTCTACAGTTAAAATGTCAGGAAATTGCTAGCTACATGCTAAAAAGGACAAAGGGGACCTTCTTAAGAGAAACCTGGCACCATAAGTACAGATTAGGGCAGAGAAGGACATTCAAAAGAGATAGGCAGGCACAGGAGGTACAGATGTGATTCCTGTAGGGCCTTCCTGGGAGGCAGGAAGAAGCCAGCCCCAACAGTGGATTTGGATTGATCTCCACACATATGCCTTAACCAACAGTGAGGAGGTCTCACAAGCTAAAGAGGGGCAAGTCGGGGACTAAGGTAAGAGCAGAAAAACCAGACAAAAGAGATGGAGACTTGAGACGGAGGCAGGAATGTGAGGAAGTCCAAAATAAAATTCCCTGCACAGGACTCTTGGGCTGTTTTCCTGCATGATCAGCCCTCTCCTCCCTTGGGGCCTACCTGTTTTTTCTGCAATAAGCTCTTTCTTTACACTGTATTTATTTTCAATGAAGTTATCTACCATCTTTGTACTGCCTCTTGGTGAAAATCTTTCTTCCAAGTTAGACAAGAACTGGGACATCAGCTCTTTCCAGTAATAGCTCCGTTTCAGTTCATATTTCCAGAACTGTAGGTGTTGAATAACTGTCATGACTTTAAGTGGTGCAGGAGGCCAGTAGGGGGCGCCAGCCATCACACTGGGAACAAGAGGGCCATGCAGTGTCCCAGATACCAGCAGGGGGTGTGCTGCCACAACACTGAGCAAGAGGGTTCTGCAGTGTCCCCAGCTGTCAGTAGGGAGTATGCTGCCAATACACTGTGAGCAACAGGACCCTACAGTGCCCCACAGCCAGTAGGGGGCGTGCTGCCACTACAGTATGAGCAGGATGGCTTTTCAGAGTCCCAGCTGCCAGCAGGGGGAGTGCCACCACTATACCGTGAGCCAGAGGGCCTTAGTGCCCTGAGAAGCAAACAGGGCACACTGGCACCACATCCTGAGCAAGAGGACCCTGCAGTTCTCTGGTTGCCAGCATGGGGGTGCTGCCGTAAAACTACAAGCAAGAGGGTCTTGCAGTGCCCCCAGCAGCCAGCAGGGGGCGTGCTGCCACTACACTGCGAGTAAGAGGGCCTAGCACCACACCGTGAGCAACAGGACTATGCATTGCCCTGATTGGCAGTGGGGGGCATGTTGCCACTAAACTGAGCAAGACGGCCCTGCAGTGCCCGGCTGCCAGGAGGGGGCACCCAAACCCGCCTTTTCAGATTCCTGAGGCTCCGCTGCTGATGGGCATCGTGTCACAGCGCCACCCTGTGCGTCACAGCGGTTGGCAGAGTTGAGTTATCCTCAGTATAGACCTGGGGGCACTTCGAGGGTGGAGCTGCGTCCTCAGCACAGACCCTGGGGTGGAGGTCTTACTGTAAGAGGGCCTTGCAGTGGCCCTAGCCACCAGAAGGGGATGGGGTCACATCACAGTGAGCAAGAGGGCCCTGCACTGCCTGGCTGCCAGCAGGGGGCACGCAAGCCCGCCTTTTCAGATGGCGTACAGGAGCCAGCCTGCATTGCATCATGGGGTCTGCCGAGTTGCATTCTCCTCAGTACAGACCTGGGGGAGCACCGCGAGAGGGGAGCTTCGTTCTCCACAGCATAGACCTAGTGGGCACAGCCTCAGTTTGGGACAACTCTGGGCCACTTCCATGGTGAGTAAAATCTTTTCTGTTTGCAGCCCGACTGCTTAGGGTCAGAGACTAGTAAGATCTCGGTGTGGACACCTAGACACCAAAACCCCTCTGAATCCTGCGCGCCGAGGTTCTCCCAACCCAAGGCCACGCGGCTGCAGTGCGAGGTGCACACCGCAGCCTCAGAACGCAAGTAGTGCGTTCCTAAGGCAGGTATGACATCCAAGATACGAATACAACACCCGCAGTGCTCATGTAGAAAACACCTGTGATGCTAATGCAAGGCCTCAGTCTACAATGTTACTATAAAATCCGCACTGCTCATGCGACCTGGCTAATATCGCAGTTTAAATAATCAGCAGTAACAGTGCAAACGTAGAAACTAACGTAGGGTTAGGGCTAGGGGTTAGGGTTACAGTTTGGGGTTACTGGTGAGGGGTAAGAAGATTTTTGGGCAAAATAAATTTAAGTTTATTTGAGTAAAGGAATGATTCATGAATCACGCCTGAAGCACTAGAACGGAAAACAGGGCTCGGGGCTTCGAGCTCTTAGTGGTGGCAGCTAAGTGAGGTTTCTCCTTGGTTCCAGCTAGGTGACCGCCTGTTGTGGGGATGGTTCCCTCAGCGTCCCTAGTCATACAGCCAACTGGCGGCTGGGCTTTTTGTCATTGACTGGTTGGTTTGTTAATGTTTTTAAGTCAGTTTAAATGCCTTCAAATTCAGTTTCCGTTGGCTTAGGCAAGACCTCAGGCTAACGGCTTCCTCCTGTTTTGCTTTAACATGTCAAAACCACATTCATTTCTATTTTACTTTACTGGTATTAATAGAAGTAAATTCACATTTTTGTTGTTATTCACAAAGTCAATTTAATTGGCAAACTATTTGTGATGGTGCATAAAATGTGTTAATCATTAGCATCTTAGATTAGATGAAATATGTTAACTCTATTAAACTTTGTTATTAAACCTTAACAGGAGTTGAGTTTCTTTTTTTTTTTTTTTTCTCCTAGGCTTTAACCATTTAAAATACACTCAAGCATATCCTAATGATGTGAATACTTTCTTCGAAATTTGTCCTTAGTGATTTCATCTTTGTCTGAACACCATAGAGTGTCCTTTTAAAACCTAGATGGTGTAGCCCACTCCACACGTAAGTTATATGGGATAGCCTTTTGCTCCCAGGCTGCAAACCTGTATGGCAAGTCTGTGTACTGAATGCTGGGGTCAACTGTCACACCATGGTGACTGTGGATTGTGATCCCAAAATATCTGAGTCAGGTCTCAGTCAATTTAGAATGCTTATTTTGCCAAGGTTAAGGACATGCTGATGACAGCCTCAGGAGGTCCTGACAACATGGGCCCCAGGTGGTCAGGGTAGAGCTTGCTTTTACTGACAGGAAACACCAATCAATATGCATAAGATGTACAGTTGTTTGGTTCAGTAAGGTGGAACAACTGGAAGTAGGAAGTGGGGGTGCTTCTAGGTCAGAAGTAGATAAAACAAAAGGCTGCATTCTTTTGAATTCTTGATCAGCCTTCCACTGAATAGTTTAGTCTGGTTCAGTGAATCTGCATTTTTACATACACAATAGGGCAGAGGAATGGTGTGATCTTGGCCCACCACAACCTCTGCCTCCTGGGTTCAAGCGATTGTCTTGCCTCAGCCTCCCAAGTAGCTGAGATTACAGGCATGCACCACCATTGCTGGGTCATTTTTGTATTTTTAGCAGAGACAGGCATCCACCATGCCCAGCCTACTATCAGTATATTTGCTGTGGCTGAGTATCTGTTCAGATATTTACCCAGTTTTACAATCACATAGGTATTTTGTAAATATCTTTTGTAAATGTCTTGTCTTTTTGTTTTCTGAATTCAGGTTTTCACAGTAGAATACTTAGTTTTATAAAGTCTGAGTTATCAATATTTTCATGAATTGGCATTTGATGTTATGTGTTAAAACTCAATACCAAACCCAATGTCATATAGATTTTCTTTTAGTTTTTTTTATAGTTTTGCATTTCAAATTACAGTCTCTGGACTATTTTGAGTAGGTTTTTGTTTTTATTTTGTGTATTATATACATTTCATTCTACATGGCTTCCAAAGTCTTCCATCACCATTTTTGAGAATGATATGCTACAGTGGGCTTCATTTTTATTTGAATTTCCAAAATTATTACATTGAATAAACTGAATATTGAATTTTATAGTTATTTCAGAACAGCCAGGCAGGGGTGCATATCTGCTGAGAAACTGAGCAAGAGTATCTGTGCTGAGCTCCGACACCACCAGAGGGCGCGTGAACCCACCCCTGACCAACTTCCCTCTGAGGTGCCAGGAACAGCGAGGAGCTTCGACTTCCTCAGGGCAGCACGAGGGTCGTGTCAACTGAGTGTTGTTCAGTAGTGAATAAAATCTTCCTTTCCACAGCCCTGAGTGCAGACAAGAGAGTCTTTAGCGTACTCAGCAATGGAAGAAACTCGTCTAGAAAAATGAAATCCCCAAATCCCATCTTTATGACTACACCCTGATATCATTGTCAACGTCCAGACACAGTGGCTGCTAACATATATTCTCACAGTGGCCTCTAATATACTAATCACACCATGCCCTAACAT
Organism: Callithrix jacchus; assembly: GCF_049354715.1. Classification (NCBI taxonomy): domain Eukaryota; kingdom Metazoa; phylum Chordata; class Mammalia; order Primates; family Cebidae; genus Callithrix; species Callithrix jacchus. The sequence goes on along the minus strand of NC_133511.1, from coordinate 37,233,913 downwards.
TACTATGATATCCATACCATGTCCTAACACCAATATAATATCCACACCATACTCTAATGCTAATCTAATATCCACATAGTTGCTTCTAATACTAATGTAATACTATCCACACAGTGCCCTAATGCTAATGTAATATCTGCACTGTTCTCCAACACCAGTATAATATGTACACCATGCCCCAACACTAATATCCACACCGTGCCGTAACACGAATTTATCCACACAGTAGCCTCTACTACTAATAAATGTAATAATATCTACTAAGTGGAGTTTGTTGCCATTTAGGCTTTTATAAGGGTTCACAGCTTTGGATGAAGCATAGCCTGTATAGTGGATTTTGATGATATCTCTGCTTTTCTGGCATAGCATTGATATGGTTGTTTTAAAAAGTAATTTACTTTTTAATAATGTCATACTTCTAGGAAACTTCCAGTAGCAGTGCAAAATATAACCTGTTTCTTTTCTTAGAGTCTCCAGCAGTTATTGCTGTACCAGATTTGCAGTGTCCCACAAAATATTCCAGTATATTTTACCCAAAGCATGGACACTCTCCTAGGTTACCACCACATAACCCCTAGATCAGGAAATCAGCATGGTTCCTACGTGATAATTCAGTTCACAAACTCATTTCACTTTTACCTCCTGCCATACCTGGGAATATAATGTGTTTCTTGCTTCTGATCCAGTTTTCCTGGCACTGTTCCCAAGACTTTCCTGCATTTATGATCTTGACACTTTTAAAGAGCATACAAGTTTTTGTTTGAACACCTGTTTTCAGGTCTTTGGGGTATATAGCTAGGAATGGAATCACTGAGTCATACAGTAAATCTATTTGTAACTGTTTGAAGAAACTCCAAATAATTTGACACATATGCTGCACCATTTCATATTGTCACAAGCTGTGTTTAATAGTTCAAGTTTCCACACATCTTCATCAACACTTGTTTTTCTTACTATTCTAGTGTGAGTTAAGGGGTGTCTCTTTATGGTTTTATTTATTTTTTATTTTTTATTTTTTTTCTTTTCTTTTTCTTTTTTTTTTAAATTTTTTATTGGATTTTAGGATTTGGGGTACATGAGCAGAGCATGCAAGACAGTTGCGTAGGTACACACATGGCAGTGTGCTTTGCTTTCCTTTTCCCCTTCACCCACGTTTGGCATTTCTCCCCAGGCTATCTCTCCCCACCTCCCCCTCCCACTGGCCTTTCCCTTTTCCCCTCAATAGACCCCAGTGTTTAGTACTCCCCTTTCTGTGTCCATGTGTTCTCATTTTTCTTTCTTTTTTTTTTTTTAAATTTTTTATTGGATTATAGGTTTTGGGGTACATGAGCAGAGCATGCAAGACAGTTGCATAGGTACACACATGGCAGTGTGCTTTGCTTTTCTTCTCCCCTTCACCCACATTTGGCATTTCTCCCAAGGCTATCCCTCCCCACCTCCCCCTCCCACTGGCCCTCCCCTTTTCCCCCCAATAGACCCCACTGTTTAGTACTCCCCTTTCTGTGTCCATGTGTTCTCATTTTTCATCACCCACCTATGAGTGAGAATATGCGGTGTTTCATTTTCTGTTCTTGTGTCAGTTTGCTGAGGATGATGTTTTCCAGATTCATCCATGTCCCTACAAACGACACGAACTCATCATTTCTGATTGCTGCATAATATTCCATGGTGTATATGTGCCACATTTTTCCAATCCAGTCTATTATCAATGGGCATTTGGGTTGATTCCAGGTCTTTGCTATTGTAAACAGTGCTGCAATGAACATTCGTGTACATGTGTCCTTATAGTAGAACGATTTATAGTCTTTTGGATATATACCCAGTAATGGGATTGCTGGGTCAAATGGAATTTCTATTTCTAAGGCCTTGAGGAATCGCCACACTGTCTTCCACAATGGTTGAACTAATTTACACTCCCACCAACAGTGTAAAAGTGTTCCTTTTTCTCCACATCCTCTCCAGCATCTGTTGTCTCCAGATTTTTTAATGATCGCCATTCTAACTGGCGTGAGATGGTATCTCAATGTGGTTTTGATTTGCATCTCTCTGATGACCAGTGACGATGAGCATTTTTTCATATGATTGTTGGCCTCATATATGTCTTCTTTCGTAAAGTGTCTGTTCATATCCTTTGCCCACTTTTGAATGGGCTTGTTTGTTTTTTTCCTGTAAATCTGTTTGAGTTCTTTGTAAATTCTGGATATCAGCCCTTTGTCAGATGGGTAGACTGCAAAAATTTTTTCCCATTCTGTTGGTTGCCGATCCACTCTAGTGACTGTTTCTTTTGCCGTGCAGAAGCTGTGGAGTTTCATTAGGTCCCATTTGTCTATTTTGGCTTTTGTTTCCAATGCTTTTGGTGTTTTGTTCATGAAGTCCTTGCCTACTCCTATGTCCTGGATATTTTTACCTAGATTTCCTTCTAGGGTTTTTATCGTGCCAGGCCTTATGTTAAGTCTTTAATCCATCTGGAGTTAATTTTAGTGTAAGGTGTCAGGAAGGGGTCCAGTTTCTGCTTTCTGCACATGGCTAGCCAGTTTTCCCAACACCATTTGTTAAAGAGGGAATCCTTTCCCACTTGCTTGTTTTTGTCAGGTTTATGAAAGATTGTATAGTTGTAGATATGTTGTGTTGCCTCTGGTGCCTCTGTTTTGTTCCATTGGTCTATATCTCTGTTTTGGTACCAGTACCATGCTGTTTTGATTACTGTAGCCTTGTAGTATAGTTTGAAATCCGGTAGTGTGATGCCCCCTGCTGTGTTCTTTTTGCTTAGAATTGACTTGGCTATGCGGGCTCTCTTTTGGTTTCATATGAAGTTCATGGTGGTTTTTTCTAGTTCTGTGAAGAAAGTCAATGATAGCTTGATGGGGACAGCATTGATTCTGTAAATTACTTTGGGCAGTATAGCCATTTTCACGATATTAATTCTTCCTAACCATGAACATGGAATGTTTCTCCATCTGTTTGTGTCCTCTCTGATTTCGTTGAGCAGTGGTTTGTAGTTCTCCTTGAAGAGGTCCCTTACATTCCTTGTAAGTTGTATTCCAAGGTATTTTATTCTTTTTGTAGCAATTGTGAATGGCAGTTCGTTCTTGATTTGGCTTTCTTTAAGTCTGTTATTGGTGTAGGTAATTTTTGCACATTGATTTTATATCCTGAGACTTTGCTGAAGTTGTTTATCAGTTTCAGGAGTTTTTGGGGTGAGGTGATGGGGTCTTCTAGGTATACTATCATGTCGTCTGCAAATAGAGACAGTTTGGCTTCCACCTTTCCAATTTGAATACCCTTTATTTCTTTTTCTTGCCTGATTGCTCTGGCTAGGACTTCCAGTACTATATTGAATAGAAGTGGTGAAAGAGGGCATCCTTGTCTAGTGCCAGATTTCAAAGGGAATGCTTCAGGTTTTTGTCCATTCAGTATGATATTGGCTGTTGGTTTGTCATAAATAGCTTTTATTACTTTGAGATATGTTCCATCGATACCGAGTTTATTGAGGGGTTTTTAGCATAAAGGGCTGTTGAATTTTGTCAAATGCCTTCTCTGCGTCAATTGAGATAATCATCTGGTTTTTGTTTTTGGTTCTGTTTATGTGGTGAATTACGTTGATAGACTTGCATGTGTTGAACCAGCCTTGCATCCCCGGGATGAATCCTACTTGATCATGATGAATAAGTTTTTGATTTGCTGTTGCAATCGGCTTGCCAATATTTTATTGAAGATTTTTGCATCTATGTTCATCATGGATATTGGCCTGAAGTTTTCTTTTCTCGTTGGGTCTCTGCCAGGTTTTGGTATCAGGATGATGTTGGTCTCGTAAAATGATTTGGGAAGGATTCCCTCTTTTTGGATTGTTTGAAATAGTTTTAGAAGGAATGGTACCAGCCCCTCTTTGTGTGTCTGGTAGAATTCGGCTGTGAACCCATCTGGACCTGGGCTTTTTTTGAGTGGTAGGCTCTTAATTGCTGCCTCGACTTCAGACCTTGTTATTGGTCTATTCATAGTTTCAGCTTCCTCCTGGTTTAGGCTTGGGAGGACACAGGAGTCCAGGAATTTATCCATTTCTTCCAGGTTTACTAGTTCATGTGCATAGAGTTGTTTGTAATATTCTCTGATGATGGTTTGAATTTCTGTGGAATCTGTGGTGATTTCCCCTATATCATTTTTTATTGCATCTATTTGGTTGTTCTCTCTTTTATTTTTAATCAGTCTGGCTAGTGGTCTGTCTATTTTGTTGATCTTTTCAAAAAACCAGCTCTTGGATTTATTGATTTTTTGAAGAGTTTTTTGTGTCTCAATCTCCTTCAGCTCAGCTCTGATCTTAGTTATTACTTGTCTTCTGCTGGGTTTTGAGTTTTTTTGATCTTGCTCCTCTAGCTCTTTCAATTTTGATGATAGGGTGTCAATTTTGGATCTCTCCATTCTCCTCATATGGGCACTTATTGCTATATACTTTCCTCTAGAGACTGCTTTAAATTTGTCCCAGAGGTTCTGGCATGTTGTGTCTTCGTTCTCATTGGTTTCGAAGAACTTCTTTATTTCTGTCTTCATTTTATTGTTTACACAGTCAACATTCAAGAGCCAGTTGTTCAGTTTTCATGAAGCTGTGAGTTTCTGGGTTGGTTTCTGTATTCTGAGTTCTAACTTGATTGCACTATGGTCTGAGAGGCTGTTTGTTATGATTTCAGTTGTTCTGCATTTGCTGAGCAGTGCTTTACTTCCAATTATGTGGTCAATTTTAGAGTAGGTGTGATGTGGTGCTGAGAGGAATGTGTATTCTGTGGATTTGGAATGGAGAGTTCTGTAAATGTCTATCAAGTTTGCTTGCTCCAGGTCTGAGTTCAAGCCCTGGATATCCTTGTTGATTTTCTGTCTGGTTGATCTGTCTAATATTGACAGTGGAGTGTTAAAGTCTCCCACTATTATTGTGTGGGCGTTTACGTCTCTTTGTAAGTCATTAAGAACTTGCCTTATGTATCTGGGTGCTCCTGCATTGGGTTTACATATGTTCAGGATCGTTAGCTCTTCTTGTTGTATCGATCCTTTTACCATTATGTAATGGCCTTCTTTGTCTCTTTTGATCTTTGTTGCTTTAAAGTCTATTTTATTAGAGATGAGAATTGCAACTCCTGCTATTTTTTGCTGTCCATTTGCTTGTTAAATCTTCCTCCATCCCTTTATTTTGAGCCTTTGTGTATCCTTGCATGTGAGATGGGTTTTCTGGATACAGCACACTGATGGGTTTTGGATTTTTATCCAATTTGCCAGTCTGTGTCTTTTGATTGGTGCATTTAGTCCATTAACATTTAGGGTTAATATTGTTATGTGTGAATTTGATACTGCCATTTTGATGCTAAGTGGCTGTTTTGCCTGTTAGTTGTTGTAGATTCTTCATTATGTTTATGTTCTTTAGCATTTAGAGTGATTTTGGAATGGCTGGTACTGGTTGTTCCTTTCTATGTGTAGTGCCTCTTTTAGGAGCTCTTGTAAAGCAGGCCTGATGGTGACAAAATCTCTGAGTACTTGCTTGTTCGCAAAGGATTTTATTTTTCCTTCACTTCTGAAGCTCAGTTTGGCTGGATATGAAATTCTGGGTTGAAAGTTCTTTTCTTTAATAATGTTGAATATTGGCCCCCACTCTCTTCTGACTTGTAGTGTTTCTGCCGAGAGAACTGCTGTGAGTCTGATGGGCTTCCGTTTGTGGGTGACCCAACCTTTCTCTCTGGCTGCCCTTAGTCTTTTCTCCTTCATTTCAACCTTGTTGAATCTGACGATTATGTGCATTGGGGTTGCTCTTCTTGTGGAATATCTTTAGGGTGTTCTCTGTATTTCCTGCAATTGAGTGTTGGCCTGTCTTGCTAGGTGGGGGAAATTTTCCTGGATGATATCCTGAAGAGTATTTTTCAGCTTGGATTCATTCTCTTCATCCCCTTCTGGTACACCTATCAAACGTAGGTTAGGTCTTTTCACATAGTCTCACATTTCTTGGAGTTCATTCCTTTTTGCGCTTTTTTCTCTAATCTTGGTTTCTTGTTTTATTTCATTGAGTTGGTCTTCGACTTCAGATATTTTTTCTTCTGCTTGGTCAATTCGGCTATTGAAACTTGTGCATGATTCGTGAAGTTCTTGTATTGTGTTTTTCAGCTCCTTTAATTCATTCATATTTCTAAGTTATCCATTCTTGTTATCATTTCCTCATATTTTTTTTCAAGTTTCTTAGTTTCTTTGTATTGATTTAATACATGTTCTTTTAGCTCACAAAAGTTTCTCATTATCCACCTTCTGAAGTCTAATTCCGTCATTTCATCACAGTCATTCTCCATTCAGCTTTGTTCCCTTGCTGGTGAGGAGTTTTGGTATTTTCTAGGAGGCGAGGTATTCTGGTTTTGGGTGTTTTTCTCCTTTTTTCGCTGTTTTCTTCCCATCTTTGTGGATTTATCCGCTTGTCATCTGCGTAGTTGCTGACTTTTCGATTGGGTCTCTGAATGGACACACAGATTGTTGATGATAAAGTATTTCTGTTACTTGGTTTTCCTTCTACCAGTCTAGCTCCTTTGCTGTATGACTGCTGAGTTCCACTCCAGGCCCTGCTTGTCTGGGGTGCACCTCTAGCAGCTGTGGCACAGCGAGGGATGCTACCAGTTTCTTTTTCTGCTATCTTTGTCCCAGGGTGATGCCTGCCAAATATCAGTCTTTTGGATATAGAGGGGTCAGGGAGCTGCTTGAGGAGACAGTCTGTACTTTATAGGAGCTCAATTTATGAGCTGTGAGCTCTGTTGTTCCTTCAGGGCTGTTAGGCTGCTATGTTTGATTCTGCTGCAACAGAGCTCACTAAGAAACCCCTTTTTTTCTCAAATGCTCTGTGTTGGGGGGTTCGGGCTTTATATTTGGATGTCCGTTGAGGTGTCCTGCCCAGCTAGGAGGCAGACTAGCCACTGTTTGCCTGCTGAGGCTCTGCCCTGCTGTTGTGAGGTTCGCCCTATTGCTCCAGGCTCTGCTGTTCTGCTGTGGTCTCCGCCACGCCCTGTGGTGGAGTCTCTCTGTTGTAGCGGGTTGCCTCGACACGGCAGGCCGCGTCAGCAGTGGGCGTGTATCTCAGTTGGGGCGGGTTGCCTCGGTAATGGTGGACGCCCCTCCTCCACAGAGCATCTCGGATTGTCTGCTCGGGATTTTTTGAAACCGCGGTTTTGTTCGTCCCACTGGGCTATCCCAAACGCTCTGTCCCTGCAATCCCCTGGGCTGGCCCACTGTCCAAGTCTCGTTCAGTCTCAAGTCCAGCCCTCTCAAGTCTCAGGTTGCTGATTCAACAGGGCACCCAGACATGCGTGCCCTGTGGAGAGCGCTGGGTAGGGCCGGCTGCCAGCATCCCAGCCGCCAGCTTCACCAGGCAGAGATACTGCCTGGCATTCCGTGTCTCCTTTATACTTGGGAATTTCCTTGTTCTGTGGGCAACAAAGATCAGTTTGGAAATCCAGCTCCGACTCACCTTTCCGTGGATTCAACGAGAGGTGCAATCCTGGGTTGTTCTCACAGCGCCATCTTGAGTCCTCCCTCTTTATGGTTTTAATCATGACTAATGTGTTAGGCATCTTTCAAGTGCCTGCTGGTGAAGTGTGTATTAAAGTTCTTCATTATTTTTAGATTGGATTGTCTTTGTTGTTGAGTTGTAAAACTTATTTATACATTCTGGATAACAGACACTTATGAAGTATCTATTGTGTAGATTTTTCCTTCCATTCTGTGGGTTACTGGAACATAATAAGAGTTTATGTGTGGTCTCCGCCCCAGTGTCCTGAGGCAGAACGCTAGCTAAGCTTTTGTAATGTATGAAGTGATGTGTTTTTTGTATGGTAATGAGATGACTGATAGCTCGGGACACCTGGACAGCCTCCGTGGGGCTGGTTGCTAAAGAAACCAACCTTGTCATTAAAGGATTTGAAATTTCAGCCTCCCTCCCATCTCTGTGAAAGTTAGAGGTGCTGATGGTTGAGTTGAATACCTAAGGGCACTATTGGGAACATGCTAACTCAGTGGTCTGCTAGCTTTTTGGCACAAGGGACTGGTTTTCTGGAAGACAGTTTTTCTATGGCCAAGGGTGGGGTGCATGGATTTGGGATGATTCAAACACATTACGTTTATTGTACATTTATTATTATTATACTGTAATATGTAATGAAATAATGATTTCAGATTGTCTTTCTGCAACTGGACGGTTCCATCTGGGGGTGATGGGAGACAGTGACAGATCATCAGACATTAGATTCTCATAAGGTGCATGCAGCCTAGATCCCTTGTATGCGCAGTTAACAACTGTGTTCATGCTTCTATGAGAATCTAATGCCGCTGCTGATATAACAGGAGGCGGAGTTCAAGCAGTGATGCATGTGATGGGGAGTGGCTATAAACACAAGTGACACAATGCTTGCCTGTCCTCCTCTCACCTCCTGCTGTATGGTCCAGTTCCTGAGAGGCTGTAGACTGGTACCAGTCTGTGAGCTGGGGATTGGGGACTCCTGCTCTAACAGACCAGGTCCTTGTCCTCATGCAGAAAGTCCAAGATGATAAGCATGTCAATATTTTGGTCAAGCTAGAAAAAAGCGTCATTGTAAGCCAGGCATGGTGACTCATATCTGTAATCCCAGCACTTTGGGAGGCTGAGGTGGGTGGATAATGAGGTCAGGAGTTCGAGACCAGCCTGGCCAACATGGTGAAACTCTGTACTAAAATCCAAGTATTAGCCAGGTGCGATAGCATGTGCTGTAATCCCAGCTACTCAGAAGGCCTACGCAGGATAATCCCTTGAACCTCGGAGGCGGAGGTTGCAGTAAGCCAAGATCATGCCACTGCACTCTGGCCTGCACTACAGTGAGATTCCATCTCAGGGGGGGAAAAAAAGAAGAAAGAAAGGAAAAAAGAAAATAGCATCATTGCAAGCATTATTGCACGATGAGACTCTCCATACTCAAGTTACCGGGGCTTGCTCCTCCACCCCATCCTTTTGTCACCCCATGGACCAAGACACCCTCCCCCTTGTACGGAAGAACATGGGCAAATTGTGTACCTGAAAAACACTCACCTAGTGGTGAAAAGCCTAGTGTATGGCATTGGACTGCCCAGGTCCAAATCCTAGCCCCAGCACTGACTAGCTGATTGATCCTGACAAGTAGATTATCTCTCTCAGCCTCCATGTTTCCATCTGCAAAATGGGCATATCAATCATCACAGCAGCTGATTGTGAGAATAGATTTAATGGATCTGGGCTGAGCCATGAGATCTTTAATTTTTAGAAAATCTTTCTGGAGATTCTATGTGTTAAGGATCAAGAACCACTAATCTAATTACACTTGTAACAGTGAAATATTTATTATTGATTATAATGGTTATAATAATTATTATAGTTATATAATTCAAAGTAAGTATACAATATATTTTCTAATAAGTATTTACTATTATTTGAGACGGAGTCTTGCTCTGTCTTCCAGGCTGGAGTACAGTGAGTGGCACAATCTCGGCTCACTGCAACCTCCCAGTTTCAGGCAATTCTCCTGCCTTAGCCTCTTGAGTAGCTGTGATTACAGGCTACCACCACCACACCTGGCTACTTTTCATACTTTTTGGTAGAGATGGGGTTTTGCCATGTTTGCCAGGCTGGTCTGAAACTCCTGACCTCAAGTGAGCCACCCACCTTGGCTTCCCAAAGTGCTGAGATTACAGGCGTGAGACACCGTGCCTGGCCACAGTGAAATTAATAATAACCCCTTCACTTTCTGGGAAGACTGGGATTAGATGATAATTTATATCAGAAGTTCACTAACTTTTTCATAAATGACCAGATTGTATTTTAGGCTAGTGAGCCAGACAGTTCTGTCACAACTGCTCAAAACATGAAATAAAGAAATGAATGGATTTGGCTGTGTTCCAATAAAACTTTATTGATAAGAGTGTGCAGTAGGCAGGATTTGGTCTCTGGGCCATGGTTTGCCTTCCCCTGGATTATTAGCCCTGGGACATGGAGAGAACAAGACCCCTGCAAGGTCACACACAAGCCAGCGAGTAGCAGGATGGTTTATTCAGTGAGAGAGATTTCCTGCCGCAGCTTCTGCCTCTGGCCTCTCCTATGCAGAGGCTGGCCAGGTCAGGGGTTTCCTGTAACTGGCCTCTTGTGCCCCGCAGCTGCCAAGAAGGATTGCATCACGATACATGGTGCCTGGTTCCAGGAAAGCCCTCCATGCCTCCACAGGTACAGAATGACACCCATGGAAACCAGCCTCATGTTTTTTAGTGAGAATCTGCATGGGGTTCCTGCCACCTTCCACCTGAGAGGTGGTGCAGGTTTTCAGCCTGAGATGCGAGGGTGGGTTAGGTTGGGCCAGGGCTCTGCCAGGAAGGTTCCCAAGATGCTCCTGTACTTCCCGCAGGTGGGAACCTGCACAGCATAGACCTGCACCTCCTGCAGATGGGGACCAGGGCATCTGAGTGTCCCCCATCAGTGGGAGATACCCCTCTGCTCCCAGGCTGGCCAAGACATTGTGAAGGTGGGGCTGGCTGAGGAGCTCCACGGTTCAGCCTCTCAGCTTTGCTCACTTCTGTGCCACATATATCAGTCCAAGATCATTATCATCTACAGCCCCCAACTCTATGGCTTGGTCTTTGTTGCCAAAAATCTCAGTCAGCCCTGAAACTCCACAAGAAGGGAGAGAATATGTCCTGGGCAATATTTGTATTGGTTGTCATTCACTCACTTCACTGATGGAGCACTTGCCATGGGCCGTGTTCTGTTCTAGATACTGGGGATTAGGTGAAAGAAACAGACAAGGGCCCAGCTCTCTTGGGGTGATGTGCTGATAGAGGTGAAGCCCCAACAGGAAGCCAGGGCAGGGGGACAGAGCATGATGGCATGCCTAGTGAGGGAAGGCTTGGCATTCAAGCCAAGATCATAAGGAAAGACAGTGGGCTGTGGAGGTGTCTGGGAGAAGAGCTTTATTTTTTTGTTGTTGGAAACAGAGTCTTGCTCTGTCACCCAGGCTGGGGTGCAATGGCACGATCTCGGCTCACTGCAACTTCCACCTCCTGAATTCAAGCGATTCTCTTGCCTGTCTCCTGAGTAGCTGGGATTACAGGTGCATACCACCACACCCACCTCACTTTTGTATTTTCAGTAGAGATGGGGTTTCACTGTGTTGGCCGTGCTGGTCTCCAACTCCCCATCTCAAGTGATCCACCTGCCTCATCTCCCAAAATGCTGGGGTTACAGGCATGAGCTACCATGCCGGGCATGGAAGAAGAGCCTTCTAGGCAGTGGGAATGGCATATGCAAAGGTCCTGGGTCAGGAGTATGCCTGGACTTGGGTTTTCCAACCCCAGCATGGTTGATATTTTGGGCTGAAACTTCATTGTTGGGTTCTGTCCTGTGCATTGTGGGATGCTTAGCAGACCCCCAGTCTCTACCCACTAGATGTCAGCAGCACACCCTACCAGTTGTGACATCCAAAAATATCTCTAGATTTTGCCAAATGACTCTTGGGGGATGCAGTCATCCCCAGTTGAGAACCACTGACCTATTGTGTTCAAGAAACAGCAAGGAGGTCAGCGTGGCCAAGAAAGAGCAGCTGAGGCACAGAGTGGAAAGAGCTGGGACGTCATTCATGATCATCAGGACTTTAGCTTTGACCCTGAGTGAAATGGGAGTACTGACAGGTTTAGCTGGGAAGTGTTAAGAGCTGACATGGGTTTTTGTTTTGTTTTTTTGAGATGGAGTCTTGCTCTGTTGGCAGACTGGAGTGAAGTGGTGTGATCTCAGCTCACTGCAACCTCCACCTCCTGGTTCAAGCAATTCTCCTGCCTCAGCCTCTCAAGTAGCTGGGACTACAGGCACCTGCCACCACACCCAGCTAATTTTTGTGTTTTTAGTAGAGGTGAAGTTTCTCCATATTGGTCAGGCTGGTCTCGGACTCCCAACCTGTGGTGATCCACCCACTACAGCCTCCCAAAGTACTGGGATTACAGGCATGAGCCACTGCTGACTTGGGTTTTAACAAATCCCCCTGGTCACTGGGTGGAGGATGGGCTGTGGGACATGGACAGGAGTGGGGCGATACCAAGAGGAGGGGCAAGGAGGGGAGGAAAGAGACTATTTATTGCAAAAGCCAAGGCAGGAGGCCAGGATGGTGAAACCCTCAGGCTACTGCCATCTCTGTGTGCACATGGGTGGACATGCATGCATGTGTGTGCATGGTGTGCATGTGTGCACACATGTATGCGTGTGAGCATGGATTGCTTGGGTATTCACATGTGCTTGTGTGTGTGAATGTGTGCTCACATTGTATGTTGCTGTGCACGCTAACATGCTTGTATGAGTGTGCAAATGTGCATGCATGTATGCATGCTTTGTGTGTGTGTATTCGTGTGCACATGCACAAATGTGCACGGGATGGTTGCTTAAAAAGCCAGATAAGGATTAGGAAAAGAACAGCCCCACAGGTGCTCTTAGACTTCCAGAGCAGGAAAGCTCCGCTCCATCTGGGGCTCACTCTTCCTCAAAGATGGGGGCTGGGCCCTAACCAAGGTCATGTCTCCTTACTTGCATTGAAAGAATAAGCCTCACCATGCCTCAGGGCTGTTTCATGGCTGTAGTCATCCAGTGAGGACAGGGAAGTCCTCCCTGCTGTCTGCCCCCTTTGGGGAGCTGTCAAAGGTGGACAGGTTCATGAGAATCAAAGTGAGGCCACCCCTTGCCTGTCTTCTAGGATGTCCCCATCATCCTGAAAGTCCTTCCTTGTTGCCTTTCCACCCCTCCCCATCCCAGCCAAGCTCACTTTCATTCATTCTCTCCACCACCCACCCATCGAGAGCCCAGCTCCCACTCCTCCTCAAAACCTGTCATACCTCTGTCCCCATCATCCTTCTGTGACCAAAGTAAGCTGTGTTTTAGTGTTTGTTGGCCTACATGCTCCAGGAGGCCTGGGTGCAGAACACCTCTGTGGTGGAGAAAGTGTGCCTCAGGCAGGAGCTGGACCAAGCCTGGCTGGAGAGTGTCCTAGAGGCCTGTACCCTGCAGCCAGATGTGGACAGCTTCCCTGTGGGAGTCCACATTTCAATTGGAGAGCAGATAAGAGTTTTGGGGTCTTTTGGGTCAGGGAAGCATTGCAGTTGGGCGTCATTTTCATCCCTGACTCATCATGGGCAGTATGATGAAGAAATGCAGGGAGTAGTCAGGGAAGTGGGGGAGAAGGGCTCAGCTCAGGGTCAAGCACATACTAGGTGCTCAATAAATAATCATTAATCAATAAATAGAAATGGACACAGAGAGGGGCAAGGAGTTGTGGTAGGGATTGGCTGTGAGGGTCTCTGACAACTGAGAGTGAGATGACTAGACTCCTGTCTTACTCTGCCCTGCCTTGCTGGGTGACATTGATCTAATTGCCTCCCCTCTCTGGATCTCACCAAAGGGTCTGGACAGAGATGCCGAAGACACAGGATATATGCATCTGGAGCTATGGATTGGGCAGGAGCTGGCAAACTGTGACCCCCAGGTCAAATCCAGCCCTCCATTTGTGTGTGTGTGTGTGTGTGTGTGTGTGTGTGTGTGTGTGTGTGTGTGTGTGTGTGTTTGTGTGTTTGAGATGGAGTCTTACTCTGTTGCACAGCGGAGTGCAGTGATTCTTGGCTCACTGCAACCTCTCACTCCCACATTCAAGAAATTCTCCCACCTCAGTCTCCTGAGTAGCTGGGATTATAGGTGCGTGCCACTACACCTGGCTAATTTTTATATTTGTAGTAGAGACAGTGTTTTACCATGTTGGCCAGGCTCATCTTGAACACCCGACCTCAGGTCATCTCCCCATTTTCCTCAGAGTCAAAGCCCAAGTCGTGATGATCACTTGCAAGGTTCCAGTCACCTTGCTCTGGTATCCATCATCCCCATCTCTCATCGTCATCTCCTGGCTTCACTCCAGTCTCCAGAGTCTCTGTGATGTTTCCTAATACCCCACAGCACACTGTCCCCAGGGCCTTTGCATCTGCTGTTCCACTGTTGGAAATCTCTCCCTAGGAGTCCCCAGGGCTCATCCCTCACTTCTGTCACATTCTGCCTTCCCTGATTACCTTATCCACCACCACCACTGCAACCCTGCTCTTGCTAGTGTGCCTTACACCCACATCTGATTTTCCTTTCCTTTTTTTTTCTTGAAGCAGAATCTTGCTGTGTCCCCTACACTGGGGTACAGTTGTGCAATCTCAGCTCACTGCAACCTCTGCCTCCCAAGTTCAAGCAACACTCCCATCTCAGCCTCCTGAGTAGCTAGGATTACAGGCAGGTGCCACCATTTTTGCACTTTTAGTAAAAATGGGGTTTCACCATGTTGACCAGGCTGATCTTGAACTCCTAACCTCAATTGATCCACTCACCTTGGCATCCCAAGGTGCTGAGATTACAGGCATGAGCCATGGCACCTGGCTGCACCTGCTTTGGTATTTATTCTCCATAGCCCTTTCCAACTGATGTGCTGTCTGTGTTACTGGTTTGTTTATGGATTGCCTGTCTCTCTCCCCCTTATTAGAATGACAAATCCATTCAGATAGCAGAAAGTTTGTTTTGTTCATTACTGTTTCCCCAAAGCCTAGAACCGTGATGGGGATATGATAACCAGGCAGTAGTTATTAGTGGAATGAACTAATGTAAGAATGAATGAGTGTGTCATTTGAGTCTAGATTACAGAGAAAAATAGAAAAAATGGCCGGGTGCGGTGGCTCATGCCTGTAGTCCCAGCACTTTGGGAGGCTGAAGTGGGTGAATTACTTGAAGTCAGGAGTTCGAGATCAGCCTGGCCAACATGGTGAAACTCCATCTCTACTAAAAATACAAAAATTATCCAGGCATGGTGATGCACCTGTAATCCCAGCTACATGGGAGGCTGAGGCAGGAAAATCAATTGAACCCAGGAGGTGGAGGTGGGAGTGAGTCGAGATCATGCCACTGCACTCCATCATGGATGAAAGAGCAAGATTTTGTATAAAAAATAAATAAAAATAATTTTAAGAAGCAATGCATAAAAGACAAGAAGGCCTAGATAGAAGGAACAAGTGATAATAATCAATAGTACACAAGGGAAATCATAGTGAATGAGAATTTATATGTAAATTTCAAGATAGCTAGAAGACAAGGTTTATCGTGTACTCAATATAAAAGATAAATATTTGAGGCGATGACTATCTCAGTTACCATGATATAATCATTACATACTGTCTACATCATGGGTCCCCACACTCCTTGGCCATGAATCAGTACCAGTCTGAGGCCTGTTAGGAACTGTACAGGCAGCACAGCAGGCGAGCAGCGGACAGGCTTGTGAGGCTTCATCTGTGCTTACAGCCACTCCTTATTTTTTGCATCACCACTTAAGCTCCACCTCTAGATCAGTGACAGTGTTAGATTCTTATAGGAGCGCAAACCCTACTGTAAACAGCACATGCAAGGGATCTTGGCTGCATGCTTCTTCTTCTTCTTCCTCCTCCTCCTCCTTCTTCTTCTCCTTCTTCTTCTTCTTCTTCTTCTTCTTCTTCTTCTTCTTCTTCTTCTTCTTCTTCTTCTTCTTTTCTCCTTCTCCTTCCCCTTCCCCTTCCTCCTCCTCCTTCTTCTTCTTCTTCTTCTTCTTCTTCTTCTTCTTCTTCTTCTTCTTCTTCTTCTTCTTCTTCTTCTTCTTCTTTTCTCCTTCTCCTTCCCCTTCCCCTTCTTCTTCCTTCTTCTTCTTCTTCTTCCTTCTTCTTCTTCTTCTTCTTCCTCCTCCTCCTCCTCCTCCTCCTCCTCCTCCTCCTTCTTCTTCTTCTTCTTCTTCTTCTTCTTCTTCTTCTTCCTTCTTCTTCTTCTTCTTCCTCCTCCTTCTTCTTCTTCTTCTTCTTCTTCTTCTTCTTCTTCTTCTTCTTCTTCTTCTTCTTCTTCTTCTTTTCTCCTTCTCCTTCTCCTTCCCCTTCCCCTTCCCCTTCTTCTTTCTTCCTTCTTCTTCTTCTTTCTCCTTCCCCTTCTTCTTTCTTCTTCTTCTTCTTCTTCTTCTTCTTCTTCCTTCTTCTTCTTTTTGTTCTTCTTCTTCTTCTTCTTCTTTTCTCCTTCTCCTTCTCCTTCCCCTTCCCCTTCTTCTTTCTTCCTTCTTCTTCTTCGTCTTCCTTCTTCTTCTTCTTCTTTTCTCCTTCTCCTTCCCCTTCCCCTTCTTCTTTCTTCCTTCTTCTTCTTCTTCTTCTTCTTTCTTCTCCTTCTTCTCCCTCCTCTTCTTCTTCTTCTTCTTCTTCTTCTTCTTCTTCTTCTTCTTCTTCTTCTTCTTTTCTCCTTCTCCTTCTCCTTCCACTTCCCCTTCTTCTTTCTTCCTTCTTCTTCTTCTTCTTCTTTTCTCTTCTCTTGTTCTTTTTTTCTTCTTATTTGAGATGCAGTTGCCAGGCTGGAATACAGTGGTGCGTTTTTGGTTCATTGAAACCTCCGCTTTTCAGGTTCAAATGATTCTCATGCCTCAGTCTTCTGAGTAGTTGGGATTACAGACACATACAACCACGCATGGCTAATTTTTGTATTTTTTAAATAGAGATGGGGTTTCACCATGTTGACCAGGCTGGTATCAAACTCCTGACCTCGTGATCCACCCGCTTTGGCCTCCCAAAGTGCTGGAATTACAGGTATGAGCCACCATGCCCTGAAGCTGCATGCTTCTTATGAAAATCTAATGCCTGATGATCTATCACAGTCTCCAATTGCCCCCAGAGGGACCATCTAGTTTCAGCAAAACTAGCTGGGGCTCTTACTGATTCTACATTATGGTGAGTTGTGTAGGTATTTTGTTATATTTTATAATGTGATAATAATAGAAGCAGGCCAGGCACAATGGCTCATGCCTATCATCCCAGCATTTTGGGAGGGTGAAGCAGCCAGATAACCTGAGGTCAGGAGTTTGAGACCAGCCTGGCCAACATGGTGAAACACCATCTCTACTAAAAATACAAAAAAAACCAGCCAAGTGTGATGGCAGGCACCTGCCATCTCAGCTACTTGGGAGGCTGAGGCAGGAGAATTGCTTGAACCCAGCAGGCAGAGGTTGCAGTGAGCCAAGATAATGCCATTTCACTCCAGCCTGGGTGACAAGAGCAAAACTCCATCTCAATAAATAATAATAATAATAATGATAGAAGTAAAGTGCACAATAAATGTAATGTGCTTGAATCATCCTGAAACCAAGCCCTTCCCCCCAGGTCCATGGAAAAGTTGTCTTCTACAAAACTGATCCCTGGTGCCAGAAAGTTTGGGGATCACTGCTCTACAGGTCTCAAAATATAGCCTGTGCCCCTCAAATAGGTACAACTATTACATATCAATAAAATCTAAGATAAATTAATTAAAATTTAAAAAAAGTAGGACTGAAAAGTCTCAGAGGAGAGAGAGAACAGAAGTTGGATTCAAATGGATACCGAGAGTGAGTAGGAGACAGAGTAGCTTGGGAAGCACAGGTAACTCCTCCATGAAGCGTGCTGGGAAGGGGAGAAATGAGGCTGGTAAGGATGGAGGGGATGCTGGCTTGGGAGTGAGTGCCTTTGAAGCTGAGCATGTCCCCAGGGACAGACATAAGGAGCTACACCTCACCCTGATGGGCAGATGGGCCCCAACCTGCTCCTGCCTGGGCTCCCCATTTTCATTCTGTAGATGCAGACTCAGGACACTGTTCCTTTTGTGGCCACAGGGCATGAATCTCTCAGGGTCCAGAAGCAGCAGCTTAGCCTTGCCTGGGCTGTGTAGAAAAAGGCAGCTGTGTACTGCTGGATGACCCCCTGGTGGCTTTGGACACCCACATCAGCCAGCAAGTCTTCAACCAGGACATAAGGCCTGGTGGGCTACTCCAGGGAACAGTAAGTTTGGGAACATGTGTCAGAAGGCACAGGGCAAAGGCAGAAGATGCCCTTAGCATCCAGTCCTAACCCAAGTTCTCTCACTGCCCACTTTCCCTTGAGTCCAGTTTTCCTCTTTGTATTGGTTAGCTTTTGCTGGGATGATGCTACATAACACACAACCCCTGAGATTCCATCAGCTTACAACAGCAGCTGTTTCTTGGTCATGCATCTGTTGTTTAACTACTACAGCTCTGCCTTGGATGATTGGCCTGGGTCAGATGGACCCCTTGTCTTCTTGAGACAGGCTGAAGGAGTCCCCTCTGTTTCTCTATTTGGAAATGCTATTTTTAAGAAAGATGTCAGGAGCACAAGAAGGGAAGCTCTCCCCACTCTGAGTCCAGGGACAATACTTATACCCCTACCCCCTGCTTGAGGAGGCTGGCCAAGCACATGTGTATAACTTTTCTTTTCTTACTTTCTTTCCCCTTCCCTTAATTCCTCTTTCCCTTCCCCTCCCTCCCTTTTTCTCTCTCCCTCTCTCCTCTCTCCTTCACTCTCTTCCTTCCTTTCTTTTTTTTCATGGAGTCTTGCTCCAACACCTAGGATGGAATGCAATGGTGCAATTTCAGCTCACTGCAACATCTGCCTCCCAATTTCAAGTAATTCTCATGCCTCAGTTTCCCAAGTAGCTGTGACTATAGGGATGTGCCACCATACCAAGCTCATTTTAGTCTTTTTATTAAAGACAGGGCTTAACCATGGTGACCTGGCTGGTCTTGAACTCCTGACCTCAAGTGATCCACCTGCCTTGGCCTCCCAAAGTGCTGGGATTACAGGCACGAGCCATGGAATGCAGCCATATGTGTGTTAACTTCTAATCCTTCCCTGCTTAGACACAGATTCTCGTGACCTACACACTCCACATTCTGCCCTAGGCTCATTGGATCATGGTACTGGCAGATGGGGCCATTGTATAGATGGGTTCCAAACAGGAGCTTCTGCACAAGAAGGGAGCCCTCATGAGTCTTCTGGATCAAGCCAGATAGCTAGGAGATAGAGGAGAAGGAGGTACTAGGTGGGCTTTGCTGATTCTTTGTGCCTGGCTCTTGCCACCCTTGGGGGAAAAGGCTCAAAGTGTCCTCTGACAATAGTGGATTGCTCTGGTCACACCCTCCCTGCAGGCTTATGCCCAGAAGCAGATGGCTCTTCAATAGGTCACCTCTCTCCAAAAAGAGCAAATAACACCATCTACAAGCCAGGGGCTGTGCTAAGTGCCTCTGTAAAAAATACACTATTTCATTTGATTCTCACCATACCCTTAGAAGCATGTGAAGTTACTGCTGTCATTTTACAGATGAGCAAAGAGAGTTAAATCAGTTGCCCAAGGTCACCAGATTAGAACTTGAGTGTGTCCAACTCCAGAGTCTATGCTTGCAGTTGCTATGGAGACAGCACACGAAGGTTTTTGTGCGTAGAAAGCTACAACATGCCAGCTAGAGCTTCTAATAATCCGAATAACTCAAAGTGCACTGGATACCTGACAAGTTTCTGGAAGTAAAGTTGTGAAGCCAGGCTCACCCACAATGACTGAAAAGTAGCAACTCATAGCACATTACATATATTAGCTCACTGAATCAACTTAATGCCCCTGTGAGGCTGGTACTAGAATCATTTTCATTTCACAGATGAGGAAACTGAGGCCCAAAAGTTAAGGAACTAGTCCCAGGTTACATGGCTTATAAGTGGCAGCACTGGGATTTGCACCCAAGCAACTTGATTCCAGAGAATGTGTTTTTTAATCACTAGGCTTTTTACTATCCCTGCATGACAAAGGAAGGACTCACACCCAGGTCTCCCTCAATCTCAGACTTTGTCTCTTCTGAGAACATCTGCTTAGTATTGGTCCACCCTGGCTAAAAGCACCAGGTGTTGATTCACAATGTCCCAGTCCTGAAGCTTGAAGCTAGAACTTACCTGTTTGTATTGGTCAGAGTTTGCTGCAATGATGCTATGTAACAAATAGCCCCCCAACTCTCAAAAGCTTATACTAGCAGTTATTTCTTGCTTACAGGTCTGTGGTTATGTTTCTACAACTCCACCTTCAGTTATTGGACACATCTGGGGGATAGTGGTGGGGAGGTGTCATTCCTGGGAGAGATGGTACCTGAGGGTTGGTGGGAGTTAGCCAGAAAAGAGCATTCCAGACACAAGGAACTGTTTGAACAAGGCTTTTGGGAGAACCAGAGATAACTTTATGCAGTGTTCACTGCTGTTTTTCCAACCTCAAGTTCACAACATGTGCTCAATTATATTCACTAATTAAAAAAATGAATGAGTGAGTGAATAGCCTGAATGATGTTCCTGGAAGAACTCAGAGTGGGGTGCTGAGGTTGCTGGAGAGGTGGCAGGAGCCAGAACAGGGAAAATGGATGGTCAGAGCAGTTAAGGCCACATGGTCAATGGGTGTCCAAGTGAGTATCTGGACCATGTTGTGTGACAGGACTCTCTTGACCTTTTATCAGATTGTGAAAACAATCTGATAGAAAGGGATGACAAGGTAAAAATTTAAAGTGATATACAGAAAGCAATCAGCATGAGGCAATTTAGTTGGGCAGACCTAAGCCTAAGATTTTTAGATATGGATTGATTCAAAAGAAGTATGCAACTACCTTCTGGCCTCAAATTCCTCAAACATATTATTGAGAGTAATTTATTTTCACTAATTTTTCTTTAATATGTCTCCTAGTTCTTGTACTTTAGTATAAATATTTTTCCTGAGCCCATCAGTGACTTCCTTCTTGCCAAATTTAGAGGGCTTTTGTTCCCAGGCTCCCTATTGCCCAATATCTCCATTATATTTTAGATGGGTTACCTATATTTCTCTCATTTTACTTTTAGTGTTATAATATTCCAAAGGTAATATGTGTCAATTGTAGTGAAATAAAGCATACAGATTTGATTATTTTTAATAATCCAGGCTAATATGTTAGTAGAAATTTTCCTGGCTTTTAAGTACATTTTTTTTTCTTTATTTTATTTTTTAAATTGCATTTTAGGTTTTGGGGTACATGTGAAGAAGATGCAAGATTGTTGCATAGGTACACATGTGGCAGTGTGATTTGCTGCCTTCCTCCCTGTCACATATATCTGGCATTTCTCCCCATGCTATCTCTTCCCAACTCCCCACCCCCCGCTGTCCCTCTCCTATTTCCCCCAAACAGACCCCAGTGTGTAGTGCTCCCCTCCCTGTGCCCATGTGTTCTCATTGTTCAACACCCGCCTATGAGTGAGAACATGTGGTGTTTGATTTTCTGCTCTTGTGTCAGTTTGCTGAGAATGATGGTTTCCAGGTTCATCTATGTCCCTACAAAGGACACAAACTCATCATTTTTGATGGCTGCATAATAATCCATGGTGTATATGTGCCACATTTTCCCTGTCCAGTCTATTATCGATGGGCATTTGGGTCAGTTTCAGGTCTTTGCTATTGTAAACAGTGCTGCAATGAACATTCATTGCATGTGTCCCTATAGTAGAACAATTTATAATCCTTTGGATATATACCCAGTAATAGAATTGCTAGGTCAAATGGAATTTCTATTTCTAGATGCTTGAGAAATCGCCACACTGTCTTCCACAATGGTTGAACTAATTTACACTCCCACCAACAGTGTAAAAGTGTTCCTATTTCTCCACATCCTCTCCAGCATCTGTTGTCTCCAGATTTTTTAATGATCCCCATTCTAACTGGCATGAGATGGTATCTCAATGTAGTTTTGATTTGCATTTCTCTAATGACCATTGATGATGAGCATTTTTTCATATGTTTGTTGGCCTCATGTATGTCTTTCTTTGTAAAGTGTCTGTTCATATCCTTTGCCCACTTTTGAATGAGCTTGTTTGTTTTATTCTTGTAAATCTGTTTGAGTTCTTTGTAAATTCTGAATATCAGCCCTTTGTCAGATGGGTAGACTGCAAAAAATTTTTTCCATTCTGTTGGTTGCCGATTCACTCTAATGACTGTTTCTTTTGTCATGCAGAAGCTGTGGAGTTTGATTAGGTCCCATTTGTTTATTTTGGCTTTTGTTGCCAATGCTTTTTGTGTTTTGGTCATGAGGTCCTTGCCTATGCCTATGTCCTGAATAGTTTTGCCTAGATTTTCTTCTAGGGTTTTTATGGTGTTAGGTCTTATATTTAAGTCTTTAATCCATCTGGAGTTAATTTTAGTATAAGGTGTCAGGAAGGGGTTTCTGCTTTCTGCACATGGCTAGCCAGTTTTCCCAACACCATTTATTAAACAGGGAATTCTTTCCCCGTTGCTTGTTTTTGTCAGGTTTGTCAAAGATTGGATGGTTGTAGATATGTTGTGTTGCCTCTGAGGCCTCTGTTCTCTTCCATTTGTCTATATCTCTGTTTTGGTACCAGTACCATGCTGTTTTGATTACTGTAGCCTTGGAGTATAGTTTGAAATCCGGTAGTGTGATGTCTCCCACTTTGTTCTTTTTGCTTAGAATTGACAGTGGTATGTGGGCTCTCTTTTAGTCCATATAAAGTTTAAGGTGGTTTTTTTCCAGTTCTGTGAAGAAGGTCATTGACAGCTTGGGCATTTGGGCATTAAATCTGTAAATTACTTTGGGCAGTATGACCATTTTCGATATTTATTCTTCCTGACCATGAACATGGAATGCTTCTCCATCTGTTTGTGTCCTCTCTTATTTCATTTAGCAGTGGCTTGTTCTCCTTGCAGAAGTTCTTTATGTTCCTTGTTAGTTGTATTCCTAGGTATTGTATTCTCTTTGTAGCAATTGTGAATGGTAGTTAGTTTATGATTTGGCTCTCTTTAAGTATGTTATTGGTGTATAGAAATGCTTATAATTTTTGCACATTGATTTTGTATCCTGAGACTGCTGAAGTTGCTTATTCATTTCAGGAGATTTTGGGCTGAGACAATGGGATCTTCTAGATATACAATTATGTCATCTGCAAATACAGACAATTTGACTTCCTCCTTTCCTATTTGAATACCCTTCATTTCTTTTTCTTGCCTGATTGCTCTGGCTAGAACTTCCAGTACTATATTGAATAGGAGTGGTGAGAGAGGACATCCTTGTCTAGTGCCAGATTTCAAAGGGAATGCTTCCAGTTTTGTCCATTCAGTATGATATTGGCTGTTGTTTTGTCATAAATAGCTTTTATTATTTTGAGATATGTTCCACAATACTGAGTTTATTGAGGGTTTTTAGCATAAAGCGCTGTTGAATTTTGTCAAAGGCCTTCTCTGCATCAATTGAGATAATCATGTGTTTTTGTCTTTGGTTCTGTTTATGTGCTGAATTACATTTATAGACTTGTGTAGGTTGAACCAGTCTTGCATCCCCGGGATGAATCCTATTTGATCATGATGGATAAGCTTTTTGATTTGCTGTTGCAATCAGTTTGCCAATATTTTATTGAAGATTTTTGCATCTATGTTCATCTGGATATTGGCCTGAAGTTTTCTTTTCTTGTTGAGTCTCTGCCGGATTTTGGTATCAGGATGATGTTGGCCTCATAAAATGATTTGGGAAGGATTCCCTTTTTACATTATTTGGAATAGTTTCAGAAGGAATGGTACAAGGTCCTCTTTGTGTGTCTGGTAGAATTCGGCTGTGAACCCACCTGGACCTGGCCTTTTTTTGTGTGGTAGGCTCTTAACTGCTGCCTCGACTTCAGAGCTTGTTATTGATCTATTCAGGGTTTCAACTTCTTTCTGGTTTAGGCTTGGGAGGACACATGTGTCCAGAAATTTATCCATTTCTTCGCGGTTTACTAGTTTATGTGCATAGAGTTGTTTGTAATAATCTCTGATGATGGTTTGAATTTCTGTGGAATCTGTGGTGATATCCCCTTTATCATTTTTTATTGCATCTATTTGGTTATTCTCTCTTTTTTATTAATCTGGCTAATGGTCTGTCTATTTTGTTGATCTTATAAAAAAAACAGCTCCTGGATTTATTAATTTTTTGAAGGGTTTTTCGTGTCTTTATCTGCTTCAGTTCAGCTCTGATCTTAGTTATTTTTTGTCTTCTGCTAGGTTTTCAGTTTTTTTGATCTTGCTCCTCTAGCTCTTTCAATTTTGACAATAGGGTGTCAATTTTGGTTCTCTCCTTGCTTCTCATGTGGGCACTTATTACTATATATTTTACTCTAGAGACTACTTTAAATGTGTCCAGAGATTCTGGTATGTTGTGTCTTTGTTCTCATTGGTTTTGAAGAACATCTTTATTCCTGCCTTTATTTTATTGTTTTTCCAGTCAACATTCAAGAGCCAGTTGTTCAGTTTCCATGAAGCTGTGCAGTTCTGAGTTAGTTTCTGAATTCTGAGTTCTAACTTGATTGCACTGTGGTTGGAGAAACTGTTTGTTATGATTTCCGTTCTTTTGCGTTTGCTGAGGAGTGATTTATTTTCAATTATGTGGTCAGTTTTAGAGAAGGTATGATGTGGTGCTGAGAAGAATGTATATTCTGTGGATTTGGGGTGGAGAGTTCTGTAAATGTCTATCAGGTTTGCTTGTTCTAGGTCTGAGTTCAAGCCCTGGATATCCTTGTTAATTTTTTGTCTGGTTGATTTGTCTAGTATTGACAGTGGAGTGTTAAAGTCTCCCACTATTATTGTGTGGGAGTCTAAGTCTCTTTGTAAGTCATTAAGAAGTTGCCTTATGTATCTGGGTGCTCCTGTATTGGGTGCATATATATTTAGGATTTTTAGCTCTTCTTGTTGCATTGATCCTTTTACCATTATGTAATGTCCTTCTTTGTCTCTTTTGATCTTTGTTGTTTTAAAGTCTATTTTATCAGAGATGAGAATTGCAACTTCTGTTTTTTTTTTTGTTTGTTTGTTTTTGCTCTCATTTGCTTGGTAAGTATTCCTCCATCCCTTTATTTTGAGCCTTTGTGTATCCTTGCATGTGAGATGTGTTTCCTGGATACAGTACATCAATGGGTTTGGGCTTTTTGTCCAATTTGCCAGTCTGTGTCTATTGACTGGGGAATTTAGTCCATTTACATTTAGGGTTAATATTGTTATGTGTGAATTTGATACTCCCATTTTGATTCTAGTTGGCTGTTTTGCCCGTTAGTTAATGCAGATTCTTCATTGTGTTGATGCTCTTTAGCATTTCGTATGTTTTTGGAGTGGCTGGTACTGGTTATTCCTTTCTATGTTTAGTGCCTCTTTCAGGAGGTCTTGTAAAGTGGGCCTGGTGGTGATGAATTCTCTGAGTACTTGCTTGTTTGCAAAGGATTTTCTTTTTTCTTCACTTATTAGGCTTAGTTTGGCTAGATATGAAATTCTGGGTTGAAAGTTCTTTTCTTTAAGGATGTTGAATATTCGCCCCCACTCTCTTCTGGCTTGTAGGTTTTCTGCTGAGAGATCTGCTGTGAGTGTGATGGGCTTCCCTTTGTGGGTAACCCGACCTTTCTCTCTGGCTGCCCTTAGTAGTTTCTCCTTCATTTCAACCCTGGTGATTCTGACGATTATGTGCCTTGGGGTTGCTCTTGAGGAATATCTTTGTGGTGTTCTCTGTATTTCCTGGCCTTAAATATTGGCTTGCTTTGCTAGGTTGGGGAAGTTTTTCTGGATAATATCCTAAAGAGTATTTTCCAGCTTGGATTCATTCTCTTTGTCACATTCAGGTACATCTATCAAACGTAGATTAGGTGTTTTCACATAGTCCCACATTTCTTGGAGACTTTTTTCATTCCTTTTTCTGCTTTTTTCTCTAATATTGCCTTCTCGTTTTATATCATTTAGTTGATCTTTGACCTCTGATATCCTTTCTTCTGCTTGGTCAATTCAGCTGTTGAAACTTGTGCATGCTTCACGAAGTTCTCATGTCATGTTTTTCAGCTCCATCAATTTACTTATATTCCCCTCTAAGTTGTCCATTCTTGTTAGCATTTCATCAAATCTTTTTTCAAGTTCTTCGTTTTTTTTTTGCATTCGGTTAGAACATGTTCTTTTAGCTCACAGAAATTTCTTATTACCCACTTTCTGAAGTCTGAGTCTGACATTTCATCATACTCATTTTTCATCCAGCCTTGATCCCTTGCTGGTGAGGAGTTGTGACCCCTTGTAGGAGGAGAGGTGTTCTGGTTTCATGTGTTTTCATCCTTTTTGCACTGGTTTCTTACCATCTTTGTGCATTTATCCACCTGTTGTCTTTGTAGTTGCTGACTTTCAGATTGGGTCTCTGAGTGAACTTCCAGTTTGTGGATGATGAAGTTATTTTCATTTTTTAGTTTTCCTTCTAACAGTCTGGCCTCTCTGCTGTAGAACTGCTGAGGTCCACTTCAGGCCCTGCTTGCCTGGGGATCACCTGCAGCAGCTCCAGAACAGTAAGGGTTGCTACCAATTCTTCTTCTGCTATATTTGTCCCAGAAGGATACCTGCCAAGTGTCAGTCTGTTCTCTCCTTTATGAGGTGAGTCTTTGGATATATGGGGGTCAGGGAGCTGCTTGAGGAGACAGCCTGTCCTTTATAGGAGCTCAAGTGCTGAGCTGTGATCTCAAACTTTTTTTTCCCCCCCAGGTGCTCTGTCCCAGAGAGTTAGGGCTTTATTTATGAGTTTCCATTGTGCTGTTGTCTTTTTTTTCAGGGCTTCTCTGCCCAGCAAGGAGACAGCCTAGTCACTGTTTGCCTGCAGAGGCTTTGCTGAGCTTCTGTTGGCTCCACCCAGCTGCTGTGTGATTTTCCCTGCAGTCCTGTTTATATGGGTGTAGTTAGAACTACCTCAGCAATGGTGGCCCACCTCTTTAATGGCAGACTCTCTCTGTAATGTCAGGTTGCCTCGGCAATGGTGGGCTGCCTCAGCAATGGTGAACTACCTCCATAGTGGTGAAGTGCCTTGGTAATTGCAGAAGCCCCTCCCTGACAGAGCTGGACCATTCCAGGTTCAGCTGTGCTTGCTGTGAAACTCTCAACCCAGAGCGTTTCCAATTGCTGTTTTTTTTTTTTTTTTTTGTGGGAGTAGGACCAGCCGAGCCTGATCACCTGGCTCCCTGACTCAGAGCCTTTTTTTTTTTAGTTGAACACTCTCCCAGGTGTTCCAGTTGCCTGTTGAAAAGGTGCCGGGATCTGTGTGATTTCCTGTGCGTCAACTCACTGCACTGGCTGAAACAGCAGTGCTGAGATTTGTGGGAGTTTTTTTGCTCAGGAATCTTTTGGCCTGCCTCTCTGTTTCAGTCCTATTTTAAATCAGATGAATCACCAGCGAAAAGAACACCAAGATCAGTGTATTTTGTATGGAGAACCTCCGCACCAGGGCATCAGCAAAGCAGCTGTGCCAGCCAGAACAGCCATGCTGGCAAAAACAGCTGTGCTGACGACCCGTGGGGCTCCCCCACTTGGGAATCTCCTGGTCTGTGGGCAACAAAAATCTGTCTGGAAATGTGGTGTCTACTCACTCTCTGCACTTTCACTGGGAGCTGCAATCCTGAACTGTTCCTAGTCGGCCATCTTGGATCCTCTCTTAAGTACATTTTTTTTTTTTTCGATCATTTTATTCTTTTTTTTTTTTTTTTAATTTTTTATTTGATTATAGGTTTTGGGGTACATGAGCAGAGCATGCGAGACAGTTGCGTAGGTACACACATGGCAGTGTGCTTTGCTTTTCTTCTCTCCTTCACCCACATTTGGCATTTCTCCCCAGGCTATCCCTCCCCACTTCCCCCTCCCACTGGCCCTCCCCTTTTCCCCCCAATAGACCCCAGTGTTTAGTACTCCCCTTTCTGTGTCCATGTGTTCTCATTTTTCATCACCCACCTATGAGTGAGAATATGCGGTGTTTCATTTTCTGTTCTTGTGTCAGTTTGCTGAGGATGATGTTCTCCAGATTCATCCATGTCCCTACAAACGACACGAACTCATCATTTCTGATTGCTGCATAATATTCCATGGTGTATATGTGCCACATTTTTCCAATCCAGTCTATTATCAATGGGCATTTGGGTTGATTCCAGGTCTTTGCTATTGTAAACAGTGCTGCAATGAACATTCGTGTACATGTGTCCTTATAGTAGAACGATTTATAGTCTTTTGGATATATACCCAGTAATGGGATTGCTGGGTCAAATGGAATTTCTATTTCTAAGGCCTTGAGGAATCGCCACACTGTCTTCCAAAATGGTTGAACTAATTTACACTCCCACCAACAGTGTAAAAGTGTTCCTTTTTCTCCACATCCTCTCCAGCATCTGTTGTCTCCAGATTTTTTAATGATCGCCATTCTAACTGGCGTGAGATGGTATCTCAATGTGGTTTTGATTTGCATCTCTCTGATGACCAGTGACGATGAGCATTTTTTCATATGATTGTTGGCCTCATATATGTCTTCTTTCGTAAAGTATCTGTTCATATCCTTTGCCCACTTTTGAATGGGCTTGTTTGTTTTTTTCCTGTAAATCTGCTTGAGTTCTTTGTAAATTCTGGATATCAGCCCTTTGTCAGATGGGTAGACTGCGAAAATTTTTTCCCATTCTGTTGGTTGCCGATCCACTCTAGTGACAGTTTCTTTTGCCGTGCAGAAGCTGTGGAGTTTTATTAGGTCCCATTTGTCTATTTTGGCTTTTGTTTCCAATGCTTTTGGTGTTTTGTTCATGAAGTCCTTGCCTACTCCTATGTCCTGGATAGTTTTGCCTAGATTTCCTTCTAGGGTTTTTATGGTGCCAGGTCTTATGTTTAAGTCTTTAATCCATCTGCAGTTAATTTTAGTGTGAGGTGTCAGGAAGGGGTCCAGTTTCTGCTTTCTGCACATGGCTAGCCAGTTTTCCCAACACCATTTGTTAAACATGGAATCCTTTCCCCATTGCTTGTTTTTGTCAGGTTTATCAAAGATTGTATAGTTGTATGTATGTTGTGTTGCCTCCGGTGCCTCTGTTTTGTTCCATTGGTCTATATCTCTGTTTTGGTACCAGTACCATGCTGTTTTGATTACTGTAGCCTTGTAGTATAGTTTGAAATCCGGTAGTGTGATGCCCCCCGCTGTGTTCTTTTTGCTTAGAATTGACAGTGGTATGTGGGCTCTCTTTTGGTTCCATATGAAGTTCATGGTGGTTTTTTCCAGTTCTGTGAAGAAAGTCAATGGTAGCTTGATGAGGATAGCGTTGATTCTGTAAATTACTTTGGGCAGTATAGCCATTTTCACGATATTAATTCTTCCTAACCATGAACATGGAATGTTTCTCCATCTGTTTGTGTCCTCTCTGATTTCGTTGAGCAGTGTTTTGTAGTTCTCCTTGAAGAGGTCCCTTACGTTCCTTGTGAGTTGTATTCCAAGGTATTTTATTCTTTTTGTAGCAATTGCGAATGGCAGTTTGCTCTTGATTTGGCTTTCTTTAAGTCTGTTATTGGTGTAGACGAATGCTTGTGATTTTTGCACAATGATTTTATATCCTGAGACCTTGCTGAAGTTGCTTATCAGTTTCAGAAGTTTTTGGGCTGAGGCAATGGGGTCTTCTAGGTATACTATCATGTCGTCTGCAAATAGAGACAATTTGGCTTCCACCTTTCCTATTTGAATACACTTTATTTCTTTTTCTTGCCTGATTGCTCTGGCTAGAACTTCCAGTACTATATTGAATAGGAGTGGTGAGAGAGGGCATCCTTGTCCAGTGCCGGATTTCAAAGGGAATGCTTCCAGTTTTTGCCCATTCAGTATGATATTGGCTGTTGGTTTGTCATAAATAGCTTTTATTACTTTGAGATACGTTCCATCGATACCGAGTTTATTGAGGGTTTTTAGCATAAAGGGCTGTTGAATTTTGTCAAATGCCTTCTCTGCGTCAATTGAGATAATCATGTGGTTTTTGTTTTCGGTTCTGTTTATGTGGTGAATTATGTTGATAGACTTGCGTATGTTGAACCATCCTTGCATCCCCGGGATGAATCCTACTTGATCATAATGAATAAGTTTTTTGATTTGCTGTTGCAATCGGCTTGCCAATATTTTATTGAAGATTTTTGCATCTATGTTCATCGTGGATATTGGCCTGAAGTTTTCTTTTCTCATTGGGTCTCTGCCGGGTTTTGGTATCAGGATGATGTTGGTCTCATAAAATGATTTGGGAAGGATTCCCTCTTTTTGGATTGTTTGAAATAGTTTTAGAAGGAATGGTACCAGCTCCTCCTTGTGTGTCTGGTAGAATTCGGCTGTGAACCCGTCTGGACCTGGGCTTTTTTTGTGAGGTAGGCTCTTAATTGCTGCCTCAACTTCAGACCTTGTTATTGGTCTATTCATAGTTTCAGCTTCCTCCTGGTTTAGGCTTGGGAGGACACAGGAGTCCAGGAGTTTATCCATTTCTTCCAGGTTTACTAGTTTATGCGCATAGAGTTGTTTGTAATATTCTCTGATGATGGTTTGAATTTCTGTGGGTTTGAATTTCTGAGATTTCCCCTTTATCATTTTTTATTGCATCTATTTGGTTGTTCTCTCTTTTTTTTTTTAATCAATCTGGCTAGTGGTCTGTCTATTTTGTTGATCTTTTCAAAAAACCAGCTCTTGGATTTATTGATGTTTTGAAGGGTTTTTCGTGTCTCAATCTCCTTCAGCTCAGCTCTGATCTTAGTAATTTCTTGTCTTCTGCTGGGTTTTGAGTTTTTTTGATCTTGCTCCTCTAGCTCTTTCAATTTTGACGATAGGGTGTCAATTTTGGATCTCTCCATTCTCCTCATATGGGCACTTATTGCTATATACTTTCCTCTAGAGACTGCTTTAAATGTGTCCCAGAGGTTCTGGCACGTTGTGTCTTCGTTCTCATTGGTTTCGAAGAACTTCTTTATTTCTGCCTTCATTTCGTTGTTTACCCAGTCAACATTCAAGAGCCAGTTGTTCAGTTTCCATGAAGCTGTGCGGTTCTGGGTGGGTTTCTGAATTCTGAGTTCTAACTTGATTGCACTATGGTCTGAGAGGCTGTTTGTTATGATTTCAGTTGTTTTGCATTTGTTGAGCAGTGCTTTACTTCCAATTATGTGGTCAATTTTAGAGTAGGTGTGATGTGGTGCTGAGAAGAATGTGTATTCTGTGGATTTGGGGTGGAGAGTTATGTAAATGTCCACCAGGTTTGCTTGCTCCAGGTCTGAGTTCAAGCCCTGGATATCCTTGTTGATTTTCTGTCTGGTTGATCTGTCTAGTATTGACAGTGGAGTGTTAAAGTCTCCCATTATTATTGTGTGGGAGTCTAAGTCCTTCAGTAAGTCATTAAGAACTTGCCTTATGTATCTGGGTGCTCCTGCGTTGGGTCCATATATGTTTAGGATCGTTAGCTCTTCTTGTTGTATCGATCCTTTTACCATTATGTAATGGCCTTCTTTGTCTCTTTTGATCTTTGTTGCTTTAAAGTCTATTTTATCAGAGATGAGAATTGCAACTCCTGCTTTTTTTTGCTTTCAATTAGCTTGGTAAATCTTCCTCCATCCCTTTATTTTGAGCCTTTGTGTATCCTTGCATGTGATATGGGTTTCCTGGATACAGCACACTGATGGGTTTAGGATTTTTATCCAATTTGCCAGTCTGTGTCTTTTGATTGGTGCATTTAGTCCATTTACATTTAGGGTTAATATTGTTATGTGTGAATTTGATACTGCCATTTTGATTCTAAGTGGCTGTTTTGCCTGTTAGTTGTTGTAGATTCTTCATTATGTTGAAGCTCTTTAGCATTCAGTGTGATTTTGGAATGGCTGGTACTGATTGATCCTTTCTATGTGTAGTGCCTCTTTTAGGAGCTCTTGTAAAGCAGGCCTGGTGGTGACAAAATCTCTGAGTACTTGCTTGTTCGCAAAGGATTTTATTCTTCCTTCACTTCTGAATCTCAGTTTGGCTGGATATGAAATTCTGGGTTGAAAGTTCTTTTCTTTAAGAATGTTGAATATTGGCCCCCACTCTCTTCTGGCTTGTAGTGTTTCTGCTGAGAGATCTGCTGTGAGTCTGATGGGCTTCCCTTTGTGGGTGACCCGACCTTTCTCTCTGGCCGCCCTTAGTATTCTCTCCTTTATTTCAACCCTGTTGAATCTGACGATTATGTGCCTTGGGGTTGCTCTTCTTGCGGAATATCTTTGTGGTGTTCTCTGTATTTCCTGCAATTGAGTGTTGGCTTGTCTTGCTAGGTGGGGGAAATTTTCCTGGATGATGTCCTGAAGAGTACTTTCCAGCTTGGATTCATTCTCTTCGTCCCCTTCTGGTACACCTATCAAACGTAGGTTATGTCTTTTCACATAGTCCCATATTTCTTGGAGACTTTGTTCATTCCTTTTTACACTTTTTTCTCTGATTTTGGTTTCTCGTTTTATTTCATTGAGTTGGTCTTCGACTTCAGATATTCTTTCTTCTGCTTGGTCAATTCGGCTATTGAAACTTGCGTTTGCTTCGCGAAGTTCTCGTATTGTGTTTTTCAGCTCCTTTAATTCATTCATATTCCTCTCTAAGGTATCCATTCTTGTTATCATTTCCTCGAATCTTTTTTCAAATCTTTTTTCAAGGTTCTTAGTTTTTTTGCATTGATTTAATACATGATCTTTTAGCTCACCAAAGTTTCTCATTATCCATCTTCTGAAGTCTAATTCCGTCATTTCGTCACAGTCATTCTCCGTCCAGCTTTGCTCCCTTGCTGGTGAGGAGTTTTGGTCCTTTCTAGGAGGCGAGGTGTTCTGGTTTCGGGTGTTTTCCTCCTTTTTGCGCTGGTTTCTTCCCATCTTTGTGGATTTGTCCGCTGGTCATCTGCGTAGTTGCTGACTTTTCATTTGGGTCTCTGAGTGGACACCCAGAATGTTGATGATGAAGTATTTCTGTTGCTTGGTTTTCCTTTTACTAGTCTAGCCCCTTCGCTGTACGACTGCTGAGGTCCGCTTTAGACCCTGCTTGTCCGGGGTGCACCTCTAGTAGCTGTGGCACAGCGAGGGATGCTACCAGTTTCTTTTTCTGCTCTCTTTGTACCAGGATGATGCCTGCCTAATGTCAGTCTTTTGGATATAGAGGGGTCAGGGAGCTGCTTGAGGAGACAGTTTGTACTTTATAGGGGTTTAATTGCTGAGCTGTGCACTCTGTTGTTCATTCAGGGCTGTTAGGCTGCTATGTTTGATTCTGCTGCAACAGAGCTCATTAAAAAACCCTTTTTTTTTTCTCAAATGCTCTGTGTTGAGGGGTTTGGGCTTTATTTTTGGATGTCCGATCAGGTGTCCTGTCCAGCTAGAAGGCAGGCTAGCCACTGTTTGGCTGCCGAGGCTCCGCCCTGCTGTTGTGTGATTCGCGCTGTTCCTGCCGGCTCTGCTGTGGTCTCCACCATGCCCTGCGGTGGAGTCTCTTCATTGTAGCGTGTTGCCTCAGCAACGGCAGGCTGCGTCAGCAGTGGGCGTGTATCTCAGTAGGGACGGGTTGCCTTGGCAACGGCAGGCTGCGTCAGCAGTCGGCGTGTATCTCAGTTGGGGCGGGTTGCCTCGGCAACGGCTGGCTGCGTCAGCAGTGGGCGTGTATCTCAGTTGGGGCGGGTTGCCTCGGCAGCTGCTGGCTGCGTCAGCAGTGGGCGTGTATCTCAGTTGGGGCAGGTTGCCTTGGTAGTGGTGGATGCCCCTCCCTTACAGAGCGTCTCGGACCGTCTGCTCGGGATAGTTTGAAATCGCCGTTTTGTTCGTCCCACTGGGTATCCCAATCCCTGCAATCCCCTGGGCTGGCCTATTGTCCAAGTCTCATTCAGTCTCAAGTCCAGCCCTCTCAAGTCTCAGGTTGCCGGTTCAACAGGGCACCCGGACAAGCGCGCCCTGTGGGGATTGCTGGGTAGGGCCGGCCGCCGCCGCCCCGGCTGCCGGCTTCGCCAGGCAGACCTACTGCCTGGCGTCCCGTGTCTTTTTTATACTTGGGAGTTTCCCCGTTCTGTGGGCAACAAAGATCATTCTGGAAATGCCGCTCTGACTCACCGTTTGCAGATTCAACGAGAAGAGCTCCAATCCTGGGTTGTTCTCACAGCGCCATCTTGAGTCCTCCCCCCTCTTAAGTACATTTTTATATGTTGTATATGTATTCTGAGTAAAGACAATTGAGGACAGAGACAGGAATCATTACATGAATACTCAGATGTCAGTGGCTTTTGCTCCACGTGCTTGAGATGACATTAGGCACTTCTGCAATGCTCCTCAAGTATTTTGGGGATTCCTGGAGGTGTATCTTGTTTACGTACAAGTCTTATCTTAAAGGTGCTGTTACTTCTCTGTCAAATATCTACCTCCACCAGACATCATAGACACTGCTGAACACAAACACTAGCTCTCTAGAGCTCTTTAATAGTAAAGGCAAAGTTGATATCTCAAAGTAAAAAGGTGGGGAAAAGACATACGAGGAAAATAAAAAGAATGTTATGTTAGTTTTATTTATATCAGGTAACATTGACAACCAAAAGCATTACCAAAGATAGAGATTATTACATAATAATTAAAAAGTTCATTCACCAGTATTTAAACCTTGTTTCATTCTATCACATTTCAATTCTAAGATGTACATTTTTTTCATATTTTTTTTAATTGCATTTTAGGTTTTGGGGTACATGTGCAGAGCATGCAATACAGTTGCATAGGTACACACATGGCAGTGTGTTTTGTTTGCTTTCTCCCCTTCACCCACATTTGGTATTTCTCCCCAGGCTATCCCTCCCCACCTCCCCCTCCCACTGGCCCTCCCCTTTCCCTTCTATAGACTCCAGTGTTTAGTACTCCCCTTTCTGTGTCCATGTGTTCTCATTTTTCATCACCCGCCTATGAGTGAGAATATGCGGTGTTTCAATTTCTGTTCTTGTGTCAGTTTGCTGAGGATGATGTTCTCCAGATTCATCCATGTCCCTACAAACGACAAAAACTCATCATTTCTGATTGCTGCATAATATTCCATGGTGTATATGTACCACATTTTCCCAATCCAGTCTATCATCGATGGGCATTTGTGTTGATTCCAGGTCTTTGCTATTGTAAACAGTGCTGCAATGAACATTCGTGTACAAGTGTCCTTATAGTAGAACGATTTATAGACTTTTGGATATATACCCAGTAATGGGATTGCTGGGTCAAATGGAATTTCTATTTCTAAGGCCTTGAGGAATCGCCACACTGTCTTCCACAATGGTTGGACTAATTTACACTCCCACCAACAGTGTAAAAGTGTTCCTTTTTCTCCACATCCTCTCCAGCATCTGTTGTCTCCAGATTTTTTAATGATCGTCATTCTAACTGGCGTGAGATGGTATCTCAATGTGGTTTTGATTTGCATCTCTCTGATGACCAGTGACGATGAGCATTTTTTCATATGATTGTTGGCCTCATATATGTCTTCTTTCGTAAAGTGTCTGTTCATATCCTTTGCCCACTTTTGAATGGGCTTGTTTGTTTTCTTCCTGTAAATCTGTTTGAGTTGTTTGTAAATTCTGGATATCAGCCCTTTGTCAGATGGGTAGACTGCAGAAATTTTTTCCCATTCTGTTGGTGGCCGATGCACTCTAGTGACTGATTCTTTTGCCGTGCAGAAGCTGTGGAGTTTGATTAGGTCCCATTTGTCTATTTTGGCTTTTGTTGCCATTGCTTTTAGTGTTTTGTTCATGAAGTCCTTGCCTACTCCTATGTCCTGGATAGTTTTGCCTAGATTTCCTTCTAGGGTTTTTATCGTGCTGGGTCTTATGTTTAAGTCTTTAATCCATCTGGAGTTAATTTTAGTGTAAGGTGTCAGGAAGGGGTTCAGTTTCTGCTTTCTGCACATGGCAGCAAGTTTTTCCAACATCATTTGTTAAACAGGAAATCCTTTCCCCATTGCTTGTTTCTGTCAGGTTTTTAAAAGATTGTATAGTTGTAGATATGTTGTGTTGCCTTTGATGCCTCTGTTTCGTTCCATTGGTCTATATCTCTGTTTTGGTAGCAGTTCCATGCTGTTTTGATTACTGTAGCCTTGTAGTATAGTTTGAAATCCGGTAGTGTGATGCCCCCTGCTGTGTTCTTTTTGCTTAGGATTGACTTGGCTATGCGAGCTCTCTTTTGGATCCATATGAAGTTCATGGTGGTTTTTTCCAGTTCTGTGAAGAAAGTCAATCGTAGCTTGATGGGGATAGCATTGATTCTGTAAATTACTTTGGGCAGTATAGCCATTTTCACGATATTAATTCTTCCTAACCATGAACGTGAAATGTTTCTCCATCTGTTTGTGTCCTCTCTGATTTCGTTGAGCAGTGGTTTGTAGTTCTCATTGAAGAGGTCCCTTACGTTTTTTGTGAGTTGTATTCCAAGGTATTTTATTCTTTTTGTAGCTATTGTGAATGGCAATTCGTTCTTGATTTGGCTTTAAGTGTGTTATTGGTGTAGACGAATGCTTGTGATTTTTGCACATTGATTTTATATCCTGAGACTTTGCTCAAGTTGCTTATCAGTTCCAGCAGTTTTTGGGCTGAGGCGATGGGGTCTTCTATGTATACTATCATGTCGTCTGCAAATAGAGACAATTTGACTTCCACCTTTCCTATTTGAATACCCTTTATTTCTTTTTCTTGCCTGATTGCTCTGGCTAGGACTTCCAGTACTATACTGAATAGGAGTGGTGAGAGAGCGCATCCTTGTCTAGTGCCATATTTCAAAGGGAATGCTTCCAGTTTTTGCCCATTCAGTATGATATTGGCTGTTGGTTTGTCATAAATAGCTTTTATTACTTTGAGATACGTTCCATCGATACCGAGTTTATTGAGGGTTTTTAGCATAAAGGGCTGTTGAATTTTGTCAAATGCCTTCTCTGCGTCAATTGAGATAATCATGTGGTTTTTGTTTTTGGTTCTGTTTATGTGGTGAATTACGTTGATAGACTTGCGTTGTGTTGAACCAGCCTTGCATCCCCTGGATGAATCCTACTTGATCATGATGAATAAGTTTTTTGATTTGCTGGTGCAATCGGCTTGCCAATATTTTATTGAAGATTTTTGCATCTATGTTCATCATGGATATTGGCCTGAAGTTTCCTTTTTTTGTTGGGTCTCTGCCAGGTTTTGGTATCAGAATGATGTTGGTCTCGTAAAATGACTTCGGAAGGATTCCCTCTTTTTGGATTGTTTGAAATAGTTTTAGAAGGAATAATACCAGCTCCTCTTTGTATGTCTGGAAGCATCATTCGGTTGTGAACCCATCTGGACCTGGGCTTTTTTTGAGTGGTAGGCTCTTAATTGCTGCCTCGACTTCTGACCTTGTTATTGGTCTATTCATAGTTTCAGCTTCCTCTTGGTTTAGGCTTGGGAGGACACAGGAGTCCAGGAATTTATCCATTTCTTCCAGGTTTACTAGTTTATGTGCATAGAGTTTTTTGTAATATTCTCTGATGATGGTTTGAATTTCTGTGGAATCTGTGGTGATTTCACCTTTATCATTTATTATTGCATCTATTTGGTTGTTCTCTCTTTTATTTTTAATCAATCTGGCTAGTGTTCTGTCTATTTTGTTGATCTTTTCAAAAACCCAGCTCTTGGATTTATTGATTATTTGAAGGGTTTTTCGTGTCTCAATCTCCTTCAGTTCAGCTCTGATCTTAGTTATTTTTAGTCTTCTGCTGGGTTTTGAGTTTTTTTGATCTTGCTTTACTAGCTCTTTCAATTTTGATGATAGGGTGTCAATTTTGGATCTCTCCATTCTCCTCATATGGGCACTTATTGCTATATACTTTCCTCTAGAGACTGCTTTAAATGTGTCCCAGAGGTTCTGGCATGTTGTGTCTTCGTTCTCATTGGTTTTGAAGAACTTCTTTATTTCTGTCTTCATTTCATTGTTTACCCAGTCAACATTCAGGAGCCAGTTGTTCAGTTTCCATGAAGCTGTGCGGTTCTGGGTTGGTTTCTGTATTCTGAGTTCTAACTTGATTGCACTATGGTCTGAGAGGCTGTTGGTTATGATTTCAGTTGTTTTGCTTTTGTTGAGCAGTGCTTTTCTTCCAATT
Source organism: Callithrix jacchus (assembly GCF_049354715.1). Taxonomy (NCBI): domain Eukaryota; kingdom Metazoa; phylum Chordata; class Mammalia; order Primates; family Cebidae; genus Callithrix; species Callithrix jacchus. The sequence goes on along the minus strand of NC_133511.1, from coordinate 37,196,087 downwards.
ATGTGGTCAATTTTAGAGTAGGTGTGATGTGGTGCTGAGAAGAATGTATATTCTGTGGATCTGGGGTGGAGAGTTCTGTAAATGTCTATCAGGTTTGCTTGCTCCAGGTCTGAGTTCAAGCCCTGGATATCCTTGTTGATTTTCTGTCTGGTTGATCTCTCTAATATTGACAGCGGAGTGTTAAAGTCTCCCACTGTTATTGTGTGGGAGTCTAAGTTCTTTTGTAAGTCATTAAGAACTTGCCTTATGTATCTGGGTGCTCCTGTGTTGGGTCCATATATGTTTAGGATCGTTAGCTCTTCTTGTTGTATCGATCCTTTTACCATTATGTAATGGCCTTCTTTGTCTCTTTTGATCTTTGTTGCTTTAAAGTCTATTTTATCAGAGATGAGAATTGCAACTCCTGCTGTTTTTTGCTTTCCATTAGCTTGGTAAATCTTCCTCCATCCCTTTATTTTGAGCCTTTGTGTATCCTTGTATGTGAGATAGGTTTCCTTGTTACAGCACACTGATTTGTTTTGGATTTTTATCCAATTTGCCAGTCTGTGTCTTTTGATTGGTGTATTTAGTCCATTTACATTTAGGGTTAAGATTGTTATGTGTGAATTTGACACTGCTATTTTGATGCTAGCTGGCTGTTTTGCTCGTTAGTTGTTGTAGATTCTTCATTATGTTGATGCTCTTTTTCATTTAGTGTGATTTTGGAATGGCTGGTACTGGTTGTTTTTTTCTATGTGTAGTGCCTCTTGTAGGAGCTCTTGTAATGCAGGGCTGGTGGTGACAAAATCTCTGAGTACTTGCTTGTTCACAAAGGATTTTATTTTTCCTTCACTTCTGAAGCTCAGTTTGGCTGGATATGAAATTCTGGGTTGAAAGTTCTTTTCTTTAAGGATGTTGAATATTGGCCTCCACTCTCTTCTGGCTTGTAGAGTTTCTGCCGAGAGATCTGCTGTGAGTCTGATGGGCTTCTCTTTGTGGGTGACCCGACCTTTCTCTCTGGGTGCCCTTAGTGTTTTGTCCTTCGTTTCAACCTTGTTGAATCTGAGGATTTTGTGCCTTGGGGTTGCTCTTCTTGTGCAATATCTCTGTGGTGTTCTCTGTATTTCCTGCAATAGAGTGTTGGCCTGTCTTGCTAGGTGGGGGAAATTTTTCTGGATAATGTCCTGAAGAGTATTTTCCAGCTTGGATTCATTCTCTTCATCACATTCTGGTACGCCTATCAAACGTAAGTTAGGTGTCTTCACATAGTTTCAAATTTCTTGGAGACTTTGTTCATTCCTTTTTGGGCTTTTATCTCTGATCTTGGTTTCTCGTTTTATTTCATTGAGTTGATCCTCGACTTCTGATATTCTTTCTTCTGCTTGGTCAATTCGGCTATTGAAACTTGTGCTTGCTTCGCGAAGTTCTCGTATTGTGTTTTTCAGTTCCTTTAATCTATTCATATTCCTCTCTACGGTATCCATTCTTGTTATCATTTTCTGAAATCTTTTTTCAAGGTTCTTAGTTTCTTTGCATTGATTTAATACATGTTCTTTTAGCTCACAAAAGTTTCTCATTATCCACCTTCTGAAGTCTAATTCCATCATTTCATCACAGTCATTCTCCGTCCAGCTTTGTTCCCTTGCTGGTGAGGAGTTTTGGTCTTTTCTAGGAGGCAAGGTGTTCTGGTTTCGGGTGTTTTCCTCCTTTTTTCGCTGGTTTCTTCCCATCTTTGTGGATTTATCCACCTGTCGTCTGTGTAGTTGCTGACTTTTCGATTGGATCTCTGAGTGGACACCCAGATTGTTGGTGATGGAGTATTTCTGTTACTTGGTTTTCCTTCTACTAGTCTATCCCCTTCGCTGTGCGACTGCTGAGGTCCACTCCAGGCCCTGCTTGTCTGGGTGCACCTGTAGCGGCTGCAGAACAGCAAGGGATGCTACCAGTTTCTTTTTCTGCTATCTTTGTCCCAGGATGATGTCTGCCAAATGTCAGTATTATGGATATAGAGGGGTCAGGGAGTTGCTTGAGGAGACAGTCTGTACTTTCTAGAAGCTCAAGTGCTGATCTGTGAGCTCTGTTGTTCATTCGGGGCTGCTAGGCTGCTATGTGTAGTTCTGCTGCAACCTAACTTGTTAAAAAAACCATTTTTTTCCTCAGATGCTCTGTCTGGGGTGGGGGTTGGGGCTTTCCTTATGAGTGTCAGCCTCGCTGGCCTTGCTAGCTAGGAGGCAGTCTAGTCACTTTTTGCCTGCTGAGGCTCCGCCCTGCTGGTGTGATGTTCACCCTTTTGCTGCAGGGTCTGCCCTTCTGCTGTGGTCTCTGCCCTGTTGCCACGGGCTACACCCTGAGGCGGAATCTCTCTGTTGTACTGGGTTGCCTCAGCAACGGCAGGCTGCGTCAGCAATGGGCGTGTACCTCAGTAGGGGCTGATTGCCTCGGTAATGGCTGACGCCCCTCCCCCGCGGAGCTGCGCTTTAAAAAAACCTTTTCACCAGGAGCGTTTGGAATCGCCGTTTTGTTTGTCGCACTGCGCTCCCCCAAACGCTGAGTCCCTGGGATTTCCTGGGCTGGGTCACAGTTCAAGATCCGTTCAGTCTCAAGTTCAGCTTTCTCTGGTCACAGTTTGGCGGTTCAACAGGGAACCCATAACAGTGCGCTTTTGTATGGAGCTCTGTGGAGCGCCTCTACCCTCTGGCGTGGGCCGGAGCCGCACCGGCTGCCGGCTGCGCCAGCGGAGATCTCTGCCTGGCGTCCCACGTCTCTTTTATACCTGGGAATTTCCCCATTCTGTGGGCAACTAAGATCCGTCTGGAAATGCTTCCCTAACTCCCCCTCTCTGCGCGTCCAGCGAGAGCTTCAATCCTGGGTTGTTCTCATAGCCCCATCTTGAGTCCTCTCTTTTCACATTTTAATATATCTGAAGTCAGAAGGCATCTTATAGTCAGGTAAGCAGCAAAAGTAATATAATCATCAAAGAAAATTCTGGATAAAATAGTGGTGCACTCTTAATAAAGGCTGAACAACAGTTGATGATACAGGAAACAGTACTGTATGAAGAAGGGTGGACATGGATGACTGTTAGTCAAAAAATGACTCAAGTAAGTCAAACTGAATTCAAGGAAGGTGAGGAATAATTTAGCCAATTCACTTTTCCCTAGTTTGATTGAGGAATAATTTACTTACAATACAGTTTACCTATTTTAATTGTAACATTTAGTAAGCTTTGGAATTTACATACAGTCATGTATCTGTGACCATGATCAAGATATAGAACACTGTCAGAAGTTCCTCATGGCCTTTTGCAGTAAGTGCCTTCCTTCAATTCTCAATTCTAGGCAACCATCTATCTAGTTTCAGTCATTATAGTTTTACCTTTTCCAGAATTTAGTATTAGTAAAATAATACAGTAGATAGTCTTTTGTGTTTGACAAAATCTTCCATTTGTTTCAGTAATTACCTAGATTGCTGTGTTGTATTGTAAGTATATGTCTAGCTTTATGAGATAGTGTCAAATTGTTTTCTATATGGATCAAGATTAGCTTTTCAAAAATATGGAATTACAATGATTACAGCAGTATTTGTAAACAAAACTAACCTTTCTCCATTTCATCATATTAAAATTCGTGGGTCTACATCTGGACTGTCTCTGATTTATGTGTCTGCATTTTTTTTTATCAGCAGTACATCATCTTAATTACTGTAGTATTGAAATTGGGTATTGTGAATTCTTCAACATTGCTATTATTATTATTATTCTTTCTCAAAATTCTTTTGGCTAGTCTTAGTCTATTGTCTTTCCATCTAATTTTGGAATCAGCTGATAAATTTCTACAAAATTTTTGCTTGGATATTGATTGGAGAGAACTGACATCTTAACAATATTGAGTCCACCAATCCATGAACACAGTATATCTTTCTGTTTATTTAGTTATCTGTGATATTTTCTGATGATGTTTTCCAGTTTTCAGCATACAGATTTTGTACATGTTTTGATAGATTTATACCTAAGCATTTCTTACTTTGGTGCTATTGTAAATAGTGCTCCATGTTAAAATTTGATTTCCAATTGTTCATACTAATTATAAAACATTTGAAATCAAATTTTGTAGTATTTAAAGCTATAATTAACTTTATAGAATAGAATTTTATAGTATAGTATGTAGAACTATAATTAATTTTTTTTTAAATTTTTTATTGGATTATAGGTTTTGGGGTACATGAGCAGAGCATGCAAGACAGTTGCGTAGGTACACACATAGCAGTGTGCTTTCTTTTCTTCTCCCCTTCACCCACATTTGGCTTTTCTCCCCAGGCTATCCCTCCCCACCTCCCCCTCCCACTGGCCCTCCCCTTTTCCCCCCAATAGACCCCAGTGTTTAGTACTCCCCTTTCTGTGTCCATGTGTTCTCATTTTTCATCACCCGCCTATGAGTGAGAATATGCGGTGTTTCATTTTCTGTTCTTGTGTCAGTTTGCTGAGGATGATGTTCTCCAGATTCATCCATGTCCCTACAAACGACACAAACTCATCTTTTGTGATTGCTGCATAATATTCCATGGTGTGTATGTGCCACATTTTTCCAATCCAGTCTATTATCAATGAGCATTTGGGTTGATTCCAGGTCTTTGCTATTGTAAACAGTGCTGCAATGAACATTCGTGTACATGTGTCCTTATAGTAGAACGATTTATAGTCTTTTGGATATATACCCAGTAATGGGATTGCTGGGTCAAATGGAATTTCTATTTCTAAGGCCTTGAGGAATCGCCACACTGTCTTCCACAATGGTTGAACTAATTTACACTCCCACCAACAGTGTAAAAGTGTTCCTATTTCTCCACATCCTCTCCAGCATCTGTTGTCTCCAGATTTTTTAATGATCGCCATTCTAACTGGTGTGAGATGGTATCTCAATGTGGTTTTTATTTGCATCTCTCTGATGACCAGTGACGATGAGCATTTTTTCATATGATTGTTGGCCTCATATATGTCTTCTTTCGTAAAGTATCTGTTCATATCCTTTGCCCACTTTTGAATGGGCTTGTTTGTTTTTTTCCTGTAAATCTGTTTGAGTTCTTTGTAAATTCTGGATATCAGCCCTTTGTCAGATGGGTAAACTGCAAAAATTTTTTCCCATTCTGTTGGTTGCCGATCCACTCTAGTGACTGTTTCTTTTGCCATGCAGAAGCTGTGGAGTTTTATTAGGTTCAATTTGTCTATTTTGGCTTTTGTTTCCAATGCTTTTGGTGTTTTGTTCATGAAGTCCTTGCCTACTCCTATGTCCTGGATAGTTTTGCCTAGATTTTCTTCTAGGGTTTTTATGGTGCCAGGTCTTATGTTTAAGCCTTTGATCCATCGGGAGTTAATTTTAGTGTAAGGTGTCAGGAAGGGGTCCAGTTTCTGCTTTCTGCACATGGCTAGCCAGTTTTCCCAACACCATTTGTTAAAGAAAGAATCCTTTCCCCCTTGCTTGTTTTTGTCAGGTTTATCAAAGATTGTATAGTTGTATGTATGATGTGTTGCCTCCGGTGCCTCTGTTTTGTTCCATTGGTCTATATCTCTGTTTTGGTACCAGTACCATGCTGTTTTGATTACTGTAGCCTTGTAGTATAGTTTGAAATCCGGTAGTGTGATGCCCCCCGCTGTGTTCTTTTTGCTTAGAATTGACTTGGCTATGCGGGCTCTCTTTTGGTTCCATATGAAGTTCATGGTGGTTTTTTCCAGTTCTGTGAAGAAAGTCAATGGTAGCTTGATGGGGATAGCGTTGATTCTGTAAATTACTTTGGGCAGTATAGCCATTTTCGCGATATTAATTCTTCCTAACCATGAACATGGAATGTTTCTCCATCTGTTTGTGTCCTCTCTGATTTCGTTGAGCAGTGGTTTGTAGTTCTCCTTGACGAGGTCTCTTACGTTCCTTGTGAGTTGTATTCCAAGGTATTTTATTCTTTTTGTAGCAATTGCGAATGGCAGTTCGCTCTTGATTTGGCTTTCTTTAAGTCTGTTATTGGTGTAGACGAATGCTTGTGATTTTTGCACATTGATTTTATATCCTGAGACTTTGCTGAACTTGCTTATCAGTTTCAGGAGTTTTTGGGCTGAGGCAATGGGGTCTTCTAGGCATACTATCATGTCGTCTGCAAATAGAGACAATTTGGCTTCCACCTTTCCTATTTGAATACCCTTTAGTTCTTTTTCTTGCCTGATTGCTCTGGCTAGAACTTCCAGTACTATATTGAATAGGAGTGGTGAAAGAGGGCATCCTTGTCTAGTGCCAGATTTCAAAGGGAATGCTTCCAGTTTTTGCCCATTCAGTATGATATTGGCTGTTGGTTTGTCATAAATAGCTTTTATTACTTTGAGATACGTTCCATCGATACCGAGTTTATTGAGGGTTTTTAGCATAAAGGGCTGTTGAATTTTGTCAAATGCCTTCTCTGCGTCAATTGAGATAATCATGTGGTTTTTGTTTTTGGTTCTGTTTATGTAATGAATTACGTTGATAGACTTGCGTATGTTGAACCAGCCTTGCATCCCCGGGATGAATCCTACTTGATCATGATGAATAAGTTTTTTGATTTGCTGTTGCAATCGGCTTGCCAATATTTTATTGAAGATTTTTGCATCTATGTTTATCATGGATATTGGCCTGAAGTTTTCTTTTCTTGTTGGGTCTCTGCCGGGTTTTGGTATCAGAATGATGTTGGTCTCAAAATGATTTGGGAAGGATTCCCTCTTTTTGGATTGTTTGAAATAGTTTTAGAAGAAATGGTGCCAGCTCTTCCTTGTGTGTCTGGTAGAATTCGGCTGTGAACCCGTCTGGACCTGGGCTTTTTTTGTGTGGTAGGCTCTTAATTGCTGCCTCAAATTCAGACCTTGTTATTGGTCTATTCATAGTTTCAGCTTCCTCCTGGTTTAGGCTTGGGAGGACACAGGAATCCAGGAATTTGTCCATTTCTTCCAGGTTTACTAGTTTATGCGCATAGAGTTGTTTGTAATATTCTCTGATGATGGTTTGAATTTCTGTGGAATCTGTGGTGATTTCCCCTTTATCATTTTTTATTGCATCTATTTGGTTGTTCTCTCTTTTCTTTTTAATCAATCTGGCTAGTGGTCTGTCTATTTTGTTGATCTTTTCAAAAAACCAGCTCTTGGATTTATTGATTTTTTGAAGAGTTTTTTGTGTCTCAATGTCTTTCAGCTCAGCTCTGATCTTAGTTATTTCTTGTCTTCTGCTGGGTTTTGAGTTTTTTTGATCTTGCTCCTCTAGCTCTTTCAATTTTGATGATAGGGTGTCAATTTTGGATCTCTCCATTCTCCTCATATGGGCACTTATTGCTATCTACTTTCCTCTAGAGACTGCTTTAAATGTGTCCCAGAGGTTCTGGCACGTTGTGTCTTCGTTCTCATTGGTTTCGAAGAACTTCTTTATTTCTGCCTTCATTTCGTTGTTTACCCAGTCAACATTCAAGAGCCAGTTGTTCAGTTTCCATGAAGCTGTGTGGTTCTGGGTCTGTTTCTGAATTCTGAGTTCTAACTTGATTGCACTATGGTCTGAGAGGCTGTTTGTTATGATTTCAGTTGTTTTGCATTTGTTGGGCAGTGCTTTACTTCCAATTATGTGGTCAATTTTAGAGTAGGTGTGATGTGGTGCTGAGAAGAATGTGTATTCTGTGGATTTGGGGTGGAGAGTTCTGTAAATGTCTATCAGGTTTGCTTGCTCCAGGTCTGAGTTCAAGCCCTGGATATCCTTGTTGATTTTTTGTCTGGTAGATCTGTCTAGTATTGACAGTGGAGTGTTAAAGTCTCCCACTATTATTGTGTGGGAGTCTAAGTCCTTTTGTAAGTCCTTAAGAACTTGCCTTATGTATCTGGGTGCTCCTGCATTGGGTCCATATATGTTTAGGATCGTTAGCTCTTCTTGTTGTATCGATCCTTTTACCATTATGTAATGGCCTTCTTTGTCTCTTTTGATCTTTGTTGCTTTAAAGTCTATTTTATCAGAGATGAGAATTGCAACTCCTGCTTTTTTTTGCTTTCCATTAGCTTGGTAAATCTTCCTCCATCCCTTTATTTTGAGCCTTTGTGTATCCTTGCATGTGAGATGGGTTTCCTGGATACAGCACACTGATGGGTTTTGTATTTTTATCCAATTTGCCAGTCTGTGTCTTTTGATTGGTGCATTCAGTCCATTTACATTTAGGGTTAATATTGTTATGTGTGAATTTGACACTGCCATTTTGATGCTAAGTGTCTGTTTTGCCCGTTAGTTGTTGTAGATTCTTCATTATGTTGATGCTTTTTAGCATTCAGTGTGATTTTGGAATGGCTGGTACTGGTTGATCCTTTCTATGTGTAGTGCCTCTTTTAGGAGCTCTTGTAAAGCAGGCCTGGTGGTGACAAAATCTCTGAGTACTTGCTTGTTCGCAAAGGATTTTATTTTTCCTTCACTTCTGAATCTCAGTTTGGCTGGTATGAAATTCTGGGTTGAAAGTTCTTTTCTTTAAGGATGTTGAATATAGGCCCCCACTCTCTTCTTGCTTGTAGTGTTTCTGCCAAGAGATCTGCTGTGAGTCTGATGGGCTTCCCTTTGTGGGTGACCCGACCTTTCTCTCTGGCTGCCCTTAGTATTCTCTTCTTTATTTCAACCCTTTTGAATCTGACGATTATGTGCCTTGGGGTTGCTCTTCTTGCGGAATATCTTTGTGGTGTTCTCTGAATTTCCTGCAATTGAGTGTTGGCCTGTCTTGCTAGGTGGGGGAAATTTTCCTGGATGATGTTTTGAAGAGTATTTTCCAGCTTGGATTCATTCTCTTCGTCCTTTTCTGGTACACCTATCAAACGTAGGTTAGGTCTTTTCACATAGTTCCACATTTCTTGGAGACTTTGTTCATTCCTTTTTGCGTTTTTTTCTCTAATCTTGGTTTCTCGTTTTATTTCATTGAGTTGGTCTTCGACTTCAGATATTCTTTCTTCTGCTTGGTCAATTCGGCTATTGAAACTTGTGCATGCTTTGCGAAGTTCTCGTATTGTGTTTCTCAGCTCCTTTAATTCATTCATATTCCTCTCTAAGTTATCCATTCTTGTTATCAATTCCTCGAATCTTTTTTCAAATCTTTTCTCAAGGTTCTTAGTTTCTTTGCATTGATTTAATACATGATCTTTTAGCTCACCAAAGTTTCTCATTATCCATCTTCTGAAGTCTAATTCCGTCATTTCATCGCAGTCATTCTCCGTCCAGCTTTGTTCCCTTGCTGGTGAGGAGTTTTGGTCCTTTCTAGGAGGCGAGGTGTTCTGGTTTCGGGTGTTTTCCTCCTTTTTGCGCTGGTTTCTTCCCATCTTTGTGGATTTGTCCGCTGGTCGTCTGCGTAGTTGCTGACTTTTAATTGGGTCTCTGAGTGGACACCCTGAATGTTGATGATGAAGTATTTCTGTTGCTTGGTTTTCCTTCTACCAGTCTAGCCCCTTCGCTGTATGACTGCTGAGGTTTGCTCCAGACCCTGCTTGTCTGGGGTGCACCTCTGGCAGCTGTGGCACAGCGAGGGATGCTACCAGTTTCTTTTTCTGCTATGTTTGTCCCAGGATGGTGCCTGCCTAATGTCAGTCTTTTGGATATAGAGGGGTCAGGGAGCTGCTTGAGGAGACCGTTTGTACTTTATAGGGGTTTAATTGCTGAGCTGTGAGCTGTGTTGTTCATTCAGGGCTGTTAGGCTGCTATGTTTGATTCTGCTGCAACAGAGCTCATTAAAAAAACCCTTTTTTTTCTCAAATGCTCTGTGTTGAGGGGTTTGGGCTTTATTTTTGGATGTCCGTTGAGGTCCTGCCCAGCTAGGATGCAGACTAGCCACTGTTTGGCTGCCGAGGCTCCGCCCTGCTGTTGTGAGGCTCACCCTGGCTGAGCTGTTCTGCTGTTCTCCGCCACGACCTGCGGTGGAGTCTCTCTGTTGCAGCGTTTTGCCTCGGCAAAGGCTGGGTGCGTCAGCAGTGGGCGTGTATCTCAGTACGGACGGGTTGCCTCGGCAACAGCTGGCTGCATCAGCAATGGGCGTGTATCTCAGTTGGGGCGGGTTGCCTCGGTAATGGTGGCCGCCCCTCCCCCTCAGAGCGTCTCGGGCCGTCTGCACGGGGCTTGTTTGAAATCGCGGTTTTGTTCATCCCACTGGGCCAATCCTAACGCTCTGTTCCTGCAATCCCCTGGGCTGGCTCACTGTGCAAGTCTAGCTCAGTCTCAAGTCCAGCCCTCTCATGTCTCCGGTTGCCGGTTCAATGGGGCATCCGGACAAGTGCGCCCTGTGGGGAGCGCTGGGTAAGGCCGGCCGCCGCCACCCCGGCTGCCGGCTTCGCCAGGCGGAATATCTGCCTGGCGTCCCGCGTCTCCGCTTCACTTGGGAATTTCCCCGTTCCATGGGCAACAAAGATCAGTCTGGAAATGCAGCTCAGACTTGCCTCTCCGCAGACACAAGGAGAACGCCAATCCTGGGTTGTTCTCACAGCGCCATCTTTGGAAAACTATAATTAATTTTTGTATATTGACCTTGCATCCTAAAATTTTACTAAACTCACCAACTAGTTTCATTAATTTTTTGAAGAGTCTTTGGTATTTTCTAAGTATAAATCATGTTATCTATGAAGATAATGTTTTATTTCTTCATTTCCAAGATTGTTTATTGAATGATTGACCTCATTATACAAGGCGGAACCTGCTTCAGTATAATTATATAGTGGTGACAGTGGAAATGGCTGTCTAGTTTCTGACATTAAGAGGAAAGCATTTAATTTTTTAATCACTAAATATAATGTTCAATGTAGGGTTTTTTGAGATGCCCTTTATTAGTTTGAAGAAGTTCCATTATTCACCTTCTGTTCTAAGGTGAATGAGAATCCAATGTTTTAGTCTTCCTTTTTGATAAACTCCACAAACTAGACATTATTATTAGTAGGACTTTTAGAGAAATTATTTATTTAGACTTACATGCATGTTTATCATCTTGTTTGCTCATCCTTCTTCTGGTGTTTCAAAATAATTCACTAGTATTTTTTTTTCTTCCTGAAGCATGTCCTTTAGAAGTGCCTTTGGTAGGCCTATGTGTGTGCCAAATTTCTTAAGTTTTATTTATCCAAAGATATCTTTATTTCACCCTCATCTTGCAACGTAGTATTGGTGATTGAGTGCACAGTTCTAAACTGAAATTATTTTAATTGATCACTTTTAAGATACAATAAAATCCCCTCATAATAAGATTACGGAGGATGAATATTTTTAACTTGGTAAAAAGAAGAGTGGGCTTATTGTGATAATTAAATAAATGAGTTACCTGAGCCTGTCTAGCTGATTGATGAGAATTTCCAGTGGTCTGGTTCTATAATCAAAATATTTGCTCATCCTGGTTGTGATTTGGCATCACATGGTTGTGGTGGTGGCTTTCTGCTCCAAAATAAATGTCAAAGGGTGCCAGTTCTGGATCCTGTCTCACTGGCTAGGACTTCCAGAACAGTGGCAGCAATTGTAGTGATCTGATATTTATCTGGGGCTCATTTAGTGGGTCTAATCAAAAGAGATTGGGCAATAATAATACTGGAAATAAAAGAGTCATCTTCTGGCTCCCTGTTTCTGGGGATAGAGTTCCAGCTTTTCCTTCCAAACCTCACTATGTCCCCTACCCTACCCTTTCAGAAGATAGAAGTTTATCCCATCCAGTTTGAGAATAGAACTAGACAGAAGGCTGCCAATCATTAGTGAGTCATTAATAATCAAGCATGATGGATCCAAATTTTAATTATTATGGGGTTTATTATCATCAAATTCTGCTAATTATTTGCCATCTTATTGGCTTTCATTGTAGCTATTAAAACCCCTACTTTGATTGCTTCTTTGTAGGTGATCTGTCTTTTTTTCCCTCTTGCCTCCTTTAAAGATCTCTTTTTTCTTTGGTGTTTTGCCATATATGACAGCTTTAGGAATATATTAAAAAATTTATCCTCTTTGTGTTGCATTGCACTTCTTGAACTTACACATTTGTGTCTTTCCTAAACTCTGAAAAATTCTAGGGAATTAACTTTTTTAATGTTGCTTCTCAATTTTTCAAATCTATCCTTGAAATCTGATTTCTAATGTCAGATCTTTTCAGTCTAGCATCTGTGCAGTTTAACCATTCTCTCTTCATTCTGAATAATTTTCTCAGATATGTTATAGTTTACTAATTATCTGTTTCTAATCTGCCATTTGACCTATTAATGAGTATTTTCATTTCAACAAACATATATTTAATTTCTAAAGCTTCATTTGATTATTTGTCACATTTGCCTGGTCATTCCTGATGGTCTCTTGTTGATGACTCATTGTTGTGATTCTGTCCCTTATGTCTATTTCTTTCTAAATAGATTTTCTATATTTCACAGCTGATAAAATTTTAATATCTGAATTTCTTGGAGGTCTAAATATTTGTTACATCTTCTAATATTACACTCACAATGAGTTGCTTCCTTTATGTCTGGTGATTTTTTGTGGTGAATTAACATTTTCTTAATCTTAACCTGGGAATCTAGTGGGCTCAAATAGGAAATTTTTCTTGAAGAAGATCTGTGTTTGAATCTGGTAGGACTATTGGGGTGCTACTAGTCCACTTTTAGCCTCTTTCAGTTTTTAGCTTAGCACAGAGGTCTCAAATTTAGCTCTTCCATACTGCTGTTGATGTAAGCCTTGTTTTCTGAATGAAATTCCCTGGGCATTTTCTCATCTTAACCTTTTTATTTTTATATTTTTTATTTTTTGAGACAGAGTTTCACTCTGTCAGCCAGGCTGGAGTGCAGCGGCATGATGTTGGCTCACTGCTCCCTCCACCTCCTGGGTTTAAGCGATTCTCCTGCCTCAGTCTCCCAAGTAGCTGGGACTACAGGCACCCACCACCATGCCCGGCTAATTTTTGTATTTTTAGTAGAGATGGGGTTTCACTATATTGGCTAGGCTGTTCTTGAACTCCTGACCTTGTGATCTGCCTGCCTCAGCCTCCCAAAGTGCTGAAATTACAGGTGTGAGCCACCATGCCCAGCCTCTTTTTATTCTTAATTGCTTACTATCACAAGGTTTCATTTATTTGTGGGGCAGAGATATGGAGGGTGAGATGTCAGCAGGAGACATGGATGGAAATTTCTCCTACTTCCTTCAAGTTCAGTAATGCATAGATAAGCTTTTGTTTTGTTTTGTTTTTCAGAATCTGGTTGTTGTATAGTGGAAGGGTGTTGCAGGGCATCTAGCTCAGAATTTTGTTGAAGGAGAAAATTTCTTTTAACTTACTTAAAAAAAAAGATTTAGCAAGAGCGAAACTCTGTCTCAAAAAAAAAAAAAAGATCAGTTGACCATACACACATGTAAGTTTATTTCTGGATGTCCATTTTATTCCAAAACAATTGGAATTATTAACTGCTTACATGTTTCAGGTATGATCCTAAGCATGAACTCATTTGTATCTCACAATAACTGTGAAGTGGGCACTATTCTCATTGCATTTGACAGATGAAGTGGCCAAGACACAGAGTGTTTTGCCCAGGGCCACATAAGTAACTAGTAAGTGGCAGTACCAGTGTAAGAATTTAGGTTGACTAACTTGAGAGCTTGAGATCTTAGCCATGCATGCTGTAAACAAAAGTCAGAAATCAAAACTTCAGAATTTCACTGAAGAGTTCACTTTAAGCAAACTGGGTGACGGTCAGATTAGACACGAAGGGCTTGAAAAGCACAACAGGGAGGGACTTCCTCACCATCTTGCTTTCTGTGGAGTAGCGGCAATGGACCTGCCTTTTTTGGTTGAAACTTCTATAACCCCCCCAAGTTGATAATTTGCACTGGCTGTAAGTCAAATTTGTACTTAGTTCCTGGGGCAGTGCTGAGTGGTGCAAGCAAGGGTCGGGCCCACTGCTAGAGCCTCACGCCGCTTTCCGCACAGAACCTGGGAGTGGGAAAGCATCCGCACCAGGACGGGATGTGGAAACGCTCGCGGGAAGATGCGTCATTGCCTCAGTAACCGCATGACAGTTGCCAAAGATGGTGGGGCGAGGTCTTGGTCTCACGGTCAATTCAACTCCAGGGAGTGTCTGGGCTCCAGCGACTAGGACGTCTAACCTCCTCTATCTTCAGGTCCGAAATTCTCTGCTTTTTTTACAGAGAAGCAGCGTTCCAGGGATTCTGCTCCTGCCACCCGTTCAGCAACCCTCTACACCTGGACCCGGCCTCCTCCCTTTGGAGAAAGAATGTAAGTAAGAAATTCGGCATTTGCCATTGATAATAGACTGGATTGGAAAAATGTGGCACATATACACCATGGAATATTATGCAGCAATCAGAAATGATGAGTTCGTGTCGTTTGTAGGGACATGGATGAATCTGGAGAACATCATCCTCAGCAAACTGACACAAGAACAGAAAATGAAACACCGCATATTCTCACTCATAGGTGGGTGATGAAAAATGAGAACACATGGACACAGAAAGGGGAGTACTAAACACTGGGGTCTATTGGGGGGAAAAGGGGAGGGCCAGTAGGAGGGGGAGGTGGGGAGGGATAGCCTGGGGAGAAATGCCAAATGTGGGTGAAGGGGAGAAGAAAAGCAAAGCACACTGCCATGTGTGTACCTACGCAACTGTCTCGCATGCTCTGCTCATGTACCCCAAAACCTATAATCAAATAAAAAATTAAAAAAAAAAAAAAAAGAAATTCGGCATTTGAGCTTTCCTTCTTTCTTTCATCTAAATGAGGCTGCTTACAAGTACTTATTCTGAAGACTGGCTGGATCTTCAGGACCACTCTGCCGCATTCCCTTCTCATCTCATTCACTCGCCGTTTATCCTTTCTCTTTCACCTGAGTAGTTCACCTTCGTCTTAGAAGATATTTGAAGTGGGCGAAAATATAGCCCAAGTAAACAGCAATATGCTTTTGGAAGTTATTTGAGTAGGAGGAATTGCCACAAATAGTTCAGTTTCAAGTTTAGGTTATTTCGCTTAGTAGCAAGTCCATAGAGTTTACCTTATGTAAATTTCCTTTATGTTGGTTTCTAAATTAAAGCATGCTTCCTAGTGCAATCAGAATTACTGTTTTCGTTCAGATTTTCCTTATCTGGTCTCTAATTACAAGTACCTTGACAATCTTTCATTCTTGGCCCATTCCACTCATCATCCCTTAAGTTTTCGCACAGCAGCCAATGCAATCTTTAAATTTGATAATGTAATTCCTTTGCTTAAAACTCTACAGTGGTTTCCTGTTGCACTTTAAAAGCTCCTCCTGCCCCTCTTTTACTTGATCTTATTTCTGCTCCCATTTTCCCCCCTAAAACTCTCCAGCTTAACTGACCTTTCAGTCTGAAAACTCTTTCAGGTTTTTTTCTGTCTCAGGAAAAAGACAGTTCACACACACCTTCAACCTGTATTGTGAGTGGCCTTCCTTGAACATGCTAAGTAGTCTCCCTTGTTGGTCTTCTTCATCATCTTACTGATTTTTCTTTTTAGTTAGCATAATTTGTTGCAATAAATTCATTTGTTGATTTCCTTTTTGTCTGTCTTTTCCACTGGACTGTAAGTTCCAAGGGCAGAGACCATGTCAGTTTTATTTGCCATCGTGCATACCCTTATAAAAAAGTGTCTTTAAACAACTCCCTGTCTTTTTAATTTAATATAAAATAACTAGTTTAAAATTTGTAAATAATTGGGAGTTTGTATCAGTGGGTTAAACTAGAGTTATTGTATGATCTATGTATGATGTGTATTTAAAATTAAAGCATATTTGAAATTAAAACTGAAGACTATTATGTTTAAATGAACTATACACCAATTTACCACAGCAAGTAGGAGGATAATCATATCTTCTTCTCTCTGATCAAATGGGACTATTATCCCAGTTCACAAATGTACTTAAGCAACTTCATCTGTTGTCTATATAATTATTTGAGAGAATATTTTGCACCTGGCTCTGGTGCATCGTTAGGGATACAGTACTGCTTAAAATAAGAAATATACAGGGACTATTATTCTAGCATGAGTTGTTTTATAAAGCGAGATTGCTTGGTGGCCAGTTGTTACTTGTTCTGTTGTCTGTTCTCTGACTTGTGCACATGTGATGCATATGGAGTAACTCTACACTACCTGAATCTTCTAGAGTACTTTTGTGTCAGGTAGAAGAGTAAAAGGTCTGGCCATCCCTATAAGCAAGAATATGAGATTATAACAGTATGGTATCTATTTTGCCACTGGTTGTCTTGGCATTAATCATTAGAACGCTGCTTCCCAGGGACCTGAATCCAAAACCTTTTGCATTTCTTCTCCTGTTAGAGGAAATAATCACTATTTGAGAGGACAGACTAAGGAAGATGCTAATCACTCAACTGGATAGGTTTTTCAAGCTTCATTCCTGTATTATAATACCAATAGCTAAACAATAAGATTACAAGATAACTGGTAGGACAAGCCCCCTCATAATCCTAGTTACATTGGATTTACTGATTAATTTGCAGATAACGGACTGATTTATGTTATTGAATCTTCCACGAATGTGATACCTCTCCATTTACAGTTTTTTTAAACTTTAATAGTGTTTTGTTTTACTACGTTAAATTCTTGCATATATAATTTGCTTCAAGGTGCTGAATAGTTTTTGTCCCTATAAAATAAGTGGACTTTTTTCTATTGTATTTTCTAATTGGTTATAAATGTATGATTTATAGATGTTGGTGCTACCTCTGTATTTACATACACATACAGATCTTCAGTCCTGCTGGACTCTCTTATTTATTCTATGAAGTCCCTTGGGTTTTAGATGAAGACAGTTATATGCAAATTATGATCATTTTCTCCCTTGATAATTCTTCTGCATTCTCTCTTTTTCTCTGTTTAGTACTTCCCATGTGATATGGAATAGAAAAAGTGATGGTGAGCTTCTTTACCTTGTTTATGATTTTGAGAAGCCCACTTTTAATTAAAACCACTCTAGGGTTTTGGTAGATTCTTCTTTTATGTTTAAAGTTCTTACCCTTAATTCCTAATTTGAATGAGTGTTAAATGTATCAAAACTTGTTTTTTCCCAAATTAATTCAGGTGGTGGTATGTCCTTTTTCCCTCTTTTAATGCTTTAACATACTGAACTTCAAAGACAGCATTCTTGTTTTCCTTTAAAGACTGCTAAATTTGATTGGTATAATTTTTTATGTAGGTTTTTGCATCTATGAACAAAAGTGAAATGGGTGTTACACTTTTTTTCTAGTTCTTGTCCTTTCTGTTTTTGATATCAATATTATTCTGGCTAGATGAAATAAACCAAATAGTTTTCTTGTTTGTTTTTTTTTTCTTCTAAGCTTTTTATAATTAGAGATTTTTTTTTGCCCTTTGATTAAAATTGTGAAAATGTGTCAGTCTAGCATTGTTTTGTCAAGGAGACTCTTTTAGTCTATGAATTTAGCTTCTTTAAGGATTACTTATCTATTGAGATGTTCTATTTCTAGGATAATTTTTGGTTCTAGAAAAGTGTGCATGTGTGTTTTTAAAATATATTAGCATAAACTGACTCTATGGTTGTATGCTTGAAATCCTGACTATATATATAACCATGGATAGCTTTCCAACATTGTTTATTTTTGTCCTTTTCTATCAAGGTTCCTGGGAGATTTATCTGTTTTATTGGTCTTTTCAGAGAACAAGCTTTGGTTTTTCTGGTAATCTGTGTTATTGTAAAATGTCATTAATCTTTATAGAAATAAAGAAAAAAAGATCTAACTGGGGTGGATTAATTTTTTTTTTTTAGTTTCTTGACCTCGTTTATTGTTTTCCTTTTTTTTTTTAACTTTTTATTGGATTATAGGTTTTGGGGTACATGAGCAGAGGATGCAAGACAGTTGCATAGGTACACACATGGCAGTGTGCTTTGCTTTTCTTCTCCCCTTCACCCACATTTGGCATTTCTCCCCAGGCTATCCCTCCCCACCCCCCCTCCCACTGGCCCTCCCCTTTTCCCCCCAATAGACCCCAGTGTTTAGTACTCCCCTCTCTGTGTCTATGTGTTCTCATTTTTCATCACCCACCTATGAGTGAGAATATGCGGTGTTTCATTTTCTGTTCTTGTGTCAGTTTGCTGAGGATGATGTTCTCCAGATTCATCCATGTCCCTACAAACGACACAAACTCATCATTTTTGATTGCTGCATAATATTCCATGGTGTATATGTGCCACATTTTTCCAATCCAGTCTATTATCAATGGGCATTTGGGTTGATTCCAGGTCTTTGCTATTGTAAACAGTGCTGCAATGAACATTCCTATGCATGTGTCCTTATAGTAGAACGATTTATAGTCTTTTGGATATATACCCAGTAATGGGATTGCTGGGTCAAATGGAATTTCTATTTCTAAGGCCTTGAGGAATCGCCACACTGTCTTCCACAATGGTTGAACTAATTTACACTCCCACCAACAGTGTAAAAGTGTTCCTATTTCTCCACATCCTCTCCAGCATCTGTTGTCTCCAGATTTTTTAATGATCGCCATTCTGATTGGTGTGAGATGGTATCTCAATGTGGTTTTGATTCGCATCTCTCTGATGACCAGTGACGATGAGCATTTTTTCATATGATTGTTGGCCTCATATATGTCTTCTTTCGTAAAGTATCTGTTCATATCCTTTGCCCACTTTTGAATGGGCTTGTTTGTTTTTTTCCTGTAAATCTGTTTGAGTTCTTTGTAAATTCTGGATATCAGCCCTTTGTCAGATGGGTAAACTGCAAAAATTTTTTCCCATTCTGTTGGTTGCCGATCCACTCTAGCGACTGTTTCTTTTGCCGTGCAGAAGCTGTGGAGTTTGATTAGGTCCCATTTGTCTATTTTGGCTTTTGTCGCCATTGCTTTTGGTGTTTTGTTCATGAAGTCCTTGCCTACTCCTATGTCCTGGATAGTTTTGCCTAGATTTCCTTCTAGGGTTTTTTATGGTGCCAGGTCTTACGTTTCAGTCTTTAGTCCATCTGGAGTTAATTTTAGTGTAAGGTGTCAGGAAGGGGTCCAGTTTCTGCTTTCTGCACATGGCTAGCCAATTTTCCCAACATCATTTGTTAAACAGGGAATCCTTTCCCCATTGCTTGTTTTTGTCAGGTTTACCAAAGATTGTATGGTTGTAGATATGTTGTGTTGCCCCCGGTGCCTCTGTTCTGTTCCATTGGTCTATATCTCTGTTTTGGTAGCAGTACCATGCTGTTTTGATTACTGTAGCCTTGTAGTATAGTTTGGAATCCGGTAGTGTGATGCCCCCCGCTGTGTTCTTTTTGCTTAGAATTGACTTGGCTATGCGGGCTCTCTTTTGGTTCCATATGAAGTTCATGGTGGTTTTTTCCAGTTCTGTGAAGAAAGTCAATGGTAGCTTGATGGGGATAGCATTGTTTCTGTAAATTACTTTGGGCAGTATAGCCATTTTCACAATATTATTTTTTCCTAACCATGAACATGGAATGTTTCTTCGTCTGTTTGTGTCCTCTCTGATTTCGTTGAGCAGTGGTTTGTAGTTCTCGTTGAAGAGGTCCCTTACGTTCCTTGTGAGTTGTATTCCAAGGTATTTTATTCTTTTTGTAGCAATTGTGAATGGCAGTTCATTCTTGATTTGGCTTTCTTTAAGTCTGTTATTGGTGTAGGCGAATGTTTGTGATTTTTGCACATTGATTTTATATCCTGAGACTTTGCTGAAGTTGCTTATCAGTTTCAGCAGTTTCTGGGCTGAGGCGATGGGGTCTTCTAGGTATACTATCATGTCGTCTGCAAATAGAGACAATTTGGCTTCCACCTTTTCTATTTGAATACCCTTTATTTCATTTTCTTGCCTGATTGCTCTGGCTAGAACTTCCAGTACTATATAGAATAGGAGTGGTGAAAGAGAGCATCCTTGTCTAGTGCCAGATTTCAAAGGGAATGCTTCCAGTTTTTGCCCATTCAGTATGATATTGGCTGTTGGTTTGTCATAAATAGCTTTTATTACTTTGAGATACGTTCCATCGATACCGAGTTTATTGAGGGTTTTTAGCATAAAGGGCTGTTGAATTTTGTCAAATGCCTTCTCTGCGTCAATTGAGATAATCATGTGGTTTTTGTTTTTGGTTCTGTTTATGTGGTGAATTACGTTGATAGACTTGCGTATGTTGAACCAGCCTTGCATCCCCGGGATGAATCCTACTTGATCATGATGAATAAGTTTTTTGATTTGCTGTTGCAATCGGCTTGCCAATATTTTATTGAAGATTTTTGCATCTATGTTCATCGTGGATATTGGCCTGAAGTTTTCTTTTCTTGTTGGGTCTCTGCCAGGTTTTGGTATCACAATGATGTTGGTCTCATAAAATGATTTGGGAAGGATTCCCTCTTTTTGGATTGTTTGAAATAGTTTTAGAAGGAATGGTACCAGTTCCTCTTTGTGTGTCTGGTAGCATTCGGCTGTGAATCCGTCTGGACCTGGGCTTTTTTTGAGTGGTAGGCTCTTAATTGCTGCCTCGACTTCTGACCTTGTTATTGGTCTATTCATAGTTTCAGCTTCCTCCTGGTTTAGGCTTGGGAGGACACAAGAGTCCAGGAATTTATCCATTTCTTCCAGGTTTACTAGTTTATGTGCATAGAGTTGTTTGTAATAT
This sequence comes from Callithrix jacchus, assembly GCF_049354715.1. Classification (NCBI taxonomy): domain Eukaryota; kingdom Metazoa; phylum Chordata; class Mammalia; order Primates; family Cebidae; genus Callithrix; species Callithrix jacchus. Next base: position 37,175,463 of record NC_133511.1, on the reverse strand, counting down.
TCTCTGATGATGGTTTGAATTTCTGTGGAATCTGTGGTGATTTCTCCTTTATCATTTTTTATTGCATCTATTTGATTCTTCTCGCTTTTATTTTTAATCAGTCTGGCTAGTGTTCTGTCTATTTTGTTGATCTTTTCAAAAAACCAACTCTTGGATTTATTGATTATTTGAAGGGTTTTTCGTGTCTCAATCTCCTTCAGTTCAGCTCTGATCTTAGTTATTTCCTGTCTTCTGCTGGGTTTTGAGTTTTTTTGATCTTGCTCCTCTAGCTCTTTCAATTTTGACAATAGGGTGTCAATTTTGGATCTCTCCATTCTCCTCATATGGGCACTTATTGCTATATACTTTCCTCTAGAGACTGCTTTAAATGTGTCCCAGAGGTTCTGGCATGTTGTGTCTTCGTTCTCATTGGTTTCGAAGAACTTCTGTATTTCTGTCTTCATTTCATTGTTTACCCAGTCAACATTCAGGAGCCAGTTGTTCAGTTTCCATGAAGCTGTGCGGTTCTGTGTTGGTTTCTGTATTCTGAGTTCTAACTTGATTGCACTATGGTCTGAGAGGCTGTTTGTTATGATTTTAGTTGTTTTGCATTTGTTGAGCAGTGCTTTACTTCTAATTATGTGGTCAATTTTAGAGTAGGTGTGATGTGGTGCTGAGAAGAATGTATATTCTGTGGATTTGGAGTGGAGAGTTCTGTAAATGTCTATCAGGTTTGCTTGTTCCAGGTCTGAGTTCAAGCTGTGGATATCCTTGTTAATTTTCTGTCTGGTTGATCTAATATTGACAGTGGAGTGGTAAAGTCTCCCATTATTATTGTGTGGGAGTCTAAGTCTCTTTGTAAGTCATTAAGAACTTGCCTTATGTATCTGGGTGCTCCTACATTGGGTCCATATATGTTCAGGATCGTTAGCTCTTCTTGTTGTATCGATCCTTTTACCATTATGTAATGTCCTTCTTTGTCTCTTTTGATCTTTGTTGCTTTAAAGTCTATTTTATCCGAGATGAGAATTGCAACTCCTGCTTTTTTTTGATCTCCATTTGCTTGGTAAATCTTTCTCCATCCCTTTATTTTGAGCCTTTGTGTATCCTTGCATGTGAGATGGGTTTCCTGGATACAGCACACTGATGGGTTTTGGATTTTTATCCAATTTGCCAGTCTGTGTCTTTTGATTGGTGCATTTAGTCCATTTACATTTAGGGTTAATATTGTTATGTGTGAATTTGATACTGCCATTTTGATGCTAAGTGGCTGTTTTGCCTGTTAGTTGTTGTAGATTCTTCATTATGTTGATGCTCTTTAGCATTTAGTGTGATTTTGGAATGGCTGTTACTGGTTGTTCCTTTCTATGTGTAGTGCCTCTTTTAGGAGCTCTTGTAATGCAGGCCTGGTGGTGACAAAATCTCTGAGTACTTGCTTGTTCGCAAAGGATTTTATTTTATTTTTTTCACTTCTGAAGCTCAGTTTGGCTGGATATAAAATTCTGGGTTGAAAGTTCTTTTTTTTAAGAATGTTGTATATTGGCCCCCACGCTCTTCTGGCTTGTAGTGTTTCTGCCGAGAGATCTGATGTGAGTCTGATGGGCTTCCCTTTGTGGGCGACCCGACCTTTCTCTCTGGCTGCCCTTACTATTTTGTCCTTTATTTCAACCTTGTTGAATCTGACGATTATGTGCCTTGGGGTTGCTCTTCTTGCGGAAAATCTTCGTGGTGTTCTCTGTATTTTCTGCATTTGAGTGTTGGCCTGTCTTGCTAGGTGGGGGAAATTTTCCTGGATGATGTCCTGAAGAGTATTTTCCAGCTTGGATTCATTCTCTTCGTCCCCTTCTGGTACACCTATCAAACGTAGGTTAGGTCTTTTCACATAGTCTCACATTTCTTGGAGACTTTGTTCATTCCTTTTTGTGCTTTTTTCTCTGATCTTGGTTTCTCATTTTATTTCATTGTGTTGGTCTTCGACTTCAGATATTCTTTCTTCTGCTTGGTCAATTTGGCTATTGAAACTTGTGCATGCTTTGCGAAGTTCTTGTATTGTGTTTTTCAGCTCCTTTAATTCATTCATATTCCTCTCTAAGTTATTCATTCTTGTTTTCATTTCCTCATATCTTTTTTCAAGTTCCTCAGTTTCTTTGCATTGATTTAATACATGATCTTTTAGCTCACAAAAGTTTCTCATTATCCATCTTCTGAAGTCTAATTCTGTCATTTCGTCACAGTCATTCTCCGTTCAGCTTTGTTCCCTTGCTGGTGAGGAGTTTTGTTGCTTTCTAGGAGGCGAGGTGTTCTGTTTTTGGGTGTTTTCCTCCTTTTTTCGCTGGTTTCTTCCTGTCTTTGTTGATTTATCCACTTGTCATCTGCGTAGTTGCTGACTTTTCGATTGGGTCTCTGAGTGGACACGCTGATTGTTGATGATGAAGTATTTCTGTTACTTGGTTTTTCTTCTACTAGTCTATCCCCTTCACTGTTCGACTGTTGAGGTCCACTCCAGGCCCTGCTTGTCTGGGGTGCAACTCTAGCAGCTGTGGCACAGTGAGGGATGCTACCAGTTTCTTTTTCTGCTATCTTTGTCCCAGGATGATGCCTGCCTAATGTCAGTCTTTTGGATATAGAGGGGTCAGGGAGCTGCTTGAGGAGACAGTCTGTACTTTAGAGGAGCTCAATTTCTGAGCTGTGAGCTCTTTTGTTCATTCAGGGCTGTTAGGCTGCTATGTTCGATTCTGCTGCAACAGATCTCATTTAAAAAACCCTTTTTTTTCAAATGCTCTGTGTTGGGGGGTTCAGGCTTTATTTTTGGATATCCGTTGAGGTGTCCTGCCCAGCTAGAAGGCAGACTAGCCACTGTTTGCCTGCCGAGGCTCCGCCCTTCTGTTTTCTGGTTCAGCCTGTTGCTGCAGGCTCTGCTGTTCTGCTGTGGTCTCTGCCATGCCCTGCAGCAGAGTCTCTGTGTTGTAGCAGGTTGCCTCGGCAACGGCAGGCTGCATCAGCAGTGGGCGTGTATCTCAGTAGGGACGGGTTGCCTCGGCAACAGCTGGCTGCGTCAGCAGTGGGCGTGTATCTCAGTTGGGGCAGGTTGCCTCAGTAATGGTGGATGCCCCTCCCCCACAGAGCGTTTCAGATCATGTGCACGGGTATTGTTTGAAATTGCAGTTTTTTTCATCCCACTGGGCTACCCCAAACGCTCTGTCCCTGCAATCTCCTGGGCTGGCCCACTGTCCAAGTCCCGTTCAGTCTCAAGTCCAGCCCTCTCAAGTCTCAGGTTGCCAGTTCAACAGGGCACCCGGACAAGCACGCCCTGTGGGGAGCGCTGGGTAGGGCTGGCCGCTGCCACCCCGGCTGCCGGCTTTGCCAGGCAGAGGTACTGCCTGGTGTCTCGCGTCTCCTTTATACTTGGGAATTTCCCCGTTCTGTCGGCAACTAAGATCAGTCTGGAAATGCAGCTCCAACTCACCTCTCCGCGGATTCAAGGAGAGCTCCAATCCTGGGTTGTTCTCACGGCGCCGTCCTTAGTCCTTCCCCCCTGTCATGTTATGATCTTATCATTGAGTATAAAAGCAGTCTTGTTTCATTTTGGATTCTTTCTTATGTTTATAAGAAAGTGTTTATATTTATGTTTCTTACGTTTATATGCTTTGAATTTCCAAGCATATAATAATTTTTGTACAGCTTTTAATCATTGACTTCCAGCACAATTCTATGATCAGAAACATGTTGCATGACTGGATTTCTCTGAAATATGCTGAGATTTGCTTGATGAACAAGATAATTGAGTTTAATTTTTGTAAATGTACCATGCATGCTTAAAATGAATGTTGCTCCACATTCCCTCATCTGCCATTCTCCGAGATACAGGATGATGGACGATGGCTCCATGGATGTGATGGAGATGCTTTACTGTTGGGACCTTCTGCATTCTTCTGATGTTTTGTCGCTTAGAATATAAATGGCAGGGAGGGGGCTGTGGAGCCTCCCACTCTGCTTGTGTGTGAGGTTCTTCCTGCCATCATTTGTTTCTTACATTTTGCAGCCAAGACTGTGAGAAATGCTGGGAGCTCAGGAAGAAAGGAGTCGCTCAGAAGCAGGGACGGGGAGCTGGTGGGAAAGGCCAGAAGTCAGGTCTGTGAAAGTTCCAGAGAGGACCTGTCCTTGGAGTCAAGTAGGGGGCCTGAGATGGGGGAGGGGCATTGGAGGACACAGGTGCTTTGTGGAATGTCCACTGTGAGGTACTGCATTCAGGGGCCAGGGATTGGTGGAGAGGGAGTATAAAGCCCTGGGGTTGCTTAGGCAGTGCCCAGACAGGAGAAGGTTTGGTGGAAACCGGAGCCCTGGTCTCCATCTAATTGCTCCTGAGCATCCTGATTTCTTGCCCCGCATATCCTGTTGCTTCCCTGATAGACTTTCTCCCTGACTTGTAGCTGAACCTCCTACTCTCACTTGAACACTTAGTTTACACCGGATCCTTTTCCAGACCGCTTTCTCCTCCCCCTCCACCAGGTGCCCAACAGCCCCCTTCCCCTCCCTCCCCTTACCTTTCATCCCCCTCCCCAACTCAGATCCCACCCTATCCCAATCCCCTTCCTTCCCCCAGCCCTAAGCCATCGTCATCTCTGTCCTGGTCACCTCATGGAACCCTGAGAAGACCAGGAGATGCAGGTGTGGTGGCTGCTCTTTTGGCTCTTCCTGCTGGAGTTTTCCAGCCATCAATCCACCCTTGTGAGTAGACGCTGGACCCTTGGGGTTTCTTCCTTGTTATTGGGCTGTCATGTGGCACATTACACAGTGCAGGCCTGTAATTTCAGCACTTTGGGGGTTAAGGTGGGCAGATCACCTGAGTCCAGGAGTTCAAGACTAGCCTGGGCATCATAGCCAAACCCCATCTCTACAAAAGATTCCAAAAAAGATGAGTCAGGCCTGGTGGCTCATGGCTGTAGTCTCAGCTACTGGAAAGGCTGAGGTGGGAGGTTCACTTGGGCCCAGGAGTTGGAGGTTGCAGTGAGCCGAGATCACCCACTGCACTCTTGTCTCAAACAAAAGGAACCAAAACAAAGTGAAATGTCATTTGAGTTTTGTGTCATCTGGCATCTGGTTTGATGAATTTTTAGGAAATTCTGTGTCATCCGTGTATTCTGTTCTGGGGGGCTGTCTCTAGGGAGTTTGTGTCCAGTCAGTGTGATGGGAGATGAGAAGCCCATCAAATGGAGAGGAAAGGGCTGTATCTGCTGGGAGGTTTGCAATGCAGAAGTCACTAGGAGTGACAGGACCAGGATGTGAATGACTGTATTGTCCTTTGTTTTGTAAAGTGTGTATGGTGCAGGTCATTGATTGACCCAAAGAAAGGGTCTTCAAGTCCAAAATATAAAGAAGTGACAGGTCTGGTGTAGTGGCTTACTCCTATAATTGGGAGGCTGAGACTGGTGGATTCCTTGAGGTCAGGAGTTCCAGACCAGCCTGACTGACATGGTGAAACCCTGTTTCTACTAAAAATATAGAAATTAGCTGGGCGTAGTGGCAGGTGCCTGTAATCCCAGCTACTCAAGAATGGCTTGAACCCAGGTGTCAGAGGTTGCAGCAAGCTGAGATTGCACCATTGCACTCCAGCCTGGGCAACTGAGTGGGACACTGCCTCAAAAAAAAATTTTTTTTTGGTTGGTAATTTTTCTTTCTTTGAGACAAAGTTTCTCTCTCGTCTCCTGGGCTGGAGTGCGATGGTGCAGTCTCAGCTCACTGAAACCTCTGCCTCCCTAGTTCAAGTGATTCTGCTGTCTCAGCCTCCTGAGTAGGTGGGATTCCAGGCCCTTGCCACCACACCTAGCTAATTTTTGTATTTTTAGTCAAGACAAGGTTTCACCATGTTGGCCAGGCTGGTCTGGAATTTCTGAACTCAGGTGATCCACTGGTTTCAGCATTCTCACAGTGCTAGGATTACAGGTGTAGGCCACTGTGCCTGGCCTTCTTGTGATTTTTTTTTAAAGATAATCAGTTATTATTAGTGTTAATGTAGTCTATGTGTGACCTAAGACAACTTTTCTTCTTTTAATATTGCCCAAGGAAGCCATAAAATTAGATATCCCTGCTTTACATCAAGAAAAAAACACACTGTACATTTGGAATGCCTAAAAACACTACCAGCCATGCAAAAAATGAGACTGGTAACTTCCAATCTGTTTTGAAGCAGTGGAATCCCCTGGTGATGTCTGAGGGGTGTGGTTTCCTCCTGGAGGAGGTTGATGGTTTCTAAAGATTATTATTATTTACTGAAATATTATGAATGTCATTGACCTTTTCATTATTTCAACTATTATTATTCAAGGCGATCAGGTTTCTACTTAATTATTTGTATCCTGGGCATGACCTTCTTGGTGTTCTGTAGATGCCTATCCCTATTGTGTTTCTGGGAGTTTCTACAGTTGGCCTTTTCCTCCAAAAAATCATCTTCTGTGGGAGTATACTAACTTCCTGTAGAGGTATACTTGTAATCACAAAGAAGAAATTATTTAAAACAATTTATGGTTCTGGACTTTGTTATGAATATTCAGTTTTACCAGAAACATCAGGGAAATGATTTATTGGCCTAAGAATTTTAAAAATATCTGCCATTTACATTATGAACATTAAATATGTTGATGTTTGTTTAATAGAATGTCAACAGAGCTTTGGGTAAAAAATAAGTTTTTTTGTGTGCTCTTTATCAGAAATGGAGTATGAAGTTTTGGCATTTAAATAGGAAATTCTGTGCAAACTTTTCTGCTTTATAATTCTACTGTATGGCTGGAAGGAAAGCTTTCACTGTCCTCTCTAATGGTTCACTGCAGAAATGAAGTAACAACAGACAGCTTAACAAGGGAAGAAAAGCATAGAACAGGCATAAACATGGGAGCCAGGCAAAAAATGAGACTATAAGAAGGGTCAGATGATTAAAGAGCACCCTCTTTTTAGGGGCAAGGGAGATAGATGGAGATAAGGGAAATTTAGAGGGGCAGCAAATGAATTTTAATGGAAATGAAAAAGTCCAAGGAACAAAGGGTTGGCCTGAGACAAAGTTCCTCTGAGATTGTAGGGATGAGGTGACAAACTGCAGGAAGGTGAAGGGCAGAGCTGCACTTCATCTCATGATGCAGAGAAAGCCCCAGAGAATCTGTTGGAACTGCCCTTCAGAGAATCAGTGAAAAGTATGTTTGGGCAGGGTAATTTCAAATGACACGATTGAAGTGCATGTTCCTGGTTGCAGATGGAGAGGGATCAGTATGTCCAAAGTCTGTACTTGATAGGAATTTGGCCACTAAGTTGTGCCATCATTTGAGCTTTCTTATCCATTGGGTAAATTGAGTGCTACATTTTTTCTTGCCTTTCATGACAGTAAAAATGTGGTTGTCTGGGGGCTGACCCTCCTTCTGAACAATGATCCAAGAAAAAAGCACTAATTTTATTCAAGGGAAGAGGAAGTATGCTTTATTTTTACAATCTAGATAATTACCCACTCTTTTGGACTGCCTTTCAAGATACATAGAAAACAGAAAATAGATGAGTTATGAAGATATCTAGGCACATTTAACAGTCTCTCCTTTTTTTTTTTTGAAAGAGAGTCTCACTCTCTGGATAAGGCTTGAGTGCAGTGGCATAATCTCAGCTCTGCCTTCCAGGTTCCAGTGAGTTTCCTGCCCCAGCCTCCCAAGTTGCTGGAATTATAGGCGTGCACCACCATTCCCGGCTAATTTTTGTATTTTTGGTGGAGACGGGATTTCACCATTTTTGCCAGGCAGGTCTTGAACTGTGAACTCAGGTGCTCCACCTTCCTCAGCCTCCAAAAGTGCTGGGATAACCGGTGTGAGCTACCATGCCCTGCCGCATTTAACAGTCTTTATCTCACTTAGTCCTAAACAGAGAATTGTTGATATAAACTGGGGGAAGTTTTCTTTTCTTTTCTTTTCTTTTTTTTTTGACAGAATCTGGCTCTGTCACCCAGTCTGGAGTATAATGGTGTGACCTTGGCTCACTGCAACCTCTACCTCCTGGCTTTAAGTGTTTCTCTGCCTCAGCCCCCCTGAGTAGCTGGAACTATAGGCGGTTGCCACCACACCCAGCTAATTTTAGTAAAAATACTAAAAATTTTTGTATTTTTAGTAAAGATGGGGTCTCACTGTGTTTGCCAGGCTTGTCTGAAACTTCCAATCTCAAGTGATCCACTCATCTTGGCCTTTCAAAGTGCTGGGATTACAAGCGTGAGCCACCATGCCTAGGGAGGGGAGATTTTTTAATGTTTCAGTTCTGATTTTAACTTCCAGGTAATACAAATTTCTGGGAGTTAAAATCAGAAAAAATGAATTCTACAAAGAACTTTAAAGATATTCTTTGAGGCTGGACGTGGTGGCTTTTTCAGATCGTCTCTCTGCAAGAAAGGGTAAGTTTGACAACTGGTTAAGTTTTGTTTGTTTGTTTTTCTTGCTCTTTGGCATAGTCTGCCAGGTCAGGATGTGGATGTATTTTTCTCCCCACAGCTCTGTGCTTGAGCCTTGGAGAGGGAGATGGCCGAGAGGAAGCCTTCCTACAAGCAGCACAGGTAGGTCATTGTAATGAATTTTTTTTTTCTTTTTGAGTGAGAATCTCACTCTTTCTCTCAGACTGGAGTGTAGTGGTGCAGTCTCAGCTCACTGCAACCTCCAATTCCTGGGTTCAAGCAATTCTCTGCCTTAGGCTCCCCAGTAGCTGGGATTACAAGCATGCACCACTACACCTGACTAGTTTTGTAATTTTAGTAGAGACAGAGTTTCTACATTGTTGGTCAGGCTGGTCTCAAACTCCCGACCTCAGGCGATCTGCCCACCTCAGCCTCCAAAAGTGCTGGGATCACAGGAGTGAGCCATGTGTCCAGTTGTGATAGTCACTTTTAAAAATGTTTTTGTTTTAAGATGAAGCTTTGAGTGTCTAGTAAAGAACACGGTGTTTTAATTCTTCTTCAAAGTCAATTCTTTCTCTGTTTTTCTATATGGGAAAGAAGGAGAAAGCAGAGATTGCCAGAGAGGCACATGAGTGAGGAGCCAGCCCAGAAACGCCTGTGCACAGAGAACGCTTTCTGGAGAGGTAGGAGCTCCCATGAAGGCAGCCACTTAATTTCTGCTGCACAATCCACACACCCTGATTCTCCTTTTTGGGGTGAGAGCTTGGGTGAGGTAATTGTCATATTTCCTGGAAACAGTTCCAAGCACTTATGAAGAGAACAGTTGCCTTGTTGGGTGGCAGGGCCCCATTTTTCTCAGGTGCCCTAGCTTAATGGCTCTTGGCTGGTCCCCTGTGAATGGTGCAGGCCCCTCCACTGACTGTGGACATTGCCCCACCCTGACGTCTTAGTTACTTTTAACTGCGAAGATAAGCCTGCAAGGCAAATGGGCCAGCTCTTCTTCCCAACTTGAGTCAGTGTGAAGGCTTAATTTTTCTTTCATTTGAGAAAAGTCACAACAGTAGCATTTTAGAATGGGAGCTGTAAGTGCTGATGAGAGCAGAGATTTTTGGGCAGTGTCTTCATGGATCAATAAGGCAGTATCATGAGGTTTGCTTTAAGAAAAGAATCATTTATTTGCACTTTTTGGAACTTCATTCTTTTTGCTTGTTTGAATTGTGGATTGTGAATTATATAACTCGTTTAGTAAGCTAAATATTTATGCAATCTTACTCCTCTAACATTTGAAATGTGATCCTAAAACTTTCCAGTTAATTTCTTTCTTTTTGAAAACCTTGCTCTGTCACCCAGGCTGGAGTACAGTGGTGCGATTTTTGCTCACTGCAACCACTGCCTCCCAGGTTTAAGCAATTCTCCTGCCTCAGCCTCCCAAGTAGCTGGGACTACCTGCACCTGCCACCATGCCTGGCAAATTTTTTCATTTTGTATTTTTAGTAGAGACAGAGTTTCACCATGTTGGCCAGGCTTGCCTCTAACTTTGCCCGCTTTGGCCTTCCAAAGTGCTGGCATTATGAGTGTGACCCAGCCTCCATTTAATTTCTGTAACTCTGACCTTTTCTCATAAGTGTTAGTCCCTATATGTTCATTTCTGTTCATAAATGTTGACAATGCCTGGTGAGATATGGAGGATAGATTCACTATGAATCCACAGAATTTTAAATGCCCCTATAGCTTGAAGAAAAGGAGCAGTGCTGCTCCTGTCCTGGGCCTATAGATGTTCTTCCCATCTATGGCTGTTTCTATTTTAATTTGGAGTCTGTAATCACATGATGAGTGATTTTCATTGATGTGTACTGGGAACCCCTGATTTCAAGCTTTTTTCAGCTGGTTAGAGCCTGACCTGTCCACAGCCTGTTGAGAGTTAAGAAAACCCCTGGACAGGGTGTCTGCAGTGTCTTCCTCAGAGCTGAGGACCAGAGGGCTTCAGGGTCCTCTGAGGCATCTGGCCAATAAACCCTGTGCCTCTGGTAAGGGACATGAGTGTGGCAAAGATAGTAAGATGGCAGTGGAGGGTGTGTAGGATTTCTTATTTGGCACAGAACATGCAAGTCAGATTTAGCCCCATTCCCTTCTCTGGCCCTTAGCAGATTCAGGACCTCATTTGGTTCCCGTGATGAATAGCAGTTGTGACCCAACTGAAAACATGGAGAAGACAAAGGTAAATGCTGGGGTCATTTTCACTCTGCCTATATCAAGACACTGTAGTCTTTTCCTCCATCATCCTCTCCTGGCCTGGCCTCTGCTCTGTGGGTTCTGTGATATATTTTCTGTCTGGACTTTTTCAGAAGCAGCATCTTCCCCATAAGATTTCTGGCTTCTCCATTCCCAGCTAGTCATCTTGGGTGGCACCTCCAGAAGCCATAAATGCTTAGGCACTGAGGGCTGAAGAGCTTTTACTATTCTGTTTCCAGAAATAACATGAGGAATGCCATCGACCTCCACCTCTGTAGGTCTCATGGCCCAGTGAACTGACTGATCTCTTTTACTCAAGATGTGGTGGGGTCTATTTCAGAAATATGTGTGGTTTTATTTTGCTGTGATTTTGTTTGTTTTCTTCTATAAGGTAGGTGATTAACATTTGAAATATCCGCTGTATTTCCAGAAGTGACGAAAGTGAAAACTCATTAATCCAACATTAATATGTGCTTTGTGCAATTTTGAATGCTCTTCGACAAGGTCAATTCCATATTTCATCACAGTCCCATTCCTGTTGTTAACTGTGTTGTGCAAAAACCCGCCTTCACCCCGCTTCATTGGTGCCCTGATCTAATATTCTAAGTGTCAGAGTTTCTGTACTTGTAATAGAAAATATGTCTCGACTGTGAGTTGGTGAAAGTGAATGTAACCTATTACCCACAGCGACGACTCCCAACGAAGGCCTTAAATGATGCTCAGCTATGCTGGTTCTCGTGTGGCCTCTGTACTTATAACAGCTGCTGAGGCTTATGATTACACATGATGGGAACTGTACACTTGAAATTAAACACATTTCTAAGACTTGCTTTTTTCAGAATTTGTACTTTGTACATTTCCATGTACAAAAGTATTATTTATGTCATAATGCACTTAATATTTGTATAGCCTGGGAATTCAAAGATATACTCTAGGCCATGCCTGACTGACTTTTGTATGTTGGATTGTTCTGTCAGAAAACCTTCTCCCAGTTCCCCTGAATGTTTTTAGGAATCCATATTTCCCCAGAGCCATTTGTGCTCACGGGGGGCACCCCCAGAGTGAACAAGACCCTTTGTCAAGAAGGGAAGTGGAGGGGAAATGAGAGGGTCCTGCAGGCAGAGCTGGAATCAACTCCCACTGTGCCTCCTGCAAGCTGTGTGACCCTGGGCACATGCTCTTTTTCCTTGGGTAGCTTCTGTTTTTTTAGATTTGGAGCAGGTGGTCACACTGACTTGCAGAGTTCTGAGAATCAGAGACAACGTAAAAGTCCTGGAGAACATTCTCCAAAAAGAAGCTGCAACACATGTGGACAATAGGCTTTTCATGCCTCTCTTGCTCACTGTTTATCTGATGCAAGGAGCATGGTCTGGTGATGGCAATGAGGGAGGAATGAAGATAGAGACACTCCCGTGTTGGAAACGTACTTCTTCCTTACTGTGCTATGACTGTCTCCCCTGGGGAGGACCCAGCCTGCCTACAATTGCAGACAGACACAGTGGAATGTGGAGAAAACAGTTTGTCCCAATGACTTTTCTTCACTCCCCAGCTGTCGGTGATACTTAGTGGAAGGGTGACTTCATGATACTGATGTGCTATTTTGAAACCTGGAGGATGGAAAGGTGCAAAAACCATCAGCAGCAACATAAGGTTCAGCCTGTGTTGTTGATGGTGGTTCTGTCCATCAAACTAATACATTTCAAAACACTTCCTCCTTCTGTCTGCAGGTTAACATGGCTGTCGCACAGCATCATTATTGCTCAGCATTGCCCTCCTCGCCCTACTTCATGGCTGACCCTTCAAGCCCACTGATGGCTTGCCAGCCACCTCTTCCATCTGGATGTCACCTGGGAGCTCATCCATTTCCATTAGCTAAAGGTGTTCTGGGACCTCTTGACAACTCCTCAACTCCAGTGTCCTGTAGGACCTCAGTCAGCCAACTTCTCCAGCTGATACATTTTGGGGACCACAGACACTGACACATCAGTGTCTTCTGTTACCTCTACCACCCTTAGCCAATGATTTTCTGAGTCCATACACACCACCACCTGAGTGTCTTCTGATACCTCTACCACCATCTACAGATGATGAGTTTTCGAGACCACAGACACTGACACATCAGTGTCTTCTAGCACCTCTACTGCCCTTAGCCAATGATTTTCTGAGTCCATACACAACTCCACCCAGTGTCTTCTGACTCCTTTACCACCACCTACAGATGATGAGTTTTCAAGACCACAGACACTGACACGATTGTCTTCTAGCACCTGTACCACCTACTCCACATGATAATCTTTGGAGACCATGGTCACCTCCACCCAAGTGTCTTCTGAAACCTCTACCACCATCTACAGATGATGAGTTTTCTAGACCACAGACACCGACATATGAGTGTCCTCTAGCACCTGTACCACCTGCTCCACATGATAATCTTTGGAGACCATGGTCACCTCCACCCAAGTGTATTCTGTTACCTCTACCACCATCTCAAGCTGAAGGTTTTCTGGGACAACACACATCTCAGCCCCCTGATCCTATCTGTCCTGGGAGACCCCATCCATCTCATCCCCCTGAGTGTCCTGGGGGACCCCATCCAACTCATTGCCCTGTGTGTCCCTGGGGACCTCATGCAGCTTATTGCCTTGTGTGTTCTGGGGGACCCCATTGCCCTGTGTGTCCTTGTGGACCCCATCAACCTCATTGCCCTGTGTGTCCTGGGGGAACCCATCCACCTCATTGTTCTGTGTGTTCTGGGGGACCCCATCCACTTCATTGCCCTGTGTGTCCTGGGGAACCCCATCCACCTCATCCCTTTTGTGTGTTCTGGGAGACCCCATCCACCTCATCACCCTGTGTGTCCTGTGGAACCCCATCCACCCCATCGCCATGTGTGTCCTGGGGGACCCCATTTACCTGATCACCCTGTGTGTCTTTGGGGACCCCATTCACCTAATCCCCCGTGTGTCCTCGGTGACCCCATCCACCTCATCATCCTTTGTGTTGTGGGGGACCCCATCCACCTCATCCCTCTGTGTGTCCTAAAAGACCCCATCCACCTTATCACCCTGTGTATCCTGGGGGACCCCATCCACCTCATTGCTCTGTGTGTCCTGGGGGACCTCATCCACCTCATTGCCCTAGATTTTATGGCCCCAGGAGACTAACAGTGAGGATGGATCTGGTTTATTAGAGCTGTGTCCTTGGTCTCCAGAATCAGGTCAACTCTGGTGGGGAACTCAAGGCCCATCCTGAGCTGTTCTGGCATCACCCTATCCTCAGCAACCTCTCTCTTCCTTGCAACTCCCAGCTTTGCATCTCCCCCCCATGGCCTGCAAAATCCTCCCCATTTGCTGTGTCCCTGATGCCTGAGCCCAGACACAAATTCTCAGTGGGGCTCAGAGCCCCAGCTTTCTCAGATCAACTCTGGTGGGGAACTCAAGGCCCATCCTGAGCTGTTCTGGCATCACCCTATCCTCAGCAACCTCTCTCTTCCTTGCAACTCCCAGCTTTGCATCTCCCCCCCATGGCCTGCAAAATCCTCCCCATTTGCTGTGTCCCTGATGCCTGAGCCCAGACACAAATTCTCAGTGGGGCTCAGAGCCCCAGCTTTCTCAGATCAACTCTGGTGGGGAACTCAAGGCCCATCCTGAGCTGTTCTGGCATCACCCTATCCTCAGCAACCTCTCTCTTCCTTGCAACTCCCAGCTTTGCATCTCCCCCCCATGGCCTGCAAAATCCTCCCCATTTGCTGTGTCCCTGATGCCTGAGCCCAGACACAAATTCTCAGTGGGGCTCAGAGCCCCAGCTTTCTCAGAAATGAGCTGGGACTGATGTGGTTATGAGGTTATGGTGAGGACGAGGAGACCAAGCCCATAAGGAAAGCATCTTGCAAAATAGCTGCTAAAAGGGAGAACCTCCTCTTTCCCACTGGTTTCATGAAAATATTCCCACTCAGAAGATCAGCATAGGATGTTCATTGATGTTTACTAAGCTTAGGGTGTAACAGCTGAGAACCCAGGATTTCCAATCTCTGTTTCAAAAGATAAGTGATAGCCTCAGATTCTTATGAGATGAAGAGATTAAAGGAATGCATACAAAGTTAAACTCTGAGAGCTGTATCTTTGATCTGCAGATAATTATTCTTCATGACATATGCAGCCACACATGGAAGTATTCAGTAGGTGTACAGGTATTTATAGAAGACAAAATGATCACATGGAAATAAACTGAAAGAAATTTGTTTTCACTATGAAAATTCTTTAATAATGTTGTCTGTACAGCGTGGGATGTGGACAGGGAAAACAGCAAGTGCACACACACAGGCATAGAACAGAAGGCAGGCTGGGAGTGAATAAAGAGTTCATATGGCTTCCCTACTTTTCCTGGTGACTGGAGGCTCTAGGCCACCACCTCCTCGAATTCACCCTCCTCAGTCGTGGTGTTCTAGTACTGTTTGTATTTGAACATCAGGTCATTCATGTTGCTCTTGGTCTTGGTGAACTCCATCTCACCCAGGCCCTCACCCATGTAGCAGTGCAGGAAGGTCTTGTGCAGAAACATGGCTGTGAACTGCTCCAAGATGCACTAGCAGAGCTCCTGGTTGGTCCTGCTGTTGCCAATGAAGGTGGCAGCCGTTTTCAGCCCTTGGGGTGGGAAGTCACAGACAGCCATTTTCTCATTGTTGGGGGTCCACTCAGCAAAGTAGCTGCTGTTCAAATTTTGGACATTAAGCATTTGCATCCACCTCCTTCACGGACATGCAGCCCCTGAACACAGTGGCCCCCATCAGGTAGCGGTCATGGAGGGGGTCGTAGGCTCTCATCATGTTCTTGGCATCCAACATCTGCTGGGTGAACTCAGGCACAGTTGGGGGCCGGGACTGCTAGCTTACCTGGCTGGTCAGTGGGGTAAAGCTGGGCATGAAAATGTGCCAGTGTGGGAATGGGACATTCACGGCCAGCTTCTGCAGGTCAGGATTGAGCTGGCCTGGGAAACACAGGCAGGTGGTGACCACGCTCATGGTGGCAGACACCAGATGGTTCAGGTCACCATGGTGGGCATAGCACCATTAGGGTTCTGAAGCAGATGTCACAGAGAGCTTCATTATCAATGCAACAAGTCTCGCTTGCATTTCCTATGAGCTGGTGGATGGAGAAAGTGACATTATAGGGCCCCACCACCATATCTGACACCTTGGGTGAGGGCACCACAGTAAACATTTTCTTGATCTTGTCTGGGTACTCCTCCTGGATTTTGTTGATGAGGAGGGTACCCATCCCAGACCTAGTTCCCCCACCCAGGGGGTCTGGCCACTTTGCTGCTTTATTTTGTGTTTTTAAATATATTTCTGGATTCAATATGCTGTTACTTAGTTTTATGCTCAGATACCTTTGTGTTAGCTACTATATAACTAACAAATTTTTTAATTTATTTAAAATGTTTAGATTAATAGAGGGCCAGGTGAGGTGGCTCATGCCTGTAATCCCAACACTTTTGGAGGCCAAGGCAAGTGGATCACAAGGTCAGTAGTTTGAGACTAGCCTGACCAACATGGTGAAACCATGTCTCTACTAAAAATACAAAAATTGGCTGGGTGTCATGGCACATGCCTGTAATCCCAACTACTCAGAAGGCTGAGACAGGAGAATTGTTTCACCTGGGGAGGTGGAGGTTGCAGTGAGCCGAGATTGCACCTTAAGAGGTGTTGGGGTCAAATATAAATACTCGCTGGCTCCTCCTATGCTTAGTTGGGCCTCTCAAGTGGGTTAGGAAAGACTGTTTCAGGAGTGGATGTGTCAAGCATTGATGAAAGGGAAGGGAGGGTAAAGGAAAAGATGAGCAAATTAAATCCTAGGTTAGTTTAGAGTTAGTCTGGGTTCTGTGAAATCAGTTCAGGTTTCAGTAAGCAGTAACCCTCTTGACAAAAAGAAAAGACAAAGGAAGGAAATCATTCTGAATTCTGATGTTTGATAATAAAGCACAACTATTTGCTTTTACCCCTTCCATGAAGAAATGAAACAGTTTGGGAAGACATCCGAAGAGATTCAGGAAGAAGAAAGCAAGGTAAGTGCTGTGGTTTGAATGCCTCCTCTAAAATTCGTGTTGCAATTTGCCATTGTGATGGCATTAAGAGGTGAGACCTGGCTGGGCATGGTGGCTTATGTCTGTAATTCCAGCACTTTAGAAGGTTGAGGCGAGTGGATCACCTGAGATTGCAAGAACAGCTGGCCAACATCGTGAAACCCTATCTCTACTAAAACCACAAAAACTAGCCAGGCGGGGTTTTGGGTACCTGTAATACCAGCTACTTGGGTGGCAGAGAGAGAAAGGAAGGAAGGAGGAGGAAGAAAGGAAGAAAGATGGGAAGAAAGGAAGGGAGGGAGGGGAAAAGAAAGAAAAGGAAGAAAAAAGGAAGAGAAAAAAGAAAAGAGAGGGAGGGAAAAGGAAAAGGAAGGAGGGAAAGAGCAAGAAGAGAACAGGAAGGAAAGAAGGGAGGGAGGGAAGGGAAGGAGGGAGGGAAATAAGAAAATGAATATTTTTTCTAAGTCACAGCTGAGGTCACAAAAGATAAAAAAAAAAATGTAAACTTCCCCGAAAAAATAAAAGAAAAGTGAAATAAAAATAATAAAATAAAAAAAATTCAGCACAGATTAACACCTTCAAAAGGACAGAGCCGGTGAGTGGTGAGAAGTGACCCTGTGGCTGCGCAGGCTGAGGGGAGAGAGGCCTCTGGTCTTGGTCACCAATGGCAGATGTTCTTAATGTCTGCCTCTCTCAAACATTTACAATGGAAAAAAAAATTTTTTAATTGCAATGTTTGTCTTATTTTATGCTTTATATTTTCAAAGTGAAAAGCAATATCACTGAGTTCATTTCTTTTTTTTTTTTAATATTTGTTCTATGTATTTAAAAGTCTTCAAGTTGCTCTAAAGATTTCAAAAGTATTGGGTAGGGCTGGGCATGGGGGCTCACGCCTGTAATCCCAGCACTTTGAAAGGTGGAGGCGGGCAGAGCACCTGAGGTCAGGAGTTCAAGACCAGCTTGGCCAACATAGTGAAACCTGTCTCTTCTAAAAATACAAATATTAGCTGGGCATGGTAATGCGCCCCTGTAATCTCAGCTACTCGGGAGGCTGAGGCAGGAGAATCGCTTGATCCTGAGAGGCAAAGGTTGCAGTGAGCCAAGATCATGCCACTGCACTCCATTCAGCCTGGGTGACAGAGTGAGACTCTGTCTCAAAAAAAAAAAAAAAAAAGAAAAAGAAAAGAAAAAAAAGGCATTGAGACTCTGTCTCAAAAAAATAAAAAATTCTTGGAGTTCTGTGGTCCACAGCATTTCCTTCTGTTTCAATCTACATATGTTTTGATTACTATTGTAATCTTTTAAATTTTCTAAAGCAGGCTCAGGTAGGCAGAAAGATTTGATGCAAAAAAAAAAAAAATTATTACCTTATTCACCACAAAGCTTCTCAAATCTAGCCTAAATACTCTACCTTAAAAAAACATGAGGTGCATCTGAATGGGAAGGAAATTTATTTTTCTGCCTTTCTATTATGCAAGTAATTTACAGAAACTACAAATTAAGACTGGGCACAGTGGCTCACACCTGTAATCCCAGCACTTTGGGAGGCCAAGGTGGGGGATCACCTGAGCTCAGGAGTTTGAGACCAGCCTGGCCAACAGGGTAAAACCCCGTCTCTACTTAAAATACAAAAAATTAGGTGTGGTGGCTCACACCTGTAATCCCAACACTTTGAGAGGCTGAGGTGGGCGGATCAGAAGGTCAGAGTTTGAGATCAGCCTGGCAAAGATAATGAAACCCCATCTCTACTAAAAATACAAAAATTAGCTGGGCGTGGTGGCACATGCCTGTAATCCCAGCTACTGGGGAGGCTGAGGCAGGAGAATCGCTTGAACTCTGGGGGTGGAGGTTGCAGTGAGCCCAGATGGCACCATTGCACTCCAGCCTAGACAACAGAGTGAGACTCCCTCTAAAAAAAAAAAAAAAAAAAAGAAAAGAAACTACAAATTAAAAGATTACATATGGTGGATAATTTCAAACAGCTTGAAGTGCGGAGGCCAGGATGAGGTCTCTCAGTGCCACCACTCCTGCAACAGCAACTAACATTCTGCCCTTCCTTTGCTCTCCCTCCTCTCTCCAGCTTTGCATGGGGATTTCACACAAATCCGACACATCTTATGACTTTGCTTGTAGACACTTGGGAATGTTCTCTAATCATTGAAGCCTGATTTCCCAACAAAGAACCACCCAACCAAGTGAACAATAATGTCTTGTTATCACCGTGCTATATGTTGTTATCAATAATTTTCTGTTATCAATAACCAGTCTGTTACCCATTGTCCATGATCTCAAAAATGTCTTTTTAAGGCCTGACCTGATGGCTTATGTCTGTAATCCCAGCCCTTTGGGAGTCAGAGGCAGGTGGACTGTTTCAGGACAGGAGTTTGAGAGCAGGCTGGGCACCATAGCAAAACCTCATATTTACAAAAACTACACAAAAATTATCTGGGCATGGTGGCACGTGCTTGTAGTCCCAGCTATTTGGGAGGTTGATGTGGGAGGATCGCTTGAGCCAGGGAGGTTGAGGCTGCAGCGAGCTGTGATGGCATCACTGCTCTCCAGCCTAAGCAACAGAGTGAGACCTTCTCTAAAACAAATAAATACAATCAACAGCCAACAGATTGGGACAAAATATTTGCAAATGATATATCTGATAAGGAGCTAATGTCCAAAATATATAAAGAATTCCTTCAAGTAAACAACAACAAAACATGCAGTTTTAAAAAGGCCGAAAAGGTGCATAGATATTTCATTTTTGTTTTTTAAGCAGACATTGCTTCCAGCCAGGCACAGTGATTCACGCCTGTAATCCTAGCACTTTGGGAGACTGGGGCAAGCAGATCGCTTGAGGTCAGGAGTTGGAGACCAGCCTGGCCAACAGGGTGAAACCCTATCTCTACTAAAAATATAAACATTAGCCAGGTGTGGTGGTGGGTGCCTGTAAATTTTAGCTACTTGGGGGGCTGAGGCAGGATAATCGCTTGAACCCAGGAGGCAGAGGTTACAGTGAACTGAGATTGCACCACTGCACTCCACCCTGAGTGACAGAATGAGACTCTGCTCAAAAAAAAAAATTTAAATTTCAAAAAGGCCAGGCATGCTGGCTCATGCCTATAATCCCAGCACTTTGAGATGCTGAGGTGGCAGGATCACTTGAGCCCAGGAGTTGGAGGCCAGCCTGGGCAATATAGTGAGACCCAAATCTCTTCCAAAAAAAAAATTAAAAATTATGTGGGTGTAGTGGCTCACACCTATGGTTTCACCTACCTGGGAGTCTGAGCCGGGAGGATTGCTTGAGCCCAGGTGGTCAAGGCTGCAGTGACCCACGATGGCACCACTGCACTCCAGTCTGACAGAGCAAGACCCTGTCTCAAAAAGAAATAATTTAAGGGCCGGTCGAGGTGATTCACACCTGTAATTCTGGCACTTTGGAAAGCAGAGAAGGACAGATTGCCTGAGCTCAGGAGTTTGAGACCACCCTGGGCAACATAGCAAAACCCCGTGTCTACTAAACATACAGAAAATTAGCTGGGTATGGTGGTGGGCCTGAGACCAGACTGGCCAACATGATGAAACCTCGTCTTTACTAAAAATACAAAAATCAGATGGGCATAGTGGTGCCTGCCTGTAATCCCAGCTACTTAAAAGGCTGAGGCAGGAGAATCATGTGAACCTGGAAGGCAGAGATTGCAGTGAGTTGAGATCATGCCACTTCACTCCAGCCTGGGCGACAGACTGAGACTGTCTCAGGAAACCCAGCTACTCGGGAGGCTGACTGCTTGAGGACAGGTGTTTGAGAACAGCCTGGGGAACATAGCAAGACCCTATCACTACAAAAAATAAAAATAAATTAGCCCAATGTGGCGGCATATGCCTGTCATCCCAGCTACTCTGGAGGCTTAAGCAGGAGGACTGCTTGAGCCAGGAGGTTGAGGCTGCAGCAGGCTACGATTGCACCACTGCACTCCAGCCTGGGAAACAGAGCAAGACCCTGCTTCAAAAAAAAATAAAAAAGGCCAGGCACCGTGGCTAATGCCTATAATCCCAGTACTTTGGGAGGCAGAAGTGGGCAGATCACGAAGTCAGGAGTTCAAGAGCAGCCTGGTCAGCATGGTAAAACCCCATCTCTACTAAATATATAAAAATTAGCCAGGTGTAGTGGCTCACGCCTGTAGTTCCAGCTACTCAGGAGGCTAAGGAGGGAGAATCACTTGAGGTTGCAGTAAGCCAAGATTATAACACTGCACTCCAGCCTGAGCAACAATGAAATTCTGTCAAAAAATGAATGAATGAATGAAAGGAAGGAAGGGAGGGAGGGAGAGAAATGGGGAGGAGGAATGGAGAGAGAGAGAGAGAGAGAGAAAAGAGAGGGGAGGAGGAGAGGGAGGGAAAATTGAAAGCTTTCTGCCCTAGAGTGTGATTGTCTCACCATCCCAAGTTCAAGAGCAAAGTATGGTTTTTGTGAATGCTTTTTTCAGACAGATGCAGGGCAATGCTGAGAAGGACAAAACCCAGGTGTGGTTTCTTCTCTTTTAGAAGTATTAGGCCCAAAAAAACAACTGAAATTTTGGGATGGACAGATTCTGTCATTAGAGTCCAAGCCCTTTTGTCTGTCAGTATGAGTGCCTTGTGGCTGCTATAACAAGTCACACAGATTTGGTGGCTTAGAATAGTGGCAATGATTCTCTGTGGTCCCGGAGGTTAGAAAGCAAGGTGTGGGCGGGGCCATGCTCCCTCCAGAGGCTCCCGCGGGGGACTCCTCCTGCCTCCTCCAGCTTCTGGGGCTTCAGAAATTCCTTGAATTGAGCCCGCTTGGCTCCAGTCTCAGCCTCCATCTCCCCATGCCTTTTCCCCAAGATTTGTCAAATCTCGCCTTTTTTGTTTGTTTTTTGATGCGTAGTTTCACTCTCATTGCCAGGCTGAAGTGCAATGGCATAATCTTGGCTCACCACAACCTCCACCTCCTGGGTTCAAGCAATTCTCCTGCCTCAGCCTCCCAAGTAGCTGGGATTACAGCCATGTGCCACCACACCTGACTAATTTTTGTATTTTTAGTAGAGATGGAGTTTCACCCGGTTGACCAGGCTGGTCTCGAACTCCTAACCCCATGATCTGCCTGTCACAGCCTTCCAAAGTGTTGGGATTACAGGTGTGAACCACAGCACCCGGCCTTTTTCTTTTCTTTTCTTTTGAGACACTGTTTCTTTCTGTCACCCAGGCTGGTGTGCAGTGGTGAGATCTCAACTCACTGCAACTTCCACCTCCTGGGTTTAAGCAATTCCCCTGCTTCATCCTCTTGAGTAGCCGGGATTACAGGCACCCACCACGCCCCCGCTAATTTTTGTATTATTAGTAGAGATGGGGTTGCACCATGTTGGCCAGAATGGTCTCAAACTCGTGCCTCAAGCCATCCTGCTGCCTCAGCCTTCCAAAGTGCTGGGATTACAGGCATGAGCCACTGTGCTGGCCAAATCTCATTCTTATAAGGACAGCTGGATCATGTTTAGGGTCCACCTGGAGACCCAGGATGACCTTCCATCTCAAGATCCTTTCTGTAATCACTTCTGCAACTTCTTTCCCATATAAGGGAAAATTCACAGGTTCCACAAATTTAGGAGCCGATATCCTTGGGGCATCACTCAGACTACACACAAAGTCTTTTTTCAGGGCAAACGTAGATGCTCACAGAAAATGCCTCCATGCAAAATGGCTGGGAAGCTCCCCTGCCAGCAGGCAGCTTTTATTATTATTATTATTTTATTTTTTTGAGATGGAGTCTTTCTCTGTCGCCAGGCTGGCGTGCAGTGGTGCAGTCTTAGCTCACTGCAACCTCCACCTCCAAGGTTCAAGTGAGTCTCCTGCCTCAGCCTCCCGAGGTGTGCGCCACCATGCCCGACGTTTTTTTTTTTTTTTAGTATTTTTAGTAAAGATGGGGTTTCATTGTGTTAGCCAGGATGGTCTCGAGCTCCTGACCTTGTGCTCTGCCCACCTTGGCCTCTCAAAGTGCTGGGATTACAGGTGTGAGCCACCACACCTGGTAGCAAGCTGCTTTTAAGAGTCAGGAAGAGGTTGGGTGGCTCACGCCTGTAATCCCAGCACTTTGGGAGGCCGAGGTGGAAGGATGACTTTAGCCCAGGAGTTCCCAAACAGCCTGGACAACATAGTGAGGTGTGCCTGTAGTCCCAGCTCCTTGGCAGGGCCGAGGTGGGAGGATTGCTTGATCCCAGGAGTTTAAGACCAGCCTGGGCAATATAGCAAGACCCTTTTCCTACAAAAACTACAAAAATTGGCTGGGTGTGGTGGCACATTCCTGTAGTCCCAGCTCCTTGGGAGGCTGAGGTGGAAGGATTGCTTGAGCACAGAAGATGGAGGCTACAGTGAGCTGGGATGGCACCACTGCACTCCAGCCTGTGTGACAAAGTTAGACCTTGTCTCAAAAATAAAGTCAGGATGAGGGAAGGCAGCCAAGGCAAGTAAGACCAACCACATGCTCAGGTGGAGCAATCTCTTTGAAAGACATTTCAAAACTAAACTGGGAAGTTTCCCATTTTCGATGATGAAAAATTTCTGGAACTAGAAAGATAGTGCTGATGTTTGCACATGGTGTACATGTAATTAACGTCACAGGGTTGCCAACTTTTGAATAGTAAACACAGGCTGGGCACTGTGGTTCAAGCCTGTAATCCCAGCAACTTGGGAGGCTGAAGTGGGAAGATCACTTGAGCCCAGGAGTTTGAGACCAGCCTGGGAAACATAGCGAGACCCTGTCACTATGAAAAAATTAGAAATTAGCGGGGCATGGCGGTGTGTGTCTGTAGTCTCAGCTATTCAAGAAGCTGAGGTGGGAGGATCACTTGAGTCCAGGAGGTCGAGGCTGTGGTGAGGTATGATTGCAAAACTGCACTCCAGCCTGGGTGATAGAGCAAGACCCTGTGTCAAAAAAGAAAAGAAAAGAAAAGAAAAGAAAGAAGGCCAGGTGTGGTGGCTCACTCATGTAATTTCAGCACTTTAGGAGGCAGAGGCGGGCGGATCACCTGAGGTCAGGACTTAGCCTGGCCAACATGATGAAACCCTAAAATTTTTAGTCTTGACTAAAAATTCAAAAAATGAGCCAGGTGTACACCAGAGGAGCTCCCCTGGTGTACAGGTGTGGTGGTGGGCACCTATAATCCCAGCTACTTGGGAGGCTGAGGCAGGAGAATCGCTTGAACCCAGAAAGTGGAGGTTGCAGTGAGCCAAGATGGCACCACTGCACTCCAGCCTGGGCAACAGAGTGAGACTCCATATCAAAAAAAAAAGAAAAAGAAAAACATATATATTAGAATGGAGCAAGCTAAACTACATTGTCCTGTATTTTAACAACATAGAAAACCCGCTTGGGGCCAATCTGTGAGTCCCTCCCATGTGAGGCTCAGCCCCATCCTGGGAACCCCCTGTCACCTGCCAGTGGATCTGTGGTCTGTGGTGTCAGCTTGGACCAGTGGTGCTCACCCTCAACACGGCACACAGAGGCTTTCTAGGGAGCAGTTTCCCAAAACAGCAATATTTCAGGTGACAGTGACATGGGGCAGCAAAACCGGTTTTCTCCTAATAGGCAGCCAGACGCACACAGGCACGCAAGCAGACCACACCATTCAGAAAGTTCACTCAGGACCTGAGACGCAGCTCTTGGAGAGAGAACAGAAGATCAGATGGTATTTGAGAAAATAAAAAGGTTAAGCAAAGTGAGAGGGAAGGTGGAGGGGAAAAAAATCATAAAGGTTAGCCCTGCCACCCATGACACAGAAACATGCCATGTCGGTTTGAACACCTAAAAGTCAGAGCCACTCAAAGGTGGTGAAGAGTGGGTGGAGGAGAGAAGTGGGGAGGTCTGAGGAGCAGAAAAGCCAAAAGGCAAGAGTAAGATCTGATGCCACAAAGTTTCCGCCCACATGGGATCTGCCCCTGGGAAAAATGAAATCCCCAGAACCCAGGCACCACAAGGCTTATAGGCTGGAGGGACGGGCTTTTCACACCCGTGGGATGACAGAGGTCATCTCTACAGGTGGGCGACCCCACAGGCACGCCAATGGCCTCAATACAGCTCCCCAGCACCCCCAAATGACACAGGTTAGTAATCCAGACATGGGGGGCAAAGGCTCATGTGTGCCCAGATGCAGGCACACCTGTGCTGCTTGAGTCACCTGCAGAGTCATGAGACCAGGAACCTGGAGGAGCTCCCCTGGTGTACATCGGACACCCCAGCGCAAGGTGCCAGGTGCCTCCCCGGCAGCGCCCTCCTACAGCAGAGGGTTTGGATGGCAAAGTCTCAAAGGCTTTCCTTCCTTCTCTGCATGGGGCAAACATGGAGGACACACTCCCCCAGGGCCTGCGCTGAGGCTGCCAGGGACCCTGCTGGGTTCCCCACTCTGGTTTTCAGGTAACCCTATCTGTTGGCACTGAGACCCTCATCAGACATCTGCACACCTGCGACCACAGCTGAAATCGGTGTGCCTTCTCCAAAGCCATCTTCTCACCTGTTTTTTCTTATTTTTTGAGACAAAGTTTTGCTTTTGTTGTCCAGGCTGGAGTACAGTGGCACTTTCTGGGCTCAGCACAACCTCTGCCTCCCAGGTTCAAGCAATTTTCCTACCTCAGCCTTAGGACCATACCCAGCTAAGTTTTTTTTTTTTTCAGTAGAGGCAGGGTTTCTCCATGTTGGTCAGGCTGGTCTTGAACTCCCAACCTCAGGTGATTCTCCTGCCTCAGCCTCCTAAAGTGCTGGGATTACAAGTGTAAGCCACCATGCCTGGCCATGACCGGCTTTTTAAATAAATTTAGGTAAGGTTTGCATAACATAAAGTTAAGCATTTTAAAGTGAACAGTTCAGTGGCATTCAATACATTCACAACATTGTGCGAACATCACTCCTACCTAATTTCTGTACACTCTCTCTCTTTCTTTTTTATTTCTTTGGAGATGGGGTCTCCCTATGTCCCCCAGGCTGGAGTGCACTGGCACAATCTCAGCTCACTGCAATCTCTTCCTCCCAGGTTCAAGTGATTCTCCTGCTTCACCCTCTTAAGTAGCTGGGATTACAGGCCTGTGCCATCACTACACACAGTTAATATTTGTATTTTTCGCAGAGATGGTGTTTCACCAGGTTGGCCAGGTTGGTCTCAAACTCCTGACTTCAAGTGATCCACCCGCTTCAGCCTCCAAAAGTGCTGGGATTAAAGGCATGAGCCACCATGCCCGGCCTCTCCTACCTAGTTCTTTTACATTCTCTCTCTCTTTTTATTTTTATTTTTTTTGTGTGTGTGAGGACAGGGTCTTCTTCTGTTGCCCAGGCTGAAGTGCAGTGGCATGGCCTCAGCTCACTGCCATCTCCACCTCTCGGGTTCAAGCAGTTCTCCTGCCTTAGCCTCCTGAGGGGCTGGGATCAGAGGTGCCCAGCTAACTTTTGTTTTTAGTAAAGATGGGGTTTCACCATGTTGGCCAGGCTGGTCTTGAACTCCTTAACTCAAGTGATCTACCTGCTTGAACCTTTCAATGTGCTGGGATTACAGGCGTGTGCCACCACACCTGGCCAAATTCTTGCACATTCTCACTTTAGAAAGAAACCTTATCACCACCAGCTGTCACTCCGTACCCCTCCCCCAGCTCCTGGAACACACACATCTTTTTCCTGTCTCTGTGGGTGGGCCTGTCTTGGACATTTTATAGAAATGGGATCACACACTGTGTGGCCTTTTGTGTCTGGCATTCCTCACTGAGTGTGATGTCCTCAAGGTGCATCCATGCTGTGGCCTGTGCAAGAGCCTGGCTCCTTTTCAGGGCTGAGTTGTGTTCCATTGAGTTGTGTTCCACTGTCAAGATGAACCATGCGTGGATCCATCCATCCATTGATACACACCTGGGTTCTTGCAGTAACCTTTTGGCTTCTGTGAAAATCATGCTGCTGTGAAAATTTCTGTGCATGCATTTGTTGGAGGACTCTCTTCAATTCTTTTGGGTTCATGCCCGGGAGCAGAATTGCTGGGTGACCCCTGAAATGGCCCAGGTCGGGCCTCTCCATTGCACCTCGAAGCCTGGCTTCCAAGAATTGTCACTATTCAAAATGGGCAGGTGCACATCTAGTTGACATGTGTCCACATGCCCCGGGACTATGGGGAGTGGGAGAGGGTTCATCTTGCAGGATTGGGACCAGGGTCAGGTGAGAAAAACACAAAATTTAAGGGGATACCAAAAAGTCAGCATATATATATATATATATGGAGAGAGAGAGAGAGAGAGAGAGAGAGAGAGAGAGAGAGAGACGGATGAAGTCTCACTCTGTTGCTCAGGCTGGAGTGCAGTGGCACAATTTCAGCTCACTGCAACCTGAGCCACTTGGGTTCAAGTGATTCTCCTGCCTCAGCCTCCAGAGTAGCTGGGACTACAGGCATCTGCCACCATGCCCAGCTAATTTTTGTATTTTTAGTAGAGATGGGGTTTCACCATGTTGTTCAGGCTGGTCTTGAACTCCTGACCTCTGATCACGTGTCTTGGCCTCACAAAGTGCTGGGATTACAGGCATGAGCTACTGCACCTGGCCTATAAATAATATTTTAATGCACTCTTATAAAAATTCAAAATAAATATGCAAAAGCCACGATGAACAAATGATCAGAATTATCTCTCAAAGTGGGATCATTCACATTGCTCTGAGAGGCACATTGGAGCCAAGGCAAAAGAAAAAATCAGAATTACTGACCCCATCTTGATTTAAAATTTTATTCTGGCTCCATTGTAAATTTTTGCATTGATTTTGATTTTTTTCTTTTTTTTTGAGACAGAGTTTCACTCTGTTATTCAGGCTGGAATGCATTGAAGTGATCTCCACTCACTGCAACCTTGGCCTCCTCAGTTCAAGAAATTCTCCTGCCTCAGCCTCCTGAGTAGCTACGATTGCAATCATGTGCCACCACGACCAGCTAATTTTTTTTTTTTTTTGTATTTTTAGTAGAAATGGGATTTCACCATGTTGGCCAGGGTGGTCTCAAATTCATGACCTCAGGTGATCCGCCTACCTCAGCCTCCAAAAGTGCTGGGATTACAGGCATGAGCCACCATGCTTGGCTGGATTTTTTTTTAGCGATGGGCTTTTCCTATGCTGCCCAGGGATGTCTCAAACTCCTGGCCTCAAGTGATTCCACCTCAGCCCCCTGAGTGGAGGAGACCACAGGCACACATCACCACACCCAGCTAACTTTTAATTTTTTGTAGAGACAGGGACTCACTATGTTGCTGAGGCTGTTCTTGAACCCCTAGGCTCAAGGGATCCTCCCACCTCAGTGTCCTATGTAGCTGGTACTACAGGCACATTCCACTCCACCCTGCTAATTTTTGGTTTGAACTGAAGTATTATTTCATCTCGGTCACTGAGGTTATTCAGCACCCCCCCCTTTTTGTTGTTGTTGTTCAAGCGATTCTCCTGCTTCAGGCTCCCAAGCATCTGGAACCACCGTGCCTGGCTAATTATTATTATTACTTTTTTGTATTTTTATTAGAGACAGAGTTTCACCATATTGGCCAGGCTGGTCTTGAACTCCTGACCTCAAGTGATCTCCCCTCTTCAGCCTCCCAAAGTGCTGGGATTACTGGCGTGAGCCACCTCATCTGGACTCAACGCTCCCTTTGAGTTTGTGCCCAGTGTGAGTGCCTTGCTTTGCTGAGCCTGGTTGTGCCCTGGGATTTGAGACCCGACAGGTGTGGGTAACAATTGCAGTTTAACTGCTCACTTACTGGAGGACCTCAGGCTCCCTTCTCTGAGATTCACTTTGGCCATTTCTGAAATTCCCATTGTGCAGGACAGCTGGGTTGATTGCAGTGATGTTTACCCACCAAATCCTGAGTGCTGGAGCAGACAGGGCCCCACCTGTTACTCTCTTGGACTTCCAGCCTCCAGAACTGAGAGAGAGAAGAAATCTCAGTCTCTGAAGCCCTCCGCTTTGTGGCCTGAGGTCACAGAGCCCCAGCAAACCATCACATTGGGTTAAGGGAGTGGGTCCCCAGATCTCATAGCTGCAGACTGGCCAATGCAGGACTATCCAGTGGGACCCAGGGGTGCCTCTGGCCTATTGGGGGACCCTCGGTGAGCCAGTGAATTCAGAGCATTTCTGAAGCTCCTTGACCATGAGTAAGGAAGTTGAATGGTACAGGAAAAGCAGGTGTGCATGCACATTAAACCAACAGCCAAGATCTGTCACCAACACTGGGCACCTGCCAGGCTCCCCGCCCAGTGCTCCCCAAAACAGAGACCCCCACTTCCCCTATCCCCTAAAGCAGTGATCTCACTGGTCAAGATGATGACAGCATGGGGAAGTCTCTGCAAAGGGCCTTGCCCAGGGGTTGGTTCAGGTGGCCTCAAATAACATGACAAAGAACTTCTTTATTACTTATCATTATTATTATTTGAGACAGGGTCTTGCTCGCTTTGTTGCCCAGGCTTGAGAGCAGTGGCATGATCTAGCTCACTGTAGCCTCAACCTCCTGGACTCAAGTGATCCTCCTGCCTCAGCCTCCTGAACAGCTTGGACTTCAGGCGTGTACTGCCACACCTGGCTAATTTTTAAATTTTTAGTTATTATTATTATTATTATTATTTTTGAGATGGAGTCTCTGTCATTAGGCTAGAGTGTAGTGTTGCTATCCTGGTTTATTGCAACCTCCACCTCCCAGGTTCAAGCGATTCTCCAGCCTCAGCCTCCTGAGTAACTGGGATTACAGGCACCTACCACCATGCTCAACTAATATTTATATTTTTAGTAGAAATGATGTTTCACCATGTTGGCCAGGCTGGTCTCGAACTCCTGACCTCAGATGATCCATCCACCTCCCAAAGTGCTGGGATTGCAGGCATGAGCCACTGTGCCTGGTCACTACATTTTTTTTAATTTTTAGAGATGGGGTCTTGCTATCTTGCCCAGGCTGGTCTCAAACTCCTGGGTTCAAGCAATTCTTCCACCTTAGTTTCCCAAATAGCTTGGACTTAAAGATGTGCAATGCCACATTTGGATACTTTTTTCATTTTTAGGAGAGGTGGGGTCTTGCTGTCTTGCCCAGGCTGGTCTCAAACTCCTGGGCTCACATGATCCTCCCGCCTCAGCCTCCCAAAGTGCTGGGATGACAGGCACAAAAGACCATCTTTCATTTTTGCAAGATGCTGACAGGTTTCAGAAGAGGTTTGAGCCAAATTGGCCATAGGCACCCAGGTAGCCTCTGGGATACGTTTCTCCCAAGCCAGGTTTGCACTCAGTCAGCCTCAGCATGCAGTCACCTGTCTCCTGGGCACTAAACTTGACACTCTCAGTTCCAATCAGGCAGTGGGGTCCGGGAGAGGGACCTGGTTCACGTGCCACACTTGGGGGAAGCGTTCTAAACATTCTCAGAAATGACCATGCCCAACACTCGCCCTGGGTGGCTTCGGTCTCCCGATCTGCTTTCTGAGAAGTGGGCACCCTCCCACACGCCCCCGGGTGTGGTACCCAGGGTTCCCTGCCACCCAGACCCTTACTAAGCCACTCAACCCAGGCATCCAGGGCCCTGGCAAGACAGCCTGGGAGACGCAGAGTGGGAACTGATGACTGGGAGCGAGTATTGTGAATGTCTACAAGCAGACTGACTTCAGGGGCGAGGAATTATGCCTGGCAAGCATCTGGACTGCGGTGCTTCTGGGAGCTGGGAGCTGAAGTCAGCACAGGTCTCCCGGGAAGTGGGCTTTGCTCCCACCTTCTGGTCATGGCCCGACAAGTGGCCTCGCCATCACCACAGAGGAGGCTGGAGATGCCCTGTCCCAGGACTGTGGAAGGAGGGGATCCCATTCTGTGTGGGGCTTGCTGGCAGGTGAGAAAGATGGTGCACAGCCTGCATTTATTTAATGATTTATTTAAAAATATCATTTAAAGACTGGGTGTGGTGGCTTATGCCTGTAATCCCAGCACTTCGGGAGGCCGAGGTGGGTGGACTACCTGAGGTCAGGAGTTCGAGACCAGCATGGCCAATATGGTCCAACCCTGTCTCTACTAAAAATACAAAAATTAGCTGGGCATGGTGGCACATACCTGTAATCCCAGCTACTTGGGAGACTGAGGCAGGAGAATCCCTTGAATCAGGGAGGTGGAAGTTGCAGTGAGCCAAGATCATGCCACTGCACTCCATCCTGTATGACGTGTGACAGAGCAAGACTGTCTCAAAACAAAAAATAAAATAAAATAAAGTAAAAAAAATAAAGCCCAGGTGTGGTGGCTCAAGCCTGTAATCCCAGCACTTTGGGAGGTGGAAGCGGGTAGATCACGAGATCAGGAGTTCAAGATTAGCCTGGCCAAGATGGTAAAACCTCATCTCTACTAAAAATACAAAAATTAGCTGGTCATGGTAGTGGGCGCCTGTAACCCCAGCTACTCAGGAGACTGAGGCAGAGAATTGCTTGAACCAGGGATGGGGAGGTTGCAGTGAGCTGAGATGGCGTCACTGCACTCCATCCTGGGCAACAGAGTAAGACTCCGTCAAAAAAAAAAAGCACTTAAAAATCTCTGGAGTGAGGGGGCCCAGGGGCCCGGGAGGCTCTGGGCCAGTCCCCCTCCTTCCTCCCTGCGGGACAGGCCATGCTAAGCTCCACTGGCTTCTTTAGGGCCATTGACTGCCCCTGTTGGTCTGGGGTGCCCGGGGGTCCCTGCTAGCAGCCCTACTGACACTTCCGGCACCTCGGGACCCAGGTCCCCGACACCCTGGGTGATGGCAGAGCAGCGCCCCTGCAGCAGAGCTCGCTAGGAATGCCTGGGCCTACAGCTGCTGGGCATCGCCCCCTCAAGGCTGTTGCTTCCTGAACCTCCCTTGGCCTCAGGCTGGGTTATGACCCCTACAACCCCGAGCTGCTCAAGTGCCCCCTGCAGAGGAAGAATGATGGCCTCGGCCTGGGGGAGGAGGCGCGGACTGATGTGCTGGTGCTGGAGCTGGTCAACCCAGCCATCCAGGCTGTGCACAGTGAGGTGGAGCTGCAGATGGCCCGTGAGCACCACGCCGCCGAGGCCCCTGCCCTGGCACCCTGCAACCCTGATGGCAGCCTCATCATGGGTCTGGATGACTATGCCTTCCCACTGGCCTTTCACTACAGCCCTGGCAGCCACAGCCTGTTAAGCCCCAATGCCAGCTACCAGGCCCCCCCTGCCAAGCCAGCCAGCAAGTACTTGCTGGTGTTCCCAGACAGGGGTCAGGGCAGAGGCAGAGGGGGCAGCGGTGCCCTGGAGTATGTCCCCAAGTCCGTGAGCCAGCTTCATTCCCAGCGGCAAGTACGTGGTGGACATTCCCGGCCACCCACAGACCTGGAGTACTACCCGCTCTCCAACTACTCCTCCTGGCACCCCAGCATGGCCAGCTACCGAGACAAGCATGCTGCCAAACGGCCCTGGGGACCCCGCAGCAGCGAGCCCTACACTCCTGCCCCCAGGAAGCCCTGCGACCCTTTTGGCTGTTGTGATGCAATGTACTCAGACTCGGAAGATGAGGCCGCCATAGTCCCCAGTGATGAGCCCACCATGGCCAGCACTCCCAAAGCCAGGGCTGACCCTGAGAGCAGTGTCTCCAGGCAGTCACCCTCTAAAGAGAGCCTGGAGGCCGAGGGGTCAGCCTGCGTGAGACCAAGGAGACTGCTATGCACTGCGAAGTGGGGGACCTCTAGCCGACCCCGGCCAAGCCCAGCTCCCCAGCCCAGGCCTTGCAGGATGGGGGCTGCCCCAAGGAGGAGAAACTCAAGAAAAAGAAAAGCAGGGCCCCACCTGCCCCCAGCTGTAAAGATGGTGCCCAGAGGAAGGACAAGACCAAGGACAAGTGTCGAGGGTGGGGGGAAAGGCCCTGTGTGGACAAGAAGGGCCCTCAGGCCAGCAGCCCTCACCACAAGGCAGAGTGGCCAGAAGGGACCAAAAAGAAGCCATTTTTGGCCACTCCCATGGCCAGCTCAGGGAAAGAAAGGCCTGACTGGCCAGCTCAGCAACCAAGCCCTGCAAGCGGGGACTCCTGCGGCCAGCAGAGCTCCACCCGGCCCGCCTCCAGCTCCCTGACAGGAAGGGCGCCTGGTGGAGTGCAAAGCCCACTCACTGGATGAGGGTGCCTTCCAGGATGCCCTCAAGCAGAAGAGGTGGGCCCTGAGCCACGCTGACCTTTTTGGGGATGAGAGTGAGGATGAGGCCACAGGGCTGGGGAACCGAGCATGCCAAGGGTGTGCCCCCCATCCTCCCCGGCCTCAGCTCGGACTCAGACTTTGACTCGGACTCCAGCCTGGGCTTCCCAGAGGCACAGGGGCCTGGCTCCCAGCTCCATGTCCAGCCTCAGCAAAGCCAGTGGCCGCAGGGTTGTGTCCCATGAGGTGGTGTTGGGGGGCAGGTTGGCCACCAAGACCAGCTTCTCGCTCAGCTGCCCAAGCAGACCCCAGGAGGAGGACCTGAAAGGGGCCACCCTGTACAGCCACCTCAAGGAGCACCTGCTTACCCAGGACCAGCCCAAGGAGAATGGCTACCCTTTCCTGCACCAGGAGAGGCCCGGGGGTGCCATCATCTTCACAGTTGAGGAGAAGAGGCCCAAGGACTCTTCCTGCAGGACCTGCTGCTGCTGTGGCACCAAGTACTTCATGTCCTCCCCGGGCCCCCGTGTCCGTGATGAGGAGTGTTACTACCACTGGGGATGGCTGTGCCGGAGCCGGGTGGCCTGAGGCTGGGAGACCCAGTACATGAGCTGCTCTGCTGCTGACGGCTCTATTGGCTGCTGGGTTGCCAAGTGACACATGCAGGAAAGCCAGAAGGAGTGCCCAGAGGGCTTCGTAAAGACCTTTGAGAAAGAACTCTCTGGAGACGCCCACCCAGGGATCTACACCTTGGACTGTGAGATGTCCTGACCGACATACGCCTGGAGCTGACATGTGTCACGGTGGTTGACACTGATGTGCGCGTGGTCTATGACACCTTTGTGAAGACGGACAATGTGATCTTGGACTATAACATCAGGTTTTTGGGCATGACAGAGGCTGACCTCATGGACACAAGTGTCACTCTGCATGACGTCCAGGCCATCCTGCTGAGCATGTGCAGCTCCCACACCATCCTCATCGGACACAGCCTGCAGAGCGACCTCCTGGCCCTGAAAGTCAAACACAGCACCATAGTGGACACAACCGTGCTCTTCCCCCACCGCCTCGGCCTCCCCTCCAAGTGGTCCCTTCGGAACCTCATGGCAACTACCTCAGACAGATATCCAGGACAATGCAGACAGGCAAAGCTCCAGGCAGGATGCCACCCCCTGCATGCACCTGGTGATTTGGAAGGTCCGAGAAGATGCCAAGACCAAGCGATGACGCCTTCCCTCCTCCTGCCTACCTCTCCCGTTGCCCCGGCCTGTCCTTAGCCCAGGCCTCTTCCAAACAGTGCAATAAATCTCTGGTAACCCATCCACCTGGTGAGGCAGCCCAAAACAGTGGGATGAGCCAGTGGCCAGGGGACGACTCGCCCAGCCCATCCCAGCCTATGTCCTGCTGCAGCCCCTCGCACCCCTCCCTACCTTCTGCCCCCCAGACCTCTGGTATCTCTATAAACTGCTGCTGACAGAGACCAGGACTGAGCCCACCCCCAACTGACCCACAGCCCCTCCTGCCCCTCTGGCCAGGCCCTCGCTCCTTCCCAGGTGGCAGCCAACACCTCTGCTCCTCACTCAGGGTGCGCAGTGGGTTTGTCCCAGGTTTGTTTGAGACCGTCTTTTTTATTTTGTACTGTTATTTTTATTATTTTTATTTAAACCTGATGACTTGCACAGCACTTTCCCACCAGGAAGAGTGGGCCTGCTGCCTTCCCACCCGGGGGGTGGGGACAGAACAGACTCCAGCGGGGGCCAGGGCCACACTCAGCCCGGTATGGGCGACCTGCCATCAGGCTCCAGGGGCTGGCCTGCCTTTGGGGCAGCCGACTTCTACCATTCGCTTCCCCACCTCTGCACTCCGTGACCTCTGAGAACCCAGCCAGCCTCTCATTACCCCCAGGGCCTGCCATCCATGGAGCCCACCAGCCACCAGACTCTGTTTTCCTACCAGATCCCCATCTTCCTTCACAGGCTCTCTGGATCTCCTTTCCCTCACCACCAGCAGGGACAGAATAAATGTTTGCATGGATTAAAAAAGAAAAAAAATCTCTCAGGCCAGGTGCAATGGCTCATGCCTGTAATCCCAGCACCTGGGGAGGCCAAGATGAGAGGATCACTTGGACTCAGAAGGTCGAGACCAGCCTGGGCAATAGAGCAACACCAGGTGTCTACAGTAAAATCAAAAATTAGCTGAGCGTGTGGCAGGAACATGTGATTCCAACTACTCGGGAGGCTGAGGCAAGAGAATCACTTGAACCTGGGAGGTCAAGGTTGTAATGAGCCAGGATCACACCACTACACTCCAGCCTGGATGACTCTAAAAAAATAAAAAATAAAATTTAAAATAAATAAAAATAATTTTTTTTTTTGAGAGGAAGTCTTGCCCTGTCGCCCAGCCTGAGTGTAGTGGAGAGATCACGGCTCACTGTGACCTCTGCCTCCCGGATTCAAGCAATTCTTCTGCCTCAGTCTCCGAAGAAGCTGGGATTACAGGCTCCCACCACCATGCCTGGCTAACTTTTGTATTTTTAGTAGAGACAGGTTTCATCATCTTAGTCAAGCTGATCTGGAACTCCTGACCTCATGATCCACCTGCCTCAGCCTCCCCAAATACTGGGATTGCAGGGGTGAGCCATTGCACCCAGCCTCTCTTTTTAATAATTGGATTGACTTTGGTCTACGTTCTCCCCTGGGGCCCAATTCTTCTCTGGAGTGGGGCCATCCTGGGCACTGCAGGGTGCTGAGCAACGTCCCTGGCCTCCACCACTCCATGCCAGGAGCACCCCATTCCAGGGTAGTGGCCCAGGCTGCAAAGGAGGTGCATTTGAGAGCTGGGTATTTCACATCAGGGTGACCCAGCCTGGGTGAGGGGAGGAGGACTTCATGAGATGACTCAAGCCAGGAACCTACTCCAGGCAGGATCCAGCCTCCAATGGCACAAAAGCCCCAGTTCCAGGGCCGCTGGAGATGTTTTAAAATCCAGTTGACAACAGATGAATAAAATACTTGTGAGTGTATAATCATGACTCCAGTCTGGATTCTGTTTGTCTTTGTGCAGAGACAATTGTAGAATACAGCTTTGGATTTCTTTTCATTGAGACAGAATCTTTCTGCGTTGCCCACGCTGGAGTACAGTGATGTGATCTCGGCTCACTGCAACCTCCACCTCCCAGTTTAAGCAATTCTTCTGCCTCAGCCTCCCCAGTAGCTGGGACTACAGGCACCTGCCACCACACCTGACTAATTTTTGTATTTTTATTAGAGATGGGGTGTCCCCATGTTGGCCAGGCTGGTCTTAAACTCCTGACCTCAGGTGATCCGCCCACCTCGGCCTCCCAAAGTGCTGGGATTATAGATGTGAACCACCGCACCTGGCCAACTTTGGACTTTTCTGAGTGAAGGACATGGCCCAAAAGGGCAAATGTGCCCCAGGCCCTGAACATTGTAACATGACTCTATAGCTGAGAAGAAACAGCCAGGGTAAGGGATGGTGTCTAAAAGCCAGGAAAAAGGAATTCAAAGAATTTCTGATGACAGGTGAACCCTGCTGCTGGCAGTGGCTTCCTTCCTGGCACAGGCTGTCTCCTGTTGAATCAGCGCCTAAGTTGAATTAGTTGAATTTTCTTGAATTACATTGAATTAGGTGTTGAATTAACATGTAGGGTGGCCATGGGCTCTCAGGCCCTCACCTAAAGTCCATTATCTCAAGCTACTGCCTCATGGACCAGCAGGTGTCTCCACTGCCTGGAGTGGGGAGAACCTGCATTAATTCTTTGGAAAAAAAGGCAGTCTGTTCCCTGCTCATACTTATAAACGTCTAATGGGACACATGGCAAAAACCAGGGGGACCTCCGGCTCCTGGAATTTACCTCCTTCTCTCTCCCCATTCAGGGTGTGGATTTTATTGTGTGCAGCCTCCTGGGACCTCAGTAGGAGAGATGGTCATGGGACAAATAGTCTCTTGGGAGTTTGTAGATTCTCCTAACCTGGGGGGGTTGTCAAGCAGGGGCAATCCTTCCCCCAGGGGACACTGGGCAATGTCTCGGGACATCTGTGGTTGACAGGACTGGGGGTGCTTCCAGCATGGAGTGGGTAGAGGCCAGGGATGCCACTCAGCACCCCGCAGTGCCCAGGACAGCCCCAGCCCAGAGAACAATCTAGCCCCAAATGTACAGAGTTGAGCAGAAGAGACCCTGATTTAATTATGTGAAAAAAAAAGAAGAAAAGATCAAGGGACCCTGGCTATGTCAATAAACTCAGACTGCAGCGGCGGGTAAATCCTGAATGAAAAAGGTGCAAATCAGAAACTCTTAACAGCTCTGAGTCATGTTCTAGTGTGTGGAGGGCCACACTGTGTTACTGATGGACACTTGGGTCATTTCCACCTTTTCGCCATTGTGAGTCATATGAACTGTATGGACATTTGTGGCATGGCTCTATTTGAACACCTGCTTCCAATTCCTCTGGGTACATGACTGGGGAGAATTGCTGAATCACGTGGCACCTCCATGCTCAGCCTTTTTAGGAAGTGCCTGACTGGCTTCCACAGGAGTGGCCCCATCTCGCAATGCACAAGGGTTCTCAATTGCATGAGTTCTTTTGCTTTTAAACAAGGCACTGAAGCAGGAGGTGGGCTGCTGCTGGTTCAAGGCCATCCTGGAGCTGTTAGCAGACCCAGAACTTGCAGCTGTGATTTGTGCCTTGGCTCCAGCCCAAGGCCTCCTTTCCTGGCTTCAGTGCTGGGCAAATTGTGTGGAACAGCCCAGCTTTCTAAGCCACTTTTGGGTACTTGGCAGCCACTGTTTGCTCTCAACGTGCCATCTGTGAGATTCAAAAGAGCTGCCACTGAGTTATTGGGTTGCTCTGAAGTGGGAAATTCTCATTGCAAGGAAGCAGCAAGGCGGATGAAGCAAGAGTCATCCCCAAGATCATGCACCCAGCTTGGCCACCAATGTGCCTGGCACAGTAAAGACCCTCAGCAAACAGGCACCTGCCATCCCCTACAAATCTGGATGGCCCACCCCAGGACCTGGTGACCTGGAACAGACCCCTTCTTCTTCTGTCCCAGAAGGATCTTCTTCCCCTAGTTTCAGCAGGGAATGGGGCAGGATGAAAAAGATCACCCAGTTGCCAACAGCCTGATGATGTCACCAAGCTGCAGGGTTACCCTGTGTTGATTAAACATTGCTGGTGTGGGCCAGGCATGGGGGCCCATGCATGTGATCCAGTGCTTTGGGAGGCTGAGGTGGGAGGATCGCTTGAGCTCAGGAGTTCAAAACTAGCCTGTACAACACAGTGAGACCCCATCTCTAGTTTTATTGTTATAATTATAATTATAATAATTATTATTTTGACCCAGAGTCTCACTCTGTTGCCCAGGCTGGAGCACAGTATTGCCTCACTATTACTTCTGCCTCCCCAGTTTCTGCAATTCTCCTGCCTCGGCCTCCAGAGTAGCTGGGATTATAGGTACACACTACCGCACCAACATAATTTTTATATTTTTAGTAGAGATGAGATTTCATCATGTTGGCCATGCTGGTCTCAAACTCCTAACCTCAGGTAATCCTCCTGACTCAGCCTCCCAAAGTGCTGGGATTACTGGGTTGAGCCACTGTGCCCAGCTGACTCCATCTCTATTAAAAAACAGACAGACAAAACATAGCTGGTGGGCTCTTGGGCAAGGCTGGTGACCAGAGGGCCTAGGGGAGTATGGTTCCAGGATCTGCCAAGAGCAGTTCGCTTGGGTTCTGCCAGCCTCTTCCTGTGACTTTTCTCATCTGGAGACATGGGATAAGTGCAGCCCTGCCTCCATAATCTTGCAGGTGACTGTGAATAAAAGTGTCTTGGAATCAGAAGGTTCTGGCATGAAAGCTTTGCACTAACCTTCCACAAGTGTGCTGCCCAGCACATGCCTCTTAGCTTATTTCAACCTAGTTACATTCCATTAACCCAAGGCCTCTGATGTCCGAGGCTGGATCGTTCTCTGGGATGGGGCCATCCTGGGCACTACAGGGTGCTGAGCAGTATCCCTGATCCCCACCCACTCCATGCCAGGAGCATCTCCAGTCGTGACAACCACAGATGTCCCAGACATCACCCAGAATCTCCTGGAGGCAGACCTGTCCTGGTTGAGAACTGCTGAGCTGAACAAGAAACTGGGCCTTTCAGGGAGGCAGAGCTCACCAGCTTCCCAGGCATGGAGCCTGGTCCAGCCCTGCAGCTCTGACCCTGCCTTGGGCTGTGAGTGATGAGGACCCTGTCAGTCTGACCAAGAAGCCACAGTACGTCAATTCATACCAAGGACATTCTACAGGACACTGGGCCATGATGCTTCATGACTATCCTTCTCCTTGTCCCCTTCTCTATCTGCAGCCCTGAAAGGCCTGGCCTGGTCCCCCTCCTGTGGCTCCCAGACCTCCACCTCCAGGGAGCCCTCCAGAATGCCCGTCCTCCTGCCTTCAATGCTCCTCCCCATCCTGCAGTGGTCAGCAAGAATGTCCCCTTTCTAGAGACCTTCCCAGACACCACATGGCACAGGCTCTCTCTCCTCTTGGTGCCACCTCATCCTATTTTCTTTTCTTTTCATTTTCCTTTTTTTTTTTGAGACAGGGTCTTGCTCTGTTGCCCAGGCTGGAGTGCAGTGGTGCAATCACAGCTCCCTGCAGCCTCAGTCTCCTGGCCTCAAGGGATACTCTCACCTCAGCCTCCTGAGTAACTGGAACTACAGGTGTGCACCACCATGCCCAGCTATTTTTAAAAATTTTTTTTAGAGATGGGGTCTTGCTGTGTTGCCCAGGCTAGTCTCATATTCCTGATCTCAAGCAATTCTCCTGCCTCAGCCTCCCAAAGTGCTGGGATGACAAACATGACCATTTTGTTATCTTCTAAGACCCTCTGTTTGGTTGTCTGTGTGTCTAGGCATGTGCTGTCTCTGCGTGACAGATGCTACCTGAGGACAGGACATGATTCCACCTGCCTCAGGCTGTCCCTGGCACACGGTGAGTGTCAGGTCAATATTTGCTGACATGCTGACGGGCTGCCTCCCATCCACTCTTCTGCCCACCAGCTTCTTCATCTTACACAAATCCCTGCTGACCCCAGCACACTGAGGACACTCGTCACTCCTCACTGCTCCACACTTGCAAAGCTCTCAGCCACATGTTTTACTGTTTAATCTATGTGTGTGTGTTAAGGTGGGAACAGGGCAGGATCTCCCTCTGTGGCCAAGCTGGAGTGCAGTGCTGCAATCTCAGCTCACTGCAACCTCCGCCTCCTGGGTTTTATTTTATTTTATTTTTTTAATTGAATTTTAGGTTTTGGGGAACATGTGCAGAACATGCAAGACAGTTGCATAGGTACACACATGGCAGTGTGTTTTGTTTGCTTTCTCCCCTTCACCCACATTTGGCATTTCTCCCCAGGCTATCCCTTCCCAGCTCCCGCCCTGCTGTCCCTCCCCTATTCCCCACAATAGACCCCAGTGTTTAGTACTCCCTTCCCTGTGTCCATGTGTTCTCATTTTTCATCACCCGCCTATGAGTGAGAATATGCGGTGTTTCATTTTCTGTTCTTGTGTCAGTTTGCTGAGAATGATGTTCTCCAGATTCATCCATGTCCCTACAAACGACACAAACTCATCATTTCTGATTGCTGCATAATATTCCATGGTGTATATGTGCCACATTTTCCCTGTCCAGTCTATCATCCATGGGCATGTGGATTGATTCCAGGTCTTTGCTATTGTAAACAGTGCTGCAATGAACATTCATGTGCAGGTGTCCTTATAGTAGAACGATTTATAGTCCTTTGGATATATACCCAGTAATGGGATTGCTGGGTCAAATGGAATTTCTATTTCTAAGGCCTTGAGGAATTGTCACACTGTCTTCCACAATGGTTGAACTAATTTACACTCCCACCAACAGTGTAAAAGTGTTCCTTTTTCTCCGCATCCTCTCCAGCATCTGTTGTCTCAGATTTTTTAATGATCACCATTCTAACTGGCATGAGATGGTATCTCAATGTGGTTTTGATTTGCATCTCTCTAATGACCAGTGATGAGCATTTTTTTATGTTTGTTGGCCTCATGTATGTCTTCTTTTGTAAAGTGTCTGTTCATATTTTTTGCCCATTTTTAAATGGGCTTGTTTGTTTTTTTCTTGTAAATCTGTTTGAGTTCTTTGTAAATTCTGGATATCAGCCCTTTGTCAGATGGGTAAACTGCAAAAAATTTTTCCCATTCGGTTGGTTGCCAATTCACTCTAGTGACTGTTTCTTTGGCCGTGCAGAAGCTGTGGAGTTTGATTAGGTCCCATTTGTCTATTTTGGCTTTTGTTGCCAATGCTTTTGGTGTTTTGTTCATGAAGTCCTTGCCTACTCCTATGTCCTGAATGGTTTTGCCTAGATTTTCTTCTAGGGTGTTTATGGTGCCAAGTCTTATGTTTAAGTCTTTAATTCATGTGGAGTTAATTTTAGTGTAAGGTGTCAGGAAGGGGTCCAGTTTCTGCTTTCTGCACATGGCTAGCCAGTTTTCCCAACACCATTTATTAAACAGGGAATACTTTTCTCATTGCTTGTTTTTGTCAGGTTTATCAAAGATTGTATAGTTTTATGTACGTTGTGTTGCCTCCGATGCCTCTGTTCTGTTCCATCGGTCTATATCTCTGTTTTGGTACCAGTACCATGCTGTTTTGATTACTGTAGACTTGTAGTATAGTTTGAAATCTGGTAGTGTGATGCCCCCCGCTGTGTTCTTTTTGCTTAAAATTGACTTGGATATGCAGGCTCTCTTTTGGTTCCATATGAAGTTCATGGTGGTTTTTTCCAGTTCTGTGAAGAAAGTCAATGGTAGCTTGATGGGGATAGCGTTAAGTGATTCTCTTGCCTCAGCCTCTGGAGTAGCTGCAATTGCAGGCATGCATCAGCACACCCACCTCATTTCTTGAATTGTTAGTAGAGAAGGGATTTTGCCATGTTTGCCAGGCTGGTCTTGAACTTCAGACCTTAAATGATCTACCCTCCTTGGCCTCCCAAAGTGCTGGAATGACAGGTGTGAATCACCATCCCTGGCCTGTTCTACCTTTTTTTAGTAAACAATTTTATTTGGAGTAATTTCAGACTTACAGGAAAAGTGCAAAGAGAGAGTCCTCGCCCATGACTCACCAGCTTCCTCTTAAGGGCCGTCCTTCATAATCACAGGGCATTGCTCACAGCTGAGTAACGCTGGTACCTTCCTATTCACCAAATGCCACCACACTCGACTCAGGTTCCCCCAGTTCTCCCCTCATGGCCTTTCCTGTGTCATCCTGACACCATCCAGGAGCCCAGAAGGCATTTTACTGTCACATCTCCCCGGGTTTCTCTGGGCTCTGAGAGTTTCTTGGTCTCTCTTTGGCATTTCCATGAACATTTTTGTTTGTCTGTTTAGAAAATAGTTACTATCCATGAAAACAAACAACAACAAAAAATGTCATTCTTGCCACCCGGAGA
This sequence comes from Callithrix jacchus, assembly GCF_049354715.1. Taxonomy (NCBI): domain Eukaryota; kingdom Metazoa; phylum Chordata; class Mammalia; order Primates; family Cebidae; genus Callithrix; species Callithrix jacchus. The sequence goes on along the minus strand of NC_133511.1, from coordinate 37,133,126 downwards.
GTTTATTATTGCTATTTTATTTTATTTTATTATTTTTAAGATGCAGTTTCACTCTTGTTGCCCAGGTTGGAGTGCAATGGCATCATCTCTGCTCACCAGAACCTTCACCTCACAGATTCAAGCGATTCTCCTGCCCTAGCCTCCTGAGAGGCTGGAATTGCAGGCATGCGCTAGCACGCATGGCTAATTTTGTAATTTTAGCAGAAATGGCATTTCTCCCTGTTGGTCAGACTGGTCTTGAACTCCTGACCTCATGTAATTCACCTGTCTCGGCCTCCCAAAGTGCTGGGATTAAAGGTGTGAGCCGCCAAGCCCGGCCTTATTGTTGCTATTTTAAAATGAATTAATATCTATTTGACATTTTTTTAGTTTTGATTTAAAATTCAACAAATATTGGTACATATAAGGCATGTAAACCAAAGCTCTTTGGAATAGTCTTCAGGACCAGAGAGTTTGAAAACTTTTATCCTAAGCCAGGGGTTAGCAAACTATGGCCCCTGGGCCACATCTAGCTGACTGTGTGTTTTTGTAAATAAAGTTTTATTGGCACACAGCCACACCCACTTTTTTATATATTGCCTATGGTGGCTTTCCCGCTACAATTTCAGACTGTCTGGCCTGCAAAGGCTAAAACATTTGCCATCTGGATCTCTACAGAGAAGTTTGCTACCCCAGGCATCACACACAGCAAGTCCACTAGGACTGAGCCCTAATCAGGGTGAGCCCTAATCATGGTGAAGAGCATTGTCAGACATTAGAGGACCATTGAAATGTCCATCCATTACCACAGATGCCACCATGGAGCTTAACTCAGCCTTGAAAAGGAATGAGGTTCTGCCAGGGGGCACAGGGTGGATGCACCTTGAGGACATCACGCTCTGTGAAAGGACCCAGACACAGAAGGCAATGCAGTGTGTGATCGCATCTCTATGAAATATCCGGGACAGGCCCATACACAGAAGGGGATGCATGGGTGGTGGGGCTGCAGAAGGGAGATGGGCAGTGACTGCCTATGGGTGACACGGGGCTTCTTTTGGGGGTGATAGGATGTTCTAGAATTAGACAAAGGTGATGGTTTCACAATTACGTAGATGGGCTAAAAACCACTGAGTTGCACTTTTGGTTTTTGAGATGGAGTCTCACTCTGTTGCTCGGGCAGGAGTGCAGCAGAGCAATCTCAACTCACTGCCACCTCTGTCTCCTGAGTTCAAGCAATTCTCCTGCCTTGGCCTCCGGAGTAGCTGTGATTACAGGCACCCACCACCATGCCTGGCTAATTTTTTCATTTTTAGTAGAGACGGGGTTTCACCACATTGGCCAGGCTGGTCTTGAACTCCTGACCTCAGGTGATCTGCACGAACGAGCCTCTTAAAGTGTTGGGATTACAGGCGTGAGCCACCACACCCAGCCAAGTTGCACATTTTTAAAGAGTGAATTTTATGGTCTGTAAATTATATCTCAATAAAGCTATTAAAAAAAACTACAGAATGAAACAAAGGTGGACTCCCCTGCACTCTGGCTACAGGACAGCAACCCACCTCCTCTCTCTGCAGGCAGGTCGCTCCCCTCTCACAAACCTTTGCCCTGATCCCCCCTCCCACACCCCAGAGCTGTGCCCATGTGCCAGGAAACCTGCCACCCCAGGGGCCGATCCAGCCTCAGACCAACAGGATCTAAAAAAAGGCAAAGCCCACCAGGCAGGGTGGCTCATGCCTAAAATCTCAGCACCTTGGGAGGGCAAGGCGGGCAGATCACGAGGTAAGAGATCAAGACCATCCTGGCCAACATGGTGAAATCCCATCTTTAAAAAAAAACAAACAAAACTGTAATCCCAGCACTTTGGAAGGCCGAGGTGGGTGGATCACAAGGTCAAGAGATCGAGACCATCCTGGTCAACATGGCGAAACACCGTCTCTACTAAAAATACAAAAAATTAGCTGGGCATGGTGATGCGTGCCTGTAATCCCAGCTACTCAGGAGGCTGAGGCAGGAGAATTGCCTGAACCCAGGAAGCGGAGGTTTAGGTGAGCCGAGATCATGCCATTGCACTCCAGCCTGGGTAACAAGAGCGAAAGCCTGTCTCAAAAAACAAGCAAACAAAAAACAACAACAAAAAAATGGCAAAGCCTCAGAACCATTTTCTATCAAAACAAATTAGAAAGCACTGTGGGGCCAGGCGAAGTGGCTCACGCCTGTAGTCCGAGCACTTTGGGAGGCCAAGATGGGCAGATCACAGTCAGGAGTTTGAGACCAGCCTGGCCAATATGGGGAAACCCCATCTTTACTAAAAATACAAAAATTAGCCAGATATGGTGGCATGTGCCTGTAGTCCCAGTTACTCAGGAGGCTGAGGCAGGAGAATTGCTTGAACCTGGGAGGCGGAGGTTGCAGTGAGCCAAAATTGCGCCACAGCACTGCACTCCAGGCTGGGCGACAGAGCAAGATGCCATCTCAAAAAAAAAAAAAAAAGAAAAGAAAAGAAAAAGAAAAAGAGAAAGAATGGAAGCACTTGGGTAAGTGTTCAACATTTTAAAGCAATTAAAGGCAAAAGAGATTTTCAACAAAACGTCCCAGCTGGGGGTGGGTTCCTTAGGGTCCCCTTGGTGGCCATCTGGGAGGGACCTGGGTGTGCACCTGTGCCGTCAGCACCCTTGGCCGTGTGCAGAGAACAGACTACTGCGGTGGAAATGCTGGCTCCCTTCGAGGCTGAGTTGCGATCTTGGGTATCCTCTGAGCCTGAGCTTCCAGTTTCATGTATTTTTAATTTAATTTAATTTAATTTAATTTAATTAATTTATTTATTTTGAGACAGAGTTCCAATCTGTTGCCCACGCTGGAGGGGTATGGCGAAATATCAGCTAACTGCAACTTCCACCTCCTGGGTTTAACCAATTTTTTTGCCTCAGCCTCTTAAGTAACTAGGACTACAGGGGCATGTCACCTTGCCTGGCTGCTTTTTAAAAATTTTTAGTAAGGGCAGGGTTTCACCATCTTTGCCGGGCTGGTCTCAAACTCCTGACCTTGTGATCCATCTGCCTTTACCTCCCAAAGAGCTGTGATTACAGACGTCAGCCACTGTGCCTGGCCCCAGTTTCATTTGTAACAGGGGTGACGTGGCTCCTTCCTGCAGATGCTCTGAAGGTCACAGCTTATACAGAGGTGGTGTGACTCATACAGGCTTCTGCAAACAGGGGCCCCACCAACAGTCACTTTTCTTACCACAGTGCCTTCCTCCTGGGCCACCTCTTTTCCTCCTGCACACCCCAGCAGCTTACTGAGACCTCAGTAATGCTCACTTCCCTTGCAATGGGTTTAGTGGTGTCCCCTCAAAATTCTTATCCACCAGGAACCTTGGAAGATAACTGTCACAGACTAATTGCATTTGCTTAAAACTCTTACTTTGAGACTGGTCGCAGTGACTCATGCCTGTAATCCCAGCACTTTGGGAGGCTGAGGTGGGCAGATCACTTGAGGTCGGGAGTTCAAGACCAGCCTGGCCAATGTGGAGAAACCCTGTCTTTACTAAACACACAAAATTAGCTGGGCATGATGGCGCATGCGTGTAATCCCAGCTACTTCAGAGGCTGAGGCAGGAGAATTGCTTGAACACGGGAGGCAGAGGTTGCAGTGAGATGAGATCATGCCATTGCACTCCAGCCTGGGCAAGAAGAGCAAAACTCCATCTCAAAAAAAAAAAGCAACAACAACAACAAAAATTCTCTTACATTGTACCTGGTTGTGGTGGTACACACCTGTGGTAGCAGTGACTCAGGAGGCTGGGAAGGGAGGATCGCTTGAGCCCAGGAGTTTGAGGCTGAAGTGAGTTGTCACTGTGTCGCTGCACTCCAGCCTGGGCAATAGAGCAAGACCAGGTCTTAAGAAAAAAAACATGCTGTTCTTTACAAAAAGGAATTGAAAGCAGGGTCTTGGACAGATACTTGTCTTGTTCACTCATGTCTATAGCAGCCAAAAGGTGGAAGCGACCAGACCATCCATCAAGAGATGGACAGATAAACACAGCACTGTGCATCTGTATGATAGAATATTGCTCAGTCATGAAAAGGGAATCCCCACACAGGCTGCAACAAGGATGCACATTGAGGATGTCCCACTGAGTGAGAAAAGCTAGACACGTAAAGACAAATCAGGAGGGCATGGTGGCTCATGCCTTTAATCCCAGCATTTTGGAAGGCCAATGTGGGAAAATAATGAGGTCAGGAGTTCGAGGGCAGCCTGGGCAATGTGGTGAAACTTCCTCACTACTAAAAATACAAAAATTAGCTGGGTGTGGTGATGTGCACCTGTAATTCCAGCTACTCAGGAGGCTGAGGCAGGAGAATCGCTTGAATCTGGGAGGCAGAGGTTGCAGTGAGCTGAGATCACACCGCTGCATTCCAGCCTGGGTGGCAAGAGAGAAATTCCATCTCAAAATGAAAAACAAAAAAAAACAGACCCAATCTTGCTATAAACAAAACTAAAAGAAACACACACACAAACACACACACACACACACACACACACACACACACACACACGACTGGGAATTATAAAAACAGCTGACAGAGACTTTCCAGAGAAGTTTCTCCCACTCATAACTGTGGACATCAAGACTGGATCCATCTCTGGGGTGGGGCCATTTTGGGCACTGCTGGATGCTGAACAGCGTCCCTGGCCTCCACCCATTCCCTGCCAGGGGCACCCCCCAGGTCACACTGAGCTATGATCACCCTACTGCACTCCAGCCTGTGCAACAGATTGAGACTCTGACTCTAAAATAAAAAGAAGAAGAATAAGAATATAAGAATCATAATTCAGAGCCAGGAGTGGTGGCTTACGTCTGTAATCCCAGCACTTTGGGAGGCTGATGCAGGTGGATCATGAGGTCAGGAGTTCAAGACCAGCCTGGTAAACATAGTGAAACCCCGTCTCCACTAAAAATTCAAAAATTAGCTGGGCATGGTAGTGGGTGCCCATAATCCTAGCTGCTAGGGAGGCTGAAGCAGGAGAATCACTTGAACCTGGGAGGCAGGGGTTGTAGTGAGCCAATATTGCACCATTGCACTCCAGCCTGGGCAACAGTTGATACTACATCTCAAAAAAAAAATTCAGATCCATGTCCAGTAAAAAATTAAGTAAAGCTGAGGCTCTAACATGAGGCTTTTCCAAGGCTATCATTATGAGACTCATCCAGTCACAGTGGGCTCTGCATTGGGGCATCCGCCTGGCCCACCTCTACTCAGGAGCCCTCAGTCCCTCAAACCCTGCTGTTGGGACAGGGGGCCCCTCTAACAGGCCCCTAACTTACAACAGACCCTACCTTGGGCTTCCCCACGTTGCACCTTAGCCGTCTGTGACAGGCGTCCCCACGCAGCACCGGGGGTGTGTCTGTGCACAGATCTGAGGGTATTAGCCCAGCAGGACCCTGCCCGTGGGTGCTGGATCACTAAAAAAGACAGAAGGAAAATTCACATTCAAGGGCCTGCATCATCACTGTCCTGGGCAACGGACTCCAACCCCTTCTACAGAGGGTCATGGGAGGGTCAAGGTCAAGCCATGGTTGGCCGAGACATCCTCTGTGGCCTCCACTTTGTTCCACCATGTTTCACTCCCCCCAGCGTCTTACTGTAGGTGACTGTCCCTGCCATGTGTGCTTTGAGTCAAAGGCGGCCAAGGCTTGATGAATCACTGATGACAGGGTGATAGAGTCGGTGCCTCATCCCTCGCTCTGTGGGAGGCTGACTGTTCAAGCGGTTGCTTAACAATGGGCACACACACACACACACACAAACACACACATGAGAGGCGGTTGTGGGCTGCACACTAGCTCGGGGTGCCCAGATCCCTGTGCCCCACTGATAGATTCCCAGCCTCAGCAATCGTGGACGTGAGCATCTCTGGGTAGGGAGCCTCCAGTCAGTAACATCAGGTGGTCGCAATCACAGATTTGAAACGGATTCGCTGAGAGGACATCTGTGGGACTGAAAACATGGGTCTGTGTACCAAAACCTGAGTGGGGGCCGTAGTCATCCTGTGGAGAAGAGAACATGAGCCTACCCTCAATTCACCGGGGAGGCAGCTTCTTCTGCACCTGGGCTTCTCTGGCTTGGCACTGTGGGCATTTGGGCTCAATCCTCCTTGGTTGTGGGGCTGCCCTGGGGGCTGAGTGGCACTCCTGACCTCCGCCCCGTGCATCCACCAATTGAGGCAGCCACGATTGTCTTTTGGGTGCAAAATCGCCCCAGGTTGTGACCTCCCAGGATAGGGGATTCTACGGACCCCCAACAGACTCTGCATCCCATGATCCTCTACCCTGCTGAGTTCCCAGGAGGCTGCATGTGTTGAAATCCACACCCTGAGTGAGGAGGGAGAGAGGAGGATAATCCCATTAGCTGGGGGTTCCCTGGTTTACATTGTCTGCCACGTCATGAGTTTATTTTGGTTCCCACTGTGAGCAGAAAGATAACTCGATTTTTCCCCCCAGATAATAAACCCAGAGTTTCTCCTGGTCAGCACTGTGGACATCTGAGGCCTGATCATTCCTTGCAGTGGGGCAGACCTGGGCACTTTGGGGTGATGAGCAGTGCCCCTGGCCTCTACCCACTTCCTGTCAGGAGTACCCCCAAGTCATGAAAACCACAGATGTCCCAGAAATTGCTCAGTGTCCCTAGGGGTGGGGGGCAGGATCACTCCAGGTGATCCCCTGCTGTAGAAGGTCAAGATCACGTTCAAGCTCCCCTGCCACCAGGAAGCACCGCTTTGTCCTGGGCTACAGATGCGGAGGCTGCAGGGTACAGGGAGAGGCTTCTGGGCCCTGGGGGCTGAGGCAGAGCCCCTCATTTCAACACAGCACGCCATGATTACTTGTGGGTTGCACGCATTTTCTAGGGGGTGGCAGCGGAGGGCTATGTGACCCAAGAGCAGAATGTTTTCTGGTTCTGGTGTATTTCTTGGCAATTCTTCCAAGGGAACAACTTGTCCATGAAAAGAACCAAAAATAATGTGAATTTTGACATGCCTGGGACACGATGAAAGCTGGTGACCAACCAGGGGAAAGAGATCTGCCTTGACTGGTATCGGGGACTGGAGTTTGCTCACTGCACGAGTCATTATAGAGATAAAAGTCTGGTAAAGCTCTCAGCAGAAATGCGACCAAAAATCCTCCCCGGATGAACAAGGACCTATTAGAAAAACACGCTCTGCAATCCGGAGGTCAGGGACTTCTGTACTCCATGTGGCAAGAAGCAAAAAGGCTGGAGAAATGCTTATCCTGGAACAGGGGTTTCCAGCAGGCTTCTGTGGACATGGGAGCTGGATCATTCTCTCGGGCAGGGCCATCCTGGGCACTGTAGGGTGCTGAGCAGCATCCCTGGCCTCCACCCACTCCATGGCAGGGGTATCCCCCAGTTGTGTAACCACAAATGTCCTCAGACATTGCCCCAGAAGAGTGAGGATGGAGTTGAAGGTGGGTGCAGCTGGGCCCAGGTACCCCATGAACCTATCTCCACCTGCAGCCTTTGCAGCTCCAACTGCACCCCCAGCCCCGAGTCTCCTAAGAAGGTGGAAAATCTGCAGTGTTGAACATGAGAGACCCTACCTTAATTTGAAAGAGGAAAAAATAGGCCGGGAGCAGTAGCTCATGTCTGTAATCCCAGCACTCTGGGAGGCTGAAGAGGGTGGAACACCTGAGGTTGGCTGAGGCGGATGGATTACCTGAGGTCAGCATTTGAGACAAGCCTCACCAATATGGCAAAACCCTGTCTCTCCTAAAAATATAAAGATTAGCTGGGCATGGTGGCACACGCCTGTGATCCCAGCTACTCGGGAGGCTGAGGAAAAAGAATTGCTTGAACGCAGGTGGCGGAGGTTGCAGTGAGCTGAGATTGCATCACTGCACTCCAGCCTGGGTGACAGAGTGAGACTCTGTCTCAATAATAATAATAATAATAATAATCGCTGAGTGCAGTGGCTCATGCCTATAATTCCAGCATTTTGGGAGGCTGAGGCAGGAAGATCATCTGGGGTCAGGAGTTCCAGATCAGCCTGACCAACATGGAGAAACCCATCTCTTCTGATAATACAAAAATTACCCAGATGTGGTGGCACAGGCCTGTAATCCTAGCTACCAGGGAGGCTGAGGCACAAGAATCACTTGAACCCAGGAGGTGGAGGTTGCAGTGAGCCAAGATCATGCCACTGCACTCCAGCTTGGGCAACAAGAGAGAAACTCCATCTGAAAAAAAAGTCTGCTCCCCACTCACATCAGACATCATGATAAACACCCAATGGGGCAGATGGTTTAAGCCAGGGGAACCCCAGCTCCTGGGATTTGCCTCCTCTCTCCCTCCCCACTCTGTGTAGATTTCAATGTGTGCCACCTTCTGGGACCTCAAAAGTCCATATGATCATGGGATGCAGAGTCTGGTGGTCCATGGAATCCCCTAAACCAGGGGGGGTTCTCAATTTTGGGTGATTTTTTGAGACAGAGTCGCGCTGTCACCCAGGCTGCAATGGCACGATCTCGGCTCACTGCAACCTCTGCCTCCCAGGTTCAAGTTCTTCTGCCTCAGCCTCCCAAATAGCTGCCATTACAGGCGCCCACCACCACACCTGGCTGATTTTGGTATTTTTAGGAGAGATTGGGTTTCACCACCTTGGCCAGGCTGGTCTTGAATTCCTGACCTCAAGTGATCCACCCACCTCGGTCTCCAAAAGTGCTGGGATTACAGGTGTGAGCCACCATACCCAGCCAACTTGGGGTGATTCTGTCCCCTAAGGGACACTGTGATTATCACAACTGAGGATAGCTTCTGCTATGGAGTAAGTGGAGGCTAGAGATGCTGCTCGGACCCTGCAGTGCCCAGAATGGCCCCACCCCAGAGAACCACGTGGCCCTGATGTCCACAGGGGTGGAGGGGCTGTAGAGAGACCATGTGTTATTTGGGAAAGAAATGGATTCTGCTTCCTGCTCACCCCAGACACCAGGATAAACTCCCAATGGGGCAGACGGCATAAACCAGAGGGACCCCAGCTCCTGGGATTCACCTCCTCTCTCCCTCCTGCTCAGCAGGTGGATGGGACTCTCCTCTGGCCAAACTGAGAAGCTCTCATCTGCTGCCACCCAGGAAAGGGGCGCCCAAGTCTTTAACTCACAGGCAAGGATCCAGGCCCTCTGCCCACAAGGACAGTGAACCCTCCCAGAGCTGGGGGGTGGCAGCCCCAAGTCTACAGCCAGTCTTCACCCAGAAGCGTGGGACATCTGGGAGGGGAATGACAGGCACCCCAGAGCCTGATGGTGGGGACAGGGCAGGGTCTGATTCCCATGGCAGGGTGACCTGTACTCCCCCAGGGCCACCCACCCCTGCAGGGACACTGTACGCCTTCCATTCTCTGGTCCAAGCTCTGCTCTGGCAACATCTGCATGCCCGAGGGTGGGGTGTGTTCTGGGGGTGTAGTTTCTTGACTGCATCAAGGCCACTCCTGGGGAGCAGAGCCAGTGCCTCCTCCCTCACCCCAAGCACAACGCCCAGGGACCACCTCTGGTTTTGGATAGAGAGGCTCCAGGTGTGTGCACAGGGTGCCCCAGGGCAGGGCTAACCACCCAGGTTCCCCTGGAGTTGGTGCTCTCAGTGTTGAAGCAGGAAGGTATCAAGTGAACTGCGGTGGTGGTAGTGGCAGAGCTCAAAGAGGGGCTCGGGATTGACTGAAGACATTTGGGATGCAGTCAGTATGCACCGTCTGAACCTCCGTCCCCACCTGCACCCCCATCACCACACCTGTCCCCACCTGCACCTCCTGCACCCCCATCCCCGCCTGTACCCCGCCCCCTTCCCCCATCTCCATAGGCCTCCTCTGCCCCCTGGTGGCCGCCAGCCATAACGAGATTTAGTGGGGACACATTTGAACCATAGCATTAATCTTTGAGTATAAAGACATCCACAGCAGGCTTTATCCAGCAGGCTTCTTTGAGACTATTTACAGGGTTTGAGGTCTACAGCATATACATTAAAATATTTATACTTCAAACAGCAATAAAATACGTGGTATTATTATTCTTTCAATATTACAATGGTCGTGTAGGCATTCATAGTATGATTTAGTTCATTTGGTACTGTTTCTATTCTATCACCATATGAACTGTTTCTTACACAATTCTATATTCAGCTTGGTTCCAGTTGAGCACAAAGCCATCCTTGTACTACCCCTGATAGCTGGCACTAGCTCTTTGATAGTGTTATTATTCTGCTGTAGAAGGTGTCCTTAAACTAGAAAAAGTCCACAATCAAGTATCTAGTCATTCAACACTATCAATTCCTAGGTGACTTTTAAAAAAAAATAGTATCTCTTGCTGCAAGAAATGCTGCATCTGTGATTTTAAGTCTCTCACTCAAATTAAATGGAAGTGTTGAACTTCAATCAAAGTGGCCAAAGAAATCCTGTTCCTGTGATCCTTTCTGCCACATGTTGCCTGCTAACCATGTCATTGGTAAGATCTTACCTGTGTATGTGGATGTGTCCAGGATGTTGGTCTGGTGGCCCTGAGCAGCACTAACACATCCATGAGTGGGTCTAGGTTCTGCCTCGGCTGATTTGCAAAGACCTCTCCGATGGTGGTGCAGGCATCTTTGGTGAAGTGGGAGCTTGTTCCAGCTCCAAGAGCTGGCTGAGGCTGAAGAATAACTGGCCACCTTCTGATCCTTCTTCTTAAAGCATGTCACGATCATTTTAAAGCCTGTCACCAACTCATTGGCTATGAAGTTGAGCTGAGTGCCCTGTTGTCCACCTTCTTGGTGAAGCAGTAAAAGCCATCAATCTTGCTCTCCTACCTAAAGGATGAGAACCACTACGTGGGGGTAAGCTCAGGGTCAGAAAGAAGCTGGAACTCACCATCTCATCCTTGTCAGCCTTCCTCTTGTCCTGTCTCCAGGCTGTCTCTTCAGTGCTGATAAAAACATCATAAAGTGGCAGAAGATGTGGCACTGTGTCCTCATGCAGAAACTGGCCATGTGGTTCATACACAAGATTGGGTCCTCTCTGCACTTGAACATAAAGTCCTCCTCAAGACGGCCTGTGATCTGCCACCCAAGAGGCCCTCAATCCCATACAAGCCCTGATGCATGGACTGGAAACGCAAAGGCAGCACATACCGTATTCCCGACCTTGCTGCTCATTTCTTCAATGTGACTTCATTTGTGACAGTTGTTGAAAATCAACAACGAAACCCAGGGTTTGAACTCAGACCTGGAACAAGCAAACCTGATAGACATTTACAGAACTCTCCACCCCAAATCCACAAAATATACATTCTTCTCAGCACCACATCACACCTACTCTAAAATTGACCACATAATTGGAAGTAAAGCACGGCTCAGCAAATGCAAAACAACTGAAATCATAACAAACAGTCTCTCAGACCACAGTGCAATCAAGTTAGAACTCAGAATCCAGAAATTCACTTAGAACCACACAGCTTCATGGAAACTGAACAACTGTCTCTTTAATGTTGATTGGATAAACAATGAAATGAAGGCAGAAAAAGAAGTTCTTCAAAACCAACGAGAACGAAGACACAACATACCAGAATCTCTGGGACACATTTAAATTAGTCACCAGAGGAAAATATATAGCAATAAGTGCCCACATGAGAAAAGTGGAGAGATCCAAAATTGACACCCTATCATCAAAGTTGAAAAAGCTAGAGGAGCAAGGTAAAAAAAACTCAAAACCTAGCAGAAGACAAGAAATAACGAAGATCAGAACAGAATTGAAGGAGATAGAGACACAAAAAATCCTTCAAAATATCAATAAATCCAAAAGCTGGTTGTTTGAAAAGATCAACAAAATAGACAGACCACTAGCCAGACTGATAAAAAATAAAAGAGAGAACAACCAAATAGATGCAATAAAAAATGATAAAGGGGAAATCACCACAGATTCCACAGAAATTCAAACCATCATCAGAGAATATTACAAACAACTCTATGCGCATAAACTAGTAAACCTGGAAGAAATGGATAAACTCCTGTATACCTGTGTCCTCCCAAGCCTAAACCAAAAGAAAGCTGAAGCTATGAATAGACAAATAACAAGGTCTGAAGTCGAGGCAGCAATTAAGAGCCTACCACACAAAAAGAACCCAGGTCCAGATGGGTTCACAGCTGAATTCTATCAAACACACAAAGAGGAACTGGTACCATTCCTTCTGAAACTATTCCAAATAATCCAAAAATAGGGATTCCTTTCTAATTCATTTTATGAGACCAACATCATCCTGATACCAAAACCCGGCAGAGACTCAACAAGAAAAGAAAACTTCAGGCCAATATCTATGATGAACATAGATGCAAAAATCTTCAATAAAATACTGGCAAGCCGATTGCAACAGCACATCAAAAAACTTATCCATCATGATCAAGTAGAATTCATCTTGGGAATGCAAAGCTGGTTCAACATACGCAAGTCTATAAACGTAATTTACCATATAAAGAGAACCAAAAACAAAAACCACATGGTTATATCAACTGATGCAGAGAAAATCTTTGACAAAATTCAACAGCCCTTTATGCTAAAAACCCTCAATAAACTCGGTATTGATGGAATGTACCTCAAAATAATAAAAGCTATTTATGACAAACCAACAGCCAATATCATACTGAATGGGCAAAAACTGGAAGCATTCCTTTTGAAATCTGGCACTAGACAAGGATGCCCTCTCTTGCCACTCCTATTCAATATAGCACTGGAAGTTCTAGCCAGAGCAATCAGGCAAGAAAAAGAAATAAAGGGTATTCAAATAGAAAAGAAAGCAAAATTGTCTCTATTTGCAGATGACATGATAGTATACCTACAAGACCCCATCGCCTAAGCCCAAAAATTTCTGAAACTGATAAGCCACTTCAGCAAAGTCTCAGGATATAATATCAATGTGAAAAAATCACAAGCATTTTTATACACCAATAACAGACTTAAAGAGAGCCAAATCAAGAACGAACTGCCATTCACAATTGCTACAAAAAGAATAAAATACCTAGGAATACAACTTACAAGAAACGTAAGGGACCTCTTCAAGGAAAACTACAAATCACTGCTCAATGAAATAAGAGAGGACACAAACAGATAAGGAAACATTCCATGTTCATGATAAGAAGAATCAATATCGTGAAAATGGCTATACTGCCCAAAGTAATTTTTTTTTTGTATTTTTTATTGCATTTTAGATTTTGAGGTATATGTGCAGAGCATGCAATAGAGTTGCATAGGTACACCCATGGCAGTGTGTTTTGTTTCCTTTCTCCCCTTCACCAACATTTGGCATTTCTCCCCAGGCTATCCCTCCCCACCTCCCCCTCCCACTGGCCCGCCCCTTTCCCCCCCAATAGACCCCAGTGTTTAGTACTCCCCTCTCTGTGTCCATGTGTTCTCATTTTTTATCACCCGCCTGTGAGTGAGAATATGCGGTGTTTCATTTTCTGTTCTTGTGTCAGTTTGCTGAGAATGATGTTCTCCAGATTCATCCATGTCCCTACAAACGACAGAAACTCATCATTTCTGATTGCCACATAATATTCCATGGTGTATATGTGCCACATTTTTTCAATCCAGTCTATCATCAATGGGCATTTGGGTTGATTCCAGGTCTTTGCTATTGTAAACAGTGCTACAAAGAACATTCGTGTGCATGTATCCTTAGAGTAAACGACTTATAGTCCTTTGGATATATACCCAGTAATGGGATTACTGGGTCAAATGAAATTTCTATTTCTAAGGCCTTGAGGAATCTCCACACTGTCTTCCACAATGGTTGGACTAATTTACACTCCCACCAACAGTGTAAAAGTGTTTCTTTTTCTCCACATCCGCTCCAGCATCTGTTGTCTCCAGATTTCTTAATGATCTCCATTCTAATTGGTGTGAGATGGTATCTCAATGTGGTTTTGATTTGCATCTCTCTGATGGCCAGTGACGATGAGCATTTTTTCATACGACTGTTGGCCTCATATATGGCTTCTTTCGTAAAGTGTCTGTTCATATCCTTTGCCCACTTTTGAATGGGCTTGTTTGTTTTTTCCTGTAAATCTGTTTGAGTTCTTTGTAAATTCTGGATATCAGCCCTTTGTCAGATGGGTAAATTGCAAAAAGTTTTTCCCATTCTGTTGGTTGCCGATTCACACTGGAGACTGTTTCTTTTGCCGTGCAGAAGCTGTGGAGTTTCATTAGGTCCCATTTGTCTATTTTGGCTTTTGTTGCCAATGCTTTTGGTGTTTTGTTCATGAAGTCCTTGCCTACTCCTATGTCCTGGATGGTTTTACCTAGATTTCCTTCTAGGGTTTTTATGGTGCCAGGTCTTATGTTTAAGTCTTTAATCCATCTGGAGTTAATTTTAGTCTAAGGTGTCAGGAAGGGGTCCAGTTTCTGCTTTCTGCACATGGCTAGCCAGTTTTCCCAACACCATTTGTTAAACATGGAATCCTTTCCCCATTGCTTGTTTTTGTTGGGTTTATCAAAGATTGTATGGTTGTAGCTATGTTGTGTTGCCTCTGATGCCTCTGTTCTGTTCCATTGGTCTATATCTCTGCTTTGGTACCAGTACCATGCTGTTTTGATTACTGTAGCCTTGGAGTATAGTTTGAAATCCGGTAGTGTGATGCCCCCCCGCTGTGTTCTTTTTGCTTAGAATTGACTTAGCTATGCGGGCTCTCTTTTGGTTCCATATGAAGTTCATGGTGGTTTTTTCCAGTTCTGTGAAGAAAGTCGATGGTAGCTTGATGGGTATAGCATTGATTCTGTAAATTACTTTGGGCAGTATAGCCATTTTTTTGATATTAATTCTTCCTAACCATGAACATGGAATGTTTCTCCATCTGTTTGTGTCCTCTCTGATTTTGTTGAGCAGTGGTTTGTAGTTTCCCCTGAAGAGGTTTCTTACGTTTCTTGTGAGATGTATTCCAAGGTATTTTATTCTTTTTGTAGCAGTTGTGAATGGCTGTTAGTTCTTGATTTGGCTCTCTTTAAGTCTATTATTGATGTAGAGGAAGGCTTGTGATTTTTGCACATTGATTTTATATCCTGAGACTTTGCTGAAGTTGCTTATCAGTTTCAGGAGTTTTTGGGCTGAGGTGATGGGGTCTTCTAGGTATACTGTCATGTCGTCTGCAAATAGAGACAATTTGGCTTCCACCTTTCCTATTTGAATACCCTTTAGTTCTTTTTCTTGCCTGATTGCTCTGGCTAGAACTTCCAGTACTATATTGAATAGGACTGGTGACAGAGGGCATCTTTGTCTAGTGCCAGATTTCAAAGGGAATGCTTCCAGTTTTTGCCCATTCAGTATGATATTGGCTGTTGGTTTGTCATAAATAGCTTTTATTACTTTGAGATACGTTCCATCGATACCGAGTTTATTGAGGGTTTTTAGCATAAAGGGCTGTTGAATTTTGTCAAATGCCTTCTCTGCAACAATTGAGATAATCATGTGGTTTTTGTTTTTGGCTCTGTTTATGTGGTGAATTACGTTGATAGACTTGCGTATGTTGAACCAGCCTTGCATCCCTGGGATGAATCCTACTTGATCATGATGAATACGTTTTTTGATTTGCTGTTACAATCGGCTTGCCATTACTTTATTGAAGATTTTTGCATCTATGTTCATCATGGATATTGGCCTGAAGTTTTCTTTTCTTGTTGGGTCTCTGCCGGGTGTTGGTATCAGGATGATATTGGTCTTATAGAATGATTTGGGAAGGATTCCTTCTTTTTGTATTATTTGGAATAGTTTCAGAAGGAATGGTACGAGCTCCTCTTTGTGTGTCTGGTAGAATTCTGCTGTGAACCTGTCTGGACCTGGGCTTTTTTTTTTTGAGTGGTAGGCTCTTAATTGCTGCCTCGACTTCTGCCCTTGTTATTGGTGTATTCATAGTTTCAGCTTGCTCCTGGTTTAGGCTTCAGAAGACACAGGAGTACAGGAATTTATCCATTTTTTCTAGGTTTACTAGTTTATGTGCGTAGAGTTGTTTGTAGTATTCTCTGATGATGGTTTGAATTTCTGTGGAATCTGTGGTGATTTCCCCTTTATCATTTTTTATTGCATCTGTTTGGTTGTTCTCTTATTTCTTTTTAATCAATCTGGCTAGTGGTCTGTCTATTTTGTTGATCTTTTCAAAAAACCAGCTATTGGATTTATTGATTTTTTGGAGGGATTTTGTGTCTCAATCTCCTTCAGTTCAGCTCTGATCTTAGTTATTTCTTGTCTTCTGCTGGGTTTTGAGTTTTTTTGATCTTGCTCCTCTAGCTCTTTCAATTTTGATGATAGGGTGTCAATTTTGGATCTCTCCATTCTTCTCATATGGGCACTTGTTGCTATATACTTTCCTCTAGAGACTGCTTTAAATTTGTCCCAGACATTCTGGTATGTTGTGTCTTCATTCTCATTGGTTTTCAATAACTTTTTTATTTCTGCCTTCATTTCGTTGCTTATCCAGTCAACATTCAAAAGCCAGTTGTTCAGTTTCCATGAAGCTGTACGGTTCTGTGTTGGTTTCTGTATTCTGAGTTCTAACTTGATTGCACTATGGTCTGAGAGGCTGTTTGTTATGATTTCAGTTTTTTTGCATTTGCTGAGCAGTGCTTTACTTCCAATCATGTGGTCAATTTTAGAGTAGGTGTGATGTGGTGCTGAGAAGAATGTATATTCTGTGAATTTGGGGTGGAGAGTTCTGTAAATGTCTATCAGGTTTGCTTGCTCCAGGTCTGAGTTCAAGCCCTGGATATCCTTGTTGATTTTCTGTCTGGTTGATCTGTCTAATATTGACAATGGAGTGTTAATGTCTTTCACTATTATTGTGTGGGAGTCTAAGTCTCTTTTTAAGTCGTTAAGAACTTGCCTTATATATCTGGGTGCTCCTGCATTGGGTCCATATATGTTTAGGATCATTATCTATTCTTGTTGTATCGATTCTTTTGTCATTATGTAATGGCCTTCTTTGTCTCTTTTGATCTTTGTTTCTTTATGGTCTATTTTATCAGAGATGAGAATTGCAACTCCTGCTTTCTTTTGCTCTCCATTTGCTTGGCAAATCTTCCTCCATCTTTTTATTTTGAGCCTTTGTGTATCCTTGCATGTGAGATGGGTTTCCTGGATACAGCACACTGATGTATTTTGACTTTTTATCTAATTTTCCAGTCTGTGTCTTTTGATTGGTGCATTTAGTCCATTAACATTTAGGGTTAATACTTTTATGTGTGAATTTGATACTGCCATTTTGATGCTAGCTAGCTGTTTTGCCGATTGGTTGTTGTAGATTCTTCATTATATTGATGCTCTTTAGCATTTAGTGTGATTTTGGAATGTCTGGTAATGGTTGTTTCTTTCTATGTGTAGTGCCTCTTTCAGGAGCTCTTGTAAAGCAGGCCTGGTGGTGACAAAATCTCTGAGTACTTGCTTGTTCGCAAAGGATTTTATTTTTTCTTCACTTCTGAAGCTAAGTTTGGCTGGATATGAAATTCTGGGTTGAAAGTTCTTTTCTTTAAGGATGTTGAATATTGGCCCGCACTCTCTTCCAGCTTGTAGTGTTTCTGCCAAGAGATCTGCTGTGAGTCTGATGGGCTTCCCTTTGTGGGTGACCAGACCTTTCTCTCTGGCTGCCCTTAGTATTTTCTCCTTTATTTCAACCTTGTTGAATCTGAAGATTATGTGCCTTGGGGTTGCTCTTCTTGCGGAATATCTTTGTGGTGTTCTCTGTATTTCCTGCAATTGTGTTGGCCTGTCTTGCTAGGTGGGGGAAATTTTCCTGGATAATATCCCGAAGAGTATTTTCCAGCTTGGATTCATTCTCTTCGTCAAATTCTGGTACGCCTATCAGACGTAGGTTAGGTCTCTTCACATAGTCCCACATTTCTTGGAGACTTTGTTCATTCCTTTTTGCGCTTTTTTCTCTATTCTTGGTTTCTCTTATTATTTTATTGAGTTGATCTTCGACTTCTGATATTCTTTCTTCTGCTTGGTCAATTCGGCTATTGAAACTTGTGCATGCTTCGCAAAGTTCTCGTATTGTGTTTTTCAGTTCCTTTAATTCATTCATATTCCTCTCCAAGGTATTCATTCTTGTTATCATTTCCTCAAATCTTTTTTCAAGGTTCTTAGTTTCTTTTTTTTTTTAATTATTTATTGGATTATAGGTATTGGGGTACATGAGCAGAGCATGCAAGACAGTTGCGTAGGTACACACATGGCAGTGTGCTTTGCTTTTCTTCTCCCCTTTACCCACATTTGGCATTTCTCCCTAGGCTATCCCTCCCCACCTGCCCCTCCCACTGGCCCTCCCCTTTTCCCCCCAATAGACCCCAGTGTTTAGTAATCCCCTCTCTGTGTCCATGTGTTCTCATTTTTCATCACCCACCTATGAGTGAGAATATGCGGTGTTTCATTTTCTGTTCTTGTGTCTGTTTGCTGAGGATGATGTTCTCCAGATTCATCCATGTCCCTACAAACGACACAAACTCATCATTTCTGATTGCTGCATAATATTCCATGGTGTATATGTGCCACATTTTCCCAATCCAGTCTATTATCAATGGGCATTTGGGTTGATTCCAGGTCTTTGCTATAGTAAAGGGTGCTGCAATGAACATTCGTGTACATGTGACCTTATAGTAGAACGATTTATAGTCTTTTGGATATATACCCAGTAATGGGATTGCTGGGTCAAATGGAATTTCTATTTCTAAGGCCTTGAGGAATCGCCACACTGTCTTCCACAATGGTTGAACTAATTTACACTCCCACCAACAGTGTAAAAGTGTTCCTTTTTCTCCACATCCTCTCCAGCATCTGTTGTCTCCAGATTTTTTAGTGATCGTCATTCTAACTGGCGTGAGATGGTATCTCAATGTGGTTTTGATTTGCATCTCTCTGATGACCAGTGACGATGAGCGTTTATTCATATGATTGTTGGCCTCATATATGTCTTCTTTCGTAAAGTATCTGTTCATATCCTTTGCCCACTTTTGAATGGGCTTGTTTGTTTTTTTTCCTGTAAATCTGTTTGAGTTCTTTGTAAATTCTGGATATCAGCCCTTTGTCAGATGGGTAGACTGCAAAAATTTTTTCCCATTCTGTTGGTTGCCGATCCACTCTAGCGACTGTTTCTTTTGCCGTGCAGAAACTGTGGAGTTTCATTAGGTCCCATTTGTCTATTTTGGCTTTTGTTGCCAATGCTTTTGGTGTTTTGTTCATGAAGTCCTTGCCTACTCCTATGTCCTGGATGGTTTTGCCTAGATTTCCTTCTAGGGTTTTTATGGTGCCAGGTCTTATGTTTAAGTCTTTAATCCATCTGGAGTTAATTTTAGTGTAAGGTGTCAGAAAGGGGTCCAGTTTCTGCTTTCTGCACATGGCTAGCCAGTTTTACCAGCACCATTTATTAAACAGGGAATCCTTTCCCCATTGCTTGTTTTTGTCAGGTTTATCAAAGATTGTATGGTTGTAGATATGCTGTGTTGCTTCCGATGCCTCTGTTCTGTTCCATTGGTCTATATCTCTGTTTTGATACCAGTACCTTGCTGTTTTGATTACTGTAGCCTTGTAGTATAGTTTGAAGATTGATAGTGTGATGCCCCCCGCTGTGTTCTTTTTGCTTAGAATTGACTTGGCTATGCGGGCCCTCTTTTGGTTCCATATGAAGTTCATGGTGGTTTTTTCCAGTTCTGTGAAGAAAGTCAATGGTAGCTTGATGGGGATAGCATTGATTCTGTAAATTACTTTGGGCAGTGTAGCCATTTTCACGATGTTAATTCTTCCGAACCATGAACATGGAATGTTTCTCCATCTGTTTGTGTTCTCTCTGATTTCGTTGAGCAGTGGTTTGTAGTTCTCCTTGAAGAGGTCCCTTACGTTCCTTGTGAGTTGTATTCCAAGGTATTTTATTCTTTTTGTAGCAATTGCGAATGGCAGTTCGCTCTTGATTTGGTTTTCTTTATGTCTGTTATTGGTGTAGACGAATGCTTGTGATTTTTGCACATTGATTTTATATCCTGAGACTTTGCTGAAGTTGCTTATCAGTTTCAGGAGTTTTTGGGCTGAGGCAATGGGGTCTTCTAGGTATACTATCATGTCGCCTGCAAATAGAGACAATTTGGCTTCCACCTTTCCTATTTGAATACCCTTTATTTCTTTTTCTTGCCTGATTGCTCTGGCTAGAACTTTCAGAACTACATTGAATAAGAGTGGTGAAAGAGGGCATCCTTGTCTGGTGCCAGATTTCAAAGGGAATGCTTCCAGTTTTTGCCCATTCAGTATGATATTGGCTGTTGGTTTGTCATAAATAGCTTTTATTACTTTGAGATACGTTCCATCGATACCGAGTTTATTGAGGGTTTTTAGCATAAAGGGCTCTTGAATTTTGTCAAATGCCTTCTATGCATCAATTGAGAGCATCATGTGGTTTTTGTTTTTGGTTCTGTTTATGTGGTGAATTACGTTGATAAACTTGGGTATGTTGAACCAGCCTTGCATCCCTGGGATGAATCCTACTTGATCATGATGAATAAGTTTTTTGATTTGCTGTTGCATTCAGCTTGCCAATATTTTATTGAAGATTTTTGCATCTATGTTCATCATGGATATTGGCCTGAAGTTTTCTTTTCTCGTTGGGTCTCTGCCGGGTTTTGGTATCAGGATGATGTTGGTCTCATAAAATGATTTGGGAAGGATTCCCTCTTTTTGGATTGTTTGAAATAGTTTTAGAAGGAATGGTACCAGCTCCTCCTTGTGTGTCTGGTAGAATTCGGCTGTGAACCCATCTGGACCTGGGCTTTTTTTGTGAGGTAGGCTCTTAATTGCTGCCTCGACTTCAGACCTTGTTATTGGTCTATTCATAGTTTCAGCTTCCTCCTGGTTTAGGCTTGGGAGGACACAGGAGTCCAGGAATTTATCCATTTCTTCCAGGTTTACTAGTTTATGCGCATAGAGTTGTTTGTAATATTCTCTGATGATGGTTTGAATTCCTGTGGAATCTGTGGTGATTTCCCCTTTATCATTTTTTATTGCATCTATTTGGTTGTTCTCTCTTTTATTTTTAGTCAATCTGGCTAGTGGTCTGTCTATTTTGTTGATCTTTTCAAAAAACCAGCTCTTGAATTTATTGATTTTTTGAAGGTATTTTCGTGTCTTAATCTCCTTCAGCTCAGCTTTGATCCTAGTTATTTCTTCTCTTCTGCTGGGTTTTGAGTTTTTTTGATCTTGCTCCTCTAGCTCTTTCAATTTTGACGATAGGGTGTCAATTGTGGATCTCTCCATTCTCCTCATATGGGCACTTATTGCTATATACTTTCCTCTAGAGACTGCTTTAAATGTGTCCCAGAGGTTCTGGCACGTTGTGTCTTCATTCTCGTTGGTTTCGAAGAACTTCTTTATTTCTGCCTTCATTTCGTTGTTTACCCAGTCAACGTTCAAGCGCCAGTTGTTCAGTTTCCATGATGCTGTGCGATTCTGGGATGGTTTCTGAATTCTGAGTTCTAACTTGATTGCACTGTGGTCTGAGAGGCTGCTGGTTATGATTTCAGTTGTTTTGCATTTGCTGTGCAGTGCTTTACTTCTAATTATGTGGTCAATTTTAGAGTAGGTGTGATGTGGTGCTGAGAAGAATGTGTATTCTGTGGATTTGGGGTGGAGAGTTCTGTAAATGTCTATCAGGTTTGCTTGCTTTAGGTCTGAGTTCAAGCCCTGGATATCCTTGTTGATTTTCTGTCTGGTTGATCTGTCTAGTATTGACAGTGGAGTGTTAAAGTCTCCCACTATTATTGTGTGGGAGTCTAAGTCCTTTTGTAAGTCCTTAAGAACTTGCCTTATGTATCTGGGTGCTCCTGCATTGGGTCCATATATGTTTAGGATCGTTAGCTCTTCTTGTTGTATCGATCCTTTTACCATTATGTAATGGCCTTCTTTGTCTCTTTTGATCTTTGTTGCTTTAAAGTCTATTTTTTCAGAGATGAGAATTGCAACTCCTGCTTTTTTTTGCTTTCCATTAGCTTGGTATATCTTCCTCCATCCCTTTATTTTGAGCCTTTGTGTATCCTTGCATGTGAGATGGGTTTCCTGGATACAGCACACTGATGGGTTTTGGATTTTTATCCAATTTGCCAGTCTGTGTCTTTTGATTGGTGCATTCAGTCCATTTACATTTAGGGTTAATATTGTTATGTGTGAATTTGATACTGCCATTTTGATGCTAAGTGGCTGTTTTGCCTGTTCGTTGTTGTAGATTCTTCAGTATGTTGAATCTCTTTAGCATTCAGTGTGATTTTGGAATGGCTGGTACTGGTTGATCCTTTCTATGTGTAGTGCCTCTTTTAGGAGCTCTTGTAAAGCAGGCCTGGTGGTGACAAAATCTCTGAGTACTTGCTTGTTCGCAAAGGATTTTATTTTTCCTTCACTTCTGAAGCTCAGTTTGGCTCGATATGAAATTCTGGGTTGAAAGTTCTTTTCTTTAAGAATGTTGAATATTGGCCCCCACTCTCTTCTGGCTTGTAGTGTTTCTGCCGAGAGATCTGCTGTGAGTCTGATGGGCTTCCCTTTGTGGGTGACCCGACCTTTCTCTCTGGCTGCCCTTAGTATTCTCTCCTTTATTTCAACCCTGTTGAATCTGACGATTATGTGCCTTGGGGTTGCTCTTCTTGCGGAATATCTTCGTGGTGTTCTCTGTATTTCCTGTAATTGAGTGTTGGACTGTCTTGCTAGGTGGGGGAAGTTTTCCTGGATGATGTCCTGAGGAGTATTTTCCAGCTTGGATTCATTCTCTTCGTCCCCTTCTGGTATACCTATCAAACGTAGGTTAGGTCTTTACACATAGTCCCACATTTCTTGGAGACTTTGTTCATTCCTTTTGCGCTTTTTTGTCTGATCTTGGTTTCTCATTTTATTTCATTGAGTTGGTCTTTGACTTCAGATATTCTTTCTTCTGCTTGGTCCATTCGGCTATTGAAACTTGTGTTTGCTTCGCAAAGTTTTCGTATTGTGTTTTTCAGCTCCTTTAATTCATTCATATTCCTCTCTAAGTTATCCATTCTTGTTATCATTTCCTCGAATCTTTTTTCAAATCTTTTTTCAAGGTTCTTAGTTTCTTTGCATTGATTTAATACATGATATTTTAGCTCACAAAAGTTTCTCATTATCCGTCTTCTGAAGTCTAATTCCATCATTTCGTCGCAGTCATTCTCCGTCCAGCTTTGTTCCCTTGCTGGTGAGGAGTTTTGGTCCTTTCTAGGAGGCGAGGTGTTCTTGTTTCGGGTGTTTTCCTTTTTTTTGCGCTGGTTTCTTCCCATCTTTGTGGATTTGTTTGCTGGTCGTTTGCCTAGTTGCTGACTTTTCGATTGGGTCCCTGAGTGGACACCCGGAGTGTTGATGATGAAGTATTTCTGTTGCTTGGTTTTCCTTCTACCAGTCTAGCCCCTTTGCTCTACGACTGCTGAGGTCCGCTCCAGACCCTGCTTGTCTGGGGTGCACCTCTAGCAGCTGTGGCACAGCGAGGGATGCTACCAGTTTCTTTTTCTGCTATCTTTGTCCCAGGATGATGCCTGCCTAATGTCAGGCTTTTAGATATAGAAGGGTCAGGGAGCTGCTTCAGGAGACACTTTGTACTTTATACGGGCTTAATTGCTGAGCTGTGTGCTCTGTTGTTCATTCAGGGCTGTTAGGCTGCTATGTTTGATTTTGCTGCAACAGAGCTCATTAAAAAAACCCCTTTTTTTTTCTTAAAGGCTCTGTGTTGAGGGGTTTGGGCTTTATTTTTGGATGTTCGATGAGGTGTCCTGCCCAGCTAGGATGCAGACTAGCCACTGTTTGGCTGCCGAGGCTCCGCCCTGCTGTTGTGTGATTCGCCCTGTTCCTGCAGGCTCTCCTGTGGTCTCCGCCATCCCCTGCGGCGGAGTCTCTTCGTTGTAGCATGTTGCCTCAGCAATGGCAGGCTTCGTCAGCAGTGGGCGTGTATCTCAGTAGGGATGGGTTGCCTCAGCAACGGCTGGCTGCGTCAGCAGTGGGTGTGTATCTCAGTTGGGGCGGGTTGCCTCGGTAGTGGTGGACGCCCCTCCCCCACAGAGCGTCCCGGACCGTCTGCTCGGGATAGTTTGAAATCGCGGTTTTGTTCGTCCCACTGGGTATCCCAAACGATCTGTCCCTGCAATCCCCTGGGCTGGGCTACTGTCCAAGTCTAGTTCAGTCTCAAGTCCAGCCCTCTCAAGTCTCAGGTTGCCAGTTCAACAGTTCAACAGGGCACCTGGACATGCGTGCCCTGTGGGGATTGCTGGGTAGGGCCGGCCGCCGCCGCCCTAGCCTTATAAAAAGACAAGTCCCGTGTCTTTTTATACTTGGGAGTTTCCCCGTTCTGTGGGCAACAAAGATCAGTCTGTAAATGCAGCTCAGACTCACCGTTTGCGGATTCAATGCGAGCTCCAATCCTGGGTTGTTCTCACAGCACCATCTTGAGTCCTCTCCCCGTTCTTAGTTTCTTTGCATTGATTTAATACATGTTCTTTTAGCTCACAAAAGTTTCTCATTACCCACCTTCTGAAGTCTAATTCCGTCATTTCATCACAGTCATTCTCCATCCAGCTTTGTTCCCTTGCTGGTGAGGAGTTTTGGTTTTTTCTTGGCGGTGAGGTGTTCTGGTTTTGGATGTTTTCCTCCTTTTTGCGCTGGTTTCTTCCCATCTTTGTGTATTTATCCACCTGTCGTCTGTGTAGTTGCTGACTTTTTGATTGGGTCTCTGAATGGACACCCAGATTGTTGATGATGAAGTATTTCTGTTACTTGGTTTTCCTTCTACCAGTCTAGCCCCTTTGCTGTATGACTGCTGAGGTCCACTCCAGACCCTGCTTGTCTGGGGTGCACCTATAGCAGCTGCGGAACAGCGAGGGATGCTACCAGTTTCTTTTTCTGCTATCTTTGTCCCAGAATGCTGCCTACCAAATGTCAGTCTTTTGGATATAGAGGGGTCAGGGAGCTGCTTGAGGAGACAGTCTGTACTTTGTAGTAGCTCAAGTGCTGATCTGTGAGCTGTGTTGTTCATTCAGGGCTGTTAGGCTGCTATGTTTAATTCTGCTGCAACATAACTCATAAAAAAAAACCTTTTTTTCTTAGATTCTCTGTCGGGGGTTTGGGGCTTTCCTTGTGAGTGTCCGCCTTGCTGCCCTGCCCAGCTAGGAGGCAGTCTAGTCACTGTTTGCCTGCCGAGGCTCTGCCTTGCTGGTGTGAGGTTCTCCTTGTTGCTGCAGGCTCTGCTTTTCTGCTGCAGTCTCTGTCCTGTTGCCATGGGCTACACCCTGCGGTGGAGTCTCTCTGTTGTAGCGGGTTGCCTCAGCAATGGCACGTTGCCTTAGCAAGGGGCGTGTACCTCAGTAGGGGCTGATTGCCTTGGTAATGGCGGATGCCCCTTCCCCACGGAGTTGCACTTTAAGAAAACCTCCTCACTGGGAACGTTTGGAATTGCCTTATTGTTTGTCACCCTGTGCTACCCCAAACACTGTGTCCTTGGGATTTCCTGGGCTGGCTCACAGTCCAAGTCCCATTCAGTCTCAAGTTTAGCCCTCTCAGGTCTCAGTTTTCCGGTTCAACTGGGCACCCGTAACAGTGCACTTTTGTATGGAGTGCTGTGGAGTGCCTCTGCGCTCCGGCGCGGGCTGGAGCCGCACCGGCTGCTGGCTACACCAGCCAAGACCTCTGCCTGGCATCCCGCTTCTCTTTTATAACTGGGAATTTCCCCATTCTGTGGGCAACTAAGATCCATCTGGAAATGCGTCCCCAACTCACCCTTTTTGCACATCCAGCGAGAGCTTCAATCTGCCCAAGTCATTTACAGAATCAATGCTATCCCCATCAAGCCACCATTGACTTTCTTCACAGAACTGGAAAAAACCACCATGAACTTCATATGGAACCAAAAGGGAGCCCGCATAGCCAAGTCAATTCTAAGCAAAAAGAACAAAGCAGGGGGCATCACACTATCAATCTTCAAACTATACTACAAGGCTACAGTAATCAAAACAGCAAGGTACTGGTATCAAAACAGAGATATAGACCAATGGAACAGAACAGAGGCATCGGAAGCAACACAGCATATCTACAACCATACAATCTTTGATAAACCTGACAAAAACAAGCAATGGGGAAAGGATTCCCTGTTTAATAAATGGTGCTGGTAAAACTGGCTAGCCATGTGCAGAAAGCAGAAACTGGACCCCTTTCTGACACCTTACACTAAAATTAACTCCAGATGGATTAAAGACTTAAACATAAGACCTGGCACCATAAAAACCCTAGAAGGAAATCTAGGCAAAACCATCCAGGACATAGGAGTAGGCAAGGACTTCATGAACAAAACACCAAAAGCATTGGCAACAAAAGCCAAAATAGACAAATGGGACCTAATGAAACTCCACAGCTTCTGCACGGCAAAAGAAACAGTCACTAGAGTGGATCGGCCACCAACAGAATGGGAAAAAATTTTCGCAGTCTACCCATCTGACAAAGGGCTGATATCCAGAATTTACAAAGAACTCAAACAGATTTACAGGAAAAAAACAAACAAGCCCATTCAAAAGTGGGCAAAGGATATGAACAGATACTTTACGAAAGAAGACATATATGAGGCCAACAATCATATGAAAAAATGCTCATCGTCACTGGTCATCAGAGAGATGCAAATCAAAACCACATTGAGATACCGTCTCACGCCAGTTAGAATGGCGATCATTAAAAAATCTGGAGACAACAGATGCTGGAGAGGATGTGGAGAAATAGGAACACTTTTACACTGTTGGTGGGAGTGTAAATTAGTCCAACCATTGTGGAAGACAGTGTGGCGACTCCTCAAGGCCTTAGAAATAGAAATTCCATTTGACCCAGCAATCCCATTACTGGGTATATACCCAAAGGACTATAAATCATTCTACTACAAGGACACATGCACACGAATGTTTATTGAAGCACTGTTTACAATAGCAAAGACCTGGAATCAACCCAAATGCCCATTGATGATAGACTGGATTGGGAAAATGTGGCACATATACACTATGGAATATTATGCAGCAATCAGAAATGATGAGTTTGTGTCGTTTGTAGGGACATGGATGAATCTGGAGAACATCATTCTCAGCAAACTGACACAAGAACAGAAAATGAAACACCGCATATTCTCACTGATAGGCGGGTGATGAAAAATGAGAACACATGGACACATAGAGGGGAGTACTAAACACTGGGGTCTATTGGGGGGAAAAGGGGAGGGCCAGTGGGAGGGGGAGGTGGGGAGGGATAGCCTGGGGAGAAACGCCAAATATGGGTGAAGGGGTGAAAGCAAACAGAACACACTGCCATGTGTGTACCTATGCAACTGTATTGCATGCTCTGCACATGTACCCCAAAACCTAAAATGCAATAAAAAAATAAGAAAAAAAAGAATACCTCAAAAAGACCAATGCACATGAGAAAATGTTCAACATCACTAATCATCAGAGATGAGGTAGCACTGCCATCACACACCAGTCAGAGTGGCCATTTGCCCAAAGTCAGAACATAACATGCTGGTGTGTGGCAGCAGAGAAAAGCGAACACAGTTACACTCATGGTGTTAATGCAAACTAGGTGTCAAACTGTGGACATCACTTTTAAGATTTCTCAAAAAAAAAAAGAAGCAGAGCTACTCTTTGACCCAGAAATCCCGCCCTGTGTATCTAATCAAGGGAAAATACATGCTTTTATCAAAAAGACACAGACACTTGCATGTTCACAGGAGTGCCACTTACAGGAATAGAGACATGGACCTGACCTAGATGTCCACCAACAAAAAATCAGATGTTTTTAAATGTGGTACCTATACACCACAGAATACTAAATAGTCACCAAGGAAAATCAAACACAGAAACAAAATCATGCCGTCAGCAGAAACATGGATGGAACTGGTGGCTGCTCTGCTAAGCCAACTGAAGCATGAACAGAAGACCACACACTGCAGGTTCTCACTTATAGGTGGAAGCTAAAAGCTGAGCACACACAAACATAAAGATAAAATCAACTGACACTGGGCACTACCAGACAGAAAAAGGAGAGAGGCAGGGAGCCTTGTAGGAACAATAACCCAACTGGTGCTGTGTTCACCACCTGGGTGATGGGTACATTAGAACCCCAAGCATCAAAATTCTGCTGTATAGCCATGTAGTAAAGTGAACCTGCAGGTGTACCCCTCGATAACAATAAACGTAACTATCATTTTAGCAAACCCAGCTTTGAAAATAAAAATAGAAGGAAGAAAGAAAATACAAGGAAACACACAAAATGAAACAAAGAGCCTACAGTGACCCAATCCATCCATTACTGGCATGAACACAGAAAGCTAACTGAATTGACACAACAAAGGAGCCAGATAATCATTACCCAAATTTACATACAGTGAACAGAAACGTTTTTCCCTCCAAAAGCACACCAAAGTCACAATGGTT
Source organism: Callithrix jacchus (assembly GCF_049354715.1). Classification (NCBI taxonomy): domain Eukaryota; kingdom Metazoa; phylum Chordata; class Mammalia; order Primates; family Cebidae; genus Callithrix; species Callithrix jacchus. The sequence continues at coordinate 37,104,647 of NC_133511.1, read as the reverse complement.
AAGGAAACTGGAAAGTCACATGCAAAGAACTGAAATAAACCCTTCCTTTGGACAAGAAACAAAAAGTAACATAAAATAAAATGAACACCTAAGTGCAATCCTGAAACCAGAATCTCCAAGGAAAACTCATAGAGTGAGTGTCTACTGTGGGGAAACGTGAATCTGTGAACCTAAGCTACAAACAGAAAAGGAGGACATAGGAAGCAAATACCTGTAGACCGCACAATGGCTTTGCCATCTCTCTTTTCTTTTCAAAGGGACCCAGAAATCACTGCTAACAAAAGCTAATGTAACCATGTGAGACAAAGGACAATGTTACAGCTTCATGGTGAACACAAACAGAAGGTATCCTGCAGACTAGGAGAAAATTACTGAAGATTATTGATCTGGGAGGGCTTCTATCTAAAATAAAATGAATGGTTCTAGGTGGACAAGAACATAAAAACCAATCTAAAAATACACACGCTAATGCCCAAAACACTAGCATAGACATTTCTGAAAAGACCTGAAACAGACTCACGGGTAATAACAAAGTTTCTCCACATCAGTAATCATCCCCTAAATGTAAATCCAAACCACACTCAGATACTGTCAAAATCCCCAGAGAACGCCTATGACCAGAAACAGCAATACAACTTTTTGAAGATAAGGGAAGTATAGATTTGCGGACAAATAAAGTCTTACACACTACTGGCGAAAACGAAAATTTATACACCCACTGGGAGAGACAGCTGGAGGTTTTAGAAACTTGTTAACAATACAACTACCAGTTTTTCTAGCTATCCCAACACTGGGTACACTGGCAAAGCCAAGAAAACCTGGACCTTAAGGATATATCTGCCTTCCCATATTTCATGAAGTACTCTGGACAATAATCAGGGTATGGAGTCAACCTACTAGTATGTCAACAGAGGAAGACATGCAGGAACTGAAGGATAAATGCACAATGGTATACTCTTCAGTCATGAAACTTCCAGATTCAGGCCACTTCCAGCAAAGTGGAGAAACCTGGAGGCATTGAGTTAAAGGAAGTGAGCCAGGCAGAGGAAGACAAACACAAACATATCATGATCTTAGACACGTGGAATCTAACAAAGTGAATCTCATAGAGTAGCAATGTCAATAGTAGCTACCAGAGGCTGGGAGGGAGGATTAGAAACAGCTACAAAATGATGCTCAGATGAGCGGCAGGAATTCTGCTGTTCTACAGCATGACAGGGTGACTAGGCTTAACAATATTATGGCATAATATTCAATATAGAAGAAAGAGACCATTCAGAATGGTTTCTCCACCAAGAAATTCTCACTGTAGCATGAAAGAGATGCAAGGTCCTGCAATTTGATTACAACAGCACTGATCCACTTATCAAAATGCCCCTTGCACTCTTGAAGTAAAAGCATATACCATGTAAAATCTTTGTTTTGAAATACAATCACAACACACTACTAAAAGTCCCATGGGACAATGAAATGCCCCACATTCCCAAAGCAGTTTCTACACATACAAAGTCGGTAGGGTGTCATCAAACTCTTCCATTTTAAATTACTTCCCAAAGCTTTTGTTACCCAAAGTGTTTGTGACAGGCATTAACAGAGAAACACAGGCCAATGAACACAATGAGGGTGCCCAGAAGCAAACTCATATTGATACAAAGTAAGCCCATGTTAAAAAGAACCACAAAAGTCACCATAGGAAGGGAGAGTCTGTCCAATACTTTCTAAGAACTGGATTTCCCTAGGTAAAATAACAAAATAGGGTCCTTATTGTGCAAAATTCACAATAATCCACTCAACATGAATGAAAGACCTATACCCCAAACTTGAAGCCCTTCTGAGGAGAATGCATATGGTGTGCAGATACCTGGGCCAACCAGGATCTATGCTCATAGTCTGCTAAAAGGAAAACAAAAAAAAATGGGGAAAAGAAAAGAACACAAACAACAGACAAGCAAAACTCACAACAGACTGGTATGCTAGTGACTTTCCTTTACTTCAGTAACCAACATAATGAAAAATCAGAATAATGCACACACCTGAAACTGCACAGACTGTATGGCTTGTGGGCAAGAAAGAATAAAAACAATGAAGGAAAAGAAAGAAACATCCAAAGGATATTAAGAAATGTCTGCAGAAAAACATAGCTGAGGAGGCATTTTTTGGGAAAAGTTTTAAATAACTAACACTACAAACTAGCGGAAAACACCAGAAAAGAGAAAGCAATTACCAAACCACAACTGGGAAAAGAAATTGAATAATCTTTTCTGCAAAGAACACATAAAACTGAAAACAAGTGTGCTTGTTAACACCTGGTTAACATCACTAATTATGGGAAAAATAAAAAGCAGAGCAAGACTCAGATACCCTGTCCCTCTCAGTGGATTGAGAATTACAAAGACCTTCACAGATCTTAAAAGAAGAGAAACCACAAACACTTCTGTAAATTTCCAGAGAAGAGAGCTCTCTTATTCACAACTATTGACAAGGTAAATTAGTATGCACACTACAGAGACTTGGAGGTTCTTCAGAAACTAAAAATACAACTACCATTTCATTGAGCTGTGCTACCACTGGGTGTGCGCTGGCAGCATATGAAATCAGTGTGTGGAAGACATACCCACCTTCCCACACTGACTGTGGCACCAGTCACAACAGCCAAGATAAGGAATCAACCTACCTGTCCACCGCATAGGATGGGATCCAGAAACCTCAGTATCCAGTCACAACTGGATTCTCTTCAGCCAGACACAGACATTGAAATCACGTCATCTGTGGCAACACGGTGGAACCTGGAGGGCAGTGTGGTAAATTAAACACACTAGGCAGAGAAAGGCAAATCTCACATCACCTCACCAATGAGGGATCTAAGACACTTTATCTCACATAGATCTACAAAGCACCATCGTGCTTACCAGGGTTGGAGTAGACGGCTGGGCATGGGCGAAGATAGAAAACAAGTACAAAGTGACATGTTCCATAAGTTGAATAAAACCTGTTCTTCCATCACTCAGCAGAGTGACTAGGGAAAACTTTACCAGAGGATAGTTTTCAAGACATCCAGAAGAGAGGGTTCTGGCTCTCCTCAGCTCAAGGACATAAAAACTCTACAAGGCATGAAACGATGCTAAAAACCCTGATTTCATCACTATGCGATGCCTGTATGGACCCCAATGTCCCACTCTATCCTCTACTTGTACATCTTTATGACGGAGCCAATTTTGCTTTTAAGAGCAACATAAAGAAACAATGTTAAAATTCCCACGGGACCATAAAACACTCTGAAACTCAAAAGCCATGCTGGGAGATCCAGACGACGTCAGATGGACCACACTCCCTGATTTCAAATTTCATAAAAGAGCTACAGACCCGCTGCCTCCACCTAGGCAGTATAGGGAACCCAGAAGTAACCTCGCATACCTACAGCCATCTGACCTTTGAAACACCAATGATCAGATGGAGAAAGGGCTCACTATGCAATGAATGGCACTGGGATAGATGGCAGGCTATGTGTGGGTGAATAGCACTGGAGCCTTACCTGTCATCAGATGCAAAAGCTAACTCAAAGTGAACGAAAGGTTTCAGTAGAAGACCTCAAACTATAAAATTTCTCCAAGAACACCTAGGAAATACCTTTCTCAACATGGGGTTTGGTAAAGAATTTAGATAACTAAGTCCCTAAAGCAACATCAAGAAAAACCAAAATGGGTAAGTTGAACCTAAGAAAGTAATACACTGCCATGTAGCAAAATAAATCACCAGCACAGTAAGCACAGCCTCCAGGATGGGAGAAAATGTTCCCCAACTATGATTCTGACCAAATAGCTGGACTCTAACATGACCTTAAATCAACCAAGAGGCAGAAAAATAATCCAATGAAACAATCGGCAAAGGATATGAACACACACTTGTCAAAAGAATATATACAAGTGACCAACAGACAAAAAAAAATCTCAACATCACTCATCATCAGAGAAATTCAACTCACGTGCACATTGAGATATCATCTCACGTTGGTCACAATGACCATCTGTCCTAAGTTTAAATATTTACACACTGGAAAGGCAGCAGAAGAAAGCGAACATGGCTACACTCTTTGTGGGAATAAAAACTAGTTCTCACGCAATGAGAAGAAATTTGGAGATTCCTTAAACAACTTAACACAGAACTACCACCCAAATGAGCAATCATATAACTTGTTATCTACACAAATAAAAATCCTTCTTTCAAAATGACACAGGCATGGGTACATTTTTAGAGTTGGTATTCAAAAGAAAAAATAAAATCGACCTGTGTTCCCCTTAACAGTTGATTAGATCTTTAAAAATGTTGTACATAGATACCACAAAATCCTACACAGCCTAAGAAAAAATTCATGCCCTCACCAGCAACAAGAATGGACCTGCAGGCCACTATGCTAAGGAAACTAAGGCAAGAACAGAAAACCAAATACCACATGTTCTCACTTAGGGGGAAAATATGCATAGACAATAAAATGACTTTGCCATCCTTTTTTTAAAATCTGTGATGGGACACAGAAATCCATGCTGACAAAAGCAAATATAAACTTGTGGGGCAAACACATTAGAGCTTCTGAACAGGAGAGAAAACAATGAACCCAAAGAGAAAGCATCCTGCCTTGGTGAAAAGGATGATTTGAGGGGAAATTATGGAAAAATGATAAATTTGGAAGGGGTTATTATCTAAGATATTCAAGCACTAAAGCTACTAAGTGGGGAAAGATTTTTAAAAATTACACAAGCTAAAAATATGCAAAGGACCTGCACAACCACATCTGCAAAGGACATAAAACTGATTTACAGGTGAAACAAAAGCTTTTCCATATCCCGAATCACTCCAACTATGTAAGTCAGAATCACCCTCAGATATCAGATACTATCAAACTCCCCTGAGAATGAACATTACCAAAAACAGTAATAATAATTTTGGAAGTGTAGATTTACAAAAAAGGAAACTCTTATACACTATTGATGGCAATGCAAATTAATTTATATATTGTGAAAACAACGTGGAAGTTCTTCACACTGGGTATGCATCTTTTTTTTAATTTTTTATTGCATTTTAGGCTTTGGGGTACATGAGCAGAACATGCAAGACAGTTGCGTAGGTACAGGCATGGCAGTGTGTTTTGCTTCCTTTCTCCCCTTCACCCATATTCGGCATTTCTCCCCAGGCTATGCCTCCCAACCTCCCCCTCCCACTGGGCCTCCCCTTTCCCTCCCAATAGACCCCAGTGTTTAGTACTCCCCTCCCTGTGTCCATGTGTTCTCGTTTATCATCACCCGCCTATCAGTGAGAATATGCGGTGTCTCATTTTCTGTTCTTGTGTCAGTTTGCTGAGAATGATGTTTTCCAGATTCATCCATGTCCCTACAAATGACACAAACTCATCATTTCTGATTGCTGCATAATATTCCATGGTGTATATGTGTTACATTTTTCCAATCCAGTCTATTATCAATGGGCATTTGGGTTGTTTCCAGGTCTTTGCTATTGTAAACAGTGCTGCAATGAACATTCGTGTACATGTGTCCTTATAGTAGAACGATTTATAGTCTTTTGGATATATACCCAGTAATGGGATTGCTGGGTCAAATGGAATTTCTATTTCTAAGGCCTTGAGGAATCGCCACACTGTCTTCCACAATGGTTGAACTGATTTACACTCCCACCAACAGTGTAAAAGTGTTCCTTTTTCTCCACATCCTCTCCAGCATCTGTTGTCTCCAGATTTTTTAATGATCGCCATTCTAACTGGCGTGAGACGGTATCTCAATGTGGTTTTGATTTGCATCTCTCTGATGACCAGTGACGATGAGCATTTTTTCATATGATTGTTGGCCTCATATATGTCTTCTTTTGTAAAGTGTCTGTTCATATCCTTTGCCGACTTTTGAATGGGCTTGTTTGTTTTTTTCCTGTAAATCTGTTTGAGTTCTTTGTAAATTCTGGATATCAGCCCTTTGTCAGAGGGGTAAACTGCAAAAAATTTTTCCCATTCTGTTGGTTGCCGATTCACTCTAGTGACTGTTTCTTTTGCCGTGCAGAAGCTGTGGAGTTTCATTAGGTCCCATTTGTCTATTTTGGCTTTTGTTGCCAATGCTTTTGGTGTTTTGTTCATGAAGTCCTTGCCTACTCCTATGTCCTGGATAGTTTTGCCTAGATTTCCTTCTAGGGTTTTTATGGTGCCAGGTCTTATGTTTAAGACTTTAATCCATCTGGAGTTAATTTTAGTGTAAGGTGTCAGGAAGGGGTCCAGTTTCTGCTTTCTGCACGTAGCTAGTCAGTTTTCCCAACACCATTTGTTGAACAGGGAATCCTTTCCCCATTGCTTGTTTCTGTCAGGTTTATCAAAGATTGTATAGTTGTAGATATGTTGTGTTGCCTCCGGTGCCTCTATTTTGTTCCATTGGTCTATATCTCTGTTTTGGTACCAGTACCATGCTGTTTTGATTACTGTAGCCTTGTAGTATAGTTTAAAATCCGGTAGTGTGATGCCCCCGGCTGTGTTATTTTTGCTTAGAATTGACTTGGCTATGCGGGCTCACTTTTGGTTCCATATGAAGTTCATGGTGGTTTTTTCCAGTTCTGTGAAGAAAGTCAATGGTAGCTTGATGGGGATAGCTTTGATTCTGTAAATTACTTTGGGAAGTATAGCCATTTTCACGATATTAATTCTTCCTAACCATGAACATGGAATGTTTCACCATCTGTTTGTGTCCTCTCTGATTTCGTTGAGCAGTGGTTTGTAGTTCTTGAAGAGGTCCCTTACGTTCCTTGTGAGTTGTATTCCAAGGTATTTTATTCTTTTTGTAGCAATTGTGAATGGCAGTTCGTTCTCGATTTAACTCTCTTTAAGTCTGTTATTGGTGTAGAGGAAGGCTTGTGATTTTTGCACATTGATTTTATATCCTGAGACTTTGCTGAAGTTGCTTATTAGTTTCAGGAGTTTTTGGGCTGAGGTGGTGGGGTCTTCTAGGTATACCATCATGTCGTCTGCAAATAGAGACAATTTGGCTTCCAACTTTCCTATTTGAATACCTTTTATTTCTTTTTCTTGCCTAATTGCTCTGGCTAGAACTTCCAGAACTATATTGAATAGGAGTGGTGAAAGAGGGCATCCTTGTCTAGTGCCAGATTTCAAAGGGAATGCTTCCAGTTTTTGCCCATTCAGTATGATATTGGCTGTTGGTTTGTCATAAATAGCTTTTATTACTTTGAGATACGTTCCATCGATACCGAGTTTATTGAGGGTTTTTAGCATAAAGGGCTGTTGAATTTTTTCAAATGCCTTCTCTGCGTCAATTGAGACAATCATGTGGTTTTTGTTTTTGGTTCTGTTTATGTGGTGAATTACGTTTATAGACTTGCGTATGTTGAACCAGCCTTGCATCCCCGGGATAAATCATAGTTTATCATGGTGAAAACGTTTTTTGATTTGCTGTTGCATTCGGCTTGCCAATATTTTATTGAAGATTTTTGCATCTATGTCCATCATGGATATTGACCTGAAGTTTTCATTTCTTGTTGGGTCTCTGCCGGGTTTCGGTATCAGAATGATGTTGGTCTCATAAAATGATTTGGGAAGTATTTCCTCTTTTTGGATTGTTTGAAATAGTTTTAGAAGGAATGGGACCAGCTCCTCTTTGTGTGTCTGGTAGAATTCGGCTGTGAACCCGTCTGGACCTGGGCTTTTTTTGTGTGGTAGGCTCTTAATTGCTGCCTCGACTTCTGACCTTGTTATTGGTCTATTCATAGTTTCAGCTTCCTCCTGGTTTAGGCTTGGGAGGACACAGGAGTCCAGGAATTTATCCATTTTTTCCAGGTTTACTAGTTCATGTGCATAGAGTTGTTTGTAATATTCTCTGATGATGGTTTGAATTTCTGTGGAATCTGCGGTGATTTCCCCTTTATCATTTTTTATTGCATCTATTTGGTTGTTCTCTCTTTTCTTTTTAATCAATCTGGCTAGTGGTCTGTCTATTTTGTTGATCTTTTCAAAAAACCAGCTCTTGAATTTATTGATTTTTTGAAGGGTTTTTCGTGTCTCAATCTCCTTCAGTTCAGCTCTGATCTTAGTTATTTCTTGTCTTCTGCTGGGTTTTGAGTTTTTTTGATCTTGCTTTCCTAGCTCTTTCAATTTTGACAATAGGGTGTCAATTTTGGATCTCTCCATTCTCCTCATATGGGCACTTATTGCTATATACTTTCCTCTAGAGACTGCTTTAAATGTGTCCCAGAGGTTCTGGCATGTTTTGTCTTCGTTCTCATTGGTTTCGAAGAACTTCTTTTTTTCTGTCTTTATTTCATTGTTTACCCAGTCAACATTCAAGAGCCAGTTGTTCAGTTTTCATGAAGCTGTGCAGTTCTGGGTTGGTTTCTGTATTCTGATTTCTATCTTGATTGCACTGTGGTCTGAGAGGCTGTTTGTTATGATTTCAGTTGCTTTGCATTTGCTGAGCAGTGCTTTTCTTCCAATTATGTGGTCAATTTTAGAGTAGGTGTGATGTGGTGCTGAGAAGATGTATATTCTGTGGATTTGGGGTGGAGAGTTCTGTAAATGTCTATCAGGTTTGCTTGTTTCAGGTCTGAGTTCAAGCCCTGGATATCCTTGTTGATTTTCTGTCTGGTTGATCTGTCTAATATTGGCAGTCGAGTGTTAAAGTCTTCCACTATTATTGTGTGGGAGTCTAAGTCTCTTTTTAAGTCATTAAGACCTTGCCTTATGTATCTGGGTGCTCCTGCATTGTGTCCATATATGTTTACGATCATTAGCTCTTCTTGTTGTATCGATCATTTTACCATTATGTAATGGCCTTCTTTGTCTCTTTTGATCTTTGCTGCTTTAAAGTCTATTTTATCAGAGATGAGAATTGCAACTCCTGCTTTTTTTTTGCTCTCCATTTGCTTGGTAAATCTTCCTCCATCCCTTTATTTTGAGCCTTTGTGTATCCTTGCATGTGAGATGGGTTTCCTGGATACAGCACACTGATGGGTTTTGGATTTTTATCCAATTTGCCAGTCTGTGTCTTTTGATTGGTGCATTTAGTCCATTTCCATTTAGGGTTAATATTGTTATGTGTGAATTTGATACTGCCATTTTGATGCTAAGTGGCTGTTTTGCCTGTTAGTTGTTGTAGATTCTTCATTATGTTGATGCTCTTTAGCATTGAGTGTGATTTTGGAATGGCTGTTACTGGTTGTTCCTTTCTATGTGTAGTGCCTCTTTTAGGAGCTCTTGTAAAGTAGGCCTGGTGGTGACAAAATCTCTGAGTACTTGCTTGTTCGCAAAGGAGTTTATTTTTCCTTCACTTCTGAAGCTCGGTTTGGCTGGATATGAAATTCTGGGTTGAAAGTTCTTTTCTTTAAGAATTTTGCATATTGGCCCCCACTCTTTTCTGGCTTGTAGTGTTTCTGCCGAGAGATCTGATGTGAGTCTGATGGGCTTCCCTTTGTGGGTGACCCGACCTTTCTCTCTGGCTGCCCTTGGTATTTTCTCCTTTATTTCAACCTTGTTGAATCTGACGATTATGTGCCTTGTGGTTGCTCTCCTTGTGGAATATCTTGTTTGTGTTCTCTGTACTTCCTGCATTTGGGTGTTGGCCTGTCTTGCTTTGTGGGGGAAATTTTCCTGAATGATGTCCTGAATAGTATTTTTTAGCTGGGATTCATTCTCTTCATCCCCTTCTGGTACACCTATCAAACGTAGGTTAGGTCTTTTCACATAGTTTCATGTTTCTTGGAGACTTTGTTCATTCCTTTTTGCAATTTTTTCTCTGATCTTAATTACTCATTTTATTTCATTGAGTTGATCTTCGACTTCAGATATTCTTTCTTCTGCTTGGTCAATTCGGCTATTGAAACTTGTGCATGCTTCGTGAAGTTCTCGTATTGTGTTTTTCAGCTCTTTTAATTCATTCATATTTCTCTCTAAGTTATCTATTCTTGTTATCATTTCCTCAAATATTTTTCCATATCTTTTTTCAAGGCTCTTAGTTTCTTTGCATTGATTTAATACATGTTCTTTTAGCTCACAAAAGTTTCTCATTATCCACCTTCTGAAGTCTAATTCCGTCATTTCATTAGAGTCATTCTCTGTCCAGCTTTGTTCCCTTGCTGGTGAGGAGTTTTGGTCCTTTCTAGGAGGCGAGGTGTTCTGGTCTCAGGTGTTTTCCTCTTTTTTGCACTGGTTTCTTCTCATCTTTGTGGATTTATTTACTTGTCATCTGCGTAGTTGCTGACTTTTCGATTGGGTCTCTGCGTGGACACCCAGATTGTTGGTGATGAAGTATTTCTGTTACTTGGCTTTCTTCCCACCAGTCTAGCCCCTTTGCTGTATGACTGCTGAGGTCCACTCCAGGCCCTGCTTTTCTGGGGTGCACCTATCGCAGCTGCAGAACAGTGAGGGATACTACCAGTTTCTTTTCCTGCTATCTTTTTCCCAGGATGATGCCTGCCAAATGTCAGTCTTTTGGATATAGAGGGGTCAGGGAGCTGCTCGAGGAGACAGTCTGTACTTTATAGGAGCTCAATTGCTGAGCTGTGATCTTTGTTGTTCATTCAGGGTTGTTAGGCTGCTATGTTTGATTCTGCTGCAACAGAGCTCATTAAAAACCCTCTTTTTCTTAAATGCTCTGTCTTGGGGGGTTGCGGCTTTATTTTTGGATGTCCGTTGAGGTGTCCTGCCCAGCTAGCAGGCAGTCTAGTCACTATATGCCTGCCGAGGCTCCATCCTGCTGTTGTGAGGTTCTCACTGTTGCTGCAGGCTCTGCTCTTCTGCTGCAGTCTCCGCCATGGGCTACGCCCTGTGGCGGAGTCTCTCTGTTGTAGCGGGTTGCCTCAGCAATGGCAGGCTGCATCAGCAGTGGGTGTGTTTCTCAGTAGGGGCGGGTTGCCTCGATAATGGTGGACGCTCCTCTTTCACAGAGCGGCTCAGGGACTGTCTCCACAGGGAGTGTTTGGAATCGCCGTTTTGTCCGTCCCACTGTGCTACTCCAAACGCTGTGTCCCTGCAATCCCCTGAGCTGGCCCACTGTCCAAGTTCCGTTCAGTGTCAAGTTCAGCTCTCTCAAGTCTCAGGTTGCCAGTTCAACAGGGCACCCGGACAAGCGCGCCCTGTGGGGAGCGCTGGGTAGGGCCGGCCTCTGCCACCCCGGCTGCCGGCTTCACCAGGCAGTACCTCTACCTGGCGTCCCACGTCTCCTTTATACTTGGGAATTTCCCCATTCTATGGGCAACAAAGATCAGTCTGGAAATGCAGCTCTGACTCACCTCTCCGCGGATTCACCGAGGGCTTCAATCCTGGGTTGTTCTGACAGCCGGGTATGCATTTAAAACAAAGGAAATCAGTACCCTAAGGAGTTATCTGCCTTCCCATGTTTCATAAAGTGTTATTCACAATATCAAAGATGTGAAATCAACCTACCCATTCATTTACAGATGTAAGGATAAAAAATTGCGGTATATCTGCACAACACAATATTCTTCATCCATAAGAAAATAAAATTTTCATTGGGAGCCATATGCATGAACCAGGAAAATATTATGTTAAATAAAATAAGTTAGGCATAGATAGACAAGCACAGAATCATCTCACTTATATGGAATCCAAAAACCTTTGCTTTCAGTAAGTAAAAGGTACAGTAGTGGTTTTCTGAGGAGAGGGAATTCATGCATTACTCCTGGTCCCATGAATAACATATAGTACTGTAAATATTTGATCTTCATAGTACATTCACATATAATAACACATTACAGGTCTAGTCCACATTCATATAAGCAAGTATCAGACTCTACTTAATCAACTATTATACATTAACTATGATTAACTGTACAATAAAATCTATTCCACATAGATACTGACCAGTACTATAAATTCTTAATATTACATAGTTCATAAATATACCAACCTCTAAGAAATCATCATCTTACTCGGGAGTACTACCCTTCTTACTCTGGGTCCATACCACTTGGGAGTGATGATACTGAAACTATACCTGGGCATGTGGTTCTTACTTCAGGGCCATAAAATTAAGACCACCCACATGTTCCCCTTTATTTTTTTTGCTTTGGGGGTGCTGTGACTCCACATGACAGGAGCGTGGTTCCTGCCAAATCCATTGTAGCTAAACTTATCTTGAATATTCTGTACTGACATAACCAACCATAAGATGTTAATTAATTCATGCTTTGAAAACACAGTAATTAATCAATAGACACACATGTACGTACAACTGAGGGACTATTTCCCATTAAATCTGCAAATTCCTCTTCCCCCACCTTTGACTTCATTATGTAACTTAGGTGAACATACTCTAGCCAAACCACAAAACAAGAGACTAAAATGTAACCCAGTCAGAGCTCTGAAAATCATATTTTAACCACGAACACCCAACATCTACCCCGATTGATGTAATTTTCTAAAAATCATAAAGCTCTCCATCCAAATAAATCTTCCATTATGTATATAAAAATAAACTAAAATTCTGTCCTAATGCTTATACAGTACCTTGATCATTCCCCTCTGAAAGCACCTGCCCCAATATATCACACCCCTAAATTAATTATAATCTAATTTTAAATAATTGTCTCATCCAAAACCTATGTTGATTCAACGTTGAAGGCCCTAAATTTCCAGAACTGTAAAATTCTATATTTATTCCTTTTTTCTCATATTTTAAACTTCCACTTAAATATTCTATGCATTTAATGTACCTTAACCATTTAAAGCAAGGCACTGAAAATGTCTAGATGGGTTTATACAACCCCGTAAACAGACAGGTTTGGTCCTGGCCTTTTTATTAGCACTTGATAAGATTACACGTGCAAGCATCCCCGCCCCAGTTCGAATGTCCTCTAGGTCACCTGGATCAAAAGGAGAAGGTATCAAGCATGCAGGAATGCAGCTCAAAACACTTTGCCCAACCACACTCCGCCAGCAGTGATAAATTTTTAGTAATAAACAAAGTTTCACTAAGCTATACTAATACTTAGGGTTGGTTAATTTTGTGCCAGCCACCACAGCCATACAATTAACCAAGGCTAATAAAACTCACTGTAAAGAGTGTTTTAGGTCTGCTCTCAATAAAGCTAACCTCCAACTAATTTGTAAAAAACTCTAGCTGAAATAAAATATACTACAAAAGTGGCTTCAATATCTTGAAGACATAATACCTAAGACCCAAACTGGGGTTAGATATTCCACTATACTTAGCCCTAAACCCTAATAGTCACATTAACAAGACTATTCATCAGAGCACTACAAGCAACAGCTTAAAATTCAAAGAACTTGGCAGTGCTTACATTTTTCTAGAGGAGCCTGTTCTACAACTGAAAAACTCCAGTACACCTCACCACCTCTTGCCCCCAGCCTGGAATTGTCTGGAATTTCCTTGCCTGGAATTTCCTAGCATGGAGTTGCCTAGCATGAAATTGCCTTGCCTAAAATTGCCTGGAATTGCCTTGCCTGGAATTGGCAGAAATTTTTTGCCTGGATTTGCGTTTCCTGGAATTACCTTGAATTGTATTGCCTGGAATGGCCTGGAGTTGGCTTGACTTGAACTGCCTTGCCTGGAGTTGCTTTCCCTGGAATTGCCTGAAGTTGGCTTGCCTGAAATTGCCTTGCCTCGAATTGCCTGGAATTGTCCTTCCTGGAATTACCTTAATTGGAATTCACTGGAATTGCCTTTCCTGAAATTGCCTTGGGTGGAATTGCCTGGAATTTCTTTGCCTGAAATTGCCTTGCCTGGAATTGCTTGGAACTGCAGTCCAGGAATTGCCTCTACTGGTATTAACTTGAATTGTTTTAAATAAAATTGCCTTGCCTGCGATGACCTAGAGTTGCCTTTCCTGGAATTGCATCTCCTAAAATTGCCTTGCCTGGAATTGTCTGAAATTTCTTTGCCTGAAATTGCCGTCCCTGGAATTGCCTGGAATTGTCTTGCTGGGAATTTTTTTTCTGGAAGTGCCTGGAATTGCCTTGCCTAAAATCGCCTTGATGGGAATTGCCTGGCATTGCTTTGCCTAATTTGCCTTGCCTTGCCTTGACTTGCTTTGCCCAGAATTGCCTTGCCTTCCTTGAAATAATTGCCTAACCTTGCCTTGCCTGGAGTAATTACATTGCCAGGAATTACCTGAAATTGCCTTGATTGGAATTGCCTGGAATTGCCTTGCCAGGAATTGCCTGGATTGGCCTTGCCTGGAAGTGCCTTAACATAAATTGCCTGGCCTGGAATTTCCTTGCCTTGCCTTCCTGGAATTGTCTTGCCTGGAATTGCGTGGCCTGGAATAGCCTGAAATTGCCTTACCTTAAATTGACTTGCCAAAGATTGCCTTGTATTTCCTTGTTTAGTATTGCCTATAATTGTCTTGCCTTGCCTGGAATTGCCTGGCCTGAAATTGCCTTGCCTAGCATTGCTTTTTCTTCCCTTGCCTTGCATGGCATTATCTTGCCTGGAATTTCCTTGCCTGGAATTGCTTGGAATTTCCTTGCCAGAAAATGCTTTGCCTGGAGTTGGCTGGAATTGCCTTGTCGAGAGTTGCCTAAAATTGCCTTGTCTGGCATTTTTGTGCCTGGAATAGCGTGGAATTGCCTTACCTGAAAATGTCTTGCCAATTATTGCCTAAAATTGCCTTTCCTATTATGGCCTGAAATTGTTTTTCCTCAAATTGCCTTGTGAGGGTTTTTTTGGAATTGCCTGTAATTGCCTTAACTGTAATTACCTTGCCTTGAATTTTCGTTATTGGAATTGCCTGGCCTGGAATTGTCTTACGTGGAATTGACTTGCCTGGAAATTTTTGGTATTGCCATGCCTAGAATTGCATGGAATTCCCTTGCGTGAAATTGCCTTGCCTCACCTTGCCTTGCCTGGTATTGTCTTTCCTTGCCTTGCTTGGAATAACTGCCTTGCCTGAAATTGCTTGAAATTTCCTTGATTAGAATTGCCAGAAATTGCCTTGCATAAAATTGCGTGGAGTAGCCTTGCCTGGAGTTGCCCTGCCTGGAATTGCCTTGCCTGAAGTTGTCTGAAATTGCCTTGCCTGGAATTACCTTGCCTGGAATTGCTTAAAATTGTCTTGCCAAAAATTGCCTTGCCTGGAATTGCCTTTTATAAAATTGCCTTGCCTGAAATTGCCTGGAAATGCCTCGTCTTGAATTGCCTTGCCTCGAATTACATGGAATTGTCTTGAATTGCCTTGCTTGGAATTCCCTGGAAATGCCTTGACTGAAATTGCCTGAATTTGTCTTGCCTGGAATGACATTGCCTGGAATGACATGGAGTTTCCTTGCCTGAAATTGAATTTACTAGTATTGCCCGAAATTATCTTGCCTGGATTTGCCTTGCCTAACATTTTTTGGAATTGCCTTGCCTGGAATTTTCTTGATTGGAATTGCCTGAAATTTACTTGCCTGAAATTGCCTTGCCTGAAATGGCCTGGAATTGTTTTGCCTGGAATAGATTGAAATTGCCTTGCCTGGAATTGCCTTTCCTGGAATCACCTGGAGTTGTTTTTCCTGAAATTGCTTTGCCTGGAATTTTCTTGATTGGAATTGCCTGAAATTTACTTGCCTGAAATTGCCTTGCCTGAAATGGCCTGGAATTGTTTTGCCTGGAATAGATTGAAATTGCCTTGCCTGGAATTGCCTTTCCTGGAATCACCTGGAGTTGTTTTTCCTGAAATTGCTTTGCCTGGAATTCCCAGGAATTGCCTTGACTAAAATTGCATTGCCTGGAATTGCCTTTCCTGAAATTGCCTTGCCTGGAATTGCCTGGATTTGTCATGCGTGTAATTTTCTTGCCTGTAATAACCTCGAATTGCCTTGCCTGGAATTGCCTTTTCTGGAAATGCCTGGAATTGCCTTGCTTGGATTTGACTTGCCTGGAATTGCCTGAAATCTTCTTTCCTGGAATTCCCGTGCCGGGAATTGCCTTGCCTGAAATTGTCTTGCCTGGAATTGCCGTGACTGGAATTGTTTTGCCTAGCCTTGCCTTGCCGGGAATTTTTCTGCCTGGAATTGCCTGTCCTAAAATTTTCTTGCCTAGCCTTGTCTTGCCTGAAATTACCTTGCCTAAAATTGCCTAACCTGGAATTGCCTTGCCTGGAATTGCTTTGCCTGGAATTGCTTTGCCTGGAATTGCCTGGAATTGTCTGTAATTGCCTTAACTGTAATTGCCTCTGAATTGCCTTTTGTTGAATTGTCTTGCGTGGAATTGCCTCACCTTGCCTTCCCTTGCCTGGAATTGCCTTTCCTTGGCTTGCCTTTCTTTGCATGCAATAATTGCCTTAACTTGCCTTGCCTGTAATTGTTTATATTGGAATTGACTGAAATTGTCTTGCCTGAAATTGCCTTGCCTGAAATTGCCTTGCATGGAATTGCCTGGAATTTCTTTTCCTGGATTTGTCATGCCTGGTATTACCTTACCTGGAATTGCTTTGCCTGAAGTTGCCTTGCCTGGAATTGCCTTGACTGGAATTGCCTTTTGTAATTTTGCCTTGCTGGAAATTTTCTTTTCTGGAATTGTCAGGGCTGGAATTTTCTTGCCTTGCCTTGCCTGAAATTGCATGGCCTGAAATTGTCTTTCCTGGAATTGCTGTTCCTTACCTTACCATGCCCAGAATTAACTTGCCTGGAATTGAATTGCCTGGAAGTGTCTCGAATTGCCTTGCCTGTAATTGCATTACCTGGAATTACCTGTAATTGCCTTGACTGTGATTGCCTTGTCTTGAATTGACTTTCCTGGAATTGCCTTTCCTGGAATTGCTTTGACTGGAATTGACTTGCCTGAAATTGCCTGGTATTGCCTTGACTAGAATTGTCTGGAATCCCCTTGCCTAAAATTGTCTTGCCTTTCCTTGCCTTTCTTTGCCTTGAATTGCCTTTCCTTTCCTTTTCTTGCTTTACCTGGAATAATTGCCTTACCTTGCCTTTCTTGGAATAATTGGCTTGCTGGAGTTGCCTTAATTGGAATTGCCTGGGGTTACCTTTTCTGTAATAGAAAGGAGTTGCCTTTCCTGGAATTGCCTTTCCTGAAATTGCCTGGAATTGCCTTGCCTGATAATGAGTTGCCTCGAATTGCCTGGAATTGCATTGCCTGGAATTGTGTTGCCTGAAATTGACTGTAATTGCCTTGCCTTGAATTGCCTAGCCTGGAATTTTTTTTGCCTGGAATTCTGTTACCTGGATTTTACTTGCCTGGAATTTTCTTACCTGGAATTTACTTGCCTGGAACTACCTGATATTGCCTTTTTTAGAATTGCCTTTAATTGCTTTTTCTGGCATTGCATTGCATGGAGTTACCTTGCCTTGCCTTGCTTTGCTTGGAATTGCTTTGCCTTTCCCATCCTGGAATAATTGCCTTGCCTTACCTTGCCTGGAACTTTCTTGCCTGGAATTTCCTGGAATACCTTGCGTGGAATTGCGTTGCCTGGAATTACCTGGAAATGCCTTGTCTGGAATTGCCTTGCCTGGAATTGTCTGGAATTGCCTTGTCTGGAATTGCCTGGAATTGCCTTGCCTGAAATTGCATTTCCTCGAGTTGCCTGATAGTGAGTTGCCTTGCCTGTAGTTGCCTTGTCTGAAATTGCCTTGCCAGAAATTTCCTGAAATTCTCTTGCCCAGCATTGCCTTGCTTGGAATCTCCTGGAATTGCCTTATGCGGAATTTCCTTCCCTGCAGTTGCCTTGCCTGGAATACCCTGAAGTTGCCTAGCCTATAATTTTCTTGCCTGAAATTGCCTTGCTTGGTATTACCTAGCCTGGAATTGCCTTGCCTTTCCTGGAATTGACTTGCCTGGAATTGCCTTACATGGAATTGCAAAAAATTGCGTTGCCTGGAATTCCCTGGCCTGGAATTGCCTGGAATGGCCTGTAATTTCCTTTACTGTAATCGCCTTCACATGCATTGCCTTGCCTGGATTTGCCTTGCCTGGAATTTCCTTTCCTAAAATTGCCTGGAATTGCCTTGCTTGAAATTGCCTTGCCTAGAATTGTTTAGAATTGCCTTCCCTGGAACTGCCTGAAATTTCCTTGTGTAAAATTGCCTGAAAATGCCTTTCCTTGCTTTGCCTGGAATTGCCTTCCCTTGCCTTGCCTTGCCTGGAATAATTGTTTATCCTTGCCTTTCCTGAAATAATTGGCTTGCTTGGAATAGCCTGACGTTGTCTTGATTAGAATTGCCTGTAGTTGCCTTGCCTGGAATAGCAAGGAATTGCCTCTTTTTGAATTGCCTTGCCTGTAATTTCTTTGCCTGGAATTGGCTGGAATTGCCACGCCTAAAATTGTTTTGTTTGAAATGGCCTGGAATTGCCTTTCCAAAAATTGTCTTCCCTGGATTAGCATGAAAATTTTTTTCCTAGAATTGCCTGGAATTCCCTTCCCTGGAATTGACTAGAATTGCCTTGCCTGGAATTGCCTTGCCTAGAATTGCCTGGAATTGCCTTGCCGGAAATTGCCTTTTCTGGAATTTCTTGGAATTGCCTTGCCTGAAAATTCCTTGCCTGGAATTACCTTGCCTAAAATTGTTTTGCCAAAAATTTTCTTTCTAGGAATTGCCATGTCTGGAATTGCCTTTCCTAGCACTGCCTGGAATTGCTTTGACTGGAATTCCCTGGAGTTTTTTGCCTGGAATTTCCTTGCCTGGAATTGCCTAGGCTGGAATTGCCTTTCTTGGAGTTGTTTGGCTTTGCCTTGCCAGAAAATGCCTTGCCTGGAATTGTTTTGTCTGGAATTCTCTTGCCTGGAATTGCCTTCCCTGAAATTGCCTGAAATTGCCTTGCCTAAAATTGCCTGGCCAGGAGTTGTCTTTCCTGGAATTGCCTGGAATTGCCATGTCTGAAATTTCCTTTCCAGAAATTTCCTAAAATTGCTTTGCCAGAAATTACCATATCTGAAATTCCCTGGAGTTTCCTTGCCTGAAATTGTTTTGCCTAGAATTGCCTGAAATTCCGTTGGTATTAATTTTCTTTCCTCGAATTGCATAGAATTGCCCTCCCTCGAATTGCTTTGCCTGGAATTGCCTGGAGTTTTTTTTTTTTTTGCCTGAAATTTTCTTGCCTGGAATTGCCTTGCCGGAAATTGCCTAGCCTGAAATTGCCTTGCCTGGAGTTGCTTGGTTTTGCCTTGCCAGAAAATGTCTTACCTAAAATTGCTGTGCCTGGATTTGACTTTCCTGGAATTGCCTGGAATTGCCTTGCCTGGATTTCTGGAATTGCCTTGCCTGAAATTGCCTTGCCTGGAATTGTCTTGCCTGGGATTGCCTTAACTGGAATTTACTTGCCTAGCCTTGCCTTGCCTGGAGTTACCCTGCCTGGCATTACCTGGTGTGGAATTTCCTCGCCTAGCGTTGCCTTCCCTGAAATTGCCTGGCCTAAAATTGCCTTGCTTTATCTTGCCTGGAATTGTCTTGCCTGAAATTGACTAGCCTGGAATTTCCTGAAATTGCCTTAGGTGGAATTGCCTTTTGTGGAATTGCCTTTAATTGTCTGTAATTGCCTTGACTGTAATTACCTCTCCTTGACTTGCCTTGCTTGGAATTGCCTTTCCTGAAGTTGCTTTGCCTTGCCTTTCCTGGAATAATTGCCTTACCTGGCTTTGCTGGAATTGCCTTTATTGGAATTGCCTGAAATTGGCTTGCCTGGAATTGCTTGGAATCGACTTGCCTGGAGTTGCCTTTCCTGAAATTGCCTGGAATTGCCTTGCCTGAAATTGTCTTGCCTAGAATTGCTTAGAATTGCCTTGCCTGGATATGCCTTGCATGGAATAACCTGGAATTGCCATGCCTGGAATTGTCTTGCCTATAATTTCTTGGGATTGCTTTGCCTGGTATTGCCTTGACTAGAATTGACTGGAATTGTAGTTTTTGGAATTTTTTTTGGCCTGCAGTTGTCTGGAATTGCCTTGCCTTGTATTGCCTTGCCTGGAATTGCCTTGCCTGAAATTGCCTTGCCTGAATTTGCCTTTACTAGAATTGTTTTCCTAGCCTTGTTTTGTCTTGAATTGCCTTTCTTGGTATTGCCTGGCATGGAATTGCCTTGTCTTGTCTTGCCTGGAATTACCTGGCCTGAAATTGCCTTGCCTGGAATTGACTTTCCTTGCCTTGACTTGCCTGGAAATGACTTGCCTGGAATTGGCTTTTCTGGAATCACATAAAATTGCCTTTTAAAAAATTGCCTGGCTTGGAATTGCCTGAAATTGCCTGTAATTACCTTGACTGTAATTCCCTTGCCTTTTATTGCATTGCCTTGGCTGAAATTGTCTTACCTGGAATTGCCTTATTTAAAACTAACTTGCCTGAAATTGCCTAATGTGGCCTTGCCTGAAATTGCCTGAAAATGCCTTGTCTGAAATTGCCTTGTCTGGAATTGCCTGGAATTGCCTTGTCTGGAATTGCCTTTCCTGAAATTGCTTTGCCTGGAATTACCATGTTGGGATTGTCTGTAATTACTTTGCCTTGAATTATCTTGCCTGGAATTGCCTGAAACTGCGTTTGCAAAAATATTCTTTTCTGGAATTGTGTGAAATTTCCTAGCCTGGTATTGCCTTGCCTGGATTCACCTGGAATTGCCTTGCCTGGAATATTCTTGCTTGTAATTGTCTTGCCTGGAATTGTTTAGCCTGGAATTGTTTTGCCTGGAATTTCCTGGATTTGCCTTGCCTGAAATACCCTGGAGTTGCCTTGTCTGGAATTGCTTTGCCCAGAATTGCCCTGCCTAAAATTTCTTTTCCTGGAATTGTGTGGAATTGCCTTGTCTACAATCGTCTTTTCTGGATTAGCATGGATTTTTTTTTGCCTACAATTGCCTGGAATTCTTTCGCCTGGAATTGACTGGAATTGCCTTGCATGGAATTGACTTTCCTGAAATTGCGTTGCACGAAATTGCCTTGCCTCGAATTTCTTGAAAATGCCTATCCTAGAATTTCCTTGCATTAAATTGCTTGGAAATGCCTTGCCTGGAATTGCCTTGACTGGAGTTGCTTGGAATTGCCTAGAAGAAAAATGCTTTGCCTGAAATTGCAGAAAATTACCTTGCCTGGAATTGCCTTCCCTGGAATTACCTGGAGTTGCCTTGCCTGGAATTGCCTTGCCTGGAATTCCCTTTCCGAAAATTGCCTTGCCTGGAATTGCCTGGGTTTGCCGTGCCAGGAATTTTTCTTTCCTGGAATGGCCATGAATTGCCTTCCCTAGGATTAACTTGCCTGAAATTGCCTAGATTTGCCTTGTCTCTAATTGCCTTGCCTGGAATTCTTTTGCCTAAAATTGCGTTGCCTGGAATTGCCTTGTCTGGAATTGTCTTGCCTGGAATTGCCTTGACGGGAATTGACATGCCTAGCCTAATTTTGCTAGAAGTTTCCCTGCCTGGCATTGTCTAACGTGGAATTTCCTTTCCTAGCCTTGTCTTGGCTGAAATTGCCTGGCCTAAAATTGCCTTGTTTGGAAAGGCCTTTTCTTGCCTTACCTTGCCTGAAATTTTTTTTGCCTAAAATTGCCTATCCTTATATTGCCTGGAATTGCCTGGAATTGTCTGTCATTGCCTTGACTGTAATTGCCTCTTCTTGAATTGCCTGAAATTGCCTTGCCTGGAATAGCCTGGAGTTGCCTTGCCTGGAATTGCCTTGCCTGAAATTGCCTGGAAATGCCTTGTCTGGAATTGCCTTGCCTAAAATTGCTTAGAATTGAACTGCCTGGAATTGCCTGAAATTGCTTTGCCTGGAAATGCCTTGCCTGGAATTGCCATGCCTGAAATTACCTTGCCTATTATTGCCTGGAATTGCCTGGCCTCCAATTGACTCGAATTGCCATTCCTGAGATTATTTTGCCTGAAATTGCCTTGCTTGGAATTACCTTGCCTAGAATTGCCTTCCCTGTAATTACCTTGCATAGATTTGCCTTTACTGAAATTGTTTGCCCCGCCTTGCCTTGTCTGGAATTGCCTTGCTTGGTATCACCTGGCATGAAATTGCCTTGCCTTGCCTTGCATGGAATTGCCTGGCCTGAAATTGTCTTGCCTAGAATTAACTTTTCTTTTCTTTTGCCTTGCCTGAAATTGACTTTCCTTGCCTTGCCTTGCCTAAAATTGACTTGCCTGTAATTGCCTTCACTGGAATCGCATAGAATTGCCTTGCCTGGAATTGTCTGGCCTGGAATTGCATTGAATGGCCTGTAATTGCCTTGACTTGCATTGCCTTGTCTGGAATTGTCTTTCCCAGAATTGTCTTGCCTAAAATTTCCTTAGCTGAAATTGACTTGCCTGGTATTGCCTGGTATTGCATTGCCTGAAATTGACTGGAAATATTTATTTATTTATTTATTTATTTTTAATTGCATTTTAGGTTTTGGGGTACATGAGCAGAACATGCAAGACAGTTGCGTAGGTACACACATGGCAGTGTGTTTTGCTTCACCCACATTTGGCATTTCTCCCCAGGCTATCCCTTCTGACCACCCCCTCCCACTGGCCCTCCCCTTTCCCCCCAATAGACCCGAGTGTTTAGTACTCCCCTCCCTGTGTCCATGTGTTCTCATTTTTCATCACCCGCCTATGAGTGAGAATATGCGGTGTTTGATTTTCTGTTCTTGTGTCAGTTTGCTGAGGATGATGTTCTCCAGATTCATCCATGTTCCTACAAACGACACAAACTCATCCTTTCTGATTGCTGCATAATATTCCATGGTGTATATGTGCCACATTTTTCCAATCCAGTCTATTATCAATGGGCATTTGGGTTGATTGCAGGTCTTTGCTATTGTAAACAGTGCTGCAGTGAACATTCGTGTACATGTGTCCTTACAGTAGAACGATTTATAGTCCTTTGGATATATACCCAGTAATGGGATTGCTGGGTCAAATGGAATTTCTATTTCTAAGACCTTGAGGAATCGCCACACTGTCTTCCAAAATGGTTGCACTAATTTACACTCCCACCAACAGTTTAAAAGTGTTCCTATTTCTCCACATCCTCTCCAGCATCTGCTGTCTCCAGATATTTTAATGATCGCCATTCTAACTGGCGTGAGATGGTATCTCAATGTGGTTTTGATTTGCATCTCTCTGATGACCAGTTACGATGAGCATTTTTTCATATGACTGTTGGCCTCATATATGTCTTCTTTCGTAAAGTGTCAGTTCATATCCTTTGCCCACTTTTGAATGGGCTTGTTTGTTTTTTTCCTGTAAATCCTAGGAGCTCTTTGTAAATTCTGGATATCAGCCTTTGTCAAATGGGTAAACTGCAAAAATTTTTTCCCATTCTGTTGGTTGCCGATTCATTCTAGTGACTGTTTCTTTTGCCGTGCAGAAGCTGTGGAGCTTGATTAGGTCCCATTTGTCTATTTTGGCTTTTGTTGCCAATGCTTTTGGTGTTTTGTTCATGAAGTCCTTGCCTACTCCTATGTCCTGGATAGTTTTGCCTAGATTTCCTTCTAGGGTTTTTATGGTGCCAGGTCTAACGTTTAAGTTTTTAATCCATCTGGAGTTAATTTCAGTGTAAGGTGTCAGGAAGGGGTCCAGTTTCTGCTTTCTGCACATGGCTAGCCAGTTTTCCAAGCACCATTTGTTGAACAGGGAATCCTTTCCCCATTGCTTGTTTTTGTCAGGTTTATCAAAGATTGTATAGTTGTAGATATGTTGTGTTTCCTCCGGTGCCTCTGTTCTGTTCCATTGCTCTATATCTCTGTTTTGATACCAGTACCATGCTGTTTTGATTACTGTAGCCTTGTAGTATAGTTTGAAATCCGGTAGTGTGATGCCCCCGGCTGTGTTTTTTTGCTTAGAATTTACTTGGCTATGCGGGCTCCCTTTTGGTTCTATATGAAGTTTATGGTAATTTTTTCCAGTTGTGTGAAGAAAGTCATTGGTAGCTTGATGGGGATAGTGTTGATTCTGTAAATTACTTTGGGCAGTATAGCCATTTTCACAATATTAATTCTTCCTAACCATGAACACGGAATGTTTCTCCATCTGTTTGTGTCCTCTCTGATTTCGTTGAGCAGTGGTTTGTAGTTCTCCTTGAAGAGGTCCCTTACGTTCCTTGTGAGTTGTATTCCAAGGTATTTTATTCTTTTTGTAGCAATTGTGAATGGCAGTTCGTTCTTGATTTGGCTTTCTTTAAGTCTGTGATTGGTGTAGGTAATTTTTGCACATTGATTTTATATCCTGAGTCTTTGCTGAAGTTACTTATCAGTTTCAGTAGTTTTTGGGCTGAGGTGATGGGGTCTTCTAGGTATACTATCATGTCGTCTGCAAATAGAGACAATTTGGCTTCCACCTTTTCTATTTGAATACCCTTTATTTATTTTTCTTGCCTGATTGCTCTGGCTAGAACTTCCAGTACTATATTGAATAGGAGTGGTGAGAGAGGGCATCCTTGTCTAGTGCCGGATTTCAAAGGGAATGTTTCCAGTTTTTGCCCATTCAGTATGATATTGGCTGTTGGTTTGTCATAAATAGCTTTTATTACTTTGAGATACGTTCCATCGATGCCGAGTTTATGGAGGGTTTTTAGCATAAAGGGCTGTTGAATTTTGTTAAATGCCTTCTCTGCGTCAATTGAGATAATCATGTGGTTTTTGTTTTTGGTTCTGTTTATGTAGTGAATTGCGTTGATAGACTTGCCTATGTTGAAACAGCCTTGCATCCCCGGGATGAATCCTACTTGATCATGATGAATAAGTTTCTTGATTTGCTGTTGCAATCGGCTTGCCAATATTTTATTGAAGATTTTTGCATCTATGTTCATCATGGATATTGGCCTGAAGTTTTCGTTTCTTGTTGGGTCTCTGCCGGGTTTTGGTATCAGGATGATGTTGGTCTTATAAAATGATTTGGGAAGGGTTCCCTCTTTTGTATTATTTGGAATAGTTTTAGAAGGAATGGTACCAGCTCCTCTTTGTGTGTCTGGTAGAATTCGGCTGTGAACCTGTCTGGACCTGGGCTTTTTTTGTGTGGTAGGCTCTTAATTGCTGCCTCGACTTCTGACCTTGTTATTGGTCTATTCATAGTTTCAGCTTCCTCCTGGTTTAGGCTTGGGAGGACACAGGAGTCCAGGAATTTATCCATTTCTTCCAGGTTTACTAGTTTATGCGCATAGAGTTGTTTGTAATATTCTCTGATGATGGTTTGAATTTCTGTGGAATCTGTGGTAATTTCCCCTTTATCATTTTTTATTGCATCTATTTGGTTGTTCTCTCTTTTATTTTTAATCAATCTGGCTAGTGGTCTGTCTATTTTGTTGATCTTTTCAAAAAACCAGCTCTTGGATTTATTGATTTTTGAAGGGATTTTCGTGTCTCAATCTCCTTCAGTTCAGCTCTGATCTTACTTATTTCTTGTCTTCTGCTGGGTTTTGAGTATTTTTGATCTTGCTCCTCTAGCTCTTTCAATTTTGGCGATAGGGTTTAAATTTTGGATCTCTCCATTCTCCTCATATGGGCACTTATTGCTATATACTTGCCTCTAGAGACTGCTTTAAATGTGTCCCAGAGGTTCTGGCATGTTGTGTCTTCTTTCTCATTGGTTTCGAAGAACTTCTTTATTTCTGCCTTCATTTCATTGTTTACCCAGTCAACATTCAAGCGCCAGTTGTTCAGTTTCCATGATGCTGTGTGGTTCTGGGTTGGTTTCTGAATTCTGAATTCTAACTTGATTGCACTGTGGTCTGAGAGGCTGCTGGTTATGATTTCAGTTGTTTTGCATTTGCTGTGCAGTGCTTTACTTCTAATTATGTGGTCAATTTTAGAGTAGGTGTGATGTGGTGCTGAGAAGAATGTGTATTCTGTGGATTTGGGGTGGAGAGTTCTGTAAATGTCTATCAGGTTTGCTTGTTCCAGGTCTGAGTTCAAGCCCTAAATATCCTTGTTGATTTTCTGCCTGGTTGATCTGTCTAATGTTGACAGCGGAGTGTTAAAGTCTCCCACTATTATTGTGTGGGAGTCTAAATCTCTTTGTAGGTCATTAAGAACTTGCCTTAGGCGGGGACTCAAGATGGCGCTGTGAGAACAACCCAGGATTGGAGCTCGTGTTGAATCCACAAACGGTGAGTCAGTGCTGCATTTCCAGACTGACATTTGTTGCCCACACAACGGGGAAACTCCCAAGTATAAAAAGACACGGGACACCAGGCAGTAGGTCTGCCCGGGGAAGCCGGCAGCTGGGGCAGCGGCGGCCGGCCGTACCCAGCAATCCCCACAGGGCGCGCTTGTCCGGGTGCCTTGTTGAACCAGCAACCTGAGACTTGAGAGGGCTGGACTTGAGACTGAACGAGACTTGCACAGTAGCCCAGCCCAGGGGATTGCAGGGACAGATCCTTTGGGATACCCAGTGAGACGAACAAAACCGCGATTTCAAACTATCACGAGCAGAGGGTCCGAGACGCTCTGTGTGGGAGGGGCGTCCACCACTACCGAGGCAACCCGCCCCAACAGAGATACACGCCCACTGCTGACGCAGCCAGCCGTTGCCGAGGCAACCCGCCCCAACTGAGATACACGCCCACTGCTGACGCAGCCTGCCGTTGCTGAGGCAACACGCTACAACGAAGAGACTCTGCCACAGGTCGTGGAGGAGACCACAGCAGAGCCTGCAGGAACAGGGCGAATCACACAACAGCAGGTCGGAGCCTGGCAACCAAACAGTGGCTAGTCTGCCTTCTAGCAGGGCAGGACACCTCATCGAACATCCAAAAACAAAGCCCAAACCCCTCAACACAGAGCATTTGAGAAAAAAAAGGGGGTTTTTAAATGAGCTCTGTTGCAGCAGAATCAAACATAGCAGCCTAACAGCACTGAAGGAACAACAGAGCTCACAGCTCAGCAATTAAACCCCTATAAAGTACAAACTGTCTCCTCAAGCAGCTCCCTGACCTCTCTATATCCAAAAGACTGACATTAGGCAGGCATCATCCTGGGACAAAGATAGCAGAAAAAGAAACTGGTAGCATCCCTCACTGTACCACAGCTGCTAGAGGTGCACCCCAGACAAGCAAGGTCTGGAGCGGACCTCAGCAGTCGTACAGCGAAGAAGCTAGACTGGTAGAAGGAAAACCAAGCAACAGAAATAGTTCATCATCAACATTCTGGGTGTCCACTCAGAGACCCAATCGAAAAATCAGCAACTACGCAGACGACCAGAGGACAAATCTACAAAGATGGAAAGAAACCAGCGCAAAAAGGAGGAAAACACCCGAAACCAGAACACCTCGCCTCCTAGAAAGGACCAAAACTCCTCACCAGCAAGGGAACAAAGCTGGACGGAGAATGACTCTGTCGAAATGACGGAATTAGACTTCAGAAGACGGATAATGAGAAACTTTTGTGAGCTATAAGATCATGTATTAAATCAACGCAAAGAAACTAAGAACCTTGAAAAAAGATTTGAAAAAAGATTCGAGGAAATGATAACAAGAATGGATAACTTAGAGAGGAATATGAATGAATTAAAGGAGCTGAAAAACACAATACGAGAACTTCGCGAAGCAAACACAAGTTTCAATCGCCGAATTGACCAAGCAGAAGAAAGAATATCTGAAGTCGAAGACCAACTCAATGAAATTAAACGAGAAAAAAAGATTAGAGAAAAAAGCGCAAAAAGGAATGAACAAAGTCTCCAAGAAATGTGGGACTATGTGAAAAGACCTAACCTACGTTTGATAGGTGTACCAGAAGGGGACGAAGAGAATGAATCCAAGCTGGAAAATACTCTTCAGGACATCATCCAGGAAAATTTCCCCCACCTAGCAAGACAGGCCAACACTCAATTGCAGGAAATACAGAGAACACCACAAAGATATTCCGCAAGAAGAGCAACCCCAAGGCACATAATCGTCAGATTCAACAGGGTTGAAATAAAGGAGAAAATATTAAGGGCAGCCAGAGAGAAAGGTCGGGTCACCCACAAAGGGAAGCCCATCAGACTCACATCAGATCTCTCGGCAGAAACACTACAAGCCAGAAGAGAGTGGAGGCCAATATTCAACATTCTTAAAGAAAAGAGCTTTCAACCCAGAATTTCATATCCAGACAAACTGAGCTTCAGAACTGAAGGAAAAATAAAATCCTTTGCGAACAAGCAAGTACTCAGAGATTTTGCCACCACCAGGCCTGCTGTACAAGAGCTCCTAATAGAGGCACTACACATAGAAAGGATCAACCAGTACCAGCCATTCCAAAATCACACTCAATGCTAAAGAGCATCAACATAATGAAGAATCTACAACAATGAACAGGCAAAACAGCCACTTAGCATCAAAATGGCAGTATCAAATTCACACATAACAATATTAACCCTAAATGTAAATGGACTGAATGCACCAATCAAAAGACACAGACTGACAAATTGGATAAAAATCCAAAACCCATCAGTGTGCTGTATCCAGGAAACCCATCTCACATGCAAGGATACACAAAGGCTCAAAATAAAGGAATGGAGGAAGATTTATCAAGCTAGTGGAAAGCAAAAAAAAGCAGGAGTTGCCATTCTCATCTCTGATAAAATAGACTTTAAAGCAACAAAGATCAAAAGAGACAAAGAAGGCCATTACATAATGGTAAAATGATCAATACAACAAGAAGAGCTAACGATCCTAAACATATATGGACCCAATGCAGGAGCACCCAGATACATAAGGCAAGTTCTTAATGATTTACAAAAGGACTTAGACTCCCACACAATAATAGTGGGAGACTTTAACACTCCACTGTCAATACTAGACAGATCAACCAGACAGAAAATCAACAAGGATATTTAGGGCTTGAACTCAGACCTGGAGCAAGCAAACCTGAAGGACATTTACAGAACTCTCCACCCAAAATCCAAAGAATACACATTCTTCTCAGCACCACATCACACCTACTCTAAAATTGACCACATAATTGGAAGTAAAGCACTGCTCAGTAAATGCAAAACAACTGAAATCATAACAAGCAGCCTCTCAGACCATGTGCAATCAAGTTAGAACTCAGAATTCAGAAACCAACCCAGAACCGCACAGCTTCATGGAAACTGAACAACTGGCTCTTGAATGTTGACTGGGTAAACAACGAAATGAAGGCAGAAATAAAGAAGTTCTTCGAAACCAATGAGAACAAAGACACAACATGCCAGAACCTCTGGGACACATTTAAAGCAGTCTCTAGAGGAAAGCATATAGCAATAAGTGCCCATATGAGGAGAATGGAGAGATCCAAAATTGACACCCTATCGTCAAAATTGAAAGAGCTAGAGGAGCAAGATCAAAAAATCTCAAAACCCAGAAGAAGACAAGAAATAACTAAGATCAGAGCTGAGCTGAAGGAGATTGAGACACGAAAAACCCTTCAAAACATCAATAAATCCAAGAGCTGGTTTTTTGAAAAGATCAACAAAATAGACAGACCACTAGCCAGATTGATTAAAAATAAAAGAGAGAACAACCAAATAGATGCAATAAAAAATGATAAAGGGGAAATCACCACAGATTCCACAGGAATTCAAACCATCATCAGAGAATATTACAAACAACTCTATGCGCATAAACTAGTAAACCTGGAAGAAATGGATAAATTCCTGGACTCCTGTGTTCTCCCAAGCCTAAACCAGGAGGAAGCTGAAACTATGAATAGACCAATAACAAGGTCAGAAGTCGAGGCAGCAATTAAGAGCCTACCTCACAAAAAAAGCCCAGGTCCAGACGGGTTCACAGCCGAATTCTACCAGACACACAAAGAGGAGCTGGTACCATTCCTTCTAAAACTATTTCAAACAATCCAAAAATAGAGAATCCTTCCCAAATCATTTTATGAAACCAACATCATCCTGATACCAAAACCCAGCAGACCCAAAGGGAAAAGAAAACTTCAGGCCATGATGAACATAGATGCAAAAATCTTCAATAAAATATTGGCAAGCCGAATGCAACAGCAAATCAAAAAACTTATTCATCATGATCAAGTAGGATTCATCCCAGGGATGCAAGGCTGGTTCAACATACGCAAGTCTATCAACGTAATTCACCACATAAACAGAACCAAAAACAAAAACCACATGATTATCTCAATTGACGCAGAGAAGGCATTTGACAAAATTCAACAGCCCTTTATGCTAAAAACCCTCAATAAACTCGGTATCGATGGAACGTATCTCAAAGTAATAAAAGCTATTTATGACAAACCAACAGCCAATATCATACTGAATGGGCAAAAACTGGAAGCATTCCCTTTAAAATCTGGCACTAGACAAGGATGCCCTCTCTCACCACTCCTATTCAATATAGTACTGGAAGTTCTAGCCAGAGCAATCAGGCAAGAAAAAGAAATAAAGGGTATTCAAATAGGAAAGGTGGAAGCCAAATTGTCTCTATTTGCAGACGACATGATAGTATACCTAGAAGACCCCATGGCCTCAGCCCAAAAACTCCTGAAACTGATAAGCAACTTCAGCAAAGTCTCAGGATATAAAATCAATGTGCAAAAATCACAAGCATTCGTCTACACCAACAACAGAGTTAAAGAAAGCCAAATCAAGAGCGAACTGCCATTCGCAATTGCTACAAAAAGAATAAAATACCTTGGAATACAACTCACAAGGAACGTAAGAGACCTCTACAAGGAGAACTACAAACCACTGCTCAACGAAATCAGAGAGGACACAAACAGATGAAGAAATATTCCATGTTCATGGTTAGGAAGAATTAATATCGTGAAAATGGCTATACTGCCCAAAGTAATTTACAGAATCAACGCTATCCCCATCAAGCTACCACTGACTTTCTTCACAGAACTGGAAAAAACCACCATGAACTTCATATGGAACCAAAAGAGGGCCCGCATAGCCAAGTCAATTCTAAGCAAAAAGAACACAGCGGGGGGCATCACACTACGGGATTTCAAACTATACTACAAGGCTAAAGTAATCAAAACAGCATGGTACTGGTACCAAAACAGATATAAACCAATGGAACAAAACAGAGGCACCGGAGGCAACACAACATACATACAACTATACAATCTTTGATAAACCTGACAAAAACAAGCAATAGGGAAAGGATTCCATGTTTAACAAATGATGTTGGGAAAACTGGCTAGCCATGTGCAGAAAGCAGAAACTGGACCCCTTCCTGACACCTTACACTAAAATTAACTCCACATGGATTAAAGACTTAAACATAAGACCTGGCACCATAAAAACCCTAGAAGGAAATCTAGGCAAAACTATCCAGGACATAGGAATAGGCAAGGACTTAATGAACAAAACACCAAAAGCATTGGCAACAAAAGCCAAAATAGACAAATGGGACCTAATGAAACTCCACAGCTTCTGCACGGCAAAAGAAACAGTCACTAGAGTGGATCAGCAACCAACAGAATGGGAAAAAATTTTCTCAGTCTACCCATCTGACAAAGGGCTGATATCCAGAATTTACAAAGAACTCAAACAGATTTACAGGAAAAAAACAAACAAGCCCATTCAAAAGTGGGCAAAGGATATGAACAGACACTTTACGAAAGAAGACATATATGAGGCCAACAATCATATGAGAAAACGCCTATCATCACTGGTCATCAGAGAGATGCAAATCAAAACCACATTGAGATACCATCTCACGCCAGTTAGAATGGCGATCATAAAAATCTGGAGACAACAGATGCTGGAGAGGATGTGGAGAAAAAGGAACACTTCTACACTGTTGGTGGGAGTGTAAATTTGTTCAACCATTGTGGAAGACAGTGTGGCGATTCCTCAAGGCCTTAGAAATAGAAATTCCATTTGACCCAGCAATCCCATTACTGGGTATATATCCAAAAGACTATAAATCGTTCTACTGTAAGGACTCATGTACACGAGTGTTCATTGCAGCACCCTTTACAATAGCAAAGACCTGGAATCAACCCAAATGCCCATTGATAATAGACTGGATTGGAAAAATGTGGCACATATACACCATGGAATATTATGCAGCAATCAGAAATGATGAGTTTGTGTCGTTTGTAGGGACATGGATGAATCTGGAGAACATCATCCTCAGCAAACTGACACAGGAACAGAAAATGAAACACCGCATATTCTCACTTATAGGTGGGTGATGACAAATGAGAACACATGGACACAGAAAGGGGAGTACTAAACACTGGGGTCTATTGGGGGGAAAAGTGGAGGGCCCGTGGGAGGGGGAGGTGGGGATGGATAGCTTGGGGAGAAATGCCAAATATGGGTGAAGGGGAGAAGAAAAGCAAAGCACACTGCCATGTGTGTACCTACGCAACTGTCTTGCATGCTCTGCTCATGTACCCCAAAACCTAAAATCCAATAAAAAATTTAAGAAAAAAAAAAAAAAAGAACTTGCCTTATATATCTGGGTGCTCCAGCATTCGGCCCATATATGTTTAGGATCGTTAGCTCTTCTTGTTGTTTTGATTCTTTTACCATTATGTAATGGCCTTCTGTGTCTTTTTTGATCTTTGCTGCTTTAAAGTCTATTTTATCAGAGATGAGAATTGCAACTCCTCCTTTTTTTTTTGCTCTCCATTTGCTTGGTAAATCTTTCTTCATCCCTTTATTTTGAGCCTTTGTGTATCCTTGCATGTGAGATGGGTTTCCAGGATACAGCACACTGATGGGTTTTGGCTTTTTATCCAATTTGCCAGTCTGTGTCTTTTGATTGGTGCATTTAGTCCATTTACATTTAGGGTTAATATTGTTATGTGTGAATTTGATACTGCCATTTTGATGCTAAGTGGCTGTTTTTGCCCGTTAGTTGTTGTATATTCTTTATTATGTTGATGCTGTTTAGCATGTAGTGTGATTTTGGAATGGCTGGTACTGGTTTTTATTTTCTATGTGTAGTGCCTCTTTTAGGAGCTCTTGTACAGCAGGCCTGGTGGTGACAAAATCTCTGAGTACTTGCTTGTTCGCAAAGGATTTTATTTTTCCTTCACTTCTGAAGCTCAGTTTGTCTGGATATGAAATTCTGGGTTGAAAGTTCTTTTCTTTAAGAATGTTGAATATTGGCCTCCACTCTCTTCTGGCTTGTAGTGTTTCTGCCGAGAGATCTGCTGTGAGTCTGATGGGCTTCCCTTTGTGGGTGACCCGACCTTTCTCTCTGGCTGCCCTTAGTATTTTCTCCTTTATTTCAACCATGTTGAATCTGACGATTATGTGCCTTGGGGTTGCTCTTCTTGCGGAATGTCTTTGTGGTGTTCTCTGTATTCCCTGCATTTGAGTGTTGGCCTGTCTTCCTAGGTGGGGGAAGTTTTCCTGGATTCTGTCCTGAAGAGTATTTTCCAGCTTGGATTTATTCTCTTCGTCCCCTTCTGGTACACCTATCAAACGTAAGTTAGGTCTTTTCACATAGTCCCACATTTCTTGGAGACTTTGTTCATTCCTTTTTGCGCTTTTTTCTCTAATCTTTGTTTCTCGTTTAATTTCATTGAGTTGGTCTTCGACTTCAGATATTCTTTCTTCTGCTTGGTCAGTTCGGCTATTGAAACTTGTGCATGCTTCGCGAAGTTCTCGTATTGTGTTTTTCATCTCCTTTAATTCATTCATATTTCTCTCTAAGTTATCCATTCTTGTTATCATTTCCTCAAATCTTTTTTTATATCTTTTTTCAAGGTTCTTAGTTTTTTTGCGTTGATTTAATACATGTTCTTTTAGCTCACAAAAGTTTCTCATTATCCACCTTCTGAAGTCTACTTTCCTCATTTCATCGCAGTCATTCTCTGTCCAGCTTTGTTCCCTTGCTGGTGAGGAGTTTTGGTTTTTTCTAGGAGGCGAGGTGTTTTGGTTTCAGGTGTTTTCCTCCTTTTTTCGCTTGTTTCTTTCCATCTTTGTGGATTTATTCACTTGTCGTCTGCCTAGTTGCTGACTTTTCGATTAAGTCTCTGAGTAGACACCCAGATTGTTGGTGATGAATTATTTCTGTTACTTGGTTTTTTTTCTACCAGTCTAGCCCCTTCAGTGTATGACTTCTGCGGTCCACTCCAGGCCCTGCTAGTCTGGGGTGCACCTATATTAGCTTCGGAAAAGCGAGGGATGCTACCAGTTTCTTTTTCTGCTATCTTTGTCCCAGAATGATGCCTGCCAAATGTCAGTCTTTTACATATAGAGGGGTCAGGGAGCTGCTTGAGGAGACAGTCTGTACTTTGTACAATTTGCTGAGCTGTGAGCTCTGTTGTTCATTCAGGGCTGATAGGCTGAAATAAACCCTTTTTTTCTCAGATGCTCTGTCGGGGGGGCGGGTTGAGGCTTTCCTTGTGAATGTCCGCCTCGGTGTCCTGCCCAGCTAGGAGGCAGTCAAATCACTATTTGCCTGCCGAGGCTCCGCCCTGCTGGTGTGAGGTTCGCCCTGTTACTGCAGGCTCTGCTTTTCTGCTGTGGTCTCTGCCCTGTTGCCACGGTCTCCACCCTGTTTCCATGGGCTACACCCTGCAGCGGAGACTCTCTGTTGTACCAGGTTGCTTCGGCAATGGCAGGCTACATCAGCAATGGGTGTGTACCTCAGTGGGGGCTGATTGCCTCGGTAATGGCGGACGCTCCTCCCTCGCGGATCTGCGCTTTAAGAAAACCTCCTCACCAGGAGGGTTTGGAATCGCTGTTTAGTTTGTCGCACTGCACTAGCCCAAACGCTTTGTCCCTGGGATTTCCTGGGCTGGCTCACTGCCCAAGTCCCGTTCAGTCTCAAGTTTAGCCATCCCAGGTCTCAGTTTGCCAGTTCAACAGGGCACCCGTAACAGTGTGCTTTTGTATGGAGCGCTGTGGAGCGCCTCTGCGCTCTGGTGCATGCCGGAGCCACACCAGCTGCCTGCTACACCAGCCGAGACCTCTGCCTGGCATCCCGCATCTTTTATACCTGGGAATTTTCCCGTTCTGTGGGCCACTAAGATCCTTCTGGAAATGCGTCCCCGACTCACCCTCTCCGCGCATCCAGGGAGAGCTTCAATCCTGGGTTGTTCTCACAGCGCCATCTTGAGTCCTCCCTGACTGGAAATATTTTTCCTGGAATTGCATTGCCTGGAATTGCCTGTTATTACCTTTCCTGGAATTGCCTTGCCTGGAATAGCCTGGAATTGCTTTGTTTAAAATTGCCTTGCCAAGAATTCCCTTTCCTGAAATTGCACGGAATTGCCATGTCTGGAATTGCCTTTCCTTGAATTGTCTGGAACTTCCTTCCCTGGAATTGTCTTGTTTGGAATTGCCTGTAATCACTTTGCCTGGAATTGCCTGAAATTCTGTTTGCAGGAATATTCTTGCCTAGAATTTTCTGGAATTGCCTAACCTGGTATTGCCTTGCCTGGAATTGCCTGGAATTGCCTTGCGTGTAATTTTCTTGCCTGGAATTGCCTTGCCTGGAAATCCCTGGGGTTTTCTTTCCTAAAATTGCTTTGCCTGGAATTCCCTTGCCTAAAATTGCCTTTCCTGAAATTGGGTGGAATTGCCTTGCCTATAATTGTCTTCCCTGGATTAGCATGGATTATTTTTTTAGAATTTTTTGGAATTCCTTTGCCTGAAATGGTCTGGAATTGCCTTGCTTGCCTTGCCTGAAATAATT
Source organism: Callithrix jacchus (assembly GCF_049354715.1). NCBI lineage: Eukaryota > Metazoa > Chordata > Mammalia > Primates > Cebidae > Callithrix > Callithrix jacchus. The sequence continues at coordinate 37,069,115 of NC_133511.1, read as the reverse complement.
GTTTTACTTTTTATTTACCTGAAATAATTGTTTTACCTTGCGTGGTAAAGCAATTGCATGGAGTTGCCTTGCTTCAAATTGCATTGCCTGAAATTGTCTGGAAATACCTTCCCAAAAATTGCCTTGCCTGGAGTTGCCTTTAATTGTTTAGCCTGGAATTGCCTTGCTTGGAATTGCCTGGAATTGCCTTGCCTGGAATTGCCTGCAATTGTTTTGCCTGGAATTTCCTTGCCTGAAATCGTCTGGAATTCTCCTTTCAATAATTTCCTTGCCTGGAAGTGCCTGAAATTGCCTTGCCTAGAGTTTTTCTTGCCTTGAATTGCCTTGCCTGAAATTGCCTAATATTGCCTTAGCTGGAATTGTTTTGCCTGGAGTTGCCTGGAATTGCCTTGGAGAAATTGCCTTGCCTGGAATTGCCAGAAATTGCCTTGCCTGAGATTGCCTTGCTTGGAGTTGCTTGGTATTGCCTTGCCAGAAAATGCCTTGCCTGGAATTGCCTTGCCTGGAATCAACTGGATTTGCCTTGCCTGGAATTGCCTTGCCTAAAATTGCCTTTTCTGGAATTGCCTAACATGCAATTTCCTTGCATGGACTTGCCTGGATATTCTTTCCTGAAACGTTTTTTTTTTTTCTTGAATGGCCTGAAATTCCCTTGCCTGGGATTGCCTTGACTGGAATTGCCTTTACTGGAATTGCCTGGAATTTCCTTGCCTGGATTTGAATTGCCTGAAATTGCCTAAAATTGCCTTGCCTGGAACTGTCTTGCCTGGAATTTTTTGGAATTGCCTTGCCTGAAATTCCATAGCCTGAAATTGCCTCCCTGGAATTGCCTTGTCTAAAATTGATTGAAATCGTTTAGCGTGGCATTGCCTTGCCTGGAATAGCCTGGAATTATGTTGCGTGGAATTTTTTATTCTCAGAAATTGCCTTGCCTGAAATTGCCTTGGCTGGAATTGCCTGGAATTTATTTCCTGGAATTGCATTGACTGCAATTACCTGAAATATCCCTGACCAAAATTTCCTTTCCTTGCCTGGAATTGCCTTGCCTGATATTGCCTTGCCTGGAATTGACTGGAACTGCATTGCCTGGAATGGCCTCCTCTGGAATTGCCTTGCCTGGAATTTCCTCGTTTGGAATTGCCTTAACTGGAATTGCCTGATATTGCCTGTAATTGCCTTGAATGTAACTGCTTTGCCTTTCACTGCCTTGCCTAAATTGCCTTACCTGGAATTGTTTTGCCCTGAATTGCCTTACCTGGAATTGACTTCCCTAAAACTGCCTGGTGTTGCCTTGCCTAGAATTGCCTGTAATTTCCTTGCCTAGGCTTGTTTTGCCTGGAATTGACTTGCCTTGCATTGCCTTGCCTGGAATAATAGCGTTACCTTGTCTTTCCTAAAATAATTGTCTTGTCTGGAATTTTCTGGATTGCCTTGCCTGTAATTGCCTTGCTGGAATTGCTTGGTATTGCCTTGCTAGGAATTGCCTTGCGTGTATTTGACTCACCTGGAATTGCCTGGAATTGCCTTGCCTGAAATTGTCTTGACTGGACTTGACTGGATTTGCCTGGATATTCCTTTCCTGGAACTTTCTTTTTTGGAATTGCCTGAAATTGCCTTGCCTGGAATTTCCTTGACTGAAATTGCCTGGAATTGCCTCTCCTGGATTTGACTTGCCTGGAATTGTATTGACTAAAATTGCCATGACTGGAATTGACTTCTCTAGCCTGGCCTCACCAGGAGTTTCCCAGCCTGGAATTGCCAGGCCTGAAATTTCCTTTCCCAGCCTTGCCTTTCTCGTAATTGCCTGACCTGAAATTGCCCTGCCTTGCCTGGAATTGCATGGAATAGCCCTGTCTGGAATTGCCTGGAATTGTCGTGCCAGGAATTGCCTTGCCTGGAATTTTCTTGAGTTGCCTAGCCTGGAATTGCCTGTAATTTTCTTGCCCAGAATTGCTTAGAATAATTTTGCCTGGAATTGCCTGGAATTGCTTTCCTGAAAATGCCAGAATATACCTCCCCAGGAATTAACTTGCCTGGAATTGCCTTTCTTGGAATGGCCTGAAATTGCCTAGCCTAAAATTCCCTGGAATTGCCTTGCCTGGAATTGCATTGCCTGAAATTACCTGGAACTGCATAGCCTGGAATTGCCTGGAATTCCCTTGCCTTGAATTGCCTTTCCTGGAATTGCCTTGCCTGGTACTGTTTACCTAGGATTGTTTTACCTGGAGTTGCCTTGCCTGGAATTGCCTTGACTGGAGTTGCCTGGCCTGGAATTGCCTTGTTTTGCCTAGCATTGCCTGGCGTAAATTTGCCTTGCCTGTAATTGCTTTTCTTGCCTTGCCTTACCTGAAATTGTGTTGCCTGGAATTTCCTTGCCTGGAAGTGACTAAAATTGCCTTGCCTACACTTGCATGGAATTGCTTGTAATTGCTTTGATGGAAATTGCATTGTCTGGAAATTTTTGAAATTGGTTTGCCTGGAATTTACTTGCCTGGAATTTACTGAAATTGCTTGTTTAAAATTGCCTTGCCAGGAATTGCTTTTCCTGGAATTGCCTTGTCTAAAATTCCCTTTCCTAAAATTTTCTGAAATTGCCTGTCATGGAATTTCCATGTCTGGAATTACCTGGAATTACCTTGCCTGGAATTGCCTGAAATTGCGTTGGCAAAAATTGACTTGCATGGAATTGCCTTGCCTGGTGTTGCCTTGCCTGGAATCGCCTGGAATTGCCTTGCATAGAATTTTCCTGGGTGGAATTGCCTTGCCAAGAATTGCCTGGCCTTGAATTTCCTGGAGTTCTTTTGCCCGGAATTGCTTTGCCTGGAATGACCTGCAGTTGCCTTTCCTGAAATTGCCTTGACTGGAATAATCTGGATATGCCTTTCCTGAAATTGCGTTGATTAAAATTGCCTGTCTTTGCCTTTTCTAAATTTGCCTTGCTGGGAATTTTCTGGAATTTTGTTGGCTGTATTTGCCTTGCTTTGAATTGCTTAAAATTGTTATGCCTATAATTCCCTTGCCTAGAATTGCCTGGAGTTGCCTAGCCTGAAATTGCCTTACCTGGAATTGTGTGTAATTGCTTTGATCGAAATATTCTTGCCTGATATTGCCTTGCCTGGAATTGCCTTGATTGGAATTGCCTGGAATTGTTTTTTCTCAAATTGCCTTGCCTGAAATTGTTGGAATTGCATTGCCTGGAATTGCCTTGCCTGGGATTGCTTGCAATTGCCTTGCTAGAAATTGCCTTGACTGAAATTTCCTGGAATTCCCTTGTCTGAAAAAGCCTTGCCTGAAATTACCTGGAGTTTTCTTGCCTGGATTTGCCTTGACTGGAATTGCCTGGAATTGCCTTGCCTGGAACTTCCTTGACAATAATTGCCTGGAATTTTTATGGCTGGATTTGCCTTCGCTGGATTTGCCTGGAATTGCCTTGCCTGGCATTCCCTTGACTGGAATTGCCAGGAATTGCCTTGCATGGAATTTTCTTGCCTGGAACTGCCTTGCCTGGAATTTACTTGCCTGGAATTTTCTAGAGTTGCCTTGTTTGGAATTGCGTTGCCAGAAATTGCCTTGCCTTAACTTTCCTGGATTTGCTGTGCTTGGAATTTTCTTGCCTGAAATGGCCTGAAATTGTTTTGCCTGGGATTGCCTTTTATGGAATTGTCTAAAATTGTCTTACCTGGAATTGACTTGCCTGGAATTGCCAGGAATTGCTTTGCCTGGAATTGCCTTGCCTGAAATTGCCTTTGCTGGTACTGACTTGCCTGAAATTTTCTTGCCTGAAATTGTCTGGCGTGGAATTGCCTTACCTTGCCTTGCCTTGTCTGTAATTGCCTGGCCTAAAATTGCCTTGCCCAGAATGGCCTTTCCTTGCCTTGCCTTGAGTGGAGTTCTCTTTCCTGAAATTGCCTAGCCTGGAATTGTCTGAAATTGCATTGCCTGAAATTGTTTTGCCTGGAATTGCCTGGAATTTTCTGTAATTGCCCTGCCTTGAATTGCCTTGCCTGGTATTGCCTTACCTGAAATTGCCTTGCCTTGCCTTGCTTTGCTTGGAATAAGTGCCTTACCTTGCCTTGCCTGGAATAATTGCCTTGTCTGGAATTGCTTTCATTGGAATTGACTGAAATTGCCTTTTCTGGAATTGACTTGAGTTGTCTTGCCTGGAATTGTCTTGCCTGGAATTGAATGCCTGGAATTGCCTGGAATTGCCGTGCCTGGAATTGCTTAGAATAACCTTGGCTGGAATTGCCTGGAATTGACTTGCCTGAAATGGCTTTGAAATGCCTCCCAGAAATTGTTGTGCCAGGAATTTCTTTCCCTGAGATTGCCTGGAATTGCCTTGCATGAAATTCCCTGAAATTGCCTATCTGTAATTGCCTTGCCTGGAATTGCCTTGCGAGGTATTGCCTTACCTGAAATTGTTTTGCCTGCAATTGCCTTGCCTGGAATTGCCTTGACTGGAATTCCCTGGCCTAACATTGCTTCATCTTGCCTTGCCTGGAATTGCCTGGCCTAAAATTGCCGTGCCTGGAATTGCATTTCCTTGCCTTGCCTTGCCTGGAATTGTCTTGCTTGAAAATACCTGGAATTACATTGCCTGGAATTTCCTTCCCTGGAATTGCCTGTAATTGCCTTGACTGTAATTTCCTTGCCTAAACTTGCCTTGTCTGGAATTCTCTTGCCTGGAACTGCCTTGCCTTGGCTCGCCTTGCCTGGAGTTGCCTGACCTGAAATTGTCTTGTCTTGCCTTGCCTGGAATATGTGCAGAAATTGCCTTTCCTGAAATAATTGCTTTGCCTGAAAATGCCTAGAATTGCCTTGATTGGAATTGCTTGGAATTGCCTTGCCTGAAATTGCATGGAAATGCCTTGCCTGGAATTTTCTTGCATAACATTGCCTGGAAGACTTGCCTGAAGTTGCATAAAAATGCCATGCCTGGAATTGCCTTGCATGTAATTGCCTGGAATATCCTTGCCTGTAATTGCCTTGCTTGAAATTGCCTGAAATTGTTTTGCATGGAATTGCCTTGTTTGGAATGCCTGGAATTGCATTGCCTGGTATTTCCTAGCCTCGAATTGCCTGGAATAGCCTTGAATGAAATTGCTGGAACTGCCTTGCCTGTAATTGCCTGGAATTGATTTGCCCGGAATTGCCTTGCCTGGAATTGTCGTGCCTGGAATTGCCTTGCCTGGAATTGCCTGGAATTGACTTGCATGGAATTGCCTTGCCTAAAATTGCCTTGCCTCAAATTGCCTTTACTGTAATTGACTTGCCTAACCATGGCTTGCCTGAAATTGCCTTGCCTTGCCTGTAATTTCCTGGCCTTAAATTGCCTTGCCTGAAATGGCCTTTTCTTGCCTTTTCTTTTGTGGAATTGTCTTGACTGAAATTGCCTAGCCTGGAATTGTCTGGAATTGCCTTGCCTGGAATTGTTTTGCCTGGATTTGCCTTGCCTGGAATTGACTTGCATAGATTTGCCTTTACTGGAATTGCATTCCTAGCCTTGTCTTGCCTGGAATTGCCTTGCTTGATGTTGCCTGGCGTGGAATTGCCTTGCCTTGCCTTGCCTTGCCTGGAATTGTCTTGCCTGGAATTGGCTGGCTTGGAAATGTCCGGAATTACATTGCCTGGAATTTCCTTCCCTGGAATTGCCTGTAATTGCCTTGACTGTAATCTCCTTGCCTAGACTTGCCTTGCCTGGAATTCTCTTGCCTGGAATTGCCTTGCCTTGGCTCACCTTGCCTTGGCTCACCTTGCCTGGAATTGCCTGACCTGAAATTGCCTTGCCTTGCCTTGCCTGAAATATGTGCCTGAAATTGCCTTTCCTGAAATAATTGCCTTGCCTGGAAATGCCCAGAATTGCCTTGATTGGAATTGCCTGGAATTGCCTTGCCTGAAATTGCCTTGCCTGGAATTTTCTTGCATAACATTGCCTGGAAGCCTTGTCTGAAGTTGTGTAAAAATGCTGTGCCTAGAATTGCCTTGCATGTAATTGCCCGGAATATCCTTGCCTGTAATTGCTTTGCTTGAAATTGCCTGGAATCGCCTTGCATGGAATTGCCTTGTTTGAAATGCCTGGAATTGCATTGCCTGGTATTTCCTAGCCTGGAATTGCCTGGAATATCCTTGACTGAAATTACTGAAACTGCCTTGCCTGTAATTGCCTTGCCTGGAATTGCCTGGAATTGTTTTGCCTGGAATTACCTTGCCTGGAATTGCCTTGCCTAAAATTGCCTTTATTGTAATTGACTTGCCTAACCATGGCTTGCCCGAAATTGCCTTGCATGAAATTGCCTTGCCTTGCCTTGCCTTGCCTTGCCTGTAATTTCCTGGCCTTAAGTTGCCTTGCCTGGAATTGCCTGCTCTTGCCTTTTCTTTCATGGAATTGTCTTGACTGAAATTGCCTAGCCTGGAATTGTCTGGAATTGCCTTGCCTGGAATTGTTTTGCCTGCATTTGCCTTGTCTGGAATTGCCTTGCATAAATTTGCCTTTACTGGAATTGCATTCCTAGCCTTGCCTTGCCTGGAATTGCCTTGCTTGGTGTTGCCTGGCATGGAATTGCCTTGCCTTGCCTTGCCTTGCCTTGCCTGGAATTGCCTGGCCTGAAATTGCCTTGCCTGGAATTGACTTTCCTTTTTTTTTCCTTGCTTTGAATTGACTTACCTCAAATTGCCTTCGCTGGATTCTCATAGAATTGCCTGGTCTGGAATTTCCAGGCCTGAAACTGCCATGAATTACCTGTAATTGTTTTGACTGGAATTGCCTTGACTTGCATTGCCTTGCCTGGAATTGTCTTATCTGGAATTGCCTTGCCTGAAATTGCCTTACCTGAAATTGACTTGCATGAAATTGCTTGGTATTGCCTTGCCTGAAATTTCCTGGAAATGCCTTTTCTGAAATTTCCTTGCCTGGAATTGCCTGGAATTACCTTCCCTGAAATTGCCTTGCCTGGAATTGCCTAGAATTGCTTTGCCTAAAATTGCCTTGCCAGAAATTACCTTTCCTGGAATTACCCAAAATTGACTTGTATAGAATTGTGTTTCCTGGAATTATCTTGCCTGGAATTGCCATGCTTGGAATTGCCTATAACTACTTTGCCTGGAATTGCATTGCATGGAATTCTCTGAAATTCCGTTAGCAGGGAATTCTTGCCTGGAATTGCCTAGCCTGGTATTGCCATGCCTGGAATCACCTGGAATTGCCTTGCTTGGATTTTTCTTGCCTGGAATTGTCTTGCTGAAATTACCTTGCCTGGAATTCGCTGGAGTAGCCTTGCCTAGAATTGATTTTCCTGGAATTCCCTGGAATTGCCCCGCCTAAAATTGCCTTTCCTGAAATTGGGTAGAATTGCATTGCCTATAATTGTCTTTTCTGAATTAGCATGAAATTTTATTGCCTAGAATTTTCTAAAATTTCCTTGCCTGGAATTTTTTGGAATTGCATTGCCTGAAATTGCCTGGAATTGTGTTGCCAAGAATTTCCTTGCCTCGAATTTCTTGCAATTGAGTTTTCTGAAATTGTCTTGCCTTAAATAGTCTGGAATTGCCTTGCCTAAAGTTGCCTTGCCAGGAATTCCCTTTCCAGGAATTGCCTGGAATTACCTTGCTGGAATTGCCTGTAATTGCCTTACTGTAATTTCCTTGCCTTGAATTGCCTTGCCTGGAATTGCCTTGCCTTGCCTGAAATAATTGCCTTACCTTGTTTTTCCAGGAATAATTGCATTGCCTGTAATTGCCTTTGTTGAAATTGACTGGAATTACCTTGCCAGAAATTGCCTGCAGTTGCCTTGCCTAATATTGCCTTGCATGAAATTGCCTGAAAATAGCTTCCAAAAAATTGCCTTGCCTGGATTTTCCTTTAATTGCTTAGCCTGAAATCGCCTTGCTTGGAATTGCCTGGAATTGCCTTGCCTGAAATTGCCTTGCTTAGAATTGCCTGGAATTGCTTTGCCTGGAATTTTTTTTGCCTGAAATGGCCTGGAATTGGCGTTCCAGGAATTTCCTTTCCTGGAATTGCCTTGCCTGGAATTTTTTTTTGCCTGGAATTGCCTTAGCTGGAATTGTTTTGCCTTGAGTTGCCTGGAATTGTCTTGTCTGGAATTGCCTTGCCTGGAATTGACTGGAATTGCCTTGGCTGAAATTGCTTTGCCTTGAGTTGCCGAACTGCCATGCCTGAAATTGCCTTGCCTAAAATTGCCTCGAATTGCCTTGCCTGAAGTTGGCTTGCCTGGAATTTCCTAGAATTGCCTTGCTATAAATTGCCTGAAAATGCCTTTCTTGTAATTGCCTGGAATTGCCTAAAATTGCCTTCCTGGAATTGCTTTGTCTGGAATTGATTGGAGTTGTTTTGCGTGGTATTGCCTTGCCTGGAATCACCTGAAATTTCATTGCATGGAATTTTTTTTGCTGAAAATTGCCTTACCTGAAATTGCCTTGCCTGAAATTGCCTGGAATTGCCTTTTCTGGTATTGCCTCTACAGCAATTACCTGAAATATCTCTGCCCAGAATTGCCTTTTCTTGTCTTGCCTTGCTTGGAATTGCCTTGCCTGACATTGCCTTGGTGTTGTCAATTTTTCACAAGGAATTTTTTCACCTGGAATTGCATTGCCTGGTATTTTCTTCACTGGAATTGATGTGCCTAGCCTTGTCTTGCCTGAAGTTGCCCTGCTAGGAATTGTCTTGCCTGGAATTTTTTTGCCTAGCCTAAACCTGCCTGTAATACCTGCCTTGCCTTGCCTGGAATTGCATTGCCTGTACTTGTCTTGCCTGGACTTGTCTGGATTTGCTGTTCCCGGAATTTTCTGGCCTGGAATGGCCTTAATTTTTTTTCCTAAAATGGCCTGGAATTGCCTTGCCTGGATTTGACTTGACTGGAATTGTTTGGAATTGCCTTGCCTGGATTTTTTTCACCTGGAATTGCCTTGCCTGGTATTTCCTTGACTGAAATTGATGTGCCTAACCTTGTCTTGCCTGAAGTTTCCCTGCTAGGAATTGCCTTGCCTGAAATTTTTCTGCCTAGCCTAAACTTGCCTGTAATTGCCTGGCCTGCAATTGCCTTGCCATAAATTGCCTTTCCTTGTTTTACCTTGGCTGGAATTCTCTTTTCTGAAATTACCTAGCCTGAAATTGCCCAGAATTGCCTTGCCTAAAATTGCCTTGACTGAAATTGCCTAGAATTGTCTGTAATTGCCTTGACTGTAATTGCCTCCACTTGAATTACATTGCCAGAAATTGCCTTGCCTGGCATTGCCTTTACTGCCTTGCCTTGCCTGGAATTGTCTCGCCTGGAATTGCCTGGAATTACATTGCCTGGAATTGCCTTTCCTGGAATTGCCTGTAATTTTCTGTAATTGCCTTGCCTAGACTTGCCTTGCCTGAAATTCTCTGGCCTGGAATTGCCTTGCCTTGGCTTGTCTTGCCTTGAATTGCCTGGCCTGAAATTGCCTCGCCTTGTCTTCCCTTGTCTTGAATAACTCCCTTATGTTGCCTTGTCTGAAATAATTGCCTTGCGTGGAAATTCCAAGAATTGAGTAAATTGTAATTGCCTTGCCTGGAATTACCTTGCCTGAAATTGCCTGGAAATGCCTTGCCTGGAATTTTCTCACCTGCAATTTTCTGAAATTGCCTTGCCTGGAATTGCCTGGAATTGCCTTGCCTGGAATCATTTGGAGTTGCCTTGCCTGTAATTGCCTTACCTGGAATTCTTTGAATTTGCCTTGCCTAAAATAGCCTTGCCAGGAATTGCAAGGAATTGCCTTGTGTGGAATTCCATTGCCTGGAATTGCCTTGCTTGGAATTGTTTTGCCTGGAAATGCCTTGACTGGAATTGACTTGCCTTTTCTTGCCTTGAATGGCGTTGCTTTGTCTGAAATTGCCTGGCCTTGAAATTCCTTGCCTAACATTGTCTTGCCTGTAATTGTTTTCCCTGAAGTTGCCTTGCCTGGAATTGCCTTTCCTTGCTTTACCTTGCCTGAAATTGTCTTTCCTGAAATTGCGTTGCCTAGAGTTGCCTGAAATTGCCTTGCCAGGAATTGCTTAGAATTGTCTGTAATTGCCTTGACTGTAATTGCCTCTTCTTGAATTCTCTTGCATGTAATTGCCTTGCCTGGAATTGCATTTTCCCACCTTGCTTTGCCTGGAATTGCCTTTCCTATTTTTAACTTTCCTTGCCTGGAATAATTGCCTTACCTTGCCTTGCCTGGAATTGCCTTTATTGGAATTGCCTGGAATTGCCTTGCCTGTAATTGCCTGGAATTGCTTTGTCATGAATTGCCCTGCCTGGAATTGCCTGGAATTCTCATGCCTGAAATTGTCTTGCCTTTAATTGCCTGGAATTGCCTTGTATGGAATTGCCTGAAATTGCCTTGCCTGGAATTACCTTTACTGAAATTTACTTGCCTAGCCTTGCCTATTTTGAAATTGCCTTTCCTGAAATTGCCTGGCCTACAATTGCCTTGCCTTGCCTTGCCTGGAATTGCCTGGCTGGAAATTGCTTTGTCTGGAATTGCCTTTCCTTGCCTTGTCTTGCTTGGAATTGTCTTGCCTGAAATTAACTAGTTTGGAATACCTGAAATTGCATGGCGTGGAATTGCCTTCCCTGGAATTGCCTGAAATTGCCTGTAATTGCCTTGCCTTGAATTGCCTTGCCTGGAATTGAACTGCTTTGCCTGGAATAATGGCCTTACCTTGCCTTGTCAGGAATAATTGCCTTGCGTGGAATTTCCTTTATTGGAATTGACAGAAATTTTCTTGCCTGGAATATCCTGGAGTCGCCTTGCCTGGAATTGTTTTGCCTGGAATATCCTGGAGTTGCCTTGTTTGAAATTGCCTTGCCTGGAATTGCTTAGAATAATTTTGCCTTGCATTGCCTGGAATTGCCTTGCCTGAAATTGCCTAAAAATGCCTCACGAGAAATTGCCTTGCTTGGGATAGGAGAAAATTGCCTTGCCTGGAATTGCCTTGCTTGAAATTGCCTGTAATTGCTTTGCCTTGAATTTTCTTGCATGGAATTTTCTGGATTTGTCTTGACTGGAATTGCCTTGCCTGGAATTGCACTGCCTGTAATTGCTTTTCCTGAAATTTACTTTACTGGAATTGCCTTGCCTAGCCTTGCCTTGCCTGAAATTGCCTTGCCTGGAATTCTCTGGCCTGGAATTGCCTTTCCTTGCCTGGAATTTTCTGGCCTGGAATTTCCTTGCCTTGCCTGAAATTGCCTGACCTGAAATTGCCTTGCCTGGAATTGCCTCGAATTGACTTGCCTGGAATTGCCTTGCCTAGAATTGCCTGGAATTGCCTTACCTGAAATTACCTTGCAGGTAATTGCCTGGAATTGCCTTGCCTGGAATTGTTTTGCATAAAATTACCTGAAATTGCCTCGCCTGGAATTGACTGGAATTTCCTTGCGTGGTATTGCCTTACCTGGAATTGTTTTGCCTGCAGTTGCTTTGCCTGGAATTGCCTTCACTGGAATTGTTTTGCCTAGACTTTCCTTGAGTGTAATTTCCTCGCCTGAAATTCCACAGCCTGGAATTCCTTTGCCTTGCCTTCCCTTGCCTGGACGTGCCTGGCCTGAAATTGCCTTGCCTGTAATTGACTTTCCTTGCCTTGACTTGCCTGGGATTGTGTTGCCTGAAATTGGCTTGCATGGAAGTGCCTGGAATACCTTGCCTGAAATTGCCTGCAATTTCCTTGACTGTAATTGCCTTGCCTCAACTTGCCTTGCCAGGAATTCTCTGGCCTGTAATTTACTTGCCTTGACGTGCTTTGCCTGGAATTGCCTGGCCTGAAATTGCCTTGCTTGCCTTGCCTTGCCTGGAATAATTGCCTTACCTTCCCTTGCCTGAAATAATTGTCTTTCCTGAAAATGCCTAGAATTGCCTTGATTGTAATTGCCTGGAATTACCTTGCATTGGCTTGCTTTTCCTGGAACTGCCTTCCTTGCCTTGCATTGCCTTGCTTTGCCTGGAATGGCTTTTCCTTTCCTTTCCTTGCTTTGCCTGGTATAATTGCGTTATGTTGCCTTGCCTGGAATAATTGTTTTGCCTGGATTTGCTTTGAATTGCCTTGCCTGGAATTGCCTAGAGTGGCTTGCCTGAAATTGCCTGAAAATGTTTTGCCTGGAATTTTCTTGTCTGCAATTGCCTGGAATTGCCTTGCCTGGTATTGCCTGGAATTTTTTTGCCTGGAGTTGCTAGGAATTGCATTGCCAGAAAATGCCTTGCCTGGAATTGCCTGAAATTGCCTTGCTGATATTGCCTTTCCTGGAATCACCTGGAGTTGCCTTGCATGGAATTGCCTGAAATTCTGTTTGCAGGAATATTCTTGACTAAAATTTTCTGGAATTGCCTAGCCTGGTATTGCCTTGCCTGGAATCACCTGGAATTGCCTTGCGTGGAATTGTCTTGCCTGGAATTGTCTTGCCTGGAATGGCCTTGACTGGAATTCCCTGGAGTTGCCTTGCCAAAAATTGTTATGCCTGGAATTCCCTGGAATTGAATCGCCTAAAATTGCCTTTCCTGAAATTGTGTAGAATTGCCTTGCCTATAATTGTCTTCCCTGGATTAGCATAAAATTTGTTTGCCTAGAATTTTTTGGAATTCCCTTGCCTGGAATTGACTGGAATTGCCTTGCCTGGAATTGCCTGGAATTGCATTGCTGAGAATTGCCTTGCCTCAAATTTCTAGCAATTGCATTGCCTTAAATAGTCTGGAATTGCCTTGCCTAAAATTGCATTGCCAGGAATTCTATTTTTGGGAATTTTCTGCAATTGCTTTGCTTGGAATTGCCTTGCCTGTAATTGCCTGTAATTGCCTTGACCTTAATTTCCTTGCCTTGAATTGCCTCGCCTGAAATTGCCTTGCCTTGTCTTGCTTTGCCTGGAATTGCCTTGCCTTGCCTGAAATAATTGCCTTACCTTGTTTTGCCTGGAATAATTGCCTTGCCTGGAATTGCCTTGCCAGGATTTGCCTGGAGGTGTTTTTCCAGGAATTGCCTTGCCTGAAATTGCCTGGAAATACCCTCCCAGAAATTTCCTTGCCTGGAGTTGCCTTTAATTGCTTAGCCTGGAATTGCCTTGCTTGGAATTGCCTGGAATTTCCTTTTCTGGAATTGCCTTGCATGGAATTGCTTGGAATGGCCTTGACTGAAATTGCCTTGCCTGGAATTGCCTGGAATTTCATTGCCTAGGGGTTTTTTTTGCCTGGAATTCCATTGCTTGTAATTGCCAGGAATTGCCTTACTTGGAATAGTTTTGCCTGAAGTTGCCAGGAATTGCCCTCGCTAAAATTACCTGGCCTGGAACTGCCTTGCCTCTAATTGACTGGAATTGCTTTGCTTGGAGTTGCCTGGAATCGCCATGCCTAAAATTGCCTTGCCTGAAATTGACTTGCCTGGAATTGCATGAAATTGCCTTGCCTGGAATTGCCTGGAAATGCCTTTCCTGGATTTGCCTTGCCTGGATTTGCCTGGAATTGCCTTGGTTAAAATTTCGTTGCCTAAAATTGCCTGAAATTACCTAACTGGAATTGCCTTGTCTGGAATTGATCGAAATTGTTTTGCGTGGTATTGCCTTGCCTGGAATTGTGCTGAGCGGAATTTTTTGCCCACAATTGCCTTGCCTGGAATTGCCTAAAATTGCCTTGCCTGGAATTGCCTTGACTGTAATTTTCTTCCCTGGAAGTGCCTGGAATTTTTTGTAATTGCCTTGGGTGTAATTGCCTTGACTGTATTTGCCTTGCCTGAAATTGCCTTGCCTTGCCTTGCTTTGCCAGGAATAAGTGCCTTGCTTTGCCTTGCCTGGAATAATTGCCTTGCCCGAAATTGCCTTCTTTGGAATTGACTAAAATTGCCTTGCCTGAATTGCCTTGAGTTGCCTTGCCTGGAATTGTCTTGCTTGGAATTGCCTTTTCTGGAACTCTTTAGAATAATCTTGATTGGAATTGCCTGGAATTGCCTTGCCTGAAATTGCCTGGAAGTGCCTACCCAGGAATTGCCTTGCCTGAAATTGTCTTTCTTGGAATTGCCTGGAATTGCCTTGCCAGGAATTGCTTTGCCTGGTGTTGCCTAGAATTGCATTGCCTGGAATTGCCTTGCCTAGAATTGCCTGGAATTGTCGTGCCAGGAATAGCCTTGCCTAAAATTTCCTGGAATTGCTTTGCCTGAAATTGCCTTGTATGTAATTATCTGGAATTTTCTTGCCTAGAATTGCCTGGAATTGCTTTGCATAAAATTGCCTTGCATGGAATTACCTTGCTGGAATTGCCTTGCCTGGAATTCCCTGGAAATGTTTTGCCTGGAATTTTTTTGCCTGAAATTGCCTGGAAATGTTTTGCCTGGAATTTTTTTTTGCCTGAAATTGCCTGGAAGTGCCTTGCCTGGAATTGTCTTGTCTGGAGTAGTTTGGAATTGCATTTCCAAAAAATGCCTTGCCTGGTATTGCCTTTCCTGGAATCACGTGGAGTTGCCTTGCCTGGAATTATCTGAGATTGTCTTGCCTAAAATTGCCTTGCTGGGAACTGCCAGGAATTGCCTTGCCTGGAATTCCTTTGCGTGGAATTGTTTTGCTTGGAATTGTCTTGCCTGGAAATGCCTTGAATAAAATTGACTTGCCTTGCCTTGCCTGGAGTTACCCTGCCTGGAATTACCTGGCCTTGAATTTCCTTGCCTAACTTTGCCTTTCCTGGAATTGCCTTGTCTGGAATTGCCTTGCCAGGGTTTTCTTGGAATTGTCTGTCATTGTCTTGACTGCAATTGCCTCTTCTTGAATTCTCTTGCCTGGAATTGCCTTGTCCTGCCTTGCTTTTCCTGGAATTGCCTTTCCTCTTTTTAACTTTCCTTGCCTGAAATAATTGCCTTACCTTGCTTTGCCTTGAATTGCCTTTATTGGAATTGCCTGAAATTGCCTTGCCACGAATTTCCTGGAGTTGCCTTGCCTGGAATTCCATGAAATTGTCTTGCCTAGAATTGCCTTGTCTAAAATTGCCAGGAATTGTCTTGCCTGAAATTGCCTCTTCTGGAATTGCCTGGATTTGCCGTGTTTGGAATATTCTTTCCTGGAATGGCCTAGAATTGCCTTGCCTGGGATTGCCTTTCCTGGAATTTCCTGGAATTGCCTTGCCTGGATTTGACTTGCCTGAAGTTGCCTGAAATTGCCTGAAATTGCCTCGCCTGTAATTCCCTTGTCTGGAAACATTTTGCCTGGAATTTCCTTGCCTAAAATTGCCTTGCCTGGAATCGCCCTGCATGGAATTGCCTTGCTTGAAATTGCCTTGACTGGTATTGAATTGCCTAGCCTTGCCTTGCATGGAGTTCCCCTGCCTGGAATACCCTTGCCTGAAACTTCCTTGACTAGCCCTGCTTGCCTGTAATTCCCTGGCCTGAAATTGTCTTGCCTGGAATTGCCTTTCCTTGCTTTACCTTTCCTGAAATTGTATTGCATGAAATTGCCAAGCCTAGAATTCCTTGGAATTGCCTTTACTGGAATTGCCTGGAATTGTCTGTATTTGCCTCGACTGTAATTGGGTCCCCTTGAATTCCCTTGCCTAAAATTCCTGGAATTGCCTTGCCTTCTTTTTTCTTTTTTTGCCTGGAATAATTGCCTTACCTTGCCTTGTGTGGAATTGCCTTTATTGTAATTGTCTAAAATTATCTTGCCTGGAATTGCCTGGAGTTACCTTGGCTGGAATTGCCTTGTCTAAAATTGCCTAGAAATGTCTTGCCTAAAATTGCCTTGCCTGTAATTGCCTGGAATTGCTTTGCCTAGATTTGCCATGCCTAAAATTGCCTGGAATTCTCGTGCCTGGAATTGCCTTGCCTTTAATTGTCTGGAATTGCCTTTCCTGAAATTGTCTTGCCTGGAATTACATTTACTGGAATTGAGTTGCCTAGCCTTGCCTTGCATGAAATTGCCTGGCCTGCAATTGCCTTGCAATGCCTTGCCTTGCCTGGAATTGCCTGTCCAAAAATTGCCTGGAATTGCATTGCATGGAATTGCCTTGCCTGGAATTGTTTGTAATTTCCTTGAATGTAATAGCCTTGCCTTAAATTGCCTTGCCTAGACTTTTCATGCCTGTGCTTGCCTCGCCTGGAATTTCCTGGCCTGGAATTCTTTTGCCTTGTCTTGCCTTGCCTAAAATTGCCTTGCCTGAAATTGTCTTGCCTGGAATTGCCTTGCCTGGAATTGCCTTTCCTTGTTTTGCCTTGTCTGGGATTGTCTTGCCTGGAATTTGCTTGACTGGAAGTCTCTGGATTTACCTTCCCTGGAATTGCTTTGCCTGTAATTGCCTGGAATTGCCTTGGCTGTAAATTTCTTGCCTAGACTTTCCTTGCCTGGAATTCTCTGGCCTGGAATTGCCTTGCCTTGGCATGCCTTGTCTGAAATAGCTTGGTCTGAAGCTGCCTTGCTTTGCCTTGTGTGAAATAATTGCCTTACCTGAAATAATTGCCTTGCCTGGAAATGCCTAGAATTATTTTGACTGGAATTTTCATGCCTAGAATTGCCGTGCCTGAAGTTGCCTGGAAATGCCTTGCCTAGAATTTTCTTGCTTAGGTCTGCCCGTAATTGCTTTGCCTGGAATTGCCTGGAATTGCCTTGCCTAGAGTGACATAAAATTGCATTGCCAGAAAATGCCTTGTCTGGAATTTCCTGGAATTGCCTTGCCTGGAAGTTTTTTGCTTTGCCTGGAATAATTGCCTTGCGTGGAATTACCTTTATTGGAGTTGACTGAAATTCCCTTGTCTGGAATTGCCTGGAGTTGCCTTGCCTGGAATTGCTTAGATTATTTTGCCTGGCATTGCCTGGAATTGCCTGACCTGAAACTGCCTGGAAATTCCTTCCCAGGAATTGCCTTGCCTGAAATTGCCTTGCTTGAAATTGCGTGGAATTGCCTTGCCTCGAAGTGCATGGAATTGCTTTGCCTGGAATTGCCTTGCCTGAAATTGTCGTGCCAGGAATTGCCTTGCCTGAAATTTTCTGGATTTGCCTTGACTGGAATTGCCCTGAATGTAATTGCTTTTTCTGTAATTGCCTCTACTGAAATTGCCTTGCCTAGCCTTGCCTTGCCTTGCCTGAAATTGCCTTGTCTGGAAATTTCTGGCTTGGAATTGCTTTGAGTATAATTGCCGGGAATTGCCTGGCCTGAAATTGCCTTGCCTGAAATTGCCACGAATTGCCTTGCCTGGAATTTTCTTGCCTAGAATTGCCTGGAATTGCATTGTCTGCAGTTGCCTGGAATTGCCATGCCTGGAATTGTATTGTCTGCAGTTGCCTGGAATTGCCATGCTTGGAATTGCCTTGCCAGAAATTGCCTTGCCTAAAATTGACTGGAATATCCTTGCTTGGCATTGCCTTACCTGGAATTGTTTTGCCTGCAGTTGCCTTGCCTGGAATTGTCTTGACTGGAATTGCCTTGCCTAGATATCCCTTGCCTGTACTTGCCTCGCCTGGAATTCCCTGGCCTGGAATACTTTTGCCTTACCTTGCCTTGCCTGAAATTGCCTGGCCTGAAATTGCATTGCCTGGAATTACCTATCCTTACCTTGTCTTGCCTGGGATTGTCTTGCCTGGAATTTGCTTTACTGGAAGTTCCTGGAATTACCTTCCCTAGAATTGCCTGGAATTGCCTTGCCTGTAATGGCCTTGCCTAGACTTGCCTTGCCTGGAATTCTCTGGCCTGGAATTGCCTTGCCTTGGCTTACCTTGCCTGGAATTGCCTGGCCTGAAATTGCCTTGCCTTGCCTGGAATAATTGCCTTATCTGAAATAATTGCCTTTCCTGGAAATGTCTAGAATTGCCTTGATAGGAATTTCCTGGAATTGCCTGGCCTGGAATTGCCTTGCCTGAAGTTGTCTGGAAATGCCTTGCCTGGAATTTACTTGCTTGCAATTGTCTGGAATTGCCTTGCCTGGAATTGCCTTGCAAGGAGTTTCTTGGAATTGCATTGCCAGAAAAAGCCTTGCCTGGAATTGCCTTGCTGGGAATCACCTGGTGTTGCCTTGCCTGGAATTGCCTTGCTTGGAATTTCCTGAAATTGCCTTGCTTAAAATTGCCTTGCCTGGAATTGCCTTGGCTGAAATTGTCTTGCCTGGATTTTTTTGGATTTGCCCTGGCCTGGAATTTTCTTGCCTAGTCTTGACTTTTCTGTAATTGCCTTTTCTTGCTTTACCTTGCCTGGAATTGTTTTGACTGAAACTGGCTAGCCTGGAATTGCTCGGACTGGAGTTGTTTGGAATTGCTTTGACTGGAATTGCCTGGAATTGTCTGTAATTTCTTTGATTGTAATTGCCTTTTCTTAAATTCCATTGCCTGGAATTGCCAGGCCTGGAGTTGGCTGGAATTGCTTTGCTGGAATTGCCTTGCCTGGAATTGTCATGCCAGGAATTGCCTTCCCTAAAATTGCCAGGATTTGCCTTTCCTGAAATTGCTTTGCCTGGTATTGCCTTTCCTGAAATTGCCTTGCCTGGCCTTGTTTTTTCTAAAAAAGGTGCCTTACCTTGCCTTTCCTGGAATAATTGCCTTTCCTGCAATTGCCTTTATTGCAATTGACTGAAATTGCCTTACCTGGAATTGCCTGGAGTTGCCTTGCTTGAAATTGCCTTGCCTCGAATTGCCTTGGCTGGCATTGCCTGGCGTGGAATTGCTTAAAATAATCTTGCCTGGAATTGTCTGAAATTGCCTGACTCAAATTGCGTGGAAATGCCTCCACGGGAATATCATTGCTTGGAATTGCCTTGCTTGGAATTTCCTGGAATTGCTTTGCCTGGAAATGCCTTGACTAAAATTGTCTGGAATTGTCGTTCCAGGATGTGCCTTGCCTGGATTTGCCTTGCCTGGAATTTCCTTGCCTGGAATTTCCTTGCCTGGAATTGCCTTTTCTGGATTTGCCTGGAATCGCCTTGCCTGGTATTGCCTTACCTGGAATATTTTTCCTGGGGTTGCCTTGCTTGGAATTGCCTAGATTTTGCTTGCCTGGAATTGCCTTGCCTGAAATTTCCTGATCTGGAATTGCCTTGCCTTGCCTGGAATTGCCTGGCCTAAAATTGCCTTGCCTGGAATTGCCTTTCCGTTCCTTTTCTGGAATTGCCTTGACTGGAAGTGCCTGGAATTGCCTTGCATAGAATTGCCTTGCCTGGAATTGCCTGTAATTGCCTTGACTGTATTTGACTTGATAATAATTGCCTTGCCTAGACTTGCCTTGCCTGGAATTGCCTTGACTGGAATTCCCTGGCCTGGAATCGTCTTGCCTTGGCTTGCGTTGCCTGGAATTGCCTGGCCTGAAATTGCCTAGCCTTGCCTTTCCTTGCCTGGAATAATTGTCTTACATTTCCTTGCCTGGAATTGTCTTGATTGGAATTGCCTGAAATTGCCTTGCATGGAATTGCCTAAAGTTGCCTTGCCTGGAATTGCCTTGCCTGAAATTGCCTGGAAATGCCTTGCCTGGAATTTCCTTGCCTGCAATTGCCTAAAATTGCCTTGCCTGGATTTGCTTGGAATTGCAGTGCCAGGAAATGCGTTGCCTGGAATATCCTGGAACTGCCTTGCCTGGAATCGCCTTGCCTGGAATCACCTGGAGTTACCTTGCATGAAATTGCATTGCCTAGAATTCCGTAAAATTGCCTTTCCCAAAATTGCCTTTCCTGGAATTGCCTGGAATTGCCCTGCCTGAAATTGCCTTGCCTGAACTTGACTGGATTTGCCGTCTTTGGAATTTTCTTGCCTGAAATGTCCTTGAATTGCCTTGCCTGGAATTGCCTTTCCTGGAATTGCCTAAAATTGCCTTTCCTGGAATTGCCTGAAATTGCCTTGCCTGGAATTCCCTTGACTAAAATTGCCTTGCCTGGAATTGCCCTCCCTAAAATTACCTTGACTGGAATTGACTTGCCTAGCCTAGCCTTGCCTGGAGTTGCCCTGTCTGCAATTGTCTGGTCTGGAATTTCCTTGCCAACCTTGCCTTGCCTGTAATTGCCTGGCCTAAAATTGCCTTACCTGGAATTGCGTTTCCTTGCTTTACCTTGCCTGGAATTGTCTTGCCTGAAATTGCCATGTCTGGAATTGCATGGAATTGTCTGTAATTACCTTGACTGTAATTCCCTCTTCCAGGAATTACCTTGCCTGGAATTTCCTTGCCTGGAATTGTCTCAACTTGCCTTGATTTACCTGGAATTGCCTTGCATTTCCTTGACTTTCCTTGCCTGGAATAATTGCATTCCCTTGCCTTGCCTGGAATTGCCTTATTGGAATTACCTCAAATTGCTTTGCCTGGAATTGCCATTTCTGAAATTGCCTGGAATTGCTTTGCCTGGAATTGCCCTGACTGTAATTGCCTGGATTTTCTGTGCCTGGTATTACCTAGCCTAAAATGGCCTGGAGTAGTTTTAGTGGAATTGCCTGGAATTGCCTTGCCTGGAATTACCTTGCCTGAAATTGCCTGGAATTGCCTTGCCTGGAATTGCATTTTCTGTAATAGCTAAGAATTTCCCTGCCTGAAATTACCTGGAATTTTCTTGCCTGGAATTGCTTTTTCTGAAATTGCCTAGAATTGCCTGCCTGGAATTTCCCTGCTTCAATTTATTGGAATTGCCTTGCCTGGTATTACCTAGCCTGGAATTGCCTGAAATAGCCTTTCTGGAATTGCCTGAAATTGCCTTGCCTGTAATTGCCTGGTATTGCTTTGACTGGAGTTGCCTTGCCTGGAATTGTCGTGCCTGGAATTGACTTGCCTGGAATTACCTGGAATTGCCTTACTTGAAATTGCCTGGAATTGCCTTTACTGGAATTGACTAGCCTAGCTTTGCTTTCCCTGAAATTGCGTTGCCTGAAATTGACTGGCCTGGAATTGCCTAGCCTGAAATTGCTTTGCCTGGAATTTCCTTTCCCTGTGATGCCTTGCCTGAAATAATCTTGCTTCAAATTGCCTAGCCTGGAATATCCTGGAATTGCCTTGCCTGGAATTGCCTGTAATTCCCTTGACTGTAATTGCCTTGCCTGAAATTATCTTGCCTGTAATTGCCTTGCCTTGCCTTGCTTAGCCTGGAATAATTGCATTATCTTGCCTTGCCTGGAATAATTGTTTTGCCTGGAATTGCCTTTATTGAAATTTACTGAAATTGCCTTTTCTGAAATTGCCTGTAGTTGCCTTGCCTGGAATTTCCTGGAACTCCTTGCCTGGAATTGCTTAGAATAACTTTGCCTGGAATTGCCTGGATTGCCTTACCTGAAGTTGCCTGGAAAAGCCTCCCCAGGAATTGCCTTGCCTGGAATTGCATAAAATTGCCTTGCCTGAAATTGCCTGTAATTGCTTGTAATTGCCTTGACTGTAATTGAATTGCCTAGACTTGCCTTGCCTTGGCTCCCCTTGCCTGTAATATCCTGGCCTGAAATTTCCTTGCCTTGCCTTGCCTTGTTTGCCTGGAATAATTGCTTTATGTTGCCTTGCCTGAAGTAATTGCCTTGCCTGGAAGAGCCTTGTCTAAAATTGCCTGGAAATGCCTTGAGTAAAATTTTCTTGCCTGCAATTGCCTTGCCTGGAATTGCCTAGAATTGCCTTGCCTGGAATTGCTTGGAATTCCATTGCCAGAGAATACATTGCTTGGGATTGCCTGGAATTGCCTTTCCTTGTTTTTCCTTGCCTGGAATTGCTTGCCTGGAATTGCCTTTTCTTGAAGTGCCTGGAATTACCTTGCCTGGAATTGACTTGCCTGGAATTGCCTGTAATTGCCCTGAATGTAATTGCCTTGATGGTAACTGCCTTACCTAGTGTTCCTTTCCTGAAATTTCTTTGACTAGAGTTCCCTGACCTGAAATTGCCTTGCCTTGGCTTCCATTGCCTGGAATTGCCTTGCCTGAAATTCCCTTTCCTTGCCTGGAATATTTGTATTACCTTGCCTTTCCTGGAATAATTGCCTTGCTTGGAATTGCCTGGAATTTTTTTGATTGGAATTGCTTGAAATTGCCTTGCCTGTAATTGTCTAGAGTTGCCTTGCCTGGAATTGCCTTGCCTGCAATTGCCTGGAATTGCCTTGCCTGGATTTGCCTGGAATTGCCTGCCCTGAAATTTTCTTGCCTGGAGTTGCTTGGAATTGCATTGCCAGAAAATGTCTTGCCTGGAATTGCCTGGAATAACCTTGCCTGGAATTTCCTTGCCTGGAATCACCTTAAGTTACCTTGCCTGGAATTGCCTTGTCTGGAATTCTCTAAAATTGCCTTCCCTAAATTTGCCTTGCTTGGAATTGCCTGGAAATGCCTTACCTGAAATTGCCTTGCCTAGGCTTGACTGGATTTGCCATGCCTGGAATTATCTTGCCTGGAATGGCTTAGAATTGGCTTACCTGGCATTGCCTTGCCTGGAATTGCCTTGCCTGTATTTGGATTGCCTGAAATTGCCTGGAATTCCCTTCGCTGGAATTGCCTTGCCTGGAATTGCCCTTCCTGGAATTGCCTTGACTGGAATTGACTTGCCAAGGCTTGCCTTTTGTAGAGTTTCCCTGTCTGGAATTGTCTGGTCTGGAAATTTTTTGCTTACCCTTGCCTTGCCTGTAATTTCCTGGCCTGAAATTGCCTTGCCTGGAATTGTCTTTCCTTGCTTTATTTTGCCTTGAATTGTCTTGCCTGAAATTGCCTAGCCTGGAATTGCCTAGAATTGCCTTGCCTGGAATTGTCATGCCTGGAATTTCATGGAACTGTCTGTAATTACCTTAACTGTAATTTCCTCTCCTTGAATTATCTTGCTTGGAATTGCCTTGCCTTGCCTTGCTATACCTGGAAATGCCTTGCATTTTCTTGACGTTCCTTGCCTGGGATAATTGCCTTACCTTGCCTTGCCTGGAACTGCCTTATTGGAATTGCCTGAAATTGCCTTGTCTGTAATTTCCTGGAGTTACATTGCCTGGAATTGCCTTGCCAGAAATTGCCTGGAATTGCCTTGCCTGGAATTGCCTTTCCTGTAATTGCTTAGAATTTCCTCACTGGAATGGCCTGAAATTTTTTTGCCTGAAATATTCTGGAAATTCCTTGCCTGGAATAGCCTTTTTCGGAATTGCCTGGAATTGCCTTGCCTGGAATTGCCCTGCCTGCAATTGCCTGGAATTGCCTTGCCTGGTATTACCTAGCCTGAAATTGCCTGGTATAGCCTTTCTGGAATTGCCTGAAATTGCCTTGACTGTAATTGCTTTGATGGTAATTGCCTTACCTAGATTTGCCTTGCCTGAAATTTTCTTTACTGGAATTCCCTGGCCTGAAATTGCTTTGCCTTTGCTTCCGTTGCCTGGAGTTGCCTGGCCTGAAATTGCCTTGCCTTGCCTGAAATATTTGTTTTATTTTGCCTTGCCTGGAATAACTGCCTTGCCTGGAATTGCCTGGAGTTGCCTTGTTTGGAATTGCCTGGAGTTGCATTGCCTGAAGTTGCCTTGTCTGGAATTGCATGGAATTGCCTTGCCAGGAATTGCCTGTAATTGCATGTAATTCCCTTGACTGTTATTGCATTTCCTAGACTTGCCTTGCCTGGAATTCTCTGACCTGGAATTGCCTTGCCTGGTATTGCCTAGCCTGAAATTGCCTTGCCTTGCCTGGAATAATTGCCTTACCTTGCCTTGCCTGAAATAATTGCCTTGCCTGGAAATGCCTAGAATTGCCTTGAATAGAATTGCCTGAAATTGCCTGGAAATGCCTTGCCTGAGATTTTCTTGCCTGCAATTGCCTTGCATGGAATTGCCTTGCCTGGAGTTGCTTAAAATTGCATTGCCAGAAAATGCCTTCTCTAGAATTGCCTGGAATTGCCTTTCCTGAAATCATTTGCAATTGCTTTGCCTCGAATTGCCTTGCCTAGAATTGCCTGGAGATTTTTTGCATGGATTTGCCTTGCCTGGAATTGCCTGGAATTGTGTTGCCTAAAATTGCCTTGGCTGGAATTAACCTGAATTGCCTTGGTTGGAATTGCCTTGCCTAAAGTTTTCCAGAATTGCTTGCCTAGAGTTGCCTGGAATTGTTTTGCTAAAATTGTCTTTCTTGGAATTGCATGGAACTGCCTTGCTTGGAATTACCTGAAAATGCCTTGCCTAGAATTGCCTGAAATTGCCTTGCCTGGAATTGTGTTGCTTAGAATTGCTTGAAATGGCCTTGCCTATAATTGCCTCCTTTGGAATTGCCCAGAATTGCCTTGTCTGAAATTGCCTTGCCTGGAATTTCCTGGAATTGCCTTGTCTAAAATTGCCTTGCCTGGAATCACATGGAATTGCCTTGCATGAAATTTCTTTGCCCAAAATTGCCTTCCTTGAATTGTCTTGCCTGGAATTCCCTGGAGTTGTCTTGCCTGGAATTGCCTTGGTTGTAGTTGCCTTGCCTGGAATTGCCTTGCCTGAAATTGCCTTACCTGGAATTGACTTGCCTGGAGTTACTTGATATTGCCTTGTTTAGAATTCCCTATAATTGTCTTTCCTGGCCTTGCCTTGCCTGGAGCTGCCTTGACTTGCCTTGCCTTTCCTTGCTTTTCCTGAAATTGTCTTTCATTTCTTTGCCTTGCCTGGAATTGTCTTGCCTGGAATTGCTTTGCCTGGAATTGCATGGAATTTCCTTGTCTGGAATTGCCTAACCTGGAATTGTATGAAATTGCCTGTAATTTTTTTGACTGTAATTTGTTTGCCTTGCATTACCTTGCCTGGAATTGCCTTATCTGGAATTGACTTGCCTGGAATTGCCTGGTGTTGCCTTGCATGAAATTGCCTGAAAATGCCTTGCCTGGAATTTGCCAGAAATTGCCTGGAATTGCCTTGCTTAAAATTCCCCGGAATTGCCTTGCCTGGTATTAGCTAGCCTGGAATATCCTGGAATAGCGTTGCCTGGAATTGCCTGGAATTTACTTGCCTGGAATTGCCTTGCCAGTAATTGCTTTGCCTGCTATTGCCTTCCCTGGAATTGACAGTAATTGCCTGTAATTGTTTTGACTGTAATTTCCAGGCTTTTCATTGCCTTGCCTGGAATTGCCTTACCTGGAATTGCCTTGCCTGGAATTGCCTTACCTGGAATTGACTTGCTTGGAATTGCCTGGTATTGCTTTGTTTAGAATTGCCTGGTATTTCCTTGCTTTGGATTGTTTTCCTGGAACTGCCTTTTTTTCTTGCCTTGCCTTGCCTAGCCTTGCCTGAAATAATTGCCTTACCATTATTTGCCTGGAATAATCGCCTTGCCAAGAATTGAATGGAATTGTCTTCGTTGGAATTGCCTAGAATTGCCTTACCTGGAATTGCTTAGAGTTGCCTGCCTCGAATTGCCTTGCCTGAGATTGCATGGAAATGCCTTGCATGAAATTTTCTTGCCTGCAATTGCCTGAAATTGCCTTGCCTGGAATTGCCTTGCCTGAAAATGCCTTGCCTGAAGTTGCTTGGAATTGCATTGCCAGAAAATGCCTTGCATGGAATTGCCTTGCCTGGAATCACCTGGAGTTGCCTTTCGTGGAATTGCCTTGCCTGAAATTCCCTTGCCTAAAATTGCCTTACCTGGAATTGCCTGGAATTTCTTGCCTAAAATTGTCTTGTCTGGACTTACCTGGATTTGCTGTACCTGGAATTTTCTTGCCTGGAATGGCCTGGAATTGTTTTGCTTGGGATTGTCTTTAATAAAATTGCCTGGAATTGACTTTGATGGAATTGCCTGAAATTGCCTTGCCCGGAATAGCCTTGCCTGGAATTGCCTTGCCTAAAATTGCCTTGACTGGAATTGACTTGCCTAGCCTTGCCTTGCCTGGAGTTGCCCTGAATGGAATTGCCTGGCCGGGATTTTTTTGCCTAGCCTTGTCTTGCCTTGCCTGTAATTGCCTGGCCTGAAATTGCCTTGCCTGGAATTGCCTTTTTTTGCTTTACCTTGAGTGAAATTGTCTTGCCTGGAAATGCCTTGTCTGGAATTGTCTGGAGTTGTATACAATTGCCTTTCCTGGTATTACCTTGCCTGGAATTGCTAAGAATTGCCTTGCCTGAATTGCCTTTTATTGCCTTGCCTGAAATTTCCTGGAAATGCCTTGCCTGTAATTGCCTAAATTGCCTTGCCTTGAATTGATTTCTTGGAATTGCCTGAAATTGTCTTGCAAGGTACTGTTTGGAATTTCCTTGCCTGGTATTACCTATCCTGGAGTTCTCTGGAATAGCCTTGCCTGAAATAGCTTGGAATTGCCTTGCCTGGAATTGCCTAAAATTGCTGTGCCTGGAATTGTCGTGCCTGGAATTGTCTCGCCTGTAATTGCCTGGAATTGTTTTTCATGGAATTGCCTGGAATTGCCTTGCCTGGAATTGCCTAGCCTGGAGTTGTCATTAATGAAACAGACTTGCCTAGCCATGCCTTGCCTGAATTTGCCGTGCCTGAAATTACCTGGCCTGGAATTGACTTGCTTTACGTTGCCTTGCATTCCCTGGAATTGTCTTGCCTGAAATTACCTTGCCTGGAATTCCCCTTCTTTGAATTCCTTGCGGTTGCTTTTCCTGGAATTACCTTGCTTGGAATTGCCTTTAATTGCCTCACCTAAAATTGTCTTGCCTGGAATTTTCTGGAATTGCCTTGAAAAAATTGTCTTCCATGGATTAGCATAAATTTTTTTTTGCCTAAAATTGCCTGGAATTTCCTTGCCAGGAATTTACTGAGATTGCCTTGCCTGAAATTGCCTTGCCTGGAATTCCTTGGAATTGTCTTCCCTGGAATTGCCTGAAGTTGCCTTGCCTAATATTGCCTTGGCAGAATTGCCTTTCCTGGAATTGCCTAGAATTGCCTTGTCTGGAATTGCCTTTCCTGGAATTGCATTGCCTGAAATTGTCATATCTGGAATGCCTGAAATTGTCTTGCTGGAAATGCCTTGCCTGAAATTGCCTGAAATTGCGATGGCAGGATTTGCCTTGCCTGGAATTGCATAGAATTGCCTCTCCTCGAATTGCCTTGGCTGGAATTGCTGGAGTTTTTGCCTGAAATTGCCTTGACTGGAATTGCCTGGAACTGCTTTGCCTGGAATTGCCTTACCTTAAATTGCCTTGCCTGGAATGGACTGAAATTGCCTTGCCTGGGGTTGCCTGGAATTACCTTGGGTGGAATTACCTTCCTGAAATTGCCTCAAACTACCTTGCCTGAAATTGACATTCCTGGAATTGCCTGGAATTGCCTTGCCTGGAATTGCCAGGAAATTCCTTTTTTGAAATTGCCTTGCCTGAAGTTGCCTTGCATAGAATTGCCTGAAATTGCCTCCCTGGAATTGCCTTGACTGGAATTGTTTGGAATTTCCTTGCCTGGTATTACCTTGCCTGGAATCACCTGGAATTGCCTTGCGTGGAATTTCCTTACCTAAAGTTGCAGTGCCTGGAATTGCCTGGAATAGCCGTGCCCGGATTTGCATTTTCTTGTTTTGCCTTGCATGGAATTGCGTTGTCTGATATTACCTTGCCTGGAATTGCTTGAAATTGCATTGCCTGGAATTGCCTTGCCTAAAATTGCCTGGAATTGCCTGGGATTGCCATGACTGTAATTGCCTTGACTTAAGTTGCCTTGCCTGAAATTGCCTTTCCTTGCCTGGAATTGTGTTGCATAGAATTGCATGGAATTGCCTTGCCTGGAATTGCATGGAATTGCCTGTAATTGCCTTGACTGTAATTCCCTTGCCTTGCATTGTCTTGCCTGAAATTGCCTTACCTGGAATTGCCTTGCCTTAAATTGCCTTACCCGGAATTGGCTTGTCTGGAATTGCCTTGCCTTAAATTGCCTTACCCGGAATTGGCTTGTCTGAAATTGCCTGGAATTGCCTTGCCTTAAATTGCTTTTACTGGAATTGCCTGCAATTGCCTTGTCTGGAATTGCCGTTCCTGCAATTGCCTAAAATTTCCTTTTCTGGAATTGCCTGCAATTGCCTTGTTTCGAATTTCCTTTCCTGGAATTGCCTGAAATTGCCTTGCCTGGAATTTTTATGTCTAAGATTGCCTGGAATTACCTGGCCTGTAACTGCCTTGCCTTGAATTGCCTTGTCAGAAATGGCCTGAAATTGCGTTGGCCAAAATTGTCTTGCCTGGAATTGCGTGGAATTGCCTTACCTTGTGTTGCCTTGCCTGGAATCGCCTGGAATTGCCTTGCTTCGAATTTCCTTGAATGAAATTGCCTTGACTTTAATTGCCATGCTTGGAACTCCTTGGGGTTGCCTTGTCTGGAATTGCTTTGCCTGGAATAGCCTTTAATTGCCTCGCCTAAAATTGCATTGCCTGGAATTGTCTGCAATTGCCTTGCCTAAAATATTTTTCTCTGGTTTAGCATGGAATAGTTTTGCATAGAACTGCAAGAAATTCTCTTGCCTAAAATTGACTGGAACTGCCTTGCCTGAAATTGCCCTGCCTGAAATTTCTTGGAATTGCCTTTCCTGGAATTTCCTTACCTGGAATTGCCTGAAATTGCCTTCTCTAAAATTGCCTTGCGAGGAATTGCCATTCCTGAAAATGCCCGGACTTGCCTTGCCTGGAATTGCCATATATTGAATTGTCTGGAATTCCTTTGCCTAGAATTGTCTTTCCTGGAAATGCCTTGCCTGAAATTGCCTAAAATTACAATGGAAAAAATTGCCTTGCCTGGAATTGGGTAGAATTGCCTCGACTCGAATTGCCTTGGCTAAAATTGCCTGATTTTTTTGCCTGGAATTGCCTTGCCTGGAATTGCCTGGAATTCTCTTGCCTGGAATTGCCTTGCCTGGAGTTGCCTGAAATTGCCTTGCCTGAAATTGCAAGGAATTGCCTTGCCTGGAATTGACTAGCCTGGAATTGCCTTGCCTGAAATGGCCTGAAATTGCCTCCCTGGAATTGCCTTGCCTGGAATTTTTTGGAATTATTTCACCTGGTATTACCTTGCCTGGAATCGCCTGGAATTGCCTTCGTGAAATTTCCTTGCCAAAAATTGCCTTGCCTAAAATTGCCCTGCCTGGCATTGACTGAAATTGCCTTGCCTGGAATTGCCTTTACTATAATTGCCTGAAATAGCCTTACACGGGATAGCCTTCCTTGCCTTTCCTTGCATGAAATTGCGTTGTCTGATATTGCCTTGCCTTGAATTGCCTTACCTGGAATTTCCTGTTATTGCCTTGTTTACAATTGCCTGTAATTGCCTTGCCTGTCCTTGTCTTGCCTGAAGTTGCCTTGCCTTGCCTTGCCTTGCCTTGCCTTGCCTTGCCTTGCCTTGCCTTGCCTTGCCTTGCCTTGCCTTGCCTTGCCTTGCCTTGCCTTGCCTTGCCTTGCCTTGCCCTGCCCTGCCTTGCCTTGCCTTGCCCTGCCCTGCCCTGCCCTGCCCTGCCCTGCCCTGCCCTGCCCTGCCCTGCCCTGCCCTGCCCTGCCCTGCCCTGCCCTGCCCGGGCCTGGCCTGGCCTGAAAATACCTGGCCTGAAAATGCCTGGCCTGAAAATGCCTGGCCTGGCCTGAAAATGCCTGGCCTGGCCTGGCCTGGCCTGAAAATGCCTGGCCTGGCCTGGCCTGACCTGAAAATGCCTGGCCTGGCCTGGCCTGGCCTGAAAATGCCTAGCCTGGAATTGCCTTGCTTGGAATTTCCTAGGGTTGCTTTGCCTAGAATTTTTTTGCTTGGAATTGCCTTGAATTGCCTCGCCTAAAATTGCCTTGCCTGGAATAGCCTGGAATGGCCTTGCCTAAAATTGTCTTCTCTGGATTAGCATAGAATTTTTTTGCCTAGAATTTCCTTGCCTGGAATTGAATGGAATTGCCTTGCCTTTCCTTGACTTGCCTTACCTGAAATAATTGTTTTACCCTGCCTTGCCTGGAGTTGCCTTTATTGGAAATGCCTGGAATTGCCTGGAGTTGCCTTGCCTGGAATTGTCTTGCCTGAAATTGCCTGGAATAGCCCTGCCTGGAATTGCCTTGCCTGAAATTGCTTAGAATTGCCTTGACTGGAATTGCCTTGCCTGGAATTGCCTAAAATTGCGTTGAATAAAATTGTCTTGCTTGGAATTGCCTGAAAATGCCTTTCCTGAAACTGCCTTTCCTGGAACTGCCTGGAATTGTCTTGTCTGGTATTACCTAGCCTGTAATTGCCTGAAATAGCCTTGCATGAAATTGCCTGGGATTGCCTTGCTTGGAAATGTCATGCCTTTACTTGCCTTGCTGTAAATGCTTGGAAGTGCTCTGCTTGGATTGCCTTGCCTGGAATTTCCTGGAATTGTCGTGCCTGGAATTGCCTTGCCCAGAATTGCCTGGAGTTGCCTTTACTGGAACTGACGTGCCTAGCCTTGTCTTGCATGAAATCGCCTTGCCTGAAATTTCCTGGCCTGGAATTGTCTTGTCTTGCCTTGTCTTGTCTTGCCTTGCCTGGCATTGCCTGGCCTGAAATTGCCTAGCCTAAAATTGACTTTTCTTGCTTTACCTTGCCTGGAATTGTCTTGCCTTAAATTGCCTAGCTGGAAATTACCTTGCCTTGGATTGCCTGAAATTGTCTGCAATTGCCTTGACTGGAATTGCCACTTTTTGAATTCCCCTGCCTGGAATTGCCTTGCCTTTTCTTGCTTTGCCTGGAATTTCCTTGCCTTTTCTTGACTTTCCTTCATTTGAATAATTGCCTTAACTGGCCTTGCCTGGAATTGCATTTATTAGAATTGCCTGGAGTTGACTTGTTTGGATTTGCCGTTCCTGAAATTGACTAGAATTGCCTTGCCTAAAATTGCCTTGCTGGAATTACTTAGAATTTCCTTGCCTGAAACTGCCTGAAATTGCCTCACCTGAAATTGCCTGGAATTGCCTTGCCTGGAATTGCCTAAAATTGCCTTGACTGAAATTGCCTTGCTTGAAATTGCCTGGAAATGCCTTGCCTTGAATTGTTTTGCCTGGAACTGCCTGGAATTGTTTGCCTGGTATTAACTAGCCTGGAATTGCCTGAAATAGCCTTACCTGAAATTGCCTGGAATTGCCTTGAATTACCTTGCCTATAATTGCCTGGAATTGCTATCGCTGGAATTGTTTTGCCAAGAATTGCCTGGAATTGTCATGCCTGAAATTTTCTGGAATTGCCATGCCTGCAATTTTCTGGAATTGCCTTGCCTGGAATTGCATTGCCTGGAATTTCTTGCCTGGAGTTGCCTTTACTAGAAGTGACTTGCCTAGATTTTCCTTACCTGGAATTGCCTTGCCTGAAATTGCCTGGTTTGCAATTTCCTTTTTTGAATTGCCTTGCCTTGCCTGAAATTGCCTGGCCTGAAATTGCCTTGCTTGGAATTGCATTGATTGGAATACCCTAGGGTTGCCTTGCCTGGAATCGCTTTGCTTGGAATGGCCTGAAATTGACTCGCCTTAAATTGCCTTGCTTAGAATTGACTGTAATTGCCTTGCATAGAATTGTCTTCCCTAAATTAGCATGGAAATTTTTAACCTAGAATTACCTGGAATTCCGTTGCCTGGAATTGACTGGAATTGTCTTGCTTGAAATTGCCTTGCCTGGAATTTCTTGGAATTGCCTTTCTTTTCTTTTTTTTTTTTAAATTTTTATTGGATTTTAGGTTTAGGGGTACATGATCAGAGCATGCAAGACAGTTGAGTAGATACACACATGGCAGTGTGCTTTGCTTTTCTTCTCCCCTTCACCCACATTTGGCATTTCTCCCCAGGCTATCCCTTCCCACCTCCCGCTCCCACTGACCCTCCCCTTTTCCCCCCAATAGACCCCTGTGTTTAGTACTCCCCTTTCTGTGTCAATGTGTTCTCATTTTTCATCACCCGCCTATGAGTGAGAATATGCGGTGTTTCATTTTCTGTTCTTGTGTCAGGTTGCTGAGGATGATGTTCTCCATATTCATCCATGTCCCTACAAACGACACAAACTCATCATTACTGATTGCTGCATAATATTCCATGGTGTATATGTGCCACATTTTTCCAATACAGTCTATCATCAATGGGCATTTGGGTTGATTCCAGGTCTCTGCTATTGTAAAGAGTGCTGCAATGAACATTCGTGTACATGTGTCCTTATAGTAGAACGATTTATAGTCTTTTGGATATATACCCAGTAATGGGATTGCTGGGTCAAATGGAATTTCTATTTCTAAGGCCTTGAGGAATCGCCACACTGTCTTCCACAATGGTTGAACTAATTTACACTCCCACCAACAGTGTAAAAGTGTTCCTTTTTCTCCCCATCCTCTCCAGCATCTGTTGTCTCCAGATTTTTTAATGATCGCCATTCTAACTGGCGTGAGATGGTATCTCAATGTGGTTTTGATTTGCATCTCTCTGATGACCAGTGACGATGAGCATTTTTCCATATGATTGTTGGCCTCATATATGTCTTCTTTCGTAAAGTGTCTGTTCATATCCTTTGCCCACTTTTGAATGGGCTTGTTTCTTTTTTCCTGTAAATCCGTTTGAGTTCTTTGTACATTCTGGATATCAGCCCTTTGTCAGATGGGTAGACTGCGAAAATTTTTTCCCATTCTGTTGGTTGCCGATCCACTCTAGTGACTGTTTCTTTTGCTGTGCAGAAGCTGTGGAGTTTGATTAGGTCCCATTTGTCTATTTTGGCTTTTGTTGCCATTGCTTTTGGTGTTTTGTTCATGAAGTCCTTGCCTACTCCTATGTCCTGGATAGTTTTGCCTAGATTTCCTTCTAGGGTTTTTATTGTGCCAGGTCTTATGTTTAAGTCTTTAATCCATGTGGAGTTAATTTTAGTGTAAGGTGTCAGGAAGGGGTCCAGTTTCTGCTTTCTGCACATGGCTAGTCAGTTTTCCCAACACCATTTGTTAAACAGGGAATCCTTTCCCCATTGCTGGTTTTTGTCAGGTTTATCAAAGATTCTATAGTTGTATGTATGTTGTGTTGCCTCTGGTGCCTCTGTTTTGTTCCACTGGTCTATATCTCTGTTTTGGTACCAGTACCATGCTGTTTTGATTACTGTAGCCTTGTAGTATAGTTTGAAATCCGGTAGTGTGATGCCCCCCGCTGTGTTCTTTTTGCTTAGAATTGACTTGGCTATGCGGGCTCTCTTTTGGTTCCATATGAAGTTCATGGTGGTTTTTTCCAGTTCTGTGAAGAAAGTCAATGGTAGCTTGATGGGGATAGCGTTGATTCTGTAAATTACTTTGGGCAGTATAGCCATTTTCACGATATTAATTCTTCCTAAGCATGAACATGGAATGTTTCTCCATCTGTTTGTGTCCTCTCTGATTTCGTTGAGCAGTGGTTTGTAGTTCTCCTTTAAGAGGTCCCTTACGTTCCTTGTGAGTTGTATTCCAAGGTATTTTATTCTTTTTGTAGCAATTGCGAATGGCAGTTCGTTCTTGATTTGGCTTTCTTTAAGTCTGTTATGGTGTAGATGAACGCTTCTGATGTTTGCACATTGATTTTATATCTGAGATTTTGCTGAAGTTGCTTATCAGTTTCAGGAGTTTTTGGGCTGAGGCGATGGGGTCTTCTAGGTATACTATCATGTCATCTGCAAATAGAGACAATTTGGCTTCCACCTTTCCTATTTGAATACCCTTTATTTCTTTTTCTTGCCTGATTGCTCTGGCTAGAACTTTCAGAACTACATTGAATAAGAGTGGTGAAAGAGGGCATCCTTGTCTGGTGCCAGATTTCAAAGGGAATGCTTCCAGTTTTTGCCCATTCAGTATGATATTGGCTGTTGGTTTGTCATAAATAGCTTTTATTACTTTGAGATATGTTCCATCGATACCGAGTTTATTGAGGGTTTTTAGCATAAAGGGCTGTTGAATTTTGTCAAATGCCTTCTCTGCGTCAATTGAGATAATCATGTGGTTTTTGTTTTTGGTTCTGTTTATGTGGTGAATTACGTTTATAGACTTGCGTATGTTGAACCAGCCTTGCATCCCTGGGATGAATCCTACTTGATCATGATGAATAAGTTTTTTGATTTGCTGTTGCAATCGTCTTGCCAATATTTTATTGAAGATTTTTGCATCTATGTTCATCATGGATATTGGCCTGAAGTTTTCTTTTCTCGTTGGGTCTCTGCCGGGTTTTGGTATCAGAATGATGTTGGTCTCATAAAATGATTTGGAAAGAATTCCCTTTTTTTGGATTGTTTGAAATAGTTTTAGAAGGAATGATACTAGCTCCTCCTTGTGTGTCTGGTAGAATTCGGCTGTGAACCCGTCTGGACCTGGGCTTTATTTGTGTGGTAGGCTCTTAATTGCTGCCTCAACTTCAGACCTTGTTATTGGTGTATTCATAGTTTCAGCTTCCTCATGGTTTAGGCTTGGGAGGACACAGGAGTCCAGGAATTTAACCATTTCTTCCAGGTTTACTAGTTTATGTGCATAGAGTTGTTTGTAATATTCTCTGATGATGGTTTGAATTTCTGTGGAATCTGTGGTGATTTCCCCTTTATCATTTTTTATTGCATCTATTTGGTTGTTCTCTCTTTTCTTTTTAATCAATCTGGCTAGTGGTCTGTCTATTTTGTTGATCTTTTCCAAAAACCAGCTCTTGGATTTATTGATGTTTTGAAGGGTTTTTCGTGTCTCAATCTCCTTCAGTTCAGCTCTGATCTTAGTAATTTCTTGTCTTCTGCTGGGTTTTGAGTTTTTTTGATCTTGCTCCTCTAGCTCTTTCAATTTTGATGATAGGGTGTCAATTTTGGATTTCTCCATTCTCCTCATATGGGCACTTATTGCTATATACTTTCCTCTAGAGACTGCTTTAAATGTGTCCCAGAGGTTCTGGCATGTTGTGTCTTCGTTCTCATTGGTTTCGAAGAAGTTCTATATTTCTGCCTTCATTTCATTGTTTACCCAGTCAACATTCAAGAGCCAGTTGTTCAGTTTCCATGAAGCTGTGCGGTTCTGGGTCGGTTTCTGTGTTCTGAGTTCTAACTTGATTGCACTATGGTCTGAGAGGCTGTTTGTTATGATTTCAGTTGTTTTGCATTTGTTGAGCAGTGCTTTACTTCCAATTATGTGGTCTATTTTAGAGTAGGTGTTTTGTGGTGCTGAGAAGAATGTGTATTCTGTAGATTTGGGGTGGAGAGTTCTGTGAATGTCCATCAGGTTTGCTTGCTTTAGGTCTGAGTTGAAGCCCTGGATATCCTTGTTGATTTTCTGTCTGGTTGATCTGTCTAGTATTGACAGTGGAGTGTTAAAGTCTCCCACTATTATTGTGTGGGAGTCTAAGTCCTATTGTAAGTCATTAAGAACTTGCCTTATGTATCTGGGTGCTCCTGCATTGGGTCCATATATGTTTAGGATCGTTAGCTCTTCTTGTTGTATCGATACTTTTGCCATTATGTAATGGCCTTGTTTGTCTCTTTTGATCTTTGTTGCTTTAAAGTCTATTTTATCAGAGATGAGAATTGCAACTCCTGCTTTTTTTTGCTCTCCATTTGCTTGTTAAATCTTCCTCCATCCCTTTATTTTGAGCCTTTGTGTATCCTTGCATGTGAGATGGATTTCCTGTATACAGCACACTGATGGGGTTTGGCTTTTTATGCAATTTGCCAGTCTGTGTCTTTTGATTGGTGCATTTAGTCCATTTACATTTAGGGTTAATATTGTTATGTGTGGATTTGATACTGCCATTTTGATGCTAAGTGGCTGTTTTGCCTGTTAGTTGTTGTAGATTCTTCATTATGTTGATGCTCTTTAGTATTCAGTTTGATTTTGGAATGGCTGGTACTGGTTGATCCTTTCTAAGTGTAGTGCCTGTTTTAGGAGCTCTTGTAAAGCAGGCCTGGTGGTGACAAAATCTCTGAGTACTTGCTTGTTCGCGAAGCATGTTATTTTTCCTTCACTTCTGAAGCTCAGTTTTGCTGGATATGAAATTCTGGGTTGAAAGTTCCTTTCTTTAAGAATGTTGAATATTTGCCCCCACTCTCTTCTGGCTTGTAGTGTTTCTGCCGAGAGATCTGCTGTGAGTCTGATGGGCTTCCCTTTGTGGGTGACCCGACCTTTCTCTCTGGCTGCCCTTAGTATTCTCTCCTTTACTTCAACCCTGTTGAATCTGATGATTATGTGCCTTGGGGTTGCTCTTCTTGTGGATTATCTTTGTGGTGTTCTCTGTATTTCCTGCAATTGAGTGTTGGCCTGTCTTGCTAGGTGGGGGAAATTTTCCTGGATGATGTCCTGAAGAGTATTTTCCAGCTTGGATTCATTCTCTTTGTCCCCTTCTGGTACACCTATCAACCGTAGGTTAGGTCTTTTCACATAGTCCCACATTTCTTGGAGACTTTGTTCATTCCTTTTTGCACTTTTTTCTCTGATCTTGGTTTCTCATTTAATTTCATTGAGTTGGTCTTCGACTTCAGATATTCTTTCTTCTGCTTGTTCAATTCGGCTATTGAAACTTGTGCATGTTTCATGAAGTTCTCGTATTGTGTTTTTCAGCTCCTTTAATTCATTCAGATTCCTCTCTAAGTTATCCATTCTTCTTATCATTTCCTCATATCTTTTTTTAAGTTTCTTAGTTTATTTGCATTGATTTAATACATGTTCTTTTAGCTCACAAATGTTTTTCATTATCCACCTTCTGAAGTCTAATTCCGTCATTTCGTCACAGTCATTCTCCATCCAGCTTTGTTCCCTTGCTGGTGAGGAGTTTTGTTCCTTTCTAGGAGGCGAGGTGTTCTGGTTTCAGGTGTTTTCCTCCTTTTTTCGCTGGTTTCTTCCCATCTTTTGGATTTGTCTGCTTGTCGTCTGCGTAGTTGCTGACTTTTCGATTGGGTCTCTGAGTGGACACCCAGAATGTTGATGATGAAGTATTTCTGTTGCTTGTTTTTTCTTCTACCTGTCTAGCCCCTTCACTGTACGACTGCTGAGGTCCACTCCAGACCCTGTTTGTCTGGGGTGCACCTCTAGCTGGTATGGCACAGCGAGGGATGCTACCAGTTTTTTTTTCTGCTATCTTTGTCCCAGGATGATGCCTGCCTAATGTCAGTCTTTTGGATATAGAGGGGTCAGGGAGCTGCTTCAGGAGATAGTTTGTACTTTATAGGAGCTCAATTGCTTAGCTGTGAGCTCTGTTGTTCCTTCAGGGCTGTTAGGCTGCTATGTTTGATTCTGCTGCAACAGAGCTCATAAAAAAACCCTTTTTTTCTCAAATGCTCTGTGTTGAGGGGTTTGGGCTTTATTTTTGGATGTCCGTTGAGGTCCTGCCCAGGTAGGAGGCGACTAGTCACTGTTTGCCTGCCGAGGCTCCGCCCTGCTGTTGTGAGGCTCGCCCTGGCTCTGCTGTTCTGCTGTGTTCTCCGCCATGCCCTGCGGCGGAGTCTCTCTGTTGTAGCTGGTTGCCTCGGCAATGGCAGGCTGCGTCAGCAGTGGGCGTGTATCTCAGTAGGGACGGGTTGCCTCGGCAATGGCTGGTTGCGTCAGCAATGGGCGTGTATCTCAGTTGGGGGGCGTTGCCTCGGTAATGGTGGACGCCCCTCCCCCACAGAGCGTCTAGGGTCGTCTGCACGGGGCTTGTTTGAAATAGTGGTTTTGTTCGTCCCAATAGGCCACCCCTAACGGTCTCTCCCTGCAATCCCCTGGGCTGGCCCACTTTCCAAGTCTAGCTCAGTCTCAAGTCCAGCCCTCTCACGTCTCCGGTTGCCAGTTCAACAGGGCACCCGGACAACCGCGCCCTGTGGGGAGCGCTGGGCAGGGCCGGCCGCTGCCACCCCGGCTGCCAGCTTTGCCAGGCGGAGGTTCTGCCTGGCGTCCTGCATCTCCTCTTCACTTGGGAATTTCCCCGTTCTGTGGGCAACAAAGATCAGTCTGGAAATGCAGCTCTGACTCACCTCTCCACAGACTCAACGTGAGCTCCAATCATGGGTTGTTCTCACAGCGCCATCTTGAGTCCTCCCGCCTGGAATTTTTTAACTGGAATTGCCTGCCTGGAATTTCCTTGACTGGAATGGACTTACCTAACCTTGCCTTGCCTGGAGTTGTCCTGCTTGGAATTTCCTTGCCTAGAAATTCCTTGCCTGGCTCTAACCTTGCCTGTAATTGCCCAGCCTGAAATTGCCTTGCCAGAAGTTGCCTTTCCGTGCTTTACCTTTTCTGGAATTGTCTTCCCTGGAATTGTTTAGCCTGAAATTGCCCGGTATTGCCTTGCCTGGAATTGCCTTTACGGGAATTGCCTGGAATTGTCTGTAATCTTTTTGTCTGTAATTTCCTCCTCTTGAATTATTTTGCCTGTAAATGCTTTGCCTTGCCTTGCTTTGCCTGGAATTGCCTTGCCTTTTTTGAGGTTTCTTGCATGGAATAATTGCCGTACCTTGTTTTGAATAAAATTGCCTTTATTGGAATTGCCTGAAATTGCCTTGAGTGGCCTTGCCTGGAATTGCCTTGCCTGAAATTGCTTAGAATTTTTTTTGGCTTGAATTGCCTGGAATTGCCTTGTCTGAAATTGCCTGGAAATGCCTTGCCTGGAATTGAATTGTCTGGAAGTGCCTATAATTCCCTTGCCTGATTTTCCTTGCTTGAAATTTGCTAGAATTGCCTTACCTGGAATTTAATTGCCTGGAATTGCCTTGCCTGGTATTAGCTAGACTGAAATATCCTGAAATAGCATTGCGTGGATTTGCCTGGAATTGTCTTTCCTGGAATTGCCTGAAATTGCTTTGCCTGGAATTGCCCTGCCTGAAATTATTTGGAATTGCCTTGCATGGAATTGACTGGAGTTGACTTGATTGGAATTGCCTTGACTGGAATTGACTTGGCTAGCCTAGCCTTGCCTAAAATTGCCGTGCCTGAAATTGCCTGGCTTGGAATTGCCTAGCCTTGCTTTGCCTAGCCTAGAATTGCCTTACCTGGAATTGCCTTTACTTGCCTTGCGTCGCCTGGAATTGCGTTGCCTGAAACTAACTAGCCTGGAATTTCCTTGCGTTGAATTGCCTTGCCTGGAATTGCCTGTAATTGCCTTGAGTGTAATTGCCTCGCCTTCAATTGCCTTGCCTAGAATTAGCTTGATTTGCGTGAAATAACTGCCGTACCTTGCCTTGCCAGGAATAATTGCCTTGCCTGCAATGGCCTTTATTGAAATTGACTGAAATTGCCTTGCCTGGAATTGCCTGGAGTTGTCTACCCTGGAATTGCCTAGAATTGCCTTGCCTGGAATTGCCTTGCCTGGAATTGCTTAGAAAAACCTTGCCTGAAATTGCCTGGAATTGCCTTGCCTGATATTGCCTAGATATGCCTCCCCAGAAATTGCCTTTTTGGAATTACCTTGCTTGGAATTTCCTTGCCTGGATTTGTCTTTCCTGGAATTGCCTGAAATTGCTTTGCCTAGAATTTACTTGCCTAAAATTGCCTGAAATTGTCGTGCCGGGAACTGCCTTACCTGGGTTTGCCTGGATTGCCTTACCTGGAATTCCCTTGCCTGGAATTGCCCTGCCTGGAATTGCTTTTCCTAAAATTGCCTTTAATGAAATTGTTTTGCCTAGCCTTGCCTTGCCTTGCCTGGAATTTCCTGGTCTGGAATTGCCTTGAATTGCCTTTTCTGGAACTGCCTTGCCTGGAATTGCCTTGCCTGAAATTGCCTTGCCTAAAATTGCCTTTCCTGGAATTGCCTTTGCTGGAATTGCCTGTAATTGCCTTGCATGGAATTGCCTGAAATCCCCTTGCCTGGAACTGCCTTGCCTGTAATTGCTTTTTCTGGAATTGCCTTGCCTAGCCTTGCCTTGCCTGAAATTGCCTTCACTGGAATTCCTTGGCCTGGAATTGCCTTGCCTTGCCTGTAATTGCCTGGCCTGGAATTGCCTGTAATTGCCATGCCTGTAATTTTCTGAAATTGCCTTACCTGGAATTGCCTTGCCTGGTATTGTCTTACCTGGAATTGTTGTGCCTGGAGTTGCCTTGCCTGGGATTTCATTGACTGAAGTTGCCTTGCCTAGACTTCCGTTGCCTGAAATTGCCTTGCCTGGAATTCTCTTTTCTGGAATTGCTTTGCCTTTCTTTATTTTGCCTGGAATTGCCTGGCCTGAAATTGTCTTGCCTGGAATTGCGTTTTTTTTTCTTCCCTTGCCTAGAGTTGTCTTGCGTGCAATTGGCTTGCCTGGAAGTGTCTGGAATTACCTTGCCTGTAATTGCCTTAATTGTAATTGCCTTTCCTAGAATTGCCTTGCCTGGAATTCTCTGGCCTGGAATTTCCTTGCCTTTGCTTGTTTTGCCTGGAATTGCCTGGCCTAGAATTGCAATGCTTTGCCTTGCCTTGTCTGGAATAATTGCCTTACCTTGCCTTGCCTTGTCTGGAATAATTGCCTTACCTTGCCTGGCCTGAAATAATTGCCTTGCCTGGAAATGCCTAGAATTACCTTGATTGGAATTGCCTTGAATTGCCTTGCCTGGAATTGCCTTGCTTGAAATTGTCTGGAAATGTTTTGCCTGGAATTTCCATGCTTGAAATTGCCTGGAATTGCCTTATCTGGTATTTCCTAAAATTGCCTTGCCTGGAGTTGCTTGGAATTGCATTGCCAGAAAATGCCTTGCCTGAAATTGCCTTACCTGGAATTGCATTGCGTGCAATCACCTGGAGTAGCCTTACCTAAAATTGTCATGATGGTATTCCCTGAAATTGCCTTGCCTAAAATTGCCTTGCCTGAATTTGCCTGGAATGGCCTGGAATTGCCTTGCCTGAAACTGCCTTGCCTCAACTTGCCTGGATTTGCCGTGCCTGGAATTTTCTGGACTGGAATGGCCTGGAATTGCCTTGCCTCGGATTGCCTTTTTTGGAATTGCCTGGAATTGCCTTGCCTTGATTTGACTAGCCTGAAATTGCCTGGAATTTCTTTGCCTGAAATTTTATTACGTGGAATTGCCTTGACTGAAATTGACTTGTCTAGCCTTGCCTTGCCTGTAGTTGCCCTGCTTGTAATTGTCTTGCCTGGAAATTTCTTGCCTAGCCTAGGCTTGCCTGTAGTTGCCTGACCTGAAATTGCCTTGCCACGATTTGCCTTTCTGTGCTTTACCTTGCCTGGAACTGTCTTCCCTGAAATTGTCTAGCCTAAAATTGCCTTGCCTGGAATTGTCTTGACTGGAATTGCCTAAAATTGTCTGTAATTGATTTGACTGTAATTGCGCCCCCTTGAATTTCCTTGCCTGTAATTGCCTTGAGTGTAATTGCCTTGTTTAGCCTTGCTTTGCCTGGAGTTGCCTTGCCTTTTTTTTGACGTTCCTTGCATGGAATAATTTTCTTACCTTGCTTGAATGGAATTGACTTTATTGGAATTGCCTGAAATTGCCTTGCCTGTAATTGCATCGAGTTTCCTTGCCTGGAATTGCCATGTCTTAAATTGCCTAAAATTGCCTTCCCTGGAATTGCCTTGCCTGGAATTGCTTAGAATTTCCTTGCCTGGAATTGCCGTGCTTATAATTTCCTGGAAATTCCTTGACTAAAATCGCCTTGCCTGGAATTGCCTTGCTTGGAATTGCCTGGAATTGCATTACCTGGAATGTAATTTTCTGGAATTGCCTGGATTTCCTTGCCTGGTATTACCTAGCCTGGAATTGCCTGGAATAGACTTGCTGGAATTGCCTGAAATTGCCTTGCCTGGGACTGCCTTGACTGTAATTGCCTGAAAATTTTTTGCATGGAAGTTCCCTGTCTGGAATTCTCTCGAATTTTTGTTACTTTAGTTGCCTTGCCTGGGATTGCCTGGAATTGCCTTGCATCGAATTGCCTAGAATTGCCTTGGCTGATATTGCTTGGTCTGTAATTGCCTTGCATTGCCTTGCCTTGCCTGAAATTTCCTGGCCTGAAATTGCCTTGCCTAAAATTGACTTTCCTTTTCTTGCCTT
Source organism: Callithrix jacchus (assembly GCF_049354715.1). Taxonomy (NCBI): domain Eukaryota; kingdom Metazoa; phylum Chordata; class Mammalia; order Primates; family Cebidae; genus Callithrix; species Callithrix jacchus. The sequence continues at coordinate 37,027,394 of NC_133511.1, read as the reverse complement.
GCCTGGAAATGTCTTGACTGAAATTAACTGAATGTGAGCCCAGGAATCTCGTCCAGCAAGAGAGTCCCAAACCTGGAAGAGAGCATGCGCTGGAAAAAAAAAAAAGAAAGAAAAAGAGCGAGGTCTGGAGGACTACATGCGCTATGCTCATGCAGCAATTTTATTTTTGCAATAGGTTCCATTATATAGTTTTCTGCTTAATGTTGCTTACATCATATCAAAATACTTAAGTCAAGTCACAAGGTAGGCAAGTTAAGCCCACTAAGTTATGCCCAGTAAGTAAGTTAAGCCCAGTAAGTTATGCCCAGTAAGTTACACCCAGTAAGTAGGTTATGTCCAGTAAGTAGGTTACACCCAATAAGTCAAGGTAAGTAAGTTACACCCAGTAAGTTACTCCCAGTAAGCTACGGTAAGTAAGTTATGCCCAGTACGTTATGCCCAGTATATACTTAAGTTAATATTTTACAACAAATGTAACAAGGGTCCAAAATGAACACAATGAGACAATAAACCATAAGGAGCCGAAAGTGGACACAATGCTTTCCATGTCCTCATATCCATAAAGTAATGTCTGTTAATTATTTTGAATAACATAGTCCCTCTCACAGTTCCTGCTTTCCCTCAGCTCGACTCCCTCAGCTGGGGATCTGTGTCTGGGCTCAAGCTCACTACTGGCGAGGCCCATTTCCTAGGGGCCTCACATGGGAGCAATCCCCACAGATCTCCCAGTTGATCTCCCTCAGTTCTCCCTTTTGTTTTTAGATGCAACTCAAAAAAGCTTGAGCTGCAATTGTTGAAGGGAGGAGAACACAAGGCGAAAGAGTACCAGGAGAAGGAAATTGTCATGAGTCCAAATACTTTGTAAATGGGCCTTAACAAGAGGACACTGCCCTTTAGTGTCAATCATAAATAGTAGTAGTCACCAAGAATAGTAACAGTTTGTTCCAAAGCATTAAGTTTTTCATCAATTTTCTTATCAATATCCATTTGAGTTGCCATTGTCATACCAAGGTCCAGAAACGTTAACAAACCCCAAAACCTTCAGGCATTTGATAATCTCGTCCATGGTGATCTTGTCGGTGATCTCTTTTACACCCGGAGGGTAAGCGACCTTCCCATCAGCTCACAATGCCACAGAGGGCAGTGGCAGGCTTGGGCTGCGCGTTTAAGTCCATCTTGGGGGACAACTTTTCGTTCACAGTCCTCTACCGGCCTCTCCTCATGCGGGCGGAAGGTGTATCAAGCGCTCGGGTATCAAGTGGTAAATTACAGCCGCCCCCTTCATCATCAGGGTTAGATTTGAAAGAGGAAGAGGATTTATAAATGACAGAGGCAGCAGGGGAGTAGTGAGTGTCAGCATTTGCAGCATTGCAGGAAGGCTGGCAAACAGCTTGGCGCAGCTGCAACCAAACCAAAAGTAACAGTTCTGCCTGTGGGGAAGACTGATGAGTGGCGGCATATTCCTCAATCTTAGTTCCTATTTTACTCCAGGTAGATTCATCTAACGATCCCTCCTCAGGGACCCACGGGCACAATACATAGAATATCTCTAAAAACTTAGAAACACGTTTCATTTTTACATCAGCACCTCTATTTCTTAACATTTGATGCATCAATATTAAAAACACAGACTGATTTATGGACTCACACTGCTCCATTTTCTACTACAGAAGAATTTTGAGTCCAGAACTACAAGAGCCGCAGCTTTACCTAGTCTTCTCTGATTTGGGGTGCATCACTGTACCTCTCGTACTCAGGTCCCTGTTCAGGCACCAGATATTGGATTCTCGGGAGAAGGGAGTCTGGTGAAATTACTTGAGAGCTAGGCCGACGGGCAGACAAATGGAGCCACTCTAAGATTCCCTTTGCCAGAAAAGACCTGTGCACTCTCTGAAGCACTGTCTTTTACTTCAGATCCGATCCCTTCGTCTGGAGCTCCTCCATTTCCAGTTCCAGGTCTGACTCCGAGGGTGCAATCGAGCTCGTTTTGAGGATCACAAGGTGGAATTGCCTGGAATTGCCTTTTATGGAATTCTCTTGCTTGGAATTGTTTAGAATAACCTTGCCTGGAATTTCCTGAAATTGTCTTTCCTGAAATTGCCTGGAAATGCCTCCCCAGGAATTGCCTTGCTTTGAATTGCCTTGCTTGGAATTGCCTGAAATTGCCTGAAATTGCTTTGCCTGTAATTTTCTTACCTAATACTGCCTTGAATTGTCGTGCCAGGAATTGCCTTGCCTGGATTTGCCTGGATTTGCCTTCCCTGAAATTACCTTGACTGGAATTGCTCTACCTGTAATTGCTCTTCATGGAATTACCTTTGCTGGAATTGCCTTGCCTAGCCTTGCCTTGCCTGAAATTGCTTTGCCTGGAATTCCCTGGCCTGGAATTTCCTTGCCTTGCCTTTAATTGCCTGGTCTGAAATTGCCTTGCCTAGAATTGCCTTGCCTGGAATTGCCCTGCCTGAAATTGTCTTGCATGTAATTGCCTGGAATTGCCTTGACCCTAATTATTTTGCTTGAAATTGCCTGATACTGCCTTGCTTGGTATTGCCTTACCTGGAATTTTTTGCCAGGATTTGCCTTGCCTGGCATTGCCTTGACTGGAATTGTTTTGTCTAGACTTTTTTTGCCTGTAATTTCCTTTCTTGCAATTCCCTGGCCTGGTATTGCTTTGCATTTTTTTGCCTTGCCTGGATTTGCCTGGCCTGAATTTGCCTTGCCTGGAATTGCCTTTTCTGGCCTTGCCTTGATTGTAATACTCTTGCCTGGAATTGGCTTGCCTGGAAATTTCTGGAATCACCTTGCCTGGAATTGCCTTGCCTGGAATTGCCTGTAATTGCCTTGAGTGTAATTGCCTTGCCTAGCCTTTCTTGCCTGGAGTTGCCCTGCCTGGGATTACCTGGCCTGGAATTTTTTTGTTTAGCCTTGACTTGCTTTAATTGCCTGGTTTGAAATTGCATGGCCTGGAATTGACTTTCCTTGATTTACCTTGCCTGGAATTGTCTTGCCTGAAATTGCCTAGCCGAGAACTGCCTGGAATTGCCTTGTCTGGAATTGTCTTGACTGAAATTGCCTTGACTGGAATTACCTGGAATTGTCTGTAATTGCTTTGATTGTAATTTCCTCCCCTTGAATTCCCTTGCCTGGAATTGCCTTGCCTTGCCTTTCTTTGCCTGGAATTGCCTGCCTTTCCTTGACTGGAATGATTGTCTTACCTTGCTGTGCCTGGAATTTTCTTTATTGTAGTTTCCTGAAATTTCCTTGCCTGGAATTGCCTGGAGTTGCCTTGCCTGAAATTGCCTAAAATTGCCTTGCCTGGAATTGCCTTGACTGAAATTGCTTACAATTGTCTTGCCTGGAATTGCCTGGAACTTCCTCAACTGAAGTTGCATGGAAATGCCATGCCTGGAATTGCCATGCCTGAAATTGCCTGGAGTTTTCTTGCCTAGAATCACCTTGTTTGGAATTGCCTGGAATTGCCTTGACTGGAATAAACTGAAATTGCCTTGCCTGGAATTGCCTTGCCTGGAATTGCCTGAAATTACCTTGCCTGGTATTAGCAGCCTGGAATTGCTTGAAATAGCCTTGGCTGGAATTGACTTGCCTGGGATTGCCTTGGCTGGAATTGCTTTGCCTGAAGTTGGTTGGATTTGCATTGCCAGAAAATGCCTTGCCTGGAATTACCTTGCCTTGAATAAACTGAAATTGCCTTGCCTGAAATTGCCTTGCCTTGAATAAACTGAAATTGCCTTGCCTGGAATTGCCTTGCCTTGAATAAACTGAAATTGCCTTGGCTGGAATTGCCTTGCCTGAAATTCCCTGAAATTGCCTTGCCTAAAATTGCCTCGCCTGGAATTGCCTTAAGTTGACTTGCCTGAAATTGCCTTGCCTGAACTTGCCTGGATTTGCCGTGCCTGGAATTCTCTTTCCTGGAATGGTCTGGAATTGCCTTGCCTTGGATTGCGTTTTCTGGAATTGCCTAAAATTGCCTTACCTAAATTTGACTTCCTGAAATTTTCTGGAATTGTCTTGCTTGGAATTGCCTTGCCTGGAATTGCCTTGCCTGAAATTGCTTTGTCTGGAATTGACTTGCTTATCCTTGCCTTACCTGGAGTTGCCTGGCCTGGAATTTCCTTGCGTAGCTTTGCCTTGCCCTAATTGCCTTGCCTGGAGTTGCCTTGACTGGAATTGCCTTGACTGGAATTACCTGGAATTGTCTGTAATTTTTTTGACTGTAATTGCCTCCACTTGAATTCCCTTGCCTGGAATTGCCTTGCTTGGAATTGCCTTGCCTTGACTTGCTTTGCATGAAATTGCCTGCCTTTCCTTGACTGAAATAATTGCCTTACCTTGCTATGCCTGGAATTGCCTTTATTGTAGTTGCTGAAATTGCCTTGCCTGGAATTGCCTGGAGTTGCCTTGCCTGAAATTGCCTGGAATTGCCTTGCCTGGAATTGCCATGCCTGGAATTGCTTTCAATTGTTTTGCCTGGAATTGCCTGGAACTTTCTTGAAAGAAGTTGCCTGGAAATGCCTTGCTTTGAATTGCCATGCCTGGAATTGCCTGGAATTTTCTTGCCTGAAATTGCCTGGAGTTTTTTTTGCCTGGAATTATCTTTTCTGAGTTGCCTGGAATAGCGTTGCCTGGAACTGTTTTTAATAGAATTGACTGGAATGGTCTTGGTTGGGAATGCCTTGCCTGGAGTTGCCTGGAATTGTCTTTTCTATAATGGTCTTGCTTGCAGTACCATGGAATTCACTGGAATTGCCTTGCCTGAAATTAACTTGCCTGGAATTGCCTGAAATCGCATTTTCTAGAATTGCCTTGCCAAGAATTGCGTTTTCTGGAATTGCCTGGAATTGCCTTGTCAGGAATTGCTTTTCTGTAATTGCCCAGAATTGCCTTGCCTGGAATTTCCATGTCTAAAATTGCCTGGAATTCCCTTTCCTAGAATTGTCTTGCCTGGAATTGCCATGCCTGAAATTGCCTTCCCAGGAATTGTCTGAAATTGCCTTGCTAAAATTGCCTTGACAGAAATTGTTTTTCCTGGAATTGAATGGAATTGCCTTGCCTGTAATTGCCTCGAATTTCCTTGCGTGGTGTTGCCTTGCCTGTAATTGCCTTGAATTGCCTTACCTGGAGTTGCCTTACCTGGGATTGCCTTGCAAGAAATTCTATGGTATTGACTTGTAAAAAATTCCATGGTATGGTCTTGCCTGGAATTGCCTTGCCTGGAATTGCCTTGCCTGGAATTGCCTAGAATTGCCTTGCATGGTATTGCCTTACCTGAAATTGCCTTGCGTGGAATTGCCTTGCCTGGAATTTCCCTGAGTGGAATTGCATTGCCTAGCCTTGCCTTGCTTGGATTTGCCTTCCCTGGAATTGCCTTGCCCTGCCTGTCCTGGAATTGCCTTTCTTTGCCTTGCCTTGCCTGGAATCGTGTTGACTGAAATTGCCTTGCCTTGAAGTGCCTGAAATTGCCTTGCCTGTAATTGCCTTGCCTGGAATCGTCTGGTATTGCCTTGCCTAGAATTACCTTGCCTGGAATTGCCTTGCCTTGCTTTGGTTTGCCTGGAATTTTTTTGCCTTGCCTTGCTTTGCCTTGCCCGTAATAATTGTCTTACCTTGACCTTCCTTGAATAATTGGCTTGCCTGGAATTGCCTGAAATCGCTTTGATTGGAATTGTGTAAAGCAGCCTTTGCTGGAATAGCCAGTAGTTGTCTTGCCTGGAATTTTTTTTTGCCTGGAATTGCCTGGAATTGCCCTCTGTGAAATTTCCTTGATTGAAATTGCCTGAAATTGTTTTGCCTGGAATTGCCTTGCCTGTAGTTGCCTGGAATTGCCTTCCCTGGAATTGACTTGCCTGGAATTCCTTGGAATTGCCTTGCCAGAAATTGCCTTGACTGGAATTGCCTGGAAATGCCTTGCCTGGAATTGCCATGTTAGTAATTGCCTGAAATTATCTTGCCTGGAATTGCCTTGCCTGAAATTTATTTGTCAAAAATTTCCTCACATGAAATTGGGTGGATTTGCCTTGCCTAATGTTGCCTTGCTTGGAATAGAGTGGAATTGCCTTGCATGGAATTTCCTTGCCTGTAATTGCCTTGACTGGAATTGCGTTGCCTGTAATTTCCTGGAATTGCCTTTCCGGAAATGGCTTTTCCTGGAATTTCTTGCAATTGCATTGCCTGAAATTGCCTGCAATTGTTGTGCCAGGAATTGCCTTGCCTGGAATGTCCTTGTCTGTAACGTCCTTACCTGGAATTGTTTTTACTGGAATTGCCTTGCCTAGCATTGCCTTGCCTGAAATTGCCTGGCCTTAAATTGACATGCCTGTAATTGCCTCATCTGTAATTGCCTGGAATTGTATTGTGTGGAATTTCCTTGCCTGTAATTGCCTGGAATTGCCTTACATGGAATTACTTTTCATGGAATTGCATGGAATTACCTTGCCTGGAATTGCCTTGCCTGGAATTGCCTTTCCTGGTATTAGCTTACCTGAAATTGACTTGCCTGAAGTTTCCTTGCCTGGAATTGCTTAGAATACCCTTGCTTCAAATTACCTGAAATTGTCTTGCCAAAAATTGCCTTGCCTGTAATTGCCTGAAATTGCTTTTCCTGGAAGTGCCTTGAACGAAATTGCCTGGGATTGTAGTGCCAGGAATTCCCTTGCCTGAAATTGACTGGAATTGTCTTGACTGGAATGGCATTGCCTGGAATTGCCTTTCCAGAAATGGCTTTTCCTGGAATTTCTTGCAATTGCCTTGCCTGAAATTGCCTGCAATTGTCGTGCCAGAAGTTGCCTCGCCTGGAATTGCCTTGCCTGGAATAGCCTTGCCTGAAATTGAATTTACTGGAATTGCCTTGCCTAGCATTGCTTTGCCTGAAATTGCCATGCCTGGAATTGCCTGGCCTGAAATTGTCTTGCCTGAAATTGTGTTGCTTGTAATTGCCTCGAATTGCCTTGCTTGGAATTGCCCTGCCTTGAATTGCATGGAATTACCTTGCCTAAAATTGCCTTGCGTGTAATTGCTTGGAATTGCCTTACATGGGATAACTCGCATAAAATTGCATGGAGTTGCCTTGCCTGGAATTGCCTTGCCTGGATTTTTCTGGAATTGCCTTGCCTGTTATTGCCTTACATAAAATTTTCTTGCCTGGTGTTGCCTTGACTGAAATTGCCTTCACTGGAATTTTCTTGATTGCAATTGCCTGGAATTACCTGGAGTTGCCATGCCTGAAATTGTTTTGCCTGTAACTGACAGAAATTGCCTTACCTGGAATTGCTTTGAAATAAATTCCATGGTATTGCCTTGTAAGGGATTCCATTGAATTGCCTTGCTTAAAAATTGCCTAGAATTGCCTTGCTTGGTATTGCCTCACCTGGAATTGCATAGGATAAAATAGCCTTTCCTGGAATTGCTTTGACTGAAATTGCCTTGCCTAGGTTGCCTTGCCTGAAATTACCTTTCCTGAAATTTCCTGATTTGAAATTGAATTGCCTTGCCTTGCCTTGCCTTGCCTGGAATTGCTTGTTCTAAAATTGCCTTGCCTGGAATTGCCTTTCCTTGTCTAGCCTTGCCTTCAATTGCCTTGCCTGGAATTGCCTTTTCTGAAATTGCTCCGCATCGAATTGCCTTGCCTAAAATTGACTTGCCTAGAATTGACTTGCCTGGAATTGCCTGGTATTGCCTTTCCTAGAATTGCCTGGAATTGCCTTGGCTGGAATTGGCTTGCCTTGCCTTTGTTTGCCTGGAATTGCCTTGCCTTGCATTGCCTTGCCTTGCCTTACCTGGAATAATTGCCTTACCTTGCCTTTCCTGGAATAATTGGCTTGCCTGAAATTGCCTGGAATTGCCTGGATTTGCCAGGCATGGAATAGGCAGGAGTTGCCTTGCCTGGAATTGCCTTGCCTCGAATTGCCTGGAATAGCCTTGTCTAAAATTACCTTGGCTGGAATTTCTGTAGCTGAAATTGCCTTGGCTGGAGTTGCCTCGAATTGCCTTGCCTGGAACTGTCTTGCCAGAAATTGCCTGGAATTGCTTTACCTGGAATTGTCTTGGTTCAAATTGCATGGAAATGCCTTGCCAGGAATACCCTTGCCTGTAATTGCCTAGAACTGTTTTTCTAAAATTGCCTTGCCTGAAATTGCCTGGAATTGCCATGCCAGGAATTGCCTTGCCTAGAATTTTCTGACATTGCCTTGCCTGGAATTGCCTTTACTGGAATTCCCTTGCCTGGTTTTGCCTTTTCTGAAATTGCCTTTTCTGGAGTTGCCTGGCCTGAAATTGTTTTGTGTGAAATTTCCTTGCCTGTAATTACCTCAAACTGCCTTGTGTGGAACTGCCTTGCCTGGAATTGCCTGGAATTTTATTACCTGAAATTGCCTGGAATTGCCTTACATGAGATTGCCTTGCATGAAATTGCCTAGAATTGCCTTGCCTGAAATTGCCTTGCAAGGAATTGCCTAGAATTGTTTTCTGGTATTGCTTTACCTGAAACTGCCTTGCCTGGAGTTGTCTTGCCTGGAATTGCCTTGACTGGAGTTGCCTTGCCTGGATTCACCTTGCCTGGAATTACCTGGCATGGAATTGCCTTGCCTTGCCTTGCCTGAATTGCCTGGCCTGAAATTGCCTTGCCTGGAATTACCTTTTCTTTTTTTGCCTTGCCTAGAATTGTCTTATCTGGAATTGCATTTCCTTGAAGTGCCTGTAATTGCCTTGCCTGGAATTGCCTGACATTGCCTTGGCAGGAATTGCCTTTCCTGGAATAGCGTGGAATTGCCTCCCCTCGAATTGCCTTGCATGGAATTGCCTGGAATTTTTTTACCTGGGATTGCCATTCCTGGAATTGCCTTGCCTGGAATTGTCTTGGCTGCAAGTAACTGGAATTGCCTTGGCTGAAATTGCTTTCCCTGGAGTTGCCTGGAATACCCTTCCCTGGAATTGCCTTGCCTGGAATTGTCTTGCTTGAAATTGCATGGAATTGCCTTGCCTTTAACTGCCTAGAATAGCCTTGTCTGGAATTGCCTTTCCTTGAATTGACACGTCTGGAGTTGCCTGGTATTGCCTTGCCTAGAATTATCTGGAATTGCCTTGCCTGGAATTGTCTTGTCTTGCTTTGCCTGGAAGTGCCTTGCCTTGCTATGCTTTGCCTTGCCAGAATAATTGCATTACCTTGACTTTCCAGGAATAATTGGCTTGTCTGGAATTGCCTAGCATTGACTTGATTGGAATTTTATGGAGTCGCCTTGCCTGGAATAGCGAAAAGTTGCCATGTCTGAAATTGTCTCCCCTGTAATTTTGTTGATTGAATTTCCCAGGAATTGCCTTGACTGAAATTACCTGGAATTGCTTTACCTAAAATTGCCTTGCCTGGAATTTCCTTGTCTGGAATTGCCTTTCCTGGAATTGCCTGGAGTTGTCTTGCCTGGAATTGCCTTGACTGTAACTGCCTGGAATTGCCTTAGCTGGAATTGCCTAGAATTTCCTTGCTTGGTATTGCCTTACCTGGAATTGCCTTGGGTGGAAATACCTTGCCTGGAATAGCCTTGCCTAGCCTTGCCTTGCCTGGAATTACCTTCCCTGGAATTGCCTGACCTGGAATTTAATTGCCTTGCCTTGCTTGACCTGCAATTACCTGGCCTAAAATTGCCTTGCCTGGAATTGACTTTCCTTGCCTAGCCTTCCCTGGAGTTGTCTTGCCTGAAATTGCCTTGCCTGGAAGTGCCTGGATTTGCCTTGCCTGGAATTGCCTTGCCTGCGATTGCTTGTAATTGCCTGCAATTGCCTTGACTGTAATTTCCTTGCCTGGAATTGACTTGCCTGGAATTGCCTGGTATTGCATTGCCTAGAATTACATGGAATTGCCTTATCTGGAATTGGCTTGCCTTGCATTGCCTTGCTTTGTTTGGAATTGCATTTCCTTGCCTTGCCTTGCCTTGCCTGGAATTGTCTTGCCTGGAAGTGCCTGGAATTGCCTTGCCTGGAATTGCTTTGCCTGGAATTGCCTGTAATTACTTTGACTGTAGTTGCCTTGCATTGAATTGCCTATAAATGCCTTTCTGGAAATTAATTTGCCTGGAATTTCTTGCAATTGCCTTGCCTGTATCTGCCTAAATTTGTCATGCCATGAATTGCCTTTCCTGGAATTGCCTTGAGTTGCTTTGCCTGGAATTGCCTCGCCTGTAATTGCCTTTACTGAAATTTACTTGCCTAGTATTGCCTTGCCTGAAATTGCCTTGCCTGGAGTTGCCTGGCCTGCAATTGCTTTGCCTGGAATTGCCTTTCCTGGTATTGTCTTGCCTGTAATTGTCTTATCTAAAATTGCCTTGAAAGAAATTTTATGGTTTTGCCTTGCAAAAGATTCCATGGTATTTGCTTGCCTGGAATTGCCTTGTTTGAAATTGTTTAGGATTGTCTTGCCCGATATTGCCTTACCTAGAATTGCCTTGCATGTAGTTGCCTTGCCTGGAAATTCCCTGACTGGAATTGCCTTGCCTAGCCTTGCCTTGCCTGGATTTACCTTTCCTGGAATTGCCTGGCCTGGAGTTGAATTGCCTGCCTTACCTTGCCTGGAATTGCCTGGCCTGAAATTGCCTTGCCTGGAATTGCCTTTCCTTGCCTTACCTTCCCTGAAATTGTCTTGTCTGGAACTTCCTTGCCTGCAAGTGCCTGGAATTATATTGCCTGAAATTGCCTTGCCTGGAATTGCCTGAAATTGCCTGTAATTGCCTTAACTGTAATTGCCTTGCCTTGAATTGCCTTGCCTGGAATTGCGTTTTCTGAAATTGACTTGCCTGGAATTGCCTGGTATTGCCTTGCCTAAAATTACCTGAAATTGCCTTTCCTGGAATTGCCTTGCCTTGCCTTGCATTGTCTGGAATTGCCTTGCCTTGCCTTGCATTGTCTGGAATTGCCTTGCCTTGCCTTGCTTTGCCTTGCTTGGAATAATTATCTTATCTTGACTTTCCGGGAATAATTGGCTTGCCTGGAATTGCCGTCTCTGGAATTTCCTTGATTGAAATTATTTGGAATTGTCTTGCCTGGAATTGACTTGTCTGGAATTTTTTGGAATTGCCTTGCCAGGAATTGCCTTGACTGGAACTGCGTTCCCTAAAATTGCCTTGCTTGGAATTGCCTTTTTTGTAATTGCCTGTAATTGCCTTTTCTGGAATTTCCTTTTCTGGAATTGCCTGGAATTGCCTTCCCTGGAATTGCCATGTCCGTAATTGCCTGAAATTACTTTGCCTGGAATTGCCTTGCCTGAAATTGCCTTGCCTTGCCTTGTTTTGCCTTGCTCAGAATAATTACCTTATCTTGACTTTCCTGGAATAATTGGCTTGCCTGGAATTGCCTGAAGTTGCCTTGATTAGAATAGCGTGGAGTTGCCCTTTCTGGAATAGCCAGGAGTTGCCTTGCCTGTAATTGCCTGTAATTGCTGTCTCTGAAATTTCCTTGATTGGAATTATTTTGAATTGTTTTGCAAGGGATTGCCAAGCCTAGAATTGCCTGGAATTTTTTTGCCTGGAATTGACTTGCCTGAAATTTCTTGAAATTGCCTTGCCAGAAATTGCCTTTTCTGTAATCGCCTGTAATTGCCTTTCTGGAATTGCCTGAAATTGCTTTGCCTGGAATTGCTATGTCCGTAGTTGCCTGAAATTACTTCGCCTGCAATTGCCTTGCCTGGAATTGCCTTACATGGAATGCCTTTCATGGAATTGCCTAGAATTTTCTTGCCTGAAATTGCTTTTCCTGGAGTTGCCTAGAATTGTATTGACTGATATTGCCTTACCTGGAATTGCGTTGCCTGGAGTTGCCTTGCCTGGAATTTCCTTGACTGGAATTGCCTTGCCTAGCCTAGCCTTGTTTGCAATCGCCTTGCCTGGAATTACCTGGCATAGAATTGCCTTGCCTTGCCTTGCCTTGCCTGATTTGCCTGGCCTGAAATTGCCTTGACTGGAATTGCCTTTTCTTGCCTTGCCTTGCCTAGAATTGTTTCACCTGAAATTGCATTTCCTTGAAGTGCCTGGAATTGCCTTGCCTTGAATTGCCTGACATTGCCTTGGCAAAAATTGCCTTGCCTAAAATAGCGTGGAATTGCCTCGCCTCGAATTCTCTTGCCTGGAATTTCCTGGAATTTTTTTTCCTGAAATTGCCATGCCTGGAATTACCTGGAATTGCCTTGGCTAAAATTGACTAAAATTGCCTTGGCTGGAATTTACTTGCCTGGAGTTGCCTGGAATTGCCTTGCCTGGAATTGTATTGCTTGGAGTTTCATGAAATTGCCTTGCCTGGAAATGCCTTGCCTATATCTGTTTTGAATTGCCTTGCCTGGAATTGTCTTTCCTGGAATTGACTTGCCTAAAATTGCCTTGTATTTCCTTGCCTAGAATTATCTGGAATTGCCTTGCCTGAAATTGTTTTGCCTTTTCTTGCCTTTCTTTGCCTGGAATTGCCTTGCCTGGCCTATCTTTGCCTTTCCCGGAATAATTGCCTTACCTTGACTTTCCTGGAAAAATTGGCTTGCCTGGAATTGACGGGAATTGTTTTGATTGGAATTGCGTGGAGTTACCATGCCTGTAACAGCCAGGAATTGCCTTGCCTGGAATTGCCTTTCCTGGAATTTTTTTGATTGGAATTCCCTGTAATTGTTTTGCCTGGAATTGCCTTTTTTGGAGTTGCCATGTCTGGAATTACCTGGAGTTGCCTTTCCAGGAATTGCCTTGCTTGGAATTGCCTTGCCAGGAATTGCCTTCCTTGGAATTGCCTTGCCTGGAATTGCCTGAAATTGCATTGTCAGGCATTGCCTCGCCTGAAATTGAGTGGAGTTATTTTGCCTGATGTTGCATTGCCTGGAATCGCCTAGCCTTGCCTTGCCTGGAATTGCCCTGCCTCAAATTGCCTTGCCTGGAATTGAATTGCCTTGCCTTGCTATGCCTGGATTTTGGCCTGAAATTGCCTTGCCAGGAATTGCCTTTCCTTGCCTTGCCTGGAATTGTCTTGCCCGGAATGGTTTTGCCTGGAATTGACTTGCCTGGAATTGCCTGGTATCGTCTTTCTTAGAATTGCCTAAAATTGTCTTGCCTGGATTTGTCTTGCCTCGCCTTGTTTTTGTTTGCCTGGAATTGTCTTGCCTTGCATTGTCTTGCTTGCCTTACTTGGAATAATTGCCTTACCCTGCCTTTCCTGAAATAATTGCTTGCTTGGAATTGCCTGGAATTGCCTTGATTGCAATTGCCTAGAGTTGCCAGGCATGGAATAGGCAGGAGTTGCCTTGCCTGGAATTGCACTGTTTGGAATTGCCATGCCTGGAATAGCCTTGCCTGAAATTGCCTTGGCTGGAATTGACTGGAATTGCCTTTGCTGGAATTGCCTTGCCTGGAATTGCCTGAAATTGTCTTGCCTACAATTGCCTTGCCTCAAATTGCCTTGCCTGGAATTGCCTGGAATTGCCTTGAGTGTAATTGCCTTTCCTTGAATTTCCTAGCATGGAATTTCCTTTCCTAGAATTGCTTCGCATGAAATTGTTTTGCCCTGAATGGCCTTGCCTGAAATTGACTGGTATTGCCTTTCCTAGAATTGCCTGGAATTGCCTTGCCTGGAATTCCCTTGCCTATAATTGCCTAGAATTGCTTTTTCTGAAATTGCCTGGAATTATTGTGTCAGGAATTGCCCAGAGTTGCCTTACGTGGAATTGCCTTGCCTGTAGCTGCCTGGAATTGCCTTACCTGGAATTGCTTTACAAGGAATTCCATGGTTTTGCCTTACACGGGATTCCAAGAAATTGCCTTGCATGAACTGTCTTGCCTGAAATTACCTGGAATTGCCTTGCATGGTATTGTTTTACCTGGAATTGCCTTGTGTGGAATTGCCTTGCCTGGAATTTCCATGACTGGAATTGCCTTGAATAGCCTTGCCTTGCCTAGGCTTGCTTTGCCTGGAATTACCTTCTATGGAATTACCTAACCTGGAATTGAATTGCCTTGCCTTGCCTTGCCTGGAATTGCCTGGCCTAAAATTGCCTGGCCTGAAATTGCCTTTCCTTGCCTATGCTTGCCTGGAATTGTCTTGCCTGGAAGTGCCTGGATTTGCCTTGCCTGGAATTGCATTGACTGGAATTGCTTGTAATTGCCTGTAATTGCCTTGACTGTAATTGCTTTGCCTTGAATTGCCTTGCCGGGAATTGCCTTGCCTCAGATTGCCTATAATGGAATTGCCTTGGCTAGGCTTGCCTTGCCTTGCCTGAAATTGCCTTGCCTAAGATTGCATGACCTGAAATTTCCTTGGCTGTAATTGCCTTGAATTGCCTTGCATGGAATTTCTTTGCCAGGAGTTGTCTGGAATTTTCTTGCCTGTAATTACCTCGAATTGCCTTGTGTGGAATTGCCTTGCCTGGAATTGCCTTACATGGAATTACCTTGCATGGAATTGCATGGAGTTGCCTTGCCTAAAAATGCCTTGAATGGAATTGCCTGGAATTACCTTGCCTGGTATTGCCTTACCTGAAATTGCCTTGCCTGGAATTTCTTAGAATAACATTGACTGGAATTGCCTGTAATTACCTTGCCTGGAATTGCATGGAATTGCCTTGCTGGGAAACGACTTGCCTGAACTGCCTTGCCTAGCCCTTACTTGCCTGGAATTGCCTTGCCTGGAATTGTCTGTCCTGGAATTGCCTTTCCTTGCCTTATTTTGCCTGGAATTTACTTGCCTGGAATTGCTTTGCCTGGAAGTGCCTAGAATTACCTTGCCTGGAATTGCCAAGCATTGCCTTGATTGGAATTTAGAGGAGTTGCCTTGCTTGGAATTGCCTTGAATTGCCTTCCCTGGAAATTCCTTGATTGGAATTCGCTGGAATTGTTTTGCCTGAAATTGTCTTGCCTGGAAATGACTTGCCTGGAGTGGCTTGGAATTGCCTTGTCAGGATTTGCCTTGACTGGAATTGCCTGGAATTGCTTTGCCTAAAATTTCCTTGCCAGAAATTGCCTTTCCTGAAATTATTTGGTATTGCCTTGTCCGGAATTGCCTTTCCTGGAATTGCCTGAACTTTCTTGCCTGAAACTGTGTTGCCTGTAACTGCCTGGAATTGCCTTACCTGGAACTGCCTTGCAAGAAATTCCATGGTTTTGTCTTGCAAGGGATTCCATGGAATTGCCTTGCCTGGAATTGTTCTGCCTGAAATTGCCTAGAATTGCCTTTCTTGGTATTCCTTTTCCTGGAATTGCCTTGGGTGAAATTGCCTTGACTGAAATTGCCTTGTGTAGCCTTGCCTTGCCTGGAATTATCTTCCCTGGAATTGCCTGACCTGGAATTGAATTTCCTTGCCTTGCCTGGAATTACCTCATCTAAAATTGCCTTACCTGGAATTACCTTTCCTTGCCTAGCCTTCCCTGGAGTTGTCTTGCCTGAAATTGCCTTTCCTGGAAGTACCTGAATTTGCCTTGCCTGGAATTCTTTTAATTGCCTGAAATTGCCTTGAATGTAATTGCCTTGCCTGGAATTGCCTTGCCTAGAATTACCTGGAATGGCCTTGCCTGAAATTGTCTTGCCTTGCCTTGTCTTGCTTTGTCTGGAATTGACTTGCCTTGCCTTGCTTTGCCTTGTCTGAAATAATTGCCTTACCTTGACTTTCTTGGAATAATTTCCTTGCCTAAAAGTGCCTAGAATTGCCTTATTGGAATTGCGTGGAGTTGCCTTGCCTGGAATTGCCTGGAATTGCCTTCCCTGGAATTGCCTTGACTGGAATTTCCTGGAATTCTCATGCAAGGGATTGCCTTGCCTGGAATTGCCTTTACTGAAATTCCCTTGCCTGGCCTTGCCTTTTCTGAAATTGCCTTGCCTGAAATGGCATGGCCTGTAATTGTTTTGCCTGGAATTGCCTTGCCTGTAGTTACCTCTAATTGCCTTTTGTGGAATTGTCTTGTCTGGAATTGCCTTGTTTGGAATTGCCTGGAATTGTTTTACCTGAGACTGCCTTGCATGGAATTGCCAAGTATTGCCTTGCCTGAAATGGCCTTGCCTGGTATTACCTAGAATTGCCTTGCCTGGTATTGTTTTACCTGGAATTGCCTTGGCTGTAGTTGCCTTGCCTGGAATTGCCTTGCTTGGAATTGTCTTGCCTGGCCTTGCCTGGAATTGTCTTGCCTGGCCTTGCCTTTGTTTTCCTGGAATTGCCTTGCCTTGCCTTACCTGGAATAATTAGCTTGTCTGGAATTGCCTTGATTGGAACTGCCTGGAGTTACCAGGCCTGGAGTAGCCAGGAGTTTCCTTGCCTGGAATTGCCTTGCCTGGAATTGCCTAGCCTATAGTTGCCTGAAATTGCCTTACCTGAAATTGCCTAGCATTGAATTTCATCAAATTGTTTGCCTGTAATTGCCCTGCCTGAAATTGCCTGGAATTGTTTTGCCTGGTATAGCCTTTCCTGGAATTGCCTTGCCTGGATTTGCCTTGCCTGAAATTGCCTTGACTGGAATTGCCTTGTCTAGCCTTGCCTTGCCTGAAATTGCCTTGCCTAAAATTCCCTGGCCTGGAATTGTATTGCCTTGCCTTGCTATGCCTGGAGTTTAGGCCCGAATTTGCCTTGACAGGAATGGCCTTTTCTTGCCTTGCCTTCCCTGGAATTGCCTTGCCTTGAAGTGCCTAGAATTGCCTTGCCTGGAATTGTCTGTAATTTCTTTGAGTGTAATTGCCTTGCCTTGAATTGCCTTGCCTTGAATTGCCTTGCCTGGAATTGCCTTTCCTAGAATATCTTCGCATGGAATTGCCTTACCTCGAATGTCCTTGCCTTGAATTGACTTGCCTGGAATTGCCTGGTATTGCCTTTCCTAGAATTGCCTGGAATTGCCTGGCCTGAAATTCTTTTGCCTGGAATTGCCTTGCCTTTAATTACCGCGAATTGCCTTGTGTGGAATTGCATTACCTGGAATTGCCTGGAATTGCCTTGCCTGGAATTGCCTTGCCTGTAGTTGCCTGGAATTGCCTTACCTGGAATTACCTTGCATAGAATTGCATGGAATTGCCTTACCTGGAATTGCTTTGCCTGAAGTTCCTTCCATGGAATTTCCTTGACTGGAATTGCCTTGTTTAGCCGTGCCTTGCCTGGAATTGTTTTGCCTGAAATTGCCTAGCCTGGAATTGAATTGCCTTGCCTTGCTATGCCTGGAATTTTGGCCTGAAATTGCCTTGCCAGGAATTGCCTTTCCTTGCCTGGAATTTTCTTGCCTGGAAGTTCCTAGAATTGCCTTGCCTGTAATTGCCTTGCCTGTAATTGCCTGTAATTGCCTTGCCTTGAATTGCCTTTCCTGGAATTGCCTTTACTGGAATTGATTCACATGGAATTGTTTTCCCTGAAATGGCCTTGCCTGGAATTGACTTGCCTGGTATTGCCTGCTATTGCCTTTTCTAGAATTGCCTGGAATTGCCTTGCCTGGAATTGTCTTGCCTTGCCTTGCCTTTGTTTGCCTGAAATTGCCTTATTTTGCGTTGCCTTGCTTGCCTTACCTGGAAGAATAGCCTTACCTTGCCTTTCCTGGAATAATTGAATCGCCTGGAATTGCCTTGATTGGAATTGCCTAGAGTTTCCAGGCATGGAATAGGGAGGAGTTGCCTTGCCTGGAATTGCCTTGCCTCTAATTGCCTGCAATAGCCTTGCTGGAATTGCCTTGGCTGGAATTGACTGGAATTGCCTTTGCTGGAATTGCCTTGCCTGGAGTTGCCTCGAATTGCCTCGCCTGGAATTGTCTTGCCTGGAATTCCCTGAAATTGCCTTGCCTAGAATTGCCTTTTCTGGAATTGCCTGTAATTAATTTTTCTGTAATTGCCTTTTCTTGAATTGCCTTGCCTGAAATTACCTTTTCTGGAATTGCTTCGAATGGAATTGCCTAGCTTGGAATTGACTTGCCTAGAATTGACTTACCTGGAATTGCCTTGTATTGCCTTTCTTAGAATTGCCTGGAATTTCCTTGCCTGGATTTGTCTTGCCTTGCCTTTGTTTGCCTGGAATTGCCTTGCTTTGCATTGACTTGCCTTGCCTTACCTGGAATAATTGCGTTACCTTGCCTTTCCTGGAATAATTAGCTTGCCTTGAATTGCCTTTATTGGAATTGCCTGGAATTTCCAGGAATGGAATAGCCAGGAGTTGCCTTGTCTGAAATTGCCTTGCCTGCAGTTGCCTGGAATTGCCTTACTTGGAATTGCCTTGCATGGAATTGCATGTAATTTTTCTGCCTGTAATTGCCCTGCCTTGAATTTCCTTGCCTAGTATAGCCTTACCTAGAATTGCCTTGCCTGGAATTGCGTTGGCTGGAATTGCCTTGCCTAGCCTTGCCTTGCCTGGAATTGCCTTGCCTCAAATTGCCTGGCCCAGAATTGAATTGCCTTGCCTTGGTATGCCTAAAATTTAGGCCTGAAATTGCCTTGCCAGAAATTGCCTTTCCTTGCCTTGCCTTTCCTGGAATTGTCTTGCTTGGGATTGCCTTGCCTGGAAATGCCTAGAATTGCCTTGCCTGGAATTGCCTGTAATTATTTGTAATTGCCTTGAGTGTAATTGCCTTGCCTTGAATTGCCTTTCCTGGAATTGTTTCGCATGGAATGGCCTTGTCTGGAATTGACTTGCCTGGAATTGCCCTAGAATTGCCTTAAATTTTCTTGCTTGGAATTGTCTTGTTTTGTTTTGCCTTTGTTTTTCTGGAATTGCCTTGCTTTGCATTGCCTTGCCTTGCCTTACCTGGAATAATTGCCTTACCTTGCCTTAACTGGAATAATTAGCTTTCCTGGAATTGCCTTGATTGGAATTGCCTGGAGTTGCCAGGCATGGAATAGGCAGGAGTTGCCTTGCCTGGAATTCCCTTGCCTTTAGTTGCCTGAAATTGCCTTACCTGAAATTGTCTTGCATAAAATTGTTTTGCCTGTAATTGCCCTGCCTGGAATTGCCTTGCCTGGTATAGAATTACCTGGAATTGCCTCGCCTGGAGTTGCCTTGCCTAAAATTGCCTTGAATGGAATTGCCTTGCCTAGCCTAGCCTTGCTTGGAATTACCTTGCCTTAAATTGCCTGGCCTGATATTGAACTGCCTTGCCTTACTATGCCTGGAATTTTGGCCTGAAATTGCCTTGCCAGAAACTGCCTTTCCTTTCTTTGCCTTGCCTGAAATTTTCTTGTCTGGAATTGCCTTGCCTGGAAGTGCCTTGCCTGTAATTGCCTGGAGTGTAATTGCATTGCCTTGAATGGCCTTTTCAGGAATTGCCTTTTCCGAAATTGCTTCGCATGGAATTGCCTTGCCTGGAATGGTCTTGCCTGGAATTGACTTCCCTAAAATTGCCTGGTATTGCCTTTCCTAGAATTTCCTGAAATTGCCTTGCCTGGAATTGACTGGCCTGAAATTGTTTTGCCTGCAATTGCCTTGTTTTTAATTACCTAGAATTGCCTTGCGTGGAATTGCCTTTCCTGCAATTGTCTGTAATTGCCTTGCCTGGAATTGCCTTTCTTGTAGTTGTCTGTAATTGCCTTACCTGAAATTGCATTGCATGGAATTGCATGGAATCGTCTTGCCTGTAATTGCCCTGCCTGGAATTGCCTTTACTAGCCTTGCCTTGCCTGGAATTGCCTTGCCTGAAATTGCCTATTTTGGAATTGAATTGCCTTGCCTTGCTATGCCTGGAATTTTGGCTTGAAGTTGCCTTGCCAGGAATTGCCTTTCCTTGCCTTTCCTTACCTGGAATTGTCTTGCCTGGAAGTGCCTTGCCTGAAATTGTCTATAATTTCCTGTAATTATAGAACTGTAATACCCTTGCCTTAAATTGCATTGCCTGGAATTGCCTTTCCTGGAATTTCTTCGCATGGAATTGCCTTGCCTGGAATGGCTTAGCCTGGAATTGACTTGCCTGGAATTTTCTGGTATTGCCTTTTCTAAAATTGCCTGGAATTGCCTTGCCTGGAATTGTCTTGCCTTACCTGGAATCATTGCCTTACCTTACCTTTCCTGGAATAATTGGCTTGCCTGGAATTGCCTAAAATTGCCATGATTGGAATTGTCTAGAGTTGCCAGGCATGGAATAGGCAGGAGTTGCCTTGCCTGGAATTGCCTTTCCTGGAATTTCCTGGAATAGCCTTACCTGGAATTGCCTTGGCTGGAATTGACTGGAATTGCCTTGGTTGGAATTGCCTTGCCTGGAGTTTTCTCGATTTGCCTTGCCTGAAGTTGCCTTACCTCGAATTGCCTGATATTGCCTTGCCTAGAATTGCCTTGCCTGGAATTGCCTTTTCTGTAATTGCCTGTAATTTCCTTGACTGTAATTGCCTTTCCTTGAATTGCTTTGCCTGGAATTGTCTTTCCTGGAATTGCTTCTCATGGAATTGCCTTGCCTGGAATGGCATTGCCTGTATTTGACTTGCCTGGAATTGTCTCGTATTGCCTTTCTTAGTATTGCCTGGAATTGCCTTGCCTGGAATTGTATTGCCTTGCCTTGCTTTTCATTGGCTGGAATTGCCTTGCCTTGCCTTTGTTTGCCTGGAATTGCCTTGCTTGCATTGACTTGCCTTGCCTTACCTGAAATAATTGCCTGACCTAGCCTTTCCTGGAATAATTAACTTGCCTGGAATTGCCTTTATTTGAATTACCTGAAGCTGCCAGGCATGGAATAGCCAGCAGTTGCCTTGCCTGGAATTGCCTTGCCTGTAGTTGCCTGGAATTCCCTTACCTGAAATTGCCTTGCATGGAATTGCATGGAATTGCCTTGCCTGTAATTTCCCTGCCTGGAATTTCCTGGACTCTTCTTACCTGGGATTGCCTTGCCTAAAGTTTCCTTGCCTGGAATTGCCTTTCCTGGAATTTCCTGGAATAGCCTTGCCTGGAATTGCCTTGGCTGGAATTGACTGGAATTGTCTTGATTGGAATTGCCTTGCCTGAAGTTGTCTCGAATTGTTTTGCCTGGAATTGCCTTGACTCGAATTGCCTGAAATTGCCTTGCCTGGAATTGCCTTGCCTGGAATTGCCTGTAAGTGCCTGGGATTGCCTTGACTGTAATTGCATTTCCTGGAATTGCCTTGCCTGGAATTGCCTGGTATTGCCTTTCTCAGAAATGCCTGGAATTGCCTTGCCTGGAATTGTATTGCCTTGCCTTGTTTTTGATTGCCTGGAGTTTGCTTGCCTTGACTTTGTTTACCTGGAATTTCCTTGTCTTACGTTGCCTTGCCTTGCCTTACCTGGAATAATTGCCTTACCTTGCCTTTCCTGGAATAATTAGCTTGCCTAAAATTACCTTGATTGAAATTACCTGGAGTTGCCAGGCATGGAATAGCCAGGAGTTGTCTTGCCTGGAATTGCCTTGCCTTTAGTTGCCAGGAATTACCTTACCTGGAATTGCCTTGGATGGAATTGCATGAAATTGTTTTGCCTGTAATTGCCCTGACTGGATTCGCCTGGAATTGCTTTGCCTGGTATAGTTTTTTCTTGAATTGTTTTGTCTGGCGTTGCTTTGCCTGATATTGCCTCGACTGTAATTGCCTTGCCTAGCCTTGCCTTGCCTGGAATTACCTTGCCTGAAATTGCCTGGCCTGGAATTGAATTGCCTTGCCTTGCTCTGTCTGGAATTTTGGCCTGAAATTGCTTTGCCAGGAACTGTTTTTTCTTGCCTTGTGTTGCCTGGAATTGTCTTGCCTCTAATTGCTTTGCCTCGAATTGCCTAGAATTGCCTATCCTAAAATTGCCTTGCCTGTAATTGTGTGGAATTGGTTTGAATAAATTTGTCTTCGTGGATTATCGTGGAATATTTTTGCCTACAATTGCCTGGAATTCCCTTTCTGAAATTGACTGGAATTGCCTTGCTTGGAATTGTTTTGCTTGGAATTGCCTGGAATTACCTTGCCTGGAATAGCCTTGTTTGGAGTTGCCTGGAATTGCTTTTTCTGAAATTGCATTACCTTGAATAGCTTGGAATTGTGCCAGAAATGCTCTTGCCTGGAATTGACTTGGATTTGCCTTGCCTGATGTTTCCATGTTTGGAATCGCCTTGCCTGGAATTTCCTTGCCTTGTATTGCCTTACCTGGTTTTGCCTTACCTGGTGTTGCCTTGCTTGGAATTGCCTTGAGTGAAATTGCCTTGCCTTGCCATGCCTTGCCTGAAATTTTCTTGCCTGGAAGTGCCTGGTAATGCCTTTCCTGGAATTGCATTTCCTGGAATTGCTTCTAATTGCCTGGAATTGCCTTGCCTGGTATTGCCTTACATGGATTTGCCCTGCCTGGTGTTGCCTTGTTTGGAATTGCCTTGCCTGGAATTGCCTTGCCTTGAATTGCCTGAAATTGGTTTGCCTTGTATTGCCTTACCTGTATTTGCCTTGCCTGGTGTTGCCTTGTTTGGAATTGCCTTGAGTGAAATTGCCTTGCCTTGCCATGCCTTGCCTGGAATTGTCTTGTTTGGAATTGCCTTTCCTGGAAATGCATTGCCTGGAATTTCTTGTAATTGCCTGGAATTGCCTTGCCTGGTATTTCCTTACCTGGATTTGCCTTGCCTGGTGTTGCCTTGTTTAATATTGCCTTCCCTGGAATTGCCTTGCCTGGTATTGCCTTCCCTGGATTTGCCTTCCCTGGTGTTGCCTTGTTTGGAATTGCCTTGAGTGAAATTGCCTTGCCTTGCCATGCCTTGCCTGGAATTGTCTTGCCTGAAATTGCTTTGCCTGGAAGTGCCTGGAATTGTCTTTCCTGCAATTTCATTGCCTGGAATTGCTTGTAATTGCCTGAAATTGCCTTGCCTGGTATTACCTTACCTGGATTTGCCTTGCCTGGTGTTGCCTTGTTTGGAATTGCCTTGCCTGGAATTTCCTGGAATTAATATTCCAGGATTTGTCTTGCCTGGAATTTCTTAAAATTACCTTGCCTGGAATTGCCTGGAATTTTGACAGGAATTTCCTTGCCTGGAATCCCCTTTACTGGATTGCCTTGACAAGCATTGCCTTGCCTAAAATTGCCTTGCCTGTAATTGTCTGTAATTGCATTACATAAGATTATTTTTCATAAAATTGCATGAAGTTGTCTTGCTGGAATTGCCTGGAATTGCCTTGCCTGGAATGATTTCGCCTGGAATTCTCTTTACTAAAATTGCCTTGCCAAGCATTGCCTTGCCTAAAGTTGCCTTGCCTGGAATTGCCTCGAATTGCCTTGCATAGAATTGTTTTGCCTGAAATTGCCTAGCCTAAAATTGCCTTGCCTGTAGTTTCCTGGAATTGCCTTACATATAATTATCTTGTGTAAAATTGCATGGAGTTGCCTTGCCTGGAATTGCCTTGCCAGGAATTGCCTGAAATTGCGTTTGCAAGAATTGCCTTGCATGGAATTGCGTGGAATTGCCTTGCCTGGTGCTGCCTTGCGTGGAATCGCCTCGAATTGCCTTTCATGGAATTTTTTGCCTGAAATTGCCTTGCCTGGAATTGTCTCGCCTAGAATTGCCTCGAATTGCCTTGCCTAAAATAGTCTTCCTTGGATAAGCATGATATTATTTGCATACAATTGCTTGGAATTACCTTGCCTGGAATTTCCTGGAATTGCCTTGCCTGGAATTGCCTTGCCTGATATTGCCTTACCTGGAATTGACATTTCTGGAGTTGCCTTGCCGGGAAAAGCCTTGCCTGGAATTTCTTGCAATTGCCTTCCCTAAAATTGCCTTACCTTGAATTACCTGGAATTGCCTTGCCTAAAATTGCCTTGCCAAAAATTCCCTTTCCTGGAATTGCCTGAAATGGTCTTGTCTGAAATTGCTTTCCTGGAACTGCCCGGAATTTCCTTGCCTGCAATTGCTATGTCTGGAATTGCCTGGAATTGCATTGGCAGGAATTGTCTTGGCTGGAATTGTGTGGAATTGCCTCGCTTAGAATTGCCTTGCCTGGAATTGCCTGGATTGTGTTTCTCTGGAATGGCGTTGCTGGAATTTCCTGGAATTGCCTTGGATTGAATTGAATGGAATTGCCTTTGCTGGAATTGCCTTGCCCGAAGTTGCCTGAAATTGCTTTGCCTGGAATTGCCTAGAATTTCCTTGCCTGGAATTGTCTTGCTTGGAATTGAATGAAATTGCCTTGCCTGTAATTGCCTTGCCTGAAATTGCCAGTAATTGTTATGCCAGTAATTGCCTGTAATTGGCTTGCCTTGAATTATCTGGAAGTGCCTTGCAGGGAATTGCCTTTACTGCAATTGCCTTGGCTAGCCTTGCGTTGTCTGAAATTGCCTTCCTGGAATTGCGTGGCTTGAAATTTTTTTGCCTGGAATTGCATTGCTCGAGTTGCATCGAAATGTTTTACATGGAATTGTCTTACCTGAAATTGCCTTGCCTGTAACTGCCTGGAATTGTCTTATCTGGAATTGCCTTGCAAAAAACTGCATAAAATTGCCTCTCCTGGAATTGAATGAAATAGCTTTGCCTGGTATTGCCTTAACTGGAATTGCCTTGACTAGAATTGCCTTGCCCGAAATTGCCTTGCCTGGATTTGCCTGAAATTGCCTTGCCTGGATTTTCCTTGCCTGGAATTGCCTGGAATTGCGTTGGTGAAAATTTCCTTGCCTGGAATTTCTTGAAATTGCTTTCCCTGGAATTGCTCTGAATGGAATTTCCTGGAATTGTCTTGCCTAAAATTGCCTTGCCATTAATTGTCTCTTTTGGAATTGCCTGGAATTTTCTCTTCTGAAATTGCCTTTCATGGAATTGCCTGGAATTGCCTTGCCTGGAATTGCCATGTCTTAAATTGCCTGGAATTACCTTGCCCAGAATTGCCATTCCTGAAATTGCCTTGCCTAGAATTACTTGGAGTTGCCTTGCCTGCAATTGCTTTGCCTGGAATTGTCGTGCCTAAAATTGACTTGCCTGGAATTGTCTGGAATTGCCTTGCCTAACATTGTCTTTTCTGGATAAGCATGGAATTTTCTTGACTTCAACTGCCTGGAATTTCCTTGCCTGGAGTTGACTGAAATTGCCTTGCATGGAACTGCCTTGCCTGAAATTGCCTAGAATTTCTTTGCTGGAAATTGCCTTGCCTGGAATTTCTTGCAATTGCTTTGCCTGGAATTGCCTTGCCTTAATTGCTTGGATTTACCTTTCCTAAAATTGCCTTACTAGGAATTGGCTTTTCTGGAATTGCCTGGAATTGTCTTGTTTGGAATTGTTTTCTTAAAATTGCCCGGAATTGCCTTGCCTGGAATTGCCATATCTGGAATTTACTGGAATTTTCTTGCCAGAAATTGTCTTACCTGAAATTTTCTTGCCTCGAATTGCCTGAAATTGCTTTGGAAGGAATTGCCTTGCCTGGAATTTCCTTGAGTTTTTCTTGCCTGCAATTGCCTTGCCTGGAATTACCTGAAATTGGGTTTTCTGGAATTGCCTTGGCTGGAAATGACTGAAATTGCCTTGGCTGGGATTGCCTTGCTTAAAGTTGCCTGCAATTGCGTTGCCTGGGATTTTCTTGCTTGGAATTGCATGAAATTGTTTTTCCCTGAATTCCCTTGCCTGGAATTGCCTGGAATGTCCTTGCCTGGAATTACCTGAAATTGTTTTGAATTTAATTGCTGGGAATTGCTTTTTTTGGAATTGCCTGTAATTGTTGTGCCAAAAATTGCCTTGCCTAAAATTTCCTGGAATTTCTTTGTCTGGAATTTCCTTTCCTGAAATTGCTTAGCCTGGAATTGTCTTGCCTGCAATTTTTTTTTCCTGGAATTGACTTTCCGAGAAATGCCTGGAATTGCTTTCTTTGGAATTGCCTTTACTGTAATTTCCTCAAATTGCTTTTCCTGGAATTGCCTTACTTTCATTTGCCTGGAATTGTCGTGCCAGGAATTGCCTTGTTCAGAACTGCCTGAAATTGCCTTACCTGGATTTGCCTTTCCTGGAATTGCTTTACCTTGCCAGTAATTGTCTTGACTCTAATTGCCTGGAATTGCCTTGCTTGGAATAACCTGGAGTTGCCCTGTGTGTAATTGCCTTGCCTAAAATTGCCTTGCCTCATATTTCCTGAAATAGCCTTTTATGGATTTGCCTTTCCTGGAATTGCCAGGAATAGCCTACCCTGGAATTGCCTGGCCTGGAATTGCCTTGCCAGAAATTGCCTTGCTTGGAATTTTTTGGAATTGCCTTGCCTTGAATTGCGTTGCCTGGAATTGCCTGAAATTGCTTTTGCAGGAATTGCCTTTTTTAGAATTGCGTGGAATTTCCTTGCCTGGTGTTGCCTTGCCTGGAATTGCCTGGAATTGCCTTGCGTGGAATTTCCTTGCCTGGAATTGTCGTGCTTGAAATAGCCTTGCCTGTAATTCCCTGGAATTGTTTTGCCTAAAATTGCTTTCACTGAAATTGCCTGGAATTCCCTCTCATAAATTTGCCTGGCCTGGAATTGTCTGGAATTGTTTGCCTAAAATTGTCTTCGTGGATTAGCGTGTAATTGTTTTGCCTAAAATTGCTTTCACTCAAATTGCCTGGAGTTGCCTTGCCTTGAATTGCCTGCAATTGCCTTTCTGGGAATTGCTTTGCCAGGAATTTCTTACAATTGCCTTGCCTGGAATGGGCTTGCCTGGAATTGCATTTACTAGAAATGCCTTGCCTAGCTTTGCCTTGCCTTCAATTGCCTTGTTTGGAATTGCCTGGCCTGAAATTGCCTTTCCTGGAATTGCCTTGCCTGTAATTGTCTCGAATTGCCTGGAATTTTTTTGCCTGAAATTGCCTTGCCTGTAATTACCTGGAATTTACTTACATGGGATTACCTTGCATGGAATTGCATGGAATTGTTTTGCCTGTAATTGCCTTGCATGGTGTTGCCTTACCTGGAATTTCCTTGCCTTGAGTTGCCTTGCCTGAAATTTTTTTTGACTGGAATTGCCTTGCCTAGCCCTGCATTGCCTGGAATTACCTTGCTGGAATTTCCTGGCAAGGAATTGCCTTGCTTTGCCTTGCCATGCCTGGAAATGCGTGGCCTTAAATTGCCTTCTCTCGAATTGCCTTGCCTTGCCAGGAATTGTCTTGGCTGAAATTGACTTGCCTGGAAGTGCCAGGAATTGCCTATCCTAATATTGTTTTTTTTGGAATTGCTTTTAATTGCCTGTAATTGCCTTGACTCTAATTGCCTTGCCTTGAGTTGCCTTTCCTGAAATTGCCTTTCCTGAAATTGCTTCGCCTGGAATTGCCTTGCCTCGAATTGTCTGGTAATGCCTTGCCTAAAATTACCTCCCATGAAATTGCCTTGCTTTTCCTGGGATTGCCTTGCCTTGCTGTGCTTTGCCTTGTCCAGAATAATTGCTTACCTGGACTTTCTGGAATAATTGGCTTGCATAAAATTGCCTGAAATAGCCTTGATTAAAATTGCGTGTAGTTGCCTTGCCTGCAATAGCCAGTAGTTGCCTTGCCTGGAATTGCCTGGTATTGCCTTGTCTGGAATTGCCTTGGCTGGCATTGCCTTGTCTAAAATTGTCTGGAATAGCCTTGTTTGGAATTGACTGGAATTACCTTGCCTGAAATTTTCTTGCTTGGAATTGCATGGAATACCCTTGCCTGGAATTGCCTTGCCTAAAATTGCCAGTGACTGCCTTGTCTGGAATTTCCTGGAATTGCCTTGCCAGAAATTACCTTGTTTGAAATTGCCTTTACTGGAATTGCCTTGGCTTGTTTGCCTTGCCTGAAATATCCTTGACTGAAATTTCATGGCCTGAAATTGCTTTCCCTGGAATTTCCTTTCCTGTAGTTGCCTCGAATTGCCTTGCATAAAATTGCCTTGCCTGTAACTGCCTGGAATTGCCTTACCTGAATTTGCCTTGCGTGGAATTGCCTTGCCTGGAATTGCCCTGTCTAGAATTGCTTTGCCTAAACTTGCCTTGCCTGGAATTGCTTTCCCTGAAATTGCCTGGCTTGGAATTGAATTGCCTTACTTTGCCTTGCCTGGAATTGCCTGGCCTAAAATTGCCTTGCCTGGAATTGCCTTTTCTTGCCTTTCCTTGCCTGGAATTGTCTTCACTGGAATTTCCTTGCCTGGACGTGCTTGGAATTGCCTTGCCTGGAATTGCCTCGACTGTAATTACCTTGCCTTAAATTGCCTTGCCTGGTACTGCCTTTCCCGAAATTACTTCGCCTGGTATTGCCTTGCCTAAAGTTACCTTTCCTAAATTGGAATTCCCTAAAATTGACTGGTATTGCCTTACCTAGAGTTGCCTGGAATTGCCTTGCCTGGAATTCTCTTGCCTTTCCTTGCCTTGCCATGCTTTGCCTGCAATTGCCTTGCCTTGACCTGCTTTGCCTTGCCTGGAATAATTTCCTTACCTTACATTGTTTGGAATAATTGGCTTGCCTGGAATTTCCTTGCCTGGAATTGCTTGTAATTAACTTGCTAAAAATTGTCTTGCTTTGAATTTCTTGTAATTGCCTTGCCTGGAATTGCCTAGCCTGGGATTGCCTGGAATTACCTTGCCTGGAATTGCATGGAATTGCCTTGCCTAAAATTGCCTTGCGTGGAATTGGTTGAAATTTTCTTTTCAGGAATTGCCTTCGCTGGAATTGCCTGGAATTGCCTTGCCTGAAATTGCCTTGTCTATAATGACCTGGAGTTGCCTTTCCTGGAATTGCCTTGACTGGAATTGCCTGGAATTTCCTTGCCTGAATTTGCCTTGCCTGGAGTTGCCTGGAATTTCCTTGCCTGAATTTGCCTTGCCTGGAGTTGCCTGGAATTGCCTTGCCTGGAATTGCTTCTAATTACCTTGCTGAAAATTGTCTTGCCTTCAATTTTTTAGAATTGCCTTGAGTGGAATTGCCTTTCCTGAAATTGTCTGAAGTTGTCTTGCCTAAAATTGTTTTACCAGAAATCTCCTTTCCTGGAATTTTCTTTTCTGGAATTGACTTTCCTGGAAGAGCCTGAAATTTTTTTTGCCTGTAGTTTCCTGGAATTTTCTTACCTGAAATTGCCTTGACTGGAATTGCCACGAATTGTCTTGCATAAAATTGCCTTGCCAGAAATTGCCTGAAATTGCCTTGCCTAAAATTGCCTTGCCTGGAATTGCCTGGAATTGCCTTACATGTGATTACCTTGCATGGAATTGCATGGAGTTGCCTTGCCTGAAATTGCCTTGCCTAGAATTGCCCGGAATTGCTTTGCTTGGTATTGCCTTACCTGGAATTGCCTTGCCTGGAGTTGCCTTGCCTGGAATTGCCTTGACTGGAATTCCCTTGCCTAGCCCTGCCTTACCTGGAATTACCTTAACTGGAATTGCCTGATCTGAAGTTGCCTTGCCCTGAATTAAATTGCCTTGCCTTGCCTTACCTGGAATTTTCTTGCCTGGAATTGCCTTGCCTAAAGTATTTTTGTCTGTAATTGCTTGTAATTGCCTATAATTGCCTTGACTCTAAATGTTTTTGCCTTGCCTTGCTTTGTTTTGCCTGAAATAATTGCTTTACCTTCACTTTCTTTGAATAATTGCATTGCCTGGAATTGCCTTGATTGGAATTGCATGGAGTTGCCTTGCCTAGAATAGCCAGGAGTTGCCTTGCCTGAAATTGCCTTGCCTGGAATTACATGGAATTGTCTTCCCTTGAATTGGTAAGATTGGATTTGCCTAGAATTGTTTTGCCTGGAAGTGCCTCGACTGGAATTGCCTAAAATTGTATTGCATAAAATTGCTTTGCCTGGAACGATTTGAAATTGCCTTGCCTGGAATTGCCTTCACTGGAATTGCCTAAAATTGCCGTGCCTGTATTTTCTTTGCGTGGAATTGACTGGAATAGCCTTGCCTAAAATTCTTTTGCCTGGAATTGCCTGAAATTATTTTGCCTGAAATTGCCTGTACTTGCCTTGCCAGAAATTGCCTTGCTTGGAATTTCTTAAAATTGCCTTGCCTGGAATTGCCTAAAATTGCCTGGAATAAAATTGCCAAGTCAGGAATTGCCTTTTCTAAAATTGTCTGGAATTGCCTTGTCTTTAATTGTCGTATCTGGAATTGCCTTGCGTAAATTTGCCAGGACTGGAATTGCCTGGAATTGCCATGCCTGGAATTTTCTTGTTTTTAATTGCCTTGCTGGAATTCTTTAAAGTTGCCTTTCCTGGATTAGCTTTGCCTGGAATTGCCTGGAATTGTTTCACCTAAAATTGGCATGTTTGCAATTGTTTAAAATTGCCTTGCCTAAAATTGACTTCCCTGGATTGGCATAAAATTTTTTTGCCCACAATTTTCTGGAATTACCTTGCCTGGAATTGACTGAAATTTCCCAGCCTGAAATTGCCTTGCCTGGAATTGCCTTGCCAGGAATTGCGTTGCCTGAAATTTTTTGTAATTGTGTTGCTTGGAATTGCCTTGCCTTGAGTGGCATGGAATTGCCTTTCCTAAAATTGCCTTGCCAGGAATGGTATTTTCTGGAATTGCCTTCCCTGGAATTGTTTTACTGGAATTGCCCCAAATTGCCTTGCCTGGAATTGCGATGTCTGGAATTGCCTGGAATTTTCTTGCCTGGAATTTTCTTCCCTGAAATTATCTGTAATTTTTCGTAATTGCCTTAACTGTAATTGACTTTTCTGGAATTGCCTTTCCTGGAATTGCTTCGCATGAAATTGCCTTGCTTGGAATAGCCTTGCCTGGAATTGACTTGCCTGGAATTGCCTGATATTGCCTTTTCTAAAATTGCCTGGAATTACCTTGTCTGGAATTATCTTGCCTTTGTTTGCATAGAATTGCCTTTCCTTGCCTTACCTGAAATAATTGCCTTAGTTTGCCTTTCCTGGAATAATTGGCTTGCCTGGAATTGCCTGGAATTGCCTTGATTGCAATAGCCTGGAGTTGCCAGGCATGGAATAGGCAGGAGTTGCCTTGCCTGGAATTGCCTTGCCTGGAATTGCCTGGAATAGACTTGCCTGAAATTGCCTTGCCTGAAATTGCCTGGAATTGCCTTGGCGGGAATTTCCTGGAATTGCCTTGCTGGAAATTATTTTGCCTGTGATTGCCTTTATTGGAATTTACTTGGCTGAACTTGCCTTGCCTGAAATTGCCTTGCCTAAAATTGCATGACCTGAAATTACGTTGCGTGGAATTGCCTTGCCTGTAATAGCCTCGAGTTGCCTTGCATAAAAATTTCTTGCCTGGAATTGCCTTGTCTGTAATTGCCTCGAATTGCCTTGTGTGGAAATACATTGCCTGGAATTGCCTGGAATTGCCTTGTCTTAAATCGCCTTGCCTGGAATTGCCTTACATGGGATTACCTTGCATGGAGTTGTTTTGCCTGAAGTTACCTTAAATGGAATTTCTTGGAATTGCCTTGCCTGGTATTGCCTTACCTGGAATTGCCTTGCCTGGAGTTGCTTAGAATAACATTGACTGGAATTGCCTGTAATAGCCTTGCCTGGAATTGCCTGGAATAGACTTGCCTAAAATTGCCTGTAATTGCCTTGGTGGGAATTTCCTGGAATTGCCTTTACGGTAATTGCCTAGCCTGGGATTGTCTTTACTGGAATTTCTTTGGGCAGACATGCCTTGCCTGAAATTGCTGTGCCTAAAATTGCATGACCAGAAATTACTTTGCCTGAAATTCCCTTGCCTGTAATAGCCTCAAATTGCCTTGCATGGAAATTCCTTGCCTGGAATTGCCTTGTCTATAATTGCCTCGAACTGCCTTGTGTGGAAATACATTGCCTGGAATTGCCTTTTCTAAAATCGCCTTGCCTGTAATTGCCTGGAATTGCCTTACATGGAATTGCAAGGAGTTGCCTTGCCTAAAATTGCCTTGAATGGAATTGCCTGGAATTGCCTTCCCTGGTATTGCCTTAGCTGGAATTGCCTTGCCTAGCATTGCTTAGAATAACATTGACTGGAATTGCCTGTAATTGCCTTGCCTGGAATTGCATGAAAATGCCTTGCCGGAAAATGCTTGCCAGGAATTGCCTTGCCTAGCACTTTCATTTTTTTTTTTAATTTTTTATTGGATTTTAGGTTCTGGGGTACATGAGCAGAACATGCAAGACAGTTGGGTAGGTACGCACATGGCAGTGTGCTTTGCTTTGCTTCTCCCCTTCACCCATATTTGGCATTTCTCCCCAGGCTATCCCTCCTCACCTCTCCCTCCCACTGGCCCTCCCCTTTTCCCCCCAATAGACCCCAGTGTTTAGTACTCCCCTTTCTGTGTCCATGTGTTCTCATTTTTCATCACCCGCCTATGAGTGAGAATATGCGGTGTCTCATTTTCTGTTCTTGTGTCAGTTTGCTGAGGATGATGTTCTCCAGATTCATCCATGTCCCTACAAACGACACAAACTCATCATTTCTGATTGCTGCATAATATTCCATGGTGTATATGTGCCACATTTTTCCAATCCAGTCTATCATCAATGGTCATTTGGGTTGATTCCAGGTCTTTGCTATTGTAAACAGTGCTGCAATGAACATTCGTGTACATGTGTCCTTATAGTAGAACGATTTATAGTCTTTTGGATATATACCCAGTAATGGGATTGCTGGGTCAAATGGAATTTCTATTTCTAAGTCCTTGAGGAATCGCCACACTGTCTTCCACAATGGTTGAACTAATTTACACTCCCACCAACAGTGTAAAAGTGTTCCTTTTTCTCCACATCCTCTCCAGCATCTGTTGTCTCCAGATTTTTTAATGATCGCCATTCTAACTGGCGTGAGATGGTATCTCAATGTGGTTTTGATTTGCATCTCTCTGATGACCAGTGACGATGAGCATTCTTTCATATGATTGTTGGCCTCATATATGTCCTCTTTCATAAAGTGTCTGTTCATATCCTTTGCCCACTTTTGAATGGGCTTGTTTGATTTTTTCCTGTAAATCTGTTTGAGCTCTTTGTAAATTCTGGATATCAGCCTTTTGTCAGATGGGTAAACTGCAAAAATTTTTTTCCATTCTGTTGGTTGCCGATCCACTCTAGTGACTGTTTCTTTTGCCGTGCAGAAGCTGTGGAGTTTCATTAGGTCCCATTTGTCTATTTTGGCTTTTGTTGCCAATGCTTTTGGTGTTTTGTTCATGAAGTCCTTGCCTACTCATATGTCCTGGATAGTTTTGCCTAGATTTCCTTCTAGGGTTTTTATCGTGCCAGGTCTTATGTTTAAGTCTTTAATCCGTCTGGAGTTAATTTTAGTGTAAGGTGTCAGGAAGGGGTCCAGTTTCTGCTTTCTACACATGGCTAGCCAGTTTTCCCAACACCATTTGTTAAACATGGAATCCTTTACCCATTGCTGGTTTTTGTCAGGTTTATCAAAGATTGTATAGTTGTAGATATGTTGTGTTGCCTCCGGTGTCTCTGTTTTGTTCCATTGGTCCATATCTCTGTTTTGGTACCAGTACCATGCTGTTTTGATTACTGTAGCCTTGTAGTATAGTTTGAAATCCGGTAGTGTGATGCCCCCCGCTGTGTTCTTTTTGCTTAGAATTGACTTGGCTATGCGGGCTCTCTTTTGGTTCCATATGAAGTTCATGGTGGTTTTTTCCAGTTCTGTGAAGAAAGTCAATGGTAGCTTGATGGGGATAGCGTTGATTCTGTAAATTACTTTGGGCAGTATAGCCATTTTCACAATATTAATTCTTACTAACCATGAACATGGAATGTTTCTCCATCTGTTTGTGTCCTCTCTGATTTCATTGAGCAGTGGTTTGTAGTTCTCCTTGAAGAGGTCCCTTACGTTCCTTGTGAGTTGTATTCCAAGGTATTTTATTCTTTTTGTAGCAATTGTGAATGGCAGTTCGTTCTTGATTTGGCTTTCTTTAAGTCTGTTATTGGTGTAGACGAATGCTCGTGATTTTTGCACATTGATTTTATATCCTGAGACTTTGCTGAAGTTGTTTATCAGTTTCAGGAGTTTTTGGGCTGAGGCGATGGGGTCTTCTAGGTATACTATCATGTCGTCTGCAAATAGAGACAATTTGGCTTCCACCTTTCCTATTTGAATGCCCTTTATTTCTTTTTCTTGCCTGATTGCTCTGGCTAGAACTTCCAGTACTATATTGAATAGGAGTGGTGAGAGAGGGCATCCTTGTCTAGTGCCAGATTTCAAAGGGAATGCTTCCAGTTTTTGCCCATTCAGTATGATATTGGCTGTTGGTTTGTCATAAATAGCTTTTATTACTTTGAGATACGTTCCATCGATACCGAGTTTATTGAGGGTTTTTAGCATAAAGGACTGTTGAATTTTGTCAAATTCCTTCTCTGCATCAATTGAGATAATCATGTGGTTTCTGTTTTTGGTTCTGTTTATGTGGTGAATTACGTTGATAGACTTGCGTATGTTGAACCAGCCTTGCATCCCCGGGATGAATCCTACTTGATCATGATGAATAAGCTTTTTGATTTGCTGTTGCAATCGGCTTGCCAATATTTTATTGAAGATTTTTGCATCTATGTTCATCATGGATATTGGCCTGAAGTTTTCTTTTTTTGTTGGGTCTCTGCCGGGTTTTGGTATCAGAATGATGTTGGTCTCGTAAAATGATTTGGGAAGGCTTCCTTCTTTTTGGATTGTTTGAAATAGTTTTAGAAGGAATGGTACCAGCTCCTCTTTGTGTGTCTTGTAGCATTCGGCTGTGAATCCGTCGGGACCTGGGCTTTTTTTGAGTGGTAGGCTCTTAATTGCTGCCTCGACTTCTGACCTTGTTATTGGTCTATTCATAGTTTCAGCTTCCTCCTGGTTTAGGCTTGGGAGGACACAGGAGTCCAGGAATTTATCCATTTCTTCCAGGTTTACTAGTTTATGTGCATAGAGTTGTTTATAATATTCTCTGATGATGGTTTGAATTTCTGTGGAGTCTGTGGTGATTTCCCCTTTATCATTTTTTATTGCATCTATTTGGTTGTTCTCTCTTTTCTTTTTAATCAATCTGGCTAGTGGTCTATTTTGTTGATCTTTTCAAAAAATCAGCTCTTGTATTTATTGATTTTTTGAAGGGTTTTTCGTGTCTCAATCTCCTTCAGTTCAGCTCTGATCTTAGTTATCTCTTGTCTTCTGCTGGGTTTTGAGTTTTTTTGATCTTGCTTCTGTAGCTCTTTCAATTTTGACGATTGGGTGTCAATTTTGGATCTCTCCATTCTCCGTATATGGGCACTTATTGCTGTATACTTTCCTCTAGAGACTGCTTTAAATGTGTCCCAGAGGTTCTGGCATGTTGTGTCTTCGTTCTCATTGGTTTCGAAGAACTTCTTTATTTCTGTCTTCATTTCATTGTTTACCCAGTCAACATTCAAGAGCCAGTTGTTCAGTTTCCATGAAGCTGTGCGGTTCTGGGTTGGTTTTTGTATTCTGAGTTCTAACTTGATTGCACTATGGTCTGAGAGGCTGTTTGTTATGGTTGCTTAGCCCTTTCTTGCCTGAAATTGCCTTGCCTAGGATTGCCTGGCCTGGAATTGCCTTGCCTTGCCTTTTGTTGCCTGGAATTGCGTGGCCTGAAATTGCCTTGTCTGGAATTGCCTTGCCTTGTCTTGCCTGGAATTGTCTTTCCTGGAATTGCCATGCTTGCAAGTGCCTGAAAATGCCTTTCCTGGAATTGCCTTGCCTGGAATTGCTTGTAATTGCCTCTAATTGCCTTGCCTTAAATTGCCTTGCCTGAAATTGCCTTTTCTGAAATTGCTTGGTCTGGAATTTCCTGGCCTGGAATTTCCTTTTCTGGAATTGACTTGCCTGGAATTTCCTGGTATTACCTTGCCTAAAATTACCTGAAATTGCCTTTCCTGGAATTTCCTTGCCTTGCCTTGCCTTGCTTTTCCTGTAAATGCCTTGTTTTGCCTTGCTTTTCCTTACTCGGAATAATTGCCTGACGTTGACTTTCCCGGAATAATTGGCTTGCCTGGAATTGCCTTAATTAGAATAACGTGGATGGAGTTACCTTGTCTGGAATAGCCAGCAGTTGCCTTTCCTGGAATTGCCTTTCCTGAAATTGCCTGTAATTGCTTTCCCTGGAATTTTTTTTATTGAAATTGCCTGAAATTGTTTTGCCTGGAATTGCCTTGCCTGGAGTTCCCGGGAATTGACTTGCCTAGAATTGCTTAAAATTGCCTTGCCAGTAATCGCCTTGCCTGGAGTTTTCTGGAATTGCCTTGCCTGGAATTGACTTGCCTAGAATTGCTTGGAATTGCCTTGCCGGTAATTGCCTTGACTGGAAATGCCTGGAATGGCCTTGTTTGGAATTGCCTCTAATGGAATTGACTGGAATTGCCTTGAGTGGAATTGCTACGTCTGCAATTGCATGGAATTACCTTGCCCGGAATTGCCTTGCCTCGAATTGCCTTGCTTATGATTGCCTGAAATTACGTTGTCAGGAATTTCCTCACCTGAAATTTTTTGTAATTGCCTTTCCTGGTGTTGCCTTGCCTGGATTCGCCAGGAATTTTCTTGCGTGGAATTTTTTTTTTAAAATTGCTTTGCCTGGATTGGCCTTGATTGTAATTGCCTCAAATTGCTTTGCCAAAAATAGTCTTCCCTGAATAAGCATAAATTTATTTTGCCTAAAATTACGTGAAATTTTGTTGCCTGTAATTGACTGGAATTGTCTTACCTGAAATTGGCTTGCCTGAAATTGTCTGAAATTGCATTGGGAGGAATTGCCCTGTCTAGAATTGCGTGGAATTGCCTCGCTTCGAATTCCGTTGCCTGGAATTGCCTGGAGTTTTTTCCTGGAATTGCGTTTCCTAGAATTACCAGTAATTGCCTTGCCTGGAATTTCTTTGCTGGAATTGACTGGAATTTACTTGGTTGAAATTGCTTGCCTAGAGTTGCCTGGAATTGTCTTGCCTGGAAATTCCTAGCCTGGAATTTCCTGGAATTGTCTTACTTGGAATTGCATGGAATTGCTTTGCCTGGAATTGCCTTGCCTGGTATTTCCTGTATTTGCCTTGCCTGGAATTTTTTGAAATTCCCTTTCTGGGAATTGCCTTGCCAGGAATCGCCTTTATTGGAATTACCTTGGTTAGGAATTGCATGGCCTGAAGTTACCTTGCTTGGAATTGCCTCAAATTGACCTGCATGAAATTGTTTGCCTGGAATTGCCTGGAATTGCCTTGCCTGTGCCTCCCTGGAATTGCCTTTTATGGAATTGACTTGTTTGAAATTGCCTAGTATTGCATTGCCAAGAATTACCTGGAATTGCCTTGAATGGAATTGTCTTGCTTTGCCTTGCCTTGCTTTGCATGGAATTGCCTTGTCTTGTCTTGCCCAGAATAATTGCCGTACCTTGACTTTCCTGGAATAATTGGCTTGCATGGAATTTCCTGGAATTGCCTTGAATGGAATTGCGTGGAGTTGCCTTTCGTAAAATAGCCAGGAATTGCCTTGCCTGGAATTCTTTGAAAATGTTTTCCTTGAAATTTTCTTGATTGGAATTCACTGGAATTGTTTCTCCTGGAATTGCCTAGAATTGCCTTGTGTGAAACTGACTTAACTGGAATTTCTTGGAATTGCCTTGACAGAAATTTCCTTGCCTGGAATTGCCTGGAATTGCTGTTCCTCAAATTGTCTTGTCAAAAATTGCCTTTCCTGAAATTGCCTGGAATTGCCTTGTCTAAAATTCACTTTTCTTAAATTGCCTAAAATTACCTTCCCTGGAATATACCTATTTGGAATTGCCTATAATTGATTTTCCTGGAATTTCTTGGAATTACCTTGCCAGAAATTGCCTTGACTGAAATTGCCTAGCATAAAATTACCTTGCCAGAATTTGCCTTTCCTGAAATTGCCTGCAATTTCCTTGTCTGGAATTGCATGTCTGGAATTGCCATGTATGGAATTTCCTGGAATTATTTTGTCAGTAATTGCCTTGCTTGCAATTTTCTTGCATGGAATTTTCTGAAATTGCGTTGTCCAAAATTGCCCCACTTAACATTGCGTGGAATTGTTCTGCCTGGTGTTTTCTTGCCTGGAATCGCCTGGAATTGCCTTGCTTTGAATTTCTTTGCCTGGAATTGCCTTTCTGGAATGGCCTTGCCTGTAATTGCCTCAAATTGCCTTGCCTAAAATAGTCTTCCCTGGATAAGCATGAAATTTTTTTTCCCTACAATTGCCTGGAATTCCCTTCCCTGAAATTGACTGGAATTTCCTTGCCTGGAATTGCCTTGCTTGGAATTGTTTTTACTTTAATTGCCTTGCCTAGCATTGCGTTGCTTGAAATTGCCTTGCCTTGAATTTCCTGGCCTGAAATTATATTGCCTGGAATTGCCTTGCCTGTAAATACCTCGAATTGCCATGCGTGGAGTTGCCTTTCCTGGAAGTGCCTGGAATTGCCTTGCATGTAGTTGCCTGAAATTGCCTTGCCTGTAATTGCCCTGCCTGGAATTGCCTTGGCTGAAATTGACTTGGCTGGAATTGCCTTGCCTGTAGTTGCCTCGAATTGCCTTTCCTGGAATTAACTTGCCTGGAATTGCCTGTTACTGCTTTGCCTAGAATTGCCTGGAATTGCTTTGCCTGGAATTGCCTTTATTGGAATTGACTTGTCTGGAATTCCTGTTACTGCTTTGCCTAGAATTGCCTGTAATTGCCTTGCCTGGAATTGTTTTGCCTTACCTTGCCTTTCTTTGCCTGAAATTGCTTGCCTTGCGTTGCCTTGCCTTGCATTGCCTGAAATAACTGCCTTACCTTGCCTTCCTGGAATTGTTTTGCTTTACCTTGTCTTTCTTTGCCTGGAATTGCTTGCCTTGCGTTGCCTTGCCTTGCATTGCCGGGAATAACTGCCTTACCTTGCCTTTCCTGGAATAATTGGCTTGCCTAAAATTGCCTGAAATTACCTTGCCTGAAATTGCCTTGGCTGGAATTGACTGGAATTGCCTTGGGTGGAATTGCCTTGACTAGAGTCACATGAAATTGCTTTGCCTGGAATTTGCTTGCCTGGAATTGCCTGGTATTGCCTTGCCTGGAATTTTCTGGCTTGGAATTGCATGGAATTGCCTTTCCTGAAATTCCCTAAAATAGCCTTGCCTGTAATTGCCTGGAATTGCCTTGCTTGGTATTTCCTTGCCTGTAATTGCCTGGAATTGCTTTCCTTGGAATTGCCTTGCCTGTAATTGCCAGGAGTTGTCGTTCCAGGAATTGCCTTTCCTGGAATTGCCTGGAATTGCCTTGCCTGGAATTGCTTTGCCTCTAATTGCCTTTACTGGAATTGCCCGGCCTAGTTTTCCCTTGCCTGAAATTGACTTGCCTTTAGTTTTCTGGCCTGAAATTGTTTTGCCTGGAATTGTCTTGCCTGTGATTACCTCGAATTGCCTTTCATATATTAGTCTTCCATGGATACGCATAAAATTATTTTGCTTACAATTGCCTGGAACTTCCTTGCTTGGAATTGAATGGAAGTGCCTTGCCTGAAATTGCATTGTCAGAAATTTCCTTGCCTGGAATTTCTTGCAATTGCCTTGCCCGGAAAGGCCTTGCCTGGAATTGCCTGAAATTGCCTTGGCCTAATTGCTTTGCCTGTAATTGCCTGGATTTTTTTTTATCAGGAATGGCCTTGCCTGGAATTGCATGGAATTGTCGTGCCATAAATTGCCTTGCCTGGAATTGCCAAGAATTTCCTTGCCTGGAATTGCCAGGAATTTCCTTGCCTAGAATTGCCTTGCCTGGAATTTTCTAGAGTTGCCTTTCCTGGAATTGCTTTGCCTGGAGTTGCCTGGAATTGCCTCGCCTAAAATTGTCTTGCCTGGAATTGTCTGGAATTGCCTTGCCTGAAGTTGACTTGCCTGTAATTGCCTTGCCTGAAATTGCCTGAAAATGACTTTTCTGGAATTCCCTTGCTTGGAGGTGCCTGGAACTGCCTTGCATAAAATTGCCTTTCCTGGAATTTCCTGAAATTGAATCCCTGGAATAGCCTTGCCTGGAATTGCTTGGAATTGCCTTGTCTGGTATTACCTTGCCTGAAGTCGCTTGAAATTGTCTTGGGTGAAATTCCCTTGCCAGGAATTGCCTTGCTTAAAATTACCTTGCCTGGAATTGACTGGAATTGCCTTGCCTGGAATTGCCTGGAAATGCTTTTTTTGGAATTGCCTTGCTTGGAATTGCCTGGAATAGCGTTGCCTGAAATTGCCTCCCTGGAATAGCCTTTCCTGGAATTGCTTGGAATTTCCTTGCCTGATATTACCTTGCCTGGAGTCACCTGAAATTGCCGTGGGTGGAATTTTCTTGCCAGGAATTGCCTTGCCTGAAATTACCTTGCCTGGAATTGACTGAAATTGCCTTGCCTGGAATTGTCTTGCCTGGGATTGCCTGGCCTGGACATGCCTTGCCTGAAATTGCCTTGTCAGGAATTGTCTGGCCTGAAATTCACTTGTCTGGAATTGCCTTGCCTGGAATTGACTCACATTTCTTGCGTAGAATTGCCTTGCCTGGAATTGCCTGGAATTGGCTTGCCTGGAATTGCCTTGCCTGTAATCACCTGGAATTTTCTTACCTGGAATTGCCATGCCTGGATTTGCATGGAGTTGCCTTGTCCACAACTGCCCTGCCTGAAATTTCCGGGAATTGCCTTGCCTGGTATTGCCTTACCTGGAATTGTATTGTCTGGAGTTGCCTTGCATGGAATTGCCTTGCCTTACCTTGCCTTTCCTGAAATTGCCTGGCCTGAAATTGCCTTGCCTGGAATTGCCTTTCCTTGACTTTCCTAGCCTGGAATTGTCTTGCCTGGAATTGCCTTGCCTAGTAGGGACTGGAATTGCCTTGCCTGGTTTGCCTTGGAATTGCTTCGACTGAAATTGCCTTGCTTCGAATTGCCTTTTCTGGAATTGACTTGCCTGAAATTTCCTGGTATTTGCTTGCCTAGAATTGCCTGCAATGACCTTGCCTGAAACTGTCTTCCCTTTTTTTGCCTTGCTTTGCCTTGCCATGCCTTGCCTTGCCTGCAATAATTGGCTTGCCTTGCCTTTTCTGAAATAATTCCCTTGCCTGAAATTGCTGAAGTTACCTTGATTGAAGTTGCCTGGAGTTCCCTTGGCTTGAATAGCCAGAAGTGACCTTCCCTGGATTTGACTTGCCGGGAATTGCCTTGATTAAAATTGACTGAAATTGTTTTGCTGGAATTGCATTTCCTGAAATTTCTGGAATTGCCTTGTCTGGAATTGTTTTGCCTGGAATTGCTTGTAATTATCTTTCTGGGAATTGCCTTGACTGAAATTGCAAGGAATTCTTTTGCCTGAAATTGCCTTGCCTGGAATTACCTGGAATTGCCTTGCCTGGAATTGCCTGGAATTTCCTTGCCTGGAAATGCCTTGCCTGAGACTGCCTGAAACTGTGATAGAAAAAATTGCCTTGCCTGGAATTGCGTGGAATACCTCGCCTTGCATTGCATTGGCTGGAATTGCCTTGTGTTTCTTTGCCTGGAATTGCCTTGCCTGGAATTGCCTGCCTGGAATTGACTGAAATTGCCTTGAATGGAATTACCTTGCTTGTAGTTATCTTGAATTGCCTTGCCTGGAAATGTATTGCCTGCTATTGCCTTGCCTAGACATGCCTTGCCTGAAATTGCCTTTCCAGAAATTGCCTGGCCTTAAATTGATTTGCCTGGAATTGCCTTGAGTGAAATTGACTTGAATTTCTTGTGTAGAATTGCCTGGAATTGACTTGCCTGAAATTGCCTTGTCTGTAGTAGCCTGAAATTGCCTTACATGGAATTGCTATGCATGGAATTGCATGGAGTTGCCTTGCCTGGAATTTCCTTGCCTGGAATTGCCTTTTCTGGTATTGCCTTACCTGTGATTATTTTACCTGTAGTTGTCTCGCATGAAATTGCCAGGCCTGGAATTGCCTTGCCTTGCCTTTTCTGGAAATGCCTGGCCTGAAATTGACTTATTTGGAATTGCCTTTCATTGACTTGCCTTGCCTGGAATTGTCTTGCCTGGAATTGTCTTGCCTGGAATTTCCTT
Source organism: Callithrix jacchus (assembly GCF_049354715.1). Taxonomy (NCBI): domain Eukaryota; kingdom Metazoa; phylum Chordata; class Mammalia; order Primates; family Cebidae; genus Callithrix; species Callithrix jacchus. Next base: position 36,985,556 of record NC_133511.1, on the reverse strand, counting down.
GCCTGGAAGGGCCTGGAATTGCCTTGCCTTGAAGTGCCTTGCCTGGAATTGTCTTTCTTAAAATTGCTTCGACTGGAATTGCCTTGCTTCAAATTGCCTTGCTTTGAATTGCCTTTCCTGGAATTGATTTGCCTGGAATTGCCTGCTATTACCTTGCCTAGAATTGCTTGCAATTGCCTTGCCTGGAATTGTCTTCCATTGCCTTGTTTTGCTTTTCCTGTCATGGCCTTGCCATGCCTTGCCCTACCTTGCCTACAATAATTGGCTTACCTTGCCTTTCCTGGAATAATTTGCTTGCCTGGAATTGCCTGAAGTTGCCTTGATTGAAATTGCCTGGAGTTCCCTTGCCTTGAATAGCCAGGAGTTGCCTTCCCTAGATTTCCCTTGCCTGGAATTGCCTGAATTTGTTTTTGTTTTTTTTTTTTTGGAATTGCATTGCCTGGAATATCTTTAATTGCCTTGCCTGGAAATGTTTTGCCTGAAATTTCCTTGCCTGGAATTGCCTTGCTTGGAATTGCCTGAGATTGCCTTGTCTGGAAGTGCCTTTCCTGAAATTGTCTCAAATTGCCTTTCCTGAAATTGACTTGCCTGGAATTGTCTGGAATTTCCTTGCCTGGTATTACCTTGGCTGGAATCGCCTGGAATTGCCTTGCATGGAATTTACTTGTTAAGAATTTACTTGCCTGGAATTTCCTTCTCTGGAATGACTGGAATTGCCTTACCTAAAATTGTTTCAACTGCCATTTTCTGAAATAGCCTTGCCCGGAATTGCCTTTCCTTTTCATGCCTTTCATGGAATTGCATTGTCTGATATTGCCTTGCCTGGAATTGCCTGAAATTGCATTGCCTGGAATTGCCTTGCCTGGAATTGCCATGACTGTAATTGTCTTGCCTTGAATTGCCTTTTCTGGAATTGCCTTGCATGAAATTGCCTCGCCTGGAATTTCCTTGCCTGGAATTGCATTACCTGGAATTTCCTGATATTGCTTTGTTTACAATTTCCTGGAATTGCCTTGCCTTGCCTTGCTTTGCCTGGAGTTGCCTTACCTTGGCTTCCGTGGAATAATTGCCTTGCCTTATTTTGCCTTGAATTGCTATACCTGGAATTGCCTTTCCCGGAATTACCTGAAAATGCCTTGCTTGGAATTGTCTTGCCTGGAATTTTGTTGCTTGGAATTGTCTGAAACGGCATTGCCTAAAATTGCCTTGCCTGAAACTTTCCCGGAATTGCCTTGTCTGAAATTGCCTTGCTTGGATTTTCATGGAATTGCCTTTCCTAAAATTGCCTTGCCTGAAATCACGTAGAATTGCCTTGCATGGAATTTCCTTGCCCAGAATTTTCTTGCCTAGAATTGCCTTGCCTAGAATTTTCTGTAATTGCCTTGTCTGGAATTGTTTTGCCTGGAATTTCCTTGCCTGGAATTGACTTGCCTGAAATTGCCTGATATTGCCTTGTCTAAAATTGCCTGAAATTGCCTTGTCTGGCCTTGCCTTTCCTGAAGTTGCCTTGCCTTGTCTTGCCTTGCCTTGCTTTTCCTGGAATTGTCTTGTCTTTCCTTGCCTGGAATAATTGCCTTGCCTTGCCTTGCCTGGAGTTGCCATGCCTGAAATTATCTTGCCTGGAATTTCCCTTCTTTTCCTTACCTTGCCTGGAATTGCCTTGCATGGAATTGCCTTACCTGAAATTGTCTTGCATGAAATTGTTTTACTTGAAATTGACTTGCCTGAAATGTCCTGGTATTGCCTTGCCTGAAATTGCCTAAAAAATTTTTTTGCCTGTAATTGCGTTGCCTGAAATTGCTGGAAATTTCTTTGCCTAGAATTGTTTTACCTGCAATTGCCTGTAATTGTCTGGACTGTAATTTCCAAGCTTTGCATTGCCTTGCCTAAAATTGCCTGGTATTGCATTGCCTAGAATTGCCTGGAATTTCCTTGTCTGAAATTACCTTGCCTTGGCTTGTTTTGCCTGGAACTGAATTTCTTTCATTTCTTTGCCTTGGAATTGCCTTGCCTTAAATAATTGCCTTTCCTTGGCTTATCTGGAATTATTGCCTTGCCTGGAATTGCCATGATTGGAATTGCCTTGTTTGGTATTGCCTAGAGTTGCCTTGCCTGAAATGCCTTGACTTAAATTGCTTGAAAATGACTTGCCTGGAATTTCCTTGCCTGTGATTGCCTGGAATTTCCTTGCCTGAAGTTGCTTTGAATTGCATTGCCCGAAAATGCCTTGCGTGAAATTGCCTGGAATAGCCTTGACTTGCATTGCCTTGCCTGCAATCATTCAGAGCTGGTTTGCCTGGAATTACCTTGCCTGAAATTGCCTCGAATTGCTTTGCCTGGAATTGTCTTGAATTGTCGTGCCAGGAATTGCCTGGATTTTCCTTGCCTGGAAGTGCCTTGCCTGGAATTGTTCTGACTGGAATTGCTTTTCCTGGAATTGACTTGCTTAGCCTTGCGTTGCCTAAAATTGCCTTGCATGGGATTATCTGGCTTGGAATTACCTTGCCTTGCCTGGAATTGCCTGGCTTGAAATTGCCATGCCTGGATTTGCCTTGCCTGTAATTGCCTCAAATTGCTTCATCTGGAATTGCATTTTCTAGAATTTACTGGAATTGCCTTCCCTGTAATTGCCTTACGTGTAATTGCCTTGCCTGGAATTACCTTGCCTGGTATTGCCTTACCTGAAATTATTTTTCTGCTATTTTATTGCCTGGAATTGCCTTGACTGCAATTGCCTTGCCTAGATTGTTCTTGCCTGAAATTACCTTTCCTGGAATTCCCTGTCATGAAATTGGTTTGCCTTGCCTTGCCTTACCTGAAATTTTCTTCCCTGAAATTGCCTTGCCTGGAATTGCCTAGAGTTGCCTTGCCTTTAATTGCCTTGTCTAAAGTTGCCTGGATATGTTTTGCCTGATATTTCTTTGCCTGCAGTTTTCTGGAATTGCCTTTCCTGGAGTTGCATGGAATTGCTTTGAAAGAAAATGCCTTGCCTCGAGTTGCCTGAAATTGCTTTGCCTGGGATTGCCTTGCCTGCAATCACCTGAAGTTGCCTTTCCTGGAATTGCCTTGCCTGTAATTTCCTGAAATTGCCTTGCCTAAAATTGCCTTGCCTGGAAATGCCTGGAATTGCCTTGCCTAGAATTCCCTCGCCTGGAATTACTTTGCCTGAAATTGCCTTGCCTGGAATTGAATTGACTGTAATTGACTTGCTTAGCCTTGCCTTGCCTGGAGTTGCCCTGCTTGGAATTACATGGCCTGGAATTTTCTAGTCTAGAGTTGCCTTTCATGTAATTGCCTGGCTTTACATTGCCTTTCCTGTAATTGCCTTTCCTTGATTACCTTGCCTGGAATCGTCTTGTCTAAAATTGCCTTTCCTGGAATTGCCTGGAATTGTCTTGCCTGGAATTGCCTTTCCTGAAATTGCCTGGAATTGTCTGTAATTGCCTTGACTGTAATTGCCTGTCCTTGAATTCCATTGAATGTAATTTTCTTGCCTGGAGTTGCCTTGCCTTGCCTTGCTTTGCCTGGAATTGCCTTGCCTCTTCTTGACGTTCCTTGCCTTGCCTGGAATTGCCTTGCCTCTTCTTGACTTTCCTTGTCTTGAATAATTGCCTTTTCTTGCCTTGCCTGTAATTGCCTTTATTGGAATTGCCTGAAATAGACTTGCCTAAAATTACCTGGAGCTGCCTTGCCTGGAATTGCCTTGGCTAAAATTGTCTGGAATTGCCTTCTTTGGAATTAACTTGTCTAGAATTGCTTAGAATTGCCTTGCATGGGCTTGCCTGGAACTGCCTTGCATAAAGTTACCTGGAAATGCTGTGCCTGGAATTGCCTTGCCTGGAATCACCTAGAGTTGCCTTGCCTGGAGCTGCATTGCCTGGAATTCTTTGAAATTGCCTTGCCTGGAATTGCCAGGAATTGCCTTGCCTGAAATTGACTTGCCTAAACTTGCCTGGATTTGCTGTGCCTAAATTTTCTTGTTTGAAATGGCCTGGAATTGCCTTGCCTAAAATTGCCTTTTTTGAAATTGCCTGGAATTGCCTTGCCTGAATTTGACTTGACTGGAATTTTCTGGAATTGCCTTGCCTGCAATTCCCTTGCCTGGAATTGCCTTGCCTGGAGTTGCCTGAAATTTTCGTGCCAAAAATTGCCTTGCCTGAAATTGCCAGGATATGCCTTGTTTGAAATTGTGTTTAATAAAATTGTTCTGTCTTGAATTGCTTTCTCTGGAATTGCCTTTACTGGAATTGCCTTGCCTAGCCTTGCCTTGCCTGAAATTGCCTTGCCTGGAATTCCCTGCCATGAAATTGTTTTGCCTTACCTGGAATTGCCTTGCCTTTAATTGCTTGAAATTGCCTTGCCGGGAATTGTCAGGCATGAAATGGTCTAGAATCGCCTTGCCTGGAATTACCTTGCCTGGTATTGCCTTACCTGGAAATGTTTTGCCTGAATTTGCCTTGCCTAAAATTGCCTTGACTGGAACTGCCTTGCCTAGTCTTCCCTTTCCTGGAATTGCCTTGCCTGGAATTCCCTGGCCTGGAATTGCCTTGCCTTGCCTGGAATTGCCTGGAATTGCCTTGAGTGTACTTGCCTTCCCTAGACTTGCCTTAACTCTAATTGCCTTCCCTAGACTTGTTTTGCTTGAAATTGCATTGCCGGGAATTCCCTGGTATGGAATCGCCTTAACTTGGCTTGCATTGCCTGGAATTGCCTGGCCTGAAATTGCCTTCCCATGCCATTCCTTGCTTGGAATAATTGCCTTGCCTAGAATTGCCTGGGATTGCCTTCATTGGAATTGTCTAAAATTGCCTTGTCTGGAATTGCCTAAATTTGCTTTGCCTGGAATTGCCTTGCCAGAAATTACCTGGAAATGTCTTGCCTGGAATTTTGTTGCCAGCAATTGTCTGTCCTGGATTTGCCTGGAATTGCCTTGCCTGGAATGGCCTTGCCTGGACTTGCTTGGAATTGCATTGCCAGAAAATGTTTTGTCTGGGATTGCCTGGACTTGCCTTGCCTGGAATTGTCTTGCCTAAAATTGCTTTTCCTCAAATTGCCTTGCCTAAAATTTCCTTCCATGGAATTGCCTAGAATTGCCTTGCCTGATATTGCCTTGTGTGGATTTGCTGTGCCTGGAATATTTTTGCCTGGAATGGCCTGGAATTGCCTTGCCTGGATTTGACTTGACTGGTATTGCTGGGAATTTTCTTGCCTGAAATTCCCTTGCCTGAAATTTCCTTGCCTGGAATTGCCCTGCCTGGAATTGCCTTGACTGGAAATGACTTGCCAAGCATTGCCTTTTCTGGAGTTGTTCTGCCTGGAATTGCCTGATCTGAAATTTTCTTGTCTAGCCTTGCCTTGCCTTGCCTGTAATTGTCTGGCCTAAAATTGCCTTGCCTGGAATTTACTTTCCTTGCTTTACCTTGCCTGGAATTTTTTTGCCTGAAATTGCCTAGCCTAAAATTTCCTTGCCTGGAATTTCCTTTGCTGGAATTGTCTGTAATTGCCTTGACTTTAAATGCTTCTAGTTGAATTCTTTTGCCTGGAATTGCCTCGCCTGAAATTGTTTTGCCTTGCCTTCCTTTGCCTGGAATTGCCTTGGCTTCCCTTGACTTTCCTTCCCTGGAATAATTGCCTTACCTCGCCTTGCCTGGAATTGCCTTATTTAAATTGCCTAAAATTGCCTTGCCTGGAATTGCCTGGAGTTGCCTTGCCTAGAATTTGCTTGCCTGAAATTGCCTTGCCTAAAATTTTCTTGCCTGGAATAGCTTCGAATTGTTTTGCCTGGAATTGCCTTCTGTGACATTGCCTAAAAATTTTTTGTCTGGAATTGCCTGACATTGTTTTGCCTAAAATTGCCTTCCCTGCAATTGCTTAGAATTGCCTTGCCTCAGCGTGCCTGCAACTGCCTTGCCTAAATTTACCTAAAAATGCCGTGCATGGTATTACCTCGCCTGAAATTGCCTTCCCTGGAATTGCTTTGCTTGGAATTGCTGAAAATAGCCTTGCCTGGAATTGCCTTTCTAGGAATCATTTGAGGTTGCCTTGCCTGGGATTGTCTTGCCTGGAATTCCCTGAAATTGCCTTGCCTGGAATTGCCTGGAATTGCCTTGCTTCAGAAAAGGATTTCCTTTTCCTTTCTGGAATTGCATTACCAGAAAATGCCTTGTCTGGAATTGCCTAAAATTTTCTTGCATGGAATTGCTTTGCCTGGAATCACCTGAAGTTGCCTTGCCTGGAATTCCCAGAAATTGCCTTGCATAAAATTTTCTTGCCTGGAATTGTCTGGAATTGTTTTGCCTGAAATTGCCTTGCCTGGACTTAAATGGATTTGTCAGGCCTGGAATTTTCTTGCCTGGAATGGCCTGGAATTGCCTTGCCTGAGATTGCCTTACCTAGAATTGCTTAGAATTGCCTTGCCTGGATTAGCCTTGCTTGTAATTGCCTGGAATTGCCTTGCCTGAAATTCCCTTGCCTGTAACTGCTTTGCCTGGAATTATTTTGACTGGAATTGACTTGCCTAGCCTTGCCTTGCCTGAAGATGCCCTGCCTGGAATTGCCTAGTCTGAAATTTTTTTTCTAGCCTTCCCTTGCCTCAAATTTCCTGGCCTAAAATTGCCATGCTTTGAATGGCCTTTCCTTGCTTTACCTTGCCTGGAATTCTCTTGCCTGAAATTGCCTAGCCTGGAATTGCCTTGCGTGGAATTGACTTGCCTGGAATTGCCTGAAATTGTCTGTAATTGCCTTGACTGTAATTGCCTCTCCTTGAATTCCCTTTTCTGCAATTGAAATTTCCTGGAATTGCCTTGGTTTGCCTTAAAATGCTTTGCCTTTCCTTAACTTTCCTTGTCTAAAAGAATTGCCTTTCCTTGCCTTGCCTGTAATTGCCTTATTGGAATTGCCGGAAATTACCTTGCATGTAATTGCCTGGAGTTGCCTTGCCTAAAATTGCCTTGCCTGAAGTTGCCTGGAATTGCCTTGCCTGGATTTACTTAGAATTTCCTTGCCTGGATTTTCCTTCCGAGAAATTGCCTGTAAATTCCTTGCCCAGAATTGTTTTTCCTGGAATTTCCTGGAATTGCCTTGCCTGGAATTGCTTAGAATTGCCTTGCTTGGACTTTCCTGGAACTGCCCTGTGAGAGTTTACCTGGAAATGTCGTGCCTGGAATTGCCTTGCCTAAAATTGCCTTGCTTGAAATTGCCTGGAATTTGCTTGCCTGGAATTGCCTGAAATTGCTTTGCCTGGTATTACCTAGTGTGGTATTGACTGGAATGACCATGACTGTAATTTTGTGGAATTGCCTTGCCTGGAATTGCCTGGAATTGTCTGTAATTTTCTTGATGGTAATTGGATCTTTTTGAATTTTCTTGCTGGAATTGCCTTGCCTGAAATCGCCCTGCCTTGCCTTGCTTTGCCTGGAAATGCCTTGCCTTTCCTTGTCTTTCCTTTCCTGGAATAATTGCCTTACCTTGCCTTGCCTGGAATTGCCTTATTGAAATTGCCTAAAGTTGCCTTGCCTGGAATTGCCTGGCGTTGCCTTGCCTGGAATTGCTTTACCTGAAATTGCCTGGAATTGCCATGCCTGAAATTGCTTAAAATTTTTTTGTCTGGAATTGCCTTGTTGAAATTGCCTGGAAATTCCTTGGCTGGAATTGCCTTTTCTGGAATTGTTTTGCCTGGGATTGTCTTGCATGGAATTGCTTAGCATTGCTTTGCCTGGGCTTGCCTGGAACTGCCTTACCTGAATTTACCTAAAAATGCCATGCCTGGAATTGCCTTGCCTGGAATTTCCTTTTTTGGAAATATCTGAAATTGTTTTGCCTGGGATTCTCTTGCCTGAAATTGCCTGGAATTGCCTTGCCTGTTATTAGCTAGCCTGGAATATCTTGGAATATACTTGCCTGGAATTGCCCGGATTTTCCTTGCCTGGAATTGCCTTGCCTGAAATTTCCTTGCCTGGAATTCCCAGTTCTGGAATTACCTTACATTCCCTGGAATTGCCTGACCTGAAATTGCCTTGCCTGGAATTGCCTTATTTGTAATTGCCTCGAATTGCCTTGCCTAGAATTTCTTTGCATAGATTTGCCTGCAATTGCCTTGACTGGAATTGCATTGGCTTTAATTGCCTAGAATTTTCTTGCCTGGAATTGCCTTTCCTGGAATTGCCTTACCTGAAAATATTTTGCCTGGAGTTTTCTTGCATAAAATTCCTTGACTGAAATTGTTTTGTCTTGTCTTCCCTTTCCTGGAATTGCCTTGCCTAAAATTCCCTGGCCTGGAATTGCCTTGCCTTGCCTTTCCTGGAATTGACTTGCCTGTAAATGCCTTTTTTCCCTTGCCTTTTCTGGAGATGTCGTGCCTAGAATTGCCTTGCCAGGAATGCCTGGAAATACGTTGCCTGAAATTCCCTGGCCTGGAATTGTTTTGCCTTGGCTTGCATTGCCTAGAATTGCCTGGCCTGAAATTGGCTCGCCTTGCCTTTCCTTGCCTAGAATAATTTTCTTGCTTTGAGTTGCCTGAAATAATTGCCTTGTGTGGAAATGCCTGGAATTTTTTGGATTGGAATTGCCTGGAATTGCCTTCCCTGGAATTGCCAAGAGTTGCCTTGCCTGAAATAGCCTGGAAATGCCTTGCCTGGTATTTCCTTGCATGCAATTGCCTGAAAGTGCCTTGCCAAAATTTACCTGGAATTCCCTTGCCTGGAATTGCCTTGCCTGGAGTTGCTTGGAATTGCATTGCCAGAAAATGCCTAGTCTGGGATTGCCTGGAATTTCCTTGCTTAGAATTGCCTTGCCTGAAATCTCCTGAAATTGCCTTGCATGGAATTGACTTGCCTGGAATTCCCAGAAATTGCCTTGCCTAAAATTGCCTTGCCTGGAATTGTCTGGAATTTTTTTTGCCTGAAATTTCCTTGGCTGGTCTTGCATAGATTTGCCGTGCCTGGAATTTTCTTGCCTGGAATAACTTGAAATTGCCTTGCCTGCGATTGCCTTACCTGGTATTGCCTAGAATTGCCTTCCCTGGATTAGCCTTGTCTGAAATTGACTGGAATTGCCTTGCCTGAAATTCCCATGCCTGATATTGCCTTGACTGAATTTTTTTTTCTAAATTTACCTTGACTGGAATTGACTTGCCTAGCCTTGCCTTGCCTGAATATGCCCTGCCTGGAATTACCTGGTCTGGAATTTCCTTACCTAACCTAACCTTGCCTTTCCTTGCCTCAAATTGCCTGGCCTCAAATTGCCATGCCTGGAATGGCCTTTCCTTGCTTTACCTTGCCTTTAATTATCTTGCCTAAAATTGCCTAGCATGGAATTGTCTGGAATTGCCTTGCGTGGAATTTCCTTGCCTGGAATTGCCTGAAACTGTCTGTAGTTACCTTAATTGCCTCTCCTTGAATTATCTTGCCTAAAATTGCCTTGCTTTGCCTTGCTTTACCTGGAATTGCCTTGCCTTTTCTTAACTTTCTTTTCCTGGAATAATTGCTTTACCTTGCCTTGCCTGGAATTGCCTTATTGGAATTGCCTGAAATTTTCTTGTGTGAAATTGCCTGGAGTTGCCTTGCCTAAAATTTCCTTGCCTGGAATTGCTTAGAATTGCCTTGCCTGGAATTGCCTTGATTGGAAATGCCTGGAATTGCTTCACCTGGAATTTTTCTCCTGGAATTGCCTTGCCTGGAATTGCCTTGCCTAGCCTTGCTTTGCCTGAATTTTTTTGCCTGGAATTCCCAGTTCTGGAATTGCCTTAACTTCCCTGAAATTGCCTGGCCTGAAATTGCCTTGCCTGGAATTGCCTTGCATAAATTTGCCTGGAATTGTCTTGCCTGGAATTGCATTGGCTTTAATTGCCTGGAATTTCCTTGCCTGGAATTGCCTTACCTGGTATTGCTTTACCTGGAAATATTTTGCCTTGAGTTCCCTTGCCTGAATTGTTTTGACTGGAATTCTTTTGTCTTGTCTTCCCTTGTCTGGAATTGCCTTGCCTAGAATTCCCTGGCCTGGAATTGCCTTGCATTGCCTTGCCTTTCCTGGAATTGCCTTTCCTGAAATTGCCTTGCCTGTAATTGCCTTTTTTTGCATTGCCTTGCCTGGAATGCTTGAAATTGCCTTGTCTGAAATTGCCTGTAATTGTCTTGAGTTTAATTGCCTTGAATGTGGTTGTTTTGCCTAGACTTGTCTAGCTTGGAATTGCCCTGCCTGGAACGTTTTGGCCTGGAATTGCTTTGCCTTGGCTTGCATTGCATGGAATTGCCTGGCCTGAAATTGGCTTGCCTTGCCTTTCCTTGCCTGGAATTGCCTGAAATTGCCTTGCCTGGAATTGCCTAGAGTTGCCTTTCTGGGAATTGCCTTGCCTGAAATTGCCTTAAAATGCCTTGCCTGGTATTTCCTTGCCTGGAATTGCCTTGAAAGGATTTACCTGAAATTGCCTTGCCTGGAGTTGCTTGGAATTGGTTTGCCAGAAAATGCCTTTTCTGAAATTGCCTGAAATTTTCTTGCTTGGAATTGCCTTGCCTGGAATCACCCAGAGTTGCCTTGCATGGAATTGCCTTGCCTGGAATTCCCAGAAATTGCCTTGCCTGGAATTGTCTAAAATTGTTTTGCCTGAAATTGCCTTGCCTGGACTTGCATGAATTTGCCGTGCCTGAAATTTTCTTGTCTGGAATGACCTGGAATTTCCTTCCCTGGGATTGCCTTATCTGGAATTGACTAGAATTGTTTTGCCTGGATTAGCCTTTTCTGAAATTTTCTCTAATTGCCTTGCCTGAAATTGCTTTTCCTGGAATTAGCTTGACTAATATTGACTTTCCTAGACTAACCTTGCCTGGAGATACCCTGCCTGGAATTGCCTGGTCTCGAATTTCCTTTGCTAGCCTTGCCTTGCTTCAAATTCTCTGGTTTAAAATTGTCTTGCCTGGATTTGCCTAGCCTGAAATTGCCTTGCATGGAATTGCCTGAAATTGTTTGTAATTGCCTTGACTATAATTGCCACTCCTTGAATTCCCTTGCCTAGAATTTTCTTGCATAAAGTTGCCTTGCCTTGCCTTGCTTTGCCTTGAATTGCCTTGCCTTTTCTTGATTTTCCTAGCCTGGAATAATTGCCTTACCTTGCCTTGCCTGGAATTGCCTTATTGGAATTGCCTAAAATTACCTTGCATGAAATTGCCTGAAGTTGCCTTGCCTAAATTTGCCTTGCCTAAAATTGCCTGGAATTGCCTTGCCTGGAATTACTTAAAATTTTCTTGCCTGGATTTTCCTTCCATAAAATTGCCTGGAAATTCTTTGCACAATTTGCCTTTCCTGGAATTTCCTTGCCTGGAACTGCTTACAATTGCCTTGCTTGGACTTGCCTGGAACTGCCTAGCCAGAATTTACCTGAAAATAACATGCTTGGAATTGCCTTGCCTGAAATTGCCTTGCTTGGACTTTTCTGGAACTGCCTTGCCAGAATTTACCTGGAAATGGCGTGCTTGGAATTGCCTTGCCTGGAATTGGCTTGCCTGAAATTATTATGCTTGGAATTGCCTGGAATAGCCTTTCCTGGAATTACCTAAAATCGTTTTGTTTGTAATTGCCTGGAATTGCTTTGCTTGAAATTGCCGTGACTGGAATTTCCTTGCCTGGAATTGCCTGGAGTTGCCTTGCATGAAATTGCCTGTAATTGCCTTGCCTGGAATTGCCTTTACTGGAACTTGCATAGACTTGCCTTGCCTGAAATAACCTGGCCTGGAATTGCCTTGCCTGGAATTGCCTGGCCTGATATTGCCTTGCCTGAAATTGACTTTCATTGCCTTAGCCTTGGCTGGAATTGTTTTTCCTGAAATTTCCTAGCTTGGAATTGTTTTGTCTGGAATTGCCTTGCCTGGAATTTCCTTGCCTGGAATTGCCGTGACTGTTATTGCCTTGCCTTGAATTGCCTTGGTTGGAATTGCTTTGCATTGCCTTGCCTTGCTTTGCCTGGAATAATTGCCATACCTTGCCTTGCCTGGAATAATTGCCATTCCTGGAATTGCCTTTATTGGAATTAACTGAAATAGTTTTTCCCGGATTGCCTGGAGTTGCCTTGCCTGGAATTGCCGGTAATTGTCTTGCCTGGAATTGCCTGGAATTGCCTTGCCTGGAGTTTCCTTGCCTGTAATTTCCTGGAATTTCCTTGCCTGAAAATGTCTGGAAATACCTCCCCGGAAATTGCCTTGCCTGAAATTGCCTTGCCTCTAATTGACTGGGATTGATTTGCATGGAAATTCCTTGCCTGGAATTGTCGTGTCAGCAATTGCCTTGCCTGGAATTGCCTGGATTGGCCTTGCCTAAAATTTTTTTGCCTGGAATTGCTTTTTTCAGAATTGCCTTTACTGGAATTGCCTTGCCTAGCTTTCCTTGCCTGAAATTGGCTTGCCTGGAATTCCCTGGATTGAAATTGCCTTGCCTGGCCAGGAATTGTCTTGCCTAAAATTGCCTCAAATTACCTTGCCTGGAATTGCCTTGCATACAGTTTCCTGGAATTGCTTTGCCTAAAATTTCATTGCCTTTAATTGCCTGGAATTGCCTTCCATGGAATGTCCTGGAATTCTCTTGCCTGGAATTGCCTTGCCTGAAGTTGCATGGAATTGTTTTGCCTGGTACTGCCTTATCTGGAATTGTTTTCTCTGGAGTTGCCATCTCTGGAATTGCCTTGACTGAAATTGCCTTGTCTAGACCTTTCTTCTTGGAATTGCCTTGCCTTCAATTCCCTGGCCTGGAGTGGCCTGGCCTTGCTTTGCCTAACTGGAATTGTCTTGCTTAAAATTGCCTTGCCTGGAAATGCCTGGAATTACCTTGCCTGGAATTGTTCGTAATTGCATTGACTGTAATTGCCTTGCCTAGACTTGCCTTACCTGGAATTGCCTTGCCTGAAATTCCCTGGCCTGGAATTGCCTTGCCTTGTCTTGTGTTGCCTTGAATTGCCTGGCCTGAAATTTTCTTGCCTGGAATTGCCTTTCCTTGCCTTGCCTGACTGGAATTGTCTTGCCTGAAATTGCCTTGCCTGAAAGTTTCTGAAATTACCTTGCTTGGAATTGTTTGTAATTGCATTGACTGTAATTGCCTTGCCTAGACTTGCCTTACCTGAAATTGCCTTGCCTGAAATTCCCTGGCCTGGAATTGCGTTGCCTTGGCTTATGTTGCCTGAAATTGTCTGGCCTGAAATTGCCTTGCCTTGCCTGAAATAATTGTCTTACCTTCCTTTGACTGGATTAATTGCTTTGCCCAGAGTTGCCTGGATTAATTGCTTTGCCAGGAATTGTGTGGAATCCACTTGATTGGAATTTCCTGGAATTGCCTTGCCTAGAATTGCCTAGAGTTTTCTTGCTTGGAATTGACTTGCCTGCAATTGCCTGGAATTGCCTTTCCTGGATATGCTTGAAATTGCCTTGCCTGACATTGGCTTGCATGGAGTTGCATGGAATTGTACTGCCAGAAAATGCCTTGCATGAAATTGCCTGGAATTTTCTTGCCTTGAATTGCCTTGCCTTGAATCACCTGGAGTTAAATTTCCTGGAATTGCCTTGCCTGGAATTCCCTGAAATTGCCTTGCCTGAAATTGCCTTGCCTAAATTTGCCTTGCCTGGAATTGTCTGGCATTGTTTTGCCTGAAATTGCCTTGACTGGACTTGACTGGATTTGCCATGCCTGCAATTTTATTGCCTGGAATGGCCTGGAAATGCCTTGCTGGATTTGCCTTTCCTGGAATTTCCTGAAATTTTCTTGCCTGGATTTCACTTGCCTGAAAATGCCTGGAATTGCCTTGCCTGAAATTCTCTTGCCTGGAATTGCGGTGCCTGGGGTTGCCCTGCCTGGAATTGCCATGACTGGAATTGACTTGCCTAGCTTGCCTTGCCTGGAGTTGACATGCCTGGAATTGCCTGGTCTGGAATTTCCTTGCCTAGCCTTGCCTAGCCTTTCCTTGCCTGTAATGGACTGATCTGAAATTGCCTTGCCTGGAATTGCCTTTTCTTGCTTTTCTTTGCCAGGAATTTCATTCCTTGGAATTTTCTGAAATTGCTTTGCCTAAAATTGCCTTCCCTGGAATTGTCTGAAATTGTTTTGCCTGAAATTGTCTAGCTTGGAATTGCCTGGAATTGCCTTGCCTAGAAGTGCTTTGCCTGGAATTGCATGGAATTGTCTGTAATTATCTTGACTGTAATTGCCTCTCCTTGAATTCCCTTGCCTGAAATTGCCTTGCCAGGCACGCTTTTGCTTTGCCTTGCTTTACCTGGAATTGCCTTGAATATCCTTGACTTTCCTTGCCTGAAATAATTTCCTTACCTTGCCTTGCCTGTAATTGCCTTTATTGGAATTGCCTGAAATTAATTTGCCTGGAATTGCCTGGAGTTGCCTTGTCTGGAATTTGCTTGCCTGAAATTGCCTGGAATTACCTAGTCTGGAATTGCCTTGCCTGTAATTGCTTCGAATTTCTTTGCCAGAAATTGCCTGAAAATTTCCTGGCTGGAATTGCCTTTACTCGAATTGCCTGGAATTGCATTGCCTAAAGTTGCCTTGCGTGCAATTGCTGAAATTACCTTGCCTGGTATTAACTAGCCTAGAATTGCCTGGAATAGCCTTCCTGGAATTGCCTTGCCTGGAATTGCCAGAAAACGCTTTGCCTGGAATTGCCTTGTCTGGAATTGTCACGCCTGGAATTAACTTGCCTGGAATTGCCTTGTTTGGAATTGCCTAAAATTGCCCTTCCTGGAATTGCCTTTTCTAGAATTGACTAGCCTAGCCTTGCCTTTACTGAAATTCCCTTGCTTGAAATTGACTGGCCTGGAATTGCCTTGTTTTGCCTTGCCTTGCCTGGAATTGCCTGGCCTGTAATTTCTCGCCTGAAATTTTCTTTTTTGGCCTTGCCTTGCCTGCAATTGTTTTGCCTGAAATTGCCTTGCCTGGAATTGCCTGAAATTGCCTTGACTGTAATTGCCTTGCCTGGAATTTTCTTGCCTGGAATTGCCTTGCCTTGACATGCTTTGCGTGCAATAATTGGCTTACCTTGCCTTGCCTGGAATAATTGACTAGCCTGGATTTGCCTTTATTGGAATTAACTGAAATTGCCTTTCCTGAAATTGCCTAAAGTTGACTTGCCTGGAATTGCCTTGCCTGAATTCCTTAGAATAACGTTGCCTGGGAGAGATTTCCAAGATGGCGTGGTAGGAACAATTCAAAATTGCAGCTCTCAGTGAAGGCTCAGAAGGTGAGTTTTAGCCGCATTTCCAGTCGGATCTTTGTTGCCCACAGAACAAGGAAATTTCCAAGTGTAGGAGAGACACGGGACGCCACTGCAGCCCTTTTTCCTTGTGCGGCCTTTTAGGCTGGCACCACAGTGCAGCGGCACCCCGCACAGAATGCACTGGTCTGGGTGCCCTGTTAAACCAGAAATTTGAGATTTGAGAGGGCAGATTAACATATCCATCTGATTAAACGGGACTTTGACAGTGAGCCAGACCAGGAGATTCCTGAGAAGCGACATTTGCGCTGTGCAGTGGGATGCTGCAAGAAAAATCACACAAATACAGGTGCCCTATCAGCAGGCAACAGAAACACCTGGGAGAGAGTCAACCATTAAACTTAAAAAAAAGGGAGAAAAAGGGCTCTGAGGCAGAGAGCCAGGTGAACATGCTCGGCGGGTTTCACTTCACCAGTGACAAACAAAACGGCGATTTGAAACGATTGGGGTTGAGAGTTTCAGTGCAAGCACAGCTGAATCCAGGATGGTGCAGCTCACTGGAAGAGGGGTGTCTGCCACTACCGAGGCATTCTTCTCCTACTGAGGTACACTTCCATTGCTGACGTAGCCTGCCATTGCTGAGGCAACCCACCATAACGAGAGACTCCGCCAACAGGGTGGAACCAATGACAGTAGGGTGGAGCCAACAGGCAACAGGGCAGAGCCCACAGTAACAGGGGGAAGCCCACGCCAGTAGGACTGAGCCCACAGCAACAGGAAAGAGCTCACAACAGCAGAGCGGAGCCCACGGCAGCAGGGCAAAGCCTAAGGCAGCAGGGCAGACTCCACAGTAGCATGGCAGAGCCACGGCAGGCAGATAGTGACTAGACTGCCTCCTAGCTGGGCAGGACAGTGCAATGGATTCTCATAAAGGAAGCCCTACGTCCCTGAGATAGAGCATCTGAGAAAAAATAAAGGGATTTTATAAGTTCTGCTGCAGCAGACCTAAACACACCTGCCTAACAGCCCTGAATGAACAACAGAGCTCACAGCTCAGCACTTGAGCTCCTATAAAGTACAGTCCGTCTCCTCAAGCAACTCCCTGATCCCTGTATATCCAAAGAGTCACCTCAAAAAATACTGATCAGACTTAAATTTGGTGGGCATCATTCTGAAACAAAGATAGCAGAAGAAGAAACTGGTAGCATCCCTCACTGTTCCGCAGTTGCTACAGGTGTACCCCAGACAAGCAGGGTCTGGAGTGGACCTCAGCAGTCGTACAACAGAGGGGCTGGACTGTTATAAGAAAAATTAAGTAACAGAAATACTTCATCATCAACAATCTGGGAGCCCACTCAGAGACCCAATTGAAAAGTAAGCAACTACTCAGACGACAGGTGGATAAATCCACAAAAACGGGAAGAACCCAGCGCAAAAAAAGAGAAAACACCCGAAACCAAAACACCTCGCCTCCTACAAAGTACAAAAACTCCTCACCAGCAAGAAAACAAGGCAGGATGGATAAGGAGTGTGATGAAATGACGAAATCAGACTTCAGAAGGTGGGAAAGAAGAAACTTCCATGAGCTAAAAGAACATGTTCTAAATCAATGCAAAGAAACTAAGAACCTTGAAAAAAGATTTGAAAAAAAATTCGAGGAAATGATAACAAAAATGGACAACTTAAAGAAGAACATGAATGAATCGAAGGAGCTGGAAAACACAACACAAGAACTTCATGAAGCATGCACAAGTCTCAACAGCCGAATTGACAAAGCAGAAAAAAAATATCAGAAGTCGAAGATCAACTCAATGAAATAAAACGAGAAGCCAAGATTAGAGACAAAAGTGCAAAAAAGAATGAACAAAGTCTCCAAAAAATGTGGAACTATGTGAAGAGACCTAACCTATGTTTAATAGGTGTACCAGAATTTGACGAGAATGAATCCAAGCTTGAAAATACTTTTCAAGATATTATCCAGGAAAATGTCCCCAACCTAGCAAGTCCAAGAAATACAGAGAACATCACAAAGATATTTCGCAAGAAAAGCAATCCCAAGGCAGATAATTTTTAGATTCAACAGGGTTGAAATGAGAAAGAAAATGCTAAGGGCAGCCAGAGAGAAACGTCGGGTCACCCACGAAGTGAAGCCCATCAGACTCACAGCAGATCTCTTGGCAGAAACTCTACAAGCAAGAAGAGAGTGAAGGCTAATATTCAACATCCTTAAAAAAAAAAGAACTTTCAACCCAGAATTTCATATCCAGCCAAATTAAACTTCATAAGTGAAAAAAAATAAAATCTATTGCAAACCAGCAAGTACTCTGAGAATTTATCACCACCAGGCCTGCTTTACAAGAGCTCCTGAAAGAGGCACTACCTGAAAGAAACAACCAGTACCAGCCATTCCAAAAACATACCAAATGCTAAAGAGCATCAACAAAATGAAGAATCTGCTTCAATCAATGGGCAAAACACCCAGTTAGCATCAAAATGGCAGTATCAAATTCACACATAACAATATTAACCCTAAATGTCAATGGGCTAAATGCAACAATCAAAAGACAGAGACTCGCAAATTGGATAAAAAACCAAAACCCATCAGTGTGCTGTATCCTGGAAACCCATCTCACATCCAAGGATACAAAAAGGCTCAAAATAACGGGATAGAGAAAGATTTAACAAGCAAACGGAGAGCAAAAAAAAAAAAAGCAGGAGTTGCAAATCTCATCTCTGATAAAATAGACTTTAAAGCAACAAAGATCAAAAGAGACAAAGAATGTCATTACATAATAGTCAAAGGATCGATACAACAAGAAGAGCTAAGAATTCTAAATATATATGGACCCAATAGAGGAGCACCCAGATATATAAGGCAAGTTCTTAACGACTTTCAAAGAGACTTAGACTTCCACACAATAACAGTGGAAAACTTTAACACTCCACTGTCAATATTAGACAGGTCAACCAGACATAAAATTAACAAGGATATCCATGGCTCCAACTCAGACCTGGAACAAGCAAACCTGTATGACATTTACAGAACTCTCCACCCCAAATTCACAGAATATGCATTCTTATCAGCACCACATCACACCTACTCTAAAGTTGACCACATAATTGGAAGAAAAGCACTCTTCAGCAAATGCAAAACAACGGAAATCATAACCAACAGTCTCTCAGACCATAGTGCAATCAAGTTAGAACTCAGAATTCAGAAACTAACTCAGAACCGCACAGCTTCCTGGAAACTGAACAACTGGCTCTTGGATGTTGACTGAATAAACAATGAAATGAAGGCAAAAATAAAGAAGTTCTTTAAAACCAACAAAAACGAAGACACAACATACCAGAACAATTGGGACAGATTTAAAGCAGTCTCCAGAGGAAAATATATAGCAATAAGTGCCAACATGAGAAGAGTGGAGAGATCCAAAATTGACACCCCATCGTCAAAATTGAAAGAGCTAGAGGAGCAAGATAAAAAAACTCAAAACCTAGCAGAAGACAAGAAATAACTAAGATCAGAGCAGAAATGAAGGAGATAGAGACATAAGAAACCCTTCAAAAAATCAATAAATCCAAGAGCTGTTTTTTTTTAAAAGATCAACAAAATAGACAGACCACTAGCCAGACTGATACAAAAAAAGAGAGAACAGCCAAATAGATGAAAAAAAAACGATAAAGGAAAAAATCACCACAGATTCCACAGAAATTCAAACTATCAGAAAATACTACAAACAACTCTATGCACATAAACTAGTAAACCTGGAAGAAATGGGTAAATTTCTGGACACCTGTGTACTCCCAAGCCTAACAGGAGGAAGCCAAAACTATGAATAAACCAATAACAAGGTCTGAAGTCAAGGCAGCAACTAAAAGCCTACCAAACAAAAAAAGCCCAGGTCCAGACGGGTTCACATCCGAATTCTACCACACACACCAAGAGGAACTGGTACCATTCCTTCTGAAACTATTCCAAATAATCCAAAAAGAGGGAATCCTTCCCAAATCATTTTATGAGACCATATTCATCCTGATACCAAATCCCGGCAGAGACTCAACAAGAAAAGGAAACTTCAGGCCAATATCCATAATAAACATAGATGCAAAAATCTTCAATAAAATACTGGCAAACCAATTGCAACAGCACATCAAAAAACTTATCCATCGTAATCAAGTAGGATTCATCCCGGGGATGCAAGACTGGTTCAACATATGCAAGTCTATAAACGTAATTTACCATATAAACAGAAGCAAAAACAAAAACCACATGATTACCTCAATTGACGCAGAGAAGGCATTTGACAAATTTCAACAGTCCTTTATGCTAAAAACCCTCAATAAACTCGGTATTGATGGAATGTGTCTCAAAGTAATACAAGCTATTTATGACAAACCAACAGCCAATATCATACTGAATGGGCAAAAACTAGAAGCATTCCCTTTGAAATCTGGCACTAGACAAGGATGCCCTCTTTCACCACTCCTATTCAATCTAGTACTGGAAGTTCTAGCCAGAGCAATCAGGCAGGAAAAAGAAATAAAGAGTATTCAAATAGGAAAGGTGGAAGCCAATTTGTCTCTATTTGCAGACGACATAATAGTATACCTAGACGACCCCATTGCCTCAGCCCAAAACTCCTAAAACTGATAAGGAACTTCAGCAAAGTCTCAGGATATAAAATCAATGTGCAAAAATCACAAGCATTCCTCTACACCAATAACAGACTTAAAGAGAGCCAAATCAAGAACAAACTGCCATTCACAAATTGTAGAAGAAGAACAAAACACCTAGGAATACAACTGACAAGGAACGTAAGGGACCTCTTCAAGGAAAACTACAAACCACTGCTCAACGAAATAAGAGAGGACACAAACAGATGGAGAAACATTTCATGTTCATGGTTACGAAGAATCAACATCCTGAAAATGGCTGTACTGCCAAAAGTAATTTACAGAATCATTGCTATCCCCATCAAACTACCATTGACTTTCTTCACAGAACTTGAAAAAACTACCATGAACTTTATATGAAACCAAAATAGAGCCCACATAGCCAAGTCAATTCTAAGCAAAAAGAACACAGCTGGAGGCATCACACTACCGAACTTCAAGTTATATTACAAGGCTACAGTAATCAAAACAGCATGGTACTGGTACCAAAACAGAGATATAGACCAATAGTACAGAACAGAGGCATTGAAGGCAACACAACATATCTACAACCATACAATATTTGATAAACCTGACAAAAACAAGCAATGGGGAAAGGATTTCCTGTTTAATAAATGGTGTTGGGAAAACTGGCTAGCCATGTGCAGAAAGCAGAAACTGGACCCCTTTCTGACACCTTACACCAAAATTAACTCCAGATGGATTAAAGACTTAAACATAAGACCTGGCCCTATAAAAACCCTAGACGAAAATCTAGGCAAAACCATCCAGGACATAGGAGTAGGCAAGAACTTCATGACCAAAACATCAAAAGCATTGGCAACAAAAGCCAAAATAGACAAATGGGACCTAATCAAACTCCACAGCTTCTGCACAGCAAAAGAAACAGTCACTAAAATGAATCGGCAACCAACAAAATGGGAAAAAAATTTTGCACTTTACCCATCTGACAAATTCTGGCTGATATCCAGAATTTACAAAGAACTCAAACAGATTTACAGGAAAAAAACAAACAAGCCCATTCAAAAATGGACAAAAGATATGAACAGACACTTTACAAAAGAAGACATACATGAGGCCAACAAACATATGAATAAATGCTCATTATCACTGGTCATTAGAGAGATGCAAATCAAAACCATATTGAGATACCATCTCACGCCATTTGGAATAGTGATCATTAAAAGATCTGGAGACAACAGATGCTGGAGAGGATGTGAAGAAATAGGAACACTTTTACACTGTTGTTGGGAGTGTACATTAGTCCAACCATTGTGGAAGACAGTGTGGTGATTCCTCAAGGCATTAGAAATAGAAATTCCATTTGACCCAGCAATCCCATTACTGGGTATATATCCAAAGGACTATAAATCGTTCTACTATAAGGACACATGCACACCAATGTTCATTGCAGTACTGTTTACAATAGCAAAGACCTGGAACCACCCAAATGCCCATCGATGATAGACTGGACTGGGAAAATGTGGCACATATACACCATGGAATATTATGCAGCAATCAGAAATGATGAGTTCGTGTCGTTTGTAGGGACATAAATGAATCTGGAGAACATCATTCTCAGCAAACTGACACAAGAAAAGGAAATAAAATGCCACCTATTCTCATAGGCAGATGAGGAAAAATGAGAACACATGGGCACAGGGAAGGGGGTACTACACACTGGGGTCTACTGGGGGGAATAGAGGAGGGACAGCGGGGGGAAAGTTGGGGAAGGATATCCTGGAAAAAAATGCCAAGTGTGGGTGAAGGGGAGGATGGCAGCAAAACACCCTGCCATGTGTGTACATATGCAACTATCTTGCACGTTCTGCACATGTACCTCAAAACCGAAAATGCTATAAAATAAAAAGAATAACGTTGCCTGGAAATGGCTGGAATTGCCTTACGTGAAATTGCCTGGAAATGCCTCTCCAGGAAATGCCTTTCCTGGAATTGCCTTGCCTGGAATTGCCTTGATTGAAATTGCCTGGCATTGCCGTGTCTGGAATCACCTTGGGTTGCCTTTCCTGGAATTGCATTGCCTGGAATTTCCTGAAGTTGCCTTTCCTAAAATTGCCTTGCCTAAAATTGCTGTGCCTGAAATTGCCTTGCCTGGAATTGCCTGGAAGTACCTTGCCTAAAATTGTCTGAAAATTCTTTGCCTGGAATTGCCTTGCATGGAATTGCCTGGAATTGCCTTGCCTGGAAATGCCTAGCCTGAAATTGCCTGGAATTGCCTTGCCTTGAATTGCCTTGCCTATCCTTGCCTTGCCTAAAATTGCCTTGCCTGTAATTGCCTGGCCTGTAATTGCCTTGCTTTGTTTTCCTTGCCTGTAATTGCATGGCCTGTAATTACCTTGCCTGGAATTGCCTTTTTTGCCTTGCCTTGCCTGGAATTTTCTTGCCTCAAATTGCCTTGCCTATAAATGCCTGGAATTGCTTTGCTGTAATTGCCTTGCCTGTAATTGCCTGTAATTGCCTTGACTGTAATTGCCTTGCCTTGAAGTTCCTTGCCTGGAATTGCCTTTCCTTGAATTGCTTCCCCTAGAATTGCCTTTCCTGGAATTTCTTGGAATTGCCTTGTCTGAAATTGCCTTTCCTGAAATTGCCTGGAATTGCCTTGCCTGGAATTGAAATGTCGGGAATTGCTTTGAATTGCCTTGCCTGGCCAGGAATTGCCTGAATTTACGTTGGCATAAATTGCCTTGCCTGGAATTTCGTGGAATTGCCTTGCCTGGTGTTGCCTTGCCTGGAAATTCCTGGAATTGCCTTGCGTGGAATTTCCTTACCTAGAATTGCCTTCCCTGGATTTCCCCTGCTTGGAATTTTCTGGCGTTGCATTGCTTAAAATTGCTTTGCTTGGAATTGCCTGGAATTTCCTTGCCTTAAATTGTCTTGCGTGGAATTATCTGGAATTGCCCTGCATAATATTTTCTTCCCTGGATTAGGATAAAATTTTCTTTTCCTAGAATTGCCTGAAATTCTGTTACCTGAAATTGACTGGAATTGCCTTGCCTGAAATTGCCTTGCCAGAAATTGGTTTTTCAAAAATTGCCTGAAATTGTGGTGGCAGAAATTGGCTTGCCTGGAATTGCATAGAAAATCCTTGCCTCGAATTACCTTGGGTGAAATTGCCTGGAGATTTTTTTTTTGCCTGGAATTGCCTTGCCTGGATTCGAATGGAATTACCTTTGTTGGAATTGCCTAGCCTGGATTCGAATGGAATTACCTTTGCTGGAATTGCCTAGCCTGGTGTTGCCTGGAATTCCCTTGCATGGAATTGCCTTGCCTAAAATTGCCTTGAATTGCCTTGCCTGGAATTGCCTTGTCTGGAATAGCCTTAAAATGCCTTTCCTGGAATTGTCTTGCCTGAAATTGCCTGGCCTGAATATGCCTTGCCTGGAGTTACCTAGAATTGCCTGAAATTGCATTGCCTGGAATGGCCTTGCCTGGAATTGCCTGAAATTGCAATGACTGTAATTTCCTTGAATTGAATTGCCTCGTCTGTAATTCCCTTGATTGAATTGCCTTTCCTGAAATTTCTTTGCCTGGAATTGCTTTACCTGCAATTTTCTGATATTGTCTTGTTTACAATTGCCTGGAATTGCCTTGCCTTGCCTTACCTTGCCTTACCTTGCCTGGAGTTGCCTTGCCTTGTTTTGCCCCACCTTGCTTTACCTGGAATTGCCTTGTCTTGCCTTGCCTGGAATAATTGCCGTGCCTTTCCTTGCCTGGAATTAACATGCCTGGAATTGCCTTGCCTGGAATTGCCTTGCATGGAATTGAATTGCCTGGAATTACCTGGAAATGCCTCGCCTGGAATTGTATGGAATTACCTTGAATAAAATTGCATTTTTTGGAATTGCCTGAAATGCCCTTGCCTAATATTGCCTTGCCTGGAGTTGCACAGAATTGCCTTGTCTGGAATTGCCTTGCCTGGATTTTCCTGGAATTGCCTTGCCTAACATTACCTTGCTTGAAATCAAGTGGAATTGCCTTGCGTGGAATTTCCTTGCCCGGAATTGCCTTGCCTAGACTTGCCTTGTCTTGAATTCCTTTGAGTTTCCTTGCCTGAAATTGCCTTGCCTCCAATTGCCTTGACCAGAATTGACTTGCGTGGAATAGCCTGGAACTGTCTTGCCTGGTATTGCCTTACCTGGAATTGTTTTGCCTGCATTTGCCTTGGCTTTTATTGCCTTGACTGAAATTATCTTGCCTTGACTTTCCTTGCCTGTAATTTCCCAGCCTGAAATTCCCTGGCCTGGAATTGCTTTGCTTTGCCTTGCCTTGCCTGGAATGGCCTGGCATGAACTTGATTTGCCTGGACTTGCCTTTCTTTGCCTTGCCTTGCCTGGAATTGTCTTGACTGGAATTGGCTTGCCTGGAATTGGCTGGAATTACCTTGCCTGAAATTGCCTCTCCTGGAATTGCATTTAATTTCCTGTAATTGCCTTGACTGTAATTGGCTCGCCTAGACTTGTCTTGCCTGGAATTGCCTTGCCTGGAAATCACTGGCCTGGAATTGCGTTGTCTTGGTTTGCCTTGCCTGGAATGGCCTGGCCTGAAATTGCCTTGCAGTGCCTTGAATTGCCTTGACTTGCCTTGCCTGGAATTATTGCCTTACTTTGCCTGGCGTGAAATAATTGCCTTGCCTAAAAATGAGTATAATTGCCTTTATTGGAATTGCCTGGAGTTGCCTTGCCTGAAATTGCCTAAAAATACCTTGCCTGGAATATCCTTGACTGCAATTGCCTGGAATTGCCTGGCCAAAAATTGCCTGAAATTTCCTTGCCTGGAATTATCTTTCCTGGTGTTGCTTGGAATTGCCTTGCCTGGAATTGCCTGGAATTACCTTAACTAAAAATTCTTTTTTCTAATTACCTGAAATTGTTTTACCTAAAATTGCCTTGCCTAAAATTGCCTTTTTTCAACTTGCCTGGCTTTGTTGTGTCTGGAATTTTTTTGCCTAAAATGGCCTAAAATTGCTTTGCCTGAGATTGCCTTTTTTGGAATTGCCTGGAATTTTCTTGCCTGGATTTGACTTGCCTGGAATTGCCTGGAGTTTCCTTGCCGGGAATTTCCTTACCTGAAATTGCCTTGCCTGAAATTGCTTGACTGGAATTGATTTGCCTAAATTTGACTTGCCTAGAATTTTTTTGCCTGGAAATGCCTGGCCTGAAATTTCCTTGCCTAGCCTTGCCTTTCCTGTAATTGCCTGGCATAAAATTGCCTTGCCTGGAATTGCCTTTCCTTGCTTTACCTTGCCTGGAATTGTCTTTCCTGAAATTGCCTCGCCTGGAATTGCCTGTAATTGCCTTGCGTGGAATTGTCTTGACTGGAATTAGGTGGAATTGTCTGTAATTGCCTTGACTGTAATTGCCTTGCCTGGAATTGCCTTGCCTTGCTTGCTTTTCCTGGAATTGCCTTTCCTTCCTTGATTTTTTTGCCTGGAATAATTGCTTTACCTTGCCTTGCCTGGAATTTTTTTATTGGAATTGCCTGAAATTTCCTTGCCTGGAATTGCCTGGAGTTGCCTTGCCTGGAATTTCCTTGCCTGAAATTGCATTGCATAGAATATCCCTGTCTTGCCTTTCTGTGACTGAAATAATTGTCTTACCTTGCCTTGCCTGGAATAATTGCCTTGCTTGGAATCGCCTGGAATCGCCTTGATTAAAATTGCCTAGAATTGTCTTGTCTGGAATTTCCTAGAGTTGCCCTGCCTGGTATTGGCTTGTCTGGATTTGCTTGGCATTGCATAGTCAGAAAATGCCTTGCCTGGAATTGCCTTGCCTGAATTTGCTTGGCATTGCGTAGTCAGAAAATGCCTTGCCTGGAATTTCCCTGCCTGAAATTGCTTTTTCTGAAATTGCCTTTACTGGAATTGCCTTGCCCAGCCTACCCGTGGCTGAAATTGCCTTGCCTGAAATTGAGAGGCCTGGAATTGCCTTGTCTTGCCTGGTATTGTCTGGACTGAAATTGCCTTGCCTGGAATTGTTTTGCATGGAATTACCTTGCCTTGCCTTTATTTGCCTGAAATAATTGCCTTACATTTCCTTGCCTGGAATAATTGCCTTGCCTGGAATTGTCTTGCCTTGCCTTGCTCTGCATGAAATAATTACCTTACCTTTCCTTGGCAGGAATAATTGCCTTGCCTGAAATTGCCTTGCCTTGCCTGGAATTATTGCCTTACCTTGCCTTGCCTGGTATAACTGCAATGCCTGGAATTGCATTTATTGGAATTGATTGAAATTGCCTTTAATGTAATTGCCTGAAATTGCCTTGCCTCAAATCGTCTTGCCTGGATTTTTTTATAATTACGTTGCCTTGAATTGACTGGAATTGCCTTGCCTGAAATTGCCTGGAAATGCCTCTCCAGAAATTGCCTTGCCTAAAATTTCCTTGCTTGAAATTGCCTTGCCTGTAATTCCCTGAAATTTTCGTTCCAGGAATTTCCTTGCCTGGAATTGCCTGGATTTGCCTCTCCTGGAATTGCTTTGCCTGGTATTGCCTTCCCTGAAATTGCCTTGCCTTGCCTTGCTTCCTGGAATAAGTGCCTTACCTGGAATAATTGCCTTGCCTGGAATTCCCTTTATTGGGATTGACCGAAATTGCCTTGCTGGAATTACTGGGTTGCCTTGCCCGGAATTGCCTTTCTAGAATTGCCTGGAATTGCCTTGCCTGGCATTGTTATGCCTGAAATTGCTTAGAATAACTTTGCCTGAAATTACCTAGAATTGCCTTGTCTGTTATTGCCTGAAATTGCTTTACCTAAAATTGCTCTGCCTGAAATTGCCTGAATTTGCCTTGCCTGGAATTGTCATGTCTGGAATTGTTTTCCCTAGAATTGCCTTTATTGAAATTGCCTTATTTAGCCTTTCGTGGACTGAAATTGCCTTGCCTGAAATTTCCTGGCCTGGAATTGCCTTGCCTTGCCTGAAATTGCCTGGCCTGAAATTGCCTTGCCTGAAATTTTTTTGCCTAAAATTTACTCGAATTGCCTTCCCTGGAATTGCCTTTCCTAAAATTGGCTGAAATTGCCTTGTTTGTAATTGCCTGGAATTTTCTTGCCTGAAATTGCCTTGCCTGGAATTACCTTGCCTGAAATTTCCTGGAATTGCCTTGCGTGGTATTGTCTTACCTGAACTTGTTTTGCCTGGAGTTGCTTTGCATAGAATTACCTTGACAGAAATTGCCTTGCCTAGACTTCCCTTGCGGGGGATTACCTTTCCTGAAATTGCCTGGCCTGTAATTGCCTTGCCTTGCCTGGAATTGCCTGGCCAACAATTGCCTTGCCTGGAATTGCCTTTCCTTGCCTGGTCTTGCCTGGAATTGCATTGCGTGGAATTGCCTTTCCTGGAATTGCCTCGAATTTTCTGTAACTGCCTTGACTGTAATTGTCTTGATTTGAATTTATTTGCCTGAAATTCCCTAGGCTGGAATTACCTGGAATTGCATTGCGTGGAATTGCCTTTCCTGGAATTGCCTCGAATTTTCTGTAACTGCCTTGACTTTAATTCTCTTGACTTGAATTTACTTGCCTGGAATTGCCTTGCTTTGCCTGGAATAATTGCCTTATCTTGCCTTGCCAGGAATAATTGCCTTGTGTGAAATTGCCTTTATTGGAATTAACTGAAATTGCCTTGCCTGGAATTGCCTGAAATTGCCTTGCCTAAAATTGCTTGGAGTTATTGCCTTGCCTGGAATTGCCTTGCCTGGAATTGCCTGGAATTTTCTTGCCTGGATTTTTTTTGCCTGTAATTTCCTTGCTTTGACTGAAATAATTGCCTTACATTGCCTTGCCAGGAATAATTGCCTTGCATGGAATTGCTCTTATTGGAATTGACTGAAATTGCCTTGCTTGGAATTGCCTGGATTTACCTTGCCTGGAATTGCCTTGCCTGGAATTTCCTTGCCTGGAATTTGCTTGCTTGGAATTGCTTAGAATAACCTTGCTTGGCATTGTCTGAAATTGCCTTTTGTGAAATTGCCTGGAAATGCCTCCCCAGGAATTGCCTTGCCTGAAATTGCCTTGCTTGGAGTTGCCTGGAATTACCTTGACTGGAATTACCTTGCCTGCAATTTCCTGGAATTGCTTTGTCTGAAATTGCCATGCCTGGAATTGCCTTACCAGGAATTGCCTTGTTTTGAAATGCCTGGATTTGCCTTGATTGAAACTGCCTTGCCTGGAATTTTCCAACCTGGAATTGCTTTTTCTAAAATTGCCTTTACTGGAAGTGCCTTTCCTTGCCTTAAATTGCCTTGCCTGGGATTCCCTGGCCTGGAATTGCCTTGCCTGTAATTGCCTCGAGTTGCCTTGCCTGGAATTACCTTGCCTAGAATTTCTTGAATTGCCTTCCCTAAAATTGCCTTGCCTGTAATTGCTTGTAATTGCCCTGCCTGAAATTGCCTTGTGTGGAATTGCCTAAAATTTCCCTGCCTGGAATTGCCTTGCCTTAAATTGCATGGAATTGCCTTGCCTAGTATTGCCTTCCCGGAATTGTTTTGCCTGCAGTTGCCTTGCCTGGAATTGCCATGACTGGATTTGCCTTGTTGAGACTTCTCTTGCCTCAAATTGCTTCCCCTTGAATTCCCTTGCCTGGAATTTCCTTGCCTTGCCTTGCTTTGCCTGGCATTGCCTTGCCTGGAATTCCTTAGAATTTCCTTGCCTGGAATTGCCTGGAACTGCCTTGCCTGAAGTTGCCTGAAAATGCCATGCCTGGAATTGTCATGCCTGGAATTGCCTGGAATTGCTTTGCTTCGAATTTCCTGGAATTGTCTTGCCTGAAATTGCCTTGCCTGGAAACTCCTGAAATTTGCCTTGCGTGGTATTACCTAGCCTGCAATTGGCTGGAATAGCCTTGCCTGGAATTGCCTGGAAATGCCTTTCCTGGAATTTCCTTGCCTGGAATTGCCTGAAGTTCCTTTGCCTAAAATTGCCTTGCCTAAATTTGCCTTAAATTGCCTTTCTGAAATTGCCATGTCTGGAATGGCTTGGAATTGCCTTGCCTGGTATTACCATGCCTGAAATCAACTGGAATTGCCTTGTGTGGAATTTCCTTGCCAGGAATTGTTTTGCCCGAAATTGTCTTGCCTGAAATTTACTGGAATTGCCTTCCCTGGAATTGCCTTGACTGCAATTGCCTGGAATAGCCTTGCCTGGAATTGCCTTTTCTTGCCTTGCCTTGCATGGAATTGAGTTGTCTGATATTGCATTGCCTGGAATTGCCTTGCCTGGATTTTGTGAAATTGCCTAGAATTTCCATGAGTGTAATTGCCTTTTCCTGAATTGCCTTGCCTGGAATTTCCTTCCCTGGAATTTGCTAATATTGCCTTGTTTACAATTGCCTGGAGTTACGTTGCCTTGCCTTTCCTTGCCTTTCTTTGCCTGGAATGGCCTTGCCTTTCCTTTCCTGAAATAATTGCCTTGCCTTACCTTGCCTGGAATTGCCATGTCTGGAGTTTTCTTGCCTGGAATTGCCTTGCCTGAAATTACCTGGAAATGCCTTGCCTGGAATTGCCTGGAATTGCGTTGCTTGGAATTACCTAAAATGGCATTGCCTAAAATTACCCCGCCTTTATTTGCCAGAATTGCCTTGTGTGGAATTGCCTTACCTAAAATTGTCTTGCTGGAATTGCATAGAATTGCCTCGCATGAAATTTCCTTGCCCAGAATTGCCTTGCCTAGGATGGCCTTGCTTATAATTGCCTGGAGTTTCCTTGCCTGGAAATGCCTTGCCTGCAATGGCCTTTCCTGAAATTGCCTTTTCTGGAATTGCCTTTCCTGTAATTGCCTTACCTGAAATTGACTTGCCTGGAATTTCCTGATATTGACTTTTTTAGAATTTTCTGGAATTTCCTTGCCTAACCTTGCCTTGTCTGGAGTTGCCTTGACATGGCATGTTTTGCCTTGCTTTGCCTGGAATAATTGCCTTGCCTCAAATTACCTTGCCTGGAATTGCATTTTCTTTCCTTTCTTTGCCTGAAATTGTCTTGCCTGGAATAGGCTTGCCTGGAATTGCATGAAATTTTCTTGCTTGAAATTGCCTTGCCTGAAATTGCACGGAATTGCCAGTAATTGCCTTGACTGTAATTTCCTTGCCTTGCATTGCCTTGCCTGCAATTGCCTTACCTGAAATTGCCTTGCCTGAAATTGCCTTACCCGGAATTGACTTGCCTGAAATTTGTTGGTATTGCCTTGACTAAAATTGCCTAAAAATGCCTAGCCTGGAATTCCGTGGAATTGCCTTGAATGAAATTGCCTTCTTGGAATTGCCTGGAATTACCTTGCCTTGAATGGCCTTGCCTGGAATTGCTTGGAATTGCCTTGCCTGTTATTAGATAGCCTGAAATAACCTGGAATAGCCTTTCCTGGATGTGGTGGAATTGTCTTGACTGGAAATGCATGAAATTTCTTGTGATTGCCTTGACTGTACTTCCCTTGCTTTGCTGTGCCTTACCTGGAATTGCCTTGCCTGTAAGTACCTTACCCGGATTTGACTTGCTTGGAATAACCTGGTATTGCCTTGCATAAAATTGCCTGGAAATGCCTTGTCTGAAATTGCCTTGCCTGGAATTGCCTTGCCTGTAATTCCCTTCCTGTAATTGCTTGGAATTGTCTTGTCTGGAATTGCCTGGAACTGTTTGCAATAGCCTTGACTGTAATTGCCAAGCCTTGCATTGCCTTGCTTAAAATTGCCTTACCTAGAAATGCCTTGCTTGGAATTGCCTTACCTGGAATTGACTTGCCTGGAATTGCCTGGAATGCCTTTGCCTAGAATTGCCCGAAATTTTCTTGCCTGGAATAACGTTGACTTGGCTTGTCTTGCCTGGAACTGTCTTTCTTGCCTTGCTGTGCCTGGAATTGCCTTGCCCTGCCTGGAATAATTGCCTTACATTGCCTTGCCTGTAATTATTGCCTTGCCTAGAATTGCCTGGGATTGCCTTTATTGGAATTGCCAGGCATTTTCTTGCCTGGAATTGCCTAGAGTTGCCTTGCCTGAAATTGCCTTGCTTGAAATTGCCTGGAAATGCTTGCCTGAAATTTCCTTACCATCAATTGCCTGAAATTGCCTTGCCTGGAATTTCCTTGCCTGAAATTGCCTTGCCTGGAGTTGCTTGGAATTGCATTGACAGAAAATGCCTTGCCTCGAAAATTTTAAAATTGCCTTGCATGCAATAACCTTGCCTGGAATCACCTAAAGTTGCTTTGCCTGTAATTGCCTTGCCTGAAATTTTCTGAAATTGCCTTGCCTAAAATGGCTTTGCCTTGAAT
This sequence comes from Callithrix jacchus, assembly GCF_049354715.1. Classification (NCBI taxonomy): domain Eukaryota; kingdom Metazoa; phylum Chordata; class Mammalia; order Primates; family Cebidae; genus Callithrix; species Callithrix jacchus. The sequence goes on along the minus strand of NC_133511.1, from coordinate 36,954,414 downwards.
TGCCTGGAATTTATTTGCCTAAAATTGCCTTAACTGAAATGAATTTGCCATGCCTGGAATTTTCTTGCCTGGAATGGCCTGGAATTGCCTTCACTGGGATTGGCTTTCCTGGAATTGCCTGGAACTGCCATTTCTGCAATGGCCTTGCCTGAAATTGCTTGGAATTTCTTTGCCTTGAATTGTCTTGCCTGTAGTTGCCTTTCCTGGAATTCCCTTGACTGGAATTGACTTGCCTAGCCTTGCCTTGCCTGGAGTTGTCCTTCCTAATATTGCCTGGCCTAGAATTCCCTTGCCTAGCCTCGTCTTTCCTGTAATTGCCTGGCATGAAATTGCCTTGCCTGGAATTGTATTTTCTTGCTTTACCTTGCCTGAACTTTTCTTGCCTGGATTTGCCTTGCCTGGAATTTCCTGGAATTGCCTTGCCTGGAATCACCTGAAGTTGCCTTGCACAAAATTGACTTTCTTGGAATTACCTGAAATTGCCTTGCCTCAAATTGCCTGGAATTGCCTTGTCTGAAATTGCCGTTTTTGGAATTGCTGGGAATTACCTTGCCTGGAATTGACTTGCCTGGAATTGCCTGGAATTGTGTTGCCTGAAATTGCCTTGCCTGGACTTCACTTGCCTAGGCTTGCCTTGCGTGGTGTTCTACTGCATGGAAGTGCCTGGCCTGGAATTTTCTTGCCTAGCCTAGCTTTGCCTGAAATTCCCTGGCATGATATTGCCTTGCCTGGAATTGCCTTTACTTTCTTGACCTTGCCTGGAATTGTCTTGCCTGAAATTGCCTGGAATTGTCATGCCTGAAATTGCCTTGCCAATTGAATCTTTCTGAATTCCCTAGCCTGGAATTGCCTTGCCTTGCCTTGCTTTGCCTGGAATTGCCTTGCCTTTTTTGCCTTGAATAATTGCCTTACCTTGCCTTGCCTGGAATTGCCTTATTGGAATTGCCTGAAATTGCTTTGCCTGGAATTGTCTGGAGTTGCCTTGCCTGAAATTGCCTGGAATTGACTTGCATGAAATTGCCTTGCCTGTAATTGCTTAGAATTGCCTTGCCTGGAATTTCCTGGAATTGTCTTGCATGAAATTGCCTGGAAATGCCTTGCCTGAAATTTCCTTGCCTGGAATTGCCTAAAGTTGTTTTTCCTAAAATTGCCTTTCTTGGAGTTCCTTGCCTGGAATTGCCTTGCCTGAAACTGCCTGGAATTGCATTGCCTGGTATTACCTAATCTAGAATTGCCTGAATAGCCTTGCCTGAAATTAACTGAAATCTAGAATTGCCTGGAATAGCCTTGCCTGAAATTAACTGAAATTGCCTTTTCTGGAATTGCCTTTCCTTGCTTTTTCTTGTCTGGAATTGTCTTGCCTCAAATTGCCTAGCATGGAATTGCCTTGATGGAAATTGCCTGGAGTTGTCTGTAATTACCTTGACTCTAATTGAGTCATCTTGAATTCCCTTGCCTGGAATTGCTTTGCCTTGCCTTGCATTGCCTGAAATTTCCTTGCCTTTTCTTGACTTTCCTTGCCTTGAATAATTGCCTTACCTGGAATTGCCTGAAATTGCTTTGCCTGGAATTGCCTGGAGTTGCCTTGCCTGGAATGCCTTGCATGAAATTGCCAGAAATTGCCTTGCATGGAATCGCCTTGCCTGGAATTGCCTTGCATGAAATTGCCTGGAAATGCCTTGCCTGGAATTCTCTTGCCTGGCATTGCCTAAAATTGCCTTGCCTAAAATTGCCTTGCCTGAAACTGCCTTGCCTGAAACTGCCTGGAATTGCCTTGCCTGGTATTACCTTGCCTAAAATTTCCTGGAATAGCTTCGCCTAAAATTGCCTGGAATTGCCTTGCCTGGAATTGCCTGGAATTGTTGTGTCTAGATTTGCCTTGCATGGAATATCATGGAATTATGCCTGGAATTGCCTTGCCTGGAATTGCCTTTCATGGAATTGCCTTGCTTGGAATTGCCTTTCCTGGAGTTGCCATTACTGAAACTGACTTGCCTAGCCTTGCCTTGCCTGGAATTGGATTTCTTGAAATTGCCTAGCCTGGAATTTCCTTGACTTGCCTGGAATTGCTTGGCCTGAAATTGCCTTTCCTAGAATTGCCTTGCTTGGAAATCCCTGGGGTTGCCTTGTCTGCAATTGCTGTGCTTGAAAATGCCTGGAAATCCCTCACCTAAAATTGTCTTTCCTGGATTAGCATGGAATTTTTTTGCCTAGTATTGCCTGGAATTCACTTGCCTAGAATTCACTGGAATTGCCTTGCCTGAAATTGCCTTGCCTAAAATTGCCTTGCAAAAAATTGCCTCTCCTGGAATTGCCAGAAATTGATTTGTGTTATATTGCCTTTCCTGAAATTTCCCGGAATTGCCTTTCCTAGAATTGCCATATCTGGAATTGCCTGGAATTTACTTACCTAAAATTGTCTTGCCTGAAAATACCTTGCCTGAAATTGCCTGAATTTGCGATGGCAGGAATTGCCTTACCTGGAATTGCATGGAATTGCCTCACCTCGAATTGCTTTGTCTGGAATTTTTTGCCTGAAATTGCCTCGCCTGGAATTGCCTGAATTGCCTTGCTTGGAATGGCCTGAAATTGCCTTTTTTGTAATTGCCTTGGTTGGAATTGCCTTGGCTAAGATTGCCTTGCCTGGAGTTGTCTGGAATTGCCTTGCATGGAAGTGCCTTGATTGAAATTGCCTCGAATTGCCTTGCCTGAAATTAACTTACCTGGAATTGCCTGAAATTGCCTTGCCTGGAATTGCCTTGCCTGGTATTACCTTGCCTGGTATTACCTTGCCTGGAATTGTTTGAAATTTCCTTGCCTGAAATTGTCTTGCCTGATAATGCCTTGCCTGAAATTGCCTGGAATTGCGATGGCAAAAATTGCCTTGCCTGGAATTGCATGGAATTGCCTCACCTCAAATTGCCTTGTCTGGAATTGCCTGGAGTTTTTTTTTCCTTGAATTGCCTCGCCTGGAATTGACTGGAATTGCCTTGGATAAGATTGCCTTGCCTGGAGTTGTCTGGAATTGTCTTGCGTGGAATTGCCTTGCCTGAAATTGCCTCGAGTTGCCTTGCCTGAATTTAACTTGCCTGGAATTGCCTGGAATTTCCTTGCCTGGTATTACCTTGCCTGAAATTGCTTGGAATTTTCTTGCCTGGTATAATTTTTCCTGGAATCATCTGGAATTGCTTTGTGTGGAATTTCCTTGCCAGGAATTGCCTTGCCTGAAATTGTCTTCCCTGTAATTGACATGACTGCAATATCTTGGAATAGCCATACTCGGAATTGTGTTTCCTTGCCTTTCCTTGAATGGAAATGCATTATCAGATATTGCCTTGCCTGGAATTGCCTGAAATTGCATTGCCTGAAATTGTTTTTCCTGGAGTTGCCTGAAATTGCCATGAATGTAATTGACTTGCCTTGAATTGCCTTGCCTGGAATTGCCTTGCCTGAAATTGCCTTGCATGGAATTTCCTTGCCTGGAATTGCCATACCTGAAATTTCCTGATATTGCCTTGTTTACAATTTCTGGTTTGTCTTGCCTGGAGTTTTTTTGCCTTGCCTTGCTTGGCCTGAAATTGCCTTGCCTTGCCTTGACTAGAATAATTGCCTTGCCTTATCTTGCCTGGAATTGCCTAGAATTGCCTTGCATGGAATTGCTTTGCCTGGAATTACCTGGAAATGCCTGTCCTACAATTGCCTGGAATTACCTTGCCTGGAATTGCGTTGCTTGTAATTACCTGAAATGGCCTTGCCTAAAATTGCCTTGCTTGGAATTGCCCAGAATTGACTTGACTGGAATTGCCTTGTCTGGAATTTCCTGGAATTGACTTGCCAAAATTTCCTTGCCTGGATTTGCCTGGATTTGCCTTGCCTGCAATTGCCTTGCCTGGAATTTCCTTGCCTGAAATTGCCTTATATTTCCTTTTTTAGAATTGCCTGGAATTGCCTTGCCTTGCCTGAAGTCTCCTTGAGTTGCCTTGTTTTGCCTTGCTTTGCCTGGAATTCCGTTGCCTTGCCTTGCCTGGAATTGCCGTGCCTGGAATTACCTTACCTAAAATCGCCTTTCATTTTCTTGCCTTGCCTGGAATTGCCAAGGCTGGAATTGTATGGAATTGCCTGGAATTGCTCTGACTTTTATTCCCTTGCGTTGCATTGCCTTGCCTGGAGTTGCCTTACTTGAAATTGTTTTGACAGAAATTGCCTTACCCGGAATTGTCTTGCCTGGAATTTCCTGGTATTGCCTTGAAATTCCTTGCCTGGAATTGCCTTGCCTGAAATAGCCTGGCCTGGAATTGCCTTGCCTAAAATTGCCTTCCCTGCAATTGCCTCGATTTGCCTTGTGTGGAATTGCCTTGCCTGGCGTTGCCTTTAATTGCTTTGCCTGGAGTTTCCTTTCCTGGAATTGCCTTGCAAGGAATTGCATGAAATTGCTTTGCCTGGAATTGCATTTCCTGGAATTTCCTGGAAGTGGCTTGCCTGGTATTGCCTTACATGGAATTGCCTTGCCTGGTGTTGCCTTGCCTAGTTTTGCCTTGCCTGAAATTTCCTTGCCTTGTGTGGAATTGCTGTGCCTGGAATTGCCTAGCTTGGAATTGTCTGGCCTTGCCTTTCCTTGCCTGTAATTGCCTGGCCTGAAATTTCCTTGCTTGAAATTGCCTTTCCTTGCTTTCCTTTGCCTGGAATTTTCTTTTTTTGAATTGCCTTGCCTGGAAGTGCCTGAAATTCTTTTGCCTGTTTCCTTGCCTGTAATTGCCTTTAATTGCCTTGACCGTAATTGCCTTGCCTGGAATTCCCTTTACTTGAATTGCTTCGCCTGGTATTGCCTTTCCTGAAATTGCCTGTAATTGCCTTGCCTAAAATTGCCATGTCTGGTATTGCCTGGAATTACCTTGCCTCGACTTCCTTGCCAGGAATTGCCTGAAATTGCATTGGCAGGATTTGCCTTGCCTGGAATTGCGTGGAATTGTCTTGCCTAGTTTTGCCTTGCCTGGAATAGCCAGAAATTGCCTTGTGTGAAATTCCCTTGCCTGAAATTGCCTTGCCTTGAATTGCCTTGTTTTTAATTCACTGGTGTTGCCTTGTCTGGAATTGTTAGCTTGGAATTGCCTGGAATTGCCTCGCCTAAAATTGCCTTGCCTTGTATTGTCTGTAATTGCCTTGCCTAAAATTGCCTTCCCTGGATTAGCATAAAAGTTTTTGGCCTAGAATTGCCTGGAATTCTCTTGTCTGGAATTAACTGGAATTGCCTTGCCTGAAATTGCCTTAAATGGAATTTCCTGGAGTTGCCTTACTTTGAATTGCCTTGCTTGGAATTGCCTAAAATTGCCTTGCCTAAAACTGCCTTGACAGGAATTGCATTTCCTGAAATTGCCTTGTCTGAAATTGCCTTTTTTTGGAATTGCCTGAAACTGCCTTGCCTGAAATTGCCATATCTGGAATTTCCTGGAATTCCCTTGCCTGAAATTGTCTTGCCTGGAAATGCCTTGCCTGAAATTGTGATGGCAGGAATTGCCTTGAATGTAATTGCGTGGAATTCCCTCACCTCGAATTGCCTTGGCTGGAATTGCTGGTGGTTTTTTGCCTGAAATTGCCTTGCCTGGAATTGACTGGAATTGCCTTGGCTGCAATTGCCTTGCCTGGAGTTGCCTGGAATTGCATTGCATAGAATTGCCTTGCCTGAAATTGCCTTGAATTGCCTTGCCTGAAATTGAATAGCCTGGAATTGCCTGGAGTTGCCTTGCCTAGAATTGCCTGAAAATGCCTTTCCTGGAATTGCCTTGCCTGGAATTGCCTTGCCTAAAATTGCCCTGCCTGCAATTGCCTGAAATTGCCTCTTTGGAAATGCCTTGCCTGATATTACCTTGCCTGGAACACCCTGAAATTGCTTAGCTTGGAATTTCCCTGCCAGGAATTGCCTTACCTGAAATTGCCTTGCCTGGAATTGACTGGAATTGCCTTGCCTGAAATTGCCTTGACTGCAATTTCCTGAAATAGCCTTGTCCGGAATTGCCGTTTATTTTCTTGCCTTGCACGGAATTGAGTTGTCTGATATTGCCTTGCCTGGAATTGACTGAAATTGCATTGCCTGGAATTGCCTTGTCTGGAATTTTGTTACCTGGAACTGCCTTGTTTGTATTTGCCATGTCTGGAATTACCTGGATTTCCCATGACTGTAATTGCCATGCCTTCAATTGCCTTGCCTAGAATTGCCTTGCCAGGAATTGTCTAAAATTTTTGTTGGCAGACATTGCCTTGCCTGGAATTTCGTGGCATTGCCTCGCCTGGTTGTTGCCTTGCATGAAATCTCCTTGAATTGTCTTACGTGGAATTTCCTTGCCTGGAATTGCCTTGTGTTTAATTGCGTTGTTTGGAATTCCCTGGGGATGCCTTGTCTGAAATTGCTTTGCTTGGTATTGCTTGGAATTGCCTCGCCTAAAATTGACTTGCCTGGAATTGGCTGGAATTGTCTTGCCTAAAATTGTGTTCCCTGGATTAGCATAAATTTTTTTTTTTGCCTAAAGTTGCCTGGAATTCTCTTGCCTGGATTTGACTGGAATTTTTTTGCCTGAAATTCTCTTGCCTGGAATTGCCATGCTTGGAATTGCCTGAAATTGTTTTGCCTAAAATTGCCTTGCCAGAAATTGCCTTTCCTGGAATTGTTTGAAATTGCCTTGTCTGAAATTGTCTTGTCTAAAATTGACTTTCCTAAAATTGCCCAAAATTTCCTTGCCTGGAATTGCCATATCTGGTATTGTCTGGTATACCCTTGTCTGGAATTATCTTGCCTTAAAATGCCATGTCTGAAATTACCTGAAATTGCAATGACAGAAATTGCCTTCCCTGGAATTTCCTCGCCTCGAATTGCCTTGGCTAAAATTGCCTGGCGTTTTTTTTTGCCTGGAATTGCCTTGCATAAAATTTCCTGGAATTGCCTTGCCTGGTATTGATTTGCATGGAATTGCCTGAAATTGCCTTGAGTCAAATTGCCTTGCCTTGCTTTGCCTGGAATAAGTGCCTTACCTGGAATAATTGCTTTGCCTGAAATTGCCTTTATTAAAATTGACTAAAATAACCTTGCCTGGAATTGCCTTGAATTGCCTTGCCTGAAATTGCCTAAGAATGCCTCCCCAGGAATAGTTTTACATGAAATTGCCTCACTTGAAATTGCCTGGAATTGCCTTGCCTGGAATTGCCCTGTCTGGGATGTCCTGGAATTGCTTTGCGTGGAATAGCCTGGCCTGAAATTGCCTGAAATTGTCGTGCAAGAAATTGCCTTGCCCGGAATTGCCTGGATTTGCTTTGCATGGAATTGCCTTGCCCGGAATTGCCTTTTCTTGCTTTTCGTTAACGGAAATTTTCTTGCCTGAGATTGCCTTGCCTGGAAATGCCTGGAATTCCTTTGCCTAAAATTGCCTTGCCTGTAATTGCCTGTAATTGACTTGACTATAATTCTCTTGCCCTGAATTGCCTTGCCTGGAATTACCTTTTCTTGAATTGCTTCGTTGGGGATTGCCTTGCCTGGAATTTCATCCAATTGCATTGTCTGGAATTGCCTTTTCTGAAATAGCCTGAAATTGCCTTGACTGAAATTGCCATGTCTGAAATTGCCAGGAATTATTTTGCCTGGAATTGCCTTGCCTGATATTGCCTTGCCAGGAATTTTTTGAAATTGCGTTGGCAGGAATTGCCTTGCCTGGAATTGCGTGGAATTGCCTTGCCTGGTGTTTCCCTTCCTAGAAATGTCTTTAATTGCCTTGCATGGAATTTCCTTGCCTGGTATTTCCTTGCTTGGCATTTTCTGGGTTTGCGTTGCATGAAATTGCTTTGTTTGGAATCGCCTGGAGTTACCTCGCTTAAAATTGCTTTACCTGAAATTGTGTGGTGTTGCCTTGCCTAAAATTTTCTTCCCTGGATTAGGATGGATTTTTTTTTTTGGCCTAGAATTGCCTGAAATTTCTTTGCCTGGAATTGACTGGGATTTTCTTGCCTGAAATTGCCTTGCCTAGAATTGCTTGGAATTGCCTTGCCTGGAATTGCGTTGCTTTTATTTGCCTTGCCTAATATTGCCTTTCCAGGAATTGACTTTTCTGGAATTGCCTGAAGTTGCCTTGCCTGTAATTGCCTTTCCTGGAATTGCGTGGAATTGCCTTGCCATGTGTGGCTTAGTATAACCTTCACTGAAATTGCCTAAAATTGCCTTGCCTGAAATTGTCTGGAAATGTCTTCCCAGGAATTGCCTTGCCTGGAATTTTTTTTATTGGAATTTTCAGGAATTGGCTTGTCTGGAATTGTTTTCCCTAGAATTGCCTAAATTTGCTCTTCCTGGAATTGACTTGCCTGGAATTGCCTGGAATTGCCTTGCCTAATATTGCCTTTGACTTGAGTTGACTTCCCTGGAGTTCCCTGGAATTTTAGCAATTGCCTTGCCTAAAATTGCTTTGCCTAAAATTGCCCTGCCTTGCCTTGAATTTCCTGAAATTGCCTGGGCTGAAATTGACTTGCCTGGAATTGCCTTTCCTTCCCTTGCATTGTCTGAAATTTTCTTGCCTAAATTTGAATTGCCTGGAAGTGTCTGGAATAAACTTGTTCGGAATTGTCTTGCCTGGAATTGTCTGTAATTGCCTTGACTGTAATTGTCTTGCCTAGACTTGCCTTGCATGGACTTGCCTTGTCTGAAATTTCCTGGTCTCGAATTGCCTTGCCTTGGCTTGTATTGCCTGTAATTGCCTGGCCTGAAATTGCCTTGCCTTGCCTGGAATAATTATCTTACCTAGCCTTGCCTGAAATAATTGCCTTGCCTGGAATTGCCTTGATTGGAATTGCCTGGAATTACCTTGCCTGGAATTGCCTAGAGTTGCCTTTCCTGGAATTGCCTTGCCTGAAATTGCCTGGAAATGCCTTGCCTGGAATTGCCTGGAATTTCCTTGCCTTTAATTGCCTTTCCTGGAGTTTCTTGGAATTGCATTGCCAGAAAATGCCTTGCCTGAAATTGCCTTTAATTGCCTAGTCTGAAATTGCGTTGCCTGGAATCACCTAAAGTTGCCTTGCATGTAATTGCCTTGCCTGAAAATTCCTGAAATTGCCTTGTTTAAAATTTGCTTGCTTGGAATTGCCTCGAATTGCCTTGCCTAAAATTCCCTTGCCTGGACTTGCCTGGATTTGCCATGCCTGGAATTTCCTTGCCTGGAATGGCCGAAAATTGCCTTGCCTAAAATTGCCTTTTCTGGAATTGTCTTGCCTAAAATTTACTTGTCTGGAATTGCCTGAAATTGCCTTGCCTGGATTTTCCTTGCCTGTAATTGCCCTGCCTTTAATTGCCTTGACTGGAATTGACTTGCCCAGCCTTGCCTTGCCTGGAGGTGTCCTGTCTGGAATTGCCTGGCCTGGAATTTTTTTGCCTATACTTTCCTTGCCTGTAATTGCCTGGCCTGAAATTGCCTTACCTGGAATTGTCTTTCCTTGCTTTACCTTGCCTAATATTGTCTTGCCTGGAATTGCCTAGCCTGGAATTTCCATGCCTGGAATTGCATAGAATTTTTTGTAATTATTTTGACTGTAATTGCCTCTCCTTGAATTCCCTCACCTGGAATTGCCTTGCCTGGAATTGCCTTTCCTTTCCTTGACTTTTCTTGCCTGGAATAATTGCCTTACCTAGCCTTGCCTGAAATTACGTTATTGGAATTGCCTGAATTGCCTTACCTGGAATTGCCTGGAGTTTCCTTGCCTGGAATTTCCTTGCCTGAAATTGCCTGTAATTTCCTTGCCTGTAATTGCCTTGCCTAGAATTGCCTGAAGTTACCTTGCCTGAAATTATCTGGAAATTCCTTACCTGGAATTGCCTTGCCTGAAATTGCCTTTACTGCAATTGACTAGTTTAGCATTGCCTTGCCTAAAATTGCTTTGCCTGAAGTTGACTGGCCTGGAATTGCCTTTCCTTGCATGGAATTGCCTGGCCTGAAATTCCCTTGTGTGGAATTGCCTTTCCTTGCCTTCACTTGCCTGGAACTGTCTTGTTTAAAATTGCCTAGCTTGAAATTGTCTGGAATTTTCTTGCCTGGAATTGCGTTGCCTGGAATTTTTTTTAATTGCCTTGACAGTAATTGCCTTTCTTGGAATTACCTTTCCTGGAATTGCCTTGCCTGGTCTTGCTTTGCCTGGAATAATTGCCTTACCTTGATTTGCCTGGAATAAGTGCCATGCCTGGAATTGCATTTATTGGAGTTGACTGAGCTTACCTTGCCTGGAATTTCCTGGAGTTGACTTCCCTGGAGTTGCCTTGCCTGAAATTGTCTTGCCTGGAATTGCTGAAAATAATGTTGCCTGGAATTGACTGGAATTGCCTTGCTTGACATTGCCTGAAAATGCTTCCCCAGAAATTGCCTTGCCTAAAATTGCCTTGCTTGGAATTGCCTGTAAGTGCATTGCCAGAAATTGTGTTGCCTGGAATTGCCTGGAATTGCTTTGCTTGGATTTGTCTTACCTGGAATTGCCTGGAATTGTCGTGCCAGGAATTGCATTGCCTGGAATTGCCTGGATTTGCCTTGCATGAAATTGCCTGGCTTGTTATTGCTTTGCCTTGCCTTGCTTTGCCTAGAATAAGTGCCTTGCCCTGCCTTGCCTGGATAATTGCCTTGCCTGGGATTGCCTATATTGGAATTGACTAAAATTGCCTTTCTGGAATTACTGGAATTGCCTTGCCAAGAATTACCTTGCCTAGAATATCCTGGAATTGCCTTGCCTGGATTTCCTTGCTGGAACAGCTTAGAATAATCTTGCCTGGAGTTGTCTGAAATTGCCTTGGCTAAAATTTTCTGGAAATGCCTCCCCACAAATTGCCTTACCTGGAATTGCTTTGCTTGGAATTGCCTGAAATTGTATTGCCTGGAACTGCCTGAAATTGCTCTGTCTGGAATTGCCTTGCCTGGTATTTCCTGGATTTGTCATGCCAGGAATTGCCTTGCCTGGTATTTCCTGGATTTGTCGTGCCAGGAATTGCCTTGCCTGGAATTGCCTGGATTTGCCTTGCCTGGAATTGTCTTGCCTGGAATTGTTCTTTCTGTAATTGCTTTTCCTGAAAATGCCTTTATGGAAATTGCCTTGCCTAACCTTGGCTTGCCTAAAATTGCCTTGTCTGGAATTCCCTGGCATGAAATTGCTTTGCCTTTCCAGAAATTGCCTTGCCTGGAATTGCCTCGAATTACCTTACCTGGAATTGTCTTGCCTTGAAATTCCTGAAATTGCCTTGCCTGGAATTTCTTTGACTGTAATTGAGTGGAATTGCCTTGCCTGGAATTGCCTTGCATGGAATGGCCTGGAATTGCTTTGCCTGGAATTGCCTGGAATTGCTTTGCCTTGTATTGCCTTACCTCAAATTGTTTTGCCTGGAGTTGCCTTGCCTGGAATTGCATTGACTGGAATTGCCTTGCCTAGACTTCCCTTTCCTGGAATTGCCTTGCCGAAAATTCCCTGTGCTGGAATTGCCTTGCCTTTTTATGCCTTGCCTTGCCTGGTATTGCCTGGCCTGAAATTGCCTTGCCTGGAATCGCCTTTCCTTGCCTTGCCTTGCATGAAATTGTCTTGCCTGGAATTGACTTGCCTGGAAGTGTCTAAGGTTACCTTGCCAGTAATTTCCTTGCATGGAATTTTCTGTAAGTGCCTTGAGTGTAATTGCCTTGCCTAGACTTGCCTTGCCTGGAATAGCCTTGCCTAAAATTTTCTGGCCTGGAATTTCCTTGCCTTGGCTTGCATTGCCTGGAATTGACTGGAATAAAATTGCCTTGTTTTGCCTTTCCCTGACTGGAATAATTGTCTTACCTTGCCTTACCTGGAATAATTGCCTTGCCTGGAATTGCCTTGATTGGAATTGCCTGAAATTGCCTTGCCTGAAATTGCCTAAAGTTGCCTTGCCTGGAATTGCCCTAAATGAAATTGCCGGGAAATGCCTTGCCTGGAATTTTCTTGCCTGCAATTGCTTGGAATTGACTTTCCTGGAACTTCCTGGAATTGACTTGCCTGGAATTTCCTGGAATTGCCTTGACTGGAATCACCTGGAGTTGCCTTGCCTGGATTTGCCTTGTTGGAATTACCTGAAGTTTCCTTGCCTAAAATTGCCTTGCCTGGATTTGCCTGGAACTGCCTTGCCTGAAATTGCCTTGCCTGGAATTTTTTGAATTTGCAGTGCCTGGAATTTTCTTGCCTGGAATGGCCTGAAATTGCCTTGCCTGGAATTGCCTTTCCTGAAATTGCCTGGGATTGCCTTTTCTGGATTTGAATTTTTTGGAATTGCTTAAAATTTCCTTGCAGGGAATTGCCTTGCCTGGAATTGCCTCTCCTGAAATTGCCTTGACTGGAATTGCCTTGCCTGTAATTGCCCTGCCTGTAATTCCTTGACTGGAATTGTCATGCCTAACTTTGCCGTGCCTAGAATTGCCCTGTCTTTTATTGCCAAGCCTGGAATTTTCTTGCCTAGCATTGCTTTGGCTGTAATTCCCTGGCTTGGAATTGCCTTTTCTTTCTTTACCTTACCTGGAATTTTCTTGCATGGAATTGCCTAGCCTGGAATTGACTTGCCTGGAATTAACTTGCCTGAAATGGCATTCAATTGTCTGTAATTACCTTGAATGTAATTGCCTCATCTTGAATTCCCTTGCCTGGAATTGCCTGAAATTGCATTGCCTGAAATTGCCTTGCCTGGATTTGCATGTAATTGCTTTGCCTGGAACTTCCTTGCCTGAAATTGCCTGGAATTGTCATACCAGGAATTGCCTTTCCTGGAATTGCTTGGATTTGCCTTGCTTAGAACTGCCTTGCCTGGTATTATGATGCTGGAAATTGCATTGCCTTGCCTTGCTTTGCTTGGAATTAGTGCCTTACCTTGCCTTGCCTGGAATAATTGCCTTGCCTGAAATTTTATTAATTTGAATGGCCTGAAATTGCCTTTCCTTGCTTTGAATTTTCTGGAATTGTCTTGCCTGGAATTGGCTTGCCTGGGAGGGCTTGGAATTACCTTGACTGGAATTGCCTGTAATTGCCTTTAATTGCCTTGACTGTAATTGCCTTGCCTAGACTTGCCTTGCCTGGAATTCTCTGGCCTGAAATCGCCTTGCCTTGGCTTTTGTTTCATGGAATTGCCTGGCCTGAAATTGCATTGCCTTCCCTTTCCTTGCCTGACATAATTGCCTTAACTTGCCTTTCCTGAAATAATTGCCTTGCCTGGAAATGCTTAGAATTGTTTTGATTGGAATTACCTTGCCTGAAATTGCCTGAAACTGCCTTGCATCAAATTGCCCGGAATTGCTTTGCATGGAATTGCCTTGCCTGGATTTGCTTGGAGTTCCATTGCCAGTAAATGCCTTTCCTGAAAATGCCTAAAATTGTCTTGCCTGGAATTGCCTTGCATAGAATTGCCTTAATCGACTTGCCTAGCCTTGCTTTGCCTGGAGTTGCCAAGCCTAAAATTACCTGGTCTGAAATTTTCTTGCCAAGCCTTTCCTTTCCCGTATTTACCTGACCTGAAATATCTTTGCCTGGAATTACCTTTCCTTGCTTTACCTTGCCTGGAATTGTCTTGCCTGAAATTTCCTAGCCTTGAATTACCCAGAATTGACTTGCCTAGAATTGCATTTACTGGAAGTGCCTGGAATTGTCTGTAATTGCCTTGACTGTAATTGCCTCCCCTTGAATTACCTTGCCTTGAATTGCATTATTTTGCCTTGCATTCCTGGAATTGCCTTGCGTTTTTTTGACGTTCCTTGCGTGAAATAATTGCTTTATTTTGCCTTGCCTGGAATTGCCTTTATTGGAATTGCCTGAAATTGCCTTGCCTGAAATTTCATGGAGTTGCCTTCCCTGGAATTGCCTTTTCTGAAATTGTTTTGTCTGGAATTGCCTTGCCTGGAATTGCTTAGAATTGCATTGCCTGAAACTCTGTGGAATTGCCTTGCCTGAAACTCTGTGGAATTGCCTTTCCTGAAATTGCCTGGAAATGCCTGCCTGGAACTGTTTTACCTGGAATTACCTGGAATTTTCTTTCGTGGAATTGCCTGTAATTGTGTTGCCTGGAATTGCCTGAAATTGCCTTGCCTGGATTTTCTTTGACTGCAATAGCCTGGAATTGCTTGTCTGGTATTTCTTAGCCTGGAATTGCCTGGAATAGCCTTGCCTGGAATTGCCTTTCTTGGAATTGCCTTGCATAAAATTGCCTGGAATTGCATTTAATTGCTTTTCCTGGAATTGCCCTTCCTGGAATAGCCTGGAATTGTCTTGCCTGAAATTGCCTGGAATTGCTTTGCATAGAATTACCTGTAATTGTTTTGCCTGGAATTGACTTGCCTAGCCTTGCCTTGCCTGAAATTGCCTTGCCTGAAATGTTCTGGCCTGGAATTGTCTTGCGTGACTTGCCTGGAATTGCCTGACCTGAAATTGCCTTGCCTGGAATTGCCTTTTCTTGCCTGGCCTGGCCTTGAATATTCTTGATTAAAATTAACTAGCCTGGAATTGTTTTATGTGGAATTATCTTGACTGGAATTGCCTGGAATTGCCTTGACTGTAATTGCCTTATCTTGTATTGCTTTACCTGGAATTTTTTGGAATTGTCTTGTTTGGCTTTGCCTTGTTTAAACTTGCTTAGAATAAACATGCCTGGAATTGCCTTGCCTGAAATTGCCTGGAAAAGCCTTCCCAGGAATCGCCTTGCCTGGAATTGCCTTGGTTGGAATTGCCTGGAATTATCATGCCAGGAATTATCTTGCCTGGAATTTCCCTTTCTGAAATTGCTTTTCATGGAATTACCTTTTCTGGAATTGTCTTTCCTAGCGTTGCCTTGCCTGAAATTGCCTTGCCCGGGATTCCCTGGTCTTGAATTTTCTTGTTTTGACTCGAGTTGCCTGGCCTGAAATTGTCATGCCTGGAATTGCCTTGACTGTAATTGCCTCGAATTATTCTGCCTGGAATTGTCTTGCCTGCAAATGCCTGGAATTGCTTTGCCTGGAATTGCCGGGAATTGTGCCATGAATTGCCAACCCTGAATTGCCTGGAATTGCCTTGCCTGAAATTGCACTGCCTGGAATTGCTTTTCCTGGAATTGCCATTACTGTAATTGCCCTGCCTAGCCTTGCCTTGCCTGACATTGCCTTGGCAGGAATTCCCTGGCCAGAAATTGCGTTGTCTTGTTTGGAATTGCCTGGCCTGAAATTGCCTTGCCTGGTCTGCCTTGACTGTAATTGCCTCGAATTGCCCTGCCTGGAATTGCCTTGCCTGCAATTGCCTGGAATTGCTTTACCTGCAATTGCCTTGCCTAAAATTGCCTGGAGTTGCCTTGCCTGGAATTGCCTTGCCTGAAATTACCTGGAATTGCTTGCCTGTAATTGATTTCCCTGGAATTGCTTAGAATTGCCTTGCCTGGAATTGCCTGGAATAGCCTTGCCTGGAATTGCCTGGAATTGTATTCCCTGGAATTGCCTTGCCTGTATTCACTGGAATTTCTTTGCATGAAATTGCCCTGCCTGGAATAGCCCTGAATTTTTGTGCCTGGAATTGCCTTGCCTGGAATTGCCTGGAATTGCCTAAAATTGCCTTGCCTGAAATTGTTTTGCCTGAAATTGCCTGGCCTGGAATTGCCTTTTCTTCCCTTCTTTTGCCTGGAATTGCCTGGACTGAAATTGCCTTGCCTGGAATTGCTTTTACTTTTCTTGCCTTGCCCGAAATTAAGTATCCTGAAATTGCCTGGAATTGTTTTGTATGGAATTGCCTTGCGTGGAATTGCCTTGCTTTGCCTGGAATAATTGCCTTACCTTGCCTTGCCAGAAATAATTGCCTTGTTTGGAATTGCCTTTATTGGAATTGACTGAAATTTCCTTGCCTGGAATTTCCTGGAGTTGCCTTGCCTGTAATTGCCTTGCCTGGTATTGCCTTGCCTGGAATTGCTTAAAATAACCTTGTCTGGAATTGCCTGGAATTGCCTTGCTTGAAATTGCATGGAAATGCCTCCCCAGGAATTTCCTTGCCTGGAATTGCCTTGCTTGGAATTGCATGAAATTGCCCTGCCTGGAATTGCCTGGAAGTGTGCCAGGAATTGTTTTGCCTGGAATTGCCTGCATTTGCCTTTCCTGGAATTGCCTTGCGTGGAATTTCCCTGCATAGAATTGCTTTTCCTGGAATTGCCTTTACTGAAATTTCCTTGCCTAGCCTTGGCTTGCCTGAAATTGCCTTGCCTGGAATTCTCTGGCATGGAACTGCCTTGCCTTGCCTGAAAATGCCTGGCCTGAAATTGCCTCGACTGGAATTGCCTTGCCTGTTATTGTCTCGAATAGCCTTGCCTGGAATTGCCTTTCCTAGTATTGCCTGAAATTCTTTTGCCTGGAACTGTCTTTAATTGCCTTGCCTTGAATTGCGTTGCCTGGAATTGCCTTCTTGGGAGTCACCTGGAGTTGCCTTGCCTGGAATTTCCTGAAATTGTTTTGCCTAAAATTGCTTTGCTTGGAATTTTCTGGAATTCCCTTGCCTGAAATATCCTTGCCTGGACTTCCATGAATTCGCCATTTCTGGAATTTCTTTTTCCTGGAATGGTCTGGAATTGCCATGCCTTGGATTGCCTTTTCTGGAATTGCTTGGAATTGCATTGCCTGGATTTGACTTGTCTGAAATTGCCTGGAATTGCCTTGCCTGGAATTGCTTTGCCTAAAATTGCTTTTTGTGGAATTGCCTTTACTGGAATTGCCTTGCCTAGCCTTACCTTGCCTGAAATTGCCTCGTCTGAAATTCCCTGGCCTGGAATTGTTTTGCCTTTACTGAAAATGCCTGGCTTGAAATTGCCTTTCCTGGGATTGCCTTGCCTGTAATTGCCTCGAAATGCCTTGCCTGGAATTGCCTTGCCTAGAATAGACTGTAATTCCCTTGCCTGAAATTGATTTTAATTGCCTTGCTTGGAATTGCCGTGTCTGGAATTTCCTTTCCTGGAATCACTTGGAGTTGCTTTGCCTGTAGTTGCCTTGCCTTGAATTCCCTGAAATTGCTTTGCCTAAAACTGCCTTGCCTGGAATTGCCTGGAATTGCCTTGCCTGGACCTTCGTGAAGTTGCCATGCCTGGAGTTATTTTGCCTGGAATGACCGGGAATTGCCTTTCCTGGGATTGCATTTCCTGGAAGTGCTTAAAATTGCCTTGCCTGGATTTGACTTCCCTGGAATTGCCTTGCCTGAAATTACGTTGACTGGACTTGAGGTGACTAGCATTGCCTTGCCTGAAGTTGCCCTTCCTGGAATTCCCTTGCCTGGAATTCCCTGTATTTGCCTTGCCTGAAATTTCCTTGCTTTCCCTGAAATTGCCTTGCCTTTTTTTGGCTTTCCTTGCCTGGAATAATTGCCTTACGTTTTCTTGCCTGGAATTGCCTTTATTGGAATGGCCTGAAATTGCCTTACCTGAAATTGCCTGGAATTGCTTTGCCTGTAATTGGTTTCCCTGGAATTGCTTAGAATTGCCTTCCCTGCAATTGCCTGGAATTGCCTTGCCTTGAATTGCCTTTACTGGAATTGACTTGCCTAGTCTTGCTTTGCCTGAAATTGCCTTGCCTTGCCTTGTTGTGCCTGAAATTGCCTGGACTGAAATTGCCTTGCCTGGAATTGCTTTGCCTGTAATTGGTTTCCCTGGAATTGCTTAGAATTGCCTTCCCTGCAATTGCCTGGAATTGCCTTGCCTTGAATTGCCTTTACTGGAATTGACTTGCCTAGTCTTGCTTTGCCTGAAATTGCCTTGCCTTGCCTTGTTGTGCCTGAAATTGCCTGGACTGAAATTGCCTTGCCTGGAATTGCTTTTACTTGTCTTTCTTTGCCTGTAATTGCCTTGCTTGTAATTAACTAGCCTGAAATTGCCTGGAATTGCCTTGCGTGGAATTGCCTTACCTGTAATTTCCCTGACTGTAATTGCCTTGACTGTAATTGACTTGCCTTGAATTGCCTTGCCTGGAATTTTTTTCTTTGCCTTGAATACTTGCCTTTCCTTGCCTTGCCAGGAATAATTGCCTTGCCTGGAATTGCCTTTACTGGAATGAAATAAATTTTTTTTGCCTGAAATTTCCTGGAGTTGCCTTTCCTGAAATTGCCTTGCCTCATATTTCCTTGCCTGAAATTGCCTTGCCAGTAATTGCTTAGAATAAACTTGCCTGAAATTGCCTTGAATTGCTTTGCCTGAAATTGCTTAGAATAAACTTGCCTGGAATTAACTGGAATTGCCTTGCCTAAAATTGCCTGAAAATGCATCCCCAGAAATTGCCTTGCCTTGAATTGCCTTGCTTGGAATTGCCTTGCCTGAAATTGCCTGGAATTGCCTTTCCTGGAATTGCCTGGAATTGCTTTTCCTGAAATTGTCTTGCCTGGAATTGCCTGGAATTGTTCCAGGAATTGCCTTGCCTTGAATTTCCCTGCCTGAAATTGCTTTTTCTGGAATTGCCTTGCCTAGCCTTGCCTTGCCTAGCCTTGCCTTGCCTGAAATTGCTTTGAATGAAATTCTCTGGCCGAAAATTGCCTTGCCTGGAATTGCTTTGCCTAGAATTGCCTGGAATTCCCTCGCTTGAAATTTCCTTTAATTTCCTTTCCTGGAATTGCCTGGAATTGTCGTGCCAGGAATTGTCTTGCCTGGAATTGCCTGTATTTGCCTTGCCTAGAATTGCTTTGCCTGGAATTGCCATGGCTGGAATTGCTTTGTTTGGAATTGCCTTTACTGGAATTGCCTTGCCTAGCCTTGACTTTTCTGAAATTTCCTTCCCTTGAATTTTCTGGCCTAGAATTGCCTTGCTTTGCCTGGAATTGCCTGTCCCAAAATTGCGTTGCCTGGAATTACCTTGCCTGCAATTGCCTCTAATTGCCTTGTCTAGAATTTCCTGGAATTACCTTGTCTGGAATTGCCTTGTGTGGTATTGCCTTACGTGAAATTGTTTTGTGTGGTGTTGCGTTCCCTGGAATTGCCTTGACTGGAATTTTTTTGCCTTGAACATTCCTTGCCTAGAATTTTTTTTTGCCTTGCCTTGCCTTGGTGGAATTTTCTTGCCTGAAATTGGCTTGTCTTTAAGTGCCTGGAATTACATTGCCTGGAATTGCATGGAATTGTCGTGTCATTAATTGCCTTGCCTGTAATTGCCTGGATTTTTTTTGCCTGGAATTGCCTTGCCTATAATTGCCTCGAATTGCCTTGCCTGGAATTACCTTGCCTAGAATTGTCTAAAATTTCCTTGCCTGTTATTCCCTTGCATGGATTTGCCTGGAATTGCCTTGCCTAAAATTTCCTTTCCTGGAACTGCCTGGATTTGCCTTGCGTGGTATTGCCTTATTTGGAATTGTTTTGCCTGGAGTTGCCTTGCCTGAAATTGCCTTGACTGGAAATGTTTTGCCTAGATTTCCCTTGCCTGGAATTGCCTGGCCTGAAATTTTCTTGCCTGGAATTTCCTTTTCTTTTGTTGCTTTGCCTGGAATTATCTTGCCTGAAATTGGCTTGCCTGGAAGTGCCTGGAATTGCCTTGACTGTAATTGCCTTGCCTTGAATTGCCTTTATTGAAATTGACTAAAATTGCTTCGAATGAAATTGCCTGGAGTTGCCTTGCCTTGAATTGTCTTCCCTGAAATTGCCTGGAATTGCCTTGCCTGTAATTGATTTCCCTAGAATTGCTTTGAATTGCCTTGCCGGGTGTTTCCTGAAACTGCCTTGCCTGAAATTGCCTGAAAATGCCTTACTTACTATTGCCGTGCCTGGAATTGCCTTGGCTGGAATTGCCTGAAATTGCATTGCGTCGAATTGCCTTACCTGGAGTTTCCTGGAATTTTCTGTAATTGCCTTGAATGTAATTGCCTTGCCATGAATTGCCTTGCCATGAATTGCCTTGCCTAGAATTGCCTTTCTTTGCCTGGAATAATTGCCTTACCTTGCCTTGCCAGAAATAATTGCCTTGTGTGAAATTGCCTTTATTGGAATTGACTTAAATTGCCTTGCCTGAAGTTGCCTGGATTTGCCTTGCCTGAAATTGCCTTGCCTGGAATTGCCTTGCCTGGAATTGCTTAAAATAACCTTACTTGGCATTTCCTGGAATTACCTTGCCTGAAATTGCCTGGAAATGCCTCCCCAGGGATTGCCTTGCCTGAAATTACCTTACTTTAAATTGCCTGAAATTGCCTTTCTTGGAATTGCCTAAAATTACCTCGCCTGAAATCGCCTTGCCTGGAATTGTCTGGAATTTCCTTACATAAAATTGTCTTGCCTGAAATTGCCTGGAATTGTCATGCCCAAAATTGCCTTGCCTGGAATTGCCTGGATTTGCCTAGACTGGAATTGCCTTATCTGGAATTGCCCTGCCT
The DNA here is from genome assembly GCF_049354715.1 of Callithrix jacchus. Lineage (NCBI taxonomy): Eukaryota > Metazoa > Chordata > Mammalia > Primates > Cebidae > Callithrix > Callithrix jacchus. The sequence continues at coordinate 36,934,074 of NC_133511.1, read as the reverse complement.
GGAATTGCTTTTCCTGGAATTGCCTTGCCTAGCCTTGCCTTGCCTAGAATTGCCTTGCCTTGCTGGGAATTGCACAGCCTGAAGTTTCCTTGCCTGGAATTGTCTTGCCTGAAATTGCCTTGCCTAGAATTGCCTGGAATTGCCATGCCTGGAATTGTCTTGCCTGTAATTGCTTGGAATTGTCTTGCATTAAATTCCCTGGAATTGCCTTGCCTGAAATTGTCTTGCCTGGAATTGCTTGGAATTGAATTGTCTGGTATTGCCTTACGCGGAATTGTTTTGCCTGCAGTTGCCTTTTTTGAAATTGCCTTGCCTGGAATTGCATTGACTTGAAGTGCCTGGAATTACCTTGCCTGGATTTGTCTTTTCTGGAATTGCCTGTAATTGCCTTGCCTAGACTTGCTTGGATTTTCCATGTCTGGGTTTTGCCGTGCCTGGAATTTTCTTTTCTGGAATGGCCAGGAATTGCCTTGCCTTGCCTGGAATTACCTGACCTGAAATTTTCTTGTTTAGAATTGTCTTGCCTCTAATTTTTTCTAATTGCCTTTCCTGGAGTTTCCTTGCCTAGAATTGCCTGAAACTGCCTTGCCTGAAAGTGCCTGGAGTTTCCTTGCCTGGAATTTCCTTCATTGTAATTGCCTGGAATTGCATTGCCTGTAATTGATTTTCCTGGAATTGCTTAGAATTGCCTTGCCTGTTATTGCCTGGAACTGCCTTGCCTGAAATTTCCTAAAAATGCCTTACCTGGAATTGCTGTGCCTGGAATTGCCTAGAATTGCGTTGCCTGAAATTGCATTGCCTGTAATTGTTTGAAATTGCCTTGCCTGGTATTACCTAGCCTGGAATTGCCTGGAATAGCCTTGCCTGAAATTGCCTGGAATTGCCTTGCCTGAAATTGCCTGGAATTGCTTTGCATGGGATTGCTTTGCCTGGAATTGTCGTGCCTGAAATTGTCTTGCCTGGAATTGCCTTGCATGGAATTTCCTGGAATTGCCTTGCATGGAATTTCCTGGAATTGCCTTGCATGGAATTTCCTTGCCTTTAATTGCATTTGCTTAAAATGACTTGCTTAACCTTGCCTTGCCTGAAATTGTCTTGCCTGAAATTTTCTTTCCTGAAATTAACTAGCCTTGAATTGCCTGGAATTGCCTTGCGTGCAATTGCCTTTCCTGGAATTGCCTAAAGTAGCCTGGAATTGCCTTGACTGTAATTGCGTTGCCTTAAATTGCCTTGCATGGAATTGCCTTGCTTTGCCTGAAATAATTGCTTTACCTTGCCTTGCCAAGAATAATTGCCTTGCGTGGAATTGCATTTTTGGAATTGACGGAAATTGCCTTGCCCGGAATTGCCTGGAGTTGACTTGCCTGAAATTGCCTTGTCTGAAATTGCCTGAAATTACCTTGCCTGAAATTGTTTAGAATAACCTTACCTGGCATTGCCTGGAATTGCCTTGCCTGAAATTGCCTGAAAATGCCTCTACAGGTATTGCTTTGCCTGAAACTGCCTTGCTTGTAATTGCCTAAAATTAACTTGTCTGGAATTGCCTTGCCTGTAATTGCCTGGAATAGCTTTGCCTGGAATTGCCTTGTGTGCAATTGCCTGGAATTATCGTGCCAAATATTGCGTTTCCTCAAATTGCCTCGATTTGCCTTGAATGGAAACTGCCTTGCCTGGAATTTCCCTGCCTTGAATTGCTTTTCCTGGAATTGCCTTTACTGGAATTGCCTTGCCTAGCCTTGCCTAGCCTGAAATTGCCTTGCCTGAAATTCCCTGACCTGGAATTGCCTTGCCTTGCCTGGAATTGCCTGGCCTTAAATAGCCTTGCCTGGAATTGCCTTGCCTGGAATTGCCATGAATTGTCTTGCGTGGAATTGCCTTGCCTAAAATTTTCTATAATTGCTTTGCCTGGAATTGCCTTGCCTAAATTACCTTCAGTGGAATTGACTTGCCTTGCCTTGCGTGAAATTACCTTGCTTCAAATTGCCTGTCCTAGAATTGCCTTTTCTTGCCTTGCCTTGCCTGAAATTGCCTTTTCTTGCCTTGCCTTGCCTGAAATTAACTAGCCTGGAATTGCCTGGAATTGCAGTGCATGGAAATGCCTTGCCTGGAATTGCCTGTAATTGCCTTGACTATAATTGTCTTGCCTTGAATTGCCTTGCCTGGAATTGCCTTGCTTTGCCTGGAATAATTGCCTTACCTTGCCTTACCAGGAATAATTGCCCTTATTGGAATTGACTGAAATTGCCTTGCCTGTAATTGCCTTGCGTGGAATTGCCTTGCCTGGAATTGCTTAGAATAACCTTGCCTGGCATTGCCTGAAATTGCCTTGCCTGAAATTGCCTGGAAATGCCTCTCCATGTATTGCCTTGCCTGGAATTTTATTGCCTGGAATTGCCTTTCTTCGAATAATTGCCTTGCCTGAAATTGCTTGAAATTGACTTGACTTGAATTGCCTAAAATCGCCTTGCCTGAAGTCACCTAGAAATGCCTTTACTGGAATTTTTTTGTTTGCAATTGCCTGACATTGCCTTGCCTGGAATTGCCTGAAATTGCCTGGAGTTGCCTTGCCTGAAATTGCCTTGCCTGCAATTGTTTGCCTGGAATTGCCTTTACTGGAATTGACTTGCCTAGCCTTGCCTTGCCTCAAATTGCCTTGCCTGAAATTGTCTGACCTGAAATTGCCTTGCCTGGAATTGCCTTTTCTAGCCCTGTCTTGCATGGAATTGTCTTGCCTGAAATTAACTAGCCTGGAATTGCCTGGAATTTCCTTGCGAGAAATTGCCTTGCATGAAATTGCCTGGAATTGCCTTGACTGTAATTGCCTGGAATTGCCTTGAATTGCCTTGCCTGGAATTGCCTTGCTTTGCCTGGAATAATTACCTTATCTTGCCTTGCCTGGAATAGTTGCCTTGCCTAAAATTGCCTTTATTGAAATTGACTGAAGTTACCTTTCCTTAAATTGCCTTGTCTGGAATTGTCTCTAATTGCCTTGACTGTAATTGCTTCTCCTTGATTTTCCTTACCTGAAATTGCCTTGCCTGGATTTGCCTTGCCTTGCCTTATTTTGCCTGGAATTGCCTTTCCTTTCCTTCACTTTCCTTGCCTGAAATAATTGCCTTACCTTGTCTTGCCTAGAATTGCCTTATTGGAATTGCCTGGAATTTTCTTGCCTGGAAATGCCTGGAGTTGCATTGCTTGGAATTGCCTTGCCTGAAATTGCCTGGAAATGCTTTGCATGGAATTGCCTTACCTGGAATTGCCTTGCCTGAAATTGCCTTGCTTGGAATTGTCTGGAATTGCCTTGCCTGAAACTGCCTGAAATAGCCTTGTTTGATATTAACTAGCCTGAAATTTTCTGGAATAGTCTTGCCTGAAATTGCCTGGAATTGCCTTGCCTAGAATTGCCTTTCCTGTACTTGCCTGGAATTGCTTTGCCTGAAATTATCTGGCCTGGAATTGCCTGAAATTGACCTGCTTCTAATTGCCTTTACTGGGACTGACTTGTCTAGCCTTGCCTTGCCTTGCCTTGCCTTGCCTTGCCTGAAATTGCCTGGCCTGTAATTGCCTTTTTTTTGTTTGCCTTGCATGGAATTGTCTTGCCTAAAATTGCCTAGCCTGGAATTTTCTGGAATTGTTTTGTCTAGAATTGCCCTGCTTAGAATTGCCTGGAATTGCATTGCTTGGAATTGTCTTGCCTGGAAGTGCCAGGAATTACCATGCCTGAAAATGCCTTGCCTGTAATTGCCTGTATTGCCTTGACTGTAATTGCCTTGCCTAGACTTGCTTTGCCTGGAATTCTCTGACATGAAATTGCCTTGCCTTGGCTTGCCCTGCCTGGAATTACCTGGCCTGAAATTGCCTTGCCTTGACTTGCCTGGAATAATTTCTTTACCTTGCCTTCCCTGGAATAATTACCTTGCCTAAAATTGCTTGAAATTGACTTGATTGGAATTGCCTGAAATTGTCTTGCTTGAAATTTCCTGGAAATACCTTGCCTGGAATTTTCTTGCTTGCAATTGCCTATAATTGCCTTGCCTGAAATTGCCTGGAAGTGCCTTGCCTGGAATTGCATTGCCTGGAGTTGCTTGGAATTGCATTGCCAGAAAATGCCTTGCCTGGAATCACCTGCAGTTGCCTTACCTGGAATTTCCTTGCTTAAAATTTCTTGAAATTTCATTGCCTAAAATTGCCTTGCCTGAAATTGTCTTGCCAGAACTGACCTGGATTTGCTGTGCCTGGAATTTTCTTGCCTGGAATAGACTGGAATTGCCTTGCCTGAAATTGCCTTTCCTGGAATTGCCTAAAATTGCCTTGCCTGAATTCGACTTTCTTGGAATTCCCTTGCCTGGAATTGACTTGTTTAGACTTGCTTTGCCTGGAGTTGCCCTGCCTGAAATTGCCTGGCCTGGAATTTCCTTGCCTAGCCTTGCATTGCCTGTAATTTCCTGGCGTGAAATTGCCTTGCTGGGAATTGCCTTTCCTTGCTTTACCTTGCATGGAATTGTCTTGCCTAAAATTTCCTTGACTGGAATTGCCTGAAATTGTCTGTAATTGCCTTAAGTGTAATAGCCTTTCTTTGAATTCCCTTGCCTTTAATTACCTTGTGTGGAATTGCCATGCCTTGCCTTGCTTTGCCTGGAATGGCCTTTTCTTTCCTTGACTTTTCTTGCCTGAAATAACTGCCTTACCTTGCCTTGCCTAGAATTGCCTTTATTGAAATTGCCTATAATTGCCTTGTCTTGAATTGCCTGGAGTTGCCTTGCCTGGAATTTCCTTGCCTGAAATTGCCTGGAATTCTTTTGACCTTAATTCTCTTGCCTGAAATTGCTTAAAATTGTCTTCCCTAGAATTGCCTGGAACTGCTGTGCCTGAAGTTGCCTGGAAATGCAGTACCTGGAAGTGCCTTGCCTGGAATTTTCTGGAATTTCCTTGCCTTGTATTGCCTTGTTTGAATTGCCTTAAATTGCCTTGCCAGGAATTGCCTTGCTTGGAATTACCTGAAATTGCCTTGAATGGTATTACATAGCCTGGAATTGCCTGGAATAGGCTTGCCTGGAATTGCCTTGCCTGGAATTGCCTGGAATTGCCTTGCCTGAAATTGTCTGAAATTGTCGTGACTGGATTTGCCTTGCAAGGAATTGTTTTTCATAGAATTGCCTGGAATTGTCTTGCCTGGAATGGTTTTGTCTGGAATTGGCTTTACTGGAATTGACTTGCCTGGCATTGCCTGAAATTGCCTTGCCTGAAATTGCCTGGAAATGCCTCTCCATGTATTGCCTTGCCTGGAATTGCCTTGCCTGAAATTGCCTGGAAATGCCTTGCCTGGAATTTCCTTGCCTACAATTTCTTATAATTGCCTTGCCTAAAATTGCCTGGAAGTACCTTGCCTAGAATTGTGTTGCCTGTAGTTTCTTGGAACTGCATTGCCAGAAAATGCCTTGCCTGGAATTACCTTACCTGGAATTGCCTTGCCTGGAATCACCTGCAGCTGCCTTACCTGGAATTGCTTTGCTTGGAATTCCTGAAATTCCATTGCCTAAAATTGCCTTGCCTGGAATTGCCTAGAATTGCCTTGACTGAAATTGTCTTGCCTGGACTTACCTGGATTTGCCGTGTCTGGAATTTTCTTTCCTGGAATGGCCTGCAATTTTCTTACCTGGGATTGCCTTTCCTGGAATTGCCTAAAATTGCCTTGCCTGGATTTGGCTTTCCTGGAATTCTTGGAATTGCCTTGCCTGGAATTCCCTAGCTTGGAATTGCCTTGCCTGGAATTACCATGCCTGGAATTGACTTGTTTAGCCTTGCCTGCCTGCAGTTGCCTTGCTTGGAATTGCCTGACCTGGAATTTCCTTGCCTAGCCTTGCCTTGCCTGTAATTGCCTGGTGTGAAATTGCTAGCCTGGAATTGCCTTTTCTTGCTTTACCTTGCCTGGAATTGTCTTGCCTGAAATTGCCTTGCCTGGAATTGCCTTGAGTGGAATTGCCTAAAATTGTTTGTAATTGCCTTAACTGTCATTGCCTTTTTTTGAATTCTCTTGCCTGGAATTGCCTTGCGTGGAATTGCCTTGCCTTGCCTTGCTTTGCCGTGAATGGCCTTTCCTTTTTTTGACTTTCCTTGCCTCAAATAGTTGCCTTACCTTGCCTTGCATAGAATTGCCTTGCCTTGAATTGCCTGGAGTTGCCTTGCCTGAAATTTCGTTGCCCAAAATTACTTAGAATTGCTTACCCTAGAAGTGCCTGGAACTGCCGTGCCTGAAGTTGCCTGAAAATGCAGTGGCTGGATTTGCCTTGCCTGGATTTCACTTGCTTAACCTTGCCTTACCTGGAGTTCTTCTTCCTGGAATTTCCTTGCCTGGAATTATCTTGCCAGCCTTGCCTTGCCTGTAATTGTCTGGCCTGCAATTTCATTTATTGTAATTGCCTTTTCTTGCTCTTCCTTGCCTGGAATCATCTTGCCTGATATTGCCTAGCCTGGAATTGAGTTGCTTGGAATTGCCTTGCCTGGAATTGTTTTGGCTGGAATTGATTGGAATTGACTGTAATTTCCTTGACTGTAATTTCCTTCTATTGAATTCCCTTGCCTGAAATCGCCTTGCCTGGAATTTCCCGGAATCGCCTTTCCTGAAATTGCCCGGAATTGCCTTGCCTGGTATTCCCTAGCCTGGAATTGCCTGGAATATTTTTGCCTGGAATTAACTGGAATTGCCTTGCTTGTGATTACCTGGAATTGCTTTGCCTGAAATTGCCTTGCATGAAATTGCCTTGCCTGGAATTGCCTGGAATTGCCTTGGCTGAAATTGCCTTGCCTAAAATTTCCTGGAATTGCCTTCTGTGAAGTTGACTTGCCTTGAATTTCCTGGAATTTCCTTGCCTGGAATTGCCTTGCCTTGAATTGTCTGGAACTCTTTTGCCTGTTATTGACTTCCCTGGAATTGCCTGGAATTGCATTGCCTGGAATTCCCTTGCCTGGAATTGCCTTGCCTGTAATTGCCTGGCCTGAAATTGCCCTGCCTGGAATTTTCTTTCCTTGTTTTCCTTGCCTGGAATTGTCTTGTCTGAAATTGCATAGCCTACAATTGCCTGAAATTGCCATGCTTATAATTGCCTTACCTGGAATTGTTTTTAATTGCCTTCACTGTAATTGCCTCTCCTTGAAATCCCTTGCCAGGAATTGCCTTGCCTTGAATTGCTTTTACTGAAATTATCTTTTCTAGCCTTGGCTTGCCTAAAATTGCCTTGCATGGAATTACCTGGCCTAGAATTGTCTTGCCTTGCCTGGAATTGCCTTGCCAGTAATGGCCTCGAATTGCCTTGCCTAAAATTTCCTGGAATTGCCTTTCCTGGAATTGCCTTGTTTGAAATTGCCTGGAATTACCTTGCCTAGATTTGCCTTGCCTTGCCTTTTCTTTCCTGGAATTGCCTTGCCTGAAGTGCCTGAAATTGCTTTGCCTAAAATTGCTTTGCCTGGAATTGCCTGTAATTGCCTTGACTGTAATGGTCTTGCCTTGAATTGCCTTGCCTGGAATTGCCTTTCCTTGAATTGCATGGAATTGCCTTGTCTGGAATTGCCTTTTCTAAAATTGCCTGAAATTGCATTGCCTGAAAATGCCATGTCTGTAACTGAGTAAAATTACATTGCCAAAAATTGCCTTGCCTGGAATTGCCTTGCCAGGAATTGCCTAAAATTGCCTTGGCAGAAATTGCGTTGCCTGAAATTGCGTGGAATTGCCTTGCCAGGTGTTGCCTTGCCTGGAAAGGCCTGGAATTGCCTTGCGTGGAATTTCCTTGCCAGAAATTGCGTTGCCTAGAATTTTCTTGCTTGGTATTTTCTGGGGTTGCGTTGTCTGAAATTGCTTTCTTGGAATTGCCTCACCTAAAATTGCCTTTCCTGGAATTGTCTGGAATTGCCTTGCCTAAAATTTTCTTCCCTGGATTAGGATGAAATTATGTTGGCCTAGAATGGATTGAAATTCTTTTGCCTGGAATTGACTGGAATTGCCTATCCTGAAATTGCGTTGCCTGCAGTTATTTGGAATTGCCTTGCCTGGAATTTCCTGAAATTGACTTTCCTAATATTGCCTTGCCAGAAATTGACTTTCCTGGAATTGCCTGGAATTGCCTTTTCTGGAATTGCCTTGCCTGAAATTGTCATATTCAGAACTGCCTAAAATTCCGTTGCTTGGAATTGTCTTGCCTGGAAATGCCTAGCCTGAAGTTGCCTGAAATTGCGGTGGCAGAATTTGCCTTGCATGGAATTACGTGGAGTTACCGTGCCTCAAATTGCCTTGACTGAAATTGTCTGGAGTTTTTTTGCCTGGAATTGCCTTACTTGGAATTGCCTTGCCTGCAATTGACTAAAATTGTTTTTGCTGGAATTGCCTTGCCTGGAGTTGTCTGGAATTGCCTTGCATGGAATTCCCTTGCCTGAAATTGCCTCGAATTGCTTTGCCTGAAATTGACTAGCCTGGAATTGCCTTTCCTGGAATTGCCTGGAAATGCCTTGCCTGGAATTACCTGAAATTGTTTTTCGTGAAATTGCCTTACCTGGAATTTTCTGATATTGCCTTGTTTACAATTGCCTGGAATTTTCTTGCCTTGCCTTGCCTTGCCTTGCTTTACCTGGAATCGTCTTGTTTTGCCTTGCCTGGAATAGTTGACTTGCCTTAGCTTGTCTGGAATTGCCATGCCTGGATGTGCCTTGTCTGGAATTGCCTTGCATCGAATTGCCTTGCCTGGAATTATCTGGAAATACCTTACCTGGACTTTCCTGGAATTGCCTTGCCTTAAATTGTGTTGGTTGGTATTGCCTGAAATGGCCTTGCCTTGAATTGCACGGAAGTTTCTTGTCTGGAATTGCCTTGCCTGGATTTCCTGGAATTGCGTTGCCTAAAATTGCCTTGCTTGGAATCACGTGGAATTGCTTTGCGTGGACTTTCCTTGCCCGGAATTGTTTCACCTGGAATTGTCTTGCCTGGAATTCCCTGGAGTTGTTTTGCCTGGAATTGTCTTGCCTCCAATTGCCTTGCCTCGTATTGTCTTACCTTGATTTGCTTTGCCTGCAGTTGCCTTGCCTTGAATTGCCTTTACTGGAATTAGCTTGCCTAGTCATCCCTTGCCTGGAAGTTCCCTGCCTAAAATTCCCTGGCCTGGAATTGCTTTGCCTTGCCTTGCCTTGCCTGAAATTGCCTTGCCTGGAATTGCCTTTCCTTTCCTTGCCTTGCCTGGAATTGTGTCGCTTGGAATTGGCTTGCCTGGAATTGCCTGGAATTACCTTGCATGGAATTGCCTTGCCTGGAATTGCCTGGAATTACCTTGCATGGAATTGCCTTGACTGGAATTGCCTGGAATTGCCTTGACTGCAATTGCCTTGCCTAGACTTGCCTTTCCTGGAATTGCCTTACCTGGAATTCTCAGGTTTGGAAATGACTTGCCTTGGCTTGTCTTGCCTGGAATTGCCTGGCATGAAATTGCCTTGCCTTGCCTTGTCTGGAATAATTGACTTACCTTGTCTTGCCTGAAATAATTGCCTTGCCTGGAAATGCTTTGCCTGAAATTGTCTTGACTGGAATTGACTTGCCTAGCCTTGCTTTGCCTGGAGATGTTCTGCCTGAAAGTGCCTTGACTGTAATTGCTTTGCCTTTAATTGCCTTGTTTGGAATTACCTTTCCTTGCCTTGCTTTGCATGAAATAATTACCTTACCTTGCCTTGCCTAAAATAATTATTTTGCCTGGAATTGCCTTTATTGGAATTAACTAAAATTGCCTTTTCTTGAATTGCCTTCCCTGGAATTGCCTTGTCTGGAATTGCCTGAAATTGCCTACCCTGAAATTGCCTTGCCTTGTGTTTCTTAGAATAACCTAGCCTGGAATGACCTGAAATTGCCTTGTTTGAGATTTTTTGGAAATGCGTCCCCAGGAATTGTGTTTCCGGAAATTTCCTTTCTTGGAATTGTTTTGCCTGGAATTGCCTTGCTTGGTATTGCCTTAGCTGGAATTCTTTTGCCTGGAGTTGACTGGCCTGGAAATTGCCTGGAATTGTAGGGCAAGAAATTGCTTTGCCTGGAATTGCCTCATTTGCCTTGCTTAAAATTGTCTTGTCCGGAATTGCCCTGCCTGGAATTGCCTTGCCTTGCCTTGCCTTGCTTTGCCTAAGATAATTGCCTTACCTTGCCCTGCCTGAAATAACTGCTATGCCTGGAATTGCATTTATTGGAATTGACTAAATTGCCTTGCTTGGAATTGCCTGGAGTTGCCTTTTTAAAAATTGCCTTACCTGGAATTGCCTGGAATTGCCTTGCCTCGAATTGCCATGACTGGATTTGCTTAAAATAACGTTGTCTGGAATTGGCTGGAATTGCCTTGCCTGAAATTGACTGAAAATGCCTCCATAAAAATTGCTTTACTTGGAATTGCCTTGCTTGGAATTGCCTGAAATTGCATTGCCAGGAATTGCCTTGCCGGGAATTTCTTCGCCTGGAATTGCCTTTCCTGAAATTTCCTGGAATTGTCGTGCCAGGAATTGCCTTGCCTGGAATTGCCTGGAGTTGCTTTGCCTGCTATTCCCTTGCCTGAAATTGCCTTGCCGGGAATTTCTTCGCCTGGAATTGCCTTTCCTGAAATTACCTGGAATTGTCGTGCCAGGAATTGCCTTGCCTGGAATTGCCTGGAGTTGCTTTGCCTGCTATTTCCTTGCCTGAAATTGCCTTGCCTTGCCTTGCTTTGCCTGGAATAAGTGCCTTATCTTGACTTGCCTGGAATAATTGCCCATTCTGGGATTGCCTTTATTAGAATTGACTGAAATTGCCTTGCTGGAATTACTGGAGTTGCCTTTCCTGGAATTGCCTTGCCTAGAATTGCCAGGATTTGCCTTGCCTGGAATTTCCTTACTTGAATTTCTTAGAATAATCTTGCCTGAAGTTATCTGGAATTGCCTTGCCTGAAAGTGTCTGGAAATGCCTTCGCAGAAATTGCCTTGCCTGGAATTGCCTTGCTTGGAATTGCCTGATACTGCCTTGCCTGGGATTGTCGGGAATCGCCAAACCTGGAGTTCCCCGAATTTGCGTGCCAGAAATAGCATTGCCTGGAATTTTCTGAATTTGTCTTCCCTGGAATAGGCTTGCCTGGAATTGTCCCACCTGTAATTGCTTTTCCTGAAATTTCTTTTACTGGAATGGCCTTGCCTAGCCTTGGCTTGCCTGAAATTGCCTTGCCTGGAATTCTCTGGCCTGGAATTGCCTTGCCTTGCCTGGAATTGCCTGGCCTAAAATTGCCTTGCCTGTAATATCCTCGAATTGCCTTGTTTGGAATTGCCTTGCCTAGAATTGCCTGGAATTGCCTTGCCTGCAATTGCCTTGTCTGGAATTGCCTGGAATTGCCTTGCCTGGAATTGTCTTCTCTGCAATTTCCTGGAATTGCTTTGCCTGGTATTGCCTTACCTGCAATTGTTTTGCCTGGAATTGCCTTGCCTGGAATTGTCTTGACTGGAATTGCCTTACCTAGACTTTTCTTGCCTGAAATTGCCTTGCCTTGCCTTGCCTGGCCTAAAATTGCCTTGCCTGGAATTACCCTTCCTTGCCTTGCCTTGCATGAAATTGTCTTGCCTGGAAGTTCCTGGAATTACCTTGCCTGGAATTGCCTTGCATGGAATTGCCTGTAATTGCCTTGACTGTAATTGCTATGCCTAGACTTGCCTTGCCTGGAATCCTTTGGAGTTGCCTTGTCTGGAATTGCCTTGCCTGGAATATCCTGAAATTTCCTTGCCTAAAATTGCCTGGCCTGGAATTGCCTTTCTTGAAATTGCCTTGCCTGAGCTTGCCTGGATTTGCCTTGCCTAGAATTTTCCTGCCTTAAATGACCTGGAATTGCCTTGCCTCGAATTGCATTTCCTGAAATTGCCTTGCCTGAAATCGCCTTGCCTGGAATTGCCTTGCCTTGCCTTACTTTGCCTGGAATAAGTGCCTTACGTTGCCTTGCCTGGAATATTTGCCTTGTCTGTAATTGCCTTTATTGGAATTGACTGAAATTGCCTTGCTGGAGTTACTGGAGTTGCTTTGCCCAGAATTGCCTTGCCTAGAATTGCCTGGATTTCCCTTGCCTGGAATTTCCTCACTGGAATTGCTTAGAATAACCTTGCCTGGAGTTGTCTGGAATTGCCTTGCCTGAAATTGTCTGGAAATGCCTCCCCAGGAATTGCCTTGTCTGGAATTGCCTTACCTGAAATTGCCTTGCTTGGAATTGCCTGATATTGCATTGCCTGATATTGCCTTGCCTGAAATTGCCTGAAATTGCTTTGCCTGGAATTGCCATGCCTGGGGTTTCCTCAATTTATTGTGCCAGAAATTGCATTGCCTGGAATTTCCTGAATTTGCCTTCCCTGGAATAGCCTTGCCTGAAATTGCCCTGCCTGTAATTGCTTTTTCTGGAATTGCCTTTACTGGAATGGCCTTGCCTAGCCTTGGCTTGCCTGAAATTCCCTGGTTTGGAATTGCCTTTTCTTGCCTGGAATTGCCTGGCCTGAAATTGCCTTGCCTAAAATTGCCTTGTTTGAAATTGCCTTGCCTAGAATTGCCTGGAATTGCCTTGCCTGAAATTGCCTGGAATTGCTTTGCCTGGTATTGCCTTACCTGGAATTGTTTTGCCTGGAATTGCCTTGCCTGGAATTGTCTTGCCTGGAATTGTCTTAACTGGAATTGCCTTGCCTAGACTTTACTTTTCTGGAATTGCATTGCCTGGAATTCGCTGGTTTGGAATTGCCTTGTTTTGCCTAGCCTTGCCTTACCTTGCTTTGAATTGCCTGACCTGAAATTGCCTTGCCTGGAATTGCCTTTCCTTGCCTTGCTATCCATTAAATTGTCTTGCCTGGAAATGCCTTGCCTGGAAGTGGCTGGAATTACCTTGCCTGGAATTGCCTTGCATGGAATTGTGTGTAATTGCCTTGACTGTATTTGCTATGCCTAGACTTGCCTTGCCTGGAATTGCCTTGCCTGGAATCATTTTGAGTTGCCTTGCCTGGAATTGTTTTGTCTGAAATTGCCTTTCCTGGAATTGCCTTTCCTGAAATTGCCTTGCCTGCACTTGCCTGGATTTGACGTGCCTGGAATTTTCTTGCCTGAAATGTCCTGGAATTGCCTTGCCTCAGATTGCGTTTTCTGAAATTGCCTTGATTAGATTTGGCTTGCCAAGAATTGCATTGCCTGGAATTTTCTTGCCTGGAATTGCACTGACTGGAATATTTTTTCTGAAATTGTCTTGCCTAGCCTTGCTTGCCTGGAGTTGCTCTGCCTGGAATTGCCTGGCCTAAAATCTCCATTCCTAAAATTGCCTTGGCTGTAATTGCCTGACATGAAATTGCCTTGTCTGGAATTGTCTTTCCTTGCTTTATCTTGCCTGGAATTGTCTTGACTGGAATTGCTTATACTGAAATTGCCTGGAATTGCCTTGCCTAGAATTGTCTTGCCTGGAATTGCATGGAATTTTTTGTAATCACCTTGACTGTAATTGCTTCTCCTTTAATTCCCTTGCCTCGAATTGCCTTGCTTGGAATTGTCTGGAATTGCCTTGCCTGAAATTGCCTGGAAATGCATTGCCTGCAATTATCTTGCCTGCAACTGCCTGGAATTGCCTTTCTTGGAATTGACTGGAATGACCGTGCCTGGAATTTCCTTGCCTGGAGTTGCTTGGAATTGCATTGCCAGAAAATGCCTTGCCTGGAATTGCCTGGAATTGCCTGAAATTGCCTTGCCTGGAATTGCCTTGCCAAAAATTGCCTGGAAATGCCTTGCTTGAAATTTTCTTTCCTGCATCTGTCTGGAATTGCCTTGCCTGAAATCACCTGGAGTTGCCATTCCTGGAATTGCCTGGACTAGAATTTTCTGAAATTGCCTTGCCTAAAAATGTTTTGCCTGGAATGGCCTGGAATTGCCTTGCCATAAATATCCTTGCCTGGCCTTGCCTGGATTTGCCGTGCCTAAAATTTTCTTTCCTGAAATGTCCTGGAGTTGCCTTGCCTGGGAATGCCTTGACTGGAATTGACTTGCCTAGCCTTGTCTTGCCTGGAGTTGCCCTGCCTGGAATTGCTTGGCCTGGAATTTTCTTGTCTAGCCTGGCCTTGCCTGTAATTGCCTGGCTTTAAATTGCTTTGCCTGGTATTGCCTTTCTTTGCTTTACCTTGCCTGGAATTGTCTTGCCTGAAAATGCCTAGCCTGGAAATGCCTGGAATTGTTTTGCCTGGAGTTAGATTGACTGGACTTGCATGGAATTCTTTGTAATTCCCTTGACTGTAATTGCCTCCCGTTGAATTCCCTTGCCTGGAATTGCTTTGCCTTGCTTTGCCTGGAATTGCCTTGCCTTTTTTTGACTTATTTTGCCTGGAATAATTGTCTTATTTTGCCTTGCCTGGAATTGCCTTTAATTTATTTGCCTGAAATTGCCTTGCCTTGAAGTGCCTTGAGTTGCCTTGCCTGAAATTGCCTTGGCTGAAATTACCTGGAATTGCATTGCCTGAAATTGCTTAGAATTGCCTTGTCTGGAATTGCCTGGGATTTCCATGCCTGAAATTGCCTGCAAATTCCTTGCTTGGAATTGCCTTGCATGGAACTGCCTTGCCTGGTATTGCTTGTCCTGGAATTGCCTTTTCTGGAATTGCCTTGCCTAGCCTTGCTTTGCCTGAAATTGTGTTGCTTGAAACTGTGTTGCCTGAAATTCCCTGGCCTGGAATTGCCTAGCCTTGCCTAGAATTTCCGTCTCAGGAATTGCCTTGCCTAGAATTGCCTCAAATTGCCTTGTCTGGAATTGCCTTGCCTGAAATTGCCTGGATCTGCCTTGCCTGATATTGCCTTACCTGAAATTGTGTTAACTGCAGTTGCCTTGCCTGGAATTGCCTTGCCTAGACTTCTGTTGCCTCAATTGTTTTGCCTGGAATTCTTAGGCCTGGAATTGCTTTACCTTGCCTTGCCTTGTCCGGAATTGCCTGGCCTTAAATTGCCTTGCCTTGCCTGAAATTGTCTTGCCTTTAATTGGCTTGCCTGGAATTGCCTGCAATTGCCTGTAATTCCTTTGCCTGTAATTGCCTTGCCTAGACTTGCCTTGCCTGGAATTGCCTTACCTGGAATTCTCTGGCCTGTAATTGCATTGCCCTGGCTTGCCTTGCCTGGAATTGCCTGGCCTAAAATTGTCTTGCCTTGCCTTGCTTTGAAAAACTGCATTACCTTGCCTTGCCTGGAATTATTGCCTTGCTGGAATTGCTTGCAATTGCTTTGATTGCAATTGCTTTGAACTTCCTTGCCTGAAATTGCCTGAAAATGCCTTGCCTAAAATTTTCTTGCCTACAACTGCCTGGAATTGCCTTGCCTGGAATTGCCTGGAATTGCCTTGCATGGAATTGCCTGGAATTGCCTTGCCTGGAATTGCCTTGCATGGAATTGCCTTGCATGGAATTGCCTGGAATTGCATTGCTTGGAATTTCCTTGCCTGGAATTGCCTTGAGTGGTATTGCCTTACCTGGAATTGTTTTGCCTGGAGTTTTCTTGCCTGGAACGGTCTTGACTGGAATTGCCTTGCCTAGACTTCCCTTGCCTGGAATTGCCTTGCCTAGAATTCCCTGGCCTGGAATTGCTTTGCCTTGCCTTGCCTTTTCTAGAATTCCCTGGCCTGAAATTGCCTTGCCTGGAATTGCCTTTCTGGAATTGACTAGCCTAGCCTTGCCTTGCCTAAAATTGACTGACATGGAATTGCCCTACCTTGCCTTGCCTTGCTTGGAATTGCCTGGCCTGAAATTGCCTGGCATGGAATTGCCTTTCCTTTCCTTGCCTTGTTTGGAATTGCCTTTTTTTGGCTTGCCATGCCTGGAATTTCCTGGCTTGGTATTGCCTTGCTTGGAATTGCCTGTAATTTTCTTGACTGTAATTGCCTTTCCTAGAACTGCCTTGCCTTGAATTGCCATGCCTTGCTTTGCTTTGCCTGAAATAATTGCCTTACCTTTCCCTGTCTGGAAAAATTGCCTTGCCTGGAATTGCCTTTATTGAAATTGACTCAAATTTCCTTGCCTGAAATTGCCTGGAGTTGACTTGCCTGGAAATGCCTTGCTTGGAATTGCCTGGAATTATTTTGTCTCGAATTATCTTGCCTGGAATTGCTTAGAATAACGTTGCCTGGAATTGCCTGGAATTTTCTTGCCTGAAATTGTCTGGAAATGCCTCCCAAGGAATTGCCTTGCCTAGAACTGCCTTGCTTAGAATTGCCTGGAATTGCAGTGCCTGGAATTGTTTTGCCTGGAATTTTCTGGAATTGCTTTGCCTGGAATAGCCTTGCCTGGAATTGCCTTGCCAGGTATTGCCTTGTCTAAAATTGCCTGGATTTCACATGCCTGTAATTGCCCTGCCTGGTATTGCCTTTCCTGAAATTGCCTCGCCTTTCCTTGCTTTGTCTGGAATAAATGCTTTACCTTGCCTTGCCTGAAATAATTGTCATTTCTGGAATTAACTTTATTGGTATTGACTGAAATTGCCTCGCCTTGCCTGGAGTTGCCTGGCCTGAAATTGACTTGCCTGGAATTGCCTTTTCTTGTTTTGGCTTGCCTGGAATTGTTTTGCTTGGAATTGCCTTGCCTGGAAGTGCCTGAAATTACCTTGCCTGGATTTGCCTTCCCTGAAATTGCCTTGCCTAGATTTGCATTGCCTGGAATTCTCTGGCCTGGAATTGTTTTGCCTTGGCTTGCCTTGTCTGGAATTTCTGAGCCTGATATTTCCTTGCCTTTTCTTGCCTTGCCTGGAATAACTGCCTTACCTTGCTTGCCTGGAGTAATTGCCTTGCCTGGAATTGCTTGGAATGGTCTTGATTGGAATTGCCTGGAAATGCCTTGCCTGAAATTGCCTGAAAATGTTTTGCCTGGAATTTTCTTGCCTGCAATTGCTTGTAATTACCTTCCATGGAATTGCCTTGTTTGGAATTGCCTTGCCTGGGTTTGCTTGGAATATCATTGCCAGAAATTTCTTTGCCTTGAATTGCCTTCCCTGGAATTACCTGGAGTTGACTTAACTGGAATTTCCTTGCCTAAAATTGCCTTTGCTGGTATTGCCAGGAATTGCCTTGCCTGGTCTTGCCTGGTCTTGCCTGGATTTCCCATGCCTGAAATTTTCTTGCCTGGAATGGCCTTCAATTGCAGTGCCTTTGATTGCCTTTTCTGGAATTGCCTAGTTTTGCCTTGCCTGGAGTTACCCTGCCTGGAATTCCCTGGCCTGGAATTTCATTGTGTAGCCTTGCCTTGTGTGTAATTGCTTGGCCTGCAATTGCATTGCCTGTAATTGGCTTTTTTTCCTTCTCTTTGCCTGGAATCATCTTGCCTGTAATTGGCTTTTTTTCCTTCTCTTTTCCTGGAATCATCTTGCCTGTAATTGCCTAGCCTGGAATTTCCTGGAATTGTCTTGCTTGGAATTGCCTTTACTGGAATTGATTGGAATTGCCTGTAATTGCCTTGACTCCAATTTCCTCCCATTGAATTCCCTTGCCTGGAATTTCCTTGCCTGGTATTACCTATCCTGGAATTGCCTGGAATATTTTTGCCTGGAATAGACTGGAATTGACTTGCCTGTAATTAAATGGAATTGCTTTGCCTAAAATTACCTTTCCTGGAATTGCCTTTCCTGGAATTGCATGGTATTTCTTGGCCTGGAATTGCCTTCCGAAAATTGCTTAGAATTGTCGTTCAAGGAATTGCATTGCCTGGAATTGCCTGATTGCCCTTGCCTAGAATTGCCATGTGTGGAATTGTCCTGCCTGGGATTGCTTTTCCTGAAATTGCCTTTACTGTAATTTTCTTGCCTAGTCTTGCCTTTCTTGAAATTGCCTTGCCTAGAATTCCCTGGCCTTGAATTCCCTTGCCTTACCTGGAATTGCCTCGCCTGAAATTGCCTTGTTTTTAATTGCCTGGAATGGCATTGTCTGGACTTGCCTTTTTTATAAATGTTGGGAATTGCCTTGCCTGGAATTACCTTGCCTTTAATTGCCTGAAATTGACTTGCATGAAATTTTCTGGAACTGCCTTGCCTGGAATTTCCTGGAATTGCCTTGCCTGGTATTTTTTTTTTTTTTTTACCGGGGATTGTTTTTTTTTTTTTTTTAATTTGCCATGCCTGGAATTGCCTTTATTGGAATTGCCTTGCCTAAACTTCCCTTGACTAAAATCGTCTCGCCTGGAATTTTCTTGTATGAAATTGTCTTGCCTTCCCTTGCCCTGCCTGAAATTTCCTGGCCTGAAATTGCCTTACCTGGAGTTGACTTTCTGTTCCTTGCCTTACCTGGAATTCTCTTGCCTGGAATTGCCTTGCCTGGACGTGCGTGAAATTACCTTGCCTGGAATTTTCTGAAATTGCCTTGCCAAAAATTGCCTTGACTGGAATTGCCTTTTTTCAAATTGCCTTGCCTGGACTTGCCTGGATTTGCTGTGCCTGAAATTTTCTTATCTGGAATGACCTGGAATTGTTTTGCCTGGGATTGCTTTGCCTGGAATTGCCTTTACTGGGATTGACTTGCCTAACCTTGCTTTGCCTGGAGGTTCACTGCCTGGAATTGCCTGGCCTGGAATTTTGTTGCCTAGCCTTGCCTTGCCTTTAATTGCCAGGCCTGAAATTGCATTGCCTGGAATTGCCTTTCCTTGCTTTACCTTGAGTTGAATTGACTTGCCTGAAATTGCCTGGCCTGGAATTGCCTGTAATTGCCTTGCATCATATTGCCTTGTGTGGAATTGCCTTGAGTTGCCTTGCCTGATATTGCCTTACCTAGAATTGTTTTGCTTGGGGTTGCCTTGCTTTGAATTGCCTTGCCTGGGCTTCCCTTGCCTGGAATTACCTCATCTGGGATTCCTTGAACTGGAATTGCCTTGCCTTCCCATGCCTTGCAATCCCTGAAATTGCCTGGCCTGAAATTCCCTGCCTGTGCTTTTCCTGGAATTGTCTTGCCTGGAATTGCCAGGAATTGCCTTGCCTGGTATTGCCTTACCTGAAATTGTTTTGCCTGGATTGCCATCCCCGGAATTGCCTTTCCTGGAATTGCCTTGCCTAGACTTCCCTTGCCTGGAATTGCCTCGCCTGGAATTCACTGGCCTAGAATTGCCTTGCCTTCCCTTCCCTTGCCTTTCCTGGAATTGCCTGGCCTAAAATTGCCTTGCCTAAAATTGCCTTTATGTTCCTTGCCTTGCCTGGAATTCCTTTTCCTGAAATTGCCTTGATTGGTGTTGCCTCGAATTTCCTTGCATGGAATTGCCTAGAGTTGCCTTTCCTGGAATTGCCTTGCCTGCAATTGCCTTGCCTGGATCTGCCTGGAATTACCTTGCCTGGAGTTGCTTGGAATTCCTTTGCCAGAAAATGCCTTGCCTGGAATTGCCTAAAATTGTTTTTGTTGGAATCATTTGGAGTTGCCTTGCCTGTAATTTCCTTGCCTGGAATTCTCTGAAAGTGCCTTGCCTGGGATTGCCTTGTTTTGAATTGCCTAAAATTGCGTTGCCTTATATTGCCTTGCCAGAAATTGCCATTCCTGGAATTCTGTGGAATTGCCTCATCTGGAATTGCCTGTCCTGGAATTGCCCCGAATTGCCTTGGCTTGAATTGTTGTATCTGGAATTGCCTGAAATTTCTTTTCCTGGAATTGTCTTCCTTCAATTTCCTAGACTGGAATTGCCTGAAATTGCCTTGCCTGAAATTGCCTTGCCTGGAAGCCTTGATTTGCCTGTAATTGTCTTGACTGTAATTGCCTTGCCTGAAATTGCCTTTCCTGGAATTGCCTTTCTTTGACTTACTTTTTCTAGAATAATTGCCTTACCTTGCCTTGCCTGGAATAATTGCCCTGCCTGGAATTGCCTTTATTGGAATTGACTGAAATTGCCTTTTTTGCAATTGCCTGGAGTTTCTTTGCCAATAATTGCTTAGCCTGTAATTGCCAAAAATTGCCTTTCCTGGAATTGCCTTTTCTGGATTTCCTTAGAATAATTTTGGCTGGAGTTGACTGGAATTGCCATTCTTATATTGTCTGGAAATGCCTCCCCAAAAATTGCCTTGACTGGAATTGATTTTCCTGGAATTGCCTTACCTGAAATTGCCTAAAAATGCCTTTCCTAAATTTGCCTTGCCTGGTATTGTCTGTAATTGCTTGTAATTGCCTTGATTGTAATTGCCTTCCCTTGGATTTCCTTGTCCAAAATTCTTTTTCCTGAAATAGCTTCGCCTGGAATATCCTTGCCTGAATTTTTCCTTTTTTGAAATTGACTTGCCTGGAATTGCCTGATACTGCCTTGTCTATAATTGCCTGGAATTGCCTTTCCTGGAATTGTCTTTCCTTGCATTGCCTTGTTTTGCCTGGAATTGCCTTGCCTTGCCTTGCCTTGCCTAAAATAATTGCCTTACCTTGCCTTTCCTCTAATAATAAACTTGCCTGGAATTGCCTGAAGTTATCTTGATTGGAATGGCCTGGAGTTCACTTGACTGGAATAGCCAGGAGTTGCCTTCCCTTAATTTGCCTTGCGTGGAATTGCCTGGAATTGCCTTCCTTGGGATTGCCTTGACTGGAATTGCCGGAAATTGTTTTGTCTGAAATGGCCTTGCCTGGAATTTCCTTGCCTGGAATTGCTTTGCCTGGAATTACTTGGAATTGCCTTGACTGGAATTGGCTAGAATTGCCTTGCCTGGAATTTCTTGGAATTGCCTTGACTGGAATTGGCTAAAATTGCCTAGCCTGGGATTTTTTGGAATTGCCTTGCCTGAAATTGCCTTGTTTCGAATTGCCTTAAATTGCCATTTCTAAAATTGCCTTGCCAGGAATTGCTTTTCCTGGAATTGTGTAGAATTTCCTTGCCTGGAACTGCCTTTCCTGGAATTGCCAGGAATTGCCTTTCCTGGAGTTACCAGGGATTGGTTTGCCTGGAATTGCCATATCTGGAATTGTCTGAAATTTTATTGCCTGGAATTGTCTTGCTTGTGAATGTCTTTCCTGGAATTGCCTGAATTTGTGTTGGCAAAAATTGCCTTTCCTGGAATTGCATAGAATTGCCTTGCCTCAAACTGCCTTGGCTGCAATTGCCTGTAGTATTTTTACCTGAAATTCTCTTGCCTGGATTTGCCTGGAAATGCCTTGCCTGGAATTGATTAGAATTTCCTTGGCTGAAATTGTTTTGCCTGGAGTTGCCTGGAATTGCCTTGCCTGAAATTGCCTTGCCTGAAATTACCTCAAATTGCCTTGCCTGAAATTGACGTGCCTGGAATTTCCTTGCCTGAATTTCCCTTGCTTGGTATTGCCCGGAAATGCATTTCCTGGAATGCCTTGGAATTACCTGTAATTGCCTTGCCTGAAATTGCATTAGCTGGAATTGCCTTGCCTGTAATTGCCTGTCATTGCCTATGATTGCCTTCCCTGTAATTGTGTTGCCTTAAATTGCCTTCCCTCGAATTGCCTTGCCTGGAATTGCCTTGTCTGGAATCTTCTTGCCTTAAATTGCCTTACTTGGAATTGCCTGATATTGCCTTGTTTACAATTGCCTGGAATTGCATCGCCTCGCCTTGCTTGCCTGGAATTGCTTTGCCTTGCCTTGCTTTGCCTGGAATTGCCTTGCCTTGCCTGGAATAATTGCCTTGCCTGGAATTTTTATGCCTGGAATTGCCTTGTCTAAAATTACCTGGAAATGCCTGCCTGGAATTGCATTGCCAGGAATTGCTTGGAATTGCCTTGCCTGGAATTTCTTGGAATTGCCCTGTTTGGAATTGCCTTGTTTAGAATTGCCTAAAATTGCCTTGCCTAAAGTTGTTTTTCCAAAAATTGCCTTTCATGGAATTACGTGGAATTGCCTTGTCTGGAATTGCCTTTCCTGGAATTGCCCAGAATTGCCTAGACTTGAATTGCCATATGAGAAGTTGCCTCAAATATTTTTGGCTGGAATTGTCTTACCTGGGAATGCCTTGCCTGAAATTACCTAAAATTGCGTTGGCAGGAAATGCCTCCTCTGAAATATTGTGTAAGTGCCTTGCATCGAATTGCCTTGCCTGGAATTGCCTCGCCTCAAATTGCCTTGCCTGGACTTGACTGGAATTGCCTTGACTGAAATTGCCTTGCCTGGAGTTGCCTGGAATTGCCTTGCCTGAAATTGCCTCTAATTGCCATGCCTGAAATTGACTTGCCTGGAATTGTTTGGAATTTCTTTGCCAGGAATTGCCTTGCCTGGAATTGCCTGGAAATGCCTTTCCTGCAGTTGCCTTGCCTAAAATTGCCTGGAATTTTTTTGCCTGAAATTGCCTTGCCTGGAATTGCATGAAATTTTTTCTCTGAAATAGCTTTCCATAGAATTCCTTGGAATCACCTTGCCTGGTATTACCTTGCATGGAATCGCTTAGAATTGCCTTGTGTGGAATTTTCTTGCTATGATTTGTCTTGCCTAAAATTGCCTTGCCTGGAATGCCTGGAATTGCCTTGCCTGAAATTGCCTTGCCTGGAATTGCCTAGCCTGGAATTCCGTTGCTTGGAATTGCCTGAAATAGCCTTGCCTAAAATAGCCTTGCTTGGAATTGTGTAGAATTGCCTTGTCTGGTATTGCCTGGCCTGGAATTTCCTGAAATTGCCTTGAATGGTATCGTCTTGCCTGGAAGCGCCTGGAATCGCCTTGGGTGGATTTTTTTTGACTGGAATTGCCTAATATTGCCTTGTTTAGAATTGCCTTGCTTGGCCTTGCCCTACCTGGAGTTGCCTTGACTTGCCTTTTCTTGTGTTGCCTTTCCTGCTATTGCTTTACTGTGCCTTTCCTAAAATAATTGCCGTGCCTTGCCTTGCCTTGCCTTGCCTGAAATTGCCATGCCTGAAATTGCCTTGTCTGGAATTGCCTTTCCTTACCTTGCCTGAACTGGAATTGTCTTGCCTGAAATTGCATGGAATTGCCTGGCCCAGAATTGCATGAAATTGCATGTAATTGCCTTGCCTTGCATTGCCTTGACTGAAATTGCCTTACCTGAAATTGATATGCCTAGAATTGACTGAAATTGCCTTGCCTGGATTTGCCTTGCCTTCGCTTGTTTAGCCAGAAACTGCCTTTCTTGCCTTGTCTTGCCTTGCTTTGACTGAAATTGCCTTGCCTTGCCTTGTCTTGCCTTTCCTTTCCTGGAATAATTGCCTTGCCTGGCATTGCCTGGAATTTCCTTGATTGGATTAGCTTGGAATTTACTTGCCTGGAATTGTCTAGAGTTGTCTTGCCTGAAATTTTCTTGCTTGGGATTGCCTTGCCTGGAATTCCGTTTACTGATATTGACTTGTCTAGCCTTGCCTTGCCTGAAATTCCCTTGCCTGAAATTGCCTGGCCTGGAATTTAATTGCCTTGCCTGGATTTGTGTCTTCTTGCCTTGCCTTGTCTGAAGTTGCCTAGCCTAAAATTGCCTGGAATTGCCTTGCCTGGAATTTCCTTGACTGTAATTGCCTTGCCTTGAATTACCTTGCCTGGAATTGGCTTGCCTTGCCTTGCTTTGCCTGGAATAATTGCATTAACTTGCCCTGCCTAGAATAATTGCCTTCCCTGAAATTGCCTAAATTGGAATTGACTAAAATGGCCATGCATGAAATTGCCTCTAATTTCCTGTCCTGAAATTACCTTGCCTAGAATTGCCTGAAGTTGCCTTTCTTCAATTGGCTTGCATGGAATTGTTTGGAATTGCCTTTCCTGGTATTAACTTGCCTGGAATTGCCTTTCCTGGAATTTCCTTGCAAGGAATTGCCTTGCCTAAAATTGCCTTTCATGTAATTGACTGGAATTGCCTTATCCATAATGGACTTTGCTTACCTTGCCTTGCCTGGAATTGCTTTGCCTAATATTGCCTTGCCTGGAATTGCCTGAAAATGACTTTCCTGAAATTGCCTAGCCTGGCGTTGACTGCAATTGCCTTGCCTGAAATTGCCTTCTCCTGAAATTGCCTGAAATTGCCTCCCTGGAATTGCCTTGCATGGAATTTTCTGGAATTGCCTTGCCTGGTATTACCTGGCCTGGAATCGCCTGAAATTGCCTTTAGTGGAATTTGCTTTCCAGGATTTCCCTTGCATAAAATTGTCTTGCCTGGAATTGACTGAATTGCCTTGCCTGAAAATGCCTAGCCTGGAATTACCTGAAAATGCTTTGCCTGGAATTACCTTGCCTGGAATTGCCTTGACTGGAATTGCGTTGCTTGGAATTGCCTAAAATGACCTTGTGTAAAATTGACTTCCCTGGAATTGCCTGGAATTGCCTTGTCTGGAATTGCCTTGCCTGGAATTTCCAGGAATTGCCTTGCCTGGTATTGCCTTGCCTGGAATCGCCTGGAATTGCTTGCATGGAATTTTTTTTTTGTTTAAAATATCCTGATATTGACTTTCTTATAATTGCCTGGAATTGCCTTGCCTGGCCTTGCCTTGATTGCAGTAGCCTTGACTTGCCTTCCCTTGCCTTGCTTTTTCTGAAATTGCTTTGCTGTGCCTTGCCTAAAAAAATTGCCTTGCCTTGCTTTTCTTGGAATTGCCATCCATAGAATTGCCTTGTCTGAAATTGTGTAAAATAGCCTTGCCTGGAATTCCCTTGCCTGAAATTGCCTGGCCTGGAATTTTTTTTGCCTGGCCTAGAATTTTTTTGCCTGGCCTTGCCTTGAATGTAATTGCCTGACCTAAAATTGTTTTGCCTGGAATTGCGTTGCAGGGAATTGCCTTGACTATAATCATCTTGCTTGGACTTGCCTGGATTTGCCGTTCCTGGAATTTTCTTCCCTGGGATTGCCTTGCCTGGGATTGTTTGTCCTGGAATAGCCTGGAATATTTTTGCCTGGATTTGACTTGCCTGGAATTGCCTGGAATTGTCTTGCCTAAAATTCCCTTCCATGGAATTACCTTGCCTAAAATTGCACAGCCTGGAATTGCCTTGACTGAAATTGACTTGCCCAGCCTCGACTTGCCTGGAATTGTACTGCCTGGAATTTTCTGGCTGGAATTTTCTTGTGTGGCCTTGCCTTGACTGTAATTTCCTGGCCTGAAATTGCTTTGTCTGGAATTGCCTTTCCTTGCCTTGCCCTGCCTGAAATTGCCTAGCTTGGAATTGCCTAGAATTGCCTGCCTGGAATTGAATGGCCTGGAATTGCCTTTCCTGGACTTGCCTGGATTTGTTAGGCCTGGAATTTTTTTGCCTGAAATTGCCTGGAATTGCCTTGCCTGTAATTGCCTTGAATGGCCTTTCCTGGAATTGCCAAGAATTGTCAAGTCTGGATTGCCTTGCCTGAAATTGCCTTGCATGTAATTGCCTGAAAATTCCTTGCCTAGAATTGTTTTGCTGGAATTTCTTTTCCTGGAATTGACTAGCCTAGCCTTGCCCTGCTGACATTGCCTTGCCTGAAATTGGCTGGCCTGGAATTGCCTTGCCTTGCCTTGTCTTGCCTGAAATTGCCTGCTGTGAAATTGCCTTGCCTGGAATAGGCTTTTCTTGCCTTGCCTTTTCTTAAATTGTCTTCCCTGAAATTATTTAGCCTGAAATTGCCTGGAATTGCCTGTAATTGCCTTGACTATAATAGCCTTGCATTGAATTGCCTTGCATTGAGTTGACTGAAATTGCTTTGTCTGGTATTGCCTTACCTAAAATTGTTTTGCCTGCAGTTGCCTTGCCTGGAATAGCCCTGACTGGAATTGCCTTGCCTAGAGTTCCCTTGCCTGCAATTGCCTTGCCTGGAATTACCTGGCCTTGCATTGCCTTGCCTTGTCTTGCCTGGAATTGCCTTGTCTGGAATTGTCTTTTTTGAAATTGCCTGGAATTACCATGTATGCAATTGTGTGGTATTACCTTGCCTGGAATTGTATTGCCTAAAATTTACTTGCCTGGAAACGGTAAATATTGCGTTGGCAAAAATTGCCTTTCCTGGAATTACATGAAATTGCCTTACCTGGGGTTTCCCTGCATGGAATTGCCTGGAACTGCGTTGCGTGGAATTTCCTTGCCTGGAATTTCCCTGACTGAAATTAACTTGCCTATCCTTGCCTTGCCTGGAGTTGCCTTGCCTGGGAGTGCCTGGAATTACCTCGCCTAAAATTGTCTGGAATTGCCTTGCCTAAAATTGCCTTCCCTGGATTAGCATGTAATTCATTTGCCTAGAATTGCCAGGAATTCTTTTGCCTGGAATGGACTAAAATTACCTTGCCTGAAATTGCCTTGCCTGGAAATTCTTGAAATTGCCTTGCTGGGAATTGCCTTACCTGGAATTTTGTGGAATTGCCTTTTCTAAAATTGCCTTGTTTCAATTGCCTAAAATTGCCTTGCCTAAAATTGCCTTGCCAGGAATAGCCTTTCCAGAATTTGTGTGGAATTGCCTTGTCTGGAATTGCCATATCTGGAAGTTCCTGGAATTCCCTTGCCTGTAATTTTCTTGCCTGGGAATGCCTTGCCTGGAATTGCCTGAAATTGCGTTGGCAGAAATTGCCTTTCTTGGAATTGCATGGATTTGCCTCGCCTCGAATTGCATTGGCTGAAATTGTCTGGAATTTTTTTGCCTGGAATTGCCTTGCCTGAAATTGCTTGTAATTGCCTTGTATGGAATTACCTTGCCTGAAATTGACTAGAATTGCCTTCGCTGGGATTGCCTAGAATGGGGTTGCCTGGAATTGTCTTTCCTGAAATTGTCTTGCCTGCAATTGCCTTGCCTGGAATTGTGTTGCTTAAAATTGAATAAAATTGCCTGGCCTGGAATTGCCTTCATTGAAATTGCCTTGCCTGTAATAGCTGGAATTTCTTTTTCTTTAATTACCTTGCCTGGAATTGCCTGGAATTGTTGTGCAAGAAATTGCCTTTCCTGGAATTGCCTGGAATTGCCTTTCCTTGAATTGCGTTGCCTGAAATTGCCTGGCCTGTAATTGCCTTGAATTGCATTGTGTCGAATTGCCTTGCCTGAAATTGCCTAAAATTGTTTTGCCTGGAATTTCCTTGCCTGGAATTCCCTTACCTGGAAATGCCTTGCATGGAATTGCCTTGTCTGGGATTGCCTTGCCTGGTATTGCCTGGAATTGCCTTGCCTGCTATTGCCTTACCTGGAATTGCCTTGCCTGGGGTTTCCTTGCCTGGAATTGCCTTGAGTGAAATTGCCTTACTGGTCTTGCCTTGCGTGGAATTTTCTTGCCTGGTATTTCCTGGCATGGAATTTCTTGCCTTGACTTGCCTTGTCTGGAATTTCCTGTCGTGAAATTTTTTTGCCTGGAATTATTTTCTCTTGCCTTGCCTTGCCTGAAATTTTCTTGCCTAAAATTGTTTTGCCGGGAAGTCCCTGGAATTGACTTGCCTGGAATTGACTTGTCTGGAATCCTTGTAATTGCCCGTTATTGTTTTGACTGTAATTGCCTTGCCTTGAATTGTCTTTTTTGAAACTACTTCGCCTTGAATTGCCGTGCCTGGAATTGTTTTTCCTGGAATTGACTTGCCTAAAGTTGCCTGCTATTGCCTTGCCTAGAATTTCATGGAATTGCCTTGCCTAGAATTGTGTTGCCTTTCATTGCCTTGCTTTGCCTGGAATTGCCTTACATTGCCTTGCCTTGCCTTGCCTGGAATAATTGCCTTACCTTCACATAACTGAAATAATTTGCTTGCCTGGAATTGCCTGGAATTGCCTTGATTGGAATTGCCTGGAATAGCCAGGAGTTGTTTTGCCTGAAATTGTTTTGCTTGGAATTGCCTGGAATTTGCCTTGAATAAAATTGTTTGGAATTGCATAGCCTGAATTTGCCTTGCCAAAAATTGCCATTTCTGGAATTGCCTGAAATTGCCTTGTCTGGAATTGCCTTTCCAGAAATTGCCTGGAATTGCCTTGCTTGGAATTGCCATGTCTGGAATTGCATAAAATTACCTTGCATGAAACTTCCTTGCCTGGAATTGCCTCACATGAAATTTGTTAGGTTGCTTTGACTGGAATTGATTTTCTTGGAATTGTATGGAGTTTTCTTGCCTAAAATTGTCTTCATTGAATTAGCGTGGAATTTTTTTTGCCTAGGATTGCCTGGAAATCCCTTGGTTGGAATTCACTTGAATCGTCTTGCCTGAAATTGCATTGCCTAAAATTTCTTGAAATTGTTTTGCTGGTAATTGTTTTGTTTGAAATGTATTGAAATTGCCTTACCTGGGATTGCCTTGTTTTAAATTGCCTAATATTGCCTTGCCTTAAATTGCCTTGACAGAAATTGGCTTTCCTGGAATTGCATGGAATTGCCTTATTTAAAATTGCCTTTTCTTGAATGACCCAGTATTGCCTTGCCTGGAATTGCCATATCTATAATTGCCTGGATTTTTTGCCGGGATTTGTCTTGCCTGAAATTGCCTCCAATTGTGTTAGCAAAATTGCCTTGCCTAAAATTGCATGGAATTGCCTCGCCTAAAATTGCCTTGGCTGGCATTACCTGTAGTTTTTTTGCCTGGTATTGCTTTGCCTGAAATTGCCTGGAATTCCGTTGCCTAGAATTGCTTTGCCTGGAATTGAATGGAATTGCCGTGGCTGAAATTGCCTTGCCTGGGGTTGCCTGGAATTGCCTTGCCTGAAATTCTCTTGCCTCAAATTACCTCGAATTGCCTTGCCTGAAGTGGACTTGCCTGGAATTGCCTCAAAATGTCTTATCTGGAATTTCCTTGCCTGGAATTGCCTGGAATTTCCTTGCCTGAAATTGCCTTGCCTGTAAATGCCTGAAACTGCCTCCCCAGAATTGCCTTGCATGGAATTTCTTGGAATTGTGTTGCCTGGAATTGCCTTGCGTGGAAATTCCTTGCCTGAAATTTCCTTGCCTGGAATTTCCTGTGGTTTCCTTGCCTGGAATTGATTTGCTTGGAATTGCCTGTAATTTTTTCCCCTTAAATTGCCTTGCCTGGAATTTTCTGGAATTGCCTTGCCTAAAATTGCATTCTCTGGATTAGTATGGAATTATTTTGTCTAGAATTGCCTGGAATTTTCTTGCCTGAAATTGAATGGTATTGCCTTGCTTGAAATTGCCTGTCTGGAATTTCTTGGAATTGCCTTGCCTGGATTTGCCTTGCTTTGAATTGCCTAAAATTGCGTTGCCTAAAATTGCCTTGTCAGTAATTGCCTTTTCTGAAATTGCATGGAATTTCCTTGTCTGGAATTGCCTATCCTGGAATTGCCCAGAATTACCTTGGCTGGAATTGCAATATCTGGAATTGCCTGGAATTTTCTTGGTTGGAATTACCTTTAATTGCCTTGCTTGTAATTGCCTTGCATGGAATTGCCTGGACCTGCCTTTTCTGGAATTGCCTTGCATGGAATTGCCTGAAATTGCCTTCCCTGAAATTGCTAGAAACTGACTCCCTGAAATTGCATTGCATAAAATTTTTTGGAATTGCCTTGCCTGGTATTACCTTGCCTGGAATCTCCTGGAATTGCCTTGCGTGGAATTTCCTTGACAGGAATTGTTTTGTCTGAAAGAACCTTGCTTGAAATTGCCTGGAATTGCCTAGACTTCAATTGCCTAAAATAGTTTTGCCGGAATTGCCTTTTCTTGCCTTGCCTTGCCTGGAATTGCATTGCCTGCTATTGCTTTGCCTGGAATTGACTGAAATTTCATTGCCTTGAATTGCCTTTCCTGGAATTGCCTGAAACTGCCTGTAATGGCCTTGATTGTAATTGCCTTGTTTTGAATTGTCTTGCCTGGATTTGCCTTGCCTGGAATTTCCTTGCCTGGAATTGACTCACCTGGAATTGCCTTATATTGTCTTGTTTACAATTGCCTTGAATATTTTTTCCTGGCCTTGCTTTGACTGGAATTGATTTGTTTTCAAATGTCTGCATTGCTTTGCCTTGAATTCCCTTGAATTGCCTTGCCTGGAAGAATTGCCTTGCCTTACCATGCCTGGAATTGCCATGCCTAAAACTTTCATGCCTGGAATTTCTTTGCATGGAATTGTCTTGCCTGAATTTACCTGAAAATTCCTTGTTTAAAATCGCCTTGCCTGGAATTGCCTGGAAATGCCATGCCTGAAATTGCCTGGAATTGCCTTGCCTGGAATTTTTTGGAAGTATCTTGCCTGGTATTGCGTTCCCTGAAATCACCTAGAATTCCCTTAAGTTAAATTTCCTTGCCTGGAATTTTCTTGCCTGAAATTCCCTGGGCTTGCCTCAACTGGAATTGCCTTGCCTGCAATTGCCTTGCCTGGAATTGCCTTGCCTGAAATTGCCTTACCTGGAAATGACTTGCCTGGAATTGCCTTATATTGCCTTGTTTAGAATTGCCAGGAATTAACTTGCCTGAGATTGCCTTGCCTAAAGTTGTCTTGAATTGCCCTCCCTTGCCTTGGTTTGCCTGGAATTGCCTTGCTGTGCCTTGACTGGAATAATTGCCTTACCTTGCCTTGACTGGAATTGCCATGCCTGAAATTGCCTTGCCTGGAATTGACTAGAAATGCCTTGCCTGGAATTGCCTTGCCTGGAATTACCTGAAATTGCCTTGCCTGGTATAACCTAGCCAGGAATTGCCTTGAATTGTATTGCCTGGAATTGCCTTTCTTGTAATTGCCTGGAATTGCTTCTGCTGGAATGTCCTTGTTTGGATTTGCCTGGAATTGTCATGCTTGGAATTGCCTTGCCTGGAATTGCCTTGCATGGAATTGCCTGGAATTGCCTTATTTGGAATTGCTTGCCTGGAATTTTTTTTACTGGAATTGTCTTGCCTTTCCTGAAATTGCATTGCCTGAAATTGCCTGGCTTAGAATTGCCTTGCCTTGAATTGCCTTGCGTGGAATTACCTGGCCTGAAATTGCCTTGCCTGGAATTGCCTTTTTTTGCCTTGTTTGCCTGTAATTGCCTTGCCTGAAATTGCTTAGATTTGCCCTGCCTGGAGTTGCATGGAATAGCCTGTAATTGCCTTGAATGTAATTGCCCTGCCTTGAATTGCCTTGCCTGAAATATCCTGGTCTGAAATTGCCTTGCCTGGAATTGCCTTTTCTTGCCTTGTTTTGCCTTGCCTGGAATTGTCTTGCCTAAAGTTGACTTTTCTGGAATTGCATTGCCTGGATTTGCCTGTAATTGTCTTGCATGAAATTGCATTACCTGAAATTGCTTGTAATTGCCTGTAATTGCCTTGACTGTCATTGTGTTGCCTTGAGTTGCCATGCCTGAAATTTCCTTTCTTGGAATTGCTTCACCTGGAATTGCCTTGACTGTAATTGCCTCTTCTTGAATTCCCTTGCCTGGAATTGCCTTTACTGGAATTGCCTTGCTTAGACTTTTCTTGCCTGGACTTGCCTTGCCTGGCATTGTTTGACCTGAAATTGCCTTGCCTTTTTTGCCTTGCCATTTTTTGCCTTGCCTGGAATCGCCTGGCCTAAAATTGCCTTGCCTTTTCTTGCCTTGCCTGAAATTGCCTTGCCTTAAAATTGTCTAGCCTGGAATGGTCTTTCCTTGCCTTGCCTCGCCTGGAATTGTCTTGCCTGGAATTGCCTTGCATGGAAGTGTCTGGAATTACTTTGCCTGGAATTGCCTTGCCTCGAATTGCCTGTAATTGCCTGTAATTTCCTTGACTGCAATTGCCTTGTTTAGACTTCACTTGCCTGGAATTTTGTGGCCTAAAATTGCCTTGGCTTGGCTTTCCTTACCTGGAATTGCCTGGCCTGAAATAGTCTTGTTTTGTCTTGCTTTGCCTGGAATAATTTCCTTACCTTGCCTCGCCTGGAATATTTCACTTGCTTAAAATTGCCTGGGATTGGCTTGAATGGAATTGCCTGGAATTGCCTTGCCTGGAATTGCCTAGATCTGCCTTGCTTAAATTTCCTTGCCTTAAATTGCCTGGAAATGCCTTACAGGAAATTTCCTTGTTAGCAATTGCCTGGAATTGCCTTACCTGGATGTGCCTGAAATTGTCTTGCCTGGAGTTGCTTGGAATTGCATTGCCCTGCCTGCAATTGCCTTGCCTGGAATTTTCTGTAGTTTCCTTGCCTGTAATTGCCTTGTTTGGAATTACCTGAAGTTGCCTTGCCTGAAATTGCCTTGCCTGGAATTGTCTGAAATTGCCTTGCTTGAAATTGCCTTGCCTAAACTTGCCTGGATTTTTGTGCCTGGAATTTTTTTTGCCTGGAATGGCCTGTAATTGCCTTGCTTGGAATTGCCTTTCTGGGAATTGCCTGGAATTTCTTTCCTAAATTTGACTTGCCTGAAATTGCCTTGCCTAGAATTCCCTTGCCTGGAATTGCCTTGCCTAGAGTTTCCTTGACTGGAGTTCACTTGCCTAGACTTGCCCAGCCTGCAATTGCCCTGCCTGGAATTGCCTGGCCTGAAATTTCCTTGCCTACCGTTGCGTTGCCTGTAGTTGCCTGGCCTGAAATTGTCTTGCCTGTAATTGCCTTGTCTGTAATTGCCTTTTTTTGCCTGGAGTTGCCTTGCCTGAAATTGCGTAGCCTGAAATTGCCTGGAACTGCCTTTCCTGGAACTGTCTTGCCTGGCATTGACTGTAATTGCCTTGCCTGAAATATCCTTGCCTTGCCTTGCTTTGCCTGGAATAACTGCCCTACCTTGCCTTGCCAGGAATTATTGCGATGCTTGGAATTGCCTTTATTGGTATTGACTGAAATTGCCTTGCCTGGAATTGAATTGTCTGGAATTGCTTGGAATTGCCTTTCCAAAAATTGCCATGACTGGAACTGCCTGGAATTGCCTTGCCTGAAATTGCCTTGCCTGAAAAGACCTGGAGTTGCCTTACCTGGAATTGACTTGACTGAAATTGCCTTGCCTGATATTGCCTTGCCTGGAATTGTTAGAATTGCCTTGCCTGGATTTTCCTTGCCTTGAATTGCCTTACATGGAATTCCCTTGCCTGGAATTGCATTGCCTGGAATTGCCTTGGCGAAAATTCCCTTCCCTAAAATTTCTTGGAATTGCCTTCCCTAGAATTACCTTTCCTGGAATCATTGAAATTTTTTTTGTCTGGAATTGCATGGAATTGCCTTGCCTAAAATTGCCATGTCTGGAATTTCCTGGAATTACCTTGCCTGTAGTTGCCTTGCTTGGAATTGCCTGAAATTTTTTTGGCAGAAATTGCCTTGCCTGGGATTGCATGGAATTGCCTTGCCTTGTGTTGCCTTGCCTGGAATCACCAGGAATTGCCTTGCGTGGAATTTACTTGTGTGGAATTGCCTTGCCTGGAATTGCCATGCCTAGAATTCCCTAAAGTTACCTTACATGGAATTGCTTTGCTTGGAATTGCCTGGAATTGTCTCGCCTAAAATTGCCTTGCCTGGAATTTTCTGAAATTGCCTGCCTAAAATTGTGTTTCCTGGATTAGCATGAAATTTTTTGCCTACAGTTTCCCAGAATGTTTTTTGCCTGGAATTGCCTTTTTGGGCATTGCCTTTCCTGGAATTACGTGGTCTGGATTTGCCTTGCCTTGAATTGCATTTCTGGGAATTGCATTGCCTGGTGTTTCTTACAATTGCCTTCCCTTGAATTGCCTGAAATTGTTTTGCCTAAAATTGCCTTGCCAGGAATTGCCTTTCCTGTAATTTCCTGAAATAGCCTTGTCTGGAATTCCTTTCCTGAAATTGTTCAGAATTGTTTTGCCTGGAATTGCCATGTCTAAATTTGCCTGAAATTCCCTTGCCTGGAATTGCCTTACATAGAATTACCTTGCATGGAATTGCATGGAGTTGCCTTTCCTGAAGTTGTCTTGCATGGAATTGCCAGGAACTGTTTTGCCTGGTATTTCCTTACATGGAATTGACGTGCCTAAAGTTGCCTTGCCTGAAATTGCCTTTACTGGAATTGCCTTGCCTTGCCTTTCCTTGCATCGAAATGCCTGGCCTGAAATTGCCTGGCGTAAAATTGCCTTTTATTGCTTTGCCTTGCCTGGAATTTTCTTGCCTGGATATGCCTTGCATAGAAGTTCTTGGAATTGCTTAGCCTGAAATTGCCTTGCCTGGAATTGCCTGTAATTGCCTTGACTCTAATTGCGTTGACTTGAATTGACTTGCCTGGAATTGCCTTTTCTGGAATTGTTCCACCTGGAATTGCCTTGCCGGAAATTGCCTTTCCTGGAATTGACTTGCCTGGAATTTCCTGTTATTGCCTTGCCTGGAATTAGCTGAAATTGCATTTGCTGGAATTAGCTTGCCTTTCCTTGGCTTGCATTGCCTGGAATTGCCTAGCCTTGCCTTGCTTTGCTTTGTCTAAAATAATTACCTTACTTTGCCTTTCCTGGAATAATTGGCATGCCTTGAATTGCCTTGATTGCAATTGCTTAGGGTTGTCTTGCCTGAAATAGCCAAAAGTTGCATTATCTGCAATTGCCTTGCCTGAAATTGCCTGGAATTTCCTTGTCTGAAATCATCTTGATTGAAATGGCCTCGAATTGTTTTGCCAGGAATTGCCTTGCCTGGAATTGCCTTGCCTAAAATTGCAATTCCTGTAATTGCTTGGAATTGCCTTGCCAGAAATTGCCTTGACTGGAATTGCCTCTTCTGAATTTGCCTTGCCTGGAATAACCTGAAGTTTTCTTGCCTGAAATTGCATTGACTGGAATTGCCTGGAATTGTTTTGCCTAAAATTGCCTTGCCTGGAATTGCCAGTAATTCACTTGCATAGATTTGCCTTGCCTGAAATTGTTTGGAATAGTTTTGGCTGAATTTTCCTTGCCTGTAATTGCCTAGAATTGCCTAGCCTGAAATTGCTTTGCCTGGAATCGCCTTTAATTGCCCTCCCAAAAATTGCTTTGCCTGGAATTCCTTAGAATTGCCTTGCTTGAAATTGCCTTCCCTAAAATATTCTTGAATTGCCTCAGCTAAAATTGCCTTTCCAAAAATTACCTATTCAGAAATATCCTGGAATTGCCTTGCCTGCAATTGCCTTGCCTGGAATTGCCTGGCCTGAAAGTGCCTTGCCTGGAATTGCCTTTCCTTGCCTGGATTATTCTTGCCTGGAATTGCCTTACCTGAAAGTTTTTGGAATTGCCTTGCCTTGAATTACCTTTCGTGGAATTTTCTGTAATTGCCTTGACTGTAATTGCCTTACCTGGAATTGCCTTATCAGGAATTGCATTTCCTGAAATCGCCTTCCATCGTCTTTCCTTGAATCGACTTTTATAAAATTGCCTGATATTGCCTTGCCTAAAATT
The DNA here is from genome assembly GCF_049354715.1 of Callithrix jacchus. Lineage (NCBI taxonomy): Eukaryota > Metazoa > Chordata > Mammalia > Primates > Cebidae > Callithrix > Callithrix jacchus. Next base: position 36,898,966 of record NC_133511.1, on the reverse strand, counting down.
ACCTTGAAATTGCCATGCCTGGGATTGGCTTCCTTTACCTTTCCTTGTTTTGCCTGAAATTGCCTTACCTTGCCTTGCTTTGCCTTTCTTGGAATAAATGCCTTCCCTTGCCTTACTTGGAATAATTGGCTTCCCTGAAATTGCCTTGATTGTAATGGCCTGATGTTGCCTTGCCAGGAATACCCAAAAGATGAATTGCCTGGATTTGCCTTGCCTGGAATTTCCTAGAATTGTTTTGCCTGGATTTGCCTTAGTTGGAATTGCCTGGAATTGTTTTGTTTGAAATTGTCTGGAATTTTTTTGCCTGGAATTACCTTGCCTGAAATTTCTTGGAATTGCCTTCCCAGAAATTGCCATGACTGGAACTCCTGGAATTGCCTTGCCTGAAATGTCCTTGCCTGGAAAGACCTGGAGTTGTCTCACCTGGAATTGACTTGACTGGAATTGCCTTGCCTGAATTTGTTTTGCCTGGAATTGTTAGAATTGCCTTGCCTGAATTTGCCTTGCCTTGAATTGCCTTACATGGAATTCCTTTTCCTGGAATTTCCTTGAATTTCCTAGCCTGGAATTGCCTTTCCTGAAATTGCCTGGATTTTTTTTGTCTGGAATTGCCTTTTCTGGAATTGAATGGAGTTGCCTTGCCTGGAATTGTCATGGTTAAAATTGCCTGTAATTACCTTGCCTGTAGTTGCCTTGCCTGAAATTGCCTTGCCTGGAATTGCCTGAAATTCCTTTGGAAGAAGTTGCCTTGCCTGGAATTGCATGAAATTGCCTTGCCTGGAATCGCCTGGAATTGTCTTGCGTGGAATTTCCTTGCCTGGAATTGCTTGCATAGAATTCTCTGGAGTTACCTTACCTTGAATTGCTTTGCCTGAAATTGCCTCGCCTAAAATTGCCTTGCCTGCAATTGTCTGGAATTGCCTTGCCTAAAATTGTTTTCCCTGGATTAGCATAAAATTTTTTAACCTACAGTTACCTAGAATTTTTTGGCCTGGAATTGCCTCTTCAGGCATTGCCTTTCCTGAAATTACCTGGCCTGGAATTGCATTGCCTTGAATTGCATTTCAGGGAATTGCATTGCCTGGTATTTCTTACAATTGCCTTCCCTTGAATTGTTTGAAATTGCCTTGCCTAAGATTGTTTTGACAGGAATTGCCTTTTCTTGAATTGCCTTGTCTGGAATTGCTTTCCTGAAATTGCCCAGAATTTTCTTGCCTGGAATTGCCATGTCTAGAATTGCCTGGAATTCCCTTAACTGGAATTGCCTGGAATTGCCTTACATGGAATTACCTTGTATGGAATTGCATGGAGTTGTCTTTTCTGGGATTGCCTTGCCTAGTATTGCCTTACATGATATTGATGGGCCTGGAGTTGCCTTGCCTGGAATTGCCTTGCCTAGCCTTGTCTTGCTTCTAAATGCCTGGCCTGAAATTTCCTGGAGTGGAATTGCCTTTTCTTGCTTTGCCTTGCCTGAAATTTTCTTGCCTGGAATTGCCTTGCCTGGAAGTGCCTGCAATTGCTTTGCCAGGAATTGCCTTGCCTGGAATTGCCTGGAATTGCCTTGACCGTAATTGCCTTGCCTTGAATTGACTTGCCTGAAATTTCCTTTCCTGGAATTGCTTCCCCTGGAATTGGCTTCCCTGGAATTGCCTTTTCTGGAATTTACTTGCCTGAAATTGCCTGGTATTGCCTTGCCTCGAATTACTTGGAATTGCCTTTCCTTTACTTGCCTTGCTTTGCCTGGAACTGCTTAGCGTTGGTTGCTTTGAATTGCCAGGAATAATTGCCTTACTTTGCCTTTTTTGAAATAATTGGCTTGCCTGAATTGCCTGAAATTGCCTTGATTGCAATTGCCTGGTGTTTCCTTGCCTGGAATAGACAAAAGTTGCCTTGCCTGAAATTGACTTGCCTGAAATCCCCAGGAATTGCCTTGCCTGGAATAGTGTTGATTGGAATGGCATGGAATTGTTCTGCCTGGAATTGCCTTGCCTAGAATTGCCTGGAATTGCCTTGACAGAAATTGCCTGGAATTTTCTTTAGTGAATTTGCCTTGCCTGTAATGACCTGAAGTTGACTTGCCTGAAATTGCATAGACTGGAATTGCCTTGCCTGAAATTGCCTTGCCTGGAATTGCTGGTAATAGACTTGCATGAACTTGCCTTTCCTGAAATTGCCTGGAATTGCCTTGCCTGGGATTGCCTAGCCTGAAATTGCCTTGCCTGGAATAGCCTATAATTGCATTGCCAAAAGTTGCCTTTCTTGGAATTTCCTGGAATTGCCTTGCTTGAAATTGCCTTTCCTGAAATTGCCTGGAATTGCCTTGCCTGGGATTGCCTAGCCTGAAATTGCCTTGCCTGGAATAGCCTATAATTGCATTGCCAAAAGTTGCCTTTCTTGGAATTTCCTGGAATTGCCTTGCTTGAAATTGCCTTTCCTGGAATTGCCTGGAATTGCCTTGGCTAAAATTGCCTTCCCAAAAATTGCCTTTTCTGGAATTGCCTTGGCTGGAATGGCCATGTCTGAAATTACCTGGAATTACCTTGAATGGAATTGCCTTGCCTGGAATTGCCTGAATTTGAGGTAGCAGGAACTGCCTTGCCTGGAATTGCATGGAATTTTTTGCCTGGTGTTGCCTTGCCTGAAATTGCCTTGCATAAAATTCCCTTGCCTAGAATTGCTGTGACTGGAATTGCTTTGCCTGGAATTTTCTGGAATTACCTCGCCTAAAATTTCCTTGCCTGGAATTGTCTTCATGGATTAGCATGGAATTCTTTTGCCTACAATTTCCTGGAATTTCCGTGCCTGTAATTGACTGGGATTTCCTTGCCTAGAATTGCCTTGCCTGAAATTGCCTGGAATTGTATTTATGGAAATAGCCTTGCCTGCAATTTCTTGCAATTGACTTGTTGGAATTGCCTGGAATACTCGTGCCAGCAATTGCCTTGCCTGAATTGCCTGGGATTGCCTTGCCTGGAATTGTCTTGCTTGGAATTGCCTTGCCTGGAACTGCCTTTCCTAGCCTTGCCATGCCTGAAATTGTCTTGTTTTGAATTGCCTGTCCTGAAATTGCATTGCCTGGATAAGCCTTGCCAGAAATTGCCTCTAATTACCTTGTGTGGAATTGCATTGCCTGGATTTGCCTGGAATTACCTTGCCTGTAATTGCCTGGAGTTGCTTTGCCCGGAATTGTTTTTTCTGGAATTGCCTGGAATTGTTGTTCCTAAAATTGCCTTGCCTGGATTTGCTTGGAATTGCCTTGCCTGGAATTTTCTTGCCAGGAATTTCCTTGCCAAAAATTGCATTTACTGGAATTGCCTAACTATTTTGGCTGAAATTGTCATGCCTGGAATAAATTGGAGTTGCCTTGCCTGGAATTGCCATGTTTGGAATTGTATGGAATTGCCCTGCCTGAAATTGCCTTGCCTAAAATTGCCTAAAATAGGCTTGCCTGGATTTGCTTTGCCTGGAATTGCCTGGAATTGCCTTGCCTAAAATTCTCTTGCATGGAATTGTCTGGAATTAACTAGCACAGAATTATCTTGCCTGGAATTACCTGTAATTGATTTGCCAGAAATTGCCTCTTCTGGATTTCCTTGAAATAGCCTTGCCTAAAATTGCCATGTTAAAAATTGACTTTTTTGGAATTGCTTGGAATTCCCTTTTTTGAAATTGTCTTTTCTGGAATTACCTGAAATTGCCTTGCCTAAAATTGCCATGTCTTGAATTGCCTGGAATTACCTTGCCTGGTATTTTCTTGCCTGGAATTCCCTTGCGTGGAATTGCGTGAAATTGGGTTGTCAGAAATTGCCTTGGTTGGAATTGCGTGGAATTGCCTTGCCTGGTAGTGTCGTGCTGGAATCGCCTGAAATTGCCTTGCATGGAATTTTCTTGCATGGAATTGCCTTGCTGGAATTGGCTAGCCTAAAAATGCCTTGCCTGGAATTGCCTTGCCAAGCCTTGCCTTGCCTGAAGTTGTATTTTCTTAAATTGCCTGGCCTAAAATTGCCTTGCCTGGAATAGCCTTGCCCGAAATTGCCTCAAATTCCTTGCGTAAAATTTCCTTGCCTCGAAGTACCTTTAATGGCCTTGCCTGGAATTTTTTTGCCTGTAATTGCCTGGAATTGCTCTGCCTGGAATTTACTTGCTTTGAATTGCCTGGAATTATCGTTTTTGGAATTTCCTTGCCTGTAATTTTCTGGAATTGCCTTGCCTGGAATTGTTCTGCATGGAATTGCCTAGCGTGGAATTGCCTGAAATTGCCCTGTCTGGAATTATCTTTCCTGGAATTGCTTGGAATTGCCTGGAATTGCCTTGACTTTAATTGCCTTGCCTGGAATTGAGTTGTCTGGAATTGTTTGGTATTTTCTTGCCTAGAGTTGCCTGGAATTTCCTTGCCTGGAATTGTGTTGCTTTGCCTGGCCTTGTTTTGTTTGGGATTGCCTTGTCTTGCCATGCCTTGCCTTGCCTGGAATAATTGTCTTACTTTGACTTTCCTGGAATACTTGAATTGTATGGAATTGCCTTGATGGCAATAGCCTGAAGTTGCCTCTCCTGGAATAGCCTGGAATTCCCTTGCCTGAAATTGCCTTTCCTGAAATTGACTGGAATATCCTTGCCTCGGATTTGCCTTCATTTGAATTGCCTGGAATTGTTTTGTCTGCAATTTCCTTGCCTAGAATCTACTGGAATTGCCTTTACTGGAATTGTTTTGCCTAGACTTGCCTTGCCTGGAATTGCCGTGCCTGGAATTCCTGGGCCTGGAATTGTATTGCCTTCCCTTGCCTTGTCAGGAATTGTCTGGTTTCAAATGGACTTGCCTTGAATTTACCTTTTTTTGCCTATAAATTTCTTGCCTGGAATTGTCTTTCTTGGAAGTGCGTGGAATTGTTTTCCTGGAATTGCCTGGAATTGCTTATAGTTTCCTTGACTGTAATTGCTTTGCCTTCAATTGCGTTGCCTGGGATTGCCTTTCCTGGAATTGCCTTGCCTTTAATTGCCGTTCCTTCAATTGACTAGCCTGGAATTGCCTGGTATTGCCTTGCTTAGAATTACCTGGAATTACCTTGTCTGAAATTTTTTTTGCCTTGCCTTGCCATGCTTTGTCTGGAATTGCCTTTTTTTTCCTGCCTTGCCTTACCTTGCCTTTCCTGAAATAATTGGCTTACCTGAAATTGCCTGGAATTGCCTTGATTGGAATTGCCTAGAGTTGCCTTGTTTAAAATAGCTAGGAGTAGCCTTGCCTGAAATTGCCTTACCTGGAATTGTGTGGAATTGCCTTGATTGGAATTGCCTGGAATGATTTTGCCTGGAATTGAAATGCCAAGAGTTACCTGAAATTGCCTTGGCTGGTATTTCCTTGCCTGGAATTGCCTTGTGAAAAATTACTTTTACTGGAATTGCCTGGAAAAACCTTGCCTAAAATTGCAGTGCCTGAATTGACTTGCAGTTGCCTTGCCTGAAATTGTTTTGTCTGAAATTGCCTGGAATTGCCTTGCCTAAAATTGCATGAAATTTCCTTGCCTTTATTTGCCTTGCCTGAAATAGCCAGGAATTGCCTTTCTGGAATTCACTTGCCTGAAATTGCCTTGAATTTTCTAGCATGAAATGGCCTTGCCTCGAATTTCCTGTAATTCACTTGCGAGAATTTGCATTTTCTGGAACTTCTTGGAATTGCCTTGCCAAAAATTGTCTTTTTTGGAATTGTTTCGAATTGCCTTGTCTGGAATTGTGTTTCCTGGAATCGTCTTGAATTGCATTGCATGGAATTGCCATGTCTGAAATCACCTGAAATTACCTGACCTGGAATTGTCTTGCCTAAAATTGCATTTCCTGGAATTGCGTGAAATTTCATTGTCAAAAATTGCCTTGTTTGGAATTGCGTGGAATTGACTTGCCTGGTGTTGCCTTGCCTGGAATCGCCTGGAATTGGCTTGCGTGGAATTTCCTTGCCTGGAATGGTTTTGCCTGGAATTGCCTTGCCTGGAATTGCCTCGAATTGCCTAGCATAGAATTTTGTTGCCTGAAATTGCCTGGAATTGCCTTGCCTAAAATTGTTTTGCCTGGAATTACCTCGAATTGCCTTGCATTGAATTTATTAGCCGAAAATTGCCTGCAGTTGCCTTGCCTAAAATTGCCTTGACTGGAATTGCCTTGCCTAGACTTCCCTTGCCTGTAATTGCCTTGCCTGAAATTCCATGGCATAAAATTGCTTTGCCGTGCCTTGCCTTGACTTGCCTGGAATTGCCTTTCCTTGACTTGTTTTGCATAGAATTTTCTTTCCTGGAATTGGCTTGCCAAAAACTGCCTAGAGCTTGCATTGCCTGGAATTGCTTTGCCTGGAATTCTCTGGCATAGAATTGTTTTGCCTTGGCTTGTCTAGTCTGGAATTTCCTGGCCTGATATTGCCTTGTTTTACTTTGCCTTGCATCTAATAATTGCCTCGCCCGGAATTTCTTGGATTTTTTTTTGGATTGAAATTTTCTGGAATTGCTTTGAGTAAAATTGCCTGGAAATGCCTTGCCTGAAATTTTCTTGCGTGTAATCACCTGGAATTGTCTTGCCTAGACATCCCTTGCCAGGAATTGCCTTGTCTGGAATTTCCTGGCCTGGAATCTCTTTGCCTTTACTTGACTTGCGTAAAAATGCATGGCCTGCAATTTCCTTGCCTGGAACTGGCTTACCTAAAAGCACCTGGAGTTACCTTTCCTGGTATTACCTTGTCTGGAATTACATTGCCTGGAATTGCATGTAATTGTTTGTAATTGCCTTGAGTGTAATTGCCTTACATAGACTTGCCTTGTCTGGACTTCCCTTTTCTGGAATTGTTTTGCCTTGGCTTGCCTTGCCTGAAATTGCCAAACCTGAAATTCCCTTGCCTTGCTTTGCCTTGCCTTGAATAATTGCCCTACATTTCCTTGCCTGAAATAATGGATTTTCTCGAAATGACTAGAATTTCCTTGATTGAAATTGCCTGGATTTGCCTTGCCTGAAATTGACTTGCCTCAAATTGCCTGAAAATGCCTTGCAGAAAATTTTTTTGCCTGCAATTATTTGGAATTGCCTTGCCTGGAATTACTTGGAATTGCATTGCCAAAGAATATTCTGTCTGGAATTGCCTGGAGTTACCTTGCCTGGAATTGCCTTGCCTGGAATTGCCTTGCCTAAAATTGCCTTGTCTGGAATTGACTTGCCTGAAATGGCCTTGCTTGGACATACTTGGATTTGCCGTGCCTGGAATCTTCTTGCCTGGAAATGACATGCCTGCAGTTGCCTGGAATTGCCTTCCCTGGAATAGACTGGAATAGCCATGCCTGGAATTCTTTTTCCTGGAACTGCCTTGCCTGGAATTGCCTTGACTGGAACTGACTTGCCAAGCCTTGCCTTGCCTTGAGTTGTCCTGCCTGTAATTGCTTGGCCTGTAATTTCCTTGCCAAGTATTGCCTTGCCTGTAATGCCTGGCCTGGAATTGCCTTGCCTGGAATTGCCTTTTCTTGCTTTGCCTTGCTTGTAATTGTCTTGCCTGAAATTGCCTAGACTGGAATTGCCTGGAATTGCCTTGTGTGTAATTGCCTCTTCTGGAATTGCCTGAAATTGTCTGTAATTTCCTTGACTGGAATTGCCTGAAATTGTCTGTAATTGCCTTGACTGGAATTGCCCCTCCTTGAATTCCCTTGCCTGGATTTGCATTGTTTAGAATTGCCTTGCCTTTTCTTGTTTTGTCTGGAAATGCCTTGCATTTTTTTGACTTTCCTTGCTTTGAATAATAGCCTTACCTTGCAATGCCTGGAATTGCCTTTATTGGAATTGCATGAAATTGCCTTGCCTGGAATTGCCTGGAATTGCCATGCCTGGAATTGTTTGGAATTGCCTTGCAAGGAATTGCCTGGCCTGGAATTGCCTGGAATTGCCTTCCATGGAATTGCCTTGCCGGGAGTGGCTTGAAATTACATTGCCAGAGAATGCCTTGCCTGGAATTTCCTGGAATTGCCTTGCCTGGAATTGCCTTGTGTGGAAACACCTGAAGTTGCCTTCCCTGCAATTACCTTGCCTGGAATTTTCTGAAATTGTCTTGCCTAAATTTGCCTTGCCTGGAATTGCCTGGAATTGTTTTGCCTGAAATTGACTTGCCTGGACTTCCCTGAATTATACGTGTCTGGAATTTTCTTGCCTGATATGGCCTGGAATTGCCTTGTTTGGGATTGCCTTTCCTGCAGTTGCCTGGAATTGCCTTGCCTAGATTTGACTTGCCTGGAATTGCCTGCAATTGCCTTGCCTGGAATTTATTTTGCCTGAAATTGCCTCGCCTGAAATTGCCTTGTTTGAAATTGTGTAGACTGGGATTCACTTGCCTAGCCTTTCCTTGCCTGGAGTTGCCCTGCCTGGAATTTTTTGGCCTGGAATTTTTTTGAATAGCCTTGCCTTGCCTGTAATTTTCTGGTCTGAAATTGCGTTGCCTGAAATTGCCTTTCCTTTTTTTACCTTGCCTGGAATTTTCTTGCCTGGAATTGCCTGGAATTTCCTTGCCTGAAATTATTTAGAAACGCCTTGCCTGGAATTGCTTTGTCTGGAATCGCCTGGAATTCCCTTGCATGGAATTGCCTGCTTGGAATTGCCTGGAATTGCCTTGCCTGATATTGCCTTGCCTGGAATTGTTAGAATTGCCTTGCCTGGATTTTCCTTGCCTTGAATTTCCATACATGGAATTCCCGTGCCTGGAATTGCCTAGCCTGGAATTGCTTTGCCTGGAATTGCCTTGGCAAAAATTCCCTTCACTAAAATTTCTTAGAATTGCCTTCCCTAGAATTACCTTTCCTGGAATCGTTTGAAATTTTTTTTGTCTGGAATTGCCTTTTCTGGAATTGCATGGAATTGCCTTGCCTGGAATTGCCTTGCGTTTAATTGCCTGAAATTGCTTTTCCTAGAATTTGTCTTCCTAAAATTGCCCTGAATTGTAGTGCCTGGAATTGCCTTTACTGGTATTTACTTGCGTAGCCTTGCCTAGCACAAAATTGCCTTGCCTGAAATTGCCTGGCCTGAAATTGCCTTGCCTGGAATTGTTTTGTCTTGCCTTGCCTTGCCTTGCCTGGATTTGTTTTGCAAAAAATTAAGTAGCATAAAATTGCCTGGAATTGTCCTGCTTTCAATTGCCTGGAATTGCCTGTATTTGTTTTGACTGTAATTGTCGTGTCTTGAATTGTCTTGCATGGAATTGCATTGCTTTGCCTGGAATAATTGCCTTACCTTGCTTTGCCAGGAAGAATTGCCTTGCCTGGAATTACCTGAAGTAACCATGCCTGGAATTGCCTTGCCTGGAATAGCTTGGAATTGCCTTGCTTGGCATTTCCTTGCCTGGAATTGCTAGGAATAATCTTGCCTGAAATTGCCTGAAATTGCTTTGCCTGAAATTGCCTGAAATGCCTCCCCAGGAATTGCCTTGCTTGGAATTGTCTGAAATTGCCTTTCCTGGAAATGCAAGGAATTGCTTTGCCTGGAATTGCCGCACCTTGAATTTCCTGGAATTTTTGTGCCAGAATTTGTTTTGCCTTGAGAAGCCTGGAATTGCCTTGCCTGGAATTATACTGCCTGGAATTGCTTTTCCTGGAATTGATTTCAGGCACCAAAGCTGCCACGCCTAGCCTTGCCTTGCCTGAAATTGTCTTGTCTGGAATACCCTTGCCTGGAATTGTTATTCCTTGCCTGGAATTCCCTGGACTTAAATTGCCTTGCCTGGAATTGAATTGCCTGTAATTGTCTTTAATTGCCTTGCCTGGAATTGCTTGCCTCTAATTGCCTGGAATTGTTTTGCCTGGAATTGCCATGCCTGGAATTGCCTTGACTGAAATTTACTGGCCTGAAGTTGCCCTACCTGGTATTGCATGGCCTGGAATTGCCTTGCCTTGCCTTGCCTTGCCTTGCCTTGCCTTGCCCTGCCCTGCCCTGCCCTGCCCTGCCCTGCCCTGCCCTGCCTTGCCTTGCCTTTTGCCTTGCCTTGCCTTTTGCCTTGCCTTGCCTTGCCTTTTGCCTTGCCTTGCCTTTTGCCTTGCCTTGCCTTGCCTTGCCTTTTGCCTTGCCTTGCCTTGCCTTGCCTGTAATTTCCTGGCCTGAAATTGGCTTGCCTAAAGTTTCCTTTTCTTGCTTTACCTTGGCTGCAATTGTCTTACCTGAAATTGCTTAGCCTGGAATTGCCTTTACTGGAATTGCCTGGAATTGGCTGATTGTCTTGACTGTAATATCCTCCTCTTTAATTCCCTTGCCTGAAATTGCATTGCCTGGAATTTTCTTTTCTGGAATTGCCTGGAATTGCCTTGCCTCGAATTATCTTGCCCACAATCGCTTAGAATAAACTTGCCTGGCATTGTGTGGAATTGCCTTACGTAAAATTGCTTCGAAATTTCTCCCCAGGAATAACCTTGCCAGGAACTTTTTTGCTTGGAATTGCCTGGAATAGCCCTGTCTGGAACTGTCTGGAATTGCTTTGCCTGTAATGATCTTGCACAGAATTGCCTGGATTAGCATTGCCTGGAATTGCCTCGCCTGAAACTTCCCTGCATAAAATTGCTTTTCCTATAATTGCTTTAACAGGAATTGCCTGCCTGAAATTGTTTTGCCTGGAATTCGGTGGCCTGGAATTGCGTTGCCCTGCGTGGAATTTCTTGGCCTGAAATTGCCTTGCCTGCAATTGCCTTGCCTGCAATTGCCTCGAATTGCCCTGCCTGGAAATGCCTTTCATGGAATTGCCTTTCCTAGAATTACCTGGAACTGACTTGCCCGAAATGGCCTGGAATGGCCTTCCCTGTTATTGCCTTACCTGAAATTGTTTTGCCTGCAGTTGCCTTGCTTAGAATTTCTTGACTGGAATTGTTTTGCCTAGACTTCCCTTGGTGGAATTGCCTTTTCTGGAATGCCCTGGCCTGGATTTGCTTTGCATTTTCTTGCCTTGCCTGGTATTGCATGTCCTGAAATTGCCTTGCCTGGAATTGCCTCTCCTTGCCTTGACTTACCTTGCATGGAATAGTCTTGGCTGGAATTGGCTTAGCTGGAACTACCTGGAATTACCTTGCCTGGAATTCCCTTGCCTGTAGTTGCCTGCAACTCCCTGTACTTGCCTTGATTGTAATTGCCTTGTATAAACTTGCCTTGCAAGAAATTCTCTTTCATGGAATTGCCTTGCGTTGGCTTGCCTTGCCTGGCATTGTGTGGCCTGAAATTGCCTTGCCTTGCCTTGCCTGAAATGATTGCCTTACCTTGCCTTGCCTGGAATAATTGCCTTTCCTCGAAATGCCTAAAATTGCCTTGATTGGAATTGCCTGGAATTGCCTTGCCTAAAATTGCCTTGCCTGAATTTGCATGCGAATGCCTTGCCTGAAATTTTTTTTGCCTGCAAGTGCCTGGAATTGCCTTGCCTAGAGTTGTTTGAAATTGCATTGCCAAGGAATGTCTTGTCTTGAATTGCCTGGAGTTTCCTTGCCTGTAATTGCCTTGTCTGGTATTGGCTTGCCTGGAATTACCTTGCCTTGAATTCTCTGAAATTGCCTTGCCAAAATTGCCTGAAATTGCCTTGCCTGAATTTGCCTTGCTTGGACTTGCCTGGATTTGCCATGCCTGGACTGGCCTGGTATTGCCCTGCCTGGATATAACTTGCCTGGAATTGCCTGGAATTGCCTTGCCTGGAATTTTCTTGCCTTTAATTGCCTAGCCTGGAATTGCCTTGCCTGGAATTGCCTTGACTGGAATTGACTTGCCTAGCCTTGCCTTTCCTGGAGTTGCCCTGCCTGGAATTGCTGGGCCTGAAATTTCCTTGCCTAGCCTTGCCTTGCTTGTAATTTTCTGGCCTGAAATCGCCTTGCCTGGAATTTTCTTTTCTTGCTTTACCTTGCCTGGAGTTGTCTTACCTGAAATTGCCTAGCCTGGAATTCCTGGAATTGCCATTCCTGGAATTGCCTTGTCTGGAATTGACTTGCCTGAAATGGCCTTGCTTGGACATACTTGGATTTGCCGTGCCTGGAATTTTCTTGCCTGAAAATGACATGCCTGCAATTGCCTGGAATTGCCTTCCCTGGAATAGACTGGAATAGCCATGCCTGGAATTGCAAGGCCTGGAATTGCCTGAAATTGCCTTCAGTGTAATTGCCTTGCTTTGCATTGTTTTGCCTGGAATTGCCGTAACTGAAATTGCCTTGCCTGGAATTGCCTGGTACTGCCTTGCCTTGCCTGAAATTGCCTGGAATTGCCTTGCTTGAAATTGTCTTGCCTGAAATTACTTGGATTGCCTTGCCTGGAATTACCTGGAATGGCCATGACTGAAATTGCCTGGAAATTTTTGCCTGGAATTGTTTTGCCTGGAATTGCTTGGAGAATCCTTGCCTGGAATTGCTTTTTATTAACTGACTGGAAATTTAAATAAAAACAATTCCAAGCGAGGCAAGGTAAATCAATTATTCTAGGCAAGAAAAGGCAAGTCAATTGCAGACAAAGCAAGGCAAGGCAAGGCAATTCAAAACAAGGGAATTAGAGAAACGACTCAAGATGACGCCGTGAGAGCAACCTAGGATTGAAGCACTCAGTGAACGCAGAGGGTGAGTCAGGGCCTAATTTCCAGACTGATCTTTGTTGCCAAAAGAACGGGGAAATTCCAGGTATAAAAGAGAAGCAGGACGCCAGTGCAGCAGTTTTGACTGGTGCGCTTAGCGGCCGGTGCAGCCTGCGGCCAGCGCTATAGCTCAGTGGTGCTCCACAGGGCTCGGCAGAAAGCGCACTGGTCCGGGTGCCCTGTTTAACCGGCAATCTGAGACTTGAAAAAGCAGATTGGCATATCCATCTGACTGAATGGGACTTGGACAGTGAGCCAGGCCAGGAAATTTCAGGGAAATGGCGTTTGAACCAGGGCAGTGGGACAAAAAAAATGGTGATGCCAAACGCTCCAGGTGGAGAGTTTCACTGCGGGCACAGCTGAACCCAGGATGGTGCAGCTGGGTGGGGGAGGGGCGTCCGCCATTACCAAGGCAATCCACCTCTACTGAGGTTACACTCCCATTGCGGACGCAGCCTGCCATTGCAAAGGAAACCCGCCACAACAGAGAGACTCCACCACAGGGCATAACCCATGGCAGAAGGGCGAAGACCACATCAGCAGGGCAGAACCTGCAGCAACAGGGCGAACCTCACACCAGCAGGGCGGAGACTTGGCAGACAGATAGTGACTAGACTGCCTCCTAGTTGGGCAGGACAGCGCAATGAAAACTCATAAAGTCCCAACCTTCCGAGACAGAGCATCTGAGAAAATAAAGAATTTTTTATGAGTTCTGCTGTAGCAGAATTAAATGTAGCAGCCTAACAGCCCTGAATGAACAACAGAGCTCAGAGCTCAGCACTTGAGCTCCTATAAAGTACAGACTGTCTCCTCAAGAAGCTCCCTAACCCCTCTCTATCCAGAAGACTGACATTTGGCAGGCATCATTCTGGGACAAAGATAGCAAAAAAAGAAACTGGTAGCATCCCTCACTGTTCCGCAGCTGCTATAGGTGCACCCCAGACAAGCAGAGCCTGGAGTGGACCTCAGCAGTACTACAGTGGAGGAAATAAACTGGTAGAAGGAAAACCAAGTAACAGAAATACTTCATCATCAACAATCTGGGCGTCCACTCAGAGACCCAATCGAAAAGTCAGCAACTACTCAGATGAAAGGTGAATAAATCCACAAAGACGGGAAGAAACCAGCCTAAAAAGGAGGAAAACACCCGAAACCAAAACACCTCGCCTCCTAGAAAGGACCGAAATTCCTCACCAGCAAGGGAACAAAGCTAGACGGAGAATAACTGTGATGAAATGATGGAATTAGACTTCAGAAGGTGGATAATGAGAAACTTTTGTGAGCTAAAAGAACATGTTTTAAATCAATGCAAAGAAACTAAGAACCTAGAAAAAGATTTGAAAAAAATTTTGAGGAAATGAAAAGAAGAATGGATAGCTTAAAGAGGAATGTGAATGAATTAAAGGAGCTGAAAAACACAATACAAGAACTTCGCGAAGCATGCACGAGTTTCAGCAGCCGAATTGACCAAGCAGAATAAAGAATATCAGAAGTTGAAGATCAACTCAATGAAATAAAACAAGAAACCAAGATTAGAGAAAAAAGCACAAAAAGGAATGAACAGTCTCCAAGAAATGTGGGACTATATGAAGAGACCTAACCTACGTTTGATAGGTGTACCAGAAAGGAACAAAGAGAATGAATCCAAGCTGGAAAATACTCTTCAGGATATTATCCAGAAAAATTTCCCCCACCTAGCAAGGCAAGCAAACACTCAAACGCAAAAAATACAGAAAACACCACAAAGATATTCCACAAGAAGAGCAACCCCAAGGCACATAATCGTCAGATTCAACAGGTTTGAAATAAACGAGAAAATACTAAGGGCAGCCAGAGGTAAAGGTCGGGTCACCCACAAAGGGAAGCCTATCAGACTCACAGCAGATCTCTCGGCAGAAACACTACAAGTCAGAAGAGAGTGGTGACCAATATTCAACATTCTTAAAGAAAAAAACTTTCAACCCAGAATTTCATATCCAGCCAAACTGAGCTTCAGAAGTGAAGGAAAAATAAAATCCTTTGCAAACAAGCAAGTACTCATAGATTTTGTCACCACCAGGTCTGCTTTACAAGAGCTCCTGAAAGGATCAACCAGTACCAGCCATTCAAAAATCACACTAAAGGCTAAAGAGCATTAACATAATGAAGAATCTACATCAACAAATGGGCAAAACAGCCAGCTAGCATCAAAATGGCAGTATCAAATTCACACATAACGATATTAATCCTAAATGTAAATGGCTAAATGCACCAATCAAAAGACACAGACTGGCAAATTGGATAAAAAGCCCAAACCCATCAGTGTGCTGTATCCAGAAAACCCATCTCACATGCACGGATACACAAAGGCTCAAAATAAAAGATGGAGAAAGATTTACCAAGCAAATGGAGAGCAAAAAAAAGCAGGAGTTGCAATTCTCATCTCTGATATAATAGACTTTAAAGCAACAAAGATCAAAAGAGACAAAGAAGGCCATTACATAATGGTAAAAGGATCGATAGAACCAGAAAATCTAACGATTCTAAACATATATGGACCCAATACAGGAGCACCCAGATACATAAGGCAAGTTCTTAATGACTCACAAAGAGATTTAGATTCCCACACAATAACAGTGGGAGACTTTAACACTCCAATGTCAGTATTAGACAGATCAACCAGACAGAAAATCAACAGGATATCCAGGGCTTGAACTCAGACCTTGAGCAAGCAAACCTGATAGACATTTACAGAACTCTCCACCCCAAATTCACAGAATATACATTCTTCTCAGCACCACATCACACCTACTCTAAAATTGACCACATAATTGGAAGTAAAGCACTCCTTAGCAAATGCAAAACAACTGAAATAATAACAAACAGTCTCTCAGACCATAGTGCAATCAAGTTAGAACTCAGAATTCAGAAACCAACTCAGAACCCCACAGCTTCATGGAAACTGAACAACTGGCTCTTAAATGTTGACTGGATAGACAATGAAATGAAGGCAGAAATAAAGAAGTTCTTCGAAACCAATGAGAACAAAGACAAAACATGCCAGAATCTCTGGGACACATTTAAAGCAGTCTCTAGAGCAAAATATATAGTAATAAGTGCCCATATGAGGAGAATGGAGATATCCAAAATTGACAACCTATCGTCAAAATTGAAAGAGCTAGAGGAGCAAGATAAAAAAAAACTCCAAACCTAGCAGAAGAAAAGAAATAACTAAGATCAGAGCAGAACTGAAGGAGACAGAGACACGAAAAACCCTTCAAAAAATCAATAAATCCAAAAGCTGGCTTTTTGAAAAGATCAAGATAATAGACAGACCACTAGCCAGATTGATAAAAAAGAAAAGAGAGAACAACCAAATAGATGCAATAAAAAACGATAAAGGGGAAATCACTACAGATTCCACAGAAATTCAAACTATCATCAGAAAATACTATGAACAATTCTATGCACAGAAACTAGTAAACATGGAAGAAATGGATAAATTCCTGAACACCTGTGTCCTTCCAAGCCTAAACCAGGAGAAAGTTGAAACTATGAGTAGACCAATAACAAGGTCAGACGTCGAGGCAGCAACTAAGAGCCTACCACACAACAAAAGCCCAGGTCCTGACGGGTTCACAGCCGAATTCTATCAGACGCACAAAGAGGAACTAATACCATTCCTTCTGAAACTTTTCCAAATAATCTAACAAGAGCTAATACTTCCCAAATCATTTTATGAGACCAACATCATCCTGATACCAAAACCCGGCAGAGATCCAACAAGAAAAGAAAACTTCAGGCCAATATCCATGATGAACATAGATGCAAAAATCTTCAATAAGATATTGGCCCGCCGATTACACTAGCAAATCAAAAGACTTATCCATCATGATCAAGTAGGATTCATCCCAGGGGTGCAAGGACTGGTTCAACATACACAAGTCTATAAAAGTAATTCACCACATAAACAGAACCAAAAACAAAAACCACATGATTATCTCAATTGACACAGAAAAGGAATTTGACAAAATTCAACAGCCCTTTATGCTAAAAACCCTCAATAAACTCGGTATTGATGGAACGTATCTCAAAGTAATAAAAGCTATTTACGACAAACCAACAGCCAACATCATACTTAATGGGCAAAAACTGGAAGCATTCCCTTTGAAATCCGGCATTAGACAAGGATGCCCTCTTTCACCACTCCTATTCAATATAGTACTGGAAGTTCTAGCCAGAGCAGTCAGGCAAGAAAAAGAAATAAAGGGTATTCAAATAGGAAAGGTGGAAACCAAATTGTCTCTATTTGCAGACGACATGATAGTATACCTAGAAGACCCCATCGCCTCAGCCTAAAAACTCCTGAAACTGATAAGCAACTTCAGCAAAGTCTCAGGATATAAAATCAATGTGCAAAAATCACAAGCATTCGTCTACACGAATAACAGACTTAAAGAAAGCCAAATCAAGAACGAACTGCCATTCACAATTGCTAAAAAAAGAATAAAATACCTAGAAATACAGCTCACAAAAAACGTAAGGGACCTCTTCAAGGAAAACTACAAACCACTGCTCAACGAAATGAGAGAGCACACAAACAGATGGAGAAACATTTTATGTTCATGGTTAGGAGGAATCAATATCATGAAAAGGGCTATACTGCCCAAAGTGATTTACAGAATCAATGCTATCCCCATCAAGCTACCATTGACCTTCTTCACAGAACTGGAAAAAACCACCATGAACTTCATATGGAACCAAAAGAGAGCCCGCATAGCCAAGTCAATTCTAAGCAAAAAAAATACAGCGGGGGTCATCACACAACCGGATTTCAAACTATACTTCAAGGCCACAGTAATCAAAACAGCATGGTACTGGTACCAAAACAGAGATATGGACCAATGGAACAGAACAGAGTCACTGGAGGCAACACAACATATCTACAACGATACAATCTTTGATAAACCTGACAAAAACAAGCAATGGGGAAAGGATTAGGGAATCCTTTAATAAATGGTGTTGGGAAAACTGGCTAGCCATGTGCAGAAAGAAGAAACTGGACCCCTTCCTGACACCTTACACCAAAATTAACTCCAGATGGATTAAAGACTTAAACATAAGACCTGGCACCATAAAAACCCTAGAAGGAAATCTAGGCAAAACCATCCAGGACATAGGAGTAGGCAAGGACTTCATGAACAAAACACCAAAAGCATTGGCAACAAAAGCCAAAATAGACAAATGTGACCTAATAAAACTCCACAGCTTCTGCACGACAAAAGAAAGTCACTAAAGTGAATCGGCAACCAAAAGAATGAGAAAACATTTTTGCAGTTTACCCTTCTGACAAAGGGCTGATATCCAGAATTTACAAAGAACTCAAACAGATTTACAGGAAAAAAAACAAGCCCATTCAAAAATGGGCAAAGGATATGAACAGACACTTTACAAAAGAAGACAATTCCAGGCACAGCAAGGCAACACAAGGCAACACAATTCCAGGCAAGGGAATTCCATGCAATTGTAGTCAAGGCAATACCAGGCAACTCCAGGCAATGCAATTCCAGGCAAGGCAATTTCAGTCGACGCAATTCCAGGAAAGGCAATTTCAGGCAATGCAATTCAATGTAAGGCATTTACAGTCAAGGCACTTACAGGTAATTACAAGCAATTCCGGGCAAGGCAATTCCAAGCAAGGCAATTCCAGGCACTCCAGAGTAGGCAATTGCAGGCAAGACAATTCCAGGCAAGTCGAGACGAGGAAACACAATTCCATGCAAGATAATTTCAGGCCAGGCAATTTTAGGCAAGGCAAGGCAAGGCAAGGAAGTTCCAGGCCAGGCAATTCCAGGCAAGGCAATTTCAGGCAAGACAAGACTAGGCGAGGCAATTCCACTCAACACATTTTCAGGCAAAAAACTCCAGGCAAGACAATTCAATTTTAGGCAATACCAGTCAAGTCAATTCCAGGCAATTCCAAAAAAAGCAATTGCAGGCAAGGCAATTTCATGCAATTCTAGGCATGGCAATTTTAGGCAATTCCAGGCAAGGCAATTCGAGGCAATTACTTGACAGGAAAATTCAGGCAAGGCAATTACAGGCCAGGCAATTCTAGGCAAGGAAATTTTAGGCAAGAAAAGGCTAGGCAAGGCAATTCCAGGCAAGGCAATTTCTGGCACGACAAATTCAGGCAATTCCAGGGAACGCAATTTCAAACAAAGCAATTCCAGCTATTGCAGGCAAGGCAATTCCGGGAAATGCAATTCCAGGCAAGGCTATTCCAGGCAATTCCAGGCAAGGCAATTTCAGGCAAGACAAGGCTAGGCGAGGCAATTTCACTCAAGGCATGTTTAGGCAAACAACTCGAGGCAAGGCAATTCCATTTTAGGCAATACCAGTCAAGGCAATTCCAGGCAAAAAGGCAATTCCAGGCAAGGCAATTTCATGCAATTCCAGACAAGGCAATTCTAGGCATGGCAATTCCAGGCAAGGCAATTTCATGCAAGGCAATTTGAGGCAATTACTTGACAGGAAAACTCAGGCAAGGCAATTACAGGCCAGGCAATTCTAGGCAAGGAAATTTTAGGCAAAAAAAGGCTAGGCAAGGCAATTCAACTAAAGGCAATTCCAGGCAAGGCAATTTCAGGTATGGCAATTCCACGCAATTCCAGGCAAAGCAATTTCTGGCACGACAATTTCCGGCAATTCCAGGGAACGCAATTTCAAACAAAGCAATTCCAGCTATTACAGGCAAGGCAATTCCGGGAAATGCAATTTTAGGCAAGGCTATTCCAGGCAACTCCAGGCCAGGTAATTTCAGGCATGCAATTCCAGGCAACCCTAGGCAAGGCAATTCCATTCCAGACAATTTCATCCAATTCTGACCAACAAAATTCCAGTCAAGGCAATTTCAGGCAAGGCAATTCCAGGCAAAAAAACTTCAGGCAATTCCACTAAAGGCAATTCGAGGCAAGGCAATTCCATGCAAAGCAATTTCTGCCAATGCAATTTCAAGCAATTCCAGGCAAGACATTTTCATGCAAGACAATTCCAGGTAAAAGAATTCCAGGCAATTTTAGATATGGCAATTCCAGGCAAGGCAATTCTGGGCAATTCGAGGAAAGGCAATTCCAGACAAGGCAATTCGATGCAATTTCAAGAAAGGCTATTCCTGGCAAGGCTGTTTTAGGCAAGGCAATTTTACGCAATTCAAAACAAGGCAATCTTAGGAAAGGCAATTCCAAGAAATTCCGGGTAAGGCAATTTCAAGAAATTCCAGGGAAGGCAATTCTAGTCAATAGCAGGCAAGTTAATTTCAGGCAATTCTAGGCAAAAGAGTCCGTGCTAATCCAGGGAAGACAATTTTAGGCAAGGCAAATCCAGACAATTTCAGGCAAAACAATTTAAGGAGAGGCAATTCCAGGCAATTCCAAGAAAATCAATTCCAGGCAAGGAAACCCCAGGAAACTCCAAGCAAGGCAATTTTAGGCAAGGAAATCCCACGCAAGGCAATTCCAGGCGATTCCAGGCAAGGCAACAGCAGGCAATGCAATTCCATGTTAATCCAGGCAAGGCAACACCAGGCAATGCAATTCCATGTTATTCCAGGCAAGGCAATTCTGCCAACGCAATTTCTGGCAATTCCAGGAAAGGATATTCCAGGTAAGGCAATCCAGGCAAGGTAATTTTATGCAATTTCAGACATGGCAATTCTAGACAATATCAAAAAAGGCAATTCCAGACAATGCAATTTCAGGCAATGCATTGCAAAACCAGAAAATTCCAGGCAAGGCCATTACAGGAAAGGGAAGTCTAGGTAAGGAAATTCCAGTCATAGTAATTCCATGCAAGGCAACTGCAGGCAAAACAATTTTAGATAAGGCAATACTAGAAAAGGCAATTCTAATCAATTCTAGACAAGGCAATTCCAGGCAAGGCAATTCCATGAAAGTAAATTTCAGGCAATACCAGGCAAGGCAATTCCAGGAAATTCTAGGCAAGACAATTCCATTCAAGGCAATTTGAGGCTATTCCAGGCAAAACAATTCCAGGCAAGACAATTTCAGGCCAGTCAATTCCAGGCATGGCAAGGCAATTCCGGACCGAATTAATACAAACAAGGTAATTTCAGGCAAGGCAAGGCTAGGTATGGCAATCCCAGTAAAGGCAATTACAAAATAAGCAATTCCAGGAGGGCAATTCCAGGTAAAACCATTCAAGCCAAAGCAAATCCTGGCAATTCCAGGCAAGGCAATTTCTGGCCCGACAATTCCAGGCAATTCCAAGCAAGGCAATTCTATGCAAAGCAATTTCAGCTATTACAGGCAAGGCAATTCCGGGCAAGGCAAGGTAACTCCAGGCAAGGCAATTCCAGGCAACTCCAGGAAAGGCAATTCCAGGCCAGACAATTCCAACCAATACCAACCAACACAATTCCAGTCAAGGCAATTCCAGGCAAGGTGTTTTCAGCCAAAACAATTCCAGTCGATTTCAGGCAAGGCAATTCCAGGCAAAAGAACTCCAGGCATTTCCAGCAAAGTCAATTCGAGGCGAGGCAATTTCACACAATTCCAGGCAAGGCAATTCCCGCCAACGCAATTTCAGGCAATTCTAGGCAAGGCATTTCCATGCAAAACAATTTTAGGCAAAAGAATTCCAGGCTATTTTAGATATGGCAATTCCAGGCAAGGCAATTCCGGGCAATTCCAGGAAAGGCAATTCCAGACAAGGCAATTTGATGCAATTCCAGGAAAGGCTTTTCCTAGCAAGGCTATTTTCGGCCAGGCAACTTTGGGCAATTTAAAACAAGGAAATCCCAGGAAAGACAAGTTCAAGAAATTCCAGGCAAGGAAATTCCAGGAAAAGCAATTCCAAGAAATTTTAGGCTAGGCAATTTCAGGGAAGGCAATTCCAGTCAATTCGAGGAAAGGAAATTTCAGGCAATTCTAGGGAAAAATCTCCATGCTAATTCAGGGAAGACAATTTTAGGCAAGGCAATTCCAGACAATTCCAGGCAAGGCAATTTTAGGCGAGGCAATTCCAGGCAATTCCAAGCAAATCAATTCCAGGAAAGGCAACCCCAGGAAACTCCAAGAAAGGCAATTCCAGGCTAGAAAATTTCACGCAAGGCAATTTTAGGCGATTCCAGACAAGGCAACACCAGGAAATGCAATTCCACGTAATTCCAGGTAAGGCAATTCCTGTCAATGCAATTTTTGGCAATTCCAGGCAACGATATTCCAGGCAAGGCAATTTTATGCAAGGTAATTTTACGCAATTCTAAGACATGGCAATTCCAGTCAATTTCAAAAAAGGCAATTCCAGGAAAGGAAATTCCAGGCAATTCCAGGCAAGGCAACACAAGGCAAGGAAAGGCAAGGGAATATTAGGCAAGGCAATTACAGGCAAGGGAAGTCTAGGCAAGAAAATTACAGTCAGAGAAATTACAGGCAAAAAAACTGCAGGCAAAACAATTCCAGATAAGGCAATACCAGGCAAGGAATTCCAATCAATTCCAGGAAAGGCAATTTTAGGCAATACAATTTCAGGCAATTCTATGCAAGGCAATTCCAGGCAACTAGAGGCAAGGCAATTATAAGCAAAACAATTCCAGGCAATTCTATGCAAGCAATTTCAGGCAAGGCAATTACATTCAAGGCAATTCCAGGCAAAGCAATTTCAGACCAGGCAATTCCAGGCAAGGCCAGGTAAGTCAATTTCAGGCAAGGCCAAACAAAACAAGGCAATTCCAGCAAAGGCCCTTCAAAAACAAAACAATTCCAGGAAGGGCAATTCCAGGCAAAACAATTCCAGGCAAAGCAAATTCAGGCAATTTCAGGCAAGGGAATTCCTGGCACAGCAATTCCAGGCAAGGCAATTTCAGGCAAATCCAAGCAAGTTAATTCCAGGCAAGGCAATTCCTGGGGATAAATTTCCAGGCAATTTCAGGCAAGGCAATTCCAGTCAATTCCAATAAAGGCAATTCCAGGCAAGGCAATAATTCCAGGTAATGCAAGTTAAAACAAGTATTCCAGGCAAAGAAAGGCAAGCAAAGGCAAATCTAGGAAAGGCAATTCCGGGCGAGGCAATTCAAGGCCAGGCAATTACAGTTAAGGCAATTCCAGCTAATTTCAGGAAAGGCAATTCTAGGCAATTCTAGGTTAGGCAATTTCAGGCGAGACAATTCCAGGCAAGGCAAGGCAGGAAAAGACAATTCCAGGCAAGGCAATTTCAGACCAGGCAATTCCAGGCAAGGCAAGGCAATTCATGGCAATTCCAGGCCAGCCAATTTCAGGCAAGGCAATGTCATGCAGGGCAAGACAAGGCTAGTCAATTTCTGTAAAGAAAATTTCAGGCAATGCAATCCTAGGCAAGGCAATTCTAGGCAATTCGATGCAAGGCATTTCCAGGAATTTCCAGACAAGACAATTCCAGGCACAACAATCCCAGGCAAATCCAGGAAAATCAATTCCAGGCAATTTTGAACAACGCAACTCCAGACAATTCCAGGCAAGCCTATTCCAGGCAATTTCAGGCTAGGTAATATCAGGCAAGGCAATTCCAGGCAATTCTAGGTAAGGCAATTCCAGACAAAGCAATTCCAGTCAATTCCAAGCAAGACAATTTTAGGCAAAGCAGCTCCAGGCAAAAACTTTCCAGGCAATTTCAGGCATGGCAATTTTAAGCAATGCCAGGCAAGAAAATTCCAGAAAAAAAATTCCAGGCAAATTCAGGCAAGGCAATTCCAAGCAAGGCATCTGCAGGCAATTCCAAGCAAGGCAATTTCAGGCAATTCCAATGAAGGCAATTCCAGGCAAGGCAAGGTAAGCCAATTATTTCAGGCAACAAATTTCAAGAGAAAAAAAAGGCAATTCCAGGCAAAGCGAGGCAAGGCAAGGCAATTCCAGGCAAGTGTATTCAAGGAGAGGCAATTACATTCAAGGCAATTACAGACAATTCTAGACAATTCCAGGCAAGGCAATTTTAGGCAAGGCAATTTCAGGCAATTCTAGGCAAGGCTATTCCAGGCAATTCCAGGCTAGGTAATACCTGGCAAGGCAATTCCAGGCAAGGCACTTACAGTCAAGGAATTTCCAGGCAATTTCAGGAATGGCAACTCCAGGCAATTTCAGGCAAGCCAATTATTCCAGGAATGACCAGGTAAGGCAATTATTACAGGCAAAACAAGGCAAGTCACTTCCATGTAGGTAAGGCAACACAAGGAAAGGCAATTCCATGCAAGGCAAATCCAGGCAATTTAAGGCAAGAAAATACCAGGCAATTCCAGGCAAGTCAATTCTAGGAAAGGCAATTGAAGGCAAGCCAATTCCAGGCGAAGCAATTCCAGGAATAGCAAATCCGGACAAGGAATTCAAAGGCAAGGCAATTACAGTCAAGGCAATTACAGATAATTACAAACAAGGCAAATCCAGGAAAGGCATTTCCAGCCAATTCCAGGCAAAGCAATTTCAGGCAAGGCAATTCCAGGCAAGGCAGTTTCTGGGAGGCATTTCCAGGCAATTTCAGGCAAGGCAATTGCAGTCAATTCCAGGCAAGGTTATTCTAAGACATTCTAGAAAAAAACCATTACAGGCAAGGCAATTTCAGGCAATTCCAGGGAAGGCAATTCAAGGCAAGGCAATTTCAGTCAATTCCAATAAAAACAATTCCCGGCAGGGCAATTATTCCAGGCAAGGCAAGAAAAGGCAATTATTCAGAACAAAGCAAGGCAAGACAAGGCAATTCAAGGCAAGGCAATTACAGTAAAATATTACAGGCAATTCCAGGCAACTCCAGGCAAGTCAATTTCAGGCAAGGCAATTCCAGGAAATTTCAGGCTTGGCAATTTTAGGCAAGACAATTCAAAGCAAGGTAAGGCAAGGAAAGGCAATTCCAGACAAGGCAATTTCAGGCTTGGCAATTCCAGGCAAGGCAAGACAAGGCAATTTCAGGCAAGGCGAGGCTAGGCTAGCAAATTCCAGTAAAAACAATTCCAGGCAAGTCAATTCTAGGTACGACAATTCCAGGCAATTCCAGGCAATTCTAGGCAAGGCAATTCCAGGCAAGGCAATTCCAGATAAAACAATTTCAGGCAATTCCAGGCAAGGTAATTACAGGCAAGGCAATTCCAGGCAAGGCAGTATCAGCCCAGACAATTCCAGGCAAGGCAAGGCAAGGCAATTTCAGGCTAGGAGATGCTAGGGTAGTCAATTCCAGAAAAGAAAATTTTAGGCAAGAAAGTTCCAGGCAAGACAATTCCAGGCAAGAAATTTCCAGGCAATTTCAGGCATGGGAATTTCAGGCAATTTCAGACAGGCAATTCTAAGCAATCCCAGGCAAGGCAATTCCACGGAGGGCAATTTCAGGCAAAATAATTTCAGGCAAGGTAATTCCAGGCATGACAATTCCAGGCAAGTCAAATCCAGGCAATTCCAGGCAATTCCAGTAAAGGCAATTTTAGGCAAGGCAATTCGAGGCTATTCCAGGCAAGAAAATTATAGGCACAGCAAATACAAGCAAGTACAGGCAAGGCAATTTCAGGCAAGGCAATTACAGGCAAGGCAATTTCATGCCACGCAATTCCAGGCAAGGTAAGGTAAGGCAAGGTAATTCCAGGCCAGTCAATTTCAGTCAAAACAATTTTAGACAAGACAAGGCAAGGCAATTCCAGGACAGTCAATTTCAGTCAAGAAAATTTCAGATAAGGCGAGGCTAGGCTAGTCAATTCCACTAAAGGCATTTCCAGGAAAGGCAATTCCATGCAAGACAATTCCAGGCAATTTCAGGCAAAACAATTTCAGGCATGACAATTTCAGGCAATACCACTAAAAACAATTCTAGTCAAGGCAATTACAGGCAATTACAAGCAAGGCAATTCCAGGCAAGGCAATTTCAAGAAATTCCAGAAAAGGCTATTCCAGGCAATTTCAGGCTAGGTAATACCTGGCAAGGCAATTCCAGGCAAATAGAGGCAAGGCAATTCCAGGCAAGGCAATTCCAGGCAATTTCTGGCATGGCAATTCCAGGGAATTCCAGGCAAGGCAATTCTAAGCAATTCCAGGCAAGGCAATTTCAGGCAAGGAAATTCTAGGCAATTCCAGAAAAGGCAATTCCAGACAAGGCAATTCAATGCAATTCAAGGAAAGGCAATTCCTGGCAAGGTAATTTTATGCAATTCAAAATAAGGCAATCCCAGGCAAGGCAATTCCAAGGAATACCAGGCAAAGGAATTCCAGGCAATTCTAGGCAAAAAAAATTTATGCTAATCCAGGGAAGACAATTTTAGGCAAGGAAGTTCCAAGCCATTCCAGAGAAGGCAATTTTAGGCGAGGCAATTTCATGCAATTCCAAGCAAATCAATTCAAGGCAAGACAACCCCAGGAAATTCCAAGCAAGGCAATCCCAGGCAAGGCAATTTCAGCAAGAAAATTCCAAGCAAGGCAATTTCAGGGAAATCCAGGCAAGGCAACACCAGGCAAGGGAAATCCCACATGATTTCAGGCAAGGTAATTTCTGCCAATGCAATATCTGGCAATTCCAGGCAACAATTCTAAGAAAATCCAGGGAAGGCAATTACAGTAAAGGCAATTTTTGGCAATTCCAGGAAAGGCAATTCTTGCAAGGCAATTTTAGGCAAGGCAATTTTAGGCAATTCAAAACAAAGCAATCTTAGGCAAGGCAATTCCAAGAAATTTCAGGCAAGGCAATTATAGTCAATGCCAGGCAAGTGCATTCCAAGCACTTCTAGAAAAAAAATTCATGCTATTCCAGGGAAGACAATTTTAGGCAAGACAATTTCAGACAATTCCAGGGGAGGCAATTTTAGGCAATGCAATTTCACATAATTCCAAGCAAATCCATTCCAGGGAAGGCAACCCCAGGAAACTCCAAGCAAGAAAATTCCAGGCAATTCGAGGTAAGACAACACCAGGCAAGGCAATTACATGTAAGTCCAGGAGAGGCAATTTCTGCCAATGCAATTTCTGGCAATTCCAGGCAAGTCAATTTTAGGAAAGGCAATACCAGGAAAGGTAATTCCACACAATTCCAGAAATGGCAATTTCAAGCAATTCCAAAAAAAGGCAATTTTAGGCAAGGCAATTTCAGGCAAGGCAACTCCAGGCAATTCCAGTCAAGATAATTCCAGGCAAGGCAACTCCAGGTCATTCTAAGAAAGGCAATTTAAGCAAGGAAATTCCCGGCAATTCCAGTCAAGACAATTCCTCACAAGGCAATTCCAAGCAATTACAGGGAAGGCAATTCCAGTCAAGCCAATTTCACGCAATTACAGGTAAGGCAATTCCAGGCAATTCCAGGCAAGGCAATTCTTGTGGAGGCATTTTTAGGCAATTTCAGGCAAGGCAATTTCAGTCAATTTCAGGCAATGTTATTCTAAGCAATTTCAGGCAAAGCAAATCCAGGCAAGACAATTCCAGGCAATTTCAGGAAAAACAAATTTTGGCAAAGCAATTCAAGGCAAGGCAATTTCAGTCAATTCCAATAAAGGCAATTCCAGGCAGAGCAATTATTTCAAACAAGACAAGGCAAGGCAATAATTTCAGGCAAAGCAAGGCAAGGCAAAGCAATTCCAGGCAAGGCAATTCAAGGCAAGCTAATTACAGTCAAGGCAATTCCAGGCAATTCCAGGCAAGTTAATTTCAGGCAAGGCAATTCAAGGCAATTCCAGGCTAGGCAATATCAGGCAAGGAAAGTAAAGTAAAGCAATTCCAAGCAAGGAAATTTCAGGCCACGCAATTCTAGGCAAGGCAAGGCAAGGCAAGGCAATTCCAGGCCTGTTAATTTCAAACAAAGCAATATCAGGCAAGGCGAGACTAGGCTAGTCAATTCCAGTAAAGACAATTCCAGGCAAGGCAATTGCAGGCAAGGCAATTCCAGGCAATTCCAGGCAAGGCAATTCCAGGCAATTCCACGCAAGGCCATTCTAGGCAAGGCAATTACAGGCAATGCAATTACAGGCAATTCCAGGCTAGGCAATTTCAGGCAAGGCAAATTTAGACAACTCCAGGCAAGGCAACTTTATGCAAGGCAATTCCAGGCGAGGCAATACCAGGCAAAAAAATTTCTAGGCAATTTCAGGCATGGGAATTCCAGGCAATTCCAGGCAAGGCAATTCCATGCAATTTCAGGAAAGAAAATTCCAAGCAAGGCAATTCAAAAGTATTATAGGCAAGGCAATTACAGGCAAGGGAATTCAAGAAAAGGCAATTACCATCAAGGAAATTACAGACAGTTCCAGGCAAGGCAATACAAGGCAATTTCAGAATAAGCAATTACAGGCAAGGAAAGGCTAGTCAAAAAAATCCCATGCCGGGCAATTTCAGGCACGGCAACTTCAGGCAACGCAAGGCTAGGCAAGTCAATTCCAGTCAAGGCAATTCCAGGGAGGGCAATTCCAGGCAAGAAAATTCCAGGCAATTTCAGGCAAGTCAAATCCAGGTAAGGCAATTCAAGGCAATTCCAGGAAAGGCAATTCCAGGCAAGGCAATTCGAATCCATTCCAGAAAAAAAATTCCAGGCACAGCAAATCCATGCAATACCAGGCAAGGCAATTTCAGGCAAGGTAATTCCAGGCAATTCCAGGCAAGGCAATTTTAGGAAAGGCAATTCCAGGCAATTCCAGGCAAGGCAATTTTAGGAAAGGCAATTCCAGGCAATTTCAGACAAGACGTTTTCTGGCAACGCAATTCCAACCAACTCTAGGCAAGGCAATTCCAGGCAATTGTAGGCAAGGCAATTCCAGCCAAGGCATTTCTAGGCAAATTCAGGCAAGGCAATTCCATGCAAGGCAACTCTAGGCAATTCCAGGAAAGACAATTTCATGCAATTCCAATCAAGGCAATTCCAGGCAATTCCAGGCAAGGCGATTATTCCAGGCAATGTAAGGTACAGCAATTATTCCAGGAAAGAGAAGGCAAGGCAAGGCAAATACAAACCAGGCAATTCCAGGCAAGGCAAGCCATGGCAAGGCAATTTCAGGCCAGGGAATTCCATTCAGGGCAATTCCAGGCAAGGCAAGTCTAGGAAAAAAAATTACAGTCAAGTTAATTACAGGCAATTAAAGGCAATTCCAGGCAAGGTAATTCCAGGCACTAACAGGCAAGGAAATTCAAGGCAAGACAATTTCAGGCAAGGCAATGCAAGAAAAGGCAATTCCAGGAAAGGCAATTTTAGGGCAGACAATTTCATGCAAGGCAAGCCAAAGCAAGGCAATTCCAGGCCAGTCAATTTCAGGCAAGACGAGGGTATGCTAGTCAATCCAGTAAAAATAATTTTAGGCAATGCAATTCCAGACAAGGCAATTTCAGGCAAATCCAGGCAAGGCAATTCCAGGCACGACAGTAATTTTAGGCAATGCAATTCCAGACAAGGCAATTCCAGGCAATTCCTGGCAAAGCAATTCCAGGCAAGGCAATTCCAGTCAAGGCAATTCCAGGCAAGACAATTTCAGGCAACTCCAAACAAAGATATTCTAGGCAAGGCAATTCCAGGCAATTTCATGCAAGGCAATTCCAGGCTAGGAGTTTCAAGGCAATTTTAGGCATGGGAATTCCAGGAAATTCCAGGCAAGACAATTCTAAGCAATCCCTGGCAAAGGAAATACAGACATGGCTATTCCAGGCAATTTCAGGCAAGGCAATTACAGGCAAAAGAATTCAAGGAGAAACAATTACAGTCATGGCAATTACAGACAATTCCAGGCAATGCAATTCCAGGCAAGGCAATTCAAGGCAATTTCAGGCAAGAAATTTTCAGGCAAGAAAAAGCAAGCAAAGACAATTCCAGCAAAAGAAAATTCAGGCCAGGCAGTTTCAGGTAAGGCAAGGCTAAGTAAGGATATTCCAGGCCAGGCAATTCCAAGCAGGGCAACTCCAGGCAAGGCAAGGCTAGGCAAGTCAATTCCAGTCAAGGCAATTCCAAGCAAGGTAATTCCAGGCAAGGAAATTGCCGGCAATTCCAGGCAAGTCAAATTTAACCAAGGCAATTCTAGGCAATTCCAGGAAAGGCAATCCCAGGCAAGGCAATTTGAGGCCATTCAAGGCAAAAAATTCCAGGCCTGGCAAATCCAGGCAAGTCCAGACGAGGAAATTACAGTCAAGGCAATTTTAGGCAAGGCAGTTTCAGTGGATTCCAGGCAATGTAATTTTTGGCAAGGCAACTCCAGGTGATTTTAGGTAAAGAAATTTTGGGAAAGTCAATTCCAGGCAATTCCAGGCAAGGCATTTTCTGGCAATGCAATTCCAAGCAACTCCAGGCAAGGCAATATTACACAAGGGAATTTCAGGCAATTAAAGGAAAGGCAATTCCAGGCAATTGCACACAAGGCAATTCCAGGCAAGGCATTTCCAGGCAATTCCAGGCAAGGCAATTCTAAAGAATTTCAGGCAAAACAATTTCATGCAATTTCAATTAATGCAATTCCAGGCAAGGCAATATCAGGTAAGTCATTTTAAGGCAACTCCAGGCAAGGCAATAACAGGCAAGGTAATTCCAGGCAATTCCAGGCAAGCCATTACCAGGCAAAAAATTTCCAGGAAATTTCAGGCATGTGAATTCCAGGCAATTCCAGACAAGGCAATTCTATACAATCTCATTGAAGACAAATTCCGGCAAGGCAATTTCATGCAAGGAAATTCCAAGGTATTTTAAGCAAGGCAATTACAGGCAAAAGAATTCAAGAAGAGGCAATTCCAGGCAAGGCAATTCCAGGCCATTGCAGGCAAAAAAATTCAAGGTCCAGCAAATTCAGGCAAGTTTAGGCAAGGCATTTCCAAGCAATTTCAGGCAAGGCCATTCAAGGCAAGGCAATTCCAGGAAAGGCATTTCCAGGCAATTTTAGGCAAGGCAATTCCAGGCAAGGCAATTCCAGGCAAGGCAACTCTAAACAATTCCAGGCAAGGCGATTCCATGCAATTCCAATCAATGCAATTCCAGGTAATTCCAGGAAAGGCAACTCTAAACAGTTTCAGGCAAGGCAATTCCATGCAGTTCCAATCAATGCAATTCCAGGCAATTCCAGGTAAGGCAATTTTAGGCAAAGCAATACTGGGCAAGGTAATTCCAGGCAAGGCATTACTAGGCAAAGAATTTTCAGGGAGTTCTCGTTGTGTCCGCGGAGAGGTGAGTCTGAGCTGCATTGCCAGACTGATCTTTGTTGCCCACAGAACGGGGAAATTCCCAAGTGAAGAGGAGACGCGGGACGCCAGGCAGATATTCCGCCTGGCAAAGCTGGCAGCCAGGGTGGCAGCAGCCGGCCCTACCCAGCACGCCCCACAGGGCGCGCTTGTCCGGGTGCCCCATTGAACCGGCAACCGGAGACGTGAGAGGGCAGGACTTGAGACTGAGCTAGACTTGGACAGTGGGCCAGCCCAGGGGATTGCCAGGACAGAGCGTTAGGGTTGGCCCAGTGGGACGAACAAAACCGCGATTTCAAACAAGCCCCGTGCAGATGGCCCGAGATGCTCTGAGGGGGAGGGGCGGCCACCATTACTGAGGCAACCCGCCCCAACTGAGATACACGCCCATTGCTGACGCAGCCAGCCGTTGCCGAGGCAACCCGCTACAACAGAGAGACTCCACCGCAGGGCGTGGCAGAGAACAGCAGAACAGCAGAGCCAGGGCTAGCCTCACAACAGCAGGGCGGAGCCTCGGCAGGCAAACAGTGGCTAGTCTGCATCCTACCTGGGCAGGACCTCAACGGACATCCAAAAATAAAGCCCAAACCCCTCAACACAGAGCATTTGAGAAAAAAAGGGTTTTTTAATGAGCTCTGTTGCAGCAGAATAAAACATACCAGCCTAACAGCCCTGAATGAACAATAGAGCTCACAGCTCAGCAATTAAGCCCCTATAAAGTACAAACTGTCTCCTCAAGCAGCTCCCTGACCTCTCTATATCCAAAAGACTGATATTAGGCAGGCATCATCCTGGTACAAAGAGAGCAGAAAAAGAAACTGGTAGCATCCCTCACTGTGCCACAGCTACTAGAGGTGCACCCCAGACAAGCAGGGTCTGGAGCGGACATCAGCAGTCGTACAGCGAAGGGGCTAGACTGATAGAAGGAAAACCAAGCAACAGAAATACTTCATCATCAACATTCAGGGTGTCCACTCAGAGACCCAATTAAAAGTCAGCAACTACGCAGACGACCAGCGGACAAATCCACAAAGATGGGAAGAAACCAGCGCAACAAGGAGAAAAACACCCGAAACCAGAACACCTCGCCTCCTAGAAAGGACCAAAACTCCTCACCAGCAAGAAAACAAAGCTGGATGGAGAATGACTGCGATGAAATGACGGAATTAGACTTCAGAAGATGGATAATGAGAAATTTGGTGAGCTAAAAGATCATGTATTAAATCAATGCAAAGAAACTAAGAACCTTGAAAAAAGATTTGAAAAAAGATTCGAGGAAATGATAACACGAATGGATAACTTAGAGAGGAATATGAATGAATCAAAGGAGCTGAAAAACACAATACGAGAACTTCGCGAAGCATGCACAAGTTTCAATATCCGAATTGACAAAGCAGAAGAAAGAATATCTGAAGTCGAAGACCAACTCAATGAAATAAAACGAGAAACCAAGATCAGAGAAAAAAGCGAAAAAAGGAATGAACAAAGTCTCCAAGAAATGTGGGACTATGTGAAAAGACCTAACCTACGTTTGATAGGTGTACCAGAAGGGGACGAAGAGAATGAATCCAAGCTGGAAAATACTCTTCAGGACATCATCCAGGAAAATTTCCCACACCTAGCAAGACAGGCCAACACTCAATTGCAGGAAATTCAGAGAACACCACAAAGATATTCTGCAAGAAGAGCAACCCCAAGGCACATAATCGTCAGATTCAATAGGGTTGAAATAAAGGAGAGAATACTAAGGGCAGCCAGAGAGAAAGGTCGGGTCACCCACAAAGGGAAGCCCATCAGACTCACAGCAGATCTCTCGGCAGAAACACTACAAGCCAGAAGAGAGTGGGGGCCAATATTCAACATTCTTAAAGAAAAGAACTTTCAACCCAGAATTTCATATCCAGCCAAACTGAGCTTCAGAAGTGAAGGAAAAATAAAATCCTTTGCGAACAAGCAAGTACTCAGAGATTTTGTCACCACCAGGCCTACTTTACAAGAGCTCCTAAAAGAGGCACTACACATAGAAAGGATCAACCAGTGCCAGCCATTCCAAAATCACACTGAATGCTAAAGAGCATTAACATAATGAAGAATCTACAACAACTAACAGGTAAAACAGCCACTTAGCATCAAAATGGCAGTATCAAATTCACACATAACAATATTAACCCTAAATGTAAATGGACTAAATGCACCAATCAAAAGACACAGACTGACAAATTGGATAAAAATCCAAAACCCATCAGTGTGCTGTATACAGGAAACCCATCTCACATGCAAGGATACACAAAGGCTCAAAATAAAGGGATGGAGGAAGATATACCAAGCTAATGGAAAGCAAAAAAAAGCAGGAGTTGCAATTCTCATCTCCGATAAAATAGACTTTAAAGCAACAAAGATCAAAAGAGACAAAGAAGGCCATTACATAATGGTAAAAAGATCGATACAACAAGAAGAGCTAACGATCCTAAACATATATGGACCCAACGCAGGAGCACCCAGATACATAAGGCAAGTTCTTAATGACTTACAAAAGGACTTAGACTACCACACAATAATAGTGGGAGACTTTAACACTCCACTGTCAATACTAGACAGATCAACCAGACAGAAAATCAACAAGGATATCCAGGGCTTGAACTCAGACCTGGAGCAAGCAAACCTGATAGACATTTACAGAATTCTCCACCCCAAATCCACAGAATACACATTCTTCTTAGCACCACATCACACCTACTCTAAAATTGAC
Source organism: Callithrix jacchus (assembly GCF_049354715.1). Taxonomy (NCBI): domain Eukaryota; kingdom Metazoa; phylum Chordata; class Mammalia; order Primates; family Cebidae; genus Callithrix; species Callithrix jacchus. The sequence goes on along the minus strand of NC_133511.1, from coordinate 36,865,494 downwards.
CACATAATTGGAAGTAAAGCACTGCTCAGCAAAGGCAAAACAACTGAAATCATAACAAACATCCTCTCAGACCATAGTGCAATCAAGTTAGAACTCAGAATTCAGAGACAGACCCAGAACCGCACAGCTTCATGGAAACTGAACAACTGGCTCTTGAATGTTGACTGGGTAAACAATGAAATGAAGGCAGAAATAAAGAAGTTCTTCGAAACCAATGAGAACGAAGACACAACGTGCCAGAACCTCTGGGACACATTTAAAGCAGTCTCTAGAGGAAAGTATATAGCAATAAGTGCCCATATGAGGAGAATGGAGAGATCCAAAATTGACACCCTATCGTCAAAATTGAAAGAGCTAGAGGAGCGAGATCAAAAATCTCAAAACCCAGCAGAAGACAAGAAATAACTAAGATCAGAGCTGAGCTGAAGGAGATTGAGACACGAAAACCCTTCAAAAAATCAGTAAATACAAGAGCTGGTTTTTTGAAAAGATCAACAAAATAGGCAGACCACTAGCCAGATTGATTAAAAATAAAAGAGAGAACAACCAAATAGATGCAATAAAAAATGATAAAGGGGAAATCACCACAGATTCCACAGAAATTCAAACCATCATCAGAGAATATTACAAACAACTCTATGCGCATAAACCAGTAAACCTGGAAGAAATGGATAAATTCCTGGATTCCTGTGTCCTCTCAAGCCTAAACCAGGAGGAAGCTGAAACTATGAATAGACCAATAACAAGGTCTGAAGTTGAGGCAGCAATTAAGAGCCTACCACACAAAAAAAGCCCAGGTCCAGACAGGTTCACAGCCGAATTCTACCAGATACACAAGGAAGAGCTGGTACCATTTCTTCTAAAACTATTTCAAACAATCCAAAAAGAGGGAATCCTTCCCAAATCATTTTATGAGACCAACATCATTCTGATACCAAAACCTGGCAGAGACCAAACAAGAAAAGAAAATTTCAGTCCAATATCCATGATGAACATAGATGCAAAAATCTTCAATAAAATATTGGCAAGACGATTGCAACAGCAAATCAAAAAACTTATTTATCATGATCAAGTAGGATTCATCCTGGGGATGCAAGGCTGGTTCAACATACGCAACTCTATCAACGTATTTCACCACATAAACAGAACCAAAAACAAAAACCACGTGATTATCTCAATTGATGCAGAGAAGGCACTTGACAAAATTCAACAGCCCTTTATGCTAAAAACCCTCAATAAACTCGGTATCGATGGAACGTATCTCAAAGTAATAAAAACTATTTATGACAAACCAACAGCCAATATCATACTGAATGGGCAAAAACTGGAAGCATTCCCTTTGAAATCTGGCACTAGACAAGGATGCCCTCTGTCACCACTCCTATTCAATATAGTACTGGAAGTTCTAGCCAGAGCAATCAGGCAAGAAAAAGAAATAAAGGGTATTCAAATAGGAAAGGTGGAAGCCAAACTGTCTCTATTTGCAGACGACATGATAGTATACCTAGCCCAAAAACTTCTGAAACTGATAAGCAACTTCAGCAAAGTCTCAGGATATAAAATCAACGTGCAAAAATCACAAGCATTCGTCTACACCAACAACAGACTTAAAGAAAGCCAAATCAAGAGCGAACTGCCATTCGCAATTGCTACAAAAAGAATAAAATACCTTGGAATACAACTCACAAGGAACGTAAGAGACCTCTTCAAAGAGAACTTCAAACCACTGCTCAACGAAATCAGAGAGGACACAAACAGATGGAGAAACATTCCATGTTCATGGTTAGGAAGAATTAATATCGTGAAAATGGCTATACTGCCCAAAGTAATTTACAGAATCAACGCTATCCCCATCAAACTACCATTGACTTTCTTCACAGAACTGGAAAAAACCACCATGAACTTCACATGGAACCAAAAGAGAGCCCGCATAGCCAAGTCAATTCTAAGCAAAAAGAACACAGCGGGGGGCATCACACTACCGGATTTCAAACTATACTACAAGGCTACAGTAATCAAAACAGCACGGTACTGGTACCAAAACAGAGATATAGACCAATGGAACAAAACAGAGGCACCGGAGGCAACACAACATTCATACAACTATAGAATCTTTGATAAACCTGACAAAAACAAGCAATGGGGAAAGGATTCCATGTTTAACAAATGGTGTTGGGAAAACTGGCTAGCCGTGTGCAGAAAGCAGAAACTGGACCCCTTCCTGACACCTTACACTAAAATTAACTCCAGATGGATTAAAGACTTAAACATAAGACCTGGCACCATAAAAACCCTAGAAGGAAATCTAGGCAAAACTATCCAGGACATAGGAGTAGGCAAAAACTTCATGAACAGAACACCAAAAGCAATGGCAACAAAAGCCAAAATAGACAAATGGGACCTAATGAAACTCCACAGCTTCTGCACGGCAAAAGAAACAGTCACTAGAGTGGATCGGCAACCAACAGAATGTGAAAAAATTTTTGCAGTCTACCCATCTGATATCCAGAATCTACAAAGAACTCAAACAGATTTACAGGAAGAAAACAAACAAGCCCATTCAAAAGTGGGCAAAGGATATGAACAGACACTTTATGAAAGAAGACATATATGAGGCCAGCAATCATATGAAAAAATGCTCATCGTCACTGGTCATCAGAGAAATGCAAATCAAAACCACATTGAGATACCATCTCACGCCAGTTAGAATGGCGATCATTAAAAAATCTGGAGACAACAGATGATGGAGAGGATGTGGAGAAAAAGGAACACTTCTACACTGTTGGTGGGAGTGTAAATTAGTTCAACCATTGTGGAAGACAGTGTGGCGATTCCTCAAGGCCTTAGAAATAGAAATTCCATTTGACCCAGCAATCCCATTACTGGGTATATATCCAAAAGACTATAAATCGTTCTACTATAAGGACACATGTACACGAATGTTCATTGCAGCACTGTTTACAATAGCAAAGACCTGGAATCAACCCAAATGCCCGTTGATGATAGACTGGATTGGAAAAATGTGGCACATATACACCATGGAATATTATGCAGCAATCAGAAATGATGAGTTTGTGTTATTTGTAGGGACATGGATGAATCTGGAAAACATCATCCTCAGCAAACTGACACAAGAACAGAAAATGAAACACCGCATATTCTCACTCATAGGCGGGTGATGAAAAATGCGAACACATGGACACAGAAAGGGGAGTACTAAACACTGGGGTCTATTGGGGGGAAAAGGGGAGGGCCAGTGGGAGGGGGAGGTGGGGAGGGATAGCCTGGGGAGAAATGCCAAATGTGGGTGAAGGGGAGAAGAAAAGCAAAGCACACTGCCATGTGTGTACCTATGCAATTGTCTTGCATGCTCTGCTCATGTACCCCAAAACCTAAAATCCAATAAAATTAAAAAAAAAAAAAGAATTTTCAGGCAATTTCAAGCATGCGAATTTCAGGCAATATCAAACAAGACAATTCTATACAATCGCACTCAAGAAAAATCCAGGCAAGGCAATGTCAGAAAATTTCATGCAAGAAAATTACAGGCAAGGCAATTTCAAGTTATTCTAGGTAAGGCAATTTAAGGCAAGACAATTACAAGGAAAAGAATTTAAGAAGAGGCAATTACAGTCAAGGCAAGTACCGACAATTTCAGGTTTGGCAATTACAGGCAAGACAATTCCAGGCAAGGTAAAGCAAGAAAAGGCAATTCAAGGCAAGGCAATTTCAGGCCAGGAAATTACAGACAAGGCAAGGCTAGGCAAGGAAATTCCAGGACAAAAAAATTTAGGAAGGGCAACTCCAGGCAAGGCAAGGCTAGGCAAGGAAATTCCAGTCAAGGAAATTCCAGGCAGGGCAATTTCAGGCAAGGCAACTCTAGGCAAGGGAATTCCAGGCAAGACAAATCCAGGCAATTCCACTGAAGTCAAATCGAGGCAAGGCAATTCTAGACAATTTCAGAAAAGGCAATCCCAGACAAAACAATTCAAGTCTATTCCAGAAAAATAAAATTTTAGGTTCGGCAAATCCAGGCAAGTGCATGCAAGGCAATTTCAGGCAAGGTAATTCCAGGCAAGACAATTTTAGGCAAAACAATTTCAGGAAATTCCAGGCAAGGCAATTCCAGTCAAGAAAATTCCAGGCAAGGCAACTCCAGGTCATTCCAGACAAGGCAATTTCAATCAAGGCAATTCCACTCAAGGAAATTCCTGCCACGCCAATTCCAAGCAATTCCAGGAAAGGTAATTCCAGGAAAAACAATTCCAAGCAATTCCAGGTCACGTAATTTTATTCAAGGCAATTCCAGGTAGGGCAATGCCAGGCAAAACAATTCCAGGAAGTTCCAGGCAAGGCAATTACAGGTAAGGCAACTCCTGGCTATTCTAGGGAAGGCAACTCCAGGCAATTGCAATCAAGGAAATTTCAGGCAATTCCAGGCAAGCCAATTATTCCAGGAAAGGCAGCATATGGCAATTATTCAAGATAGGGAAGGCAGAGCAAGGCAAGTCAATTTCAGCCAAAGCAAGGCAACGCAAGGCAACACAATTCCAGGCAAAGCAATTCCAGGCAATTCTAGGCAAGGCAATACCAGGCAATTCCAAGCAAGTCAATTCCAGAAAATGCAACTCCAGGCAAGGCAAATCCAGGCGAAGCAATTCCAGGCAAAGCATTTCAAGGAAAGGCAATTACAGTCAAGGCAATTACAGGCAATTGCATGCAATTACAGGTAAGGCAATTCCAGGCAAGGCAATTCCAGGGACTTCCAGGCAAGGCAATTTCAGGCAAGACAATTTCAGGCAAGGTAAAGCAATTCCAGGCAAGGCAATTCCAGGGACTTCCAGGCAAGGCAATTTCAGGCAAGACAATTTTAGGCAACGCAATTCAAGGCAATTCAATTACAGTCGAGGAAATTTCAGGCAATTCCAAAAAATTCCAGGCAAGGTAATTCCAGACAAGGCAATTCCACACAATTCCAGACTAGGCCATTCAAGGCCAGGCAATTTCAGTCAAGGCAAAAAAGGCAAGAAAATTCCAGGCCATTCAATTTCAGGCAAACAATCTGGCAAGGCAATGCTAGGCTAGTCAATTGCAGAAAAGGCAATTCCAGGCAAGGCAAATCCAGGACAGGCAATTCTAGGGAATTCAAGGCAAGCAATTCCAGGCAATTCCAGGCAAGGCAATTACAGGCAAGGCAAAGCAAGGCAAGAAAATTCCGGACCACGCAATTCCAGGCAGAGCAAATCCAGAAAAAACATGGCAAGGCAGGTTAATTCCAGTCAAGGCAATTTCAGGTAAGGGAATTCCAGGAAAACAATTCCAGGCAATTCCAGGGAAGTCAAATCAAGGCAAAACAATTCCAGGCAATTCCAGAAAAGGCAATCCAAGGCAAGGCAATTCCAAGCCATTCCAGGCAAGAAAATTCCAGGCACAGCAAATCCAAGCAAGATTAGGCAAGGCAATTTTAGGCAATGCAATTACAGGTTATTCCAGGCAAGGCAATTTTAAGCAAGGCAATTTCAGGGAAATCCAGGCAAGACAATTCCAGGAAAGGGAACTCCAGGTGATTTCATTCAAGGCAAGGCAATTCGAGGCAATTGCAGGCAAGGCATTTTTTGGCAATGCAATTCAAAAAAATTCCAGGCAAGGCAATTCCAGGCAAAGAAATTCCAGGCAATTCCAGTCGAGGCAATTTTAGGCAATTCATGGTAAGGCAATTATTTTAGGCAAGGCAAAATAAGGCAATTATTCCAGGCAAGAAAAGTCAAGGATAGGCAAGACAATTCCCGTCAAGGGAATTCAAAAAGAGGCAATTACAGTCAAGGCAAATACAGACAATTTCACGCAATTCCAGGCAAGGCAATTCCAGGCTAGGCAGTTTCAGGCAACACAATTCCATTAAAGGTAAAGCGAGGGAAGGCATTTTCAGGCAAAAAAATTTCAGGCCAGGCAATTACAGGCAAGGCAAGGCTAGTCAAAGTAATTTCAGGCCAGGCCATTCCAAGCAGAACAACTACAGGCAATGCAAGACTATGAAAGTCAATCTTAGGCAAGGCAAGGAAAGAAAAGGCAATTTCAGGCAAGGAAATTTTAGACCAGGCAATTCCAGGCAAGTCCAGGCTAGGCAATTTCAGGCAAGACAATTCCAGGCAAGGCAAGGCAAGGAAAGGCAACTTGAGGAAAGGCAATTCCAGGCAAGGCAATTTCAGGCCAGGCAAGTCCAGGCAAGGAAAGGAAAGGAAAGGCAATTCCAGACCAGGCAATTTCAGGAAAACCAATTTATTGCAAGGCAAGGCTAGGCAAGTCAATTCCAGTAAAAGCAATTCCAGGCAAGGCAATTTCAGGCAAATTAATGCAGGGTAATTCAAGTCAATTCCAGGCAAGACAACTCTAGGCAAAGCAATTCCAGGCAATTACAGGCATGGCAATTTCAGGTATGGCAATTTCAGACAATTTTAGGCAAGGCTATTCCATGCAATTCCAAGCTAGGTACAACCAGGCAAGGCAATTCCAGGTAAGGCAATTGCAGGCAAGGCAATTTCAGGAAAATCCAGACAAGGAAATACCAGCCAAGTCAATTCCAGACAATTCCAGGAAAGGCAATTCCAGGCAAAGCAATTCCAGGCAATTACAGAAAAGGCAATACCTGGCAAGGAAATTCCAGGCAATTCCAGTCAAGGCTATTCCAGGCAATTCCAGAATAAGTAATACGAGGCAAGACATTTCCAGGCAATTCTAGGCAATGAAATTCCAGCAAAGGAAATTCCAGGGAATTCTAAACAAGGCAATTCCAGGCAATTTCAGGCAAGGGAATTACAGGCAAGGCAACTCCAGGCAAGTCCAGGCAAGGCAATTTGAGGAAATTTCAATAAAGGCAATTCCAGGCAAGGCAAGGCATGGCAATTATTTCAGGCAACGAAAGTCAAGGAAAGCCAAGGCAATTCAGGCAAAGCATGGCAAGGCAATTCCAGGCAAGGCAATTTTTGTCAAGGGAATTCAAGAAGAGGCAATTACACTCAAAACAACTACAGACAATCCCAGGCAATTTCAGGCAAGGCAATTCCAGGCTAGGCAGTTTTAGGCAAGACAATTCCAGGCAAAATAAAGCAAGAAAAGGCAATTAAAGGCAAGGCAATTTTAGGCAAGGCGATTCCAGGCAATTCTACGCAAGGCAACTTCAGACAAAGCAATTCCTGGCTAGGCAGTTTAAGGCAAGACAATTCCAGGCAAAATAAAGCAAGAAAAGGCATTTCAAGGCAAGGCAATTTCAGTCCAGGCAATTACAAGCAAGGCAAGGCTAGTCAAGAAAATTCCAGGCCAGGCAATTTCAGGCATGGCAACTTCAGACAAGACAAGGCTAGGCAAGTCAATTCCAGTCAAGGCAATTCCAGGGAAAAGAATTCCAGGCTAGGAAATTCTAGGCAATTTCAGTGAGGTTAAATCCAGGCAAAGCAATTATAGCCAATTGTAGCAAAGACAATCCCAGGCAAAACAATTCCAGGACATACCAGGCAAGAAAATTGCAGGCACGGCAAATCCAGGCAAGTCCAGGAAAAGCAATTTCAGGCAAGGCAATTCCAGGAAAGGCAATTTTAGACAAGGCAATTTCAGAGAATTCCAGGCAAGCCAATTCCATGCACCGCAACTGCAGGTGATTCCAAACAAGGAAATTCCAGGCAATTTCAAAAAAGGCATTTTCTGGCAATGAAATTCCAAGCAAATCCAGGCAAGGTAATTCCAGGCTAGGCAACTCCAGGCAATGGAAAACAAGGAAATTTCAGGTAAGGCATTTCCAGGCAATTTCAGGTTAGGCAATTCCTGGCAAGGCAATTCCAGGCAATTACAATCAAAGCAATTCCAGGTAATTCCAGGCAAGGCAATTATTCCAACCAAGGCAAGGCAAGGCAAGACAAGACAATTTCAGGCCAGGTAATCCCAGGCAAGGAAATCCATGGCAAGGGAATTCCAGGCCAAGAAATTCCAGGAAAGATAATTCCAGGCAAGGAATGTCTAGGCAAAACAATTACAGTCAAGGCAATTAAAGGCAATTTGAGGCAAGGCTAATCCAGAAACTTCCAGGCAAGGCAATTCCAGGCAAGGCAATTCCAGGAAATTACAGGCTAGGCAATTTCAGGCAAGACAATTCCAGGCAATGTAAGGTAAAAAAATGCAATTCCAGGCAATGCAATTTCAGGCAAGGCAATTACAGGCAAGGTAGGCTAGGCAAGGAAATTCCTGGCCAGGCAATTCCAGGCAGGGGAACTCCAGGCAAGGCAATGCTAGTCAAGTGAATTCCTGTCAAGGCAGTTTCAGGCAAGGGAATTCCTGTCCATTCCAGGAAAGAAAATTCCAGACACAACAAATCCAGGCAAGTTTAGGCAAGGTAATTTCAGAAAAGAAAATTCCAGGCAATTTCATGCAAGGAAATCTTAGGCAATGCAATTTCAGGGAACTCCAGGCAAAACAATTCCAGGTGAGGAAACACCAGGTGATTCCAAAAAAGGCAATTCCAGGCAGTTCCAGGCAAGAAATTTTCTAGCAATGCAGTTCCAAGCAGCTCCAGGCAAGGCAATTCCAGGCAAGGGAATTCCAGGAAAATCCATGCAAGACAATTTCAGGCAATTGCAGGTAAGGTAATTCAAGGCAAGGCATTTCCAGGCAACTCTAATCAAGGCAATTTCAGGCAATTTCAGGCAAGGCAATTATTCCATGAAAAGCAAGGTAAGACAATTATTCCAGGCAAGGCAAGGCAAGGCAAGGCAATATCAGGCCAGGCAATTCCAGGCAAAGCAAGTCTAGGCAAGGCAATTACAGTCAAAGCAATTACAGACAATTCCAGGCAAGGCAATTTCAGGCCAGACAATTCCAGGCAAGGCAAGGCAAGTGAAGGCATGGCAATTCCAAGCCAGGGAATTCCAGGCGAGCCAATTCCAGGCAAGGGAAATCTAGGCAAGGCAATTCCAGGCAAAGCAACTCAAGGCAAAACAGTTCCAAATAAGGCAATACAGGACAAGGCAATTTCAGGCAAGGCAATTCTAGGCAAAACAATTCCAGGCAATTAAAGCCAAGGCAATTCCAGGCAAGGCAATTCCAGTCAAGGCAATTTCAGGCCAGGCAATTCCAAGCAAGGCAAGGAAATTCCAAGCCAGGGAATTCCAGGAAAGGCAATATAAAACAAAAGGCTAGCAAAAAAATTTCAGTAAAGGTAATTTCAGGAAAAGCAATTTCAGGCAGAGCAATTTCAGGCAAGGCAATTCCAAGCAAAAGAAACCAGGCAATTCCAGGCAAGGCAATTTCTTGCTTGACAATTCTAGGCAATTCCAGGCACAGTAATTCCATGCAATTCCAAGCAAGACAATTCCAAGCAATTCCAAGCAAGGCAATTCCAAGCAAGGCAATTCCTGGGGAGGTATTTAAAGGCAATTTTAGGCAAGGCAATTCCAGGCAAAACAACTGCAGGCAAAATAATTCCTGGTAAGGCAATACCAGGCAAGGCAATTTCAGGCAAGGCAATTCCATGCAAGGCAATTCCAGACTACACAATTCCACGCAATACAAGGCAAAACAATTCCAGGCAAGGCAATTCCAGGCAATTCTAGGCAAGGTTATTCTAAGCAATTCCAGGCAAGGTAATTCGAGGCAAGGCAATTCCTGGCAAGGCATTTCCAGGCAAGTCAATTCGAGGCAATTCCAGGCACGGCAATTTCTGTGGAGGCAATTCTAGGAAAGGCAAAAACATTCCAGGCCAGGGAATTTCAGGCAACGCAATTTCAGCCGAAGAAAGTCTAGGCGAGGCAATTCCAGTAAAGGCAATTTCAAACAAAGCAATTCCAGGAAGGAAAATTTCAGGCAAGGGAATTCCAGGCAAGGCAAATCTAGGCAATTCCAGGCAAGAAAATTCCTGGGATGATAATTCCAGGCAATTCCAGGCAAGGCAATTCCAGGTATAGCAACTCCAGACAATTCCAGGCAAGGCAATTCCTGGGGAGGCATTTCCACGCAATTTCAGGCAAGGCAATTCCAGGCAATTCCAAGCAATGTTATTCTTAGCAATTCCAGGTCAGGCAATTCCAGGCAAGGCAATTACAGAAAATTCCAGGCAAAGAAATTCCAGGCCAGACCACTCCAGCCAATTCCAGGCAATGCAATTTCTGTTAATTCCAATAAAGGCAATTCCAGAAAAAACAATAATTCCTGGCAAGGCAAGGTAAGGCAATGATTTCAGGAAAAGCAAGGCAAGTCCAGGCAAAGAAATTCAAGGCAAGGCAATTACAGTCAAGACCATTACAGGCAATTCCAGGCCATTCCAGGCAAGATAATTGCACGCAAGGCAATTCCAGGCTAGTTAACTTTAGGCAAGACAATTCCAGGCAAGGCAAGGCAAGGAAAGGAAATTCTAGGCCAGGCTATTTCAGGCCAGACAATTTCAGGCAAGGCAATAAAAGGCAAGGCAAGGCAATTCCAGGCCAGGCAATTTCAGGCAAGGCAATTACAGGCAATTACAGGCAAGGTTATTCCAGGCAAGGCTATTCCAGGCAATTCCAGGCTAGGTAATAACAGGCAAAGCAATTCCAAACAAGGCAATTCAAGGCAAGGCCATTCCAGGCGATTCCAAGCAAGGCAATTCCAGGCAAGGCAATGCCAGGCAATTCCAGACAAGGCAATTCTATGCAACTCCAGAACGGCAACTTCAGGAAATTTTAGGCAAGGCAATTTCAGACAATTCCAATAAAGGCAATTTTAGGCAAGGCAAGGTAAGTTAATTATTCCAAGCAAGGAAAGTAAAAAAAAAAAGGCAAGGCAATTCCAGGCAATGCAAGGTAAGGCAATTTCAGGCGATACAATTCCAGGCAATGTAAAGCAAAGAAAGGCAATACCAGGCTTGGCAACTTTAGGACAGGCAATTACAGGGAAGGCAAAGCTAGGCAAGTAAATTCCAGGCCAGGCAATTTTAGGCAGGGCAACTCCAGGTAAAGCAAGGCTAGGCAATTCAATTCCAATCAAGGCAATTCCAGGCAAGGCAATTTAAGGCAAGAAAATTTCAGGCAATTCCAACAAAGCCAATTCCAGGCAAGGATATTCCTGGCAATTCCAGGAGAGGCAATTTCAGGCAAAACAATTCCAGGCCATTCCAGGCAAAAAAATTCAAGGGACGGCAAGTCCAGAAAATTAAATGCAAGGCAATTTCAGGCAAGGCAATTGTAGACAATTCCAGGTAAGGCAATTTTAGGCAAGGCAATTTCAGGGAATTGCAGGCAAGTCAACTCCAGGCAAGGAAACACTAGGTGATTTCAGGCAAGGCAATTCCAGGCAAGGCAATTCCAGGCAATTTCAGGAAAGGCATTTTCTGACAATGCAATTCCAAGTAACTCCAGGCAATGCGATTCCAGGCAAAACAATTGCAGACCATTCCACACAAGGCAATTTTAGGCAATTGCAGGCAAGATAATTCCAGGCAAGGCATTTCCAGGCAACTTCAGGCAAGGCAATTCCAGGCAATAGCAATCAAGGCAACTCTAGGCGTTTTTAGGCAAGGCAATGATTTCAGGGAAAACAAGGTAAGGCATTTATTCCATGCAAGGCAAGGAAAGGCAAGGCAATTTCTGGCCAGGCAATTTCAGGCAAGGCAAGCCAAGGCAAAAATAATCCATGTCAAAGAATTTCAGGACGGGCTAGTCTAGGCAAGGCAATTACAGTCAAGGCAATTACAAGCAATTCCAGGCAATTCCAGGCAAGGCAATTTCATTCAAGGTAATTCCTGACATTTCCAGGCAAGACAAATGCAGGCAATGCAATTCCAGGCAATTCTAACAAGAAATTCCAGGCAAAACAATTCCAGAAAATTCCAGGCTAGGCAATTTTAGACAAGACAATTTTTCACAAGACAAGGCAAGGAAAGGCAATTACAGACAAGGCAATTTCAGTCCAGGAAATTCCAGGCAAGGCAATAAAAGGCAAGGCAGTTCCAGGCCAGGCAATTTCAGGCAAGGCAAGGCTAGGTAAATCAGTTCCAGTAAAGGCAATTTCAGGCAAGTCAATTTCAGGCAAGACAATTCCAGTCAATTCCATGGAAGGCAATTCCAGGAAATCCCATGCAAGACAATTTCAGGCACGAAAATTTCAAGCACTTTCAGGCCAGGATATTCCAGGCAAAGCAATTCTAAACAATTTCAGGCAAGCCTATTTCATAAAATTTTAAGAAAGAGAATTCCAGGCAATTCCAGGCAAGGCAATTCGAAGCAAGGCATTTCCAGAAATTTTCAGGCAAGGCAACTCCAGGAAATTCAAGGCAAGGCAATTTCAGGAAATTCCAATAAAGGCAATTCCAGGCAACGCAAGGTAAGGCAATTACTCCAGGCAAAAAAAGTCAAGGAAAGGCAAGGCAATTCCAGCCAATATAAGGCAAGGCAAGGCAAATCCAGGCAAGGCAAATCCAGGCAAGGCAATTCCAGGCAAGGAAAATCAAGGGGAGGTAATTACAGTCAAGGCAATTAGAGACAATCTCAGTCAGTTCCACGCAAGGCAATTCCAGGAAAGACAGCTCCAGGCAATTCCAGGCAAGGCAACTTCAGTCAATTCCAATAAAGGCAATTCTACGCAAGGCAATTATTCCGGGCAAGGCAAGGTAAGGCAATTATTCCAGGCAAAGCAAGGCAATCCCAGGAAAGGCACTTCAAGGCCAGGCAATTGCAGTCAAGGCAATTCCAGGCAAGGCAATTCCACGCAAGGAATTCCAGGCAATTCCAGGCTATTTAATTTTAGGAAAGACAATTCCAGGCAAGGCAGGGCAAGGAAAGGCAATTCCTTGCAAGGCAATTTTAGGCCAGGCAAATTCAGAAAAGGCAACGCAAAGCAAGGCAATTTCAGGCAAGGCAATATCAGGAAAGGCAAGGCTAGGCAAGTCAATTCCAGTAATGGGAATTCCAGATAAGGCAATTCCAGGCAAGGCAATTTCAGGCAATTCCAGGTAAGACAAATCCAGGCAATGGCAAACAAGAAAATTCCAGGCAAGGCAATTCCAGGCAAGGCAATTTTAGGCAATTCTATGCAAGGCAATTCCAGGCAATTCCAGGCAAGGCAATTTTAAGCACAAGAATTTAAGGCTATTTAAGGCAAGGCAATTCCAGGCAAAGCAATTTCAGGCAATTAAAGGCAAGGTAATTCTAGGCAATTCCAGGCAAAGCTACTTCAGCAAATTCCAGGCTACGTAATACCAGGCAAGTCAATTCCAGGCAATTCAAGGCAAGGCAATTAAAGGCAATTTCAAACAAGGAAGTTTTAGGCAAGGCAATTCCAGAAAAGGCAATTACAGGCAATTACAGTCAAGGCTATTCCAGGCAGTTCCATGCTAGGTAATACCAGGCAAGTCAATTCCAGGCAATTCCAGGCAATGCAACTGCAGGCAAGGAAATTCCAGGCAGTTCCAATAAAGACAATTTAAGGTAAGGCAATTCCAGGAAAGGTATTTCCAGGCAATTCCAGGCAAGTCAATTTCAGGCAATTCCTGGCAAGGCAATTCAAGAAATTCCAGAAAAATATTTTAGGCAAGGCAATTCCAGGCAATTTCAAACAAAAGAATTCCAGGCATGGCAACTCCAGACAATTTCAGGCAAAGCAATTTTCGGCAATTCCAATAAAGGCAATTCCAGACAAGGCAATGTAAGGTAAGAAAAGTCAGGGAAAGGCAAGGCAATTTCAGGCAAGGGCGGTCAAGTAGAGGCAATTACAGTCAAGGTAATTACAGAAAAATCCAGGCAATTCCAGGCAAGGCAATTCCAGGCAAAACAATTTCAGGCAATTCCAGGCCGGACAGTTTTAGGTAAGACAATCTTAGAAAATGTAAAGCAAGGAAAGGCAGTTCCAGGCAAAGCAATTTCAGGCCAGGCAATTACTGGTAGGGCAAGGCTAGACAAGAAATTTCCAGGCCAGAAAATTCCAGGCAGGGCAACTCTGGGCAAAACAAGGCTAGGCAAGTCAATTGCAGTTAAGGCAATTCCAGGCAAGGCAATTCCAAGCAAGGCAATTCCAGGCAAGAAAATTCCAAGCAAGGCAACTCTAGGCAATTTCAGGCAAGGCAATTCCAGGCAATTTCAATTAAAACAATTCCCAGCAATTCCAAACAAGGCAATTATTCCATGCAAGGTAAGGTAAAGCCATTATTCCAGGCAAGGAAAGGCAAGGCAAGGCAAGGCAATTCCAGGCAAATCAGGGCAAGGCAATGCAAAAAAAATTTAGGCCAGTCAATTGCAGGCAAGGCAATTCCAGGCAAGGCAATGCAAGGCAATATAAATACCGTCAAGGCAATTACAAGGCAAGGCAATTACATGCAATTCCAGGCCAGGCAAGGCAATTCCATGCAATTCCAGGAAAGGCAGTTTTAGGCAAGACAATACCAGGCAAGGCAAGGAAAGAAAAAACAACTCCAGGCAAGGCAATTCCTGGCATGGCAATTCGAAGGAAGGCAAGGCAATTATTCCAGTCAGGCATGGCAAGGCAATTCCAGGCAAAGCAAGGCAAGGAAAGGCAAGTCAAGGCAACTCCAGGCAAGACAATTCCAGGCAATTCTAAACAGTGCAATATCAGGCAATTCCAGGCAAGGAAATTCCACGAAAGGAAATTCCAGGCGATTTCAGCAAAGGCAATATCAGGAAAGGCAATTCCAAAAATTTCCAGGAAGGGCCATTTCAGGCAAAACAATTTTAGGCAATTCAAGGCAAGGCATTTTAGGCAAGGCCATTTCAGGCAATAAAAAGGCACCACAATTCCAGGCAAGGCAATTCGAGGCAATTCCAGGCAAGACAATTATAGATATGGCAATTTCAGGCAAGGCAAGGCAATTCCAGGCAAGGCAATTCCAGGAAAAGGAAGGTCAGGCCAGGCAACTCCAGACAATTGTAAAAATGCAACATTAGGCAATTCCAGGTAAGGAAATTCCAGGCAAGAAATTTCAGGCAAGGCAATTCTAGGCAAGGCAATTCAAGGCAAGGCAATTGCAGTCAAGGCAATTACAGGCAATACCAGTCAAGGCAATTACAGGCAAGGCAATATCAGGCAACGAAATTCCAGGCAAAAATAGGCAAAAAAAGGCAATTCCGGGTAAGGTTATTCCAGGCAATTGCAGTCAAGGCATTTCAAGGCAAGGTAATTCCAGTCAATTCCAGGCAAAACAATTTCAGACATGGAAATTCTTGGCAAGAAAATTTTATGCTAGGCAATTTCAGGTGATTCCAGGCAAGGTAATACCAGGCAAGGCAATTCCAAGTAATTCCATGTAAGGCAATTCCAGAAAGGCAATTTCAAGCAATTCAGGCAAGACAATTTCAGGCCAGAAAATTCCAGGCCAGGCAATTCCAGAAAAGGCAGTAACAGGCAATTCCAGTCATGGCAATTCCAGGCAATTTCTGGCAAGTCAATTTTAGGGAAAGAAATTTGAGACAATCTCAGGCAAGGCAATTTCAGGCCACTCCAGGCAAGGTAATTCCAGCCAAGGCAATTCCAGTCAATTACAGGCAAGGCAATTCCAGGCAAGGTAATTCCAGGCAAGGAAATTCCAGGCAATTGTAGGCAAGACAATTCAAGGCCAGGCAATTCCATGCAATTCCAAGCAACACAATTCCAGATAACACAATTCCAGGCAATTCCAGGCAAGGCAATTCTAGGCAAGGCAAATCCAGGCAACTCCAGATAAGGCAATCCCAGCCAAAACAATTTCTGTCAATTCCTGCAAAGGCAATTTCATGCAAGGCAATTACAGGCTATTTCAGGCAAATGAGTTCCAGGCAAAAAAAAAAACCCGGGAAATTCCAGCCAAAGCAATTTGAGGTGAGGCAATTTCACGCAATTCCAAACAAGGCAATTCCTGCCAATGCAATTTTAGGCAATTCCAGGCAAGGCAGTTTTAAACATGGCAATTTCAGGTAAAAGAATTCTGGGCAATTTCAGTACAGCCATTTCAGAAAAGGGAATTCCAGGAAATTTCAGGAAAGGCAATTCCTGGCAAGGCAATTTTAGGCAAGACAATTTCAGGCAATTCAAAGCAAGGCAATTCCAGGTAAGAAATTGCAAGAAATTCCAGGCAAGGCAATTTCAGGCATGGCAATTCCAGGCAATTCTAGGCAAGGAAGCTCCAGACATGGCAATTTCAGGTAAGAAAATGCTGGGAAATTCCAGGACAGCCATTCCAGAAAAGGTAATTCCAGAAAATTCAAGGAAAGGCAATTCCTGGCTAGGTAATTCCAGTCAATTTCAGGCAAGAGAATTTTAGGCAATTGTAGGCAAACAAATTCCATGCTAATCCAAGGAAGACAATTTTAGGCAAGAAAATTCCAGACAATTCCAGGCAAAATAATTTTAGATGAGGCAATTCCAGACAATTTCAGCCAAAGGAATTCTAGGCAAGGCAATTTCAGGCAAGAAAATTTCACGCAAGGCAATTCCAGGCAATTCCAGTCAAGGCAACACCAGACAAGGCAATTCCACGCAATTTTAGGCAAAGCAATCTTAACCAATGCAATTTCAGGCAACTCCAGGCAAGGCAATTCCAGGCATGGTAACTCCAGGCAATTCCATATATGTCAATTCCAGGCAAGGCAATTCAAGGAAAGGCAATTCCAGACAAGGCAATTTCAGACAATGCCAGGAAAGGCAATTTTAGACAAGGTAATTCCAGGCAAGTCAATTCCAAGAAATTCCAGGCAAGGCAATTTCCGGCAAGGCAATTAAAGGCAATTCCAGGCTAGGCAATTTCAGGCAATTCCAGGCACGGAAATTTAAGGCAAGGCCATTCCAGGCAATTCCCTGCAAGGCAAATGCAGGCAACCACACTCCAGGCAATTTCTGGCAAGGAAATTCCAGGCAAGGCAATTCCAGTGAATGCAAATCCAGGAAAGGCAACTCCAGTTCATTCTATGTAAGGCAATTTCAGGCAAGGCAATTCCAGGCAATTCCATTCAAGGTAATTCCAGGCAGGACAATTCTCAGCAAGACAAAACAAAAAAAGGCAATTTTAGACTAGACAATCTCAGATCAGGAAATTTCAGGCAAGGAAAGGCAAGGCAACGTAATTCCAGGCCACACAATTCCAGGCAAGGCAACGTAATTCCAGGCCACGCAATTCCAGGCAAGGCAAGGCAAGGCAACGTAATTCCAGGCAAGGCAATTTCTGTAAAGTCAAGTCTAGGCAAGGCAATTACAGTCAATGCAAATACAGGCAATTCCAAGCAAGGTAATTTAAGGCAAGGTAATTCCAGGCACTTTCAGGCTAGGCAATTCCAGGCAAGAAAATTCCAGGCAAGGCAAGGCAAGAAAAGGCAATTACAGGCAAAACAATTTCAGGCCAGGCAATTCCAGGCAATGCCCCCCACCCCCAAAAGAAACAAGGCAATTCCAGGCCAGGGAATTCCAGGCAAGGCAATTCCAGATAAAAAAGTATAGAAAAGGCAATTACAGTCAAGGCAACTGCAGGGAAAACTATTTCAGGTAAGGTAATACCAGCCAAGGCAATTTCAGGCAAGCCATTCCAGGCAATTTTATGCAATGCAATTCCAGGCAAGGCAATTCCAGGCAAATCCAGGCAAGGCAATTCCAGGCAATTCTAGGCAAGGCAATTCCAGGCAATTCCTGCCAAGGCAACACCAGGAAAGGCAATTCCACATAACTTCTGGCATGGCAAATTCTGCCAACGCAATTTCTGGAAATTTCAGGCAAGGCAATTCCAGGCAAGGTAATTCCATGCAATTCCAGACATAGCAATTTCAGAAAAGGCAATTCCAGGCAATTCCAGGGAAGGCAATTTTGGCAAGGCTATTTTAGGCAACGCAATTCCAGGCAAATCCGTTTAAGGAAAACCCAGGAAAGGCAACTGCAAGCTATTCCAGGCAAGGCAATTTTTGGAAAAGCAATTGCAGGCAATTCCATGCAAGGCAACTCCAGGCAATGAAACTTCAGGTCATTCCTGGCAAGGAAATTTCAGGCAAGGGACTTCCAAGCAATTCCAGTTAAGGCAATAAGTGGCAAGGCAATTCCAAGGAATTACAGGCAAGGCAATTCCAGGAAAAACAATTCCAGGCAATTCCAGGCAAGGAAAATCCAGGCAAAAAAATTCCAAGCAATTTCAATCAAGGCAATCCCAGGGAAGGCAATTCCAGGCAATGCCAGGCAAGGCAATTCCAGGCAGGGAAATTCCAGACAGAGCAATTCCAGGCAAAGGAAATTTAGGAAATTCCAGGCAAGGCAAGCCTTTGAACGACAATTCCAGGCAATTCCAGGCAAGGCAATTCTAATCAAAGCAATTCCAAAAAATTCTAGTCGAGGCAATTCCAAGCAAGACAATTCCAGTCATGGCAATTCCTGAGGAGGCATTTCCAGGAAATATCAGCCAAGGCAATTTAAGTCAATCCCAGGCAAGTTAATTCTAAGCAATTTCAGGCAAGGCAATTTCAGAAAATTTCATGCAAGGCACTTCCAGGCAAAAAAAAACTACAGGCAATTCCAATCAAAACAATTTCAATTAATTCCAATAAACGCAATTCCAGGCAAGGTAATACTTCCAGGCAATGCAAGGTATGGCAATTATTCCTGGCAAAGACAGGCAAGGCAAGGCAATTCCAGGCAAGGCAATTCCAGGCAAGGCAATTATAGTCAAGTCAATTACAGGCAATTACAAGCAATTCCAGGCAAGAAAATTTCAGACAAGGCAATTGCAGGCATTTCCAGGATAGGAAATTCCAGGTAAGACAATTCCAGGAAAGGTAAGGCAAGGAAAGGCAATTCCACACAGGGCAATTTTACGCTAGGCAATTTCAGACAAGGCAAGGCAAGCTAAGGCCATTCCAGGCCAGACAATTCCAGGCAAGGAGAGGCTAGGCAAGGCAATTCCACTCGAGGCAATTACAGGCAGGGCAATTTCAGGCAAGGCAATTCCAGGTTAGGCAATGCAATTTTAGGCAATTCCAAAAAAGGCAATTCCTGGCAACGCAATTCCATGAAAGGCATTTTCAAGTAAGGCCATTCCATTCAAGTACACTCAAAATAATTCCATGCAAGGCAATTCCAGGCAAGGCAATTTGAGGCAATTACATTCCAAGAAATTTCAGGCAAGGCAATTTCAGGCCAGGTTATTCCAGGCAAGGAAATTTCAGGAAAGGCAAGGCTAGGCAAGGCAATTCCAGTAAAGGCAATTCCAGGCAAAGCAATTCCAGGCAAGGCAATTTCTGGCATGACATTTCCAGGCAATTCCATGCAAGGCAATTACAGGCAAAGCAATTCCAGCTATTATAAACAAAACAATTTCAGGAAAGGCAATTCCAAACAAGGCTATTCCAGGCAATTCCAGGCAAGTCAATTCCAGTAAGTTTTAGGCAAGGCAATTCCAGGCTAGGCACTTTCATGCAATTCCAACCAACACAATTCTAGGCAAGGCAATACCAGGCAACTCCAGGCAAGGCAATCCCAGCCAAGATACTTCCAGTCAATTTCAGGCTGGAAGGAATTTTATGCAAGGTGGTTTCAGAAAATTTCATGCAAGGCAATTTAAGGCAATTCCAACCAAGGCAATTCCAACCAAGGCAATTCGAGTCGAGGCTATTCCACGCAATTCCATGCAACGCAATTCCTGCCAACGCAATTTCAGAAAATTCCAAGCAAGGTATTTCCTTTCAAGACCATTTAAGGCAAGGAAATTTCAGGCAATTTTAGATACGGCAATTCTAGGCAAGGCAATTCCTGAAAATTCCAGGAGAGAAAATTTTAGACAAGGCAATTCAATGCAATTCCAGGAAAGGCTATTTCTAACAAGGCAATTTTAGGCAACTCAAATCAACGCAATCCTAGGAAAGGCAATTCCAAGAAACTCCAGGCAAGGCAGTTCTCGCAAGGGAATTTCAAAAAATTCCAGGCAAGGCAATTTCAGGCAAGGCAATTCAAGTCAATTCCAGGCAAGGGAATTACAGGCAATTCAAGGCAGAAACAATTTTATGCTAATCCAGGGAAGACAATTTTAGGCAAGGCATTTCCAGACAATTCCAGGCAAGGAAATTTTAGGTGAGGCAATTCCAGGCAATTCCAAGAAAATAATTTCCCAGCAAGGCAACCTTAGGAAATGTAAAGCAAGGCAATTCTAGTCAAGGTAATTTCAGGCAAGGAAATTTCATGCAAGTCAATTTTAGGCAATTTCAGGCAATGCAACACCAGGCAAACCAATTCCAAGTAATTTTGGGCAAGGCAATTTCTGCCAATGCAATTTCTGGCAATTGCAGGTAAGTAAATTCCAGGCAAGGCAATTCCAGGCAAGGTAATTTCACGCAATCCCAGACAAGACAATTACAGGATAGAAAGACAAGGCAAGGACAGACAATTCGAGTGCAGGCAATTACAGGCAAGGGAAGTCTAGTTAAGGAAATTCCATTCATAGCAAGAAAACCGGAGGCAAAATAATTCAAGGTAATGCAATACCAGGCAAGGCGATTCAAGTCAATACCAGGCAAGGCAATTAAAACAATTCCATGCAAGGCAATTCCAGACAAGGTAATTCCAGGCAATTCCATGCAAGGAAATTCCAGGCAAGGCAATTCCAATCACGAAACTTTCAGGCAATTCCAGGTAAGGCAATACCAGGCAAAAAAATTCCAGTAAATTCAAGGCAAGGCAATTCAAGGCAATTTCATGCAAGGCAATTTTATGCAAGGCAATTCAAGGCAATTCCAGGCAAGGCAATTCTAAACAAGGCAATTCCAGGCAAGGCAATTTCAGGCAAGGCAACTCCAGGCAAGGCAATTTCAGGGGAGGCAATTCCAGGCAAGGCAAGGCAATTCCAGGCCGGGGTACTCCAAACAAGAGAATTCCAGGAAAGGCAAGTCTAGGCAAAGAAATTACAGCCAAGGCAATTACAGGCAATTATGGGCAATTTGAGGCAAGGTAATTCCAGGCACTTCCAGGCAAGACAATTCCAGGCAAGGAAAGTCAAGGAAAGGCAATTTAATTTTGGGCCAGGGAATTCCAGGAAAGGCTAGGCAAGGCAAAGCATTTTCAGGCCAGGAAAATTTAGGCAAGGGAAGCCAAGGCAAGGCAATTTTAGTCAAGGCAATTACAGGCAAGGCAACTCCAGGCTAAACAATTCCAGGTAAGTCAGTACCTGGGAAGGTATTTGCAGTCAATTCCAGGAAGGCAATTGCAAACCTTTCCATGAAAGGCAATACCAAGCAAGGCCATTTCAGGCAATTAAATGCAAGGCGATTCCAGGTAAGGCAATTCCAGGCAATTCTAGGATAGGCAATTCCAGACTACGCAATTTCAGGCCAGGCAATTCCAGGCAAGGCAAGGCAATTCCAAACCAGGGAATTCCAGGCACAACAATTTCTGGCAAGGAAGACTATGCAAGGTAATTCCAGTAAAGGCAACTCCAGGAAAAGCAATTCCAGGCAGGGCAATTCCAGGCAAGGCAATTTCAGGCAAGGAAAATCCAGGCAATTTCTGGCAAGGAAATTCTTGGCACTACAATTTTAGGCAATTCCAGGCAAAGCAATTCTAGGCAATTCTGGGCAACGCAACCAGGCAAACCAATTCCTGGGAAGAAATTTCCAGGCAATTTCAGGCAAGGGAATTCCAGGCAATTCCAGGCAAGGTGATTTTTTTTTTTTTAACTTTTTATTGGATTATAGGTTTTGGGGTACATGAGCAGAGCATGCAAGACAGTTGCGTAGGTACACACATGGCAGTGTGCTTTGCTTTTCTTCTCCCCTTCACCCACATTTGGCATTTCTCCCCAGGCTATCCCTCCCCACCTCCCCCTCCCACTGGCCCTCCCCTTTTCCCCCCAATAGACCCCAGTGTTTAGTACTCCCCTCCCTGTGTCCATGTGTTCTCATTTTTCATCACCCACCTATGAGTGAGAATATGCGGTGTTTCATTTTCTGTTCTTGTGTCAGTTTGCTGAGGATGATGTTCTCCAGATTCATCCATGTCCCTACAAACGACACGAACTCATCATTTCTGATTGCTGCATAATATTCCATGGTGTATATGTGCCACATTTTTCCAATCCAGTCTATTATCAATGGGCATTTGGGTTGATTCCAGGTCTTTGCTATTGTAAACAGTGCTGCAATGAACATTCGTGTACATGTGTCCTTATAGTAGAACGATTTATAGTCTTTTGGATATATACCCAGTAATGGGATTGCTGGGTCAAATGGAATTTCTATTTCTAAGGCCTTGAGGAATCGCCACACTGTCTTCCACAATGGTTGAACTAATTTACACTCCCACCAACAGTGTAAAAGTGTTCCTTTTTCTCCACATCCTCTCCAGCATCTGTTGTCTCCAGATTTTTTAATGATCGCCATTCTAACTGGCGTGAGATGGTATCTCAATGTGGTTTTGATTTGCATTTCTCTGATGACCAGTGACGATGAGCATTTTTTCATATGATTGTTGGCCTCATATATGTCTTCTTTCGTAAAGTGTCTGTTCATATCCTTTGCCCACGTTTGAATGGGCTTGTTTGTTTTTTTCCTGTAAATCTGCTTGAGTTGTTTGTAGATTCTGGATATCAGCCCTTTGTCAGATGGGTAAACTGCGAAAATTTTTTCCCATTCTGTTGGTTGCCGATCCACTCTAGCGACTGTTTCTTTTGCCGTGCAGAAGCTGTTGAGTTTCATTAGGTCCCATTTGTCTATTTTGGCTTTTGTTGCCAATGCTTTTGGTGTTTTGTTCATGAAGTCCTTGCCTACTCCTATGTCCTGGATAGTTTTGCCTAGATTTCCTTCTAGGGTTTTTATCGTGCCAGGTCTTATGTTTAAGTCTTTAATCCATCTGGAGTTAATTTTAGTGTAAGGTGTCAGGAAGGGGTCCAGTTTCTGCTCTCTGCAGAAACTTTTCTATGTGTAGTGCCTCTTTTAGGAGCTCTTGTAAAGCAGGCCTGGTGGTGACAAAATCTCTGAGTACTTGCTTGTTCGCAAAGGATTTTATTTTTCCTTCACTTCTGAAGCTCAGTTTGGCTGGATATGAAATTCTGGGTTGAAAGTTCTTTTCTTTTAGAATGTTGAATATTGGACCCCACTCTCTTCTGGCTTGTAGTGTTTCTGCCGAGAGATCTGCTGTGAGTCTGATGGGCTTCCCTTTGTGGGTGACCCGACCTTTCTCTCTGGCTGCCCTTAGTCTTCTCTCCTTTATTTCAACCCTGTTGAATCTGACGATTATGTGCCTTGGGGTTGCTCTTCTTGTGGAATATCTTTGTGGTGTTCTCTGTATTTCCTGCAATTGAGTGTTGGCTTGTCTTGCTAGGTGGGGGAAATTTTGCTGGATGATGTCCTGAAGAGTATTTTCCAGCTTGGATTCATTCTCTTCGTCCCCTTCTGGTACACCTATCAAACGTAGGTTAGGTCTTTTCACATAGTCCCACATTTCTTGGAGACTTTGTTCATTCCTTTTTGCGCTTTTTACTCTGATCTTGGTTTCTCGTTTTATTTCATTGAGTTGGTCTTCGACTTCAGATATTCTTTCTTCTGCTTGGTCAATTCGGCTATTGAAACTTGTGCATGCTTCGCGAAGTTCTCGTATTGTGTTTTTCAGCTCCTTTAATTCATTCATATTCCTCTCTAAGGTATCCATTCTTGTTATCATTTCCTCGAATCTTTTTTCAAATCTTTTTTCAAGGTTCTTAGTTTCTTTGCATTGATTTAATACATGATCTTTTAGCTCACCAAAGTTTCTCATTATCCATCTTCTGAAGTCTAATTCCGTCATTTCGTCACAGTCATTCTCCGTCCAGCTTTGCTCCCTTGCTGGTGAGGAGTTTTGGTCCTTTCTAGGAGGCGAGGTGTTCTGGTTTCGGGTGTTTTCCTCCTTTTTGCGCTGGTTTCTTTCCAT
This sequence comes from Callithrix jacchus, assembly GCF_049354715.1. Classification (NCBI taxonomy): domain Eukaryota; kingdom Metazoa; phylum Chordata; class Mammalia; order Primates; family Cebidae; genus Callithrix; species Callithrix jacchus. The sequence goes on along the minus strand of NC_133511.1, from coordinate 36,841,629 downwards.
CTTTGTGGATTTGTCTGCTGGTCATCTGCATAGTTGCTGACTTTTCGTTTGGGTCTCTGAGTGGACATCCAGAATGTTGATGATGAAGTATTTCTGTTGCTTGGTTTTCCTTCTACCAGTCTAGCCCCTTCACTGTACGACTGCTGATGTCCGCTCCAGACCCTGCTTGTCTGTGGTGCACCTCTAGTAGCTGCGGCACAGCGAGGGATGCTACCAGTTTCTTTTTCTGCTCTCTTTGTCCCAGGATGATGCCTGCCTAATGTCAGTCTTTTGGATATAGAGGGGTCAGGGAGCTGCTTGAGGAGACAGTTTGTACTTTATAGGGGTTTAATTGCTGAGCTGTGCACTCTGTTGTTCATTCAGGGCTGTTAGGCTGCTATGTTTTATTCTACTGCAACAGAGCTCATTAAAAAACCCTTTTTTTTTCTCAAATGCTCTGTGTTGAGGGGTTTGGGCTTAATTTTTGGATGTCCGATCAGGTGTCCTGCCCAGCTAGAAGGCAGACTAGCCACTGTTTGGCTGTCGAGGCTCCGTCCTGCTGTTGTGTGATTCACGCTGTTCCTGCCGGCTCTGCTGTGGTCTCCGCCATGTCCTGCGGCGGAGTCTCTTCTTTGTAGCGTGTTGCCTTAGCAACGGCAGGCTGCGTCAGCATTGGGCGTGTATCTAAGTAGGGACGGGTTGCCTCGGTAACGGCTGGCTGCGTCAGCAATGGGCGTGTATCTCAGTTGGGGCCGGTTGCCTCGGCAATGGCTGGCTGCATCAGCAGTGGGCGTGTATCTCAGTTGGGGCGGGTTGCCTTGGCAACGGCTGGCTGCGTCAGCAGTGGGCGTGTATCTCAGTTGGGGCGGGTTGCCTCGGCAATGGCTGGCTGCATCAGCAGTGGGTGTGTATCTCAGTTGGGGCGGGTTGCCTCGGTAGTGGTGGACGCCCCTCCCCCACAGAGCGTCTCGGACCGTCTGCTCGGGATAGTTTGAAATCGCGGTTTTGTTCGTCCCACTGGGTATCCCTATCCCTGCAATCCCCTGGGCTGGCCTACTGTCCAAGTCTCCTTCAGTCTCAAGTCTAGCCCTCTCAAGTCTCAGGTTGCCGGTTCAACAGGGCACCCGGAGAAGTGCACCCTGTGGGGATTGCTGGGTAGGGCCGGCCGCCGCCGCCCCGGCTGCCGGCTTCGCCAGGCAGACCTACTGCCTGGCGTCCCGTGTCTTTTTTATACTTGGGAGTTTCCCCGTTCTGTGGGCAACAAAGATCAGTCTGGAAATGCCACTCTGACTCACTGTTAGCGGATTCAACGAGAAGAGCTCCAATCCTGGGTTGTTCTCACAGCGCCATCTTGAGTCCTCCCCCTACTTTATATCGGCAAGGTGATTCTAAGCAATTACAGGTAAGACAATTCAAGGCCAGGTAAGTCCATGTAATTCCAGGCCAGGCAATTCCAGGCAAGGCAACTCCAGGCAAGGCAATTTTAGTCAATTCCAATAAAGGCAATTCCAGGAAAGGCAATTGTTCCAGGCAAAATAAGGTAAGGGAATTATTCCAGGCAAAGAAAGGCAAGGCAATGCAATTTTAGGCAAGGCAATTAAAGGCAAGACAATAACATTCAAGGCAATTCCACACAATCACAGGCAAGGCAATTTCAGGTAAGACAATTCCAGGCAAGGCAGTTTCAGGCAAGACAACTCCAGGCATGACAAGGCAAGAAAAGGCAATTCCAGGCAAGGCAATTTCAGGCCAGGAAATTTCAAACAAGGCAAGGCAAGGCAAGGAAATTCTAGGCCAGACAATTTCAGGTAAGGCAAAACTAGGCAAGTCAATTTCAGTAAAGGCAATCCCAGGCAAGGCAATTCAAAGCAAGCCAATTTTAGGCAGTTTTATGCAGGGCAATTTTAGGCAATTCCAGACAAGGTGATTCCAAGAATAAAAATTGCAGGCAATTCTAGGCAAGGCAATTGCAGGCAAAGCACTTTCAGGTAATTAAATGCAAAGCAATTCCAGGTATGGCAATTTCAGGCAAGGCAATTCCAGGCAAGCCAATTCCAGGCGGTTTCCTGCAAGTCAATTCCAAGCACGAAAATTGCAGGCAATTCCAGGCAAGGCAATTTCAGGCGAAGAACTTTCAGGCAATTAAAGGCAAGGCAATTCCAGGCAAAACAATTCCAGACAATTCCAGGCAAGGCTATTACAGGCAATTCCAGGATAGGCAATACCAGGCAAAACAATTCCAGGCAATTTCAGGCAAGGCAATTTTAGGCAAGTCAATTCCAGTAATTTCCAGGCTAGGCAATTTCAGGCAAGGCAATTCCGGGTAATTCCAGGCAAGACAATTCCAGGCAAAGCAATTTCAGGCAATTACAGGAAAGCAAATTCCAGTAAAGGCAATTCCAGCTAATTTCAAGTAAGGATATTCCAGGCAATTCCAGGCTAGGTAATACCAGAAAAGGCCATTTCAGGTGAGGCAATTTCAGGCAACTTAAGGCAAGGCAGTCCCAGCAGAGGCAATTCCAGTCAATTAAAGCCAAGGCAATTCCATGCAAGGCAATTCCAGGCAATTCCAGACAAGGCAAATCCAGGCAAAAGAACTCCAGGCAATTCCAGCCAAGGCAATTTGAGGCGAGGCAATTCCTGCCAGCGCAATTCAAGGCATTTCCAGGAAAGGAAATTCCAGGCAAGACAATTTCTGTAAAGGGAATTCCAGGCAATTTTAGGCATGGCAATTCCAGGTAACAGAATTCTAGAAAATTCTAGGAAATCAATTCCAGACAAGGCAATTCCAAAAGAGGCAATTATGGTCAAGGCAATTTTAGGCAAGAAAATTCTAGGCAATTTCAAGCAAGGCAATTCCAGGCATACAATTTCAGTCAATTCCAGGTAAGGGAATTTCAGGCGATTGTAGGCAATAGAATTCCGTGCTAATACAGAGAAGACGATTTTAGGCAAGGCAATTCCAGACAATTCCAGGCAAGACCATTTTAGTTAAAACAATTCCAGGTAATTCCAGGCAAGGCAATTCTTGGTAAGGCATCTCCATAAAATTCCAGCCAAAACAATTTCAGGCCAGGCAATTCCAGTCAAGGCAATTCCAGGAGATGTCAGGCAAGGAAAAACACTGCAAGGCAATTCCACGGAATTCCAGGCAAGACAATTTCTGCCAAAGCAATTTCAGGAAAGGTAGTTCAAGGCAAGGCAATACTAGGCTAGGTAATTCCAGGCAATTCCAAACATGGAAATTCCAGGCAAGGTAATTCCAGGCAATTCCACAAAGGCAATTCCAGACAAGGGAATTCCAGGCTATCCCAGGAATGCAAGTCCTGGCAAGGCAATTTTAGACAAGGCAATTTCAGGCAAGGCAATTCCAAGTTATTTCAGGCAAGAAAATTGTCAGCAAGGCTATTCCAGGCAAGGCAATTTTAGGCTAGGCAATTCCACGCAATTCCAGGCAATGGAATTCCAGGCAAGGCAAATCCAGGCAACCAAATTCCAGGCAATTCCTGGCAAGGCAATTTCACGCAAGGCAATTCCAGGTAATTCTAGTGAAGGAAATTCCAGGGAAGGCAACTCAACGTCATTCCAGGTAAGGCAATTTCCGCAAGGCAATTCTAGGCAAGACAATTTCCGGTAAGGCAAAGCAAGAAAAGGCAATTCCAGGCAAGGCAACTTCAGGCCAGGCAATTCCAACCAAAAAAAAAAAGGCAAGCCAATTACAGGCCATGAAATTCCAGGCCAGGCAATTCCAGTAAAGGTAAGCCTAGGCAAGGAAATTACAGTCAAGGCAATTAAAGCCCATTACATGCAATTCCAGGCAAGACAATTCCAGCCAATTCCAGACATGGCAATTCCAGGCAAGGCAAGGCAAGGCAATTTTAGGCCAGGCAATTCCAGTCAATAAAATTCCAGGAAAGACAAAGCTAGGCAAGAAAGTTCCTCTTAAAGCAAGTCCAGGCAAGGCAATTCCATGCAAGGCAATTCCAGGTAAGGTGATACCAGGCAAAGCAATTTCATGCAATTCCAAGCAAGGCAATTCCAGAAAAGGCAATTCCATTGAATTCCAAACAAGGCAATTTCAGGTAAGGAAATTACAAGCAATTCCAGGCAAGGCAATTCCAGGCAAGGCAATTTCAGGCGAGGCCATACAATGAAAAACAATTTGAGGCAATTACAGGCCAGTAATTCCAGGCAAGGCAGGTTCAGGCCAGGCAATTTCAGGCAAGGCAATTTCTGGCAAGGGAAGGCAAGGCAAAACGATTCCAAATAAATTTTAGGCAAGGCAATTTCACGCAAGACAATTTGAGGCAATTACAGGCCAGGCAACTGCAGACCAGGCAATTTCAGGCCAGGAAATTCCAGGCAGGGCAATTTCAGGCAAGGCAAGGCTAGACAAGACAATTCCAGTAAAGGAATTTTAAGGCAAGGCAATTCAAGGGAATTCCAGGCTAGGCAATTATAGGCATGGCAATTCCGGGCAATTTCAGGCAAGACAATTTCAGGAAATTCCAGGAAATGCTATTCCAGGCCATTCCAGGCAAAATAATTCCAGGCAAGGCAATTTAAGGCAAATCCAACAAAGAAAATTTTAGGCCAGGAAAGTCCATGCAATTTCAAGCAAACAATTCCAGGCAATGCAATTCCAGGCAATTCCAGGCAAGGCAATTCCAGGCAAGGCAATTCCAGGAAAGTAAATTCCAGGCACTTCCAGACATGGCAATTTCAGGTAAGAAAATTCAGGGCAATTAAAACAAAGAAATTCCAGACAAGGCAATTTCAGGCAATTCCAATAAAGGCAATTTCTGGCAAGGCAATTTTAGGCAAGGCAATTCCAGGAAATTCAGGGCAAGGTAATTCCAGGCAAGGAATTGCAAGAAATTTTAGGCAAGGCAATTCTCAACCTAACAAATTCAGGCAATTTCAAGAAATGCAATTCCAGGCAAGGAAATATTAGTCAATTCCAGGCAAGGAAATTCCAGGCAATTGTAGGCAAAAAAAATTCCATGCTTATCCATAAAACACAATTTTAGGCAAGGCAATTTTAGGCAAGGCAATTTCAGGCAAAGCAATTCCAGGCAAGGCAACTCCAGAAAATTCCAGTAAGAAAATTCTATCCAAGGCAATTCCAGGCAATTCCAGGCAAGGCATCACCTGGCAAGGAAATTCCATACAATTCCAGGAAAGGATATATTTGCTAACACAATTTCAGGCAATGCAATTTTAGGTAAGGTAATTTCAGGCAATTCCAGACATAATAATTTTTGGCTAGGCAATTCCAGGCTATTCCAGAAGAGGAAATTCCAGACAATGCTATTTCAGGCAATTCCAGGAACAAAAATTCCTGGCAAGGAAATTTCATACAAGGCAATTCCAAGCAAGGCAATCCAAGAAATTCCATGCAAAGAAATTTTTGGCAAGGCAATTCCAGGCAGGGCAATTCGAGGCTAGGCAATTTTAGGCAATTCCAGGCAAGGGAATTCCAGGCAAGAAAAATTCAGGAAACCAAATTCCAAGAAATTCTTGGCAAGAAAATTTTAGGCAATTGCAGTAAAGGCAATTTTAGAAAAGGCAAATCCAGGTAACTCCAGGCAATACAATTTCAGACAAGGCAATTCTAGCCAATGACTGTCAAGGCAATACCAGGCAAGACAATTTCCAGCAAGGCTAGGCAAGGAAAGGCAATTTCAGGCAAGGTAATGTCAGGCCAGGCAATTTCAGTCAAGGCAAGGCAAGGCTAGGCAATTCCAGGCCAAGGTATTCCAGGCAAGGCAATTTCAGGCAAGGGAAGTTTATGCAAGCCAATTACAGTCAAGGCAATTGCAGGCAATTACAAGCAATTGCAAGCAAGGCAATTTTAGGCAAAGTAATTCCATGCACTTCCAAGCAAGGTAATTACAAGCAAGACAATTCTAGGCAAGGCAAGGCACAGAAAGGCAGTTTCAGGCAAGGCAATTTCAGGCCATGAAATTCCTGGCAAAGCAAGACAAAACAAGACATTTCAAAGCCATTGAATTCCAGACAAGGCAAGTCCAGGCAGGGGAAGTCTAGGCAATGCAATTTCAGTCAAGGCAATTTCAGGCAAGGCGACTGCAGGCAAAACAATTCCAGGTAAGGCAATACAAGGCAAAAGAATTTCAGGCAATTCCAGGCAAGGCAATTCCAGGCAAACCAATTCCAGGCAATTCCAGGCAAACCAATTCCAGGCAATTCCAGTCAAGGAAAATCCAGGCAATGCAATTCCAGGAAATTCCAAGCAAGGCGATTCCTGGGGAGGCATTTTCAGGCAATTTAAAACAAGGCAATTTCAGGCATTTCCAAACAACCTTATTCTAAGCAATTTTAGGCAAGGCAATTCCAGGCAAGTCAACTCCAGGCAATTTCAGGCGAGGCAATTTCAGTCAATTTTAATAAAGGGAATTCCAGGCAGGTAATTATTCCAGGCAAGGCAATGTAAGGCAAATATTTCAGGCAAAGCAAGGCAAGACAAGGCAATTTCAGGCAAGGAAATTACACTCATGGCAATTCCAGGCAAGCAAATTCCAGGCTAGGCAATTTCAGGCCATACAATTCCAGGCAAAACAGGATTATGACAAGCAATTCCAGGCAAGGTAATTTCAAGGCTGGGCAAATCCAGGGAAGGTAAAGCAAGGCAAGGCAATTACAGGACACTCAACTTCAGGCAAGGCAATTTCAGTCAAGGCAAGGTCAGGCTAGTAAATTCCAGTAAAGGGAATTCCAGGCAAGGCAATTCCAGGCAATTTCATGCAAGGCAATTCCAGGCAAAGCAAGGCAATTCCAGGCTAGGCAATTTCAGGCAAGACAATTGCAGGCAATGTAGATCAAAAAAGGCAATACCAGGCAAGGCTATTTTAGGCCAGGCAATTAAACTCAAGGCAAGGCTAGGCAAAATAATTCCAGACCAGGCAATTACAGGTAGGGCAACTTCATGCAAGACAAGGCTAGGCAAGTCAATTTTAGTCAAAACAATTCCAGGCAAGGCAATTCCAAGCAATTCCATGAAAGGTAATTCCAGACAATTCCAGGCAAGACAATTATTCCTGGCAAGGCAAGGTAAGGCAATTATTTCATTCAGAGCAAGGCAATTTCAGGTATGGCAATTCAAGGCAAGGCAATTACAGATAGTTCGAGGCAATTAATTACAAGGCAATTCCACGCAAGGCAATTTCAGGCAATTCCAGGCTAGGCAATTTCAGGAAAGACAATTCCAGGCAAGTAAAGGCATAAAAAGCAATTCCAGGCAAGGAAATTACAGGTCAGGCAATTCCAGGCAAGGCAAGTGAAGGCAAGGCAATTCCAGGCCAGGCAATTTCAGCCAAGGCAATTTCATGCAAGGTAAAACTAGGCAAGTCATTTCTAGTACAGACAATTCCAGGCAAGGCAATTCCAGGTAATTTGATGCAAGGCTATTCCAGGCAAGGCAATTTCAAGCACGAAAATTCCTGAAAATTTCAGGTACGGAAGTTCTAGGCTAAGCAATTCTAGGCAATTAAAGTGAAGACAATTCCAGGCAAGGATATTCCAGGCAATTTCAGGCTAGTTAATACCAGGCAAGGCAATTCCAGGCAATTCTAGGCAAGGTAATACCAGTCAAGGCAATTCCAGGCAATTCCAGGGAAGGCAATTCCAGGCAATGCAATTCTAGTCAATTCCAATGAAGGCAATTCCAGGCAATTTCCGGCAAGGAAATTGTAAACAACTCATTTTCAGGCAATTTCAGGCAAGTTAATTTCAAACTATTCCAGACAAGGCAATTCTAAGCAATTACAGGCAAGGAAATTCCAAACGAGGCAATTACAGGCAATTTCAGGCAAGGAAATTCCAAGCAAGGTAGCTCTAGACAATTCCAGGCAAGGCAATTTCAGTCAATTCCAATAAAGGCAATTCCATAAAAGGCAAGGTAAGGCAATTATTCCAGGCAAGGAAAGGCAAGGCAATTCCAGGCAAAGCAAGGCAAGGCCAGGCAATTTTAGAAAAGGGTTATCAAGAAGAGGCAATTACAGTCAAAGCAATTACAGACAATTCCAGGCAAAGCAATTCCAAAAAATTCCAGTTTAGGCAGTTTTACACAAGACAATTTCAGACAATGTAAAGCAAGGAAAGGCAATTCCAGGCAAGGCAATTTCAGGCCAGGCAATTACAGGTAAGGCAAGTCTAGGAAAGTGAATTTCAGTCACGCAATTCCAGGCAAGACAATTTCAGGCAGAGCAATTCCAGGCAAGGCAATTTCAGGCAGGGAATTCCAGGAAAGGCAACTCTAGGAAATACATGGCAAGGCAATTGCAGGCAGTTCCAGGCAAGGCAATTATTCCAGGCAAGGTAAGCTAAGACAGTTATTTCAGGCAAGGCAAGGCAAGGCAATTCCAGGCCTGGCAACTTCAGGCTAGGCAATTTCAGGCAAGACAAGGCTAGGCAAGTCAATTTCAGTAATGGGAATTCCATTAAAGGCAATGCCATGCAAGGCAATTTCAGGCAATTCCATGCAAGGCAATTCCAGGCAAGGCAATTCTAAGCACATTTATTCTGGAGAATTTCAGGCAAGGCAATTCCAGGCAAAGAAATTCCAGGCAATTATAGGAAAGGCTATTCCAGGCAAGGCAATTTCAGGCAAGGCAATTTTAGGCAATTCCAGGCTAGGCAATTCCAAGCACATTAATTCCATAAAATTCCAGGCAAGGCAATTCCAGGCAAAGAAATTTTAGGCAATTATAGAAAAGGCTATTCCAGGCAAGACAATTCCAGGCAATTCCCAGCAAGGCAATTCTAGGCAATTCCAATCAAGGCAATTACAGGCAAGGCAATTACAGGGAATTTTAGGCAAGGCAATTTCAGGCAAATTATTTCCAGGCAATTTCTGGCAAGGCAAATTGAGGATATTCCAGGCAAGGCAATTCTAAGCAACTCAAGGCAAGGAAATTTTAGGCAAAGTATTTCCAGAAAATTTCAGGCAAGGGAATTTCAGGCAAGGCAAGTTCAGGCAATTCCAGGCAAGGCAATTTCAAGCAATTTAATAAAGGGAATTTCAACCAAGACAAGGTAAGGCCATATTTCCAGGCAAGGAAAGTCAAAAAAAGTGAAGGCAATTCCCTGAAAAGCAAGGCAAGGCAAGGCAATTCCAGGCAAGACAATTCCAGGAAAAGGAATTCAAAGAAAGGTAATTACAATCAAGGCAAATACAGAAAATTCCAGGCAATTTCAGAAAAGGCAATTCCAGGCAATTCCAGGCTGAGGAGTTTCAGGAAAGACAATTCCAGGCATGGTAAAGCAAAGAAAGGAAATTCAAGGCAAGACAGTTTTAGGCCAAAAAATTACAGGCAAGGCGAGGCTAGGCAAGGAAATTTCAGGCCAGGCAATTCCAGGCAGGGCAACTTTAGGAAAGGCAAGTCTAAGCAAGTCAATTCCAAGCAAGACGATTCCAGGAAAGGCAATCCCATGCAAGGCAAATTCTGGCAAGAGAATTCCAGATAAGGCAATTCCAGGCAATTTCAGGCAAGACAAATCCAGGCGAGGCAGTTACAGAAAATTGCAGGAAAGGTAATGCCAGGCAAGGAAATTCCAGGCCATTCCATGCAAACAGATTCCAGGCACGGCAAATCAAGTCAAGTCCTGACAAGGCAATTTCAGGCAAGGCAATTCCAGGCAAGGCAATTTAAGGCAATTCCAGAAAAGGCAATTTTAGGCAAGGCAATTTCAGGGAATTCCAGGCAAGAAAACTGCAGTTGACTCCAGGCAAGGCAATTCCAGGCAAGGCAATTCCAGGCAAGACAGTTCCAGGCAAGGCTATTTCAGGGAAGGCAATTCCAGGCAAGAAAATTCCAGGCAAAGCAACTGTAGGTAATTCCAGCCAAGTCAGTTTTAGGCAATTCCAATCAAAGCAATTTCAGGCAATTCCAGGAAAGGAAATTATTCCAGGCAAGGCAAATTAAGGCAATTATTCCAGGCAAAAAAGGCAAGGAAATTCGAAGCAAGGCAAGGCAAGGCAAGGGAAGATAGGCAATTCTAGACAAAACAAGCCAAAACAAGGTAATTCCAGGCAAGGCAATTCCAGGCAATTTTAAGCAAGGCGGTACCAGGCAATTCTAGGCAAATAAATTCCAGAAAAGGGAATTGCAGGCAAAAAAATCCAAGAAAAGGCAACTACAATCAAGGCAATTACATGCAATTCCGTGCAATTCCAGGCCAGGCAATTCCAGGCAAGGCAATTACATGCAATTCAAGGCAAGCCAATTCCAGGCAAGGCAAGGAAAGAAAAGGCAATTCCAGGCAAGGCAATTTCAGGCATGGCAATTCCAGGCAAAACAAGGCAAGGCAATTATTTCAAGCAAGGCACAACAAAGCAATTCCAGACAAAGCAAAACAAGGTAAGGCAAGTCAAGGCAACTCCAGGCAAGGCAAGGCCAGGCAAGGCAATTCCAGGCAATTTTAAACAAGACAATATCAGGCAATTTCAGGCAAGGAAATTCCACGCAAGGCAGTTCCAGACAATTCCAAGCAAGGCAATAGTATGCAAGGCAATTAAAAATAAATTGCAGGCAAGGTAATTCCAGACAAGGCAATTCCAGGCAAGGCAATTTTATGCAAGGCCATTTCAGGCAATTCCAAGCAACACAACTTTAAGCAAGGCAATTCTAGAAAATTCCAGCCAAGGCAATTTCAAAACATTCCAAGAAAGGCAATTTTGGGCAATTCCAAACAAGGCAATTTCATGCAATTCCATGTAAGTCAATTCTTGGCAAAGCAATTTTAGGAAAGGCAATTCAAAACAAGGCAATTCCAGCCAAGGCAATTCCAAGAAATTCCAGACAAGGAAATTTCAGGCATGGCATTTTTAGGTAATTTCAGGCAAGGCAATTCCATGCAAGACAATTCCAGGCAATACCAGGCAAGGCAATTCCAGGCCTGGCAATTCCAGGCAAGGTAAGGCAAATCAATTATTTCAGGCAAGACAAGGCAAGGGAATTCCAGGCAAAACCAGGTGAGGCAATTCCAAGGAATTGTAAACAAGGCAATATCAGGTAATTCCAGGTAAGAAGATTCCAGGCAAGAAAATTCCAGGCAAGGCAATTCCTGGCAAGGCAAGGCAATTACAGTCAAGGCAATTCCAGGCAATTCCAGGCAAGGCAATATCAGGCAATGCAATTTCAGCAAGGCAAGGCAAAAAAGGCAATTCTGGGCAAGGCTATTCCAGGCAATTGCAGTCAAGGCATTTCCAGGCAAGGCAATTTCAGTCAACTTCAGGCAAGGTGATTTCAGGCAAGGAAATTCCACTCAAGGGAATTCCACGTGATTCCAGGCAAGGTAATACCAGACAAGGCAATTCCAAGAAATTCCATGCAAGGCAATTCCAGGGAGGCAATTTCAGTCAGTTCCAGGCAAGGTAATTCTGGGAAGAAAGCTCCAGACAATTTTAGCTAAGGCAATTCGAGGCGAGGCATTTCTACACAATTCCAGGCAAGGCAATTTCTGCAACGCAATTTTAAGCAAGTCCAGGTAAGACATTTCCAGGCAAGACAATTCCAGGCGAGATAATTTCAGGCAATTCCATATATGGCAATCCCAGGCAAGGCAATTCCAGGCAATTCCAGAGAAAACAATTCCAGACAAGGCAATTCCATGCAATTCTAGGAAAGGCAATTCCTGGCAATTCAATTATAGGCAAGGCAATTTAAGGCAATTCATAACAAGGCAATTCCAGGCAATCCATTCCAGAAAATTCCAGGCAAGGCAATTTCTTGCAAGGAAATTCCAAAAAAATTCAGACAAGGCAATTTCAGGCAAGGCAATTTTAGTCAAATCCAGGCAATATAATTCCAGGCAATTCTAGGCAAAATATTCCATGATAATCTAGGGAAGACAATTTTAGGCAAGGAAATTCCGGACAATTCCAGGCAAGGCAATTTTAGGCGAGGCAGTTCCAGGCAATTCCAGAGAGGGCAATACCAGGCAAAGAAATTCCACACAACACAATTCCAGGCACTGCAATTTCAGGCAATTCCAGGCAAGGCAATATCAGGCAACTCAATTCCAGGCAAGGCAAGTAAGAAAAGGCAATTCTGGGCAAGGCAATTCCAGTCAATTCCAAACCAGACAATTTCAGGCAAGGAAATTCCTTGAAAGAAAATATTATGCAAGGCAATTCCAGGCGATTCCAGGCAAGGTTATACCAAGTAATGCAATTCCCAGCAATTCCATGCAAGGCAATTCCAGAGAAGCAATTTCAGGCAAGGCAATTTCAGGCCAGGTTATTCCAGGCAATTCCAGGCAAGACAATTTCAGCCAATTCCAAGCAAGGCAATTATTCCAGGCAAGGCAAGGTAAGACAGTTATTCCAGGCAAAGCAAGGCAAGGCAAGTCAATTCCAGGCAAGGTAATTCAAGGAGAGGCAATTACAGTCAAGGCAATTATAGGCAATTACATGCTAGGCAATTTTAGGCAAGGCAAGGCAAGGAAAGGAAAGGCAATTCCAGGCAAGGGAATTTCAGGCCAGGCAATTCCAAGCAAGGCAATGAAATTTCAGATCAGGCAATTCAAGCCAGGCCATTTCAGGCAAGGCAAGGCTAGGGAAGTCATTTCCAGTAAAGGCAATTCCAGGCAAGGCATTTTTAGGGAAGGCAACTTTAGGCAATTCCAGACAAGGCAATTTCAGGCAATTCCGATAAAGGCAATTCCAGGCAAGTAAAGGTAAGGCAATTATTTCAGGCAAAGCAAGGCAATTCCACGCAATTCCAGGCTAGTTAATTTCAGGAAAGACAGTTCCAGGTAAGGGAAAGCAAGAAAAAACAATTCCAGGCAAGGCTATTACAGGCCAGGAAATTCCAGGCAAAGCAAGGCAAGACAAGGCAATTCCAGGCCAGGCAATGTCAGACAAGGCAATTTAAGGCTTGGCAAGGCTTGGCAAGACTAGGCAAGTCAACACCAGGAAAGGCAATTCTAGGCAAGGCAATTCCAGAAAATTCCAGGCAAGTCAATTTTAGGCATGATATTTCAGGCATTTTCAGGCAAGACAATTCCAGGAAATTCCAGAAAGGCAATTCTAAGCAATTCCAGCCAAGGCAATTTCAGGCCAGGAAATTTCAGGTAAAGCAATTCCTGGCACGAAAATTCCAGGCAATTCCAGGCAAGGCAATTCCAGGCAATTTCAGGCAAGGTTACTCAAAGCAATTCTAGTCAAGAAAATTCCAGGAAAGCAATTTCAGGCAACTCCAGGCAAAGAAATTTTAGACAAGGCAATTTTAGTCAATTCCAATAAAGGCAATTCCAGGCAAGGCAATTATTTTTGTCAAGGCAAGGTAACGCAATTATTCCAGGCAAAGCAAGGCAATTCCAGCCAAGGCAATTTCAGGCCAGGAAATTTCAGGTAAAGCAATTCCTGGCACGAAAATTCCAGGCAATTCCAGGCAAGGCAATTCCAGGCAATTTCAGGCAAGGTTACTCAAAGCAATTCTAGTCAAGAAAATTCCAGGAAAGCAATTTCAGGCAACTCCAGGCAAAGAAATTTTAGACAAGGCAATTTTAGTCAATTCCAATAAAGGCAATTCCAGGCAAGGCAATTATTTTTGTCAAGGCAAGGTAACGCAATTATTCCAGGCAAGGTAAGGCATTTTCAGGCAAGGCAAGTGCATGCAAGGCAATTCCAGACCCTTCAAGGCTAGTTAATTTCAGGAAAGACAATTCCAGGCAAGGCTATTTCAGGCCAGGCAATTCAAGGCAAGGCAAGGCAAGACAAGGCAATTCCAGGCCAGGTCATTTCAGGCAAAACAATTTCAAGCAAGGCAGGGCTAAATAAGTATATCCAGTAAAGGCAATTCCAGGCAAGAAAATTCCAGGCACGGCAATTTCAGGCAATTCCAGGCAAGGCAATTCCAGGCAAAGCAATTCCAGCAATTAAAAACAAGGCAATTCCAGGCAAGGCAATTCCAGGCAAGGCAGTTCCAGGCAATTACAATCAAGGCAATTTCAGGAAATTTTAGGCTAGGTAATAACAGACAAAAACAAATTCAGGCAATTCCAGGCAAGGCAATTTCAGGCAAGGTAACTCCAGGCAATTTCAGGCAAGGCAATTCCAGGCAAAGCAATTTCTGGGCATTTCAGGCAAGGCAATTCCAAGCAAGGTAATTCCTGGCAAGGCAAATTCTGTAAAGGCATTTCCAGGCAATTTCAGGCAAGGCTATTCTAAGCAATTCCAGGCAAGGCAATTCCAGGCAAAGCAGTTTCAGCAAGGCAATTTCTGTCAGTTCCAATAAAGGCAATTCCAGGCAAGGCAATTATTTCTGGCAAGGCAATTTAAGGCAATTATTCCAGAGAAAGCAAGGCAATTCCAGGCTAGTTAATTCTAGGCAAGACAATTCCAGGCAAGGCAAGAAAAGGCAATTCCAAGCAAGGCTACTTCAGGCCAGGCCATTTCAAGCAAGGAAAGGAAAGGCAAGGAAGGGAATTCGGGCAAGACTATTTCAGGAAATGGAAGGCTAGTCAAGCCAATTCCAGAAAAGGTAACAAAAGGCAAGGCAAGGCCAGACAAGGCAATTCCAGGCAATTGTTAACAAGGAAATATCAGGAACTTCCATGTAATGCAATTCCAGGCAAGGAAATTCCAGGCAAGGCAATATCAGGCAAGGCAATTCAAGGAAAGGCAGTTAAATTCCTGGAAATTCCAAACAATTCCAGGCTTGTAAATTCCAGGCAATGCAAATTCAGGCAATTCCAGGCAATGCAATTTCAGGCAATTCGAGGCAAGGCAATTCCAGGCAAGGCAATTTCAGGCAAATCAATTTCAGGCTATTCCAGTCAAAACAATTCTAGGAAAGGCTTTTTAAGAAAATTCCATGCACGGCAATTCCAGGCTAGTCGATTTCAGGCAAGGCAATTCGAGGCAATTTCAGGCAAGGTAATTCTATGCCAGGCAATGCCAGGCAACTTCAGGCAAGGCCATTACAGCCACGGCAATTTCAGTCAATTCCAGGCAAGGTATTTCTAGGCAAGGCAATTCCAGGCAAAAAATCTCCAGGCAATTTCAGCCAAGGCAATTCGAGGCGAGGATATTCCATGCAATTCCAGACAAGGCAATTTCTGCCACCGCAATTTCAGGCAACTTCAGGTTAGTCATTTCAGGCAAGACAACTGCAGGCAAGGGATTTTCATGCACTTCCAGATATGGCAATTCCAGGCAAGGCAATTTTGGGAAAATCCAGAAAAGGAAACTACAGACAAGGGAATTCAAGGCGATTCCAGACAAGGCAATTTCAGGCCAGGCAATTCCAGGCAAGCTAAGGCAATTTTAGACCAGGGAATTCCAGGCAAGGCAATTTCAGGCAAGGAAAGGCTAGACAAGGCAATTCAAGTAAAGGCAATTTTAAAAAAAGCAATTCCAGGCAGGGCAATTTTAGGCAAGACAATTTCAGGCAAGGCACATCCAGGCAATTCCAAGCAAGGCAATTTCTGGCACGACAATTCCAGGCAATGCCAAGCAATGCAATTCCAGGCAAAGAAATTTGAGGCAATTCCAAACAAGGCAATTCCAGTCAGTTCCAAGCAAGAAAATTCCAGGCAAGTTTATTCCTGGGGAGGCATTTTCAGGCAATTTCAGGCAAAGAAATTTCAGGCAACATTATTCTAAGCAATTCCAGGAAAGGTAATACCAGACAAGGCAATTCCAGGCAATGCTAGGCAAGACAATTTTGGGCAAGGCAATTTTAGTCAATTCCAATAAAGGAAATTCTTAACAAGGCAATTATTTTAGGCAAGGCGAGGTAAGGCACTTATTCCAGGCAAAGCAAGGCAAGACAAGGCAATTTCAGGCAAGGCAATAGCAGACAAGGCAATTCCAGTCAAGGCAAATTCAGACAATTCAAGGCAAGGGAATTCCTGGCAAGAAAATTCCAGGCAATTTCAGGCAAGGCAATTTCAGGCAAAGCAATTCCAGGCAATTCCAGGCAAGGCAATTTTAGGCAATGCAATTCCAGGCTATTACAAGCATGGCAATTCTATAAAAGGCAATTCCACACAAGGCAATTTCGTGCAATTTCAGGCACGAAAATTTTAGACAAGGCCATTTCAGGCAATTCCAAGCTACGCAATGCCAGGCAAGGCAATTTCAGGCAATCCCAGGTAAGGCATTTTCAGGTAATTCCAGGCAAGTCAATTCCATGCAAGGCAATCCCAGGCATTTTTAGGCAAAATAAGGCAAGGCAATTATCTCAGGTAAGGCAAGGCAATTCCAGGTAAATCAAGGCAAGGCAAGGCAACTCCAGGCCAGGCAATTGTAAACAACTTAATATCAGGAAATTCCAGGTAAGGCAATTTCAGGCAAGGCAATTTCAGACAAGGCAATTCCAGGCTAGAGGATTCCAGGAAAGGCAATTCCAGGCAAGAAAGTTCGAGACAATTTCAGGCAAGGCAATTCCACACAAGGCAATTACAGGCAAGGCAATTACAGGCAAAACAATTCCACGGAATTTCAGTCAACGCAATTTCTGCAACCGCAATTTCAGGCTAGGCATTTCCAGGAAAGACAATTCCAAGCAATGGAATACCAGGCAGTTCCGGATATGACAAGTTCAGGCAAGGCAATTCCAGGCAATTCCAGAAAAGGCAATTCCAGACAAGGCAATTCCAGGCAATTCCAGGAAAGGCAATTCCTGGAAAGGCAGTATAAGTCAAGGCAATTTCAGGGAATTCCAGGCAGGGCAATTCCAAGAAATTCCAGGCAAGGCAATTTCAGGCAAGGCAATTCCAGTCAATTACAGGCAAGAGAATTTCAATCAATTCTATGCAAAATAATTTTCATTCTAATTCAAGAAAATAAATTTTAGGCAAAGCCATTCCAGACATTTCCAGGCAAGGAAATTTTAGGCGAGGCAATTCTAGACAATTTCAAGCAAAGCAATTTCAGGCAATGCAACCCCAGAAAATTCCAAGCAAGGAAACTCCAGGAAAGGCAATTCCAGTCAAGAAAATTCCACTAAAGACAATTCCAGGCATTTTCAGGCAAGACAACTTTCGGCAAGTAACTTCCACACAATTCCAGGCAAAACAATTCCCTCTAAAACAATTTCAGGCAATTCCTCGCAAGGCAAATTCAGGCAAGGCAATTCCAGGCAATTTTAGACATTTCAATTCCAGGCAAGGCAATTCCAGGAAATTTCAGGAAAGGCAATTCTAGACAAGGCAATTTCAGGCAATTCCAGGTAAGGCAATTCCAGGCGAATCAATTCAAAAAAAGGCAATTCCAGGCAAGGCAATTTAAGGCAAGACAATTACAGTCAAGGCAATTCCAGGCAATTTCAGGCAAGGCAATTCCAGGCAAGGCAATTCCAGGAAATTCAAATTTAGGCAAGGGATTTCAGGCAATTTTAAGAAAGGCAATTTCAGGCAATGCAATTCCAGGCCATTCCAGGCAAGTTTAGGCAAGGCAATTTCAGGCAAGGCAATTCCTGGCAATTCCAGGCAAGGCAATTTTAGGCAAGGCAATTTCAGAAAATTCCAGGCAAGAAAATTCAAGATAAGGCAACTCCAGGTGATTCCAGGGAAGGAAATTCCAGGTAAGGCTATTCCAGGCAATTCCAGGCAAGTCATTTTCTGATTATGTAATTTCAAGCAACTCCAGGCAAAGCAATTCCAAACAAGGCAATTCCAGTAAAGGCAATTCCAGGCAATTGTGGGCAAGTAAATTCCAGGCAAAGCATGTTCAGGCAATTTCAGGCAAGGCAATTTCTGTCAATTCCAATCAAGGCAATTCCAAGCAATTTTAGGCAAGGCAATTATTCCAGGCAAGGCAAGGTAAGGCAGTTATTCCATGCAAGGAGAGAGAAAACAAGGAAATATCAGGCCTAGCAATTTCAGACAAGGCAAGCAAATGGAAAACATTTTCAGGCCAAAGAATTCCAGAAACTGCAAGTCTATGCAAGGCAATTACAGTCAAGGCAATTACAGCCAATTCCATGCAAATCTGGCAAGGCAACTCCAGGTAAGGTAATTCCAGGAAATTCCAGACAGGGCAATTCCAAGCAAGACAATTCCAGGCAAGGCAAAAAGAGGAAAGGCAATTCCAGGCAAGGCAATTTCAGGCCTGGCAATTCCAGGAAAGGTAAGGCAAAACAAAGCAATAATTCCAGGCCAAAGAATTACAGGCAAGGCAATTACAGGCAAAGGAAGTCTAGGCAAAAAAAATTCCAGTCAAGGCAATTCCAGACAAGGAAACTTCCGTTAACACAATTTCGGGTAAGGCGATACCAGGTAATGCAATTCCAGGCAATTCCATGCAAGGCAATTCCCAGCAAGGCAATTTCAGGCAAGAAAATTCCAGGCAATGATTTGCAAGGCAATTCCAGTCAATCCAATTTCATACAAGGCAACTTCAGTTAACACAATTTCAGGTAAGGCAATACCAGGCAAGGCAATTCCAGGCAAGACAGTTCCAGGCAATTCCAGGCAAGACAATTCCAGGCAATTCCATGAAAAGCAATTCTAGGCAATTACAGGCAAGGCCATTCCAGACAAGGAAATTTCAGGCAATTCTAGGCAAGGCAATTCCAGGCAAGGCAATTTGAGGAAATTAAAGGCAGGGCAATTTTAGGCAAGGCAGTTTCAGGCCAGGCAATTTCAGGCAAGGCAAGGCAATTCCAGACCAGGGAATTCAAGGCAAGGCAATTCCAGGCAAGGCTAGGAAAGGCACTTCCAGTAAAGGCAATTCCAGGAAAGGCAATTCCAGTAAAAGCAATTCCAGGCAGGGCAATTCCAGGCAAGGTAATTCCAGTCAAGACAAATCCAGGAAATTCCAGGCAAGGCAATTCCAGTCAAGACAAAGCCAGAAAATTCCAGGCAAGGCAATTCCTGGCATGACAATTTCAGAAAATTTCAGGACAGGAAATTCCAGGAAAAGCAACTTCAGGCAATTCCAGGCAAGGCAATTCCAGACAAGGTAATTCCAGGCAATTCCAGGCAAGGCAATTCCAGGCAAGGCAATTTTATGCAAGGCATTCCAGTCTAGTTAATTTCAGGCAAAACAATACCATGCAAGGCAAGGAAAGGAAAGGCAATTTCAGGCAAGGCAAATTCAGGGCAGACAATTTCAGGCAAGGCAATTCCAGACTAAGCAATTACTCTCAAGGGAATTACAAAAAATTTCAGGCAATTCCAAGCAACGCAATTTCAGGCAAGAAAATTCCAGGCAACTCCAAGCTAGGCAATTTCAGGAAAAACAATTTCAGGCAAGGCAATTTTAGTTCAGGCAATGCCAGGCAAGGGAAGGCAAGCAAGGCAATTCCATGCCTGTCAATTTCAGGCAAGGCAATTTAAGGTAAGGCAATTTAAGGCAAAACAAGGCTAGACTAGTCAATTCCAGTAAAGGCAATTTCAGGCAAACCAATTTCAGGCAAGGGAATTCCAGACACTTTCATGCAAGGCAATTCAAGTCAATTTTAGGCAAGGCAATTTGAGGCACGACACTTCCAGGCAATTCCAGGCAAGGTAATTCCAGGAAAAGCAAATTCAGGCAATTCCAGGAAAGGTAATTCCAGGCATGGCAATTTCATGCAATTCCAGGCAAGGACATTCCAGGCAAAAAATATTCAGGCAATTTCAGGCAAAGGAATTCAAGGAAATTCCAGGCAAGCCAATTCTAAGCAACTTCATTCAAGGCAATTAAAGGCAAGGCAATTCCAGGCAATTTTAGGCAAGGCAATTCCAGGCAATTTCAGGCAAAGCAATTCTAGGCAAGGCAACTCCGGGCAATTCCAGGCAAGGCAACTGCAGGTAATTCCAGGCAAGGCAACTGCAGGTAATTCCAGGCAAGGCATTTTCTGGCAATGCAATTCCAAGCAACTCCAGGCAAGGCAATTCCAGGCAATTCCAGGTAAGGCATTTTCAGGCATTTTCAGGCAAGGCAATTCAAGGCAAGGCTACTCTAGACAATTCCAGTCAAGGCAATTTCAGGCAATTCCAATCAAGGCAATTCCAGGCAAGAAAATTATTATAGGCAAGGCAATGTAAGACAATTATTCTAGGCAAGAAAAGGCAAGGCAAGGCAATTTTAGACACGGAATTTCAGATGTGGCAATTCAAGGCAAGGCAAGTTTAGGCAAGGCAATTACAGTAAAAAAATTACAGGCAATTAAAGGGAAGGCAATTCCAAACAAGTCAATTCCAGGCGCTTTCAGGCAAGGCAATTCTAGGCAATGCAAGACAAGGAAAGGCAATTCCAGGCAAGGCAAACCAAAAAATTCCAGACAAGGCAATTCCTGGTTCGACAATTACAGGCAATTACAGGCAAGTCAACTCCAGGGAAAATAATTCCAGCTAAGGCAAAACCAGGAAAGGCAATTCCATGCAAAGCAATTTCAGGAAATTTCAGGGAAAATAATTCCAAGCAAGTCAATTCCAAGAAAAAAAATTTCAGGCAAGGCAATTTTTGGGGAGGCATTTCCAGGCAATTTCAGGAAAGGCAATTCGAGGCAATTTCAGGCAAGCTTATTCTAAGCAACTCCAGGCAAGACAATTCCAGGGAAGAAAATTCCAGGCAATTCCAGGCAAGGCAACTCCAGGAAATTCAAGGCAAAGCAATTTTAGTCAATTCCAATAAAGGCAATTCCAGGCAAGGGAATTATTTTAGGTAAGGCAAGGTAAGGCTAATATTCCATGCAAAGCAAGGCAAGGCAAGGCAATTTCAAACAATGCAATTCAAGGCAAAGCAATTACAGTCAAGGCAATTCCAGGCAATTCCAGGCTAGGGAATTTCAGGCAAGACAATTCCAGACAAAACAAGGCATGGCAAGACAATTCCAGGCAAGGCAATTTCAGATAAGGCAATTTCAGAAGAGGCAAGGCTAGGCAAGTCAATTCCAGTAAAGGCAATTTCAGGCAGGTAATTCCAGGCAAAGAAATTCTGGCAATTCCATGCAAAACAATTCAAGGCAATTCCAGGCAAGGCATTTCCAGGCAAGACACTTCCAGGCAATTCCAGGCAAGGCAATTCCAAGCAAGGCAATATTAGGCAATTCCAGGAAAAGCAAGGCAAGGCAAGGCAACTCCAGGCAAGGGAATTCAATGGTTGGCAATTACAGTCAAGGCAATTACAGACAATTCCACTCAATTCCAGTCAAGAAATACTAGGCAAGGCAATTTCAGGTTAGACAATTCCAGGCAAGGTAAAGCAAGGAAAGAAAATTCCAGGAAAGGCAATTTCAGGCCAGGCTATGACAGGCATAGCAAGGCTAGGCAAAAAAACTCCAAGCCAGGCATTTCCAGGCAGGGGAACTTCAGGCAAGGCAAGGCTAGGCAAATCAATTCCAGTCAAGGCATTTCCAGGCCAGGCAACTTCCTTCAAAAGAATTTTTGGCAAGGCAATTTCAGTTAATTCCAGCAAAGTCAAATCCAGGCAAGAAAATTTCAGGCAATTCCAAAAAGAACAATTCCAGACAAGGCAATTTTAGGCAATTTCAATAAGGCAATTTTAGGCAAGGCAAGGTAAGGCAATTATTCCAGGCAAAAAATTTAAGGAAAGGCAAGGCAATTCTGGGCAAAGCAAGGCAAGGCAAGGCAATTTTAGGCAAGGGAATTCAATGGTAGGCAATTACAGTCAAGGCAATTACAGACAATTCCATCCAGTTCCAGTCAAGGGAATTCCAAACAAGGCAATTCCAGGATAGGCAATTTCAGGCATCACAGTTTCAGGCAAGGTAAAGCAAGAAAAGGAAATTCCAGGCAAAGCAATTTCAGGCCAGGCCATTACAGGCATGACAATGCTAGGGAAAGAAATTTCAGGCCAGGCATTTCCAGGCAGGGGAACTCTAGGAAAAGAAAGGCTAGGCAAGACAATTCCAGTCGAGGAAATTCCAGGTAAGGCAATTCGCCACAAGAAAATTTTTCGCAAGGCAATTCCAGTTAATACCATGCAAGTCAAATCCAGGCATGGAAATTCCAGGCAATTCTAGGAAATGCAATCCCAGATAAGGCAATCCCAGGCCATTCCAGGCAAGAAAATTCCAGGCATGGCAAATCCAGGCAGGTTCAGGCAAGGGAATATTAGGCAAGGCGATTCCAGGCAATTCCAGGCAAGGTAATTTTAAGCAACGCAATTGCAGGAAATTCCAGGCAAGGCAATTCCAGGTAAGGCCATTTCAGGCAATTCAAGGCAAGGAATTTTCTGGCAATGCAATTTCAAATAACTCCAAGAACGGCAATTCCAGGCAAGGAATTTGCAGGCAATTCCAGGCAAGGCTATTCCAGGCAGTTGCAGGCAAAGAAATTCTAGGCAAGGTATTTCCAGGCAATTTCAGTAAAGGCAATACCAGGAAATTGAAATCAAGGCAATTATAGACATTCTCAGGCAAGAAAATTATTTCAGACAAGGCAAGGTAAGGCAATAATTCCAGGCAAGGCAAGGCAATTTCAGGCCAGGAAATTCCAGGCAAGGCAAGCCAAGGCAAGGCAATTCCCGGACAGTGAATTCCATGCAAGGCAAGTCTAGGCAAGGCAATTACACTCAAGGCAATTACAGGCAATTACAAGCAATTCCAGTCAACGCAATTCCATGCAAGGTAATTCCAGGCAAGGCAATTTAAGGCTAGAAAATTCCAGGCAAGGCACTTAAAGCAAGGGAAGTCTAGGCAAGACAATTCCAGTCAAGGCAATTCAAGGCAAGTCAACTGCAGGCAAAACAATTCTAGGTAAGGCAATACCAGGAAAGAAAATTCCAGGCAAGGCAACTCCAGGGAATTTCAGACAAGGCAATTCTAGGCAATCAATTCCGGGAAAGAAAATTCTATGCAAGGCAATTCCACATGATTCCAGGCAAGGCAATTTTAAGCAACACAATTCCAGAAAATTCCAGGCAAGGGAACTCCAGACAAGGCAATTCCGTGCAATTCTAGGCAAGGGAATTTTAGGCAAGGCCATTTTAGGCAATTCCAGGCAACGCAATTCAAGCCAATTCCAGGTAAGGCATTTTCAGGTAATTCCAGGCAAGGCAATTCCATGCAAGGCAATTTCAGGCAATTTCAGGCAATTCCAGGCATGGCAATTCCAGGCAAGGTAAGGCAAGGCAAGGCAATTATTCAAGGCAAGGCAGGGCAAGGCAATACCAGGTAAATCAAGGCAAGGCAAGGCAACTCCAGGAAAGGCAAGGCAATTCCAGGCTAGTAAATTTCAGGCAAGGCAATTTGAGGTAATTTGAGGCAAGGCAATAACACGCAAGGCAACTCAAGGCAACTCCAGGCAAGGCAATTCAAGGCAACTCCAGGCAAGGCAATTCCAGCCAAGGCCATTCCAGGCAAGGCAATTACAGGCAAAAAAAAACCTCTAGGCAATTTCAGCCACGGCAATTCGAGGTGAGGCAATTCCACGCAATTCCAGTAAAGACAATTTGCAGCACTAGAATTTCAAGCAATTTCAGGCTAGGCATTTCCAGGCACTGGAATTTCAGGCAATTTCAGGCTAAGCAACGAAATTCCAGGCAGTTCCAGTTATGGCAATTGCAGAAAAAAAATTAAGGGCAGGAGGAGGAACTCAAGATGGCACTGTGAGAACAACCAAGGATTGAAGCTCTTGGTTAATCCACGGAAAGGTGAGTCAAAGCTGCATTTTCAGACTGATCTTTGTTGCCCACAGAATGGGGAAATTCCCAAGTATAAAGGAGATGCAGGACACCAGGCAGAGGCTCTGCCTGGAGAAGCCAGCGGCCGGGGTGGCGGCGGCTGGCCTACCCAGCGATCCCCACAGGGTGCGCTTGTCCGGGTGCCTTGTTGAAATGGCAACCTGAAACTTGAGAGGGCGGAACTTGAGACTGAAAGGGACTTGGGCAGTGGGTTAGCCAAGGGGATTGCAGGGACACAGCGTGTGGTATAGCGCAGTGGGACAGACTAAACGGCAATTCCAAATGCTCGCCATGGAGACGGTCCCTGAGGCGCTCCGTGGGGGAGGGGCGTCCACCATTACCGAGGCAACCCGCCCAGACTGAGACACATGCTCACTGCTGACGCAGCCTGCAGTTGCCGAGGCAACCCGCCCCTACAGAGATACACGCCCACGGCTCATGCAGCCTGCCATTGCCGAGGCACCCACTACAACAGAGAGACTCCGCTGCAGGGCGTAGCCCATGGCGGAGACCACAGCAGAAGAGCAAGAGCCTGCAGCAACAGGGCGAACCTCACAATAGCAGGGCGGAGCCTCGGCAGTCAAATAGTGAATAGACTGCCTCCTAGCTGGGCAGGACACCTCAACAGACATCCAAAAACAAAGCCCCAACCCCCCAAGAAAGAGCATTTGAGAAAAAAAGAAGTTTTTAAATGAGCTCTGTTGCAGCAGAATCAAACATAGCAGCCTAATAGCCCTGAATGAACAACAGAGATCACAGCTCAGCAATTGAGCTCCTATAAAGTACAGACTGTCTCCTCAAGCAGCTCTCTGACCCCTCTATATCCAAAAGACTGACATTCGGCAGGCATCATCCTGGGACAAAGATAGCAGAAAAAGAAACTAATAGCATCCCTCACTGTTCCACAGCTGCTATAGGTGCACCCCAGACAAGCAGGGCCTGGAGTGGACCTCAGCAGTCATACAGTGAAGAGGCGAGACTGGTAGAAGAAAAACCAAGTAACAGAAATGCTTTATCACCAACAATCTGGGTGTCCACTAAGAAAACCAGTCGAAAAGTTAGCAACTATGCAGACGACAAGTGGATAAATCCACAAAGATGGGAAGAAACCAGTGCAAAAAGAAGGAAAACACCCGAAACCAGAACACCTCGCCTCCTAGAAAGGACCAAAACTTCTCAGCAGCAAGGGAACAAAGCTGGACGGAGAATAACTGTGATGAAATGACGAAATTAGACTTCAGAAGGTGGATAATGAGAAACTTTTGTGAGCTAAAAGAACATGTATTAAATCAATGCAAAGAAACTAGGAATCTTGAAAAATGATATAAAAAAGATTTGAGGAAATGATGACAAGAATGGATAACTTAGAGAGGAATATGAATGAACTAAAGGAGCTGAAAAACACAATACGAGAACTTCGCGAAGCATGTACAAGTTTCAATAGCCAAATTGACCAAGCAGAAGAAAGAATATCTGAAGTCGAAGATCAGCTCAATGAAATAAAACGAGAAACCAAGATCAGAGAAAAAAGTGCAAAAAGGAATGAACAAAATCTCCAAGGGACTATGTGGAAAGACCTAACCTACCTTTGATAGGTGTACCAGAAGGGGACGAAGAGAATGAATCCAAGCTGGAAAATACTCTTCAGGACATCATCCAGCAAAATTTCCCCCACCTAGCAAGACAGGTCAACACTCAAATGCTGGAAATACAGACACCACCACAAAGATATTCCACAAGAAGAGCAACCCCAAGGAACATAATCATCAGATTCAAAAAGATTGAAATGAAGGAGAAAATACTAAGGGCAGCCAGAGAGAAAGGTCACGTCACCCACAAAGGGAAACCCATCAGACTCACAGCAGATCTCTCGGCAGAAACACTACAAGCCAGAAGAGAGTGGGGGCCAATATTCAACATTCTTAAAGAAAAGAATTTTCAACCCAGAATTTCATATCCAGCCAAACTGAGCTTCAGAAGTGAAGGAAAAATAAAATCCTTTGCGAACAAGCAAGTACTCAGAGATTTTGTCACCACCAGGCCTGCTTTACAAGAGCTCCTGAAAGCGGCACTACACATAGAAAGAAACAACCAGTACCAGCCATTCCAAAATCACACTAAATGCTAAAGAGCATCAACATAATGAAGAATCTACAACAACTAACAGGCAAAACGGCCACTTAGCATCAAAATGGCAGTATCAAATTCACACATAACAATATTAACTCTAAATGTAAATGGACTAAATGCACCAATCAAAAGACACAGACTGGCAAATTGGATAAAAATCCAAAACCCATCAGTGTGCTGTATCCAGGAAACGCATCTCACATGCAAGGATACACAAAGACTCAAAAAAGGGATGGAGGAAGATTGACCAAGCAAATGGAGATAAAAAAAAAAGCAGGAGTTGCAATTCTCATCTCTGATAAAATAGACCTTAAAGCAACAAAAATCAAAAGAGACAAAGAAGGCCATTACATAATGGTAAAAGGATCGATACAATGAGAAGAGCTAACAATCCTAAACATATATGGACCCAATGCAGGAGCACCGAGATACATAAGGCAGTTCTTAGTGACTTACAAAGAGACTTAGACTCCCACACAATAATAGTAGGAGACTTTAACCCTCCACTGTCAATATTAGACAGATCAACCAGACAGAAAATCAACAAGGATATCCAGGGCTTGAACTCAGACCTGGAGCAAGCAAACCTGATAGACATTCACAGAACTCTCCACCCCAAATTCACAGAATTTACACTCTTCTCAGCACCACATCACACCTACTCTAAAATTGACCACATAATTGGAAGTAAAGCACTGCTCAACAAATGCAAAACAACTGAAATCATAACAAACAGCCTCTCAGACCATAGTGCAATCAAGTTAGAACTCAGAATTCAGAAGCAAACCCAGAACCGCACAGCTTCATGGAAACTGAACAACTGGCTCTTGAATGTTGACTGGGTAAACAATGAAATGAAGGCAGAAATAATGACGTTCTTCAAAACCAATGAGAACGAAGACACAACATGCCAGAACCTCTGGGACACATTTAAAGCAGTCTCTAGAGGAAAGTATATAGCAATAAGTGCCCATATGAGGAGAATGGAGAGATCCAAAATTGACACCCTATCGTCAAAATTGAAAGAGCTAGAGGAGCAAGATCAAAAAAACTCAAAACCCAGCAGAAGACAAGAAATAACTAAGATCAGAGCTGAACTGAGACAAGAAAAACCCTTCAAAAAATCAATAAATCCAAGAGCTGGTTTTTTGAAAAGATCAACAAAATAGACAGACCACTAGCCAGATTGATTAAAAAGAAAAGAGAGAACAACCAAATAGATGCAATAAAAAATGATAAAGGGGAAATCACCACAGACTCCACAGAAATTCAAACCATCATCAGAGAATATTACAAACAACTCTATGCACATAAACTAGTAAACCTGGAAGAAATGGATAAATTCCTGGACTCCTGTGTCCTCCCAAGCCTAAACCAGGAGGAAGCTGAAACTATGAATAGACCAATAACAAGGTCAGAAGTCGAGGCAGCAATTAAGAGCCTACCATACAAAAAAAACCCAGGTCCAGACGGGTTTAGAGCCGAATTCTACCAGACACACAAAGAGGAGCTGGCATCATTCCTTCTAAAACTATTCCAAATAATCCAAAAGAGGGAATCCTTCCCAAATCATTTTATGAGACCAACATCACCCTGATACCAAAACCCGGCAGAGACCCGACAAGAAAAGAAAACTTTAGGCCAATATCCATGATGAACATAGATGCAGAAATCTTCAATAAAATATTGGCAAGCCGATTGCAACAGCAAATCAAAAAGCTTATTCATCATGATCAAGTAGGATTCATCCCAGGGATGCAAGGCTGGTTCAACATACGCAAGTCTATCAACGTAATTCACCACATAAACAGAACCAAAAACAAAAACCACATGATTATCTCAATTGACGCAGAGAAGGCATTTGACAAAATTCAACAGCCCTTTATGCTAAAAACCCTCAATAAACTCGGTATCGATGGAACGTATCTCAAAGCAATAAAAGCTATTTATGACAAACCAACAGCCAATATCATACTTAATGGGCAAAAACTGGAAGCATTCCCTTTGAAATCCGGCACTGGACAAGGATGCCCTCTGTCACCACTCCTATTCAATATAGTACTGGAAGTTCTAGCCAGAGCAATCAGGCAAGAAAAAGAAATAAAGGGTATTCAAATAGGAAAGGTGGAAGCCAAATTGTCTCTATTTGCAGACGACATGATAGTATACCTAGAAGACCCCATTGCCTCAGCCCAAAAACTTCTGAAACTGATAAGCAACTTCAGCAAAGTCTCAGGATATAAAATCAATGTGCAAAAATCACAAGCATTCGTCTACACCAATAACAGACTTAAAGAAAGCCAAATCAAGAGCGAACTGCCATTCACAATTGCTACAAAAAGAATAAAATACCTTGGAATAAAACTCACAAGGAACGTAGAGACCTCTTCAAGGAGAACTACAAACAACTGCTCAACAAAATCAGAGAGGACACAAACAGATGGAGAATCATTCCATGTTCATGGTTAGGAAGAATTAATATCGTGAAAATGGCTATACTGCCCAAAGTAATTTACAGAATCAACGCTATCCCCATCAAGCTACCATTGACTTTCTTCACAGAACTGGAAAAAACCACCATGAACTTCATATGGAACCAAAAGAGAGCCCGCATAGCCAAGTCAATTCTAAGCAAAAAGAACACAACGGGGGACATCACACTACTGGATTTCAAACTATACTACAAGGCTACAGTAATCAAAATAGCATGGTACTCGTACCAAAACAGAGATATAGACCAATGGAACAGATCAGAGGCACCGGAGGCAACACAACATATCTACAACTATACAATCTTTCATAAACCTGACAAAAACAAGCAATGGGGAAAGGATTCCCTATTTAACAAATGGTGTTGGGAAAACTGGCTAGCCATGTGCAGAGAGCAGAAACTGGACCCCTTCCTGACACCTTACACTAAAATTAACTCCACATGGATTAAAGACTTAAACATAAGACCTGGCACGATAAAAACCCTAGAAGGAAATCTAGGCAAAACTATCCAGGACATAGGAGTAGGCAAGGACTTCATGAACAAAACACCAAAAGCATTGGCAACAAAAGCCAAAATAAACAAATGGGACCTAATGAAACTCCACAGCTTCTGCACGGCAAAAGAAACAGTCACTGGAGTGAATCAGCAACCAACAGAATGGGCAAAAATTTTTGCAGTTTACCCATCTGGCAAAGGGCTGATATCCAGAATTTACAGGTAACTCAAACAGATTTACAGGAAAAAAACAAGCCCATTCAAACGTGGGCAAAGGATATGAACAGACACTTTACGAAAGAAGACATATATGAGGCCAACAATCATATGAAAAAATGCTCATCGTCACTGGTCATCAGAGAGGTGCAAATAAAAACCACATTGAGATACCATCTCACGCCAGTTAGAATGGCGATCATTAAAAAATCTGGAGACAACAGATGCTGGAGAGGATGTGGAGAAAAAGGAACACTTTTACACTGTTGGTGGGAGTGTAAATTAGTTCAACCATTGTGGAAGACAGTGTGGCGATTCCTCAAGGCCTTAGAAATAGAAATTCCATTTGACCCAGCAATCCCATTACTGGGTATATATCCAAAATAGTATAAATCGTTCTACTACAAGGACACATGTACACGAATGTTCATTGAAGCACTGTTTACAATAGCAAAGACCTGGAATCAACCCAAATGCCCATTGATAATAGACTGGATTGGAAAAATGTGGCACATATACACCATGGAATATTATGCAGCAATCAGAAGTGATGAGTTCGTGTCATTTGTAGGGACATGGATGAATCTGGAGAACGTCATCCTCAGCAAACTGACACAAGAACAGAAAATGAAACACCGCATATTCTCACTCATAGGCGGGTGATGAAAAATGAGAGCCATGGACACAGAAAGGGGAGTACTAAACACTGGGGTCTATTGGGGGGAAAGGGGGAGGGCCAGTGGGAAGGGGAGGTGGGGAGGGATAGTCTGGGAGAAATGCCAAATGTGGGTGAAGGGGAGAAGGAAAGCAAAGCACACTGTCATGTGTGTTCCGACGCAACTGTCTTGCATGCTCTGCTCATGTACCCCAAAACCTAAAATCCAATAAAAAATTAAAAAAAAATCTGGAGACAACAGATGCTGGAGAGGATGTGGAGAAAAAGGAACACTTTTACACTGTTGGTGGGAGTGTAAATTAGTCCAACTATTGTGGAAGACATTGTGGCGATTCCTCAAGGCCTTAGAAATAGAAATTCCATTTTACCCAGCAATCCCATTACTGGGTATATACCCAAAGGACTATAAATCATTCTACTATGAGGAGACATGCACAGGAATGTTTATTGCCGCACTGTTTACAATAGCAAAGACCTGGAATTAACCCAAATGCCCATTGATGATAGACTGGATTGGGAAAATGTGGCACATATACACCATGGAATATTATGCAGCAATCAGAAATGATGAGTTCGTGTCGTTTGTAGGGACATGGATGAATCTGGAGAACATCATTCTCAGCAAACTGACACAAGAACAGAAAATGAAACACCGCATATTCTCACTCATAGGCGGGTGATGAGAAATGGAACAGATGGACACAGAGAGGGGAGTACTAAACACTGGGGTCTATTGGGGGGAAAAGGGGAGGGCCAGTGGCAGGGGGAGGTGGGGAGGGATAGCCTGGGGAGAAACGCTAAATGTAGGTGAAGGGGTTAAAGCAAACAAAACACGCTGCCATGTGTGTACCTATGCAACTGTATTGCATGCTCTGCACATGTACCCCAAAACCTAAAATGCAATAAAAATATAAGAATTAAAAAGAAAAATTAAGGGCACTTCCAGTAAAAACAGTTTCAGACAAATCCAATTTCAGGTAATTCCATGCAAGGCAATTTTATGCAAAGCAATTGCAGGTAATTGCAGGCAAGTCAATTTTAGGCAATGCCAGGAGAGGCAATTTCTGGCAAGGCAATATTAGGCAAGGCAATTTCAGGCAATTCCAGACAAGGCAATTCCAGGAAATTCAAGGCAAGACAATATCATGCATGGCAATTCCAGTCAATTCCAGGCAAGAGAATTTTAGTCATTTCCAGGGAAAATAAATTCCATTATAATCCAGGGAAGAAAGTTTTAGGCAAGGCAATTCCAGACATTTTCAGGCAAGGCAATTTTAGGCGAGGCAATTTGCGGCAATTCCAAGTAAAGTAATTTCAGGCAACGCAGCTCCAGGAAATTCCAAGCAAGGAAATTCCAGTTGAGGCAATTTCAGGCAGGGAACTTCACACAAGTCAATTCTAGGCATTTCCAGGCAAGGCAACATTAGGCAAGGTTATTCCATGCAATTCCAGGCGAGGAAAATTCTGCCAAGGTAATTTCATGCAATTTCTGGCAAGGTAATTCCAGGCACGGTAATTCCAGGCAATTCCAGACATGGCAATTCCAGGCAAGGCAAATTCTGCCAAGGCAATTTCATGCAATTTCTGGCAAGGCAATTCCAGGCACGGTAATTCCAGGCAATTCCAGACATGGCAATTCCAGGCAAGGCAATTTCAGGAAAGACAATTCCATATGAAGCAATTCAAAAAAATGCAATTCCAGGCAAGGCAATTTATGGCAAGACAATTACAGTCAAGGCAATGACAGGCAATTATAGGCAACTCGAGGCAAAGCAATTTCAGGAAAAGAAATTCCAAGCACTTCCAGGCAAGGCAATTCCAAGCAAGAAAATTCCTGGCAAGGCAAGGCAAGAAAAGGCAATTCCAGGCAAGGCAATTTCAAGACAGGCAATTATAGGCAAGGAAAGGCAATTATAGGCCAGGCAATTCCAGGCAAGGCAATTCTAGGCAAGGCAACTCTATGGAAGGCAATTCCAGGCAAGGAAATTCGGGGCAATTACTGGCAATGCAATTTCAGGCCAGGCACTTCCAGACAAGGAAAGGCAATTCCAAGCCAGGGAATTCCAAGCAAGGCAAAAATAGGCAAGATGATTTCAGGAAAGGCAATTCCAGAAAAAGCAATTTCAGGCAGAAAAATTTCGGGCAAAGCAATTTTATGCAATTCCAGGAAAGGCAATTCCTGGCACGACAATTCTAGGCAATTCCAGGCTAGGCTATTCCAGGCAAAGAATTCCAGGAAATTCCAGGCAGGGCAATTTTTCAGGCAAGGCAATTCCAGTCAATTCCAGAAAAGGCAATCTTAGGCAAAGCAATCCAGGTAAGTCCAGGCAAGAAAATCCAGGCACGGCAATCCAGGTAAGTCCAGGCAATTTCATCCAAGGCAATTTTAAGGAAGACGATTTCAGGGAATTCCAAGCAAGGCAATTTTACTTAAGGCAACTGCAGATGATTCCACGCAAGGCAATCCCAGGTAAGGCAATTCCAGGCAATTCCAGGCAAGGCATTTTCTGCCACTGCAATTTCAAGCAACTCCAGGCCATGCAATTTCAGGCAAGGCACTTCCAGACAATTCCAGACTAGGCAATTACAGGCAATTGCAGGCAAGGAAATTCCAGTAAAGGCATTTCCAGGCAATTCCAGGCAAGACAATTTAAGGCAAGGCAATTACAGTCAAGGTAATTACAGGAAATTACAGGCAAGGCAATTGCATGCAACAAAATTTCAGGCAATTTCATGCAACAAAATGTAAGGCAGATCCAGGCTAGCTAATTTCAGGCAAGACAATTCCAGGCAAGGCAGGGCCATGAAAAACAATTTCAGGCAAGGCAATCTTAGGCCAGGCAATCACAGGCAAGGCAAGGCTAGGCAAGAAAATTCCAGGCCAGGCAATTTTAGGCAGGACAACTCCAGGCAAAACAAGGCTAGGCAAATCAATTCCAGTCAAGGCAATTCCATGAAAGACAATTCCAGGCAAGGCAATTACAGGCAAGGGAATTACAGGCAAAGCAATTTCAAGAATATTGCAGGCAAGTCAAATCCAGGCAAGGCAATTTAAGGCAATTGCAGGAAAGGCATTCTCAGGCAAGGCAATTCCAGAACAATCAAGACAAGGTAATACAAGGCAGGGCAATTATAAAAATTTCATGCAAGGAAACTCCAGGGAGGCAATTTCAGGCAATTCCAGGCAAGGCAGTTTCAGGCAATTCCAGCCAAGGCAATTCCAGTCATTTTTAGGCAAGGCAATTTCAGGCAAGGCAAATCCAGGCAATTCTAGGCAAAACAATTCCACACAAAGCAATTCCAGGTAATTACAGGCAAGGCAATTTTAGTTAATTCCAGGAAAGGCTATTCCAGGCAAAAATATTTAATGGGAGGTAATTAGAGTCAAGGCAATTACAGATAATTCCAATCAATTCCAGTCAAGGCAATTTCAAGAAATTCCAGGCTAGGCAATTTCAGGCAAGACCATTCAGGCAATTCCAGGCAATGCAATTTTAGGTCAGGCAATTACAGGCAAGGCAAGGATAGGCAGGGAAATTTCAGGCCAGGCAATTTCAGGCAGGGCAACTCCAGACAAGGCTAGGCTACGCAAGTCAATTCCCATCAAGGTAATTAAAAGCAAAACAATTCCAGGCAAGAAAATTTCACACAATTCCAGGAAAGTCAAATCCAGGCAAGGCGATTCCAGGCAATTCCAGAAAAGGCAATCCCAGGAAAGGCTATTCCAGGCCATTCCAGGCAAGAAAATTTCAGGCACGGCAAATCCAGACAAGACTACACAAGGCAATTTTAGGCCACAAAATTCCTGGGAATTCCAGGCAAGGCAATTTTAGGCAAGGCAATTTCAGGGAATTCCAGGCAAGGAAATTCCAGGTTAGGCAACTTCCGGTGATTCCAGGGAAGGCAGTTCCAGGTAGGGCAATTCCAGGCATTTCCAGGCAAGGCATTTTTTGGCAATGCAGTTCCAAGCAACTCCAGGCAAGGCAATTCCAAACAAGGCAATTCCAGGCAATTGCAGGCAAGGAAATTTCAGTCAAGGCAATTTCAGTCAAGGCAACTCCAGGCAATTCCAATCAAGGCGATTCTGAGCAATTCCAGGCAAGGAAATTATTCCAGGCAAGACAAGGTAAGGCAGTTATTCCAGGCAAGGCAAGGGAATATCAGGCCGGGCAATTCCAGACAAGGCAAGCCAAGGCGAAACAATTCCAGGCCATAGAATTCCAGGCAATACAAGTCTACACAAGGCAATTACAGGCAATTGCAGGCAATTCCAGGCAAGGCAAATCCAGGCAAGGTAATTCCAGAAACTTCCAGGCAATGCAATTCCAAGTAAGACAATTAGAGGTAAGGCAAACCAAAAAAGGCAATTCCAGATAAGGCAATTTCAGGCCAGGCAATTCCAGGCAAGACAAAGCAAGGCACAGCAATTCCAGATTAGGAAATTCCAGGCAAGGCACTTATGGCAATGGAAGTCTAGGCAAGGCAATTCCAGTCAAGGCAATTCCAGACAAGACAACTGCAGTTAGTACAATTTCAGGTAAGGCAATACCAGGCAGGGAAATTCCAGGCAATTCCAGGCAATTCCATGCAAAACAATTCCAGACAATTCCAGGCAAGGCAATTCCAGGCAATTCTAGGAAAGGCAATTTCAGGCAAGGCAATTTGAGGAAATTAGAGGCAAGACAATTCTTTGCAAGGCAATTTCAGGGCAGGCAATTTCAACAAGGCAAAAAATTCCAGACCAGGAAATTCCAGGCAAGGAAATTTCAGGCAAGTCAAGGCTAGGCAAGGTACTTCCATTAAAGGCAATTTCAGAAAAAGCAACTCCAGGCAGGGCAATAACAGGCAAGGCAATTCCAGTTAAGACAATTCCAGGTAATTCCAGGCAAGGCAATTTCTGACAAGACAATTCCAAGAAATTTTAGGAAAGGCAATTCCATGAAAAGCAATCCCGGCAATTTCAGGCAAGGTAATTTCAGGCAATACCAAGAAAGGCAACTTAAGGCAAGGTAATTCCTTGGGAGGCATTTCTAGGCAATTTCTGGAAAGGCAATTTCAGGAAATGCCAGAAAGGCTTATTCAAACAATTCCAGGCAAGGCAATTCCAAACAAGGCAATTCCAGGAAATTTCAGACAAGGCAACTCCAGGCAATTCCAGGCAAGGCAATTTCAGTCACTGCCAATAAAGGCAATTCCACGAAAGGCAATTATTCCTGGCAAGGCAAGGTAATTATTACAGGCAAAGCAAGGCAATTCCAGGCAAGAAAATTCCAGACAAGGCAATTCCAGGCAATTTCAGTAAGGCAATTCCAGGCAATTCCAGGAAAGGCAATTTTAGTCAATTCCAATAAAGGCAATTCCACGCAAGGCAATTATTCCTGTCAAAAAAAGGTAAGGATATTATTCCAGGCAAAGCAAGGCAATTACAGGCAAGGCAATTTCAGGCAATTACAGGCAATTCCAGGCAAGGGAATTCCGTGCAAAACAATTCCATGCTAGTTAATTTCAGGCAAGACAATTTCATGCAAGAAGGCAAGGCAAGGCAAGGCAATTCCAGGCCAGGAAATTTCAAGCAATGCAATTTCAGGCAAAGCAAGGCAAGTCAATTCCAGTAAAAGAAATTCCAGGCAAGCCAATTCTAGGCAAGGCAATTACAGGAAATTTTAGGCAAGGCAATTCCACACTAGGCAATTCGAGGCAATTACAGGAAAGGCAATTTTAGGCAAGGCAATTTAAGGCCAGGCAATTCCACGCAAGGCAAGGAAATTTCAGGCCAGGGAATTCCAGGTAAGGCAATTTTAGGCAAGACAAGGCTAGCCAAGGCACTTCCAGTAAAGACAATTACAGGAAAAGCAATTCTAGGCAAGACAATTTTTGGCACGACGATTCCAGTCAATTCAAGGAAAGGCAATTTCATGCAAAGCAATTTCAGGCAAGGTAATTTTAGGCAATTCCAAGCAACGCCATTTCAGGCAAGAAAATTCTTGGGAAGGCATTTCCAGGCAATTTCAGGCAAGGCAATTCCAGACAATGCCAGGCAAGATTATTCTAAGCAATTTCAGGCAAGGCAATTCCAGGCAAGGCAATTTTATGCAATTCCAGGCAAGGCAACTCCAGGCAATTTCAGGCAAGGCAATTTTAGTCAATTTTGATAAAGTCAATTTCACGCAAGGCAATTATTCCTGGAAAATCAAGGTAAGGCAATTATTTCAGGCAAAGCAAGGCAATTTTAGGAAAGGCAATTCAAGGCAAGGCAATTACAGTAAAGGCAATTCCAGAAAATTCCAGGCAAGGCAATCATACGCAAGGCAATTCCAGGCTAGTTAATTTCAGGCAAGACAATTCCAGGCAAGGAAAGGCAATTTCAGGCACGACAAATTCAGGCCAGGCAATTCTAGGCAAGGCAAGGCAATTCCAGGCCAGGCAATTTTATTCAAGAAATTTCAGGCAAGGCAATTGCAGTAAAGGCCATTCCAGCCATGGAAATTCCAGGCAAGGCAATTCCATGCAAGGCAATTTTAGGCAATTCCAGGCAAGGCAATTCCAGGCACAACAATTCCAGGCACGACAATTCCAGGCACGACAATTCCAGGCAATTCCAGGCACGGCAATTCCAGGGAAAGCAAATACAAGCAATTCCAGGTAAGGCATTTCCAGCAAGGCAATTCCAGGCAAGGCTATTCTAGGCAATTACAGGCTAGGTAGAACCAGGCAAGGCAATTTCAAACAATTCCAGGCAAAGCAATTGCAGGCAAGGCAATTCTACACAATTCCAGACACGGCAATTCCAGGTAAGGCATTTGCAGGAAATTTCCGGCAAGGCAGTTTCAGTCAATTCCAGGCAAGGCAATTCTAAGCAATTCCAGAGAAATCAATTACAGGTAAGGCAATTCCAGTCAATTTTAGGCAAGGCAATTTCAGGCAATTCCAATAAAGACAATTCCAGGCAAGAAAACGCAAGGCAATTATTCCAGGCACAGAAAGTCAAAAAATGGCAAGGCAATTCCTGGCAGAGCAAAGCAAGGCAAGCCAAATCCAGGCAAGGCAATTCTAGGCAAGGGAATTCAAGGGGAGGCAATTACAGTCAAGGCAATTACAGATAATTCCAGGTAATTTAACTCAAAGCAATTCCAGGCAAGGCAATTCCAGTCAATTCCAGGCAAGGCTATTGAAGGCAATTCCAGGCTAAATAATACCAGGCAAGGTCATTTTAGGAAATTACAGAAAAGGCGATTCCAGGCAAGGGAATTCAATGGGAGGCAATTAGAGTCAAGGCAATTACACACAATTTCAGGCAAATCCAGTCAAGGCAATTTTAGACAAGGCAATTTCAGGCAATTCCAAGCTAGGAAATTTCAGGCAAGACAATTCCAGGCAAGGTAAAGCAAGGAAAGACAATTCCAGGCAATGCAATTTCGGGCCAGGCAATTACAGGCAGGGCAAGGCTAGGCATGAAAATTCCAGGCCAGGCTATTCTAGGCACGGTAACTCCAGGCAAGGCAAGGCTAGGCAAGTCAATTCCAGGCAAGGCAATTCCAGGAAAGGCAATTTCATGCAAAGGAATTCCAGGCAAGGCAACTCCAAACAATTCCAGGCAAGTCAAATCCAGGCAAAACAATTCCAGGAAATTCCAGGAAAGGCAATCTCAGGCAAGGCAATTCTAGGACATTCCAGGCAAGAAAATTTCAGGCAGAGCAAAATCCAGGCACAGCAAATCCAGGCAAGTCCAGGCAAGGCAATTTTAGGCAAGGCAATTCTCAGTAATTACAGGCAAGGCAATTTTAGGCAAGGAAATTTCAGGAAATTTCAGGCAAAAAAAATTCCAGTTAAGGCAACTCTGTGATTCCAGGGAAGGCACTTCCAAGTAAGGCAATTCCAGGCAATTCTAGGAAAGACATTTTCTGGCAATGCCATTTTAAGCAACTCCACGCAAGAAAATTCCAAACAAGGCAATTCCAGGCAAGGCATTTTCAGGCAATTTCAGGCAAGGCAATTCCAGGGAACTCTAGGCAACATTGTTCTAAGCAATTCCAGGCAAGGAAATACCAGGAAAGGCAATTCCAGGCAAGGCAATTCCAGGCAAGGCAATTTCAGTCAATTCCAATAAAGGCAATTCCAGGCAAGGCAAGGTAAGGCAATTATTCCCTGCAAAGCAAGGCAATTTCAGGCAAGGCAATTCAAGGCAAGGCAATTACAGTCAAGGCAATTCCAGGCTAGGCAATTCAAGGCAAGGCAATTACAGTCAAGACAATTCCAGGCAATTCCAGGCAAGGCAATTTTATGCAAGGCAACTCCAGGCAATTCCATTCTAGTTAATGTCAGGCACGACAATTTCAGGCAAGGCATTTTCAGGCAATTCCATTAAAGGCAATTTCAGGCAAAAAAGAGTAAGGCAATTATTCCAGGCAAGGTAAGTCAAAAAAAGGCAAGTCAATTCCAGGCAAGGCAAGGCAAGACAAGGCAAATTTAGGAAAAGCAATTCCAGGCAAGAAAATTCAAGGGGAAACAATTACAGTCAAGGCAATTAAAGATAATTTCAGGCAACTCAACTCAAGGCAATTCTACACAAGGCAATTCCAGGCAATTTCAGGAAAGGCAATTTCAGGCAAGACAATTCCAGGCAATGTAGAGGTAAAGGGAATTCCAGGCAAGGTAATTTTAGGCCAGGCAATTACAGGCAAGTTAGGGCAAGAAAAAGAAATTCTAGGCCACGCACTTCCAGGCAGGGCCACTCCAGGCATGGCAAGGCTAGGCATGTCAATTCTAGTCAAGGCAATTCCAGGAAAAGAAATTCCATTCAAGGAAATTTCAGGCAAAAAAATAACAGGCAAGGAAATTTCAGGAAAGTCAAATACAGGCAAGGCAATTCCAGACAAACCCATCCAAGGCAACACCAGGCAATTTCAGGCAAGGCAATTCCAGGCAATTCTAGGCAAGGCAATTGGAGGCAATTACAAGCAAGGCAATTTCGATCAAAACAATTCCAGGCAAGGCAAGGCAATTGCAGGCCAGGAAATTCTAGGGAAGGCAATTTCAGGGAAGGCAAAACTAGGCAAGGCAATTCCCAAAAAAAAAACAAAACAATTTCACGAATAGCAATTCAAGGCAGGGCAATTGAAGATAAGGCAATTCCAGGCAAAAAAAATTTTAAGAAAATTCTAGGCAAGGAAACTCCAGGCAAGGAAACTCCAGATGATTCCAGGCAAGACAATTTCAGACAAGGCAATTCCAGGCAATTCCAGGCAAGGCAATTTCTGTCAATGCAATTCCAAGCAACACCAGGCAAAACAATTCCAGGCAAGACAATACCTGGCAATTCCAGGCAAGGCAATTCCAGCTAATTGCATGCAAGAAAATTCCAAGCAATGTTTTTCTAGGCAATATCAGGCAAGACAATTCCGGGCAAGGCAATTCAAGGCAAATCCAATCAAGGCAATTCTAGGCTTTTCAAGGCAAGGCAATTATTTCAGGCAAGACAAGTTAGGGCACTTATTCTAGGCAAGGCAAGGCAAGGCAATTTTAGGCCAGGCAATTCCAGGCAGCTCAAGCCAAGCCAAGGCAATTCCAAATTAGAGAATTTCAGGCAAGTCAAGTCTAGGCAAGGCAATTACAGTCAAGGCAATAACATGC
The DNA here is from genome assembly GCF_049354715.1 of Callithrix jacchus. NCBI lineage: Eukaryota > Metazoa > Chordata > Mammalia > Primates > Cebidae > Callithrix > Callithrix jacchus. The sequence goes on along the minus strand of NC_133511.1, from coordinate 36,802,404 downwards.
AATTACAAGCAATTTCAGGCAAGGCAATTCCAGGCACTTCCAGGCAAGGCAATTCCAGGCAAGACAATTCCAGGAAAGGGATGGCAAAAAAAGGCAATTCCAGGCATGGTAATTCCAGGCCAAAAAATTCCAGGCAAGAAAATTTCAGGCTAGGGATATCTAGGCAAAACAATTCCAGTCAAGGCAATTCTAGGCAAGGCAACTCCAGGCAAAAGAATTCCAGGTAAGGCAATACCACACAAGGCAAATACAAACAATTTCAGGCTAGTAAATTTCAGGGAAGGCAGTTCCAGGCAAATCCATGCAAGGCAATAACAGGCAATTAAAGGCAAGGCAATCCCAGGGAATTCTAGGCAAGGCAATTTTAGGAAACGCAATTCGAGCAATTCCAGGCAAGGCAAATCCAGGCAATTCCAGACAAGGCAATTCATGGCACGACAATTCCAGGCAATTTCAGTCAATGTAAATCTAGACACTTCTAGGCAAGCCAATTTCAGGAAAGGCAAGGCAAGGCAAAGCAATTCCAGGCCAGGGAATTCCAGGCAAAAAAAATTACAGGCAAGGAAATTCCAGGCAAGTCAATTCCTGTCAAGGCAATTCCAGGGAAGGCACCTCCAAGCAAAACAATTCCACCTAAGGCAATACCACGCAAGGCAATTTCAGGCAATTCCAGGCAAGGCAATTCCAGGAAAATACATTCAAGGCAATAACAGGATATTTCAGGCAAGGCAATTCTAGGCAAGGAAACTTGAGGCAATTCTAGGCAAGGCAATTTGAGGCAATTACAGGCAAGGAAACTCCAGGCCAGGCAATTTTGGTCCAGGAAATTTCAGGCAAGGCAAGGCAATTCCAGGCCAGGGAATTCCAGGCAAGGCAATTTCCGGCAAGGCAAGGCTAGGCAAGGCAATTTCAGTAAAGGCAATTCCAGGAAAAGCAATTTCAAGCAAGGCAAACACAGGCAATTCCAGGCAAGACAATTCCTGGCATGACAATTTCAGGCAATTTCTGGCAAGGAAATTCAAGGCAAAGCCATTCCAGGTAATTTCAGGCAAGACAATTCCAGGCAAGGCAATTGGAGGCAATTACAATCAAGGCAAATACAGGCAAGGCGATTTCTGGTCAGGTAATTCCAGGCCAGGAAATTCCAGGCAAGGCAATTTCAGGCAAGGCAAGGCAATTTCAGGCAAGGCAAGGCTAAGCAAGGCAATTCCAGTATAAGCAATTCCAGGAAAAGCAATTCTAGGCAGGGCAATTTCGCGCAAGGCAAGGCAATTCAAGGCAATTCCAGGCCAGGCAATTTTAGGCAAGGCAATTTCGAACAAGGCAAGTCTAGGCACTTAAATTTTAGTAAAGGCAATTTCAGGCAAGGCATTTTCAGGCTATTCCATGCAAGGCAATTCCAGCCAAGGCAATTTCAGGCAAAGCCATTTTAGGCAATTCCAGGCAACGCAATTCCAGGCAAGGCAATTCCAGGCAAAGCCATTTTAGGCAATTCCAGGCAACGCAATTCCAGGCAAGGCAATTCCAGACAATTCCAGGCAAGACTATTCCAAGAGATTTCAGATTAGGAAACACCAGGCAAGGCAATTCCAGTCAGTTCCAGGCAAGGCAATTCCAGGCAATTCCAAGCAAGGATATTTCAAACAAGGCAATTCCAGGCACAGGAATTCCAGTTAAAATATTTTCAGGCAATTTCAGGCAAGGCAGTTTCAGGCAATTCCAGGAAAGGCAATTCTAAGCAATTCCAAAGAAATTAATTACAGACAAGGCAATTCCAGGCAATTTCTTTCAAGGCAATTCCAGGCAAGGCATTTTCAGGCAATTTTAATAAAGGCAATTTCAGGCAGGGAAATGTAAGGCAATTATTTTAGGCAAGGAAAGTCAAGAAAAGGCAAGACAATTTTAGGCAAAATAAGGCAAGGGAAGGCAAATCCAGACAAGGTAATTCCAGGCAAGGAAATTCAAGAGGAGGCAATTACAGTCAAGGCAATTAAAGATAATTTTAGGCAACTCAACCAAAGGAAATTCTAGACAAGGCAACTCCAGGCCAGGCAATTTCAGGCAAGACAATTCCAGGCAAGGTAAACGTAAAGGCAATTACAGGCAAGACAATTTCAGGCCAGGCAATTACAGGCAAGGCAGGGAAAGACAATAAAATTCCAGGCAAGGCAATTTCAGGCAGGGCAACTCCAGGCAAGGCAAGGCTACGCAAGTCAAATCCAGTCAATGCCATTCCAGGCAAGGCAATTTGAGGAACGGCAAATCCAGGCAAGAAATTTCCAGGGAAAGCAATTCCAGGCAATTCCAAACAAGTCGAATTCAGGCAAGGCAATTTCAGGTTATTCCAGGGAAGGCAATTCCAGGCAAGGCAATTCCTGACAAGGGAATTCCAGGCAAATTCATGCAAGGCAATACCAGGCAATTCCAGGCAAGGCAATACCAGAAAAATCTAGGCAAGGCAATTTGAGGCAATTACAGGCAAGGCAATTTCGGGCCAGGAAATTCCAGGCCAGTCAAGGCAATTCCACCTCAGGGAATTCCAGGCAAGGCAATTTCAGGCAAGGCAAGTCTAGGCAAGGCAATTCCAGGAAAGGCAATTCCAGGAAAAGAAATTCCAGGCAAGGCAACTCCAGGTAAGGCAATTCCATGCAAGGCAATTTCAGGCAATTTTTGGCAAGACAATTCCAGGCACGACAATTCCAAGCAATTCCAGGCAGGCAATTCCAGGCAAAGCAATCCCAGGAAATTCAAGGTAAGGCAATCCCAGGCAAGGCAATTCCAGGCAAGGTTATTCCAGGCAATTCCAGGCTAGATTATACCAGACAAGACAATTCCAGGTTATTCCAGGCAATTCCAGGCAAGGAAAATTCAGGCAAGGCATTTCCAGGCAATTCCAAGCACGGCAATTCCAGGCAAGACAATTCCAGGCAATTCCAGGTAAGAAAATTCCAGGCAGGCATTTCTAGGCAATTTCAGGGAAGGCAATACCAGGCAATGAAATTCTAAGCAATTTCAGGCAAGGCAATTTCATGCAAGGCAATTTCAGGTAAGGCAATTCCAGGGAAGGCAACTCCATGCAATTCCAGGGGATGCAATTTCAGGCAATTCCAATAAAGGCAATTGCAGGCAAGGCACGTTAAGGCAATTATTTCGTGCAAAAAACGCCAAAAAAGGCAAGACAATTCCAGTCAAAGCAAGGCAAGGCAATGCAATTTAAGGCAACCAAATTCAAGGTGAGGCAATTATAGTCAAGGCAATTACAGACAATTCCAGGTACTTCCAGTCAAGGCAATTTCAGGCAATTCAATTCCGGGCAATTTCAGGCAAGACAATTCCCGGCAATGTAAAGCAAGAAAGGCAATTCCAGGCAAAACAATTTCAGGCGAGGTAATTACAGGCAAGGCAAGGCTAGGCAAAAAAATTTCAGGCCAGGCAATTCCAGTCAAGGCAAAACAAGGCAAGGGAATTCCAGGCCAGGAAATTTTAGGCAAGGCAATTCCAGGCAAGAAAAGTTTATGCAAGGCAATTTCAGTCAAGGTAATTCTAGGCAAAGCAACTCCAGGCAAAACAATTCCATGTAAGACAACACCACGCAAGGCAATTCGAGGCAATTTCAGACAAGGTAATTCCAGGCAAGGCAATTCCAGGCAATTCCATGCAAGGCAATATCAGGCAAGGCAATTCCAGGGAAGGCAATTTTAGGCAATTCCAGGCAAGGCAATTTCAGCCAATTTTAGGCAAGGCAATTCGAGGCAATTCCAGGCAAGGCAATAACAGGCATGGCCATATCAAACCAGAAAATTTAAGGCAAGACAAAGCAATTCCAGGCCAGGGAATTCCAGGCAAGGCAATTTCAGGCAATCCAAGGCTAGACAAGGCAATTTAAGTAAACTTAATCCCAGGAAAAGCAATTCCAGGCTGAGCAATTCCAGGAAAGACACTTCCAGGCAAGGCAAGTCCAGGAAATTTCAAGCAAGGCAATTCCTGGCACGACAATTCAGGCAATTTCACGAAAGGCAATTCCAGGCAATGCAATTTAGGGAATTCCAGGCAAGGCAATACCAGGCAATTCCAAGCAGGGCAATTCCAGGCAAGGCTATTCCTGGGGAGGCATTTCCTGGAAATTTCAGGCAAGGCAATTCCAGGCAATTCCAGGCAAGGCAATTCCAGGCAAGGCAATTCCAGGCAATTTCAGTCAATTCCAATAAAGAAAATTCCAGGGAAAGCACTTATTCCAGGCAAAGCAAGGCAAGGCAAGGAAATTTCCAGCAAAGCAGTACCAGCAAGGCAAATCCAAGCAATTCCAGCCGAGGCAATTCCTAGCATGACAATTCCAGACAATACCAGGCAAGGCAATTCCAAGCAATGCAATTCCATGCAAGGGAATTTAAGGAGAGACAATTACACTCAAGGTAATTACATACTATTCGATGCAATTCCAGGCAAGGCAATTCCAAGCAAAGCAATTCCAGGAAATTCCAGGCTAGGCAATTATAGGCCAGAAAATTTTAGGCAAGGTAAAGCAAGAGAAGGCAGTTCCAAGGAAGGCAATTTCTGGCCAGGCAATTACATCCAAGGCAATGCTAGGCAAGGAAATTACAGGCTGGGCAATTCCAGGCAGGGTAAATCCAGGCAAGGCATGTCTAGGCAAGACAATTCCAGGCAGAAATATTCAAGGCAAGGCAATTTCCTGCAAGGGAATTTCAGGCAAGGCAATTCCAGGCTATTCTAGGAAATTCAAGTCAAATGCAGGCAAGGCAATTACAGACAAGGCAATCCTAGGAAAGGCAATTTTAGTCCATTCCAATCAAGAAAATTGCAGGCACAACAAATGCAGGCAAGACCAGGCAAGGCAATTTCAGGCAAGGCAATTCCAGGTAATTTCAGGCAAAGCGATTTTAGGCAAGGCAATTTCAGGGATTTCCAGGCAAGGCAACTCCAAGCAAGGCAAATCCAGGTGATTCCAGGCAAGGCAATAGCAGGCAAGGCAACTCCAGGTGATTCCAGGCAAGGCAATACCAGGCAAAACAATTCCACGCATTTTTAGGCAGGGCATTTTCTGACAATAAAATTTCAAGCTACTCCAGGCAAAACAATTTCAGGCAAGGCATTTCCAGACAATTTCAGACAAGGCAACTCTAGGCAATTCCAGGCAAGGCAAGGTCAGACAATTATTCCAAACAAGAAAAGGCAATTTCAGGCCAGGCAATTCCAGGCAAGGCAAGCAGAAGCAAGGCACTTCTAGATGAGGGAATTTTAGACAAGGCAATTCTAGGCAAGGCAAGTTTAGGCAAGACAATTACAGTCAAAACAATTACAGGCAATGCCAGGCAAGGCAAGTTTAGGCAAGACAATTACAGTCAAAACAATTACAGGCAATTCCAGGCAAGGCAATTTCAAATACGGTAATTCCAGGCACCTCCAGGCAAGTCAATTCTAGGCAAGACAATTCCAGGCACGGCAAGGGAAGGAAAGGCAATTCCACGCAAGGCAATTTCAGGACAGACAATTCCAGGAAATTCAAGGCAAGGTAGGGCAATTCTAGGCAAGCAATTCCAGGCAAGACAAACCAGGCAATTCCAGGCAAGGCAATGCCCAAAAATTCCAGAAAATTTCAGGCAAGTCAACTCCAGGCAAAACAATTCCAGGTAAGGCAATTTCAGGACAGACAATTCCAGGAAATCCAAGGCAAGGCAGGGCAATTCTAGGCAAGCAATTCCAGGCAAGGTAAACCAGGCAATTCCAGGCAAGGCAATGCCCGAAAATTCCAGGAAATTTCAGTCAAGTCAACTCCAGGCAAAACAATTCCAGGTAAGGAAATACCAGGCAAGGCAATTCCAGAAAATTCCGGGCAAGGCAATTCCTGGCAAAGCAATTTCAGGCAATTCCAAAACAACAATTCCAGGCAAGGCAATTACTGGCAATTCCAAGGAAGGAAATTCCAGGCAAGGCAATTCCTGGGGAAACATTTCCAGGCAATTTCAGGCAGGCAATTCCAAACAATTTCAGGCAAGGTTATTCTAAGCAAATCCAGGCAAGACAATTCCAGGGAAGGCAACTAGAGGCAATTCCAGGAAAAACAATTTCAGTAAATTCCAATAAAGGCAATTCCAGGCAAGGGAATTATTCCAAACAAGGCATGGTTAGGCAATTATTCCAGGCAAAGCAAGGCAAGATAAAGCAATTACAGTCAAGGCAATTCAAGGCAAAGCAATTACAGTCAAGGCAATTACAGGCTAGCCAATTCCAGGCAAGACAATTCCAGGCAAGGGAAGGCAAGCCAGGAAAATTCCAGACCAGGCAATTTCAGGAAAGGCAAGGCTAAACAAGTCAATTCCAGGAAAGGCAATTCTGGGCAAGGCAATTTCAGGCAAAGAAATTCCAGGTAAAGCAATTCAAGGGCATTCCAGGCTAGGCAATTCCAGGCAAGGCTATTCCAGGTTAGGTAATACCAGGCAAGGCAATTTCAGGCAATTCCAGGCAAGACAATTCCAGGCATGGCATTTCCAGGCAACTGCAGGTGAGGCAGTTCCAGGCAATTCTAGGCAAGGCAATTGTAAGCAACTCCAGGCAAGGCAATTTTAGGCAATGCAACTCCAGGCAATTCCAGGCAAGGCAATTTCAGGCAATTCCAATAAGGCAATTCAAGGCAAGGCAAGGTAAGGCAATTATTCCAGGCAAGGAAAGTCAAGGAAAGGCCAGGCAATTCTAAGTAAAGCAAGGCAAGGCAAGGCAATTCCAGGCAAGACAAGTCTAGGCAGGCAATTACAGTCAAGACAATTACAGGCAATTCCAAGCAATTCCAAGCAAGGCAATTACATGCAAGGAATTCCAGGCAATTCCAGGCAAGCCAATTCCAGTCAAGACAATTCCAGGCCAGACAAGGGAAGGAAAGGCATTTCCAGGCAAGCCAACTTTAGGCCAGGCAATTCCAGGCAAGTCTAGGCAAGGCAAAGCAATTCCAGGCCAGGGAATTCCAGGCAAGGCAGTCACAGGCAAGGAAGTCTAATCAAGACAATTCCAGACAAGGCAATTAAAGGCAAGACAACTGCAGGCAAAACAATTTCAGGTAAGGCAATACCAAAAAAGGCAATTCCAGGCAAGGCAATTGTAGGCAAGGCAATTCCAGGCAAGGCAACTCTATGGTATTCCAGTCAAGGCAATTTCAGGCAAGGGAATTCCACGCGATTCTAGGCAAGGCAATTTTAGGCAAGGCAATTCCATGAAAATCCAGGCAAGGCAATTCCAGTGAATTTAAGGTAATTTCAGGCAAGGCAATTCCAGGCATGGCAATTTCAGTCAAGGTAAGGAAAGGCACTTATTTCAGGCAAGGCAAGGCAAGGCAAGGTAATTCCAGGTAAATCAAGGCAAGGCAAGGCAACTCCAGGTAAGACAAAACCAGGAAAGGCAATTTCAGGCAATTGTAAATAGGCAATTTTAGGCAAGGCAATTCCAGGCAGTTCTAGGCAAGGGAATTTCAGGCAAGGCAATTCCAGGCAAAAAAACTCCAGGCAATTTCAGCCAAGAAAATTTGAGGTGAGGCAATTCCAGAAAAGGCAATTTCTGCCACCACAGAAATTTTAGACAATTTCAGGCTACGCCTTACCAGGTAAGACAATTCCAGGCAAAGGAATTTCAGGAAGTTCCAGATATGGCAATTCCAGGCATGGCAATTTCAGGCAAGGTAAGGAAAGGCACTTATTCCAGGCAAGGCAAGGCAAGGAAATTCCAGGTAAATCAAGGCAAGGCAAGGCAACTCCAGGCAAGACAAAACCAGGAAAGGCAATTTCAGGCAATTGTAAATAGGCAAGATCAGTAAATTCCAGATAAGGATATTCCAGGCAAGGGAATTTCAGGCAAGGCAATTCCAGGCAAAAAAACTCCAGGCAATTTCAGCCAAAAAAATTTGAGGTGAGGCAATTCCACGCAATTCCAGAAAAGGCAATTTCTGCCACCGCAGAAATTTTAGACAATTTCAGGGTACGTATTACCAGGCAAGACAATTCCAGTCAAAGGAATTTCAGGAAGTTCCAGATATGGCAATTCCAGGCAAGGCAATTCCAGGCAATTCCAGGAAAGGCAATTCCTGGCAAGGCAATTTCAGGCAATTCCAGGCAAGGCAATGACAGGCAAGGATATTTCAATAAATTCCAGGCAAGGCAATTTCGGGCAAGGCAATTCCACTTAATTTAGGCAAGAGAATTTCAGGCAATTCTAGGCAAAATAATTACATCCTAATTCAGGGAAGAAAATTATAGACAAGGCAATTCCAGAGAATTCCAGGCAAGGCAATTTCAGACAATTCCAAGCAAGGCATTTTCTGCCAAAGCAATTCCAAGGAACTCCAGGCAATGCAATTCCAGGCAAGGAAATTTCAAAAAAATCCAGAAAGTGCAACTCTAGGCAATTCCAGGCAAGGCAATTTCTGGCAATTTCAATCAAGGCAATTTCAGGCAAGGAAAATATTCCAGGCAAGGTAAGGTAAGACAATTACTCCTGGCAAGAAAAAACAAGGCAAGGAAATTTCAGGCCAGGCAATTCCAGGCAATGCAAGTCAATGCAAGGCAATTCCAGGCCCGGAAATTCCAGGCAAGGCAATTTTAGGCAAGGCAAGTCTACGCAAGTTAATTACAGTCAATGTAATTACAGGCAATTTTATGCAAGGCAATTCCAGGCAAGGCAATTCCAGGCAAGACAATTCCAGGCAAGGCAAGGCAAGGAAAGGCAATTAAAGGCCAAGAAATTCTAGGCAAGGCAATTCCAAACAAGTTAATTCCAGGCACTTCCATGCAAGGCAATTCCAGGCAAGGCAAACAAGAAAGGCAATTCCAGGCAAGGCAATTCCAGGCAATTCCATGCAATGCAATTCCAGGCAATAAAAAGCAAGGCAAATTCAGGCAAGGCAATTTCAGGCCAGAAAATTCCAGGCAAGGCTAGGCAATTTCAGGCTAGGTAATTCAGGCAAGGCAATTTCAGGCAAGGCAGGGCTAGGCAAGAATATTTCAGTAAAGGCAATTCCAGGCAAAGCAATTCAAGACAGGGCAATTTTAGGCAAGGCAATTCCTGCCAGGAAAACGCCAGGCAATTCCAGGAAAGGCAATTCCAAGGAAAGCAATTCCAGGCAATTCCAGGCAAGGCAATTCCAGTTAGGGCAATTCCAGGTAATTGCCTACAAGGCAATTTCAGGCAAGAAAATTCATGGGGAGGCATTTAAAGGCAATTTCAGGCAATGTAGTTCCAGGCAATAAAAGGGAATCTTATGCTAAGCAATTTCAGGCAAGGCAATTTCGGACAAGGCAATTCCAGTGAATTCCAGGCAAGGGAATTTCAGGCAATACTAGGCAAAAGAATTCCATGCTAATCCAGGGAAGACAATTTTAGGCAAGGCAATTCCGGACAATTCCAGTCAAGGCAATATTAGGTGAGGCAATTCCAGGCAATTCCAAGCAAAACAATTGCAGGCAAGGCAACCCCAGGAAATTCCAAACTCGGCAATTCCAGGAAAGGCAATTTTAGGCCAGGCAATTCCAGGCAAGGCAAGGCAATTCCAGGCCAGGCTGTTTCAGGCAAGGCAATTCCAGGCAAGAGAATTTTAGGCAATTCTAGGCAAAAAAAAATTTCATCCTAATCCAAAATAGAAAATTGTAGACAAGGCAATTCCAGACAATTCTAGGCAAGGGAATCTTAGGTGAGGCAATTCCAGGCAATTCTAAGCAAAGAAATTTTAGGCTATGCAACCCCAGGAAATTCCAAGCAAGGAAATACCAGGCAAGGCAATTCCAGGCAAGGAAATTCCACGCAAAACAATTCCAAAAATTTCCAGGCAAGGCAACACCAGGCAAGGCAATTCCACACAATTCCAGGCAAAGCAACTCCAGCCAACGCAATTTCAGGCAATTCCTGGCAAGACAATTTCAGGCAAAACAATTTTAGGCAATTCAAGACATGGCAATTTTAGTTAAGGCAATTCCAGGCTATCTCAGAAAAGGCAATTCCAGACAAGGCAATTGCATGCAATTTCAGAAAAGCCAATTCCAGGAAATGTAAATCCAGGCAAGGCAATTCAAAACAAGACAATTACAGTCAAGGCAATTACAGGCAATTCTAGGCAAGGCAGTTTTAGGCAAAGCAATTCCAGGCACTTTCAGGCAAGGCAATTCCAGGCAAGAAAATTTTCGTCAAAGCAAGGCTAGAAAAGGCAATTCCCAGCAAGGCAAATTCAGACCAGGCAATTACAGGCAAGGAACGGCAAGGCAAGGCAATTATACTCTTGGCAATTCCAGGCCAGGCAAGGCAATTCCAGGCAAGGCAATTCTAGGCAAGGCAAGGCAATTCCAAGCCAGATAATTCCAGGCAAGGCAATTTCAGGCAAGCCAAAACTAGGCAAGGAAATTTCAGTAAAGGCAATTCCAGAAAAAGCAATTCCAGGCAGGGCAATTCCAGGCAAGACAATTCCAGGCAAGACAAATTCAGGCATTTTCAGACCAGGCAATTCCTGGCACGACAATTCCAGGCAATTTTAGGCATGGCTATTCCAGGCAAAGTATTCCAGACAGTTACAGGCAGGGAAATTCCAGGTAAGAAAATTTCAGGGAATTTCAATCCAGGCAATTCCAGGCAAGGCTCTTCCTAAGGAGACATTTCCAGGCAGTTTCAGGCAAGGCAATTTCAGGCAAGACAAGGCTAGACAAGTCAGTTTCAGTAAAGGCAACACCAGGCAAGGCAATTTTAGGCAAGGCAATTCCAGTTAATTTCATGCAAGGCAATTCCAGGCAAGGCAATTCCAAGCACGACAATTCCAGGCAAATCCATGCAAGGCAAATCTAGGTACAGCAATTCCAGGCAATTACAGGCAAGGCAATTGCAGGTAATTTCAGGCAAGGCTATTCCAGGCAATTCTTGGCTAGGTAATACCAGGCAAAACAATTCATGGCAGTTTCAGGCAAGGCAATTCCAGGCAAGGCATTCCCAGGCAATTCCAGGCAAGGGAATTCCAGGCAAGGCATTTCCAGTAAATTTCAGGCAAGAAATTTCCAGGCAATTCCAGGCAAGGCAATTCCGTGGAAGGCAATTTCAGGCAAGGCAATGCAAGGCAATTTCAGGCGAGGCAATTTTAGGCAATTAAAATTAAGGAAATTCCAGCCAAGGCTAGGTAAAGCAATTACTCATGGAAAGGAAAGGAAAGGCAATTCCAGGAAAAGCAAGGCAAGGCAAGGCAATTCCAGCCAAGGCAATTCCATGCAAGGGAATTCAAGGAGAAGTAATTACAGTCAAGAAAATTACAGGCAATTCCCGGAAATTCTAGGCTAGGCAATTTCAGGCAAGACTATTCCAAGCAAGGTAAACAAGAAAAGGCAATTCCAGGCAAGGCAATTTCAGGCCAGACAATTAGAGGCAAGGCAAGGAAATTCCAGGCCAGGCAATTCCAGGCAGTGCAACTCTGGGCAACCAAGGCTAGGCAAGTCAATTCCAGGCAAAACAATTCCAGGCAATTCCAGCAAGTTAATTCCACGCAAGGCAATTTCAGGAAAGGCAATCCCAGGCAAGGCAATTCCAAGCCATTCCAGGTGAGAAAATTCAAGGCACGGGAAATCCAGGCAAGTCCAGGCAAGGCAATTTCACGCAAGGCAACTCCAGGTGATTCCATGCAGGGCAATTCCAGGCAAGGAAATTTCATGCAAATCCAGGCGAAGCATTTTCTGACAATGCAATTACAAGCAACTCCAGGCACGCAATTCCAGGCAAGGCTATTCCAGGAAATTCCAGGCAAGGCAATTCCAGGCAAGAAAATTCCATTCAAGGTAAAGGAAGAAAAGGCAATTCCAGACAAGGCAATTTCACGCCAGACAATTACAGGCAAGGTATGTCATGGCAAGGAAATTCTAGGCCAGGAAATTGCAAGCAGGGCAACTCCAGGCAAGGCAAGGCTAGACAAGTCAATTCCAGTAAAGGCAATTCGAGGCAAAGCAATTTAAGGTCAGGCAATTACAGGCAAGGCAAGGCTAGGTAAGAAAATTCAAGGCCAGGCAATTCAAGGCAGGGCAACTACAGGCAAGGACAGGCTAGACAACTCAATTCAAGGCAAAGAAATTCCAGGCAAGGAAATTCAAGACAAAGCAATTTCAGTCAATTCCAGGCAAGTCAATTCCAGGCAAGGAAGTTACAGGCAATTCCAGGAAAGGCAGTTCCAGTCAAGGCAATTCCAGGCCATTCCAGTCAAGAAAATTTTAAGCACGGCAAATCCAGGCAAGTCCAGGCAAGGTAATTTCAGGTAAGGCAATTCCAGGCAATTACAGTCAAGGCAATTCCAGTCAAAACAATTCCAGGAAAGGCGTTTCCAGGCAATTCCAGGCAAGGCAATTCCAGACAATTCCAGGCTAGTCGATTTCAGTCAAGGCAATTTGAGGCAATTTCTTGCAGTGCAACTCCACACAAGGCAATTTTAGGCAACTCCAGGCAAGGCAATTCCAGCCAAGGCAATTCCAGTCAATTCCAGCCAAAGCAATTCCAGGCAAAAAAAAAAAAATCTCCAGGCAAGGCAATTAGAGGCGAGTATATTCCATGCAATTCCAGGCAAGGCAATTTCTGCCACCACAATTTCAGGCAACTTCAGGCTAGTCATTTCCAGGGAGGACAACTGCAGGCAAAATATTCCAGGCAGTTGCAGATATGGCAATTGCAGGCAAGGCAATTCTAGAAAACCAGGAAGGACAATTCCAGACAAGGCAATTCCAGGAAATTCCAGGAAAGGCAACTCCTGGCAAGGCAGTTTTAGGCAAGGCAATTTCAAGCAAAACAATTCCAGTCAATTCCAGGCAAGAGAAATTCAGAAAATTCTAGGCAAAAAAAATTCCATCCCAATTCAAGAAAAAAAATTTTAGGCAGGGCAATTTCAGACAGTTCCAGGCAAGGCAATTTTAGGCGAGGAAATTCCAGGCAATTCCAAGCAATTCAAAGCAGAAAAATTTTAGGCAATGCAACCCCAGGAAATTCCAAGCAAGGCAATTCTAGCCATTTCCAACCAAGGCAACACCAGGCAAGGCAATTCCATGCAGTTCCAGGCAAGGCAATTTATGCCAACGCAATTTTAGGCAATTCCTGGCCAGGCAATTTCAGGCAAGGCAATTTCAGCCAAGGGAAGGCTAGGCAATGCAATTCCTGTAAAGGCAATTACAGGAAAAGCAATTCCAGGCAGGGCAACTCCAGGAAAGGCAATTCCAGGCAAGGCAAATCCAGGCAATTCCAGGCTAAGCAATTCTAGGCAATTCCATTCAAAGCATTTTCTGATGATGCAATTCTAAGAAACTTCGGGCAAGTCAATTTCAGGCAATTCCAGGCAAGGAATTTCCAGGCAATTTCAGGCAAGGCAATTTCAGGCAAGGCAACTGTAGGCAATTCCAGGCAAGGCAATTACAGGAAAGGCAATTATTCCACATAAGGCAAGGTAAGACAATTATTCCAGGCAAGAAAAGTCAAGGCAAGGCAAAGCAATTTCAGGCCAGCCAATTCCAGGCAACACAAGCCAAGGCAAGGCAATTCCAGACCAGGGAATTTCAGGCAAGAAAATTACAGGCAGGGCAAGTCTAGGCGTGGCAATTATAGCCAAAACAATTAGAGGCAATTCCAGGCGAGGGATTTCCAAACAAGGTAAATCCAGGCATTTCCAGGCAAGGCAATTCCAGGCAAGACAATTCTAGGCAAAGCAAGAAAAGGAAACACAATTCCAGGCAAAGCAAATTCAGGCCAGGATATTTCACTCAAGGAAAGGCAAGGCAGGGCAATTCCAGGCAAGGCAACTTCTTACCCGACAATTCTGGCAATTTCAGGCAAAACAATTCCAGGTAAGACATTACCAGGCAAGGCAGTTCCTGGCAATACCAAGCAAGGAAATTTCAAGCAAGGCAATTTATGGGGAGCAATTTCCAGGCTATTTCAGGCAAGGCAATTTGAGACAATTCTAGGCAAGGTTACTCTAAGCAACTCCAGGCAAGGCAATTCCAGGAAAGGCAATTCCAGGCAAGGCAATTCAAGGCAAGGCAACTCCAGGAAATTTCAGGCAAGGCAATTTCAGTCAATTTTAACAAAGAAAATTTCCTACAAGAAAATTATTCAAGGCAAGGCAAGGTAAGGCAATTATTCCAGGCAAAGCAAGGCAAGGCAAGGAATTCCAAACAAGGTAATTCAAGGCAAAGCAATTATAGTCTAGGCAATAAAGCCAATTCGAGACAACTTCATGCAAGGCAATTCCAGGCATTTCCAGGCTTGGTAATTTCAGGCAAGACAATTCCAGGCAAGGCAAGGCAATGCAAGACAATTTCAGGCCAGGCAATTTCAGGCAAGGCAATTTCAAGCAAAACAAGGCTAGGCAAGTCAATTCCAGTAAAGAAAATTCCAGGCAAGGCAATTCCAGGCAATTCAATGCTAGGAAATTCCAGGCAATTCCAGGCTAGGCAATTACAGTAAAGCAATTACATGCAATTCCAGGCAATTTCAGGCAAGGAAATTCCAGGCAAATCAACTCCAAGCAGTTCCAGGCAAGGCAATTCCAGGCAAGAAAATTCCAGGCAAGGCAAGGCAAGGAAAGGCAATTCGAGGCAGCGCAATTTCAGGCCAGGAAATTAGAGGCAAGAAAAGGCAAGGCAAGGCAATTCCAGGCAAGGGAATTCCAGGCGAGGCAATCTCAGGCTATTCTAGGCATGGCAATTCCAGGCAAGACAATTCGAGGCAATTACTGGCAAGGCAATCCTAGGCAAGGAAATTTTAGGCCAGACAATTCCAGGCAAAACAAGGCAACTCCAGGCCAAGGAATTCCAGGCAAGAAAATTTCAGGCAACCCAAGGCTAGGCTAGAAAATTTCAGTAAAGGCAATTCCAGTCAAGGCAATTCCTGGCACAATTCCAGGCAATTCCAGGCAAAACTATTCCAGGCAAAGTAATTCCAGGCAAGGCAATTCAGGCAATTCCAAGCAAGGCAATTTTTGGCAAGGCTATTCCTGGAGAGGCATTTAAATGCAATTTATAGCAACGCAATTTCAGGCAAGGTTATTATAGCAATTTCAGGAAAGGCAATTCCAGGCAATTCCAAGCAAGGCAATTCCAGGAAAGGAATCTCCAGGCAATTTCAGGCAAGGCAATTTTAGTCAATTCCAATTCCAGGCAAAGCAATTATTCCAGGCAAGGCATGCTACTACACTTATTCCAGGCAAAGCAAGGGAAGATAAGGCAATTTCAGGTATGGCAATACCAGGAAAGGCAATTGCAGATAAGGCAATTCCAGGCAATTACATGCAAGGCAATTCCTGGCACGAAAATTTCAGGTAATTCCAGGCAAGGCAATTCCATGCAAGGCAATTATTCCAGGCAAGGCAATTAAAGGCAATTATTTCAGGCAAAGCAAAACAAGGCAAGGCAATTTTATGCAAGGCAATTACAGGCAATGCAATGCCAGGCAATTCCAGGCAAGGCAACTTCAGGCAATTAAATATGGCAATTCCAGGCAAGGCAAAATAAGGCAATTATTTCAGGCAAGGAAAGGCAAGGCAATTCCAGGCAAAGCACGGCAAACAAGGCAATTCCAGGCAAGGCAATTCCAGGCAAGGCAATTCCAGGCAAGGGAATTCAATGGTAGGCAATTCCAGTCAAGGCAATTACAGACAATTTTACACAATTCCAGTCAAGGCAATTCCAGGCAAGTCCAATTGAGGCAAGGAAATTCAAGGCAACTCCAGAAAAGGCAATCCCAGGCAAGGCATTTACAGCCATTCCAGGCAAGAAAATTCCAGGCATGGCAAATCCAGGCAGTCCAGGAAAGACAGTTTTAGGTAAGGCAATTTCAGGAAATTCCAAGCAAAGAAATTCCAGTGAAGGCAACTTCAGGTGATTCCAGGCAAGGCAATTCCAGACAAAACAATTCCAGGCAATTCCAGGCAAGGCATTTTCTGAAAATGCAATTTCAAGCAACTCCAGAAAAGGTAACTCCAGGCAAGTCAATACCAGTCAATTCCTGGCAAGACAATTCCAAGCAAAGGCAGGCAAAAAAAATCAAGGCAAGGTATTTCCAGGCAATTTCAGGCAAGGCAATTCCAGGCAATTCCAATCAAGGCAATTTTAGGCATTTCCAGGCAATGCAATTATTTCAGGCAAGACAAGGTAAGGCAATAATTTTAGGCAAGGCAAGGCAAGGCAATTTCAAGCAAAGCCAGCCAAGGCAAGGCAATTCCAAACCACAGAATTCCAGGCAAGAAAATTCCAGGCAAGGCAAGTCTAGGCAAGGCAATTACAGTCAAGGCAATTACTGGCAATTAAGGGACATTCCAGGCAAGGCAATTTTAGGCAAGCTAATTCCAGGCAATTCCAGGTAAGCCAATTCCACGCAAGACAATTATATGCAAGGCAAGGCAAGAAAAGGCAATGCCAGGCAAGATGATTTCAGGTAAGGCAATTCCAAACAAGGCAAGGCAAGGCAAAGCAATTCCAGGCCAGGATGTTTCAGGCAAGGCACTTACAGGCAAGGGAATTCAAGGCAAGACGATTCCAGTCAAGGAACTTTAAGGTAAGGCAACTGAAGGCAAAACAATTCCACAAAAAACAATATCAGGAAAGGCAATTCCAGGCAAATCCTGACAAGGCAATTCCAAACAAGGCAATTCCAGACAAGAGAACTCCAGGAAATTTCAGGAAATGCAAGTTTAGGCAAGGTAATCAGAAGCAAAGAAACTCCATGCAAGGCAATTACACTCGATTCCAAGGAAGGTAATTTTAGGAAAGGCAAATTCAGAAAAATCCAGGCAAGGAAATTCCAGACAAAGCAATTTTGTGCAATTTAAGGCAAGGTAATTTTAGGCAAGGCCATTTTAGGCAATTTCAATAAACGCAATTCTAAAAAGGCAATTACAGGCTAGGCATTTGGGGTAATTCTAGACAAGGCAATTCCATGAGAGGAAATTTCAGGCCATTCCAGGCAATTCCAGGCAAGGCAATTTCAGGCATGGCAATTCCAGGCAAGGTAAGGCAAGGCAATTATTCCAGGCAAGGCAAATACAGGTTAAAAAGGCGAGGCAAGGTAAGGCGAGGCAAGTTAAGGCAAGGCAACTCCATGCAAAGCAAGGCCTGGCGAGGCAATTCCAGGCAATTGCAAACAAGGCAATATCAGTAAATTTTAGGTAAAGCAATTCCAGGCAAAAAAATTCCAGGCAAGGCAACTCCACGCAAGGCAATTACAGTCATTGCAAATCCAGGCAATTACAGGCAAGGCAATTCCAGGAAATTTCAGGCAAGGCAATTTTAGGCAAGGCAATTTTAGACATGGCAATTCGAGGGGAGAATATTCCACACAATTCCAGGCAAGTCAACTTCTGCCATTGCAATCTCAGTCAATTTTAGGCGAGTCATTTGCAGGTAAGACAATTCCAGGCAATAGAATTCCAGGCAGTTTCAAATATCCCAATTCCAGGCAAGGCAACTCTGGCCAATTCCAGAAAACGCAATTCCAAACAAGGCAATTCCAGGCAATTCCTGGCAATTTCAGGCAATTCCTGGTAAGGCAGTTTTAGGCAAGGCAATTTCAGTCAATTCCTTGCAAGAGAATATCAGGCAATTCTTGGCGAAAAAAATTCAATTATAATCCAGGGAAGAAAATTTTATGCAGGACAATTCCAGATAATTCCAGGCAAGGCAATTTTAGGAGAGGCAATTCCAGGCAATTCCAAGCAAAGAAATTTTAGGCAATTCAACCCCAGGAAATTCCAAAAAATGAAATTCAAGGCAAGGCAATTCCAGGCATTTTGAGGCAAGGCAATTTCATGCAATTCCAGGAAAGCCAATTCAGGACAACGTAATTTCAGGCAATTCCTAACCAGGCAATTCCAGGCAAAGTAATTCCAGGCAATTTCCGACATGGCAATTCCAGGCAAGGCAATTCCAGGCCATTTCAGGAAAGGCAATTTTAGACAAGGCAATTCCCAAAAATTCCAGGAAAGGCAATTCCAGGCGAAGCAATTCAAAAAAAGGTAATTTCAGGCAAGGCAATTAAAGACAAGGCAATTACAGGCAACTACAGGCAATTTCAGGCAAGGCAATTCCAGGCAAAAAATTCCAAGCAAAGCAAGGCACGAAAAGGCAATTCCAGCCAAGGCAATTTTAGGCGAGGCAATTACAGGAATGGAATGGCAAGGCAAGGCAATTATAAACCAGGCAATTCTAGACAAGGCAATTCCAGGCAAGGCAAGGCTAGGCAAGGCAATTACAGCCAAGGAAATTCCAGTGAAATTCCGGCAAGGCAATTCCAGGCAAGGCAATTCAAGGCAATTACTGGCAAGGCAATTCCAGGCAAGGCAACTTTAGGCCAGGCAATTCCAGGCAAGACAAAACAATTCTAAGCCAGGAAATTCCAGGCAAGGCAATTTAAGGCAAGCCAAGGCTAGGCAATCAAATTTCAGTAAAGGCAGTTTCAGAAAAAGCAATTTCAGGCAGAACAATTCCAGGCAATACAATTCCAGGCAAGGCAAATTTAGGCAATTCCAGGAAAGGCTATTCCAGGCAAAGCAATTCCAGGCCAATTCAGGCAGGCCAATTCCTGGCAAAGCAACTTCAGGCAAATAAATTTCTGGCAAAAAATTCCCCACAAGGAAATTTCAGGCGATTCCAGGCAAGGTAATACCATGCAAGGCAATTTCAAGCAATTTCAGGCAAGGCAATTCCAGGCAGGACAATTCCAGGAAAGGCAATTTCAGGCTAGGCAATTTCAGACAAGACAATTCCATGCAAGGTAAAGCAAGGAAAGGCAATTCCAGGCAAGGCAATTTTAGTCCAGTCAATTATAAGCTGACAAGGCTATGCAAGAAAATTCCAGGCCAGGTGATTCCAGGCAGGGCAATTCCAGGCAAGGCAATGCTAGGCAAGGAAATTTTAGACAAGGCATTTTCAGGCAATTCCAGGTAAGTCAATTTTAGGCAAGGCAGTTCCAGGAAATTCCAAGAAAGGAAATCCAAGGCAAGGCAATTCCAGGCCATTTCAGGCAAGAAAATTCCAGGAATGGCAAATCCCGGATAGTCCTGGCAAGGCAATTCCAGGCAATTCAAGGCAAAACAATTTTTGGCAAGGGAATTTCAGAAAATTCCAGGCATGGCAATAAAAGGCAAGTCAACTCCAGGTGATTCCAGGCAATGCAATTTCAGACAAGGCAATTCCAGGCAATTTCAGGGAAGGCATTTTTTGGCAATTGAGTTCAAAGCAATTCCAGGCAAGGCAACTTTAGGCAAGGCAATTACACGCAAGGAAATTCCATGCAATTGCAGGCAAGGAAATTTTAGGCAAGGCATTTCCAGGCAATTTCAGGCGAAGAAATTACAGGCCAGGCAACTCTAGGCAATTCCAGGCAATACCAATCAAGGCAATTCCAGGTAATTCAGGCAAAGCAATTCCAGACAAATATCTTCAGGCAATTCCAGCCAGGGCAATTCCAGGAGATGCAATATTATCCAATTTTAGGCAAGGCAATTTCTGCCATCACAATTTCAGGCAATTTCAACCAAGGCATTTCCAGGCATGACAATTTCAGGCAAGGGGATTCTAGGCAATTACAGATATGGCGATTCCAGCAAGGTAATTTTGGGCAATTCCAGGAAAGGCAAATCCAGACAAGGCAATTCCAGGAAATTCCAGGGAAGCTAATTCCTGGCAAGGCAATTTCAGGCAAGGCAATTTTAGGCAAGTCCAAGCAAGACAATTCCAGGCAACTCCAGGCAAGGCAATATTAGGTATAAAAATTTCATGGAATTCCAGGCAAGGCCATTCCAGGTAAAACAACTCCAGGTGATTTCAGGCAAGGCAATTCCAAGCAAGGCAATTTCAGGCAATTCCACTGAAGGAATTTTCTGGCAATGCAATTCCAAGCAACTCCAGGCAAGGCAATTTAAGAAAAGGCAATTCCAGGCAATTCCATACAAAGAACTTCCAGGCAATTGCAGGCAAGGTAATTCCAGGCAAGGTATTTCCAGGCATTTAAAGGCAAGGCAATTTTCGGCAAGGCAACTCTAGGCTATTCCAGGCAAGGCATTTCCAGGCAATCCCAATAAAGTCAATTCTGGCAATTCCAGGCAATGCAATTCGAGGAGAGGCAATTTCATGCAATTTTCGGCAAGGCAATTCCTGCCATCGCAATTTCAGGCAATTTCAAGCAAGGCAATTCCAGGATAGGCAATTTCAGGCAAGGGAACTCCAGGCAATTTTAGGCAAAAAAATTCAATACTAATCCACGAAGATAATTTTAGGCTAGCCAATTCCAAACAAATCCAGGCAAGGAAATCTTAGGCGAAGCAATTGCAGGCAATTCCAAGCAAAGCCATTCCAGGCAAGGCAACCTGAGAAAATTCCAAGCAAGGCGATTCCATGCAAGCAAATTTCAGGCCAGGTAATGTCAGGGAAGTCAAGGAAAGGCAAGGCAAGGCAATTCCAGGCCAGGCATTTTCAGGAAAGGAAATTCCATGCAAGGCAGAGATAGGCAAGTCAGTTCCAGTAAAGTCAATTCCAGGCAAGGCAATTCCAGCCATGACAATTCCAGACACTTCCAGGCAACGCAATTCCAGGCAATTTCAGGAAAGACAATTCCACGCAAGGCAATTCCAGGCAATTTCAGGCAGGGCTATTTCAGGAAATTCCAGGATAGAAAATTCCAGGGAAGGCAATTCCAGGCAGTTCCAGGCAAGGCAAATACTGGCAAGGTAATCCCAGGCAATTCCAGGCAAGGCAAATTTAGGCAATACCAGGCAAGGAAATTCCAGGCAATTTCAGGGAAGGCAATTCCTGGCAATACCAGGTAAACCAATTCTATTTTATACCAGGCAACGCAATTCCAGGCAAGGCAATTTCAGGGAATTTCAGGGCAGGAAATTTTAGGCAGGGAAATTCAAGGAAATTCCAGGTAAGTCAAATTCAGGCAGGGCAATTCGAGGCAATTTCAGGCAAGGCAATTCCACGCAAGGCTATTCCAGGCAACACCAGTAAAGGCAATTCAAGTCAAAACAATTCCATTGTCTTCCAGGCAAGGCAATTCCAGGCAATTCCAAGCAAGGCAATTTCAGGCAAAAAAAAACTTTATGCAATTCCAGCCAAGGCAATTCGAGGCGAGGCAATTGCACGCAATTTCAGGCAAGGAAATTTCTCCCGTCGCAATTTCAGGCAATTTCAGGCAAGGCATTTCCAAGCAAGACAATTGCACGCAATTTCAGGCAAGGAAATTTCTCCCGTCGCAATTTCAGGCAATTTCAGGCAAGGCATTTCCAAGCAAGACAATTTCTGAAAATAGAATTTCAGGCAATGCCACATATGGCAATTCCAGAAAGGCAATTCCGTGCAATTCCAGAAAAGGCAATTCAGGAAAAGGCTATTCCAGGCAATTCCAGGAAAGGCAATTTCTGGCAAGGTAATTTTAGGCAAGGCAACTTCAGGCAATACCAGACAAGGCAATTCCAGGCAAGGCAATTCCAAGAAATTTCAGGCAAGGCAATTTCAGGCAAGGCAATTCCATTCAATATTAGAAAAGGGAATTCCAGGCAATTATAGGCAAAATAATTCCATGCTAATTTATGGAAGAAAATTTTAGGCAAGGAAATTCCAGACAATTCCAGGCAAGGCAATTTTAGGCGACGCAATTCCAAGTAAAGCAATTTTAGTCAAGGCAACCCGAGGAAATTTTAAGCAAGGAAATTCCAGGCAAGGCAATTTTAGGTAAGGCAATTTCAGGCAAGGCAAGGCAATTCCAGGCCAGGCAATTCCAGGCAGGGCAATTCCAGGGAAGGCAATTTCAGGCAAGGCTATTCCAGGCAATTCCAGGCTAGGCAATACCAGGCAAGAAAATTCCAGGCAGTTCCAGGCAAGGCAATTCCAGGCAATTCCAACCAAGGCAATTCCATGCAAGGCAATTAAAGGCAAGGCAATTATTCCAGGCCAGTCAAGGCAAGGCTAGGCAAATCCAGGCAAAGCAAGGCAAGGCAAGGCATGGAAGGCAGTTCCATGCAAAACAAGCCAAGGCAAGGTAATTCCAGGCAAGGAAATTTCAGGCAATTCTAGGCAATGCAATACCAGGCAATTCCAGGCAAGTCAATTTCAGGTAAGCCAATTACAGGCAAGGCAATTCCAGGTAAGGAAATTCTAAACAAGGCAATGCAAGACCTGACAATTACATTCAAGGCAATTCCAGGCAATGCAATGCAATGCCTGGCAATTACAGTCAAGGCAATTCCAGGCAAAGCAATTCCAGGCAATTCCAAGCAAGGAAATTCCAGGCAAGGAATTTCCGGGCAATTTCAGGCACGACAATTCCAGGCAAGTCAATTCTGGGTAAGGTAATTCCAGGCAAGGCAATGCAATGCAAGGGAATTACAGTCAAGGCAATTACTGAAAATTTCATGCAATTCCAGGCCAGGCAATTCCAGGCAGGGCAATTCAATGCAATTGCAGGCTAGGCAAATCCAAGCAAGATTAGGAAAGGAAAGGCAATTACATGCAAGGTAATTTCAGGCAAGGCAAGGCAAGGCAATTATTTCAGTCAAGGCAAGGTTAGGCAATTCCAGGCAAAGCAAGGCAAGGCAAGGCAAGGCAACACAACTCCAGTCAAGGCAGGGCCAGGCAAGACAATTTCAGGCAATTCTAAACAAGGCAATATCAGGCAACTCCAGGCAATTCAATTCCACGTAAGGCATTTCCAGGCAAGGCAATTTTAGGCAAGGCAATTCCAGGCAAGGCAACTCTAGAAAATTCCAGGCAAGTAATTCCTATCAAAGCAATTCTGGGCAAGGAAATTCCACGCAAGGCAATTCTACGTGATTCCAGGCTAGGCAATTTTACGCAAGGCAATTCCAGGAAATTCCAGGCAAGGCAATTCCAGACAAGGAAAATCCGGGCAATTTCAGCAAGGCAATTTTAGGCAAGGCCATTTCAGGCAATTCCAAGCAACACAATTCCAGGCATGGCAATTTCAGGCAATTCAAGGCAAGGCATTTCCAGGTAATTCCAGGCAAGGCAATTTTACACAAGGCTATTTTAGGCCATTTCAGGCAAGGTTATTATGGGCATGGCTATTCCAGGCAAGGTAAGGCAAGGCAATTATTCCAGGCAAGGCAAGGCAAGGCAATTCCAGTCAAAGCAAGGCAAGGCAAGTTAAGGAAAGGCAACTCCAGGCAAGGCAAGGCCAGGCAAGCAATTACAGGCAATTTTAAAGAAGCCAATATTAGGAAATTCCAGGTAAGGCAATTCCAGGTAAATAAATTTCAGGCAAGGCAATTACAGTCATGACAATTCAAGACAAAGAAATTCCAGGCAATGCAATTTCAGCCAATTCCAGGCAAGGCAATATCAGACAATGCAATTTTATGCAAGGCAAGACAAGGAAAGGCAGTGCTGGGAAAGGTTATTCCAGGCAATTGCAGTCAAGGCCATTCCAGGCATGGCAATTCAAGTCAATAGGCAAGGAAATTTTAGGCAAGTCAATTCCTTGCAAAAATATTCCAGGCAAGGAAATTCCAGGTGATTTCAGGCAAGGTAATACGACGCAAGGCAATTTTAAGCAATTCCAGGCAACGCAATTACAAGCAAAGCAAATCCAGGCAAGGCAAATCCGGGGAATTCCAGGCAAGGAAATTCTAGGCATGGCAATTCCTGGCAAGTAAATTCCACGCAAGGCAATTCCACGTGATTTCAGGCTACGCAATTTTAGGCAAGAAAATTCCAGGAAATTCCAGACAAGGCAATTCCAGACAAGGCAATTTTGGGCAATTCCAGGCAAGGCAATTTTAGGCAAAATGATTTCAGGCAATTCCAAGCAATGCAATTCCAGTCAAGGCAATTCCAGGCAAGACATTTTCAGGCAATTTCTGGTAAGTCAACTTCAGGCAAGAAATTCCAGGCAATTCCAGTAAAGGCAATCCCAGGCAAGGCAATTCCAGGCCATTTCAGGCAAGAACATTCCAGGCACGACAAATCGAGGCAAGTTAAGGCAAGGCAATTCCAGGCAATTCCAGGCAAGGCAATTTTAGGCAAGGCAATTTCAGGAAATTCCAGGCAAGGCAATTCCAGGCAAGGCAACTCCAGGTAATTCCAGGCAAGGCAATTTCAGGAAAGGCAATCCCAGGAAATTCCAGGTAAGACATTTTCTAGTAATGCAATTTCAAGCAACTGCAGGCAATACAATCTCAGGCAAGGCAATTCCAGGCAATTGCAGGCAAGAAAATTCCAAGCAAGGCATTTCCAGGCAATTTCAGGCAAGACAATTACAGGCAACGCAATTATTTCAGGAAAGGCAAGGTAAGGCAATTATTCCAGAAAAAACAAGGCAAGGCAAGGAAATTTTAGGCAAAGCAAGGAAGGAAAGGCAAGAAGGCTGTTCCAGGCAAAACTAGCCAAGGCAAGGTAATTACAAAAAAGGAAATGCCAGGTAATTCCAGGCAAAGCAATACCAGGCAATTCCATGGCATGTCAAATCCAGGTAAGGCATTCCAGTCAAGGCAATTCCAGGTAAGGCAATTTCAGGCAAGGCAACATAAGGCCTGACAATTACAGTCAAGGCAATTACAGCCAATTCCAGAAAATTCCAGACAAAGCAATTTCAGGCAAAGAAATTCCAGGCAATTACAATCAAGGTGATTCAGGGCAAGGCAATCCCAGGCAATTCTAGGCAATGGTATTCCAGAATATTTTAGGCTAGCAAATACCAGGCAAGGCAATTGCAGGCAATTCCAGGCAAGAAAATTCCAGGCAATTCCAAGAAAGGCAATTCAAGGCAAGGCAATTCCAGGCAAGGCATTTAAAGATAATTTCAGGCAAGGCAATACCAGGCAATTCTTGGCAAGTCTATTCCGGGTAAGACGATTCCAGGCAAGGCAACTCCAGGTAAGGTAATCCAGGCAGGGCTATACACAGCAAGAAAATTACAGGCAAGGCAACTTCAGGCAAGGCAATTCCAGGCAAGACAATTCCATGCAAGGCAAAGCAAGGAAAGGCTATTCCAGGCAAGGTAATTCCAGGCAAGACAATTCCAGGAAAGGTAAGGCAAGTCAATTATTCCAGGCAAGGCAAGGCAAGGCAATTCCAGGCAAAGCAAGAAAAGGCAGAGCAAGTCAAGGAAACTCCAGGCATGGCAAAGCCAGGCAAGGCAATTCCAGGTAATTCTAAACAAGGAAATATTAGGCAATTCCAGGCAAGTAAATTCCAGGTAAGCAAATTCCAGGCATGGCAATTCTAGGCAAGGAGATTGCAGCCAAAAGATTTCCAGGCAAGGCAACTCAATGGAATTCCAGGCTAGGCAATTCTAGGCGAGGCAATTCTGGGCAAGGAAATTTTATGCCAGGCAATTCCACACGATTCCGGGCAAGGCAATTTTAGATAAGGCAATTCCAGGAAATTCCAGACAAGGCAATTTTAGGCAAGACCATTTTAGGCAATTCCAATCAATGCAATTCCAAGCTAGGCTATTTCAGGAAATTCCAGGCAAGGCATATTTAGGTAATTCCAGGCAAGGCAATTTTACACAAGACAATTCCAGGCAATTTCAGGCAAGGCAATTCCAGGTTTGGCAATTCCAGTAAACGTAAGGCAAGGCAATTATTC
This sequence comes from Callithrix jacchus, assembly GCF_049354715.1. NCBI lineage: Eukaryota > Metazoa > Chordata > Mammalia > Primates > Cebidae > Callithrix > Callithrix jacchus. The sequence goes on along the minus strand of NC_133511.1, from coordinate 36,776,803 downwards.
CAGGCAAAACAAACAAGGCAATTCCAGGGAAAGCAAGGGAAGACAAAACAAGGCAACTTCAGGCAAGTCAAGACCAGGCAAGGCAATTCCAGGCAATTGTAAACAAGGCAATACCAGCAAATTCCAGGTAAGGCAATTCCAGGTAAAAAAAATTCCAGGTGAAGCAATTCCAGGCAAAGCTATTTCAGGCAAAAATATTCAAGACAAGGCAATTACAGTCATGGCAATTCCAGGCAATTCCAGACAGGGCAATTCCAGGAAAGGCATTTCCAGGCAATTCCAGGCAAAGATATTTCAGGCAATTCCAGGATAGTCAATTTCAGGCAAAACAATTCGAGGCAATTTCAGGCAAGACAACTCCATAAAAGGCAATCCAGGCAACACCAGGCAAATAAATTCTAGCCAAGGTAATTCTAGACAATTCCAGGCAAGGCAATTCCAGCCAAGGCAATTTGAACAATTCCAGGCAAGGCAATTCCAGGCAAAAATACTCCAGGCAATGCCAGCCAAGGCAATTCCAGGTGAGGCAATTCCACACATTTCCAGGCAAGGCAATTTCTGCCATTGCAAATTTAGGCAATTTTAGGCAAGGCATTTCCAGGCAAGACAATTCCAGCAAGGGAATTCCAAGCAATTCCAGATATGGCAATTTTAGGCAAGGAAATTCTGAGCAATTCCAGGAAAGTCAATTACAGACAGGGCAATTCCAAGCAATTCCAGGAAAGGCAATTTCTAGCAAGACAATTTTAGGCAAGACAATTTCAGGCCACACTATTCCAGGCAAGGCAAAACTAGGCGAGGCAATTCCATCAAGGCAATTTCAGGCAGTACGACACGAGGCAAGGCAATTCCAGGTAAGGTAATTCCAGACAAGGCAACCCGAGAGAATTCCAAGGAAGGCAATTCCGGGCACAAAAATTTCAGGCAAGGAAATTCCACACAAGGCATTTCCAGGCAATTCCAGGTAAGTCAATTACAGGCAAGAAAATTGCAGAATAGGCAATTTTAGGCAAGTCAATTTTAGACCATTCCAGGCAAGAAAATTCCAGGCACGACAAATGCAGGCAAGTCAAGGCAAGGCAATTTCAGGCAAGGAAATTCCAGGCAATTCCATGTAAGTCAATTTTAGGCAAGGCAATTCCAGGCAATTCCAGGAAAGGCAATCCCAGGCAAAACAATTCCAGGCCACTAAAAACAAGAAAATTTCAGGCACATCAAATCCAGGCAAGTCCAGGCAAAATAATTTCAGGCAAGGCAATTCCAGGCATAAAAATTTTAGGTGAGGCAATTTTAGGGAATTCCAGGAAAGGCAATTCCAGGCAAGACAACTCCAGTTGATTCCAGGCAAAACAATTTCAGGCAATTCCAGGGAAGGCATTTTCTGGCAATGCAATTCCAAACAACTCGAGGCAAAACAATTTTAGGCAAGGCAATTCCAGGCAAGGAAATTCCAGGCAATCTCAGGCACCACAATTCCAGGCAAGTATATTCTAAGCAATACCAGGCAAGGCAATTTCAGTAAAGGCAATTTCAGGAAATTCCAGGCAAGACAACTTCAGGCAATTCTGGGCAAGGCTGTTTTAGTGAATTCCAATAAAGGTTATTGCAGGCATGGTAATTATTTCAGGAAATAAAAGGTAAGGCAATTATTCCAGGTAAAGCAAGGCAAGTCAAGGTAATTTCAAACAAGGGAATTTCAGTCAAGGCAATTCCAGGCATTCCACGCAATTCCAGGAAAGGAAATTCCAGGCAAGAAAATTCCAGACAAGGCAATTCCAGGCCAGGCTAAGGCAAGAAAAGTCAATTCCAGGCAAGGCAATTTCAGGCAAGGCAAGGCTAGGCAAGTGAGTTCCAGTAGAGACAATTTTAGGCAAGGCAATTTCAGGCAAGGCAGTGCTAGGCAAGTCAGTTTCAGTAGAGGCAATTTTAGGCAAGGCAATTACAGGCAAGGAAATTCCAGACAATTCCATGCAAGGCAATTCCAGGCCAAGCAATTCCAGGGTAAGCAATCCCAGGCAATTACAGGCAAGGCAATTCCAGGAAATTCCAGGCTAGGTAATACCAGGCAAGGCAATTCCAGGCAATTCAAAGCAAGACACTTTTAGGAAAGGCAATTCCAAGCAATTTCAGGAAAGGCAATTTTAGGCACGGCATTTTCAGGCAACTTCAGGCAAGGCAGTTCCCGGCAAATACAGACAAGGCAATTCTAAGTAATTCCAGCCATGGAAATTTCAGGGAATTACAGCAAAACAATTTCTGGCAAGGTAACTCCAGGCAATTCCATTTAATGCAATTTTAGGCAATTTGAATAAAGGCAATTTCAGGGAAGGCAATTTAAGGCAATTATTCCAGGTGCGGAAAATCAAGGAAAGGCAAGGTAATTCCAGACAAACAAGGCAAAACAAGTCAATGCCAGGAAAGTAAATTTAAGGGGTGGAAGTTACAGTCAAGACAATTACAGACAATTCCAGGCAATCTTAGGCTTGGCAATTTCAGGCAAACCATTCCAGGCAAGGCAATGCAAGAAAAGGCAATTCCAGGCTGGGCAATTTCTGGCCAAGCAATTCCAGACAAGGCAAGGTAAGCCAAGGCAATTCCAGGTCAGGCAATTTCAGGCAAGGCAATTTCAGGCCAGGCAAGGCTAGGCAAGTCAATTCCAGGCAAGGCAATAGTAGTTAATTCCATGCAAGGAAATTCCAGGCTAGGCAATTTATAGGCAAAAAATTTCCAGGTAAGGTAAAGCAAGGAAAGTAAATTTCAGGCAAGCCAATTTCAAGCCAGACAATTGCAGACAAGGCAAGGCTAGGCAAGGAAATTCCAGATAAGGCAATTCCAGGCAGGGCAATTCCAGCCAAGGCATTTTCAGGCAAAGGAATTCAAGGCAATGCAATTCCAGGAAAGGCAATTCAAGGCAAGGCAATTCTAGGCCATTCCAGGCAATTAAATTCCAGGCACAGCAAATCCAGGCAAATACAGGCAAGACAATTTCAGCAAGGCAATTTCAGGCATTTCCATGCAAGGTGATTTTAGGCAAGGCAATTTCAGAGAATTTCAGGCAAGGCAATACTAGGCAAGGCAATTCTAAGTCATTCCAGGCAAGGCAATTCCAGGCAAGGCAATTTCAGGCAATTCCAAACAAGGCATTTTCTGGCAATGCAATTCCAAATAAATCCATGCAAGGCAATACCAGGCAAAGCAATTCCAGGTAACTCTAGGCAAGGCAATTCCAGGCAATTGCAGACAAGGAAATTCCACAAAGGCATTTCCAGGCAATTTCAGGCAAGGCAATTACAGGCAATTTCATGCAAGGCAAATTTAGGAAAAGCAATTTCAGAAATTTCCAAGCAAGGCAATATCAGGCAAGGCAACTCCGGGTGATTCCAGGAAAGGCAATTTGAGGCAAGGCAATTCCAGACAATTCCAGACAAGGCATTTTCTTGCAATGCAATTCCAAGAAACTCCAGGCAAGGCAATTCCAGGCAAATCCAGGCAAGTCAATTGCAGGCAATTCCAAGAAAGGATATTTCAGGCAAGATGTTTTTAGGCAATTTCAAACAAGGCAATTCCAGGCAAAGCAAATCTAGGCAATTCCAGACAAGGCAGTTTCAGACAATTCCAATCAAGGCAATTCCAGGCAATTTGGGGCAGGCAATTATTCAAGGCAAGGCAAGGTAATACAATTATTCCAGGCAAGGAATGGCAAGGCAAGGCAATTTCAGGCCAGGCAATTTCAGTCAACTCAAGACAAGGCAAGGTAATTCCAGTCCAGGGAATTTCAGGCAAGGCAATTTTTATCAAGGCCAGTCCAGGGAAGGAAATTACAGTCAAGGCAATTACACTCAAGGCAATTCCAGGCAATTCCAGGCAAGGCAATTTCAGGCAAGGTAATTCCAGGCATTCCAGGCAAGGTAATTCCAGACAAAAAAACTACAGGCAAGGCAAGGCAAGAAAAGGAAATTCCAGGCCAGGGAATTCCAGGCAAGGCAATTCCATGCAATTCTATGCAAGGCAATTCCAGGCAAGGAAATTCGAGGCAATTAAAGGCAAGGCAATTCCAGGGCAGGAAATTCCAGGCAAGGCAATTTCAGGCAATGCAAGGCTAGTCAAGGCAATTCCAGTAAAGGCAATTTCAGGAAAAGCAATTGAAGGAAGGGCAATTCCAGGCAAGGCAATTTTAGGCTAGGCCAATCCAGGCAATTCCAGGCAAGGCAATTCGAGGCAATTACAAGCAAGGCAATTCCAGGCAAGGCAATTCCAGGCAAGGCCAGGCAATTTTAGGGCGGGAATTTCCAGGCAAGGCAATTCCAGGCAAGACCAGGCAACTTTAGGGCGGGAATTTACAGGCAAGGCAATTTCAGGCAAGGCAATTCCAGTAAAGGCAATTCCAGAAAAAGCAATTCAAAGCAGGGCAATTCTAGGCAAGGCAATTTCAGGCAAGGCTATTTCTGGCACAATTTTAGGCAATTCCAGGAAAGGCAATTCCAGGCCATTCTAAGCAAGAAAATTTCAGGCACAGCAAATCCAGGCAAGTACCGGGAAGTCAATTTCAAGCAAGGCAATTCCTGTAAATTCCAGGCAAGGCAATTTCAGGGAATTCCAGGCAAGGCAACTCCAGGCAAGAAAACTCCAGGTGATTCCAGGCAAGGCAATTCCTGGCACGACATTTCCAGGTAACTTTTGGCAAGGCTGTTTCAGGCATGCCCATGCAAGTCAATTTTAAGCACTTCCATTCAAGACAATTTTAGACAAGGCAATTCCAGGCAATTTAAGCCAAGACAATTCCAGGCAAGGCAACTCCAGGTAATTCCAGGCAAGGAAATTTCAGGCAATTACAGTCAAAAGAAATTAAGGCAATTATTCAAGGCAAGGAAAGTTAAGAGGAGGCAAGGCAATTCCAGGCAAAGCAAGGAAAGGCAAGGCAATTCCAGGCAAGAAAATTACAGGCAAGAAATTTCAAGTAGAGGCAATTACAGTCAAGGCAATTACAGACAATTCCAGGAAATTCCAGCAAAGGCAATTCCAGGCAAGGCCATTTTAGGCAATTCCAGGTCAGGCAATTTCAGACAAGACAATTCCAGGCAAGGTAAAGCAAGGAAAGGCAATTCCATGTAACGTAAATTCAGGCCTGGCAATTACAGGCAAGGCAAGGCTATTCAAGGAAATTCTAGGCCAGGCAATTCCAGGCAGGGCAACTCCAGGCAAGGCAAGGCTAGGCAAGTCAATTCCAGTCAAGGCAAGTACAGAAAAGTTAATTAAAAGCTAGGCAATTCCAGAAAAGGAAATTCCAGACAAGGCAACTGCATTAAAATAATTCTGGGCAATTCAATACAAGGCAAAGCAATTCCAGGCAACATAGATCCAGGCAATTACAGGTAAGGCAATTACAGAAAAGGCAATTCCAGTTAATTCTAGGCAAGGCATTTCCAGGCAACAAAATTCGAGGCAATTACAAGCAAGGCAAATCCAGGTAAGACAATATCAGGCCAGGCATTTCAAGGCAACACAAGGCAATTCCAGGCCAGGTAATCCCAGAAATGCAATTTCAGGCAAGGCAAGGCTAAGCAAGGCAATTCCAGTAAATACAATTTCAGAAAAAGCAATTCCAAATAGGAAAATTCCAGGCAAGGCAAATCCAGGCAATTCCAGGAGAGGCAATTCCTGGCACAATTCAAGGCAATTTCATACAAGGCAATTCCAGGCAAGGCAATTCCAGGCAATTCCAAGCAAGGCAATTCCAGTCAAGGCAATTCCAGGAAAGGCATTTTTAGTCAATTTCAGGCAAGGCAATTCCAGGCAAGGTTATTCTAAGCAATTCCAGGAAAGGCAATTTCAGGCAATTACAGGCAAGGCAGCTCCAGGCAATTCCAGCCAAAACAATTTCAGTCAGTTCCAATAAAGGCAATGCCAGGCAAGACAATTATTCCTGGCAAGGCCAAATACAAGAATTATTTTAGGCATAGCAAGGTAATTCCAGGCAAGGCAATTTAAGGTAAGGCAATTACAGTCAAGGCAACTTCAGGCAATTCCTGGCAAGGCAATTCCACGCAAGGCCATTAAAGGCAATTCCATGCTAGTTAATTTCAGGCAAGACAATTTCAGGCAAGGCAAGGCAAGGCAAAAAAAGGCAATTCCAGGCAAGGCAATTTCTGTCCAGGCAATTCCAGTCAAGGGAAGTCTAGGCAAGTCAATTCCAGAAAAGGCAATTCCGGGCAAGGCAATTTCAGGCAAATTAATTACAGGCAATTCCATGCAAGGCAATTCCAGGCAATTCAGGCAAGGCAAATCCAGGCACTACAATTCCAAGCAACTCAAGGCAGGGAAATTACAGGCAAAGCAATTCCAGGCAATTCCAGGCTAGGTAATACCATGCAAGGCAATTCCAGGCAATTCCAAGCAGGGCAATTCCAGGCAATTCTGGGCAAGGCAATTACAGGCAATTTTAGGCAAGGCAATTAAAGGCAAAACATTTCCAGGCAATTCCAGGCAAGGCAATTTCAGGCAACTCTAATAAAGGCAATTCCAGGCCAAGGTACAGCAATTATTACAGGCAAGGAAAGTTAAAAAAAGGCTAGGCAATTTCAGGCAAAGCAAGACAAGGCAAGGAAATTCCAGAAAGTCAATTCCAGGCAAGGGAATTCAAAAGGAAGCAATTAGTCATGGCAATTACAGAGAATTCCAGGCCATTCCAGTAAAGGCAATTCCAGGCAAGTACAGAGTAGGCAATTTAAAGCAAGACAATTCCAGGAGAGGTAAAGCAAATAAAGGCAATTTCAGGCAGGGCAATTTCAGGCTCGGCAATTACAGGCAAGTCAAGCTTAGGCAAGGAAATTTGAAGCCAGGCAATTCCAGGAAACACAACTCCAGGCAAGGCAAGGCTAGGCAAGTCAATTCCAGTAAAGGCAATTCCATGCAAGGCAATTCCAGTCAAGGCAATTCTAGGCAAGTAAATTCCAGGTAAGTCAATTCCAGGCAATTCCAGAAAAGGCAATCTCAGGCAAGGCAATGCCAGACCATTTCAGGCAAAATACTTCCAGGCACGGCAAATCCAGGCAAGACCAGGCAAGGCAATTTCAGGCTAGGCAATTCGAGGCAACTGCGGGCAAGGCAATTTTAGTCAAGGATATTTCAGGGAATTCCAGGCAAGGCAATTCCAGGCAATTTCAGGCAAAACATTTTTGGGCAATGCAATTCCAAGCAACTACAGGCAAGGCAATTGCAGACAATTGCAGGCAAGGTAATTCTGGGCAATTCATTTCCAAGCAATTTCAGGCAAAGCAATTCCAGGCAAGGCAACTCGAGGCAATACCAGGCAAAGCAATTCCAATCAAGGCAATTCCAGGCAATTCCAGGCCAGGCAATTATTCCAGGGAAGGCAAGGTAAGGCAATTATTCCAGGTAAGGCAAGGCAAGGCCAGGAAATTCCAGGCAAAGGAAGGTAAAAAAAATTCAGTTCCAGGCAAAACAAGCCAATGCAAGGTAATTCCAGGCAAGGAAATTCCAGGCAATTGTAGGCAAAGCAATACCAGGCAATTCCAGGCAAGTCAATTCCAGGTAAGGCAATTCAAGGCAAGGCAATGTAAAGCCTGGCAAAAATAGTCACAGCAATTACAGGCAATTCCAGGAAATGCAATTCCAGGCAAAGCAATTTCAGGCAACGCAATTCCAGGCAAAACTTTTCCAGGCAATTTAAGGCAAGGAAATACCAGGCAATTCCAAAAAAGTCAATTCCGGGTAAGGCAATTCCATGCAAGGCAATTCCAGTTAAGGCAATTCCAAAGAAGGCAATGCAAGGCAAGGGAATTGCAGTAAAGGCAATTACAGGCAATTACAGGCAATTCCATGCAATTCCAGGCTAGGCAATTCCAGGCAAGACAAATCGATGCAATTCCAGGAAAGGCATTTCCAAGCAAGATTAATCCAGGCAAGGTAAAGAAAGGAAAGGCAATTCCAGGCAAGGTAATTCCAGACATGGAAACTACAGGCAAGGCAAGGCAAGGCAATTACAGGCAATTCTAAACAAGGCAATATCAAGCAATTCCAGGCAAGGAAATTTAAAGCAAGGAAATTCCAGGCAAGGCAAATCCAGGCAAGGGAAGTGCAGGCAAAGCAATTCCCGGCAAGGAAACTCCAGGGAATTCCAGGCCAGGCAATTCTGGGCAAGGAAATTCCATGCAAGTCTATTTCAGGCAATTCCAAGCAACGCAATTCCAGGCAAGGAAATTACAGGCAATTCCAAACAAGGCATTTCCAGGTAATTTTAGGCAAGGCAATTCCATGAAAGGCAATTTCAGGCATGACAATTCAAGGCAAGGTAAGGCAAGGCAATTATTTCAGGCAAGGCAAGTCAAGGCAATTCCAGGCAAGGCAAGGGCAGGCAAAACAATTCCAGGCAATTGTAAACAAGGCAATATTAGGAAATTCCAGGTAAGGCAATTTCAGGCAAGAAATTTTCAGGCAAGACAATTCCAGGCAAGGCAATTCAAGGGAAGGCAATTACAGTCATGGAAATTCGAGGCAATTCCAGGCAATGCAATTTTAGGCAATTCCAGGCAAGGCCATATCAGAAAATGCAATTCCATTCAAAGCATGTCAAAAAAAAAAAGGCAATTCCGGGCAAGGCTATTACAGGAAATTGCAGTCAAAACTATTCCAGGCAAGGCAATTCCCGTTAATTTTAGGCAAGACAATTTCAGGCAAGGCAACTCCTGGCAATCAAATTCCACGCAAGGCAATTCCAGGTGATTCCAGCCAAGGTAATATCAGGAAGGCAATTTTAAGCAATTCCAGGCAAGGCAATTCTAGGGAGGCAATTTCAGACAAGGCAATTCCAGGAAATTCCAGGCAACAAAATTCCAGACACAGCAACTCAAAACAAGGAAATTCCATGCAAGGCAATTTCAGGCGATTCCAAACAAGACAACAAAAAACAAGGAAATTCCATGCAATTCCAAGCAAGGCAATTCCTGCCAACGCAATTTCATGCACTTCCAGGCAACGCAATTTCAGGCAAGGCAATTTCAAGAAATTCCAAGCAAGGCAATTTCCAGCAAAGCAATTCCAGGCAATTCTAGGCAAGGCAATTCCAGGCTAAACAACTTCTGGCAATTCCAGGCAAAAGGTTTTCAGGCAAGGCTATTCCAGGCAATTCCAGAAAAGGCAAACCGACAAAAGGCAATTCCAGGCAATTCGAAACAAGAAAATTTCAGGCAAAACAATTTTAGGCAGGGAAACTCCAGGACATTCCAGGCAAGGCAATTTCAGGCAAGGCAGTTTCAGGAAATTAGAGTCAAGGCAATGTCAGGCAAGGTAATTCCAGCTAAGCAATTCCAGGAAAGACAATTTCAGGCAGTTCCAAGAAAGGCAATTCCTGGCATGATGATTTTACACAATTCCAGGCAAGGAAATTCCAGGAAAAGCAATTAAAGTCAATTACAGTCAAGGCAATTCCAGAAAATGCAATTCCATGAAATTCCAGGAAATTTAATTAAAGGAAAAACAATTACAGGCAGGGCAATTCCAGGTGAAGCAATTAAAAGAAAGGCAATTCCAGGCAACGCAATTCCAGGCAATTCCAGGCAAGTCAATTTTAGAAAACGCAATTCCAGACAACTAAAGTCAAGGCAATTTCAGGAAATTCCAGGCAAGGCTATTTTAGGTAATCCCAGGCAATGTAATTCCAGGCAAGACAATTCCAGGAAATTCCAGTCAAGGGAATTCCAGACAATGCAATTCTATGCAATTCCAAAAAAGACAATTCCAGGCAAGGCAATTTCAGGCAGTTCCAGGTAAAGCAATAACAGCCAAGGCAATTTCAGTCATTTCCAGTTAGGCAATTCCAAACAATGCAATTCCAAGTAATTCCAGGCAAGGCTATTGCAGGCAAAAACCTCAAGGCAATTCCAGGCAAGGCAATCCTGCCAACCCAATTTTAATCAATTCCTGGCAAGACACTTCCAGCAAGACAATTCCAAGCAAGAAACTTCCAGGCAATTTCAGACATGGCAATTCCAGGCAAGGCAATTCCGGGCAATTTAATGAAAGACAATTCCTAAAAAGGCAATTTTAGGCAAGGCAATTTCAGGCAATTAAGGCAAGGCAATTCCAGGCAAAATGATAGCAAAAAATTCCAGGAAGGGCAATTCCCAGCAAGGAAATTCTAGGCAATTCCATGCAAGGCAATTCCAAACAAAACAATTTCAGCCAATTTCAGGCAAGGGAATTCCAGGCAATTGTAGTATAAAAATTCCATGCTTATCCAGGGAAGACAATTTTAGGCATGGCAATTACAGAAAATTTCAGGCAAGGCAATTTTAGGCGAGGCAATTCTAGGCAATTACATGCAAAGCAATTTCAGGCAAGGAAACTCCAAGTAATTCCATGCAAGGCAATTCCAGGCAAGGTACTTCCAGGCTATTCCGGACATGGCAATTTCAGGTAAGAAAATTCCACGCAACTTCAGGGAAAACAATTCCAGAAAAAATTCCAGGCAATTCCAAAAGAGACCATTTCTGGCAAGGCAATTTTAGACAAAGATATTTCAGGCAATTTCATTCAAGGCAATTCCAGGCAAAGCAATTCCAAGAAATTCCAGACAAGGCAATTTTTACCAAGGCAATTCCAGGCAATTCCAGGCAAGGCAATTCCAGGCAAATCCAGAAAAGGCAAATTCAGGCAAGGCAATTCCAGGCAATTCCAGTCAAGGCAATTTCAGGCAAGGCAACTCCAGGTCATTCCAGGCAAGGCAATTCCAGGCAATTCCAGTCTAAGCAACTCCTAGCAAAACAATTCCAAGCAATTTTAGGCAAGGCAAATATAGGCAAGCCATTCCAGGAATTCCAGTTAAGGAAATTCCAGGGAAGACAATTCTTGGCAATTCTAGGAAAGGCAATTCCAGGCAAGGCAGTTCCAGGCAATTCCGGGCAAGGCAGTTCCAGGCAATTCCAGGCAAGGCAGTTCCAGACAATTCCAGGCAAAGTAATTCCACCAAGGCAACTCCTGGCTATTCCAGGCAAGACAACTTTAGGCAATTTCAATCAAGGCAATTCCAGACAACCCAATTATTCTAGGAAAGCCACGGTAAGGCAATTATTCCACGCAAGGCAAGGCATGGCAAGGCAAGGCAAGGCATGGCAAGGCAAGGCAATTCCAGGCAAAGCAAGGCAAGTCAAGGCAAGACAATTTTAGGCAAGGCAATTTCAGGCAACTCTAGAAAAAGCAATGACAAGCAATTCCAGGCAAGTCAGTTTCAGGAAAGGCAATTCAAACAAGGCAATTCCAGGAGAAGCAATTACAGAAAAGGAAAATTTAGGTAAGACAATTAGAGGCAAGGCAATAACAATCAAGGCAACAACATGAAATTCCAGGCAAGCCAATTTCAGGCAAGGCAATTCCAGGCACTTCCTGGCCAGACAATTCCAGGCAAGGCAAGGCAAGGAAAGGAAATTCTAGACAAGGCAATTTCAGACCAGGCAATTCCAGGCAAGGCAAGGGAACGCAATTAAATTCCAGGCCAGGCAATTTAAGAAAAGGCAATTCCAGACAAGACAAGGCTAGGTAAGAAAATTCCAGTCAAGGCATTTCCAGGCAAGGCAATTTTATGCAATTCCTTGCAATGCAATTTTAGGTAAGGCAATTCCATGCAGTTACAGGCAAGGCAATTTCAGGCAAAGTAATTTCAGGCAATTCCAGGCAAGAAAATTTTATGCGAGGCAATTCCAGTCAAAACAATTTCAGACAAGGCAACTCCAGGTTATTCCAGGAAAGGCAATTTTAGGCAAAACAATTCCAGACAATTCCAGTCAAGGCAATTCCTGGCTAGGCAATTCCAGGAAGGGCAATTATGGGCAAAGCAATTTCAGGAAATTCCAGTCAAAAAAATTTCAGAAAAGGCAATTCCAAGCAATTCCAGGCAAGGCAGTTCCAGGCAATTCCAAGCAAGATAATTCCAGGCAAGGCAACTCCTGGCTATTCCAGGCAAGGCAACTTCAGGCAATTCCAATCAAGGCAATTCTAGGCAACCCAATTATTCTAGGAAAGGCACGATAAGGCAATTATTCCAGGCAATGCAAGGCATGGCAAGGCAAGGCAATTCTAGGCAAAGCAAGGCCAGGCAATGTAAGACAATTCCAAGCAAGGCAATTCCAGGCAACACTAGGAAAGGCAATACCAAGCAATTCCATGCAAGTGAGTTTCTGAAAAGGCAATTCCAGCAAGGCAATTCCAGGCTAAGCGATTCCAGGAAATGCAATTTTAGGTAAGGCAATTCAAGGCAAGACAATTACAGTCAAGGCAATTACAGGCAATTACAGGCAAGGAAATTCCAGACAATTCCAGGCAAGGCAATTTCAGGCAAGGCAAGGCAAGGCAACGCAATTCAATTCCAGGCAACGCAATTCCAGGCAAGGCAAGGCTAGGCAAGACAATTTTAGACAAGGCAGTTCCAGGCAAGACAATTCCAGGCAAGGCAATTTTAGGTAAGGCAATATCAGGCAAGGCAACTTCAGGCAATTCCATGAAAGGCAATTTCATGCCATTCCTTGCAAGGTAATTCCAAGCAGTTACAGACAAGGCAAGGTAATTCCAGGCAATTCCAGGCAAGAAAATTTTATGCAAGGCAATTTGAGGCAATTCCAGGCATGGCAATTCCAGGCTAGGCAATTTCAGGTTACAAAATTTCAGGCAAGGCAATTTCAGGCAAGGCAAGTCTACCCAAGACTATTTCAGTAAAGGCAATTCCAGGCAAGGCAATTCCCAGCAAGTCAATTCCAGGAAATTCCAGGTAAGGCAATTAAAGCAATTCCGAGCAAGGCAATTCCAGGCAAGGCAACTTCATGCAATTTCAAACAAGAAAATTACAGGCAACTCCAGGCAAGGCAATTTCAGCCAACTCAATTCCGGGTCAATTTCATCCAAGGAAGTTCCAGGGAAGCAATCCTAGGCAATTACAGGCAAGGCAATTCCAGGAGAAAAACTCCAGGCAATGCCAGGCAAGGCAATTCGAGGCAAAGCAATTTTTCCCAATTCCAGGTAAGAAAATTTTTACAAATGCAATTTCAGTCAATTTCATGTAAGACAATTCCAGGTAGAACAATTCCAAGCAAGGGTATCCTAGGCAATTTCAGGCCTGGCAATTCCAGAAGAAGCAATTCCGGGAAGTTCCTGGAAAGCAGTTTTAGGGAAGGCAATTCCAGGCAATTACAGGGAAGGGAATTCCTGACATGGAAATTTTAGGCAAGGCAATTTCAGGAAATTCAAGGCTAAGCAATTTCAGGCAAGACAATTGCAAGAAATTCTAGGCAAGGCTATTCCTGGCAAGGCAACTCCAGGCAAGGCAATTCGAGGTAAGGCAATACCAAGCAAGGCAATTCTAGGCAAATCCAAGAAAGGCAGTTCCAGGCAATTCCATGCAAGACTATTCCATGTAAGGCAATTTTAGGTAATTACAGGCAAGACAATTCCAGGCAAAACAATTCCAGGCAAATCCAGGCAAGGCAATTTCACGCAAGGCAATTTGATGCAAATACAGGCTAGGCAACTCTGGGCCAAACAATTTCAGGCCAGGCAATTCCAGGCAAGGCAATTTCAGGCAAGAAAATCTAGGCAAGGCAATTCCAGTAAAAGCAATTCCAGGTGATTCCAGACAAATCAACAGCAGGCAAGGCAATTTCACGCAATTCCAGGCAAGGCAATTCCTGATAATGCAGTTTCAGGCAATTCCAGACAAGGCAATTCCAGGCAAGGCAACTCCAGAGAAGGTAATTCCAGGCAATTCCAGACATGGCAATTCCAGGCAAGGCAATTTCAAACAAGGCAATTCCATTCAACTACAGAAAAAGCAATTTCTGGCAAGGCAATTTTAGGCAAGGATATTTCAGGCAATTCCAGTCAAGGCATTTTCTGGCAAGAAAAGTCCAAGCAATTCCAAGCAACTTAATTTCAGGCAAGAAAATTCCAGGGAACTCCAAGCAAGGCAATTCAAGGCAAAACAATTCCAGGCAATTCCAGTCAAGAAAATTCCATGAAAAACAATTTTAGGCAATTCCAGGCAAGGCAATTCCAGGCAAAACAACTCTTGGTTATTCCAGGCAAGGCAACTCCACACAGTTCCAATCAAGGCAATTTCGGGCTATTCCAGGCAAGGCAATTATTCCAGAATAGTCAAGGTAAGGCAATTATTCCAGGCAAGACAAAGCAAGGCAAGGCAAGACAATTCAAGGCAAGGCAACGCAAGGCAATTACAGGCAAGACAATTACAGGTAATTTTAGGCAAGGCAATACCAGGCAATTCCAGGCAAGTCAATTCCAGGTAAGGCAATTACAGACAAGGCAATTCCAGGCATAGAAATTCCAAAATAAATAATTTAAGGCAAAAGAATTTAACGCAAGACAAATAAAGTCAATACAATTACAGGAAATTAAAAGCAATTCTAGGCAATGCAATTCCAGAAAAAGCAATTCCAGGCACTTCCAGGCAAGGTAATTCCAGGCAAAATAATTCTAGACAAGGCAAGACAAGGAATTTCCAGGCAAAACAATTTCAGGCCACGCAATTCCAGTAAAGGAAAGGCAAGGCAAGGCAATTCCAGGCCAGGCAAGGCAATTTCTGCTTAAGCAATTCCAGGCAATTCCAGGCTAGGCAATACCAGACAATACAATTCCAGTCACGGGAATTCCAGGCAATTCCAGACATGGCAATTACAGGCAAGAAAATTCCAGGCAATTTTCGGAAAGCAATTCCAGACAAGGCAATTCCAGGCAATTTCAGGAAAGGCAAATTCTGGAAAGGCAATACCAGGTAATTAAGCCAAGGCATTTCCAGGCAAAGCAACTGCATGAAATTCCAGGCAAGACAATTCTCAGCAAGGCAATTCTAGGCAATTCCAGGCAATTCACTTCCAGGCAAGGCAATTCCAGTCAATTCCAAGCAAGGGAATTTCAGGCAATTACAGGCAAAAAAAATTCATGCTTATTTAGGGAAGACGATTTTAGGCAAGGCAATTCCAGACAATTCCAGGCAAGGCAACTTTATGTGAGGCAATTCCAGGCAATTCTAGGCAAGGCAATTTCAGTCAAGCAATGCTAGGCAAGGCAATTCCAGTAATGGTAATTAAAAGCAAGGCAATTCCAGGCGATTCCAGAAAAGGCAACACCAGGCAAGGTAAATCCACGCAACTCCTGGCAAGGCAATTCCTGACAACGCAGTTTCAGGCAATACCAGACAATTTAATTTCAGGCAAGGCAACTCCAGGCAAGGTAACTCCAGGCAATTCCAGGCATGGCAATTCCAGGCAAGGCAATCCAGGCAATTACAGGAAAGGCAATTCCAGACATGGCAATTTCAGGCAATTACAGGAAAGGCAATTCCAGACATGGCAATTTCAGGCAATTACAGGAAAGGCAATTCCAGACATGGCAATTTCAGGCAATTACAGGAAAGGCAATTCCTGGCAAGGCAATTCCAAGCAATTCCAATCAAGTCAATTCCAGGCAAGGCAATGCCAGGAAACTCAAGGCAAGGCAATACCAGGCAATTCCAGGCAAGTCAATTCCAGGCAAGTCAATTCCAGGCAAGGAAATTCCAGGCAAGGCAATTCCAGGCGAAACAATTCCAGAAAAGAAAATTTCAGCCAAGGCAATTACAGTCAAGACAATTACTGGCAATTCCCAGCGATTCCAGAAGGAATTTCCATGCAAGGCAATTCGAGGCAATTCCAGGCAAAAGAATTCGAGGCAAGGCAATTTCAGGCAAGGCAAGTGCAGCCAAGGCAATTCCATTAAATGCAACTGCAGGCAAGAATATTCCTGGCAAGTGAATTCCCTGCAAGGTAATTCCAGAAAAATTTGGGGAAGGCAATTACAGTCAATTTTAGGCAAGGCAATTCCACGCAATTCCAAGCAAGACATTTCCAGTCAAGGCAATTCCAGGCAATTTCAGGCAAGGCATTTCCAGGCAACTCCAGGCAAGGCAATTTCAGCCAAGGCAATTTCAGTGAATTCCATCCAAGATAATTCCATGCAAGGCAATTCCAGGCAAGGCAATTCCAGGCAACAAAACTCCAGGCAATTCCGGGCAAGGCAATTCGAGAAGAGGCAATTTTATGCAATTCCAGTCATGACAATTTTTACCAACAGAATTCCAGGCAATTCCAGACATGAAAAATCCAGGCAAAGCAATTCTGGAAAATTCCAGTAAAGCAATTTTAGACAAGGTAATTCCAGGCAATTCCAGGGTAGAGAATTTTAGGCAAGACAATTTTAGGCAAGGCAATTTCTGGCAATTCAAGGCAAGGCAATTCCAGGCAAGGCAATTCCCGTCAAGGCAATTCCAGGTAAGGCAATACCAGGCAAGTAAATTTCAGGCAAGAAAATTCCAGGCAATTCCATGCAAGGCAATCCCTTTGAGGCAAATCCAGGCAATTACAGGCAAAACCTCTTCAGGCAAGGCATTTTCAGGCAACTCCAGACAAGGCAATTCCACGTAAAATATTTCAAGGTAATTACAGGCAAGGCAATTCCAGGCAAAACAATTTCAAGACAGGCAATTTCAGGCAAGGCAATTTTAGGCAAAGCATGGCTAGGCAAGGGGATTTCAGTAAAGACAATTCCAGGCAAGGCGATTCCAGGCAATTCCAGATAAAGCAATTCGATACAAGGAAATTCCAGGCAATTCCAGGCAATTCCAATAAAGGATATTCCTGGCAAGGCAATTTTAGCAAGGTATTTTCAGACAATGCCTGGTAAGGCAATTTCAGGCAAGGCAATTCCATGCAAGGCAATTCCAGGTATTTTTAGGCAAGGCAATTTCAGACAAGGCAATTGCAGGCAATTTTCGTCAAGGCAATTCCTAGCAAGGCAATTCCAGACCAGGTAATTTCAGCTAATTCCATACAAGACAATTCCAGGCAAAACAATTCCAGGCAATTTCAATAAAGGCAATTCCAGGTCAGGCAATTCCAGGCAAGGCAATTCTGGGCAAGTAAACTTCTCGCTGTTCCAGTCAAGGCATCTCCAGGCAATTACAATCAACGTAATTCCAATCAAGCCAATTATTCCAGGAAAGGCAAAAAAAGGCAAATATTACAGGGCAGTAAAAGCAAGGAATGGCAAGACTATTACAGGCAAATCAAGGCAAGGGAAGGCAATGCAATTCCATTCAAGGCAATTTAAGGTGATTTTAGGCAAGGCAACTCCAGGCAATTCCAAGCAAGGTAATTCCAGCCAAGGCAATTCTGGGGATTCCAAGCGAGGCAATTCCAGTCAAGGCAATTCCAGTTAATTCCAGAGAAAGCATTTCAAAGCAATTAAATTATAGGCAATAGCAGGCAAGGCAATTTTAGGCAAAACAACTACAGAAAATTCCATGGAAGGCAAGGCAAGGTAAGGCAATTCCAGGCAAAGCAATTTCAGGCCAGGCAATTACAGGCAAGGCAAGGCAAGGCAATTCAATTTTAAGGCAGGCAATTCCAGGCAAGGCAAGGCTAGAATAGGCAATTCCAATCAAGGCAACTCCAGGCAAGGAAATTAAAAGCAAGGGAATTTCAGTTAAGGCAATATCAGGCAATGCAATTTCAGGCAATTCCAGGCAATGCAATTCCAGGCAAGGCAATTTCATGTAATTCCTTGCAAGGATATTCCAGATAAGGCAATTCCAGGCAGTTACAGGCAAGGCAATTCCAAGCAAGGCAATTCCAGGCAGATACATGCAAGGCAATTCCAAGCAAGGCAATTCCAGAAAATTCCAGTTCAGAAAATTTTATGCAAGGCAATTTGAGGCAAATCCAAAATATGCAATTTCAGGCAAGGCAATTTCAAGCCACTCAATTCCAGGCAAGGCAAATTCAGGCAAGGCAAGTCTAGCCAAGGCAATTCTAGTAAAGGCAATTCTAAGCAAAACAATTCCCGGCAAGGCAATTCTCTGCAAGGCACTTCAAGGCAATTCCAAGCAAGGCAATTCCACACAAGGCAATTCCAGTTAAGGCAGTACCAGGAAAAGGAATTCCAGGCAATTCCAGGGGAGGCAATTTCAGGCAAGACAATTCCATGCAATTCCTTGTAAGACAATTTTAGATAAGGCACCTCCAGGCAGTTACAGGCAAGGCAATTCCAGGCAATTTCAGGCAATGCAATTCCAGGAAATCACAATCCAGGAAATTCCAGGCAAGGCAATTCCACGCAATTCAAGGCAAGACTATTTTTGTCAACGCAATTTCAGGCAATTCCAGGCAAGACAATTCCAGACAAGAGAATTTCAGCCAATTCCAGACATAACAATTGTAGGCAAGGGAATTCCGGAAAATTTCAGAAAAGCAATTCCAGACAAGGCAATTCCAGGCAATTCCAGGAAAGGGAATTTCTGGTAAGGCAATTTTTAAAAAGGCAATTCCAGGCAATGCAAGGCCAGGCAATTCCAGGCAAGGCAATTACAAGAAATTTTAGGCAAGGCAATTCCCGGCAAGGCAACTCCAGGTCTTTCCAGGCTAGGCAATTTCAGGCAAGGCAATTATAGTCAATTCCAGTCAAGGCAATTCTAAGCAATTCAAGGCAAGGAAATTTTATCCAAGACAATTCCAGGCAATTCCAGGCAAGGCAATTGGAAACAATACAATTCAGAAAATTCAAATCAAGGCAATTTTAGGCAAGTTAATTCCAGGCAATTTTAGGCAAGGCAATACAGGGCAAGGCAACTCCAGGATTTTCCAGGCAAGACATCTCCAAGCAATTGCAATCAAGGCTATTCCAGGCAAGCCAATTATTTTAGGAAGGCAATTTAAAGCAATTATTCCAGAAAAGGTCAAGCAAGGCAAGACAAGTCAATTACAGGTAAATCAAGGCAAGGCAAGACAAGGCAATTTCATGCAAGGCAATTCCAAGTAATTCTAGGCAAGGCAATACCAGGCAATTCTAGGCAAGTCAATTCCAGGCAAGGAAATTCCAGGCAAGGCAATTACAGGCAATTCCAAACAAGGCAATTTTAGGATAAGCAATTACAGGCAATTTCAGGCAAGGCAATTACAGGAAAGGTTATTCCAGGAAATTCCAGGCAAGGCTATTAAAGGCAATTTCAGGCAAAGTGATTTCAGGAAAGGCAAGTCCAGCCAAGGCAATTCCATGCAATTCCAAGCAAGACAATTCCAGGCAAGTCAATTTCAGTCAATTTCAGGCAAGTCGATTATTTAAGAAAAGGCAAGATAGGGCAATAATTCCAGGCAAGGCAAGGCAAGGCATCACAAAGCAAGGCAATTTCAGGCACATAAAGGCAAGGGAAGGCAAGACAATTCCAGAAAAGGCAAGTCAAGGCAATTCCAGGCAAGACAATTTCAGACAAGGCAATTCCAGGCAATTCCATTCAAGGCAATTTCAGGAAAAGCAACTCTAGGAAATTACAAGGAAGGAAATTCCAGGCAAGGAAATTACAGGCAGTTCCAGGCAAGGCTATTACAGGCAATTCCAGGCAAAGTAATTACAGGAAAAGCAATACCATGCAATTCCAGACATGGCAATTCCAGGCAATTTCAAGCAAAACAATTGCAGGCAAGGCAATTCCAGGCAAGAAAATTTCAGGCAAGGAAATTTCAGGCAACTCCAGGCTAGGCAATTTTAGGTAAGAAAATTCCAGTTAAATCCAGCCAAGACAACTTTATGCAAAACTATTCCAGGCAATTCCAGGAAAGGCAATTCCAGGCAAAGCAATTCAAGGCAATTAACGGCAAGGCAATTCCAGGCAATTCCAGGCAACGCTATTACAGGCAATTCCAGGCCAGCCAAATCCAGGAAATTCCAGGCAAGGCAATTCCATGCAATTCCAAGCAAGACAATTTCAGGCAACGCAATTCCAAGTAATTCCAGGGAAGATAATTTCAGGCAAGGCAATTGCAGTGAATTTCAGAAAAGACAATTTTAGCCAAAGGCATTTCAGTCAATTCCAGCAAAGGCAATTTCAGACAAGGCAATTTCAGGCAATTCCAGTCAAGGCAGTTTTAGCCAAAAAGTCTCCAGGAATTTCCAGGCAAAGCAATTCGAGGTGAGGCAATTTTACACAATTGCAGGTAAGGCAATTCTTGCCAAGGCAATTCCAGGCAAGGAAATTCCAGGCAAGGCAATTCCAGGTACTTCCAGACAATGCAATTGCAGGCAAGCCAATTCTAGGCAAGGCAAGAATAAAAAGGGCAATTCTAGACAAGTCAATTTTAGGCAAGGCACTTCCATGTAAGGCAAGGCAAGTCAAGGCAATTTCTTGCCAGGCAATTCCAGGCAAGGCGATTGCAGGCAAGGCAAGGCTAGGCAAGGCAATTCCAGGCAAAACAACTCCAGGCAAGGGAATTCCAGGTAAGGAGACACCAGGAAAGGCAATTCCAGGCAATTCCAGGCAGTGCAATTTCTGGCAAGGCAATTTCGGCCAAAAAAATTTTATGCAAGGCAATTCCAGGCGATTCCAGGCAAGGCAACACCAGGCAAAAAAATTCCACGCAATTCCGGGAGAGAAATTTTTTTTTTAAATTTTTTATTGGATTTTAGGTTTTGGGGTACATGAGCAGAGCATGTAAGACAGTTGCGTAGGAACTTTTTGTTGTGTGCTTTTCTTTCCTTCTCCCCTTCACCCACATTTGGCATTTCTCCCCAGGCTATCCCTCCCCACCTCCCCCTCCCACTGGCCCTCCGCTTTTCCCCCCAATAGACCCCAGTGTTTAGTACTCCCCTTTCTGTGTCCATGTGTTCTCATTTTTCATCACCCACCTATGAGTGAGAATATGCGGTGTTTCATTTTCTGTTCTTGTGTCAGTTTGCTGAGGATGATGTTCTCCAGATTCGTCCACGTCCCTACAAATGACACGAACTCATCATTTCTGATTGCTGCATAATATTCCATGGTGTATATGTGCCACATTTTTCCAATCCAGTCTATTATCAATGGGCATTTGGGTTGATTCCAGCTCTTTGCTATTGTAAACAGTGCTGCAATGAACATTCGTGTACATGTGTCCTTATAGTAGAACGATTTATAGTCTTTTGGATATATACCCAGTAATGGGATTGCTGGGTCAAATGGAATTTCTATTTCTAAGGCCTTGAGGAATCGCCACACTGTCTTCCACAATGGTTGAACTAATTTACACTCCCACCAACAGTGTAAAAGTGTTCCTTTTTCTCCACATCCTCTCCAGCATCTGTTGTCTCCAGATTTTTTAATGATCGCCATTCTAAGTGGCGTGAGATGGTATCTCAATGTGGTTTTGATTTGCATCTCTCTGATGACCAGTGACGATGAGCATTTTTTCATATGATTGTTGGCCTCATATATGTCTTCTTTCGTAAAGTGTCTGTTCATATCCTTTGCCCACTTTTGAATGGGCTTGTTTGTTTTTTTCCTGTAAATCCGTTTGAGTTCTTTGTAAATTTTTGACAATGCAATTTCAGGCAATTCCAGACAAGGCAATTCCAAGCAAAGCAATTCCTGACAAGATAATTCCAGGCAATTCCAGGCAATTCCAGACATGGCAACTTCAGGCAAGGCAATTCCAGGCCATTGCAGGAAGGGCAATTCCAGACAAGGCAATTCCAGGCAATTTCAGCAAAGGCAATTTTTTGCAAGGCAATTTTAAGCCAGGGAATTTCAGGCAATTCAAGTCAAGACAATTCATGGCAAGGCAATTCCAAGCAATTCCAAGACAATTAATTCCAGGCAATTCCAATCAAGGAAATTCCAGGGAAGGCAATTCAAAGCAGTTTCAGGAAAGGCAATTCCAGACAAGGCAATCCCAGGCAATTTTAGGAAAGGCAATTTCTGGCAAGGTAATTTTAGGCAAAGCAATTCCAGGCAATTCCAGTCATGGCAATTCCTGGCAAGGCAGTTCCAAGCAATTCCAGTTAAGTCACTTCCAGGCAAGGCAATTTCAGGAAACTCCAGCGAAGGCAATTTCAAACAAAAAAATTCCAGAAAATTTTCATCAAGGAAATTACAGAAAAGGCAATTCCAGGCAACTCCAGGCAATGCAACATCTGTATATTCCAGGCAAGGTACCTCCATGCAATTCCAATCAAGGTAATTTCAGGCAATTCGAGGCAAGCCAATTATTCCAGAAATGTCAAGGTAAGGCAAATGTTTTGGGCAAGGCAAAGCAAGGAAAGGATAGGCAATTTCAGTCAAAGCAAGGCAAGGCAAGGCAAGACAATTTTAGGGAAGGCAATTTCAGGTAATTCTAGGCAAGACAATTCCAGGCAATTCCAGATAAATAAATTCCAAAAAGGGCAAATTTAGTCAAGGCAATTCCAGGCAAATCCAGGCAAGGCAATTTCAAACAAGGCAACTCCTGGCTATTGCAGGTAAGGCAACTCCACGCAATTCCAATCAAGGCAATTCCAGGAAAGCCAATTATTCTAGGAAAACCAAGGTAATGCAATTATTCCAGGCAATTCAAAGTAAGGCAAGGCAATGCAATTCCAGGTAAAGCAAGGAAAGGCTAGGCAAAACAATTCCAGCCAAGACAATTTTATGTAATTCTAAGCAAGGCAATTCAAGGCAATTCCAGGCAAGACAATTCCAGGCAAGGCAATCCCAGGCAATTCCAAGCAAGGAAATTCCACTTAAGGCAATTCGAGGTAATTACAGGCAAGGCAATTCCAGGCAAAACAATTTCAGGCCAGGCAATTCTAGGCAAGGCAATTTTAAAAAACGCAATGCTAGTCAAGAAAATTTCAGTAAAGGCAATTCCAGGCAAGGCGATTCCAGGCAATTTCAGGCAAGGCAATTCCAGGCAAGGCAATTTCAAGCAATTCCAAACAAGATAGTTCCAGAAAATTCCAGGCAAGGAGATTTCAGGCAAGGCAATTCGAGGCAACTCTAGGCAAGGCAATTCCAGCCAAGGCAATTTCAGTCAATTCTGGCCAAGGCAATTCCAGACAAGTCTATTCCAGGCAATTCCAGGCAAGGCAATAACAGGCAAGGCAACTCCTGGCTATTCCATGCCTGGAAACTCCAGGCAATTCCAATCAAGGCAATTTTAGGCAATTCTAGGTAAGCCAATTATTCCAGAAAAAGAAAGATAAGGCAATTATTCCAGGTAAGGCAAGGCAAGGCAATGCAAGGCAAGGCAAAGGCAAGAGAAGACAATTTCAGTCAAGGCAATTTCAGGCGATTTTAAGAAAGGCAATACCAGGCAATTCCAGGCAAGTCAATTTTAGGCAAGCCCATTCCAGGCAAGGCAATTTCAAGCGAAGCAATTCCAGGAAAGGAAATTCCAGGCCAGGCAATTGAAAGCAAGACAATTACAGTCAAGGAAATTACAGGCAATTTCAGGCAATTCCAGGCAAGGCAATTCCAGACAAAATAATTCCAGGCATTTTCAGGCAAGGCAATTCCAGGCAAAATAATTCCAGGCAAGGCAAGGCAATTCCAAGCAAAACAATTCCAGGCAAGGCAAGGCAAGGAAAGACAATTTCAGGAAATGCAATTTCAGGCCAAAATTTCCGGCATAGCAAGGCAAGGCAATTCAATTCCAGGACAGGCAATTCCAGGCAAGGCAAGGCTAGAAAAAAGAATTCCAGTTAGGCAATTTCAGGCAAGACAACTCCAGGCAAGGAAATTCCAGGTAAGGCTATATCAGGATAGGCAATTCCAGGCAGGGCAATTCCAGGCAAGGCAATTCCATGCAATTTCATGCAAGGCAATAACAGGTAAGAAAATCCCAGGCAAATACAGGCAAGGCAATTGCAGGCAGGGCAATTCCAGGCAATTCCAGAAAAGGTAATTTTATGTAAGGCAATTTGAGGTAACTTCAGGCAAGGCAATTTCAGGCAAAACAATTTCAGGCCAGGCAATTCAAGGCAAGGCAATTTCAAGCAAGGCAATGCTAGGCAAGGCAATTTTAGTAAAAGCAATTCCAGGCAAGGCAATTCCAGGCAAAGAAATTCCAGTCAAGGGAATTCCAGGTAATTTCAGAAATGGCAATTCCAGGCAAGGCAATTTTGGGCAATTTCAGGAAAGCAATTCTGGACAAGGCAATTCCAGGCAATTTCAGGAAAGGGAATTCCTGGCAAAATAATTTTAGGCAAAGCAATTACATGCAACACCAGACAAGGGAATACCATAAAATTCCTTCCAAGGCAATTCTAGGTAAGGCAATTTCAGGCAGTTACAGGAAAGGCAATTCCAGGCAAAGCAATTCCAGGTAATTCCAAGCAAGGCAATTCCAGGAAAGGCAATTCCAAAGAATTCAATTCCAGGCAATTGCAGAAAAAAACAGTTTCTGTCAAGGCAACTTTAGGCCAAGCAATTCCAGGCAATTCCAGTCAAGGCAATTTCTAACAAGTCTATTTCAAGAAATTCCAGGCAAGTCAATTCCAGGCAAGACAAATCCTGGAAATTCCAAACAAGGCAATTCCAGGCAAACAATTCCAAGCAATTCCAATCAAGGAAATAATACAGAAGGCAATTTCAGGCAATTCCAAGAGAGGTAATTCCAGGCAAGGATATTCCTGTCTATTCCAGGCAAGGCAACTTTATGCAATTCCAATCAAGGCAATTCCAGGCTAGCCAATTATTACAGGAAAGTCAAGGTAATGCAATTATTCCTGGCTAAAAAAAGCAAGGCAAGGCAAGGCATTTCCAGGCAAAGCAAGGAGAGGCAATTCAAGACAATTCCAGGCAAGAAAATTCCAGGTAATTTTAAGCAAGGCAATACCAGGAATTTCCAGACAAGTCAATTCCAGGCAAGGCAATTCCAGGCAATTTTATGCAAGGAAAATCCATGCAAGGCAATTCGGGGCATTTCAGGCAAGGCAATTCCACCCAAGGTAATTCTAGGTAAGGCAACTCCAGGCAAGGCAATTCCAGGCAAAACAATTCCAGGGAATTTAAATCAGGAAAATTCAAGGGAAGGCAATTCCAGGCAATTCCAGGCGAGGCAACTCCTGGCTATTCCAGGCAAGACCACTCCACGCAATCCCAATGAAGGCAACTTCTGGCAATTCCAGGCAAGCCAATTATTCCAATAAAGTAAAGGTAAGGCAATTATTCCAGGACAGGAAAAGCAAGGCAAGGCAAGGCAATTCCAGGCAAAGCAAGGCAAGACAATTCCAGGCAAGACAATTCAAGGTAATTCTAAACAAGGCAATACCAGGTAATTCCAGACAAGTCAATTTCAGGAAAGGCAATTCCAGGCAAGGCAATTCGAGGCAGCTACAGGCAAGGACATTCAAGGCAAGGCAATTCCAGGCAATTCTAGGCAAGGAAATTTTATGCAAGGCAATTTGAGACAATTACAGGCAAGGCAATTTCAGGCAAGGTAATATCAGGCCACGCAATTTTAGGGAATGCCATTTCAGGCAAAGCAAGGCTAGCCAAGGCAATTCCAATAAAGGCAATACCAGGCAAGGCAATTCCAGGAAATTTCAGGCAACGCAAATAGAGGCAATTCCAGGCAAGACAATTTTATGCAATTCCCATCAAAACAATTCCAGAAAGGGATTCCAGGCAATTCCAGGCAAGGCAACTACAGGCAATGCAATTCCATGCAACTCCAGGCAAGAAATTCCAGCCAAGGCAACACCAGTCAATTAAAGCCAAGAAATTCCAGGCAAGGCAATTCCAGGTAATTATAGGCAAGGCAATTTTACGCAAAAATACTCCAGGCAATTCCAGGCAAGGAAATTCGAGGCGAGGCAATTCCACCCAATTCCAGGCAAGGCAATGCCTGCCAACACAATTTCAGGCAATTCCATGCAAGGGAATTCCAGGCAATTCCATACATGGCAATTTCCAGCAAGGCATTTCCAGGCAGGGCAATTCCAGTCAATTCCTGGAAAAATAATTCCAGGCAATTGTAGGCAATAAAATCTCATGCTTATCCAGGGAAGACTATTTTAAGCAAGGCAATTTGAAGAAATTACAATCAAGGCAATTCCAGGCAAGAAAATTCCACACAAGGCAATTTCAGGCGATTCCAGGCAATGAAACACCAGAAAAGGCAATTCCACAAAATTCCAGTTGAGACAGTTCCTGACAACACAATATCAGGCAATTCCATGTAAGGCAATTCCAGGCAAGGTAATTCCAGGCAATTCCAGACATGGAGATTCCAGGCAAGGCAATTCCATTCAATTTCAGGAAAGGCAATTCCAAACAAAACAATTCCAGGCAATTTCTTGCAAGATAACTTTAGGCAAGGCAATTTCAGGCAATTCTAGTCAAGGCAATTTCTGAAAAAGCAATTTCAAGCAATTCCAGGCAAGTCAATTCCAGGCAAGGTAATTCCAGAAAACTCCAGGCCAGGCAATTCCAGGCAAAACACTTCCAGTCAATTCTAATTAAGGAAATTCCAGTGAAGTCAATTCCAGGCAAGGCAACTCCTGGCTATTTCAGGCAAGGCTACTCCATGCAATTCCAATCAAGGCAATTCCAGGCGAGTCCAGGCAAGCCAATTATTCCAGGAAAGTCAAGGTAAAGCAATTATTCCTGGCAAGGCAAAGCAAGGCAAGGCAATTTCAGACAAAGAAAGGCAACGCAATGCAAGGCAAGGTAAGGCAATTCCCAAAAAGGCAGATCCAGGTAATTTTAGGAAAGGCAATACTAGGCAATTCCAGGCAAGTCAATTCTAGGAAAAACAGTTCCAGGCAAAACAAGGCAGGGGAAGGCAATTCCAGGCAAAACAATTTCAGGCCACAAAATTTCAGGCAAGGCAAGGCAATTCCAGTCATGTCAATTCCAGGCAAGGCAACTTCAGGCAAGGCAATTCCATGTAAAGCAATTTCAGGCAAGGTAATTTTATAAAATTTTTTGCACGGCAATTCCATGTAAAGAAATTCCAGGCAGTTATAGGCAAGGCAATTCCAGGCAAAAAAATTCCAATAAATTTCAGGCAAGGAAATTTTATAGAAGGCCATTCGAGGCAATTCCAGACAAGACAATTCCAGGTGACACGCAATTCCAGGCAAGTCAATTTCAGGCAAGGCAAGTGTAGCCAAGGCAATTCTTGTAAAGGCAATTCCAGGCAAGGAATTTCCCAGAAAAACAATTCTAGGCAAGGCAATGACAGGCAATTCTAGGCAACGCAATTCCAGACAATTTCAGGCAACATTATTTTAAGCAACTCCAGGCAAGGCAATTCCAGGCAAGACATTTTCAGGCAAGGCAAGGCAAGGCAAGGCAAGGCAATTTTAGACAAGGAAATTTCAGGCCACGAAATCCCAGAGAAGGCAAGGTAAGGCAAGGCAATTAGAGGCCAGGCAATTCCAGGAAAGGCAATTCTAGGCAAGGCAAGGCTAGGCAAGGCAATTTCAATAGAGGCAATTCAACAAGGCAATTAAACATAAGGCAATACCAGGCAAAGCAAATCCAGAAAATTCAAGGCAAGGCAATTCCAGGCAAGGCAACTCTATGCAATTTCATACAAGGTAATCTCATGTAAGGCAATTTTAGACAATTTCAGGAAAGGCAATTTTAGGCAAGGCAATCCTGGCAATTCCAGGGAAGGCAATTCCATGCAAGGCAATTAGAGGCAATTAAAGGCAAGAAAATTTTATGCAATTCCAGTCAAAAAATTCCATGCAAGTCAATTCCAGGCAAGGCAATTTCATGCAAGGCAATTTCAGGCCACGCAATTCCAGACCAGGCAATTTCAGGCAAGGCGAGGCTAGCCAAAGGCAATTTCAGTAAAGGCAATTCCAGGCAAGGCAACTTCAGGATATTTCAGCCAAGGCAATTATACGCAATTCCAGGCAAGGCAATTGCAGGCAAGGCAAGGCAAGGCAAGGCAATTCAATGATAGGCCAGGCAATTTCATGGTAGTCAATTCTAGGCAAGGCAAGGCTAGGCAAAGCAAATACAGTCAGGGCAACTCCAGGCTATGCAATTCCACACAAGGCAATTCCAGATAAGGCAATACAAGGAAAGGAAATTCCAGGAAATTCAAGGCAAAAAAATTCCAGGAAATTCCAGGCAAGGCAATTCCATGCAATTCCTTGCAGTGCAATTTCAGGCAAGGCAATTCCAGGCAGAGCAATTACAGGCAATTAAAGGTAAGGCAATTCCAGGCAAGGCAATTTCAGGCTATTCCAGGCAAAGCTATTACAGGCAAGGCAATTCCAGGCAATTCCAGTGAAGGTGATTTGAGTAAAAGCAATTACAGGCATCTCCAGGCAAGGCAATTCCAGCCAAGGCAATTCCAGTCAATTTCATCCAAGGCAATTCCAGGCATTGCAATTCCAGGCAATACCAGGCAAGGCTATTCCAGGAAATTCAAGGCTAGATAATACCAGGTAAGGCAATTAAAGGCAATTTCAGGCAAAAAAATCCCAGGCAATTCCAGGCAAGGCAATTCCATTCAATTGAAGGCAAGGCAATTACAGGCAAGGCATTTCCAGGCAATTTCAGGCAAGGCAATTCCATTCAATTCCAGGCAAGCCAATTCAAAGCAAGACAATTCCAGGCAAGGTATACCAAAGAAAGGCAATTCCAGGCAAGGCAATTCCAGGCCAGGAAATTACAGGTGAGGCAAGGCTAGGCAAGATAATTTTAGTCCAGGCAATTCCAGGCAGGGCAACTTCAGGCAAGGCAAGGCTAGGCAAGTCAATTCCAGTCAAGACAATTCTAGGCAAGGCAATTCCAAGCAAGGGAATTTCAGGCAAGGCAATTCCAGGCATTTCCAGGCATGTCAAATCCAGGCAAGGCAATTCCAGGCAATTCCAAAAAAGACCATCACAGGCAAGGCAATTCCAGGTTTTTCCAGGCAAGAAAATTTCAGGTACAAAAGATCCAGGCAAGTTCAGGAAGAGCAATTTCAGGCAAGGAAATTCCAGGCAATTCAATGCAAGGCAATTTTAGGCAAGGCAATTTTCTGAAATTGCCTTTCCTGGAATTGCCAGGAATTGACTTGGGTGGAATTGCATATCTAAAATTGCCTGGAATTCCCTTGCCGGAATTGTCTTGCATGAAAATGCCTTGCCTGGAATTGCCTGAAATGGCGTTGGCAGGAATTGCCTTGCCTGGAATAGCATGGAATTGCCCCACCTCGAATTGCCTTGGCTGGAATTGCCTGGAATTTTTTTGCCTGAAATTGACTTGCCTGGAATTGCCTAGAATTGTGTTGTTTGGAATTGGACAAAATTGCTTGGCCTGGAATTGCCTTGCCTGAAGTTAGCTGGAATTGCGTGCCTGAAATTACCTTGCCTGGAATTCCCTGAAATAGCCTTGCCTGGAATTGCCTTGCCCGGAATTGCCTTGACTATAATAGCTGGAATTGCTTTGCCTGGAATTGTTTTTCTTGGAATTGCCTGAAATTGTCGTCCCAGAAATTGCCTTGCTTGGAATTGCCTTTAGTTGAATTGCCTTGCCTAGCATTTTCTTGCATAAAATTTCCTTGCCTGGAATTGCCTGGCCTGCAATTGCCTTGCCTGAAATTTCCTGGAATGTAATTGCCTTGAATTGCCTTGTGTGTAATTGCCTTGCCTGGAATTGCATTGCCTGAAATTGCCTTTCCTGGAATTGCCTGGAATTGCCTTGCCTGGTATTGCCTAACCTGAAATTGCCTTGCTTGGGTTTCCTTGTTTGAAATTCCCTTGAGTGAAATTGCCTTGCCTGGGGTTCCTTGCCTGAAATTGCCTTGAGTGGAATTGCCTGGCCTGGAATTTTCTTGCCTTGCCTTGCTTTGTCTGTAATTGCCTGGCGTGAAATTGCCTTGCATGGAATTGCCTTTCTTTGCCTTTCCATGCCTGGAATTTTCTTGCCTGGAATTGCCTAGCCTGCAAGTGCCAAAAATTGCCTTGCCTGAAAGTACCTTGCCTGGAATTGTTTGTAATTGCTTGTAATTGTTTTGCCTTGAATTTCCTTGCTTAAAATTGCCTTTTCTGGAATTGCTTCACCTGGAATTGCCTTGACTAAAATTTTTTTTGCTGGAATCGACTTGCCTGGAGTTGCCTGGTATTGCCTTGCCTACTATTGCATGGAATTGCCTTGCCTGGAATTGTGTTGCCTTCTGTTGCCTTGCCTGGTATTGCTTTACCTGGAATTGTTTTGCCTGGAGTTGCCTTTTCTGGAATTGCCATGACTGGGATTGCCTTGCCTAGACTTGCCGTGCCTGCAATTCCCTGTCCTGGAATTGCCTTGCCTTGCCTGGAATTACCTCATCTGAAGTTGCCTTGCCTGGAATTGCCTTTCTTTATTTTATTTTGCCTGGAATTGTCTTCAGTGAAATTGTCTTTGCTTGAAGTGCCCGGAATTGCCTTGCGTGCAATAGCCCTGCCTGGAATTGTTAAAATTGCTTGTAATTGCCTTGACTGTAATTGCCTTGCCTTGAATTGCCTTACCTGGAAATGCTTGGTATTGCCTTGCCAAAAATTACCTGGAATTGCCTTGCCTGGAATAATTGCCTGACCTTGCCTTTTCTGGAATAATTTGCTTGCCTGGAATTGCCTGGAATCACCTTGATTGAAATTGTCTGCAGCTGTCTTGCCTGGAATAGCCAGGTGTTGCCTTGCCTGGAATTGCCTTGCCTGAAATTGCCTGAAATTGCCATTCCTGGAATTGCCTTGATTGGAATTGCTTGGAATTGTTTTGCAGAAGATTGCTTTGCCTGGAATTTTTTGAAATTGTCATGCCTGAAATTTACTTGCCTGGAATTGCCTTGACAGCAATTGCATTTACTGGAATTTCCTGAAATTAACTTGCCTAAAATTACCTTGCCTGGAATGAACTGGAGTTGCCTTGCCTGAAATTGCCTTGACTGGAATTGCCTGGAATTGCCGTTCCTGAAATTACCCTGCCTAAAATTGCTTGGAATTACCTTTCTTGAATTTTCCATGACTGGAATTGCCTGGAATTGCTATGCCTGGAATTCCCTTTCCTAGAATTGCCTGGAAGTGTCTAGCCTGGAATTGCCTTGCCTGAAATTGCCTAAAATTGCCTTGCTGGAAATTGACTTGGCTGGAATTTCTTGGAATTGCCTTGCCTAAAATTGCCTTGCGAGGAATTGCCTTTCCTGGAATGGCCTTGAATTGTCTAGTCTGGAATAGCCTTTCCTGGAATGGCCTTGAATTACCTTGTCTGGAATTGCCTTTCTTGGAACTGCATGGAACTACCTTGCCTATAATTGCCTTGCCTAAAATTGTCTTGCCTGGAATTGCCTGAAATTCCATTGTCAGGAATTGCCTCGCCTGGAATTGCGTGGAATTGCCTTGCCAGTTGTTGCCTTGCCTGGAATCGCCTGACATTGCTTTGCGTGGAATTGCCTTGCCTGGAATTGCTTCAAAATGTCTTGCATAAAATAGTCTTCCCTGGATAAGCATGGAATTTTTTGCCTACACTTTCCTGGAACTCCCTAGCCTGAAATTAACTGGAATTGCCTTGCCTATAAATGCCTTGCCTGTAATTGCCTGAGATTGTTTTGTTGGAAATTTCCTTGCCAGGAATTTCTTGACATTGCCTTACCTGGAATTGCATTGCCTTTAATTTTCTGAAATTGCCTTGCCTAAAATTGCCTTGCCAGTAATTCCCTTTTTTTGAATTCCCTGGAATTGCCTTGTCTAGAATTTCTTTCTTGGCATTACTTGGAATTGCCTCGCCTGGAATTGCCATGTCTGAAATTGCCTGAAATTTTCTTGCCCGGAATTGTCTTCCTGGAATTGCCAAAAATTACATTGGCAGCAATTGCCTTGCCTGAAATTGCATGGAATTGCCTGACCTCAAATTGCCTTACCTGGAATTGCATTGAGTTTTTTCCCCTGGAATTGCATTGCCTAAAATTTCCTGGGATTGTCTTGCCTGGAATTGCCTTGGCTGGAATTGACTAAAATAGCTTTGGCTGGCATTGCCTTCTCTGGAGTTGCCTGTAATTGCCTTGCCTGGTATTGCCTTGCTTCAAATTGTCTGGAATTCTTTTGGTTGGAATTGTCTTTCTTGGACCTGCATGGAATTGTTTTGCTGGGAATTGCCTTGCTGGAATTGCCTGTAATTGCCTTGCCTGAAATTTTCTGGAATTGCCTTGCTTGGAAGTGCCTTTACTGGAATTCCCTTGATCAGCCTTTTTTTTTTGCCTGGAATTGCCTTGCCTGGATTGTGGGGCCTGATATTGCCTTGACTGTAATTGCCTTGCCTTTACTTGCCTCGAATTGCCTTGAATAGAATTTCCTTGCCTGGAATTGCCTTGCCTGAATTTGTCTTGCCTGGAACTGCCTGCAATTGCCTTACCTAGAATCGCCCTGCAAGGAATTCCATAAAATTGCATTTTCTGGAATTTCCTTGCCTGGAATTGCCTAGAATTGACTTGCCTGGTATTCCTTACCTGGAATTCCCTTGTATAAAATTTTCTTGCCTGGAATTGCCTTAACTGGAATTACCTTGCCTAATGTTGCCTTGCCTGGAATTGCCTTCCCTGAAATTGCCTTGACTGGAATTGTCTTTCTTTGCCTTGCCTTGACTAGAATTGTCTTTCCTAGAATTGCCTTGTCTGGAAGTGCCTGGAGTTGCCTTGCCTGGAATTGCCTTGAATGTAATTGCCTTGCCTTGAATTGCCTTGCCTGGAATTATCTTTTTTGAATTTGCTTCACCTGGAATTGACTTGCCTGGAATTGCCTTTTCTGGAATTGACTTGCCTGAAATTATCTGGTATTGCCTTGCTGAGAATTACCTAGAATTGACTTGCCTAGAATTGCCATGCCTTGTCTTGCCTGGAATAATTGCCTTAACTTGCCTTTCCTGGAATAATTGGCTTGCCTGGAGTTGCCTGGAATTGCCTTGATTGGAATTGCGTGGCGTTCCCTTGCCTGGAATAGCTAGGAGTTGCCTTGCCTAGAGTTGCCTTGCCTGGAATTGCGGGAATTGCCTTGACTGAAATTGTCTTGATTGGAATTGCCTGAAATTTTTTGCCTAAAGTTGTCTTGTCTGGAATTGCCTGGAATTTCCTTGCCTGAATTTGCCTTGACTGGAATTGGCTACAATTGCCTTGCCTAAATTTGCCTTGCCTGGAATTGCTTGTAATTGCCTTGCTGAATATTGCCTTGCTTGAAATTTTTTGGAATTGCCTTTCCTAGAATTGCCTTACCTAAAATTGACTGGAATTGTTTTGCCTAATATTGCCTTGCCAGAAATTGCCTTTCCTCAAATTGCCTGGAATAGCCTCTTTTGGAATTACCTTTTCTTGAATTGCCTTGCCTGAAATTGCCTTGCTTTCAATTCCGTGGAATTTTCTTGCCTGGAATATTCTTGCATGGAATTGCTTTGCCAGGAATTGACTTGCGTGGAATTCCCTTGATTAGAATTGCATGGAATTGCCTTGACTGAAATTGCCTTTCTTGCAATTGCCTGGAAATGCCTTGCCTAAAATTACCTTACATGGAATTGCCTGAAATTGCCTTGCCTGGAATTTCCTGGAATTTCATTGCCTGTAATTATAGGAATTGCCTTGCCTGGTATTGCCTTACCTGAAATTGTTTTGCCTGGAGTTGCCTTACCTGGAATTGTTTTGCCTGGAGTTGTTTTGCCTAAAATTGCCTTGACTAAAATTGCCTTGCCTAGACTTTCCTAGCCTGGAATTGCCTTGCCTGGAATTCCCTGGCCTGAAATTTCCTTACCTTCCCTGGAATTAACTGTTTTGAAATTGCCTTGCCTGAAATTGCCTTTTGTTGTTTCATTTTGCCTGGAATTGTCTTGAGTGGAATTGTCTTTGCTGGAAGTGCCTGGAATTGCCTTCCCTGGAATGTCCCTCTCTGGAATTTTCTGGAATTGCTTGTAATTGCCTTGTCTAGAATTGTGTTGCCTGGAATTGCTATTCCTGAAATTGCTTCGCCTGGAATTGTCTTCCCTGGAATTGCCGTTCCTTGAATTGACTTCCCTGGAATTGCCTGGTATTGACTTGCCTAGAATTACCTGGAATTCCCTTGCCTGGAATTGCCTTGCCTTTCCTGGAATAATTGCCTTACCTTGCCTTTCCTGGAATAATTGGCTTGCCTGGAATTTTCTGGAATTGCCTTGATTGGAATTATCTGGAGTTCCGTTGCCTGGAATAGCCAAAGTTTGCCTTGCCTGGAATTTCCAGGAATTGCCTTGCCTGAAATTGCATTGATTGAAATTGCCTGGAATTGCCTTGCTTGGAATTTCCTGGAATTGCCTTCCCTCAAATTTCCATGCCTGGAATTGCCTTGCCAAGAATTGCATTTAGTAAAGTAGCCTGGAATTACCTTGCCTGAAATTGCCTTGCCTAGAATTACCTAGAGTTGACTTGCCTGAAATTGCCTTGTCCGGAATTGTCTGGAGTTGCCTTGCCTGAAATTTCCTTGCCTACAATTGCCTGGAATGGCCTTGCCTGGAATGGCCTTGCCTGGAATGGCCTTGCCTGGAATTGCCTTGCCTAAAATTGCGTGTAATTGCCTTACTCTAAATTGCCTTGGCTAAAATTTCCTGAAATTGTTTTGCCTAAAATTGTCTTGCCAGAAATTGCCTTTCCTGGAATTGCCAGGAATTGCCTTCTCTGAATTTTCCTTTTCTGGAATTTCCTGGAATTGCCTTTTCTGGAATTCCTTGGAATTATCTTGCCTGGAATTCCCTTGCATGGAATTGCCTTGCCTGAAATTGCATTCTCAGGAATTGCCTCGCCTCGAATTGTGTGAAATTTCCTTGCCTGGTGTTGCCTTCCCTGGAATCGCCTGGAATTGCCTTGCCTGGAATTGTTTTGCCTGGAATTGCTTCAATGCACCTTGCCTAAAATAGTCTTCCCTGGATAAACATAAACATGAAATTATTTTGCTTACAATTGCCTGGAATTCCCTTGTCTGGAATTGCCTTGCCTGGAATTGCCTTGCCTGGAATTTCTTGACATTGCCTTGCTTGAAATTGCCTTGCCTTGATTTGCCTCAATTGTCTTACCTAAAATTGCCTTTCCAGGAATTTCTTTTAATGGACTTGCCTGGAATTGAATTGTCTGGAATTGGTTTCCTGGAATTACCTGGAATTTTCTTGCCTGGAATTGTCATGTCTGAAATTGCCTGAAATTTCCTTGCCTGGAATTGTCTTCCCTGGAATTGTCTTGCTTGAAATTTCCTGATATGGTGTTGGCAGGAATTGCCTTGCCTCGAACTGTTATGCCTGGAATTGCCTGGAGTTTTTTTTGCCTGGAATTTCCTTGTCTGGAATTGCCTGGAATTACCTTGCCTGGAATTTCCTTGGCTGGAATTGACTGGAATTGCCTTGGCTGGTGTTGCTTTACCTGGAGTTGCCAGAAATTTCCTTGCAAAAAATTGCCTTTCCTGGAATTGTCTGGGATTGTCTTGCCTTGAATTTTCTAGCTTGGAATTGCATGGAATTTTCTTGCCTAGGATTGTCTTGCCTGGAATTGCCTGTAATTTCCTTGCATACAATTTCCTGAAATTGTCTTTATGGGAATTGCCTTGCATGGAATTGCCTTTCCTGGAATTCCCTTGGATAGCCTTGCTTTGCCTGAAATTGCCTTGCCTGGAATTGCATGGCATGAAATTGCGTTGCCTGTTATTACCTTACCTGTACTTGCCTCGAATTGACTTGAATAAAATTTTCTTGCCTGGAATTGCCTGGAAATGCCTTGCCTAAAATTGCCTTTTCTGTAACTGCCTGGAATTGCCTTACCTTGAGTTGCCTTGCAAGAAATTTCATGGAATTGCCTTGTCTGGTATTGCCTTACCTGAAATTGCCTTGCATGGAATTTTTTGCCTGCAATTGCCTTGACTGAAACTGCCTTGCCTAGCCTTGCCTTGCCTTGAATTGCCTTCCCTGGAATTGCCTGGCCTGGAATTCAATTTTCTTGCCTTGCCTGGAATTGCCTGGCCTAAAATTGCCTTGCCTGGAATTGTCTTTTCTTGCCTTGCCCTGCTTGGAATTGTCTTGCCTGGAATTGCCTTACCTGGAACTGCCTGAAATTGCCTTGCCTGGAATTGCCTTGACTGTAATTGCCTTGCCTTGAATTGCCTTGACTGGAATTGCCTTTTCTAGAATTGCTTTGATTGTAACTGCCTTACCTGCAATTGAATTTCCTGGAATTGACTTGGCTGAAATTGCCTGGTATTTCTCTGCCTGGAATTGCCTTGCCTGGAATTTTCTTGTTTTGCCTTGTTTTGCTTTACCTGGAATTGCCTTGCCTTGCCATGCCTTGCCTTGCCTTCAATAATTGCCTTACCTTGCATTTCCTGGCATAATTGGCTTTCCTGGAATTGCCTTGATTGGAATTGCCTGGAATTGCCTTGCCTGGAATAGCAAGGAGTTTCCTTGCCTGTATTTACGTTGCCTGAAATTGCCTTGCATGGAATTGTCTCGATTGGAATTGCTTTGACTGAAATTGCCTTGCCTGGATTTGGTTGGAATTGCCTTGCCTTTATTTGCCTTTCCTGGAATTGCTTGTAATTGCCTTGCTGAAAATTGCCTTGCCTAAAATTTCTTGGCATTGTCTTGCCTGGAATTGCCTGAAATTGACTTGCCAGGAATTGCCTTTCCGGGAATTGCCTGGTATTGCCTTGCCTGGAATTACCATGTCTGAAATTGCCTGAAATTACCTTGTCTGGAATTTCGTTACCTGGAATTGCCTTGCGTAGCCTTGCCTTGCTGGAAATTTTATACCCTGGATTTGCCATGCTCGGAATTGCCTACAATTTCCTTGCCTGGTATTGCCTTACTTGGAATTGCCAGGCCTGAAATTGTTTTGCTTGGAATTGCCTTGACTGAAATTGTCATGCTTGGAATTGCCTTGACTGAAATGGCCATGCCTGGAATGGCTTTGTCTAGACTTGCCTTGCCTTAAATTGCCTTTCCTGGAATTCCCTGGCCTGGAATTGCCTGGCCTGAAATTACCTTGCCTGGAATTGTCTTTCTTTTCCTTGCCATGCCTGGAATTGTCTTGTCGATTATTACCTTGACTGTAATTGACTTGCCTTAAATTGTCTTGTCTGGAATTGCCTTTCCTGGAATTGCTTCGTTTGAAATTGCCTTGCCTAAAATTTTCTTTCTTGGAATTGACTTGCCTGAAATTGCCTGGTATTGCCTTGCTTAGAGTTGATGAATATTTTCTTGCCTGGAATTGTCTTGCCTTGTCTTGCCTTGCTTTGACTAAAATTGCCTTGCCTTGCCATGCCTTGTCTTGCCTGGAATAATTGCCTTTCCTTGTTTTTTTCTGGAATAATTGGCTTGCCTGGAATTTCCTGGAGTTGCCTTGATAGGAATTGCATGTAGTTCCCATGCCTGGAACAAACAGGAGTTGCCTTGCCTGGAAATCCCTTGCCAGGAATTGCCTAAAATTGCCTTGCCTGAAATTGTCTTGATTGGAATTGGCTGGAATTGTTTTGCCTGAAATTTCCTTGTCTGAATTTGCCCTGCCTGTAATTGCCTTACCTGGATTTGCCTTGCCTGAAATTGCTTGTAATTGCCTTGCTGAATATTGCCCTGCCTGGAATTTCTTGGAATTGCCTAGCCTGGAATTGCCTTGCCTGAAATTGCCTGAAATTGTTTTGCCTAATATTGCCTTTCCAGTAATTGCCTAGAATTGCTTTTTTGGAATTGCCTTACCTGGAATTGCCTGGCTTGTAATTCCCTGGAATTGCCTTGCCTGCAATTGTCTTGCTTGGAATTGCCTTGCCTGGAATTGTCTTTTCTTGTTTTGCCTTACCTGGAATTGTCTTGCCTGGAATCGCCTTGCCTAAAATTGCCTGTAATTGCCTTGACTGTAGTTGTTTTGCCTTGAGTTGCCTTGCATGGAATTTTCTTTCCTGGAATTGCTTCGCCTGGAATTGCCTTGCCTGAAATTGCCTTTCCTGGAATTAACTTGCCTGAAATTGTCTGGTATTGCCTTGCCTAGAGTTGCCTGGAATTGGCTTGCATTGCCTTGCTTTGCTTGGCCTGGAATTGCCTTGCCTCGTTATGCATTGCTTTGCCTTGAATAATTGCCCAAGCTAGTCTTTCCTGGAATAATTTGCTTGCCTGGAATTGCCTTAATTGTAATTGCGTGGAGTTGCCTTCCCTGGAATAGCCAGGAGTTGCCTTGTCTGGAATTGCCTAAAATTACCTTGCCTGAAATTGTCTTGATTAAAATTTCCTGAAATTGTTTTTCCTGGAATTGCCTTGCCTGGAATTGTCTAGCCTGGTTTTGGTTGGAATTGTCTTTACTGAAATTGCCTGAAATTGCTTGCCTGAATTTGCCTTGCCTGAAATTGCCTGGAGTTGCCTTTCCTGTATTAGCCTTGACTGAAATTGCTTGTAATTACCTTGCTGAGTATTGCCTTACCTGAAATTTCTTGTAATTGCATTGTCTGGAATTGCCTTGCCTGGAATTGCCTGGAATTGTTTTGCCTAATATTGCCTTGCCAGGAATTACCTTTCCTGGAATTGCCTGAAATTGCCCCTTTGGGAATTGCCTTGCATGGAATTGCTTCGCCAGGAATTGCCTTGCCTGGAAATTCCTTTCCTTGAATTGCATGGAATTCCCTTGCCTTGAATTACTGCGTTGCCTAAAATTGTTTGAAATTGTGTTGGCAGGAATTGCCTTGCCTGGAATTGCGTGGACATGACTTGCCTGGTGTCGCATTGTATGTAATCGTCTGGAATTGCCTTGCGTGAAATTTTCTTTTCTGGAATTACTTTGTTTGGAATTGCCTTGTATTGCTTTGCCTGCATTTACCTTGCCTGGAATTGAATTGAATTGCCTTGCCTGAAATTCTCTTGATTGGAATTTCCTAAATTTGCCTTGCCTAAAATTTCCTTTCTTGTAATTCCCTGGAGTTGTTTTACCTGCAATTGCCTTGCATGCATTTGCTTTGCCAGGAATTGCCTTGCCTGTTATTGCTTGAAATTGCCTTGTCTGGAATTGTCTTGCGTGTAATTGCCTGAAATTACCTTGCCTGGAATTGCCTTTTTTGGAATTGTTTCAAAATGCCTTGCCTAAAATAGACTTCCCTGGATAAGCATAAAATTTTTTTTCCTACAATTGCCTGGAATTCCCTTGCCTGGAAATGACTGGAATTCCCTTGCCTCGAGTTGTTTTGCTTGGAATTGCCTTTCTGGAATTGCCTTGCCTGGAATTTCTTGCCATTGCCTCGCCTGGAATGGTTTTGCCTTGAATTGCCTGGAATTGCCTTGCCAGCAATTTTTTTTTCTTGAATAGCTTGTAATTGCCTTGTCTGGAATTTCTTTCATGAAATTATTCGAAGTTTTCTTGCCTGGAATTGCCATGTCTGAAATTGCCTGAAATTCTATTGCCTGGAATTGTCTCGTCTGGAATTGTCTTGCCTAAAATTGCCTGAAATTGCGTTGGCAGAAATTGCCATGCCTGAAATTTTGTGGAATTGCCTCGCATCAAACTGCCTTGCCTGGAATTGCCTGGAGTTTTTCTGCCTGGAATTGCCTTGCCGGGAATTTCATGGAACTGTCTTGCCTGGAATTGCCTTGCCTGGAATTGCCTTGGCTGGAATTGACTGGAATTGCCTTGACTGGTATTGCCTTGCCTGGAGTTGCCTGGAATTGCCTTGCCTGGAATTTCCTAAAATTTCCTTGCTGGGAATTGCCTTGCATGAAAGTGTCTTCACTGGAATTCCCTTGGCTACCCTTGCCTTGCCTGGAATTGCCATAACTGGAATTGTGGGGCCTGAAATTGCCTTTCCTGGAATGCCTGAAATTGCCTTACAGAGAATAGATTTGCTTGAATTTTCTTGCAATTGCCTTACCTGGAATTGCCTTGCTTTGAGTTTCCTGGAATTGCCTTTCCTAAAATTGTCTTGCCTGGGTTTGCCTGGAATTGCCTTGCCTAAAATAGCCTCGAATTACCTTGCCTGGTTTTGCCTTTCTGGAGTTGCTTGAAATTGTCTTGCCTGGAACTGCCTTGGCTGGTATTGCCCTTACCTGGAATTGCCTTGCCTGGAATTACCTGGAGTTGCCTTGTTTGTAATTGCATTGCTAGAAATTGCCTCGTCTAAAATTGTTTTGCCTGGAATTGCCTGGAATCCCCTTGGCTGAAATTGCCTTCCCTGGAATTTCCTAAAATTGCCTTGCCTGAGATTGAATGGAATTGCCTTGAGTGAAATTTCTTTCCCTGGATTTGCCTTGCCTAGAATTGCCTTGCCTAAATTTGCCTTTAATTCTCTTGCCTGGAATTGCTTTTCACAAAATTGCCTGGAATTAGCTTGCATGGAATGGCCTAAAATTTTCTTGTCTGGAATTGCCTTGCTAGAAATTGCCTGGAATTGCTTTGCCGAAAATTGGCTTGCCTGGAATTGCCCTGCCTGAAATTGCTTTGACTGGAATTGCCCTGCTTAGCCTTGTCTTGCCTGGAATTGCCTGGTCTGGAATTGCCCTGCCTTGCCATGACTTGCCCGGAATTGTGTGAAATTGCATTGGCAGAATTGCCTTGTTTGGAATTGCATGGAATTGCCTTCCCTGATGTTGCCCTGCCTTGAATCTGCTGGAATTATCTTGCGTGGAATTTCCTTGGCTGGAATTGCCTTGCCTGGAATTTCCTGGAGTTTCCTTGCCTGGAATAGCTTTGCCTTGAATTGCCTGGATGTGTTGACTAAAATTGCCTTGCCTGGAACTGTCTGGAATTTCCTTGCCTAAAATTGTCTTCCCTGGATCAGCATGGAATTTTTTTGCGTACAATTGCCTGGAAATCTTTTGCCTGGAATTGACTGAAATTGCCCTGACTAGAATGCCTAAAATGCCTGGAATTGCTTTGCCTGGAATTGCTTTGCCTGGAATTGTCTTGCCTGGAATTGCCTGGAATTGCCTTGCCTTGAGTTGCTTGGAATTGCCTTGCCTAAAATTTCCTTGCCAGGAATGACATGGAATTGCCTTGCCTGGAATTGCCCAGTATTGCCTTGCCTAAAATAAAATTGCCTGGAATTGCCTGGAATTGTTTTGCCTGTAATTGTTTTTTCTGAAATTTCCTTGAATTTCTTTGCCTGAAGTTTTTTTGCCTGACATTGCCTGGAATTGCCGTGCCAGGTATTGCCTTGCCTAGAATTGCCTGAAATTCTCTTGCCTATAATTGCGTTGCCTGGAATTTTCTTTACTGGAATTGCCTTTCCTTGCCCGAAATTCTTTTGCCTGGAATTGCCTGGCCTGAAATTGTTTTGCCTTGGCTTGTATTGCCTGAAATTGCCTTGCATTGCCTTGCCTTGCTTTGCTTTGCCTGGAATTCCATTTACCTTCCTTTGTCTTGCCTAGAATAATTGCCTTATTTTGCCTGGAATAATTGCCTTGCCTGAAATTGCCTTGATTGAAATTTCCTGAAATTTTTTTACCTGGAATTTTCTTGCCTGGAATTGTTTTACCTAAAATGGCCTAAAATTTCATGGGCAGGAATTGCCTTGCCTGGTATTGCATGGAATTGCCTTTTCTAAAATTGCCTTACCTGGAACTGCCTGTGGTGTTTTTGCCTGGAAATGTGTTGCCTGGAATTACCTAAAATTGCCTTGCCTGGAATTGCATGGAAATTCCTTGCCTGGTATTGCCTTCCCTGTAATTGCCTAGAAAGGCCTTGCCTGTAATTGTCTTGCCTGGATTTGACTGAAATTACCTTCCGTGGAATTGCCTTTCCTGGAATAGCCTAGTATTGCCTTGCGTAAAATTTCCTTGCCTTGAATTGCCTTGTATTGTCTTGCCTTCAGTTGCCTGGAATTGCCTTGCCTTGAATTCCCCTGCATGGAATTGCCTTTTCTTGCCTTGCCTTGCCTGAAATTGCCTTGCCTGTAATTCCCTTGCCTGGAATAGCCTAGAACTGCATTGCCTGAAATTGCCTTGCCTGGAATTGCCTGAAATTGCCTTGAGTGTAAGTGCCTTTCCTTGAAGTTCCATGCCTAAAATTGCCTTGCCAGGAGTTGCCTATTCTAAAAATGCATTGAATTGCCTTCTCTGGAATTGCCTTTTTTAGAATTGGCTGGCATTGCCTTGCCAGGAATTGTCATGTCTGGAGTTGCCCGGAATTCCCTTGGCTGGAATTGCCTTGCCTAGAACTGCCCTGCCTGGAATTGCCTGAAATTCCGTTGGCAGAAATGGCCTTGCCTGCAATTGCGTGGAATTGCCTCGCCTGAAATTGTCTTCCCTGGAATTGCCTGAAGTTTTTATGCCTTGATATGCCTTGTCTGGTATTGCCTGGAATTGCCTTGTCTGGAATTGCCTGAAGTTTTTTTGCCTTGATATGCCTTGCCTGGAATTGCCTTGCCTGGAATTGACTGAAATTGCCTTTTTTTGAGTTGCCTCGCCTGGAGTTCACTGGAATTGCCTTGCCTGGAATTGACTAAAATTGTCTTGCCTCGAATTGTCTTGCCAGGAATTGCCTGGAATTGCCTTCTCTGGAATTAACTTGCCTGAAATTGCCTGTGTATGTGTTGCATGGAATTGCACTGTCTGGAATTGCCTGGATTTTCCTTGCCAGGAACTGCCTTGCCTGGAATTGCCTGAAATTGCCTCCCTGTAATTGCCTTGCCTGTAATTGCCTTGATTTGCCTTGCCTGGTATTGCCTTGCGAGGAATTGCCTGGAAGTGCCTTGCATAGAATTTTTCTTGGTGAATTGCCTTGCCTTCAATTGCTTGGCTGGCAATTGCCTGAAATTCCCTTGCCAGAAATTGCCTGGAATTGCCTTGTCTGAAATTTACTTGCCAGCAATTTCATGGAATAACCTTGTCTGGCGTTGCCTTTCCTTGCCTTGGCTTGCCTGAAATTACCTAGCTTGGAATTCCCTTGACTGGAATTGAGTAAAGTTGCATTGCCTGAAATTGCCTTGCCTGCAATTACCTGGAATTGCCTTTCATGAAATTTTCTTAAATTGCCTTGCCTGGAATTGCCTTGCCTGGATTTCCCTTGATTGGAATTTCCTTGAATGAAATTTCCTTGCCTGAAATTGCATTTTCTGGAATTGCCTTGCCTTATTTTGTCTTACCTGGAATTGCCTGGCTTGGAATTGCCTTTCCTGGAGTTTTCTTTTCTTGCCTTCTCTTGCCTGAGATTTCCTTGCCTGCAATTGACTGCAATTTCCTTGATTGTAATTGCATTTCCTTGAATTGCCTGGCCTGGAAGTGCTTTGTCTGGCATTGTCTTGCCTAGAAATGCCTTCTTTGGAATTGCCTTATGTGGAATTGACTTACCTGAAATTGCCTGGCATTGCCTTGCCCAAAATTGCCTTTTTTTGCCTTGCCTTGCCTCAAATTGCCTGGCCAGAAATTGCCTTGCCTGGAATTGCCTTGCCTGGAGTTTCCCGGAATTGCCTTGCCTGGAATTGCCAGGAAATACCTAGGCTGGAAATGCCTTGCTAGGAAATGCCTGAAATTGCCTTGCCTAAAATTGCATTGTTAAAATTGCCCATGAATTTTCTTGACTGGAATTGGCTGGTTTGGAATTGCCTGGAATTGC
The DNA here is from genome assembly GCF_049354715.1 of Callithrix jacchus. Classification (NCBI taxonomy): domain Eukaryota; kingdom Metazoa; phylum Chordata; class Mammalia; order Primates; family Cebidae; genus Callithrix; species Callithrix jacchus. The sequence continues at coordinate 36,733,463 of NC_133511.1, read as the reverse complement.
CTTGCCTGAAATTACATTGCCTGGAATTGCCTAAAATTGCCTTTCCTAAACTTGCCTTGCCTGGATTAGCTTGGAATTGCCATGCCAAAAATTTCCCTGCCTGGAATTGTCTGGAATTGCTTTGCATGGAATTGCATTGAATGATATGACCTGGAGTTGCCTTGCCTGGAATTGCGTGAAATTGCTTCGCCTAAAATTGCCTAGATTAAAATTGCGTAGAGTTGAATTTGCTGGAATAGCCTGAAATTTCCTAGCCTAGAAATGCCTTGAATTGCCATGCCTTTAATTGCCTTGCCTGGAATTGCCTTGACGGGAAGTGCCTTGAATTGCCTTGCCTGGAATTGCCCAGCCTGAAATTCTCTTACCTGAAATGGCCTTGCCCAGAATTGACTAGAAGTGTTTTGCCTGGAGTTTCTTTTCCTGGAAGTGCCTGGAATGTTTTGCCTGAAATTGCCTTGCCGGGAATTGAGTAAAATTGCCTTGCCTGGATTTGCCTTGCCTGGAATTTTTTGGAATTGCCTTCCCTTGAATTTCCTTGCATGGAATTACCTGGAATTGAATTGCCTAAAATTGCCTTGCCAGGAATTTTCTTTCTTTAAGTTCCCTGGAATTGCCTTGTCTGGAAATGCCCTTTGTGGAATTTCCTGAAATTGCCTTTCCTAAAATTTCCATGTCTAAAATTTTCTGAAATTTCTTTGCCTTGAATTGCCTTGCCTGGAATTGCTTTGCCTGGAATTGCCTGAAGTTGTGTTGGCAGGAATTGCCTTGCGTATAATTGCGTGGAATTTTTTTCTCTGGTATTGCCTTGCCTGGAATTTCCTGTAATTAAATTGCCTGGAATTGTCTTGCATTAAATTGCGTGTAACAGCCTTGCCTATGATTGCCTTGCCTGGAATGTTCTGAAATTGCCTTGGCTGATGTTTACTTGACTGGAATTGCCTGAAATTGCCTTGCCTGGAATTGCCTCGAATTGCCTTCTCTGGAATTGCCTTGCGTAAAATTGTCTGAAATTGCCTTGCCTGAAATTGAATGGAAATGCCCTGCCTGAGTTGCCTTGCCTGGCATTGCGTGAAATTGCCCTTCTCCAATAGCCTTGGCTGGAATTTCTTGGAAGTGCCTTTTTTGAAATTGTCTGGAAATGCCTTGCCTGGAATTGCCTTGTGTGAAACGGGCTGGAATTTCCTTGTCTGAAACGGGCTGATATTGCCTTGCTAGAAATTGTCTTGCCTGGAATTGCCTTGCCTGGAGTTGCCTTTCCTAAAATTGTCTAAAATTGCCTTGCCTGGAATTGCCTGGAATTGCCTTGCCATAAATTGCCTTGCTGGGAATTGCCTGGAATTTCTTTTCCTAAATTTGCCTTACCTGGAATTGCCTGGAATTGTCTTGCCTTGAATTTCCTTTCCAGAAAATGCCTGGAATCTCTTAGCCTGGAATTGACCAGCCTGGAATTGTCTTCCCTGAAATTTCCTTGCTGGGAATTACCTGAAAACACCTTGCCTTCGATTGCCTTGCCTGGAATTGCCTGAGATTGCCTTGCCTGTAATCGCCTGGAATTTTCTTTCTTAAAATTTCCTTGCCTGAAATTGCCTTGCCTGAAATTGCCTTGCCTGGAATAGCCTGGAATTGCCTTCTGTGGAATTTTCTTCCTTGAATTGCCGTCTCTAAAATTGCGTTTCCTGGAATTGAATGGAATTGTTTTGTCTTAAATTGCCTTGCCTGGAACTGACTTGTGTTGCCATTACTTGAATTGAATTGCCTGAAATTGCCTTGCCTGAAATTCCCTTGAGGGGAAGTGCCTGGAATCGCCTTGCCTGGAATTGACTGGAATTGCCTTGCCTGGAATTGCCTTGCCTGAAATTGCCTTACCTGGAATTGCCTTGCCTGGAATTGACTAATTGCCTTGCCTAGAATTGACTTGCCTGGAATTGCCTTCCTGGAATTAATTCGCCTGGAATTGCCTTGCCCGGAATTGCCTGGAATTCCCTTGCCTGAAATTGCCTGGAATTGCCTTACCCAAAATTGATTTGATTTGATTTGTCTGAAATATTTTGCCTAAAATTGCCTTTCTTGGGATTGTCTGGAATGGCCTTGCCTGGAATTTCCTAGCCTGGATTTTCTTGGAATTGCTATGCCAGAAATTTTCTTGCCTGAAATTGAGTAGAATTGCCTTTCCAGGAATTGCCTAGCGTGGAATGAGCTTGGGTTGCCTTGCCTGAAATTGCCATGCCTAGAATTGCATGGAATTGCCTCGCCTAAAATTGCCTGGCCTGAAATTGTCTGGAACTGCATTATCAGAAATTGTTTTACCTACATTTGCCTTGCCTAAAATTTTCTTTTTTGGAATTGTTTTGCCTAAAATTGCCTTGCCTTGAATTTCCTGGAATTGCCTTGCCTGGAATTACCTTGCCTTTAATTGCCTGAAATTGCATTGCCTAAAATTGTTTTGCATAAAATTGCCTGGAATTGCCTTGTCTAAGATTGCCTTGCTCGGAATTGCCTGGAATTGCCTCACCTGGAATTGCCTTGCCTGGAATTGCCTTGGGTTTCCTTGCCTGAAATTGCCTTACCTGGAATTCCCTCGCCTAAATCTGCCTTGCCTGAAATTACTTGGAATTGTGTTGCCTCAAATTTTTTCTTTCTGGAATTGCCTTGCTTGAAATTTTGTTTCCTGGAATTACCTGGAATTGCCTTGCCTAGAATTGCCTTTCAGAAATTGCCTGGAATTGCCTTGCCTGGATTTTCCTTAAATGGAATTGCATGGAATTGCCTTGTGTTAAATTTTTTTACGTAAAATTGTTTGGAATTTAATAGCCTTAAATTGACTTGCCTGGCATTGTCTTGCCTGGAATTGCCTGGAATTGACATCAATGGGAATGCCTAGCCTGGAATTGCCTTGAATAGACATGATTTTAATTGCCTTGCCTGGAAATGCCTGGAATTGCCTTGCCTGGAATTGACTGAAATTGCCTTGGCTGGAATTGCCTTGCCTGGAATCATTTGGAATTACATTCTGTGGAATTTTCTAGCCTGGATTTGCCTTGCCTGAAATTGCCTTGCCTGGAGTATCCTGGAGTTTTATTTCCTGAAATTGCCTTGTCTTGAATTGACTGAAATTTCCATGCCTGGAATTGCCTTACCTGGAATTGAATGAAATTGTCTTGCCTTGAATTGTCAAGTCTGGAATTGTTTTTAATTGCCTTGCCATGAATTGCCTCGCCTGGAATTGCCTGGAATTTTCTTGCCTGAAATTTCCTTGATGGGACGTGCCTAGAATTGACTTGAATGGAATTGGATGGAATTTCTTTGCCTGGAATTGCCTTGATGGTAAGTGGATCCAATTGCCTTACCTGGAATTTCCTCACCTGGAATTGACTGGAATTGCCTATAATTGCCTTGCCTTAAATTGCCTTACTTGAAATTGCCTTTCCTGGAATTGCCTCGTCTGGGATTGCCTTGCCTGGAATTGCCTTTCCTAGAATTGCCTTGACTGGAATTTCCTTGCTGGGAATTCCCTGAAATTTTGTTGCCTGAATTTGTTTTTCCTGAAATTGCCTGGAATTGCCCTGCCTGAAATTTTCTTGCCTGGAATTGCCTGAAATTGGTAGCCTGAAATTGCCTTGTCTGTAATTGCCTGTAATTGCTTTGCTAGATATTGTCTTGCCTGGAATTTCTTGGAATTTCCTTGCCTGAAATTGCCTTGTCTGGAATTGTCTGAAATTGTCGTTCCAGGAATTACCTTGCTCGGAATTGCCTGAAATTGCCTTGCCTGGAATTGCCTTAACTGAAATGTCTTTGCTTGGCGTTGCCTTAACTGAAATTTGCCTTACCTGCAATTGCCTGGCCTGATATTGTTTTGCCTGGAATTGCCTTGTTTGGCATTGCCTCTAATTGCTTGCGTGGAATTGCTTTTCCTGGAATTAGATGAAATTGCCTTGCCTGGAATTGCCTTGCCTGGAACTGTTTTACCTGAAATTGCCTTGCATGGAATTGAGTGTAATTGCCTTTCATGGAATTGGATGGAATTGCCTTGCCTGGTATTGCCTTACCTGGAATTCTCTTGCATGGAGTTGCTTTGCCTAGAATTGCCTTGACTGGAATTGCCTTTCCTTGATATGTCTTGCCTGGAATTGTCTTGCCTTTAACTGCCTTGCCTGGAAATGCCTGAAATTGCCTTGCCTTGAATTGCCTTGCCTGAAATTGCCTATAATTTTCTGTAATTGCCTTGATGGTAATTGCCTTGTTTTGAATTGCCTTGCCTGGAATTGCCATTGCTGGAATTGCTTCGCCTGAAATTGCCTTGCCTGCTATTGCCTTTCCTGGAATTGATTTTTTGGAATTGCCTTGTATTGCCTTGCATAAAATAACCTTGGAATTGCTTTGCCTGGAATTGCCTTGCCTTGCCTTGTCTTGCCTTGCTTTGCCTGAAATTTTCTTACATTGCCTTGCTTTGTCTTGCCTTGAATAATTGCCTACCCTTGCCCTGCATGGAATCATTGGTTTGCCTGAAATTTCCTGTAATTGCCTTGATTGGAATTGCCTGAAATTGCCCTGCCTGGAATTGCCTGGAATTTTCGTGCCTAGAATTGCCTTGATTAAAATTTGCTGGAAATATTTTGCCTGTAATTACCTTGCCTGGAATTGCCTGGAATTTCCTTGCCTGGAATTTCCTTGTCTGGAATTGCTTAAAATTGCCTTGCCAAAAATTGCAATAACTGGAACTGCCTGGCATTGCCTTGCCTGAAATTGCCTTTTTGGGAATGACCTGGAGTTGCCTTCCCTGAAATTGTCTTGACTGGAATTTCCTAGAATTTCCTAGCCTGGAATTGCATTGCCTGGAATTGCCAGGAATTTCTTTGCCTGGATTTGCCTTGCTGGGAATTGTCTGAAATTGTTTTGCCTGGAATTCCCTTGCCTGGAATTACCTGGAATTGCCTAGCCTAGAACTGCCTTGCCTGAAATTGCCTTACCTGGAATTCCCTGTATTTGCCTTGCCTATAACTTCTTGGAATTTCCTTGCCTGGAATTTCCTTGCCTAAAATTGCCTTCCCAGCAATTGCCTTTTCTGGTTTTGCCTGGAATTGCCTTGTCTGGAATTGCTTTTTTTGGAATTGCCTGGAATTGCCTTGACTGAAATTGCCATGTCTGAAATTGCCTGGAATTACCTTGCCTGGAATTGCATTGCCTGGATTTGCTCTGCCTAAAAATGCCTGAAATTGCGTCGGCCAAAATTGCCTTGCCTGGAATTGCGTGAAATTTTTTGCCTTGTGTTGACCTGCTGGAATCGCCTAGAATATCCTTGAGTGGAATTTTTTTGTTTGTAATTGCCTTGCCTGGAATTGCCATGCCTGGAATTCTCTGGAGTTGCCTTTCCTGGAATTTCTGTGCATGGAATTGCCTAAAATTGCATCGACTAATATTGCCTTGCCTGTAATTGTCTTTCCTGGATTAGCATAAAGTTTATTTGCCTACGATTGCCTGGAATTCCCTTGCCTGGAATTGCCTGAAATTGCCTTGTCAGAACTGCCTTGCCTGGAATTGCCTTTTCTGGAATTGCCTGAAATTGCTTTCCTGGAGTTGCCCAAAATTGCCTTGCCTGATGTTGGCATGTCTGGAATTGCCTGTAATTTCCTTGCCTGTAATTGTCTTGCCTGGAATTGCCTGAAATATTGTTGGCAAAAATTGCCTTACCTGGAATTGCCTGGAATTGTCCTGCCAACCATTGCCTTGCCTGAAATTGCCTGGAATTGCATTGCCTGGAATTGCCTTGCGTGGAATTACCTTGCCTGGAACTTTCTTTACTGGAATAGCCTTGTCTGAAATTGCCTTGCCTGGAATTGCCTCAAATTGCCTTGCTTGGGGTTGCCTTGCCTGGAATTGTCTTTTCTGGAACTGCTTCTTCTGAAATTGCCTTGCCTGGAATTGTTTTGCTTGGAATTGCCTTAAATTGCTTTCCCTTGCCTAGAATAATTGTCTTACCTTGCCTTTCCTGAAATAATTGCCTTGCCTGGAATTGCATTGCCTTGAATTGTCTTGCCTGAAATTGCCTTGCCTTGCCCTGTCTTGCCTTGCCTTGCCTTGCCTAGCCTGGAATTCCGTTGAGTTGCCTTTCTTGGAATTGCCTTGCCTTACCTTGGCTTGCCTGTAATTGCCTTGAGTGGCCTTTCTCTGCCTTTCTTGGATTTACCTTCCCTGTAATTTCCTTGCCTCGCCTTACCTGTAATTGCCTTGCCTGTAATTGCCTTGCCTTTCCTTGTCTTACCTAATATTGCCTTTTCTGAAATTGCCTAGCCTGAAATTGCCTTGCCTTGACTTGCCTTGACTTGCCTTAACTTGCCTTGCCTAAATTTGCCTTGTTTTGCCTTGTCTTGCCTTTCCTTTCCTAGAATTGCCTTTCCTAGATTTGCTTTACCTGGAATTTCCTTGCCTTGCCTTATTTGGAATTGCCTTACCTGAAATTGCTTTGTCTTGCCTTGCCTTGCCTGGAATTTCCTTGCCTTGCCTTGCCTGGAATTGATTTTTCCAAAATTCCCTTGCATTCCCTTGCCTTTTTTTGCATCGGATTGGCTTGCCTGGAATTGCCTTTCCTGAATTTGACTAATTTGGACTTTCCTCTCCTTTCCTTTTGTTTCCTTTCCTTTCCTTTCCTTTCCTTTCCTTTCCTTTCCTTTCCTTTCCTTTCCTTTCCTTTCCTTTTCTTTCCTTTCCTTCTTTTTCCTTTCCTTGCCACGACTTGCCTTGCCTTGCCTAAAATTGTCTTGCCTGAAATTGCCTTGCCTTTCCTTGCCTTGCCTTTTTCTGCCTTGCCTTTTTCTGCCTTGCCTGTGTTTTGTTACCTTGCCTGGCATTTTCTTCCATTGCCTTGCGTTGCCTAGCCTGTAATTGCCCTGCCTGGAATGGCCTTGGCTTGCCTTGCCCAGAATTTCCCTGCCTGGATTTGCCCTGCCTTGTTTCACCTTGCCTGAAATTGCCCTGCTTGGAATTGCACTGCCTTGTCTTGCCTTGCCTTGAATTGCCTTGCCTTACCTTGTGTGAAATTGAATTTCACGGAATTGTCTTGCATTGCCTTGCCTTTCCTTGCATGGAATTGCCTTGCCCTGGATTGTCTTGCCTGGAATTGCCTTACCTTCTCTTGCCTGGAATTGCCTAGCCTTGAATTACTTTGCCTTGCCTTGCCTGAAATTGCCTTGACTGGAATTACATTGCTTTCATTGCCTTTCCTGGCCTGGAATGGTCTTGCCTGGAATTGCCCTGCCTTTCATCTTCTGGAATTGCCTTGACTAAAAATGCCTTGTCTTGCCTTGTTTCAGTGACCTTTCCTTGCCTGAAATTGCCTTGCCTCGAATTTCCTTGTTTTGCCTTGCCTTGCCTTGCCTGAAATTTCCTTGCCTTGCCTTATCTGGAACTGTGTTGGCTGGAATTGCCTTGCCTTGCCTTATCTAGAATTTTCTTGCTTGAATTTGCCTTTTCTGCAATTGCCTTGTCTGGAATTGCCTTGCCTTGTTTTGCCCTGCCTTGCCTGCAATTGCATTGCCTGGAATTTCCTGGCCATTACTTATATTCTTCTGCCGTGCTTGGAATTGCCTTGCCTGCAATTGCATCGCCTGGTTTTGCTTTGCCTTGCCTTGCCTTTCCTTGCCTAAAATTGCCTTGCCTGAAATTGCATTGCCTGAAATTCTCTTGCTTTTCCTTACCTTGCCTTTTTTATTGCCTTGCCTGAAATTTTTTTGCTTGCCTAGGCTGGAATTGCCCTGCCTGGAATGGCCTTGCTTTGCCTTGCCCCAAATTTTCCTGCCTGGATTTGCCCTGCCTTGTTTTGCCTTGCCTGAAATTTCCCTGCCTGGAATTGCACTGCCTTGCCTTGACTTGCCTAATCTGCCTTGCCTGGAATTCACTTTCCTGGAACTGCTTTGCATTGCCTTACCTTTCCTTGCATGGGATCATTTTGACTGGAATTGTCTTGCTTTGAACTGCCTTGTCTTGCCTTGCGTTGCCTTGCATTGCCTGGATTTGCCTTGCCTGGAATTGCATTGCCTGAAATTGCCTTTCCTTTCCTTCCCTTGTTTCTTTTGCCTTGCCTGGAACTTCCTTGCCTTGCCTGGAATTGTCTTGCATAGCCTGGCATTGCCTAACCTGGAATTGCCTTGCCTGGAAAGTTTTTGCCTTGACTTGCTTGCCTTGACTGGAATTGCCTTGCCTAGAATTGCCTTGCTTTGCCTTACCCAGAATTTCCCACCCTGGATTTGCCCTGCCTTGTTTTGCCTTGCCTGAAATTGCCCTGCTGGGCATTGCACTGCCTTGCCTTGTCTTGCCTAGAATTGCCTTGTCTTGCCTTGCCTCGAATTGACTTTCCCAAAATTCCCTTGCATTGCCTTGCCTGTCCTTGCTTCGGGTTGCCTTGCCTAGAATTGTTCTGCCTGGAATTACCTTGCCTTGCCTTGCCTTGCCCTGCCTTGCCTGCAATTGCCTTGCCTGAAATTGCCTGGCCATGCCTTGACTTCCCCTGCCGTTCTTGGAATTGCCTTTCCTTGCCTTCCCCGGAATTGCCTTGCCTCGAATTGCCTTTTCTTACCATGTCTTGCCTGGAATTGTTTTGTCTTGCCTTGCCTTGCCTTGCCTGGAATTGCCTTTCTTGCAGTCGCCTTTTCTTGAGTTACCTTTCTTTGCCTTGCCTTGCTTTGCCTTCCCTTGCCTTACCTTGCCTAGGCTGGAATTGCCTTGAGTTGCCTTTCCTTGACTTTCCTGGAATTGCCTTGTCTTATCGTGCCTTGCCTGGAATTGCCTAGAGTTGCCTTTCCCTGTCTTGCCTGGATTTGCCTTCCCTGGAATTGCCGCTCCTGGAATAGCCTTGTATTGCCTTGCTTTACCTGGAATTGCCTTTCATGCAATTGTCTATCGTAAAATTGCCTTTCCTGCAATTGCCTTTCTTTTAGTTTTCTTCCTTTGCCTTGTCTTGCTTTGGCTTCCCTTGCTTTTCCCTGCCTTGCATTTTCTTCCCTTGCTTGAAACAGTCCTGCCTAGAATTGCATTGCCTTGTCTTTTCTGTAATTGTCCTGACTTTTGTTGCCTTGCCTAAAATTGCCCTGCCTGGAATTGCCCTGCCTTGCCTTACCTTACCTTAGATTTGGCTGGAAAAATGCGGTTTTTGCTTCTTCACAGAAACAATTTACAAACTGCTGCAAACACATATCAGTTTAACACTTTAAGTTGAATGCACACATTGAAGACTGTTCTGTTAGGTAGCTCCGTTTTCTTTCTAAAACCAGATATTTCTCAATACAGCATGTACTCCCATTCACTCAAGAATATCCAAATGAATCTCCCAGAAGAAACGCGTTTTTAACTCGCTGAGTCTAAACACCGCTTCAACTATTTTAGCTGATCGAACTTACAGAAGAGCAGTCTGAAGGATACGTTTGTTTGGTGTTTTAGAGGGAGATTTACAGCGATTTCTTAAATGCTTGGATTTGGCTGAAAACATTCGTTTTCTGCTTCCTCACAGAAAAGGTTTAAAAACTACTGCAAACACACAGCAGTTTAACTCTGTAAATTGAATGGACACATTTAAGACCATTCTGTTAGGTAGCATCATTTTGGTTTTAGAAACAGATATTTCTCAATACAGCGTTTAATCCCATTCACTCTTGAATATCAAAACGCAGCACCTTGAAGAAACGTGCTTCTAACTTTCTGAATCTAAACACAGATTCAACTCATTTAGTTGAACAAACCCACAGCAGAGTAATTTTAAAGATTTGTTTCTTTTGTGTGTAAGGCGGAGATTTACAGCTACTACTCAAATGCTTAGATTTGGCTGGAAAAATCTGTTTTCTGCTTCTTCACAGAAAGTGTTTACAAACGACTGCAAACTCCCATCAGTTTACGTCTGTAAGTTAAATGCACACATGAAGACCGTTCTGTTAGGTAGCTCCGTTTCATTTTTAGAACGGATATTTCTCAATACACCATGTACTCCCATTTACACGGGAATATCCAAACGGAGCTCCCAGAAGAAATGTGTTTCTAACTACCTGAGTCTAAACTCGGCTTAATCTTTCTTAGTTGATCAAACCAACAGAAAAGCATTTTGAAGGATACGTTTGTTGTGTGTTTTAGATGGAGATTTACAGCTGTATTTTAAATGCTCGATTTGGCTGGAAAAATCACAGAAAGGGTTTACAAACTACTGGAAACACACATCAGTTTAACTTTGTAAGTTGAATGCACACATTGAAGACCATTCTGTTAGGTAGGTTTGTTTTCTTTTAAGAACCAGATATTTCTCAATACAGCATCTACTCCCATTAACTCGGGAATATCCAAACGCAGGTCCCAAAAGAAACGTGTTTCTAACTCGCTGAGTCTAAACACCGCTTCAACTTTCTTAGTTGATACAACCAACAAAATAGGAGTTTGAAGGATACGTTTGTTTTGTGTTTTAGACGGAGATTTACAGCTATTTCTTAAGTGCTTGGATTTGGCTGAAAAAATCTGTTTTCTGCTTGTTCACAGAAAGGGTTAACAAACTACTGCAAACACACATCAGTTTAATTCTGTAAGTTGAATGCGCACATTGAAGACCATTCTGTTAGGTAGCTCCGTTTTGGTTTTAGAAGCAGATATTTCTCAATACAGCGTGTACTCTCATTCACTCGGGAATATCCAAACGCAGCTCCCTGAAGAAATGCGTTTCTTACTCATTGAGTCTAAACACTGCTTCAACTTTCTTAGCCGATTGAACCCACAGAAGGGTAGTTTGAAAAAAGTTTGTTTTTTGTTTTAGATGGAGATTTACAACTGTTTCTTAAATGCCTCGACTTAATTGGAAATACCCATTTTTTGCTTCTTCACAGAAAGTTTTAACAAGCTACTGAAAAAACACATCTGTTTAACTCAATAATTTGAATGCACACATTGAAGACATTTCTGTTAGATAGCTCTGTATTGGTTTTAGAAGCAGATATTTCTAAATACAGCTTTTAATCCCATTCACTCTGGAATATTAAAACTCAGCTGCTAGAAGAAACCTGTTTCTAACTCTCTGAATCTAAACAAAGATTCAACTCATTTAGTTTTAGGAACACACAGCAAAGCAGTTTGAAACATACTTTTGTTTTGTGTTTTAGGCGGAGAATTACAGCTATTTCCTAAATGCTTGAATTTAGCTGAAAAAATCCGTTTTCTGTTTCTTCACAAAAAGTGTTTACAACTACTGCAAACGCAAATAAGTTTAACTCTGTAAGTTGAATGCACACATTGAAGACCGTTTTGTTAGGTAGCTCGGTTTCTTTTAAAACCAGATATTTCTCAATACAGCATGTACTCCCATTCACTCGGGAATATCCAAAAGCAGCTCCCAGGAGAAACGCATTTCTAACAGGCTGAGACTAAACACCTCTTCCACTCTCTTAGTTGATTGAACCGAGAGAAGAGCAGTTTGAAGGGTACGTTTGTTTTGTGTTTTAGAAGGAGATTTATTGCTGTATCAAATGCTTGGTTTTGGCTATCAATATCCTTTTTTTGCTTCTTCACAGAAAGGGGTTACAAACTACTGAAAACACACATCAGTTTAGCTCTGTAAGTTGAATGCACACATTGAAGACCATTCTGTTAGGTAAATCCGTTTTGGTTTAAGAAGCAGTTATTTCTCAATACAGCATTTACTCCCATTCACTCGGGAATATCAAAACGCAGCTCCTAGAAGAAACGTGCTTCTTACTCTCTGAATCTAAACACAGATTCAACTCAATTAGTTGAATGAACACACAGCAGAGCAGTTTGAAAGATGAGATTGTTTTGTGTTTTAGGCGGAAATATACAGCTATTTCTTAAATGCTTGGATTTGGCTGGAAATATTCATTTTCTGCTTCTTCACAGAAAGGTTTTACAAATTACTGCAAACACACATCAGTTTAACAGTGTAAGTTGAATGCACACATTGAAGACCATTCTGTTAGGTTCCTCCGTGTTTTTTTAGAACCAGATATTTCTCAATAGAACATGTACTCCCATTCACTCAGGAATATCAAAACGCAGCTCCCAGAAAAAATGCGTTTCTAACTCGCTGAGTCTAAACAACGCGTCAAGGTTCTTAGCGGATCTAACTCAGAAAAGAGCAGTTTAAAGGGTACATTTGTTTTGTGTTTTAGACGGAGATTTACAGCTATATCTTAAATTCTTGGATTTGGCTGGAAATATCCGTTTTCTGCTTCTTCACAGAAAGCATTTACAAACTACTGCAAACACACATCAGTTTAACTCTGTAAGTTGAATGAACACATTGAAGATTATTCTGTTGGGTATCTCCGTTTTTGATATAGAAGCAGATATTTCTCAATACAGCGTTTACTCCCATTCACTCTGGAATATAAAAACGCAGCTCCTAGAAGAAAGGTGCTTCTAACTCTCTAAATCAAAACACAGATTCAATTCATTTAGTTGAACGAGCACACAGCACAGCAGTTTGAAAGATTTGTTTGTTTTGTGTTTTAGGCAGAAATTTACAGCTACTTATTAAATGCTTGGATTTGGCTGGAAAATCCGTTTACTGCTTCTTCACAGAAAGGTGTACAAACTACTGCAAACACTCATCAGTTAACTCTGAACGTTGAATGTACACATTGAAGACCGTTTGGTTAGGTAGCTCTGTTTTCTTTTTGGAACCAGATATTTCTCAATACAGCATGTACTTCCATTCACTCAGGAATAATCCAAACGCAGCTCCCAGAAGAAAAACGTTCCTTACTCACAGAGTCTAAACACTGCTTAAAATTTCTAAGCCAATAGAAACCACAGAAGAGTAGTTTGAAGGATACGTTTGATTTGTGTTTTAGACGGAGATTTACAGCTCTATGTAGAATGCTTGGATTTGGCTGGTAATATCCCTTTTGTTCTTTTTCACAGAAAAAGTTTACAAACTACTGCAAAACCACATCAGTTTAACTCTGTAAGTTGAATGCACTTATTGAAGACCATTTTATTAAGTGTCTCCATTTTTGATTTAGAACCAGATATTTCTCAATACAGCGTTTACTTTCAGTCACTCTGGAATATCAAAACGCAGCTCCTAGAAAAAACCTGCTTCCAACTTTCTGAATCTAAAGACAGGTTCAACTCATTGTGTTTAATGAGCACACAACAGAGCCGTTTGGAATATACGATTGTTTTGTGTTTTAGGGGGAGATTTATAGCTATTTCTTAAATGCTTGGATTTAGCTGTAAAAATCCGTTTTCTACTACTTCACAGAAAGGGTTTACAAACTACTGCAAACTCACATCAGTTTAACTTTGTATGTGGAATGTACACATTGACGACCACTCTTTTAGGTAGCTTTTTTTTTGAACCAGATATTTCTCAGTACAGCATATACTCTCATTAACACGGGAATATTCAAATGGAGCTCCAAGAAGAAACGCGTTCATTACTCACTTAGTCTAAACACGGCTTCAACGTCCTTAGCTGATTGAACCCACAGAAGAGCAATTTGAAGGATACGTTTGTTCGGTGTTTTAGATGGAGATTTACAGCTATTTTTTAAATGCTTGGATTTGGCTGGAAATATCCATTTTCTGCTTTTTCACAGAAAGGGTTTACAAACTACTGCAAACACACATCCGTTAAACTCGGTAAGTTGAATGCACACATTGAGGACCATTCTGTTAGGTAGCTCCGTTTTGGTTTTAGAAGCAAATATGTCTCAATACAGCGTTACTCCCATTCACTCTGGAATATCAAAACGCAACTCCTAGAAGAAACGTGCTTTTAACTCTCTGAATCTAAACACAGATTCAACTCATTTAGCTGAACGAACACACAGCAGAGCCGTTTCGAAGATACGATTGTTTTGTGTTTTAGGCGGAGATTTATAGCTATTTCTTAAATGCTTGAATTTGGTGGAAAAATCCGTTTTCTGTTTCTTCACAGAAAGGGTTTACAAACTACTGCAAACACACAACAGTTTAACTCTGGACGTTGAATGCACACATTGAAGATGGTTTATTTAGGTCGCTCCATTTTTTAAAAATCAGATAATTCTCAAAGAGCTTGTACTCTTATTCATTCGAAAATATCTTAACGCAGCACCCAGAAGATTTGCGTTTTTATCTCACTGAGTCTAAACACCACTTCAACTTTCTTAGCTGATTGAACCCATAGAAGAGCAGTTTGAAGGGTACGTTTGTTTGGTGTTTTAGACAAAGATTTACAGCTATTTCTTAAATGCTTGAATTTGGTGGAAAAATCTGTTTTCTGTTTATTCACAGAAAGGGTTTACAAACTACTGCAAACACACATCAGTTTAACTCTGTAAGTTGAATGCACACATTGAAGACCGTTTTGTTAGGTAGGTCCGTTTTTTTTTAGGACCAGATAATTATCAATAGAGCCTGTACTCCCATTCATTGGAAAATATCCCAATGTAGCACCCAGAAGAAATGCGTTTGTAACTCCCTTAGTCTAAACACGTCTTTAACTTTTTTTGCCAATCGAACCCAGAAAAGAGCAGTTTGAAGGGTACGTTTGTTTTGTGTTTTAGACGGAGATTTACAGCTACATCTTAAATGCTTGGATTTGGCTGGAAATATCCGTTTTCTGCTTCTTCACAAAAAGGGTTTACAAACTACTGCGAACACACATCAGTTTTACTCTGTAAGTTGAATGCACATATTGAAGACCATTCTATTAGGTGGCTCCGTTTTGGTTTTTGAAGTAGATATTTCTCAATACAGCGTTCACTGCCATTCACTCTGGAATATCAAAACGCAGCTCCTAGAAAAAACGTGCTTCCAACTCTCTGAATGTAAGCACAGGTTCAACTCATTGTGTTGAATGAACACACAGCAGAGCAGTTTGGAATATGTGATAGTTTTGTGTTTCAGGCAGAGATTTACAGCTACTTCTTAAATGCTTGGATTTGGCTGGGAAAAATTCATTTTCTGCTTTTTTACAGAAAGGGTTTACAAACTACTCTAAACACACATTAGTTTAACCCTGTAAGTTGAAGTTGAATGCACACATTGAAGACAGTTCTGGTAGATAGTTCCGTTTTTTTTTTTTTTTTTTTTTTTTTTTTTAGAGCCAGATATTTCTCAATACAGCATTTTGAGTCTAAACACCGCTTCAACTTTATTAGCTGATCGAACCCACAGAAGTGTTGGGGTCCAGCACGTCTGCCGGGGGACTACGGACCTGCGGGACTCCCCAAGACCACCAACTTAGATGTCTCGTTCAACCTGAGGGAGACAGTGCGCGAAAGTGAAAGGAAATAGAAAAGCGGAGTCTGGAGGGCTGGCTTAGGCTATGTCCAAGCAGCAATTTTATTTTTGCAATACGTTTCATTATATACTTTTCTGTAGTCAAAGTTGTTTACACCAGATTAACGTACTTAAGTTACAGTAAGCAAGTTATGCCTGCTAGGTTACGCCCAATAAGTAAGTTAAGCCCAGTAAGTAGGTTACACCCAGTAAGTAGGTTACTTCCAGTAAGTAGGTTACACCCAATACGTCAAGGTAAGCAAGTTACAGTCACGCCCTGTATGCTACGGTAAGTTACAGTTACACCCAGTAAGTTATGGTAAGTTACCAAATGTAAATACTTAAGTTAATATTTTACAATGAAGGTAACAAGGGTTCAAAATGAACACAATCATTGCAATAAACCATAAGGAGCCGAAAGTGGTCACAATGCCTTGCAAGTCCTCATATCCATAACGTAATATCTGCTAATTATTTTGAATAACATATAGTCCCTCTCTCGGTTTTTGCTTTCCCTCAGCTTGACTCCCCCAACCAGGGATCTGTGTTCAGGCTCAAGCTCACCATATGGTGAGGCCCATTTCCTAGGGGCCTCACATGGGAGCAATCCCCACAGATTCCCTCAGTTCCCCCTTTTGTTTTAGATGCAACTCAAAAAGCTTGAGCCGCAATTGTTAAAGGGAGGAGAACACAAGGTGAAAGAGTACCGGGAGAAGGACTATAAGAAGGAGTAAAACCACTCCAATACCAATTAAAGTGGAAAAGGATGGGAGATGAACTCCACGTACCCAGGAAGACAAGGTGTCCACAATATCACAAGCGATTGTGTCATCCTCAGGCAGGTTTCGACGAGAAAAATCAATGGCATGAATTTCCTGCTGAAGCTTGAAAACATCTAGAGATAAATTGTCATGAGTCCAAGTTCATTTTAAGTGGGCCTTAGCAAAAGGCCACTGCCATTTATTGTCATTATAAGGAGTATTAATGACACAAATATATTTATAATCAGCATGGCAATGAAGGGCCAGTCGGTTTTGAATATTATAAAGTTTATCACCAAGAATTGTAACAGTTTGTTCCAAAGCGTTCAGTTTAGCTTCTAATTAATCATCAATAGACATATGAGATTCCATAGCAATAGAGACATTTTTGCCAAATTATTTACATATACAGCAGTATTAACAGATTTTAAAGACTAACAGCAGCTGTAGCTGTAGAAGCTATCACAGAAACAATGGGTGACATAGCTAAAAATAGAATAACTGGATTAAGAGAATGTCCTTGCGTCCAGATGCGTCAGCCACTGGACATTGCATCTGGGTCTAGGTCGGGACTGGAACTTCTTGAGGAGGTGTCGGCTGGTGCTGCGGGCGATGGGCATGGGGGGATGTCATTCTCTGTAGGCGTAGATGTCAGATTGTCGGGAGAAGGGAGTTCAGTGAAGTTATCTGAGGGCTCGGCCGATGGGGAGATGTCAGTCGAGGAAGAGGGATGGTCACTTGTCTCAGAAATAATTGTCTTCTTTGGGTCATGCTTGACGTTTCGCTCAGGCACCTAGACAGATGAGGGGGCAGACCTAGGAAATACACAAACGTGACCTCTGCCCCAAACTTCCCACTCTCCAAAGCGCTGTTTTTCACTCTGGCTCTGATCCCTTCGTCTCGAGCTCCCCCATTTCCGGCTCCAGGTCTGACTCCGAGGGTGGAATCAAGCTCGTTTAGAGGATTACAAGGTGGTAAATTACAGCTGCCCCCTCCATCATTAGGGTAAGATTTGTAAGAGGAAGAGGGATTAGAAGAAAAAGAGGCAGCAGGAGAGCTGTGAGTGCCAGCACTTGAGGCATTGCAGAAAGGCAGAAAGATGGCGTGGCGCAGCTGCAGCCAAACTGAAAGTAACAGTTGTGCCTGCAAGGAAGATTGATGAGTGGCGGCATATTCCTCAATCTTAGTTCCTATTTTACTTCACATAGATTCATCTAACAATCCCTCCTCAGGGACCCACGGACACAATACGTAGAAAATCTCTAAAAACTTAGAAACACGTTTCATTTTTACATCAGCACCTCTATTTCTTAATATTTGATGCATCAACATTAAAAACCCAGACTGATTTCTGAACTCACATTACACCATCTTTACTCCAGATTAATTTTAAGTCCAGAAAAACAAGAACTGCGGCTTTACCTTGTCTCCTCTGATTTTGGGGTGCATCACAGTACCTCTCATATTCAGGTCCCTGTCCTGGGCATCAGATGGTAAGGTCCAGCACGTCTGCTGGGCGGACCGTAAGTTACAGTAACTGTAAGTTACAGTAACACCCAGTAAGTTATGGTAAGTAAGTTACCAAGTGTAAATACTTAAGTAAATATTTTACAATGAAGGTAACAAGGGTCCAAAATGAACAAAATCAAGCAATAAACCATAAGGCACCGAAAGTGGTCACAATGCCTTGCAAGTCCTCATATCCATAAAGTAATGTCTGTTAATTATTTTAAATAACATATAGTTTTTGCTTTCCCTCAGCCCGACTCCTCCAACCGCGGATCTGTGTCTGGGCAGTTAGAAGAATACGTTTGTTTTGTGTTTTAGACGGAGATTGACAGCTATTTTTTAAATGCTTGGATTTTCCTGGAAATATCCGTTTTTTGCTTCTCTACAGAAAGGGTTTACAAACTACTGCAAACACACATCAGTTTTGCTCTGTAAGTTGATTGCACACATTGAAGACCAGTCTGTTAGGTAACTCCGTTTTGGTTTAAGAAGCAGATATTTCTCAATACAGCATTTTCTCCCATTCACTGTGGAATACCAAAACGCAGATACTAGAAGAAATGTGCTTCTAACTCTCTGAATCTACACACAGATTCAACTCATTTAGTTGAACGAAAACACAGCAGAGCAGTTTGAAAAATAAGACTGTTTTGTGTTTTATGCTGAGATATATACCTATTTCTTAAATGCATGGATTTGGCTAAAAAAATCCGTTTTCTGCTTCTTCACAGAAAGGGTTTACAAACTCCTGCAAACACACATCAGTTTAACGTCGTAAGGTGAATGCACACATTGAAGACCGTTCAGTTAGGTAGCCCGGTTTTGGTTTAAGAACCAGATATATCTCAATAGAACATGTACTCCCATTAACTCGGGAATATCAAAACGCAGCTCCCAGAAGAAATGCGTTTCTAACTCGCTGAGTCTAAACAACGTTTCAATTTTCTTAGCAGATCTAACCCAAAGAAAAGCAGTTTGAAGGGTATGTTTGTTTTTTGTTTTAGACGGAGAATTACAGTTATATCTTAAAAGCTTGGATTTTGCTGGAAATATCCGTTTTCTGCTTCTTCACAGAAAGGGTTTACAAACTACTGCAAACACACATCAGTTTTGCTCTGTAAGCTAAATGCACACAATAAAGAACATTCTGTTCGGTAACTTCGTTTTGGTTTTAGAAGCAAATATGTCTCAATAAAGCGTTTACTCTCATTCACTCTGGAATATCAAAACGCAGCTCCTAGAATAAACGTGCTTCTAACTCTCTGAATCTAAACACAGATTCAACTCATTAAGTTGAACGAACACAGAGCAGAGCAACTTAAAAAATACGATTCTTTTGTGTTTTATGTGGAGATTTACAGCTATTTCTTAAATGCTTGAATTTACCTGGAAAATCCGTTTTTTTCTTCTTCACAGAAAGAGTTTACAAACTACTCTAACACACATTAGTTTAACTCTGTACGTTGAATGGACACATTGAGGACCGTTCTGATATGTAGCTCCGTTTTCTTTTTAGAGCCAGATATTTCTCAATACAAAATGTACTCCCATTAACTCGGGAATATCCAAACGCAGCTATCAGAAGAAACGCGTCTCTAACTCGCTGAGTCTAAACACCGCTTTAACTTTTTTATTCGAATGAACCCACAGAAAAGCAGTTTAAGAATACGTTTGTTTTCTGTTTTAGACAAAGATTGACAGCTATCTTAAATGCTTGGATTTGGCTGAAAATATTTGTTTTCTGCTTCTTCACAGAAAGGGTTTACAAACTACTGCAAACACACATCAGTTTTACTCTATAAGTTGAATGCACACATTGAAGTCCATTCTGTTAGGTAGCTCCGTTTTGGTTTTAGAAACAGATATTTCTCAATACAGCGTTTACTCCCATTCACTCTGGAATATAAAAACGCTGCTCCTCGAAAAACGTGCTTGTAACTCTTTAAATCTAAACAAAGTTTCAAGTCATTTAGTTGAACGAACACAAAGCTGAGCAGTTTGAAAAATTCATTTGCTTTGTGTTTTAAGCAGAGATTTACAGCTACTTCTTAAATGCTTGGATTTGGCTAGAAAAATCCGTTTTCTGCTTCTTCAAAATAAAGGTTTACAAACTACTGCAAACACAAGTCAGTCTAACGCTGTAAGTTGAATGCACACATTGAAGACCCTTTTGTTAGGTAGCTCCATTTTTTTTTAAGACCCAGATATTTCTCAATACAGCATATACTCCCTTTCACTCGGAAATATCCACACGCAGCTCCCCGAAAAAACGCGTTTCTTACTCACACAGTCTAAACACCCCTTGAACTTTTGTAGCTGATCGAACCCACAGAAGAGCAGTTTGAAGGATACGTTGGTTTTGTGTTTTAGACGGAGATTTACAGCTATTACTTAAATGCCTGGATTTGGCCAAAAATATCCATTTTCTGCTTCTTCACAGAAAGGCTTTACAAACTACTGAAAACACACATCAGTTTTGCTCTGTAAGCTAAATGCTCAAATTTGAGACCATTCTGTTTGGTAGCTTTGTTTTGGTTTTAGAAGCAAATAAGTCTCAATACACCGTTTACTCCCATTTACAATGAAATATCAAAACTCAGGTCTTAGAAGAAACGTGCTTCTAACTTTCTGAATATAAACACAGATTCAACTCATTACGTTGAATGAACACACAGCAGAGCAGTTTGGAGGATACGTTTGTTTTGTGTTTTAGGTGGAGATTCACCGATATTTCTGAAATGCTTGGATTTGGCTGAAAAAATCCGTTTTCTGTTTCTTCACAAACGGGTTTACAAACTACTGCAAACACACATCAGTTTAACTCTGTAAGTTGAATGCACACATTGAAGACCATTCTGTTAGGTAGCTCTGTTTTCTTTTTAGAACCAGATATTTCTCAATACAGCATATACTCCCTTTCACTTGGGAATATCCAAACGCAGTTTCCAGAAGAAACGCGTTTCGAACTCGCTGAGTCCAAACACCGCTTGAACTTGCTTTGTTGACTGAACCCACAGAACAGCAGTTTGAAGGATACGTTTGTTTATTTTCTTAGATGGAGATTAACAGCTATTTCTTAAATCCTTGGATTTGGCTGTCAATATTTGTTTTTTGCTTCTTCAAAGAAAGGGTTTACAAACTACTGCAAACACACATCAGTTTTGCTCTGTAAGTTGAATGCACACATTGAAGACCATTCTGTTAGGTAGCTCCATATTCTTTTAAGAGCCAAATATTTCTCAATACAGCATGTACTTCTATTCACTCTGAAAGATCCAAACGCAGATCCAGAAAAAAGGGGTTTTTAACTCGCTGAGTCTAAAAACCACGTCAGCTTTCTAAGGTGATGGAACAAGAGAAGAGCAGTTTGAAGGATACGTTTGTTTTTTGTTTGAGACGGAGATTTACAGCTATATCTAAAATGCTTAAATTTGGCTGGAAATATACGTTTTTTGGGTCCTCAAAAAAAGTTTACAAACTATGGCAAACACATCAGTGTAACTCTGTGCGTTGAATGCACACATTGAAGACTCTTCTGTTAGGTAGCTCATTGTTTGTTTTAGAAGCAGATATTTCTCAATACAGCTTTTACTCTTATTCACTCTGGAATCTCCAAACGCAGCTCCTAGAAGAAACCTGCTTCTCACTCTCTGCATCTCAATGCAGGTTCAACTTCCTTAGAGAAACAAACACACAGTAGAGCAGTTTGAAAGGTATACTCGTTTTGTTTTTTAGATGGAGATTTACAGAAACTTCTTAAATGCTTGGATTTGGGGGGAAATATCCATTTTCTCCTTTCTCACAAAACGGGTTTACAAACTACTGCACACACACATCAGTTTAACTCTGTATGTTCAATGGGCACATTGAAGACCGTTCTGTTAGGTAGCTTTGTTTTGGTTTTAGAAGCAGATAATTCTCAATACAGCGTTTACTCACATTCACTCTGGAATATCCAAAGGCAGCTCCTACAAGAAACGTGATTCTCACTCTCTGAATCTAAACGCAGGTTCAACTCTCTTAGAGAAACGAACACACAGTAGAGCAGTTTGTAAGATACATTCGTTGTTTTTTTACACAAAGATTTACAGCAATTCCTTAAATGCTTGGGTTTGGCTGGAAATATTCGTTTTCTGTTTCCTCACAGAGAGGGTTTACAAACTAATGAAAAAACACACATCAGTTTAACTCTGTACGTTGAATGCACACATTGAAGACCCTTCTGTTAAATAGCTTTGTTTAGGTTTGATAAGCAGATATTTCTCAATACAGCATTTACTCCCATTCACTCTGAAATATCCAGACGCAGCTCCCAGCAGAAACCTGTTGCTTACTCTCTGAATCTAAACACAGGTTCAACTTCCTTAGTGAAACAAACACACAGTAGAGCAGTTTGAAAGATAAATACGTTTTGTGTTTTAGATGGATATTTACAGCTATTTCTTAAATGCTTGGATTTGGCTGAAAATATCCATTTCCTGCTTCTTCACAGAAAGGGTTTACACACTACTGCAAACACACATTAGCTGAACAGTGTAAGTTGAATGAACATATCGAAGATTGTTCTGTTAGGCAGCTACGCTGTGGTTTAAGAAACAGATGTTTCTCAATAAAGCATTTACTTTCTTTCACTCTGGAATACCCAAAGGCAGTTTCTGGAAAAAACGTGCTTTTCACTCTCCGAATCTAAACGCAGGTTTCACTCCCTTAGTGCAATGAACAAAGCAGAGGAGTTTGCAAGATACGTGTGTTTTCTGTTTTCGACGGAGATTTACCACTGGTTCTTAAATACTTTGATTTGGCTAAAAAATCTGTTTTCTGCTTCTTCACAGAAAGGGTTCAAAAACTACTGCAAACACACATCAGTTTAACTCTGTAAGATGAATGCACACACTGAAGACCGTTGTGTTAGGTAGCTCCGTTTTCCTTTTAGATGCAGATGTTTCTAAATACAGCATTTCCTTTCATTCACTCTGGAATATCCAAACGCAGTTCTAGAAAAAACGTGCTTTTCACTTTCTGAATCTAAACGCAGGTTTAACTCCTTTAGTGCAACGAATACAGCAGAGCAGTTTGAAAGATACCTGTGTTTTCTGTTTTAGACAGAGATTTACCGCTTCTTTCTAAATGCTTGGATTTGGCTAAAAAAATCTGTTTTCCACTTCTTCACAGAAAGAGTTTACAAACTAATGCAAACACATATCAGTTTAACTCTGTAAGTTGAATGCACACATTGAAGATCGTTCTGTTTGGTAGCTCCGTTTAAGTTTTAGAAGCAGATATTTCTCAATACAGCATTTACTCACATTTACTTTGGAGTGTCCAAACGCAGCTCTTAGAAGAAACGTGCATCTCACTCTGAATCTAAATGCAGGTTCAACTCCTTTAGTAAAACGAACATGCAGCAGAGCAGTTGTAAAGATACATTCGTTTTGTGTTTTCGATGGAGATTTACAGCTGTTTATTTATTTTTTTTAATTTTTTAAATTTATTTATTTATTATTATTTTTTTTATTTTTTATTGGATTATAGGTTTTGGGGTACATGAGCAGAGCATGCAAGACAGTTGCGTAGGTACACACATGGCAGTGTGCTTTCTTTTCTTCTCCCCTTCACCCACATTTGGCTTTTCTCCCCAGGCTATCCCTCCCCACCTCCCCCTCCCACTGGCCCTCCCTTTTCCCCCCAATAGACCCCAGTGTTTAGTACTCCCCTTTCTGTGTCCATGTGTTCTCATTTTTCATCACCCGCCTATGAGTGAGAATATGCGGTGTTTCATTTTCTGTTCTTGTGTCAGTTTGCTGAGGATGATGTTCTCCAGATTCATCCATGTCCCTACAAACGACACAAACTCATCATTTCTGATTGCTGCATAATATTCCATGGTGTATATGTGCCACATTTTTCCAATCCAGTCTATTATCAATGGGCATTTGGGTTGATTCCAGGTCTTTGCTATTGTAAACAGTGCTGCAATGAACATTCGTGTTCATGTGTCCTTACAGTAGAACAATTTATAGTCTTTTGGATATATACCCAGTAATGGGATTGCTGGGTCAAATGGAATTTCTATTTCTAAGGCCTTAAGGAATCGCCACACCGTCTTCCACAATGGGTGAATTAATTTACACTCCCACCAACAGTGTAAAAGTGTTCCTTTTTCTCCACTTCCTCTCCAGCATCTGTTGTCTCCAGATTTTTTAATGATCGCCATTCTAACTGGCGTGAGATGGTATCTCAATGTGGTTTTGATTTACAGCTATTTATTAAATGCTCAGATTTGGCTGGAAATATCCGTTTTCTGCTTCTTCAAAGAAAAAGTTTACAAACTACTGCAAATACACATCAGTTTAACTGTGTAAGCTGAATGCATACATTGAATACCGTTATGGGTTAGGTAGCTTTCTTTTGGTTTTAGAGGCAAATGTTTCTCAATACAGCATGTTCTTTCATACACTCTGGAATATCATAACGCAGTTCCAGAAGAAACGTGCTTTTCCTCTCTTAATCTAAAGGCAGGTGTAACTCCGTTAGAGCAAGAAGCTCAGAAAGGCAGTTTGAAATATCTGTTCGTTTTCTGTTTTAGACGGAGATTTACTCCTTCTTCTTAAATGCTTGAATTTGGCTAAAAAAGTCGGTTCTCCGCTTCTTCACAGGAACGGTTTACAAACTACTGCAAACACACATCAGTTTAACTCTGTAAGTTGAATGCATACATTGAAGACCGTTCTGTTAGGTAGCTCCGTTTTGGTTTTTGAAGCAGATATTTTTCAATACAGCGTTTATTCTCATTCACTCGGGAATATCCAAATGCAGCTTCCAGAAGAAACCTGCTTCTCACTTTCTGAATCTAAATGCAGGTTGAATTCTCTTAGTGCAACAACCACAGCAGAGCAGTTTGAAAGATACATTCATTTATTGTTTTAGATGGAGATTTACAGATATTTCTTAAATGCTTGGATTTGGCTGGAAATATCCATTTTCTGCTTCTTCACAGAAAAGGTTTAAAAACAACTGCAAACACAAATCAGTTTAACTCTGTAAGTTGAATGCACACATTGAAAACCCTTCTGTTAGGTAGATCCCTTTTGGTTTTAGAGGCAGATGTTTCTCAATACAGCAAGTTTTTTATACTCTCTGGAATATCAAAACGCAGTTCCTAGAAGAAACGTGCTTATTACTCTCTGAATCTAAACTCAGGTGTAACTCGCTTAGTGCAACAAACACAGCAAAGAAGTTTGCAACATATGTTCGTTTTCTGTTTTAGACGGAGATTTACCGCTTCTTCTTGAAAGCTTGAATTTGGCTAAAAAAATCTGTTTTCTCCTTTTTCACAGAAAGAGTTTAAAACCTACTGCAAACACACATCAGTTTAACTCTGTAAATTGAATGCACACATTGAAGACCGTTCTGTTAGGTAGCTCCGTTTTGGTTTTAGAAGCAGATATTTCTCAATACAGCGTTTACTCACATTCATTCTGGTATATCAAAACGCAGCTCCTAGAAGAAACGTGCTTCTCACTCTCTGACTCTGAACACGGATTCAACTCCCTTAGTTGAGCGAACACCCAGCAGAGCAGTTTGAAAGATACGTTCGTTTTGTGTTTTAGACGGAGATTTACAGCTATTTATTGAATGCCTGGATTTGGCTGGGAAAATGCGTTTTTCACTACTTCACAGAAAGGGTTAACAAACTCTTGAAAACACACATCAGATCAACTCTGTTAGTTGAATGCACACATTGAAGACCGTTCTGTTAGGTAGCTCCGTTTTGGTTTTAGAAGCAGATATTTCTCAGTACAGCGTTTACTCCCATTCACTCTGGTATATCAAAATGCAGCTCCTAGAAGCAACGTGCTTCTCACTCTCTGATTCTGAACGCGGATTCAACTCCCTTAGTTGAGCGAGCACCCAGCAAAGCAGTTTAAGAGATACGTTCGTTTTGTGTTTTAGACGGAGATTTACATCTATTTCTTGAATGCCAAGATATGACTGGGAAAATGCGTTTTCTGCTTCTTCACAGAAAGGGTTTACAAACTTCTGCAAACACACGTCAGTATAACTCAGTAAGTTGAATGGACACATTGAAGACCGTTCTGTTAGGTAGCTTCGTTTTGGTTTTAGAAGGAGATACTTCTCAATACAGCGTTTACTCCCATTCACTCTGGAATATCAAAACGCAGCTCCTAGAAGAAACGTGCTTCTCACTCTCTGACTCTGAACGGGGATTCAACGATTTTAGTTGAGCGAAGACCCAGCAAAGCAGTTTCAAAGATACGTTCATTTTGTGTTTTAGACGGAGATTTACAGCTATTTCTTGAATGCCTGGATATTGCTGAAAAAAGGCGTTTTCGGATTCTTCACAGGAAGGGTTTACAAACTCCTGCAAACACACATCAGTTTAACACTGTAAGTTGAATGCACACATTGAAGAAAGGTCTGTTAGGTAGCTCCGTTTTGGTTTTAGAAGCAGATATTTCTCAATAAAGCGTTTACTCCCATTCACTCTGGTATATCAAAATGAGGCTCCTAGAAGAAACGTGCTTCTCACTCTGATTCTGAACGCGGATTCAACTCCCTTAGTTGAGCGAACACGCAGCAGAGCAGTTTGAAAGATACGTTCGTTTTGTGATTTAGACGGAGATTTACAGATATTTCTTGAATGCCTGGATTTGGCTGGAAAAATGCGTTTTCCGCTTCGTCACAGAAAGGGTATACAAACTCCTGCAAACACACATCAGTTGAACTCTGTAAGTTGAATGCACACATTGAAGACCGTTCTTTTAGGTAGCTTTGTTTTGGTTTTAGAAGCAGATATATCTCAATACAGCGTTTACTCCCATTCACTCTGGTATATCAAAACGCAGCTCCTAGAAGCAACGTGCTCCTCACTCTCTGATTCTGAACGCGGATTCAACTCCCTTAGTTGAGCGAACACCCAGTAGAGCACTTTGAAAGATACATTCGTTTTGTGTTTTAGACGGAGATTTACACCTATTTTTTGAATGCCTGGATTTGGCTGGGAAAATGCGTTTTCCGCTTCTTCACAGAAAGGGTTTACAAACTCCTGCAAACACAGATCCGTTTAACTCTGTAAGTTGAATGCTCACATTGAAGACAGTTCTGTTGGGTAGCTCCGTTTTGGTTTTAGAAGCAGATATTTCTGAATACAGCGTTTACTCCCATTGACTCTGCTATATCAAAACGCAGGTCCTAGAAGCAACGTGCTTCTCACTCTCTGAATCTGAACGCGGATTCAACTCCCTTAGCTGAGCGAACACCCAGCAGAAAAGTCTGAAGGATACGTTCATTTTGTGTTTTAGACAGAGATTTACAGCTATTTCTTCAATGCCTTGATGTGGCTGGGAAAATGCGTTTTCCACTTCTTCACAGAAAGCGTTTACAAATTCCTGCAAACACACATCAGTTGAACTCTGTAAGTTGAATGAACACATTGAAGACCGTTCTGTTAGGTAGCTCCGTTTTGGTTTTAGAAGGAGATATTTCTCCATAAAGCGTTAACTCACATTCACTCTGGTGTATCAAAACTCAACTTCTAGAAGCAACGTGCTTCTCACTCTTTGATTCTGAACGCGGATTCAATTCTTTTAGTTGAGCAAACACCCAGCAGAGCAGTTTGAAAGATACGTTCGTTTTGAGTTTTAGACGGTGATTTACAGCTATTTCTAAAATGCTTGGATTTGGCTGGAACAATGCGTTTTCTGCTTTTTCACAGAAAGGGTTTACAAACTCCTGCAAACACACATCAGTTTAACTCTGTAAGTTGAACGCACACACTGAAGGCCGTTCTGTTATGCTGCCCCGTTTTGGTTTTCAAAGCAGATATTTCTCAATACAGCGTTTACTCCCATTCACTCTCGAATATCAAAACGCAGCTCCTAGAAGAAACGCGCTTCTCACTATCTGAATCTCAAGGCAGATTCAACTCCCTTAGGTAAACGAACACACAGCAGAGCAGTCTGAGATTTGAGTCTTAGACGGTGATTTACAGCTATTTCTGAAATGCTTGGATTTGGCTGGAAATATGCGTTTTCTGCTTCTTCACAGAAAGGGTTTACAAACTCCTGCAAACACACATCAGTTTAACTCTGAAAGATGAACGAAAACATGGAAGGCCGTTCTGTTATGATGCTCCGTTTTGGTTTTAGAAGCAGATGTTTCTCAATACAGCGTTTGCTCCCATTCACTCAGGAATATCAACACGCAGCTCCTAGAAGAAATGAGCTTCTCACTCTCTGAATCTAAAGGCAGATTCAACTCCCATAGGTAAGCGAACACACAGCAGAGCAGTCTGAAGGATAAGTTCGTTTGGAGTTTTAGACGGAGATTTACAGCTATTTCTGAAATGCTTGGATTTGGCTGGAAAAATGCGTTTTCTGCTTCTTCACAGAAAGTGTTTTTAAAACTCCTGCAAACACACATCAGTTTAACTCTGTAAGTTGAACGCACACATTGAAGGCCGTTCTGTTAGGTTGCTCCCTTTTGGTTTTAGAAGCAGATATTTCTCAATACAGCGATTACTCCCATTCACTCTGGAATATCAAAACGCAGCTCCTAGAAGACACGCGCTTCTCACCCTCTGAATCTCAAGGCAGATTCAACTCCCGTAGGTAAGCGAACACACAGCAGAGCAGTCTGAAGGATACGTTCGTTTTGAGTTTTAGACGGAGATTAACACCTATTTTGTAATGCTTGGATTTGGCTGGAAAAATGCGTTTTCTGCTTCTTCACAGAAAGGGTTTACAAACTCCTGCAAACACACATCAGTTTAACTCTGTAAGGTGAACGCACACATTGAAGGCCGTTCTGTTAGGTTGCCACGTTTTGGTTTCAGAACCAGATATTTCTCAATACAGCGTTTACTCCCATTCACTCTGGAATATCAAAACGCAGCTCCTAGAAGAAACGCGTTTCTCACTCTCTGAACCTCAAGGCAGATTCAACTCCCGTAGGTAAGCGAACACACAGCAGAGCAGTCTGAAGGATAAGTTCGTTTTGAGTTTTAAATGGACATTTACATCTATTTCTGAAATGCTTGTATTTGGCTTGAAAAATGCGTTTTCTGCTTCTTCACAGAAAGGGTTTACAAACTCCTCCAAGCACACATCAGTTTAAGTCTGTAAGTTGAACACACAAATTGAAGGCCGTTCTGCTAGGTTGCTCCGTTTTGGTTTTAGAAGCAGATATTTCTCAATACAGCGTTTACTCCCATTCACTCTGGAATATCAAAACGCAGCTCCTACAAGAAACGCGCTTCTCACTCTCTGAATCTCAAGGCAGATTCAACTCCCATAGGTAAGCGAACACACAGCAGAGCAGTCTGAAGGATACGTTCGTTTGGAGTTTTAAACGGAGAGTTACAGCGATTTTTGAAATACTTGGTATTGTCTGGAAAAATGCGTTTTTTGCTTCTTCACAGAAAGGGTTTACAAACTCCTGCAAACAACCATCAGTTTAGCTCTGTAAGTTGAACGCACACATTGAAGGCCGTTCTGTTAAGTTGCTCCGTTTTGGTTTTAGAAGCAGATATTTCTCAATACATGGTTTACTCCCATTCACTCTGGAATATCAAAACGCAGCTCCTAGAAGAAACGCGCTTCTTACTCTCTGAATCCTAAGGCAGATTCAACTCCCGTAGGTAAGCGAACACATAGCAGAGCAGTCTGAAGGATAGGTTGGTTTTGAGTTTTAGACGGAAATTTAAAGCTATTTGTGAAATGCTTGGATTAGGCTAAAATAATGCGTTTTCTGCTTCTTCACAGAAAGGGTTTTTAACTCCTGCAAACACACACCTGTTTAACTCTGTAAGTTGAACGCCCACATTGAAGGCCGTTCTGTTAGGTTGCTACGTTTTGGTTTTAGAAGCAGATATTTCTCAATACAGCGTTTACTCCCATTCACTCGGGAATACAAAACGCATCTCCTAGAAGAAACGCGCTTCTCATCCTCTGAATCTGAAGGCAGATTCAACTGCCGTAGGTAAGCGAACACACAGCAGAGCCGTCTGAAGGATACGATGGTTTTGAGTTTTAGAAGGAGATCAACAGCTATTTCTGAAATGCTTGGATTTGGCTTAAAAAATGCGTTTTCGGCTTCTTCACAGAAAGGGTTTACAAACCCCTGCAAACGCACATCAGTTTATCTCTGTAAGTTGAACGCACACGTTGAAGGCCGTTCTGTTAGGTTGCTCCGTTTTGGTTTTAGAAGCAGATATTTCTCAATACAGCGTTTACTCCCATTCACTCGGGAATATCAAAACGCAGCTCCTAGAAAAAACGCTTTTCTCACCCTCTAAATTTCAATGCAGATTCAACTCCCGTAGGTAAGCGAACACACAGCAGAGCAGTCTGAAGGATACGTTCGTTTTGAGTTTTAGACGGAGATTTAAAGCTATTTCTGAAATGCTTGGATTTGGCTGGAAAAATGCGTTTTCTGCTTCTTCACAGTAAGGGTTGACAAACTCCTGCAAACACACATAAGTTTAACTCTGTAAGTTGAACGCACACATTGAAGGCCGTTCTGTTAGGTTGCTCCGTTTTGGTTTTAGAAGCAGATATTTTTCAATACAGCGTTTATTCCGATTCACTCGGAAATATCAAAACGCAGCTCCTAGAAGAAACGCGCTTCTCACCCTCTGAATCTCAAGGTAGATTCAACTCCCGTAGGTAAGCGAACCCACAGCAGAGCAGTCTGAAGGATACGTTCATTTTGAGTTTTAGACGGAGATTTAAGGCTATTTCTGAAATGCTTGGATTTGGCTGGAAAAATGCGTTTTCTGCTTCTTCACAGAAAGGGTTTACAAACTCCTGCAAACACACATCAGTTTAACTCTGTAAGCTGAACGCACACATTGAAGGCCGTTCTGTTAGGTTGCTACGTTTTGGTTTTAGAAGCAGATATTTCTCAATACAGCGTTTACTCCCATTCACTCTGGAATATCAACACGCAGCTCCTAGAAGAAACGCGCTTCTCACTCTCTGAATCTCAAGGCAGATTCAACTCCCGTAGGTAAGCGAACACACAGCCGAGCAGTCTGAAGGATACGTTCGTTTTGAGTTTTTGACGGAGATTTAAGGCTATTTCTGAAATGCCTGGATTTGGCCGGAAAATTGCGTTTTCTGCTTCTTCACAGAAAGAATTTACAAACTCCTGCAAACACACATCAGTTTACCTCTGTAAGTGTAACGCACACATTGAAGGCCGTTCTGTTAGGTTCCTCCGTTTTGGTTTTAGAAGCAGATATTTCTCAATACAGCGTTTACTCTCATTCACTCTGGAATATAAAAACGCAGCTCCTATAAAAAACGCGCTTCTCACCCTTTGAATCTCAAGGCAGATTCAACTCCCTTAGGTAAGCGAACACACAGCAGAGCAGTCTGAAGGATACGTTCGTTTTGAGTTATAGACGGAGATTCACAGCTATTTCTGAAATGCTTGGATTTCGCTGGAAAAATGTGTTTTCTGCTTCGTCACAGAATGGGTTTTCAAACTTCTGCACACACAAATCAGTTTAACTCTGTAAGTTGAACGCACACATTGAAGGCCGTTCTGTTAGGTTGCTCCGTTTTGGTCTTAGAAGCAGATATTTCTCAATACAGCGTTTACTCCCATTCAATCTGGAATATCAAAACGCAGCTCCTAGAAGAAACGCGCTGCTCACTCTCTGAATCTCAATGCAGATTCAACTCCCGTAGGTAAGCGAACACACCCTAGAGCAGTCTGAAGGATACGTTCGTTTTGAGTTTTAGACGGAGATTTACAGCTATTTCTGAAATGCTTGGATTTGGCTTGAAAAATGCGTTTTCTGCTTCTTTACAGAAAGAGTTTACAAACTGCTGCACACACACATCAGTTTACCTCTGTAAGTTGACCGCACACATTGAAGGCCTTTCTGTTAGGTTGCTCCGTTTTGGTTTTGAAGCAGATATTTCTCAATACAGCCTTTACTCCCATTCACTCTGGAATATCAAAACGCAGTTCCTAAAAGAAACGCGCTTCCTACTCTCTAAATCTTAAGGCAGATTCAACTCCCATAGGTAAGCGAACACACAGCAGAGCAGTGTGTAGGATATGTTCCTTTTGAGTTTTAGACAGAGATTTACAGCTATTTCTGAAATGCTTGGATTTGTCTGGAAACATGCGTTTTCTGCTTCTTCACAGAAAGGGTTTACAAACTCCTGCACACACACATCAGTTTAACTGTGTAAGTTGAACGCACACATTGAAGGCCGTTCTGTTAAGTTGCTCCGTTTTGGTTTTAGAAGCAGATATTTCTCAATACAGCGTTTACTCCCATTCATTCGGGAATATCTAAAGGCAGCTCCTAGAAGAAACGCGCTTCTCACTCTCTGCATCTCTAGGCAGATTAAACTCCCATAGGTAAGAGAACACACAGAAGAGCAGTCTGAAGGATACGTTTGTTTTGAGTTTTAGACGGAGATTTACAGCTATTTCTGAAATGCTTGCATTCCGCTGGAAAATGTGTTTTCTGCCTCGTCACAGAAAGGGTTTACAAACTCCTGCACACACACATCAGTTTAACTCTGTACGTTGACCGCACACATTGAAGGCCGTGCTGTTAGGTTGCTCCGTTTTGGTTTTAGAAGCAGATATTTCTCAATACACCGTTTACTCCCATTCACGCTGGAATATCAAAAGGCAGCTCCTAGAAAAAACGAGCTTCTCACTCTCTGAATCTCAAGGAAGATTCAACTAACATAGGTAAGCGAACCACAGGAGTTCAGTCTGAAGGATAAGTTCGTTTAACGTTTTAAACGGAGATTTACAGCTATTTCTGAAATGCTTGGATTTGGCTTGAAAAATGCGTTTTCTGCTTTTTCACAGAAAGAATTTACAAACACCTGCAAACACACATCAGTTTAACTCTGTAACTTGAACGCACACATTGCAGGCCTTTCTGTTAGTTTGCTCCGTTTTGGTTTTAGAAGCAGATATTTCTCAATACAGTGTTTACTCCCATTCACTCCGGAATATCAGAACGCAGCTCCTAGAAGAAACGCGATTCTCACTCTCTGAATCTCAAGGCAGATTCAACTCCCATATTTAAGCGAACACACAGCAGAGCAGTCTGAAGGATACGTTCGTTTTGAGTTTTAGACGAAGATTTACAGCTATGTCTGAAATGCTTGGATTTGGCTGGAAAAATGGGTTTTCTGCTTCTTCACAGAAAGGGTTTACAAACTCCTGCAAACACACATCAGTTTACCTCTGTAAGTTGAACGCACACATTGAAGGCCGTTCTGTTAGGTTGCTCCGTTTTGGTTTTAGAAGCAGATATTTCTCAATACAGCGTTTACTCTCATTCACTCTGGAATATCAAGACGCAGCTCCTAGAAGAGACGCGCTTCTTACTCTCTGAATCTTAAGGCAGATTCAACTCCCATAGGTAAGCGAACACAAAGCAGAGCAGTCTGAAGGATACGTTCGTTTTGAGTTTTAGACGGAAATTTAAAGCTATTTGTGAAATGCTTGGATTTGGCTGGAAAAATGCGTTTTCTGCTTCTTCACAGAAAGGGTTTACAAACTCCTGCAAACACACATCAGTTTATCTCTGTATGTTGAACGCACACGTTGAAGGCCCTTCTGTTAGATTGCTCCGTTTTGGTTTTAGAAGCAGATATTTCTCAATACAGCGTTTACTCCAATTCACTCTGGAATATCAAAACGCAGCTCCTAGAAGTAACGCGCTCCTCACCCTCTGAATCTCAAGGCAGATTCAACTCCCATAGGTAAGTGAACACACAGCAGAGCAGTCTGAAGGATACGTCCGTTTTGAGTTTTAGACGGAGATTTACAGCTATTTCTGAAATGCTTGGATTTCGCTGGAAAAATGCGTTTTCTGCTTCTTAACAGAAAGGCATTACAACCTCCCGCAAACACACATCTGTTTAACTCTGTAAGTTGATCGCACACATTGAAGGCCATTCTGTTAGGTTTCTCCGTTTTGGTTTTAGAAGCAGATATTTCTCAATACAGCGTTTAATCCCATTCACTATGGAATATCAAAACGCAGCTCCTAGAGGAAACGCGCTTCTCACTCTGAATCTCCAGGCAGATTCAACTCCTGTAGGTAAGCGAGCACACAGCAGCGCAGTCTGAAGGGTAAGTTCGTTTTGAGTTATAAACGGAGATTTACAGTTTTTCTGAAATGATTGTATTTGGCTTGAAAAATGCGTTTTCTGCTTCTTCACAGAAAGGGTTCACAAACTCCTGCAAACACACATCAGTTTAGCTCTGTAAGTTGAATACACACATTGAAGGCCGTTCTGTTAGGTTGTTCCGTTTTGGTTTTAGAAGCAGATATTCCTCAATACAGCGTTTACTCCCATTCACTCTGGAATATCAAAACGCAGCTCCTAGAAGAAGCGTGCTTCTCACCCTCTGAATCTCAAGGCAGATTCAACTCCCGTAGGTAAGTGAACACACAGCAGAGCAGACTGAAGGATACGTTCGCTTTGAGTTTTAGACGGAGATTTCCAGCTATTTCTGAAATGCTTGGATTTGGCTGCAAAAATGCCTTTTTCTGCTTCTTCACAGAAAGGGTTTACAAACTCCTGCAAACACACATCAGTTTACCTCTGTAAGTTGAACGCACACATTGAAGGCCGTTCTGTTATGTTGCTCCGTTTTGGTTTTCGAAGCAGATATTTCTCAATACAGCGTTTACTCCCATTCACTCTGGAATACCAAAACGCAGGTCCTAGAAGAAACAGGCTCCTCACCCTCTGAATCTCGAGGCAGATTCAACTCCCGTAGGTAAGTGAACACACAGCAGAGCAGGCTGAAGGATACGTTCGTTTTGAGTTTTAGACGGAGATATACAGCTATTTCTGAAATGCTTGGATTTTGCTGGAAAAATGCGTTTCCTGCTTCTTCACAGAAAGGGTTTACAAACACCTGCAAACACACATCAGTTTAACTCTGTAAGTTGAACGCACACATTGAAGGCCGTTCTCTTAGGTTGCTCCGTTTTGGTTTTAGAAGCAGATATTTCTCAATACAGCGTTTACTACCATTCACTCGGGAATACAAAACGCAGCTCCTAGAAAAAACGCGCTTCTCATCCTCTGCATCTCAAGGCAGATTCAACTGCCGTAGGTAAGCGAACACACAGCAGAGCCGTCTGAAGGATACGATCGTTTTGAGTTTTAGACGGAGATTTACAGATATTTCTGAAATTCTTAAATTTGGCTGGAACAATGCCTTTTCTGCTTCTTCACAGAAAGGGTTTACAAACTCCTGCAAACAAACATCAGTTTAACTCTGTAAGTTGAACGCACACGTTGAAGTCCGTTCTGTTAGGTTGCTCTGTTTTGGTTTTAGAAGCAGATATTTCTCAATACAGCGTTTACTACCATTCACTCGGGAATATCAAAACGCAGCTCCATGAAGAAACGCGCTTCTCACCCTCTGCATTTCAAGGCAGATTCAACTCCCGTAAGTAAGCGAACACACAGCAGAACAGTCTGAAGGATACGTTCGTTTTGAGTTTAGACGGTTTTTTACAGCTGTTTCTGAAATGCTTGGATTTGGATGCAGAAATGCGTTTTCTTCTTCTTCACAGAAAGGGTTTACAAACTCCTGCAAACACACATCAGTTTAACTCTCTAAGTTGAACGCACACATTGAAGACCGTTCTGTTAGGTTGCTCTGTTTTGGTTTTAGAAGCAGATATTTCTCAATACAGCGTTTAATCCCATTCACTCTGGAATATCAGAATGCAGCTCCTAGAAGAAACGCGCTTCTCACCCTCTGAATCTCAAGGCAGATTCAACTCCCATACATAAGCGAACACACTGCAGAGCAGTCTGAAGTTTTGAGTTTTAGACGGAGATTTACAGCTATTTATGAAATGCTCGGATTTCGCAGAAAAACGTGTTTTCTGCTTCGTCACAGAAAAAGTTTACAAACTCCTGCACACACACATTAGTTTAACTCTATAAGTTGAACGCACTCATTGAAGGCCGTTCTGTTAGGTTGCTCCGTTTTGGTTTTAGAAGCAGATATTTCTCAATACAGCGTTTACTCCCATTCACTCGGGAATATCAAAAGGCAGCTCCTAGAAGAAACGCGCTTCTCACTCTCTGAATCCTAAGGCAGATTCAACTCCCATAGGTAAGCGAACACACAGGAGAGCAGTCTGAAGGATAAGTTCGTTTGGAGTTTTAAACGGAGATTTACAGCTATTTCTGAAATGCTTGGATTTGGCTTGAAAAATGCGTTTTCTGCTTATTCACAGAAAGGGTTTACAAACTCCTGAAAACACACATCAGTTTAGCTCTGTAAGTTGAATACACACATTGAAGGCCGTTGTGTTAGGTTGTTCCGTTTTGGTTTTAGAAGCAGATATTCCTCAATACAGCGTTTACTCCCATTCACTCTGGAATATCAAAACGCAGCTCCTAGAAGAAGCGTGCTTCTCACCCTCTGAATCTCAAGGCAGATTCAACTCCCGTAGGTAAGTGAACACACAGCAGAGCAGACTGCAGGATACGTTCGCTTTGCGTTTTAGACGGAGATTTCCAGCTATTTCTGAAATGCTTGGATTTGGCTGCAAAAATGCCTTTTTCTGCTTCTTCACAGAAAGGGTTTACAAACTCCTGCAAACACACATCAGTTTACCTCTGTAAGTTGAACGCACACATTGAAGGCCGTTCTGTTATGTTGCTCCGTTTTGGTTTTCGAAGCAGATATTTCTCAATACAGCGTTTACTCCCATTCACTCTGGAATACCAAAACGCAGGTCCTAGAAGAAACAGGCTCCTCACCCTCTGAATCTCAAGGCAGATTCAACTCCCGTAGGTAAGTGAACACACAGCAGAGCAGGCTGAAGGATACGTTCGTTTTGAGTTTTAGACGGAGATATACAGCTATTTCTGAAATGCTTGGATTTTGCTGGAAAAATGCGTTTCCTGCTTCTTCACAGAAAGGGTTTACAAACACCTGCAAACACACATCAGTTTAACTCTGTAAGTTGAACGCACACATTGAAGGCCGTTCTCTTAGGTTGCTCCGTTTTGGTTTTAGAAGCAGATATTTCTCAATACAGCGTTTACTCCCATTCACTCGGGAATACAAAACGCAGCTCCTAGAAAAAACGCGCTTCTCATCCTCTGCATCTCAAGGCAGATTCAACTGCCGTAGGTAAGCGAACACACAGCAGAGCCGTCTGAAGGATATGATCGTTTTGAGTTTTAGACGGAGATTTACAGATATTTCTGAAATGCTTGGATTTGGCTGGAACAATGCCTTTTCTGCTTCTTCACAGAAAGGGTTTACAAACTCCTGCAAACACACATCAGTTTAACTCTGTAAGTTGAACGCACACGTTGAAGTCCGTTCTGTTAGGTTGCTCTGTTTTGGTTTTAGAAGCAGATATTTCTCAATACAGCGTTTACTACCATTCACTCGGGAATATCAAAACGCAGCTCCATGAAGAAACGCGCTTCTCACCCTCTGCATTTCAAGGCAGATTCAACTCCCGTAAGTAAGCGAACACACAGCAGAACAGTCTGAAGGATACGTTCGTTTTGAGTTTAGACGGTTTTTTACAGCTGTTTCTGAAATGCTTGGATTTGGCTGCAGAAATGCGTTTTCTTCTTCTTCACAGAAAGGGTTTACAAACTCCTGCAAACACACATCTGTTTAACTCTGTAAGTTGAACGCACACATTGAAGACCGTTCTGTTAGGTTGCTCCGTTTTGGTTTTAGAAGCAGATATTTCTCAATACAGCGTTTACTCCTATTCACTCTGGAATATCAGAACGCAGCTCCTAGAAGAAACGCGCTTCTAACCCTCTGAATCTCAAGGCAGATACAACTCCCTGAGGTAAGCGAACACACAGCAGAGCCGTCTGAAAGATACGTTCGTTTTGAATTTTAGACGGAGATTTACAGCTATTTCTGAAATGCTTGGATTTCGCTGGAAAAATGTGTTTTCTGCCTCGTCACAGAAAGGGTTTACAAACTCCTGCAAACACAAATCAGTTTAACTCTGTAAGGTGAACGCACACATTGAAGGCCGTTCTGTTAGTTTGCTCCGTTTTGGTTTTAGAAGCATATATTTCTCAATACAGCGTTTACTCCCATTCACTCTGGAATATCAAAACGCAGGTCCTAGAAGAAACGCGCTTCTCACCCTCTGAATCTCAATGCAGATTCAACTCCCGTAGGTATGCGAACACACAGCAGAGCAGTTTAAATGATACGTTCGTTTTGAGTTTTAGACGGAGATTTAGAGCTATTTCTGAAATGCTTCGATTTGTCCGGAAACATGCGTTTTCTGCTTATTCACAGAAAGGGTTTACAAACTCCTGCAAACACACATCACTTTAACTCTCTAAGTTGAACTCACACATTGAAGGCGGTTCGATTCGGTCGCTCCGTTTTGGTTTTAGAAGCAGATATTTCTCAATACCGCCTTTACTCCCATTCACTTTGGAATATCAAAACGCAGCTCCTAGAAGAAACGCGCTTCTCACCCTCTGAATCTCAAGGCAGATTCAACTCCCGTAGGTAACCGAACACACAGCAGAGCAGTCCGAAAGATACGTTCGTTTTGAGTTTTAGACGGAGATTTACAGCTATTTCGGAAATGCTTGCATTTCACTGGAAATATGTGTTTTCTTCTTCGACATAGAAAGGGTTTACAAACTCCTGCACACACACATCAGTTTACCTCTGTAAGTTGAACGCACACATTAAAGGCCGTTCTGTTAGGTTACTCCGTTTTGGTTATAGAAGCAGATATTTCTCTATACAGAGTTTACTCCCATTCACTCTGGAATATGAATACGCAGCTACGAGAAGAAACGCGCTTCTTACTCTCTGAATCTCAAGGAAGATTCAACTCCCGTAGGTAAGCGAACACACAGCAGAGCAGTCTGAAAGATACGTTCGTTTTGAGTTTTAGACGGAGATTTACAGCTATGTCTGAAATGCTCTGATTTGGCTGGAAAAATGCGTTTTCTGCTTCTTCACAGAAAGGGTTTACAAACTCCTGCAAACACACATCAGTTTACCTCTGTAAGTTGAACGCACACATTGAAGGCCGTTCTGTTAGGTTGCTCTGCTTTGGTTTTAGAAGCAGATATTTCTCAATACAGCGCTTACTCCCATTCACTCTGGAATATCAAAACGCAGCTTCTAGTAGTAACGCGCTTCTCACCCTATGAATCTCAAAGCAGATTCAACTCCCGTAGGTAAGTGAACACACAGAAGAGCAGTCTGAAGAATACGTTCGTTTTGAGTTTTAGACGGAGATTTACAGATATTCCTGAAATGCTTGTATTTAACTAAAAAAATTCGTTTTCTGCTTCTTCACAGAAAGGGTTTACAAACTCCTGCAAACACACATCAGTTCATCTCTGTAAGTTGAACGCACACATTGAAGGTCGTTCTGTTAGGTTGCTCCGTTTTGATTTTAGAAGCAGATATTTCTCAATACAGCGTTTACTCCCATTCACTCTGTAATATCAAAACGCAGCTCCTAGAAGAAACGCGCTTCTCACCCTCTGAATCTCAAGGCAGATTCAACTTCCGTAGGAAAGTGAACACACAGCAGAGCAGTCTGGAGGACTCGTTCGTTCTGAGTTTTAGACGGAGATTTACAGCTATTTCTGAAATGCTTGGATTTGGCTGGAAAAATGCGCTGTCTACTTCTTCACAGAAAGGGTTTACAAACTCCTGCAAACACACATCAGTTTAACTCTGTAAGTTGAACGCACACATTGAAGTCCGTTCTCTTAGGTTGCTCCGTTTTGGTTTTAGAAGCAGATATTTCTCAAT
This sequence comes from Callithrix jacchus, assembly GCF_049354715.1. Lineage (NCBI taxonomy): Eukaryota > Metazoa > Chordata > Mammalia > Primates > Cebidae > Callithrix > Callithrix jacchus. Next base: position 36,694,116 of record NC_133511.1, on the reverse strand, counting down.
ACAGCGTTTACTCCCATTCACTCTGGAATATCAAAACGCAGCTCCTAGAAGAAACGCGCTTCTCACTCTCTGAATCTCAAGGCAGATTCAACTCCCATAGGTAAGCTAACACACAGGAGAGCAGTCTGAAGGATAAGTTCGTTTGGAGTTTTAAACGGAGATTTTCAGCTATTCCTGAAATGCTTGGATTTGGCTTGAAAAATGTGTTTTCTGCTTCTTCACAGAAAGGGTTTACAAACTCGTGCAAACACACATCAGTTTAACTCTGTAAGTTGAACGCACACATTGAAGGCCGTTCTGTTAGGTTGCTCCGTATTGGTTTCAGAAGCTGATATTTCTCAATACAGCGTTTACTCCCATTTACTCTGGAATATCAAAATGCAGCTCCTAGAAGAAACCCGCTTCTCACTCTCTGAATCTCATGGCAGATTAAACTCCCGTAGGTAAGCGAACACACAGCAGAGCAGTCTGAAGGATACGTTCGTTTTGAGTTTTATTCGGAGATTTACAGCTATTTCTGAAATGCTTGGATTTGGCTGGAAAAATGCGTTTTCTGCTTCTTCACAGAAAGGGTTTACAAACTCCTGCAAACACACATCAGTTTAACTCTATAAGTTGAACGCACACATTTGAGGCCGTTCTGTTGGGTTGCTCCGTTTTGGTTTTAGAAGCGGGTATTTCTCAAGAAAGCGTTTACTCCCATTCACGCTGGAATATAAAAACGCAGCTCCTAGAAGAAACGCGCTTCTTACTCTCTGAACCTCAAGGCAGAATCAACTCCCGTAGGTAAGCGAACACACAGCAGAGCAGTCTGAAGGATAAGTTCGTTTTGAGTTATAGACGGAGATTTACAGCTATTTCTGAAATTCTTGGATTTGTCTGGAAATATGCGTTTTCTGCTTCTTCACAGAAAGGGTTTACAATCTCCTGCAAACACACATCAGTTTAACTCTATAAGTTGAACGCACACATTTGAGGCCGTTCTGTTGGGTTGCTCCGTTCTGGTATTAGAATCGGGTATTTCTCAATAAAGCGTTTAGTCCCATTCACGCTGGAATATCAAAACGCAGCTCCTAGAAGAAACCCGCTTCTCACTCTCTGAATCTCAATGCAGATTCAACTTTCATAGGTAAGCCAACACACAGCAGAGCAGTCTGAAGGATACGTTCGTTTTGAGTTTTAGACGGAGATTTACAGCTATTTCTGAAATGCTTGGATTTTTCTGGAAAAATGCCTTTTTCTGCTTCTTCACAGAAAGGGTTTATAAACTCCTGCAAACACACATCAGTTTAACTCTGCAAGTTGAACGCACACATTGAAGTCCGTTCTGTTAGGTTGCTCCGTTTTGGTTTTAGAAGCAGATATTTCTCAATACAGCGTTTACTCCCATTCACTCTGGAATATCAAAACCCAGCTCCTAGAAGAAACGCGCTTCTCACCCTCTGAATCTAAGGCAGATTCTACTCCCGTAGGTAATCGGACACACAGCAGAGCAGTCTGAAGGATACGTTCGTTTTGAGTTTAAACGGAGATTTACAGCTATTTCTGAAATGCTTGAATTTCGCTAGAAAAATGCGTTTTCTGCTTCTTCACACAAAGGGTTTACAAACTCCTGCAAACACACATCAGTTTAACTCTGTAAGTTGAACGCACACATTGAAGGTCGTGCTCTTAGGTTGCTCCGTTTTGGTTTTAGAAGCAGATATTTCTCCATACAGCGTTTATTCCCATTCACTCTGGAATATCAAAACGCAGCTTTTATAAGAAACGCGATTCTCACTCTCTTAATCTCAAGGCAGGTTCAACTTCCATAGGTAAGCGAACACACAGCAGAGCAGTCTGAAGGATACCTTCGTTTTTAGTTGTAGACTGGGATTTACAACTATTTCTGAAATGCTTGGATTTGGCTGGAAATATGCGTTTTCTGTTTATTCACAGAACGTGTTTACAAACTCCTGCATCACACGTCACTTTAACTCTCTAAGTTGAACTAACACATTGAGGGCCGTTCTGGTAGGTTGCTCCGTTTTGGTTTTAGAAGTAGATATTTCTCAATACAGCGTTTACTCCCATTCACTCTTGAATATCAAAACGCAGCTCCTAGAAAAACGCGCTTCTCACCCTCTGGATCTAAGGCAGATTCAACACCGTAGGTAAGCGAACACACAGCAGAGCAGTCTGAAGGATAAGTTCGTTTTGAGTTTTAGACGGAGATTTACAGCTATTTCTGAAATGCTTGGATTTGGCGGGAAAAATGCGTTTTCTGCTTATTCACAGAAAGGGTTTACAAACTCCTGAAAACACACTTCACTTTAACTCTCTATGTTGAACTCAAACATTGAAGGCCGTTCTGTTAGGTTGCTCCGTTTTTGTTTAGAAGCAGATATTTCTCACTGCAGCCTTCACTCCCATTCACTCTGGAATATCAAAACGCAGCTCCTAGAAGAAACGCGCTTTTCACTCTCTGAATCTCCAGGCAGATTCAACTCACGTAGGTAAGCGAACACACAGCAGAACAGTCTGAACGATAAGTTCGATTTCAGTTTTAAACGGAGATTTACAGCTATTTCTGAAATGGTTGTATTTGGCTTGAAAAATGCGTTTTCTGCTTCTTCAGAGAAAGTGTTTACAAACTCCTGCAAACACATATCAGTTTAACTCTGTAAGTTCAACAAACACATTGAAGGCCGTTCTGTTAGGTTGCTCCGTTCTGGTTTAAGAAGCAGATGTTTCTCAATACAGCGTTTAATCCCATTCACTCTGGAATATCAAAACGCAGCTCCTAGAAGAGACGCGCTTCTCACCCTCTGAATCTCAAGGCAGATTCAACTACCGTAGGTAAGCGAACACACAGCAGAGCAGTCTGAAGGATACGTTCGTTTCGAGTTTTAGACAGAGATTTACGGCTATTTCTGAAATGCTTGGATTTGGCTGGAAAAATGCGTTTTCTGCTTATTCACAAAAAGGGTTTACAAACTCCTGCAAACACACATCAGTTTAACTCTGGAAGTTGAACGCACACATTAAAGGCCGTTCTGTTAGGTTGCTCCGTTTTGGTTTTAGAAGCAGATATTTCTCAATACAGCGTTTATTCCCATTCACTCTGGAATATCAAAACGCAGCTCCTAGTAGAAGCGCGCTTCTCATTATCTGAATCTCAAGGCAGATTCAACTCCCATAGGTAAGCGAATACACAGCAGAGCAGTCTGAATGATACGTTCGTTTTGAGTTTTAAACGAAGATTTACAGCTATTTCTGAGATGCTTGGATTTGGCTGGAAAAATGCGTTTTCTGCTTATTCACAGAACGTGTTTACAAACTCCTGCAAACACACGTCACTTTAACTCTCTAAGTTGAACTAACACATTGAAGGCCGTTCTGTTAGGTTGCTGTGTTTTGGTTTTAGAAGCAGATATTTCTCAATACACCGTTTACTCCCATTCATTCTGGAATACCAAAACGCAGCTCCTAGAAGAAATGCGCTTCTCACTCTCTGAATGTCAAGGCAGATTCAACTCCCATAGGTAAGCGAACACACAGCAGAGCAGTCTGAAGGATACGTTCGTTTTGCGTTTAAACTGAGATTTACAGCTCTTTCTGTAATTCTTGAATTTCGCTGGGAAAATGCGTTTTCTGCTTCTTCACAGAAAGGATTTACAAACTCCTGCAAACACACATCAGTTTAACTCTGTAAGTTGAATGCACACATTGAAGGCCGTTCTGTTAGGTTGCTCCGTTTTGGTTTTAGAAGCACATATTTCTCAATACAGCGTTTACTCCCAATCACTCTGGAATATCAAAACGCAGCTCCTAGAAGAAACGCGCTTCTCACTCTCTGAATCTCAAGGCAGATTCAACTCCAGTAGGTAAGTGAACACACAGCAGAGCAGTCTGAATGATACGTTCGTTTTGACTTTTAGACGGAGATTTACAGCTATTTCTGAAACGCTTGGGTTTCGCTGGAAAAATGCGTTTTATACTTCTTCACAGAAAGGGTTTACACACTCCTGCAAACACACATCAGTTAACCTCTGTAAGTTGAACGCACACATTGAAGGCCGTTCGTTTAGGTTGCTCCGTCTTGGTTTTAGAAGCAGATATTTCTCAATACAGCGTTTATTCCCATTCACTCTGGAATATCAAAACGAAGCTCCTAAAAGAAACGCGCTTCTTACTCTCTGAATCTCAACGCAGATTCAACTCCCAAAGGTAAACGAACACACAGCAGAGCAGTCTGAAAGATACGTTCGTTTTGAGTTTTAGACGGAGATTTACAGCTATTTCTTAAGTGCTTGGATTTGGCTGGAATAATGCGTTTTCTACATCTTCACAGAAAGGGTTTACACACTCCTGCAAACACACATCAGTTTAACTCTGTAAGGTGAACGCACACATTGAAGGCCGTTCTGTTATGTTGCTCCGTATTGGTTTTAGAAGCAGATATTTATCAACACAGCGTTTACTCCCATTCACTCGGGAATATCAAAACGCAGCTCCTAGACAAATCGCGCTTCTCACCCTCTGAATCTCAAGGCAGATTCAACTCCCGTAGGTAAGCGAACACACAGCAGAATAGTCTGAGGGATACGTTCGTTTTCAGTTTTAGACGGAGATTTACAACTATTTCTGAAATGCTTGGATTTGGCTGGAAAAGTGCGTTTTCTGCTTCTTCATGAGAGGGTTTAAAACCTCCTGCAAACACACATCAGTTATACTCTGTAAGTTGAACGCACACATTGAAAACCCTTCTGTTAGGTTGCTCCGTTTTGGTTTTATAAGCAGATATTTCTCAATACAGTGTTTACTCCCATTCACTCGGGAATATCAAAACGCAGCTCCTAGACAAAACGCGCTTCTCAGCCTCTGAATCTCAAGGCAGATTCAACTCCAGTAGTTAAGCGAACACACAGCAGAGCAGTCTGAAGGATACGTTCGTTTTGAGTTTTAACGGATATTTACAGCTTTTTCTGAAATGCTTGGATTTGCCTGGAAAAATGCGTTTACTGCTTCTTCACAGACAGGGTATAGAAACTCCAGCAAACACGCATCAGTTTAACTCTGTAAGTTGAACGCACACATTGAAGGCCGTTCTGTTAGGTTGCTCCGTTTTGGTTTTAGAAGCAGATAATTCTCAATAGAGCCTTTTTCCCCATTCACTCGGGAATATCAAAACGCAGCTCCTAGAAGTAACGCGCTTCTCACCCTCTGAATCTCAAGGCTGATTCAACTCCCGAAGGTAAGCGAACACACAGCAGAGAAGTCTGAACGATACGTTCGGTTTGATTTTTAACGGAGATTTACAGCTATTTCTGAAATGCTTGGATTTGGGTGGAAAAATTCGTTTTCTGCTTCTTCAAAGAAAGGGTTTACAAACTCCTGCAAACAGACATCAGTTTAACTCTGTAAGTTGAACGCACACATTGAAGGCCGTTCTGTTATGTTGCTCCGTTTTGGTTTCAGAAGCAGATATTTCTCAATACAGCGTTTACTCCCATTCACTCGGGAATATCAAAACGCAGCTCCTGGAAGAAACCCGCTTCTCACCCTCTGAATCTCAAGGCAGATTCAACTCCCATCGGAAAGCGAACAGTCAGCAGAGCAGTCTGAAGGATACGTTCGTTTTGAGTTTTAGACGGAGATTTACAGCTATTTCTGAAATGATTGGATTTGACTGGAAAAATGCGTTTTCTGCTTCTTCACAGAAAGGGTTTACAACCTCCTGCAAACACACATCAGTTTAACTCTTTAAGTTGAACGAACACATTGAAGGCCGTTCTGTTAGGTTGCTCCGTTTTGGTTTTAGAAGCAGATATTTCTCAATACAGCGTTTACTCCCATTCACTCTGGAATATCAAAACGCAGCTCGTAAAAGAAACGCGCTTCTCACCCTCTGAATCTCAAGCCAGATTCAACTCCCGTAGGTAAGCGAACACACAGCAGAGCAGTCTGAATGATACGTTCGTTTTGAGTTTTAGACGGAGATTTACAGCTATTTCTGAAATTCTTGGATTTGGCTGAAAGAATGCGTTTTCTGCTTCTTCACAGAAAGGGTTTACAAACTCCTGCAAACACACATCAGTTTAACTCTGTAAGTTGAACGCACACATTGAAGGCCGTCATGATAGGTTGCTCCGTTTTGGTTTTAGAAGCAGATATTTCTCAATACAACGTTTACTCCCATTTACTCTGGAATATCAAAACGCAGCTCCTAGAAGAAAAGCGCTTCTCACTCTGTACATCTTAAGGCAGATTCAACTCCCGTAGGTAAGCGAACACACAGCAGAGCAGTCTGAAGCATACGTTCGTTTTGAGTTTCTGACGGAGATTTACAGCTATTTCTGAAATGCTTGGATTAGGCTGGAAATATGCGTTTTCTGCATCTTCACAGATAGGGTTAAAAACTCCTGCAAACACATATCAGTTTAACTCTGTAAGTTGAAGGCACACATTGAAGGCCGATCTGTTAGGTTGCTCCGTTTTGGTTTTAGAAGCAGATATTTCTCAATACAGCGTTTACTTTCATTCACTCGGGAATATCAAAACGCAGCTCCTAGAAGAAACGCGCTTCTCACCCTCTGAAGCTCAAGGCAGATTCAACTTTCGTAGGTAAGCGAACACACAGCAGAGCAGTCTGAAGGATACGTTCGTTTTGAGTTTTAGACGGAGATTTACAGCTATTTCTGAAATGCTTGGCTTTGGCTGGAAAAATGCGTTTTCTGCTTTTTCACAGAAAGGGTTTACAAACTCCTGCAAACACACATCAGTTTAACTCTGTAAGTTGAACGCACACATTGAAGGCCGTTCTGTTAGGTTGCTCCGTTTTGGTTTTAGAAGCAGATATTTCTAAATACAGCGTTTACTCCCATTCACTCGGGAATATCAAGACGCAGCTCCAAGAAGAAAAGCGCTTCTCACCCTCTGAATCTCATGGCGGATTCAACTCCCGTAGGTAAGCGAACACACAGCAGAGCAGTCTGAAGGATACGTTCGTTTTGAGTTTTAGACGGAGAATTACAGCTTTTTCTAAAATGCTTGGATTTGGCTGGAAAAATGCGTTATCTGTTTCTTCACAGAAAGGGTTTACAAACTCCTGCAAACACACATCAATTTAACTCAGTAAGTGGAACGCACACATTGAAGGCCGTTCTGTTAGGTCGCTCCGTTTTGGTTTTAGAAGCAGATATTTCTCAATACAACGTTTACTCCCATTCACTCGGGAATATCAAAATGCAGCTCCTAGAAGAAACGCGTTTCTCCCCCTCTGAATCTCAAGGCAGATTCAACTCCCGTAGGTAAGCGAACACACAGCAGAGCAGTCTGAAGGATACGCTCGTTTTGGGTTATAGACGGAGATTTACATCTATTTCGGAAATGCTTGGATTTGGATGGAAAAATGCGTTTTCTGATTCTTCACAGAAAGGGTTTACAAACTCCTGCAAACACACATCAGTTTAACTCTGTAAGTAGAACGCACACATTGACGGCCGTTCTCATAGGTTGCTCCGTTTTTGTTTTAGAAGCAGATATTTCTCAATACAGCGTTTACTCCCATTCATTCGGGAATATCAAAACGCAGCTCCTAGAAGAAACGTGCTTCTCACCCTCTGAATCTCAAGGCAGATTCAACTCCCGTAGGTAAACGAACACACAGCAGAGCAGTCTGAAGGATACGTTCGCTTTGAGTTTTAGACGGAGATTTACAGCTATTTCTGAAATGCTTGGATTTGGCTGGAAAAATGCTTTTTCTGCTTCTTCACAGAAAAAGTTAACAAACTCCTGCAAACACACATCAGTTAAACTCTGTAAGTTGAACGCACACATTGAATGCCATTATGTGAGGTTGCTCCGTTTTGGTTTTAGAAGCAGATATTTCTCAATACAGCGTTTACTCCCATTCACTCTGGAATATCAAAACGCAGCTCTTATAAGAAACGCGCTTCTCACCCTCTTAATCTGACGGCAGATTCAACTCCCATAGGTAAGCGAACACACAGCAGAGCAGTCTGAAGGATACGTTCGTTTTGAGTTTTAGACGGAGATTTACAGCTGTTTCTGAAATGCTTGGCTTTGGCTGGAAAAATGCGTTTTCTGTTTTTCACAGAAAGTGTTTAAACCTTCTGCAAACACACATGATTTTAACTCTGTACGTTGAATGCACACATTGAAGGCCGTTCTGTTAGGTTGCTCCGTTTTTGTTTAGAAGCAGATATTTCTCAATACAGCGTTTACTCCCATTCACTCTGGAATAAAAAACGCAGCTCCTAGAAGAAACACACTTCTCATCCTCTGAATCTCAAGGCGGATTCAACTGCCATAGGTAAGCGAACACACAGCAGAGACGTCTGAAGGATACGATCGTTTTGAGTTTTAGACCGAGATTTACAGCTATTTCTGAAATGCTTGGATTTGGCTGGAAAAATGCGTTTTATGCTTCTTCACAGAAAGGGTTTACAACCTCCTGCAAACACACATCAGTTTAACTCTGTAAGTTGAACGAACACATTTAAGGCCGTTCTGTTAGGTTGCTCCGTTTTGGTTTTAGAGGCAGATCTTTCTCAATACAGCGTTTACTCCCATTCACTCGGGAATATAAAAACGCAACTCCCAGAAGAAACGCGTTTTTCACCCTCTGAATCTCAAGGCAGATTCAACTCCCGTAGGTAAGCGAACACACAGCAGAGCAGTCTGAAGGATACGCTCGTTTTGGGTTTTAGACGGAGATTTACATCTGTTTCTGAAATGCTTGGATTAGGCTGGAAAAATGCGTTTTCTGCTTCTTCACAGAAAGGATTTACAAACTCCTGCAAACACACATCAGTTTAACTCTGTAAGTTGATCGCACACATTGAAGGACGTTCTGTTAGGTTGCTCCGTTTTGGTTTTAGAAGCAGATATTTCTCAATACAGCGTTTACTCCCATTCACTCGGGAATATCAAAACGCAGCTTTTATAAGAAAGGCGGTTCTCACCCTCTGAATCTGAAGGCAGATTTAACTCCCATAGGTAAGCGAACACACAAAAGAGCAGGCTGAAGGATACGTTCGTTTTGAGTTTTAGACGGAGATTTACAGCTATTTCTGAAATGCTTGGATTTGGGTGGAAAAATGCGTTTTCTGCTTTTCCACAGAAAGGGTTTACAAACTCCTGAAAACACACATCAGTTTAACTCTGTAAGTTGAACGCACACATTGAATGCCGTTCTGTTAGGTTGCTTCGTTTTGGTTTTATAAGCAGATATTTCTCAATACAGCGTTTAGTCCCATTCACTCGGGAATATCAAAACGCAGCTCCAAGAAGAAAAGCGCTTCTCACCCTCTGAATCTCATGGCGGTTCAACTCCCGTAGGTAAGCGAACACACAGCAGAGCAGTCTGAAGGATACGTTCGTTTTGAGTTTTAGACGGAGATTTACAGCTATTTCTGAAATGCTTGGATTTGGCTGGAAAAATCCTTTTTCTGCTTCTTCACAGAAAGAGTTTACAAACTCTTGGAAACACGCATCAGTTTAACTCTGTAATTGAACGCACACATTGAAGGCCGTTCTGTTAGGTTGCTCTGTTTAGGTTTTAGAAGCAGATATTTCTCAATACAGCGTTTACTCCCATTCACTTGGCATTATCAAAACGCAGCTCCTAGAAGAAACGCGCTTCTCACCTTCTGAATCTCAAGGCAGATTCAACTCCCATAGGTAAGCGAAAGCAGAGCAGAGCAGTCTGAAGGATACGTTCATTTTGAGTTTTAGACGGAGATGTACAGCTATCTGAAATGCTTGGATTTGGCTGGAAAAATGCGTTTTCTGCTTCTTCACAGAAAGGGTTTACAAACTACTGCAAACACACCACAGTTTAGCTCTGTAAGTTGAACGCACACATTGAAGGCCGTTCTCTTAGGTCGCTCCGTTTTGGTTTTAGAAGCAGATATTTCTCAATACAGCGTTTACTCCCATTCACTCTGGAATATAAAAACGCAGCTCCTAGACGAAACGCGCTTCTCACCCTCTAAATCTCAAGGCAGATTCAACTCCCGTAGGTAAGCGAACACACAACAGAGCAGTCTGAAGGATGCGTTCGTTTTGACTTTTAGACGGAGATTTACATCTATTTCTGAAATGCTTGGATTTGGCTGGAAAAATGCGTTTTCTGCTTCTTCACAGAAAGGGTTTACAAACTCCTGCAAACACACATCAGTTTATCTCGGTAAGTTGAACGCACACATTGAAGGCCGTTCTGCTAGGTTGCTCCGTTTTGGTTTTAGAAGCAGATATTTCTCAATAGAGCGTTTACTCCCATTCACTCAGGAATATCAAAACGCAGCTTTTAGAAGAAACGCGCTTCTCACCCTCTGAATCTCAATGCAGACTCAACTACCGTAGGTAAGCGAACACACAGCAGAGCAGTCTGAAGGATACGTTCGTTTTGAGTTTTAAACGGAGATTTTCAGTTATTTCTGAAATGCTTGGATTTGGGTGGAAACATGCGTTTTCTGCCTCTTCACAGAAAGGGTTTAGAAACTCCTGCAAACACACATCATTTTAACTCTGTAAGTTGAACGCACACATATAAGGCCGTTCTGTTAGGTCGCTCCGTTTTGGTTTTAGAAGCAGATATTTCTCAATACAGCGTTTACTCCCATTCACTCGGGAATATCAAAACGCAGCTCTTAGAAAAACCGCTCCTCTCACCCTCTGAATCTCAATGCAGATTCAACTCCCGTAGTTAAGCGAACACAAAGCAGAGCAGTCTGAAGGATACGTTCGTTTTGAGTTTTAGACGGAGATTTACAGCTATTTCTGAAATGCTTGGATTTGGCTGGAAATATGCGTTTTCTGCTTCTTCACAGAAAGGGTTTGCAAACTCTCGCAAACACACATCAGTTTAACTCTGTATGTTGAACGCACACATTGAAGGTTGTTCTGGTAGGTTGCTCCGTTTTGGTTTTAGAAGCAGATATTTCTGAATACAGCGTTTACTCCCATTCACTCGGGTTTATCAAAAGGCAGCTTCTAGAAGAAACGCGCTTCTCACTCTCTGAATCTCAAGGCAGATTCAACTCCCATAGGTAAGCGAAAACATACAGCAGAGCAGTCTGAAGGATACGTTCATTTTTAGGTTTAGACAGAGATTTACAACTATTTCTGAAATTCTTGGATTTGGCTGGAAAAATGCGTTTTCTGCTTCTTCACAGAAAGGGTTTACAAACTCCTGCAAACACACATCAGTTAACCTCTGTAAGTTGAACGCACACATTGAATGCCATTGTGTGATGTTGCTCCGTCTTGGTTTTAGAAGCAGATATTTCTCAATACAGCGTTTACTCCCATTCACTCTGGAATATCAAAACGCAGCTCCTATAAGAAACGCGCTTCTCATCCTCTGAATCTGAAGGCAGATTCAACTCCCATAGGTAAGCGAACACACAGCAGAGGAGTCTGAAACATACGTTCGTTTTGAGTTTGAAACGGAGATTTACAGCTATTTCTAAAATGATTGGCTTTGGCTGGAAAAATGCGTTTTCTGCTTTTTCACAGAAAGGGTTTACAAACTCCTGAAAACACACATCAGTTTAACTCTGTAAGTTGAACGCACACATTGAAGGCCGTTCTGTTAGGTTGCTCCGTTTTGGTTTAGAAGCAGATATTTCTAAATACAGCGTTTACTCTCATTCACTCTGGAATAAAAAACGCAACTCCTAGAAGAAACGCGCTTCTCATCCTCTGAATCTCAAGGCAGATTCAACTGCCGTAGGTAAGCGAACACACAGTAGAGCCGTCTGAAGGATACGATCGTTTTGAGTTTTAGACCGAGATTTACAGCTATTTCTGAAGTGCTTGGATTTGGCTGGAAAAATGCGTTTTATGCTTCTTCACAGAAAGGGTTTAAAAACTCCTGCAAACACACATCAGTTTAACTCTGTAAGTTGAACGAACACATTTAAGGCCGTTCTGTTAGGTTGCTCCGTTTTGGTTTTAGAAGCAGATATTTCTCAATACAGCGTTTACTCCCATTCACTCGGGAATATCAAAACGCAGCTCCTAGAAGAAACGCGCTTCTCACCCTCTGAATCTCAAGGCAGATTCAACTCCCGTAGGTAAGCGAACACACAGCAGAGCAGTCTGAAGGATACGCTCGTTTTGGGTTTTAGACGGAGATTTACATCTGTTTCTGAAATGCTTGGATTTGGCTGGAAAAATGCGTTTTCTGCTTCTTCACAGAAAGGGTTTACAAACTCCTGCAAACACACATCAGTTTAACTCTGTAAGTTGATCGCACACATTGAAGGACGTTCTGTTAGGTTGCTCCGTTTTGGTTTTAGAAGCAGATATTTCTCAATACAGCGTTTACTCCCATTCACTCGGGAATATCAAAACGCAGCTTTTATAAGAAAGGCGGTTCTCACCCTCTGAATCTGAAGGCAGATTTAACTCCCATAGGTAAGCGAACACAGAAAAGAGCAGGCTGAAGGATACGTTCGTATTGAGTTTTAGACGGAGATTTACAGCTATTTCTGAAATGCTTGGATTTGGGTGGAAAAATGCGTTTTCTGCTTTTTCACAGAAAGGGTTTTCAAACTCCTGAAAACACACATCAGTTTAACTCTGGAAGTTGAACGCACACATTGAATGCCGTTCTGTTAGTTTGCTCCGTTTTGGTTTTAGAAGCAGATATTTCTCAATACAGCGTTTACTCCCATTCACTCGGGAATATCAAAACGCAGCTCCAAGAAGAAAAGCGCTTCTCACCCTCTGAATCTCATGGCGGTTCGACTCCCATAGGTAAGCGAACACACAGCAGAGCAGTCTGAAGGATACGTTCGTTTTGAGTTTTAGACGGAGATTTACAGCTATTTCTGAAATGCTTGGATTTTGCTGGAAAAATCCTTTTTCTGCTTCTTCACAGAAAGAGTTTACAGACTCTTGGAAACACACATCAGTTTAACTCTGTAATTGAACGCACACATTGAAGGCCGTTCTGTTAGGTTGCTCTGTTTTGGTTTTAGAAGCAGATATTTCTCAATACAGCGTTTACTCCCATTCACTCGGCATTATCAAAACGCAGCTCCTAGAAGAAACGCGCTTCTCACCCTCTGAATCTCAAGGCAGATTCAACTCCCGTAGGTAAGCGAAAGCACAGCAGAGCAGTCTGAAGGATACGTTCATTTTGAGTTTTAGACGGAGATTTACAGCTATTTCTGAAATGCTTGGATTTGGCTGGAAAAATGCGTTTTCTGCTTCTTCACAGAAAGGGTTTACAAACTCCTGCAAACACACCACAGTTTAGCTCTGTAAGTTGAACGCACACATTGAAGGCCGTTCTGTTAGGTCGTTCCGTTTTGGTTTTAGAAGCAGATATTTCTCAATACAGCGTTTACTCCCATTCACTCGGGAATATCAAAACGCAGCTCCTAGAAGAAACGCGCTTCTCACCCTCTGAATCTCAATGCAGACTCAACTACCGTAGGTAAGCGAACACACAGCAGAGCAGTCTGAAGGATACGTTCGTTTTGAGTTTTAGACGGAGATTTTCAGCTATTTCTGAAATGCTTGAATTTGGGTGGAAAAATGCGTTTTCTGCCATTTCCCAGAAAGGGTTTAGAAACTCCTGCAAACACACATCATTTTAACTCTGTAAGTTGAACGCACACATATAAGGCCGTTCTGTTAGGTCGCTCCGTTTTGGTTTTAGAAGCAGATATTTCTCAATACAGCGTTTACTCCCATTCACTCGGGAATATCAAAACGCAGCTCCTAGAAGAAACGCGCTTCTCACCCTCTGAAGCTCAAGGCAGATTCAACTTTCGTAGGTAAGCGAACACACAGCAGAGCAGTCTGAAGGATACGTTCGTTTTGAGTTTTAGACGGAGATTTACAGCTATTTCTGAAATGCTTGGCTTTGGCTGGAAAAATGCGTTTTCTGCTTTTTCACAGAAAGGGTTTACAAACTCCTGCAAACACACATCAGTTTAACTCTGTAAGTTGAACGCACACATTGAAGGCCGTTCTGTTAGGTTGCTCCGTTTTGGTTTTAGAAGCAGATATTTCTCAATACAGCGTTTACTCCCATTCACTCGGGAATATCAAAACGCAGCTCCAAGAAGAAAAGCGCTTCTCACCCTCTGAATCTCATGGCGGATTCAACTCCCGTAGGTAAGCGAACACACAGCAGAGCAGTCTGAAGGATACGTTCGTTTTGAGTTTTAGACGGAGAATTACAGCTTTTTCTAAAATGCTTGGATTTGGCTGGAAAAATGCGTTATCTGTTTCTTCACAGAAAGGGTTTACAAACTCCTGCAAACACACATCAATTTAACTCAGTAAGTGGAACGCACACATTGAAGGTTGTTCTGTTAGGTCGCTCCGTTTTGGTTTTAGAAGCAGATATTTCTCAATACAACGTTTACTCCCATTCACTCGAAAATATCAAAATGCAGCTCCTAGAAGAAACGCGTTTCTCCCCCTCTGAATCTCAAGGCAGATTCAACTCCCGTAGGTAAGCGAACACACAGCAGAGCAGTCTGAAGGATACGCTCGTTTTGGGTTATAGACGGAGATTTACATCTATTTCGGAAATGCTTGGATTTGGATGGAAAAATGCGTTTTCTGATTCTTCACAGAAAGGGTTTACAAACTCCTGCAAACACACATCAGTTTAACTCTGTAAGTAGAACGCACACATTGACGGCCGTTCTCATAGGTTGCTCCGTTTTTGTTTTAGAAGCAGATATTTCTCAATACAGCGTTTACTCCCATTCATTCGGGAATATCAAAACGCAGCTCCTAGAAGAAACGTGCTTCTCACCCTCTGAATCTCAAGGCAGATTCAACTCCCGTAGGTAAACGAACACACAGCAGAGCAGTCTGAAGGATACGTTCGCTTTGAGTTTTAGACGGAGATTTACAGCTATTTCTGAAATGCTTGGATTTGGCTGGAAAAATGCTTTTTCTGCTTCTTCACAGAAAAAGTTTACAAACTCCTGCAAACACACATCAGTTAAACTCTGTAAGTTGAACGCACACATTGAATGCCATTATGTGAGGTTGCTCCGTTTTGGTTTTAGAAGCAGATATTTCTCAATACAGCGTTTACTCCCATTCACTCTGGAATATCAAAACGCAGCTCTTATAAGAAACGCGCTTCTCACCCTCTTAATCTGACGGCAGATTCAACTCCCATAGGTAAGCGAACACACAGCAGAGCAGTCTGAAGGATACGTTCGTTTTGAGTTTTAGACGGAGATTTACAGCTGTTTCTGAAAACTTGGCTTTGGCTGGAAAAATGCGTTTTCTGTTTTTCACAGAAAGTGTTTAAACCTTCTGCAAACACACATGATTTTAACTCTGTACGTTGAATGCACACACTGAAGGCCGTTCTGTTAGGTTGCTCCGTTTTGGTTTAGAAGCAGATATTTCTCAATACAGCGTTTACTCCCATTCACTCTGGAATAAAAAACGCAGCTCCTAGAAGAAACACACTTCTCATCCTCTGAATCTCAAGGCGGATTCAACTGCCATAGGTAAGCGAACACACAGCAGAGACGTCTGAAGGATACGATCGTTTTGAGTTTTAGACCGAGATTTACAGCTATTTCTGAAATGCTTGGATTTGGCTGGAAAAATGCGTTTTATGCTTCTTCACAGAAAGGGTTTACAACCTCCTGCAAACACACATCAGTTTAACTCTGTAAGTTGAACGAACACATTTAAGGCCGTTCTGTTAGGTTGCTCCGTTTTGGTTTTAGAGGCAGATCTTTCTCAATACAGCGTTTACTCCCATTCACTCGGGAATATAAAAACGCAACTCCCAGAAGAAACGCGTTTTTCACCCTCTGAATCTCAAGGCAGATTCAACTCCCGTAGGTAAGCGAACACACAGCAGAGCAGTCTGAAGGATACGCTCGTTTTGGGTTTTAGACGGAGATTTACATCTGTTTCTGAAATGCTTGGATTTGGCTGGAAAAATGCGTTTTCTGCTTCTTCACAGAAAGGATTTACAAACTCCTGCAAACACACATCAGTTTAACTCTGTAAGTTGATCGCACACATTGAAGGACGTTCTGTTAGGTTGCTCCGTTTTGGTTTTAGAAGCAGATATTTCTCAATACAGCGTTTACTCCCATTCACTCGGGAATATCAAAACGCAGCTTTTATAAGAAAGGCGGTTCTCACCCTCTGAATCTGAAGGCAGATTTAACTCCCATAGGTAAGCGAACACACAAAAGAGCAGGCTGAAGGATACGTTCGTTTTGAGTTTTAGACGGAGATTTACAGCTATTTCTGAAATGCTTGGATTTGGGTGGAAAAATGCGTTTTCTGCTTTTCCACAGAAAGGGTTTACAAACTCCTGAAAACACACATCAGTTTAACTCTGTAAGTTGAACGCACACATTGAATGCCGTTCTGTTAGGTTGCTTCGTTTTGGTTTTATAAGCAGATATTTCTCAATACAGCGTTTAGTCCCATTCACTCGGGAATATCAAAACGCAGCTCCAAGAAGAAAAGCGCTTCTCACCCTCTGAATCTCATGGCGGTTCAACTCCCGTAGGTAAGCGAACACACAGCAGAGCAGTCTGAAGGATACGTTCGTTTTGAGTTTTAGACGGAGATTTACAGCTATTTCTGAAATGCTTGGATTTGGCTGGAAAAATCCTTTTTCTGCTTCTTCACAGAAAGAGTTTACAAACTCTTGGAAACACGCATCAGTTTAACTCTGTAATTGAACGCACACATTGAAGGCCGTTCTGTTAGGTTGCTCTGTTTAGGTTTTAGAAGCAGATATTTCTCAATACAGCGTTTACTCCCATTCACTTGGCATTATCAAAACGCAGCTCCTAGAAGAAACGCGCTTCTCACCTTCTGAATCTCAAGGCAGATTCAACTCCCATAGGTAAGCGAAAGCAGAGCAGAGCAGTCTGAAGGATACGTTCATTTTGAGTTTTAGACGGAGATGTACAGCTATCTGAAATGCTTGGATTTGGCTGGAAAAATGCGTTTTCTGCTTCTTCACAGAAAGGGTTTACAAACTACTGCAAACACACCACAGTTTAGCTCTGTAAGTTGAACGCACACATTGAAGGCCGTTCTCTTAGGTCGCTCCGTTTTGGTTTTAGAAGCAGATATTTCTCAATACAGCGTTTACTCCCATTCACTCTGGAATATAAAAACGCAGCTCCTAGACGAAACGCGCTTCTCACCCTCTAAATCTCAAGGCAGATTCAACTCCCGTAGGTAAGCGAACACACAACAGAGCAGTCTGAAGGATGCGTTCGTTTTGACTTTTAGACGGAGATTTACATCTATTTCTGAAATGCTTGGATTTGGCTGGAAAAATGCGTTTTCTGCTTCTTCACAGAAAGGGTTTACAAACTCCTGCAAACACACATCAGTTTATCTCGGTAAGTTGAACGCACACATTGAAGGCCGTTCTGCTAGGTTGCTCCGTTTTGGTTTTAGAAGCAGATATTTCTCAATAGAGCGTTTACTCCCATTCACTCAGGAATATCAAAACGCAGCTTTTAGAAGAAACGCGCTTCTCACCCTCTGAATCTCAATGCAGACTCAACTACCGTAGGTAAGCGAACACACAGCAGAGCAGTCTGAAGGATACGTTCGTTTTGAGTTTTAAACGGAGATTTTCAGTTATTTCTGAAATGCTTGGATTTGGGTGGAAACATGCGTTTTCTGCCTCTTCACAGAAAGGGTTTAGAAACTCCTGCAAACACACATCATTTTAACTCTGTAAGTTGAACGCACACATATAAGGCCGTTCTGTTAGGTCGCTCCGTTTTGGTTTTAGAAGCAGATATTTCTCAATACAGCGTTTACTCCCATTCACTCGGGAATATCAAAACGCAGCTCTTAGAAAAACCGCTCCTCTCACCCTCTGAATCTCAATGCAGATTCAACTCCCGTAGGTAAGCGAACACAAAGCAGAGCAGTCTGAAAGATACGTTCGTTTTGAGTTTTAGACGGAGATTTACAGCTATTTCTGAAATGCTTGGATTTGGCTGGAAATATGCGTTTTCTGCTTCTTCACAGAAAGGGTTCGCAAACTCTCGCAAACACACATCAGTTTAACTCTGTATGTTGAACGCACACATTGAAGGTTGTTCTGGTAGGTTGCTCCGTTTTGGTTTTAGAAGCAGATATTTCTGAATACAGGGTTTACTCCCATTCACTCGGGTTTATCAAAACGCAGCTTCTAGAAGAAACGCGCTTCTCACTCTCTGAATCTCAAGGCAGATTCAACTCCCATAGGTAAGCGAAAACATACAGCAGAGCAGTCTGAAGGATACGTTCATTTTTAGGTTTAGACAGAGATTTACAGCTATTTCTGAAATTCTTGGATTTGGCTGGAAAAATGCGTTTTCTGCTTCTTCACAGAAAGGGTTTACAAACTCCTGCAAACACACATCAGTTAACCTCTGTAAGTTGAACGCACACATTGAATGCCATTGTGTGATGTTGCTCCGTTTTTGTTTTAGAAGCAGATATTTCTCAATACAGCGTTTACTCCCATTCACTCTGGAATATCAAAACGCAGCTCCTATAAGAAACGCGCTTCTCATCCTCTGAATCTGAAGGCAGATTCAACTCCCGTAGGTAAGCGAACACACAGCAGAGGAATCTGAAACATACGTTCGTTTTGAGTTTGAAACGGAGATTTACAGCTATTTCTAAAATGATTGGCTTTGGCTGGAAAAATGCGTTTTCTGCTTTTTCACAGAAAGGGTTTACAAACTCCTGAAAACACACATCAGTTTAACTCTGTAAGTTGAACGCACACATTGAAGGCCGTTCTGTTAGGTTGCTCCGTTTTGGTTTAGAAGCAGATATTTCTAAATACAGCGTTTACTCTCATTCACTCTGGAATAAAAAACGCAACTCCTAGAAGAAACGCGCTTCTCATCCTCTGAATCTCAAGGCAGATTCAACTGCCGTAGGTAAGCGAACACACAGTAGAGCCGTCTGAAGGATACGATCGTTTTGAGTTTTAGACCGTGATTTACAGCTATTTCTGAAGTGCTTGGATTTGGCTGGAAAAATGCGTTTTATGCTTCTTCACAGAAAGGGTTTAAAAACTCCTGCAAACACACATCAGTTTAACTCTGTAAGTTGAACGAACACATTTAAGGCCGTTCTGTTAGGTTGCTCCGTTTTGGTTTTAGAAGCAGATATTTCTCAATACAGCGTTTACTCCCATTCACTCGGGAATATCAAAACGCAGCTCCTAGAAGAAACGCGCTTCTCACCCTCTGAATCTCAAGGCAGATTCAACTCCCGTAGGTAAGCGAACACACAGCAGAGCAGTCTGAAGGATACGCTCGTTTTGGGTTTTAGACGGAGATTTACATCTGTTTCTGAAATGCTTGGATTTGGCTGGAAAAATGCGTTTTCTGCTTCTTCACAGAAAGGGTTTACAAACTCCTGCAAACACACATCAGTTTAACTCTGTAAGTTGATCGCACACATTGAAGGACGTTCTGTTAGGTTGCTCCGTTTTGGTTTTAGAAGCAGATATTTCTCAATACAGCGTTTACTCCCATTCACTCGGGAATATCAAAACGCAGCTTTTATAAAAAAGGCGGTTCTCAAACTCTGAATCTGAAGGCAGATTTAACTCTCATAGGTAAGCGAACACAGAAAAGAGCAGGCTGAAGGATACGTTCGTATTGAGTTTTAGACGGAGATTTACAGCTATTTCTGAAATGCTTGGATTTGGGTGGAAAAATGCGTTTTCTGCTTTTTCACAGAAAGGGTTTTCAAACTCCTGAAAACACACATCAGTTTAACTCTGGAAGTTGAACGCACACATTGAATGCCGTTCTGTTAGTTTGCTCCGTTTTGGTTTTAGAAGCAGATATTTCTCAATACAGCGTTTACTCCCATTCACTCGGGAATATCAAAACGCAGCTCCAAGAAGAAAAGCGCTTCTCACCCTCTGAATCTCATGGCGGTTCAACTCCCATAGGTAAGCGAACACACAGCAGAGCAGTCTGAAGGATACGTTCGTTTTGAGTTTTAGACGGAGATTTACAGCTATTTCTGAAATGCTTGGATTTTGCTGGAGAAATCCTTTTTCTGCTTCTTCACAGAAAGAGTTTACAGACTCTTGGAAACACACATCAGTTTAACTCTGTAATTGAACGCACACATTGAAGGCCGTTCTGTTAGGTTGCTCTGTTTTGGTTTTAGAAGCAGATATTTCTCAATACAGCGTTTACTCCCATTCACTCGGCATTATCAAAACGCAGCTCCTAGAAGAAACGCGCTTCTCACCCTCTGAATCTCAAGGCAGATTCAACTCCCGTAGGTAAGCGAAAGCACAGCAGAGCAGTCTGAAGGATACGTTCATTTTGAGTTTTAGACGGAGATTTACAGCTATTTCTGAAATGCTTGGATTTGGCTGGAAAAATGCGTTTTCTGCTTCTTCACAGAAAGGGTTTACAAACTCCTGCAAACACACCACAGTTTAGCTCTGTAAGTTGAACGCACACATTGAAGGCCGTTCTGTTAGGTCGTTCCGTTTTGGTTTTAGAAGCAGATATTTCTCAATACAGCGTTTTCTCCCATTCACTCTGGAATATCAAAACGCAGCTTCTAGTAGTAACGCGCTTCTCACCCTCTGAATCTCAAGGCAGATTCAACTCCCATGGGTAGGTGAACACACAGCAGAGCAGTCTGAAGGATACGTTCGTTTTGAGTTTTAGACGGAGATTTACAGCTATTTCTGAAATGCTTGGATTTGGCTAGAAAAATGCGTTTTCTGCTTCTTCACAGAAAGGGTTTAAAAACTCCTGCAAACACACATCAATTTAACTCTGTACGTTGAACGCACACATTGCAGGCCGTTCTGTTAGGTTGCTCCGTTTTGATTTTAGAAGCAGATATTTCTCAATACAGGGTTTACTCCCATTCACTCAGGAATATCAAAACGCAGCTACTAGAAGAAACGCGCTTCTCACCCTCTGAATCTCAAGGCAGATTCAACTTCCGTAGGAAAGTGAACACACAGCAGAGCAGTCTGAAGGATACGTTCGTTTTGAGTTTTAGACGGAGATTTACAGCTATTTCTGAAATGCTTGGATTGGGCTGGAAACATGCGTTTTCTGTTTCTTCACAGAAAGGGTTTACAAACTGCTGCAAACACACATCAGTTTAACTCTGGAAGTTGAACGCACACATTGAAGGCCGTTCGGTTATGTTGCTCCGTTTTGGTTTTAGAAGCAGATATTTCTCCATACAGCGTTTACTCCCATTCACTCTGGAATATCAAAACGCAGCTCCCAGAATAAACGCGCTTCTCACCCTCTGAATCTCAAGGCAGATTCAACTCCCGTAGGTAAGCGAACACACAGCAGAGCAGTCTGAAGGATAAGTTCGTTTTGAGTTTTAGACGGAGATTTACAGCTATTTCTGAAGTGCTTGGATTTCCCTGGAAAAATGTGTTTTCTGCTTCGTCACAGAAAGGGTTTACAAACTCCTGCACACACACATCAGTTTACCTCTGTAAGTTGAACGCACACATGGAAGGCCGTTCTGTTAGGTTGCCCCGTTTTGGTTTTAGAAGCAGATATTTCTCAATACAGCGTTTACTCCCATTCACTCTGGAATATCAAAACGCAGCTCCTAGAATAAACGCGCTTCTCTGAATCTCAAGGCAGATTCAACTCCCATAGGTAAGCGAACACACAGGAGAGCAGTCTGAAGGATAAGTTCGTCTGGAGTTTTAAACAGAGATTTTCAGCTATTCCTGAAATGCTTGGAGTTGGCTTGAAAAATGCGTTTTCTGCTTATTCCCAGATCGGGTTTACAAACTCCTGCGAACACACATCACTTTAAATCTCTAAGTTGAACGCACACATTGAAGGCCGTTCTGTTACGTTGCTCCGTTTTGGTTTTAGAAGCAGATATTTCTCAATACAGAGTTTACTCCCATTCACTCGGAAATATCAAAACGCAGCTCCTGGAAGAGATGCCCTCCTCACTCTCTGAATCTCAAGGCAGACTCAACTCCCGTACGTAAGCGAACACACAGCAGAGCACTCTGAAGGATACGTTCGTTTTGAGTTTTAGACGGAGATTTACAGCTATTTCTGAAATGCTTGCATTAGGCTGGAACAATGCGTTTTCTGCTTATTCACAGAAAGGGTTTACAAACTCCTGCATCACACGTCACTTTAACTCTCTAAGTTGAACTAACACATTGAAGGCCGTTCTGTTAGGTTGCTCCGTTTTGGTTTTAGAAGCAGATATTTCTCAATACACCGTTTACTCCCATTCATTCTGGAATATCAAAACGCAGCTCCTAGAAGAAACGCGCTTCTCACTCTCTGAATCTCAAGGCAGATTCAACTCCCATAGGTAAGCGAACATAAAGCAGAGCAGTCTGAAGGATAAGTTCGTTTTGAGTTTTAAACGAAGATTTACTGATATTTCTGAAATGCTTGGATTTGGCTGGAAAAATGCGTTTTATGCTTCTTCACAGAGAGGGTTTACAAACTCCTGCACAAACAAATCAGTTTAACTCTGTAAGGTGAACGCACGTATTGAAGGCCATTCTGTTAGGTTGCTCCGTTTTGGTTTTAGAAGCAGATATTTCTCAATACAGCGTTTACTACCATTCACTCTGGAATATCAAAACGCAGCTCCTAGAAGAAACGGGCTTCTGACTCTCTGAAGCTCAAGGCAGATTTACGTCCCGTAGGTAAGCGAACACACAGCAGAGTAGTCTGAAGGATACGTTCGTTTTGAGTTTTAGACGGATCTTTACAGCTATTTCTGAAATGCTCTGATTTGGCTGGAAAAATGCGTTTTCTGCTTCTTCACAGAAAGTGTTTACAAACTCATGCAACCACACATCAGTTTACCTCTGTAAGTTGAACGCACACATTGAAGGCCGTTCTGTTAGGTTGCTGCGTTTTGGTTTTAGAAGCAGATATTTCTCCATACAGCGTTTATTCCCAATCACTCTGGAATATCAAAACGCAGCTCCTAGAAGAAACGCGATTCTAACTCTCTGAATCTCAAGGCAGGTTCAACTTCCGTAGGTAAGCGAACACACAGCAGAGCAGTCTGAAGGATACGTTCGTTTTGAGTTTTAGACTGAGATTTACAGCTATTTCTGAAATGCTTGGATTAGGCTGGAAAAAAGCGTTTTCTACTTATTCACAGAACGGGTTTACAAACTCCTGCAAACACACATCACTTTACATCTCTAGGTTGAACGCACACATTGAAGGCCGTTCTGTTAGGTTGCTCCGTTTTGGTTTTAGAAGCAGATATTTCTCAATACAGCGTTTACTCCCATTCACTCTGGAATATCAAAACGCTTCTCCTAGAAGAAACGCGCTTCTCACCCTCTGAATCTCAAGTCAGATTCAACTCCCGTAGGTGAGTAAACACACAGCAGAGCAGTCTGAAGGATACGTTCGTTTTGAGTTTTAGACGGAGATTTACCGCTGTTTATGAAACGCTCGGATTTGTCTGGATAAATGCATTTTCTGCTTGTTGACAGAAAGGGTTTAGAAACTCCTGCAAACACACATCAGTTTACCTCTGTAAGTTGAACGAACACATTGAAGGCCGTTCTGTTAGGTTGCTCCGTTTTGGTTTTAGAAGCAGATATTTCTCAATACAGCGTTTACTACCATTCACTCGGGAATATCAAAACGCAGCTCCTAAAAGAAACGCGCTTCCTACTCTCTGAATCTGAAGGCAGATTCAACTCCTGTAGGTAAGCGAACACACAGCAGAGCAGTCTGAAGGATACGTTCGTTTTGAGTTGTAGGCAGAGATTTACAGCTATTTCTGAAATGCTTGGATGTGTCTGGAAAAATGCGTTTTCTGCTTCTTCACAGAAAGGGTTTACAAACTCCTGCAAACACACATCAGTTTAACAATAAGTTGAACGCACACATTGAAGGCCGATCTGCTAGGTTGCTCCTTTTTGGTTTTAGAAGCAGATATTTCTCAATACAGCGTTTACTCCCATTCACACTGGAATATCAAAACGCAGCTCCTCGAAGAAACGCGCTTCTCACCCTCTGAATCTCAAGGCAGATTCAACTCCCGTAGGTAAGTGAACACACAGCAGAGCAGTCTGAAGGATACGTTTGTTTTGAGTTTTAGATGGAGATTTACAGCTATTTGTGAAATGCTTGGATTTGGCTGGAAAAATGCGTTTTATGCTTCTTCACAGTAAGGGTTTACAAACTCCTGAAAACACACATCAGTTTAACTCTGTACGCTGAACGCACACATTTGAGGCCGGTCTGTTGGGTTGCTCCGTTTTGGTTTTAGAAGCAGGTATTTCTCAATAAAGCGTTTACTCCCATTCACGCTCGAATATCAAAACGCAGCTCCTAGAAGAAACGCGCTTCTCACTCTCTGAATCTCAATGCAGATTCAACTCCCATATGTAAGCCAACACACTGCAGAGCCGTCTGAAGGATACGTTCGTTTTGAGTTTTAGACGGAGATTTACAGCTATTTCTGAAATGCTTGGATTTTTCTGGAAAAATGCCTTTTTCTGCTTCTTCACAGAAAGGGTGTACAAACTCCTGCAAACACACATCAGTTTAACTCTGCAAGTTGAACGCACACATTGAAGGCCGTTCTGTTAGGTTGCTCCGTTTTGGTTTTAGAAGCAGATATTTCACAGTACAGCGTTTACTCCCATTCACTCTGGACTATCAAAACGCAGCTCCTAGAAGAAACGCGCTTCTCACCCTCTGAATCTAAGGCATATTCAACTCCCGTAGGTAATCGAACACATAGCAGAGCAGTCTGAAGAATACGTTCGTTTTGAGTTTAAACGGAGATTTACAGCTGTTTCTGAAATGCTTGAATTTCGCTGGAAAAATGCGTTTTCTGCTTCTTCACACGAAGGGATTACAAACTCCTGCAAACACACATCACTTTAAATCTCTATGTCGAACGCACACATTGAAGGCCGTTCTGTTTGGTTGCTCCGTTTTGGTTTTAGAAGCAGATATTTCTCAATACAGCGTTTAATCCCATTCACTCTGGAATACCAAAACGCAGCTCCTAGAAGAAACGCGCTTCTCACCCTCTGAATCTCCAGGCAGATTCAACTCCCGTAGGTAAGCGAACACACAGCAGAGCAGTGTGAAGGATACGTTCGTTTTGAGTTTTAGACGGAGATTTACAGCTATTTCTGAAATCCTTGGATTTGGGTGGAAAAATGCGTTTTCTGCTTCTTCACAGAAAGGGTTTACAAACTCCTGCAAACACACATCAGTTTACCTCTGTAAGTTGAACGCACTCATTGAAGGCCGTTCTGTTAGGTTGCTCCGTTTTGGTTTTAGAAGCAGATATTTCTCAATACACCGTTTACTCCCATTCATTCTGGAATACCAAAACGCAGCTCCTAGAAGAAATGCGCTTCTCACTCTCTGAATGTCAAGGCAGATTCAACTCCCATAGGTAAGCGAACACACAGCAGAGCAGTCTGAAGGATACGTTCGTTTTGCGTTTAAATGGAGATTTACAGCTCTTTCTGTAATTCTTGAATTTCGCTGGGAAAATGCGTTTTCTGCTTCTTCACAGAAAGGATTTACAAACTCCTGCAAACACACATCAGTTTAACTCTGTAAGTTGAACGCCCACATTGAAGGCCGTTCTGTTAGGTTGCTCCGTTTTGGTTTTAGAAGCAGATATTACTCAATACAGCGTTTACTTCCATTCACTCTGGAATATCAAAACGCAGGTCCAAGAAGAAACGCGCTTCTCATTCTCTGAATCTCAAGGCAGATTCAACTCCCATAGGTAAGCGAACACACAGCAGAGCAGTCTGAAGGATAAGTTCGTTTTGAGTTTTACACGGAGATTTACAGCTATTTCTGAAATGCTTGGATTTGGCTGGGGAAATGCGTTTTATGCTTCTTCACAGAAAGGGTTTACAAACTCCTGAAAACACACATCAGTTTAACTCTTTAAGTTGAACGAACATATTGAAGGCCGTTCTTTTAGGTTGCTCCGTTTTGGTTTTAGAAGCACATATTTCTCAATAGAGCGTTTACTCCCAATCACTCTGGAATATCAATACGCAGCTCCTAGAAGAAACGCGCTTCTCACTCTCTGAATCTCAAGGCAGATTCAACTCCAGTAGGTAAGTGAACACACAGCAGAGCAGTCTTAATGATACGTTCGTTTTGACTTTTAGACGGAGATTTACAGCTATTTCTGAAATGCTTGGATTTCGCTGGAAAAATGCGTTTTCTACTTCTTCACAGAAAGGGTTTACAAACTCCTGCAAACACACATCAGTTTACCTCTGTAAGTTGATCGCACACATTGAAGGCCGTTCTGTTAGGTTGCTCCGTTTTGGTTTTAGAAGCAGATATTTCTCAATACAGCCTTTACTTTCATTCACTCTGGAATATCAAAACGCAGCTCCTAGAAGAAACGCGCTTATCACTCTCTGAATCTCAAGGCATATTCAACTCCCGTAGGTAAGCGAACACACAGCAGAGCAGTCTGAAGGATACGTTCGTTTGAAGTTTTAGACGGAGATTTACAGCTATTTCTGAAATGCTTGGATTAGGCTGGAATAATGCGTTTTCTACATCTTCACAGAAAGGGTTTACACACTCCTGCAAACACACATCAGTTTAACTCTGTAAGGTGAACGCACACATTGAAGGCCGTTCTGTTATGTTGCTCCGTATTGGTTTTAGAAGCAGATATTTATCAACACAGCGTTTACTCCCATTCACTCGGGAATATCAAAACGCAGCTCCTAGACAAATCGCGCTTCTCACCCTCTGAATCTCAAGGCAGATTCAACTCCCGTAGGTAAGCGAACACACAGCAGAACAGTCTGAGGGATACGTTCGTTTTCAGTTTTAGACGGAGATTTACAACTATTTCTGAAATGCTTGGATTTGGCTGGGAAGTGCGTTTTCTGCTTCTTCATGAGAGGGTTTAAAACCTCCTGCAAACACACATCAGTTTTACTCTGTAAGTTGAACGCACACATTGAAGGCCCTTCTGTTAGGTTGCTCCGTTTTGGTTTTATAAGCAGATATTTCTCAATACAGTGTTTACTCCCATTCACTCGGGAATATCAAAACGCAGCTCGTAGACAAAACGCGCTTCTCAGCCTCTGAATCTCAAGGCAGATTGAACTCCAGTAGTTAAGCGAAGACACAGCAGAGCAGTCTGAAGGGTACGTACGTTTTGAGTTTTAACGGATATTTACAGCTTTTTCTGAAATGCTTGGATTTGCCTGGAAAAATGCGTTTTCTGCTTCTTCACAGACAGGGTATAGAAACTCCTGCAAACACGCATCAGTTTAACTCTGTAAGTTGAACGCACACATTGAAGGCCGTTCTGTTAGGTTGCTCCGTTTTGGTTTTAGAAGCAGATAATTCTCAATACAGCCTTTTTCCCCATTCACTCGGGAATATCAAAACGCAGCTCCTAGAAGAAATGCGCTTCTCACCCTCTGAATCTCAAGGCAGATTCAACTCCAGTAGGTAAGCGAACACACAGCAGATCAGTCTGATGGATACGTTCGTTTTGAGTTTTAGACGGAAATTTACAGCTATTTTTGAAATTCTTGGATTTGGCAGGAAAAATGCGTTTTCTGCTTCTTCACAGAAACGGTTTACAAACTCTTGCAAACACACATCAGTTTAACTCTGTAAGTTGAACGCACACATTGAAGGCCGTTCTGTTAGGTTGCTCCGTTTTGGTTTTAGAAGCAGATATTTCTCAATACAGCCTTTACTCCCATTCACTCTGGAATATCAAAACGCAGCTCCTAGAAGAAACGCGCTTCTCACCCTCTGAATCTCAAGGCAGATTCAACTCCCGTAGGTAAGCGAACACACAGCAGAGCAGTGTGAAGGATACGTTCGTTTTGAGATTTAGACGGAGATTTACAGCTATTTCTGAAATGCTTGGATTTGGCTGGAAAAATGCGTTTTCTGCTTCTTCACAGAAAGTGTTTACAAACTCCTGCAAACACACATCAGTTTATCTCTCTAAGTTGAACGAACACATTGAAGGCCGTTCTGTTAGGTTGCTCCGTTTTGGTTTTAGAAGCAGATATTTCTCAATACAGCGTTTACTCACATTCACTAGGGAATATCAAAACGCAGCTCCTAGAAGAAACGCGCTTCTCTCCCTCTGAATCTCAAGGCAGATTTAACTCCCGTAGGTAAGCGAACACACAGCAGAGCAGTCTGAATGATACGTTCGTTTTGAGTTTTAAACAAATATTTACAGCTATTTCTGAAATGCTTGGATTTGGCTTGAAAAATGCGTTTTCTGCTTCTTTACAGAAAGGGATTACAAACTCCTGCAAACACACAACTGTTTAACTCTGGAAGTTGAACACACACATTGAAGGCCGTTCTGTTAGGTTGTTCCGTTTTGGTTTTAGAAGCAGATATTTCTCAATACAGCGTTTATTTCCTTTCACTCGAAAATATCAAAATGCAGCTCCTAGAAGAAACCCGCTTCTCACCCTCTGAATCTCAAGGCTGATTCAACTCCCGTACGGAAGCAAACACACAGCAGAGCAGTCTTAAAGATACGTTCGTTTTGAGTTTCAGACGGAGATTTACAGCTATTTCTGAAATGCTTGGATTTGGCTGGAAAAATGCGTTTTCTGCTTGTTCAGAGAAAGGGTTTACAAACTCCTGCAAACGCACATCAGTTTACCTCTGTAAGGTGAACCCACACATTGAAGGCCGTTCTCTTAGGTTGCTCCGTTTTGGTTTTAGAAGCAGATATTTCTCAATACAGCGTTTAGTCATATTCACTCTGGAATATCAAAACGCAGCTCCTAGAAGTAACGCGCTTCTCACCCTCTGAATCTCAATGCTGATTCAACTCCCGAAGGTAAGCGAACACACAGCAGAGAAGTCTGAACGCTACGTTCGGTTTGATTTTTAACGGAGATTTACAGCTATTTCTGAAATGCTTGGATTTGGGTGGAAAAATTTGTTTTCTTCTTCTTCAAAGAAAGGGTTTACAAACTCCTGCAAACACACATCAGTTTAACTCTGTAAGTTGAACGCACACATTGAAGGCCGTTCTGTTAGGTTGCTCCGTTTTGGTTTTAGAAGCAGATATTTCTCAATACAGCGTTTACTCCCATTCACTCGGGAATATCAAAACGCAGCTCCTGGAAGAAACCCGCTTCTCACCCTCTGAATCTCAAGGCAGACTCAACTCCCATCGGAAAGCGAACAGACAGCAGAGCAGTCTGAAGGATAGGTTCGTTTTGAGTTTTAGACGGAGATTTACAGCTATTTCTGAAATGATTGGATTTGACTGGAAAAATGCGTTTTCTGCTTCTTCACAGAAAGGGTTTACAACCTCCGGCAAACACACATCAGTTTAACTCTTTAAGTTGAACGAACACATTGAAGGCCGTTCTGTTAGGTTGCTCCGTTTTGGTTTTAGAAGCAGATATTTCTCAATACAGCGTTTACTTCCATTCACTCTGGAATATCAAAACGCAGCTCGTAGAAGAAACGCGCTTCTCACCCTCTGAATCTCAAGGCAGATTTAACTCCCGTAGGTAAGCGAACACACAGCAGAACAGTCTGAATGATACGTTCGTTTTGAGTTTTAAACGGAGATTTACAGCTATTTCTGAAATTCTTGGATTTGGCTGGAAAAATGCGTTTTCTGCTTCTTCACAGAAAGGGTTTACAAACTCCTGCAAACACACATCAGTTTAACTCTGTAAGTTGAACGCACACATTGAAGGCCGTCATGATAGGTTGCTCCGTTTTGGTTTTAGAAGCAGATATTTCTCCATACAGCGTTTACTACCATTTACTCTGGAATATCAAAACGCAGCTCCTAGAAGAAAAGCGCTTCTCACTCTGTACATCTTAAGGCAGATTCAACTCCCGTAGGTAAGCGAACACACAGCAGAGCAGTCTGAAGCATACGTTCGTTTTGAGTTTTTGACGGAGATTTACAGCTATTTCTGAAATGCTTGGATTTAACTGGAAATATGCGTTTTCTGCATCTTCACAGATAGGGTTAGAAACTCCTGCAAACACACATCAGTTTAACTCTGTAAGTTGAAGGCACACATTGAAGGCCGTTCTGTTAGGTTGCTCCGTTTTGGTTTTAGAAGCAGATATTTCTCAATACAGCGTTTACTCCCATTCACTCGGGAATATCAAAACGCAGCTCCTAGAAGAAACGCGCTTCTTACTCTCGGAATTTCAAGGCAGATTCAACTGCCGTAGGTAAGCGAATACACAGCAGAGCAGTCTGAAGGACACGTTCGGTTTCAGTTTTAGACGGAGATTTACAACTATTTCTGAAATGCTTGGATTTGGCTGGAAAAATGCGTTTTCTGCTTCTTCACAGAAAGGGTTTACAAACTCCTGCAAAAACACATCAGTTTAACTCTGTAAGTTAAACGCACACATTGAAGGCCGTTCTGTTATGTTGCTCCGTTTTGGTTTTAGAAGCAGATATTTCTCAATAAAGGGTTTACTCCCATTCACTCTGAAATATCAAAACGCAGCTCCTAGAAGAAACCTGCTTCTCACTCTCTAAATCTCAATGCACATTCAACTTCCGTAGGTAAGCGAACTCACAGCAGAGCAGTCTGAAGGATACGTTCGTTTTGAGTTTTAGACGGAGATTTAAAGCTATTTCTGAAATGCTTTTGTTTCGCTGGAAAAATGTGTTTTCTGCTTCGTCACAGAAAGGGTTTACAAACTCCTGCACACACGCATCAGTTTAACTCTGTAACGTGAACGCACACATTGAAAACCGTTCTGTTAAATTGCTCCGTTTTGCTTTTAGAAGCAGATATTTTTCCATACAGCGTTTACTCCCATTCACTCTGGAATATCAAAACGCAGCTCCTAGAAGAAACGCGCTTCTCACCCTCTGAATCTCAAGGCAGATTCAACTCCTGTAGGTAAGCGAACACACAGCAGAGCCGTCTGAAAGATACTTTCGTTTTGAATTTTAGACGGAGATTTACAGCTATTTCTGAAATGTTTGGAATTGGCTGGAAAAATGCGTTTTCTGCTTATTCACAGAACGGGTTTACACACTCCTGCAAACACACATCACTTTAACTCTCTAAGTTGAACGAACACATTGAATGCCGTTCTGTTAGGTTGCTCCGTTTGGTTTTAGAAGCAGATATTTCTCAATACAGCGTTTACACTTATTAACTGTGGAATATCAAAACGCAGCTCCTAGAAGAAACGCGCTTCTCACCCTCTGAATCTAAAGGCAGATTCAACTCCCGTAGGTAAGCGAACACACAGCAGAGCAGTCCGAAGGATACATTCGTTTTGAGTTTTAGATGGAGATTTCCAGCTATTTCTGAAATGCTTGGATTTGGCTTGAAAAATGCGTTTTATGCTTCTTCACAGAAAGGGTTTACAAACTCCTGCAAACACACATCAGTTTAACTCTGTAAGTTGAACGCACACATTGAAGGCTGTTCTGTTAGGTCGCTCCGTTTTGGTTTTAGAAGCAGATATTTCTCAATACAGCGTTTACTCCCATTCACTCGGGAATATCAAAACGCAGCTCCTATAAGAAACGCTTTTCTCACTCTCTGAACCTCAAGGCAGACTCAACTACTGTAGGTAAGCGAACACACAGAAGAGCAGTCTGAAGGATAGGTTCGTTTTGAATTTTAGACGGATATTTACAACTATTTATGAAATGCTTGGATTTGGGTGGAAAAATGCGTTTTCTGCTTCTTCACAGAAAAAGCTTACAAACTCCTGCAAACAGACATCTGTTTAACCCTGTAAGTTGAACGCACACATTGAAGGCCGTTCTGTTAGGTCGCTCCGTTTTAGTTTTAGAAGCAGATATTTCTCAATACAGCGTTTACTCCCATTCACTCAAGAATATCAAAACGCAGCTCCTAGAAAAACCGCTCTTCTCACCCTCTGAATCTCAATGCAGATTCAACTCCTGTAGGTAAGCGAACACAAAGCAGAGCAGTCTGAAGGATAAGTTCGTTTTGAGTTTTAGACGGAAATTTACAGCTATTTCTGAAATGCTTGGATTTGGCTGGAAAAATGCGTTTTCTGCTTGTTCACAGAAAGGGTTAACAAACTCCTGCAAACGCACATCAGTTTAATTCTGTAAGGTGAACCCACACATTGAAGGCCGTTCTGTTAGGTTGCTCCGTTTTGGTTTTAGAAGCAGATATTTCTCAATACAGCGTTTAGTCATATTCACTCTGGAATATCAAAACGCAGCTCCTAGAAGTAACGCGCTTCTCACCCTCTGAATCTCAAGGCTGATTCAAGTCCCGAAGGTAAGCGAACACACAGCAGAGAAGTCTGAACGATACGTTCGGTTTGATTTTTAACGGAGATTTACAGCTATTTCTGAAATGCTTGGATTTGGCTGGAAATATGCGTTTTCTGCTTATTCACAAAAAGGGTTTACAAACTCCTGCAAACACACATCAGTTTAACTCGGTAAGTGGAACGCATACATTGAAGGCCGTTCTGTTAGGTTACTCCGTTTTGGTTTTAGAAGCAGATATTTCTCACTACAGCGTTTACTCCCATTCACTCTGGAATATAAAAACGCAGCGCCTAGAAGAATCGCGCTTCTCACCCTCTGAATCTCAAGGCAGATTCAACTCCCTTAGGTAAGCGAACACACAGCAGAGCAGTCTGAAGGATACGTTCGTTTTGAATTTTAGACGTAGATTTACAGCTTTTTCAGAAATGCTTGGATTTCGCTGGAAAAAGGCGTTTTCTGCTTCTTCACAGAAAGGGTTTACAAACTCCTGCAAACACACCACAGTTTAACTCTGTATGTTGAACGCACACATTTAAGGCCGTTCTGTTAGGTTGCTCCGTTTTGGTTTCAGAAGCAGATATTTCTCAATATTGGGTTTACTCCCATTCACTCTGGAATATAAAAACGCAGCTCCAAGAAGAAACGCGCTTCTCAACCTCTGAATCTCAAGGCAGATTCAACTTTCGTAGGTAAGCGAACGCACAGCAGAGCAGTCTGAAGGATAGGTTCGTTTTGAATTTAAGACGGAGATTTACAGCTTTTTCTGAAATGCTTGGATTTGGCTGGAAAAATGCGTTTTCTGCTTCTTCACAGAAAGGGTTTACAAACTCCTGCAAACACACATCAGTTTAACTCTGTAAGTGGAACGCACACATTGAAGGCCGTTCTGAAGGTTGCTCCGTTTTGGTTTTAGATGCAGATATTTCTCAATACAGCGTTTACTCCCATTCACTCGGGAATATCAAAACGCAGCTCCTAGAAGAAACGCGCTTCTCAACCTCTAAATCTCAAGGCAGATTCAACTCCCGTAAAAAAGCGAACACACAGCAGAGCAGTCTGTAGGATACGTCCGTTTTGAGTTTTTGACGAAGATTTACAGCTATTTCTGAAATGCTTGGATTTGGCTGGAAAAATGCGTTTTCTGCTTCTTCACAGAAAAGGTTTACAAACTCCAGCAAACACACATCAGTTTAACTCTGTAAGTTGAACGCACACATTGAAGGCCGTTCTCTTAGGTTGGTCCGATTTGGTTTTAGAAGCAGATATTTCTCAATACAGCGTTTACTCCCGTTCACTCTTGAATACAAAACGCAGGTCCTAGAAGAAACGCGCTTCTCATTTTTTGAATCTCAAGGCAGATTCAACTGCCGTAGTTAAGCGAACACACACCAGAGACGTCTGAAGGATACGATCGTTTTGAGTTTTAGACCGAGATTTACACCTATTTCTGAAATGCTTGGATTTGTCGGGAAAAATGCGTTTTCTGCTTCTTCACAGAAAGGGTTTAAAAACTCCTGCAAACACACATCACTTTAACTCTGTAAGTTGAACACACACATTGAAGGCCGTTTTGTTTGGTTGCTCTGTTTCGGTTTTAAAAGCAGATATTTCTCAATACAGCGTTTACTCCCACTCACTCGGGAATATCAAAACGCAGCTCAAAGAAGAAAATTGCTTCTCACCCTCTGAATCGCATGGCGGATTCAACACCCGTAGGTAAGCGTACACACAGCAGAGCAGTCTGAACGATACGATCGTTTTGAGTTTTAGACCGAGATTTACAACTATTTCTGAAATGCTTGGATTTGGCGGGAAAAATGCGTTTTCTGCTTCTTCACAGAAAGGGTGTACAAACTCCTGCAAACACACATGAGTTTAACTCTGTACGTTGAACGCACACATAGAAGGCCGTTCTGATATGTTGCTCCGTTTTGGTTTAGAAGCAGATATTTCTAAATACAGCGTTTACTCCCATTCACTCTGGAATAAAAAACGCAGCTCCTAGAAGAAACGCGCTTCTCATCCTCTGAATCTCAAGGCAGATTCAACTGCTGTAGTTAAGCGAACACACAGCAGAGCCGTCTGAAGGATACGATCGTTTTACGTTTTAGACCGAGATTTACAGCTATTTGTGAAATGCTTGGATTTGGCTGGAAAAATGCGTTTTCTGCTTTTTCACAGAAAGGGTTCACAAACTCCTGCAAACACACATCAGTTTAACTCTGTAAGTTGAACGAACACATTAAAGGCCGTTCTGTTAGGTGGCTCCGTTTTGGTTTTAGAGGAAGATATTTCTCAATACAGCGTTTACTCCCATTCACTCGGGAATATAAAAACGCAGCTCCAAGAAGAAACGCGTTTCTCACCCTCTGAATCTCAAGGCAGATTCAACTCCCGTAGGTAAGCGAACACACAACAGAGCAGTCTGAAGGATACGCTCGTTTTGGGTTTTAGACGGAGATTTACATCTGTTTCTGAAATGCTTGTATTTGGCTGGAAAAATGCGTTTTCTGCTTCTTCACAGAAAGGGTTTACAAACTCCTGCAAACACACATCAGTTTAACTCTGTAAGTTGATCGCACACATTGAAGGACGTTCTGTTAGGTTGCTCCGTTTTGGTTTTAGAAGCAGATATTTCTCAATACAGCGTTTACTCCCATTCACTCGGGAATATCAAAACGCAGCTCCTAGAAGAAACGCGCTTCTCACTCTCTGAATCTCACGGCAGATTTAACTACCGTAGGTAAGCGAACACACAAAAGAGCAGTCTGAAGGATACGTTCGTTTTGAGTTTTAGACGGAGATTTACAGCTATTTCTGAAATGCTTGGATTTGGGTGGAAAACTGCGTTTTCTGCTTCTTCACAGAAAAAGCTTACAAACTCCTGAAAACACACATCAGTTCAACTCTGTAAGTTGAACGCACCCATTGAAGGCCGTTCTGTTAGGTCGCTCCGTTTTGGTTTTAGAAGCAGATATTTCTCAATACAGCGTTTTCTCCCATTCACTTGGGAATATCAAAACGCAGCTCCTAGAAGAAACGCGCTTCTCACACTCTGAATCTCAATGCAGATTCAACTCCCATAGGTAAGCGAACACACAGCAGAGCAGTCTGAAGGATAAGTTCGTTTTGAGTTTTAGACGGAGATTTACAGCTATTTCTGAAATGCTTGGATTTGGCTGGAAAAATGCGTTTTCTGATTCTTCACAGAAAGGGTTTACACACTCCTGCAAACACACATCAGTTTATCTCTGTAAGTTGAACTCACACATTGAAGGCGGTTCTGTTAGGTTGCTCCGTTTTGGTTTTAGAAGCAGATATTTCTCAATACAGCGTTTACTCCCATTCACTCGGGAATATCGAAACGGAGCTCCAAGAAGAAAAGCGATTCTCACCCTCTGAATCTCATGGCGGATTCAACTCCCATAGGTAAGCGAACACACAGCAGAGCAGTCTGAAGGATAGGTTCGTTTTGAGTTTTAGACGAAGATTTACAGCTTTTTCTGAAATGCTTGGATTTGGCTGGAACATGCGTTTTCTGCTTCTTCACAGAAAGGGTTTACAAACTCCTGCAAACACACATGAGTTTAACTCTCTACGTTGAACGCACACATAGAAGGCCGTTCTGTTAGGTTGCTCCGTTTTGGTTTAGAAGCAGATATTTCTAAATAAAGCGTTTACTCCCATTCACTCTGGAATAAAAAACGCAACTCCTAGAAAAAACGCGCTTCTCATCCTCTGAATCTCAAGGCAGATTCAACTGCCGTAGGTAAGCGAACACACAGCAGAGCAGTCTGAAGGATACGCTCGTTTTGGGTTTTAGACGGAGATTTACAGCTATTTGTGAAATGCTTGGATTTGGCTGGCAAAATGCGTTTTCTGCTTCTTCACAGAAAGGGTTTACAAACTCCTGCAAACACACATCAGTTTAACTCTGTAAGTTGATCGCACACATTGAAGGACGTTCTGTTAGGTTGCTCCGTTTTGGTTTTAGAAGCAGATATTTCTCAATACAGCGTTTACCCCCATTCACTCGGGAATATCAAAACGCAGCTTTTATAATAAAGGCGGTTCTCACCCTCTGAATCTGAAGGCAGATTTATCTCCCATAGGTAAGCGAACACACAAAAGAGCAGGCTGAAGGATACGTTCGTTTTGAGTTTTAGACGGAGATTTACAGCTATTTCTGAAATGCTTGGATTTGGGTGGAAAAATGCGTTTTCTGCTTTTTCACAGAAAGGGTTTACAAACTCCTGAAAACACACATCAGTTTAACTCTGTAATTTGAACGCACACATTGAATGCCGTTCTGTTAGGTTGCTCCGTTTTGGTTTTAGAAGCAGATATTTCTCAATACAGCGTTTAGTCCCATTCACTCGGGAATATCAAAACGCAGCTCCAAGAAGAAAAGCGCTTCTCACCCTCTGAATCTCATGGCGGTTCAACTCCCGTAGGTAAGCGAACACACAGCAGAGCAGTCTGAATGATACGTTCGTTTTGAGTTTTAGACGGAGATTTACAGCTATTTCTGAAATGCTTGGATTTGGCTGGAAAAATCCTTTTTCTGCTTCTTCACAGAAAGAGTTTACAAACTCTTGGAAACACACATCAGTTTAACTCTGTAATTCAACGCACACATTGAAGGCCGTTCTGTTAGGTTGCTCTGTTTTGGTTTTAGAAGCAGATATTTCTCAATACAGCGTTTATTCCCATTAACTCGGCATTATCAAATCCCATTAACTCGGCATTATCAAAACGCAGCTCCTAGAAGAAACGCGCTTCTCACCCTCTGAATCTCAAGGCAGATTCAACTCCCGTAGGTAAGCGAAAGCACAGCAGAGCAGTCTGAAGGATACGTTCATTTTGAGTTTTAGACGGAGATTTACAGCTATTTCTGAAATGCTTGGATTTGGCTGGAAAAATGCGTTTTCTGCTTCTTCACAGAAAGGGTTTAAAAACTCCTGCAAACACACCACAGTTTAGCTCTGTAAGTTGAACGCACACATTGAAGGCCGTTCTGTTAGGTCGCTCCGTTTTGGTTTTAGAAGCAGATATTTCTCAATACAGCGTTTACTCCCATTCACTCTGGAATATAAAAACGCAGCTCCTAGACGAAACGCGCTTCTCACCCTCTAAATCTCAAGGCAGATTCAACTCCCGTAGGTAAGCTAACACACAACAGAGCAGTCTGAAGGATGCGTTCGTTTTGAATTTTAGACGGAGATTTATATCTATTTCTGAAATGCTTGGATTTGGCTGGAAAAATGCGTTTTCTGCTTCTTCACAGAAAGGGTTTACAAACTCCTGCAAACACACATCAGTTTATCTCTGTAAGTTGAACGCACACATTGAAGGCCGTTCTGTTAGGTTGCTCCGTTTTGGTTTTAGAAGCAGATATCTCTCAATAGAGGGTTTACTCCCATTCACTCAGGAATATCAAAACGCAGCTCTTAGAAAAACCGCTCCTCTCACCCTCTGAATCTCAATGCAGATTCAACTCCCGTAGGTAAGCGAACACAAAGCAGAGCAGTCTGAAGGATACGTTCGTTTTGAGTTTTAGACGGAGATTTACAGCTATTTCTGAAATGCTTGGATTTGGCTGGAAATATGCGTTTTCTGCTTCTTCACAGAAAGGGTTTGCAAACTCTTGCAAACGCACATCCGTTTAACTCTGTATGTTGAACGCACACATTGAAGGTTGTTCTGGTAGGTATCTCCGTTTTGGTTTTAGAAGCAGATATTTCTCAATAGAGCGTTTACTCCCATTCACTCGGGATTATCAAAACGCAGCTCCTAGAAGAAACGTGCTTCTCACTCTCTGAATCTCAAGGCAGATTCAACTCCCATAGGTAAGCGAACACACAGCAGAGCAGTCTGAAGGATACGTTCATTTTTAGTTTTAGACAGAGATTTACAGCTATTTCTGAAATGCTTGGATTGGGCTGGAAAAATGCCTTTTCTGCTTCTTCACAGAAAGTGTTTACAAACTCCTGCAAACACACATCAGTTAACCTCTGTAAGTTGAACGCACACATTGAATGCCATTGTGTGATGTTGCTCCGTTTTGGTTTTAGAAGCAGATATTTCTCAATACAGCGTTTACTCCCATTCACTCTGGAATATCAAAACGCAGCTCCTATAAGAAACGCGCTTCTCACCCTCTGAATCGGAAGGCAGATTCAACTCCCATAGGTAAGCGAACACACAGCAGAGCAGTCTGAAACATACGTTCGTTTTGAGTTTTAAACGGAGATTTACAGCTATTTCTAAAATGATTGGCTTTGGCTGGAAAAATGCGTTTTCTGCTTTTTCACAGAAAGGGTTTACAAACTCCTGAAAACACACATCAGTTTAACTCTGTAAGTTGAACGCACACATTGAAGGCCGTTCTGTTAGGTTGCTCCGTTTTGGTTTAGAAGCAGATATTTCTAAATACAGCGTTTACTCCCATTCACTCTGGAATAAAAAACGCAGCTCCTAGAAGAAACGCGCTTCTCATCCTCTGAATCTCAAGGCAGATTCAACTGCCGTAGGTAAGCGAACACACAGTAGAGCCGTCTGAAGGATACGATCGTTTTGAGTTTTAGACCGAGATTTACAGCTATTTCTGAAGTGCTTGGATTTGGCTAAAAAAATGCGTTTTATGCTTCTTCACAGAAAGGGTTTAAAAACTCCTGTAAACACACATCAGTTTAACTCTGTAAGTTGAACGAACACATATAAGGCCGTTCTGTTAGGTTGCTCCGTTTTGGTTTTAGAAGCAGATATTTCTCAATACAGCGTTTACTCCCATTCACTCGGGAATATCAAAACGCAGCTCCTAGAAGAAACGCGCTTCTCACCCTCTGAATCTCAAGGCAGATTCAACTCCCGTAGGTAAGCGAACACACAGCAGAGACGTCTGAAGGATACGCTCGTTTTGGGTTTTAGACGGAGATTTACATCTGTTTCTGAAATGCTTGGATTTGGCTGGAAAAATGCGTTTTCGGCTTCTTCACAGAAAGGGTTTTCAAACTCCTGCAAACACACATCAGTTTAACTCTGTAAGTTGATCGCACACATAGAAGGACGTTCTGTTACGTTGCTCCGTTTTGGTTTTAGAAGCAGATATTTCTCAATACAGCGTTTACTCCCATTCACTCGGGAATATCAAAACGCAGCTTTTATACGAAAGGCGGTTCTTACCCTCTGAATCTGAAGGCAGATTTAACTCCCATAGGTAAGCGAACACACAAAAGAGCCGTCTGAAGGATACGTTCGTTTTGAGTTTTAGACGGAGATTTACAGCTATTTCTGAAATGCTTGGATTTGGCTGGAAAAATCCTTTTTCTGCTTCTTCACAGAAAGAGTTTACAAACTCTTGGAAACACACATCAGTTTAACTCTGTAATTCAACGCACACATTGAAGGCCGTTCTGTTAGGTTGCTGTGTTTTGGTTTAAAAGCAGATATTTCTCAATACAGCGTTTACTCCCATTCACTCGGGAATATCAAAACGCAGCTCCGAGAAGAACCGCGCTTCTCACCCTCTGAATCTCAATGCAGATTCAACTCCCGTAGGTAAGCGAACACACAGCAGAGAAGTCTGAAGGATACGCTCGTTTTGGGTTTTAGACGGAGATTTACATCTATTTCTGAAATGCTTGGATTTGGCTGGAAAAATGGGTTTTCTTCTTCTTCACAGAAAGGGTTTACAAACTCGTGCAAACACACATCAGTTTATCTCTGTAAGTTGAATGCACACATTGAAGTCAGTTCTGTTAGGTTTCTCCGTTTTGGTTTTAGAAGCAGATATTTCTCTATACAGCGTTTACTCTCATTCACTCGGGATTATCAAAACGCAGCTCCTAGAAGAACCGCGCTTCTCACCCTCTGAATCTCAAGGCAGATTCAACTCCCGTAGGTAAGCGAACACACAGCAGAGCAGTCTGAAAGATACGTTCGTTTTGAGTTTTAGACGGAGATTTACAGCTATTTCTGAAATGCTTGGATTTTGCTGGATAAATGCGTTTTCTGCTTCTTCACAGAAAGGGTTTACAATCTCCTGCAAACACACATCAGTTTAACTCTGTAAGTTGAACGCACACATAGAAGGCCGTTCGGTTAGGTTGCTGCGTTTTGGATTAGAAGCAGATATTTCTATATACAGCGTTTACTCCCATTCACTCTGGAATAAAAAACGCAGCTCCTAGAAGAAACGAGCTTCTCACTTTGTGAATCTCAAGGAAAATTCAAGTCCCGTAGGTAAGCGAACACACAGCATAGCAGTCTGATGGATACGTTCGTTTTGAATTTTAGACGGAGATTTACAGCTTTTTCTGAAATGCTTGGATTAGGCTGGAAAAATGCGTTTTCTGCTCCTTCACAGAAAGGGTTTACAAACTCTTGCAAACACACATCAGTTTAACTCTGTAAGTTGAACGCACACGTTGAAGGCCGTTCAGTTAGGTTGCTCCGTTTTGGTTTTAGAAGCAGATATTTCTCAATACAGCGTTTACTCCCATTCACTCGGGAATATCAAACCGCAGCTCCCAGAAGAAACGCGTTTCTCACCCTCTGAATCTCAAGGCAGATTCAACTCCCGTAGGTAAGCTATCACACAGCAAAGCAGTCTGAAAGATACGTTCCTTTTGAGTTTTAGACGGAGATTTACAGCTATTTCTGAAATGCATGGATTTGGCTGGAAAAATGCGTTTTCTGCTTCTTCACAGAAAGGGTTTACAAACTCCTACAAACACACATCAGTTTAACTCTGTAAGTTGAACGCACACATTGAAGGCCGTCGTGTTAGCTGTCTCTTTTTCAGTTTTAGAAGCAGATATTTCTCAATACAGCGTTTACTCCTGTTCACTCTGGAATACAAAACGCAGCTCCTAGAAGAAACGCGCTTCTCATCCTCTTAATCTCAAGGCAGATTCAACTCCCGTAGGTAAGCGAACACACAGCAGAGACGTCTGAAGGATACGATCGTTTTGAATTTTAGACCGAGATTTACAGCTATTTCTGAAATGCTTGGATTTGGCGGGAAAAATGCGTTTTCTTCTTCTTCACAGAAAGGGTTTAAAAACTCCTGCAAACACACATCAGTTTACCTCTGTAATTTGAACGCCCACATTGAACGCCATTCTGTTAGGTTGCTCCGTTTTGGTTTCAGAAGCAGATATTTCTCAATACAGCGTTTACTCCCATTCACTCGGGAATATCAAAACGCAGCTCCTAGAAGAAACGCGCTTTTCACTCTCTGAATCTCAAGGCAGATTCAACTACTGTAGGTATGCGAACACACAGAAGAGCAGTCTGAAGGATACGTTCGTTTTGAGTTTTAGACGGAGATTTACAGCTATTTATAAAATGGTTGGATTTGGTTGGAAAAATGCGTTTTCTGCTTCTTCAGAGAAAAAGCTTACAAACTCCGGCAAACACACATCAGTTTAACTCTGTAAGTTGAACGCACCCATTGAAGGCCGTTGGGTTAGGTCGCTCCGTTTTGTTTTTAGAAGCAGATATTTCTCCATACAGCGTTTACTCCCATTCACTCGGGATTATCAAAACGCAGCTCCTAGAAGAAACGCGCTTCTCACCCTCTGAATCTCAAGGCAGATTCAACTCCCATAGGTAAGCGAACCCACAGCAGAGCAGTCTGAAGGATACGTTCATTTTTAGATTTAGACGGAGATTTACAGCTATTTCTGAAATGCTTGGATTTGGCTGGAAAAATGCGTTTTCGGCTTCTTCACAGAAAGGGTTTGCAAACTCCTGCAAACACAAATCAGTTTAACTCGGTAAGTTGAACGCACACATTTAAGGCCGTTCTGTTAGGTTGCTCGGCTTTGGTTTTAGAAGCAGATATTTCTCAATACAGCGTTTACTCCCATTCACTCGGGTTTATCAAAACGCAGCTCCTAGAAGAAACGAGCTTCTCACCCTCTGAATCTCAATGCAGTTTCAACTGTCGTAGGTAAGCGAAAGCACAGCAGAGCAGACTGAAGGATATGTTCATTTTTAGTTTTAGACGGAGATTTACAACTATTTCTGAAATGCTTGGATTTTGCTGGAAAAATGCGTTTTCTGCTTCTTCACAGAAAGGGTTTACAAACTCCTGCAAACACACCACAGTTAATCTCTGTAAGTTGAACGCACACATTCAAGGCCGTTCTGTTAGGTTGCTCCGTTCTGGTTTTAGAAGCAGATATTTCTAAATACAGCGTTTACTCCCATTCACTCTGGAATATAAAAACGCAGCTCCTAGAAGAAATGCGCTTGTCACCCTCTGAATCTCAAGGCAGATTCAACTCCCGTAGGTAAGCGAACACAGAACAGAGCAGTCTGAAGGATACGTTCGTTTTGAATTTTAGACGGAGATTTACAGCTTTTTCTGAAATGCTTGGATTTGTCTGGAAAAATGCATTTTCTGCTTCTTCACAGAAAGAATGCACAAACTCCTGCAAACACACATCAGTTAAACTCTGTAAGTTGAACGCACACATTGAAGGCCGTTCTGTTAGGTTGCTCCGTTTTGGTTTTATAACCAGATATTTCTAAATACAGCGTTTACTCCCATTCACTCTGGAATATCAAAACGCAGCTCCTATAAGAAACGCACTTCTCACCCTCTGAATCTCAAGGCCGACTCAACTACCGTAGGTAAGCGAACACACAGAAGAGCAGTCTGAAGGATACGTTCGTTTTGAGTTTTCGACGGAGATTTTCAGCTATTTCTGAAATGCTTGGATTTGGGTGGAAAAATGCGTATTCTGCCTCTTCACAGAAAAAGCTTACAAACTCCTCCAAACACACATCAGTTTAACACTGTAAGTTGAACGCACACATATAAGGCCGTTCTGTTAGGTCGCTCCGTTTTGGTTTTAGAAGCAGATATTACTCAATACAGCGTTTATTCCCATTAACTCGGAAATATCAAAACGCAGCTCCTAGAAGAAACGCGCTTCTCACCCTCTGAATCTCAAGGCAGATTCAACTCCCGTAGGTAAGCGAACACACAGCAGAGCAGTCTGAAAGATACGCTCGTTTTTTGTTTTAGACGGAGATTTACATCTATTTCTGAAATGCTTGGATTTGGCTGGAAAAATGCGTTTTCCGATTCTTCACAGAAAGGGTTTACAAACTCCTGCAAACACACATCAGTTTATCTCTGTAAGTTGAATGCACACATTGTAGGCGGTTCTGTTAGGTTGATCCGTTTTGGTTTCAGAAGCAGATATTTCTGAATACAGCGTTTACTCCCATTCACTAGAAATTATCAAAACGCAGCTTTTAGAAAAAACGCGTTTCTCACCCTCTAAATCTCAAGGCAGATTCAACTCCTGTAGGTAAGCGAACACACAGCAGAGATGTCTGAAGGATACGTTGGTTTTGAGTTTTAGACCGAGATTTACAGCTATTTCTGAAATGCTTGGATTTGGCGGGAAAAATGCGTTTTCTTTTTCTTCACAGAAAT
The DNA here is from genome assembly GCF_049354715.1 of Callithrix jacchus. Taxonomy (NCBI): domain Eukaryota; kingdom Metazoa; phylum Chordata; class Mammalia; order Primates; family Cebidae; genus Callithrix; species Callithrix jacchus. The sequence continues at coordinate 36,650,369 of NC_133511.1, read as the reverse complement.
GGTTTAAAAACTCCTGCAAACACACATCAGTTTAACTCTGTAATTTGAACGCCCACATTGAACGCCATTCCGTTAGGTTGCTCCGTTTTGGTTTCAAAAGCAGATATTTCTCAATACAGCGTTTATTCCCATTCACTCTGGAATATCAAAACGCAGCTCCTATAAGAAACGCGCTTCTCACCCTCTGAATCTGAAGGCAGATTCAACTCCCATAGGTAAGCGAACACACAGCAGAGCAGTCTGAAGGATACGTTCGTTTTGAGTTTTAGACGGAGATTTACAGCTGTTTCTGAAATGGTTGGATTTGGGTGGAAAAATGCGTTTTCTGCTTCTTCAGAGAAAAAGCTTACAAACTCCGGCAAACACACATCAGTTTAACTCTGTAAGTTGAACGCACACATTGAAGGCCGTTCTGTTAGGTTGCTCCGTTTTGGTTTTAGAAGCAGATATTTCTCAATACAGCGTTAACTCCCGTTCACTCTGGAATACAAAACGCAGCTCCTAGAAGAAACGCGCTTCTCATCCTCTGAATCTCAAGGCAGATTCAACTGCCGTAGGTAAGCGAAGACAAAGCAGAAAGGTCTGGAGTATACGATCGTTTTGAGTTTTAGACCGAGATTTACAGCTATTTCTGAAATGCTTGGATTTGGCGGGAAAAATGCGTATTCTGCTTCTTCATAGAAAGGGTTTAAAAACTCCTGCAAACACACATCAGTTTAACTCTGTAACTTGATCGCACACATTGAAGGCCGTTCTTATAGGTTGCTCCGTTTTGGTTTTAGATGCAGATATTTCTCAATACAGCGTTTACTCCCATTCACTCGGGAATATCAAAACGCAGCTCCTAGAAGAAACGAGCTTCTCATTCTCTGAATCTCAAGGCAGATTCAACTACCGTAGGTAAGCGAACACACAGAATAGCAGTCTGAATGATACGTTCGTTTTGAGTTTTAGACGGAGATTTAAAGCTATTTCTGAAATGCTTGGATTTGGGTGGAAAAATGCGTTTTCTGCTTCTTCACAGAAAAAACTTACAAACTCCTGAAAACACACATCAGTGCAACTCTGTAAGTTGAACGCACCCATTGAAGGCCGTTCTGTTAGGTCCCTCCGTTTTGGTTTTAGAAGCAGATATTTCTCAATACAGCGTTTACTCCCATTCACTCGAAAATATCAAAACGCAACTCCTAGACGAACCGCGCTTCTCACCCTCTGAATCTCAATGCAGATTCAACTCCCGTAGGTAAGCGAACACACAGCATAGCAGTCTGAAGGATAAGTTCGTATTGAGTTTTAGACGGAGATTTACAGCTATTTCTGAAATGCTTGGATTTGGCTGGAAAAATGCGTTTTCTGCTTCTTCACAGAAAGGGTTTGTAAACTCCTGCAAACACACATCAGTTTAACTCTGTAAGTTGAACGCACAAATTGAAGGCCGTTCTGTTAGGTTGCTCCGTTTTGGTTTTAGAAGCAGATATTTATCAATACAGCGTTTACTCCAATTCACTCGGGATTTTCAAAACGCAGCTCCCAGAAGAAACGCCCAGATCACCCTCTGAATCTCAAGGCAGATTCAACTCCAATAGGTAAGCGAACACACAGCAGAGCAGTCTGAAGGATACGTTCGTTTTGAGTTTTAGACGGAGATTTACAGCTATTACTGAAATGCTTGGATTTGGCTGGAAAAATGCTTTTTCTGCTTCTTCACAGAAAAAGTTTACAAACTCCTGCAAACACACATCAGTTAAACTCTGTAAGTTGAACGCACACATTGAATGCCATCATGTGAGTTTGTTCCGTTTTGGTTTTAGAAGGAGATATTTATCAATACAGCGTTTACTCCCATTCACTCTGGAATATCAAAACGCAGATCCTATAAGAAACGCGCTTCTCACCCTCTGAATCTGAAGGCAGATTCAACTCCCATAGGTAAGCGAACACACAGCAGAGCAGTCTGAAGTATACGTTCGTTTTGAGTTTTAGACGGAGATTTACAGCTATTTCTGAAATGATTGGCTCCGGCTGGAAAAATGCGTTTTCTGCTTTTTCACAGCAAGGGTTTACAAACTCCTGAAAACACACATCAGTTTAACTCTACAAGTTGAACGCACACATTGAAGGCCGTTCTGTTAGGTTGCTCTGTTTTGGTTTTAGAAGCAGATATTTCTCAATACAGCGTTTACTCCCATTCACTCGGGAATATCAAAACGCAGCTCCAAGAAGAAAAGCGCTTCTCCCCCTCTGAATCTCATGGCGGATTCAACTCCCGTAGGTAAGCGAACACTCAGCAGAGCAGTCTGAAGGATACGTTCGTTTGGAGTTTTAGACGGAGATTTACAGCTTTTTCTGAAATGCTTGGATTTGGCTGGAAAAATGAGTTTTCTGCTTCTTCACAGAAACGGTTTACAAACTCCTGCAAACACACATCAATTTAACTCGGTAAGTGGAACGCACACATTGAAGGCCGTTCTGTTAGGTCCCTCCGTTTTGGTTTTAGAAGCAGATATTTCTCAATACAGCGTTTACTCCCGTTCACTCTGAAATACAAAACGCAGCTCCTAGAAGAAACGCGCTTCTCACCCTCTGAATCTCAAGGCAGATTCAACTCCCGTAGGTAAGCGAACACACAGCAGAGCAGTCTTAAGGATACGTTCGTTTTGAGTTTTAAACGGAGATTTACAGCTATTTCTGAAATGCTTGGATTTGGGGTGAAATATGCGTTTTCTGCTTCTTCACAGAAAAAGCTTACAAACTCCTGCAAACACACATCAGTTTAACTCTGTAAGTTGAACGCACACATTGAATGCCGTTCTGTTAGGTCGCTCCGTTTTGGTTTTAGAAGCAGATATTTCTCAATACAGCGTTTACTCCCATTCACTAAGGATTATCAAAACGCAGCTCCTAGAAGAAACGCGCTTCTCACCCTCTGAATCTCAAGGCAGATTCAACTCCCGTAGGTAAGCGAACACACAGCAGAGCAGTCTGAAGGATACGTTCTTCTTTAGTTTTAGACGGATATTTACAGCTATTTCTGAAATGCTTGGATTTGGCTGGAAAAATGCGTTGTCTTCTTCTTCACAGAAAGGGTTTACAAACTCCTGCAAACACACATCAGTTTAACTCTGTAAGTTGAATGCACACATTGAAGGCCGTTCTGGTAGGTTGCTCCGTTTTGGTTTTAGAAGCAGATATTTCTCAATACAGCGTTTACTCCCATTCACTCGGGAATATCAAAACGCAGCTCCTAGAAGAAACGCACTTTTCACCCTCTGAATCTCAAGGCAGATTCAACTCCCGTAGGTAAGCGAACACACAGCAGTGATGTCTGAAGTATACGTTCGTTTTGAGTTTTAGACGGAGATTTACAGCTATTTCTGAAATGCTTGGATTTGACTGAAAAGATGCGTTTTCTGCTTCTTCACAGAAAGGGTTTACAAACTCCTGCAAACACACATCAGTTGAACTCTGTAAGTTGAACGAACAGATTTAAGGCCGTTCTGTTAGGTTGCTCCGTTTTGGTTTTAGAAGCAGATATTACTCAATACACCGTTTACTCCCATTCACTCGGGAATATCAAAACGCAGCTCCTAGAAGAAACGCGCTTCTCACTCTCTGAATCTCAAGGCAGATTCAACTCCCTTAGGTAAGCGAACACACAGCAGAGCAGTCTAAAGGATACGTTCGTTTTGAGTTTTAAACAGAGATTTACAGCTATTTCTGAAATGCTTGGATTTGGGGTGAAAAATGCGTTTTCTGCTTCTTCACAGAAAAAGCTTACAAACTCCTGCAAACACACATCAGTTTAACGCTGTAAGTTGAACGCACACATTGAAGGCCGTTCTGTTAGGTCACTCCGTTTTGGTTTTAGAAGCAGATATTTCTCAATACAGCGTTTACTTCCATTCACTAAGGATTATCAAAACGCAGCTCCTAGAAGAAACGCGCTTCTCACCCTCTGAATCTCAAGGCAGATTCAACTCCTGTAGGTAATCGAACACACAGCAGAGCAGTCTGAAGGATACGTTCTTTTCGCGTTTTAGACGGAGATTTACAGCTATTTCTGAAATGCTTGGATTTGCCTGGAAAAATGCGTATTCTGCTTCTTCACAGAAAGGGTTTACAAACTCCTGCAAACACACATCAGTTTAACTCTGTAAGTTGAACGCACATATTGAAGGCCGTTCTGTTAGTTTGCTCCGTTTTGGTTTTAGAAGCAGATATTTCTCAATACACCGTTTACTCCCATTCACTCGGGAATATCAAAACGCAGCTCCTAGAAGAAACGCACTTCTTACCCTCTGAATATCAAGGCAGATTCAACTCCTGTAGGTAAGCGAACACACAGCAGAGCAGTCTGAAGGATACGTTCGTTTTGAGTTTTAGACGGAGATTTACAGCTATTTCTGAAATGCTTGGATTTGGCTGGAAAAATGCGTTTTCTGCTTCTTCACAGAAAGGGTTTACAAACTCCTGCAAACACACATCAGTGTAACTCTGTAAGTTGAACGCACACATTGAAGGCCGTTCTGTTAGGTTGCTCCGTTTTGGTTTTAGAAGCACATATTTCTCAATACAGCGTTTGCTCCCATTCACTCGGGAATATCAAAACGCAGCTCCTAGAAGAAACGCGCTTCTCACCCTCTGAATCTCAAGGTAGATTCAACTCCCGTAGGTAAGCGAACACACAGCAGAGCAGTCTGAAGGATACGTTTGTTTTGAGTTTTAAACGGAGATTTACAGCTATTTCTGAAAAGCTTGGATTTGGCTGGAAAAATGCGTTTTCTGCTTCTTCACGGAAAGGGTTTACAAACTCTTGCAAACACCCATCAGTTTTACTCTGTAAGTTGAACGAACACATTTAAGGCCGTTCTGTTAGGTTGTTCCGTTTTGGTTTTAGAAGCAGATATTTCTCAATGCACAGTTTACTCCCATTAACTCGGGATTATCAAAACGCAGCTCCAAGAAGAAACGCGCTTCTCACCCTCTGAATCTCAAGGCAGATTCAACTCCCGTACGTAAGCGAACACACAGCAGAGCAGTCTGAAGGATACGTTCGTTTTGAATTTTAAACGGAGATTTACAGCTATTTCTGAAATGCTTGGATTTGGGGTGAAAAATGCGTTTTCTGCTTCTTCACAGAAAAACCTTACAAACTCCTGCAAACACACATCAGTTTAACTCTGTAAGTTGAACGCACACATTTAAGGCCGTTCTGTTAGGTCGCTCCGTTTTGGTTTTAGAAGCAGATATTTCTCAATACAGTGTTTACTCCCATTCACTCAGGATTATCAAAACGCAGCTCCTAGAAGAAACCCGCTTCTCACCCTCTGAATCTCAAGGCAGATAGAAGTCCCGTAGGTAAGCAAACACACAGCAGAGCAGTCTGAATGATACGTTCTTCTTGAGTTTTAGACGGAGATTTACAGCTATTTCTGAAATGCTTGGATTTTTCTGGACAAATGCGATTTCTGCTTCTTCACAGAAAGATTTTACAAACTCCTGCAAACACACATCAGTTTACCTCTGTAAGTTGAACGCACACATTGAAGGCCGTTCTGTTAGGTTGCTCCGTTTTGGTATTAGAAGCAGATATTTCTCAATACAGCGTTTACTCCCATTCACTCTGGAATATCAAAACGCAGCTCCTAGAAGAAACGCGCTTCTCACCCTCTGAATCTCAAGGCAGATTCAACTCCCGTAGGTAAGCGAACACACAGCAGAGCAGTCTGAATGATACGTACTTTTTGAGGTTTAGACGGAGATTTACAGCTGTTTCTGAAATGCTTGGATTTGGCTGCAAAAATGCGTTTTCTGCTTCTTCACAGAAAGGGTTTACAAACTCCTGCAAACACACATCAGTTTAACTCTGTAAGTTGAACGCACATATTGAAGGCCGTTCTGTTAGGTTGCTCCGTTTTGATTTTAGAAGCAGATATTTCTCAATATAGAGTTCACTCCGATTCACTCTTGAATATCAAAACGCAGCTCCTAGAAAAAACGCACTTCTAATTCTCTGAATCTCAATGCAGATTCAGCTGCCGTAGGTAAGCGAACACACAGCAGAGATGTCTGAAGGATACGTTCGTTTTGAGTTTTAGACGGAGATTTACAGCTATTTATGAAATGCTTGGATTTGGCTGGAAAAATGCGTTTTCTACCTCTTCACAGAAAGGGGTTACAAACTCCTACAAACACACATCAGTTTAAATCTGTAAGTTGAACGAACACATTTAAGGCCGTTCTGGTACGTTGCTCCGTTTTGGTTTTAGAAGCAGATATTTCTCAATACACAGTTTACTCCCATTCACTCGGGAATATCAAAACGGAGCTCCTAGAAGAAACGCGCTTCTCACTCTCTGAATCTCAAGGCAGATTCAACTCCCGTAGGTAAGCGAACACACAGCAGAGCAGTCTGAAGGATACGTTCGTTTTGAGTTTTAAACGGAGATTTACAGCTATTTCTGAAATGCTTGGATTTGGGGTGAAAAATGCGTTTTCTGCTTCTTCACAGAAAAAGCTTACAAACTCCTGCAAACACACATCAGTTTAACTCTGCAAGTTGAACGCACACATTGAAGGCCGTTCTGTTAAGTCGCTCCGTTTTGGTTTTAGAAGCAGATATTTCTCAATACAGCGTTTACTCCCATTCACTCGGGAATATCAAAACGCAACTCCAAGAAGAACCACGCTACTCACCCTCTGAATCTCAATGCAGATTCAACTCCGGTAGGTAAGCGAACACACAGCAGAGCGGTCTGACCGATACGTTCGTTTTGAGTTTTAGACGGAGATTTACAGCTATTTCTGAAATGCCTGGATTTGGCTGGAAACATTCGTTTTCTGCTTCTTCACAGAAAGGGTTTGCGAACTCCTGCAAACACACATCAGTTTAACTCTGTAAGTTGAACCGACACATTGAAGGCCGTTCTGTTAAGTTGCTCCGTTCTGGTTTTAGAAGCAGATATTTCTCAATACACCGTTTACTCCCATTCACTCGGGAATATCAAAACGCAGGGCCTAGAATAAACGCGCTTCTCACCCTCTGAATCTCAAGGCAGAATCAACTCCCGTAGGTAAGCGAACACACAGCAGAGCAGTCTGAAGGATACGTTCGTTTTGGGTTTTAGACGGAGATTTACATCTATTTCTGGAATGCTTGGATTTGGCTGGAAAAATGCGTTTTCTGATTCTTCACAGAAAGGGTTTGAAAACTCCTGCAAACACATATCAGTTTAACTGTGTAAGTTGAATGCATACATTGAATGCCGTCTTGTTAGGTTGCTCCGTTTTGGTTTCAGAAGCCGATATGTATCAATACAGCGTTTAATCCCATTCACTCTGGAATATCAAAACGTAGCTTCTAGAAAAAACGCGCTTCTCACCCCCTGAATATCAAGGCAGATTCAACTCCCGTAGGTAAGCGAACACACAGCAGAGAAGTCTGAAGGATACGTTCGTTTTGAGTTTTAGACGGAGATTTACAGCTATTTCTGAAATGCTTGTATTTGGCTGGAAAAATGCGTTTTCTGCTTCTTCACAGAAAGGGTTTACAAACTCCTGCAAACACACATCAGTTTAACTCTGTAAGTTGAACGAACAGATTTAAGGCCGTTCTGTTAGGTTGCTCCGTTTTGGTTTTAGAAGCAGATATTTCTCAATACACAGTTTACTCCCATTCACTCGGGATTATCAAAACGCAGCTCCTAGAAGAAACGCGCTTCTCACTCTCTGAATCTCAAGGCAGATTCAACTCCCGTAGGTAAGCGAACACACAGCAGAGCAGTCTGAGGGATACGTTCGTTTTGAGTTTTAAACGGAGATTTACAGCTATTTCTGAAATGCTTGGATTTGGGGTGAAAAATGCGTTTTCTGCTTCTTCACAGATAAAGCTTACAAACTCCTGCAAACACACATCAGTTAATCTCTGTAAGTTGAACGCACACATTGAAGGCCGTTCTGTTATGTTGCTCCGTTTTGGTTTTAGAAGCAGATATTTCTCAATACACAGTTTACTCCCATACACTCTGGAATATCAAAACGCAGCTCCTAGAAAAAACGCGCTTCTCACCCTCTGAATCTCAAGGCAGATTCAACTCCCGTAGGTAAGCGAACACACAGCAGAGCAGTCTGAAGGATACGTTCGTTTAGAGTTTTAGACGGAGATTTACAGCTATTACTGAAATGCTTGGATTTGGCTGGAAAAATGCGTTTTCTGCTTCTTCACAGAAAGGGTGAACAAACTCCTGCAAACACACATCAGTTTAACTCTGTAAGTTGAACGCACACATTGAAGGCCGTTCTCTTAGGTTGCTCCGTTTTGGTTTTAGAATCAGATATTTCTCAATACAGCGTTTACTTCCATTCACTCTGGAATATCAAAACGCAGCTCCTAGAAGAAACGCCCTTCTCACCCTCTGAATCTCAAGGCAGATTCCTCTCCCGTAGGTAAGCGAACACACAGCAGAGATGTCTGAAGGATACGTTCGTTTTGAGTTTTAGACGGAGATTTACAACTATTTCTTAAATGCTTGGATTTGGCTGGAAACATTCGTTTTCTGCTTCTTCACAGAAAGGGTTTGCGAACTCCTTCAAACACATATCAGTTTACCTCTGTAAGTTGAACGCACACATTGAAGGCCGTCCTGTTAGTTTGCTCCGTTTCGGTTTTAGAAGCAGATATTTCTCAATACAGCGTTTACTCCCATTCACTCGGGATTATCAAAACGCAGCTCCTAGAAGAAATACGCTTCTCACTCTCTGAATCTCAAGGCAGATTCAACTCCCGTAGGTAAGCGAACACACAGCAGAGCAGTCTGAAGGATACGTTCTTTTTGAGTTTTAGACGGAGATTTACAGCTTTTTTGGAATGCTTGGATTCGGCTAAAAAAATGCGTTTTCTGCTTCTTCACAGAAAGGGTTTACAAACTCCTGCAAACACACATCAGTTTAACTCTGTAAGTTGAACGCAGATATTGAAGGCCGTTCTGTTAGGTTGCTCCGTTTTGATTTTAGAAGCAGATATTTCTCAATATAGAGTTCACTCCGATTCACTCTTGAATATCAAAACGCAGCTCCTAGAAAAAACGCACTTCTAATTCTCTGAATCTCAATGCAGATTCAGCTGCCGTAGGTAAGCGAACACACAGCAGAGATGTCTGAAGGATACGTTCGTTTTGAGTTTTAGACGGAGATTTACAGCTATTTATGAAATGCTTGGATTTGGCTGGAAAAATGCGTTTTCTACTTCTTCACAGAAAGGGGTTACGAACTCCTACAAACACACATCAGTTTAAATCTGTAAGTTGAACGAACACATTTAAGGCCGTTCTGGTACGTTGCTCCGTTTTGGTTTTAGAAGCAGATATTTCTCAATACACAGTTTACTCCCATTCACTCGGGAATATCAAAACGCAGCTCCTAGAAGAAACGCGCTTCTCACTCTCTGAATCTCAAGGCAGATTCAACTCCCGTAGGTAAGCGAACACACAGCAGAGCAGTCTGAAGGATACGTTCGTTTTGAGTTTTAAATGGAGATTTACAGCTATTTCTGAAATGCTTGGATTTGGGGTGAAAAATGCGTTTTCTGCTTCTTCACAGAAAAAGCTTACAAACTCCTGCAAACACACATCAGTTTAACTCTGTAAGTTGAACGCATACATTGAACGCCGTTCTGGTAGGTTGCTCCGTTTTTGTTTCAGATGCAGATATTTATCAATACAGCGTTTACTCCCATTCACTCTGGAATATCAACACGCAGGTCCTAGAAGAAACGCGCTTCTCACCCTCTGAATCTCAAGGCAAATTAAACTCCCTTAGGTAAGCGAACACACAGCAGAGCAGTCTGAAGGATACGATCCTTTTGAGTTTTAGACGGAGATTTACAGCTATTTCTGAAATGCTTGGATTTGGCTGGAAAAATGCGTTTTCTGCTTCTTCACAGAAAGGGTTTAAAAACTCCTTCAAACACACATCAGTTTAACTCTGTAAGTTGAATGCACACATTGAAGGGCGTTCTGTTAGGTTGCTCCGTTTTGGTTTTAGAAGCAGATATTTCTCAATACAGCGTTTGCTCCCATTCACTCTGGAATATCAAAACGCAGCTCCTAGAAGAAAAACTCTTTTCACCCTCTGAATCTCAAAGCAGATTCAACTCCCGCAGGTAAGGGAACACACAGCAGAGCAGTCTGAAGGATACGTTGGTTTTGAGTTTTAGACAAAAATTTACAGCTTTTTCTGAAATGCTTGGATTTGGCTGGAAAAATGCGTTTTCTGCTTCTTCACAGAAAGGGTTTACAAACTCCTGCAAAGACACATCAGTTTAACTCTGTAAGTTGAACGCACACAACGAAGGCCGTTCTGTTAGGTTGCTCCGTTTTGGTTTTAGAATCAGATATTTCTCAATACAGCGTTTACTCCCATTCACTCGGGAATATCAAAACGAAGCTCCTAGAAGAACCGCGCTTCTCACCCTCTGAATCTCAAGGCAGATTCAACTCCCGTAGGTAAGCAAACACACAGCAGAGCAGTCTGAAGGATACGTTCGTTTTGAGTTTTAGACGGAGATTTACAGCTATTTCTGAAATGCTTGTATTTGGCTGGAAAATTCGTTTTCTGCTTCTTCACAGAAAGGGTTTGCAAACTCCTGCAAACACACATCAGTTTAACTGTGTAAGTTGGACGCACACACTGAAGGCCGTTCTGTTAAGTTGCTCCGTTTTGGTTTTAGAATCAGATATTTCTCAATACAGCGTTTACTCCCATTCACTCTGGAATATCAAAACGCAACTCCTAGAAGAAACGCGCTTCTCACACTCTGAATGTCAAGGCAGATTCAACTCCCGCAGGTAAGCGAACACACAGCACAACAGTCTGAAGGATATGTTCGTTTGGAGTTTTAGACGGAGATTTACAGCTTTTTCTGAAATGCTTGGATTCGGCTAAAAAAATCCGTTTACTGCTTCTTCACAGAAAGGGTTTACAAACTCCTGCAAACACACATCAGTTTAACTCTGTAAGTTGAACGCACATATTGAAGGCCGTTCTGTTAAGTTGCTAGGTTTTTTGTATAGAAGCAGATATTTCTCAATACAGCGTTTACTTTCATTCACTCTGGAATATCAAAACGCAGCTCCTAGAGGAAACGCACGTCTCACCCTCTGAATCTCAATGCAGATTCAACTGCCGTAGGTTAGCGAACACACAGCAGAGCAGTCTGAAGGATACGTTCGTTTTGAGTTTTAGACGGAGATTTACAGCTATTTCTGAAATGCTTGGATTTGGCTGGAAAAATGCGATTTCTGCTGCTTTACAGAAAGGGTTTACAAACTCCTGCAAACACACATCACTTTAACTCTGTAAGTTGAACGCACACATTGAAGGTCGTTCTGTTAGGTCGTTCCGTTTTCGTTTTAGAAGCAGATATTTCTCAATACAGCGTTTACTCCCATTTACTTGGGATTATCAAAACGCAGCTCCTAGTAGAAACGCACTTCTCACTCTCTGAATCTCAAGGCAGATTCAACTCCCGTAGGTAAGCGAACACACAGCAGAGCAGTCTGAAGGATACGTTCTTTTTGAGTTTTAGACGGAGATTTACACCTTTTTCTGAAATGCTTGGATTCGGCTGGAAAAATGCGTTTTCTGCTTCTTCACAGAAAGGGTTTACCAACTCCTGCAAACACACATCAGTTTAACACTGTAAGTTGAACGAACAGATTTAAGGCCGTTCTGTTAGGTTGCTCCGTTTTGGTTTTAGAAGCAGATATTTCTCAATACAGCGTTTACTCCCATTCACTCTGGAATATCAAAACGCAGCTCCTAGAAGAAACGCGCTTCTCACCCTCTGAATCTCAAGGCAGATTCAACTCCCGTAGGTAAGCGAACACACAGCAGAGATGTCTGAATGATACGTTCGTTTTGAGTTTTAAACGGAGATGTACAGCTATTTCTGAAATGCTTGGATTTGGCTGGAAAAATTCGTTTCCTGCTTCTTCACAGAAAGGGTTTGCAAACTCCTTCAAACACACATCAGTTTAACTCTGTAAGTTGAACGCACACATTGAAGGCCGTTCTGTTAAGTTGCTCCGTTTTGGTTTTAGAATCAGATATTTCTCAATACAGCGTTTACTCCCATTCACTCTGGAATATCAAAACGCAGCTCCTAGAAGAAACGCACTTCTCACACTCTGAATGTCAAAGCAGATTCAACTCCCGCAGGTAAGCGAACACACAGCACAACAGTCTGAAGGATATGTTCGTTTTGAGTTTTAAACGGAGATTTACAGCTATTTCTGAAATGCTTGGATTTGGGGTGAAAAATGCGTTTTCTGCTTCTTCACAGAAATAGCTTACAAACTCCTGCAAACACACATCTGTTTAACTCTGTAAGTTGAACGCACACATTGAAGGCCGTTCTGTTAGGTCGGTCCGTTTTGGTTTTAGAAGCAGATATTTCTCAATACAGCGTTTATTCCCATTTACTCGGGAATATCAAAACGCAGCTCCTAGAAGAACCCCGCTTCTCACCCTTTGAATCTCAATGCAGATTCAACTCCCGTAGGTAAGCGAACACACAGCAGAGCAGTCTGAAGGATACGTTCGTTTTGAGTTTTAGACGGAGATTTACTGCTATTTTTGAAATGCTTGGATTTGGCTGGTAAAATGCGTTTTCTGCTTCTTCACAGAAAGGGTTTACAAACTCCTGCAAACACACATGAGTTTAACTCTGTAAGTTTAACGCACACATGGAAGGCCGTTCTGTTAGGTGCTCCGTTTTGGTTTTAGAAGCAGATATTTCTTAATACAGGGTTTGCTCCCATTCACTCGGGAATATCAAAACGCAGCTCCTAGAAGAAAGGCGCTTCTCACCCTCTGAATCTCAAGGCAGATTCAACTCCCGCAGGTAAGGGAGCACACAGAAGAGCAGTCTGAAGGATACGTTGGTTTTGAGTTTTAGACGGAGATTTACAGCTATTTCTGAAATGCTTGGATTTGGCTGGAAACATGCGTTTTCTGATTCTTCACAGAAAGGGTTTACAAACTCCTGCAAACACACATCAGTTTAACTCGGTAAGTTAAACGCACACATTGAATGCCGTTCTGGTAGGTTGCTCCGTTCTGGTTTCAGAAGCAGATATTTATCAATACAGCGTTTACTCCCATTCACTCTGGAATATCAAAACGCAGCTCCTAGAAGAAACGCGCTTCTCACCCTCTGAATCTCAAGGCAGATTCAACTCCCGTAGGTAAGCGAACACACAGCAGAGCAGTCTGAAGGATACGTTCGTTTTGAGTTTTAGACGGAGATTTACTGGTATTTCTGAAATGCTTGGATTTGGCTGGAAAAATGCGTTTTCTGCTTCTTCACAGAAAGGGTTTACAAACTCCTGCAAACACACATCAGTTTAACTCTATAAGTTGAACGAACACATTTATGGCCGTTCTGTTAGGTTGCTCCGTTTTGGTTTTAGAAGCAGATATTTCTCAATAGCCAGTTTACTCCCATTTACTCGGGAATATCAAAACGCAGCTCCTAGAAGAAACGCGCTTCTCACTCTCTGAATCTCAAGGCAGATTCAACTCCCGTAGGTAAGCGAACACACAGCAGAGCAGTCTGAAAAATACGTTCGTTTTGAGTTTTAAACGGAGATTTACAGCTATTTCAGAAATGCTTGGATTTGGGGTGAAAAATGCGTTTTCTGCTTCTTCACAGAAAAAGCTTACAAACTCCTGCAAACACACATCAGTTTAACTCTGTAAGTTGAACGCACACATTGAAGGCCGTTCTGTTAGGTCGCTTTGTTTTGGTTTTAGAAGCAGATATTTCTCAATACAGCGTTTACTCCCATTCACTCGGGAATATCAAAACGCAGCTCCTAGAAGAACCGCGCTTCTAACCCTCTAAATCTCAATGCAGATTCAACTCCCGTAGGTAAGCGAACACACAGCAGAGCAGTCTGAAGGATACCTTCGTTTTGAGTTTTAGACGGAGATTTACAGCTATTTCTGAAATGCTTGGATTTGGATGGAAAAATGCGTTTTCTGCTTCTTCACAGAAAGGGTTTGCAAACTCCTGCAAACACACAGCAGTTTAAATCTGTAAGTTGAACGCCCACATTGAAGGCCGTTCTGTTAAGTTGCTCCGTTCTGGTTTTTGAAGCAGATATTTCTATATACAGCGTTCACTCCCATTCACTCTGGAATATAAAAACGCAGCTCCAAGAAGAAACGCGCTTCTCACCCTCTGAATCTCAAGGCAGATTCAACTCCCGTAGGTAAGCGAACACACAGCAGAGCAATCTGAAGGATACGTTCGTTTTGGTTTTAGACGGAGACTTACATCTATTTCTGAAATGCTTGGATTTGGCTGGAAAAATGCGTTTTCTGCTTCTTCACAGAAAGAGTTTACAAACTCCTGCGAACACACATCAGTTTAACTCTGTACGTTGAACGCATACATTGAAGGCCGTTCTGGTAGGTTGCTCCGTTTTGGTTTCAGAAGCAGATATTTATCAATACAGCGTTTACTCCCATTCACTCTGGAATATCAAAACGCAGGTCCTAGAAAAAAAGCGCTTCTCACCCTCTGAATCTCAAGGCAGATTCAACTCCCGTAGGTAAGCGAACACACAGCAGAGCAGTCTGAAGGATACGTTCTTTTTGAGTTTTAGACGGAGATTTACAGCTTTTTCTGAAATGCTTGGATTCGGCTGGAAAAATGCGTTTTCTGCTTCTTCACAGAAAGGGTTTACAAACTCCTGCAAACACACATCAGTTTAACTCTGTAAGTTGAACGAACACATTTAAGGCCGTTCTGTTAGGTGGCTCCGTTTTGGTTTTAGAAGCAGATATTTCTCAATACACCGTTTATTCCCATTCACTCGGGAATATCAAAACGCAGCTCCTAGAAGAAACGCGCTTCTCACTCTCTGAATCTCAAGGCAGATTCAACCCCCGTAGGTAAGCGAACACACAGCAGAGCAGTCTGAAGGATGCGTTCGTTTTGAGTTTTAAACCGAGATTTACTGCTATTTCTGAAATGCTTGGATTTGGGGTGAAAAATGCGTTTTCTGCCTCTTCACAGAAAAAGCTTACAAACTCCTGCAAACACATATCAGTTTAACTCTGTAAGTTGAACGCACACATTGAAGGCCGTTCTGTTAGGTCGCTCCGTTTTGGTTTTAGAAGCAGATATTTCTCAATACAGCGTTTACTCCCATTCACTCAGGATTATCAAAACGCAGCTCCTAGAAGAAACGCGCTTCTCACCCTCTGAATCTCAAGGCAGATTCAACTCCCGGAAGTAAGCGAACACACAGCAGAGCAGTCTGAAGGATACGTTTTTTTTGAGTTTTAGACGGAGATTTACACATATTTTTGAAATGCTTGGATTTGGCTGGAAATATGCGTTTTCTGCTTCTTCACAGAAAGGGTTTACAAACTCCTGCAAAGACACATCAGTTTAACTCTGTAAGTTGAACGCACACAACGAAGGCCGTTCTGTTAGGTTGCTCCGTTTTGGTTTCAGAAGCAGATATTTATCAATACAGCGTTTACTCCCATTCGCTCTGGAATATCAAAACGCTGGTCCTAGAAGAAACGCGCTTCTCACCCTCTGAATCTCAAGGCAGATTCAACTCCCGTAGGTAAGCGAACACACAGCAGAGCAGTCTGAAGGATACGTCCGTTTTGAGTTTTAGACGTAGATTTACTGCTATTTCTGAAATGCTTGGATTTGGCTGGAAAAATGCGTTTTCTGCTTCTTCACAGAAAGGGTGTACAAACTCCTGCAAACACACATCAGTTTAACTCTGTAAGTTGAACGCACACATTTAAGGCCGTTCTGTTAGGTCGCTCCGTTTTGGTTTTAGAAGCAGATATTCCTCAATACAGCGTTTGCTCCCATTCACTCTGGAATATCAAAACGCAGCTCCTAGAAAAAATGCGCTTCTCACCCTCTGAATCTCAAGCCAGATTCAACTCCCGAAGGTAAGCGAACACACAGCAGAGCAGTCTGAAGGATACGTTGGTTTTGAGTTTTAAACGGAGATTTAGAGCTATTTCTGAAATGCTTGGATTTGGCTGGAAAAATGCGTTTTCTGCTTGTTCACAGAAAGGGTTTACAAACTCCTGCAAACACACATCAGTTTAACTCTGTAAGTTGAACGCACACATTGAAGGGCGTTCTGTTAGGTTGCTCCGTTTTGGTATTAGAAGCAGATATTTCTCAATACAGCGTTTACTCCCATTCACTCGGGAATATCAAAACGCAGCTCCTAGAAGAAACGCACTTACCCTCTGAATCTCAAGGCAGATTCAACTCCCGTAGGCAAGCGAACACACAGCAGAGATGTCTGAAGGATACGTTCGTTTTGAGTTTTAGACGGACATTTACAGCTATTTCTGAAATGCTGGGATTTGGCTGGAAAAATGCGTTTTCTGCTTCTTCACCAAAAGGGTTTACAACCTCTTGCAAACACACATCAGTTTAACTCTGTAAGATGAACGAACACATTTAAGGCCGTTCTGTTAGGTTGCTCCGTTTTGGTTTTAGAAGCAGATATTTCTCAATACACAGTTTAATCCCATTCACTCTGGAATATAAAAACGCAGCTCCTAGAAGAAACGCGCTTCTCACTCTCTGAATCTCAAGGCAGATTCAACTCCCGTAGGTAAGCGAACACACAGCAGAGCAGTCTGAAGGATACGTTCGTTTTGAGTTTTAAACGGAGATTTACAGCTATTTCTGAAATGCTTGGATTTGGGGTGAAAAATGCGTTTTCTGCTTCTTCACAGAAAAAGCTTACAAACTCCTGCAAACACACATCAGTTTAACTCTGTAAGTTGAACGCCCACATTGAAGGCCGTTCTGTTAGGTCGCTCCGTTTTGGTTTTAGAAGCAGATATTTCTCAATACAGCGTTTACTCCCATTCACTCAGGATTATCAAAACGCAGCTCCTAGAAGAAACGCGCTTCTCACCCTCTGAATCTCAAGGCAGATACAACTCCCGTAGGTAAGCGAACACACAGCAGAGCATTCTGAAGGATACGTTCGTTTTGAGTTTTAAACGGAGATTTACAGCTATTTCTGAAATCCTTGGATTTGTGGTGAAAAATGCCTTTTCTGCTTCTTCACAGAAAAAGCTTACAAACTCCTGCAAACACACATCAGTTTAACTCTGTACGTTGAACGCACACATTGAAGGCCGTTCTGTTAGGCCTCTCCGTTTTGGTTTTAGAAGCAGATATTTCTCAATACAGCGTTTACTCCCATTCACTCGGGAATATCAAAACGCAGCTCCTAGAAGAACCGCGCTTCTCACCCTCTGAATCTCAATGCACATTCAACTCCCATAGGTAAGCGAACACACAGCAGAGCAGTCTGAAGGATACGTTGGTTTTGAGTTTTAGACGGAAATTTACAGCTATTTCTGAAATGCTTGGATTTGGCTGGAAAAATGCATTTTCTGCTTCTTCACAGAAAGGGTTTACAATCTCCTGCAAACACACATCAGTTTAACTCTGTAAGTTGAATGCATACATTGAAGGCCGTTCTGGTAGGTTGCTCCGTTTTGGTTTCAGAAGCAGATATTTATCAATACAGCGTTTACTCCCATTCACTCTGGAATATCAAAACGCAGGTCCTAGAAAAAACGCGCTTCTCACCCTCTGAATCTCAAGGCAGATTCAACTCCCGTAGGTAAGCGAACACACAGCAGAGCAGTCTGAAGGATACGTTCGTTTTGAGTTTTAGACGGAGATTTACAGCTATTTCTGAAATGCTTGGATTTGGCTGGAAAAATTCGTTTTGTGCTTTTTCACAGAAAGGGTTTGCAAACTCCTGCAAACACACATCAGTTTAACTCTTAAGTTGAACGCACACATTGAAGGCCGTTCTGTTAAGTTGCTCCGTTCTGGTTTTTGAAGCAGATATTTCTCAATACAGCGTTTACTCCCATTCACTCGGGAATATCAAAACGCAGCTCCTAGAAGTAACGCGCTTCTCACCCTCTGAATCTAAAGGCAGATTCAACTCCCGTAGGTAAGCGAACACACAGCAGAGTAGTCTGAAGGATACGTTCGTTTTGGGTTTTAGACGGAGATTTACATCTATTTCTGAAATGCTTGGATTTGGCTGGAAAAATGCGTTTTCTGATTCTTCACAGAAAGGGTTTACAAACTCCTGCAAACACACATCAGTTTAACTCTGTAAGTTGAATGCATACATTGAAGGCCGTACTGGTAGGTTGCTCTGTTTTGGTTTCAGAAGCAGATATTTCTCAATACAGGGTTTACTCCCATTCACTCGGCATTATCAAAACGCAGGTCCTAGAAAAACGCGCTTCTCACCCTCTGAATCTCAAGGCAGATTCACCTCCCGTAGGTAAGCGAACACACAGCAGAGCAGTCTGAAGGATACGTTCGTTTTGAGTTTTAGACGGAGATTTACAGCTATTTCTGAAATGCTTGGATTTGACTGGAAAAATGCGTTTTCTGCTTCTTCACAGAAAGGGTTTACAAACTCCTGCAAACACACATCAGTGTAACTCTGTAAGTTGAACGCACACATTGAAGGCCGTTCTGTTAGGTTACTCCGTTTTGGTTTTAGAAGCACATATTTCTCAATACAGCGTTTGCTCCCATTCACTCGGGAATATTAAAACGCAGCTCCTAGAAGAAACGCGCTTCTCACCCTCTGAATCTCAAGGTAGATTCAACTCTTGTAGGTATGCGAACACACAGCAGAGCAGTCTGAAGGATACGTTGGTTTTGAGTTTTAGACGGAGATTTACAGCTATTTCTGAAAAGCTTGGATTTGGCTGGAAAAATGCGTTTTCTCCTTCTTCACGGAAAGGGTTTACAAACTCTTGCAAACACCCATCAGTTTTACTCTGTAAGTTGAACGAACACATTTAAGGCCGTTCTGTTAGGTTGTTCCGTTTTGGTTTTAGAAGCAGATATTTCTCAATACACAGTTTACTCCCATTCACTCGGGAATATCAAAACGCAGCTCCTAGAAGAAACGCGCTTCTCACTCTCTGAATCTCAAGGCAGATTCAACTCCCATAGGTAAGCGAACACACAGCAGAGCAGTCTGAAGGATACGTTCGTTTTGAGTTTTAAACGGAGATTTACAGCTATTTCTGAAATGCTTGGATTTGGCTGAAAAAGTGCTTTTTCTGCGTCTTCACAGAAAAAGCCTACAAACTCCTGCAAACACACATCAGTTTAACTCTGTAAGTTGAACGCACACATTGAAGGCCGTTCTGTTAGGTCGCTCCGTTTTGGTTTTAGAAGCAGATATTTCTCAATACAGCGTTTACTTTCATTCACTCTGGAATATCAAAACGCAGCTCCTAGAAGAACCGCGCTTCTCACCCTCTGAATCTCAAGGCAGATTCAACTCCCATAGGTAAGCGAACACACAGCAGAGCAGTCTGAAGGATACGTTCGTTTTGAGTTATAGACGGAGATTTACAGCTATTTCTGAAATGCTTGGGTTTGGCTGGAAGAATTCGTTTTCTGCTTTTTCACAGAAAGGGTTTGCAAACTCCTGCAAACACACATCAGTTTAACTCTTAAGTTGAACGCACACATTGAAGGCCGTTCTGGTAAGTTGCTCCGTTCTGGTTTTTGAAGCAGATATTTCTCAATACAGCGTTTACTCCCATTCACTCGGGAATATAAAAACGCAGCTCCTAGAAGTAACGCGCTTCTCACCCTCTGAATCTCAAGGCAGATTCAACTCCCGTAGGTAAGCAAACACACAGCAGAGCAGTCTGAAGGATACGTTCTTTTTGAGTTTTAGACGGAGATTTACAGCTATTTCTGAAATGCTTGGATTTGGCTGAAAAAATGCGTTCTCTGCTTCTTCACAGAAAGGGTTTACAAACTCCTGCAAACACACATCAGTTTAACTCTGTAAGTTGAACGCACACATTGTAGGCCGTTCTGTTAGGTTCCTCCGTTTTGGTTTTAGAAGCAGATATTTCTCAATAAACAGTTTACTCCCATTCACTCGGGAATATCAAAACGCAGCTCCTAATAGAAACGCGCTTCTCACTCTCTGAATCTCAAGGCAGATTCAACTCCCATAGGTAAGCGAACACACAGCAGAGCAGTCTGAAGGATACATTCGTTTTGAGTTGTAAACGGAGATTTACAGCTATTTCTGAAATGCTTGGATTTGGGGTGAAAAATGCGATTTCTGCTTCTTCACAGGAAAAGCTTACAAACTCCTGCAAACACACATCAGTTTAACTCTGTAAGTTGAACGCACACATTGAAGGCCATTCTGTTAGGTCGCTCCGTTTTGGTTTTAGAAGCAGATATTTCTCAATACAGCGTTTACTCCCATTCACTCGGGAATATCAAAACGCAGCTCCTAGAAGAACCGCGCTTCTCACCCTCTGAATCTCAATGCAGATTCAACTCCCGTAGGTAAGCGAACACGAAGCAAATCAGTCTGAAGTATACGTTCGTTTTGAGTTTTAGACGGAGATTTACAGCTATTTCTGAAATGCTTAAATTTGCTGGAAAAATTCGTTTTCTGCTTGTTCACAGAAAAAGTTTGCAAACTCCTGCAAACACACATCAGTTTAACTCTGTAAGTTGAACGCACACATTGAAGGCCGTCCTGTTGGGTTGCTCCGTTTTGGTTTTAGAAGCAGATATTTCTCAATACAGCGTTTATTCTCATTCACTCGGAAATATCAAAACGCAGCTCCTAGAAGAAACGCGCTTCTCACCCTCTGAATCTCAAGGCAGATTCAACTCCCGTAGGTAAGCGAACACACAGCAGAGCAGTCTGAAAGATACGTTCGTTTTGAGTTTTAGACGGAGATTAACAGCTATTTCTGAAATGCTTTGATTTGGCTGGAAAAATCCTTTTTCTGCTTCTTCACAGAAAGAGTTTACAAACTCCTGGAAACACACATCTGTTAAACTCTGTAAGTTGAACGCACACATTGAATGCCGTTATGTCAGGTTGCTCCGTTTTGGTTTTAGAAGCAGATATTTCTCAATACAGCGTTTACTTTCATTCACTCGGCATTATCAAAACGCAGCTCCTAGAAGAAACGCGCTTCTCACCCTCTGAATCTCAAGGCAGATTCAACTCCCGTAGGTAAGCGAACACACAGCAGAGCAGTCTGAAGGATACGTTCGTTTTGAGTTTTAGACGGAGATTAACAGCTATTTCTGAAATGCTTGGATTTGGCTGGAAAAATCCTTTTTCTGCTTCTTCACAGAAAGAGTTTACTAACTCCTGGAAACACACATCAGTGAAACTCTGTAAGTTGAACGCACACATTGAATGCCGTTATGTCAGGTTGCTCCGTTTTGGTTTTAGAAGCAGATATTTCTCAATACAGCGTTTACCCCCATTCACTCGTCATTATCAAAACGCAGCTCCTAGAAGCAACGCGCTTCTCACCCTCTCAATCTCAAGGCAGATTCAACTCCCGTAGGTAAACGAAAGCACAGCAGAGCAGTCTGAAGGATACGTTCATTTTGAGTTTTAGACGGAGATTTACAGCTATTTCTGAAATGCTTTGATTTGGCTGGAAAAATGCGTTTTCTGCTTCTTCACAGAAAGGGTTTACAAACTCCTACAAACACAAATCAGTTGAACTCTGTAAGTTGAACGCACACATTGAAGGCCGTTCTGTTAGGTGTCTCTTTTTCGGTTTTAGAAGCAGATATTTCTCAATACAGCGTTTACTTTCATTCACTCGGGAATATCAAAACGCAGCTCCAAGAAGAAAAGCGCTCCTCACCCTCTGAATCTCAAGGCAGATTCAACTACTGTAGGTAAGCGAACACACAGCAGAGCAGTCTGAAGGATACGTTCGTTTTGAGTTTTAGACGGTGATTTACAGCTATTTCTGAAATGATTGGATTTGGCTGGAAATATGCGTTTTCTTCCTCTTCACAGAAAGGGTGTACAAACTCCTGCAAACACACATCAGTTTAACTCTGTAAGTTGAACGCACACATTGAAGGCCGTTCTGTTATGTTTCTCCGTTTTGGTTTTAGAAGCAGATATTTCTCAATACAGCGTTCACTCCCATTCACTCGGGAATATCAAAACGCAGGTCCTAGAAAAAACGCACTTCTCACCCTCTGAATCTCAATGCCGATTCATCTGCCGTAGGTAAGCGAACACACAGCAGAGCAGTCTGAAGGATACGTTCGTTTTGAGTTTTAGACGGAGATTTACAGCTTTTTCTAAAATGCTTGGATTTGGCTGGAAAAATGCGTTTTCTGCTTCTTCAAAGAAAAAGCTTACAAACTCCTGAAAACACACATCTGTTTAACTCTGTATGTTGAACGCACACATTGAAGGCCGTTCTGTTAGGTCGCTCCGTTATGGTTTTAGAAGCAGATATTTCTCAATACACCGTTTACTCCCATTTACTCGGGAATATCAAAACGCATCTCCTAGAAGAACCGCGCTTCTCACCCTTTGAATCTCAATGCAGATTCAACTCCCGTAGGTAAGCGAACACACAGCAGAACAGTCTGAAGGATACGTTCGTTTTGAGTTTTAGACGGAGATTTACAGCTTTTTCTGAAATGCTTGGATTTGGCTGGAAAAATGCGTTTTCTGCTTCTGCACAGAAAGGATTTGCAAACTCCTGCAAACACACATCAGTTTAACTCTGTAGGTTGAACGCACACATTGAAGGCCGTTCTGGTAGGTTGCTCCGTTTTGGTTTTAGAAGCAGATATTTCTCAATAAAGCGTTTACTCACATTCACTCGGGATTATCAAAACGCAGCTCCTAGAAGAAACGCGCTTCTCACTCTCTGAATCTCAAGGCAGATTCAACTCCCATAGGTAAGCGAACACACAGCAGAGCAGTCTGAAGGATACGTTCCATTTTAGTTTTAGACGGAGATTTACTGCTATTTCTGAAATGCCTAAATATTGCTGCAAAAATGAGTTTTCTGCTTCTTCACAGAAAGGGTTTACAAACTCCTGCAAACACACATCAGTTTAACTCTGTAAGTTGAACGAACAGATTTAAGGCCGTTCTGTTAGGTTGCTCCGTTTTGGTTTTAGAAGCAGATATTTCTCAATACACCGTTTACTCCCATTCACTCGGGAATATCAAAACGCAGCTCCTAGAAGAAACGCTCTTCTCACTCTCTGAATCTCAAGGCAGATTCCACTACTGTAGGTAAGCGAACGAACACCAGAGCAGTCTGAAGGATACGTTCGTTTTGAGTTTTAAACGGAGATTTACAGCTATTTCTGAAATGCTTGAATTTGGAATGACAAATGCGTTTTCTGCTTCTTCACAGAAAAAGCTTACAAACTCCTGCAAACGCACATCAGTTTAACTCTGTAAGTTGAACGCACACATTGAAGGCCGTTCTGTTAGGTCACTCCGTTTTGGTTTTAGAAGCAGATATTTCTCAATACAGCGTTTACTTTCATTCACTCGGGAATATCAAAACGCAGCTCCGAGAAGAACCGCGCTTCTCACACTCTGAATCTCAATGCAGATTCAACTCCCGTAGGTAAGCGAACACACAGCAGAGCAGTCTGAAGGATACGCTCGTTTTGGGTTTTAGACGGAGATTTTAATCTATTTCTGAAATGCTTGGATTTGGCTGGAAAAATGGGTTTTCTTCTTCTTCACAGAAAGGGTTTACAAACTCGTGCAAACACACATCAGTTTATCTCTGTAAGTTGAATGCACACATTGAAGTCGGTTCTGTTAGGTTTCTCCGTTTTGGTTTTAGAAGCAGATATTTCTCAATACAGGGTTTACTCCCATTCACTCGGGATTATCAAAACGCAGCTCCTAGAAGAACCGCGCTTCTCACCCTCTGAATCTCAAGGCAGATTCAACTCCCGTAGGTAAGCGAACACACAGCAGAGCAGTCTGAAAGATACGTTCGTTCTGAGTTTTAGACGGAGATTTACAGCTATTGTTGAAATGCTTGGATTTGGCTGGAAAGATGCGTTTTCTGCTTCTTCACAGAAAGAATTTACAATCTCCTGCAAACACACATCAGTTTAACTCTGTAAGTTGAACGCACACATAGAAGGCCGTTCGGTTAAGTTGCTGCGTTTTGGATTAGAAGCAGATATTTCTATATACAGCGTTTACTCCCATTCACTCTGGAATAAAAAACGCAGCTCCTAGAAGAAACTCGCTTCTCACCCTCTGAATCTCAAGGAAGATTCAACTCCCGTAGGTAAGCGAACACACAACATAGCAGTCTGAAGGATACGTTCGTTTTGATTTTAGACGGAGATTTACAGCTTTTTCTGAAATGCTTGGATTAGGCTGGAAAAATGCGTTTTCTGCTCCTTCACAGAAAGGGTTTACAAACTCTTGCAAACACACATCAGTTTAACTCTGTAAGTTGAACGCACACATTGAAGGCCATTCTGTTAGGTCGCTCCGTTTTGGTTTTAGAAGCAGATATTTCTCAATAGAGCGTTTACTCCCATTCACTCGGGAATATAAAAACGCAGCTCCTAGAAGAACCGCGCTTCTCACCCTCTGAATCTCAATGCAGATTCAACTCCCGTAGGTAAGCGAACACGCAGCAAAGCAGTCTGAAGTATACGTTCGTTTTGAGTTTTAGACGGAGATTTACAGCTATTTCTGAAATGCTTAAATTTGGCTGGAAAAATCGTTTTCTGCTTCTTCACAGAAAAAGTTTGCAAACTCCTGCAAACACACATCAGTTTAACTCTGTAAGTTGAACGCACACATTGAAGGCCGTCCTGTTAGGTTGCTCCGTTTTGGTTTTAGAAGCAGATATTTCTCAATACAGCGTTTATTCCCATTCACTCGGAAATATGAAAACGCAGCTCCTATAAGAAACGCGCTTCTCACCCTCTGAATCTCAAGGCAGATTCAACTCCCGTAGGTAAGCGAACACACAGCAGAGCAGTCTGAAGGATACGTTCGTTTTGAATTTTAGACGGAGATTAACAGCTATTTCTGAAATGCTTGGATTTGGCTGGAAAAATGCGTTTTCTGCTTCTTCACAGAAAGGGTTTATAAACTCCTGCAAACACACATCAGTTTAACTCTGTAAGTTGAACGCACACATTAAAGGCCGTTCTCTTAGGTTGCTCCGTTTTGGTTTTAGAATCAGATATTTCTCAACACAGTGTTTATTCCCATTCACTCTGGAATATCAAAACGCAGCTCCTAGAAGAAACGCACTTCTCACCCTCTGAATCTCAAGGCAGATTCAACTCCCATAGGTAAGCGAACACACAGCAGAGATGTCTGAAGGATACGTTCATTTTGAGTATTAGACGAAGATTTACAGCTATTGTTGAAATGCTTGGATTTGGCTGGAAATATGCGTTTTCTGCTTCTTCACAGGAAGGGTTTACAAACTCCTGCAAACACACATCAGTTTAACTCTGTAAGTTGAACGCACACATTGAAGGCCGTTCTGTTAGGTCCCTCCGTTTTGGTTTTAGAAGCAGATATTTCTCAATAAAGCGTTTACTCACATTCACTCGGGATTATCAAAACGCAGCTCCTAAAAAAAACGCGCTTCTCACTTTCTGAATCTCAAGGCAGATTCAACTCCCATAGGTAAGCGAACACACAGCAGAGCAGTCTGTGGGATACGTTTCTTTTTAGTTTTAGACGGAGATTTACAGCTATTTCTGAAATGCCTGGATTTGGCTGCAAAAATGAGTTTTCTGCTTCTTCACAGAAAGGGCTTACAAACTCCTGCAAACACACATCAGTTTAACTCTGTAAGTTGAACGAACAGATTTAAGGCCGTTCTGTTAGGTTGCTCCGTTTTGGTTTTAGAAACAGATATTTCTCAATACACCGTTTACTCCCATTTACTCGGGAATATTAAAATGCAGCTCCTAGAAGAAACGCTCTTCTCACTCTCTGAATCTCAAGGCAGATTCAACTACTGTAGGTAAGCGAACGAATAGCAGAGCAGTCTGAAGGATACGTTCGTTTTGAGTTTTAAACGGAGATTTACAGCTATTTCTGAAATGCTTGAATTTGGAATGACAAATGCGTTTTCTGCTTCTACACAGAAAAAGCTTACAAACTACTGCAAACGCACATCAGTTTAACTCTGTAAGTTGAACGCACACATTGAAGGCCGTTCTGTTAGGTCACTCCGTTTTGGTTTTAGAAGCAGATATTTCTCAATAAAGCGTTTACTTTCATTCACTCGGGAATATCAAAACGCAGCTCCGAGACGAACCTTGCTTCTCACCCTCTGAATCTCAATGCAGATTCAACTCCCGTAGGTAAGCAAACACACAGCAGAGCAGTCTGAAGGATACGCTCGTTTTGGGTTTTAGACGGAGATTTTAATCTATTTCTGAAATTCTTGGATTTGGCTGGAAAAATGGGTTTTCTTCTTCTTCACAGAAAGGGTTTACAAACTCGTGCAAACACACATCAGTTTATCTCTGTAAGTTGAATGCACACATTGAAGTCGGTTCTGTTAGGTTTCTCCGTTTTGGTTTTAGAAGCAGATATTTCTCAATACAGCGTTTACTCCCATTCACTCGGGATTATCAAAACGCAGCTCCTAGAAGAACCGCGCTTCTCACCCTCTGAATCTCAAGGCAGATTCAACTCCCGTAGGTAAGCGAACACACAGCAGAGCAGTCTGAAAGATACGTTCGTTTTGAGTTTTAGACGGAGATTTACAGCTATTTCTGAAATGCTTGGATTTGGCTGGAAAACTGCGTTTTCTGCTTCTTCACAGAAAGAATTTACAATCTCCTGCAAACACACATCAGTTTAACTCTGTAAGTTGAACGCACACATAGAAGGCCGTTCGGTTAGGTTGCTGCGTTTTGGATTAGAAGCAGATATTTCTATATACAGCGTTTACTCCCATTCACTCTGGAATAAAAAACGCAGCTCCTAGAAGAAACGCGCTTCTCACCCTCTGAATCTCAAGGAAGATTCAACTCCCGTAGGTAAGCGAACACACAACATAGCAGTCTGAAGGATACGTTCGTTTTGAATTTTAGACGGAGATTTACAGCTTTTTCTGAAATGCTTGGATTAGGCTGGAAAAATGCGTTTTCTGCTCCTTCACAGAAAGGGTTTACAAACTCTTGCAAACACACATCAGTTTAACTCTGTAAGTTGAACGCACACGTTGAAGGCCGTTCTGCTAGGTTGCTCCGTTTTGGTTTTAGAAGCAGATATTTCTCAATACAGCGTTTACTCCCGTTCACTCTGGAATACAAAACGCAGCTCCTAGAAGAAACGCGCTTCTCATCCTCTTAATCTCAAGGCAGATTCAACTCCCGTAGGTAACCGAACACACAGCATAGCAGTCTGAAATATAAGTTCGTTTTTAGTTTTAGACGGAGATTTACAGCTATTTCTGAAATGCTTGAACTTGGCTGGAAAAATGCGTTTTCTGCTTCTTCACAGAAAGGGTTTGCAAACTCCTGCAAACACACATCAGTTTAACTCTGTATGTTGAACGCACACATTGAAGGCCGTTCTGTTAGGTTGCTCCGTTTTGGTTTTAGAAGCAGATATTTCTCAATACAGCGTTTACTCCCATTCACTCGGGATTATCAAAACGCAGCTCCTAGAAGAAACGCGCTTCTCACCCTCTGAATCTCAAGGCAGATTCAACTCCCGTAGGTAAGCGAACACACAGCAGAGCAGGCTGAAGGATACGTTCGTTTTGGGTTTTAGACGGAGATTTACATCTTTTTCTGAAATGCTCGGATTTGGCTGGAAAAATGCGTTTTCTGATTCTTCACAGAAAGGGTTTACAAAAACCTGCACACACACATCACTTTAACTCTGTAAGTTGAACGGACACATTGAAGGCCGTTCTGATAGATTGCTCCGTTTTGGTTTTTTAAGCAGATATTTCTCAATACAGCGTTTGCTCCCATTAACTCTGGAATATCAAAACGCAGCTTTTAGAAGGAACGCGCTTCTCACCCTCTGAATCTCAAGGCAGATTCAACTCCCGTAGGTAAGCGAACACACAGCAGAGCAGTCTGAAGGATACGTTCTTTTTGAGTTTTCGACGGAGATTTACAGCTATTTCTGAAATGCTTGGATTTGGCTGGAAAAATGCGTTTTCTGCTCCTTCACAGAAAGGTTTACAAACTCCTGCAAACACACATCAGTTTACCTCTGTAAGTTGAACGCACACATTGAAGGCCGTTCTGTTAGGTCGCTCTGTTTTGGTTTTAGAAGCAGATATTTCTCAATACAGCGTTTTCTCACATTCACTCGGGATTACCAAACACAGCTCATAGAAGAAACGCGCTTCTCACCCTCTGAATCTCAAGGCAGATTCAACTCCCGTAGGTAAGCGAACACATAGCAGAGCAGTCTGAAGGATACGTTCGTTTTGAGTTTTAGACGGAGATTTACAGCTATTTCTGAAATGCTTGGCTTTGGCTGGAAAAATGCGTTTCCTGCTTTTTCACAGAAAGGGTTTACAAACTCCTGCAAACACACATCAGTTTAACTCTGTAAGTTGAACGAACACATTTAAGGCCGTTCTGTTATGTTGCTCCGTTTTGGTTTTAGAAGCAGATATTTCTCAATAAACAGTTTACTCCCATTCACTCAGGAATATCAAAACGCAGCTCCTAGAAGAAACGCGCTTCTCACTCTCTGAATCTCAAGGCAGATTCAACTCCCGTAGGTAAGCGAACACACAGCAGAGCAGTCTGAAGGATACGTTCGTTTTGAGTTTTAAACGGAGATTTACAGCTATTTCTTAAATGCTTGGATTTGGGGTGAAAAATGCGTTTTCTGCTTCTTCACAGAAAAAGCTTAAAAACTCCTGCAAACACACATCCGTTTAACTCTGTAAGTTGAACGCACACATTGAAGGCGGTTCTGTTCGGTCGCTCCGTTTTGGTTTTAGAAGCAGATATTTCTCAATACAGCGTTTACTCCCATTCACTCGGGAATATCAAAACGCAGCTCCTAGAAGAGCCGCGCTTCTCACCCTCTGAATCTCAATGCAGATTCAACTTTCGTAGGTAAGCGAACACACAGCAGAACAGTCTGAAGGATACGTTCGTTTTGAGTTTTAGACGTAGATTTACAGCTATTTCTCAAATGCTTGGATTTGGCTGGAAAAATTCGTTTTCTGCTTCTTCACAGAAAGGGTTTGCAAACTCCTGCAAACACACATCAGTTTAACTCTGTAAGTTAAACGCACACATTTAAGGCCGTTCTGTTAAGTTGCTCAGTTCTGGTTTATGAAGCAGATATTTCTCAATACAGCGTTTACTCCCATTCACTCGGGAATATCAAAACGCAGCTCCTAGAAGAAACACGCTTCTCACCCTCTGAATCTCAAGGCAGATTCAACTCCCGTAGGTAAGGGAACACACAGCAGAGCAGGCTTTAGGATACGTTCGTATTGGGTTTTAGACGGAGATTTACATCTATTTCTGAAATGCTTGTATTTAGCTGGAAAAATGCGTTTTCTGATTCTTCACAGAAAGGGTTTACAAACTCCTACAAACACACATCAGTTTACCTCTGTAAGTCGAACGGACACATTGAAGGCCGTTCTGATAGATTGCTCGGTTTTGGTTTTAGAAGCAGATATTTCTCAAAACAGGGTTTGCTCCCATTAACTCTGGAATATCAAAACGCAACTCCTAAAAGGACCGCGCTTCTCACCCTCTGAATCTCAAGGTAGATTCAACTCCCGTAGGTAAGCGAACACACAGCAGAGCAGTCTGAAGGATACGTTGGTTTTGAGTTTTAGACGGAGATTTACAGCTTTTTCTGAAATGCTTGGACTTGGCTGGAAAAATGCGTTTTCTGCTTCTTCACAGAAAGGGTTTACAAACTCCTGCAAACACACATCAGTTTAACTCTGTAAGTTGAACGCACACATTGAAGGCCGTCCTGTTAGTTTGCTCCGTTTTGGTTTTAGAAGCAGATATTTCTCAATACAGCGTTTATTCCCATTCACTCGGAAATATCAAAACGAAGCACCTAGAAGAAACGCGCTTCTAACCCTCTGAATCTCAAGGCAGATTCAACTCCCGTAGGTAAGCGAAAACACAGCAGAGCAGTCTGAAGGATACGTTCGTTTTGAGTTTTAGACGGAGAATAACCACTATTTCTGAAATGCTTGGATTTGGCTGGAAATATGCGTTTTCTGCTTCTGCATAGAAAGGGTTTGCAAACTCCTGCAAACACACATCAGTTTAACTCTGTAGGTTGAACGCACACATTGAAGGTTGTTCTGGTAGGTTGCTCGGTTTTGGTTTTAGAAGCAGATATTTCTCAATAAAGCGTTTACTCACATTCACTCGGGATTATCAAAACGCAGCTCCTAGAAGAAACGCGCTTCTCACTCTCTGAATCTCAAGGCAGATTCAACTCCCGTAGGTAAGCGAACACACAGCAGAGCAGTCTGAAGGATATGTTCGTTTTGAGTTTTAAACGGATATTTACAGCTATTTCTGAAATGCTTGGATTTGGGGTGAAAAATGCGTTTTCTGCTTCTTCACAGAAAAAAGCTTACATACTCCTGCAAACACACATCAGTTTAACTCTGTAAGTTGAACGCACACATTGAAGGCCGTTCTGTTAGGTCGCTCCGTTTTGGTTTTTGAAGCAGATATTTCTCAATACAGCGTTTACTCCCATTCACTCGGGAATATCAAAACGCAGCTCCTAGAAGAAACGCGCTTCTCACCCTCTGAATCTCAAGGCAGATTCAACTCCCATAGGTAAGCGAACACACAGCAGAGCAGTATGAAAGATACGTTCGTTTTGGGTTTTAGACGGAGATTTACATCTATTTCTGAAATTCTTGGATTTGGCTGGAAAAATGCGTTTTCTGCTTCTTCACAGAAAGCGTTTACAAACTCCTGCAAACACACGTCAGTTTAACTCTGTAATTTGAACGCATACATTGAAGGCCGTTCTGGTAGGTTGCTCCGTTTTGGTTTCAGAAGCAGATATTTATCAATACAGAGTTTACTTCCATTCACTCTGGAATATCAAAACGCAGCTCCTAGAAAAAACGCGCTTCTCACCCTCTGAATCTCAAGGCAGATTCAACTCCCGTAGGTAAGCGAACACACAGCAGATCAGTCTGAAGGATACGTTCGTTTTGAGTTTTAGACGGAGATTTACAGCTATTTCTGAAATGCTTGGATTTGTCTGGAAAAATGCGTTTTCTGCTTCTTCACAGAAAGGGTTTACAAACTCCTGCAAACACACATCAGTTTACCTCTGTAAGTTGAACGCACACATTGAAGGCCATTCTGTTAGGTCGCTCTGTTTTGGTTTTAGAAGCAGATATTTCTCAATACAGCGTTTTCTCACATTCACTCGGGATTACCAAACGCAGCTCATAGAAGAAACGCGCTTCTCACCCTCTGAATCTCAAGGCAGATTCAACTCCCGTAGGTAAGCGAACACACAGCAGAGCAGTCTGAAGGATACGTTCGTTTTGAGTTTTAAACGGAGATTTACAGCTATTTCTGAAATGCTTGGATTTGGGGTGAAATATGCGTTTTCTGCTTCTTCACAGAAAAAGCTTACAAACTCCTGCAAACACACATCAGTTTAACTCTGTAAGTTGAACGCACACATTGAAGGCCGTTCTGTTAGGTCGCTCCGTTTCGGTTTTAGAAGCAGATATTTCTCAATACAGCGTTTACTCCCATTCACTCTGGAATATCAAAACGCAGCTCCTAGAAGAAACGCGCTTCTCACCCTCTGAATCTCAAGGTAGATTCAACTCCCGTAGGTAAGCGAACACACAGCAGAGTAGTCTGAAGGATACGTTGGTTTTGAGTTTTAGACGGAGATTTACAGCTATTTCTGAAAAGCTTGAATTTGGCTGGAAAAATGCGTTTTCTGCTTCTTCACAGAAAGGGTTTACAAACTCTTGCAAACACCCATCAGTTTTACTCTGTAAGTTGAACGAACACATTTAAGGCCGTTCTGTTAGGTTGTTCCGTTTTGGTTTGAGAAGCAGATATTTCTCAATACACAGTTTACTCCCTTTCACTCGGGAATATCAAAACGCAGCTCCTAGAAGAAACGCGCTTCTCACTCTCTGAATTTCAAGGCAGATTCAACTCCCATAGGTAAGCGAACACACAGCAGAGCAGTCTGAAGGATACGTTCGTTTTGAGTTTTAAACGGAGATTTACAGCTATTTCTGAAATGCTTGGATTTGGCTGAAAAAGTGCTTTTTCTGCGTCTTCACAGAAAAAGCTTACAAACTCCTGCAAACACACATCAGTTTAACTCTGTAAGTTGAATGCATACATTGAAGGCCGTTCTGGTAGGTTGCTCCGTTTTGGTTTCAGAAGCAGATATTTATCAATACAGCGTTTACTCCCATTCACTCTGGAATATCAAAACGCAGCTCCTAGAAAAAACGCGCTTCTCACCCTCTGAATCTCAAGGCAGATTCAACTCCCGTAGGTAAGCGAACACACAGCAGAGCAGTCTGAAGGATACGTTCATTTTTAGTTTTAGACGGAGATTTACAGCTATTTCTGAAATGCTTGGATTTGGCTGGAAAAATTTGTTTTCTGCTTTTTCACAGAAAGGGTTTACAAACTCCTGCAAACACACATCAGTTTAACTCTTAAGTTGAACGCACACATTGAAGGCCGTTCTGTTAAGTGGCTCCGTTCTGGTTTTTGAAGCAGATATTTCTCAATACAGCGTTTACTCCCATTCACTCGGGAATATCAAAACGCAGCTCCTAGAAGTAACGCGCTTCTCACCCTCTGAATCTAAAGGCAAATTCAACTCCCGTAGTTAAGCGAACACACAGCAGAGTAGTCTGAAGGATACGTTCGTTTTGCGTTTTAGACGGAGATTTACATCTATTTCTGAAATGCTTGGATTTGGCTGGAAAAATGCGTTTTCTGATTCTTCACAGAAAGGGTTTACAAACTCCTGCAAACACTCATCAGTTTAACTCTGTAAGTTGAATGCATACATTGAAGGCCGTTCTGGTAGGTTGCTCCGTTTTGGTTTCAGAAGCAGATATTTATCAATACAGTGTTTACTCCCGTTCACTCTGGAATATCAAAACGCAGCTCCAAGAAAAAACACGCTTCTCACCCTCTGAATCTCAAGGCAGATTCAACTCCCGTAGGTAAGCGAACACACAGCAGAGATGTCTGAAGGATACGTTCGTTTTGAGTTTTAGACGGAGATTTACAGCTATTACTGAAATGCTTGGATTTGGCTGGAAAAATGCGTTTTCTGCTTTTTCACAGAAAGGGTTTAAAAACTCCTGCAAACACTCATCACTTTAACTCTGTAAGTTGAACGCACACATTGAAGGCCATTCTCTTAGGTTTCTCCGGTTTGGTTTTAAAATCAGATATTTCTCAATACAGAGTTTACTCCCATTAACTCTGAAATATCAAAACGCAGCTCCTAGAAGAAACGCACTTCTCAACCTCTGAATTTCAAGGCAGATTTAACTCCCGTAGGTAAGCGAACACACAGCAGAGATGTCTGAAGGATACGTTCGTGTTGAGTTTTAGATGGAGATTTACAGCTATTTCTGAAATGCTTGGATTTGCGGTGAAAAATGCGTTTTCTGCTTCTTCACAGAAAGGGTTTGCAAACTCCTGCAAACACACATCAGTTTAACTCTATAAGTTGAACGCACACATTGAAGGCCGTTCTGTTAGGTTGCTCCGTTCTGGTTTTTGAAGCCGATATTTCTCAATACAGCGTTTACTCCCATTCACTCGGGAATATCAAAACGCAGCTCCTAGAAGAAACGCGCTTCTCACCCTCTGAATCTCAAGGCAGATTCAACTCCCTTAGGTAAGCGAACACACAGCAGAGCAGGCTGAAGGATATGTTCGTTTTGGGTTTTAGACGGAGATTTACATCTATTTCTGAAATGCTTGGATTTGGCTGGAAAAATGCGTTTTCTGATTCTTCACAGAATGGGTTTACAAACTCTTGCAAACACACATCAGTTTAACTCTGTAAGTTGAACGCACACATTGAAGGCCGTTCTGTTAGGTTGCTCCGTTTTGGTTTTAGAAGCAGATATTACTCAATACACCGTTTTCTCCCATTCACTCTGGAATATCAAAACGCAGCTCCCAGAAGAAAGGCGCTTCTCACCCTCTGAATCTCAAGGCAGATTCAACTCCCGCAGGTAAGCGAACACACAGCCGAGCAGTTTGAAGGATACGTTCGTTTTGAGTTTTAAACCGAGATTTACAGCTATTTCTGAAATTCTTGGATTTGGGGTGAAAAATGCGTTTTCTGCTTCTTCACAGAAAAAGCTTACAAACTCCTGCAAACACACATCAGTTAAACTCTGTAAGTTGAACGCACACATTGAAGGCCGTTCTGTTAGGTCGCTCCGTTTTGGTTTTAGAAGCAGATATTTCTCAATACCGCGTTTACTCCCATTCACTCGGGAATATCAAAACGCAGCTCCCAGAAGAACCGCGCTTCTCACCCTCTGAATCTCAATGCAGATTCAACTCCCGTAGGTAAGCGAACACACAGCAGAGCGGTCTGAAGGATACGTTCGTTTTGAGTTTTAGACGGAGATTTACAGCTATTTCTGAAATGCTTGGATTTGGCTGGAAACATTCGCTTTCTGCTTCTTCACAGAAATGGTTTGCAAACTCCTGCAAACACACATCAGTTTAACTCGGTAAGTTGAACGGACACATTGAAGGCCGTTCTGTTACGTTGCTCCGTTCTGGTTTTAGAAGCAGATATTTCTCAATACAGCTTTTACTCCCATTCACTCGGGAATATCAAAACGCAGCTCCTAGAAGAAACGCGCTTCTCACCCTCTGAATCTCAAGGCAGATTCAACTCCCGTAGGCAAGCGAACACACAGCAGAGCAGTCTGAAGGATACGTTCGTTTTGGGTTTTACACGGAGATTTACATCTATTTCTGAAATGCTTGGATTTGGATGGAAAAATGCGTTTTCTTATTCTTCACAGAAAGGGTTTACAAACTCCTGCAAACACACATCAGTTTAACTCTGTATGTTGAATGTATACATTGAAGGCCGTTCTGATAGGTTGCTCCGTTTTGGTTTCAGAAGCAGATATTTATCAATACAGCGTTTACTCCCATTAACTCTGGAATATCAAAACGCAGCTCCTAGAAATAACACGCTTCTCACCCTCTGAATCTCAAGGCAGATTCAACTCCCGTAGGTAAGCGAACACACAGCAGAGAAGTCTGAAGGATACGTTCGTTTTGAGTTTTAGACGGAGATTTACAGCTATTTCTGAAATGCTTGGATTTGGCTGGAAAAATGCGTTTTCTGCTTCTTCACAGAAAGGGTTTACAAACTCCTGCAAACACACATCAGTTTAACTCTGTAAGTTGAACGCACACATTGAAGGCCATTCTCTTAGGTTGCTCCGTTTTGGTTTTAGAAGCTGCTATGTCTCAATACAGCGTTTGCTCCCATTCACTGTGGAATATCAAAACGCAGCTCCTAGAAGAAATGCGCTTCTCACCCTCTGAATCTCAAGGCAGATTCAACTCCCGCAGGTAAGGGAACACACAGCAGAGCAGTCTGAAGGATACGTTGGTTTTGAGTTTTAGACGGAGATTTACAGCTTTTTCTGAAATGCTTGGATTGGGCTGGAAAGATGCGTTTTCTGCTTCTTCACAGAAAGGGTTTACAAACTCCTGCAAACACACATCAGTTTAACTCTGTAAGTTGAACGCACACATTGAAGGCCGTTCTGTTAGGTCGCTCCGTTTTGGTTTTAGAAGCAGATATTTCTCAATACAGCGTTTACTCCCATTCACTCAGGATTATCAAAACGCAGCTCCTAGAAGAAACGCGCTTCTCACCCTCTGAATCTCAAGGCAGATTCAACTCCCGGAAGTAAGCGAACACACAGCAGAGCAGTCTGAAGGATACGTTTTTTTTGAGTTTTAGACGGAGATTTACACATATTTTTGAAATGCTTGGATTTGGCTGGAAATATGCGTTTTCTGCTTCTTCACAGAAAGGGTTTACAAACTCCTGCAAAGACACATCAGTTTAACTCTGTAAGTTGAACGCACACAACGAAGGCCGTTCTGTTAGGTTGCTCCGTTTTGGTTTCAGAAGCAGATATTTATCAATACAGCGTTTACTCCCATTCGCTCTGGAATATCAAAACGCTGGTCCTAGAAGAAACGCGCTTCTCACCCTCTGAATCTCAAGGCAGATTCAACTCCCGTAGGTAAGCGAACACACAGCAGAGCAGTCTGAAGGATACGTCCGTTTTGAGTTTTAGACGTAGATTTACTGCTATTTCTGAAATGCTTGGATTTGGCTGGAAAAATGCGTTTTCTGCTTCTTCACAGAAAGGGTTTACAAACTCCTGCAAACACACATCAGTTTAACTCTGTAAGTTGAACGCACACATTTAAGGCCGTTCTGTTAGGTCGCTCCGTTTTGGTTTTAGAAGCAGATATTCCTCAATACAGCGTTTGCTCCCATTCACTCTGGAATATCAAAACGCAGCTCCTAGAAAAAATGCGCTTCTCACCCTCTGAATCTCAAGCCAGATTCAACTCCCGAAGGTAAGCGAACACACAGCAGAGCAGTCTGAAGGATACGTTGGTTTTGAGTTTTAAACGGAGATTTAGAGCTATTTCTGAAATGCTTGGATTTGGCTGGAAAAATGCGTTTTCTGCTTGTTCACAGAAAGGGTTTACAAACTCCTGCAAACACACATCAGTTTAACTCTGTAAGTTGAACGCACACATTGAAGGGCGTTCTGTTAGGTTGCTCCGTTTTGGTATTAGAAGCAGATATTTCTCAATACAGCGTTTACTCCCATTCACTCGGGAATATCAAAACGCAGCTCCTAGAAGAAACGCACTTCTCACCCTCTGAATCTCAAGGCAGATTCAACTCCCGTAGGCAAGCGAACACACAGCAGAGATGTCTGAAGGATACGTTCGTTTTGAGTTTTAGACGGACATTTACAGCTTTTTCTGAAATGCTGGGATTTGGCTGGAAAAATGCGTTTTCTGCTTCTTCACCAAAAGGGTTTACAACCTCTTGCAAACACACATCAGTTTAACTCTGTAAGATGAACGAACACATTTAAGGCCGTTCTGTTAGGTTGCTCCGTT
This sequence comes from Callithrix jacchus, assembly GCF_049354715.1. NCBI lineage: Eukaryota > Metazoa > Chordata > Mammalia > Primates > Cebidae > Callithrix > Callithrix jacchus. The sequence goes on along the minus strand of NC_133511.1, from coordinate 36,613,261 downwards.
TTGGTTTTAGAAGCAGATATTTCTCAATACACAGTTTAATCCCATTCACTCGGGAATATAAAAACGCAGCTCCTAGAAGAAACGCGCTTCTCACTCTCTGAATCTCAAGGCAGATTCAACTCCCGTAGGTAAGCGAACACACAGCAGAGCAGTCTGAAGGATACGTTCGTTTTGAGTTTTAAACGGAGATTTACAGCTATTTCTGAAATGCTTGGATTTGGGGTGAAAAATGCGTTTTCTGCTTCTTCACAGAAAAAGCTTACAAACTCCTGCAAACACACATCAGTTTAACTCTGTAAGTTGAACGCACACATTGAAGGCCGTTCTGTTAGGTCGCTCCGTTTTGGTTTTAGAAGCAGATATTTCTCAATACAGCGTTTACTCCCATTCACTCAGGATTATCAAAACGCAGCTCCTAGAAGAAACGCGCTTCTCACCCTCTGAATCTCAAGGCAGATACAACTCCCGTAGGTAAGCGAACACACAGCAGAGCATTCTGAAGGATACGTTCGTTTTGAGTTTTAAACGGAGACTTACAGCTATTTCTGAAATCCTTGGATTTGTGGTGAAAAATGCCTTTTCTGCTTCTTCACAGAAAAAGCTTACAAACTCCTGCAAACACACATCAGTTTAACTCTGTACGTTGAACGCACACATTGAAGGCCGTTCTGTTAGGCCTCTCCGTTTTGGTTTTAGAAGCAGATATTTCTCAATACAGCGTTTACTCCCATTCACTCGGGAATATCAAAACGCAGCTCCTAGAAGAACCGCGCTTCTCACCCTCTGAATCTCAATGCAGATTCAACTCCCATAGGTAAGCGAACACACAGCAGAGCAGTCTGAAGGATACGTTGGTTTTGAGTTTTAGACGGAAATTTACAGCTATTTCTGAAATGCTTGGATTTGGCTGGAAAAATGCATTTTCTGCTTCTTCACAGAAAGGGTTTACAATCTCCTGCAAACACACATCAGTTTAACTCTGTAAGTTGAATGCATACATTGAAGGCCGTTCTGGTAGGTTGCTCCGTTTTGGTTTCAGAAGCAGATATTTATCAATACAGCGTTTACTCCCATTCACTCTGGAATATCAAAACGCAGGTCCTAGAAAAAACGCGCTTCTCACCCTCTGAATCTCAAGGCAGATTCAACTCCCGTAGGTAAGCGAACACACAGCAGAGCAGTCTGAAGGATACGTTCGTTTTGAGTTTTAGACGGAGATTTACAGCTATTTCTGAAATGCTTGGATTTGGCTGGAAAAATTCGTTTTGTGCTTTTTCACAGAAAGGGTTTGCAAACTCCTGCAAACACACATCAGTTTAACTCTTAAGTTGAACGCACACATTGAAGGCCGTTCTGTTAAGTTGCTCCGTTCTGGTTTTTGAAGCAGATATTTCTCAATACAGCGTTTACTCCCATTCACTCGGGAATATCAAAACGCAGCTCCTAGAAGTAACGCGCTTCTCACCCTCTGAATCTAAAGGCAGATTCAACTCCCGTAGGTAAGCGAACACACAGCAGAGTAGTCTGAAGGATACGTTCGTTTTGGGTTTTAGACGGAGATTTACATCTATTTCTGAAATGCTTGGATTTGGCTGGAAAAATGCGTTTTCTGATTCTTCACAGAAAGGGTTTACAAACTCCTGCAAACACACATCAGTTTAACTCTGTAAGTTGAATGCATACATTGAAGGCCGTACTGGTAGGTTGCTCTGTTTTGGTTTCAGAAGCAGATATTTCTCAATACAGGGTTTACTCCCATTCACTCGGCATTATCAAAACGCAGGTCCTAGAAAAACGCGCTTCTCACCCTCTGAATCTCAAGGCAGATTCACCTCCCGTAGGTAAGCGAACACACAGCAGAGCAGTCTGAAGGATACGTTCGTTTTGAGTTTTAGACGGAGATTTACAGCTATTTCTGAAATGCTTGGATTTGACTGGAAAAATGCGTTTTCTGCTTCTTCACAGAAAGGGTTTACAAACTCCTGCAAACACACATCAGTGTAACTCTGTAAGTTGAACGCACACATTGAAGGCCGTTCTGTTAGGTTACTCCGTTTTGGTTTTAGAAGCACATATTTCTCAATACAGCGTTTGCTCCCATTCACTCGGGAATATTAAAACGCAGCTCCTAGAAGAAACGCGCTTCTCACCCTCTGAATCTCAAGGTAGATTCAACTCTTGTAGGTAAGCGAACACACAGCAGAGCAGTCTGAAGGATACGTTGGTTTTGAGTTTTAGACGGAGATTTACAGCTATTTCTGAAAAGCTTGGATTTGGCTGGAAAAATGCGTTTTCTCCTTCTTCACGGAAAGGGTTTACAAACTCTTGCAAACACCCATCAGTTTTACTCTGTAAGTTGAACGAACACATTTAAGGCCGTTCTGTTAGGTTGTTCCGTTTTGGTTTTAGAAGCAGATATTTCTCAATACACAGTTTACTCCCATTCACTCGGGAATATCAAAACGCAGCTCCTAGAAGAAACGCGCTTCTCACTCTCTGAATCTCAAGGCAGATTCAACTCCCATAGGTAAGCGAACACACAGCAGAGCAGTCTGAAGGATACGTTCGTTTTGAGTTTTAAACGGAGATTTACAGCTATTTCTGAAATGCTTGGATTTGGCTGAAAAAGTGCTTTTTCTGCGTCTTCACAGAAAAAGCCTACAAACTCCTACAAACACACATCAGTTTAACTCTGTAAGTTGAACGCACACATTGAAGGCCGTTCTGTTAGGTCGCTCCGTTTTGGTTTTAGAAGCAGATATTTCTCAATACAGCGTTTACTTTCATTCACTCTGGAATATCAAAACGCAGCTCCTAGAAGAACCGCGCTTCTTACCCTCTGAATCTCAAGGCAGATTCAACTCCCATAGGTAAGCGAACACACAGCAGAGCAGTCTGAAGGATACGTTCGTTTTTAGTTATAGACGGAGATTTACAGCTATTTCTGAAATGCTTGGGTTTGGCTGGAAGAATTCGTTTTCTGCTTTTTCACAGAAAGGGTTTGCAAACTCCTGCAAACACACATCAGTTTAACTCTTAAGTTGAACGCACACATTGAAGGCCATTCTGGTAAGTTGCTCCGTTCTGGTTTTTGAAGCAGATATTTCTCAATACAGCGTTTACTCCCATTCACTCGGGAATATAAAAACGCAGCTCCTAGAAGTAACGCGCTTCTCACCCTCTGAATCTAAAGGCAGATTCAACTCCCGTAGGTAAGCGAACACACAGCAGAGCAGTCTGAAGGATACGTTCGTTTTGAGTTTTAGACGGAGATTTACAGCTACTTCTGAAATGCTTTGATTTGGCTGGAAAAATGCGTTTTCTGCTTCTTCACAGAAAGGGTTTACAAACTCCTGCAAACACACATCAGTTTAACTCTGTAAGTTGAACGCACACATTGAAGGCCGTTCTGTTAGGTCCCTACGTTTTGGTTTTAGAAGCAGATATTTCTCAATAAACAGTTTACTCCCATTCACTCGGGAATATCAAAACGCAGCTCCTAGAAGAAACGCACTTCTCACCCTCTGAATCTCAAGGCAGATTCAACTCCCGTAGGTAAGCAAACACACAGCAGAGCAGTCTGAAGGATACGTTCTTTTTGAGTTTTAGACGGAGATTTACAGCTATTTCTGAAATGCTTGGATTTGGCTGAAAAAATGCGTTCTCTGCTTCTTCACAGAAAGGGTTTACAAACTCCTGCAAACACACATCAGTTTAACTCTGTAAGTTGAACGCACACATTGTAGGCCGTTCTGTTAGGTTCCTCCGTTTTGGTTTTAGAAGCAGATATTTCTCAATAAACAGTTTACTCCCATTCACTCGGGAATATCAAAACGCAGCTCCTAATAGAAACGCGCTTCTCACTCTCTGAATCTCAAGGCAGATTCAACTCCCATAGGTAAGCGAACACACAGCAGAGCAGTCTGAAGGATACATTCGTTTTGAGTTGTAAACGGAGATTTACAGCTATTTCTGAAATGCTTGGATTTGGGGTGAAAAATGCGATTTCTGCTTCTTCACAGGAAAAGCTTACAAACTCCTGCAAACACACATCAGTTTAACTCTGTAAGTTGAACGCACACATTGAAGGCCATTCTGTTAGGTCGCTCCGTTTTGGTTTTAGAAGCAGATATTTCTCAATACAGCGTTTACTCCCATTCACTCGGGAATATCAAAACGCAGCTCCTAGAAGAACCGCGCTTCTCACCCTCTGAATCTCAATGCAGATTCAACTTTCGTAGGTAAGCGAACACGAAGCAAATCAGTCTGAAGTATACGTTCGTTTTGAGTTTTAGACGGAGATTTACAGCTATTTCTGAAATGCTTAAATTTGGCTGGAAAAATTCGTTTTCTGCTTGTTCACAGAAAAAGTTTGCAAACTCCTGCAAACACACATCAGTTTAACTCTGTAAGTTGAACGCACACATTGAAGGCCGTCCTGTTGGGTTGCTCCGTTTTGGTTTTAGAAGCAGATATTTCTCAATACAGCGTTTATTCTCATTCACTCGGAAATATCAAAACGCAGCTCCTAGAAGAAACGCGCTTCTCACCCTCTGAATCTCAAGGCAGATTCAACTCCCGTAGGTAAGCGAACACACAGCAGAGCAGTCTGAAAGATACGTTCGTTTTGAGTTTTAGACGGAGATTAACAGCTATTTCTGAAATGCTTTGATTTGGCTGGAAAAATCCTTTTTCTGCTTCTTCACAGAAAGAGTTTACAAACTCCTGGAAACACACATCTGTTAAACTCTGTAAGTTGAACGCACACATTGAATGCCGTTATGTCAGGTTGCTCCGTTTTGGTTTTAGAAGCAGATATTTCTCAATACAGGGTTTACTTTCATTCACTCGGCATTATCAAAACGCAGCTCCTAGAAGAAACGCGCTTCTCACCCTCTGAATCTCAAGGCAGATTCAACTCCCGTAGGTAAGCGAACACACAGCAGAGCAGTCTGAAGGATACGTTCGTTTTGAGTTTTAGACGGAGATTAACAGCTATTTCTGAAATGCTTGGATTTGGCTGGAAAAATCCTTTTTCTGCTTCTTCACAGAAAGAGTTTACTAACTCCTGGAAACACACATCAGTGAAACTCTGTAAGTTGAACGCACACATTGAATGCCGTTATGTCAGGTTGCTCCGTTTTGGTTTTAGAAGCAGATATTTCTCAATACAGCGTTTACCCCCATTCACTCGTCATTATCAAAACGCAGCTCCTAGAAGCAACGCGCTTCTCACCCTCTCAATCTCAAGGCAGATTCAACTCCCGTAGGTAAACGAAAGCACAGCAGAGCAGTCTGAAGGATACGTTCATTTTGAGTTTTAGACGGAGATTTACAGCTATTTCTGAAATGCTTTGATTTGGCTGGAAAAATGCGTTTTCTGCTTCTTCACAGAAAGGGTTTACAAACTCCTACAAACACAAATCAGTTGAACTCTGTAAGTTGAACGCACACATTGAAGGCCGTTCTGTTAGGTGTCTCTTTTTCGGTTTTAGAAGCAGATATTTCTCAATACAGCGTTTACTTTCATTCACTCGGGAATATCAAAACGCAGCTCCAAGAAGAAAAGCGCTCCTCACCCTCTGAATCTCAAGGCAGATTCAACTACTGTAGGTAAGCGAACACACAGCAGAGCAGTCTGAAGGATACGTTCGTTTTGAGTTTTAGACGGTGATTTACAGCTATTTCTGAAATGATTGGATTTGGCTGGAAATATGCGTTTTCTTCCTCTTCACAGAAAGGGTGTACAAACTCCTGCAAACACACATCAGTTTAACTCTGTAAGTTGAACGCACACATTGAAGGCCGTTCTGTTATGTTTCTCCGTTTTGGTTTTAGAAGCAGATATTTCTCAATACAGCGTTCACTCCCATTCACTCGGGAATATCAAAACGCAGGTCCTAGAAAAAACGCACTTCTCACCCTCTGAATCTCAATGCCGATTCATCTGCCGTAGGTAAGCGAACACACAGCAGAGCAGTCTGAAGGATACGTTCGTTTTGAGTTTTAGACGGAGATTTACAGCTTTTTCTGAAATGCTTGGATTTGGCTGGAAAAATGCGTTTTCTGCTTCTTCAAAGAAAAAGCTTACAAACTCCTGAAAACACACATCTGTTTAACTCTGTATGTTGAACGCACACATTGAAGGCCGTTCTGTTAGGTCGCTCCGTTATGGTTTTAGAAGCAGATATTTCTCAATACACCGTTTACTCCCATTTACTCGGGAATATCAAAACGCATCTCCTAGAAGAACCGCGCTTCTCACCCTTTGAATCTCAATGCAGATTCAACTCCCGTAGGTAAGCGAACACACAGCAGAACAGTCTGAAGGATACGTTCGTTTTGAGTTTTAGACGGAGATTTACAGCTTTTTCTGAAATGCTTGGATTTGGCTGGAAAAATGCGTTTTCTGCTTCTGCACAGAAAGGATTTGCAAACTCCTGCAAACACACATCAGTTTAATTCTGTAGGTTGAACGCACACATTGAAGGCCGTTCTGGTAGGTTGCTCCGTTTTGGTTTTAGAAGCAGATATTTCTCAATAAAGCGTTTACTCACATTCACTCGGGATTATCAAAACGCAGCTCCTAGAAGAAACGCGCTTCTCACTCTCTGAATCTCAAGGCAGATTCAACTCCCATAGGTAAGCGAACACACAGCAGAGCAGTCTGAAGGATACGTTCCATTTTAGTTTTAGACGGAGATTTACTGCTATTTCTGAAATGCCTAAATATTGCTGCAAAAATGAGTTTTCTGCTTCTTCACAGAAAGGGTTTACAAACTCCTGCAAACACACATCAGTTTAACTCTGTAAGTTGAACGAACAGATTTAAGGCCGTTCTGTTAGGTTGCTCCGTTTTGGTTTTAGAAGCAGATATTTCTCAATACACCGTTTACTCCCATTCACTCGGGAATATCAAAACGCAGCTCCTAGAAGAAACGCTCTTCTCACTCTCTGAATCTCAAGGCAGATTCCACTACTGTAGGTAAGCGAACGAACACCAGAGCAGTCTGAAGGATACGTTCGTTTTGAGTTTTAAACGGAGATTTACAGCTATTTCTGAAATGCTTGAATTTGGAATGACAAATGCGTTTTCTGCTTCTTCACAGAAAAAGCTTACAAACTCCAGCAAACGCACATCAGTTTAACTCTGTAAGTTGAACGCACACATTGAAGGCCGTTCTGTTAGGTCACTCCGTTTTGGTTTTAGAAGCAGATATTTCTCAATACAGCGTTTACTTTCATTCACTCGGGAATATCAAAACGCAGCTCCGAGAAGAACCGCGCTTCTCACACTCTGAATCTCAATGCAGATTCAACTCCCGTAGGTAAGCGAACACACAGCAGAGCAGTCTGAAGGATACGCTCGTTTTGGGTTTTAGACGGAGATTTTAATCTATTTCTGAAATGCTTGGATTTGGCTGGAAAAATGGGTTTTCTTCTTCTTCACAGAAAGGGTTTACAAACTCGTGCAAACACACATCAGTTTATCTCTGTAAGTTGAATGCACACATTGAAGTCGGTTCTGTTAGGTTTCTCCGTTTTGGTTTTAGAAGCAGATATTTCTCAATACAGGGTTTACTCCCATTCACTCGGGATTATCAAAACGCAGCTCCTAGAAGAACCGCGCTTCTCACCCTCTGAATCTCAAGGCAGATTCAACTCCCGTAGGTAAGCGAACACACAGCAGAGCAGTCTGAAAGATACGTTCGTTCTGAGTTTTAGACGGAGATTTACAGCTATTGTTGAAATGCTTGGATTTGGCTGGAAAGATGCGTTTTCTGCTTCTTCACAGAAAGAATTTACAATCTCCTGCAAACACACATCAGTTTAACTCTGTAAGTTGAACGCACACATAGAAGGCCGTTCGGTTAAGTTGCTGCGTTTTGGATTAGAAGCAGATATTTCTATATACAGCGTTTACTCCCATTCACTCTGGAATAAAAAACGCAGCTCCTAGAAGAAACTCGCTTCTCACCCTCTGAATCTCAAGGAAGATTCAACTCCCGTAGGTAAGCGAACACACAACATAGCAGTCTGAAGGATACGTTCGTTTTGATTTTAGACGGAGATTTACAGCTTTTTCTGAAATGCTTGGATTAGGCTGGAAAAATGCGTTTTCTGCTCCTTCACAGAAAGGGTTTACAAACTCTTGCAAACACACATCAGTTTAACTCTGTAAGTTGAACGCACACATTGAAGGCCATTCTGTTAGGTCGCTCCGTTTTGGTTTTAGAAGCAGATATTTCTCAATAGAGCGTTTACTCCCATTCACTCGGGAATATAAAAACGCAGCTCCTAGAAGAACCGCGCTTCTCACCCTCTGAATCTCAATGCAGATTCAACTCCCGTAGGTAAGCGAACACGCAGCAAAGCAGTCTGAAGTATACGTTCGTTTTGAGTTTTAGACGGAGATTTACAGCTATTCCTGAAATGCTTAAATTTGGCTGGAAAAATCGTTTTCTGCTTCTTCACAGAAAAAGTTTGCAAACTCCTGCAAACACACATCAGTTTAACTCTGTAAGTTGAACGCACACATTGAAGGCCGTCCTGTTAGGTTGCTCCGTTTTGGTTTTAGAAGCAGATATTTCTCAATACAGCGTTTATTCCCATTCACTCGGAAATATGAAAACGCAGCTCCTATAAGAAACGCGCTTCTCACCCTCTGAATCTCAAGGCAGATTCAACTCCCGTAGGTAAGCGAACACACAGCAGAGCAGTCTGAAGGATACGTTCGTTTTGAATTTTAGACGGAGATTAACAGCTATTTCTGAAATGCTTGGATTTGGCTGGAAAAATGCGTTTTCTGCTTCTTCACAGAAAGGGTTTATAAACTCCTGCAAACACACATCAGTTTAACTCTGTAAGTTGAACGCACACATTAAAGGCCGTTCTCTTAGGTTGCTCCGTTTTGGTTTTAGAATCAGATATTTCTCAACACAGTGTTTATTCCCATTCACTCTGGAATATCAAAACGCAGCTCCTAGAAGAAACGCACTTCTCACCCTCTGAATCTCAAGGCAGATTCAACTCCCATAGGTAAGCGAACACACAGCAGAGATGTCTGAAGGATACGTTCATTTTGAGTATTAGACGAAGATTTACAGCTATTGTTGAAATGCTTGGATTTGGCTGGAAAAATGCGTTTTCTGCTTCTTCACAGGAAGGGTTTACAAACTCCTGCAAACACACATCAGTTTAACTCTGTAAGTTGAACGCACACATTGAAGGCCGTTCTGTTAGGTCCCTCCGTTTTGGTTTTAGAAGCAGATATTTCTCAATAAAGCGTTTACTCACATTCACTCGGGATTATCAAAACGCAGCTCCTAAAAAAAACGCGCTTCTCACTTTCTGAATCTCAAGGCAGATTCAACTCCCATAGGTAAGCGAACACACAGCAGAGCAGTCTGTGGGATACGTTTCTTTTTAGTTTTAGACGGAGATTTACAGCTATTTCTGAAATGCCTGGATTTGGCTGCAAAAATGAGTTTTCTGCTTCTTCACAGAAAGGGCTTACAAACTCCTGCAAACACACATCAGTTTAACTCTGTAAGTTGAACGAACAGATTTAAGGCCGTTCTGTTAGGTTGCTCCGTTTTGGTTTTAGAAACAGATATTTCTCAATACACCGTTTACTCCCATTTACTCGGGAATATTAAAATGCAGCTCCTAGAAGAAACGCTCTTCTCACTCTCTGAATCTCAAGGCAGATTCAACTACTGTAGGTAAGCGAACGAATAGCAGAGCAGTCTGAAGGATACGTTCGTTTTGAGTTTTAAACGGAGATTTACAGCTATTTCTGAAATGCTTGAATTTGGAATGACAAATGCGTTTTCTGCTTCTACACAGAAAAAGCTTACAAACTACTGCAAACGCACATCAGTTTAACTCTGTAAGTTGAACGCACACATTGAAGGCCGTTCTGTTAGGTCACTCCGTTTTGGTTTTAGAAGCAGATATTTCTCAATAAAGCGTTTACTTTCATTCACTCGGGAATATCAAAACGCAGCTCCGAGACGAACCTTGCTTCTCACCCTCTGAATCTCAATGCAGATTCAACTCCCGTAGGTAAGCGAACACACAGCAGAGCAGTCTGAAGGATACGCTCGTTTTGGGTTTTAGACGGAGATTTTAATCTATTTCTGAAATTCTTGGATTTGGCTGGAAAAATGGGTTTTCTTCTTCTTCACAGAAAGGGTTTACAAACTCGTGCAAACACAAATTAGTTTATCTCTGTAAGTTGAATGCACACATTGAAGTCGGTTCTGTTAGGTTTCTCCGTTTTGGTTTTAGAAGCAGATATTTCTCAATACAGCGTTTACTCCCATTCACTCGGGATTATCAAAACGCAGCTCCTAGAAGAACCGCGCTTCTCACCCTCTGAATCTCAAGGCAGATTCAACTCCCGTAGGTAAGCGAACACACAGCAGAGCAGTCTGAAAGATACGTTCGTTTTGAGTTTTAGACGACGATTTACAGCTATTTCTGAAATGCTTGGATTTGGCTGGAAAACTGCGTTTTCTGCTTCTTCACAGAAAGAATTTACAATCTCCTGCAAACACACATCAGTTTAACTCTGTAAGTTGAACACACACATAGAAGGCCGTTCGGTTAGGTTGCTGCGTTTTGGATTAGAAGCAGATATTTCTATATACAGCGTTTACTCCCATTCACTCTGGAATAAAAAACGCAGCTCCTAGAAGAAACGCGCTTCTCACCCTCTGAATCTCAAGGAAGATTCAACTCCCGTAGGTAAGCGAACACACAACATAGCAGTCTGAAGGATACGTTCGTTTTGAATTTTAGACGGAGATTTACAGCTTTTTCTGAAATGCTTGGATTAGGCTGGAAAAATGCGTTTTCTGCTCCTTCACAGAAAGGGTTTACAAACACTTGCAAACACACATCAGTTTAACTCTGTAAGTTGAACGCACACGTTGAAGGCCGTTCTGCTAGGTTGCTCCGTTTTGGTTTTAGAAGCAGATATTTCTCAATACAGCGTTTACTCCCGTTCACTCTGGAATACAAAACGCAGCTCCTAGAAGAAACGCGCTTCTCATCCTCTTAATCTCAAGGCAGATTCAACTCCCGTAGGTAACCGAACACACAGCATAGCAGTCTGAAATATAAGTTTGTTTTTAGTTTTAGACGGAGATTTACAGCTATTTCTGAAATGCTTGAACTTGGCTGGAAAAATGCGTTTTCTGCTTCTTCACAGAAAGGGTTTGCAAACTCCTGCAAACACACATCAGTTTAACTCTGCATGTTGAACGCACACATTGAAGGCCGTTCTGTTAGGTTGCTCCGTTTTGGTTTTAGAAGCAGATATTTCTCAATACAGCGTTTACTCCCATTCACTCGGGATTATCAAAACGCAGCTCCTAGAAGAAACGCGCTTCTCACCCTCTGAATCTCAAGGCAGATTCAACTCCCGTAGGTAAGCGAACACACAGCAGAGCAGGCTGAAGGATACGTTCGTTTTGGGTTTTAGACGGAGATTTACATCTTTTTCTGAAATGCTCGGATTTGGCTGGAAAATTGCGTTTTCTGATTCTTCACAGAAAGGGTTTACAAAAACCTGCACACACACATCACTTTAACTCTGTAAGTTGAACGGACACATTGAAGGCCGTTCTGATAGATTGCTCCGTTTTGGTTTTTTAAGCAGATATTTCTCAATACAGCGTTTGCTCCCATTAACTCTGGAATATCAAAACGCAGCTCCTAGAAGGAACGCGCTTCTCACCCTCTGAATCTCAAGGCAGATTCAACTCCCGTAGGTAAGCGAACACACAGCAGAGCAGTCTGAAGGATACATTCTTTTTGAGTTTTCGACGGAGATTTACAGCTATTTCTGAAATGCTTGGATTTGGCTGGAAAAATGCGTTTTCTGCTCCTTCACAGAAAGGTTTACAAACTCCTGCAAACACACATCAGTTTACCTCTGTAAGTTGAACGCACACATTGAAGGCCGTTCTGTTAGGTCGCTCTGTTTTGGTTTTAGAAGCAGATATTTCTCAATACAGCGTTTTCTCACATTCACTCGGGATTACCAAACACAGCTCATAGAAGAAACGCGCTTCTCACCCTCTGAATCTCAAGGCAGATTCAACTCCCGTAGGTAAGCGAACACATAGCAGAGCAGTCTGAAGGATACGTTCGTTTTGAGTTTTAGACGGAGATTTACAGCTATTTCTGAAATGCTTGGCTTTGGCTGGAAAAATGCGTTTCCTGCTTTTTCACAGAAAGGGTTTACAAACTCCTGCAAACACACATCAGTTTAACTCTGTAAGTTGAACGAACACATTTAAGGCCGTTCTGTTATGTTGCTCCGTTTTGGTTTTAGAAGCAGATATTTCTCAATAAACAGTTTACTCCCATTCACTCAGGAATATCAAAACGCAGCTCCTAGAAGAAACGCGCTTCTCACTCTCTGAATCTCAAGGCAGATTCAACTCCCGTAGGTAAGCGAACACACAGCAGAGCAGTCTGAAGGATACGTTCGTTTTGAGTTTTAAACGGAGATTTACAGCTATTTCTGAAATGCTTGGATTTGGGGTGAAAAATGCGTTTTCTGCTTCTTCACAGAAAAAGCTTAAAAACTCCTGCAAACACACATCCGTTTAACTCTGTAAGTTGAACGCACACATTGAAGGCGGTTCTGTTCGGTCGCTCCGTTTTGGTTTTAGAAGCAGATATTTCTCAATACAGCGTTTACTCCCATTCACTCGGGAATATCAAAACGCAGCTCCTAGAAGAGCCGCGCTTCTCACCCTCTGAATCTCAATGCAGATTCAACTTTCGTAGGTAAGCGAACACACAGCAGAACAGTCTGAAGGATACGTTCGTTTTGAGTTTTAGACGTAGATTTACAGCTATTTCTCAAATGCTTGGATTTGGCTGGAAAAATTCGTTTTCTGCTTCTTCACAGAAAGGGTTTGCAAACTCCTGCAAACACACATCAGTTTAACTCTGTAAGTTAAACGCACACATTTAAGGCCGTTCTGTTAAGTTGCTCAGTTCTGGTTTATGAAGCAGATATTTCTCAATACAGCGTTTACTCCCATTCACTCGGGAATATCAAAACGCAGCTCCTAGAAGAAACACGCTTCTCACCCTCTGAATCTCAAGGCAGATTCAACTCCCGTAGGTAAGGGAACACACAGCAGAGCAGGCTTTAGGATACGTTCGTATTGGGTTTTAGACGGAGATTTACATCTATTTCTGAAATGCTTGTATTTAGCTGGAAAAATGCGTTTTCTGATTCTTCACAGAAAGGGTTTACAAACTCCTACAAACACACATCAGTTTACCTCTGTAAGTCGAACGGACACATTGAAGGCCGTTCTGATAGATTGCTCGGTTTTGGTTTTAGAAGCAGATATTTCTCAAAACAGGGTTTGCTCCCATTAACTCTGGAATATCAAAACGCAACTCCTAAAAGGAACGCGCTTCTCACCCTCTGAATCTCAAGGTAGATTCAACTCCCGTAGGTAAGCGAACACACAACAGAGCAGTCTGAAGGATACGTTGGTTTTGAGTTTTAGACGGAGATTTACAGCTTTTTCTGAAATGCTTGGACTTGGCTGGAAAAATGCGTTTTCTGCTTCTTCACAGAAAGGGTTTACAAACTCCTGCAAACACACATCAGTTTAACTCTGTAAGTTGAACGCACACATTGAAGGCCGTCCTGTTAGTTTGCTCCGTTTTGGTTTTAGAAGCAGATATTTCTCAATACAGCGTTTATTCCCATTCACTCGGAAATATCAAAACGAAGCACCTAGAAGAAACGCGCTTCTAACCCTCTGAATCTCAAGGCAGATTCAACTCCCGTAGGTAAGCGAAAACACAGCAGAGCAGTCTGAAGGATACGTTCGTTTTGAGTTTTAGACGGAGAATAACCACTATTTCTGAAATGCTTGGATTTGGCTGGAAATATGCGTTTTCTGCTTCTGCATAGAAAGGGTTTGCAAACTCCTGCAAACACACATCAGTTTAACTCTGTAGGTTGAACGCACACATTGAAGGTTGTTCTGGTAGGTTGCTCGGTTTTGGTTTTAGAAGCAGATATTTCTCAATAAAGCGTTTACTCACATTCACTCGGGATTATCAAAACGCAGCTCCTAGAAGAAACGCGCTTCTCACTCTCTGAATCTCAAGGCAGATTCAACTCCCGTAGGTAAGCGAACACACAGCAGAGCAGTCTGAAGGATATGTTCGTTTTGAGTTTTAAACGGATATTTACAGCTATTTCTGAAATGCTTGGATTTGGGGTGAAAAATGCGTTTTCTGCTTCTTCACAGAAAAAAGCTTACATACTCCTGCAAACACACATCAGTTTAACTCTGTAAGTTGAACGCACACATTGAAGGCCGTTCTGTTAGGTCGCTCCGTTTTGGTTTTTGAAGCAGATATTTCTCAATACAGCGTTTACTCCCATTCACTCGGGAATATCAAAACGCAGCTCCTAGAAGAAACGCGCTTCTCACCCTCTGAATCTCAAGGCAGATTCAACTCCCATAGGTAAGCGAACACACAGCAGAGCAGTATGAAAGATACGTTCGTTTTGGGTTTTAGACGGAGATTTACATCTATTTCTGAAATTCTTGGATTTGGCTGGAAAAATGCGTTTTCTGCTTCTTCACAGAAAGCGTTTACAAACTCCTGCAAACACACGTCAGTTTAACTCTGTAATTTGAACGCATACATTGAAGGCCGTTCTGGTAGGTTGCTCCGTTTTGGTTTCAGAAGCAGATATTTATCAATACAGAGTTTACTTCCATTCACTCTGGAATATCAAAACGCAGCTCCTAGAAAAAACGCGCTTCTCACCCTCTGAATCTCAAGGCAGATTCAACTCCCGTAGGTAAGCGAACACACAGCAGATCAGTCTGAAGGATACGTTCGTTTTGAGTTTTAGACGGAGATTTACAGCTATTTCTGAAATGCTTGGATTTGTCTGGAAAAATGCGTTTTCTGCTTCTTCACAGAAAGGGTTTACAAACTCCTGCAAACACACATCAGTTTACCTCTGTAAGTTGAACGCACACATTGAAGGCCATTCTGTTAGGTCGCTCTGTTTTGGTTTTAGAAGCAGATATTTCTCAATACAGCGTTTTCTCACATTCACTCGGGATTACCAAACGCAGCTCATAGAAGAAACGCGCTTCTCACCCTCTGAATCTCAAGGCAGATTCAACTCCCGTAGGTAAGCGAACACACAGCAGAGCAGTCTGAAGGATACGTTCGTTTTGAGTTTTAAACGGAGATTTACAGCTATTTCTGAAATGCTTGGATTTGGGGTGAAATATGCGTTTTCTGCTTCTTCACAGAAAAAGCTTACAAACTCCTGCAAACACACATCAGTTTAACTCTGTAAGTTGAACGCACACATTGAAGGCCGTTCTGTTAGGTCGCTCCGTTTCGGTTTTAGAAGCAGATATTTCTCAATACAGCGTTTACTCCCATTCACTCTGGAATATCAAAACGCAGCTCCTAGAAGAAACGCGCTTCTCACCCTCTGAATCTCAAGGTAGATTCAACTCCCGTAGGTAAGCGAACACACAGCAGAGTAGTCTGAAGGATACGTTGGTTTTGAGTTTTAGACGGAGATTTACAGCTATTTCTGAAAAGCTTGAATTTGGCTGGAAAAATGCGTTTTCTGCTTCTTCACAGAAAGGGTTTACAAACTCTTGCAAACACCCATCAGTTTTACTCTGTAAGTTGAACGAACACATTTAAGGCCGTTCTGTTAGGTTGTTCCGTTTTGGTTTTAGAAGCAGATATTTCTCAATACACAGTTTACTCCCTTTCACTCGGGAATATCAAAACGCAGCTCCTAGAAGAAACACGCTTCTCACTCTCTGAATTTCAAGGCAGATTCAACTCCCATAGGTAAGCGAACACACAGCAGAGCAGTCTGAAGGATACGTTCGTTTTGAGTTTTAAACGGAGATTTACAGCTATTTCTGAAATGCTTGGATTTGGCTGAAAAAGTGCTTTTTCTGCGTCTTCACAGAAAAAGCTTACAAACTCCTGCAAACACACATCAGTTTAACTCTGTAAGTTGAATGCATACATTGAAGGCCGTTCTGGTAGGTTGCTCCGTTTTGGTTTCAGAAGCAGATATTTATCAATACAGCGTTTACTCCCATTCACTCTGGAATATCAAAACGCAGGTCCTAGAAAAAACGCGCTTCTCACCCTCTGAATCTCAAGGCAGATTCAACTCCCGTAGGTAAGCGAACACACAGCAGAGCAGTCTGAAAGATACGTTCATTTTTAGTTTTAGACGGAGATTTACAGCTATTTCTGAAATGCTTGGATTTGGCTGGAAAAATTTGTTTTCTGCTTTTTCACAGAAAGGGTTTACAAACTCCTGCAAACACACATCAGTTTAACTCTTAAGTTGAACGCACACATTGAAGGCCGTTCTGTTAAGTGGCTCCGTTCTGGTTTTTGAAGCAGATATTTCTCAATACAGCGTTTACTCCCATTCACTCGGGAATATCAAAACGCAGCTCCTAGAAGTAACGCGCTTCTCACCCTCTGAATCTAAAGGCAAATTCAACTCCCGTAGTTAAGCGAACACACAGCAGAGTAGTCTGAAGGATACGTTCGTTTTGGGTTTTAGACGGAGATTTACATCTATTTCTGAAATGCTTGGATTTGGCTGGAAAAATGCGTTTTCTGATTCTTCACAGAAAGGGTTTACAAACTCCTGCAAACACTCATCAGTTTAACTCTGTAAGTTGAATGCATACATTGAAGGCCGTTCTGGTAGGTTGCTCCGTTTTGGTTTCAGAAGCAGATATTTATCAATACAGTGTTTACTCCCGTTCACTCTGGAATATCAAAACGCAGCTCCAAGAAAAAACACGCTTCTCACCCTCTGAATCTCAAGGCAGATTCAACTCCCGTAGGTAAGCGAACACACAGCAGAGATGTCTGAAGGATACGTTCGTTTTGAGTTTTAGACGGAGATTTACAGCTATTACTGAAATGCTTGGATTTGGCTGGAAAAATGCGTTTTCTGCTTTTTCACAGAAAGGGTTTAAAAACTCCTGCAAACACTCATCACTTTAACTCTGTAAGTTGAACGCACACATTGAAGGCCATTCTCTTAGGTTTCTCCGGTTTGGTTTTAAAATCAGATATTTCTCAATACAGAGTTTACTCCCATTAACTCTGAAATATCAAAACGCAGCTCCTAGAAGAAACGCACTTCTCAACCTCTGAATTTCAAGGCAGATTTAACTCCCGTAGGTAAGCGAACACACAGCAGAGATGTCTGAAGGATACGTTCGTGTTGAGTTTTAGATGGAGATTTACAGCTATTTCTGAAATGCTTGGATTTGCGGTGAAAAATGCGTTTTCTGCTTCTTCACAGAAAGGGTTTGCAAACTCCTGCAAACACACATCAGTTTAACTCTATAAGTTGAACGCACACATTGAAGGCCGTTCTGTTAGGTTGCTCCGTTCTGGTTTTTGAAGCCGATATTTCTCAATACAGCGTTTACTCCCATTCACTCGGGAATATCAAAACGCAGCTCCTAGAAGAAACGCGCTTCTCACCCTCTGAATCTCAAGGCAGATTCAACTCCCTTAGGTAAGCGAACACACAGCAGAGCAGGCTGAAGGATATGTTCGTTTTGGGTTTTAGACGGAGATTTACATCTATTTCTGAAATGCTTGGATTTGGCTGGAAAAATGCGTTTTCTGATTCTTCACAGAATGGGTTTACAAACTCTTGCAAACACACATCAGTTTAACTCTGTAAGTTGAACGCACACATTGAAGGCCGTTCTGTTAGGTTGCTCCGTTTTGGTTTTAGAAGCAGATATTACTCAATACACCGTTTTCTCCCATTCACTCTGGAATATCAAAACGCAGCTCCCAGAAGAAAGGCGCTTCTCACCCTCTGAATCTCAAGGCAGATTCAACTCCCGCAGGTAAGCGAACACACAGCCGAGCAGTTTGAAGGATACGTTCGTTTTGAGTTTTAAACCGAGATTTACAGCTATTTCTGAAATTCTTGGATTTGGGGTGAAAAATGCGTTTTCTGCTTCTTCACAGAAAAAGCTTACAAACTCCTGCAAACACACATCAGTTAAACTCTGTAAGTTGAACGCACACATTGAAGGCCGTTCTGTTAGGTCGCTCTGTTTTGGTTTTAGAAGCAGATATTTCTCAATTAAGCGTTTACTCACATTCACTCGGGATTATCAAAACGCAGCTCCTAGAATAAATGCGCTTCTCACTCTCTGAATCTCAAGGCAAATTCAACTCCCATAAGTAAGCGGACACACAGCAGAGCAGTCTGAAGGATACGTTCATTTTTAGTTTTAGACGGAGATTTACAGCTATTTCTGAAATGCCTGGATTTGGCTGGAAAAATGCGTTTTCTGCTTCTTCACAGAAAAAGTTTACAAACTCCTGCAAACACACATCAGTTTAACTCTGTAAGTTGAACGAACACATTTAAGGCCGTTCTGTTAGGTTGCTCCGTTTTGGTTTTAGAAGCAGATATTTCTCAATACACCGTTTACTCCCATTCACTCGGAAATATCAAAACGCAGCTCCTAGAAAAAACGCGCTTCTCACCCTCTGAATCTCAAGGCAGATTCAACTCCCGTAGGTAAGCGAACACAAAGCAGAGATGTCTGAAAAGATACGTTCGTTTTGAATTTTAGACGGAGATTTACAGCTATTTCTGAAATGCTTGGATTTGGCTGAAAAAATGCGTTTTCTGCTTCTTCACAGAAAGGGGTTACAAACTCCTAAAACACACATCAGTTTAACTCTGTAAGTTGAACGAAAACATTTAAGGCCGTTCTGGTAGGTTGCTCAGTTTTGGTTTTAGAAGCAGATATTTCTCAATACACCGTTTACTCTCATTCACTCGGGAATATCAAAACGCAGCTCTTAGAAGAAATGCGCTTCTCACTCTCTGAATCTCAAGACAGATTCAACTCCCGTAGGTAAGCGAACACACAGCAGATCAGTCTGAAGGATACGTTCGTTTTGAGTTTTAAACGGAGATTTACAGCTATTTCTGAAATATTTGGATTTGGGGTGAAAAATGCGTTTTCTTCTTCTTCACAGAAAGGGTTTACAAACTCCTGCAAACACACATCACTTTAACTCTGTAAGTTGAACGCACACATTGAAGGCCGTTCTGTTAGGTCGCTCCGTTTTGGTTTTAGAAGCAGATATTTCTCAATACAGCGTTTACTCCCATTCACTCGGGACTATGAAAACGCAGCTCCTAGAAGAAACGCGCTTCTCACTCTCTGAATCTCAAGGCAGATTCAACTCCCGTAGGTAAGCGAACACACAGCAGAGCAGTCTAAAGGATACCTTCGTTTTGGGTTTTAGACGGAGATTTCCATCTATTTATGAAATGCTTGGATTTGGCTGGAAAAATGCGTTCTTTGATTCTTCACAGAAAGTGTTTACAAACTCCTGCAAACACACATCAGTTGAACTCTGTAAGCTGAACGCATACATTGAAGGCCGTTCTGGTAGGTTGCTCCGTTTTGGTTTCAGAAGCAGATATTTATCAATACAGCGTTTACTCCCATTCACTCTGGAATATCAAAACGCAGGTCCTAGAATAAACGCGCTTCTCACTCTCTGAATCTCAAGGCAGATTCAACTCCCGTAGGTCAGCAAACACACAGCAGAGCAGTCTGAAGGATACGTTCGTTTTGAGTTTTAGACCGAGATTTACTGCTATTTCTGAATTGCTTGGATTTGACTGAAAAAATGCGTTTTCTGCTTCTTCACAGAAAGGGTTTACAAACTCCTGCAAACACACTTCAGTTTAACTCTGTAAGTTGAACGCACACATTGAAGGCCGTTCTGTTAGGTTGCTCCGTTTTGGTTTTAGAAGCAGATATTTCTCAATACAGCGTTTATTCCCAATCACTCAGAAATATCAAAACGCAGCTCTTAGAAGAAACGCGCTTCTCACCCTCTGAATCTCAAGCCAGATTCAACTCCCGTAGGTAAGCGAACACACAGCAGAGCAGTCTGAAGGATACGTTGGTTTTGAGTTTTAGACGGAGATTTACAGCTTTTTCTGAAATGCTTGGATTTGGCTGGAATAATGCGTTTTCTGCTTCTTAACAGAAAGGGTTTACAAAGTCCTGCAAACACACATCAGTTTAACTCTGTAAGTTGAACGCACACATTGAAGGCCGTCCTGTTAGTTTACTCCGTTTCGGTTTTAGAAGCAGATATTTCTCAAAACAGCGTTTATTCCCATTCACTCGGAAATATCAAAACGCAGCTCCTAGAAGAAACGCGCTTCTCACTCTCTGAATCTCAAGGCAGATTCAACTCCCGTAGGTAAGCGAACACACAGCAGAGCAGTCTGAAGGATACGTTCGTTTTGAGTTTTAGACAGAGATTAACAGCTATTTCTGAAATGCTTGGATTTGGCTGGAAAAATGCGTTTTCTTCTTCTGCACAGAAAGGGTTTGCAAACTCCTGCAAACACACGTCAGTTTAACTCTGTAAGTTGAACGAACACATTTAAGGTCGTTCTGTTTGGTTGCTCCGTTTTGGTTTTAGAAGCAGATATTTCTCAATACACCGTTTACTCCCATTCACTCGGAAATATCAAAACGCAGCTTTTAGAAAAAACGCGCTTCTCACCCTCTGAATCTCAAGGCAGATTCAACTCCCGTAGGTAAGCGAACACACAGCAGAGATGTCTGAAGGATACGTTCGTTTTGAATTTTAGACGGAGATTTACAGCTATTTCTGAAATGCTTGGATTTGGCTGGAAAAATGCGTTTTCTGCTTCTTCACAGAAAGGGTTTACAAACTCCTGCAAACACATATCAGTTTAACTCTGTAAGTTGAACGCACACATTGAAGGCCGTTCTGTTAGGTCGCTCCGTTTTGGTTTTAGAAGCAGATATTTCTCAATACAGCGTTTACTCCCATTCACTCGGGACTATCAAAACGCAGCTCCTAGAAGAAACGCGCTTCTCACTCTCTGAATCTCAAGGCAGATTCAACTCCCGTATGTAAGCGAACACACAGCAGAGCAGTCTGAAGGATACGTTCGTTTTGGGTTTTAGACGGAGATTTCCATCTATTTCTGAAATGCTTGGATTTGGCTGGAAAAATGCGTTTTTTGATTCTTCACAGAAAGGGTTTACAAACTCCTGCAAACACACATAAGTTTAACTCTGTAAGTTTAACGCACACATGGAAGGCCGTTCTGTTAGGTTGCTCCGTTTTGGTTTTAGAAGCAGATATTTCTTAATACAGGGTTTGCTCCCATTCACACGGGAATATCAAAACGCAGCTCCTAGAAGAAATGCGCTTCTCACCCTCTGAATCTCGAGGCAGATTCAACTCCCGCAGGTAAGGGAGCACACAGAAGAGCAGTCTGAAGGATACGTTGGTTTTGAGTTTTAGACGGAGATTTACAGCTTTTTCTGAAATGCTTGGATTCGGCTGGAAAAATGCGTTTTCTGATTCTTCACAGAAAGGGTTTACAAACTCCTGCAAACACACATCAGTTTAACTCTGTAAGTTGAACGCACACATTGAAGGCCGTTCTGGTAGGTTGCTCCGTTTTGGTTTCAGAAGCAGATATTTATCAATACAGCGTTTACTCCCATTCACTCTGGAATATCAAAACGCAGCTCCTAGAAGAAACGCGCTTCTCACCCTCTGAATCTCAAGGCAGATTCAACTCCCGTAGGTAAGCGAACACACAGCAGAGCAGTCTGAAGGATACGTTCGTTTCGAGTTTTAGACGGAGATTTACTGGTATTTCTGAAATGCTGGGATTTGGCTGGAAAAATGCGTTTTCTGCTTCTTCACAGAAAGGGTTTACAAACTCCTGGAAACACACATCACTTTAACTCTGTAAGTTGAACGCACACATTGAAGGCCGTTCTGTTAGGTCGCTCCGTTTTGGTTTCAGAAGCAGATATTTCTCAATACATCGTTTACTCCCATTCACTCGGGATTATCAAAACGCAGCTCCTAGAAGAAACGCGCTTCTCACTCTCTGAATCTCAAGGCAGATTCAACTCCCGTAGGTAAGCGAACACACAGCAGAGCAGTCTGAAGGATACGTTCTTTTTAAGTTTTAGACGGAGATTTACAGCTTTTTCTGAAATGCTTGGATTCGGCTGGAAAAATGCGTTTTCTGCTTCTTCACAGAAAGGGTTTACAAACTCCTGCAAACACACATCAGTTTAACTCTGTAAGTTGAACGAACACATTTAAGGCCGTTCTGTTAGGTGGCTCCGTTTTGGTTTTAGAAGCAGATATATCTCAATACACCGTTTATTCCCATTCACTCGGGAATATCAAAACGCAGCTCCTAGAAGAAACCCGCTTCTCACTCTCTGAATCTCAAGGCAGATTCAACTCCCGTAGGTAAGCAAACACACAGCAGAGCAGTCTGAAGGATACGTTCGATTTGAGTTTTAAACGGAGATTAACAGCTATTTCTGAAATGCTTGGATTTGGGGTGAAATATGCCTTTTCTGCTCCTTCACAGAAAGGTTTACAAACTCCTGCAAACACACATCAGTTTACCTCTGTAAGTTGAACGCACACATTGAAGGCCGTTCTGTTAGGTCGCTCTGTTTTGGTTTTAGAAGCAGATATTTCTCAATACAGCGTTTTCTCACATTCACTCGGGATTACCAAACACAGCTCATAGAAGAAACGCGCTTCTCACCCTCTGAATCTCAAGGCAGATTCAACTCCCGTAGGTAAGCGAACACATAGCAGAGCAGTCTGAAGGATACGTTCGTTTTGAGTTTTAGACGGAGATTTACAGCTATTTCTGAAATGCTTGGCTTTGGCTGGAAAAATGCGTTTCCTGCTTTTTCACAGAAAGGGTTTACAAACTCCTGCCAACACACATCAGTTTAACTCTGTAAGTTGAACGAACACATTTAAGGCCGTTCTGTTATGTTGCTCCGTTTTGGTTTTAGAAGCAGATATTTCTCAATAAACAGTTTACTCCCATTCACTCAGGAATATCAAAACGCAGCTCCTAGAAGAAACGCGCTTCTCACTCTCTGAATCTCAAGGCAGATTCAACTCCCGTAGGTAAGCGAACACACAGCAGAGCAGTCTGAAGGATACGTTCGTTTTGAGTTTTAAACGGAGATTTACAGCTATTTCTGAAATGCTTGGATTTGGGGTGAAAAATGCGTTTTCTGCTTCTTCACAGAAAAAGCTTAAAAACTCCTGCAAACACACATCCGTTTAACTCTGTAAGTTGAACGCACACATTGAAGGCGGTTCTGTTCGGTCGCTCCGTTTTGGTTTTAGAAGCAGATATTTCTCAATACAGCGTTTACTCCCATTCACTCGGGAATATCAAAACGCAGCTCCTAGAAGAACCGCGCTTCTCACCCTCTGAATCTCAATGCAGATTCAACTTTCGTAGGTAAGCGAACACACAGCAGAACAGTCTGAAGGATACGTTCGTTTTGAGTTTTAGACGTAGATTTACAGCTATTTCTCAAATGCTTGGATTTGGCTGGAAAAATTCGTTTTCTGCTTCTTCACAGAAAGGGTTTGCAAACTCCTGCAAACACACATCAGTTTAACTCTGTAAGTTAAACGCACACATTTAAGGCCGTTCTGTTAAGTTGCTCAGTTCTGGTTTATGAAGCAGATATTTCTCAATACAGCGTTTACTCCCATTCACTCGGGAATATCAAAACGCAGCTCCTAGAAGAAACACGCTTCTCACCCTCTGAATATCAAGGCAGATTCAACTCCCGTAGGTAAGGGAACACACAGCAGAGCAGGCTTTAGGATACGTTCGTTTTGGGTTTTAGACGGAGATTTACATCTATTTCTGAAATGCTTGTATTTAGCTGGAAAAATGCGTTTTCTGATTCTTCACAGAAAGGGTTTACAAACTCCTACAAACACACATCAGTTTAACTCTGTATGTCGAACGGACACATTGAAGGCCGTTCTGATAGATTGCTCGGTTTTGGTTTTAGAAGCAGATATTTCTCAAAACAGGGTTTGCTCCCATTAACTCTGGAATATCAAAACGCAACTCCTAAAAGGAACGCGCTTCTCACCCTCTGAATCTCAAGGTAGATTCAACTCCCGTAGGTAAGCGAACACACAGCAGAGCAGTCTGAAGGATACGTTGGTTTTGAGTTTTAGACGGAGATTTACAGCTTTTTCTGAAATGCTTGGACTTGGCTGGAAAAATGCGTTTTCTGCTTCTTCACAGAAAGGGTTTACAAACTCCTGCAAACACACATCAGTTTAACTCTGTAGGTTGAACGCACACATTGAAGGCCGTTCTGTTAGGTCGCTCCGTTTTGGTTTTTGAAGCAGATATTTCTCAATACAGCGTTTACTCTCATTCACTCGGGAATATCAAAACGCAGCTCCTAGAAGAAACGCGCTTCTCACCCTCTGAATCTCAAGGCAGATTCAACTCCCATAGGTAAGCGAACACACAGCAGAGCAGTATGAAAGATACGTTCGTTTTGGGTTTTAGACGGAGATTTACATCTATTTCTGAAATGCTTGGATTTGGCTGGAAAAATGCGTTTTCTGCTTCTTCACAGAAAGCGTTTACAAACTCCTGCAAACACACGTCAGTTTAACTCTGTAATTTGAACGCATACATTGAAGGCCGTTCTGGTAGGTTGCTCCGTTTTGGTTTCAGAAGCAGATATTTATCAATACAGAGTTTACTTCCATTCACTCTGGAATATCAAAACGCAGCTCCTAGAAAAAACGCGCTTCTCACCCTCTGAATCTCAAGGCAGATTCAACTCCCGTAGGTAAGCGAACACACAGCAGATCAGTCTGAAGGATACGTTCGTTTTGAGTTTTAGACGGAGATTTACAGCTATTTCTGAAATGCTTGGATTTGTCTAGAAAAATGCGTTTTCTGCTTCTTCACAGAAAGGGTTTACAAACTCCTGCAAACACACATCAGTTTCCCTCTGTAAGTTGAACGCACACATTGAAGGCCATTCTGTTAGGTCGCTCTGTTTTGGTTTTAGAAGCAGATATTTCTCAATACAGCGTTTTCTCACATTCACTCGGGATTACCAAACGCAGCTCATAGAAGAAACGCGCTTCTCACCCTCTGAATCTCAAGGCAGATTCAACTCCCGTAGGTAAGCGAACACACAGCAGAGTAGTCTGAAGGATACGTTGGTTTTGAGTTTTAGACGGAGATTTACAGCTATTTCTGAAAAGCTTGAATTTGGCTGGAAAAATGCGTTTTCTGCTTCTTCACAGAAAGGGTTTACAAACTCTTGCAAACACCCATCAGTTTTACTCTGTAAGTTGAACGAACACATTTAAGGCCGTTCTGTTAGGTTGTTCCGTTTTGGTTTTAGAAGCAGATATTTCTCAATACACAGTTTACTCCCTTTCACTCGGGAATATCAAAACGCAGCTCCTAGAAGAAACGCGCTTCTCACTCTCTGAATTTCAAGGCAGATTCAACTCCCATAGGTAAGCGAACACACAGCAGAGCAGTCTGAAGGATACGTTCGTTTTGAGTTTTAAACGGAGATTTACAGCTATTTCTGAAATGCTTGGATTTGGCTGAAAAAGTGCTTTTTCTGCGTCTTCACAGAAAAAGCTTACAAACTCCTGCAAACACACATCAGTTTAACTCTGTAAGTTGAATGCATTCATTGAAGGCCGTTCTGGTAGGTTGCTCCGTTTTGGTTTCAGAAGCAGATATTTATCAATACAGCGTTTACTCCCATTCACTCTGGAATATCAAAACGCAGCTCCTAGAAAAAACGCGCTTCTCACCCTCTGAATCTCAAGGCAGATTCAACTCCCGTAGGAAAGCGAACACACAGCAGAGCAGTCTGAAGGATACGTTCGTTTTGAGTTTTAGACGGAGATTTACAGCTATTTCTGAAATGCTTGGATTTGGCTGGAAAAATTTGTTTTCTGCTTTTTCACAGAAAGGGTTTACAAACTCCTGCAAACACACATCAGTTTAACTCTTAAGTTGAACGCACACATTGAAGGCCGTTCTGTTAAGTGGCTCCGTTCTGGTTTTTGAAGCAGATATTTCTCAATACAGCGTTTACTCCCATTCACTCGGGAATATCAAAACGCAGCTCCTAGAAGTAACGCGCTTCTCACCCTCTGAATCTAAAGGCAAATTCAACTCCCGTAGTTAAGCGAACACACAGCAGAGTAGTCTGAAGGATACGTTCGTTTTGGGTTTTAGACGGAGATTTACATCTATTTCTGAAATGCTTGGATTTGGCTGGAAAAATGCGTTTTCTGATTCTTCACAGAAAGGGTTTACAAACTCCTGCAAACACTCATCAGTTTAACTCTGTAAGTTGAATGCATACATTGAAGGCCGTTCTGGTAGGTTGCTCCGTTTTGGTTTCAGAAGCAGATATTTATCAATACAGTGTTTACTCCCGTTCACTCTGGAATATCAAAACGCAGCTCCAAGAAAAAACACGCTTCTCACCCTCTGAATCTCAAGGCAGATTCAACTCCCGTAGGTAAGCGAACACACAGCAGAGATGTCTGAAGGATACGTTCGTTTTGAGTTTTAGACGGAGATTTACAGCTATTACTGAAGTGCTTGGATTTGGCTGGAAAAATGCGTTTTCTGCTTTTTCACAGAAAGGGTTTAAAAACTCCTGCAAACACTCATCACTTTAACTCTGTAAGTTGAACGCACACATTGAAGGCCATTCTCTTAGGTTTCTCCGGTTTGGTTTTAAAATCAGATATTTCTCAATACAGAGTTTACTCCCATTAACTCTGAAATATCAAAACGCAGCTCCTAGAAGAAACGCACTTCTCAACCTCTGAATTTCAAGGCAGATTTAACTCCCGTAGGTAAGCGAACACACAGCAGAGATGTCTGAAGGATACGTTCGTGTTGAGTTTTAGATGGAGATTTACAGCTATTTCTGAAATGCTTGGATTTGCGGTGAAAAATGCGTTTTCTGCTTCTTCACAGAAAGGGTTTGCAAACTCCGGCAAACACACATCAGTTTAACTCTATAAGTTGAACGCACACATTGAAGGCCGTTCTGTTAGGTTGCTCCGTTCTGGTTTTTGAAGCCGATATTTCTCAATACAGCGTTTACTCCCATTCACTCGGGAATATCAAAACGCAGCTCCTAGAAGAAACGCGCTTCTCACCCTCTGAATCTCAAGGCAGATTCAACTCCCTTAGGTAAGCGAACACACAGCAGAGCAGGCTGAAGGATATGTTCGTTTTGGGTTTTAGACGGAGATTTACATCTATTTCTGAAATGCTTGGATTTGGCTGGAAAAATGCGTTTTCTGATTCTTCACAGAATGGGTTTACAAACTCTTGCAAACACACATCAGTTTAACTCTGTAAGTTGAACGCACACATTGAAGGCCGTTCTGTTAGGTTGCTCCGTTTTGGTTTTAGAAGCAGATATTACTCAATACACCGTTTTCTCCCATTCACTCTGGAATATCAAAACGCAGCTCCTAGAAGAAAGGCGCTTCTCACCCTCTGAATCTCAAGGCAGATTCAACTCCCGCAGGTAAGCGAACACACAGCCGAGCAGTTTGAAGGATACGTTCGTTTTGAGTTTTAAACCGAGATTTACAGCTATTTCTGAAATTCTTGGATTTGGGGTGAAAAATGCGTTTTCTGCTTCTTCACAGAAAAAGCTTACAAACTCCTGCAAACACACATCAGTTAAACTCTGTAAGTTGAACGCACACATTGAAGGCCGTTCTGTTAGGTCGCTCCGTTTTGGTTTTAGAAGCAGATATTTCTCAATACAGCGTTTACTCCCATTCACTCGGGAATATCAAAACGCAGCTCCCAGAAGAACCGCGCTTCTCACCCTCTGAATCTCAAGGCAGATTCAACTCCCGTAGGTAAGCGAACACAAAGCAGAGCAGTCTGAAGGATACGTTCGTTTTGGGTTTTACACGGAGATTTACATCTATTTCTGAAATGCTTGGATTTGGATGGAAAAATGCGTTTTCTTATTCTTCACAGAAACGGTTTACAAACTCCTGCAAACACACATCAGTTTAACTCTGTAAGTTGAATGTATACATTGAAGGCCGTTCTGATAGGTTGCTCCGTTTTGGTTTCAGAAGCAGATATTTATCAATACAGCGTTTACTCCCATTAACTCTGGAATATCAAAACGCAGCTCCTAGAAATAACACGCTTCTCACCCTCTGAATCTCAAGGCAGATTCAACTCCCGTAGGTAAGCGAACACACAGCAGAGAAGTCTGAAGGATACGTTCGTTTTGAGTTTTAGACGGAGATTTACAGCTATTTCTGAAATGCTTGGATTTGGCTGGAAAAATGCGTTTTCTGCTTCTTCACAGAAAGGGTTTACAAACTCCTGCAAACACACATCAGTTTAACTCTGTAAGTTGAACGCACACATTGAAGGCCATTCTCTTAGGTTGCTCCGTTTTGGTTTTAGAAGCTGATATGTCTCAATACAGCGTTTGCTCCCATTCACTGTGGAATATCAAAACGCAGCTCCTAGAAGAAAGGCGCTTCTCACCCTCTGAATCTCAAGGCAGATTCAACTCCCGCAGGTAAGGGAACACACAGCAGAGCAGTCTGAAGGATACGTTGGTTTTGAGTTTTAGACGGAGATTTACAGATTTTTCTGAAATGCTTGGATTGGGCTGGAAAGATGCGTTTTCTGCTTCTTCACAGAAAGGGTTTACAAACTCCTGCAAACACACATCAGTTTAACTCTGTAAGTTGAACGCACACATTGAAGGCCGTTCTCTTAGGTTTCTCCGTTTTGGTTTTAGAATCAGATATTTCTCAATACAGCGTTTACTTCCATTCACTCTGGAATATCAAAACGCAGCTCCTAGAAGAAACGCACTTCTCACCCTCTGAATCTCAAGGCAGATTCATCTCCCGTAGGTAAGCGAACACACAGCAGAGATGTCTGAAGGATACGTTCGTTTTGAGTTTTAGACGGAGATTTACAACTATTTCTTAAATGCTTGGATTTGGCTGGAAACATTCGTTTTCTGCTTCTTCACAGAAAGGGTTTGCGAACTCCTGCAAACACATATCAGTTTAACTCTGTAAGTTGAACGGACACATTGAAGGCCGTACTGTTAAGTTGCTCCCTTCTGGTTTTAGAAGCAGATATTTCTCAATACAGCGTTTACTACCATTCACTCGGGAATATCAAAACGCAGCTCCTAGAAGAAACGCGGTTCTCATCCTCTGAATCTCAAGGCAGATTCAACTCCCGTAGGTAAGCGAACACACAGCAGAGCAGTCTGAAGTATACGTTCGTTTTGGGTTTTTGACGGAGATTTACATCTATTTCTGAAATGCTTGGATTTGGCTGGAAAAATGCGTTCTATGATTCTTCACAGAAATGGTTTACAAACTCCTGCAAACACACATCAGTTTATCTCTGTAAGTTGAACGCATACATTGAAGGCCGTTCTGGTAGGTTGCTCCGTTTTGGTTTCAGAAGCAGATATTTATCAATACAGCGTTTACTCCCATTCACTCTGGAATATCAAAACGCAGCTCCTAGAAAAAACGCGGTTCTCACCCTCTGAATCTCAAGGCAGATTCAACTCCCGTAGGTAAGCGAACACACAGCAGAGCAGTCTGAAGGATACGTTCGTTTTGAGTTTTAGACGGAGATTTACAGCTATTTCTGAAATGCTTGGATTTGGCTGGAAACATGCGTTTTCTGCTTCTTCACAGAAAGGGTTTACAAACTCCTGCAAACACACATCAGTTTACCTCTGTAAGTTGAACGCACACATTGAAGGCCGTCCTGTTAGTTTGCTCCGTTTCGGTTTTAGAAGCAGATATTTCTCAATACAGCGTTTACTCCCATTCACTCGGGATTATCAAAACGCAGCTCCTAGAAGAAACGCGGTTCTCATCCTCTGAATCTCAAGGCAGATTCAACTCCCGTAGGTAAGCGAACACACAGCAGAGCAGTCTGAAGAATACGTTCGTTTTGGGTTTTTGACGGAGATTTACATCTATTTCTGAAATGCTTGGATTTGGCTGGAAAAATGCGTTCTCTGATTCTTCACAGAAATGGTTTACAAACTCCTGCAAACACACATCAGTTTATCTCTGTAAGTTGAATGCATACATTGAAGGCCGTTCTGGTAGGTTGCTCCGTTTTGGTTTCAGAAACAGATATTTATCAATACAGCGTTTACTCCCATTCACTCTGGAATATCAAAACGCAGCTCCTAGAAGAAACGCACTTCTCACACTCTGAATCTCAATGCAGATTCAACTGCCATAGGTAAGCGAACACACAGCAGAGATGTCTGAAGGATATGTTCGTTTTGAGTTTTAGACGGAGATTTACAGCTATTTCTGAAATGCTTGGATTTGGCTGGAAAACTGCGTTTTCTGCTTCTTCACAGAAAAGGGTTACAAACTCCTACAAACACACATCAGTTTTACTTTGTAAGTTGAACGAACATATTGAAGGCCGTTCTGGTAGGTTGCTCCGTTTTGGTTTCAGAAGCAGATATTTATCAATACAGCGTTTACTCCCATTCACTCTGGAATATCAAAACGCAGCTCCTAGAAAAAACGCGGTTCTCACCCTCTGAATCTCAAGGCAGATTCAACTCCCGTAGGTAAGCGAACACACAGCAGAGCAGTCTGAAGGATACGTTCGTTTTGAGTTTTAGACGGAGATTTACAGCTATTTCTGAAATGCTTGGATTTGGCTGGAAACATGCGTTTTCTGATTCTTCACAGAAAGGGTTTACAAACTCCTGCAAACACACATCAGTTTACCTCTGTAAGTTGAACGCACACATTGAAGGCCGTCCTGTTAGTTTGCTCCGTTTCGGTTTTAGAAGCAGATATTTCTCAATACAGCGTTTACTCCCATTCACTCGGGATTATCAAAACGCAGCTCCTAGAAGAAATACGCTTCTCACTCTCTGAATCTCAAGTCAGATTCAACTCCCGTAGGTAAGCGAACACACAGCAGAGCAGTCTGAAGGATACGTTCTTTTTGAGTTTTAGACGGAGATTTACAGCTTTTTTGAAATGCTTGGATTCGGCTAAAAAAATGCGTTTTCTGCTTCTTCACAGAAAGGGTTTACAAACTCCTGCAAACACACATCAGTTTAACTCTGTAAGATGAACGCACATATTGAAGGCCGTTCTGTTAGGTTGCTCCGTTTTGATTTTAGAAGCAGATATTTCTCAATATAGAGTTCACTCCGATTCACTCTTGAATATCAAAACGCAGCTCCTAGAAAAAACGCACTTCTAATTCTCTGAATCTCAATGCAGATTCAACTGCCGTAGGTAAGCGAACACACAGCAGAGATGTCTGAAGGATACGTTCGTTTTGAGTTTTAGACGGAGATTTACAGCTATTTATGAAATGCTTGGATTTGGCTGGAAAAATGCGTTTTCTACTTCTTCACAGAAAGGGGTTACAAACTCCTACAAACACACATCAGTTTAAATCTGTAAGTTGAACGAACACATTTAAGGCCGTTCTGGTACGTTGCTCCGTTTTGGTTTTAGAAGCAGATATTTCTAAATACACAGTTTACTCCCATTCACTCGGGAATATCAAAACGCAGCTCCTAGAAGAAACGCGCTTCTCACTCTCTGAATCTCAAGGCAGATTCAACTCCCGTAGGTAAGCGAACACACAGCAGAGCAGTCTGAAGGATACGTTCGTTTTGAGTTTTAAACGGAGATTTACAGCTATTTCTGAAATGCTTGGATTTGGGGTGAAAAATGCGTTTTCTGCTTCTTCACAGAAAAAGCTTACAAACTCCTGCAAACACACATCAGTTTAACTCTATAAGTTGAACGCATACTTTGAAGGCCGTTCTTGTAGGTTGCTCCGATTTTGTTTCAGATGCAGATATTTATCAATACAGCGTTTACTCCCATTCACTCTGGAATATCAACACGCAGGTCCTAGAAGAAACGCGCTTCTCACCCTCTGAATCTCAAGGCAAATTCAACTCCCTTAGGTAAGCGAACACACAGCAGAGCAGTCTGAAGGATACGTTCCTTTTGAGTTTTAGACGGAGATTTACAGCTATTTCTGAAATGCTTGGATTTTGCTGGAAAAATGCGTTTTCTGCTTCTTCACAGAAAGGGTTTAAAAACTCCTTCAAACACACATCAGTTTAACTCTGTAAGTTGAACGCACACATTGAAGGGCGTTCTGTTAGGTTGCTCCGTTTTGGTTTTAGAAGCAGATATTTCTCAATACAGCGTTTGCTCCCATTCACTCTGGAATATCAAAACGCAGCTCCTAGAAGAAAAACTCTTTTCACCCTCTGAATCTCAAAGCAGATTCAAATCCCGCAGGTAAGCGAACACACAGCAGAGCAGTCTGAAGGATACGTTCGTTTTGGGTTTTAGACGGAGATTTCCATCTATTTCTGAAATGCTTGGATTTGGCTGGAAAAATGCGTTTTTTGATTCTTCACAGAAAGGGTTTACAAACTCCTGCAAACACACATCAGTTGAACTCTGTAAGCTGAACGCATACATTGAAGGCCGTTCTGGTAGGTTGCTCCGTTTTGGTTTCAGAAGCAGATATTTATCAATACAGCGATTACTCCCATTCACTCTGGAATATCAAAACGCAGGTCCTAGAATAAACGCGCTTCTCACTCTCTGAATCTCAAGGCAGATTCAACTCCCGTAGATCAGCAAACACACAGCAGAGTAGTCTGAAGGATACGTTCGTTTTGAGTTTTAGACCGAGATTTACTGCTATTTCTGAATTGCTTGGATTTGACTGAAAAAATGCGTTTTCTGCTTCTTCACAGAAAGGGTTTACAAACTCCTGCAAACACACTTCAGTTTAACTCTGTAAGTTGAACGCACACATTGAAGGCCGTTCTGTTAGGTTGCTCCGTTTTGGTTTTAGAAGCAGATATTTCTCAATACAGCGTTTATTCCCACTCACTCAGAAATATCAAAACGCAGCTCCTAGAAGAAACGCGCTTCTCACCCTCTGAATCTCAAGCCAGATTCAACTCCCGTAGGTAAGCGAACACACAGCAGAGCAGTCTGAAGGATACGTTGGTTTTGAGTTTTAGACGGAGATTTACAGCTTTTTCTGAAATGCTTGGATTTGGCTGGAATAATGCGTTTTCTGCTTCTTAACAGAAAGGGTTTACAAACTCCTGCAAACACACATCAGTTTAACTCTGTAAGTTGAACGCACACATTGAAGGCCGTTCTGTTAGGTCGCTCCATTTTGGTTTTAGAAGCAGATATTTCTCAATACAGCGTTTACTCCCATTCACTCGGGACTATCAAAACGCAGCTGCTAGAAGAAACGCGCTTCTCACTCTCTGAATCTCAAGGCAGATTCAACTCCCGTAGGTAAGCGAACACACAGCAGAGCAGTCTGAAGGATACGTTCTTTTTGAGTTTTAGACGGAGATTTACAGCTTCTTCTGAAATGCTTGGATTCGGCTGGAAAAATGCGTTTTCTGCTTCTTCACAGAAAGGGTTTACAAACTCCTGCAAACACACATCAGTTTAACTCTGTAAGTTGAACGAACACATTTAAGGCCGTTCTGTTAGGTGGCTCCGTTTTGGTTTTAGAAGCAGATATTTCTCAATACACCGTTTATTCCCATTCACTCGGGAATATCAAAACGCAGCTCCTAGAAAAAACGCGCTTCTCACTCTCTGAATCTCAAGGCAGATTCAACCCCCGTAGGTAAGCGAACACACAGCAGAGCAGTCTGAAGGATGCGTTCGTTTTGAGTTTTAAACGGAGATTTACTGCTATTTCTGAAATGCTTGGATTTGGGGTGAAAAATGCGTTTTCTGCCTCTTCACAGAAAAAGCTTACAAACTCCTGCAAACACACATCAGTTTAACTCTGTACGTTGAACGCACACATTGAAGGCCGTTCTGTTAGGTCGCTCCGTTTTGGTTTTAGAAGCAGATATTTCTCAATACAGCGTTTACTCCCATTCACTCAGGATTATCAAAACGCAGCTCCTAGAAGAAACGCGCTTCTCACCCTCTGAATCTCAAGGCAGATTCAACTCCCGCAGGTAAGCGAACACACAGCAGAGCAGTCTGAAGGATACGTTTTTTTTGAGTTTTAGACGGAGATTTACACATATTTTTGAAATGCTTGGATTTGGCTGGAAAAATGCGTTTTCTGCTTCTTCACAGAAAGGGTTTACAAACTCCTGCAAACACACGTCAGTTTAAATCTGTAAATTGAACGCAGACATTGAAGGCCGTTCTGTTAGGTTGCTCCGTTTTGGTTTTAGAAGCAGATATTTCTCAATACAGCGTTTACTCCCATTCACTCTGGAATATCAAAACGCAGCTCCTAGAAGAAACGCGCTTCTCACCCTCTGAATCTCAAGGCAGATTCAACTCCCGTAGGTAAGCGAACACACAGCAGAGATGTCTGAATGATACGTTCGTTTTGAGTTTTACACGGAGATTTACAGCTTTTTCTGAAATGCTTGGATTTGGCTGGAAAAATTCGTTTCCTGCTTCTTCACAGAAAGGGTTTGCAAACTCCTTCAAACACACATCAGTTTAACTCTGTAAGTTGAACGCACACATTGAAGGCCGTTCTGTTAAGTTGCTCCGTTTTGGTTTTAGAATCAGATATTTCTCAATACAGCGTTTACTCCCATTCACTCTGGAATATCAAAACGCAGCTCCTAGAAGAAACGCACTTCTCACACTCTGAATGTCAAAGCAGATTCAACTCCCGCAGGTAAGCGAACACACAGCACAACAGTCTGAAGGATATGTTCGTTTTGAGTTTTAAACGGAGATTTACAGCTATTTCTGAAATGCTTGGATTTAGGGTGAAAAATGCGTTTTCTGCTTCTTCACAGAAATAGCTTACAAACTCCTGCAAACACACATCTGTTTAACTCTGTAAGTTGAACGCACACATTGAAGGCCGTTCTGTTATGTCGGTCCGTTTTGGTTTTAGAAGCAGATATTTCTCAATACACCATTTACTCCCATTCACTCGGGAATATCAAAACGCAGCTCCTAGAAGAACCCCGCTTCTCACCCTTTGAATCTCAATGCAGATTCAACTCCCGTAGGTAAGCGAACACACAGCAGAGCAGTCTGAAGGATACGTTCGTTTTGAGTTTTAGACGGAGATTTACTGCTATTTTTGAAATGCTTGAATTTGGCTGGTAAAATGCGTTTTCTGCTTCTTCACAGAAAGGGTTTACAAACTCCTGCAAACACACATGAGTTTAACTCTGTAAGTTTAACGCACACATGGAAGGCCGTTCTGTTAGGTGCTCCGTTTTGGTTTTAGAAGCAGATATTTCTTAATACAGGGTTTGCTCCCATTCACTCGGGAATATCAAAACGCAGCTCCTAGAAGAAAGGCGCTTCTCACCCTCTGAATCTCAAGGCAGATTCAACTCCCGCAGGTAAGGGAGCACACAGAAGAGCAGTCTGAAGGATACGTTGGTTTTGAGTTTTAGACGGAGATTTACAGCTTTTTCTGAAATGCTTGGATTTGGCTGGAAAAATGCGTTTTCTGATTCTTCACAGAAAGGGTTTACAAACTCCTGCAAACACACATCAGTTTAACTCGGTAAGTTGAACGCACACATTGAAGGCCGTTCTGGTAGGTTGCTCCGTTTTGGTTTCAGAAGCAGATATTTATCAATACAGCGTTTACTCCCATTCACTCTGGAATATCAAAACGCAGCTCCTAGAAGAAACGCGCTTCTCACCCTCTGAATCTCAAGGCAGATTCAACTCCCGTAGGTAAGCGAACACACAGCAGAGCAGTCTGAAAGATACGTTCGTTTTGAGTTTTAGACGGAGATTTACTGGTATTTCTGAAATGCTTTGATTTGGCTGGAAAAATGCGTTTTCTGCTTCTTCACAGAAAGGGTTTACAAACTCCTGCAAACACACATCAGTTTAACTCTGTAAGTTGAACGAACACATTTATGGCCGTTCTGTTAGGTTGCTCCGTTTTGGTTTTAGAAGCAGATATTTCTCAATAGCCAGTTTACTCCCATTCACTCGGGAATATCAAAACGCAGCTCCTAGAAGAAACGCGCTTCTCACTCTCTGAATCTCAAGGCAGATTCAACTCCCGTAGGTAAGCGAACACACAGCAGAGCAGTCTCAAAAATACGTTCGTTTTGAGTTTTAAACGGAGATTTACAGCTATTTCAGAAATGCTTGGATTTGGGGTGAAAAATGCGTTTTCTGCTTCTTCACAGAAAAAGCTTACAAACTCCTGCAAACACACATCAGTTTAACTCTGTAAGTTGAACGCACACATTGAAGGCCGTTCTGTTAGGTCGCTTTGTTTTGGTTTTAGAAGCAGATATTTCTCAATACAGCGTTTACTCCCATTCACTCGGGAATATCAAAACGCAGCTCCTAGAAGAACCGCGCTTCTAACCCTCTGAATCTCAATGCAGATTCAACTCCCGTAGGTAAGCGAACACACAGCAGAGCAGTCTGAAGGATACCTTCGTTTTGAGTTTTAGACGGAGATTTACAGCTATTTCTGAAATGCTTGGATTTGGATGGAAAAATGCGTTTTCTGCTTCTTCACAGAAAGGGTTTGCAAACTCCTGCAAACACACAGCAGTTTAAATCTGTAAGTTGAACGCCCACATTGAAGGCCGTTCTGTTAAGTTGCTCCGTTCTGGATTTTGAAGCAGATATTTCTATATACAGCGTTCACTCCCATTCACTCTGGAATATAAAAACGCAGCTCCAAGAAGAAACGCGCTTCTCACCCTCTGAATCTCAAGGCAGATTCAACTCCCGTAGGTAAGCGAACACACAGCAGAGCAGTCTGAAGGATACGTTCGTTTCGGTTTTAGACGGAGACTTACATCTATTTCTGAAATGCTTGGATTTGGCTGGAAAAATGCGTTTTCTGCTTCTTCACAGAAAGAGTTTACAAACTCCTGCAAACACACATCAGTTTAACTCTGTACGTTGAACGCATACATTGAAGGCCGTTCTGGTAGGTTGCTCCGTTTTGGTTTCAGAAGCAGATATTTATCAATACAGCGTTTACTCCCATTCACTCTGGAATATCAAAACGCAGGTCCTAGAAAAAAAGCGCTTCTCACCCTCTGAATCTCAAGGCAGATTCAACTCCCGTAGGTAAGCGAACACACAGCAGAGCAGTCTGAAGGATACGTTCTTTTTGAGTTTTAGACGGAGATTTACAGCTATTTCTGAAATGCTTGGATTTGGCTGGAAAAATGCGTTTTCTGCTGTTTCACAGAAAGGGTTTACAAACTCCTGCAAACACACGTCAGTTTAAATCTGTAAATTGAACGCAGACATTGAAGGCCGTTCTGTTAGGTTGCTCCGTTTTGGTTTTAGAAGCAGATATTTCTCAATACAGCGTTTACTCCCATTCACTCTGGAATATCAAAACGCAGCTCCTAGAAGAAACGCGCTTCTCACCCTCTGAATCTCAAGGCAGATTCAACTCCCGTAGGTAAGCGAACACACAGCAGAGATGTCTGAATGATACGTTCGTTTTGAGTTTTACACGGAGATTTACAGCTATTTCTGAAATGCTTGGATTTGGCTGGAAAAATTCGTTTCCTGCTTCTTCACAGAAAGGGTTTGCAAACTCCTTCAAACACACATCAGTTTAACTCTGTAAGTTGAACGCACACATTGAAGGCCGTTCTGTTAAGTTGCTCCGTTTTGGTTTTAGAAGCAGATATTTCTCAATACAGCGTTTACTCCCATTCACTCGGGAATATCAAAACGCAGCTCCTAGAAGAAACGCACTTCTCACACTCTGAATGTCAAAGCAGATTCAACTCCCGCAGGTAAGCGAACACACAGCACAACAGTCTGAAGGATATGTTCGTTTTGAGTTTTAAACGGAGATTTACAGCTATTTCTGAAATGCTTGGATTTGGGGTGAAAAATGCGTTTTCTGCTTCTTCACAGAAATAGCTTACAAACTCCTGCAAACACACATCTGTTTAACTCTGTAAGTTGAACGCACACATTGAAGGCCATTCTGTTAGGTCGGTCCGTTTTGGTTTTAGAAGCAGATATTTCTGAATACACCATTTACTCCCATTCACTCGGGAATATCAAAACGCAGCTCCTAGAAGAAACCCGCTTCTCACTCTCTGAATCTCAAGGCAGATTCAACTCCCGTAGGTAAGCGAACACACAGCAGAGCAGTCTGAAAAATACGTTCGTTTTGAGTTTTAAACGGAGATTTACAGCTATTTCTGAAATGCTTGGATTTGGGGTGAAAAATGCGTTTTCTGCTTCTTCACAGAAAAAGCTTACAAACTCCTTCAAAAACACATCAGTTTAACTCTGTAAGTTGAACGCACACATTGAAGGCCGTTCTGTTAAGTTGCTCCGTTTTGGTTTTAGAAGCAGATATTTCTCAATACAGCGTTTACTCCCATTCACTCGGGAATATCAAAACGCAGCTCCTAGAAGAAACGCACTTCTCACACTCTGAATGTCAAAGCAGATTCAACTCCCGCAGGTAAGCGAACACACAGCACAACAGTCTGAAGGATATGTTCGTTTTGAGTTTTAGACGGAGATTTACAGCTATTTCTGAAATGCTTGGATTTGGCTGGAAAAATGCGTTTTCTGCTTCTTCACAGAAATAGCTTACAAACTCCTGCAAACACACATCTGTTTAACTCTGTAAGTTGAACGCACACATTGAAGGCCGTTCTGTTAGGTCGGTCCGTTTTGGTTTTAGAAGCAGATATTTCTGAATAAACCGTTTACTCCCATTCACTCGGGAATATCAAAACGCAGCTCCTAGAAGAAACCCGCTTCTCACTCTCTGAATCTCAAGGCAGATTCAACTCCCGTAGGTAAGCGAACACACAGCAGAGCAGTCTGAAAAATACGTTCGTTTTGAGTTTTAGACGGAGATTTACAGCTATTTCAGAAATGCTTGGATTTGGGGTGAAAAATTCGTTTTCTGCTTCTTCACAGAAAAAGCTTACAAACTCCTGCAAACACACATCAGTTTAACTCTGTAAGTTGAACGCACACATTGAAGGCCGTTCTGTTAAGTTGCTCCGTTCTTGTTTTTGAAGCAGATATTTCTATATACAGCGTTTACTCCCATTCACTCTGGAATATAAAAACGCAGCTCCTAGAAGAACCGCGCTTCTAACCCTCTGAATCTCAATGCAGATTCAACTCCCGTAGGTAAGCGAACACACAGCAGAGCAGTCTGAAGGATACCTTCGTTTTGAGTTTTAGACGGAGATTTACAGCTATTTCTGAAATGCTTGGATTTGGCTGGAAAAATTCGTTTTCTGCTTCTTCACAGAAAGGGTTTGCAAACTCCTGCAAACACACAGCAGTTTAACTCTGTAAGTTGAACGAACACATTTAAGGCCGTTCTGTTAAGTTGCTCCGTTCTTGTTTTTGAAGCAGATATTTCTATATACAGCGTTTACTCCCATTCACTCTGGAATATAAAAACGCAGCTCCAAGAAGAAACGCGCTTCTCACCCTCTGAATCTCAAGGCAGATTCAACTCCCGTAGGTAAGCGAACACACAGCAGAGCAGTCTGAAGGATACGATCGTTTTGGGTTTTAGACGGAGACTTACATCTATTTCTGAAATGCTTGGATTTGGCTGGAAAAATGCGTTTTCTGATTCTTCACAGAAAGGGTTTACAAACTCCTGCAAACACACATCAGTTTAACTCTGTACGTTGAACGCATACATTGAAGGCCGTTCTGGTAGGTTGCTCCGTTTTGGTTTCAGAAGCAGATATTTATCAATACAGCGTTTACTCCCATTCACTCTGGAATATCAAAACGCAGGTCCTAGAAAAAAAGCGCTTCTCACCCTCTGAATCTCAAGGCAGATTCAACTCACTTAGGTAAGCGAACACACAGCAGAGCAGTCTGAAGGATACGTTCGTTTTGAGTTTTAGACGGAGATTTACAGCTATTTCTGAAATGCTTGGATTTGGCTGGAAACATGCGTTTTCTGCTTCTTCACAGAAAGGGTTTACAAACTCCTGCAAACACACATCAGTTTACCTCTGTAAGTTGAACGCACACATTGAAGGCCGTCCTGTTAGTTTGCTCCGTTTCGGTTTTAGAAGCAGATATTTCTCAATACAGCGTTTACTCCCATTCACTCGGGATTATCAAAACGCAGCTCCTAGAAGAAATACGCTTCTCACTCTCTGAATCTCAAGGCAGATTCAACTCCCGTAGGTAAGCGAACACACAGCAGAGCAGTCTGAAGGATACGTTCTTTTTGAGTTTTAGACGAAGATTTACAGCTTTTTTGAAATGCTTGGATTCGGCTAAAAAAATGCGTTTTCTGCTTCTTCACAGAAAGGGTTTACCAACTCCTGCAAACACACATCAGTTTAACTCTGTAAGTTGAACGACCAGATTTAAGGCCGTTCTGTTAGTTTGCTCCGTTTTAATTTTAGAAGCACATATTTCTCAATACACCGTTTATTCCCATTCACTCGGGAATATCAAAACGCAGCTCCTAGAAGAAACCCGCTTCTCACTCTCTGAATCTCAAGGCAGATTCAACTCCCGTAGGTAAGCAAACACACAGCAGAGCAGTCTGAAGGATACGTTCGATTTGAGTTTTAAACGGAGATTAACAGCTATTTCTGAAATGCTTGGATTTGGGGTGAAATATGCCTTTTCTGCTTCTTCACAGAAAGGGTTTACAAACTCCTGCAAACACACATCAGTTTAACTCTGTAAGTTGAACGCACACATTGAAGGCCGTTCTGTTAGGTCGCTCCGTTTTGGTTTTAGAAGCAGATATTTCTCAATACAGCGTTTACTCCCATTCACTTTGGAATATCAAAACGCAGCTCCTAGAAGAAACGCGCTTCTCACTCTCTGAATCTGAAGGCAGATTCAACTCCCGTAGGTAAGCGAACACAC
The DNA here is from genome assembly GCF_049354715.1 of Callithrix jacchus. Taxonomy (NCBI): domain Eukaryota; kingdom Metazoa; phylum Chordata; class Mammalia; order Primates; family Cebidae; genus Callithrix; species Callithrix jacchus. The sequence goes on along the minus strand of NC_133511.1, from coordinate 36,572,323 downwards.
AGCAGAGCAGTCTGAAGGATACGTTCGTTTTGGGTTTTAGACGGAGATTTCCATCTATTTCTGAAATGCTTGGATTTGGCTGGAAAAATGCGTTTTTTGATTCTTCACAGAAAGGGTTTACAAACTCCTGCAAACACACATCAGTTGAACTCTGTAAGCTGAACGCATACATTGAAGGCCGTTCTGGTAGGTTGCTCCGTTTTGGTTTCAGAAGCAGATATTTATCAATACAGCGATTACTCCCATTCACTCTGGAATATCAAAACGCAGGTCCTAGAATAAACGCGCTTCTCACTCTCTGAATCTCAAGGCAGATTCAACTCCCGTAGATCAGCAAACACACAGCAGAGCAGTCTGAAGGATACGTTCGTTTTGAGTTTTAGACCGAGATTTACTGCTATTTCTGAATTGCTTGCATTTGACTGAAAAAATGCGTTTTCTGCTTCTTCACAGAAAGGGTTTACAAACTCCTGCAAACACACTTCAGTTTAACTCTGTAAGTTGAACGCACACATTGAAGGTTGTTCTGTTAGGTTGCTCCGTTTTGGTTTTAGAAGCAGATATTTCTCAATACAGCGTTTATTCCCACTCACTCAGAAATATCAAAACGCAGCTCCTAGAAGAAACGCGCTTCTCACCCTCTGAATCTCAAGCCAGATTCAACTCCCGTAGGTAAGCGAACACACAGCAGAGCAGTCTGAAGGATACGTTGGTTTTGAGTTCTAGACGGAGATTTACAGCTTTTTCTGAAATGCTTGGATTTGGCTGGAATAATGCGTTTTCTGCTTCTTAACAGAAAGGGTTTACAAACTCCTGCAAACACACATCAGTTTAACTCTGTAAGTTGAACGCACACATTGAAGGCCGTCCTGTTAGTTTACTCCGTTTTGGTTTTAGAAGCAGATATTTCTCAAAACAGCGTTTATTCCCATTCACTCGGAAATATCAAAACGCAGCTCCTAGAAGAAACGCGCTTCTCACTCTCTGAATCTCAAGGCAGATTCAACTCCCGTAGGTAAGCGAACACACAGCAGAGCAGTCTGAAGGATACGTTCGTTTTGAGTTTTAGACGGAGATTAACAGCTATTTCTGAAATGCTTGGATTTGGCTGGAAAAATGCGTTTTCTTCTTCTGCACAGAAAGGGTTTGCAAACTCCAGCAAACACACATCAGTTTAACTCTGTAGGTTGAACGCACACATTGAAGGCCGTTCTGGTAGGTTGCTCCGTTTTGGTTTTAGAAGCAGATATTTCTCAATAAAGCGTTTACTCACATTCACTCGGGATTATCAAAACGCAGCTCCTAGAATAAATGCGCTTCTCACTCTCTGAATCTCAAGGCAAATTCAACTCCCATAGGTAAGCGGACACACAGCAGAGCAGTCTGAAGGATACGTTCATTTTTAGTTTTAGACGGAGATTTACAGCTATTTCTGAAAAGCCTGAATTTGCCTGGAAAAATGCGTTTTCTGCTTCTTCACAGAAAGGGTTTACAAACTCCTGCAAACACACATCAGTTTAACTCTGTAAGTTGAACGAACACATTGAAGGCCGTTCTGTTAGGTCGCTCCGTTTTGGTTTTAGAAGCAGATATTTCTCAATACAGCGTTTACTCCCATTCACTCGGGACTATCAAAACGCAGCTCCTAGAAAAAACGCGCTTCTCACTCTCTGAATCTCAAGGCAGATTCAACTCCCGTAGGTAAGCGAACACACAGCAGAGCAGTCTGAAGGATACGTTCGTTTTGGGTTTTAGACGGAGATTTCCATCTATTTCTGAAATGCTTGGATTTGGCTGGAAAAATGCGTTTTTTGATTCTTCACAGAAAGGGTTTACAAACTCCTGCAAACACATGAGTTTAACTCTGTAAGTTTAACGCACACATGGAAGGCCGTTCTGTTAGGTTGCTCCGTTTTGGTTTTAGAAGCAGATATTTCTTAATACAGGGTTTGCTCCCATTCACACGGGAATATCAAAACGCAGCTCCTAGAAGAAAGGCGCTTCTCACCCTCTGAAACTCAAGGCAGATTCAACTTCCTCAGGTAAGGGAGTACACAGAAGAGCAGTCTAAAGGATACGTTGGTTTTGAGTTTTAGACGGAGATTTACAGCTTTTTCTGAAATGCTTGGATTTGGCTGGAAGAATGCGTTTTCTGATTCTTCACAGAAAGGGTTTACAAACTCCTGCAAACACACATCAGTTTAACTCTGTAAGTTGAACGCACACATTGAAGGCCGTTCTGGTACGTTGCTCCGTTTTGGTTTCAGAAGCAGATATTTATCAATACAGCGTTTACTCCCATTCACTCGGGAATATCAAAACGCAGCTCCTAGAAGAAACGCGCTTCTCACCCTCTGAATCTCAAGGCAGATTCAACTCCCGTAGGTAAGCGAACACACAGCAGAGCAGTCTGAAGGATACGTTCGTTTTGAGTTTTAGACGGAGATTTACTGGTATTTCTGAAATGCTGGGATTTGGCTGGAAAAATGCGTTTTCTGCTTCTTCAGAGAAAGGTTTTGCAAACTCCTGCAAACACACATCAGTTTAACTCTGTAAGTTGAACGCACACATTGAAGGCCGTTCTGTTAAGTTGCTCCGTTCTGGTTTTTGAAGCAGATATTTCTCAATACAGCGTTTACTCCCATTCACTCGGGAATATCAAAACGCAGCTCCTAGAAGAAACGCGCTTCTCACACTCTGAATCTCAAGGCAGATTCAACTCCCGTAGGTAAGCGAACACACAACAGAGCAGTCTGAAGGATACGTTCGTTTTTGGTTTTAGACGGAGATTTACATCTATTTCTGAAATGCTTGGATTTGGCTGGAAAATGCGTTTTCTGATTCTTCACAGAAAGGGTTTACAAACTCCTGCAAACACACATCAGTTTAACTCTGTACGTTGAACGCATACATTGAAGGCCGTTCTGGTAGGTTGCTCCGTTTTGGTTTCAGAAGCAGATATTTATCAATACAGCGTTTACTCCCATTCACTCTGGAATATCAAAACGCAGGTCCTAGAAAAAAAGCGCTTCTCACCCTCTGAATCTCAAGGCAGATTCAACTCCCGTAGGTAAGCGAACACACAGCAGAGCAGTCTGAAGGATACGTTCGTTTTGAGTTTTAGACGGAGATTTACAGCTATTTCTGAAATGCTTGGATTTGGCTGGAAAAATGCGTTTTCTGCTTCTTCACAGAAAGGGTTTACAAACTCCTGGAAACACACATCACTTTAACTCTGTAAGTTGAACGCACACATTGAAGGCCGTTCTGTTAGGTCGCTCCGTTTTGGTTTCAGAAGCAGATATTTCTCAATACATCGTTTACTCCCATTCACTCGGGATTATCAAAACGCAGCTCCTAGAAGAAACGCGCTTCTCACTCTCTCAATCTCAAGGCAGATTCAACTCCCGTAGGTAAGCGAACACACAGCAGAGCAGTCTGAAGGATACGTTCTTTTTGAGTTTTAGACGGAGATTTACAGCTTCTTCTGAAATGCTTGGATTCGGCTGGAAAAATGCGTTTTCTGCTTCTTCACAGAAAGGGTTTACAAACTCCTGCAAACACACATCAGTTTAACTCTGTAAGTTGAACGAACACATTTAAGGCCGTTCTGTTAGGTGGCTCCGTTTTGGTTTTAGAAGCAGATATTTCTCAATACACCGTTTATTCCCATTCACTCGGGAATATCAAAACGCAGCTCCTAGAAAAAACGCGCTTCTCACTCTCTGAATCTCAAGGCAGATTCAACCCCCGTAGGTAAGCGAACACACAGCAGAGCAGTCTGAAGGATGCGTTCGTTTTGAGTTTTAAACGGAGATTTACTGCTATTTCTGAAATGCTGGGATTTGGGGTGAAAAATGCGTTTTCTGCCTCTTCACAGAAAAAGCTTACAAACTCCTGCAAACACATATCAGTTTAACTCTGTACGTTGAACGCACACATTGAAGGCCGTTCTGTTAGGTCGCTCCGTTTTGGTTTTAGAAGCAGATATTTCTCAATACAGCGTTTACTCCCATTCACTCAGGATTATCAAAACGCAGCTCCTAGAAGAAACGCGCTTCTCACCCTCTGAATCTCAAGGCAGATTCAACTCCCGCAGGTAAGCGAACACACAGCAGAGCAGTCTGAAGGATACGTTTTTTTTGAGTTTTAGACGGAGATTTACACATGTTTTTGAAATGCTTGGATTTGGCTGGAAAAATGCGTTTTCTGCTTCTTCACAGAAAGGGTTTACAAACTCCTGCAAACACACATCAGTTTAACTCTGTAAGTTGAACGCACACATTGAAGGCCGTTCTGTTAGGTCGCTTTGTTTTGGTATTAGAAGCAGATATTTCTCAATACAGCGTTTACTCCCATTCACTCGGGAATATCAAAACGCAGCTCCTAGAAGAACCGCGCTTCTAACCCTCTGAATCTCAATGCAGATTCAACTCCCGTAGGTAAGCGAACACACAGCAGAGCAGTCTGAAGGATACCTTCGTTTTGAGTTTTAGACGGAGATTTACAGCTATTTCTGAAATGCTTGGATTTGGCTGGAAAAATTCGTTTTCTGCTTCTTCACAGAAAGGGTTTGCAAACTCCTGCAAACACACAGCAGTTTAAATCTGTAAGTTGAACGCCCACATTGAAGGCCGTTCTGTTAAGTTGCTCCGTTCTGGTTTTTGAAGCAGATATTTCTATATACAGCGTTTACTCCCATTCACTCTGGAATATAAAAACGCAGCTCCAAGAAGAAACGCGCTTCTCACCCTCTGAATCTCAAGGCAGATTCAACTCCCGTAGGTAAGCGAACACACAGCAGAGCAGTCTGAAGGATACGATCGTTTTGGGTTTTAGACGGAGACTTACATCTATTTCTGAAATGCTTGGATTTGGCTGGAAAAATGCCTTTTCTGCTTCTTCACAGAAAAAGGTTACAAACTCCTGCAAACACACATCAGTTTAACTCTGTAAGTTGAACGCACACATTGAAGGCCGTTCTGTTAGGTCGCTCCGTTTTGGTTTTAGAAGCAGATATTTCTCAATACAGCGTTTACTCCCATTCACTCTGGAATATCAAAACGCAGCTCCTAGAAGAAACGCGCTTCTCACACTCTGAATGTCAAGGCAGATTCAACTCCCGCAGGTAAGCGAACACACAGCACAACAGTCTGAAGGATATGTTCGTTTTGAGTTTTAGACGGAGATTTACAGCTTTTTCTGAAATGCTTGGATTCGGCTGTAAAAATGCGTTTTCTGCTTCTTCACAGAAAGGGTTTACAAACTCCTGCAAACACACATCAGTTTAACTTTGTAAGTTGAATGCACACATTGAAGGCCGTTCTGTTAGGTCGCTCCGTTTTGGTTTTAGAAGCAGATATTTCTCAATACAGCGTTTACTCCCATTCACTCGGGATTATCAAAACGCAGCTCCAAGAAGAAACGCGCTTCTCACCCTCTGAATCTCAAGGCAGATTCAACTCCCGTACGTAAGCGAACACACAGCAGAGGAGTCTGAAGGATACGTTCGTTTTGAATTTTAAACGGAGATTTACAGCTATTTCTGAAATGCTTGGATTTGGGGTGAAAAATGCGTTTTCTGCTTCTTCACAGAAAAAGCCTACAAACTCCTGCAAACACACATCAGTTTAACTCTGTAAGTTGAACGCACACATTTAAGGCCGTTCTGTTAGGTCGCTCCGTTTTGGTTTTAGAAGCAGATATTTCTCAATACAGCGTTTACTCCCATTCACTCAGGATTATCAAAACGCAGCTCCTAGAAGAAACCCGCTTCTCACCCTCTGAATCTCAAGGCAGATACAAGTCCCGTAGGTAAGCAAACACACAGCAGAGCAGTCTGAATGATACGTTCTTCTTGAGTTTTAGACGGAGATATACAGCTATTTCTGAAATGCTTGGATTTTTCTGGAAAAATGCGATTTCTGCTTCTTCACAGAAAGGGTTTACAAACTCCTGCAAACACACATCAGTTTACCTCTGTAAGTCGAACGCACACATTGAAGGCCGTTCTGTTAGGTTGCTCCGTTTTGGTATTAGAAGCAGATATTTCTCAATACAGCGTTTACTCCCATTCACTCTAGAATATCAAAACGCAGCTCCTAGAAGAAACGCGCTTCTCACCCTCTGAATCTCAAGGCAGATTCAACTCCCGTAGGTAAGCGAACACACAGCAGAGCAGTCTGAATGATACGTACATTTTGAGGTTTAGACGGAGATTTACAGCTGTTTCTGAAATGCTTGGATTTGGCTGGAAAAATGCGTTTTCTGCTTCTTTACAGAAAGGGTTTACAAACTCCTGCAAACACACATCAGTTTAACTCTGTAAGTTGAACGCACATATTGAAGGCCGTTCTGTTAGGTTGCTCCGTTTTGATTTTAGAAGCAGATATTTCTCAATATAGAGTTCACTCCGATTCACTCTTGAATATCAAAACGCAGCTCCTAGAAAAAACGCACTTCTAATTCTCTGAATCTCAATGCAGATTCAGCTGCCGTAGGTAAGCGAACACACAGCAGAGATGTCTGAAGGATACGTTCGTTTTGAGTTTTAGACGGAGATTTACAGCTATTTATGAAATGCTTGGATTTGGCTGGAAAAATGCGTTTTATACTTCTTCACAGAAAGGGGTTACAAACTCCTACAAACACACATCAGTTTAAATCTGTAAGTTGAACGAACACATTAAAGGCCGTTCTGGTACGTTGCTCCGTTTTGGTTTTAGAAGCAGATATTTCTCAATACACAGTTTACTCCCATTCACTCGGGAATATCAAAACGGAGCTCCTAGAAGAAACGCGCTTCTCACTCTCTGAATCTCAAGGCAGATTCAACTCCCGTAGGTAAGCGAACACACAGCAGAGCAGTCTGAAGGATACGTTCGTTTTGAGTTTTAAACGGAGATTTACAGCTATTTCTGAAATGCTTGGATTTGGGGTGAAAAATGCGTTTTCTGCTTCTTCACAGAAAAAGCTTACAAACTGCTGCAAACACACATCAGTTTAACTCTGCAAGTTGAACGCACACATTGAAGGCCGTTCTGTTAAGTCGCTCCGTTTTGGTTTTAGAAGCAGATATTTATCAATACAGCGTTTACTCCCATTCACTCGGGAATATCAAAACGCAACTCCAAGAAGAACCACGCTTCTCACCCTCTGAATCTCAATGCAGATTCAACTCCCGTAGGTAAGCGAACACACAGCAGAGCGGTCTGACGGATACGTTCGTTTTGAGTTTTAGACGGAGATTTACAGCTATTTCTGAAATGCCTGGATTTGGCTGGAAACATTCGTTTTCTGCTTCTTCACAGAAAGGGTTTGCAAACTCCTGCAAACACACATCAGTTTAACTCTGTAAGTTGAACCGACACATTGAAGGCCGTTCTGTTAAGTTGCTCCGTTCTGGTTTTAGAAGCAGATATTTCTCAATACACCGTTTACTCCCATTCACTCGGGAATATCAAAACGCAGGTCCTAGAATAAACGCGCTTCTCACCCTCTGAATCTCAAGGCAGAATCAACTCCCGTAGGTAAGCGAACACACAGCAGAGCAGTCTGAAGGATACGTTCGTTTTGGGTTTTAGACGGAGATTTACATCTATTTCTGGAATGCTTGGATTTGGCTGGAAAAATGCGTTTTCTGATTCTTCACAGAAAGGGTTTGAAAACTCCTGCAAACACACATCAGTTTAACTGTGTAAGTTGAATGCATACATTGAAGGCCGTTCTCTTAGGTTGCTCCGTTTTGGTTTTAGAATCAGATATTTCTCAATACAGCGTTTACTTCCATTCACTCTGGAATATCAAAACGCAGCTCCTAGAAGAAACGCACTTCTCACCCTCTGAATCTCAAGGCAGATTCATCTCCCGTAGGTAAGCGAACACACAGCAGAGATGTCTGAAGGATACGTTCGTTTTGAGTTTTAGACGGAGATTTACAACTATTTCTTAAATGCTTGGATTTGGCTGGAAACATTCGTTTTCTGCTTCTTCACAGAAAGGGTTTGCGAACTCCTGCAAACACATATCAGTTTAACTCTGTAAGTTGAACGGACACATTGAAGGCCGTACTGTTAAGTTGCTCCGTTCTGGTTTTAGAAGCAGATATTTCTCAATACAGCGTTTACTACCATTCACTCGGGAATATCAAAACGCAGCTCCTAGAAGAAACGCGGTTCTCATCCTCTGAATCTCAAGGCAGATTCAACTCCCGTAGGTAAGCGAACACACAGCAGAGCAGTCTGAAGAATACGTTCGTTTTGGGTTTTTGACGGAGATTTACATCTATTTCTGAAATGCTTGGATTTGGCTGGAAAAATGCGTTCTCTGATTCTTCACAGAAATGGTTTACAAACTCCTGCAAACACACATCAGTTTATCTCTGTAAGTTGAATGCATACATTGAAGGCCGTTCTGGTAGGTTGCTCCGTTTTGGTTTCAGAAACAGATATTTATCAATACAGCGTTTACTCCCATTCACTCTGGAATATCAAAACGCAGCTCCTAGAAGAAACGCACTTCTCACACTCTGAATCTCAATGCAGATTCAACTGCCATAGGTAAGCGAACACACAGCAGAGATGTCTGAAGGATACGTTCGTTTTGAGTTTTAGACGGAGATTTACAGCTATTTCTGAAATGCTTGGATTTGGCTGGAAAACTGCGTTTTCTGCTTCTTCACAGAAAAGGGTTACAAACTCCTACAAACACACATCAGTTTTACTTTGTAAGTTGAACGAACATATTGAAGGCCGTTCTGGTAGGTTGCTCCGTTTTGGTTTCAGAAGCAGATATTTATCAATACAGCGTTTACTCCCATTCACTCTGGAATATCAAAACGCAGCTCCTAGAAAAAACGCGGTTCTCACCCTCTGAATCTCAAGGCAGATTCAACTCCCGTAGGTAAGCGAACACACAGCAGAGCAGTCTGAAGGATACGTTCGTTTTGAGTTTTAGACGGAGATTTACAGCTATTTCTGAAATGCTTGGATTTGGCTGGAAACATGCGTTTTCTGATTCTTCACAGAAAGGGTTTACAAACTCCTGCAAACACACATCAGTTTACCTCTGTAAGTTGAACGCACACATTGAAGGCCGTCCTGTTAGTTTGCTCCGTTTCGGTTTTAGAAGCAGATATTTCTCAATACAGCGTTTACTCCCATTCACTCGGGATTATCAAAACGCAGCTCCTAGAAGAAATACGCTTCTCACTCTCTGAATCTCAAGTCAGATTCAACTCCCGTAGGTAAGCGAACACACAGCAGAGCAGTCTGAAGGATACGTTCTTTTTGAGTTTTAGACGGAGATTTACAGCTTTTTTGAAATGCTTGGATTCGGCTAAAAAAATGCGTTTTCTGCTTCTTCACAGAAAGGGTTTACAAACTCCTGCAAACACACATCAGTTTAACTCTGTAAGATGAACGCACATATTGAAGGCCGTTCTGTTAGGTTGCTCCGTTTTGATTTTAGAAGCAGATATTTCTCAATATAGAGTTCACTCCGATTCACTCTTGAATATCAAAACGCAGCTCCTAGAAAAAACGCACTTCTAATTCTCTGAATCTCAATGCAGATTCAACTGCCGTAGGTAAGCGAACACACAGCAGAGATGTCTGAAGGATACGTTCGTTTTGAGTTTTAGACGGAGATTTACAGCTATTTATGAAATGCTTGGATTTGGCTGGAAAAATGCGTTTTCTACTTCTTCACAGAAAGGGGTTACAAACTCCTACAAACACACATCAGTTTAAATCTGTAAGTTGAACGAACACATTTAAGGCCGTTCTGGTACGTTGCTCCGTTTTGGTTTTAGAAGCAGATATTTCTAAATACACAGTTTACTCCCATTCACTCGGGAATATCAAAACGCAGCTCCTAGAAGAAACGCGCTTCTCACTCTCTGAATCTCAAGGCAGATTCAACTCCCGTAGGTAAGCGAACACACAGCAGAGCAGTCTGAAGGATACGTTCGTTTTGAGTTTTAAACGGAGATTTACAGCTATTTCTGAAATGCTTGGATTTGGGGTGAAAAATGCGTTTTCTGCTTCTTCACAGAAAAAGCTTACAAACTCCTGCAAACACACATCAGTTTAACTCTATAAGTTGAACGCATACATTGAAGGCCGTTCTTGTAGGTTGCTCCGATTTTGTTTCAGATGCAGATATTTATCAATACAGCGTTTACTCCCATTCACTCTGGAATATCAACACGCAGGTCCTAGAAGAAACGCGCTTCTCACCCTCTGAATCTCAAGGCAAATTCAACTCCCTTAGGTAAGCGAACACACAGCAGAGCAGTCTGAAGGATACGTTCCTTTTGAGTTTTAGACGGAGATTTACAGCTATTTCTGAAATGCTTGGATTTTGCTGGAAAAATGCGTTTTCTGCTTCTTCACAGAAAGGGTTTAAAAACTCCTTCAAACACACATCAGTTTAACTCTGTAAGTTGAACGCACACATTGAAGGGCGTTCTGTTAGGTTGCTCCGTTTTGGTTTTAGAAGCAGATATTTCTCAATACAGCGTTTGCTCCCATTCACTCTGGAATATCAAAACGCAGCTCCTAGAAGAAAAACTCTTTTCACCCTCTGAATCTCAAAGCAGATTCAAATCCCGCAGGTAAGCGAACACACAGCAGAGCAGTCTGAAGGATACGTTCGTTTTGGGTTTTAGACGGAGATTTCCATCTATTTCTGAAATGCTTGGATTTGGCTGGAAAAATGCGTTTTTTGATTCTTCACAGAAAGGGTTTACAAACTCCTGCAAACACACATCAGTTGAACTCTGTAAGCTGAACGCATACATTGAAGGCCGTTCTGGTAGGTTGCTCCGTTTTGGTTTCAGAAGCAGATATTTATCAATACAGCGATTACTCCCATTCACTCTGGAATATCAAAACGCAGGTCCTAGAATAAACGCGCTTCTCACTCTCTGAATCTCAAGGCAGATTCAACTCCCGTAGATCAGCAAACACACAGCAGAGTAGTCTGAAGGATACGTTCGTTTTGAGTTTTAGACCGAGATTTACTGCTATTTCTGAATTGCTTGGATTTGACTGAAAAAATGCGTTTTCTGCTTCTTCACAGAAAGGGTTTACAAACTCCTGCAAACACACTTCAGTTTAACTCTGTAAGTTGAACGCACACATTGAAGGCCGTTCTGTTAGGTTGCTCCGTTTTGGTTTTAGAAGCAGATATTTCTCAATACAGCGTTTATTCCCACTCACTCAGAAATATCAAAACGCAGCTCCTAGAAGAAACGCGCTTCTCACCCTCTGAATCTCAAGCCAGATTCAACTCCCGTAGGTAAGCGAACACACAGCAGAGCAGTCTGAAGGATACGTTGGTTTTGAGTTTTAGACGGAGATTTACAGCTTTTTCTGAAATGCTTGGATTTGGCTGGAATAATGCGTTTTCTGCTTCTTAACAGAAAGGGTTTACAAACTCCTGCAAACACACATCAGTTTAACTCTGTAAGTTGAACGCACACATTGAAGGCCGTCCTGTTAGTTTACTCCGTTTTGGTTTTAGAAGCAGATATTTCTCAAAACAGCGTTTATTCCCATTCACTCGGAAATATCAAAACGCAGCTCCTAGAAGAAACGCGCTTCTCACTCTCTGAATCTCAAGGCAGATTGAACTCCCGTAGGTAAGCGAACACACAGCAGAGCAGTCTGAAGGATACGTTCGTTTTGAGTTTTAGACGGAGATTAACAACTATTTCTGAAATGCTTGGATTTGGCTGGAAAAATGCGTTTTCTTCTTCTGCACAGAAAGGGTTTGCAAACTCCAGCAAACACACATCAGTTTAACTCTGTAGGTTGAACGCACACATTGAAGGCCGTTCTGGTAGGTTGCTCCGTTTTGGTTTTAGAAGCAGATATTTCTCAATAAAGCGTTTACTCACATTCACTCGGGATTATCAAAACGCAGCTCCTAGAATAAATGCGCTTCTCACTCTCTGAATCTCAAGGCAAATTCAACTCCCATAGGTAAGCGGACACACAGCAGAGCAGTCTGAAGGATACGTTCATTTTTAGTTTCAGACGGAGATTTACAGCTATTTCTGAAAAGCCTGGATTTGGCTGGAAAAATGCGTATTCTGCTTCTTCACAGAAAGGGTTTACAAACTCCTGCAAACACACATCAGTTTAACTCTGTAAGTTGAACGAACACATTTAAGGCCGTTCTGTTAGGTTGCTCCGTTTTGGTTTTAGAAGCAGATATTTCTCAATACACCGTTTACTCCCATTCACTCGGAAATATCAAAACGCAGCTCGTAGAAAAAACGCGCTTCTCACCCTCTGAATCTCAAGGCAGATTCAACTCCCGTAGGTAAGCGAACACACAGCAGAGATGTCTGAAGGATACGTTCGTTTTGAATTTTAGACGGAGATTTACAGCTATTTCTGAAATGCTTGGATTTGGCTGGAAAAATGGGTTTTCTGCTTCTTCACAGAAAGGGTTTACAAACTCCTGCAAACACATATCAGTTTAACTCTGTAAGTTGAACGCACACATTGAAGGCCGTTCTGTTAGGTCGCTCCATTTTGGTTTTAGAAGCAGATATTTCTCAATACAGCGTTTACTCCCATTCACTCGGGACTATCAAAACGCAGCTCCTAGAAGAAACGCGCTTCTCACTCTCTGAATCTCAAGGCAGATTCAACCCCCGTAGGTAAGCGAACACACAGCAGAGCAGTCTGAAGGATGCGTTCGTTTTGAGTTTTAAACGGAGATTTACTGCTATTTCTGAAATGCTTGGATTTGGGGTGAAAAATGCGTTTTCTGCCTCTTCACAGAAAAAGCTTACAAACTCCTGCAAACACACATCAGTTTAACTCTGTACGTTGAACGCACACATTGAAGGCCGTTCTGTTAGGTCGCTCCGTTTTGGTTTTAGAAGCAGATATTTCTCAATACAGCGTTTACTCCCATTCACTCAGGATTATCAAAACGCAGCTCCTAGAAGAAACGCGCTTCTCACCCTCTGAATCTCAAGGCAGATTCAACTCCCGCAGGTAAGCGAACACACAGCAGAGCAGTCTGAAGGATACGTTTTTTTTGAGTTTTAGACGGAGATTTACACATATTTTTGAAATGCTTGGATTTGGCTGGAAAAATGCGTTTTCTGCTTCTTCACAGAAAGGGTTTACAAACTCCTGCAAAGACACATCAGTTTAACTCTGTAAGTTGAACGCACACAACGAAGGCCGTTCTGTTAAGTTGCTCCGTTTTGGTTTTAGAATCAGATATTTCTCAATACAGCGTTTACTCCCATTCACTCTGGAATATCAAAACGCAACTCCTAGAAGAAACGCGCTTCTCACACTCTGAATGTCAAGGCAGATTCAACTCCCGCAGGTAAGCGAACACACAGCACAACAGTCTGAAGGATATGTTCGTTTGGAGTTTTAGACGGAGATTTACAGCTTTTTCTGAAATGCTTAGATTCGGCTAAAAAAATCCGTTTACTGCTTCTTCACAGAAAGGGTTTACAAACTCCTGCAAACACACATCAGTTTAACTCTGTAAGTTGAACGCACATATTGAAGGCCGTTCTGTTAAGTTGCTAGGTTTTTTGTATAGAAGCAGATATTTCTCAATACAGCGTTTTCTTTCATTCACTCTGGAATATCAAAACGCAGCTCCTAGAGGAAACGCACTTCTCACCCTCTGAATCTCAATGCAGATTCAACTGCCGTAGGTTAGCGAACACACAGCAGAACAGTCTGAAGGATACGTTCGTTTTGAGTTTTAGACGGAGATTTACAGCTATTTCTGAAATGCTTGGATTTGGCTGGAAAAATGCGATTTCTGCTGCTTCACAGAAAGGGTTTACAAACTCCTGCAAACACACATCACTTTAACTCTGTAAGTTGAACGCACACATTGAAGGTCGTTCTGTTAGGTCGTTCCGTTTTCGTTTTAGAAGCAGATATTTCTCAATACAGCGTTTACTCCCATTTACTCGGGATTATCAAAACGCAGCTCCTAGTAGAAACGCGCTTCTCACTCTCTGAATCTCAAGGCAGATTCAACTCCCGTAGGTAAGCGAACACACAGCAGAGCAGTCTGAAGGATACGTTCTTTTTGAGTTTTAGACGGAGATTTACACCTTTTTCTGAAATGCTTGGATTCGGCTGGAAAAATGCGTTTTCTGCTCCTTCACAGAAAGGGTTTACCAACTCCTGCAAACACACATCAGTTTAACACTGTAAGTTGAACGAACAGATTTAAGGCCGTTCTGTTAGGTTGCTCCGTTTTGGTTTTAGAAGCAGATATTTCTCAATACACCGTTTATTCCCATTCACTCGGGAATATCAAAACGCAGCTCCTAGAAAAAACGCGCTTCTCACTCTCTGAATCTCAAGGCAGATTCAACTCCCGTAGGTAAGCGAACACACAGCAGAGCAGTCTGAAGGATACGTTCGTTTTGAGTTTTAAACGGAGATTTACAGCTATTTCTGAAATGCTTGGATTTGGGGTGACAAATGCGTTTTCTGCTTCTTCACAGAAAAAGCTTACAAACTCCTGCAAACACACATCAGTTTAACTCTGTATGTTGAACGCACACATTGAAGGCCGTTCTGTTAGGTCGCTCCGTTTTGGTTTTAGAAGCAGATATTTCTCAATACAGCGTTTACTCCCACTCAGGATTATCAAAACGCAGCTCCTAGAAGAAACGCGCTTCTCACCCTCTGAATCTCAAGGCAGATTCAACTCCCGTAGGTAAGCGAACACACAGCAGAGCAGTCTGAAGGATACGTTCTTTTTGAGTTTTAGACGGAGATTTACAGCTATTTCTGAAATGCTTGGATTTGGCTGGAAAAATGCGTTTTCTGCTGTTTCACAGAAAGGGTTTACAAACTCCTGCAAACACACGTCAGTTTAAATCTGTAAATTGAACGCAGACATTGAAGGCCGTTCTGTTAGGTTGCTCCGTTTTGGTTTTAGAAGCAGATATTTCTCAATACAGCGTTTACTCCCATTCACTCTGGAATATCAAAACGCAGCTCCTAGAAGAAACGCGCTTCTCACCCTCTGAATCTCAAGGCAGATTCAACTCCCGTAGGTAAGCGAACACACAGCAGAGATGTCTGAATGATACGTTCGTTTTGAGTTTTACACGGAGATTTACAGCTTTTTCTGAAATGCTTGGATTTGGCTGGAAAAATTCGTTTCCTGCTTCTTCACAGAAAGGGTTTGCAAACTCCTTCAAACACACATCAGTTTAACTCTGTAAGTTGAACGCACACATTGAAGGCCGTTCTGTTAAGTTGCTCCGTTTTGGTTTTAGAATCAGATATTTCTCAATACAGCGTTTACTCCCATTCACTCTGGAATATCAAAACGCAGCTCCTAGAAGAAACGCACTTCTCACACTCTGAATGTCAAAGCAGATTCAACTCCCGCAGGTAAGCGAACACACAGCACAACAGTCTGAAGGATATGTTCGTTTTGAGTTTTAAACGGAGATTTACAGCTATTTCTGAAATGCTTGGATTTAGGGTGAAAAATGCGTTTTCTGCTTCTTCACAGAAATAGCTTACAAACTCCTGCAAACACACATCTGTTTAACTCTGTAAGTTGAACGCACACATTGAAGGCCGTTCTGTTATGTCGGTCCGTTTTGGTTTTAGAAGCAGATATTTCTCAATACACCATTTACTCCCATTCACTCGGGAATATCAAAACGCAGCTCCTAGAAGAACCCCGCTTCTCACCCTTTGAATCTCAATGCAGATTCAACTCCCGTAGGTAAGCGAACACACAGCAGAGCAGTCTGAAGGATACGTTCGTTTTGAGTTTTAGACGGAGATTTACTGCTATTTTTGAAATGCTTGGATTTGGCTGGTAAAATGCGTTTTCTGCTTCTTCACAGAAAGGGTTTACAAACTCCTGCAAACACACATGAGTTTAACTCTGTAAGTTTAACGCACACATGGAAGGCCGTTCTGTTAGGTGCTCCGTTTTGGTTTTAGAAGCAGATATTTCTTAATACAGGGTTTGCTCCCATTCACTCGGGAATATCAAAACGCAGCTCCTAGAAGAAAGGCGCTTCTCACCCTCTGAATCTCAAGGCAGATTCAACTCCCGCAGGTAAGGGAGCACACAGAAGAGCAGTCTGAAGGATACGTTGGTTTTGAGTTTTAGACGGAGATTTACAGCTTTTTCTGAAATGCTTGGATTTGGCTGGAAAAATGCGTTTTCTGATTCTTCACAGAAAGGGTTTACAAACTCCTGCAAACACACATCAGTTTAACTCGGTAAGTTGAACGCACACATTGAAGGCCGTTCTGGTAGGTTGCTCCGTTTTGGTTTCAGAAGCAGATATTTATCAATACAGCGTTTACTCCCATTCACTCTGGAATATCAAAACGCAGCTCCTAGAAGAAACGCGCTTCTCACCCTCTGAATCTCAAGGCAGATTCAACTCCCGTAGGTAAGCGAACACACAGCAGAGCAGTCTGAAAGATACGTTCGTTTTGAGTTTTAGACGGAGATTTACTGGTATTTCTGAAATGCTTTGATTTGGCTGGAAAAATGCGTTTTCTGCTTCTTCACAGAAAGGGTTTACAAACTCCTGCAAACACACATCAGTTTAACTCTGTAAGTTGAACGAACACATTTATGGCCGTTCTGTTAGGTTGCTCCGTTTTGGTTTTAGAAGCAGATATTTCTCAATAGCCAGTTTACTCCCATTCACTCGGGAATATCAAAACGCAGCTCCTAGAAGAAACGCGCTTCTCACTCTCTGAATCTCAAGGCAGATTCAACTCCCGTAGGTAAGCGAACACACAGCAGAGCAGTCTCAAAAATACGTTCGTTTTGAGTTTTAAACGGAGATTTACAGCTATTTCAGAAATGCTTGGATTTGGGGTGAAAAATGCGTTTTCTGCTTCTTCACAGAAAAAGCTTACAAACTCCTGCAAACACACATCAGTTCAACTCTGTAAGTTGAACGCACACATTGAAGGCCGTTCTGTTAGGTCGCTTTGTTTTGGTTTTAGAAGCAGATATTTCTCAATACAGCGTTTACTCCCATTCACTCGGGAATATCAAAACGCAGCTCCTAGAAGAACCGCGCTTCTAACCCTCTGAATCTCAATGCAGATTCAACTCCCGTAGGTAAGCGAACACACAGCAGAGCAGTCTGAAGGATACCTTCGTTTTGAGTTTTAGACGGAGATTTACAGCTATTTCTGAAATGCTTGGATTTGGATGGAAAAATGCGTTTTCTGCTTCTTCACAGAAAGGGTTTGCAAACTCCTGCAAACACACAGCAGTTTAAAACTGTAAGTTGAACGCCCACATTGAAGGCCGTTCTGTTAAGTTGCTCCGTTCTGGATTTTGAAGCAGATATTTCTATATACAGCGTTCACTCCCATTCACTCTGGAATATAAAAACGCAGCTCCAAGAAGAAACGCGCTTCTCACCCTCTGAATCTCAAGGCAGATTCAACTCCCGTAGGTAAGCGAACACACAGCAGAGCAGTCTGAAGGATACGTTCGTTTCGGTTTTAGACGGAGACTTACATCTATTTCTGAAATGCTTGGATTTGGCTGGAAAAATGCGTTTTCTGCTTCTTCACAGAAAGAGTTTACAAACTCCTGCAAACACACATCAGTTTAACTCTGTACGTTGAACGCATACATTGAAGGCCGTTCTGGTAGGTTGCTCCGTTTTGGTTTCAGAAGCAGATATTTATCAATACAGCGTTTACTCCCATTCACTCTGGAATATCAAAACGCAGGTCCTAGAAAAAAAGCGCTTCTCACCCTCTGAATCTCAAGGCAGATTCAACTCCCGTAGGTAAGCGAACACACAGCAGAGCAGTCTGAAGGATACGTTCTTTTTGAGTTTTAGACGGAGATTTACAGCTATTTCTGAAATGCTTGGATTTGGCTGGAAAAATGCGTTTTCTGCTGTTTCACAGAAAGGGTTTACAAACTCCTGCAAACACACGTCAGTTTAAATCTGTAAATTGAACGCAGACATTGAAGGCCGTTCTGTTAGGTTGCTCCGTTTTGGTTTTAGAAGCAGATATTTCTCAATACAGCGTTTACTCCCATTCACTCTGGAATATCAAAACGCAGCTCCTAGAAGAAACGCGCTTCTCACCCTCTGAATCTCAAGGCAGATTCAACTCCCGTAGGTAAGCGAACACACAGCAGAGATGTCTGAATGATACGTTCGTTTTGAGTTTTACACGGAGATTTACAGCTATTTCTGAAATGCTTGGATTTGGCTGGAAAAATTCGTTTCCTGCTTCTTCACAGAAAGGGTTTGCAAACTCCTTCAAACACACATCAGTTTAACTCTGTAAGTTGAACGCACACATTGAAGGCCGTTCTGTTAAGTTGCTCCGTTTTGGTTTTAGAAGCAGATATTTCTCAATACAGCGTTTACTCCCATTCACTCGGGAATATCAAAACGCAGCTCCTAGAAGAAACGCACTTCTCACACTCTGAATGTCAAAGCAGATTCAACTCCCGCAGGTAAGCGAACACACAGCACAACAGTCTGAAGGATATGTTCGTTTTGAGTTTTAAACGGAGATTTACAGCTATTTCTGAAATGCTTGGATTTGGGGTGAAAAATGCGTTTTCTGCTTCTTCACAGAAATAGCTTACAAACTCCTGCAAACACACATCTGTTTAACTCTGTAAGTTGAACGCACACATTGAAGGCCATTCTGTTAGGTCGGTCCGTTTTGGTTTTAGAAGCAGATATTTCTGAATACACCATTTACTCCCATTCACTCGGGAATATCAAAACGCAGCTCCTAGAAGAAACCCGCTTCTCACTCTCTGAATCTCAAGGCAGATTCAACTCCCGTAGGTAAGCGAACACACAGCAGACCAGTCTGAAAAATACGTTCGTTTTGAGTTTTAAACGGAGATTTACAGCTATTTCTGAAATGCTTGGATTTGGCTGGAAAAATGCGTTTTCTGCTTCTTCACAGAAATAGCTTACAAACTCCTGCAAACACACATCTGTTTAACTCTGTAAGTTGAACGCACACATTGAAGGCCGTTCTGTTAGGTCGGTCCGTTTTGGTTTTAGAAGCAGATATTTCTGAATAAACCGTTTACTCCCATTCACTCGGGAATATCAAAACGCAGCTCCTAGAAGAAACCCGCTTCTCACTCTCTGAATCTCAAGGCAGATTCAACTCCCGTAGGTAAGCGAACACACAGCAGAGCAGTCTGAAAAATACGTTCGTTTTGAGTTTTAGACGGAGATTTACAGCTATTTCAGAAATGCTTGGATTTGGGGTGAAAAATGCGTTTTCTGCTTCTTCACAGAAAAAGCTTACAAACTCCTGCAAACACACATCAGTTTAACTCTGTAAGTTGAACGCACACATTGAAGGCCGTTCTGTTAAGTTGCTCCGTTCTTGTTTTTGAAGCAGATATTTCTATATACAGCGTTTACTCCCATTCACTCTGGAATATAAAAACGCAGCTCCTAGAAGAACCGCGCTTCTAACCCTCTGAATCTCAATGCAGATTCAACTCCCGTAGGTAAGCGAACACACAGCAGAGCAGTCTGAAGGATACCTTCGTTTTGAGTTTTAGACGGAGATTTACAGCTATTTCTGAAATGCTTGGATTTGGCTGGAAAAATTCGTTTTCTGCTTCTTCACAGAAAGGGTTTGCAAACTCCTGCAAACACACAGCAGTTTAAATCTGTAAGTTGAACGCCCACATTAAAGGCCGTTCTGTTAAGTTGCTCCGTTCTTGTTTTTGAAGCAGATATTTCTATATACAGCGTTTACTCCCATTCACTCTGGAATATAAAAACGCAGCTCCAAGAAGAAACGCGCTTCTCACCCTCTGAATCTCAAGGCAGATTCAACTCCCGTAGGTAAGCGAACACACAGCAGAGCAGTCTGAAGGATACGATCGTTTTGGGTTTTAGACGGAGACCTACATCTATTTCTGAAATGCTTGGATTTGGCTGGAAAAATGCGTTTTCTGATTCTTCACAGAAAGGGTTTACAAACTCCTGCAAACACACATCAGTTTAACTCTGTACGTTGAACGCATACATTGAAGGCCGTTCTGGTAGGTTGCTCCGTTTTGGTTTCAGAAGCAGATATTTATCAATACAGCGTTTACTCCCATTCACTCTGGAATATCAAAACGCAGGTCCTAGAAAAAAAGCGCTTCTCACCCTCTGAATCTCAAGGCAGATTCATCTCACTTAGGTAAGCGAACACACAGCAGAGCAGTCTGAAGGATACGTTCGTTTTGAGTTTTAGACGGAGATTTACAGCTATTTCTGAAATGCTTGGATTTGGCTGGAAACATGCGTTTTCTGCTTCTTCACAGAAAGGGTTTACAAACTCCTGCAAACACACATCAGTTTACCTCTGTAAGTTGAACGCACACATTGAAGGCCGTCCTGTTAGTTTGCTCCGTTTCGGTTTTAGAAGCAGATATTTCTCAATACAGCGTTTACTCCCATTCACTCGGGATTATCAAAACGCAGCTCCTAGAAGAAATACGCTTCTCACTCTCTGAATCTCAAGGCAGATTCAACTCCCGTAGGTAAGCGAACACACAGCAGAGCAGTCTGAAGGATACGTTCTTTTTGAGTTTTAGACGAAGATTTACAGCTTTTTTGAAATGCTTGGATTCGGCTAAAAAAATGCGTTTTCTGCTTCTTCACAGAAAGGGTTTACCAACTCCTGCAAACACACATCAGTTTAACTCTGTAAGTTGAACGACCAGATTTAAGGCCGTTCTGTTAGTTTGCTCCGTTTTAATTTTAGAAGCACATATTTCTCAATACACCGTTTATTCCCATTCACTCGGGAATATCAAAACGCAGCTCCTAGAAGAAACCCGCTTCTCACTCTCTGAATCTCAAGGCAGATTCAACTCCCGTAGGTAAGCAAACACACAGCAGAGCAGTCTGAAGGATACGTTCGATTTTAGTTTTAAACGGAGATTAACAGCTATTTCTGAAATGCTTGGATTTGGGGTGAAATATGCCTTTTCTGCTTCTTCACAGAAAAAGGTTACAAACTCCTGCAAACACACATCAGTTTAACTCTGTAAGTTGAACGCACACATTGAAGGCCGTTCTGTTAGGTCGCTCCGTTTTGGTTTTAGAAGCAGATATTTCTCAATACAGCGTTTACTCCCATTCACTTTGGAATATCAAAACGCAGCTCCTAGAAGAAACGCGCTTCTCACTCTCTGAATCTGAAGGCAGATTCAACTCCCGTAGGTA
This sequence comes from Callithrix jacchus, assembly GCF_049354715.1. Classification (NCBI taxonomy): domain Eukaryota; kingdom Metazoa; phylum Chordata; class Mammalia; order Primates; family Cebidae; genus Callithrix; species Callithrix jacchus. Next base: position 36,551,079 of record NC_133511.1, on the reverse strand, counting down.
AGCGAACACACAGCAGAGCAGTCTGAAGGATACGTTCGTTTTGGGTTTTAGACGGAGATTTCCATCTATTTCTGAAATGCTTGGATTTGGCTGGAAAAATGCGTTTTTTGATTCTTCACAGAAAGGGTTTACAAACTCCTGCAAACACACATCAGTTGAACTCTGTAAGCTGAACGCATACATTGAAGGCCGTTCTGGTAGGTTGCTCGGTTTTGGTTTCAGAAGCAGATATTTATCAATACAGCGATTACTCCCATTCACTCTGGAATATCAAAACGCAGGTCCTAGAATAAACGCGCTTCTCACTCTCTGAATCTCAAGGCAGATTCAACTCCCGTAGATCAGCAAACACACAGCAGAGCAGTCTGAAGGATACGTTCGTTTTGAGTTTTAGACCGAGATTTACTGCTATTTCTGAATTGCTTGCATTTGACTGAAAAAATGCGTTTTCTGCTTCTTCACAGAAAGGGTTTACAAACTCCTGCAAACACACTTCAGTTTAACTCTGTAAGTTGAACGCACACATTGAAGGCCGTTCTGTTAGGTTGCTCCGTTTTGGTTTTAGAAGCAGATATTTCTCAATACAGCGTTTATTCCCACTCACTCAGAAATATCAAAACGCAGCTCCTAGAAGAAACGCGCTTCTCACCCTCTGAATCTCAAGCCAGATTCAACTCCCGTAGGTAAGCGAACACACAGCAGAGCAGTCTGAAGGATACGTTGGTTTTGAGTTCTAGACGGAGATTTACAGCTTTTTCTGAAATGCTTGGATTTGGCTGGAATAATGCGTTTTCTGCTTCTTAACAGAAAGGGTTTACAAACTCCTGCAAACACACATCAGTTTAACTCTGTAAGTTGAACGCACACATTGAAGGCCGTCCTGTTAGTTTACTCCGTTTTGGTTTTAGAAGCAGATATTTCTCAAAACAGCGTTTATTCCCATTCACTCGGAAATATCAAAACGCAGCTCCTAGAAGAAACGCGCTTCTCACTCTCTGAATCTCAAGGCAGATTCAACTCCCGTAGGTAAGCGAACACACAGCAGAGCAGTCTGAAGGATACGTTCGTTTTGAGTTTTAGACGGAGATTAACAGCTATTTCTGAAATGCTTGGATTTGGCTGGAAAAATGCGTTTTCTTCTTCTGCACAGAAAGGGTTTGCAAACTCCAGCAAACACACATCAGTTTAACTCTGTAGGTTGAACGCACACATTGAAGGCCGTTCTGGTAGGTTGCTCCGTTTTGGTTTTAGAAGCAGATATTTCTCAATAAAGCGTTTACTCACATTCACTCGGGATTATCAAAACGCAGCTCCTAGAATAAATGCGCTTCTCACTCTCTGAATCTCAAGGCAAATTCAACTCCCATAGGTAAGCGGACACACAGCAGAGCAGTCTGAAGGATACGTTCATTTTTAGTTTTAGACGGAGATTTACAGCTATTTCTGAAAAGCCTGAATTTGGCTGGAAAAATGCGTTTTCTGCTTCTTCACAGAAAGGGTTTACAAACTCCTGCAAACACACATCAGTTTAACTCTGTAAGTTGAACGAACACATTTAAGGCCGTTCTGTTAGGTTGCTCCGTTTTGGTTTTAGAAGCAGATATTTCTCAATACACCGTTTACTCCCATTCACTCGGAAATATCAAAACGCAGCTCCTAGAAAAAACGCGCTTCTCACCCTCTGAATCTCAAGGCAGATTCAACTCCCGTAGGTAAGCGAACACACAGCAGAGATGTCTGAAGGATACGTTCGTTTTGAATTTTAGACGGAGATTTACAGCTATTTTTGAAATGCTTGGATTTGGCTGGAAAAATGGGTTTTCTGCTTCTTCACAGAAAGGGTTTACAAACTCCTGCAAACACATATCAGTTTAACTCTGTAAGTTGAACGCACACATTGAAGGCCGTTCTGTTAGGTCGCTCCGTTTTGGTTTTAGAAGCAGATATTTCTCAATACAGCGTTTACTCCCATTCACTCGGGACTATCAAAACGCAGCTCCTAGAAAAAACGCGCTTCTCACTCTCTGAATCTCAAGGCAGATTCAACTCCCGTAGGTAAGCGAACACACAGCAGAGCAGTCTGAAGGATACGTTCGTTTTGGGTTTTAGACGGAGATTTCCATCTATTTCTGAAATGCTTGGATTTGGCTGGAAAAATGCGTTTTTTGATTCTTCACAGAAAGGGTTTACAAACTCCTGCAAACACATGAGTTTAACTCTGTAAGTTTAACGCACACATGGAAGGCCGTTCTGTTAGGTTGCTCCGTTTTGGTTTTAGAAGCAGATATTTCTTAATACAGGGTTTGCTCCCATTCACACGGGAATATCAAAACGCAGCTCCGAGAAGAAAGGCGCTTCTCACCCTCTGAAGCTCAAGGCAGATTCAACTTCCTCAGGTAAGGGAGTACACAGAAGAGCAGTCTGAAGGATACGTTGGTTTTGAGTTTTAGACGGAGATTTACAGCTTTTTCTGAAATGCTTGGATTTGGCTGGAAGAATGCGTTTTCTGATTCTTCACAGAAAGGGTTTACAAACTCCTGCAAACACACATCAGTTTAACTCTGTAAGTTGAACGCACACATTGAAGGCCGTTCTGGTAGGTTGCTCCGTTTTGGTTTCAGAAGCAGATATTTATCAATACAGCGTTTACTCCCATTCACTCTGGAATATCAAAACGCAGCTCCTAGAAGAAACGCGCTTCTCACCCTCTGAATCTCAAGGCAGATTCAACTCCCGTAGGTAAGCGAACACACAGCAGAGCAGTCTGAAGGATACGTTCGTTTTGAGTTTTAGACGGAGATTTACTGGTATTTCTGAAATGCTGGGATTTGGCTGGAAAAATGCGTTTTCTGCTTCTTCAGAGAAAGGTTTTGCAAACTCCTGCAAACACACATCAGTTTAACTCTGTAAGTTGAACGCACACATTGAAGGCCGTTCTGTTAAGTTGCTCCGTTCTGGTTTTTGAAGCAGATATTTCTCAATACAGCGTTTACTCCCATTCACTCGGGAATATCAAAACGCAGCTCCTAGAAGAAACGCGCTTCTCACACTCTGAATGTCAAGGCAGATTCAACTCCCGCAGGTAAGCGAACACACAGCACAACAGTCTGAAGGATATGTTCGTTTGGAGTTTTAGACGGAGATTTACAGCTTTTTCTGAAATGCTTGGATTCGGCTAAAAAAACCCGTTTACTGCTTCTTCACAGAAAGGGTTTACAAACTCCTGCAAACACACATGAGTTTAACTCTGTAAGTTGAACGCACATATTGAAGGCCGTTCTGTTAAGTTGCTAGGTTTTTTGTATAGAAGCAGATATTTCTCAATACAGCGTTTTCTTTCATTCACTCTGGAATATCAAAACGCAGCTCCTAGAGGAAACGCACTTCTCACCCTCTGAATCTCAATGCAGATTCAACTGCCGTAGGTTAGCGAACACACAGCAGAGCAGTCTGAAGGATACGTTCGTTTTGAGTTTTAGACGGAGATTTACAGCTATTTCTGAAATGCTTGGATTTGGCTGGAAAAATGCGATTTCTGCTGCTTCACAGAAAGGGTTTACAAACTCCTGCACACACACATCACTTTAACTCTGTAAGTTGAACGCACACATTGAAGGTCGTTCTGTTAGGTCGTTCCGTTTTCGTTTTAGAAGCAGATATTTCTCAATACAGCGTTTACTCCCATTTACTCGGGATTATCAAAACGCAGCTCGTAGTAGAAACGCGCTTCTCACTCTCTGAATCTCAAGGCAGATTCAACTCCCGTAGGTAAGCGAACACACAGCAGAGCAGTCTGAAGGATACGTTCTTTTTGAGTTTTAGACGGAGATTTACACCTTTTTCTGAAATGCTTGGATTCGGCTGGAAAAATGCGTTTTCTGCTTCTTCACAGAAAGGGTTTACCAACTCCTGCAAACACACATCAGTTTAACACTGTAAGTTGAACGAACAGATTTAAGGCCGTTCTGTTAGGTTGCTCCGTTTTGGTTTTAGAAGCAGATATTTCTCAATACACCGTTTATTCCCATTCACTCGGGAATATCAAAACGCAGCTCCTAGAAAAAACGCGCTTCTCACTCTCTGAATCTCAAGGCAGATTCAACTCCCGTAGGTAAGCGAACACACAGCAGAGCAGTCTGAAGGATACGTTCGTTTTGAGTTTTAAACGGAGATTTACAGCTATTTCTGAAATGCTTGGATTTGGGGTGACAAATGCGTTTTCTGCTTCTTCACAGAAAAAGCTTACAAACTCCTGCAAACACACATCAGTTTAACTCTGTATGTTGAACGCACACATTGAAGGCCGTTCTGTTAGGTCGCTCCGTTTTGGTTTTAGAAGCAGATATTTCTCAATACAGCGTTTACTCCCATTCACTCAGGATTATCAAAACGCAGCTCCTAGAAGAAACGCGCTTCTCACCCTCTGAATCTCAAGGCAGATTCAACTCCCGTAGGCAAGCGAACACACAGCAGAGCAGTCTGAAGGATACGTTCTTTTTGAGTTTTAGACGGAGATTTACAGCTATTTCTGAAATGCTTGGATTTGGCTGGAAAAATGCGTTTTCTGCTGTTTCACAGAAAGGGTTTACAAACTCCTGCAAACACACGTCAGTTTAAATCTGTAAATTGAACGCAGACATTGAAGGCCGTTCTGTTAGGTTGCTCCGTTTTGGTTTTAGAAGCAGATATTTCTCAATACAGCGTTTACTCCCATTCACTCTGGAATATCAAAACGCAGCTCCTAGAAGAAACGCGCTTCTCACCCTCTGAATCTCAAGGCAGATTCAACTCCCGTAGGTAAGCGAACACACAGCAGAGATGTCTGAATGATACGTTCGTTTTGAGTTTTACACGGAGATTTACAGCTTTTTCTGAAATGCTTGGATTTGGCTGGAAAAATTCGTTTCCTGCTTCTTCACAGAAAGGGTTTGCAAACTCCTTCAAACACACATCAGTTTAACTCTGTAAGTTGAACGCACACATTGAAGGCCGTTCTGTTAAGTTGCTCCGTTTTGGTTTTAGAATCAGATATTTCTCAATACAGCGTTTACTCCCATTCACTCTGGAATATCAAAACGCAGCTCCTAGAAGAAACGCACTTCTCACACTCTGAATGTCAAAGCAGATTCAACTCCCGCAGTTAAGCGAACACACAGCACAACAGTCTGAAGGATATGTTCGTTTTGAGTTTTAAACGGAGATTTACAGCTATTTCTGAAATGCTTGGATTTGGGGTGAAAAATGCGTTTTCTGCTTCTTCACAGAAATAGCTTACAAACTCCTGCAAACACACATCTGTTTAACTCTGTAAGTTGAACGCACACATTGAAGGCCGTTCTGTTATGTCGGTCCGTTTTGGTTTTAGAAGCAGATATTTCTCAATACACCATTTACTCCCATTCACTCGGGAATATCAAAACGCAGCTCCTAGAAGAACCCCGCTTCTCACCCTTTGAATCTCAATGCAGATTCAACTCCCGTAGGTAAGCGAACACACAGCAGAGCAGTCTGAAGGATACGTTCGTTTTGAGTTTTAGACGGAGATTTACTGCTATTTTTGAAATGCTTGGATTTGGCTGGTAAAATGCGTTTTCTGCTTCTTCACAGAAAGGGTTTACAAACTCCTGCAAACACACATGAGTTTAACTCTGTAAGTTTAACGCACGCATGGAAGGCCGTTCTGTTAGGTGCTCCGTTTTGGTTTTAGAAGCAGATATTTCTTAATACAGGGTTTGCTCCCATTCACTCGGGAATATCAAAACGCAGCTCCTAGAAGAAAGGCGCTTCTCACCCTCTGAATCTCAAGGCATATTCAACTCCCGCAGGTAAGGGAGCACACAGAAGAGCAGTCTGAAGGATACGTTGGTTTTGAGTTTTAGACGGAGATTTACAGCTTTTTCTGAAATGCTTGGATTTGGCTGGAAAAATGCGTTTTCTGATTCTTCACAGAAAGGGTTTACAAACTCCTGCAAACACACATCAGTTTAACTCGGTAAGTTGAACGCACACATTGAAGGCCGTTCTGGTAGGTTGCTCCGTTTTGGTTTCAGAAGCAGATATTTATCAATACAGGGTTTACTCCCATTCACTCTGGAATATCAAAACGCAGCTCCTAGAAGAAACGCGCTTCTCACCCTCTGAATCTCAAGGCAGATTCAACTCCCGTAGGTAAGCGAACACACAGCAGAGCAGTCTGAAGGATACGTTCTTTTTGAGTTTTAGACGGAGATTTACAGCTATTTCTGAAATGCTTGGATTTGGCTGGAAAAATGCGTTTTCTGCTTCTTCACAGAAATAGCTTACAAACTCCTGCAAACACACATCTGTTTAACTCTGTAAGTTGAACGCACACATTGAAGGCCGTTCTGTTAGGTCGGTCCGTTTTGGTTTTAGAAGCAGATATTTCTGAATAAACCGTTTACTCCCATTCACTCGGGAATATCAAAACGCAGCTCCTAGAAGAAACCCGCTTCTCACTCTCTGAATCTCAAGGCAGATTCAACTCCCGTAGGTAAGCGAACACACAGCAGAGCAGTCTGAAAAATACGTTCGTTTTGAGTTTTAGACGGAGATTTACAGCTATTTCAGAAATGCTTGGATTTGGGGTGAAAAATGCGTTTTCTGCTTCTTCACAGAAAAAGCTTACAAACTCCTGCAAACACACATCAGTTTAACTCTGTAAGTTGAACGCACACATTGAAGGCCGTTCTGTTAAGTTGCTCCGTTCTTGTTTTTGAAGCAGATATTTCTATATACAGCGTTTACTCCCATTCACTCTGGAATATAAAAACGCAGCTCCTAGAAGAACCGCGCTTCTAACCCTCTGAATCTCAATGCAGATTCAACTCCCGTAGGTAAGCGAACACACAGCAGAGCAGTCTGAAGGATACCTTCGTTTTGAGTTTTAGACGGAGATTTACAGCTATTTCTGAAATGCTTGGATTTGGCTGGAAAAATTCGTTTTCTGCTTCTTCACAGAAAGGGTTTGCAAACTCCTGCAAACACACAGCAGTTTAAATCTGTAAGTTGAACGCCCACATTAAAGGCCGTTCTGTTAAGTTGCTCCGTTCTTGTTTTTGAAGCAGATATTTCTATATACAGCGTTTACTCCCATTCACTCTGGAATATAAAAACGCAGCTCCAAGAAGAAACGCGCTTCTCACCCTCTGAATCTCAAGGCAGATTCAACTCCCGTAGGTAAGCGAACACACAGCAGAGCAGTCTGAAGGATACGATCGTTTTGGGTTTTAGACGGAGACCTACATCTATTTCTGAAATGCTTGGATTTGGCTGGAAAAATGCGTTTTCTGATTCTTCACAGAAAGGGTTTACAAACTCCTGCAAACACACATCAGTTTAACTCTGTACGTTGAACGCATACATTGAAGGCCGTTCTGGTAGGTTGCTCCGTTTTGGTTTCAGAAGCAGATATTTATCAATACAGCGTTTACTCCCATTCACTCTGGAATATCAAAACGCAGGTCCTAGAAAAAAAGCGCTTCTCACCCTCTGAATCTCAAGGCAGATTCATCTCACTTAGGTAAGCGAACACACAGCAGAGCAGTCTGAAGGATACGTTCGTTTTGAGTTTTAGACGGAGATTTACAGCTATTTCTGAAATGCTTGGATTTGGCTGGAAACATGCGTTTTCTGCTTCTTCACAGAAAGGGTTTACAAACTCCTGCAAACACACATCAGTTTACCTCTGTAAGTTGAACGCACACATTGAAGGCCGTCCTGTTAGTTTGCTCCGTTTCGGTTTTAGAAGCAGATATTTCTCAATACAGCGTTTACTCCCATTCACTCGGGATTATCAAAACGCAGCTCCTAGAAGAAATACGCTTCTCACTCTCTGAATCTCAAGGCAGATTCAACTCCCGTAGGTAAGCGAACACACAGCAGAGCAGTCTGAAGGATACGTTCTTTTTGAGTTTTAGACGAAGATTTACAGCTTTTTTGAAATGCTTGGATTCGGCTAAAAAAATGCGTTTTCTGCTTCTTCACAGAAAGGGTTTACCAACTCCTGCAAACACACATCAGTTTAACTCTGTAAGTTGAACGACCAGATTTAAGGCCGTTCTGTTAGTTTGCTCCGTTTTAATTTTAGAAGCACATATTTCTCAATACACCGTTTATTCCCATTCACTCGGGAATATCAAAACGCAGCTCCTAGAAGAAACCCGCTTCTCACTCTCTGAATCTCAAGGCAGATTCAACTCCCGTAGGTAAGCAAACACACAGCAGAGCAGTCTGAAGGATACGTTCGATTTTAGTTTTAAACGGAGATTAACAGCTATTTCTGAAATGCTTGGATTTGGGGTGAAATATGCCTTTTCTGCTTCTTCACAGAAAAAGGTTACAAACTCCTGCAAACACACATCAGTTTAACTCTGTAAGTTGAACGCACACATTGAAGGCCGTTCTGTTAGGTCGCTCCGTTTTGGTTTTAGAAGCAGATATTTCTCAATACAGCGTTTACTCCCATTCACTTTGGAATATCAAAACGCAGCTCCTAGAAGAAACGCGCTTCTCACTCTCTGAATCTGAAGGCAGATTCAACTCCCGTAGGTAAGCGAACACACAGCAGAGCAGTCTGAAGGATACGTTCGTTTTGGGTTTTAGACGGAGATTTCCATCTATTTCTGAAATGCTTGGATTTGGCTGGAAAAATGCGTTTTTTGATTCTTCACAGAAAGGGTTTACAAACTCCTGCAAACACACATCAGTTGAACTCTGTAAGCTGAACGCATACATTGAAGGCCGTTCTGGTAGGTTGCTCGGTTTTGGTTTCAGAAGCAGATATTTATCAATACAGCGATTACTCCCATTCACTCTGGAATATCAAAACGCAGGTCCTAGAATAAACGCGCTTCTCACTCTCTGAATCTCAAGGCAGATTCAACTCCCGTAGATCAGCAAACACACAGCAGAGCAGTCTGAAGGATACGTTCGTTTTGAGTTTTAGACCGAGATTTACTGCTATTTCTGAATTGCTTGCATTTGACTGAAAAAATGCGTTTTCTGCTTCTTCACAGAAAGGGTTTACAAACTCCTGCAAACACACTTCAGTTTAACTCTGTAAGTTGAACGCACACATTGAAGGCCGTTCTGTTAGGTTGCTCCGTTTTGGTTTTAGAAGCAGATATTTCTCAATACAGCGTTTATTCCCACTCACTCAGAAATATCAAAACGCAGCTCCTAGAAGAAACGCGCTTCTCACCCTCTGAATCTCAAGCCAGATTCAACTCCCGTAGGTAAGCGAACACACAGCAGAGCAGTCTGAAGGATACGTTGGTTTTGAGTTCTAGACGGAGATTTACAGCTTTTTCTGAAATGCTTGGATTTGGCTGGAATAATGCGTTTTCTGCTTCTTAACAGAAAGGGTTTACAAACTCCTGCAAACACACATCAGTTTAACTCTGTAAGTTGAACGCACACATTGAAGGCCGTCCTGTTAGTTTACTCCGTTTTGGTTTTAGAAGCAGATATTTCTCAAAACAGCGTTTATTCCCATTCACTCGGAAATATCAAAACGCAGCTCCTAGAAGAAACGCGCTTCTCACTCTCTGAATCTCAAGGCAGATTCAACTCCCGTAGGTAAGCGAACACACAGCAGAGCAGTCTGAAGGATACGTTCGTTTTGAGTTTTAGACGGAGATTAACAGCTATTTCTGAAATGCTTGGATTTGGCTGGAAAAATGCGTTTTCTTCTTCTGCACAGAAAGGGTTTGCAAACTCCAGCAAACACACATCAGTTTAACTCTGTAGGTTGAACGCACACATTGAAGGCCGTTCTGGTAGGTTGCTCCGTTTTGGTTTTAGAAGCAGATATTTCTCAATAAAGCGTTTACTCACATTCACTCGGGATTATCAAAACGCAGCTCCTAGAATAAATGCGCTTCTCACTCTCTGAATCTCAAGGCAAATTCAACTCCCATAGGTAAGCGGACACACAGCAGAGCAGTCTGAAGGATACGTTCATTTTTAGTTTTAGACGGAGATTTACAGCTATTTCTGAAAAGCCTGAATTTGGCTGGAAAAATGCGTTTTCTGCTTCTTCACAGAAAGGGTTTACAAACTCCTGCAAACACACATCAGTTTAACTCTGTAAGTTGAACGAACACATTTAAGGCCGTTCTGTTAGGTTGCTCCGTTTTGGTTTTAGAAGCAGATATTTCTCAATACACCGTTTACTCCCATTCACTCGGAAATATCAAAACGCAGCTCCTAGAAAAAACGCGCTTCTCACCCTCTGAATCTCAAGGCAGATTCAACTCCCGTAGGTAAGCGAACACACAGCAGAGATGTCTGAAGGATACGTTCGTTTTGAATTTTAGACGGAGATTTACAGCTATTTTTGAAATGCTTGGATTTGGCTGGAAAAATGGGTTTTCTGCTTCTTCACAGAAAGGGTTTACAAACTCCTGCAAACACATATCAGTTTAACTCTGTAAGTTGAACGCACACATTGAAGGCCGTTCTGTTAGGTCGCTCCGTTTTGGTTTTAGAAGCAGATATTTCTCAATACAGCGTTTACTCCCATTCACTCGGGACTATCAAAACGCAGCTCCTAGAAAAAACGCGCTTCTCACTCTCTGAATCTCAAGGCAGATTCAACTCCCGTAGGTAAGCGAACACACAGCAGAGCAGTCTGAAGGATACGTTCGTTTTGGGTTTTAGACGGAGATTTCCATCTATTTCTGAAATGCTTGGATTTGGCTGGAAAAATGCGTTTTTTGATTCTTCACAGAAAGGGTTTACAAACTCCTGCAAACACATGAGTTTAACTCTGTAAGTTTAACGCACACATGGAAGGCCGTTCTGTTAGGTTGCTCCGTTTTGGTTTTAGAAGCAGATATTTCTTAATACAGGGTTTGCTCCCATTCACACGGGAATATCAAAACGCAGCTCCGAGAAGAAAGGCGCTTCTCACCCTCTGAAGCTCAAGGCAGATTCAACTTCCTCAGGTAAGGGAGTACACAGAAGAGCAGTCTGAAGGATACGTTGGTTTTGAGTTTTAGACGGAGATTTACAGCTTTTTCTGAAATGCTTGGATTTGGCTGGAAGAATGCGTTTTCTGATTCTTCACAGAAAGGGTTTACAAACTCCTGCAAACACACATCAGTTTAACTCTGTAAGTTGAACGCACACATTGAAGGCCGTTCTGGTAGGTTGCTCCGTTTTGGTTTCAGAAGCAGATATTTATCAATACAGCGTTTACTCCCATTCACTCTGGAATATCAAAACGCAGCTCCTAGAAGAAACGCGCTTCTCACCCTCTGAATCTCAAGGCAGATTCAACTCCCGTAGGTAAGCGAACACACAGCAGAGCAGTCTGAAGGATACGTTCGTTTTGAGTTTTAGACGGAGATTTACTGGTATTTCTGAAATGCTGGGATTTGGCTGGAAAAATGCGTTTTCTGCTTCTTCAGAGAAAGGTTTTGCAAACTCCTGCAAACACACATCAGTTTAACTCTGTAAGTTGAACGCACACATTGAAGGCCGTTCTGTTAAGTTGCTCCGTTCTGGTTTTTGAAGCAGATATTTCTCAATACAGCGTTTACTCCCATTCACTCGGGAATATCAAAACGCAGCTCCTAGAAGAAACGCGCTTCTCACACTCTGAATGTCAAGGCAGATTCAACTCCCGCAGGTAAGCGAACACACAGCACAACAGTCTGAAGGATATGTTCGTTTGGAGTTTTAGACGGAGATTTACAGCTTTTTCTGAAATGCTTGGATTCGGCTAAAAAAACCCGTTTACTGCTTCTTCACAGAAAGGGTTTACAAACTCCTGCAAACACACATGAGTTTAACTCTGTAAGTTGAACGCACATATTGAAGGCCGTTCTGTTAAGTTGCTAGGTTTTTTGTATAGAAGCAGATATTTCTCAATACAGCGTTTTCTTTCATTCACTCTGGAATATCAAAACGCAGCTCCTAGAGGAAACGCACTTCTCACCCTCTGAATCTCAATGCAGATTCAACTGCCGTAGGTTAGCGAACACACAGCAGAGCAGTCTGAAGGATACGTTCGTTTTGAGTTTTAGACGGAGATTTACAGCTATTTCTGAAATGCTTGGATTTGGCTGGAAAAATGCGATTTCTGCTGCTTCACAGAAAGGGTTTACAAACTCCTGCACACACACATCACTTTAACTCTGTAAGTTGAACGCACACATTGAAGGTCGTTCTGTTAGGTCGTTCCGTTTTCGTTTTAGAAGCAGATATTTCTCAATACAGCGTTTACTCCCATTTACTCGGGATTATCAAAACGCAGCTCGTAGTAGAAACGCGCTTCTCACTCTCTGAATCTCAAGGCAGATTCAACTCCCGTAGGTAAGCGAACACACAGCAGAGCAGTCTGAAGGATACGTTCTTTTTGAGTTTTAGACGGAGATTTACACCTTTTTCTGAAATGCTTGGATTCGGCTGGAAAAATGCGTTTTCTGCTTCTTCACAGAAAGGGTTTACCAACTCCTGCAAACACACATCAGTTTAACACTGTAAGTTGAACGAACAGATTTAAGGCCGTTCTGTTAGGTTGCTCCGTTTTGGTTTTAGAAGCAGATATTTCTCAATACACCGTTTATTCCCATTCACTCGGGAATATCAAAACGCAGCTCCTAGAAAAAACGCGCTTCTCACTCTCTGAATCTCAAGGCAGATTCAACTCCCGTAGGTAAGCGAACACACAGCAGAGCAGTCTGAAGGATACGTTCGTTTTGAGTTTTAAACGGAGATTTACAGCTATTTCTGAAATGCTTGGATTTGGGGTGACAAATGCGTTTTCTGCTTCTTCACAGAAAAAGCTTACAAACTCCTGCAAACACACATCAGTTTAACTCTGTATGTTGAACGCACACATTGAAGGCCGTTCTGTTAGGTCGCTCCGTTTTGGTTTTAGAAGCAGATATTTCTCAATACAGCGTTTACTCCCATTCACTCAGGATTATCAAAACGCAGCTCCTAGAAGAAACGCGCTTCTCACCCTCTGAATCTCAAGGCAGATTCAACTCCCGTAGGCAAGCGAACACACAGCAGAGCAGTCTGAAGGATACGTTCTTTTTGAGTTTTAGACGGAGATTTACAGCTATTTCTGAAATGCTTGGATTTGGCTGGAAAAATGCGTTTTCTGCTGTTTCACAGAAAGGGTTTACAAACTCCTGCAAACACACGTCAGTTTAAATCTGTAAATTGAACGCAGACATTGAAGGCCGTTCTGTTAGGTTGCTCCGTTTTGGTTTTAGAAGCAGATATTTCTCAATACAGCGTTTACTCCCATTCACTCTGGAATATCAAAACGCAGCTCCTAGAAGAAACGCGCTTCTCACCCTCTGAATCTCAAGGCAGATTCAACTCCCGTAGGTAAGCGAACACACAGCAGAGATGTCTGAATGATACGTTCGTTTTGAGTTTTACACGGAGATTTACAGCTTTTTCTGAAATGCTTGGATTTGGCTGGAAAAATTCGTTTCCTGCTTCTTCACAGAAAGGGTTTGCAAACTCCTTCAAACACACATCAGTTTAACTCTGTAAGTTGAACGCACACATTGAAGGCCGTTCTGTTAAGTTGCTCCGTTTTGGTTTTAGAATCAGATATTTCTCAATACAGCGTTTACTCCCATTCACTCTGGAATATCAAAACGCAGCTCCTAGAAGAAACGCACTTCTCACACTCTGAATGTCAAAGCAGATTCAACTCCCGCAGTTAAGCGAACACACAGCACAACAGTCTGAAGGATATGTTCGTTTTGAGTTTTAAACGGAGATTTACAGCTATTTCTGAAATGCTTGGATTTGGGGTGAAAAATGCGTTTTCTGCTTCTTCACAGAAATAGCTTACAAACTCCTGCAAACACACATCTGTTTAACTCTGTAAGTTGAACGCACACATTGAAGGCCGTTCTGTTATGTCGGTCCGTTTTGGTTTTAGAAGCAGATATTTCTCAATACACCATTTACTCCCATTCACTCGGGAATATCAAAACGCAGCTCCTAGAAGAACCCCGCTTCTCACCCTTTGAATCTCAATGCAGATTCAACTCCCGTAGGTAAGCGAACACACAGCAGAGCAGTCTGAAGGATACGTTCGTTTTGAGTTTTAGACGGAGATTTACTGCTATTTTTGAAATGCTTGGATTTGGCTGGTAAAATGCGTTTTCTGCTTCTTCACAGAAAGGGTTTACAAACTCCTGCAAACACACATGAGTTTAACTCTGTAAGTTTAACGCACGCATGGAAGGCCGTTCTGTTAGGTGCTCCGTTTTGGTTTTAGAAGCAGATATTTCTTAATACAGGGTTTGCTCCCATTCACTCGGGAATATCAAAACGCAGCTCCTAGAAGAAAGGCGCTTCTCACCCTCTGAATCTCAAGGCAGATTCAACTCCCGCAGGTAAGGGAGCACACAGAAGAGCAGTCTGAAGGATACGTTGGTTTTGAGTTTTAGACGGAGATTTACAGCTTTTTCTGAAATGCTTGGATTTGGCTGGAAAAATGCGTTTTCTGATTCTTCACAGAAAGGGTTTACAAACTCCTGCAAACACACATCAGTTTAACTCGGTAAGTTGAACGCACACATTGAAGGCCGTTCTGGTAGGTTGCTCCGTTTTGGTTTCAGAAGCAGATATTTATCAATACAGGGTTTACTCCCATTCACTCTGGAATATCAAAACGCAGCTCCTAGAAGAAACGCGCTTCTCACCCTCTGAATCTCAAGGCAGATTCAACTCCCGTAGGTAAGCGAACACACAGCAGAGCAGTCTGAAAGATACGTTCGTTTTGAGTTTTAGACGGAGATTTACTGGTATTTCTGAAATGCTTGGATTTGGCTGGAAAAATGCGTTTTCTGCTTCTTCACAGAAAGGGTTTACAAACTCCTGCAAACACACATCAGTTTAACTCTGTAAGTTGAACGAACACATTTATGGCCGTTCTGTTAGGTTGCTCCGTTTTGGTTTTAGAAGCAGATATTTCTCAATAGCCAGTTTACTCCCATTCACTCGGGAATATCAAAACGCAGCTCCTAGAAGAAACGCGCTTCTCACTCTCTGAATCTCAAGGCAGATTCAACTCCCGTAGGTAAGCGAACACACAGCAGAGCAGTCTCAAAAATACGTTCGTTTTGAGTTTTAAACGGAGATTTACAGCTATTTCAGAAATGCTTGGATTTGGGGTGAAAAATGCGTTTTCTGCTTCTTCACAGAAAAAGCTTACAAACTCCTGCAAACACACATCAGTTTAACTCTGTAAGTTGAACGCACACATTGAAGGCCGTTCTGTTAGGTCGCTTTGTTTTGGTTTTAGAAGCAGATATTTCTCAATACAGCGTTTACTCCCATTCACTCGGGAATATCAAAACGCAGCTCCTAGAAGAACCGCGCTTCTAACCCTCTGAATCTCAATGCAGATTCAACTCCCGTAGGTAAGCGAACACACAGCAGAGCAGTCTGAAGGATACCTTCGTTTTGAGTTTTAGACGGAGATTTACAGCTATTTCTGAAATGCTTGGATTTGGATGGAAAAATGCGTTTTCTGCTTCTTCACAGAAAGGGTTTGCAAACTCCTGCAAACACACAGCAGTTTAAATCTGTAAGTTGAACGCCCACATTGAAGGCCGTTCTGTTAAGTTGCTCCGTTCTGGTTTTTGAAGCAGATATTTCTATATACAGCGTTCACTCCCATTCACTCTGGAATATAAAAACGCAGCTCCAAGAAGAAACGCGCTTCTCACCCTCTGAATCTCAATGCAGATTTAACTCCCATAGGTAAGCGAACACACAGCAGAGCGGTCTGAAGGATAAGTTCGTTTTGAGTTTTAGACGGAGATTTACAGCTATTTCTGAAATGCTTGGATTTGGCTGGAAACATTCCTTTTCTGCTTCTTCACAGAAAGGGTTTGCAAACTCCTGCAAACTCACATCAGTTTAACTCTGTAAGTTGAACGGACACATTGAAGGCCGTTCTGTTAAGTTGCTCCGTTCTGGCTTTAGAAGCAGATATTTCTCAATACAGCGTTTACCTCCATTCACTCGGGAATATCAAAACGCAGCTCCTAGAAGTAAGGCGCTTCTCACCCTCTGAATCTCAAGGCAGATTCAACACCCTCAGGTAAAAGAACACACAGCAGAGCAGTCTGAAGGATACGTTCGTTTTGAGTTTTAGACGGAGATTTACAGCTATTTCTGAAATGCTTGGATTTGGCTGGAAAAATGCGTTTTCTGCTTCTGCACAGAAAGGGTTTGCAAACTCCTGCAAACACACATCAGTTTCACTTTGTAAGTTAAACGCATACATTGAAGGCCGTTCTGTTAGGTTGTTCCGTTTTGGTTTTAGAAGCAGATATTTCTCAATACAGCGTTTGCTCCCATTCACTCGGGAATATCAAGACGCAGCTCCTAGAAGAAAGGCGCTTCTCACCCTCTGAATCTCAAGGCAGATTCAACTCCCGCAGGTTAGCGAACACACAGCAGAGTAGTCTGAAGGATACGGTCGTTTTGAGTTTTAGACGGAGATTTACAGCTTTTTCTGAAAAGCTTGGATTTGGCTGGAAAAATGCGTTTTCTGCTTCTTCACAGAAAAGGTTTACAAACTCCTGCAAACACACATCAGTTTAACTCTGTAAGTTGAACGCATACATTGAAGGCCGTTCTGGTAGGTTGCTCCGTTTTGGTTTTAGAAGCAGATATTTATCAATACAGGGTTTACTCCCATTCACTCTGGAATATCAAAACGCAGCTCCTAGAAGAAACGCGCTTCTCACTCTCTGAATCGCAAGGCAGATTCTACTCCCGTAGGTAAGGGAACACACAGCAGAGCAGTCTGAAGGATACGTTCGTTTTGAGTTTTAAACGGAGATTTACAGCTATTTCTGAAATGCTTGGATTAGGCTGGAAAAATGCTTTTTCTGCTTCGTCACAGAAAAAGCTTACAAACTCCTGCAAACACACATCAGTTTAACTCTGTAAGTTGAACGCACACATTGAAGGCCGTTCTGTTAGGTCGCTCCGTTTTGGTTTTAAAAGCAGATATTTCTCAATACAGCGTTTACTCCCATTCACTCGAAAATATCAAAACGCAGCTCCTAGAAGAACCGCGCTTATCACCCTCTGAATCTCAATGCAGATTCAACTTCCATAGGTAAGCGAACACACAGCAGAGCAGTCTGAAGGACACGTTCGTTTTGAGTTTTAGACTTAGATTTACAGCTATTTCTGAAATGCTTGGATTTGGCTGAAAAAATGCGTTTTCTGCTTCTTCACAGGAAGGGTTTACAAACTCCTGCAAACACACATCAGTTTAACTCTGTAAGTTGAACGCACACTTTTAAGGCCGTTTTGTTAGGTTGCTCCGTTTTGGTTTAAGAAGCAGATATTTCTCAATACACCGTTTACTCCCATTCACTCGGGAATATCAAAACGCAGCTCCTAGAGGAAACGTGCTTCTCACTCTCTGAATCGCAAGGCAGATTCAACTCCCGTAGGTAAGCGAACACACAGCAGAGCAGTCTGAAGGATACGTTCGTTTTGAGTTTTAAACGGAGATTTACAGCTATTTCTGAAATGCTTGGATTTAAGGTGAAAAATGCGTTTTCTGCTTCTTCACAGAAAAAGCTTACAAACTCCTGCAAACACATATCAGTTTAACTCTGTAAGTTGAACGCACACATTGAAGGCCGATCTGTTAGGTCACTCCGTTTTGGTTTTAGAAGCAGATATTTCTCAATACAGCGTTTACTCCCATTCACTCGGGAATATCAAAACGCAGCTCATAGAAGAACCGCGCTTCTCACCCTCTGAATCTCAATGCAGATTCAACTCCCGTAGGTAAGCGAACACACAGCAGAGCAGTCTGAAGGATACGTTCGTTTTGAGTTTTAGACCGAGATTTACAGCTATTTCTGAAATGCTTTGATTTGCCTGGAAAAATTCGTTTTCTGCTTCTTCACAGAAAGGGTTTACAAACTCCTGCCAACACACATCAGTTTACCTCTGTAAGATGAACGCACACATTGAAGGGCGTTCTGTTAGGTTGCTCCGTTTTTGTTTTAGAAGCAGATATTTCTCAATACAGCGTTTATTCCCATTCACTCGGAAATATCAAAACGCAGCTCCTAGAAGAAACGCGCTTCTCACCCTCTGAATCTCAAGGCAGATTAAACTCCCGTAGGTAAGCGAACACACAGCAGAGCAGTCTGAAGTATACGTTCGTTTTGAGTTTTAGACGGAGATTAACAGCTATTTCTGAAATGCTTGGATTTGGCTGGAAAAATGCGTTTTCTGCTTCTGCACAGAAAGGGTTTGCAAACTCCTGCAAACACACATCAGTTTAACTCTGTAGGTTGAACGCACACATTGAAGGCCGTTCTGGTAGGTTGCTCCGTTTTGGTTTTAGAAGCAGATATTTCTCAATAGAGCGTTTATTCACATTCACTCGGGATTATCAAAACGCAGCTCCTAGAAGAAACGCGCTTCTCACTCTCTGAATCTCAAGGCAGATTCAACTCCCATAGGTAAGCGAACACACAGCAGAGCAGTATGAAGGATACGTTCATTTGTAGTTTTAGACGGAGATTTACAGCTATTTCTGAAATGCCTGGATTTGGCTGGAAAAATGCGTTTTCTGCTTCTTCACAGAAAGGGTTTACAAACTCCTGGAAACACAAATCAGTTTAACTCTGTAAGTTGAACGAACACATTTAAGGCCGTTCTGTTAGGTTGCTCCGTTTTGGTTTTAGAAGCAGATATTTCTCAATACACCGTTTACTCCCATTCACTCGGGAATATCAAAACGCAGCTCCTAGAAGAACCGCGCTTCTCACCCTCTGAATCTCAATGCAGATTCAACTCCCGTAGGTAAGCGAACACACAGCAGAGCAGTCTGAAGGATACGTTCGTTTTGAGTTTTCGACGGAGATTTACAGCTATTTCTGAAATGCTTGGATTTGGCTGGAAAAATTCGTTTTCTGCTTCTTCACAGAAAGGGTTTGCAAACTCCTGCAAACACACAGCAGTTTAAATCTGTAAGTTGAACGCACACATTGAAGGCCGTTCTGTTAAGTTGCTCCGTTCTGGTTTTTGAAGCAGATATTTCTCAATACAGCGTTTACTCCCATTCACTGGGGAATTTCAAAACGCAGCTTTTAGAAGAAACGCGCTTCTCACCCTCTGAATCTCAAGGCAGATTCAACTCCCGTAGGTAAGCGAACACACAGCAGAGCAGTCTGAAGGATACGTTCGTTTTGGGTTTTAGACGGAGATTTACAGCTATTTCTGAAATGCTTGGATTTGCCTGGAAAAATGCGTTTTCTACTTCTTCACAAAAAAAGTTTACAAACTCCTGCAAACACACATCTGTTTAACTCTGTAAGTTGAACGCACACATTGAAGGCCGTTCTGTTAGGTTGCTCCGTTTTGGTTTCAGAAGCAGATATTTCTCAATACACGGTTTACTCCCATTCACTCGGGAATATCAAAACGCAGCTCCTAGAAGAAACGTGCTTCTCATTCTCTGAATCTCAAGGCAGATTAAACTCCCGTAGGTAAGTGAACACACAGCAGAGCAGTCTGAAGGATACGTTCGTTTTGAGTTTTAAACGGAGATTTACAGCTATTTCTGAAATGCTTGGATTTGGGGTGAAAAATGCGTTTTCTGCATCTTCACAGAAAAAGCTTACAAACTCCTGCAAACACACATCAGTTTACCTCTGTAAGTTGAACGCACACATTGAAGGCCGTTCTGTTAGGTTGCTCCGTTTTGGTGTTAGAAGCAGATATTTCTCAATACAGCGTTTACTCCCATTCACTCGGGAATATCAAAACGCAGCTCCTAGAAGAACCGCGCTTCTCACCCTCTGAATCTCAATGCAGATTCAACTCCCGTAGGTAAGCGAACACACAGCAGAGCAGTCTGAAGGATACGTTCGTTTTGAGTTTTAGACGGAGATTTACTGCTATTTCTGAAATGCTTGGATTTGGCTGGAAAAATGCGTTTTCTGCTTCTTCACAGAAATGGTTTACAAACTCTTGCACACACACATCAGTTTAACTCTGTAAGTTGAACGCACACATTGAAGGTTGTTCTGTTAGGTTGCTCCATTTTGGTTTTAGAAGCAGATATTTCTCAATACAGCGTTTACTCCCATTCACTCGGGAATATCAAAACGCAGCTCCTAGAAGAACCGCGCTTCTCACCCTCTGAATCTCAAGGCAGATTCAACTCCCGCAGGTAAGGGAACACACAGCAGAGCAGTCTGAAGAATACGTTGGTTTTGAGTTTTAGACGGAGATTTACTGCTATTTCTGAAATGCTTGGATTTCGCTGGAAAAATGCGTTTTCTGCTTCTTCACAGAAAGGGTTTACAAACTCCTGCAAACACACATCAGTTTAACTCTGTAAGTTCAACGCACACATTGAAGGCCGTCCTGTTAGTTTGCTCCGTTTTGGTTTTAGAAGCAGATAATTCTCAATACAGCGTTTGCTCCCATTCACTCTGGAATATCAAAACGCAGCTCCTAGAAGAAATGCGCTTCTCACCCTCTGAATCTCAAGCCAGATTAAACTCCCGTAGGTGAGCGAACACACAGCAGAGCAGTCTGAACGATACGTTGGTTTTGAGTTTTAGACGGAGATTTACAGCTATTTCTGAAATGCTTGGATTTGGCTGGAAAAATGCGTTTTCTGCTTCTTCACAGAAAGGGTTTACAAACTCCTGCAAACACACATCAGTTTAACTCTGTAAGTTGAACGCAAACATTGAAGGCCGTCCTGTTAGTTTGCTCCCTTTTGGTTTTAGAAACAGATATTTCTCAATACAGCGTTTATTCCCACTCACTCGGAAATATCAAAACGCAGCTCCTAGACGAAACGCGATTCTCACCCTCTGAATCTCAAGGCAGATTCAACTCCCGTAGGTAAGCGAACACACAGCAGAGCAGTCTGAAGGATACGTTCGTTTTGAGTTGTAGACGGAGATTAACAGCTATTTCTGAAATTCTTGGATTTGGCTGGAAAAATGCGTTTTCTGCTTCTGCACAGAAAGGGTTTAAAAACTCCTGCAAACACTTCAGTTTAACTCTGTAAGTTCAACGTACACATTGAAGGCCGTTCTGTTACGTTGCTCCGTTTTGGTTTTAGAAGCAGATATTTCTCAATAAAGCGTTTACTCACATTCACTCGGGATTATCAAAACGCAGCTCCTAGAAGAAACGCGCTTCTCACTCTCTGAATCTCAAGGCAGATTCAACTCCCATAGGTAAGCGAACACACAGCAGAGCAATATGAAGGATACGTTCATTTCTAGTTTTAGACGGAGATTTACAGCTATTCCTGAAATGCCTGGATTTGGCTGGAAAAATGCGTTTTCTGCTTCTGCACAGAAAGGGTTTGCAAACTCCTGCAAACACACCTCAGTTTATCTCTGTAAGTTGAACGCACACATTGAAGGCCGTTCTGTTAGGTGGCTCCGTTTTGGTTTTAGAAACAGATATTTCTCAATACACCGTTTACTCCCATTCACTCGGGAATATCAAAACGCAGCTCCTAGAAAATAACGCGCTTCTCACCCTCTGAATCTCAAGGCAGATTCAACTCCCGTAGGTAAGCGAACACACAGCAGAGCAGTCTGAAGAATACGTTCTTTTTGAGTTTTAGACGGAGATTTACAGCTATTTCTGAAATGCTTGGATTTGGCTGGAAAAATGCGTTTTCTGCTGTTTCACAGAAAGGGTTTACAAACTCCTGCAAACACACGTCAGTTTAAATCTGTAAATTGAACGCAGACATTGAAGGCCGTTCTGTTAGGTTGCTCCGTTTTGGTTTTAGAAGCAGATATTTCTCAATACAGCGTTTACTCCCATTCACTCTGGAATATCAAAACGCAGCTCCTAGAAGAAACGCGCTTCTCACCCTCTGAATCTCAAGGCAGATTCAACTCCCGTAGGTAAGCGAACACACAGCAGAGATGTCTGAATGATACGTTCGTTTTGAGTTTTACACGGAGATTTACAGCTTTTTCTGAAATGCTTGGATTTGGCTGGAAAAATTCGTTTCCTGCTTCTTCACAGAAAGGGTTTGCAAACTCCTTCAAACACACATCAGTTTAACTCTGTAAGTTGAACGCACACATTGAAGGCCGTTCTGTTAAGTTGCTCCGTTTTGGTTTTAGAATCAGATATTTCTCAATACAGCGTTTACTCCCATTCACTCTGGAATATCAAAACGCAGCTCCTAGAAGAAACGCACTTCTCACACTCTGAATGTCAAAGCAGATTCAACTCCCGCAGTTAAGCGAACACACAGCACAACAGTCTGAAGGATATGTTCGTTTTGAGTTTTAAACGGAGATTTACAGCTATTTCTGAAATGCTTGGATTTGGGGTGAAAAATGCGTTTTCTGCTTCTTCACAGAAATAGCTTACAAACTCCTGCAAACACACATCTGTTTAACTCTGTAAGTTGAACGCACACATTGAAGGCCGTTCTGTTATGTCGGTCCGTTTTGGTTTTAGAAGCAGATATTTCTCAATACACCATTTACTCCCATTCACTCGGGAATATCAAAACGCAGCTCCTAGAAGAACCCCGCTTCTCACCCTTTGAATCTCAATGCAGATTCAACTCCCGTAGGTAAGCGAACACACAGCAGAGCAGTCTGAAGGATACGTTCGTTTTGAGTTTTAGACGGAGATTTACTGCTATTTTTGAAATGCTTGGATTTGGCTGGTAAAATGCGTTTTCTGCTTCTTCACAGAAAGGGTTTACAAACTCCTGCAAACACACATGAGTTTAACTCTGTAAGTTTAACGCACGCATGGAAGGCCGTTCTGTTAGGTGCTCCGTTTTGGTTTTAGAAGCAGATATTTCTTAATACAGGGTTTGCTCCCATTCACTCGGGAATATCAAAACGCAGCTCCTAGAAGAAAGGCGCTTCTCACCCTCTGAATCTCAAGGCAGATTCAACTCCCGCAGGTAAGGGAGCACACAGAAGAGCAGTCTGAAGGATACGTTGGTTTTGAGTTTTAGACGGAGATTTACAGCTTTTTCTGAAATGCTTGGATTTGGCTGGAAAAATGCGTTTTCTGATTCTTCACAGAAAGGGTTTACAAACTCCTGCAAACACACATCAGTTTAACTCGGTAAGTTGAACGCACACATTGAAGGCCGTTCTGGTAGGTTGCTCCGTTTTGGTTTCAGAAGCAGATATTTATCAATACAGGGTTTACTCCCATTCACTCTGGAATATCAAAACGCAGCTCCTAGAAGAAACGCGCTTCTCACCCTCTGAATCTCAAGGCAGATTCAACTCCCGTAGGTAAGCGAACACACAGCAGAGCAGTCTGAAAGATACGTTCGTTTTGAGTTTTAGACGGAGATTTACTGGTATTTCTGAAATGCTTGGATTTGGCTGGAAAAATGCGTTTTCTGCTTCTTCACAGAAAGGGTTTACAAACTCCTGCAAACACACATCAGTTTAACTCTGTAAGTTGAACGAACACATTTATGGCCGTTCTGTTAGGTTGCTCCGTTTTGGTTTTAGAAGCAGATATTTCTCAATAGCCAGTTTACTCCCATTCACTCGGGAATATCAAAACGCAGCTCCTAGAAGAAACGCGCTTCTCACTCTCTGAATCTCAAGGCAGATTCAACTCCCGTAGGTAAGCGAACACACAGCAGAGCAGTCTCAAAAATACGTTCGTTTTGAGTTTTAAACGGAGATTTACAGCTATTTCAGAAATGCTTGGATTTGGGGTGAAAAATGCGTTTTCTGCTTCTTCACAGAAAAAGCTTACAAACTCCTGCAAACACACATCAGTTTAACTCTGTAAGTTGAACGCACACATTGAAGGCCGTTCTGTTAGGTCGCTTTGTTTTGGTTTTAGAAGCAGATATTTCTCAATACAGCGTTTACTCCCATTCACTCGGGAATATCAAAACGCAGCTCCTAGAAGAACCGCGCTTCTAACCCTCTGAATCTCAATGCAGATTCAACTCCCGTAGGTAAGCGAACACACAGCAGAGCAGTCTGAAGGATACCTTCGTTTTGAGTTTTAGACGGAGATTTACAGCTATTTCTGAAATGCTTGGATTTGGATGGAAAAATGCGTTTTCTGCTTCTTCACAGAAAGGGTTTGCAAACTCCTGCAAACACACAGCAGTTTAAATCTGTAAGTTGAACGCCCACATTGAAGGCCGTTCTGTTAAGTTGCTCCGTTCTGGTTTTTGAAGCAGATATTTCTATATACAGCGTTCACTCCCATTCACTCTGGAATATAAAAACGCAGCTCCAAGAAGAAACGCGCTTCTCACCCTCTGAATCTCAATGCAGATTTAACTCCCATAGGTAAGCGAACACACAGCAGAGCGGTCTGAAGGATAAGTTCGTTTTGAGTTTTAGACGGAGATTTACAGCTATTTCTGAAATGCTTGGATTTGGCTGGAAACATTCCTTTTCTGCTTCTTCACAGAAAGGGTTTGCAAACTCCTGCAAACTCACATCAGTTTAACTCTGTAAGTTGAACGGACACATTGAAGGCCGTTCTGTTAAGTTGCTCCGTTCTGGCTTTAGAAGCAGATATTTCTCAATACAGCGTTTACCTCCATTCACTCGGGAATATCAAAACGCAGCTCCTAGAAGTAAGGCGCTTCTCACCCTCTGAATCTCAAGGCAGATTCAACACCCTCAGGTAAAAGAACACACAGCAGAGCAGTCTGAAGGATACGTTCGTTTTGAGTTTTAGACGGAGATTTACAGCTATTTCTGAAATGCTTGGATTTGGCTGGAAAAATGCGTTTTCTGCTTCTGCACAGAAAGGGTTTGCAAACTCCTGCAAACACACATCAGTTTCACTTTGTAAGTTAAACGCATACATTGAAGGCCGTTCTGTTAGGTTGTTCCGTTTTGGTTTTAGAAGCAGATATTTCTCAATACAGCGTTTGCTCCCATTCACTCGGGAATATCAAGACGCAGCTCCTAGAAGAAAGGCGCTTCTCACCCTCTGAATCTCAAGGCAGATTCAACTCCCGCAGGTTAGCGAACACACAGCAGAGTAGTCTGAAGGATACGGTCGTTTTGAGTTTTAGACGGAGATTTACAGCTTTTTCTGAAAAGCTTGGATTTGGCTGGAAAAATGCGTTTTCTGCTTCTTCACAGAAAAGGTTTACAAACTCCTGCAAACACACATCAGTTTAACTCTGTAAGTTGAACGCATACATTGAAGGCCGTTCTGGTAGGTTGCTCCGTTTTGGTTTTAGAAGCAGATATTTATCAATACAGGGTTTACTCCCATTCACTCTGGAATATCAAAACGCAGCTCCTAGAAGAAACGCGCTTCTCACTCTCTGAATCGCAAGGCAGATTCTACTCCCGTAGGTAAGGGAACACACAGCAGAGCAGTCTGAAGGATACGTTCGTTTTGAGTTTTAAACGGAGATTTACAGCTATTTCTGAAATGCTTGGATTAGGCTGGAAAAATGCTTTTTCTGCTTCGTCACAGAAAAAGCTTACAAACTCCTGCAAACACACATCAGTTTAACTCTGTAAGTTGAACGCACACATTGAAGGCCGTTCTGTTAGGTCGCTCCGTTTTGGTTTTAAAAGCAGATATTTCTCAATACAGCGTTTACTCCCATTCACTCGAAAATATCAAAACGCAGCTCCTAGAAGAACCGCGCTTATCACCCTCTGAATCTCAATGCAGATTCAACTTCCATAGGTAAGCGAACACACAGCAGAGCAGTCTGAAGGACACGTTCGTTTTGAGTTTTAGACTTAGATTTACAGCTATTTCTGAAATGCTTGGATTTGGCTGAAAAAATGCGTTTTCTGCTTCTTCACAGGAAGGGTTTACAAACTCCTGCAAACACACATCAGTTTAACTCTGTAAGTTGAACGCACACTTTTAAGGCCGTTTTGTTAGGTTGCTCCGTTTTGGTTTAAGAAGCAGATATTTCTCAATACACCGTTTACTCCCATTCACTCGGGAATATCAAAACGCAGCTCCTAGAGGAAACGTGCTTCTCACTCTCTGAATCGCAAGGCAGATTCAACTCCCGTAGGTAAGCGAACACACAGCAGAGCAGTCTGAAGGATACGTTCGTTTTGAGTTTTAAACGGAGATTTACAGCTATTTCTGAAATGCTTGGATTTAAGGTGAAAAATGCGTTTTCTGCTTCTTCACAGAAAAAGCTTACAAACTCCTGCAAACACATATCAGTTTAACTCTGTAAGTTGAACGCACACATTGAAGGCCGATCTGTTAGGTCACTCCGTTTTGGTTTTAGAAGCAGATATTTCTCAATACAGCGTTTACTCCCATTCACTCGGGAATATCAAAACGCAGCTCATAGAAGAACCGCGCTTCTCACCCTCTGAATCTCAATGCAGATTCAACTCCCGTAGGTAAGCGAACACACAGCAGAGCAGTCTGAAGGATACGTTCGTTTTGAGTTTTAGACCGAGATTTACAGCTATTTCTGAAATGCTTTGATTTGCCTGGAAAAATTCGTTTTCTGCTTCTTCACAGAAAGGGTTTACAAACTCCTGCCAACACACATCAGTTTACCTCTGTAAGATGAACGCACACATTGAAGGGCGTTCTGTTAGGTTGCTCCGTTTTTGTTTTAGAAGCAGATATTTCTCAATACAGCGTTTATTCCCATTCACTCGGAAATATCAAAACGCAGCTCCTAGAAGAAACGCGCTTCTCACCCTCTGAATCTCAAGGCAGATTAAACTCCCGTAGGTAAGCGAACACACAGCAGAGCAGTCTGAAGTATACGTTCGTTTTGAGTTTTAGACGGAGATTAACAGCTATTTCTGAAATGCTTGGATTTGGCTGGAAAAATGCGTTTTCTGCTTCTGCACAGAAAGGGTTTGCAAACTCCTGCAAACACACATCAGTTTAACTCTGTAGGTTGAACGCACACATTGAAGGCCGTTCTGTTAGGTCGCTCCGTTTTGGTTTTAGAAGCAGATATTTCTCAATACAGCGTTTACTCCCATTCACTCGGGACTATCAAAACGCAGCTCCTAGAAGAAACGCGCTTCTCACTCTCTGAATCTCAAGGCAGATTCAACTCCCGTATGTAAGCGAACACACAGCAGAGCAGTCTGAAGGATACGTTCGTTTTGGGTTTTAGACGGAGATTTCCATCTATTTCTGAAATGCTTGGATTTGGCTGGAAAAATGCGTTTTTTGATTCTTCACAGAAAGGGTTTACAAACTCCTGCAAACACACATAAGTTTAACTCTGTAAGTTTAACGCACACATGGAAGGCCGTTCTGTTAGGTTGCTCCGTTTTGGTTTTAGAAGCAGATATTTCTTAATACAGGGTTTGCTCCCATTCACACGGGAATATCAAAACGCAGCTCCTAGAAGAAATGCGCTTCTCACCCTCTGAATCTCGAGGCAGATTCAACTCCCGCAGGTAAGGGAGCACACAGAAGAGCAGTCTGAAGGATACGTTGGTTTTGAGTTTTAGACGGAGATTTACAGCTTTTTCTGAAATGCTTGGATTCGGCTGGAAAAATGCGTTTTCTGATTCTTCACAGAAAGGGTTTACAAACTCCTGCAAACACACATCAGTTTAACTCTGTAAGTTGAACGCACACATTGAAGGCCGTTCTGGTAGGTTGCTCCGTTTTGGTTTCAGAAGCAGATATTTATCAATACAGCGTTTACTCCCATTCACTCTGGAATATCAAAACGCAGCTCCTAGAAGAAACGCGCTTCTCACCCTCTGAATCTCAAGGCAGATTCAACTCCCGTAGGTAAGCGAACACACAGCAGAGCAGTCTGAAGGATACGTTCGTTTCGAGTTTTAGACGGAGATTTACTGGTATTTCTGAAATGCTGGGATTTGGCTGGAAAAATGCGTTTTCTGCTTCTTCACAGAAAGGGTTTACAAACTCCTGGAAACACACATCACTTTAACTCTGTAAGTTGAACGCACACATTGAAGGCCGTTCTGTTAGGTCGCTCCGTTTTGGTTTCAGAAGCAGATATTTCTCAATACATCGTTTACTCCCATTCACTCGGGATTATCAAAACGCAGCTCCTAGAAGAAACGCGCTTCTCACTCTCTGAATCTCAAGGCAGATTCAACTCCCGTAGGTAAGCGAACACACAGCAGAGCAGTCTGAAGGATACGTTCTTTTTAAGTTTTAGACGGAGATTTACAGCTTTTTCTGAAATGCTTGGATTCGGCTGGAAAAATGCGTTTTCTGCTTCTTCACAGAAAGGGTTTACAAACTCCTGCAAACACACATCAGTTTAACTCTGTAAGTTGAACGAACACATTTAAGGCCGTTCTGTTAGGTGGCTCCGTTTTGGTTTTAGAAGCAGATATATCTCAATACACCGTTTATTCCCATTCACTCGGGAATATCAAAACGCAGCTCCTAGAAGAAACCCGCTTCTCACTCTCTGAATCTCAAGGCAGATTCAACTCCCGTAGGTAAGCAAACACACAGCAGAGCAGTCTGAAGGATACGTTCGATTTGAGTTTTAAACGGAGATTAACAGCTATTTCTGAAATGCTTGGATTTGGGGTGAAATATGCCTTTTCTGCTCCTTCACAGAAAGGTTTACAAACTCCTGCAAACACACATCAGTTTACCTCTGTAAGTTGAACGCACACATTGAAGGCCGTTCTGTTAGGTCGCTCTGTTTTGGTTTTAGAAGCAGATATTTCTCAATACAGCGTTTTCTCACATTCACTCGGGATTACCAAACACAGCTCATAGAAGAAACGCGCTTCTCACCCTCTGAATCTCAAGGCAGATTCAACTCCCGTAGGTAAGCGAACACATAGCAGAGCAGTCTGAAGGATACGTTCGTTTTGAGTTTTAGACGGAGATTTACAGCTATTTCTGAAATGCTTGGCTTTGGCTGGAAAAATGCGTTTCCTGCTTTTTCACAGAAAGGGTTTACAAACTCCTGCCAACACACATCAGTTTAACTCTGTAAGTTGAACGAACACATTTAAGGCCGTTCTGTTATGTTGCTCCGTTTTGGTTTTAGAAGCAGATATTTCTCAATAAACAGTTTACTCCCATTCACTCAGGAATATCAAAACGCAGCTCCTAGAAGAAACGCGCTTCTCACTCTCTGAATCTCAAGGCAGATTCAACTCCCGTAGGTAAGCGAACACACAGCAGAGCAGTCTGAAGGATACGTTCGTTTTGAGTTTTAAACGGAGATTTACAGCTATTTCTGAAATGCTTGGATTTGGGGTGAAAAATGCGTTTTCTGCTTCTTCACAGAAAAAGCTTAAAAACTCCTGCAAACACACATCCGTTTAACTCTGTAAGTTGAACGCACACATTGAAGGCGGTTCTGTTCGGTCGCTCCGTTTTGGTTTTAGAAGCAGATATTTCTCAATACAGCGTTTACTCCCATTCACTCGGGAATATCAAAACGCAGCTCCTAGAAGAACCGCGCTTCTCACCCTCTGAATCTCAATGCAGATTCAACTTTCGTAGGTAAGCGAACACACAGCAGAACAGTCTGAAGGATACGTTCGTTTTGAGTTTTAGACGTAGATTTACAGCTATTTCTCAAATGCTTGGATTTGGCTGGAAAAATTCGTTTTCTGCTTCTTCACAGAAAGGGTTTGCAAACTCCTGCAAACACACATCAGTTTAACTCTGTAAGTTAAACGCACACATTTAAGGCCGTTCTGTTAAGTTGCTCAGTTCTGGTTTATGAAGCAGATATTTCTCAATACAGCGTTTACTCCCATTCACTCGGGAATATCAAAACGCAGCTCCTAGAAGAAACACGCTTCTCACCCTCTGAATATCAAGGCAGATTCAACTCCCGTAGGTAAGGGAACACACAGCAGAGCAGGCTTTAGGATACGTTCGTTTTGGGTTTTAGACGGAGATTTACATCTATTTCTGAAATGCTTGTATT
Organism: Callithrix jacchus; assembly: GCF_049354715.1. Taxonomy (NCBI): domain Eukaryota; kingdom Metazoa; phylum Chordata; class Mammalia; order Primates; family Cebidae; genus Callithrix; species Callithrix jacchus. Next base: position 36,521,162 of record NC_133511.1, on the reverse strand, counting down.
TAGCTGGAAAAATGCGTTTTCTGATTCTTCACAGAAAGGGTTTACAAACTCCTACAAACACACATCAGTTTAACTCTGTATGTCGAACGGACACATTGAAGGCCGTTCTGATAGATTGCTCGGTTTTGGTTTTAGAAGCAGATATTTCTCAAAACAGGGTTTGCTCCCATTAACTCTGGAATATCAAAACGCAACTCCTAAAAGGAACGCGCTTCTCACCCTCTGAATCTCAAGGTAGATTCAACTCCCGTAGGTAAGCGAACACACAGCAGAGCAGTCTGAAGGATACGTTGGTTTTGAGTTTTAGACGGAGATTTACAGCTTTTTCTGAAATGCTTGGACTTGGCTGGAAAAATGCGTTTTCTGCTTCTTCACAGAAAGGGTTTACAAACTCCTGCAAACACACATCAGTTTAACTCTGTAGGTTGAACGCACACATTGAAGGCCGTTCTGTTAGGTCGCTCCGTTTTGGTTTTTGAAGCAGATATTTCTCAATACAGCGTTTACTCTCATTCACTCGGGAATATCAAAACGCAGCTCCTAGAAGAAACGCGCTTCTCACCCTCTGAATCTCAAGGCAGATTCAACTCCCATAGGTAAGCGAACACACAGCAGAGCAGTATGAAAGATACGTTCGTTTTGGGTTTTAGACGGAGATTTACATCTATTTCTGAAATGCTTGGATTTGGCTGGAAAAATGCGTTTTCTGCTTCTTCACAGAAAGCGTTTACAAACTCCTGCAAACACACGTCAGTTTAACTCTGTAATTTGAACGCATACATTGAAGGCCGTTCTGGTAGGTTGCTCCGTTTTGGTTTCAGAAGCAGATATTTATCAATACAGAGTTTACTTCCATTCACTCTGGAATATCAAAACGCAGCTCCTAGAAAAAACGCGCTTCTCACCCTCTGAATCTCAAGGCAGATTCAACTCCCGTAGGTAAGCGAACACACAGCAGATCAGTCTGAAGGATACGTTCGTTTTGAGTTTTAGACGGAGATTTACAGCTATTTCTGAAATGCTTGGATTTGTCTAGAAAAATGCGTTTTCTGCTTCTTCACAGAAAGGGTTTACAAACTCCTGCAAACACACATCAGTTTCCCTCTGTAAGTTGAACGCACACATTGAAGGCCATTCTGTTAGGTCGCTCTGTTTTGGTTTTAGAAGCAGATATTTCTCAATACAGCGTTTTCTCACATTCACTCGGGATTACCAAACGCAGCTCATAGAAGAAACGCGCTTCTCACCCTCTGAATCTCAAGGCAGATTCAACTCCCGTAGGTAAGCGAACACACAGCAGAGTAGTCTGAAGGATACGTTGGTTTTGAGTTTTAGACGGAGATTTACAGCTATTTCTGAAAAGCTTGAATTTGGCTGGAAAAATGCGTTTTCTGCTTCTTCACAGAAAGGGTTTACAAACTCTTGCAAACACCCATCAGTTTTACTCTGTAAGTTGAACGAACACATTTAAGGCCGTTCTGTTAGGTTGTTCCGTTTTGGTTTTAGAAGCAGATATTTCTCAATACACAGTTTACTCCCTTTCACTCGGGAATATCAAAACGCAGCTCCTAGAAGAAACGCGCTTCTCACTCTCTGAATTTCAAGGCAGATTCAACTCCCATAGGTAAGCGAACACACAGCAGAGCAGTCTGAAGGATACGTTCGTTTTGAGTTTTAAACGGAGATTTACAGCTATTTCTGAAATGCTTGGATTTGGCTGAAAAAGTGCTTTTTCTGCGTCTTCACAGAAAAAGCTTACAAACTCCTGCAAACACACATCAGTTTAACTCTGTAAGTTGAATGCATTCATTGAAGGCCGTTCTGGTAGGTTGCTCCGTTTTGGTTTCAGAAGCAGATATTTATCAATACAGCGTTTACTCCCATTCACTCTGGAATATCAAAACGCAGCTCCTAGAAAAAACGCGCTTCTCACCCTCTGAATCTCAAGGCAGATTCAACTCCCGTAGGAAAGCGAACACACAGCAGAGCAGTCTGAAGGATACGTTCGTTTTGAGTTTTAGACGGAGATTTACAGCTATTTCTGAAATGCTTGGATTTGGCTGGAAAAATTTGTTTTCTGCTTTTTCACAGAAAGGGTTTACAAACTCCTGCAAACACACATCAGTTTAACTCTTAAGTTGAACGCACACATTGAAGGCCGTTCTGTTAAGTGGCTCCGTTCTGGTTTTTGAAGCAGATATTTCTCAATACAGCGTTTACTCCCATTCACTCGGGAATATCAAAACGCAGCTCCTAGAAGTAACGCGCTTCTCACCCTCTGAATCTAAAGGCAAATTCAACTCCCGTAGTTAAGCGAACACACAGCAGAGTAGTCTGAAGGATACGTTCGTTTTGGGTTTTAGACGGAGATTTACATCTATTTCTGAAATGCTTGGATTTGGCTGGAAAAATGCGTTTTCTGATTCTTCACAGAAAGGGTTTACAAACTCCTGCAAACACTCATCAGTTTAACTCTGTAAGTTGAATGCATACATTGAAGGCCGTTCTGGTAGGTTGCTCCGTTTTGGTTTCAGAAGCAGATATTTATCAATACAGTGTTTACTCCCGTTCACTCTGGAATATCAAAACGCAGCTCCAAGAAAAAACACGCTTCTCACCCTCTGAATCTCAAGGCAGATTCAACTCCCGTAGGTAAGCGAACACACAGCAGAGATGTCTGAAGGATACGTTCGTTTTGAGTTTTAGACGGAGATTTACAGCTATTACTGAAGTGCTTGGATTTGGCTGGAAAAATGCGTTTTCTGCTTTTTCACAGAAAGGGTTTAAAAACTCCTGCAAACACTCATCACTTTAACTCTGTAAGTTGAACGCACACATTGAAGGCCATTCTCTTAGGTTTCTCCGGTTTGGTTTTAAAATCAGATATTTCTCAATACAGAGTTTACTCCCATTAACTCTGAAATATCAAAACGCAGCTCCTAGAAGAAACGCACTTCTCAACCTCTGAATTTCAAGGCAGATTTAACTCCCGTAGGTAAGCGAACACACAGCAGAGATGTCTGAAGGATACGTTCGTGTTGAGTTTTAGATGGAGATTTACAGCTATTTCTGAAATGCTTGGATTTGCGGTGAAAAATGCGTTTTCTGCTTCTTCACAGAAAGGGTTTGCAAACTCCGGCAAACACACATCAGTTTAACTCTATAAGTTGAACGCACACATTGAAGGCCGTTCTGTTAGGTTGCTCCGTTCTGGTTTTTGAAGCCGATATTTCTCAATACAGCGTTTACTCCCATTCACTCGGGAATATCAAAACGCAGCTCCTAGAAGAAACGCGCTTCTCACCCTCTGAATCTCAAGGCAGATTCAACTCCCTTAGGTAAGCGAACACACAGCAGAGCAGGCTGAAGGATATGTTCGTTTTGGGTTTTAGACGGAGATTTACATCTATTTCTGAAATGCTTGGATTTGGCTGGAAAAATGCGTTTTCTGATTCTTCACAGAATGGGTTTACAAACTCTTGCAAACACACATCAGTTTAACTCTGTAAGTTGAACGCACACATTGAAGGCCGTTCTGTTAGGTTGCTCCGTTTTGGTTTTAGAAGCAGATATTACTCAATACACCGTTTTCTCCCATTCACTCTGGAATATCAAAACGCAGCTCCTAGAAGAAAGGCGCTTCTCACCCTCTGAATCTCAAGGCAGATTCAACTCCCGCAGGTAAGCGAACACACAGCCGAGCAGTTTGAAGGATACGTTCGTTTTGAGTTTTAAACCGAGATTTACAGCTATTTCTGAAATTCTTGGATTTGGGGTGAAAAATGCGTTTTCTGCTTCTTCACAGAAAAAGCTTACAAACTCCTGCAAACACACATCAGTTAAACTCTGTAAGTTGAACGCACACATTGAAGGCCGTTCTGTTAGGTCGCTCCGTTTTGGTTTTAGAAGCAGATATTTCTCAATACAGCGTTTACTCCCATTCACTCGGGAATATCAAAACGCAGCTCCCAGAAGAACCGCGCTTCTCACCCTCTGAATCTCAAGGCAGATTCAACTCCCGTAGGTAAGCGAACACAAAGCAGAGCAGTCTGAAGGATACGTTCGTTTTGGGTTTTACACGGAGATTTACATCTATTTCTGAAATGCTTGGATTTGGATGGAAAAATGCGTTTTCTTATTCTTCACAGAAACGGTTTACAAACTCCTGCAAACACACATCAGTTTAACTCTGTAAGTTGAATGTATACATTGAAGGCCGTTCTGATAGGTTGCTCCGTTTTGGTTTCAGAAGCAGATATTTATCAATACAGCGTTTACTCCCATTAACTCTGGAATATCAAAACGCAGCTCCTAGAAATAACACGCTTCTCACCCTCTGAATCTCAAGGCAGATTCAACTCCCGTAGGTAAGCGAACACACAGCAGAGAAGTCTGAAGGATACGTTCGTTTTGAGTTTTAGACGGAGATTTACAGCTATTTCTGAAATGCTTGGATTTGGCTGGAAAAATGCGTTTTCTGCTTCTTCACAGAAAGGGTTTACAAACTCCTGCAAACACACATCAGTTTAACTCTGTAAGTTGAACGCACACATTGAAGGCCATTCTCTTAGGTTGCTCCGTTTTGGTTTTAGAAGCTGATATGTCTCAATACAGCGTTTGCTCCCATTCACTGTGGAATATCAAAACGCAGCTCCTAGAAGAAAGGCGCTTCTCACCCTCTGAATCTCAAGGCAGATTCAACTCCCGCAGGTAAGGGAACACACAGCAGAGCAGTCTGAAGGATACGTTGGTTTTGAGTTTTAGACGGAGATTTACAGATTTTTCTGAAATGCTTGGATTGGGCTGGAAAGATGCGTTTTCTGCTTCTTCACAGAAAGGGTTTACAAACTCCTGCAAACACACATCAGTTTAACTCTGTAAGTTGAACGCACACATTGAAGGCCGTTCTCTTAGGTTTCTCCGTTTTGGTTTTAGAATCAGATATTTCTCAATACAGCGTTTACTTCCATTCACTCTGGAATATCAAAACGCAGCTCCTAGAAGAAACGCACTTCTCACCCTCTGAATCTCAAGGCAGATTCATCTCCCGTAGGTAAGCGAACACACAGCAGAGATGTCTGAAGGATACGTTCGTTTTGAGTTTTAGACGGAGATTTACAACTATTTCTTAAATGCTTGGATTTGGCTGGAAACATTCGTTTTCTGCTTCTTCACAGAAAGGGTTTGCGAACTCCTGCAAACACATATCAGTTTAACTCTGTAAGTTGAACGGACACATTGAAGGCCGTACTGTTAAGTTGCTCCCTTCTGGTTTTAGAAGCAGATATTTCTCAATACAGCGTTTACTACCATTCACTCGGGAATATCAAAACGCAGCTCCTAGAAGAAACGCGGTTCTCATCCTCTGAATCTCAAGGCAGATTCAACTCCCGTAGGTAAGCGAACACACAGCAGAGCAGTCTGAAGTATACGTTCGTTTTGGGTTTTTGACGGAGATTTACATCTATTTCTGAAATGCTTGGATTTGGCTGGAAAAATGCGTTCTATGATTCTTCACAGAAATGGTTTACAAACTCCTGCAAACACACATCAGTTTATCTCTGTAAGTTGAACGCATACATTGAAGGCCGTTCTGGTAGGTTGCTCCGTTTTGGTTTCAGAAGCAGATATTTATCAATACAGCGTTTACTCCCATTCACTCTGGAATATCAAAACGCAGCTCCTAGAAAAAACGCGGTTCTCACCCTCTGAATCTCAAGGCAGATTCAACTCCCGTAGGTAAGCGAACACACAGCAGAGCAGTCTGAAGGATACGTTCGTTTTGAGTTTTAGACGGAGATTTACAGCTATTTCTGAAATGCTTGGATTTGGCTGGAAACATGCGTTTTCTGCTTCTTCACAGAAAGGGTTTACAAACTCCTGCAAACACACATCAGTTTACCTCTGTAAGTTGAACGCACACATTGAAGGCCGTCCTGTTAGTTTGCTCCGTTTCGGTTTTAGAAGCAGATATTTCTCAATACAGCGTTTACTCCCATTCACTCGGGATTATCAAAACGCAGCTCCTAGAAGAAACGCGGTTCTCATCCTCTGAATCTCAAGGCAGATTCAACTCCCGTAGGTAAGCGAACACACAGCAGAGCAGTCTGAAGAATACGTTCGTTTTGGGTTTTTGACGGAGATTTACATCTATTTCTGAAATGCTTGGATTTGGCTGGAAAAATGCGTTCTCTGATTCTTCACAGAAATGGTTTACAAACTCCTGCAAACACACATCAGTTTATCTCTGTAAGTTGAATGCATACATTGAAGGCCGTTCTGGTAGGTTGCTCCGTTTTGGTTTCAGAAACAGATATTTATCAATACAGCGTTTACTCCCATTCACTCTGGAATATCAAAACGCAGCTCCTAGAAGAAACGCACTTCTCACACTCTGAATCTCAATGCAGATTCAACTGCCATAGGTAAGCGAACACACAGCAGAGATGTCTGAAGGATATGTTCGTTTTGAGTTTTAGACGGAGATTTACAGCTATTTCTGAAATGCTTGGATTTGGCTGGAAAACTGCGTTTTCTGCTTCTTCACAGAAAAGGGTTACAAACTCCTACAAACACACATCAGTTTTACTTTGTAAGTTGAACGAACATATTGAAGGCCGTTCTGGTAGGTTGCTCCGTTTTGGTTTCAGAAGCAGATATTTATCAATACAGCGTTTACTCCCATTCACTCTGGAATATCAAAACGCAGCTCCTAGAAAAAACGCGGTTCTCACCCTCTGAATCTCAAGGCAGATTCAACTCCCGTAGGTAAGCGAACACACAGCAGAGCAGTCTGAAGGATACGTTCGTTTTGAGTTTTAGACGGAGATTTACAGCTATTTCTGAAATGCTTGGATTTGGCTGGAAACATGCGTTTTCTGATTCTTCACAGAAAGGGTTTACAAACTCCTGCAAACACACATCAGTTTACCTCTGTAAGTTGAACGCACACATTGAAGGCCGTCCTGTTAGTTTGCTCCGTTTCGGTTTTAGAAGCAGATATTTCTCAATACAGCGTTTACTCCCATTCACTCGGGATTATCAAAACGCAGCTCCTAGAAGAAATACGCTTCTCACTCTCTGAATCTCAAGTCAGATTCAACTCCCGTAGGTAAGCGAACACACAGCAGAGCAGTCTGAAGGATACGTTCTTTTTGAGTTTTAGACGGAGATTTACAGCTTTTTTGAAATGCTTGGATTCGGCTAAAAAAATGCGTTTTCTGCTTCTTCACAGAAAGGGTTTACAAACTCCTGCAAACACACATCAGTTTAACTCTGTAAGATGAACGCACATATTGAAGGCCGTTCTGTTAGGTTGCTCCGTTTTGATTTTAGAAGCAGATATTTCTCAATATAGAGTTCACTCCGATTCACTCTTGAATATCAAAACGCAGCTCCTAGAAAAAACGCACTTCTAATTCTCTGAATCTCAATGCAGATTCAACTGCCGTAGGTAAGCGAACACACAGCAGAGATGTCTGAAGGATACGTTCGTTTTGAGTTTTAGACGGAGATTTACAGCTATTTATGAAATGCTTGGATTTGGCTGGAAAAATGCGTTTTCTACTTCTTCACAGAAAGGGGTTACAAACTCCTACAAACACACATCAGTTTAAATCTGTAAGTTGAACGAACACATTTAAGGCCGTTCTGGTACGTTGCTCCGTTTTGGTTTTAGAAGCAGATATTTCTAAATACACAGTTTACTCCCATTCACTCGGGAATATCAAAACGCAGCTCCTAGAAGAAACGCGCTTCTCACTCTCTGAATCTCAAGGCAGATTCAACTCCCGTAGGTAAGCGAACACACAGCAGAGCAGTCTGAAGGATACGTTCGTTTTGAGTTTTAAACGGAGATTTACAGCTATTTCTGAAATGCTTGGATTTGGGGTGAAAAATGCGTTTTCTGCTTCTTCACAGAAAAAGCTTACAAACTCCTGCAAACACACATCAGTTTAACTCTATAAGTTGAACGCATACTTTGAAGGCCGTTCTTGTAGGTTGCTCCGATTTTGTTTCAGATGCAGATATTTATCAATACAGCGTTTACTCCCATTCACTCTGGAATATCAACACGCAGGTCCTAGAAGAAACGCGCTTCTCACCCTCTGAATCTCAAGGCAAATTCAACTCCCTTAGGTAAGCGAACACACAGCAGAGCAGTCTGAAGGATACGTTCCTTTTGAGTTTTAGACGGAGATTTACAGCTATTTCTGAAATGCTTGGATTTTGCTGGAAAAATGCGTTTTCTGCTTCTTCACAGAAAGGGTTTAAAAACTCCTTCAAACACACATCAGTTTAACTCTGTAAGTTGAACGCACACATTGAAGGGCGTTCTGTTAGGTTGCTCCGTTTTGGTTTTAGAAGCAGATATTTCTCAATACAGCGTTTGCTCCCATTCACTCTGGAATATCAAAACGCAGCTCCTAGAAGAAAAACTCTTTTCACCCTCTGAATCTCAAAGCAGATTCAAATCCCGCAGGTAAGCGAACACACAGCAGAGCAGTCTGAAGGATACGTTCGTTTTGGGTTTTAGACGGAGATTTCCATCTATTTCTGAAATGCTTGGATTTGGCTGGAAAAATGCGTTTTTTGATTCTTCACAGAAAGGGTTTACAAACTCCTGCAAACACACATCAGTTGAACTCTGTAAGCTGAACGCATACATTGAAGGCCGTTCTGGTAGGTTGCTCCGTTTTGGTTTCAGAAGCAGATATTTATCAATACAGCGATTACTCCCATTCACTCTGGAATATCAAAACGCAGGTCCTAGAATAAACGCGCTTCTCACTCTCTGAATCTCAAGGCAGATTCAACTCCCGTAGATCAGCAAACACACAGCAGAGTAGTCTGAAGGATACGTTCGTTTTGAGTTTTAGACCGAGATTTACTGCTATTTCTGAATTGCTTGGATTTGACTGAAAAAATGCGTTTTCTGCTTCTTCACAGAAAGGGTTTACAAACTCCTGCAAACACACTTCAGTTTAACTCTGTAAGTTGAACGCACACATTGAAGGCCGTTCTGTTAGGTTGCTCCGTTTTGGTTTTAGAAGCAGATATTTCTCAATACAGCGTTTATTCCCACTCACTCAGAAATATCAAAACGCAGCTCCTAGAAGAAACGCGCTTCTCACCCTCTGAATCTCAAGCCAGATTCAACTCCCGTAGGTAAGCGAACACACAGCAGAGCAGTCTGAAGGATACGTTGGTTTTGAGTTTTAGACGGAGATTTACAGCTTTTTCTGAAATGCTTGGATTTGGCTGGAATAATGCGTTTTCTGCTTCTTAACAGAAAGGGTTTACAAACTCCTGCAAACACACATCAGTTTAACTCTGTAAGTTGAACGCACACATTGAAGGCCGTTCTGTTAGGTCGCTCCATTTTGGTTTTAGAAGCAGATATTTCTCAATACAGCGTTTACTCCCATTCACTCGGGACTATCAAAACGCAGCTGCTAGAAGAAACGCGCTTCTCACTCTCTGAATCTCAAGGCAGATTCAACTCCCGTAGGTAAGCGAACACACAGCAGAGCAGTCTGAAGGATACGTTCTTTTTGAGTTTTAGACGGAGATTTACAGCTTCTTCTGAAATGCTTGGATTCGGCTGGAAAAATGCGTTTTCTGCTTCTTCACAGAAAGGGTTTACAAACTCCTGCAAACACACATCAGTTTAACTCTGTAAGTTGAACGAACACATTTAAGGCCGTTCTGTTAGGTGGCTCCGTTTTGGTTTTAGAAGCAGATATTTCTCAATACACCGTTTATTCCCATTCACTCGGGAATATCAAAACGCAGCTCCTAGAAAAAACGCGCTTCTCACTCTCTGAATCTCAAGGCAGATTCAACCCCCGTAGGTAAGCGAACACACAGCAGAGCAGTCTGAAGGATGCGTTCGTTTTGAGTTTTAAACGGAGATTTACTGCTATTTCTGAAATGCTTGGATTTGGGGTGAAAAATGCGTTTTCTGCCTCTTCACAGAAAAAGCTTACAAACTCCTGCAAACACACATCAGTTTAACTCTGTACGTTGAACGCACACATTGAAGGCCGTTCTGTTAGGTCGCTCCGTTTTGGTTTTAGAAGCAGATATTTCTCAATACAGCGTTTACTCCCATTCACTCAGGATTATCAAAACGCAGCTCCTAGAAGAAACGCGCTTCTCACCCTCTGAATCTCAAGGCAGATTCAACTCCCGCAGGTAAGCGAACACACAGCAGAGCAGTCTGAAGGATACGTTTTTTTTGAGTTTTAGACGGAGATTTACACATATTTTTGAAATGCTTGGATTTGGCTGGAAAAATGCGTTTTCTGCTTCTTCACAGAAAGGGTTTACAAACTCCTGCAAACACACGTCAGTTTAAATCTGTAAATTGAACGCAGACATTGAAGGCCGTTCTGTTAGGTTGCTCCGTTTTGGTTTTAGAAGCAGATATTTCTCAATACAGCGTTTACTCCCATTCACTCTGGAATATCAAAACGCAGCTCCTAGAAGAAACGCGCTTCTCACCCTCTGAATCTCAAGGCAGATTCAACTCCCGTAGGTAAGCGAACACACAGCAGAGATGTCTGAATGATACGTTCGTTTTGAGTTTTACACGGAGATTTACAGCTTTTTCTGAAATGCTTGGATTTGGCTGGAAAAATTCGTTTCCTGCTTCTTCACAGAAAGGGTTTGCAAACTCCTTCAAACACACATCAGTTTAACTCTGTAAGTTGAACGCACACATTGAAGGCCGTTCTGTTAAGTTGCTCCGTTTTGGTTTTAGAATCAGATATTTCTCAATACAGCGTTTACTCCCATTCACTCTGGAATATCAAAACGCAGCTCCTAGAAGAAACGCACTTCTCACACTCTGAATGTCAAAGCAGATTCAACTCCCGCAGGTAAGCGAACACACAGCACAACAGTCTGAAGGATATGTTCGTTTTGAGTTTTAAACGGAGATTTACAGCTATTTCTGAAATGCTTGGATTTAGGGTGAAAAATGCGTTTTCTGCTTCTTCACAGAAATAGCTTACAAACTCCTGCAAACACACATCTGTTTAACTCTGTAAGTTTAACGCACACATGGAAGGCCGTTCTGTTAGGTGCTCCGTTTTGGTTTTAGAAGCAGATATTTCTTAATACAGGGTTTGCTCCCATTCACTCGGGAATATCAAAACGCAGCTCCTAGAAGAAAGGCGCTTCTCACCCTCTGAATCTCAAGGCAGATTCAACTCCCGCAGGTAAGGGAGCACACAGAAGAGCAGTCTGAAGGATACGTTGGTTTTGAGTTTTAGACGGAGATTTACAGCTTTTTCTGAAATGCTTGGATTTGGCTGGAAAAATGCGTTTTCTGATTCTTCACAGAAAGGGTTTACAAACTCCTGCAAACACACATCAGTTTAACTCGGTAAGTTGAACGCACACATTGAAGGCCGTTCTGGTAGGTTGCTCCGTTTTGGTTTCAGAAGCAGATATTTATCAATACAGCGTTTACTCCCATTCACTCTGGAATATCAAAACGCAGCTCCTAGAAGAAACGCGCTTCTCACCCTCTGAATCTCAAGGCAGATTCAACTCCCGTAGGTAAGCGAACACACAGCAGAGCAGTCTGAAAGATACGTTCGTTTTGAGTTTTAGACGGAGATTTACTGGTATTTCTGAAATGCTTTGATTTGGCTGGAAAAATGCGTTTTCTGCTTCTTCACAGAAAGGGTTTACAAACTCCTGCAAACACACATCAGTTTAACTCTGTAAGTTGAACGAACACATTTATGGCCGTTCTGTTAGGTTGCTCCGTTTTGGTTTTAGAAGCAGATATTTCTCAATAGCCAGTTTACTCCCATTCACTCGGGAATATCAAAACGCAGCTCCTAGAAGAAACGCGCTTCTCACTCTCTGAATCTCAAGGCAGATTCAACTCCCGTAGGTAAGCGAACACACAGCAGAGCAGTCTCAAAAATACGTTCGTTTTGAGTTTTAAACGGAGATTTACAGCTATTTCAGAAATGCTTGGATTTGGGGTGAAAAATGCGTTTTCTGCTTCTTCACAGAAAAAGCTTACAAACTCCTGCAAACACACATCAGTTTAACTCTGTAAGTTGAACGCACACATTGAAGGCCGTTCTGTTAGGTCGCTTTGTTTTGGTTTTAGAAGCAGATATTTCTCAATACAGCGTTTACTCCCATTCACTCGGGAATATCAAAACGCAGCTCCTAGAAGAACCGCGCTTCTAACCCTCTGAATCTCAATGCAGATTCAACTCCCGTAGGTAAGCGAACACACAGCAGAGCAGTCTGAAGGATACCTTCGTTTTGAGTTTTAGACGGAGATTTACAGCTATTTCTGAAATGCTTGGATTTGGATGGAAAAATGCGTTTTCTGCTTCTTCACAGAAAGGGTTTGCAAACTCCTGCAAACACACAGCAGTTTAAATCTGTAAGTTGAACGCCCACATTGAAGGCCGTTCTGTTAAGTTGCTCCGTTCTGGATTTTGAAGCAGATATTTCTATATACAGCGTTCACTCCCATTCACTCTGGAATATAAAAACGCAGCTCCAAGAAGAAACGCGCTTCTCACCCTCTGAATCTCAAGGCAGATTCAACTCCCGTAGGTAAGCGAACACACAGCAGAGCAGTCTGAAGGATACGTTCGTTTCGGTTTTAGACGGAGACTTACATCTATTTCTGAAATGCTTGGATTTGGCTGGAAAAATGCGTTTTCTGCTTCTTCACAGAAAGAGTTTACAAACTCCTGCAAACACACATCAGTTTAACTCTGTACGTTGAACGCATACATTGAAGGCCGTTCTGGTAGGTTGCTCCGTTTTGGTTTCAGAAGCAGATATTTATCAATACAGCGTTTACTCCCATTCACTCTGGAATATCAAAACGCAGGTCCTAGAAAAAAAGCGCTTCTCACCCTCTGAATCTCAAGGCAGATTCAACTCCCGTAGGTAAGCGAACACACAGCAGAGCAGTCTGAAGGATACGTTCTTTTTGAGTTTTAGACGGAGATTTACAGCTATTTCTGAAATGCTTGGATTTGGCTGGAAAAATGCGTTTTCTGCTGTTTCACAGAAAGGGTTTACAAACTCCTGCAAACACACGTCAGTTTAAATCTGTAAATTGAACGCAGACATTGAAGGCCGTTCTGTTAGGTTGCTCCGTTTTGGTTTTAGAAGCAGATATTTCTCAATACAGCGTTTACTCCCATTCACTCTGGAATATCAAAACGCAGCTCCTAGAAGAAACGCGCTTCTCACCCTCTGAATCTCAAGGCAGATTCAACTCCCGTAGGTAAGCGAACACACAGCAGAGATGTCTGAATGATACGTTCGTTTTGAGTTTTACACGGAGATTTACAGCTATTTCTGAAATGCTTGGATTTGGCTGGAAAAATTCGTTTCCTGCTTCTTCACAGAAAGGGTTTGCAAACTCCTTCAAACACACATCAGTTTAACTCTGTAAGTTGAACGCACACATTGAAGGCCGTTCTGTTAAGTTGCTCCGTTTTGGTTTTAGAAGCAGATATTTCTCAATACAGCGTTTACTCCCATTCACTCGGGAATATCAAAACGCAGCTCCTAGAAGAAACGCACTTCTCACACTCTGAATGTCAAAGCAGATTCAACTCCCGCAGGTAAGCGAACACACAGCACAACAGTCTGAAGGATATGTTCGTTTTGAGTTTTAAACGGAGATTTACAGCTATTTCTGAAATGCTTGGATTTGGGGTGAAAAATGCGTTTTCTGCTTCTTCACAGAAATAGCTTACAAACTCCTGCAAACACACATCTGTTTAACTCTGTAAGTTGAACGCACACATTGAAGGCCATTCTGTTAGGTCGGTCCGTTTTGGTTTTAGAAGCAGATATTTCTGAATACACCATTTACTCCCATTCACTCGGGAATATCAAAACGCAGCTCCTAGAAGAAACCCGCTTCTCACTCTCTGAATCTCAAGGCAGATTCAACTCCCGTAGGTAAGCGAACACACAGCAGAGCAGTCTGAAAAATACGTTCGTTTTGAGTTTTAAACGGAGATTTACAGCTATTTCTGAAATGCTTGGATTTGGGGTGAAAAATGCGTTTTCTGCTTCTTCACAGAAAAAGCTTACAAACTCCTTCAAAAACACATCAGTTTAACTCTGTAAGTTGAACGCACACATTGAAGGCCGTTCTGTTAAGTTGCTCCGTTTTGGTTTTAGAAGCAGATATTTCTCAATACAGCGTTTACTCCCATTCACTCGGGAATATCAAAACGCAGCTCCTAGAAGAAACGCACTTCTCACACTCTGAATGTCAAAGCAGATTCAACTCCCGCAGGTAAGCGAACACACAGCACAACAGTCTGAAGGATATGTTCGTTTTGAGTTTTAGACGGAGATTTACAGCTATTTCTGAAATGCTTGGATTTGGCTGGAAAAATGCGTTTTCTGCTTCTTCACAGAAATAGCTTACAAACTCCTGCAAACACACATCTGTTTAACTCTGTAAGTTGAACGCACACATTGAAGGCCGTTCTGTTAGGTCGGTCCGTTTTGGTTTTAGAAGCAGATATTTCTGAATAAACCGTTTACTCCCATTCACTCGGGAATATCAAAACGCAGCTCCTAGAAGAAACCCGCTTCTCACTCTCTGAATCTCAAGGCAGATTCAACTCCCGTAGGTAAGCGAACACACAGCAGAGCAGTCTGAAAAATACGTTCGTTTTGAGTTTTAGACGGAGATTTACAGCTATTTCAGAAATGCTTGGATTTGGGGTGAAAAATTCGTTTTCTGCTTCTTCACAGAAAAAGCTTACAAACTCCTGCAAACACACATCAGTTTAACTCTGTAAGTTGAACGCACACATTGAAGGCCGTTCTGTTAAGTTGCTCCGTTCTTGTTTTTGAAGCAGATATTTCTATATACAGCGTTTACTCCCATTCACTCTGGAATATAAAAACGCAGCTCCTAGAAGAACCGCGCTTCTAACCCTCTGAATCTCAATGCAGATTCAACTCCCGTAGGTAAGCGAACACACAGCAGAGCAGTCTGAAGGATACCTTCGTTTTGAGTTTTAGACGGAGATTTACAGCTATTTCTGAAATGCTTGGATTTGGCTGGAAAAATTCGTTTTCTGCTTCTTCACAGAAAGGGTTTGCAAACTCCTGCAAACACACAGCAGTTTAACTCTGTAAGTTGAACGAACACATTTAAGGCCGTTCTGTTAAGTTGCTCCGTTCTTGTTTTTGAAGCAGATATTTCTATATACAGCGTTTACTCCCATTCACTCTGGAATATAAAAACGCAGCTCCAAGAAGAAACGCGCTTCTCACCCTCTGAATCTCAAGGCAGATTCAACTCCCGTAGGTAAGCGAACACACAGCAGAGCAGTCTGAAGGATACGATCGTTTTGGGTTTTAGACGGAGACTTACATCTATTTCTGAAATGCTTGGATTTGGCTGGAAAAATGCGTTTTCTGATTCTTCACAGAAAGGGTTTACAAACTCCTGCAAACACACATCAGTTTAACTCTGTACGTTGAACGCATACATTGAAGGCCGTTCTGGTAGGTTGCTCCGTTTTGGTTTCAGAAGCAGATATTTATCAATACAGCGTTTACTCCCATTCACTCTGGAATATCAAAACGCAGGTCCTAGAAAAAAAGCGCTTCTCACCCTCTGAATCTCAAGGCAGATTCAACTCACTTAGGTAAGCGAACACACAGCAGAGCAGTCTGAAGGATACGTTCGTTTTGAGTTTTAGACGGAGATTTACAGCTATTTCTGAAATGCTTGGATTTGGCTGGAAACATGCGTTTTCTGCTTCTTCACAGAAAGGGTTTACAAACTCCTGCAAACACACATCAGTTTACCTCTGTAAGTTGAACGCACACATTGAAGGCCGTCCTGTTAGTTTGCTCCGTTTCGGTTTTAGAAGCAGATATTTCTCAATACAGCGTTTACTCCCATTCACTCGGGATTATCAAAACGCAGCTCCTAGAAGAAATACGCTTCTCACTCTCTGAATCTCAAGGCAGATTCAACTCCCGTAGGTAAGCGAACACACAGCAGAGCAGTCTGAAGGATACGTTCTTTTTGAGTTTTAGACGAAGATTTACAGCTTTTTTGAAATGCTTGGATTCGGCTAAAAAAATGCGTTTTCTGCTTCTTCACAGAAAGGGTTTACCAACTCCTGCAAACACACATCAGTTTAACTCTGTAAGTTGAACGACCAGATTTAAGGCCGTTCTGTTAGTTTGCTCCGTTTTAATTTTAGAAGCACATATTTCTCAATACACCGTTTATTCCCATTCACTCGGGAATATCAAAACGCAGCTCCTAGAAGAAACCCGCTTCTCACTCTCTGAATCTCAAGGCAGATTCAACTCCCGTAGGTAAGCAAACACACAGCAGAGCAGTCTGAAGGATACGTTCGATTTGAGTTTTAAACGGAGATTAACAGCTATTTCTGAAATGCTTGGATTTGGGGTGAAATATGCCTTTTCTGCTTCTTCACAGAAAGGGTTTACAAACTCCTGCAAACACACATCAGTTTAACTCTGTAAGTTGAACGCACACATTGAAGGCCGTTCTGTTAGGTCGCTCCGTTTTGGTTTTAGAAGCAGATATTTCTCAATACAGCGTTTACTCCCATTCACTTTGGAATATCAAAACGCAGCTCCTAGAAGAAACGCGCTTCTCACTCTCTGAATCTGAAGGCAGATTCAACTCCCGTAGGTAAGCGAACACACAGCAGAGCAGTCTGAAGGATACGTTCGTTTTGGGTTTTAGACGGAGATTTCCATCTATTTCTGAAATGCTTGGATTTGGCTGGAAAAATGCGTTTTTTGATTCTTCACAGAAAGGGTTTACAAACTCCTGCAAACACACATCAGTTGAACTCTGTAAGCTGAACGCATACATTGAAGGCCGTTCTGGTAGGTTGCTCCGTTTTGGTTTCAGAAGCAGATATTTATCAATACAGCGATTACTCCCATTCACTCTGGAATATCAAAACGCAGGTCCTAGAATAAACGCGCTTCTCACTCTCTGAATCTCAAGGCAGATTCAACTCCCGTAGATCAGCAAACACACAGCAGAGCAGTCTGAAGGATACGTTCGTTTTGAGTTTTAGACCGAGATTTACTGCTATTTCTGAATTGCTTGCATTTGACTGAAAAAATGCGTTTTCTGCTTCTTCACAGAAAGGGTTTACAAACTCCTGCAAACACACTTCAGTTTAACTCTGTAAGTTGAACGCACACATTGAAGGTTGTTCTGTTAGGTTGCTCCGTTTTGGTTTTAGAAGCAGATATTTCTCAATACAGCGTTTATTCCCACTCACTCAGAAATATCAAAACGCAGCTCCTAGAAGAAACGCGCTTCTCACCCTCTGAATCTCAAGCCAGATTCAACTCCCGTAGGTAAGCGAACACACAGCAGAGCAGTCTGAAGGATACGTTGGTTTTGAGTTCTAGACGGAGATTTACAGCTTTTTCTGAAATGCTTGGATTTGGCTGGAATAATGCGTTTTCTGCTTCTTAACAGAAAGGGTTTACAAACTCCTGCAAACACACATCAGTTTAACTCTGTAAGTTGAACGCACACATTGAAGGCCGTCCTGTTAGTTTACTCCGTTTTGGTTTTAGAAGCAGATATTTCTCAAAACAGCGTTTATTCCCATTCACTCGGAAATATCAAAACGCAGCTCCTAGAAGAAACGCGCTTCTCACTCTCTGAATCTCAAGGCAGATTCAACTCCCGTAGGTAAGCGAACACACAGCAGAGCAGTCTGAAGGATACGTTCGTTTTGAGTTTTAGACGGAGATTAACAGCTATTTCTGAAATGCTTGGATTTGGCTGGAAAAATGCGTTTTCTTCTTCTGCACAGAAAGGGTTTGCAAACTCCAGCAAACACACATCAGTTTAACTCTGTAGGTTGAACGCACACATTGAAGGCCGTTCTGGTAGGTTGCTCCGTTTTGGTTTTAGAAGCAGATATTTCTCAATAAAGCGTTTACTCACATTCACTCGGGATTATCAAAACGCAGCTCCTAGAATAAATGCGCTTCTCACTCTCTGAATCTCAAGGCAAATTCAACTCCCATAGGTAAGCGGACACACAGCAGAGCAGTCTGAAGGATACGTTCATTTTTAGTTTTAGACGGAGATTTACAGCTATTTCTGAAAAGCCTGAATTTGCCTGGAAAAATGCGTTTTCTGCTTCTTCACAGAAAGGGTTTACAAACTCCTGCAAACACACATCAGTTTAACTCTGTAAGTTGAACGAACACATTGAAGGCCGTTCTGTTAGGTCGCTCCGTTTTGGTTTTAGAAGCAGATATTTCTCAATACAGCGTTTACTCCCATTCACTCGGGACTATCAAAACGCAGCTCCTAGAAAAAACGCGCTTCTCACTCTCTGAATCTCAAGGCAGATTCAACTCCCGTAGGTAAGCGAACACACAGCAGAGCAGTCTGAAGGATACGTTCGTTTTGGGTTTTAGACGGAGATTTCCATCTATTTCTGAAATGCTTGGATTTGGCTGGAAAAATGCGTTTTTTGATTCTTCACAGAAAGGGTTTACAAACTCCTGCAAACACATGAGTTTAACTCTGTAAGTTTAACGCACACATGGAAGGCCGTTCTGTTAGGTTGCTCCGTTTTGGTTTTAGAAGCAGATATTTCTTAATACAGGGTTTGCTCCCATTCACACGGGAATATCAAAACGCAGCTCCTAGAAGAAAGGCGCTTCTCACCCTCTGAAACTCAAGGCAGATTCAACTTCCTCAGGTAAGGGAGTACACAGAAGAGCAGTCTAAAGGATACGTTGGTTTTGAGTTTTAGACGGAGATTTACAGCTTTTTCTGAAATGCTTGGATTTGGCTGGAAGAATGCGTTTTCTGATTCTTCACAGAAAGGGTTTACAAACTCCTGCAAACACACATCAGTTTAACTCTGTAAGTTGAACGCACACATTGAAGGCCGTTCTGGTACGTTGCTCCGTTTTGGTTTCAGAAGCAGATATTTATCAATACAGCGTTTACTCCCATTCACTCGGGAATATCAAAACGCAGCTCCTAGAAGAAACGCGCTTCTCACCCTCTGAATCTCAAGGCAGATTCAACTCCCGTAGGTAAGCGAACACACAGCAGAGCAGTCTGAAGGATACGTTCGTTTTGAGTTTTAGACGGAGATTTACTGGTATTTCTGAAATGCTGGGATTTGGCTGGAAAAATGCGTTTTCTGCTTCTTCAGAGAAAGGTTTTGCAAACTCCTGCAAACACACATCAGTTTAACTCTGTAAGTTGAACGCACACATTGAAGGCCGTTCTGTTAAGTTGCTCCGTTCTGGTTTTTGAAGCAGATATTTCTCAATACAGCGTTTACTCCCATTCACTCGGGAATATCAAAACGCAGCTCCTAGAAGAAACGCGCTTCTCACACTCTGAATCTCAAGGCAGATTCAACTCCCGTAGGTAAGCGAACACACAACAGAGCAGTCTGAAGGATACGTTCGTTTTTGGTTTTAGACGGAGATTTACATCTATTTCTGAAATGCTTGGATTTGGCTGGAAAATGCGTTTTCTGATTCTTCACAGAAAGGGTTTACAAACTCCTGCAAACACACATCAGTTTAACTCTGTACGTTGAACGCATACATTGAAGGCCGTTCTGGTAGGTTGCTCCGTTTTGGTTTCAGAAGCAGATATTTATCAATACAGCGTTTACTCCCATTCACTCTGGAATATCAAAACGCAGGTCCTAGAAAAAAAGCGCTTCTCACCCTCTGAATCTCAAGGCAGATTCAACTCCCGTAGGTAAGCGAACACACAGCAGAGCAGTCTGAAGGATACGTTCGTTTTGAGTTTTAGACGGAGATTTACAGCTATTTCTGAAATGCTTGGATTTGGCTGGAAAAATGCGTTTTCTGCTTCTTCACAGAAAGGGTTTACAAACTCCTGGAAACACACATCACTTTAACTCTGTAAGTTGAACGCACACATTGAAGGCCGTTCTGTTAGGTCGCTCCGTTTTGGTTTCAGAAGCAGATATTTCTCAATACATCGTTTACTCCCATTCACTCGGGATTATCAAAACGCAGCTCCTAGAAGAAACGCGCTTCTCACTCTCTCAATCTCAAGGCAGATTCAACTCCCGTAGGTAAGCGAACACACAGCAGAGCAGTCTGAAGGATACGTTCTTTTTGAGTTTTAGACGGAGATTTACAGCTTCTTCTGAAATGCTTGGATTCGGCTGGAAAAATGCGTTTTCTGCTTCTTCACAGAAAGGGTTTACAAACTCCTGCAAACACACATCAGTTTAACTCTGTAAGTTGAACGAACACATTTAAGGCCGTTCTGTTAGGTGGCTCCGTTTTGGTTTTAGAAGCAGATATTTCTCAATACACCGTTTATTCCCATTCACTCGGGAATATCAAAACGCAGCTCCTAGAAAAAACGCGCTTCTCACTCTCTGAATCTCAAGGCAGATTCAACCCCCGTAGGTAAGCGAACACACAGCAGAGCAGTCTGAAGGATGCGTTCGTTTTGAGTTTTAAACGGAGATTTACTGCTATTTCTGAAATGCTGGGATTTGGGGTGAAAAATGCGTTTTCTGCCTCTTCACAGAAAAAGCTTACAAACTCCTGCAAACACATATCAGTTTAACTCTGTACGTTGAACGCACACATTGAAGGCCGTTCTGTTAGGTCGCTCCGTTTTGGTTTTAGAAGCAGATATTTCTCAATACAGCGTTTACTCCCATTCACTCAGGATTATCAAAACGCAGCTCCTAGAAGAAACGCGCTTCTCACCCTCTGAATCTCAAGGCAGATTCAACTCCCGCAGGTAAGCGAACACACAGCAGAGCAGTCTGAAGGATACGTTTTTTTTGAGTTTTAGACGGAGATTTACACATGTTTTTGAAATGCTTGGATTTGGCTGGAAAAATGCGTTTTCTGCTTCTTCACAGAAAGGGTTTACAAACTCCTGCAAACACACATCAGTTTAACTCTGTAAGTTGAACGCACACATTGAAGGCCGTTCTGTTAGGTCGCTTTGTTTTGGTATTAGAAGCAGATATTTCTCAATACAGCGTTTACTCCCATTCACTCGGGAATATCAAAACGCAGCTCCTAGAAGAACCGCGCTTCTAACCCTCTGAATCTCAATGCAGATTCAACTCCCGTAGGTAAGCGAACACACAGCAGAGCAGTCTGAAGGATACCTTCGTTTTGAGTTTTAGACGGAGATTTACAGCTATTTCTGAAATGCTTGGATTTGGCTGGAAAAATTCGTTTTCTGCTTCTTCACAGAAAGGGTTTGCAAACTCCTGCAAACACACAGCAGTTTAAATCTGTAAGTTGAACGCCCACATTGAAGGCCGTTCTGTTAAGTTGCTCCGTTCTGGTTTTTGAAGCAGATATTTCTATATACAGCGTTTACTCCCATTCACTCTGGAATATAAAAACGCAGCTCCAAGAAGAAACGCGCTTCTCACCCTCTGAATCTCAAGGCAGATTCAACTCCCGTAGGTAAGCGAACACACAGCAGAGCAGTCTGAAGGATACGATCGTTTTGGGTTTTAGACGGAGACTTACATCTATTTCTGAAATGCTTGGATTTGGCTGGAAAAATGCCTTTTCTGCTTCTTCACAGAAAAAGGTTACAAACTCCTGCAAACACACATCAGTTTAACTCTGTAAGTTGAACGCACACATTGAAGGCCGTTCTGTTAGGTCGCTCCGTTTTGGTTTTAGAAGCAGATATTTCTCAATACAGCGTTTACTCCCATTCACTCTGGAATATCAAAACGCAGCTCCTAGAAGAAACGCGCTTCTCACACTCTGAATGTCAAGGCAGATTCAACTCCCGCAGGTAAGCGAACACACAGCACAACAGTCTGAAGGATATGTTCGTTTTGAGTTTTAGACGGAGATTTACAGCTTTTTCTGAAATGCTTGGATTCGGCTGTAAAAATGCGTTTTCTGCTTCTTCACAGAAAGGGTTTACAAACTCCTGCAAACACACATCAGTTTAACTTTGTAAGTTGAATGCACACATTGAAGGCCGTTCTGTTAGGTCGCTCCGTTTTGGTTTTAGAAGCAGATATTTCTCAATACAGCGTTTACTCCCATTCACTCGGGATTATCAAAACGCAGCTCCAAGAAGAAACGCGCTTCTCACCCTCTGAATCTCAAGGCAGATTCAACTCCCGTACGTAAGCGAACACACAGCAGAGGAGTCTGAAGGATACGTTCGTTTTGAATTTTAAACGGAGATTTACAGCTATTTCTGAAATGCTTGGATTTGGGGTGAAAAATGCGTTTTCTGCTTCTTCACAGAAAAAGCCTACAAACTCCTGCAAACACACATCAGTTTAACTCTGTAAGTTGAACGCACACATTTAAGGCCGTTCTGTTAGGTCGCTCCGTTTTGGTTTTAGAAGCAGATATTTCTCAATACAGCGTTTACTCCCATTCACTCAGGATTATCAAAACGCAGCTCCTAGAAGAAACCCGCTTCTCACCCTCTGAATCTCAAGGCAGATACAAGTCCCGTAGGTAAGCAAACACACAGCAGAGCAGTCTGAATGATACGTTCTTCTTGAGTTTTAGACGGAGATATACAGCTATTTCTGAAATGCTTGGATTTTTCTGGAAAAATGCGATTTCTGCTTCTTCACAGAAAGGGTTTACAAACTCCTGCAAACACACATCAGTTTACCTCTGTAAGTCGAACGCACACATTGAAGGCCGTTCTGTTAGGTTGCTCCGTTTTGGTATTAGAAGCAGATATTTCTCAATACAGCGTTTACTCCCATTCACTCTAGAATATCAAAACGCAGCTCCTAGAAGAAACGCGCTTCTCACCCTCTGAATCTCAAGGCAGATTCAACTCCCGTAGGTAAGCGAACACACAGCAGAGCAGTCTGAATGATACGTACATTTTGAGGTTTAGACGGAGATTTACAGCTGTTTCTGAAATGCTTGGATTTGGCTGGAAAAATGCGTTTTCTGCTTCTTTACAGAAAGGGTTTACAAACTCCTGCAAACACACATCAGTTTAACTCTGTAAGTTGAACGCACATATTGAAGGCCGTTCTGTTAGGTTGCTCCGTTTTGATTTTAGAAGCAGATATTTCTCAATATAGAGTTCACTCCGATTCACTCTTGAATATCAAAACGCAGCTCCTAGAAAAAACGCACTTCTAATTCTCTGAATCTCAATGCAGATTCAGCTGCCGTAGGTAAGCGAACACACAGCAGAGATGTCTGAAGGATACGTTCGTTTTGAGTTTTAGACGGAGATTTACAGCTATTTATGAAATGCTTGGATTTGGCTGGAAAAATGCGTTTTATACTTCTTCACAGAAAGGGGTTACAAACTCCTACAAACACACATCAGTTTAAATCTGTAAGTTGAACGAACACATTAAAGGCCGTTCTGGTACGTTGCTCCGTTTTGGTTTTAGAAGCAGATATTTCTCAATACACAGTTTACTCCCATTCACTCGGGAATATCAAAACGGAGCTCCTAGAAGAAACGCGCTTCTCACTCTCTGAATCTCAAGGCAGATTCAACTCCCGTAGGTAAGCGAACACACAGCAGAGCAGTCTGAAGGATACGTTCGTTTTGAGTTTTAAACGGAGATTTACAGCTATTTCTGAAATGCTTGGATTTGGGGTGAAAAATGCGTTTTCTGCTTCTTCACAGAAAAAGCTTACAAACTGCTGCAAACACACATCAGTTTAACTCTGCAAGTTGAACGCACACATTGAAGGCCGTTCTGTTAAGTCGCTCCGTTTTGGTTTTAGAAGCAGATATTTATCAATACAGCGTTTACTCCCATTCACTCGGGAATATCAAAACGCAACTCCAAGAAGAACCACGCTTCTCACCCTCTGAATCTCAATGCAGATTCAACTCCCGTAGGTAAGCGAACACACAGCAGAGCGGTCTGACGGATACGTTCGTTTTGAGTTTTAGACGGAGATTTACAGCTATTTCTGAAATGCCTGGATTTGGCTGGAAACATTCGTTTTCTGCTTCTTCACAGAAAGGGTTTGCAAACTCCTGCAAACACACATCAGTTTAACTCTGTAAGTTGAACCGACACATTGAAGGCCGTTCTGTTAAGTTGCTCCGTTCTGGTTTTAGAAGCAGATATTTCTCAATACACCGTTTACTCCCATTCACTCGGGAATATCAAAACGCAGGTCCTAGAATAAACGCGCTTCTCACCCTCTGAATCTCAAGGCAGAATCAACTCCCGTAGGTAAGCGAACACACAGCAGAGCAGTCTGAAGGATACGTTCGTTTTGGGTTTTAGACGGAGATTTACATCTATTTCTGGAATGCTTGGATTTGGCTGGAAAAATGCGTTTTCTGATTCTTCACAGAAAGGGTTTGAAAACTCCTGCAAACACACATCAGTTTAACTGTGTAAGTTGAATGCATACATTGAAGGCCGTTCTCTTAGGTTGCTCCGTTTTGGTTTTAGAATCAGATATTTCTCAATACAGCGTTTACTTCCATTCACTCTGGAATATCAAAACGCAGCTCCTAGAAGAAACGCACTTCTCACCCTCTGAATCTCAAGGCAGATTCATCTCCCGTAGGTAAGCGAACACACAGCAGAGATGTCTGAAGGATACGTTCGTTTTGAGTTTTAGACGGAGATTTACAACTATTTCTTAAATGCTTGGATTTGGCTGGAAACATTCGTTTTCTGCTTCTTCACAGAAAGGGTTTGCGAACTCCTGCAAACACATATCAGTTTAACTCTGTAAGTTGAACGGACACATTGAAGGCCGTACTGTTAAGTTGCTCCGTTCTGGTTTTAGAAGCAGATATTTCTCAATACAGCGTTTACTACCATTCACTCGGGAATATCAAAACGCAGCTCCTAGAAGAAACGCGGTTCTCATCCTCTGAATCTCAAGGCAGATTCAACTCCCGTAGGTAAGCGAACACACAGCAGAGCAGTCTGAAGAATACGTTCGTTTTGGGTTTTTGACGGAGATTTACATCTATTTCTGAAATGCTTGGATTTGGCTGGAAAAATGCGTTCTCTGATTCTTCACAGAAATGGTTTACAAACTCCTGCAAACACACATCAGTTTATCTCTGTAAGTTGAATGCATACATTGAAGGCCGTTCTGGTAGGTTGCTCCGTTTTGGTTTCAGAAACAGATATTTATCAATACAGCGTTTACTCCCATTCACTCTGGAATATCAAAACGCAGCTCCTAGAAGAAACGCACTTCTCACACTCTGAATCTCAATGCAGATTCAACTGCCATAGGTAAGCGAACACACAGCAGAGATGTCTGAAGGATACGTTCGTTTTGAGTTTTAGACGGAGATTTACAGCTATTTCTGAAATGCTTGGATTTGGCTGGAAAACTGCGTTTTCTGCTTCTTCACAGAAAAGGGTTACAAACTCCTACAAACACACATCAGTTTTACTTTGTAAGTTGAACGAACATATTGAAGGCCGTTCTGGTAGGTTGCTCCGTTTTGGTTTCAGAAGCAGATATTTATCAATACAGCGTTTACTCCCATTCACTCTGGAATATCAAAACGCAGCTCCTAGAAAAAACGCGGTTCTCACCCTCTGAATCTCAAGGCAGATTCAACTCCCGTAGGTAAGCGAACACACAGCAGAGCAGTCTGAAGGATACGTTCGTTTTGAGTTTTAGACGGAGATTTACAGCTATTTCTGAAATGCTTGGATTTGGCTGGAAACATGCGTTTTCTGATTCTTCACAGAAAGGGTTTACAAACTCCTGCAAACACACATCAGTTTACCTCTGTAAGTTGAACGCACACATTGAAGGCCGTCCTGTTAGTTTGCTCCGTTTCGGTTTTAGAAGCAGATATTTCTCAATACAGCGTTTACTCCCATTCACTCGGGATTATCAAAACGCAGCTCCTAGAAGAAATACGCTTCTCACTCTCTGAATCTCAAGTCAGATTCAACTCCCGTAGGTAAGCGAACACACAGCAGAGCAGTCTGAAGGATACGTTCTTTTTGAGTTTTAGACGGAGATTTACAGCTTTTTTGAAATGCTTGGATTCGGCTAAAAAAATGCGTTTTCTGCTTCTTCACAGAAAGGGTTTACAAACTCCTGCAAACACACATCAGTTTAACTCTGTAAGATGAACGCACATATTGAAGGCCGTTCTGTTAGGTTGCTCCGTTTTGATTTTAGAAGCAGATATTTCTCAATATAGAGTTCACTCCGATTCACTCTTGAATATCAAAACGCAGCTCCTAGAAAAAACGCACTTCTAATTCTCTGAATCTCAATGCAGATTCAACTGCCGTAGGTAAGCGAACACACAGCAGAGATGTCTGAAGGATACGTTCGTTTTGAGTTTTAGACGGAGATTTACAGCTATTTATGAAATGCTTGGATTTGGCTGGAAAAATGCGTTTTCTACTTCTTCACAGAAAGGGGTTACAAACTCCTACAAACACACATCAGTTTAAATCTGTAAGTTGAACGAACACATTTAAGGCCGTTCTGGTACGTTGCTCCGTTTTGGTTTTAGAAGCAGATATTTCTAAATACACAGTTTACTCCCATTCACTCGGGAATATCAAAACGCAGCTCCTAGAAGAAACGCGCTTCTCACTCTCTGAATCTCAAGGCAGATTCAACTCCCGTAGGTAAGCGAACACACAGCAGAGCAGTCTGAAGGATACGTTCGTTTTGAGTTTTAAACGGAGATTTACAGCTATTTCTGAAATGCTTGGATTTGGGGTGAAAAATGCGTTTTCTGCTTCTTCACAGAAAAAGCTTACAAACTCCTGCAAACACACATCAGTTTAACTCTATAAGTTGAACGCATACATTGAAGGCCGTTCTTGTAGGTTGCTCCGATTTTGTTTCAGATGCAGATATTTATCAATACAGCGTTTACTCCCATTCACTCTGGAATATCAACACGCAGGTCCTAGAAGAAACGCGCTTCTCACCCTCTGAATCTCAAGGCAAATTCAACTCCCTTAGGTAAGCGAACACACAGCAGAGCAGTCTGAAGGATACGTTCCTTTTGAGTTTTAGACGGAGATTTACAGCTATTTCTGAAATGCTTGGATTTTGCTGGAAAAATGCGTTTTCTGCTTCTTCACAGAAAGGGTTTAAAAACTCCTTCAAACACACATCAGTTTAACTCTGTAAGTTGAACGCACACATTGAAGGGCGTTCTGTTAGGTTGCTCCGTTTTGGTTTTAGAAGCAGATATTTCTCAATACAGCGTTTGCTCCCATTCACTCTGGAATATCAAAACGCAGCTCCTAGAAGAAAAACTCTTTTCACCCTCTGAATCTCAAAGCAGATTCAAATCCCGCAGGTAAGCGAACACACAGCAGAGCAGTCTGAAGGATACGTTCGTTTTGGGTTTTAGACGGAGATTTCCATCTATTTCTGAAATGCTTGGATTTGGCTGGAAAAATGCGTTTTTTGATTCTTCACAGAAAGGGTTTACAAACTCCTGCAAACACACATCAGTTGAACTCTGTAAGCTGAACGCATACATTGAAGGCCGTTCTGGTAGGTTGCTCCGTTTTGGTTTCAGAAGCAGATATTTATCAATACAGCGATTACTCCCATTCACTCTGGAATATCAAAACGCAGGTCCTAGAATAAACGCGCTTCTCACTCTCTGAATCTCAAGGCAGATTCAACTCCCGTAGATCAGCAAACACACAGCAGAGTAGTCTGAAGGATACGTTCGTTTTGAGTTTTAGACCGAGATTTACTGCTATTTCTGAATTGCTTGGATTTGACTGAAAAAATGCGTTTTCTGCTTCTTCACAGAAAGGGTTTACAAACTCCTGCAAACACACTTCAGTTTAACTCTGTAAGTTGAACGCACACATTGAAGGCCGTTCTGTTAGGTTGCTCCGTTTTGGTTTTAGAAGCAGATATTTCTCAATACAGCGTTTATTCCCACTCACTCAGAAATATCAAAACGCAGCTCCTAGAAGAAACGCGCTTCTCACCCTCTGAATCTCAAGCCAGATTCAACTCCCGTAGGTAAGCGAACACACAGCAGAGCAGTCTGAAGGATACGTTGGTTTTGAGTTTTAGACGGAGATTTACAGCTTTTTCTGAAATGCTTGGATTTGGCTGGAATAATGCGTTTTCTGCTTCTTAACAGAAAGGGTTTACAAACTCCTGCAAACACACATCAGTTTAACTCTGTAAGTTGAACGCACACATTGAAGGCCGTCCTGTTAGTTTACTCCGTTTTGGTTTTAGAAGCAGATATTTCTCAAAACAGCGTTTATTCCCATTCACTCGGAAATATCAAAACGCAGCTCCTAGAAGAAACGCGCTTCTCACTCTCTGAATCTCAAGGCAGATTGAACTCCCGTAGGTAAGCGAACACACAGCAGAGCAGTCTGAAGGATACGTTCGTTTTGAGTTTTAGACGGAGATTAACAACTATTTCTGAAATGCTTGGATTTGGCTGGAAAAATGCGTTTTCTTCTTCTGCACAGAAAGGGTTTGCAAACTCCAGCAAACACACATCAGTTTAACTCTGTAGGTTGAACGCACACATTGAAGGCCGTTCTGGTAGGTTGCTCCGTTTTGGTTTTAGAAGCAGATATTTCTCAATAAAGCGTTTACTCACATTCACTCGGGATTATCAAAACGCAGCTCCTAGAATAAATGCGCTTCTCACTCTCTGAATCTCAAGGCAAATTCAACTCCCATAGGTAAGCGGACACACAGCAGAGCAGTCTGAAGGATACGTTCATTTTTAGTTTCAGACGGAGATTTACAGCTATTTCTGAAAAGCCTGGATTTGGCTGGAAAAATGCGTATTCTGCTTCTTCACAGAAAGGGTTTACAAACTCCTGCAAACACACATCAGTTTAACTCTGTAAGTTGAACGAACACATTTAAGGCCGTTCTGTTAGGTTGCTCCGTTTTGGTTTTAGAAGCAGATATTTCTCAATACACCGTTTACTCCCATTCACTCGGAAATATCAAAACGCAGCTCGTAGAAAAAACGCGCTTCTCACCCTCTGAATCTCAAGGCAGATTCAACTCCCGTAGGTAAGCGAACACACAGCAGAGATGTCTGAAGGATACGTTCGTTTTGAATTTTAGACGGAGATTTACAGCTATTTCTGAAATGCTTGGATTTGGCTGGAAAAATGGGTTTTCTGCTTCTTCACAGAAAGGGTTTACAAACTCCTGCAAACACATATCAGTTTAACTCTGTAAGTTGAACGCACACATTGAAGGCCGTTCTGTTAGGTCGCTCCATTTTGGTTTTAGAAGCAGATATTTCTCAATACAGCGTTTACTCCCATTCACTCGGGACTATCAAAACGCAGCTCCTAGAAGAAACGCGCTTCTCACTCTCTGAATCTCAAGGCAGATTCAACCCCCGTAGGTAAGCGAACACACAGCAGAGCAGTCTGAAGGATGCGTTCGTTTTGAGTTTTAAACGGAGATTTACTGCTATTTCTGAAATGCTTGGATTTGGGGTGAAAAATGCGTTTTCTGCCTCTTCACAGAAAAAGCTTACAAACTCCTGCAAACACACATCAGTTTAACTCTGTACGTTGAACGCACACATTGAAGGCCGTTCTGTTAGGTCGCTCCGTTTTGGTTTTAGAAGCAGATATTTCTCAATACAGCGTTTACTCCCATTCACTCAGGATTATCAAAACGCAGCTCCTAGAAGAAACGCGCTTCTCACCCTCTGAATCTCAAGGCAGATTCAACTCCCGCAGGTAAGCGAACACACAGCAGAGCAGTCTGAAGGATACGTTTTTTTTGAGTTTTAGACGGAGATTTACACATATTTTTGAAATGCTTGGATTTGGCTGGAAAAATGCGTTTTCTGCTTCTTCACAGAAAGGGTTTACAAACTCCTGCAAAGACACATCAGTTTAACTCTGTAAGTTGAACGCACACAACGAAGGCCGTTCTGTTAAGTTGCTCCGTTTTGGTTTTAGAATCAGATATTTCTCAATACAGCGTTTACTCCCATTCACTCTGGAATATCAAAACGCAACTCCTAGAAGAAACGCGCTTCTCACACTCTGAATGTCAAGGCAGATTCAACTCCCGCAGGTAAGCGAACACACAGCACAACAGTCTGAAGGATATGTTCGTTTGGAGTTTTAGACGGAGATTTACAGCTTTTTCTGAAATGCTTAGATTCGGCTAAAAAAATCCGTTTACTGCTTCTTCACAGAAAGGGTTTACAAACTCCTGCAAACACACATCAGTTTAACTCTGTAAGTTGAACGCACATATTGAAGGCCGTTCTGTTAAGTTGCTAGGTTTTTTGTATAGAAGCAGATATTTCTCAATACAGCGTTTTCTTTCATTCACTCTGGAATATCAAAACGCAGCTCCTAGAGGAAACGCACTTCTCACCCTCTGAATCTCAATGCAGATTCAACTGCCGTAGGTTAGCGAACACACAGCAGAACAGTCTGAAGGATACGTTCGTTTTGAGTTTTAGACGGAGATTTACAGCTATTTCTGAAATGCTTGGATTTGGCTGGAAAAATGCGATTTCTGCTGCTTCACAGAAAGGGTTTACAAACTCCTGCAAACACACATCACTTTAACTCTGTAAGTTGAACGCACACATTGAAGGTCGTTCTGTTAGGTCGTTCCGTTTTCGTTTTAGAAGCAGATATTTCTCAATACAGCGTTTACTCCCATTTACTCGGGATTATCAAAACGCAGCTCCTAGTAGAAACGCGCTTCTCACTCTCTGAATCTCAAGGCAGATTCAACTCCCGTAGGTAAGCGAACACACAGCAGAGCAGTCTGAAGGATACGTTCTTTTTGAGTTTTAGACGGAGATTTACACCTTTTTCTGAAATGCTTGGATTCGGCTGGAAAAATGCGTTTTCTGCTCCTTCACAGAAAGGGTTTACCAACTCCTGCAAACACACATCAGTTTAACACTGTAAGTTGAACGAACAGATTTAAGGCCGTTCTGTTAGGTTGCTCCGTTTTGGTTTTAGAAGCAGATATTTCTCAATACACCGTTTATTCCCATTCACTCGGGAATATCAAAACGCAGCTCCTAGAAAAAACGCGCTTCTCACTCTCTGAATCTCAAGGCAGATTCAACTCCCGTAGGTAAGCGAACACACAGCAGAGCAGTCTGAAGGATACGTTCGTTTTGAGTTTTAAACGGAGATTTACAGCTATTTCTGAAATGCTTGGATTTGGGGTGACAAATGCGTTTTCTGCTTCTTCACAGAAAAAGCTTACAAACTCCTGCAAACACACATCAGTTTAACTCTGTATGTTGAACGCACACATTGAAGGCCGTTCTGTTAGGTCGCTCCGTTTTGGTTTTAGAAGCAGATATTTCTCAATACAGCGTTTACTCCCACTCAGGATTATCAAAACGCAGCTCCTAGAAGAAACGCGCTTCTCACCCTCTGAATCTCAAGGCAGATTCAACTCCCGTAGGTAAGCGAACACACAGCAGAGCAGTCTGAAGGATACGTTCTTTTTGAGTTTTAGACGGAGATTTACAGCTATTTCTGAAATGCTTGGATTTGGCTGGAAAAATGCGTTTTCTGCTGTTTCACAGAAAGGGTTTACAAACTCCTGCAAACACACGTCAGTTTAAATCTGTAAATTGAACGCAGACATTGAAGGCCGTTCTGTTAGGTTGCTCCGTTTTGGTTTTAGAAGCAGATATTTCTCAATACAGCGTTTACTCCCATTCAC
This sequence comes from Callithrix jacchus, assembly GCF_049354715.1. Taxonomy (NCBI): domain Eukaryota; kingdom Metazoa; phylum Chordata; class Mammalia; order Primates; family Cebidae; genus Callithrix; species Callithrix jacchus. The sequence goes on along the minus strand of NC_133511.1, from coordinate 36,489,446 downwards.
TCTGGAATATCAAAACGCAGCTCCTAGAAGAAACGCGCTTCTCACCCTCTGAATCTCAAGGCAGATTCAACTCCCGTAGGTAAGCGAACACACAGCAGAGATGTCTGAATGATACGTTCGTTTTGAGTTTTACACGGAGATTTACAGCTTTTTCTGAAATGCTTGGATTTGGCTGGAAAAATTCGTTTCCTGCTTCTTCACAGAAAGGGTTTGCAAACTCCTTCAAACACACATCAGTTTAACTCTGTAAGTTGAACGCACACATTGAAGGCCGTTCTGTTAAGTTGCTCCGTTTTGGTTTTAGAATCAGATATTTCTCAATACAGCGTTTACTCCCATTCACTCTGGAATATCAAAACGCAGCTCCTAGAAGAAACGCACTTCTCACACTCTGAATGTCAAAGCAGATTCAACTCCCGCAGGTAAGCGAACACACAGCACAACAGTCTGAAGGATATGTTCGTTTTGAGTTTTAAACGGAGATTTACAGCTATTTCTGAAATGCTTGGATTTAGGGTGAAAAATGCGTTTTCTGCTTCTTCACAGAAATAGCTTACAAACTCCTGCAAACACACATCTGTTTAACTCTGTAAGTTGAACGCACACATTGAAGGCCGTTCTGTTATGTCGGTCCGTTTTGGTTTTAGAAGCAGATATTTCTCAATACACCATTTACTCCCATTCACTCGGGAATATCAAAACGCAGCTCCTAGAAGAACCCCGCTTCTCACCCTTTGAATCTCAATGCAGATTCAACTCCCGTAGGTAAGCGAACACACAGCAGAGCAGTCTGAAGGATACGTTCGTTTTGAGTTTTAGACGGAGATTTACTGCTATTTTTGAAATGCTTGGATTTGGCTGGTAAAATGCGTTTTCTGCTTCTTCACAGAAAGGGTTTACAAACTCCTGCAAACACACATGAGTTTAACTCTGTAAGTTTAACGCACACATGGAAGGCCGTTCTGTTAGGTGCTCCGTTTTGGTTTTAGAAGCAGATATTTCTTAATACAGGGTTTGCTCCCATTCACTCGGGAATATCAAAACGCAGCTCCTAGAAGAAAGGCGCTTCTCACCCTCTGAATCTCAAGGCAGATTCAACTCCCGCAGGTAAGGGAGCACACAGAAGAGCAGTCTGAAGGATACGTTGGTTTTGAGTTTTAGACGGAGATTTACAGCTTTTTCTGAAATGCTTGGATTTGGCTGGAAAAATGCGTTTTCTGATTCTTCACAGAAAGGGTTTACAAACTCCTGCAAACACACATCAGTTTAACTCGGTAAGTTGAACGCACACATTGAAGGCCGTTCTGGTAGGTTGCTCCGTTTTGGTTTCAGAAGCAGATATTTATCAATACAGCGTTTACTCCCATTCACTCTGGAATATCAAAACGCAGCTCCTAGAAGAAACGCGCTTCTCACCCTCTGAATCTCAAGGCAGATTCAACTCCCGTAGGTAAGCGAACACACAGCAGAGCAGTCTGAAAGATACGTTCGTTTTGAGTTTTAGACGGAGATTTACTGGTATTTCTGAAATGCTTTGATTTGGCTGGAAAAATGCGTTTTCTGCTTCTTCACAGAAAGGGTTTACAAACTCCTGCAAACACACATCAGTTTAACTCTGTAAGTTGAACGAACACATTTATGGCCGTTCTGTTAGGTTGCTCCGTTTTGGTTTTAGAAGCAGATATTTCTCAATAGCCAGTTTACTCCCATTCACTCGGGAATATCAAAACGCAGCTCCTAGAAGAAACGCGCTTCTCACTCTCTGAATCTCAAGGCAGATTCAACTCCCGTAGGTAAGCGAACACACAGCAGAGCAGTCTCAAAAATACGTTCGTTTTGAGTTTTAAACGGAGATTTACAGCTATTTCAGAAATGCTTGGATTTGGGGTGAAAAATGCGTTTTCTGCTTCTTCACAGAAAAAGCTTACAAACTCCTGCAAACACACATCAGTTCAACTCTGTAAGTTGAACGCACACATTGAAGGCCGTTCTGTTAGGTCGCTTTGTTTTGGTTTTAGAAGCAGATATTTCTCAATACAGCGTTTACTCCCATTCACTCGGGAATATCAAAACGCAGCTCCTAGAAGAACCGCGCTTCTAACCCTCTGAATCTCAATGCAGATTCAACTCCCGTAGGTAAGCGAACACACAGCAGAGCAGTCTGAAGGATACCTTCGTTTTGAGTTTTAGACGGAGATTTACAGCTATTTCTGAAATGCTTGGATTTGGATGGAAAAATGCGTTTTCTGCTTCTTCACAGAAAGGGTTTGCAAACTCCTGCAAACACACAGCAGTTTAAAACTGTAAGTTGAACGCCCACATTGAAGGCCGTTCTGTTAAGTTGCTCCGTTCTGGATTTTGAAGCAGATATTTCTATATACAGCGTTCACTCCCATTCACTCTGGAATATAAAAACGCAGCTCCAAGAAGAAACGCGCTTCTCACCCTCTGAATCTCAAGGCAGATTCAACTCCCGTAGGTAAGCGAACACACAGCAGAGCAGTCTGAAGGATACGTTCGTTTCGGTTTTAGACGGAGACTTACATCTATTTCTGAAATGCTTGGATTTGGCTGGAAAAATGCGTTTTCTGCTTCTTCACAGAAAGAGTTTACAAACTCCTGCAAACACACATCAGTTTAACTCTGTACGTTGAACGCATACATTGAAGGCCGTTCTGGTAGGTTGCTCCGTTTTGGTTTCAGAAGCAGATATTTATCAATACAGCGTTTACTCCCATTCACTCTGGAATATCAAAACGCAGGTCCTAGAAAAAAAGCGCTTCTCACCCTCTGAATCTCAAGGCAGATTCAACTCCCGTAGGTAAGCGAACACACAGCAGAGCAGTCTGAAGGATACGTTCTTTTTGAGTTTTAGACGGAGATTTACAGCTATTTCTGAAATGCTTGGATTTGGCTGGAAAAATGCGTTTTCTGCTGTTTCACAGAAAGGGTTTACAAACTCCTGCAAACACACGTCAGTTTAAATCTGTAAATTGAACGCAGACATTGAAGGCCGTTCTGTTAGGTTGCTCCGTTTTGGTTTTAGAAGCAGATATTTCTCAATACAGCGTTTACTCCCATTCACTCTGGAATATCAAAACGCAGCTCCTAGAAGAAACGCGCTTCTCACCCTCTGAATCTCAAGGCAGATTCAACTCCCGTAGGTAAGCGAACACACAGCAGAGATGTCTGAATGATACGTTCGTTTTGAGTTTTACACGGAGATTTACAGCTATTTCTGAAATGCTTGGATTTGGCTGGAAAAATTCGTTTCCTGCTTCTTCACAGAAAGGGTTTGCAAACTCCTTCAAACACACATCAGTTTAACTCTGTAAGTTGAACGCACACATTGAAGGCCGTTCTGTTAAGTTGCTCCGTTTTGGTTTTAGAAGCAGATATTTCTCAATACAGCGTTTACTCCCATTCACTCGGGAATATCAAAACGCAGCTCCTAGAAGAAACGCACTTCTCACACTCTGAATGTCAAAGCAGATTCAACTCCCGCAGGTAAGCGAACACACAGCACAACAGTCTGAAGGATATGTTCGTTTTGAGTTTTAAACGGAGATTTACAGCTATTTCTGAAATGCTTGGATTTGGGGTGAAAAATGCGTTTTCTGCTTCTTCACAGAAATAGCTTACAAACTCCTGCAAACACACATCTGTTTAACTCTGTAAGTTGAACGCACACATTGAAGGCCATTCTGTTAGGTCGGTCCGTTTTGGTTTTAGAAGCAGATATTTCTGAATACACCATTTACTCCCATTCACTCGGGAATATCAAAACGCAGCTCCTAGAAGAAACCCGCTTCTCACTCTCTGAATCTCAAGGCAGATTCAACTCCCGTAGGTAAGCGAACACACAGCAGACCAGTCTGAAAAATACGTTCGTTTTGAGTTTTAAACGGAGATTTACAGCTATTTCTGAAATGCTTGGATTTGGCTGGAAAAATGCGTTTTCTGCTTCTTCACAGAAATAGCTTACAAACTCCTGCAAACACACATCTGTTTAACTCTGTAAGTTGAACGCACACATTGAAGGCCGTTCTGTTAGGTCGGTCCGTTTTGGTTTTAGAAGCAGATATTTCTGAATAAACCGTTTACTCCCATTCACTCGGGAATATCAAAACGCAGCTCCTAGAAGAAACCCGCTTCTCACTCTCTGAATCTCAAGGCAGATTCAACTCCCGTAGGTAAGCGAACACACAGCAGAGCAGTCTGAAAAATACGTTCGTTTTGAGTTTTAGACGGAGATTTACAGCTATTTCAGAAATGCTTGGATTTGGGGTGAAAAATGCGTTTTCTGCTTCTTCACAGAAAAAGCTTACAAACTCCTGCAAACACACATCAGTTTAACTCTGTAAGTTGAACGCACACATTGAAGGCCGTTCTGTTAAGTTGCTCCGTTCTTGTTTTTGAAGCAGATATTTCTATATACAGCGTTTACTCCCATTCACTCTGGAATATAAAAACGCAGCTCCTAGAAGAACCGCGCTTCTAACCCTCTGAATCTCAATGCAGATTCAACTCCCGTAGGTAAGCGAACACACAGCAGAGCAGTCTGAAGGATACCTTCGTTTTGAGTTTTAGACGGAGATTTACAGCTATTTCTGAAATGCTTGGATTTGGCTGGAAAAATTCGTTTTCTGCTTCTTCACAGAAAGGGTTTGCAAACTCCTGCAAACACACAGCAGTTTAAATCTGTAAGTTGAACGCCCACATTAAAGGCCGTTCTGTTAAGTTGCTCCGTTCTTGTTTTTGAAGCAGATATTTCTATATACAGCGTTTACTCCCATTCACTCTGGAATATAAAAACGCAGCTCCAAGAAGAAACGCGCTTCTCACCCTCTGAATCTCAAGGCAGATTCAACTCCCGTAGGTAAGCGAACACACAGCAGAGCAGTCTGAAGGATACGATCGTTTTGGGTTTTAGACGGAGACCTACATCTATTTCTGAAATGCTTGGATTTGGCTGGAAAAATGCGTTTTCTGATTCTTCACAGAAAGGGTTTACAAACTCCTGCAAACACACATCAGTTTAACTCTGTACGTTGAACGCATACATTGAAGGCCGTTCTGGTAGGTTGCTCCGTTTTGGTTTCAGAAGCAGATATTTATCAATACAGCGTTTACTCCCATTCACTCTGGAATATCAAAACGCAGGTCCTAGAAAAAAAGCGCTTCTCACCCTCTGAATCTCAAGGCAGATTCATCTCACTTAGGTAAGCGAACACACAGCAGAGCAGTCTGAAGGATACGTTCGTTTTGAGTTTTAGACGGAGATTTACAGCTATTTCTGAAATGCTTGGATTTGGCTGGAAACATGCGTTTTCTGCTTCTTCACAGAAAGGGTTTACAAACTCCTGCAAACACACATCAGTTTACCTCTGTAAGTTGAACGCACACATTGAAGGCCGTCCTGTTAGTTTGCTCCGTTTCGGTTTTAGAAGCAGATATTTCTCAATACAGCGTTTACTCCCATTCACTCGGGATTATCAAAACGCAGCTCCTAGAAGAAATACGCTTCTCACTCTCTGAATCTCAAGGCAGATTCAACTCCCGTAGGTAAGCGAACACACAGCAGAGCAGTCTGAAGGATACGTTCTTTTTGAGTTTTAGACGAAGATTTACAGCTTTTTTGAAATGCTTGGATTCGGCTAAAAAAATGCGTTTTCTGCTTCTTCACAGAAAGGGTTTACCAACTCCTGCAAACACACATCAGTTTAACTCTGTAAGTTGAACGACCAGATTTAAGGCCGTTCTGTTAGTTTGCTCCGTTTTAATTTTAGAAGCACATATTTCTCAATACACCGTTTATTCCCATTCACTCGGGAATATCAAAACGCAGCTCCTAGAAGAAACCCGCTTCTCACTCTCTGAATCTCAAGGCAGATTCAACTCCCGTAGGTAAGCAAACACACAGCAGAGCAGTCTGAAGGATACGTTCGATTTTAGTTTTAAACGGAGATTAACAGCTATTTCTGAAATGCTTGGATTTGGGGTGAAATATGCCTTTTCTGCTTCTTCACAGAAAAAGGTTACAAACTCCTGCAAACACACATCAGTTTAACTCTGTAAGTTGAACGCACACATTGAAGGCCGTTCTGTTAGGTCGCTCCGTTTTGGTTTTAGAAGCAGATATTTCTCAATACAGCGTTTACTCCCATTCACTTTGGAATATCAAAACGCAGCTCCTAGAAGAAACGCGCTTCTCACTCTCTGAATCTGAAGGCAGATTCAACTCCCGTAGGTAAGCGAACACACAGCAGAGCAGTCTGAAGGATACGTTCGTTTTGGGTTTTAGACGGAGATTTCCATCTATTTCTGAAATGCTTGGATTTGGCTGGAAAAATGCGTTTTTTGATTCTTCACAGAAAGGGTTTACAAACTCCTGCAAACACACATCAGTTGAACTCTGTAAGCTGAACGCATACATTGAAGGCCGTTCTGGTAGGTTGCTCGGTTTTGGTTTCAGAAGCAGATATTTATCAATACAGCGATTACTCCCATTCACTCTGGAATATCAAAACGCAGGTCCTAGAATAAACGCGCTTCTCACTCTCTGAATCTCAAGGCAGATTCAACTCCCGTAGATCAGCAAACACACAGCAGAGCAGTCTGAAGGATACGTTCGTTTTGAGTTTTAGACCGAGATTTACTGCTATTTCTGAATTGCTTGCATTTGACTGAAAAAATGCGTTTTCTGCTTCTTCACAGAAAGGGTTTACAAACTCCTGCAAACACACTTCAGTTTAACTCTGTAAGTTGAACGCACACATTGAAGGCCGTTCTGTTAGGTTGCTCCGTTTTGGTTTTAGAAGCAGATATTTCTCAATACAGCGTTTATTCCCACTCACTCAGAAATATCAAAACGCAGCTCCTAGAAGAAACGCGCTTCTCACCCTCTGAATCTCAAGCCAGATTCAACTCCCGTAGGTAAGCGAACACACAGCAGAGCAGTCTGAAGGATACGTTGGTTTTGAGTTCTAGACGGAGATTTACAGCTTTTTCTGAAATGCTTGGATTTGGCTGGAATAATGCGTTTTCTGCTTCTTAACAGAAAGGGTTTACAAACTCCTGCAAACACACATCAGTTTAACTCTGTAAGTTGAACGCACACATTGAAGGCCGTCCTGTTAGTTTACTCCGTTTTGGTTTTAGAAGCAGATATTTCTCAAAACAGCGTTTATTCCCATTCACTCGGAAATATCAAAACGCAGCTCCTAGAAGAAACGCGCTTCTCACTCTCTGAATCTCAAGGCAGATTCAACTCCCGTAGGTAAGCGAACACACAGCAGAGCAGTCTGAAGGATACGTTCGTTTTGAGTTTTAGACGGAGATTAACAGCTATTTCTGAAATGCTTGGATTTGGCTGGAAAAATGCGTTTTCTTCTTCTGCACAGAAAGGGTTTGCAAACTCCAGCAAACACACATCAGTTTAACTCTGTAGGTTGAACGCACACATTGAAGGCCGTTCTGGTAGGTTGCTCCGTTTTGGTTTTAGAAGCAGATATTTCTCAATAAAGCGTTTACTCACATTCACTCGGGATTATCAAAACGCAGCTCCTAGAATAAATGCGCTTCTCACTCTCTGAATCTCAAGGCAAATTCAACTCCCATAGGTAAGCGGACACACAGCAGAGCAGTCTGAAGGATACGTTCATTTTTAGTTTTAGACGGAGATTTACAGCTATTTCTGAAAAGCCTGAATTTGGCTGGAAAAATGCGTTTTCTGCTTCTTCACAGAAAGGGTTTACAAACTCCTGCAAACACACATCAGTTTAACTCTGTAAGTTGAACGAACACATTTAAGGCCGTTCTGTTAGGTTGCTCCGTTTTGGTTTTAGAAGCAGATATTTCTCAATACACCGTTTACTCCCATTCACTCGGAAATATCAAAACGCAGCTCCTAGAAAAAACGCGCTTCTCACCCTCTGAATCTCAAGGCAGATTCAACTCCCGTAGGTAAGCGAACACACAGCAGAGATGTCTGAAGGATACGTTCGTTTTGAATTTTAGACGGAGATTTACAGCTATTTTTGAAATGCTTGGATTTGGCTGGAAAAATGGGTTTTCTGCTTCTTCACAGAAAGGGTTTACAAACTCCTGCAAACACATATCAGTTTAACTCTGTAAGTTGAACGCACACATTGAAGGCCGTTCTGTTAGGTCGCTCCGTTTTGGTTTTAGAAGCAGATATTTCTCAATACAGCGTTTACTCCCATTCACTCGGGACTATCAAAACGCAGCTCCTAGAAAAAACGCGCTTCTCACTCTCTGAATCTCAAGGCAGATTCAACTCCCGTAGGTAAGCGAACACACAGCAGAGCAGTCTGAAGGATACGTTCGTTTTGGGTTTTAGACGGAGATTTCCATCTATTTCTGAAATGCTTGGATTTGGCTGGAAAAATGCGTTTTTTGATTCTTCACAGAAAGGGTTTACAAACTCCTGCAAACACATGAGTTTAACTCTGTAAGTTTAACGCACACATGGAAGGCCGTTCTGTTAGGTTGCTCCGTTTTGGTTTTAGAAGCAGATATTTCTTAATACAGGGTTTGCTCCCATTCACACGGGAATATCAAAACGCAGCTCCGAGAAGAAAGGCGCTTCTCACCCTCTGAAGCTCAAGGCAGATTCAACTTCCTCAGGTAAGGGAGTACACAGAAGAGCAGTCTGAAGGATACGTTGGTTTTGAGTTTTAGACGGAGATTTACAGCTTTTTCTGAAATGCTTGGATTTGGCTGGAAGAATGCGTTTTCTGATTCTTCACAGAAAGGGTTTACAAACTCCTGCAAACACACATCAGTTTAACTCTGTAAGTTGAACGCACACATTGAAGGCCGTTCTGGTAGGTTGCTCCGTTTTGGTTTCAGAAGCAGATATTTATCAATACAGCGTTTACTCCCATTCACTCTGGAATATCAAAACGCAGCTCCTAGAAGAAACGCGCTTCTCACCCTCTGAATCTCAAGGCAGATTCAACTCCCGTAGGTAAGCGAACACACAGCAGAGCAGTCTGAAGGATACGTTCGTTTTGAGTTTTAGACGGAGATTTACTGGTATTTCTGAAATGCTGGGATTTGGCTGGAAAAATGCGTTTTCTGCTTCTTCAGAGAAAGGTTTTGCAAACTCCTGCAAACACACATCAGTTTAACTCTGTAAGTTGAACGCACACATTGAAGGCCGTTCTGTTAAGTTGCTCCGTTCTGGTTTTTGAAGCAGATATTTCTCAATACAGCGTTTACTCCCATTCACTCGGGAATATCAAAACGCAGCTCCTAGAAGAAACGCGCTTCTCACACTCTGAATGTCAAGGCAGATTCAACTCCCGCAGGTAAGCGAACACACAGCACAACAGTCTGAAGGATATGTTCGTTTGGAGTTTTAGACGGAGATTTACAGCTTTTTCTGAAATGCTTGGATTCGGCTAAAAAAACCCGTTTACTGCTTCTTCACAGAAAGGGTTTACAAACTCCTGCAAACACACATGAGTTTAACTCTGTAAGTTGAACGCACATATTGAAGGCCGTTCTGTTAAGTTGCTAGGTTTTTTGTATAGAAGCAGATATTTCTCAATACAGCGTTTTCTTTCATTCACTCTGGAATATCAAAACGCAGCTCCTAGAGGAAACGCACTTCTCACCCTCTGAATCTCAATGCAGATTCAACTGCCGTAGGTTAGCGAACACACAGCAGAGCAGTCTGAAGGATACGTTCGTTTTGAGTTTTAGACGGAGATTTACAGCTATTTCTGAAATGCTTGGATTTGGCTGGAAAAATGCGATTTCTGCTGCTTCACAGAAAGGGTTTACAAACTCCTGCACACACACATCACTTTAACTCTGTAAGTTGAACGCACACATTGAAGGTCGTTCTGTTAGGTCGTTCCGTTTTCGTTTTAGAAGCAGATATTTCTCAATACAGCGTTTACTCCCATTTACTCGGGATTATCAAAACGCAGCTCGTAGTAGAAACGCGCTTCTCACTCTCTGAATCTCAAGGCAGATTCAACTCCCGTAGGTAAGCGAACACACAGCAGAGCAGTCTGAAGGATACGTTCTTTTTGAGTTTTAGACGGAGATTTACACCTTTTTCTGAAATGCTTGGATTCGGCTGGAAAAATGCGTTTTCTGCTTCTTCACAGAAAGGGTTTACCAACTCCTGCAAACACACATCAGTTTAACACTGTAAGTTGAACGAACAGATTTAAGGCCGTTCTGTTAGGTTGCTCCGTTTTGGTTTTAGAAGCAGATATTTCTCAATACACCGTTTATTCCCATTCACTCGGGAATATCAAAACGCAGCTCCTAGAAAAAACGCGCTTCTCACTCTCTGAATCTCAAGGCAGATTCAACTCCCGTAGGTAAGCGAACACACAGCAGAGCAGTCTGAAGGATACGTTCGTTTTGAGTTTTAAACGGAGATTTACAGCTATTTCTGAAATGCTTGGATTTGGGGTGACAAATGCGTTTTCTGCTTCTTCACAGAAAAAGCTTACAAACTCCTGCAAACACACATCAGTTTAACTCTGTATGTTGAACGCACACATTGAAGGCCGTTCTGTTAGGTCGCTCCGTTTTGGTTTTAGAAGCAGATATTTCTCAATACAGCGTTTACTCCCATTCACTCAGGATTATCAAAACGCAGCTCCTAGAAGAAACGCGCTTCTCACCCTCTGAATCTCAAGGCAGATTCAACTCCCGTAGGCAAGCGAACACACAGCAGAGCAGTCTGAAGGATACGTTCTTTTTGAGTTTTAGACGGAGATTTACAGCTATTTCTGAAATGCTTGGATTTGGCTGGAAAAATGCGTTTTCTGCTGTTTCACAGAAAGGGTTTACAAACTCCTGCAAACACACGTCAGTTTAAATCTGTAAATTGAACGCAGACATTGAAGGCCGTTCTGTTAGGTTGCTCCGTTTTGGTTTTAGAAGCAGATATTTCTCAATACAGCGTTTACTCCCATTCACTCTGGAATATCAAAACGCAGCTCCTAGAAGAAACGCGCTTCTCACCCTCTGAATCTCAAGGCAGATTCAACTCCCGTAGGTAAGCGAACACACAGCAGAGATGTCTGAATGATACGTTCGTTTTGAGTTTTACACGGAGATTTACAGCTTTTTCTGAAATGCTTGGATTTGGCTGGAAAAATTCGTTTCCTGCTTCTTCACAGAAAGGGTTTGCAAACTCCTTCAAACACACATCAGTTTAACTCTGTAAGTTGAACGCACACATTGAAGGCCGTTCTGTTAAGTTGCTCCGTTTTGGTTTTAGAATCAGATATTTCTCAATACAGCGTTTACTCCCATTCACTCTGGAATATCAAAACGCAGCTCCTAGAAGAAACGCACTTCTCACACTCTGAATGTCAAAGCAGATTCAACTCCCGCAGTTAAGCGAACACACAGCACAACAGTCTGAAGGATATGTTCGTTTTGAGTTTTAAACGGAGATTTACAGCTATTTCTGAAATGCTTGGATTTGGGGTGAAAAATGCGTTTTCTGCTTCTTCACAGAAATAGCTTACAAACTCCTGCAAACACACATCTGTTTAACTCTGTAAGTTGAACGCACACATTGAAGGCCGTTCTGTTATGTCGGTCCGTTTTGGTTTTAGAAGCAGATATTTCTCAATACACCATTTACTCCCATTCACTCGGGAATATCAAAACGCAGCTCCTAGAAGAACCCCGCTTCTCACCCTTTGAATCTCAATGCAGATTCAACTCCCGTAGGTAAGCGAACACACAGCAGAGCAGTCTGAAGGATACGTTCGTTTTGAGTTTTAGACGGAGATTTACTGCTATTTTTGAAATGCTTGGATTTGGCTGGTAAAATGCGTTTTCTGCTTCTTCACAGAAAGGGTTTACAAACTCCTGCAAACACACATGAGTTTAACTCTGTAAGTTTAACGCACGCATGGAAGGCCGTTCTGTTAGGTGCTCCGTTTTGGTTTTAGAAGCAGATATTTCTTAATACAGGGTTTGCTCCCATTCACTCGGGAATATCAAAACGCAGCTCCTAGAAGAAAGGCGCTTCTCACCCTCTGAATCTCAAGGCATATTCAACTCCCGCAGGTAAGGGAGCACACAGAAGAGCAGTCTGAAGGATACGTTGGTTTTGAGTTTTAGACGGAGATTTACAGCTTTTTCTGAAATGCTTGGATTTGGCTGGAAAAATGCGTTTTCTGATTCTTCACAGAAAGGGTTTACAAACTCCTGCAAACACACATCAGTTTAACTCGGTAAGTTGAACGCACACATTGAAGGCCGTTCTGGTAGGTTGCTCCGTTTTGGTTTCAGAAGCAGATATTTATCAATACAGGGTTTACTCCCATTCACTCTGGAATATCAAAACGCAGCTCCTAGAAGAAACGCGCTTCTCACCCTCTGAATCTCAAGGCAGATTCAACTCCCGTAGGTAAGCGAACACACAGCAGAGCAGTCTGAAGGATACGTTCTTTTTGAGTTTTAGACGGAGATTTACAGCTATTTCTGAAATGCTTGGATTTGGCTGGAAAAATGCGTTTTCTGCTTCTTCACAGAAATAGCTTACAAACTCCTGCAAACACACATCTGTTTAACTCTGTAAGTTGAACGCACACATTGAAGGCCGTTCTGTTAGGTCGGTCCGTTTTGGTTTTAGAAGCAGATATTTCTGAATAAACCGTTTACTCCCATTCACTCGGGAATATCAAAACGCAGCTCCTAGAAGAAACCCGCTTCTCACTCTCTGAATCTCAAGGCAGATTCAACTCCCGTAGGTAAGCGAACACACAGCAGAGCAGTCTGAAAAATACGTTCGTTTTGAGTTTTAGACGGAGATTTACAGCTATTTCAGAAATGCTTGGATTTGGGGTGAAAAATGCGTTTTCTGCTTCTTCACAGAAAAAGCTTACAAACTCCTGCAAACACACATCAGTTTAACTCTGTAAGTTGAACGCACACATTGAAGGCCGTTCTGTTAAGTTGCTCCGTTCTTGTTTTTGAAGCAGATATTTCTATATACAGCGTTTACTCCCATTCACTCTGGAATATAAAAACGCAGCTCCTAGAAGAACCGCGCTTCTAACCCTCTGAATCTCAATGCAGATTCAACTCCCGTAGGTAAGCGAACACACAGCAGAGCAGTCTGAAGGATACCTTCGTTTTGAGTTTTAGACGGAGATTTACAGCTATTTCTGAAATGCTTGGATTTGGCTGGAAAAATTCGTTTTCTGCTTCTTCACAGAAAGGGTTTGCAAACTCCTGCAAACACACAGCAGTTTAAATCTGTAAGTTGAACGCCCACATTAAAGGCCGTTCTGTTAAGTTGCTCCGTTCTTGTTTTTGAAGCAGATATTTCTATATACAGCGTTTACTCCCATTCACTCTGGAATATAAAAACGCAGCTCCAAGAAGAAACGCGCTTCTCACCCTCTGAATCTCAAGGCAGATTCAACTCCCGTAGGTAAGCGAACACACAGCAGAGCAGTCTGAAGGATACGATCGTTTTGGGTTTTAGACGGAGACCTACATCTATTTCTGAAATGCTTGGATTTGGCTGGAAAAATGCGTTTTCTGATTCTTCACAGAAAGGGTTTACAAACTCCTGCAAACACACATCAGTTTAACTCTGTACGTTGAACGCATACATTGAAGGCCGTTCTGGTAGGTTGCTCCGTTTTGGTTTCAGAAGCAGATATTTATCAATACAGCGTTTACTCCCATTCACTCTGGAATATCAAAACGCAGGTCCTAGAAAAAAAGCGCTTCTCACCCTCTGAATCTCAAGGCAGATTCATCTCACTTAGGTAAGCGAACACACAGCAGAGCAGTCTGAAGGATACGTTCGTTTTGAGTTTTAGACGGAGATTTACAGCTATTTCTGAAATGCTTGGATTTGGCTGGAAACATGCGTTTTCTGCTTCTTCACAGAAAGGGTTTACAAACTCCTGCAAACACACATCAGTTTACCTCTGTAAGTTGAACGCACACATTGAAGGCCGTCCTGTTAGTTTGCTCCGTTTCGGTTTTAGAAGCAGATATTTCTCAATACAGCGTTTACTCCCATTCACTCGGGATTATCAAAACGCAGCTCCTAGAAGAAATACGCTTCTCACTCTCTGAATCTCAAGGCAGATTCAACTCCCGTAGGTAAGCGAACACACAGCAGAGCAGTCTGAAGGATACGTTCTTTTTGAGTTTTAGACGAAGATTTACAGCTTTTTTGAAATGCTTGGATTCGGCTAAAAAAATGCGTTTTCTGCTTCTTCACAGAAAGGGTTTACCAACTCCTGCAAACACACATCAGTTTAACTCTGTAAGTTGAACGACCAGATTTAAGGCCGTTCTGTTAGTTTGCTCCGTTTTAATTTTAGAAGCACATATTTCTCAATACACCGTTTATTCCCATTCACTCGGGAATATCAAAACGCAGCTCCTAGAAGAAACCCGCTTCTCACTCTCTGAATCTCAAGGCAGATTCAACTCCCGTAGGTAAGCAAACACACAGCAGAGCAGTCTGAAGGATACGTTCGATTTTAGTTTTAAACGGAGATTAACAGCTATTTCTGAAATGCTTGGATTTGGGGTGAAATATGCCTTTTCTGCTTCTTCACAGAAAAAGGTTACAAACTCCTGCAAACACACATCAGTTTAACTCTGTAAGTTGAACGCACACATTGAAGGCCGTTCTGTTAGGTCGCTCCGTTTTGGTTTTAGAAGCAGATATTTCTCAATACAGCGTTTACTCCCATTCACTTTGGAATATCAAAACGCAGCTCCTAGAAGAAACGCGCTTCTCACTCTCTGAATCTGAAGGCAGATTCAACTCCCGTAGGTAAGCGAACACACAGCAGAGCAGTCTGAAGGATACGTTCGTTTTGGGTTTTAGACGGAGATTTCCATCTATTTCTGAAATGCTTGGATTTGGCTGGAAAAATGCGTTTTTTGATTCTTCACAGAAAGGGTTTACAAACTCCTGCAAACACACATCAGTTGAACTCTGTAAGCTGAACGCATACATTGAAGGCCGTTCTGGTAGGTTGCTCGGTTTTGGTTTCAGAAGCAGATATTTATCAATACAGCGATTACTCCCATTCACTCTGGAATATCAAAACGCAGGTCCTAGAATAAACGCGCTTCTCACTCTCTGAATCTCAAGGCAGATTCAACTCCCGTAGATCAGCAAACACACAGCAGAGCAGTCTGAAGGATACGTTCGTTTTGAGTTTTAGACCGAGATTTACTGCTATTTCTGAATTGCTTGCATTTGACTGAAAAAATGCGTTTTCTGCTTCTTCACAGAAAGGGTTTACAAACTCCTGCAAACACACTTCAGTTTAACTCTGTAAGTTGAACGCACACATTGAAGGCCGTTCTGTTAGGTTGCTCCGTTTTGGTTTTAGAAGCAGATATTTCTCAATACAGCGTTTATTCCCACTCACTCAGAAATATCAAAACGCAGCTCCTAGAAGAAACGCGCTTCTCACCCTCTGAATCTCAAGCCAGATTCAACTCCCGTAGGTAAGCGAACACACAGCAGAGCAGTCTGAAGGATACGTTGGTTTTGAGTTCTAGACGGAGATTTACAGCTTTTTCTGAAATGCTTGGATTTGGCTGGAATAATGCGTTTTCTGCTTCTTAACAGAAAGGGTTTACAAACTCCTGCAAACACACATCAGTTTAACTCTGTAAGTTGAACGCACACATTGAAGGCCGTCCTGTTAGTTTACTCCGTTTTGGTTTTAGAAGCAGATATTTCTCAAAACAGCGTTTATTCCCATTCACTCGGAAATATCAAAACGCAGCTCCTAGAAGAAACGCGCTTCTCACTCTCTGAATCTCAAGGCAGATTCAACTCCCGTAGGTAAGCGAACACACAGCAGAGCAGTCTGAAGGATACGTTCGTTTTGAGTTTTAGACGGAGATTAACAGCTATTTCTGAAATGCTTGGATTTGGCTGGAAAAATGCGTTTTCTTCTTCTGCACAGAAAGGGTTTGCAAACTCCAGCAAACACACATCAGTTTAACTCTGTAGGTTGAACGCACACATTGAAGGCCGTTCTGGTAGGTTGCTCCGTTTTGGTTTTAGAAGCAGATATTTCTCAATAAAGCGTTTACTCACATTCACTCGGGATTATCAAAACGCAGCTCCTAGAATAAATGCGCTTCTCACTCTCTGAATCTCAAGGCAAATTCAACTCCCATAGGTAAGCGGACACACAGCAGAGCAGTCTGAAGGATACGTTCATTTTTAGTTTTAGACGGAGATTTACAGCTATTTCTGAAAAGCCTGAATTTGGCTGGAAAAATGCGTTTTCTGCTTCTTCACAGAAAGGGTTTACAAACTCCTGCAAACACACATCAGTTTAACTCTGTAAGTTGAACGAACACATTTAAGGCCGTTCTGTTAGGTTGCTCCGTTTTGGTTTTAGAAGCAGATATTTCTCAATACACCGTTTACTCCCATTCACTCGGAAATATCAAAACGCAGCTCCTAGAAAAAACGCGCTTCTCACCCTCTGAATCTCAAGGCAGATTCAACTCCCGTAGGTAAGCGAACACACAGCAGAGATGTCTGAAGGATACGTTCGTTTTGAATTTTAGACGGAGATTTACAGCTATTTTTGAAATGCTTGGATTTGGCTGGAAAAATGGGTTTTCTGCTTCTTCACAGAAAGGGTTTACAAACTCCTGCAAACACATATCAGTTTAACTCTGTAAGTTGAACGCACACATTGAAGGCCGTTCTGTTAGGTCGCTCCGTTTTGGTTTTAGAAGCAGATATTTCTCAATACAGCGTTTACTCCCATTCACTCGGGACTATCAAAACGCAGCTCCTAGAAAAAACGCGCTTCTCACTCTCTGAATCTCAAGGCAGATTCAACTCCCGTAGGTAAGCGAACACACAGCAGAGCAGTCTGAAGGATACGTTCGTTTTGGGTTTTAGACGGAGATTTCCATCTATTTCTGAAATGCTTGGATTTGGCTGGAAAAATGCGTTTTTTGATTCTTCACAGAAAGGGTTTACAAACTCCTGCAAACACATGAGTTTAACTCTGTAAGTTTAACGCACACATGGAAGGCCGTTCTGTTAGGTTGCTCCGTTTTGGTTTTAGAAGCAGATATTTCTTAATACAGGGTTTGCTCCCATTCACACGGGAATATCAAAACGCAGCTCCGAGAAGAAAGGCGCTTCTCACCCTCTGAAGCTCAAGGCAGATTCAACTTCCTCAGGTAAGGGAGTACACAGAAGAGCAGTCTGAAGGATACGTTGGTTTTGAGTTTTAGACGGAGATTTACAGCTTTTTCTGAAATGCTTGGATTTGGCTGGAAGAATGCGTTTTCTGATTCTTCACAGAAAGGGTTTACAAACTCCTGCAAACACACATCAGTTTAACTCTGTAAGTTGAACGCACACATTGAAGGCCGTTCTGGTAGGTTGCTCCGTTTTGGTTTCAGAAGCAGATATTTATCAATACAGCGTTTACTCCCATTCACTCTGGAATATCAAAACGCAGCTCCTAGAAGAAACGCGCTTCTCACCCTCTGAATCTCAAGGCAGATTCAACTCCCGTAGGTAAGCGAACACACAGCAGAGCAGTCTGAAGGATACGTTCGTTTTGAGTTTTAGACGGAGATTTACTGGTATTTCTGAAATGCTGGGATTTGGCTGGAAAAATGCGTTTTCTGCTTCTTCAGAGAAAGGTTTTGCAAACTCCTGCAAACACACATCAGTTTAACTCTGTAAGTTGAACGCACACATTGAAGGCCGTTCTGTTAAGTTGCTCCGTTCTGGTTTTTGAAGCAGATATTTCTCAATACAGCGTTTACTCCCATTCACTCGGGAATATCAAAACGCAGCTCCTAGAAGAAACGCGCTTCTCACACTCTGAATGTCAAGGCAGATTCAACTCCCGCAGGTAAGCGAACACACAGCACAACAGTCTGAAGGATATGTTCGTTTGGAGTTTTAGACGGAGATTTACAGCTTTTTCTGAAATGCTTGGATTCGGCTAAAAAAACCCGTTTACTGCTTCTTCACAGAAAGGGTTTACAAACTCCTGCAAACACACATGAGTTTAACTCTGTAAGTTGAACGCACATATTGAAGGCCGTTCTGTTAAGTTGCTAGGTTTTTTGTATAGAAGCAGATATTTCTCAATACAGCGTTTTCTTTCATTCACTCTGGAATATCAAAACGCAGCTCCTAGAGGAAACGCACTTCTCACCCTCTGAATCTCAATGCAGATTCAACTGCCGTAGGTTAGCGAACACACAGCAGAGCAGTCTGAAGGATACGTTCGTTTTGAGTTTTAGACGGAGATTTACAGCTATTTCTGAAATGCTTGGATTTGGCTGGAAAAATGCGATTTCTGCTGCTTCACAGAAAGGGTTTACAAACTCCTGCACACACACATCACTTTAACTCTGTAAGTTGAACGCACACATTGAAGGTCGTTCTGTTAGGTCGTTCCGTTTTCGTTTTAGAAGCAGATATTTCTCAATACAGCGTTTACTCCCATTTACTCGGGATTATCAAAACGCAGCTCGTAGTAGAAACGCGCTTCTCACTCTCTGAATCTCAAGGCAGATTCAACTCCCGTAGGTAAGCGAACACACAGCAGAGCAGTCTGAAGGATACGTTCTTTTTGAGTTTTAGACGGAGATTTACACCTTTTTCTGAAATGCTTGGATTCGGCTGGAAAAATGCGTTTTCTGCTTCTTCACAGAAAGGGTTTACCAACTCCTGCAAACACACATCAGTTTAACACTGTAAGTTGAACGAACAGATTTAAGGCCGTTCTGTTAGGTTGCTCCGTTTTGGTTTTAGAAGCAGATATTTCTCAATACACCGTTTATTCCCATTCACTCGGGAATATCAAAACGCAGCTCCTAGAAAAAACGCGCTTCTCACTCTCTGAATCTCAAGGCAGATTCAACTCCCGTAGGTAAGCGAACACACAGCAGAGCAGTCTGAAGGATACGTTCGTTTTGAGTTTTAAACGGAGATTTACAGCTATTTCTGAAATGCTTGGATTTGGGGTGACAAATGCGTTTTCTGCTTCTTCACAGAAAAAGCTTACAAACTCCTGCAAACACACATCAGTTTAACTCTGTATGTTGAACGCACACATTGAAGGCCGTTCTGTTAGGTCGCTCCGTTTTGGTTTTAGAAGCAGATATTTCTCAATACAGCGTTTACTCCCATTCACTCAGGATTATCAAAACGCAGCTCCTAGAAGAAACGCGCTTCTCACCCTCTGAATCTCAAGGCAGATTCAACTCCCGTAGGCAAGCGAACACACAGCAGAGCAGTCTGAAGGATACGTTCTTTTTGAGTTTTAGACGGAGATTTACAGCTATTTCTGAAATGCTTGGATTTGGCTGGAAAAATGCGTTTTCTGCTGTTTCACAGAAAGGGTTTACAAACTCCTGCAAACACACGTCAGTTTAAATCTGTAAATTGAACGCAGACATTGAAGGCCGTTCTGTTAGGTTGCTCCGTTTTGGTTTTAGAAGCAGATATTTCTCAATACAGCGTTTACTCCCATTCACTCTGGAATATCAAAACGCAGCTCCTAGAAGAAACGCGCTTCTCACCCTCTGAATCTCAAGGCAGATTCAACTCCCGTAGGTAAGCGAACACACAGCAGAGATGTCTGAATGATACGTTCGTTTTGAGTTTTACACGGAGATTTACAGCTTTTTCTGAAATGCTTGGATTTGGCTGGAAAAATTCGTTTCCTGCTTCTTCACAGAAAGGGTTTGCAAACTCCTTCAAACACACATCAGTTTAACTCTGTAAGTTGAACGCACACATTGAAGGCCGTTCTGTTAAGTTGCTCCGTTTTGGTTTTAGAATCAGATATTTCTCAATACAGCGTTTACTCCCATTCACTCTGGAATATCAAAACGCAGCTCCTAGAAGAAACGCACTTCTCACACTCTGAATGTCAAAGCAGATTCAACTCCCGCAGTTAAGCGAACACACAGCACAACAGTCTGAAGGATATGTTCGTTTTGAGTTTTAAACGGAGATTTACAGCTATTTCTGAAATGCTTGGATTTGGGGTGAAAAATGCGTTTTCTGCTTCTTCACAGAAATAGCTTACAAACTCCTGCAAACACACATCTGTTTAACTCTGTAAGTTGAACGCACACATTGAAGGCCGTTCTGTTATGTCGGTCCGTTTTGGTTTTAGAAGCAGATATTTCTCAATACACCATTTACTCCCATTCACTCGGGAATATCAAAACGCAGCTCCTAGAAGAACCCCGCTTCTCACCCTTTGAATCTCAATGCAGATTCAACTCCCGTAGGTAAGCGAACACACAGCAGAGCAGTCTGAAGGATACGTTCGTTTTGAGTTTTAGACGGAGATTTACTGCTATTTTTGAAATGCTTGGATTTGGCTGGTAAAATGCGTTTTCTGCTTCTTCACAGAAAGGGTTTACAAACTCCTGCAAACACACATGAGTTTAACTCTGTAAGTTTAACGCACGCATGGAAGGCCGTTCTGTTAGGTGCTCCGTTTTGGTTTTAGAAGCAGATATTTCTTAATACAGGGTTTGCTCCCATTCACTCGGGAATATCAAAACGCAGCTCCTAGAAGAAAGGCGCTTCTCACCCTCTGAATCTCAAGGCAGATTCAACTCCCGCAGGTAAGGGAGCACACAGAAGAGCAGTCTGAAGGATACGTTGGTTTTGAGTTTTAGACGGAGATTTACAGCTTTTTCTGAAATGCTTGGATTTGGCTGGAAAAATGCGTTTTCTGATTCTTCACAGAAAGGGTTTACAAACTCCTGCAAACACACATCAGTTTAACTCGGTAAGTTGAACGCACACATTGAAGGCCGTTCTGGTAGGTTGCTCCGTTTTGGTTTCAGAAGCAGATATTTATCAATACAGGGTTTACTCCCATTCACTCTGGAATATCAAAACGCAGCTCCTAGAAGAAACGCGCTTCTCACCCTCTGAATCTCAAGGCAGATTCAACTCCCGTAGGTAAGCGAACACACAGCAGAGCAGTCTGAAAGATACGTTCGTTTTGAGTTTTAGACGGAGATTTACTGGTATTTCTGAAATGCTTGGATTTGGCTGGAAAAATGCGTTTTCTGCTTCTTCACAGAAAGGGTTTACAAACTCCTGCAAACACACATCAGTTTAACTCTGTAAGTTGAACGAACACATTTATGGCCGTTCTGTTAGGTTGCTCCGTTTTGGTTTTAGAAGCAGATATTTCTCAATAGCCAGTTTACTCCCATTCACTCGGGAATATCAAAACGCAGCTCCTAGAAGAAACGCGCTTCTCACTCTCTGAATCTCAAGGCAGATTCAACTCCCGTAGGTAAGCGAACACACAGCAGAGCAGTCTCAAAAATACGTTCGTTTTGAGTTTTAAACGGAGATTTACAGCTATTTCAGAAATGCTTGGATTTGGGGTGAAAAATGCGTTTTCTGCTTCTTCACAGAAAAAGCTTACAAACTCCTGCAAACACACATCAGTTTAACTCTGTAAGTTGAACGCACACATTGAAGGCCGTTCTGTTAGGTCGCTTTGTTTTGGTTTTAGAAGCAGATATTTCTCAATACAGCGTTTACTCCCATTCACTCGGGAATATCAAAACGCAGCTCCTAGAAGAACCGCGCTTCTAACCCTCTGAATCTCAATGCAGATTCAACTCCCGTAGGTAAGCGAACACACAGCAGAGCAGTCTGAAGGATACCTTCGTTTTGAGTTTTAGACGGAGATTTACAGCTATTTCTGAAATGCTTGGATTTGGATGGAAAAATGCGTTTTCTGCTTCTTCACAGAAAGGGTTTGCAAACTCCTGCAAACACACAGCAGTTTAAATCTGTAAGTTGAACGCCCACATTGAAGGCCGTTCTGTTAAGTTGCTCCGTTCTGGTTTTTGAAGCAGATATTTCTATATACAGCGTTCACTCCCATTCACTCTGGAATATAAAAACGCAGCTCCAAGAAGAAACGCGCTTCTCACCCTCTGAATCTCAATGCAGATTTAACTCCCATAGGTAAGCGAACACACAGCAGAGCGGTCTGAAGGATAAGTTCGTTTTGAGTTTTAGACGGAGATTTACAGCTATTTCTGAAATGCTTGGATTTGGCTGGAAACATTCCTTTTCTGCTTCTTCACAGAAAGGGTTTGCAAACTCCTGCAAACTCACATCAGTTTAACTCTGTAAGTTGAAC
The DNA here is from genome assembly GCF_049354715.1 of Callithrix jacchus. Lineage (NCBI taxonomy): Eukaryota > Metazoa > Chordata > Mammalia > Primates > Cebidae > Callithrix > Callithrix jacchus. The sequence continues at coordinate 36,467,247 of NC_133511.1, read as the reverse complement.
GGACACATTGAAGGCCGTTCTGTTAAGTTGCTCCGTTCTGGCTTTAGAAGCAGATATTTCTCAATACAGCGTTTACCTCCATTCACTCGGGAATATCAAAACGCAGCTCCTAGAAGTAAGGCGCTTCTCACCCTCTGAATCTCAAGGCAGATTCAACACCCTCAGGTAAAAGAACACACAGCAGAGCAGTCTGAAGGATACGTTCGTTTTGAGTTTTAGACGGAGATTTACAGCTATTTCTGAAATGCTTGGATTTGGCTGGAAAAATGCGTTTTCTGCTTCTGCACAGAAAGGGTTTGCAAACTCCTGCAAACACACATCAGTTTCACTTTGTAAGTTAAACGCATACATTGAAGGCCGTTCTGTTAGGTTGTTCCGTTTTGGTTTTAGAAGCAGATATTTCTCAATACAGCGTTTGCTCCCATTCACTCGGGAATATCAAGACGCAGCTCCTAGAAGAAAGGCGCTTCTCACCCTCTGAATCTCAAGGCAGATTCAACTCCCGCAGGTTAGCGAACACACAGCAGAGTAGTCTGAAGGATACGGTCGTTTTGAGTTTTAGACGGAGATTTACAGCTTTTTCTGAAAAGCTTGGATTTGGCTGGAAAAATGCGTTTTCTGCTTCTTCACAGAAAAGGTTTACAAACTCCTGCAAACACACATCAGTTTAACTCTGTAAGTTGAACGCATACATTGAAGGCCGTTCTGGTAGGTTGCTCCGTTTTGGTTTTAGAAGCAGATATTTATCAATACAGGGTTTACTCCCATTCACTCTGGAATATCAAAACGCAGCTCCTAGAAGAAACGCGCTTCTCACTCTCTGAATCGCAAGGCAGATTCTACTCCCGTAGGTAAGGGAACACACAGCAGAGCAGTCTGAAGGATACGTTCGTTTTGAGTTTTAAACGGAGATTTACAGCTATTTCTGAAATGCTTGGATTAGGCTGGAAAAATGCTTTTTCTGCTTCGTCACAGAAAAAGCTTACAAACTCCTGCAAACACACATCAGTTTAACTCTGTAAGTTGAACGCACACATTGAAGGCCGTTCTGTTAGGTCGCTCCGTTTTGGTTTTAAAAGCAGATATTTCTCAATACAGCGTTTACTCCCATTCACTCGAAAATATCAAAACGCAGCTCCTAGAAGAACCGCGCTTATCACCCTCTGAATCTCAATGCAGATTCAACTTCCATAGGTAAGCGAACACACAGCAGAGCAGTCTGAAGGACACGTTCGTTTTGAGTTTTAGACTTAGATTTACAGCTATTTCTGAAATGCTTGGATTTGGCTGAAAAAATGCGTTTTCTGCTTCTTCACAGGAAGGGTTTACAAACTCCTGCAAACACACATCAGTTTAACTCTGTAAGTTGAACGCACACTTTTAAGGCCGTTTTGTTAGGTTGCTCCGTTTTGGTTTAAGAAGCAGATATTTCTCAATACACCGTTTACTCCCATTCACTCGGGAATATCAAAACGCAGCTCCTAGAGGAAACGTGCTTCTCACTCTCTGAATCGCAAGGCAGATTCAACTCCCGTAGGTAAGCGAACACACAGCAGAGCAGTCTGAAGGATACGTTCGTTTTGAGTTTTAAACGGAGATTTACAGCTATTTCTGAAATGCTTGGATTTAAGGTGAAAAATGCGTTTTCTGCTTCTTCACAGAAAAAGCTTACAAACTCCTGCAAACACATATCAGTTTAACTCTGTAAGTTGAACGCACACATTGAAGGCCGATCTGTTAGGTCACTCCGTTTTGGTTTTAGAAGCAGATATTTCTCAATACAGCGTTTACTCCCATTCACTCGGGAATATCAAAACGCAGCTCATAGAAGAACCGCGCTTCTCACCCTCTGAATCTCAATGCAGATTCAACTCCCGTAGGTAAGCGAACACACAGCAGAGCAGTCTGAAGGATACGTTCGTTTTGAGTTTTAGACCGAGATTTACAGCTATTTCTGAAATGCTTTGATTTGCCTGGAAAAATTCGTTTTCTGCTTCTTCACAGAAAGGGTTTACAAACTCCTGCCAACACACATCAGTTTACCTCTGTAAGATGAACGCACACATTGAAGGGCGTTCTGTTAGGTTGCTCCGTTTTTGTTTTAGAAGCAGATATTTCTCAATACAGCGTTTATTCCCATTCACTCGGAAATATCAAAACGCAGCTCCTAGAAGAAACGCGCTTCTCACCCTCTGAATCTCAAGGCAGATTAAACTCCCGTAGGTAAGCGAACACACAGCAGAGCAGTCTGAAGTATACGTTCGTTTTGAGTTTTAGACGGAGATTAACAGCTATTTCTGAAATGCTTGGATTTGGCTGGAAAAATGCGTTTTCTGCTTCTGCACAGAAAGGGTTTGCAAACTCCTGCAAACACACATCAGTTTAACTCTGTAGGTTGAACGCACACATTGAAGGCCGTTCTGGTAGGTTGCTCCGTTTTGGTTTTAGAAGCAGATATTTCTCAATAGAGCGTTTATTCACATTCACTCGGGATTATCAAAACGCAGCTCCTAGAAGAAACGCGCTTCTCACTCTCTGAATCTCAAGGCAGATTCAACTCCCATAGGTAAGCGAACACACAGCAGAGCAGTATGAAGGATACGTTCATTTGTAGTTTTAGACGGAGATTTACAGCTATTTCTGAAATGCCTGGATTTGGCTGGAAAAATGCGTTTTCTGCTTCTTCACAGAAAGGGTTTACAAACTCCTGGAAACACAAATCAGTTTAACTCTGTAAGTTGAACGAACACATTTAAGGCCGTTCTGTTAGGTTGCTCCGTTTTGGTTTTAGAAGCAGATATTTCTCAATACACCGTTTACTCCCATTCACTCGGGAATATCAAAACGCAGCTCCTAGAAGAACCGCGCTTCTCACCCTCTGAATCTCAATGCAGATTCAACTCCCGTAGGTAAGCGAACACACAGCAGAGCAGTCTGAAGGATACGTTCGTTTTGAGTTTTCGACGGAGATTTACAGCTATTTCTGAAATGCTTGGATTTGGCTGGAAAAATTCGTTTTCTGCTTCTTCACAGAAAGGGTTTGCAAACTCCTGCAAACACACAGCAGTTTAAATCTGTAAGTTGAACGCACACATTGAAGGCCGTTCTGTTAAGTTGCTCCGTTCTGGTTTTTGAAGCAGATATTTCTCAATACAGCGTTTACTCCCATTCACTGGGGAATTTCAAAACGCAGCTTTTAGAAGAAACGCGCTTCTCACCCTCTGAATCTCAAGGCAGATTCAACTCCCGTAGGTAAGCGAACACACAGCAGAGCAGTCTGAAGGATACGTTCGTTTTGGGTTTTAGACGGAGATTTACAGCTATTTCTGAAATGCTTGGATTTGCCTGGAAAAATGCGTTTTCTACTTCTTCACAAAAAAAGTTTACAAACTCCTGCAAACACACATCTGTTTAACTCTGTAAGTTGAACGCACACATTGAAGGCCGTTCTGTTAGGTTGCTCCGTTTTGGTTTCAGAAGCAGATATTTCTCAATACACGGTTTACTCCCATTCACTCGGGAATATCAAAACGCAGCTCCTAGAAGAAACGTGCTTCTCATTCTCTGAATCTCAAGGCAGATTAAACTCCCGTAGGTAAGTGAACACACAGCAGAGCAGTCTGAAGGATACGTTCGTTTTGAGTTTTAAACGGAGATTTACAGCTATTTCTGAAATGCTTGGATTTGGGGTGAAAAATGCGTTTTCTGCATCTTCACAGAAAAAGCTTACAAACTCCTGCAAACACACATCAGTTTACCTCTGTAAGTTGAACGCACACATTGAAGGCCGTTCTGTTAGGTTGCTCCGTTTTGGTGTTAGAAGCAGATATTTCTCAATACAGCGTTTACTCCCATTCACTCGGGAATATCAAAACGCAGCTCCTAGAAGAACCGCGCTTCTCACCCTCTGAATCTCAATGCAGATTCAACTCCCGTAGGTAAGCGAACACACAGCAGAGCAGTCTGAAGGATACGTTCGTTTTGAGTTTTAGACGGAGATTTACTGCTATTTCTGAAATGCTTGGATTTGGCTGGAAAAATGCGTTTTCTGCTTCTTCACAGAAATGGTTTACAAACTCTTGCACACACACATCAGTTTAACTCTGTAAGTTGAACGCACACATTGAAGGTTGTTCTGTTAGGTTGCTCCATTTTGGTTTTAGAAGCAGATATTTCTCAATACAGCGTTTACTCCCATTCACTCGGGAATATCAAAACGCAGCTCCTAGAAGAACCGCGCTTCTCACCCTCTGAATCTCAAGGCAGATTCAACTCCCGCAGGTAAGGGAACACACAGCAGAGCAGTCTGAAGAATACGTTGGTTTTGAGTTTTAGACGGAGATTTACTGCTATTTCTGAAATGCTTGGATTTCGCTGGAAAAATGCGTTTTCTGCTTCTTCACAGAAAGGGTTTACAAACTCCTGCAAACACACATCAGTTTAACTCTGTAAGTTCAACGCACACATTGAAGGCCGTCCTGTTAGTTTGCTCCGTTTTGGTTTTAGAAGCAGATAATTCTCAATACAGCGTTTGCTCCCATTCACTCTGGAATATCAAAACGCAGCTCCTAGAAGAAATGCGCTTCTCACCCTCTGAATCTCAAGCCAGATTAAACTCCCGTAGGTGAGCGAACACACAGCAGAGCAGTCTGAACGATACGTTGGTTTTGAGTTTTAGACGGAGATTTACAGCTATTTCTGAAATGCTTGGATTTGGCTGGAAAAATGCGTTTTCTGCTTCTTCACAGAAAGGGTTTACAAACTCCTGCAAACACACATCAGTTTAACTCTGTAAGTTGAACGCAAACATTGAAGGCCGTCCTGTTAGTTTGCTCCCTTTTGGTTTTAGAAACAGATATTTCTCAATACAGCGTTTATTCCCACTCACTCGGAAATATCAAAACGCAGCTCCTAGACGAAACGCGATTCTCACCCTCTGAATCTCAAGGCAGATTCAACTCCCGTAGGTAAGCGAACACACAGCAGAGCAGTCTGAAGGATACGTTCGTTTTGAGTTGTAGACGGAGATTAACAGCTATTTCTGAAATTCTTGGATTTGGCTGGAAAAATGCGTTTTCTGCTTCTGCACAGAAAGGGTTTAAAAACTCCTGCAAACACTTCAGTTTAACTCTGTAAGTTCAACGTACACATTGAAGGCCGTTCTGTTACGTTGCTCCGTTTTGGTTTTAGAAGCAGATATTTCTCAATAAAGCGTTTACTCACATTCACTCGGGATTATCAAAACGCAGCTCCTAGAAGAAACGCGCTTCTCACTCTCTGAATCTCAAGGCAGATTCAACTCCCATAGGTAAGCGAACACACAGCAGAGCAATATGAAGGATACGTTCATTTCTAGTTTTAGACGGAGATTTACAGCTATTCCTGAAATGCCTGGATTTGGCTGGAAAAATGCGTTTTCTGCTTCTGCACAGAAAGGGTTTGCAAACTCCTGCAAACACACCTCAGTTTATCTCTGTAAGTTGAACGCACACATTGAAGGCCGTTCTGTTAGGTGGCTCCGTTTTGGTTTTAGAAACAGATATTTCTCAATACACCGTTTACTCCCATTCACTCGGGAATATCAAAACGCAGCTCCTAGAAAATAACGCGCTTCTCACCCTCTGAATCTCAAGGCAGATTCAACTCCCGTAGGTAAGCGAACACACAGCAGAGCAGTCTGAAGAATACGTTCTTTTTGAGTTTTAGACGGAGATTTACAGCTATTTCTGAAATGCTTGGATTTGGCTGGAAAAATGCGTTTTCTGCTGTTTCACAGAAAGGGTTTACAAACTCCTGCAAACACACGTCAGTTTAAATCTGTAAATTGAACGCAGACATTGAAGGCCGTTCTGTTAGGTTGCTCCGTTTTGGTTTTAGAAGCAGATATTTCTCAATACAGCGTTTACTCCCATTCACTCTGGAATATCAAAACGCAGCTCCTAGAAGAAACGCGCTTCTCACCCTCTGAATCTCAAGGCAGATTCAACTCCCGTAGGTAAGCGAACACACAGCAGAGATGTCTGAATGATACGTTCGTTTTGAGTTTTACACGGAGATTTACAGCTTTTTCTGAAATGCTTGGATTTGGCTGGAAAAATTCGTTTCCTGCTTCTTCACAGAAAGGGTTTGCAAACTCCTTCAAACACACATCAGTTTAACTCTGTAAGTTGAACGCACACATTGAAGGCCGTTCTGTTAAGTTGCTCCGTTTTGGTTTTAGAATCAGATATTTCTCAATACAGCGTTTACTCCCATTCACTCTGGAATATCAAAACGCAGCTCCTAGAAGAAACGCACTTCTCACACTCTGAATGTCAAAGCAGATTCAACTCCCGCAGTTAAGCGAACACACAGCACAACAGTCTGAAGGATATGTTCGTTTTGAGTTTTAAACGGAGATTTACAGCTATTTCTGAAATGCTTGGATTTGGGGTGAAAAATGCGTTTTCTGCTTCTTCACAGAAATAGCTTACAAACTCCTGCAAACACACATCTGTTTAACTCTGTAAGTTGAACGCACACATTGAAGGCCGTTCTGTTATGTCGGTCCGTTTTGGTTTTAGAAGCAGATATTTCTCAATACACCATTTACTCCCATTCACTCGGGAATATCAAAACGCAGCTCCTAGAAGAACCCCGCTTCTCACCCTTTGAATCTCAATGCAGATTCAACTCCCGTAGGTAAGCGAACACACAGCAGAGCAGTCTGAAGGATACGTTCGTTTTGAGTTTTAGACGGAGATTTACTGCTATTTTTGAAATGCTTGGATTTGGCTGGTAAAATGCGTTTTCTGCTTCTTCACAGAAAGGGTTTACAAACTCCTGCAAACACACATGAGTTTAACTCTGTAAGTTTAACGCACGCATGGAAGGCCGTTCTGTTAGGTGCTCCGTTTTGGTTTTAGAAGCAGATATTTCTTAATACAGGGTTTGCTCCCATTCACTCGGGAATATCAAAACGCAGCTCCTAGAAGAAAGGCGCTTCTCACCCTCTGAATCTCAAGGCAGATTCAACTCCCGCAGGTAAGGGAGCACACAGAAGAGCAGTCTGAAGGATACGTTGGTTTTGAGTTTTAGACGGAGATTTACAGCTTTTTCTGAAATGCTTGGATTTGGCTGGAAAAATGCGTTTTCTGATTCTTCACAGAAAGGGTTTACAAACTCCTGCAAACACACATCAGTTTAACTCGGTAAGTTGAACGCACACATTGAAGGCCGTTCTGGTAGGTTGCTCCGTTTTGGTTTCAGAAGCAGATATTTATCAATACAGGGTTTACTCCCATTCACTCTGGAATATCAAAACGCAGCTCCTAGAAGAAACGCGCTTCTCACCCTCTGAATCTCAAGGCAGATTCAACTCCCGTAGGTAAGCGAACACACAGCAGAGCAGTCTGAAAGATACGTTCGTTTTGAGTTTTAGACGGAGATTTACTGGTATTTCTGAAATGCTTGGATTTGGCTGGAAAAATGCGTTTTCTGCTTCTTCACAGAAAGGGTTTACAAACTCCTGCAAACACACATCAGTTTAACTCTGTAAGTTGAACGAACACATTTATGGCCGTTCTGTTAGGTTGCTCCGTTTTGGTTTTAGAAGCAGATATTTCTCAATAGCCAGTTTACTCCCATTCACTCGGGAATATCAAAACGCAGCTCCTAGAAGAAACGCGCTTCTCACTCTCTGAATCTCAAGGCAGATTCAACTCCCGTAGGTAAGCGAACACACAGCAGAGCAGTCTCAAAAATACGTTCGTTTTGAGTTTTAAACGGAGATTTACAGCTATTTCAGAAATGCTTGGATTTGGGGTGAAAAATGCGTTTTCTGCTTCTTCACAGAAAAAGCTTACAAACTCCTGCAAACACACATCAGTTTAACTCTGTAAGTTGAACGCACACATTGAAGGCCGTTCTGTTAGGTCGCTTTGTTTTGGTTTTAGAAGCAGATATTTCTCAATACAGCGTTTACTCCCATTCACTCGGGAATATCAAAACGCAGCTCCTAGAAGAACCGCGCTTCTAACCCTCTGAATCTCAATGCAGATTCAACTCCCGTAGGTAAGCGAACACACAGCAGAGCAGTCTGAAGGATACCTTCGTTTTGAGTTTTAGACGGAGATTTACAGCTATTTCTGAAATGCTTGGATTTGGATGGAAAAATGCGTTTTCTGCTTCTTCACAGAAAGGGTTTGCAAACTCCTGCAAACACACAGCAGTTTAAATCTGTAAGTTGAACGCCCACATTGAAGGCCGTTCTGTTAAGTTGCTCCGTTCTGGTTTTTGAAGCAGATATTTCTATATACAGCGTTCACTCCCATTCACTCTGGAATATAAAAACGCAGCTCCAAGAAGAAACGCGCTTCTCACCCTCTGAATCTCAATGCAGATTTAACTCCCATAGGTAAGCGAACACACAGCAGAGCGGTCTGAAGGATAAGTTCGTTTTGAGTTTTAGACGGAGATTTACAGCTATTTCTGAAATGCTTGGATTTGGCTGGAAACATTCCTTTTCTGCTTCTTCACAGAAAGGGTTTGCAAACTCCTGCAAACTCACATCAGTTTAACTCTGTAAGTTGAACGGACACATTGAAGGCCGTTCTGTTAAGTTGCTCCGTTCTGGCTTTAGAAGCAGATATTTCTCAATACAGCGTTTACCTCCATTCACTCGGGAATATCAAAACGCAGCTCCTAGAAGTAAGGCGCTTCTCACCCTCTGAATCTCAAGGCAGATTCAACACCCTCAGGTAAAAGAACACACAGCAGAGCAGTCTGAAGGATACGTTCGTTTTGAGTTTTAGACGGAGATTTACAGCTATTTCTGAAATGCTTGGATTTGGCTGGAAAAATGCGTTTTCTGCTTCTGCACAGAAAGGGTTTGCAAACTCCTGCAAACACACATCAGTTTCACTTTGTAAGTTAAACGCATACATTGAAGGCCGTTCTGTTAGGTTGTTCCGTTTTGGTTTTAGAAGCAGATATTTCTCAATACAGCGTTTGCTCCCATTCACTCGGGAATATCAAGACGCAGCTCCTAGAAGAAAGGCGCTTCTCACCCTCTGAATCTCAAGGCAGATTCAACTCCCGCAGGTTAGCGAACACACAGCAGAGTAGTCTGAAGGATACGGTCGTTTTGAGTTTTAGACGGAGATTTACAGCTTTTTCTGAAAAGCTTGGATTTGGCTGGAAAAATGCGTTTTCTGCTTCTTCACAGAAAAGGTTTACAAACTCCTGCAAACACACATCAGTTTAACTCTGTAAGTTGAACGCATACATTGAAGGCCGTTCTGGTAGGTTGCTCCGTTTTGGTTTTAGAAGCAGATATTTATCAATACAGGGTTTACTCCCATTCACTCTGGAATATCAAAACGCAGCTCCTAGAAGAAACGCGCTTCTCACTCTCTGAATCGCAAGGCAGATTCTACTCCCGTAGGTAAGGGAACACACAGCAGAGCAGTCTGAAGGATACGTTCGTTTTGAGTTTTAAACGGAGATTTACAGCTATTTCTGAAATGCTTGGATTAGGCTGGAAAAATGCTTTTTCTGCTTCGTCACAGAAAAAGCTTACAAACTCCTGCAAACACACATCAGTTTAACTCTGTAAGTTGAACGCACACATTGAAGGCCGTTCTGTTAGGTCGCTCCGTTTTGGTTTTAAAAGCAGATATTTCTCAATACAGCGTTTACTCCCATTCACTCGAAAATATCAAAACGCAGCTCCTAGAAGAACCGCGCTTATCACCCTCTGAATCTCAATGCAGATTCAACTTCCATAGGTAAGCGAACACACAGCAGAGCAGTCTGAAGGACACGTTCGTTTTGAGTTTTAGACTTAGATTTACAGCTATTTCTGAAATGCTTGGATTTGGCTGAAAAAATGCGTTTTCTGCTTCTTCACAGGAAGGGTTTACAAACTCCTGCAAACACACATCAGTTTAACTCTGTAAGTTGAACGCACACTTTTAAGGCCGTTTTGTTAGGTTGCTCCGTTTTGGTTTAAGAAGCAGATATTTCTCAATACACCGTTTACTCCCATTCACTCGGGAATATCAAAACGCAGCTCCTAGAGGAAACGTGCTTCTCACTCTCTGAATCGCAAGGCAGATTCAACTCCCGTAGGTAAGCGAACACACAGCAGAGCAGTCTGAAGGATACGTTCGTTTTGAGTTTTAAACGGAGATTTACAGCTATTTCTGAAATGCTTGGATTTAAGGTGAAAAATGCGTTTTCTGCTTCTTCACAGAAAAAGCTTACAAACTCCTGCAAACACATATCAGTTTAACTCTGTAAGTTGAACGCACACATTGAAGGCCGATCTGTTAGGTCACTCCGTTTTGGTTTTAGAAGCAGATATTTCTCAATACAGCGTTTACTCCCATTCACTCGGGAATATCAAAACGCAGCTCATAGAAGAACCGCGCTTCTCACCCTCTGAATCTCAATGCAGATTCAACTCCCGTAGGTAAGCGAACACACAGCAGAGCAGTCTGAAGGATACGTTCGTTTTGAGTTTTAGACCGAGATTTACAGCTATTTCTGAAATGCTTTGATTTGCCTGGAAAAATTCGTTTTCTGCTTCTTCACAGAAAGGGTTTACAAACTCCTGCCAACACACATCAGTTTACCTCTGTAAGATGAACGCACACATTGAAGGGCGTTCTGTTAGGTTGCTCCGTTTTTGTTTTAGAAGCAGATATTTCTCAATACAGCGTTTATTCCCATTCACTCGGAAATATCAAAACGCAGCTCCTAGAAGAAACGCGCTTCTCACCCTCTGAATCTCAAGGCAGATTAAACTCCCGTAGGTAAGCGAACACACAGCAGAGCAGTCTGAAGTATACGTTCGTTTTGAGTTTTAGACGGAGATTAACAGCTATTTCTGAAATGCTTGGATTTGGCTGGAAAAATGCGTTTTCTGCTTCTGCACAGAAAGGGTTTGCAAACTCCTGCAAACACACATCAGTTTAACTCTGTAGGTTGAACGCACACATTGAAGGCCGTTCTGGTAGGTTGCTCCGTTTTGGTTTTAGAAGCAGATATTTCTCAATAGAGCGTTTATTCACATTCACTCGGGATTATCAAAACGCAGCTCCTAGAAGAAACGCGCTTCTCACTCTCTGAATCTCAAGGCAGATTCAACTCCCATAGGTAAGCGAACACACAGCAGAGCAGTATGAAGGATACGTTCATTTGTAGTTTTAGACGGAGATTTACAGCTATTTCTGAAATGCCTGGATTTGGCTGGAAAAATGCGTTTTCTGCTTCTTCACAGAAAGGGTTTACAAACTCCTGGAAACACAAATCAGTTTAACTCTGTAAGTTGAACGAACACATTTAAGGCCGTTCTGTTAGGTTGCTCCGTTTTGGTTTTAGAAGCAGATATTTCTCAATACACCGTTTACTCCCATTCACTCGGGAATATCAAAACGCAGCTCCTAGAAGAACCGCGCTTCTCACCCTCTGAATCTCAATGCAGATTCAACTCCCGTAGGTAAGCGAACACACAGCAGAGCAGTCTGAAGGATACGTTCGTTTTGAGTTTTCGACGGAGATTTACAGCTATTTCTGAAATGCTTGGATTTGGCTGGAAAAATTCGTTTTCTGCTTCTTCACAGAAAGGGTTTGCAAACTCCTGCAAACACACAGCAGTTTAAATCTGTAAGTTGAACGCACACATTGAAGGCCGTTCTGTTAAGTTGCTCCGTTCTGGTTTTTGAAGCAGATATTTCTCAATACAGCGTTTACTCCCATTCACTGGGGAATTTCAAAACGCAGCTTTTAGAAGAAACGCGCTTCTCACCCTCTGAATCTCAAGGCAGATTCAACTCCCGTAGGTAAGCGAACACACAGCAGAGCAGTCTGAAGGATACGTTCGTTTTGGGTTTTAGACGGAGATTTACAGCTATTTCTGAAATGCTTGGATTTGCCTGGAAAAATGCGTTTTCTACTTCTTCACAAAAAAAGTTTACAAACTCCTGCAAACACACATCTGTTTAACTCTGTAAGTTGAACGCACACATTGAAGGCCGTTCTGTTAGGTTGCTCCGTTTTGGTTTCAGAAGCAGATATTTCTCAATACACGGTTTACTCCCATTCACTCGGGAATATCAAAACGCAGCTCCTAGAAGAAACGTGCTTCTCATTCTCTGAATCTCAAGGCAGATTAAACTCCCGTAGGTAAGTGAACACACAGCAGAGCAGTCTGAAGGATACGTTCGTTTTGAGTTTTAAACGGAGATTTACAGCTATTTCTGAAATGCTTGGATTTGGGGTGAAAAATGCGTTTTCTGCATCTTCACAGAAAAAGCTTACAAACTCCTGCAAACACACATCAGTTTACCTCTGTAAGTTGAACGCACACATTGAAGGCCGTTCTGTTAGGTTGCTCCGTTTTGGTGTTAGAAGCAGATATTTCTCAATACAGCGTTTACTCCCATTCACTCGGGAATATCAAAACGCAGCTCCTAGAAGAACCGCGCTTCTCACCCTCTGAATCTCAATGCAGATTCAACTCCCGTAGGTAAGCGAACACACAGCAGAGCAGTCTGAAGGATACGTTCGTTTTGAGTTTTAGACGGAGATTTACTGCTATTTCTGAAATGCTTGGATTTGGCTGGAAAAATGCGTTTTCTGCTTCTTCACAGAAATGGTTTACAAACTCTTGCACACACACATCAGTTTAACTCTGTAAGTTGAACGCACACATTGAAGGTTGTTCTGTTAGGTTGCTCCATTTTGGTTTTAGAAGCAGATATTTCTCAATACAGCGTTTACTCCCATTCACTCGGGAATATCAAAACGCAGCTCCTAGAAGAACCGCGCTTCTCACCCTCTGAATCTCAAGGCAGATTCAACTCCCGCAGGTAAGGGAACACACAGCAGAGCAGTCTGAAGAATACGTTGGTTTTGAGTTTTAGACGGAGATTTACTGCTATTTCTGAAATGCTTGGATTTCGCTGGAAAAATGCGTTTTCTGCTTCTTCACAGAAAGGGTTTACAAACTCCTGCAAACACACATCAGTTTAACTCTGTAAGTTCAACGCACACATTGAAGGCCGTCCTGTTAGTTTGCTCCGTTTTGGTTTTAGAAGCAGATAATTCTCAATACAGCGTTTGCTCCCATTCACTCTGGAATATCAAAACGCAGCTCCTAGAAGAAATGCGCTTCTCACCCTCTGAATCTCAAGCCAGATTAAACTCCCGTAGGTGAGCGAACACACAGCAGAGCAGTCTGAACGATACGTTGGTTTTGAGTTTTAGACGGAGATTTACAGCTATTTCTGAAATGCTTGGATTTGGCTGGAAAAATGCGTTTTCTGCTTCTTCACAGAAAGGGTTTACAAACTCCTGCAAACACACATCAGTTTAACTCTGTAAGTTGAACGCAAACATTGAAGGCCGTCCTGTTAGTTTGCTCCCTTTTGGTTTTAGAAACAGATATTTCTCAATACAGCGTTTATTCCCACTCACTCGGAAATATCAAAACGCAGCTCCTAGACGAAACGCGATTCTCACCCTCTGAATCTCAAGGCAGATTCAACTCCCGTAGGTAAGCGAACACACAGCAGAGCAGTCTGAAGGATACGTTCGTTTTGAGTTGTAGACGGAGATTAACAGCTATTTCTGAAATTCTTGGATTTGGCTGGAAAAATGCGTTTTCTGCTTCTGCACAGAAAGGGTTTAAAAACTCCTGCAAACACTTCAGTTTAACTCTGTAAGTTCAACGTACACATTGAAGGCCGTTCTGTTACGTTGCTCCGTTTTGGTTTTAGAAGCAGATATTTCTCAATAAAGCGTTTACTCACATTCACTCGGGATTATCAAAACGCAGCTCCTAGAAGAAACGCGCTTCTCACTCTCTGAATCTCAAGGCAGATTCAACTCCCATAGGTAAGCGAACACACAGCAGAGCAATATGAAGGATACGTTCATTTCTAGTTTTAGACGGAGATTTACAGCTATTCCTGAAATGCCTGGATTTGGCTGGAAAAATGCGTTTTCTGCTTCTGCACAGAAAGGGTTTGCAAACTCCTGCAAACACACCTCAGTTTATCTCTGTAAGTTGAACGCACACATTGAAGGCCGTTCTGTTAGGTGGCTCCGTTTTGGTTTTAGAAACAGATATTTCTCAATACACCGTTTACTCCCATTCACTCGGGAATATCAAAACGCAGCTCCTAGAAAATAACGCGCTTCTCACCCTCTGAATCTCAAGGCAGATTCAACTCCCGTAGGTAAGCGAACACACAGCAGAGCAGTCTGAAGAATACGTTCGTTTTGAGTTTTAGACGGAGATTTACAGCTATTTCTGAAATGCTTGGATTTGGCGGGAAAAATGCGTTTTCTGCTTCTTCACAGAAAGGGTTTACAAACTCCTGCAAAAACACATCAGTTTAACTCTGTATCTTGAACGCACGCATTGAAGGCCGTTCTGTTAGGTTGCTCCGTTTTGGTTTCAGAAGCAGATATCTCTCAATACAGCGTTTACTCCCATTCACTCTGGAATATCAAAACACAGCTCCTAGAAGAAATGCGCTTCTCACCCTTTGAATCTCAATGCAGATTCAACTCCCGTAGGTAAGCGAACACAAAGCAGAGCGGTCTGAGGGATATGTTCGTTTTGAGTTTTAGACGGATATTTACAGCTATTTCTGATATGCTTGGAATTGGCTGGAAACATTCGTTTTCTGCGTCTTCACAGAAAGGGTTTGCAAACTCCTGCAAACACACATCAGTTTAACTCTGTAAGTTGAACGGACACATTGAAGGCCGTTCTGTTAATTTGCTCCGTTCTGGTTTTAGAATCAGATATTTCTCAATACAGCGTTTACCTCCATTCACTCGGGAATATCAAAACGCAGCTCCTAGAAGAAACGCGCTTCTCCCCCTCTGAATCTCAAGGCAGATTCAACTCCCGTAGGTAAGCGAACACACAGCAGAGCAGTCTGAAGGATACGTTCTTTTTGAGTTATAGGCGGAGATTTAAAGCTATTTCTGAAATGCTTGGATTTTGCTGGAAAAATGCGTTTTCTGCTTCTTCACAGAAAGGGTTTACAAACTCCTGCAAACACACATCAGTTTAACTCTGTAAGTTGAACGAACACATTTAAGGCCGTTCTGGTAGGTTGCTCCGTTTTGGTTTTAGAAGCAGATATTTCTCAATACATCGTTTAATCCCATTCACTCGGGAATATCAAAACGCAGCTCCTAGAAGAAACGCGCTTCTCACTGTCTGAATTGAAAGGTAGATTAAACTCCCGTAGGTAAGCGAACACACAGCAGAGCAGTCTGAAGGATACGTTCGTTTTGAGTTTTAAACGGAGATTTACAGCTATTTCTGAAATGCTTGGATTTGGGGTGAAGAATGCGTTTTCTGCTTCTTCACAGAAAAAGCTTACAAACTCCTACAAACACACATCAGTTTAACTCTGTAAGTTGAACGCACACATTGAAGGAAGTTCTGTTAGGTCGCTCCGTTTTGGTTTTAGAAGCAGATATTTCTCAATACAGCGTTTACTCCCATTCACTCGGGAATATCAAAACGCAGCTCCTAGAAGAAACGCGCTTCTCACCCTCTGAATCTCAAGGCAGATTCAACTCCCGTAGGTAAGCGAACACACAACAGAGCAGTCTGAAGGATACGTTCGTTTTGAGTTTTAGACAAAGATTAACAGCTATTTTTGAAAGGCTTGGATTTGGCTGGAAAAATGCGTTTTCTGCTTCTGCACAGAAAGGGTTTACAAACTCCTGCAAACACACATCAGTTTAACTCTGTAAGTTGAACGCACACATTGAAGGCCGTCCTGTTAGTTTGCTCCGTTTTGGTTTTAGAAGCAGATATTTCTCAATACAGCGTTTATTCCCACTCACTCGGAAATATCAAAACGCAGCTCCTAGACGAAACGAGATTCTCACCCTCTGAATCTCAAGGCAGATTCAACTCCCATAGGTAAGCGAACACACAGCAGAGCAGTCTGAAGGATACGTTCGTTTTGAGTTGTAGACGGAGATTAACAGCTATTTCTGAAATGCTTGGATTTGGCTGGAAAAATGCGTTTTCTGCTTCTGCACAGAAAGGGTTTGCAAACTTTTGCAAACACACATCAGTTTAACTCTGTAAATTGAACGCACACATTGAAGGCCGTTCTGGTAGGTTGTTCCGTTTTGGTTTTAGAAGCAGATATTTCTCAATAAAGCGTTTACTCACATTCACTCGGGATAATCAAAACGCAGCATCTAGAAGAAACGCGCTTCTCACTCTCTGAATCTCAAGGCAGATTCAACTCCCATAGGTAAGCGAACACACAGCAGAGCAGTATGAAGGATACGTTCATTTTTAGTTTTAGACGGAGATTTACAGCTATTTCTTAAATGCCTGGATTTGGCTGGAAAAATGCGTTTTCTGCTTCTTCACAGAAAGGGTTTACAAACTCCTGCAAACACAAATCAGTTTAACTCTGTAAGTTGAACGCACACATTGAAGGCAGTTCTGTTAGGTTGCTCCGTTTTGGTTTTAGAAGCAGATATTTGTCAACACACCGTTTACTCCCATACACTCGGGAATATCAAAACGCAGCTCCTAGAAGAAACGCGCTTCTCACTCTCTGAATCTCAAGGCAGATTCAACTCCCGTAGGTCAGCGAACACAAAACAGAGCAGTCTGAAGGATACGTTCGTTTTGAGTTTTAATCGGAGATTTACAGCTATTTCTGAAATGCTTCCATTTGGGGTGAAAAATGCGTTTTCTGCTTCTTCACAGAAAAAGCTTACAAACTCCTGCAAACACACATCAGTTTAACTCTGTTAGTTGAACGGACACATTGAAGGCCGTTCTGTTAGGTCGCTCCGTTTTGGTTTTAGAAGCAGATATTTCTCAATACAGCGTTTACTCCCATTCACTCGGGAATATCAAAACGCAGCTCCTAGAAGAACCGCGCTTCTCACCCTCTGAATCTCAATGCAGATTCAACTTTCTTAGGTAAGCGAACACACAGCAGAGCAGTCTGAAGGATACGTACGTTTTGAGTTTTAGACGGAGATTTACAGCTATTTCTGAAATGTTTGGATTTGGCTGGAAAAATTCGTTTTCTGCTTCTTCACAGAAAGGGTTTGCAAACTCCTGCAAACACCCATCAGTTTAACTCTGTAAGTTGAATGCACACATTGAAGGCCGTTCTGTTAAGTTGCTCCGTTCTGGTTTTTGAAGCAGATATTTCTCAATACAGCGTTTACTCCCATTCACTCGGGAATATCCAAACGCAGCTCCTAGAAGAACCGCGCTTCTCACCCTCTGAATCTCAATGCAGATTCAACTTTCTTAGGTAAGCGAACACACAGCAGAGCAGTCTGAAGGATACGTACGTTTTGAGTTTTAGACGGAGATTTACAGCTATTTCTGAAATGTTTGGATTTGGCTGGAAAAATTCGTTTTCTGCTTCTTCACAGAAAGGGTTTGCAAACTCCTGCAAACACCCATCAGTTTAACTCTGTAAGTTGAATGCACACATTGAAGGCCGTTCTGTTAAGTTGCTCCGTTCTGGTTTTTGAAGCAGATATTTCTCAATACAGCGTTTACTCCCATTCACTCGGGAATATCCAAACGCAGCTCCTAGAAGAAACGCGCTTCTCACCCTCTGAATCTCAAGGCAGATTCAACTCCCGTAGGTAAGCGAACACACAGCAGAGCAGTCTGAAGGATAGGTTCGTTTTGAGTTTTAGACGGAGATTTACAGCTATTTCTGAAATGCTTGGATTTGGCTGGAAAAATTCGTTTTCTGCTTCTTCACAGAAAGGGTTTGCAAACTCCTGCAAACACCCATCAGTTTAACTCTGTAAGTTGAGTGCACACATTGAAGGCCGTTCTGTTAAGTTGCTCCGTTCTGGTTTTTGAAGCAGATATTTCTCAATACAGCGTTTACTCCCATTCACTCGGGAATATCAAAACGCAGCTCCTAGAAGAAACGCGCTTCTCACCCTCTGAATCTCAAGGCAGATTCAACTCTTGTAGGTAAGCGAACACACAGCAGAGCAGTCTGAAGGATACGTTCGTTTTGGGTTTTAGACGGGGATTTACATCTATTTCTGAAATGCTTGGATTCGGCTGGAAAAATGCGTTTTATGATTCTTCACAGAAAGGGTTTACAAATTCCTGCAAACACACATCAGTTTAACTCTGTAAGTTGAACGCATACATGAAAGGCCGTTCTGGTAGGTTGCTCCGTTTTGGTTTCAGAAGCAGATATTTATCAATACAGCGTTTACTCCCATTCACTCTGGAATATCAAAACGCAGGTCCTAGAAAATACGCGCTTTTCACCCTCTGAATCTCAAGGCAGATTCAACTCCCGTAGCGAAGCGAACACACAGCAGAGCAGTCTGAAAGATACGTTCGTTTTGAGTTTTAGACGGAGATTTACAGCTATTTCTCAAAAGCTTTGATTTGGCTGGAAAAATGCGTTTTCTGCTTCTTCACAGGAAGGGTTTACAAACTCCTGCAAACACACATCAGTTTAACTCTGTAAGTTGAACGCACATTGAAGGCCGTCCTGTTAGTTTGCTACGTTTTGGTTTTAGAAGCAGATATTTTTCAATACAGCGTTTATTCCCATTCACTCGGAAATATCAAAACGCAGCTCCTAGAAGAACGCGCTTCTCACCCTCTGAATCTCAAGGCAGATTCAACTCCCGTAGGTAAGCGAACACACAGCAGAGCAGTCTGAAGTATACGTTCGTTTTGAGTTTTAGACGGAGATTAACAGCTATTTCTGAAATGCTTGAATTTGGCTGGAAAAATGCGTTTTCTGCTTCTGCACCGAAAGGGTTTGCAAACTCCTGCAAACACACATCAGTTTACCTCTGTAGGTTGAACATATACATTGAAGGCCGTTCTGGTAGGTTGCTCCGTTTTGGTTTTAGAAGCCGATATTTCTCAATAAAGCGTTTACTCACTTTCACTCGGGATTATCAAAACGCAGCTCCTAGAAGAAACGCGCTTCTAACTCTCTGAATTTCAAGGCAGATTCAACTCCCATAGGTAAGCGAACACACAGCAGAGCAGTATGAAGGATACGTTCATTTTTAGTTTTAAACGGAGATTTACAGCTATTTCTGAAATGCTTGGATTTGGCTAAAGAAATGCGTTTTCTGCTTCTTCACAAGAAGGGTTTACAAACTCCTGCAAACACACATCAGTTTAACTCTGTAAGTTGAACGCACACATTTATGGCCGTTCTGTTAGGTGGCTCCGTTTTGGTTTTAGAAGCAGATATTTCTCAATACAGCATTTACTCCCATTCACTCGGGAATATCAAAACGCAGCTCATAGAAGAACTGCGCTTCTCACCCTCTGAATCTCAATGCAGATTCAACTCCCGTAGGTAAGCGAACGCACAGCAGAGCAGTCGGAAGGATACGTTGGTTTTGAGTTTTAGACGGAGATTTACAGCTATTTCTGAAATGCTTTGATTTGGCTGGAAAAATTCGTTTTTTGCTTCTTCACAGAAAGGGTTTACAAACTTCTGCAAACACACATCAGTTTAACTCTGTAAGTTGAACGCACACATTGAAGGGCGTTCTGTTAGGTTGCTCCGTTTTGGTTTTAGAAGCAGATATTGCTCAATACAGCGTTTGCTCCCATTCACTCTGGAATATCAAAACGCAGCTCCTAGAAGAAAGGCGCTTCTCACCCTCTGAATCTCAAGGCAGATTCAACACCCTCAGGTAAAAGAACACACAGCAGAGCAGTCTGAAGGATACGTTCGTTTTGAGTTTTAGACGGAGATTTACAGCTATTTCTGAAATGCTTGGATTTGGCTGGAAAAATGCGTTTTCTGCTTCTGCACAGAAAGGGTTTGCAAACTCCTGCAAACACACATCAGTTTAACTCTCTAGGTTGAACGCACACATTGAAGGCCGTTCTGTTAGTTTTCTCCGTTTTGGTTTTAGAAGCAGATATTTCTCAATACAGCGTTTACTCCCATTCACTCGGGAATATGAAAACGCAGCTCCTAGAAGAACCGCGCTTTTCACCCTCTGAATCTCAATGCAGATTCAACTCCCGTAGGTAAGCGAACACACAGCAGAGCGGTCCGAAAAATACGTTCATTTTTAGTTTTAGACGGAGATTTACAGCTATTTCTGAAATGCTTGGATTTGGCTGGAAACATTCGTTTTCTGCTTCTTCACAGAAAGGGTTTGCAAACTCCTACAAACACACATCAGTTTAACTCTGTAAGTTGAACGGACACATTGAAGGCCGTTCTGTTAAGTTGCTCCGTTCTGGTTTTTGAAGCAGATATTTCTCAATACAGCGTTTACTCCCATTCACTCTGGAATATCAAAACGCAGCTCCTAGAAGAAATGCGCTTCTCACCCTCTGAATCTCAATGCAGATTCAACTCCCGTAGGTAAGCGAACACACAGCAGAGCGGTCTGAGGGATACGTTCGTTTTGAGTTTTAGACGGAGATTTACAGCTATTTCTGAAATGCTTGGATTTGGCTGGAAACATTCTTTTTATGCTTGTTCACAGAAAGGGTTTGCAAACTCCTGCAAACACACATCAGTTTAACTTAGTAAGTTGAACGGACACATTGAAGGCCGTTCTGTTAAGTTGCTCCGTTCTGGTTTTAGAAGCAGATATTTCTCAATACAGCGTTTACCTCCATTCACTCGGGAATATCAAAACGCAGCTCCTAAAAGTAACGCGCTTCTCACCCTCTGAATCTCAAGGCAGATTCAACTCCCGTAGGTAAGCGAACACACAGCAGAGCAGTCTGAAGGATACGTTCTTTTTGAGTTTTACACGGAGATTTACAGCTATTTCTGAAATGCTTGGAGTTGGCTGGAAAAATGCGTTTTCTGCTTCTTCACAGAAAGGGTTTACAAACTCCTGCAAAAACACATCAGTTTAACTCTGTAAGTTGAACGAACACATTTAAGGCCGTTCTGGTAGGTTGCTCCGTTTTGGTTTTAGAAGCAGATATTTCTCAATACACCGTTTAATCCCATTCATTCGGGAATATCAAAACGCAGCTTCTAGAAGAAACGCGCTTCTCACTCTCTGAATTGCAAGGCAGATTCAACTCCCGTAGGTCAGGGAACACACAGCAGAGCAGTCTGAAGGATACGTTCGTTTTGAGTTTTAAACGGAGATTTACAGCTATTTCTGAAATGCTTGGATTTGGGGTGAAAAATGCGTTTTCTGCTTCTTCACAGAAAAAGTTACAAACTCCTGCAAACACACATCAGTTTAACTCTGTATGTTGAACGCACACATTGAAGGAATTTCTGTTAGGTCGCTCCGTTTTGGTTTTAGAAGCAGATATTTCTCAATACAGCGTTTACTCCCATGCACTCGGGAATATCAAAACGCAGCTCGTAGAAGAACCGCGCTTCTCACCCTCTAGATGTCAATGCAGATTCAACTCCCATAGGTAAGCGAACACACAGCAGAGCAGTCTGAAGGATACGTTCGTTTTGAGTTTTAGACGGAGATTTACAGCTATTTCTGAAATGCTTGGATTTGGCTGGAAAAATGCGTTTTCTGCTTCTTCACAGGAAGGGTTTACAAACTCCTGCAAACACGCAACTGTTTAACTCCGTAAGTTGAACGAACACATTTAAGGCCGTTCTGTTAGGTTGCTCCGTTTTGGTTTCAGAAGCAGATATTTCTCAATACACCGTTTACTCCCATTCACTCGGGAATATCAAAACGCAGCTCCTAGAAGAAACGTGCTTCTCACTCTCTGAATCGCAAGGCAGATTCAACTCCCGTAGGTAAGCGAACACACAGCAGAGCAGTCTGAAGGATACGTTTTTTTTGAGTTTAAACGGAGATTTACAGCTATTTCTGAAATGCTTGGATTTGGGGTGAAAAATGCGTTTTCTGCTTCTTCACAGAAATAGCTTACAAACTCCTGCAAACACATATCAGTTTAACTCTGTAAGTTGAACGCACACATTGAAGGCCGTTCTGTTAGGTCGCTCCGTTTTGGTTTTAGAAGCAGATATTTTTCAATACAGCGTTTACTCCCATTCACTCGGGAATATCAAAACGCAGCTCCTAGAAGAACCGCGCTTCTCACCCTCTGAATCTCAAGGCAGAATCATCTCCCGTAGGTAAGCGAACACACAGCAGAGCAGTCTGCAGGATACGTTCGTTTTGAGTTTTAGACGGAGATTTACAGCTATTTCTGAAATGCTTTGATTTGGCTGGAAAAATTCGTTTTCTGCTTCTTCACAGAAAGGGTTTACAAACTTCTGCAAACACACATCAGTTCAACTCTGTAAGTTGAACGCACACATTGAAGGGCGTTCTGTTACGTTGCTCCGTTTTGGTTTTAGAAGCAGATATTTCTCAATACAGCGTTTGCTCCCATTCACTCTGGAATATCAAAACGCAGCTCCTAGAAGAAAGGCGCTTCTCACCCTCTGAATTTCAAGGCAGATTCAACTCCCTCAGGTAAGGGAACACACAGCAGAGCAGTCAGAAGAATACGTTGGTTTTGAGTTTTAGACGGAGATTTACAGCTTTTTCTGAAATGCTTGGATTTGGCTGGAAAAATGCGTTTTCTGCTTCTTCACAGAAAGGGTTTACAAACTCCTGCAAACACACATCAGTTTAACTCTGAAAGTTGAACGCACACATTGAAGGCCGTCCTGTTAATTTGCTCCGTTTTGGTTTTAGAAGCAGATATTTCTCAATACAGCGTTTATTCCCATTCACTTGGAAATATCAAAACGCAGCTCCTAGAAGAAACGCGCTTCTCACCCTCTGAATCTCAAGGCAGATTCAACTCCCGTAGGTAAGCGAACACACAACAGAGCAGTCTGAAGGATACGTTCGTTTTGAGTTTTAGACAAAGATTAACAGCTATTTTTGAAAGGCTTGGATTTGGCTGGAAAAATGCGTTTTCTGCTTCTGCACAGAAAGGGTTTACAAACTCCTGCAAACACACATCAGTTTAACTCTGTAAGTTGAACGCACACATTGAAGGCCGTTCTGTTAGGTGGCTCCGTTTTGGTTTTAGAAGCAGATATTTCTCAATACAGCGTTTGCTCCCATTCACTCTGGAATATCAAAACGCAGCTCCTAGAAAAAATGCGCTTCTCACCCTCTGAATCTCAAGCAAGATTCAACTCCCGTAGGTGAGCGAACACACAGCAGAGCAGTCTGAAGGATACGTTGGTTTTGAGTTTTAGACGGAGATTTACACCTATTTCTGAAATGCTTGGATTTGGCTGGAAAAATGCGTTTTCTACTTCTTCACAGAACGGGTTTACAAACTCCTGCAAACACACATCAGTTTAACTCTGTAAGTTGAACGCACACATTGAAGGCCGTCCTGTTAGTTTGCTCCGTTTTGGTTTTAGAAGCAGATATTTCTCAATACAGCGTTTACTCCCACTCACTCGGAAATATCAAAACGCAGCTCCTAGACGAAACGAGATTCTCACCCTCTGAATCTCAAGGCAGATTCAACTCCCATAGGTAAGCGAACACACAGCAGAGCAGTCTGAAGGATACGTTCGTTTTGAGTTGTAGACGGAGATTAACAGCTATTTCTGAAATGCTTGGATTTGGCTGGAAAAATGCGTTTTCTGCTTCTGCACAGAAAGGGTTTGCAAACTTTTGCAAACACACATCAGTTTAACTCTGTAAATTGAACGCACACATTGAAGGCCGTTCTGGTAGGTTGTTCCGTTTTGGTTTTAGAAGCAGATATTTCTCAATAAAGCGTTTACTCACATTCACTCGGGATAATCAAAACGCAGCATCTAGAAGAAACGCGCTTCTCACTCTCTGAATCTCAAGGCAGATTCAACTCCCATAGGTAAGCGAACACACAGCAGAGCAGTATGAAGGATACGTTCATTTTTAGTTTTAGACGGAGATTTACAGCTATTTCTTAAATGCCTGGATTTGGCTGGAAAAATGCGTTTTCTGCTTCTTCACAGAAAGGGTTTACAAACTCCTGCAAACACAAATCAGTTTAACTCTGTAAGTTGAACGCACACATTGAAGGCAGTTCTGTTAGGTTGCTCCGTTTTGGTTTTAGAAGCAGATATTTGTCAACACACCGTTTACTCCCATACACTCGGGAATATCAAAACGCAGCTCCTAGAAGAAACGCGCTTCTCACTCTCTGAATCTCAAGGCAGATTCAACTCCCGTAGGTCAGCGAACACAAAACAGAGCAGTCTGAAGGATACGTTCGTTTTGAGTTTTAATCGGAGATTTACAGCTATTTCTGAAATGCTTCCATTTGGGGTGAAAAATGCGTTTTCTGCTTCTTCACAGAAAAAGCTTACAAACTCCTGCAAACACACATCAGTTTAACTCTGTTAGTTGAACGGACACATTGAAGGCCGTTCTGTTAGGTCGCTCCGTTTTGGTTTTAGAAGCAGATATTTCTCAATACAGCGTTTACTCCCATTCACTCGGGAATATCAAAACGCAGCTCCTAGAAGAACCGCGCTTCTCACCCTCTGAATCTCAATGCAGATTCAACTTTCTTAGGTAAGCGAACACACAGCAGAGCAGTCTGAAAAATACGTACGTTTTGAGTTTTAGACGGAGATTTACAGCTATTTCTGAAATGTTTGGATTTGGCTGGAAAAATTCGTTTTCTGCTTCTTCACAGAAAGGGTTTGCAAACTCCTGCAAACACCCATCAGTTTAACTCTGTAAGTTGAATGCACACATTGAAGGCCGTTCTGTTAAGTTGCTCCGTTCTGGTTTTTGAAGCAGATATTTCTCAATACAGCGTTTACTCCCATTCACTCGGGAATATCCAAACGCAGCTCCTAGAAGAACCGCGCTTCTCACCCTCTGAATCTCAATGCAGATTCAACTTTCTTAGGTAAGCGAACACACAGCAGAGCAGTCTGAAGGATACGTACGTTTTGAGTTTTAGACGGAGATTTACAGCTATTTCTGAAATGTTTGGATTTGGCTGGAAAAATTCGTTTTCTGCTTCTTCACAGAAAGGGTTTGCAAACTCCTGCAAACACCCATCAGTTTAACTCTGTAAGTTGAATGCACACATTGAAGGCCGTTCTGTTAAGTTGCTCCGTTCTGGTTTTTGAAGCAGATATTTCTCAATACAGCGTTTACTCCCATTCACTCGGGAATATCCAAACGCAGCTCCTAGAAGAAACGCGCTTCTCACCCTCTGAATCTCAAGGCAGATTCAACTCCCGTAGGTAAGCGAACACACAGCAGAGCAGTCTGAAGGATAGGTTCGTTTTGAGTTTTAGACGGAGATTTACAGCTATTTCTGAAATGCTTGGATTTGGCTGGAAAAATTCGTTTTCTGCTTCTTCACAGAAAGGGTTTGCAAACTCCTGCAAACACCCATCAGTTTAACTCTGTAAGTTGAACGCACACATTGAAGGCCGTCCTGTTAGTTTGCTCCGTTTTGGTTTTAGAAGCAGATATTTCTCAATACAGCGTTTATTCCCATTCACTCGGAAATATCAAAACGCAGCTCCTAGAAGAAACGCGCTCCTCACCCTCTGAATCTCAAGGCAGATTCAACTCCCGTAGGTAAGCGAACACACAGCAGAGCAGTCTGAAGGATACGTTCGTTTTGAGTTTTAGACGGAGATTAACAGCTATTTTCGAAATGCTTGGATTTGGCTGGAAAAATGCGTTCTCTGCTTCCGCACAGAAAGGGTTTGGAAACTCCTGCAAACACACATCAGTTTAACTCAGTAGGTTGAACGCACACATTGAAGGCCGTTCTGGTAGGTTGCTCCGTTTTGGTTTTAGAAGCAGATATTTCTCAATAAAGCGTTTACTCACATTTACTCGGGATTATCAAAACGCAGCTCCTAGAAGAAACGCGCTTCTCACTCTCTGAATCTCAAGGCAGATTCAACTCCCATAGGAAAGCGAACACACAGCAGAGCAGTATGAAGGATACGTTCATTTTTAGTTTTAGACGGAGATTTACAGCTATTTCTGAAATGCCTGGATTTGGCTGGAAAAATGCGTTTTCTGCTTCTTCACAGAAAGGGTTTACAAACTCCTGCAAACACACATCAGTTTAACTGTGTAAGTTGAACGCATACATTGAAGGCCATTCTGGTAGGTTGCTCCGTTTTGGTTTCAGAAGCAGATATTTATCAATACAGCGTTTAATCCCATTCACTCTGGAATATCAAAACGCAGCTCCTAGAAGAAACGCGCTTCTCACTCTCTGAATCGCAAGGCAGATTCAACTCCCGGAGATAAGCGAACAAACAGCAGAGCAGTCTGAAGGATACGTTCCTCTTGAGTTTTAAACGGAGATTTACAGCTATTTCTGAAATGCTTGGATTTGGCTGGAAAAATGCGTTTTCTGCTTCTTCACAGGAAGGGTTTACAAACTCCTGCAAACACACTTCAGGTTAACTCTGTAAGTTGAACGAACACATTTAAGGCCGTTCTGTTAGGTTGCTCCGTTTTGGTTTCAGAAGCAGATATTTCTCAATACACCGTTTACTCCCATTCACTCGGGAATATCAAAACGCAGCTCCTAGAAGAAACGTGCTTCTCACTCTCTGAATCGCAAGGCAGATTCAACTTCCGTAGGTAAGCGAACACACAGCAGAGCAGTCTGAAGGATACGTTGGTTTTGAGTTTTAGACGGAGATTTACAGCTTTTTCTGAAATGCTTGTATTTGGCTGGAAAAATGCGTTTTCTGCTTCTTCACAGAAAGGGTTTACAAACTCCTGCAAACACACATCAGTTTAACTCTGTAAGTTGAACGCACATTGAAGGCCGTCCTGTTAGTTTGCTACGTTTTGGTTTTA
The DNA here is from genome assembly GCF_049354715.1 of Callithrix jacchus. Taxonomy (NCBI): domain Eukaryota; kingdom Metazoa; phylum Chordata; class Mammalia; order Primates; family Cebidae; genus Callithrix; species Callithrix jacchus. The sequence goes on along the minus strand of NC_133511.1, from coordinate 36,440,457 downwards.
GAAGCAGATATTTCTCAATACAGCGTTTATTCCCATTCACTCGGAAATATCAAAACGCAGCTCCTAGAAGAAACGCGCTTCTCACCCTCTGAATCTCAAGGCAGATTCAACTCCCGTAGGTAAGCGAACACACAGCATAGCAGTCTGAAGTATACGTTCGTTTTGAGTTTTAGACGGAGATTAACAGCTATTTCTGAAATGCCTGAATTTGGCTGGAAAAATGCGTTTTCTGCTTCTGCACAGAAAGGGTTTGCAAACTCCTGCAAACACACATCAGTTTAACTCTGTAAGTTGAACGCACACATTGAAGGCCGTTCTGGTAGGTTGCTCCGTTTTGGTTTTAGAAGCCGATATTTCTCAATAAAGCGTTTACTCACTTTCACTCGGGATTATCAAAACGCAGCTCCTAGAACAAACGCGATTCTAACTCTCTGAATCTCAAGGCAGATTCAACTCCCATAGGTAAGCGAACACACAGCAGAGCAGTATGAAGGATACGTTCATTTTTAGTTTTAGACGGAGATGTACAGCTATTTCTGAAATGCTTTGATTTGGCTGGAAAAATGCGTTTTCTGCTTCTTCACAGAAAGGGTTTACAAACTCCTGCAAACACACATCAGTTTAACTCTGTAAGTTGAACGGACACATTGAAGGCCGTTCTGTTAGGTCGCTCCGTTTTGGTTTTAGAAGCAGATATTTCTCAATACAGCGTTTGCTCCCATTCACTCTGGAATATTAAAACGCAGCTCCTAGAAGAAAGGCGCTTCTCACCCTCTGAATTCGAAGGCAGATTCAACTCCCGCAGGTAAGCGAACACACAGCAGAGCAGTCTGAAGGATACGTTGGTTTTGAGTTTTAGACGGAGATTTACAGCTTTTTCTGAAATGCTTGGATTTGGCTGGAAAAATGCCTTTTCTGCCTCTTCACAGAAAGGGTTTACAAACTCCTGCAAACACACATCAGTTTAACTTTGTAAGTTAAACGCATACATTGAAGGCCGTTCTGTTAGGTTGTTCCGTTTTGGTTTTAGAAGCAGATATTTCTCAATACAGCGTTTGCTCCCATTCACTCGGGAATATCAAGACGCAGCTCCTAGAAGAAAGGCGCTTCTCACCCTCTGAATCTCAAGGCAGATTCAACTCCCGCAGGTGAGCGAACACACAGCAGAGTAGTCTGAAGGATACGGTCGTTTTGAGTTTTAGACGGAGATTTACAGCTTTTTCTGAAAAGCTTGGATTTGGCTGGAAAAATGCGTTTTCTGCTTCTTCACAGAAAGGGTTTACAAACTCCTGCAAACACACATCAGTTTAACTCTGTAAGTTGAACGCATACATTGAAGGCCGTTCTGGTAGGTTGCTCCGTTTTGGTTTTAGAAGCAGATATTTATCAATACAGGGTTTACTCCCATTCACTCTGGAATATCAAAACGCAGCTCCTAGAAGAAACGCGCTTCTCACTCTCTGAATCGCAAGGCAGATTCTACTCCCGTAGGTAAGCGAACACACAGCAGAGCAGTCTGAAGGATACGTTTGTTTTGAGTTTTAAACGGAGATTTACAGCTATTTCTGAAATGCTTGGATTAGGCTGGAAAAATGCTTTTTCTGCTTCGTCACAGAAAAAGCTTCCAAACTCCTGCAAACACACATCAGTTTAACTCTGTAAGTTGAACGCACACATTGAAGGCCGTTCTGTTAGGTCGCTCCGTTTTGGTTTTAAAAGCAGATATTTCTCAATACAGCGTTTACTCCCATTCACTCGAAAATATCAAAACGCAGCTCCTAGAAGAACCGCGCTTATCACCCTCTGAATCTCAATGCAGATTCAACTTCCATAGGTAAGCGAACACACAGCAGAGCAGTCTGAAGGATACGTTCGTTTTGAGTTTTAGACTTAGATTTACAGCTATTTCTGAAATGCTTGGATTTGGCTGGAGAAATGCGTTTTCTGCTTCTTCACAGGAAGGGTTTACAAACTCCTGCAAACACACATCAGTTTAACTCTGTAAGTTGAACGCACACTTTTAAGGCCGTTTTGTTAGGTTGCTCCGTTTTGGTTTAAGATGCAGATATTTCTCAATACACCGTTTACTCCCATTCACTCGGGAATATCAAAACGCAGCTCCTAGAGGAAACGTGCTTCTCACTCTCTGAATCGCAAGGCAGATTCAACTCCCGTAGGTAAGCGAACACACAGCAGAGCAGTCTGAAGGATACGTTCGTTTTGAGTTTTAAACGGAGATTTACAGCTATTTCTGAAATGCTTGGATTTAAGGTGAAAAATGCGTTTTCTGCTTCTTCACAGAAAAAGCTTACAAACTCCTGCAAACACATATCAGTTTAACTCTGTAAGTTGAACGCACACATTGAAGGCCGATCTGTTAGGTCACTCCGTTTTGGTTTTAGAAGCAGATATTTCTCAATACAGCGTTTACTCCCATTCACTCGGGAATATCAAAACGCAGCTCATAGAAGAAACGCGCTTCTCACCCTCTGAATCTCAATGCAGATTCAACTCCCGTAGGTAAGCGAACACACAGCAGAGCAGTCTGAAGGATACGTTCGTTTTGAGTTTTAGACCGAGATTTACAGCTATTTCTGAAATGCTTTGATTTGCCTGGAAAAATTCGTTTTCTGCTTCTTCACAGAAAGGGTTTACAAACTCCTGCCAACACACATCAGTTTACTCTGTAAGATGAACGCACACATTGAAGGGCGTTCTGTTAGGTTGCTCCGTTTTTGTTTTTGAAGCAGATATTTCTCAATACAGCGTTTATTCCCATTCACTCGGAAATATCAAAACGCAGCTCCTAGAAGAAACGCGCTTCTCACCCTCTGAATCTCAAGGCAGATTAAACTCCCGTAGGTAAGCGAACACACAGCAGAGCAGTCTGAAGTATACGTTCGTTTTGAGTTTTAGACGGAGATTAACAGCTATTTCTGAAATGCTTGGATTTGGCTGGAAAAATGCGTTTTCTGCTTCTGCACAGAAAGGGTTTGCAAACTCCTGCAAACACACATCAGTTTAACTCTGTAGGTTGAACGAACACATTGAAGGCCGTTCTGGTAGGTTGCTCCGTTTTGGTTTTAGAAGCAGATATTTCTCAATAGAGCGTTTATTCACATTCACTCGGGATTATCAAAACGCAGCTCCTAGAAGAAACGCGCTTCTCACTCTCTGAATCTCAAGGCAGATTCAACTCCCATAGGTAAGCGAACACACAGCAGAGCAGTATGAAGGATACGTTCATTTATAGTTTTAGACGGAGATTTACAGCTATTTCTGAAATGCCTGGATTTGGCTGGAAAAATGCGTTTTCTGCTTCTTCACAGAAAGGGTTTACAAACTCGTGCAAACACAAATCAGTTTAACTCTGTAAGTTGAACGAACACATTTAAGGCCGTTCTGTTAGGTTGCTCCGTTTTGGTTTTAGAAGCAGATATTTCTCAATACACCGTTTACTCCCATTCACTCGGGAATATCAAAACGCAGCTCCTAGAAGAACCGCGCTTCTCACCCTCTGAATCTCAATGCAGATTCAACTCCCGTAGGTAAGCGAACACACAGCAGAGCAGTCTGAAGGATACGTTCGTTTTGAGTTTTCGACGGAGATTTACAGCTATTTCTGAAATGCTTGGATTTGGCTGGAAAAATTCGTTTTCTGCTTCTTCACAGAAAGGGTTTGCAAACTCCTGCAAACACACAGCAGTTTAAATCTGTAAGTTGAACGCACACATTGAAGGCCGTTCTGTTAAGTTGCTCCGTTCTGGTTTTTGAAGCAGATATTTCTCAATACAGCGTTTACTCCCATTCACTGGGGAATATCAAAACGCAGCTTTTAGAAGAAACGCGCTTCTCACCCTCTGAATCTCAAGGCAGATTCAACTCCCGTAGGTAAGCGAACACACAGCAGAGCAGTCTGAAGGATACGTTCGTTTTGGGTTTTAGACGGAGATTTACAGCTATTTCTGAAATGCTTGGATTTGCCTGGAAAAATGCGTTTTCTACTTCTTCACAAAAAAAGTTTACAAACTCCTGCAAACACACATCTGTTTAACTCTGTAAGTTGAACGCACACATTGAAGGCCGTTCTGTTAGGTTGCTCCGTTTTGGTTTCAGAAGCAGATATTTCTCAATACACGGTTTACTCCCATTCACTCGGGAATATCAAAACGCAGCTCCTAGAAGAAACGTGCTTCTCATTCTCTGAATCTCAAGGCAGATTAAACTCCCGTAGGTAAGTGAACACACAGCAGAGCAGTCTGAAGGATACGTTCGTTTTGAGTTTTAAACGGAGATTTACAGCTATTTCTGAAATGCTTGGATTTGGGGTGAAAAATGCGTTTTCTGCATCTTCACAGAAAAAGCTTACAAACTCCTGCAAACACACATCAGTTTACCTCTGTAAGTTGAACGCACACATTGAAGGCCGTTCTGTTAGGTTGCTCCGTTTTGGTGTTAGAAGCAGATATTTCTCAATACAGCGTTTACTCCCATTCACTCGGGAATATCAAAACGCAGCTCCTAGAAGAACCGCGCTTATCACCCTCTGAATCTCAATGCAGATTCAACTTCCATAGGTAAGCGAACACACAGCAGAGCAGTCTGAAGGATACGTTCGTTTTGAGTTTTAGACTTAGATTTACAGCTATTTCTGAAATGCTTGGATTTGGCTGGAGAAATGCGTTTTCTGCTTCTTCACAGGAAGGGTTTACAAACTCCTGCAAACACACATCAGTTTAACTCTGTAAGTTGAACGGACACATTGAAGGCCGTTCTGTTAGGTCGCTCCGTTTTGGTTTTAGAAGCAGATATTTCTCAATACAGCGTTTGCTCCCATTCACTCTGGAATATTAAAACGCAGCTCCTAGAAGAAAGGCGCTTCTCACCCTCTGAATTCGAAGGCAGATTCAACTCCCGCAGGTAAGCGAACACACAGCAGAGCAGTCTGAAGGATACGTTGGTTTTGAGTTTTAGACGGAGATTTACAGCTTTTTCTGAAATGCTTGGATTTGGCTGGAAAAATGCCTTTTCTGCCTCTTCACAGAAAGGGTTTACAAACTCCTGCAAACACACATCAGTTTAACTGTGTAAGTTGAACGCATACATTGAAGACCATTCTGGTAGGTTGCTCCGTTTTGGTTTCAGAAGCAGATATTTATCAATACAGCGTTTAATCCCATTCACTCTGGAATATCAAAACGCAGCTCCTAGAAGAAACGCGCTTCTCACTCTCTGAATCGCAAGGCAGATTCAACTCCCGTAGGTAAGCGAACAAACAGCAGAGCAGTCTGAAGGATACGTTCCTCTTGAGTTTTAAACGGAGATTTACAGCTATTTCTGAAATGCTTGGATTTGGCTGGAAAAATGCGTTTTCTGCTTCTTCACAGGAAGGGTTTACAAACTCCTGCAAACACACTTCAGGTTAACTCTGTAAGTTGAACGAACACATTTAAGGCCGTTCTGTTAGGTTGCTCCGTTTTGGTTTCAGAAGCAGATATTTCTCAATACACCGTTTACTCCCATTCACTCGGGAATATGAAAACGCAGCTCCTAGAAGAAACGTGCTTCTCACTCTCTGAATCGCAAGGCAGATTCAACTCCCGTAGGTAAGCGAACACACAGCAGAGCAGTCTGAAGGATACGTTGGTTTTGAGTTTTAGACGGAGATTTACAGCTTTTTCTGAAATGCTTGTATTTGGCTGGAAAAATGCGTTTTCTGCTTCTTCACAGAAAGGGTTTACAAACTCCTGCAAACACACATCAGTTTAACTCTGTAAGTTGAACGCACATTGAAGGCCGTCCTGTTAGTTTGCTACGTTTTGGTTTTAGAAGCAGATATTTCTCAATACAGCGTTTACTCCCATTCACTCGGGAATATCAAAACGCAGCTCATAGAAGAACCGCGCTTCTCACCCTCTGAATCTCAATGCAGATTCAACTCCCGTAGGTAAGCGAACACACAGCAGAGCAGTCTGAAGGATACGTTCGTTTTGAGTTTTAGACCGAGATTTACAGCTATTTCTGAAATGCTTTGATTTGCCTGGAAAAATTCGTTTTCTGCTTCTTCACAGAAAGGGTTTACAAACTCCTGCCAACACACATCAGTTTACTCTGTAAGATGAACGCACACATTGAAGGGCGTTCTGTTAGGTTGCTCCGTTTTTGTTTTAGAAGCAGATATTTCTCAATACAGCGTTTATTCCCATTCACTCGGAAATATCAAAACGCAGCTCCTAGAAGAAACGCGCTTCTCACCCTCTGAATCTCAAGGCAGATTAAACCCCCGTAGGTAAGCGAACACACAGCAGAGCAGTCTGAAGGATACGTTCGTTTTGAGTTTTAGACAGAGATTAACAGCTATTTCTGAAATGCTTGGATTTGGCTGGAAAAATGCGTTTTCTGCTTCTGCACAGAAAGGGTTTGCTAACTCCTGCAAACACACATCAGTTTAACTCTGTAGGTTGAACGCACACATTGAAGGCCGTTCTGGTAGGTTGCTCCGTTTTGGTTTTAGAAGCAGATATTTCTCAATAGAGCGTTTATTCACATTCACTCGGGATTATCAAAACGCAGCTCCTAGAAGAAACGCGCTTCTCACTCTCTGAATCTCAAGGCAGATTCAACTCCCATAGGTAAGCGAACACACAGCAGAGCAGTATGAAGGATACGTTCATTTATAGTTTTAGACGGAGATTTACAGCTATTTCTGAAATGCCTGGATTTGGCTGGAAAAATGCGTTTTCTGCTTCTTCACAGAAAGGGTTTACAAACTCCTGCAAACACACATCAGTTTAACTCTGTACGTTGAACGAACACATTTAAGGCCGTTCTGTTAGGTTGCTCCGTTTTGGTTTTAGAAGCAGATATTTCTCAATACACCGTTTACTCCCATTCACTCGGGAATATCAAAACGCAGCTCCTAGAAGAACCGCGCTTCTCACCCTCTGAATCTCAATGCAGATTCAACTCCCGTAGGTAAGCGAACACACAGCAGAGCAGTCTGAAGTTCGTTTTGAGTTTTAGACGGAGATTTACTGCTATTTCTGAAATGCTTGGATTTGGCTGGAAAAATGCGTTTTCTGCTTCTTCACAGAAATGGTTTACAAACTCTCGCACACACACATCAGTTTAACTCTGTAAGTTGAACGCACACATTGAAGGCCGTTCTGTTAGGTTGCTCCATTTTGGTTTTAGAAGCAGATATTTCTCAATACAGCGTTTACTCCCATTCACTCGGGAATATCAAAACGCAGCTCCTAGAAGAACCGCGCTTCTCACCCTCTGAATCTCAAGGCAGATTCAACTCCCGCAGGTAAGGGAACACACAGCAGGGCAGTCTGAAGAATACGTTGGTTTTGAGTTTTAGACGGAGATTTACAGCTTTTTCTGAAATGCTTGGATTTCGCTGGAAAAATGCGTTTTCTGCTTCTTCACAGAAAGGGTTTACAAACTCCTGCAAACACACATCAGTTTAACTCTGTAAGTTGAACGCACACATTGAAGGCCGTCCTGTTAGTTTGCTCCGTTTTGGTTTTAGAAGCAGATAATTCTCAATACAGCGTTTATTCCCATTCACTTGGAAATATCAAAACGCAGCTCCTAGAAGAAACGCGCTTCTCACCCTCTGAATCTCAAGGCAGATTCAACTCCCGTAGGTAAGCGAACACACAGCAGAGCAGTCTGAAGGATACGTTCGTTTTGAGTTTTAGACGGAGATTAACAGCTATTTTTGAAATGCTTGGATTTGGCTGGGAAAATGCGTTTTCTGCTACTGCACAGAAAGGGTTTACAAACTCCTGCAAACACACATCAGTTTAACTCTGTAAGTTGAACGCACACATTCAAGGCCGTTCTGGTAGGTTGTTCCGTTTTGGTTTTAGAAGCAGATATTTCTCAATAAAGCGTTTACTCACATTCACTCGGGATAATCAAAACGCAGCATCTAGAAGAAACGCGCTTCTCACTCTCTGAATCTCAAGGCAGATTCAACTCCCATAGGTAAGCGAACACACAGCAGAGCAGTATGAAGGATACGTTCATTTTTAGTTTTAGACGGAGATTTACAGCTATTTCTTAAATGCCTGGATTTGGCTGGAAAAATGCGTTTTCTGCTTCTTCACAGAAAGGGTTTACAAACTCCTGCAAACACAAATCAGTTTAACTCTGTAAGTTGAACGCACACATTGAAGGCAGTTCTGTTAGGTTGCTCCGTTTTGGTTTTAGAAGCAGATATTTGTCAACACACCGTTTACTCCCATACACTCGGGAATATCAAAACGCAGCTCCTAGAAGAAACGCGCTTCTCACTCTCTGAATCTCAAGGCAGATTCAACTCCCGTAGGTCAGCGAACACAAAACAGAGCAGTCTGAAGGATACGTTCGTTTTGAGTTTTAATCGGAGATTTACAGCTATTTCTGAAATGCTTCCATTTGGGGTGAAAAATGCGTTTTCTGCTTCTTCACAGAAAAAGCTTACAAACTCCTGCAAACACACATCAGTTTAACTCTGTTAGTTGAACGGACACATTGAAGGCCGTTCTGTTAGGTCGCTCCGTTTTGGTTTTAGAAGCAGATATTTCTCAATACAGCGTTTACTCCCATTCACTCGGGAATATCAAAACGCAGCTCCTAGAAGAACCGCGCTTCTCACCCTCTGAATCTAAAGGTAGATTCAACTCCCGTAGGTAAGCGAACACACAGCAGAGCAGTCTGAAGGATACGTTCGTTTTGAGTTTTAGACTTAGATTTACAGCTATTTCTGAAATGCTTGGATTTGGCTGGAGAAATGCGTTTTCTGCTTCTTCACAGGAAGGGTTTACAAACTCCTGCAAACACACATCAGTTTAACTCTGTAAGTTGAACGGACACATTGAAGGCCGTTCTGTTAGGTCGCTCCGTTTTGGTTTTAGAAGCAGATATTTCTCAATACAGCGTTTGCTCCCATTCACTCTGGAATATTAAAACGCAGCTCCTAGAAGAAAGGCGCTTCTCACCCTCTGAATTCGAAGGCAGATTCAACTCCCGCAGGTAAGCGAACACACAGCAGAGCAGTCTGAAGGATACGTTGGTTTTGAGTTTTAGACGGAGATTTACAGCTTTTTCTGAAATGCTTGGATTTGGCTGGAAAAATGCCTTTTCTGCCTCTTCACAGAAAGGGTTTACAAACTCCTGCAAACACACATCAGTTTAACTGTGTAAGTTGAACGCATACATTGAAGACCATTCTGGTAGTTTGCTCCGTTTTGGTTTCAGAAGCAGATATTTATCAATACAGCGTTTAATCCCATTCACTCTGGAATATCAAAACGCAGCTCCTAGAAGAAACGCGCTTCTCACTCTCTGAATCGCAAGGCAGATTCAACTCCCGTAGGTAAGCGAACAAACAGCAGAGCAGTCTGAAGGATACGTTCCTCTTGAGTTTTAAACGGAGATTTACAGCTATTTCTGAAATGCTTGGATTTGGCTGGAAAAATGCGTTTTCTGCTTCTTCACAGGAAGGGTTTACAAACTCCTGCAAACACACTTCAGGTTAACTCTGTAAGTTGAACGAACACATTTAAGGCCGTTCTGTTAGGTTGCTCCGTTTTGGTTTCAGAAGCAGATATTTCTCAATACACCGTTTACTCCCATTCACTCGGGAATATGAAAACGCAGCTCCTAGAAGAAACGTGCTTCTCACTCTCTGAATCGCAAGGCAGATTCAACTCCCGTAGGTAAGCGAACACACAGCAGAGCAGTCTGAAGGATACGTTGGTTTTGAGTTTTAGACGGAGATTTACAGCTTTTTCTGAAATGCTTGTATTTGGCTGGAAAAATGCGTTTTCTGCTTCTTCACAGAAAGGGTTTACAAACTCCTGCAAACACACATCAGTTTAACTCTGTAAGTTGAACGCACATTGAAGGCCGTCCTGTTAGTTTGCTACGTTTTGGTTTTAGAAGCAGATATTTCTCAATACAGCGTTTACTCCCATTCACTCGGGAATATCAAAACGCAGCTCATAGAAGAACCGCGCTTCTCACCCTCTGAATCTCAATGCAGATTCAACTCCCGTAGGTAAGCGAACACACAGCAGAGCAGTCTGAAGGATACGTTCGTTTTGAGTTTTAGACCGAGATTTACAGCTATTTCTGAAATGCTTTGATTTGCCTGGAAAAATTCGTTTTCTGCTTCTTCACAGAAAGGGTTTACAAACTCCTGCCAACACACATCAGTTTACTCTGTAAGATGAACGCACACATTGAAGGGCGTTCTGTTAGGTTGCTCCGTTTTTGTTTTAGAAGCAGATATTTCTCAATACAGCGTTTATTCCCATTCACTCGGAAATATCAAAACGCAGCTCCTAGAAGAAACGCGCTTCTCACCCTCTGAATCTCAAGGCAGATTAAACCCCCGTAGGTAAGCGAACACACAGCAGAGCAGTCTGAAGGATACGTTCGTTTTGAGTTTTAGACAGAGATTAACAGCTATTTCTGAAATGCTTGGATTTGGCTGGAAAAATGCGTTTTCTGCTTCTGCACAGAAAGGGTTTGCTAACTCCTGCAAACACACATCAGTTTAACTCTGTAGGTTGAACGCACACATTGAAGGCCGTTCTGGTAGGTTGCTCCGTTTTGGTTTTAGAAGCAGATATTTCTCAATAGAGCGTTTATTCACATTCACTCGGGATTATCAAAACGCAGCTCCTAGAAGAAACGCGCTTCTCACTCTCTGAATCTCAAGGCAGATTCAACTCCCATAGGTAAGCGAACACACAGCAGAGCAGTATGAAGGATACGTTCATTTATAGTTTTAGACGGAGATTTACAGCTATTTCTGAAATGCCTGGATTTGGCTGGAAAAATGCGTTTTCTGCTTCTTCACAGAAAGGGTTTACAAACTCCTGCAAACACACATCAGTTTAACTCTGTACGTTGAACGAACACATTTAAGGCCGTTCTGTTAGGTTGCTCCGTTTTGGTTTTAGAAGCAGATATTTCTCAATACACCGTTTACTCCCATTCACTCGGGAATATCAAAACGCAGCTCCTAGAAGAACCGCGCTTCTCACCCTCTGAATCTCAATGCAGATTCAACTCCCGTAGGTAAGCGAACACACAGCAGAGCAGTCTGAAGTTCGTTTTGAGTTTTAGACGGAGATTTACTGCTATTTCTGAAATGCTTGGATTTGGCTGGAAAAATGCGTTTTCTGCTTCTTCACAGAAATGGTTTACAAACTCTCGCACACACACATCAGTTTAACTCTGTAAGTTGAACGCACACATTGAAGGCCGTTCTGTTAGGTTGCTCCATTTTGGTTTTAGAAGCAGATATTTCTCAATACAGCGTTTACTCCCATTCACTCGGGAATATCAAAACGCAGCTCCTAGAAGAACCGCGCTTCTCACCCTCTGAATCTCAAGGCAGATTCAACTCCCGCAGGTAAGGGAACACACAGCAGGGCAGTCTGAAGAATACGTTGGTTTTGAGTTTTAGACGGAGATTTACAGCTTTTTCTGAAATGCTTGGATTTCGCTGGAAAAATGCGTTTTCTGCTTCTTCACAGAAAGGGTTTACAAACTCCTGCAAACACACATCAGTTTAACTCTGTAAGTTGAACGCACACATTGAAGGCCGTCCTGTTAGTTTGCTCCGTTTTGGTTTTAGAAGCAGATAATTCTCAATACAGCGTTTATTCCCATTCACTTGGAAATATCAAAACGCAGCTCCTAGAAGAAACGCGCTTCTCACCCTCTGAATCTCAAGGCAGATTCAACTCCCGTAGGTAAGCGAACACACAGCAGAGCAGTCTGAAGGATACGTTCGTTTTGAGTTTTAGACGGAGATTAACAGCTATTTTTGAAATGCTTGGATTTGGCTGGGAAAATGCGTTTTCTGCTACTGCACAGAAAGGGTTTACAAACTCCTGCAAACACACATCAGTTTAACTCTGTAAGTTGAACGCACACATTCAAGGCCGTTCTGGTAGGTTGTTCCGTTTTGGTTTTAGAAGCAGATATTTCTCAATAAAGCGTTTACTCACATTCACTCGGGATAATCAAAACGCAGCATCTAGAAGAAACGCGCTTCTCACTCTCTGAATCTCAAGGCAGATTCAACTCCCATAGGTAAGCGAACACACAGCAGAGCAGTATGAAGGATACGTTCATTTTTAGTTTTAGACGGAGATTTACAGCTATTTCTTAAATGCCTGGATTTGGCTGGAAAAATGCGTTTTCTGCTTCTTCACAGAAAGGGTTTACAAACTCCTGCAAACACAAATCAGTTTAACTCTGTAAGTTGAACGCACACATTGAAGGCAGTTCTGTTAGGTTGCTCCGTTTTGGTTTTAGAAGCAGATATTTGTCAACACACCGTTTACTCCCATACACTCGGGAATATCAAAACGCAGCTCCTAGAAGAAACGCGCTTCTCACTCTCTGAATCTCAAGGCAGATTCAACTCCCGTAGGTCAGCGAACACAAAACAGAGCAGTCTGAAGGATACGTTCGTTTTGAGTTTTAATCGGAGATTTACAGCTATTTCTGAAATGCTTCCATTTGGGGTGAAAAATGCGTTTTCTGCTTCTTCACAGAAAAAGCTTACAAACTCCTGCAAACACACATCAGTTTAACTCTGTTAGTTGAACGGACACATTGAAGGCCGTTCTGTTAGGTCGCTCCGTTTTGGTTTTAGAAGCAGTTATTTCTCAATACAGCGTTTACTCCCATTCACTCGGGAATATCAAAACGCAGCTCCTAGAAGAACCGCGCTTCTCACCCTCTGAATCTCAATGCAGATTCAACTTTCTTAGGTAAGCGAACACACAGCAGAGCAGTCTGAAGGATATGTACGTTTTGAGTTTTAGACGGAGATTTCCAGCTATTTCTGAAATGTTTGGATTTGGCTGGAAAAATTCGTTTTCTGCTTCTTCACAGAAAGGGTTTGCAAACTCCTGCAAACACCCATCAGTTTAACTCTGTAAGTTGAATGGACACATTGAAGGCCGTTCTGTTAAGTTGCTCCGTTCTGGTTTTTGAAGCAGATATTTCTCAATACAGCGTTTACTCCCATTCACTCGGGAATATCCAAACGCAGCTCCTAGAAGAAACGCGCTTCTCACCCTCTGAATCTCAAGGCAGATTCAACTCCCGTAGCGAAGCGAACACACAGCAGAGCAGTCTGAAGTATACGTTCGTTTTGAGTTTTAGACGGAGATTAACAGCTATTTCTGAAATGCTTGAATTTGGCTGGAAAAATGCGTTTTCTGCTTCTGCACCGAAAGGGTTTGCAAACTCCTGCAAACACACATCAGTTTACCTCTGTAGGTTGAACACATACATTGAAGGCCGTTCTGGTAGGTTGCTCCGTTTTGGTTTTAGAAGCCGATATTTCTCAATAAAGCGTTTACTCACTTTCACTCGGGATTATCAAAACGCAGCTCCTAGAAGAAACGCGCTTCTAACTCTCTGAATTTCAAGGCAGATTCAACTCCCATAGGTAAGCGAACACACAGCAGAGCAGTATGAAGGATACGTTCATTTTTAGTTTTAAACGGAGATTTACAGCTATTTCTGAAATGCTTGGATTTGGCTAAAGAAATGCGTTTTCTGCTTCTTCACAAGAAGGGTTTAACAAACTCCTGCAAACACACATCAGTTTAACTCTGTAAGTTGAACGCACACATTTATGGCCGTTCTGTTAGGTTGCTCCGTTTTGGTTTCAGAAGCAGATATTTCTCAATACACCGTTTACTCCCATTCACTCGGGAATATGAAAACGCAGCTCCTAGAAGAAACGTGCTTCGCACTCTCTGAATCGCAAGGCAGATTCAACTCCCGTAGGTAAGCGAACACACAGCAGAGCAGTCTGAAGGATACGTTCGTTTTGAGTTTTAAACGGAGATTTACAGCTATTTCTGAAATGCTTGGATTTAAGGTGAAAAATGCGTTTTCTGCTTCTTCACAGAAAAAGCTTACAAACTCCTGCAAACACATATCAGTTTAACTCTGTAAGTTGAACGCACACATTGAAGGCCGTTCTGTTAGGTCGCTCCGTTTTGGTTTTAGAAGCAGATATTTCTCAATACAGCATTTACTCCCATTCACTCGGGAATATCAAAACGCAGCTCATAGAAGAACCGCGCTTCTCACCCTCTGAATCTCAATGCAGATTCAACTCCCGTAGGTAAGCGAACGCACAGCAGAGCAGTCGGAAGGATACGTTGGTTTTGAGTTTTAGACGGAGATTTACAGCTATTTCTGAAATGCTTTGATTTGGCTGGAAAAATTCGTTTTTTGCTTCTTCACAGAAAGGGTTTACAAACTTCTGCAAACACACATCAGTTTAACTCTGTAAGTTGAACGCACACATTGAAGGGCGTTCTGTTAGGTTGCTCCGTTTTGGTTTTAGAAGCAGATATTTCTCAATACAGCGTTTGCTCCCATTCACTCTGGAATATCAAAACGCAGCTCCTAGAAGAAAGGCGCTTCTCACCCTCTGAATCTCAAGGCAGATTCAACACCCTCAGGTAAAAGAACACACAGCAGAGCAGTCTGAAGGATACGTTCGTTTTGAGTTTTAGACGGAGATTTACAGCTATTTCTGAAATGCTTGGATTTGGCTGGAAAAATGCGTTTTCTGCTTCTGCACAGAAAGGGTTTGCAAACTCCTGCAAACACACATCAGTTTAACTCTCTAGGTTGAACGCACACATTGAAGGCCGTTCTGTTAGTTTTCTCCGTTTTGGTTTTAGAAGCAGATATTTCTCAATACAGCGTTTACTCCCATTCACTCGGGAATATGAAAACGCAGCTCCTAGAAGAACCGCGCTTTTCACCCTCTGAATCTCAATGCAGATTCAACTCCCGTAGGTAAGCGAACACACAGCAGAGCGGTCCGAAAAATACGTTCATTTTTAGTTTTAGACGGAGATTTACAGCTATTTCTGAAATGCTTGGATTTGGCTGGAAACATTCGTTTTCTGCTTCTTCACAGAAAGGGTTTGCAAACTCCTGCAAACACACATCAGTTTAACTCTGTAAGTTGAACGGACACATTGAAGGCCGTTCTGTTAAGTTGCTCCGTTCTGGTTTTTGAAGCAGATATTTCTCAATACAGCGTTTACTCCCATTCACTCTGGAATATCAAAACGCAGCTCCTAGAAGAAATGCGCTTCTCACCCTCTGAATCTCAATGCAGATTCAACTCCCGTAGGTAAGCGAACACACAGCAGAGCGGTCTGAGGGATACGTTCGTTTTGAGTTTTAGACGGAGATTTACAGCTATTTCTGAAATGCTTGGATTTGGCTGGAAACATTCTTTTTATGCTTGTTCACAGAAAGGGTTTGCAAACTCCTGCAAACACACATCAGTTTAACTTAGTAAGTTGAACGGACACATTGAAGGCCGTTCTGTTAAGTTGCTCCGTTCTGGTTTTAGAAGCAGATATTTCTCAATACAGCGTTTACCTCCATTCACTCGGGAATATCAAAACGCAGCTCCTAAAAGTAACGCGCTTCTCACCCTCTGAATCTCAAGGCAGATTCAACTCCCGTAGGTAAGCGAACACACAGCAGAGCAGTCTGAAGGATACGTTCTTTTTGAGTTTTACACGGAGATTTACAGCTATTTCTGAAATGCTTGGAGTTGGCTGGAAAAATGCGTTTTCTGCTTCTTCACAGAAAGGGTTTACAAACTCCTGCAAAAACACATCAGTTTAACTCTATAAGTTGAACGAACACATTTAAGGCCGTTCTGGTAGGTTGCTCCGTTTTGGTTTTAGAAGCAGATATTTCTCAATACACCGTTTAATCCCATTCATTCGGGAATATCAAAACGCAGCTTCTAGAAGAAACGCGCTTCTCACTCTCTGAATTGCAAGGCAGATTCAACTCCCGTAGGTCAGCGAACACACAGCAGAGCAGTCTGAAGGATACGTTCGTTTTGAGTTTTAAACGGAGATTTACAGCTATTTCTGAAATGCTTGGATTTGGGGTGAAAAATGCGTTTTCTGCTTCTTCACAGAAAAAGTTACAAACTCCTGCAAACACACATCAGTTTAACTCTGTATGTTGAACGCACACATTGAAGGAATTTCTGTTAGGTCGCTCCGTTTTGGTTTTAGAAGCAGATATTTCTCAATACAGCGTTTACTCCCATGCACTCGGGAATATCAAAACGCAGCTCGTAGAAGAACCGCGCTTCTCACCCTCTAGATGTCAATGCAGATTCAACTCCCATAGGTAAGCGAACACATAGCAGAGCAGTCTGAAGGATACGTTCGTTTTGAGTTTTAGACGGAGATTTACAGCTATTTCTGAAATGCTTGGATTTGGCTGGAAAAATGCGTTTTCTGCTTCTTCACAGGAAGGGTTTACAAACTCCTGCAAACACGCAACTGTTTAACTCCGTAAGTTGAACGAACACATTTAAGGCCGTTCTGTTAGGTTGCTCCGTTTTGGTTTCAGAAGCAGATATTTCTCAATACACCGTTTACTCCCATTCACTCGGGAATATCAAAACGCAGCTCCTAGAAGAAACGTGCTTCTCACTCTCTGAATCGCAAGGCAGATTCAACTCCCGTAGGTAAGCGAACACACAGCAGAGCAGTCTGAAGGATACGTTTTTTTTGAGTTTAAACGGAGATTTACAGCTATTTCTGAAATGCTTGGATTTGGGGTGAAAAATGCGTTTTCTGCTTCTTCACAGAAAAAGCTTACAAACTCCTGCAAACACATATCAGTTTAACTCTGTAAGTTGAACGCACACATTGAAGGCCGTTCTGTTAGGTCGCTCCGTTTTGGTTTTAGAAGCAGATATTTTTCAATACAGCGTTTACTCCCATTCACTCGGGAATATCAAAACGCAGCTCCTAGAAGAACCGCGCTTCTCACCCTCTGAATCTCAAGGCAGAATCATCTCCCGTAGGTAAGCGAACACACAGCAGAGCAGTCTGCAGGATACGTTCGTTTTGAGTTTTAGACGGAGATTTACAGCTATTTCTGAAATGCTTTGATTTGGCTGGAAAAATTCGTTTTCTGCTTCTTCACAGAAAGGGTTTACAAACTTCTGCAAACACACATCAGTTCAACTCTGTAAGTTGAACGCACACATTGAAGGCCGTTCTGTTAGGTGGCTCCGTTTTGGTTTTAGAAGCAGATATTTCTCAATACAGCGTTTGCTCCCATTCACTCTGGAATATCAAAACGCAGCT
This sequence comes from Callithrix jacchus, assembly GCF_049354715.1. Taxonomy (NCBI): domain Eukaryota; kingdom Metazoa; phylum Chordata; class Mammalia; order Primates; family Cebidae; genus Callithrix; species Callithrix jacchus. The sequence continues at coordinate 36,423,265 of NC_133511.1, read as the reverse complement.
CCTAGAAAAAATGCGCTTCTCACCCTCTGAATCTCAAGCAAGATTCAACTCCCGTAGGTGAGCGAACACACAGCAGAGCAGTCTGAAGGATACGTTGGTTTTGAGTTTTAGACGGAGATTTACACCTATTTCTGAAATGCTTGGATTTGGCTGGAAAAATGCGTTTTCTACTTCTTCACAGAACGGGTTTACAAACTCCTGCAAACACACATCAGTTTAACTCTGTAAGTTGAACGCACACATTGAAGGCCGTCCTGTTAGTTTGCTCCGTTTTGGTTTTAGAAGCAGATATTTCTCAATACAGCGTTTATTCCCACTCACTCGGAAATATCAAAACGCAGCTCCTAGACGAAACGAGATTCTCACCCTCTGAATCTCAAGGCAGATTCAACTCCCATAGGTAAGCGAACACACAGCAGAGCAGTCTGAAGGATACGTTCGTTTTGAGTTGTAGACGGAGATTAACAGCTATTTCTGAAATGCTTGGATTTGGCTGGAAAAATGCGTTTTCTGCTTCTGCACAGAAAGGGTTTGCAAACTTTTGCGAACACACATCAGTTTAATTCTGTAGGTTGAACGCACACATTGAAGGCCGTTCTGTTAGGTTGCTCCGTTTTGGTTTTAGAAGCAGATATTTCTCAATAAAGCGTTTACTCACATTCACTCGGGATTATCAAAACGCAGCTCCTAGAAGAAACGCGCTTCTCACTCTCTGAATCTCAAGGCAGATTCAACTCCCATAGGTAAGCGAACACACAGCAGAGCAGTCTGAAGGATACGTTCGTTTTGAGTTTTAATCGGAGATTTACAGCTATTTCTGAAATGCTTGCATTTGGGGTGAAAAATGCGTTTTATGCTTCTTCACAGAAAAAGCTTACAAACTCCTGCAAACACACATCAGTTTAACTCTGTAAGTTGAACGGACACATTGAAGGCCGTTCTGTTAGGTCGCTCCGTTTTGGTTTTAGAAGCAGATATTCCTCAATACAGCGTTTACTCCCATTCACTCGGGAATATCAAAACGCAGCTCCTAGAAGAACCGGGCTTCTCACCCTCTGAATCTCAATGCAGATTCAACTTTCGTAGGTAAGCGAACACACAGCAGAGCAGTCTGAAGGATACGTTCGTTTTGAGTTTTAGACGGAGATTTACAGCTATTTCTGAAATGCTTGAATTTGGCTGGAAAAATTCGTTTTCTGCTTCTTCACAGAAAGGGTTTGCAAACTCCTGCAAACACCCATCAGTTTAACTCTGTAAGTTGAATGCACACATTGAAGGCCGTTCTGTTAAGTTGCTTTGTTCTGGTTTTTGAAGCGGATATTTCTCAATACAGCGTTTACTCCCATTCACTCGGGAATATCAAAACGCAGCTCCTAGAAGAAACGCGCTTCTCACCCTCTGAATCTCAAGGCAGATTCAACTCCCGTAGGTAAGCGAACACACAGCAGAACAGTCTGAGGGATACGTCCGTTTTGGGTTTTAGACGGAGATTTACATCTATTTCTGAAATGCTTGGATTCGGCTGGAAAAATGCGTTTTCTGATTCTTCACAGAAAGGGTTTACAAATTCCTGCAAACACACATCAGTTCAACTCTGTAAGTTGAACGCATACATGAAAGGCCGTTCTGGTAGGTTGCTCCGTTTTGGTTTCAGAAGCAGATATTTATCAATACAGCGTTTACTCCCATTCACTCTGGAATATCAAAACGCAGGTCCTAGAAAAAACGCGCTTTTCACCCTCTGAATCTCAAGGCAGATTCAGCTCCCGTAGGGAAGCGAACACACAGCAGAGCAGTCTGAAGGATACGTTCGTTTTGAGTTTTAGACGGAGATTTACAGCTATTTCTGAAATGCTTGAATTTGGCTGCAAAAATTCGTTTTCTGCTTCTTCACAGAAAGGGTTTGCAAACTCCTGCAAACACCCATCAGTTTAACTCTGTAAGTTGAATGCACACATTGAAGGCCGTTCTGTTAAGTTGCTTTGTTCTGGTTTTTGAAGCGGATATTTCTCAATACAGCGTTTACTCCCATTCACTCGGGAATATCAAAACGCAGCTCCTAGAAGAACCGCGCTTCTCACCCTCTGAATCTCAATGCAGATTCAACTCCCGTAGGTAAGCGAAATCACAGCAAAGCAGTCTGAACGATACGTTCGTTTTGAGTTTTAGACGGAGATTTACAACTATTTCTGAAATGCTTGGATTTGGCTGGAAAAATTCGTTTTCTGCTTCTTCACAGAAAGGGTTTATAAACTCCTGCAAACACACATCAGTTTAACTCTGTAAGTTGAACGCACACATTGAAGGCCGTCCTGTTAGTTTGCTCCGTTTTGGTTTTAGAAGCAGATATTTCTCAATACAGCGTTTATTCCCATTCACTCGGAAATATCAAAACGCAGCTCCTAGAAGAAACGCGCTCCTCACCCTCTGAATCTCAAGGCAGATTCAACTCCCGTAGGTAAGCGAACACACAGCAGAGCAGTCTGAAGGATACGTTCGTTTTGAGTTTTAGACAAAGATTAACAGCTATTTCCGAAATGCTTGGATTTGGCTGGAAAAATGCGTTCTCTGCTTCCGCACAGAAAGGGTTTGGAAACTCCTGCAAACACACATCAGTTTAACTCAGTAGGTTGAACGCACACATTGAAGGCCGTTCTGGTAGGTTGCTCCGTTTTGGTTTTAGAAGCAGATATTTCTCAATAAAGCGTTTACTCACATTCACTCGGGATTATCAAAACGCAGCTCCTAGAAGAAACGCGCTTCTCACTCTCTGAATCTCAAGGCAGATTCAACTCCCATAGGAAAGCGAACACACAGCAGAGCAGTATGAAGGATACGTTCATTTTTAGTTTTAGACGGAGATTTACAGCTATTTCTGAAATGCCTGGATTTGGCTGGAAAAATGCGTTTTCTGCTTCTTCACAGAAAGGGTTTACAAACTCCTGCAAACACACATCAGTTTAACTGTGTAAGTTGAACGCATACATTGAAGGCCATTCTGGTAGGTTGCTCCGTTTTGGTTTCAGAAGCAGATATTTATCAATACAGCGTTTAATCCCATTCACTCTGGAATATCAAAACGCAGCTCCTAGAAGAAACGCGCTTCTCACTCTCTGAATCGCAAGGCAGATTCAACTCCCGTAGGTAAGCGAACAAACAGCAGAGCAGTCTGAAGGATACGTTCCTCTTGAGTTTTAAACGGAGATTTACAGCTATTTCTGAAATGCTTGGATTTGGCTGGAAAAATGCGTTTTCTGCTTCTTCACAGGAAGGGTTTACAAACTCCTGCAAACACACTTCAGGTTAACTCTGTAAGTTGAACGAACACATTTAAGGCCGTTCTGTTAGGTTGCTCCGTTTTGGTTTCAGAAGCAGATATTTCTCAATACACCGTTTACTCCCATTCACTCGGGAATATCAAAACGCAGCTCCTAGAAGAAACGTGCTTCTCACTCTCTGAATCGCAAGGCAGATTCAACTTCCGTAGGTAAGCGAACACACAGCAGAGCAGTCTGAAGGATACGTTGGTTTTGAGTTTTAGACGGAGATTTACAGCTTTTTCTGAAATGCTTGTATTTGGCTGGAAAAATGCGTTTTCTGCTTCTTCACAGAAAGGGTTTACAAACTCCTGCAAACACACATCAGTTTAACTCTGTAAGTTGAACGCACATTGAAGGCCGTCCTGTTAGTTTGCTACGTTTTGGTTTTAGAAGCAGATATTTCTCAATACAGCGTTTATTCCCATTCACTCGGAAATATCAAAACGCAGCTCCTAGAAGAAACGCGCTTCTCACCCTCTGAATCTCAAGGCAGATTCAACTCCCGTAGGTAAGCGAACACACAGCATAGCAGTCTGAAGTATACGTTCGTTTTGAGTTTTAGACGGAGATTAACAGCTATTTCTGAAATGCCTGAATTTGGCTGGAAAAATGCGTTTTCTGCTTCTGCACAGAAAGGGTTTGCAAACTCCTGCAAACACACATCAGTTTAACTCTGTAAGTTGAACGCACACATTGAAGGCCGTTCTGGTAGGTTGCTCCGTTTTGGTTTTAGAAGCCGATATTTCTCAATAAAGCGTTTACTCACTTTCACTCGGGATTATCAAAACGCAGCTCCTAGAACAAACGCGATTCTAACTCTCTGAATCTCAAGGCAGATTCAACTCCCATAGGTAAGCGAACACACAGCAGAGCAGTATGAAGGATACGTTCATTTTTAGTTTTAGACGGAGATTTACAGCTATTTCTGAAATGCTTTGATTTGGCTGGAAAAATGCGTTTTCTGCTTCTTCACAGAAAGGGTTTACAAACTCCTGCAAACACACATCAGTTTAACTCTGTAAGTTGAACGGACACATTGAAGGCCGTTCTGTTAGGTCGCTCCGTTTTGGTTTTAGAAGCAGATATTTCTCAATACAGCGTTTGCTCCCATTCACTCTGGAATATTAAAACGCAGCTCCTAGAAGAAAGGCGCTTCTCACCCTCTGAATTCGAAGGCAGATTCAACTCCCGCAGGTAAGCGAACACACAGCAGAGCAGTCTGAAGGATACGTTGGTTTTGAGTTTTAGACGGAGATTTACAGCTTTTTCTGAAATGCTTGGATTTGGCTGGAAAAATGCCTTTTCTGCCTCTTCACAGAAAGGGTTTACAAACTCCTGCAAACACACATCAGTTTAACTTTGTAAGTTAAACGCATACGTTGAAGGCCGTTCTGTTAGGTTGTTCCGTTTTGGTTTTAGAAGCAGATATTTCTCAATACAGCGTTTGCTCCCATTCACTCGGGAATATCAAGACGCAGCTCCTAGAAGAAAGGCGCTTCTCACCCTCTGAATCTCAAGGCAGATTCAACTCCCGCAGGTGAGCGAACACACAGCAGAGTAGTCTGAAGGATACGGTCGTTTTGAGTTTTAGACGGAGATTTACAGCTTTTTCTGAAAAGCTTGGATTTGGCTGGAAAAATGCGTTTTCTGCTTCTTCACAGAAAGGGTTTACAAACTCCTGCAAACACACATCAGTTTAACTCTGTAAGTTGAACGCATACATTGAAGGCCGTTCTGGTAGGTTGCTCCGTTTTGGTTTTAGAAGCAGATATTTATCAATACAGGGTTTACTCCCATTCACTCTGGAATATCAAAACGCAGCTCCTAGAAGAAACGCGCTTCTCACTCTCTGAATCGCAAGGCAGATTCTACTCCCGTAGGTAAGCGAACACACAGCAGAGCAGTCTGAAGGATACGTTCGTTTTGAGTTTTAAACGGAGATTTACAGCTATTTCTGAAATGCTTGGATTAGGCTGGAAAAATGCTTTTTCTGCTTCGTCACAGAAAAAGCTTCCAAACTCCTGCAAACACACATCAGTTTAACTCTGTAAGTTGAACGCACACATTGAAGGCCGTTCTGTTAGGTCGCTCCGTTTTGGTTTTAAAAGCAGATATTTCTCAATACAGCGTTTACTCCCATTCACTCGAAAATATCAAAACGCAGCTCCTAGAAGAACCGCGCTTATCACCCTCTGAATCTCAATGCAGATTCAACTTCCATAGGTAAGCGAACACACAGCAGAGCAGTCTGAAGGATACGTTCGTTTTGAGTTTTAGACTTAGATTTACAGCTATTTCTGAAATGCTTGGATTTGGCTGGAGAAATGCGTTTTCTGCTTCTTCACAGGAAGGGTTTACAAACTCCTGCAAACACACATCAGTTTAACTCTGTAAGTTGAACGCACACTTTTAAGGCCGTTTTGTTAGGTTGCTCCGTTTTGGTTTAAGAAGCAGATATTTCTCAATACACCGTTTACTCCCATTCACTCGGGAATATCAAAACGCAGCTCCTAGAGGAAACGTGCTTCTCACTCTCTGAATCGCAAGGCAGATTCAACTCCCGTAGGTAAGCGAACACACAGCAGAGCAGTCTGAAGGATACGTTCGTTTTGAGTTTTAAACGGAGATTTACAGCTATTTCTGAAATGCTTGGATTTAAGGTGAAAAATGCGTTTTCTGCTTCTTCACAGAAAAAGCTTACAAACTCCTGCAAACACATATCAGTTTAACTCTGTAAGTTGAACGCACACATTGAAGGCCGATCTGTTAGGTCACTCCGTTTTGGTTTTAGAAGCAGATATTTCTCAATACAGCGTTTACTCCCATTCACTCGGGAATATCAAAACGCAGCTCATAGAAGAACCGCGCTTCTCACCCTCTGAATCTCAATGCAGATTCAACTCCCGTAGGTAAGCGAACACACAGCAGAGCAGTCTGAAGGATACGTTCGTTTTGAGTTTTAGACCGAGATTTACAGCTATTTCTGAAATGCTTTGATTTGCCTGGAAAAATTCGTTTTCTGCTTCTTCACAGAAAGGGTTTACAAACTCCTGCCAACACACATCAGTTTACTCTGTAAGATGAACGCACACATTGAAGGGCGTTCTGTTAGGTTGCTCCGTTTTTGTTTTTGAAGCAGATATTTCTCAATACAGCGTTTATTCCCATTCACTCGGAAATATCAAAACGCAGCTCCTAGAAGAAACGCGCTTCTCACCCTCTGAATCTCAAGGCAGATTAAACTCCCGTAGGTAAGCGAACACACAGCAGAGCAGTCTGAAGTATACGTTCGTTTTGAGTTTTAGACGGAGATTAACAGCTATTTCTGAAATGCTTGGATTTGGCTGGAAAAATGCGTTTTCTGCTTCTGCACAGAAAGGGTTTGCAAACTCCTGCAAACACACATCAGTTTAACTCTGTAGGTTGAACGAACACATTGAAGGCCGTTCTGGTAGGTTGCTCCGTTTTGGTTTTAGAAGCAGATATTTCTCAATAGAGCGTTTATTCACATTCACTCGGGATTATCAAAACGCAGCTCCTAGAAGAAACGCGCTTCTCACTCTCTGAATCTCAAGGCAGATTCAACTCCCATAGGTAAGCGAACACACAGCAGAGCAGTATGAAGGATACGTTCATTTATAGTTTTAGACGGAGATTTACAGCTATTTCTGAAATGCCTGGATTTGGCTGGAAAAATGCGTTTTCTGCTTCTTCACAGAAAGGGTTTACAAACTCCTGCAAACACAAATCAGTTTAACTCTGTAAGTTGAACGAACACATTTAAGGCCGTTCTGTTAGGTTGCTCCGTTTTGGTTTTAGAAGCAGATATTTCTCAATACACCGTTTACTCCCATTCACTCGGGAATATCAAAACGCAGCTCCTAGAAGAACCGCGCTTCTCACCCTCTGAATCTCAATGCAGATTCAACTCCCGTAGGTAAGCGAACACACAGCAGAGCAGTCTGAAGGATACGTTCGTTTTGAGTTTTCGACGGAGATTTACAGCTATTTCTGAAATGCTTGGATTTGGCTGGAAAAATTCGTTTTCTGCTTCTTCACAGAAAGGGTTTGCAAACTCCTGCAAACACACAGCAGTTTAAATCTGTAAGTTGAACGCACACATTGAAGGCCGTTCTGTTAAGTTGCTCCGTTCTGGTTTTTGAAGCAGATATTTCTCAATACAGCGTTTACTCCCATTCACTGGGGAATATCAAAACGCAGCTTTTAGAAGAAACGCGCTTCTCACCCTCTGAATCTCAAGGCAGATTCAACTCCCGTAGGTAAGCGAACACACAGCAGAGCAGTCTGAAGGATACGTTCGTTTTGGGTTTTAGACGGAGATTTACAGCTATTTCTGAAATGCTTGGATTTGCCTGGAAAAATGCGTTTTCTACTTCTTCACAAAAAAAGTTTAGAAACTCCTGCAAACACACATCTGTTTAACTCTGTAAGTTGAACGCACACATTGAAGGCCGTTCTGTTAGGTTGCTCCGTTTTGGTTTCAGAAGCAGATATTTCTCAATACACGGTTTACTCCCATTCACTCGGGAATATCAAAACGCAGCTCCTAGAAGAAACGTGCTTCTCATTCTCTGAATCTCAAGGCAGATTAAACTCCCGTAGGTAAGTGAACACACAGCAGAGCAGTCTGAAGGATACGTTCGTTTTGAGTTTTAAACGGAGATTTACAGCTATTTCTGAAATGCTTGGATTTGGGGTGAAAAATGCGTTTTCTGCATCTTCACAGAAAAAGCTTACAAACTCCTGCAAACACACATCAGTTTACCTCTGTAAGTTGAATGCACACATTGAAGGCCGTTCTGTTAGGTTGCTCCGTTTTGGTGTTAGAAGCAGATATTTCTCAATACAGCGTTTACTCCCATTCACTCGGGAATATCAAAACGCAGCTCCTAGAAGAACCGCGCTTCTCACCCTCTGAATCTCAATGCAGATTCAACTCCCGTAGGTAAGCGAACACACAGCAGAGCAGTCTGAAGGATACGTTCGTTTTGAGTTTTAGACGGAGATTTACTGCTATTTCTGAAATGCTTGGATTTGGCTGGAAAAATGCGTTTTCTGCTTCTTCACAGAAATGGTTTACAAACTCTTGCACACACACATCAGTTTAACTCTGTAAGTTGAACGCACACATTGAAGGTTGTTCTGTTAGGTTGCTCCATTTTGGTTTTAGAAGCAGATATTTCTCAATACAGCGTTTACTCCCATTCACTCGGGAATATCAAAACGCAGCTCCTAGAAGAACCGCGCTTCTCACCCTCTGAATCTCAAGGCAGATTCAACTCCCGCAGGTAAGGGAACACACAGCAGAGCAGTCTGAAGAATACGTTGGTTTTGAGTTTTAGACGGAGATTTACTGCTTTTTCTGAAATGCTTGGATTTCGCTGGAAAAATGCGTTTTCTGCTTCTTCACAGAAAGGGTTTACAAACTCCTGCAAACACACATCAGTTTAACTCTGTAAGTTGAACGAACACATTTAAGGCCGTTCTGTTAGGTTGCTCCGTTTTGGTTTTAGAAGCAGATATTTCTCAATACACCGTTTACTCCCATTCACTCGGGAATATCAAAACGCAGCTCCTAGAAGAACCGCGCTTCTCACCCTCTGAATCTCAATGCAGATTCAACTCCCGTAGGTAAGCGAACACACAGCAGAGCAGTCTGAAGGATACGTTCGTTTTGAGTTTTCGACGGAGATTTACAGCTATTTCTGAAATGCTTGGATTTGGCTGGAAAAATTCGTTTTCTGCTTCTTCACAGAAAGGGTTTGCAAACTCCTGCAAACACACAGCAGTTTAAATCTGTAAGTTGAACGCACACATTGAAGGCCGTTCTGTTAAGTTGCTCCGTTCTGGTTTTTGAAGCAGATATTTCTCAATACAGCGTTTACTCCCATTCACTGGGGAATATCAAAACGCAGCTTTTAGAAGAAACGCGCTTCTCACCCTCTGAATCTCAAGGCAGATTCAACTCCCGTAGGTAAGCGAACACACAGCAGAGCAGTCTGAAGGATACGTTCGTTTTGGGTTTTAGACGGAGATTTACAGCTATTTCTGAAATGCTTGGATTTGCCTGGAAAAATGCGTTTTCTACTTCTTCACAAAAAAAGTTTACAAACTCCTGCAAACACACATCTGTTTAACTCTGTAAGTTGAACGCACACATTGAAGGCCGTTCTGTTAGGTTGCTCCGTTTTGGTTTCAGAAGCAGATATTTCTCAATACACGGTTTACTCCCATTCACTCGGGAATATCAAAACGCAGCTCCTAGAAGAAACGTGCTTCTCATTCTCTGAATCTCAAGGCAGATTAAACTCCCGTAGGTAAGTGAACGCACAGCAGAGCAGTCTGAAGGATACGTTCGTTTTGAGTTTTAAACGGAGATTTACAGCTATTTCTGAAATGCTTGGATTTGGGGTGAAAAATGCGTTTTCTGCATCTTCACAGAAAAAGCTTACAAACTCCTGCAAACACACATCAGTTTACCTCTGTAAGTTGAACGCACACATTGAAGGCCGTTCTGTTAGGTTGCTCCGTTTTGGTGTTAGAAGCAGATATTTCTCAATACAGCGTTTACTCCCATTCACTCGGGAATATCAAAACGCAGCTCCTAGAAGAACCGCGCTTATCACCCTCTGAATCTCAATGCAGATTCAACTTCCATAGGTAAGCGAACACACAGCAGAGCAGTCTGAAAAATACGTTCGTTTTGAGTTTTAGACTTAGATTTACAGCTATTTCTGAAATGCTTGGATTTGGCTGGAGAAATGCGTTTTCTGCTTCTTCACAGGAAGGGTTTACAAACTCCTGCAAACACACATCAGTTTAACTCTGTAAGTTGAACGGACACATTGAAGGCCGTTCTGTTAGGTCGCTCCGTTTTGGTTTTAGAAGCAGATATTTCTCAATACAGCGTTTGCTCCAATTCACTCTGGAATATTAAAACGCAGCTCCTAGAAGAAAGGCGCTTCTCACCCTCTGAATTCGAAGGCAGATTCAACTCCCGCAGGTAAGCGAACACACAGCAGAGCAGTCTGAAGGATACGTTGGTTTTGAGTTTTAGACGGAGATTTACAGCTTTTTCTGAAATGCTTGGATTTGGCTGGAAAAATGCCTTTTCTGCCTCTTCACAGAAAGGGTTTACAAACTCCTGCAAACACACATCAGTTTAACTGTGTAAGTTGAACGCATACATTGAAGACCATTCTGGTAGGTTGCTCCGTTTTGGTTTCAGAAGCAGATATTTATCAATACAGCGTTTAATCCCATTCACTCTGGAATATCAAAACGCAGCTCCTAGAAGAAACGCGCTTCTCACTCTCTGAATCGCAAGGCAGATTCAACTCCCGTAGGTAAGCGAACAAACAGCAGAGCAGTCTGAAGGATACGTTCCTCTTGAGTTTTAAACGGAGATTTACAGCTATTTCTGAAATGCTTGGATTTGGCTGGAAAAATGCGTTTTCTGCTTCTTCACAGGAAGGGTTTACAAACTCCTGCAAACACACTTCAGGTTAACTCTGTAAGTTGAACGAACACATTTAAGGCCGTTCTGTTAGGTTGCTCCGTTTTGGTTTCAGAAGCAGATATTTCTCAATACAGCGTTTGCTCCCATTCACTCGGGAGTATCAAGACGCAGCTCCTAGAAGAAAGGCGCTTCTCACCCTCTGAATCTCAAGGCAGATTCAACTCCCGCAGGTGAGCGAACACACAGCAGAGTAGTCTGAAGGATACGGTCGTTTTGAGTTTTAGACGGAGATTTACAGCTTTTTCTGAAAAGCTTGGATTTGGCTGGAAAAATGCGTTTTCTGCTTCTTCACAGAAAGGGTTTACAAACTCCTGCAAACACACATCAGTTTAACTCTGTAAGTTGAACGCATACATTGAAGGCCGTTCTGGTAGGTTGCTCCGTTTTGGTTTTAGAAGCAGATATTTATCAATACAGGGTTTACTCCCATTCACTCTGGAATATCAAAACGCAGCTCCTAGAAGAAACGCGCTTCTCACTCTCTGAATCGCAAGGCAGATTCTACTCCCGTAGGTAAGCGAACACACAGCAGAGCAGTCTGAAGGATACGTTTGTTTTGAGTTTTAAACGGAGATTTACAGCTATTTCTGAAATGCTTGGATTAGGCTGGAAAAATGCTTTTTCTGCTTCGTCACAGAAAAAGCTTACAAACTCCTGCAAACACACATCAGTTTAACTCTGTAAGTTGAACGCACACATTGAAGGCCGTTCTGTTAGGTCGCTCCGTTTTGGTTTTAAAAGCAGATATTTCTCAATACAGCGTTTACTCCCATTCACTCGAAAATATCAAAACGCAGCTCCTAGAAGAACCGCGCTTATCACCCTCTGAATCTCAATGCAGATTCAACTTCCATAGGTAAGCGAACACACAGCAGAGCAGTCTGAAGGATACGTTCGTTTTGAGTTTTAGACTTAGATTTACAGCTATTTCTGAAATGCTTGGATTTGGCTGGAGAAATGCGTTTTCTGCTTCTTCACAGGAAGGGTTTACAAACTCCTGCAAACACACATCAGTTTAACTCTGTAAGTTGAACGCACACTTTTAAGGCCGTTTTGTTAGGTTGCTCCGTTTTGGTTTAAGAAGCAGATATTTCTCAATACACCGTTTACTCCCATTCACTCGGGAATATCAAAACGCAGCTCCTAGAGGAAACGTGCTTCTCACTCTCTGAATCGCAAGGCAGATTCAACTCCCGTAGGTAAGCGAACACACAGCAGAGCAGTCTGAAGGATACGTTCGTTTTGAGTTTTAAACGGAGATTTACAGCTATTTCTGAAATGCTTGGATTTAAGGTGAAAAATGCGTTTTCTGCTTCTTCACAGAAAAAGCTTACAAACTCCTGCAAACACATATCAGTTTAACTCTGTAAGTTGAACGCACACATTGAAGGCCGATCTGTTAGGTCACTCCGTTTTGGTTTTAGAAGCAGATATTTCTCAATACAGCGTTTACTCCCATTCACTCGGGAATATCAAAACGCAGCTCATAGAAGAACCGCGCTTCTCACCCTCTGAATCTCAATGCAGATTCAACTCCCGTAGGTAAGCGAACACACAGCAGAGCAGTCTGAAGGATACGTTCGTTTTGAGTTTTAGACCGAGATTTACAGCTATTTCTGAAATGCTTTGATTTGCCTGGAAAAATTCGTTTTCTGCTTCTTCACAGAAAGGGTTTACAAACTCCTGCCAACACACATCAGTTTACTCTGTAAGATGAACGCACACATTGAAGGGCGTTCTGTTAGGTTGCTCCGTTTTTGTTTTTGAAGCAGATATTTCTCAATACAGCGTTTTTTCCCATTCACTCGGAAATATCAAAACGCAGCTCCTAGAAGAAACGCGCTTCTCACCCTCTGAATCTCAAGGCAGATTAAACTCCCGTAGGTAAGCGAACACACAGCAGAGCAGTCTGAAGTATACGTTCGTTTTGAGTTTTAGACGGAGATTAACAGCTATTTCTGAAATGCTTGGATTTGGCTGGAAAAATGCGTTTTCTGCTTCTGCACAGAAAGGGTTTGCAAACTCCTGCAAACACACATCAGTTTAACTCTGTAGGTTGAACGAACACATTGAAGGCCGTTCTGGTAGGTTGCTCCGTTTTGGTTTTAGAAGCAGATATTTCTCAATAGAGCGTTCATTCACATTCACTCGGGATTATCAAAACGCAGCTCCTAGAAGAAACGCGCTTCTCACTCTCTGAATCTCAAGGCAGATTCAACTCCCATAGGTAAGCGAACACACAGCAGAGCAGTATGAAGGATACGTTCATTTATAGTTTTAGACGGAGATTTACAGCTATTTCTGAAATGCCTGGATTTGGCTGGAAAAATGCGTTTTCTGCTTCTTCACAGAAAGGGTTTACAAACTCCTGCAAACACAAATCAGTTTAACTCTGTAAGTTGAACGAACACATTTAAGGCCGTTCTGTTAGGTTGCTCCGTTTTGGTTTTAGAAGCAGATATTTCTCAATACACCGTTTACTCCCATTCACTCGGGAATATCAAAACGCAGCTCCTAGAAGAACCGCGCTTCTCACCCTCTGAATCTCAATGCAGATTCAACTCCCGTAGGTAAGCGAACACACAGCAGAGCAGTCTGAAGGATACGTTCGTTTTGAGTTTTCGACGGAGATTTACAGCTATTTCTGAAATGCTTGGATTTGGCTGGAAAAATTCGTTTTCTGCTTCTTCACAGAAAGGGTTTGCAAACTCCTGCAAACACACAGCAGTTTAAATCTGTAAGTTGAACGCACACATTGAAGGCCGTTCTGTTAAGTTGCTCCGTTCTGGTTTTTGAAGCAGATATTTCTCAATACAGCGTTTACTCCCATTCACTGGGGAATATCAAAACGCAGCTTTTAGAAGAAACGCGCTTCTCACCCTCTGAATCTCAAGGCAGATTCAACTCCCGTAGGTAAGCGAACACACAGCAGAGCAGTCTGAAGGATACGTTCGTTTTGGGTTTTAGACGGAGATTTACAGCTATTTCTGAAATGCTTGGATTTGCCTGGAAAAATGCGTTTTCTACTTCTTCACAAAAAAAGTTTAGAAACTCCTGCAAACACACATCTGTTTAACTCTGTAAGTTGAACGCACACATTGAAGGCCGTTCTGTTAGGTTGCTCCGTTTTGGTTTCAGAAGCAGATATTTCTCAATACACGGTTTACTCCCATTCACTCGGGAATATCAAAACGCAGCTCCTAGAAGAAACGTGCTTCTCATTCTCTGAATCTCAAGGCAGATTAAACTCCCGTAGGTAAGTGAACACACAGCAGAGCAGTCTGAAGGATACGTTCGTTTTGAGTTTTAAACGGAGATTTACAGCTATTTCTGAAATGCTTGGATTTGGGGTGAAAAATGCGTTTTCTGCATCTTCACAGAAAAAGCTTACAAACTCCTGCAAACACACATCAGTTTACCTCTGTAAGTTGAACGCACACATTGAAGGCCGTTCTGTTAGGTTGCTCCGTTTTGGTGTTAGAAGCAGATATTTCTCAATACAGCGTTTACTCCCATTCACTCGGGAATATCAAAACGCAGCTCCTAGAAGAACCGCGCTTATCACCCTCTGAATCTCAATGCAGATTCAACTTCCATAGGTAAGCGAACACACAGCAGAGCAGTCTGAAGGATACGTTCGTTTTGAGTTTTAGACTTAGATTTACAGCTATTTCTGAAATGCTTGGATTTGGCTGGAGAAATGCGTTTTCTGCTTCTTCACAGGAAGGGTTTACTAACTCCTGCAAACACACATCAGTTTAACTCTGTAAGTTGAACGGACACATTGAAGGCCGTTGTGTTAGGTCGCTCCGTTTTGGTTTTAGAAGCAGATATTTCTCAATACAGCGTTTGCTCCCATTCACTCTGGAATATTAAAACGCAGCTCCTAGAAGAAAGGCGCTTCTCACCCTCTGAATTCGAAGGCAGATTCAACTCCCGCAGGTAAGCGAACACACAGCAGAGCAGTCTGAAGGATACGTTGGTTTTGAGTTTTAGACGGAGATTTACAGCTTTTTCTGAAATGCTTGGATTTGGCTGGAAAAATGCCTTTTCTGCCTCTTCACAGAAAGGGTTTACAAACTCCTGCAAACACACATCAGTTTAACTGTGTAAGTTGAACGCATACATTGAAGACCATTCTGGTAGGTTGCTCCGTTTTGGTTTCAGAAGCAGATATTTATCAATACAGCGTTTAATCCCATTCACTCTGGAATATCAAAACGCAGCTCCTAGAAGAAACGCGCTTCTCACTCTCTGAATCGCAAGGCAGATTCAACTCCCGTAGGTAAGCGAACAAACAGCAGAGCAGTCTGAAGGATACGTTCCTCTTGAGTTTTAAACGGAGATTTACAGCTATTTCTGAAATGCTTGGATTTGGCTGGAAAAATGCGTTTTCTGCTTCTTCACAGGAAGGGTTTACAAACTCCTGCAAACACACTTCAGGTTAACTCTGTAAGTTGAACGAACACATTTAAGGCCGTTCTGTTAGGTTGCTCCGTTTTGGTTTCAGAAGCAGATATTTCTCAATACACCGTTTACTCCCATTCACTCGGGAATATGAAAACGCAGCTCCTAGAAGAAACGTGCTTCTCACTCTCTGAATCGCAAGGCAGATTCAACTCCCGTAGGTAAGCGAACACACAGCAGAGCAGTCTGAAGGATACGTTGGTTTTGAGTTTTAGACGGAGATTTACAGCTTTTTCTGAAATGCTTGTATTTGGCTGGAAAAATGCGTTTTCTGCTTCTTCACAGAAAGGGTTTACAAACTCCTGCAAACACACATCAGTTTAACTCTGTAAGTTGAACGCACATTGAAGGCCGTCCTGTTAGTTTGCTACGTTTTGGTTTTAGAAGCAGATATTTCTCAATACAGCGTTTACTCCCATTCACTCGGGAATATCAAAACGCAGCTCATAGAAGAACCGCGCTTCTCACCCTCTGAATCTCAATGCAGATTCAACTCCCGTAGGTAAGCGAACACACAGCAGAGCAGTCTGAAGGATACGTTCGTTTTGAGTTTTAGACCGAGATTTACAGCTATTTCTGAAATGCTTTGATTTGCCTGGAAAAATTCGTTTTCTGCTTCTTCACAGAAAGGGTTTACAAACTCCTGCCAACACACATCAGTTTACTCTGTAAGATGAACGCACACATTGAAGGGCGTTCTGTTAGGTTGCTCCGTTTTTGTTTTAGAAGCAGATATTTCTCAATACAGCGTTTATTCCCATTCACTCGGAAATATCAAAACGCAGCTCCTAGAAGAAACGCGCTTCTCACCCTCTGAATCTCAAGGCAGATTAAACCCCCGTAGGTAAGCGAACACACAGCAGAGCAGTCTGAAGGATACGTTCGTTTTGAGTTTTAGACAGAGATTAACAGCTATTTCTGAAATGCTTGGATTTGGCTGGAAAAATGCGTTTTCTGCTTCTGCACAGAAAGGGTTTGCTAACTCCTGCAAACACACATCAGTTTAACTCTGTAGGTTGAACGCACACATTGAAGGCCGTTCTGGTAGGTTGCTCCGTTTTGGTTTTAGAAGCAGATATTTCTCAATAGAGCGTTTATTCACATTCACTCGGGATTATCAAAACGCAGCTCCTAGAAGAAACGCGCTTCTCACTCTCTGAATCTCAAGGCAGATTCAACTCCCATAGGTAAGCGAACACACAGCAGAGCAGTATGAAGGATACGTTCATTTATAGTTTTAGACGGAGATTTACAGCTATTTCTGAAATGCCTGGATTTGGCTGGAAAAATGCGTTTTCTGCTTCTTCACAGAAAGGGTTTACAAACTCCTGCAAACACACATCAGTTTAACTCTGTACGTTGAACGAACACATTTAAGGCCGTTCTGTTAGGTTGCTCCGTTTTGGTTTTAGAAGCAGATATTTCTCAATACACCGTTTACTCCCATTCACTCGGGAATATCAAAACGCAGCTCCTGGAAGAACCGCGCTTCTCACCCTCTGAATCTCAATGCAGATTCAACTCCCGTAGGTAAGCGAACACACAGCAGAGCAGTCTGAAGGATACGTTCGTTTTGAGTTTTAGACGGAGATTTACTGCTATTTCTGAAATGCTTGGATTTGGCTGGAAAAATGCGTTTTCTGCTTCTTCACAGAAATGGTTTACAAACTCTTGCACACACACATCAGTTTAACTCTGTAAGTTGAACGCACACATTGAAGGCCGTTCTGTTAGCTTGCTCCATTTTGGTTTTAGAAGCAGATATTTCTCAATACAGCGTTTACTCCCATTCACTCGGGAATATCAAAACGCAGCTCCTAGAAGAACCGCGCTTCTCACCCTCTGAATCTCAAGGCAGATTCAACTCCCGCAGGTAAGGGAACACACAGCAGGGCAGTCTGAAGAATACGTTGGTTTTGAGTTTTAGACGGAGATTTACAGCTTTTTCTGAAATGCTTGGATTTCGCTGGAAAAATGCGTTTTCTGCTTCTTCACAGAAAGGGTTTACAAACTCCTGCAAACACACATCAGTTTAACTCTGTAAGTTGAACGCACACATTGAAGGCCGTCCTGTTAGTTTGCTCCGTTTTGGTTTTAGAAGCAGATAATTCTCAATACAGCGTTTATTCCCATTCACTTGGAAATATCAAAACGCAGCTCCTAGAAGAAACGCGCTTCTCACCCTCTGAATCTCAAGGCAGATTCAACTCCCGTAGGTAAGCGAACACACAGCAGAGCAGTCTGAAGGATACGTTCGTTTTGAGTTTTAGACGGAGATTAACAGCTATTTTTGAAATGCTTGGATTTGGCTGGGAAAATGCGTTTTCTGCTACTGCACAGAAAGGGTTTACAAACTCCTGCAAACACACATCAGTTTAACTCTGTAAGTTGAACGCACACATTCAAGGCCGTTCTGGTAGGTTGTTCCGTTTTGGTTTTAGAAGCAGATATTTCTCAATAAAGCGTTTACTCACATTCACTCGGGATAATCAAAACGCAGCATCTAGAAGAAACGCGCTTCTCACTCTCTGAATCTCAAGGCAGATTCAACTCCCATAGGTAAGCGAACACACAGCAGAGCAGTATGAAGGATACGTTCATTTTTAGTTTTAGACGGAGATTTACAGCTATTTCTTAAATGCCTGGATTTGGCTGGAAAAATGCGTTTTCTGCTTCTTCACAGAAAGGGTTTACAAACTCCTGCAAACACAAATCAGTTTAACTCTGTAAGTTGAACGCACACATTGAAGGCAGTTCTGTTAGGTTGCTCCGTTTTGGTTTTAGAAGCAGATATTTGTCAACACACCGTTTACTCCCATACACTCGGGAATATCAAAACGCAGCTCCTAGAAGAAACGCGCTTCTCACTCTCTGAATCTCAAGGCAGATTCAACTCCCGTAGGTCAGCGAACACAAAACAGAGCAGTCTGAAGGATACGTTCGTTTTGAGTTTTAATCGGAGATTTACAGCTATTTCTGAAATGCTTCCATTTGGGGTGAAAAATGCGTTTTCTGCTTCTTCACAGAAAAAGCTTACAAACTCCTGCAAACACACATCAGTTTAACTCTGTTAGTTGAACGGACACATTGAAGGCCGTTCTGTTAGGTCGCTCCGTTTTGGTTTTAGAAGCAGATATTTCTCAATACAGCGTTTACTCCCATTCACTCGGGAATATCAAAACGCAGCTCCTAGAAGAACCGCGCTTCTCACCCTCTGAATCTCAATGCAGATTCAACTTTCTTAGGTAAGCGAACACACAGCAGAGCAGTCTGAAGGATATGTACGTTTTGAGTTTTAGACGGAGATTTACAGCTATTTCTGAAATGTTTGGATTTGGCTGGAAAAATTCGTTTTCTGCTTCTTCACAGAAAGGGTTTGCAAACTCCTGCAAACACCCATCAGTTTAACTCTGTAAGTTGAATGGACACATTGAAGGCCGTTCTGTTAAGTTGCTCCGTTCTGGTTTTTGAAGCAGATATTTCTCAATACAGCGTTTACTCCCATTCACTCGGGAATATCCAAACGCAGCTCCTAGAAGAAACGCGCTTCTCACCCTCTGAATCTCAAGGCAGATTCAACTCCCGTAGGTAAGCGAACACACAGCAGAGCAGTCTGAAGGATAGGTTCGTTTTGGGTTTTAGACGGAGATTTACATCTATTTCTGAAATGCTTGGATTCGGCTGGAAAAATGCGTTTTATGATTCTTCACAGAAAGGGTTTACAAATTCCTGCAAACACACATCAGTTTAACTCTGCAAGTTGAACGGATACATGAAAGGCCGTTCTGGTAGGTTGCTCCGTTTTGGTTTCAGAAGCAGATATTTATCAATACAGCGTTCACTCCCATTCACTCTGCAATATCAAAACGCAGGTCCTAGAAAATACGCGCTTTTCACCCTCTGAATCTCAAGGCAGATTCAACTCCCATAGGGAAGCGAACACACAGCAGAGCAGTCTGAAGGATACGTTCGTTTTGAGTTTTAGACGGAGATTTACAGCTATTTCTCAAATGCTTGGATTTGGCTGGAAAAATGCGTTTTCTGCTTCTTCACAGAAAGGGTTTACAAACTCCTGCAAACACACATCAGTTTAACTCTGTAAGTTGAACGCACACATTGAAGGCCGTTCTGTTAAGTTGCTCCGTTCCGGTTTTAGAAGCAGATATTTCTCAATACAGCGTTTGCTCCCATTCACTCGGGAATATCAAAACGCAGCTCCTAAAAGAACCGCGCTTCTCACCCTCTGAATCTCAATGCAGATTCAACTTTCGTAGGTAAGCGAACACACAGCAGAACAGTCTGAAGGATACGTTCGTTTTGAGTTTTAGACGGAGATTTACAGCTATTTCTGAAATGCTTGCATTTGGGGTGAAAAATGCGTTTTCTGCTTCTTCACAGAAAAAGCTTACAAACTCCTGCAAACACACATCAGTTTAACTCTGTAAGTTGAACGGACAAATTGAAGGCCGTTCTGTTAGGTCGCTCCGTTTTGGTTTTAGAAGCAGATATTTCTCAATACAGCGTTTACTCCCATTCACTCGGGAATATCAAAACGCAGCTCCTAGAAGAACCGCGCTTCTCACCCTCTGAATCTCAATGGAGATTCAACTTTCGTAGGTAAGCGAACACACAGCAGAGCAGTCTGAAGGATACGTTCGTTTTGAGTTTTAGTCGGAGATTTACAGCTATTTCTGAAATGCTTGGATTTGGCTGGAAAAATTCGTTTTCTGCTTCTTCACAGAAAGGGTTTGCAAACTCCTGCAAACACCCATCAGTTTAACTCTGTAAGTTGAGTGCACACATTGAAGGCCGTTCTGTTAAGTTGCTCCGTTCTGGTTTTTGAAGCAGATATTTCTCAATACAGCGTTTACTCCCATTCACTCGGGAATATCAAAACGCAGCTCCTAGAAGAAACGCGCTTCTCACCCTCTGAATCTCAAGGCAGATTCAACTCTTGTAGGTAAGCGAACACACAGCAGAGCAGTCTGAAGGATACGTTCGTTTTGGGTTTTAGACGGGGATTTACATCTATTTCTGAAATGCTTGGATTCGGCTGGAAAAATGCGTTTTATGATTCTTCACAGAAAGGGTTTACAAATTCCTGCAAACACACATCAGTTTAACTCTGTAAGTTGAACGCATACATGAAAGGCCGTTCTGGTAGGTTGCTCCGTTTTGGTTTCAGAAGCAGATATTTATCAATACAGCGTTTACTCCCATTCACTCTGGAATATCAAAACGCAGGTCCTAGAAAATACGCGCTTTTCACCCTCTGAATCTCAAGGCAGATTCAACTCCCGTAGCGAAGCGAACACACAGCAGAGCAGTCTGAAAGATACGTTCGTTTTGAGTTTTAGACGGAGATTTACAGCTATTTCTCAAAAGCTTTGATTTGGCTGGAAAAATGCGTTTTCTGCTTCTTCACAGGAAGGGTTTACAAACTCCTGCAAACACACATCAGTTTAACTCTGTAAGTTGAACGCACACATTGAAGGCCGTTCTGTTAAGTTGCTCTGTTCTGGTTTTAGAAGCAGATATTTCTCAATACAGCGTTTACCTCCATTCACTCGGGAATATCAAAACGCAGCTCCTAGAAGAAACGAGCTTCTCACCCTCTGAATCTCAAGGCAGATTCAACTCCCGTAGGTAAGCGAACACACAGCAGAGCAGTCTGAAGGATACGTTCGTTTTGAGTTTTAAACAGAGATTTACAGCTATTTCTGAAATGCTTGGATTTGGCTGGAAAAATGCGTCTTCTGCTTCTTCACAGGAAGGGTTTACAAACTCCTGCAAACACACATCAGTTTAACTCTGTAAGTTGAACGCACACATTGAAGGCCGTTCTGTTAGGTTGCTCCGTTTTGGTTTTAGAAGCAGATATTTCTCAATACACCGTTTACTCCCATTCACTCTGGAATATCAAAACGCAGCTCCTAGAAGAAATGCGCTTCTCACCCTTTGAATCTCAAGCCAGATTCAACTCCCGTAGGTAAGCGAACACACAGCAGAGCAGTCTGAAGGATACGTTGGTTTTGAGTTTTAGACGGAGATTTACAGCTATTTCTGAAATGCTTGAATTTGGCTGGAAAAATGCGTTTTCTACTTCTTCACTGAAAGGGTTTACAAACTCCTGCAAACACACATCAGTTTAACTCTGTAAGTTGAACGCACACATTGAAAGCCGTCCTGTTAGTTTCCTCCGTTTTGGTTTTAGAAGCAGATATTTCTCAATACAGCGTTTATTCCCACTCACTCAGAAATATCAAAACGCAGCTCCTAGAAGAAACGCGCTTCTCACCCTCTGAATCTCAAGGCAGATTCAACTCCCGTAGGTAAGCGAACACACAGCAGAGCAGTCTGAAGGATACGTTCGTTTTGAGTTTTAGACGGAGATTAACAGCTATTTCTGAAATGCTTGGATTTGGCTGGGAACATTCGTTTTCTTCTTCTGCACAGAAGGGTTTACAAACTCCTGCAAACACACTTCAGTTTAACTCTGTACGATCGACGCACACATTGAAGGCCGTTCTGTTAGGTTGCTCCGTTTTGGTTTTAGAAGCAGATATTTCTCAATACAGCGTTTGCTCCCATTCACTCTGGAATATCAAAACGCAGCTCCTAGAAGAAAGGCGCTTCTCACCCTCTGAATCTCAAGGCAGATTCAACTCCCGCAGGTAAGCGAACACACAGCAGAGCAGTCTGAAGGATACGTTGGTTTTGAGTTTTAGACGGAGATTTACAGCTTTTTCTGAAATGCTTGGATTTGGCTGGAAAAATGCGTTTTCTGCTTCTTCACAGAAAGGGTTTACAAACTCCTGCAAACACACATCAGTTTAACTATGTAAGTTGAACGCATACATTGAAGGCCGTTCTGGTAGGTTGCTCCGTTTTGGTTTCAGAAGCAGATATTTATCAATACAGCGTGTACTTGCATTCACTCTGGAATATCAAAACGCAGCTCATAGAAATTAACGCGCTTCTCACCCTCTGAATCTCAAGGCAGATTCAACTCCCATAGGTAAGCGAACACACAGCAGAGCAGTCTCAAGGATACGTTCGTTTTGAGTTTTAGACGGAGATTTACAGCTATTTCTGAAATGCTTTGATTTGGTTGGAAAAATTCATTTTCTGCTTCTTCACAGAAAGGGTTTACAAATTCCTGCAAACACACATCAGTTTAACTCTGTAAGTTGAACGCACACATTGAAGGCCGTTCTGGTAGGTTGCTCCGTTTTGGTTTTAGAAGCAGATATTTCTCAATAAAGGGTTTACTCACATTCACTCGGGATTATCAAAACGCAGCTCCTAGAAGAAAAGCGCTTCTCACTCTCTGAATCTCAAGGCAGATTCAACTCCCATAGGTAAGCGAACACACAGCAGATCAGTATGAAGGATACGTTCATTTTTAGTTGTAGACGGAGATTTACAGCTATTTCTGAAATGCCTGGATTTGGCTGGAAAAATGCGTTTTCTGCTTCTTCACAGAAAGTGTTTACAAACTCCTGCAAACACACATCAGTTTAACTCTGTAAGTTGAACGAACACATTTAAGGCCGTTCCGTTAGGTTGCTCCGTTTTGGTTTTAGAAGCAGATATTTCTCAATACACCGTTTACTCCCATTCACTCGGGAATATCAAAACGCAGCTCCTAGAATAAACGCGCTTCTCATCTCTGAATCTCAAGGCAGATTCAACTCCCGTAGGTCAGCGAACACACAGCAGAGCAGTCTGAAGGATACGTTCGTTTTGAGTTTTAAACGGAGATTTACAGCTATATATGAAATGCTTAGATTTGGGGTGAAAAATGCGTTTTCTGCTTCTTCACAGAAAGGGTTTGCAAACTCCTGCAAACACCCATCAGTTTAACTCTGTAAGTTGAATGCACACATTGAAGGCCGTTCTGTTAAGTTGCTCCGTTCTGGTTTTTGAAGCAGATATTTCTCAATACAGCGTTTACTCCCATTCACTCGGGAATATCAAAACGCAGCTCCTAGAAGAAACGCGCTTCTCACCCTCTGAATCTCAAGGCAGATTCAACTCCCGTAGGTAAGCGAACACACAGCAGAGCAGTCTGAAGGATACGTTCGTTTTGGGTTTTAGACGGAGATTTACATCTATTTCTGAAATGCTTGGATTTGGCTGGAAAAATGCGTTTTCTGATTCTTCACAGAAAGGGTTTACAAATTCCTGCAAACACACATCAGCTTAACTCTGTAAGTTGAACGCATACATGAAAGGCCGTTCAGGTAGGTTGCTCCGTTTTGGTTTTAGAAGCAGATATTTCTCAATACACCGTTTAATCCCATTCACTCGGGAATATCAAAACGCAGCTCCTAGAAGAAACGCGCTTCTCTCTGAATCGCAAGGCAGATTCAACTCCCGTAGGTAAGGGATCACACAGCAGAGCAGTCTGAAGGATACGTTCGTTTTGAGTTTTAAACGGAGATTTACAGCTATTTCTGAAATGCTTGGATTTGGTGTTAAAAATGCGTTTTCTGCTTCTTCACAGAAAAAGCTTACAAACTCCTGAAAACACACATCAGTTTAACTCTGTAAGTTGAACGCACAGATTGAAGGCCGTACTGTTAGGTCGCTCGGTTTTGGTTTTAGAAGCAGATATTTCTCAATACAGCGTTTACTCCCATTCACTCGAAAATATCAAAACGCAGCTCCTAGAAGAACCGCGCTTCTCACCCTCTGAATCTCAATGCAGATTCAACTCCCATAGGTAAGCGAACACACAGCAGAGCAGTCTGAAGGATACGTTCGTTTTGAGTTTCAGACGGAGATTTACAGCTATTTCTGAAATGCTTGGATTTGGGGTGAAAAATTCATTTTCTGCTTCTTCACAGAAAGGGTTTACAAACTCCTGCAAACACACATCAGTTTAACTCTGTAGGTTGAACGCACACATTGAAGGCCGTTCTGGTAGGTTGCTCCGTTTTGGTTTTAGAAGCAGATATTTCTCAAAACACCGTTTACTCCCATTCACTGGGGATTATCAAAACGCAGCTTTTAGAAGAAACGCGCTTGTCACCCACTGAATCTCAAGGCAGATTCAACTCCCGTAGGTAAGGGAACACACAGCAGAGCAGTCTGAAAAATACGTTCGTTTTGGTTTTAGACGGAGATTTACAGCTATTTCTGAAATGCTTCGATTTGCCTGGAAAAATGCGTTTTCTACTTCTTCACAAAAAGGGTTTACAAACACCTACAAACACACATCAGTTTAACTCTGTAAGTTGAACGCACACATTGAAGGCCGTCTTGTTAGTTTGCTCCGTTTTGGTTTTAGAAGCAGATATTTCTCAATACAGCGTTTATTCCCATTCACTCGGAAATATCAAAACGCAGCTCCTAGAAGAAACGCGCTTCTCACCCTCTGAATCTCAAGGCAGATTCAACTCCCGTAGGTAAGCGAACACACAGCAGAGCAGTCTGAAGGATACGTTCGTTTTGAGTTTTAGACGGAGATTAACAGCTGTTTCTGAAATGCTTGGATTTGGCTGGAAAAATGCGTTTTCTGCTTTTGCACAGAAAGGGTTTGCAAACTTTTGCAAACACACATCAGTTTAACTCTGTAGGTTGAACGCACACATTGAAGGCCGTTCTGGTAGGTTGCTCCGTTTTGGTTTTAGAAGCAGATATTTCTCAATAAAGCGTTTACTCACATTCACTGGGGAATATCAAAACGCAGCTCCTAGAAGAAACGCGCTTCTCACTCTCTGAATCTCAAGGCAGATTCAACTCCCACAGGTAAGCGAACACACAGCAGAGCAGTATGAAGAATACGTTAATTTTTACTTTTAGACGGAGATTTACAGCTATTTCTGAAATGCCTGGATTTGGCTGGAAAAATGCGTTTTCTGCTTCTTCACAGGAAAAGTTTACAAACTCCTGCAAACACACATCAGTTTAACTCTGTAAGTTGAACGAACACATTTAAGGCCGTTCTGTTAGGTTGCTTTGTTTTGGTTTTAGAAGCAGATATTTCTCAATACACCGTTTACTCCCATTCACTCGGGAATATAAAAACGCAGCTCCTAGAAGAAACGTGCTTCTCACTCTCTGAATCGCAAGGCAGATTCAACTCCCGTAGGTAAGCGAACACACAGCAGAGCAGTCTGAAGCATACGTTTGTTTTGAGTTTTAAACAAAGATTTACAGCTATTTCTGAAATGCTTGGATTTGGGGTGAAAAATGCGTTTTCTGCTTCTTCACAGAAAAAGCTTACAAACTCCTGCAAACACATATCACTTAAACTCTGTAAGTTGAACGCACACATTGAAGGCCGTTCTGTTAGGTCGCTCCGTTTTGGTTTTAGAAGCAGATATTTCTCAATACAGAGTTTACTCCCATTCACTCGGGAATATCAAAACGCAGCTCATAGAAGAAATGCGCTTCTCACCCTCTGAATCTCAATGCAGATTCAACTCCCGTAGGTAAGCGAACACACAGCAGAGCAGTCTAAAGGATAGGTTCGTTTTGAGTTTTAGACGGAGATTTACAGCTATTTCTGAAATGCTTTGATTTGGCTGGAAAAATTCGTTGTCTGCTTCTTCACAGAAAGGGTTTACAAACTTCTGCAAACACACATCAGTTTAACCCTGTAAGTTGAACGCACACATTGAAGGGCGTTCTGTTAGGTTGCTCCGTTTTGGTTTTAGAAGCAGATATTTCTCAATACAGCGTTTGCTCCCATTCACTCTGGAATATCAAAACGCAGCTCCTATAAGAAAGGCGCTTCTCACCCTCTGAATCTCAAGGCAGATTCAACTCCCGCAGGTAAGGGAACACACAGCAGAGCAGTCTGAAGGATACGTTGGTTGTGAGTTTTAGACAAAGATTTACAGCTTTTTCTGAAATGCTTGGATTTGGCTGGAAAAATGCGTTTTCTGCTTCTTCTCAGAAAGGGTATACAACCTCCTGCAAACACACATCAGTTTAACTCTGTAAGTTGAACGCACACATTGAAGGCCGTCTTGTTAGTTTGCTCCGTTTTGGTTTTAGAAGCAGATATTTCTCAATACAGCGTTTATTCCCATTCACTTGGAAATATCATAACGCAGCTCCTAGAAGAAACGCGCTTCTCACCCTCTGAATCGCAAGGCAGATTCAACTCCCGTAGGTAAGCGAACACACAGCAGAGCAGTCTGAAGCATACGTTTGTTTTGAGTTTTAAACAAAGATTTACAGCTATTTCTGAAATGCTTGGATTTGGGGTGAAAAATGCGTTTTCTGCTTCTTCACAGAAAAAGCTTACAAACTCCTGCAAACACATATCAGTTAAACTCTGTAAGTTGAACGCACACATTGAAGGCCGTTCTGTTAGGTCGCTCCGTTTTGGTTTTAGAAGCAGATATTTCTCAATACAGAGTTTACTCCCATTCACTCGGGAATATCAAAACGCAGCTCATAGAAGAACCGCGCTTCTCACCCTCTGAATCTCAATGCAGATTCAACTCCCATAGGTAAGCGAACACACAGCAGAGCAGTCTGAAGGATAGGTTCGTTTTGAGTTTTAGACGGAGATTTACAGCTATTTCTGAAATGCTTTGATTTGGCTGGAAAAATTCGTTTTCTGCTTCTTCACAGAAAGGGTTTACAAACTTCTGCAAACACACATCAGTTTAACCCTGTAAGTTGAACGCACACATTGAAGGGCGTTCTGTTAGGTTGCTCCGTTTTGGTTTTAGAAGCAGATATTTCTCAATACAGCGTTTGCTCCCATTCACTCTGGAATATCAAAACGCAGCTCCTAGAAGAAAGGCGCTTCTCACCCTCTGAATCTCAAGGCAGATTCAACTCCCGCAGGTAAGGGAACACACAGCAGAGCAGTCTGAAGGATACGTTGGTTTTGAGTTTTAGACAAAGATTTACAGCTTTTTCTGAAATGCTTGGATTTGGCTGGAAAAATGCGTTTTCTGCTTCTTCTCAGAAAGGGTATACAACCTCCTGCAAACACACATCAGTTTAACTCTGTAAGTTGAACGCACACATTGAAGGCCGTCTTGTTAGTTTGCTCCGTTTCGGTTTTAGAAGCAGATATTTCTCAATACAGCGTTTATTCCCATTCACTTGGAAATATCATAACGCAGCTCCTAGAAGAAACGCGCTTCTCACCCTCTGAATCTCAAGGCAGATTCAACTCCCGTAGGTAAGCGAACACACAGCAGATCAGTCTGAAGGATACGTTCGTTTTGAGTTTTAGACGGAGATTAACAGCTATTTCTGAAATGCTTGGATTTGGCTGGAAAAATGCGTTTTCTGCTTCTTCACAGAAAGGGTTTGCAAACTCCTGCAAACACACAGCAGTTTAAATCTGTAAGTTGAACGCACACATTGAAGGCCGTTCTGTTAAGTTGCTCCGTTCTGGTTTTTGAAGCAGATATTTCTCAATACAGCGTTTACTCCCATTCACTGGGGAATATCAAAACGCAGCTTTTAGAAGAAACGCGCTTCTCACCCTCTGAATTTCAAGGCAGATTCAACTCCCGTAGGTAAGCGAACACACAGCAGAGCAGTCTGAAGGATACGTTCGTTTTGGGTTTTAGACGGAGATTTACAGCTATTTCTGAAATGCTTGGATTTGCCTGGAAAAATGCATTTTCTACTTCTTCACAAAAAGGGTTTACAAACTCCTGCAAACACACATCAGTTTAACTCTGTAAGTTGAACGGACACATTGAAGGCCGTCCTGTTAGTTTGCTCCGTTTTGGTTTTGGAAGCAGATATTTCTCAATACAGCGTTTATTCCCATTCCCTCGGAAATATCAAAACGCAGCTCCTAGAAGAAACGCGCTTCTCACCCTCTGAATCTCAAGGCAGATTCAACTCCCGTAGGTAAGCGAACACACAGCAGAGCCGTCTGAAGGATACGTTCGTTTTGAGTTTTAGACGGAGATTAACAGCTATTTCTGAAATGCTTGGATTTGGCTGGAAAAATGCGTTTTCTGCTTCTGCACAGAAAGGGTTTGCAAACTTTTGCAAACACACATCAGTTTATCTCTGTAGGTTGAACGCACACATTGAAGGCCGTTCTGGTAGGTTGCTCCGTTTTGGTTTTAGAAGCAGATATTTCTCAATAAAGCGTTTACTCACATTCACTCGGGATTATCAAAACGCAGCTCCTAGAAGAAACGCGCTTCTCACTCTCTGAATCTCAAGGCAGATTCAACTCCCATAGGTAAGCGAACTCACAGCAGAGCAGTATGAAGGATACGTTCATTTTTAGTTTTAGGCGGAGATTTACAGCTATTTCTGAAATGCCTGGATTTGGCTGGAAAAATGCGTTTTCTGCTTGTTCACAGAAAGGGTTTACAAACTCCTGCAAACACACATCAGTTTAACTCTGTAAGTTGAACGCACACATTGAAGGACGTTCTGTTAGGTTGCTCCGTTTTGGTTTTAGAAGCAGATATTTCTCAATACACCGTTTACTCCCATACACTCGGGAATATCAAAACGCAGCTCCTAGAAGAAACGCACTTCTCACTCTCTGTATCTCAAGGCAGATTCAACTCCCGTAGGTCAGCGAACACACAACAGAGCAGTCTGAAGGATACGTTCGTTTTGAGTTTTAATCGGAGATTTACAGCTATTTCTGAAATGCTTGCATTTGGGGTGAAAAATGCGTTTTCTGCTTCTTCACAGAGAAAGCTTACAAACTCCTGCAAACACACATCAGTTTAACTCTGTAAGTTGAACGAACACATTTAAGGCCGTTCTGTTAGGTTGCTCCGTTTTGGTTTTAGAAGCAGATATTTCTCAATACACCGTTTACTCCCATTCACTCGGGAATATCAAAACGCAGCTCCAAGAAGAAACGCGCTTCTCACTCTCTGAATCTCAAGACAGATTCAACTCCCGTAGGTCAGCGAACACACAGCAGAGCAGTCTGAAGGATACATTGGTTTTGAGTTTTAGACGGAGATTTACAGCTTTTTCTGAAATGCTTGGATTTGGCTGGAAAAATGCGTTTTCTGCTTCTTCACAGAAAGGGTTCACAAACTCCTGCAAACACACATCAGTTTAACTCTGTAAGTTGAACGCACACATTGAAGTCCGTCCTGTTAGTTTGCTCCGTTTTGGTTTTAGAAGCAGATATTTCTCAATACAGCGTTTATTCCCATTCACTCGGAAATATCAAAACGCAGCTCCTAGAAGAAACGCGCTTCTCACCCTCTGAATCTCAAGGCAGATTCAACTCCCGTAGGTAAGGGAACACACAGCAGAGCAGTCTGAAGTATACGTTCGTTTTGAGTTTTAGACGGAGATTAACAGCTATTTCTGAAATGCTTGGATTTGGCTGGAAAAATGCGTTTTCTGCTTCTGCACAGAAAGGGTTTGCAAACTCCTGCAAACACACATCAGTTTAACTCTGTAGGTTGAACGCACACATTGAAGGCTGTTCTGGTAGGTTGCTCCGTTTTGGTTTTAGCAGCAGATATTTCTGAATACAGCGTTTACTCCCATTCACTCGGGATTATCAAAACGCAGCTCCTAGAAGAAACGCGCTTCTCACCCTCTGAATCTCAAGGCAGATTCAACTCCCGTAGGTCAGCGAACACACAGCAGAGCAGTCTGAAGGATACGTTCTTTTTGAGTTTTAGACGGAGATTTACAGCTATTTCTGAAATGCTTGGATTTGGCTGGAAAAATGCGTTTTCTGCTTCTTCACAGAAAGGGTTTACAAACTCCTGCAAACACACGTCAGTTTAACTCTGTAAGTTGAACGAACACATTAATGGCCGTTCTGTTAGGTTGCTCCGTTTTGGTTTTAGAAGCAGATATTTCTGAATACACAGTTTACTCCCATTCACTCGGGAATATCAAAACCCAGCTTTTAGAAGAAACGCGCTTCTCACTCTCTGAATCTCAAGGCAGATTCAACTCCCGTAGGTAAGCGAACACACAGCAGAGCAGTCTGAAGGATACGTTCGTTTCGAGTTTTGAACGGAGATTTACTGCTATTTCTGAAATGCTTGGATTTGGGGTGAAAAATGCGTTTTCTGCTTCTTCACAGAGAAAGCTTACAAACTCCTGCAAACACACATCAGTTTAACTCTGTAAGTTGAACGCACACATTGAAGGCCGTTCTGTTAGGTCGCTCCGTTTTGGTTTTAGAAGCAGATATTACTCAATACAGCGTTTACTACCATTCACTCAGGATTATCAAAACGCAACTCCTAGAAGAAACGCGCTTCTCACCCTCTGAATCTCAAGGCAGATACAACTCCCGTAGGTAAGCGAACACACAGCAGAGCAGTCTGAAGGATACGTTCTTTTTGAGTTTTAGACGGAGATTTACAGCTATTTCTGAAATGCTTGGATTCGGCTGGAAAAATGCGTTTTCTGCTTCTTCACAGAAAGGGTTTACAAACTTTTGCAAACACACATCAGTTTAACTCTGTAAGTTGAACGAACAGATTTAAGGCCGTTCTGTTAGGTTGCTCCGTTTTGGTTTTAGAAGCAGATATTTCTCAATACACCGTTTATTCCCATTCACTCGGGAATATCAAAACGCAGCTCCTAGAAGAAACGCGCTTCTCACTCTCTGAATCTCAAGGCAGATTCAACTCCCGTAGGTAAGCGAACACACAGCAGAGCAGTCTGAAGGATACGTTCGTTTTGAGTTTTAGACCGAGATTAACAGCTATTTCTGAAATGCTTGGATTTGGCTAAAAAAATGCGTTTTCTGCTTCTGCACAGAAAGGGTTTGCAAACTCCTGCAGACACACATCAGTTTAACTCTGTAGGTTGAACGCACACATTGAAGGCCGTTCTGGTACGTTGCTCCGTTTTGGTTTTAGAAGCAGATATTTCTCAATAAAGCGTTTACTCACATTCACTCGGGATTATCAAAACGCAGCTCCTAGAAGAAACGCGCTTGTCACTCTCTGAATCTCAAGGCAGATTCAACTCCCATAGGTAAGCGAACACACAGCAGAGCAGTATGAAGGATACGTTCATTTTTAGTTTTAGACGAAGATTTACAGCTATTTCTGAAATGCCTGGATTTGGCTGGAAAAATGCGTTTTCTGCTTGTTCACAGAAAGGGTCTACAAACTCCTGCAAACACACATCAGTTTAACTCTGTAAGTTGAACGAACACATTTAAGGCCGTTCTGTTAGGTTGCTCCGTTTTGGTTTTAGAAGCAGATATTTCTCAATACACCGTTTACTCCCATTCACTCGGGAATATCAAAACGCAGCTCCTAGAAGAAACGGGCTTCTCAGTCTCTGAATCTCAAGGCAGATTCAACTCCCGTAGGTCAGCGAACACACAACAGAGCACTCTGAAGGATACGTTCGTTTTGAGTTTTAAACGGAGATTTACAGCTATTTCTGAAATGCTTGGATTTGGGGTGAAAAATGCGTTTTCTGCTTCTTCACAGAAAAAGCTTACAAACTCCTGCAAACACACATCAGTTTAACTCTATAAGTTGAACGCACACATTGAAGGCCGTTCTGTTAGGTCGCTCCGTTTTGGTTTTAGAAGCAGATATTTCTCAATACAGCGTTTACTCCCATTCACTCTAAAATATCAAAACGCAGCTCCTAGAAGAACCGCGCTTCTCACCCTCTGAATCTCAATGCAGATTCAACTCCCGTAGGTAAGCGAACACACAGCAGAGTGGTCTGAAAAATACGTTCGTTTTGAGTTTTAGACGGAGATTTACAGCTATTTCTGAAATGCTTGGATTTGGCTGGAAACATTCGTTTTCTGCTTCTTCACAGAAAGGGTTTGCAAACTCCTGAAAACACACATCAGTTTAACTCTGTAAGTTGAACGGACACATTGAAGGCCGTTCTGCTAAGTTGCTCCGTTCTGGTTTTAGAAGCAGATATTTCTCAATACAGCGTTTACTCCCATTCACTCGGGAATATCAAAACGCAGCTCCTAGAAGAAACGCGCTTCTCACCCTCTGAATCTCAAGGCAGATTCAACTCCCGTAGGTAAGCGAACACACAGCAGAGCAGTCTGAATGGTACGTTCGTTTTGAGTTTTCGACGGAGATTTACAGCTATTTCTGAAATGGCTGGATTTGGCTGGAAAAATGCGTTTTCAGCTTCTTCACAGAAAGGGTTTACAAACTCCTGCAAACACACATCAGTTTAACTCTGTAAGTTGATCGAACACATTTAAGGCCGTTCTGTTAGGTTGCTCCGTTTTGGTTTTAGAAGCAGATATTTCTCAATACACCGTTTACTCTCATTCACTCGGGAATATCAAAACGCATCTCCTAGAAGAAACACGCTTCTCACTCTCTGAATCTCAAGGCAGATTCAACTCCCGTAGGTCAGCGAACACACAACAGAGCAGTCTGAAGGATACGTTGGTTTTGAGTTTTAAACGGAGATTTACAGCTATTTCTGAAATGCTTGGATTTGGGGTGAAAAATGCGTTTTCTGCTTCTTAACAGAAAAAGCTTACAAACTCCTGCAAACACACATCAGTTTACCTCTGTAAGTTGAACGCACACATTGAAGGCCGTTCTGTTAGGTCGCTCCGTTTTGGTTTTAGAAGCAGATATTTCCCAATACAGCGTTTACTCCCATTCACTCGGGAATATCAAAACGCAGCTCCTAGAAGAACCGCGCTTCTCACCCTCTGAATCTCAATGCAGATTCAACTCCCGTAGGTAAGTGAACACACAGCAGAGCGGTCTGAAAAATACGTTCGGTTTGAGTTTTAGACGGAGATTTACAGCTATTTCTGAAATGCTTGTATTTGGCTTGAAAAATGCGTTTTGTGATTCTTCACAGAAAGGGTTTACAAACTCCTGCAAACACACATCAGTTTACCTCTGTAAGTTGAACGCATACATTGAAGGCCGTTGTGGTAGGTTGCTCCGTTTTGGTTTCAGAAGCAGGTATTTCTCAATACACCGTTTACTCCCATTCACTCGGGAATATCAAAACGCAGCTCCTTGAAGAAATACGCTTCTCACTCTCTGAATCTCAAGGCAGATTCAACTCCCGTAGATAAGCGAACACACAGCAGAGCAGTCTGAAGGATACGTTCTTTTTGAGTTTTAGACGGAGATTTACAGCTTTTTCTGAAATGCTTGGATTCGGCTGGAAAAATGCGTTTTCTGCTTCTTCACAGAAAGGGTTTACAAACTCCTGCAAACACACATCAGTTTATCTCCGTAAGTTGAACGAACAGATTTAAGGCCGTTCTGTTAGGTTGCTCCGTTTTGGTGTTCGAAGCAGATATTTCTCAATACACCGTTTACTCCCATTCACTCGGGAATATCAAAACGCAGCTCCTAGAAGAAACGCGCTTCTCACTCTCTGAATCTCAAGGCAGATTCAACTCCCGTAGGTAAGCGAACACACAGCAGAGCAGTCTGAAGGATACGTTCGATTTGAGTTTGAAACGGAGATTTACAGCTATTTCTGAAATGCTTGGATTTGGGGTGAAAAATGCGTTTTCTGCTTCTTCACAGAAAAAGCTTACAAACTCCTGCAAACACACATCAGTTTAACTCTGTAAGTTGAACGAACACATTTAAGGCCGTTCTGGTAGGTTGGTCCGTTTTGGTTTCAGAAGCAGATATTTCTCAATACATCGTTTACTCCCATTCACTCGGGAATATCAAAACGCAGCTCCTAGAAGAAACGTTCTTCTCACTCTCTAAATCTCAAGGCAGATTCAACTCCCGTAGGTAAGCGAACACACAGCAGAGCAGTCTGAAGGATACGTTCGTTTTGAGTTTTAAACGGAGATTTATAGCTATTTCTGAAATGCTTGAATTTGGGGTGAAAAATTCGTTTTCTGCTTCTTCACAGAAAGGGTTTACAAACTCCTTCAAACACACATCAGTTTAACTCTGTAAGTCGAATGCACACATTGAAGGGCGTTCTGTTAGGTTGCTTCTTTTTGGTTTTAGAAGCAGATATTTCTTAATACAGCGTTTGCTCCCATTCACTCTGGAATATCAAAACGCAGCTCCTAGAAGAAAGGCGCTTCTCACCCTCTGAATCTCAAGGCAGATTCAACTCCCGCAGGTAAGGGAACACACAGCAGAGCAGTCTGAAGGATAAGTTGGTTTTGAGTTTTAGACGGAGATTTACAGCTTTTTCTTAAATGCTTGGATTTGGCTGGAAAAATGCGTTTTCTGATTCTTCACAGAAAGGGTTTACAAACTCCTGCAAACACACATCAGTTTAACTCTGTAAGTTGAACGCACACATTGAAGGCCGTTCTGTTAGGTTGCTCCGTTTTGGTTTTAGAAGCAGATATTTCTCAATATAGCGTTTACTCCCTTTCACTCTGGAATATCAAAACGCAGGTCCTAGAAAAAACGCACTTCTCACCCTCTGAATCTCAAGGCAGATTCAACTCCCGTAGGTAAGCGAAGACACAACAGAGCAGTCTGAAGGATACGTTCGTTTTGAGTTTTAGACGGAGATTTACTGCTATTTCTGAAATGCTTGGATTTGGATGGAAAAATGTGTTTTCTGCTTCTTCACAGAAAGGGTTTACAAACTCCTGCAAACACACATCAGTTTAACTCTGTAAGTTGAACGCACACATTGAAGGCCGTTCTGTTATGTTGCTCCGTTTTGGTTTTAGAAGCAATTATTTCTCAATACAGGGTTTACTCCCATTCCCTCTGGAATATCAAAACGCAGCTCCTAGAAGAAATGCGCTTCACACCCTCTGAATCTCAAGCCAGATTCAACTCCCGTAGGTAAGCGAACACACAGCAGAGCAGTCTGAAGGATACGTTGGTTTTGAGTTTTAGACGGAGATTTACAGCTATTTCTGAAATGCTTGGATTTCGCTGGAAAAATGCGTTTTCTGCTTCTTCACAGAAAGTGTTTACAAACTCCTGCAAACACACATCAGTTTAACTCTGTAAGTTGAACGCACACATTGAAGGCCGTTCTGTTAGGTTGCTCCGTTTTGGTTTTAGAAGCAGATATTTCTCAATAGAGCCTTTACTCCCATTCACTCGGGAATATCAAAACGCAGCTCCTAGAAGAAACGCGCTTCTCACCCTCTGAATCTCAAGGCAGATTCAACTCCCGAAGGTAAGGGAACACACAGCAGAGCAGTCTGAAGGATACGTTGGTTTTGAGTTTTAGACGGAGATTTACAGCTTTTTCTGAAATGCTTGGATTTGGCTGGAAAAATGCGTTTTCTGATTCTTCACAGAAAGGGTTTACAAACTCCTGCAAACACACATCAGTTTAACTGTGTAAGTTGAACGCATACATTGAAGGCCGTTCTGGTAGGT
Organism: Callithrix jacchus; assembly: GCF_049354715.1. Lineage (NCBI taxonomy): Eukaryota > Metazoa > Chordata > Mammalia > Primates > Cebidae > Callithrix > Callithrix jacchus. The sequence goes on along the minus strand of NC_133511.1, from coordinate 36,387,686 downwards.
TGCCCGGTTTTGGTTTCAGAAGCAGATATTTATCAATAAAGCGTTTACTCCCATTCACTCTGGAATATCAAAACGCAGGTCCTAGAAAAAACGCGCTTCTCACCCTCTGAATCTCAAGGCAGATTCAACTCCCGTAGGTAAGCGAACACACAGCAGAGCAGTCTGAAGGATAGGTTCGTTTTGAGTTTTAGACGGAGATTTATTGCTATTTCTGAAATGCTTGGATTTGGCTGGAAAAATGCGTTTTCTGCTTCTTCACAGAAAGGGTTTACAAACTCCTGCAAACACACATCAGTTTAACTCTGTAAGTTGAACGCACAAATTGAAGGCCGTCCTGTTAGTTTGCTCCATTTTGGTTTTAGAAGCAGATATTTCTCAATACAACCTTTATTCCCATTCACTCGGAAATATCAAAACGCAGCTCCTAGAAGCAACGCGCTTCTCACCCTCTGAATCTCAAGGCAGATTCAACTCCCGTTGGTAAGCGAACACACAGCAGAGCAGTCTGAAGGATACGTTCGTTTTGAGTTTTAGACGGAGATTAACAGCTATTTCTGAAATGCTTGGATTTGGCTGGAAAAATGGGTTTTCTGCTTCTGCACAGAAAGGGATTGCAAACTCCTGCAAACACACATCAGTTTAACTCTGTAGGTTGAACGCACACATTGAAGGGTGTTCTGTTAGGTTGCTCCGTTTTGGTTTTAGAAGCAGATATTTCTCAATACACCGTTTACTCCCCTTCACTCGGGAATATCAAAACGCAGCTCCTAGAAGAAACGCGATTCTCACTCTCTGAATCTCAAGGCAGATTCAACTCCCGTAGGTCAGCGAACACACAGCAGAGCAGTCTGAAGGATACGTTCGTTTTTAGTTTTAAACGGAGATTTACAGCTATTTCTGAAATGCTTGGATTTGGAGTGAAAAATGCGTTTTCTGCTTCTTCACAGAAAAAGCTTACAAACTCCTGCAAACACACATCAGTTTAACTCTGTAAGTTGAACGCACACATTGAAGGCCGTTCTGTTAGGTCGCTCCGTATTGGTTTTAGAAGCAGATATTTCTCAATACAGCGTTTAATCCCATTCACTCGGGAATATCAAAACGCAGCTCCTAGAAGAACTGCGCTTCTCACCCTCTGAATCTCAATGCAGATTCAACTCCCATAGGTAAGCGAACACACAGCAGAGCAGTCTGAAGGATACGTTCGTTTTGAGTTCTAGACGGAGATTTACAGCTATTTCTGAAATGCTTGGATTCGGCTGATAAAATTCGTTTTCTGCTTCTTCACAGAACGGGTTTGCAAACTTCTGCAAACACACATCAGTTTAACTCTGTAAGTTGAACGCACACATTGAAGGCCGTTCTGTTAAGTTGCTCCGTTCTGGTTTTTGAAGCAGATATTTCTCAATACCGCGTTTACTCCCATTCACTCGAAAATATCAAAACGCAGCTCCTAGATGGAACGCGCTTCTCACCCTCTGAATCTCAAGGCAGATTCCACTCCCATAGGTAAGCGAACACACAGCAGAGAAGTCTGAAAAATACGTTCGATTTGAGTTTTAAACGGAGATTTACAGCTATTTCTGAAATGCTTGGATTTGGGGTGAAAAATGCGTTTTCTGCTTCTTCACAGAAAAAGCTTACAAACTCCTGCAAACACAGATCAGTTTAACTCTGTAAGGTGAACGCACACATTGAAGGACGTTCTGTTAGGTCGCTCCGTTTTGGTTTTAGAAGCAGATATTTCTCAATACAACGTTTACTCCCATTCACTCAGGATTATCAAAACGCAGCTCCTAGAAGAAACGCGCTTCTCACCCTCTGAATCTCAAGGCAGATTCAACTCCCGTAGGTAAGCGAACACACAGCAGAGCAGTCTGAAGGATACGTTCTTTTTGAGTTTTAGACGGAGATTTACAGCTATTCCTGAAATGCTTGGATTTGGCTGGAAAAATGCGTTTTCTGCTTCTTCACAGAAAGGGTTTGCAAACTCCTGCAAACACACATCAGTTTAACTCTGTAAGTTGAACGCACACATTGAGGGCCGTTTTGTTAAGTTGCTCCGTTTTGGTTTTAGAATCAGATATTTCTCAATACAGCGTTTACTCCCATTGACTCTGGAATATCAAAACGCAGCTCCTAGAAGAAACGCGCTTCTCATACTCTGAATGTCAACGCAGATTCAACTCCCGCAGGTAAGCGAACACACAGCACAACAGTCTGAAGGATATGTTCGTTTTGAGTTTTAGACGGAGATTTACAGCTTTTTCTGAAATGCTTGGGTTTGGCTGGAAAAATGCGTTTTCTGCTTCTGCACAGAAAGGGTTTGCAAACTCCTGCAAACACACATCAGTTTAACTCTGTAGGTTGAACGCACACATTGAAGGCCGTTCTGGTAGGTTGCTCCGTTTTGGTTTTAGAAGCAGATATTTCTCAATAAAGCGTTTACTCACATTCACTCGGGATTATCAAAACGCAGCTCCTAGAAGAAACGCGCTTCTCAGTCTCTGAATCTCAAGGCAGATTCAACTCCCATAGGTAAGCGAACACACAGCAGAGCAGTATGAATGATACGTTCATTTTTAGTTTTAGACGGAGATTTACAGCTATTTCTGAAATGCCTGGATTTGGCTGGAAAAATGCGTTTTCAGCTTCTTCACAGAAAGGGTTTACGAACTCCTGCAAACACACATCAGTTTAACTCTGTAAGTTGAACGAACACATTTAAGGCCGTTCTGTTAGGTTGCTCCGTTTTGGTTTTAGAAGCAGATATTTCTCAATACACCGTTTAATCTTATTCACTCGGGAATATCAAAACACAGCTTTTAGAAGAAACGCGCTTCTCACTCTCTGAATCGCAAGGCAGATTTAACTCCCGTAGGTAAGCGAACACACAGCAGAGCAGTCTGAAGGATACGTTCGTTTTGAGTTTTAAACGGAGATTTACAGCTATTTCTGAAATGCTTGGATTTGGGGTGAAAAATGCGTTTTCTGCTTCTTCACAGAAAAAGCTTACAAACTCCTGCAAACACACATCAGTTTAACTCTGTAAGTTGAAAGCACACATTGAAGGCCGTCCTGTTAGTTTGCTCCGTGTTGGTTTTAGAAGCAAATATTTCTCAATACAGCGTTTATTCCCATTCACTCGGAAATATCAAAACGCAGCTCCTAGAAGAAACGCGCTTTTCACCCTCTGAATCTCAAAGCAGATTCAACTCCGGTAGGTAAGCGATCACACAGCAGAGCAGTCTGAAGGATACGTTCGTTTTGAGTTTTAAACGGAGATTAACAGCTATTTCTGAAATGCTTGACTTTGGCTGGAAAAATGCGTTTTCTGTTTCTGCACAGAAAGGGTTTGCAAACTCCTGCAAACACACATCAGTTTAACTCTGTAGGTTGAACGCACACATTGAAGGCCGTTCTGTTAGGTCGCTCCGTTTTGGTTTTAGAAGCAGATATTTCTCAATACAGGGTTTACTCCCATTCACTCTGGAATATCAAAACGCAGCTCCTAGAAAAAATGCGCTTCTCACCCTCTGAATCTCAAGCCAGATTCAACTCCCGTAGGTAAGCGAACACACAGCAGAGCAGTCTGAAGGATACGTTGGTTTTGTGTTTTAGACGGAAATTTACAGCTATTTCTGAAATGCTTGGATTTGGCTGGAAAAATGCGTTTTCTGCTTCTTCACAGAAAGGGTTTACAAACTCCTGCAAACACACATCAGTTTAACTCTGTAAGTTGAACGCACACATTGAAGGGCGTTCTGTTAGGTTGCTCCGTTTTGGTTTTAGAAGCAGATATTTCTCAATACAGCGTTTGCTCCCATTCGCTCTACAATATCAAAACGCAGCTCCTAGATGAAAGGCGCTTCTCACCCTCTGAATCTCAAGGCAGATTCAACTCCCGCAGGTAAGCGAACACACAGCAGAGCAGTCTGAAGGATACGTTCGTTTTGAGTTTTAGACGGAGATTTACAGCTTTTTCTGAAATGCTTGAATTTGGCTGGAAAAATGCGTTTTCTGATTCTTCACAGAAAGGGTTTACAAACTCCTGCAAACAAACATCAGTTAACTCTGTAAGTTGAACGCATACATTGAAGGCCGTTCTGGTATGTTGCTCCGTTTTCGTTTCAGAAGCAGATATTTATCAATACAGCATTTACTCCCATTCACTCCTGAATATCAAAATGCAGCTCCTAGAAAAAACGCGCTTCTCACCCTCTGAATCTCAAGGCAGATTCAACTCCCGTAGGTAAGCGAACACACAGCAGAGCAGTCTGAAGGATACGTTTCTTTTGAGTTTTAGACGGAGATTTACTGCTATTTCTGAAATGCTTGGATTTGGCTGGAAAAATGCGTTTTCTGCTTCTTCACAGAAAGGGTTTACAAACTCCTGCAAACACACATCAGTTTAACTCTGTAAGTTGAACGCACACATTGAAGGCCGTTCTGTTAGGTTGCTCCGTTTTGGTTTTAGACTCAGATATTTCTCAATAAAGAGTTTACTCCCGTTTACTCGGCAGTATCAAAACGCACCTCCTAGAAGAAACGCGCTTCTCACTCTCTACATCTCAAGGCAGATTCAACTCCCATAGGTAAGCGAACACACAACAGAGTAGTCTGAATGATAAGTTCGTTTTGAGTTTCAAACGGAGATTTACCTCTATTTCTGAAATGCTTGGATTTGGCTGGAAAAATGCGTTTTCTGCTTCTTCACAGAAAGGGTTTAAAAACTCCTGCAAACACACATCAGTTTAACTCTGTAAGTTGAACGAATACATTGAAGGCCGTTTTGTTAGGTTGCTCTGTTTTGGGTTTAGAAGCAGATATTTCTCAATACAGGGTTTACTCCCATTCACTCGGGAATATCAAAACGCAGCACCAAGAAGAAACGCGCTTCTCACCCTCTGAATCTCAAGGCAGATTCAACTCCCATAGGTAAGCGAACACACAGCAGAACAGTCTGCAGGATACGTTCGGTTTGGGTTTTAAACGAGGATTTACATCTATTTCTGAAATTCTTGGATTTGGCTGAAAAAATGAGTTTTCTGATTCTTCACAGAAAAAGCTTACAAACTCCTGCAAACACACATCAGTTTAACTCTAAGTTGAACGCACACATTGAAGGCCGTTCTGTTAGGTCGCTTCGTTTTGGTTTTAGAAGCAGATATTTCTCAATACAGCGTTTACTCCCATTCACTGAGGATTATCAACAGGCAGCTCCTAGAAGAAACACGATTCTCACCCTCTGAATCTCAAGGCAGATTCAACTCCCGTAGGTAAGCGAACACACAGCAGAGCAGTCTGAAGGATACGTTCATTTTTAGTTTTAGACGGAGATTTACAGCTATTTCTGAAATGCTTGGATTTGGCTGGAATAATGCGTTTTCTGCTTCTTCACAGAAAGGGTTTACAAACTTTTGCAAACACACATCAGTTTAACTCTGTAAGTTGAACGCACACATTGAAGGCCGTTCTGTTAAGTTGCTCCGTTTCGGTTTTAGAAGCAGATATTTCTCAATACAGCGTTTACTCCCATTCACTAGGGAATATCAAAACGCAGCTCCTAGAAAAAACGCGCTTCTTACCCTCTGAATCTCAAGGCAGATTAAATTCCCGTAGGTAAGCGAACACACAGCGGAGATGTCTGAAGGATACGTTCGTTTTGAGTTTTAGACGGAGATTTACAGCTATTTCTGAAATGCTTGGATTTGGCTGGAAAAATGCGTTTTCTGCTTCTTCACAGAAAATGTTTACAAACTCCTGCAAACACACATCAATTTAACTCTATAAGTTGAACGCACACATTGAAGTCCGTTCTGTTAGGTTGCTTTGTTTTGGTTTTAGAAGCAGATATTTCTCAATACAGCCTTTACTCCCATTCACTCTGGAATATCAAAACGAAGCTCTTAGAAGAAACGCGCTTCTCACTCTCTGAAGCTCAAGGCAGATTCAACTCCCGTAGGTAAGCAAACACACAGCAGAACAGTCTGAAGGATAAGTTCGTTTTGAGTTTAAAACTGAGATTTACAGCTATTTCTGAAATGCTTGGATTTGGCTGTAAAAATGCGTTTTCTGCTTCTTCACAAAAAGGGTTCACAAACTCCTGCAAACACACATCAGTTTAACTCTGTAAGTTGAACGCACATTTTGAAGGCCGTTCTGTTAGGTTGCTCCGTTTTGGTTTTACAAGCAGATATTTCTCAATACAGCGTTTACTCCCACTCACGATGGAATATGAAAACGCAGCTCCTAGAAGAAACGTGCTTCTCACTATTTGAATCTCAATGCAGATTCAACTCCCATAGGTAAGCGAACACACAGCAGGGCAGTCAGAAGGATACGTTCGTTTTGAGATTTAGACGGTATTACATCTATTTCTGAAATGCTTGGATTTGGCTGGAAGAATGCGTTTTCTGCTTCTTCATAGAAAGGGTTTACAAACTCCTGCAAACACACATCAGTTTAACTCTGTCAGTTGAACGCACACATTTAAGGCCGTTCTGTTAGGTTCCTCCGTTTTTTGTTTTAGAAGCAGATATTTCTCAATAAAGCGTTTACTCCCATTCACTCTGGAATACCAAAACGCAGCTCCTAGAAGAAACGCACTTCTCACCCTTTGAATCTCAAGGCAGATTCAACTCCCATTTTTAACTGAACACACAGCAGAGCAGTCAGAAGGATAAGTTCGTTTTGAGTTTTAGACGGAGATTTACAGCTATTTCTGAAATGCTTGGGTTTGGCTGGAAAAATGCGTTTTCTGCTTCTTCACAGAAAGGGTTTACAAACTCCTGCAAACACACGTCAGTTTAACTCTGTAAGTTGAACGCACACTTTGAAGGCCGTTCTGTTAGGTTGCTTCGTTTTGGTTTTAGAAGCAGATATTTCTCAATAAAGCGTTTAATCCCATTCCCTCTGGAATATCAAAACGCAGCTCCTAGAAGAAACGCGCTTCTCACTGTCTGAATCTCAAGGCAGATTCAACTCCCGTAGGTAAGCGAACACACAGCAGAGCAGTCTGAAGGATACGTTCGTTTTGAGTTTTAGACGGAGATTTAAATCTATTTGTGAAATGCTTGGATTTTGCTGGAAAAATGCGTTTTCTGCTTCTTCACAGAAAGGGTTCACAAACTCCTGCAAACACACATCAGTTTAACTCTGTAAGTTGAACGCACACATTGAAGGCCGTTCTGTTAGGTTGCTCCGTTTTTGTTTTAGAAGCAGATATTTCTCAATACAGCGTTTACTCCCATTCACTCTGGAATATCAAAACGCAGCTCCTAGAAGAAACGCGCTTCTCACCCTCTGAATCTCAAGGCAGATTCAACTCCCGTAGGTAAGCGAACACACAGCAGAGCAGTCTGAAAAACTCGTTCGTTTCGAGTTTTAGACGCAGATTTACAGCTATTTCTGAAGTGCTTGCGTTTCCCTGGAAAAATGTGTTTTCTGCTGCGTCACATAAAGGGTTTAAAAACTCCTGCACACACACATCAGTTTACCTCTGTAAGTTGAACGCACAGATTGAAGGCCGTTCTGTTAGGTTGCTCCGTTTTGGTTTTAGAAGCAGATATTTCTCAATACAGCGTTTACTCCCATTCACTCTGGAATATCAAAACGCAGCTCCTAGAAGAAACGCGCTTCTTACTTTCTGAATCGCAAGGCAGATTCAACTCCCGTAGGTAAGCGAACACACAGCAGAGTAGTTTGAAGGATACGTTCGTTCTTAGTTTTAGACGGAGATTTACAGCTATTTCTGAAATGCTTGGATTTGGCTGGAAAAATGCGTTTTTTGCTTCTTCACAGAAAGGGTTTACAAACTCCTGCAAACACACATCAGTTTAACTCTGTAAGGTGAAAGCACACATTGAAGGCCGTTCTGTTAGGTTGCTCCGTTTTGGTTTTAGAAGCAGATATTTCTCAATACAGCGTTTACTCCCATTCACTCTGGAATATCAAAACGCAGCTTCTAGAAGAAACGCGCTTCTCACCCTCTGAATCTCAAGGCAGATTCAAATCCCGTAGGTAAGGGAACACACAGCAGAGCAGTCTGAAGGATATGTTCGTTTTGAGTTTTAGACGGAGATTTACAGCTATTTCTGAAATGCTTGGATTTGGCTGGAAAAATGCGTTTTCTGCTTATTGACAGAAAGGGTTTACAAACGCCTGCAAACACACAGCGGTTTAACTTTGTTAGTTGAATGCACACATTGAAGGCCGTTCTGTTAGGTTGCTCCGTTTTTGTTTTATAAGCAGATATTTCTCAATACAGCGTTTACTCCCATTCACTCTGGAATATCAAAACGCGGCTCCTAGAAGAAACACGCTTCTCACCCTCTGAATCTCAAGGCAGATTCAACTCCCGTAGGTAAGTGAACAAACAGCAGACCAGTCTGAAGGATACGTTCGTTTTGAGTTTTTGACGGAGATTTACAGCTATTTCTGAAATGCTGGATTTCGCTGGAAAAATGTGTTTTCTGCTTCCTCACAGAAAGGGTTTACAAACTCCTGCACACACACATCAGTTTAACTCTGTAGGTTGAACGCACAAATTAAAGGCCGTTCTGTTAGGTTGCTCCGTTTTGGTTTTAGAAGCAGATATTTCTCAATACAGCGTTTACTCCCATTCACTCTGGAATATCAAAACGCAGCTCCTAGAAGAAACGCGCTTCTCACTCTCTGAATCTCAAGGCAGATTCACCTCCCGAAGGTAAGCGCACACACGGTAGAACAGTGTGAAAGATACGTTCCTTTTGAGTTTTAGACGGAGATTTACAGCTATTTCTGAAATGCTTGGATTTGGCTGGAAAAATGCGTTTTCTACTTTTTCACAGAAAGGGTTTACACACTTCTGCAAACACATATCAGTTTAACTTTGTAAGTTGAACGCACACATTGAAGGCCATTCTGTTAGGTTACTCCGTTTTGGTTTTAGAAGCAGATATTACTCAAAAAAGTGTTTACTCCCATTGACTCTGGAATATCAAAACGCAGCTCCTAGAAGAAACGAGCGTCTCCCTCTCTGAATCTCAAGGCAGATTCAAATCCCTTAGGTAAGCGAACATACAGCAGAGCAGTCTGAAGGATACGTTCGTTTTGAGTTTTAGACGGAGATTTACAGCTATTTCTGATATGTTTGCATTTGGCTGGAAAAATGCGTTTTCTGCTTCTTCACAGATAGGGTTTACAAACTCCTGCAAACACACATCAGTTTATCTCTGTAAGTGGAACGCACACATTGAAGGTCGTTCTGTTAGGTTGCTCCGTTTTGGTTTTAGAAGCAGATATTTCTCCATACTGCGTTTACTCCCATTCACTCGGGAATATCAAAACGCAGCTCCTAGAAGAAATGCGCTTCTCAACCTCTGAATCTCAAGGCAGATTCAACTTCCGTAGGAAAGCGAACACACAGCACAGCAGTCTGTAGGATACGTTCGTTTTGAGTTTTAGACGAAGATTTGCAGCTAATCCTTAAATGTTTGGATTAGGCTGGAAAAATGCGTTTTCTGCTTCTTCACAAAAAGGGTTTACAAACGCCTGCAAACATACATCGGTTTAACTTTGTAAGTTGAATGCACACATTGAAGGCCGTTCTGTTAGGTTGCTCCGTTTTTGTTTTATAAGCAGATATTTCTCAATACAGCGTTTACTCCCATTCACTCTGGAATATCAAAACGCAGCTACTAGAAGAAACGCGCTTCTCAGCCAATGAATCTCAAGGCAGATTCAACTCCCATAGGTAAGTGAACACACAGCAGAGCAGTCTGAAGTATACGTTCGTTTTGAGTTTTAGACGGAGATTTACAGCTATTTCTGAAATGTTTGGATTTTGCTGGAAAAATGCGTTTTCTGCTTTTTCACGGAAAGGGTTTACAAACTCCTCCAAACACACATCAGTTTAACTCTGTAAGTTGAACGCACACATTGAAGGCCGTTCTGATAGGTTGATCCGTTTTGGTATTAGAAGCAGATATTTCTCAATACAGCTTTTACTCCCTATCACTCTGGAATATCAAAACGCAGCTCCTGGAAGAAACGCGCTTCTCACTGTCTGAAGCTCAAGGCAGATTCACCTCTCGTAGGTAAGCCAACACACAGCACAGCAGTTCTGAAGGATACGTTCGTTTTGAGTTTTAGACGGAGATTTACAGGTGTTTCTGGAATGCTTGGATTTGGCTGAAAAAAATGCGTTTTCTGCTTCTTCACAGAAAGGATTTAGAAACTCCTGCAAACACACATCGCAAGGCAGATTCAACTCCCGTAGGTAAGCGAACACACAGCAGAGCAGTCTGAAGGGTACGTTCGATTTGAGTTTTAGACGGATATTTACAGCTATTTCTGAAATGTTTAGATTTGGCTTGAAAAATGCGTTTTCTGCTTCTTCACAGAGATGGTTTACAAACTCCTGCAAAAACACATCAGTTTAACTTTGTACGTTGAACGTACACATTGAAAGCCGTTCTGTTATGTTGCTGTGTTTTGGTTTTAGAAGCAGATATTTCCCAATACAGCGTTTACTCCCATTCACTCTGGAATATCAAAACGCAGCTCCTAGAAGAAACGCGCTTCTCACTCTCTGAATCTCAAGGAAGATTCAACTTCCGTAGGTAAGCAAACACAGAGCAGAGCAGTCTGAAGGATAGGTTCGCTTTAAGTTTTAGACGGAGATTTACAGCTATTTCTGAAATCCTTGTATTTGGCTGGAATAATGCGTTTTCTGTTTCTTTACAGAATTGGTTTACAAACACCTGAAAACACACATCTCTTTATCTCTGTAAGTTGAACGCACACATTGAAGGCCGTTGTGTTAGGTAGCTCCGTTTTGGTTTTAGAAGCAGATATTTCTCAATACAGCGTTTATTCCCATTAATTCTGGAATATCAAAACTCAGCTCCTAGAAAAAACGCACTTCTCACTCTCTGAATATAAAGGCAGATTCAACTCCCGTAGGTAAGCGAACACACAGCAGAGCAGTCTGAAGGATACGTTCGTTTTGAGTTTTAGAAGTTCAATTGAGTTTTAAACGGAGATTTACAGCCATTTCTGAAATGCTTGTATTTGGCTGGAAAAATGCGTTTTCTGCTTCTTCACAGAAAAGGTTTACAAACTCCTGCAAACACCCATCAGTTTAACTCTGTTAGATGAACGCACACATTGAAGGCCGTTCTGTTAGGTTGCTCCGTTTTGTTTTTAGAAGCAGATATTTCTCAATACAGCGTTTACTCCCATTGACTCTGGAATATCTAAACGCAGCTTCTAGAGGAAACGCGCTTCTTACTCTCTGAATCTCAAGGCAGATTCAACTCCCGTAGGTAAGCGAACACACAGCAGAGCAGTCTGAAGGATACGTTCGTTTTGAGTTTTAGACGGAGATTTACAACTATTTCTGAAATGCTTGGATTTGGCTGGAAAAATGCGTTTTCTGCTTCTTCACAGAAAGGGTTTAAAAACTCCTAAAAACACACATCAGTTTAACTCTGTAAGTTGAACGCACACATTGAAGTTCGTTCTGTTAGGTTGCTCCGTTTTGGTTTTAGAAGCAGATATTTCTCAATACAGCGTTTACTCCCATTCACTCTGGAATATCAAGACGCAGCTCCTAGAAGAAACGCGCTTCTCATTCTCTGAATCTTACGGCAGATTCAACTCCCGTAGGTAAGCGAACACACAGCAGAGCAGTCTAAAGGATACGTTCGTTTTGAGTTTTAGACGGAAATTTAAAGCTATTTGTGAAATGCTTGGATTTGGCTGGAAAAATGCGTTTTCTGCTTCTTCACAGAAAGGGTTTACAAACTGCTGCGAACAAACATCAGTTTAGCTCTGTAAGTTGAACGCACACATTGAAGGCCGTTCTGTTAGGTCGCTCCGTTTTGGTTTTAGAAGCAGATATTTCTCAATACAGCGTTTACTCCCATTCACTCTGGAATATCAAAACGCAGGTCCTAGAAGAAACGCGCTTCTCACCCTCTGAATCTCAAGGCAGATTCAACTCCCGTAGGTAAGCGAACACACAGCAGAGCAGTCTAAATGATACGTTCGTTTTGAGTTTTAGACGGAGATTTAGAGCTATTTCTGAAATGCTTGGATTTGTCCGGAAAAATGCGTTGTCTCCTTATTCACAGAAAGGGTTTACAAACTCCTGCAAACACACATCACTTTAACTCTCTAAGTTGAACTCACACATTGAAGGCCGTTCGGTTAGGTCGCTCCGTTTTGGTTTTAGAAGCAGATATTTCTCAATACCGCCTTTACTCCCATTCACTCTGGAATATCAAAACACAGCTCCTAAAAGAAACGCGCTTCTCACTCTCTGAATCTCAAGGCAGATTCAACTCCCGTAGGTAAGTGAAGACACAGCAGAGCAGTCCGAAAGATACGTTCGTTTTGAGTTTTAGACTTAGATTTACAGCTATTTCTGAAATGCTTGGATTTGGCTGGAAAAATGCGTTTTCTGCATCTTCACAGAACGTGTTTACAAACTCCTGCAAACAAACGTCACTTTTCCTCTAAGTTGAACTAACACATTGAAGGCCGTTCTGTTAGGTTGCTCCGTTTTGGTTTTAGAAGCAGATATTTCTCAATACAGCGTTTACTCCCATTCACTCGGGAATATCAATACGCAGCTCTTAGAAGAAACCCGCTTCTCACTCTCTGAATCTCAATGCAGATTCAATTCCCGTAGGTAAGCCAACACACAGCAGAGCAGTCTGAAGGATATGTACGTTTTGAGTTTTAGACGGAGATATACAGCTATTTCTGAAATGTTTGGATTTGGCTGGAAAAATCCATTTTTCTGCTACTTCACCGAAAGGGTTTACAAACTCCTGCAAACACACATCAGTTTAACTCTGCAAGTTGAACGCACACAATGAAGGCCATTCTGCTAGGTTACTCAGTTTTGGTTTTAGAAGCAGATATTTCGCAATACAGCGTTTACTCCCATTCTCTCTGGATATCAAAACGCAGCTCTTAGAAGAAACGCGCTTCTCACCCTCTCTATCTAAGGCAGATTTAACACCGGTAGGTAAGCGAACACACAGCAGAGCAGTCTGAAGGGTACGTTCGTTTTGAGTTTAAACGGAGATTTACAGCTCTTTCTGTAATGCTTGAATTTCCCTGGGAAAATGCGTTTTCTGCTTCTTCACAGAAAGGATTTACAAACTCCTGCAAACACACATCAGTTTAACTCTGTAAGTTGAACGCACACATTGAAGGCCGTTCTGTTAGGTTGCTCCGTTTTGGTTTAGAAGCAGATATTACTCAATACAGCGTTTACTTCCATTCACTCTGGAATATCAAAACGCAGCTCCAAGAAGAAACGCGCTTCTCATTCCCTGAATCTCAAGGCAGATTCAACACCCATAGGTAAGCGAACACACAGCAGAGCAGTCTGAAGGAGCAGTTCGTTTTGAGTTTTACACGGACATTTACAGGTATTTCTGAAATGCTTGGATTTGGCTTGAAAAATGCGTTTTCTGCTTTTTCACAGAAAGGGTTTACAAACTCCTGCAAACACACATCAGTTTAACTCTGTAAGTTGAACGAACACATTGAAGGCCGTTCTGTTACGTTGCTCCGTTTTGGTTTCAAAAGCAGATATTTCTCAATACAGAGTTTACTCCCATTCACTCTGGAATATCAAAACGCAGCTCCTAGAAGAAACGCGCTTCTCGCGCTCTGAATCTCAAGGCAGATTCAACTCCTGTAGGTAAGTGAACACACAGCAGAGCAGTCTGAAGGATACGTTCGTTTTGAGTTTTAGACGGAGATTTACAGCTATTTCTGAAATGCTTGGATTTGGCTGGGAAAATGCGTTTTATGCTTCTTCACAGAAAGGGTTTACAAACTCCTGCAAACACACATCAGTTTAACTCTTTAAGTTGAACGCACATATTGAAGGCCGTTCTGTTAGGTTGCTCCGTTTTGGTTTTAGAAGCACATATTTCTCAATACAGGGTTTACTCACAATCACTCTGGAATATCAAAACGCAGCTCCTAGAAGAAACGCGTTTCTCACTCTCTGAATCTCAAGGAAGATTCAACTCCAGTAGGTAAGTGAACACACAGCAGAGCAGTCTGAAGGATACGTTCGTTTTGAGTTTTAGACGGAGATTTACAGCTATTTCTGAAATGGTTGGATTTCGCTGGAAAAATGCGTTTTCTACTTCTTCACAGAAAGGGTTTACAAACTCCTGCAAACACACATGAGTTTACCTCTGTAAGTTGAACGCACCCATTGAAGGCCGTTCTGTTAGGTTGCACCGTTTTGGTTTTAGAAGCAGATATTTCTCAATACAGTGTTTACTCCCATTCACTGTGGAATATAAAAACGCAGCTTGTAGAAGAAACGCGCTTCTTACCCTCTGAATCTCAAGGCAGATTCAACTCCCGTAGGTAAGCGAACACACAGCAGAGCAGTGTGAAGGATACGTTCGTTTTGAGTTCTAGACAGGGATTTACAGCTATTTCTGAAATTTTTGGATTTCGCTGGAAAAATGTGTTTTCTGCTTTGTCACAGAAAGGGTTTAAAACTCCTGAACACACACATCAGTTTAACTCTGTAAGTTGAACGCACACATTGAACGCCGTTCTGTTATGTTGCTCCGTTTTGGTTTTAGAAGCAGATATTTCTCAATACAGCGTTTACTCCTATTCACTCTGGAATATCAAAATGCAGCTCCTAAAAGAAACGCGCTTCCTACCTTCTGAATCTCAAGGCAGATTCAACTTTCGTAGGTAAGCGAACACACAGCAGAGCAGTCTGAAGGATACGTTCGTTTTTAGTTTTAGACTTAGATTTACAGCTATTTCTGAAATGCTTGGATTTGGCTGGAAAAATGCGTTTTCTGCTTATTCACAGAACGTGTTTACAAACTCCTGCAAACACACGTCTCTTTAACTCTCTAAGTTGAACTAACACATTGAAGGGCGTTCTGTTAGGTTGCTCCGTTTTGGTTTTAGAAGCAGATATTTCTCAATACACCGTTTACTCCTATTCACTTTGGAATATCAAAACGCAGCTCCTAGAAGAAACGTGCTTCTCCCCCTCTGAATCTCAAGGCAGATTCAACTCCAGTACGTAAGCGAACACACAGCAAATCAGTCTGATGGATAGGTTCGTTTGGAGTTTTAGAGGGAAATTTACAGCTATTTCTGAAATGCTTGGATTTGGCTGGAAAAATGCGTTTTCTGCTTATTCACAGAAAGGGTTTACAAACTCCTGCAAACACACATCAGTTTAACTCTGTAAGTTGAACACACACATTGAAGGCCGTTCTTTTAGGTTGCTCCGTTTTGGTTTTAGAAGCAGATATTTCTCAATACAGCCTTTACTCCCATTCACTCGGGAATATCAAAACCCAGCTTCTATAAGAATTGCGCTTCTCACCCTCTGAATCTCAAGGCAGATTCAACTCCCGTAGGTAAGCGAACACACAGCAGAGCAGTCTGATGGATACATTCGTTTTGAGTTTTATACGGAGATTTACAGCTACTTCAGAAATGCTTGGATTTGTCCAGAAAAATCCGTTTTCTGCTTCTTCACAAAAAGGGTTTACAAACTCCTGCAACCACACATCAGTTTAACTCTGTAAGGTGAACGCACACATTGAAGGCCGTTCTCTTAGGTTGCTCCGTTGTGGTGTTAGAAGCAGATATTTCTCAATACCCCGTTTAGTCCCATTCACTCGGGAATATCAAAACGCAGCTCCTAGAAGTAACGTGCTTCTCACCCTCTGAATCTCAACGCTGATTCAACTCCGTTAGGTAAGCGAACACACAGCAGAGCAGTCTGAACGATACGTTCTGTTTGATTTTTAACGGAGATTTACAGCTATTTCTGAAATGCTTGGATTTGGCTGGAAAAATTCCTTATCTGCTTCTTCAAAGAAAGGGTTTACAAACTCCTGCAAACTCACATCAGTTTAACTCTGTAAGTTGAACGCACACATTGAAGGCCGTTCTGTTAGGTTGCTCCGTTTTGGTTTTAGAAGCAGATATTTCTCTATAGAGCGTTTACTCCCATTCACTCGGGAATATCAAAACGCAGCTCCTGGAAGAAACCCGCTTCTCACCCTCTGAATCTAAAGGCAGATTCAACTCCCATCGGAAAGCGAACAGACAGCAGAGCAGTCTGAAGGATACTTTCGTTTTTAGTTTTAGACGGAGATTTACCGCTATTTCTGAAATGCTTGGATTTGGCTGGAAAAATGCGTTTTTTGCTTCTTCGTAGAAAGGGTTTACAACCTCCTGCAAACACACATCAGGTTAACTCTGTAAGTTGAACGAACACATTGAAGGCCGTTCTGTTAGGTTGCTCCCTTTTGGTTTTAGAAGCAAATATTTCTCAATACAGCGTTTACTCCCATTCACTCTGGAATATCAAAACGCAGCTGCTAGAAGTAACGCGCTACTCAAGGCTGATTGAACTCCCGTAGGTAAGCGAACACACAGCAGAGCAGTCTGAATGATACGTTCGTTTTGAGTTTTATACGGAGATTTACAACTATTTCTGAAATGCTTGGATTTGGCTGGAAAAATGCGTTTTCTGCTTCTTCACAGAAAGGGTTTACAAACTCCTGAAAACACACATCAGTTTAACTCTGTAAGTTGAACGCACACATTGCAGGCCGTTCTGATATGTTGCTCCGTTTTGGTTTTAGAAGTAGATATTCCTCAATACAGCCTTTACTCCCCTTCACTCTGGAATATCAAAACGCAGCTCCTAGAAGAAAAGCGCTTCTGACTCTCTGAATCTCAAGGCAGATTCAACTACCGTAGGTAAGCGAACACACAGCAAAGCAGTCTGAAGGATACGTTCGTTTTGAGTTTTAGACGGAGATTTAAAGCTATTTCTGAAATGCTTGGATTTCGCTGGAAAAATGCGTTTTCTGCTTCTTCACAGAAAGGGTTTACAAACTCCTGCAAACACACATCAGTTTAACTCTGGAAGTTGAACACACACATTGAAGGCCGTTCTGTTAGGTTGCTCCGTTTTGGTTTTAGAAGCAGATATTTCTCAATAGAGCGTTTATTCCCTTTCACTCGGAAATATCAAAAGGCATCTCCTAGAAGAAACCCGCTTCTTACCCTCTTAATCTCACCGCAGATTCAACTCCCGTACGGAAGCGAACACACAGCAGAGCAGTCTGAATAATACGTTCGTTTTGAGTTTTAGACGGAGATTTACAGCTATTTCTGAAATGCTTGGATTTGGCTGGAAAATGGCGTTTTCTGCTTCTTCACAGAAAGGGTTTACAAACTCCTGCAAACACACATCAGTTTAACTCTGTAAGTTGAACGCACACATTGAAGGCCGTTCTGTTAGGTTGCTCCGTTTTGGTTTTAGAAGCAGATATTTCTCAATAGAGTGTTTACTCCCATTCACTCGGGAATATCAAAACGCAGCTCCTGGAAGAAACCCGCTTCTCACCCTCTGAATCTCAAGGCAGATTCAACTCCCATCGGAAAGCGAACAGACAGCAGAGCAGTCTGAAGGATACGTTCGTTTTGAGTTTTAGACGGAGATTTACAGCTATTTCTGAAATGCTAGGATTTGGCTGGAAAAATGTGTTTTTTGCTTCTTCACAGAAAGGGTTTACAAACTCCTGCAAACACACGTCAGTTTAACTCTGAATGGTGAACGCACACATTGAAAGCCGTTCTGATAGGTTGCTCCGTTTTGGTTTTAGAAGCAGATATTTCTCAATACAGGGTTTACTCCCATTCACTCTGGAATATCAAAACGCAGCTCCTAGAAGAAAAGCGCTTCTCTGTGAATCTCAAGGCACATTCAACTCCCGTAGGTAAGCGAACACACAGCAGAGCAGTCTGAAACATACGTTCGTTTTGAGTTTTAGACGGAGATTACAGCTATTTCTGAAATGCTTGGATTTGTCTGGAAAAATGCGTTTTCTGCGTCTTCAGAGAAAGAGTTTACAAACTACTGCACACACACATCAGTTTAACTCTGTAAGTTGATCACACACATTGAAGGCCGTTCTGTTAGGTTGCTCCATTTTGCTTTTAGAATCAGATATTTCTCAATACAGTGTTTACTTCCATTCACTCGAGAATATCAAAACGCAGCTCCTAGAAGCAACGCGCTTCTCACCCTCTGAATCTCAAGGGAGATTCAACTCCCGTAGGTAAGTGAACACACAGCAGAGCAGTCTGAAGGATACATTCGTTCTGAGATTTAGACGGAGATTTACAGCTATTTCTGAAATGCTTAAATTTGGCTGGAAAAATGCGTTTTCTGCTTCTTCACAGAAAGGGTTTACAAATTCCTGCAAACACACATCAGTTTATCTCTGTAAGTTGAACGCACACGTTGAAGGCCGTTATGGTAGGTTGCTCCGTTTTGGTTTTAGAAGCAGATATTTCTCAATACAGCGTTTACTCCCATTCACTAGGGAATATCAAAACGCAGCTCCTAGAAGAAACGCGCTTCTCACCCTCTGAATCTCAAGGCAGATTCAACTCCCATAGGTAAGCCAGCACAGCAGAGCAGTCTGAAGGATAAGTTCGTTTTGAGTTTTAAACGGAGATTTACAGCTGTTTCAGGAATGCTTGTATTTGGCTGGAAGAATGCGTTTTCTGTTTCTTCACAGAAAGGGTTTACAATCTCCTGCAAACACACATCAGTTTAACTCTAATTGAACGCACACATTGAAGGCCGTTCTGTTAGGTTGCTCCGTTTTGGTTTTAGAAGCAGATATTTCTCAATACAGCGTTTATTCCCTTTCACTCGGAAATATCAAAAGGCAGCTCCTAGAAGAAACCCGCTTCTCACCCTCTGAATCTCAAGGCAAATTCAACTCCCGTACGGAACCGAACACACAGCAGAGCAGTCTGAAGGATACGTTCGTTTTGAGTTTTAGACGGAGATTTAAATCTATTTCTGAAATGCATGGATTTCGCTGGAAAAATGTGTTTTCTGCTTGGTCACAGAAAGGGTTTACAAACTCCTGCAAACACACATCACTTTAACTCTCTAAGTTGAACGAACACTTCGAAGGACGTTCTGTTAGGTTGCTCCGTTTTGGTTTTAGAAGCAGATATTTCTCAATACAGCGTTTACTCACATTCACTCGGGAATATCAAAACGCAGCTCTTAGAAGAAACGGGCTTCTCACCCTTTGAATCTCAAGGCAGATTCAACTCCCGTAGGTAAGTGAACACACAGCAGAGCAGTCTGAAGGATACATTCGTTCTGAGATTTAGACGGAGATTTAGAGTTATTTGTGAAATGCTTGGATTTGTCTGGAAAAATGCGTTTTCTGCTTCTTCACAGAAAGGGATTACAAACTCCCGCAAACACAAATCAGTTTAACTCTGTAAGTTGAACGCACACATTGACGGCCGTTCTGTTAGGTTGCTCCGTTTTGGTTTTAGAAGCAGATTTTTCTCAATACAGCGTTTACTCCCATTTACTCGGTAATATCCAAACGCAGCTCCTAGAAGAAACGCGCTTCTCACCCTCTGAATCTCAAGGCAGATTCAACTTTTCTAGGTAAGCGAACACAGAGCAGAGCAGTCTGAAATATACGTTCGTTTTGAGTTTTAGACGGAGATTTACAGCTATTTCTGAAATGCTTGGATTTGGCTGGAAAAATGCGTTTTCTGCTTCTTCACAGAAAGGGTTTAAAAACTCCTGCAAACACACATCAGTTTAACTCTGTAAGTTAAACGCACACATTGAAGGCCGTTCTGTCAGGTTGCTCCGTTTTGGTTTTAGAAGCAGATATTTCTCAATACAGCGATTACTCCCATTTACTCGGGAATATCAAAACGCAGCTCCTAGAAGAAACGCGCTTCTCACCCTCTGAATCTCAAAACAGATTCAATTCCCGTAGGTAAGCGAACACACAGCAGAGCAGTCTGAAGGATACGTTCGTTTTGAGTTTTAGACGGAGATTTACAGCTATTTCTGAAATGTTTGGATTTTGCTGGAAAAATGCGTTTTCTGCTTTTTCGCATTAAGGGTTTACAAACTCCTCCAAACACACATCAGTTTAACTCTGTAAGTTGAACGCACAAATTGAAGGCCGTCCTGTTAGGTTGCTCCGTTTTGGTTTTAGAAGCAGATATTTCTCAATACAGCGTTTACTCCCATTCACTCTAAAATATCAAAACGCAGATCCTAGAAGAAACGCGCTTCTCACTCTCTGAATCACAGGGCAGATTCAACTCCCTTAGGTAAGGGAACACACACCAGAGCAGTCTGAAGGATACGTTCGTTTTGAGTTTTAGACAGAGATTTAAAGCGATTTCTGAAATGCTCGGATTTGGCTGGAAATATGCGTTTACTGCTTCTTCAAAGAAAGGGTTTACAAACTCCGGCAAACACACATGAGTTTAACTCTGTAAGTTGAACGCACACATTGAAGGCCGTTCTGTTAGGTTGCTCCGTTTTGGTTTTAGAAGCAGATATTTCTCAATACAGAGTTTACTCCCATTCACTCGGGAATATCAAAGCGCAGCTCCTAGAAGAAATGCGCTTCTCACCCTCTGAATCTCAAAACAGATTCAATTCCCATAGGTAAGCGAACACACAGCAGAGCAGTCTGAAGTATACGTTCGTTTTGAGTTTTAGACGGAGATTTACAGCTATTTCTGAAATGTTTGGATTTTGCTGGAAATATGTGTTTTCTGCTTCTTCGCAGAAAGCGTTTACAAACTCCTGCAAACACACATCAGTTTAACTCTGTAAGTTGAACGCACACATTGAAGGCCGTTCCCTTAGGTTGCTCCGTTTTCGTTTTAGAAGCAGATATTTCTCAATACAGCTTTTACTCCCATTCACTCTGGAATATCAAAACGCAGCTCTTAGAATAAACGCGCTACTCACCCTCTGAATCTCAAGGCAGATTCAACTCTCGTAGGTAAGCGAACATACAGCAGAACAGTCTGATGGATACGTTCGTTTTGAGTTTTAGACGGAGATTTACAGCTATTTCTGAAATGCTTGGATTTGGTTGGAAAAATGCGTTTTCTCCTTCTTCACAGAAAGGGTTTACAAACTCCTGCAAACACACATCAGTTTAACTCTGTAAGTTGAACGCACACATTGAAGGCCGTCCTGTTAGGTTGCTCCGTTTTGGTTTTAGAATCAGATATTTCTCAATAAAGAGTTTACTTCCATTCACTCTAAAATATCAAAACGCAGCTCCAAGAAGAAACGGGCTTCTCACTCTCTGAATCTCAAGGCAGATTCAACTCCCGTAGGTAAGCCAACACACAGTAGAGCAGTCTGAAGGATACGTTCGTCTTGAGTTTAGATGGAGATTTACAGCTATTTCTGAAATGCTTGGATTTGGCTGGAAAAATGAGTTTTCTGCTTCATCACAGAAAGGGTTTACAAACTCCTGCACACACACATCAGTTTAACTTTGTAAGTTGAACGCACACATTGAAGGCCGTTCTGTTAGGTTGCTCCGTTTTGGTTTTTGAAGCAGATATTTCTCAATACAGCGTTTACTCCCATTCACTCTGGAATATCAAAACGCAGTTCTTAGAAGAAACGCGCTTCTCACTCTCTGAATCTCAAGGCAGATTCACCTTCCGTAGTTAATCAAACACACAGCATAGCAGTTCTGAAGGATACGTTCGTTTTGAGTTTTAGACGGAGATTTACAGCTATTTCTGAAATGCTTGGATTTGGTAGGAAAAACGCGTTTTCTGCTTCATCACAGAAAGGGTTTACAAACTCCTGCAAACACACATCAGTTTACCTCTGTAAGTTGAACTAACACATTGAAGGCCGTTCTGTTAGGTTGCTCCGTTTTGGTTTTAGAAGCAGATATTTCTCAATACAGCGTTCACTCCCATGCACTCGGAAATATCTAAACGCAGCTTCTAGAAGAAAGGCGCTTCTCACCCTCCTAATCTCAAGGGAGATTCAACTCCCGTAGGTAAGCGAACACACAGCAGAGCAGTCTGAAGGATACGTTCGTTTTGAGGTTTAGACGGAGATTTACAGCTATTTCTGAAATGATTGGACTTGGCTAGAAAAATGCGTTTTCTGCTTCTTCACAGAATGGGTTTACAAACTCCTGCTAACACACGTCAGTTTAACTCTGTAAGTTGAACGCACGCATTGAAGGCCGTTCTGTTAGGTTGCTCCGTTTTGGTTTCAGAAGCAGATATCTCTCAATACAGCGTTTATTCAAATTCACTCTGTAATATCAAAATTCAGCTCCTAGAAGAAACTCGCTTCTCACCCTCTGAATCTCAAGGCAGATTCAAGTTTCGTAGGTAAGCGAACAGACAGCAGAGCAATCTGAAGGATACGTTCGTTTTGAATTTTAGACGGAGATTTAAAGCAATTTCTGAAATGCTTGGATTTGGCTTGAAAAATGCCTTTACTGCTTCTTCAAAGAAAGGGTTTACAAACTCCGGCAAACACACATGAGTTTAACTCTGTAAGTTGAACGCACACATTGAAGGCCGTTCTGTTAGGTTGCTCTGTTTTGGTTTTAGAAGCAGATATTTCTCAATAAAGCGTTTACTCCCATTCACTCTGGAATATCAAAACGCAGCTCCTAGAAGAAACGCGCTTCTCACCCTCTGAATCTCAAGGAAGGTTCAACTTTCGTAGGTAAGTGAACACACAGCAGAACAGTCTGAAGGACACGTTCGTTTTGAATTTGAGACGGAGATTTACAGCTATTTCTGAAATGCTTGGATTTGGCTGGAAAAATGTGTTTACTGTTTCTTCACAGACAGGGTTTACAAACTCCTGCAAACACACATCAGTTTAACTCTGTAAGTTGAACGCACACATTGAAGGCCGTTCTGATCGGTTGCTCCGTTTTGGTTATAGAAGCAGATATTTCTCAATAAAGCGTTTACACCCATTCACGCTGGAATATCAAAACGCAGCTCCTAGAAGAAACCCGCTTCGCACTCTCTGAATCTCAATGCAGATTCAACTCCAGTAGGTAAGCCAACACACAGCAGAGCAGTCTGAAGGATACGGTCGTTTTGAGTTTAAGACGGAGATTTACAGCTATTTCTGAAATGCTTGGATTTGGCTGGAAAAATGCCTTTTTCGGCTTCTTCACAGAAAGGGTTTACAAATTTCTGCAAACACACATCAGTTTAACTCTGTAAATTGAACGCACACATTGAAGGCCGTTCTTTTAGGTTGCTCCATTTTGGTTTTAGAAGCAGATATTTCTCAATACAGCCTTTACTCACATTTACTCTGGAATATCAAAACGCAGCTTCTAGAAGAAACGCGCTTCTCACTCTCTGAATCTCAAGGCAGATTCAACTCCCATAGGTAAGCCAACACACAGCAGAGCAGTCTGAAGGATACGTTCGTTTTGAGTTTTAGACGGAGATTTACAGCTATTTCTGAAATGTTTAGATTTGGCTGGAAAAATGCGTTTTCTGCTTCTTCACAGAGAGGGTTTACAAACTCCTGCAAAAACACATCAGTTTATCTCTGTAAGTTGAACGCACACATTGAAGGACGTTCTGTTAGGTTTTTTCGTTTTGGTTATAGAAGCAGATATTTCTCAATACAGCATTTAGTCCCATTCACTCTGGAATATCAAAACGCAGCTCCTAGAAGAAACACGCTTCTCACCCTCTGAATCTTAAGGCAGATTCAACTCCCGTAGGTAAGCCAATACACAGCAGAGCATTCTGAAAGATACGTTCGATTTGAGTTTTAGACGGAGAGGTACATCTATTTCTGAAATGCTTGGATTTCGCTGGAAAAATGCGTTTTCTGCTTCTTCACAGAAAGGGTTTACAAACTCCTGCAAACACACATCAGTTTACATCTGTTAGTTGAACGCACACATTGAAGGCCGTTCTGTTAGGTTGCTCCGTTTTTGTTTTAGAAGCAGATATTTCTCAATACAGCGTTTACTCCCATTCACTCTGGAATATCAAAACGCAGCTCCTAGAAGAAACGCGCTTCTCACCCTCTGAATCTCAAGGCAGATTCAACTCCCGTAGGTAAGCGAACACACAGCAGAGCAGTCTGAAAAACTCGTTCGTTTCGAGTTCTAGACGGAGATTTACAGCTATTTCTGAAGTGCTTGCGTTTCCCTGGAAAAATGTGTTTTCTGCTGCGTCACATAAAGGGTTTAAAAACTCCTGCACACACACATCAGTTTACCTCTGTAAGTTGAACGCACACATTGAAGGCCGTTCTGTTAGGTTGCTCCGTTTTGGTTTTAGAAGCAGATATTTCTCAATACAGCGTTTACTCCCATTCACTCTGGAATATCAAAACGCAGCTCCTAGAAGAAACGCGCTTCTTACTTTCTGAATCGCAAGGCAGATTCAACTCCCGTAGGTAAGCGAACACACAGCAGAGTAGTTTGAAGGATACGTTCGTTTTTAGTTTTAGACGGAGATTTACAGCTATTTCTGAAATGCTTGGATTTGGCTGGAAAAATGCGTTTTTTGCTTCTTCACAGAAAGGGTTTACAAACTCCTGCAAACACACATCAGTTTAACTCTGTAAGGTGAAAGCACACATTGAAGGCCGTTCTGTTAGGTTGCTCCGTTTTGGTTTTAGAAGCAGATATTTCTCAATACAGCGTTTACTCCCATTCACTCTGGAATATCAAAACGCAGCTCCTAGAAGAAACGCGCTTCTCACTCCCTGAATCTCAAGGCAGATTCACCTCCCGAAGGTAAGCGCACACACGGTAGAACAGCGTGAAAGATACGTTCCTTTTGAGTTTTAGACGGAGATTTACAGCTATTTCTGAAATGCTTGGATTTGGCTGAAAAAATGCGTTTTCTACTTTTTCACAGAAAGGGTTTACAAACTCCTGCAAACACATATCAGTTTAACTTTGTAAGTTGAACGCACACATTGAAGGCCATTCTGTTAGGTTACTCCGTTTTGGTTTTAGAAGCAGATATTGCTCAAAAAAGTGTTTACTCCCATTGACTCTGGAATATCAAAACGCAGCTCCTAGAAGAAACGAGCGTCTCCCTCTCTGAATCTCAAGGCAGATTCAAATCCCTTAGGTAAGCGAACATACAGCAGAGCAGTCTGAAGGATACGTTCGTTTTGAGTTTTAGACGGAGATTTACAGCTATTTCTGATATGTTTGCATTTGGCTGGAAAAATGCGTTTTCTGCTTCTTCACAGATAGGGTTTACAAACTCCTGCAAACACACATCAGTTTAACTCTAAGTTGAACGCACACATTGAAGGCCGTTCTGTTAAGTCGCTCCGTTTTGGTTTTAGAAGCAGATATTTCTCAATACAGCGTTTACTCCCATTCACTCGGGAATATCAAAACGCAGCTCCTAGAAGAACCGCGCTTCTCACCCTCTGAATCTCAATGCAGATTCAACTCCCATAGGTGAGCGAACACACAGCAGAGCAGTCTGAAGTATACGTTCGTTTTGAGTTTTAGACGGAGATTTACAGATATTTCTGAAATGCTTAGATTTGGCTGGAAAAATGCGTTTTCTGCTTCTTCACAGAAAGGGTTTACAAACTCCTGCAAACACACATCAGTTTAACTCTGTAAGTTGAACGCACACATTGAAGGGCGTTCTGTTAGGTTGCTCCGTTTTGGTTTTAGAAGCAGATATTTCTCAATACAGCGTTTGCTCCCATTCACTCTGGAATATCAAAACGCAGCTCCTAGAAGAAATGCGCTTCTCACCCTCTGAATCTCAAGCCAGATTCAACTCCCATAGGTAAGCGAACACAGAGCAGAGCAGTCTGAAGGATACTTTGGTTTTGAGTTTTAGACGGAGATTTACAGCTATTTCTGAAATGCTTGGATTTGGCTGGAAAAATGAGTTTTCTGCTTCTGCACAGAAAGGGTTTGCAAACTCCTGCAAACACACATCAGTTTAACTCTGTAGGTTTAACGCACACATTGAAGGCCGTTCTGGTAGGTTGCTCCGTTTTAGTTTTAGAAGCAGATATTTCTCAATAAAGCGTTTACTCACATTCCCTCGGGATTATCAAAACCCAGCTCCTAGAAGAAACGCGCTTCTCACTCTCTGAATCTCAAGGCAGATTCAACTCCCATAGGTAAGCGAACACACAGCAGAGCAGTATGAAGGATACGTTCATTTTTAGTTTTAGACGGAGATTTACAGCTATTTCTGAAATGCCTGAATTTGGCTGGAAAAGTGCGTTTTCTGCTTCTTCACAGAAAGGGTTTACAAACTCCTGCAAACACACATCAGTTTATCTCTGTAAGTTGAACGAACACATTTAAGGCCGTTATGTTAGGTTGCTCCGTTTTGGTTTTAGAAGCAGATATTTCTCAATACACCGTTTACTCCCATTCACTCGGGAATATCAAAACGCAGCTCCTAGAAGAAACGCGCTTCTCACTCTCTGAATCTCAAGACAGATTCAACTCCCGTAGGTCAGCGAACACACAGCAGAGCAGTCTGAAGGATACGTTCGTTTTGAGTTTTAAACGGAGATTTACAGCTATTTCTGAAATGCTTGGATTTGGGGTGAAAAATGCGTTTTCCGCTTCCTCACAGAAAAAGCTTACAAACTCCTGCAAACACACATCAGTTTAACTCTGTAAGGTGAACGCACACATTGAAGGCCGTTCTGTTAGGTCGATCCGTTTTGGTTTTAGAAGCAGATATTTCTCAATACAGCGTTTACTCCCATTCACTCGGGAATATCAAAACGCAGCTCCTAGAAGAACCGCGCTTCTCACCCTTTGAATCTCAATGCAGATTCAACTCCCGTACGGAAGCGAACACAGAGCAGAGCAGTCTGAAGGATACGTTCGTTTTGAGTTTTAGACGGAGATTTACTGCTATTTCTGAAATGCTTGGATTTGGCTGGAAAAATGCGTTTTCTGCTTCTTCACAGAAAGGGTTTACAAACTCCTGCAAATACACATCAGTTTAACTCTGTAAGTTGAACGAACACATTTAAGGTGGTTCTGTTAGGTTGCTCCGTTTTGGTTTCAGAAGCAGATATTTCTTAATACAGCGTTTGCTCCCATTCACTCTGGAATATCAAAACGCAGCTCCTAGAAGAAATGCGCTTCTCACCCTCTGAATCTCAAGCCAGATTCAACTCCCGTAGGTAAGCGAACACACAGCAGAGCAGTCTGAAGGATACGTTCGTTTTGAGTTTTAAACGGAGATTTACAGCTATTTCTGAAATGCTTAGATTTGGGGTGAAAAATGCGTTTTCTGCTTCTTCACAGAAAAAGCTTACAAACTCCTGCAAACACACATCAGTTTAACTCTGTAAGTTGAACGCACACATTGAAGGCCGTTCTGTTAGGTCGCTACGTTTTGGTTTTAGAAGCAGATATTTCTCAATACAGCGTTTACTCCCATTCACTCGGGAATATCAAAACGCAGCTCCTAGAAGAACCGCGCTTCTCACCCTCTGAATCTCAATGCAGATTTAACTCCCATAGGTAAGCGAACACACAGCAGAGCAGTCTGAAGGATACGTTCGTTTTGAGTTTTAAACGGAGATTTACAGCTATTTCTGAAATGCTTGGATTTGGGGTGAAAAATGCGTTTTCTGCTTCTTCACAGAAAAAGCTTACAAACTCCTGCAAACACACATCAGTTTAACTCTGTAAGTTGAACGCACACATTGAAGGCCGTTCTGTTAGGTCGCTCCGTTTTGGTTTTAGAAGCAGATATTTCTCAATACAGCGTTTACTCCCATTCACTCGGGAATATCAAAACGCAGCTCCTAGAAGAAACGCGCTTCTCACTCTCTGAATCTCAATGCAGATTCAACTCCCGTAGGTAAGCGAACACACAGCAGAGCAGTCTGAAGGATAAGTTCGTTTTGAGTTTTAAACGGAGATTTACAGCTATTTCTGAAATGCTTGGATTTGGGGTGAAAAATGCGTTTTCTGCTTGTTCACAGAAAAAACTTACAAACTCCTGCAAACACACATCAGTTTAACTCTGTAAGTGTAACGCACACATTGAAGGCCGTTCTGTTAGGTCGCTCCGTTTTGGTTTTAGAAGCAGATATTTCTCAATACAGCGTTTACTCCCATTCACTCGACAATATCAAAACGCAGCTCCTAGAAGAACCGCGCTTCTCACCCTCTGAATCTCAATGCAGATTCAACTCCCGTAGGTAAGCGAACACACAGCAGAGCAGTCTGAAGGATACGTTCGTTTTGGGTTTTAGACGGAGATTTACATCTATTTCTGAAATGCTTGGATTTGGCTGGAAATATGCGTTTTCTGATTCTACACAGAAAGGGTTTACAAACTCCTGCAAACACACATCAGTTTATCCCTGTAAGTGGAACGCATACATTGAAGGCCGTTCTGGTAGGTTGCTCCGTTTTGGTTTCAGAAGCAGATATTTATCAATACAGCGTTTACTCCCATTCACTCTGGAATATCAAAACGCAGCTCCTAGAAAAAACGCGGTTCTCACCCTCTGAATCTCATGGCAGATTGAACTCCCGTAGGTAAGCGAACACACAGCAGAGCAGTCTGAAGGATACGTTCGTTTTGAGTTTTAGACGGAGATATACAGCTATTTCTGAAATGCTTGGATTTGGCTGGAAAAATGGGTTTTCTGCTTCTTCACAGAAAGGGTTTACAAACTCCTGCAAACACACATCAGTTTACCTCTGTAAGTTGAACGCACACATTGAAGGCCGTTCTGTTACGTCGCTCTGTTTTCGTTTTAGAAGCAGATAATTCTCAATAAAGGGTTTACTCACATTCACTCGGGATTACCAAACGCAGCTCATAGAAGAAACGCGCTTCTCATGCTCTGAATCTCAAGGCAGATTCAACTCCCGTAGGTAAACGAACACACAGCAGAACAGTCTGAAGGATACGTTCATTTTTAGTTTTAGACGGAGATTTACAGCTATTTCTTAAATGCTTGGATTTGGCTGGAAAAATCTGTTTTCTGATTCTTCACAGAAAGGGTTTACAAACTCCTGCAAACACACATCAGTTTAACTCTGTCAGTTGAACGCACACATTGAAATCCGTTCTCTTAGGTTGCTCCGTTTTGGTTTTAGAAGCAGATATTTCTCAATACAGCCTTTACTCCCATTCACTCTGGAATATCAAAACGCAGCTCCTGGAAGAAACGCGCTTCTCACCCTCTGAATCTCAAGGCAGATTCAACTCCCGTAGGTAAGCGAACACACAACAGAGCAGTCTGAATGATAAGTTCGTTTTGACTTTTTAACGGAGATTTACTGCTATTTCTGAAATGCTTGGATTTGGCTGGAAGAATGCGTTTTCTGCTTCTTCATAGAAAGGGTTTACAAACTCCTGCAAACACACATCAGTTTAACTCTGTCAGTTGAACGCACACATTTAAGGCCGTTCTGTTAGGTTCCTCCGTTTTTGTTTTAGAAGCAGATATTTCTCAATAAAGCGTTTACTCCCATTCACTCTGGAATACCAAAACGCAGCTCCTAGAAGAAACGCACTTCTCACCCTTTGAATCTCAAGGCAGATTCAACTCCCATTTTTAACTGAACACACAGCAGAGCAGTCAGAAGGATAAGTTCGTTTTGAGTTTTAGACGGAGATTTACAGCTATTTCTGAAATGCTTGGATTTGGCTGGAAAAATGCGTTTTCTGCTTCTTCACAGAAAGGGTTTACAAACTCCTGCAAACACACGTCAGTTTAACTCTGTAAGTTTAACGCACACTTTGAAGGCCGTTCTGTCAGGTTGCTTCGTTTTGGTTTTAGAAGCAGATATTTCTCAATAAAGCGTTTAATCCCATTCCCTCTGGAATATCAAAACGCAGCTCCTAGAAGAAACGCGCTTCTCACTGTCTGAATCTCAAGGCAGATTCAACTCCCGTAGGTAAGCGAACACACAGCAGAGCAGTCTGAAGGATACGTTCGTTTTGAGTTTTAGACGGAGATTTAAATCTATTTGTGAAATGCTTGGATTTTGCTGGAAAAATGCGTTTTCTGCTTCTTCACAGAAAGGGTTCACAAAGTCCTGCAAACACACATCAGTTTAACTCTGTAAGTTGAACGCACACATTGAAGGCCGTTCTATTAGGTTCGTCCGTTTTGGTTTTAGAAGCAGATATTTCTCAATAAACCGTTTACTCCCATTCACTCTGGAATATCAAAACGCAGCTCCTAGAAGAAACGCGCTTCTCACCCTCTGAATCTCAAGGAAGGTTCAACTTTCGTAGGTAAGTGAACACACAGCAGAACAGTCTGAAGGACACGTTCGTTTTGAATTTGAGACGGAGATTTACAGCTATTTCTGAAATGCTTGGATTTGGCTGGAAAAATGTGTTTACTGTTTCTTCACAGACAGGGTTTACAAACTCCTGCAAACACACGTCAGTTTAACTCTGAATGGTGAACGCACACATTGAAAGCCGTTCTGATAGGTTGCTCCGTTTTGGTTTTAGAAGCAGATATTTCTCAATACAGGGTTTACTCCCATTCACTCTGGAATATCAAAACGCAGCTCCTAGAAGAAAAGCGCTTCTCACTCTGTGAATCTCAAGGCACATTCAACTCCCGTAGGTAAGCGAACACACAGCAGAGCAGTCTGAAACATACGTTCGTTTTGAGTTTTAGACGGAGATTACAGCTATTTCTGAAATGCTTGGATTTGTCTGGAAAAATGCGTTTTCTGCGTCTTCAGAGAAAGAGTTTACAAACTACTGCACACACACATCAGTTTAACTCTGTAAGTTGATCACACACATTGAAGGCCGTTCTGTTAGGTTGCTCCATTTTGCTTTTAGAATCAGATATTTCTCAATACAGTGTTTACTCCCATTCACTCGAGAATATCAAAACGCAGCTCCTAGAAGCAACGCGCTTCTCACCCTCTGAATCTCAAGGGAGATTCAACTTTCGTAGGTAAGCGAACACATAGCAGAGCAGTCTGAAGGATACGTGCTTTTGGAGTTTAAACGGAGATTTACAGCTATTTCTGAAATGCTTAAATTTGGCTGGAAAAATGCGTTTTCTGCTTCTTCACAGAAAGGGTTTACAAATTCCTGCAAACACACATCAGTTTATCTCTGTAAGTTGAACGCACACGTTGAAGGCCGTTATGGTAGGTTGCTCCGTTTTGGTTTTAGAAGCAGATATTTCTCAATACAGCGTTTACTCCCATTCACTAGGGAATATCAAAACGCAGCTCCTAGAAGAAACGCGCTTCTCACCCTCTGAATCTCAAGGCAGATTCAACTCCCATAGGTAAGCCAGCACAGCAGAGCAGTCTGAAGGATAAGTTCGTTTTGAGTTTTAAACGGAGATTTACAGCTGTTTCAGGAATGCTTGTATTTGGCTGGAAGAATGCGTTTTCTGTTTCTTCACAGAAAGGGTTTACAATCTCCTGCAAACACACATCAGTTTAACTCTAATTGAACGCACACATTGAAGGCCGTTCTGTTAGGTTGCTCCGTTTTGGTTTTAGAAGCAGATATTTCTCAATACAGCGTTTATTCCCTTTCACTCGGAAATATCAAAAGGCAGCTCCTAGAAGAAACCCGCTTCTCACCCTCTGAATCTCAAGGCAAATTCAACTCCCGTACGGAACCGAACACACAGCAGAGCAGTCTGAAGGATACGTTCGTTTTGAGTTTTAGACGGAGATTTAAATCTATTTCTGAAATGCATGGATTTCGCTGGAAAAATGTGTTTTCTGCTTGGTCACAGAAAGGGTTTACAAACTCCTGCAAACACACATCACTTTAACTCTCTAAGTTGAACGAACACTTCGAAGGACGTTCTGTTAGGTTGCTCCGTTTTGGTTTTAGAAGCAGATATTTCTCAATACAGCGTTTACTCACATTCACTCGGGAATATCAAAACGCAGCTCTTAGAAGAAACGGGCTTCTCACCCTTTGAATCTCAAGGCAGATTCAACTCCCGTAGGTAAGTGAACACACAGCAGAGCAGTCTGAAGGATACATTCGTTCTGAGATTTAGACGGAGATTTAGAGTTATTTGTGAAATGCTTGGATTTGTCTGGAAAAATGCGTTTTCTGCTTCTTCACAGAAAGGGATTACAAACTCCCGCAAACACAAATCAGTTTAACTCTGTAAGTTGAACGCACACATTGACGGCCGTTCTGTTAGGTTGCTCCGTTTTGGTTTTAGAAGCAGATTTTTCTCAATACAGCGTTTACTCCCATTTACTCGGTAATATCCAAACGCAGCTCCTAGAAGAAACGCGCTTCTCACCCTCTGAATCTCAAGGCAGATTCAACTTTTCTAGGTAAGCGAACACAGAGCAGAGCAGTCTGAAATATACGTTCGTTTTGAGTTTTAGACGGAGATTTACAGCTATTTCTGAAATGCTTGGATTTGGCTGGAAAAATGCGTTTTCTGCTTCTTCACAGAAAGGGTTTAAAAACTCCTGCAAACACACATCAGTTTAACTCTGTAAGTTAAACGCACACATTGAAGGCCGTTCTGTCAGGTTGCTCCGTTTTGGTTTTAGAAGCAGATATTTCTCAATACAGCGATTACTCCCATTTACTCGGGAATATCAAAACGCAGCTCCTAGAAGAAACGCGCTTCTCACCCTCTGAATCTCAAAACAGATTCAATTCCCGTAGGTAAGCGAACACACAGCAGAGCAGTCTGAAGGATACGTTCGTTTTGAGTTTTAGACGGAGATTTACAGCTATTTCTGAAATGTTTGGATTTTGCTGGAAAAATGCGTTTTCTGCTTTTTCGCATTAAGGGTTTACAAACTCCTCCAAACACACATCAGTTTAACTCTGTAAGTTGAACGAACACATTGAAGGCCGTCCTGTTAGGTTGCTCCGTTTTGGTTTTAGAAGCAGATATTTCTCAATACAGCGTTTACTCCCATTCACTCTAAAATATCAAAACGCAGATCCTAGAAGAAACGCGCTTCTCACTCTCTGAATCACAGGGCAGATTCAACTCCCTTAGGTAAGGGAACACACACCAGAGCAGTCTGAAGGATACGTTCGTTTTGAGTTTTAGACAGAGATTTAAAGCGATTTCTGAAATGCTCGGATTTGGCTGGAAATATGCGTTTACTGCTTCTTCAAAGAAAGGGTTTACAAACTCCGGCAAACACACATGAGTTTAACTCTGTAAGTTGAACGCACACATTGAAGGCCGTTCTGTTAGGTTGCTCCGTTTTGGTTTTAGAAGCAGATATTTCTCAATACAGAGTTTACTCCCATTCACTCGGGAATATCAAAGCGCAGCTCCTAGAAGAAATGCGCTTCTCACCCTCTGAATCTCAAAACAGATTCAATTCCCATAGGTAAGCGAACACACAGCAGAGCAGTCTGAAGTATACGTTCGTTTTGAGTTTTAGACGGAGATTTACAGCTATTTCTGAAATGTTTGGATTTTGCTGGAAATATGTGTTTTCTGCTTCTTCGCAGAAAGCGTTTACAAACTCCTGCAAACACACATCAGTTTAACTCTGTAAGTTGAACGCACACATTGAAGGCCGTTCCCTTAGGTTGCTCCGTTTTCCTTTTAGAAGCAGATATTTCTCAATACAGCTTTTACTCCCATTCACTCTGGAATATCAAAACGCAGCTCTTAGAATAAACGCGCTACTCACCCTCTGAATCTCAAGGCAGATTCAATTCTCGTAGGTAAGCGAACATACAGCAGAACAGTCTGATGGATACGTTCGTTTTGAGTTTTAGACGGAGATTTACAGCTATTTCTGAAATGCTTGGATTTGGTTGGAAAAATGCGTTTTCTCCTTCTTCACAGAAAGGGTTTACAAACTCCTGCAAACACACATCAGTTTAACTCTGTAAGTTGAACGCACACATTGAAGGCCGTCCTGTTAGGTTGCTCCGTTTTGGTTTTAGAATCAGATATTTCTCAATAAAGAGTTTACTTCCATTCACTCTAAAATATCAAAACGCAGCTCCAAGAAGAAACGGGCTTCTCACTCTCTGAATCTCAAGGCAGATTCAACTCCCGTAGGTAAGCCAACACACAGTAGAGCAGTCTGAAGGATACGTTCGTCTTGAGTTTAGATGGAGATTTACAGCTATTTCTGAAATGCTTGGATTTGGCTGGAAAAATGAGTTTTCTGCTTCATCACAGAAAGGGTTTACAAACTCCTGCACACACACATCAGTTTAACTTTGTAAGTTGAACGCACACATTGAAGGCCGTTCTGTTAGGTTGCTCCGTTTTGGTTTTTGAAGCAGATATTTCTCAATACAGCGTTTACTCCCATTCACTCTGGAATATCAAAACGCAGTTCTTAGAAGAAACGCGCTTCTCACTCTCTGAATCTCAAGGCAGATTCACCTTCCGTAGTTAATCAAACACACAGCATAGCAGTTCTGAAGGATACGTTCGTTTTGAGTTTTAGACGGAGATTTACAGCTATTTCTGAAATGCTTGGATTTGGTAGGAAAAACGCGTTTTCTGCTTCATCACAGAAAGGGTTTACAAACTCCTGCAAACACACATCAGTTTACCTCTGTAAGTTGAACTAACAAATTGAAGGCCGTTCTGTTAGGTTGCTCCGTTTTGGTTTTAGAAGCAGATATTTCTCAATACAGCGTTCACTCCCATGCACTCGGAAATATCTAAACGCAGCTTCTAGAAGAAAGGCGCTTCTCACCCTCCTAATCTCAAGGGAGATTCAACTCCCGTAGGTAAGCGAACACACAGCAGAGCAGTCTGAAGGATACGTTCGTTTTGAGGTTTAGACGGAGATTTACAGCTATTTCTGAAATGATTGGACTTGGCTAGAAAAATGCGTTTTCTACTTCTTCACAGAATGGGTTTACAAACTCCTGCTAACACACGTCAGTTTAACTCTGTAAGTTGAACGCACGCATTGAAGGCCGTTCTGTTAGGTTGCTCCGTTTTGGTTTCAGAAGCAGATATCTCTCAATACAGCGTTTATTCAAATTCACTCTGTAATATCAAAATTCAGCTCCTAGAAGAAACTCGCTTCTCACCCTCTGAATCTCAAGGCAGATTCAAGTTTCGTAGGTAAGCGATCAGACAGCAGAGCAATCTGAAGGATACGTTCGTTTTGAATTTTAGACGGAGATTTAAAGCAATTTCTGAAATGCTTGGATTTGGCTTGAAAAATGCCTTTACTGCTTCTTCAAAGAAAGGGTTTACAAACTCCGGCAAACACACATGAGTTTAACTCTGTAAGTTGAACGCACACATTGAAGGCCGTTCTGTTAGGTTGCTCTGTTTTGGTTTTAGAAGGAGATATTTCTAAATACAGCGTTTACTCCCATTCACTCTGGAATATCAAAACGCAGCTCCTAGAAGTAACGTGCTTTTCACTCTCAGAATCTCAAGGCAGATTCAACTCCCGTAGGTAAGCGTCCACACAGCAGAGCAGTCTGAAAGATACGGTCGTTTTGAGTTTTAAACGGAGATTTACAGCTATTTCTGAAATGCTCGGATTTGGCTGGAAAAATGCGTTTTCTGCTTCTTCACAGAGAGGGTTTACAAACTCCTGCAAACACACATCAGTTTAACTCTGTAAGTTGAACGCACACAGTGAAGGCCGTTCTGTTAGGTTGCTTCGTTTTGGTTTCAGAAGCAGATATTTCTCAATACAGCGTTTACTCCAATTCACTCAGTAATATCAAAATTAAGCTCCTAGAATAAACGCGCTTCTCACCCTCTGAATCTCAAGGCAGATTCAAGTCCCGTAGGTAAGCGAATACACAGCAGAGCTGTCTGAAGGATACGTTTGTTTTGAGTTTTACACGGAGATTTAAAGCGATTTCTGAAATGCTTGGATTTGGCTGGAAAAATGCGTTTACTGCTTCTTCAATGAAAATGTTTACAAACTCCGGCAAACACACATGAGTTTAACTCTGTAAGTTGAACGCACACATTGAAGGCCGTTTTGTTAGGTTGCTCCGTTTTGGTTTTAGAAGCAGATATTTCTCAATACAGTGTTTACTCCCATTCACTCTGAAATATCAAAACGAAGCTCTTGAAAAAAACGCGCTTCTCACTCTCTGAATCTCAAGGAAGATTCAACTCCAGTAGGTAAGCGAACACACAGCAGAGCAGTCTGAAAGATAAGTTCCTTTTGAGTTTTAGACGGAGATTTACAGCTATTTCTGAAATGCTTGGATTTGGCTGAAAAAATGGGTTTTGTGCTTCTTCACGGAAAGGGTTTAAAATCTCCTGCAAACACACATCAGTTTAACTCTGTAAGTTGAACGCACACATTGAAGGCCGTTCTGTTAGGTTTCTCCGTTTTTTTTTAGAAGCAGATATTTCTCAATACAGCGTTTACTCCCATTCACTCGGGAATATCAAAACCCAGCTCCTAGAAGAAACACGCTTCTCACCCTCTGAATGTCAAAACAGATTCAATTCCCGTAGGTAAGCGAACACACAGCAGAGCAGTCTGAAGGATACGTTCGTTTTGTGTTTTATACCTAGATTTACAACTATTTCTGGAATGCTTGGATTTGGCTTGAAAAATGCGGTTTCTGCTTCTTCACAGAAAGGGTTTACAAACTCCTGCAAACACACATCAGTTTAACTCTGTAAGTTGAACGCACACATTGAAGGCCGTTCTGTTAGGTTGCTCCGTTTTGGTTTTAGAAGCAGATATTTCTCAATACTGCGTTTACTCCCATTCACTCTGAAATATCAAAACGCAGTTCCAGGCAGAAATGCACATCTCACTCTCTGAAGCTGAAGGCAGATTCAACTCCCGTAGTTAAGCGAACACACAGCAGAGCAGTCTGAAGATTACATTCGTTTTGAGTTTTAGACAGAGATTTACAGCTGTTTCTGAAGTGCTTGGATTTGGCTGGAAAAATGCGTTTTCTGCTTCTTCACAGAAAGAATTTACAAACTCCTGCAAACACACATCAGTGTAACTCTGTAAGTTGAATGCACACATTGAAGGCCGTTCTGTTATGTTGCTCCGTTTTGGTTTCAGAAGCAGATATTTCGCAATAAAGCGTTTACTCCCATTCACTCTGGAATATCAAAACGCAGTTCCTAGAAGAAACGTGCTTCTCAGTCTCTGAAGCTCAAGGCAGATTCAACTACCGTACGTAAGCAAACACACTGCAGAGCAGTCTGAAGAATAAGTTGGTTTTGGGTTTTAAACGGAGATTTACAGATATTTCTGAAATGCCTGTATTGGGCGGGAAAAATGCGTTTTCTGCTCCTTCACAAGAAGGGTTTACAAACTCCTGCAAACACACATCAGTTTAACTCTGTACGTTGAACACACACATTGAAGGCCGTTCTGTTAGGTTGTTCCGTTTTGGTTTTAGAAGCAGATATTTCTCAATACAGCGTTTACTGCCATTCAGTCGGGAATATCAAAACGCAGCTCCTAGAAGAAACGCGCTTCTCACTCTCTGAATCTCAAGGCAGATTCAACTCCCGTACTTAAGAAAACACACAGCAGAGCAGTCTGAAGGATACGTTCGTTTTGAGTTTTAGACGGAGATTTACAGCTATTTCTGAAAGACTTGGATTTGGCTGGAAAAATGCGTTTTCTGCTTCTGCACCGAAAGGGTTTACAAACTCCTGCAAACAAACATCAGGTTAGCTCTGTAAGATGAACGCACACATTAAAGGCTGTTCTGTTAGGTTGCTTCGTTTTGGTTTTAGAAGCAGATATTTCTCAATACACCGTTTACTCCCATTCACTCTGGAATATCAATACGCAGCCTCTAGAAGAAACGCGCTTCTTATTCTCTGAATCTCAAGGTAGATTCAACTCCCGTAGGTAAGCGAACACACAGCAGAGAAGTCTGAAGGATACGTTCGTTTTGTGTTTTAAACGGAGATTTACAGCTATTTCTGAAATGCTTGGATTTGGGGTGAAAAATGCGTTTTCTGCTTCTTCACAGAAAGGGTTTACAAACTCCTGCAAACACACATCAGTTTAACTCTATAAGTTGAACGCACACATTGAAGGACGTTCATTTAGGTTGCTCCGTTTTGGTTTTAAAAGCAGATATTTCTCCATACAGCGTTTACTCCCATTCACTCTGGAATATCAAAACGCAGCTCCTAGAAAAAACGCGCTTCTCACTCGCTGAATCTCAAGGCAGGTTCAACTTTCGTAGGTAAGCGAACACACAGCAGAGCAGTCTGTATGATACCTTCGTTTTGAGTTTTAGACGGTGATTTACAGCTATTTCTGAAATGCTTGGATTTCGCTGAAAAAATGTGTTTTCTGCTTCCTCACAGAAAGGGTTGACAAACTCCTGAACACACATCAGTTTAACTCCGTACGGTGAACGCACACATTGAAGGCCGTTCTGTTAGGTTGCTCCGTTTTGGTTTTAGAAGCAGATATTTCTCAATACACCGTTTACTCCCATTCACTCTGGAATATGAAAACGCAGCTCCTAGAAGAAACGCGATTCTTACTCTCTGAATCTCAAGGCAGATTCAACTCCCATAGGTAAGCGAACACACAGGAGAGCAGTCTGAAGGATAAGTTCGTTTGGACTTTTAAACGGAGATTTTCAGTTATTCCTGAAATGCTTGGATTTGGCTTGAAAAATGCGTTTTCTGCGTCTTCACAGAAAGCGTTTACAAACTCCTGCAAACACATATCAGTTTAACTCTGTAAGTTGAACCCACACGTTGAAGGCCGTTCTGTTAGTTTGCTCCGTTTTGGTTTCAGAAGCAAATATTTCTCAATACAGCGTTTACTCCCATTCACTCCGGAATATCAAAACGCAGCTCCTAGAAGTAACGCGCTTCTCACCCTCTGAATCTCAAGGCAGATTCAACTCCCGTAGTTAAGTGAACACAGCAGAGCAGTCTGAAGGATACGTTTGTTTTGAGTTTTAGACGGAGATTTACAGCTATTTCTGAAATGCTTGGATTTGGCTGGAAAAATGCGTTTTCTGCTTCTTCACACAAAGGGTTTACAAACTCCGGCAAACACACCTCAGTTTACCTCTGTAAGTTGAACGCACACATTGAAGGTCGTTCTGTTAGGTTGCTCCGTTTTGATTTTATAAGCAGATATTTCTCAATACAGCGTTTACTCCCATTCACTCTGGAATATCAAAACGCAGCTCCTAGAAGTAACGCGCTTCTCACCCTCTGAAGGTCAAGGCAGATTCAACTCCCGTAGGTAAGCGAACACTTAGTAGAGCAGTCTGAAGGATACGTTCGTTTTTATTTTTAGACGGAGATTTACAGCTATTACTGAAATGCTTGGATTTCGCTGGAAAATGTGTTTTCTGCTTCGTCACAGAAAGGCTTTACAAACTCCTGCACACACACATCAGTTTAACTCTGTAAGTTGAACGCACACATTGAAGGCCGTTCTGTTATGTTGCTCCGTTTTGGTTTTAGAAGCAGATATTTCTCAATACAGCGTTTACTCCCATTTACTCGGTAATATCCAAACGCAGCTCCTAGAGGAAACGCGCGTCTCACCCTGTGTATCTCAAGGCAGATTCAACTCCCGTAGGTAAGCGAACACACAGCAGAGCAGTCTGAAGGATACGTTCGTTTTGAGTTTTAGACGGAGATTTACAGCTATTTCTGAAATTCTTGGATTTCGCTGGAAAAATGTGTTTTCTGCTTCGTCATAGAAGGGTTTACAAACTCCTGCAGACACACATCAGTTTAACTCTGTAAGTTGAACGCACACATTGAAGGCCGTTCTGTTAGGTTGCTTTGTTTTGGTTTTAGAAGTAGATATTTTTCAATACAGCGTTTACTCCCATTCACTCTGGAATATCAAAACGCAGCTTCTAAAAGAAACGCCATTCCTACTTTCTGAATCTCAAGGCAGATTCAACTCCCATAGGTAAGCGAACAGACAGCAGAGCAGTCTGAAGGATATGTTCGTTTTGAGTTTTAGACAGAGATTTACAGCTATTTGCTAAATGCTTGGATTTGGCTTTAAAAATGCGTTTTCTGCTTCTTCACAGAAAGGGTTTACAAACTCTTGCAAACACACATCAGTTTACCTCTGTAAGTTGAACGCACACATTGAAGGCCATTCTGATACGTTGCTCCGTTTTGGTTTTAGAAGCAGATATTTCTCAATACAGCGTTTACTCCCATTCACTCTGGAATATCAAAACGCAGCTCCTAGAATAAACGCGATTCTCACCCTCTGAATCTCAAGGCAGATTCAACTCCCGTAGGTAAGTGAACACACCGCAGAGCAGT
Source organism: Callithrix jacchus (assembly GCF_049354715.1). NCBI lineage: Eukaryota > Metazoa > Chordata > Mammalia > Primates > Cebidae > Callithrix > Callithrix jacchus. The sequence continues at coordinate 36,347,587 of NC_133511.1, read as the reverse complement.
CTGAAGGATACGTTCGTTTTGAGTTTTAGACGGAGATTTACCGCTATTTATGAAATGCTTGGATTTGTCTGGAAAAATGCATTTTCTGCTTCTTCACAGAAAGGGTTTACAAACTCCTGCAAACACACATCAGTTTAACTCTGTAACTTGAACGAACACATTGAAGGCCGTTTTGTTATTTTGCTCCGTTTTGGTTTTAGAAGCAGATATTTCTCAATACAGCGTTTACTCCAATTCACTCTGGAATACCAAAACGCAGCTCCTAGAGGAAACGCGCTTCTCACCCTCTGAATCTCAAGGCAGATTCAACTCCGGTAGGTAAGCGAACACATAGCAGAGCAGTCTGAAGGATACGTTCGTTTTGAGTTTTAGACGGAGATTTACAGCTATTTCTGAAGTGCTTGGATTTCCCTGGAAAAATGTGTTTTCTGCTTCGTCACAGAAAGGCTTTACAAACTCCTGCACACACACATCAGTTTACCTCTGTATGTTGAATGCACACATTGAAGGCCGTTCTGTTAGGTCGCTCCGTTTTGGTTTTAGAAGCAGATATTTCTCAATACAGCGTTTACTCCCATTCACTCTGGAATATCAAAACGCAGCTCCAAGAAGAAACGCGCTTCTCACTCTCTGAATCTCAATGCAGATTCAACTTTCGTAGGTAAGCGAACACACAGCCGAGCAGTCTGAAGGATATGTTCCTTTTGAGTTTTAAACGAAGATTTACAGCTATTTCTGAAATGCTTGGATTTGGCTGAAAAAGTGCTTTTTCTGCGTCTTCACAGAAAAAGCTTACAAACTCCTGCAAACACACATCAGTTTAACTCTGTAAGTCGAAAGCACACATTGAAGGCCGTTCTGTTAGGTCGCTCCGTTTTGGTTTTAGAAGCAGATATTTCTCAATACAGCGTTTACTCCCATTCACTCGGGAATATCACAACGCAGCTCCTAGAAGAACCGCGCTTCTCACCCTCTGAATCTCAGGCAGATTCAACTCCCGTAGGTAAGCGAACACACAGCAGAGCAGTCTGAAGGATACGTTCGTTTTGAGTTTTAGACGGAGATTTACATCTATTTCTGAAATGCTTGGATTTGGCTGGAAAAATTCGTTTTCTGCTTCTTCACAGAAATGGTTTGCAAACTCCTGCAAACACACATCAGTTTAACTCTTAAGTTGAACGCACACATTGAAGGCCGTTCTGTTAAGTTGCTCCGTTCTGGTTTTTGAAGCAGATATTTCTCAATACAGCGTTTACTCCCATTCACTCGGGAATATCAAAACGCAGCTCCTAGAAGTAACGCGCTTCTCACCCTCTGAATCTAAAGGCAGATTCAACTCCCGTAGGTAAGCGAACACACAGCAGAGTAGTCTGAAGGATACGTTCGTTTTGGGTTTTAGACGGAGATTTACATCTATTTCTGAAATGCTTGGATTTGGCTGGAAAAATGCGTTTTCTGATTCTTCACAGAAAGGGTTTACAAACTCCTGCAAACACACATCAGTTTAACTCTGTAAGTTGAATGCATACATTGAAGGCCGTACTGGTAGGTTGCTCTGTTTTGGTTTCAGAAGCAGATATTTCTCAATACAGCGTTTACTCCCATTCACTCGGCATTATCAAAACGCAGGTCCTAGAAAAACGCGCTTCTCACCCTCTGAATCTCAAGGCAGATTCAACTCCCGTAGGTAAGCGAACACACAGCAGAGCAGTCTGAAGGATACGTTCGTTTTGAGTTTTAGACGGAGATTTACAGCTATTTCTGAAATGCTTGGATTTGACTGGAAAAATGCGTTTTCTGCTTCTTCACAGAAAGGGTTTACAAACTCCTGCAAACACATATCAGTGTAACTCTGTAAGTTGAACGCACACATTGAAGGCCGTTCTGTTAGGTTGCTCCGTTTTGGTTCTAGAAGCACATATTTCTCAATACAGCGTTTGCTCCCATTCACTCGGGAATATCAAAACGCAGGTCCTAGAAAAACGCGCTTCTCACCCTCTGAATCTCAAGGCAGATTCAACTCCCGTAGGTAAGCGAACACACAGCAGAGCAGTCTGAAGGATACGTTGGTTTTGAGTTTTAGACGGAGATTTACAGCTATTTCTGAAAAGCTTGGATTTGGCTGGAAAAATGCGTTTTCTGCTTCTTCACGGAAAGGGTTTACAAACTCTTGCAAACACCCATCAGTTTTACTCTGTAAGTTGAACGAACACATTTAAGGCCGTTCTGTTAGGTTGTTCCGTTTTGGTTTTAGAAGCAGATATTTCTCAATACACAGTTTACTCCCATTCACTCGGGAATATCAAAACGCAGCTCCTAGAAGAAACGCGCTTCTCACTCTCTGAATCTCAAGGCAGATTCAACTCCCATAGGTAAGCGAACACACAGCAGAGCAGTCTGAAGGATACGTTCGTTTTGAGTTTTAAACGGAGATTTACAGCTATTTCTGAAATGCTTGGATTTGGGGTGAAAAATGCGATTTCTGCTTCTTCACAGAAAAACTTACAAACTCCTGCAAACACACATCAGTTTAACTCTGTAAGTTGAACGCACACATTGAAGGCCGTCCTGTTAGGTTGCTCCGTTTTGGTTTTTGAAGCAGATGTTTCTCAATACAGCGTTTATTCCCATTCACTCGGAAATATCAAAACGCAGCTCCTAGAAGAAACGCGCTTCTCACCCTCTGAATCTCAAGGCAGATTCAACTCCCGTAGGTAAGCGAACACACAGCAGAGCAGTCTGAAAAATACGTTCGTTTCGAGTTTTAGTCGGAGATTAACAGCTATTTCTGAAATGCTTGGATTTGGCTGGAAAAATGCGTTTTCTGCTTCTTCACAGAAAGGGTTTACAAACTCCTGCAAACACACATCAGTTTAACTCTGTAAGTTGAACGCACACATTAAAGGCCGTTCTCTTAGGTTGCTCCGTTTTGGTTTTAGAATCAGATATTTCTCAATACAGCGTTTATTCCCATTCACTCTGGAATATCAAAACGCAGCTCCTAGAAGTAACGCACTTCTCACCCTCTGAATCTCAAGGCAGATTCAACTCCCTTAGGTAAGCGAACACACAGCAGAGATGTCTGAAGGATACGTTCATTTTGAGTATTAGACGAAGATTTACAGCTATTGTTGAAATGCTTGGATTTGGCTGGAAAAATGCGTTTTCTGCTTCTTCACAGAAAGGGTTTACAAACTCCTGCAAACACACATCAGTTTAACTCTGTAAGTTGAACGCACACATTGAAGGCCGTTCTGTTATGTTTCTCCGTTTTGGTTTTAGAAGCAGATATTTCTCAATACAGCGTTCACTCCCATTCACTCGGGAATATCAAAACGCAGGTCCTAGAAAAAACGCACTTCTCACCCTCTGAATCTCAATGCCGATTCATCTGCCGTAGGTAAGCGAACACACAGCAGAGCAGTCTGAAGGATACGTTCGTTTTGAGTTTTAGACGGAGATTTACAGCTTTTTCTGAAATGCTTGGATTTGGCTGGAAAAATGCGTTTTCTGCTTCTTCAAAGAAAAAGCTTACAAACTCCTGAAAACACACATCTGTTTAACTCTGTATGTTGAACGCACACATTGAAGGCCGTTCTGTTAGGTCGCTCCGTTATGGTTTTAGAAGCAGATATTTCTCAATACACCGTTTACTCCCATTTACTCGGGAATATCAAAACGCATCTCCTAGAAGAACCGCGCTTCTCACCCTTTGAATCTCAATGCAGATTCAACTCCCGTAGGTAAGCGAACACACAGCAGAACAGTCTGAAAGATACGTTCGTTTTGAGTTTTAGACGGAGATTTACAGCTTTTTCTGAAATGCTTGGATTTGGCTGGAAAAATGCGTTTTCTGCTTCTGCACAGAAAGGATTTGCAAACTCCTGCAAACACACATCAGTTTTACTCTGTAGGTTGAACGCACACATTGAAGGCCGTTCTGGTAGGTTGCTCCGTTTTGGTTTTAGAAGCAGATATTTCTCAATAAAGCGTTTACTCACATTCACTCGGGATTATCAAAACGCAGCTCCTAGAAGAAACGCGCTTCTCACTCTCTGAATCTCAAGGCAGATTCAACTCCCATAGGTAAGCGAACACACAGCAGAGCAGTCTGAAGGATACGTTCCATTTTAGTTTTAGACGGAGATTTACTGCTATTTCTGAAATGCCTAAATATTGCTGCAAAAATGAGTTTTCTGCTTCTTCACAGAAAGGGTTTACAAACTCCTGCAAACACACATCAGTTTAACTCTGTAAGTTGAACGAACAGATTTAAGGCCGTTCTGTTAGGTTGCTCCGTTTTGGTTTTAGAAGCAGATATTTCTCAATACACCGTTTACTCCCATTCACTCGGGAATATCAAAACGCAGCTCCTAGAAGAAACGCTCTTCTCACTCTCTGAATCTCAAGGCAGATTCAACTACTGTAGGTAAGCGAACGAACAGCAGAGCAGTCTGAAAGATACGTTCGTTTTGAGTTTTAAACGGAGATTTACATCTATTTCTGAAATGCTTGAATTTGGAATGACAAATGCGTTTTCTGCTTCTTCACAGAAAAAGCTTACAAACTCCTGCAAACGCACATCAGTTTAACTCTGTAAGTTGAACGCACACATTGAAGGCCGTTCTGTTAGGTCACTCCGTTTTGGTTTTAGAAGCAGATATTTCTCAATACAGCGTTTACTTTCATTCACTCGGGAATATCAAAACGCAGCTCCGAGAAGAACCGCGCTTCTCACCCTCTGAATCTCAATGCAGATTCAACTCCCGTAGGTAAGCGAACACACAGCAGAGCAGTCTGAAGGATACGCTCGTTTTGGGTTTTAGACGGAGATTTTAATCTATTTCTGAAATGCTTGGATTTGGCTGGAAAAATGGGTTTTCTTCTTCTTCACAGAAAGGGTTTACAAACTCGTGCAAACACACATCAGTTTATCTCTGTAAGTTGAATGCACACATTGAAGTCGGTTCTGTTAGGTTTGTCCGTTTTGGTTTTAGAAGCAGATATTTCTCAATACAGGGTTTACTCCCATTCACTCGGGATTATCAAAACGCAGCTCCTAGAAGAACCGCGCTTCTCACCCTCTGAATCTCAAGGCAGATTCAACTCCCGTAGGTAAGCGAACACACAGCAGAGCAGTCTGAAAGATACGTTCGTTCTGAGTTTTAGACGGAGATTTACAGCTATTGTTGAAATGCTTGGATTTGGCTGGAAAGATGCGTTTTCTGCTTCTTCACAGAAAGAATTTACAATCTCCTGCAAACACACATCAGTTTAACTCTGTAAGTTGAACGCACACATAGAAGGCCGTTCGGTTAAGTTGCTGCGTTTTGGATTAGAAGCAGATATTTCTATATACAGCGTTTACTCCCATTCACTCTGGAATAAAAAACGCAGCTCCTAGAAGAAACTCGCTTCTCACCCTCTGAATCTCAAGGAAGATTCAACTCCCGTAGGTAAGCGAACACACAACATAGCAGTCTGAAGGATACGTTCGTTTTGATTTTAGACGGAGATTTACAGCTTTTTCTGAAATGCTTGGATTAGGCTGGAAAAATGCGTTTTCTGCTCCTTCACAGAAAGGGTTTACAAACTCTTGCAAACACACATCAGTTTAACTCTGTAAGTTGAACGCACACATTGAAGGCCATTCTGTTAGGTCGCTCCGTTTTGGTTTTAGAAGCAGATATTTCTCAATAGAGCGTTTACTCCCATTCACTCGGGAATATCAAAACGCAGCTCCTAGAAGAACCGCGCTTCTCACCCTCTGAATCTCAATGCAGATTCAACTCCCGTAGGTAAGCGAACACGCAGCAAAGCAGTCTGAAGTATACGTTCGTTTTGAGTTTTAGACGGAGATTTACAGCTATTTCTGAAATGCTTAAATTTGGCTGGAAAAATCGTTTTCTGCTTCTTCACAGAAAAAGTTTGCAAACTCCTGCAAACACACATCAGTTTAACTCTGTAAGTTGAACGCACACATTGAAGGCCGTCCTGTTAGGTTGCTCCGTTTTGGTTTTAGAAGCAGATATTTCTCAATACAGCGTTTATTCCCATTCACTCGGAAATATGAAAACGCAGCTCCTATAAGAAACGCGCTTCTCACCCTCTGAATCTCAAGGCAGATTCAACTCCCATAGGTAAGCGAACACACAGCAGAGCAGTCTGAAGGATACGTTCGTTTTGAATTTTAGACGGAGATTAACAGCTATTTCTGAAATGCTTGGATTTGGCTGGAAAAATGCGTTTTCTGCTTCTTCACAGAAAGGGTTTATAAACTCCTGCAAACACACATCAGTTTAACTCTGTAAGTTGAACGCACACATTAAAGGCCGTTCTCTTAGGTTGCTCCGTTTTGGTTTTAGAATCAGATATTTCTCAACACAGTGTTTATTCCCATTCACTCTGGAATATCAAAACGCAGCTCCTAGAAGAAACGCACTTCTCACCCTCTGAATCTCAATGCAGATTCAACTCCCATAGGTAAGCGAACACACAGCAGAGATGTCGGAAACATACGTTCATTTTGAGTATTAGACGAAGATTTACAGCTATTGTTGAAATGCTTGGATTTGGCTGGAAAAATGCGTTTTCTGCTTCTTCACAGGAAGGGTTTACAAACTCCTGCAAACACACATCAGTTTAACTCTGTAAGTTGAACGCACACATTGAAGGCCGTTCTGTTAGGTCCCTCCGTTTTGGTTTTAGAAGCAGATATTTCTCAATAAAGCGTTTACTCACATTCACTCGGGATTATCAAAACGCAGCTCCTAAAAAAAACGCGCTTCTCACTTTCTGAATCTCAAGGCAGATTCAACTCCCATAGGTAAGCGAACACACAGCAGAGCAGTCTGTGGGATACGTTTCTTTTTAGTTTTAGACGGGGATTTACAGCTATTTCTGAAATGCCTGGATTTGGCTGCAAAAATGAGTTTTCTGCTTCTTCACAGAAAGGGTTTACAAACTCCTGCAAACACACATCAGTTTAACTCTGTAAGTTGAACGAACAGATTTAAGGCTGTTCTGTTAGGTTGCTCCGTTTTGGTTTTAGAAGCAGATATTTCTCAATACACCGTTCACTCCCTTTCACTCGGGAATATTAAAATGCAGCTCCTAGAAGAAACGCTCTTCTCACTCTCTGAATCTCAAGGCAGATTCAACTACTGTAGGTAAGCGAACGAATAGCAGAGCAGTCTGAAGGATACGTTCGTTTTGAGTTTTAAACGGAGATTTACAGCTATTTCTGAAATGCTTGAATTTGGAATGACAAAGGCGTTTTCTGCTTCTACACAGAAAAAGCTTACAAACTACTGCAAACGCACATCAGTTTAACTCTGTAAGTTGAACGCACACATTGAAGGCCGTTCTGTTAGGTCACTCCGTTTTGGTTTTAGAAGCAGATATTTCTCAATACAGCGTTTACTTTCATTCACTCGGGAATATCAAAACGCAGCTCCGAGACGAACCTTGCTTCTCACCCTCTGAATCTCAATGCAGATTCAACTCCCGTAGGTAAGCGAACACACAGCAGAGCAGTCTGAAGGATACGCTCGTTTTGGGTTTTAGACGGAGATTTTAATCTATTTCTGAAATTCTTGGATTTGGCTGGAAAAATGGGTTTTCTTCTTCTTCACAGAAAGGGTTTACAAACTCGTGCAAACACACATCAGTTTATCTCTGTAAGTTGAATGCACACATTGAAGTCGGTTCTGTTAGGTTTCTCCGTTTTGGTTTTAGAAGCAGATATTTCTCAATACAGCGTTTACTCCCATTCACTCGGGATTATCAAAACGCAGCTCCTAGAAGAACCGCGCTTCTCACCCTCTGAATCTCAAGGCAGATTCAACTCCCGTAGGTAAGCGAACACACAGCAGAGCAGTCTGAAAGATACGTTCGTTTTGAGTTTTAGACGGAGATTTACAGCTATTTCTGAAATGCTTGGATTTGGCTGGAAAAATGCGTTTTCTGCTTCTTCACAGAAAGAATTTACAATCTCCTGCAAACACACATCAGTTTAACTCTGTAAGTTGAACGCACACATAGAAGGCCGTTCGGTTAGGTTGCTGCGTTTTGGATTAGAAGCAGATATTTCTATATACAGCGTTTACTCCCATTCACTCTGGAATAAAAAACGCAGCTCCTAGAAGAAACGCGCTTCTCACCCTCTGAATCTCAAGGAAGATTCAACTCCCGTAGGTAAGCGAACACACAACATAGCAGTCTGAAGGATACGTTCGTTTTGAATTTTAGACGGAGATTTACAGCTTTTTCTGAAATGCTTGGATTAGGCTGGAAAAATGCGTTTTCTGCTCCTTCACAGAAAGGGTTTACAAACTCTTGCAAACACACATCAGTTTAACTCTGTAAGTTGAACGCACACGTTGAAGGCCGTTCTGCTAGGTTGCTCCGTTTTGGTTTTAGAAGCAGATATTTCTCAATACAGCGTTTACTCCCGTTCACTCTGGAATACAAAACGCAGCTCCTAGAAGAAACGCGCTTCTCATCCTCTTAATCTCAAGGCAGATTCAACTCCCGTAGGTAACCGAACACACAGCATAGCAGTCTGAAATATAAGTTCGTTTTTAGTTTTAGACGGAGATTTACAGCTATTTCTGAAATGCTTGGACTTGGCTGGAAAAATGCGTTTTCTGCTCCTTCACAGAAAGGTTTACAAACTCCTGCAAACACACATCAGTTTACCTCTGTAAGTTGAACGCACACATTGAAGGCCGTTCGGTTAGGTCGCTCTGTTTTGGTTTTAGAAGCAGATATTTTTCAATACAGCGTTTTCTCACATTCACTCGGGATTACCAAACACAGCTCATAGAAGAAACGCGCTTCTCACCCTCTGAATCTCAAGGCAGATTCAACTCCCGTAGGTAAGCGAACACATAGCAGAGCAGTCTGAAGGATACGTTCGTTTTGAGTTTTAGACGGAGATTTACAGCTATTTCTGAAATGCTTGGCTTTGGCTGGAAAAATGCGTTTCCTGCTTTTTCACAGAAAGGGTTTACAAACTCCTGCCAACACACATCAGTTTAACTCTGTAAGTTGAACGAACACATTTAAGGCCGTTCTGTTATGTTGCTCCGTTTTGGTTTTAGAAGCAGATATTTCTCAATAAACAGTTTACTCCCATTCACTCAGGAATATCAAAACGCAGCTCCTAGAAGAAACGCGCTTCTCACTCTCTGAATCTCAAGGCAGATTCAACTCCCGTAGGTAAGCGAACACACAGCAGAGCAGTCTGAAGGATACGTTCGTTTTGAGTTTTAAACGGAGATTTACAGCTATTTCTGAAATGCTTGGATTTGGGGTGAAAAATGCGTTTTCTGCTTCTTCACAGAAAAAGCTTAAAAACTCCTGCAAACACACATCCGTTTAACTCTGTAAGTTGAACGCACACATTGAAGGCGGTTCTGTTCGGTCGCTCCGTTTTGGTTTTAGAAGCAGATATTTCTCAATACAGCGTTTACTCCCATTCACTCGGGAATATCAAAACGCAGCTCCTAGAAGAAACGCGCTTCTCACCCTCTGAATCTCAATGCAGATTCAACTTTCGTAGGTAAGCGAACACACAGCAGAACAGTCTGAAGGATACGTTCGTTTTGAGTTTTAGACGTAGATTTACAGCTATTTCTCAAATGCTTGGATTTGGCTGGAAAAATTCGTTTTCTGCTTCTTCACAGAAAGGGTTTGCAAACTCCTGCAAACACACATCAGTTTAACTCTGTAAGTTAAACGCACACATTTAAGGCCGTTCTGTTAAGTTGCTCAGTTCTGGTTTATGAAGCAGATATTTCTCAATACAGCGTTTACTCCCATTCACTCGGGAATATCAAAACGCAGCTCCTAGAAGAAACACGCTTCTCACCCTCTAAATATCAAGGCAGATTCAACTCCCGTAGGTAAGGGAACACACAGCAGAGCAGGCTTTAGGATACGTTCGTTTTGGGTTTTAGACGGAGATTTACATCTATTTCTGAAATGCTTGTATTTAGCTGGAAAAATGCGTTTTCTGATTCTTCACAGAAAGGGTTTACAAACTCCTACAAACACACATCAGTTTAACTCTGTAAGTCGAACGGACACATTGAAGGCCGTTCTGATAGATTGCTCGGTTTTGGTTTTAGAAGCAGATATTTCTCAAAACAGGGTTTGCTCCCATTAACTCTGGAATATCAAAACGCAACTCCTAAAAGGAACGCGCTTCTCACCCTCTGAATCTCAAGGTAGATTCAACTCCCGTAGGTAAGCGAACACACAGCAGAGCAGTCTGAAGGATACGTTGGTTTTGAGTTTTAGACGGAGATTTACAGCTTTTTCTGAAATGCTTGGACTTGGCTGGAAAAATGCGTTTTCTGCTTCTTCACAGAAAGGGTTTACAAACTCCTGCAAACACACATCAGTTTAACTCTGTAAGTTGAACGCACACATTGAAGGCCGTCCTGTTAGTTTGCTCCGTTTTGGTTTTAGAAGCAGATATTTCTCAATACAGCGTTTATTCCCATTCACTCGGAAATATCAAAACGAAGCACCTAGAAGAAACGCGCTTCTAACCCTCTGAATCTCAAGGCAGATTCAACTCCCGTAGGTAAGCGAAAACACAGCAGAGCAGTCTGAAGGATACGTTCGTTTTGAGTTTTAGACGGAGAATAACCACTATTTCTGAAATGCTTGGATTTGGCTGGAAATATGCGTTTTCTGCTTCTGCATAGAAAGGGTTTGCAAACTCCTGCAAACACACATCAGTTTAACTCTGTAGGTTGAACGCACACATTGAAGGTTGTTCTGGTAGGTTGCTCGGTTTTGGTTTTAGAAGCAGATATTTCTCAATAAAGCGTTTACTCACATTCACTCGGGATTATCAAAACGCAGCTCCTAGAAGAAACGCGCTTCTCACTCTCTGAATCTCAAGGCAGATTCAACTCCCGTAGGTAAGCGAACACACAGCAGAGCAGTCTGAAGGATATGTTCGTTTTGAGTTTTAAACGGATATTTACAGCTATTTCTGAAATGCTTGGATTTGGGGTGAAAAATGCGTTTTCTGCTTCTTCACAGAAAAAAGCTTACATACTCCTGCAAACACACATCAGTTTAACTCTGTAAGTTGAACGCACACATTGAAGGCCGTTCTGTTAGGTCGCTCCGTTTTGGTTTTTGAAGCAGATATTTCTCAATACAGCGTTTACTCTCATTCGCTCGGGAATATCAAAACGCAGCTCCTAGAAGAAACGCGCTTCTCACCCTCTGAATCTCAAGGCAGATTCAACTCCCATAGGTAAGCGAACACACAGCAGAGCAGTATGAAAGATACGTTCGTTTTGGGTTTTAGACGGAGATTTACATCTATTTCTGAAATGCTTGGATTTGGCTGGAAAAATGCGTTTTCTGCTTCTTCACAGAAAGCGTTTACAAACTCCTGCAAACACACGTCAGTTTAACTCTGTAATTTGAACGCATACATTGAAGGCCGTTCTGGTAGGTTGCTCCGTTTTGGTTTCAGAAGCAGATATTTATCAATACAGAGTTTACTTCCATTCACTCTGGAATATCAAAACGCAGCTCCTAGAAAAAACGCGCTTCTCACCCTCTGAATCTCAAGGCAGATTCAACTCCCGTAGGTAAGCGAACACACAGCAGATCAGTCTGAAGTATACGTTCGTTTTGAGTTTTAGACGGAGATTTACAGCTATTTCTGAAATGCTTGGATTTGTCTGGAAAAATGCGTTTTCTGCTTCTTCACAGAAAGGGTTTACAAACTCCTGCAAACACACATCAGTTTACCTCTGTAAGTTGAACGCACACATTGAAGGCCATTCTGTTAGGTCGCTCTGTTTTGGTTTTAGAAGCAGATATTTCTCAATACAGCGTTTTCTCACATTCACTCGGGATTACCAAACGCAGCTCATAGAAGAAACGCGCTTCTCACCCTCTGAATCTCAAGGCAGATTCAACTCCCGTAGGTAAGCGAACACACAGCAGAGTAGTCTGAAGGATACGTTGGTTTTGAGTTTTAGACGGAGATTTACAGCTATTTCTGAAAAGCTTGAATTTGGCTGGAAAAATGCGTTTTCTGCTTCTTCACAGAAAGGGTTTACAAACTCTTGCAAACACCCATCAGTTTTACTCTGTAAGTTGAACGAACACATTTAAGGCCGTTCTGTTAGGTTGTTCCGTTTTGGTTTTAGAAGCAGATATTTCTCAATACAGAGTTTACTCCCTTTCACTCGGGAATATCAAAACGCAGCTCCTAGAAGAAACGCGCTTCTCACTCTCTGAATCTCAAGGCAGATTCAACTCCCGTAGGTCAGCAAACACACAGGAGAGCAGTATGAAGGATACGTTCGTTTTGAGTTTTAGACAGAGATTTACTGCTATTTCTGAATTGCTTGGATTTGACTGAAAAAATGCGTTTTCTGCTTCTTCACAGAAAGGGTTTACAAACTCCTGCAAACACACTTCAGTTTAACTCTGTAAGTTGAACGCACACATTGAAGGCCGTTCTGTTAGGTTGCTCCGTTTTGGTTTTAGAAGCAGATATTTCTCAATACAGCGTTTATTCCCAATCACTCAGAAATATCAAAACGCAGCTCTTAGAAGAAACGCGCTTCTCACCCTCTGAATCTCAAGCCAGATTCAACTCCCGTAGGTAAGCGAACACACAGCAGAGCAGTCTGAAGGATACGTTGGTTTTGAGTTTTAGACGGAGATTTACAGCTTTTTCTGAAATGCTTGGATTTGGCTGGAAAAATGCGTTTTCTGCTTCTTCACAGAAAGGGTTTACAAACTCCTGCAAACACATATCAGTTTAACTCTGTAAGTTGAACGCACACATTGAAGGCCGTTCTGTTAGGTCGCTCCGTTTTGGTTTTAGAAGCAGATATTTCTCAATACAGCGTTTACTCCCATTCACTCGGGACTATCAAAACGCAGCTCCTAGAAGAAACGCGCTTCTCACTCTCTGAATCTCAAGGCAGATTCAACTCCCGTAGGTAAGCGAACACACAGCAGAGCAGTCTGAAGGATACGTTCGTTTTGGGTTTTAGACGGAGATTTCCATCTATTTCTGAAATGCTTGGATTTGGCTGGAAAAATGCGTTTTTTGATTCTTCACAGAAAGGGTTTACAAACTCCTGCAAACACACATAAGTTTAACTCTGTAAGTTTAACGCACACATGGAAGGCCGTTCTGTTAGGTTGCTCCGTTTTGGTTTTAGAAGCAGATATTTCTTAATACAGGGTTTGCTCCCATTCACACGGGAATATCAAAACGCAGCTCCTAGAAGAAAGGCGCTTCTCACCCTCTGAATCTCAAGGCAGATTCAACTCCCGCAGGTAAGAGAGCACACAGAAGAGCAGTCTGAAGGATACGTTGGTTTTGAGTTTTAGACGGAGATTTACAGCTTTTTCTGAAATGCTTGGATTTGGCTGGAAAAATGCGTTTTCTGATTCTTCACAGAAAGGGTTTACAAACTCCTGCAAACACACATCAGTTTAGCTCTGTAAGTTGAACGCACACATTGAAGGCCGTTCTGGTAGGTTGCTCCGTTTTGGTTTCAGAAGCAGATATTTATCAATACAGCGTTTACTCCCATTCACTCTGGAATATCAAACCGCAGCTCCTAGAAGAAACGCGCTTCTCACCCTCTGAATCTCAAGGCAGATTCAACTCCCGTAGGTAAGCGAACACACAGCAGAGCAGTCTGAAGGATACGTTCGTTTCGAGTTTTAGACGGAGATTTACTGGTATTTCTGAAATGCTGGGATTTGGCTGGAAAAATGCGTTTTCTGCTTCTTCACAGAAAGGGTTTACAAACTCCTGGAAACACACATCACTTTAACTCTGTAAGTTGAACGCACACATTGAAGGCCGTTCTGTTAGGTCGCTCCGTTTTGGTTTCAGAAGCAGATATTTCTCAATACATCGTTTACTCCCATTCACTCGGGATTATCAAAACGCAGCTCCTAGAAGAAACGCGCTTCTCACTCTCTGAATCTCAAGGCAGATTCAACTCCCGTAGGTAAGCGAACACACAGCAGAGCAGTCTGAAGGATACGTTCTTTTTAAGTTTTAGACGGAGATTTACAGCTTTTTCTGAAATGCTTGGATTCGGCTGGAAAAATGCGTTTTCTGCTTCTTCACAGAAAGGGTTTACAAACTCCTGCAAACACACATCAGTTTAACTCTGTAAGTTGAACGAACACATTTAAGGCCGTTCTGTTAGGTGGCTCCGTTTTGGTTTTAGAAGCAGAAATTTCTCAATACACCGTTTATTCCCATTCACTCGGGAATATCAAAACGCAGGTCCTAGAAGAAACGCGCTTCTCCCTCTCTGAATCTCAAGGCAGATTCAACCCCCGTAGGTAAGCGAATACACAGCAGAGCAGTCTGAAGGATGCGTTCGTTTTGAGTTTTAAACGGAGATTTACTGCTATTTCTGAAATGCTTCGATTTGGGGTGAAAAATGCGTTTTCTGCCTCCTCACAGAAGAAGCTTACAAACTCCTGCAAACACACATCAGTTTAACTCTGTAAGTTGAACGCACACATTGAAGGCCGTTCTGTTAAGTCGCTCCGTTTTGGTTTTAGAAGCAGATATTTCTCAATACAGCGTTTACTCCCATTCACTCAGGATTATCAAAACGCAGCTCCTAGAAGAAACGCGCTTCTCACCCTCTGAATCTCAAGGCAGATTCAACTCCCGCAGGTAAGCGAACACACAGCAGAGCAGTCTGAAGGATACGTTTTTTTTGAGTTTTAGACGGAGATTTACAGCTATTTCTGAAATGCTTGGATTTGGCTGGAAAATTCGTTTTCTGCTTCTTCACAGAAAGGGTTTGCAAACTCCTGCAAACACACATCAGTTTAACTGTGTAAGTTGGACGCACACACTGAAGGCCGTTCTGTTAAGTTGCTCTGTTTTGGTTTTAGAATCAGATATTTCTCAATACAGCGTTTACTCCCATTCACTCTGGAATATCAAAACGCAACTCCTAGAAGAAACGCGCTTCTCACACTCTGAATGTCAAGGCAGATTCAACTCCCGCAGGTAAGCGAACACACAGCACAACAGTCTGAAGGATATGTTCGTTTTGAGTTTTAGACGGAGATATACAGCTTTTTCTGAAATGCTTGGATTCGGCTTGAAAAATGCGATTTCTGCTGCTTAACAGAAAGGGTTTACAAACTCCTGCAAACACACATCACTTTAACTTCGTAAGTTGAACGCACACATTGAAGGTCGTTCTGTTAGGTCGTTCCGTTTTCGTTTTAGAAGCAGATATTTCTCAATACAGCGTTTACTCCCATTTACTCGGGATTATCAAAACGCAGCTCCTAGTAGAAACGCGCTTCTCACTCTCTGAATCTCAAGGCAGATTCAACTCCCGTAGGTAAGCGAACACACAGCAGAGCAGTCTGAAGGATACGTTCTTTTTGAGTTTTAGACGGAGATTTACACCTTTTTCTGAAATGCTTGGATTCGGCTGGAAAAATGCGTTTTCTGCTTCTTCACAGAAAGGGTTTACCAACTCCTGCAAACACACATCAGTTTAACACTGTAATTGGAACGAACAGATTTAAGGCCGTTCTGTTAGGTTGCTCCGTTTTGGTTTTAGAAGCAGATATTTCTCAATACAGCGTTTACTCCCATTCACTCAGGATTATCAAAACGCAGCTCCTAGAAAAAAACGCGCTTCTCACTCTCTGAATCTCAAGGCAGATTCAACTCCCGTAAGTAAGCGAACACACAGCAGAGCAGTCTGAAGGATACGTTCGTTTTGAGTTTTAAACGGAGATTTACAGCTATTTCTTAAATGCTTGGATTTGGGGTGACAAATGCGTTTTCTGCGTCTTCACAGAAAAAGCTTACAAACTCCTGCAAACACACATCAGTTTAACTCTGTATGTTGAACGCACACATTGAAGGCCGTTCTGTTAGGTAGCTCTGTTTTCGTTTTAGAAGCAGATATTTCTCAATACAGCGTTTACTCCCATTCACTCAGGATTATCAAAACGCAGCTCCTAGAAGAAACGCGCTTCTCACCCTCTGAATCTCAAGGCAGATTCAACTCCCGTAGGTAAGCGAACACACAGCAGAGCAGTCTGAAGGATACGATCGTTTTGGGTTTTAGACGGAGACTTACATCTATTTCTGAAATGCTTGGATTTGGCTGGAAAAATGCGTTTTCTGATTCTTCACAGAAAGGGTTTACAAACTCCTGCAAACAGACATCAGTTTAACTCTGTACGTTGAACGCATACATTGAAGGCCGTTCTGGTAGGTTGCTCCGTTTTGGTTTCAGAAGCAGATATTTATCAATACAGCGTTTACTCCCATTCACTCTGGAATATCAAAACGCAGGTCCTAGAAAAAAAGCGCTTCTCACCCTCTGAATCTCAAGGCAGATTCAACTCACTTAGGTAAGCGAACACACAGCAGAGCAGTCTGAAGGATACGTTCGTTTTGAGTTTTAGACGGAGATTTACAGCTATTTCTGAAATGCTTGGATTTGGCTGGAAACATGCGTTTTCTGCTTCTTCACAGAAAGGGTTTACAAACTCCTGCAAACACACATCAGTTTACCTCTGTAAGTTGAACGCACACATTGAAGGCCGTCCTGTTAGTTTGCTCCGTTTCGGTTTTAGAAGCAGATATTTCTCAATACAGCGTTTACTCCCATTCACTCGGGATTATCAAAACGCAGCTCCTAGAAGAAATACGCTTCTCACTCTCTGAATCTCAAGGCAGATTCAACTCCCGTAGGTAAGCGAACACACAGCAGAGCAGTCTGAAGGATACGTTCTTTTTGAGTTTTAGACGGAGATTTACAGCTTTTTTGAAATGCTTGGATTCGGCTAAAAAAATGCGTTTTCTGCTTCTTCACAGAAAGGGTTTACCAACTCCTGCAAACACACATCAGTTTAACTCTGTAAGTTGAACGACCAGATTTAAGGCCGTTCTGTTAGTTTGCTCCGTTTTGGTTTTAGAAGCACATATTTCTCAATACACCGTTTATTCCCATTCACTCGGGAATATCAAAACGCAGCTCCTAGAAGAAACCCGCTTCTCACTCTCTGAATCTCAAGGCAGATTCAACTCCCGTAGGTAAGCAAACACACAGCAGAGCAGTCTGAAGGATACGTTCGATTTGAGTTTTAAACGGAGATTAACAGCTATTTCTGAAATGCTTGGATTTGGGGTGAAATATGCCTTTTCTGCTTCTTCACAGAAAAAGGTTACAAACTCCTGCAAACACACATCAGTTTAACTCTGTAAGTTGAACGCACACATTGAAGGCCGTTCTGTTAGGTCGCTCCGTTTTGGTTTTAGAAGCAGATATTTCTCAATACAGCGTTTACTCCCATTCACTTTGGAATATCAAAACGCAGCTCCTAGAAGAAACGCGCTTCTCACTCTCTGAATCTGAAGGCAGATTCAACTCCTGTAGGTAAGCGAACACACAGCAGAGCAGTCTGAAGGATACGTTCGTTTTGGGTTTTAGACGGAGATTTCCATCTATTTCTGAAATGCTTGGATTTGGCTGGAAAAATGCGTTTTTTGATTCTTCACAGAAAGGGTTTACAAACTCCTGCAAACACACATCAGTTGAACTCTGTAAGCTGAACGCATACATTGAAGGCCGTTCTGGTAGGTTGCTCCGTTTTGGTTTCAGAAGCAGATATTTATCAATACAGCGATTACTCCCATTCACTCTGGAATATCAAAACGCAGGTCCTAGAATAAACGCGCTTCTCACTCTCTGAATCTCAAGGCAGATTCAACTCCCGTAGATCAGCAAACACACAGCAGAGCAGTCTGAAGGATACGTTCGTTTTGAGTTTTAGACCGAGATTTACTGCTATTTCTGAATTGCTTGGATTTGACTGAAAAAATGCGTTTTCTGCTTCTTCACAGAAAGGGTTTACAAACTCCTGCAAACACACTTCAGTTTAACTCTGTAAGTTGAACGCACACATTGAAGGCCGTTCTGTTAGGTTGCTCCGTTTTGGTTTTAGAAGCAGATATTTCTCAATACAGCGTTTATTCCCACTCACTCAGAAATATCAAAACGCAGCTCCTAGAAGAAACGCGCTTCTCACCCTCTGAATCTCAAGCCAGATTCAACTCCCGTAGGTAAGCGAACACACAGGAGAGCAGTCTGAAGGATACGTTGGTTTTGAGTTCTAGACGGAGATTTACAGCTTTTTCTGAAATGCTTGGATTTGGCTGGAATAATGCGTTTTCTGCTTCTTAACAGAAAGGGTTTACAAACTCCTGCAAACACACATCAGTTTAACTCTGTAAGTTGAACGCACACATTGAAGGCCGTTCTGTTAGGTCGCTTTGTTTTGGTATTAGAAGCAGATATTTCTCAATACAGCGTTTACTCCCATTCACTCGGGAATATCAAAACCCAGCTCCTAGAAGAACCGCGCTTCTAACCCTCTGAATCTCAATGCAGATTCAACTCCCGTAGGTAAGCGAACACACAGCAGAGCAGTCTGAAGGATACCTTCGTTTTGAGTTTTAGACGGAGATTTACAGCTATTTCTGAAATGCTTGGATTTGGCTGGAAAAATTCGTTTTCTGCTTCTTCACAGAAAGGGTTTGCAAACTCCTGCAAACACACAGCAGTTTAAATCTGTAAGTTGAACGCCCACATTGAAGGCCGTTCTGTTAAGTTGCTCCGTTCTGGTTTTTGAAGCAGATATTTCTATATACAGCGTTTACTCCCATTCACTCTGGAATATAAAAACGCAGCTCCAAGAAGAAACGCGCTTCTCACCCTCTGAATCTCAAGGCAGATTCAACTCCCGTAGGTAAGCGAACACACAGCAGAGCAGTCTGAAGGATACGATCGTTTTGGGTTTTAGACGGAGACTTACATCTATTTCTGAAATGCTTGGATTTGGCTGGAAAAATGCCTTTTCTGCTTCTTCACAGAAAAAGGTTACAAACTCCTGCAAACACACATCAGTTTAACTCTGTAAGTTGAACGCACACATTGAAGGCCGTTCTGTTAGGTCGCTCCGTTTTGGTTTTAGAAGCAGATATTTCTCAATACAGCGTTTACTCCCATTCACTCTGGAATATCAAAACGCAGCTCCTAGAAGAAACGCGCTTCTCACACTCTGAATGTCAAGGCAGATTCAACTCCCGCAGGTAAGCGAACACACAGCACAACAGTCTGAAGGATATGTTCGTTTTGAGTTTTAGACGGAGATTTACAGCTTTTTCTGAAATGCTTGGATTCGGCTGTAAAAATGCGTTTTCTGCTTCTTCACAGAAAGGGTTTACAAACTCCTGCAAACACACATCAGTTTAACTTTGTAAGTTGAATGCACACATTGAAGGCCGTTCTGTTAGGTCGCTCCGTTTTTGTTTTAGAAGCAGATATTTCTCAATACAGCGTTTACTCCCATTCACTCGGGATTATCAAAACGCAGCTCCAAGAAGAAACGCGCTTCTCACCCTCTGAATCTCAAGGCAGATTCAACTCCCGTACGTAAGCGAACACACAGCAGAGGAGTCTGAAGGATACGTTCGTTTTGAATTTTAAACGGAGATTTACAGCTATTTCTGAAATGCTTGGATTTGGGGTGAAAAATGCGTTTTCTGCTTCTTCACAGAAAAAGCCTACAAACTCCTGCAAACACACATCAGTTTAACTCTGTAAGTTGAACGCACACATTTAAGGCCGTTCTGTTAGGTCGCTCCGTTTTGGTTTTAGAAGCAGATATTTCTCAATACAGCGTTTACTCCCATTCACTCAGGATTATCAAAACGCAGCTCCTAGAAGAAACCAGCTTCTCACCCTCTGAATCTCAAGGCAGATACAAGTCCCGTAGGTAAGCAAACACACAGCAGAGCAGTCTGAATGATACGTTCTTCTTGAGTTTTAGACGGAGATATACAGCTATTTCTGAAATGCTTGGATTTTTCTGGAAAAATGCGATTTCTGCTTCTTCACAGAAAGGGTTTACAAACTCCTGCAAACACACATCAGTTTACCTCTGTAAGTCGAACGCACACATTGAAGGCCGTTCTGTTAGGTTGCTCCGTTTTGGTATTAGAAGCAGATATTTCTCAATACAGCGTTTACTCCCATTCACTCTGGAATATCAAAACGCAGCTCCTAGAAGAAACGCGCTTCTCACCCTCTGAATCTCAAGGCAGATTCAACTCCCGTAGGTAAGCGAACACACAGCAGAGCAGTCTGAATGATACGTACATTTTGAGGTTTAGACGGAGATTTACAGCTGTTTCTGAAATGCTTTGATTTGGCTGGAAAAATGCGTTTTCTGCTTCTTTACAGAAAGGGTTTACAAACACCTGCAAACACACATCAGTTTAACTCTGTAAGTTGAACGCACATATTGAAGGCCGTTCTGTTAGGTTGCTCCGTTTTGATTTTAGAAGCAGATATTTCTCAATATAGAGTTCACTCCGATTCACTCTTGAATATCAAAACGCAGCTCCTAGAAAAAACGCACTTCTAATTCTCTGAATCTCAATGCAGATTCAGCTGCCGTAGGTAAGCGAACACACAGCAGAGATGTCTGAAGGATACGTTCGTTTTGAGTTTTAGACGGAGATTTACAGCTATTTATGAAATGCTTGGATTTGGCTGGAAAAATGCGTTTTATACTTCTTCACAGAAAGGGGTTACAAACTCCTACAAACACACATCAGTTTAAATCTGTAAGTTGAACGAACACATTAAAGGCCGTTCTGGTACGTTGCTCCGTTTTGGTTTTAGAAGCAGATATTTCTCAATACACAGTTTACTCCCATTCACTCGGGAATATCAAAACGGAGCTCCTAGAAGAAACGCGCTTCTCACTCTCTGAATCTCAAGGCAGATTCAACTCCCGTAGGTAAGCGAACACACAGCAGAGCAGTCTGAAGGATACGTTCGTTTTGAGTTTTAAACGGAGATTTACAGCTATTTCTGAAATGCTTGGATTTGGGGTGAAAAATGCGTTTTCTGCTTCTTCACAGAAAAAGCTTACAAACTCCTGCAAACACACATCAGTTTAACTCTGCAAGTTGAACGCACACATTGAAGGCCGTTCTGTTAAGTCGCTCCGTTTTGGTTTTAGAAGCAGATATTTATCAATACAGCGTTTACTCCCATTCACTCGGGAATATCAAAACGCAACTCCAAGAAGAACCACGCTTCTCACCCTCTGAATCTCAATGCAGATTCAACTCCCGTAGGTAAGCGAACACACAGCAGAGCGGTCTGACGGATACGTTCGTTTTGAGTTTTAGACGGAGATTTACAGCTATTTCTGAAATGCCTGGATTTGGCTGGAAACATTCGTTTTCTGCTTCTTCACAGAAAGGGTTTGCAAACTCCTGCAAACACACATCAGTTTAACTCTGTAAGTTGAACCGACACATTGAAGGCCGTTCTGTTAAGTTGCTCCGTTCTGGTTTTAGAAGCAGATATTTCTCAATACACCGTTTACTCCTATTCACTCGGGAATATCAAAACGCAGGTCCTAGAATAAACGCGCTTCTCACCCTCTGAATCTCAAGGCAGAATCAACTCCCGTAGGTAAGCGAACACACAGCAGAGCAGTCTGAAGGATACGTTCGTTTTGGGTTTTAGACGGAGATTTACATCTATTTCTGGAATGCTTGGATTTGGCTGGAAAAATGCGTTTTCTGATTCTTCACAGAAAGGGTTTGAAAACTCCTGCAAACACACATCAGTTTAACTGTGTAAGTTGAATGCATACATTGAAGGCCGTTCTCTTAGGTTGCTCCGTTTTGGTTTTAGAATCAGATATTTCTCAATACAGCGTTTACTTCCATTCACTCTGGAATATCAAAACGCAGCTCCTAGAAGAAACGCACTTCTCACCCTCTGAATCTCAAGGCAGATTCATCTCCCGTAGGTAAGCGAACACACAGCAGAGATGTCTGAAGGATACGTTCGTTTTGAGTTTTAGACGGAGATTTACAACTATTTCTTAAATGCTTGGATTTGGCTGGAAACATTCGTTTTCTGCTTCTTCACAGAAAGGGTTTGCGAACTCCTGCAAACACATATCAGTTTAACTCTGTAAGTTGAACGGACACATTGAAGGCCGTACTGTTAAGTTGCTCCGTTCTGGTTTTAGAAGCAGATATTTCTCAATACAGCGTTTACTACCATTCACTCGGGAATATCAAAACGCAGCTCCTAGAAGAAACGCGGTTCTCATCCTCTGAATCTCAAGGCAGATTCAACTCCCGTAGGTAAGCGAACACACAGCAGAGCAGTCTGAAGAATACGTTCGTTTTGGGTTTTTGACGGAGATTTACATCTATTTCTGAAATGCTTGGATTTGGCTGGAAAAATGCGTTCTCTGATTCTTCACAGAAATGGTTTACAAACTCCTGCAAACACACATCAGTTTATCTCTGTAAGTTGAATGCATACATTGAAGGCCGTTCTGGTAGGTTGCTCCGTTTTGGTTTCAGAAACAGATATTTATCAATACAGCGTTTACTCCCATTCACTCTGGAATATCAAAACGCAGCTCCTAGAAGAAACGCACTTCTCACACTCTGAATCTCAATGCAGATTCAACTGCCATAGGTAAGCGAACACACAGCAGAGATGTCTGAAGGATACGTTCGTTTTGAGTTTTAGACGGAGATTTACAGCTATTTCTGAAATGCTTGGATTTGGCTGGAAAACTGCGTTTTCTGCTTCTTCACAGAAAAGGGTTACAAACTCCTACAAACACACATCAGTTTTACTTTGTAAGTTGGACGAACATATTGAAGGCCGTTCTGGTAGGTTGCTCCGTTTTGGTTTCAGAAGCAGATATTTATCAATACAGCGTTTACTCCCATTCACTCTGGAATATCAAAACGCAGCTCCTAGAAAAAACGCGGTTCTCACCCTCTGAATCTCAAGGCAGATTCAACTCCCGTAGGTAAGCGAACACACAGCAGAGCAGTCTGAAGGATACGTTCGTTTTGAGTTTTAGACGGAGATTTACAGCTATTTCTGAAATGCTTGGATTTGGCTGGAAACATGCGTTTTCTGATTCTTCACAGAAAGGGTTTACAAACTCCTGCAAACACACATCAGTTTACCTCTGTAAGTTGAACGCACACATTGAAGGCCGTCCTGTTAGTTTGCTCCGTTTCGGTTTTAGAAGCAGATATTTCTCAATACAGCGTTTACTCCCATTCACTCGGGATTATCAAAACGCAGCTCCTAGAAGAAATACGCTTCTCACTCTCTGAATCTCAAGTCAGATTCAACTCCCGTAGGTAAGCGAACACACAGCAGAGCAGTCTGAAGGATACGTTCTTTTTGAGTTTTAGACGGAGATTTACAGCTTTTTTGAAATGCTTGGATTCGGCTAAAAAAATGCGTTTTCTGCTTCTTCACAGAAAGGGTTTACAAACTCCTGCAAACACACATCAGTTTAACTCTGTAAGATGAACGCACATATTGAAGGCCGTTCTGTTAGGTTGCTCCGTTTTGATTTTAGAAGCAGATATTTCTCAATATAGAGTTCACTCCGATTCACTCTTGAATATCAAAACGCAGCTCCTAGAAAAAACGCACTTCTAATTCTCTGAATCTCAATGCAGATTCAACTGCCGTAGGTAAGCGAACACACAGCAGAGATGTCTGAAGGATACGTTCGTTTTGAGTTTTAGACGGAGATTTACAGCTATTTATGAAATGCTTGGATTTGGCTGGAAAAATGCGTTTTCTACTTCTTCACAGAAAGGGGTTACAAACTCCTACAAACACACATCAGTTTAAATCTGTAAGTTGAACGAACACATTTAAGGCCGTTCTGGTACGTTGCTCCGTTTTGGTTTTAGAAGCAGATATTTCTAAATACACAGTTTACTCCCATTCACTCGGGAATATCAAAACGCAGCTCCTAGAAGAAACGCGCTTCTCACTCTCTGAATCTCAAGGCAGATTCAACTCCCGTAGGTAAGCGAACACACAGCAGAGCAGTCTGAAGGATACGTTCGTTTTGAGTTTTAAACGGAGATTTACAGCTATTTCTGAAATGCTTGGATTTGGGGTGAAAAATGCGTTTTCTGCTTCTTCACAGAAAAAGCTTACAAACTCCTGCAAACACACATCAGTTTAACTCTATAAGTTGAACGCATACATTGAAGGCCGTTCTTGTAGGTTGCTCCGATTTTGTTTCAGATGCAGATATTTATCAATACAGCGTTTACTCCCATTCACTCTGGAATATCAACACGCAGGTCCTAGAAGAAACGCGCTTCTCACCCTCTGAATCTCAAGGCAAATTCAACTCCCTT
Organism: Callithrix jacchus; assembly: GCF_049354715.1. Taxonomy (NCBI): domain Eukaryota; kingdom Metazoa; phylum Chordata; class Mammalia; order Primates; family Cebidae; genus Callithrix; species Callithrix jacchus. The sequence goes on along the minus strand of NC_133511.1, from coordinate 36,323,277 downwards.
AGGTAAGCGAACACACAGCAGAGCAGTCTGAAGGATACGTTCCTTTTGAGTTTTAGACGGAGATTTACAGCTATTTCTGAAATGCTTGGATTTTGCTGGAAAAATGCGTTTTCTGCTTCTTCACAGAAAGGGTTTAAAAACTCCTTCAAACACACATCAGTTTAACTCTGTAAGTTGAACGCACACATTGAAGGGCGTTCTGTTAGGTTGCTCCGTTTTGGTTTTAGAAGCAGATATTTCTCAATACAGCGTTTGCTCCCATTCACTCTGGAATATCAAAACGCAGCTCCTAGAAGAAAAACTCTTTTCACCCTCTGAATCTCAAAGCAGATTCAAATCCCGCAGGTAAGCGAACACACAGCAGAGCAGTCTGAAGGATACGTTCGTTTTGGGTTTTAGACGGAGATTTCCATCTATTTCTGAAATGCTTGGATTTGGCTGGAAAAATGCGTTTTTTGATTCTTCACAGAAAGGGTTTACAAACTCCTGCAAACACACATCAGTTGAACTCTGTAAGCTGAACGCATACATTGAAGGCCGTTCTGGTAGGTTGCTCCGTTTTGGTTTCAGAAGCAGATATTTATCAATACAGCGATTACTCCCATTCACTCTGGAATATCAAAACGCAGGTCCTAGAATAAACGCGCTTCTCACTCTCTGAATCTCAAGGCAGATTCAACTCCCGTAGATCAGCAAACACACAGCAGAGCAGTCTGAAGGATACGTTCGTTTTGAGTTTTAGACCGAGATTTACTGCTATTTCTGAATTGCTTGGATTTGACTGAAAAAATGCGTTTTCTGCTTCTTCACAGAAAGGGTTTACAAACTCCTGCAAACACACTTCAGTTTAACTCTGTAAGTTGAACGCACACATTGAAGGCCGTTCTGTTAGGTTGCTCCGTTTTGGTTTTAGAAGCAGATATTTCTCAATACAGCGTTTATTCCCACTCACTCAGAAATATCAAAACGCAGCTCCTAGAAGAAACGCGCTTCTCACCCTCTGAATCTCAAGCCAGATTCAACTCCCGTAGGTAAGCGAACACACAGCAGAGCAGTCTGAAGGATACGTTGGTTTTGAGTTTTAGACGGAGATTTACAGCTTTTTCTGAAATGCTTGGATTTGGCTGGAATAATGCGTTTTCTGCTTCTTAACAGAAAGGGTTTACAAACTCCTGCAAACACACATCAGTTTAACTCTGTAAGTTGAACGCACACATTGAAGGCCGTCCTGTTAGTTTACTCCGTTTTGGTTTTAGAAGCAGATATTTCTCAAAACAGCGTTTATTCCCATTCACTCGGAAATATCAAAACGCAGCTCCTAGAAGAAACGCGCTTCTCACTCTCTGAATCTCAAGGCAGATTGAACTCCCGTAGGTAAGCGAACACACAGCAGAGCAGTCTGAAGGATACGTTCGTTTTGAGTTTTAGACGGAGATTAACAGCTATTTCTGAAAAGCCTGGATTTGGCTGGAAAAATGCGTATTCTGCTTCTTCACAGAAAGGGTTTACAAACTCCTGCAAACACACATCAGTTTAACTCTGTAAGTTGAACGAACACATTTAAGGCCGTTCTGTTAGGTTGCTCCGTTTTGGTTTTAGAAGCAGATATTTCTCAATACACCGTTTACTCCCATTCACTCGGAAATATCAAAACGCAGCTCCTAGAAAAAACGCGCTTCTCACCCTCTGAATCTCAAGGCAGATTCAACTCCCGTAGGTAAGCGAACACACAGCAGAGATGTCTGAAGGATACGTTCGTTTTGAATTTTAGACGGAGATTTACAGCTATTTCTGAAATGCTTGGATTTGGCTGGAAAAATGGGTTTTCTGCTTCTTCACAGAAAGGGTTTACAAACTCCTGCAAACACATATCAGTTTAACTCTGTAAGTTGAACGCACACATTGAAGGCCGTTCTGTTAGGTCGCTCCATTTTGGTTTTAGAAGCAGATATTTCTCAATACAGCGTTTACTCCCATTCACTCGGGACTATCAAAACGCAGCACCTAGAAGAAACGCGCTTCTCACTCTCTGAATCTCAAGGCAGATTCAACTCCCGTAGGTAAGCGAACACACAGCAGAGCAGTCTGAAGGATACGTTCTTTTTGAGTTTTAGACGGAGATTTACAGCTTCTTCTGAAATGCTTGGATTCGGCTGGAAAAATGCGTTTTCTGCTTCTTCACAGAAAGGGTTTACAAACTCCTGCAAACACACATCAGTTTAACTCTGTAAGTTGAACGAACACATTTAAGGCCGTTCTGTTAGGTGGCTCCGTTTTGGTTTTAGAAGCAGATATTTCTCAATACACCGTTTATTCCCATTCACTCGGGAATATCAAAACGCAGCTCCTAGAAAAAACGCGCTTCTCACTCTCTGAATCTCAAGGCAGATTCAACCCCCGTAGGTAAGCGAACACACAGCAGAGCAGTCTGAAGGATGCGTTCGTTTTGAGTTTTAAACGGAGATTTACTGCTATTTCTGAAATGCTTGGATTTGGGGTGAAAAATGCGTTTTCTGCCTCTTCACAGAAAAAGCTTACAAACTCCTGCAAACACACATCAGTTTAACTCTGTACGTTGAACGCACACATTGAAGGCCGTTCTGTTAGGTCGCTCCGTTTTGGTTTTAGAAGCAGATATTTCTCAATACAGCGTTTACTCCCATTCACTCAGGATTATCAAAACGCAGCTCCTAGAAGAAACGCGCTTCTCACCCTCTGAATCTCAAGGCAGATTCAACTCCCGCAGGTAAGCGAACACACAGCAGAGCAGTCTGAAGGATACGTTTTTTTTGAGTTTTAGACGGAGATTTACACATATTTTTGAAATGCTTGGATTTGGCTGGAAAAATGCGTTTTCTGCTTCTTCACAGAAAGGGTTTACAAACTCCTGCAAAGACACATCAGTTTAACTCTGTAAGTTGAACGCACACAACGAAGGCCGTTCTGTTAGGTTGCTCCGTTTTGGTTTTAGAAGCAGATATTTCTCAATACAGCGTTTACTCCCATTCACTCGGGAATATCAAAACGAAGCTCCTAGAAGAACCGCGCTTCTCACCCTCTGAATCTCAAGGCAGATTCAACTCCCGTAGGTAAGCAAACACACAGCAGAGCAGTCTGAAGGATACGTTCGTTTTGAGTTTTAGACGGAGATTTACAGCTATTTCTGAAATGCTTGTATTTGGCTGGAAAATTCGTTTTCTGCTTCTTCACAGAAAGGGTTTGCAAACTCCTGCAAACACACATCAGTTTAACTGTGTAAGTTGGACGCACACACTGAAGGCCGTTCTGTTAAGTTGCTCCGTTTTGGTTTTAGAATCAGATATTTCTCAATACAGCGTTTACTCCCATTCACTCTGGAATATCAAAACGCAACTCCTAGAAGAAACGCGCTTCTCACACTCTGAATGTCAAGGCAGATTCAACTCCCGCAGGTAAGCGAACACACAGCACAACAGTCTGAAGGATATGTTCGTTTGGAGTTTTAGACGGAGATTTACAGCTTTTTCTGAAATGCTTAGATTCGGCTAAAAAAATCCGTTTACTGCTTCTTCACAGAAAGGGTTTACAAACTCCTGCAAACACACATCAGTTTAACTCTGTAAGTTGAACGCACATATTGAAGGCCGTTCTGTTAAGTTGCTAGGTTTTTTGTATAGAAGCAGATATTTCTCAATACAGCGTTTTCTTTCATTCACTCTGGAATATCAAAACGCAGCTCCTAGAGGAAACGCACTTCTCACCCTCTGAATCTCAATGCAGATTCAACTGCCGTAGGTTAGCGAACACACAGCAGAACAGTCTGAAGGATACGTTCGTTTTGAGTTTTAGACGGAGATTTACAGCTATTTCTGAAATGCTTGGATTTGGCTGGAAAAATGCGATTTCTGCTGCTTCACAGAAAGGGTTTACAAACTCCTGCAAACACACATCACTTTAACTCTGTAAGTTGAACGCACACATTGAAGGCCGTTCTGTTAGGTTGCTCCGTTTTGGTTTTAGAAGCAGATATTTCTCAATACTGCGTTTACTCCCATTCACTCTGAAATATCAAAACGCAGTTCCAGGCAGAAATGCACATCTCACTCTCTGAAGCTGAAGGCAGATTCAACTCCCGTAGTTAAGCGAACACACAGCAGAGCAGTCTGAAGATTACATTCGTTTTGAGTTTTAGACAGAGATTTACAGCTGTTTCTGAAGTGCTTGGATTTGGCTGGAAAAATGCGTTTTCTGCTTCTTCACAGAAAGAATTTACAAACTCCTGCAAACACACATCAGTGTAACTCTGTAAGTTGAATGCACACATTGAAGGCCGTTCTGTTATGTTGCTCCGTTTTGGTTTCAGAAGCAGATATTTCGCAATAAAGCGTTTACTCCCATTCACTCTGGAATATCAAAACGCAGTTCCTAGAAGAAACGTGCTTCTCAGTCTCTGAAGCTCAAGGCAGATTCAACTACCGTACGTAAGCAAACACACTGCAGAGCAGTCTGAAGAATAAGTTGGTTTTGGGTTTTAAACGGAGATTTACAGATATTTCTGAAATGCCTGTATTGGGCGGGAAAAATGCGTTTTCTGCTCCTTCACAAGAAGGGTTTACAAACTCCTGCAAACACACATCAGTTTAACTCTGTACGTTGAACACACACATTGAAGGCCGTTCTGTTAGGTTGTTCCGTTTTGGTTTTAGAAGCAGATATTTCTCAATACAGCGTTTACTGCCATTCAGTCGGGAATATCAAAACGCAGCTCCTAGAAGAAACGCGCTTCTCACTCTCTGAATCTCAAGGCAGATTCAACTCCCGTACTTAAGAAAACACACAGCAGAGCAGTCTGAAGGATACGTTCGTTTTGAGTTTTAGACGGAGATTTACAGCTATTTCTGAAAGACTTGGATTTGGCTGAAAAAATGCGTTTTCTGCTTCTGCACCGAAAGGGTTTACAAACTCCTGCAAACAAACATCAGGTTAGCTCTGTAAGATGAACGCACACATTAAAGGCTGTTCTGTTAGGTTGCTTCGTTTTGGTTTTAGAAGCAGATATTTCTCAATACACCGTTTACTCCCATTCACTCTGGAATATCAATACGCAGCCTCTAGAAGAAACGCGCTTCTTATTCTCTGAATCTCAAGGTAGATTCAACTCCCGTAGGTAAGCGAACACACAGCAGAGAAGTCTGAAGGATACGTTCGTTTTGTGTTTTAAACGGAGATTTACAGCTATTTCTGAAATGCTTGGATTTGGGGTGAAAAATGCGTTTTCTGCTTCTTCACAGAAAGGGTTTACAAACTCCTGCAAACACACATCAGTTTAACTCTATAAGTTGAACGCACACATTGAAGGACGTTCATTTAGGTTGCTCCGTTTTGGTTTTAAAAGCAGATATTTCTCCATACAGCGTTTACTCCCATTCACTCTGGAATATCAAAACGCAGCTCCTAGAAAAAACGCGCTTCTCACTCGCTGAATCTCAAGGCAGGTTCAACTTTCGTAGGTAAGCGAACACACAGCAGAGCAGTCTGTATGATACCTTCGTTTTGAGTTTTAGACGGTGATTTACAGCTATTTCTGAAATGCTTGGATTTCGCTGAAAAAATGTGTTTTCTGCTTCCTCACAGAAAGGGTTGACAAACTCCTGAACACACATCAGTTTAACTCCGTACGGTGAACGCACACATTGAAGGCCGTTCTGTTAGGTTGCTCCGTTTTGGTTTTAGAAGCAGATATTTCTCAATACACCGTTTACTCCCATTCACTCTGGAATATGAAAACGCAGCTCCTAGAAGAAACGCGATTCTTACTCTCTGAATCTCAAGGCAGATTCAACTCCCATAGGTAAGCGAACACACAGGAGAGCAGTCTGAAGGATAAGTTCGTTTGGACTTTTAAACGGAGATTTTCAGTTATTCCTGAAATGCTTGGATTTGGCTTGAAAAATGCGTTTTCTGCGTCTTCACAGAAAGCGTTTACAAACTCCTGCAAACACACATCAGTTTAACTCTGTAAGTTGAACCCACACGTTGAAGGCCGTTCTGTTAGTTTGCTCCGTTTTGGTTTCAGAAGCAAATATTTCTCAATACAGCGTTTACTCCCATTCACTCCGGAATATCAAAACGCAGCTCCTAGAAGTAACGCGCTTCTCACCCTCTGAATCTCAAGGCAGATTCAACTCCCGTAGTTAAGTGAACACAGCAGAGCAGTCTGAAGGATACGTTTGTTTTGAGTTTTAGACGGAGATTTACAGCTATTTCTGAAATGCTTGGATTTGGCTGGAAAAATGCGTTTTCTGCTTCTTCACACAAAGGGTTTACAAACTCCGGCAAACACACCTCAGTTTACCTCTGTAAGTTGAACGCACACATTGAAGGTCGTTCTGTTAGGTTGCTCCGTTTTGATTTTATAAGCAGATATTTCTCAATACAGCGTTTACTCCCATTCACTCTGGAATATCAAAACGCAGCTCCTAGAAGTAACGCGCTTCTCACCCTCTGAAGGTCAAGGCAGATTCAACTCCCGTAGGTAAGCGAACACTTAGTAGAGCAGTCTGAAGGATACGTTCGTTTTTATTTTTAGACGGAGATTTACAGCTATTACTGAAATGCTTGGATTTCGCTGGAAAATGTGTTTTCTGCTTCGTCACAGAAAGGCTTTACAAACTCCTGCACACACACATCAGTTTAACTCTGTAAGTTGAACGCACACATTGAAGGCCGTTCTGTTATGTTGCTCCGTTTTGGTTTTAGAAGCAGATATTTCTCAATACAGCGTTTACTCCCATTTACTCGGTAATATCCAAACGCAGCTCCTAGAGGAAACGCGCGTCTCACCCTGTGTATCTCAAGGCAGATTCAACTCCCGTAGGTAAGCGAACACACAGCAGAGCAGTCTGAAGGATACGTTCGTTTTGAGTTTTAGACGGAGATTTACAGCTATTTCTGAAATTCTTGGATTTCGCTGGAAAAATGTGTTTTCTGCTTCGTCATAGAAGGGTTTACAAACTCCTGCAGACACACATCAGTTTAACTCTGTAAGTTGAACGCACACATTGAAGGCCGTTCTGTTAGGTTGCTTTGTTTTGGTTTTAGAAGTAGATATTTTTCAATACAGCGTTTACTCCCATTCACTCTGGAATATCAAAACGCAGCTTCTAAAAGAAACGCCCTTCCTACTTTCTGAATCTCAAGGCAGATTCAACTCCCATAGGTAAGCGAACAGACAGCAGAGCAGTCTGAAGGATATGTTCGTTTTGAGTTTTAGACAGAGATTTACAGCTATTTGCTAAATGCTTGGATTTGGCTTTAAAAATGCGTTTTCTGCTTCTTCACAGAAAGGGTTTACAAACTCTTGCAAACACACATCAGTTTACCTCTGTAAGTTGAACGCACACATTGAAGGCCATTCTGTTACGTTGCTCCGTTTTGGTTTTAGAAGCAGATATTTCTCAATACAGCGTTTACTCCCATTTACTCTGGAATATCAAAACGCAGCTCCTAGAATAAACGCGATTCTCACCCTCTGAATCTCAAGGCAGATTCAACTCCCGTAGGTAAGTGAACACACCGCAGAGCAGTCTGAAGGATACGTTCGTTTTGAGTTTTAGACGGAGATTTACCGCTATTTATGAAATGCTTGGATTTGTCTGGAAAAATGCATTTTCTGCTTCTTCACAGAAAGGGTTTACAAACTCCTGCAAACACACATCAGTTTAACTCTGTAACTTGAACGAACACATTGAAGGCCGTTTTGTTATTTTGCTCCGTTTTGGTTTTAGAAGCAGATATTTCTCAATACAGCGTTTACTCCAATTCACTCTGGAATACCAAAACGCAGCTCCTAGAGGAAACGCGCTTCTCACCCTCTGAATCTCAAGGCAGATTCAACTCCGGTAGGTAAGCGAACACATAGCAGAGCAGTCTGAAGGATACGTTCGTTTTGAGTTTTAGACGGAGATTTACAGCTATTTCTGAAGTGCTTGGATTTCCCTGGAAAAATGTGTTTTCTGCTTCGTCACAGAAAGGCTTTACAAACTCCTGCACACACACATCAGTTTACCTCTGTATGTTGAATGCACACATTGAAGGCCGTTCTGTTAGGTCGCTCCGTTTTGGTTTTAGAAGCAGATATTTCTCAATACAGCGTTTACTCCCATTCACTCTGGAATATCAAAACGCAGCTCCAAGAAGAAACGCGCTTCTCACTCTCTGAATCTCAATGCAGATTCAACTTTCGTAGGTAAGCGAACACACAGCCGAGCAGTCTGAAGGATATGTTCCTTTTGAGTTTTAAACGAAGATTTACAGCTATTTCTGAAATGCTTGGATTTGGCTGAAAAAGTGCTTTTTCTGCGTCTTCACAGAAAAAGCTTACAAACTCCTGCAAACACACATCAGTTTAACTCTGTAAGTCGAAAGCACACATTGAAGGCCGTTCTGTTAGGTCGCTCCGTTTTGGTTTTAGAAGCAGATATTTCTCAATACAGCGTTTACTCCCATTCACTCGGGAATATCACAACGCAGCTCCTAGAAGAACCGCGCTTCTCACCCTCTGAATCTCAGGCAGATTCAACTCCCGTAGGTAAGCGAACACACAGCAGAGCAGTCTGAAGGATACGTTCGTTTTGAGTTTTAGACGGAGATTTACATCTATTTCTGAAATGCTTGGATTTGGCTGGAAAAATTCGTTTTCTGCTTCTTCACAGAAATGGTTTGCAAACTCCTGCAAACACACATCAGTTTAACTCTTAAGTTGAACGCACACATTGAAGGCCGTTCTGTTAAGTTGCTCCGTTCTGGTTTTTGAAGCAGATATTTCTCAATACAGCGTTTACTCCCATTCACTCGGGAATATCAAAACGCAGCTCCTAGAAGTAACGCGCTTCTCACCCTCTGAATCTAAAGGCAGATTCAACTCCCGTAGGTAAGCGAACACACAGCAGAGTAGTCTGAAGGATACGTTCGTTTTGGGTTTTAGACGGAGATTTACATCTATTTCTGAAATGCTTGGATTTGGCTGGAAAAATGCGTTTTCTGATTCTTCACAGAAAGGGTTTACAAACTCCTGCAAACACACATCAGTTTAACTCTGTAAGTTGAATGCATACATTGAAGGCCGTACTGGTAGGTTGCTCTGTTTTGGTTTCAGAAGCAGATATTTCTCAATACAGCGTTTACTCCCATTCACTCGGCATTATCAAAACGCAGGTCCTAGAAAAACGCGCTTCTCACCCTCTGAATCTCAAGGCAGATTCAACTCCCGTAGGTAAGCGAACACACAGCAGAGCAGTCTGAAGGATACGTTCGTTTTGAGTTTTAGACGGAGATTTACAGCTATTTCTGAAATGCTTGGATTTGACTGGAAAAATGCGTTTTCTGCTTCTTCACAGAAAGGGTTTACAAACTCCTGCAAACACATATCAGTGTAACTCTGTAAGTTGAACGCACACATTGAAGGCCGTTCTGTTAGGTTGCTCCGTTTTGGTTCTAGAAGCACATATTTCTCAATACAGCGTTTGCTCCCATTCACTCGGGAATATCAAAACGCAGCTCCTAGAAGAAACGCGCTTCTCACCCTCTGAATCTCAAGGTAGATTCAACTCTTGTAGGTAGGCGAACACACAGCAGAGCAGTCTGAAGGATACGTTGGTTTTGAGTTTTAGACGGAGATTTACAGCTATTTCTGAAAAGCTTGGATTTGGCTGGAAAAATGCGTTTTCTGCTTCTTCACGGAAAGGGTTTACAAACTCTTGCAAACACCCATCAGTTTTACTCTGTAAGTTGAACGAACACATTTAAGGCCGTTCTGTTAGGTTGTTCCGTTTTGGTTTTAGAAGCAGATATTTCTCAATACACAGTTTACTCCCATTCACTCGGGAATATCAAAACGCAGCTCCTAGAAGAAACGCGCTTCTCACTCTCTGAATCTCAAGGCAGATTCAACTCCCATAGGTAAGCGAACACACAGCAGAGCAGTCTGAAGGATACGTTCGTTTTGAGTTTTAAACGGAGATTTACAGCTATTTCTGAAATGCTTGGATTTGGGGTGAAAAATGCGATTTCTGCTTCTTCACAGAAAAACTTACAAACTCCTGCAAACACACATCAGTTTAACTCTGTAAGTTGAACGCACACATTGAAGGCCGTCCTGTTAGGTTGCTCCGTTTTGGTTTTTGAAGCAGATGTTTCTCAATACAGCGTTTATTCCCATTCACTCGGAAATATCAAAACGCAGCTCCTAGAAGAAACGCGCTTCTCACCCTCTGAATCTCAAGGCAGATTCAACTCCCGTAGGTAAGCGAACACACAGCAGAGCAGTCTGAAAAATACGTTCGTTTCGAGTTTTAGTCGGAGATTAACAGCTATTTCTGAAATGCTTGGATTTGGCTGGAAAAATGCGTTTTCTGCTTCTTCACAGAAAGGGTTTACAAACTCCTGCAAACACACATCAGTTTAACTCTGTAAGTTGAACGCACACATTAAAGGCCGTTCTCTTAGGTTGCTCCGTTTTGGTTTTAGAATCAGATATTTCTCAATACAGCGTTTATTCCCATTCACTCTGGAATATCAAAACGCAGCTCCTAGAAGTAACGCACTTCTCACCCTCTGAATCTCAAGGCAGATTCAACTCCCTTAGGTAAGCGAACACACAGCAGAGATGTCTGAAGGATACGTTCATTTTGAGTATTAGACGAAGATTTACAGCTATTGTTGAAATGCTTGGATTTGGCTGGAAAAATGCGTTTTCTGCTTCTTCACAGAAAGGGTTTACAAACTCCTGCAAACACACATCAGTTTAACTCTGTAAGTTGAACGCACACATTGAAGGCCGTTCTGTTATGTTTCTCCGTTTTGGTTTTAGAAGCAGATATTTCTCAATACAGCGTTCACTCCCATTCACTCGGGAATATCAAAACGCAGGTCCTAGAAAAAACGCACTTCTCACCCTCTGAATCTCAATGCCGATTCATCTGCCGTAGGTAAGCGAACACACAGCAGAGCAGTCTGAAGGATACGTTCGTTTTGAGTTTTAGACGGAGATTTACAGCTTTTTCTGAAATGCTTGGATTTGGCTGGAAAAATGCGTTTTCTGCTTCTTCAAAGAAAAAGCTTACAAACTCCTGAAAACACACATCTGTTTAACTCTGTATGTTGAACGCACACATTGAAGGCCGTTCTGTTAGGTCGCTCCGTTATGGTTTTAGAAGCAGATATTTCTCAATACACCGTTTACTCCCATTTACTCGGGAATATCAAAACGCATCTCCTAGAAGAACCGCGCTTCTCACCCTTTGAATCTCAATGCAGATTCAACTCCCGTAGGTAAGCGAACACACAGCAGAACAGTCTGAAAGATACGTTCGTTTTGAGTTTTAGACGGAGATTTACAGCTTTTTCTGAAATGCTTGGATTTGGCTGGAAAAATGCGTTTTCTGCTTCTGCACAGAAAGGATTTGCAAACTCCTGCAAACACACATCAGTTTTACTCTGTAGGTTGAACGCACACATTGAAGGCCGTTCTGGTAGGTTGCTCCGTTTTGGTTTTAGAAGCAGATATTTCTCAATAAAGCGTTTACTCACATTCACTCGGGATTATCAAAACGCAGCTCCTAGAAGAAACGCGCTTCTCACTCTCTGAATCTCAAGGCAGATTCAACTCCCATAGGTAAGCGAACACACAGCAGAGCAGTCTGAAGGATACGTTCCATTTTAGTTTTAGACGGAGATTTACTGCTATTTCTGAAATGCCTAAATATTGCTGCAAAAATGAGTTTTCTGCTTCTTCACAGAAAGGGTTTACAAACTCCTGCAAACACACATCAGTTTAACTCTGTAAGTTGAACGAACAGATTTAAGGCCGTTCTGTTAGGTTGCTCCGTTTTGGTTTTAGAAGCAGATATTTCTCAATACACCGTTTACTCCCATTCACTCGGGAATATCAAAACGCAGCTCCTAGAAGAAACGCTCTTCTCACTCTCTGAATCTCAAGGCAGATTCAACTACTGTAGGTAAGCGAACGAACAGCAGAGCAGTCTGAAAGATACGTTCGTTTTGAGTTTTAAACGGAGATTTACATCTATTTCTGAAATGCTTGAATTTGGAATGACAAATGCGTTTTCTGCTTCTTCACAGAAAAAGCTTACAAACTCCTGCAAACGCACATCAGTTTAACTCTGTAAGTTGAACGCACACATTGAAGGCCGTTCTGTTAGGTCACTCCGTTTTGGTTTTAGAAGCAGATATTTCTCAATACAGCGTTTACTTTCATTCACTCGGGAATATCAAAACGCAGCTCCGAGAAGAACCGCGCTTCTCACCCTCTGAATCTCAATGCAGATTCAACTCCCGTAGGTAAGCGAACACACAGCAGAGCAGTCTGAAGGATACGCTCGTTTTGGGTTTTAGACGGAGATTTTAATCTATTTCTGAAATGCTTGGATTTGGCTGGAAAAATGGGTTTTCTTCTTCTTCACAGAAAGGGTTTACAAACTCGTGCAAACACACATCAGTTTATCTCTGTAAGTTGAATGCACACATTGAAGTCGGTTCTGTTAGGTTTGTCCGTTTTGGTTTTAGAAGCAGATATTTCTCAATACAGGGTTTACTCCCATTCACTCGGGATTATCAAAACGCAGCTCCTAGAAGAACCGCGCTTCTCACCCTCTGAATCTCAAGGCAGATTCAACTCCCGTAGGTAAGCGAACACACAGCAGAGCAGTCTGAAAGATACGTTCGTTCTGAGTTTTAGACGGAGATTTACAGCTATTGTTGAAATGCTTGGATTTGGCTGGAAAGATGCGTTTTCTGCTTCTTCACAGAAAGAATTTACAATCTCCTGCAAACACACATCAGTTTAACTCTGTAAGTTGAACGCACACATAGAAGGCCGTTCGGTTAAGTTGCTGCGTTTTGGATTAGAAGCAGATATTTCTATATACAGCGTTTACTCCCATTCACTCTGGAATAAAAAACGCAGCTCCTAGAAGAAACTCGCTTCTCACCCTCTGAATCTCAAGGAAGATTCAACTCCCGTAGGTAAGCGAACACACAACATAGCAGTCTGAAGGATACGTTCGTTTTGATTTTAGACGGAGATTTACAGCTTTTTCTGAAATGCTTGGATTAGGCTGGAAAAATGCGTTTTCTGCTCCTTCACAGAAAGGGTTTACAAACTCTTGCAAACACACATCAGTTTAACTCTGTAAGTTGAACGCACACATTGAAGGCCATTCTGTTAGGTCGCTCCGTTTTGGTTTTAGAAGCAGATATTTCTCAATAGAGCGTTTACTGCCATTCACTCGGGAATATCAAAACGCAGCTCCTAGAAGAACCGCGCTTCTCACCCTCTGAATCTCAATGCAGATTCAACTCCCGTAGGTAAGCGAACACGCAGCAAAGCAGTCTGAAGTATACGTTCGTTTTGAGTTTTAGACGGAGATTTACAGCTATTTCTGAAATGCTTAAATTTGGCTGGAAAAATCGTTTTCTGCTTCTTCACAGAAAAAGTTTGCAAACTCCTGCAAACACACATCAGTTTAACTCTGTAAGTTGAACGCACACATTGAAGGCCGTCCTGTTAGGTTGCTCCGTTTTGGTTTTAGAAGCAGATATTTCTCAATACAGCGTTTATTCCCATTCACTCGGAAATATGAAAACGCAGCTCCTATAAGAAACGCGCTTCTCACCCTCTGAATCTCAAGGCAGATTCAACTCCCATAGGTAAGCGAACACACAGCAGAGCAGTCTGAAGGATACGTTCGTTTTGAATTTTAGACGGAGATTAACAGCTATTTCTGAAATGCTTGGATTTGGCTGGAAAAATGCGTTTTCTGCTTCTTCACAGAAAGGGTTTATAAACTCCTGCAAACACACATCAGTTTAACTCTGTAAGTTGAACGCACACATTAAAGGCCGTTCTCTTAGGTTGCTCCGTTTTGGTTTTAGAATCAGATATTTCTCAACACAGTGTTTATTCCCATTCACTCTGGAATATCAAAACGCAGCTCCTAGAAGAAACGCACTTCTCACCCTCTGAATCTCAAGGCAGATTCAACTCCCATAGGTAAGCGAACACACAGCAGAGATGTCGGAAACATACGTTCATTTTGAGTATTAGACGAAGATTTACAGCTATTGTTGAAATGCTTGGATTTGGCTGGAAAAATGCGTTTTCTGCTTCTTCACAGGAAGGGTTTACAAACTCCTGCAAACACACATCAGTTTAACTCTGTAAGTTGAACGCACACATTGAAGGCCGTTCTGTTAGGTCCCTCCGTTTTGGTTTTAGAAGCAGATATTTCTCAATAAAGCGTTTACTCACATTCACTCGGGATTATCAAAACGCAGCTCCTAAAAAAAACGCGCTTCTCACTTTCTGAATCTCAAGGCAGATTCAACTCCCATAGGTAAGCGAACACACAGCAGAGCAGTCTGTGGGATACGTTTCTTTTTAGTTTTAGACGGGGATTTACAGCTATTTCTGAAATGCCTGGATTTGGCTGCAAAAATGAGTTTTCTGCTTCTTCACAGAAAGGGTTTACAAACTCCTGCAAACACACATCAGTTTAACTCTGTAAGTTGAACGAACAGATTTAAGGCTGTTCTGTTAGGTTGCTCCGTTTTGGTTTTAGAAGCAGATATTTCTCAATACACCGTTCACTCCCATTCACTCGGGAATATTAAAATGCAGCTCCTAGAAGAAACGCTCTTCTCACTCTCTGAATCTCAAGGCAGATTCAACTACTGTAGGTAAGCGAACGAATAGCAGAGCAGTCTGAAGGATACGTTCGTTTTGAGTTTTAAACGGAGATTTACAGCTATTTCTGAAATGCTTGAATTTGGAATGACAAAGGCGTTTTCTGCTTCTACACAGAAAAAGCTTACAAACTACTGCAAACGCACATCAGTTTAACTCTGTAAGTTGAACGCACACATTGAAGGCCGTTCTGTTAGGTCACTCCGTTTTGGTTTTAGAAGCAGATATTTCTCAATACAGCGTTTACTTTCATTCACTCGGGAATATCAAAACGCAGCTCCGAGACGAACCTTGCTTCTCACCCTCTGAATCTCAATGCAGATTCAACTCCCGTAGGTAAGCGAACACACAGCAGAGCAGTCTGAAGGATACGCTCGTTTTGGGTTTTAGACGGAGATTTTAATCTATTTCTGAAATTCTTGGATTTGGCTGGAAAAATGGGTTTTCTTCTTCTTCACAGAAAGGGTTTACAAACTCGTGCAAACACACATCAGTTTATCTCTGTAAGTTGAATGCACACATTGAAGTCGGTTCTGTTAGGTTTCTCCGTTTTGGTTTTAGAAGCAGATATTTCTCAATACAGCGTTTACTCCCATTCACTCGGGATTATCAAAACGCAGCTCCTAGAAGAACCGCGCTTCTCACCCTCTGAATCTCAAGGCAGATTCAACTCCCGTAGGTAAGCGAACACACAGCAGAGCAGTCTGAAAGATACGTTCGTTTTGAGTTTTAGACGGAGATTTACAGCTATTTCTGAAATGCTTGGATTTGGCTGGAAAAATGCGTTTTCTGCTTCTTCACAGAAAGAATTTACAATCTCCTGCAAACACACATCAGTTTAACTCTGTAAGTTGAACGCACACATAGAAGGCCGTTCGGTTAGGTTGCTGCGTTTTGGATTAGAAGCAGATATTTCTATATACAGCGTTTACTCCCATTCACTCTGGAATAAAAAACGCAGCTCCTAGAAGAAACGCGCTTCTCACCCTCTGAATCTCAAGGAAGATTCAACTCCCGTAGGTAAGCGAACACACAACATAGCAGTCTGAAGGATACGTTCGTTTTGAATTTTAGACGGAGATTTACAGCTTTTTCTGAAATGCTTGGATTAGGCTGGAAAAATGCGTTTTCTGCTCCTTCACAGAAAGGGTTTACAAACTCTTGCAAACACACATCAGTTTAACTCTGTAAGTTGAACGCACACGTTGAAGGCCGTTCTGCTAGGTTGCTCCGTTTTGGTTTTAGAAGCAGATATTTCTCAATACAGCGTTTACTCCCGTTCACTCTGGAATACAAAACGCAGCTCCTAGAAGAAACGCGCTTCTCATCCTCTTAATCTCAAGGCAGATTCAACTCCCGTAGGTAACCGAACACACAGCATAGCAGTCTGAAATATAAGTTCGTTTTTAGTTTTAGACGGAGATTTACAGCTATTTCTGAAATGCTTGGACTTGGCTGGAAAAATGCGTTTTCTGCTCCTTCACAGAAAGGTTTACAAACTCCTGCAAACACACATCAGTTTACCTCTGTAAGTTGAACGCACACATTGAAGGCCGTTCGGTTAGGTCGCTCTGTTTTGGTTTTAGAAGCAGATATTTCTCAATACAGCGTTTTCTCACATTCACTCGGGATTACCAAACACAGCTCATAGAAGAAACGCGCTTCTCACCCTCTGAATCTCAAGGCAGATTCAACTCCCGTAGGTAAGCGAACACATAGCAGAGCAGTCTGAAGGATACGTTCGTTTTGAGTTTTAGACGGAGATTTACAGCTATTTCTGAAATGCTTGGCTTTGGCTGGAAAAATGCGTTTCCTGCTTTTTCACAGAAAGGGTTTACAAACTCCTGCCAACACACATCAGTTTAACTCTGTAAGTTGAACGAACACATTTAAGGCCGTTCTGTTATGTTGCTCCGTTTTGGTTTTAGAAGCAGATATTTCTCAATAAACAGTTTACTCCCATTCACTCAGGAATATCAAAACGCAGCTCCTAGAAGAAACGCGCTTCTCACTCTCTGAATCTCAAGGCAGATTCAACTCCCGTAGGTAAGCGAACACACAGCAGAGCAGTCTGAAGGATACGTTCGTTTTGAGTTTTAAACGGAGATTTACAGCTATTTCTGAAATGCTTGGATTTGGGGTGAAAAATGCGTTTTCTGCTTCTTCACAGAAAAAGCTTAAAAACTCCTGCAAACACACATCCGTTTAACTCTGTAAGTTGAACGCACACATTGAAGGCGGTTCTGTTCGGTCGCTCCGTTTTGGTTTTAGAAGCAGATATTTCTCAATACAGCGTTTACTCCCATTCACTCGGGAATATCAAAACGCAGCTCCTAGAAGAACCGCGCTTCTCACCCTCTGAATCTCAATGCAGATTCAACTTTCGTAGGTAAGCGAACACACAGCAGAACAGTCTGAAGGATACGTTCGTTTTGAGTTTTAGACGTAGATTTACAGCTATTTCTCAAATGCTTGGATTTGGCTGGAAAAATTCGTTTTCTGCTTCTTCACAGAAAGGGTTTGCAAACTCCTGCAAACACACATCAGTTTAACTCTGTAAGTTAAACGCACACATTTAAGGCCGTTCTGTTAAGTTGCTCAGTTCTGGTTTATGAAGCAGATATTTCTCAATACAGCGTTTACTCCCATTCACTCGGGAATATCAAAACGCAGCTCCTAGAAGAAACACGCTTCTCACCCTCTAAATATCAAGGCAGATTCAACTCCCGTAGGTAAGGGAACACACAGCAGAGCAGGCTTTAGGATACGTTCGTTTTGGGTTTTAGACGGAGATTTACATCTATTTCTGAAATGCTTGTATTTAGCTGGAAAAATGCGTTTTCTGATTCTTCACAGAAAGGGTTTACAAACTCCTACAAACACACATCAGTTTAACTCTGTAAGTCGAACGGACACATTGAAGGCCGTTCTGATAGATTGCTCGGTTTTGGTTTTAGAAGCAGATATTTCTCAAAACAGGGTTTGCTCCCATTAACTCTGGAATATCAAAACGCAACTCCTAAAAGGAACGCGCTTCTCACCCTCTGAATCTCAAGGTAGATTCAACTCCCGTAGGTAAGCGAACACACAGCAGAGCAGTCTGAAGGATACGTTGGTTTTGAGTTTTAGACGGAGATTTACAGCTTTTTCTGAAATGCTTGGACTTGGCTGGAAAAATGCGTTTTCTGCTTCTTCACAGAAAGGGTTTACAAACTCCTGCAAACACACATCAGTTTAACTCTGTAAGTTGAACGCACACATTGAAGGCCGTCCTGTTAGTTTGCTCCGTTTTGGTTTTAGAAGCAGATATTTCTCAATACAGCGTTTATTCCCATTCACTCGGAAATATCAAAACGAAGCACCTAGAAGAAACGCGCTTCTAACCCTCTGAATCTCAAGGCAGATTCAACTCCCGTAGGTAAGCGAAAACACAGCAGAGCAGTCTGAAGGATACGTTCGTTTTGAGTTTTAGACGGAGAATAACCACTATTTCTGAAATGCTTGGATTTGGCTGGAAATATGCGTTTTCTGCTTCTGCATAGAAAGGGTTTGCAAACTCCTGCAAACACACATCAGTTTAACTCTGTAGGTTGAACGCACACATTGAAGGTTGTTCTGGTAGGTTGCTCGGTTTTGGTTTTAGAAGCAGATATTTCTCAATAAAGCGTTTACTCACATTCACTCGGGATTATCAAAACGCAGCTCCTAGAAGAAACGCGCTTCTCACTCTCTGAATCTCAAGGCAGATTCAACTCCCGTAGGTAAGCGAACACACAGCAGAGCAGTCTGAAGGATATGTTCGTTTTGAGTTTTAAACGGATATTTACAGCTATTTCTGAAATGCTTGGATTTGGGGTGAAAAATGCGTTTTCTGCTTCTTCACAGAAAAAAGCTTACATACTCCTGCAAACACACATCAGTTTAACTCTGTAAGTTGAACGCACACATTGAAGGCCGTTCTGTTAGGTCGCTCCGTTTTGGTTTTTGAAGCAGATATTTCTCAATACAGCGTTTACTCTCATTCACTCGGGAATATCAAAACGCAGCTCCTAGAAGAAACGCGCTTCTCACCCTCTGAATCTCAAGGCAGATTCAACTCCCATAGGTAAGCGAACACACAGCAGAGCAGTATGAAAGATACGTTCGTTTTGGGTTTTAGACGGAGATTTACATCTATTTCTGAAATGCTTGGATTTGGCTGGAAAAATGCGTTTTCTGCTTCTTCACAGAAAGCGTTTACAAACTCCTGCAAACACACGTCAGTTTAACTCTGTAATTTGAACGCATACATTGAAGGCCGTTCTGGTAGGTTGCTCCGTTTTGGTTTCAGAAGCAGATATTTATCAATACAGAGTTTACTTCCATTCACTCTGGAATATCAAAACGCAGCTCCTAGAAAAAACGCGCTTCTCACCCTCTGAATCTCAAGGCAGATTCAACTCCCGTAGGTAAGCGAACACACAGCAGATCAGTCTGAAGTATACGTTCGTTTTGAGTTTTAGACGGAGATTTACAGCTATTTCTGAAATGCTTGGATTTGTCTGGAAAAATGCGTTTTCTGCTTCTTCACAGAAAGGGTTTACAAACTCCTGCAAACACACATCAGTTTACCTCTGTAAGTTGAACGCACACATTGAAGGCCATTCTGTTAGGTCGCTCTGTTTTGGTTTTAGAAGCAGATATTTCTCAATACAGCGTTTTCTCACATTCACTCGGGATTACCAAACGCAGCTCATAGAAGAAACGCGCTTCTCACCCTCTGAATCTCAAGGCAGATTCAACTCCCGTAGGTAAGCGAACACACAGCAGAGTAGTCTGAAGGATACGTTGGTTTTGAGTTTTAGACGGAGATTTACAGCTATTTCTGAAAAGCTTGAATTTGGCTGGAAAAATGCGTTTTCTGCTTCTTCACAGAAAGGGTTTACAAACTCTTGCAAACACCCATCAGTTTTACTCTGTAAGTTGAACGAACACATTTAAGGCCGTTCTGTTAGGTTGTTCCGTTTTGGTTTTAGAAGCAGATATTTCTCAATACAGAGTTTACTCCCTTTCACTCGGGAATATCAAAACGCAGCTCCTAGAAGAAACGCGCTTCTCACTCTCTGAATTTCAAGGCAGATTCAACTCCCATAGGTAAGCGAACACACAGCAGAGCAGTCTGAAGGATACGTTCGTTTTGAGTTTTAAACGGAGATTTACAGCTATTTCTGAAATGCTTGGATTTGGCTGAAAAAGTGCTTTTTCTGCGTCTTCACAGAAAAAGCTTACAAACTCCTGCAAACACACATCAGTTTAACTCTGTAAGTTGAATGCATACATTGAAGGCTGTTCTGGTAGGTTGCTCCGTTTTGGTTTCAGAAGCAGATATTTATCAATACAGCGTTTACTCCCATTCACTCTGGAATATCAAAACGCAGGTCCTAGAAAAAACGCGCTTCTCACCCTCTGAATCTCAAGGCAGATTCAACTCCCGTAGGAAAGCGAACACACAGCAGAGCAGTCTGAAGGATACGTTCGTTTTGAGTTTTAGACGGAGATTTACAGCTATTTCTGAAATGCTTGGATTTGGCTGGAAAAATTTGTTTTCTGCTTTTTCACAGAAAGGGTTTACAAACTCCTGCAAACACACATCAGTTTAACTCTTGAGTTGAACGATCACATTGAAGGCCGTTCTGTTAAGTGGCTCCGTTCTGGTTTTTGAAGCAGATATTTCTCAATACAGCGTTTACTCCCATTCACTCGGGAATATCAAAACGCAGCTCCTAGAAGTAACGCGCTTCTCACCCTCTGAATCTAAAGGCAAATTCAACTCCCGTAGTTAAGCGAACACACAGCAGAGTAGTCTGAAGGATACGTTCGTTTTGGGTTTTAGACGGAGATTTACATCTATTTCTGAAATGCTTGGATTTGGCTGGAAAAATGCGTTTTCTGATTCTTCACAGAAAGGGTTTACAAACTCCTGCAAACACTCATCAGTTTAACTCTGTAAGTTGAATGCATACATTGAAGGCCGTTCTGGTAGGTTGCTCCGTTTTGGTTTCAGAAGCAGATATTTATCAATACAGTGTTTACTCCCGTTCACTCTGGAATATCAAAACGCAGCTCCAAGAAAAAACACGCTTCTCACCCTCTGAATCTCAAGGCAGATTCAACTCCCGTAGGTAAGCGAACACACAGCAGAGATGTCTGAAGGATACGTTCGTTTTGAGTTTTAGACGGAGATTTACAGCTATTACTGAAATGCTTGGATTTGGCTGGAAAAATGCGTTTTCTGCTTTTTCACAGAAAGGGTTTAAAAACTCCTGCAAACACTCATCACTTTAACTCTGTAAGTTGAACGCACACATTGAAGGCCATTCTCTTAGGTTTCTCCGGTTTGGTTTTAAAATCAGATATTTCTCAATACAGAGTTTACTCCCATTAACTCTGAAATATCAAAACGCAGCTCCTAGAAGAAACGCACTTCTCAACCTCTGAATTCAAGGCAGATTTAACTCCCGTAGGTAAGCGAACACACAGCAGAGATGTCTGAAGGATACGTTCGTGTTGAGTTTTAGATGGAGATTTACAGCTATTTCTGAAATGCTTGGATTTGCGGTGAAAAATGCGTTTTCTGCTTCTTCACAGAAAGGGTTTGCAAACTCCGGCAAACACACATCAGTTTAACTCTATAAGTTGAACGCACACATTGAAGGCCGTTCTGTTAGGTTGCTCCGTTCTGGTTTTTGAAGCCGATATTTCTCAATACAGCGTTTGCTCCCATTCACTCTGGAATATCAAAACGCAGCTCCTAGAAGAAAAACTCTTTTCACCCTCTGAATCTCAAGGCAGATTCAACTCCCGCAGGTAAGGGAACACACAGCAGAGCAGTCTGAAGGATACGTTGGTTTTGAGTTTTAGACGGAAATTTACAGCTTTTTCTGAAATGCTTGGATTTGGCTGGAAAAATGCGTTTTCTGATTCTTCACAGAAAGGGTTTACAAACTCCTGCAAACACACATCAGTTTAACTCTGTACGTTGAACGCATACATTGAAGGCCGTTCTGGTAGGTTGCTCCGTTTTGGTTTCAGAAGCAGATATTTATCAATACAGCGTTTACTCCCATTCACTCTGGAATATCAAAACGCAGCTCCTAGAAAAAACGCGCTTCTCACCCTCTGAATCTCAAGGCAGATTCAACTCCCGTAGGTAAGCGAACACACAGCAGAGCAGTCTGAAGGATACGTTCGTTTTTAGTTTTAGACCGAGATTTACTGCTATTTCTGAATTGCTTGGATTTGACTGAAAAAATGCGTTTTCTGCTTCTTCACAGAAAGGGTTTACAAACTCCTGCAACACACTTCAGTTTAACTCTGTAAGTTGAACGCACACATTGAAGGCCGTTCTGTTAGGTTGCTCCGTTTTGGTTTTAGAAGCAGATATTTCTCAATACAGCGTTTGCTCCCATTCACTCTGGAATATCAAAACGCAGCTCCTAGAAGAAACGCGCTTCTCACCCTCTGAATCTCAAGCCACATTCAACTCCCATAGGTAAGCGAACACACAGCAGAGCATTCTGAACGATACGTTGGTTTTGAGTTTTAGACGGAGATTTACAGCTTTTTCTGAAATGCTTGGATTTGGCTGGAATAATGCGTTTTCTGCTTCTTAACAGAAAGGGTTTACAAACTCCTGCAAACACACATCAGTTTAACTCTGTAAGTTGAACGCACACATTGAAGGCCGTCCTGTTAGTTTGCTCCGTTTTGGTTTTAGAAGCAGATATTTCTCAAAACAGCGTTTATTCCCATTCACTCGGAAATATCAAAACGCAGCTCCTAGAAGAAACGCGCTTCTCACTCTCTGAATCTCAAGGCAGATTCAACTCCCGTAGGTAAGCGAACACACAGCAGAGCAGTCTGAAGGATACGTTCGTTTTGAGTTTTAGACGGAGATTAACAGCTATTTCTGAAATGCTTGGATTTGGCTGGAAAAATGCGTATTCTTCTTCTGCACAGAAAGGGTTTGCAAACTCCTGCAAACACACATCAGTTTAACTCTGTAGGTTGAACGCACACATTGAAGGCCGTTCTGGTAGGTTACTCCGTTTTGGTTTTAGAAGCAGATATTTCTCAATTAAGCGTTTACTCACATTCACTCGGGATTATCAAAACGCAGCTCCTAGAATAAATGCGCTTCTCACTCTCTGAATCTCAAGGCAAATTCAACTCCCATAGGTAAGCGTACACACAGCAGAGCAGTCTGAAGGATACGTTCATTTTTAGTTTTAGACGGAGATTTACAGCTATTTCTGAAATGCCTGGATTTGGCTGGAAAAATGCGTTTTCTGCTTCTTCACAGAAAAAGTTTACAAACTCCTGCAAACACACATCAGTTTAACTCTGTAAGTTGAACGAACACATTTAAGGCCGTTCTGTTAGGTTGCTCCGTTTTGGTTTTAGAAGCAGATATTTCTCAATACACCGTTTACTCCCATTCACTCGGAAATATCAAAACGCAGCTCCTAGAAAAAACGCGCTTCTCACCCTCTGAATCTCAAGGCAGATTCAACTCCCGTAGGTAAGCGAACACAAAGCAGAGATGTCTGAAGGGATACGTTCGTTTTGAATTTTAGACGGAGATTTACAGTTATTTCTGAAATGCTTGGATTTGGCTGAAAAAATGCGTTTTCTGCTTCTTCACAGAAAGGGGTTACAAACTCCTACAACACACATCAGTTTAACTCTGTAAGTTGAACAAAAACATTTAAGGCCGTTCTGGTAGGTTGCTCAGTTTTGGTTTTAGAAGCAGATATTTCTCAATACACCGTTTACTCTCATTCACTCGGGAATATCAAAACGCAGCTCTTAGAAGAAACGCGCTTCTCACTCTCTGAATCTCAAGACAGATTCAACTCCCGTAGGTAACCGAACACACAGCAGATCAGTCTGAAGGATACGTATGTTTTGAGTTTTAAACGGAGATTTACAGCTATTTCTGAAATATTTGGATTTGGGGTGAAAAATGCGTTTTCTTCTTCTTCACAGAAAGGGTTTACAAACTCCTGCAAACACACATCACTTTAACTCTGTAAGTTGAACGCACACATTGAAGGCCGTTCTGTTCGGTCGCTCCGTTTTGGTTTTAGAAGCAGATATTTCTCAATACAGCGTTTACTCCCATTCACTCGGGACTATCAAAACGCAGCTCCTAGAAGAAACGCGCTTCTCACTCTCTGAATCTCAAGGCAGATTCAACTCCCGTAGGTAAGCGAACACACAGCAGAGCAGTCTGAAGGATACGTTCGTTTTGGGTTTTAGACGGAGATTTCCATCTATTTCTGAAATGCTTGGATTTGGCTGGAAAAATGCGTTTTTTGATTCTTCACAGAAAGGGTTTACAAACTCCTGCAAACACACATCAGTTGAACTCTGTAAGCTGAACGCATACATTGAAGGTCGTTCTGGTAGGTTGCTCCGTTTTGGTTTCAGAAGCAGATATTTATCAATACAGCGTTTACTCCCATTCACTCTGGAATATCAAAACGCAGGTCCTAGAATAAACGCGCTTCTCACTCTCTGAATCTCAAGGCAGATTCAACTCCCGTAGGTCAGCAAACACACAGGAGAGCAGTATGAAGGATACGTTCGTTTTGAGTTTTAGACAGAGATTTACTGCTATTTCTGAATTGCTTGGATTTGACTGAAAAAATGCGTTTTCTGCTTCTTCACAGAAAGGGTTTACAAACTCCTGCAAACACACTTCAGTTTAACTCTGTAAGTTGAACGCACACATTGAAGGCCGTTCTGTTAGGTTGCTCCGTTTTGGTTTTAGAAGCAGATATTTCTCAATACAGCGTTTATTCCCAATCACTCAGAAATATCAAAACGCAGCTCTTAGAAGAAACGCGCTTCTCACCCTCTGAATCTCAAGCCAGATTCAACTCCCGTAGGTAAGCGAACACACAGCAGAGCAGTCTGAAGGATACGTTGGTTTTGAGTTTTAGACGGAGATTTACAGCTTTTTCTGAAATGCTTGGATTTGGCTGGAAAAATGCGTTTTCTGCTTCTTCACAGAAAGGGTTTACAAACTCCTGCAAACACATATCAGTTTAACTCTGTAAGTTGAACGCACACATTGAAGGCCGTTCTGTTAGGTCGCTCCGTTTTGGTTTTAGAAGCAGATATTTCTCAATACAGCGTTTACTCCCATTCACTCGGGACTATCAAAACGCAGCTCCTAGAAGAAACGCGCTTCTCACTCTCTGAATCTCAAGGCAGATTCAACTCCCGTAGGTAAGCGAACACACAGCAGAGCAGTCTGAAGGATACGTTCGTTTTGGGTTTTAGACGGAGATTTCCATCTATTTCTGAAATGCTTGGATTTGGCTGGAAAAATGCGTTTTTTGATTCTTCACAGAAAGGGTTTACAAACTCCTGCAAACACACATAAGTTTAACTCTGTAAGTTTAACGCACACATGGAAGGCCGTTCTGTTAGGTTGCTCCGTTTTGGTTTTAGAAGCAGATATTTCTTAATACAGGGTTTGCTCCCATTCACACGGGAATATCAAAACGCAGCTCCTAGAAGAAAGGCGCTTCTCACCCTCTGAATCTCAAGGCAGATTCAACTCCCGCAGGTAAGAGAGCACACAGAAGAGCAGTCTGAAGGATACGTTGGTTTTGAGTTTTAGACGGAGATTTACAGCTTTTTCTGAAATGCTTGGATTTGGCTGGAAAAATGCGTTTTCTGATTCTTCACAGAAAGGGTTTACAAACTCCTGCAAACACACATCAGTTTCGCTCTGTAAGTTGAACGCACACATTGAAGGCCGTTCTGGTAGGTTGCTCCGTTTTGGTTTCAGAAGCAGATATTTATCAATACAGCGTTTACTCCCATTCACTCTGGAATATCAAACCGCAGCTCCTAGAAGAAACGCGCTTCTCACCCTCTGAATCTCAAGGCAGATTCAACTCCCGTAGGTAAGCGAACACACAGCAGAGCAGTCTGAAGGATACGTTCGTTTCGAGTTTTAGACGGAGATTTACTGGTATTTCTGAAATGCTGGGATTTGGCTGGAAAAATGCGTTTTCTGCTTCTTCACAGAAAGGGTTTACAAACTCCTGGAAACACACATCACTTTAACTCTGTAAGTTGAACGCACACATTGAAGGCCGTTCTGTTAGGTCGCTCCGTTTTGGTTTCAGAAGCAGATATTTCTCAATACATCGTTTACTCCCATTCACTCGGGATTATCAAAACGCAGCTCCTAGAAGAAACGCGCTTCTCACTCTCTGAATCTCAAGGCAGATTCAACTCCCGTAGGTAAGCGAACACACAGCAGAGCAGTCTGAAGGATACGTTCTTTTTAAGTTTTAGACGGAGATTTACAGCTTTTTCTGAAATGCTTGGATTCGGCTGGAAAAATGCGTTTTCTGCTTCTTCACAGAAAGGGTTTACAAACTCCTGCAAACACACATCAGTTTAACTCTGTAAGTTGAACGAACACATTTAAGGCCGTTCTGTTAGGTGGCTCCGTTTTGGTTTTAGAAGCAGAAATTTCTCAATACACCGTTTATTCCCATTCACTCGGGAATATCAAAACGCAGGTCCTAGAAGAAACGCGCTTCTCCCTCTCTGAATCTCAAGGCAGATTCAACCCCCGTAGGTAAGCGAATACACAGCAGAGCAGTCTGAAGGATGCGTTCGTTTTGAGTTTTAAACGGAGATTTACTGCTATTTCTGAAATGCTTCGATTTGGGGTGAAAAATGCGTTTTCTGCCTCCTCACAGAAGAAGCTTACAAACTCCTGCAAACACACATCAGTTTAACTCTGTAAGTTGAACGCACACATTGAAGGCCGTTCTGTTAAGTCGCTCCGTTTTGGTTTTAGAAGCAGATATTTCTCAATACAGCGTTTACTCCCATTCACTCAGGATTATCAAAACGCAGCTCCTAGAAGAAACGCGCTTCTCACCCTCTGAATCTCAAGGCAGATTCAACTCCCGCAGGTAAGCGAACACACAGCAGAGCAGTCTGAAGGATACGTTTTTTTTGAGTTTTAGACGGAGATTTACAGCTATTTCTGAAATGCTTGGATTTGGCTGGAAAATTCGTTTTCTGCTTCTTCACAGAAAGGGTTTGCAAACTCCTGCAAACACACATCAGTTTAACTGTGTAAGTTGGACGCACACACTGAAGGCCGTTCTGTTAAGTTGCTCTGTTTTGGTTTTAGAATCAGATATTTCTCAATACAGCGTTTACTCCCATTCACTCTGGAATATCAAAACGCAACTCCTAGAAGAAACGCGCTTCTCACACTCTGAATGTCAAGGCAGATTCAACTCCCGCAGGTAAGCGAACACACAGCACAACAGTCTGAAGGATATGTTCGTTTTGAGTTTTAGACGGAGATATACAGCTTTTTCTGAAATGCTTGGATTCGGCTTGAAAAATGCGATTTCTGCTGCTTAACAGAAAGGGTTTACAAACTCCTGCAAACACACATCACTTTAACTTCGTAAGTTGAACGCACACATTGAAGGTCGTTCTGTTAGGTCGTTCCGTTTTCGTTTTAGAAGCAGATATTTCTCAATACAGCGTTTACTCCCATTTACTCGGGATTATCAAAACGCAGCTCCTAGTAGAAACGCGCTTCTCACTCTCTGAATCTCAAGGCAGATTCAACTCCCGTAGGTAAGCGAACACACAGCAGAGCAGTCTGAAGGATACGTTCTTTTTGAGTTTTAGACGGAGATTTACACCTTTTTCTGAAATGCTTGGATTCGGCTGGAAAAATGCGTTTTCTGCTTCTTCACAGAAAGGGTTTACCAACTCCTGCAAACACACATCAGTTTAACACTGTAATTGGAACAAACAGATTTAAGGCCGTTCTGTTAGGTTGCTCCGTTTTGGTTTTAGAAGCAGATATTTCTCAATACAGCGTTTACTCCCATTCACTCAGGATTATCAAAACGCAGCTCCTAGAAAAAAACGCGCTTCTCACTCTCTGAATCTCAAGGCAGATTCAACTCCCGTAAGTAAGCGAACACACAGCAGAGCAGTCTGAAGGATATGTTCGTTTTGAGTTTTAAACGGAGATTTACAGCTATTTCTTAAATGCTTGGATTTGGGGTGACAAATGCGTTTTCTGCGTCTTCACAGAAAAAGCTTACAAACTCCTGCAAAAACACATCAGTTTAACTCTGTATGTTGAACGCACACATTGAAGGCCGTTCTGTTAGGTCGCTCTGTTTTCGTTTTAGAAGCAGATATTTCTCAATACAGCGTTTACTCCCATTCACTCAGGATTATCAAAACGCAGCTCCTAGAAGAAACGCGCTTCTCACCCTCTGAATCTCAAGGCAGATTCAACTCCCGTAGGTAAGCGAACACACAGCAGAGCAGTCTGAAGGATACGTTCTTTTTGAGTTTTAGACGGAGATTTACAGCTATTTCTGAAATGCTTGGATTTGGCTGGAAAAATGCGTTTTCTGCTGTTTCACAGAAAGGGTTTACAAACTCCTGCAAACACACGTCAGTTTAAATCTGTAAATTGAACGCAGACATTGAAGGCCGTTCTGTTAGGTTGCTCCGTTTTGGTTTTAGAAGCAGATATTTCTCAATACAGCGTTTACTCCCATTCACTCTTTAATATCAAAACGCAGCTCCTAGAAGAAACGCGCTTCTCACCCTCTGAATCTCAAGGCAGATTCAACTCCCGTAGGTAAGCGAACACACAGCAGAGATGTCTGAATGATACGTTCGTTTTGAGTTTTACACGGAGATTTACAGCTTTTTCTGAAATGCTTGGATTTGGCTGGAAAAATTCGTTTCCTGCTTCTTCACAGAAAGGGTTTGCAAACTCCTTCAAACACACATCAGTTTAACTCTGTAAGTTGAACGCACACATTGAAGGCCGTTCTGTTAAGTTGCTCCGTTTTGGTTTTAGAATCAGATATTTCTCAATACAGCGTTTACTCCCATTCACTCGGGAATATCAAAACGCAGCTCCTAGAAGAAACCCGCTTCTCACTCTCTGAATCTCAAGGCAGATTCAACTCCCGTAGGTAAGCGAACACACAGCAGAGCAGTCTGAAAAATACGTTCGTTTTGAGTTTTAAACGGAGATTTACAGCTATTTCAGAAATGCTTGGATTTGGGGTGAAAAATGCGTTTTCTGCTTCTTCACAGAAAAAGCTTACAAACTCCTGCAAACACACATCCGTTTAACTCTGTACGTTGAACGCACACATTGAAGGCCGTTCTGTTAGGTCGCTTTGTTTTGGTTTTAGAAGCAGATATTTCTCAATACAGCGTTTACTCCCATTCACTCGGGAATATCAAAACGCAGCTCCTAGAAGAACCGCGCTTCTAACCCTCTGAATCTCAATGCAGATTCAACTCCCGTAGGTAAGCGAACACACAGCAGAGCAGTCTGAAGGATACCTTCGTTTTGAGTTTTAGACGGAGATTTACAGCTATTTCTGAAATGCTTGGATTTGGCTGGAAAAATTCGTTTTCTGCTTCTTCACAGAAAGGGTTTGCAAACTCCTGCAAACACACAGCAGTTTAAATCTGTAAGTTGAACGCCCACATTAAAGGCCGTTCTGTTAAGTTGCTCCGTTCTTGTTTTTGAAGCAGATATTTCTATATACAGCGTTTACTCCCATTCACTCTGGAATATAAAAACGCAGCTCCAAGAAGAAACGCGCTTCTCACCCTCTGAATCTCAAGGCAGATTCAACTCCCGTAGGTAAGCGAACACACAGCAGAGCAGTCTGAAGGATACGATCGTTTTGGGTTTTAGACGGAGACTTACATCTATTTCTGAAATGCTTGGATTTGGCTGGAAAAATGCGTTTTCTGATTCTTCACAGAAAGGGTTTACAAACTCCTGCAAACAGACATCAGTTTAACTCTGTACGTTGAACGCATACATTGAAGGCCGTTCTGGTAGGTTGCTCCGTTTTGGTTTCAGAAGCAGATATTTATCAATACAGCGTTTACTCCCATTCACTCTGGAATATCAAAACGCAGGTCCTAGAAAAAAAGCGCTTCTCACCCTCTGAATCTCAAGGCAGATTCAACTCACTTAGGTAAGCGAACACACAGCAGAGCAGTCTGAAGGATACGTTCGTTTTGAGTTTTAGACGGAGATTTACAGCTATTTCTGAAATGCTTGGATTTGGCTGGAAACATGCGTTTTCTGCTTCTTCACAGAAAGGGTTTACAAACTCCTGCAAACACACATCAGTTTACCTCTGTAAGTTGAACGCACACATTGAAGGCCGTCCTGTTAGTTTGCTCCGTTTCGGTTTTAGAAGCAGATATTTCTCAATACAGCGTTTACGCCCATTCACTCGGGATTATCAAAACGCAGCTCCTAGAAGAAATACGCTTCTCACTCTCTGAATCTCAAGGCAGATTCAACTCCCGTAGGTAAGCGAACACACAGCAGAGCAGTCTGAAGGATACGTTCTTTTTGAGTTTTAGACGGAGATTTACAGCTTTTTTGAAATGCTTGGATTCGGCTAAAAAAATGCGTTTTCTGCTTCTTCACAGAAAGGGTTTACCAACTCCTGCAAACACACATCAGTTTAACTCTGTAAGTTGAACGACCAGATTTAAGGCCGTTCTGTTAGTTTGCTCCGTTTTGGTTTTAGAAGCACATATTTCTCAATACACCGTTTATTCCCATTCACTCGGGAATATCAAAACGCAGCTCCTAGAAGAAACCCGCTTCTCACTCTCTGAATCTCAAGGCAGATTCAACTCCCGTAGGTAAGCAAACACACAGCAGAGCAGTCTGAAGGATACGTTCGATTTGAGTTTTAAACGGAGATTAACAGCTATTTCTGAAATGCTTGGATTTGGGGTGAAATATGCCTTTTCTGCTTCTTCACAGAAAAAGGTTACAAACTCCTGCAAACACACATCAGTTTAACTCTGTAAGTTGAACGCACACATTGAAGGCCGTTCTGTTAGGTCGCTCCGTTTTGGTTTTAGAAGCAGATATTTCTCAATACAGCGTTTACTCCCATTCACTTTGGAATATCAAAACGCAGCTCCTAGAAGAAACGCGCTTCTCACTCTCTGAATCTGAAGGCAGATTCAACTCCTGTAGGTAAGCGAACACACAGCAGAGCAGTCTGAAGGATACGTTCGTTTTGGGTTTTAGACGGAGATTTCCATCTATTTCTGAAATGCTTGGATTTGGCTGGAAAAATGCGTTTTTTGATTCTTCACAGAAAGGGTTTACAAACTCCTGCAAACACACATCAGTTGAACTCTGTAAGCTGAACGCATACATTGAAGGCCGTTCTGGTAGGTTGCTCCGTTTTGGTTTCAGAAGCAGATATTTATCAATACAGCGATTACTCCCATTCACTCTGGAATATCAAAACGCAGGTCCTAGAATAAACGCGCTTCTCACTCTCTGAATCTCAAGGCAGATTCAACTCCCGTAGATCAGCAAACACACAGCAGAGCAGTCTGAAGGATACGTTCGTTTTGAGTTTTAGACCGAGATTTACTGCTATTTCTGAATTGCTTGGATTTGACTGAAAAAATGCGTTTTCTGCTTCTTCACAGAAAGGGTTTACAAACTCCTGCAAACACACTTCAGTTTAACTCTGTAAGTTGAACGCACACATTGAAGGCCGTTCTGTTAGGTTGCTCCGTTTTGGTTTTAGAAGCAGATATTTCTCAATACAGCGTTTATTCCCACTCACTCAGAAATATCAAAACGCAGCTCCTAGAAGAAACGCGCTTCTCACCCTCTGAATCTCAAGCCAGATTCAACTCCCGTAGGTAAGCGAACACACAGGAGAGCAGTCTGAAGGATACGTTGGTTTTGAGTTCTAGACGGAGATTTACAGCTTTTTCTGAAATGCTTGGATTTGGCTGGAATAATGCGTTTTCTGCTTCTTAACAGAAAGGGTTTACAAACTCCTGCAAACACACATCAGTTTAACTCTGTAAGTTGAACGCACACATTGAAGGCCGTTCTGTTAGGTCGCTTTGTTTTGGTATTAGAAGCAGATATTTCTCAATACAGCGTTTACTCCCATTCACTCGGGAATATCAAAACCCAGCTCCTAGAAGAACCGCGCTTCTAACCCTCTGAATCTCAATGCAGATTCAACTCCCGTAGGTAAGCGAACACAGAGCAGAGCAGTCTGAAGGATACCTTCGTTTTGAGTTTTAGACGGAGATTTACAGCTATTTCTGAAATGCTTGGATTTGGCTGGAAAAATTCGTTTTCTGCTTCTTCACAGAAAGGGTTTGCAAACTCCTGCAAACACACAGCAGTTTAAATCTGTAAGTTGAACGCCCATATTGAAGGCCGTTCTGTTAAGTTGCTCCGTTCTGGTTTTTGAAGCAGATATTTCTATATACAGCGTTTACTCCCATTCACTCTGGAATATAAAAACGCAGCTCCAAGAAGAAACGCGCTTCTCACCCTCTGAATCTCAAGGCAGATTCAACTCCCGTAGGTAAGCGAACACACAGCAGAGCAGTCTGAAGGATACGATCGTTTTGGGTTTTAGACGGAGACTTACATCTATTTCTGAAATGCTTGGATTTGGCTGGAAAAATGCCTTTTCTGCTTCTTCACAGAAAAAGGTTACAAACTCCTGCAAACACACATCAGTTTAACTCTGTAAGTTGAACGCACACATTGAAGGCCGTTCTGTTAGGTCGCTCCGTTTTGGTTTTAGAAGCAGATATTTCTCAATACAGCGTTTACTCCCATTCACTCTGGAATATCAAAACGCAGCTCCTAGAAGAAACGCGCTTCTCACACTCTGAATGTCAAGGCAGATTCAACTCCCGCAGGTAAGCGAACACACAGCACAACAGTCTGAAGGATATGTTCGTTTTGAGTTTTAGACGGAGATTTACAGCTTTTTCTGAAATGCTTGGATTCGGCTGTAAAAATGCGTTTTCTGCTTCTTCACAGAAAGGGTTTACAAACTCCTGCAAACACACATCAGTTTAACTTTGTAAGTTGAATGCACACATTGAAGGCCGTTCTGTTAGGTCGCTCCGTTTTGGTTTTAGAAGCAGATATTTCTCAATACAGCGTTTACTCCCATTCACTCGGGATTATCAAAACGCAGCTCCAAGAAGAAACGCGCTTCTCACCCTCTGAATCTCAAGGCAGATTCAACTCCCGTACGTAAGCGAACACACAGCAGAGGAGTCTGAAGGATACGTTCGTTTTGAATTTTAAACGGAGATTTACAGCTATTTCTGAAATGCTTGGATTTGGGGTGAAAAATGCGTTTTCTGCTTCTTCACAGAAAAAGCCTACAAACTCCTGCAAACACACATCAGTTTAACTCTGTAAGTTGAACGCACACATTTAAGGCCGTTCTGTTAGGTCGCTCCGTTTTGGTTTTAGAAGCAGATATTTCTCAATACAGCGTTTACTCCCATTCACTCAGGATTATCAAAACGCAGCTCCTAGAAGAAACCAGCTTCTCACCCTCTGAATCTCAAGGCAGATACAAGTCCCGTAGGTAAGCAAACACACAGCAGAGCAGTCTGAATGATACGTTCTTCTTGAGTTTTAGACGGAGATATACAGCTATTTCTGAAATGCTTGGATTTTTCTGGAAAAATGCGATTTCTGCTTCTTCACAGAAAGGGTTTACAAACTCCTGCAAACACACATCAGTTTACCTCTGTAAGTCGAACGCACACATTGAAGGCCGTTCTGTTAGGTTGCTCCGTTTTGGTATTAGAAGCAGATATTTCTCAATACAGCGTTTACTCCCATTCACTCTGGAATATCAAAACGCAGCTCCTAGAAGAAACGCGCTTCTCACCCTCTGAATCTCAAGGCAGATTCAACTCCCGTAGGTAAGCGAACACACAGCAGAGCAGTCTGAATGATACGTACATTTTGAGGTTTAGACGGAGATTTACAGCTGTTTCTGAAATGCTTTGATTTGGCTGGAAAAATGCGTTTTCTGCTTCTTTACAGAAAGGGTTTACAAACACCTGCAAACACACATCAGTTTAACTCTGTAAGTTGAACGCACATATTGAAGGCCGTTCTGTTAGGTTGCTCCGTTTTGATTTTAGAAGCAGATATTTCTCAATATAGAGTTCACTCCGATTCACTCTTGAATATCAAAACGCAGCTCCTAGAAAAAACGCACTTCTAATTCTCTGAATCTCAATGCAGATTCAGCTGCCGTAGGTAAGCGAACACACAGCAGAGATGTCTGAAGGATACGTTCGTTTTGAGTTTTAGACGGAGATTTACAGCTATTTATGAAATGCTTGGATTTGGCTGGAAAAATGCGTTTTATACTTCTTCACAGAAAGGGGTTACAAACTCCTACAAACACACATCAGTTTAAATCTGTAAGTTGAACGAACACATTAAAGGCCGTTCTGGTACGTTGCTCCGTTTTGGTTTTAGAAGCAGATATTTCTCAATACACAGTTTACTCCCATTCACTCGGGAATATCAAAACGGAGCTCCTAGAAGAAACGCGCTTCTCACTCTCTGAATCTCAAGGCAGATTCAACTCCCGTAGGTAAGCGAACACACAGCAGAGCAGTCTGAAGGATACGTTCGTTTTGAGTTTTAAACGGAGATTTACAGCTATTTCTGAAATGCTTGGATTTGGGGTGAAAAATGCGTTTTCTGCTTCTTCACAGAAAAAGCTTACAAACTCCTGCAAACACACATCAGTTTAACTCTGCAAGTTGAACGCACACATTGAAGGCCGTTCTGTTAAGTCGCTCCGTTTTGGTTTTAGAAGCAGATATTTATCAATACAGCGTTTACTCCCATTCACTCGGGAATATCAAAACGCAACTCCAAGAAGAACCACGCTTCTCACCCTCTGAATCTCAATGCAGATTCAACTCCCGTAGGTAAGCGAACACACAGCAGAGCGGTCTGACGGATACGTTCGTTTTGAGTTTTAGACGGAGATTTACAGCTATTTCTGAAATGCCTGGATTTGGCTGGAAACATTCGTTTTCTGCTTCTTCACAGAAAGGGTTTGCAAACTCCTGCAAACACACATCAGTTTAACTCTGTAAGTTGAACCGACACATTGAAGGCCGTTCTGTTAAGTTGCTCCGTTCTGGTTTTAGAAGCAGATATTTCTCAATACACCGTTTACTCCTATTCACTCGGGAATATCAAAACGCAGGTCCTAGAATAAACGCGCTTCTCACCCTCTGAATCTCAAGGCAGAATCAACTCCCGTAGGTAAGCGAACACACAGCAGAGCAGTCTGAAGGATACGTTCGTTTTGGGTTTTAGACGGAGATTTACATCTATTTCTGGAATGCTTGGATTTGGCTGGAAAAATGCGTTTTCTGATTCTTCACAGAAAGGGTTTGAAAACTCCTGCAAACACACATCAGTTTAACTGTGTAAGTTGAATGCATACATTGAAGGCCGTTCTCTTAGGTTGCTCCGTTTTGGTTTTAGAATCAGATATTTCTCAATACAGCGTTTACTTCCATTCACTCTGGAATATCAAAACGCAGCTCCTAGAAGAAACGCACTTCTCACCCTCTGAATCTCAAGGCAGATTCATCTCCCGTAGGTAAGCGAACACACAGCAGAGATGTCTGAAGGATACGTTCGTTTTGAGTTTTAGACGGAGATTTACAACTATTTCTTAAATGCTTGGATTTGGCTGGAAACATTCGTTTTCTGCTTCTTCACAGAAAGGGTTTGCGAACTCCTGCAAACACATATCAGTTTAACTCTGTAAGTTGAACGGACACATTGAAGGCCGTACTGTTAAGTTGCTCCGTTCTGGTTTTAGAAGCAGATATTTCTCAATACAGCGTTTACTACCATTCACTCGGGAATATCAAAACGCAGCTCCTAGAAGAAACGCGGTTCTCATCCTCTGAATCTCAAGGCAGATTCAACTCCCGTAGGTAAGCGAACACACAGCAGAGCAGTCTGAAGAATACGTTCGTTTTGGGTTTTTGACGGAGATTTACATCTATTTCTGAAATGCTTGGATTTGGCTGGAAAAATGCGTTCTCTGATTCTTCACAGAAATGGTTTACAAACTCCTGCAAACACACATCAGTTTATCTCTGTAAGTTGAATGCATACATTGAAGGCCGTTCTGGTAGGTTGCTCCGTTTTGGTTTCAGAAACAGATATTTATCAATACAGCGTTTACTCCCATTCACTCTGGAATATCAAAACGCAGCTCCTAGAAGAAACGCACTTCTCACACTCTGAATCTCAATGCAGATTCAACTGCCATAGGTAAGCGAACACACAGCAGAGATGTCTGAAGGATACGTTCGTTTTGAGTTTTAGACGGAGATTTACAGCTATTTCTGAAATGCTTGGATTTGGCTGGAAAACTGCGTTTTCTGCTTCTTCACAGAAAAGGGTTACAAACTCCTACAAACACACATCAGTTTTACTTTGTAAGTTGGACGAACATATTGAAGGCCGTTCTGGTAGGTTGCTCCGTTTTGGTTTCAGAAGCAGATATTTATCAATACAGCGTTTACTCCCATTCACTCTGGAATATCAAAACGCAGCTCCTAGAAAAAACGCGGTTCTCACCCTCTGAATCTCAAGGCAGATTCAACTCCCGTAGGTAAGCGAACACACAGCAGAGCAGTCTGAAGGATACGTTCGTTTTGAGTTTTAGACGGAGATTTACAGCTATTTCTGAAATGCTTGGATTTGGCTGGAAACATGCGTTTTCTGATTCTTCACAGAAAGGGTTTACAAACTCCTGCAAACACACATCAGTTTACCTCTGTAAGTTGAACGCACACATTGAAGGCCGTCCTGTTAGTTTGCTCCGTTTCGGTTTTAGAAGCAGATATTTCTCAATACAGCGTTTACTCCCATTCACTCGGGATTATCAAAACGCAGCTCCTAGAAGAAATACGCTTCTCACTCTCTGAATCTCAATTCAGATTCAACTCCCGTAGGTAAGCGAACACACAGCAGAGCAGTCTGAAGGATACGTTCTTTTTGAGTTTTAGACGGAGATTTACAGCTTTTTTGAAATGCTTGGATTCGGCTAAAAAAATGCGTTTTCTGCTTCTTCACAGAAAGGGTTTACAAACTCCTGCAAACACACATCAGTTTAACTCTGTAAGATGAACGCACATATTGAAGGCCGTTCTGTTAGGTTGCTCCGTTTTGATTTTAGAAGCAGATATTTCTCAATATAGAGTTCACTCCGATTCACTCTTGAATATCAAAACGCAGCTCCTAGAAAAAACGCACTTCTAATTCTCTGAATCTCAATGCAGATTCAACTGCCGTAGGTAAGCGAACACACAGCAGAGATGTCTGAAGGATACGTTCGTTTTGAGTTTTAGACGGAGATTTACAGCTATTTATGAAATGCTTGGATTTGGCTGGAAAAATGCGTTTTCTACTTCTTCACAGAAAGGGGTTACAAACTCCTACAAACACACATCAGTTTAAATCTGTAAGTTGAACGAACACATTTAAGGCCGTTCTGGTACGTTGCTCCGTTTTGGTTTTAGAAGCAGATATTTCTAAATACACAGTTTACTCCCATTCACTCGGGAATATCAAAACGCAGCTCCTAGAAGAAACGCGCTTCTCACTCTCTGAATCTCAAGGCAGATTCAACTCCCGTAGGTAAGCGAACACACAGCAGAGCAGTCTGAAGGATACGTTCGTTTTGAGTTTTAAACGGAGATTTACAGCTATTTCTGAAATGCTTGGATTTGGGGTGAAAAATGCGTTTTCTGCTTCTTCACAGAAAAAGCTTACAAACTCCTGCAAACACACATCAGTTTAACTCTATAAGTTGAACGCATACATTGAAGGCCGTTCTTGTAGGTTGCTCCGATTTTGTTTCAGATGCAGATATTTATCAATACAGCGTTTACTCCCATTCACTCTGGAATATCAACACGCAGGTCCTAGAAGAAACGCGCTTCTCACCCTCTGAATCTCAAGGCAAATTCAACTCCCTTAGGTAAGCGAACACACAGCAGAGCAGTCTGAAGGATACGTTCCTTTTGAGTTTTAGACGGAGATTTACAGCTATTTCTGAAATGCTTGGATTTTGCTGGAAAAATGCGTTTTCTGCTTCTTCACAGAAAGGGTTTAAAAACTCCTTCAAACACACATCAGTTTAACTCTGTAAGTTGAACGCACACATTGAAGGGCGTTCTGTTAGGTTGCTCCGTTTTGGTTTTAGAAGCAGATATTTCTCAATACAGCGTTTGCTCCCATTCACTCTGGAATATCAAAACGCAGCTCCTAGAAGAAAAACTCTTTTCACCCTCTGAATCTCAAAGCAGATTCAAATCCCGCAGGTAAGCGAACACACAGCAGAGCAGTCTGAAGGATACGTTCGTTTTGGGTTTTAGACGGAGATTTCCATCTATTTCTGAAATGCTTGGATTTGGCTGGAAAAATGCGTTTTTTGATTCTTCACAGAAAGGGTTTACAAACTCCTGCAAACACACATCAGTTGAACTCTGTAAGCTGAACGCATACATTGAAGGCCGTTCTGGTAGGTTGCTCCGTTTTGGTTTCAGAAGCAGATATTTATCAATACAGCGATTACTCCCATTCACTCTGGAATATCAAAACGCAGGTCCTAGAATAAACGCGCTTCTCACTCTCTGAATCTCAAGGCAGATTCAACTCCCGTAGATCAGCAAACACACAGCAGAGCAGTCTGAAGGATACGTTCGTTTTGAGTTTTAGACCGAGATTTACTGCTATTTCTGAATTGCTTGGATTTGACTGAAAAAATGCGTTTTCTGCTTCTTCACAGAAAGGGTTTACAAACTCCTGCAAACACACTTCAGTTTAACTCTGTAAGTTGAACGCACACATTGAAGGCCGTTCTGTTAGGTTGCTCCGTTTTGGTTTTAGAAGCAGATATTTCTCAATACAGCGTTTATTCCCACTCACTCAGAAATATCAAAACGCAGCTCCTAGAAGAAACGCGCTTCTCACCCTCTGAATCTCAAGCCAGATTCAACTCCCGTAGGTAAGCGAACACACAGCAGAGCAGTCTGAAGGATACGTTGGTTTTGAGTTTTAGACGGAGATTTACAGCTTTTTCTGAAATGCTTGGATTTGGCTGGAATAATGCGTTTTCTGCTTCTTAACAGAAAGGGTTTACAAACTCCTGCAAACACACATCAGTTTAACTCTGTAAGTTGAACGCACACATTGAAGGCCGTCCTGTTAGTTTACTCCGTTTTGGTTTTAGAAGCAGATATTTCTCAAAACAGCGTTTATTCCCATTCACTCGGAAATATCAAAACGCAGCTCCTAGAAGAAACGCGCTTCTCACTCTCTGAATCTCAAGGCAGATTGAACTCCCGTAGGTAAGCGAACACACAGCAGAGCAGTCTGAAGGATACGTTCGTTTTGAGTTTTAGACGGAGATTAACAGCTATTTCTGAAAAGCCTGGATTTGGCTGGAAAAATGCGTATTCTGCTTCTTCACAGAAAGGGTTTACAAACTCCTGCAAACACACATCAGTTTAACTCTGTAAGTTGAACGAACACATTTAAGGCCGTTCTGTTAGGTTGCTCCGTTTTGGTTTTAGAAGCAGATATTTCTCAATACACCGTTTACTCCCATTCACTCGGAAATATCAAAACGCAGCTCCTAGAAAAAACGCGCTTCTCACCCTCTGAATCTCAAGGCAGATTCAACTCCCGTAGGTAAGCGAACACACAGCAGAGATGTCTGAAGGATACGTTCGTTTTGAATTTTAGACGGAGATTTACAGCTATTTCTGAAATGCTTGGATTTGGCTGGAAAAATGGGTTTTCTGCTTCTTCACAGAAAGGGTTTACAAACTCCTGCAAACACATATCAGTTTAACTCTGTAAGTTGAACGCACACATTGAAGGCCGTTCTGTTAGGTCGCTCCATTTTGGTTTTAGAAGCAGATATTTCTCAATACAGCGTTTACTCCCATTCACTCGGGACTATCAAAACGCAGCACCTAGAAGAAACGCGCTTCTCACTCTCTGAATCTCAAGGCAGATTCAACTCCCGTAGGTAAGCGAACACACAGCAGAGCAGTCTGAAGGATACGTTCTTTTTGAGTTTTAGACGGAGATTTACAGCTTCTTCTGAAATGCTTGGATTCGGCTGGAAAAATGCGTTTTCTGCTTCTTCACAGAAAGGGTTTACAAACTCCTGCAAACACACATCAGTTTAACTCTGTAAGTTGAACGAACACATTTAAGGCCGTTCTGTTAGGTGGCTCCGTTTTGGTTTTAGAAGCAGATATTTCTCAATACACCGTTTATTCCCATTCACTCGGGAATATCAAAACGCAGCTCCTAGAAAAAACGCGCTTCTCACTCTCTGAATCTCAAGGCAGATTCAACCCCCGTAGGTAAGCGAACACACAGCAGAGCAGTCTGAAGGATGCGTTCGTTTTGAGTTTTAAACGGAGATTTACTGCTATTTCTGAAATGCTTGGATTTGGGGTGAAAAATGCGTTTTCTGCCTCTTCACAGAAAAAGCTTACAAACTCCTGCAAACACACATCAGTTTAACTCTGTACGTTGAACGCACACATTGAAGGCCGTTCTGTTAGGTCGCTCCGTTTTGGTTTTAGAAGCAGATATTTCTCAATACAGCGTTTACTCCCATTCACTCAGGATTATCAAAACGCAGCTCCTAGAAGAAACGCGCTTCTCACCCTCTGAATCTCAAGGCAGATTCAACTCCCGCAGGTAAGCGAACACACAGCAGAGCA
The DNA here is from genome assembly GCF_049354715.1 of Callithrix jacchus. NCBI lineage: Eukaryota > Metazoa > Chordata > Mammalia > Primates > Cebidae > Callithrix > Callithrix jacchus. The sequence continues at coordinate 36,282,803 of NC_133511.1, read as the reverse complement.
GTCTGAAGGATACGTTTTTTTTGAGTTTTAGACGGAGATTTACACATATTTTTGAAATGCTTGGATTTGGCTGGAAAAATGCGTTTTCTGCTTCTTCACAGAAAGGGTTTACAAACTCCTGCAAAGACACATCAGTTTAACTCTGTAAGTTGAACGCACACAACGAAGGCCGTTCTGTTAGGTTGCTCCGTTTTGGTTTTAGAAGCAGATATTTCTCAATACAGCGTTTACTCCCATTCACTCGGGAATATCAAAACGAAGCTCCTAGAAGAACCGCGCTTCTCACCCTCTGAATCTCAAGGCAGATTCAACTCCCGTAGGTAAGCAAACACACAGCAGAGCAGTCTGAAGGATACGTTCGTTTTGAGTTTTAGACGGAGATTTACAGCTATTTCTGAAATGCTTGTATTTGGCTGGAAAATTCGTTTTCTGCTTCTTCACAGAAAAGGTTTGCAAACTCCTGCAAACACACATCAGTTTAACTGTGTAAGTTGGACGCACACACTGAAGGCCGTTCTGTTAAGTTGCTCCGTTTTGGTTTTAGAATCAGATATTTCTCAATACAGCGTTTACTCCCATTCACTCTGGAATATCAAAACGCAACTCCTAGAAGAAACGCGCTTCTCACACTCTGAATGTCAAGGCAGATTCAACTCCCGCAGGTAAGCGAACACACAGCACAACAGTCTGAAGGATATGTTCGTTTGGAGTTTTAGACGGAGATTTACAGCTTTTTCTGAAATGCTTAGATTCGGCTAAAAAAATCCGTTTACTGCTTCTTCACAGAAAGGGTTTACAAACTCCTGCAAACACACATCAGTTTAACTCTGTAAGTTGAACGCACATATTGAAGGCCGTTCTGTTAAGTTGCTAGGTTTTTTGTATAGAAGCAGATATTTCTCAATACAGCGTTTTCTTTCATTCACTCTGGAATATCAAAACGCAGCTCCTAGAGGAAACGCACTTCTCACCCTCTGAATCTCAATGCAGATTCAACTGCCGTAGGTTAGCGAACACACAGCAGAACAGTCTGAAGGATACGTTCGTTTTGAGTTTTAGACGGAGATTTACAGCTATTTCTGAAATGCTTGGATTTGGCTGGAAAAATGCGATTTCTGCTGCTTCACAGAAAGGGTTTACAAACTCCTGCAAACACACATCACTTTAACTCTGTAAGTTGAACGCACACATTGAAGGTCGTTCTGTTAGGTCGTTCCGTTTTCGTTTTAGAAGCAGATATTTCTCAATACAGCGTTTACTCCCATTTACTCGGGATTATCAAAACGCAGCTCCTAGTAGAAACGCGCTTCTCACTCTCTGAATCTCAAGGCAGATTCAACTCCCGTAGGTAAGCGAACACACAGCAGAGCAGTCTGAAGGATACGTTCTTTTTGAGTTTTAGACGGAGATTTACACCTTTTTCTGAAATGCTTGGATTCGGCTGGAAAAATGCGTTTTTTGCTCCTTCACAGAAAGGGTTTACCAACTCCTGCAAACACACATCAGTTTAACACTGTAAGTTGAACGAACAGATTTAAGGCCGTTCTGTTAGGTTGCTCCGTTTTGGTTTTAGAAGCAGATATTTCTCAATACACCGTTTATTCCCATTCACTCGGGAATATCAAAACGCAGCTCCTAGAAAAAACGCGCTTCTCACTCTCTGAATCTCAAGGCAGATTCAACTCCCGTAGGTAAGCGAACACACAGCAGAGCAGTCTGAAGGATACGTTCGTTTTGAGTTTTAAACGGAGATTTACAGCTATTTCTGAAATGCTTGGATTTGGGGTGACAAATGCGTTTTCTGCTTCTTCACAGAAAAAGCTTACAAACTCCTGCAAACACACATCAGTTTAACTCTGTATGTTGAACGCACACATTGAAGGCCGTTCTGTTAGGTCGCTCCGTTTTGGTTTTAGAAGCAGATATTTCTCAATACAGCGTTTACTCCCACTCAGGATTATCAAAACGCAGCTCCTAGAAGAAACGCGCTTCTCACCCTCTGAATCTCAAGGCAGATTCAACTCCCGTAGGTAAGCGAACACACAGCAGAGCAGTCTGAAGGATACGTTCTTTTTGAGTTTTAGACGGAGATTTACAGCTATTTCTGAAATGCTTGGATTTGGCTGGAAAAATGCGTTTTCTGCTGTTTCACAGAAAGGGTTTACAAACTCCTGCAAACACACGTCAGTTTAAATCTGTAAATTGAACGCAGACATTGAAGGCCGTTCTGTTAGGTTGCTCCGTTTTGGTTTTAGAAGCAGATATTTCTCAATACAGCGTTTACTCCCATTCACTCTGGAATATCAAAACGCAGCTCCTAGAAGAAACGCGCTTCTCACCCTCTGAATCTCAAGGCAGATTCAACTCCCGTAGGTAAGCGAACACACAGCAGAGATGTCTGAATGATACGTTCGTTTTGAGTTTTACACGGAGATTTACAGCTTTTTCTGAAATGCTTGGATTTGGCTGGAAAAATTCGTTTCCTGCTTCTTCACAGAAAGGGTTTGCAAACTCCTTCAAACACACATCAGTTTAACTCTGTAAGTTGAACGCACATATTGAAGGCCGTTCTGTTAAGTTGCTCCGTTTTGGTTTTAGAATCAGATATTTCTCAATACAGCGTTTACTCCCATTCACTCTGGAATATCAAAACGCAGCTCCTAGAAGAAACGCACTTCTCACACTCTGAATGTCAAAGCAGATTCAACTCCCGCAGGTAAGCGAACACACAGCACAACAGTCTGAAGGATATGTTCGTTTTGAGTTTTAAACGGAGATTTACAGCTATTTCTGAAATGCTTGGATTTAGGGTGAAAAATGCGTTTTCTGCTTCTTCACAGAAATAGCTTACAAACTCCTGCAAACACACATCTGTTTAACTCTGTAAGTTGAACGCACACATTGAAGGCCGTTCTGTTATGTCGGTCCGTTTTGGTTTTAGAAGCAGATATTTCTCAATACACCATTTACTCCCATTCACTCGGGAATATCAAAACGCAGCTCCTAGAAGAACCCCGCTTCTCACCCTTTGAATCTCAATGCAGATTCAACTCCCGTAGGTAAGCGAACACACAGCAGAGCAGTCTGAAGGATACGTTCGTTTTGAGTTTTAGACGGAGATTTACTGCTATTTTTGAAATGCTTGGACTTGGCTGGTAAAATGCGTTTTCTGCTTCTTCACAGAAAGGGTTTACAAACTCCTGCAAACACACATGAGTTTAACTCTGTAAGTTTAACGCACACATGGAAGGCCGTTCTGTTAGGTGCTCCGTTTTGGTTTTAGAAGCAGATATTTCTTAATACAGGGTTTGCTCCCATTCACTCGGGAATATCAAAACGCAGCTCCTAGAAGAAAGGCGCTTCTCACCCTCTGAATCTCAAGGCAGATTCAACTCCCGCAGGTAAGGGAGCACACAGAAGAGCAGTCTGAAGGATACGTTCGTTTTGAGTTTTAGACGGAGATTTACTGGTATTTCTGAAATGCTTTGATTTGGCTGGAAAAATGCGTTTTCTGCTTCTTCACAGAAAGGGTTTACAAACTCCTGCAAACACACATCAGTTTAACTCTGTAAGTTGAACGAACACATTTATGGCCGTTCTGTTAGGTTGCTCCGTTTTGGTTTTAGAAGCAGATATTTCTCAATAGCCAGTTTACTCCCATTCACTCGGGAATATCAAAACGCAGCTCCTAGAAGAAACGCGCTTCTCACTCTCTGAATCTCAAGGCAGATTCAACTCCCGTAGGTAAGCGAACACACAGCAGAGCAGTCTCAAAAATACGTTCGTTTTGAGTTTTAAACGGAGATTTACAGCTATTTCAGAAATGCTTGGATTTGGGGTGAAAAATGCGTTTTCTGCTTCTTCACAGAAAAAGCTTACAAACTCCTGCAAACACACATCAGTTTAACTCTGTAAGTTGAACGCACACATTGAAGGCCGTTCTGTTAGGTCGCTTTGTTTTGGTTTTAGAAGCAGATATTTCTCAATACAGCGTTTACTCCCATTCACTCGGGAATATCAAAACGCAGCTCCTAGAAGAACCGCGCTTCTAACCCTCTGAATCTCAATGCAGATTCAACTCCCGTAGGTAAGCGAACACACAGCAGAGCAGTCTGAAGGATACCTTCGTTTTGAGTTTTAGACGGAGATTTACAGCTATTTCTGAAATGCTTGGATTTGGATGGAAAAATGCGTTTTCTGCTTCTTCACAGAAAGGGTTTGCAAACTCCTGCAAACACACAGCAGTTTAAATCTGTAAGTTGAACGCCCACATTGAAGGCCGTTCTGTTAAGTTGCTCCGTTCTGGATTTTGAAGCAGATATTTCTATATACAGCGTTCACTCCCATTCACTCTGGAATATAAAAACGCAGCTCCAAGAAGAAACGCGCTTCTCACCCTCTGAATCTCAAGGCAGATTCAACTCCCGTAGGTAAGCGAACACACAGCAGAGCAGTCTGAAGGATACGTTCGTTTCGGTTTTAGACGGAGACTTACATCTATTTCTGAAATGCTTGGATTTGGCTGGAAAAATGCGTTTTCTGCTTCTTCACAGAAAGAGTTTACAAACTCCTGCAAACACACATCAGTTTAACTCTGTACGTTGAACGCATACATTGAAGGCCGTTCTGGTAGGTTGCTCCGTTTTGGTTTCAGAAGCAGATATTTATCAATACAGCGTTTACTCCCATTCACTCTGGAATATCAAAACGCAGGTCCTAGAAAAAAAGCGCTTCTCACCCTCTGAATCTCAAGGCAGATTCAACTCCCGTAGGTAAGCGAACACACAGCAGAGCAGTCTGAAGGATACGTTCTTTTTGAGTTTTAGACGGAGATTTACAGCTATTTCTGAAATGCTTGGATTTGGCTGGAAAAATGCGTTTTCTGCTGTTTCACAGAAAGGGTTTACAAACTCCTGCAAACACACGTCAGTTTAAATCTGTAAATTGAACGCAGACATTGAAGGCCGTTCTGTTAGGTTGCTCCGTTTTGGTTTTAGAAGCAGATATTTCTCAATACAGCGTTTACTCCCATTCACTCTGGAATATCAAAACGCAGCTCCTAGAAGAAACGCGCTTCTCACCCTCTGAATCTCAAGGCAGATTCAACTCCCGTAGGTAAGCGAACACACAGCAGAGATGTCTGAATGATACGTTCGTTTTGAGTTTTACACGGAGATTTACAGCTATTTCTGAAATGCTTGGATTTGGCTGGAAAAATTCGTTTCCTGCTTCTTCACAGAAAGGGTTTGCAAACTCCTTCAAACACACATCAGTTTAACTCTGTAAGTTGAACGCACACATTGAAGGCCGTTCTGTTAAGTTGCTCCGTTTTGGTTTTAGAAGCAGATATTTCTCAATACAGCGTTTACTCCCATTCACTCGGGAATATCAAAACGCAGCTCCTAGAAGAAACGCACTTCTCACACTCTGAATGTCAAAGCAGATTCAACTCCCGCAGGTAAGCGAACACACAGCACAACAGTCTGAAGGATATGTTCGTTTTGAGTTTTAAACGGAGATTTACAGCTATTTCTGAAATGCTTGGATTTGGGGTGAAAAATGCGTTTTCTGCTTCTTCACAGAAATAGCTTACAAACTCCTGCAAACACACATCTGTTTAACTCTGTAAGTTGAACGCACACATTGAAGGCCATTCTGTTAGGTCGGTCCGTTTTGGTTTTAGAAGCAGATATTTCTGAATACACCATTTACTCCCATTCACTCGGGAATATCAAAACGCAGCTCCTAGAAGAAACCCGCTTCTCACTCTCTGAATCTCAAGGCAGATTCAACTCCCGTAGGTAAGCGAACACACAGCAGAGCAGTCTGAAAAATACGTTCGTTTTGAGTTTTAAACGGAGATTTACAGCTATTTCTGAAATGCTTGGATTTGGGGTGAAAAATGCGTTTTCTGCTTCTTCACAGAAAAAGCTTACAAACTCCTTCAAAAACACATCAGTTTAACTCTGTAAGTTGAACGCACACATTGAAGGCCGTTCTGTTAAGTTGCTCCGTTTTGGTTTTAGAAGCAGATATTTCTCAATACAGCGTTTACTCCCATTCACTCGGGAATATCAAAACGCAGCTCCTAGAAGAAACGCACTTCTCACACTCTGAATGTCAAAGCAGATTCAACTCCCGCAGGTAAGCGAACACACAGCACAACAGTCTGAAGGATATGTTCGTTTTGAGTTTTAGACGGAGATTTACAGCTATTTCTGAAATGCTTGGATTTGGCTGGAAAAATGCGTTTTCTGCTTCTTCACAGAAATAGCTTACAAACTCCTGCAAACACACATCTGTTTAACTCTGTAAGTTGAACGCACACATTGAAGGCCGTTCTGTTAGGTCGGTCCGTTTTGGTTTTAGAAGCAGATATTTCTGAATAAACCGTTTACTCCCATTCACTCGGGAATATCAAAACGCAGCTCCTAGAAGAAACCCGCTTCTCACTCTCTGAATCTCAAGGCAGATTCAACTCCCGTAGGTAAGCGAACACACAGCAGAGCAGTCTGAAAAATACGTTCGTTTTGAGTTTTAGACGGAGATTTACAGCTATTTCAGAAATGCTTGGATTTGGGGTGAAAAATTCGTTTTCTGCTTCTTCACAGAAAAAGCTTACAAACTCCTGCAAACACACATCAGTTTAACTCTGTAAGTTGAACGCACACATTGAAGGCCGTTCTGTTAAGTTGCTCCGTTCTTGTTTTTGAAGCAGATATTTCTATATACAGCGTTTACTCCCATTCACTCTGGAATATAAAAACGCAGCTCCTAGAAGAACCGCGCTTCTAACCCTCTGAATCTCAATGCAGATTCAACTCCCGTAGGTAAGCGAACACACAGCAGAGCAGTCTGAAGGATACCTTCGTTTTGAGTTTTAGACGGAGATTTACAGCTATTTCTGAAATGCTTGGATTTGGCTGGAAAAATTCGTTTTCTGCTTCTTCACAGAAAGGGTTTGCAAACTCCTGCAAACACACAGCAGTTTAAATCTGTAAGTTGAACGCCCACATTAAAGGCCGTTCTGTTAAGTTGCTCCGTTCTTGTTTTTGAAGCAGATATTTCTATATACAGCGTTTACTCCCATTCACTCTGGAATATAAAAACGCAGCTCCAAGAAGAAACGCGCTTCTCACCCTCTGAATCTCAAGGCAGATTCAACTCACTTAGGTAAGCGAACACACAGCAGAGCAGTCTGAAGGATACGTTCGTTTTGAGTTTTAGACGGAGATTTACAGCTATTTCTGAAATGCTTGGATTTGGCTGGAAACATGCGTTTTCTGCTTCTTCACAGAAAGGGTTTACAAACTCCTGCAAACACACATCAGTTTACCTCTGTAAGTTGAACGCACACATTGAAGGCCGTCCTGTTAGTTTGCTCCGTTTCGGTTTTAGAAGCAGATATTTCTCAATACAGCGTTTACTCCCATTCACTCGGGATTATCAAAACGCAGCTCCTAGAAGAAGTACGCTTCTCACTCTCTGAATCTCAAGGCAGATTCAACTCCCGTAGGTAAGCGAACACACAGCAGATCAGTCTGAAGGATACGTTCTTTTTGAGTTTTAGACGAAGATTTACAGCTTTTTTGAAATGCTTGGATTCGGCTAAAAAAATGCGTTTTCTGCTTCTTCACAGAAAGGGTTTACCAACTCCTGCAAACACACATCAGTTTAACTCTGTAAGTTGAACGACCAGATTTAAGGCCGTTCTGTTAGTTTGCTCCGTTTTAATTTTAGAAGCACATATTTCTCAATACACCGTTTATTCCCATTCACTCGGGAATATCAAAACGCAGCTCCTAGAAGAAACCCGCTTCTCACTCTCTGAATCTCAAGGCAGATTCAACTCCCGTAGGTAAGCAAACACACAGCAGAGCAGTCTGAAGGATACGTTCGATTTTAGTTTTAAACGGAGATTAACAGCTATTTCTGAAATGCTTGGATTTGGGGTGAAATATGCCTTTTCTGCTTCTTCACAGAAAAAGGTTACAAACTCCTGCAAACACACATCAGTTTAACTCTGTAAGTTGAACGCACACATTGAAGGCCGTTCTGTTAGGTCGCTCCGTTTTGGTTTTAGAAGCAGATATTTCTCAATACAGCGTTTACTCCCATTCACTTTGGAATATCAAAACGCAGCTCCTAGAAGAAACGCGCTTCTCACTCTCTGAATCTGAAGGCAGATTCAACTCCCGTAGGTAAGCGAACACACAGCAGAGCAGTCTGAAGGATACGTTCGTTTTGGGTTTTAGACGGAGATTTCCATCTATTTCTGAAATGCTTGGATTTGGCTGGAAAAATGCGTTTTTTGATTCTTCACAGAAAGGGTTTACAAACTCCTGCAAACACACATCAGTTGAACTCTGTAAGCTGAACGCATACATTGAAGGCCGTTCTGGTAGGTTGCTCCGTTTTGGTTTCAGAAGCAGATATTTATCAATACAGCGATTACTCCCATTCACTCTGGAATATCAAAACGCAGGTCCTAGAATAAACGCGCTTCTCACTCTCTGAATCTCAAGGCAGATTCAACTCCCGTAGATCAGCAAACACACAGCAGAGCAGTCTGAAGGATACGTTCGTTTTGAGTTTTAGACCGAGATTTACTGCTATTTCTGAATTGCTTGCATTTGACTGAAAAAATGCGTTTTCTGCTTCTTCACAGAAAGGGTTTACAAACTCCTGCAAACACACTTCAGTTTAACTCTGTAAGTTGAACGCACACATTGAAGGCCGTTCTGTTAGGTTGCTCCGTTTTGGTTTTAGAAGCAGATATTTCTCAATACAGCGTTTATTCCCACTCACTCAGAAATATCAAAACGCAGCTCCTAGAAGAAACGCGCTTCTCACCCTCTGAATCTCAAGCCAGATTCAACTCCCGTAGGTAAGCGAACACACAGCAGAGCAGTCTGAAGGATACGTTGGTTTTGAGTTCTAGACGGAGATTTACAGCTTTTTCTGAAATGCTTGGATTTGGCTGGAATAATGCGTTTTCTGCTTCTTAACAGAAAGGGTTTACAAACTCCTGCAAACACATATCAGTTTAACTCTGTAAGTTGAACGCACACATTGAAGGCCGTCCTGTTAGTTTACTCCGTTTTGGTTTTAGAAGCAGATATTTCTCAAAACAGCGTTTATTCCCATTCACTCGGAAATATCAAAACGCAGCTCCTAGAAGAAACGCGCTTCTCACTCTCTGAATCTCAAGGCAGATTCAACTCCCGTAGGTAAGCGAACACACAGCAGAGCAGTCTGAAGGATACGTTCGTTTTGAGTTTTAGACGGAGATTAACAGCTATTTCTGAAATGCTTGGATTTGGCTGGAAAAATGCGTTTTCTTCTTCTGCACAGAAAGGGTTTGCAAACTCCAGCAAACACACATCAGTTTAACTCTGTAGGTTGAACGCACACATTGAAGGCCGTTCTGGTAGGTTGCTCCGTTTTGGTTTTAGAAGCAGATATTTCTCAATAAAGCGTTTACTCACATTCACTCGGGATTATCAAAACGCAGCTCCTAGAATAAATGCGCTTCTCACTCTCTGAATCTCAAGGCAAATTCAACTCCCATAGGTAAGCGGACACACAGCAGAGCAGTCTGAAGGATACGTTCATTTTTAGTTTTAGACGGAGATTTACAGCTATTTCTGAAAAGCCTGAATTTGGCTGGAAAAATGCGTTTTCTGCTTCTTCACAGAAAGGGTTTACAAACTCCTGCAAACACACATCAGTTTAACTCTGTAAGTTGAACGAACACATTTAAGGCCGTTCTGTTAGGTTGCTCCGTTTTGGTTTTAGAAGCAGATATTTCTCAATACACCGTTTACTCCCATTCACTCGGAAATATCAAAACGCAGCTCCTAGAAAAAACGCGCTTCTCACCCTCTGAATCTCAAGGCAGATTCAACTCCCGTAGGTAAGCGAACACACAGCAGAGATGTCTGAAGGATACGTTCGTTTTGAATTTTAGACGGAGATTTACAGCTATTTTTGAAATGCTTGGATTTGGCTGGAAAAATGGGTTTTCTGCTTCTTCACAGAAAGGGTTTACAAACTCCTGCAAACACATATCAGTTTAACTCTGTAAGTTGAACGCACACATTGAAGGCCGTTCTGTTAGGTCGCTCCGTTTTGGTTTTAGAAGCAGATATTTCTCAATACAGCGTTTACTCCCATTCACTCGGGACTATCAAAACGCAGCTCCTAGAAAAAACGCGCTTCTCACTCTCTGAATCTCAAGGCAGATTCAACTCCCGTAGGTAAGCGAACACACAGCAGAGCAGTCTGAAGGATACGTTCGTTTTGGGTTTTAGACGGAGATTTCCATCTATTTCTGAAATGCTTGGATTTGGCTGGAAAAATGCGTTTTTTGATTCTTCACAGAAAGGGTTTACAAACTCCTGCAAACACATGAGTTTAACTCTGTAAGTTTAACGCACACATGGAAGGCCGTTCTGTTAGGTCGCTCCGTTTTGGTTTTAGAAGCAGATATTTCTTAATACAGGGTTTGCTCCCATTCACATGGGAATATCAAAACGCAGCTCCTAGAAGAAAGGCGCTTCTCACCCTCTGAAACTCAAGGCAGATTCAACTTCCTCAGGTAAGGGAGTACACAGAAGAGCAGTCTAAAGGATACGTTGGTTTTGAGTTTTAGACGGAGATTTACAGCTTTTTCTGAAATGCTTGGATTTGGCTGGAAGAATGCGTTTTCTGATTCTTCACAGAAAGGGTTTACAAACTCCTGCAAACACACATCAGTTTAACTCTGTAAGTTGAACGAACACATTGAAGGCCGTTCTGGTACGTTGCTCCGTTTTGGTTTCAGAAGCAGATATTTATCAATACAGCGTTTACTCCCATTCACTCGGGAATATCAAAACGCAGCTCCTAGAAGAAACGCGCTTCTCACCCTCTGAATCTCAAGGCAGATTCAACTCCCGTAGGTAAGCGAACACACAGCAGAGCAGTCTGAAGGATACGTTCGTTTTGAGTTTTAGACGGAGATTTACTGGTATTTCTGAAATGCTGGGATTTGGCTGGAAAAATGCGTTTTCTGCTTCTTCAGAGAAAGGTTTTGCAAACTCCTGCAAACACACATCAGTTTAACTCTGTAAGTTGAACGCACACATTGAAGGCCGTTCTGTTAAGTTGCTCCGTTCTGGTTTTTGAAGCAGATATTTCTCAATACAGCGTTTACTCCCATTCACTCGGGAATATCAAAACGCAGCTCCTAGAAGAAACGCGCTTCTCACACTCTGAATCTCAAGGCAGATTCAACTCCCGTAGGTAAGCGAACACACAACAGAGGAGTCTGAAGGATACGTTCGTTTTTGGTTTTAGACGGAGATTTACATCTATTTCTGAAATGCTTGGATTTGGCTGGAAAATGCGTTTTCTGATTCTTCACAGAAAGGGTTTACAAACTCCTGCAAACACACATCAGTTTAACTCTGTACGTTCAACGCATACATTGAAGGCCGTTCTGGTAGGTTGCTCCGTTTTGGTTTCAGAAGCAGATATTTATCAATACAGCGTTTACTCCCATTCACTCTGGAATATCAAAACGCAGGTCCTAGAAAAAAAGCGCTTCTCACCCTCTGAATCTCAAGGCAGATTCAACTCCCGTAGGTAAGCGAACACACAGCAGAGCAGTCTGAAGGATACGTTCGTTTTGAGTTTTAGACGGAGATTTACAGCTATTTCTGAAATGCTTGGATTTGGCTGGAAAAATGCGTTTTCTGCTTCTTCACAGAAAGGGTTTACAAACTCCTGCAAACACACATCAGTTTAACTCTGTAAGTTGAACGAACACATTTAAGGCCGTTCTGTTAGGTGGCTCCGTTTTGGTTTTAGAAGCAGATATTTCTCAATACACCGTTTATTCCCATTCACTCGGGAATATCAAAACGCAGCTCCTAGAAAAAACGCGCTTCTCACTCTCTGAATCTCAAGGCAGATTCAACCCCCGTAGGTAAGCGAACACACAGCAGAGCAGTCTGAAGGATGCGTTCGTTTTGAGTTTTAAACGGAGATTTACTGCTATTTCTGAAATGCTTGGATTTGGGGTGAAAAATGCGTTTTCTGCCTCTTCACAGAAAAAGCTTACAAACTCCTGCAAACACACATCAGTTTAACTCTGTACGTTGAACGCACACATTGAAGGCCGTTCTGTTAGGTCGCTCCGTTTTGGTTTTAGAAGCAGATATTTCTCAATACAGCGTTTACTCCCATTCACTCAGGATTATCAAAACGCAGCTCCTAGAAGAAACGCGCTTCTCACCCTCTGAATCTCAAGGCAGATTCAACTCCCGCAGGTAAGCGAACACACAGCAGAGCAGTCTGAAGGATACGTTTTTTTTGAGTTTTAGACGGAGATTTACACATGTTTTTGAAATGCTTGGATTTGGCTGGAAAAATGCGTTTTCTGCTTCTTCACAGAAAGGGTTTACAAACTCCTGCAAAGACACATCAGTTTAACTCTGTAAGTTGAACGCACACAACGAAGGCCGTTCTGTTAGGTTGCTCCGTTTTGGTTTTAGAAGCAGATATTTCTCAATACAGCGTTTACTCCCATTCACTCGGGAATATCAAAACGAAGCTCCTAGAAGAACCGCGCTTCTCACCCTCTGAATCTCAAGGCAGATTCAACTCCCGTAGGTAAGCAAACACACAGCAGAGCAGTCTGAAGGATACGTTCGTTTTGAGTTTTAGACGGAGATTTACAGCTATTTCTGAAATGCTTGTATTTGGCTGGAAAATTCGTTTTCTGCTTCTTCACAGAAAGGGTTTGCAAACTCCTGCAAACACACATCAGTTTAACTGTGTAAGTTGGACGCACACACTGAAGGCCGTTCTGTTAAGTTGCTCCGTTTTGGTTTTAGAATCAGATATTTCTCAATACAGCGTTTACTCCCATTCACTCTGGAATATCAAAACGCAACTCCTAGAAGAAACGCGCTTCTCACACTCTGAATGTCAAGGCAGATTCAACTCCCGCAGGTAAGCGAACACACAGCACAACAGTCTGAAGGATATGTTCGTTTGGAGTTTTAGACGGAGATTTACAGCTTTTTCTGAAATGCTTGGATTCGGCTAAAAAATTCCGTTTACTGCTTCTTCACAGAAAGGGTTTACAAACTCCTGCAAACACACATCAGTTTAACTCTGTAAGTTGAACGCACATATTGAAGGCCGTTCTGTTAAGTTGCTAGGTTTTTTGTATAGAAGCAGATATTTCTCAATACAGCGTTTTCTTTCATTCACTCTGGAATATCAAAACGCAGCTCCTAGAGGAAACGCACTTCTCACCCTCTGAATCTCAATGCAGATTCAACTGCCGTAGGTTAGCGAACACACAGCAGAGCAGTCTGAAGGATACGTTCGTTTTGAGTTTTAGACGGAGATTTACAGCTATTTCTGAAATGCTTGGATTTGGCTGGAAAAATGCGATTTCTGCTGCTTCACAGAAAGGGTTTACAAACTCCTGCAAACACACATCACTTTAACTCTGTAAGTTGAACGCACACATTGAAGGTCGTTCTGTTAGGTCGTTCCGTTTTCGTTTTAGAAGCAGATATTTCTCAATACAGCGTTTACTCCCATTTCCTCGGGATTATCAAAACGCAGCTCCTAGTAGAAACGCGCTTCTCACTCTCTGAATCTCAAGGCAGATTCAACTCCCGTAGGTAAGCGAACACACAGCAGAGCAGTCTGAAGGATACGTTCTTTTTGAGTTTTAGACGGAGATTTACACCTTTTTCTGAAATGCTTGGATTCGGCTGGAAAAATGCGTTTTCTGCTTCTTCACAGAAAGGGTTTACCAACTCCTGCAAACACACATCAGTTTAACACTGTAAGTTGAACGAACAGATTTAAGGCCGTTCTGTTAGGTTGCTCCGTTTTGGTTTTAGAAGCAGATATTTCTCAATACACCGTTTATTCCCATTCACTCGGGAATATCAAAACGCAGCTCCTAGAAAAAACGCGCTTCTCACTCTCTGAATCTCAAGGCAGATTCAACTCCCGTAGGTAAGCGAACACACAGCAGAGCAGTCTGAAGGATACGTTCGTTTTGAGTTTTAAACGGAGATTTACAGCTATTTCTGAAATGCTTGGATTTGGGGTGACAAATGCGTTTTCTGCTTCTTCACAGAAAAAGCTTACAAACTCCTGCAAACACACATCAGTTTAACTCTGTATGTTGAACGCACACATTGAAGGCCGTTCTGTTAGGTCGCTCCGTTTTGGTTTTAGAAGCAGATATTTCTCAATACAGCGTTTACTCCCATTCACTCAGGATTATCAAAACGCAGCTCCTAGAAGAAACGCGCTTCTCACCCTCTGAATCTCAAGGCAGATTCAACTCCCGTAGGTAAGCGAACACACAGCAGAGCAGTCTGAAAAATACGTTCGTTTTGAGTTTTAAACGGAGATTTACAGCTATTTCAGAAATGCTTGGATTTGGGGTGAAAAATGCGTTTTCTGCTTCTTCACAGAAAAAGCTTACAAACTCCTGCAAACACACATCAGTTTAACTCTGTAAGTTGAACGCACACATTGAAGGCCGTTCTGTTAGGTCGCTTTGTTTTGGTATTAGAAGCAGATATTTCTCAATACAGCGTTTACTCCCATTCACTCGGGAATATCAAAACGCAGCTCCTAGAAGAACCGCGCTTCTAACCCTCTGAATCTCAATGCAGATTCAACTCCCGTAGGTAAGCGAACACACAGCAGAGCAGTCTGAAGGATACCTTCGTTTTGAGTTTTAGACGGAGATTTACAGCTATTTCTGAAATGCTTGGATTTGGCTGGAAAAATTCGTTTTCTGCTTCTTCACAGAAAGGGTTTGCAAACTCCTGCAAACACACAGCAGTTTAAATCTGTAAGTTGAACGCCCACATTGAAGGCCGTTCTGTTAAGTTGCTCCGTTCTGGTTTTTGAAGCAGATATTTCTATATACAGCGTTTACTCCCATTCACTCTGGAATATAAAAACGCAGCTCCAAGAAGAAACGCGCTTCTCACCCTCTGAATCTCAAGGCAGATTCAACTCCCGTAGGTAAGCGAACACACAGCAGAGCAGTCTGAAGGATACGATCGTTTTGGGTTTTAGACGGAGACTTACATCTATTTCTGAAATGCTTGGATTTGGCTGGAAAAATGCCTTTTCTGCTTCTTCACAGAAAAAGGTTACAAACTCCTGCAAACACACATCAGTTTAACTCTGTAAGTTGAACGCACACATTGAAGGCCGTTCTGTTAGGTCGCTCCGTTTTGGTTTTAGAAGCAGATATTTCTCAATACAGCGTTTACTCCCATTCACTCTGGAATATCAAAACGCAGCTCCTAGAAGAAACGCGCTTCTCACACTCTGAATGTCAAGGCAGATTCAACTCCCGCAGGTAAGCGAACACACAGCACAACAGTCTGAAGGATATGTTCGTTTTGAGTTTTAGACGGAGATTTACAGCTTTTTCTGAAATGCTTGGATTCGGCTGTAAAAATGCGTTTTCTGCTTCTTCACAGAAAGGGTTTACAAACTCCTGCAAACACACATCAGTTTAACTTTGTAAGTTGAATGCACACATTGAAGGCCGTTCTGTTAGGTCGCTCCGTTTTGGTTTTAGAAGCAGATATTTCTCAATACAGCGTTTACTCCCATTCACTCGGGATTATCAAAACGCAGCTCCAAGAAGAAACGCGCTTCTCACCCTCTGAATCTCAAGGCAGATTCAACTCCCGTACGTAAGCGAACACACAGCAGAGGAGTCTGAAGGATACGTTCGTTTTGAATTTTAAACGGAGATTTACAGCTATTTCTGAAATGCTTGGATTTGGGGTGAAAAATGCGTTTTCTGCTTCTTCACAGAAAAAGCCTACAAACTCCTGCAAACACACATCAGTTTAACTCTGTAAGTTGAACGCACACATTTAAGGCCGTTCTGTTAGGTCGCTCCGTTTTGGTTTTAGAAGCAGATATTTCTCAATACAGCGTTTACTCCCATTCACTCAGGATTATCAAAACGCAGCTCCTAGAAGAAACCCGCTTCTCACCCTCTGAATCTCAAGGCAGATACAAGTCCCGTAGGTAAGCAAACACACAGCAGAGCAGTCTGAATGATACGTTCTTCTTGAGTTTTAGACGGAGATATACAGCTATTTCTGAAATGCTTGGATTTTTCTGGAAAAATGCGATTTCTGCTTCTTCACAGAAAGGGTTTACAAACTCCTGCAAACACACATCAGTTTACCTCTGTAAGTCGAACGCACACATTGAAGGCCGTTCTGTTAGGTTGCTCCGTTTTGGTATTAGAAGCAGATATTTCTCAATACAGCGTTTACTCCCATTCACTCTAGAATATCAAAACGCAGCTCCTAGAGGAAACGCGCTTCTCACCCTCTGAATCTCAAGGCAGATTCAACTCCCGTAGGTAAGCGAACACACAGCAGAGCAGTCTGAATGATACGTACATTTTGAGGTTTAGACGGAGATTTACAGCTGTTTCTGAAATGCTTGGATTTGGCTGGAAAAATGCGTTTTCTGCTTCTTTACAGAAAGGGTTTACAAACTCCTGCAAACACACATCAGTTTAACTCTGTAAGTTGAACGCACATATTGAAGGCCGTTCTGTTAGGTTGCTCCGTTTTGATTTTAGAAGCAGATATTTCTCAATATAGAGTTCACTCCGATTCACTCTTGAATATCAAAACGCAGCTCCTAGAAAAAACGCACTTCTAATTCTCTGAATCTCAATGCAGATTCAGCTGCCGTAGGTAAGCGAACACACAGCAGAGATGTCTGAAGGATACGTTCGTTTTGAGTTTTAGACGGAGATTTACAGCTATTTATGAAATGCTTGGATTTGGCTGGAAAAATGCGTTTTATACTTCTTCACAGAAAGGGGTTACAAACTCCTACAAACACACATCAGTTTAAATCTGTAAGTTGAACGAACACATTAAAGGCCGTTCTGGTACGTTGCTCCGTTTTGGTTTTAGAAGCAGATATTTCTCAATACACAGTTTACTCCCATTCACTCGGGAATATCAAAACGGAGCTCCTAGAAGAAACGCGCTTCTCACTCTCTGAATCTCAAGGCAGATTCAACTCCCGTAGGTAAGCGAACACACAGCAGAGC
Source organism: Callithrix jacchus (assembly GCF_049354715.1). Classification (NCBI taxonomy): domain Eukaryota; kingdom Metazoa; phylum Chordata; class Mammalia; order Primates; family Cebidae; genus Callithrix; species Callithrix jacchus. The sequence continues at coordinate 36,265,666 of NC_133511.1, read as the reverse complement.
AGTCTGAAGGATACGTTCGTTTTGAGTTTTAAACGGAGATTTACAGCTATTTCTGAAATGCTTGGATTTGGGGTGAAAAATGCGTTTTCTGCTTCTTCACAGAAAAAGCTTACAAACTCCTGCAAACACACATCAGTTTAACTCTGCAAGTTGAACGCACACATTGAAGGCCGTTCTGTTAAGTCGCTCCGTTTTGGTTTTAGAAGCAGATATTTATCAATACAGCGTTTACTCCCATTCACTCGGGAATATCAAAACGCAACTCCAAGAAGAACCACGCTTCTCACCCTCTGAATCTCAATGCAGATTCAACTCCCGTAGGTAAGCGAACACACAGCAGAGCGGTCTGACGGATACGTTCGTTTTGAGTTTTAGACGGAGATTTACAGCTATTTCTGAAATGCCTGGATTTGGCTGGAAACATTCGTTTTCTGCTTCTTCACAGAAAGGGTTTGCAAACTCCTGCAAACACACATCAGTTTAACTCTGTAAGTTGAACCGACACATTGAAGGCCGTTCTGTTAAGTTGCTCCGTTCTGGTTTTAGAAGCAGATATTTCTCAATACACCGTTTACTCCCATTCACTCGGGAATATCAAAACGCAGGTCCTAGAATAAACGCGCTTCTCACCCTCTGAATCTCAAGGCAGAATCAACTCCCGTAGGTAAGCGAACACACAGCAGAGCAGTCTGAAGGATACGTTCGTTTTGGGTTTTAGACGGAGATTTACATCTATTTCTGGAATGCTTGTATTTGGCTGGAAAAATGCGTTTTCTGATTCTTCACAGAAAGGGTTTGAAAACTCCTGCAAACACACATCAGTTTAACTGTGTAAGTTGAATGCATACATTGAAGGCCGTTCTCTTAGGTTGCTCCGTTTTGGTTTTAGAATCAGATATTTCTCAATACAGCGTTTACTTCCATTCACTCTGGAATATCAAAACGCAGCTCCTAGAAGAAACGCACTTCTCACCCTCTGAATCTCAAGGCAGATTCATCTCCCGTAGGTAAGCGAACACACAGCAGAGATGTCTGAAGGATACGTTCGTTTTGAGTTTTAGACGGAGATTTACAACTATTTCTTAAATGCTTGGATTTGGCTGGAAACATTCGTTTTCTGCTTCTTCACAGAAAGGGTTTGCGAACTCCTGCAAACACATATCAGTTTAACTCTGTAAGTTGAACGGACACATTGAAGGCCGTACTGTTAAGTTGCTCCGTTCTGGTTTTAGAAGCAGATATTTCTCAATACAGCGTTTACTACCATTCACTCGGGAATATCAAAACGCAGCTCCTAGAAGAAACGCGGTTCTCATCCTCTGAATCTCAAGGCAGATTCAACTCCCGTAGGTAAGCGAACACACAGCAGAGCAGTCTGAAGAATACGTTCGTTTTGGGTTTTTGACGGAGATTTACATCTATTTCTGAAATGCTTGGATTTGGCTGGAAAAATGCGTTCTCTGATTCTTCACAGAAATGGTTTACAAACTCCTGCAAACACACATCAGTTTATCTCTGTAAGTTGAATGCATACATTGAAGGCCGTTCTGGTAGGTTGCTCCGTTTTGGTTTCAGAAACAGATATTTATCAATACAGCGTTTACTCCCATTCACTCTGGAATATCAAAACGCAGCTCCTAGAAGAAACGCACTTCTCACACTCTGAATCTCAATGCAGATTCAACTGCCATAGGTAAGCGAACACACAGCAGAGATGTCTGAAGGATACGTTCGTTTTGAGTTTTAGACGGAGATTTACAGCTATTTCTGAAATGCTTGGATTTGGCTGGAAAACTGCGTTTTCTGCTTCTTCACAGAAAAGGGTTACAAACTCCTACAAACACACATCAGTTTTACTTTGTAAGTTGAACGAACCTATTGAAGGCCGTTCTGGTAGGTTGCTCCGTTTTGGTTTCAGAAGCAGATATTTATCAATACAGCGTTTACTCCCATTCACTCTGGAATATCAAAACGCAGCTCCTAGAAAAAACGCGGTTCTCACCCTCTGAATCTCAAGGCAGATTCAACTCCCGTAGGTAAGCGAACACACAGCAGAGCAGTCTGAAGGATACGTTCGTTTTGAGTTTTAGACGGAGATTTACAGCTATTTCTGAAATGCTTGGATTTGGCTGGAAACATGCGTTTTCTGATTCTTCACAGAAAGGGTTTACAAACTCCTGCAAACACACATCAGTTTACCTCTGTAAGTTGAACGCACACATTGAAGGCCGTCCTGTTAGTTTGCTCCGTTTCGGTTTTAGAAGCAGATATTTCTCAATACAGCGTTTACTCCCATTCACTCGGGATTATCAAAACGCAGCTCCTAGAAGAAATACGCTTCTCACTCTCTGAATCTCAAGTCAGATTCAACTCCCGTAGGTAAGCGAACACACAGCAGAGCAGTCTGAAGGATACGTTCTTTTTGAGTTTTAGACGGAGATTTACAGCTTTTTTGAAATGCTTGGATTCGGCTAAAAAAATGCGTTTTCTGCTTCTTCACAGAAAGGGTTTACAAACTCCTGCAAACACACATCAGTTTAACTCTGTAAGATGAACGCACATATTGAAGGCCGTTCTGTTAGGTTGCTCCGTTTTGATTTTAGAAGCAGATATTTCTCAATATAGAGTTCACTCCGATTCACTCTTGAATATCAAAACGCAGCTCCTAGAAAAAACGCACTTCTAATTCTCTGAATCTCAATGCAGATTCAACTGCCGTAGGTAAGCGAACACACAGCAGAGATGTCTGAAGGATACGTTCGTTTTGAGTTTTAGACGGAGATTTACAGCTATTTATGAAATGCTTGGATTTGGCTGGAAAAATGCGTTTTCTACTTCTTCACAGAAAGGGGTTACAAACTCCTACAAACACACATCAGTTTAAATCTGTAAGTTGAACGAACACATTTAAGGCCGTTCTGGTACGTTGCTCCGTTTTGGTTTTAGAAGCAGATATTTCTAAATACACAGTTTACTCCCATTCACTCGGGAATATCAAAACGCAGCTCCTAGAAGAAACGCGCTTCTCACTCTCTGAATCTCAAGGCAGATTCAACTCCCGTAGGTAAGCGAACACACAGCAGAGCAGTCTGAAGGATACGTTCGTTTTGAGTTTTAAACGGAGATTTACAGCTATTTCTGAAATGCTTGGATTTGGGGTGAAAAATGCGTTTTCTGCTTCTTCACAGAAAAAGCTTACAAACTCCTGCAAACACACATCAGTTTAACTCTATAAGTTGAACGCATACATTGAAGGCCGTTCTTGTAGGTTGCTCCGATTTTGTTTCAGATGCAGATATTTATCAATACAGCGTTTACTCCCATTCACTCTGGAATATCAACACGCAGGTCCTAGAAGAAACGCGCTTCTCACCCTCTGAATCTCAAGGCAAATTCAACTCCCTTAGGTAAGCGAACACACAGCAGAGCAGTCTGAAGGATACGTTCCTTTTGAGTTTTAGACGGAGATTTACAGCTATTTCTGAAATGCTTGGATTTTGCTGGAAAAATGCGTTTTCTGCTTCTTCACAGAAAGGGTTTAAAAACTCCTTCAAACACACATCAGTTTAACTCTGTAAGTTGAACGCACACATTGAAGGGCGTTCTGTTAGGTTGCTCCGTTTTGGTTTTAGAAGCAGATATTTCTCAATACAGCGTTTGCTCCCATTCACTCTGGAATATCAAAACGCAGCTCCTAGAAGAAAAACTCTTTTCACCCTCTGAATCTCAAAGCAGATTCAAATCCCGCAGGTAAGCGAACACACAGCAGAGCAGTCTGAAGGATACGTTCGTTTTGGGTTTTAGACGGAGATTTCCATCTATTTCTGAAATGCTTGGATTTGGCTGGAAAAATGCGTTTTTTGATTCTTCACAGAAAGGGTTTACAAACTCCTGCAAACACACATCAGTTGAACTCTGTAAGCTGAACGCATACATTGAAGGCCGTTCTGGTAGGTTGCTCCGTTTTGGTTTCAGAAGCAGATATTTATCAATACAGCGATTACTCCCATTCACTCTGGAATATCAAAACGCAGGTCCTAGAATAAACGCGCTTCTCACTCTCTGAATCTCAAGGCAGATTGAACTCCCGTAGGTAAGCGAACACACAGCAGAGCAGTCTGAAGGATACGTTCGTTTTGAGTTTTAGACGGAGATTAACAACTATTTCTGAAATGCTTGGATTTGGCTGGAAAAATGCGTTTTCTTCTTCTGCACAGAAAGGGTTTGCAAACTCCAGCAAACACACATCAGTTTAACTCTGTAGGTTGAACGCACACATTGAAGGCCGTTCTGGTAGGTTGCTCCGTTTTGGTTTTAGAAGCAGATATTTCTCAATAAAGCGTTTACTCACATTCACTCGGGATTATCAAAACGCAGCTCCTAGAATAAATGCGCTTCTCACTCTCTGAATCTCAAGGCAAATTCAACTCCCATAGGTAAGCGGACACACAGCAGAGCAGTCTGAAGGATACGTTCATTTTTAGTTTCAGACGGAGATTTACAGCTATTTCTGAAAAGCCTGGATTTGGCTGGAAAAATGCGTATTCTGCTTCTTCACAGAGAGGGTTTACAAACTCCTGCAAACACACATCAGTTTAACTCTGTAAGTTGAACGAACACATTTAAGGCCGTTCTGTTAGGTTGCTCCGTTTTGGTTTTAGAAGCAGATATTTCTCAATACACCGTTTACTCCCATTCACTCGGAAATATCAAAACGCAGCTCCTAGAAAAAACGCGCTTCTCACCCTCTGAATCTCAAGGCAGATTCAACTCCCGTAGGTAAGCGAACACACAGCAGAGATGTCTGAAGGATACGTTCGTTTTGAATTTTAGACGGAGATTTACAGCTATTTCTGAAATGCTTGGATTTGGCTGGAAAAATGGGTTTTCTGCTTCTTCACAGAAAGGGTTTACAAACTCCTGCAAACACATATCAGTTTAACTCTGTAAGTTGAACGCACACATTGAAGGCCGTTCTGTTAGGTCGCTCCATTTTGGTTTTAGAAGCAGATATTTCTCAATACAGCGTTTACTCCCATTCACTCGGGACTATCAAAACGCAGCTCCTAGAAGAAACGCGCTTCTCACTCTCTGAATCTCAAGGCAGATTCAACTCCCGTAGGTAAGCGAACACACAGCAGAGCAGTCTGAAGGATACGTTCTTTTTGAGTTTTAGACGGAGATTTAAAGCTTCTTCTGAAATGCTTGGATTCGGCTGGAAAAATGCGTTTTCTGCTTCTTCACAGAAAGGGTTTACAAACTCCTGCAAACACACATCAGTTTAACTCTGTAAGTTGAACGAACACATTTAAGGCCGTTCTGTTAGGTGGCTCCGTTTTGGTTTTAGAAGCAGATATTTCTCAATACACCGTTTATTCCCATTCACTCGGGAATATCAAAACGCAGCTCCTAGAAAAAACGCGCTTCTCACTCTCTGAATCTCAAGGCAGATTCAACCCCCGTAGGTAAGCGAACACACAGCAGAGCAGTCTGAAGGATGCGTTCGTTTTGAGTTTTAAACGGAGATTTACTGCTATTTCTGAAATGCTTGGATTTGGGGTGAAAAATGCGTTTTCTGCCTCTTCACAGAAAAAGCTTACAAACTCCTGCAAACACACATCAGTTTAACTCTGTACGTTGAACGCACACATTGAAGGCCGTTCTGTTAGGTCGCTCCGTTTTGGTTTTAGAAGCAGATATTTCTCAATACAGCGTTTACTCCCATTCACTCAGGATTATCAAAACGCAGCTCCTAGAAGAAACGCGCTTCTCACCCTCTGAATCTCAAGGCAGATTCAACTCCCGCAGGTAAGCGAACACACAGCAGAGCAGTCTGAAGGATACGTTTTTTTTGAGTTTTAGACGGAGATTTACACATATTTTTGAAATGCTTGGATTTGGCTGGAAAAATGCGTTTTCTGCTTCTTCACAGAAAGGGTTTACAAACTCCTGCAAAGACACATCAGTTTAACTCTGTAAGTTGAACGCACACAACGAAGGCCGTTCTGTTAGGTTGCTCCGTTTTGGTTTTAGAAGCAGATATTTCTCAATACAGCGTTTACTCCCATTCACTCGGGAATATCAAAACGAAGCTCCTAGAAGAACCGCGCTTCTCACCCTCTGAATCTCAAGGCAGATTCAACTCCCGTAGGTAAGCAAACACACAGCAGAGCAGTCTGAAGGATACGTTCGTTTTGAGTTTTAGACGGAGATTTACAGCTATTTCTGAAATGCTTGTATTTGGCTGGAAAATTCGTTTTCTGCTTCTTCACAGAAAGGGTTTGCAAACTCCTGCAAACACACATCAGTTTAACTGTGTAAGTTGGACGCACACACTGAAGGCCGTTCTGTTAAGTTGCTCCGTTTTGGTTTTAGAATCAGATATTTCTCAATACAGCGTTTACTCCCATTCACTCTGGAATATCAAAACGCAACTCCTAGAAGAAACGCGCTTCTCACACTCTGAATGTCAAGGCAGATTCAACTCCCGCAGGTAAGCGAACACACAGCACAACAGTCTGAAGGATATGTTCGTTTGGAGTTTTAGACGGAGATTTACAGCTTTTTCTGAAATGCTTAGATTCGGCTAAAAAAATCCGTTTACTGCTTCTTCACAGAAAGGGTTTACAAACTCCTGCAAACACACATCAGTTTAACTCTGTAAGTTGAACGCACATATTGAAGGCCGTTCTGTTAAGTTGCTAGGTTTTTTGTATAGAAGCAGATATTTCTCAATACAGCGTTTTCTTTCATTCACTCTGGAATATCAAAACGCAGCTCCTAGAGGAAACGCACTTCTCACCCTCTGAATCTCAATGCAGATTCAACTGCCGTAGGTTAGCGAACACACAGCAGAACAGTCTGAAGGATACGTTCGTTTTGAGTTTTAGACGGAGATTTACAGCTATTTCTGAAATGCTTGGATTTGGCTGGAAAAATGCGATTTCTGCTGCTTCACAGAAAGGGTTTACAAACTCCTGCAAACACACATCACTTTAACTCTGTAAGTTGAACGCACACATTGAAGGTCGTTCTGTTAGGTCGTTCCGTTTTCGTTTTAGAAGCAGATATTTCTCAATACAGCGTTTACTCCCATTTACTCGGGATTATCAAAACGCAGCTCCTAGTAGAAACGCGCTTCTCACTCTCTGAATCTCAAGGCAGATTCAACTCCCGTAGGTAAGCGAACACACAGCAGAGCAGTCTGAAGGATACGTTCTTTTTGAGTTTTAGACGGAGATTTACACCTTTTTCTGAAATGCTTGGATTCGGCTGGAAAAATGCGTTTTCTGCTCCTTCACAGAAAGGGTTTACCAACTCCTGCAAACACACATCAGTTTAACACTGTAAGTTGAACGAACAGATTTAAGGCCGTTCTGTTAGGTTGCTCCGTTTTGGTTTTAGAAGCAGATATTTCTCAATACACCGTTTATTCCCATTCACTCGGGAATATCAAAACGCAGCTCCTAGAAAAAACGCGCTTCTCACTCTCTGAATCTCAAGGCAGATTCAACTCCCGTAGGTAAGCGAACACACAGCAGAGCAGTCTGAAGGATACGTTCGTTTTGAGTTTTAAACGGAGATTTACAGCTATTTCTGAAATGCTTGGATTTGGGGTGACAAATGCGTTTTCTGCTTCTTCACAGAAAAAGCTTACAAACTCCTGCAAACACACATCAGTTTAACTCTGTATGTTGAACGCACACATTGAAGGCCGTTCTGTTAGGTCGCTCCGTTTTGGTTTTAGAAGCAGATATTTCTCAATACAGCGTTTACTCCCACTCAGGATTATCAAAACGCAGCTCCTAGAAGAAACGCGCTTCTCACCCTCTGAATCTCAAGGCAGATTCAACTCCCGTAGGTAAGCGAACACACAGCAGAGCAGTCTGAAGGATACGTTCTTTTTGAGTTTTAGACGGAGATTTACAGCTATTTCTGAAATGCTTGGATTTGGCTGGAAAAATGCGTTTTCTGCTGTTTCACAGAAAGGGTTTACAAACTCCTGCAAACACACGTCAGTTTAAATCTGTAAATTGAACGCAGACATTGAAGGCCGTTCTGTTAGGTTGCTCCGTTTTGGTTTTAGAAGCAGATATTTCTCAATACAGCGTTTACTCCCATTCACTCTGGAATATCAAAACGCAGCTCCTAGAAGAAACGCGCTTCTCACCCTCTGAATCTCAAGGCAGATTCAACTCCCGTAGGTAAGCGAACACACAGCAGAGATGTCTGAATGATACGTTCGTTTTGAGTTTTACACGGAGATTTACAGCTTTTTCTGAAATGCTTGGATTTGGCTGGAAAAATTCGTTTCCTGCTTCTTCACAGAAAGGGTTTGCAAACTCCTTCAAACACACATCAGTTTAACTCTGTAAGTTGAACGCACACATTGAAGGCCGTTCTGTTAAGTTGCTCCGTTTTGGTTTTAGAATCAGATATTTCTCAATACAGCGTTTACTCCCATTCACTCTGGAATATCAAAACGCAGCTCCTAGAAGAAACGCACTTCTCACACTCTGAATGTCAAAGCAGATTCAACTCCCGCAGGTAAGCGAACACACAGCACAACAGTCTGAAGGATATGTTCGTTTTGAGTTTTAAACGGAGATTTACAGCTATTTCTGAAATGCTTGGATTTAGGGTGAAAAATGCGTTTTCTGCTTCTTCACAGAAATAGCTTACAAACTCCTGCAAACACACATCTGTTTAACTCTGTAAGTTGAACGCACACATTGAAGGCCGTTCTGTTATGTCGGTCCGTTTTGGTTTTAGAAGCAGATATTTCTCAATACACCATTTACTCCCATTCACTCGGGAATATCAAAACGCAGCTCCTAGAAGAACCCCGCTTCTCACCCTTTGAATCTCAATGCAGATTCAACTCCCGTAGGTAAGCGAACACACAGCAGAGCAGTCTGAAGGATACGTTCGTTTTGAGTTTTAGACGGAGATTTACTGCTATTTTTGAAATGCTTGGATTTGGCTGGTAAAATGCGTTTTCTGCTTCTTCACAGAAAGGGTTTACAAACTCCTGCAAACACACATGAGTTTAACTCTGTAAGTTTAACGCACACATGGAAGGCCGTTCTGTTAGGTGCTCCGTTTTGGTTTTAGAAGCAGATATTTCTTAATACAGGGTTTGCTCCCATTCACTCGGGAATATCAAAACGCAGCTCCTAGAAGAAACGCGCTTCTCACCCTCTGAATCTCAAGGCAGATTCAACTCCCGTAGGTAAGCGAACACACAGCAGAGCAGTCTGAAAGATACGTTCGTTTTGAGTTTTAGACGGAGATTTACTGGTATTTCTGAAATGCTTTGATTTGGCTGGAAAAATGCGTTTTCTGCTTCTTCACAGAAAGGGTTTACAAACTCCTGCAAACACACATCAGTTTAACTCTGTAAGTTGAACGAACACATTTATGGCCGTTCTGTTAGGTTGCTCCGTTTTGGTTTTAGAAGCAGATATTTCTCAATAGCCAGTTTACTCCCATTCACTCGGGAATATCAAAACGCAGCTCCTAGAAGAAACGCGCTTCTCACTCTCTGAATCTCAAGGCAGATTCAACTCCCGTAGGTAAGCGAACACACAGCAGAGCAGTCTCAAAAATACGTTCGTTTTGAGTTTTAAACGGAGATTTACAGCTATTTCAGAAATGCTTGGATTTGGGGTGAAAAATGCGTTTTCTGCTTCTTCACAGAAAAAGCTTACAAACTCCTGCAAACACACATCAGTTTAACTCTGTAAGTTGAACGCACACATTGAAGGCCGTTCTGTTAGGTCGCTTTGTTTTGGTTTTAGAAGCAGATATTTCTCAATACAGCGTTTACTCCCATTCACTCGGGAATATCAAAACGCAGCTCCTAGAAGAACCGCGCTTCTAACCCTCTGAATCTCAATGCAGATTCAACTCCCGTAGGTAAGCGAACACACAGCAGAGCAGTCTGAAGGATACCTTCGTTTTGAGTTTTAGACGGAGATTTACAGCTATTTCTGAAATGCTTGGATTTGGATGGAAAAATGCGTTTTCTGCTTCTTCACAGAAAGGGTTTGCAAACTCCTGCAAACACACAGCAGTTTAAATCTGTAAGTTGAACGCCCACATTGAAGGCCGTTCTGTTAAGTTGCTCCGTTCTGGATTTTGAAGCAGATATTTCTATATACAGCGTTCACTCCCATTCACTCTGGAATATAAAAACGCAGCTCCAAGAAGAAACGCGCTTCTCACCCTCTGAATCTCAAGGCAGATTCAACTCCCGTAGGTAAGCGAACACACAGCAGAGCAGTCTGAAGGATACGTTCGTTTCGGTTTTAGACGGAGACTTACATCTATTTCTGAAATGCTTGGATTTGGCTGGAAAAATGCGTTTTCTGCTTCTTCACAGAAAGAGTTTACAAACTCCTGCAAACACACATCAGTTTAACTCTGTACGTTGAACGCATACATTGAAGGCCGTTCTGGTAGGTTGCTCCGTTTTGGTTTCAGAAGCAGATATTTATCAATACAGCGTTTACTCCCATTCACTCTGGAATATCAAAACGCAGGTCCTAGAAAAAAAGCGCTTCTCACCCTCTGAATCTCAAGGCAGATTCAACTCCCGTAGGTAAGCGAACACACAGCAGAGCAGTCTGAAGGATACGTTCTTTTTGAGTTTTAGACGGAGATTTACAGCTATTTCTGAAATGCTTGGATTTGGCTGGAAAAATGCGTTTTCTGCTGTTTCACAGAAAGGGTTTACAAACTCCTGCAAACACACGTCAGTTTAAATCTGTAAATTGAACGCAGACATTGAAGGCCGTTCTGTTAGGTTGCTCCGTTTTGGTTTTAGAAGCAGATATTTCTCAATACAGCGTTTACTCCCATTCACTCTGGAATATCAAAACGCAGCTCCTAGAAGAAACGCGCTTCTCACCCTCTGAATCTCAAGGCAGATTCAACTCCCGTAGGTCAGCGAACACACAGCAGAGATGTCTGAATGATACGTTCGTTTTGAGTTTTACACGGAGATTTACAGCTATTTCTGAAATGCTTGGATTTGGCTGGAAAAATTCGTTTCCTGCTTCTTCACAGAAAGGGTTTGCAAACTCCTTCAAACACACATCAGTTTAACTCTGTAAGTTGAACGCACACATTGAAGGCCGTTCTGTTAAGTTGCTCCGTTTTGGTTTTAGAAGCAGATATTTCTCAATACAGCGTTTACTCCCATTCACTCGGGAATATCAAAACGCAGCTCCTAGAAGAAACGCACTTCTCACACTCTGAATGTCAAAGCAGATTCAACTCCCGCAGGTAAGCGAACACACAGCACAACAGTCTGAAGGATATGTTCGTTTTGAGTTTTAAACGGAGATTTACAGCTATTTCTGAAATGCTTGGATTTGGGGTGAAAAATGCGTTTTCTGCTTCTTCACAGAAATAGCTTACAAACTCCTGCAAACACACATCTGTTTAACTCTGTAAGTTGAACGCACACATTGAAGGCCATTCTGTTAGGTCGGTCCGTTTTGGTTTTAGAAGCAGATATTTCTGAATACACCATTTACTCCCATTCACTCGGGAATATCAAAACGCAGCTCCTAGAAGAAACCCGCTTCTCACTCTCTGAATCTCAAGGCAGATTCAACTCCCGTAGGTAAGCGAACACACAGCAGAGCAGTCTGAAAAATACGTTCGTTTTGAGTTTTAAACGGAGATTTACAGCTATTTCTGAAATGCTTGGATTTGGGGTGAAAAATGCGTTTTCTGCTTCTTCACAGAAAAAGCTTACAAACTCCTTCAAAAACACATCAGTTTAACTCTGTAAGTTGAACGCACACATTGAAGGCCGTTCTGTTAAGTTGCTCCGTTTTGGTTTTAGAAGCAGATATTTCTCAATACAGCGTTTACTCCCATTCACTCGGGAATATCAAAACGCAGCTCCTAGAAGAAACGCACTTCTCACACTCTGAATGTCAAAGCAGATTCAACTCCCGCAGGTAAGCGAACACACAGCACAACAGTCTGAAGGATATGTTCGTTTTGAGTTTTAGACGGAGATTTACAGCTATTTCTGAAATGCTTGGATTTGGCTGGAAAAATGCGTTTTCTGCTTCTTCACAGAAATAGCTTACAAACTCCTGCAAACACACATCTGTTTAACTCTGTAAGTTGAACGCACACATTGAAGGCCGTTCTGTTAGGTCGGTCCGTTTTGGTTTTAGAAGCAGATATTTCTGAATAAACCGTTTACTCCCATTCACTCGGGAATATCAAAACGCAGCTCCTAGAAGAAACCCGCTTCTCACTCTCTGAATCTCAAGGCAGATTCAACTCCCGTAGGTAAGCGAACACACAGCAGAGCAGTCTGAAAAATACGTTCGTTTTGAGTTTTAGACGGAGATTTACAGCTATTTCAGAAATGCTTGGATTTGGGGTGAAAAATTCGTTTTCTGCTTCTTCACAGAAAAAGCTTACAAACTCCTGCAAACACACATCAGTTTAACTCTGTAAGTTGAACGCACACATTGAAGGCCGTTCTGTTAAGTTGCTCCGTTCTTGTTTTTGAAGCAGATATTTCTATATACAGCGTTTACTCCCATTCACTCTGGAATATAAAAACGCAGCTCCTAGAAGAACCGCGCTTCTAACCCTCTGAATCTCAATGCAGATTCAACTCCCGTAGGTAAGCGAACACACAGCAGAGCAGTCTGAAGGATACCTTCGTTTTGAGTTTTAGACGGAGATTTACAGCTATTTCTGAAATGCTTGGATTTGGCTGGAAAAATTCGTTTTCTGCTTCTTCACAGAAAGGGTTTGCAAACTCCTGCAAACACACAGCAGTTTAAATCTGTAAGTTGAACGCCCACATTAAAGGCCGTTCTGTTAAGTTGCTCCGTTCTTGTTTTTGAAGCAGATATTTCTATATACAGCGTTTACTCCCATTCACTCTGGAATATAAAAACGCAGCTCCAAGAAGAAACGCGCTTCTCACCCTCTGAATCTCAAGGCAGATTCAACTCCCGTAGGTAAGCGAACACACAGCAGAGCAGTCTGAAGGATACGATCGTTTTGGGTTTTAGACGGAGACTTACATCTATTTCTGAAATGCTTGGATTTGGCTGGAAAAATGCGTTTTCTGATTCTTCACAGAAAGGGTTTACAAACTCCTGCAAACACACATCAGTTTAACTCTGTACGTTGAACGCATACATTGAAGGCCGTTCTGGTAGGTTGCTCCGTTTTGGTTTCAGAAGCAGATATTTATCAATACAGCGTTTACTCCCATTCACTCTGGAATATCAAAACGCAGGTCCTAGAAAAAAAGCGCTTCTCACCCTCTGAATCTCAAGGCAGATTCAACTCACTTAGGTAAGCGAACACACAGCAGAGCAGTCTGAAGGATACGTTCGTTTTGAGTTTTAGACGGAGATTTACAGCTATTTCTGAAATGCTTGGATTTGGCTGGAAACATGCGTTTTCTGCTTCTTCACAGAAAGGGTTTACAAACTCCTGCAAACACACATCAGTTTACCTCTGTAAGTTGAACGCACACATTGAAGGCCGTCCTGTTAGTTTGCTCCGTTTCGGTTTTAGAAGCAGATATTTCTCAATACAGCGTTTACTCCCATTCACTCGGGATTATCAAAACGCAGCTCCTAGAAGAAATACGCTTCTCACTCTCTGAATCTCAAGGCAGATTCAACTCCCGTAGGTAAGCGAACACACAGCAGAGCAGTCTGAAGGATACGTTCTTTTTGAGTTTTAGACGAAGATTTACAGCTTTTTTGAAATGCTTGGATTCGGCTAAAAAAATGCGTTTTCTGCTTCTTCACAGAAAGGGTTTACCAACTCCTGCAAACACACATCAGTTTAACTCTGTAAGTTGAACGACCAGATTTAAGGCCGTTCTGTTAGTTTGCTCCGTTTTAATTTTAGAAGCACATATTTCTCAATACACCGTTTATTCCCATTCACTCGGGAATATCAAAACGCAGCTCCTAGAAGAAACCCGCTTCTCACTCTCTGAATCTCAAGGCAGATTCAACTCCCGTAGGTAAGCAAACACACAGCAGAGCAGTCTGAAGGATACGTTCGATTTGAGTTTTAAACGGAGATTAACAGCTATTTCTGAAATGCTTGGATTTGGGGTGAAATATGCCTTTTCTGCTTCTTCACAGAAAAAGGTTACAAACTCCTGCAAACACACATCAGTTTAACTCTGTAAGTTGAACGCACACATTGAAGGCCGTTCTGTTAGGTCGCTCCGTTTTGGTTTTAGAAGCAGATATTTCTCAATACAGCGTTTACTCCCATTCACTTTGGAATATCAAAACGCAGCTCCTAGAAGAAACGCGCTTCTCACTCTCTGAATCTGAAGGCAGATTCAACTCCCGTAGGTAAGCGAACACACAGCAGAGCAGTCTGAAGGATACGTTCGTTTTGGGTTTTAGACGGAGATTTCCATCTATTTCTGAAATGCTTGGATTTGGCTGGAAAAATGCGTTTTTTGATTCTTCACAGAAAGGGTTTACAAACTCCTGCAAACACACATCAGTTGAACTCTGTAAGCTGAACGCATACATTGAAGGCCGTTCTGGTAGGTTGCTCCGTTTTGGTTTCAGAAGCAGATATTTATCAATACAGCGATTACTCCCATTCACTCTGGAATATCAAAACGCAGGTCCTAGAATAAACGCGCTTCTCACTCTCTGAATCTCAAGGCAGATTCAACTCCCGTAGATCAGCAAACACACAGCAGAGCAGTCTGAAGGATACGTTCGTTTTGAGTTTTAGACCGAGATTTACTGCTATTTCTGAATTGCTTGCATTTGACTGAAAAAATGCGTTTTCTGCTTCTTCACAGAAAGGGTTTACAAACTCCTGCAAACACACTTCAGTTTAACTCTGTAAGTTGAACGCACACATTGAAGGCCGTTCTGTTAGGTTGCTCCGTTTTGGTTTTAGAAGCAGATATTTCTCAATACAGCGTTTATTCCCACTCACTCAGAAATATCAAAACGCAGCTCCTAGAAGAAACGCGCTTCTCACCCTCTGAATCTCAAGCCAGATTCAACTCCCGTAGGTAAGCGAACACACAGCAGAGCAGTCTGAAGGATACGTTGGTTTTGAGTTCTAGACGGAGATTTACAGCTTTTTCTGAAATGCTTGGATTTGGCTGGAATAATGCGTTTTCTGCTTCTTAACAGAAAGGGTTTACAAACTCCTGCAAACACACATCAGTTTAACTCTGTAAGTTGAACGCACACATTGAAGGCCGTCCTGTTAGTTTACTCCGTTTTGGTTTTAGAAGCAGATATTTCTCAAAACAGCGTTTATTCCCATTCACTCGGAAATATCAAAACGCAGCTCCTAGAAGAAACGCGCTTCTCACTCTCTGAATCTCAAGGCAGATTCAACTCCCGTAGGTAAGCGAACACACAGCAGAGCAGTCTGAAGGATACGTTCGTTTTGAGTTTTAGACGGAGATTAACAGCTATTTCTGAAATGCTTGGATTTGGCTGGAAAAATGCGTTTTCTTCTTCTGCACAGAAAGGGTTTGCAAACTCCAGCAAACACACATCAGTTTAACTCTGTAGGTTGAACGCACACATTGAAGGCCGTTCTGGTAGGTTGCTCCGTTTTGGTTTTAGAAGCAGATATTTCTCAATAAAGCGTTTACTCACATTCACTCGGGATTATCAAAACGCAGCTCCTAGAATAAATGCGCTTCTCACTCTCTGAATCTCAAGGCAAATTCAACTCCCATAGGTAAGCGGACACACAGCAGAGCAGTCTGAAGGATACGTTCATTTTTAGTTTTAGACGGAGATTTACAGCTATTTCTGAAAAGCCTGAATTTGGCTGGAAAAATGCGTTTTCTGCTTCTTCACAGAAAGGGTTTACAAACTCCTGCAAACACACATCAGTTTAACTCTGTAAGTTGAACGAACACATTTAAGGCCGTTCTGTTAGGTTGCTCCGTTTTGGTTTTAGAAGCAGATATTTCTCAATACACCGTTTACTCCCATTCACTCGGAAATATCAAAACGCAGCTCCTAGAAAAAACGCGCTTCTCACCCTCTGAATCTCAAGGCAGATTCAACTCCCGTAGGTAAGCGAACACACAGCAGAGATGTCTGAAGGATACGTTCGTTTTGAATTTTAGACGGAGATTTACAGCTATTTTTGAAATGCTTGGATTTGGCTGGAAAAATGGGTTTTCTGCTTCTTCACAGAAAGGGTTTACAAACTCCTGCAAACACATATCAGTTTAACTCTGTAAGTTGAACGCACACATTGAAGGCCGTTCTGTTAGGTCGCTCCGTTTTGGTTTTAGAAGCAGATATTTCTCAATACAGCGTTTACTCCCATTCACTCGGGACTATCAAAACGCAGCTCCTAGAAAAAACGCGCTTCTCACTCTCTGAATCTCAAGGCAGATTCAACTCCCGTAGGTAAGCGAACACACAGCAGAGCAGTCTGAAGGATACGTTCGTTTTGGGTTTTAGACGGAGATTTCCATCTATTTCTGAAATGCTTGGATTTGGCTGGAAAAATGCGTTTTTTGATTCTTCACAGAAAGTGTTTACAAACTCCTGCAAACACATGAGTTTAACTCTGTAAGTTTAACGCACACATGGAAGGCCGTTCTGTTAGGTTGCTCCGTTTTGGTTTTAGAAGCAGATATTTCTTAATACAGGGTTTGCTCCCATTCACACGGGAATATCAAAACGCAGCTCCTAGAAGAAAGGCGCTTCTCACCCTCTGAAGCTCAAGGCAGATTCAACTTCCTCAGGTAAGGGAGTACACAGAAGAGCAGTCTGAAGGATACGTTGGTTTTGAGTTTTAGACGGAGATTTACAGCTTTTTCTGAAATGCTTGGATTTGGCTGGAAGAATGCGTTTTCTGATTCTTCACAGAAAGGGTTTACAAACTCCTGCAAACACACATCAGTTTAACTCTGTAGGTTGAACGCACACATTGAAGGCCGTTCTGGTAGGTTGCTCCGTTTTGGTTTCAGAAGCAGATATTTATCAATACAGCGTTTACTCCCATTCACTCTGGAATATCAAAACGCAGCTCCTAGAAGAAACGCGCTTCTCACCCTCTGAATCTCAAGGCAGATTCAACTCCCGTAGGTAAGCGAACACACAGCAGAGCAGTCTGAAGGATACGTTCGTTTTGAGTTTTAGACGGAGATTTACTGGTATTTCTGAAATGCTGGGATTTGGCTGGAAAAATGCGTTTTCTGCTTCTTCAGAGAAAGGTTTTGCAAACTCCTGCAAACACACATCAGTTTAACTCTGTAAGTTGAACGCACACATTGAAGGCCGTTCTGTTAAGTTGCTCCGTTCTGGTTTTTGAAGCAGATATTTCTCAATACAGCGTTTACTCCCATTCACTCGGGAATATCAAAACGCAGCTCCTAGAAGAAACGCGCTTCTCACCCTCTGAATCTCAAGGCAGATTCAACTCCCGTAGGTAAGCGAACACACAACAGAGCAGTCTGAAGGATACGTTCGTTTTTGGTTTTAGACGGAGATTTACATCTATTTCTGAAATGCTTGGATTTGGCTGGAAAATGCGTTTTCTGATTCTTCACAGAAAGGGTTTACAAACTCCTGCAAACACACATCAGTTTAACTCTGTACGTTGAACGCATACATTGAAGGCCGTTCTGGTATGTTGCTCCGTTTTGGTTTCAGAAGCAGATATTTATCAATACAGCGTTTACTCCCATTCACTCTGGAATATCAAAACGCAGGTCCTAGAAAAAAAGCGCTTCTCACCCTCTGAATCTCAAGGCAGATTCAACTCCCGTAGGTAAGCGAACACACAGCAGAGCAGTCTGAAGGATACGTTCGTTTTGAGTTTTAGACGGAGATTTACAGCTATTTCTGAAATGCTTGGATTTGGCTGGAAAAATGCGTTTTCTGCTTCTTCACAGAAAGGGTTTACAAACTCCTGGAAACACACATCACTTTAACTCTGTAAGTTGAACGCACACATTGAAGGCCGTTCTGTTAGGTCGCTCCGTTTTGGTTTCAGAAGCAGATATTTCTCAATACATCGTTTACTCCCATTCACTCGGGATTATCAAAACGCAGCTCCTAGAAGAAACGCGCTTCTCACTCTCTGAATCTCAAGGCAGATTCAACTCCCGTAGGTAAGCGAACACACAGCAGAGCAGTCTGAAGGATACGTTCTTTTTGAGTTTTAGACGGAGATTTACAGCTTCTTCTGAAATGCTTGGATTCGGCTGGAAAAATGCGTTTTCTGCTTCTTCACAGAAAGGGTTTACAAACTCCTGCAAACACACATCAGTTTAACTCTGTACGTTGAACGCACACATTGAAGGCCGTTCTGTTAGGTCGCTCCGTTTTGGTTTTAGAAGCAGATATTTCTCAATACAGCGTTTACTCCCATTCACTCAGGATTATCAAAACGCAGCTCCTAGAAGAAACGCGCTTCTCACCCTCTGAATCTCAAGGCAGATTCAACTCCCGCAGGTAAGCGAACACACAGCAGAGCAGTCTGAAGGATACGTTTTTTTTGAGTTTTAGACGGAGATTTACACATATTTTTGAAATGCTTGGATTTGGCTGGAAAAATGCGTTTTCTGCTTCTTCACAGAAAGGGTTTACAAACTCCTGCAAAGACACATCAGTTTAACTCTGTAAGTTGAACGCACACAACGAAGGCCGTTCTGTTAGGTTGCTCCGTTTTGGTTTTAGAAGCAGATATTTCTCAATACAGCGTTTACTCCCATTCACTCGGGAATATCAAAACGAAGCTCCTAGAAGAACCGCGCTTCTCACCCTCTGAATCTCAAGGCAGATTCAACTCCCGTAGGTAAGCAAACACACAGCAGAGCAGTCTGAAGGATACGTTCGTTTTGAGTTCTAGACGGAGATTTACAGCTATTTCTGAAATGCTTGTATTTGGCTGGAAAATTCGTTTTCTGCTTCTTCACAGAAAGGGTTTGCAAACTCCTGCAAACACACATCAGTTTAACTGTGTAAGTTGGACGCACACACTGAAGGCCGTTCTGTTAAGTTGCTCCGTTTTGGTTTTAGAATCAGATATTTCTCAATACAGCGTTTACTCCCATTCACTCTGGAATATCAAAACGCAACTCCTAGAAGAAACGCGCTTCTCACACTCTGAATGTCAAGGCAGATTCAACTCCCGCAGGTAAGCGAACACACAGCACAACAGTCTGAAGGATATGTTCGTTTGGAGTTTTAGACGGAGATTTACAGCTTTTTCTGAAATGCTTGGATTCGGCTAAAAAAATCCGTTTACTGCTTCTTCACAGAAAGGGTTTACAAACTCCTGCAAACACACATCAGTTTAACTCTGTAAGTTGAACGCACATATTGAAGGCCGTTCTGTTAAGTTGCTAGGTTTTTTGTATAGAAGCAGATATTTCTCAATACAGCGTTTTCTTTCATTCACTCTGGAATATCAAAACGCAGCTCCTAGAGGAAACGCACTTCTCACCCTCTGAATCTCAATGCAGATTCAACTGCCGTAGGTTAGCGAACACACAGCAGAGCAGTCTGAAGGATACGTTCGTTTTGAGTTTTAGACGGAGATTTACAGCTATTTCTGAAATGCTTGGATTTGGCTGGAAAAATGCGATTTCTGCTGCTTCACAGAAAGGGTTTACAAACTCCTGCAAACACACATCACTTTAACTCTGTAAGTTGAACGCACACATTGAAGGTCGTTCTGTTAGGTCGTTCCGTTTTCGTTTTAGAAGCAGATATTTCTCAATACAGCGTTTACTCCCATTTACTCGGGATTATCAAAACGCAGCTCCTAGTAGAAACGCGCTTCTCACTCTCTGAATCTCAAGGCAGATTCAACTCCCGTAGGTAAGCGAACACACAGCAGAGCAGTCTGAAGGATACGTTCTTTTTGAGTTTTAGACGGAGATTTACACCTTTTTCTGAAATGCTTGGATTCGGCTGGAAAAATGCGTTTTCTGCTTCTTCACAGAAAGGGTTTACCAACTCCTGCAAACACACATCAGTTTAACACTGTAAGTTGAACGAACAGATTTAAGGCCGTTCTGTTAGGTTGCTCCGTTTTGGTTTTAGAAGCAGATATTTCTCAATACACCGTTTATTCCCATTCACTCGGGAATATCAAAACGCAGCTCCTAGAAAAAACGCGCTTCTCACTCTCTGAATCTCAAGGCAGATTCAACTCCCGTAGGTAAGCGAACACACAGCAGAGCAGTCTGAAGGATACGTTCGTTTTGAGTTTTAAACGGAGATTTACAGCTATTTCTGAAATGCTTGGATTTGGGGTGACAAATGCGTTTTCTGCTTCTTCACAGAAAAAGCTTACAAACTCCTGCAAACACACATCAGTTTAACTCTGTATGTTGAACGCACACATTGAAGGCCGTTCTGTTAGGTCGCTCCGTTTTGGTTTTAGAAGCAGATATTTCTCAATACAGCGTTTACTCCCATTCACTCAGGATTATCAAAACGCAGCTCCTAGAAGAAACGCGCTTCTCACCCTCTGAATCTCAAGGCAGATTCAACTCCCGTAGGCAAGCGAACACACAGCAGAGCAGTCTGAAGGATACGTTCTTTTTGAGTTTTAGACGGAGATTTACAGCTATTTCTGAAATGCTTGGATTTGGCTGGAAAAATGCGTTTTCTGCTGTTTCACAGAAAGGGTTTACAAACTCCTGCAAACACACGTCAGTTTAAATCTGTAAATTGAACGCAGACATTGAAGGCCGTTCTGTTAGGTTGCTCCGTTTTGGTTTTAGAAGCAGATATTTCTCAATACAGCGTTTACTCCCATTCACTCTGGAATATCAAAACGCAGCTCCTAGAAGAAACGCGCTTCTCACCCTCTGAATCTCAAGGCAGATTCAACTCCCGTAGGTAAGCGAACACACAGCAGAGCAGTCTGAAGGATACGATCGTTTTGGGTTTTAGACGGAGACTTACATCTATTTCTGAAATGCTTGGATTTGGCTGGAAAAATGCGTTTTCTGATTCTTCACAGAAAGGGTTTACAAACTCCTGCAAACACACATCAGTTTAACTCTGTACGTTGAACGCATACATTGAAGGCCGTTCTGGTAGGTTGCTCCGTTTTGGTTTCAGAAGCAGATATTTATCAATACAGCGTTTACTCCCATTCACTCGGGAATATCAAAACGCGGCTCCTAGAAGAAACCCGCTTCTCACTCTCTGAATCTCAAGGCAGATTCAACTCCCGTAGGTAAGCAAACACACAGCAGAGCAGTCTGAAGGATACGTTCGATTTGAGTTTTAAACGGAGATTAACAGCTATTTCTGAAATGCTTGGATTTGGGGTGAAATATGCCTTTTCTGCTTCTTCACAGAAAAAGGTTACAAACTCCTGCAAACACACATCAGTTTAACTCTGTAAGTTGAACGCACACATTGAAGGCCGTTCTGTTAGGTCGCTCCGTTTTGGTTTTAGAAGCAGATATTTCTCAATACAGCGTTTACTCCCATTCACTTTGGAATATCAAAACGCAGCTCCTAGAAGAAACGCGCTTCTCACTCTCTGAATCTGAAGGCAGATTCAACTCCCGTAGGTAAGCGAACACACAGCAGAGCAGTCTGAAGGATACGTTCGTTTTGGGTTTTAGACGGAGATTTCCATCTATTTCTGAAATGCTTGGATTTGGCTGGAAAAATGCGTTTTTTGATTCTTCACAGAAAGGGTTTACAAACTCCTGCAAACACATGAGTTTAACTCTGTAAGTTTAACGCACACATGGAAGGCCGTTCTGTTAGGTTGCTCCGTTTTGGTTTTAGAAGCAGATATTTCTTAATACAGGGTTTGCTCCCATTCACACGGGAATATCAAAACGCAGCTCCTAGAAGAAAGGCGCTTCTCACCCTCTGAAGCTCAAGGCAGATTCAACTTCCTCAGGTAAGGGAGTACACAGAAGAGCAGTCTGAAGGATACGTTGGTTTTGAGTTTTAGACGGAGATTTACAGCTTTTTCTGAAATGCTTGGATTTGGCTGGAAGAATGCGTTTTCTGATTCTTCACAGAAAGGGTTTACAAACTCCTGCAAACACACATCAGTTTAACTCTGTAAGTTGAACGCACACATTGAAGGCCGTTCTGGTAGGTTGCTCCGTTTTGGTTTCAGAAGCAGATATTTATCAATACAGCGTTTACTCCCATTCACTCTGGAATATCAAAACGCAGCTCCTAGAAGAAACGCGCTTCTCACCCTCTGAATCTCAAGGCAGATTCAACTCCCGTAGGTAAGCGAACACACAGCAGAGCAGTCTGAAGGATACGTTCGTTTTGAGTTTTAGACGGAGATTTACTGGTATTTCTGAAATGCTGGGATTTGGCTGGAAAAATGCGTTTTCTGCTTCTTCAGAGAAAGGTTTTGCAAACTCCTGCAAACACACATCAGTTTAACTCTGTAAGTTGAACGCACACATTGAAGGCCGTTCTGTTAAGTTGCTCCGTTCTGGTTTTTGAAGCAGATATTTCTCAATACAGCGTTTACTCCCATTCACTCGGGAATATCAAAACGCAGCTCCTAGAAGAAACGCGCTTCTCACCCTCTGAATCTCAAGGCAGATTCAACTCCCGTAGGTAAGCGAACACACAACAGAGCAGTCTGAAGGATACGTTCGTTTTTGGTTTTAGACGGAGATTTACATCTATTTCTGAAATGCTTGGATTTGGCTGGAAAATGCGTTTTCTGATTCTTCACAGAAAGGGTTTACAAACTCCTGCAAACACACATCAGTTTAACTCTGTACGTTGAACGCATACATTGAAGGCCGTTCTGGTATGTTGCTCCGTTTTGGTTTCAGAAGCAGATATTTATCAATACAGCGTTTACTCCCATTCACTCTGGAATATCAAAACGCAGGTCCTAGAAAAAAAGCGCTTCTCACCCTCTGAATCTCAAGGCAGATTCAACTCCCGTAGGTAAGCGAACACACAGCAGAGCAGTCTGAAGGATACGTTCGTTTTGAGTTTTAGACGGAGATTTACAGCTATTTCTGAAATGCTTGGATTTGGCTGGAAAAATGCGTTTTCTGCTTCTTCACAGAAAGGGTTTACAAACTCCTGGAAACACACATCACTTTAACTCTGTAAGTTGAACGCACACATTGAAGGCCGTTCTGTTAGGTCGCTCCGTTTTGGTTTCAGAAGCAGATATTTCTCAATACATCGTTTACTCCCATTCACTCGGGATTATCAAAACGCAGCTCCTAGAAGAAACGCGCTTCTCACTCTCTGAATCTCAAGGCAGATTCAACTCCCGTAGGTAAGCGAACACACAGCAGAGCAGTCTGAAGGATACGTTCTTTTTGAGTTTTAGACGGAGATTTACAGCTTCTTCTGAAATGCTTGGATTCGGCTGGAAAAATGCGTTTTCTGCTTCTTCACAGAAAGGGTTTACAAACTCCTGCAAACACACATCAGTTTAACTCTGTACGTTGAACGCACACATTGAAGGCCGTTCTGTTAGGTCGCTCCGTTTTGGTTTTAGAAGCAGATATTTCTCAATACAGCGTTTACTCCCATTCACTCAGGATTATCAAAACGCAGCTCCTAGAAGAAACGCGCTTCTCACCCTCTGAATCTCAAGGCAGATTCAACTCCCGCAGGTAAGCGAACACACAGCAGAGCAGTCTGAAGGATACGTTTTTTTTGAGTTTTAGACGGAGATTTACACATATTTTTGAAATGCTTGGATTTGGCTGGAAAAATGCGTTTTCTGCTTCTTCACAGAAAGGGTTTACAAACTCCTGCAAAGACACATCAGTTTAACTCTGTAAGTTGAACGCACACAACGAAGGCCGTTCTGTTAGGTTGCTCCGTTTTGGTTTTAGAAGCAGATATTTCTCAATACAGCGTTTACTCCCATTCACTCGGGAATATCAAAACGAAGCTCCTAGAAGAACCGCGCTTCTCACCCTCTGAATCTCAAGGCAGATTCAACTCCCGTAGGTAAGCAAACACACAGCAGAGCAGTCTGAAGGATACGTTCGTTTTGAGTTCTAGACGGAGATTTACAGCTATTTCTGAAATGCTTGTATTTGGCTGGAAAATTCGTTTTCTGCTTCTTCACAGAAAGGGTTTGCAAACTCCTGCAAACACACATCAGTTTAACTGTGTAAGTTGGACGCACACACTGAAGGCCGTTCTGTTAAGTTGCTCCGTTTTGGTTTTAGAATCAGATATTTCTCAATACAGCGTTTACTCCCATTCACTCTGGAATATCAAAACGCAACTCCTAGAAGAAACGCGCTTCTCACACTCTGAATGTCAAGGCAGATTCAACTCCCGCAGGTAAGCGAACACACAGCACAACAGTCTGAAGGATATGTTCGTTTGG
Source organism: Callithrix jacchus (assembly GCF_049354715.1). Taxonomy (NCBI): domain Eukaryota; kingdom Metazoa; phylum Chordata; class Mammalia; order Primates; family Cebidae; genus Callithrix; species Callithrix jacchus. The sequence goes on along the minus strand of NC_133511.1, from coordinate 36,241,306 downwards.
AGTTTTAGACGGAGATTTACAGCTTTTTCTGAAATGCTTGGATTCGGCTAAAAAAATCCGTTTACTGCTTCTTCACAGAAAGGGTTTACAAACTCCTGCAAACACACATCAGTTTAACTCTGTAAGTTGAACGCACATATTGAAGGCCGTTCTGTTAAGTTGCTAGGTTTTTTGTATAGAAGCAGATATTTCTCAATACAGCGTTTTCTTTCATTCACTCTGGAATATCAAAACGCAGCTCCTAGAGGAAACGCACTTCTCACCCTCTGAATCTCAATGCAGATTCAACTGCCGTAGGTTAGCGAACACACAGCAGAGCAGTCTGAAGGATACGTTCGTTTTGAGTTTTAGACGGAGATTTACAGCTATTTCTGAAATGCTTGGATTTGGCTGGAAAAATGCGATTTCTGCTGCTTCACAGAAAGGGTTTACAAACTCCTGCAAACACACATCACTTTAACTCTGTAAGTTGAACGCACACATTGAAGGTCGTTCTGTTAGGTCGTTCCGTTTTCGTTTTAGAAGCAGATATTTCTCAATACAGCGTTTACTCCCATTTACTCGGGATTATCAAAACGCAGCTCCTAGTAGAAACGCGCTTCTCACTCTCTGAATCTCAAGGCAGATTCAACTCCCGTAGGTAAGCGAACACACAGCAGAGCAGTCTGAAGGATACGTTCTTTTTGAGTTTTAGACGGAGATTTACACCTTTTTCTGAAATGCTTGGATTCGGCTGGAAAAATGCGTTTTCTGCTTCTTCACAGAAAGAATTTACCAACTCCTGCAAACACACATCAGTTTAACACTGTAAGTTGAACGAACAGATTTAAGGCCGTTCTGTTAGGTTGCTCCGTTTTGGTTTTAGAAGCAGATATTTCTCAATACACCGTTTATTCCCATTCACTCGGGAATATCAAAACGCAGCTCCTAGAAAAAACGCGCTTCTCACTCTCTGAATCTCAAGGCAGATTCAACTCCCGTAGGTAAGCGAACACACAGCAGAGCAGTCTGAAGGATACGTTCGTTTTGAGTTTTAAACGGAGATTTACAGCTATTTCTGAAATGCTTGGATTTGGGGTGACAAATGCGTTTTCTGCTTCTTCACAGAAAAAGCTTACAAACTCCTGCAAACACACATCAGTTTAACTCTGTATGTTGAACGCACACATTGAAGGCCGTTCTGTTAGGTCGCTCCGTTTTGGTTTTAGAAGCAGATATTTCTCAATACAGCGTTTACTCCAATTCACTCAGGATTATCAAAACGCAGCTCCTAGAAGAAACGCGCTTCTCACCCTCTGAATCTCAAGGCAGATTCAACTCCCGTAGGCAAGCGAACACACAGCAGAGCAGTCTGAAGGATACGTTCTTTTTGAGTTTTAGACGGAGATTTACAGCTATTTCTGAAATGCTTGGATTTGGCTGGAAAAATGCGTTTTCTGCTGTTTCACAGAAAGGGTTTACAAACTCCTGCAAACACACGTCAGTTTAAATCTGTAAATTGAACGCAGACATTGAAGGCCGTTCTGTTAGGTTGCTCCGTTTTGGTTTTAGAAGCAGATATTTCTCAATACAGCGTTTACTCCCATTCACTCTGGAATATCAAAACGCAGCTCCTAGAAGAAACGCGCTTCTCACCCTCTGAATCTCAAGGCAGATTCAACTCCCGTAGGTAAGCGAACACACAGCAGAGCAGTCTGAAGGATACGATCGTTTTGGGTTTTAGACGGAGACTTACATCTATTTCTGAAATGCTTGGATTTGGCTGGAAAAATGCGTTTTCTGATTCTTCACAGAAAGGGTTTACAAACTCCTGCAAACACACATCAGTTTAACTCTGTACGTTGAACGCATACATTGAAGGCCGTTCTGGTAGGTTGCTCCGTTTTGGTTTCAGAAGCAGATATTTATCAATACAGCGTTTACTCCCATTCACTCGGGAATATCAAAACGCGGCTCCTAGAAGAAACCCGCTTCTCACTCTCTGAATCTCAAGGCAGATTCAACTCCCGTAGGTAAGCAAACACACAGCAGAGCAGTCTGAAGGATACGTTCGATTTGAGTTTTAAACGGAGATTAACAGCTATTTCTGAAATGCTTGGATTTGGGGTGAAATATGCCTTTTCTGCTTCTTCACAGAAAAAGGTTACAAACTCCTGCAAACACACATCAGTTTAACTCTGTAAGTTGAACGCACACATTGAAGGCCGTTCTGTTAGGTCGCTCCGTTTTGGTTTTAGAAGCAGATATTTCTCAATACAGCGTTTACTCCCATTCACTTTGGAATATCAAAACGCAGCTCCTAGAAGAAACGCGCTTCTCACTCTCTGAATCTGAAGGCAGATTCAACTCCCGTAGGTAAGCGAACACACAGCAGAGCAGTCTGAAGGATACGTTCGTTTTGGGTTTTAGACGGAGATTTCCATCTATTTCTGAAATGCTTGGATTTGGCTGGAAAAATGCGTTTTTTGATTCTTCACAGAAAGGGTTTACAAACTCCTGCAAACACATGAGTTTAATTCTGTAAGTTTAACGCACACATGGAAGGCCGTTCTGTTAGGTTGCTCCGTTTTGGTTTTAGAAGCAGATATTTCTTAATACAGGGTTTGCTCCCATTCACACGGGAATATCAAAACGCAGCTCCTAGAAGAAAGGCGCTTCTCACCCTCTGAAGCTCAAGGCAGATTCAACTTCCTCAGGTAAGGGAGTACACAGAAGAGCAGTCTGAAGGATACGTTGGTTTTGAGTTTTAGACGGAGATTTACAGCTTTTTCTGAAATGCTTGGATTTGGCTGGAAGAATGCGTTTTCTGATTCTTCACAGAAAGGGTTTACAAACTCCTGCAAACACACATCAGTTTAACTCTGTAAGTTGAACGCACACATTGAAGGCCGTTCTGGTAGGTTGCTCCGTTTTGGTTTCAGAAGCAGATATTTATCAATACAGCGTTTACTCCCATTCACTCTGGAATATCAAAACGCAGCTCCTAGAAGAAACGCGCTTCTCACCCTCTGAATCTCAAGGCAGATTCAACTCCCGTAGGTAAGCGAACACACAGCAGAGCAGTCTGAAGGATACGTTCGTTTTGAGTTTTAGACGGAGATTTACTGGTATTTCTGAAATGCTTGGATTTGGCTGGAAAAATGCGTTTTCTGCTTCTTCAGAGAAAGGTTTTGCAAACTCCTGCAAACACACATCAGTTTAACTCTGTAAGTTGAACGCACACATTGAAGGCCGTTCTGTTAAGTTGCTCCGTTCTGGTTTTTGAAGCAGATATTTCTCAATACAGCGTTTACTCCCATTCACTCGGGAATATCAAAACGCAGCTCCTAGAAGAAACGCGCTTCTCACCCTCTGAATCTCAAGGCAGATTCAACTCCCGTAGGTAAGCGAACACACAACAGAGCAGTCTGAAGGATACGTTCGTTTTTGGTTTTAGACGGAGATTTACATCTATTTCTGAAATGCTTGGATTTGGCTGGAAAATGCGTTTTCTGATTCTTCACAGAAAGGGTTTACAAACTCCTGCAAACACACATCAGTTTAACTCTGTACGTTGAACGCATACATTGAAGGCCGTTCTGGTATGTTGCTCCGTTTTGGTTTCAGAAGCAGATATTTATCAATACAGCGTTTACTCCCATTCACTCTGGAATATCAAAACGCAGGTCCTAGAAAAAAAGCGCTTCTCACCCTCTGAATCTCAAGGCAGATTCAACTCCCGTAGGTAAGCGAACACACAGCAGAGCAGTCTGAAGGATACGTTCGTTTTGAGTTTTAGACGGAGATTTACAGCTATTTCTGAAATGCTTGGATTTGGCTGGAAAAATGCGTTTTCTGCTTCTTCACAGAAAGGGTTTACAAACTCCTGGAAACACACATCACTTTAACTCTGTAAGTTGAACGCACACATTGAAGGCCGTTCTGTTAGGTCGCTCCGTTTTGGTTTCAGAAGCAGATATTTCTCAATACATCGTTTACTCCCATTCACTCGGGATTATCAAAACGCAGCTCCTAGAAGAAACGCGATTCTCACTCTCTGAATCTCAAGGCAGATTCAACTCCCGTAGGTAAGCGAACACACAGCAGAGCAGTCTGAAGGATACGTTCTTTTTGAGTTTTAGACGGAGATTTACAGCTTCTTCTGAAATGCTTGGATTCGGCTGGAAAAATGCGTTTTCTGCTTCTTCACAGAAAGGGTTTACAAACTCCTGCAAATACACATCAGTTTAACTCTGTACGTTGAACGCACACATTGAAGGCCGTTCTGTTAGGTCGCTCCGTTTTGGTTTTAGAAGCAGATATTTCTCAATACAGCGTTTACTCCCATTCACTCAGGATTATCAAAACGCAGCTCCTAGAAGAAACGCGCTTCTCACCCTCTGAATCTCAAGGCAGATTCAACTCCCGCAGGTAAGCGAACACACAGCAGAGCAGTCTGAAGGATACGTTTTTTTTGAGTTTTAGACGGAGATTTACACATATTTTTGAAATGCTTGGATTTGGCTGGAAAAATGCGTTTTCTGCTTCTTCACAGAAAGGGTTTACAAACTCCTGCAAAGACACATCAGTTTAACTCTGTAAGTTGAACGCACACAACGAAGGCCGTTCTGTTAGGTTGCTCCGTTTTGGTTTTAGAAGCAGATATTTCTCAATACAGCGTTTACTCCCATTCACTCGGGAATATCAAAACGAAGCTCCTAGAAGAACCGCGCTTCTCACCCTCTGAATCTCAAGGCAGATTCAACTCCCGTAGGTAAGCAAACACACAGCAGAGCAGTCTGAAGGATACGTTCGTTTTGAGTTCTAGACGGAGATTTACAGCTATTTCTGAAATGCTTGTATTTGGCTGGAAAATTCGTTTTCTGCTTCTTCACAGAAAGGGTTTGCAAACTCCTGCAAACACACATCAGTTTAACTGTGTAAGTTGGACGCACACACTGAAGGCCGTTCTGTTAAGTTGCTCCGTTTTGGTTTTAGAATCAGATATTTCTCAATACAGCGTTTACTCCCATTCACTCTGGAATATCAAAACGCAACTCCTAGAAGAAACGCGCTTCTCACACTCTGAATGTCAAGGCAGATTCAACTCCCGCAGGTAAGCGAACACACAGCAAAACAGTCTGAAGGATATGTTCGTTTGGAGTTTTAGACGGAGATTTACAGCTTTTTCTGAAATGCTTGGATTCGGCTAAAAAAATCCGTTTACTGCTTCTTCACAGAAAGGGTTTACAAACTCCTGCAAACACACATCAGTTTAACTCTGTAAGTTGAACGCACATATTGAAGGCCGTTCTGTTAAGTTGCTAGGTTTTTTGTATAGAAGCAGATATTTCTCAATACAGCGTTTTCTTTCATTCACTCTGGAATATCAAAACGCAGCTCCTAGAGGAAACGCACTTCTCACCCTCTGAATCTCAATGCAGATTCAACTGCCGTAGGTTAGCGAACACACAGCAGAGCAGTCTGAAGGATACGTTCGTTTTGAGTTTTAGACGGAGATTTACAGCTATTTCTGAAATGCTTGGATTTGGCTGGAAAAATGCGATTTCTGCTGCTTCACAGAAAGGGTTTACAAACTCCTGCAAACACACATCACTTTAACTCTGTAAGTTGAACGCACACATTGAAGGTCGTTCTGTTAGGTCGTTCCGTTTTCGTTTTAGAAGCAGATATTTCTCAATACAGCGTTTACTCCCATTTACTCGGGATTATCAAAACGCAGCTCCTAGTAGAAACGCGCTTCTCACTCTCTGAATCTCAAGGCAGATTCAACTCCCGTAGGTAAGCGAACACACAGCAGAGCAGTCTGAAGGATACGTTCTTTTTGAGTTTTAGACGGAGATTTACACCTTTTTCTGAAATGCTTGGATTCGGCTGGAAAAATGCGTTTTCTGCTTCTTCACAGAAAGGGTTTACCAACTCCTGCAAACACACATCAGTTTAACACTGTAAGTTGAACGAACAGATTTAAGGCCGTTCTGTTAGGTTGCTCCGTTTTGGTTTTAGAAGCAGATATTTCTCAATACACCGTTTATTCCCATTCACTCCGGAATATCAAAACGCAGCTCCTAGAAAAAAAGCGCTTCTCACTCTCTGAATCTCAAGGCAGATTCAACTCCCGTAGGTAAGCGAACACACAGCAGAGCAGTCTGAAGGATACGTTCGTTTTGAGTTTTAAACGGAGATTTACAGCTATTTCTGAAATGCTTGGATTTGGGGTGACAAATGCGTTTTCTGCTTCTTCACAGAAAAAGCTTACAAACTCCTGCAAACACACATCAGTTTAACTCTGTATGTTGAACGCACACATTGAAGGCCGTTCTGTTAGGTCGCTCCGTTTTGGTTTTAGAAGCAGATATTTCTCAATACAGCGTTTACTCCCATTCACTCAGGATTATCAAAACGCAGCTCCTAGATGAAACGCGCTTCTCACCCTCTGAATCTCAAGGCAGATTCAACTCCCGTAGGCAAGCGAACACACAGCAGAGCAGTCTGAAGGATACGTTCTTTTTGAGTTTTCGACGGAGATTTACAGCTATTTCTGAAATGCTTGGATTTGGCTGGAAAAATGCGTTTTCTGCTGTTTCACAGAAAGGGTTTACAAACTCCTGCAAACACACGTCAGTTTAAATCTGTAAATTGAACGCAGACATTGAAGGCCGTTCTGTTAGGTTGCTCCGTTTTGGTTTTAGAAGCAGATATTTCTCAATACAGCGTTTACTCCCATTCACTCTGGAATATCAAAACGCAGCTCCTAGAAGAAACGCGCTTCTCACCCTCTGAATCTCAAGGCAGATTCAACTCCCGTAGGTAAGCGAACACACAGCAGAGATGTCTGAATGATACGTTCGTTTTGAGTTTTACACGGAGATTTACAGCTTTTTCTGAAATGCTTGGATTTGGCTGGAAAAATTCGTTTCCTGCTTCTTCACAGAAAGGGTTTGCAAACTCCTTCAAACACACATCAGTTTAACTCTGTAAGTTGAACGCACACATTGAAGGCCGTTCTGTTAAGTTGCTCCGTTTTGGTTTTAGAATCAGATATTTCTCAATACAGCGTTTACTCCCATTCACTCTGGAATATCAAAACGCAGCTCCTAGAAGAAACGCACTTCTCACACTCTGAATGTCAAAGCAGATTCAACTCCCGCAGTTAAGCGAACACACAGCACAACAGTCTGAAGGATATGTTCGTTTTGAGTTTTAAACGGAGATTTACAGCTATTTCTGAAATGCTTGGATTTGGGGTGAAAAATGCGTTTTCTGCTTCTTCACAGAAATAGCTTACAAACTCCTGCAAACACACATCTGTTTAACTCTGTAAGTTGAACGCACACATTGAAGGCCGTTCTGTTATGTCGGTCCGTTTTGGTTTTAGAAGCAGATATTTCTCAATACACCATTTACTCCCATTCACTCGGGAATATCAAAACGCAGCTCCTAGAAGAACCCCGCTTCTCACCCTTTGAATCTCAATGCAGATTCAACTCCCGTAGGTAAGCGAACACACAGCAGAGCAGTCTGAAGGATACGTTCGTTTTGAGTTTTAGACGGAGATTTACTGCTATTTTTGAAATGCTTGGATTTGGCTGGTAAAATGCGTTTTCTGCTTCTTCACAGAAAGGGTTTACAAACTCCTGCAAACACACATGAGTTTAACTCTGTAAGTTTAACGCACACATGGAAGGCCGTTCTGTTAGGTGCTCCGTTTTGGTTTTAGAAGCAGATATTTCTTAATACAGGGTTTGCTCCCATTCACTCGGGAATATCAAAACGCAGCTCCTAGAAGAAAGGCGCTTCTCACCCTCTGAATCTCAAGGCAGATTCAACTCCCGCAGGTAAGGGAGCACACAGAAGAGCAGTCTGAAGGATACGTTCGTTTTGAGTTTTAGACGGAGATTTACTGGTATTTCTGAAATGCTTTGATTTGGCTGGAAAAATGCGTTTTCTGCTTCTTCACAGAAAGGGTTTACAAACTCCTGCAAACACACATCAGTTTAACTCTGTAAGTTGAACGAACACATTTATGGCCGTTCTGTTAGGTTGCTCCGTTTTGGTTTTAGAAGCAGATATTTCTCAATAGCCAGTTTACTCCCATTCACTCGGGAATATCAAAACGCAGCTCCTAGAAGAAACGCGCTTCTCACTCTCTGAATCTCAAGGCAGATTCAACTCCCGTAGGTAAGCGAACACACAGCAGAGCAGTCTCAAAAATACGTTCGTTTTGAGTTTTAAACGGAGATTTACAGCTATTTCAGAAATGCTTGGATTTGGGGTGAAAAATGCGTTTTCTGCTTCTTCACAGAAAAAGCTTACAAACTCCTGCAAACACACATCAGTTTAACTCTGTAAGTTGAACGCACACATTGAAGGCCGTTCTGTTAGGTCGCTTTGTTTTGGTTTTAGAAGCAGATATTTCTCAATACAGCGTTTACTCCCATTCACTCGGGAATATCAAAACGCAGCTCCTAGAAGAACCGCGCTTCTAACCCTCTGAATCTCAATGCAGATTCAACTCCCGTAGGTAAGCGAACACACAGCAGAGCAGTCTGAAGGATACCTTCGTTTTGAGTTTTAGACGGAGATTTACAGCTATTTCTGAAATGCTTGGATTTGGATGGAAAAATGCGTTTTCTGCTTCTTCACAGAAAGGGTTTGCAAACTCCTGCAAACACACAGCAGTTTAAATCTGTAAGTTGAACGCCCACATTGAAGGCCGTTCTGTTAAGTTGCTCCGTTCTGGTTTTTGAAGCAGATATTTCTATATACAGCGTTCACTCCCATTCACTCTGGAATATAAAAACGCAGCTCCAAGAAGAAACGCGCTTCTCACCCTCTGAATCTCAATGCAGATTTAACTCCCATAGGTAAGCGAACACACAGCAGAGCGGTCTGAAGGATAAGTTCGTTTTGAGTTTTAGACGGAGATTTACAGCTATTTCTGAAATGCTTGGATTTGGCTGGAAACATTCCTTTTCTGCTTCTTCACAGAAAGGGTTTGCAAACTCCTGCAAACTCTCATCAGTTTAACTCTGTAAGTTGAACGGACACATTGAAGGCCGTTCTGTTAAGTTGCTCCGTTCTGGCTTTAGAAGCAGATATTTCTCAATACAGCGTTTACCTCCATTCACTCGGGAATATCAAAACGCAGCTCCTAGAAGTAAGGCGCTTCTCACCCTCTGAATCTCAAGGCAGATTCACCACCCTCAGGTAAAAGAACACACAGCAGAGCAGTCTGAAGGATACGTTCGTTTTGAGTTTTAGACGGAGATTTACAGCTATTTCTGAAATGCTTGGATTTGGCTGGAAAAATGCGTTTTCTGCTTCTGCACAGAAAGGGTTTGCAAACTCCTGCAAACACACATCAGTTTCACTTTGTAAGTTAAACGCATACATTGAAGGCCGTTCTGTTAGGTTGTTCCGTTTTGGTTTTAGAAGCAGATATTTCTCAATACAGCGTTTGCTCCCATTCACTCGGGAATATCAAGACGCAGCTCCTAGAAGAAAGGCGCTTCTCACCCTCTGAATCTCAAGGCAGATTCAACTCCCGCAGGTGAGCGAACACACAGCAGAGTAGTCTGAAGGATACGGTCGTTTTGAGTTTTAGACGGAGATTTACAGCTTTTTCTGAAAAGCTTGGATTTGGCTGGAAAAATGCGTTTTCTGCTTCTTCACAGAAAAGGTTTACAAACTCCTGCAAACACACATCAGTTTAACTCTGTAAGTTGAACGCATACATTGAAGGCCGTTCTGGTAGGTTGCTCCGTTTTGGTTTTAGAAGCAGATATTTATCAATACAGGGTTTACTCCCATTCACTCTGGAATATCAAAACGCAGCTCCTAGAAGAAACGCGCTTCTCACTCTCTGAATCGCAAGGCAGATTCTACTCCCGTAGGTAAGGGAACACACAGCAGAGCAGTCTGAAGGATACGTTCGTTTTGAGTTTTAAACGGAGATTTACAGCTATTTCTGAAATGCTTGGATTAGGCTGGAAAAATGCTTTTTCTGCTTCGTCACAGAAAAAGCTTACAAACTCCTGCAAACACACATCAGTTTAACTCTGTAAGTTGAACGCACACATTGAAGGCCGTTCTGTTAGGTCGCTCCGTTTTGGTTTTAAAAGCAGATATTTCTCAATACAGCGTTTACTCCCATTCACTCGAAAATATCAAAACGCAGCTCCTAGAAGAACCGCGCTTATCACCCTCTGAATCTCAATGCAGATTCAACTTCCATAGGTAAGCGAACACACAGCAGAGCAGTCTGAAGGACACGTTCGTTTTGAGTTTTAGACTTAGATTTACAGCTATTTCTGAAATGCTTGGATTTGGCTGAAAAAATGCGTTTTCTGCTTCTTCACAGGAAGGGTTTACAAACTCCTGCAAACACACATCAGTTTAACTCTGTAAGTTGAACGCACACTTTTAAGGCCGTTTTGTTAGGTTGCTCCGTTTTGGTTTAAGAAGCAGATATTTCTCAATACACCGTTTACTCCCATTCACTCGGGAATATCAAAACGCAGCTCCTAGAGGAAACGTGCTTCTCACTCTCTGAATCGCAAGGCAGATTCAACTCCCGTAGGTAAGCGAACACACAGCAGAGCAGTCTGAAGGATACGTTCGTTTTGAGTTTTAAACGGAGATTTACAGCTATTTCTGAAATGCTTGGATTTAAGGTGAAAAATGCGTTTTCTGCTTCTTCACAGAAAAAGCTTACAAACTCCTGCAAACACATATCAGTTTAACTCTGTAAGTTGAACGCACACATTGAAGGCCGATCTGTTAGGTCACTCCGTTTTGGTTTTAGAAGCAGATATTTCTCAATACAGCGTTTACTCCCATTCACTCGGGAATATCAAAACGCAGCTCATAGAAGAACCGCGCTTCTCACCCTCTGAATCTCAATGCAGATTCAACTCCCGTAGGTAAGCGAACACACAGCAGAGCAGTCTGAAGGATACGTTCGTTTTGAGTTTTAGACCGAGATTTACAGCTATTTCTGAAATGCTTTGATTTGCCTGGAAAAATGCGTTTTCTGCTTCTTCACAGAAAGGGTTTACAAACTCCTGCCAACACACATCAGTTTACCTCTGTAAGATGAACGCACACATGGAAGGGCGTTCTGTTAGGTTGCTCCGTTTTTGTTTTAGAAGCAGATATTTCTCAATACAGCGTTTATTCCCATTCACTCGGAAATATCAAAACGCAGCTCCTAGAAGAAACGCGCTTCTCACCCTCTGAATCTCAAGGCAGATTAAACTCCCGTAGGTAAGCGAACACACAGCAGAGCAGTCTGAAGTATACGTTCGTTTTGAGTTTTAGACGGAGATTAACAGCTATTTCTGAAATGCTTGGATTTGGCTGGAAAAATGCGTTTTCTGCTTCTGCACAGAAAGGGTTTGCAAACTCCTGCAAACACACATCAGTTTAACTCTGTAGGTTGAACGCACACATTGAAGGCCGTTCTGGTAGGTTGCTCCGTTTTGGTTTTAGAAGCAGATATTTCTCAATAGAGCGTTTATTCACATTCACTCGGGATTATCAAAACGCAGCTCCTAGAAGAAACGCGCTTCTCACTCTCTGAATCTCAAGGCAGATTCAACTCCCATAGGTAAGCGAACACACAGCAGAGCAGTATGAAGGATACGTTCATTTATAGTTTTAGACGGAGATTTACAGCTATTTCTGAAATGCCTGGATTTGGCTGGAAAAATGCGTTTTCTGCTTCTTCACAGAAAGGGTTTACAAACTCCTGGAAACACAAATCAGTTTAACTCTGTAAGTTGAACGAACACATTTAAGGCCGTTCTGTTAGGTTGCTCCGTTTTGGTTTTAGAAGCAGATATTTCTCAATACACCGTTTACTCCCATTCACTCGGGAATATCAAAACGCAGCTCCTAGAAGAACCGCGCTTCTCACCCTCTGAATCTCAAGGCAGATTCAACTCCCGTAGGTAAGCGAACACACAGCAGAGCAGTCTGAAGAATACGTTCGTTTTGAGTTTTAGACGGAGATTTACAGCTATTTCTGAAATGCTTGGATTTGGCGGGAAAAATGCGTTTTCTGCTTCTTCACAGAAAGGGTTTACAAACTCCTGCAAAAACACATCAGTTTAACTCTGTATCTTGAACGCACGCATTGAAGGCCGTTCTGTTAGGTTGCTCCGTTTTGGTTTCAGAAGCAGATATCTCTCAATACAGCGTTTACTCCCATTCACTCTGGAATATCAAAACACAGCTCCTAGAAGAAATGCGCTTCTCACCCTTTGAATCTCAATGCAGATTCAACTCCCGTAGGTAAGCGAACACAAAGCAGAGCGGTCTGAGGGATATGTTCTTTTTGAGTTTTAGACGGATATTTACAGCTATTTCTGATATGCTTGGAATTGGCTGGAAACATTCGTTTTCTGCGTCTTCACAGAAAGGGTTTGCAAACTCCTGCAAACACACATCAGTTTAACTCTGTAAGTTGAACGGACACATTGAAGGCCGTTCTGTTAAGTTGCTCCGTTCTGGTTTTAGAATCAGATATTTCTCAATACAGCGTTTACCTCCATTCACTCGGGAATATCAAAACGCAGCTCCTAGAAGAAACGCGCTTCTCCCCCTCTGAATCTCAAGGCAGATTCAACTCCCGTAGGTAAGCGAACACACAGCAGAGCAGTCTGAAGGATACGTTCTTTTTGAGTTATAGGCGGAGATTTAAAGCTATTTCTGAAATGCTTGGATTTTGCTGGAAAAATGCGTTTTCTGCTTCTTCACAGAAAGGGTTTACAAACTCCTGCAAACACACATCAGTTTAACTCTGTAAGTTGAACGAACACATTTAAGGCCGTTCTGGTAGGTTGCTCCGTTTTGGTTTTAGAAGCAGATATTTCTCAATACATCGTTTAATCCCATTCACTCGGGAATATCAAAACGCAGCTCCTAGAAGAAACGCGCTTCTCACTGTCTGAATTGAAAGGTAGATTAAACTCCCGTAGGTAAGCGAACACACAGCAGAGCAGTCTGAAGGATACGTTCGTTTTGAGTTTTAAACGGAGATTTACAGCTATTTCTGAAATGCTTGGATTTGGGGTGAAGAATGCGTTTTCTGCTTCTTCACAGAAAAAGCTTACAAACTCCTACAAACACACATCAGTTTAACTCTGTAAGTTGAACGCACACATTGAAGGAAGTTCTGTTAGGTCGCTCCGTTTTGGTTTTAGAAGCAGATATTTCTCAATACAGCGTTTACTCCCATTCACTCGGGAATATCAAAACGCAGCTCCTAGAAGAACCGCGCTTCTCACCCTCTGAATCTGAAGGCAGATTCAACTCACGTAGGTAAGCGAACACACAGCAGAGCAGTCTGAAGGATATGTTCGTTTTGAGTTTTAGACGGAGATTTACAGCTATTTCTGAAATGCTTTGATTTGGCTGGAAAAATGCGTTTTCTGCTTCTTCACAGAAAGAGTTTACAAACTTCTGCAAACACACATCAGTTTAACTCTGTATGTTGAACGCACACATTGAAGGGCGTTCTGTTAGGTTGCTCTGTTTTGGTTTTAGAAGCAGATATTTCTCAATACAGCGTTTGCTCCCATTCACTCTGGAATATCAAAACGCAGCTCCTAGAAGAAAGGCGCTTCTCATTCTCTGAATCTCAAGGCACATTCAACTCCCGCAGGTAAGGGAACACACAGCAGAGCAGTCTGAAGGATACGTTGGTTTTGAGTTTTAGACGGAGATTTACAGCTTTTTCTGAAATTCTGGGATTTGGCTGGAAAAATGCGTTTTCTGCTTCTTCTCAGAAAGGGTTTACAAGCTCCTGCAAACACACATTAGTTTAACTCTGTAAGTTGGACGCATACATTGAAGGCCGTCCTGTTAGTTTGCTCCGTTTTGGTTTTAGAAGCAGATATTTCTCAATACAGCGTTTATTCCAATTCACTCGGAAATATCAAAACGCAGCTCCTAGAAGAACGCGCTTCTCACCCTCTGAATCTCAAGGCAGATTCAACTCCCGTAGGTAAGCGAACACACAGCAGAGCAGTCTGAAGTATACGTTCGTTTTGAGTTTTAGACGGAGATTAACAGCTATTTCTGAAATGCTTGAATTTGGCTGGAAAAATGCGTTTTCTGCTTCTGCACCGAAAGGGTTTGCAAACTCCTGCAAACACACATCAGTTTACCTCTGTAGGTTGAACATATACATTGAAGGCCGTTCTGGTAGGTTGCTCCGTTTTGGTTTTAGAAGCCGATATTTCTCAATAAAGCGTTTACTCACTTTCACTCGGGATTATCAAAACGCAGCTCCTAGAAGAAACGCGCTTCTAACTCTCTGAATTTCAAGGCAGATTCAACTCCCATAGGTAAGCGAACACACAGCAGAGCAGTATGAAGGATACGTTCATTTTTAGTTTTAAACGGAGATTTACAGCTATTTCTGAAATGCTTGGATTTGGCTAAAGAAATGCGTTTTCTGCTTCTTCACAAGAAGGGTTTACAAACTCCTGCAAACACACATCAGTTTAACTCTGTAAGTTGAACGCACACATTTATGGCCGTTCTGTTAGGTTGCTCCGTTTTGGTTTCAGAAGCAGATATTTCTCAATACACCGTTTACTCCCATTCACTCGGGAATATGAAAACGCAGCTCCTAGAAGAAACGTGCTTCGCACTCTCTGAATCGCAAGGCAGATTCAACTCCCGTAGGTAAGCGAACACACAGCAGAGCAGTCTGAAGGATACGTTCGTTTTGAGTTTTAAACGGAGATTTACAGCTATTTCTGAAATGCTTGGATTTAAGGTGAAAAATGCGTTTTCTGCTTCTTCACAGAAAAAGCTTACAAACTCCTGCAAACACATATCAGTTTAACTCTGTAAGTTGAACGCACACATTGAAGGCCGTTCTGTTAGGTCGCTCCGTTTTGGTTTTAGAAGCAGATATTTCTCAATACAGCATTTACTCCCATTCACTCGGGAATATCAAAACGCAGCTCATAGAAGAACTGCGCTTCTCACCCTCTGAATCTCAATGCAGATTCAACTCCCGTAGGTAAGCGAACGCACAGCAGAGCAGTCGGAAGGATACGTTGGTTTTGAGTTTTAGACGGAGATTTACAGCTATTTCTGAAATGCTTTGATTTGGCTGGAAAAATTCGTTTTTTGCTTCTTCACAGAAAGGGTTTACAAACTTCTGCAAACACACATCAGTTTAACTCTGTAAGTTGAACGCACACATTGAAGGGCGTTCTGTTAGGTTGCTCCGTTTTGGTTTTAGAAGCAGATATTGCTCAATACAGCGTTTGCTCCCATTCACTCTGGAATATCAAAACGCAGCTCCTAGAAGAAAGGCGCTTCTCACCCTCTGAATCTCAAGGCAGATTCAACACCCTCAGGTAAAAGAACACACAGCAGAGCAGTCTGAAGGATACGTTCGTTTTGAGTTTTAGACGGAGATTTACAGCTATTTCTGAAATGCTTGGATTTGGCTGGAAAAATGCGTTTTCTGCTTCTGCACAGAAAGGGTTTGCAAACTCCTGCAAACACACATCAGTTTAACTCTCTAGGTTGAACGCACACATTGAAGGCCGTTCTGTTAGTTTTCTCCGTTTTGGTTTTAGAAGCAGATATTTCTCAATACAGCGTTTACTCCCATTCACTCGGGAATATGAAAACGCAGCTCCTAGAAGAACCGCGCTTTTCACCCTCTGAATCTCAATGCAGATTCAACTCCCGTAGGTAAGCGAACACACAGCAGAGCGGTCCGAAAAATACGTTCATTTTTAGTTTTAGACGGAGATTTACAGCTATTTCTGAAATGCTTGGATTTGGCTGGAAACATTCGTTTTCTGCTTCTTCACAGAAAGGGTTTGCAAACTCCTGCAAACACACATCAGTTTAACTCTGTAAGTTGAACGGACACATTGAAGGCCGTTCTGTTAAGTTGCTCCGTTCTGGTTTTTGAAGCAGATATTTCTCAATACAGCGTTTACTCCCATTCACTCTGGAATATCAAAACGCAGCTCCTAGAAGAAATGCGCTTCTCACCCTCTGAATCTCAATGCAGATTCAACTCCCGTAGGTAAGCGAACACACAGCAGAGCGGTCTGAGGGATACGTTCGTTTTGAGTTTTAGACGGAGATTTACAGCTATTTCTGAAATGCTTGGATTTGGCTGGAAACATTCTTTTTATGCTTGTTCACAGAAAGGGTTTGCAAACTCCTGCAAACACACATCAGTTTAACTTAGTAAGTTGAACGGACACATTGAAGGCCGTTCTGTTAAGTTGCTCCGTTCTGGTTTTAGAAGCAGATATTTCTCAATACAGCGTTTACCTCCATTCACTCGGGAATATCAAAACGCAGCTCCTAAAAGTAACGCGCTTCTCACCCTCTGAATCTCAAGGCAGATTCAACTCCCGTAGGTAAGCGAACACACAGCAGAGCAGTCTGAAGGATACGTTCTTTTTGAGTTTTACACGGAGATTTACAGCTATTTCTGAAATGCTTGGAGTTGGCTGGAAAAATGCGTTTTCTGCTTCTTCACAGAAAGGGTTTACAAACTCCTGCAAAAACACATCAGTTTAACTCTGTAAGTTGAACGAACACATTTAAGGCCGTTCTGGTAGGTTGCTCCGTTTTGGTTTTAGAAGCAGATATTTCTCAATACACCGTTTAATCCCATTCATTCGGGAATATCAAAACGCAGCTTCTAGAAGAAACGCGCTTCTCACTCTCTGAATTGCAAGGCAGATTCAACTCCCGTAGGTCAGCGAACACACAGCAGAGCAGTCTGAAGGATACGTTCGTTTTGAGTTTTAAACGGAGATTTACAGCTATTTCTGAAATGCTTGGATTTGGGGTGAAAAATGCGTTTTCTGCTTCTTCACAGAAAAAGTTACAAACTCCTGCAAACACACATCAGTTTAACTCTGTATGTTGAACGCACACATTGAAGGAATTTCTGTTAGGTCGCTCCGTTTTGGTTTTAGAAGCAGATATTTCTCAATACAGCGTTTACTCCCATGCACTCGGGAATATCAAAACGCAGCTCGTAGAAGAACCGCGCTTCTCACCCTCTAGATGTCAATGCAGATTCAACTCCCATAGGTAAGCGAACACACAGCAGAGCAGTCTGAAGGATACGTTCGTTTTGAGTTTTAGACGGAGATTTACAGCTATTTCTGAAATGCTTGGATTTGGCTGGAAAAATGCGTTTTCTGCTTCTTCACAGGAAGGGTTTACAAACTCCTGCAAACACGCAACTGTTTAACTCCGTAAGTTGAACGAACACATTTAAGGCCGTTCTGTTAGGTTGCTCCGTTTTGGTTTCAGAAGCAGATATTTCTCAATACACCGTTTACTCCCATTCACTCGGGAATATCAAAACGCAGCTCCTAGAAGAAACGTGCTTCTCACTCTCTGAATCGCAAGGCAGATTCAACTCCCGTAGGTAAGCGAACACACAGCAGAGCAGTCTGAAGGATACGTTTTTTTTGAGTTTAAACGGAGATTTACAGCTATTTCTGAAATGCTTGGATTTGGGGTGAAAAATGCGTTTTCTGCTTCTTCACAGAAAAAGCTTACAAACTCCTGCAAACACATATCAGTTTAACTCTGTAAGTTGAACGCACACATTGAAGGCCGTTCTGTTAGGTCGCTCCGTTTTGGTTTTAGAAGCAGATATTTTTCAATACAGCGTTTACTCCCATTCACTCGGGAATATCAAAACGCAGCTCCTAGAAGAACCGCGCTTCTCACCCTCTGAATCTCAAGGCAGAATCATCTCCCGTAGGTAAGCGAACACACAGCAGAGCAGTCTGCAGGATACGTTCGTTTTGAGTTTTAGACGGAGATTTACAGCTATTTCTGAAATGCTTTGATTTGGCTGGAAAAATTCGTTTTCTGCTTCTTCACAGAAAGGGTTTACAAACTTCTGCAAACACACATCAGTTCAACTCTGTAAGTTGAACGCACACATTGAAGGGCGTTCTGTTACGTTGCTCCGTTTTGGTTTTAGAAGCAGATATTTCTCAATACACCGTTTAATCCCATTCATTCGGGAATATCAAAACGCAGCTTCTAGAAGAAACGCGCTTCTCACTCTCTGAATCTCAAGGCAGATTCAACTCCCGTAGGTAAGCGAACACACAGCAGAGCAGTCTGAAGGATACGTTCGTTTTGGGTTTTAGACGGAGATTTACAGCTATTTCTGAAATGCTTGGATTTGCCTGGAAAAATGCGTTTTCTACTTCTTCACAAAAAAAGTTTACAAACTCCTGCAAACACACATCTGTTTAACTCTGTAAGTTGAACGCACACATTGAAGGCCGTTCTGTTAGGTTGCTCCGTTTTGGTTTCAGAAGCAGATATTTCTCAATACACGGTTTACTCCCATTCACTCGGGAATATCAAAACGCAGCTCCTAGAAGAAACGTGCTTCTCATTCTCTGAATCTCAAGGCAGATTAAACTCCCGTAGGTAAGCGAACACACAGCAGAGCAGTCTGAAGGATACGTTGGTTTTGAGTTTTAGACGGAGATTTACAGCTTTTTCTGAAATGCTTGGATTTGGCTGGAAAAATGCCTTTTCTGCCTCTTCACAGAAAGGGTTTACAAACTCCTGCAAACACACATCAGTTTAACTTTGTAAGTTAAACGCATACATTGAAGGCCGTTCTGTTAGGTTGTTCCGTTTTGGTTTTAGAAGCAGATATTTCTCAATACAGCGTTTGCTCCCATTCACTCGGGAATATCAAGACGCAGCTCCTAGAAGAAAGGCGCTTCTCACCCTCTGAATCTCAAGGCAGATTCAACTCCCGCAGGTGAGCGAACACACAGCAGAGTAGTCTGAAGGATACGGTCGTTTTGAGTTTTAGACGGAGATTTACAGCTTTTTCTGAAAAGCTTGGATTTGGCTGGAAAAATGCGTTTTCTGCTTCTTCACAGAAAGGGTTTACAAACTCCTGCAAACACACATCAGTTTAACTCTGTAAGTTGAACGCATACATTGAAGGCCGTTCTGGTAGGTTGCTCCGTTTTGGTTTTAGAAGCAGATATTTATCAATACAGGGTTTACTCCCATTCACTCTGGAATATCAAAACGCAGCTCCTAGAAGAAACGCGCTTCTCACTCTCTGAATCGCAAGGCAGATTCTACTCCCGTAGGTAAGCGAACACACAGCAGAGCAGTCTGAAGGATACGTTTGTTTTGAGTTTTAAACGGAGATTTACAGCTATTTCTGAAATGCTTGGATTAGGCTGGAAAAATGCTTTTTCTGCTTCGTCACAGAAAAAGCTTCCAAACTCCTGCAAACACACATCAGTTTAACTCTGTAAGTTGAACGCACACATTGAAGGCCGTTCTGTTAGGTCGCTCCGTTTTGGTTTTAAAAGCAGATATTTCTCAATACAGCGTTTACTCCCATTCACTCGAAAATATCAAAACGCAGCTCCTAGAAGAACCGCGCTTATCACCCTCTGAATCTCAATGCAGATTCAACTTCCATAGGTAAGCGAACACACAGCAGAGCAGTCTGAAGGATACGTTCGTTTTGAGTTTTAGACTTAGATTTACAGCTATTTCTGAAATGCTTGGATTTGGCTGGAGAAATGCGTTTTCTGCTTCTTCACAGGAAGGGTTTACAAACTCCTGCAAACACACATCAGTTTAACTCTGTAAGTTGAACGCACACTTTTAAGGCCGTTTTGTTAGGTTGCTCCGTTTTGGTTTAAGAAGCAGATATTTCTCAATACACCGTTTACTCCCATTCACTCGGGAATATCAAAACGCAGCTCCTAGAGGAAACGTGCTTCTCACTCTCTGAATCGCAAGGCAGATTCAACTCCCGTAGGTAAGCGAACACACAGCAGAGCAGTCTGAAGGATACGTTCGTTTTGAGTTTTAAACGGAGATTTACAGCTATTTCTGAAATGCTTGGATTTAAGGTGAAAAATGCGTTTTCTGCTTCTTCACAGAAAAAGCTTACAAACTCCTGCAAACACATATCAGTTTAACTCTGTAAGTTGAACGCACACATTGAAGGCCGATCTGTTAGGTCACTCCGTTTTGGTTTTAGAAGCAGATATTTCTCAATACAGCGTTTACTCCCATTCACTCGGGAATATCAAAACGCAGCTCATAGAAGAACCGCGCTTCTCACCCTCTGAATCTCAATGCAGATTCAACTCCCGTAGGTAAGCGAACACACAGCAGAGCAGTCTGAAGGATACGTTCGTTTTGAGTTTTAGACCGAGATTTACAGCTATTTCTGAAATGCTTTGATTTGCCTGGAAAAATTCGTTTTCTGCTTCTTCACAGAAAGGGTTTACAAACTCCTGCCAACACACATCAGTTTACTCTGTAAGATGAACGCACACATTGAAGGGCGTTCTGTTAGGTTGCTCCGTTTTTGTTTTTGAAGCAGATATTTCTCAATACAGCGTTTATTCCCATTCACTCGGAAATATCAAAACGCAGCTCCTAGAAGAAACGCGCTTCTCACCCTCTGAATCTCAAGGCAGATTAAACTCCCGTAGGTAAGCGAACACACAGCAGAGCAGTCTGAAGTATACGTTCGTTTTGAGTTTTAGACGGAGATTAACAGCTATTTCTGAAATGCTTGGATTTGGCTGGAAAAATGCGTTTTCTGCTTCTGCACAGAAAGGGTTTGCAAACTCCTGCAAACACACATCAGTTTAACTCTGTAGGTTGAACGAACACATTGAAGGCCGTTCTGGTAGGTTGCTCCGTTTTGGTTTTAGAAGCAGATATTTCTCAATAGAGCGTTTATTCACATTCACTCGGGATTATCAAAACGCAGCTCCTAGAAGAAACGCGCTTCTCACTCTCTGAATCTCAAGGCAGATTCAACTCCCATAGGTAAGCGAACACACAGCAGAGCAGTATGAAGGATACGTTCATTTATAGTTTTAGACGGAGATTTACAGCTATTTCTGAAATGCCTGGATTTGGCTGGAAAAATGCGTTTTCTGCTTCTTCACAGAAAGGGTTTACAAACTCCTGCAAACACAAATCAGTTTAACTCTGTAAGTTGAACGAACACATTTAAGGCCGTTCTGTTAGGTTGCTCCGTTTTGGTTTTAGAAGCAGATATTTCTCAATACACCGTTTACTCCCATTCACTCGGGAATATCAAAACGCAGCTCCTAGAAGAACCGCGCTTCTCACCCTCTGAATCTCAATGCAGATTCAACTCCCGTAGGTAAGCGAACACACAGCAGAGCAGTCTGAAGGATACGTTCGTTTTGAGTTTTCGACGGAGATTTACAGCTATTTCTGAAATGCTTGGATTTGCCTGGAAAAATGCGTTTTCTACTTCTTCACAAAAAAAGTTTACAAACTCCTGCAAACACACATCTGTTTAACTCTGTAAGTTGAACGCACACATTGAAGGCCGTTCTGTTAGGTTGCTCCGTTTTGGTTTCAGAAGCAGATATTTCTCAATACACGGTTTACTCCCATTCACTCGGGAATATCAAAACGCAGCTCCTAGAAGAAACGTGCTTCTCATTCTCTGAATCTCAAGGCAGATTAAACTCCCGTAGGTAAGTGAACACACAGCAGAGCAGTCTGAAGGATACGTTCGTTTTGAGTTTTAAACGGAGATTTACAGCTATTTCTGAAATGCTTGGATTTGGGGTGAAAAATGCGTTTTCTGCATCTTCACAGAAAAAGCTTACAAACTCCTGCAAACACACATCAGTTTACCTCTGTAAGTTGAACGCACACATTGAAGGCCGTTCTGTTAGGTTGCTCCGTTTTGGTGTTAGAAGCAGATATTTCTCAATACAGCGTTTACTCCCATTCACTCGGGAATATCAAAACGCAGCTCCTAGAAGAACCGCGCTTATCACCCTCTGAATCTCAATGCAGATTCAACTTCCATAGGTAAGCGAACACACAGCAGAGCAGTCTGAAGGATACGTTCGTTTTGAGTTTTAGACTTAGATTTACAGCTATTTCTGAAATGCTTGGATTTGGCTGGAGAAATGCGTTTTCTGCTTCTTCACAGGAAGGGTTTACAAACTCCTGCAAACACACATCAGTTTAACTCTGTAAGTTGAACGGACACATTGAAGGCCGTTCTGTTAGGTCGCTCCGTTTTGGTTTTAGAAGCAGATATTTCTCAATACAGCGTTTGCTCCCATTCACTCTGGAATATTAAAACGCAGCTCCTAGAAGAAAGGCGCTTCTCACCCTCTGAATTCGAAGGCAGATTCAACTCCCGCAGGTAAGCGAACACACAGCAGAGCAGTCTGAAGGATACGTTGGTTTTGAGTTTTAGACGGAGATTTACAGCTTTTTCTGAAATGCTTGGATTTGGCTGGAAAAATGCCTTTTCTGCCTCTTCACAGAAAGGGTTTACAAACTCCTGCAAACACACATCAGTTTAACTGTGTAAGTTGAACGCATACATTGAAGACCATTCTGGTAGGTTGCTCCGTTTTGGTTTCAGAAGCAGATATTTATCAATACAGCGTTTAATCCCATTCACTCTGGAATATCAAAACGCAGCTCCTAGAAGAAACGCGCTTCTCACTCTCTGAATCGCAAGGCAGATTCAACTCCTGTAGGTAAGCGAACAAACAGCAGAGCAGTCTGAAGGATACGTTCCTCTTGAGTTTTAAACGGAGATTTACAGCTATTTCTGAAATGCTTGGATTTGGCTGGAAAAATGTGTTTTCTGCTTGGTCACAGAAAGGGTTTACAAACTCCTGCAAACACACATCACTTTAACTCTCTAAGTTGAACGAACACTTCGAAGGACGTTCTGTTAGGTTGCTCCGTTTTGGTTTTAGAAGCAGATATTTCTCAATACAGCGTTTACTCACATTCACTCGGGAATATCAAAACGCAGCTCTTAGAAGAAACGGGCTTCTCACCCTTTGAATCTCAAGGCAGATTCAACTCCCGTAGGTAAGTGAACACACAGCAGAGCAGTCTGAAGGATACATTCGTTCTGAGATTTAGACGGAGATTTAGAGTTATTTGTGAAATGCTTGGATTTGTCTGGAAAAATGCGTTTTCTGCTTCTTCACAGAAAGGGATTACAAACTCCCGCAAACACAAATCAGTTTAACTCTGTAAGTTGAACGCACACATTGACGGCCGTTCTGTTAGGTTGCTCCGTTTTGGTTTTAGAAGCAGATTTTTCTCAATACAGCGTTTACTCCCATTTACTCGGTAATATCCAAACGCAGCTCCTAGAAGAAACGCGCTTCTCACCCTCTGAATCTCAAGGCAGATTCAACTTTTCTAGGTAAGCGAACACAGAGCAGAGCAGTCTGAAATATACGTTCGTTTTGAGTTTTAGACGGAGATTTACAGCTATTTCTGAAATGCTTGGATTTGGCTGGAAAAATGCGTTTTCTGCTTCTTCACAGAAAGGGTTTAAAAACTCCTGCAAACACACATCAGTTTAACTCTGTAAGTTAAACGCACACATTGAAGGCCGTTCTGTCAGGTTGCTCCGTTTTGGTTTTAGAAGCAGATATTTCTCAATACAGCGATTACTCCCATTTACTCGGGAATATCAAAACGCAGCTCCTAGAAGAAACGCGCTTCTCACCCTCTGAATCTCAAAACAGATTCAATTCCCGTAGGTAAGCGAACACACAGCAAAGCAGTCTGAAGGATACGTTCGTTTTGAGTTTTAGACGGAGATTTACAGCTATTTCTGAAATGTTTGGATTTTGCTGGAAAAATGCGTTTTCTGCTTTTTCGCATTAAGGGTTTACAAACTCCTCCAAACACACATCAGTTTAACTCTGTAAGTTGAACGCACAAATTGAAGGCCGTCCTGTTAGGTTGCTCCGTTTTGGTTTTAGAAGCAGATATTTCTCAATACAGCGTTTACTCCCATTCACTCTAAAATATCAAAACGCAGATCCTAGAAGAAACGCGCTTCTCACTCTCTGAATCACAGGGCAGATTCAACTCCCTTAGGTAAGGGAACACACACCAGAGCAGTCTGAAGGATACGTTCGTTTTGAGTTTTAGACAGAGATTTAAAGCGATTTCTGAAATGCTCGGATTTGGCTGGAAATATGCGTTTACTGCTTCTTCAAAGAAAGGGTTTACAAACTCCGGCAAACACACATGAGTTTACCTCTGTAAGTTGAACGCACACATTGAAGGCCGTTCTGTTAGGTTGCTCCGTTTTGGTTTTAGAAGCAGATATTTCTCAATACAGAGTTTACTCCCATTCACTCGGGAATATCAAAGCGCAGCTCCTAGAAGAAATGCGCTTCTCACCCTCTGAATCTCAAAACAGATTCAATTCCCATAGGTAAGCGAACACACAGCAGAGCAGTCTGAAGTATACGTTCGTTTTGAGTTTTAGACGGAGATTTACAGCTATTTCTGAAATGTTTGGATTTTGCTGGAAATATGTGTTTTCTGCTTCTTCGCAGAAAGCGTTTACAAACTCCTGCAAACACACATCAGTTTAACTCTGTAAGTTGAACGCACACATTGAAGGCCGTTCCCTTAGGTTGCTCCGTTTTCGTTTTAGAAGCAGATATTTCTCAATACAGCTTTTACTCCCATTCACTCTGGAATATCAAAACGCAGCTCTTAGAATAAACGCGCTACTCACCCTCTGAATCTCAAGGCAGATTCAACTCTCGTAGGTAAGCGAACATACAGCAGAACAGTCTGATGGATACGTTCGTTTTGAGTTTTAGACGGAGATTTACAGCTATTTCTGAAATGCTTGGATTTGGTTGGAAAAATGCGTTTTCTCCTTCTTCACAGAAAGGGTTTACAAACTCCTGCAAACACACATCAGTTTAACTCTGTAAGTTGAACGCACACATTGAAGGCCGTCCTGTTAGGTTGCTCCGTTTTGGTTTTAGAATCAGATATTTCTCAATAAAGAGTTTACTTCCATTCACTCTAAAATATCAAAACGCAGCTCCAAGAAGAAACGGGCTTCTCACTCTCTGAATCTCAAGGCAGATTCAACTCCCGTAGGTAAGCCAACACACAGTAGAGCAGTCTGAAGGATACGTTCGTCTTGAGTTTAGATGGAGATTTACAGCTATTTCTGAAATGCTTGGATTTGGCTGGAAAAATGAGTTTTCTGCTTCATCACAGAAAGGGTTTACAAACTCCTGCACACACACATCAGTTTAACTTTGTAAGTTGAACGCACACATTGAAGGCCGTTCTGTTAGGTTGCTCCGTTTTGGTTTTTGAAGCAGATATTTCTCAATACAGCGTTTACTCCCATTCACTCTGGAATATCAAAACGCAGTTCTTAGAAGAAACGCGCTTCTCACTCTCTGAATCTCAAGGCAGATTCACCTTCCGTAGTTAATCAAACACACAGCATAGCAGTTCTGAAGGATACGTTCGTTTTGAGTTTTAGACGGAGATTTACAGCTATTTCTGAAATGCTTGGATTTGGTAGGAAAAACGCGTTTTCTGCTTCATCACAGAAAGGGTTTACAAACTCCTGCAAACACACATCAGTTTACCTCTGTAAGTTGAACTAACACATTGAAGGCCGTTCTGTTAGGTTGCTCCGTTTTGGTTTTAGAAGCAGATATTTCTCAATACAGCGTTCACTCCCATGCACTCGGAAATATCTAAACGCAGCTTCTAGAAGAAAGGCGCTTCTCACCCTCCTAATCTCAAGGGAGATTCAACTCCCGTAGGTAAGCGAACACACAGCAGAGCAGTCTGAAGGATACGTTCGTTTTGAGGTTTAGACGGAGATTTACAGCTATTTCTGAAATGATTGGACTTGGCTAGAAAAATGCGTTTTCTGCTTCTTCACAGAATGGGTTTACAAACTCCTGCTAACACACGTCAGTTTAACTCTGTAAGTTGAACGCACGCATTGAAGGCCGTTCTGTTAGGTTGCTCCGTTTTGGTTTCAGAAGCAGATATCTCTCAATACAGCGTTTATTCAAATTCACTCTGTAATATCAAAATTCAGCTCCTAGAAGAAACTCGCTTCTCACCCTCTGAATCTCAAGGCAGATTCAAGTTTCGTAGGTAAGCGAACAGACAGCAGAGCAATCTGAAGGATACGTTCGTTTTGAATTTTAGACGGAGATTTAAAGCAATTTCTGAAATGCTTGGATTTGGCTTGAAAAATGCCTTTACTGCTTCTTCAAAGAAAGGGTTTACAAACTCCGGCAAACACACATGAGTTTAACTCTGTAAGTTGAACGCACACATTGAAGGCCGTTCTGTTAGGTTGCTCTGTTTTGGTTTTAGAAGCAGATATTTCTCAATAAAGCGTTTACTCCCATTCACTCTGGAATATCAAAACGCAGCTCCTAGAAGAAACGCGCTTCTCACCCTCTGAATCTCAAGGAAGGTTCAACTTTCGTAGGTAAGTGAACACACAGCAGAACAGTCTGAAGGACACGTTCGTTTTGAATTTGAGACGGAGATTTACAGCTATTTCTGAAATGCTTGGATTTGGCTGGAAAAATGTGTTTACTGTTTCTTCACAGACAGGGTTTACAAACTCCTGCAAACACACATCAGTTTAACTCTGTAAGTTGAACGCACACATTGAAGGCCGTTCTGATCGGTTGCTCCGTTTTGGTTATAGAAGCAGATATTTCTCAATAAAGCGTTTACACCCATTCACGCTGGAATATCAAAACGCAGCTCCTAGAAGAAACCCGCTTCGCACTCTCTGAATCTCAATGCAGATTCAACTCCAGTAGGTAAGCCAACACACAGCAGAGCAGTCTGAAGGATACGGTCGTTTTGAGTTTAAGACGGAGATTTACAGCTATTTCTGAAATGCTTGGATTTGGCTGGAAAAATGCCTTTTTCGGCTTCTTCACAGAAAGGGTTTACAAATTTCTGCAAACACACATCAGTTTAACTCTGTAAATTGAACGCACACATTGAAGGCCGTTCTTTTAGGTTGCTCCATTTTGGTTTTAGAAGCAGATATTTCTCAATACAGCCTTTACTCACATTTACTCTGGAATATCAAAACGCAGCTTCTAGAAGAAACGCGCTTCTCACTCTCTGAATCTCAAGGCAGATTCAACTCCCATAGGTAAGCCAACACACAGCAGAGCAGTCTGAAGGATACGTTCGTTTTGAGTTTTAGACGGAGATTTACAGCTATTTCTGAAATGTTTAGATTTGGCTGGAAAAATGCGTTTTCTGCTTCTTCACAGAGAGGGTTTACAAACTCCTGCAAAAACACATCAGTTTATCTCTGTAAGTTGAACGCACACATTGAAGGACGTTCTGTTAGGTTTTTTCGTTTTGGTTATAGAAGCAGATATTTCTCAATACAGCATTTAGTCCCATTCACTCTGGAATATCAAAACGCAGCTCCTAGAAGAAACACGCTTCTCACCCTCTGAATCTTAAGGCAGATTCAACTCCCGTAGGTAAGCCAATACACAGCAGAGCATTCTGAAGGATACGTTCGATTTGAGTTTTAGACGGAGAGGTACATCTATTTCTGAAATGCTTGGATTTCGCTGGAAAAATGCGTTTTCTGCTTCTTCACAGAAAGGGTTTACAAACTCCTGCAAACACACATCAGTTTACATCTGTTAGTTGAACGCACACATTGAAGGCCGTTCTGTTAGGTTGCTCCGTTTTTGTTTTAGAAGCAGATATTTCTCAATACAGCGTTTACTCCCATTCACTCTGGAATATCAAAACGCAGCTCCTAGAAGAAACGCGCTTCTCACCCTCTGAATCTCAAGGCAGATTCAACTCCCGTAGGTAAGCGAACACACAGCAGAGCAGTCTGAAAAACTCGTTCGTTTCGAGTTTTAGACGGAGATTTACAGCTATTTCTGAAGTGCTTGCGTTTCCCTGGAAAAATGTGTTTTCTGCTGCGTCACATAAAGGGTTTAAAAACTCCTGCACACACACATCAGTTTACCTCTGTAAGTTGAACGCACAGATTGAAGGCCGTTCTGTTAGGTTGCTCCGTTTTGGTTTTAGAAGCAGATATTTCTCAATACAGCGTTTACTCCCATTCACTCTGGAATATCAAAACGCAGCTCCTAGAAGAAACGCGCTTCTTACTTTCTGAATCGCAAGGCAGATTCAACTCCCGTAGGTAAGCGAACACACAGCAGAGTAGTTTGAAGGATACGTTCGTTTTTAGTTTTAGACGGAGATTTACAGCTATTTCTGAAATGCTTGGATTTGGCTGGAAAAATGCGTTTTTTGCTTCTTCACAGAAAGGGTTTACAAACTCCTGCAAACACACATCAGTTTAACTCTGTAAGGTGAAAGCACACATTGAAGGCCGTTCTGTTAGGTTGCTCCGTTTTGGTTTTAGAAGCAGATATTTCTCAATACAGCGTTTACTCCCATTCACTCTGGAATATCAAAACGCAGCTTCTAGAAGAAACGCGCTTCTCACCCTCTGAATCTCAAGGCAGATTCAAATCCCGTAGGTAAGGGAACACACAGCAGAGCAGTCTGAAGGATATGTTCGTTTTGAGTTTTAGACGGAGATTTACAGCTATTTCTGAAATGCTTGGATTTGGCTGGAAAAATGCGTTTTCTGCTTATTGACAGAAAGGGTTTACAAACGCCTGCAAACACACATCGGTTTAACTTTGTAAGTTGAACGCACACATTGAAGGCCGTTCTGTTAGGTTGCTCCGTTTTTGTTTTATAAGCAGATATTTCTCAATACAGCGTTTACTCCCATTCACTCTGGAATATCAAAACGCGGCTCCTAGAAGAAACACGCTTCTCACCCTCTGAATCTCAAGGCAGATTCAACTCCCGTAGGTAAGTGAACAAACAGCAGACCAGTCTGAAGGATACGTTCGTTTTGAGTTTTTGACGGAGATTTACAGCTATTTCTGAAATGCTGGATTTCGCTGGAAAAATGTGTTTTCTGCTTCCTCACAGAAAGGGTTTACAAACTCCTGCACACACACATCAGTTTAACTCTGTAAGTTGAACGCACAAATTGGAGGCCGTTCTGTTAGGTTGCTCCGTTTTGGTTTTAGAAGCAGATATTTCTCAATACAGCGTTTACTCCCATTCACTCTGGAATATCAAAACGCAGCTCCTAGAAGAACCGCGCTTCTCACTCTCTGAATCTCAAGGCAGATTCACCTCCCGAAGGTAAGCGCACACACGGTAGAACAGCGTGAAAGATACGTTCCTTTTGAGTTTTAGACGGAGATTTACAGCTATTTCTGAAATGCTTGGATTTGGCTGGAAAAATGCGTTTTCTACTTTTTCACAGAAAGGGTTTACAAACTCCTGCAAACACATATCAGTTTAACTCTGTAAGTTGAACGCACACATTGAAGGCCATTCT
Organism: Callithrix jacchus; assembly: GCF_049354715.1. NCBI lineage: Eukaryota > Metazoa > Chordata > Mammalia > Primates > Cebidae > Callithrix > Callithrix jacchus. Next base: position 36,212,007 of record NC_133511.1, on the reverse strand, counting down.
GTTAGGTTACTCCGTTTTGGTTTTAGAAGCAGATATTGCTCAAAAAAGTGTTTACTCCCATTGACTCTGGAATATCAAAACGCAGCTCCTAGAAGAAACGAGCGTCTCCCTCTCTTAATCTCAAGGCAGATTCAAATCCCTTAGGTAAGCGAACATACAGCAGAGCAGTCTGAAGGATACGTTCGTTTTGAGTTTTAGACGGAGATTTACAGCTATTTCTGATATGTTTGCATTTGGCTGGAAAAATGCGTTTTCTGCTTCTTCACAGATAGGGTTTACAAACTCCTGCAAACACACATCAGTTTAACTCTAAGTTGAACGCACACATTGAAGGCCGTTCTGTTAAGTCGCTACGTTTTGGTTTTAGAAGCAGATATTTCTCAATACAGCGTTTACTCCCATTCACTCGGGAATATCAAAACGCAGCTCCTAGAAGAACCGCGCTTCTCACCCTCTGAATCTCAATGCAGATTTAACTCCCGTAGGTAAGCGAACACACAGCAGAGCAGTCTGAAGGATACGTTCGTTTTGAGTTTTAAACGGAGATTTACAGCTATTTCTGAAATGCTTGGATTTGGGGTGAAAAATGCGTTTTCTGCTTCTTCACAGAAAAAGCTTACAAACTCCTGCAAACACACATCAGTTTAACTCTGTAAGTGTAACGCACACATTGAAGGCCGTTCTGTTAGGTCGCTCCGTTTTGGTTTTAGAAGCAGATATTTCTCAATACAGCGTTTACTCCCATTCACTCGACAATATCAAAACGCAGCTCCTAGAAGAACCGCGCTTCTCACCCTCTGAATCTCAATGCAGATTCAACTCCCGTAGGTAAGCGAACACACAGCAGAGCAGTCTGAAGGATACGTTCGTTTTGGGTTTTAGACGGAGATTTACATCTATTTCTGAAATGCTTGGATTTGGCTGGAAAAATGCGTTTTCTGATTCTACACAGAAAGGGTTTACAAACTCCTGCAAACACACATCAGTTTATCCCTGTAAGTGGAACGCATACATTGAAGGCCGTTCTGGTAGGTTGCTCCGTTTTGGTTTCAGAAGCAGATATTTATCAATACAGCGTTTACTCCCATTCACTCTGGAATATCAAAACGCAGCTCCTAGAAAAAACGCGGTTCTCACCCTCTGAATCTCATGGCAGATTGAACTCCCGTAGGTAAGCGAACACACAGCAGAGCAGTCTGAAGGATACGTTCGTTTTGAGTTTTAGACGGAGATATACAGCTATTTCTGAAATGCTTGGATTTGGCTGGAAAAATGGGTTTTCTGCTTCTTCACAGAAAGGGTTTACAAACTCCTGCAAACACACATCAGTTTACCTCTGTAAGTTGAACGCACACATTGAAGGCCGTTCTGTTACGTCGCTCTGTTTTCGTTTTAGAAGCAGATAATTCTCAATAAAGGGTTTACTCACATTCACTCGGGATTACCAAACGCAGCTCATAGAAGAAACGCGCTTCTCACGCTCTGAATCTCAAGGCAGATTCAACTCCCGTAGGTAAACGAACACACAGCAGAACAGTCTGAAGGATACGTTCGTTTTTAGTTTTAGACGGAGATTTACAGCTATTTCTTAAATGCTTGGATTTGGCTGGAAAAATCTGTTTTCTGATTCTTCACAGAAAGGGTTTACAAACTCCTGCAAACACACATCAGTTTAGCTCTGTAAGTTGAACGCACACATTGAAGGCCGTTCTGTTAGGTCGCTCCGTTTTGGTTTTAGAAGCAGATATTTCTCAATACAGCGTTTGCTCCCATTCACTCTGGAATATCAAAACGCAGCTCCTAGAAGAAACGCACTTCTCACCCTCTGAATCCAAGGCAGATTCAACTCCCGCAGGTAAGCGAACACACAGCACAGCAGTCTGAAGGATACGTTGGTTTTGAGTTTTAGACGGAGATTAACAGCTATTTCTGAAATGCTTGGATTTGGCTGGAAAAATGCGTTTTCTTCTTCTTCACAGAAAGGGTTTGCAAACTCCTGCAAACACATATCAGTTTAACTTTGTAGGTTGAACTCACACATTGAAGGTTGTTCTGGTAGGTTGCTCCGTTTTGGTTTTAGAAGCAGATATTTCTCAATAAAGGGTTTACTCACATTCACTCGGGATTATCAAAACGCAGCTCCTAGAAGAATCGCGCTTCTCACTCTCTGAATTTCAAGGCAGATTCAACTCCCATAGGTAAGCGAACACACAGCAGAGCAGTCTGAAGAATACGTTCGTTTTGAGTTTTAGACGGTTTTTTACAACTGTTTCTGAAATGCTTGGATTTGGCTGCAAAAATGCGTTTTCTGCTTCTTCACAGAAAATGTTTAGAAACTCCTGCAAACACACATCAATTTAACTCTATAAGTTGAACGCACACATTGAAATCCGTTCTCTTAGGTTGCTCCGTTTTGGTTTTAGAAGCAGATATTTCTCAATACAGCCTTTACTCCCATTCACTCTGGAATATCAAAACGCAGCTCCTGGAAGAAACGCGCTTCTCACCCTCTGAATCTCAAGGCAGATTCAACTCCCGTAGGTAAGCGAACACACAACAGAGCAGTCTGAATGATAAGTTCGTTTTGACTTTTTAACGGAGATTTACTGCTATTTCTGAAATGCTTGGATTTGGCTGGAAGAATGCGTTTTCTGCTTCTTCATAGAAAGGGTTTACAAACTCCTGCAAACACACATCAGTTTAACTCTGTCAGTTGAACGCACACATTTAAGGCCGTTCTGTTAGGTTCCTCCGTTTTTGTTTTAGAAGCAGATATTTCTCAATAAAGCGTTTACTCCCATTCACTCTGGAATACCAAAACGCAGCTCCTAGAAGAAACGCACTTCTCACCCTTTGAATCTCAAGGCAGATTCAACTCCCATTTTTAACTGAACACACAGCAGAGCAGTCAGAAGGATAAGTTCGTTTTGAGTTTTAGACGGAGATTTACAGCTATTTCTGAAATGCTTGGATTTGGCTGGAAAAATGCGTTTTCTGCTTCTTCACAGAAAGGGTTTACAAACTCCTGCAAACACACGTCAGTTTAACTCTGTAAGTTGAACGCACACTTTTAAGGCCGTTCTGTTAGGTTGCTTCGTTTTGGTTTTAGAAGCAGATATTTCTCAATAAAGCGTTTAATCCCATTTTCTCTGGAATATCAAAACGCAGCTCCTAGAAGAAACGCGCTTCTCACTGTCTGAATCTCAAGGCAGATTCAACTCCCGTAGGTAAGCGAACACACAGCAGAGCAGTCTGAAGGATACGTTCGTTTTGAGTTTTAGACGGAGATTTAAATCTATTTGTGAAATGCTTGGATTTTGCTGGAAAAATGCGTTTTCTGCTTCTTCACAGAAAGGGTTCACAAACTCCTGCAAACACACATCAGTTTAACTCTGTAAGTTGAACGCACACATTGAAGGCCGTTCTATTAGGTTCGTTTGTTTTGGTTTTAGAAGCAGATATTTCTCAATAAAGCGTTTACTCCCATTCACTCTGGAATATCAAAACGCAGCTCCTAGAAGAAACGCGCTTCTCACCCTCTGAATCTCAAGGAAGGTTCAACTTTCGTAGGTAAGTGAACACACAGCAGAACAGTCTGAAAGACACGTTCGTTTTGAATTTGAGACGGAGATTTACAGCTATTTCTGAAATGCTTGGATTTGGCTGGAAAAATGTGTTTACTGTTTCTTCACAGACAGGGTTTACAAACTCCTGCAAACACACATCAGTTTAACTCTGTAAGTTGAACGCACACATTGAAAGCCGTTTTGATAGGTTGCTCCGTTTTGGTTTTAGAAGCAGATATTTCTCAATACAGGGTTTACTCCCATTCACTCTGGAATATCAAAACGCAGCTCCTAGAAGAAAAGCGCTTCTCACTCTGTGAATCTCAAGGCACATTCAACTCCCGTAGGTAAGCGAACACACAGCAGAGCAGTCTGAAACATACGTTCGTTTTGAGTTTTAGACGGAGATTACAGCTATTTCTGAAATGCTTGGATTTGTCTGGAAAAATTCGTTTTCTGCGTCTTCAGAGAAAGAGTTTACAAACTACTGCACACACACATCAATTTAACTCTGTAAGTTGATCACACACATTGAAGGCCGTTCTGTTAGGTTGCTCCATTTTGCTTTTAGAATCAGATATTTCTCAATACAGTGTTTACTCCCATTCACTCGAGAATATCAAAACGCAGCTCCTAGAAGCAACGCGCTTCTCACCCTCTGAATCTCAAGGGAGATTCAACTTTCGTAGGTAAGCGAACACATAGCAGAGCAGTCTGAAGGATACGTGCTTTTGGAGTTTAAACGGAGATTTACAGCTATTTCTGAAATGCTTAAATTTGGCTGGAAAAATGCGTTTTCTGCTTCTTCACAGAAAGGGTTTACAAATTCCTGCAAACACACATCAGTTTATCTCTGTAAGTTGAACGCACACGTTGAAGGCCGTTATGGTAGGTTGCTCCGTTTTGGTTTTAGAAGCAGATATTTCTCAATACAGCGTTTACTCCCATTCACTAGGGAATATCAAAACGCAGCTCCTAGAAGAAACGCGCTTCTCACCCTCTGAATCTCAAGGCAGATTCAACTCCCATAGGTAAGCCAGCACAGCAGAGCAGTCTGAAGGATAAGTTCGTTTTGAGTTTTAAACGGAGATTTACAGATGTTTCAGGAATGCTTGTATTTGGCTGGAAGAATGCGTTTTCTGTTTCTTCACAGAAAGGGTTTACAATCTCCTGCAAACACACATCAGTTTAACTCTAATTGAACGCACACATTGAAGGCCGTTCTGTTAGGTTGCTCCGTTTTGGTTTTAGAAGCAGATATTTCTCAATACAGCGTTTATTCCCTTTCACTCGGAAATATCAAAAGGCAGCTCCTAGAAGAAACCCGCTTCTCACCCTCTGAATCTCAAGGCAAATTCAACTCCCGTACGGAACCGAACACACAGCAGAGCAGTCTGAAGGATACGTTCGTTTTGAGTTTTAGACGGAGATTTAAATCTATTTCTGAAATGCATGGATTTCGCTGGAAAAATGTGTTTTCTGCTTGGTCACAGAAAGGGTTTACAAACTCCTGCAAACACACATCACTTTAACTCTCTAAGTTGAACGAACACTTCGAAGGACGTTCTGTTAGGTTGCTCCGTTTTGGTTTTAGAAGCAGATATTTCTCAATACAGCGTTTACTCACATTCACTCGGGAATATCAAAACGCAGCTCTTAGAAGAAACGGGCTTCTCACCCTTTGAATCTCAAGGCAGATTCAACTCCCGTAGGTAAGTGAACACACAGCAGAGCAGTCTGAAGGATACATTCGTTCTGAGATTTAGACGGAGATTTAGAGTTATTTGTGAAATGCTTGGATTTGTCTGGAAAAATGCGTTTTCTGCTTCTTCACAGAAAGGGATTACAAACTCCCGCAAACACAAATCAGTTTAACTCTGTAAGTTGAACGCACACATTGACGGCCGTTCTGTTAGGTTGCTCCGTTTTGGTTTTAGAAGCAGATTTTTCTCAATACAGCGTTTACTCCCATTTATTCGGTAATATCCAAACGCAGCTCCTAGAAGAAACGCGCTTCTCACCCTCTGAATCTCAAGGCAGATTCAACTTTTCTAGGTAAGCGAACACAGAGCAGAGCAGTCTGAAATATACGTTCGTTTTGAGTTTTAGACGGAGATTTACAGCTATTTCTGAAATGCTTGGATTTGGCTGGAAAAATGCGTTTTCTGCTTCTTCACAGAAAGGGTTTAAAAACTCCTGCAAACACACATCAGTTTAACTCTGTAAGTTAAACGCACACATTGAAGGCCGTTCTGTCAGCTTGCTCCGTTTTGGTTTTAGAAGCAGATATTTCTCAATACAGCGATTACTCCCATTTACTCGGGAATATCAAAACGCAGCTCCTAGAAGAAACGCGCTTCTCACCCTCTGAATCTCAAAACAGATTCAATTCCCGTAGGTAAGCGAACACACAGCAGAGCAGTCTGAAGGATACGTTCGTTTTGAGTTTTAGACGGAGATTTACAGCTATTTCTGAAATGTTTGGATTTTGCTGGAAAAATGCGTTTTCTGCTTTTTCGCATTAAGGGTTTACAAACTCCTCCAAACACACATCAGTTTAACTCTGTAAGTTGAACGCACAAATTGAAGGCCGTCCTGTTAGGTTGCTCCGTTTTGGTTTTAGAAGCAGATATTTCTCAATACAGCGTTTACTCCCATTCACTCTAAAATATCAAAACGCAGATCCTAGAAGAAACGCGCTTCTCACTCTCTGAATCACAGGGCAGATTCAACTCCCTTAGGTAAGGGAACACACACCAGAGCAGTCTGAAGGATACGTTCGTTTTGAGTTTTAGACAGAGATTTAAAGCGATTTCTGAAATGCTCGGATTTGGCTGGAAATATGCGTTTACTGCTTCTTCAAAGAAAGGGTTTACAAACTCCGGCAAACACACATGAGTTTAACTCTGTAAGTTGAACGCACACATTGAAGGCCGTTCTGTTAGGTTGCTCCGTTTTGGTTTTAGAAGCAGATATTTCTCAATACAGAGTTTACTCCCATTCACTCGGGAATATCAAAGCGCAGCTCCTAGAAGAAATGCGCTTCTCACCCTCTGAATCTCAAAACAGATTCAATTCCCATAGGTAAGCGAACACACAGCAGAGCAGTCTGAAGTATACGTTCGTTTTGAGTTTTAGACGGAGATTTACAGCTATTTCTGAAATGTTTGGATTTTGCTGGAAATATGTGTTTTCTGCTTCTTCGCAGAAAGCGTTTACAAACTCCTGCAAACACACATCAGTTTAACTCTGTAAGTTGAACGCACACATTGAAGGCCGTTCCCTTAGGTTGCTCCGTTTTCGTTTTAGAAGCAGATATTTCTCAATACAGCTTTTACTCCCATTCACTCTGGAATATCAAAACGCAGCTCTTAGAATAAACGCGCTACTCACCCTCTGAATCTCAAGGCAGATTCAACTCTCGTAGGTAAGCGAACATACAGCAGAACAGTCTGATGGATACGTTCGTTTTGAGTTTTAGACGGAGATTTACAGCTATTTCTGAAATGCTTGGATTTGGTTGGAAAAATGCGTTTTCTCCTTCTTCACAGAAAGGGTTTACAAACTCCTGCAAACACACATCAGTTTAACTCTGTAAGTTGAACGCACACATTGAAGGCCGTCCTGTTAGGTTGCTCCGTTTTGGTTTTAGAATCAGATATTTCTCAATAAAGAGTTTACTTCCATTCACTCTAAAATATCAAAACGCAGCTCCAAGAAGAAACGGGCTTCTCACTCTCTGAATCTCAAGGCAGATTCAACTCCCGTAGGTAAGCCAACACACAGTAGAGCAGTCTGAAGGATACGTTCGTCTTGAGTTTAGATGGAGATTTACAGCTATTTCTGAAATGCTTGGATTTGGCTGGAAAAATGAGTTTTCTGCTTCATCACAGAAAGGGTTTACAAACTCCTGCACACACACATCAGTTTAACTTTGTAAGTTGAACGCACACATTGAAGGCCGTTCTGTTAGGTTGCTCCGTTTTGGTTTTTGAAGCAGATATTTCTCAATACAGCGTTTACTCCCATTCACTCTGGAATATCAAAACGCAGTTCTTAGAAGAAACGCGCTTCTCACTCTCTGAATCTCAAGGCAGATTCACCTTCCGTAGTTAATCAAACACACAGCATAGCAGTTCTGAAGGATACGTTCGTTTTGAGTTTTAGACGGAGATTTACAGCTATTTCTGAAATGCTTGGATTTGGTAGGAAAAACGCGTTTTCTGCTTCATCACAGAAAGGGTTTACAAACTCCTGCAAACACACATCAGTTTACCTCTGTAAGTTGAACTAACACATTGAAGGCCGTTCTGTTAGGTTGCTCCGTTTTGGTTTTAGAAGCAGATATTTCTCAATACAGCGTTCACTCCCATGCACTCGGAAATATCTAAACGCAGCTTCTAGAAGAAAGGCGCTTCTCACCCTCCTAATCTCAAGGGAGATTCAACTCCCGTAGGTAAGCGAACACACAGCAGAGCAGTCTGAAGGATACGTTCGTTTTGAGGTTTAGACGGAGATTTACAGCTATTTCTGAAATGATTGGACTTGGCTAGAAAAATGCGTTTTCTGCTTCTTCACAGAATGGGTTTACAAACTCCTGCTAACACACGTCAGTTTAACTCTGTAAGTTGAACGCACGCATTGAAGGCCGTTCTGTTAGGTTGCTCCGTTTTGGTTTCAGAAGCAGATATCTCTCAATACAGCGTTTATTCAAATTCACTCTGTAATATCAAAATTCAGCTCCTAGAAGAAACTCGCTTCTCACCCTCTGAATCTCAAGGCAGATTCAAGTTTCGTAGGTAAGCGAACAGACAGCAGAGCAATCTGAAGGATACGTTCGTTTTGAATTTTAGACGGAGATTTAAAGCAATTTCTGAAATGCTTGGATTTGGCTTGAAAAATGCCTTTACTGCTTCTTCAAAGAAAGGGTTTACAAACTCCGGCAAACACACATGAGTTTAACTCTGTAAGTTGAACGCACACATTGAAGGCCGTTCTGTTAGGTTGCTCTGTTTTGGTTTTAGAAGCAGATATTTCTCAATAAAGCGTTTACTCCCATTCACTCTGGAATATCAAAACGCAGCTCCTAGAAGAAACGCGCTTCTCACCCTCTGAATCTCAAGGAAGGTTCAACTTTCGTAGGTAAGTGAACACACAGCAGAACAGTCTGAAGGACACGTTCGTTTTGAATTTGAGACGGAGATTTACAGCTATTTCTGAAATGCTTGGATTTGGCTGGAAAAATGTGTTTACTGTTTCTTCACAGACAGGGTTTACAAACTCCTGCAAACACACATCAGTTTAACTCTGTAAGTTGAACGCACACATTGAAGGCCGTTCTGATCGGTTGCTCCGTTTTGGTTATAGAAGCAGATATTTCTCAATAAAGCGTTTACACCCATTCACGCTGGAATATCAAAACGCAGCTCCTAGAAGAAACCCGCTTCGCACTCTCTGAATCTCAATGCAGATTCAACTCCAGTAGGTAAGCCAACACACAGCAGAGCAGTCTGAAGGATACGGTCGTTTTGAGTTTAAGACGGAGATTTACAGCTATTTCTGAAATGCTTGGATTTGGCTGGAAAAATGCCTTTTTCGGCTTCTTCACAGAAAGGGTTTACAAATTTCTGCAAACACACATCAGTTTACCTCTGTAAATTGAACGCACACATTGAAGGCCGTTCTTTTAGGTTGCTCCATTTTGGTTTTAGAAGCAGATATTTCTCAATACAGCCTTTACTCACATTTACTCTGGAATATCAAAACGCAGCTTCTAGAAGAAACGCGCTTCTCACTCTCTGAATCTCAAGGCAGATTCAACTCCCATAGGTAAGCCAACACACAGCAGAGCAGTCTGAAGGATACGTTCGTTTTGAGTTTTAGACGGAGATTTACAGCTATTTCTGAAATGTTTAGATTTGGCTGGAAAAATGCGTTTTCTGCTTCTTCACAGAGAGGGTTTACAAACTCCTGCAAAAACACATCAGTTTATCTCTGTAAGTTGAACGCACACATTGAAGGACGTTCTGTTAGGTTTTTTCGTTTTGGTTATAGAAGCAGATATTTCTCAATACAGCATTTAGTCCCATTCACTCTGGAATATCAAAACGCAGCTCCTAGAAGAAACACGCTTCTCACCCTCTGAATCTTAAGGCAGATTCAACTCCCGTAGGTAAGCCAATACACAGCAGAGCATTCTGAAGGATACGTTCGATTTGAGTTTTAGACGGAGAGGTACATCTATTTCTGAAATGCTTGGATTTCGCTGGAAAAATGCGTTTTCTGCTTCTTCACAGAAAGGGTTTACAAACTCCTGCAAACACACATCAGTTTACATCTGTAAGTTGAACGCACACATTGAAGGCCGTTCTTTTAGGTTGCTCCATTTTGGTTTTAGAAGCAGATATTTCTCAATACAGCGTTTACTCCCATTCACTCTGGAATATCAAAACGCAGCTCCTAGAAGAAACGCGCTTCTCACCCTCTGAATCTCAAGGCAGATTCAACTCCCGTAGGTAAGCGAACACACAGCAGAGCAGTCTGAAAAACTCGTTCGTTTCGAGTTTTAGACGGAGATTTACAGCTATTTCTGAAGTGCTTGCGTTTCCCTGGAAAAATGTGTTTTCTGCTGCGTCACATAAAGGGTTTAAAAACTCCTGCACACACACATCAGTTTACCTCTGTAAGTTGAACGCACAGATTGAAGGCCGTTCTGTTAGGTTGCTCCGTTTTGGTTTTAGAAGCAGATATTTCTCAATAGAGCGTTTACTCCCATTCACTCGGGAATATCAAAACGCAGCTCCTGGAAGAAACCCGCTTCTCACCCTCTGAATCTCAAGGCAGATTCAACTCCCATCGGAAAGCGAACAGACAGCAGAGCAGTCTGAAGGATACGTTCGTTTTGAGTTTTAGACGGAGATTTACAGCTATTTCTGAAATGCTAGGATTTGGCTGGAAAAATGTGTTTTTTGCTTCTTCACAGAAAGGGTTTACAAACTCCTGCAAACACACGTCAGTTTAACTCTGAATGGTGAACGCACACATTGAAAGCCGTTCTGATAGGTTGCTCCGTTTTGGTTTTAGAAGCAGATATTTCTCAATACAGGGTTTACTCCCATTCACTCTGGAATATCAAAACGCAGCTCCTAGAAGAAAAGCGCTTCTCACTCTGTGAATCTCAAGGCACATTCAACTCCCGTAGGTAAGCGAACACACAGCAGAGCAGTCTGAAACATACGTTCGTTTTGAGTTTTAGACGGAGATTACAGCTATTTCTGAAATGCTTGGATTTGTCTGGAAAAATGCGTTTTCTGCGTCTTCAGAGAAAGAGTTTACAAACTACTGCACACACACATCAGTTTAACTCTGTAAGTTGATCACACACATTGAAGGCCGTTCTGTTAGGTTGCTCCATTTTGCTTTTAGAATCAGATATTTCTCAATACAGTGTTTACTCCCATTCACTCGAGAATATCAAAACGCAGCTCCTAGAAGCAACGCGCTTCTCACCCTCTGAATCTCAAGGGAGATTCAACTTTCGTAGGTAAGCGAACACATAGCAGAGCAGTCTGAAGGATACGTGCTTTTGGAGTTTAAACGGAGATTTACAGCTATTTCTGAAATGCTTAAATTTGGCTGGAAAAATGCGTTTTCTGCTTCTTCACAGAAAGGGTTTACAAATTCCTGCAAACACACATCAGTTTATCTCTGTAAGTTGAACGCACACGTTGAAGGCCGTTATGGTAGGTTGCTCCGTTTTGGTTTTAGAAGCAGATATTTCTCAATACAGCGTTTACTCCCATTCACTAGGGAATATCAAAACGCAGCTCCTAGAAGAAACGCGCTTCTCACCCTCTGAATCTCAAGGCAGATTCAACTCCCATAGGTAAGCCAGCACAGCAGAGCAGTCTGAAGGATAAGTTCGTTTTGAGTTTTAAACGGAGATTTACAGCTGTTTCAGGAATGCTTGTATTTGGCTGGAAGAATGCGTTTTCTGTTTCTTCACAGAAAGGGTTTACAATCTCCTGCAAACACACATCAGTTTAACTCTAATTGAACGCACACATTGAAGGCCGTTCTGTTAGGTTGCTCCGTTTTGGTTTTAGAAGCAGATATTTCTCAATACAGCGTTTATTCCCTTTCACTCGGAAATATCAAAAGGCAGCTCCTAGAAGAAACCCGCTTCTCACCCTCTGAATCTCAAGGCAAATTCAACTCCCGTACGGAACCGAACACACAGCAGAGCAGTCTGAAGGATACGTTCGTTTTGAGTTTTAGACGGAGATTTAAATCTATTTCTGAAATGCATGGATTTCGCTGGAAAAATGTGTTTTCTGCTTGGTCACAGAAAGGGTTTACAAACTCCTGCAAACACACATCACTTTAACTCTCTAAGTTGAACGAACACTTCGAAGGACGTTCTGTTAGGTTGCTCCGTTTTGGTTTTAGAAGCAGATATTTCTCAATACAGCGTTTACTCACATTCACTCGGGAATATCAAAACGCAGCTCTTAGAAGAAACGGGCTTCTCACCCTTTGAATCTCAAGGCAGATTCAACTCCCGTAGGTAAGTGAACACACAGCAGAGCAGTCTGAAGGATACATTCGTTCTGAGATTTAGACGGAGATTTAGAGTTATTTGTGAAATGCTTGGATTTGTCTGGAAAAATGCGTTTTCTGCTTCTTCACAGAAAGGGATTACAAACTCCCGCAAACACAAATCAGTTTAACTCTGTAAGTTGAACGCACACATTGACGGCCGTTCTGTTAGGTTGCTCCGTTTTGGTTTTAGAAGCAGATTTTTCTCAATACAGCGTTTACTCCCATTTACTCGGTAATATCCAAACGCAGCTCCTAGAAGAAACGCGCTTCTCACCCTCTGAATCTCAAGGCAGATTCAACTTTTCTAGGTAAGCGAACACAGAGCAGAGCAGTCTGAAATATACGTTCGTTTTGAGTTTTAGACGGAGATTTACAGCTATTTCTGAAATGCTTGGATTTGGCTGGAAAAATGCGTTTTCTGCTTCTTCACAGAAAGGGTTTAAAAACTCCTGCAAACACACATCAGTTTAACTCTGTAAGTTAAACGCACACATTGAAGGCCGTTCTGTCAGGTTGCTCCGTTTTGGTTTTAGAAGCAGATATTTCTCAATACAGCGATTACTCCCATTTACTCGGGAATATCAAAACGCAGCTCCTAGAAGAAACGCGCTTCTCACCCTCTGAATCTCAAAACAGATTCAATTCCCGTAGGTAAGCGAACACACAGCAGAGCAGTCTGAAGGATACGTTCGTTTTGAGTTTTAGACGGAGATTTACAGCTATTTCTGAAATGTTTGGATTTTGCTGGAAAAATGCGTTTTCTGCTTTTTCGCATTAAGGGTTTACAAACTCCTCCAAACACACATCAGTTTAACTCTGTAAGTTGAACGCACAAATTGAAGGCCGTCCTGTTAGGTTGCTCCGTTTTGGTTTTAGAAGCAGATATTTCTCAATACAGCGTTTACTCCCATTCACTCTAAAATATCAAAACGCAGATCCTAGAAGAAACGCGCTTCTCACTCTCTGAATCACAGGGCAGATTCAACTCCCTTAGGTAAGGGAACACACACCAGAGCAGTCTGAAGGATACGTTCGTTTTGAGTTTTAGACAGAGATTTAAAGCGATTTCTGAAATGCTCGGATTTGGCTGGAAATATGCGTTTACTGCTTCTTCAAAGAAAGGGTTTACAAACTCCGGCAAACACACATGAGTTTAACTCTGTAAGTTGAACGCACACATTGAAGGCCGTTCTGTTAGGTTGCTCCGTTTTGGTTTTAGAAGCAGATATTTCTCAATACAGAGTTTACTCCCATTCACTCGGGAATATCAAAGCGCAGCTCCTAGAAGAAATGCGCTTCTCACCCTCTGAATCTCAAAACAGATTCAATTCCCATAGGTAAGCGAACACACAGCAGAGCAGTCTGAAGTATACGTTCGTTTTGAGTTTTAGACGGAGATTTACAGCTATTTCTGAAATGTTTGGATTTTGCTGGAAATATGTGTTTTCTGCTTCTTCGCAGAAAGCGTTTACAAACTCCTGCAAACACACATCAGTTTAACTCTGTAAGTTGAACGCACACATTGAAGGCCGTTCCCTTAGGTTGCTCCGTTTTCGTTTTAGAAGCAGATATTTCTCAATACAGCTTTTACTCCCATTCACTCTGGAATATCAAAACGCAGCTCTTAGAATAAACGCGCTACTCACCCTCTGAATCTCAAGGCAGATTCAACTCTCGTAGGTAAGCGAACATACAGCAGAACAGTCTGATGGATACGTTCGTTTTGAGTTTTAGACGGAGATTTACAGCTATTTCTGAAATGCTTGGATTTGGTTGGAAAAATGCGTTTTCTCCTTCTTCACAGAAAGGGTTTACAAACTCCTGCAAACACACATCAGTTTAACTCTGTAAGTTGAACGCACACATTGAAGGCCGTCCTGTTAGGTTGCTCCGTTTTGGTTTTAGAATCAGATATTTCTCAATAAAGAGTTTACTTCCATTCACTCTAAAATATCAAAACGCAGCTCCAAGAAGAAACGGGCTTCTCACTCTCTGAATCTCAAGGCAGATTCAACTCCCGTAGGTAAGCCAACACACAGTAGAGCAGTCTGAAGGATACGTTCGTCTTGAGTTTAGATGGAGATTTACAGCTATTTCTGAAATGCTTGGATTTGGCTGGAAAAATGAGTTTTCTGCTTCATCACAGAAAGGGTTTACAAACTCCTGCACACACACATCAGTTTAACTTTGTAAGTTGAACGCACACATTGAAGGCCGTTCTGTTAGGTTGCTCCGTTTTGGTTTTTGAAGCAGATATTTCTCAATACAGCGTTTACTCCCATTCACTCTGGAATATCAAAACGCAGTTCTTAGAAGAAACGCGCTTCTCACTCTCTGAATCTCAAGGCAGATTCACCTTCCGTAGTTAATCAAACACACAGCATAGCAGTTCTGAAGGATACGTTCGTTTTGAGTTTTAGACGGAGATTTACAGCTATTTCTGAAATGCTTGGATTTGGTAGGAAAAACGCGTTTTCTGCTTCATCACAGAAAGGGTTTACAAACTCCTGCAAACACACATCAGTTTACCTCTGTAAGTTGAACTAACACATTGAAGGCCGTTCTGTTAGGTTGCTCCGTTTTGGTTTTAGAAGCAGATATTTCTCAATACAGCGTTCACTCCCATGCACTCGGAAATATCTAAACGCAGCTTCTAGAAGAAAGGCGCTTCTCACCCTCCTAATCTCAAGGGAGATTCAACTCCCGTAGGTAAGCGAACACACAGCAGAGCAGTCTGAAGGATACGTTCGTTTTGAGGTTTAGACGGAGATTTACAGCTATTTCTGAAATGATTGGACTTGGCTAGAAAAATGCGTTTTCTGCTTCTTCACAGAATGGGTTTACAAACTCCTGCTAACACACGTCAGTTTAACTCTGTAAGTTGAACGCACGCATTGAAGGCCGTTCTGTTAGGTTGCTCCGTTTTGGTTTCAGAAGCAGATATCTCTCAATACAGCGTTTATTCAAATTCACTCTGTAATATCAAAATTCAGCTCCTAGAAGAAACTCGCTTCTCACCCTCTGAATCTCAAGGCAGATTCAAGTTTCGTAGGTAAGCGAACAGACAGCAGAGCAATCTGAAGGATACGTTCGTTTTGAATTTTAGACGGAGATTTAAAGCAATTTCTGAAATGCTTGGATTTGGCTTGAAAAATGCCTTTACTGCTTCTTCAAAGAAAGGGTTTACAAACTCCGGCAAACACACATGAGTTTAACTCTGTAAGTTGAACGCACACATTGAAGGCCGTTCTGTTAGGTTGCTCTGTTTTGGTTTTAGAAGCAGATATTTCTCAATAAAGCGTTTACTCCCATTCACTCTGGAATATCAAAACGCAGCTCCTAGAAGAAACGCGCTTCTCACCCTCTGAATCTCATGGAAGGTTCAACTTTCGTAGGTAAGTGAACACACAGCAGAACAGTCTGAAGGACACGTTCGTTTTGAATTTGAGACGGAGATTTACAGCTATTTCTGAAATGCTTGGATTTGGCTGGAAAAATGTGTTTACTGTTTCTTCACAGACAGGGTTTACAAACTCCTGCAAACACACATCAGTTTAACTCTGTAAGTTGAACGCACACATTGAAGGCCGTTCTGATCGGTTGCTCCGTTTTGGTTATAGAAGCAGATATTTCTCAATAAAGCGTTTACACCCATTCACGCTGGAATATCAAAACGCAGCTCCTAGAAGAAACCCGCTTCGCACTCTCTGAATCTCAATGCAGATTCAACTCCAGTAGGTAAGCCAACACACAGCAGAGCAGTCTGAAGGATACGGTCGTTTTGAGTTTAAGACGGAGATTTACAGCTATTTCTGAAATGCTTGGATTTGGCTGGAAAAATGCCTTTTTCGGCTTCTTCACAGAAAGGGTTTACAAATTTCTGCAAACACACATCAGTTTAACTCTGTAAATTGAACGCACACATTGAAGGCCGTTCTTTTAGGTTGCTCCATTTTGGTTTTAGAAGCAGATATTTCTCAATACAGCCTTTACTCACATTTACTCTGGAATATCAAAACGCAGCTTCTAGAAGAAACGCGCTTCTCACTCTCTGAATCTCAAGGCAGATTCAACTCCCATAGGTAAGCCAACACACAGCAGAGCAGTCTGAAGGATACGTTCGTTTTGAGTTTTAGACGGAGATTTACAGCTATTTCTGAAATGTTTAGATTTGGCTGGAAAAATGCGTTTTCTGCTTCTTCACAGAGAGGGTTTACAAACTCCTGCAAAAACACATCAGTTTATCTCTGTAAGTTGAACGCACACATTGAAGGACGTTCTGTTAGGTTTTTTCGTTTTGGTTATAGAAGCAGATATTTCTCAATACAGCATTTAGTCCCATTCACTCTGGAATATCAAAACGCAGCTCCTAGAAGAAACACGCTTCTCACCCTCTGAATCTTAAGGCAGATTCAACTCCCGTAGGTAAGCCAATACACAGCAGAGCATTCTGAAGGATACGTTCGATTTGAGTTTTAGACGGAGAGGTACATCTATTTCTGAAATGCTTGGATTTCGCTGGAAAAATGCGTTTTCTGCTTCTTCACAGAAAGGGTTTACAAACTCCTGCAAACACACATCAGTTTACATCTGTTAGTTGAACGCACACATTGAAGGCCGTTCTGTTAGGTTGCTCCGTTTTTGTTTTAGAAGCAGATATTTCTCAATACAGCGTTTACTCCCATTCACTCTGGAATATCAAAACGCAGCTCCTAGAAGAAACGCGCTTCTCACCCTCTGAATCTCAAGGCAGATTCAACTCCCGTAGGTAAGCGAACACACAGCAGAGCAGTCTGAAAAACTCGTTCGTTTCGAGTTCTAGACGGAGATTTACAGCTATTTCTGAAGTGCTTGCGTTTCCCTGGAAAAATGTGTTTTCTGCTGCGTCACATAAAGGGTTTAAAAACTCCTGCACACACACATCAGTTTACCTCTGTAAGTTGAACGCACAGATTGAAGGCCGTTCTGTTAGGTTGCTCCGTTTTGGTTTTAGAAGCAGATATTTCTCAATACAGCGTTTACTCCCATTCACTCTGGAATATCAAAACGCAGCTCCTAGAAGAAACGCGCTTCTTACTTTCTGAATCGCAAGGCAGATTCAACTCCCGTAGGTAAGCGAACACACAGCAGAGTAGTTTGAAGGATACGTTCGTTTTTAGTTTTAGACGGAGATTTACAGCTATTTCTGAAATGCTTGGATTTGGCTGGAAAAATGCGTTTTTTGCTTCTTCACAGAAAGGGTTTACAAACTCCTGCAAACACACATCAGTTTAACTCTGTAAGGTGAAAGCACACATTGAAGGCCGTTCTGTTAGGTTGCTCCGTTTTGGTTTTAGAAGCAGATATTTCTCAATACAGCGTTTACTCCCATTCACTCTGGAATATCAAAACGCAGCTTCTAGAAGAAACGCGCTTCTCACCCTCTGAATCTCAAGGCAGATTCAAATCCCGTAGGTAAAAGAACACACAGCAGAGCAGTCTGAAGGATATGTTCGTTTTGAGTTTTAGACGGAGATTTACAGCTATTTCTGAAATGCTTGGATTTGGCTGGAAAAATGCGTTTTCTGCTTATTGACAGAAAGGGTTTACAAACGCCTGCAAACACACATCGGTTTAACTTTGTAAGTTGAACGCACACATTGAAGGCCGTTCTGTTAGGTTGCTCCGTTTTTGTTTTATAAGCAGATATTTCTCAATACAGCGTTTACTCCCATTCACTCTGAAATATCAAAACGCGGCTCTTAGAAGAAACACGCTTCTCACCCTCTGAATCTCAAGGCAGATTCAACTCCCGTAGGTAAGTGAACAAACAGCAGACCAGTCTGAAGGATACGTTCGTTTTGAGTTTTTGACGGAGATTTACAGCTATTTCTGAAATGCTGGATTTCGCTGGAAAAATGTGTTTTCTGCTTCCTCACAGAAAGGGTTTACAAACTCCTGCACACACACATCAGTTTAACTCTGTAAGTTGAACGCACAAATTGGAGGCCGTTCTGTTAGGTTGCTCCGTTTTGGTTTTAGAAGCAGATATTTCTCAATACAGCGTTTACTCCCATTCACTCTGGAATATCAAAACGCAGCTCCTAGAAGAAACGCGCTTCTCACTCTCTGAATCTCAAGGCAGATTCACCTCCCGAAGGTAAGCGCACACACGGTAGAACAGCGTGAAAGATACGTTCCTTTTGAGTTTTAGACGGAGATTTACAGCTATTTCTGAAATGCTTGGATTTGGCTGGAAAAATGCGTTTTCTACTTTTTCACAGAAAGGGTTTACAAACTCCTGCAAACACATATCAGTTTAACTTTGTAAGTTGAACACACACATTGAAGGCCATTCTGTTAGGTTACTCCGTTTTGGTTTTAGAAGCAGATATTGCTCAAAAAAGTGTTTACTCCCATTGACTCTGGAATATCAAAACGCAGCTCCTAGAAGAAACGAGCGTCTCCCTCTCTTAATCTCAAGGCAGATTCAAATCCCTTAGGTAAGCGAACATACAGCAGAGCAGTCTGAAGGATACGTTCGTTTTGAGTTTTAGACGGAGATTTACAGCTATTTCTGATATGTTTGCATTTGGCTGGAAAAATGCGTTTTCTGCTTCTTCACAGATAGGGTTTACAAACTCCTGCAAACACACATCAGTTTATCTCTGTAAGTGGAACGCACACATTGAAGGTCGTTCTGTTAGGTTGCTCCGTTTTGGTTTTAGAAGCAGATATTTCTCCATACTGCGTTTACTCCCATTCACTCGGGAATATCAAAACGCAGCTCCTAGAAGAAATGCGCTTCTCAACCTCTGAATCTCAAGGCAGATTCAACTTCCGTAGGAAAGCGAACACACAGCACAGCAGTCTGTAGGATACGTTCGTTTTGAGTTTTAGACGAAGATTTGCAGCTAATCCTTAAATGTTTGGATTAGGCTGGAAAAATGCGTTTTCTGCTTCTTCACAAAAAGGGTTTACAAACTCCTGCAAACACAGGTCTCTTTTACTCTGTAAGTTAAAAACACACATTGAAGCCGTTCTGTTAAATTGCTCCGTTGTGGTTTTAGAAGCAGATATTTCTCAATACAGCGTATACTCCCATTCACTCTGGAATATCAAAACGCAGCTACTAGAAGAAACGCGCTTCTCAGCCAATGAATCTCAAGGCAGATTCAACTCCCATAGGTAAGTGAACACACAGCAGAGCAGTCTGAAGTATACGTTCGTTTTGAGTTTTAGACGGAGATTTACAGCTATTTCTGAAATGTTTGGATTTTGCTGGAAAAATGCGTTTTCTGCTTTTTCACGGAAAGGGTTTACAAACTCCTCCAAACACACATCAGTTTAACTCTGTAAGTTGAACGCACACATTGAAGGCCGTTCTGATAGGTTGATCCGTTTTGGTATTAGAAGCAGATATTTCTCAATACAGCTTTTACTCCCTATCACTCTGGAATATCAAAACGCAGCTCCTGGAAGAAACGCGCTTCTCACTGTCTGAAGCTCAAGGCAGATTCACCTCTCGTAGGTAAGCCAACACACAGCACAGCAGTTCTGAAGGATACGTTCGTTTTGAGTTTTAGACGGAGATTTACAGGTATTTCTGGAATGCTTGGATTTGGCTGAAAAAAATGCGTTTTCTGCTTCTTCACAGAAAGGATTTAGAAACTCCTGCAAACACACATCGCAAGGCAGATTCAACTCCCGTAGGTAAGCGAACACACAGCAGAGCAGTCTGAAGGATACGTTCGATTTGAGTTTTAGACGGATATTTACAGCTATTTCTGAAATGTTTAGATTTGGCTTGAAAAATGCGTTTTCTGCTTCTTCACAGAGATGGTTTACAAACTCCTGCAAAAACACATCAGTTTAACTTTGTACGTTGAACGTACACATTGAAAGCCGTTCTGTTATGTTGCTGTGTTTTGGTTTTAGAAGCAGATATTTCCCAATACAGCGTTTACTCCCATTCACTCTGGAATATCAAAACGCAGCTCCTAGAAGAAACGCGCTTCTCACTCTCTGAATCTCAAGGCAGATTCAACTTCCGTAGGTAAGCAAACACAGAGCAGAGCAGTCTGAAGGATAGGTTCGCTTTAAGTTTTAGACGGAGATTTACAGCTATTTCTGAAATCCTTGTATTTGGCTGGAATAATGCGTTTTCTGTTTCTTTACAGAATTGGTTTACAAACACCTGAAAACACACATCTCTTTATCTCTGTAAGTTGAACGCACACATTGAAGGCCGTTGTGTTAGGTAGCTCCGTTTTGGTTTTAGAAGCAGATATTTCTCAATACAGCGTTTATTCCCATTAATTCTGGAATATCAAAACTCAGCTCCTAGAAAAAACGCACTTCTCACTCTCTGAATATAAAGGCAGATTCAACTCCCGTAGGGAAGCGAACACACAGCAGAGCAGTCTGAAGGATACGTTCGTTTTGAGTTTTAGAAGTTCAATTGAGTTTTAAACGGAGATTTACAGCCATTTCTGAAATGCTTGTATTTGGCTGGAAAAATGCGTTTTCTGCTTCTTCACAGAAAAGGTTTACAAACTCCTGCAAACACCCATCAGTTTAACTCTGTTAGATGAACGCACACATTGAAGGCCGTTCTGTTAGGTTGCTCCGTTTTGTTTTTAGAAGCAGATATTTCTCAATACAGCGTTTACTCCCATTGACTCTGGAATATCTAAACGCAGCTTCTAGAGGAAACGCGCTTCTTACTCTCTGAATCTCAAGGCAGATTCAACTCCCGTAGGTAAGCGAACACACAGCAGAGCAGTCTGAAGGATACGTTCGTTTTGAGTTTTAGACGGAGATTTACAACTATTTCTGAAATTCTTGGATTTGGCTGGAAAAATGCGTTTTCTGCTTCTTCACAGAAAGGGTTTAAAAACTCCTAAAAACACACATCAGTTTAACTCTGTAAGTTGAACGCACACATTGAAGTTCGTTCTGTTAGGTTGCTCCGTTTTGGTTTTAGAAGCAGATATTTCTCAATACAGCGTTTACTCCCATTCACTCTGGAATATCAAGACGCAGCTCCTAGAAGAAACGCGCTTCTCATTCTCTGAATCTTACGGCAGATTCAACTCCCGTAGGTAAGCGAACACACAGCAGAGCAGTCTAAAGGATACGTTCGTTTTGAGTTTTAGACGGAAATTTAAAGCTATTTGTGAAATGCTTGGATTTGGCTGGAAAAATGCGTTTTCTGCTTCTTCACAGAAAGGGTTTACAAACTGCTGCGAACAAACATCAGTTTAGCTCTGTAAGTTGAACGCACACATTGAAGGCCGTTCTGTTAGGTCGCTCCGTTTTGGTTTTAGAAGCAGATATTTCTCAATACAGCGTTTACTCCCATTCACTCTGGAATATCAAAACGCAGGTCCTAGAAGAAACGCGCTTCTCACCCTCTGAATCTCAAGGCAGATTCAACTCCCGTAGGTAAGCGAACACACAGCAGAGCAGTCTAAATGATACGTTCGTTTTGAGTTTTAGACGGAGATTTAGAGCTATTTCTGAAATGCTTGGATTTGTCCGGAAAAATGCGTTGTCTCCTTATTCACAGAAAGGGTTTACAAACTCCTGCAAACACACATCACTTTAACTCTCTAAGTTGAACTCACACATTGAAGGCCGTTCGGTTAGGTCGCTCCGTTTTGGTTTTAGAAGCAGATATTTCTCAATACCGCCTTTACTCCCATTCACTGTGGAATATCAAAACACAGCTCCTAAAAGAAACGCGCTTCTCACTCTCTGAATCTCAAGGCAGATTCAACTCCCGTAGGTAAGTGAAGACACAGCAGAGCAGTCCGAAAGATACGTTCGTTTTGAGTTTTAGACTTAGATTTACAGCTATTTCTGAAATGCTTGGATTTGGCTGGAAAAATGCGTTTTCTGCATCTTCACAGAACGTGTTTACAAACTCCTGCAAACAAACGTCACTTTTCCTCTAAGTTGAACTAACACATTGAAGGCCGTTCTGTTAGGTTGCTCCGTTTTGGTTTTAGAAGCAGATATTTCTCAATACAGCGTTTACTCCCATTCACTCGGGAATATCAATACGCAGCTCTTAGAAGAAACCCGCTTCTCACTCTCTGAATCTCAATGCAGATTCAATTCCCGTAGGTAAGCCAACACACAGCAGAGCAGTCTGAAGGATATGTTCGTTTTGAGTTTTAGACGGAGATTTACAGCTATTTCTGAAATGTTTGGATTTGGCTGGAAAAATCCATTTTTCTGCTACTTCACCGAAAGGGTTTACAAACTCCTGCAAACACACATCAGTTTAACTCTGCAAGTTGAACGCACACAATGAAGGCCATTCTGCTAGGTTACTCCGTTTTGGTTTTAGAAGCAGATATTTCGCAATACAGCGTTTACTCCCATTCTCTCTGGATATCAAAACGCAGCTCTTAGAAGAAACGCGCTTCTCACCCTCTCTATCTAAGGCAGATTTAACACCGGTAGGTAAGCGAACACACAGCAGAGCAGTCTGAAGGGTACGTTCGTTTTGAGTTTAAACGGAGATTTACAGCTCTTTCTGTAATGCTTGAATTTCCCTGGGAAAATGCGTTTTCTGCTTCTTCACAGAAAGGATTTACAAACTCCTGCAAACACACATCAGTTTAACTCTGTAAGTTGAACGCACACATTGAAGGCCGTTCTGTTAGGTTGCTCCGTTTTAGTTTAGAAGCAGATATTACTCAATACAGCGTTTACTTCCATTCACTCTGGAATATCAAAACGCAGCTCCAAGAAGAAACGCGCTTCTCATTCCCTGAATCTCAAGGCAGATTCAACACCCATAGGTAAGCGAACACACAGCAGAGCAGTCTGAAGGATCAGTTCGTTTTGAGTTTTACACGGACATTTACAGGTATTTCTGAAATGCTTGGATTTGGCTTGAAAAATGCGTTTTCTGCTTTTTCACAGAAAGGGTTTACAAACTCCTGCAAACACACATCAGTTTAACTCTGTAAGTTGAACGAACACATTGAAGGCCGTTCTGTTACGTTGCTCCGTTTTGGTTTCAAAAGCAGATATTTCTCAATACAGAGTTTACTCCCATTCACTCTGGAATATCAAAACGCATCTCCTAGAAGAAACGCGCTTCTCGCGCTCTGAATCTCAAGGCAGATTCAACTCCTGTAGGTAAGTGAACACACAGCAGAGCAGTCTGAAGGATACGTTCGTTTTGAGTTTTAGACGGAGATTTACAGCTATTTCTGAAATGCTTGGATTTGGCTGGGAAAATGCGTTTTATGCTTCTTCACAGAAAGGGTTTACAAACTCCTGCAAACACACATCAGTTTAACTCTTTAAGTTGAACGCACATATTGAAGGCCGTTCTGTTAGGTTGCTCCGTTTTGGTTTTAGAAGCACATATTTCTCAATACAGGGTTTACTCACAATCACTCTGGAATATCAAAACGCAGCTCCTAGAAGAAACGCGTTTCTCACTCTCTGAATCTCAAGGGAGATTCAACTCCAGTAGGTAAGGAACACACAGCAGAGCAGTCTGAAGGATACGTTCGTTTTGAGTTTTAGACGGAGATTTACAGCTATTTCTGAAATGGTTGGATTTCGCTGGAAAAATGCGTTTTCTACTTCTTCACAGAAAGGGTTTACAAACTCCTGCAAACACACATGAGTTTACCTCTGTAAGTTGAACGGACCCATTGAAGGCCGTTCTGTTAGGTTGCACCGTTTTGGTTTTAGAAGCAGATATTTCTCAATACAGTGTTTACTCCCATTCACTGTGGAATATAAAAATGCAGCTTGTAGAAGAAACGCGCTTCTTACCCTCTGAATCTCAAGGCAGATTCAACTCCCGTAGGTAAGCGAACACACAGCAGAGCAGTGTGAAGGATACGTTCGTTTTGAGTACTAGACGGGGATTTACAGCTATTTCTGAAATTTTTGGATTTCGCTGGAAAAATGTGTTTTCTGCTTTGTCACAGAAAGGGTTTAAAACTCCTGAACACACACATCAGTTTAACTCTGTAAGTTGAACGCACACATTGAACGCCGTTCTGTTATGTTGCTCCGTTTTGGTTTTAGAAGCAGATATTTCTCAATACAGCGTTTACTCCTATTCACTCTGGAATATCAAAACGCAGCTCCTAAAAGAAACGCGCTTCCTACCTTCTGAATCTCAAGGCAGATTCAACTTTCGTAGGTAAGCGAACACACAGCAGAGCAGTCTGAAGGATACGTTCGTTTTTAGTTTTAGACTTAGATTTACAGCTATTTCTGAAATGCTTGGATTTGGCTGGAAAAATGCGTTTTCTGCTTATTCACAGAACGTGTTTACAAACTCCTGCAAACACACGTCTCTTTAACTTTCTAAGTTGAACTAACACATTGAAGGCCGTTCTGTTAGGTTGCTCCGTTTTGGTTTTAGAAGCAGATATTTCTCAATACACCGTTTACTCCTATTCACTTTGGAATATCAAAACGCAGCTCCTAGAAGAAACGTGCTTCTCCCTCTCTGAATCTCAAGGCAGATTCAACTCCCATAGGTAAGCGAACACACAGGAGAGCAGTCTGAAGGATAAGTTCCTTTGGAGTTTTAAACGGAGATTTTCAGCTATTTCAGAAATGCTTTGATTTGGCTTGAAAAATGCGTTTTCTGCTTCTTCACAGAAAGGGTTTACAAACTCCTGCAAACACACATCAGTTTAACTCTGTAAGTTGAACGCACACATTGAAGGTCGTTCTGTTAGTTTGCTCCGTTTTGATTTTAGAAGCAGATATTTCTCAATACAGCGTTTACTCCCATTTACTCTGGAATATCAAAACGCAGCTCCTAGAAGAAACGCGCTTCTCACCCTCTGAAGCTCTAGGCAGATTCAACTCCCGTAGGTAAGCGATCACATAGCAGAGCAGTCTGAAGGATACCTTCGTTTTGAGTTTTAAACGGAGATTTACAGCTATTTCTGAAATGCTGGGATTTCGCTGGAAAATGTGTTTTCTCCTTCGTCACAGAAAGGGGTTAAAAACTCCTACACACACACATCAGTTTAACTCTGTAAGTTGAACGCACACATTGAAGGCCGTTCTGTTAGGTTGCTCCGTTTTGGTTTTAGAAGCAGATATTTCTCAATAGAGCCTTTACTCCCATTCACTCGGGAATATCAAAACGCAGCTCCTAGAAGAAAGGCGCTTCTCACCCTCTGAATCTCAAGGCAGATTCAACTCCAGTACGTAAGCGAACACACAGCAAATCAGTCTGATGGATAGGTTCGTTTGGAGTTTTAGAGGGAAATTTACAGCTATTTCTGAAATGCTTGGATTTGGCTGGAAAAATGCGTTTTCTGCTTATTCACAGAAAGGGTTTACAAACTCCTGCAAACACACATCAGTTTAACTCTGTAAGTTGAACACACACATTGAAGGCCGTTCTTTTAGGTTGCTCCGTTTTGGTTTTAGAAGCAGATATTTCTCAATACAGCCTTTACTCCCATTCACTCGGGAATATCAAAACCCAGCTTCTATAAGA
This sequence comes from Callithrix jacchus, assembly GCF_049354715.1. Taxonomy (NCBI): domain Eukaryota; kingdom Metazoa; phylum Chordata; class Mammalia; order Primates; family Cebidae; genus Callithrix; species Callithrix jacchus. The sequence continues at coordinate 36,186,354 of NC_133511.1, read as the reverse complement.
ATTGCGCTTCTCACCCTCTGAATCTCAAGGCAGATTCAACTCCCGTAGGTAAGCGAACACACAGCAGAGCGGTCTGATGGATACATTCGTTTTGAGTTTTATACGGAGATTTACAGCTACTTCAGAAATGCTTGGATTTGGCCAGAAAAATCCGTTTTCTGCTTCTTCACAAAAAGGGTTTACAAACTCCTGCAACCACACATCAGTTTAACTCTGTAAGGTGAACGCACACATTGAAGGCCGTTCTCTTAGGTTGCTCCGTTGTGGTTTTAGAAGCAGATATTTCTCAATACCCCGTTTAGTCCCATTCACTCGGGAATATCAAAACGCAGCTCCTAGAAGTAACGTGCTTCTCACCCTCTGAATCTCAACGCTGATTCAACTCCGTTAGGTAAGCGAACACACAGCAGAGCAGTCTGAACGATACGTTCTGTTTGATTTTTAACGGAGATTTACAGCTATTTCTGAAATGCTTGGATTTGGCTGGAAAAATTCCTTATCTGCTTCTTCAAAGAAAGGGTTTACAAACTCCTGCAAACTCACATCAGTTTAACTCTGTAAGTTGAACGCACACATTGAAGGCCGTTCTGTTAGGTTGCTCCGTTTTGGTTTTAGAAGCAGATATTTCTCTATAGAGCGTTTACTCCCATTCACTCGGGAATATCAAAACGCAGCTCCTGGAAGAAACCCGCTTCTCACCCTCTGAATCTAAAGGCAGATTCAACTCCCATCGGAAAGCGAACAGACAGAAGAGCAGTCTGAAGGATACTTTCGTTTTGAGTTTTAGACGGAGATTTACCGCTATTTCTGAAATGCTTGGATTTGGCTGGAAAAATGCGTTTTTTGCTTCTTCATAGAAAGGGTTTACAACCTCCTGCAAACACACATCAGGTTAACTCTGTACGTTGAACGAACACATTGAAGGCCGTTCTGTTAGGTTGCTCCCTTTTGGTTTTAGAAGCAGATATTTCTCAATACAGCGTTTACTCCCATTCACTCTGGAATATCAAAACGCAGCTGCTAGAAGTAACGCGCTACTCACCCTCTTAATCTCAAGGGTGATTGAACTCCCGTAGGTAAGCGAACACACAGCAGAGCAGTCTGAATGATACGTTCGTTTTGAGTTTTATACGGAGATTTACAACTATTTCTGAAATGCTTGGATTTGGCTGGAAAAATGCGTTTTCTGCTTCTTCACAGAAAGGGTTTACAAACTCCTGCAAACACACATCAGTTTAACTCTGTAAGGTGAACGCACACATTGCAGGCCGTTCTGATAGGTTGCTCCGTTTTGGTTTTAGAAGTAGATATTCCTCAATACAGCCTTTACTCCCCTTCACTCTGGAATATCAAAACGCAGCTCCTAGAAGAAAAGCGCTTCTGACTCTCTGAATCTCAAGGCAGATTCAACTACCGTAGGTAAGCGAACACACAGCAAAGCAGTCTGAAGGATACGTTCGTTTTGAGTTTTAGACGGAGATTTAAAGCTATTTCTGAAATGCTTGGATTTCGCTGGAAAAATGCGTTTTCTGCTTCTTCACAGAAAGGGTTTACAAACTCCTGCAAACACACATCAGTTTAACTCTGGAAGTTGAACACACACATTGAAGGCCGTTCTGTTAGGTTGCTCCGTTTTGGTTTTAGAAGCAGATATTTCTCAATAGAGCGTTTATTCCCTTTCACTCGGAAATATCAAAAGGCATCTCCTAGAAGAAACCCGCTTCTTACCCTCTTAATCTCACCGCAGATTCAACTCCCGTACGGAAGCGAACACACAGCAGAGCAGTCTGAATAATACGTTCGTTTTGAGTTTTAGACGGAGAATTACAGCTATTTCTGAAATGCTTGGATTTGGCTGGAAAATTGCGTTTTCTGCTTCTTCACAGAAAGGGTTTACAAACTCCTGCAAACACACATCAGTTTAACTCTGTAAGTTGAACGCACACATTGAAGGCCGTTCTGTTAGGTTGCTCCGTTTTGGTTTTAGAAGCAGATATTTCTCAATAGAGCGTTTACTCCCATTCACTCGGGAATATCAAAACGCAGCTCCTGGAAGAAACCCGCTTCTCACCCTCTGAATCTCAAGGCAGATTCAACTCCCATCGGAAAGCGAACAGACAGCAGAGCAGTCTGAAGGATACGTTCGTTTTGAGTTTTAGACGGAGATTTACAGCTATTTCTGAAATGCTAGGATTTGGCTGGAAAAATGTGTTTTTTGCTTCTTCACAGAAAGGGTTTACAAACTCCTGCAAACACACGTCAGTTTAACTCTGAATGGTGAACGCACACATTGAAAGCCGTTCTGATAGGTTGCTCCGTTTTGGTTTTAGAAGCAGATATTTCTCAATACAGGGTTTACTCCCATTCACTCTGGAATATCAAAACGCAGCTCCTAGAAGAAAAGCGCTTCTCACTCTGTGAATCTCAAGGCACATTCAACTCCCGTAGGTAAGCGAACACACAGCAGAGCAGTCTGAAACATACGTTCGTTTTGAGTTTTAGACGGAGATTACAGCTATTTCTGAAATGCTTGGATTTGTCTGGAAAAATGCGTTTTCTGCGTCTTCAGAGAAAGAGTTTACAAACTACTGCACACACACATCAGTTTAACTCTGTAAGTTGATCACACACATTGAAGGCCGTTCTGTTAGGTTGCTCCATTTTGCTTTTAGAATCAGATATTTCTCAATACAGTGTTTACTCCCATTCACTCGAGAATATCAAAACGCAGCTCCTAGAAGCAACGCGCTTCTCACCCTCTGAATCTCAAGGGAGATTCAACTTTCGTAGGTAAGCGAACACATAGCAGAGCACTCTGAAGGATACGTGCTTTTGGAGTTTAAACGGAGATTTACAGCTATTTCTGAAATGCTTAAATTTGGCTGGAAAAATGCGTTTTCTGCTTCTTCACAGAAAGGGTTTACAAATTCCTGCAAACACACATCAGTTTATCTCTGTAAGTTGAACGCACACGTTGAAGGCCGTTATGGTAGGTTGCTCCGTTTTGGTTTTAGAAGCAGATATTTCTCAATACAGCGTTTACTCCCATTCACTAGGGAATATCAAAACGCAGCTCCTAGAAGAAACGCGCTTCTCACCCTCTGAATCTCAAGGCAGATTCAACTCCCATAGGTAAGCCAGCACAGCAGAGCAGTCTGAAGGATAAGTTCGTTTTGAGTTTTAAACGGAGATTTACAGCTGTTTCAGGAATGCTTGTATTTGGCTGGAAGAATGCGTTTTCTGTTTCTTCACAGAAAGGGTTTACAATCTCCTGCAAACACACATCAGTTTAACTCTAATTGAACGCACACATTGAAGGCCGTTCTGTTAGGTTGCTCCGTTTTGGTTTTAGAAGCAGATATTTCTCAATACAGCGTTTATTCCCTTTCACTCGGAAATATCAAAAGGCAGCTCCTAGAAGAAACCCGCTTCTCACCCTCTGAATCTCAAGGCAAATTCAACTCCCGTACGGAACCGAACACACAGCAGAGCAGTCTGAAGGATACGTTCGTTTTGAGTTTTAGACGGAGATTTAAATCTATTTCTGAAATGCATGGATTTCGCTGGAAAAATGTGTTTTCTGCTTGGTCACAGAAAGGGTTTACAAACTCCTGCAAACACACATCACTTTAACTCTCTAAGTTGAACGAACACTTCGAAGGACGTTCTGTTAGGTTGCTCCGTTTTGGTTTTAGAAGCAGATATTTCTCAATACAGCGTTTACTCACATTCACTCGGGAATATCAAAACGCAGCTCTTAGAAGAAACGGGCTTCTCACCCTTTGAATCTCAAGGCAGATTCAACTCCCGTAGGTAAGTGAACACACAGCAGAGCAGTCTGAAGGATACATTCGTTCTGAGATTTAGACGGAGATTTAGAGTTATTTGTGAAATGCTTGGATTTGTCTGGAAAAATGCGTTTTCTGCTTCTTCACAGAAAGGGATTACAAACTCCCGCAAACACAAATCAGTTTAACTCTGTAAGTTGAACGCACACATTGACGGCCGTTCTGTTAGGTTGCTCCGTTTTGGTTTTAGAAGCAGATTTTTCTCAATACAGCGTTTACTCCCATTTACTCGGTAATATCCAAACGCAGCTCCTAGAAGAAACGCGCTTCTCACCCTCTGAATCTCAAGGCAGATTCAACTTTTCTAGGTAAGCGAACACAGAGCAGAGCAGTCTGAAATATACGTTCGTTTTGAGTTTTAGACGGAGATTTACAGCTATTTCTGAAATGCTTGGATTTGGCTGGAAAAATGCGTTTTCTGCTTCTTCACAGAAAGGGTTTAAAAACTCCTGCAAACACACATCAGTTTAACTCTGTAAGTTAAACGCACACATTGAAGGCCGTTCTGTCAGGTTGCTCCGTTTTGGTTTTAGAAGCAGATATTTCTCAATACAGCGTTTACTCCCATCTACTCGGTAATATCCAAACGCAGCTCCTAGAAGAAACGCGCTTCTCACCCTCTGAATCTCAAGGCAGATTCAACTTTTCTAGGTAAGCGAACACAGAGCAGAGCAGTCTGAAATATACGTTCGTTTTGAGTTTTAGACGGAGATTTACAGCTATTTCTGAAATGCTTGGATTTGGCTGGAAAAATGCGTTTTCTGCTTCTTCACAGAAAGGGTTTAAAAACTCCTGCAAACACACATCAGTTTAACTCTGTAAGTTAAACGCACACATTGAAGGCCGTTCTGTCAGGTTGCTCCGTTTTGGTTTTAGAAGCAGATATTTCTCAATACAGCGATTACTCCCATTTACTCGGGAATATCAAAACGCAGCTCCTAGAAGAAACGCGCTTCTCACCCTCTGAATCTCAAAACAGATTCAATTCCCGTAGGTAAGCGAACACACAGCAGAGCAGTCTGAAGGATACGTTCGTTTTGAGTTTTAGACGGAGATTTACAGCTATTTCTGAAATGTTTGGATTTTGCTGGAAAAATGCGTTTTCTGCTTTTTCGCATTAAGGGTTTACAAACTCCTCCAAACACACATCAGTTTAACTCTGTAAGTTGAACGAACACATTGAAGGCCGTCCTGTTAGGTTGCTCCGTTTTGGTTTTAGAAGCAGATATTTCTCAATACAGCGTTTACTCCCATTCACTCTAAAATATCAAAACGCAGATCCTAGAAGAAACGCGCTTCTCACTCTCTGAATCACAGGGCAGATTCAACTCCCTTAGGTAAGGGAACACACACCAGAGCAGTCTGAAGGATACGTTCGTTTTGAGTTTTAGACAGAGATTTAAAGCGATTTCTGAAATGCTCGGATTTGGCTGGAAATATGCGTTTACTGCTTCTTCAAAGAAAGGGTTTACAAACTCCGGCAAACACACATGAGTTTAACTCTGTAAGTTGAACGCACACATTGAAGGCCGTTCTGTTAGGTTGCTCCGTTTTGGTTTTAGAAGCAGATATTTCTCAATACAGAGTTTACTCCCATTCACTCGGGAATATCAAAGCGCAGCTCCTAGAAGAAATGCGCTTCTCACCCTCTGAATCTCAAAACAGATTCAATTCCCATAGGTAAGCGAACACACAGCAGAGCAGTCTGAAGTATACGTTCGTTTTGAGTTTTAGACGGAGATTTACAGCTATTTCTGAAATGTTTGGATTTTGCTGGAAATATGTGTTTTCTGCTTCTTCGCAGAAAGCGTTTACAAACTCCTGCAAACACACATCAGTTTAACTCTGTAAGTTGAACGCACACATTGAAGGCCGTTCCCTTAGGTTGCTCCGTTTTCCTTTTAGAAGCAGATATTTCTCAATACAGCTTTTACTCCCATTCACTCTGGAATATCAAAACGCAGCTCTTAGAATAAACGCGCTACTCACCCTCTGAATCTCAAGGCAGATTCAATTCTCGTAGGTAAGCGAACATACAGCAGAACAGTCTGATGGATACGTTCGTTTTGAGTTTTAGACGGAGATTTACAGCTATTTCTGAAATGCTTGGATTTGGTTGGAAAAATGCGTTTTCTCCTTCTTCACAGAAAGGGTTTACAAACTCCTGCAAACACACATCAGTTTAACTCTGTAAGTTGAACGCACACATTGAAGGCCGTCCTGTTAGGTTGCTCCGTTTTGGTTTTAGAATCAGATATTTCTCAATAAAGAGTTTACTTCCATTCACTCTAAAATATCAAAACGCAGCTCCAAGAAGAAACGGGCTTCTCACTCTCTGAATCTCAAGGCAGATTCAACTCCCGTAGGTAAGCCAACACACAGTAGAGCAGTCTGAAGGATACGTTCGTCTTGAGTTTAGATGGAGATTTACAGCTATTTCTGAAATGCTTGGATTTGGCTGGAAAAATGAGTTTTCTGCTTCATCACAGAAAGGGTTTACAAACTCCTGCACACACACATCAGTTTAACTTTGTAAGTTGAACGCACACATTGAAGGCCGTTCTGTTAGGTTGCTCCGTTTTGGTTTTTGAAGCAGATATTTCTCAATACAGCGTTTACTCCCATTCACTCTGGAATATCAAAACGCAGTTCTTAGAAGAAACGCGCTTCTCACTCTCTGAATCTCAAGGCAGATTCACCTTCCGTAGTTAATCAAACACACAGCATAGCAGTTCTGAAGGATACGTTCGTTTTGAGTTTTAGACGGAGATTTACAGCTATTTCTGAAATGCTTGGATTTGGTAGGAAAAACGCGTTTTCTGCTTCATCACAGAAAGGGTTTACAAACTCCTGCAAACACACATCAGTTTACCTCTGTAAGTTGAACTAACAAATTGAAGGCCGTTCTGTTAGGTTGCTCCGTTTTGGTTTTAGAAGCAGATATTTCTCAATACAGCGTTCACTCCCATGCACTCGGAAATATCTAAACGCAGCTTCTAGAAGAAAGGCGCTTCTCACCCTCCTAATCTCAAGGGAGATTCAACTCCCGTAGGTAAGCGAACACACAGCAGAGCAGTCTGAAGGATACGTTCGTTTTGAGGTTTAGACGGAGATTTACAGCTATTTCTGAAATGATTGGACTTGGCTAGAAAAATGCGTTTTCTACTTCTTCACAGAATGGGTTTACAAACTCCTGCTAACACACGTCAGTTTAACTCTGTAAGTTGAACGCACGCATTGAAGGCCGTTCTGTTAGGTTGCTCCGTTTTGGTTTCAGAAGCAGATATCTCTCAATACAGCGTTTATTCAAATTCACTCTGTAATATCAAAATTCAGCTCCTAGAAGAAACTCGCTTCTCACCCTCTGAATCTCAAGGCAGATTCAAGTTTCGTAGGTAAGCGATCAGACAGCAGAGCAATCTGAAGGATACGTTCGTTTTGAATTTTAGACGGAGATTTAAAGCAATTTCTGAAATGCTTGGATTTGGCTTGAAAAATGCCTTTACTGCTTCTTCAAAGAAAGGGTTTACAAACTCCGGCAAACACACATGAGTTTAACTCTGTAAGTTGAATGCACACATTGAAGGCCGTTCTGTTAGGTTGCTCTGTTTTGGTTTTAGAAGGAGATATTTCTAAATACAGCGTTTACTCCCATTCACTCTGGAATATCAAAACGCAGCTCCTAGAAGTAACGTGCTTTTCACTCTCAGAATCTCAAGGCAGATTCAACTCCCGTAGGTAAGCGTCCACACAGCAGAGCAGTCTGAAAGATACGGTCGTTTTGAGTTTTAAACGGAGATTTACAGCTATTTCTGAAATGCTCGGATTTGGCTGGAAAAATGCGTTTTCTGCTTCTTCACAGAGAGGGTTTACAAACTCCTGCAAACACACATCAGTTTAACTCTGTAAGTTGAACGCACACAGTGAAGGCCGTTCTGTTAGGTTGCTTCGTTTTGGTTTCAGAAGCAGATATTTCTCAATACAGCGTTTACTCCAATTCACTCAGTAATATCAAAATTAAGCTCCTAGAATAAACGCGCTTCTCACCCTCTGAATCTCAAGGCAGATTCAAGTCCCGTAGGTAAGCGAATACACAGCAGAGCTGTCTGAAGGATACGTTTGTTTTGAGTTTTACACGGAGATTTAAAGCGATTTCTGAAGTGCTTGGATTTGGCTGGAAAAATGCGTTTACTGCTTCTTCAATGAAAATGTTTACAAACTCCGGCAAACACACATGAGTTTAACTCTGTAAGTTGAACGCACACATTGAAGGCCGTTTTGTTAGGTTGCTCCGTTTTGGTTTTAGAAGCAGATATTTCTCAATACAGTGTTTACTCCCATTCACTCTGAAATATCAAAACGAAGCTCTTGAAAAAAACGCGCTTCTCACTCTCTGAATCTCAAGGAAGATTCAACTCCAGTAGGTAAGCGAACACACAGCAGAGCAGTCTGAAAGATAAGTTCCTTTTGAGTTTTAGACGGAGATTTACAGCTATTTCTGAAATGCTTGGATTTGGCTGAAAAAATGGGTTTTGTGCTTCTTCACGGAAAGGGTTTAAAATCTCCTGCAAACACACATCAGTTTAACTCTGTAAGTTGAACGCACACATTGAAGGCCGTTCTGTTAGGTTTCTCCGTTTTTTTTTAGAAGCAGATATTTCTCAATACAGCGTTTACTCCCATTCACTCGGGAATATCAAAACCCAGCTCCTAGAAGAAACACGCTTCTCACCCTCTGAATGTCAAAACAGATTCAATTCCCGTAGGTAAGCGAACACACAGCAGAGCAGTCTGAAGGATACGTTCGTTTTGTGTTTTATACCTAGATTTACAACTATTTCTGGAATGCTTGGATTTGGCTTGAAAAATGCGGTTTCTGCTTCTTCACAGAAAGGGTTTACAAACTCCTGCAAACACACATCAGTTTAACTCTGTAAGTTGAACGCACACATTGAAGGCCGTTCTGTTAGGTTGCTCCGTTTTGGTTTTAGAAGCAGATATTTCTCAATACTGCGTTTACTCCCATTCACTCTGAAATATCAAAACGCAGTTCCAGGCAGAAATGCACATCTCACTCTCTGAAGCTGAAGGCAGATTCAACTCCCGTAGTTAAGCGAACACACAGCAGAGCAGTCTGAAGATTACATTCGTTTTGAGTTTTAGACAGAGATTTACAGCTGTTTCTGAAGTGCTTGGATTTGGCTGGAAAAATGCGTTTTCTGCTTCTTCACAGAAAGAATTTACAAACTCCTGCAAACACACATCAGTGTAACTCTGTAAGTTGAATGCACACATTGAAGGCCGTTCTGTTATGTTGCTCCGTTTTGGTTTCAGAAGCAGATATTTCGCAATAAAGCGTTTACTCCCATTCACTCTGGAATATCAAAACGCAGTTCCTAGAAGAAACGTGCTTCTCAGTCTCTGAAGCTCAAGGCAGATTCAACTACCGTACGTAAGCAAACACACTGCAGAGCAGTCTGAAGAATAAGTTGGTTTTGGGTTTTAAACGGAGATTTACAGATATTTCTGAAATGCCTGTATTGGGCGGGAAAAATGCGTTTTCTGCTCCTTCACAAGAAGGGTTTACAAACTCCTGCAAACACACATCAGTTTAACTCTGTACGTTGAACACACACATTGAAGGCCGTTCTGTTAGGTTGTTCCGTTTTGGTTTTAGAAGCAGATATTTCTCAATACAGCGTTTACTGCCATTCACTCGGGAATATCAAAACGCAGCTCCTAGAAGAAACGCGCTTCTCACTCTCTGAATCTCAAGGCAGATTCAACTCCCGTACGTAAGAAAACACACAGCAGAGCAGTCTGAAGGATACGTTCGTTTTGAGTTTTAGACGGAGATTTACAGCTATTTCTGAAAGACTTGGATTTGGCTGGAAAAATGCGTTTTCTGCTTCTGCACCGAAAGGGTTTACAAACTCCTGCAAACAAACATCAGGTTAGCTCTGTAAGATGAACGCACACATTAAAGGCTGTTCTGTTAGGTTGCTTCGTTTTGGTTTTAGAAGCAGATATTTCTCAATACACCGTTTACTCCCATTCACTCTGGAATATCAATACGCAGCCTCTAGAAGAAACGCGCTTCTTATTCTCTGAATCTCAAGGTAGATTCAACTCCCGTAGGTAAGCGAACACACAGCAGAGAAGTCTGAAGGATACGTTCGTTTTGTGTTTTAAACGGAGATTTACAGCTATTTCTGAAATGCTTGGATTTGGGGTGAAAAATGCGTTTTCTGCTTCTTCACAGAAAGGGTTTACAAACTCCTGCAAACACACATCAGTTTAACTCTATAAGTTGAACGCACACATTGAAGGACGTTCATTTAGGTTGCTCCGTTTTGGTTTTAAAAGCAGATATTTCTCCATACAGCGTTTACTCCCATTCACTCTGGAATATCAAAACGCAGCTCCTAGAAAAAACGCGCTTCTCACTCGCTGAATCTCAAGGCAGGTTCAACTTTCGTAGGTAAGCGAACACACAGCAGAGCAGTCTGTATGATACCTTCGTTTTGAGTTTTAGACGGTGATTTACAGCTATTTCTGAAATGCTTGGATTTCGCTGAAAAAATGTGTTTTCTGCTTCCTCACAGAAAGGGTTGACAAACTCCTGAACACACATCAGTTTAACTCCGTACGGTGAACGCACACATTGAAGGCCGTTCTGTTAGGTTGCTCCGTTTTGGTTTTAGAAGCAGATATTTCTCAATACACCGTTTACTCCCATTCACTCTGGAATATGAAAACGCAGCTCCTAGAAGAAACGCGATTCTTACTCTCTGAATCTCAAGGCAGATTCAACTCCCATAGGTAAGCGAACACACAGGAGAGCAGTCTGAAGGATAAGTTCGTTTGGACTTTTAAACGGAGATTTTCAGTTATTCCTGAAATGCTTGGATTTGGCTTGAAAAATGCGTTTTCTGCGTCTTCACAGAAAGCGTTTACAAACTCCTGCAAACACACATCAGTTTAACTCTGTAAGTTGAACCCACACGTTGAAGGCCGTTCTGTTAGTTTGCTCCGTTTTGGTTTCAGAAGCAAATATTTCTCAATACAGCGTTTACTCCCATTCACTCCGGAATATCAAAACGCAGCTCCTAGAAGTAACGCGCTTCTCACCCTCTGAATCTCAAGGCAGATTCAACTCCCGTAGTTAAGTGAACACAGCAGAGCAGTCTGAAGGATACGTTTGTTTTGAGTTTTAGACGGAGATTTACAGCTATTTCTGAAATGCTTGGATTTGGCTGGAAAAATGCGTTTTCTGCTTCTTCACACAAAGGGTTTACAAACTCCGGCAAACACACCTCAGTTTACCTCTGTAAGTTGAACGCACACATTGAAGGTCGTTCTGTTAGGTTGCTCCGTTTTGATTTTATAAGCAGATATTTCTCAATACAGCGTTTACTCCCATTCACTCTGGAATATCAAAACGCAGCTCCTAGAAGTAACGCGCTTCTCACCCTCTGAAGGTCAAGGCAGATTCAACTCCCGTAGGTAAGCGAACACTTAGTAGAGCAGTCTGAAGGATACGTTCGTTTTTATTTTTAGACGGAGATTTACAGCTATTACTGAAATGCTTGGATTTCGCTGGAAAATGTGTTTTCTGCTTCGTCACAGAAAGGCTTTACAAACTCCTGCACACACACATCAGTTTAACTCTGTAAGTTGAACGCACACATTGAAGGCCGTTCTGTTATGTTGCTCCGTTTTGGTTTTAGAAGCAGATATTTCTCAATACAGCGTTTACTCCCATTTACTCGGTAATATCCAAACGCAGCTCCTAGAGGAAACGCGCGTCTCACCCTGTGTATCTCAAGGCAGATTCAACTCCCGTAGGTAAGCGAACACACAGCAGAGCAGTCTGAAGGATACGTTCGTTTTGAGTTTTAGACGGAGATTTACAGCTATTTCTGAAATTCTTGGATTTCGCTGGAAAAATGTGTTTTCTGCTTCGTCATAGAAGGGTTTACAAACTCCTGCAGACACACATCAGTTTAACTCTGTAAGTTGAACGCACACATTGAAGGCCGTTCTGTTAGGTTGCTTTGTTTTGGTTTTAGAAGTAGATATTTTTCAATACAGCGTTTACTCCCATTCACTCTGGAATATCAAAACGCAGCTTCTAAAAGAAACGCCCTTCCTACTTTCTGAATCTCAAGGCAGATTCAACTCCCATAGGTAAGCGAACAGACAGCAGAGCAGTCTGAAGGATATGTTCGTTTTGAGTTTTAGACAGAGATTTACAGCTATTTGCTAAATGCTTGGATTTGGCTTTAAAAATGCGTTTTCTGCTTCTTCACAGAAAGGGTTTACAAACTCTTGCAAACACACATCAGTTTACCTCTGTAAGTTGAACGCACACATTGAAGGCCATTCTGTTACGTTGCTCCGTTTTGGTTTTAGAAGCAGATATTTCTCAATACAGCGTTTACTCCCATTCACTCTGGAATATCAAAACGCAGCTCCTAGAATAAACGCGATTCTCACCCTCTGAATCTCAAGGCAGATTCATCTCCCGTAGGTAAGTGAACACACCGCAGAGCAGTCTGAAGGATACGTTCGTTTTGAGTTTTAGACGGAGATTTACCGCTATTTATGAAATGCTTGGATTTGTCTGGAAAAATGCATTTTCTGCTTCTTCACAGAAAGGGTTTACAAACTCCTGCAAACACACATCAGTTTAACTCTGTAACTTGAACGAACACATTGAAGGCCGTTTTGTTATTTTGCTCCGTTTTGGTTTTAGAAGCAGATATTTCTCAATACAGCGTTTACTCCAATTCACTCTGGAATACCAAAACGCAGCTCCTAGAGGAAACGCGCTTCTCACCCTCTGAATCTCAAGGCAGATTCAACTCCGGTAGGTAAGCGAACACATAGCAGAGCAGTCTGAAGGATACGTTCGTTTTGAGTTTTAGACGGAGATTTACAGCTATTTCTGAAGTGCTTGGATTTCCCTGGAAAAATGTGTTTTCTGCTTCGTCACAGAAAGGCTTTACAAACTCCTGCACACACACATCAGTTTACCTCTGTATGTTGAATGCACACATTGAAGGCCGTTCTGTTAGGTCGCTCCGTTTTGGTTTTAGAAGCAGATATTTCTCAATACAGCGTTTACTCCCATTCACTCTGGAATATCAAAACGCAGCTCCAAGAAGAAACGCGCTTCTCACTCTCTGAATCTCAATGCAGATTCAACTTTCGTAGGTAAGCGAACACACAGCCGAGCAGTCTGAAGGATATGTTCCTTTTGAGTTTTAAACGAAGATTTACAGCTATTTCTGAAATGCTTGGATTTGGCTGGAAAAATGCGTTTTCTGCTTCTTCACAGAAAGGGTTTACAAACTCCTGCGAACACACATCAGTTTATCTCTGTACGTTGAACCAACACATTGAAGGCCGTTCTGCTAGGTCGCTCCGTTTTGGTTTTAGAAGCAGATATTTCTCAATACAGCGTTTACTCCCATTCACTTGGGAATATCAAAACGCAGCGCCCGGAAGAAAGGCTTCTCACCCTCTGAATGTCCAGGCAGATTCAACTCCCATAAGTAAGCGAACACACAGCAGAGCAGTCTGAAGGATACGTTCGTTTTGTGTTTTAGCCGGAGATTTACAGCGATTTCTGAAATTCTTTGATTTTGCTAAAAAAATGCGTTTTCTGCTCTTTCACAGAAAGGGTTTACAAACTCCTGCAAACACACATCAGTTTAACTCTGTACGTTGATCGCAAACATTGAAGGCCGTTCTGTTAGGTTGCTCCGTTTCGGTTTTAGAAGCAGATATTTCTCAATACAGCGTTTACTCCCATTCACTCTGGAATATCAAAACGCAGCTCCTAGAAGAAACGCGCTTCTCACTCTCTGAATCTCAAGGCAGATTCAACTCCCGTAGGTAAGCGAACACACAGCAGAGCAGTCTGAAGGATTCGTTCGTTTTGAGTTTTAAACGGAGATTTACAGCTATTTCTGAAATGCTTAAATTTGGCTGGAAAAATGCGTTTTCTGCTTCTTCACAGAAAGGGTTTACAAACTCCTGCAAACACACATCAGTTTACCTCTGTAAGTTGAACGCACACATTGAAGGCCGGTCTGTTATGTTGCTCCGTTTTGGTTTTAGAAGCAGATATTTCTCAATACAGCGTTTACTCCCATTCACTCTGGAATATCAAAACGCAGCTCCTAGAAGAAACGCGCTTCTCACCCTCTGAATCTCAAGGCAGATTCAACTCCCGTAGGTAAGCGAACACACAGCAGAGCATTCTGAGGGATACGTTCCTTTTCACTTTTAGACGGTGATTTACAGCTATTTCTGAAATGATTGGATTTGGCTGGAAAAATGCGTTTTCTTCCTCTTCACAGAAAGGGTGTAGAAACTCCTACCAACACACATCAGTTTAACTCTGTAAGTTGAACGCACTCATTGAAGGCCGTACTGTTACGTTGCTCCCTTTTGGTTTTAGAAGCAGATATTTCTCAATACAGCGTTTACTCCCATTCACTCGGGATTATCAAAACGCAGCTTGTAGAAGAAACGCGCTTCTCACCCTCTGAATCTCAAGGCAGATTCAACTCCCGTAGGTAAGCTAACACACAGCAGAGCAGTCTGAAGGATACGTTCGTTTTGAGTTTTAGACGGAGATTTACTGCTATTTCTGAAATGCTTGGATTACGCTGGAAAAATGCGTTTTCTGCTTCTTCACAGAAAGGGTTTACAAACTCCTGCAAACACACATCAGTTTACCTCTGTAAGTTGAACGCACACATTGAAGGCGGTTCTTTTATGTTGCTCCGTTTTGGTTTTAAAAGCAGATATTTCTCAATACAGCGTTTGCTCCCATTCACTCTGGAATATCAAAACGCAGCTCCTAGAAACAACCCGCTTCTCACCCTCTGAATATCAAGGCAGATTCAACTCCCGTAGTTAAGCGAACACACAGCAGAGCAGTCTGAAGGATACGTTGGTTTTGAGTTATAGACGGAGATTTACAGCTTTTTCTGAAATGCTTGGATTTGGCTGGAAAAATGCGTTTTCTGCTTCTTCACAGAAAGGGTTTACAAACTCCTGCAAACACACATCAGTTTAACTCTTTAAGTTGAATGCACACATTGAAGGCCGTCCTGTTAGTTTGCTCCGTTTTGGTTTTAGAAGCAGATATTTGTCAATACAGCGTTTATTCCCATTCACTCGGAAATATCAAACCGCAGCTCCTAGTAGAAACGCGCTTCTCACCCTCTGAATCTCAAGGCAGATTCAACTCCCATAGGAAAGCGAACACACAGCAGAGCAGTCTGAAGGATACGTTCGTTTTGAGTTTTAGACCGAGATTTACAGCTATTTTTGAAATGCTTGGATTTGGGGTGAAAAATGCGTTTTCTGCTTCTTCACAGAAAAAGCTTACAAACTCCTGCAAACACACATCAGTTTAACTCTGTAAGTTGAACGCACACATTGAAGGCCGTTCTGTTAGGTCGCTCCGTTTTGGTTTTAGAAGCAGATATTTCTCAATACAGCGTTTACTCCCATTCACTCGGGAATATCAAAACGCAGCTCCTACAAGAACCGTGCTTCTCACCCTCTGAATCTCAACGCAGATTCAACTCCCGTAGGTAAGCGAACACACAGCAGAGCAGTCTGAAGGATACGTTCGTTTTGAGTTTTAGACGGAGATTTACAGCTATTTCTGAAATGCTTGGATTTGGGGTGAAAAATGCGTTTTCTGCTTTTTCACAGAAAAAGCTTACAAACTCCTGCAAACACACATCAGTTTAACTCTGTAAGGTGAACACACACATTGAAGGCCGTTCTGTTATGTCGCTCCGTTTTGGTTTTAGAAGCAGATATTTCTCAATACAGCGTTTACTCCCATTCACTCTGGAATATCAAAACGCAGCTCCTAGAAGAAACGCGCTTCTCACCCTCTGAATCTCAAGGCAGATTCAACTCCCGTAGGTAAGCGAACACACAGCAGAGCATTCTGAGGGATACGTTCCTTTTCACTTTTAGACGGTGATTTACAGCTATTTCTGAAATGATTGGATTTGGCTGGAAAAATGCGTTTTCTTCCTCTTCACAGAAAGGGTGTAGAAACTCCTACAAACACACATCAGTTTAACTCTGTAAGTTGAACGCACTCATTGAAGGCCGTACTGTTACGTTGCTCCCTTTTGGTTTTAGAAGCAGATATTTCTCAATAGAGCGTTTACTCCCATTCACTCGGGATTATCCAAACGCAGCTTGTAGAACAAACGCGCTTCTCACCCTCTGAATCTCAAGGCAGATTCAACTCCCGTAGGTAAGCGAACACACAGCCGAGCAGTTTGAAGGATACGTTCTTTTTGAGTTTTAGACGGAGATTTACAGCTATTTCTGAAATGCTTAAATTTGGCTGGAAAAATGCGTTTTCTGCTTCTTCACAGAAAGGGTTTACAAACTCCTGCAAACACACATCAGTTTAACTCTGTAAGGTGAACGCACACATTGAAGGTTGTTCTGTCAGGTCTCTCCGTTTTGGTTTTAGAAGCAGATATTTCTCAATACAGCGTTTACTCGCATTCACTCGGGAATATCAAAACGCAGCTCCTAGAAGAAAGGCGGTTCTCACCCTCTGAATCTCAAGGCAGATTCAACTCCCGTAGGTAAGCGAACACACAGCAGAGCAGTCTGAAGCATACGGTCGTTTTGGGTTTTAGACGGAGATTTACATCTATTTCTGAAATGCTTGGATTTGGCTGGAAAAATGCGTTTTCTGATTCTTCAATGAAAGGGTTTACAAACTCCTGCCAACACACATCAGTTGAACTCTGTAAGTTGAACGCATACATTGAAGGCTGTTCTGGTAGGTTGCTCCGTTTGTGTTTCGGAAGCAGATATTTATCAATACAGCGTTTACTCCCATTCACTCGGGAATATCAAAACGCAGCTCCTAGAAGAAACGCGCTTCTCACTCTCTGAATCTCAAGGCAGATTCAACTCCCGTAGGTAAGCGAACACACAGCAGAGCAGTCTGAAGGATACGTTCGTTCTGAGTTTTAAACGAAGATTTACAGCTATTTCTGAAATGCTTGGATTTGGGGTGAAAAATGCGTTTTCTGCTTCTTCACAGAAAAAGCTTACAAACTCCTGCAAACACACATCAGTTTAACTCTGTAAGTTGAACGCACACATTGAAGGCCGTTCTGTTGGGTCGCTCCGTTTTGGTTTTAGAAGCAGATATTTCTCAATACAGCGTTTACTCCCATTCACTCAGGATTATCAAAACGCAGCTCCTAGAAGAAACGCGCTTCTCACCCTCTGAATCTCAAGGCAGATTCAACTCCCGTAGGTAAGGGAACACACAGCAGAGCAGTCTGAAGGATACGTTTTTTTTTAGTGTTTGACGGAGATTTACAGCTATTTCTGAAATGCTTGGATTTGGCTGGAAAATGCGTTTTCTGCTTCTTCACAGAAAGGTTTTACATACTCCTCCAAACCCACAACAGTTTAACTCTGTATGTTGAACGCACACATTGAAGGCCGTTCTGTTAAGTTGCTCCGTTCTGGTTTTTGAAACAGATATTTCTCAATACAGCGTTTACTCCCATTCACTCGGGAATATCAAAACGCAGCTCCTAGAAGACACGCACTTCTCACCCTCTGAATCTCAAGGCAGATTAAACTCCCGTAGGTAAGCGAACACACAGCAGAGCAGTCTGAAGGATACGTTCGTTTTGGGTTTTAGACGGAGGTTTACATCTATTTCTGAAATGCTTGGATTTGGCTGGAAAAATGCGTTTTCTGATTCTTCACAGAAATGGTTGACAAACTCCTGCAAACACACATCAGTTTAACTCTGTAAGTTGAACGCACACATTGAAGGCCGTCCTGTTAGTTTGCTCCGTTTTGGTTTTAGAAGCAGATATTTCTCAATACAGCGTTTATTCCCATTCACTAGGAAATATCAAAACGCAGCTCCTAGAAGAAACGCGCTTCTCACCCTCTGAATCTCAAGGCAGATTCAACTCCCGTAGGTAAGCGAACACACAGCAGAGCAGTCTGAAGGATACGTTCGTTTTGGGTTTTAGACGGAGATTTACATCTATTTCTGAAATGCTTGGGTTTGGCTGGAAAATTGCGTTTACTGATTCTCCACAGAAAGGGTTTACAAACTCCTGCAAACACACATCAGTTTAACTCTGTAAGTTGAACGCATACATTGAAGGCCGTTCTGGTAGGTTGCTCCGTTTTGGTTTCAGAAGCAGATATTTATCAATACAGCATTTACTCCCATTCACTCTGGTATATCAAAACGCAGGTCCTAGAAAAAACGCGCTTCTCACCGTCTGAATCTCAAGGCAGATTCAACTCCGGTAGGTAAGCGAACACACAGCAGAGCAGTCTGAAGGATACGTTCGTTTTGAGTTTTAGACGGAGATTTACAGCTATTTCTGAAATGCTTGGATTTGGCTGGACAAATGCGTTTTCTGCTTCTTCACAGAAAGGGTTTACAAACTCCTGCAAACACACATCAGTTTAACTCTGTAAGCTGAACGCACACATTGAAGGCCGTTCTGTTAGGTTGCTCCGTTTTGGTTTTAGAAGCAGATATTTCTCAATACAGCGTTTGCTCCCATTCACTCTTGAATATCAAAACCCAGCTCCTAGAAGAAAGGCGCTTCTCACCCTCTGAATGTCAAGGCAGATTCAACTGCCGCAGGTAAGCGAACACACAGCTGAGCAGTCTGAAGGATACGTTGGTTTTGACTTTTAGACGGAGATTTACAGCTTTTTCTAAAATGCTTGGATTAGGCTGGAAAAATGCGTTTTCTGCTTCTTCACAGAAAGGGTTTACAAACTCCTGCAAACACACATCTGTTTAACTCTATAAGTTGAACGCACACATTGAAGGCCGTTCTGTTAAGTCGCTCCGTTTTCGTTTTAGAATCAGATATTTCTCAATACAGCGTTTACTCCCATTCACTCGAGAATATCAAAACGCAGCTCCTAGAAGAACCGCGCTTCTCACCCTCTGAATCTCAACGCAGATTCAACTCCCGTAGGTAAGCGAACACACAGCAGAGCGGACTGAAGGATACGTTCGTTTTGAGTTTTAGACGGAGATTTACAGCTATTTCTGAAATGCTTGGATTTGGCTGGAAACATTCGTTTTCAGCTTCTTCACAGAAAGGGTTTGCAAACTCCTGCAGACACACATCAGTTTAACTCTGTAAGTTGAACGGACACATTGAAGGCCGTTCTGTTAAGTTGCTCCGTTCTGGTTTTAGAAGCAGATATTTCTCAATACAGCGTTTACTCCCATTCACTCTGGAATATCAAAACGCAGCTCCTAGAAGAAACGCACTTCTCACCCTCTGAATCTCAATGCAGATTCAACTGCCGTAGGTAAGCGAACACACAGCAGAGATGTCTGAAGGAAACGTTCGTTTTGAGTTTTAAATGGAGATTTACAGCTATTTCTGAAATGCTTGGATTTGGGGTGAAAATGCGTTTTCTGCTTCTTCACAGAAAAAGCTTACAAACTCCTGCAAACACACATCAGTTTAACTCTGTAAGTTGAACGCACACATTGAAGGCCGTTCTGTTAGGTCGCTCGGTTTTGGTTTTAGAAGCAGATATTTCTCAATACAGCGTTTACTCCCATTCACTCGGGAATATCAAAACGCAGCTCCTAGAAAAACCGCGCGTCTCACCCTCTGAATCTCAATGCAGATTCAACTCCCATAGGTAAGCGAACACACAGCAGAGCAGTCTGAAAAATAGGTTCGTTTTGTGTTTTAGACGGAGATTTACAGCTATTTCTGAACTGCTTGGATTTGGCTGGAAAAATGCGTTTTCTGATTCTTCACAGAAAGGGTTTAAAACTCCTGCAAACACACATTAGTTTAACTCTGTAAGTTGAACGAACACATTGAAGGCCGTTCTGTTAGGTTGCTCCGTTTTGGTTTCAGAAGCAGATATTTCTCAATACAGCGTTTACTCCCATTCACTCGGGAATATCAAAACGCAGCTCCTAGAAGAAACGCGCTTCTCACTCTCTGAATCTCAATGCAGATTCAACTCCCGTAGGTAAGCGAACACACAGCAGAGCAGTCTGAAGGATAAGTTCGTTTTGAGTTTTAAACGGAGATTTACAGCTATTTCTGAAATGCTTGGATTTGGGGTGAAAAATGCGTTTTCTGCTTGTTCACAGAAAAAACTTACAAACTCCTGCAAACACACATCAGTTTAACTCTGTAAGTTGAACGCACACATTGAAGGCCGTTCTGTTAGGTCTCTCAGTTTTGGTTTTAGAAGAAGATATTTCTCAATACAGCGTTTACTCCCATTCACTCGGGAATATCAAAACGCAGCTCCTAGAAAAAACGCGGTTCTCACCGTCTGAATCTCAAGGCAGATTCAACTCCCGTAGGTAAGCGAACACACAGCAGAGCAGTCTGAAAAATACGTTCGTTTTGAGTTTTAGACGGAGATATACAGCTATTTCTGAAATGCTTGGATTTGGCTGGAAAAATGGGTTTTCTGCTTCTTCACAGAAAGGGTTTACAAACTCCTGCAAACACACATCAGTTTACCTCTGTAAGTTGAACGCACACATTGAAGGCCGTTCTGTTACGTCGCTCTGTTTTCGTTTTAGAAGCAGATAATTCTCAATACAGCGTTTGCTCCCATTCACTCTGGAATATCAAAACGCAGCTCCTAGAAGAAACGCACTTCTCACCCTCTGAATCTCAAGGCAGATTCAACTCCCGCAGGTAAGCGAACACACAGCACAGCAGTCTGAAGGATACGTTGGTTTTGAGTTTTAGACCGAGATTAACAGCTATTTCTGAAATGCTTGTATTTGGCTGGAAAAATGCGTTTTCTGCTTCTTCACAGAAAGGGTTTGCAAACTCCTGCAAACACACATCAGTTTAACTTTGTAGGTTGAACTCACACATTGAAGGCCGTTCTGGTAGGTTGCTCCGTTTTGGTTTTAGAAGCAGATATTTCTCAATAAAGCGTTTACTCACATTCACTCGGGATTATCAAAACGCAGCTCCTAGAAGAAACGCGCTTCTCACTCTCTGAATTTCAAGGCAGATTCAACTCCCATAGGTAAGCGAACACACAGCAGAGCAGTCTGAAGGATACTTCCGTTTTGAGTTTTAGACGGAGATTTACAGCTATTTCTGAAATGCTTATATTTGGCTGGAAAAATGCGTTTTCTGCTTCTTCACAGAAAGGGTTTACAACCTCCTGCAAACACACATCAGTTTACCTCTGTAAGTTGAACGCACACATTGAAGGCCGTTATGTTAGGTCGCTCTGTTTTGGTTTTAGAAGCAGATAATTCTCAATACAGCGTTTTGTCACATTCACTCGGGATTACCAAACACAGCTCATAGAAGAAACGCGCTTCTCACCCTCTGAATCTCAAGGCAGATTCAACTCCCGTAGGTAAGCGAACACACAGCAGAACAGTCTGAAGGATACGTTCATTTTTAGTTTTAGACGGAGATTTACAGCTATTTCTGAAATGCTTGGATTTGGCTGGAAAAATGCGTTTTCTGCTTCTTCACAGAAAAAGATTACAACCTCCTGCAAACACACATCAGTTTAACTCTGTAAGTTGAACGCATACATTGAAGGCCGTTCTGTTAGATTGCTCCGTTTTGGTTTTAGAAGCAGATATTTCTCAATACAGCGTTTACTCCCATGCACTCGGTAATACAAAACGCAGCTTCTAGAAGAAACGCGCTTCTCATCCCCTGAATCTCAAGGCAGATTCAACTCCCGTAGGTAAGCGAACACACAGCAGAGACGTCTGAAGGATACGATCGTTTTGAGTTTTAGACGGAAATTTACAGCTATTTCTGAAATGCTTGGATTTGGCTTAAAAAATGCGTTTTCTGCTTCTTCACAGAAAGGGTTTACAAACTCCTGCAAACGCATATCAGTTTAACTCTGTAAGTTTAACGCACACATTGAAGGCCGTTCTGTTATGTTGCTCCGTTTTGGTTTTAGAAGCAGATATTTCTCAATACAGTGTTTATTCCCATTCACCCGAAAATATCAAAATGCCGCTCCTAGAACAAACGCGCTTCTCACCCTCCGAATTTCAAGGCAGATTCAACTTCCGTAGGTAAGCGAACACCCAGCAGTGCAGTCTGAAGGATAAGTTCGTTTTGAGTTTTAAAGTGAGATTTACAGGTATTTCTGAAATGCCTGGATTTGGCTTGAAATTTCCGTTTTCTGCTTCTTCACAGAAAGGGTTTCCAAACTCCTGCAAACACATATCAGGTTACCTCTGAAAGTTGAACACACACATAGAAGGCCGTTCCCTTAGGTTGCTCCGTTTTTGTTTTAGAAGCAGATATTTCTCAATACACCGTTTACTCCCATTCACTCTGGAATATCAAAATGCAGCTCCTAGAAATAACGCGATTCTCACCCTCTGAATCTCAAGGCAGATTCAACTCCCGTAGGTAATTGAACACACAGCCGAGCAGTCTGAAGGATATGTTCGTTTTGAGTTATAGACGGTGATTTATAGCTATTTCTGAAATGCTTGGATTTGGCTGGAAAATGCGTTTTATGTTTCTTCACAGAAAGGGTTTACAAACTCCTGGAAACACACATCAGTTTAACTCTGTAAGTTGAACGCACACATTGAAGGCCGTTCTGTTAGGTTGCTCCGTTTTGGTTTTAGAAGCAGGTATTTTTCAATAAAGCGTTTACTCCCTTTCACTCTGGAATATCAAAACGCAGCTCCTAGAAGAAACCCGCTTCTCACTCTCTGAATCTCAATGCAGATTCAACTCCCATAGGTAAGCCAACACACAGCAGAGCAGTCTGAAGAATACGTTCGATTTGAATTTTTGACGGAGATTTACAGGTATTTCTGAAATGATTGGATTTGGCTGGAAAAATACTTTTTCTGCTTCTTCACAAAAAGGGTTTACAAATTCCTGCAAACGCACATCAGTTTAACTCTGTAAGTTGAATGCACACATTGAAGGCCGCTCTGTTAGGTTGCTCCGTTTTGGTTTTAGAAGCAGATATTTCTCAATACAGCCTTTACTCCCATTCACTCAGGAATATCAAAACGCAGCTCCAAGAAGAAACGCGCTTCTTACTCTCTGAATCTCAAGGCAGATTAAACTCCCATAGGTAAGCGAACACATAGCAGAGCAGTCTGAAAGATACGGTCGTTTTGAGCTTTAGACGGAGATTTACAGCTTTTTCTGAAATGCTTGTATTTGGCTGTAAAAATGCGTTTTCTGCTTCTTCACAGAAAGGGTTTACAAACTCCTGCAAACACACATCAGTTTAACTCTGTAAGTTGAACGCACATTTTGAAGGCCGTTCTGTTAGGTTGCTCCGTTTTTGTTTTAGAAGCAGATATTTCTCAATACAGCGTTTGCTCCAATTCACTATGGAATATTCAAACGCAGCTCCTAGAAGAAACGTGCTTCTCACTCTCTGAATCTCAAGGCAGATTCAACTCCCATAGGTAAGCGAACACACAGCAGGGCAGTCTGAAGGATACGTTCGTTTTGAGTTTTAGACGGAGATTTACAGCTATTTCTGAAATGCTTGGATTTGGCTGTTAAAATGCGTTTTCTGCTTCTTCACAGAAAGGGTTTACAAACTCCTGCAAACAAACATCAGTTTAACTCTGTAAGTGGAACGCACATTTTGAAGGCCGTTCTGTTGGATTGCTTTGTTTTGGTTTTAGAAGCAGATATTTCTCAATACAGCGTTTACTCCCATTCACTCTGGAATATCAAAACGCTGTTCCTAGAAGAAACCCGCTTCTCACTTTCTGAATCTCAATCCAGATTCAACTCCCGTAGGTAAGCCAACACACAGCAGAGGAGTCTGAAGGATACGTTCGTTTTGAGTTTTAGACGGAGATTTACAGCTATTTCTGAAATGCTTGGATTTGCCTGGAAAAATTCCTTTTTTTGCTTATTCACAGAAAGGGTTTACAAACTCCTGCAAACACACATCAGTTTAACTCTGTAAGTTGAACGCACACATTGAAGGCCGTTCTGTTAGGTTGCTCCGTTTTGATTTTAGAAGCAGATATTCCTCAATACAGCGTTTACTCCCATTCACTCGGGAGTATCAAAACGCAGCTCCTAGAAGAAACGCTCTCCTCACTCTCTGAATCTCAAGGCAGATTCAACTCCCGTAGGTAACCGAGCACACAGCAGAGCAGTCTGAAAGATACGTTCGTTTTGAGTTTTACACAGAGATTTATAGCTATTTCTGAAATGCTTTGATTTGGCTGGAAAAATGCGTTTTCTGCTTCTACACAGAAAGGGTTTACAAACTCCTGCAAACACACATCAGTTTAACTCTGTAAGTGGAACGCACACATTGAAGGCCGTTCTGTTAGGTTGCTCCGTTTTTGTTTTAGAAGCAGATATTTCTCAATACATCGTTTACTCCCACTCATGATGGAATATCAAAACGCAGCTCCTGGAAGAAACGTGCTTCTCACTATTTGAATCTCAAGGCAGATTCAACTCCCATAGGTAAGCGAACACACAGCAGGGCAGTCAGAAGGATACGTTCGTTTTGAGTTTTAGACGGTATTACAGCTATTTCTGAAATGCTTGGATTTGGCTGGAAGAATGCCTTTTCTGCTTCTTCATAGAAAGGGTTTACAAACTCCTGCAAACACACATCAGTTTAACTCTGTAAGTTGAACGCACACATTTAAGGCCGTTCTGTTAGGTTCCTCCGTTTTGGTTTTAGAAGCAGATATTTCTCAATAAAAGGTTTACTCCCATTCACTCTGGAAACCAAAACCCAGCTCTTAGAAGAAACGCTCTTCTCACCCTTTGAATCTCAAGGCAGATTCAACTCCCATTTTTAACTGAACACACAGCAGAGCAGTCAGAAGGATACGTTCGTTTTGAGTTTTAGACGGTATTACAGCTATTTCTGAAATGCTTGGATTTGGCTGGAAGAATGCGTTTTCTGCTTCTTCATAGAAAGGGTTTACAAACTCCTGCAAACACACATCAGTTTACCTCTGTAATATGAACGCAATTGAAGGCCGTTTTGTTAGGTTGCTCCGTTTTGGTTTTAGAAGCAGATATTTTTCAATACAGCGTTTACACCCATTCACTCTGGAATATCAAAACGCAGCTCCTAGAAGGAACGCGCTTCTCACTCACTGACTCTCAAGGCAGATTCAACTCCCATAGGTAAGCCAACACAGCAGAGCAGTCTGAAGGATAAGTTCGTTTTGAGTTTTAAACGGATATTTACAGCTGTTTCAGCAAAGCTTGTATTTGGCTGGAAGAATGCGTTTTCTGCTTCTTCACAGAAAGGGTTTACAAACTCCTGCAAACACACATCAGTTTAACTCTAATTGAACGCACACATTGAAGGCCGTTCTGTTAGGTTGCTCCGTTTTGGTTTTAGAAGCAGATATTTCTCAATACAGCGTTTACTCCCATTCACTCTGGAATATCAAAACGCAGCTTTTAGAAGAAACGCGCTTCTCACTCTCTGAATCTCAAGGCAGATTCAACTCCCGTAGGTAAGCGAACACACAGCAGAGCAGTCTGAAGGATACGTTCGTTTTGAGTTTTAGACGGAGATTTAAATCTATTTGTGAAATGCTTGGATTTTGCTGAAAAAATGCGTTTTCTGCTTCTTCACAGAAAGGGTTTACAAACTTCTGCAAACACACATCAGTTTAACTCTGTAAGTTGAACGCACACATTGAAGGCCGTTCTGTTAGGTTCCTCCGTTTTGGTTTTAGAAGCAGATATTTCTCAATAAAGCGTTTACTCCCATTCACTCTGGAATATCAAAACGCAGGTCCTAGAAGAAACGCGCTTCTCACCCTCTGAATCTCAAGGAAAGTTCAACTTTCGTAGGTAAGTGAACACACAGCAGAACAGTCTGAAGGATACGTTCGTTTTGAGTTTGAGACGGAGATTTACAGCTATTTCTGAAATGCTTGGATTCGGCTGGAAATATGCGTTTACTGCTTCTTCACAGACAGGGTTTACAAACTCCTGCAAACACCCATCAGTTTAACTCTGTAAGTTGAACGCACATATTGAAGGCCGTTCTGATCGGTTGCTCCGTTTTGGTTATAGAACAGATATTTCTCAATGAAGCGTTTACACCCATTCACTCTGGAATATCAAAACGCAGCTCCTAGAGGAAACCCGCTTCGCACTCTCTGAATCTCAATGCAGATTCAACTCCAGTAGGTAAGCCAACACACAGCAGAGCAGTCTGAAAAATACGTTCGTTTTGAGTTTTAGACGGAGATTTACAGCTATTTCTGAAATGCTTGGATTTGGTTGGAAAAATGCCTTTTTCTGCTTATTCACAGAAAGGGTTTACAAACTCCTGCAAACACACATCAGTTTAACTCTGTAAGTTGAACGCACACATTGAAGGCCGTTCTTTTATGTTGCTCCGTTTTGATTGTAGAAGCAGATATTTCTCAATACAGCGTTTACTCACATTTACTTTGGAATATCAAAACGCAGCTTCTAGAAGAAACGCGCTTCTCACTCTCTGAATCTCAAGGCAGATTCAACTCCCATAGGTAAGCGAACACACAGCAGAACAGTCTGAAGGATACGTTCCTTTTGAGTTTTAGACGGAGATTTACAGCTATTTCTGAAATGTTTAGATTTGGCTGGAAAAATGCGTTTTCTGCTTCTTCACAGAGAGGGTTTACAAACTCCTGCAAAAACACATCAGTTTACCTGTGTAAGTTGAACGCACACATTAAAGGAGGTTCTGTTAGGTTTTTTCGTTTTGGTTATAGAAGCAGATATTTCTCAATACATCATTTACTCCCATTCACTCTGGAATATCAAAACGCAGCTCCTAGAAGAAACGCGCTTGTCACCCTCTGAATCTTAAGGCAGATTCAACTCCCGTAAGTAAGCGAATACACAGTAGAGCATTTTGAAGGATACGTTCGATCTGAGTGTTAGACGGAGATGTACAGCTATTTCTGAAATGCTTGGATTTCGCTGGAAAAATGCGTTGTCTGCTTCTTCACAGAAAGGGTTTACCAACTCCTGCAAACACACATCAGTTTACCTCTGTAAGTTGAACGCACACATTGAAGGCCGTTCTGTTAGGTTGCTCCGTTTCGGTTTTAGAAGCAGATATTTCTCAATACAGCGTTTACTTTCATTCACTCTGGAATATGAAAACGCAGCTCCTAGAAGAAACGCGCTTCTCACACCCTGAATCTCAAGGCAGATTCAACTCCCGTAGGTAAGCGAACACACAGCAGAGCAGTCTGAAAAACACGTTCGTTTTGAGTTTTAGACGGTGATTTACAGCTATTTCTGAAGTGCTTGCGTTTCCCTGGAAAAATGTGTTTTCTGCTGCGTCACAGAAAGGGTTTAAAAACTCCTGCACACACACATCAGTTTACCTCTGTAAGTTGAACGCACAGATTGAAGGCCGTTCTGGTAGGTTGCTCCGTTTTGGTTTTAGAAGCAGATATTTCTCAATACAGCGTTTACTCCCATTCACTTTGGAATATCAAAACGCAGCTCCTAAAAGAAACGCGCTTCTTACTTTCTGAATCGCAAGGCAGATTCAACTCCCGTAGTTAAGCGAACACACAGCAGAGCAGTCTGCAGGATACGTTCGTTTTGAGTTTTAGACGGAGATTTACAGCTATTTCTGAAATGCTTGGATTTGGCTGGAAAAATGCGTTTTCTACTTCTTCACAGAAAGGGTTTACAAACTCCTGCAAACACACATCAGTTTAACTTTGTAAGGTGAAAGCACACATTGAAGGCCGTTCTGTTAAGTTGCTCCGTTTTGGTTTTAGAAGCAGATATTTCTCAATACAGCGTTTACTCCCATTTACTCTGGAATATCAAAACGCAGCTCCTAGAAGAAACGCGCTTCTCACCCTCTGAATCTCAAGGCAGATTCAACTCCCATAGGTAAGGGAACACACAGCAGAGCAGTCTGAAGGATATGTTCGTTTTGAGTTTTAGACGGAGATTTACAGCTATTTCTGAAATGCTTGGATTTGGCTGGAAAAATGCGTTTTCTGCTTATTCACAGAAAGAGTTTACAAACGCCTGCAAACACACATCAGTTTAACTCTGTAAGTTGAACGCACACATTGAAGGCCGTTCTGTTAGGTTGCTCCGTTTCGGTTTTAGAAGCAGATATTTCTCAATACAGCGTTTACTCCCATTCACTCTGGAATATCAAAACGCAGCTCCAGGAAGAAACGCGCTTATTACTCTCTGAATCTCAAGGCAGATTAAACACCCATAGGTAAGCGAACACACAGCAGGGCAGTCTGAAGGATACGGTCGTTTTGAGTTTTAGACGGAGATTTTCAGCTATTTCTGAAATGCTTGGATTTGGCTGGAAAAATGCGTTTTCTACTTCTTCACAGAAAGGGTTTGCAAACTCCTGCAAACACACGTCAGTTTAACTCTGTAAGTTGAACGCACACATTGAAGGCCGTTCTGTTAAGTTGCTCCGTTCTGGTTTTTGAAGCAGATATTTCTCAATACAGCGTTTAATCCCATTCACTCGGGAATATCAAAACGCAGCTCCTAGAAGAAACGCGCTTCTCACTCTGTGAATCTCAAGGCAGATTCAACTACCGTAGGTAAGCGAACACGGAGAAAAGCAGTCTGAAGGATACGTTCGTTTTGAGTTTTAGACGGAGATTTACAGCTATTTCTGAAATGGTTGGATTTGGGTGGAAAAATGCGTTTTCTGCTTATTCAGAGAAAAAGGTTACAAACTCCTGCAAACACACATCAGTTTAACTCTGTAAATTGAACGCACCCATTGAAGGCCGTTCTGTTAGGTCGCTCCGTTTTGGTTTTAGAAGCAGATATTTCTCAATACAGCGTTTACTCCCATTCACTCTGGAATATCAAAACGCAGCTCCTATAAGAAACGCGCATCTCACCCTCTGAATCTGAAGGCAGTTTAACTCCCGTATGTAAGCGAACACACAGCAGAGCAGTCTGAAGGATACTTTCGTTTTGAGTTTTAGACGGAGATTTACAGCAATTTCTGAAATGCTTGGCTTTGGATGCAAAAATGCGTCTTCTGCTTTTTCACAGAAAGGATTTACAAACTCCTGAAAAGACACATCAATTTAACTCTGTAAGTTGAACGCACACATTGAAGGCCGTTCTGTTAGGTTGCTCCGTTTTGGTTTAAGAAGCAGATATTTCTCAATACAGCGTTTACTCCCATTCACTCGGGAATATCAGAAAGCAGCTCCAAGAAGAAAAGCGCTTCTCACCCTCTGAATCTCATGGCGTATTCAACTCCCGTAGGAAAGCGAACACACAGCAGAGATGTCTGAAGCATACGTTCGTTTTGAGTTGTAGACGGTGATTTACAGCTATTTCAGAAATGATTGGATTTTGCTGGAAAAATGCGTTTTCTTCCTCTTCACAGAAAGGGTGCACAAACTCCTGCAAACACACATCAGTTTAACTCTGTATGTTGAACGCACACATTGAAGGCCGTTCTGTTAGGTTGCTCCGTTTTGGTTTTAGAAGCAGATATTTCTCAATACAGCGTTTACTCCCGTTCACTCTGGAATACAAAACGCAGCTCCTAGAATAAACGCGCTTCTCATCCTCTGAATCTCAAGGCAGATTCAACTGCCGTTGGTAAGAGAACACACAGCAGAGACGTCTGAAGGATACGATCGTTTTGAGTTTTAGACCGAGATTTACAGCTATTTCTGAAATGCTTGGATTTGGCGGAAAAAATGCGTTTTCTGCTTCTTCACAGAAAGTGTTTAAAAACTCCTGCAAACACACATCAGTTTAACTCTGTAAGTTGATCGCACACATTGAAGGCCGTTCTGTTAGGTTGCTCCGTTTTGATTTTAGAAGCACATATTTCTCAATACAGCGTTTACTCCCATTCACTCGGGAATATCAAAACGCAGCTCCTAGAAGAAACGCGCTTCTCACTCTCTGAATCTCAAGGCAGATTCAACTACCATAGGTAAGCGAACACACAGAAGAGCAGTCTGAAAGATACGTTCGTTTTGAGTTTTAGACGGAGATTTACAGCTATTTCTGAAATGCTTTGATTTGGGTGGAAAAATGCGTTTTCTGCTGCTTCAAGAAAAAGCTTACAAAATCCTGCAAACACACATCAGTTTAACTCTGTAAGTTGAACGCACACATTGAAGGCCGATCGGTTAAGTTGCTCCGTTCTGGTTTTGGAAGCAGATATTTCTCAATACAGCGTTTACTCCCATTCACTCTGGAATATCAAAACGCAGTTCCTAGAAGAAACGCACTTCTCACCCTCTGAATCTCAATACAGATTCAACTTCCGTAGGTAACCGAACAGACAGCAGAGATGTCTGAAGGATACGTTCGTTTTGAGTTTTAGACGGAGATTTACAGCTATTTCTGAAATGCATGGATTTGGCTGGAAAAATGCGTTTTCTGCTTCTTCACAGAAAGGGTTTACAAACTCCTGCAAACACACATCAATTTACCTCTGTAAGTTGAACGCACACATTGAAGGCCGTTCTGTTAGGTCGCTCTGTTTTGGTTTTAGAAGCAGATAATTCTCAATACAGCGTTTTCTCACATTCACTCGGGATTACCAAACGCAGCTCATAGAAGAAACGCGCTTCTCACCCTCTGAATCTCAAGGCAGATTCAACTCCCGTAGGTAAGCGAACACACAGCAGAACAGTCTGAAGGATACGTTCATTTTTAGTTTTAGACGGAGATTTACAGCTATTTCTGAAATGCTTGGATTTGGCTGGAAAAATGCGTTTTCTGCTTCTTCACAGAAAGGGTTTACAAACTCCTGCAAACACACATCAGTTTAACTCTGTAAGTTGAACGAACACATTGAAGGCCGTTCTGGTAGGTTGCTCCGTTTTGGTTTTAGAAGCAGATATTTCTCAATACAGCGTTTACTCCCATTCACTCTGGAATATCAAAACGCAGCTCCTAGAAGAAACGCGCTTCTCACTCTCTGAATCTCAAGGCAGATTCAACTCCCGTAGGTAAGCGACAACACAGCAGAGCAGTCTGAAGGATACGTTCGTTTTGAGTTTTAAACGGAGATTTACAGCTATTTCTGAAATGCTTGGATTTGGGGTGAAAATGCGTTTTCTGCTTCTTCACAGAAAAAGCTTACAAACTCCTGCAAACACACATCAGTTTAACTCTGTAAGTTGAACACACACATTGAAGGCCGTTCTGTTAGGTCGCTCGGTTTTGGTTTTAGAAGCAGATATTTCTCAATACAGCGTTTACTCCCATTCACTCGGGAATATCAAAACGCAGCTCCTAGAAAAACCGCGCGTCTCACCCTCTGAATCTCAATGCAGATTCAACTCCCATAGGTAAGCGAACACACAGCAGAGCAGTCTGAAGGATAGGTTCGTTTTGTGTTTTAGACGGAGATTTACAGCTATTTCTGAACTGCTTGGATTTGGCTGGAAAAATGCGTTTTCTGATTCTTCACAGAAAGGGTTTAAAACTCCTGCAAACACACATCAGTTTAACTCTGTAAGTTGAACGAACACATTGAAGGCCGTTCTGTTAGGTTGCTCCGTTTTGGTTTCAGAAGCAGATATTTCTCAATACAGCGTTTACTCCCATTCACTCGGGAATATCAAAACGCAGCTCCTAGAAGAAACGCGCTTCTCACTCTCTGAATCGCAATGCAGATTCAACTCCCGTAGGTAAGCGAACACACAGCAGAGCAGTCTGAAGGATAAGTTCGTTTTGAGTTTTAAACGGAGATTTACAGCTATTTCTGAAATGCTTGGATTTGGGGTGAAAAATGCGTTTTCTGCTTGTTCACAGAAAAAACTTACAAACTCCTGCAAACACACATCAGTTTAACTCTGTAAGTTGAACGCACACATTGAAGGCCGTTCTGTTAGGTCGCTCCGTTTTGGTTTTAGAAGCAGATATTTCTCAATACAGCGTTTACTCCCATTCACTCGGGAATATCAAAACGCAGCTCCTAGAAGAACCGCGCTTCTCACCCTCTGAATCTCAATGCAGATTCAACTCCCGTAGGTAAGCGAACACACAGCAGAGCAGTCTGAAGGATACATTCGTTTTGGGTTTTTGACGGAGATTTACATCTATTTCTGAAATGCTTGGATTTGGCTGGAAAAATGCGTTTTCTGATTCTACACAGAAAGGGTTTACAAACTCCTGCAAACACACATCAGTTTATCCCTGTAAGTTAAACGCATACATTGAAGGCCGTTCTGGTAGGTTTCTCCGTTTTGGTTTCAGAAGCAGATATTTATCAATACAGCGTTTACTCCCATTCACTCTGGAATATCAAAACGCAGCTCCTAGAAAAAACGCGGTTCTCACCCTCTGAATCTCAAGGCAGATTCAACTCCCGTAGGTAAGCGAACACACAGCAGAGCAGTCTGAAAAATACGTTCGTTTTGAGTTTTAGACGGAGATATACAGCTATTTCTGAAATGCTTGGATTTGGCTGGAAAAATGGGTTTTCTGCTTCTTCACAGAAAGGGTTTACAAACTCCTGCAAACACACATCAGTTTACCTCTGTAAGTTGAACGCACACATTGAAGGCCGTTCTGTTACGTCGCTCTGTTTTCGTTTTAGAAGCAGATAATTCTCAATACAGCGTTTTCTCACATTCACTCGGGATTACCAAACGCAGCTCATAGAAGAAACGCGCTTCTCACCCTCTGAATCTCAAGGCAGATTCAACTCCCGTAGGTAAACGAACACACAGCAGAACAGTCTGAAGGATACGTTCATTTTTAGTTTTAGACGGAGATTTACAGCTATTTCTGAAATGCTTGGATTTGGCTGGAAAAATCTGTTTTCTGATTCTTCACAGAAAGGGTTTACAAACTCCTGCAAACACACATCAGTTTAACTCTGTAAGTTGAACGCACACATTGAAGGCCGTTCTGTTAGGTTGCTCCGTTTTGGTTTAAGAAGCAGATATTTCTCAATACAGCGTTTACTCCCATTCACTCGGGAATATCAGAAAGCAGCTCCAAGAAGAAAAGCGCTTCTCACCCTCTGAATCTCATGGCGGATTCAACTCCCGTAGGAAAGCGAACACACAGCAGAGATGTCTGAAGCATACGTTCGTTTTGAGTTGTAGACGGTGATTTACAGCTATTTCAGAAATGATTGGATTTTGCTGGAAAAATGCGTTTTCTTCCTCTTCACAGAAAGGGTGCACAAACTCCTGCAAACACACATCAGTTTAACTTTGTATGTTGAACGCACACATTGAAGGCCGTTCTGTTAGGTTGCTCCGTTTTGGTTTTAGAAGCAGATATTTCTCAATACAGCGTTTACTCCCGTTCACTCTGGAATACGAAACGCAGCTCCTAGAATAAACGCGCTTCTCATCCTCTGAATCTCAAGGCAGATTCAACTGCCGTTGGTAAGAGAACACACAGCAGAGACGTCTGAAGGATACGATCGTTTTGAGTTTTAGACCGAGATTTACAGCTATTTCTGAAATGCTTGGATTTGGCGGAAAAAATGCGTTTTCTGCTTCTTCACAGAAAGTGTTTAAAAACTCCTGCAAACACACATCAGTTTAACTCTGTAAGTTGATCGCACACATTGAAGGCCGTTCTGTTAGGTTGCTCCGTTTTGATTTTAGAAGCACATATTTCTCAATACAGCGTTTACTCCCATTCACTCGGGAATATCAAAACGCAGCTCCTAGAAGAAACGCGCTTCTCACTCTCTGAATCTCAAGGCAGATTCAACTACCATAGGTAAGCGAACACACAGAAGAGCAGTCTGAAAGATACGTTCGTTTTGAGTTTTAGACGGAGATTTACAGCTATTTCTGAAATGCTTTGATTTGGGTGGAAAAATGCGTTTTCTGCTGCTTCAAGAAAAAGCTTACAAAATCCTGCAAACACACATCAGTTTAACTCTGTAAGTTGAACGCACACATTGAAGGCCGATCGGTTAAGTTGCTCCGTTCTGGTTTTGGAAGCAGATATTTCTCAATACAGCGTTTACTCCCATTCACTCTGGAATATCAAAACGCAGTTCCTAGAAGAAACGCACTTCTCACCCTCTGAATCTCAAGGCAGATTCAACTTCCGTAGGTAACCGAACAGACAGCAGAGATGTCTGAAGGATACGTTCGTTTTGAGTTTTAGACGGAGATTTACAGCTATTTCTGAAATGCATGGATTTGGCTGGAAAAATGCGTTTTCTGCTTCTTCACAGAAAGGGTTTACAAACTCCTGCAAACACACATCAATTTACCTCTGTAAGTTGAACGCACACATTGAAGGCCGTTCTGTTAGGTCGCTCTGTTTTGGTTTTAGAAGCAGATAATTCTCAATACAGCGTTTTCTCACATTCACTCGGGATTACCAAACGCAGCTCATAGAAGAAACGCGCTTCTCACCCTCTGAATCTCAAGGCAGATTCAACTCCCATAGGTAAGCGAACACACAGCAGAACAGTCTGAAGGATACGTTCATTTTTAGTTTTAGACGGAGATTTACAGCTATTTCTGAAATGCTTGGATTTGGCTGGAAAAATGCGTTTTCTGCTTCTTCACAGAAAGGGTTTACAAACTCCTGCAAACACACATCAGTTTAACTCTGTAAGTTGAACGAACACATTGAAGGCCGTTCTCTTAGGTTGCTCCGTTTTGGTTTTAAAATCAGATATTTCTCAATACAGCGTTTACTCCCATTCACTCTGGAATATCAAAACGCAGCTCCTAGAAGAAACGCACATCTCACCCTCTGAATCTCAAGGCAGATTCAACTCCCGTAGGTAAGCGAACACACAGCAGAGCAGTCTGAAGTATACGTTCGTTTTGAGTTTTAAACGGAGATTTACAGCTATTTCTGAAATGCTTGGATTTGGGGTGAAAATTGCGTTTTCTGCTTCTTCACAGAAAAAGCTTACAAACTCCTGCAAACACACATCAGTTTAACTCTGTAAGTTGAACGCACACATTGAAGGCCGTTCTGTTAGGTCGCTCCGTTTTGGTTTTAGAAGCAGATATTTCTCAATACAGCGTTTACTCCCATTCACTCGGGAATATCAAAACGCAGCTCCTAGAAGAACCGCGCTTCTCACCCTCTGAATCTCAATGCAGATTCAACTCCCGTAGGTAAGGGAACACACAGCAGAGCAGTCTGAAGGATACGTTCGTTTTGAGTTTTAGACGGAGATTTATAGCTATTTCTGAAATGCTTGAATTTGGCTGGAAATATTCGTTTTCTGCTTCTTGACAGAAAGGGTTTGCAAACTCCTGCAAACACACATCAGTTTAACTCTGTAAGTTTAACGCACACATTGAAGGCCGTTCTGTTAAGTTGCTCCCTTCTGGTTTTTGAAGCAGATATTTCTCAATACAGCGTTTAATCCCATTCACTCGGGAATATCAAAACGCAGCTCCTAGAAGAAACGCGCTTCTCACTCTGTGATTCTCAAGGCAGATTCAACTCCCGTAGGTAAGCGAACACACAGCAGAACAGTCTGAAGGATACGTTCATTTTTAGTTTTAGACGGAGATTTACAGCTATTTCTGAAATGCTTGGCTTTGGCTGGAAAAATGCGTTTTCTGCTTCTTCACAGAAAGGGTTTACAAACTCCTGCAAACACACATCAGTTTAACTCTGTAAGTTGAACGAAATCATTGAAGGCCGTTCTCTTAGGTTGCTCCGTTTTGGTTTTAAAATCAGATATTTCTCAATACAGCGTTTACTCCCATTCACTCTGGAATATCAAAACGCAGCTCCTAGAAGAAACGCACTTCTCACCCTCTGAATCTCAATGCAGATTCAACTCCTGTAGGTAAGCGAACACACAGCAGAGCAGTCTGAAGGATACGTTCGTTTTGAGTTTTAAACGGAGATTTACAGCTATTTCTGAAATGCTTGGATTTGGTGTGAAAAATGCGTTTTCTGCCTCTTCACAGAAAAAGCTTCCAAACTCCTGCAAACACACATCAGTTTAACTCTGTAAGTTGAACGGACACATTGAAGGCCGTTCTGTTAGGTCGCTCCGTTTTGGTTTTAGAAGCAGATATTTCTCAATACAGCGTTTACTCCCATTCACTCGGGAATATCAAAACGCAGCTCCTAGAAGAACCGCGCTTCTCACCCTCTGAATCTCAATGCAGATTCAACTCCCGTAGGTAAGCGAACACACACCAGAGCAGTCTGAAGGATACGTTCGTTTTGAGTTTTAGACGGGGATTTACAGCTATTTCTGAAATGCTTGGATTTGGCTGGAAAAATGCGTTTTCTACTTCTTCACAGAAAGGGTTTGCAAACTCCTGCAAACACACGTCAGTTTAACTCTGTAAGTTGAACGCACACATTGAAGGCCGTTCTGTTAAGTTGCTCCGTTCTGGTTTTTGAAGCAGATATTTCTCAATACAGCGTTTAATCCCATTCACTGGGGAATATCAAAACGCAGCTCCTAGAAGAAACGCGCTTCTCACTCTGTGAATCTCAAGGCAGATTCAACTACCGTAGGTAAGCGAACACGCAGAAAAGCAGTCTGAAGGATACGTTCGTTTTGAGTTTTAGACGGAGATTTACAGCTATTTCTGAAATGGTTGGATTTGGGTGGAAAAATGCGTTTTCTGCTTATTCACAGAAAGGGTTTACAAACTCCTGCAAACACACATCAGTTTAACTCTGTAAATTGAACGCACCCATTGAAGGCCGTTCTGTTAGGTCGCTCCGTTTTGGTTTTAGAAGCAGATATTTCTCAATACAGCGTTTACTCCCATTCACTCTGGAATATCAAAACGCAGCTCCTAGAAGAAACGCGCTTCTCACTCTCTGAATCTCAAGGCAGATTCAACTCCCGTAGGTAAGCGACAACACAGCAGAGCAGTCTGAAGGATACGTTCGTTTTGAGTTCTAAACGGAGATTTACAGCTATTTCTGAAATGCTTGAATTTAACGTGAATAATGCGTTTGCTGCTTCTTCACAGAAAAAGCTTACAAACTCCTGCAAACACACATCAGTTTAACTCTGTAAGTTGAACGCACACATTGAAGGCCGTTCTGTTAGGTCGCTCCGTTTTGGTTTTAGAAGCAGATATTTCTCAATACAGCGTTTACTCCCATTCACTCGAGATTATCAAAACGCAGCTCCTAGAAGAAACGCGCTTCTCACCCTCTGAATTTCAAGGCAGATTCAACTCCCGTAGGTAAGCGAACACACAGCAGAGCAGTCTGAAGGATACGTTCGTTTTGAGTTTTAGACGGTTTTTTACAGCTGTTTCTGAAATGCTTGGATTTGGCTGCAAAAATGCGTTTTCTACTTCTTCACAGAAAATGTTTACAAACTCCTGCACACACACATCAATTTAACTCTATAAGTTGAACACACACATTGAAATCCGTTCTCTTAGGTTGCTCCGTTTTGGTTTTAGAAGCAGATATTTCTCAATACAGCCTTTACTCCCATTCACTCTGGAATATCAAAACGCAGCTCCTGGAAGAAACGCGCTTCTCACCCTCTGAATCTCAAGGCAGATTCAACTCCCGTAGGTAAGCGAACACACAACAGAGCAGTCTGAATGATAAGTTCGTTTTGAGTTTTTAACGGAGATTTACTGCTATTTCTGAAATGCTTGGATTTGGCTGGAAAAATGCGTTTTCTGCTTCTTCACAGAAAGGGTTTACAAACTCCTGCAAACACACATCAGTTTAACTCTGTAAGTTGAACGCATACATTGAAGGCCGTTCTGTTAGATTGCTCCGTTTTGGTTTTAGAAGCAGATATTTCTCAATACAGCGTTTACTCCCATGCACTCGGTAATACAAAACGCAGCTTCTAGAAGAAACGCGCTTCTCATCCCCTGAATCTCAAGGCAGATTCAACTCCCGTAGGTAAGCGAACACACAGCAGAGACGTCTGAAGGATACGATCGTTTTGAGTTTTAGACGGAGATTTACAGCTATTTCTGAAATGCTTGGATTTGGCTTAAAAAATGCGTTTTCTGCTTCTTCACAGAAAGGGTTTACAAACTCCTGCAAACGGATATCAGTTTAACTCTGTAAGTTTAACGCACACATTGAAGGCCGTTCTGTTATGTTGCTCCGTTTTGGTTTTAGAAGCAGATATTTCTCAATACAGTGTTTATTCCCATTCACCCGAAAATATCAAAATGCCGCTCCTAGAACAAACGCGCTTCTCACCCTCCGAATTTCAAGGCAGATTCAACTTCCGTAGGTAAGCGAACACCCAGCAGAGCAGTCTGAAGGATAAGTTCGTTTTGAGTTTTAAAGTGAGATTTACAGGTATTTCTGAAATGCCTGGATTTGGCTTGAAATTTCCGTTTTCTGCTTCTTCACAGAGAGGGTTTCCAAACTCCTGCAAACACATATCAGGTTACCTCTGAAAGTTGAACACACACATTGAAGGCCGTTCCCTTAGGTTGCTCCGTTTTTGTTTTAGAAGCAGATATTTCTCAATACAGCGTTTACTCCCATTCACTCTGGAATATCAAAATGCAGCTCCTAGAAGTAACGCGATTCTCACCCTCTGAATCTCAAGGCAGATTCAACTCCCGTAGGTAATTGAACACACAGCCGAGCAGTCTGAAGGATATGTTCGTTTTGAGTTATAGACGGTGATTTATAGCTATTTCTGAAATGCTTGGATTTGGCTGGAAAATGCGTTTTATGTTTCTTCACAGAAAGGGTTTACAAACTCCTGGAAACACACATCAGTTTAACTCTGTAAGTTGAACGCACACATTGAAGGCCGTTCTGTTAGGTTGCTCCGTTTTGGTTTTAGAAGCAGGTATTTTTCAATAAAGCGTTTACTCCCTTTCACTCTGGAATATCAAAACGCAGCTCCTAGAAGAAACCCGCTTCTCACTCTCTGAATCTCAATGCAGATTCAACTCCCATAGGTAAGCCAACACACAGCAGAGCAGTCTGAAGAATACGTTCGATTTGAATTTTTGACGGAGATTTACAGGTATTTCTGAAATGATTGGATTTGGCTGGAAAAATACTTTTTCTGCTTCTTCACAAAAAGGGTTTACAAATTCCTGCAAACGCACATCAGTTTAACTCTGTAAGTTGAATGCACACATTGAAGGCCGCTCTGTTAGGTTGCTCCGTTTTGGTTTTAGAAGCAGATATTTCTCAATACAGCCTTTACTCCCATTCACTCAGGAATATCAAAACGCAGCTCCAAGAAGAAACGCGCTTCTTACTCTCTGAATCTCAAGGCAGATTAAACTCCCATAGGTAAGCGAACACATAGCAGAGCAGTCTGAAAGATACGGTCGTTTTGAGCTTTAGACGGAGATTTACAGCTTTTTCTGAAATGCTTGTATTTGGCTGTAAAAATGCGTTTTCTGCTTCTTCACAGAAAGGGTTTACAAACTCCTGCAAACACACATCAGTTTAACTCTGTAAGTTGAACGCACATTTTGAAGGCCGTTCTGTTAGGTTGCTCCGTTTTTGTTTTAGAAGCAGATATTTCTCAATACAGCGTTTGCTCCCATTCACTATGGAATATTCAAACGCAGCTCCTAGAAGAAACGTGCTTCTCACTCTCTGAATCTCAAGGCAGATTCAACTCCCATAGGTAAGCGAACACACAGCAGGGCAGTCTGAAGGATACGTTCGTTTTGAGTTTTAGACGGAGATTTACAGCTATTTCTGAAATGCTTGGATTTGGCTGTTAAAATGCGTTTTCTGCTTCTTCACAGAAAGGGTTTACAAACTCCTGCAAACAAACATCAGTTTAACTCTGTAAGTGGAACGCACATTTTGAAGGCCGTTCTGTTGGATTGCTTTGTTTTGGTTTTAGAAGCAGATATTTCTCAATACAGCGTTTACTCCCATTCACTCTGGAATATCAAAACGCTGTTCCTAGAAGAAACCCGCTTCTCACTTTCTGAATCTCAATCCAGATTCAACTCCCGTAGGTAAGCCAACACACAGCAGAGGAGTCTGAAGGATACGTTCGTTTTGAGTTTTAGACGGAGATTTACAGCTATTTCTGAAATGCTTGGATTTGCCTGGAAAAATTC
This sequence comes from Callithrix jacchus, assembly GCF_049354715.1. Lineage (NCBI taxonomy): Eukaryota > Metazoa > Chordata > Mammalia > Primates > Cebidae > Callithrix > Callithrix jacchus. The sequence continues at coordinate 36,146,460 of NC_133511.1, read as the reverse complement.
CTTTTTTTGCTTATTCACAGAAAGGGTTTACAAACTCCTGCAAACACACATCAGTTTAACTCTGTAAGTTGAACGCACACATTGAAGGCCGTTCTGTTAGGTTGCTCCGTTTTGATTTTAGAAGCAGATATTCCTCAATACAGCGTTTACTCCCATTCACTCGGGAGTATCAAAACGCAGCTCCTAGAAGAAACGCTCTTCTCACTCTCTGAATCTCAAGGCAGATTCAACTCCCGTAGGTAAGCGAACACACAGCAGAGCAGTCTGAAAGATACGTTCGTTTTGAGTTTTACACAGAGATTTATAGCTATTTCTGAAATGCTTTGATTTGGCTGGAAAAATGCGTTTTCTGCTTCTACACAGAAAGGGTTTACAAACTCCTGCAAACACAAATCAGTTTAACTCTGTAAGTGGAACGCACACATTGAAGGCCGTTCTGTTAGGTTGCTCCGTTTTGGTTTTAGAAGCAGATATTTCTCAATACATCGTTTACTCCCACTCATGATGGAATATCAAAACGCAGCTCCTGGAAGAAACGTGCTTCTCACTATTTGAATCTCAAGGCAGATTCACCTCCCATAGGTAAGCGAACACACAGCAGGGCAGTCAGAAGGATACGTTCGTTTTGAGTTTTAGACGGTATTACAGCTATTTCTGAAATGCTTGGATTTGGCTGGAAGAATGCGTTTTCTGCTTCTTCATAGAAAGGGTTTACAAACTCCTGCAAACACACATCAGTTTAACTCTGTAAGTTGAACGCACACATTTAAGGCCGTTCTGTTAGGTTCCTCCGTTTTGGTTTTAGAAGCAGATATTTCTCAATAAAAGGTTTACTCCCATTCACTCTGGAAACCAAAACCCAGCTCTTAGAAGAAACGCTCTTCTCACCCTTTGAATCTCAAGGCAGATTCAACTCCCATTTTTAACTGAACACACAGCAGAGCAGTCAGAAGGATACGTTCGTTTTGAGTTTTAGACGGTATTACAGCTATTTCTGAAATGCTTGGATTTGGCTGGAAGAATGCGTTTTCTGCTTCTTCATAGAAAGGGTTTACAAACTCCTGCAAACACACATCAGTTTACCTCTGTAATTTGAACGCAATTGAAGGCCGTTTTGTTAGGTTGCTCCGTTTTGGTTTTAGAAGCAGATATTTTTCAATACAGCGTTTACACCCATTCACTCTGGAATATCAAAACGCAGCTCCTAGAAGGAACGCGCTTCTCACTCACTGACTCTCAAGGCAGATTCAACTCCCATAGGTAAGCCAACACAGCAGAGCAGTCTGAAGGATAAGTTCGTTTTGAGTTTTAAACGGATATTTACAGCTGTTTCAGCAAAGCTTGTATTTGGCTGGAAGAATGCGTTTTCTGCTTCTTCACAGAAAGGGTTTACAAACTCCTGCAAACACACATCAGTTTAACTCTAATTGAACGCACACATTGAAGGCCGTTCTGTTAGGTTGCTCCGTTTTGGTTTTAGAAGCAGATATTTCTCAATACAGCGTTTACTCCCATTCACTCTGGAATATCAAAACGCAGCTTTTAGAAGAAACGCGCTTCTCACTCTCTGAATCTCAAGGCAGATTCAACTCCCGTAGGTAAGCGAACACACAGCAGAGCAGTCTGAAGGATACGTTCGTTTTGAGTTTTAGACGGAGATTTAAATCTATTTGTGAAATGCTTGGATTTTGCTGAAAAAATGCGTCTTCTGCTTCTTCACAGAAAGGGTTTACAAACTTCTGCAAACACACATCAGTTTAACTCTGTAAGTTGAACGCACACATTGAAGGCCGTTCTGTTAGGTTCCTCCGTTTTGGTTTTAGAAGCAGATATTTCTCAATAAAGCGTTTACTCCCATTCACTCTGGAATATCAAAACGCAGGTCCTAGAAGAAACGCGCTTCTCACTCACTGACTCTCAAGGCAGATTCAACTCCCATAGGTAAGCCAACACAGCAGAGCAGTCTGAAGGATAAGTTCGTTTTGAGTTTTAAACGGATATTTACAGCTGTTTCAGCAAAGCTTGTATTTGGCTGGAAGAATGCGTTTTCTGCTTCTTCACAGAAAGGGTTTACAAACTCCTGCAAACACACATCAGTTTAACTCTAATTGAACGCACACATTGAAGGCCGTTCTGTTAGGTTGCTCCGTTTTGGTTTTAGAAGCAGATATTTCTCAATACAGCGTTTACTCCCATTCACTCTGGAATATCAAAACGCAGCTTTTAGAAGAAACGCGCTTCTCACTCTCTGAATCTCAAGGCAGATTCAACTCCCGTAGGTAAGCGAACACACAGCAGAGCAGTCTGAAGGATACGTTCGTTTTGAGTTTGAGACGGAGATTTACAGCTATTTCTGAAATGCTTGGATTCGGCTGGAAATATGCGTTTACTGCTTCTTCACAGACAGGGTTTACAAACTCCTGCAAACACCCATCAGTTTAACTCTGTAAGTTGAACGCACACATTGAAGGCCGTTCTGATCGGTTGCTCCGTTTTGGTTATAGAACAGATATTTCTCAATGAAGCGTTTACACCCATTCACTCTGGAATATCAAAACGCAGCTCCTAGAGGAAACCCGCTTCGCACTCTCTGAATCTCAATGCAGATTCAACTCCAGTAGGTAAGCCAACACACAGCAGAGCAGTCTGAAAAATACGTTCGTTTTGAGTTTTAGACGGAGATTTACAGCTATTTCTGAAATGCTTGGATTTGGTTGGAAAAATGCCTTTTTCTGCTTATTCACAGAAAGGGTTTACAAACTCCTGCAAACACACATCAGTTTAACTCTGTAAGTTGAACGCACACATTGAAGGCCGTTCTTTTATGTTGCTCCGTTTTGATTGTAGAAGCAGATATTTCTCAATACAGCGTTTACTCACATTTACTTTGGAATATCAAAACGCAGCTTCTAGAAGAAACGCGCTTCTCACTCTCTGAATCTCAAGGCAGATTCAACTCCCATAGGTAAGCGAACACACAGCAGAACAGTCTGAAGGATACGTTCCTTTTGAGTTTTAGACGGAGATTTACAGCTATTTCTGAAATGTTTAGATTTGGCTGGAAAAATGCGTTTTCTGCTTCTTCACAGAGAGGGTTTACAAACTCCTGCAAAAACACATCAGTTTACCTGTGTAAGTTGAACGCACACATTAAAGGAGGTTCTGTTAGGTTTTTTCGTTTTGGTTATAGAAGCAGATATTTCTCAATACATCATTTACTCCCATTCACTCTGGAATATCAAAACGCAGCTCCTAGAAGAAACGCGCTTGTCACCCTCTGAATCTTAAGGCAGATTCAACTCCCGTAAGTAAGCGAATACACAGTAGAGCATTCTGAAGGATACGTTCGATTTGAGTTTTAGACGGAGATGTACAGCTATTTCTGAAATGCTTGGATTTCGCTGGAAAAATGCGTTGTCTGCTTCTTCACAGAAAGGGTTTACCAACTCCTGCAAACACACATCAGTTTACCTCTGTAAGTTGAACGCACACATTGAAGGCCGTTCTGTTAGGTTGCTCCGTTTCGGTTTTAGAAGCAGATATTTCTCAATACAGCGTTTACTTTCATTCACTCTGGAATATGAAAACGCAGCTCCTAGAAGAAACGCGCTTCTCACACCCTGAATCTCAAGGCAGATTCAACTCCCGTAGGTAAGCGAACACACAGCAGAGCAGTCTGAAAAACACGTTCGTTTTGAGTTTTAGACGGAGATTTACAGCTATTTCTGAAGTGCTTGCGTTTCCCTGGAAAAATGTGTTTTCTGCTGCGTCACAGAAAGGGTTTAAAAACTCCTGTACACACACATCAGTTTACCTCTGTAAGTTGAACGCACAGATTGAAGGCCGTTCTGGTAGGTTGCTCCGTTTTGGTTTTAGAAGCAGATATTTCTCAATACAGCGTTTACTCCCATTCACTTTGGAATATCAAAACGCAGCTCCTAAAAGAAACGCGCTTCTTACTTTCTGAATCGCAAGGCAGATTCAACTCCCGTAGTTAAGCGAACACACAGCAGAGCAGTCTGCAGGATACGTTCGTTTTGAGTTTTAGACGGAGATTTACAGCTATTTCTGAAATGCTTGGATTTGGCTGGAAAAATGCGTTTTCTACTTCTTCACAGAAAGGGTTTACAAACTCCTGCAAACACACATCAGTTTAACTTTGTAAGGTGAAAGCACACATTGAAGGCCGTTCTGTTAAGTTGCTCCGTTTTGGTTTTAGAAGCAGATATTTCTCAATACAGCGTTTACTTTCATTTACTCTGGAATATCAAAACGCAGCTCCTAGAAGAAACGCGCTTCTCACCCTCTGAATCTCAAGGCAGATTCAACTCTCATAGGTAAGGGAACACACAGCAGAGCAGTCTGAAGGATATGTTCGTTTTGAGTTTTAGACGGAGATTTACAGCTATTTCTGAAATGCTTGGATTTGGCTGGAAAAATGCGTTTTCTGCTTATTCACAGAAAGAGTTTACAAACGCCTGCAAACACACATCAGTTTAACTCTGTAAGTTGAACGCACACATTGAAGGCCGTTCTGTTAGGTTGCTCCGTTTCGGTTTTAGAAGCAGATATTTCTCAATACAGCGTTTACTCCCATTCACTCTGGAATATCAAAACGCAGCTCCAGGAAGAAACGCGCTTATTACTCTCTGAATCTCAAGGCAGATTAAACACCCATAGGTAAGCGAACACACAGCAGGGCAGTCTGAAGGATACGGTCGTTTTGAGTTTTAGACGGAGATTTTCAGCTATTTCTGAAATGCTTGGATTTGGCTGGAAAAATGCGTTTTCTGCTTGTTCACAGAAAGGGTTTACAAACTCCTGCAAACACACATCAGTTTAACTCTGTAAGTTGAACGCACACTTTGAAGGCCGTTCTGTTAGGTTGCTCCGTTTTGGTTTTAGAAGCAGATGATTCTCAATACAGCGTTTACTCCCATTCACTCTGGAATATCAAAACGCAGCTCCAAGAAGAAATGCGCTTATTACTCTCTGATTCTCAAGGCAGATTAAACTCCCATAGGTAAGCGAACACACAGCAGAGCAGTCTGAAGGATACGTTCGTTTTGAGTTTTAGACGGAGATCTACAGCTATTTCTGAAATGCTTGGATTTGGCTGGAAAAGTGCGTTTTCTTCGTTTTCACAAAAAGGGTTTACAAACTCCTGCAAACACACATCAGTTTAACTCTGTAAGTTGAACGCACACATTGAAGGCCGTTCTGTTAGGTTGCTCGGTTTTGGTTTTAGAAGCAGATATTTCTCAATACAGCGTTTACTCCCATTCACTCTGGAATATCAAAACGCAGCTCCTAGAAAAAACGCGCTTCGCAGTCTTTGAATCTCAAGACAGATTCAACTCCCATAGGTAAGCGAACACACAGCGGAGATGTCTGAAGGATACGTTCGTTTTGAGTTTTAGACGGAGATTTACAGCTATTTTCGAAATGCTTGGATTTGGCTGGAAAAATGCGTTTTCTGCTTCTTCACAGAAAGGGTTTACAAACTCCTGCAAACACACATCAGTTTAACTCTGTAAGTTGAACGCACACATTGAAGGACGTTCTGTTAGGTTTTTTCGTTTTGGTTATAGAAGCAGATATTTCTCAATACAGCATTTACTTCCATTCACTCTGGAATATCAAAACGCAGCTCCTAGAAGAAACGCACTTCTCACTCTCTGAATCTCAAGGCAGATTCAACTCCCATAGGTAAGCCAACACACAGCAGAGCAGTCTGAAGGAGCAGTTCGTTTTGAGTTGTAAACGGAGATTTACTGCTATTTGTGAAATGCTTGTATTTGGCTTGAGAACTGCGTTTTCTGCTTCTTCACAGAAAGAATTTACAAACTCCTGCAAACACACATCAGTTTAACTTTGTAAGTTGAACGCCCACTTTGAAGGCCGTTCTGTTAGGTTGCTCCGTTTTGGTTTTAGAAGCAGATATTTCTCAATACAGCGTTTACTCCCATTCACTAGAAAATATCAAAACGCAGCTCCTAGAAGGAACGCGCTTCTCACCTTCTGAATCTCAAGGCAGATTCAACTACCATAGGTAAGCGAACACACAGCAGAGCAGTCTGAGGGATAAATTCGTTTTCAGTTTTAGACGGAGATTTACAACTATTTCTGAAATGCGTGGAATTGGCTGGAAAATTGCGTTTTCTGCTTTTTCATGAAAGGGTTTACAAACTCCTGCAAACACACATCAGTTTAACTCTGTAAGTTGAACGCACACATTGAAGGCCGTTCTATTAGGTTCGTCCGTTTTGGTTTTAGAAGCAGATATTTCTCAATAAAGCGTTTACTCCCATTCAGTCTGTAATATCAAAACTCAGCTCCTAGAAGAAACGCTCTTCTCACTCTCTGAATCTCAAGGCAGATTCAACTTTCGTAGGTAAACGAACACATAGCAGAGCAGTCTGAAGGATACGTGCGTTTGGAGTTTTAGACGGAGATTTACAGCTATTTCTGAAATGCTTGGATTTGTCTGGAAAAATTCGTTTTCTGCTTCTTCACAGAAAGGGTTTACAAACTCCTGCAAACACACATCAGTTTAACTCTGTAAGTTGAACGGACACATTGAAGGCCGTTCTGATAGGTTGCTCCGTTTTGGTTTTAGAATCAGATATTTCTCAATACAGCGTTTACTCCCATTCACTCGGGAATATCCAAACGCAGCTCCTAGAAGAAACGCGCTTCTCACCCTCTGAATCTCAATGCAGATTCAACTTTCGTAGGTAAGCGAACACATAGCAGAGCAGTCTGGAGGATACGTGCGTTTAGAGTTTTAGACGGAGATTTACAGCTATTTCTGAAATGCTTGGATTTGGCTGGAAAAATGCGTTTTCTGCTTCTTCACAGAAAGGGTTTACAAACTTTTGCAAACACACATCAGTTTAACTCTGTAAGTTGAACGCACACATTGAAGGCCGTTCTGTTAAGTTGCTCCGTTTCGGTTTTAGAAGCAGATATTTCTCAATACAGCGTTTACTCCCATTCACTAGGGAATATCAAAACGCAGCTCCTAGAAAAAACGCGCTTCTTACCCTCTGAATCTCAAGGCAGATTAAATTCACGTAGGTAAGCGAACACACAGCGGAGATGTCTGAAGGATACGTTCGTTTTGAGTTTTAGACGGAGATTTACAGCTATTTCTGAAATGCTTGGATTTGGCTGGAAAAATGCGTTTTCTGCTTCTTCACAGAAAATGTTTACAAACTCCTGCAAACACACATCAATTTAACTCTATAAGTTGAACGCACACATTGAAGTCCGTTCTGTTAGGTTGCTTTGTTTTTGTTTTAGAAGCAGATATTTCTCAATACAGCCTTTACTCCCATTCACCCTGGAATATCAAAACGAAGCTCTTAGAAGAAACGCGCTTCTCACTCTCTGAAGCTCAAGGCAGATTCAACTCCCGTAGGTAAGCGAACACACAGCAGAACAGTCTGAAGGATAAGTTCGTTTTGAGTTTAAAACTGAGATTTACAGCTATTTCTGAAATGCTTGGATTTGGCTGGAAAAATGCGTTTTCTGCTTCTTCACAAAAAGGGTTTACAAACTCCTGCAAACACACATCAGTTTAACTCTGTAAGTTGAACGCACATTTTGAAGGCCGTTCTGTTAGGTTGCTCCGTTTTGGTTTTAGAAGCAGATATTTCTCAATACAGCGTTTACTCCCACTCACGATGGAATATCAAAACGCAGCTCCTAGAAGAAACGTGCTTCTCACTATTTGAATCTCAAGGCAGATTCAACTCCCATAGGTAAGCGAACACACAGCAGGGCAGTCAGAAGGATACGTTCGTTTTGAGTTTTAGACGGTATTACATCTATTTCTGAAATGCTTGGATTTGGCTGGAAGAATGCGTTTTCTGCTTCTTCATAGAAAGGGTTTACAAACTCCTGCAAACACACATCAGTTTAACTCTGTAAGTTGAACGCACACATTGAAGGCCGTTCTCCTAGGTTGCTCCGTTTGGTTTTTAGAAGCAGATATTTCTCAATACAGCGTTTACTCCCATTCACTCTGGAATATCCAAACGCAGGTCCTAGAAGAAACGCGCTTCTTACCCTCTGAATCTCAAGGCAGATTCACCTCCCGTAGGTAACCGAACACACAGCAGAGCAGTCTGAAGGATACATTCAATTGGGTTTTAGACGGAGATTTACAGCCATTTCTGAAATGCTTGGATTTGGCTGGAAAAATGCGTTTTCTGCTTCTTCACAGAAAGGGTTTACAAACTTTTTGGAACACACATCAGTTTAACTCTGTAAATTGAACGCACACATTGAAGGCCCATCTGTTAGGTTGCTCCGTTTTGGTTTTAGAAGCAGATATTTCTCAATACAGCGTTTACTCCCATTCACTCTGGAATATCAAAACGCAGCACCTAGAGGAAACGCGCTTCTCACTCTCTGAATCTGAAGGCAGATTCAACTCCCGTAGGTAAGCGAACACACAGCAGAGCAGTCTGAAGGATACGTTCCTTTTCACTTTTAGACGGTGATTTACAGCTATTTCTGAAATGATTGGATTTGGCTGGAAAAATGCCTTGTCTTCCTCTTCACAGAAAAGGTGTTCAAACTCCTACAAACACACATCAGTTTAACTCTCTAAGTTGAATTCACACATTGAAGGCCGTTCTGTTAGGCTGCTCTGTTTTGGTTTTAGAAGCAGATATTTCTCAATACAGCGTTTACTCCCATTCACTAGGGAATATCAAAACGCAGCTCCAAGAAGAAAAGCGCTTCTCACCCTCTGAATCTCATGGCGGATTCAACTCCCGTAGGTAAGCGAACACACAGCAGAGCAGTCTGAAGGATACGTTCGTTTTTAGTTTTAGACGAAGATTTACAGCTTTTTCTGAAATGCTTGGATTTTGCTGGAAAAATGCGTTTTCTGCTTCTTCACAGAAAGGGTTCAAAAACTCCTGCAAACACACATCAATTTTACTCTGTAGGTGGAACGCACACATTGAAGGCCGTTCTGTTAGGTCGCTCCGTTTTGGTTTTAGAAGCAGATATTTCTCAATACAGCGTTTACTCCCATTAACTCGGGAATATCAAAACGAAGCTCCTAGAAGAAACGCGTTTCTCACCCTCTGAATCTCAAGGCAGATTCAACTCCAGTAGGTAAGCGAACACACAGCAGATCAGTCTGAAGAATACGCTCGTTTTGGGTTTTAGACGGAGATTTACATCTATTTCTGAAATGCTTGGATTTTGCTGGAAAAATGCGTTTTCTGCTTCTTCACAGAAAGGGTTTACAAACTCCTGCAAACACACATCAGCTTAATTCTGTAAGTTGAACGCACACATTGAAGGCCGTTCTGTTAGGTTGCTCCGTTTTGGTTTTAAAAGCAGATATTTCTCAATACAGCGTTTACTCCCATTCACTCGGGAATATCAAAACGCAGCTCCTAGAAGAAACCCGCTTCTCACCCTCTGAATATCAAGGCAGATTCAACTCCCATAGGAAAGCGAACACACAGCAGATCAGTCTGAAGGATACGTTGGTTTTGAGTTTTAGACGGAGATTTACACCTATTTCTGAAATGCTTGGATTTGGCTGGAAAAATGCGCTTTCTGGTTTTTCACAGAAAGGGTTTCCAAACTCCTGCAAACACACATCAGTTTAACTCTGTAAGTTGAACACACACATTGAAGACCGTTCTGTTATGTTGCTCCGTTTTGGTTTTAGAAGCAGATATTTCTCAATACAGCGTTTACTCCCATTCACTCGGGAATATCAAAACGCAGCTCCTAGAAGAAACGCGCTTCTCACCCTCTGAATCTCAAGGCAGATTCAACTCCCGTAGGTAAGCGAACACACAGCAGAGCAGTCTGAAGGATACGCTCGTTTTGGGTTTTAGACGGAGATTTACATCTATTTCTGAAATGCTTGGATTTGGCTGGAAAAATGCGTTTACTGATTCTTCACAGAAAGGGTTTACAAACTCCTGCAAACACACATAAGTTTATCTCTGTAAGTTGAACGCACACATTTAAGGCGGTTCTGTTAGCTTGCTCCGTTTTGGTTTTAGAAGCAGATATTTCTCAATACAGCGTTTACTCCCATTCACTCGGGATTATCAAAACGCAGCTCCTAGACGAAAGGCGCTTCTCACCCTCTGAATCTCAAGGCAGATTCAACTCCCGTAGGTAAGCGAACACACAGCAGAGCAGTCTGAAGGATACGTTCTTTTTGAGTTTTAGACGGAGATTTACAGCTATTTCTGAAATGCTTAAATTTGGGGTGAAAAATGCGTTTTCTGCTTTTTCACAGAAAAGGCTTACAAACTCCTGCAAACACACATCAGTTTAATTCTGTAAGTTGAACGCACACATTGAAGGCCGTTCTCTTAGGTTGCTCCGTTTTGGTTTTAGAATCAGATATTTAACAATACAGCGTTTACTCCCATTCACTCTGGAATATCAAAACGCAGCTCCTATAAGAAACGCGCTTCTCACTCTCTGAATCTCAAGGCAGATTCAACTCCCGTAGGTAAGCGAACACACAGCCGAGCAGTCTGAAGGATACGTTCGTTTTGAGTTTTAAACGGAGATTTACAGCTATTTCTGAAATGCTTGGATTTGGGGTGAAAAATGCGTTTTCGGCTTCTTCACAGAAAAAGCTTACAAACTCCTGCAATCACACATCAGTTTAACTCTGTAAGTTGAACGCACACATTGAAGGCCGTTCTCTTAGGTTGCTCCGTTTTGGTTTTAGAATCAGATATTTAACAATACAGCGTTTACTCCCATTCACTCTGGAATATCAAAACGCAGCTCCTATAAGAAACGCGCTTCGCACTCTCTGAATCTCAAGGCAGATTCAACTCCCGTAGTTAAGCGAACACACAGCAGAACAGTCTGAAGGATACGTTCGTTTTGAGTTTTTGACGGAGATTTACAACTATTTCTGAAATGCTTGGATTTGGCTGGAAAAATGCGTTTTCTGCTTCTTCACAGAAAGGGTTTACAAACATCTGCAAACACACATCAGTTTATCTCTGAAAGTTGAACGCACACATGGAAGGCAGTTCTGTTAGGTTGCTCCGTTTTGGTTTTAGAAGCAGATATTTCTCAATACAGCGTTTACTCCCATTCACTCGGGAATATCAAAACGCAGCTCCAATAAGAAACGCGCTTCTCACCCTCTGAATCTCAAGGCAGATTCAACTACCGTCGGTAAGCGAACACACAGCAGAGCAGTCTGAAGGATATGTTCGTTTTGAGTTTTAGACGGTTTTTCACAGCTGTTTCTGAAATGCTTGGATTTGACTGGAAAAATGCGTTTTCTTCTTTTTCACAGAAAGGGTTTACAAACTCCTGCAACCACACGTCAGTTTAACTCTTTAGGTTGAACTCACACATTGAATGCCATTATGTGAGGTTGCTCCGTTGTGGTTTTAGAAGCAGATATTTCTCAATACAGCGTTTGCTCCCATTCACTCTGGAATATCAAAACGCAGCTCCTATAAGAAACGCGCTTCTCACCCTCTGAATCTGAAGGCAGATTCAACTCCCATAGGTAAGCGAACACACTGCAGAGCAGTCTGAAGGATACGTTCGTTTTGATTATAGACGGAGATTTACAGCTATTTCTGAAATGCTTGGATTTGGGGTGAAAAATGCGTTTTCTGCTTCTTCACAGAAAGGGTTTGCAAACTCCTGCAAACACAGATCAGTTTAACTCTGTAAGTTGAACGCACACATTGACAGCCGTTCTGTTAGGTTGCTCCGTTTTGGTTTTAGAAGCAGATATTTCTCAATACACAGTTTACTCCCATTCACTCGGGAATATCAAAACGCAGCTCCTAGAAGAAACGCGCTTCTCACTCTCTGAATCTGAAGGCAGATTCAACTCTCGTAGGTAAGCGAACACACAGCAGAGCAGTCTGAAGGATACGTTCGTTTTGAGTTTTAAACGGAGATTTACAGCTATTTCTGAAATGCTTGGAATTGGCGTGAAAAATTCGTTTTCTGCTTCTTCACAGAAAAAGCTTACAAACTCCTGCAAACACACATCAGTTAAACTCTGTAAGTTGAACCCACACATTGAAGGCCGTTCTGTTAGGTCGCTCCGTTTTGATTTAAGAAGCAGATATTTCTCAATACAGCGTTTACTCCCATTCACTCGGGAATATCAAAACGCAGCTCCTAGAAGAACCGCGCTTCTCACCCTCTGAATCTCAATGCAGATTCAACTCCCGTAGGTAAGCGAACACACAGCAGAGCGGTCTGAAGGATACGTTCGTTTTGAGTTTTAGACGGATATTTACAGCTATTTCTGAAATGCTTAAATTTGGCTGGAAACATTCGTTTTCTGCTTCTTCACAGAAATGGTTTGCAAACTCCTGCAAACACACATCAGTTTAACTCTGTAAGTTGAACGGACACATTGAAGGCCGTTCTGTTAAGTTGCTCCGTTCTGGTTTTAGAAGCAGATATTTCTCAATACAGCGTTTACTCCCATTCACTCGGGAGTAACAAAAAGCAGCTCCTAGAAGGAACGCGCTTCTCATCCTCTGAATCTCAAGGCAGATTCAACTCCCCTAGGTAAGCGAACACACAGCAGAGCAGTCTGAAGGATACGTTCGTTTTGGGTTTTAGACGGAGATTTACATCTATTTCTGAAATGCTTGGATTTGGCTGGAAAAATGCGTTCTCTGATTCTTCACAGAAAGGGTTTACAAACTCCTGCAAACACACATCAGTTTAACTCTGTAAGTTGAATGCATACATTGAAGGCCATTTTGGTAGGTTGCTCCGTTTTGGTTTCAGAAGCAGATATGTATCAATACAGCGTTTACTCCCATTCACTCAGGAATATCAAAACGCAGGTCCTAGAAAAAACGCGCTTCTCACCCTCTGAATCTCAAGGCAGATTCAACTCCCGTAGGTAAGCGAACACACAGCAGAGCAGTCTGAAGGATAGGTTCGTTTTGAGTTTTAGACAAAGATTTACAGCTATTACTGAAATGCTTGGATTTGGCTGGAAAAATGCGTTTTCTGCTTCTTCACAGAAAGGGTTTACAAACTCCTGCAAACACACATCAGTTTAGCTCTGTAAGTTGAACGCACACATTGAAGGCCATTCTCTTATGTTGCTCCGTTTTGGTTTCAGAATCAGATATTTCTCAATACAGCGTTTACTCCCATTCACTCTGGAATATCAAAACGCAGCTCCTAGAAGAAACGCACTTCTCACCCTCTGAATCTCAAGGCAGATTCAACTCCCGTAGGTAAGCGAACACAAAGCAGAGATGTCTGAAGGATTCGTTCGTTTTGAGTTATAGACGGAGATTTAAAGCTATTTCTGAAATGCTTGGATTTGGGGTGAAAAATGCGTTTTCTGCTTCTTCACAGAAAAATCTTACAAACTCCTGCAAACACACATCAGTTAAACTCTGTAAGTTGAACGCACACATTGAAGGCCGTTCTGTTAAGTTGCTCCGTTCTGGTTTTTGAAGCAGATATTACTCAATACAGCGTTTACTCCCATTCACTCGGGAATATCAAAACGCAGCTCCAAGAAGAAAAGCGCTTCTCACCCTCTGAATGTCATGGCGGATTCAACTCCCGTAGGTAAGCGAACACACAGCAGAGCAGTATGACGGATACGTTCGGTTTGAGTTTTAGACGGTGATTTACAGCTATTTCTGAAATAATTGGATTTGGCTGGAAAAATGCGTTTTCTTCCTCTTCACAGAAAGGGTGCACAAACTCCTTCAAACACAAATCAGTTTAACTCTGTAAGTTGAACGAACACATTGAAGGCCGTTATGGTAGGTTGCTCCGTTTTGGTTTTAGAAGCAGATATTTCTCAATACACCGTTTACTCCCATTCACTCGGGAATATCAAAACGCAGCTCCTAGAAGAAACGCGCTTCTCACTCACTGAATCTCAGGCAGATTTATCTCCCGTAGGTCAGCGAACACACAGCAAAGCAGTCTGAAGGATACGTTCGTTTTTAGTTTTAAACGGAGATTTACAGCTATTTCTGAAATGCTTGGATTTTAGGTGAAAAATGCGTTTTCTGCTTCTTCACAGTAAAAGCTTACAAACTCCTGCAAACACACATCAGTTTAACTCTGTAAGTTGAACGCACACCTTGAAGGCCGTTCTGTTAGGTCGCTCCGTTTTGGTTTTAGAAGCAGATATTTCTCAATACAGCGTTTACTCCCATTCACTCGGGAATATCAAAACGCAGCTCCTAGAAGAACCGCGCTTCTTAGCCTCTGAATCTCAATGCAGATTCAACTACCATAGGTAAGCGTACACACAGCAGAGCAGTCTGAAGGATACGTTCCTGTTGAGTTTTAGACGGAGATTAACAGCTATTTCGGAAATGCTTGGATTTGGGGTGAAAAATGCGTTTTCTGCTTCTTCACAGAAAAAGCTTACAAACTCCTGCAAACACACATCAGTTTAACTCTGTAAGTTGAACGCACACATTGAAGGCCGTTCTGTTAGGTCGCTCAGTTTTGGTTTTAGAAGCAGATATTTCTCAATACAGCGTTTACTCCCATTCACTCGGGAATATCAAAACGCAGCTCCTAGAAGAACCGCGCTTCTCACCCTCTGAATCTCAATGCAGATTCAACTCCCATAGGTAAGCGAACACACAGCAGAGCAGTCTGAAGGATACGTTCGTTTTGAGTTTTAGACGGAGATTTACAGCTATATCTGAAATGCTTGGATTTGGCTGGAAAAATGCGTTTTCTACTTCTTCACAGAAAGGGTTTGCAAACTCCTGCAAACACACGTCAGTTTAACTCTGTAAGTTGAACGCACACATTGAAGGCCGTTCTGTTAAGTTGCTCCGTTCTGGTTTTTGAAGCAGATATTTCTCAATACAGCGTTTAATCCCATTCACTCGGGAATATCAAAACGCAGCTCCTAGAAGAAACGCGCTTCTCACTCTGTGAATCTCAAGGCAGATTCAACTACCGTAGGTAAGCGAACACGGAGAAAAGCAGTCTGAAGGATACGTTCGTTTTGAGTTTTAGACGGAGATTTACAGCTATTTCTGAAATGGTTGGATTTGGGTGGAAAAATGCGTTTTCTGCTTATTCAGAGAAAAAGGTTACAAACTCCTGCAAACACACATCAGTTTAACTCTGTAAATTGAACGCACCCATTGAAGGCCGTTCTGTTAGGTCGCTCCGTTTTGGTTTTAGAAGCAGATATTTCTCAATACAGCGTTTACTCCCATTCACTCTGGAATATCAAAACGCAGCTCCTATAAGAAACGCGCATCTCACCCTCTGAATCTGAAGGCAGTTTAACTCCCGTATGTAAGCGAACACACAGCAGAGCAGTCTGAAGGATACTTTCGTTTTGAGTTTTAGACGGAGATTTACAGCAATTTCTGAAATGCTTGGCTTTGGATGGAAAAATGCGTCTTCTGCTTTTTCACAGAAAGGATTTACAAACTCCTGAAAAGACACATCAATTTAACTCTGTAAGTTGAACGCACACATTGAAGGCCGTTCTGTTAGGTTGCTCCGTTTTGGTTTAAGAAGCAGATATTTCTCAATACAGCGTTTACTCCCATTCACTCGGGAATATCAGAAAGCAGCTCCAAGAAGAAAAGCGCTTCTCACCCTCTGAATCTCATGGCGTATTCAACTCCCGTAGGAAAGCGAACACACAGCAGAGATGTCTGAAGCATACGTTCGTTTTGAGTTGTAGACGGTGATTTACAGCTATTTCAGAAATGATTGGATTTTGCTGGAAAAATGCGTTTTCTTCCTCTTCACAGAAAGGGTGCACAAACTCCTGCAAACACACATCAGTTTAACTCTGTATGTTGAACGCACACATTGAAGGCCGTTCTGTTAGGTTGCTCCGTTTTGGTTTTAGAAGCAGATATTTCTCAATACAGCGTTTACTCCCGTTCACTCTGGAATACAAAACGCAGCTCCTAGAATAAACGCGCTTCTCATCCTCTGAATCTCAAGGCAGATTCAACTGCCGTTGGTAAGAGAACACACAGCAGAGACGTCTGAAGGATACGATCGTTTTGAGTTTTAGACCGAGATTTACAGCTATTTCTGAAATGCTTGGATTTGGCGGAAAAAATGCGTTTTCTGCTTCTTCACAGAAAGTGTTTAAAAACTCCTGCAAACACACATCAGTTTAACTCTGTAAGTTGATCGCACACATTGAAGGCCGTTCTGTTAGGTTGCTCCGTTTTGATTTTAGAAGCACATATTTCTCAATACAGCGTTTACTCCCATTCACTCGGGAATATCAAAACGCAGCTCCTAGAAGAAACGTGCTTCTCACTCTCTGAATCTCAAGGCAGATTCAACTACCATAGGTAAGCGAACACACAGAAGAGCAGTCTGAAAGATACGTTCGTTTTGAGTTTTAGACGGAGATTTACAGCTATTTCTGAAATGCTTTGATTTGGGTGGAAAAATGCGTTTTCTGCTGCTTCAAGAAAAAGCTTACAAAATCCTGCAAACACACATCAGTTTAACTCTGTAAGTTGAACGCACACATTGAAGGCCGATCGGTTAAGTTGCTCCGTTCTGGTTTTGGAAGCAGATATTTCTCAATACAGCGTTTACTCCCATTCACTCTGGAATATCAAAACGCAGTTCCTAGAAGAAACGCACTTCTCACCCTCTGAATCTCAATACAGATTCAACTTCCGTAGGTAACCGAACAGACAGCAGAGATGTCTGAAGGATACGTTCGTTTTGAGTTTTAGACGGAGATTTACAGCTATTTCTGAAATGCATGGATTTGGCTGGAAAAATGCGTTTTCTGCTTCTTCACAGAAAGGGTTTACAAACTCCTGCAAACACACATCAATTTACCTCTGTAAGTTGAACGCACACATTGAAGGCCGTTCTGTTAGGTCGCTCTGTTTTGGTTTTAGAAGCAGATAATTCTCAATACAGCGTTTTCTCACATTCACTCGGGATTACCAAACGCAGCTCATAGAAGAAACGCGCTTCTCACCCTCTGAATCTCAAGGCAGATTCAACTCCCGTAGGTAAGCGAACACACAGCAGAACAGTCTGAAGGATACGTTCATTTTTAGTTTTAGACGGAGATTTACAGCTATTTCTGAAATGCTTGGATTTGGCTGGAAAAATGCGTTTTCTGCTTCTTCACAGAAAGGGTTTACAAACTCCTGCAAACACACATCAGTTTAACTCTGTAAGTTGAACGAACACATTGAAGGCCGTTCTGGTAGGTTGCTCCGTTTTGGTTTTAGAAGCAGATATTTCTCAATACAGCGTTTACTCCCATTCACTCTGGAATATCAAAACGCAGCTCCTAGAAGAAACGCGCTTCTCACTCTCTGAATCTCAAGGCAGATTCAACTCCCGTAGGTAAGCGACAACACAGCAGAGCAGTCTGAAGGATACGTTCGTTTTGAGTTTTAAACGGAGATTTACAGCTATTTCTGAAATGCTTGGATTTGGGGTGAAAATGCGTTTTCTGCTTCTTCACAGAAAAAGCTTACAAACTCCTGCAAACACACATCAGTTTAACTCTGTAAGTTGAACGCACACATTGAAGGCCGTTCTGTTAGGTCGCTCGGTTTTGGTTTTAGAAGCAGATATTTCTCAATACAGCGTTTACTCCCATTCACTCGGGAATATCAAAACGCAGCTCTTAGAAAAACCGCGCGTCTCACCCTCTGAATCTCAATGCAGATTCAACTCCCATAGGTAAGCGAACACACAGCAGAGCAGTCTGAAGGATAGGTTCGTTTTGTGTTTTAGACAAAGATTTACAGCTATTTCTGAACTGCTTGGATTTGGCTGGAAAAATGCGTTTTCTGATTCTTCACAGAAAGGGTTTAAAACTCCTGCAAACACACATCAGTTTAACTCTGTAAGTTGAACGAACACATTGAAGGCCGTTCTGTTAGGTTGCTCCGTTTTGGTTTCAGAAGCAGATATTTCTCAATACAGCGTTTACTCCCATTCACTCGGGAATATCAAAACGCAGCTCCTAGAAGAAACGCGCTTCTCACTCTCTGAATCTCAATGCAGATTCAACTCCCGTAGGTAAGCGAACACACAGCAGAGCAGTCTGAAGGATAAGTTCGTTTTGAGTTTTAAACGGAGATTTACAGCTATTTCTGAAATGCTTGGATTTGGGGTGAAAAATGCGTTTTCTGCTTGTTCACAGAAAAAACTTACAAACTCCTGCAAACACACATCAGTTTAACTCTGTAAGTTGAACGCACACATTGAAGGCCGTTCTGTTAGGTCGCTCCGTTTTGGTTTTAGAAGCAGATATTTCTCAATACAGCGTTTACTCCCATTCACTCGGGAATATCAAAACGCAGCTCCTAGAAGAACCGCGCTTCTCACCCTCTGAATCTCAATGCAGATTCAACTCCCGTAGGTAAGCGAACACACAGCAGAGCAGTCTGAAGGATACATTCGTTTTGGGTTTTTGACGGAGATTTACATCTATTTCTGAAATGCTTGGATTTGGCTGGAAAAATGCGTTTTCTGATTCTACACAGAAAGGGTTTACAAACTCCTGCAAACACACATCAGTTTATCCCTGTAAGTTAAACGCATACATTGAAGGCCGTTCTGGTAGGTTTCTCCGTTTTGGTTTCAGAAGCAGATATTTATCAATACAGCGTTTACTCCCATTCACTCTGGAATATCAAAACGCAGCTCCTAGAAAAAACGCGGTTCTCACCCTCTGAATCTCAAGGCAGATTCAACTCCCGTAGGTAAGCGAACACACAGCAGAGCAGTCTGAAAAATACGTTCGTTTTGAGTTTTAGACGGAGATATACAGCTATTTCTGAAATGCTTGGATTTGGCTGGAAAAATGGGTTTTCTGCTTCTTCACAGAAAGGGTTTACAAACTCCTGCAAACACACATCAGTTTACCTCTGTAAGTTGAACGCACACATTGAAGGCCGTTCTGTTACGTCTCTCTGTTTTCGTTTTAGAAGCAGATAATTCTCAATACAGCGTTTTCTCACATTCACTCGGCATTACCAAACGCAGCTCATAGAAGAAACGCGCTTCTCACCCTCTGAATCTCAAGGCAGATTCAACTCCCGTAGGTAAACGAACACACAGCAGAACAGTCTGAAGGATACGTTCATTTTTAGTTTTAGACGGAGATTTACAGCTATTTCTGAAATGCTTGGATTTGGCTGGAAAAATCTGTTTTCTGATTCTTCACAGAAAGGGTTTACAAACTCCTGCAAACACACATCAGTTTAACTCTGTAAGTTGAACGCACACATTGAAGGCCGTTCTATTAGATCGCTCCGTTTTGGTTTTAGAAGCAGATATTTCTCAATACAGCGTTTGCTCCCATTCACTCTGGAATATCAAAACGCAGCTCCTAGAAGAAACGCACTTCTCATTCTCTGAATCTCAAGGCAGATTCAACTCCCGCAGGTAAGCGAACACTCAGCACAGCAGTCTGAAGGATACGTTGGTTTTGAGTTTTAGACGGAGATTAACAGCTATTTCTGAAATGCTTGTATTTGGCTGGAAAAATGCGTTTTCTGCTTCTTCACAGAAAGGGTTTGCAAACTCCTGCAAACACACATCAGTTTAACTTTGTAGGTTGAACTCACACATTGAAGGCCGTTCTGGTAGGTTGCTCCGTTTTGGTTTTAGAAGCAGATATTTCTCAATAAAGCGTTTACTCACATTCACTCGGGATTATCAAAACGCAGCTCCTAGAAGAAACGCGCTTCTCACTCTCTGAATTTCAAGGCAGATTCAACTCCCATAGGTAAGCGAACACACAGCAGAACAGTCTGAAGGATACGTTCATTTTTAGTTTTAGACGGAGATTTACAGCTATTTCTGAAATGCTTGGATTTGGCTGGAAAAATGCGTTTTCTGCTTCTTCACAGAAAAAGGTTACAACCTCCTGCAAACACACATCAGTTTAACTCTGTAAGTTGAACGAACACATTACAGGCCGTTCTGGTATGTTGCTCCGTCTTGGTTTTAGAAGCAGATATTTCTCAATACAGCGTTTACTTTCATTGACTCTGGAATATCAAAACGCAGCTCCTAGAAGAAACGCGCTTCTCACTCTCTGAATCTCAAGGCAGATTCAACTCCCGTAGGTAAGCGACAACACAGCAGAGCAGTCTGAAGGATACGTTCGTTTTGAGTTTTAAACGGAGATTTACAGCTATTTCTGAAATGCTTGAATTTAACGTGAATAATGCGTTTGCTGCTTCTTCACAGAAAAAGCTTACAAACTCCTGCAAACACACATCAGTTTAACTCTGTAAGTTGAACGCACACATTGAAGGCCGTTCTGTTAGGTCGCTCCGTTTTGGTTTTAGAAGCAGATATTTCTCAATACAGCGTTTACTCCCATTCACTCGAGATTATCAAAACGCAGCTCCTAGAAGAAACGCGCTTCTCACCCTCTGAATTTCAAGGCAGATTCAACTCCCGTAGGTAAGCGAACACACAGCAGAGCAGTCTGAAGGATACGTTCGTTTTGAGTTTTAGACGGTTTTTTACAGCTGTTTCTGAAATGCTTGGATTTGGCTGCAAAAATGCGTTTTCTACTTCTTCACAGAAAATGTTTACAAACTCCTGCAAACACACATCAATTTAACTCTATAAGTTGAACACACACATTGAAATCCGTTCTCTTAGGTTGCTCCGTTTTGGTTTTAGAAGCAGATATTTCTCAATACAGCCTTTACTCCCATTCACTCTGGAATATCAAAACGCAGCTCCTGGAAGAAACGCGCTTCTCACCCTCTGAATCTCAAGGCAGATTCAACTCCCGTAGGTAAGCGAACACACAACAGAGCAGTCTGAATGATAAGTTCGTTTTGAGTTTTTAACGGAGATTTACTGCTATTTCTGAAATGCTTGGATTTGGCTGGAAAAATGCGTTTTCTGCTTCTTCACAGAAAGGGTTTACAAACTACTGCAAACACACATCAGTTTAACTCTGTAAGTTGAACGCATACATTGAAGGCCGTTCTGTTAGATTGCTCCGTTTTGGTTTTAGAAGCAGATATTTCTCAATACAGCGTTTACTCCCATGCACTCGGTAATACAAAACGCAGCTTCTAGAAGAAACGCGCTTCTCATCCCCTGAATCTCAAGGCAGATTCAACTCCCGTAGGTAAGCGAACACACAGCAGAGACGTCTGAAGGATACGATCGTTTTGAGTTTTAGACGGAGATTTACAGCTATTTCTGAAATGCTTGGATTTGGCTTAAAAAATGCGTTTTCTGCTTCTTCACAGAAAGGGTTTACAAACTCCTGCAAACGGATATCAGTTTAACTCTGTAAGTTTAACGCACACATTGAAGGCCGTTCTGTTATGTTGCTCCGTTTTGGTTTTAGAAGCAGATATTTCTCAATACAGTGTTTATTCCCATTCACCCGAAAATATCAAAATGCCGCTCCTAGAACAAACGCGCTTCTCACCCTCCGAATTTCAAGGCAGATTCAACTTCCGTAGGTAAGCGAACACCCATCAGAGCAGTCTGAAGGATAAGTTCGTTTTGAGTTTTAAAGTGAGATTTACAGGTATTTCTGAAATGCCTCGATTTGGCTTGAAATTTCCGTTTTCTGCTTCTTCACAGAAAGGGTTTCCAAACTCCTGCAAACACATATCAGGTTACCTCTGAAAGTTGAACACACACATTGAAGGCCGTTCCCTTAGGTTGCTCCGTTTTTGTTTTAGAAGCAGATATTTCTCAATACAGCGTTTACTCCCATTCACTCTGGAATATCAAAATGCAGCTCCTAGAAGTAACGCGATTCTCACCCTCTGAATCTCAAGGCAGATTCAACTCCCGTAGGTAATTGAACACACAGCCGAGCAGTCTGAAGGATATGTTCGTTTTGAGTTATAGACGGTGATTTATAGCTATTTCTGAAATGCTTGGATTTGGCTGGAAAATGCGTTTTATGTTTCTTCACAGAAAGGGTTTACAAACTCCTGGAAACACACATCAGTTTAACTCTGTAAGTTGAACGCACACATTGAAGGCCGTTCTGTTAGGTTGCTCCGTTTTGGTTTTAGAAGCAGGTATTTTTCAATAAAGCGTTTACTCCCTTTCACTCTGGAATATCAAAACGCAGCTCCTAGAAGAAACCCGCTTCTCACTCTCTGAATCTCAATGCAGATTCAACTCCCATAGGTAAGCCAACACACAGCAGAGCAGTCTGAAGAATACGTTCGATTTGAATTTTTGACGGAGATTTACAGGTATTTCTGAAATGATTGGATTTGGCTGGAAAAATACTTTTTCTGCTTCTTCACAAAAAGGGTTTACAAATTCCTGCAAACGCACATCAGTTTAACTCTGTAAGTTGAATGCACACATTGAAGGCCGCTCTGTTAGGTTGCTCCGTTTTGGTTTTAGAAGCAGATATTTCTCAATACAGCCTTTACTCCCATTCACTCAGGAATATCAAAACGCAGCTCCAAGAAGAAACGCGCTTCTTACTCTCTGAATCTCAAGGCAGATTAAACTCCCATAGGTAAGCGAACACATAGCAGAGCAGTCTGAAAGATACGGTCGTTTTGAGCTTTAGACGGAGATTTACAGCTTTTTCTGAAATGCTTGTATTTGGCTGTAAAAATGCGTTTTCTGCTTCTTCACAGAAAGGGTTTACAAACTCCTGCAAACACACATCAGTTTAACTCTGTAAGTTGAATGCACATTTTGAAGGCCGTTCTGTTAGGTTGCTCCGTTTTTGTTTTAGAAGCAGATATTTCTCAATACAGCGTTTGCTCCCATTCACTATGGAATATTCAAACGCAGCTCCTAGAAGAAACGTGCTTCTCACTCTCTGAATCTCAAGGCAGATTCAACTCCCATAGGTAAGCGAACACACAGCAGGGCAGTCTGAAGGATACGTTCATTTTGAGTTTTAGACGGAGATTTACAGCTATTTCTGAAATGCTTGGATTTGGCTGTTAAAATGCGTTTTCTGCTTCTTCACAGAAAGGGTTTACAAACTCCTGCAAACAAACATCAGTTTAACTCTGTAAGTGGAACGCACATTTTGAAGGCCGTTCTGTTGGATTGCTTTGTTTTGGTTTTAGAAGCAGATATTTCTCAATACAGCGTTTACTCCCATTCACTCTGGAATATCAAAACGCTGTTCCTAGAAGAAACCCGCTTCTCACTTTCTGAATCTCAATCCAGATTCAACTCCCGTAGGTAAGCCAACACACAGCAGAGGAGTCTGAAGGATACGTTCGTTTTGAGTTTTAGACGGAGATTTACAGCTATTTCTGAAATGCTTGGATTTGCCTGGAAAAATTCCTTTTTTTGCTTATTCACAGAAAGGGTTTACAAACTCCTGCAAACACACATCAGTTTAACTCTGTAAGTTGAACGCACACATTGAAGGCCGTTCTGTTAGGTTGCTCCGTTTTGATTTTAGAAGCAGATATTCCTCAATACAGCGTTTACTCCCATTCACTCGGGAGTATCAAAACGCAGCTCCTAGAAGAAACGCTCTTCTCACTCTCTGAATCTCAAGGCAGATTCAACTCCCGTAGGTAAGCGAACACACAGCAGAGCAGTCTGAAAGATACGTTCGTTTTGAGTTTTACACAGAGATTTATAGCTATTTCTGAAATGCTTTGATTTGGCTGGAAAAATGCGTTTTCTGCTTCTACACAGAAAGGGTTTACAAACTCCTGCAAACACAAATCAGTTTAACTCTGTAAGTGGAACGCACACATTGAAGGCCGTTCTGTTAGGTTGCTCCGTTTTGGTTTTAGAAGCAGATATTTCTCAATACATCGTTTACTCCCACTCATGATGGAATATCAAAACGCAGCTCCTGGAAGAAACGTGCTTCTCACTATTTGAATCTCAAGGCAGATTCACCTCCCATAGGTAAGCGAACACACAGCAGGGCAGTCAGAAGGATACGTTCGTTTTGAGTTTTAGACGGTATTACAGCTATTTCTGAAATGCTTGGATTTGGCTGGAAGAATGCGTTTTCTGCTTCTTCATAGAAAGGGTTTACAAACTCCTGCAAACACACATCAGTTTAACTCTGTAAGTTGAACGCACACATTTAAGGCCGTTCTGTTAGGTTCCTCCGTTTTGGTTTTAGAAGCAGATATTTCTCAATAAAAGGTTTACTCCCATTCACTCTGGAAACCAAAACCCAGCTCTTAGAAGAAACGCTCTTCTCACCCTTTGAATCTCAAGGCAGATTCAACTCCCATTTTTAACTGAACACACAGCAGAGCAGTCAGAAGGATACGTTCGTTTTGAGTTTTAGACGGTATTACAGCTATTTCTGAAATGCTTGGATTTGGCTGGAAGAATGCGTTTTCTGCTTCTTCATAGAAAGGGTTTACAAACTCCTGCAAACACACATCAGTTTACCTCTGTAATTTGAACGCAATTGAAGGCCGTTTTGTTAGGTTGCTCCGTTTTGGTTTTAGAAGCAGATATTTTTCAATACAGCGTTTACACCCATTCACTCTGGAATATCAAAACGCAGCTCCTAGAAGGAATGCGCTTCTCACTCACTGACTCTCAAGGCAGATTCAACTCCCATAGGTAAGCCAACACAGCAGAGCAGTCTGAAGGATAAGTTCGTTTTGAGTTTTAAACGGATATTTACAGCTGTTTCAGCAAAGCTTGTATTTGGCTGGAAGAATGCGTTTTCTGCTTCTTCACAGAAAGGGTTTACAAACTCAACACACATCAGTTTAACTCTAATTGAACGCACACATTGAAGGCCGTTCTGTTAGGTTGCTCCGTTTTGGTTTTAGAAGCAGATATTTCTCAATACAGCGTTTACTCCCATTCACTCTGGAATATCAAAACGCAGCTTTTAGAAGAAACGCGCTTCTCACTCTCTGAATCTCAAGGCAGATTCAACTCCCGTAGGTAAGCGAACACACAGCAGAGCAGTCTGAAGGATACGTTCGTTTTGAGTTTTAGACGGAGATTTAAATCTATTTGTGAAATGCTTGGATTTTGCTGAAAAAATGCGTTTTCTGCTTCTTCACAGAAAGGGTTTACAAACTTCTGCAAACACACATCAGTTTAACTCTGTAAGTTGAACGCACACATTGAAGGCCGTTCTGTTAGGTTCCTCCGTTTTGGTTTTAGAAGCAGATATTTCTCAATAAAGCGTTTACTCCCATTCACTCTGGAATATCAAAACTCAGGTCCTAGAAGAAACGCGCTTCTCACCCTCTGAATCTCAAGGAAAGTTCAACTTTCGTAGGTAAGTGAACACACAGCAGAACAGTCTGAAGGATACGTTCGTTTTGAGTTTGAGACGGAGATTTACAGCTATTTCTGAAATGCTTGGATTCGGCTGGAAATATGCGTTTACTGCTTCTTCACAGACAGGGTTTACAAACTCCTGCAAACACCCATCAGTTTAACTCTGTAAGTTGAACGCACACATTGAAGGCCGTTCTGATCGGTTGCTCCGTTTTGGTTATAGAACAGATATTTCTCAATGAAGCGTTTACACCCATTCACTCTGGAATATCAAAACGCAGCTCCTAGAGGAAACCCGCTTCGCACTCTCTGAATCTCAATGCAGATTCAACTCCAGTAGGTAAGCCAACACACAGCAGAGCAGTCTGAAAAATACGTTCGTTTTGAGTTTTAGACGGAGATTTACAGCTATTTCTGAAATGCTTGGATTTGGTTGGAAAAATGCCTTTTTCTGCTTATTCACAGAAAGGGTTTACAAACTCCTGCAAACACACATCAGTTTAACTCTGTAAGTTGAACGCACACATTGAAGGCCGTTCTTTTATGTTGCTCCGTTTTGATTGTAGAAGCAGATATTTCTCAATACAGCGTTTACTCACATTTACTTTGGAATATCAAAACGCAGCTTCTAGAAGAAACGCGCTTCTCACTCTCTGAATCTCAAGGCAGATTCAACTCCCATAGGTAAGCGAACACACAGCAGAACAGTCTGAAGGATACGTTCCTTTTGAGTTTTAGACGGAGATTTACAGCTATTTCTGAAATGTTTAGATTTGGCTTGAAAAATGCGTTTTCTGCTTCTTCACAGAGAGGGTTTACAAACTCCTGCAAAAACACATCAGTTTACCTGTGTAAGTTGGACGCACACATTAAAGGAGGTTCTGTTAGGTTTTTTAGTTTTGGTTATAGAAGCAGATATTTCTCAATACATCATTTACTCCCATTCACTCTGGAATATCAAAACGCAGCTCCTAGAAGAAACGCGCTTGTCACCCTCTGAATCTTAAGGCAGATTCAACTCCCGTAAGTAAGCGAATACACAGTAGAGCATTCTGAAGGATACGTTCGATTTGAGTTTTAGACGGAGATGTACAGCTATTTCTGAAATGCTTGGATTTCGCTGGAAAAATGCGTTGTCTGCTTCTTCACAGAAAGGGTTTACCAACTCCTGCAAACACACATCAGTTTACCTCTGTAAGTTGAACGCACACATTGAAGGCCGTTCTGTTAGGTTGCTCCGTTTCGGTTTTAGAAGCAGATATTTCTCAATACAGCGTTTACTTTCATTCACTCTGGAATATGAAAACGCAGCTCCTAGAAGAAACGCGCTTCTCACACCCTGAATCTCAAGGCAGATTCAACTCCCGTAGGTAAGCGAACACACAGCAGAGCAGTCTGAAAAACACGTTCGTTTTGAGTTTTAGACGGAGATTTACAGCTATTTCTGAAGTGCTTGCGTTTCCCTGGAAAAATGTGTTTTCGGCTGCGTCACAGAAAGGGTTTAAAAACTCCTGTACACACACATCAGTTTACCTCTGTAAGTTGAACGCACAGATTGAAGGCCGTTCTGGTAGGTTGCTCCGTTTTGGTTTTAGAAGCAGATATTTCTCAATACAGCGTTTACTCCCATTCACTTTGGAATATCAAAACGCAGCTCCTAAAAGAAACGCGCTTCTTACTTTCTGAATCGCAAGGCAGATTCAACTCCCGTAGTTAAGCGAACACACAGCAGAGCAGTCTGCAGGATACGTTCGTTTTGAGTTTTAGACGGAGATTTACAGCTATTTCTGAAATGCTTGGATTTGGCTGGAAAAATGCGTTTTCTACTTCTTCACAGAAAGGGTTTACAAACTCCTGCAAACACACATCAGTTTAACTTTGTAAGGTGAAAGCACACATTGAAGGCCGTTCTGTTAAGTTGCTCCGTTTTGGTTTTAGAAGCAGATATTTCTCAATACAGCGTTTACTTTCATTTACTCTGGAATATCAAAACGCAGCTCCTAGAAGAAACGCGCTTCTCACCCTCTGAATCTCAAGGCAGATTCAACTCTCATAGGTAAGGGAACACACAGCAGAGCAGTCTGAAGGATATGTTCGTTTTGAGTTTTAGACGGAGATTTACAGCTATTTCTGAAATGCTTGGATTTGGCTGGAAAAATGCGTTTTCTGCTTATTCACAGAAAGAGTTTACAAACGCCTGCAAACACACATCAGTTTAACTCTGTAAGTTGAACGCACACATTGAAGGCCGTTCTGTTAGGTTGCTCCGTTTCGGTTTTAGAAGCAGATATTTCTCAATACAGCGTTTACTCCCATTCACTCTGGAATATCAAAACGCAGCTCCAGGAAGAAACGCGCTTATTACTCTCTGAATCTCAAGGCAGATTAAACACCCATAGGTAAGCGAACACACAGCAGGGCAGTCTGAAGGATACGGTCGTTTTGAGTTTTAGACGGAGATTTTCAGCTATTTCTGAAATGCTTGGATTTGGCTGGAAAAATGCGTTTTCTGCTTGTTCACAGAAAGGGTTTACAAACTCCTGCAAACACACATCAGTTTAACTCTGTAAGTTGAACGCACACTTTGAAGGCCGTTCTGTTAGGTTGCTCCGTTTTGGTTTTAGAAGCAGATGTTTCTCAATACAGCGTTTACTCCCATTCACTCTGGAATATCAAAACGCAGCTCCAAGAAGAAATGCGCTTATTACTCTCTGATTCTCAAGGCAGATTAAACTCCCATAGGTAAGCGAACACACAGCAGAGCAGTCTGAAGGATACGTTCGTTTTGAGTTTTAGACGGAGATTTACAGCTATTTCTGAAATGCTTGGATTTGGCTGGAAAAGTGCGTTTTCTTCGTTTTCACAAAAAGGGTTTACAAACTCCTGCAAACACACATCAGTTTAACTCTGTAAGTTGAACGCACACATTGAAGGCCGTTCTGTTAGGTTGCTCGGTTTTGGTTTTAGAAGCAGATATTTCTCAATACAGCGTTTACTCCCATTCACTCTGGAATATCAAAACGCAGCTCCTAGAAAAAACGCGCTTCGCAGTCTTTGAATCTCAAGACAGATTCAACTCCCATAGGTAAGCGAACACACAGCGGAGATGTCTGAAGGATACGTTCGTTTTGAGTTTTAGACGGAGATTTACAGCTATTTTCGAAATGCTTGGATTTGGCTGGAAAAATGCGTTTTCTGCTTCTTCACAGAAAGGGTTTACAAACTCCTGCAAACACACATCAGTTTAACTCTGTAAGTTGAACGCACACATTGAAGGACGTTCTGTTAGGTTTTTTCGTTTTGGTTATAGAAGCAGATATTTCTCAATACAGCATTTACTTCCATTCACTCTGGAATATCAAAACGCAGCTCCTAGAAGAAACGCACTTCTCACTCTCTGAATCTCAAGGCAGATTCAACTCCCATAGGTAAGCCAACACACAGCAGAGCAGTCTGAAGGAGCAGTTCGTTTTGAGTTGTAAACGGAGATTTACTGCTATTTGTGAAATGCTTGTATTTGGCTTGAGAACTGCGTTTTCTGCTTCTTCACAGAAAGAATTTACAAACTCCTGCAAACACACATCAGTTTAACTTTGTAAGTTGAACGCCCACTTTGAAGGCCGTTCTGTTAGGTTGCTCCGTTTTGGTTTTAGAAGCAGATATTTCTCAATACAGCGTTTACTCCCATTCACTAGAAAATATCAAAACGCAGCTCCTAGAAGGAACGCGCTTCTCACCTTCTGAATCTCAAGGCAGATTCAACTACCATAGGTAAGCGAACACACAGCAGAGCAGTCTGAGGGATAAATTCGTTTTCAGTTTTAGACGGAGATTTACAACTATTTCTGAAATGCGTGGAATTGGCTGGAAAATTGCGTTTTCTGCTTTTTCATGAAAGGGTTTACAAACTCCTGCAAACACACATCAGTTTAACTCTGTAAGTTGAACGCACACATTGAAGGCCGTTCTATTAGGTTCGTCCGTTTTGGTTTTAGAAGCAGATATTTCTCAATAAAGCGTTTACTCCCATTCAGTCTGTAATATCAAAACTCAGCTCCTAGAAGAAACGCTCTTCTCACTCTCTGAATCTCAAGGCAGATTCAACTATCGTAGGTAAACGAACACATAGCAGAGCAGTCTGAAGGATACGTGCGTTTGGAGTTTTAGACGGAGATTTACAGCTATTTCTGAAATGCTTGGATTTGTCTGGAAAAATTCGTTTTCTGCTTCTTCACAGAAAGGGTTTACAAACTCCTGCAAACACACATCAGTTTAACTCTGTAAGTTGAACGGACACATTGAAGGCCGTTCTGATAGGTTGCTCCGTTTTGGTTTTAGAATCAGATATTTCTCAATACAGCGTTTACTCCCATTCACTCGGGAATATCCAAACGCAGCTCCTAGAAGAAACGCGCTTCTCACCCTCTGAATCTCAATGCAGATTCAACTTTCGTAGGTAAGCGAACACATAGCAGAGCAGTCTGGAGGATACGTGCGTTTAGAGTTTTAGACGGAGATTTACAGCTATTTCTGAAATGCTTGGATTTGGCTGGAAAAATGCGTTTTCTGCTTCTTCACAGAAAGGGTTTACAAACTTTTGCAAACACACATCAGTTTAACTCTGTAAGTTGAACGCACACATTGAAGGCCGTTCTGTTAAGTTGCTCCGTTTCGGTTTTAGAAGCAGATATTTCTCAATACAGCGTTTACTCCCATTCACTAGGGAATATCAAAACGCAGCTCCTAGAAAAAACGCGCTTCTTACCCTCTGAATCTCAAGGCAGATTAAATTCACGTAGGTAAGCGAACACACAGCGGAGATGTCTGAAGGATACGTTCGTTTTGAGTTTTAGACGGAGATTTACAGCTATTTCTGAAATGCTTGGATTTGGCTGGAAAAATGCGTTTTCTGCTTCTTCACAGAAAATGTTTACAAACTCCTGCAAACACACATCAATTTAACTCTATAAGTTGAACGCACACATTGAAGTCCGTTCTGTTAGGTTGCTTTGTTTTTGTTTTAGAAGCAGATATTTCTCAATACAGCCTTTACTCCCATTCACCCTGGAATATCAAAACGAAGCTCTTAGAAGAAACGCGCTTCTCACTCTCTGAAGCTCAAGGCAGATTCAACTCCCGTAGGTAAGCGAACACACAGCAGAACAGTCTGAAGGATAAGTTCGTTTTGAGTTTAAAACTGAGATTTACAGCTATTTCTGAAATGCTTGGATTTGGCTGGAAAAATGCGTTTTCTGCTTCTTCACAAAAAGGGTTTACAACCTCCTGCAAACACACATCAGTTTAACTCTGTAAGTTGAACGCACATTTTGAAGGCCGTTCTGTTAGGTTGCTCCGTTTTGGTTTTAGAAGCAGATATTTCTCAATACAGCGTTTACTCCCACTCACGATGGAATATCAAAACGCAGCTCCTAGAAGAAACGTGCTTCTCACTATTTGAATCTCAAGGCAGATTCAACTCCCATAGGTAAGCGAACACACAGCAGGGCAGTCAGAAGGATACGTTCGTTTTGAGTTTTAGACGGTATTACATCTATTTCTGAAATGCTTGGATTTGGCTGGAAGAATGCGTTTTCTGCTTCTTCATAGAAAGGGTTTACAAACTCCTGCAAACACACATCAGTTTAACTCTGTAAGTTGAACGCACACATTGAAGGCCGTTCTCCTAGGTTGCTCCGTTTGGTTTTTAGAAGCAGATATTTCTCAATACAGCGTTTACTCCCATTCACTCTGGAATATCCAAACGCAGGTCCTAGAAGAAACGCGCTTCTTACCCTCTGAATCTCAAGGCAGATTCACCTCCCGTAGGTAACCGAACACACAGCAGAGCAGTCTGAAGGATACGTTCAATTGGGTTTTAGACGGAGATTTACAGCCATTTCTGAAATGCTTGGATTTGGCTGGAAAAATGCGTTTTCTGCTTCTTCACAGAAAGGGTTTACAAACTTTTGGGAACACACATCAGTTTAACTCTGTAAATTGAACGCACACATTGAAGGCCCATCTGTTAGGTTGCTCCGTTTTGGTTTTAGAAGCAGATATTTCTCAATACAGCGTTTACTCCCATTCACTCTGGAATATCAAAACGCAGCACCTAGAGGAAACGCGCTTCTCACTCTCTGAATCTGAAGGCAGATTCAACTCCCGTAGGTAAGCGAACACACAGCAGAGCAGTCTGAACGATACTTTCGTTTTGAGTTTTAGACGGAGATTTACAGCTATTTCTGAAATGCTTGGATTTGGCTGGAAAAATGCGTTTTCTGCTTATTCACAAAAAGCGTTTACAAACTCCTGCAAACACACATCAGTTTAACTCTGTAAGTTGAACGCACACATTGAAGTCCGTTTTGTTAGGTAGCTCGTTTTGGTTTTAGGAGCAGATATTTCTCAATACAGCGTTTACTCCCATTCACTCTGGAATATCAAAATTCAGCTCCTGGAAGAAACGCACTTCTCACCCTCTGAATCTCAAGGCAGATTCACCTCTCGTAGGTAAGCCAACACACAGCACAGCAGTTCTGAAGGATACGTTCGTTTTGAGTTTTAGACGGAGATTTACAGGTATTTCTGGAATGCTTCGATTTGGCTGAAAAAATGCGTTTTCTGCTTCTTCACAGAAAGGATTTAGAAACTCCTGCAAACACACATCGCAAGGCAGATTCAACTCCCGTAGGTAAGCGAACACACAGCAGAGCATTCTGAAGGATACGTTCGATTTGAGTTTTAGACGGATATTTACAGCTATTTCTGAAATGTTTAGATTTGGCTTGAAAAATGAGTTTTCTGCTTCTTCACAGAGATGGTTTACAAACTCCTGCAAAAACACATCAGTTTAACTTTGTACGTTGAACGTACACATTGAAAGCCGTTCTGTTATGTTGCTGTGTTTTGGTTTTAGAAGCAGATATTTCCCAATATAGCGTTTACTCCCATTCACTCTGGAATATCAAAACGCAGCTCCTAGAAGAAACGCGCTTCTCACTCTCTGAATCTCAAGGCAGATTCAACTTCCGTAGGTAAGCAAACACAGAGCAGAGCAGTCTGATGGATAGGTTCGCTTTAAGTTTTAGACGGAGATTTACAGCTATTTCTGAAATCCTTGTATTTGGCTGGAATAATGCGTTTTCTGTTTCTTTACAGAAAGGGTTTACAAACACCTGAAAACACACATCTCTTTATCTCTGTAAGTTGAACGCACACATTGAAGGCCGTTGTGTTAGGTAGCTCCGTTTTGGTTTTAGAAGCAGATATTTCTCAATACAGCGTTTATTCCCATTAATTCTGGAATATCAAAACTCAGCTCCTAGAAAAAACGCACTTCTCACTCTCTGAATATCAAGGCAGATTCAACTCCCGTAGGTAAGCGAACACACAGCAGAGCAGTCTGAAGGATACGTTCGTTTTGAGTTTTAGAAGTTCAATTGAGTTTTAGACGGAGATTTACAGCCATTTCTGAAATGCTTGGATTTGGCTGGAAAAATGCGTTTTCTGGTTCTTCACAGAAAAGGTTTACAAACTCCTGCAAACACCCATCAGTTTAACTCTGTTAGATGAACGCACACATTGAAGGCCGTTCTGTTAGGTTGCTCCGTTTTGTTTTTAGAAGCAGATATTTCTCAATACAGCGTTTACTCCCATTCACTCTGGAATATCTAAACGCAGCTTCTAGAGGAAACGCGCTTCTTATTCTCTGAATCTCAAGGCAGATTCAACTCCCGTAGGTAAGCGAACACACAGCAGAGCAGTCTGAAGGATACGTTCGTTTTGAGTTTTAGACGGGGATTTACAACTATTTCTGAAATGCTTGGATTTGGCTGGAAAAATGCGTTTTCTGCTTCTTCACAGAAAGGGTTTAAAAACTCATAAAAAACACACATCAGTTTAACTCTGTAAGTTGAACGCACACATTGAAGTTCGTTCTGTTAGGTTGCTCCGTTTTGGTTTTAGAAGCAGATATTTCTCAATACAGCGTTTACTCCCATTCACTCTGGAATATAAAAACGCAGCTCCTAGAAGAAACGCGCTTCTCATTCTCTGAATCTTACGGCAGATTCAACTCCCGTAGGTAAGCGAACACACAGCAGAGCAGTCTAAAGGATACGTTCGTTTTGAGTTTTAGACGGAAATTTAAAGCTATTTGTGAAATGCTTGGATTTGGCTGGAAAAATGCGTTTTCTGCTTCTTCACAGAAAGGGTTTACAAACTGCTGCGAACAAACATCAGTTTAGCTCTGTAACTTGAACGCACACATTGAAGGCCGTTCTGTTAGGTCGCTCCGTTTTGGTTTTAGAAGCAGATATTCCTCAATACAGCGTTTACTCCCATTCACTCTGGAATATCAAAACGCAGGTCCTAGAAGAAACGCGCTTCTCACCCTCTGAATCTCAAGGCAGATTCAACTCCCGTAGGTAAGCGAACACACAGCAGAGCAGTCTAAATGATACGTTCGTTTTGAGTTTTAGACGGAGATTTAGAGCTATTTCTGAAATGCTTGGATTTGTCCGGAAAAATGCGTTTTCTCCTTATTCACAGAAATGGTTTACAAACTCCTGCAAACACACATCACTTTAACTCTCTAAGTTGAACTCACAGATTGAAGGCCGTTCGGTTAGGTCGCTCCGTTTTGGTTTTAGAAGCAGATATTTCTCAATACCGCCTTTACTCCCATTCACTCTGGAATATCAAAACACAGCTCCTAAAAGAAACGCGCTTCTCACTCTCTGAATCTCAAGGCAGATTCAACTCCCGTAGGTAAGTGAACACACAGCAGAGCAGTCCGAAAGATACGTTCGTTTTGAGTTTTAGACTTAGATTTACAGCTATTTCTGAAATGCTTGGATTTGGCTGGAAAAATGCGTTTTCTGCATCTTCACAGAACGTGTTTACAAACTCCTGCAAACACACGTCACTTTTCCTCTAAGTTGAACTAACACATTGAAGGCCGTTCTGTTAGGTTTCTCCGTTTAGGTTTTAGAAGCAGATATTTCTCAATACAGCGTTTACTCTTATTCACTCGGGAGTATCAATACGCAGCTCTTAGAAGAAACCCGCTTCTCACTCTCTGAATCTCAATGCAGATTCAATTCCCGTAGGTAAGCCAACACACAGCAGAGCAGTCTGAAGGATATGTTCGTTTTGAGTTTTAGACGGAGATTTACAGCTATTTCTAAAATGTTTGGATTTGGCTGGAAAAATCCATTTTTCTGCTACTTCACCGAAAGGGTTTACAAACTCCTGCAAACACACATCAGTTTAAATCTGCAAGTTGAACGCACACAATGAAGGCCATTCTGCTAGGTTACTCCGTTTTGGTTTTAGAAGCAGATATTTCGCAATACAGCGTTTACTCCCATTCTCTCTGGATATCAAAACGCAGCTCCTAGAAGAAACGCGCTTCTCACCCTCTCTATCTAAGGCAGATTTAACACCGGTAGGTAAGCGAACACACAGAAGAGCAGTCTGAAGGGTACGTTCGTTTTGAGTTTAAACGGAGATTTACAGCTCTTTCTGTAATGCTTGAATTTCGCTGGTTAAATGCGTTTTCTGCTTCTTCACAGAAAGGATTTACAAACTCCTGCAAACACACATCAGTTTAACTCTGTAAGTTGAACGCACACATTGAAGGCCGTTCTGTTAGGTTGCTCCGTTTTGGTTTAGAAGCAGATATTACTCAATACAGCGTTTACTTCCATTCACTCTGGAATATCAAAACGCAGCTCCAAGAAGAAAGGCGCTTCTCATTCTCTGAATCTCAAGGCAGATTCAACACCCATAGGTAAGCGAACACACAGCAGAGCAGTCTGAAGGATCAGTTCGTTTTGAGTTTTACACGGACCTTTACAGCTATTTCTGAAATGCTTGGATTTGGCTTGAAATATGCGTTTTCTGCTTTTTCACAGAAAGGGTTTACAAACTCCTGCAAACACACATCAGTTTAACTCTGTAAGTTGAACGCACACATTGAAGGCCGTTCTGTTACGTTGCTCCGTTTTGGTTTCAAAAGCAGATATTTCTCAATACAGAGTTTTCTCCCATTCACTCTGGAATATCAAAACGCAGCTCCTAGAAGAAACGCGCTTCTCACCCTCTGAATCTCAAGGCAGATTCAACTCCTGTAGGTAAGTGAACACACAGCAGAGCAGTCTGAAGGATACGTTCGTTTTGAGTTTTAGACGGAGATTTACAGCTATTTCTGAAATGCTTGGATTTGGCTGGGAAAATGCGTTTTATGCTTCTTCACAGAAAGGGTTTACAAACTCCTGCAAACACACATCAGTTTAACTCTTTAAGTTGAACGCACATATTGAAGGCCGTTCTGTTAGGTTGCTCCGTTTTGGTTTTAGAAGCACATATTTCTCAATACAGGGTTTACTCACAATCACTCTGGAATATCAAAACGCAGCTCCTAGAAGAAACGCGCTTCTCACCCTCTGAATCTCAAGGCAGATTCAACTCCTGTAGGTAAGTGAACACACAGCAGAGCAGTCTGAAGGATACGTTCGTTTTGAGTTTTAGACGGAGATTTACAGCTATTTCTGAAATGGTTGGATTTCTCTGGAAAAATGCGTTTTCTACTTCTTCACAGAAAGGGTTTACAAACTCCTGCAAACACACATGAGTTTACCTCTGTAAGTTGAACGCACCCATTGAAGGCCGTTTTGTTAGGTTGCACCGTTTTGGTTTTAGAAGCAGATATTTCTCAATACAGCGTTTACTCCCATTCACTGTGGAATATAAAAACGCAGCTTGTAGAAGAAACGCGCTTCTTACTCTCTGAATCTCAAGGCAGATTCAACTCCCGTAGGTAAGCGAACACACAGCAGAGCAGTGTGAAGGATACGTTCGTTTTGAGTTTTAGACGGGGATTTACAGCTATTTCTGAAATTTTTGGATTTCGCTGGAAAAATGTGTTTTCTGCTTCGTCACAGAAAGGGTTTAAAACTCCTGAACACACACATCAGTTTAACTCTGTAAGTTGAACGCACACATTGAACGCCGTTCTGTTATGTTGCTCCGTTTTGGTTTTAGAAGCAGATATTTCTCAATACAGCGCTTACTCCTATTCACTCTGGAATATCAAAACGCAGCTCCGAAAAGAAATGCGCTTCCTACCTTCTGAATCTCAAGGCAGATTCAACTTTCGTAGGTAAGCGAACACACAGCAGAGCAGTCTGAAGGATACGTTCGTTTTGAGTTTTAGACTTAGATTTACAGCTATTTCTGAAATGCTTGGATTTGGCTGGAAAAATGCGTTTTCTGCTTATTCACAGAACGTGTTTACAAACTCCTGCAAACACACGTCACTTTAACTCTCTAAGTTGAACTAACACATTGAAGGGCGTTCTGTTAGGTTGCTCCGTTTTGGTTTTAGAAGCAGATATTTCTCAATACACCGTTTACTCCTATTCACTTTGGAATATCAAAACGCAGCTCCTAGAAGAAACGCGCTTCTCCCTCTCTGAATCTCAAGGCAGATTCAACTCCCATAGGTAAGCGAACACACAGGAGAGCAGTCTCAAGGATAAGTTCCTTTGGAGTTTTAAACGGAGATTTTCAGCTATTTCAGAAATGCTTTGATTTGGCTTGAAAAATGCGTTTTCTGCTTCTTCACAGAAAGGGTTTACAAACTCCTGCAAACACACATCAGTTTAACTCTGTAAGTTGAACGCACACATTGAAGGTCGTTCTGTTAGTTTGCTCCGTTTTGATTTTAGAAGCAGATATTTCTCAATACAGCGTTTACTCCCATTCACTCTGGAATATCAAAACGCAGCTCCTAGAAGAAACGCGCTTCTCACCCTCTGAAGCTCAAGGCAGATTCAACTCCCGTAGGTAAGCGATCACATAGCAGAGCAGTCTGAAGGATACCTTCGTTTTGAGTTTTAAACGGAGATTTACAGCTATTTCTGAAATGCTGGGATTTCGCTGGAAAATGTGTTTTCTCCTTCGTCACAGAAAGGGGTTAAAAACTCCTGCACACACACATCAGTTTATCTCTGTAAGTTGAACGCACACATTGAAGGCCGTTCTGTTAGGTTGCTCCGTTTTGGTTTTAGAAGCAGATATTTCTCAATAGAGCCTTTACTCCCATTCACTCGGGAATATCAAAACGCAGCTCCTAGAAGAAACGCGCTTCTCACCCTCTGAATCTCAAGGCAGATTCAACTTCAGTACGTAAGCGAACACACAGCAAATCAGTCTGATGGATACGTTCGTTTAAAGTTTTAGAGGGAAATTTACAGCTATTTCTGAAATGCTTGGATTTGGCTGGAAAAATGCGTTTTCTGCTTCTTCATAGAAAGGGTTTACAAACTTCTGCGAACAAACATCAGTTTAGCTCTGTAAGTTGAACGCACACATTGAAGGCCGTTCTGTTAGGTCGCTCCGTTTTGGTTTTAGAAGCAGATATTTCTCAATACAGCGTTTACTTTCATTCACTCGGGAATATCAAAACCCAGCTTCTATAAGAAATGCGCTTCTCACCCTCTGAATCTCAAGGCAGATTCAACTCCCGTAGGTAAGCGAACACACAGCAGAGCAGTCTGATGGATACATTCGTTTTGAGTTTTATACGGAGATTTACAGCTATTTCTGAAATGCTTGGATTTGGCCAGAAAAATCCGTTTTCTGCTTCTTCACAAAAAGGGTTTACAAACTCCTGCAACCACACATCAGTTTAACTCTGTAAGGTGAACGCACACATTGAAGGCCGTTCTCTTAGGTTGCTCCGTTTTGGTTTTAGAAGCAGATATTTCTCAATACCCCGTTTAGTCCCATTCACTCGGGAATATCAAAACGCAGCTCCTAGAAGTAACGCGCTTCTCACCCTCTAAATCTCAACGCTGATTCAACTCCCTTAGGTAAGCGAACACACAGCAGAGCAGTCTGAACGATACGTTCTGTTTGATTTTTAACGGAGATTTACAGCTATTTCTGAAATGCTTGGATTTGGCTGGAAAAATTCTTTATCTGCTTCTTCAAAGAAAGGGTTTACAAACTCCTGCAAACTCACATCAGTTTAACTCTGTAAGTTGAACGCACACATTGAAGGCCGTTCTGTTAGGTTGCTCCGTTTTGGTTTTAGAAGCAGATATTTCTCAATAGAGCGTTTACTCCCATTCACTCGGGAATATCAAAACGCAGCTCCTGGAAGAAACCCGCTTCTCACCCTCTGAATCTAAAGGCAGATTCAACTCCCATCGGAAAGCGAACAGACAGCAGAGCAGTCTGAAGGATACTTTCGTTTTGAGTTTTAGACGGAGATTTACCGCTATTTCTGAAATGCTTGGATTTGGCTGGAAAAATGCGTTTTTTGCTTCTTCATAGAAAGGGTTTACAAACTCCTGCAAACACACATCAGTTTAACTCTGTAAGTTGAACGAACACTTTGAAGGCCGTTCTGTTAGGTTGCTCCCTTTTGGTTTTAGAAGCAGATATTTCTCAATACAGCGTTTACTCCCATTCACTCTGGAATATCAAAACGCAGCTGCTAGAAGTAACGCGCTTCTCACCCTCTTAATCTCAAGGCTGATTGAACTCCCGTAGGTAAGCGAACACACAGCAGAGCAGTCTGAATGATACGTTCGTTTTGAGTTTATACGGAGCTTTACAACTATTTCTGAAATGCTTGGATTTGGCTGGAAAAATGCGTTTTCTGCTTCTTCACAGAAAGGGTTTACAAACTCCTGCAAACACACATCAGTTTAACTCTGTAAGTTGAACGCACACATTGCAGGCCGTTCTGATAGGTTGCTCCGTTTTGGTTTTAGAAGTAGATATTCCTCAATACAGCCTTTACTCCCATTCACTCTGGAATATCAAAACGCAGCTCCTAGAAGAAAAGCGCTTCTGACTCTCTGAATCTCAAGGCAGATTCAACTACCGTAGGTAAGCGAACACACAGCAAAGCAGTCTGAAGGATACGTTCGTTTTGAGTTTTAGACGGAGATTTAAAGCTATTTCTGAAATGCTTGGATTTCGCTGGAAAAATGCGTTTTCTGCTTCTTCACAGAAAGGGTTTACAAACTCCTGCAAACACACATCAGTTTAACTCTGGAAGTTGAACACACACATTGAAGGTCGTTCTGTTAGGTTGCTCCGTTTTGGTTTTAGAAGCAGATATTTCTCAATAGAGCGTTTATTCCCTTTCACTCGGAAATATCAAAAGGCATCTCCTAGAAGAAACCCGCTTCTTACCCTCTTAATCTCACCGCAGATTCAACTCCCATACGGAAGCGAACACACAGCAGAGCAGTCTGAATAATACGTTCGTTTTGAGTTTTAGACGGAGATTTACAGCTATTTCTGAAATGCTTGGATTTGGCTGGAAAATTGCGTTTTCTGCTTCTTCACAGAAAGGGTTTACAAACTCCTGTAAACACACATCAGTTTAACTCTGTAAGGTGAACGCACATATTGAAGGCCGTTCTGTTAGGTGGCTCCGTTTTGGTATTAGAAGCAGATATTTCTCAAGACAGCGTTTAGTCCCATTCACTCGGGAATATCAAAACGCAGCTCCTAGAAGTAACGCGCTTCTCACCCTCTGAATCTCAAGGCTGATTCAACTCCCGTAGGTAAGCGAACACACAGCAGAGCAGTCTGAACGATACGTTTGGTTTGATTTTTAACGTAGATTTACTGCTATTTCTGAAAGGCATGTATTTGGCTGGAAAGATTCGTTTTCAGCTTCTTCAAAGAAAGGGTTTACAAACTCTTGCAAACACACATCAGTTTAACTCTGTAAGTTGAACGCACACATTGAAGGCCGTTCTGTTAGGTTGCTCCGTTTTGGTTTTAGAAGCAGATATTTCTCAATAGAGCGTTTACTCCCATTCACTCGGGAATATCAAAACGCAGCTCCTGGAAGAAACCCGCTTCTCACCCTCTGAATCTCAAGGCAGATTCAACTCCCATCGGAAAGCGAACAGACAGCAGAGCAGTCTGAAGGATACGTTCGTTTTGAGTTTTAGACGGAGATTTACAGCTATTTCTGAAATGCTAGGATTTGGCTGGAAAAATGTGTTTTTTGCTTCTTCACAGAAAGGGTTTACAAACTCCTGCAAACACACGTCAGCTTAACTCTGAATGGTGAACGCACACATTGAAAGCCGTTCTGATAGGTTGCTCCGTTTTGGTTTTAGAAGCAGATATTTCTCAATACAGGGTTTACTCCCATTCACTCTGGAATATCAAAACGCAGCTCCTAGAAGAAAAGCGCTTCTCACTCTGTGAATCTCAAGGCACATTCAACTCCCGTAGGTAAGCGAACACACAGCAGAGCAGTCTGAAACATACGTTCGTTTTGAGTTTTAGACGGAGATTACAGCTATTTCTGAATTGCTTGGATTTGTCTGGAAAAATGCGTTTTCTGCGTCTTCACAGAAAGAGTTTACAAACTACTGCACACACACATCAGTTTAACTCTGTAAGTTGATCACAGACATTGAAGGTTGTTCTGTTAGGTTGCTCCATTTTGCTTTTAGAATCTGATATTTCTCAATACAGTGTTTACTCCCATTCACTCGAGAATATCAAAACGCAGCTCCTAGAAGCAACGCGCTTCTCACCCTCTGAATCTCAAGGCAGATTCAACTTTCGTAGGTAAGCGAACACATAGCAGAGCAGTCTGAAGGATACGTGCTTTTGGAGTTTAGACGGAGATTTACAGCTACTTCTGAAATGCTTAAATTTGGCTGGAAAAATGCGTTTTCTGCTTCTTCACAGAAAGGGTTTACAAATTGCTGCAAACACACATCAGTTTAACTCTGTAAGTTGAACGCACACGTTGAAGGCCGTTATGGTAGGTTGCTCCGTTTTGGTTTTAGAAGCAGATATTTCTCAATACAGCGTTTACTCCCATTCACTAGGGAATATCAAAACGCAGCTCCTAGAAGAAACGCGCTTCTCACCCTCTGAATCTCAAGGCAGATTCAACTCCCACAGGTAAGCCAACACAGCAGAGCAGTCTGAAGGATAAGTTCGTTTTGAGTTTTAAACGGAGATTTGCAGCTGTTTCAGAAATGCTTGTATTTGGCTGGAAGAATGCGTTTTCTGTTTCTTCACAGAAAGGGTTTACAAACTCCTGCAAACACACATCAGTTTAACTCTAATTGAACGCACACATTGAAGGCCGTTCTGTTAGGTTGCTCCGTTTTGGTTTTAGAAACAGATATTTCTCAATACAGCGTTTATTCCCTTTCACTCGGAAATATCAAAAGGCAGCTCCTAGAAGAAACCCGCTTCTCACCCTCTGAATCTCAAGGCAAATTCAACTCCCGTACGGAACCGAACACACAGCAGAGCAGTCTGAAGGATACGTTCGTTTTGAGTTTTAGACAGAGATTTAAATCTATTTCTGAAATGCATGGATTTCGCTGGAAAAATGTGTTTTCTGCTTGGTCACAGAAAGGGTTTACAAACTCCTGCAAACACACATCACTTTAACTCTCTAAGTTGAACGAATACTTTGAAGGACGTTCTGTTAGGTTGCTCCGTTTTGGTTTTAGAAGCAGATATTTCTCAATACAGCGTTTACTCACATTCACTCGGGAATATCAAAACGCAGCTCTTAGAAGAAACGGGCTTCTCACCCTTTGAATCTCAAGGCAGATTCAACTCCCGTAGGTAAGTGAACACACAGCAGAGCAGTCTGAAGGATACGTTCGTTTTGAGTTTTAGACGGAGATTTACAGCTATTTGTGAAATGCTTGGATTTCGCTGGAAAAATGCGATTACTGCTTCTTCACAGAAAGGGTTAGAAACTCCTGCAAACACACATCAGTTTTACTCTGTAAGTTGAACGCACACATTGAAGGCCGTTCTGTTATGTTGCTTCGTTTTGGTTTCAGAAGCAGATATTGCGCAATAAAGCGTTTACTCCCATTCACTCTGGAATATCAAAACGCAGTTCCTAGAAGAAACGTGCTTCTCAGTCTCTGAATCTCAAGGCAGATTCAACTACCGTACGTAAGCAAACACACAGCAGAGCAGTCTGAAGAATAAGTTCGTTTTGGGTTTTAAACGGAGATTTACAGATATTTCTGAAATGCCTGTATTTGGCGGGAATAATGCGTTTTCTGCTCCTTCACAAGAAGGGTTTACAAACTCCTGCAAACACACATCAGTTTAACTCTGTACGTTGAACACACACATTGAAGGCCGTTCTGTTATGTTGCTCCGTTTTGGTTTTAGAAGCAGATATTTCTCAATACAGGGTTTACTGCCATTCACTCGGGAATATCAAAACGCAGCTCCTAGAAGAAACGCGCTTCTCACTCTCTGAATCTCAAGGCAGATTCAACTCCCGTACGTAAGAAAACACACAGCAGAGCAGTCTGAAGGATACGTTCGTTTTGAGTTTTAGACGGAGATTTACAGCTATTTCTGAAATGCTTGGATTTGGCTGGAAAAATGCGTTTTCTGCTTCTGCACCGAAAGGGTTTACTAACTCCTGCAAACAAACATCAGGTTAGCTCTGTAAGATGAACGCACACATTAAAGGCTGTTCTGTTAGGTTGCTCCGTTTTGGTTTTAGAAGCAGATATTTCTCAATACACCGTTTACTCCCATTCACTCTGGAATATCAATACGCAGCCTCTAGAAGAAATGCGCTTCTTATTCTCTGAATCTCAAGGTAGATTCAACTCCCATAGGTAAGCGAACACACAGCAGAGAAGTCTGAAGGATACGTTCGTTTTATGTTTTAAACGGAGATTTACAGCTATTTCTGAAATGCTTGGATTTGGCTGGAAAAATGCGTTTTCTGCTTCTTCACAGAAAGGGTTTACAAACTCCTGCAAAAAACACATCAGTTTAACTCTGTAAGTTGAATGCACACATTGAAGGCCGTTCTGTTTTGTTGCTCCGTTTTGGTTTTAGAAGCAGATATTACTCAATAAAGCGTTTACTCCCATTCACTATGAAATATCAAAACGCAGCTCCTAGAAGAAACGCGCTTCTCACTCTCTGAATCTCCAGGCATATTCAACTCCCGTAGGTAAGCGAACACAGCAGAGCAGTCTGAAGGATAAGCGTTTTGAGTTATAAACGGAGATTTACAACTATATCTGAAATGATTGTATTTGGCTTGAAAAATGCGTTTTCTGCTTCTTCACAGAAAGGGTTTACAAACTCCTGCAAACACACATCAGTGCAACTCTGTAACTTGAACGAACACATTGAAAGCCGTTCTGTCAGGTTGCTCCGTTTTGGTTATAGAAGCAGATATTTCTCAATACAGCGTTTACTCCCATTCACTCTGGAATACCAAAACGCAGCTGCTAGAGGAAACGCGCGTCTCACCCTCTGTATCTCAAGGCAGATTCAACTCCCGTAGGTAAGCGAACACACAGCAGAGAAGTCTGAAGGATAAGTTCGTTTTGAGTTTTAGA
The DNA here is from genome assembly GCF_049354715.1 of Callithrix jacchus. NCBI lineage: Eukaryota > Metazoa > Chordata > Mammalia > Primates > Cebidae > Callithrix > Callithrix jacchus. Next base: position 36,102,823 of record NC_133511.1, on the reverse strand, counting down.
CGGAGATTTACCGCTATTTCTGAAATTCTTGGATTTCGCTGGAAAAATGTGTTTTCTGCTTCGTCATAGAAAGGGTTTACAAACTCCTGCAGACACACATCAGTTTAACTCTGTAAGTTGAACGCACACATTGAAGGCCGTTCTGTTAAGTTGCTCCGTTTTGGTTTTAGAAGCAGATATTTTTCAATACAGCGTTTACTCCCATTCACTCTGGAATATCAAAACGCAGCTCCTAAAAGAAACGCGCTTCCTACTTTCTGAATCTCAAGGCAGATTCAACTCCCATAGGTAAGCGAACAGACAGCAGAGCAGTCTGAAGGATATGTTCGTTTTGAGTTTTAGACAGAGATTTACAGCTATTTGTGAAATGCTTGGATTTGGCTTTAAAAATGCGTTTTCTGCTTCTTCACAGAAAGGGTTTACAAACTCTTGCAAACACACATCAGTTTACCTCTGTAAGTTGAACGCACACATTGAAGGCCGTTCTGTTACGTTGCTCCGTTTTGGTTTTAGAAGCAGATATTTCTCAATACAGCGTTTACTCCCATTCACTCTGGAATATCAAAATGCAGCTCCTAGAATAAACGCGATTCTCACCCTCTGAATCTCAAGGCAGATTCAACTCCCGTAGGTAAGTGAACACACCGCAGAGCAGTCTGAAGGATACGTTCGTTTTCAGTTTTAGACGGAGATTTACCGCTATTTATGAAATGCTTGGATTTGTCTGAAAAAATGCATTTTCTGCTTCTTCACAGAAAGGGTTTACAAACTCCTGCAAACACACATCAGTTTAACTCTGTAACTTGAACGAACACATTGAAGGCCGTTTTGTTAGTTTGCTCCGTTTTGGTTTTAGAAGCAGATATTTCTCAATACAGCGTTTACTCCAATTCACTCTGGAATACCAAAACGCAGCTCCTAGAGGAAACGCGCTTCTCACCCTCTGAATCTCAAGGCAGATTCAACTCCGGTAGGTAAGCAAACACACAGCAGAGCAGTCTGAAGGATATCTTCGTTTTGAGTTTTAGACGGAGATTTACAGCTATTTCTGAAGTGCTTGGATTTCCCTGGAAAAATGTGTTTTCTGCTTCGTCACAGAAAGGCTTTACAAACTCCTGCACACACACATCAGTTTACCTCTGTAAGTTGAACGCACACATTGAAGGCCGTTCTGTTAGGTTGCTCCGTTTTGGTTTTAGAAGCAGATATTTCTCAATACAGCGTTTACTCCCATTCACTCTGGAATATCAAAACGCAGCTCCAAGAAGAAACGCGCTTCTCACTCTCTGAATCTCAATGCAGATTCAACTGCCGTAGGTAAGTGAACACACAGCAGAGCAGTCTGAAGGATATGTTCCTTTTGAGTTTTAAACGAAGATTTACAGCTATTTCTGAAATGCTTGGATTTGGCTGGAAAAATGCGTTTTCTGCTTCTTCACAGAAATAGTTTACAGACTCCTGCGAACACACATCAGTTTATCTCTGTACGTTGAACCAACACATTGAAGGCCGTTCTGCTAGGTTGCTCCGTTTTGGTTTTAGAAGCAGATATTTCTCAATACAGCGTTTACTCCCATTCACTCTGGAATATCAAAACGCAGCGCCCGGAAGAAAGGCTTCTCACCCTCTGAATGTCCAGGCAGATTCAACTCCCATAAGTAAGCGAACACACAGCAGAGCAGTCTGAAGGATACGTTCGTTTTGTGTTTTAGCCGGAGATTTACAGCGATTTCTGAAATTCTTTGATTTGGCTGGAAAAATGCGTTTTCTGCTTTTTCACAGAAAGGGTTTACAAACTCCTGCAAACACACATCAGTTTAACTCTGTACGTTGATCGCAAACATTGAAGGCCGTTCTGTTAGGTTGCTCCGTTTCGGTTTTAGAAGCAGATATTTCTCAATACAGCGTTTACTCCCATTCACTCTGGAATATCAAAACGCAGCTCCTAGAAGAAACGCGCTTATCACTCTCTGAATCTCAAGGCAGATTCAATACCCGTAGGTATGCGAAAACACAGCAGAGTAGTCTGAAGGATACGTTCCTTTTGAGTTTAGACGGAGATTTAGAGCTATTTCAGAAATGCTGGGATTTGGCTGGAAAAATGTATTTTCTGCTTCTTCACAGAAGTGGTTTACAAGCTCCTGCACACACACATCAGTTTAACTCTGTAAGTTGAACGCACACATTGAAGGCTGTTCTGTTAGGTTGCTCCGTTTTTTTTTAGAAGCACATATTTCTCAATACAGAGTTTACTCCCATTCACTGTGAAATATCAAAACGCAGCTCCTAGAAGAAACGCGCTTCTCACTCTGAATCTCAAGGCAGATTCAACTCCCTTAGATAAGCGAACACACAGCAGAGCAGTCTGAAGGATACATTCGTCCTGAGATTTAGACGGAGATTTATAGTTATTTGTGAAATGCTTGGATTTGTCTGGAAAAATGCGTTTTCTGCTTCTTCACAGAAAGGGATTACAAACTCCCGCAAACACAAATCAGTTTAACTCTGTAAGTTGAACGCACACATTGACGGCCGTTCTGTTAGGTTGCTCCGTTTTGGTTTTAGAAGCAGATATTTCTCAATACAGCGTTTACTCCCATTTACTCGGTAATATCCAAACGCAGCTCCTAGAAGAAACGCGCTTCTCACCCTCTGAATCTCAAGGCAGATTCAACTTTTCTAGGTAAGCGAACACAGAGCAGAGCAGTCTGAAATATACGTTCGTTTTGAGTTTTAGACGGAGATTTACAGCTATTTCTGAAATGCTTGGATTTGGCTTGAAAAATGCGTTTTCTGCTTCTTCACAGAAAGGGTTTAAAAACTCCTGCAAACACACATCAGTTTAACTCTGTAAGTTAAACGCACACATTGAAGGCCGTTCTGTCAGGTTGCTCCGTTGTGGTTTTAGAAGCAGATATTTCTCAATACAGCGATTACTCCCATTTACTCGGGAATATCAAAACGCAGCTCCTAGAAGAAACGCGCTTCTCACCCTCTGAATTTCAAAACAGATTCAATTCCCGTAGGTAAGCGAACACACAGCAGAGCAGTCTGAAGGATACGTTCGTTTTGAGTTTTAGACGGAGATTTACAGCTATTTCTGAAATGTTTGGATTTTGCTGGAAAAATGCGTTTTCTGCTTTTTCGCATTAAGGGTTTACAAACTCCTCCAAACACACATCAGTTTAACTCTGTAAGTTGAACGCACAAATTGAAGGCCGTTCTGTTAGGTTGCTCCGTTTTGGTTTTAGAAGCAGATATTTCTCAATACAGGGTTTACTCCCATTCACTCTAAAATATCAAAACGCAGATCCTAGAAGAAACGCGCTTCTCACTCTCTGAATCACAGGGCAGATTCAACTCCCTTAGGTAAGGGAACACACACCAGAGCAGTCTGAAGGATACGTTCGTTTTGAGTTTTAGACGGAGATTTAAAGCGATTTCTGAAATGCTCGGATTTGGCTGGAAATATGCGTTTACTGCTTCTTCAAAGAAAGGTTTTACAAACTCCGGCAAACACACATGAGTTTAACTCTGTAAGTTGAACGCACACATTGAAGGCCGTTCTGTTAGGTTGCTCCGTTTTGGTTTTAGAAGCAGATATTTCTCAATACAGAGTTTACTCCCATTCACTCGGGAATATCAAAGCGCAGCTCCTAGAAGAAATGCGCTTCTCACCCTCTGAATCTCAAAACAGATTCAATTCCCATAGGTAAGCGAACACACAGCAGAGCAGTCTGAAGTATACGTTCGTTTTGAGTTTTAGACGGAGATTTACAGCTATTTCTGAAATGTTTGGATTTTGCTGGAAATATGTGTTTTCTGCTTCTTCGCAGAAAGCGTTTACAAACTCCTGCAAACACACATCGGTTTAACTCTGTAAGTTGAACGCACACATTGAAGGCCGTTCCTTTAGGTTGCTCCGTTTTCGTTTTAGAAGCAGATATTTCTCAATACAACGTTTACTCCCATTCACTCTGGAATATCAAAACGCAGCTCTTAGAATAAACGCTCTACTCACCCTCTGAATCTCAAGGCAGATTCAACTCTCGTAGGTAAGCGAACATACAGCAGAACAGTCTGATGGATACGTTCGTTTTGAGTTTTAGACGGAGATTTACAGCTATTTCTGAAATGCTTGGATTTGGTTGGAAAAATGCGTTTTCTCCTTCTTCACAGAAAGGGTTTACAAACTCCTGCAAACACACATCAGTTTAACTCTGTAAGTTGAACGCACACATTGAAGGCCGTCCTGTTAGGTTGCTCCGTTTTGGTTTTAGAATCAGATATTTCTCAATAAAGAGTTTACTTCCATTCACTCTAAAATATCAAAACGCAGCTCCAAGAAGAAACGGGCTTCTCACTCTCTGAATCTCAAGGCAGATTCAACTCCCGTAGGTAAGCCAACACACAGTAGAGCAGTCTGAAGGATACGTTCGTCTTGAGTTTAGATGGAGATTTACAGCTATTTCTAAAATGCTTGGATTTGGCTGGAAAAATGAGTTTTCTGCTTCATCACAGAAAGGGTTTACAAACTCCTGCACACACACATCAGTTTAACTCTGTAAGTTGAACGCACACATTGAAGGCCGTTCTGTTAGGTTGCTCCGTTTTGGTTTTTGAAGCAGATATTTCTCAATACAGCGTTTACTCCCATTCACTCTGGAATATCAAAACGCAGTTCTTAGAAGAAACGCGCTTCTCACTCTCTGAATCTCAAGGCAGATTCACCTCCCGTAGTTAATCGAACACACAGCATAGCAGTTCTGAAGGATACGTTCGTTTTGAGTTTTAGACGGAGATTTACAGCTATTTCTGAAATGCTTGGATTTGGTAGGAAAAACGCGTTTTCTGCTTCATCACAGAAAGGGTTTACAAACTCCTGCAAACACACATCAGTTTACCTCTGTAAGTTGAACTAACACATTGAAGGCCGTTCTGTTAGGTTGCTCCGTTTTGGTTTTAGAAGCAGATATTTCTCAATACAGCGTTCACTCCCATGCACTCGGAAATATCTAAACGCAGCTTCTAGAAGAAAGGCGCTTCTCACCCTCCTAATCTCAAGGGAGATTCAACTCCCGTAGGTAAGCGAACACACAGCAGAGCAGTCTGAAGGATACGTTCGTTTTGAGTTTTAGACGGAGATTTACAGCTATTTCTGAAATGATTGGACTTGGCTAGAAAAATGCGTTTTCTGCTTCTTCACAGAAAGGGTTTACAAACTCCTTCTAACACACGTCAGTTTAACTCTTTAAGTTGAACGCACACATTGAAGGCCGTTCTGTTAGGTTGCTCCGTTTTGGTTTTAGAAGCAGATATCTCTCAATACAGCGTTTATTCAAATTCACTCTGTAATATCAAAATTCAGCTCCTAGAAGAAACTCGCTTCTCACCCTCTGAATCTCAAGGCAGATTCAAGTTTCGTAGGTAAGCGAACAGACAGCAGAGCAATCTGAAGGATACGTTCGTTTTGAATTTTAGACGGAGATTTAAAGCAATTTCTGAAATGCTTGGATTTGGCTTGAAAAATGCCTTTACTGCTTCTTCAAAGAAAGGGTTTACAAACTCCGGCAAACACACATGAGTTTAACTCTGTAAGTTCAACGCACACATTGAAGGCCGTTCTGTTAGGTTGCTCTGTTTTGGTTTTAGAAGGAGATATTTCTAAATACAGCGTTTACTCCCATTCACTCTGGAATATCAAAACGCAGCTCCTAGAAGTAACGTGCTTCTCACTCTCAGAATCTCAAGGCAGATTCAACTCCCGTAGGTAAGCGACCACACAGCAGAGCAGTCTGAAAGATACGGTCGTTTTGAGTTTTAAACGGAGATTTACAGCTATTTCTGAAATGCTCGGATTTGGCTGGAAAAATGCGTTTTCTGCTTCTTCACAGAGAGGGTTTACAAACTCCTGCAAACACACATCAGTTTAACTCTGTAAGTTGAACGCACACAGTGAAGGCCGTTTTGTTAGGTTGCTTCGTTTTGGTTTCAGAAGCAGATATTTCTCAATACAGCGTTTACTCCAATTCACTCAGTAATATCAAAATTCAGCTCCTAGAATAAACGCGCTTCTCACCCTCTGAATCTCAAGGCAGATTCAAGTCCCGTAGGTAAGCGAATACACAGCAGAGCTGTCTGAAGGATACGTTCGTTTTGAGTTTTAGACGGAGATTTAAAGCGATTTCTGAAATGCTTGGATTTGGCTGGAAAAATGCGTTTACTGCTTCTTCAATGAAAATGTTTACAAACTCCGGCAAACACACATGAGTTTAACTCTGTAAGTTGAACGCACACATTGAAGGCCGTTCTGTTAGGTTGCTCCGTTTTGGTTTTAGAAGCAGATATTTCTCAATACAGAGTTTACTCCCATTCACTCTGGAATATCAAAACGAAGCTCCTGAAAAAAACGCGCTTCTCACTCTCTGAATCTCAAGGAAGATTCAACTCCAGTAGGTAAGCGAACACACAGCAGAGCAGTCTGAAAGATAAGTTCCTTTTGAGTTTTAGACGGAGATTTACAGCAATTTCTGAAATGCTTGGATTTGGCTGGAAAAATGCGTTTTGTGCTTCTTCACAGAAAGGGTTTAAAATCTCCTGCAAACACACATCAGTTTAACTCTGTAAGTTGAACGCACACATTGAAGGCCGTTCTGTTAGGTTTCTCCGTTTTTTTTTTAGAAGCAGATATTTCTCAATACAGCGTTTACTCCCATTCACTCGGGAATATCAAAACGCAGCTCCTAGAAGAAACACGCTTCTCACCCTCTGAATCTCAAAACAGATTCAATTCCCGTAGGTAAGCGAACACACAGCAGAGCAGTCTGAAGGATACGTTCGTTTTGAGTTTTAGACGGAGATTTACAGCTATTTCTGAAATGTTTGAATTTTGCTGGAAATAGGTGTTTACTGCTTCTTCGCAGAAAGTGTTTACAAACTCCGGAAAACACACATCAGTTTAACTCTGTAAGTTGAATGCACACATTGAAGGCCATTCTGTTAGGTTGCTCCGTTTTGGTTTTAGAAGCAGATATTTGTCAATACAGCGTATACTCCCATTCACTCTGGAATATCAAAACGCAGCTCCTAGAAGAAACGCGCTTCTCACTCTCTGAATCTCAGGGCAGATTAAACTCCCGTAGGTAAGCGAACCCACTGCAGAGCAGTCTGAAGGATACGTTCGTTTTGAGTTTTATACCTAGATTTACAACTATTTCTGGAATGCTTGGATTTGGCTGGAAAAATGCGTTTTCTGCTTCTTCACAGAAAGGGTTTACAAACTCCTGCACACACACATCAGTTTTACTCTGTACGTTGAACGCACACATTGAAGGCCGTTCTGTTAGGTTGCTCCGTTTTGGTTTTAGAAGCAGATATTTCTCAAAACAGCGTTTACTCCCATTGACTCGGGAATATCAAAACGCAGCTCCTAGAAAAACGCGCTTCTCACTCTCAGAATCTCAAGGGAGATTCAAGTCCCGTAGGTAAGCGAACACAGAACAGAGCAGTCTGAAGGATACGTTCGTCTTGAGTTTTTGACGGAGATTTACAGCTATTTCTGAAATGTTTGGATTTTGCTGGAAATAGGTATTTACTGCTTCTTCGCAGAAAGTGTTTACAAACTCCTGAAAACACACATCAGTTTAACTCTGTAAGTTGAATGCGCACATTGAAGGCCATTCTGTTAGGTTGCTCCGTTTTGGTTTTAGAAGCAGATATTTGTCAATACAGCGTATACTCCCATTCACTCTGGAATATCAAAACGCAGCTCCTGGAAGAAACGCACTTCTCACTCTCAGAATCTCAAGGCAGATTCAACTCCCATAGGTAAGCGAACACAGAGCACAGCAGTCTGAAGGATACCTACGTTTTGAGTTTTAGACGGAGATTTACAGCTATTTCTGAAATGCTTGGATTTGGTTGGAAAATGCGTTTTCTGCTTCTTCACAGAAAGGGTTTACAAACTCCTGCAAACACACATCAGTTTAACTCTGTAAGTTGAACGCACACATTGAAGGCCGTTCTGTTAGGTTGCTCCGTTTTGGTTTTAGAAGCAGATATTTCTCAAAACAGCGTTTACTCCCATTCACTCTGGAATATTAAAATGCATCTCCTAGAAGAAACGCGCTTCTCACTCTCTGAATCTCAAGGCAGATTCAACTCCCGTAGGTAAGCGAACACACAGCAGAGCAGTCTGAAGGATACGTTCGTTTTGAGTTTTAGATGGAGATTTACAGCTATTTCTGAAATGCTTGGATTTGGCTGGAAAAATGCGTTTTCTGCTTCTTCAGAGAAAGGGTTTACAGACTCCTGCAAACACACATCAGTTTAACTCGGTATGTTTAACGCACACCTTGAAGGCCGTTCTGTTAGGTTGCTTTGTTTTGGTTTTAGAAGCAGGTATTTCTCAATACAGCGTTTACTCCCATTCACTCGGGAATATCAAAACAGAGCTCCTAGAAGAAACGCGCTTCTCAACCTCTGAATCTCAAGGCAGATTCACCTCCCGTAGGTAAGCGAACACACAGCAGAGCAGTCTGAGGGATATGTTCGTTTTGACTTTTAGGCGGAGATTTACAGCTATTTCTGAAATGCTTGGATTTGGCTTGAAAAATGCGTTTTCTGCTTCTTCACAGAAAGGGTTTACAAACTCCTGCAAACACACATCAGTTTAACTCTGTAAGTTGAACGCACACATTGAAGGCCGTTCTCTTAGGTTGCCCCGTTTTGGTTTTAGAAGCAGATGTTTCTCAATACAGCGTTTACTCCAATTCACTTGGAAATATCAAAACGCAGCTCCTAGAAGAAACGTGCTTCTCACTCTCTGAATGTCAAGGGAGATTCAACTCCCGTAGGTAAGCGAACACAGAGCAGAGCAGTCTGAACGTTACGTTCGTTTTGAGTTTTAGATGGAGATATACAGCTATTTCTGAAATGCTTGGATTTGGCTGGAAAAATGCGTTTTCTGCTTCTTCACAGAAAGTGTTTACAAACTCCTGCAAACACACATCAGTTCAACTCTGTAAGTTGAACGCACACATTGAAGGCCGTTCTGTTAGGTTGCTCCGTTTTGGTTTTAGAAGCAGATATGTCTCAATACAGGGTTTACTCCCATTTACTCTGGAATATCAAAACGCAGCTTCTAGAAGAAACGCGCTTCTCACTCTCTGAATCTCAAGGCAGATTCAACTCCCATAGGTAAGCGAACACAAAGCAGAGCAGTCTGAAAGATACGTTCGTTTTGAGTTTTAGACGGGGATTTACAGCTATTTCTTAAATGCTTGGATTTGGCTGGGAAAATGCGTTTTCTGCTTCTTTAAAGAAAGGGTTTTCTAACTCCTGCAAACACACATCAGTTTAACTCTTTAAGTTGAACGGACACATCGAAGGCCGTTCTGTTAGGTTTCCCCGTTTTGGTTTTAGAAGCAGATATTTCTCAATACAGCGTTTACTCCCATTCACTCTGGAATGTCAAAACGCAGCTCCTAGAAGAAACGCGCTTCTCACTCTCTGAATCTCAAGGCAGATTCAACTCCCGTAGGTAAGCGAACACACAGCCGAGCAGTCTGAAGGATACGTTCGTTTTGAGTTTTAGACGGAGATTTACAGCTATTTCTGAAATGCTTGGATTTGGAAGAAAAATTGCGTTTTCTGCTTCTTCACAGAAAGGGTTTAAAAACTCCGGCAAACCACATCAGTTTAACTTTGTAAGTTGAACGCACACATTGAAGGCCGTTCTGTTAGGTTGCTCCGTTTTGGTTTTAGAAGCAGATATTTCTCAATACAGCGTTTACTCCCATTCACTCTGGAATATCAAAATGCAGCTCCTAGAAGAAACGCGCTTCTCACTCTCTGAATCTCAAGGCAGATTCAACTCCCATAGGTAAGCGAACACACAGCAGAGCAGTCTGAAGGATACGTTCGTTTTGAGTTTTAGAGGGAGATTTACAGCTATTTCTGAAATGCTTGGTTTTGGCTGGAAAAATGCGTTTTCTGCTTCTTCAGAGCAAGGGTTTACAAGCTCCTGCAAACACACATCAGTTTAACTCTGTATGTTGAACGCACACCTTGAAGGCCGTTCTGTTAGGTTTCTCCGTTTTGGGTTTAGAAGCAGGTATTTCTCAATACAGTGTTTACTCCCATTCACTCGGAAATATCAAAACAGAGCTCCTAGAAGAAACGCGCTTCTCACCCTCTGAATCTCAAGGCAGATTCACCTCCCGTAGGTAAGCGAACACCCAGCAGAGAAGTCTGAGGGATATTTTCGTTTTGATTTTAGACGGAGATTTACAGCTATTTCTGGAATGCTTGGATTTGGCTTGAAAAATGCGGTTTCTGCTTCTTCACAGAAAGGGTTTACAAACTCCTGCAAACACACATCAGTTTAACTCTGTAAGTTGAACGCACACATTGAAGGCCGTTCTGTTAGGTTGCTCCGTTTTGGTTTTAGAAGCAGATATTTCTCAATACTGCGTTTACTCCCATTCACTCTGAAATATCAAAACGCAGTTCCAGGCAGAAATGCACATCTCACTCTCTGAAGCTGAAGGCAGATTCAACTCCCGTAGTTAAGCGAACACACAGCAGAGCAGTCTGAAGATTACGTTCGTTTTGAGTTTTAGACGGAGATTTACAGCTGTTTTTGAAGTGCTTGGATTTGGCTGGAAAAATGCGTTTTCTGCTTCTTCACAGAAAGAATTTACAAACTCCTGCAAACACACATCAGTGTAACTCTGTAAGTTGAATGCACACATTGAAGGCCGTTCTGTTAGGTTGCTCCGTTTTGGTTTTAAAAGCAGATGTTTCTCAATACAGGGTTTACTCCCATTCACTCTGGAATATCAAAGCGCAGCCCGTAGAAGAAACGCGCTTCTCACTCTGTGAATCTTAAGGCAGATTCAACTTTATTCGTTAAGCGAACACACAGCAGAGCAGTCTGAAGGATACGTTCGTTTTGAGTTTTAGACGGAGATTAACAGCTATTTCTGAAATGCTTGAATTTTGCTGGAAAAATGCGTTTTCTGCTTCTTCACAGATAGGGTTTACAGACTCCTGCAAACACACATCAGTTTAACTCTGTAAGTTGAGCGCACATATTGAAGGCCGTTCTGTTAGGTTGCTACGTTTTGGTTTCAGAAGTAGATATTTCTCTATAAAGCGTTTACTCCCATTCACTCTGGAATATCAAAACGCAGCTCCTAGAAGAAACGCGCTTCTCACTCTCTGAATCTCAAGGCAGAGTCAACTCCGTTACGTTAGCGAAAACACAGCAGAGCAGTCTGAATGATACGTTCATTTTCTGTATTAGACAGTGATTTACAGCTATTTCTGAAATGCTTGCATTTGGCTGGAAAAATGCGTTTTCCGCTCCTTCACAGAAAGGGTTTAGAAACTCCTGCAAACACACATCCATTTAACTCTTTAAGTTGAACGCACACATTGAAGTCCGTTCTGTTTGGTTGCTCCGTTTCCGTTTTAGAAGCAGATATTCTCAATACAGTGTTTACTCCCGTTCACTCTAGAATATCAAAACGCAGCTCCTAGAAGAAAGACGCTTCTCCCTCTCTGAATCTCAAGGCAGATTCAACTTTTTTAGGTAAGCAAACACACAGCAGAGGAGTCTGTAGGGTACTTTCATTTTGAGTTTTAGACAGTGGTTTACAGCTATTTTTGAAATGCTTGCATTTGGCTGGAACAATGCATATTTCGCTTCTTTACAGAAAGGGTTTACAAACTCCTGCAAACACACGTCACATTAACTCTGTAAGTTGAATGCACACATTAAAGGTCTTTCAGTTAAGTTTCTTTGTTTTGGTTTTAGAAGCAGATATTTCTTAATACAGCGTTTTCTCTTATTCACTCTGGAATATCAAAACGCAGCTCGTAGAAGAAACGCACTTCTCACTCAATCTCAAAGCAGATTTCAGTCTCTTCAGTAAGTGAACACACAGCAGAGCAGTCTGAAGGATACATTCGTTTTGTGTTTTAGACGGAGATTTACAGCTAATTATGAAATGCTCGGAATTGGCTTGAAATTTGTGTTTTCCGCTTCTTCACAGAAAGGGTTTACAAACTCCTGCAAACACACATCAGTTTAACTCTGTAAGTTGAACACACACATTGAAGGCCGTTCTGCTATGTTGCTCCGTTTTGGTTTTAGAAGGAGATATTTCTCAATACAGCGTTTACTCCCATTCACTCTGGAATATCAAAACGCAGCTCCTAGAAGAAATGCGCTTCTAACTCTCTGAATCTCAAGGCAGATTCCATTCCCTTAGGTAAGCGAACCCAAAGCAGAGCAGTCTGAAGGATATGTTCGTTTTCAGTTTTAGATGGTGATTTACATCTATTTCTGAAATGCTTGCATTTGGCTGTAATAATGCATTTTCCACTTTTTTACAGAAAGTATTTACAAACTCCTGCAAACACACATCAGCTTACCTTTGTAAGTTGAATGCACACATTGAAGGCCGTCCTGTTAGGTTGCTTCGTTTTGGTTTTAGATGCAGATATTTCTCAATTTAGAATTTACTCCCATTCACTTTGGAATATCAAAACGCAGCTCCTCAAAGAAACGCGCTTCTCACTCTCTGAATCTTAAGGGAGATTCAACTGTCTTAGGTAAGCGAACACAGAGCAGAGCAGTCTGAAAGATACGTTCATTTTGAGTTTTAGACGGTGATTTACAGGTATTTCTGAAATGCTTGGATTTGGTGGAATATTGCGTTTTCCGCTTCTTCACAGTAAGGGTTTACGAACTCCTGCAAACACAAATCAATTTATCTCTGTAATTTGAACGCACACATTGAAGGCCGTTCTGTTAGGTTGCTTTTGTTTGGTTTTAGAAGCAGATATTTCTCAATACAGCGTTTACTCCCATTCACTCTGAATTATCAAAACGCAGCTCCTAGAAGAAAAGCCCTTGTCACTCTCTGAATCTCAAGGCAGATTCAACTCCCTTAGGTAAGCGAATACACAGTAGAGCAGTCAGAAGGATATGTTCGTTGTCTGTTTTACAGGCTCTTTACAGCTATTTTTGAAATGCTTGGATTTTTCTGGAAAAATGCGTTTTCCGCTTCTTCACAGAAAGGGTTTACAAACTCCTGCAAACACACATCAGTTTAACTTTGTAAGTTGAAGTAACACATTAAAGCCCGTTCTGTTAGGTCGCTCCGTTTTGGTTTTAGAAGCAGATATTTCTCAACAAACCCTTTACTCCCATTCACTCTGGAATATCAAAACGCAGCTCCTAGAAGAAACGTGTTTCTCTGTTTCTGAATCTCCAGGCCTATTCACCTTTTTAGGTAAGTGAACACACAGCAGAGCAGTCTGAAAGATTCGTTCCTTTTGTGTTTTAGACTGAGATTTACAGCTCTTTCTGAAATGCTTTGATTTTGCTGGAAAAATGCGTTTTCCGCTTCTTCACAGAAAGGGTTTACAAACTCCTGCAAAGACACATCAGTTTAACTCTGTCAGTTGAACGCACACATTGAAGGCCGTTTTGTTAGTTTGCTCCGTTTTTGTTTTAGAAGCTGGTATTTCTCAATACAGCGTTTACTCCCATTCACTATGGTTTATCAAAACGCAGCTTTTAGAAAAAGGTGCTTCTCACTCTTTGATTCTGAACGTGGATTCAACTCCCTTAGTTGAGTGAACACCCAGCAGAGCAGTTTGAAATATACCTTCGTTTTGTATTCTAGACGGAGATTTATAGCTCTTTCTTGAATGCCTGGATTTTGCTGGGAAAATGCGTTTTCTGCCTCTTCACAGAAAGTGTTTACAAACTCCTGCAAACACACATCAGTTTACCTCTGTAAGTTGAGTGCACAAATTGAAGACCGTTCCGTTAGGTAGCTCCGTTTTGGTTTTAGAAGCAGACATTTCTCAATACAGCATTTACTTCCATTCACTCTGGTATATCAAAACCCAGCTCCTAGAAGAAACGTGCGTCCCACTCTCTGATTCTTAACGCGGATAAAACTTCCTTAGTTGAGCAAACACCCAGCAGAGCAGTTCGAAAGATACATTCGTTTTGTGTTTTATACGGAGATTAACACTTATTTCTTGAATTCCTGGATTTAGCTGGGAAATTTCGTTTTCCGTTTTTTCACAGAAAGGGTTTAGAAACTCCTACAAACACACATCAGTTTAACTCTGTAAGTTAAATGCACATATTGAAGACCGTTCTGTTAGGTAGCTCCGTTTTGGTTTTAGAAGCAGATATTTCTCAATACAGGGTTTACTCCCATTTACTCTGGTATATCAAAACGCAGCTTCTAGAAGCAACGTGCTTCTCACTCTCTGATTCTGAACGCGGATTCAACTCCTTTAGTTGAGCGAACTCCCAGCAGAGCAGTTTGAAAGATACGTTCGTTTTGTGTTTTAGACGAAGATTTACATCTATTTTTTGAATGCCTGGTTTTGGCTGGGAATTTGCATTATCAGCTTCTTCACAGAAACGGTTTACAAACTCCTGCAAATGCACATCAGTTTACCTCTGTAAGTTGAATGCACACATTGAAGACCGTTCTGTTACGTAGCTCCGTTTTGGTTTTAGAAGCAGATATTTCTCAATACAGCGTTTACTCCCATTTCCTCTGGTATATCAAAACGCAGCTCCTATAAACAACATGCTTCTCACTGTCTGATTCTGTACCCGGATTCAACTCCCTTAGTTGAGCGAACACCCAGGAGGGCAGTTTGAAAGATACGTTCGTTTTGTGTTTTATATGGAGATGAGCAGCTATTTCTTTAATTCCTGGATTTAGCTGTGAAATTGCGTTATCCGCTTCTTTACAGAAAGGGTTTAGAAACTCCTACAAACACACATCAGTTTAACTCTGTAAGTTGAATGCACACATTGAAGACCGTTCTGTTAGATAGCTCCTTTTTGGTTTTAGAAGCAGATATTTCTCAATACAGCGTTTACTCCCTTTCACTCTGGTATATCCAAACGCAGGTGCTAGAATAAACGTGCTTGTCACTCTCTCATTCAGAACGCGAATTCAACTTTTTTAGTTAAGCGAACACCCAGCAGAGCAGTTTGAAAGATACATTCGTTTGGTGTTTTAGACGGAGATTTACAGCTATCTCTTAAATTGTTAGATTTGGCTGGGAAAATGCGTTTTCGGCTTCTTCACAGAAAGGGATTACAAACTCCTGCAAACACACATCAGTTTAACTCTGTAAGTTGAATGGACACTTTAAAGACCATCCTGTTAGGTAGCTCCGTTTTGGTTTTAGAAGCAGAGATTTCACAATACAGCTTTTATTCCCATTCACTCTGGAATATTATAACGCAGCTCCTAGAAGCAACGTGCTTCGCACTCTCTGAATCTCAACGTGGATTCAACTCCCTTAGTTGAGCGAACACCCAACAGTGGAATTTGAAAGATACGTTTGTTTTGAGTTTTAGACGGAGATTTACAGCTATTTCTTGAATGCCTGGATTTGGCTGGGAAATTGCGTTTTCCGCTTCTTCACAGAAAGGGTTTACAAACTCCTGCAAACACACATCAGTTTAACTCTCTAAGTTGAATGCACACATTGAAGGCCGTTCTGTTTGGTAGCTCCGTTTTTGTTTCAGAAGCAGATATTTCTCAATACAGCGTTTATTCCCATTCACTCTGTTATATCAAAACGCAGCTCCTAGAAGCAACGTGCTTCTCACTCTCTCATTCTGAATGCGGATTCAACTCCCTTAGTTGAGCGAACACCCAGCACAGCAATTTGAAAGATATGTTCGTTTGCTGTTTTATGTGGAGATTTACAGCTATATCTTGAATGCCTGGATTGGGCTGGGAAAATGCGTTTTCCGCTTCTTCACAGAAAGGGTTTACAAACTCTTGCAAACAGAAATCAGTTTAACTATGTAAGTTGAAGGCACACTTTGAAGACCGTTCTGTCAGGTAGCTCCGTTTTGGTTTTAGAAGCAGATATTTCTCAATACAGCATTTACTCCCATTCACTCTGGTATATCAAAACGCAGCTCCTAGAAGAAACGTGCTTCTCACTGTCTGATTCTGAATGCAGGTTCAACTCCCTTAATTGATCGAACACCCAGCAGAGCAGTTTGAAAGGTACGTTCGTTTTGTGTTTTAGACGGAGATTTACAGCTATCTCTTGAATGCCTGGATTTGGCTGTGAAAATGAATTTTCCGCTTCTTCAGAGAAGGTGATTACAAACTCCTGCAAACACACATCAGTTTAACTCTGTAAGTTGAATGCACACATTGAAGCCCGTTCTGTTAGGTAGCTTTCTTTTGGTTCTAGCAGCATATATTTCTCAATTCAGCGTTTACTCCCATTCACTCTGGAATATCAAAACGCAGTTCCTAGAAGAAACGTGCTTCTCACTCTGAATCTGAAGGCGGATTAAACTTTTTTCTTTAAGCGAACACGCAGCAGGGAATTTTGAAAGATACGTTCATTTGGTGTTATAGACAGAGATTTACAGCTGTCTCTTTAATGCTTGAATTTGGCTGGAAAATTGCGTTTTCCTTTTCTTCACAGAAAGGGTTTACGAACTACTGGAAACACACATCAGTTTAACTCTGTAAGTTGAATGCACACATTGAAGACCGTCCTGTTAGGTTGTTCCATTTTGGCTTTAGAAGCAAGTATTTCTCAATATAGCGTTTACTCTTATCAACTCTCAAATATCAAACCGCAGCTCCTGGAAGAAACGTGCTTCTCACTATCTGAATCTAAACACGATTCAACTCCCTTCGTTAAGCAAACACATAGAAGAGCAGATTGAAGGATACGTTTTTTTCGTGTTTTGTACAACGATTTACAGCTATTTTTTAAATGCTTGGATTTGGCTGGGAAAATGCATTTTACACTTCTTCACAGAAAGAGTTTACAAACTACAGCAAACACACATCAGTTTAACTCTGTACGTTGAATGCACACATTGACGACCGTTCGGTTAGGTAGCTTTGTTTTGGTTTTAGAAGCAGATATTTATCAATACAGCGTTCACTTCAATTCACTCTGGTATATCAAAACGCAGCTCCTCGAAGAAACGTGCTTCTCACGGTCTGAATCTAATCGCGGATTCAACTCCCTTAGTTGAGCGAACACACAGCAAAGCAGCTTGAAAGATTCGTTCGTTTGGTGTTTTAGACAAAGATTTACAGCTATTTTTTAAATGCCTGGATTTGGCTGAGAAAAGGCGTTTTCCACTTTTTCATAGAAAGGGCTTTCAAACTACTGAAACACACATCAGGTTAACTCTGCAAGTTCAATGCACAGATTGAAGATCGTGTTTTTAAGTAGCTCCCTTATAGTTTTAGAGGCAGATATTTCGCAATACAGCATTTACTCGTATTCACTGTGGAATATGATAATGCAGCCCCTCGAATAAACGTGCTTCTTATGATCTGAATCTAAACGCGGATTCAACTTTTTTAGTTAGGCGAACGCAAGCAGAGTAGTTTGAAAGATACGTTCGTTTGGTGTTTTAGACGGAGATTTACAGCTATTTCTAAATGCTTGCATTTGGCTGGGAAAATGGGTTTTCTGCTTTTTCACACAAAGCGTTTATGAACTACTGCAAACACACATCAGTTTAACTTTTTAAGTTGAATGCACACCTTAAACACCGTTCTCTTAGGTAGCTTTGTTTTGGTTTTATAAGCAGATTTCTCAATAAGGCTCTCGAATATCAAAACGCAACCCCTAGAAGAAACGTGCTTCTCACTTTCTGAATCTAAACCCGGATTCCACTTTCTTAGTTGAGCGAACACACAGCAGAGCATTTTGAAAGATACGTTTGCTTGGTTTTCTAGACAGAGATTTACAGCTATTTCTTAAATGGTTGGATTTGGCTGGGAAAATGCGTTTTCCGCTTCTTCACAGAAAGGGTTTACAAAGGACTGCAAACACAACATCATTTTAAATCATTAAGTTGAATGCACACATTGAAGACCGTCCTGTTAGGTTGTTCCGTTTTGGCTTTAGAAGCAGATATTTCTCAATACAGCTCCCATTCACTCTAAAATATCAAAACGCAGCTCCTAGGAAAAACGTGCTTTTCACTGTCTGAATCTAAGCACGGATTCAACTCTCCTAGTTAAGCAAACTCACAGCAGAGCAGTTTGAAAGACACGTCCGTTTGGTGTTTTAGACAACGATTTACAGCTATTTCTTAAATGCTTGAATTTGCCTTGGAAAATGCGTTTTCTGCTTCTTCACAGAAAGGGTTTACAAACTACTGCAAACACACGTCAGTTTAACTCTGTAAGTTGAATGCACACATTGAAGACCGTTCTTAGGTAGCTCCGTTTTGGTTTTAGAAGCAGATATTTCCCAATACAGCGTTTAATTTCATTCACTCTGGAATATCAAAATGAAGCTCCTAGAGGAAATGTGCTTCTAACTTTCTGAATCTAAACACGGATTCAACTTTCTTAGTTAAGCGAACACACAGCAGAGCAGTTTCAAAGATACGTACATTTGGTGTTTTAGACAGAGGTTTATGGCTATTTCTTAAATGCTTGGATTTGGCTAAAAAAATGCCTTTTCCTTTTCCTCACAGAAAGGGTTTGCAAAGTACTGCAAATTCACATCAGTTTAACCCTGTAAGTTGAATGCACACATTGAAGACCGTTCTGTTAGGTAGCTCTGTTTTAATTTTGGAAGCCAATATTTCTCAATACAGCGTTTACTCCCCTTGACTCAGGAGTATCAAAACGTAGCTCCTAGAAGAAACGTATTTATCACTCTCTGAATATAATCGCGGATTCAACACTCTTAGTTAAGCGAACACACAGCAGAGCAGTTTGAAAGATACGTTCGTTTTGCGTTTTAGACGGAGATTTACAGCTATTTCTTAAATGCTTGGATTTGGCTGGGAAAATGCGTTTTCCACTCCTTCAAAGAAAGGTTTTAAAAACTACTGCAAACACACATCAGTTTAACTCTGTAAGTTGAATGCACACATTGAGGACCGTTCTGTTAGGTAGCTCCATTTTGGTTCTAGAAGCAGATATTTCTCAATACAGCGTTTACTCCCATTTACTCTGTAATATCAAAACGCAGCTCCTACAAGAGACGTGCTTCTCACAATCTGAATCTCAATGCGGATTCAACTTCCTTAGGTAAGCGAACACAGAGCAGAGCAGTCTGAAGGATACGTTCGTTATTTGTTTTAGACAGTGATTTACAGCTATTTCTGAAATGCTTGCATTTGGGTGGAAAAATGCGTTTTCCTCTTCTTCACAGTCAGGGTTTACAAACTACTGCAAATACACTTCCGTTTAACTTAGTTAGTTGAATGCACACATTCTAGACCTTTTTGTTAGGTAGCTCTGTTTTGGTTTTAAAAGCAGACATTTCTCAAGGTGGCGCTGTGAGAGCAACCCAGGATTGAAGCTCTCATTGAATCCTTGGAGAGGTGAGTCAGAGCCGCATTTTTAGACTGATCGTTGTTGCCACAGAATGGGGAAATTCCCAAGTATAAAAAAGACGTGGGACACCAGGCAGAGGTACCACCTGGTGAAGCCAGCAGCTGGAGTGGTGGTGGCCAGCCCTACCCAGTGCTCCCCACAAGGTGCGCTTGTCCAGGTGCCCTGTTGAACCAGCAACCTTAGACTAGAGAGGGCTGTACTTGAGACTGAATGGGACTCAGAAAGTGGGCCTGCCCAGGGGATTGCAGGGACACAGTTTTGCGGTAGCCCAGTGGGATGGACAAAACTGTGATTCCAAACACTCCTTCTGCAGACAGTCCCTGAGATGCTCTCTGGGGGAGGGGAGTCCACCATTACCGAGGCAACCCGCCCCTACTGGGATACACGCCCACTGCTGATGCAGCCTGCCATTGCCGAGGCAACCTGCTACAACAGAGAGACCCTGCCACAGGGCATAGCCCGTGGCAGAGACCGCAGCTGAAGAACAGAGTCTGCAGCTACAGGGTGAACCACACAACTGCAGGGTGGAGCCTCGGCAGGCAAACAGTGACTAGACTGTCTCCTAGCTGGGCAGGACACCTCAACGGACTTCCAAAAATAAAGCCCGCACCCCCAAGACAGAGCATTTGAGAAAAAGAGGTTTTTTTAATGACCTCTGTTGAAGCAGAATGAAACTTAACAGCCTAACCGCCCTGAATGAACCACAGAGCTCACAGCTCAGCAATTGAGCTCATATAAAGTACAGACTATCTCCTCAAGCAGCTTTCTGACACCTCTATATCCAAAAGACTGACATTTGGCAGGCATCATCCTGGGACAAAGATAGCAGAAAAGGAAACTGGTAGCATCCCTCACTGTTCCGCAGCTGCTATAGGTGCACCCCAGAAAAGCAGGGCCTGGAGTGGACCTCAGCAGTCATACAGCAAAGGGGCTAGACTGTTAGAAGGAAAACCAAGTAACAAAAACACTTCATCATCAACAATCTGGGTGTCCACTCAGAGACCCAATCAGAAAGTCAGCAACTACGCAGACGACAAGTGGATAAATCCATAAAGATGGGAAGAAACCAGCGCAAAACAAAGGAAAACACCCGAAACCAGAACAACTCGGCTCCTAGAAAGGACCAAAACTCCTCACCAGCAAGGGAAGAAAGCTGGACAGAGAATGACTGTAACAAAATGATGGAATTAGACTTCAGAAGGTGGATAATAAGAAACTTTTGTGAGCTAAGAGAACATGTATTAAATCAATGCAAAGAAACTAAGGAACTTGAAAAAAGATTTGAGGAAATGATAACAAGAATGGATAACTTAGAGAGGAATATGAATGAATTAAAGGAGCTGAAAAACACAATATGACAACTTCACGAAGCATGCACAAGTTTCATAGCCGAATTGCCCAAGCAGAAGAAAGAATATCTGAAGTCGAAGACCAACTCAATAAAATAAAACGAGAAACTGAGATTAGAGAAAAAAGCACAAAAAGGAATGAACAAAGTCTCCAAGAAATGTCCGACTATGTGAAGTGACCTAACCTATGTTTGATAGGTGTACCAGCATATGACAAAGAGAATGAATCCAAGCTGGAAAATACTCTGCAGGATATTATCCAGGAAAATTTCCTCCACCAAGCAAGGCAGGCCAACACTCAAATACAGGAAATACAGAGAACACCACAAAGATATTCCACAAGAAAAGCAATCCCAAGGCACATAATCGTCAGTTTCAACAGGGTTGAAATAAAGGAGAAAATACTAAGGGCAGCCAGAGAGAAAGGTCGGGTCACCCAAAAAGGGAAGCCCATCAGACTCACAGCAGATCTCTTGGCAGAAACTCTACAAGCCAGAAGAGAGTGGGGGCCAATATTCAACATCCTTAAAGAAAAGAACTTTCAACCCAGAATTTCATATCCAGCCAAACTGAGCTGCATAAGTGAAGGAAAAATAAAATCCTTTGCGAACAAGAAAGTACTCAGAGATTTTGTCACCACCAGGCCTGCGTTACAAGAGCTCCTGAAAGAGGCACTACACATAGAAAGCAACAACCAGTACCAGCCATTCCAAAATCACACTAAATGCTAAAGAGCATCAACATAATAAAGAATCTACATCAACTAACGGGCAAAACAGCCAGCTAGCATCAAAATGGCAGTATCAAATTCACACATAACAATATTAACCCTAAATGTAAATGGACTAAATGCACCAATCAAAAGACACAGACTGGCAAATTGGATAAAAATCCAAAACCCATCAGTGTGCTATATCCCGGAAACCCATCTCATATGCAAGGATACACAAAGGCTCAAAATAAAGGGACGGAGGAAGATTTACCAA
This sequence comes from Callithrix jacchus, assembly GCF_049354715.1. Lineage (NCBI taxonomy): Eukaryota > Metazoa > Chordata > Mammalia > Primates > Cebidae > Callithrix > Callithrix jacchus. The sequence continues at coordinate 36,081,076 of NC_133511.1, read as the reverse complement.
GAATATGGAGAACAAAAAAAAGCAGGAGTTGCAATTCTCATCTCTGATAAAATAGACTTTAAAGCAACAAATATCAAAAGAGACGAAAAAGGCCATTACATAATGGTAAGAGGACGATACAACAAGAAGAGCTAACAATCTTAAACATATATGGACCCAATACAGGAGCACCGAGATACATAAGGCAAGTTCTTAATGCCTTACAAAGAGACTTAGACTCCCACACAATAATAGTTAGAGACTTTAACACTCCACTGTCCATAATAGACAGATCAACCAGACAGAAAATCAAGAAGAATATCGAGGGCTTGAACTCAGACCTGGAGCAAGCAAACCTGATAGACATTTACAGAACTCTCCACCACAAATCCACAGAATATACATTCTTCTCAGAACAACATCACACCTGCTCTAAAATTGACCACATAATTGGAAGTAAAGCACTCCTCAGCAAATGCTAAACAACTGAAATAATAACAAACAGTCTTTGAGACCATAGTGCAATCAACATAGAACTCAGAATTCAGAAACCAACCCAGAACCGCACAGCTTCATGGAAACTGAACAACTGGCTCTTGAATGTTGACTGGATAAACAATGAAATAAAGGCAGAAATAAAGAAGTTCTTCAAAACCAATGAGAGCGAAGACAGAACATGCCAGAATCTCTGGGACACATTAAAAGCAGTCTCTAGAGGAAAATATATAGCAATAAGTGCCCATATGAAAAGAATGGAGAGATCCAAAATTGACACCCTATCGTCAATTGAAAGAGCTAGAGGAGCAAGATCAAAATAACTCAAAACCTAACAGAAGACAAGAAATAACTAAGATCAGAGCTGAACTGAAGGAAAGAGATACAACAAAAAACCCTTCAAAAAATCAATAAATCCAAGACCTGGTTTTTTGAAAAGGTCAACAAAATAGACAAACCATTAGCCAGATTAATTTTTTTAAAAGAGAGAACAAGCAAATAGATGCAATAAAAAATGATAAAGGGCAAATCACCACAGATTCCACAGAAATTCAAACCATCATCAGAGAATACTACAAACAACACTATGCACATAAACTAGTAAACTTGGATGAAATGGATACATTCCTGGACTCCTGTGTCCTCCCAAGCCTAAACCAAAAGGAAACTGAAGCTATGAATAGACCAATAACAATGTCAGACGTTGAGGACGCAATTAAGAGCCTACCACACACACAAAAACACCCCAGGTCCAGATGGGTTCAAAGCCAAATTCTACCAGACACACAAAGAGGAGCTGGTACCATTCCTTCTGAAACTATTCCAAATAATCCAAAAAGAGGGAATCCTTCCCAAATCATTTTATGAGACCAACATCATCCTGATACCAAAACCCGGCAGAGACCCAACAAGAAAAGAAAACTTCAGGCCAATATCCATGATGAACATAAATGCAATAATCTTCAATAAAATATTGGCAAGCCGATTGCAACAGCAAATCAAAAAACTTATTCATCATGATCAAGTAGGATTCATCCTGGGGATGCAAGGCTGGTTCAACATACGCAAGTCTGTAAACGTAATTCACCACATAAACAGAACCAAAACCCAAAACCATATGAATATCTCAATTGACAGATCGGAGGCATTCGACAAAATTTAACAGCGCTTTATGCTAAAAATCCTCAATATCGATGGAATGTATCTCAAAGTAATAAAACCTATTTACGACAAACTAACAGCCAATATCACACTGAATGGGCAAAAACTGGAAGCATTCCCTTTGAAATCTGGCACGAGACAAGAATGCCCTCTTTCACCACTCCAATTCAATATAGTACTGGAAGTTCTAGCCACAGTAATAAGGCAAGAAAAAGAAATAAAGGGCATTCAAATAGAAAACGTGAAAGCCAAATTGTCTCTATTTGCAGACGACATGATAGTATACCTAGAAGACCCCATCACCTCAGCCCAAAAACTCCTGGAACTGATAAGCAAGTACAGAAAAGTCTCAGGATATAAAATCAATGTGCAAAAATGACAAGCATTCCTCTACACCAATAACAGACTTAAAGAAAGCCAAATCAAGAACAAACTGCCATTCACAATTGCTAGAAAAAGAATAAAATTCCTATGAATACAACTCACAAGGAACGTAAGGGACTTCTTCAAGGAAAACTACAAAACACTGCTCAACGAAATAAGAGAAAACACAAACAGTTGGAGAAACATTCCATGTTCATGGTTAGGAAGAATTAATATCGGGAACATTGCTATACTGCCCAAAGTAATTTACAGAATCAACGCTATCCCCATCAAGCTACCATTGACTTACTTCACAGAACTGGAAAAAACCACCATGAATTTCATATGAAACCAAAAGAGAGCCAGTGTAGCCAAGTCAATTCTAAGCAAAAAGAACAAAGCAGGGGGCATCACACTATTGGATTTCAAACTATACTACAAGGCTACAGTCAGCAAAACAGCATGCTACTGGTACCAAAAAAGAGATATAGACCAATGGAACAAAACAGAGGCATCGGAGGCAACACAACATATCTACAATCATACAATCTTTGATAAACCTGACAAAAACAAGCAATGGGGAAAGGATTCCCTGTTTAATAAATGGTGATGAAAAAACTGGCTAGGCATGTGCAGAAAGCAGAAACTGGACCCATTCCTGACACTTTACACTAAAATTAACTTTAGATGGATTAAAGACTTAAACATAAGACCTGGCACCATAAAAACCCTAGAAGAAAATCTAGGCAAAACCATCCAGGACATAGGAGTAGGCAAGGACTTCATGAACAAAACACCAAAAGCATTGGCATCAAAAGCCAAAATAGACAAATGGGTCCTAATCAAACTCCACAGCTTCTGCACGGGAAAAGAAATGGTAACTAGAGTGAATCGGCAACCAATACAATGGAAAAAAATTTCTGCAGTTTACCCCTCTTTCAAAGGGCTGATATCCAGAATTTACAGAGAACTCAAACAGATTTACAGGAAAAAAACAAACAAGCCCATGCAAAAATGGACAAAGGATATGAACAGACATTTTATGAATGAATACATATAAGAGGCCAACGATCATAAGAAAAAATGCTCATCATCACTGGTCATTAGAGAGATGGAAATCAAAACCACATTGAGATACCATCACATGCCAGTTAGAATGGCGATCATTAAAAAATCTGGAGACAACAGATGCTGGAGAAGATGTGGAGAAAAAGGAACACTTTTACACTGTTGGTGAGAGTGTAAACTGGCTCAACCATTGTGGAAGACAGTGTGGCGATTCCTCAAGGCCTTAGAAATAGAAATTCCATTTGACCCAGCAATCCCAGTACTGGGTATATATCCAAAGGACTATAAATCATTCTACTATAAGGACACATGCACACGAATGTTCATTGCAGCACTGTTTACAATAGCAAAGACCTGGAATGAACACAAATGCCCGTCGATGATAGACTCCATTGGGAAAATGTGGCACATATACACCATGGAATATTATGCAGGAATCAGAAATGATGAGTTCGTGTCATTTGTAGGGACATTGATGAATCTGGAAAAAAATAATTCTCAGCAAACTGACACAAGAACAGAAAATGAAATACTGCATAATCTAACTCATAAGCTGGTGATGATAAAGAACACATGACACAGGGAGGGGAGGAATAAACACTGGGGTCTATTGAAAAAAAAAAGAAAGAGCCAGTGGAAGGGGGAGCCAGGGAAAAATAGCCTGGAAAGAAAGGCCACATGTGGGTGAAGGGGAAAAAAAAAGCAAAACAAACTGCCATGGGTGCGCCTATGCAACTGTCTTGCATGTTCTGCACATTTATCCAAGAATCTCTAATGCACTACAAAATTAAAAACAAAAATAAAAGAAATAGCTGTAAATCTCTGTCTAAAACAAAAAACAAACGAATCCCTCAAACTTCACTTCCATGGGTTTGATCAGCTAAAAAAGTTGAAGCGGTGTTTAGATTCAGCGAGTTAGAAACGCGTTTCTTCTAGGAGCTGCGTTTAAATATTCAAGAGTGAATGGAAGTACATGCTGTATTGAAAAATATCTGGTTCTAAAAACAAAAGGGAGCCACCAAACCAAATGGTCTGAAATGTGTGCATTCAACTTACAGACTTAAATTTATGTGTGTTTGCAGAAGTTTGTAAACCCTTTTTCTGAAGAAGCAGAAAAATGATTTTTCCAGCCAAATCTAAGCACTTAAGAAAAATCTGTAAATCTCCACCAAGAACACAAAACAAACGGATCTGCCAAGGTGCTTTGCTGTGCGTTTGTTCACCTAAAAGAGTTGAATCTGTGTTTAGATTCAGAGAATGAAAACACGTTTCTTTTAGGAGCTGCGTTTTGATATTCCAGAGTGAATGGGAGTAAACGCTGTATTGAGAAATATCTGCTTCTAAAACCAAAACGGAGCTACCTAACAGAACGGTCTTCAATGTGTGCATTCAACTTAAAGAGTTAAACTGATGTGTGTTTGCAGTAGTTTGTAAACCCCTTCTGTGAATAAGCAGCAAAGAGATATTCCCAGGGAAATCCGAGAATTTAAGAAATACCTCTAAATCTCCGTGTTTTCACACGGATTTTAACAGCCAAATCCAAGCATTTAAGAAGAAACTGTAAATCTCCGCCTAAAATATCAAACGAACGTATCTTTCAAATTGCTCGGCCCTGCGTTTGTTTGACGAAAGAAGCTGAATTTGGGTTTAGATTCCGAGAGTGAAAAGCACGATTCTTCTAGAAACTGCGTTTTGATATTCCAGAGTGAATGAGAATAAACGCTTTATTGAGAAATATGTGCTTCTAAAACCAAAACGGAGCTACCTAACAGAACGGTCTTCAATGTGTGCATTGAACTTACAGAGTTAAACTTATGTGTGATTTCAGTAGTTTGTAAACACTTTCTGTGAACAAGCGAAAAACGGATTTTTCCAGCCAAATCCAAGCATTTAAGAAATAGCTGTAAATCTCCGTCTAAAACAGGAAAGAAACGTTTCTTTTAAACTGATCTGCTGTGTGTTAGTTTCACTTAAAGAGTGGAAACTGCATTGAGATTCAGAGAGTGAGAAGCACGTTTCTTTCAAGAGCTGCGTTTTGATATTCCAGAGTGAATGAAAGTAAACGCTATATTGAGAAATGGCTGATTCTAAAACCAAAAGAGAGCCTCCTAACAGAACGGTCTTCAATGTGTCCATTGAACCTAAAGAGTTAAACTGATGTATGTTTGCAGTAGTTTTTAAACTTTTTCTGTGAAGAAGCAAAGAAGAAATTTTTCCAGCCAAATTCAAGTATTTAAGAAGAAGCTGTAAATCTCCGACTAAAACAGAAATCGAATGTATCTTTCGAACAGCTCTGCTTCGTGTTTGTGTCACTCAGAATTTGAACCTGCATTTAGATTCACAGAGTGAGAAGCACGTTTCTTTTAGGAGCTGCGTTTTGATATTCCAGAGTGAATTGGAGTAAACCCTGTATTGAGTAGTATCTGCTTCTAAGACCAAAACGGAGCTACCTAACAGAACAATCTGCAATGTTTGCATTCAACTTACAAACTTAAAATCTTGTGTGTTTGCAGAAGGTTGTAAACATTTCTGTGTACAAGCAGAAAACAGATTTTTCAAGGCAAATTCAAGCATTTAAGAAATAACTGTAAATCTTTGTCTAAACAGAAAACGAACATACCATACAAACTGCTCTGCTGTGTGTTCGTTTTACTAAGGAAGTTGAACCTGCGTTTAAATTGACAGAGTGAGAAGCATGTTTCTTCTAGGAGCTGCATTTTGATATTCCAGAGTGAATGAAAGTAAACACAGTATTGAGAAATATCTGCTTCTAAAACCAAACGGAGCTACCTAACAGAACGGTCTTCAATGTGAGCATTCCACTTACAGAGTTAAACTGATGTGTGTGTGCAGTAGTTTGTAAACCCTTTCTGTGAAGAAGCAGAAAACACATATTTCCAGCCAAATGCAAGCATTTAAGTAATAGCTGTAAATATCTGTCTAAACGCAAAACGAATATATCTTTCAAACTGCTCTGCTGTGTGTTAGTTTCACTAAGGAAGTTGAACCTCCGTTTAGATTCAGAGAGTGAGAAGCACTTTCCTTCTAAGAGCTGCATTTTGATGTTCCAGAGTGAATGGGAGTAATCGCTGTATTGACAAATATCTGCTTCTACAACCAAAACAGAGCTACCTAACAGAACGGTCTTCAATGTGTGCATTCAACTTACAGAATTAAACTGATGTACGTTTGCAGTAGTTTGTTAACCATTTCTGTGAAGGAGCAGAAAACGGATTTTTTTAGCCAAATCCAAGCATTTAAGAAGAAGCTGTAAATCTTTGTGTAAAACAGAAAACGAAAGTATCTTTCAAACTGCCCTGTTGTGTTTTCGTTTCACAAATGGAGTTGAACCTGCGTTTAGATTCAGAGAGTGAGAAGCACGTTTCTTCTTGGAGGTGCATCTTGATATTCCAGAGTGAATGAAAGTAAAATCTGTATTGAGAAATATCTGCTTCTAAAACCAAAACGGAGCTACCTAACAGAACGGTCTTCAATGTGTGCATTCAACTTACACAGTTAAACTGAGTTGAGTTGGCAGTACTTGGTTATCCCTTTCTGTGAAGAAGCGGAAAACGGGAATTTTTAGCCAAATCCAAGCATTTAAGAAATAGCTATAAATCTTCGTTTAAAACACAAAACGATCCTAACTTTGAAACTGCTCTGCTGTGTGTTCTTTTCAGTAAGGGAGTTGAACCTGCGTTTAGATTCACCGAGAGAAAAGCACGTTTCTTCTAGGAGCTGCGTTTTGATATTCCAGAGTGAATGGGAGTAAATGCTGTATTGAGAAATATCTGCTTCTAAAACCAAAACGGAGCTACTTAACAAAACATTCTTCAACGTGTGCATTAAACTTACAGAGTTAAACTAATTTGAGATTGTAGTAGTTTGTAAACCTTTTCTGTGAAGGAGCAGAAAATGGATATTTCCAGCCAAATCTAAGCGTTTACAAAATAGCTGGATATCTCCGTCTAATACAGAAAAGGAACGTATCTTTCAAACTGCTCTGCTGCGTGTTCGTTTCACTAAGGGAGTTGAATCTGAGTTCTGATTCAGAGAGTGAGAAGCATGTTTCTTCTAGGAGCTGCGTTTTGATATTCTAGAGTAAATGGGAGTAAACGCATTAGTGAGAAATATCTGCTTCTGAAACCAAAACGATGCTACCTAACAGAGCGGTCTTCAATGTGTGCATTTAACTCACAGAGTTAAACTGATGTGTGTTTGCAGTAGTTTGTAAACTTTTTCTGTGAAGAAGCAGAAAACGGGTATTTCAGGCCAAATCCAAGCATTTAAGAAATACCTGTAAATCTCCATCTAAAACACAAAACGAATGTATCTTTCAAACTGCTCTGCTGTATTTTCATTTCACTAAAGAGGTGAACCTGTGTTTACATTCAGAGAGTGAGAAGCACGTCTCTTCTAGAAGCTGTGTTCTGCTATTCAAGAGTAAATGAGAATCAACCCTGAATTGAGTAATATCTGCTTCTAAAACCAAAACGGAGCTACTTAACAAAACGGTCTTCAATTTATACATTCAACTTTCTGAGTTATACAGATGTGTGTTTGCAGTAGTTTGTAAACCCTTTTCCTGACAAGTGGATAACAAATATTTCCAGCCAAATCCAAGCATTTAAGAAATAGCTTTAAATCTCCGTGTAAAACAGAAAAAGAACGTACCTTTCAAACTGCTCTGCTGTGTGTTCCTTTTACTAAGAAAGTTGAACCTGCGTTTAGATTCAGAGAGTGAGAAGAGCGTTTCTTCTAGGAGCTGCGCTTTGATATTCCAGAGTGAATGAAAGTAAATGCTGTATTGAGAAATATGTGATTCTAATCCCAGAACGGAGGACTTAACAAAACGGGCTTCAATGTTCCCATTCAACTTACGGAGTTAAACTGATGTGTGTTTGCAGTAGCTTGTAAACGCTTTCTGTGAATAAGTGGAACATCGATTTTAACAGCCAAATCCAAGAATTTAGGAAGAAGCTGTAAATCTCTGTCTAAAATATCAAACAAACGTATCTTTCAAATTGCTCTGCCCTGTGTTCATTTCGCTAAGGGAGTTGAATTTGCGTTTAGATTCAGAGAATGAGAAGCACGTTTCTTCTAGAAGTTGCATTTTGATATTCCAGAGAGAATAAGAGTAAACACTGTATTGAGAAATATCTGCTTCTAAAACCAAAACGGAGCTACCTAACAGGACGGTCTTCAATGTGTGCATTCAACTGACAGGGTTAAACTGATGTGTGTTTGCTGTAGTTAGTGAACCCTTTCTGTGAAGAAGTGGAAAAACAGATATTTTTAGCAAAATCCAAGCATTTAAGAAATAGATGTAAATCTTTGTCTGAAACAGAAAACGAACGTATCTTTTAAACTGCTCTGCTGTGTCTTCGTTTCACTAAGGGAGTTGAACCTGTGTTGAGATTCAGAGAGTGAGAAGCACGTTTCTTCTAAAAGCTGCATTTTGATATTCCAGAATGAATGAAAGTAAATGCTGTATTGAGAAATAGCTGAATCTAAAACCAAAACAGAGCCACCTAACAGAACAGTCATCAATGTGTGCATTCAACGTAAAAAGTTAAACTGATGTGTGTTTGCAGTAGTGTGTGAACTTTTTCTGTGAAAAAGCAAAAACAGATTTTTTTAGCCAAATCCAAGTATATAAGAAGAAGCTGTAAATCTCCGTGTAAAACCGAAAACAAACGTATGTTTCAAACTGCTCTGCTGTGTGTTTGTTTCACTAAGAAAGTTGAACATGCGTTTAGATTCACAGAGTGAGAGGCACGATTCTTCTAGAAGCTGCATTTTGATATTCCAGAGTGAATGAAACTAAATGCTGCATTGATAAATATCTGCTTCTAAAACCAAAACGGAGCTACTTAAAGAAATGGTCTTCAATGTGTGCATTCAACTTACAGAGTTAAACTGATGTGTGTGTGCAGTAGTTTCTAAATCCTTACTGTGAAGAAGCAGAAAATGGAGATTTCCAGCCAAATGCAAGCATTTAAGAAATAGCTGTAAACATCCGTCTAAACACAAAACAAATGTATCTTTCAAACTGCTCTGCTGTGTGTGAGTTTCACTAAGGAAGTTGAACCTGCATTTAGACTCAGAGAGTGAGAAGCACGTTTCTTCTAGGAGCTGCGTTTCAATATTCCAAAGTGAATGGGAGTAAACGCTGTATTGAGAAATATCTGTTTCTAAAATCAAAACGGAGCTACCTAACAAAGCGGTCTTCAATGTGTGCGTTTAACTTACAGAGTTAAACTGATGTGTATTTGCAGTAGTTTGTTAACCTTTTCTGTGAAGAAGCAGAAAACGGATTTTCTTAGCCAAATCCCAGCATTTAAGAAGAAGCTGTTAATCTTAGTCTAAAAAAAAAAAAAAAGAACGTATTTTTGAATTTGTTCTATGGTGTGTTCGTTTCACAAAGGGAGTTGAACCTGCGTTTAGATTCAGACAGTGAGAAGCACGATTCTTCTTAAAGCTGCGTCTTGATATTCCAGAGTGAATCGGAGTAAACGTTGTATTGAGAAATATCTGCTTCTAAAACCAAAACGGAGTTACCTAACAGAATGGTCTTGAATATGTGTATTCAACTTTCTGAGTTAAACAGATGTGTGTCTGCAGTCGTTTTTAAACCCTTTCTCTGACAAGCGGATAACGGATATTTTCTGCCAAATCCAAGCATTTAAGAAATAGCTTTAAATCTTTGTGTAAAAAAGAAAGTGAACGAACCTTTCAAACTTCTCTGCTGTGTGTTTATTTCGCTAAGGGAGTTTAACCTGCGTTTAGACTCAGAGAGTGAGAAGCACGTTTCTTCTAGGAGCTGCATTTTGATATTCCAGAGTGAATGAAAGTAAATGCTGTATTGAGAAATATCTGCTTCTAAAACCAAAACGGAGCTGCTTAACAAAACGGTCTTCAATGTGTCCATTCAACTTATGGAGTTAAACTGATATGTGTTTGCAGTCGTTTCTAAACCCTTTCTGTTTAGAAGCAGAAAACGAATATTTACAGTCAAATGCAAGCATTTCAGAAATAGCTGTAAATCTCCGTCTAAACAGAAAACGAATGTATCTTTCAAACTGTTCTGCTGTTTTTTCATTTTACTAAGGAAGTTGAACATGCATTTAGATTCAGAGAGTTAGGAGTACGTTTCTTCTTGCAGCTGCGTTTTGATATTCCAGAGTGAATGGGCGTAAACGCTTTATTGAGAAGTGTCTGCTTCTAAAACCAAAACGGAGATACCCAACAGAACGATCTGCAATGTTTGCATTCACCTCACAGAGTTAAAATGATATGTGTTTGCAGAAGTTTGTAAACCTTACTGTGACCAAGCAGAAAATGGATTTTCAAGGCAAATCCAACCATTTAAGAAATAGTTGTATATCTCCGTCTAAAACAAAAAACGGACGTATCATTCAAACTGCTCTGCTGTGTATTCGTTTCACTAAGGGAGTTGAAACTGCATTTAGAATCAGAGAGTGAGAAGCACGTTTCTTCTAGGAGCTGCATTTTGATATTCCAGAGTGAATGAAAGTAAACGCTGTATTGAGAAATATCTGCTCCTAAAACCAAAACGGAACTACTTAACAAAACGGTCTTCAATGGGTCCATTCAACTTACAGAGTTAAACTGATGTAAGTTTGCAGTAGTTTCTAAACCCTTTCTGTGAACAAGCGGAAAATAGATTTTTCAAGCCAATTATCAAGCATTTCAGAAATATCAGTAAATCTATGTCTAAACAGAAAACGAATGTATCTGACAACCTGTTCTGCTGTTTGTTCGTTTCACTAAGGAAGTTGAACATGCATTTATTTTCAGAGATTTAGAAGCACGCTTCTTCTAAGAGCTGCGTTTTAATATTCCAGAGTTAATGGGAGTAAATGCTGTATTTAGAAATATCTGTTTCTAAAACCAAATCGGCGCTACATAACAGAACGGTCTTCAATTTGTGCATTAAACTTACGGAGTTAAAGTGATGTGTGTTTGCAATAGTTTGTAAACCCTTTCTATGAAGAAGGAGAAAATGGATATTTCCAGCCAAATCCAAGCATTTGAGAAATAGCTGCAAATCTCTGTCTAGAACACAAAACGAATGTATTTTTGAAACTGCTCTGCTGTGTGTTCATTTCACTAAGGAAGTTGAACCTGCGTTTAGATTCAGAGAGTGAGAAGCACGTTTCTTATAGGAGCTGCGTTTTGATATTCCACAGTTAATGGGAGTATTCTCTTTCTAAATCCAAAACAGAGCTACATAACAGAACGGTCTTCAATGTGTGCATTAACCTTACAGAGTTAAACTGATGGGTGTTCGAAGTAGTTTGTGAACCCTTTCTGTTAAGAAGTGGAGACCAGATATTTTTAGCCTAATCCAAGCATTTAAGAAGAAGCTGTAAATCTCCGTCTAAAACAGAATACGAACGTATTTTTCAAACTGTTCTGCTGTGTGTTCCTTTTACTTAGGGAGTTGAACCTGTGTTTACATTGAGAGAGTGAGAAGCATGTTTCTTCTAGAAGCTGCGTTTTGATATTCCAAAGTGAATAAGAGTAAACGCTGTATTGAGAAATATCTGCTTCTAAATCCAAAACGGAGCTACCTAACAAAACGGTCTTCAATGTGTGCATTCAACTTACAGAGTTAAACTGATGTGTGTTTGCAGTAGTTTGTAAACCCTTTCTGTGAAGAAGCGGAAAATGCATTTGCCCAGCCAAATCCAAGCATTTAAGAAATAGCTGTAAATCTCCATCTAAAACACAAAACGAAGGAATCTTTCAAACTTCTCTGGTGTATGTTCGTTCAACTTCGTTCAACTAAAAGAGTTGAATCTATTTGTAGATTCAGAGATATAGTAACACGTTTTGTATAGAAGCTGCGTTTAGATATTTCAGTGTGAATGGGAGTACATGCTCTATTGGGAAATATCTTGTTCTACAACAAAAACGGAAGTACCTAACAGAATGGTTTTCAATATGTGCATTCAACTTACACAGTTAATCTGATGTAGCTTTAAAGCATTTCGTTAATTTTTTCTGCAAAGAACCAGAAAACGGATATTTTTGCTAAATCCAAGCATTTAATAGCGGTGAATCAGTGTCTAAAACACAGAAGAAACGCATCTTTTTAACTGCTCTGCTGTATCTTTGTTCAACTAAGAGCATTAAAACTATGTTTAGATTCAGAGAGTTAAAAACACTTTTTGTCTAGGATCTGCATTTGGTTATTCCAGAGTGAACTAGATACATGCTGTATTCAGATATATCTGGTTAAAAAACCAAAACAGAGCTACCTAACACTATGCTTTTCAATGTGTGCATTCAATTTACAGACTTAAACTGATGTGTGTTTGCAGCAGTTTGTAAACACTTTCTGTAAAGAATCAGAAATGGATATTTCCAGCCACATCTAAGCATTTAAAAAATATGGGTGAAACTCTGTCTTAAATGCAGAACAAACGCATCCTCCAAACTGCTATGCTGTATGTTCTTTCCACAAAGAGATTTGAATCTATGTTAAGATTCAGAGAGTTAAACACGTATCATCTAGGAGCTGCATCTGGATATTCCAGAGTGAATGGCAGTACACACTGTATTGAGAAATATCTGGTTCTAAAATCAAAATGGAGCTACCGAACAGAATGGTCTTTAATGTGTGCACTCAACTTACAGAGTTAAAATGATGTGTGTTTGCAGCAGTTTGTTAACCCTTTCTGTAAAAAATCAGAAAACCGATATTTTCAGACAAATCCAAGCATTTGAGAAATAGCTCTGAAACTGCGTCTAAAACACAGAACAAACGTATCTTTCCAACTGCTCTGCTGTATGTTCGTTCAACTAAAAGAGTTGAGTTTATGTTTAGATTCAAAAAGTTAGAAACATGTTTCTTCTAGGAGCTGTGTTTGGATATTCCAGAGTGAATGAAAGTACTCGCTGTATTGAGAAATATCTGGTTCTAAAATAAAAATGGAGCTACCCAACTGAATGGCCTTCAATGTTTGCATTCAACCTACAGATTTATACTGATGTGTGTTTGCAGCAATTTGTTACCCCTTTCTGAAAAGAACCAGAAAATGAATATTTAAAATCCAAGCATTTAATATCTGTCAACCTGCATCTAAACACAGAGAAAAAGTATTTTTCAAACTGCTCTTCTGTATGTTCGTTCAACTAAGAGAGTTGAATCTATATAAAGATTCAGAGAGTTAAACAGGTTTCATCTAGGAGTTGCATCTGGATATTCCAGAGTGAACGGGAGTACACACTGTATTGAGAAATATCTGGTTCTAAAATTAAATTGGAGCTACCTAACAGAATGGTATTCAATGTGTGCATTCAACTTACAGAGCTAAACTGATGTGTGTTTGCAGCAGTTTGTAAACCCTTCCTGTAAAAATCAGAAAATGGATATTTCCAGCAAAATTCAAGCATTTGAGAAATAGCTGTGAACATGCATCTAAACACAGAACCAACGTATCTTTCCAACTGCTCTGCTGTATGTTAGTTCAAATAAAACAGTTGAAACTATATTTAGATTTAAAAATTGGGGAGCAGGACTCAAGATGGCGCTGTGAGAACAACCCAGGATTGGAGCTCTTGTTGAATCCGCAAAGGGGTGAGTCAGAGCTGCATTTCCAGACTGATCTTTGTTGCCCACAGAACGGGGAAACTCCCAAGTGTAAGGGAGACACGGGACGCCAGGCAGTAAGTCTGCCTGGCGAAGCCGGCAGCCGGGGCGGCGGCAGCCGGCCCTACCCAGCAATCCCCACAGGGCGTGCTTGTCCGGGTGCCCTGTTGAACCGGCAACCTGAGACTTGAGAGGGCTGGACTTGAGACTGAACGAGACTTGGACAGTAGACCAGCACAGGGGATTGCAGGGACAGAGCATTCGGGGTACCCAGTGGGAAGAACAAAACCACGATTTCAAACTATCCCGAGCAGACGGTCCGAGACGCTCTGTGGGGGAGGGGCGTCCACCACTACCGAAGCAACCCACCCCAACTGAGATACACGTCCAGTGCTGACGCAGCCAGCTGTTGCCGAGGCAACCCGTCCCTACTGAGATACACGCCCACTGCGGATGCAGCCTCCCATTGCCGAGGCAACCCGTCCCTACTGAGATACACGCCCACTGCTGACACAGCCTGCCATTGCCGAGGCAACACGCTACAACAAAGAGACTCCACCGCAGGGCGTGGCAGAGACCACAGCAGAGCCTGCAGGAACAGGGCGAATCACACAACAGCAGGGCGGAGACTCGGCAGGCAAACAGTGGCTAGTCTGCCTCCTAGCTGGGCAGGACACCTCAACAGACATCGAAAAATAAAACCTGAAACCCCCAACACAGAGCATTTGAGAAAAAAAGGGTTTTTTTAATGAGCTCTGTTGCAGCAGAATCAAACATAGCAGCCTAACAGCCCTGAATGAACAACAGAGCTCACAGCTCAGAAATTGAGCTCCTAAAAAGAACAGACTGTCTCCTCAAGCAGCTCCCTGACCCCTCTATATCCAAAAGACTGACATTTGGCAGGCATCATCCTGGGCAAAGATAGCAGAAAAAGAAATGGGTAGCATCCCTTACTGTGCCACGGCTGCTAGAGGTGCACCCCAGATAAGCAGGGCCTGGAGTGGACCTCAGCAGTCATACAGCGAAGGGGCTAGGCTGGTAGAAGGAAAACCAAGTAACAGAAATACTTCATCATCAACAATCTGGGTGTCCACTCAGAGACCCAATCGAAAAGTCAGCAACTACGCAGATGACAAGCGGATAAACCCACAAAGATGGGAAGAAACCAGCGAAAAAAGGAGGAAAGCACCCGAAAGCAGAACACCTCGCCTCCTAGAAAGACCAAAACTCCTCACCAGCAAGGGAACAAAGCTGGACGGAGAATGACTGTGACGAAATGACGGAATTAGACTTCAGAAGGTGGATAATGAGAAACTTTTGTGAGCTAAAAGAACACGTATTAAATCAATGCAAATAAACTAAGGAACTTAAAAGAAGATATGAGGAAATGATAACAAGAATGGATAACTTAGAGAGGAATATGAATGAATTAAAGGAGCTGAAAAACACAATACGAGAACTTCGCAAAGCATGCACAAGTTTCAATAGCCGAATTGACCAAGCAGAAGAAAGAATATCTGAAGTCGAAGACCAACTCGATGAAATTAAATGAGAAACCAAGATTAGAGAAAAAAGCACAAAAAGGAATGAACAAAGTCTCCAAGAAATGTGGGACTATGTGAAGAGACCTAACCTACGTATGATAGGTGTACCAGAAGGGGACGAAGAGAATGAATCCAAGCTGGAAAATACTCTTCAGGACATCATCCAGGAAAACTTCCCCCACCTAGCAAGACATGCCAACACTCAAATGCAGGAAATACAGAGAACACCACAAAGATATTCTGCAAGAAGAGCAACCCCAAGGCACATAATCGTCAGATTCAACAGGGTTGAAATAAAGGAGAAAATACTAAGGGCAGCCAGAGAGAAAGGTCGAGTTACCCACAAAGGGAAGCCCATCAGACTCACAGCAGATCTCTCGGCAGAAACACTACAAGCCAGAAGAGAGTGGGGGCCAATATTCAACATCCTTACAGAAAAGAACTTTCAACCCAGAATTTCATATCCAGCCAAACTGAGTTTCAGAAGTGAAGGAAAAATAAAATCCTTTGTGAACAAGCAAGTACTCAGAGATTTTGTCACCACCAGGCCTGCTTTACAAGAGCTCCTGAAAGAGGCACTACACATAGAAAGGATCAACCAGTACCAGCCATTCCAAAATCACACTAAAAGCTAAAGAGCATCAACATAATGAAGAATCTACAACAACTAACAGGCAAAACAGCCATTTAGCATGAAAATGGCAGTATCAAATTCACACATAACAATATTAACCCTAAATGTAAATGGACTAAATGCACCAATCAAAAGACACAGACTGGCAAATTGGATAAAAATCCAAAACCCATCAGTGTGCTGTATCCAGGAAACCCATCTCACATGCAAGAATACACAAAGGCTCAAAATAAAGGGATGGAGGAAGATTTACCAAGCAAATGGAGAGCAAAAAAAAGCAGGAGTTGCAATTCTCATCTCTGATAAAATAGACTTTAAAGCAACAAAGATCAAAAGAGACAAAGAAGGCCATTATATAATGGTAAAAGGATCGATACAACAAGAAGAGCTAACGATCCTAAACATATATGGACCCAATGCAGGAGCACCCAGATACATAAGGCAAGTTCTTAATGACTTACAAAGAGACTTAGATTCCCACAAAATAATAGTGGGAGACTTTAACACTCCACCGTCAATATTAGACAGATCAACCAGACAGAAAATCAACAAGGATATCCAGGGCTTGAACTCAGACCTGGAGCAAGCAAAGATGATAGACATTTACAGAACTCTCCACCCCAAATCCACAGAATATACATTCTTCTCAGCACCACATCACACCTACTCAAAAATTGACCACATAATTGGAAGTAAAGCACTGCTCAACAAATGCAAAACAACTGAAATCATAACAAACAGCCTCTCAGACCATAGTGCAATCAAGTTAGAACTCAGAATACAGAAACCAACCCAGAACCGCACTGCTTCATGGAAACTGAACAACTGGCTTTTGAATGTTGACTGGGTAAACAATGAAATGAAGTCAGAAATAAAGAAGTTCTTTGAAACCAATGAGAATGAAGACACAACATGCCAGAACCTCTGGGACACATTTAAAGCAGTCTCTAGAGGAAAGTATATAGCAATAAGTGCCCATATGAGGAGAATGGAGAGATCCAAAATTGACACCCTATTGCCAAAATTGAAAGAGCTAGAGGAGGAAGATCAAAAAAACTCAAAACCCAGCAGAAGACAAGAAATAACTAAGATCAGAGCTGAACTAAAGGAGATAGAGACACGAAAAACCCTTCAAAAAATCAATAAATCCAAGAGCTGGTTTTTTGAAAAGATCAACAAAATAGACATACCACTAGCCAGACTGATTAAAAAGAAAAGAGAGAACAACCAAATAGATGCAATAAAAAATGATAAAGGGGAAATCACCACAGATTCCACAGAAATTCAAACCATCATCAGAGAATATTACAAACAACTCTATACACATAAACTAGTAAACCTGGAAGAAATGGATAAATTCTTGGACTCCTGCATCCTCGCAAGCCTAAACCAGAAGGAAGCTGAAACTATGAATAGACCAATAACAAGGTCAGAAGTCGAGGCAGCAATTAAGAGCCTACCACACAAAAAAACGCCCAGGTCCAGACGGGTTCACAACCGAATTCTACCAGACACACAAAGAGGAGCTGGTACCATTCCTTCTAAAACTATTTCAAACAATACAAAAAGAGGAAATACTTCCCAAATCATTTTACGAGACCAACATCATTCTGATACCAAAACCCGGCAGAGACCCAACAAGAAAAGAAAACTTCAGGCCAATATCCATGATGAACATAGATGCAAAAATCTTCAATAAAATATTGGCAAGCCGATTGCAACAGCAAATCAAAAAACTTATTCACCATGATCAAGTAGGATTCATCCCGGGGATGCAAGGCTGGTTCAACATACGAAGTCTATCAACGGAATTCACCACATAAACAGAACCAAAAACAAAAACCACATGATTATCTCAATTGACGCAGAGAAGGCATTTGACAAAATTCAACGGCCCTTTATGCTAAAAACCCTCAATAAACTCGGTATCGATGGAATGTATCTCAAAGTAATAAGAGCTATTTATGACAAACCAACAGCCAATATCATACTGAATGGGCAAAAACTGGAAGCATTCCCTTTGAAATCTGGCACTAGACAAGGATGCCCTCTGTCACCACTCCTATTCAATATAGTTCTGGAAGTTCTAGCCAGAGCAATCAGGCAAGAAAAAGAAATAAAGGGTGTTCAAATAGGAAAGGTGGAAGCCAAATTGTCTCTATTTGCAGACGACATGATAGTATACCTAGAAGACCCCATCACCTCAGCCCAAAAACTCCTGAAACTGATAAGCAACTTCAGCAAAGTCTCACGATATAAAATCAATGTGCAAAAACCACAAGCATTCGTCTACACTAATAACAGACTTAAAGAAAGCCAAATCAAGAACGAACTGCCATTCACAATTGCTACAAAAAGAATAAAATACCTTGGAATACAACTTACAAGGAACATAAGGGACCTCTTCAAGGAGAACTACAAACCACTGCTCAACGAAATCAGAGAGGACACAAACAGATGGAGAAACATTCCATGTTCATGGTTAGGAAGAATTAACATCGTGAAAATGGGTATAGTGCCCAAAGTAACTAATAGAATCAACGCTATCCCCATCAAGCTACCATTGACTTTCTTCACAGAACTGGAAAAAACCACCATGAACTTCATATGGAACCAAAAGAGAGCCCGCATAGCCAAGTCAATTCTAAGCAAAAAGAGCACAGCAGGGGGCATCACACTACCGGATTTCAAACTATACTACAAGGCTACAGTAATCAAAACAGCATGATACTGGTACCAAAACAGAGATATCGACCAATGGAACAAATCAGAGGCATCGGAGGCAACACAACCTATCTACAACTATACAATCTTTGATAAACCTGACAAAAACAAGCAAGGGGGAAAGGATTCCCTGTTTAACAAATGGTGTTGGGAAAACTGGCTAGCCATGTGCAGAAAGCAGAAACTGGACCCCTTCCTGACACCTCACACTAAAATTAACTCCAGATGGATTAAAGACTTAAACATAAGACCTGGCACCATAAAAACCCTAGAAAGAAATCTAGGCAAAACTATCCAGGACATAGGAGTAGGCAAGGACTTCATGAACAAAACACCAGAAGCATTGGCAACAAAAGCCAAAATAGACAAATGGGACCTAATCAAACTCCACAGCTTCTGCACCGCAAAAGAAACAGTCACTAGAGTGGATCGGCAACCAACAGAATGGGGAAAAATTTTTGCAGTTTACCCATCTGACAAAGGGCTGATATCCAGAATGTACAAAGAACTCAAACGGATTTACAGGAAAAAACAACCAAGCCCATTCAAAAGTGGGTAAAGGATATGAACAGACACTTTACGAACGAAGATATGTATGAGGCCAACAATCATATGAAAAAATGCTCATCGTCACTGTCATCAGAGAGATGCAAATCAAAACCACATTGAGATACCATCTCACGCCAGTTAGAATGGCGATCATTAAAATATCTGGAGACAACTGATACTGGAGAGGATGTGGAGAAAAAGGAACACTTTTACACTGTTGGTGGGAGTGTAAATTAGTTCAACCATTGTGGAAGACAGTGTGGCGATTCCTCAAGGCCTTAGAAATAGAAATTCCATTTGACCCAGCAATCCCATTACTGGGTATATATCCAAAAGACTATAAATCGTTCTACTATAAGGACACATGTACACGAATGTTCATTGCAGCACTGTTTACAGTAGCAAAGACCTGGAATCAACCCAAATGCCCATTGATAATAGACTGGATTGGAAAAATGTGACACATATACACCATGGAATATTATGCAGCAATCAGAAATAATGAGTTTGTGTTGTTTGTAGGGACTTGGATGAATCTGGAGAACGTCATCCTCAGCAAACTGACACAAGAACAGAAAATGAAACACCGCATATTCTCACTCATAGGCGGGTGATGAAATTGAGAACATATGGACATAGAAAGGGGAGTACTAAACACTGGGGTCTATTGGGGGGAAAGGGGAGGGCCATTGGGAGGGAGGTGGGGAGGGATAGCCTGGGGAGAAATGCCAAATGTGGGTGAAGGGGAGAAGGAAAGAAAAGCACACTGCCATGTGTGTTCCTACGCAACTGTCTTGCATGCTCTGCTCATGTACCCCAAAACCTAAAATCCAATAAAAAATTTAAAAAAATAAATTGGTAATACGTTTTGTCTAAGAGCTGGGTTTGGATATTCCAGAGTGTATGGGAGTAACGCTGTATTGAGAAATGTCTGGTTCTAAAACCAAAATGGAGCTACCTAAGAGAATGGTCTTCAATGTGTGCATACAACATACAGAGTTAAATTGATGTGTGTTTGCAGCTTGTAAACCCTTTTTGTAAAGAATCAGAAAACGGATATTTCCAGCCAAATCCAAGCATTTAAGAAATAGCTGTGAAACTGCATCTGAAACACAGAGTAAATGTATTTTTCAAACTGCTCTGCTGTATGTTTATTAAACAGAGTGTTGCATCTATGTTTAGATACAGAGATTTAGAAACACGTTTTGTCTAGAAGCTGCGTTTGGATACTCCAGAGTGAATGCGAGTACACGCTGTATTGAGAAATATCTGGTTATAAATCCATAACGGAGCTACCTAACAGATCTGACTTCAATGTGTGCATTTAACTTACAGAGTTAAACTGATGTGTGTTTGCAGCAGTTTGTAAACCCTTTCTGTAAAAAAACAGAAAACGGATATTTTTAGTCAAATTAAAGCATTTAAGAAACAGCGGTTAAACTGCGTCTAAAACAAAGAAAAAATGTATCTTTAAACTGCTCTTCTGTATGTTTGTTAAACTAAGAGAGTTGAATCTATGTTTATATTCAGAGAGTTAGAAACACGTTTCATCTAGGAGCTTCATTTGGATATTCCAGAGTGCATGGGAGTACACTCTGTATTGAGAAATATCTGGTTCTAAAACCAAAACGGAGCTTCCTAATAGAATAGTCTTCAATGTGTGCATTCAACTTACAGAGTTAAACTGATGTGTGTTTGCAGCAGTTTGTAATTTTTTTGTAAAAAATCAGAAAACGTATTTTTCCAGTCAAATCCAAGCATTTTAGAAATAGCTGTGAAACGGCGTCTCAAACACAGAACAAACATATTGTTCAAACTGCCCTGCTGTATGTTTGTTCAACTAAGAGAGTTGAATCTATGTTTAGTAGAGTGTTTGAAACATGTTTCATCTGGGAGCTGCATTTGAATATTCCAGAGTGAATGGGAGTACATGCTCTATTGAGAAATATCTGGTTTTAAAATGAAAACGTAGCTACCTTACAGAAAATCTTCAATATGTCCATTCAACTTAGAGGGTTAAACTGATGTGTGTTTGCGGCAGTTTGTAAACCCTTTTTGTAAAGAACCGGAAAACGGATATTTCCAGCCAAATTTAAGCATTTAAAATATAGCTGTGAAACTACGTCTAAAACACAGAACAAGCGTATATTTCAAACTGTTCTGCTTTATGATCGTTAAACTAAGATAGTTGAATTTAGGTTTAAATTCAGAGATTTAGAAATACGTTTCGTCTAGGAGCTGTGCTTGTATATTCCAGAGTGAATAGGAGTACACGGTGTATTGAGAAATACCCAGTTTTAAAAAGGAAATGGAGCTACCTAACAGAATGGTCTTCAATGTGTTCATTCAACATACAGAATTAAACGGATGTGTGTTTGCAGCAGTTTCTGAACCCTTTCTGTAAAGAACCAAAAAACAGATATTTCCAGCCAAATCCAAGCATTTAAGAAATAGCTGTGAAACTGCATCTCAAACACAGAACAAACGTATCTATCCAACTGCTTCGCTGTATGTTCGTTCAACTAAGAGAGTTGAATCCATGTTTAGATTCAAAGGGTTAGAAACATGTTTCATTTAGGAGCTGCGTTTGGATATTCCTGAGTGAATGGGAGTACACGCTGTATTGAGAAACATCGGGTTCTAAAACCAACACGGAGCTACCTAACAAAATGGTCTTCAATGTGTTCATTCAACTTACAGAGGTAAACTGATGTGTGTTTGCAGCAGTTTGTAAACCCTTTCTGTAAGGAACCAGAAAACGGATATTTCCAGCCAAATTTAAGCATTTCAGAAATAGCTGTGAAACTGCATCTAAAACACAGAACAAAGGTATCTTTCCGACGGCTCTGCTGTATGTTAGTTCAAGTAGGAGACTTGAAATTATGTTCCGATTCAGAGAGGTAGAAACACGTTTCCTCTAAGAGCTGCGTTTGAATATTTCAGAGTGAATGGGAGTACAAGCTGTATTGAGAAATATCTGGTTCTAAAACCAAAACAGAGCTACCTAACAGAATGGTCGTCAATGTGTGCATTCAACTTACAGAGCTAAATTGGTGTGTTTGCAGCAGTGTGTAAACACTTTCTGTAAAGAATCAAAAAATAAATGTTTACAGCCATATCCAAGCATTTAAAAAATAGCTGCAAAACTGTGTCTAAAACACAGAACAAATGTATATTTCAAACTGCTCTGCTGCATGTTAGTTCAACTAAGAGAGTAGAATCAATGTTGAGATTTATAGAGTTAGAAACACGTATTGTCTAGGAGCTGCGTTTAGATATTCCAGAGTGAATGGGAGTACACACTGTATTGAGAAATATCTGGTTCTAAAACCAAAATGGAGCTATTGAACAGAATGGTCTACAATGTGTGCATTCAACTTACAGAGTTAAACTGAAGTGTGTTTGCAGCAGCTTGTAAACTGTTTCTGTAAAGAATCAGAAAACGGATTTTATCAGCCAAATCCAAGCATTTAAAAAACAGCTGTGAAACTGCGTCTAAAACACAGAACAAATGTATCACTCAAACTGCTATGCTGCATGTTCGTTCAACTAAGAGAATTGAATCTATGTTTAGATTCAGAGAGTTAGAAACACGTTTCGTCTAGGAGCTGCGTTTGGATATTCCAGAGTGAATGGGAGTTCATCCTGTATTGAGAAATAGCTGGTTCTAAAATAAAAAGGAAGCTACCTAACAGAATGGTCTTCAATGTGTGCATTCTTTTTGCAGAGTAAAACTGATGTGGGTTTTCAGCAGTATGTAACCTTTTTCTGTAATGAACCAAAAAACAGATATTTCCAGCCATTTTCAAGCATTTAAGAAATAGCTGTGAAACTGCATCTAAAACACAGAACAAACGTATTTATCCAACTTCTCTGCTGTATGTTCATTCAACAAAGATAGTTGAATCTATGTTTGGATTCAGAGAGTTTGAAACACGTTTCATCTAGGAGCTGCGTTTGGATATTCCAGAGTGAATGGGAGTACACGCTCTATTGAGAAATATCTGGTTCCAAAACCAAAACGGAGCTACCTAACAAAATGGTTTTCAATGCGTGCATTCAACTTACAGAGTTAAACTGATGTGTGTTTGCAGCAGTTTGTAAACCCTTTCTGTAAAAAATTAGAAAGCAGTTGATTCCAGCCAAATCCAAGCTTTTGAGAAAAAGCTGTGAAACTGCGTCTATAACACAGAACAAATGTATCTTTCCAACTGCTCCGCTGTATGTTCGTTCAACTAAGAGAGTTGAATCTATGTTTAGATTCAGAGAGGTAGAAACACATTACGTCAAGGAGCTGCGTTTGGATATTTCAGAGTTAATGAAGGTAACGCTGTATATAGAAATATCTGGCCAAAAACAAAAACGGAGCTACCTAAAAGAATGGTCTTTAATGTGTTCATTCGACATACAAAGTTAAACTAATGTTTGTTTGCAGCAGTTTGTAAACTTTTTGTAACAAATTAGAAAACAAATATTTCCAGCCAAATTCAAGAATTTCATAAATAGCTGTGAAACTCCGTCTATAGCACAGAAAGAACTTATCTTCCAAACTGCTATGCTGTATGTTTGTTCAATTAAGAGAGTTGAATCTATGTTTAGAATCATAGATTTAGAAACACCTTTCATCCAAGAGATGAGTTTAGATATTCCAGAGTGAATGGGAGTACACGCCGTATTGAGAATTATCTGGTTTTAAAACCAAAACAAAGCTACCTAACAGAACGGTCTTCAATGTGTGCATTCAACTTACAGAATTAATCAGATATGTGCTTGCAGCACATTTTTTAACCCTTTCTGTGAAGAACCAGAAAATGGATATTTGCAGCCAAATCAAAAAATTTCAAAAATAGCTGTTAAACTGGGTCTAAAACACAGAACAAATGTATCTTTAAAATTGCTCTGCTGTATGTTCGATCAACTGAGAGAGTTGAATCTACGTTTATCTTCAGAGAGTTAGAAACAGCTTTTATCTAAGAGCTACATTTGGATATTGCAGAGTGAATGGGAGTACACGGCTTATTGTGAAATACTGGTTCTATAACCAAAATGGGGCTATTTAACACAATGGTCTGCAATGTGTGCATTCAACTCACAAAGTTAAACTGATGTGTGTTTGCAGCAGTGTGTAAACCCTTTCTGTAAAGGACCAGAAAACAGTTTTTTCAAGCCAAATTCAAGCATTTAGGAAATAGCTATTAATCTGCATATAAAACTCAGAACAAACATATCTTTCCAACTGCTCTGCTGTACGTTCTTTCAAGTAAGAGAGCTGAATCTATGTTTAGATTCAGAGAGTTAGAAACACCTTTCGTCTATAAGCTACATTTGGATATTCCAGAGTGAATGGAAGTACATGCTATATTGAGAAATTTCTGGTTCTCAAACAAAAACGGAGCTACCTAACAGAATGGTCTTCAATGTTTGAATTCAACTAACGGATTTAAACTTATGTGTGCTTGCAGCAGTTTGTAAACCCTTTTTGTAAAGAATCAGAAAAAGGATGTTTCCAGCCAATTTCAAGCATTTAAAAAATAGCTGTGAAACTGCGTCTAAAACACAGAACTAAAGTAAATTTCAACTGCTCTGTTGTATGTTCGTTCAACTAACAGAGTTGAATCTATGTTTAGACTCAGAGAGTTAGAAACACGTTTCGTCTAGGAGCTGTGTCTGGGTATCCCAGAGTGAGTGGGAGTACACGCTCTATTGAGAAATATCTGGTTCTAAAAGTAAAATGGAGTTATTTAACAGAATGGTCTTTAATGTGTGCATTCTTTTTACAGAATTTAACTAATGTGTGTTTGCAGCACTTTGTAAATTCTTTTTCTAAAGAACCAGAAAACGGATATTTTAGCCATATCCATGCATTTGACAAATACCTGTGAAACTGCCTCTAAAACATAGAATAAACCTATCTCTCCAACTTCTTTGCTGTATGTTTTTTCAACTAAGAGAGTTGAATCTGTGTTTAGATTCAGAGTTAGAAAGACGTTTCATCTATGAGCTTCGTTTGGATATTTTAGAGTGAATGGGAGTACACGCTCTATTGAAAAATATCTGGTTCTAAAAGCAAAAAGGAGCTACCAAACAGAATGGTCTTCAATGTGTGCATTCAGCTTAAAGAGATTAACTGACGTGTGTTTTCAGCAGTTTCTAAACCCTTTCTATTAAGAATTAGAAAACGGATTTTTCCAGCCAAATCCAAGCATTTGAGAAATAGCTGTGAAACTGCATCTAAAACACAAAACAAACGTATCTTTCCAATTGCTCTGCTGTATGTTCGTTCAACTAAGAGAGTTGAATCTATGTTTAGATTGAGAGAGTTAGAAACACGTTTCTTCAAAAAGCTGCATTTGGATATTCAAGAGTGAATGGGAGTACACGTTCTATTGTGAAATATCTGGATCTAAAAAAAAGAAAGGAGCTACCTAACAGAATGGTTTTAAATGTGTGCATTCAACTTACAGAGTAAAACTGATGTGTTTACAGCAGTCTGTAAACTCTGTAAAGAATCAGAAAATGGACATTTCCAGCCAGATTAAAGCATTTAAGAAAAAGCTGTGAAACTGCATCTAGAACACCGAACAAATCTGTTGTTCAAACTGCTCTGCTGTATGTTCATTCAACTAAGAGAGTTGAATCTATGTTGAGATTAAGAGAGTTAAACTTTTTTCTTCTAGAAGCTGCATTTGAATATTCCAGAGTGAATGGGAGTACACGCTGTATACAGAAATATCTGGTTCTAAAACAAAAATGAAGATATCTAACAGAATGGTCTTCAATGTGTGCATTCATGTTACAGAGTTATACTAATGTGTGTCTGCAGCAGTTTGTAGACCCTTTCCGTAAAGAACCAGAAAACGGATATTTCAAGCCAAATGCAAGCATTTAGGAAATAGCTGTTAATCGGCGTATAAAACTCAGAACAAACGTATCTTTCAAACTGCTCTGCTGAATGTTCATTCAACTAAAAGAGTTGAATCTATGTTTACATTTAGAAAGTTAGAAACACCTTTCGTACTGGAGCTGCGTTTGAATATTCCAGAGTGAATGTGAGTACACGCTGTATTGAGAAATATCTGGTTCTAAAACCAAAACGGAGCTACCTAACAGAATGGTCTTCAATGTTTGCATTCAACTAACAGAATAATTCTTATGTGTGTTTGCAGATTTGTAAACCCTTTCTGTAAAGAATAAGAAAACAGATGTTTCCAGATAATTTCAAGCATTTAAAAAATTTCTGTGAAACTGCGTCTATAATACAGAACAAACGTAACTTTCAAAGTGCACTGCTGTATGTTTATTCAACCAAGAGAGTTGAATCTATGTTTAGATTCAGAGTTAGAAACAAGTTTCGTCTAAAAGCTGCATTTGAATATTCCTGAGTGAATGGGAATACAGGCTGTATTGAGAAATATCTGGTTCTAAAACCAAAACAAAGCTACCTAAAAGAATGGTCTTCAATATGCGCATTCAACTTACAGAGTTAAACTGGTGTTTGTTTGCAGCAGTTTGTGAACTCTTTCGTTCAAGAAGCAGAAAACGGATATTCCAGCCAAATCCAAGCATTTGAAAAACAGCTCGGAAACTGTGTCTACAACAAAGAACAAATGTATCTTTGAAACTGCTCTGCTAAATGTTAGTTCAACTAAGAGAGTGGAATCTATGTTGAGATTCAGACAGAAACAAGGTTCTTCTAGAAGCTGCGTTTGGATATTCAAGACTAAATGGGAGTACATTTTGTATTGAGAAATATCTTGTTCTAAAACAAAAACGGAGCTACCTAAGAGAATGGTTTTCAATGTGTGCATTCAACTTACAGAGTTAAATTGATTTGTGTTTGCAGCAGTTTGTAAACCCTTTCTGCAAAGAATCAGAAAATGGATTTTTCCAGACAAATCCAAGCGTTTAATAAATACCTGTGAATCTGTGTCTGAAAGACAGAACAAACGTATCTTTCAAACTTCTCTGCTGTATGTTTGTTCAACTAAGAGAGTTAAATCTGAGTTTAGACTCAGAAAGTTAGAAACACGATTCGTCCAGGAGCTGCGTTTGGATATTCCAGAGTAAATGGGCATACACACCCTATTGAAAAATATGTGGTTCTAAAACAAAAACTGAGCAACCTAACAAAATGGTTTTTAATGTGTGCAGTCAACTTACAGAGTTAAACTGATGTGTGTTTTCAGCAGTTTCTAAACCCTTTCTTTAAAGAATAAAGAAAACAGATGTTTCCAGGCAAATCCAAGCATTTGGGAAATAGCTGTGAAACTGCATCTAAAACACAGAACAAACGAATCTATCCAACTGCTCTGCTGTATGTTTGTTCAACTAAGAGAGTTGAATCTATGATTAGATTCAGAGTGTTAGGAACACGTTTTGTCTAGGAGCTGCGTTTTGATATTCCTGAGTGAAAGGGAGTACACACTGTATTGAGAAATATCTGGTTCTAAAACGAAAAGGGAGCTATCTAACAGAATGGCCTTCAATGTGTGCATTCAACTTACAGAATTAAACTGATGTGTGTCTGCAGCAGTTTGTAAACCCTTTCTGTAAAGAATCAGAAAACGGATATTTCCAGCCAAATCCAAGCATTGAATAGCTGTGAAACTGCGTCTAAAACACAGAACAATCGTATCTTTCAAACTGCTCTGCTGTATATTTGTTCAACTAAGAGTTGAATCTCTGTTTAGATTCAGAGAGTTAGAAACACGTTTCGTCAAGGAGCTGCATTTGCATATTTTAGAGTGAATGGAAGTATACGCTGTATTGAGAAATATCTGGTTCTAAGACCAAAACGGAGCTACCTAACAGAATGGTCTTCAATGCGTGCCTTAAACTTACAGGGTTAAACTGATTTGTGTTTGCAGCAGTTTGTAAGCCCTTTCTGTAAAGAATCAGAAAACAAATGTTTTCAGCCAAATCTAAGCATTTGAGAAATAGATGTAAAACTGCATCTAAAACACAGAATAAACAAATATACCAAACTGACCTGCTGTATGTTCATTAAACTAAGACAGTTGAATCTATCTTTAGATTAAGAGTTAGAAACACGTTTCATCTAGGAGCTGCATTTGGATGTTCCAGAGTGAAATTGAGTACATGCTGTATTGAGAAATATCTGGTTTTGAAAAGAAAACGGAGCTACCTAACAGAATGGTCTTCAATGTGTGCATTCATTTTACAAAGTTAAATTGATGTGTGTTTGCAGCAGTTTCTAAACCCTTTCTTTAAAAAGTAAAGAAAATGGATGTTTTCAGGCAAATCCAAGCATTTGAGAAATAGCTGTGAAACTGAGTCTAAAACACAGAACAAACGAATCTATCCAACTGTTCTGCAGTATGTTCGTTAAACTAAGAGAGTTGAATCTATGTTTAGATTCAGAGAGAAACACGTTTCTTCTAGGATCTGCGTTTGGATATTTCAGAGTGAATGGGAGTACACGCTTTATTGAGAAATATCTGGTTCTGAAAGGAAAATGGAGCTACCTAACACAATTGCCTTCAATGTGTGCATTCACCATACTGAGTTAAACTGATGTGTGTTTGCAGTAGTTTTTAACACCTTTCTGTAAAGAATCAGAAAATGAATGTTTCCAGCCAAATCCAAGCATTTAAGAAATAACTGTGAAACTGCGTCTAAAACACAGAACAAACGTATCCTTCAAACTACTCTGCTGTATGTTCGATCAACTAAGAGAGTTAAATATATGTTTAGAATCAGAGAGTAAAAACACGTTTCGTCTAGAAGCTGCGTTTGGATATTCCAGAGTGAATGAAACTGCATGCTGTATTGAGAAATATCTGGTTCAAAAACCAATATGGAGCTACATAACAGAATGGTCTTCAATGTGTGCGTTCAACGTACAGAGTTAAACTGATATGTTTTTGCAGCAGTTTGTAAACACTTTCTGTAAAGAATCAGAAAACGGATGTTTCCAGCCAAATCCAAGCATTTGAGAAATAGCTCTGAAACTGCATCTAAAACACAGAAGAAACATATCTTTCAAACTGCTCTGCTGAATGCCAGTTCAACTAAAAGAGTAGAATTTATTTTGATATTCACAGAGTTAGAAACACATTTCATCTAAGAGCTGCGTTTGAATACTCCAGAGTGAATGGGAGTACACGCAGTATTGAGAGATATTTGTTTCTAAAACAAAAACGGAGCTACCTAACACAATGGTCTTGAATGTGAGCATTCAACCTACAGAGTTAAACTGATGTGTGTTTGCAGCAGTTTGTAAACCTTTTCTGTAAAGAATTAGAAAACGGATGTGTACAGCCAAATCCAAGCATTTAAGAAATAGCTGTGAACCTGCATCTAAAACACAGAACAAACATATCTTGCTAATTGCTCTGTTGAATGTTAGCTCAGCTAAGATAGTAGAATCTATATTGAGATTCAGAGAGTTAGAAACATGTTTTGTCTAGGAGCTGCATTTAAATATTCCATAGTGAATGGGGGTACATGCTGTATTGAGAAATATCTGGTTCTGAAAGGAAAACAGAGCTACCTAACAGAATGGTCTTCAATATGTGTATTCACCTTACAGAGTTAAATTGATGTGTGTTTGCAGCAGTTTGTAAACCGCTTCTGTAAAGAACCAGAAAACGGATATTGCCAGCCAAATCCAAGCATTTAAGAAACAGCTGTGAATCTGTGTCAAAAAAAGAAAAAAAAAAACCAATGAATCTATCCAACTGCTTTGTTGTATGTTTGTTCAAATAAGAGAGTTGAATCTATGGTTAGATTCAGACAGTTAGAAACATGTTTAGTCTAGGAGCTGCCTTTGTATATTCCAGAGTGAATAAGAGTACACGCAGCATTGAGAGATATTTGGTTCTAAAACAAAAACAAAGCTACCTAAAACAATGGTCTTCAATATGAGCATTCAACTTACCGAGGTAAACTGATGTGTGTTTGCAGCAGTTTGTACACCCTTTCTGTAAAAACCAGAAAATGAATGTTTCCAGCCAAATTTAAGCATTTAAGAAATATCTGTGAAACTGCGTCTATAACACACAACAGACGTATCTTGCAAACTGCTCTGTTGAATGTTAGTTCAACTAAGAGAGTAGAATCTATGTTGAGATTCAGAGAGTTAGAAACAGGTTTCGTCTAGGAGCTGCGTTTGGATATTCCAGAGTAAATGGGAGTACACGCTGTACTGAGAAATGTCTGGTTCAAAAATTAAAACGGAGCTACCTAACAGAATGGTCTTCAATGTGTGCATTCAACTTACAGAGTTAAACTGATGTGTGTTTGCAGCAGTTTGTAAACCCTTTCTGTAAAGAAGTAGAAAACAGATGTTTCCAGCCAAATCCAAATATTTAAGAAATAGCTGTGAAACTGTCTCTAAAACACAGAACAAACTCATCTTGCAAACTGCTCTGTTGAATGTTCATTCAACTAAGAAAGCTGAATCCATCTTTATTTTCGGCGATTTAAAAACACGTTTCCTCTCGGAGCTGCGTTTGGATATTCCAGAGTTAATGGGGGTACACTCTGTATTGAGAAATATCTGGTTTTAAAAAGAAAACAGAGCTACCTAAAAGAATGGTCTTCAATGCGTGCATTCACCTTACAGAGTTAAACTGATGTGTATTTACAGCAGTTTGTAAACCCTTTCTATAAGGAACCAGTAAATGGATATTTCCAGCCAAATCCAAGCATTTAAAAAATTGCTGTGAAACTGCGTCTAAAACACAGAACAATGGAATCTGGATAGATACTGCACTGCTGTATGTTCATTCAACTAAGAGATTTGAATGTATGTTTAGATTCAGAGAGTTAGAAACACGTTTTGTCTAGGAGGTGCATTTGTATATTTCACAATGAATAGGAGTACACGCTGTCTTGAGAAATATCTGGTTCTGAAACCAAAACGGAGCTAGCTAACAGAATGGTTTTTATGTGTGTATTCAACTTACAGTTAAACTGATGAGTGTTTGCAGCAGTTTGAAAACTTTTTTTGTAAAGAATTAGAAAATGGATATTTCCAGCCAAATCCAAGCATTTAAGAAAGAGCTGTGCAACTGCGTCTATAACACAGAAAAAATGTATCAAACAAACTGCCCTGCTGTATGTTCATTCAACTAATAGAGTTGGATCTATGTTTAGATTCAGAGAGTTAGAAACATGTTTCCTCTAGGAGCTGCATTTAGATATTTCTGAGTGAATGGGAGTACATTCTGTTTTGAGAAATATCTGGTTTTAAAACTAAAATGGAGCAACCTAAAAGAATGGTCTTTAATGTGTGCATTAAACTTACAGAGGTAAACTTATGTGTTTTTGCAGCAGTTTGTAAGCCATTTCTGTATGAATCAGAAAACAGATGTTTCTCGCCGAATCTAAGCATTTGAGAAACAGCTGTGAAATGGCTTCTAAAACACAGTACAAACGTATCATTTAAACTGCTCTTCTGTATGTTCATTCAACTAAGAGAGTTGAATCTATGTTTAGATTTAGAGAGTTAGAAACACGTTTCATCTAGGAGCTGCGTTTGGATATTTCTGAGTGAATAGGAGGACATGCTGTATTGAGAAATATCTGGTTTTAAAACTAAAACAGAGCTGCCTAACAGAGTGGTCTTCAATGTGTGAATTCAACTTACAGAGATAAACTCATGTGTGTCTGCAGCAGTTTGTAAGCACTTTCTTTAGAGAAGCAGAAAACGGATGTTTTCAACCAAATCTAAGCATTTGAAAAATAGCTGTGTAACTGTGTCTGAAAAGCAGAACAAACGTATCTTTCAAACTTCTCTGCAGAATGTTAGCTCAACTAAGAGAGTAGAAACTATGTTGAGATTCAGAGAGTTAGAAACACGCTTTGTCTAGGAGCTGCGTTTGGATATTCCAGAGTAAATGGGAGTACATGCTGTATTGAGAAATATCTGGTTCAAAAACCAAAACAGAGCTACCTAACAGAATGTTCTTCAATGTGTGCATTTAACTTACAGCATTAAACTTTTGTGTGTATGAAGCACTTTGTAAACCCTCTGTGTAAAAAAATCAGAAAATGGATGTTTCCAGCCAAATCCAAGCATTTAAGAAATAGCTGTGAAACTGCGTCTAAAACACAGAACAAACGTATTGTTTAAACTGCTCTGCTCTATGTTTGTTCAACTAAGAGAGGTAAATCTATGTTTAGATTCAGAGAGTTAGAAACACGTTACATCTAGGAGCTGCATTTGAATTTTCCTGAGTGAATGGGAGTACCTGCTGTATTGAGAAATATCTGGTTCTAAATCAAAAACGGAGCTACCTAAAAGAATGGTCTTCAATGTGTGCATTACACTTACAGAGTTAAACTGATGTGTGTTTGCAGCAGTTTGTAAACCCTTTCAATAACGAATCAGAAAACGGATGTTTCCAGCCAAATCCAAGATTTTGAGAAATAGCTGTGGAACTACGTTCAAAACACCGAACAAACGTATCTTTCAAACTGCTCTGCTGTATGTTAGTTCAACTAAGAGAGTTGAACCAATTTTAGACTCACAGAGTTAGAAAAAAGTTTCATCTAGGAGCTGCATTTGAATATTCCTTAGAGAATGGGAGTACACGCTGTATTGAGAAATATCTGGCTCTGAAAGTAAAGCATGGCTATCTAACAGAATGGTCTTCAATATGTGCATTTATTTTACAAAGTTAAACTGATGTGTGTTTGCAGCAGTTTGTAAACCCTTTCTGTAAAGAACCAGAAAATGAATATTTCAAGCCAAATACAAGCATTTAAGAAATAGCTGTTAAACTGCATGTAAAACACAGAACAAACAAATTTATCCAACTGCTCTGCTGTATGTTCATTCAACTAAGAGAGTTGAATCTATGTTAAGATTTAGAGAGACAGAAATACGTTTTGTCCTGAAGCTGCATTTTGATAATTCTGAGTGAATAGGGGGTACACGATGTATTGAGAAATATCTGGTTCTAAAACCAAAACAGAGCTACCTGAAACATTGGTCTTAATGTGTACATTCAACTTACAGAGTTAAAGTGATGTGTGTTTGCAGCAGTTTGTAAACCCTTTGTGTAAAACAACCAGAAAATGAATATTTCCAGTCATATCCAAGCAATTAAGAAATAGCTGTGAAACTGCGTCTAAAACACAGAGCAAACGTATCATTAAAACTGCACTGCTGTATGTTCATTCAACGAAGAGAGTCGAATCTATGTTTAGATTCAGAGAGTTAGAAACGCGTTTCGTCTACAAGCTGCGTTTGGATATTTATTACAGAGTGAATGGGAGTACATGCTGTTTTGAGAAATATCTCGTTCTAAAACTAAAACGGAGCTACCTAACAGAATGGTCTTCCATGTGTGCATTCAAGGTTCAGAGATAAAGTGATTTGTGTTAGCAACAGTTTGAAAACCCTTTCTGTAAAGAATCATAAAACAGATGTTTCCAACCAAATCCAAGCATTTAAGAAACAGCTGTGAAACTGCATCTAAAACACAGAACCAATGTCGTTCAAACTGCTTTGCTGTATTTTTGTTCAACTAAGAGTGTTGAATCTATGTTGAGATTCAGAGAGTGAAACACTTTTCATCTAGGAGATGCATTTGGATATTCCAGAGTGAATGGGAGTACACACTATTGAGAAATATCTGGTTCTAAAACCAAAACGGAGCTACCTAACAGAATGGTCTTAAATGTGTGCATTCAACTTACAGAGTAAAACTGATGTGTGTTTTCAGAAGTTTGTAAAGTCTTTATGTAAAGATTAGAAAACGGATGTTTCCAGCCAAACCCAAGCATTTGAGAAATAGCTGTGAAACTTCGTCTAAAACACAGAACAAACGTATCTTTCATACTACTTTACTGTATGGTCGTTGAACTAAGAGAGTTCAATCTATGTTTAGATTCAGAGAGTTAGAAACACGTTTCGCCTAGAAGCTGCACTTGGATATTCCAGAGTGAATGGGAGTACACGCTGTATTGAGAAATATCTGGTTCTAAAACGAAAACGGAGCTTCTTAACAGAATGACCTCCAATGTGTGCATTCAAATAACAGAGCTCAACTGATGTGTGTTTGCAGCAGTTTGTTAACTCTTTATGTAAAACCAGAAAACGGATATTTCCAGCCAAATCCACACCTTTAATAGCTGTGAAACTGGGTCTAAAACACAAAACAAACGTATCTTTCCAACTACTCTGCTGTATGTTTGTTCAATTAAGAGAGTTGAATTTATGCTTAGACTCAGAGTTAGAAACACTTTTCGTCTAGGCACTGTGTTTGGATATTCCAGAGTGAATGGGAGTACATGCCGTATTGAAAAATATCTGCTTCTAAAAAAAATCCGAAGCTACGTAACAGAATGGACTTCAATGTGTGCATTCTTTTTACAGAGTTAAACTGATGTGTGTTTTCAGCAGTTTGTAAACCCTTTCTGTGAAAAAACAGAAAACAGATATTTCCAGCCATATCCAAGCATTTTAAAAATAGGTGTGAAACTGCATCTAAAACACAGAAAAAACGTATTTATCTAACTACTCTGCTTTATCTTTGTTCAACTAAGAGAGTTGAATCTATGTTTAGATTCAGAGAGTTAGAAACACGTTTCCTCTAGGAGCTGCGTTTGGATATTCCAGAGTGAATGGGAGTACACGCTCTGTTAAGAAATATCTGCTCCTAAAAATGAGACAGAGCTACCTAACAGAATGATCTTCAATGTGTGCATTCAACTTACAGCATTAAACTGATTTGTCTTTGCAACAGTTTGCAAACCCTTTCTGTAAAGAATTAGAAAACGAATGTTTCCAGCCTAATCCAAGCATCTGAGAAATAGCTGTGAGACTGCATCTAAAACAAAAAAACAAATGTATCTTCAAAACTGCTCTGCTGTATGTTCATTTAACTATGAGAGTTGAATCTATGTTGAAATTCAGAGAGTTTGAAACACGTTTCGCCTCTGAGTTGCGTTTCGATATTCCAGAGTGAATGGGAGTAAACGCTGTATTGAGAAATATATGGTTCTAAAACCAAAACAAAGCTACCTAACAGAACGGTCTTCGATGTGTGCATTCAACTTACAGAATTAAACTGATGTGTGCTTGCATCAGTTTGTAATCCCTTTCTTTGAAAAATCAGAAAACGGATGTTTCCAGCCAAATCCAAACATTTAAGAAACAGCTGTTAAACTGCATCTAGAACACACAAAAAACGTGTCGTTCAAACTGCTCTGCTGTATGTTTGTTCAACAAAGAGAGTTGAATCTACGTTGAGATTAATAGAGTTATACACTTATCGACTAGAAGCTCCGTTTGGATATTCCTGAGTGAATGGAAGTACACGCTGTATTGAGAAATATCTGGTTCTAAAACCAAAACGGAGCCTCTTAAAAGAATGGTCTTCAATGTGTGCATTCAACCAACAGAGTTAAACTGATGTGTGTCAGCAGCAGTTCGTAAACTTTTTCTATAAAGAATCAGAAAACGGAAGTTTCCAGCCAAATCCAAGCATTTAAGAAACTGCTGTGAAACTTTGTTTAAAACACAGAACAAATGTGTCATTCAAACTGCTCTGCTGTATGTTCGTT
Source organism: Callithrix jacchus (assembly GCF_049354715.1). Classification (NCBI taxonomy): domain Eukaryota; kingdom Metazoa; phylum Chordata; class Mammalia; order Primates; family Cebidae; genus Callithrix; species Callithrix jacchus. The sequence continues at coordinate 36,045,399 of NC_133511.1, read as the reverse complement.
TAACTAAGAGAGTTGAATCTATGTTGAGATTCAGAGAGTAAACACTTTGTGTCTGGGAGCTGCTTTTGAATATTTGAGAGTGAATTGGATTACACGCTGTATTGAGAAATATCTGGTTCTAAAACCAAAACGGAGCCACCTAAAAGAATGGTTTCAATGCGTGCATTCAACTTTCAGAGTTAAACTGATGTGTGTCTGCAGCAGTTTGTAAACCCTTTCTTTAAAGAATCAGAAAACGGATATTTCCAGCAAAATCCAAGCATTTACGAAATAGCTTTGAAACTGCCTCTAAACACAGAACAAACGTATCTTCCAAACTGCTATGCTTTAAGTTTGTTCAACTAAGAGAGTTGAATCTATTTTTAGATTCAGAGAGTTAGAAAGACGTTTCATCTAGAAACTGCATTTGGATATTCCAAAGTGAATGAGAGTACACGCTGTATTGAGAAATATCTGGTTCTAAAACCAAAATGCAACCACCTAACAGAATGGTTTCCAATGTGTGCATTCAACTTACAGATTTAAACTGATGTGTGTTTGCAGCAGTTTGTAAACCCTTTCAATAAAGGACCAGAAAATTGATATTTCCAGCCAAATCCAAGCATTTAAGAAATAGCTGTGAAACTGCATGTAAAACAAAGAACAAACGCATTTATCTAACTGCTCTGCTGTATGTTCGTTCAACAAGGAGAGTTGAATCTATGTTTAGATTCAGAAAGTTTGAAACACGTTTTATCTAAGATCTGCATGTGGATATTCCAGAGTGAATTAGAGTACATGCTCTACTGAAAATATCTGGTTCTAAAACCAAAAGGGAGCTACCTAACAGAATGATCTTCAGTGTGTGCATTCAACTTACAGAGTTAAACTGATGTGTGTTTGCAGCAGTTTGTAAACCCTTTCAGTAAAAAATTAGAAAGCAGATGTTTCCAACCAAATCCAAGCTTTTGAGAAATAGCTGTGAAACAGAGTCTAAAACACAGAGCAAGCGTATCTTTTTAACTACTCTGCTATATGTTTGTTCAACTAATAAAGTTGAATCTATGTTTAGATTCAGAGAAACAGAAACACGTTTTGTCAAGAAGCTGCATTTAGATATTCCAGAGTGAATGGGTGTACATGCTGTATTGAGAAATATCTGGTTCTAAAACCAAAAGGGAGCCACCTAACAAAATGGTCTTCAATGTGTACATTCAACTTATAGAGTTAAACTGATGTGTGTTTTCAGCAGTTTGTAAACCATTTGTGTAAAAAAACAGAATACGGATGTTTCCAGCCAAATCCAAGCATTTAAAAAACAGCTGTGAAACTACGTCTAGAACACAGAACAAATGTGTCGTTCAAACTGCTCTGCTGTATGTTCGTTCAACTAAGAGAGTTGAATCTATGTTGTGATAAAGAGAGTTAAACACTTTTCATCTAGAAGCTGCGTTTGGATATTCCAGAGTTAATGGGAGTACTCGCTTTATATAGAAATATCTGGTTCTTAAAACAAAATGGAGCTAACTAACAGAATGGTCTAAATGTGTTCATTCAACATACAAAGTTAAACTAATGTGTGTTTGTAGCAGTTTGTAAACTTTATTTGTAAAGAATCAAAAAACGGATATTTCCAGACAAATTCAAGCATTTAATACGTAGCTGTGAAACTGCGTCTAAAACACAGTACAAACATATCTTCCAAACTGCTATGCAGTATATTCGTTCAATTAAGAGAGTTGAATCTATGTTGAGAATCATAGATTTAGAAACACCTTTCATCTAGGAGATGTGTTTAGATATTCCAGAGTGAATGGGAGTACACGCCGTATTGAGAATTATCTGGTTTTAAAAACCAAAACAAAGCTACCTAACAGAATGGTCTTCAATGTGTGCATTCAACTTACATAGTTAATCTGATGTGTGTTTGCAGCAGTTTGTAAACCCTTTCTGTAAAGAACCAGAAAATGGATATTTGCAGCCAAATCAAAGAATTTCAGAAATAGCTGTTAAACTGAAACAGTTTAAACGTATCTTTAAAACTGCTCTGCTGTATGTTCGTTCAACTAAGAGAGTTGAATCTATGTTTAGATTCAGAGAGTCAGAAACACCTTTCGTCTAAAAGCTACATTTTTATATTCCAGAGTGAATGGCAGTACAAGCTGTATTGAGAAATATCTGGTTCTAAAACAAAATGGAGCTACCTAACACAATGGTCTTCAATGTTTGCATTCAACTAACAGAGATAAACTTATGTGTGTTTGCAGCAGTGTGTAAACCCTTTCTGTAAAAAATCAGAAAAAAGCTGTTTCCAGCCAATTTGAAGCCTTGAGAAAATAGCTGTGTAACGGCGTCTAAAACACAGAACAAACGTAAATTTTAAACTGCTCTGTTGTATGTTCACTCAACTAACAGAGTTGAATCTATGTTGAGATTCAGGAGTTAGAAACACGTTTCGTCTGAGAGCTGCGTTTGGATTTTCCAGAGCGAATAAGAATACACGCTGTATTTAGAAATATCTGGTTCTAAAAGAAAAACGGAGCTATTTAACAGAATGGTCTTTAATGTGCGCATTCTTTTAACAGAGTTAAACCGATATGTGTTTTCAGCAGTTTGTAAGTTTTTTCTCTAAATAACCAGAACACGGATATTTCCAGGAATATCCATGCATTTAAGAAATAGCTGTGAAACTGCGTCTAAAACACAGAATAAACCTATCTATCCAACTGCTTTGCTGTATGTTTTTTCAACTAAGAGAGTTAAATCTATGTTTAAATTCAGATAGTTAGAAAGACGTTTCGTCTATGAGCTGCGTTTGGATATTGTAGAGTGAATGGGAGGACATGCTCTATTGAGAAATATGTGGTTCTAAAAGCAAACCGGAGATACCTAACAGAATGGTCTTCAATGTCTGCATTCAACTTAAAGAGGTAAACTGCAGTGTGTTTGCTGCAGTTTGTAAACCCTTTCTCTAAAAAATTAGAAAACGGATGTTTCCAGCCAAATCCAAGCATTCGAAAAATAGCAGTGAAACTGCGTCTAAAACACAAAACAAACGTATCTTGAAAATTGTTGTGCTGTATGTTCGTTCAGCTAAGAGAGTTAAATTTATGTTTAGATTCAGAGAGTTAGAAACACGTTTCTTCTAGATCCTGCGTTTGGATATTCCAGAGTGAATGGGAGTACACGCTGTATTGAGAAATATCTGATTCTAAAACCAAAACGGAGCTACCTAACACAATGGTCCTCAATGTTTGCATTCAACTAATAGAATTAATCTGATGTGTGTTTGCAGCAGTGTGTAAACCCTTTCTGTAAAGAATCAGAAAACGGATGTTTCCAGCCAATTTCAAGCATTTAAAAAATAGCTGTGAAACTGCGTCTATAACACAGAACAAACGTAAGTTTCAAAATGCACTGTTGTATGTTTGTTCAACTAAGAGAGTTGAATCTATGTTTAGATTCAGAGAGTTAGAAACACGTTTCGTCTAGGAGCTGCGTTTGCATATTCTAGAGTGAATGGAACTACACGCTGTATTGAGAAATATCTGGTTCTAAAACAAAAACGGAGCTACGTAACAGAATGGTCTTCCATGTGTGCATTCAACTTACAGAGATAAACTGATGTGTGTTTGCAGCAGTTGGTAAACCGTTTTTGTACAGAACCAAAAAACGGATATTTCTAGCCAAATTTAAGCATTTAAGATATAGCTGTGATACTGCGTCTAAAACACAGAACAAGCATATCTTTCAATCTGCTCTGCTTTATGTTCGTTCAACTAAGAGAGTTGAATTTATGTTTAAATTCAGAGATTTAGAAACACCTTTCATCTCAGAGATGCGTTTGTATATTTGAGAGTGAATATAAGTACATGGTGTATTGAGAAATATCTGGTTTTAGAAAGGAAACGGAGCTACCTAACAGAATGGTCTTCAATGTGTGCATTCATCGTACAGAGTTAAACAGATGTGTGTTTGCAGCACTTTTTGAATCCTTTGTGTAAAGAACCAGAAAACAGATATTTCCAGCCAAATCCAACCATTTAAGAAATAGCTGTGAAACTGCGTCTAAAACACAGAACAAACGTATCTATCCAACTGCTCTGTTGTGTGTTCGTTAAACTAAGAGAGTTGAATCTATGTTTGGATTTAGAGAGTTAGAAACACGTTTCATCTAGGAGCTGCGTTGGGATATTCCAGAGTGAATGGGAGTACACGCTGTATTTGGAAATATCTGGTTCTAAACCAAAACAAAGCTACCTAACAGAATGGTCTTACATGTGTGCATTCAACTAACAGAATTAAACTGATGTGTGTTTGCAGCAGTTTTTAACACCTTTCTGTAAAGAATCAGAATACAAATGTTTCCAGTCAAATCAAAGCATTTCAGAAATAGTTGTGAAACTGCGTCTAAAAAACAGAACAAACAAACTTTTCAAACTGCTCAAATAGAGAGTTGAATCTATATTTAGATTCAGAGTTAGAAACATGTTCCGCATAGGAGCTGCTTTTTGATATTCAAGAGTGAATGGGAGTGCATGCTATATTGAGAAATATCTGCTTCTAAAACGAAAAGGGACCTACCTAACCGAACGATCTTCAATGTGTGCATTCAACGTACAGAGTTAAACTGATGTGTGTTTGCAGCAGTTTGTAAACCCTATCTGTACAGAATCAGAAAACAAATGTTTTCACACAAGTCCAAGCTTTAAAGAAATACCTGTGAAACTGCTTCCAAAACACAGAACAAACATATCTTTCAAACTGTTCTGCTGTGTGTTCGTTCAACTAAGAGTGTTGAATCTATGTTTGGATTAAGAGAGTGAGAATCCCGTTTCGTCTAGGAGCTGCGTTTGGATATTCCAAAGTGAATGGGAGTACACACTGTATTGAGAAATATCTGGTTCAAATAGAAAAACGGAGCTACCTAAAAGAATGGTCTTCAATGTGTGCATTCAACTTACAGAGTTAAACTGATGTGTGTTTGCAGCAGTTTGTAAACATTTTTTGTAAAGAATCAATAAACAGATATTTCCAGCCAAATAAAAGAATTTAAGAAATACCTATGTAACTGCGTCTAAAACACAGAACAAACGTATCTTTCAAACTGCTCTGCTTTATGTTTGTTCAACTAAGAGAGTAGAATCTATGCTTAAATTCAGAGAGTTAGAAACACTTTTGTCTAAGAGCTGGGTTTGGATATTCCACTGTGAATGGGAGTACATGCTGTATTGAGAAATATCTGGTTATGAAACCAAAACGGAGCTACCTAACAGATTGGTCTTCAATGTATGCATTCACCTTACAGAGTTAAACTGATGTTTGTCTGCAGCAGTTTGTAAACTTTTTCTGTAAAGAGTTAGAAAACAGATATCTCTAGCCAAATACAAGCATTTAAGAAATAGCTGTGAAACTGCGTCTGAAACACAGAACAAACATATTTTTCAAACTGCTCTGCTGTATGTTCGTTCAACTAAGAGAGTTGAATCTATGTTTAGATTCAGAGAGTTAGAAACACATTTCGTCTTGAAGCTGCGTGTGGATATTCTAGAGTGAATGGGAGAACACGCTGTATTGAGAAATATCTGGTTCTAAAACGAAAAGGGACCTACCTAACAAAATGGTCTTTAATGTGTGCATTCAACTTACAGAGTTAAACTAATGTGTGTTTGCAACAGTTTGTAAACTCTTTCTGTAAAGAATTAGAAAATGGATATTTCAAGCCAAATCCAAACATTTAAGATATAGCTGTGAAACTGCGTCTGAAACACAGAACAAACGTATCTTTCAAACTGCTCTGCTGTATTTGCATTCAACTAAGAGAGTAGAATCTATGTTGAGATTCAGAGAGTTAGAAACACGTTTCGTGTAGGAGCTGCGTTTGGATATTCCAGAGTGAATGGGATACATGCTGTATTGAGAAATATCTGGTTCTAAAACGAAAACGGAGCTACCTAAAAAATAGTCTTCAATGTGTGCATTCAACTTACAGAATTAAACTGATGTGTGTTTGCAGCAGTTTGTAAACCCTTTTTTTAGAGATCCAGATAACGGATATTTCGAGCCAAATTTAAGCATTTAAGATATAGCTGTAAAACTGCATCTGAAACACAGAACAAAAGTATCTTTCTAAGTGCTTTGCTGTATGTTCATTCAACTATGAGAGTTGAATCTATGTTTAGATTCAGAGAGTTAGAAACACGTTTCGTCAAATCCGGTTTTTCAAGATGGCGCAGAAGAAACAACTCTGAATTGCCATTCTCATTGAAGGCGCATATCGTGAGTCCTAGCTGCATTTCCAACGGGATTTTTGTTGCCCACAAAAGGGGGATATTCCCAGGTGTAGCAGAGTCACGGGAACCCAGCACAGCCCTCTCGGCTTGCGCGAGCTGTTTTGGCCAGAGTTGCAGCGCAGCGGCACTTTGCACAAAATGCTCTGATCTGAGTGCCCTGTTAAAGTGGCAATCTGAGATTTGGGAGAACATATTTGCATATCCATCTGATTAAACGGGACTTAGACAGTGAGCCACAAAAGGAGATTGCTGGTAAGCGACATTTGAGCAGGTGCAGTGGACCTCTGCATGAGAAATCACAGAGATTCCAGTACCCTACCAGCAGGCGACTAAAACACCTGAGAGAGAGTCATCCGTTCAACTTAAAAAAAACAAGAGGGAGAATGTGCTCTAAAGCAGGGAGCCAATTGATCAGGCTCATCAGGTCCCACCCCCACAGGGATGAGCAAAACGGCAATTCAAAATGCTCGGGGTTGAGAGTTTCACTGCGGGCACAGCTGAATACAGGATGGTGCAGCTCCGTGGAAGAGGGGAGTCTGCCACTACCAAGGCATACCTCCCCTACTGTGATACATGCCCAATTCTGACGCAGCCTGCCGTTGCCAAGGCAACCTGACACAACAGAGAGACTCCGTCAACAGGGCAGAGCCCACAACAGCAGGGCAGAGCCCACTGGCAACAGGGCAGAGTCCAGGACAGAAGGGTGAAGCCCTCAGCAGCAGGGCAAAGCCCACAGCAGCAAGGCGGAGTGCACAGCAGCAGGGACTGGAGTGGACCTCAGCAGTCGTACAGCAGAGGGGCTAGACTGTTGAAAGAAAAACTAAGTAACAGAAATACTTCAGCATCAACAATCTAGGGGTACACTCAGAGACCCAATCAAAAATTCAGCAACTACTCAGACGAGAGGTGGAAAAATCCACAAAGATGGGAAGAAACCAGCGCAAAAAGGAGAAAAACACCCGAAACCAAAACACCTCGCCTTTTACAAAGGACCAAAACTCCTCACTAGCAAGGGAACAAAGCTGGATGGAGAATGAGTGTAACAAATGATGGAATCAGAATTCAGAAGGTGGATAATAAGAAACTTCTGTGAGCTAAAAAGTCATGTTCTAAATAATGCAAAGAAACAAAGAACCTTGAAAAAAGATTTGAAAAAAATTCGAGGAAATGATAACAAGAATGGACAACTTAGAGAGGAATATGAATGAATTGAAGGAGCTGAAAAACAGAATATGAGAACTTCGTGAAATATGCAGAAGTTTCAACAGCTGAATTGTCCAAGCAGGAGAAAGAATATCAAAAGTCGAAGATCAACTCAATAAAATTAAACAAGAAATCAAGATTAGAGAAAAAAGTGCAAAAAGGAATGAAGAAACTCTCCAAAAAATGTGGGAGTATGTGAAGAGACCTAACCTACGTTTGATAGGTGTACCAGAATGTGATGAAGAGAATGAAGCCGAGCTGGAAAATACTCTTCAGGATATTATCCAGGAAAATTTCCCCAACCTAGCAAGGCAGGCCAACACTCAAATGCAGGAAATACAGAGAACACCACAAAGATAGTCCGCAAGAAGAGCAACCCCAAGGCACATAATCATCAGATTCACCAGGGTTGAAATAAAGGAGAAAATACTAAGGGCAGCCAGAGAGAAAGGTCGGGTCACCCACAAAGGGAAGCCCATCAGACTCACAGCAGATCTCTCAGCAGAAACTCTACAATCAAGAAGAGAGTGGGGGCCAATATTCTACATCCTTAGAGAAAAGAAATTTCAACCCAGAATCTCATATCCAGCCAAACTGAGCTTCATAGTGAAGGAAAAATAAAATTCTTTGCAAACAAGCAAGTACTCAGAGATTTTGTCACCACCAGGCCTGCTTTACAAGAGCTCCTGAATAAGGCAGTATACATACAAAGGAATTACCAGTACCAGCCATTCTAAAAGCATACCAAATGCTAAAGAGCATCAACAAAAAAAGGAATCTTTATCAACTAATGGGCAAAACAGCCAGTTCGCATCAAAATGGCAGTATCAAATTCACACACAACAATATTAACCCTAAATGTAAACGGCCTAAATACACCAATCAAAACACACAGACTGGTAAACTGGATAAAAATCCAAAACCCATTGGTGTGCTGTAGCTAGAAAACCCATCTCACATGCAAGAATACACAAAGGCTCAAAATAAAGGGATGAAGGAAGATTTACCAAGCAAATGGAGAGAGAAAAAAAGCAGGAGTTGTAATTCTCGTCTCCAATAAAATAAACTTTAAAGCAACAAAGATCAAAAGAGACAAACAAGGTCATTATGTAATGGTAAAAGGACCGATACAAAAAGAAGAGCTAAAGATCCTAAATATATATGGGCCTAATACAGGAACACCAAGATATATAAGGCAAGTTCTTAACGACTTACAAAGAGACTTAGACTCCCACACAATAATAGTGGGAGACTTTAACACTCCACTGTCAATGTTAGACAGATCAACCAGACAGAAAATTAACAAGGAGATCCAGAGCTTGAATTCAGACCTGGAACAAGCAATCCTGATAGACATTTACAGAGCTCTCCACCCCAAATCCACAGAATATACATTCTTCTCAGCAAGACATCACGCCTACTCTAAAATTGACCACATAATTGAAAGTAAAGCACTCCTCAGCAAATGCAAAACAACTGAAATCATAACAAACAGTCTCTCAGACCTTAGTGCTATCAAGTTTGAACTCAGAATTCAGGAACTACCTCAGAACCACACAGCATAATAAAAACTGAATAACTGGCTCTCGAATGTTAATTGGATAAACAATGAAATGAAGGCAGAAATAAAGAAGTTCTCCAAAACCAATGAGAATGAAGACACAACATACCAGAATTTCTGGGACGCATTTAAAGCAGTCTCTAGAGGAAAATATACACAATAAGTGCCCAAATGAGGATAGTGGAGAAATCCAAAATTGACACCCTATCGTCAAAATTGAAAGAGCTAAAAGAGCAAGATCAAAAAAACACAAAATGTAGCAGAAGACAAGAAATAACTAAGATCAGAGCAGAACTGAAGGAGATAGAGAGACGAAAAACCCTTCAAGAAATCAATAAATCCAAGAGCTGGTTTTTTGAAAAGATCAACAAAATAGACCACTAGCCAGACTGATAAAAAAGAAAAGAGAGAACAACCAAATAAATGCAATAAAAAACGATAAAGGGGAAATCACCACATATTCCAAAAAATTCAAACCATCATCAGAGAATACTACAAACAACTCTATGCACATAAACTAGTAAACCTAGAAAAAATGGTTAATTTCCTGGACATCTGTGTCCTCTCAAGTCTAAATCAGGAAGAAGCCGAAACTATGAACAGACCAATAACAAGGTCTGAAGTCGAAACAGCAATTAAGAGGTTACCACACAAAAAAAGCCCAGGTCCAGATGGGTTCACAGCAGAATTCTTCCAGACACAAAAAAAGGAGCTGGTACCATTCCTTCTGAAACTATTCCAAATAATCCAATAAAAGGGAATCCTTCCCAAATCAATTTATGAGACCAATATGATCCTGATACCAAAATTCGGCAGAGACTCAACAAGAAAAGAAAACTTCAGGCCAATATCTATGATTGACATAGATGTAATAATCTTCAATATAATACTGGCAAACCGACTGCAACAGCACATCAAAAAACTTATCCATTATGATCAAGTAGGATCCCGGGGATGCAAGCCTGGTTTAACATACGCAAGCCAATAAACGTAATTCACCACATAAAGAGAACCAAAAACAAAAACAACATGATTATCCCAATTGACACAGAGAAGGCATTTGACAAAATTCAACAGACTTTTATGCTAAAAACCCTCAATAAACTTGGTATCAATGGAACGTATCTCAAAGTAATAAAAGCTATTTATGACAAACCAACAGCCAATATCATACTGAATGGACAAAACAGGAAGAATTCCCTTTGAAACCTGTCACTAGACAAGGATGCCCTCTTTCACCACTCCTATTTAATATAGTACTGGAAGTTCTAGCCAGAGCACTCAGGCAAGAAAAAGAAATAAAGGGTATTCAAATAGGAAAGGTGGAAGCCAAATTGTCTCTATTTGCAGACGACATGATAGTATACCTAGAAGACCCCATCGCCTCAGCCCAAAAACTCCTGAAACTGATAAACAACTTCAGCAAAGTCTCAGGATATAAAATCAATGTGCAAAAATCACAAGCATTCGTCTACACCAATAACAGACTTAAAGAAAGCCAAATCAAGAGCGAACTGCCATTCGCAATTGCTACAAAAAGAATAAAATACCTTGGAATACAACTCACAAGTAACGTAAGGGACCTCTTCAAGGAGAACTACAAACCACTGCTCAACGAAATCAGAGAGGACACAAACAGATGGAGAAACATTCCATGTTCATGGTTAGGAAGAATTAATATCGTGAAAATGGCTATACTGCCCAAAGTAATTTACAGAGTCAACGCTATCCCCATCAAGCTACCATTGACTTTCTTCACAGAACTGGAAAAAACCACCATGAACTTCATATGGAACCAAAAGAGAGCCCGCATAGCCAAGTCAATTCTAAGCAAAAAGAACACAGCAGGGGGCATCACACTACCGGATTTCAAACTATACTACAAGGCTACAGTAATCAAAACAGCATGGTACTGGTACCAAAACAGAGATATAGACCAATGGAACAAAACAGAGGCACCGGAGGCAACACAACATACATACAACTATACAATCCTTGATAAACCTGACAAAAACAAGCAATGGGGCAAGGATTCCATGTTTAACAAATGGGGTTGGGAAAACTGGCTAGCCATGTGCAGAAAGCAGAAACTGGACCCCTTCCTGACACCTTACACTAAAATTAACTCCAGATGGATTAAAGACTTAAACATAAGACCTGGCACCATAAAAACCCTAGAAGGAAATCTAGGCAAAACTATCCAGGACATAGGAGTAGGCAAGGACTTCATGAACAAAACACCAAGAGCATTGGCAACAAAAGCCAAAATAGACAAATGGGACCTAATCAAACTCCACAGCTTCTGCCTGGCAAAAGAAACAGTCACTAGAGTGGATCGGCAACCAACAGAATGGGAAAAAATTTTCGCAGTCTACCCATCTGACAAAGGGCTGATATCCAGAATGTACAAACAACTCAAGCAGATTTACAGGAAAAAAACAAGCAAGCCCATTCAAAAGTGGGCAAAGGATATGAACAGATACTTTACGAAAGAAGACATATATGAGGCCAACAATCATATGAAAAAATGCTCATCGTCACTGGTCATCAGAGAGATGCAAATCAAAACCACATTGAGATACCATCTCACGCCAGTTAGAATGGCGATCATTAAAAAATCTGGAGACAACAGATGCTGGAGAGGATGTGGAGAAAAAGGAACACTTTTACACTGTTGGTGGGAGTGTAAATTAGTTCAACCATTGTGGAAGACAGTGTGGCGATTCCTCAAGGCCTTAGAAATAGAAATTCCATTTGACCCAGCAATCCCATTACTGGGTATATATCCAAAAGACTATAAATCGTTCTACTATAAGGACACATGTACACGAATGTTCATTGCAGCACTGTTTACAATAGCAAAGACCTGGAATCAACCCAAATGCCCATTGATGATAGACTGGATTGGAAAAATGTGGCACATATACACCATGGAATATTATGCAGCAATCAGAAATGATGAGTTCGTGTCGTTTGTAGGGACATGGATGAATCTGGAAAACATCATCCTCAGCAAACTGACACAAGAACAGAAAATGAAACACCGCATATTCTCACTCATAGGTGGGTGATGAAAAATGAGAACACATGGACACAGAAAGGGGAGTACTAAACACTGGGGTCTATTGGGGGGAAAAGGGGAGGGCCAGTGGGAGGGGGAGGTGGAGAGGGATAGCCTGGGGAGAAATGCCAAATGTGGGTGAAGGGGAGAAGAAAAGCAAAGCACACTGCCATGTGTGTACCTACGCAACTGTCTTGCATGCTCTGCTCATGTACCCCAAAACCTATAATCCAATAAAAAATAAAAAAAAATAAAAAAAAAAAGAAAGGTGGAAGCCAATTTGTCTCTATTTGCAGATGACATGATATTATATCTAGAAGACCCAATCATCTCAGCCCAAAAACTCCTGAAACTGATAAGCAACTTCAGCAAAGTCTCAAAATATAACATCAATGTGCAAAATTCATAAGCATTCCTTGACACCAATAACAGACTTATAGAGAGCCAAATCAAGAATGAACTGCCATTCACAATTGCTACAAAAACAATAAAATACCTAGAAATACAACTCACAAAGAACGTAAGGGACCTCTTCAAAGAAAACTACAAACCACTGCTCAACTAAATAAGAGATGACACAAACAGATGGAGAAACATTTCATGTTCATACTTAGGAAGAATCAATATCGTGAAAATGGCTATACTGCCCAAAGTAATTTACAGAATCAACACTATCCCCAACAAGCAACCACTGACTTTCTTAACAGAACTGGAAAAAACAACCATGTCAATGGAACAGAACAGAGGCATCAGAGGCAACACAACATAGCTACAACCATACAATGTTTGATAAACCTGACAAAAACAAGCAATGGGAAAAGGATTCCCTGTTCAACAAATGGTGCTGGGAAAACTGGCTAGCCATGTGTAGAAAGCAGAAACTGGACCCCTTCCTGACACCTTACACCAAAATTAACTCCAGATGGGTTAAAGACTTAAACATAAGACCCGGCACCATAAAAACCCTAGAAGGAAATCGAGGCAAAACCATCCAGGACATAGGAGTAGGCAAGGACTTCATGAACAAAACACCAAAAGCATTGGCAACAAGAGCCAAAATAGACAAATGGGACCTAATGAAACTCCACAGCTTCTGCACGGCAAAAGAAACAGTCTCTAGTGTGAATCGGCAACCAACAGAATGGGAAAAAACTTTTGCAGTTTACCCATCTGACAAAGGGCTGATATCCAGAATTTACAATGAACTCAAACAGATTTACAGGAAAAAAACAAACAAGCCCATTCAAAAGTGGGCAAAGGTTATGAACAGACACTTTATGAAAGAAGACATATATGAGGCCAACAATCATATGAATAAATGCTCATCGTCACTGGTCATCAGAGAGATGCAAATCAAAACCACATTGAGATACCATCTCACGCCAGTTAGAATGGCGATCATTAAAAAATCTGGAGACAACAGATGCTGGAGAGAATGTGGAGAAAAAGGAACACTTTTACACTGTTGGTGGGAGTGTAAATTAGTCCAAACATTGTGGAAGATGGTGTGGCGATTCCTCAAGGCCTTAGAAATAGAAATCCCATTTGACCCAGCAATCCTATTTCTGGGTATCTATCCATAGGACTATAAATTGTTCTACTATAAGGACACATGCACACGAATGTTCATTGCAGCACTGTTTACAATAGCAAAGACCTGGAACCAACCCAAATGCCCATCAATGATAGATTGGACTGGAAAAATGTGGCACATATACACCATGAAATACTATGCAGCAATAAAAAACAATGAATTTGTGTCCTTTGTAAGGACATGGATGAAACTGGAGAACATCATTCTCAGCAAACTGACACAAGAACAGAAAATGAAATACCATATGTTATCACTCATAGGTGGGTGAGGAAAAATAAGAACATATAGACACAGGAAAGGGAGTACTACACGTCAAGTTCTATTAAGGGAAATGAGGAGGGACATCAGAAAGGGGGGAGCTATGCAGGGATAGCCTGGGGAGATATACAAAATTTGGATGAGAGGCAGAAAGGCAGCAAAACACACTGCCATGTGTGTACCTCTGCAACTATTTTGCACGTTCTGCACATGTACCTCCAAACCTAAAATGCAATAAAAAAGAGAAAAAAGGAACACGTTTCGTCTAGGAGCTTCGTTTGGTTATTCCAGAGTGAATAAAAGGACTTGGTGTATTGAGAAATATCTGGTTCTAAAACCAAAACGGAGCTACCTAACAGAATGGTCTTCAATGTGTGCATTCAACTTACACAGTTAACGAATGTGTGTTTGCAGCAGTTTGTAAACCCTTTCTGTAAACAACCAGAAAACAGGTATTTCCAGCCAAATCCAAGATTTAAGAAATAGCTGTGAAACTGTGTCTAAAACAAAGAACAAAGGTATCTTTCAAACTGCTCTGCTGTATGTTTGTTCAACTAAGAGAGTTGAATCTATGTTTAGATTCACAGAGTTAGAAACACGTTTCATCTACAAGCTGCGTTTGAATATTCTAGAGTGAATGAGAGTACACGGTGTATGGAGAAATATCTGGTTCTAAAACCAAAACGGAGCTACCTAACAAAATGGTCTTCAATGTGTGCATTCAACTTACAGAGTCAAACTGATTTGTGTTTGCAACAGTTTGTGAACTCTTTCTGTAAAGAATCAGAAAATGGATATTTCAAGCCAAATCCAAATATTTAAGATATAGCTGTGAAACTGCGTCTAAAACAAACGTATCTTCCAAACTGCTCTGCTGTATTTGCATTCTACTAAGAGAGTTGAATCTATGTTTAGATTCAGAGAGTTAGAAACACGTTTTGTCTTGAAGCTGTGTTTAGATATTCCAGAGTGAACGAGAGTGCACGCTGTATTGAGAAATATCTGGTTCTAAAACCAAACAAAGCTACCTAACAGAATGGTCTTCAATGTATGCATTTACAGAGTTAAACTGATGTGTGTTTGCAGCAGTTTGTAAACCCTTTCTGTAAAGAATCAGAAAACGGATATTTTCAGCCATATCCAAGCATTGAAGAAATAGCTGTAAAACTGCGTATAAACCACAGAACACACCTATCTTGAAAACTACTCCGCTGTCTCTTTGTTCCCCTAAGAGAGTTGAATCTATGCTTATATTCAGAGAGTGAGAAACAGGTTTCGTCAAGGATCTGCATTTAAATATTACAGAGTGAAAGAAAGTACATGGTGTATTGAGAAATACCCAGCTCTAAAACCAAAACGGAGCCACCTAACACAATGGTCTTCAACTTGTGCATTCATGTTACAGGGTTAATCTAATGTGTTTGCAGTAGTTTGTTAACCTTTTCTGTAAAGAATTAGAAAACAAATATTTTTAGCCAAATCCAAGCATTTAAGAAATAGCTGTGAAACTGCGTCTAAAACAGAAAAAAAACGTATCTTTAAACTGCTCCGCTGTAGGTTCGTTCAACTAAAAGAGTTGAATCTGTTTAGATTGAGCGAGTTAGAAACACGTTTTGTCTAGGAGCTGCTTTTGGATATTCCAGAGTGAAAAGGAGTACACGCTGTATTGAGAAATATTTGGTTCTAAAATGACAAGGGAGCTATGTAACAGAATGGTCTTCAATGTGTGCATTCAACTTACAGAGTTAAACTGATGTGTGTTTGCAGCAGTTTGTAAACCCTTTCTGTAAAGAATCAGAAAACAGATATTTCCAACCAAATCCAAGCATTTAAGAACTAGCTGCAAAACTGCATCTAATACTCAGAACAAACGTATTTTTCAAACTGGTCTGCTGTATGTTTATTCAACTAAGAGAGTTGAATCTATGTTTAGATTCAAAGATTTTGAAACACTTTTCTTCTAGAAGCTGTGTTTGGATATTCCAGAGTGTATGGGAGTACACGCTGTATTAAAATATCTGGTTCGAAAACGAAAATGGAGCTAACTAACAGAATGGTCTTCATTGCGTGCATTCACCCTAGTGGTAAAACTGATGTGTTTGTGCAGCAGTTTGTAATCCCTCTTTGTAAGGAATCAGAAAACGGATATTTCCAGCAAAATAGAAGCAGTTAAAAAATAGCTGTGAAACTGCATCTAAAACAAAAAACAAATGTATCTTTCAAACTACTATGCTGTATGTTCGTTCAACTAAGATGGTAGAGTTAGAAACACCTTTCATCTAAAAGCTGCTTTTTTATATTCAAGAGTGAGTGGTAGTACACGCTGTATTGAGAAATATCTGGGTCTTAAAACAAACGGAGCTACCTAACAGAATGGTACTTAATGAGTGAATTCAACTTACAATGTTAAAATAATGTGTGTTTGCAGCAGTTTGTAAATTATTTCTGTAAAGAATCAGAAAACGCATATTTCCAGTTAAATCCAAGCATTTAAAATATAGCCATGAAACTGCATCTAAAACCCTGAAAAAACGTATCTTTAAAACTGCTCTGCTGTATGTTCATTCAACTAGGAGAGTTGAAGCTATGTTTTGATTCTGAGAGACAGAAACACATTTCGCCTAGAAGCTGCGTTTGATATTCCAAAGTGAATGGTTGTACATGCTGTATTGAGTAATATCTGGTTCTAAAACGAAAACAAAACTACCTAACAGAATGGTCTTCTATGTGTACATTCAACTTACAGAGTTAAACTGATGTGTGTTTGCAGCCGTTTGCAAACCCTTTCTGTAAAGAATCAGAAAACGGATATTTCTAGCCAAATACAAGCATTTAAGAAATAGCTGTAAATCTGCGTCTAAAACCCAGATCAAACGTATTTTTCAAACTGCTCTTCTGTATGTTTGTTCAACTAGGAGAGATGAATCTATGTTTAGATTCAGAGTTAGAAACACGTTTCGTCTAGGAGCTGCGTTTTGATATTCTAGAGTGAATGAAAGTACACGCTGTATTGAGAAATATCTTGTTGTTAAACGAAAACGAAGCTACCAGCAAAATGGTCTTCAATGTGTGCATTCAACTTACAGAGTTAAACTTATGACTTTTTGGAGCAGTTTGTAAACACTTTCTGTAAAGAATCAGAAAACGAATATTTCCTAACAAATGCAAGATTTAAAAAGTAGCTGTGAAACAGCGTCTAAAACACAGAACAACCATATCTTTCAAACTGCTTGTCTGTATTTTCATCCAACTAAGAGAGCTGAATCTATGTTTAGATTCAGACTTAGAAACACGTTCTGTCTAGGCGCTGCGTTTTGACATTCCAGAGTGAATGGGAGTACAGGCTGTATTGAGAAATATCTGGTTCCAAAACAAAAACAAAGCTACCTAACAGAATAGTCTTCAATGTGTGCATTCAACTTACTGAATTAAACTGACGTTTGTTTACAGCCATTTGTAAACCCGTTCTGTAAAAATCCGAAAATGAATTTTTCCAGCCAAATCCAAGCATTTAAGAAAAAGCTGTGAAACTGCATCTAAAACCCTAATCAAACGTATCTTTCAAACGGCTCTGCTGTATGTTCGTTCAACTAAGAAATGTGGTGTTCGCGCCAAAGGCTCGAGACAGTTGACTCGTCCCAGTTTGGCTGCTGGACCTGTACTGCATTTCCTCACCTCGAGGGCTGTTGAGTGAGACAGGGCCGTAAGCTGACTCACTAAAAGCAACAACAGAATGCAAAGCAAAGGCCTGCAGTTTATGAGGACATTGTGCTGTCTGCTTCCATGTCCCCCTTCAGTCTCTGTGTAAGCAATAAACTTGCTGCAATTGAAATGTCTAAGAAGAGCAGAGACCTCTGCCCATATTTTCCCTGGAGCCAAGCCTTTGTTCTAGCTCCTGATGCAAAACAGGTTTAACCAGCCACCTTAAGGGCGCCATTGTATCTTTAGAATGTAAAATCATTGAAATGTAAACTACTACCATTAGCCCCCTTAAACTGCTTCCTGAGCAGGATATCAAGCCCCGGATATCTATTTTATGGAGTTTTTGTTTCCTTTCTGTTTTCCCCTTTGTTTCTTTCTGCTGAGATGACATAAATGTAAACAAGACAAAAGGTATAAAAGCTGTAACCCACAAAAATAAATTTGCTTTTCAAAAAACCAGCTCTTGGATTTATTTATTTTTTGAAGGGTTTTTCGTGTCTCAATCTCCTTCAGCTCAGCTCTGATCTTAGTAATTTCTTGTCTTCTGCTGGGTTTTGAGTTTTTTTGATCTTGCTCCTCTAGCTCTTTCAATTTTGACGATAGGGTGTCAATTTTGGATCTCTCCATTCTCCTCATATGGGCACTTATTGCTATATACTTTCCTCTAGAGACTGCTTTAAATGTGTCCCAGAGGTTCTGGCACGTTGTGTCTTCATTCTCATTGGTTTCAAAGAACTTCTTTATTTCTGCCTTCATTTCATTGTTTACCCAGTCAACATTCAAGAGCCAGTTGTTCAGTTTCCATGAAGCTGTGCGGTTCTGGGTCGGTTTCGGAATTCTGAGTTCTAACTTGATTGCACTATGGTCTGAGAGGCTGTTTGTTATGATTTCAGTTGTTTTGCATTTGTTGAGCAGTGCTTTACTTCCAATTATGTGGTCAATTTTAGAGTAGGTGTGATGTGGTGCTGAGAAGAATGTGTATTCTGTGGATTTGGGGTGGAGAGTTCTGTAAATGTCCACCAGGTTTGCTTGTTCCAGGTCTGAGTTCAAGCCCTGGGTATCCTTGTTGATTTTCTGTCTGGTTGATCTGTCTAGTATTGACAGTGGAGTGTTAAAGTCTCCCACTATTATTGTGTGGGAGTCTAAGTCTTTCTGTAAGTCATTAAGAACTTGCCTTATGTATCTGGGTGCTCCTGTGTTGGGTCCATATATGTTTAGGATCGTTAGCTCTTCTTGTTGTATCGATCCTTTTACCATTATGTAATGGCCTTCTTTGTCTCTTTTGATCTTTGTTGCTTTAAAGTCTATTTTATCGGAGATGAGAATTGCAACTCCTGCTTTTTTTTGCTTTCCATTAGCTTGGTAAATCTTCCTCCATCCCTTTATTTTGAGCCTTTGTGTATCCTTGCATGTGAGATGGGTTTCCTGGATACAGCACACTGATGGGTTTTGGATTTTTATCCAATTTGCCAGTCTGTGTCTTTTGATTGGTGCATTTAGTCCATTTACATTTAGGGTTAATATTGTTATGTGTGAATTTGATACTGCCATTTTGATTCTAAGTGGCTGTTTTGCCTGTTAGTTGTTGTAGATTCTTCATTATGTTGAAGCTCTTTAGCATTCAGTGTGATTTTGGAATGGCTGGTACTGGTTGATCCTTTCTATGTGTAGTGCCTCTTTTAGGAGCTCTTGTAAAGCAGGCCTGGTGGTGACAAAATCTCTGAGTACTTGCTTGTTCGCAAAGGATTTTATTTTTCCTTCACTTCTGAAGCTCAGTTTGGCTGGATATGAAATTCTGGGTTGAAAGTTCTTTTCAACAAAATAGACAGACCACTAGCCAGATTGATTAAAAATAAAAGAGAGAACAACCAAATAGATGCAATAAAAAATGATAAAGGGGAAATCACCACAGATTCCACAGAAATTCAAACCATCATCAGAGAATATTACAAACAACTCTATGCACATAAACTAGTAAACCTGGAAGAAATGGATAAATTCCTGGACTCCTGTGTCCTCCCAAGCCTAAACCAGGAGGAAGCTGAAACTATGAATAGACCAATAACAAGGTCTGAAGTCGAGGCAGCAATTAAGAGCCTACCTCACAAAAAAAGCCCAGGTCCAGATGGGTTCACAGCCGAATTCTACCAGACACACAAGGAGGAGCTGGTACCATTCTTTCTAAAACTATTTCAAACAATCCAAAAAGAGGGAATCCTTCCCAAAATCATTTTATGAGACCAACATCATCCTGATACCAAAACCCGGTAGAGACCCAACGAGAAAAGAAAACTTCAGGCCAATATCCATGATGAACATAGATGCAAAAATCTTCAATAAAATATTGGCAAGCCGATTGCAACAGCAAATCAAAAAACTTATTCATCATGATCAAGTAGGATTCATCCCAGGGATGCAAGGCTGGTTCAACATACGCAAGTCTATCAACGTAATTCACCACATAAACAGAACCAAAAACAAAAACCACATGATTATCTCAATTGACGCAGAGAAGGCATTTGACAAAATTCAACAGCCCTTTATGCTAAAAACCCTCAATAAACTCGGTATCGATGGAACGTATCTCAAAGTAATAAAAGCTATTTATGACAAACCAACAGCCAATATCATACTGAATGGGCAAAAACTGGAAGCATTCCCTTTGAAATCTGGCACTAGACAAGGATGCCCTCTCTCACCACTCCTATTCAATATAGTACTGGAAGTTCTAGCCAGAGCAATCAGGCAAGAAAAAGAAATAAAGGGTATTCAAATAGGAAAGGCGGAAGCCAAATTGTCTCTATTTGCAGACGACATGATAGTATACCTAGAAGACCCCATCGCCTCAGCCCAAAAACTCCTGAAACTGATAAACAACTTCAGCAAAGTCCCAGGATATAAAATCAATGTGCAAAAATCACAAGCATTTGTCTACACCAAGAACAGACTTAAAGAAAGCCAAATCAAGAGTGAACTGCCATTCGCAATTGCTACAAAAAGAATAAAATACCTTGGAATACAACTCACAAGGAACGTAAGGGACCTCTTCAAGGAGAACTACAAACCACTGCTCAACGAAATCAGAGAGGACACAAACAGATGGAGAAACATTCCATGTTCATTGTTAGGAAGAATTAATATCGTGAAAATGGCTATACTGCCCAAAGTAATTTACAGAATCAACGCTATCCCCATCAAGCTACCATTGACTTTCTTCACAGAACTGGAAAAAACCACCATGAACTTCATATGGAAGCAAAAGAGGGCCCGCATAGCCAAGTCAATTCTAAGCAAAAAGAACACAGCAGGGGGCATCACACTACCGGATTTCAAACTATACTACAAGGCTACAGTAATCAAAACAGCATGGTACTGGTACCAAAACAGAGATATAGACCAATGGAACAAAACAGAGGCACCGGAGGCAACACAACATACATACAACTATACAATCTTTGATAAACCTGACAAAAACAAGCAATGGGGCAAGGATTCCATGTTTAACAAATGGTGTTGGGAAAACTGGCTAGCCATGTGCAGAAAGCAGAAACTGGACCCCTTCCTGACACCTTACACTAAAATTAACTCCAGATGGATTAAAGACTTAAACATAAGACCTGGCACCATAAAAACCCTAGAAGGAAATCTAGGCAAAACTATCCAGGACATAGGAGTAGGCAAGGACTTTATGAACAAAACACCAAGAGCATTGGCAACAAAAGCCAAAATAGACAAATGGGACCTAATGAAACTCCACAGCTTCTGCACGGCAAAAGAAACGGTCACTAGAGTGGATCGGCAACCAACAGAATGGGAAAAAATTTTTGCAGTTTACCCATCTGACAAAGGGCTGATATCCAGAATTTACAAAGAACTCAAACGGATTTACAGGAAAAAAACAAACAAGCCCATTCAAAAGTGGGCAAAGGATATGAACAGACACTTTACGAAAGAAGACATATATGAGGCCAACAATCATATGAAAAAATGCTCATCGTCACTGGTCATCAGAGAGATGCAAATCAAAACCACATTGAGATACCATCTCACGCCAGTTAGAATGGCGATCATTAAAAAATCTGGAGACAACAGATGCTGGAGAGGATGTGGAGAAAAAGGAACACTTTTACACTGTTGGTGGGAGTGTAAATTAGTTCAACCATTGTGGAAGACAGTGTGGCGATTCCTCAAGGCCTTAGAAATAGAAATTCCATTTGACCCAGCAATCCCATTACTGGGTATATATCCAAAAGACTATAAATCGTTCTACTATAAGGACACATGTACACGAATGTTCATTGCAGCACTGTTTACAATAGCAAAGACCTGGAATCAACCCAAATGCCCATTGATGATAGACTGGATTGGAAAAATGTGGCACATATACACCATGGAATATTATGCAGCAATCAGAAATGATGAGTTCGTGTCGTTTGTAGGGACATGGATGAATCTGGAAAACATCATCCTCAGCAAACTGACACAAGAACAGAAAATGAAACACCGCATATTCTCACTCATAGGTGGGTGATGAAAAATGAGAACACATGGACACAGAAAGGGGAGTACTAAACACTGGGGTCTATTGGGGGGAAAAGGGGAGGGCCAGTGGGAGGGGGAGGTGGGGAGGGATAGCCTGGGGAGAAATGCCAAATGTGGGTGAAGGGGAGAAGAAAAGCAAAGCACACTGCCATGTGTGTACCTACGCAACTGTCTTGCATGCTCTGCTCATGTACCCCAAAACCTATAATCCAATAAAAAATTAAAAAAATAAATAAATAAATAAATTTGCTGCGTTTTGGCCATAATCTTCACGCAGCCCTCCAGACTCTACTTTTCTATATTCTTTCTTTTCCGCGCACTCTCTCTCTCAGGTTGAACGAGACATCTACGTTGGCGGTCTCGGGGACTCCCGCGGGTCGGTAGTCCCCCGGCAGACGTGCCGGACCCCGAAATCTGGCGCCTTGGAGCAGGGACCTGAGTACGAGAGGTGAATCTGGCACCTGGGAACAGGGACCTGAGTATGAGAGGTACAGTGACGCACCCCAAACCAAAGGAGACAAGGTAAAGCCGCGGTTCTTGTAGTTCTGGACTCAAAATTCATCTGGAGTAAAATGGGGCAGTCTGAGTCCAAAAATAAGTTAATGTTCACGAAGTTATTACATCAAATGTTAAGAAATAGAGGTGTTGACGTAAAAAAGAAACATGTTTCTAAGTTTTTAGAGATTGTTTATGTATTGTGTCCGTGGGTCCCTGAGGAGGGATCATTAGATGAATCGACGTGGAGTAAAATAGGAACTAAGATTGAGGAATATGCCGCTGCTCATCAATTTTCCCTGCAGGCAGAATTGCTTCTCTCGGTCTGGCCTCACCTGCGCCAGGCTATCTGCCTGCCTCACTGCTCCCCTGGTGTTTCTCTTGCTTCTAGTTCCTCTTCTTTTTCTTGCAAATCTAACCCTGATGGTGGAGGGGGCGGCGGTAATTTACCACCTTGCAATCCTCTAAACGAGCCCGATTCCGCTCTCAGAGTCGGACCTGAAGCCAGAAATGGGGGAGCTCCGGACGAAAAGATCGAAGCCGGAGCAGAAATCAGCGCTTCAGAGAGTGCGCAGGTCTGCCCCCTCACCTATCTGGGTGCCTGAGCGACACGTCAAGCATGCCCTGAAGAAGACAGTCCTCTCTAAGGCCAGTGACCATCCCTCTTCCTTCACTGACATCTCCTCGTCAGCCGAGCCCTCAGATGACTTCACTGAACTCCCTTCCCCTGAGAATCCGATGTCTACGCCTACGGAAGACGACATCCCGCCGTGTCCATCGCCAGCGGCACCAGCTGACACCTCCTCAAAAGGTTCCAGTCCTGACCTGGACCCAGATGCGACACCTAGTGGCTGATGCGTCACACATTGTTCGTCAGCAAGGACATTCTCTTAATCTGGTTACTCTATTTTTAGCCATGCTAGCCATTTTTTCTTGTGATTCTACGTCGGCAATTATAGCCATTGTGTCTGTGATAACTTCTACAGCTACAGCTGCTGTTAGTCTTTCAAAATCCATTAATACTGCTGTATATGCAAATCATTTAGCCAAAAATGTTTCTATTGCTATGGGATCTCAAATGTCTATTGATGACAAGTTAGAAGCTAAACTGCATCATTTAAAGTTAGACAGTAAAATAGGCGTTAGCTAACATTTGAGGTGTTTGTACAAAAAAGAGGCACACAGAATGTCAGTCCTAGCAGAGGTGGTGGGCTCAAGCTGAAGAAATGTGGGTGCATGTGCTCCTCAGTGACATATAATCTAATATCACTTGCAAGGCCATTAGCCTCTAAAGATAATATTGACTATGATGCTGGACCTGAAGGGATGGCTGGTTAGTCAATGACGGGTAAGATCCTCAGGGGAGGACAACCTAAGACAGGCACAGCCGCAGTAAGGCCAGCATACACCGGGGATGTGCCCAGCCGGCAATCCCTCCTGAGGCTTTTGAGCGTTACCCCACAATGCTGTCCATCTAGCTTGTCTTCCTAGTGAAGGTGACAGCTGCCACTGACTACTGCTTGGACATGAAATTCCTGTGTGGTCTGTTTCAATGTACTACACCCTACATATTAATAATAGTAATGCTTAATGTTGTGCCTGCCATATGTCTTCCATCTTGTGTCCTCCACCCTCCGAGAGATGCAACTGAAGCTGTTTACACTTCATTTGCAAAGTAAAAAAACGGGAGATGTGGTGTTTGCGCCAAAGGCTCGAGACAGTTGACTCGTCCCAGTTTGGCTGCTGGACCTGTACTGCATTTCCTCACCTCGAGGGCTGTTGAGTGAGACAGGGCCGTAAGCTGACTCACTAAAAGCAACAACAGAATGCAAAGCAAAGGCCTGCAGTTTATGAGGACATTGTGCTGTCTGCTTCCATGTCCCCCTTCAGTCTCTGTGTAAGCAATAAACTTGCTGCAATTGAAATGTCTAAGAAGAGCAGAGACCTCTGCCCATATTTTCCCTGGAGCCAAGCCTTTGTTCTAGCTCCTGATGCAAAACAGGTTTAACCAGCCACCTTAAGGGCGCCATTGTATCTTTAGAATGTAAAATCATTGAAATGTAAACTACTACCATTAGCCCCCTTAAACTGCTTCCTGAGCAGGATATCAAGCCCCGGATATCTATTTTATGGAGTTTTTGTTTCCTTTCTGTTTTCCCCTTTGTTTCTTTCTGCTGAGATGACGTAAATGTAAACAAGACAAAAGGTATAAAAGCTGTAACCCACAAAAATAAATTTGCTGCGTTTTGGCCATAATCTTCACGCAGCCCTCCAGACTCTACTTTTCTATATTCTTTCTTTTCCGCGCACTCTCTCTCTCAGGTTGAACGAGACATCTACGTTGGCGGTCTCGGGGACTCCCGCGGGTCGGTAGTCCCCCGGCAGACGTGCCGGACCCCGACAAAGAAAACTAAATATATGTTTAGATTCAGAGATTTGAAAACACGTTTCATCTAGGAGCTTCGTTTGGATATTCCAGAATGAAAAAGATTACACGCTGTATTGAGAAACATCCGGTTCTAAAACAACAATGGAGCTACCTAACAGAAAGGTCTTCAATGTGTGCATTAAATTTACAGAGTTAAACTGATGTGTGTTTGCAGCTGTTTGTAAACCCTTGTTGTAAAGAATCAGAAATCGGATTTTTCCAGCCAAATACAAGCATTTAAGGAATAGCTTTACCAAATCAAGAACAAAATGCCATTCACAATCACTACAAAAAGAATAAAACACCTAAAAATACAACTCACAAGAAACGTAAAAAACCTCTTCAAGGAAAACTACAAACCACAGCTCAATAAAATAAGAGAGGACACTAACGGAGAAACATTCCATATTCATGGTTAGGAAGAATTAATATCGTGAAACTGGCTATACTGCCCAAAGTAATTTACAAAATCAACGCTATCTCCATCAAGCTAGCATTGACTTTCTTCACAGAACTAAAAAAACCACCATGAACTTCATATAGAACCAAAAGAGAGCCCAATAGCCAAGTAAATTCTAAGCAAAAAGAACACAGTGGGGGGCATCACACTACTGGATTTCAAACTATACTACAAAGTTACAGTAATCAAAACAGCATGGTACTGGTACCAAAACAGAGATATAGACCAATGCAACAGAACAGACGCATCACAGGCAACACAACATATCTACAACCATACAATCTTTGATAAACGTGACAAAAACAAGCAATAGGGAAAGAATTCCGTTTAATAAATGGGGGTGGGAAAAGTGGCTAGCCATGTGCAGAAAGAAGAAACTGGACCCCTTCCTGACACCTTACACTAAAATTAACTCCAGATGGATTAGAGACTTAAATATAAAACCTGGCACCATAAAAACTCTAGAAGGAAATCTAGGCAAAACCATTCAGGACATAGGAGCAGGCAAGGACTTCATGAACAAAACACCAAAAGCATTGGCAACAAGAGCCAAAATGGACAAATGGGACCTAATGAAACTCCACAGCTTCTGCACGGAAAAAGAAACAGTCACTAGAGTGAATCAGCAACCAACAGAATGGGAAAAAATTTTTGCAGTTTACCCATCTGACAAAAAGCTGATATCCAGAATTTACAAAGAACTCAAACAGGTTTACAGAAAAATAACAAAGAAGCTCATTCAAAAATGGGCAAAGGATATGAACAGGCACTTTACAAAAGAAGACATACATGAGGCCAACAAACATATGAAAAAATTCTCATCATCACTGGTCATTAGAGAGATGCAAATCAAAACCACATTGAGATACCATCTCACGCCAGTTAGAAAGTTGATCATTAAAAAATCTGGAGACAACAGATGCTGGAGAAAATGTGGAAAAATAGGACCACTTTTAAACTGTTGGTTGAAGTGCAAATTACTTCAATCCTTGTGGAAGACAGTGTGGCGATTTTTTAAGGCCTTAAAAATAGAAATTTCACTTGAACCAGCAATCCCATTACTGGGTATATATCCATAGGACTATAAATCTTTCTACTATAAAGACACATGAACACGAATGTTCATTGCAGCACTGTTTACAATAGAAAAGACCTAGAACCAACCCAAATGCCCATCAATGATAGACTGGATTGGTAAAATGTGGAACATATCCAGCATGGAATATTATGCAGCAATGAAAAATGATGAGTTCGTGTCGTTTGTAGGCACCTGGATTAATCTGGAGAACATCATTCTCAACAAAGTGACACAAGAACAGAAAATGAAATACCACATATTCTCACTCATAGGCGGGTGATGAAAAATGAGAAAACATGGACACAGGGAAGAAAGTACTAAAAACTGGGTCTACTGGGAAGAATAGGGAAGGAGAGCAGAAGGGGAGGTGGAGAAGGATAGCCTGAAAAGAAATGCCAAATATGGGTGAAGAAGAGGAAGGCAGCAAAATATCCTGCCATGTGTGTACCTATAAAACTGTCTTGCATGTTTTGCACATGTACCCCAAAACCTAAAATGAAATTAAATAAAGAAAGAGCTGTGTAACTACGTCTAGAATCCAAATCAAACGTATCTTTCAAACTGCTCTGCTGTCTATTCATTCAACTAAGAGAGTTGAATCTATGTTTAGATTCGAAGAGTGGGAAACACGTTTCATCTAGGAGCTGCATTTAGATATTACAGAGTGAATGGGAGTACACGCTGTATTGAGAAATACCTGGTTCTAAAACCAAAACGGAGCTACCAAACAGAATGGTCTTCAATGTGTGAATTTAACTTACAAAGTTTAACTGATGGGTGTTTCCAGCAGTTTGTAAACCCTTTCTGTAAAGAATCAGAAAACGGATATTTCCATCCAAATCCAAGCATGTAAGAAGTAGCTGTGAAACTGTGTCTGAAACAGAGAACAAACGTATCTTTCAAACTGCTCTGCTATATGTTCGTTCAGCTAAGAAAGTTGAATCTATGTTTAGATTCAGAGAGTTAGAAACACTTTGGTCTAGCAGCTGTGTTTTGATATTCCAGAGTGAATGGGAGTACACACTCTATTGAGGAATATCTGGTTCTGAAACCAAAACGGAGCTACCTAACATAATAATAATAAATGTGTGCATTCAACTTACAGAGTTAAACTGATTTGTGTTTGCAGCCGTTTCTTAACCCTTTCTGTAAAGATTGAAAAAAGAATTTTTAAAGCTAAATCCAAGCATTTAAGAAATAGCTGTGAAACTGCGTCTAAAACACAGATGAAAAGTATCTTTCAAACTGCTCTGCTGTATGTTCGTTCAACTAAGAGAGTCAAATCTATGTTTAGATTCAGAGAGTTGGAAACACGTTTCATCTAGGAGCTTCATTTGGATATTCCAGAGTGAATGGGACTACAAGCTGTATTGAGAAATATCTGCTGCTAAAATGAAAACGGAGCTACCTAACTGAACGGTTCTCAACGTGTGCATTCAACTTACAAAATAAGCTGATGTGTGTTTGCAGCAGTTTGTAAACTCTTTCTGTAAAGAATCAGAAAACAGATATTTTTAGCCAAATCCAAGCATTTAAGAAATAGCTGTGAAACTGCGTCTAAAACGGAGAACAAACGTATCTTTCAAACTGCTCTGCTGCATGTTCATTCAACTAAGAGAGTTGAATCTATGTTTAGATTCAGAGTTAGAAACACGTTTTGTCTAGCAGCTGTGTTTTGATAATCCAGAGTGAATGGGAGTGCACGCTGTATCGAGAAATGTCTGGTTCTGAAACAAAAACAAAGCTACCTAACAGAACGGTATTAAATGTGTGCATTCAACTTACAGAGTTAACCTGATGTGTGTTTGCAGCAATCTGTAAACCCTTTGTGTAAAGAATTAAAAACCGGATTTTTAAAGCCAAATACAAGCATTTAAGAAATAGCTGTGAAACTGCCTCTAAAACACATAAAAAAATGTATTTTTTAAACTGCTCTGCTGTATGTTCATTCAACTAAGAGATTTGAATCTATGTTTAGATTTATAAAGTTAGAAACACGTTTCGTCTGGGAGCTGCATTTGGATATTCCAGAGTGAATGGGAGTACACGCTGTATTGAGAAATACTTGGTGCTAAAAAAAAAAAAAAACAGAGCTACCTAACAGAATGGTCTTCAAAGTGTGCTTCGAATTACAAAGTTAAACTGATGTGTGTTTGAATCAGTTTGTAAAGCCTTTCTGAAAAAAATCAGAAAATGGATATTTTTAGCCAAATCCAAGCGGTTAAAAAATAGCTGTGAAACTTCGTCTAAAACACCAAACAAATGTATGCTTCAAACTTTTCTGCTGTATGTTCGTTCAACTAAGAGAGTTGAATATATGTTTGGATTCAGAGAGTTAGAAACACGTTTTTTCTAGGAGCTGCGTTTGGATATTCCAGAGTGAATGAGACTACAAGCTGTATTGAGAAATATCTGCTGCTAAAATGAAAACGGAGCTACCTAACTGAATGGTCCTCAACGTGTGCATTCAACTTACAAAATAAGCTGATGTGTGTTTGCAGCAGTTTGTAAACTCTTTCTGTAAAGAATCAGAAAACGGATATTTTTAGCCAAATCCAAGCATTTAAGAAATAGCTGTGAAACTGCATCTAAAACAGAGAACAAACGTATCTTTCAAACTGCTCTGCTGCATGTTCATTTAACTAAGAGAGTTGAATCTGTGTTCAGATTCAGAGATAGAAACACGTTTCGTCTAGTAGCTGCGTTTTGATATTCCGGTGAATGGGATCACACGCTGTATTGAAAAATATCTAGTTCTAAACCAAAATGGACCTACGTAACACAATGGTCTTCAATGTGTGCATTCAACTTACAGAGTTAAACTGATGTGTGTTTGCAGCAGTTTTTAAACCCTTTCTGTAAAGAATGAGAAAACAAATATTTCCAGCCAAATCCAACCATTTAAGAAGTATCTGTGAAAGTGCATCTAAAACACAAAACAAACGCATCATTCAAACTGCTTTCCTATATGTTCATTCTACTGAAAGCGTTGAATCTATGTTTTGATTCGGAGAGTTAGAAACACGTTTTGTGTAACAGCTGCGTTTGGATATTTCAGAGCAAATGGGAGTACACACTGTATTGAGAAATATCTCTTTCTAAAATAAAAACAAAACTACCTAACAGAATGGTCTTCAAAGTGTGCATTCAACTTACAGAGTTAAACTGATGTGTGTTTGCAGGAGTTCTTAAACCCTTTCTGTAAAGAATCAGAAAACAGATATTTCAAGCCAAATCCAAGCATTTAAGAAATAGCTGTGAATCTGCATCTAAAACACAAAACAAACGTATCTTTCAAACTGCTCTGCTCTATGTTCATTCACCTAAGAGAGTTGAATCTGTGTTTAGATTCAGAGTTAGAAACACATTTCGTCCAGCAGCTGTGTTTTGATATTTCAGATCGAATGGGAGTACACGCTATATTGAGAAATATCTGTTTCTAAAACAAAAACAAAACTACCTAACAGAATGGTCTTCAATGTGTGCATTCAACCTACAGAGTTAAACTGATGTGTGTTTGCAGCAGTTTGTAAACTCTTTCTGTAAAGAATCCGAAAACGGATATTTCCAGCTAAATCCAAGCATTTGAGAAACAGCCATTAAACTTCTTCTAAAACCCATAACAAACGTATCTGTCAAACTGCTTTGCTGTATATTCATTCAACTAAGAGAGTTGAATCTATGTTTAGATTCAGAGACTTAGAAACATGGTTCATCTAGGAGCTTCATTTGGATATTTTAGAGTGAATGGTTGTACATGGTGTATTGAAAAATATCTGGTTTTAAAACGAAAACGGAGCTGCCTAACAGAATAGTCTTCAATTTGTGCATTCAGCTTACAGATTTAAACTTATGTGTGTTTGCAGTGGTTTGCAAACCTTTTCTGTAAAGAATCAGAAAACGAATTTTTTCAGCCAAATACAAGCATTTAAGGAATAGCTGTGCCGAATCAAGAAAGAACTGCCATTCACAGTCGCTACAAAAAGAATAAAATACCTAGGAATACAACTCACAAGAAACATAAAAAACCTCTTCGAGGAAAACTACAAACCACTGCTTTATGAAATAAGAGAAGACACAAACAGTGAGAAACATTCCGTGTTTATGGTTACGAAGAATCAATATCGTGAACCTGGCTATACTGCCCAAAGTAATTTACAGAATCAACACTATTCCCATGAAGCTACCATTGACTTTCTTCACAGAACTGGAAAAAACAACCATGAACTTCATATGGAACCAAAAGAGAGCCCGTATAGCCAAGTCAATTCTAAGCAAAAAGAACACAGTGGGGGGCATCACACTACCAAAGTTCAAACTATACTACAAGGCTACAGTAATCAAAACAGCATGGTTCTGGTATTAAAACAGAGATATAGACCAATGTAACAGAACAGAGGCATCGGAGGCAACACAATATATCTTCAACCATACAATCTTTGATAAACGTGACAAAAACAAGCAATAGGGAAAGGACACCTTGTTTAATAAATGGGGTTGGGAAAAGTGGCTAGCCATGTGCAGAAAGCAGAAACTGGACCCCTTCCTGACACCTTACACTAAAATTAACTCCAGATGGATTAAAGACTTAAACATAAGACCTGGCACCATAAAAACCCTAGAAGAAAATCTAGGCAAAACCATTCAGGACATAGGAGTAGGCAAGGACTTCATGAACAAAACACCAAAAGCATTGGCAACAAGAGCCAAAATAGACAAATGGGACTTAGTGAAACTCCACAGCTTCTGCATGGAAAAAGAAACGGTCACTAGAGTGAATCGGCAACCAACAGAATGGGAAAAAATTTTTGCAGTTTACCCATCTGACAAAGGGCTGATATCCGGAATTTACAAAGAACACAAACAGATTGACAGGAAAAAAACAAACAATCTCATTCAGAAATGGGCAAAGGATATGAACAGACACTTTACAAAAGAAGACATACATGAGGCCAGCAAACATATGAAAAAATTCTCATCATCACTGGTCATTAGAGAGATGCAAATTAATGTATTCAAAGTGCTTGGACGACAGGCTTACATAAGTCATTGTGCCCAGCTAGCCGATTTATTGCTAAAAAAGAAATCAGAGAGACTGGGCTGAGCACTGTGACTCATGCCAGGAATCCTAGCACTTTAGAAGGCCGAAGTGGGTGGGTCACCTGAGGTCACGAGTTCAAGGTCAGTCTGGGCATCCCGAGGATAACCCACTTCATTTAAAAAAAGAGAAAAAGAAAAAGAAAAGAAATAAAATCAGTGTGCATAATTGCAAAAACCAAGGTGACAGATCACTTCACCCTTTGCCCCAGCTTTCTTTATGACGTACTGTTTCCCTCTTGTCACCCAGGCAGGAGTGCAATGGTATAATCTTGGCTTATTGCAACATCTGCCTACTCTGTTCAAGCGATTGTCCTGCCGCAGCCTTCCAAATAGCTGGGGTTGGATGTGTCCACACAACCATGTTCAGCTAACTTTTATTTATTTATTTAATTTTATTTGTGAACCTCAAATCTATCTGGTTTGATTTCTACAAAATAGCCACAATGGCAAAAAAAAAAAAAATACGGAACGCTGCACACCTTTTCCTGTCAACCTTGTGCAGCAGTCACACCAGCCTTCTGTGTATCATCTAAATTTTAGTGTAGCTGCTGCCGGAGCGAGCACATGCCATGTCCGGCTCAGCTTTTTCATTTGTCTCTGTTTTAATGTTGTTTTTAGGTAGCTGGTTGAGCTCTGTCGTTCGCAGCCGGTCTTGAACACATGACCTCATGATCTGCTCGCTTCGGCCTTCCAAAGTGCTGAAATTATAGGCATGAGCCACCGAGCCCAACCTAAGTTTTGTTTTCGTTTTAAAGACGGTGTTTCACCATGTTGGTCGAGCCGATCTTGAACCCACAACCTCAGGTGATCCGCCCACCTTGGTCTTCAAAGTGCTTGGATCACAGGCTCACGTGAGCCACGGTGCCTGGCAGGCCGACTGTATTGTTTAAAAGAAATCAGGGAGACTGGGCCGGGTGCTGTGACTCACGGCAGCAATCCTAGCACTTTGGAAGGCTGGATTGGGCGGGTCACTTGAGGTCACAAGTTAGAGGTCAGCCTGGACGTCCCGATGAAAACCGGGCTCATTTAAGAAAAGAGAGAACGAAAAAGAAAAGAAATCAGACAGATCAGTGTGCACAATAGTAAAAAAACAAGGTGACAGATGACTCCACCGCCTGCCCCGCCTTTCTTTATGACTTACTGTTTCCCTTTTGTCACCCAGATTTAGTGCAAAGGTGTGATCTTGGCTTATTACAACATCTGCCTCCTTGGCTCAATTGATTGTCCTGCGGCAGCCTCCCAAATAGCTGGGGTTGCAGGTGTCCACACCACCACGTCCAAGTAACTTAATGTTTTTTTTTCTTTGTACCTCAAATCTATCTGTATTTGATTTCAACACAACAGCCACAATTTCTAACAAAATATACAGAATGCTGCACACCTTGGCAAGTCATCCTTGTGCGGTGGACACGCCAGCCTTCTGTGTATTGTCCCAATTTTAGTGTAGGTGCTGCAGGAGCGAGCAGATGCCATGCCCGAAACAGCTTTTTGATTTTTTTCTGTTTTTATGTTTTTTTTATAAGGAGTGGGTTGAGCTGTGTTGTTCGAGGCCAGTCTTGAATATGTGACCTCACAATCAGCTCACCTCAGCCTTCCAAAGTCCTGGGATTACAGGCGGGAGCCACCGAGCCCAACCTAAGTTCTGTTTTCATTTTAAAGATGGGGTTTCACCATGTTGGTCGGGCTGGTCTTGAACCCACAACCTTGGATGATCCGCTGGCCTCTGTCTTCAAAACACTTGGATGACAGGCTCACATGAGCCACTGTGCTCAGCCGGCCAAATTTATTGTTATAAAAGAAATCAAAGAGACTTGGCCAGGCGCTGTGACTGACGCCAGCAATCCTAGCACTTTGGGAGGTAGAGGTGGGTGGGTCGCCTGAGGTCACGAGTTCGAGGTCAGCCTGCGCATCCCAGTGAAAACCCACCTCAGTTAAAAAAGAGAAAATAAAAAAGAAAAGCAATCAAACAAATCAGTTTGTACAATTATAATAAAACGAGGTCCCAGATGACTCCACCCCCCACCGCGCCTTTCTTTGTGACATACTGTTTCCCTCTTGTCACCCAGTCTGGAGTGCAATGGTGCGATCTTGGCTTATTGCAACATCTGCCTCCTCGTTTCAAGCGATTGTCCTGCCGCAGCCTCTCAAGTAGCTGGGGTTGGAGGTGTCCACACCACCACGTCCAGCTAACTTTCTGTTTCTTTTTTGTTTTGTTTTGTTTTTCTTTTTTGTACCTCAAATCTATCTGTATTTGATTTCTACAAAACAGCCACAATGGCAAAAAAGAAAAAAAATACAGAACGCTGCACACCTTTGCGTGTCATCCTTGCATGGCAACCATGCCAGACTTCTGCGTATCGTCCCAATTTTAGTGTAGGTGCTGCCGGAGTGAGCACATGCCATGCCCGGCTAAGTTATTTTATTTTCTTTGCTTTTATGTTTTTTAAAGGGAGCAGGTTGCGCTGTGTCGTTCAAGGCCAGTCTCGAACCTGTGATCTCACAATCCACTGGCCTCAGCCTTCCAAAGTGCTGGGATTACAGGCGTGAGCCACCAAGCCCCACCTAAGTTTTGTTTTCATTTTAAAGACGGGTTTTCACCATGTTGGTCAGGCTGGTCTCGAACCTGCAACCTCAGGTGATCCACCCGCCTTGGTCTTCAAAGAGCTTGGATGACAGGTTCACATGAGCCCCCATGCCCGGCTGACCGACTTTATGGTTAAAAAAGAAATCAGAGAGACTGGGCCGGGTGCTGTGACCCACGCCAGCAATTCCACCACTTTGGGAGGCCAAGGTTGGCGGGTCACCTGAGGTCATGGGTTTGAGGTCAGCCTGGGCATCCTAATGAAAACCCACCTCCTTTAAAAAAGAGAAAAAGAAAAAGAGAAAAAATCAGACAGATCAGTGTGTACAATTTGTAAAATATGAGGTGCCACCTGACTCTACCCCCCAGCACCACCTTTTTTATGATGTAGTGTTTCCCTCTTGTCACCCAGGCTTTTGTGTAATGGTGGCATCTTGGCTTATGGCAACATGTGCCTCTTCGGTTCAAGCGACTGTCCTGCCGCAGCCCCCCAACTACCTGGTGTTGCAGGTGTTCACACCACGATGTCCAGCCTAATTTTATTTTTCCTCAAATCTCTCAGTATTTGATTTTTACCAAACAGCAACAAAAGCAAAAAAAAAGAAACTATGGAATGCTGCACACCTTTGTGTGTCATCCTTGAAAAGTGGCCTCACCTGACTTTTGTGTATCATCCCAATTTTAGTGTAGGTGCTGCCAAAGCGAGCACGTGCCATGCCCGGCTCTGCTTTTCTATTTTTTTTCTGTATTTATTTATTTTTTTATATAGAGTGGGTTGCTCTGTGTTGTTCAAGACCAGTCTTGAACCTGTGACCTCACGATCTGCTCTCCTTGGCTTTCCAAAGTGCTAGGATTTACAGGCGTGAGCTGCCGAACCCAACCTAAGTTTCGTTTTTATTTTAAAGATGGGGTATCACCATGTTAGTCGAGCCAGTGTCAAACCCACAACCCAGGGTGATCCAACCACCTTGGTTTTCAAAGTGCTTAGATGACAGACTCACATGAGCCACAGAGCCCAGCCGGCTAATTTTATTGTTAGAAAAGCAAACAGAAAATGGGCCGGGCAATGTGAACCACACCAGCAATCCTAGCACTTTGGGAGGCTGAGGTGGGTGGGTCATCTGAGTTAACAAGTTTGAGGTCAGCCTGGGCATCCCCGAGAAAACCCACCTCATTTAATAAAAGAGAAAAAGAAAAAGAAAAGAAATCAGACAGATCAGTGTGTACAATTGTAAAAAACGAGGTGCCAGATGACTCCACCTCCTGCCCCGCCTTTCTTTATGACATAGTGTTTCCCTCTTGTCACCCAGACTGGAGTGCAACACTGCAATCTTGGCTTATTGCAACATCTTCCTCTTCGCTTTAAGTGATTATCCTGCCACAGCCTCCCAAGTAGCTGAGGTTGCAGTTGTCCACACCGTCTCATCCAGCTAAATTTCTGTTTTTTGTTTTTTGTTGTTTTTTTTTTTGTACCTTAAATCTGTTTCTATTTGATTTTGACAAAACAGCCACAGCGGCAAAAAAAAAAAAAAAAAAAAAAAAAAAAACACGGAATGCTGCACACCTTTGCATGTCATCCTTGCATGGCAGCCATGCCGGCCTTCTGTGTATTGTCCCAATTTTAGTGTAGGTGTTGCCGAAACTGGCCCATACCATGCCCGGCTCAGCTTTTCTACTTTTTTCTGTTTTTATGTTTTCTATTGGGAGTGGGTCGCACTTTGTCATTCAAGGCCAGTCTTGGACCTTTGACATCACATTCCACTCGCCTCGGCCTTCCAAAGTGCTGGCATTACAGGCGTGAGCTGCCGAGTACAACGTGCTGGGATTACAGGCGTGAGCTGCCGAGTACAACGTAAGTTTTGTTTTCTTTTTAAAGACAAGGTTTCACCATGCGGGTTGGGCCAGTCTCGAACCTGCAACCTCGGGTGATCCACCTGTCTTTGTCTTCAAAGCACCTGAATGACAGGCTAACATGAGCCACCGAGCCTGGCCAGCAGATTTTATTTTTACAAAATATGTCAGAGAGACTGGGCCTTGCGATCTGACTCATGCCAGCAATCCTAGCCCTTTGGGAGGCTGAGTTGGCTGGGTATCCTGAGGTCACGAGTTCAAGGTCAGCCTGGGCATTCTGTGGATATCCTGTATCATTTAAAAAAAGAGAAAAAGAAAAAGAAACAAAATCAGACAGATCAGTGTCAACAATTGTAAAAACAAGGTGCTGGATGACTCCCCCCTACACCTTTGTTTATGACATAGTGTTTCCCTTTTTTCATCCAGACTGGAGTGCAATGGTGAAATCTTGGCTTATTGCAACATCTGCCTCCTCAGTTCAAGCGATTGTCCTGCCACAGCCTCCCAAGTAGCTGGGGTTGCAGGTGTCGACACCACCCCATCCAGCTAACTTTTAAATTTTTTTGTACCTCAAATCTGTCTGTATTTGATTTCAACAAAACAGCCACAATGGCAAAAAAATACGGAACACGGCACACCTTTGCATGTCATCCTTGTGTGGCGGTCACACTGGCCTTTGTGTATTGTTTCAATTTAATTGTAGGTGTTGCCAAAGCAGGCACATGCCATGCCCAGCTCAACTTTTCTGTTTTTTTTTTTTCTGTTTCTATTTTTTTTATATGGAGCAGGTCACGCTGTGTTTTTCGAAACCTGTGACCTCACTATCCGCTCACCTTGGCCTTCCAAAGTGCTGGGATTACAGGCATGAGCCACCAAGCCCAACCTAAGTTTTGTTTACATTTTAAAGACCAACTTTCACCATGTCCGTCAGGCCAGTCTCGAAACCGCAACCTTGGGTGATCCACCCGCCTTGGTCTTCAACGTGCTTGGATGACAGGCTCACGTGAGCCATGAAGCCTGGCCAGCCGATTTTACTGTTAAGAAAGTAATCAGAGAGACTGGGCCGGGCAATGTGACTCACGCCAGCAATCCTAGCACATTGGGAGGCCAAAGTGGGCGGGTCACCTGAGGTCAGTAGTTCAAGGTCAGCCTGGGCATCCCGGAAAAAACCCACCTCATTTAAATAAAGAGAAAAAGAAAAAGAAAACAAATCAGACAAATCAGTGTGTACAATTGTAAAAAACGAGGTGCCAGATGACTCCACCCCCCACACTGCCTTTCTGCTTCCCTCTTGTCACCCAGACTGGAGTGCAATGGTGCAATCTTGGCTTATTGCAACATCTACCTCCTTGGATCAAGCAATTGTCCTGCCACAGCCTCCCAAGTAGCTGGCATTGCAGGTGTCCACACCACCTCCTCCAGCTAACTTTCTGTATTTTTATTTTATTTTATTTTATTGTACCACAAATCTGTCTGTATTTGATTTTGACAAAACAGACACAATGGCAAAAAAAATATGAAATGCTGCACACCTTGGCATGTTATCCTTGAATGGCGGCCACGCCAGCCTTCTGTGTATTGTCCCTATTTTAGTGTAGGTGTTGCCGAAGTGGGCACATGCCATGCCCGATTCAGCTTTTATATATTTTTTAAAATATTTTTTATTGGGAGTGGGTTGCACTGTGTCATTCAAGGCCTGTCTTGAACCCTTGACATCATGATCTACTCGACTCGGCCTTCCAAAGTGCTGGGATTACAGGCGTGAGCTGCCGAGCCCAACCTAAGTTTTCTTTTCATTTTAAAATCGGGGTTTCACCATGTTGGTTGGGCAGGTCTCGAACCTGCAACCTCGGGTGATTTGCCCGCCTTGGTTTTCAAAGCACTTGGATGACAGGCTCATGTGAGCCACCCAGCCCAGCCAGCTGATTTTATAGTTATAAAAGCAATCAGAGAGACTGGGTCAGACAATGTGACTCACGCTAGCAATCCAAGCACATTGGGAAGCTGAGGTGGGCAGGTCACCTGAGGTCACGGGTTTGAAGTCAGCCTGGAGAAAACCCACCTCTTAAAAAAAAAAGAAAAAGAAAAATCAGACAGATCAGTGTGTACAATTGTAAAAAACGAGGTGCCGGATGACTCCACTCACCGCCCCACCTTTCTTCATGATGTACTATTTTCCTCTTGTCACCCAGACTAGAGTGCAACAGTGCAATCTTGGCTTATTGCAACATCTGCCTCCTCGGTCATGTGATTGTCTTGCCGCAGTCTCCCAAGTAGCTGGGGGTGCAGGTGTCCACACCACCCTGTACAGCTAACATTCTGTTCTTTTTTTTTTTTGTACTTCAAATCTGTCTGCATTTTATGTCTACAAAACAGGCACAATGGAAAAAAATACGTAATGCTGCACACCTTTGTGCGTCATCCTTGAGCCACAACCATGCTGACCTTCAGTGTACCATCCCAATTTTAGTGTAAGTGTTGCTGAAGAGGGCACATGCCATGCCTGGCTCGGCTTTTCTATTTTTTTCTGTTTTTTATAGTGAGTGGGTTGTGCTGTTTCTTTCAAGGC
Source organism: Callithrix jacchus (assembly GCF_049354715.1). Lineage (NCBI taxonomy): Eukaryota > Metazoa > Chordata > Mammalia > Primates > Cebidae > Callithrix > Callithrix jacchus. The sequence goes on along the minus strand of NC_133511.1, from coordinate 36,006,644 downwards.
CAGTCTCAAATTTGTGACCTCACAATCCACTCGCCTCGGCCTTCCAAAGTGCTGGGATTACAGGCATGAACCACCAAGCTGAACCTAAGTTTTGTTTCTTTTTAAAGACGGGGTTTCACCATGTTGGTCAGGCCAGTCTCAAACCCACAACCTCAGGTGATCCACCCACCTTTGTCATCAAAGTGCTTGGATGACAGGCTCATGTGAGCCACCGAGCCCAGCCGGCTGATTTTATTGTTAAAAAAGAAATCAGGGAGACTGGGCCGGGTGATGTCACTCATGCCAGCAATCCTAGCACTCGGGAGTCCCAGGTTGGCAGGTTACCTGAGATCACCAGTACGATGTCAGCCTGGGCATCCTGGGGAATACCCACTTTCGTTAAAAAAAAAGAGAGAAAATGAAAAAGAAAAGAAATCAGAGAGATCAATGTGTTCAATTGTAAAAAACAAGGTACCAGATGACTCCACCCCCTGCCTCGCATTTCTTTATGACATAGTGTTTTTCTCTTGTCACCCAGACTAGAGTGCAATGGTGCAAACTTGGCTTATTGCAACATCTGCCTTCTCAGTTCAAGCAATTGTCCTGCAGCAGCCTCCAAGTGGCAGGGGCTGCAGGTGTCCACACCACCGCATCTAGTTAACTTTCTCTTTTTCTTGTACCTCAAATCTGTCTGTATTTGATTTCTACAAAACAGCCACAATGGCAAAAAATTTCAGAACTCTGCCCACCTTTGTGTGTCATCCTTGCGCGAAGGCCATGCTGGCCTGTGTATCATCCCAGTTTTAGTGTAGGTGCTGCCAAATCTGGCACATGCCATGCCCAGCTCAGCTTTTCTATTTTTTTCTGTTTTTATGTTTTTTATAAGGAGCGAGTTGCGCTGTGTCGTTCAAGGCCAGTCTCGAACCTGTGACCTCAAAATCGGCTCACTCACCTCGGCCTTCCAAAGTGCTGGGATGACAGGCCTGAGCCACCAAGCCCAACCTAACTTATGTTTTCATTTTAAAGACGGGGTGTCACTATGTTAGTGGGGCCGGTCTCGATCCCGCAACCACGGGTGATCCACCCGCCTTCTCCAAATCTCTTAGATGATGGGCTCACTTGAGCCACTGAGCTCAGATGGCCGATTTTATTGTTAAAAAAGCAATCAGAAAGACTAGGCTGGGTGATGTGACTCATGCCAACCATTCTAGCACTTTGGGAGGCATAGGTAGGCGGGTCACCTGAGGTCAAGAGTTTGAGGTAAGCCTGGGCATCCCAAGGAAAACATACCTCATTTAAAAAAAGAGAAAAAGAAAAAGAAAAGAAATAAGACAGATCAGTGTGTACAATTGTAAGAAACGAGGTGCCAGATAACTCCAGCCCTCGCCCTGCCTTTCTCTATGATATAGTGTTTCCCTCTTGTCACCCAGACTGGTGTGCAATGGTGTGATCTAGGCTTATTGCAGCATTTGCCTCCTCGGTTCAAGCGATGGTCCTGCTGCAGCCTCCCAAGGAGCTAGGGTGTCAGGTGTCCATACCACCCCATCCAGCTAACTTTCCTTTTTTTTTTTGTACCTTAAATCTGTCTGTATTTGATTTCTACAAGACAGCCACAACGGCAAAAATAATACAGAATGCTGCACACCTTTGCGTGTCATCCTTACGTGGATTCCATGCTGGCCTTTGTGTCATCCCAATTTTAGTGTAGGTGCTGCTGAATTTGGCACATGCCATGCCTGGCTCAGCTTTTATTTTATTCTGTTTTTATGTTTTTTATAGGGAGCAGGTTGCGCTGTGTTGTTCAAGGCCAGTCTCGAACCTGTGACCTCACAATCTACTCGCCTCGGCCTTCCAAGGTGCTGGGATTAGAGGGGTGAGCTGCTGAGCTCCAACTAAGTTTTGTTTTCTTTTTTAAGACGGGGTTTCACCATATTGGTCGGGCCAGTCTTGAACCCACAACCTCAGGGGATCTGTCCTCCTTGGTCTTCAAAGCACTTGGATGACAGGCTCACATGAGCCACCGAACCCAGCCGGCCGATTTTATTGTTAAAATATAAATTGGAGAGACTGGGCTGGGCGATATGACTCATGCCAGCAATCCTAGCACTTTGGAAGGTCGAGGTGGGTGGGTAACCTGAGTCCACGTGTTCGAGGTCAGCCTGGGCATCCCAGGGCAAACCCACCTCATTTAAAAAAAGAGAAAAAGAAAAAGAAAAGAAATCAGACAAAGCAGTGTGTACAATTGTAAAAAACGAGGTGCCAAATGACTCTACCCTCCACCCCGCCTTTCTTTATAACAGAGTGTTTCCCTCTTGGTACCCAGACTGGAGTGCAATGGTGCAATCTTGGCTTATTGCAACATCGGCCTCCAAGGTTCAAGCTATTATCCTGCTGCAGCCTGCCAAATAGTTGGGGTTGCAGGTGTTCACACCACACGTCCAGCTAATTTTCTGTTTTTTTTTCTTTGTACCTCAAATCTATCTCTATTTGATTTCTACAAAACAGCCACAATGGCAAAAAAAAAAAAAATACAAAATGCTGCACACTTTTGCATGTAATCATTGTGCGGTGGCCACGCCAGCCCTCTGTGTAGCATGCCAATTTTAGTGTAGGTGCTGCCGAAGCGAGCACATGCCATGCCCTGCTCAGCTTTTTTTATTTTTTTCTGTTTTTGTGTTTTATATAGGGAGCAGGTTTCTTTGTGTCGTTCAAGTCCAGTCTCGAACCTGTGACCTCACGATCTGCTTGCCTTCACCTTCAAAAGTGCTGGGATTATAGGCATAAGCCACCGAGTTCAACCTAAGTTTTGTTTTCCTTTTAAAGATGGGGTTTTACCATGTTAGTCGGGCTGGTCCCAAAACCACAACCTCGGGTGATTTGCCCAACTGGGTCTTCAAAGCGCTTGGATGACAGGCTCACATGAGCCAGTGTGCCCAGCCAGCCGACTTTAATGTTAAAAAAGAAATCAGAGAGACTGGGCTGGGCGCTTTGACTCATGCCACCCATCCTAGGACTTTGACAGGCGGCTGTGGGTGGGTCACCTGAGGTCCTGAATTCGAGGTCAACCTGGGCCATCTCGGTGAAAACCCACCTCATTTCAAAAAAGAAAAAAATCAGACAGATCAGTGTGTACAATTGTAAGAAACGAGGTGCCTGATGACTCCATCCCCCACGCTGCCTTTCTTTATGATGTAGTGTTTTCCTCTTGTTATTCAGGCTGGAGTGCAATGGTGAGAACTTGGCTTATTGCAATATCTGCCTCCTCAGTTCAACTGATTGTCTTGCCGCAGCTTCCCAATTAGCTGGGGTTGCAGGTGTCCACACCACCACATCCTGACATTCTGTTTTTTTTCCTTTTCTGTACCTCAAATCTCTCTGTATTTGATTTATACAAAACAGCCACAATGGCAGAAAAATATGTTACGCTGAACACCTTAGCATGTCATCCTTGCCCGGTGGCCTTGCCGGCATGCTGTGTAGCATTTCAATTTAAGTATAGGTGCTGTTTAAGCAAGCACATTCCATGCCCGGCTTAGCTTTTTAATTTTTTTCTGTTTTTATGTTTTTTATAGGGAGTGAATTGCACTGTGCCGTTCAAGGCCAGTCTCCAACATGTGACCTAAAGATCCGCTCATTGAAGTCTGTCATGAAAAATCTAATATTCAATAATAAATATCAGAAATAAGCTATCTATGAAAATGCTTTGCAATGTGTGGATTAAGTTCAAAGACATGAACGTTTGTTTTTATTCAGCAGGTTGGAAGCACTCTGTTTAGTAGAATCTAGAAAAAGACATTTGTGTGCTCATTGTGGAATATAAAATAAAAACCAAATACGTTGTGATAAAAATTAGAAACGAGATATCTGTGAAAATGCTTTTTGATGTGTGGATTCAGCTCACAGAGTGGAACATGTGTTTTGATTTGGAAGTTTGGAAACACTTTCTTTGTAAAATTCAGGAGAAAGCATTTCAGAGTTCATTGAGTCCTATAGTTAAAAACCAAATGTCCCACAATGAAAACTAAAAAAAAGTACTGTGAAAATTCTTTGTGATTTGGGGTTTTGGCTCATACAGTCTAACCTTTGTTTTGATTCTGTAGGTTGCAAACACTCTTCCTGTGGAATCTAAGAAGGTGTATAGAGGTTAATGGTGAAAATAGTGTATTTCACCCTAAAAACAAGAGAGAAGGTATCTGTGAAAATGCTTTGTGATGTGTGCATTAAGCTAAGAGAGTCTATCCTTTATTTTTATTCAGTTGGTCGGAAACACTCTATTTGTAGGATCTAGCAGCAACATTTCAGATCCCATTGAGACGTATGATAAAAAACTGAATACACCACGATGAAAACTAAAAAGAAGGGTTTCCACCAAATCCACAAATTGCAAAGGATTTTCACAGATAGCTTCTCTCTTGTTTTCAACATGGAATATTTGGGTTTCCACCAAAGGCCACTATATCTCTTCTTAGGTTCCACAAGAAGAGTGATTGCAACCTCCAGAATCAAAACCAAGATTCAACTCTATGAGCTTAATCCACACATCACAAAAAAATTATCGAGTATTTTCTTTAGTTTTCTTCGTGGAATATTTGGTTTTTAACCATAGGACTCAATGGGCTCTGAAATGTTCTTTTCTGAATTTTACAAAGAGAGTGCTTCCAACATTTTGAATGAAGACAAATATTAAACTCTGTGATCTGAATCCACATCCCAAAATATTTTTACAGATTTATATTCTCTAGTTTTTAATCACAAAATATTGTCTTTCTTCCCAAGCCTCAATAAGCTTCAAAATCTATTATATTAGATTCTACAAAAAGAGTGTTTTCAACCTGCTCAATTTAAACAAAAGTTCAATGCCATAGGCTGACTCTACATATTGCAAAACATTTTTATAAAATGCTTGTCCCTTTATAGAATCTACAAAAACAGGTTTTCCAACCTGCTGAACCAAAACAAAGCTTCAAAATTTGGGCTGAATCCATATATCACAAAGCATTTTCACAGAGAGCTTCTTTCCAGTTTATATCAGGGGATATTTGGTTTCTCACCATAGGCCTCAGTAAGCTTTGAAATTTTCTCCTTAGATTCTATAAAAACAGTTTTTCTAACCTGCTAGATCAAAACAATTGCTGAACTCTGTGAACTGAAGGCATACATGGCAATGCATTTGTAAAGATAACTTGTGTATAGTTTTCATCATGGCATTCATAGGCCTCAATCGGATCTGAAATAGCCCACCCTATAATCTCCAAAAAACAAACTGATGAATCAAAACCAATTCATCACAAATTTGATTTGTGAGGTGAATCCACACATTGCAAAGCATATTCACCGATAGTTGTTTCTAGTTTTTATCACGGGATATTCAGTTTTTTACCATAGGCCTTAATGTACTCTATAATGTCTCTTTCATGATTCCACATAGATTATCCAACATGCTAAATGAAAACATGTATATATTAAAATTTACCAAAATATGCAAAATGGGTAACATCCATTTGATATATGTGGCAACTCTGTAGCTCTCGATTGTTAATTCCATTATGAAAAGGAACTGGTAAGTGGGGGAGACATGCAGAGCCTTGCTTAACAATCTGTCAAGCCTGTTCTCGAGTAGTTTTAAGTTGAAAATGAAGACTGTGTGCATTTTGGTGATGTAAAGCATAAGATACTTGTGCCTGCTGAATGGGAGTGAGAACTAGAAAAATAGATTGAGTAAGAAGATCGGCCTGTTGGTTTCCTTCACTAAGACGTCCAGGTAGGTTGGAATCAGCTCGTATGTAACCTACACAAAAAGGATGATAGAGCCATTGAAGAGATTTTTGTAGAGGAATTAAAAGGTGAATGAGAGTGGAGGAATCAGTAGAATATAATGGAGGAGTCTCTAAGTTTTGTACAAGCTGAACAACATATTGGTTATCAGAGTAAATGTTAAGAGGAACATCCCAGTGAGATAAAAAAACAAAAACAAAAACTGCACTGCAGGTAGTTCAACTCGTTGTGCTGATGTTTCCTGGGTCTGAAAAGAAAAAGGAAGGTTGTTAATAGTGCCAGCAGCAACACCGGATGAGGATCCCTTTGTAAATGCTAGTTGTGCCTGTGACAAAGATAGTTTAACACATTTTTGGGGAAAAATGAGAGAATTAAGAGTATCAAATTGTAAACTTTTATCAGTTGGAAGATGACGCCAATATTTCCTGGAAAACCAGCAAAAGCAATTTGCCAAGTTTCTGAGAATTGCCAAAGCAAAGTTTGTTGAGGGCCTGTATAGGGAACAAAAACTTCTGGAGTCTCGTATCCAAACAGTGCAAGGGCATGAGTTCTGCCTTTAGCAACCAGAGTAGCAACCAAATCATAATAAGAAGTGACTACTTTTCCATGACTGGCAGGAATATGTAACCATTCTAATATTTGTTGTTGCCAGAAAACACCTGTAGGTGTGTATTGTGTAGGTAACACACAAAAGTTCCAGGGTGCCTTGTCCTGTACTCTATTTAATTTTTGTTCTGTTAAGGCCTTTTGGACAATTTGCAATGTTTGCATAGCTTTTGGTGTTAGCTGGCATAGGAAAGTAGGGTTAGAAGGTCCTTTTAAAATGTCAAATAAGGGTTTTAAATCTCCTGTAGTAAGTTTGAGACTAAGTTTGATCCAATTGAAGTCACCCAAAAATTTTTGGAAGTCATTAAGAGTTTTTAATTGAGAAGTATTTAGATTTGGAATTTAATAAGATATGTTTTGTGATTCAATTATTTGTTTTAAATAGTGATAAAGGGCAGAAGATTGGATTTTCTCTGGAGCAATTACCAGTCCAGAATAGCCAAACAACTTTGTAAGTGCACAAAGGCAGGATGTAAATGAACATTAGATGAAGCAGCAATTAGCATATCATCCACGTAATGGATAAGAATAATATTAGGATGTTGTTGTCTTATAGGAAGAATAGCCTTTGCAACAAAAGTTTGACAAAGTGTAGGGCTATTGGCCATGCCCTGAGGCAACACTACCCATTCATATCTGTCCCAAGGTTGTTCATAATTAGTAGATGAGACAATGAAAGCAAATCTTTTACAATCCTGTGGAGCCAGGGGTATAGTAAAGAAACAGTCTTTTAAATCAACAACAATCAACTTCCATTCTTGTGGTATTATCACAGGACATGGCAGACCAGGTTGAAGAGGCCCCATTATTTCCATAGTTTCATTAATTTTTCTTAAATCATGTAAAAGCCTCCATTTACCAGATTTCTTCTTAATAACAAAAACTGGAGAATTCCAAGGGCTTTGAGTAGGTCAAATATGTCCTTCCTCAAGTTGCTCCTGTACCAGCTCTTGAGTGGCAGAAATTTTTTTCTTTAGACAAGAGCTATTGTTCTACCCACACTGGAGAGTCAGATTTCCAGCAAATACCATCAGCATGGGCATCGGGAGGATAGGTGGCCCTTAAGAAAAATACCCTAAACCCTGTTTGTCATATTTTGGAGAAGGACAAACAGGTTCTGTTATTCTCTGCAAATTTTTTTCCAGATCTTTTTCCTCTTGATAGCCTTGGTCTTTTATGAGTTGCCAAGCAATATTTTCTGTAACAAGATTAGCTTCCATTTTTTCTAAAACATCTGGACCCCATAGATTAACTGGGAGTCCTGGGAGGACATAAGAACAAAAATGCCCTTCATGTCCTTCATTTTCAATGGCCTTATAGCTGCTTGACATGCTGAGTTAGCATTCTCATATGCCAATTGTTTAACTAGCAGAGTACCAGCTTCTCCATCTTGCACCAACCTGCCAACTTCCTGAAGTAAGCGAGACACAAATCTTGATGTGGTTCATCAGGGCCTTAATTTTTGCCAGTTCCTCAGTTTTAACCCCTGTTGACAGCAATTGTTTCAAAGCCTGTAAGGCTAAAACATTAATTTGTCCATAAGCTATCTCAGGATGCTGTATTTGAGCATTAAGGTCCTCATGCTTTTCCTTTCCCATAAGCATATCCAAAGAGACTGGAATTTGTTGAGCACAATTTCTCTGTGCCTGATCAAAAGCACGATTATCATAATCAGCTCTCCAAAGAAGATAATTTCTGTCTGAGAGGTAAGCCTTTGTAAGGTGACCGCAATCATGTGGAGGCAAGGCTTCTGTAGCTAAATTTTCTAAAAGGGAGACAGTACAAGGAGCCGTAGGGACATATTGAGCAACAGCCTCTTTTAACTCCTTCAGTGTTTTAGGAGGTATTGGCTGATATCTGCAAACTGTCTGTCCTTGTGCATCCTGAACTTCTACAACAGAAAAAAAGAATGGAAACATGCTATCCACATCAGTAAATAGAAGAAAGACAAAGGATAGACTTTGTGTTCTTGTAAACATCACAAAGCATTTTCACAGATAACTTCTATTTTTTTTTAATGTGGAATATTGTTTTTTTCACCATAGGCCCCTATATGCCTTCTTATATTCCACAAGAAAAGTTATTGCAACATACAGAATCAAAAATAAGGTTCGATTGTATGAGCCACAAACCCACATCACAAAGCGTTTTCTCAGTATGATTTTTTAGTTTTCCTTTGTGGGCTATTTGGTTTTTAACTATAGGACTCAATGGGCTCTGAAATGCTCTTTTTTGAATTTCACAAAGACACTGTTTCCAAACTTCCAAATCGAATCACATTTTAAACTTTGTGAGCTGAATCCACACATCAAAAAGCATTTTAACAGATATCTTGTTTCTCCATTTTTATCACAACATATATGGTTTTTCACCTATATTCCTCAATGAGCATTCAAAGGTCTTTTTCTAGATTCTACAAAACAGAGTGCTTCCAACCTGCTGAGTAAAAACAAACATTTACCTCTGTGAACTAAATCCACACATCAAAGCATTTTCACAGATTGTGTGTTTCTAGTTTTTATCACGGGTTATTCTGTTTTTCACCATAAGCCTCTACGGGCTCTGAAATGTCACTTTATAAATTCTCGAAAAAGAGTATTTCAGACAATCTGCATCAAAACAAACGTTTTACGCTGTGATCTGAATCTGCACATTGCAATGTATTTTTCACAGATAAGTTCTTTTTGGTTTTCATTGTAGGGAATTCGGCTTTTTGTTATACTTCTCTATGGGATCTGAAATGTTTTTGCTAGATTCTACAAAGAGTGTTTCTCACCAGCTGAATAAAAGCAGAGAATCGACTCTGTGAGCTTAATGCACACATCACAAAGCCTTTTCACAGATAGCTTCTCTTTTGTTTCAATGTGGAATATTCGGTTTTTACCAAAGGCCTCTATATCACTTCTTAGATTCCACAAGAAGAGATATTGCAACCTCCAGAAACAAAACCAAGGTCGAGTCTATGAGCTGAATTGGCACATCAAAAAGCATTTTCAGAGGTTTTTTTTTTTTTTTAGTTTTTATTGTGGGATATTTGGTTATTCAACAAAGGACTAAATGGGCTCTAAAATGCTTCGTCCTGAGTTTTCCAAAAAAAGTGTTTCCAACATTTTGAATCAAAACAAATCTTAAACTCTGTGAGCTGAATCCACATATCCCAAAACATTTTACAAGATATATATTTTCTAGTTTTTAATCTCAAAATTTTCAATCTCTCACCGAAACTTCAAAAAGCATCAAAATATATTTCTTAGATTCTACAAAAAGAGAGTTTTTAACCTGTTGAATCCAAACCAAAATTCAAAGCCATAGGCTTACTCTACATATTGCAAAGCATTTTTATAGAATGCTTGCCCCTTTATAGATTCTACAATAACACGGTTTCCAACCTGCTGAACCAAAACAAAGCTTCAAATTTTGGGCTAAATCCACATATCACAAAGCATTTTCACAGATTGATTTTTCCAGTTATTATCATGGGATATTTGTTTTTTCACCATAGGCCTCAGTTGGCTTTGAAAAATTTTCCTTAGATTGTATAAAAACAGTTTTTCCAAGCTGCTGAATCCAAACAGTTCTTGAACTCTGTGAACTGGAGGCATACATGGTAAAGCAGTTGTTTATAGTTTTCATCATGGGATTCATAGGTTTCAACCAGCTCTGAAATATTCCTCCCTAGAATCTCCAGAAAAGTGTTTCCAAACTGCTGAATCAAAATTAAAGTTCAAATCTGTGAGCTGAATTCACACATTGCAAAGTATATTCACAGATAGTTGTTTCTAGTTTTTATCACAGGATATTCAGTTTTGCCCATAGGCCTTAATGTACTCTATAATGTCACTTTCATGATTCCTCATAGATTTTCAAACATGCTAAATGAAAACAAAATTTAAATACTGTAACTTTAATTCACACATTGCAAAGCATTTTCATATATAGCTTATTTCTGATTTTTATTATTCAATATTAGTTTTTTCATGACAGGCTTCAATGAGCTTTGAAATATTTTCTTAGATTCTACAAAGAAATGTGTTTCCACCTGACTGAATCAAAATAAAAGTTCAACTCTGTGAGCTGAATCCATACATCAGAAAGCATTTTCACAGATATCTTGCTTCTAATTGTTTTAACAGAATATTTGGCTTTTCACCTATAGTCCTCAATGAGATTTCAAATTTTTTTTCTAGATTCTACAAAAAAGAGTGCTTCCAATCAGCTGAATAAAACAAATGATCACTTCTGTGAACTTAATCCACACATTGCAAAGCATTTTCCCAGATCACTTGTTTCTAGTTTTTATCACTGGATGTTCTGTTTTTCATACTAAGCCTCTATGGGCTCTGAAATGTCAGTTTATAAATTCAACAAAAAGAGTAATTCAGACATTCTGTATAAAAAGAAATGTTTAACAATGTGACCTGAATCTGCATGTTTCAAATTATTTTTATTTAGCTTCTTTTTAGTTTTCATTGTGGTGTATTCAGTTTTTCATCATACATCTCAATGGGATCTGAAATGCTGCTGCTAGATTTTACAAATAGAGTGTTTCTTACAAGCTGAATAAAAACAAAGAATCAAATTTATGTGCTTAATGCAAACATCACAAATAACCTTTACAGATACCTTCTTTCTTGTTTTTAACTTGGAATATTCTTTTTTTTTCACCATAGGCCCCTATATCCCTTCTGAGACTCCACAAGAAGAATGTTTGCAACCTACAGAGTCAAAACAAACTTTCGACTGTATGACCTGAAACCCCACATCACAAAGCATTTTCACAGTACTTCTTTTTAGTTTTCATTTTGGGATATTTTGTTTTTAACTATAGAACTCAATGGGTTCTGAAATGCTCCCTCCTGAATTTTACAAAGAAACTGTTTCCAAACTTCCAAATGAAAACACATGTTGAACTCTGTGAGCTGAACCCACACATCAAAAAAGCATTTCCACAGATATCTTGTTTCCAATTTTTATCACAACATATTTGGTTTTTTACCTGTATTCCTCAATGAGCATTCAAATGTCTTTTTCTAGATTCTACAAAACAGAGGGCTTCCAACCTGATGAATGAAAACCAACGTTCACCTCTGTGAACTTAATTTACACATTGCAAAGCATTTTCTCAGATCACTTGTTTCTAGTTTTTATCAAGGGATATTGTGTTTTTTGTGATAGCCTCTATGGGATCTGAAATATCACATTATAAATTCTACAAAAGAGTAATTCAGATATTCTGTATGAAAACAAACGTTTAACAGTGTGAGCTGAGTCTGAACGTCGTGAAGTATTTTTCACAGATAGCTTCTTTTTGGTTTTCATTGTGGGGAACTCGGCTTTTCATCATACGTCTCAATGACATCTAAAATGTTGTTGCTATATTCTACAAAAGGAGTGTTTCCGACCAGCTGAATACAAACAATGGATCGAATCTGTTAGCTTAATGCGCCCATCACAAAGCATTTTCACAGATAGCTTCTCTCTTGTTTTTAAGGTGGAATATTCGGTTTTTCACCCAAGGCCTCACTATCACTTCTTAGATTCCACAAGAAGAGTGATTGCAACCTCCAGAATCAAAACCAAGGCTCGACTGTATGAGCTGAATCCACACATTGCAAAGCATTTTAACAGATAGTTCTCTCTTGTTTTTGACATGGAATACCCTGTTTTTCACCATAGGCATATATATTGCTTCCAAGCTTCCACAAAAACTGTGTTTTCAACCTCCAGAATCGAAATAAATGTTTTACCATATGAGATGAATTCCCACATCACAAAGCGGTTTCAGAGTATTTATTTTAGTTTTCATTGTGGGATATTGGGTTTTTAACCATGGGACTCAATGGGCTCTGAAAGATTTTTTCCGGAATTTAACAAAGAGAGTTTTTCCAACATTCTGAATCAAAACAAATCTTAAACTCTGTGAGCTGAATCCACATATCCCAAAGCATTTTAACAGATATATATTTTCTAGTTTTTAATCTCAAAATCTTCAGTCTTTCACCAGAAGCCTCAATAAGCTTCAAAATGCATTTCTTAGGTTCTACGAAAAGAGTGTTTTCAACCTGTTGAGTCCAAACCAAAGTTCAAAGCCATAGGCTGACTATACATATTACAAAGCATTTTTATAACAGCCTTGGCCCTTTATAGATTCTACAAAGACAGGGTTTCCAACCTGCTGAACCAAAACAAAGCTTCAAATTTTGGGCTGAATCCACATATCGCAAAGCATTTTTACAGATTTCTTCCTTCCAGTTTTTATCATGGGATATTTGCTTTTTCACCATAGGCCTCAGTAAGCTTTTAAATATTTCTTCTTAGATTCTATTAAAACAGTTTTTCCAACCTGCTGAATCAAAACAGTTCTTGAACTCTGTGAACTGGAGGCATACATGGCAAAGTATTTGTAAAGATAGCTTGTTTATAATTTTCATCATGGGATTCATAGGCCTCAGTCAGCTCTGAAATATCCCTCCCTAGAATCTCCAAAAAAGTGTTTCCAAACTGCTGAATCAAACCAACGGTTCAAATCTGTGAGCTGAATTTACAAATTGCAAAGCATATTCACAGTTAGTTCTTTCTAGTTTTTATGACGGGATATTCAGATTTTTACCATTGGCCTTAATAAACACTATAATGTCCCTTTCATGCTTTTACATAGATTTTCCAACATGCTAAATAGAAACAAATGTTAGATTCTGTAACATTAATTTACACATTGCAAAGCATTTTTATAGATGGCTTATTTCTGATTTTTATTATTCACTATTAGATTTTTCATGACAGGCTTCAATGAGCTTCGAAATATTTTCCTGAATTCTACAAAGAAAAGTGTTACAAACTTGCTGAATCAAAACAAAAGTTCAACTCTGTGAGCTGAATCCACACATCAAAAAGCATTTTCACAGATATCTTGTTTCTAATTTTTATCACAACATATATGGTTTTTCACTTATATTTCTCAATAAGCATACAAATGTCTTTTTCTAGATTCAAAAAAACAGAGAACTTCCAACCTTCTGAATTAAAACAAACGTTCACCTTTGTGAAGTTAATCCACAGATTGCAAAGCATTTTCTGAGATCACTTGTTTCTAGTTTTTATCACAGGATATTCTGTTTTTTGCCTTAGGACTCAATGGGCTCTGAAATGTCACTTTATAAATTCTCCAAAAAGTGTATTTGAGACATTCCGTAAGAAAAGAAATGTTTAACACTGTGAGCTAAATCTGCATGTTGCAAAGAGTTTTTTTACACATAGCTTCTTTTTAGTTTTCATTGTGGGGATTTGGCTTTTCAACATATGTCTCAATGGGATCTGAAAGGTTGTTGCTAGATTCTACAAAAAGAGTGTTTCCGACCAGCTGAATAGAAACAAAGGATCGACTCTGTGAGCTAAATGCACACATCACAAAGTATTTTCACAGATAGCTTCTCTCTGTTTTTAACATGGAATACTCGGTTTTTCACCGTAGCCTATATATCGCTTCTTAGATTTCACAAGAAGAGTGATTGCAACCTACGGAATCAAAACCAAAGTTCGATGGTATGAGCTGAATCCTCACATCACAAAGCGTTTTCAAAGTATTTTTTTTTAGTATTCATTGTGGAATATTTGGTTTTTAAAAATAGGACTCAATGGGCTCTGAAATGTTTTTTTCTGAATTTCACAAAGAGAGTATTTCCAACCATCTGAACCAAAACAAATGTTAAACTTTGTGAGCTGAAACCACGTATCCCAAAACATTTTAACAGATATATATATATTTTAGTTTTTAATCACAAAATGTTCAGTATTTCACCAGGAGCCTCAATAAGCCTCAAAATATATTATCTTAGATTCTACAAAGTGTTTTCAACGTGCTGAATCCAAACAGAAGTTCCAATCCATAGGCTTACCTTACATATTGCAAAGCATTTTTATAGAATGCTTGTCCCTTTATAGATTCTAGAAAAACAGGGTTTCCAACCTTCTGAACCATAACAAAGCTTCAAAAATTTGGGCTGAATCCACATATCACAAAGCATTTTCACAGATACCTTGTTTCCAGTTTTTATCATGGTATATTTGGTTTTTCACCATAGGCCTCAGTGGGCTTTCAAATATTTCTTCATATATTTTATAAAAACGGTTCTTTTAACCTGCTGAATCAAAACCACTCTTGAATTCTGTGAACTAGAGGCATACCTGGCAAAGCATTTGTCAAGTTAGCTTGTTTATAGTTTTCACCATGGGATTCATAGGCCTCAATCAGCTCTGAAGTATCCCACCGTAGAATCTCCATAAAAGTGTTTACAAACAGTTGAATCAACACAAAGGTTCAAATATGTAAGCTGAATCCACACATTGCAAATCATATTCACAAATAGTTGTTTCTAATTTTTATCATGAGATATTCAGGTTTTTACCATAAGCCTTAATGGACTTTATAATGTCCCTTTCATAATTCCACATAGACTTTCTAATATGCTAAATGAAAATAAAGGTTAAATTCTATAACATTAACTAACACATTGCAAAGCATTTTCATAGATAGCTTATTTCTTATTTGTATTATTCAATAGTAGATTTTTTATGACAGGCTTCAATGAGCTCCGAAATATTTCCTAGATTTTACAAAGAAAAATGTTTCCAATTTGCTGAATCAACATGAAAGTTCAACTCTCTGAGCGGAATCCACACATCAAAAAGCATTTTCACAGATATCTTGCTTCTAAATATTATCACAGGATATTTGGCTTTTCATCTATAGTCCTCAATGAGTTTTTAAATGTTTTTTTCTAGATTCTACAAAACAGAATGCCTCCAACCTGCTGTATAAAAATAAACAATCACCTCTGCCAACTTAATACACACATTGCAAAGCATTTTCCCAGATCACTTGTTTCAAGTTTTTTTTTTCATGGAATATTCTGTTTTTCACCATAGGCCTCTATGGTGCTCTGAAGTGTTATTTTTTAAATCCTCCAAAAAAAGTATTTCAGACATTCTGTATTAAAGCAAACCTTTAACACTGTGAGCTGAATCTGCACGTCGCAAAGTATTTTTCACAGATAGTTTATTTTTACTTTTCATTATGGGGAATTTTTCTTTTCATCATATGTGTCCATGGGATATGAAATGTTGCTAGTTTCTACAAAAAGAGTGTTTCTGAAGAGCTGAATAAAAACAAAGAATCGACTCTGTGAGCTAAATGCACATATCACAAAGCATTTTCACAGATAGCTTCTTTCTTGTTTTTAACATGGAATAATTTTATTTTCACCATAGGCTCCTATATCCCTTCTTACATTCCACAAGAAGAGTGTTTGCAACCTACAGAATCAAAACAAAGGTTCAACTGTCTGAGCTGAAGCCCCACATAACAAAGCATTTTCACAGCACATTTTTTTAGTTTTCATTTTGGGATACTTGGTTTTGAATGATAGGACTCAATGGGCTCTGAAATGCTCCCTCCTGAATTTTGCAAAGAAAGTGTTTCCAAACTTCCAAAGCAAAACACATATTCAACTCTCTGAGCTGAATCCACACATCAAAAAGAATTTTCACAGATATTTTTTTTCTAATTTTTATCACAACATATTTGGTTTTTCACCTATATTCCTCAAAGAGCATTCAAATGTCTTCTGCTTGATTCTACAAAGCAGAGTGCTTCCAAACTGCTGAATAAGAACAAACGTTCACCTCTGTGAACTTAATCCACACATTGCTAAGCATTTTCCCAGATTGCTTGTTTCTAGTTTTGGTCATGGGATATTCTGCTTTTCATCATAGGCCTCTATGGGCTCTGAAATGTCACTTTATAAATTCTCTGAAAATAGTATTTCAGACATTCTGTATGAAAACAAACGTTTAACACTGTGAGCTGAATCTGCACATTAGAAATGATTTTTCACAGATGGCTTCTTTTTAGTTTTCATTGTGGGGAATTCAGCTTTTCATCATATGTCTCAATGGGATCTGAAATATTGTTGCTAAGTTCTACAAAAGGAGTGTTTCCGATCACCTGAATAAAAAAGAAGGATCGACTATGTGAGCTAAATGCAAACATAACAAAGCATTTCAAAGATAGCTTCTTTCAGGTTTTTAACGTGGAATACTCTGTTTTTCACCATCTGTCTATATATCACTTCTGAGAGTCCACAAGAACTGTGTTTGCAACCAAGAGTGTCAAAACAAAAGTTTGACTGTATGAGCTGAATCCCCACATCACAAAGCATTTTCACAGTAATTTTTATAGTTTTTATTTTGGGATATTTGGTTTTTAACTATAGGAATCAATGATCTCTGAAATGCTCCCTCCTGAATTTTATAAAGAATGTGTTTCCAAACTTCCAAATCAAAACACATGTTCAACTCTGTGAGCTGAATCCACACATCAAAAAGCATTTTCACAGATACGTTGTTTCTAATTTTTATCACAACATATTTGTTTTTTCACCTATATTTCTCAATAAGCATTCAAAAGTATTTTTTCTAGATTCTACAAAACAGAGGGCTTCCAACCTGATGAATGAAAACAAGCCTTCTCCTCTGTGAACTTAATCCACACATAGCAAAGTACTTTTTCACATTGCTTGTGTCTAGTTTTTATCACAAGATATTCTGTTTTTTTGCCATAGACCTCTATCAGCTCTGAAATGTCACTATAAATTCTCCAAAAAGAGTATTTCAGGCATTCTGTATAAAAACAAACGTTTAACACTGTTAGCTGAATCTGTACATCACAAAGTATTTTTCACAGATAGTTTTTTTTACTTTTCATTGTGGAGACCTTGGTTTTTCATCATACGTCTCAATGGGGTCTGAAACTTTGTTGCTAGATTCTACAAAAAGAGTGTTTTCAACTACCTGAATAAAAAAATGGATAGACTCTTTTAGCTTTAGGTACACATCACAAAGCATTTTCACAGATAGCTTCCCTATTGCTTTTAACATGGAATATTCGGTTTTTTACCAAGGCCTCTATATAGCTTCTTAGATTTCCCAAAAAGAGTGATTGCAACCTCCAGAATCAAAATAAAGTTTCGACTGCATGAGCTGAATCCGCACATCACAAACCATTTTCAGAGTAATTTTTTTAGTTTTCATTTTGAGATATTTTGTTTTTAACCATAGGACACAATGGGCTCTGAAATGTTATTTCCTAAATTTTACAAAGAGCTGCTTCCAACATTCCGAATCAAAACAAATTTTAAAATCTTTCAGCTGAATCCACATATCCAAAAACATTTTAACAGATATATATTTTCTAATTTTTAATCACAAAACGTTCAGTCTTTTACCAGGAGCCTCAATACGCTACAAAATGTATTATCTTAGATTCTACAAGAAGAGTCTTTTCAACCTGCTGAATCCAAACAAAAGTTTAAAGCCATAGGCTGACTCTACATATTGCAAAGTATTTTTGTAGAATGCTTGTCCCAGACTTGATCCAAGATGGCTGATTGCTAACAGCTCGGGATTGTAGCTCCCAGTGAAAGTGAAGAGAATCAAAGGAAACCACACTTTCAGACAAATTTTAGTCGCTCACAGACCAGAAGATTCCCAGTGGAGGAGCCCCACAAGTCACCAGCACGACTCTTGTGGCCATCTCAGTGGTTTTGCTGGCTCCTCAGTTCAGCAGTTCTTTGTGCACAGTAAACGGGACTGGTTCCCATTTTGAGTGATGTTTGGAGCTCCAGGAAGGCAGAGCCACTTATTACGGACTCAAGAAGAAAGCCAGACTGGAGATTCCTGGGATGAAGGGCACCATCAGTATTATCGCTGCTGTTTTGGCCGGAGGAGTGGGTTGCTTGGATTCCAGCACTGGGAATCAATAAATTGAACATCTACTCAGAACCCTAATTAGAAAGGCAGTAATTTTAAAGATGACAGATGGATAAATTTATGATAAAGGGAAGAAGCCAGCTTAAAAAGGCTGAGAATACCCAAAATCAGAACCCTTCTTCCTCTAAAGGGGATTACAGTTCCTCATCAGCAACGTAACAAGCCCTGATTTAGAAGGACTGTGTTCCATTAACAGAAGTAGGCTTCAGAAGGTGGATGATAAGAAACTTCTGGGAGTTAAAAGAACTTGTTCTGACTCAATGTATAGAAAATAAAACTTGGAAATGAGGTTTGACAAAATGCTAACAAGAATAGACAATATAGAGAGGAATATAAATGAACAAATGGAGTTGAAAAACACAACACAAAAACTTAGCAAAACATGCACAAGTTTGAATAGCTGAATCAATCAAGGAGAAGAAAGGATATCAAAGGTCGAAGACCAACTTAATGAAATAAAACAAGAAGATAAGAATAGAGAAAAAAGAATAAAAAGAAATGAGCAAAGTCTCCAAAAATTATGCAACTATGTGAAAAGACCTAATTCATGTTTGATAGGTGTACGTGAATGTGACGGAGAGAATGAATCCAAGCTGGAAAATACTCTTCAGGATATTATTCAGGAAAACTTTCCCAATCTAGCAAAGCAGAACAATGTTCAACTACAGGCCATACAGAGAACAGTACAAAGATATTCCTCAAGAAGAGCAACCCCAAGGCACATAATCATCAGATTCACCAGGGTTGGAATGAAAAAGAAAATACAAATGGCAGCCAGAGAGAAAGGTCAGGTTACCCACAAAGAAAAGCCTATTAGACTTACAGAAGATCTCTCAACAAAAACCCTACAAGCCAGAAGAGAGTGGGGGCCAATATTCAACATCCTTAAAGAAAAAACTTTTAGCCCAGAATTTCATATCCTGCCAAACTAAGCTTCACAATTGATGAAAAAATAAAATATTTTATGAACAAGCAAGTACTCAGAGATTTTATTACCACCAGTCCTGCTTTGCAAGAGCTTCTGAAAGAAGCATTATACATAGAAAGGAACAACCAATATTAGCCTTTCTAAAAATATACCAAAAAGTAAAGAGCATCAACATAAAAAAGAATTTATAGAAATGAATGGATAAAATAGCCAGTTAACATCAAATGGCAGTAACCCTAAATTTAAGTCGACTAAATCCCTTAATTAAAAGATACAGCAAAAACCTAAAGGTATGTTGCATCCAGACCCATTTCACATTTAAAGATACAAAAAAAACTCAAAACAAAGGGATGGAGAAAGGCTTACCAATAAAATGCAGAGCAAAAATAAATAAATAAATAAAAATCAGAAGTTGCAATTCTCGCATCTGATAAAATAGACTTCAAAGCAAAAAAGATATAGTGGTAAAAGGATTAATGCAACAATAAAAGCTAACGATCCTAAAACCCAAATAAATGAGACCCATAAAGAGACTTAGACTCAACGAGACAGAAAATTGATGAGGACAACCAGGACTTGAACTCAGATCTGGAACAAGTAAACTAAATAAATATTTAGAGAGCTCTCCATTTTAAACACAAAAAATATACAATCTCTACTTTAAATACACAAAATATTGATCGGCCATTATTAATACCCATTTTCAGAAAAAAACAATATTCCCATTCTCTCTCCTTCTTTTTCTTACTCTTTCCTCCTCTCCTTCAGTCCTTTTTTTCTCTTTCTTTTCTTCTTTCCTTTCTAAATTAAAAAAAAAGAAAACAAAAAAAAAGAGAATGTTCATCTCTTTATAGATTCTACAAAAACAGGGTTTCCTACCTGCTGAACCAAAACAAAGCTTCAAACATTTGGGCTGAATCCACATATCACAAAGCATTTTCACAGATAGCTTGTTTCCAGTTTTCATCATCAGATATTTTGTTTTTTACCACAGGCCTCAGTGGGCTTTGAAATATTTCTTCTTAGATTATATAGAAACAGTTTTTCCAACCTGGTGAATCAAAACAATTCTTGAACTCTGTGAACTGGAGGCACACATGGCAAAACATTTCTAAAGATAGCTTGTTTATAGTTTTCATCATGGGATTTATAGGCCTCAACTGGCTCTGAAATATCCCACCCTAGAATCTCCAAAAAAGTGTTTTCAAACTGCTGAACCAAAATAAAGGTTCGAATATTTGAGGTGAATGCACACGTTGCAGAGCATATTCACAGATAGTTGATTCTAGTTTTTGTCACAGGATATTCAGTTTTTTACCATTGGCCTTGATAGACTCTATAATGTCTTTTTCATGATTCCACATAGATTTTCCAACATGCTAAATGAATACAAAGGTTAAATTCTGTAACATTAATTCACACATTGTAAAGCATTTTCATAGATACCTTATTTCTGATTTTTAATACTCAATATTAGATTTTTCATAATAGGCTTCAATGAGTTTTGAAATATTTTCCTAGATTCTTCAAAGAAAAGTGTTCTGAACTTGCTGAATCAAAACGAAAGCTCAACTCTGTGAGATCAATCCACATATCAAAAAGAATTTTCACAGATATCTTGCTTCTAATATTTATCACAGGATATTTGGCTTTTCACATATACTCCTCACTGAGCTTTCAAATGTTCTTTTCTAGATTCTACAAAAAAGAGTGCTTTCAACATGCTAAATAAAAACAAACAATCACCACTGTGAACTTAATCCACACATGGTGAAGCATTTTCCCAGATCATTTGTTTCTAGTTTGTATCATGGGATATTCTATTTTTGACTGTAGGCCTCTAAAGGATCTGAAATGTCCCTTTTTAGATTCTTTGAAAAGAGTATTTCAGACATTCTTGATGAAAAAAAACGTTTAACACTGGAAGCTGAATCTGCATGTCACAAAGTATTTTTCACAGATAGCAGCTTTTTAGTTTTCATGGTGCTATATTCGGTTTTCACCATACGTCTCAATGGGATCTGAAATGTTGCTGCTAGATACCACAAGAAAATTCTTTCTAACAAGCTGAATAAAGACAAAGGATTCACTTTGTGTGCTTAATGCAAACATCACAAAGTATTATCACAGATACCTTCTCTCTTGTTTTTAACATGGAATATTCTTTTTTTCACCATAGGCCTCTGTATCTTTTCTTAGATTTCACAAGAAGAGTGTTTGCAACCTACAGAATGAAAACAAAGGTTCGACTGTATGAGCTGAAACCCCAAATCACAAAGCATTTTCACTGTAAATTTTTTTAGTTTTCATTTTGGGATATTTTGTTTTTAACTACTGGACTCAATGGGCTCTGAAATGCTCCCTCCTGAATTTTACAAAGAAAGTGTTTCCTGACTTCCAAATCAAAACACATGTTCAACTCTGTGAGCTGAATCTACACATCACAAAGAATTTTCACAGATATCTTATTTCTAATTTTTACCACAACATATTTGGTTTTTCACCTGTATTCCTCAATGGGCATTCAAATGTCATTTTTCAGATTCTACAAAACAGAGTGCTTTCAACCTGCTGAATAAAAACAAACCTTCACTTCTGTGATCTTAATCCACACATTGCAAAGCGTTTTCCCAGATCGCTTGTTTCTAGTTTTTATCACAGGATGTTCTGCTTTTCACCATAGGCCTCTATGGGCTCTGACATGTCACTTTATAAATTCTCCAAAATGAGTATTTCAGACATTCTGTATAAAAGCAAACGTTTAACACTGTGAGCTGAATCTGTGTGTCATGAAGTGTTTTCCACAGATAGCTTCTTTTTAGTTTGCATTGCAGGGAATTCAGCTTTTCCTCATATGTTTCAATGGGATCTGCAATGTTGTTGCTAGATTCTACAAAAAGAGTGTATCCGACCAGCTGAATAAAAACAAAGTGTCCACTCTGTGAGTTTAATGCACATATCAAAAAGCATTTTCACAGATGTCTTCTCTCTTAATTTTAACGTGGAATATTCGTTTTTTTCAAAAAGGCCTCTCTATTGCTTTTTAGATTTTACAAGAAGAGTTATTGCAACCTCCAAAATCGAAACCAATGTTCGAGTTTATGAGCTGAATCCGCACATCCCAAAGCATTTTAGAGTATTTTATTTTCAGTTTTCTTTGTGGGATATTTGGTTTTTGACCATAGGATTCAATGGGCTCTGAAATGTTTTTTTCTGAGTTTTACAAAAAAAGTATTTCAAGCATTCTGAAATGGAACACATGTTAAATTCTGTGAGCTGAATTCACACAATTCTAAACATTTTAACAGATATATATTTTCTAGTTTTTAATCACAAAATGTTCAGTCTTTCACCGGAAGCCTCAATAAACTTAAAAATATATTATCTTAGATTCTACAAAATTTTCAACCTGCTGAACTGAAACAGAAGTTCAAAACCATAGGCTGACTCTACATGTTGCGAAGCATATCTTCCCTTTATAGATTCTACAAAAAACAGGATTTCCAACCTGCTCAACCAAAACAAAACTTCAAAAATTTGTGCTGATTCCACATATCACAAAGCATTTTCACAGATAGCTTGTTTCCAGTTTTTATCATGGGATATTTGGTTTTTTACCATAGGCCTCAGTGGGCTTTGAAATATTTCTTCTTAGATTATCCAAAAACAGTTTTTCCAACCTGCTGAATCAAAACAATTCTTGATTTCTGTGAACTGGAAGCATACATGGCAAAGCATTAGTAAAAATAGCTTGTTTATAGTTTCCATCATAGGATTCATAGGCTTCAATCGGCTCTGAAATATCTTATCCTAGAATCTCTAAAAATGTGTTTTCAAACTGCTGAATCAAAACAAAGGTTCGAATCCGTGAGCTGAATTCACACATTGCAAAGCATATTCACAGATAATTGTTTCTAGTTTTTATCATGGGATATTCAGTTTTTTACCATAGGCATTAATGGACACTATAATGTCTCCTTCATGATTCCACATAGATTTTCCAACATGTTAAATAAAAACAGAGGTTAAATTCTTTAATATTAATTTACACATTGCAAAGCATTTTCATAGATAGATAATTTCTGATTTGTATTATTCAGTATTAGATTTTTCATGCAGGCTTCAATGAGCTTCAAAATATTTTCCTAGTTTCTACAGAGAAAACTGTTCCCAACTTGCTGAATCAAAATGAAAGTTCAACTCTGTAAGCTGAATCCACACAACAAAAAAATTTTCACAGATATCTTGCTTCTAATTTTTATTGTGGGATATTTGGCTTTTCACCTATAGTTCTCAATAAGCTTTCACACATCCTTTTCTAGATGCTACAAAAATAGTGCTTCCAACCTGCTGAATAAAAACAAACGATCATCTCTGTGAACTTAATCCATACATTGCAAAGCATTTTCCCACATCGTTTGCTTTTAGTTTGTATCACGGGATATTCTGTTTTTCTCTGGAATCCTCTAAAGTCTCTGACATGTCACTTTTTAGATTCTCCAAAAAGAGTATGTCTGACATTCTATAGGAAAACAAACATTTTACACTGTGAGCTGAATTTTCACGTCACAAAGTATTTTTCACAGATAGCTTCTTTTTAGTTTTTATTGTGCTGTATTCAGTTTTTCATCATGCATCTCAATGGGATCTGAAATATTGCTGCTAGATTCTACAAATAGAGTATTTTGGACCAGCTGAACTTCTGTGTAGTTAATGCAAACATCACAAAGCATTTTCACAGACACCTTCTCTCTTCTTTTTAACGTGGAATATTCTTTTTTCACCAAAGGCCTCAATATTTCTTCTTAGATCCCACAAGAAGGGTGTTTGCAAACTACAGGATCAAAACAAAGGTTCGACTGTATGAGCTGAATTCCCACATCACAAAGCATTTTTTCAGAGTAATTTTTTTAGTTTTTATTTTGAGATATTTGGTTTTTAACTATAGGACTCAAAGGGGTCTGAAATGCTCCCTCCTGAATTTTACAAAGAAAGTGTTTCCAAACTTCCAAATCAAAACACGTGTTCAAGTCTGTGAGCTGAATCCACACATCAAAAAGCATCTTCACAGTTATCTTGTTTCTAATTTTTATCACAACATATTTGGTTTTTCACCTACAGTCCTCAAGCATCAGTCACCTCGTTTTTTACAATTGTACACACTGATCTGTCTGATATCTTTTCTTTTACATGTTCTCTTTTTTTATATACGGGATATCTGGGCTGACCTCAAACTCGTGACCTCAGGTGACCCACTCACCTCGGCCTCCCAAAGTGCTAGGATTGCTGGTGTGAGTCACGTCACCCAGCCCAGTCTCTCTGATTTATTTTAACAATAAAGTCGCCGGCTGGCCGGGCACGGGGGCTCATGTCAGCCTGTCATCAAAACCCTTTGAAGACCAAGGCATGCGTATCACCAGAGGTTGGGGGTTCAAGATTGGCCCGACCAACATGGTGAAACCCCATCTTAAAAACGGAAACAAAACTTAGGTTGGGCTTGGTGGCTGACACCTGTAATCAAAGCACTTTGGAACGCCAAGGCAAGCGGATTATGATTTCACAAGTTCGAGACTGGCCTTGAATGACACAGAACAACCCTCTCCCTATAAAAAAACATAAAGACAGAAAAAAAAAGCTAAGTCAAGTATAAGATGTGCTTGCTTCGGCAGCACCTACACTAAAATTGGGACGATACACAGAAGACCAACGTGGCCGCCAGGCAAGAATGACATGCAAAAGTGGCCAGTGTTTAGTATTTTTTTTTTTTTTTGCCATTGTGGCTGCTTTTTAGAAATCAAATACAGACATACTTGAGGTACAAAAAGAAAAAAAAAAACTAGAAAATTGGACGTGGTGGTGTGGACACCTGCAACCCCAGGTACTTGGGAGGCTGTGGCAGGACAATCGCTTGAACCAAGGAGGGAGATGTTGAAATAAGCCAATATCACACTATTGCAATCCAGTCTGGGTGACAAGAGGGAAACAATATGTCATAAAGAAGGTGAGGCGAGTGGTGGAATCATCCGGCACCTCGTTTTTTACAATTGTACACATTGATTTGTCTGATTTCTTTTCTTTTTTTATTTCTGTTTTATTAAATCAGGTGGGATTTCCCTGAGGTGCTCAGACTGACCTCGAACTGGTGACCTCAGGTGACCCGCCCACCTCAGCCTCCCAAATTGCTAGGATTGCTGGCATGAGTCACATCCCCCAGCCCAGTCTCTCTGATTACTTTTTTAGCAATAAATTCTGATGGCCCAGCTCGGTGGCTCATGTGAGCCTGTCATTCAAGCATTTTGAAGACCAAGGAGGGTGGATCACCAGAGGTTGCGGGTTCGAGACCGGCCCGACCAACATGGTGAAACCCAGTTTTTAAATGAAAACAAAACTGAGGTTGGGCTTGGTGGCTCACGCCTGTAATCCCAGCACTTTGGGAGGCTGAGGAGAGCAGATCGTGAGGTCACAGACTGGCCTTGAACAATGCACTGCAACCCACTCCCTATAAAAAACATAAAAACAAAAACTCCACTCCCCACCCTGCCTTTCTTTATAATGTAGTGTTTTCCTCTTGTCACCCAGGCTGGAGTGCAATGGTGCGATCTTGGCTTATTGCAACATCTGCCTCCTCGGTTCAAGTGATTGTCTGGCCGCAACCTCACAAGGAACTGTCATTGCAGGTGTCCACATCACTATGTCCAGCTAACTTTTTTTTTTTTGTACGTACCTCAAATGTATCTGTATCTGATTTCTACAAAACAGCCACAATGGCAAAAAAAAAATATGGGATGCTGCACACCTTTGCGTGTCATTCTTGCACAGCGGCCATGCCTGCCTTCTGTATATCATCCCAATTTTAGTGTAGGTGCTGCCAAAGGAAGCATATGCCATGCCCAGCTCAGCTTTATTATTTTTTTCTGTTTTTATGTTTTTTTATAGGGAGCAGGTTACACTGTGTCGTTCAAGGCCAGTCTCGAAACTGTGACCTCACGATCTGCTCACCTTGGCCTTGCAAAGTGCTGGGATTACAGGCGTGAGTCGGCGAGCCTAACACATGTTTTGTTTTCATTTTAAAGACGGGGTTCACCATGTTGGTCGGACCGGTCTCGAACCCGCAGCCTTGGGTGATCCGCCCACCTTGGTCTTCAAAGCAGACAGGGCCAGGCGCTGTGACTCACGCCATCAATCCTAGCCCTTTGGGAGGCTGAGGTGGGCGGGTCACCTGAGGTCACGAGTTTGAGGTCAGCCTGGGCATCCCGGTGAAAACCAACCTCATTTAAAGAAAGAGAAAAAGAAAAAGAAAAGAAGTCAGACAGACCAGTGTGTACAATTGTAAAAACCGAGGTGCTGGGTCACTCTACTCCCCGTTCTGCCTTTCTTTATAATGTAGTGTTTTTTTTCTTATCACCCAGGCTGGAGTGCAACAATGCGATCTTGGTTTATTGCAACATCTGCCTCCTTGGTTCAACCAATTGTCCTGCCGCAACCTCACAAGGAGCTGGGGTTGCTGGTGTTCACACCACCATGTCCAGCTAACTTTCTGTTTGTTGTTGTTGTTGTTTTTTATTTGTACGTCGCTGAAATCTATTTGTATTTGATTTCTACAAAACAGCGGCAACAGCAAAAAAAAAAAATTATGAAATGCTGCACACCTTTGCGTGTCATACTTGCGCAGCCGCCACGCTGGCCTTCTGTGTTTCGTCTCAATTATACTGTAGGCGCTTCCAAAGCAAACGCATGCCATGCCTGGCTCAGAATTTTTATTTTTTCCTGTTTTTATGTTTTTTATGCAGAGCAGGTTGTACTGTGTTGTTCAAGGCCAATCTCGAACATGAGACCTCACGATCCGCTCGCTTTGACATTCCAAAGTGCTGGGATTACTGGCGTGAGCCGCTGAGCCCCACCTAAGTTTTGTTTTCATTTTAAAGATGGGGTTTAATCATGTTCGTTGGGCCGGACTCGAACACGCAACCTCGGGCGATCCGCCCACCTTGGTCTTCAAAGCAATTGGATGACAGGCTCACGTGAGACACCGGGTCCCACTGGCAGACTTTATTGTTAAAAAAAAAAATTAGAAAGACTGGGCCTGGCGCTGTGACTCACGCCAGCAATCCTAGCACTTTGGGAGGCCGAGGTGGGTGGGACACCTGAGGTCATGAGTTCAAGGTTAGCCTGGGCATCCTGGTGAAATCCCACCTCATTTAAAAAAAAAGAAAAAGAAGAAGAAAAGAAATGAGACAGATCAGTGTGTACAATTGTCAAATACGAGGTGCCGGATGACTCCACCCCCAACCCTGCCTTTCTTTGTGATGGTTTCCCTCTTGTCACCCAAGCTGGAGTGCAACAGTGTGAACCTGGTTCACTGCAACATCTGACTCCTCGGTTCTAGTGATTGTCATGCTGCAACATCCCAAGTATCCGGGGTTGCAGGTGTCCACAACACCATGTCCAGCTAACTTTCTGGTTTTTTTTCTTTGTACCTCAAATCTATTTGTATTTGATTTTTACAAAACAGCCACAACGGCAAAAAAAAATACAAAACGCTGCATACCTTTGCCTGTCATCCTTACGTGGTGATCATGCCGGGCTCCTGTTTGCCGTTTCAATTTTAGTGTAGGCGCTGCCAAAGCAAGCATATGCCATGCTTGGCTCAGCTTTTTTATTTTTTCCTGTTTTTATGTTTTTTATGGGGAGTGGGTTGTGCTCTGTCATTCAAGTCCAGTCTCAAACCTGTGACCACAGGATCCAATTGCCTTGGCCTCCCAAAGTTCTGGGATTACTGGCAAGAGCCGCCGAACTTAACCAAAGTTTTGCTTTCATTTTAAAGATGGGGTTTCATCATGTTGGTCTGGCCAGTCTTGAACTTGCAACCTCACGTGATCCACCCTCGTTGTTCTTCAAAGGGCTTGGATGACAGGCTCACGTGAACCCCCATGACTGGCTGGTCGGCTTTATTGTTAAAATAAATCAGAGAGACTGGGCCAGGCGCTGTGACTCACACCAGCAATTTTACCACTTTCGGAGGCCGACGTGGGTAGGTCACCTGAGGTCACCAGTTCGAGGTCAGCTTGGGCATCCTGGTGAAAACCCAGCTCACTTAATAAAAGAGAAAACATAAAAGAAAAGAAATCAGACTGATTAGTATGTAAAATTCTGAACAAGGAGGTGCTGAATGACTCCAACCCCCACACTGGCTTTCTTTATGACATACTATTTCCCTCTTGTCACCCAGGCTAGAGTGCAACTGTGCGATCTTGGCTTATTGGAACATCTGCCTCCTCCATTCAAGTGATTGTCCTGCTGCAGCCTCCCAAATAGCTGGTTTTGGAGGTGTCCACACCACCACGTTTAGCTAACTTTCTGGGTTTTTTTGGGGGGGTTTGTTTGTTTTTTTTTTTTGTACCTCAAATCTATCTGTATTTGATTTCTACAAAACAGCCACAATGGAAAAAAAAGTACAAAGCATTGAACACCTTTGTGTGTCATCCTTGCACGGCAGCTATGCCTGCTATCTGTGTATCATCCCAACTTTAGAGTAGGTGCTGCCAGAGCGAGCACATGTCATGCCCACCTCAGCCTTTGTATTGTTTTTTCTGTTTTTATGTTTTTTATAGGGAGTGGGTTGAGCTGTGCTGTTCGAGGCCAGTATCGAACCTGTGACTTCACGATCCACTTGCCTAGGCCTTCCAAAGTACTGGGATTAGAGGCGAGAGCCACCGAGCCCAACCTGTTATGTTTTTGCTTTAAAGACGGGTTTTTACCGTGTTGGTCGGGCCGGTCTCGAACCTGCAACCTCGGGTGATCCACCCGCCTTGGTCTTCAAAGCTCTTGGATGACAGGCTTACGTGACCCACCATGCCCAGCTGGCTGAATTTATTGTTATAAAAGAAATCAGAGAGACTAGGCCAGGTGCTGTGATTCACGCCAGCAATCCTAGCACTTTTGGAGGCCAAGGTGGGCGGGTCACCTGAGGTCACGAGTTCGACCAGCCAGGGCATCCTGGTGAAAACCCAGCTCACTCAAAAAAAGAGAAAATGAAAAAGAAAAGAAATCAGACAAATTAGTTTGTACAATTGTAAAAAAACGAGGGGCCGCATGACTCCACCCCCGTGCTGCCTTTCTTTATGACATACTCTTTCTCTCTTGTCACCCAGGCGGGAGTGCAATGGTGCCATCTTGGCTTATTGCAACATCTGCCTCCTCGGTTCAAGCGATTGTCCTGCCACAGCCTCCCAAGTAGCTGGGGTTGCAGGTGTCCACACCACCATGTTCAGCTAACTTTCTGGTTTTTTTTTTTTTTGTTTTGTTTTTTTTACACCTCAAGTCTATCTGTATTTGATTTCTACAAACAGCCAGAAGGGCAAAAAAATAATAATAATAATAATAAGGAACACTGCACACTGCGTGTCATCCTTGCATAGCGGCCGCAACGGCCTTCTACATATTATCCCAATTTTTGTGTAGGTGCTGCCGAAGAAAGCACATGGCATGCCCAGCTCAGATTTTATTTTTTTCTGCTTATATGTTTTTTATAGGGAGCCCAACCCAAATTGTGATTTTGTTTTAAAGAAGGGGCTTCATCGTGTTTGTTGGGCTGGTCTCGAACCTGCAATCTCAGGTGATCTGCCTGCCTTGGTCTTCAAAGTGCTTGGATGACAGACTCACGTGAGCCTCCAGGCCGGCCAGCCGACTTTATTGTTAAAAAAAAAATCAGAGAGACTGGGTCGGCCACTGTGACTCATGCCAGCAAACCTAGCACTTTGTTAGTCTGAGGTGGGCAGGTCACCTGAGGGCACGAGTTCGAGGTCAGCCTGGGCATTCTGGTGAAAATCCACCACCTTTAAAGAAAGAGAAAAAGAAAAAAAAAAGAAATCAGACAGATGGGTGTGTACAGTTGTAAAAAACGAGGTGCCGGTTGACTCCACCCCCGGCCCCACCATTCTTTATGAAGTAGTGTTTCCCTCTTGTCACCCTGCCTGGGGTGCAATGGTGGGATCTTAACTTATTGCCACATGCGCCTCCTCCGTTCAAGCGATTGTCCTGCCGCAGCCCACCAAGTAGCTGGGGTTGCAGAGGTCCACATCACCACGTCCAGCTAACTTTTTTTTTTTAACCTCAAATTTATCTGTATTTGATTTCTACAAAACAGCCACAATGGCAAAAAAAAAAAATACATAACACAGCACACTTCTGCATGTTGTTCTTGCAGGGCATCCATGCCCACCTTCTGTGTATTGTCCCAATTTCAGTGTAGGTGCTGCCGAAGTGAGCACATGCCATGCCCGGCTCAGTTTTTTTTTTATTTTATTTTTTGCTTCTATGTTTTTTATAGGGAGCAGGTTGTGGTGTGCCATTAAAGGCCAGTCTCGAAACTGTGACCACACAATTTGCTCGCCTCGACCTTCCAAAGTGCTAGGAGTACAAGTGTGAGCCACCAAGCCCAATCGACGTTGTGTTTTTGTTTTAAAGACAGGGTTTCACCATGTTGGTTGTGGCAGTCTTGAACCCACACCTCAGGTGCTCCACCCTCCTTGGTCTTCAAAGCACTTGGATGACAGGCTCACGTGACTTTATTGTTTAAAAATAAATCAGAGACTTGGTCAGGTGCTGTGACTCACACCAGCAATCCTAGCACTTTGGGAGGCCGAGGTGGGTGGCTCACCTGAGGTCATGGGAACGTGGTCAGCCTGGGCATCCTGGTGAAAACACACCTCCTTTTAAAAAAGAAAAGAAATTAGACAGATCAGTGTTAACAATTGTAAAAAACGAGGTGTTGGATGACTCCACCCCCAGGCCTGCCATTCTTTATGACCTACTGTTTCCCTCTTGTCACCCAGGCTGGAGTGCAACGGTGGGATCTTGGCTTATGGCAACATGTGCCTCCTCGGTTCAAGCGATTGTCCTGCCACAGTTCCCCAAGTAGCTGGGGTTGCAGGTGTCCACACCCCCGTTTAGGTAACATTTTTTGGGGGGCCTCAAATCTATCTGTATTTGATTTCTACAGAACAGCCGCAATGGCAAAAAAAAAAAAAAAAAAAAAAGAAATGCAGAACACTTCACATTTTTGCATGTCGTCCTTGCATGGCAGCCACACACACCTTCTGTTTATCGTCCCAATTTTATTGTAGGTGCTGCCAAAGCGAGCACAAGCCATGCTCCGCTCAGCCTTTTTATTTTTCTCTGGTTTTCTTTTTTTTATAGGGAGCGGATTGCGCTGTGCATTAAAGACCAGTCTCAAATAGGTGACCTCACGATCCGCTTGCTTCAACCCTCCAAAGTGCTAGGAGTACAGGCATGAGCTGCTGAGCCCAATCTAACTTGTGTTTTTGTTTTAAAGACGGGGTTTACAGTGTTGGTCAGGCTGGTTTTGAACCCGTAAACTCGGGTGATCCTCCCGCCTTGGTCTTCAAAGCGCTTGGATGACAGGCTTATGTGAGCCCCCATGCACGGCCGGCCGAATTTATTGTTAAAAAGAAAGTCAGAGAGACTAGGCCAAGCGCTGTGACTCATGCCAGCAATCCTCGCAGTGTGGGAAGCCAAGGTGGGCAGGTCACCTGAGATCACAGGTTCGAGGTTAGCCTGGGCATTCTGGTGAAAACCTACTTTCTTTTAAAAAGGAGAAAAAGAAAAAGAAATCAGACAGATCAGTGTGTACAATTGTAAAAAACGAGGTGCCAAATGACTCCACCCACGGCTCCGTCTTTCTTTATATGGTCATGTTTCCCTTTTGTCACCCAGGGTGGAGTGCAATGGTGGAATCTTCATTTACTGCAACATGTGTCCCCTTGGTTCAAGCGATTGTCCTGCTGCAGCTCCCCAAGTAGCTGGGGTTGCAGGTGTCTACACCACCACATCCAGGTAACTTTTTTTTTTTTGGACCTCAAATCTATCTGTATTTGATTTCTACAAAAAAGCCACAACAACAACAATAAGAAAAAAAAGTAACACAGCACACCTCTGCATGTCGTCCTTTCATGGCGTCAATGCCTGCCTTCTGTGTATCATCCCAATTTCAGGGTAGGTGCTGCCAAAGCGAGCACATGCCATGCCTGGCTAATTTTTTTAATTTTTTTCTGCTTTTAAGTTTTATTTTAACTTTTACAAATTTTATTCCATTATTATCAATGTTTCTGTTTAAATTATATGCAATTATGGTTTAATTCATCTATCTATATGTGGTTTTACATAATAATAATCAATGTAATACTAACACAAGCTAAAGGAAAGTCTTTAAACTCTTAAAGTCTTATTTCACAAGGACTTTTTTCACATTGATTTTTACACTGATTTTAGTTAAAATAATTTCTTCTTACCTGATTTATTTATTTATTTTTAAAAATTTTTTATTGCACTTTAGGTTTTGGGGTACATGTGCAGAACATGCAAGACAGTTGCATAGGTACACACATGGCAGTGTGTTTTGATCCTTTCTCCCCTTCACCCACATTTGGCATTTCTCCCCAGGCTATTCCTCCCCAGCTTCCACCCCTGCTGGCCCTCCCCTTTTCCCTCCAATAGACCTCAGTGTTTAGTACTCCCCTCCCTGTGTCCATGTGTTCTCATTTTTCATCACCCGCCTGGGTGAGAATATGCAGTATTTCATTTTCTGTTCTTGTGTCAGTTTGCTGAGAATGATGTTCTCCAGATTCATCCATGTCCCTACATGTGACACAAACTCATCATTTCTGATTGCTGCATAATATTCCATGGTGTATATGTGCCACATTTTCCCAGTCCAGTCTATCATCAATGGGCATTTGGGTTGGTTCCAGGTATTTGCTATTGTAAACAGTGCTGCAATGAACATTCGTGTGCATGTGTCCTTATAGTACAATAATTTATAGTCCTTTGGATATATACCCAGTAATGGGATTGCTGGGTCAAATGGAATTTCTATTTCTAAGACCTTGAGGAATCACCACACTGTCTTCCACAATTGTTGAACTAATTTACACTCCCACCAACAGTGTAAAAGTGTTTGTTTTTCTCCACATCCTCTCCAGCATCTGTTGTCTCCAGATTTTTAAATGATCGCCATTCTAACTGGCATGACATGGTATCTCAATGTGGTTTTGATTTGCATCTCTCTAATGACCAGTGATGATGAGCATTTTCTCATATGATTGTTGGCCTCATATATGTCTTCTTTTGTAAGGTGTCTGTTCATATCCTTGGCCCACTTTTGAATGGGCTTGTTTGGTTTTTTCCTGTAAATCTGTTTGAGTTCTTTGTAAATTCTGGATATCAGCCCTTTGTCAGATGGGTAAACTGCAAAAATTTTTCCCATTCTGTTGGTGGCCGATTCACTCTGGTGACTGTTTCTTTTGCCATGCAGAAGCTGTGGAGTTTGATTAGGTCCCATTTGTCCATTTTGGCTTTTGTTGCCAATGCTGTTGGTGTTTTGGTTATAAAGTCCTTGCCTACTCCTATGTTCTGAATGGTTCTGCCTAGATTTTCTTCTAGGATTTTTATGGGGTCAGGTCTTATGTTTAAGTCTTTAATCCATCTGGAGTTAATTTTAGTGTAAGGTGTCAGGAAGGGGTCTAGTTTCTGCTTTCTGCACATGGCTAGCCAGTTTTCCCAACACCATTTATTAAACAGGGAAATCTTTCCCCATTGCTTGTTTTTGTCAGGTTTATCAAAGATGGTATGGTTGTAGATATGGTGTGTTGCCTCCGATGCCTCTGTTTTGTTCCATTGGTCTATATCTCTGTTTTGGTACCAGTACCATGCTGTTTTGATTACTGTAGCCTTGTAGTATAGTTTGAAATCCGGAAGTGTGATGCCCCCCACTGTGTTCTTTTTGCTTAGAATTGACTTGGCTATGCGGGCTCTCTTTTGGTTCCATATGAAGTTCATGGTGGCTTTTTTCAGTTCTGTGAAGAAAGTCAATGATAGCTTGACGGGGATAGCGTTAATTCTGTAAATTACTTTGGGCAGTATAGCCACTTTCACAATATTAATTCTTCCTAACCATGAACATGGAATGTTTCTCCATCTGTTTGTGTCCTCTCGGATTTTGTTGAGCAGTGGTTTGTAGTTTTCCTTGAGGAGGTCCCTTACATTTCTTGTGAGTTGTATTCCTAGGTATTTTATTCTTTTTGTAGCAATTGTGAATGGCAGTTCGTTTTTGATTTGGCTTTCTTTAAGTCTGTTATTGGTGTAGAGGAATGCTTGTGATTTTTGCCCATTGATTTTATATCCTGAGACTTTGCTGAAGTTGCTTATCAGTTTCAGGAGTTTTTGGGC
This sequence comes from Callithrix jacchus, assembly GCF_049354715.1. NCBI lineage: Eukaryota > Metazoa > Chordata > Mammalia > Primates > Cebidae > Callithrix > Callithrix jacchus. Next base: position 35,972,284 of record NC_133511.1, on the reverse strand, counting down.
TGAGGCGATGGTGTCTTCTAGGTACACTATCATGTCGTCTGCAAATAGAGACAATTTGGCTTCCACCTTTCCTATTTGAATACCCTTTATTTCTTTTTCTTATCATTAAAAAATCTGGGGACAATATATGCTGCAGAGGATGTGGAGAAATAGGAACTCTTTTACCCTGTTGATGGCAGTGTAAATTATTTCAACCATTGTGGAAGACAGTATGGTGATTCTTCAAGGCCTTAGAAATAGAAATTCCATTTGACCCAGCAATCCTATTACTGGGTATATATTCAAAAACTATAAATCAATCTACTATAAGGACACATGCTCACGAATGTTCATTGCAGCACTGTTTACAATAGCAAAGACCTGGAACCAACCCAAATGTTCATTGATGATAGACTGGACTGAAAAAATGTGGCACATATACACCATAGAATATTATGCAGCAATCAAAAATGATGAATTTGTGTCGTTTGTAGGGACATGGATGAATCTGGAGAACATCATTCTCAACACACTGACAAAAGAACAGAAAATGAAATACCGCATTTTCTCACTCATAGGTGGGTGATGAACAATGAGAACACATGGACATGGGAAATGGAGTACTACACACTGGGATCTATTGGAGGGAATGGGGGAGGGACAGTGGGGGGGAGCTGGGGAGGGATAGCCTGGGCAGAAATGCCAAATGTGGGTGAAGGAGAGGAAGGCAGCCGAACACACTGCCATGTGTTTACCTATGCAACTATCTTGCAGGTTCTGCACATGTACCCCAAAACCTAAAATGAAATAAAAGAAAGGAATGCTTGCCCCTTTATACATTCTACAAAAGCAGGGTTTCCAATCTGTTGATCCAAAACAAAGCTTCAAAAATTTGGGCTGGATCTACATATCACAAAGCATTTTCACAGATAGCTTGTTTCCAGTTTTTATCATGGGATATTTTCTTTTTCATCATAGACCTCAGTGGGCTTTCAAATATTTCTTCTTAGATTCTATAAAACCAGTTTTCTCAACCTGCTGAATCAAAAGAATGTTTGCACTTTGTGAACTGAAGGCATACATGACAAAATTTGTAAAGATATCTTGTTTATAATTTTCATCATGGGATTAATAGGCCTCAATTGGCTCTGAAATATCCCACCCTAGAATATCTAAATAAGTGTTTTCAAACTGCTGAATTAAAACTAAGGTTTCAATATTTGAGCCGAATCCACACATTGCAAAGCATATTCACATATAGTTGTTTCTAGTTTTTATCACGAAATATGCAGTTTTTTACCATAGGCCTCAATAGACTCTAAAATGTCCCTTTCATGATTCCACATAGATTTTCCAACATGCCAAATGAAAACAAACATTAAATTCTGTAACATTAATTCACACATTGCAAAGCATTTTCATAGATACCTTATTTCTGATTTTTATTATTCAATATTATATTTTTCATGACAGGCTTCAATGAGCTTTGAAATATTTTCCTGGATTCTGCAAGGAAATATTTTACCAACTTGTTGAATCAAAATGAAAATTCAACTCTGTGAGCTCAATCCACACATTAAAAAGCATTTTCACAGATATCTTGCTTCTAATTTTTATCCCAGGGTATTTGGCTTTTCACCTATAGTCCTCAGTGTGCTTTCAAAATTCTTTTTCTAGATTCTACAATAAAGAGTGCTTCAAACCTGCTGAATAAAAAAAAATCACCTCTGTGAACCTCATCCACACATTGCAAAGCCTTTTCCCATATTGTTTCTTTCTAGTTTGTATCACAGGATATTCTGTTTATGCCATAGGCCTCTAAGGGCTCTGAAATGTCCCTTTTTAGATTCTTTAAAAAGAGTATTTCAGACCTTTTTTATGAAAACCAAAGTTTAACACTGTGAGCTGTATCTGCACGTCACAAATTATTTTTCACACATAGCATCTTTTTAGTTTTCATCGTGGTGTATTCGGTTTTTTATCATACATCTCAATGGGATCTGAAATGTTGCTGCTAGATACTAGAAAATAGGGTGTTTCCAATCAGCTGAATAAAAGCAAACCATCGACTTTGTTTGCTTAATGCAAACATCACAAAGCATTTTCACAGATACCTTCTCTCTTGTTTTTAACATGGAATATCCTTTTTCTCACCATAGGTGTCTATATCTCCTCTTAGATTCCACAGGAAGAGAGTTTGCAACCTACAGAATCAAAACAAAGGTTTAACTTTAAGAGCTGAAACCTCACATCACAGCATTTTCACAGTACATTTTTTAGTTTTCATTTTGGGATATTTTGTTTTTAACTATAGGATTCAATGAGTTCTGAAATGCTCCCTCCTGAATTTTACAAAGAACGTGTTTATAAACTTCCAGATCAAAACACATGTTCAACTCTTTGAGTTGAATCCACACATCAAAAAGCATTTTCACAAATATCTTGTTTCTAATTTTTATCACAATATATTTGTTTTTTAACTATATACCATAATGAGTAGTCAAATGTCTTTTTCTAGATTCCACAAACAGACTGCTTACAACCTGCTGAATAAAAACAAACCTGTACTTCTGTGAGCTTAATTCACACATTGCAAAGCATTTTCCCAGATTGTTTCTTTCTAATTTGTATCATGGGATATTCTGTTTTTCACCGTAGCCTCTAAAGGCTCTGAAATGTCCCTTATTAGATACTCCAAAAAGAGTATTTCATACATTCTTGACAAAAACAAACGTTTAACACTGTGAGATGAATCTGAATGTCCCAAAGTATTTTTCACAGATAGCTTCCTTTTAGTTTCCATTGTGGGGAATTCTTCTTTTCATCATATGTGTCAATGAGATCTGAAATGTTGTTGCTAGATTCTACAAAGAAACTGTTTCTGACCAGCTAAATAAAAACAAAGGATCGACTCTGTTAGCTTAATGCACACATCACAAAGCATTTTCTCTCTCGTTTTTAATGTTGAATATTCTGTTTTTTACAAAAGGCCTCTATATCACTTATTAGATTCCATAAGAAGAGTGATTTCAACCTCCAGAATAAAAACCAAGATTCGACTGTATGAGCTGAATCCACACATGACAAAGCGTTTTCAGAGTATTTTTTTTTTTTTTTAGTTTTCATTGTAAAATATTTGTTTTTTAACTATAGGACTCAATGGGCTCTGAAATTTTTTTTTCTGAATGTTACAAAGAGTGTTTTCAACATTCTGAATCAAAACAAATGTTAAACTTTGTGAGCTGAATCCATATATCCCAAAACATTTTAACAGATATATATTTTCTAGTTTTTAATCACAAAATGTTCAGTTTTTCACCAGAAGCCTCAATAAGCTTCCAAATATATTATCTTAGATTCTACAAAAGAGTGTTTTTAACCTGCTGAATACAAACAAAAGTTCAAAGCCATAGGCTGACTCTTCATATTGTAAAGCATTTTTATAGAATGCTTGTCATAGACTTGATCTAAGATAGCTGATTATTAACAGCTTGGGATTGTAGTTCCCAATGAAAGCACAGAGAACAAGAGGATGCCACACTTTCAGATGAATTTTCGTGGCTCACGGACGAGAAGTTTCCCAGTTGAGGAGCCCCACGTGTCGCCAGCACGACTCTTGTGGCAGACACAGCAGTTTTGCCCATGCCACGGTGTGGCAGCTCTTTGTGCAAAGTAAACAGGACTGGTTTCCCTTCTGACCAATGTTTGGAGTTCTGGGAAGGCAGAGCCGCTTATTACGGACTCAAGAAGAAAGCCAGACTGGAGATTCCCAGGCAGAAGAGCACCATCAGTCTTATCGCTGCTGTTTTGGCCAGCGCAGTGGGTTTCTCGAATTCCAGTGTTGGGAATCAATAAATTGGACGTCCACTCAGAAACCTAATTAGGAAGGCAGTAATTGTATAGATGACAGATGGATAAATTTATAATAAAAAGAAGAAACCAGCTTAAAAAGGCTAAGAATACCCAAAATTAGAACTTTTCTTTCTCTACAGAGGATTACAGTTCCTCATCAGCAATGAAACAAGCCCAGATGGAGAAGGACTGTGTTCCATTAACGGAAGTAGGCTTCAGAAGGTAGATAGATGATAAGAATCTTCTGGGAATTAAAAGAACTTGTTTTAACCCAATGTAAAGAAACTAAGGACTTTGAAAAAGGGTTTGACGATATGCTAACAAGAATAGACAATATTGAGAGGAATATAAATGAACTAACAAAGTTGAAAAACACAACATGATAACTTAGCAAAATATGCACAAGTTTGAATAGCTGAATTGATCAAGCAGAAGAAAGGATATCAGAGATCGAAGACCAACTTAATGAAGTAAAAGGAGAAGATAAGAATAGAGAAAAAAGGATAAAGAGAAATGAGGACATTCTATGGGACTATGCAAAAGGACCTAATTTACATTTGATAGGTGTATCTGAATGTGACAGAAAGAATGAATCCAAGCTGGAAAATACACTTCAGGATATTATTCAAGAAAACTTTCCCAATCTGGCAAAGCAGGACAATATTCAACCCCAGGCAATGCAGAGAACACCACAAAGATATTCCTCAAAAAGAGCAACCCCAAGGCACATGATTGTCAGATTTACCAGGGTTGAAATGAAAGAGAAAATACTAAGGGCAGCCAGAGAGAAAGGTCAGATTACCCACAAAGGAAAGCCTACTAGACTTACAACAGATCTCTCAGCAGAAAACCTTCAAGCTAGAAGAGAGTGGGGGCCAATATTCAACATCCTTATAGAAAAGAACTTTTAGGCCAGAATTTTATATCCTGCCAAACTAAGCTTCACAATTGAAAAAAAAAATAAAATATTTTATGTACAAGCAAGTACTCAGAGGTTTTAATACCAACAGGCCTGCTTTGCAAGAGCTTCTGAAAGAAGCATTATACATAGAAAGGAAAAACCCATAATAGCCTTTCTAAAAATATACCAAAAAGTAAAGAGCATCAACATAAAAAATTTATATAAACGAATGGATAAAATGGCCAGTTAACATCAACTGGCAGTAACCCTAATTTTAAGTCGACAAAATCCCCCAATCAAAAGATACAGGCAAAACCTAACAATATGTTGCACCCAGACACATTTCAAATCCAAAGATACACAAAGACTCAAAACGAAGGGATGGAGAAAGACTTACCAACCAAATGGAGAGCAAAAATAAATAAATAAATAAAAAGCAGGAGTTGCAATTCTCACATATGATAAAATAGATTTCAAAGCAACAAAAATATAGTGGTAAAAGGATCAATGCAACAATAAGAGCTAACGATCCTAATACCCAGATACATAAGACCCATAAAGAGAACCCGCAAATTGCAAAGCATTTTCACAGATAGCTTCTCTCTTGTTTTCAACGTGGAATATTCGGGTTTCTACCAAATCGCAAAACTAAATATTTGGGTTTCCACCAAAGGCCAAGATACATAAGACCCATGAAGATATTCTGGGCAATTCCAGGCAAGGCAATTCCAGGAAAGGCAATTCCAGGCAAGAAAATTCCAGGCAATTCCAGGAAAATCAATCCCAGGAAAGGCACTTCCACCCAATTCCATGCAAGGCAATTCCTGGCAATGTAATTCCAGAAAATTCCAGGCAAGACAATTCCAGGGAAGGCAATTCCAGGTAAGGCAATTTTAGTCGAGGCAAATCCAGGCAATTCCAGGCAAGGCAACTCCAGGAAATTCCAGGCAAGACTAATCAAATCAAGGCAATTCCAGGCAATTTTAGGCAAGTCAATAATTTCAGGCAAGGCAAGGTAAGGCAAATATTTTAGGCAAAACAAAGCAAAAAAATTCCAGGTAAAGCAAAACAAGGCAAGACAAGGCAAGGCAATTTCAGGCCATTCTAGCCAAGGCAATACCAGGCAATTCCAGGAAAGTCAGTTCCAGGTAAGGAAGTTCCAGGCAAGGCAATTCCAGTCAAAACAATTCAAGGCCAGGTAATTACACTCAAGGCAATTCCAGGCAATTCCAGGCAAGGCAATTCCAGTCAATTACAGGCAAGGCAATTCCAGTCAATTCCAGGCAAGGCAATTTCAAACAAGGCAATTTTAGGCAATTTCAGGCAAGACAATTCCAGGAAAGAAAACTCCAGGCTATTCCAGTCAATGCAAGGCAAGGAAACGCAATTTCAGGCAATGAAATTCAAGGCAAAGCAATTCCAGGCAAGGAAAGGCAAGGCAATTCCAGATAAGGCAACTCCAGGCAATTTCAGGCAAGGCAATTCCAATAAAGGCAATACCAGACAATTCCAGGCAAGTCAATTATTCCAGGCAAGGCAAGGTAAGTCAATTATTCCAGGCAGCACAATGCAAGGCTACTCCAAGCAAAGTAAAACAAGGCAAGGCAAGGCAATCCCAGGCAGGCAATGTTTATCAAGGCAATTCCAAACCATTCTAGGCAAGGCATTTCCAGGCAATTCAAGGCAAGGCAATTCCAGTCAAGGCAACTCCAGGAAATTGGAGGCAAGGCAATTCCAGGCAAGAAAACTTCAGGCAATTTCAAGCAAGGCAATTCCAGACAATTTCAGGCAAGGAAATTCTAGACAATTTCAGGCAAGAAAATTCCAAACAAGGCAATTCCAAACAATTCTAGGCAAGGCAATTTCAGTCAATTCCAGGCAAGAAAACTCCAGGCAATTCCAGTCAATTCAAGGCAAAAAAACGCAATTTCAGGCAATGAAATTCAAGGCAAGGCAATTCCAGGCAAGGAAAGGCAAGGCAATTTCAGAAAAGGCAACTTCAGGCAATTTCAGATAAGTCAATTCAAGGCAATTCCAATAAAGGCAATACCAGACAATTCCAGGCAAGTCAATTATTCCAGGCAAGGCAAGGTAAGGCAATCATTCCAGGCAGCGCAACACAAGGCAACTCCAAGCAAAATAAAACAAGGCAAGGCAATTCCAGGCAGGCAAGGTTAATCAAGGCAACTTCAAACCATTGTAGGCAAGGCATTTCCAGGCAATTCAAGGCAAGGCAATTCCAGTCAAGGCAACTCCAGGAAATTAGAGGCAAGGCAATTCCAGGCAAGGAAATTTCAGGCAATTTCAGGCAAGGCAATTCCAGACAATTCCAGGCAAGGAAATTCCCGGCAAGGCAATTCCAAACAATTCCAGACAAGGCAATTCCACACAAAGGAATTCCAGGTAATTCCAGGAGAAGCAATTCCAGGCAAGGCAATTTATGGCAAGGCAATGCCAGGCAAGGCAACTCCAGGCAATTCTACACAAGGTAATTCCAGGCAATTGGAGGCAAGGTAATTCCAGGCAAGGAAATTCCAGGCAATTCCAAGCAACACGATTCCAGGCAAGGCAATAGCAGACTATTCAAGTCAAGGCATTTCGAGGCAAGGCAGTTTCAGGCAATTCCAGTCAAGGCAATTCAAGGCAAGTCAATTCAAGGCAGTTCCAGAAAAAGCAAGGCAAGGCAATTTCTGGCAAGGCAATTTCAACAAGGCAATTCCAGGAAAGGCATTTTAAGGCAATTCCAGGAAAGGAAATTACTGGAAAGGCAATTTCAGGCAAGGCAAATTTAGAAAAGAAAATTCCTGGCAAGGAAATTTCAGGCAAAACAATTTCAGGCAATTCTAGAAAAGGCAATTCCAGGTAATTCCAAGCAAGGCAATTCCAGGCAATTCCAGAAAAACAATTCTAGGAAAAAGAATTACAAGCAATTCTAGGAAAGGCAATTCTTGGCAAGGCAAATTTAGGTAAGGCAATTCCAGGTAAGGCAATACCAGGAAATTCCAGGCAAGGCAATTCCAGGCAAGGCAATTCCAGGCAATTCCAGGCAATGCAATTCCAGGCAAGGAAATTTAAGGCAAGGCATTTTCAGGCAATTCCAAACAATTCCAGGCAAGGCAAGTTTGGCAAGGCAATTCCAAACAATTTCAGGCAAAAAAAATTTCAGGCAATGCAATTCCAGGCAATTTCAGGCCAGGGAATTCCAAGCAAGGCAATTCCAGGCAATTCTAATTAAGGCAATTCCAGGCAAGTCAATAATTCCACGCAAGGCAAGGTAAGGCAAATATTCCATGCAAGGCAAGGCAAGGCAACCCCAGGCAAAGCAAAAAAAAAGGCAAGGCAAGGCAAGGCAAGGCAAGGCAAGGCAAGGCAAGGCAAGGCAAGGCAAGGCAGGGCAGGGCAGGGCAGGGCAGGGCAGGGCAGGGCAGGGCAGGGCAGGGCAGGGCAGGGCAGGGCAGGGCAGGGCAGGGCAGGGCAGGGCAGGGCAGGGCAGGGCAGGGCAAGGCAAGGCAAGGCAAGGCAATTTCAGGCCATTCTAGGCAAGGCAGAACCAGGCAATTCCAGGCAAGGAAATTCCAGGTAAGGCAGTTCCAGGCAAAGAAATTTCAGCAAGGCAATTTCAGGCAAGGCAATTCAAGGCATGATAATTATACTCAAGGCAATTCCAGGCAAGGCAATTCCAGTCAATTCCAGGCAAGGCAATTCCAGGTAAGGCAATTTTAGGCAATTTCATGAAAGGCAATTCCAGCCAAGGAAATTTCAGGCAATTCCAGGCAAGGAAACTTCAAACAATTTCAGGCAAGGCAATTAGAGGCAAAGCAAGGCAAAGAAATGCAGTTCCAGGCAAGGCATTTCCAGGAAAGGGAATGCAAGGCAATTACAGGCAAGTCAACTCCAGGCAATTTCAGGCAAGGCAATTCCAGGCAAGAAAATTTCAGGCAATTCCAGGCAAGGCAATTCCAGACAAATCTAGGCAAGGAAATTCCAGGCAAGGCAATTCCACGAAAGAAAATTCCAGGCAATTCCAGGAGAGGCAATTCCAGGCAAGGCAATTCCAGGGAAGGCAATTTCTGGCAAGATAATTTCAGGCAAGGCAATTCCAGTCAATTCCAGGCAAGGCAATTCCAGGCAAGGCAATTTTATGAAAGGCAATTCCAGCCAAGGCAATTCCAGGGAAGGCAATTTCTGGCAAGATAATTCCAGGCAAGGAAATTTCAGGCAATTCCAGGCAAGGCAATTTGAGGCAAAGCAAAGAAAAGAAATGCAATTCCAGGCAAGGCATTTCCAGGCAATTCAAGGCAAGGCAATTACAGGCAAAGCAACTCCAGACAATTTCAGGCAAGGCAACTCCAGACAATTTCAGGCAAGGCAATTCCAGGCAAGGAAATTTCAGGCAATTCCAGGCAAGGCAATTCCAGACAAATCCAGGCAAGGAAATTCCAGGCAAGGCAATTCCAAACAATTCCAGACAAGGCAATTCCATGACAGGAAATTCCAGGCAATTCCAGGAGAGGCAATTCCAGGCAAGGCAATTCCTGGCAAGGTAATTTCAGGCAAGGCAATTTCAGGCAATTTAAGGCAAGGTAATTCCAGGCAAGGCAATTCCAGGCAACTCCAAGCAAGGCAATTCCAGGAAAGGCAGTTCCAGGAAATTCCAGGCAAGGCAATTCTAGGCAAGGCAATTCCAGACAATTCCAAAAAAGGCAATTTCAGGAAAGACAATTGCAAGCTATTCAAGGCAAGGCAATTTTAGGTAAGCAAATTCCAGGCAAGGCAATTTCAGGAAATTCCAGGCAAGACAATTCCAGGCATAACAATTTCAGTCAAATTAAGGCAAGTCAATTCCAGGCAAGGCAATTCCAGGTAATTCCAAGAAAGGCAATTCCAGGCAACTCCAGGCAAGGAAATTCCAGGCAAGAGAATTCCAGGCAATTCCAGGCAAGGCAATTTTAGGCGAGGCAATTTCATGCAAGGCAATTTCAGGCAAGGCAACTCCCAGGAATTCCAGGCAAGGAAATTGCTGGCAATTCCAGTCAAGGCACTTTTTGGAAAGGCCATTTCAAGCAGTTCTAGGCAAGGCAATTTAAGGCAAGGGAATTTCAGACAATTCCAGGCTTGCAATTTCAAGCAAGGCAATTTCAGGCAATTCCAGGCAAGGCAATTTCAGGCAAAGAAACTCCAGGCAATTTCAGACAAAGCAATTCCAGACGATGAAAAACAACAACCAAAAAAATGCAATTCCAGGAAACGCAATTCCAGGCAAGACAATTCCAGGCGAGGGAACGCAAGGCAATTCCAGGCAAGGAAGCTCCAGGCAATTTCAGGCAAAGCAATTCTAATCAAGGCAATACCAGGCAATTCCAGCAAGTCAATTATTCCAGGGAAGGCAACGTAAGGCAATTATTCCAGCAATGTAAGGCAAGGAAACTCCAAGCAAAGCAAAACAAAACAAGAAAAGGCAATTCCAGGCAAGGCAAGGTAAATCGAGGCAATTATAGACAATTTTACACAAGGCATTTTCAGGCAATTAAAGGCAAGGCAATTCCAGCAAGGCAACTCCAGGCAATTCCAGGCAAGACAATTCCAGGCAAGAAAATTTCAGGCAATTCCAGGTAAGGCAATGGCAGACAATTCCAGGCAAGGAAACTCCAGGCAAGGCAGTTCCACACAATTTCAGGCAAGGCAATTTCACACAAGAAAATTCCAGGCAATTCCAGGAGAGGCAATTACTGTCAAGGAAATTCCAGGCAAGGTAATTCCAGTCAAGGCTATTCCTGACAAGGCAATTCCAGGCAAAGCAATTCCAGGCAATTCTAGGCAAGGTAATTCCAGGCAATTTTAGGCAAAATAATTCCAGACAATTCCAGGCAAGGCAATTTTAGGCAAGGAAATTCCAGGCAATTCCAAGCAATGCAATTTCAGGCAAGGCAATTGCAGACTATTCAAGGCAAGGCAATTCCAGGCATGGCAATTCCAGGCAATTACAGTCAAGGCAATTCCAGGAAAGAAATTTCAAGGCCATTCCAGGAAAGGAAATTACTGGCAAGGCAATTTCAGAAAAAAGAATTCCTGGCAAGACAATTCCAGGAAAGGCAATTCCAGGCAATTCTAGAAAAGGCAATTCCAGAAAATTTCAGGCAAGGCAATTTCAGGCAAGGCAATTCCAGGTAACTTCAAGCAAGGCAATTTTAGGCAAAATAATTCCAGGCAAGGCAATTCCAGGGAATTCTAGGATATGCAATTCTAAGAAAGGCAATTCCAAGCAATTCCAGGAAAGGCAATTCCAGCCAAGGCAATTCCAGGCAAGGCAATACCAGGAAATTCAGGCAAGGCAATTCCAGGGGAGGAAATTCCTGGTTATTCCAGGCAAAACGATTTTAGTCGAAGCAATTCCAGGCAATTCCAGGCAACGCAAATCAAGGCAAGGCAATTCCATTCAAGACTATTCCAGGCAAGGCAATTTTAGGCAATTCTAAACAAGACAATACCAGGCAATTCCAGGCAATTCAATTCCAGGCAAGTGAATTTCTGAAGATTCCAGGCAAGAAATTACAGGCACGGAAATACCAGGGAATTCCACACAAGGCAATTCCAGGCATGGCAATTCCAGGCAAAAAAATTCAAGAAAAAACAATTTCAGGCAATGAAATTCCACGCATGGCAATTCCAGGCAAGGCAATACCACACAAGGCAATTTCAGAAAATTTCAGGCAAGGCAATTTCAGGCCAGGTAATTTCAAGCAGGGCAATTCCAGGCAAGGCAATTTCCGAGAATTCCAAACAAGGCAATTCCAGGCAAGGCAATTCTGGGCAAGGCATTTCCAGGCAATTCCAAACAATTCCAGACAAGGGAAATCTAGACAAGGCAATTCCAAAAAACTCCAGGCAAGCCAATTCCAGGCAATCCCAGGCCAGGCAATTTTAGGCAAGGCAATTCCAGGGAATTTCAGGCAAAACAATTTTAGGCGAGGCAAATCCAGGCAATAAAATTTCAAGCAAGGCAACTCCAGGGAATTCCATGGAAGGCAATTTTAGGTAAGGCAATTCCAGGAATGGCAATTTCAGTAAATTCCACTCATGGCAATTCCTGAAAAGGCAATCCCGGGCAAGGCCAGTCCAGGCAATTCTGGGCAAGGCAATATGAGGCAATTCCAGGAAAGGCAATTCCAGGCAAGAGAAGTCAAGGCAAGGCAATTTCAGGGTAGGCATTTCCAGGCAATGCAATTCCAGGCAAGGCAAGGCTAGGCAAGGCAATTGCAGTCAAGACAATTCCAGGCAAGGCAATTCAAGGCAAGGCAATTCCAGACAAGGCAATATCAGGCAATGCAATTCCAAAAAAACCCAATACCAGGCAAGTCAATTCCAGGCAATTCCTGGCAAGGCAATTCCAAACAATTCCAGACAAGGTAATTCCAGGCAAGGTAATTCCAGGCAATTTCAGGCAAGGCAATTCCAGGAGGTTTCAGGCAAAAAAATTCCAGGTATGACAATTTTATGCAATTTACTTCCAGGGAACTTCAGGCAAGGCAATATTAGTCGAGGCAATTTCAGGCAATTCCAGGCAAAGCTAGACAAGGCAATACCAGGCAATTCCAGGCAATGCAATTCCAGTCAAGTGAATTCCTGATGATTCCAAGCAAGGCAATTAAAGGCATGGCAATTCCAGGAAATTACAAAAAAGGCAATTTCAGACATCGCAATTCCAGGCCAGGTAATCCCAGAAAAGGTAATTCCAGGCAATTCCTGGTAAGCGAATTCCAGGCAGGGCAATTCCAGGCAATGAAATTCCATGCAAGGTAATTCCAGATGTTTCAAGGTTAGGCAATACCACGCAAAGCAATTTCAAGATATTCCAGGCAAGACAATTCCAGGGAGGGTAATTCCAAGTAATTCCAGGCCAGGCAATTCCAGGCAGGGTAATTCCAAGTAATTCCAGGCCAGGCAATTCCAGGCAGGGTAATTCCAAGTAATTCCAGGCCAGGCAATTCCAGGCAAGGCAATATCAGAGAATTCCAGGCAAGGCAATTTCAGGAAATTCCAGGCAAAAGAATTCCAGGCAAGGCAATTCCAGCAGGGAAATCCCAGGCAAGTCAATGCCAGGCAATTACAGGCAAAGCGATTTCAGGAAAGGCATTTCCAGGCAATTCCAATCAAGGCAATTCCAGGAAATTCCAGGCCAGTCAATAATTCCAGGCAAGGCAAGGTAAGGCAAATATTTAAGAAAAGGCAAGGCATCCAACTCCAGGCAAAGCAAAACAAGGCAAGGAAAGGCAAAGAAATTCCAGGAAAGGCAAGTCAAGGCAATTCCATGCCATTCTAGGCAATGCAATACCATGCAATTCCAGGCAAGTCAATTCCATATAAGGCAGTTCCAGGCCAGGGAAGTCCAGGCAACGCAATTCAAGGCAAGGTAATTACACTCAAGGCAATTCCAGGCAATTCCAGGCAAGGCAATCCCAGTCAATTCCATGCAAGGCAATTACAGGCAATTTCAGGCAAGGCAATTACAGGAAATTCCAGGGAAGGCAGTTCCAGGCAAGAAAACTTTAGGCAATTCCAGGCAAGAAAACTCCAGGCAAGGCAAGGCAAAGAAATGCAATTTTATGCAAGGCAATTCAAGGCAAGGCAATTCCAGGCAAAAGAAGGCAAGGCAATTTTAGGCAAGGCAATTCCAGGCAATTTCAGGCAAGGCAATTCCAGAGAAGTCAATTATTCCAGGCAAGGCCAGGTAAGGAAATTATTCCCAGCAATGCAAGGCAAGGTAACGCTAAGCAAAGAAAAACAAGGCAAGGCAAGGCAAGGCCATTCCAGGCAAAGTAAGGTAAATCAAGGCAATTTCAAGCCATTTTAGGCAAGGCATTTCCAGGCTATTCAAGGCAAGGAAATTCCAGACATGGCAATTCCAGGCTAGTCAATACCAGGAGAAACAATTCCAGGCAATTCCATGCAATGCAATTCCAGGCAAGTGAATTTCTGAAGATTCCAGGCAAGGCAATTACAGGCACAGCAATTACAGGAAATTCCAGGAAAGGCAATCCCCGAAAAGGCAATTCCAGGAAATTCCAGTTAAGCCAATTCCAGGAAAGGCAATTCCAGGCAATTCCGGGCAAGACAATTCCAGGAATGGCAATTTCAGGCAACGAAATTCCACACAAGGCAATTCCAAGCGATTCTCTGCAAGGCAATACCTCACAAGGCAATTTCAAAAAATTTAAGGCAAGGCAATTCCAGGCAACTACAGGCAAGGAAATTCCAGGGAAGGCAATTTCAGGCAATTCCAAGTAAGGCAAATTTAGGCGAGGCAATTCTAGGCAAACCAATTCCAGGCAAGGCAACTCCAGGGAATTCCAGGCAAGGCAATTCCATGCAAGGCAATTCCAGGCAATTCCAGGCAAGAAAATTTCAGGCAATTTCAGGCTTGCAATTCCAGGCAAGGAAATTCCAGGCAATTCCAGGCAAGGCAATTATAGGCAATGCAAGGCAAAGAAACGCAATTCCAGGCAAGGCAATTTCAGGCAAGAAAACGCAAGGCAATGTTAGGCAAGGCAACTCCAGGCAATTTTAGGCAAGGCAATTCCAGGCAATTCCGGGCAAGTCAATTATTCCAGGCAAGGCAAAATAAGGTAATTATTCCAGGCAACGCAAGAAAAGGCAAGTCCAAGAAAAACAAAACAAGGCAAGGCAAGGCAAGGAAATTCCAGGCAAGGCAAGGTAAATCAAGCAAATTCCAGGACATTCTAGACAATGCATTTCCGGGCAATTCAAAAGAAAATAATTTCAGGCAAGGCACCTTAAGGCAATTCCAAGGAAGGCAGTTCCAGGCAAGGAAATTTCAGGCAATTACAGGCAAGGCAATTCAAGACAGTTCCAGGCAAGGAAATTCCAGGCAAGGAAATTTCAAAGAATTCCAGGTAAGAAAATTCTATGCAAGGGAATTTCAAAAAAGGCAATTACTGGCAAGGCAATTCCAGGAAAGGCAATTCCAGGCAATGCAATTCCTGGCAAGGCAATTTCAGGCAAGGCAATTCCAGGAAATTCCAGGCAAGGCAATTCTACGAAACGCAATTCCAAGTAATTTTAGAAAAGACAATTCCTGGCAAGGCAATTCCAGGCAAGGCTTTTCCAGGCAAGGCAATTCCAGATAATTCCAGGCAAGAAAATTTCAGGCAAGTCAATTCCAAACAATTCCAGGCAAGGCAAGTCCACGCAATAGAGTTCCAGGCAATTCCAGGAGAGGAAATTACTGGCAACACATTTCCAGGCAAAAAAATTTCTGGCAAGGCAATTGCAGGGAATTCCAGGCAATTTCAGGAAAGGTAATTCCAGGCAAGACAATTCAAGGCAGTTCCAAGCAAGACAATTTCAGGCAGGGCAATTCCAGGCAATTCCAGGCAAGGCAATTCTAGGCAAGGCAATTCCAGGCAATTAAAGCAAGGCAATTCCAGGAAAAACAATTGCAGGTTATTTAAGGCAAGGCAATTCCAGGCAAGGCAATTCCAGGTAATTCCAGTAAAGGCAATTACTGGCAAGGTAATTTCATGCAATAAAATTTTAGAAAAGGCATTTCAAGGCAATTTCAGGAAAGGAAATTACTGGCAAGGAAATTTCAGGCAAAGCAATTCCAGGAAAGGGAATTCCTGGCAAGGCAATTCCAGACAAGGCAATTATATGCAATAATAGGCAAGGAAATTTTAGGCAGGGCAATTCCAGGCAATTTCAGGCAAGGCAATTTCAGGCAGGGCAATTTCAGGCAATTTCAGGAAAGGCAATTCCGGGAAATTCCAGAGAATGCAATTACTGGTAAGGCAATTCCAGGTAATTCCAAGCTGGGCAATTCCAGTCAATTTCAGGAAGGCAATTGCAGGCAATTCCAGGCAAGACAATTCTAAGAAAGGCAATTTTAAGCAATTCCAGGAAAGTTAATTCCTGGCAAGGCAATTCCAGGCAAGGCAATTCCATAAAATTTCAGGCAAGGAAATTCCAGGTGATTCCAGGCAATGCAATTCCAGGCAAGGCAATTCTTATCAAGACTATTTTAGGCAAGGCAATTCCAGGTGATTCCAGGCAATGCAATTCCAGGCAAGGCAATTCTTATCAAGACTATTTTAGGCAAGGCAATTCCAAGCCATTCTAGGCAAGGCAATACCAGACAATTCCAGGCAAGGCAATACAAGGCAAGGCAATTCCAGGCAATTCCAGGCCATGCAATTCCAGGCAAGTGAATTCCTCAAGATTCCAGGAAAGGAAATTACAGGCACGGCAATTCCAGGCAACTCCAGGCAAAGCAATGTCAGAAAAGGCAATTTCATGCAATTCCAGGTAAGCCAATTCCAGGCAAAACAATCACAAAAACTTCCAGGCCAGGCAATTTCAGGCAAGGTAATTCCAGGTAATTCCAAGCAAGGCAATTTCAGGCAAGGCAATTTCAAACAACTTCAGGCAAGGCAATTTCAGGCAAGGCAATTCTAAGAAAGGCAATTCCAAGCAATTCCAGAAGAGGCCATTTTTGGTAAGGCCATTCCAGGTAAGGCAATTCCAGGCAAGGCAACTCTTATCAAGACTATTTTAGGCAAGGCAATTTCAGGCAATTCTAGGCAAGGCAATACCAGGCAATTCCAGGCAAGGCAATACCAAAGAAGGCAATTCCAGGCAATTCCAGGCAACACAAGTTTAGGCAAGTGTATTCCTGAAGATTCAAAACAAGGAAATTACAAGCACGGCAATACCAAGCAATTCCACACAAGACAATTCCAGGCATGGCAATTTTAGGTTAGTCCAGGCAAGGCAATTCAACAAAAGGCAATTCCAGGCAAGACAATTCCAGCCAAGGCAATTCCAGGCAACGAAATTACATGGAAGGCAATTCCAGGCAAGGCAATACCACGCAAGGCAATTTCAGAAAATTCCAGGCAAGGCAATTCCAGGCAAGGTAATTTCAGGCAATTCCAGGCCAAGGCAATTTCAGATAATTACAGGCAAGGAAATTTCTGGCAATTCCAGGCAAAAGAATTCCAGAAAAAGCAATTCCAGGCAATTCCAGGCAAGGCAATTCCATTCAAGGTAATTTCAGGCAAGGCATTTCCAGGCAACTCCAAACAATTCCAGGCAAAGCAAATCTAGGCAAGGAAATTCCAGGAAACTCCAGGCAAGAAAATTTCAGGCCATGCAATTCCAGGCAATTCTAGGTAATGCAATTTCAGGGAAGGCAATTTCATGCAATTCCTGTCAATGCAATTTTAGGTGATGCAATTCCAGGCAAGGCAATCCCAGGCAAGGCAACTCCAGGGAATTTGAGGCAAGGCATTTTCAGGCAAGGCAATTCAAGGCAAGGCAATTTCTTGAAAGGCAATTTCAAGCAATTTTATGCAAGGCAATTACAGGCAAGGCAATTTTATGCAAGGGAATTTCAGGTAATTTCAGGGTTGCAATTCCAGGCAAGCTAATTCCCAGAAATTCCAGGCAATTTAAT
Source organism: Callithrix jacchus (assembly GCF_049354715.1). NCBI lineage: Eukaryota > Metazoa > Chordata > Mammalia > Primates > Cebidae > Callithrix > Callithrix jacchus. The sequence continues at coordinate 35,955,083 of NC_133511.1, read as the reverse complement.
TCAAAGCAAGGCAATTTCAGGAAATTCCAGGAAAGACAATTTCTGGAAAGGCAATCCCAGGCAAGGCCATTCCAGGCAATTCCATGTATGGCAATTCAGGGAAAGGAAATTTGAGACAATTCCAAGCAAGGCAATTCCAGGCAAGGGAGGTCAAGTTAAGGCAAGTACAGGGCAGACAATTTCTGGCAATGCCATTCCAGGCAAGGCAGGGCTAGGCAAGGCAATTCCAGTCAAGGCAATTCCAGACAAGTCATTCCAGGCAAGGCAATTCCTTTCAAGGCCATTCCATGCAAGGCAATTCCAGGAAATTCCAGGCAGGGCAATATCAGGCAATGCAATTCCAGGAAAAGCAATACCAGGCAAGGAAATTTCAGGCAATTACATGCAAGGCAATTCCAGGCAAAGCAATTCCAGGCAATTCCTGGCAAGACAATTACAGGCAATTCCAGACAAGTCAATAATTCCAGGCAAGGCAAGGTAAGGCAAATATTCCAGGCAAGGCAAAGCAAGGCAACTTCAAGCAAAGCAAAACAAGGTAAGGAAAGAAAAAGCAATTTTAGGCAAGGCAAGGCAAGTCAAGGCAATTCCAGGCCATTTTATGCCAGGCAATACCAGGCAATTCCAGGCAAGTCAATTTCAGGTAAGGCAGTCCCAGGAAAGGAAATTCCAGGCAAAGCAATTCCAGGAAATGCAATTCAAGGCAAGGTAATTACATTCAAGGCAATTCTAGGCAAGGCAATTCCAGGCAAGGCAATTCCAGGCAAGGCAATTCCATGCAAGGCAATTTTAGGCAATTTCAGGGAAGGCAATTCCAGGCAAGGAAATTCCAAGCAAATCAATTCCAGGCAAGGCAATTTCAGGCAAGAAAACTCCAAGCAATTTGACGCAAGGCAATTCCAGGCAAGGCAAGGCAAAGAAATGCAACTCCAGACAAGGCAATTCCAGGCAACGAAATGCAAGGAAATTCCAGGCAAGGCAACCCCAGGCAATTCCAGGAAAGTCAATTATTCCAGGTAAGGCAAGGTAAGGCAATTATTCAAGGAATACAAGGCAAGGCAACTCCAAAAAGGCAAAAGAAGTCAAGGCAAGGCAAGGCATTTCCAGGCAAGGCAAGGTAAATTAAGGCAATTCCAGGCCATTCTAGGCAAGGCATTTCCAGGCAATTCAAGGAGAGGCAATTCCAGTCAATTGCAGGTGAGGCAATTCCAAGCAAGGCAATTTCAGAGAATTCCAAGCAAGAAAATTTTAGGCAATTCCAGGCAAAGAAATTCCAGGCAAGTCAATTCCAGGCAATTCCAGGAAAGGCAATTTCAGGCAATGCATTTCCAGGCAATTCTAAACAATTCCAGGCTAGGTATATCTAGGCAAGGCAATTCCAGGCAACTCCAGGCAAGGCAATTCCAGGCAAGAAAATTCCAGGCAATTCCAATCAAGGCAATTCCAGGCAATTCCAGGCAAGTCAATAATTCCAGGTAAGGCAAGGTAAGGCAAATATTCCAGGCAAGGCAAGGCAAAGCAACTCCAGGCAAAGCAAAACAAGTCAAGGCAAGGCAAAGCAATTTCAGGCAAGTCAAGACAAGTTAAAATAATTCCAGGCCATTCTAGGCAAGGCAATACCAGGCAATTCGAGGCAAGGCAATTTCAGTCAAGGCAAGACAAAGAAACACTATTCCAGGCAAGACAATTCCAGGCAAGGGAAGGCAAGGCAATTTCAGGCAAGGGAAGACAAGGCAATTTCAGGCAAGGGAAGACAAGGCAATTCCAGGCGAGGCAACTCCAGGCAATTTCAGACAAGGCAATTTCAGGCAATTCCAATCAAGACAATTACAGGCAATTTTAGGCAAGTCAATTATTACAGGCAAGTCAAGTTGAGGCAATTATTTCAGGCAACACAAAACAAGACAACTTCAATCAAAGCAAATAAGTCAAGGCAATGCAAGGCAATTCCAGGGAAGGCAAGGTAAATCAAGGCAATTCCATATCATTCTAGGCAAGGCATTTGCAGGAAATTCAAGGCAAGGCAATTCAAGGCAAGGCAAATTTAGGCAATTCCAGGCAAGTCAATTCTAGGCAAGAAAATTTCAGGCAATTCCTGGCAAGGCAATTCCAGGAAAGGTAATTCCAGAAAACTCCAGGCAAGGAAATTCCAGGCAAGGCAATTCCAAACAATTCCAGGAAAGGCATTTCCATGCAAGGAAATTCCAGGCAATTCCAGGAGAGGCAATTACTGACAATGCAATTCCAGGCAAAGCAATTACAGGCAAGGGAAGGCAAGGCAATTCCAGGCAATGCAACTTCAGGAAATATTAGTCAAAGCAATTCCAATTAAGGCAATCCCAGGCAATTCTAGGCAAGTCAATTATTCCAGGGAAGGCAAGGTAAGGCAATTTCTAAAAGGCAAAGCGAGGCAAGGCAATTCCAGGCAAGGCAGGGTAAATTTAGGCATCTCCAAGCCATTCTAGGCAAGGCATTTCCAGGCAATTCAAGGCGAGGCAATTCCAGGCAGGGCAACTCCAGGCAACTCCAGGCAAGGCAATTCCAGGCAATGCAACTTCAGGAAATATTAGTCAAAGCAATTTCAATTAAGGCAATCCCAGGCAATTCTAGGCAAGTCAATTATTCCAGGGAAGGCAAGGTAAGGCAATTTCTAAAAGGCAAAGCAAGTCAAGGCAAGGCAAGGCAATTCCAGGCAAGGCAGGGTAAATTTAGGCATCTCCAAGCCATTCTAGGCAAGGCATTTCCAGGCAATTCAAGGCGAGGCAATTCCAGGCAGGGAAATTCCAGACAAGGCAATTCCAGACAATTCCAGGCAAGGAAATTCCAAGCAAGGAAAATCCAAACAATTTCAGGCAAGGCAGTTCCATGCAAGGGATTTTCAGGCAATTCCAGAAAAGGCAATTACTGGCAATGCCATTCCAGGCAAGGCATTTAAAGGCAAAACAATTCCTGACAAGGCCATTCCAGACAAGTCAATTGCAGGCAATTTCAGGCAAGACAATTATAGGCAAGGCAATTACAGGCAACAAAATTCCATGCAAGGCAATTCCAGGCGATCCCAGGCAAAGCAATACCACGCAAGACAATTTCAGAAAATTCCAGGCAAGGCAATTCCAGGCAATTCCACGCAAGGCAATTTCAGGCAAGGCAATTCCAAACAATTCCAGCAAAGAAAATTTCAGGCAAGGCAATTTCAAACAATTCCAGGGAAGGCAATTCCATGCAAGGGAATTACAGGCAATTCCAGCAGAGGCAATTACTGGCAAGACAATTCCAAGCAAGGCAATTTCAGGCAAGGCAATTCCTCACAAAGGAATTCCAGGGAATTTTAGGCAAGGTAATTCCAGGCAAGGCAATTCCAGGCAATTCCAGGCAAGGCAATTCCAGGCAATTCCAGGCAAGGCAATTTCAAGCAAGGCAATTCTAGGAAAAACAATTTCAGGCAATTTCAGGAAAAACAATTGCAGGCTATTCAAGGCAAGGCCATTCCAGGCAAGTCAATTCCAGGCAATTCCAGTAAAGGCAATTTAAGGCAAGTCAATTCCAGCGAATTCCAATCAAGGCAATTACTGGCAAGGTAATTTCAGGCAAGGCAATTCCAGTAAAGGCATTTCAAGGCAATTCCAGGAAAGGAAATTACTGGCAAACAATTTCAGGCAAGGCAATTCCAGGAAAGTGAATTCCTGGCAAAGCAATTCTGGAAAAGGCAATTCCAGGCAATTTTAGGCAAGGCAATTTCAGGCAAGGCAATTAAAAACAAGGCAATTCCAGGCAATTCTAGGCAAGGCAATTCCAGGTAATTCCAAGCAAAACAATTCCAGGCAATCCCAGGCAAGGCAATACTAGGTAATTCCAGGTAAAGAAACTCCAGGGAAAGCAATTCCAGGTAATTGAAAGTGAGGCAATTTTATTCGATGCAATTCCAGGCAAGGCAATTCCATTCAAGACTACTCCAGGCAATTCTAAGCAAGGCAATATCAAGCAATTCCAGACAAGGCAATATCATGCAAGGCAATTCCAGCTAATTCCAGGCAATGCAATTTTAGGCAAGTGAATTCCTGAAGATTCCAGGCAAGGCAATTACAGGAACGGCAATTCAAGGCAATTCCAGGCAAGGCAATGATAAAAAAACAATTCCAGGCAATTCCAGGTAAGCCAATTCCAGGCAAGGCAATTCCAGCCAATTCCAGCCTGGGCAATTCCAGGCAAGATAATTCCAGGTAATTCCAAGCAAGGCAATTCCACACAACTCCAGGCAAAGCAATTCCAAGAAAGGCAATTCCAAGAAATTTTAGGAAAGGCAATTCTTGGCAAGGCAATTCCAAGAAAGGCAATTCCTGGCAAGGCCATTTCAGGTAAGGCAATTCCAGGCAAGGCAATTCCAGGCAAGGCAATTCCAGGCAAGGCAATACCATAAAATTCCAAGGAAGGCAATTCCAGGAAAGGCAATTTCAGTCGAGGCAATGCAATTCCAGGCAAGGCAATTTCATTCAAGACTATTCCAGGCAAGACAATTCCAGGCAATTCTAGGCAAGGTAATACCAGGCAATTCCAGGCAAGTATATACCAGTCAAGGCAATTCCAGGCAACGCAAGTTCTGGCAAGTGAATTTCTGAAAATTCAAAGAAAGGAAATTACAGACATGGCAATACCAGGCAATTCCATGCAAGGCAATTTCAGGCATGGCAATTCCTGGTTATTCCAGTGAAGGCAATTCCATAAAAGGAAAATCCAGGCAACTTCAGGTAGGTCAATTCCAGGCAAGACAATTCCAGCCAAGGCAATTCCAGGCAACAAAATTTTATGCAAGGCAATTCCAGGCAATTCCAGGCAAGGCAATACTAAGCAAGGCAACTTAAGAAAATTCCAGGCAAGGCAATTATAGGCAAGGTCATTTCAGGCAATTCCAGGTAAGGCAATTCCAGGCCAAGGCAATTTCAGAGAATTTCAGGCAAGGCAATTTCAGGCAATTCCAGGCAAATAAATCCAGGCAAGGCAATTCCAGGCAATTCCAAGCAAGGCAATTCCAGGCAATTCCAGGCAAGGCAATTCCAGGCAATTTTAGGCTAGGCAATTTCAGGCATGGCATTTCCAGGCAATTCCAAACAATTCCAGGCAAGGCAAATCTAGGCAAGAAAATTCCAGGCAACTTCAGGCAGGGAAATTGCAGGCCACGAATTCCAGGCAATTCTAGGCCAGGCAATTTCAGGCATTGCAATTTCATGCAATTCCAGGTAAGGCAATTTTAGGCGAGGCAATTCCAGGCAAGGCAATTTCAGGCAAGGCAACTCCAGAAAATTCTAGGAAAGGCAAATTCAGTCAAGGCAATTCCAGGCAAGCCATTTTTTGAAAGGCATTTCCAAGCAATTCCATGCAAGGCAATTACAAGCAAGGCAATTCTAGGCAAGGTAATTACACTCAAGGCAATTCCAGGCAATTCCAGGCAAGGCAATTCCAGACAAGGCAATTTTAGGCAAGGGAACTCCAGGCAATCCGACACAAGGCAATTCCAGGCAAGGCAAGGCAAAGAAACGCAATTCCAGGAAAGTCCATTTCAGGCAAGGGAAGGCAAGACAATTCCTGGCAAGGCAACTCCAGGCAATTTCAGGCAAGGTAATTGAATTCAATTTCATTCAATGCAGTTTCCAAAAATTCCAGGCAAGTCAATTATTCCAGGCAACGCAAGAAAAGGCAACTCCAAAAAAGGAAAAAATTGTCAAGGCAAGGCAAGGCAATTTCAGGCAAGGCAAATTAAATCAAGGCACCTCCAGGCCATTCTAGGCAAGGCATTTCCAGACAATTCAAGGCAAGGCAATTCCAGGGAAGACAACTTCAGGCAATCCCAGGCAAGGCAATTCCAGACAATTCCAGGCAAGGATATTTCAAGCAAGGCAATACCAAACAATTCTAGGCAAGGCAATACCATGCAAGGGAATTCCATGCAATTTCAGGAGAGGCAATTACTGGCAAAACAATTCCAGGCAACGATATTATAGACAAGGCAATTTCTGGCAAGGCAATTCCAGGCAAGACAATTCCAAAACAATCTAGACAAGGTAATTCTGGGCAATTTCAGACAAGGTAATTCCAGGCAAGGCAATTCCAGGCAATTCCAAGCAAGGCAATTCCAGACAAAGCAATTGCAGGCTATTCAAGGCAAAACAATTTCAGGCATGGCAATTCCAAAAAAGGCATTTCAGGGCAATTCCAAAAAAGAAAATTGATGGCATGGCAATTTCAGGGAAGGCAAATCCAGGAAAGGATATTCCTGGCAAGACAAATCCAGACAAGGCATTTCCAGGCAATTCTAGGCAAGATAATTCCGGGCAATTTCAGGCAAGCTAATTTCAGGCAAGGCAATTTCAGGCAACTCCAAGCAAGGTAATACCACGCAAAGCAATTCCAGGCAATTCCAAGAAAGGCAATTCAGGCAAGGCAATTGCAGGCTATTCAAGGCAAGGCAATTTCAATCAGGGCAATTCCAGGAAAGGCATTTCAGGGCAATTCCAGAAAAGAAAATTACTGGCAAGGCAATTTCAGGATAGGCAAATTCAGGAAAAAAAATTCCTGGCAAGGCAATTCCAGACAAGGCAATTACAGGCAATTCTAGGCAAGGCAATTACAGGCAATTCTAGGCAAGGCAATTCCAGGCAAAGCAAATCCAGGCAATTTCACACAAGAAAATTCCAGGCAAGGCAATTCAAGGTAATTCCCAGCAATATAATTCCAGGCAAGGAAATTCCAGGCAATTCCAAGCAAGGCAATTCCATGCACAGCAATTCCAGGCAATTCCAAAAAAGGAAATTACTGGCAAGGCAATTTCAGGGAAGGCAAATCCAGGAAAATAATTTCTGGCAAGGCAATTCCAGACAAGGCAATTATAGGCAATTCTAGGCAAGGCAATTCCAGGCAAAGCAAATCCAGGCAATTTCACACAAGACAATTCCAGGCAAGGCAATTCAAGGTAATTCCCAGCAATGTAATTCCAGGCAAGGCAATTCTAGGCAAGGCAATTCCAGTCAATTCCGAGGAAGGAAATTCTAGACAAGGCAGTTGCAGGCAATTTCGGTCAAGGCAATTCAAGGCAAGTGAATTCCAGGCAATTCCAGGAAAGGCATTTACTGGCAAGGCATATTTAGTAAAAATATTTCAAGGCAATTCCAGAAAAGGAAATAACTGTAAAAGGCAATTTCAGGCAAGCCAATTCCAGGAAAGGGAATTTCTGGCAAGGCAATTCCAGACAAGGCAATTCCAGGCAAATCTAGGCAAAAAATTCCAGGCAAGGCAATTCCAGGCAATTTTAGGCAAGGCAATTCCAGGCAAGGCAATTCCAGGTAATTCCATGCAAGGCAATACCAGGCAAAACAATTCCAGGCAATTCCAGGCTATTTCAGACAAGGCAATACTAAGAGAGGCAATTCCAAGCAATTCCAGTAAAAACAATTCTTGGCAAGGCAATTCCAGGCAAGGCAATACCAGGAAATTCCAGAAAAGGCAATTCCAAGGAAAAAAATTCCAAATAATTCCAGACAAAACAATTTTAGTCGATGCAATTCCAGGCAATGCAATTCCAGGCAAGGCAATTCCATTCAAGACTATTCCAGGCAAGACAATTTTAGGAAATGCTAGGTCAGACAATACTAGGCAATTTCAGGCAAGGCAATACCAGGCAAGGCAATTCCAGGAAACGCAATTCCAGACAAGTGAATTCCTGATTATTCCAGGCAAGGAAATTCCAGGCATGGAAATTCCAGGAAATTCCAGGCAAGGCAATTCCTGGCAAGGCAATTTCAGGTAAGGCAATTCCAGGCAAGGCAATACAAGGAAATTCTAGGCAAGGCAATTCTAGGTAATTCCAGGCAAGGCAATTTTAGTTGAGGCTATTTCAGGCAATTCCAGGCAATGCAATTCCATAAAATGCAATTTCAGGCAATTCCAGGTATGCGAATTCCAGGCAAGGCAATTCCAGACAATTCCAGGCAATACAATTTAAGGTAATTTCAAGCCAGGCAATTCCAGGCAAGACAATTCAAGGTAATTCCAAGCCAGGCAATTCCAGGCAAGGCAATTCCAGGCAAGGCAATTCTAAGAAAAACAATTCCAAGCAATTCCAGGCAAGGCAATTTCTGACAAGGCAATTCCAGGTAAGGCAATTCTAGAAAAGGCAATTCCAGGCAAAGCAATTTCAGGTAGGGCAATACCAGAAAATTTCAGGCAAGGCAATTCCAGGTAATTCCAGGCAAGGCACTTTTACTCGAGGCAATTTCAGGCAATGCAATTCCATAAAATGCAATTCAAGGCAATTCCAAGTAGGTCAAATTCAGGCAAGGCAATTCCAGGCAACGAAATTCCACGCAAGGCAATTCCAGGTGATTCCAGGAAATTCAATACAACGCTAGGCAATTTCAAGTAATTCCAGGTATGGCAATTCAAGGCAAGGTAATTCCAGGCGATCTCAGGCAAGGCAATGCAAGGCAAGGCAATTCCAGGCAAGGCAATTTCAGGGAAGGCAATTCCAGAAAAGTTCAGTCAAAAAACTTCAAGGCAAGTCAACTCCAGGCAATTTCAAGAAAGGCATTTACTGGCAAGGCAATTTCAGGCAACGTAATTTCAGTAAAGGCATTTCAAGGCAATTTCAGGAAAGGCAATTTCAGGCAAGGCCATTTCAGGAAAGGGAATTCCTGGCAAGGCAATTAAAAACAAGGCAATTCCAGGCAATTTCAGGCAAGGCAATTCCATGCCAGGAAATTTCAGGTAATTCCTGGCAAGGAAATGCCAGGCAATTCCAGGCAAGACAATTCCAGGTAATTCCAGGCAAGGCAATACTAAGAAAGGCAATTTCAGGAAAGGCAATTCTTTGAAAGGCAGTCTCAGGCAAGGCAATTCCAGGCAAAACAATTCCAGGGAAGGGAATTTCAAACAATGCCAGGCAAGGCAATTTTAGTCGATGCAATTCCAGGCAATTGCAGGTAATGCATTTCCAGGCAAGGCAATTTTATTCAAGACTATTTCAGGCAAGGCAGTTCCTGGCAACACTAGGCCAGTCAATACCAGGCAAATTCAGGCAAGGCAATATCAGGCAAGCAATTCCAGTCAATTCCAAGAAATGTAATTTCAGGTAAGTAAATTCCTGAAGACTTCAGGCAAGGTAATTTCAGGCACGGCAATTCCAGGCAAGGCAATTTTAGAAAAGGTAATTCCAGGTAAGCCAATTCCAGGCAAAGAAATTCCAGGCAAGGCAATTCCAGGTAATTCCAAGCAAGGCAATTCCAGGCAAGACAATTCTTAAAAAGGCAATTCCAAGCAATTCCAGAAAAGGCAATTTTTGGCAAGGTAATTTCAGGTAAGGCAATTTCAGGCAAGGCAATTACTGGCAAGGCAATTACAGGCAAGGCAATACAATAAAACTTTAGGCAAGGCAATTCCAGGGAAGACAATTCTAGGCAAAACAATTCTAGGCAAAGCAATTCTAGGCAAAGCAAATCCATCCAATTTTAGACAAGGCAATTCCATCCAAGGCAATTCCATGTAATTCCAAGCAAGGCAATTCCAGGCAAGGAAATTTCTGGCAATTCCAGGCAAAACAATTCCAGGTAAGGCAATACCAAGTAATTTTAGGCTAGGCAATTCCAGGCAAGGCAACTTTAGGGAATTCCAGGCAAGGCAATTTTAGTCATGGCAATTCCATGCAAGGCAGTTCCAGGCAAGCTAATTCCCAGAAATTTCAGGCAATTTAATTTTAAGCAAGGAAATTTTAGAAAATTACAGGAAGGTCAATTTTTGGAAAGGCAATCCCAGGAAATGCCATTCCAGGCAATTCCATTTAAGGCAATTCCAGGCAAGGCAATTCGAGGCAATTCTAGGCAAGGCAATTCCAGGCAAGGAGAGTCAAGTCAAGGCAAGTACAGAGCAGGCAATTTTCGGCAATGCCATTCCAGGCAAAGCAGTGCTTGGCAAGGCTATTACACTCAAGGCAATCCCAGGCAATCTAAGAAAAGGCAATATCAGGCAATAAAATTTCAAGAAAAACAATACCAGGCAAGGCAATTCAAGTCTACTATAGGCAAGGCAATTCCAGGCCATTCCTGGCAAGAAAATTCCAGGAAATTCCAGACAAGATAATTACAGGCAAGCTAATTCCAGTCAATTCCAGGCAAGTCAATTTTATAAAATTTCAGGCAAGGCAATTCCAAGCCATTTCAGGCAGGGAAATTCCAGGCAAGGCAATTTCACTAAATTCCAGGGAAGGCAATTCCTTGCAATTCAATTCCAGACAATTCCAGGCAAGGCAATTTTAGTTGAGTCAATTTTAAGCAACTCCTGGCAAGGCAATTCCAGGCAAGGCAATTCCAGGCAGTTTTAGGCAAGGCAATAGCAGGCAATTTCAGGCAAGGCAGTACCAGGCAAGGCAATTCCAGGCAATTACAGGCAATGCAATTCCAGGCAATTACAGGCAATGCAATTCCAGGCAAGTGAATTCCTGAAGATTCCAGACAAGGAAATTTCAGTCATGGCAATTTTAGGCAATTCCAGGCAAGGCAATTCCAGGCATGGCAATTCCAGGCAATTCCAGGGATGGCAATTTTAGGCAATTACATGCAGGGGAATTCCAGAGAAAATAATTCCAGGCAATTCCAGGTAAGCCAATTCCAGGCAAGGCAATTCCAGGCAATTCCACACAAGACAATTCCAGGCAACGAAATTCCACCCAAGGCAATTACAGACGATTCCAGGTAAGGCAATACCACGCAAGGCAATTTTAGAAAATTCCAGGAAAGGCAATTCCAGGCAAGGTAATTTCAGGCAATTCCAGCAAGGCAATTTCAGAGAATTTCAGGCAAGGCAATTTCAGGCTATTCTAGGCAAAAGAATTCCAAGCAAGGCAATTCCAGGCAAATCAAGGCAAGGCAATTCCAGGTAAGGCAATTCTAGGCAAGGCATTTCCAGGCAATTTCAAACTTTTCAGGAAAGGCAAATCTAGGCAAGGCTATTCCAGGCAACTCCAGGCAAGGCAATTTCAGGCAATTCCAATCAAGACAATTCCAGGCAATTTCAGGAAAGTCAATAATTTCAGGCAAAGCAAGGTAAGGCAAATATTCCAGGCAAGGCAAAGCAAAGCGACTCCAGGCAAAGTAAAACAAGACAAGGTAAGGCAAAGCAATTTCAGACATTGAAGGCAAGTCAAGGCAATTACAGGCCATTCTAGAAAAGGCAACACCAGGCAATTCCAGGCAAGGCAATTCCAGGCAATTCTAGGCAAGGCTATTCTAGGCAAGGCATTTCCAGGCAATTTCAAACTTTTCAGGAAAGGCAAATCTAGGCAAGGCTATTCCAGGCAACTCCAGGCAAGGCAATTTCAGGCAATTCCAATCAAGACAATTCCAGGCAATTTCAGGAAAGTCAATAATTTCAGGCAAAGCAAGGTAAGGCAAATATTCCAGGCAAGGCAAAGCAAAGCGACTCCAGGCAAAGTAAAACAAGACAAGGTAAGGCAAAGCAATTTCAGACATTGAAGGCAAGTCAAGGCAATTACAGGCCATTCTAGAAAAGGCAACACCAGGCAATTCCAGGCAAGGCAATTCCAGGCAATTCTAGGCAAGGCTATTCTAGGCAAGGCATTTCCAGGCAATTGCAAACTTTTCAGGAAAGGCAAATCTAGGCAAGGCTATTCCAGGAAAATCCAGGCAAGGCAATTCCAATCAAGACAGTTCCAGGCAATTCCAGGGAAGTTAATAATTCCAGGCAAGGCAAGGTAAGGCAAATATTCCAGGCAAGGCAAAGCAAAGCAAATCCAGGCAAAGTAAAACAGGCAAGGTAAGGCAAAGCAATTCCAGGCATTGAAGGCAAGTCAAGGCAATTACAGGCCATTCTAGAAAAGGCAATACCAGGCAATTCCAGGCAAGTCAATTCCAGGTAAGGCAGTTCCAGGAACAAGAATTCCAGGCAAGGCAATTCCAGGCAAGGCAATTCAAGGCAAGGTAATTACACTCAAGGCAATTCCAGGCAATTTCAGGCAATGCAATTCCAGGAAAGGCAATTCCAATAAATTCCATGCAAAGCAATTACAGGCAAGGCAATTTTAGTCAAATTCAGGCAAGGCAATTCCAGGCAAGGCATTCCAGGCAAGGCAATTCCAGGCAAAACAATTCCAGGCAATTTCAGGCAAGGCAATTCCAGGCAATTCCAATCAAGGCAATTCCAGGCAAGTCAATTATTCCACGAATGGCAAGGTAAGGAAGTTAATCTAGGCAATGCAAGGTGAGGCAACTCCAAGAAAGGCAAAACAAGTCAAGGCAAGGCAAGGCAATTCCAGTCAAGGCAAGGTAAATCAAGGCAATTCCAGGCCATTCTAGGCAATGCATTTCCAGGCAATTCAAGGCAAGGCAATTCCAGGCAAGGCAACTCCAGGCAACTTCAAGCAAGGATATTCCAGGCAAGGAAATTTCAGGTGGTTCCAGGTAAGGCAATTCCAGGCAAGGCAATTCCAGACAATTCCAGGCAAGAAAATTCAAGGCAAGGCAATTCCAAACAATTCCAGGCAAGGCAATTCCAAGCAAGGGAATTCCAGGCAATTCCAGGAGAGGAAATTATTAGCAAAGCAATTCCAGGCAAGGTAATTTCAGACAAGGCAATTCCAGGCAAGGCAATTCCAGGCAAGGCAATTCCAGGCAAGGCAATTCCAGGCAATTCTAGGCAATGTAATTCCAGGCAAGGCAATTCCAGGTAATTCCAAGAAAGTCAATTCCAGGCAAGGCAATTCCAGGCAATTCCAATCAAGGCAATTCCAGGCAATTCTGGGCAAGTCAATTATTCCAGGCATGGCAAGGTAAGGCAATTATTCCAGGAAACTCAAGTCGAGGAAACTCCAAAAAATGCAAAACAAGTCAAGGCAAGGCAAGGTAAATCAAGGCAATTCCAGGACATTCTAGGCAATGCATTTCCAGGCAATTCCAGGCAAGGCAATTCCAGACAATTCCAGGCCAGAAAATTCCAGGCAAGAAAATTTCAAACAATTCCAGGCAAGGCAATTCCATGCAAGGGAATACCAGGCAATTTCAGGAGAGGCAATTACTGGCAAAGCAATTCCACACAAGGCAACACTAACAAAGGCAATTCAAAGCAATTTCAGGAAAGTCAGTTTGTGACAAGGCAATTCCAGGCAAGTCAATACCAGGAAATACCAGGCAAGGCAATTCCAGGGAAGGCAATTCCAAATAATTCCAGGCAAGGCAATTTTAGTTGACGCAATTCCAGGCAATTTCAGGCCATGCAATTGCAAGCAAGGAAATTCCATTCAAGACTATTCCAGGCAAGGTTATTCCAGGCAGTGCTAGGCCAGGCAATACCATGCCATTTCAGGAAAGGCAATACCAGGCAAGGCAATTCCAGGCAATTTCACAAAACGCAATTTCAGGCAATAGAATTCCTGAAGATTCCAGGCTAGGAAATTACAGGCACGACAATTCCAGGCAATTCCAGGCAAGACAATTTCAGAAAAGGCAATTCCAGGCAATTCCAGGTAACCCAATTCTAGGCAAGGCAATTCCAGGCAAGGCAATTCCAGGTAATTCCAAATAAGGCAATTCCAGGCAAGGTGACTGCAGGCAATTCCAGGCAAGGCAATTCTAAGAAAGGCAATTCCAAGAAATTCCAGGAAAAGCAATTCCTAGCAAGGCAATTCCAGGTAAGGCAATACCAGGAAATTCCAGGCAAGACAATTCAAGGGAAGGTCATTCCAAATAATTTCAGGCAAAAAAATTTTAGTCAAGCCAATTTTAGGCAATTCCATGCAATGCAATTCCGTATAATTCCATTCCAGGCTAATCCAGGTAGGCCAATTCCAGGCAAAGCAATTCCAGGCAAGACAATTCCAGGCAAGGCAATTCCAGGCAACGAAATTCCAAGCAAGGCAATTCCAGGCAAGGTAATTTCACGCTAGGCAATTTCAGGTGATTCCAGGCTAGGCAAATCCAGGCAAGGTAATTCCAGGCAATTTCAGGCAAGGCAATTCCAGGCAAAGAAATTTTAGAGAATTCCAGGCTAGGCTATTTCAGGAAAGTCCAGGCAAAAGACTTCAAGGCAAGGCATTTTCAGGCAATTACAGGCAAGGCAATTACAGGCAATTGAAGGCAAGGCAATTCCAGGCAAAGCTATTCCAGGCAATTCCTGGCAAGACAATTTCAGGCAAGGGACTTTCAGGCAATTCCAACAATTCTAGGCAAGGCAAACCTAGGCACAGCAATTTGAGATAACTCCAGGCAAGGAAATTCCAGGAAACGCAATTCCAGGCAATTCCAGGCCAGGCAATTTTGGGTAAGGCAATTCCACGCAATTCCAGGCAAGGCAATTTTAGGGGAGGCAATTCCAGGCAAAGTAACTCCAGGCAAGGAAACTCCAAGGAATACCAGAAAAGGCAATTTCAGGCAAGCCAATTCCAAGCAATTCCAAGCAAGGCAATTCCAGGGAAAACAATTCCAAGCAAGGCAATTCCAGGGAAGGCAATTCTAGGCAAGGGAATTTCAGGCAATTACAGTTTGCAATTCCAGGCAAGCTAATTGCTGGAAATTCCAGGCAATTTAATTCCAAGCAAGGCAATTCCAGAAAATTCCAGGAAAAATAATTTCTGGATCAACAATCCCAGTGATGGCCATTCCAGGCAATTCCAGTTAGGTAATTTCAGGCAAGGCAATTAGATGCAATTCCAGGCAAAACAATTTTAGGCAAGGGAAGTCAAAATGAAGCAATTACAGGGAAGGCAATTCCCAGCAATGCCAATTCAGGCAAGGCAGAGGTAGGCAAGGCAATTCCAGTCAAGGTAATACTAGGCAAGGCATTCCAGGCAAAACAATTCCATTTAAGGCAATTCAAGGCATGGCAATTCCAGGCAAGGCAATATCAGGCAATAAAATTACAGGATATACAATAGCTGGCAAAATAATTCTAGACAATTCCAGGCAAGGCAATTCCAGGCAAAGCAATTCCAGGCAACTTCTGGCAAGAAAATTCCGGGCAATTCCAGGCAAGGCAATTCCATAAAATTCCAGGCAAGGCAATACGAGGCCGTTTCAGGTACAAAAATTCCAGGCAAGGCAATTCCACGAAATTTCAGGAAAGACAATTCCATGCAATTCAATTCCAGGCAATTCCAGGCAAGGCAATTTTAGTCGAGGCAATTTAAGGCAACTCCAGGCAAGGCAATCCCAGGCAAGGCAATTCCAGGCAATTCTAGGCAAGGCAACACCAGGCAATTCCAGGCAAGGCAGTACCAGGCAAGGCAATTCCAGGCAATTCCAGGCAATGCAATTTTAGGCAAGTGAATTCTTAAAAATTTCAGGCAAGGAAATTACAGACACGGAAATTCCTGGCAATTCCAGGCAAGGCAATCCCAAACATGGCAATTTCAGGCAATTACAGGCAAGGGAATTCCAGAAAAGGTAATTCCAAGCAATTCCAGGTAACCCAATTCCAGGCAAGGCAATTCCAGGCAATTCCAAGCAAGACAATTCCAGGCAACGAAATTCCAAATCAAACTATTCCAGACGATTCCAGGTAAGGCAATAACACGCAAGGCAATTTTAGAAAATTCCAGGTAAGGCAATTCCAGGCAAGGTAATTCCAGGCAATTCCAGGCAAGTCAATTCCAGGTAAGGCAGTACCAGGAAAGGGAATTCCAGGTAAGACAATTCAAGGCAAGGCAATTCAAGGCAAGGTAATTTCACTCAAGGCAATGCCAGGCATTTCCAGGCAAGGCAATTCCAGGAAAGGCAATTTTAGTCAATTCCATGCAAGACAATTAATTACAGGCAAGGCAATTTTAGGCAAATTCAGGCAAGGCAATTCCAGGCAAAAAAATTACAGGCCATTCCAAGCAAGTCAATCTTAGGCAAGGCATGGCAAAGAAACTCGGTTCCAGGCAAGGAAATTCCAGTCAGGGCAAATCCAGGCAAGGCATTCCAGGCAAGGAAATTTCATTCAAGGCCATTTCAGGCAATTCCAGGCAAGGCAATATTAGGCAATAAAATTCCAGGGAAAACAATACCAGGCAAGGCAGTTACAGGCAATTAGAGGCAAGGCAATTTCAGGCAAAGAAATTTCAGGCAATTCCTGGCAAGGAAATTTCAAACAATTCCAGACAAGGTAATTCCAGGCAAGGTAATTCAAGTCAATTCCAGGCCGTTCCAGGCAGGGAAATTTTAGGCCAGGCAATTTCACAAAATTCCAGGCAAGGCAATTCCATGCAATTCAATTCCAGGCAATTCCAGGCAAGGCAATTTTCGTCGAAACAATTTTTGGTAATTCCAGGCAAGGCAATACCAGGCAAGGCAATTTCAGATAACTTCAGGCAACGCAATTTTAGGCAAGTGAATTTCTGAAGATTCGAGGCATGTAAATTACAGGTACAGCAATTCCAGGCAATTCCAGGCAAGGCAATTCCAGGCATGGCAATTCCAGAAAAAATAATTCCAGGCAATTCCAGGTTAGCCAATTCCAGGCAAGGCAATTCCAGGATATTTCAGGGAAGACAATTCCAGGCAAGAAAATTCCACCCAAGGCAATTCCAGAATATTCCAGGTATGGCAATAACACGCAAGGCAATTTCAGAAAATTCCAGGGAAGGCAATTCCAGGCAAGGTAATTACAAGCAATTCAAGGCAAGTCAATTCCAAAAAAGGCAAGGAATTCCCAGGAAAGGGAATTCCAGGCAAGGTAATTCAAGGCAAGGTAATTTCACTCAAGGCAATCACAAGCAATTTTAGGCAAGGCAATTCCAGGAAAGGCAATTCCAGTCAATTCCATGCAAGGCAATTACAGGCAAGGCAATTTTAGTCAAATTCAGGCAAGGCAATTCCAGGCAAGTCACTTCCAGGCAAGGCAAGGCAAGGCAAATAAATGTAATCCCAGGCAAGGCAATTCCAGGCAAGGGAATTCCAGGCCAGAGGAGGCAAGGCAATTCCAGGCCAGACAACTCCAGACAATTTCAGGCAAAACAATTCCAGGCAATTTCAATCAAGGCAATTCTAGTCGATTCCGGGCAATTCAATTATTCCAGGCAAGGCCAGGTAAGGCAATTATTCCAGGCAACACAAGGCAAGGCACCTTTAAGAAAGGCAAAACAAGTCAAGGCAAGGCAAGGCAATTCAGGCAAGGCAAGGTAAATCAAGGCAATTTCAGGTTATTCTAGGCAAGGCATTTCCAGGCAACTCCAGGCAAGGCAATTCTATCCAAGAAAATTACAGGTAATTCCAGGTAAGGCAATTCCACACAAGGCAATTTCAAACAATTTCAGGGAAAAAAATTCCAGGCAAGGCAATTCCAAACAATTCCAGAAAAGGCAATTTTATGCAAGGGAATTTCAGGCAATTCCAGAAGATTCAATTACTGGCAAGGCAATTCCAGGCAGGGTAATTCCAGGCAAGGCCATTCCTGCCAAGGCAATTCCAGGCAATTCTAGGCAAGGTAATTCAAGGCAATTTCAGGGAAGGTAATTCCAGACAAGGCAATTTCAGGCAATTCCAAGCAAGGCAATTCCAGGTAAGGTAATTTCAGGCAAGACAATTCCAGGCAATTCCAAGCAAGGCAATTCCAGGCAAGGAAATTGCAGGCTATTCAATGAAAGGCTATTCCAGGCCATTTTAGTCATGGCAATTTAAGGCAGGTTAATTCCAGACAATTCCCAGAAAGGCAATTACTGGCAAGGCAATTTCTGGCAGGGCAAATCCAGGAAAGGCATTTCAAGGCAATTCCAGGAAACGAAATTACTGGCAAGGCAATACCAGTAATTCAGGTAAGGCAAATCCAGGAAAAAGAATTCCTTGCAAGGCAATACCAGACAAGGCAATTCCAGGCAAGCCAATTTCAGGTAATTCCAAGCAAAACAATTTTAGGCAAGGCAATTTCTGGCAATTCCAGGCAAGGTAATTCCAGGAAAGGTGATACCGGAAAATTTTAGGCAAGGCAATTCCAGGAAAGGCATTTCCAGGTAATACCAGGCAAGACAATTTTAGTCGAGGAAATTCCAGGCCATTCCAAAGAATGCAATTCCACACAAGGCAATTCCATTTACAACTATTCCAGGCAGGAAAATTTCAGGCATTTCTAGGCAAGGCAATACCAGGCAATTCCAGGCAAGGCAATACCAGACAAGGAAATTCCAGGCAACGCAATTTCAGGCAAGTAAATTTCTGAAAATTACAGGCACGGCAATACCAGACAATTCCATGCAAGGCAATTTCAGGCATGGCAATTCCAGGCAAGGCAATTCTACAGAAGGCAATTCCAGGTAAGCCAATTCCAGGCATGGCAATTCCAGGCAAGACAATTCCAGGCAACGAAATTTTACACAAGGCAATTCCAGGCTATTTTAGGTAAGGCAATACCATGCAAGGCAATTTCATGAAATTCCAGGCAAGGTAATTCCAGGCAATTTCAGGCAAGACAATTACAAGCAAGACAATTTCAGAAAATTCCAGGCAAGGCAAATTCAGGCAATTCCAGGCAAAAAATTCCAGGCAACGCAATTTCAGGCAAGGCAATACCATGCAATTCCAGGCAAGGAAATTCCAGACAAGGAAATTGCAGGCAACGCAATTTCATAAAATTCCAGGCAAGGCAATTCCATGCAACTCAATTCCAGGCAAGGCAATTTTAGTTGAAGCAATTTTAGGCAATTCCAGGCAATGCAATTCCAGGCAATTCCAGGCAAGGCAATTTCAGGCAAGGCATTTCCAGGCAATTTCAAACAATTGCAGGCAAGGCAAATCTAGGCAATACAGTTACATGCAACTCCGGGCAAGGCAATTAGAGGCAAGGCAATTTCAGGCAATCCCAGAACAGGCAATTTCATGCAAGGCAACTCCATGCAATTCCAAGCAAGGAAGTTTTAGGTGAGGCAATTCCAGGCAAGGCAACTTCAGGCAAGGCAACTCCAGGGAATTCCAGGCAAGGCAATTCCAGGCTAGGCAATTCCATGTAATTCCAGGCAATTTTTAGATAGGCAATTCCAAGCAATTTTATTCAAGGCAATTCCAGACAAGGCAATTCTTGGCAAGGTAATTTCAGGCTATTTTAGGCTTGCATTCCTAGGCAAGATAACTCCTGGAAATTTCAGGCATTTTATTTCCAAGCAAGGCAATTTAAGAAAATTCCAGAAAAGATAATTTCTGAAAAGGCAATTCCAGGCAAGACCATTACAGAAAATTCCAGGAAAGGCAATTCCGGGCAAGACAATTTGAGGCAAGAAAAATCAAAACAAGGCAATTCAGGGCAGGCAATTCCAGGCAATGCCATTCCAGGCAAGGCAAGGCTAGGCAAGGCAATTCCAGTCAACGCAATTCCAGGCAAGGCAATTTTATTCAAGGCAATTTCAGGCAAAACAATATCAGGCAATAAAATTCCAGAAAAAAATACCAGGCAAGGAAATTCCAGGCAATTCCAGGCAAGGCAATTCCAGGCAAAGGAATTCCAGGCAATTCCTGGCAATGCAATTCCAGGCAATTCCAGACAAGCTAATTTTAGGCAAGGTAATTCCAGGCAATTCCAAGCAAGGCAATTGCATGCAATTCCAGGCAAAGAAATTGCAGGCAATGCAATTTCAGAAAATTTCAGGAAAGGCAATTCCATGCAACTCAATTCCAGGCAATTCCAAAGGCAATTTTAGTCGAAGCCATTTCAGGCAATTCCAGGCAAGGCAATTTCAGGCAAGGCATTTCCAGATAATTCCAAACAATTCCAGGCAAGGGAAACCTAGGCAAGGCAATTCTAGGCAACTCCACGCAAGGCAATTCCAGGCAAGGCTTTTCCAGGCAATTCCAGGAAAGTCAATAATTCCAGGCAAGGCAAGGTAAGGCAAATATTCTAGGCAAGGCACATCAAGGCAACTTCAGGCAAAGCAAAACAAGGCAAGGCAAGGCAAGTCAAGGCAATTACAGGCCATTCTAGGCAAGGCAATACCAGGCAATTCCAGGCAAGTTAATTCCAGGTAAGGCAGTTCAAGGCAAAGAAATTCCAAGCAAGGCAATTCAAAGCAAGGTAATTACACTCAAGGCAATTTTAGGCAATTTCAGGCAAGACAATTCGAGGCAAGGCAAGTCCAGTCAATTTCATGCAAGGCAATTACAGGCATGGCAATTTTAGGCAATTTCAGGCAAGGCAATTCCAGGCAAGCAATTTCAGGCAACTACAGGCAAGGCAAATCCAGGCAATTTCAGGCTAGGCAATTCCAGGCAAGGCATGGTAAATCAAGGAAATTCCAGTATATTCTAAACAAGGCATTTCCAGGCAATTCAAGGCAAGGCAATTCCAGGCAAGGAAACTCCAGGAAATTCCAGGCAATAAAAAATCCAGGCAAGGAAATTTCAGTTAATTCCAGGCCAGGCAATTTCAGAAAATTTCAGGCAAGGAAATTTCAGGAAAGGCAATTCCAAACAATTCCAGGCAAGGCAATTCCATGCAAGAGAATTCCAGGAAACTCCAGGGGAGGCAATTACTGGCAAGGCAATTCCAGGCAAGGCAATTCCAGGCAATTCCAATCAAGGCAATTGAAGGCAAGTCAATTCTAGGCCATTCCAGGTAAGTCAATTAATGGCAAGCCAATTTCAGGCAAGGCAATTCCAGGAAAGGCATTTCAAGGCAATTCCAGGAAAGGGAATTACTTGCAAGAAAATTTCAGGCAAGAAAATTTCATGCAATTCTAGGCATGGCAATTTCAGGTAAGGCAATTTCAGGCAAGGCAGTTCCAGGCAAGGCAATTCCAGGCAAGGCAATCCCAGGCAAGGCAATTTCATGAAAGGCAATTCTAAGGAAGGCAATTTCAAGCAATTCCAGGAAAGGCAATTCCTAACAAGGCAATTCCAGGTAAGGCAATTTCAGGCAAGGCAGTTCCAAGCAAGGCAATTTCAGGCAAGGCAATACCAGAAAATTCCAGGGAAGACAATTCCAGGGAAGGCAATTTCAGGTAATTTAATGCAAGGTAATTTTAGTCTACGTGATTCCAGGCAATTCCTGGCCATGCAATTCCAGGCAAGCCAATTCCATTCAAGACTGTTTCTGGCAAGGCAATTCCAGGCAACTCTAGGTAAGGCAATACCAAGCAAATCCAGGCAATGCATTTCCAGGCAGGGCAATTCCAGGCCCGGCAATTCCAGGCAATTCCAGGCAAGGCAATTACAGAAAAGGCAATTCCAGGCAATTTATTTTAAGTCAATTCCAGGCAAGGCAATTTCAGGCATTTCCAGGCAAGACAATTTCAGGTGTTGCAATTCTAGGCAACAAAATTCCATGCAAAACAATTACAGGCGATTCCAGGCAATGCAATACCATGCAAGGCAATTGCAGGAAATTTCAGGCAAGGCAATTTCAGAGAATTCCAGGCAAGGCAATTTCAGGCAATTCCAGGCAAAAGAATTCCAGGCAGGGCAATTTCAGGCAATACCATACAAGACAATTTTAGGCAAGGCAATTCCAGACAATTCCAGCAAGGCAATTCCAGGCAAGGCAATTTCAGGCAAGGCAATTCCAGGTAATACTAAACAGTTCCAGGCAAGGAAAATCTAGGCAAGACAATTCCAGGCAACTCCAGGCAAGGCAATTCCAAGCCAGGCAATTTCAGTCGAGGCAATTCATGGCAATTCCAGGCAAGGCAATTCTAGGGTAGGCAATTTCAGGTAAGGCAATTCCAGGCAAGGAAATTTAAGGCAATGCATTTCCAGGCAATTCCAAACAATTCCAGGCAAGGCAAATCTAGGCAAGGCAATTCGAGGCAACTCCAGGCAAGGCAATTCCATGCAAGAGAATTCCAGACAATTCCAATCAAGGCAATTCCAGGCAATTCTAGGCAAGGCAATATCAGGCAATTCCATACAAAGCAATACCAGGTAAGGCAATTCCAGGAAATTCCTGGCAATGGAGTTCCAGGCAAGTGAATTCCTGAAAATTCCAGGCAAGACAATTACAGGAACGGCAATACCAGGCAATTCCATGCAAGGCAATTTCAGGCATAGCAATTACAGGCAACTCCAGGCAAGGCAATTCCAGGTAGGGCAATTCCAGGCAAGGCAATTCCAGGAAACAAAATTCCACGCAGGGCAATTCCAGGTGATTTCAGGCAAGAAAATGCCATGCAAGGCAATTTCAGGAAATTCCAAGCAAGGAAATTTCAGGCAACATAATTCCAGGCAATTCCAGACAAGGCAATTCCAGAAAATTGCAGCTAAGAAAATTCCAGGCAAGGCAATTCCAAACAATTCCAGGAAAGGCAATTCCATGCAAGGGAATTTTAGGCAATTCCAGGAGATGCAATTACTGGAAAGACAATTCCAGGCAAGGCAATTTCAGGCAAGGCAATTTGTGGCAACTCAATTCCAGGCAAAGCAATTTCAGGCAATTCTAGGCAATGTAATTCCAGGCAATTCAAAGCAAGGCAATTTCAGGCAAGGCAATTTCAGGCAAGTCAATTTCAGGCAATTCCAGTCAATGCAATTCAAGGCAAGTCAATTTTAGGCAATTCCAAAAAAGGCAATTACTGGCAAGGCAATTTTAGCCTAGACAATTACAGTAAAGGCATTTCAAAGCAATTCCAGGAAAGAAAATTACTGGCAATGCAATTTGAGGCAAGGCAATTCCAGGAAACGAAATATTTGTCAAGGCAATTCCAGACAATTCCAGCTAAGGAAATTTTAGGCAAGGCGATTCCAGCGAATTCTAGGCAAGGCAATTTCAGGCAAGGCAATTCCAAACAATTTAAGGCCAGGCAAATCCAGGCAAGGCAATTCCACATAATTCCAAGCAAAGCAATTCCAGGCAAGGCAATTCCAGGCAATTCCAGGCAAGGCAATTGCAGGACATTCCAAGCAATTCCAAGCAAGGCAATTTCAGGCAAGCTATTCTCACACAATTTCAAACAATTCCAGGCAAGGCAAATCTAGGAAAGGCAATTCCAGGCAATTCCAGGCCAGGCAATTTCAGGCAAGGTAATTTCAGGCAATTCCGGCATGGCAATTTTAGGCGAGGCAATTCCAGGCAAGGCAATTTCAGGCAAGGCAATTTCAGGAAACAAAATTTCAGGAAATTCCAGGCTTTCAATTTCATGGAAGGAAAATCCAGGCAATTCAAGGCACGGCAACTCCAGGCAGTTTCAGGCATGGCAATTTCAGGCAATTCCAGGCAAGGCAATTCTAGAAAAGGCAATTCCAGTTAATTCCATGCAAGGCAATTACAGGCAAGGCAATTTTAGACAATTCTAGGCAAGGCAATTCGAGGCAAAAAATTTCCAGGCAATTCCAGACAAGATAATTCTAGGCAAGAAAACTCCAGGCAAGTCCAGCAAAGCAATTCTAGGCAAAACAAGGCAAAGACATGCAATTCCAGGCAAGGAAATTGCCAGGAAAAGCAATTCCAGGCAAGAGACGGCAAGGCAATTCCAGGCAAAAAAACTTTAGGCAATTTCAGAAAGGCAATTCCAGGCAATTCCAACCAAGGCAATTCCAGGCAATTACAGGCAAGGCAATTCCAAAACAAATAATTCCAGGCAATTCCAGGTAAGTCAATTAGAGGCAAGGAAATTCCAGGTGATACCAGGCAAGACAATTCCAAGTAAGGCAATTCCAAGAAACAAAATTTTATGCAAGGTAATTCCAGATGATTCCAGGTAAGGCAATACTACTCAAGGCAATTTCAGAAAATTACAGGCAAGGCAATTCCAGGCAAAGTAATTCCAGGCAATTCCAGGCAAGGCAATTTCAGGGAATTGCAGGCAAGGCAATTTAAGGCTATTCCAGGCAAAATATTTCAAGCAAGTCAAATCCAGGCAAATCCAGGCAAAGCAATTCCAGGCAATTCCAGGTAAGGTAATTTCAGGCAAGGCATTTTCAGGTAATTCCAAACAATTCCAGGCAAGGCAATTCCAGGCAAATCCAGGCAACTCCAGACAAGGCAATTCCAGGCAAGGCAATTCCAGGCAATTTCAATCTAGACAATTTCAGGCAATTCCAGGCAAGTCAATAATTCCAGGCAAGGCAAGGTAAGGCAAATATTCCTTGCAAGGCAAAGCAAGGCAACTCCAGGCCATGCAAATTAAGGCAAGGTAAGGCAAAGCAATTCAAGGCAAGGCAAGTCAAGTCAAGGCAATTCCAGGCCATTCTAGGCAAGGAAATACCAGGCAATTTCAGGCAAGTCAGTTCCAGGTAAGGCAGTCCCATGAAAGGGAATTTGAGGCAAGGCAATTCCAGGCAAGGCAATTCACGGCAAGGTAATTACACTCAAGGCAATTCCAGGAAATTCCAGGCAAGGCAATTCCAGGAAAGGCAATTTTAGTCATTTCCATGCAAAGCAATTACAGGCAAGACAATTTTAGGCAATTTCAGGCAAGAAAATTCCAGGAAATTCTAGGCAAGGCAATTCCAGGCAAGGAAAGTCCAGGCAAATCCAGGCAAGGCAATTCTAGGCAAGGCAATGCAAAAAAATGCAATTCCAGGCAAGGCCATTTCAGGCAAGGCAATTCCAGGCAAGGCAACTCCAGGCTATTTCAGAAAAGCAATTCCAGGCAATTCCAATCAAGGCAATTCCAGGTAATTCCAGGCAACTCAATTATTCCTGGCAAGGCAAGGTAAAGCAATTATTCCAGGCAAGCAAGGCAAGAAAACTCCAAGAAAGGAAAAACAAGTCAAGGCAAGGCAAGGCAGTTCCAGACAAGGCAAGGTAAATCAAGGCACTTCCAGGCCATTCTAGGCAATTCCACACAAGGCAATCCCAAAAAATGCAGATCCAGGAAAAAAAATCCCGGCAAAACAATTCTGGGCAAGGCATATAAAGGCAAGGTAATTTCACTCAAGTCAATTACAAGCAAGGCACTTTCAGTCAATTTCATGGAAGGCAATTACAAGCAAGGCAATTTTCGGCAATTTCAGGCAAAACAATTTTAGGCAAGGCAATTCCATGCAATTCCAGGCAAGGTAATTCCAGGCAAGGAAACTACAGACAATTCCAGGTAAGGCAATTCCAGGCAAGTCAAGGCAAAGAAATGCAATTATAGGCAAGACAATTCCAGGCAAGGCAACTCCAGGCAATTTAAGGGGATGCAATTCCAGGCAATTCCAATCAAGACAATTCCAGGCAATTCTGGGCATGTCTATTCTAGGCAAGGCAAGGTAAGGCAATTATTCCAGGCAACGCAAGGCAAGGCAGCTCGAAACAAAGCAAAACTTGACAAGGCAAGGCAAAGCAATTCCAGGCAAGGCAAGGTAAATCTAGAAAATTCTGGGCCATTTTAGGCAATTTATTTTCAGGCAATTTTAGGCAAGGCAACTTCATGTAATTTTATTCAGGGCAATTTCCAGGCAAGAAAATTTCAGGTAATTCCAGACAAGGCAATTCCAGACAATTCCAGGCAAGGAAATTCCAAACAATTCCAGGCAAGGCAATTTTATGCAAGGGAATTCCAGGCAATTCCAGGAGAAGCAATTACTGGCAAGGAAATTCCACTCAAGGCAAATCCAGGTAAGGCAATTCCTGGCAAGGCAATTCCAGGCAATTCTAGGCAAGGTAATTCCAGGCAATTTCAGGCAAGGTAATTCCAGGCAAGACAATTCCAGGCAATTTTAAGCAAGGCAATTCCAGGCAATGCAATTCCAGGAAATTCCAGTTCAATGCAATTCAAGACAAGTCAATTCCAAAGAAGGCAATTTAGTAATCCAGGAAAGGAAATTCCTGGCAAGACAATCCCAGATAAGACAATTCCAGGCATTTTTAGGCAAGGGAATTCCAGGCAAAGCAAATACAGGCAATTCCAGACAAGGCAATTCAAGGTAAGAGAATTCCAGGCAAATCAATTCCAGAAAAGGCAATTTCAGGCAAGGCAAGGAAAACCAAGAAAATTTCTGGCAATCCTAGGAAAGGCATTTCCAGGCAATTCAAGGCAAGACAATACAAGGCACAGCAACTCCAGGCAATTCCAGGCAAGGCAATTCCAGGCAAGGAAATTTTAGGTAATTCCAGGCAAGTCAATTCTAGGCAAGGCAATTCCAGAAAATTCCAGGCATGAAAATTTCAGGCAAGGCAATTGTAAACAATTGCATGCAAGACAATTCTACTCAAGGGAATTCCTGGCAATTCCAAGAGAGGCAGTTACTGGCAAGGCAATTCCAGGCCAGGCAATTCCAGGCAAGGCAATTCCAGGCAATTCCAAGCACGGCAATTGTAGATTATTCAAGGCAAGACAATTCCAGGCAAGGAAATTCTAGGCAATTAAAGTCAAGGCAATTCAAGGCAAGTCAATTACAGGCAATTCCAGGAAAGGCTATTACTGGCAAGGCAATTTCAGGTAAGGCATTTCAAGGCAATTCCAAATAAGGAAATTACTGGCAAGGCAATTTCAGGCAAGGAAATTAGAGGAAAGGGAAGTCCAGGCAAGGCAATTCCACGCAAGGAAACTCTAGGCAAATTCAGCAAGGCAATTTTATGCAAGGCAAGGCAAAGAAATGCAATTTCAGGCAAGGCAATTCCAGGCAATGCAATTCCAGGCAAGGCAACTCCAGGCAATTTCAGTCAAGGAAATTTTAGCCCATTCCAATCAAGGCAATTTCAGGCAAGTCAATTATTCCAGGCAAGGTAAGGTAAGGCAATTATTTTAGGCAATGCAAGGCAAGTCAAGTCCAAGCAAAGCAAAACAAGGCAAGGCAAGGCAAGGCAATTCCAGGCAAGGCATCTCCATGCAATTCCAAACAAGACAATTACAGGCAAGGAAATTTCAGGCAATTCGATTTAAGGCAATTCCAGGCAAGGCAATTTCAGCCAATTTCAGGCAAGGCAATTACCAGCACTGTAATTCTAGGCAATACCAGGCAAGGCAATTCCAGGTAAGCCAATTCCAGGCAAGACAATTCCAGGCAATTCCAGGCAAGACAATTCCAGGCAATTCCAGGCAAGACAATTCCAGGCAAGGAAATCCCACGCAAGGAAATTTTAGGTGATTCCAGGCAAGGCAATACCATGCAAGGAAATTTCAGGGAATTTCGGGCAAGGCAATTCCAGGCAAGGCAACTTTAGGCAATTCCAAAAAAAAAGAATTCCAGGCAAGGCAATTCCAAGCAATTCCTGCAAGACAATTCTAGGCAAGGCAACTCTTGGCAATTCCAGGCAAGGCAATTTCAGGCAAGGCATTTCAAGGCAATTCCAAACAATTCCATGCAAGGCAAATCTAGGCAAGGCAAATCCAGGAAACTCCAGGCAAGGCAATTCCAGGCAAGGCAATTTCAGACAATTCCAGGCCAGGCAATTTTATGTAAGGCAATTTCAGGCAAGGCAATTCCTGAAAATTCAATTCCAAGCAATTCCATGCAAGGCAATTCCAGGCAAGGCGAATCTAGGCAAGAGAATTTCAAGCAATTCCAGGCTTGCAATTTCAGGCAAGGCAATTCCAGGCAAGGGAAGGCAAGGCAATTCCAGGTAAGGTAACTCCAGGCAATTTCAGGCAAGGCAATTTTAGGCAATTCCAACAATCAAGGCAATTCCAGGAAAGTCATTTATTCCAGGCAAGGCAAGTAAGGCATTTATTCCAGGCAATGCAAGGCAAGGCAAGTCCAAGCAAAGCAAAACAAAACAAGGGAAGGAAAGGCAATTCCAGGCAAGGCAAGGTAAATCAAGAAAATTTCAGGCCATTCTAAACAAGGCATTTCCTGGCAATTCAAGGCAAGGCAATTCCAGGCAAGGCTACTCCAGGAAATTTCAGGCAAGGCAACTTCAGGCAAAAAAATTTTATTCAATTCATGGCAAGGCAATTCCAAGCAAGGCAATTCCAGACAATTCCAGGCAAGGAAACTTCAGGCAAGGCAATTTCAAACAATTCCAGTCAAGGCAATTTCATGCTAGGGAATTCCAAACAATTCCAGGAGAGGCAATTGCTGGCAAGGCAATTCTAGGCAAGGCAATTCCTTCCATGGCAATTTCCGGCAATTCTAGGCAAGGTAATTCCAGGCAAGGTAATTCCGAACAAGGCAATTCCAGGCAATTTTAAGCAAGGCAATTCCAGTCAAGGCAATTTCAGGCTATTAAAGGCAAGGCAATTCAAGGCAAGGCAATTTCAGGCAATTCCAGTAAAGGCAATTCAAGGCAAGGCAATTCCAGGAAAGGCAATTACTGGCAAGACCGTTTCAGGCAAGGCAATTTCACGAAAAACATGTCAAGGGAAAACCATGAATGGAAATTACTGGCAAGGCAATTTCAGGCAAGGCAAATCCAGGCAATTCTAGGCACGGCCATTCCAGGCAAAGCAAATCCAGGAAATTTCAGGCAAGGCAATTTCAGGTAATTCTAAGCAAGGCAAGACCAGGCAAGGAAATTCCAGGCAAATAACAAGTAAGGCAATTATAAGAAAGGCATTTTCAAGCAATTCCAGTAAAGACAATTCCTGGCAAGGCAATTCCAGGTTAGGCAATTTCAGGCAAGGGAATTTCAGGCAAAACAATATCAGGAAATTCCAGGCAAGGCAATTCCAGGGAAGGCAATTCCAGTTAATTCCAGGCAAGGCAATCTTAGTCGATGCAATTTTCGGCATTTCCAGGCAATGCAATTCCAGGCATGGAAATTCCATTCAAGACTATTCCAGGCAAGGCAATTCCAGGCAAGTCATTTATTCCAGGGACAGCAAGGTAAGGCAATTCCAATCAAGGCAATTTTTCCAGGCAATGCAAGGCAAGGCAAATCCACGCAAAGCCAAACAAGGCAAGGAAAGGAAAGGCAATTCCAGGCAAGGCAAGGAAAATCAAGGAAATTCCAGGCCATTCTAGGCAAGGCATTTCCAGGCAATTCAAGGCAAGGCAATTCCAGGCAAAGCAACTCCAGGAATTTTCAGGCAAGGCAATTCCAGGCAAGAAAATTTTATTCAATTTTAGGCAAGGCAATTCCAGACAATTCCAGGCAAGGCAATTCCAGAGAATTCCAGGCAAGGCAATTCCAAACAATTTCAGTCAATGCAATAGCACGAAAGGGAATTCCAAACAATTCCAAGAGAGGCAATTACAGACAAGGAAATTTCTGGCAAGGCAATTCCAGGCAGGGCAATTTCAGGCAACTCTAGTCAAGGGTTTTTCAGGCAATTTTAGGCAAGGTAATTCCAGGCAAGGCAATTCTAGGCAATTCAAAGCAATGCAATTCCAGGCAAGGTAATTTCAATCTATTCAAGACAAGGCAATTCCAGGCAAGGCAATTCAAGGTAAGTCAATTTCAGGTAATTCCAGAAAAGGCAATTACTGGAAAGGCAATTTCAGGAAAGGCATTTCAAGGTAAATCCTTGCATGGAATTTCTTGTAATTGCTTTTCCAGGAATTGCTTTGCATGGAATTGCCTGTAATTACCTTGTCTGTAATTGCCATAAATGGAAATTACTGGCAAGGCAATTTCAGGCAAAGCAAATCCAGCAAAGGGAATTCCTGGCAAGACATTTCCAGACAAGGCAATTCCAGGCAATTCTAGGCATGCCATTCCACAAAAAGCAAATCCAGGCAATTTCAAACAGGGCAATTCCAGGTAATTCAATGCAAGGCAATTTTAGGCAAGGCAATTCCAGGCAATTCCGGGCAAGGCAATTTCAAGCAAATTCCTGGCAAGGCAATTATAAGAAAGGCATTTCCAAGCAATTCCAGTAAAGGCAATTCATGGCAAGGCAATTCCAGGTTAGGCAATTTCAGGCAAGGCAATTCCAGGTAATTCCAGGCAAGGCAATTTTAGTTGACGCAGTTTTAGGAAATTTCAGGCAATGCAATTCCAGGCAAGGCGATTCCATTCAAGACTGTTCCAGGCAAGGCAATTCCAGGCAATTCTAGGCAAGGCAATAACAGGAAATTATAGGAAAGGCAATTTCAGGCAAGTGAATTCCTGAGAATTCCAGGCAAGGCAATTACAAGCATGGCAATTTTAGGCAAGGCAATTTAGGAAACGGCAATTCCAGGCAATGCCAGGTAAGCCAATTCCAGGCAAGGCAATTTTAGGCAATTCCTGGCAAGACAATTCCAAGCATGGCAATTCCAGATAACTAAATTAAATGCAAGGCAATTTCAGGTGACTTCAGGCAAGGCAATATCATGCAAGGCAATTTCAGGAAATTCCAGGCAAGGCAATTCCAAACAAGGAAATTTCAGAGAATTCCAGGCAAGGCAATTTTATGAATTCCAAAAAAAAATTCCAAGCAAGGCAATTCCAGACAATTCCAAACAAGAAAATATTAGGCAAGGCATTTTAGGCAATACCAAACAATTCCAGGCAAGGTGAATCAAGGCAAGGCAACTCCAGGCAAGGCAATTCCAGGCAAGGCAATTCCAGGCCAGGCAATTTCAGTCAAGGCAATTCCAGGCAATTTCAGGCAAGGCAATTTTAGGTGAGGAAATTCCAGACAAGGCAATTCCAAGAAAGGCAACTTGAGGGAATTTCAGGCAAGGCAATTACAGGCAATTCCATGCAAAGCAATTCCTGGAAAGGCAATTACAAGAAATTCCATGCAAGCAATTTCAGGCAAGGAAATTTCAGGCAATTACAGGCTTGCAATTCCAGGCAAAGAAACTCCATGCAATTCCAGGCAGAGCAATTCCAGGCAATGCAAGGCAACGAAACGCACTTTCAGGCAAGGCAATTTCAGGCAAGGGAAGGCAAGGCAATTCCAGGCAAGGCAACTCCAGGCAATTTCAGGCAAGGCAATTCCAGGCAATTCTAATCAAGGCTATTCCAGGCAATTCCAGGCAAGTCAATTATTCCAGGAAAGGCAAGGTAGGGCAATTATTCCAGGCAACACAAGGCATGGCAAGTCCAAGCAAAGAAAACAAGGCAAGGCAATTTCAGACAAGGCAAGGTAAATCAAAAATATTCCAAGATATTTTAGGCAAGGAATTTCCAGGCAATTCAAGGCAAGGCAATTCCAGGCAAGTCAACTCTAAGAAATTTCAGGCAAGGCAATTTTATTCAAGGAAATTTCAGGCAATTCCAGGCAAGGCAATTCCAGACAATTCCAGGCAAGAAATTTCCAGGCAAGGCAATTCCAAACAATTCCAGTCAAGGCAATTCCATGCAAGGGAATTCCAGGCAATTCCAGGAGAAGATATTACTGGCAAGGCAATTTCAGGCGGGGCAATTCCAGGCAAGGCAATTACAGGCCATTCTATGCATGGTAATTTCAGGCAATTCCAGGCAAGATAATTCCATGGAAGTCAATTCCAGGCAATTCCAGGCAAGGGAATTTCAGGCAATTCCAAGCAATGCAATTTTAGGCAAAGCAATTCCAGGCAAGGCAATTTCGGACAAGGCAATTCCAGGCAATTTCAAGCAATGCAATTCCAGGCAAGGCAATTCCAGTCAAGGCAATTCAAGTCAAGCCAATTCAAGGCAATTACAGAAAAGGCAATTACAGGCAAGGCAATTTCAGGCAAGACAATTCCAGGAAAGGCATTTCTAGGCAATTTTGAAAAAGAAAATTACTGGCAAGGCAAATCTAAAAAAGAAAATTGCTGGCAAGGAAATTTCAGACAAGGCAATTCCAGGCAAAGCAAATTCAGGCAATTTCAGACAAGGCAATTCTAGGTACTTTCAAGCAAGGCAATTCCAGGCAACTTTAGGCAAGGTAATTTCAGGAAATTCCAGGAAAGACAATTCTAAGAAAGACAACTCCAAGCAATTCCAGGAAAGGCAATTTCTGGCAAAACAATTCTCCTTAAGGCAATTTCAGGAAAGGCAATTCCAGGCAAATCAATACCAGGAAATTCACAAGGAAATTTCAGAAAAGGCAATTCCAGTTAATTCCAGGCAAGGCAACTTTAGTCGAGGCAATTTCAGGCGATTCCAGGCAATGCAATTCCAGACAAGGCAATTTCATTCAAGAATATTCCAGGCAAGAAAATTCCAGACAATTCTAGGCAAGGCAATACCAGGCAATTCCAGGCAAGGAAATACCAGGAAAGACAATTTCAGGCAATTCCAGGCAACGCAATTCCAGAAAATTCCATGCAAAGTAATTCCAGGCTTTCTCAGACCAGGTAATTCCAGGCAAGGCAGGGCAAAGAAACGCAACTCCAGGTAAGGAAATTTCAGGTAAGGCAATTTCAGGCAAGGAAAGGAAAGGCAATTCCAGGCAAAGCAACTCCAGGCAATTTTAGGCAAGGCAATTCCAATCAAGGCAAATTCAGGCAAGTCAATTATTCCAGGCCAGGCAAGGTAAGGCAATTATTTTAGACAACGCAAGGCAAGACAAGTCCAAGCAAAATGAGGTAAATCAAGAAAATTCCAGACCATTCTAGGCAAGGCATTTCCAGGCAATTCATGGCAAGACAATTCCAGGCAAGGCAACTGCAGAAAATTCCAGGCAAGAAAATTACAAGCAAAAAAATTTCAGGCAATTCTATTCAAGGTAATTTCAGGCAAGGCAACTCCAGTCAATTCCAGGCAAGGAAATTCCAGGCAAGGCAATTTCAAACAATTCCAGACAGGCAATCCCATGCAAGGGAATTCCAGGCAATTCCAGAAGAGGCAACTACTGGGAAGAAAATTCGTGGCAGGGATATTCCAGGCAATTCTAGGCAGGGTATTTTCAGGCAATTTCAGGCAAGGTAATTTCAGGCAAGGCAATTCCAGGCAATTTCAGGCCAGGCAATTCCAGGCAAGGCAATTTCAGGAAATTCAAGGCAAGGCAATTCCAATGAAGGCAATTCCAGGCAATTCCAGTCAAGGCAATTCAAGGCAAGTCAATTTCAGGCAGTTCCAGGAAAGGGAATTACTGGAAAGGCAATTTCAGGCAAGGCAATTCCAGGAAAGAAAATTACTGTCAAGGCAATTTCAGGCAAGGCAAATCCAGGAAAGAGAATACCTGGCAAGGCAATTCAAGACAAGGCAATTCCAGGCAATTCTAGGCAAAGCAATTCCAGGCAAAGCAAATCCAGACAATTTTAGGCAAGGCAATTCCAGGTAATTCTAAGCAATGCAATTCCAGGCAAGGCAATTGCATGACATTTCAGGCAAGACAGTTCTAAGAAAGGCAACTCCAAGCAATTCCAGGAAAGGCAATTTCTGGCAAAGCAATTCCAGGCAAGGCAATACTAGGAAATTCCAGGCAAGGCAATTTCAGGGAAGGCAATTCCAGGCAAAGCAATTTTAGTCCATGCAACTCCAGGCAATTCCAGGCAAGGCAATTCCATTCAATAATATTTCAGGCAAGAAAATTCCAGGCAATTCTAGGCAAGTCAAAACCATGTAATTTCAGGCAAGGAAATACCAGGCAAGGCAATTCCAAAAATTTCCAGGTAACACAATTCCAGGCAAGTGAATTCCTGAAGATTCCAGGCAAGGCAATTACAGGCACAGCAATTACAGGCAATTCAAGGTAAGGCAATTCCAGAAAAGGCAATTTCAGGCAATTCTAGGTAAGCCAACTCCAGGCAAGACAATTCCAGGCAATTCCAGGCGATTCCAGGCAAGGCAATACCACGCAAGGCAATTTCAGAAAAGGCAATTTCAGAGAATTCCAGGAAAGGCAATTTTAGGCAATTCCAGGAAAAAAAATTACAGGCAAGGCAATTTTAGGCAATTCCAGGCAAGGCAATTTCAGGCAACTTACTTCCAGGCAATACCAAACAATTCCAGGAAAACAAATCAAGGCAAGGCAATTCCAGGCAAATCCAGGAAAGGCAATTACAGGCAATACCAGGCCAGGCAATTTCAGGCAAGGCAATTCCAGTTAATTCTAGGCAAAGCAATTCCAGGCAAGGCAATTCCAGGCAATTCTAGGCAAGGAAATTTCAGACAAGGAAATTCCAGGGAATTTTAGGCAAGGCAATTCCAGCCAAGGTAATTCCAGGCAATTCTAGGCAAGGCAATTCCAGGCAAGGAAATTCCAGACTAGGCAATTCCAGGCAATTTCAGGCAAGGCAATTCCAGACTAGGCAATTCCAGTCAATTCCAAGCAATTCCAGGAAAAGCAATTCTAAGAAAGGCAATTCCTAGAAATTCCTGACAAGGCAATTCCAGGTAAGGCAAATCCAGGCAAGGGAAGGCTAGGCAAAGCAATTCCAGTCAAGGTAATTCCAGACAAGGCAATTCCAGGCAAGGCAATTTTATTCAAGACAATTACCAGAAAGGCAATTTGAGGCAATTCCAGGCAAGGCAATATCAGGCAATAATATTCCAGAGAAAACAATACAAGGCAAGGCAGTTCTAGGCAATTACAGGCAAGGCAGTTCCAGAAAAAGCAATTCCAGGCAATTCCAGACAAGGTAATTTCAGGCAAGGTAATTCCAGGCAAAACAATTCCATGCAATTCCAGGCCAGGCAATTCCAGGCAAGGCAATTTCAGGCCGTTCCAGAAAAGAAAATTTCAGGCAAGGCAATTTAGGAAAATTCCAAGCAAGGCAATTCCCTTCAATTCAATTCCAGGCAAGACAATTCTAGTCAATGAAATTTCAGGAAATTCTGAAAAAGGCAATTCCAGGCAAGGCAATTCCAGGCATTTCCAGGCAATTCCAAACAATTTTATGCAAGGCAAATCTAGGTAAGATAATTCCTGTCAACTCCAGGCAAGACAATTCCAGGCAAGGCAATTCCAAGAAATTACAGTCGAGGAAATTTCAGGCAATTCCAGGCAAGTCAATTTCAGGCAAGGCAAGGTAAGGCAAATATTCCAGGGAAACAAGGCAAGGCAACTTCAGGAAAGGAAAACAAGGCAAGGCAAGGCAAGTCGAGGCAATTCCAGGTCATTCTATGCAAGGCAATACCAGGCAATAGCAGGCAAGTCAATTCCAGGTAAGGCTATTCCAGGCAAGGGAATTTCAGGAAAGGCATTTTCAGGCAAGGCAATCCAAGGAAAGGTAATTACACTCAAGGCAATTCCATTCAATTCCATGCAAGGCAGTTACAGGCAAGGCAATTTTAGGCAATTTCAGGCAACGAAATTGCAGGCAAAACAATTCAAGGCAAGGCAAGGAAAAGATACATAGTTCCAGGCAAGGCAATTCAAGCCAGGCAATTCCAGGCAAGGGAAGAAAAGGCAATTCCAGGCAAAACAACTCCAGGCAATTTCAGGCAAGGCAATTGCAGAAAATTCCAATCAAGGGAATTCCAGGCAATTCCAGACAAGTCAATTATTCCAGGCAATGCAAGGTAAAGCAATTATTCCAGGCAATGCAAGGCAAGACAACTCCAAGCAAAGCAAAACAAGGCAAGGCAAGGCAATTCCAGTCAAGGCAAGGTAAATCAAGGCAATTTCAGGTCATTCTAAGCAAGGAATATCCAAACCATTCAAGGCAAGGCAATTCCAGGCAAGGCAATTCCAGGCCAGGCAATTCAAGTAAGGCAATTCCAGGCCAAGCAATTCAGGTAAGGCAATTCCAGGCAAGGCAATTTTAGGCGAGGCAATTCCAGGCAAGGCAACTCCAGGCAAGGTAATTGCATGCGATTCCAGGCAAGGCATTTCCTGAAAATGCAATTCCAAGCAATTCCATGCAAGGCAATTCCAGGCAGAACAATTCTAGGTAAGGAAATTTCAGAAAATTCCAGGCTTGCAATTCCAGGTAATTCCAGGCAAGGCAATTTTAGGCAAAAATGTCCATGCAATTCCAGACAAGGCAATTCCAGGCAATGCAAGACAAGTAAACACAATTTCAGGCAAGGCAATTACAGGCATGGAAGGCAAGACAATTCCAGGCAAGACAACTCCAGTGAATTTCAGGCAAGGCAATTCCAGGCAATTCCAGTCAAAGCAATTCCAGGAAATTCCAGGCAAGTCATTTATTCCAGGAACGGCAAAATAAGGCAATTATTCCAGGCAATGCAAGGTAAGGCACGTCCAAGTAAAGCAAAATAAGGCAAGGCAAAGAAAGGCAATTCCAGGCAAAACAACACCAGGAAATTACAGGCAAGACAATTCCAGGCAAGGAATTTTTATTCAATTCCAAGCAAGGCAATTCCAGGCAAAATAATTCCAGACAATTCCAGGCAAGGAAATTCCAGGGAAGACAATTCCAAACAATTCCAGGCAAGGCATTTCCACGCAAGGGAATTTTAAACAATTCTAGGAGAGGCAATTACTGGCAATTCAATTCCAGGCAAGGCAATTTCTGGCAAGGCAATTCCAGGCGATTACATGCAAGGCAATTCCAGGCATGGCAATTCCAGGCAAGGCAATTCCACGCTAGGAAATTCCAGGCAAGGCAATTCCAGGTAAGGCAATTCCATGCAATTCTATGCAAGGCTTTTCTGGCAAGGGCAGTTCGAAGCAATTTTAGTCAAGGCAATTCCAGGCAAGGCAACGCAAAAAAAAAAAAATTCAAGGAAAGGTAATTTCAGGCAATTCTAGTCAAGATAATACTAGGCAATTCCAGGCAAGTCAATTCCATGTAAGGTAATTTTAGGCTAAACAATTCCAGGCTGGGAAAGGCAATATAAGTCTATTCAAGGTAAGGCAAATCCAGGCAATTCTATGTAAGGCAATACCAAAAAATTACAGGCAAGTCAATTCCATGTAAGGCATTCCAGGCAAGGCAATTTCAGGCAAAGCAATTCCAGGCAAAGCAATTTCAGGCAAGACAACTCAAGGCAAGGCAATTATAGGC
The DNA here is from genome assembly GCF_049354715.1 of Callithrix jacchus. NCBI lineage: Eukaryota > Metazoa > Chordata > Mammalia > Primates > Cebidae > Callithrix > Callithrix jacchus. The sequence continues at coordinate 35,918,514 of NC_133511.1, read as the reverse complement.
AATTCCAGGCAATTCCATGAAAGGCAATTTCTGGCAAGGGGCAATTCCAGGCAAGGCCATTCCAGGCAATTCCAGGCAAGGCAATTCCAAGGAAGGCAATTCCAAGCAATTTCAGGCAATGCAATTCCAGGCAAGGCAAGGAAAGAAAAGGCAATTTCAGGCAAGGCCATTCCAGTCCAGGCAATTCCAGGGAAGGCAAGACCAGGCAAGACAATTCCAGGCAAGGCAATTCAAGGAAAGGTGACTCCAGGCAATTCCAGGCAAGGCAATTCCAGGCAAGGCAACTCCATGCAATTCCTGCCATTCCAATATCTGGCAATGCAATTTCAGGCAATTCCAGGCAAGGCAATTCCACGCAATTCCTGCCATTCCAATATTTGGCAATGCAATTTTAGGAAATTCCAGGCAAGACAATTCCAGCCAAGGCAATTTCAGGCAAGGGAATTCCAGACAAGGCAATTCCAGGCAAGGCAATTATTCCAGGCAAGGCAAGGTAAGGCAATTATTCTAGGCAAGGCAGTGCATGGCAAGGCAAGGCAGTTCCAGGCAATGCAAAGGCAAGGCAATTTCAGGTAAATCAAGGTAAGGAAATTCCAGGAAAGCAATTCCATGCAATTTCAGTCAATGCAATTTTAGGCAAGGCAATGCCAGGCAATTCTAGACAAATCCAGGGAAGGTTACTTTAGGCAAAACAATTTCAGGCATTTCCCGGCAAGGCAATTTCAGGCAAGGCAATTGAAGAAAATTCCATAGAAGGCAATTTCCGTCAAGGAAATTCCAGGCAATTCCAGGCAAGGCAATTGTAGGCAATTCGAGGCAAAGCAATTCCAGGCAATTCCAGGCAAGGCAATTTAAAAAAGGCAACTCCAGGCAATTCCAGGAAAGGCAATTTCAGACAAGGAAACTCCAGGCAATTCCAGGCAATGCAATACCAGGCAAGTCAATTCCACGCAATTCCTGGCATTCCAATATCTGGCAACGCAATTCCAAGCAATTCCAGGCAAAGTAATTTCAGTCAAGGCAATTCCAGGCAAGAAAATTTCAGGCAATTACAGACAAGGCAATTCCAGGCAAGGAAATTCCCGGCAAAGTATTTCCAGGCAATTCCAAAAAAGGCAATACCAAGCAGGGCAATTTCGGGAAATTCCAAGCAAGTCAATTTCAGCCAAGACAATTCCAGGCAATTTCAGGCAGGGCCATTCCAGGCAAGGCAATTCCAGAAAATACCAGCCAAGGCAATTCCAGGCAAGGCAATTCCAGAAAATCCCAGCCAAGGCAATTCCAGGGAAGTCAAGGAAAGGATAGGCAATTCCACACCAGGCAATTTCAAGCCAGACAATTTCAGGCAAGGCAAGGCAAGGCAAATAAGGAAATTCCAGGCCAGGTAATTCCAGGCAAGGCAAATACAGCAAAATCCAGGCAAGGCAATCCAAACAAGACAACTTCGGGCAATTCCAGGCAAGGCAATTCCAGGTAAGACAATTGGAAGCCAAATAATTCCAGGCAATTCCAGGCAAGGCAATTTCAGGTAAGGCAATTCCAGGCAAATCCAGGCAAGACAATTCTAGGCAAAACAATTTTAAGCAATTCCAGGCAAGGCAATTATAGGCAATTACAAACAAGTCATTTCCAGGTAAGGCAATTCCAGGCAAGGCAATTCCAGGCAAAGCAATTCCAGGAAAAGCAATTTCAGGCAAGGCAATTCAAGGCAATTCAATTACACTTAAGGCAATTACACACAATTTCAAGCAATTCCTGGAAAGGCAATTTCTGGCAAGGCAATTCCAGACAAGGCCATTCCAGCCAATTCCAGGCTAGGCAATACCAAACAAGGCAATTCCACTCAATTCCAGGCAAGGCAATTCCAGGCAATGCAATTTCAGGCAAGGCAAGGAAGGGAAAGGCAATTCCAGTCAAGGCAATTCCAGACTGGGCAATTTTAGGCAAGAGATGACACGGCAATTCCATTTTAGAAAATTCCAGGCAATGCAATCCCAGGCATGGCAAGTCTAGGCAAGGAAATTTTATTCTAAGCAAATTCAGGCTTGGCAATTCCAGGAATGGCAATTCTAGGAAAGGCAATTCCAGGCAATCCCAGGCAATGCTATTTCTGGCAAGGTAATTCCATGCAATTCCAGGCAAGGCAATTCCATCAAATTTCAGGCCAGGCAATTCCAGGCAAGGCAACTCCAGGCATGGCAATTCCAGAGAATTCCAGGCCAGGCAATTCCAGACAAGGTAATTTTAAGCAACTCCAGCAAAGGCACTTCCAGGCACGGCAATTCCATGCAATTCAAAACAAGGCAATTCCAGGCAAGGCAATTCCATGCATTTCAAGGCAAGGCAATTCCAGGCAAAGAAATTCCAAGCAAAACAATTCCAGATGATTCCAGGCAAGTGAATACCAGGCAAGGCAATTAGGAAAAATTCCAGGCAAGGCAATTCCAGACAACTCAATTCCTGGCAATTCTAGGCAAGACAATTTCAGGAAAGGCAATTCCAGGCAATTTCTGGCAATGTAATCCCATGGAAAGAATTTCCAGGCAATTCCAGTCAAGACAATTTCAAAAAATTCAAGGCAAGGCAAGTCCAGGCAAGACAAGGCAAGAATAGGCAATTTCACGCAAGGCAATTTCAGGCCAGGCAATTTCAAGCAAGGTAAGGCAAGGCATGGCAAGGCAATTCCAGGTTAGGCAATTCCTGGCAAGGCAATTCCAGGCAAGGCAACTCCAGGCAATTCCAATCAAATCAATTCGAGGCAAATTCCAGGCAAATTCACCAAGGCAATTTGAAGCAAGGTAATTCCAGGCAATTCCAGGCAAGGCAATTCCATGCAATTTCAGGCAAGGCAATTCTAGGCCAGGCGATTCATGGCAAATCAAGGCAAGGCACTTACAGGCTAGACAATTTCAGGCAATTCCAGGCAAGACAATTCCAGGCAAGGCAAAACAAGGAAAGGCAATTCCACGCAAGGAAAATTGAGGCAAGGCAATACCATTCAAGGAAATTACAGGAATGGCAATTCCAGAAAATTTCAGGCAATGCAATTTCAGGCAAGGCAATTCCAGGAAATTCTAGGCAAGTCAATTTTATGTAAGGCAATCCCAGGCAAGTCAATTATAGGTCAGACAAGGCAAGGAAATGCTATTCAAAACAAGGCAATTCCAATCAATTCTAGGCAAGGCAATACCAGGCAATTACAGGCAAGGCAATTACAGGAAACGCAATTCCAGGCAAAGCAATTTCAGGCAAGACAATTCAAGGCAAGGCAATTACAGTCAAGGCAATTACAAGCAATTCAAGGAAAGGCAATTTCTGTCAAGGATATTTTAAGCAAGGCCATTCCAGGCAATTCCAAGCAAAATAATTCCAGGCAATTCCATGCAAGGCAATTAAAGGCAATGCAATTCCAGCAAGGCAAGGCAAGAAAAGGCAATTCCAGTCCAGGCAATACCAGGCCAGACAATTTCAGGCAAGGCAAGGCAAGGCAATTTCAGGACAGGCAACTCCAGGCAATGCAATCCCAGACATTTCAAGCCTAAGCAAAAACATTTCAGTCTAAGCAAATCCAGGAAAAACAATTCCAGGCAAGGCAATTCCAGAAAAGGCAATTCCAGGCAAGGCAATTTTTTGCAAGGTAATTCCATGCAATGCCAGGCAAGGCAATTCAAGGCAAGGCAATTTCAGGCAATTTTAGGCAAGGCAATTCCATCCAAATCCAGGCAATTCCAGGCAAGGCAATTTCTGGCACGGCAATTCCAGGAATTCCAGAAAAGGCAATTCCAGGCAAAACAATTCCAGCCAAGGTAATTCCAGGCATGGCAATTCCATGCAATTCAAGGCAAGTTAATTCCAGGCAATTCCAGGCAATGCAATACCAGTCAAGGCAATCTCAGGCAAATAAATTCCAAGAAAGGCAATTCCAGGTGATTCCAGGCAAGGCAATGCTAGACAAGGCAATTCTGGAAAGTTCCAGACAAGTCAATTTTAGGAAATTCCAGGCAATTCAATTCCAAACAACGCAATTCCAGGAAAGGAAATTTCAGGCACTTTCTGGCAATTTAATTCCAGAAAAAGCATTTCCAGGCCATTCCAGGCAAGGCAATTCCAAAAAATTCAAGGCAAAGCCATTCCAGGCAAGACAATTCCAGGCAAGGCAAGGCAAGGAAATGCAATTCCACGCAAGGCAATTTTTGGCAGGCAATTCCAGGCAAGGCAAGGCATGGCAAGGCAATTTCAGGCCAGGCAATTCCAGGCAAGGCAATCCCAGGCAAGGTTATTCAAGACAAGTCATCTGCAGGCAATTTCAGGTAAGGCAATTCCAGGCAAGGTAACTCCAGGCAATTCCAATGAAATCAATTTAAGGCAATTTCAGGCAAGGTAATTTCATGCAAAGCAATTCGAAGCAAGGTAATTCCAGGCAATTCCAGGAAAGGCAATTCCAGGAAAATCCAGGCAAGGCGATTCCAGGCAAGGCAATCCCAGGCAAGGTTATTCAAGACAAGTCATCTGCAGGCAATTTCAGGTAAGGTAACTCCAGGCAATTCCAATGAAATCAATTTAAGGCAATTCCTGGCAAGGCAATTTCAGGCAAGGCAATTCCAGGCAATTTCATGCAAGGCAATTTGAAGCAAGATAATTCCAGGCAATTCCGGGCAAGTCAATTCCAGGCAAATCCAGGTAAGGCAATTCTGGGAAAAACAATTTCAAGCAATTCCAAGCAAGGCAATTCAAGGCAAGACAATTACAGGCAATTCCAGGCAAGACAATTCCAGGCAGGGCACGTCAAGGAAAGGCAATTTCAGGTAAGGCAACTCCAGGCAATTTCAATGAAATCAATTTAAGGCAATTCCAGGCAAGACAATTTCAGGCAATTCCAGGCAAGGCAATTCCAGGAAAGGCAATTTAAAAAGGCAATTTCAGACAAGGCAATTCCAAACTATTCAAGACAAGGCAATTTTAGGCAAGACAATTCCATGCAAGGAAAGGCAAGAAAAGGCAATTCCACGCAAGGCAAATTCAGGTCAGGCAATTCCAGGTAAAGCAAGGCAAGGCAAGGTCATTTCAATCCAGGCAGTTTTAGGCAAATAAATTCAAGTCAAGCCAACTCCAGGAATTCTATGCAAGGCAATTCTAGGCAAAGCAATTCCAGAAAATTCCAGGCGAGGCAATTTCTGGCAAGGCAATTCCAGGTAAAGCATTTCTAGGCAATTTCAGGCAAGAAAATTTCAAAAAAATTTAATTCAAGGCAATTCCAGGTCAGACAATTCCAGACAAGGCAAGGGAAGAAAAGGCAATTTCACGCAAGGCAATTTCATGCCAGGCAATTCCAGGAAGGCAAGGCAAGGCAATTCCAAGCCAGGCAATTCCAGGCAAGGCAATTCAAGGAAAGACAACTCCAGGCAATTTCAGGCAAAATAATTCCAGGCAAGGCAACTCCAGGAAACTCCAAGCAAGAAAAATCTAGGCAAGGCAATTCCAGGCAAGGCAATTCAAGGCAAGGAAAGGCAATTCCAGTCCAGGCATATCCATGGAAGGCAATTCCATGCAAGGCAAGGCTAGGCAAGGCAATTCATTCAAGACTATTCCAGGAAAGGCAGCTCCAGGCATGGCAATTCCAGGTAAGGCAATTCCATGCAATTTCAGGCAAGGCAATTCCAGGTAATTCCAGACAAGGCAATTCCTGGGAAGACAATTCCAGGCAAGGCAATTCCAGGAAAGTCCAGGTAAAGCAATTCCATGCAAGGCAATTTCAGGCAATTCCAGGTAAGTTAATTCCAGGCAAAACAATTCCAGGTAATCCCCAGCAAGGCAATTCTAGGCAATTTCAGGCAAAACATTTTCAAGCAAGGCAATTTCAGGGAATTTTCAGAAAAACAATTCCAGTCAATTCCAGACAAGACAATTCCAGGCAATACAATTCCAGGCACGGCAAGGCAATTCCATGTAGTGAAATTTCAGGCATGGCAACTCTAGGCAAGAAAATTTTATTCTAAGCAAATCCAGGCAAGGCAATTCCAGGCAATTCTGTGTAAGGCAATTTCAGGAAATTCCAGGGAAAGCAATTTCTAGAAAAGTAATTTCATGCAATCAAAGGCAAGGCACTTCCAGGCAAGGAAATTTCTGGCAATTCCAGCCAAGGCAATTCCAGGCAAGGCAAGTTTAGGCAAGTCAATTTCATGCACTTCCAGTCAACGCAATTGCAGGCAAGGACATTTTAGGCAATTCCAGGCAAGGAAATTTTGGCAATTTCAGGCAATTCCAGGCAAGGCAATTCCAGTTAATTTCAGACAATCAATTCCAGGCATGGCAATTTCAGGCAATTCCTGGCAAGACAATTCAAGGCAAGGCAATTCCAGGCAACTTTAGGCAAGAAAATTCCAGGCATGGCAATTCCAGGCAATTCCAGGCAAGAGAATTTCAGGCAAGGCAATTCCAGGCAATTCCAGGCAAGGCAATTTTATGCAAACAAATTTGATGCAAGGCAATTCAAGGCGATTTCACGCAAGGCAATGCCAGGCAAGGCAATTCCAGAAAATTCCAGGCAAGGAAATTTCAGACAAGTCAATTTCAGCCATTCCAGGAAAGGCAATTCCAGGCAAAAGAATTTTATGCAATTCCATGAAACACAATTCCAGGCAGGGCAATTTCAGGCAAGGAAATTCCTGGTAAAGCATTTCCAGGCAATTCCAGGCAAGGCAATACAAAGCAGGACAATTCCGGGAAATTCCAAGCTAGGTAATTCCAGCCAGGGCAATTCCAGGCAATTTCAGGCAGGGCAATTCCATGCAATACAATTCCAGGGAATTTCAGCCACAGAAATTTCTGGCAAGGCAATTCCAAAAAATTCAAGGCATGGCAATTCCAGGCAAGAAAAATTCCAGGCAAGGCAAGGCAAGAAAACGCAATTGCATGCAAGGCAATTTCAGGCAAGGCAATTCCAGGCAAAACAAGGCAAGGCAAGGCAATTCCAGGCCATGTAATTCCAGGCAAGGAAATTTCAAGCAAGGCAATTTAAACAATACAGCTCTAGGCAATTCCATTCAAGGCAATTACAGGCAAGAGAACACCAGGCAATTCCAGGCAAGGCAATTCCAGGCAAGGCAATTCCAGACAATTTAAGGAAAGGCAATTGGAAGCAAAATAATTTCAGACAATTCCAGGCAAGGCAATTTCAGGCAAGGCAATTCCAGGCAAATCCAGGCAAGGAATTTCCAGGCAAGACAATTTCAGGAAATTCCAGGCAAGGCAATTCCAGGCAAGGCAATTTCAGGCATGGCAATTACAGGCAATTCAAGGCAAGGCAATTCCTGGCAAGGCAATTACAGGGAATGCAATTTCAGGCAAAGCAATTCCAGGCAAAGAAATTTCACGCAAGCCATTCCAGTAAATTCCAGGCAAGGCAAATACAAAAAATTCCAGGCAAGGAAATTCCAGACAAGTCAATTTCAGGCTATTCCAGCAAGGCAATTTCAGGCAAGGCAATTCCATGCAATTTCTGGCAAGGCAATTCCAGAGAAAGCATTTTCAGGTAATTTCAAGCAAGGCAATTCGAAAAAATTCAAGGCAAGACAACGCCATGCAATTTCAGTCAAGGCAATTCCAGGCAAGTCAACTCCAGGCAATTGCAGGCAAAGCAATTCCAAGCAATTCCAGGCAAGGCAATTTTAAACAATTTCAGGCAAGGCAATTCGAAGAAAAGTAATTCCAGGCTATTCCAGGCAAGGCAATTCCAGGCGAATCAAGGCAAGGCAATTCTAGGCAAGGCAATTACAGGCAAGGCAATTACAGGCAAGGCAATTCCACGAAAAAACCATTAAAGAAAGGCAATTTCAGACAAGACAATTTCAAAAAATTCCAGGCAAAGCAATTCAAAGCAATTCCAGCCAAGGCAATTCCAGGCATTTCCATGCAAGGCAATTTTAGGCATAGAAAATTCAGGCAATTGCAGGAAAGAAAATTTCAGGCAAGGAAACTCCAGGCAATTCCAGGCAAGGCAATTCCAGTCAAGGCAATTCCACGCAATTCTGGGCAAGGCAATTCCTGCCAACGCAATTTCAGGCAAATCCAGGAAAGGCAATTCCAGGTAAGGGAATTTCAGGCAATTCCAGACATGGCAATTCAAGGAAAAAAATTACAGGCAATTCCAAGAAAGTCAATTTTAGACAAGGAAATTCCACTTAATTCCAGGAAACGCAATTTCTGGTGAGGCAATTTTAAGTAATTCAAGGCAAAGCAATTCCAGGCAAGGCATTCCAGAAAATTCCAGGCAAGGCAATTTCTGACAAGGCAATTCCAGGCAATTTTAGGCTAGGCCATTCCACAAAATCCCAGGCAAGGCAATTTCAAACAATTCCAGCAAGGCAAATCCATGAAAGGCAATTCCAGGCAGTTGCTGGCATGGCAATTCCAGGAAAGGAAATTCCAGGCAATTTCAGTAAAGGAAATTCCAGGCAAGGAATTTTCACGCAATTCCAGGCAAGGCAATTCCAGGAAAGGCAATTCCAGACTATTCCAGGCAAGGCAATTCCAGGCATTTCTAGGCAAGGGAATTTTAGGCGAGACAATTCCAAGCAAGGCAATTCCAGGCATTTCTAGGCAAGGGAATTTTAGGCGAGACAATTCCAGGCAAGGCAATTCCAGGCAAGGCAACTCCATGTCATTGCAGAGAAGGGAATTCCAGGCAAGGCAATTCCAGGTAATTCAAGGGAAGGCAATTTTTGGCATGGCAATTTCAAACAACTCCAGGCAACTCAATTTTGGTCAAGGCAATTCCACGCCATTCCAGGCAAGGCAATTCTAGGGAAGGCAATTCCAGGCAACTCCAATCAAGGCAATTCCAGGCAAGGAAACTCTATGCAATTCCACCACAGCAATAACAGGAAAGAAAATTTCACGCAATTCCATTCAAGAAAATTCCTGCCAACACAATTTCAGGCAATTCCAGACAAGAAAATTCCATGCACGGCAAATTCCAGGCAAGGGAATTCCAGACATTTCAAGACATGACAATGCTAGGCAAGGCAATTCCACGCAATTCCATTAAAGGCAATTCCAGATAAGGTAATTCCAGGCAAGTTCTGAAAAGGCAATTCCTGGCAAGGCAATTTTAGGCACGGCAATTCCAGGCAAGGCAATTCCAGGCAACGCAATCCCAAAAAATTTTAGGCAAGGAAATTTCCGGCAAGGCAATTTCAGGCAGGCAATTCTAGGCATACCAGGGAGGGAATTCCCAGCAAGGCGATTCCAGGCAATCCCAGGAAATGCAAATTCAGGCAAGAAAATTCCATACAATTCCCAGCAAGGCAATCACATGCAAGAAAATTCAAGGCAATTCCAGGAAAGAAAATTTCGGGGAAGGCAATTTCAGGCAACTCAAATTTAGGCAAGGCAATTCCAGGCAATTCCAGGCCAGGCAAGGAAACTCTAAGAAATTCCAGAAAAAAAAATTTCAAAAAAGGCAATTCCAGACAATTCCAAGAAAGGCAATTTTAGGCAAGGATTCCAGGCAATTCCATGCAAGAAAATTTAAGTTGAGGCAATTCCAGGAAAGGTAATTCCTGGCAAAGCAACTCCAGTTTACTACAGGCAAAAAAATTATAGGCAAGGCAATTCCAGGCCATTCCAGAAAAGGCAAAGCGAGTCAAAATAATTTCAGGCAATTTCAGGCAAGAAAATTTCAGAAAGGCAACTCCAGGCAATTCAAGGCAATGCAATTCCAGGCAAGGCAACTCCAGTACATTACAGGTAAGGCAATTCCAGGCAATTCCAATCAAGGCAATTTCAGGCAATTCTAGGCAAGGCAATTCCATAAAATTCCAGGCAAAGAAATTAAAGAGAAGGCAATTCCAGGCAATTCCTGAAGAACAATTCCAAGCCAGGCAATTCCAGGGAAGGCAATTCCAGGAAAGGCAATTCCAGAAAAACAATTCCAAGCAAGGCAATTCCAGGTATTTCCAGACAAGGCAATTTCAGACAATTTCAGGTAATTTCAGGCAAGGCAACTCCAGGCGAGGTAATTTCAGGCAAGGCAATTTCAGGCAAATTTAGGCGAGGCAATACCAGGCAAGGAATCACGAGTCAGTTCCAGGCAAGGCAATTCCAGGCAAATCTATGCAAGGCAATACCAGGCAATTTCAGGCAAGTCAATTCCAGATAAGGCAATTCCAGGCAAGGCAATTCCAGCCAAGGCAATTCAAAACAAGGCAATCACAGTCAGAATAATTCTAGGCATTTCCAGTCTTGGCAATTTCGGGCAAGCTAATTCCAGGAAAGTCCAGGCAATTTAATACCAATCATGGCAATTCCAGGCAATTCTAGGAAAGACAATTCCTGGCAACGAAATTCCAGACAATGACATTCCAGGTTACACAAGGCAAGTCGTTGCCAGGCAAGGCAATTCCAGGCAAGAAAATTCCAGGCAAGGCAATTCCAGTCACTTTCAGTCAAGGCTATTTCAGGCAAGGCAATTCCAGCCAAGGCAATTCAAAACAAGGCAATCACAGTCAGAATAATTCTAGGCATTTCCAGTCTTGGCAATTTCGGGCAAGCTAATTCCAGGAAAGTCCAGGCAATTTAATACCAATCATGGCAATTCCAGGCAATTCTAGGAAAGACAATTCCTGGCAATGAAATTCCAGACAATGACATTCCAGGTTACACAAGGCAAGTCGTTGCCAGGCAAGGCAATTCCAGGCAAGAAAATTCCAGGCAAGGCAATTCCAGTCACTTTCAGTCAAGGCTATTTCAGGCAAGGCAATTCCAGGCAATTTCAGATAATTCCAAACAAGGCAATTCCAGGCAAAACAATTTCAGGCAAGGAAATTTTACACAAGACAATTCCAGGCAATTTCAGGAAAGGCAATACCAGTCAAAGAAATTTCAGGCAATTTTAGACAAGTCAATTTCAGGCAAGGCAATTTCAGGCAATTACAGGCAAGACAATTCCAGGAAATTCCAGGCAAGGGAATTCCAGTCAATTCCAGGCAAGGCATATTCCAAGCAAGGAATTTCCAGGCAATTCCTGACAAGGCAATTTTAGGAAATTCCAGGCATGGCAATTCCAGGTAAAACAACTCCAGGTGATTCCAGGCAATTCCATGCAATTGCAATCAAGGCAATTCCAGGCAAAGCAATTATTCCAGGCAAGGCACGGTAAGGCAATTATTTCAGGCGAGGCAAGGCAATTCCAGGAAAAGCAACGCAAGGCATGGCAAGGCAAGTAAATTCCAGGCAAGGCAATTATAGTCAAGGCAATTCCGGGAAATTCCAGGCTAGGCAATTTCAGGTAAGGGATTTCCAGGTAATTACAGGCAAGGTAATTACAGGCAATTTTAGGCAAGACAATTCCAGGCATGGCAATTCCCGCCAATTCCTGGCAAGGCAATTCCTGGCAAGACAATTCCAGTCAAGTTCAGATAAGGCAATTTCAGGAAAGACAATCCTAGGCAATTTCAAGCAAGGCAATTCCAGGCAAAGCAATTCCAGGGAATTCTGGGAAAGGCAATTTAAGGCAAGACAATTCCAGTCAATACGATGCAAGGCAATTCCAAGCAAGGCTATTTTTGGCAATTTCAGGCAAGACAATTCCAGGCAAGGCAATTTCAGGCAATTCCATAAAGGCAATTTCAGGCAAGTAAATTACAGGCAGGGAAATTCTTCACAAGGCAATTTCAGAAAATTTCAGGCAAGGCAATTCCACACAAGCTAATTCCAGGCAATTCCATGCAAAACAATTTTGAGCGATTCAATTCCAGGCAAGGCAACTTTAGGTGATTCCATGCAAGGCAAATCCAGGCAAGGCAATTTCAGGCAATTTCAGGAAAGGAAATTCCAGGCCAGAAAATTCCAAGCCTGGCAATTCCAGACAAAAAAATTTCATTCAAGGCAATCTCAGGCAATTCTGGGCAAGGCAATTCCAGGCAAGGCAACCCCAGGCAATTCCAAGAAAGGCAATTCCAGACAATTTCAATCAAAACAATTCCAGGTAATTCTATGCAAGGCAATGATTTCAGGCAAAACAAGAAAAGGCAGTTATTCCAGGCAAGGAAAGTCAAGGCAATTTCAGGCATGGCAATTCCAGGCAAGGCAATACCAGACAATTCTAGGCAAGACAATACCAGACAATTCCAGGCAACTAAATTCCAGGCAAGGCACTTCCAGGCAAGGCACTTCCAGCCAAAGCAATTCAAAGCAAGGCAATTACACTCAGGGCAAATACAGGCAATTCCAGGCATGGCAATTCCAGGCAAGGCTATTCCAGGCAATACTTGACAAGGCAATATGAGGCAATTCCAGGCAAGTCAATTTCAGGTAAGGCAATTACAGTCAGGGCAATTACAGGCAATTCCAGGCATTTCCAGGCATGGCAATTCCAGGCAATTCCAGGCAAGGCAATTATAGTCAGGGAAATTACAGGCAATTCCAGGCAAGGCAATTTCAGGAAAGACAATTTCAGGCAATTCCAGGAAAGACAATTCCATTTAAGGCAATTTTAGGTAATTCCAGGCAAGGCAATTTCAGCCAAGGGAACTCCAGGTGATTCCATGCAAGACAAATCCAGACAAAGAAATTTCAGGCAATTCCACGCAGAGAAATTCCGGGACAGGCAATTCCAGGACAGGCAATTTTTGGCATTTCCTGGCAAAAAAATTCCAATTTCAGGCAATTGAAGCTAAGGCAATTACAGGCAAGGCAGCTCCAGGCAATTTCAAAAAAGGCAATTCCTGGCAATTCCAATCAAAACCATTCCAGGCAATTCCAGGCAAGAGATTTATTCCAGGCAAGGAAAGGCAAGGCAATTATTCCAGGCAAGGCAAAGCAAAGCAAGGTAATTCCAGGAAAAGCAAGGCAAAGCAATTCAAGGTGAGACAAGGCATGGCAATTCCAGGTGAGACAAGGCATGACAATTCCAGGCAAGGCAATTCCACGCAATTCTATGCAAGGCAATACCAGGCAATTCCAGGCAAGTCAATTTCAGGTAAGACAATTCCAGGCAAGGCAATTCCATTCAAGGCAATTACAGTCAGGGCAATTCCAGGCAATTCTTGGCAAGGCAATACAAGGCACTTCCAGGCAACTCAATTTTAGGTAAAGCATTCCAGGCAACGCAATTACAGTCCGGGCAATTCCAGGCAATTCCAGGCATTTCCAGGCAAGGCAATTTCAGGCAATTCCAGGAAAGGCAATTCCAGGCAAGGCAATTTCAGGCAATTCCAGGCAAGGCAATTCAAGTCAAGGCAACTTCAGGTGATTTCAGGCAAGGAAAATCCAGGCAAGGCAATTCCAGGCAATTCTAGGCAAAGAAATTATGAACAGGCAATTTTAGGTCAGGCAATTCCAGGCAAAGAAATTCCATGCAAGGCAATTTCAGACAATTTCAGGCAAGGGAATTTCAGGCAAGGCAACTCCAGGCAATTCCAAGAAAGGCAATTCCAGGCAATTCCAGTCAAGGCAATTCCAGGGAATTCCAGGCAAGGCAATTTTTCCAGGTAAGACAAGGAAAAACATTTATTTCAGGCAAGGCAAGGCAAGGCAATTCCAGGCAAAGCAAGGCAAGGTAAGGCAATTTGAGAAAAGGCAAGGTGAAACAATTCCAGGCAAGGCAATTCCAGGCAATTCTACGCAAGGCAATACCAGGCAAGCCAGTTCCAGATAAGGCAATTCCAGGCCACGCATCTCAGACAAGGCAATTCCAGCCAAGGCATTTCAAGGCAAGGCAATTACAATCAAGGTAATTACAGGCAATTTCAGGCAAGGCAATTCCAGGCAATTCTAGGCAAAACAATACCAGGCAATTTTATTCAATTCAATTCCAGGTAAGGCAATTCCAGACAAGGCAGTTACATGCAAGGCAATTTCAAGCAATTCCAGGCAAGGCAATTCCAGGCAATTCCATGAAAGGGAATTATTCTAGGCAAGGCAATTTCAGGTAATTCCAGGCAAAGCAAGGCATGGCAAGGCAAGGCAATTCCAGGAACACAATTTCAAGCAAGGCAATTCCAAGCATTTCTAGGCAAAATAATTCCAGGCAATTTCAGGCAATTCCAGGCAAGGCAATTCCAGACAATTTTAGGCAAGGCAATACCAGGCAATTTCAGGCAAGTCAATTCCAGATAAGGCAATTCCAGGCAATGCAATTTCAGACAAGCCAATGCAAGGCAATGCAATTCCAGCCAAGGCAATCCAAGGCAAGGCAATTACAGTCAGGGTAATTCCAGGCATTTTCAGGCTTGGCAATTCCAGGCAAGCTAATTTCAGGAAAGTTCAGGCAATTAAATTCCAAGCAAGGCAATTTCAGGCAATTCTAAAAAAGGAAATTTCAGGCAAAGAATTCCAGACAATGCCATTCCAGGTTACACAAGGCAAGTCAATGCCAGGCAAGGCAATTCCAGGAAAGGCAATTCCAGGCAAGGAAATTCCTGTCAATTTCAGTCAAAACTATTCCAGGCAAGGCAACTCCAGCCAAACTGAGGCAAGGCAATTCCAGGCAGTTTCAGGTAATTCCAGGCAAGGCAATTCCAGACAAAAAAATTCAGGCAAGGAAATTTTATGCAAGGCAATTCCAGGCAATTTCAGGCAAGGCAATACCAGGCAAGAAAATTCCAGGCAATCCAGACAAGGCAATTTTAGACAAGGCAATTTCAGGCAATTCCAGGCAAGGCAATACTAGGCAAAACAATTCCAGGCAATTCCAGCAAAGGCAATTCAAGGCAAGGCAATTACACTCAGGGTGATTTCAGGCATTTCCAGGCTTGGCAATTCTGGGCAAGCTAATTTCAGGAAAGTCCAGGTAATTCAATTCCAAGCAAGGCAATTCTAGGCAATACTAGGAAAGGCAATTCCTGGCAAGGAAATTCCAGACAAAACAGGTCAATGCCAGGCAAGGCAATTCCAGGCAAAGCAATTCCAGTCAACTTCAGTCAAACCTATTCCAGGCAAAACAATTTCAGCCAACTCGAGGCAAGACAATTCTAGGCAGTTTAAGGTAATTCCAGGCAAAAAAATTCCGGCAAGAAAATTTCACACAAGGCAATTCCAGGAAATTTCAGGAAAGGCAATACCAGGCAAGAAAATTCCATGCAATCCAGAGAAGGCAATTCCAGGCAGGGCAATTTTAGGCAATTCCAGGCAAGACAATTCCAGGCAATTCCAGGCAGAAAAATTCCAGCCAATTCCAGGCATGGCATATTCCAGGCAAGGCATTTCCAGGCAATTCCAGGCAAGACAATTCCAGGAAATTTCAGTAATGGCAATTCCAGGCAAGGCAATTCCAGACAAGGCAATTGCAGGCAATTCCAGGCAAGGAAATTCCAACCAAGGCAATTCCAGGCAATTCCAAGAAAGGCAATTCCAGGCAAGGTAATTCCAAGCAAGTCAATTCCAGGCAATTCCAGACAAGATAATTCCAGGCAAGTCAATTCTAGGCAATTCCAGGAAATTTCACACAATACCAGGCAAGGTAATTTCAGGCAAGAATATTTCAGGCAATGCAAGGCAAGTAAATACCAAGCAAGGCTATTCAAGGTAATTCCAGGCAAGGCATTTCTGGGCAATTCCAGGCAAGGCAATTTCAGGCAAAGGATTTCCAGGCAATTACAGGCAATTTTCGGCAAGTCAATTCTAGGCATGGCAATTCCCACCAATTCCTGGCAAGGCAATTCCTGGCAAGGCAATACCAGGCAAGTCCAGGTAAGGAAATCGAGGAAAGACAATTCGAGGCAATTTTAGACAAGGTAATTCCAGGCAAAGCAATTCCAGGCAAGGCAATTCCTGGCAAGGCAATACCAGGCAAGTCCAGGTAAGGCAATCGAGGAAAGACAATTTGAGGCAATTTTAGGCAAGGTAATTCCAGGCAAAGCAATTCCAGGCAAGGCAATTCCAGACAAGACAATTCTAGTCAATATTAGGCAAGGCAATTCCAGGCAAGGCAACTCCAGGCAATTCCAAGAAAGGCGATTCCAGGCAATTCCCATTGAAGCAATTCCAGGCAAGGCAATTATTCCAGACAAAACAAGGAAAGGCAATTATTCCAAAAAAGGAAAGGAAAAGCAATTCCAGGCACAGCAAGGAAAGGCAAGCCAAGGCAAGGCAAAGCAATACCAGGCAATTTCAGGCAAGTCAATTCCAGGTAAGGCAATTTCAGGCAAGGCCATTTCTGGCAAGACAATTCAAGGCAAGTCAATTGCTGTCAGGGCAATTACAGGAAATTCCAGGCATGACAATTCCAGGCAAGGCAATTCGCGGCAATTCTAGGCAAGGAAATACCAGGCAAGGCCATTCCAGGCAAGGCAATTACAGTCAGGGGAATTACAGGCAATTCCAGACAATCCCAGGCAAGGCAATTCCATGCAAGACAATTTCAGGCAACGCAATTCAAGGCAATTTCAGAAAAGGCAATTCCAGGCAAGGCAATTTCAGTCAAGGCAACTCCAGGTAATTCCACTCAAGACAAATCCTAACAAGGCAATTTCAGGCAATTTTACACAAAAAAATTCCAAGACTGGTAATTCCAGGCCAGGCAATTCCAGGCAAAGAAACTCCACACAAGGTAACTTCAGGCAATTCCAGCTAAGGCAATTACAGGCAAGGCAGCTCCAGGCAATTCCAGGCAAGGAAATTATTTTAGGCAAGGCAAGGAAAGGCAATTATTCCAGGCAAGGAAAGGCAAGGCAATTCCAGGCAAGACAAGGCAAGACAATTCCAGGCAAGGCAATTCTATGCAAGGCAATACGAGGCAGTTCCAGGCAAGTCAATTCCAGGAAAGGCAATTCCAGGTAAGGCAATTCCAGGCAAAGAAATTTCAGGCAAGGCAATTCAAGGCAAGGAAATTACAGTCAGGGCAATTACAGGCAATTCCTGGCAACTCCAGGCATGGCAATTCCAGGCAAGGTAATTCCAGGCAATTCTTGGCAAGGCAATACGAGGCAGTTCCAGGCAAGTCAATTCCAAGTAAGGCAATTCCAGGTAAGACAATTCCAGGCAAAGAAATTTCAGGCAAGGCAATTCAAGGCAAGGCAATTACAGTCAGGGCAATTACAGGCAATTCCTGGCAACTCCAGGCATGGCAATTCCAGGCAAGGCAATTCCAGGTAATTCTTGGCAAGGCAATGTGAGGCAATTTCAGGCAAGTCAATTCCAAGTAAGGCAATTCCACGCAAAACAATTACAGTTAAGGCAATTACAATCAGGGCAATTACAGGCAATTCCAGGCATTTCCAGGCTAGGCAATTACAGGTAATTGCAGGCTAGGAAATTTGAGGCAATTCCAGGCAAGGCAGTTGCAGGTAAGGCAATTTCATACAATTCCAGGAAAGGCAATTTTAGGCAGTTCCAGGCAAGGCAATTCCAGTCAAGGCAACTCCAGTTGATTCCGTGCTAGGCAAATCCAGGCAAGGCAATTCCATGTAATTCTAGGCAAAGAAATTCTGGGACAGGCAATTCCAGGCCAGGCAATTTTAGGCAATTTCAGGCAAAGAATTTCCATGCAAGGTAATTTCAGGCAAGGGAATTTCAGACAAGGTAAATCCAGGCAATTCCAATAAAGGCAATTCCAGGCAATTCCAGGTAAGGCAATTATTCCAGGCAAGGCAAGGAAAACCAATTATTCCAGGCAAGACAAGGCAAAGAAATTCCAGGCAAAGCAAGGCAAGGCAAGGCAAGGCAATTATAGGCAAGGCAACGCAAGGCAATTCCAGGCAATTCTACGCAACGCAATACCAGGCAATTTTAGGCAAGTCAATTCCAGATAAGGCAATTCCAGGCAATGCAATCCCAGGCAAGGCAATTTCAGGCTATTCTACGCAAGGCAATACCACGCAATTTCAGGCAAGTCAATTCCAGATAAAGCAATTCCAGGCAATGCAATCCCAGGCAAGGCAATTCCAACCGAGGCAATTAAAGGCAAGGCAAATACAGTCAGGGTAATTCCAGGAAATTCCAGGCAAGGCAATTCCAGGCAACTCAATTCCAGGTGAGGCAATTCCAGGGATGGCAATTACAGGCAAGGCAATTCTAGGCAAGGCAATTTCAGGAAAGGCAATTCGAATTAAGGCAATTACAGGCAATTTCAGGCAATTCCAGGCAGGGCAATTCAAGGCAAGGCAATTCAAGGCAAGGTAATTACAGGCAATTTTAGGCAAGACAATTTTAGGCAATTCTAAGCAAGGCAATGCCAGGCAATTCCATTCAATTCAATTGCAGGTAAGGCAATTCCAGACAAGGCAGTTACATGCAAGGCAATTTTAGACAATTCCAGCTAAGGCAATTCCAGGCAAGGCAACTCCAAGCAATGACAAGAAAGGCAATTCCAGGCAATTCCAATCAAGACAATTCCAGGCAATTCCAGGCAAGGCAAATATTTTAGGCAAGGCAAGAAAAAGATATTATTGCAGGCAAGACAAGGCAAGGCAATTCCAGGCAAAGCAAGGCAAGGCAAGGTGAGATAATTCTGGGCAATTCAAGGCAAGGCAATACCAGGCAATTCCAGGCAAGGCAATTCCAGGCAAAACAATTCCAGGCAAGGCAATAACAGTCAGAGCAATTCCAGAAAATTCCAGGCATGGCAATTCCAAGCAAGGCAATTCCAGGCTATTCTATGCAAGGTAAAATGAGGCATTTCCAGGCAAATCAATTCCAGGCAAGGCAATTGCAGGCAAGGCAATTGCAGGCAAGGCAATTCCAGGCAAGGCAATTACAGTCAGGGCAAATCCAGGCAATTCCAGGCATTTCCAGGCAATGCATTTTCAGGCAATTCCAGGCAAGGCAATTCCAGAAAAGGCAATTTCGGTCAAGGAAACTCCTTGTGATTCCATGCAAGGCAAATCCAGGCAATTCTAAGCAAAAAAAATCCTGGACAGGCAATTTCAGGCCTGGCAATTTCAGGCAATTCCAGGCAAAGGAATTTCACGCAAGGAAATTTTAGGAAATTCCAGGCAAGGCAATTTCAGGCAAGGCAACCACAGGCAATTCCAATTAAGGCAATTCCAGGCAAGGCAATTATTCTAGTCAAGGAAATTATTCTTGGCAAGGCAAGGCAAGGCAATTTCAGGCAAAACATGGCAAGGCAAGGCAAGGCAAGTCCAGGCTAGGCAATTTCAGGCAATACTAGGCAAGGCAATACCAGGCAATTTCAGGCAAGTCAACTCCAAATAACGCAATTCCAGGCAATGCAATCCCAGGCAACGCAATTCCAGCCAAGGCAATTACAGTCAGGGTAATTCCAGGCAATTCCAGGCAATTCAATTCCAGGTAAGGCAATTCCAGGCAAGGCTATAACATGGAAGGCAATTCCACAAAAGGCAATTCCAGGAAAGGCAATTTCTGGCAATTTCTGACAAGGCAATTTCAGGAAATTCCATGAAAGGCAATTTCAGGCAATTCCTGACAAGGCAATTTCAGGCAGGGCAATTCCGGGGAAGGAAATTCTACACAAATCAATTCCAGGAAATTGCAGGCGAGGCAATACAAGGCAAGGAAATTTCAGACAAGACATTGCACCTAAGAAAATTCCAGGTAATTCCACGAGAAACAGGATTAAGCAATTCAATTTCAGGCAATTCCAGGCAGGGCAATTTTAGGCAAGACAATTCCAGTCAAGGCAACTAAATGTGATTCCACACTAGGCAAATCCAGGTAAGGCAAATACAGGCAATTCCAGGCAAGGAAATTCCAGGCCAGGCAATTCCAGGCTATTCCAGGCAAGGAAATTCCACGCAAGGCAATTTCAGGCAATTCCAGGCAAGGCAACTCCAGGAAATTTCAAGAAAGGCAATTCCAGGCAATTCCAATCAAAACAATTCCAGGAAATTCCAGGAAAGGCAATTATTCCAGGCTAGGCAAGGAAAGGCAATTATTCCAGGCAAGGCAAGGATAGGTAATTCCAGGCAAAGCAAGGCAAGCAATTCCAGGCAATTCTTGGCAAGACAATTCTTGGCAAGGCAATACCAGGCAATCCAAGGCAAGTCAATTCCAGGTAAGGCAATTCCATCAAAGGCAATTCCATGCAAGACAATCTCTGGCAAGGCAATTTAAGGCAAGGCAATTTCACTCAGGGCAATTACAGGCAATCCTAGGCAATTCCATGCAAGGCAATTCCGGGCCAGGTAATTCCAGGCTATTCTAGGCAAGGTAATACCAGGGAATTCCAGGCAAGTCAATTACAGGTAAGGCATTTTCAGGCAAGGCAATTCCAGGCAAGGCAATTCAAGGAAAGGCAATAACAGTCAGAACATTTACAGGCAATTCCAGGCAAGGCAATTCCAGGTAAGGCAATTCCTAGCAAGGCAATTCAAATCTAGGCAATTACAGTCCTGGCAAGTACAGGCAATTCCAGGAAAGGCAACTTCTGGAAACTTCAGGCAAAGGCAATTCCTGACAATTCCAGGCAAGGCAATTTCAGGCAATTCCAGTCAAGGAAATTCCAGGCAATTCCAGTCAAGGAAATTCCAGGCAATTCCAGGCAAGGCAACTCCAGGCAATTCCAGGCAAGGCAATTTCAGGCAATTCCAATCAATGCAATTCCAGGCAATTCCAGGAAAGGCAATTATTCCAGGAAAGGCAAGAAAAAGCAATTATTTCAGGCAAGGCAAAGCAAGGCAATTCCATCCAAAGCAAGGAAAGGCATGGCAAGCCAAGGCAAGGCAAGGCAATTCCAGGAATTCCAGGCAAGGCAATTTTTGGCACGGCATTTCAAGCCAAGGGAAGGCACAAGGCAAGGGAATTCCAGGTAAGTCAATTCCAGTCAAGGCAGTTTCAGGCAATTCCAGACAAGGCAATTCCAGGAAGGCAATTCCAGGCAAGGCAACTCCAGGTAATTCCAGGCAAGGCAATGTCTGGCAATTCTAATCAACACAATTCCAGACAAGGCAATTATTCCAGGCAAGGCAAGGCAAGGCAAGGCAATTCCAGGCAAAGCAAGGCAAGGCTTGTCAAAACAAGACAATTGCAGGCAATGCAAGGCAAGGCAAGGCACTCCAGGCAAATCTTGAGTACCAGATAATTCAAGGCAAGTCAATTTTACATAAGGCAATTTCAGGCTAGGCAATTACAAGCAAGGCAATTCCAGGAAAGGCAATTCAATGCAAGGCAATTCCAGGCAAGTCAATTCCAGGAAAGGCAGTTCCAGGCAATTCCAGTCAAGCCAATTCTATGTAAGGCAATTCAGGAAAAGGCAATTCCTGGCAAGGCAATTCCAGGCAAGACAACTACAGGCAATTTCAGGCCATTACAGGCAAGGCATTTTCAAGCAAGTTAATTCCAGGCAATTTCAGGTAAGGCAATTCTAGACAAGGCAATTACAGGAGAGGCAAGGCAAGGAAAGGCAATTCCAGTCCATGCAGTTCCAGGCAAGGAAAGGGAAAACAAGGTAAGAAAATTCCAGGTCAGGCAATTCCAGGCAATGAAATTCCAGGCAAAACAAAACTTAGCAAAACAATTTTATTCAAGGCAAATCCAGGCAAGACCATTCTAGGCAAGGCAATTCCACGCAATTTCATGCAAGTCAATTCCAGGAAATTCCAGGCAGGGCAATTCCAGGCAAGGAAATTTTATGCAAGGCAATTCCAGGCTATTCCAGGCAAGGCAATACCAGGCAAGGCAATTTCAAGCAAAACAATACAAAGCAAGGCAATTTCAAGCAATTCCAGGCAAGGGAATTTAAGGCAAGACAATTCCAAGAAATTCCATGCAAGGCAATTTTTGGCAAAGAAATTCCAGGCAATTCTAGGAAAGGCAATTGCAGGCAAGGCAATTCCAGGCATTTCCAGGCAAGACAATTCCATGCCAGGCAATTCTAGGCAAGGAAATTTTACCCAAGAAAATTCAAGTCGATACCAGGCAAGTCAATTCCATGCAAGGCAATTTTGGGCAAGAAAATTTCAGGCAAGGCAATTACAGGGAATTCCAGGCAAGGCAATTCCAGGTAAGGCGATTCCCCTCAAGGCAATTCCAGGAAATACCAGGAAAAGCAATTCCATGCAAGGCAATTTCAAGCAATTTCAGGCGAAGCAATTCCTGGCCAGGCAAGGTTAGGCAAAGCAATTCCATTAAAGCAAATCCAGGCAAGAAAATTTTCATTCCAGGCAAGAAAATTTCAGGCAAGGCAATACAGACAAGAAAATCACAGGCAATTTTAGGCAAGGCAATTCCTGGCAAAGCAATTCCACGCAAGGCAATTCAAGGCGAGTCAATGCCAAAAAGACAATTCCAGGCACAGCAAGACAAGTCAATTCCAGGCAAAATAAGGCAAAGCAGTGCAAGGCAAGGCAAAACAAGGCAAGGCAAATCCAGACAAGTCAAGCAAGGCAATTCCAGGCATGGCAAGGCAAAAAAATTCCAGCAAAGGCAAGGCAAGGCAATTACTAAAAATTTCAGGCAGGCAATTTTAAGCAATTCCAGGCAAGGCAATTCCGGGCAAGGCAATTTCAGAAAATTTCATGCAAGACAATTCCATTCAGAGCAATTAGAGGAAATTAGAGGAATGCAATTCCAGGCAAGGCATTTCCAGGCAATTCCTGAAAAAGCAATTCCATGCAATTCCAGGCAAGGGACTTTTAGGCAAGGCAATTCCAAGAAATTCCAGGCAAGGCAATTTTCAGCAAAGAAATTCCAGACAATTATAGGAAAGGCAATTGCAGGTAATTTCAGGTCAGGCAATTCCAGGCAAGACAATTCCAGGCAATTTTAGTCAAGTCAATTCCAGGAAAGGCATTCCCAGGCAATTCCAGGCAAGGAAATTCCAGGCAAGGCAAGTCCAGGAGGAAATCCCAGGAAAGGCAAATCAAGGCAAAGCAATTCCAGGCAATGCAATTCTAGGCAAGGCAATTTCAGGCAAAAAAATTGCTGGCAATTTTGGACAAGGCAATTCCAGGCAAAACAATTCCAAGCAATTCCAGCAAAGACAATTTCTGGTGAGGCAATTCCAGGCATGACAATTCCAGGCAATTCCACGCAAGGCAATTTCAGGCAAGGCAATTTCAAAAAATTCCAGGCAAGGCAATTCCAAGCAATTCCAAAAAAGGCAATTCCACGCAATTCCAATTCCAGGCGATTCCAGGCAAGGCAATACCAGGCAAGGAAGTTCCAGGCAATTCCAGGCAAGGCAATTTCAGGCATGAAAATACCAAGCAATTCCAGGAAAGACAATTTGTGGCAAAACAATTCCAGGAAAGGCAATTTCAGGTAATTCCAGGAAAGACAATTACAGACAAGGCAATTCCAGGAAAGTCAGTTCCAGAAAAAGTAATTCCAGGAAATTCCCTTCAAGGCAATTTCACTCAATTTCAAGCAAAACAACTCCAGGAAGGCAATTCCAGGCAAGGCAATTCCTGGCAAGGGAATTCCAAGAAACCACACAAGGCAATTCAAATTAAGGAAATTCTAAAAAAGGGAATTCCAGGCAATTCCAAACTTAGGAATTCCAGCCAAGATAATTCCAAGAAATTCCAGGCAATTCAATTCAAAGCAAGACAAATCCAGGAAAATCCAGGGAAGGCAACTCCTGGAAAGGCAATTTTACCCAAGGCCATTAAAGCCAATTCCAGGCAAAACAATTCCAGGCAAGGCAATTCCCATCAAGGCATTTCCAGGCAAGAAAATTTTATGCATTGCAATTTCAGTCGATTGCAGGCAATGCAATACCAGATAGGGCAATTCCAAGTAATTCCAGGAAAGGCAATTCCATGCAAGGCAAATTCAGGCAATTCCAGTCTTGGCAATTCTAGGCTAGACAATTTCGGTCAATTCCAGGGAAGGCAATTCAAGGCAAAAATATTCCAGGAAATTTCAGGCATGAAAATTCCAGGCAAGGCATTTCCAGGCAATTCCAAGCAAGACAATTGCAGGAAATCTCAGGCAAGGCATTTTTTGACAAAGCAATTCAAGCAATTTCAGAAAAAGAAATTCCTGGCAAGGTAATACTAGAAAACAGAATTCCAGGCAATTCCTGGCATGGCAATTTCAGGCAATCTTATTCCAGGAAATTCCAGGCAATTCAATTCCAAGCAAGGCAATTTCAGGAAAGGCAATTCCTGGTAAGGCAATTTTAGGCAAGGTTATTTCAGGCAATTCCAGACAAGGCATTTCCAGGCAATTTCAGGCAAGACAATTCCAGGCATGGCAATTCCAAGAAATTCAAAGCAAGACAATTTCAGAAAAGGCAATTTCTGGCAAGGCAATTTTAGGCAAGGCCATTTCAGGCAATTCCAGACAAGGCATTTCCAGGCAAGGCATTTCCAGGCAATTTAAGGCAAGACAATTACAGGCAATTTAGGGCTGGGCAATTCCAGCTAAGACAATTCCAGGCAATTCCAGGCAAAAAAATTCTAGTCAAGAAAATTTCACGCAAGGTAATTCCAGGTGATTGCAGGCATGGCAATACCAGACATGCAATTCCAAGTAATTCGAGGCAAGGCAATTTTAGGCAAGGCAAATCCAGGCAATTCCAGGAAAGGAAATTCAAAGCAAGGCAATTTCAGGCAATTCCAGGCAAGAAAATTCAAGGCAAGGCAATTTCAGGCAATTCCAGGCAAGGCGATTTCAGTCAAGGTAATTTCAGGCAATTTCATGCACAGCAATTCCAGGCAAGACAACTCCAGGGAATTCCAGGCAAGGCAATTTCAGGCAACTCAATTTCTGGCAAGGCAATTCCAGGAAACTCCAGACTAGGCAATTCCAGGCAAGGCAATTCCAGTCATTTCTAGGCAAGGAAATTTTATGCAAGGCATTTCAAGGCGATTGAAGGCATGGCCATTTCAGGCAAGGCAATTTCAGGCAAGGCAATTCCAGAAAATTTCAGGCAAGGCAATTATTTCAGGCAAGGCAAGGCAAGGCAATTATTTCAGGCAAGGAAAAACAATTCCAGGCAAAGCAAGGCAAGGCTTGGCAAAACAAGGCAATTGCAGGCAATGCAAGGGAAGGCAAAGCCATTCCAGGCAAGGCAATTTCAGGAAAATTTAGGCAAGACAATACCACACAATTCCAGGCAAGTAAAATCTACATAAGCCAATTCCAGGGAAGGCAATTCCTGGCAAGGCAATTCCAGGTAAGGCAATTCCAGGCAAGGCAATTACAGTCAAGGCAATCACAGGAAATTTTAAGCAAATCCAGACAAGGCATTTCCAAGCAAGAAAATTAAAGGCAATTTCAGGCAAGGCAATTCCTGTCGAGACAAGGCAAGGAAAGGTAATTCTAGGCAAGGCAATTCCAGGCCATGCAATTTCAGGCAAGGCAAGGCTAAACAAAGCAATTCCATTCAAGGCAAATCCAGGCAAGGCCATTCCACGCAAGGCAATTTCAGGCAAGGCAATTTCAGGAATGGAAATTTCAGGCAATTTCATACAAGGCAATTCTACGCAAAGCAATTCCAGACAATTTCAGGAAGGGCAATTCCAGGTAAGGCAATTCCAGGCAAGGGAATTTTTGGCAAGGCAATTCAGAAAAAGGGAACTCCAGGCAAGGCAATTTTATGCATGACAATTTCAGGCAAGGCAACTCCAGACAAGGCAATTCCATGCATTCCAAACAAGGCAATTTCAGGCAAGAAAATTCCATGCAAGGCGATTCCAGGCAATTCCAGCCAAGGCAATACCAGGCAAGGCAACCAGGCAAGGTAATTTAAGGCATGCAGTTTCATGCAATTCCAGGCAAAGCAATTTCAGCCAAGGTAATTAGAGGAAATTCCAGGTAAGACCATTTCACGCAAGCATTTCTAGGCAATTCCAGGCAAGGCAATTTCAGGCAAGGCAATTCCAGGTTAGGCAGTTTCAGCAAAGCAATTCCAGGCAACTCAATTCCAAAAATAGCAATTTCAGGCAATTTCATATAAGGCAATTTCACGCAAGGCAATTCCTGGCAATTTTAAGCAAGGCAATTCAAGGCAAGGGAATTCTTGGCAAGGCAATTCAAGGTAAGGCAATTCCTGGCAAGGCAATTTTATGCATGGCAATTCCATGTAATTGCACGCAAGGCAATTAAAGGCAAGACAATTCCAGGCAATTCCAAACAAGGCAATTTCAGGCAAGAAATTTTTACACAAGGCAATTTCAGGCAATTTCAGCCAAGGCAATATCAGGCAAGGCAATTCCAGCCAAGGCAATTCCGGGAAAATACAGGTAAGACAATTTCACACAAGGCATTTCTAGGCAATTCCAGGCAAGGCAATTGGGGGCAAGGAAATTTCAGGCATTACCAGTCAACGCAATTCCAGGCAATTTCAGGCAAGGCAATAAAAGGTAAGGCAATTACAGGCAAGGAAATTCCAAGGGAGGCAATTCCAGGCAAGGCAATTTTAGTCAAGGCAATTTTAGTCAATTCCAGGCAAAACAACTCCACAAAATTCCAGGAAAGGCAATTCCCGTTAATGTAATTCCAAGCAATTCCAGGCAAGGCAATTCTAGGCAACGAAATTTCAGGCAATTCCAGGCTTGGCAATTCCAGGCAAGCTAATTGCAGATAATTCCAGGCAATTCAATTATAACCAAGGCAATTCCAGCAATGGCAATTTTTGGCATGGCAATGCCAGGCAAGGCCACTCCAGGCTATTCCAGGCAAAACAATTACAAGCAAGGTAATTCCAGTCAATTCCAGGCAAGGCAAATCCTGGAAAGGGAATTCCAGGCAATTTACTGCAAGGAAATACAGGCAAGGCAATTCCAGGCATTTCCAGGGAATGCAATTTCAGGCATGGCAACTCCAGGTAACTCCAGGCAAGGCAATTCCAGGCAATTCCAATCAATGCAATTCCAGGCAATGCGAGGTAAGGCAAGGCAATTATTTCTGTCAAGGCAAGACAAGGCAATTCCAGGCAAAACAATTCCAGGCAAGGCCATTTAAGGCAAGGCAATACAGTCAAGTAAAATAAAGGCAACTCCAGACAATTCCAGGTAATGCAATTTCAGGCAAGGCAATTCCATTGAAAGCAATTCCAGGAAATTCCAGGAATGCAATTTCAGGCAAGGTATTTCAAAGCAATTCCAGGCAAGACAATTTTAGGCAAGGCAATTCTATGCAATTCCAAGCAAAACCATTCCAGGAAAGGCAAATCCAGGCAAGAAAATTCCAGGAAACTCCAGGCAAGACAATTGCAAAAAAGGTAATTCCAGGCAATTCCAGGAAAGGCAATACCAGGCAAGACAACTCCAGGAAATTCCAGGCAAGCCAATTCCATGCAATTCCAGGCAAGGTAATTCCAGGCAAGCCAATTCCACGCAACTCCAAGCAAGGAAATTCTTGGCAATTCAATTCCAGGCAATTCCAGACAACTCAATTTTAGGCAAGGCAATTCCAGGCAAGGGACTTCAAATCTATTCCAGGCAAGGCAATTACAGGCCAGGCAATTTCAAGAAGTTCCAAGCAAGACAATTCCAAGCAATTTCAGGAAAGGCAATTCCGGGCAAGTCCAAGAAAGATAATTCTAGGCAAGGCAATTGCATTCAATTCCCGGCAAGGCTCTTCCAGGCAAGGCAATTTCAGTCTAGGTAATTCCAGGCAATGCCAGGCAAGGCAACTCCAAACAATTCCAGGCAAGGCAATTACAGGCAATGCAATTCCAGGCAATTCCAGTCAAGCCAGTTCCAGGAAAGGTAATTTCAGGCAATTCCAAACAAGGAAATTCCAAAAAAGGTAATTCCAGGCAATTTCAGGCAAGGCAAATCCAGGCAAGTAAATTCCTTGCAAGGTAATTCCAGGCTATTCCAGGCAAGGCAATACCAGGCAGGGCAATTTCAGTCAATTTCAGGCAGTTCCAGGCAGGGCAATACAAGGCAAGAAAATTTCATTAAATTCCAGGCAAGAAAATTCCAGGGAATTCCAGGTAAGAGAATTCCAGGCAAGGCATTTTTAGGCAAAATCAGGCAAGGCTATTACAGCCCAGGCAATTCAAGGCAATTTCAGCCAAAACAATTCCAGGCAATTTTAGGCAAGACAATTTCAGGCAAGGCAATTTCAGGCAATTCCATGGAAGGCAATTCCAGGCAAGGCAATTCCAGGTAATTCCAGGAAAGGCAATTTTAGGCAAGGCAGCTCCAGGCAAATCCAGGCAAGGCAATTTCAGGCACAGTAATTCCATGCAATTTCTGGCAAAAAAATTTTGTCAATGCAATTTCAGGCAATTCCAGGAAAGAAAATAACAGGCAAGGCAATTCCAATCAAGGAAATTCCAGGCAATTCCAGAGAAAGCAATTCTAAACAAGGCAATTTTAGGCAATTCCAGAAAATACAATTTCTGGTGAGGCAATTCCAGGTAAGAAAGTTCCAGGAAATTCCAGGCAAGGCAATTTCTGGCAAGGCAATTCCAGTCAATTCTAGGCAAGGCAATTCCAGAAAAGGCAATTCCAGTCATTTTCAGGTAAGGCAATTCCAGGCAAATCAATTCCAGACAAGGAAATTTTACACAAGACAAATAAAGGCGATTCCAGGCAAGTAAATTTCATGCAAGGCAATTTCGGGAAATTCCAGGCAAGACAATTTCAGACAAAGAAATTTCAGGAAATTCCAGGCAAGATAATTTCAGGAAACTCAATTCCAAAAAATTCCAGGTAAGGCAATTTCCGTCAAGGCAATTCCAGGCAATTTTACGCAAGGCAATTCCAGGCATGGCAATTCCAGGTAATTCAAGTCAAAGCAATTACTGGCAATTCCAGGCAAAGCAATTCCAGGGAATTCCAGGTAAGACAAATCCAGGCAATGCAATTCCAGGAAAGGCAATGTAAGGCAAGGCAATTCCAGGCAAGAAAATTCCAAGCAAGGCAATTCCAGGCAATTCCAGCCAAGGCAATATCAGTCAAGGCAATTTCAGACAATTCCAGGCATGACAATTCCAGACAAGACAATTCCAGGGAATTCCAAGCAAGGCAGTTCCAGATAAGGCGATTTCAGGTAATTCCAGGCAAGGCAATTTTTGGCAAGGCAATTTCAAGCAATACCAGGCAAGGCAATTCTAGCCAAGGGAATTTCAGGCAATTCAGCCTTGGCAATTCCAGGCAAGCTAATTCTAGGCTATTCCAGGCCAGGCAATTTCAGGCAAGGCAATTCCAGGCAAGGCAATTTCAGGCAATTTTAGGTAAGGCATTTCCAAAAAAATTCTGGGAAGGCAATTCCAGGCAAGGCAAATTTAGGCAAGTCCAGGTAAGGCAATTCCAGGAAAGCCAATTCCAGGCAATTCCAAGCTAGGCAAGACAATTTCACACAAAGCAATTGCAGGCAATTTCAGGCAAAGCAATTCCAGTCAATTTCAGGAAACACAATTCCAAGTAAGGCAGTTCCAGGCAATTCATTCAAGACAATTCCAAGAAAGGCAATTAAAGGCAATTCCAGGAAAGGCAATTCCAGGCAAGACAATTCCAGACAAGGCAATTCCAGGCAATTCAAGGCATGGCAATTTTTGTGAAGGAAATTTTAAGCAGTTCCAGGAAAAGCAATTCCTGGCAAGGTAATTCTAGAAAACAGAATTCCAGGCAATTCCAGGCTTGGGAATTCCAGGCAAGCTTATTTCAGGAAATTCCAAGCAATTCAATTCCAAGCAAGGCAATTTCAGGATAGGCAATTCGTGGCAAGGCAATTTTAGGCAAGGCCGTTTCAGACAATTCCAGACAAGGCATTTCTAGCTAATTACAGGCAATTTGAGGCAGGGCAATTCCAGTAAAGGAAATTCCACGCAAGGCAATTCCATGTGATTGGGTCATGGCAACACCAGACATGCAATTCCAAGTAATTCTAGGCAAGGCAATTTCAGGCAAGGAAAATCCAGGCAATTCTAGGCATAGAAATTCCAGGAAAGGCAATTTCAGGCAAGAAAATTCCAGGCAATTCCAGGCAAGGCAATTCCAGGCAAAACATTTCCATGCAATTTCAGGCAAGACAATTCCAGGCATGGCAATTCCAGGCAAGGCAATTCCAGGCAAGGCAATTTCAGGCAATTCCAGGCAAGGCAACTCCAGGCAAGGCACATCAGTTTAACTCTATATGTTGAATGCACACACTGACAACCATTCTGTTAGATAGCTCCGTTTTGGTTTTAGAACCAGATATTTCTCATTACGGCATATACTCTCATTCACTCAGGAATATCCAAATGTGGCTTTTACTAGAAACGTGTTCCTAAATCCTGAATCTAAAGATAGATTCAACTCACTTAGTTGAACGAACGCACAGCTGAGCAGATTTAAGAATCCATTTCTTCTGTGCTTTAGAAGCAGTCTCACTGCTATTTGTTATATGCGAATATTTTGAAAAAAAATTTCTATTTAGATTATCCACAGAAATATCTCCAAACTGCTGCATAAACACATCAGTTTAACTCTGTAAGTTGAATGCACACATTGACAACCATTCTGTTAGATAGCTCTCTTTTGGTGTTAGAACCAGATATTTGTCATTACAGAATATACTCCCATTCACTCAGGAATATCCAAAGGCAGCTTTTACTAGAAACGTGTTTCTAACTCCTGAATATAAAGATAGATTCAACTCACTTATTTGAACGAACACACAGCAGAGTAGATTGAAGAATACGTTTCTGCTGTGTTTTAGAGGCAGTCTTATCGCTATTTGTTATATGCAGGTATTTTGCTGGAAATGTCTGTCTTGAGATTCTCCACAGAAAGCATTTCCCAACTGCTCCATAAACATGTAATTTTACTTCTGTAAGTTGAATGCATACATTGACAATCATTCTGTTAGATAGCTCCGTTTTGGTTTTAGAACCAGATACTTCTCATTACAGCATATGCTTTCATTCATTCAGGAATATCCAAACGCAGCTTTTAATAGACACGTGTTTCTAACTCCTCAATCTGAAGACAAATACAACTCACTTAGTTGAACAAATGCACTGCAGAGAAGACTGAAGGATACGTTTCTTGTGCCTGTTAGAGTCAGTCTTACTGCCATTTGTTATATGTGGGTACTTTCCTGGAAATATCTGTTTTTAGATACTCCAGAAAGCATTTCCAAACTGCTGTATAAACATATAATTTTACCTCTGTAGGTTAAATGCACACATTGACAACCATTCTGGTGGATAGCAACGTTTTTGTTTTAGAAACAGATATTTTTCATTAGAGCACATAATTTCATTCACTCAGGAATGTCAAAATGCAGCCTTTACAAGAAAGGTGTTTCCAACACCTAAATCTAGAGATAGTTTCAACTCACTTAGTTAAATTAACGCACAGCTGAGCAGATTGAAGGATGCGTTTCTTCTGTGTTTTAGAGGCAATCTTACTGATATTTCTTATATGTGAGTATTTTGCTGGAAATCTCAGTTTTTAGATTCCCCACAGAAAGCGTCTCCAAACTGTTGCATAAACACATCAGTTTAACTCGGTAAATTGACTGCACACATTGAAAACCATTCTATTAAATAGCTCCATTTTGTTTTTAGAACCAGATTTCTTTTTTACACCATATACTCCCATTAACTCAGAAATATCCAAACACAACTTTTTGTAGAAACGTGGTTCTAACTCCTAAATCTAAAGTTAGCTATAACTCACTTAGTTGAATGAATGCACAGCAGAGCAGATTAAAGGATACACTTCTTCTGTGTTTTAGAGGCAGTCTTACTGCTATTCGTTAGATATGAGCATTTTGCTGGAAATGTCTGTTTTTAGATTCTTCACAGAAAGTGTTTACAAACTGCTGCATAAACACATAAGTTTAACACTGTAAGTTGAATGCACACCTTGACACCCATTCTGTTAGATAGCTCCGTTTTGGTTTTAGAAGCAGATATTTCTCAATACAGCATATACTTCAATTCACTCTGGAATATCCAAACGCAGCTTTTACTAGAAACGTGTTTCCAACTCCTGAATCTAAAGGTACATTCAACTCCATTAGTTGAACAAATGCACAGCAGAACAGATTGAAGGATACGTTTCTTCTGTGTTTTAGAGTCAGTCTTAATGCTATTTGTTATATGCAGGTGTTTTGCTGGAAATGTCTGTTTTTAGATTCTCCACCGAAACCGTTTCCAAACTGCTGCATAAACACATCAGTTTAACTGTCTAAGTTGAATGCACACATTGAAAACCATTCTGTTAAATAGCTCTGTTTTGTTTTAGAACCAGATATTTCTCATTACACCATAAACTCCCATTCACTCAGGAATATCCAAACGCGGCTTTTACTAGAAACGTGTTTCTAACTCCTGAATATAAAGATAGATACAACTCAGTTGAACGAACACACAACAGAAATGATTGAAGGATATCTGTCTTCTGTGTTTTAGCAGCAATCTTACTGCCATTTGTTATATGCGGTGTTTTGCTGGAAATGTCTGTTTTTAGATTCTCCATAGAAAACGTTTCCAAACTGCTGCATAAACACATCAGTTTAGCTTTGCATGTTGAACGCACACATTGACAACCATTTTGTTAGATAGCTCCGTTTTGGTTTTAGAACCACATATTTCTCATTACAGCATTTACTCCCATTCACTCAGGAATATAGAAATGCAGATTTTACTAGAAACGCTGTATCCAGAAAACCCATCTCACATGCAAGGATACACAAAGGCTCAAAATGAAGGGATGGAGGAAGATTTACCAAGCAAATGGACAGCAAAAAAAGCAGGAGTTGCAATTCTCATCTCTGATAAAATAGACTTTAAAGCAACAAAGATCAAAAGAGACAAAGAAGGCCATTACATAATGGTAAAAGGATCAATACAACAAGAAGAGCTAACGATCCTAAACATATATGAAGCCAATACAGGAGTACCCAGATACATAAGGCAAGTTCTTAACGACTTACAAAGAGACTTAGACTCCCACACAATAATAGTGCAAGACTTTAACACTCCACTGTCTATTAGACAGATCAACAAGACAGAAAATCAACAAGGATATCCAGGGCTTGAACTCAGACCTTGAGCAAGCAAACCTGATAGACATTTACAGAACACTCCACCCCAAATCCACAGAATATACATTCTTCTCAGCACCACATCACACCTACTCTAAAATTGACCACATAATTGGAAGTAAAGCACTGCTCAGCAAAGGCAAAACAACTGAAATCATAACAAACAGCCTCTCAGACCATAGTGCAATCAAGTTAGAATGCAGAATTCAGAAACCAACCCAGAACTGCACAGCTTCATGGAAACTGAACAACTGGCTCTTGAATGTTGACTGGATAAACAATGAAATGAAGGCAGAAATAAAGAAGTTCTTTGCAACCAATAAGAACGAAGACACAACATGCCAGAATCTCTGAGACACATTTAAAGCAGTCTCTAGAGGAAAGTATAGAGCAATAAGTGCCCATATGAGAAGAATGGAGAGATCCAAAATTGACACCCTATCGTCAAAATTGAAAGAGCTAGAGGAGCAAGATCAGAAAAACTCAAAACCCAGCAGAAGAAATAACTAAGATCAGAGCTGAACTGAAGGAGATTGAGACACAAAAAACCCTTCAAAAAATCAACAAATCCAAGAGCAGGTTTTTTGAAAAGATCAACAAAATAGACAGACCACTAGCCAGATTGATTAAAAATAAAAGAGAGAACAACCAAATAGATGCAATAAAAAATGATAAAGGGGAAATCACCACAGATTCCACAGAAATTCAAACCATCATCAGAGAATATTACAAACAATTATATGCACATAAACTAGTAAACCTGGAAGAAATGGATAAATTCCTGGACTCCTGTGTCCTCCCAAGCCTAAACCAGAAGAAAGCTGAAACTATGAATAGACCAATAACAAGGTCAGAAGTCGAGGCAGCAATTAAGAGCCTACCACACAAAAAAAGCCCAGGTCCAGACGGGTTCACAGTCGAATTCTACCAGACACACAAAGAGGAGCTGGTACCATTTCTTCTGAAACTATTCCAAATAATCCATAAAGAAGGAATCCTTCACAAATCATTCTATGAGACCAATATCATCCTGATACCAAAACCCGGCAGAGACCCAACAAGAAAAGAAAACTTCAGGCCAATATCCATAATGAACATAAATGCAAAAATCTTCAATAAAATATTGGCAAGCCGATTGCAACAGCAAATCAAAAAACTTATTCATCATGATCAAGTAGGATTCATCCTGGTGATGCAAGGCTGGTTCAACATACGCAAGTCTATAAACGTAATTCACCACATAAACAGAACCAAAAACAAAAACCACATGATTATCTCAATTGATGCAGAGAAGGCATTTGACAAAATTCAACAGCCCTTTATGCTAAAAACCCTCAATAAACTCGGTATTGATGGAACGTATCTCAAAGTAATAAAAGCTATTTATGACGAACCAACAGCCAATATCATACTTAATGGGCAAAAACTGGAAGCATTCCCTTTGAAATCTGGCACTAGACAAGAATGCCCTCTTTCACCACTCCTATTCAATATAGTACTGGAAGTTCTAGCCACAGGAATCAGGCAAGAAAAAGAAATAAATGGTATTCAAATAGGAAAAGTGGAAGCCAAATTGTCTATTTGCAGACGACATGATAGTACACCTAGAAGACCCCATCGCCTCAGACCAAAATCTCCTGAAACTGATAAGCAACTTCAGCAAAGTCTCACGATATAAAATCAATGTGCAAAAATCACAAGCCTTCCTCTCCACCAATAACAGACTTACAGAGAGCCAAATCAAGAACGAACTGCCATTCACAATTGCTACAAAAAGAATAAAATACCTTGGAATACAACTCACAAGGAACGTAAGAGACCTCTTCAGGGAAAACTACAAACCACTGCTCAACAAAATCAGAGAGGAAACAAACAGATGGAGAAACATTCCATGTTCATGGTTAGAAAGAATTAATATCCTAAAAATGGCTATACTGCCCAAAGTAATTTACAGAATCAATGCTATACCCATCAAGCTACCTTTGACTTTCTTCACAGACCTGGAAGAAACCACCATGAACTTCATATGGAACCAAAAGAGAGCCCGCATAGCCAAGTCAGTTCTAAGCAAAAAGAAAACAGCGGGGGGCATCACACTACCGGATTTCAAACTATACTACAAGACTACAATAATCAAAACAGCATGGTACTGGTACCAAAACAGAGATATAGACCAATGGAACAGAAAAGAGGCATCAGAGGCAACACAACATAGCTACAATCATACAATCTTTGATAAACCCGACAAAAACAAGCAATGGGGAAAGGATTTCCTGTTCAATAAATGGTGCTGGGAAACTGGCTAGTCATGTGCAGAAAGCACAAACTGGACCCCTTTTTGACACTTTACACCAAAATTAACTCCAGATGGATTAAAGACTTAAACATAAGACCTGGCACCATAAAAACCCTAGAAGGAAATCTAGGCAAAACCATCCAGGACATAGGAGTAGGCAAGGACTTCATGAACAAAACACCAAAAGCATTGTCAACAAGAGCCAAAATAGACAAATGAGACCTAATCAAACTCCACAGCTTCTGCACAGCAAAAGAAACAGTCTCTAGTGTGAATCGGCAACCAACAGAATGGGAAAAAGTTGTTGCAGTTTACCCATCTGACAAAGAGTTGATATCCAGAATTTACAAAGAACACAAACAGATTTACAGGGAAAAAACAAACAAGCCCATTCAAAAGTGGGCTAAGGATATGAACAGACACTTTACGAAAGAAGACATATATGATGCCAACAATCATATGAAAAAATGCTCATTGTCACTGGTCATCAGAGAGATGCAAATCAAAACCACATTGAGATACCATCTCACGCCAGTTAGAATGGCGATCATTAAAAAATCTGGAGACAACAGATGCTGGAGAGAATGTGGAGAAAAAGGAACACTTTTACACTGTTGGTGGGAGTGTAAATTAGTCCAACCATTGTGGAAGACAGTGTGGCGATTCCTCAAGGCCTTAGAAATAGAAATTTCATTTGACCCAGCAATCCCAGTACTGGGTATATATCCAAAGGACTATAAATTATTGTACTATAAGGACACATGCACACGAATGTTCACTGCAGCACTGTTTACAATAGCAAAGACCTGGAATCAACCCAAATGCCCATTGATGATAGACTGGATTGGGAAAATGTGGCACATATACACCATGGAATATTATGCAGCAATCAGAAATGATGAGTTCGTGTCGTTTGTAGGGACATGGATGAATCTGGAGAACATCATTCTCAGCAAACTGACACAAGAACAGAAAATGAAACACTGCATATTCTCACTCATAGGCGGGTGATGAAAAATGAGAACACATGGACACAGAGAGGGGAGTACTAAACACTGGGGTCTATTGGGGGGAAAAGGGGAGGGCCAGTGGGAGGGGGAGGTGGGGAGGGATAGCCTGGGGAGAAATGCCAAATGTGGGTGAAGGGGAGAAAGCAAACAAAACACACTGCCATGTGTGTACCTATGCAACTGTATTGCATGCTCTGCACATGTACCCCGAAACCTAAAATGCAATAAAAAATAAAAAAAGAAACGTGTTTCTAACTCCTGAATATAAAAATAGATTCTAGTCACTTAGTTGAACGAACACACAGCAGAGAAGATTGAAGAATTTGTTTCTTCTGTGTTTTAGAGGCAGTCTTACTGCTATTTGTTTTATGCGGGTATTTTGCTGGAAATTTCTGTTTTTAGATTCTCCACAGAAAGTGTTTCCAAACTGCTGCCTAAACACATAAGTTTAACACTGTAATTTGAATGCACACGTTGAAAACCATTCTATTAGATAGCTCCGTTTTGGTTTTAGAACCATTTATTTCCCGTTAGAGCATATACTTCCATTCACTCAGGAATGTCCAAACACAGATCTTACTAGAAACGGATTTCCAACTCCTGAACTAAAGATAGCTTCAACTCAGCTAGTTGAATGAACGCACAGCAGGGCAGATTGAAGGATAGGTTTCTTCTGTGATTTAGGGGCAGTCTTACACTATTTGTTATATGTAGGTTTTTTGCTGGAATTGGGTGTTTTTAGATTCTCCACAGAAACGGTTTAGAAACTGCTACATAAACATATAAGTTTATCTCTGTAAGTTGAATGCACATATTGACAACCATTTTGTTAGATAGCTCTGTTTTGGTTATAGAACCGAATATTTCTCATTACAGCATATACTGCCATTCACTCAGGGATATCCAAATGCAGCTTTTACTAGAAACGTGTTTCCAATTCCTGAATCTAAAGATAGTTTCAACTCACTTAGGTGAACGAAGGCATAGCAGAGCTGATTGAAGGATACGTTTCTTCTATGATTTAGAGGCAGTCTTACTGCTATTTGTTTCATGCGGGTTTTTTGCTGGAAATGTCTGTTTTTAGATTCTCCACAGAAAGCGTTTCCATACTGCTGCATAAACACATCAGTTTAACTCTGTAAGTTGAATGCACACATTGACAGCCATTCTACTAGATAGCTCCGTTTTGGTTTTAGAACAAAATATTTTCCTTTATGGTATATACTCCCATTCACTCAGGAACATCCAAATGCAGCTTTTACTAGAAACGTGTTTCTGACTCATGAATTTAAAGATACATTCATCTCACTTAGTTGAACAAGCGCACAGCAGAGCAGATTGAAGGATACTTTTCTTTTTTGTTTTAGAGGCAGTCATACTGCTATTTTTTATATATGAGTATTTTGCTGGAAATGTCTGTTTTTAGATTCTCCACAGAAAGTGTTTCCAAACTGCTGCATAAACATATCAGTCGAACTCAGTAAGTTGAATGCACACATTGACAATCATTCTGTTAGGTAGCTCTGGTTTGGTTTTAGAACCAGATATATCTCATTACAGAATATATTCCCATTCACTCAAAAATATCCAAATGCAGTTTTTACTAGAAACGTGTTTCCAAATTCTGAATCTAAAGATAAATTCAACTCACTTAGTTGAATGAAGGCACAGCAAAGCAGAATGAAGGATATGGTTCCTCTTTGTTGTAGAGGCAGTCTTACTGCTATTTCTTATATACGCTAAGATCTTGCTGGAAATATCCGTTTTTACGTTCTTTATAGAAATGGTTTACAAACTGCTGCAAACACACATCAGTTTAACTCTGAAAGCTGAATGCACACATTGAAGACTATTCTGTTATATAGCTCTGTTTTCGTTTTAGAAACAGATATTTCTCAATAGAGCATGTACTCCCATTCACTCTGCAATATCCCAACGCAGCTCCTAGAAGAAACCTGTTTCTAACTCTCTGAATGTACGTTTATACATTCAGCTATCTTAGTTTCACAAACGCACAGCAGAGCAGTGTGAAAGATATGATTGTTTTTTGTTTTAGATGCAGTCTTACTACTATTTCTTATATACGCTGGGATCTTAATGAAAATATCCGTTTTTATGTTCTTTACAGAAAGGTTTCACAAACTGCTGCAAACACACATCAGTTTAACTCTGAAAGCTGAATGCACACATAGAAGACCATTCTGTTAGATAGCTCCGTTTTCGTTTTAGAAACAGATATTTCTCAATACAGCATGTACTCCAATTCACTCTGCAATATCCCAATGCAGCTCCTAAAAGAAATGTGTTTCTAACTCTCTGAATCTAAAGATACATTCAACTCTCCTCGTTGAATGAATACACAGCAGAGCAGTTTGAAAGATTCATTTCTTTTGTGTTTTAGATGCAGTCTTACTGCTATTGCTTATATACACTGGGATCTTGCTGGAAATATTCGTTTTTACGTTCTTTACAGAAAGTGTTTGCAAAGGGCTGCAAGCGCACATCAGTTTAACTCTGAAAGCTGAATGCACACATTGAAGACCATTCTGTTAGATAGTTCCGTTTTCGTTTTAGAAACAAATATTTCTCAATACAACATGTACTCCCATTCACTCTGCAATATTCCAACACAGCTCCTAGAAGAAACCTGTTTCTAACTCTTTGAATCTAAACATACATTCATCTCTCTTAATTGAACGAACACATAGCAGAGCAGACTGAAAGATACGTTTGTTTTGTGTTTTAGACGCAGTCTTACAGCTATTTCTTATGCACGCTGGAAGCTTGCTGCAAATATTCGTTTTTATGTTCTTTACAGTAAGTGTTTACAAACTGCTTCAAACACACATCAGTGTAACTCTGAAAGCTGAATGCACACATTGAAGACAATTCTGTTGATAGCTCTGTTTTCGTTTTAGAAACAGATATTTTTCAATACAGCACGTACTTTCATTTACTCTGCAATATCCCAACGCAGCTCCTAGAAGAAACGTGTTTCTGAATCTAAACATACACTCAACCCTCTTAGTTGAATCAACACACAGCAGAGTAGTTTGAAAGATACGTTTGTTTTGTGTTTTAGAAGCAGTCTTACTGCTACTTCTTATATACGCTTGAATCTTGATGGAAATGTCCGGTTTTTAGTTTTTTTATTGTTTTTTATTTAATTTCTTATTGCATTTTAGGTTTTGAGGTACCTGTGCAGAAAATGTAAGATAGTTGCATAGGTACACACATGGTAGTGTGTTTTGCTGTTTTCCACCCCCTCACTCTAATTTGGCATTTCTCCCCATGCTATACCTCCCCAGCTCCCCCCTTAACTGTTCATCCCCTATTCCCCCCAATAGATCCCAGTGTGTAGTACTTCCTTTACTGTATCCATGTGTTCTAATTGTTCATCACCTGCCTATGAGTGAGAATATGCGGTGTTTCATTTTCTGTTCTTGTGTCACTTTGCTGAGAATGCTGTTCTCCAGTTTAATCCATGTCCTTACAAAGGACATGAACTCATCATTTTTGGTTGCTGCATAGTATTCCATGGTGTATATGTGCCACATTTTCCCAGTCCAATCTATCATCAATGGGCATTTGCGTTGGTTCCAGGTCTTTTCTCTTGTAAACAGTGCTGCAATAAACATTTGTGTGCATGTGTTCTTATAGTACAATGATTTATAGTCCTTTGAATATATACCCAGTAATGGGATTGCTGGGTCAAATGGAATTTCTATTTCTAGGTCCATGAGGACCCGCCACACTGACTTCTACAATGGTTGAACTAATTTACACTCCCACCAGCAGTGTAAAAGTGTTCCTTTTTCTCCACAACCTCTCCAGCATCTGTTGTCTTCAGATTTCTTAATAATCACCATTCTAACTGGCGTGAGATGGTATCTCAATGTGGTTTTGATTTACATCTCTCTAATGACCAGTGATGATGAGAATTTTTTCATATGTTTGTTGGCCTCATGTATGTCTTCTTTTGTAAAGTGTCTGTTCATATCCTTTGCCCATTTCTGAATGAGATTGTTTGTTTTTTTCCTGTCAATCTGTTTGTGTTCTTTGTAAATTCCGGATATCAGCCCTTTGTCAGATGGGTAAACTGCAAAAATTTTTTCCCATTCTGTTGGTTGCCGATTCACTCTAGTGACCGTTTCTTTTTCCATGCAGAAGCTGTGGAGTTTCACTAAGTCCCATTTGTCTATTTTGGCTCTTGTTGCCAATGCTTTTGGTGTTTTGTTCATGAAGTCCTTGCCTACTCCTATGTCCTGAATGGTTTTGCCTAGATTTTCTTCTAGGGTTTTTATGGTGCCAGGTCTTATGTTTAAGTCTTTAATCCATCTGGAGTTAATTTTAGTGTAAGGTGTCAGGAAGGGGTCCAGTTTCTGCTTTCTGCACATGGCTAGCCACTTTTCCCAACCCCATTTATTAAACAAGGTGTCCTTTCCCTATTGCTTGTTTTTGTCACGTTTATCAAAGATTGTATGGTTGAAGATATATTGTGTTGCCTCCGATGCCTCTGTTCTGTTACATTGGTCTATATCTCTGTTTTAATACCAGAACCATGCTGTTTTGATTACTGTAGCCTTGTAGTATAGTTTGAACTTTGGTAGTGTGATGCCCCCCACTGTGTTCTTTTTGCTTAGAATTGACTTGGCTATACGGGCTCTCTTTTGGTTCCATATGAAGTTCATGGTTGTTTTATCCAGTTCTGTGAAGAAAGTCAATGGTAGCTTCATGGGAATAGTGTTGATTCTGTAAATTACTTTGGGCAGTATAGCCAGGTTCACGATATTGATTCTTCGTAACCATAAACACGGAATGTTTCTCACTGTTTGTGTCTTCTCTTATTTCATAAAGCAGTGGTTTGTAGTTTTCCTCGAAGAGGTTTTTTATGTTTCTTGTGAGTTGTATTCCTAGGTATTTTATTCTTTTTGTAGCGACTGTGAATGGCAGTTCTTTCTTGATTCGGCACAGCTATTCCTTAAATGCTTGTATTTGGCTGAAAAAATTCGTTTTCTGATTCTTTACAGAAAAGGTTTGCAAACCACTGCAAACACACATAAGTTTAAATCTGTAAGCTGAATGCACAAATTGAAGACTATTCTGTTAGGCAGCTCCGTTTTCGTTTTAAAACCAGATATTTTTCAATACACCATGTACAACCATTCACTCTAAAATATCCAAATGAAGCTCCTAGATGAACCATGTTTCTAAGTCTCTGAATCTAAACATAGATTCAACTCTCTTAGTTGAATGAATATACAGCAAAGCAGTTTGACAGATACGTTTGTTATGGGTTTTAGAAGAAGTTTAATGGCTGTTTCTCAAATGCTTGGATTTAGCTGGAAATATCCGTTTTCGGATTCTTTACAGAAAGAGTTTACAAACTGCTGCAAACACACATCAGTTTAACTCTGTAGGTTGAATGCACACATTGAAGACCATTCTGTTAGGTAGTTTTGTTTTTGTTTTAGAAACAGATATTTCTCAATATAGCGTGTACTCCCATTCGATCTGAAATATCAAAACACAGCTGCTGGACGAAATGTGTTTCTAACTCTGAATCTAAACACAGATTCAACTCTCTTAGGTGAATGAACATAGAGCAGAGCAGTTTGAAAGATACGTTTGTTTTGTGTTTTAGATGCAGATTCACAGCTATTTCTTAAATGCTTGGATTTGGCTTGAAATATCTGTTTTCTGATTCTTTACAGAAAGGGTTTAAGAACTCCTGCAAACACACATCAGTTTAACTCTGTAAGTTGAATGCACACTTTGAAGACCATTCTGTTAGGTAGTTTTGTTTTTATTTTAGAAAGAGATATTTCTCAATACAGTGTGTACTCCCATTTGCTCTGAAATATCCAAACGCAGCTGTTACACAAAACGTGTTTCTAACTCTCCGAATCAAAACATAGATTCAACGCTTTCAGTAGAATGAACATATAGGAAAGCAGTTTGAATGATGCGTTTGTTTTGTGTTTTAGATGCACTTTCACAGATACTTCTTAAATGGTTGGATTTGGCTGGAAATATTTGTTTTCTCATTCTTTACAGAAAGGGTTTAAAAACTGCTGCAAACACACATCAGTTTAACTCTGTAAGTTGAATGCACACATTGAAGACCATTGTGTTACGTAGGTCCATTTTGGTTTAGAACTAGATATTTTTCAATACAGCGTGTGATCCCATTCACCGGAATATCAAAACGCAGCTACTAGACGAAACGTGTTTCTATCTCTGAATCTGAACACAGATTCAACTCTCTTAGTTAAATGAACATGCAGCAGAGCAGTTTGAAAGATACGTTTGTTCTCTGTTTTAGATGCAGTTTCACAGCTATTTCTTAAATGCTTGGATTTGGCTAAAAATATCCGTTTTCTGATTCTTTACAGAAAGAGTTTACAAACTGCTGCAAACACACATCAGCTTATTTTGTAAGTTGAATGCACACGTTGAGGACCATTCAGTTAGGTAGCTCCGTTTTCATTTTAGCAGCAGATATTTCTCAATACAGCTTGTAGTCTCATTCACTCTGGAATATCCAAACGCAGCTCCTAGAAAAAACGTGTTTCTAACTCTCTGAATCCAAACATATATTCAACTCTCTTAGTTGAACGAACATACAGCAGAAAAGTTTGAAGCATACATTTGTTTGGTGTTTTAGACGAAGTTTCACAGCTATTTTTTAACCGCTTGGATTTGGCTAAAAATATCCATTTTCTGATTTTTTTCAGAAAGGCTTTACAAACTGATTCAAACACACATCAGTTTAACTTTGTAATTCGAAGCACACTTTGAAGACCATTCTGTTAGGTAGCTCTGTTTTTTTTTTTTTTTAGCACCAAGTATTTCTCAATACAGCGTGTACTCCCATTCACTCTGGAATATCCAAATGCAGCTCCCAGACGAAACGTGTTTCTAACTTTATAAATCTAAACATAGATTCAAATCTCTTAGTTGAATGAACATACAGCAGAGCAGTTTAAAAAATACATTTTTTTATGTGTTTTAGAGGCAGTTTCACAGCTATTTCTTAAATGCTTGTATTTGGCTTTAAAAATCCGGTTTTTAATTCTTTACACAAAGGGTTTACAGATTGCTGCAAACACACATCAGGTTAACTCTGTAAGTTGAATGCACACATTTAATACCGTTCTGTTAGGTAGCTTTGTTTTTGTTTCAGAACCAGACATTTCTCGATACAGCGTGCACTCCCATTCACTCTGGATTATCAAAACACAGCTGCTAGACAAAACGTGTTTCTAACTCTGAATCTAAACATAGATTCAACTCTCTTAGTTGAATGAACATGCAGCAGAGCAGTTTGAAAGATACGTTTGTTCTCCGTTTTAGACGCAGTTTCACAGCTATTTCTTAAATGCTTGGATTTGGCTAAAAATATCTGTTTTCTGATTCTTTACAGAAAGAGTTTACAAACTGCTGCAAACACACATCAGCTTATTTTGTAAGTTGAATGCACACGTTGAGAACCGTTCAGTTAGGTAGCTCCGTTTTCATTTTAGCAGCAGATATTTCTCAATACAGCTTGTAGTCCCATTCACTCTGGAATATCCAAATGAAGCTCCTAGATGAAACGTGTTTCCAACTCTCTGAATCTAAACATAGATTTGACTCTCTTAGTTGAACGAACATACAGCAGAGCAGTTTGAAAGATACTTTTCATCTGTGTTTTAGACGCAGTTTCACAGCTATTTCTTAAATGCTTGGATTTAGCTTTAAAAATTCTTTTTTCAATCTTTACAGAAAGGGTTAAGAAACGGCTGCAAACACAAATCAGTTTAACTCTGTAAGTTGAATGCACACATTTATTATTATTATGTTAGGTAGCTCCGTTTTGGTTTCAGAACCAGATATTCCTCAATAGAGTGTGTACTCCCATTCACTCTGGAATATCAAAACACAGCTGCTAGACCAAAGTGTTTCTAACTCTCTGAATCTAAACATAGATTCAACTTTCTTAGCTGAACGAACATATAGCAGAGCAGTTTGAAAGATACGTTTGTTCTCTGTTTCAGACACAGTTTCACAGCTACTTCTTACATGCTTGGATTTGGATGGAAATATCCGTTTTCTGATTCTTTACAGAAAGGGTTTACAAACTGCTGGAAACACCCATCAGTTAAACTTTGTAAGTTAAATTCACACATTGAAGACCATTCTGTTTGGTAGCTCCGTTTTGGTTTTAGAACCAGGTATTTCTCAATACAGCGTGTACTCCCATTCACTCTGTAATATCTAAATGCAGCTCCTAGATGAAACGTGTTTCCCACTCTTCGAATCTAAACATAGATTCAACTCTCTTAGTTGAATGAATAGACAGCAGAGCAGTTTGAAAGATACGTTTGATTTGGATTCTAGACGTAGTTACACAGCTCTTTCTTTATTTAATTTCATTTTAGGTTTTGGGGTACATGTGCAAAACATGCAAGACAGTTTTATAGGTACACACATGGCAGGATATTTTGCTGCCTTCCTCTTCTTCACCCATATTTGGCATTTCTTTTCAGGCTATCCTTCTCCACCTCCCCTTCTGCTCTCCTTCCCTATTCTTCCCAGTAGACCCAGTTTTTAGTACTTTCTTCCCTGTGTCCATGTTTTCTCATTTTTCATCACCCGCCTATGAGTGAGAATATGTGGTATTTCATTTTCTGTTCTTGTGTCACTTTGTTGAGAATGATGTTCTCCA
This sequence comes from Callithrix jacchus, assembly GCF_049354715.1. Lineage (NCBI taxonomy): Eukaryota > Metazoa > Chordata > Mammalia > Primates > Cebidae > Callithrix > Callithrix jacchus. The sequence goes on along the minus strand of NC_133511.1, from coordinate 35,873,636 downwards.
GATTAATCCAGGTGCCTACAAACGACACGAACTCATCATTTTTCATTGCTGCATAATATTCCATGCTGGATATGTTCCACATTTTACCAATCCAGTCTATCATTGATGGGCATTTGGGTTGGTTCTAGGTCTTTTCTATTGTAAACAGTGCTGCAATGAACATTCGTGTTCATGTGTCTTTATAGTAGAAAGATTTATAGTCCTATGGATATATACCCAGTAATGGGATTGCTGGTTCAAGTGAAATTTCTATTTTTAAGGCCTTAAAAAATCGCCACACTGTCTTCCACAAGGATTGAAGTAATTTGCACTTCAACCAACAGTTTAAAAGTGGTCCTATTTTTCCACATTTTCTCCAGCATCTGTTGTCTCCAGATTTTTTAATGATCAACTTTCTAACTGGCGTGAGATGGTATCTCAATGTGGTTTTGATTTGCATCTCTCTAATGACCAGTGATGATGAGAATTTTTTCATATGTTTGTTGGCCTCATGTATGTCTTCTTTTGTAAAGTGCCTGTTCATATCCTTTGCCCATTTTTGAATGAGCTTCTTTGTTATTTTTCTGTAAACCTGTTTGAGTTCTTTGTAAATTCTGGATATCAGCTTTTTGTCAGATGGGTAAACTGCAAAAATTTTTTCCCATTCTGTTGGTTGCTGATTCACTCTAGTGACTGTTTCTTTTTCCGTGCAGAAGCTGTGGAGTTTCATTAGGTCCCATTTGTCCATTTTGGCTCTTGTTGCCAATGCTTTTGGTGTTTTGTTCATGAAGTCCTTGCCTGCTCCTATGTCCTGAATGGTTTTGCCTAGATTTCCTTCTAGAGTTTTTATGGTGCCAGGTTTTATATTTAAGTCTCTAATCCATCTGGAGTTAATTTTAGTGTAAGGTGTCAGGAAGGGGTCCAGTTTCTTCTTTCTGCACATGGCTAGCCACTTTTCCCACCCCCATTTATTAAACGGAATTCTTTCCCTATTGCTTGTTTTTGTCACGTTTATCAAAGATTGTATGGTTGTAGATATGTTGTGTTGCCTGTGATGCGTCTGTTCTGTTGCATTGGTCTATATCTCTGTTTTGGTACCAGTACCATGCTGTTTTGATTACTGTAACTTTGTAGTATAGTTTGAAATCCAGTAGTGTGATGCCCCCCACTGTGTTCTTTTTGCTTAGAATTTACTTGGCTATTGGGCTCTCTTTTGGTTCTATATGAAGTTCATGGTGGTTTTTTTAGTTCTGTGAAGAAAGTCAATGCTAGCTTGATGGAGATAGCGTTGATTTTGTAAATTACTTTGGGCAGTATAGCCAGTTTCACGATATTAATTCTTCCTAACCATGAATATGGAATGTTTCTCCGTTAGTGTCCTCTCTTATTTTATTGAGCTGTGGTTTGTAGTTTTCCTTGAAGAGGTTTTTTACGTTTCTTGTGAGTTGTATTTTTAGGTGTTTTATTCTTTTTGTAGTGATTGTGAATGGCATTTTGTTCTTGATTTGGTAAAGCTATTCCTTAAATGCTTGTATTTGGCTGGAAAAATCCGATTTCTGATTCTTTACAACAAGGGTTTACAAACAGCTGCAAACACACATCAGTTTAACTCTGTAAATTTAATGCACACATTGAAGACCTTTCTGTTAGGTAGCTCCATTGTTGTTTTAGAACCGGATGTTTCTCAATACAGCGTGTAATCTTTTTCATTCTGGAATATCCAAACGAAGCTCCTAGATGAAACGTGTTTTCAAATCTCTGAATCTAAACATATATTTAGTTTTCTTTGTCGGGGTCCGGCACGTCTGCCGGGGGACTACCGACCCGCGGGAGTCCCCGAGACCGCCAACGTAGATGTCTCGTTCAACCTGAGAGAGAGAGTGCGCGGAAAAGAAAGAATATAGAAAAGTAGAGTCTGGAGGGCTGCGTGAAGATTATGGCCAAAACGCAGCAAATTTATTTTTGTGGGTTACAGCTTTTATACCTTTTGTCTTGTTTACATTTACGTCATCTCAGCAGAAAGAAACAAAGGGGAAAACAGAAAGGAAACAAAAACTCCATAAAATAGATATCCGGGGCTTGATATCCTGCTCAGGAAGCAGTTTAAGGGGGCTAATGGTAGTAGTTTACATTTCAATGATTTTACATTCTAAAGATACAATGGCGCCCTTAAGGTGGCTGGTTAAACCTGTTTTGCATCAGGAGCTAGAACAAAGGCTTGGCTCCAGGGAAAATATGGGCAGAGGTCTCTGCTCTTCTTAGACATTTCAATTGCAGCAAGTTTATTGCTTACACAGAGACTGAAGGGGGACATGGAAGCAGACAGCACAATGTCCTCATAAACTGCAGGCCTTTGCTTTGCATTCTGTTGTTGCTTTTAGTGAGTCAGCTTACGGCCCTGTCTCACTCAACAGCCCTCGAGGTGAGGAAATGCAGTACAGGTCCAGCAGCCAAACTGGGACGAGTCAACTGTCTCGAGCCTTTGGCGCAAACACCACATCTCCCGTTTTTTTACTTTGCAAATGAAGTGTAAACAGCTTCAGTTGCATCTCTCGGAGGGTGGAGGACACAAGATGGAAGACATATGGCAGGCACAACATTAAGCATTACTATTATTAATATGTAGGGTGTAGTACATTGAAACAGACCACACAGGAATTTCATGTCCAAGCAGTAGTCAGTGGCAGCTGTCACCTTCACTAGGAAGACAAGCTAGATGGACAGCATTGTGGGGTAACGCTCAAAAGCCTCAGGAGGGATTGCCGGCTGGGCACATCCCCGGTGTATGCTGGCCTTACTGCGGCTGTGCCTGTCTTAGGTTGTCCTCCCCTGAGGATCTTACCCGTCATTGACTAACCAGCCATCCCTTCAGGTCCAGCATCATAGTCAATATTATCTTTAGAGGCTAATGGCCTTGCAAGTGATATTAGATTATATGTCACTGAGGAGCACATGCACCCACATTTCTTCAGCTTGAGCCCACCACCTCTGCTAGGACTGACATTCTGTGTGCCTCTTTTTTGTACAAACACCTCAAATGTTAGCTAACGCCTATTTTACTGTCTAACTTTAAATGATGCAGTTTAGCTTCTAACTTGTCATCAATAGACATTTGAGATCCCATAGCAATAGAAACATTTTTGGCTAAATGATTTGCATATACAGCAGTATTAATGGATTTTGAAAGACTAACAGCAGCTGTAGCTGTAGAAGTTATCACAGACACAATGGCTATAATTGCCGACGTAGAATCACAAGAAAAAATGGCTAGCATGGCTAAAAATAGAGTAACCAGATTAAGAGAATGTCCTTGCTGACGAACAATGTGTGACGCATCAGCCACTAGGTGTCGCATCTGGGTCCAGGTCAGGACTGGAACCTTTTGAGGAGGTGTCAGCTGGTGCCGCTGGCGATGGACACGGCGGGATGTCGTCTTCCGTAGGCGTAGACATCGGATTCTCAGGGGAAGGGAGTTCAGTGAAGTCATCTGAGGGCTCGGCTGACGAGGAGATGTCAGTGAAGGAAGAGGGATGGTCACTGGCCTTAGAGAGGACTGTCTTCTTCAGGGCATGCTTGACGTGTCGCTCAGGCACCCAGATAGGTGAGGGGGCAGACCTGCGCACTCTCTGAAGCGCTGATTTCTGCTCCGGCTTCGATCTTTTCGTCCGGAGCTCCCCCATTTCTGGCTTCAGGTCCGACTCTGAGAGCGGAATCGGGCTCGTTTAGAGGATTGCAAGGTGGTAAATTACCGCCGCCCCCTCCACCATCAGGGTTAGATTTGCAAGAAAAAGAAGAGGAACTAGAAGCAAGAGAAACACCAGGGGAGCAGTGAGGCAGGCAGATAGCCTGGCGCAGGTGAGGCCAGACCGAGAGAAGCAATTCTGCCTGCAGGGAAAATTGATGAGCAGCGGCATATTCCTCAATCTTAGTTCCTATTTTACTCCACGTCGATTCATCTAATGATCCCTCCTCAGGGACCCACGGACACAATACATAAACAATCTCTAAAAACTTAGAAACATGTTTCTTTTTTACGTCAACACCTCTATTTCTTAACATTTGATGTAATAACTTCGTGAACATTAACTTATTTTTGGACTCAGACTGCCCCATTTTACTCCAGATGAATTTTGAGTCCAGAACTACAAGAACCGCGGCTTTACCTTGTCTCCTTTGGTTTGGGGTGCGTCACTGTACCTCTCATACTCAGGTCCCTGTTCCCAGGTGCCAGATTCACCTCTCGTACTCAGGTCCCTGCTCCAAGGCGCCAGATTTCGGGGTCCGGCACGTCTGCCGGGGGACTACCGACCCGCGGGAGTCCCCGAGACCGCCAACGTAGATGTCTCGTTCAACCTGAGAGAGAGAGTGCGCGGAAAAGAAAGAATATAGAAAAGTAGAGTCTGGAGGGCTGCGTGAAGATTATGGCCAAAACGCAGCAAATTTATTTATTTATTTATTTTTTTAATTTTTTATTGGATTATAGGTTTTGGGGTACATGAGCAGAGCATGCAAGACAGTTGCGTAGGTACACACATGGCAGTGTGCTTTGCTTTTCTTCTCCCCTTCACCCACATTTGGCATTTCTCCCCAGGCTATCCCTCCCCACCTCCCCCTCCCACTGGCCCTCCCCTTTTCCCCCCAATAGACCCCAGTGTTTAGTACTCCCCTTTCTGTGTCCATGTGTTCTCATTTTTCATCACCCACCTATGAGTGAGAATATGCGGTGTTTCATTTTCTGTTCTTGTGTCAGTTTGCTGAGGATGATGTTTTCCAGATTCATCCATGTCCCTACAAACGACACGAACTCATCATTTCTGATTGCTGCATAATATTCCATGGTGTATATGTGCCACATTTTTCCAATCCAGTCTATCATCAATGGGCATTTGGGTTGATTCCAGGTCTTTGCTATTGTAAACAGTGCTGCAATGAACATTCGTGTACATGTGTCCTTATAGTAGAACGATTTATAGTCTTTTGGATATATACCCAGTAATGGGATTGCTGGGTCAAATGGAATTTCTATTTCTAAGGCCTTGAGGAATCGCCACACTGTCTTCCACAATGGTTGAACTAATTTACACTCCCACCAACAGTGTAAAAGTGTTCCTTTTTCTCCACATCCTCTCCAGCATCTGTTGTCTCCAGATTTTTTAATGATCGCCATTCTAACTGGCGTGAGATGGTATCTCAATGTGGTTTTGATTTGCATCTCTCTGATGACCAGTGACGATGAGCATTTTTTCATATGATTGTTGGCCTCATATATGTCTTCTTTCGTAAAGTGTCTGTTCATATCCTTTGCCCACTTTTGAATGGGCTTGTTTGTTTTTTTCCTGTAAATCCGTTTGAGTTCTTTGTAAATTCTGGATATCAGCCCTTTGTCAGATGGGTAAACTGCAAAAATTTTTTCCCATTCTGTTGGTTGCCGATCCACTCTAGTGACCGTTTCTTTTGCCGTGCAGAAGCTGTGGAGTTTCATTAGGTCCCATTTGTCTATTTTGGCTTTTGTTGCCAATGCTCTTGGTGTTTTGTTCATAAAGTCCTTGCCTACTCCTATGTCCTGGATAGTTTTGCCTAGATTTCCTTCTAGGGTTTTTATGGTGCCAGGTCTTATGTTTAAGTCTTTAATCCATCTGGAGTTAATTTTAGTGTAAGGTGTCAGGAAGGGGTCCAGTTTCTGCTTTCTGCACATGGCTAGCCAGTTTTCCCAACACCATTTGTTAAACATGGAATCCTTGCCCCATTGCTTGTTTTTGTCAGGTTTATCAAAGATTGTATAGTTGTATGTATGTTGTGTTGCCTCCGGTGCCTCTGTTTTGTTCCATTGGTCTATATCTCTGTTTTGGTACCAGTACCATGCTGTTTTGATTACTGTAGCCTTGTAGTATAGTTTGAAATCCGGTAGTGTGATGCCCCCTGCTGTGTTCTTTTTGCTTAGAATTGACTTGGCTATGCGGGCCCTCTTTTGCTTCCATATGAAGTTCATGGTGGTTTTTTCCAGTTCTGTGAAGAAAGTCAATGGTAGCTTGATGGGGATAGCGTTGATTCTGTAAATTACTTTGGGCAGTATAGCCATTTTCACGATATTAATTCTTCCTAACAATGAACATGGAATGTTTCTCCATCTGTTTGTGTCCTCTCTGATTTCGTTGAGCAGTGGTTTGTAGTTCTCCTTGAAGAGGTCCCTTACGTTCCTTGTGAGTTGTATTCCAAGGTATTTTATTCTTTTTGTAGCAATTGCGAATGGCAGTTCACTCTTGATTTGGCTTTCTTTAAGTCTGTTCTTGGTGTAGACAAATGCTTGTGATTTTTGCACATTGATTTTATATCCTGGGACTTTGCTGAAGTTGTTTATCAGTTTCAGGAGTTTTTGGGCTGAGGCGATGGGGTCTTCTAGGTATACTATCATGTCGTCTGCAAATAGAGACAATTTGGCTTCCGCCTTTCCTATTTGAATACCCTTTATTTCTTTTTCTTGCCTGATTGCTCTGGCTAGAACTTCCAGTACTATATTGAATAGGAGTGGTGAGAGAGGGCATCCTTGTCTAGTGCCAGATTTCAAAGGGAATGCTTCCAGTTTTTGCCCATTCAGTATGATATTGGCTGTTGGTTTGTCATAAATAGCTTTTATTACTTTGAGATACGTTCCATCGATACCGAGTTTATTGAGGGTTTTTAGCATAAAGGGCTGTTGAATTTTGTCAAATGCCTTCTCTGCGTCAATTGAGATAATCATGTGGTTTTTGTTTTTGGTTCTGTTTATGTGGTGAATTACGTTGATAGACTTGCGTATGTTGAACCAGCCTTGCATCCCTGGGATGAATCCTACTTGATCATGATGAATAAGTTTTTTGATTTGCTGTTGCAATCGGCTTGCCAATATTTTATTGAAGATTTTTGCATCTATGTTCATCATGGATATTGGCCTGAAGTTTTCTTTTCTCGTTGGGTCTCTACCGGGTTTTGGTATCAGGATGATGTTGGTCTCATAAAATGATTTTGGGAAGGATTCCCTCTTTTTGGATTGTTTGAAATAGTTTTAGAAAGAATGGTACCAGCTCCTCCTTGTGTGTCTGGTAGAATTCGGCTGTGAACCCATCTGGACCTGGGCTTTTTTTGTGAGGTAGGCTCTTAATTGCTGCCTCGACTTCAGACCTTGTTATTGGTCTATTCATAGTTTCAGCTTCCTCCTGGTTTAGGCTTGGGAGGACACAGGAGTCCAGGAATTTATCCATTTCTTCCAGGTTTACTAGTTTATGTGCATAGAGTTGTTTGTAATATTCTCTGATGATGGTTTGAATTTCTGTGGAATCTGTGGTGATTTCCCCTTTATCATTTTTTATTGCATCTATTTGGTTGTTCTCTCTTTTATTTTTAATCAATCTGGCTAGTGGTCTGTCTATTTTGTTGAAAAGAACTTTCAACCCAGAATTTCATATCCAGCCAAACTGAGCTTCAGAAGTGAAGGAAAAATAAAATCCTTTGCGAACAAGCAAGTACTCAGAGATTTTGTCACCACCAGGCCTGCTTTACAAGAGCTCCTAAAAGAGGCACTACACATAGAAAGGATCAACCAGTACCAGCCATTCCAAAATCACACTGAATGCTAAAGAGCTTCAACATAATGAAGAATCTACAACAACTAACAGGCAAAACAGCCACTTAGAATCAAAATGGCAGTATCAAATTCACACATAACAATATTAACCCTAAATGTAAATGGACTAAATGCACCAATCAAAAGACACAGACTGGCAAATTGGATAAAAATCCAAAACCCATCAGTGTGCTGTATCCAGGAAACCCATCTCACATGCAAGGATACACAAAGGCTCAAAATAAAGGGATGGAGGAAGATTTACCAAGCTAATGGAAAGCAAAAAAAAGCAGGAGTTGCAATTCTCATCTCCGATAAAATAGACTTTAAAGCAACAAAGATCAAAAGAGACAAAGAAGGCCATTACATAATGGTAAAAGGATCGATACAACAAGAAGAGCTAACGATCCTAAACATATATGGACCCAACACAGGAGCACCCAGATACATAAGGCAAGTTCTTAATGACTTACAGAAAGACTTAGACTCCCACACAATAATAGTGGGAGACTTTAACACTCCACTGTCAATACTAGACAGATCAACCAGACAGAAAATCAACAAGGATACCCAGGGCTTGAACTCAGACCTGGAACAAGCAAACCTGGTGGACATTTACAGAACTCTCCACCCCAAATCCACAGAATACACATTCTTCTCAGCACCACATCACACCTACTCTAAAATTGACCACATAATTGGAAGTAAAGCACTGCTCAACAAATGCAAAACAACTGAAATCATAACAAACAGCCTCTCAGACCATAGTGCAATCAAGTTAGAACTCAGAATTCCGAAACCGACCCAGAACCGCACAGCTTCATGGAAACTGAACAACTGGCTCTTGAATGTTGACTGGGTAAACAATGAAATGAAGGCAGAAATAAAGAAGTTCTTTGAAACCAATGAGAATGAAGACACAACGTGCCAGAACCTCTGGGACACATTTAAAGCAGTCTCTAGAGGAAAGTATATAGCAATAAGTGCCCATATGAGGAGAATGGAGAGATCCAAAATTGACACCCTATCGTCAAAATTGAAAGAGCTAGAGGAGCAAGATCAAAAAAACTCAAAACCCAGCAGAAGACAAGAAATTACTAAGATCAGAGCTGAGCTGAAGGAGATTGAGACACGAAAAACCCTTCAAAAAATAAATAAATCCAAGAGCTGGTTTTTTGAAAAGCAAATTTATTTTTGTGGGTTACAGCTTTTATACCTTTTGTCTTGTTTACATTTACGTCATCTCAGCAGAAAGAAACAAAGGGGAAAACAGAAAGGAAACAAAAACTCCATAAAATAGATATCCGGGGCTTGATATCCTGCTCAGGAAGCAGTTTAAGGGGGCTAATGGTAGTAGTTTACATTTCAATGATTTTACATTCTAAAGATACAATGGCGCCCTTAAGGTGGCTGGTTAAACCTGTTTTGCATCAGGAGCTAGAACAAAGGCTTGGCTCCAGGGAAAATATGGGCAGAGGTCTCTGCTCTTCTTAGACATTTCAATTGCAGCAAGTTTATTGCTTACACAGAGACTGAAGGGGGACATGGAAGCAGACAGCACAATGTCCTCATAAACTGCAGGCCTTTGCTTTGCATTCTGTTGTTGCTTTTAGTGAGTCAGCTTACGGCCCTGTCTCACTCAACAGCCCTCGAGGTGAGGAAATGCAGTACAGGTCCAGCAGCCAAACTGGGACGAGTCAACTGTCTCGAGCCTTTGGCGCGAACACCACATTTCTTAGTTGAACGAACATACAGCAGAGCCGTTTGAAAGATACGTTTGATTAGGGTTTTAGATGCAGTTTCACAGCTTTTTCTTAAATGCTTGGATTTGGCTGGAAAAATTCATTTTCGGATTTTTACAGAACGGGTTTACAAATGGCTGTAAACAAACGTCAGTTTAATTCAGTAAGTTGAATGCACACATTGAAGACTATTCTGTTAGGTAGCTTTGTTTTTGTTTTGGAACCAGATATTTCTCAATACAGCCTGTACTCCCATTCACTCTGGAATGTCAAAACGCAGCGCCTAGACAGAACGTGTTTCTAAGTCTGAATCTAAACATAGATTCAGCTCTCTTAGTTGGATGAAAATACAGACAAGCAGTTTGAAAGATATGGTTGTTCTGTGTTTTAGACGCTGTTTCACAGCTACTTTTTAAATCTTGCATTTGTTAGGAAATATTCGTTTTCTGATTCTTTACAGAAAGTGTTTACAAACTGCTCCAAAAAGTCATAAGTTTAACTCTGTAAGTTGAATGCACACATTGAAGACCATTTTGCTGGTAGCTTCGTTTTCGTTTAACAACAAGATATTTCTCAATACAGCGTGTACTTTCATTCACTCTAGAATATCAAAACGCAGCTCCTAGACGAAACGTGTTTCTAACTCTGAATCTAAACATAGATTCATCTCTCCTAGTTGAACAAACATACAGAAGAGCAGTTTGAAAAATACGTTTGATCTGGGTTTTAGACGCAGATTTACAGCTATTTCTTAAATGCTTGTATTTGGCTAGAAATATCCGTTTTCTGATTCTTTACAGAAAGGGTTTGCAAACGGCTGCAAACACACATCAGTTTAACTCTGTAAGTTGAATGTACACATAGAAGACCATTCTGTTAGGTAGTTTTGTTTTCGTTTTAGAACCAGATATTACTCAATACAGCATGTACAACCATTCACTTTGGAATATCAAACGCAGCTTCTAGGCGAAATGTGTTTCTGTCTCTCAGAATCAAAACATAGCTTCAACTCTCCTAGTTGAATGAACATACAGCAGAGCAGTTTTAAAGATACGTTTTTTCAGGGTTTTAGATGCAGTTTCATGGCTATATTTTAAATGCTTGGATTTAACTGGAAATATGCGTTTTCTGATTCTTTACAGAAATAATTTACAAACTGCTGCAAACACACATTATTTTAACATTGTAAGTTGAATTCACTCATTAAGTACCATTCTGTTAGGTAGCTCCGTTTGTTTTAAGACCCAGATATTTCTCAATACAGCGTGTACTACCACTCACTCTTGAATATAAAAAAGCAGCTTTTAGATGAAAGGTGTTTCTAACTCTACCATCTTAGTTGAACGAACATACAGCATAGTAGTTTGAAAGATACATTTGTTTTTTGTTTTAGATGCAGTTTCACAGCTATTTTTTAACTGCTTCTATTTTGCTGGAAATATCCGTTTTCTGATTCCTTACAAAGAGGGATTACAAACTGCTGCACAAACACATCAGTTTTACCACTAGGGTGAATGCACGCAATGAAGACCATTCTGTTAGTTAGCTCCATTTTCGTTTTCGAACCAGATATTTTAATACAGCGTGTACTCCCATACACTCTGGAATATCCAAACACAGCTTCTAGAAGAAAAGTGTTTCAAAATCTTTGAATCTAAACATAGATTCAACTCTCTTAGTTGAATAAACATACAGCAGACCAGTTTGAAAAATACGTTTGTTCTGAGTATTAGATGCAGTTTTGCAGCTAGTTCTTAAATGCTTGGATTTGGTTGGAAATATCTGTTTTCTGATTCTTTACAGAAAGGGTTTACAAACTGCTGCAAACACACATCAGTTTAACTCTGTAAGTTGAATGCACACATTGAAGACCATTCTGTTACATAGCTCCCTTGTCATTTTAGAACCAAATATTTCTCAATACAGCGTGTACTCCTTTTCACTCTGGAATATCCAAAAGCAGCTCCTAGACAAAACGTGTTTCTAACTCGCTCAATCTAAACAGATTCAACTCTTTTAGTTGAACGAACCTACAGCGGAGCAGTTTAAAGATACGTTTTTTTTCTGTTTTAGACGCAGTTTCACAGCTATTTCTTAAATGCTTGGATTTGGCTAAAAATATTTGTTTTCTAATTCTTTACAGAAAAGGTTAACAAACTACTGCAAACACATTAGATTAACCCTGTAACATGAATGCACAAGTTGAAGACCATTGTGTTAGGTGGCTCCGTTTTGGTTTTAGAGCTGGGTATTTCTCAATACACCATGTACTTTCTTTCACTCTGTAATATTTAAATGCAGATCCTTGACGAAACCTGTTTCTCACTCTCTGAATATAAGCATAGATTCAACTCTCTTAGGGGAACAAAGAGACAGCGGAGTAGTTTTCAAGATAGGTGTGTTCTGTGGTTTATACGCAGTTTTACAGCTATTTCTTCAATGCTTGGATATGGCTGAAAATATCCGTTTTCTGATTCTTTACAGAAAGGGTTTACAAACTGCTGCAAACACACATCAGTTTAACTCTGTAAATGCATACATTGAAGACCATTCTGTTAGGTAGCTTTGTTTGGTTTTAGAACCAGATATTTCTCAATACAGCGTGCACTCTCGTTCACTCTGGAATATCTAAACACAGCTTCAAGACAAAACGTGTTTCTAACTCTCTGAATCTAAACATAGATTCAACTCTCTTAGTAGAATGCAAATACAGCAGAGCAGTTTGGAAGATACGTTTGTTTTAGACGCAGTTTCACAGCTATATCTTAAATATTTGGATTTGGCTTGAAATATCCATTTTCTGATTCTTTACAGAAAGAGTTCACAAACTGTTGCAAACACAAATCAGTTTGACTCTGTAAGTTGAATGCACACATTGAAGACCATTTTGTTAGGTAGCTCCGTTTTGGTTTTAGAACCAGATATTTCTCCATACACCGTGTACTCTCATTCACTCTAGAATATTCAAACGCAGCTTGTAGATGAAACGTGTTTCTAACTCTGTGAATCTAAACATAGATTCAACTCTCTTAGTTGAACAAACATACAGCAGAGCAGTTTGAAAGATACCTTTGTTCTTTGTTTTAGACACAGTTTCACAGCTATTTCTTAAATCTTGGATTTGGCTGGAAATACCTGTTTTCTGGTTGTTTACAGAAAGGGTTTACAAACTGCTGCAAACACACATTCGTTAACTGTGTAAGTTGAATGCACACATTGAAGACCATTCTGTTAGGTAGCTCCGTTTTGGTTTTAGAACCAGATATTTCTCAATACACCAAGTCCTTTTATTCACTCTGGAATAACCAAACGAAGCTCCTAGACGAAACGTGTTCCTTTTTTCTCTTTTTTATTGCATTTTAGGTTTGGAGGTACATGTGCAGAACGTGCAAAATAGTTGCAGAGGTACACACATGGCAGTGTGTTTTGCTGCCTTTCTGCCTCTCATCCAAATTTTGTATATCTCCCCAGGCTATCCCTGCATAGCTCCCCCCTTTCTGATGTCCCTCCTCATTTCCCTTAATAGAACTTGACGTGTAGTACTCCCTTTCCTGTGTCTATATGTTCTTATTTTTCCTCACCCACCTATGAGTGATAACATATGGTATTTCATTTTCTGTTCTTGTGTCAGTTTGCTGAGAATGATGTTCTCCAGTTTCATCCATGTCCTTACAAAGGACACAAATTCATTGTTTTTTATTGCTGCATAGTATTTCATGGTGTATATGTGCCACATTTTTCCAGTCCAATCTATCATTGATGGGCATTTGGGTTGGTTCCAGGTCTTTGCTATTGTAAACAGTGCTGCAATGAACATTCGTGTGCATGTGTCCTTATAGTAGAACAATTTATAGTCCTATGGATAGATACCCAGAAATAGGATTGCTGGGTCAAATGGGATTTCTATTTCTAAGGCCTTGAGGAATCGCCACACCATCTTCCACAATGTTTGGACTAATTTACACTCCCACCAACAGTGTAAAAGTGTTCCTTTTTCTCCACATTCTCTCCAGCATCTGTTGTCTCCAGATTTTTTAATGATCGCCATTCTAACTGGCGTGAGATGGTATCTCAATGTGGTTTTGATTTGCATCTCTCTGATGACCAGTGACGATGAGCATTTATTCATATGATTGTTGGCCTCATATATGTCTTCTTTCATAAAGTGTCTGTTCATAACCTTTGCCCACTTTTGAATGGGCTTGTTTGTTTTTTTCCTGTAAATCTGTTTGAGTTCATTGTAAATTCTGGATATCAGCCCTTTGTCAGATGGGTAAACTGCAAAAGTTTTTTCCCATTCTGTTGGTTGCCGATTCACACTAGAGACTGTTTCTTTTGCCGTGCAGAAGCTGTGGAGTTTCATTAGGTCCCATTTGTCTATTTTGGCTCTTGTTGCCAATGCTTTTGGTGTTTTGTTCATGAAGTCCTTGCCTACTCCTATGTCCTGGATGGTTTTGCCTCGATTTCCTTCTAGGGTTTTTATGGTGCCGGGTCTTATGTTTAAGTCTTTAACCCATCTGGAGTTAATTTTGGTGTAAGGTGTCAGGAAGGGGTCCAGTTTCTGCTTTCTACACATGGCTAGCCAGTTTTCCCAGCACCATTTGTTGAACAGGGAATCCTTTTCCCATTGCTTGTTTTTGTCAGGTTTATCAAACATTGTATGGTTGTAGCTATGTTGTGTTGCCTCTGATGCCTCTGTTCTGTTCCATTGACATGGTTGTTTTTTCCAGTTCTGTTAAGAAAGTCAGTGGTTGCTTGTTGGGGATAGTGTTGATTCTGTAAATTACTTTGGGCAGTATAGCCATTTTCACGATATTGATTCTTCCTAAGTATGAACATGAAATGTTTCTCCATCTGTTTGTGTCATCTCTTATTTAGTTGAGCAGTGGTTTGTAGTTTTCTTTGAAGAGGTCCCTTACGTTCTTTGTGAGTTGTATTTCTAGGTATTTTATTGTTTTTGTAGCAATTGTGAATGGCAGTTCATTCTTGATTTGGCTCTCTATAAGTCTGTTATTGGTGTCAAGGAATGCTTATGAATTTTGCACATTGATGTTATATTTTGAGACTTTGCTGAAGTTGCTTATCAGTTTCAGGAGTTTTTGGGCTGAGATGATTGGGTCTTCTAGATATAATATCATGTCATCTGCAAATAGAGACAAATTGGCTTCCACCTTTCTTTTTTTTTTTATTTTTTTTTATTTTTTATTGGATTATAGGTTTTGGGGTACATGAGCAGAGCATGCAAGACAGTTGCGTAGGTACACACATGGCAGTGTGCTTTGCTTTTCTTCTCCCCTTCACCCACATTTGGCATTTCTCCCCAGGCTATCCCTCTCCACCTCCCCCTCCCACTGGCCCTCCCCTTTTCCCCCCAATAGACCCCAGTGTTTAGTACTCCCCTTTCTGTGTCCATGTGTTCTCATTTTTCATCACCCACCTATGAGTGAGAATATGCGGTGTTTCATTTTCTGTTCTTGTGTCAGTTTGCTGAGGATGATGTTTTCCAGATTCATCCATGTCCCTACAAACGACACGAACTCATCATTTCTGATTGCTGCATAATATTCCATGGTGTATATGTGCCACATTTTTCCAATCCAGTCTATCATCAATGGGCATTTGGGTTGATTCCAGGTCTTTGCTATTGTAAACAGTGCTGCAATGAACATTCGTGTACATGTGTCCTTATAGTAGAACGATTTATAGTCTTTTGGATATATACCCAGTAATGGGATTGCTGGGTCAAATGGAATTTCTATTTCTAAGGCCTTGAGGAATCGCCACACTGTCTTCCACAATGGTTGAACTAATTTACACTCCCACCAACAGTGTAAAAGTGTTCCTTTTTCTCCACATCCTCTCCAGCATCTGTTGTCTCCAGATTTTTTAATGATCGCCATTCTAACTGGCGTGAGATGGTATCTCAATGTGGTTTTGATTTGCATCTCTCTGATGACCAGTGACGATGAGCATTTTTTCATATGATTGTTGGCCTCATATATGTCTTCTTTCGTAAAGTATCTGTTCATATCCTTTGCCCACTTTTGAATGGGCTTGCTTGTTTTTTTCCTGTAAATCTGCTTGAGTTGTTTGTACATTCTGGATATCAGCCCTTTGTCAGATGGGTAGACTGCGAAAATTTTTTCCCATTCTGTTGGTTGCCGATCCACTCTAGTGACTGTTTCTTTTGCCAGGCAGAAGCTGTGGAGTTTGATTAGGTCCCATTTGTCTATTTTGGCTTTTGTTGCCAATGCTCTTGGTGTTTTGTTCATGAAGTCCTTGCCTACTCCTATGTCCTGGATAGTTTTGCCTAGATTTCCTTCTAGGGTTTTTATGGTGCCAGGTCTTATGTTTAAGTCTTTAATCCATCTGGAGTTAATTTTAGTGTAAGGTGTCAGGAAGGGGTCCAGTTTCTGCTTTCTGCACATGGCTAGCCAGTTTTCCCAACCCCATTTGTTAAACATGGAATCCTTGCCCCATTGCTTGTTTTTGTCAGGTTTATCAAGGATTGTATAGTTGTATGTATGTTGTGTTGCCTCCGGTGCCTCTGTTTTGTTCCATTGGTCTATATCTCTGTTTTGGTACCAGTACCATGCTGTTTTGATTACTGTAGCCTTGTAGTATAGTTTGAAATCCGGTAGTGTGATGCCCCCCGCTGTGTTCTTTTTGCTTAGAATTGACTTGGCTATGCGGGCTCTCTTTTGGTTCCATATGAAGTTCATGGTGGTTTTTTCCAGTTCTGTGAAGAAAGTCAATGGTAGCTTGATGGGGATAGCGTTGACTCTGTAAATTACTTTGGGCAGTATAGCCATTTTCACGATATTAATTCTTCCTAACCATGAACATGGAATGTTTCTCCATCTGTTTGTGTCCTCTCTGATTTCGTTGAGCAGTGGTTTGTAGTTCTCCTTGAAGAGGTCCCTTACGTTACTTGTGAGTTGTATTCCAAGGTATTTTATTCTTTTTGTAGCAATTGCGAATGGCAGTTCGCTCTTGATTTGGCTTTCTTTAAGTCTGTTATTGGTGTAGACGAATGCTTGTGATTTTTGCACATTGATTTTATATCCTGAGACTTTGCTGAAGTTGTTTATCAGTTTCAGGAGTTTTTGGGCTGAGGCGATGGGGTCTTCTAGGTATACTATCATGTCGTCTGCAAATAGAGACAATTTGGCTTCCACCTTTCCTATTTGAATACCCTTTATTTCTTTTTCTTGCCTGAGTGCTCTGGCTAGAACTTCCAGTACTATATTAAATAGGAGTGGTGAAAGAGGGCATCCTTGTCTAGTGACAGGTTTCAAAGGGAATTCTTCCTGTTTTGTCCATTCAGTATGATATTGGCTGTTGGTTTGTCATAAATAGCTTTTATTACTTTGAGATACGTTCCATTGATACCAAGTTTATTGAGGGTTTTTAGCATAAAAGTCTGTTGAATTTTGTCAAATGCCTTCTCTGTGTCAATTGGGATAATCATGTTGTTTTTGTTTTTGGTTCTCTTTATGTGGTGAATTACGTTTATTGGCTTGCGTATGTTAAACCAGGCTTGCATCCCCGGGATCCTACTTGATCATAATGGATAAGTTTTTTGATGTGCTGTTGCAGTCGGTTTGCCAGTATTATATTGAAGATTATTACATCTATGTCAATCATAGATATTGGCCTGAAGTTTTCTTTTCTTGTTGAGTCTCTGCCGAATTTTGGTATCAGGATCATATTGGTCTCATAAATTGATTTGGGAAGGATTCCCTTTTATTGGATTATTTGGAATAGTTTCAGAAGGAATGGTACCAGCTCCTTTTTTTGTGTCTGGAAGAATTCTGCTGTGAACCCATCTGGACCTGGGCTTTTTTTGTGTGGTAACCTCTTAATTGCTGTTTCGACTTCAGACCTTGTTATTGGTCTGTTCATAGTTTCGGCTTCTTCCTGATTTAGACTTGAGAGGACACAGATGTCCAGGAAATTAACCATTTTTTCTAGGTTTACTAGTTTATGTGCATAGAGTTGTTTGTAGTATTCTCTGATGATGGTTTGAATTTTTTGGAATATGTGGTGATTTCCCCTTTATCGTTTTTTATTGCATTTATTTGGTTGTTCTCTCTTTTCTTTTTTATCAGTCTGGCTAGTGGTCTATTTTGTTGATCTTTTCAAAAAACCAGCTCTTGGATTTATTGATTTCTTGAAGGGTTTTTCGTCTCTCTATCTCCTTCAGTTCTGCTCTGATCTTAGTTATTTCTTGTCTTCTGCTACATTTTGTGTTTTTTTGATCTTGCTCTTTTAGCTCTTTCAATTTTGACGATAGGGTGTCAATTTTGGATTTCTCCACTATCCTCATTTGGGCACTTATTGTGTATATTTTCCTCTAGAGACTGCTTTAAATGCGTCCCAGAAATTCTGGTATGTTGTGTCTTCATTCTCATTGGTTTTGGAGAACTTCTTTATTTCTGCCTTCATTTCATTGTTTATCCAATTAACATTCGAGAGCCAGTTATTCAGTTTTTATTATGCTGTGTGGTTCTGAGGTAGTTCCTGAATTCTGAGTTCAAACTTGATAGCACTAAGGTCTGAGAGACTGTTTGTTATGATTTCAGTTGTTTTGCATTTGCTGAGGAGTGCTTTACTTTCAATTATGTGGTCAATTTTAGAGTAGGCGTGATGTCTTGCTGAGAAGAATGTATATTCTGTGGATTTGGGGTGGAGAGCTCTGTAAATGTCTATCAGGATTGCTTGTTCCAGGTCTGAATTCAAGCTCTGGATCTCCTTGTTAATTTTCTGTCTGGTTGATCTGTCTAACATTGACAGTGGAGTGTTAAAGTCTCCCACTATTATTGTGTGGGAGTCTAAGTCTCTTTGTAAGTCGTTAAGAACTTGCCTTATATATCTTGGTGTTCCTGTATTAGGCCCATATATATTTAGGATCTTTAGCTCTTCTTTTTGTATCGGTCCTTTTACCATTACATAATGACCTTGTTTGTCTCTTTTGATCTTTGTTGCTTTAAAGTTTATTTTATTGGAGACGAGAATTACAACTCCTGCTTTTTTTCTCTCTCCATTTGCTTGGTAAATCTTCCTTCATCCCTTTATTTTGAGCCTTTGTGTATTCTTGCATGTGAGATGGGTTTTCTAGCTACAGCACACCAATGGGTTTTGGATTTTTATCCAGTTTACCAGTCTGTGTGTTTTGATTGGTGTATTTAGGCCGTTTACATTTAGGGTTAATATTGTTGTGTGTGAATTTGATACTGCCATTTTGATGCGAACTGGCTGTTTTGCCCATTAGTTGATAAAGATTCCTTTTTTTGTTGATGCTCTTTAGCATTTGGTATGCTTTTAGAATGGCTGGTACTGGTAATTCCTTTGTATGTATACTGCCTTATTCAGGAGCTCTTGTAAAGCAGGCCTGGTGGTGACAAAATCTCTGAGTACTTGCTTGTTTGCAAAGAATTTTATTTTTCCTTCACTATGAAGCTCAGTTTGGCTGGATATGAGATTCTGGGTTGAAATTTCTTTTCTCTAAGGATGTAGAATATTGGCCCCCACTCTCTTCTTGATTGTAGAGTTTCTGCTGAGAGATCTGCTGTGAGTCTGATGGGCTTCCCTTTGTGGGTGACCCGACCTTTCTCTCTGGCTGCCCTTAGTATTTTCTCCTTTATTTCAACCCTGGTGAATCTGATGATTATGTGCCTTGGGGTTGCTCTTCTTGCGGACTATCTTTGTGGTGTTCTCTGTATTTCCTGCATTTGAGTGTTGGCCTGCCTTGCTAGGTTGGGGAAATTTTCCTGGATAATATCCTGAAGAGTATTTTCCAGCTCGGCTTCATTCTCTTCATCACATTCTGGTACACCTATCAAACGTAGGTTAGGTCTCTTCACATACTCCCACATTTTTTGGAGAGTTTCTTCATTCCTTTTTGCACTTTTTTCTCTAATCTTGATTTCTTGTTTAATTTTATTGAGTTGATCTTCGACTTTTGATATTCTTTCTCCTGCTTGGACAATTCAGCTGTTGAAACTTCTGCATATTTCACGAAGTTCTCATATTCTGTTTTTCAGCTCCTTCAATTCATTCATATTCCTCTCTAAGTTGTCCATTCTTGTTATCATTTCCTCGAATTTTTTTCAAATCTTTTTTCAAGGTTCTTTGTTTCTTTGCATTATTTAGAACATGACTTTTTAGCTCACAGAAGTTTCTTATTATCCACCTTCTGAATTCTGATTCCATCATTTGTTACACTCATTCTCCATCCAGCTTTGTTCCCTTGCTAGTGAGGAGTTTTGGTCCTTTGTAAAAGGCGAGGTGTTTTGGTTTCGGGTGTTTTTCTCCTTTTTGCGCTGGTTTCTTCCCATCTTTGTGGATTTTTCCACCTCTCGTCTGAGTAGTTGCTGAATTTTTGATTGGGTCTCTGAGTGTACCCCTAGATTGTTGATGCTGAAGTATTTCTGTTACTTAGTTTTTCTTTCAACAGTCTAGCCCCTCTGCTGTACGACTGCTGAGGTCCACTCCAGTCCCTGCTGCTGTGCACTCCGCCTTGCTGCTGTGGGCTTTGCCCTGCTGCTGAGGGCTTCACCCTTCTGTCCTGGACTCTGCCCTGTTGCCAGTGGGCTCTGCCCTGCTGTTGTGGGCTCTGCCCTGTTGACGGAGTCTCTCTGTTGTGTCAGGTTGCCTTGGCAACGGCAGGCTGCGTCAGAATTGGGCATGTATCACAGTAGGGGAGGTATGCCTTGGTAGTGGCAGACTCCCCTCTTCCACGGAGCTGCACCATCCTGTATTCAGCTGTGCCCGCAGTGAAACTCTCAACCCCGAGCATTTTGAATTGCCGTTTTGCTCATCCCTGTGGGGGTGGGACCTGATGAGCCTGATCAATTGGCTCCCTGCTTTAGAGCACATTCTCCCTCTTGTTTTTTTTAAGTTGAACGGATGACTCTCTCTCAGGTGTTTTAGTCGCCTGCTGGTAGGGTACTGGAATCTCTGTGATTTCTCATGCAGAGGTCCACTGCACCTGCTCAAATGTCGCTTACCAGCAATCTCCTTTTGTGGCTCACTGTCTAAGTCCCGTTTAATCAGATGGATATGCAAATATGTTCTCCCAAATCTCAGATTGCCACTTTAACAGGGCACTCAGATCAGAGCATTTTGTGCAAAGTGCCGCTGCGCTGCAACTCTGGCCAAAACAGCTCGCGCAAGCCGAGAGGGCTGTGCTGGGTTCCCGTGACTCTGCTACACCTGGGAATATCCCCCTTTTGTGGGCAACAAAAATCCCGTTGGAAATGCAGCTAGGACTCACGATATGCGCCTTCAATGAGAATGGCAATTCAGAGTTGTTTCTTCTGCGCCATCTTGAAAAACCGGATTTGACGAAACGTGTTTCTAACTCTCTGAATCTAAACATAGATTCAACTCTCATAGTTGAATGAACATACAGCAAAGCACTTAGAAAGATACTTTTGTTCTGTGTTTCAGATGCAGTTTTACAGCTATATCTTAAATGCTTAAATTTGGCTCGAAATATCCGTTATCTGGATCTCTAAAAAAAGGGTTTACAAACTGCTGCAAACACACATCAGTTTAATTCTGTAAGTTGAATGCACACATTGAAGACTATTTTTTAGGTAGCTCCGTTTTCGTTTTAGAACCAGATATTTCTCAATACAGCATGTATCCCATTCACTCTGGAATATCCAAACGCAGCTCCTACACGAAACGTGTTTCTAACTCTCTGAATCTCAACATAGATTCTACTCTCTTAGTTGAATGCAAATACAGCAGAGCAGTTTGAAAGATACGTTTGTTCTGTGTTTCAGACGCAGTTTCACAGCTATATCTTAAATGTTTGGATTTGGCTTGAAATATCCATTTTCTAATTCTTTACAGAAAGAGTTTACAAACTGTTGCAAACACACATTAGTTTAACTCTGTAAGTTGAATGCACACATTAAAGACCATTTTGTTAGGTAGGTCCCTTTTCGTTTTAGAACCAGATATTTCTCAATACAGCGTGTTCTCCCATTCACTCTAGAATATCCACACGCAGCTTCAAGACGAAATGTGTTTCTAACTCTCTGAATCTAAACATAGATTCAACTCTCTTAGTTGAACGAACATACAGCAGAGCAGTTTGAAAAATATGTTTGTTCTGTGTTTCAGACGCAGTTTCACAGCTATTTCTTAAATGCTTGTATTTGGCTAGAGATATCTGTTTTCTAACTCTTTACAGAAAAAGTTTACAAACTGCTGCAGACAAACATCAGTTTAACTCTGTAAGGTGAATGCATACATTGAAGACCAATCTGTTAGGTAGCTCCGTTTTGGTTTCATAACCAGATATTTCTCAATACAGCATGTACTCCCATTCACAGTGGAATATCCAAACCCAGCTCTTAGACAAAAGTGTTTCTAACTCTCTGAATTTAAGCATAGATTCTACTCTCTTAGTTGAACAAACATAAAGCAGAGCAGTTTGAAAGATACGTTTGTTCTGTGTTTTAGACGCAGTTACATAGGTATTTCTTAAATTCTTTTATTTGGCTGGAAATATCTGTTTATTGATTCTTTACAAAAAATGTTTACAAACTGCTGCAAACACACATCAGTTTAACTCTGTAAGTTGAATGCACACATTGAAGACCATTCTTTTAGGTAGCTCCGTTTTTCTATTTGAACCAGATATTTCTCAATACAGTGTGTACTCCCATTCACTTTGGAATATCCAAACGCAGCTCCTAGACGAAACGGGATTCTCACTCTCTTAATCCAAACATAGATTCAACACTCTTAGTTGAACGAACACACAGCAGAACAGTTTGAAAGATATGTTTGTTCTGTGTTTTGGAAGCAGTTTCACAGGTATTTCTTTAAAGCTTGGACTTGTGTGAAAACATTTGTTTTCTGATTCTGTACAGATAGGGTTTACAAACTGCTGCAAACACACATCAGTTTAACTCTGTACGTTGAATGCACACATTGAAGATCGTTCGGTTAGGTAGGTCCCTTTTCGTTTTAGAAGCAGATATTTCTCAATATAGCATGCACTCCCATTCACTCTTGAATATCAAAAAGCAGCTCCTATGCGGAACATGTTTCTAACTCTGAATCTAAATATAGATTCAACTCTCTATTTGAGCAGTTTGAAAAGTTTGTTTGTTCTGTTTTTTAGACGCAGTTTCACAACTATTTCTGAAATGCTTTGATTTGACTGGAAACATTTGTATTCTGATTCTTTACAGAAAGGTGTTAAAAACTGCTGCAAACACACATCAGTTTAATTCTGTTAGTTGAATGCACACATGTAAGACCATTCTGTTAGGTAGCTTTGTTTTGGTTTAGAACCAGATATTTCCAAATACAGCGTGTACTCCCATTCACTCTGGAATATCCCAACGCAGCTCCTAGATGAAACGTGTTTCTAACTCTCTAAATCCAAACATAGATTCAACTCTCTTAGTTTAACGAACACACAACAGAGCAGTTGGATAGATACGTTTGTTCTGTGTTTTAGACGCAGTTTCACAGCTATTTCTTAAATGGTTGGATTTGGCTGGAAATATCTGTTTTCTGGTTCTTTACACAAAGGATTCAAAAAGTGCTGCAAACACACATCTGTTTAACTCTGTACGATGAATGCACACATTGAAGACCATTCTGTTAGGTAGCTCCGTTTCCTTTCTAAAACCAGATATTTCTCAATACACCATGTACTTATATTCACTCTCAAATATACAAACGCATCTCTGAGATGAAAGGTGTTTCTAAATCTCTGAATTTAAACATAAATTCAACTCTCTTAGTTGAACGAACATAAAGCAGAGCAGATTGAAAGATATGCTTGTTCTGTGTTTTAGACGCAGTATCACAGCTATATCTTAAATGCTTAAATTTGGCTAGAAATATCCGTTTTTTGGTTCTGTACAAAAACGGTTTACCAACTGCTGCAAACACACATCAGTTTATCTCTGTAAGTTGAATGCACACATGGAAGACCATTCTGTTACGTAGCTCCGTTTTTGTTTTAGAACCAGATATTTCTCAATACAGCGTGTAGTTCCATTCACTCTAGAATATGCAAACGCAGCTCCTAGACGAAACGTGTTTCTAACTCTCTGAATCTAAACATAGATTCAACTCTCTTAGTTGAACAAACATACAACAGTGCATTTTGAAACTTACGTTTGTTCTGTGTTATAGACGCAGTTTCACAGCTATTTTTTAAATGCTTGAAATTGGCTGGAAACATCCGTTTTCTGATTCTTTACAGAAAGGGTTTACACACTGCTGCAAACACACATCAGATTAATTCTATTAGTTGAATGCAAACATTGAGGACCATTGTGTTAGGTAGCTCCGTTTTGGTTTTAGAATCAGATATTTCTCAATACAGCGTGTACTCCCATTCACTCTGGAATATCCAAACGCAGGATCTAGAAGAAACGTGTTTCTAACTCTCTGAATCTAAACATAAATTTAACTCTCTTAGCTGAACGAACATACAGCACAACAATTTTCAAGATACGTTTGTTTTGTGTTTTAGACGCAGTTTCACTGCTATTTTTCGAATGCTTGGATTTGGCTGGAAACATCCGTTTTCTAATTTTTTAGAGAAAGGGTTTACAAACTGCAGCAAACACACTGCAGTTTACCTCTTTAAGTTGAATGCAGACATTGAAGACCATTCTGTTAGGTATCTCCGGTTTGCTTTTAGAACCACATATTTCTCAATAGAGCATGTCCTCCCATTCACTCTACAATATCCAAACGCAGCTCATAGACGAAACGTCTTTCTAACTATCTGAATTTAAACATAGATTTAACTCTCTTAGTTGAAAAAACATACAGCAAAGCAGTTGGATAGATAGGTTTATTCTGTGTTTTAGACGCAGTTTCACAGCTATTTCTTAAATGCATGGATATTCCTGGAAATATCCGTGTTCTGGTTATTTAGAGAAAAAACTTACAAACTGCTGAAAACACATATCGGTTTAACTCTGTTAAAAGAATGCGCACATTAAAGACCATTCTGTTAAATAGCTCCGTTTTTCTTTTAGAACCAGATATTTCTAAATACAGCGTGTATTCTTATTCGCTCTGGAAAATCCAAACGCAGCTCTCAGACGAAACGTGTTTCTAACTCCTGAATCTCAACATAGATTCAACTCTGTTAGTTGAGTGAACATACAACAGAGCAGTTTAAAATTTACGTTTGTTCTGTGTTTTAGACGCCGTTACACAGCTATTTTCTCAAGGCTTCAAATTGGCTGGAAACAGCTTTTTTCTGATTTTTTACAGAAAGGGTTTACACACTGCTGCAAACACACATAAGTTTATCTCTGTTAGTTGAATGCAAACATTGAAGACCATTGTGTTAGGTAGCTCCATTTTGTTTTAGAACCAGATATTTCTCAATACAGCTTGTACTGCCATTCACTCTGGAATATAAAAATGTAGCTTTTAGACGAAAGGTGTTTCTGACTCTCTGAATCTAAACATAGATTCAACTCTCTTAGTTGAACGAACATACAGCAGAGCAGTTTTAAAGATACGTTTAAACTGTTTCAGTTTAACAGCTATTTCTGAAATTCTTTGATTTGGCTGCAAATATCCATTTTCTGGTTCTTTACAGAAAGGGTTTACAAACTGCTGCAAACACACATCAGATTAACTATGTAAGTTGAATGCACACATTGAAGACCATTCTGTTAGGTAGCTTTGTTTTGGTTTTTAAAACCAGATAATTCTCAATACGGCGTGTACTCCCATTCACTCTGGAATATCTAAACACATCTCCTAGATGAAAGGTGTTTCTAAATCTATGATTCTCAACATAGATTCAACTCTCTTAATTGAACGAATATACTGCATAGCAGTTTGGAAGATATGTTTGTACTGTGTTTTAGACGCAGTTTCACAGCTACGTATTAAATGCTTGAATTTGTCTGGAAATATCCGTTTTTTGATTCTTTACAAATAAAGTTTACAAACTGCTACAAACACACATTAGTTTAACTTTGTATGTTGAATGAACACATTTAGACCATTCTGTTAGTTAGCTCCATTTTGTTTTAAGAACCAGATATTTCTATATAAAGCGAGTACTCCCATTAACTCTGGAATATCCAAACGCAGCTTCTAGATGAAAAGTGTTTAACTCTCTTTATCACAACATAGATTCAACTCTCTTAGTTGAACGAACATACAGCAGAGCAGTTTGAACGACACATTTGTTCTGTGTTCTAGACGTAGTTTCACAGCTGTTTTTTAAATGCTTGGATTTGGCTGGAAACATCCGTATTCTGTTTTTTTACACAAATGGTTTACAAACTGCTGAAAACACACATCAGTTTAACTCTATAAGTTGAATGTACACATTGAAGACCATTTTGTTAGGTGGCTCCCTTTTGGTTTTAGAACCAGATATTTCTCAATACAGCATGTACACCCATTCACTCTGGAATATCTAAATGCAGCTTCTTGACAAAACGTGTTTCTGTTTCTCTGAATCTAAACATAGATTCAACTTTATTAGTTGAACAAACATATAGCAGAGTAGTTAAAAAGATACGCTTGCTCTGTGTTTTAGACTCTGTTTCACAGCTATTTCTCAAAAGCTTGGATTTGGTTGGAAACATCTGCTTTCTAATTTTTTACTGAAAGGGTTTACAAACTGCTGCAAACACACATCAGTTTAACTCTGTAAGTTGAATGCACACACTGAAGATCATTCTGTTAGGTAGCTCCCTTTTGGTTTTAGAACCAGATATTTTCAGTAGAGCATGTACTCTAATTCACTCTGGAATATCCACATGCAGATCTTAGATAAAACGTGTTTCAAACTTTCTGAATCTAAACATAGATTCAACTCTCCTTGTTGAACGAACATACAGCAGAGCAGTTAGATAAATGCGTTTGTTCTTTGTTTTACATGCAGTTTCACAGCTATTTCTTAAATGCTTGGATTTGGCTGGAAATATCAATTTTCTGGTCCTTTATTGAAAGGGTTTACAAACTGCTGCAAACACACATCAGTTTAAATCTGTAAGTTGAATGCACACATTGGAAACCATTCTGTTAGGTGGTTGCATTTTGGTTTTAGAACCAGATATTTCTCAATACAGCGTGTACTCTCATTCACTTTGGAATATCCAAATGCAGTTTCTAGATGAAACGTCTTTCTAACTCTCTGAATCTAAAAATAGATTCAACTCTCTTAGTTGAACAAACTTAAAGCATAGCAGTTTGGAAGATACGTTTGTTCTGTGTTTAGAGGCAGTTTCAAAGCTATTTCGTAAATGCTTGGATTTTGCTGGAAATATCCGTTTTCTGATTCTTTAAAGAAAGGGTTTACAAACTGCTGCAGACACACATCAGTTTAACTCTGAAAGTTGAATGCACGCATTGAAACCATTCTTTTAGGTGGCTCCGTTTTGGTTTTAGAACCAGATATTTCTCAATACAGCGTGTAATCCAATTCACTCTCAAATATTCAAAAGCAGCTCCCAGACACAAAGTGTTTACTCTCTGAATCTCAACATAGATTCAACTCTCTTAGTTAAACGAACATACAGCAGAGCAGTTTGAATGACACATTTGTTCTGTGTTTTAAACAAAGTTTCACAGCAGTTTCTTAAATGCTTGGATTTGGCTGGAAACTTCCGTTTTCTGATTCTTTATAGAAAAAGTTTACGAACTGCTGCTGACACACATCAGTTTAACTCTGTTGGTTGAATGCACACATTGAAGACCATTCTTTTAAGAGGCTCCGTTTTGGTTTTAGAACCAGATATTTCTCAATACAGCGTGTACTTCCATTCACTCAGGAATATCCAAACGGAGCTTCTAGTCGATAAGTGTATAACTCTATTAATCTCAACGTAGATTCAACTCTCTTTGTTGAACAAACATACAGCAGAGCAGTTTGAACGACACGTTTTTTGTGTGTTCTAGATGCAGTTTAACAGCTGTTTCTTAAATGTTTGGATTTGGCTGGAAACATCCGTTTTCTGATTTTTCAAAGAAAGGGATTACAAACTGATGCAAGCACACATCAGTTTAATTCTGTAAGTTGAATGCACACATCGAAGACCGTTCTGTTAGGTAGCTTTGTTTTGGTTTTAGAACCATATATTTCTCAATACAGCGTTTACTCCCATTCACTCTGGAATATCGAAACGCAACTCAGAGGCGAAACGTGTTTCAAACTCTCTGAATTTCAACATAGATTCAACTCTCATAGTTAAATGAACATACAGCAGAGCAGTTTTGAAGATACATTTGTTTTTTTGTTTTAGATGCAGTCTCACAGCTATTTCTCAGATGCTTGGATTAGGCTGGAAACATTCGTTTTCTAATTCTTTACAGAAAGGGTTTGCAAACTGTTGCAAAGACAAATCAGTTTAATGCTGTAAGTTGAATGCACACATTGAAGATCATTCTGTTAGGTAGCTCTGTCTCATTTTTAGGAGCAGATATTTCTTAACAGAGCGTGTACTCCCATTCACTCTGGAATATCCAAACGCAGCTCCTAGAGGAAACGTGTTTCTAACTCTCTGAATCTAAACATAGATTCAACTCTCTTAGTTGAACAAAGATAAAGCAGAGTAGTTAGATAAATACGTTTTTTCTGTGTTTTAGATGCAGTTTCACACCTATTTTTAAAATGCTTGGATATGGCTGGAAATATCTGTTTTCTGTTTTTTCACAGAAAGGGTTTACAAACTGCTGAAAACACACATCAGTTTAACTCTGTAAAAAGAATGCACACATTGAAGTCCATTCTGTTACGTAGCTTCGGATTTTTTTTAGAAGCAGATATTTTTCAATACGGCATGTACTCCCATTCACTCTGGAATATCCAAACACAGTGCCTAGACGAAAAGTGTTTCTAACTCTGAGTCTAAGCATAAATTCAACTCTCTTAATTGAACAAACATACAGCAGAGTAGTTGGAAAGATACGTTTGTTTTGTGTTTTAGACCCAGTTTCACAGCTATTAAAGGTGTGGATTTGGCTGGAAATATCCGTTTTCTGGTTTTACATAAAGAGTTAACAAACTGCTGCAAACACACATCAGTTGAGCTCTGTTATTTGAATGCACACATTGGAGGTCATTCTGTTAAGAAGCTCCGTTTTCGTTTTAGAACCAGATATTTCTCAATACAGCGTGTACTCCCATTCACTCTGGAATATCCAAGTGCAGCTTCTAGGCGAAACGTGTTTCTAACTCTCTGAATCTAAACATAGATTGAACTCTCTTAGTTCAACGACCATACAGTAAAGCAGTTTGAACGACATTGGTTCTGTGTTTTAGATGCAGTTTCACAGCTGTTTCTTAAATGCTTGGATTTGGTTGGAAACATCTGTTTTATGATTCTTTACAGAAAGGGTTTTCAAACTGTTGCTAACACAAATCACTTTATCTCTGAACCTTGAATGCACACATGGAAGACCATTCTGTTAGGTAGCTCCGTTTTAGTTTTAGAACGAGATATTTCTCAAAACAGCATGTACTCCCATTCACTCTGTAATAAATATCCAAACGCAGCTTGTAGACGAAACGCGTTTCTAACTCTCTGAATCTAAACATAGATTCGACTCTCTTCGTTGAATGAACATACAGCAGTGCAGTTTTAATGATACGTTTGCT
The DNA here is from genome assembly GCF_049354715.1 of Callithrix jacchus. Classification (NCBI taxonomy): domain Eukaryota; kingdom Metazoa; phylum Chordata; class Mammalia; order Primates; family Cebidae; genus Callithrix; species Callithrix jacchus. The sequence goes on along the minus strand of NC_133511.1, from coordinate 35,844,688 downwards.
CTGTGTTTTAGACGCAGTTTCACAGCTATTTCTTAATTGCTTGGATATAACTGGAAATATTCATTTTCTGGTTGTTTTACACAAAGGGTTTACAAACTGCTGCAAACACACATCACTTTAACTCTGTAAGTTGAATGTACACATTAAGACCAATGTTTCAGGTAGCTCTGTTTTGGTTTTAGAACCAGATATTTCTCAATACATCGTGTACCCCCTATTCACTCAGAATTATCAAAATGCAGCTTCAGGACAAAACGTATTTCTGTCTCTCTAAATCTTAACATAGATTCAACTCTCTTAGTTGAATGAACATACAGCAGAGCAGTTGGATAAATTTGTTTGTTCTGTGTTTTACATGCAGTTTAACAGCTATTTCTTAAATGCTTGTATTTGGCTTGAAATATTCATTTTCTGGTTCTTTACAGAAAGGGTTTACAAACTGCTGCAAACACACATCAGTTTAACTTTGTAAAATAAATGCACATATTGAAGACCATTCTGTTAGATAGCCATGCTTTACTTTCAGAGCCAGATATTTCTCAATACAGCGTGTACTCCCATTCTCTAAGGAATATTCAAATGCAGCTCCTAGATGAAACTTTTTTCTAACTCTGTGAGTCTAAAATTGGTTCAACTCTCTTAGTTGAACTAACATACAGCAGAGCAGTTTGAAAGATACGTTTGTTCGGTGTTTTGAACGTAGTTCCACAGCTATTTCTCAAAATCTTGGATTTGGCTGGAAACATCCGTTTTCTGATTCGTTATTGAAAGGGTTTACAAACTGCTGCAAACACACATCAGTTTAACTCTGTAAGTGTAATGCACACATTGAAGACCATTCTTTTAGGTAGCTCCGTTTTTGATTTAGAACCAGATATTTCTCAATACAGCAGGTACTCCCATTCACTCAGGAAAATTCAAATGCAGCTCCTAGATGTAACGTGTTTCTAACTCTCTGAATCTAAACATAGATTTACCTCTCTTAGTTGAACAAACATAGAGCAGAGCAGTTTAAACAATACGTTTGTTCTGTGTTTTAGACGCAGTTTCACAGCTATTTCTTAAATGCTTGGATTTGGCTGGAAACATCCATTTTCTGATTTTTTTACACAGAGGGTTTACAAAGTGCTTCATACACACAAAAGTTTAATGCTGTAAGTTAAATGCACACATTGAAGAACATTCTGTTAGGTAGCTCTGTTTTGGTTTTTGAACCAGATATTTCTCAATACAGCATGTACTCCCATTTACTCTGGAATATCCAAACGCAGCTCCTAGACAAAGCGTGTTTCTAACTCTCTGAATCTCAACATAGTTTCTACTCTCTTAGTTGAGCTAACATTCTGCAGAGAAGTTTGAAAGATACGTTTGTTCTGCTTTTCAGACACAGTTACACAGCTATTTTTCAAATGCTTAGATTTGGTTGAAAACATCCGTTTTCTGCTTCTCTAAAGAAAGTGCTTACAAACTGCTGCAGACACACATGAGTTTATCTCTGTAAGTTGAATTCACACATTGAAGACCACTCTGTTAGGCAGCTCTGTTTTAGTTTTAAAACCAGATATTTCTCAATACAGCATGTCCTCCTATTCACTCAGAAATATCCAAACGCAGCTCCTAGATGAAACGTGTTTCTAACTCTCTAAATCTAAACATAGATTCAACTCTCTTAGTTGAATGAACATACAGAAGAGCAGTTTAAATGATACGTTTGTACTGTGTTTTAGAAGCCATTTCACAGCTGTTTCTCAAATGCTTAGATTCGGCGAGAAACATCTGTTTTCTGATTCATACAGAAATGGCTTACAAACTGCTGCAAAAACACATAAGTTTACCTCTGTAAGTTTAATGCACACATTAAAGACCATTCTTTTAGGTTGCTCCATTTTAGTTTTAAAACCAGATATTTCTCAAAACAGAATGTACTCCCATTCACTCAGAAATATCTAAATGCAGCTCCTAGAGGAAACATGTTTCTAACTCTCTGAATCTAAACATAGATCCAACTCTATTAGTTGAATGAACATACAGCAGGGCAGTTTGTTTGATACATTTTTTCTGTGTTATAGACGCAGTTGCACAGCTCTTTCTTAAATGCTTGGATTTGGCTGGAAATATCCATTTTCTAATTCTTTACAAAAAAAGTTTTCAAACTGCTGCAAACACTCATCAGTTTAACTGTAAGTTGAATACACACATAAAAACCATTCTGTTAGCTAGCTCCGTTTTGGTTTCAGAACCAGATATTTCTCAAGACAGCGTGTACTCCTATTCATTGTGAAATATACAAATGCACCTCCTAGACAAAACGTGTTTCTAACTCTCTGAATCTAAACATACATTCAAATCTCTTAGTTGAATGAACATACAGCAGTGCAGTATCTATCCAGATTCCATTGTTCTGTGTTTTAGACGCAGTTTCACAGCAATTTTTTAAATGCTTGGATTTGGCTGGAAATATCCATTTACTGGTTCCTTATAGAAAGGGTTTACAAACTGCTGTAAATACACATCAGTTTAACTCTGTAAGGTGAATGCACGCATTGAAGACCATTCTTTTAGGTAGCTCTGTTTTCTTTTTAAAACCAGATATTTCTCAATACAGAGTGTACCCCCATTAACTCTGGAATATCCAAACGCAGCTCCGAGAGGAAACGTGTTTTTAAATCGCCGAAAATAAAGATGGATTCAGCTTTCTTAGTTGAATGAACATTCAACAGAGCAGTTTGCAAGATGAGTTTGTTCTGTGTTTTAGAGACAGTTTCACAGCTATTTCTTAAATATTTGGATTTGGCTGGAAACATCTGTTTTCTACTTCTTTACAGAAAGGGTTTACAAACTGCTGCAAACACACATCAGTTTAACTCTGTAAGTTGAATGCACACATTGAAGACCATTCTGTTAGGTAGCTCCGTTTTAATTTTTGAACCAGACATTTCTCAGTACAGCGTGTACTCCCATTTACTCTGGAATATCCAAACGCAGCTCCTAGACGAAACCTGTTTCTAACTCTCTGAATCTCAACATAGATTCTACTCTCTTAGTTGAACTAACATTCAACAGAGCAGTTTGCAAGATACGTCTGTTGTGTGTTATAGATGCAGTTTCACAGATATTTCTTAAATGCTTAAATTTGGCTGGAAACATTCATTTTCTGGTTTTTACAGAAAGGGTGTACAAACTGCTGCAAACACACATCAGTTTACCTCGGTAAGTTGAATGCTCATATTGAAGACCATTGTTTTAGGTAGCTTTGTTTTTGTTTTAGAACCAAATATCTCTCAATGCTGCGTGTACTCTTATTCACTCTGGAATATACAAAGGCAGCTCCTAGACTAAACATGTTTCTAACTGTCTGAATCTAACCATAGATTCAACTCTCTTATTTGAACAAACATACAACAAAGCAGTTGGATAGATTCATTGGTTTTTTTTTTTCTTTTTTTGACACAGATTCACAGCTGTTTCTTAAATGCTTGGATTTGGCTGGCAATATCCGTTTTCTGGTTCTTTACAGAAGCGGTTTACAAACTGCTGCAAACACACATCAATTTAACTCTGTAAGGTGAATACACATATTGAAGACCATTCTGTTAGGTAGCTCTGTTTTCCTTTCAGAACCAGATATTTCTCAATACAGCATGTACCCCCATTCACTATGGAATATTTAAATGCAGCTCCTAGACAAAACATGTTTCTAACTCTCTGAATCTCAATATAGATTCTACTATCTTAGCTGAGCTAACATTCAACAGAGCAATTAGCAAGATATGTTTGTTCTGTGTTTTAGATGCAGGTTCACAGCTATTTCTTAAATGCTTGGATTTGGCTGTACACATCCGTTTTCTAATTCTTTACAGAAAAGGTTTACAAACTGCTGCAAACACACATCAGTTTAACTCTGTAGGTTGAATGCTCACATTCAAGACCATTGTGTTAGGTAGCTCCGTTTTTGTTTTAGAAACAAATATCTCTCAATACTGCGTGTACTCCCATTCACTCTGGAGTATTCAAACGCAGCTCTTAGATGAAATGTGTTTCTAACTCTGTGAATATCAAAATAAATTCTACTCTTTTAGTTGAACTGGCATTCAGCAGAGCAGTTTGAAAGATATGTTTCTTCTGTGTTTTAGATGCAGTTTCAGAGCTATTTCTCAAATGCTTGGATTTGGCTGGAAACATCCGTTTTCTGATTCTTTACAGAAAGTGTTTACAAACTGCTGCAAAAACATATCAGTTTAACTCTGTACGTTGAACGCACACATTGAAGACCATTCTGTTATGTAGCTCCATATTGGTTTTTGAACCAGATATTTCTCAATACAGCATGCAGTTTCATTCACTCTGGAATATCCAAACGCAGCTTCTAGACGAAACGTGTTTTTACTCTCTGATTCTAAACATATATTTAACTCTCTTAGTTGATCGAACATACAGCAGAGTAGTTTGAAGGATACGTTTGTTCTGTGTTTTAGACGCAGTTTCACAGTTATTTCTTAAATGCTTGGATTTGGCTGGAAACATTCATTTTCTGATTCTTTACAGAAAGGTGTTAAAAACTACTGCAAACACACATCAGTTTAACTCAGTATGGTGAATGCACACATTGAAGGCAATTGTGTTAGGTAGCTCCATTTTCCTTTCAGAACCAGATATTTCTCAATAAAGCGTGTACTCCCATTCACTCTGAAATATCCAAACGCAGATCCTAGAAGAAACGTGTTTCTCTCTGAATCTAAACATAGATTCAACTCTCTTAGTTTAACGAACATACTGCAGAACAGTTGGATAGATTCGTTTGTTCTGTGTTTTAGACTCAGTTTCACAGCTATTTCTCAAATGCTTGGATTTGCCTGAAAACATCCATTTTCTTTACTTTTTAAAGAAAGGGTTTAGAAACTGCTGCAAACACACATCAATTTAACTTTGTAAAATGAATGCACACATTGAAGACCATTCTGTTAGGTAGCTCCGTTTTCTTTTCAAAACCAGATATTTCTCAATACAGCATGTACTCAATTTCACTCTGGAACATCCAAATGCAGCTCCTAGATGAAACGTGTTTCTAACTCTTAATCTAAAGATAGATTCAACTGTCTTAGTTTAATGAACATACAGCAGGTCAGTTTGGTATATTTGTTTATTCTGTGTTTTAGATGCAGTTTTACATCTATTTCTCAAATGCTTAGATTTGGCTGAAAACATTTGTTTTCTGATTCTTTACAGAAAGGGCTTACAAACTGCTGCAAACACAAATCAGTTTAACCCTGTAAGTTTAAGGCACGCATTGAAGACCATTCTGTTAGGTAGCTCCGTTTTGGTCTTAGAACCAGATATTTCTCAATACAGCGTATACTTCCATTCACTCTAAAATATGCAAATGCAGCTCCTTGACGAAACGTGTTTCTAACTCTCTGAATCTAAACAGAGATTCAACTCTTAGTTGAACAAATATACAGCAGAGCAGTTTGAAAGATACGATTGTTCTGTGTTTTAGACGCAGTTTCACAGCTATTCAATGCTTGGATTTGGCTGGAAATATCCGTTTTCTGATTCTTTACAGAAAGGGTTTACAAACTGCTGCAGACACACATCAGTTTAATTCTGTAAGTTGAATGCACACATTGAAGGCCATTCTGTTAGATAGCTCCCTTTTCGTTTTAGAACCAGATATTTCTCAATACAGTGTGTACTCCCTTTCACTCAGGAATATCAAAACGCAGCTCCTAGACAAAACGTGTTCCTAACACTCTGAATCTAATCATAGATTCAACTCTCTTAGTTGAACAAACATACAGCAGAGCAGTTGGATAGATTCGTTTGTTCTGTGTTTTAGATGCAGTTTCACAGCTATTTCCCAAATGCTTGGATTTGCCTGGAAACATCTGTTTTCTTTATTCTTTAAAGAAAGGGTTTAGAAACTGCTGAAAACACACATCAGTTTAACTCTGTAAGTTGACTGCACACATTAAAAACCATTTTGTTAGGTTGCTCAGTTTTTGTTTTAGAACCACATATTTTTCAATAGGGTGTGTATGCCCATTTACTCTGGAATATCCAAACGCAGCTCCTGGACGAATCGTGTTTCTAACTTTCTGAGTCTAAACTCAGATTTAACTCTCTTAGTTGAACAAACATACAGCAGAGAAGTTTGAAAGATACGTTTGTTCTGTCTTTCAGACACAGATTCACAGGTATTTATTAAACGCTTGGATTTGTCTGGAAAAATCCATTTTCTGATTCTTTGCAGAAAGGGTTTACAAACTGCTGCAAACACAAATCAATTTAACTCTGTAAGTTGAATGCACACATTGAAAACCATTCTCTTAGGTAGCTCCGTTTTTGTTTTAGAACAAGATATTTCTCAATACAAAATGTACTCCCATTTAGTCTTGAATATCCAAACGCAGCTTCTAGAAGAACCTTGTTTCTGTCTGAATCTCAACATAGATTCCACTCTCTTAGTTGAACTAACATTTAGCAGAGCAGTTTCAAAGATACATTTGTTCTTTGTTGTAGACACAGTTTCCGAGCTGTTTTTCAAATGCTTGGATTTGGCTGGAATATCCGTTTTCTGCTTCTTGAACGAAAGAGTTCACAAACTGCTGCAAACAAACACCAGTTTAACTCTGTAAGTTGAATGCGCATATTGAAGACCATTCTTTTAGGTAGCTTTGTTTTGGTTTTAGAACCAGATATTTCTCAATACAGCCTGTATTCCCATTCACTCAGGAATATTCAAATGCAGCTTTTAGACGAAACTTGTTTCTAACTCTGAATCTAAACATAGATTCAACTCTCTTGGTTGAATAAACATACAGCAGTGCACTTTGAAAGTTACGTTTGTTCTGTATTATAGACGCAGTTTCACAGAAATTTTTTAAATGCTTGAAATTATCTGGAAACATCTGTTTTCTTATTCTTTACAGAAAGGGTTTACAAATCTGCAAACACACATAAGAATTATTCTGTTAGTTGAATGCAAACATTGAAGACCATTCTGTTAGGTAGCTCCGTTTTGGTTTTAGAACCAGATATTTCTCAATACAGCGTGTACTCACATTCACTCTGGAATATTCAAACGCAGCTCCAGTACGAAAGGTGTTTCTAACTTTCTAAATGTAAACATAGATTCAACTCTTTTAGTTGAATGAACATTCAGCAGAGCAGTTTGAAAGATACGTTTGTTCTGAGTTTTATACGCCGATTAACAGCTATTTCCTAAATGCTTGCATTTGGCTTGAAATATCCGTTTTCTGGTTCTTTACGGAAAGGGTCTACAAACTGCTGCAGACACACATTAGTATAACTCTGTAACATGAATGCACACATTGAAGACCATTCTGTTAGATATCTTCATTTTTGTTTTAGAACCAGATATTTCTGTATACAGCGTGTACTCCCATTCACTCTGGAATATTCAAATGCAGCTTCTAGAAGAAAAAAGTTTAACTCTCTTAATCTCAACATAGATTCAACTCTCTTAGTTGAATGAACATACAGCAGAGCAGTTTGAACAACAGATTTGTTCGGTGTTCTAGATGCAGTTTCACAGCTTTTTCTTAAATGCTTTAATCTGGCTGGAAATGTCCATTTTCTGATTCTTTACAGAGTTTACAGACTGCTGTAAACACATCAGTTTTACTCTGTAAGTTGAATGCACACATTTAAAACCATTCTGTTAGGTAGCTCCTTTCTTTTTTTTAGATCCAGATATTTCACAATAGAACGTGTACTCCCATTCACTCTTGAATATCCAAATGCAGCTTTTTGAAGAAACGTGTTTCTAACTCTCTCAATCTAAACATAGATTCAACTCTCTTAGTTGAACGAACATACAGCAGAGCAATTGGAAAGATACGTTTGTTTTGTGTTTTAGATGCAGTTTCACAGCTATTTCTCAAATGCTTGGATTTGGCTGGAAAAATCCGTTTTCTAATTCTTAATAGAAAGGGTTTAGAAACTGCTGAAAACACACGTCAGTTAATCTCTTTAAGCTGAATGCACACATTGAAGACCATTCTGTTTGGTAGCTCCTTTTTGCTTTTAGAACCAGATATTTTTCAATAGAGCGTGTACTCCCATTCACTCTAAAATATCCAAACGAAGCTCATAGATGAAACGTCTTTCTAACTCTGAATCTAAACACAGATTCAACTCTCTTAGTTGAAAAAACATACAGCAAAGAAGTTGGAGAGATAGGTTTATTCTATGTTTTAGAGGCAGTTTCACAGGTATTTGTCAAATGCATGGATATGGCTAAAATATCCGTTTTCTGGTTCTTTAGAAAAAGAATTTACAAAGTGCTGCAAACACACATTAGTTAAATTCTGTAAAAAGAATGCACACATTAAAGACCATTCTGTTAAATAACTCCATTTTACTTTTAGAACCAGATATTTCTCAATAGAGCGTGTACTCCCACTCACTCTGGGATACCCAGACACAGCTCCTAGACGAAACGTGTTTCTAACTCTCTGAGTCTAAACATAGATTCAACTCTGTTAGTTGAACGAACATACAACAGAGCAGTTGAAATTTACTTTAGTTCTGTGTTTTAGACGCAGTTTCACAGCTATTTTTTAAATGCTTGAAATTGGCTGGAAACATCCTTTTTCTGATTCTTTACAAAAAGGGTTTACAAACTGCTGCAAGCACACATAAGTTTAAATCCGTTAGTTGAATTCAAACATTGAAGACCATTCTGTTAGGTAGCTCCGTTTTTGTTTGAGAACCAGAAATTTCTCAATATAGCATGTACTTCCATTCACTCTGGAATATCCAAGTGTAGCTTATAGACGAAAGGTGTTTCTAACTCTCTGAATCTAAACATAGATTCAGCTCTCTTACTTGAAAGAACGTACAGCAGAGCAGTTGGAAAGATATGTTTGTTCTGAGTTTTATATGCAGATTAATAGCTATTTCCTAAATGCTTGAATTTGGCTTGAAAAAACTGTTTTCTGGTCCTTTACAGAAAGGGTTTACACACTGCTGCAAACACACATCAGTTTAACTTTGTGAGTTGAATGCACACATTGCAGACCATTGTGTTAAATAGCCCCATTTTGGTTATAGAACCAGTATTTCACAATAAGCCGTGTACTCCCATTCACTCTGCAATATCCAAATGTAGCTCTTAGATAAAAGCTGTTTCTAACTCTCTGAAGATAAACGTAGATTCAACTCTCTCAGTTGATCGAACATACAGCAGAGCAATTTTAAAGATACATTTGTTCTGTGTTTTAGACCCAGTTTAACAGCTATTTTTGAAATTTTTTGATTTGGCTGCAAATATCCATTTTCTGGTTCTTCACAGAAAGGGTTAAAAAATGTGCTGCAAGCACATATCTGATTAATTCTGTAAGTTGAATGCACACATTGAAGACCGTTCTGTTAGGTAGCTTTGTTTTGGTTTTAAAACCAGATAATTCTCAATACGGCGTGTACTCCCATTCACTCTGGAATATCTAAACTCATCTCTTGGATGAAAGGTGTTTCTAAATCTATGATTCTAAACATAGATTCAACTCTCTTAATTGAACAAACATACAGCATAGCAGTTTGGAAGATAAGTTCTTTCTGTGCTATAGACGGAGTTTCACAGCTATTTATGAAATTCTTGAATTTGGCTGGAAATATTTGTTTTCTAATTTGTTACAAAAAGTTTACAAACTGCTGCAAACAAACATTAGTTTAACTTTGTATGTCGAATGAACACATTAAAGACCATTCTTTTAGGTAGCTCCGTTTTTGTTTTTGGCCAGATATTTCTATATACAGCGTTACCTTCATTAACTCTGAAATATCCAAACGCAGCTCCTTGACGTAATGTGTTTCTACCTCTCTGAATCTAAACATAGATTCAACTCTCTTAGTTGAACGAACATACAGCGGAGCAGTTGGAAAGATACATTTGTTCTGTGTTATAGACGCAGTTTCACAGCTTTTTCTCAAAAGCTTGGATTTGGCTGGAATCAACTGCTTTCTAATTTTTTACAGAAAGGGTTTACAAACTGCTGCAAACACACATCAGTTTAACTCTGTAAGTTGAATGCACGCATTGAAAACCATTTTGTTAGGTAGCTCCGTTTTGGTTTTGGAACCAGATATTTCTCAATAGAGCGTGTACTCCCATTCACTCTGGAATATCCAAACGCAGCTCCTAGATGAAACGTGTTTCAAACTCTCTGAATCCAAACATAGATTCAACTATCTTTGTTGAATGAACATACAGCAGAGAAGTTGGATAAATACGTTTGTTCTGTGTTTTAGATGCAGTTTCACAGCTATTTCTTAAATGCTTGAAAATGGCTGGAAATATCTGTTTTTTGGTTCATTACAGAAAAAGGTTACATACTGCTGAAAACCCACATCAGTTTTACTCTGCAAAAAGAATGCACACATTGAAGACCATTCTGTTAGGTAGCTTCCTTTTTATTTTAGAACCAGCTATTTCTCAATACAGGATGAACTCCCATTCACTCTGGAATATCCAAACGCAGCTCCTAGACGAAACGTGTTTCTAACTCTCTGAATCTAAACATAGATTCAATTCTCTTAGTTGAACGAACATGCAGCATAGCAGTTTGAGTGATACATTTGTTCTGTGTTTTAGACGCAGTTTCACAGCTGTTTTTTAAATGCTTGGATTTGGCTGATAAAATCCGTTTTCTGATTCTTTACAGAAACAGTTTACAAGCTGCTGCAAACACACTTCAGTTTAACTCTGTAAGTTGAATGCACACATTGTAGACCATTCTGTTCAATAGCTCCATTTTGGTTTTAGAACCAGATATTTCTCAATACAGTGTGTACTCCCATTCACTCTGGAATATCTAAACGCAGCTCCTAGACAATACGTGTTTCTAACTCTATAAATCTCAACATTGATTCTACTCTCTTAGTTGAACTAACATGCAGCAGAGCAGTTTGAAATATACATTTGTTCTGTGTTTTAGACACAGTTTTGCAGCTATTTTTTAAATGCTTGGATATGGCTGTAAACATTTATTTTTTGATTCTTTACAGAAAGTGTTTACACACTGCTGCAAACACACCAATTTAGCTCTGTAAGTTGAATGCACACATTGACGACCATTCTGTTAGGTAGCTCTGTTTTGGTTTTAGAACCAGATATTTCTCAATACAGCTTGTACTCCCATTCACTCTGAAATATTCAAACGCAGCTCTTAGAGGAAACGTGTTTCTACCTCTCTGAATCGGAACATAATTTCAAGTCTCCTACTTGAACTAACATACAGCAGAGCCGTCGGAAAGATACCTTTGTTCTGTGTTTTAGATGCAGTTTCACAGCTATTTCTGAAATGCTTAAATTTGGCTGGAAATATCCGTTTTCTGGTTCCTTACAGAAAGGGTTTACAAACTGCTGCAAACACACATCAGTTTACCTCTGTAAGTTGAATGAACACATTGAAGACCATTTTGTTAGGTAGCTCCGTGTTGGTTTTAGAACCCGATGTTTCTCAATACAGCGTGTACTCCCATTCACTCAGGAATATCCAAACGCAGCTCCTAAATGAAACATGTTTCTAACCCTTTGAATCTAAACATGGATTCAACTCTCTTAGTTGAACGAACATACAGCGAAGCAGTTGGATAGATACGTTTGTTCTGTGTTTGAGATGCAGTTTCACAGCTATTTCTTAAATGCTTGGATTTGGCTGGAAATATCTGTTTTTTGGTTCTTTACAGAAAGGGTTCAGAAACTGCTGCAAACACACATCCGTTTAATTCTGTATGTTGAATGAACACATTGAAGACCATTCTGTTAGGTAGCTCCATTTCCTTTTTAAAACTGGGTATTTCTCAATACACCGTGTACTCCTATTCACTCTGGAATATACAAGCACAGCTCCTAGACGAAACGTATTTCTAAATCTCTGAATTTAAACCTAAATTCAACTATCTTAGTTTAACGATCATAAAGCAGAACAGTTTGAAATATACGCTTGTTCTGTGTTTTAGACGTAGTTTCACAGCTATATTTTAAATGCTTAAATTTGGCTGGAAATATCCGTTTTCCGGTTCTTTACAAAAAGGGTTTACAAACTGCCGCAAACACACATCAGTTTAACCCTCTAAGTTGAATGGACATATTGAAGATTTTCTGTAAGGTAGCTACGTTTTCATTTTAAAACCAGATATTTCTCAATAGAGCATGTACTCCCATTCACTCTGGAATATTCAAATGCAGCTCCCAGATGAAACATGTTTCAAACACTCTACTAAACATAGATTCAACTCTCTTAGTTGAACAAACATACAGCAGGGCAGTTTGAACAATATGTTTGTTCTGTGTTTGAGACGCCGTTTCACAGCTATTTCTAAAATGCTTGGATTTGACTGGAAAAATACGTTTTCTGATTTTTTACAAAAAAATTACAAACTGCTGCAAACACACATCAGTTTAACTCTGTAAGTTGAATGCACACATTGAAGACTATTCTATTAGGAAGCTCCGTTTTGGTTTTAGAACCAGATATTTCTCAATACAGAGTGTACTCCCATGCACTCTGGAATATCCAAATGAAGCTCCTAGATGAAACGTGTTTCTAACTCTCTGAATATAAACATAGATTCAACTCTCTTAGTTTAACAAACATACAGAAGAGCAGTTTAAAGATACATTTTTTCTTTGTTTTAGACGCAGTTTAACCGCTGTTTCTTAAATGCTTTAATTTGACTAAAAATATCCGTTTTCTGTTTTTTTACAGAAAGGGTTTACAAACTGCTGCAAACACACATCAGTTTAACTCTGTAAGTTAAATGCACACATTGAAGTCAGATCTGTTAGGTAGCTCCGTTATGGATTTATAACCAGATATTTCTCAATACAGCGTGTACTCGCATTCACTCTGGAGTATCCAAACGCAGCTTCTAGACAAAACGTGTTTCTAAATCTCTGTATCTAAACATAGATGCAACACTCTGTTTAATAAACATACAGCAGAGCAGTTTGAAAAATACATTTACTCTGTGTTTCAGATGCAGTTTCACAGCTATTTCTTAAATGCTTGGATTTGGCTGGAAATATCCGTTTTCTGATTCTTTACAAAAAGGGTTTACAAGCTGCAAACACACATCAATTTAACTCTGTATGTTGTATGCACACATTGAAGACCATTCTCTTAGGTAGCTCCATTTTGGTTTTAGAACCAGACATTTCTCAATACAGCGTTACTCCCATACACTCTGGAATATCCAAACCCAGCTCTTAGACAAAACGTATTACCAATTTATTTTTTTAAATTTTTTATTGGATTTTAGGTTTTGGGGTACATGAGCAGAGCATGCAAGACAGTTGCGTAGGAACACACATGGCAGTGTGCTTTTCTTTCCTTCTCCCCTTCACCCACATTTGGCATTTCTCCCCAGGCTATCCCTCCCCACCTCCCTCCCAATGGCCCTCCCCTTTCCCCCCAATAGACCCCAGTGTTTAGTACTCCCCTTTCTATGTCCATATGTTCTCAATTTCATCACCCGCCTATGAGTGAGAATATGCGGTGTTTCATTTTCTGTTCTTGTGTCAGTTTGCTGAGGATGACGTTCTCCAGATTCATCCAAGTCCCTACAAACAACACAAACTCATTATTTCTGATTGCTGCATAATATTCCATGGTGTATATGTGTCACATTTTTCCAATCCAGTCTATTATCAATGGGCATTTGGGTTGATTCCAGGTCTTTGCTACTGTAAACAGTGCTGCAATGAACATTCGTGTACATGTGTCCTTATAGTAGAACGATTTATAGTCTTTTGGATATATACCCAGTAATGGGATTGCTGGGTCAAATGGAATTTCTATTTCTAAGGCCTTGAGGAATCGCCACACTGTCTTCCACAATGGTTGAACTAATTTACACTCCCACCAACAGTGTAAAAGTGTTCCTTTTTCTCCACATCCTCTCCAGTATCAGTTGTCTCCAGATATTTTAATGATCGCCATTCTAACTGGCGTGAGATGGTATCTCAATGTGGTTTTGATTTGCATCTCTCTGATGACAGTGACGATGAGCATTTTTTCATATGATTGTTGGCCTCATACATATCTTCGTTCGTAAAGTGTCTGTTCATATCCTTTACCCACTTTTGAATGGGCTTGGTTGTTTTTTCCTGTAAATCCGTTTGAGTTCTTTGTACATTCTGGATATCAGCCCTTTGTCAGATGGGTAAACTGCAAAAATTTTTCCCCATTCTGTTGGTTGCCGATCCACTCTAGTGACTGTTTCTTTTGCGGTGCAGAAGCTGTGGAGTTTGATTAGGTCCCATTTGTCTATTTTGGCTTTTGTTGCCAATGCTTCTGGTGTTTTGTTCATGAAGTCCTTGCCTACTCCTATGTCCTGGATAGTTTTGCCTAGATTTCTTTCTAGGGTTTTTATGGTGCCAGGTCTTATGTTTAAGTCTTTAATCCATCTGGAGTTAATTTTAGTGTGAGGTGTCAGGAAGGGGTCCAGTTTCTGCTTTCTGCACATGGCTAGCCAGTTTTCCCAACACCATTTGTTAAACAGGGAATCCTTTCCCCCTTGCTTGTTTTTGTCAGGTTTATCAAAGATTGTATAGTTGTAGATAGGTTGTGTTGCCTCCGATGCCTCTGATTTGTTCCATTGGTCGATATCTCTGTTTTGGTACCAGTATCATGCTGTTTTGATTACTGTAGCCTTGTAGTATAGTTTGAAATCCGGTAGTGTGATGCCCCCTGCTGTGCTCTTTTTGCTTAGAATTGACTTGGCTATGCGGGCTCTCTTTTGGTTCCATATGAAGTTCATGGTGGTTTTTTCCAGTTCTGTGAAGAAAGTCAATGGTAGCTTGATGGGGATAGCGTTGATTCTATTAGTTACTTTGGGCACTATACCCATTTTCACGATGTTAATTCTTCCTAACCATGAACATGGAATGTTTCTCCATCTGTTTGTGTCCTCTCTGATTTCGTTGAGCAGTGGTTTGTAGTTCTCCTTGAAGAGGTCCCTTATGTTCCTTGTAAGTTGTATTCCAAGGTATTTTATTCTTTTTGTAGCAATTGTGAATGGCAGTTCGTTCTTGATTTGGCTTTCTTTAAGTCTGTTATTAGTGTAGACGAATGCTTGTGGTTTTTGCACATTGATTTTATATCGTGAGACTTTGCTGAAGTTGCTTATCAGTTTCAGGAGTTTTTGGGCTGAGGTGATGGGGTCTTCTAGGTATACTATCATGTCGTCTGCAAATAGAGACAATTTGGCTTCCACCTTTCCTATTTGAACACCCTTTATTTCTTTTTCTTGCCTGATTGCTCTGGCTAGAACTTCCAGAACTATATTGAATAGGAGTGGTGACAGAGGGCATCCTTGTCTAGTGCCAGATTTCAAAGGGAATGCTTCCAGTTTTTGCCCATTCAGTATGATATTGGCTGTTGGTTTGTCATAAATAGCTCTTATTACTTTGAGATACATTCCATCGATACCGAGTTTATTGAGGGTTTTTAGCATAAAGGGCCGTTGAATTTTGTCAAATGCCTTCTCTGCGTCAATTGAGATAATCATGTGGTTTTTGTTTTTGGTTCTGTTTATGTGGTGAATTCCGTTGATAGACTTCGTATGTTGAACCAGCCTTGCATCCCCGGGATGAATCCTACTTGATCATGGTGAATAAGTTTTTTGATTTGCTGTTGCAATCGGCTTGCCAATATTTTATTGAAGATTTTTGCATCTATGTTCATCATGGATATTGGCCTGAAGTTTTCTTTTCTTGTTGGGTCTCTGCCGGGTTTTGGTATCAGAATGATGTTGGTCTCGTAAAATGATTTGGGAAGTATTTCCTCTTTTTGTATTGTTTGAAATAGTTTTAGAAGGAATGGTACCAGCTCCTCTTTGTGTGTCTGGTAGAATTCGGTTGTGAACCCGTCTGGACCTGGGCGTTTTTTTGTGTGGTAGGCTCTTAATTGCTGCCTCGACTTCTGACCTTGTTATTGGTCTATTCATAGTTTCAGCTTCCTTCTGGTTTAGGCTTGCGAGGATGCAGGAGTCCAAGAATTTATCCATTTCTTCCAGGTTTACTAGTTTATGTGTATAGAGTTGTTTGTAATATTCTCTGATGATGGTTTGAATTTCTGTGGAATCTGTGGTGATTTCCCCTTTATCATTTTTTATTGCATCTATTTGGTTGTTCTCTCTTTTCTTTTTAATCAGTCTGGCTAGTGGTATGTCTATTTTGTTGATCTTTTCAAAAAACCAGCTCTTGGATTTATTGATTTTTTGAAGGGTTTTTCGTGTCTCTATCTCCTTTAGTTCAGCTCTGATCTTAGTTATTTCTTGTCTTCTGCTGGGTTTTGAGTTTTTTTGATCTTCCTCCTCTAGCTCTTTCAATTTTGGCAATAGGGTGTCAATTTTGGATCTCTCCATTCTCCTCATATGGGCACTTATTGCTATATACTTTCCTCTAGAGACTGCTTTAAATGTGTCCCAGAGGTTCTGGCATGTTGTGTCTTCATTCTCATTGGTTTCAAAGAACTTCTTTATTTCTGACTTCATTTCATTGTTTACCCAGTCAACATTCAAAAGCCAGTTGTTCAGTTTCCATGAAGCAGTGCGGTTCTGGGTTGGTTTCTGTATTCTGAGTTCTAACTTGATTGCACTATGGTCTGAGAGGCTGTTTGTTATGATTTCAGTTGTTTTGCATTTGTTGAGCAGTGCTTTACTTCCAATTATGTGGTCAATTTTTGAGTAGGTGTGATGTGGTGCTGAGAAGAATGTATATTCTGTGGATTTGGGGTGGAGAGTTCTGTAAATGTCTATCATCTTTGCTTGCTCCAGGTCTGAGTTCAAGCCCTGGATATCCTTGTTGATTTTCTGTCTGGTTGATCTGTCTAATATTGACGGTGGAGTGTTAAAGTCTCCCACTATTATTTTGTGGGAATCTAAGTCTCTTTGTAAGTCATTAAGAACTTGCCTTATGTATCTGGGTGCTCCTGCATTGGGTCCATATATGTTTAGGATCGTTAGCTCTTCTTGTTGTATCGATCCTTTTACCATTATATAATGGCCTTCTTTGTCTCTTTTGATCTTTGTTGCTTTAAAGTCTATTTTATCAGAGATGAGAATTGCAACTCCTGCTTTTTTTTGCTCTCCATTTGCTTGGTAAATCTTCCTCCATCCCTTTATTTTGAGCCTTTGTGTATTCTTGCATGTGAGATGGGTTTCCTGGATACAGCACACTGATGGGTTTTGGATTTTTATCCAATTTGCCAGTCTGTGTCTTTTGATTGGTGCATTTAGTCCATTTACATTTAGGGTTAATATTGTTATGTGTGAATTTGATACTGCCATTTTCATGCTAAATGGCTGTTTTGCCTGTTAGTTGTTGTAGATTCTTCATTATGTTGATGCTCTTTAGCTTTTAGTGTGATTTTGGAATGGCTGGTACTGGTTGATCCTTTCTATGTGTAGTGCCTCTTTCAGGAGCTCTTGTAAAGCAGGCCTGGTGGTGACAAAATCTCTGAGTACTTGCTTGTTCACAAAGGATTTTATTTTTCCTTCACTTCTGAAACTCAGTTTGGCTGGATATGAAATTCTGGGTTGAAAGTTCTTTTCTGTAAGGATGTTGAATATTGGCCCCCACTCTCTTCTGGCTTGTAGTGTTTCTGCCGAGAGATCTGCTGTGAGTCTGATGGGCTTCCCTTTGTGGGTAACTCGACCTTTCTCTCTGGCTGCCCTTAGTATTTTCTCCTTTATTTCAACCCTGTTGAATCTGACGATTATGTGCCTTGGGGTTGCTCTTCTTGCAGAATATCTTTGTGGTGTTCTCTGTATTTCCTGCATTTGAGTGTTGGCATGTCTTGCTAGGTGGGGGAAGTTTTCCTGGATGATGTCCTGAAGAGTATTTTCCAGCTTGGATTCATTCTCTTCGTCCCCTTCTGGTACACCTATCATACGTAGGTTAGGTCTCTTCACATAGTCCCACATTTCTTGGAGACTTTGTTCATTCCTTTTTGTGCTTTTTTCTCTAATCTTGGTTTCTCATTTAATTTCATCGAGTTGGTCTTCGACTTCAGATATTCTTTCTTCTGCTTGGTCAATTCGGCTATTGAAACTTGTGCATGCTTTGCGAAGTTCTCGTATTGTGTTTTTCAGCTCCTTTAATTCATTCATATTCCTCTCTAAGTTATCCATTCTTGTTATCATTTCCTCATATCTTCTTTTAAGTTCCTTAGTTTATTTGCATTGATTTAATACGTGTTCTTTTAGCTCACAAAAGTTTCTCATTATCCACCTTCTGAAGTCTAATTCCGTCATTTCGTCACAGTCATTCTCCGTCCAGCTTTGTTCCCTTGCTGGTGAGGAGTTTTGGTCTTTCTAGGAGGCGAGGTGTTCTGCTTTCGGGTGCTTTCCTCCTTTTTTCGCTGGTTTCTTCCCATCTTTGTGGGTTTATCCGCTTGTCATCTGCGTAGTTGCTGACTTTTCGATTGGGTCTCTGAGTGGACACCCAGATTGTTGATGATGAAGTATTTCTGTTACTTGGTTTTCCTTCTACCAGCCTAGCCCCTTCGCTGTATGACTGCTGAGGTCCACTCCAGGCCCTGCTTATCTGGGGTGCACCTCTAGCAGCCGTGGCACAGTAAGGGATGCTACCCATTTCTTTTTCTGCTATCTTTGCCCAGGATGATGCCTGCCAAATGTCAGTCTTTTGGATATAGAGGGGTCAGGGAGCTGCTTGAGGAGACAGTCTGTTCTTTTTAGGAGCTCAATTTCTGAGCTGTGAGCTCTGTTGTTCATTCAGGGCTGTTAGGCTGCTATGTTTGATTCTGCTGCAACAGAGCTCATTAAAAAAACCCTTTTTTTCTCAAATGCTCTGTGTTGGGGGTTTCAGGTTTTATTTTTCGATGTCTGTTGAGGTGTCCTGCCCAGCTAGGAGGCAGACTAGCCACTGTTTGCCTGCCGAGTCTCCGCCCTGCTGTTGTGTGATTCGCCCTGTTCCTGCAGGCTCTGCTGTGGTCTCTGCCACGCCCTGCGGTGGAGTCTCTTTGTTGTAGCGTGTTGCCTCGGCAATGGCAGGCTGTGTCAGCAGTGGGCGTGTATCTCAGTAGGGACGGGTTGCCTCGGCAATGGGAGGCTGCATCCGCAGTGGGCGTGTATCTCAGTAGGGACGGGTTGCCTCGGCAACAGCTGGCTGCGTCAGCACTGGACGTGTATCTCAGTTGGGGTGGGTTGCTTCGGTAGTGGTGGACGCCCCTCCCCCACAGAGCGTCTCGGACCGTCTGCTCGGGATAGTTTGAAATCGTGGTTTTGTTCTTCCCACTGGGTACCCCGAATGCTCTGTCCCTGCAATCCCCTGTGCTGGTCTACTGTCCAAGTCTCGTTCAGTCTCAAGTCCAGCCCTCTCAAGTCTCAGGTTGCCGGTTCAACAGGGCACCCGGACAAGCACGCCCTGTGGGGATTGCTGGGTAGGGCCGGCTGCCGCCGCCCCGGCTGCTGGCTTCGCCAGGCAGACTTACTGCCTGGCGTCCCGTGTCTCCCTTACACTTGGGAGTTTCCCCGTTCTGTGGGCAACAAAGATCAGTCTGGAAATGCAGCTCTGACTCACCCCTTTGCGGATTCAACAAGAGCTCCAATCCTGGGTTGTTCTCACAGCACCATCTTGAGTCCTCCTCCCCAATTTTTAAATCTAAATATAGTTTCAACTGTTTTATTTGAACTAACATACAGCAGAGCAGTTGGAAAGATACGTTGGTTCTGTGTTTAGATGCATGTTCACAGCTATTTCTCAAATGCTTGAATTTTGCTGGAAATATCCATTTTCTGATTTTTACAGGAAGGGTTTACAAACTGCTGCAAACACACATCAGTTTAGCTCTGTAAGTTGAATGCACACATTGAATACCATTCTGTTAGGTAGCTCCAATTTAATTTTAGAACCAGATATTTCTCAATACAGTGTGTACTCCCGTTCACTCTGGAATATCCAGATGCAACTCCTAGATGAAACCTGTTTAACTCTCTGAATCTTTATATAGATTCAACTCTCTTAGTTGAATGAACATACAGAAGAGCAGTTTGAAAAATACTTTTTCTCTGTGTTTAGATGCAGGTTGACAGATATTAAATGCTTGGATTTTAAATATTCATTTTCTGGTTCTTTTCAGAAAGGGGTAACAAATTGCTGCAAACACACATCAGTATAAATCTGTAGGTTGAATGCAAACATTGAAGGCCATTCAGTTGGGTAGCTCCATTTTTATTTTAGAACCAGATATTTCTCAATACAGCGAGTACTTTCATTCACTCTGGAATATCCAAACACAGCTCCTAGAAGAAACATGTTTCTAACTTTTTGAATCTAAACATAAACTCAACTCTTTTAGTTGAACGAACATACAGCAGAGCAGTTGGAAAGATACGTTTGTTCTGTGTTTTAGACGCAGTTTCAGAGCTATTTCTCAAATGCTTGGATTTGTCTGAAAATATCGGTTTTCTGATTTTTTACAGAAAGGGTTAACAAACTGCTGCAAACACACATCATTTTAACTCTGTAAGTTGAGTGCACACATTAAAGACCATTCTGTTCGGTAGCTCCATTTTGATTTTAGAACCAGATATTTCTCAATACAGTGTGTACTGCCATTCACTCTGGAATATCCAGATGCAGCTCCTAGATGATACGTGTTTAACTCTCTGAATCTTAACATAGATTCAAATCTCTTTGTGGAAAGAACATACAGCATAGCAGTTTGGAGGATGCGTTTGTTCTGCATTTAAGACAGAGTTTCACCCATATTTTTTAAATGCTTAGATGTGGCTGGAAATATCCATTTCTGATTCTTTACAGAAAGTGTTTACAAACTGCTGCAAACACACATCAGTTTAAGTCTGTAAATTGAATGCACACATTGAAAAGCATAGTGTTAGGTAGCTCTGTTTTGGTTTTTTAACCAGATATATCTGAATACAGCATGTATCTAGTTCACTCTGGAATAACCAAATGCAGATCCTAGACAAAAAGTGTTTTTAACTCTCTGAATCTAAACATAGTTTTAATGCTCTTAGTTGAACAAAGATACAGCAGAGCAGTTAAAAAGATGCGTTTCTTCTGTGTTTTAGACACTGATTCACCGCTATTAAATGCTTGGATTTAGCAAAAATATCCGTTTTCTGGTTCTTTGCAGAAAAAATTAACGAAATGCTTTAAAGCTACATCAGATTAACTGTGTAAGTTGAATGCACATATTGAAAACCATTCTGTTAGGTACTTCCGTTTTTGTTGTAGAACAAGATATTTCCCAATAGAGCATGTACTCCCATTCACACTGAAATATCTAAACGCAGCTTCTATACAAAACGTGTTACTATATCTCTGAATCTACAAATAGATTCAACTCTTTTAGTTGAACGAAGTTGAACGAACATACACCAGAGAAGTTTGAAAGATTCCTTCGTTTTGTGTTTTAGATGGAGATTTACAGCTATTTCTTAAATGCTTGGATTTGGCTGGGCAAATGCATTTTCCGCTTCTTCACAGAAAGGGTTTACAAACTACTGCAAACACACATCAGTTTAACTCTGTAAGTTGAATGCACACATTGAAGACCGTTTTGTTAGGTAGCTCCGTTTTGGATTTAGAAGCAGATATTTCTCAATACAGCGTTTACTCTTATTCACTTTGGAATATCAAAACGCAGCTTCTAGAAGAAACATGCTTCTCACTCTCTCAATGTAAACACAGGTTCAACTCCCTAAGTAAAAGGAACACACAGCAGAACAGTTTGAAAAATACGTTCGTATTCTGTTTTAGACGGAGATTTACAGCTTCTTCTTAAATGCTTGGATTAGGCTAAAAATATCTGGTCTCCACTTCTTAACAGAAAGGGTTCACAAACTACTTCGAACACCCATCAGTTTAACTCTGTAAGGTTAATGCACACATTGAAGACCGTTCTGTTATGTAGCTCTGTTTTGGATTTAGAAAGAGAATACTCCCATTAACTGTGGAATATCAAAACGCAGCTCCTATAAGAAACGTGCTTCTCACTCTCTGAATCTAAACGCAGGTTCAACTTCCTTAGTGAAATGAACACACAGCAGAGCAGTTTCAAAAATACATTCGTTTTGTGTTCTAGACAGAGATTTGCAGCTATTTCTCAAATGCTTGGATTTGGCTGGAAATATCCATTTTCTCCTTCTTCATAGAAAGGGTTTACAAACTATTGCAAACACACATCACTTTAACTCCGTAAGTTTAATGCACAAATTGAAGACCGTTCTGTTATGTAGCGCCGATTTGGTTTTAGAAACAGATATTTCTAAATACAGCATTTACTCCCATTAACTCTGGAATATTAAAACGCAGCTCTTAGAAGAAGCGTGCTTCTAAATCTCTGAAAATAAATGCATGTTCAACTTCCTTAGTGAAACGAACAAACAGCAGAACAGGTTGTCAGATACATTCGTTTTCTGTTTAGACATAGATTTACTGATATTTCTGAAATGCTTGATAATTGGCTTGAAAAATCTATTTTCCGCTTGTTCACAGAAAGGGTTTAGAAACTACTGCAAACTTACATCAGTTTAACTCTGTAAGTTGAATGGACCCATTGAAGACCGTTTTGTTAAGTAGTTCCGTTTTGGTTTTAGGAGCAGATATTTCTCAATACAGCGTTTACTTTCATTCACTCTGGAATATCAAAATGCAGCTCCTAGAAGAAACGTGCTTCTCACTCTCTGATTCTAAATGCAGTTTCAACTCCCTTAGTGAAACGAATACACAGCAGAGCAGTTTGAATGATACGTCCGTTTTTTGTTTTAGACGGAGATATACAACTATTTCTTAAATGGTTGGATTTGCCTTGAAAATCCATTTTCTGCTTGGTCACAGTAAGGTTTACAAACTTCTGCAAACACATATCATTTTAACTCTGTGAGGTGAATGCAAACATTGCAGATCGTTCTGTTGGGTATCTCCGTTTTGGTTTTAGAAGCAGACACTTCTCAATAAAGCGTTTACGCCCATTCACTCTGGAATATCAAAACGCAGCTGCAAGAAGAAACGTACTCCTAACTCTCTGAATCTAAATGCATGTTCAACTTCCTTAGTAAAATGAAAAAACAGCAGAACAGTTTGAAAGATACATTCGTTTTCTGTTTAGACGGAGATTTACAGCTATTTCTGAAATGCTTGCATTTGACTGTAAATATTCGTTTTCTGCTTCTAAACAGAAAGGGTTTAGAAACGACTGCAAACACATATCAGTTTAACTCCATAAGTTGAATGGACACATTGAAGACCGTTTTGTTAAGCAGCTCCGTTTTGGTTTTAGAAGCAGATATTTCTCAATACAGCATTTACTTTCATTCACTCTGGAATATCAAAATGCAGCTCCTAGAAGAAACGTGCTTCTCACTCTCTGAGTCTAAACGCAGGTTAAACTCCCTTAGCGAAATAAACACACAGCAGAGAAGTTTGAAAGGTTCGTTCACTTTCTTTTTTACACAAAGATTTAAAGCTATTTCTTAAATGCTTGGATTTGGCAGAAAATATCCGTTATCCGCTTGTCAGAGAAAGGGTTTAAAAACGACTGCAGACACACATCTGTTTAACTCAGAAAGTTGAATACACATATTCAAGACCATTCTGTTAGGTAACTCCGTTTTGGTTTTAGAAGCAGATATTTCTCAATACAACGTTTACTCCGATTCACTCTGGAATATCAAGACGCAGCTTTAAGAAGAATCGTGCTTCTCACTGTCTGAATCTAAACGCAGGTTCAACTCCCTTTGTGAAACGAACACACCATAGAACAAATTCAAAAATACGTTCTTTTTTTTTTTTTTTTAGACTAAGATTAACAGCTTCTTCTTAAATGCTGGGATTTGGCTAAGAAAATCCGTTTTCTGCTTCTTCACAGAAAAGGTTAACAAACTACTGCAAATACACATCAGTTTAACTCTGTAAGTTAAACGCACACATTGAAGACCGTTTTGTTAGGTAGCTCCGTTTTGATTTTAGAAACAGATATTTCTCAATACAGCGTTTACTCCCATTCACTTTGGAATATTGAAACGCAGCTCCTAGAAGAAACGTGCTTCTCACTCTCTGAGTCTAAATGCAGGTTCAACTTCCTTAGTGAAACTCACACACAGCAGAGCAGTTTGAAAGATACATTTGTTTTGTGTTTAGACGGATGTTTACAGCTATTTCTTAAATGCTTGCATTTGGCTGGAAATCTCCATTTTCTGCTTCTTCACAGTAAGGATTTAGAAACTACTGCACACACACATCAGTTTAACTCTGTAAGTTGAATGCACACATTGAAGACCATTTCTTTAAGTAGCTCCGTTTTGGTTTTAGAAGCAGATATTTATCAATGCAGCATTTAGTTTCATTCACTCTGGAATATCAAAATGCAGCTTCTAGAAGAATCGTGCCTCTCACTCTGTGAATCTAAACGCATGTTCAACTTTCTTAGTGAAACAAACACACAGCAGAGCAGTTTGAAACATACGTTTGTTTTCGGTTTTACACGGAGATTTACAGCTTCTTCTTATATACTTGGATTTGGCTAAAAAAATCTGTTTTTGCTTTTTCACAGAAAAAGTTCACACACTACTGCAAACACACATCAGTTTAACTTTTTACGTTGAATGCACACATTGATGACTGTTCTGTTAGGTGGCTCTGTTTTGGTTTTAGATTCAGCTATTTCTCAATACAGCATTTACTTTCATTCATTCTGGAATATCAAAATGCAGCTTTTAGAAGAAACGTGCTTCTCACTCTCTGAATCTCAACACAGGTTCAACTCCCTTAGTGAAACGAAGACACAGCAGAGCAGTTTAAAAGATACGTTCGTTTTCTGTTTCAGACAAAGATTTACATCTATTTCTTAAATGCTTGGATTTTGCTAAAAATATCTGTTTTTCCACTTCTTCACAGAAAGGGTTCACTAACTACAGCAAACACACATCAGTTTAACCCTGTCAGTTGAATGCACACATTGAAGACCGTCCTGTTAGGTAGCTCCGTTTTGGTTTTAGAAGCAGATATTTCTCAATACAGTGTTTACTCTTATTCTCTCTGGAATATCAAAATGCAACTTCTAGAAGAAACGTGCTTCTCATTCTCTGAATCTAAACGCAAATTCAACTCCCTTAGCGAAATGAACACAGGGCAGAGCAATTTGAAAGATACGTTTGTTTGATATTTTAGACAGAGATTTACAGCTTCTTCCTAAATTCTTGGATTTGGCTGTTAAAATCGATGTTCCACTTATTCACAGAAAGCGTTTACAAGCTACTGCAAACACACATCAGTTTAACTCCGTAAGTTGAATGGGAACATTGAAGCCCGTTTTGTTAAGTCCTCCGTTCTGGGATTAGAATCACATATTTCTCAATACAGCATTTACTTTCATTCACTCTGGAATATCAAAGCGCAGCTCCTAGAAGAAACGCTCTTCTCACTCTCTGAATCTAAACGCAGGTTCAACTTTCTTAGTAAAAGGAACACACAGCAGAGCAGTTTGAAAGGTACGTTCTTTTTCTGTTTTACACGGAGATTTAAAGCTATTTCTTAAATGCTTGGATTTGGCTGGAAATATTTGTTATCCACTTGTCAGGAAAAGGGTTTACAAACTACTGCAAACACACATCTGTATAACTCAGAAAGTTGAATGTATAAATTGAAGACCGTTTTGTTAAGTAGCTCCGTTTTGGTTTTAGAAGCAG
Organism: Callithrix jacchus; assembly: GCF_049354715.1. Classification (NCBI taxonomy): domain Eukaryota; kingdom Metazoa; phylum Chordata; class Mammalia; order Primates; family Cebidae; genus Callithrix; species Callithrix jacchus. Next base: position 35,818,981 of record NC_133511.1, on the reverse strand, counting down.
ATATTACTCAATTCAGGGTTGATTCTCATTTACTCTTGAATAGCAGAACACAGCTTCTAGAAGAGACGTGCTTCTCACTCTCTGAATGTAAACACAGGTTCACCTCTTTAGTGAAATGAAAACACAGCAGAGCAGTTTGAAAGATACATTCGTTTTGTGTTTTAGATGGAGATTTACAGGTATTTCTTAAATGCTTGGATTTGGCCTGAAATACCCGTTTTCTGCTTCTTCACAGAAAAAGTTTACAAACTACTGCAAACACACATCAGTTTAACTCTGTGAGTTAAATGCACACATTGAAGACCGCTCTGTTAGGTAGCATCGTTTTGGTTTCAGAAGCAGATATTTCTCACTAATGCGTTTACTCCCATTTACTCTAGAATATCAAAACGCAGCTCCTAGAAGAAACATGCTTCTCACTCTCTGAATCAGAACTCAGATTCAACTCCCTTAGTGAAACGAACACGCAGCAGAGCAGTTTGAAAGATACGTTCCTTTTCTGTATTAGACGGAGATATTCAGCTATTTTGTAAACGCTTAGATTTGGCTGGAAATATCCATTTTCTGCTCCTTCACAGAAAAGGTTTACAAACTACTACAATCTCAAATTAGTTTAACTCTGTAAGTTTAATGCACACGTTGAAGAATGTTTTGTTAAGTAGCTCCGTTTTGGTTTTAGAAGCAGATATTTCTCAATACAGCATTTACTCCCATTCACTCTGGAATATCAAAACGCAGCTCCTAGAAGAAACGTGCTTTTCTCTCGGTGAATCTAAACGCAGGTTCAACTCCCTTACTGAAAAGAACACACAGCAGAGCAGTTTCAAAGTTAGGATCGTTTTGTGTTTTAAACGAAGATTTATAGCTATTTCTTAAATGCTTGGATTTGGCTAAAAATTCCCGTTTTCCGCTTCTTCACAGAAAGGGATAACCAAGTACTGCCAACTCAACTCAGTTTAACTGTGTAAGTTGAATGCACACATTGAAGACCGTTCTGTTAGGTAGCTCCGTTTTGGTTTTAGAAGCAGATATTTCTCAATACAGATTTTACTTTCATTCACTCTGGAATATCAAGATGCACCTCCAAGAAGAAACGTGCTTCTCACTCTCTGAATCTAAACGCAGGTTCAACTCCATTTGTGAAACGAAAACACAACAGGGCAGTTTGAAAGATACTTTCGTTTTCTGTTTTACACAAAGATTTACAGCTTCTTCTTAAATGCTTGGATTTGGCTAAAAAAATCCGTTTTCTGCTCCTTCACAGAAATGGTTAACAAACTACTGCAAACGTACATCAGTTTAATTCTGTAAGTTGAATGCACACATTGAAGACCGTTCTGTTAGGTAGCTCTGTTTTGGTTGTAGAAGCAGATATTTGTCAATACAGCGATTACTCCCATTCACTCTGGAACATCAAAATGCAGCTCTTAGAAGGAAAGTGCTTCTCACTCTCTGAATCTAAACGGAGGTTCAACTTCCTTAGTGAAACTAACACACAGCAGAGCAGTTTGAAAGATATATTCGTTTTGCGTTTAGACAGATATTTACAGCTATTACTTAAATGCTTGCATTTGGCTGGAAATATGTGTTTTCTGCTTCTTCACAGAAAGGGTTTACAAACTACTGCACACACACATCAGTTTAACTCTGTAAGTGGAATGCTCACATTGAAGACCGTTCTGTTAGGTAGCTCCGTTTGGTTTTAGAAGCAGATATTTCTCAATACTGTGTTTACTTTCATTCACTCTGGAATATCAAAATGCAGCTCCTAGAAGAAACATGCTTCTCACTCTGTCAATTTAAACGCAGGTTCAACTTCCTTAGTAAAACGAACACACAGCAGAGCAGTTTGTATGGTATGTTCGTTTTCTGTTTAGACAAAGATTTACAGTTATTTCTTAAATGCTTGAATTTGCCTTGAAAAATCTGTTTTCTGCTTGTACACAGAAATGTTTACAACCTTCTGCAAACACACAAGATTTTAAGTTTGTAAGTTGAATGCAAACATTGCAGATTGTTCTGTTAGGTAGCTCCGTTTTGGTCTTAGAAGCAGATACTACTCAATACAGGGTTTACTCCAATTCACTCTGGAATATCAAAACGCAGCTCCTAAAAGAAACGTGCTTCTCACTCTGTGAATCTAAATGCAGGTTCAAATTCTGAGTGACACAAACACGAAGCAGAGCTGTTCGAAAGATACATTCGATTTCTGTTTTAGTCGGAGATTTACAGCTTCTTCTTAAATACTTGAATTTGGCTGGAAAAATTTCTTCTTTGCTTCTTCACAGAAAAAGTTTAAAAACTACTGCAAACATACATCAGTTTAACTCTTTAGGTTCAATGGACACATTGAAGACCGTTCTGTTAGGAGGCTCTCTTTTGGTTTTAGAATCAGCCATTTCTCAATATAGCGTTTACTTTCATTCACTCTGGAATATCAAAACGCAGCTCTTGAAAGAAACGTGCTTCTCACTCTCTGAATCTCAATGCAGTTTCCACTCTTTAAGTGAAACTAACACACAGCAGATCAGTTTAAAAGAAACGTTTCTTTCCTGTTTTAGACGGAGATTTACAGCTATTTCTTAAATGCTTGGATTTGGCTGGAAAAATCCGTTTTTCGCTTGTTCACAGAAAGTGTTTACAAACTACTGAAATCACACATAAGTTTAACTCTGTAAGTTCAATGCACACATTGAAGACCGTTCTGTTAGGTAGCTCCGTTTTGGTTTTAGAAGCACATATTTCTCAATAAAGCGTTTATTCTCATTCACTCTGGAATATCAAAACGCAGTTTCTAGAAGAATCGTGCTTTTCACTCTCGGAATCTAAACCCAAATTCAGCTTCTTTCGTCAAACAAACGCAGGGCCGAGCAATTTGAAAGATACGTTCGTTTGATATTTTAGGCGGAGATTTACAGTTTCTTCTTAAATGCTTGGATTTGGCTGTTAAAATCCGTGTGAAAACACGGAGATTTAGAGGTATTTCTTAAATTCTCGGATTTCCCTGGGAATATCTCTTTGCTGCTTATTCACAGAAGGGGTTTACAAACTACTGCAAACACACATCAGTTTAACTCTTTAAGTTGAATGCACACATTGAAGACCGTTCTGTTAGGTAGCTCCGTTTTGGTTTTAGAAGCAGATATTTCTCAATACAGCGTTTACTCCCATTCACTCTGGAATATCAAAACGCAGCTCCTAAAAGAAACGTGTTTTCATTCTCTGAATCTAAACACAGATTCAACTCTTTTAGGTGAACAAACGCACAGCAAAGCACCTTGGCAGATCCGTTTGTTTTGTGTTCTTGGTGGAGATTTACAGATTTTTCTTAAGTGCTTAGATTTGGCTGGAAAAATCATTTTTCTGCTTCTTCAGAAAAAGGGTTTACAAACTTCTGCAAACACACATAAATTTAAGTCTGTAAGTTGAATGCACACATTTCAGACCATTTGGTTTGGTGGCTCCCTTTTGTTTTTAGAACCAGATATTTTTCAATACAGCATGTACTTCCATTCACTCTTGAATATTTAAACGCAGCTCCTAGAAGAAACGCGTTTCTAACTCGCTGAATCTAAACACCGCTTCAACTTTTTTAGCTGATCAAACCCATGGAAGTGAAGTTTGAGGGATTCGTTTGTTTTTTGTTTTAGACAGAGATTTACAGCTATTTCTTTTATTTTTGTTTTTAATTTTGTAGTGCATTAGAGATTCTTGGATAAATGTGCAGAACATGCAAGACAGTTGCATAGGCGCACCCATGGCAGTTTGTTTTGCTTTTTTTTTCCCCTTCACCCACATGTGGCCTTTCTTTCCAGGCTATTTTTCCCTGGCTCCCCCTTCCACTGGCTCTTTCTTTTTTTTTTCAATAGACCCCAGTGTTTATTCCTCCCCTCCCTGTGTCATGTGTTCTTTATCATCACCAGCTTATGAGTTAGATTATGCAGTATTTCATTTTCTGTTCTTGTGTCAGTTTGCTGAGAATTATTTTTTTCCAGATTCATCAATGTCCCTACAAATGACACGAACTCATCATTTCTGATTCCTGCATAATATTCCATGGTGTATATGTGCCACATTTTCCCAATGGAGTCTATCATCGACGGGCATTTGTGTTCATTCCAGGTCTTTGCTATTGTAAACAGTGCTGCAATGAACATTCGTGTGCATGTGTCCTTATAGTAGAATGATTTATAGTCCTTTGGATATATACCCAGTACTGGGATTGCTGGGTCAAATGGAATTTCTATTTCTAAGGCCTTGAGGAATCGCCACACTGTCTTCCACAATGGTTGAGCCAGTTTACACTCTCACCAACAGTGTAAAAGTGTTCCTTTTTCTCCACATCTTCTCCAGCATCTGTTGTCTCCAGATTTTTTAATGATCGCCATTCTAACTGGCATGTGATGGTATCTCAATGTGGTTTTGATTTCCATCTCTCTAATGACCAGTGATGATGAGCATTTTTTCTTATGATCGTTGGCCTCTTATATGTATTCATTCATAAAATGTCTGTTCATATCCTTTGTCCATTTTTGCATGGGCTTGTTTGTTTTTTTCCTGTAAATCTGTTTGAGTTCTCTGTAAATTCTGGATATCAGCCCTTTGAAAGAGGGGTAAACTGCAGAAATTTTTTTCCATTGTATTGGTTGCCGATTCACTCTAGTTACCATTTCTTTTCCCGTGCAGAAGCTGTGGAGTTTGATTAGGACCCATTTGTCTATTTTGGCTTTTGATGCCAATGCTTTTGGTGTTTTGTTCATGAAGTCCTTGCCTACTCCTATGTCCTGGATGGTTTTGCCTAGATTTTCTTCTAGGGTTTTTATGGTGCCAGGTCTTATGTTTAAGTCTTTAATCCATCTAAAGTTAATTTTAGTGTAAAGTGTCAGGAATGGGTCCAGTTTCTGCTTTCTGCACATGCCTAGCCAGTTTTTTCATCACCATTTATTAAACAGGGAATCCTTTCCCCATTGCTTGTTTTTGTCAGGTTTATCAAAGATTGTATGATTGTAGATATGTTGTGTTGCCTCCGATGCCTCTGTTTTGTTCCATTGGTCTATATCTCTGTTTTGGTACCAGTAGCATGCTGTTTTGCTGACTGTAGCCTTGTAGTATAGTTTGAAATCCAATAGTGTGATGCCCCCTGCTTTGTTCTTTTTGCTTAGAATTGACTTGGCTACACTGGCTCTCTTTTGGTTTCATATGAAATTCATGGTGGTTTTTTCCAGTTCTGTGAAGTAAGTCAATGGTAGCTTGATGGGGATAGCGTTGATTCTGTAAATTACTTTGGGCAGTATAGCAATGTTCCCGATATTAATTCTTCCTAACCATGAACATGGAATGTTTCTCCAACTGTTTGTGTTTTCTCTTATTTCGTTGAGCAGTGTTTTGTAGTTTTCCTTGAAGAAGTCCCTTACGTTCCTTGTGAGTTGTATTCATAGGAATTTTATTCTTTTTCTAGCAATTGTGAATGGCAGTTTGTTCTTGATTTGGCTTTCTTTAAGTCTGTTATTGGTGTAGAGGAATGCTTGTCATTTTTGCACATTGATTTTATATCCTGAGACTTTTCTGTACTTGCTTATCAGTTCCAGGAGTTTTTGGGCTGAGGTGATGGGGTCTTCTAGGTATACTATCATGTCGTCTGCAAATAGAGACAATTTGGCTTTCACGTTTTCTATTTGAATGCCCTTTATTTCTTTTTCTTGCCTTATTACTGTGGCTAGAACTTCCAGTACTATATTGAATTGGAGTGGTGAAAGAGGGCATTCTTGTCTCGTGCCAGATTTCAAAGGGAATGCTTCCAGTTTTTGCCCATTCAGTGTGATATTGGCTGTTAGTTTGTCGTAAATAGGTTTTATTACTTCGAGATACATTCCATCGATATTGAGGATTTTTAGCATAAAGCGCTGTTAAATTTTGTCGAATGCCTCCGATCTGTCAATTGAGATATTCATATGGTTTTGGGTTTTGGTTCTGTTTATGTGGTGAATTACGTTTACAGACTTGCGTATGTTGAACCAGCCTTGCATCCCCAGGATGAATCCTACTTGATCATGATGAATAAGTTTTTTGATTTGCTGTTGCAATCGGCTTGCCAATATTTTATTGAAGATTATTGCATTTATGTTCATCATGGATATTGGCCTGAAGTTTTCTTTTCTTGTTGGGTCTCTGCCGGGTTTTGGTATCAGGATGATGTTGGTCTCATAAAATGATTTGGGAAGGATTCCCTCTTTTTGGATTATTTGGAATAGTTTCAGAAGGAATGGTACCAGCTCCTCTTTGTGTGTCTGGTAGAATTTGGCTTTGAACCCATCTGGACCTGGGGTGTTTTTGTGTGTGTGGTAGGCTCTTAATTGCGTCCTCAACGTCTGACATTGTTATTGGTCTATTCATAGCTTCAGTTTCCTTTTGGTTTAGGCTTGGGAGGACACAGGAGTCCAGGAATGTATCCATTTCATCCAAGTTTACTAGTTTATGTGCATAGTGTTGTTTGTAGTATTCTCTGATGATGGTTTGAATTTCTGTGGAATCTGTGGTGATTTGCCCTTTATCATTTTTTATTGCATCTATTTGCTTGTTCTCTCTTTTAAAAAAATTAATCTGGCTAATGGTTTGTCTATTTTGTTGACCTTTTCAAAAAACCAGGTCTTGGATTTATTGATTTTTTGAAGGGTTTTTTTGTTGTATCTCTTTCCTTCAGTTCAGCTCTGATCTTAGTTATTTCTTGTCTTCTGTTAGGTTTTGAGTTATTTTGATCTTGCTCCTCTAGCTCTTTCAATTGACGATAGGGTGTCAATTTTGGATCTCTCCATTCTTTTCATATGGGCACTTATTGCTATATATTTTCCTCTAGAGACTGCTTTAAATGTGTCCCAGATATTCTGGCATGTTGTGTCTTCGCTCTCATTGGTTTTGAAGAACTTCTTTATTTCTGCCTTTATTTCATTGTTTACCCAGTCAACATTCAAGAGCCAGTTGTTCAGTTTCCATGAAGCTGTGCGGTTCTGGGTTGGTTTCTGAATTCTGAGTTCTATGTTGATTGCACTATGGTCTCAAAGACTGTTTGTTATTATTTCAGTTGTTTAGCATTTGCTGAGGAGTGCTTTACTTCCAATTATGTGGTCAATTTTAGAGTAGGTGTGATGTGGTGCTGAGAAGAATGTATATTCTGTGGATTTGTGGTGGAGAGTTCTGTAAATGTCTATCAGGTTTGCTTGCTCCAGGTCTGAGTTCAAGCCCTCGATATTCTTCTTGATTTTCTGTCTGGTTGATCTGTCTATTATGGACAGTGGAGTGTTAAAGTCTCTAACTATTATTGTGTGGGAGTCTAAGTCTCTTTGTAAGGCATTAAGAACTTGCCTTATGTATCTCGGTGCTCCTGTATTGGGTCCATATATGTTTAAGATTGTTAGCTCTTCTTGTTGTATCGTCCTCTTACCATTATGTAATGGCCTTTTTCGTCTCTTTTGATATTTGTTGCTTTAAAGTCTATTTTATCAGAGATGAGAATTGCAACTCCTGCTTTTTTTTTGTTCTCCATATTCTTGGTAAATCTTCCTCTGTCCCTTTATTTTGAGCCTTTGTGTATCCTTGCATGTGAGATGGGTTTCCTGGATATAGCACACTGATGGGTTTTGGATTTTTATCCAATTTGCCAGTCTGTGTCTTTTGATTGGTGCATTTAGTCCATTTACATTTAGGGTTAATATTGTTATGTGTGAATTTGATACTGCCATTTTGATGCTAGCTGGCTGTTTTGCCCGTTAGTTGATGTAGATTCTTTATTATGTTGATGCTCTTTAGCATTTAGTGTGATTTTGGAATGGCTGGTACTGGTTGTTGCTTTCTATGTGTAGTGCCTCTTTCAGGAGCTCTTGTAACGCAGGCCTGGTGGTGACAAAATCTCTGAGTACTTGCTTGTTCGCAAAGGATTTTATCTTTCCTTCACTTATGCAGCTCAGTTTGGCTGGATATGAAATTCTGGGTTGAAAGTTCTTTTCTTTAAGGATGTTGAATATTGGCCCCCACTCTCTTCTGGCTTATAGAGTTTCTGCCAAGAGATCTGCTGTGAGTCTGATGGGCTTCCCTTTTTGGGTGACCCGACCTTTCTCTCTGGCTGCCCTTAGTATTTTCTCCTTTATTTCAACCCTGTTGAAACTGACGATTATGTGCCTTGGGATTGCTTTTCTTGTGGAATATCTTTGTGGTGTTCTCTGTATTTCCTGTATTTGAGTGTTGGCCTGCCTTGCTTTGTGGAGGAAATTTTCCTGGATAATATCCTGCAGAGTATTTTCCAGCTTGGATTCATTCTCTTTGTCATATGCTGGTACACCTATCAAACATAGGTTAGGTCACTTCACATAGTCGGACATTTCTTGGAGACTTTGTTCATTCCTTTTTGTGCTTTTTTCTCTAATCTCAGTTTCTCGTTTTATTTTATTGAGTTGGTCTTCGACTTCAGATATTCTTTCTTCTGCTTGGGCAATTCGGCTATTGAAACTTGTGCATGCTTCGCGAAGTTGTCATATTGTGTTTTTCAGCTCCTTTAATTCATTCATATTCCTCTCTAAGATATTCATTCTTGTTATCATTTCCTCAAATCTTTTTTCAAGTTTCTTAGTTTCTTTGCATTGATTTAATACATGTTCTCTTAGCTCACAAAAGTTTCTTATTATCCACCTTCTGAAGTCTAATTTCGTCATTTCGTTACAGTCATTCTCTGTCCAGCTTTCTTCCCTTGCTTGTGAGGAGTTTTGGTCCTTTCTAGGAGCCGAATTGTTCTGGTTTCGGGTGTTTTCCTTTGTTTTGCGCTGGTTTCTTCCCATCTTTATGGATTTATCCACTTGTCGTCTGCGTAGTTGCTGACTTTCTGATTGGGTCTCTGAGTGGACACCCAGATTGTTGATGATGAAGTGTTTCTGTTACTTGGTTTTCCTTCTAACAGTCTAGCCCCTTTGCTGTATGACTGCTGAGGTCCACTCCAGGCCCTGCTTTTCTGGGGTGCACCTATAGCAGCTGCGGAACAGTGAGGGATGCTACCAGTTTCCTTTTCTGCTATCTTTGTCCCAGGATGATGCCTGCCAAATGTCAGTCTTTTGGATATAGAGGTGTCAGAAAGCTGCTTGAGGAGATAGTCTGTACTTTATATGAGCTCAATTGCTGAGCTGTGAGCTCTGTGGTTCATTCAGAGGGGTTAGGCTGTTAAGTTTCATTCTGCTTCAACAGAGGTCATTAAAAAAAACCTCTTTTTCTCAAATGCTCTGTCTTAGGGGTGCGGGCTTTATTTTTGGAAGTCCGTTGAGGTGTCCTGCCCAGCTAGGAGACAGTCTAGTCACTGTTTGCCTGCCGAGGCTCCACCCTGCAGTTGTGTGGTTCACCCTGTAGCTGCAGACTCTTTTCTTCAGCTGCGGTCTCTGCCACGGGCTATGCCCTGTGGCAGGGTCTCTCTGTTGTAGCAGGTTGCCTCGGCAATGGCAGGCTGCATCAGCAGTGGGCGTGTATCTCAGTAGGGGCGGGTTGCCTCGGTAATGGTGGACTCCCCTCCCCCAGAGAGCATCTCAGGGACTGTCTGCAGAAGGAGTGTTTGGAATCACAGTTTTGTCCATCCCACTGGGCTACTGCAAAAGCTGTGTCCCTGCAATCCCCTGGGCAGGCCCACTTTCTGAGTCCCATTCAGTCTCAAGTACAGCCCTCTCTAGTCTAAGGTTGCTGGTTCAACAGGGAACCTGGACAAGCGCGCCTTGTGGGGAGCACTGGGTAGGGCCGGCCACCGCCACTCCAGCTGCTGGCTTCACCAGGCGGTACCTCTGCCTGGTGTCCCGCGTCTCTTTTATACTTGGGAATTTCCCCGTTCTGTGGCAACAATGATCAGTCTAAAAATGTGGCTCTGACTCACCTCTCCAAGGATTCAATGAGAGCTTCGATCCTGGGTTGCTCTCACAGCACCACCTTGAGAAATGTCTGCTTTTAAAACCAAAACAGAGCTACCTAACAAAAAGGTCTAGAATGTGTGCATTCAACTAACTAAGTTAAACGGAAGTGTATTTGCAGTAGTTTGTAAACCCTGTCTGTGAAGAAGCGGAAAACGCATTTTTCCACCCAAATGCAAGCATTTCAGAAATAGCTGTAAATCACTGTCTAAAACAAAAAACGAACGTATCCTTCAGACTGCTCTGCTCTGTGTTCGCTTACCTAAGGAAGTTGAATCCGCATTGAGATTCAGATTGTGAGAAGCACGTGTCTTGTAGGAGCTGCGTTTTGATATTACAGAGTAAATGAGAGTAAACGCTGTATTGAGAAATATCTGCTTCTAGAACCAAAACGGAGCTACCTAACAGAACGGTCCTCAATGTGTGCATTCAACTTACAGAGTTAAACTGATGTGTGTTTGCAGTAGTTTTTAAAACCTTTCTTTGAAGGAGCGGAAAATGCATTTTCCCAGCCAAATCCAAGCATTTAAGAAATAGTTGTAAATCTCCGTCTAAAACGCAAAACGAATGTATCTTTCAAACTGCTCTGCTGTGTGTTCGCTTAACTAAGAGTGTTGAATCCGCGATTATATTCAGAGAGTGAGAAATACGTTTCTCCTAGGAGCTACGTTTTGATACTCCAGAGTCAAGGGGAGTAAATGCTGTATTGAGAAATATTGGCTTCCAAAATTAAAACAGAGCTACCTAACAGAAGGGTCTTCAATGTGTGCATTCAACTTACAGGGTTAAACTGATGTGAGTTTGCAGTACTTTGCAAACCCTTTCTGTGAGGAAAAGGAAAAGGCATTTTTTTAGCCAAATCCAAGCATTTAAGAAATAGCCGTAAACCTCTGTCTAAAACACCAAACGAACGTATCTTTGAAACTGCTCTGCTGTGTGTTCGCTTAACTAAGAAAGCTGAATCCGTGTTTAGATTCAGAAAGTGAGAAGCACGTTTCCTCTAGGAGCTGCATTTTGATATTTCAGAGTGAATGAAATTAAACGCTGTATTGGGAAATATCTGCTTCTAAAACCAAAACGGAGCTACCTAACAGAACTGTCTTCAATGTGTGCATTCAACTTACAGAGTTAAACTGACGTGTGTTTGCAGTAGTTTGTAAACCCTTTCTGTGAAGAAGCAGAAAACACATTTTCCCAGCCAAATCCAAGCATTTAAGAAATAGCTGTAAATCGTTGTCTAAAACACCAAACGGACGTGTCTTTCAAACTGCTCTGCTGTGTGTTTGCTTAACTAGGAGAGTTGAATCCGTGCTTAGATTCAGAAAGTGAAAAGCACGTTTTTTCTAGGAGGTGCGTTTTGATATTTTAGAGTGAATGGGAGCTGTATTGAGAAATATCTGCTTCTAAAGCCAAAACGGAACAACCTAACAGGACGGTCTTCAATGTGTGCATTCAACTTAATTATTTAAAATGATGTTGTGTTTGCAGTCCTTTGTAAACCCTTTCTGTGAAGAAGCGGAAAACACATTTTCCCAGCCAAATCCAACCATTTAAGAAATAGCTGTAAATCTCTGTCTAAAAAACCAAGCAAACGTATCTTTCAAAATGCTCTGCTGTGTGTTCACTCAACTAAGAAATTGGAATCCGGGTTTAGATTCAGAAAGTGAGAAGCACGTTTCTTCTAGGGGTTGCGTTTTGATATTCCAGAGTGAACGGGAATAAATGCTGTAAAGAAATATCTGCTTCTTAAACCAAAACGGAGCTACCTAACAGAACTTTCTTTAATGTGTGCATTCAACTTACAGAGTTCAACTGATGTGTGCTTGCAGTAGTTTGTAAACATTATCTGTGAAGGAGCGGGACCCGCATTTTCCCAGCCAAATCCAAGCATTTAAGAAATAGCTGTAAAACTCCGTCGAAAACACCAAGTGAACATATCTTTCAAACTGCTCTGCTGTGTGTTTGATCAACTAAGAGAGTTGAATCCGTGTTTAGATTCAGACCGTGAGAAGCACGTTTCTTCTAGGAGCCGCGTTTTGATATATTAGAGTGAATGGGAGTAAACGCTGTTTATAGAAATATCTGCTTCTGAACCCAGAACGGAGCTACCTAACAGAACGGGCTTCAATGTGTGTATTCAACTTACAGAGTTAAACTGATGTGTGTTTGCAGTAGTTTGTTAACTTTTTCTGTGATGAAGTGAAGAACGCCGTTTCCCAGCCAAATTCAAGCATTTAAAAAATAGCTGTGTATCTCCGTCTAAAACACCAAACGAACGTATCTTTCAAACTGCTCTGCTGTGTGTTCACTTAACTAAGGGAGTTGAATCCGTGTTTAGATTCAGACAGGGAGAAGCACATTCCTTCTAGGAACTTCGTTTTGATATTCCAGAGTGAATGGGATTAAATGCTGTATTGAGAAATATCTGCTTCTAAAACCAAAACAAAGCTACCTAACAGGACGGTCTTCAATGAGTGCATTCAACGTACAGAGTTAAACTGATCTGTGTTAGCAGTAGTTTGTAAACCCTGTCTGAGAAGAAGCGGAAAACGCATATTCCCAGCCAAATTGAAGCATTTAAAAAATAGTTGTAAATCTCGGTCTAAAACACCAAACAAACGTATCCTTCAAACTGATCTGCTGTGTGTTCGCTTAACTAAAGGAGTTGAATCCGCGTTTAGATTCAGACAGTGAGAAGCACGTTTCTTCTAGAAGCTGCGTTTTGATATTCCAGAGTGAATGAGAGTCAACTCTGTATTGAGAAATATCTGCTTCTAAAACCAAAACGGAACTACCTAACAGAACGGTACTCAATGTGTACATTCAACTTACAGAGTTAAACTAATGTGTGTTTGCAGTAGTTTGTAAACCATTTCTGTGAAGAAGCAGAAAAGGCCTTTTCTCAGCCAAATTAAATCTTTTAAGAAACAGCTGTAAATCTCCGTCTGAAACACCAAACGAACGTATCTTTCAAACTTCTCTGCTGTGTGTTCGCTTAACTAAGGTAGTTGAATCCGCGTTTAGATTCAGAACGTGAGAAGCACGTTTTTTCTAGGAGCTGCGTTATCATATTCCAGAATGAATAGAAGTAAAAGCCTTATTGAGAAATATCTGCTTATAAAACCAAAACAAAGCTACCTAAGAGAACGGTGTTTAATGTGTGCATTCAACTTAAAAAGTTAAACTGATGTGTGTTTGCAGTAGTTCATAAACGCTTTGTGTGAAAAAGCAGAAAACCCATTTTCCCAGCCAAATGTAAGCATTTAGAAATAGCTGTAAATCTCCGTCTAAAACACCAAACGAACGTATCTTTCAAACTACTCTGCTTGCGTTCGCCTAACTAAAAAAGTTGAATCCGCGTTTAGATTCAGATCATAAGAAGCACGTTTATTCGAGGGGCTGCGTTATCATATTCCACAGTGAATACGATTAAACGCTGTATTGCGAAATATCTGCCTCTAAAACTATAAGGGAGCTACTTAAAAACAAGGCCTTCAATCTGTGCATTGAACTTGCAGAGTTAACCTGATGTGTGTTTCAGTAGTTTGAAAGCCCTTTCTATGAAGAAGTGGAAAACGCCTTTTCTCAGCCAAATCCAGGCATTTAAAAAATAGCTGTAAATCTTTGTCTAAAACACCAAACGAACGAATCTTTCAAGCTGCTTTGCTGTGTGTTCGCTCAACTAAGGGAGTTGAATCCGCGATTAGATTCAGACCGTGAGAAGCACGTTTCTTCTAGGAGCTGCGTTTTGATATACCAGAGTGAATTGAAGTGAACGCTGTATTGAGAAATATCTGCTTCTAAAACCAAAACAAAGCTACCTAACCGAACGGTCGTCAATGTGTGCATTCAACGTACAGAGTTAAACTGATGTGTGTTTGCTGTAGTTTGTAAACCCTTTCTGTGAAGAAGCGTAAAATGCATTTTCCCAGCCAAATCCAAGCATTGAAAAAATAGCTGTAAATCGTTGTACAAAACACGAAAAAAACGTATCTTTCAAACCGCTCTTCGATGTGTTTGCTTAACGAAGGGAGTTGAATCGTGTTTAGATTCAGATAGTGAGAAGCACGTTTCTTCTAGGAGCTGCGGTTTGATATTTGAGAGTGGATAAGAGTAAATGCTATATTGAGAAATACTCACTTCTAAAGCCAAAATGGAACAACCTAACAGGACAGTCTTCAATGTGTGCATTCAACTTACAGAGTTAAACTGATGTGTGTTTCCAGTAGTTCGTAAACCCTTTCTGTGAAGAAAAGGAAAACGCAATTTTCCAGCCAAATTCAAGCATTTAAGAGACAGCTGTAAATCTCCGTCTATAACACCAAATGAACGTATCTTTCAAAATGCCCTGCTGCGTGTTCGCTTAAAGAAGAAAGTTTAATCCGCCTTCAGATTCAGAGTGAGAAACACGTTTCTTCTAGGAACTGCATTTTGATATTCCAGAGTGAATGGGAGTAAACGCTGAATTGAGAAATATATGCTGCTAGAACCAAAAGGGAGCTACCTAACAGAACGGGCTTCAATGTGTGCATTCAACTTACAGAGTTAAACTGATGTGTGTTTTCAGGAGTTTGTAATCACTTTCTGTGAAGAAGCAGAAAATGCATTTTCACAGCCAAATCCAGGCATTCAAGAGATAGCTGTAAATCTCCGTCTAAAACACAAAACGAACGTACCTTTCAAACTGCTCTGCTGGGTGTTCGATCAACTAAGGGAGTTTAACCTGCGTTCAGAATCAGACAGTGAGAAGCACGTTTCTTCTAGGAGCTGCGTTTTGATATACCAGAGTGAATGGGAGTAAATGCTGTATTGAGAAAAATCTGCTTCTAAAACCAAAACGGAGCTACCTGACAGAACGATCTTCAATGTGTGCCTTCAACTTACAGAGTTAAACTGATTTCTGTTTGCAGGAGTTTGTAAACCCTTTCTGCGAAGAAGTGGAAAACGCATTTTCCCAGCCCAATCCAGGCATTCAAGATATAGCTGTAAATCTCCACATAAAACAGCAAATGAACGTATCTTTCAAATTGCTGTGCTGAGTGTTCGCTCAACTAAGGGAATTGAATCCGCATTCAGAATGAGAGAGTGAGAAGCACGTTGCTTCTAGGAGCTGCGTTTTGATATACCAGAGTGAATGGGAATAAACGCTGTATTGACAAATATCTGCTTCTGAAACAAAAACGGAGCTACCAAACAGAACGGCCTTCAATGTGTGCATTCAACTTAGAGAGTTAAACTGATGTGTGTTTGCAGGAGTTTGTAAACCCTTTCTGTGAAGAAGCGGAAAACGCAATTTCCCAGCCAAATCCAGGCATTCAAGAAATAGCTGTGAATCTCCGTCTAAAACTCAAAACAAACGTATCTTTCAAACTCCACTGTTGGGTGTTCGCTCACTAAAGGGAGTTGAATCCGTGTTGAGATTCAGAGAGTGCGAAGCACGTTGCTTCTAGGAGCTGCGTTATAATATTCCAGAGTGAATGGGAATAAAAGCTATATTGAGAAATCTCTGCTTCTAAAACCAAAACGGAGCTACCTAACAGGATGGTCTTTAAAGTGTCCATTCAACTTCCAGAGTTAAACTGATGTGTGTTTGCAGGAGTTTGTAATCCCTTTCTGTGAAAAAGCGGAAAACGCATTTTCCCAGCTAAATCCAACCATTTAAGAGATAGCTGTAAATCTCCGTCTAAAACACCAAACGAACGTATCTTTCAAACTGCTCTGCTGGGTGTTCGCTTAACTAAAAATTTGAATTCGCGTTCAGAATGGGAGAGTGACAAGCACGTTTATTCTAGCAGCTGCGTTTGGATATACCAGAGTGAATGGGAGTAAACGCTGTATTGAGAAATATCTGCTTCTAAAACCAAAAAGAAGCTACCTAACAGAACGGTCTTCAATGTGTGCATTCAACTTACAGAGTTAAACGGATGTGTGTTTGTAGGAGTTTCTAAACCCTTTATGTAAAGAAGCGGAAAACGCAATTTCCCAGCTAAATCCAGGAATTCAAGAAATAGCTGTAAATCTCCGTCTAAAACAAAACAAACGTATCTTTCAAACTGCTCTGCTGGGTGTTAGCTCAGCTAAGATAGTTGAATCCGCATTTAGATTCAGAGAGTGAGAAGCACGTTGCTTAGAGGAGCTGCGTTATGATATTCCAGAGTGAATGGGAATAAAAGCTGTATTGAGAAATATCTCCTTCTAAAACCGAAACGGAACTACCTAACAAGATGGTCTTTAAAGTGTACATTCAACTTACAGAGTTAAACTGACGTGTGTTTGCAGGAGTTTGTAACCCCTTTCTGTGAAGAAGCGGAAAACGCATTTTCCCAGCCAAATCCAGGCATTCAAGAAATAGCTGTAAATCTCCATCTAAAACACAAAACGAACATATCTTTCAAGCTACTGTGCTGGGTGTTTCCATAAATAAGGGAGTTGAATCCGCGTTAGGAATCAGAGAATGAGAAGCACGTTACTTCTAGGAGCTGTGTTTTGATATATCAGAGTGAATGAGAGTAAACGCTTTATTGAGAAATATCTGCTTCAAAAACTAAAATGGAGCTACCTAACAGAACGGTCTTCATGTGTGCATTCAACTTACAGAGTTAAACTGATGTGTGTTTGCAGGAGTTTGTAAACCCTTTCTGTGAAGACGCGGAAAATGCATTTTCCCAGCCCAATCCAGGCATTCAAGAAATAGCTTTAAATCTCCGTCTAAAACACCAAACGAACGTATCTTTCAAACTACTCTCCTGGGTATTCACTTACCTAAGGGAGTTGAATCTGCCTTGAGATTCAGAGAGTGAGAAGCGTGTTTCTTCTAGGAGCTGCGTTTTGATATTCCAGAGTGAATTTGAGTAAACGCTGTATTGAGAAATATCTGCTTCTAAAACCAAAACGGAGCAACCTAACAGAAAGGCCTTGAATGTGTGCGTTCAACTTACAGAGTTAAACTGATGTGTGTTTGCGGGAGTTTGTAAACCCTTTCTGTGAAGAAGCAGAAAACGCATTTTTCCAGCCAAATCCAAGCATTTCAGAAATAGCTGTAAATCTCCGTCTAAAACTCAAAACGAACGTATCCTTCAGACTGCTCTGCTGTGTGTTCGCTTACCTAAGGGAGTTGAATCTGCCTTGAGATTCAGAGAGTGACAAGCGCGTTTCTTCTAGGAGCTGCGTTTTGATATTCCAGAATGAATGGGAGTAAACGCTCTATTGAGAAATATCTGCTTCTAAAACCAAAACGGAGCTACCTAACAGAACGGTCTTCAATGTGTGCATTCAACTTACAGAGTTAAACTGATGTGTTTTTGCAGGAGTTTGTAAACCATTTCTGTGAAGAAGCGGAAAATGCAATTTCCCAGCCAAATCCAGGCCTTCAAGTAATAGCTGTACATCTTCGTCTAAAACACAAAACGAACGTATCTTTCATACTGCTCTGCTGGGTGTTCGCTCAACTAAGGGAGTTGAATCCGCATTCAGAATCAGAGAGTGAGAAGCACATTGCTTCTAGGAGCTGCGTTTGCACATACCACAGTGAATGGGAGTGAAAGCTGTATTGAGAAATATCTGCTTCTAAAACCAAAATGGAGCTACCTAACGGAACGGTCTTCAATGTGTGCATTCAACTTATAGAGTTAAAATGATGTGTGTTTGAGGGAGTTTGTAAACCCTTTCTGTGAGGAAGTGGAAAACACATTTTCCCAGCCAAATCCAGGCATTCAAGAAATAGCTGTGAATCTCCGTCTAAAACACAAAACAAACGTATCTTTCAAACTCCTCTGCTGGGTGTTCGCTCAACTAAGGGAGTTGAATCCGCGTTGAGATTCAGAGAGTGCGAAGCACGTTGCTTCTAGGAGCTGCGTTATAATATTCCAGAGTGAATGGGAATAAAAGCTGTATTGAGAAATCTCTGCTTCTAAAACCAAAACGGAGCTACCTAACAGGATGGTCTTTAAAGTGTCCATTCAACTTACAGAGTTAAACTGATGTGTGTTTGCAGGAGTTTGTAATCCCTTTCTGTGAAGAAGCCAAAAACGCATTTTCCCAGCCAAAACTAACCATTAAGAGATAGCTGTAAATCTCCGTCTAAAACACCAAACAAACGTATCTTTCAAACTGCTCTGCTGGGTGTTCGCTTAACTAAAAAAGTTGAATTCGCGTTCTGAATGAGAGAGTGACAAGCACGTTTATTCTAGCACCTGCGTTTGGATATACCAGAGTGAATGGGAGTAAACGCTGTATTGAGAAATATCTGCTTCTAAAACCAAAAAGGAGCTATCTAACAGACCGGTCTTCAATGTGTGCATTCAACTTACAGAGTTAAACTGATGTGTGTTTGTAGGAGTTTCAAAACCCTTTCTGTGAAGAAGCGGAAAACGCAATTTCACAGCTAAATCCAGGAATTAAAGAAATAGCTGCTCATCTCCATATAAAACACAAAACGAACGTATCTTTCAAACTGCCCTCCTGGGTGTTCGCTCAACTAAGGGAATTGAATCCGCGTTCAGAATCAGACAGTGAGAAGCATGTTGTTTATAGGAGCTGCGTTTTGATATACCAGAGGAAATGGGAGTAAACGCTGTATTGAGAAATATCTGCTTCTAAAACCAAAACGGAGCTACGTAACAGAACGGTCTTCAATGTGTGCATTCAACTTACAGAGGTAAACTGATGTGTATTTGCAGAAGTTTGTAAACCGTTTCTGTGAAGAAGCTGATAACGCAAATTCCCAGCCAAAACCAGGCATTCAAAAAATAGATGTAAATCTTCGTCTAAAACACAAAACGAACATATCTTTCAAACTGCTCTGCTGGGAGTTCGCTCAACTAAGGGAGTTGAATCCGCATTCAGAATCAGAGAGTGAGAAGCACGTTGCTTCTAGGAGCTGCGTTTTGATATAACAGAGTAAATGGGAGTAAACCCTGTATTGAGAAATATCTGCTTCTAAAACCAAAACGGAGCTACCTAACAGAAAGGTCTTCAATGTGTGCATTTAACTTACAGAGTTAAACTGATGTGTGTTTGTAGGAGTTTCTAAACCCTTTCTGTGAAGAAGCGGAAAATGCAATTTCCCAGCTAAATCCAGGAATTCAAGAAATAAGTGTTAATCTCCGTATAAAACACAAAACGAACGTATCTTTCGAACTGCTCTGCTGGGTGTTCGCTCAACTAAGGGAGTTTTATCTGCGTTAAGAATCAGAGAGTGAGAAGCACGTTTCTTCTAGGAGCTGCGTTTTGATATACCAGAGTGAATGGAAGTAAATGCTGTATTGAGAAATGTCTGCTTCTAAAACCAAAACGGAGCTACCTAACGGAACGGTCTTCAATTTGCGCATTCAACTTACAGAGGTAAACTGATGTGTGTTTGCAGGAGTTTGTAAACACTTTCTGTGAAGAGGCGGAAAACGCATTTTCCCAGCAAAATCCAGGCATTCAAGAAATAGCTATAAATCTCCGTCTAGAACACAAAACGAACGTATTTTTCAAACTGCTCTGCTGGGTGTTCACTCAACTAAGGGAGTTGAATCCACGTTCAGAATCAGAGAGTGAGAAGCACCTTTTTCTAGGAGCTGCGTTTTGATAAACAATAGTGAATGGGAGTATACGCTGTATTGAGAAATATCACCTTCTAAAATGAAAACGGAGCAAACTAACAAAACGGCCTTCAATGTGTGCGTTCAACTGACAGAGTTAAACTGATGTGTGTTTGCAGGAGTTTGTAAACCCTTTCTGTGAAGAAGCGGAAAACGCATTTTTCCAGCCAAATCAAAGCATTTCAGAAAGAGCTGTAAATCTCCGTCTAAAACACAAAAGGAACGAATCTTTCAGACTGCTCTGCTGTGTGTTCACTTACCTAAAAAGGTGAATAGGCCTGGAGATTCAGAAACAGAGAAACACGTTTCTTCTAGGAGCTGCATTTTGATATTCCAGAGTGAATGGGAGTAAAGGCTTTATTGAGAAATATCTGCTTCTAAAACCAAAACGGAGCAACCTAACAGAACGGGCTTTAATGTGTGACTTCAACTTACAAAGTTAAACTGATGTGTGTTTGCAGGAGTTTGTAAACCCTTTCTGTGAAGAAGCGGAAAACGCATTTTTCCAGCCAAATCCAAGCATTTCAGAAATAGCTGTAAAGCGCCTGTAAAACAGACAACGAATGTATCCTTCTGACTGCTCTACTGTGTATTCGCTTACCTAAGGGAGTTGAATCTGCCTTGAGATTCAGAGAGTGACAAGGGCGTTTCTTCTAGGAGCTGCGTTTTGATATTCCAGAGTGAATGGGAGTAAACGCTGTATTGAGAAATATCTGCTTCTAAAACCAAACCAAAGCAACCTAACAGAACGGCCTTCAATGTGTGCGTTCAACTCACAGAGATAAATTGATTTGTGTTTGCAGGAGTTTGTAAACCCTTTCTGTGAAGAAGCGGAAGACGCAATATTCCACCAAATCCAAGCATTTCAGAAATAGCTGTAAATCACTGTCTAAAACTCAAAATGAATGTATCTTTCAGACTGCTCTGCTCTGTGTTCGCTTACCTAAGACAGTTGAATCTGCCTTAAGATTCAGAGAGTGAGAAGTGCCTTTCTTCGAGGAGCTGCGTTTTGATATTCCAAAGTGAATGGGAGTAAATTCTGAATTGAGAAATATCTGCTTCTAAAACCAAAATGGAGCAACCTAACAGGACGGCCTTCAATGTGTGCGTTCAACTTACAAAGTTAAGCTGATGTGTGTTTGCAGGAGTTTGTAAACCCTTTCTGTAAAGAAGTGGAAAACGCATTATTCCAGCCAAATGCAAGCATTTCAGAAATAGTTGTAAATCACCATCTAAAACTGAAAACGAACATATCCTTCAGACTGCTCTGCTTTGGGTTCGCTTACCTAAGGGAATGGAATCTGCCTTGAGATTCAGAGAGTTAGAAGTGCGTTTCTTCTAGGAGCTGCGTTTTGATATTCCAGAGTGAATGGGAGTAAAGGCTGTATTGAGAAATATCTGCTTCTAAAACCAAAACGGAGCAACATAACAGAACGGCCTTCAATGTGTGCGTTCAACTTACAGAGTTAAACTGATGTGTGCTTGCAGGAGTTTGTAAACCCTTTCTGTGAAGAAGCGGAAAACACAAATTTCAAACCAATTCCCAGCATTTCATAAATAGCTGTAAATCTCCGTCTAAAACTCAAAACGAACAGAAGGTTGGCATGGCCAGTGTACAAGGATGACATGAAAAGGTGTGCAGCGTTTTGTATTTTTTTTGGCATTGCAGCTGTTTTATAGAAATCAAATACAGATAGATTTGAGGTACATAAAAAAAAATTGTTTGCTGGACGTGGTGGTGTGGACACCTGCAACCCCAGGCCTTGGGAGGCTGCGGCAGGACAATCACTTAAACCAAGGAGGCAGATGTTGCAATAAGCCAGATTGAACCATTGCACTCCAGCATGGGTGACAAGAGAAAAACACGACATCATAAAGAAAGGCAGGGTGGGGGGGGAGTCACCCAGCTCCTTGTTTTTTGCAATTGTACACACTGGTCTGTCTGATTTCTTTTCTTTCTCTTTTTCTCTTTTTTTAAATAAGGTGGGTTTTCACCGGGATGCCCAGGCTGATCTTAAACACCTGACCTATGGTGACCGACCCACCTCGGCCTCCAAAAGTGCTAGGATTGCTGGCATGAGTCACAGTGCCCAGCCCAGTCTCTCTGATTTATTTTTTAACAGTAAAGTCAGCCGGCCGGGCACGGTGGCTCAGGTGAGCCTGTCATCCAAGTGCTTTGAAGACCAAGGCAGGCGGATGACCCAAGGTTGTGGGTTCAAGACAAGCCCGACCAATGTGGTGAAACCCCTTCTTTAATATAAAAACAAAACTTGGGTTGGGCTCGTTCACTTACGCCTGTAATCCTAGCACTTTGGAAGACTGAGGTGAGCAGATTGTGAGGTCACAGGTTCGAGACTGGCCTTGAATAATGCAGCACAACCCACTCCCTATAATAAAACATAAAAATAGAAAAAAGTAAAAAAGCTGAGCCAGGCATGGCATGTGCTCACTTCGGCAGCACCTACACCAAAATTGGGATGATACACAGAAGGCCGGCATGGCCGCTGCACAATGATGACAAAGAAAGGTGTGCAGCATTCCATTTTTTTTTTTGCCATTGCCGCTGTTTTGTACAAACCAAATACAGATAGATTTGAGGTACATAGAAAAAACAAAAAACGAAAAAACAGAAACTGAGCTGGACGTGGTGGTGTGGACACCTGCAACCCCAGCTCCTTGGGAGGCTGCAGCAGGACAATCACTTGAACCGAGGATGCAGATATTGTAATAAGTGAAGATTTCACCATGGCACTTAAGCCTGGGTGACAAGAGAAAAACAGTACATCATAAAAAAAGGTGGGGTGGGGCAAGGAGTCACCCGGCACCTCGTTTTTTACCATTGTACACACTGGTCTGTCTGATTTCTTTTCTTTTCTTTTTTCTTTTTCATTAAATGAGGTGGGTTTTCACCAGGATGCCCAGGCTGACTTCGAACTCATGACCTCAGGTGACCCACCCATTGCAGCCTCCCAAAGTGCTAGGATTGCTGGCATGAGTCACAGCACCCGGCCCAGTTTCTCTGATTTCTTTTTTAACAATAAAGTCAGCTGGCCAGGCACGGTGGCTCACATGAACCTGTCATCCAAGCGCTTTGAAGACCAATGCGGATGGATCACCCGAGGTTGTGGGTTCGAGACTGGCTCGACCAACATGGAGAAACGCCATCTTAAAATGAGAACAAAGGTTGGGTTAAGCTTGGCGGCTCACGCCTGTAATCCCAGCACTTTGGAAGGCCTAGGTGAGGGGATTGTGAGGTCATAGGCTCAAGACTGGCCTTGAATGACAGCACAACCCACTCTGTATAAAAAACATAAAAACAGAAAAAAAAAGCTGAACCGGATATGGCACATACTCACTTCAGCAGCACCTACACTAAAATTGGGATGATACACAGAAGGCTGGCATGGCTACTGGCAAGGATGACATGCAAAGGTGTGCAGCATTGCCTATTTTTTTTTTTTGCTGTTGTGGATGTTTTGTATGAATCAAATATAGATAGATTTGAGGTACAAAAAAAAACAAAAAAAACAAAGATAGCTGGACGTGGTGGTGTGGACACCTGCAACCTCAGCTTTTTGGGAGGCTGTGATAGGACAATTGCTTTAACTGAGGAGGCAGATGTTGCAATAAGCCAAGACCACACCATTGCACTCCAGCCTGGGTGACAATAGGGGAGTACTTCGTCATAAAAAAAGGTGGGGTGGGGGATGGAATCATGCAGCATGTTGTTTTTTGCAATTGTACACACTGGTCTGTCTGATTTCTTTTTTTTTTTAAATGATGTGGTTTTCACCGTGATGCCCAGGCTGACCTGGAACTCATGATCTCAGGTGACCCGAACACCTCGGCCTCCCAAAGTGCTAGGATTGCTGTCGTGAGTCACAGTGCCCCGCGAGTCTCTCTGATTTCTTTTTTCAAAATAAAGTTGACTGGCTGGGCACGGTGGCGAGCGGATTGTGAGGTCACAGGTTTGACACTGGCCTTGAAACACAGTGCAATCCACTCCGTATAAACAAACATATAAGCAGAAAAAAATATAAAACCTGAGCTGCGCATGGCATGTGCTCGCTTCAGCAGCACCTACTAAAATAGGGACAATACACAGAAGGTGGGCGTGGCCGCCACACAAGAACGACAAGCAAAGGTGTTCTGTAATTATTTATTTATTTATTTATTTTGCCATTGTGACTCTTTTATGGAATTCCAATACAGATAGATTTGAGGTACAAAAAACAATTAACTGGACACGGTGGTGTGGACATCTGCAACCCCAGCTATTGGGGGCTGTGGCAGGACAATCGCTAGAACTAAGGAGGCACATGTTGCAATAAGCCAAGATCCCACCTTTGCACTCCAGCCTGGGTGACAGGAGGGGAACACTATGTCATAAAGAAAGGTGGGGACGGAAGCAGAGTCATCCGCCACCTCGTTTTTTACATTTGTACACACTGATCTATATGATTTCTTTTCTTTTTTTTGTTCTCTTTATAAAAATAAAGTCAGCCGGCCAAGCACGGGGACTCAAATGAGCCTGTAATCCAAGCGCTTTGAAGACCAAGGTGGGTGGATCACCCAAGGTTGCGCGTTTGAGACCTGCCTGACCAAAATGGTGAAACCCAGTCTTTAAAATGAAAACACAACTTAGGTTAAGCTCGTGACTCACGCCCTGAATGTTAGCACTTTGGAAGGCCGAGGCTAGCGAATGGTGAGGTCACAGGTTTGATACTGTCCTTGAATGACACAGCACAACCCACTCCCTATAAAAAACATAAAAGCAAAAAAATAAAAAATAAAAAAGCTGAGCCAGACAACATGCAAACGTATTTAGTGTTCCATATTTTTTTTATTTGCCATTGTGTCTGTTTTGTAGAAATCAAATACAGATAGGTTTGAGTTACAAGAAAAAAAATTTAACTGGACATGGTGGTGTGGACACCTGCAACCCCAGATATTTGGGGGGCTTCAGCAGGACAATCGCTTGAACTGAGGAGCCACATGTTGCAATAAGCCAAGATCCCACCATTGCACTCCAGTCTGGGTGACAAGAGGAAAACACTACATTATAAAGAAAGGTGGGGCCGGTGGTGGAGTCATCCGGCACCTCGTTTTTTACAATTGTAAACACTGATCTCTCTGATTTGTTTTCTTTTTGTTTTTCTATTTTTTTAAAGGAGGTTGGGTTTCACTGGGATGCCCAGGCTGATGTTGTACCTGTGATCTCAGGTGACCCTCCCACCTCGGCCTCCCAAAGTGCTAGGATTGCTGGCATGAGTCACAGTGTTCAGACCAGTCTCTTTTATTTTTTAACAATAAAGTTGGTCGGCCAGGCATGGGGGTTCACGTGAGCCTGTCATCCAAGCACTTTGAAAACCTAGGCAGGCGGATTACCCGACGTGGTGTGTTTGAGACTGGCCCGACCAAAATGGTGAAACCCCATCTTCAAAACAAAAACACAACTTAGGTTGGGATCCATGGCTCACGTCTAATCCTAGCTCTTTGGAAGGCCGGAAGAGGATTGTGAGGTCACACGTTCGAGGCTGGCCTTGAAAGACACAGCACAACCCGCTCCATATAAAAAAAACATAAAACCAGAAAAAAATAGAACAGCTGAGCCGGGCATGGCATGTGCTCACTTCGGCAGCACTTACACTAAAATAGGAATGATACACAGAAGGCGGGTGTGACCGCTGTGCAAGAATGACACACAAAGATGTGCAGTGTTCCATAAATATTTATTTTTTATTTTTTTGCCACTGTGACTATTTTGTAGAATTCAAATACAGACAGATTTGAGGTACAAAAAAAAATTAACTGGACATGGTGGTGTGGACACCCACAACCCCAGCTACTTGGGGGGGCTGCAGCAGGACAATCACTTGAACCGAGGAGGCACATGTTGCAATAAGCTAAGGTCCCACCGTTGCACGCCAGCCTGGGTGACAAGAGGGAAACACTACGTCATTAAGTAAGGCGGGGCCAGGGGTGGAGTCATCTGGCACCTCAGTTTTTACAATGTACACACTTATCTTTTTGATTTCTTTTCTTTTTCATATTCTCTTTTTTTAAAGGAGGTGGGTTTTCACCAGGATGCCCAGGGTGACCTCAAACTTGTGACCTCAGGTGACCTGCCAACCTCGGCCTCCCAAAGTGCTAGGATTGCTGACATGAATCACAGTGCTTGACCCAGTATCTCTGATTTCCTTCTTTACAATGAAGTCAGCCAGCCGGGCATGAGGGTTATGTGAGCCTGTCATTGGAGTGCTTTGAAAAGCAAGGCAGGGGGATCACCCGAGGTTGTGGGTCAAGACCAGCCGACTAACACTGTGAAACCCCATCTTAAAAATGAAAACAAAACTTGGGTTGGGCTCGGTGGCTCACGCCTGTAATCCCAGCCCTTTGGAAGGTGGAGGTGATCGGATCCTGAGGTCACAGGTTGGAGACAGGCCTTGAACAACGCAGTGCAACCCACTCCCTATAAAAAACATAAAAACAGAAATAAATTAAAAAGCTGAGCCAGGCATGGCATGTGCTTGCTTCGGCAGCACCTACACCAAAATTGGTAGGTAAGATACACAGAAGGCCAGCGTGGCCATCGTGCAAAGGACATGCAAAGGTGCACAGCGTTCCATATATATTTTTTTGACTTTGGGGCTGTTTTGTAGAATCAAATACAGATAGATTTGAGGTACAAAAAAAAAAAAAAAAAAAACCAGAAAGTTAGCTGGACATGGTGGTGTGGAGATCTGCAATCCCAGCTCCTTGGGAGGCTGCGGCAGGACAATCGCTTGAACCGAGGAGGCAGATGTTGCAATAAGCTAAGGTCCCACCGTTGCACTCCAGCCTGGGTGACAAGATGGAAACACTACGTCGCAAAGAAATGTGGAGCGAGGGGTGGAGTCATTTTGCTCCTCGTTTTTTTATCTTTTCCTTTTCTTATTTTTAAAATAAGGTGGGTTTCACCAGAATGCCCAGGCTGACCTCAAACTTGTAACCTCAGGTGACCACCTCGGCCTCCCAATGTGGTAGGATTGCTGGCGTGAGTCACAGCACCCGGCCCAGTCTCTCAGATTTCTTTTTTACAATAAAGTTGACTGGCTGGGCATGGTAGCTCACTTGAGCCTGTCATCCAAGTGCTTTGAAGACCAAGGCGGGCGGATGGCCTGAGGTTGCAAGTTCAAGACCGGCCTGACCGACGTGGTGAAACCCCATCTTTTAAATGAAAACAAAACTTGGGTTGGGCTCGGGGGCTCATGCCTGTAATCCCAGCACTTTGAAAGGTGGAGGCGAGTGGACCATGAGGTCACAGGTAATAGACTGGCTTTGAACGACACAGCGCAACCCGCTCCATATAAAAAACAGAAATGCAGAAAAAAATAAAAAAGCCAAGCCAGGAATGGCATGTGCTCACTTTGGCAGCACCTACACTAAAATTGGGAGGATACACAGAAGGCGGGCATGGCCGCTGTGCAAGGACGACACACAAAGGTGTGCAGCTTTCCGTATTTTTTTTTCCATTGTGGCTGTTTTGTAGAAATCAAATACAGATAGATTTGAGGTACAAAAAAAAGTTTGGCTGGACATGGTGGTTTGGACAACTGCAACCCCAGCTACTTGGGGGTCTGCGAGAGGACAATTGGTTGAACCGAGAAAGCAGATGTTGCAATAAGCCAAGATTGCTAACCCCGTCTTCAAAACAAAAACACAGCTTAGTTTGGGCATGGTGGCTCACGCCTGTAATCCTAGCATTCCAGCCTTGGTGACAAGAGGAAAACACTGCATCATATAGAAAGGCGGGGCAGGGTGTGGAGTCATTCAGCACCTAGTTTTTTACAACTGTACACACTGGTCTGTCTGATTTTTTTTCTTTTTCTTTTAAATGTGATGGGTTTTCACCAGGATGCCCAGGCTGACCTCGAACTCATTATGTCAGGTGGCCTTCCCCTGGCCTCCCAAAGTGCTAGGATTGATGGCTTGAGTCACAGCACTGGGCCCAGTCTCTCTGATTTCTTTTTTAACAATGAAGTCTGCCAGACAGGGATGGGGGTTCATGTGAGCCTGTCATCCAAGCGCTTTGAAAACCAAGGCATGCGGATCACCCGAAGTTGCGTGTTTGAGACTGGCCAGACCAAAACAGTGAAACCCCGTCTTTAAAACAAAAACACAACTTAGTTTGGGCTCGGTGGCTCACGCCTGTAATCCTAGCACTTTGGATGGCCGAGGCGAGCTGATTGTGAGGTCACAGTTTCAAGACTGGCCTTGAAAGACACAGCACAACCCACTCCCTATAAAAAACCTAAAGGCAGAAAAAAATAAAAAAGCTGAGTCGGGCAAGGCATGTGCTCGCTTTGGCCGCACCTACACTAAAATTGGGATGATACACAGAAGGCTGGCATAGCCATTGCACAAGGACAACACACAAAGGTGTGCAGCATTCCATTTTATTTATTTATTTATTATTGTGGCTGTTGTGTAGAAATCAAATACAGATAAATTTGAGGTGCAAAAAAAGTTTAGCTGGACGTGGTCATGTGGACGTGGTCGTGTGTCACCTGACACCCCAGCTACTTGGGGGGCTGTGGCAGGACAATCACTTGAACCAAGGAGGCACATGTTGCAATAAGACAAGATTGGACCATTGCACCGCACCCTGGGTGACAATAGGGAGACTACATCATAAAAAAAGGTGGGGCGGGGGTGTGGAGTCACCTGGTGCCTCATTTTTTACAGTTGTACACACTGGTCTGTCTGATTTCTTTCCTTTTCTTTTTTCTCTTTTTTAAAATGAGGTGGGTTTTCACTGGAATGCCCAGGCTGACCTCGAACTCGTGACCTCAGTTGAACCGTGCACCTTGGCCTCCCAAAGTGCTAGGATTTCTGGCGTGAATCACAGTACCCAGCCCAGTCTCTCTGATTTCTTTTTAACAATAAAGTTGGCCAGCCAGGCACGGTGGCTTCCGTGAGCCTGTCATGAAAGCACTTTGAAGACCAAGGCAGGCGGATCACCTGAGGTTGTGGTTTCTAGACCGGCCCGACCAACGCAGTGAAACCCTGTCTTTAAAATAGAAACAAAGCTTGGGTTGGGCTCAGTGGCTCATGCCTGTAATCCCAGCACTTTTGAAGGCTGAGGCGAGCAGATCGTGAGGTCACAGGTTTGAGACTGGCCTTGAACGACACAGTGTAACCCGCTCCCTATAAAAAACATAAAAGCAGAAAAAATAAAAAAGCTGAGCCGGGCACAGCATGTGCTCGGTTTGGCAGCACCTACACTAAAATTGAAACGATACACAGAAAGTGGGCCTGTCTGCTGTGCAAGGATGACACGCAAAGGTGTGCAGCATTCTGTTTTTGTTTTTTTTTTTGTTGTTGTTGTTGTTGTGGCTCTTTTGTAGAAATCAAATACAGATAGATTTGAGGTACAAAATAAAAGTTAGCTGGACGTAGTGATGTGGACATTTTCAACCAAGCTACTTGGGGGGCTGTGGCAGTAGAATCGCTTGAACTGATAAGGCACATGGTGCAATAAGACAAGACCCCACCATTGCACCGCAGCGTGAGTGACAAGAGGGAAACACTATGTCATAAAGAAAGGTGGGGCCTGGGATGGAGTCATCTGGCACCTCGTTTTTTACAATTGTACACACTGATCTGTCTGATTTATTTTTTCTTACTTTTTCTATTTTTTTAAAGGAGGTGGGTTTCCACCGAAATACCCAGGCTGACCTCAAGGCCGTGACGTCAGGTGACAGCCCACCTCAGCCTCCTAAAGTGCTAGGATTGCTGCCGTGAGTCACAGCACCCAGCCCAGTCTCTCTAATTTTCTTTTTAACAATAAAGGTGGCTGGCCAGGTATTGGGGCTCACACGAGCCTGTCATCCAAGGTGGGTGGATCACCTGAGGCTGCCGGTAAGAGACTGGCCCTCCCAACATGGTGGTACCCTGTCTTTAAAACAAAAACACAACTTAGGTTGAACTCCACGGCTCAGGGCTGTAATCTCAGCACTTTGGAAGGTGGAAGCAAGCAGATTGTGAGGTCACAGGTTCCAGACTGGGCTTGAACAACACAGCACAACCTGCTCCCTATACAAAACATAAAAGCATAAACAATAAAAAAGCTGAGCCGGGTATGGCATTTGCTTGCTTCGGCAGCACCTACACTAAAATTGGGAAGATACTCAAAAGGCGGGAGTGTCCGACGCACAAGAAGGACATGCAAAAATCTGCAGCGTTTTGCATTTTTTCTTTTATTTTGCAGTTGTGGCTGTTTTGTAGAAATCAAATACAGATAAATTTGAGGTACAAAAAAAAAGAAAAGTTAGCTGAACGTGGTGGTGTGGACACCTGCAACCCCAGCTATTTGTGGTGCTGTGGCAGGACAATCGCTTGAACTGAGGAGGCCCAAGTTGCAATAAGCCAAGATCCCACCCTTGCACTCCACCCTGGGTGACAAGAGGGAAACACTACATCATAAAGAAAGGCGGGGCCAGGGGTGGAGTAATCCAGCACCTCGTTTTTTACAATTGTACACACTGATCTCTCTGATTTCTTTTTCTCTTTTTTTTGCCAGGATGCCCTGGCTGACCTCAAACCCATGACCTCAGGTGACCCACCCACCTCGGCCTCCCAAAGTGCTAGGATTGCTGGCATGAGTCACAGTGCCCAGCCCAGTCTCTCTGATTTTTTTTTTAGCAATAGAATCGGCTGGCCGGGCACTAAGGCTCATGTGAACCTGTCATCCAAACACTTTGAAGACCAAGGCAGGTGGATCACCCGAGGTTCGAGACCTTCCCGACCAACACAGTAAAACTCCATCTTTAAAACAAAAAGACAACTTAGGTTGAGCTTGGTGGCTGACATCTGTAATCCTAGCATTTTGGAAGGCCGAGGCGATCAGATCGAGAGGTCACAGGCTTAGAGATAGGCCTTGAACGACACAGCACAAATCGCTTTCTATGAAAAACATAAAAGCAGAAAAAAATTAAAAAGCTGAGCTGAGCATGGCATTTGCTCGCTTTGGCAGCACCTATGCTAAAATTGGGATGAAACACAGAAGGCAAGCCTGGCCGCCGTGCAAGAACAACAAAGGTGTGCAGCGTTCCGTATTTTTTTTTTATTTGCTATTGTGGTTGTTTTGTAGAAATCAAATACAGATAGATTTGAGGTACAAAAAAGGAAAATTTAGCTAGACATGCTGGTGTGGACACCTGCAACCCTAACTACTTCAGGGGCTGTGGCAGGACAATCGCTTGAACTGAGGAGGCACATGTTGCAATAAGCCAAGATCTCGCCGTTGCACTCCAGCTTGGGTTACAAGGGGAAAACACTACGTCATAAAGAAAGGCGGGGCCGGTGTGGAGTCATCTGGCACCTCGTTTTTTACAATTGTACACAGTGATCTGTCTGATTTCTTTTCTTTTTCTTTTCTCTTTTATTTTTTTTTTTATAGGAGGTGGGTTTTCACCGAGATGCCCAGGGTGACCTCGAACACGTGACCTTATGTGACCCGTCCACCTCGGCCTCCCAAAGTGCTAGGATTGCTGGCATGAGTCACAGCACCCAGCTTAGTCTCTCTGATTTCTTTTTTAACAATGAAGTCCGCCGGCCGGGCACTCATCCAAGAGTTTTGAAGACCAAGGCGGGTGGATCACCCGAGTTTGTGGCTTCGAGACTGGACCGACCAACACGGTGAAACCCCGTCTTTAAAACAAAAACACAACTTAGGATAGGCTTGGGGGCTCACACCTGTAATTCTAGCACTTTGGAAGGCCGAGGCGAGCAGATGGTGAGGTCACAGGTTCGAGACTGGCCTTGAACGACACATTTCAACCCGATCCCTATATAAAACATAAAAGCAGAAAAAAATAAAAATGCTGAGCCGGGCAGGGCCTGTGCTCTCTTAGGCAGCACCTACACTAAAATTGGGACGATACATAGAAGGTGGGCATGGCCTCTACAGAAGTACGACACAAAACGGTGTGCAGTGTTTCGTTTTTTTTTTCTCCATTGTGGCTGTTTTGCAGAAATCAAGCACAGATAGATTTGAGGTACAAAAAAAAATTAGCTGGACGTGATGTTGTGGACACCTGCAACTCCAGCTCCTTGGGATGCTGCGGCAGGACAATCGCTTGAACTGAGGAGGCACATGTTGCAATAAGCCATGATCCCACCTTTGCACCACAGCCTGGGTGATAGGAGGGAAACACTACGTCATAAAGAAAGTCAGGGCTAGGGGTGGAGTTATCCAGCATCTCGTTTTTTACAATGGTCGACACTGATCTGTTTGATTTCTTTTCTTTTTCTGTTTCTCTTTTTTTATAGGAGGTGGGTTTTCACCGGGATGCCCAGGCTGACCTCAAACCAGTGACTTCAGGTGACCCGCTCACCTTGGCCTCCAAAAGTGCTAGGATTGCTGGCGTGAGTCATAGCACCCAGCCCATTCTCTCTGATTTCTTTTTTAACAATAAATTCAGCCAGCCGACCACTGGGGCTCACGTGAACTTGTCATACAAGCACTTTGAAGACCAAGGCAAGCAGATCACCCGAGGTTGCGGGTTCGAGATTGGCCTGAACAACACGGTGAAACCCCGTCTTTAAAACAAAAAAAAAAAACTTAGGTTGGGCTTTGCAGCTCATGCCTGTAATCCTAGCACATTGGAAGGCTGAGTTGAGCAGACTGTGAAGTCATGGGTTGGAGACTTGCCTTGAAGCATGCAGTGCAGCCCACTCCGTATAAAAAACATAAAAGCAGAAAAAAATAAAAAAGCTAAGCCAGGCATGGGATATGCTCATTTTGGCAGCACCTACACTAAAATGGGGAAGATACACAGAAGATGGGCATGGCCACCATGCAATGATGACATGCAAAGGTGTGCAGTGTTCAATATTTTTTTTCATTGTGTCTGTTTTGTAGAAATCAAATACAGATAGATTTGAAGTACCAAAAAAAAAAAAGTTAGCTGGTGGTGTGGACAACTGCAACCCCAACTACTTGGGAGGCTGTGGCAGGACAATCCCTTGAACTGAGGAGGCAAATGTTGCAATAAGCCACAATCCCACTGGTGCACTCCAGCTTGGGTGACGAGAGGGAAACACTGCATCATAAAAAAGTGGGGCTGGGGGTGAAGTCATCTGGCACCTTGTTTCTTACAATTGTACACACTGATCTTTCTGATTTCTTTTTTCTTTTTCTCTTTTTTAAAAAACGTGGGTTTTCACCAGGATGCCCAGGCTGACCTCTAACCGGTGACCTTAGGTGATCCATCCACCTAGGCCTCCCAAAGTGCTGGGATTGCTGGCATGCCTCACAGCGCCTACAAATTCTCTCAGATTTTTTTTTTAACAATAAAGTCCACCGGCCAGGAACTCATCCAAGGGCTTTGAAGACCAAGGCGAGCAGATCTCCGGAGGTTGCAGGTTAGAGACTGGTCCGACCAACACGGTGAAACCCCATCTTTAAAACAAAAACACAACTTAGGTTGGGCTCGGTGGCTCACGCCTGTAATCCTAGCACTTCAGAAGGCCAAGGTGAGTGGATCGTGAGGTCACAGGTTTGAGACAAGTGTTGAACAACAAAGTACAACCTGCAGCCTATAATAAACATAAAAGCAGAAAAAAATTAAAAAGCTGAGCTGGGCCTGGCCTGTGCTCACTTAGGCAGCACCTACACTAAAATTGGGACCATGCACAAAAGGTGGGCATGGCTGCCGCAAAACGACGACACTCAAAGGTGTGCAGCATTCTGTATTTTTTTTTCATTGTGGCTGTTTTGTAAAAATCAAATAAAGACAGATTTGAGGTACAAAAAAAAATTAGCTGGATGTGGTGGTGTGGACACCTGCAACCCCAGTAACTTAAGGGGCTGCAGCAGGACAATCGCTTAAACTGAGAAGGCACATGTTGCAATAAGCCAAAATCCCACCATTGCACAGCAGCCTGGGTGACAAGAGGGAAACACTACGTCATGAAGAAAGTCGGGGCTAGGGGTGGAGTTATCCGGCACCTCAGTTTTTACAATTGTACACACTGATCTGTTTGATTTCTTTTCTTTTTCTTTTTCTCTTTTTTTAAAGGAGGTGGGTTTTCACCAGGATGCCCAGGCTAACCTTGAACCTGTAACCTTAGGTGACCCACTCACCTCGGCCTCCAAAAGTGCTAGAATTGCCGGTGTGTGTCATAGTGCCCGGCCCATTCTCTCTGATTTCTTTTTTAACAGTAAATTCCGCCGGCCGGCCACAGGGGCTCACGTGAGCCTGTCATCCAAGCACTTTGAAGACAAAGGTGGGTGATCAACCGAAGTTGCAGGTTCAAGATTGGCCTGAACAACACGGTGAAGCCCCGTCTTTAAAACAAAAAAAAACGTTGGTTGGGCTCCGCGGCTCACGCCTGTAATTCTAGCACTTTGGAAGGCCAAGGCGATCAGATCGTGAGGTTATGGGTTCGAGACTGGCCTTGAAAGACACAATGCAACCCACTCCCTATAAAAAACATAAAAGCAGATAAAAATAAAAAAGCTTAGCTGGGCATGGCATGTGTTCACTTCGGCAGCACCTACACTAAAATTGAGAAGATACACGGAAGGCGGGCATGGCCACCAGGCAAGGACAACACACAAAGGTGTGCAGCATTCAATATTTTTTTTTCTACTGTGGCTGTTTTGTAGAAATCAAATACAGATAGATTTGAGGTACAAAAAGAAGAAAATTAGCTGTACGTGGTGATGTGGCCACCTGCAACCCCAGCTACTTGGGGGGCTGTGGCAGTAGAATCGCTTGAACTGAGGAGGCATATGTTGAAATAAGCCAAGATCCCACCGGTGCACTCCAGCCTCGGTGACAAGAGGAAAACACTTCGTCATAAAGAAAGGCATGGCCAGGAGGTGGAGTCAGCTGGCACCTCGTTTTTTACAATTGTACACACTGATTTGTCTGATTTCTTTTCTTTTTCTTTTTCTCTTTTTTAAAGAAAGTGGGTTTCCACCAAAATGGCCAGGCTGACCTCGAACCTGTGACCTTATGTGACCCACCCACCTCGGCCTCCCAAAGCACTAGGAGTGCTGGCGTGAGTCACAGTGCCCGGCCAAGTCTCTCTGATTTCTTTTTTAACAATAAAAGCTGGCTGGGCACGGGGGCTCACATGAGCCTGTGATCCAAGCACTTTGAAGACCAAAGCAGGCGGATCACCCAAGGTTGTGGGTTTGAGACCTTCTCAACCAACACGGTGAAACCTTGTCTTTAAAACCAAAACACAACTTAGGTTGGGCTTGGCGGCTCATGCCTGTAATCCAGCACTTTGGAAGGCTGAGGCAAGCAGATCGTGAGGTCACAGGTTCGAGACTGGCCTTGATCGACACAGCGCAACCCGATCCCTATAAAAAACATAAAAGCAGAAAAAAATAAAACAGCTGAGCCGGGCATGGCATGTGCTCGCTTCAGCAGCACACACTAAAATTGGGACGATACACAGAAGGCAGGCGAGGCCGCCACACAAGGACGACATGCAAAGGTGTGCAGTGTTCTGTATTTTTTGTTTTTTTCCATTGTGACTGTTTTGTAGAAATCAAATACAGATAGATTTGAGGTATAAAAAAAAATTAGCTGGATGTGGTGGTGTGGACACCTGCAACCCCAGTTACCTGGGGGGCTGCGGCAAGACGATTGCATGAACCGAGGAGGCACATGTTGCCATAAGCCAAGATCCCATTGTCGCACTCCAGCCTGCATGACAAGAGGGAAATACCACATCATAAAGAAAGACTGGGCTGGGAGTAGAGTCATCTGGCACCTCGTTTTTTACAATTGTTCACACTGATCTGTCTTATTGCTTTTTTTCTCTTTTTTAAAATGAGGTGGGTTTTTCCTGGGATGCCCAGGCTGACCTCGAACCCGTGACCTCAGGTGACCTGCCCACCTCAGCCTCCCAATGTGCTTGGATTGCTGGCATGAGTCACAGTGCCCGGCCCAGTCTCTTTGATTTCTCTTCTAACAATAAAGTCAGCCAGACGGGCACAGTGGGTCATGTGAGCCTGTCATCCAAGCACTTTGAAGACAGATCACCCAAGGTTGCGGGTTCGAGACTGGCTCGACCAACATGTGAAACCACATCTTAAAAACAAAAACAAAACTTAGGTTGGGCTCAGCGGCTCACACCTGTAATCCTAGTACTTTAGAAGGCTGAGGCGAGCGGATCTTAAGGTCACAGGTTCAAGACCGGCCTCGAACAACACAGCTCAACCCACTCCCTATAAAAAACATAACAGAAAACAATTAAAAAGCTGACCCGGGCATGGCATGTGCTCGCTCTTGCAGCACCTACACTAAAATTTAAATGATACACAGAAGGCCGGCGTGGCCACCGTGCAACCATGACACACCATGGTGTGCAGCATTCTGTTATTATTATTATTATTTCCATTGTGGCTGTTTGGTAGAAATCAAATACAGATAGATTTGAGATATAGAAAATAAAATAAAATAATATAAAAAATAACAGAAGGTTAGCTGGTGGTGGTTTTGTGGACACCTGCAACCCCTGCTCCTTGAAAGGCTGTGGCAGGACAATCGCTTGAACTGAGGAGACAGATGTTGTAATAAGCCAAGATCACACCACTGCACTCCAGCCTGGGTGAAAAGAGGAAAATGCTACGTCATACAGAAAGGTGGGGTGGAGGGTGGAGTCATCCGGCACCTCATTTTTTACAATTGTACACACTGGTCTGTCTGATTTCTTTTCTTTTTCTTTTTCTCTTTTTTAAATGAGGTGGGTTTTCACCGAGGTTCCCAGGCTGACCTCGAACTCGTGACTTCAGGTTACCCGCCCACCTCGGCCTACCAAATTGCTAGGAATTCTGGCATGAGTCACAATGCCCCGGACATTCTCTCAGATTTATTTTTTAACAATAAAGTCGGCCGGCTGGGCAAGGTGACTCACGTGAGCCTGTCATCCAAGCACTTTGAAAACTAAGGCGGGCGGATCACCCGATGTTGCGGGTCCGAGCCTGGCCCGAACAACATGGTAAAATCCCGTCTTTAAAATGAAAACAAAACTTAGTTGGGCTCAGTGGCTCACGCCTGTAATCCCAGCACTTTGGAAAACCAAGGCAAGCAAATCGTGAGGTCACAGGTTCGAGACTAGCCTTGAACGACACAGTGCAACCCGCTACCTATGAAAAACATAAAAACATAAAAAAATAAAAAAGCTGAACCTGGCATGGCATGTGCCCACTTCGGCAGCAGCTACATTAAAATTGGGATGATACACAGAAGGCCGGCATGGCCCCCGCACAAGGATGACATGCAAAGGTGTGAAGCGTTCTGTATTTCTTTTTGCCATTATGGCTGTTTTGTAGGTATCAAATACAGACATATTTGATTCTACAAAAAAGCGTGCTTCCAACCTGCTGAATAAAAACGAGCTATCACCTCTGTGAACTTAATCCACACATTGCAAAGCATTTTTCCAGATCGTTTGTTTCTATTTTGTATCACGGGATATTCTGTTTTTCGTGGTAGGCCTCTAAAGGCTCTTAAATGTTCCTTTTTGAATTCTGTGAAAAGAGTATTTTAGAGAGTCTTTATAAAAACAAACGTTTAACACTGTGAGCTGAATCTCCACATCACAAAGTATTTTTCACAGATAGCTTCTTTTTAGTTTTCATTGTGGTGTATTTGGTTTTTCATAATACGTCTCAATGGGATCTGAAATGTTGCTCCTAGAGTCTACAAAGAGTGTCTCCAACCAGCTGAATAGAAGGAAATGATCGACTTTGTGTGCTTAATGCAAACATCACAAAGCATTTTCACAGGTACCTTCTCTCTTGTTTATAACATGGAATATTTTTTTTTCACCATAGGCCTCTATATCCATTCTTAGATTCCACAAGAAGAGTGTTTGCAATCTACAGGATCAAAACAATGGTTCGACTCTATGAGCTAAAACCCCACATCACAAAGCATTTTCACAGTACTTGTTTTAGTTTCCATTTTGGGATACTTGGTTTTTAACTCAATGGTCTCTGAAAGGCTCCCTTCTGAATTTTACAAAGAAAGTGTTTCCAAACTTCCAAATCAAAACACATGTTCATCTCTGTGAGCTGAATCCACACATCAAAAAGCATTTTCACAGATATGATGTTTCTAATTTTTATCACAACATATTTGTTTTTTCACCTATATTCCTCAATGAGCATTCAAATGTCATTTTCTAGATTCTGCAAAACAGAGTGCTTTCAACCTGCTGAATAAAAACAAATCTTCACCTCTGTTAACTGAATCCACAGATTGCAAAGCATTTTCCCAGATCTTTTGTTTTTAGTTTTTATCATGGGTTGTTATGTTTATTAGCATAGGCCTCTATGTGCTGTGAAATGTCACTTTATAAATAATTCAAAAAGAGTATTTCAGACATACTGTAGGAAAGAAAACGTTTAACACTATGAGCTTAAATTGCACATCACAAAGTATTTTTCACAGATAGCTTCTTTTTAGTTTTTATTGTGAAGAATTCAGCTTTTCATCATATGTTTCAATGGGATCTGAAATGTTGTTGCTAGGTTCTAAAAAAAAAGAGTGTTTCTGACCAGCTGAATAAAAACAAAGAATTGACTCTGTGAGCTAAACGCAGACATCACAAAGCATTTTCACAGATAATTTCTTTCTTGTTTTTAACGTGAAATATTCGGTTTTCACCAAAGGCCTCTATATCGCTTCTCAGATTCCACAAGAAGAGTGACTGCAACCTCCAAAATCAAAATGAAGGTTCGACTGTACGAGCTGAATTTTCACATCACACAGGATTTTCAGAGTATTTTTTTTTTACTTTTCATTGTGGGATATTTGGTTTTTAACCATAAGACTCAATGGGCTATGAAATGTTTTTTCATGAATTTTACAAAGATAGTGTTTCCAACATTCTGAATCAAAACAAATGTTAAACTCTGTGAGCTGAATCCACACATCTCAAAACATTTTAACAGAAACATATTTTCTAGTTATTAAACACCAAATGTTCAGTCTTTCACCAGAAGCATCAGTAAGCTTCACAATATATTATCTTAGGTTCCACAAAAAGAGTGCTTTAAACCTGCTGAATCCAAACAAAAGTTCCAAGCCATAGGCTGACTCTACATATTACAAAGCATTTTTATAGAATACTTGTCCCTTTTTAGATTCTATAAAAACAGGATTTCCAACCTGCTGAATCAAACAAACTTCAAAAATTTGGGCTCAATCCACATATCACAAACATTTTCACAGATAGCTTGTTTCCAGTTTTTGTCATGGGATATTTGGTTTTTCAGCATAGGCCTCAGTGGGCTTTGAAATATTTCTTCTCAGATTCTTTAAAAACAGTTTTTCCAAGCTGCTGAATCAAAACAATTCTTGAACTCTGTGAAATGGAGGCATACATGGCAAAGCATTTGTAAAGATAGCTTGTCTATAGTTTTCATCATGGTATTGATAGGCCTCGATTGGCTCTGAAATATCCCACCCAAGAATCTCCAAAGAAGTGTTTCCAAACTGCTGAATTAAAACAAAGGTTCAAATCTGTGAGCTGAATCCACACATTGCAAAGCATATTTACAGATAGTTGTTTCTACTTTTTATCACTGGATGTTCAGTTTTTTACCATAGGCCTTAATGGACTCTATAATGTTCCTTTTATGATTCCACATTGATTTTCCAAAATGCCAAATGAAAAAAAAGGTTAAATTCTGTAATATTAATTCACACATTGCAAAGCATTTTCATAGATAGCTTATTTCTGATTTTTATTATTCAGTATTAGATTTTGCATGACAAGATTCAATGAGCTTCGAAATATATTCCTACATTCTACAAAGAAAAGTGTTCCCAACTTGCTGAATCAAAAGGAAAGTTTGACTCTGTGAGCTGAATGCACACATCAAAAACCATTTTCACAGATATCTTGCTTCTAATTTTTATCACAGGATATTTGGCCTTTCACCTGTAGTCCTCAATGAGCTTTCAAATATCCTTTTCTAGATTCTACAAAAAAGAGGGCTTCAAACGTGCTGAATAAAAACAAACGATCACCTCGGTGAACTTAATCCACACATTGCAAAGCATTTTTCCAAATCATTTGTTTCTAGTGTGTATCACGGGATATTCTGCTTTTCAACATTGGCCTCTAAAGGCTCTGAAATGTGCCTTTTTAGATTTTCTGAAAGAAGTATTTTAGACATTCTTTATGAAATCAAAGGTTTAACACTGCGAGCTGAGTCTGCACGTCACAAAGTATTTTTCACAGATACCTTCTTTTTAGTTTTCATCGTGGTATATTCGGTTTTTCATCATACATCTCAATGGGATCTGAAAAGTTGCTGCTAGATTCTACAAATAGAGTGTTTCCAACAAGCTGAATAAAACAAAGGATCGACTTTATGTTCTAAATGCACACATCACAAAGCATTTTCACAGATAGCTTCTCTCTTGTTTTTAACGTGGAATACTCAGTTTTTCACCATAGGCCTCCATACCACTTCTTAGATACCACAAGAAGAGTGTTTGCAACTTTCAGAATTAAAGCAAAAGTTCCACTGTACGAGCTTAATCCCAACATCACAAAGTATTTTCAGAGTATTTTTTTCAGTTTTCATTGTGAAGTATTTGGTTTTTAACCATAGGACTCAATGGGCTCTGAATTTTTTTTAAAAAATTTCACAAAGAGAGTGTTTTCAACAATCTGAATCAAAAGAAATGTTAAACTCTGTGAGCTGAATCCGCACATCCCAAAACTTTTTAACAGATACATATTTTCTATTTTTTAATCAAAAAATGTTCAGTCTTCCACTGGAAGCCTCAATAAGCTTCAAAATATATTACCTTAGATTCTAAACAAAGAGTGTTTTCAAGCTGCTGAATACCAACAACAGTTCAAAGCCATAGGCTGACTCTACATATTGCAAAGCATTTTTATAGAATGTTTGTCCCTTTATGGATTCTACAGAAACAGGGTTTCCAACCTGCTGAACCAAAACAAATCTTCAAAAATTTGGCTGTATCCACATATCACAAAGCATTTTCACAGATAGCTTGTTTCCAGTTTTTATCATGGGATTTTTGGTTTTTCACCATAAGCCTCAGTGGGCTTTGAAATATTTCTTCTTAGATTTAGAAAAACAGTTTTTCCAACCTGCTGAGTCAAAACAATTCTTGAACCCTGTGATCTGGAGGTGTACATGGCAAAGCATTTGTAAACATAGCTTGTTTATAATTTTCATCATGTGATTCATAGTCCTCAATCGGCTCTGTAATATCCAACTTTAGAATCTCCAAAAAAGTGTTTCCAAACTGCTTAATCAAAACAAAGGTTCAAATCTGTTACCTGAATCCACACC
This sequence comes from Callithrix jacchus, assembly GCF_049354715.1. Lineage (NCBI taxonomy): Eukaryota > Metazoa > Chordata > Mammalia > Primates > Cebidae > Callithrix > Callithrix jacchus. The sequence goes on along the minus strand of NC_133511.1, from coordinate 35,778,113 downwards.
TTGCAAAGCAAATTCACAGATAGTTGTTTCCTGTTTTTATCATGGTATATTCAGTTTTTTTTACAATAGGTCTTAATGGACTTTATAATGTCCTTTTCATGATTCCACACAAATTTTAAAAACATGCTAAATGAAAACGAAGTTTAAATTTCATAGCATTAATTCACACATTGCAAAGCATTTTCATAGACAGCTTATTTCTGATTTTTATTATTCAACATTAGATTTTACATGACAGGCTTCAATGAGCTTCAAAATATTTTCCTAGATTCTACAAAGAAAAGTGTTCACAACTTGCTGAATCAAAACAAAAGTTCTACTCTGTGAGCTGAATCCACACATCACAAACGATTTTCCCTGATATCTTGCTTCTAATTTTTGTCACAGGATATTTGGCTTTTCACCTATGGTCCTCAGTGAGATTTCAAATATGCTTTTCTAGATTCTTCAAAATAGAGTGCTTTCAACCTGCTGAAAGGAACAAATGATCAGCTCTGTGAACTTAATGAACACATTGCAAAGCATTTTCCCAGATTGTTTGTTTCCAGTTTGTATCACGGGATATTTTTATTTTTGCCGTATGTATCTAAAGGCTCTGAAATGTCCCTTTTTACATTCTCCGAAAAGAGTATTTCAGAATTCTTTATGAAAACACACGTTTAACACTGTGAGCTAAATCTGCATGTCACAAAGTATTTTTCTTTGATAGCTTCTTTTAAGTTTGCATCGTGGTGAATTCGGTTTTTCATCATATTTCTCAATGGGATCTGAAATGTTGCTGCTAGATTCTAAAAAGAGTGTTTCCAACCAGCTGAATAAAAACAAATAATCAACTTTGTGTACTTAAGGCAAACATCACAAAGCAATTTCACATATACCTTCTCTCTTGTTTTTAACGTGGAATATTCTTTTTTTTACCATTGGCCTCTATATCCCTTCTTAGATGCCACAAAAAGAGTGTTTGTAACATACAGAATCAAAACAAAGGGTCAAGTGTATGTGCTAAAACCACACATCACAAAGCATTTTCACAGTACGTTTTTTTAGTTTTCATTTTGGGATATTTCATTTCTAACTATAGGACTCAATGGGATATGAAGTGCTCCCTCCTGAATTTTACAAAAAAAAAGTGTTTCAAAACTTCCAAATCAATACAAGTATTCAGCTCTGTTAGCTGAATCCATACATCAAAAAGCATTTTCACAGATATCTTGTTTCTAATTTTTATCACAACATTTTTGGTTTTTCACCTGTATACCTCAATGAGCATCAAAATATCTTTTTCTAGAGTCTGCAAAACAGAGTGCTTCCAACCTGCTGTATAAAAAAAAGATCACCTCTGTGAAATTAATTTTCATATTTCAAAGTATTTTCCCAGATAGGCTGTTTCTAGTTTTCATCACGGGATACTCTGATTTTCACCATAGGCCTCTAAAGGCCCTAAAATGTCCCTTTTTTGATTTTCAGAAAACAGTATTTCAGACATTCTTTTTGAAAACAATTGTTTAACACTGTGAGCTGAATTGGCACATCACAAAGTATTTTTCACAGATAGCTTCTTTTTAGTTTTTATTGTGGTGTATTCGGTTTTTCATGCGAAGTCTCAATTAGATCTGAAACGTTTCGCTAGATTCTACAAAAAGAGTGTTTCTGACCAGCTGAATAATAAGAAATGTTCAACTCTGTTAGCTTTATGCACACACCACAAAGCATTTTCACAGATAGCTTCTCTCTTGTTTTTAATGTGGAAAATTCAGTTTTTCACCAATTGCCTCTATATTGCTTCCTAGATTCCACAAGAAGAGTGATTGCAACCTCCAGAATCAAAACCAAAATTCGATGGTATGAGGTAAATCCACACAACACAAAGCATTTTCAGAGTATTTTTTTTTTGGTTTTCATTGTGAAATATTTGGTTTTTAACTGTAGAACTCAATGGGCTCTGAAATGTTTTTTTCTGAATTTTACAAAAAGAGTGTTTCCAACATTCTGAATCACAACAAATGTTAAACTCTGTGAGCTTAATCTACACATCCCATAATATTTTAACAGATATATATTTTCTAGTTTTTAATTAAAAAATGTTCATTCTTTCACCGGAAGCCCCAATAAGCTTCAAAATGTATTATCTTAGATCCTAAACAAAGAGTGTTTTCAACCTGCTGAATCCAAACAATAGTTCAAAGACATAGGCTGACTCTACATATTGCAAAGCATTTTTAAGAATGCTTGTCCCTTTATAGATTTTAAAGAAACAGGGTTTCCAACCTGCTGAACCAAAACAAAGCTTCAAAAATTTGGGCTGAATCCACATATCACAAAGCATTTTCACAGATGGCTTGTTTCCAGTTTTTATCTAGAGGCAGCATTTAATAAAGTCTATTAGTAATCTAATCATTATTTGCAATGTAGTTGTTTTTTTTAACACTTAATTTTTTACTTTTTTATTGCATTTTAGTTTTAGGTTACATGTGCAGAACATGCAAGACAGTTTGCATAGGTACACACATGGCAGTGTGTTTTGCTGCCTTCCTCCTCTTCACCCACATTTGGCATTTCTCCCCAGGCTATCCCTCCCCAGATTCCCCCATGCTGTCCCTCCACTATTCTTCACAATAAACCTCAGTGTGCAGTACTCCATTTCCTGTGCCCATGTGTTCTCCTTTTTCATCACCCGCCTATGAGTGAGAATATGCAGTATTTCATTTTCTGTTCTTGAGTCAGGTTGCTGAGAATGATGTTCTCCAGATTTATCCATGTCCCTACAAACGACACAAACTCATCATTTCTGATTGCTGCATAATATTCCATGATGTATATGTGCCACATTTTACCAATCCAGTCTATCATGGATGGGAAATTGGGTTGGTTCCAGGTCTTTGCCATTATAAACAGTGCTGCAATGAAAATTTGTGTGCATGTGTCCTTATAGTAGAACGACTTATAGTGCTGTAGATATATACCCAAAAATTGGACTGCTGGTTGAAGTGGAATTCCTATTTCTAAGGCCTTGAAAAATCGCCACACTGTCTTCCACAATGGTTGAAATAATTTACACTCCCACCAGAAGTGTAAAAGTGTTCCTATTTCTCCACATCCTCCCCAGGATCTGTTGTCTCCAGATTTTTTTTAATTTAATTTTTTATTGGATTTTAGGTTTTGGGGTACATGAGCAGAGCATGCAAGACAGTTGCGTAGGTACACACATGGCAGTGTGCTTTGTTTTCCTTCTCCCCTTCACCCACATTTGGCATTTCTCCCCAGGCTATCCCTCCCCACCTCCCCCTCCCACGAGCCCTCCCCTTTTCCCCCCAATAGACCCCAGTGTTTAGTACTCCCCTCTCTGTGTCCATGTGTTCTCATTTTTCATCACCCGCCTATGAATGAGAATATGCGGTGTTTCATTTTCTGTTCTTGTGTCAGTTTGCTGAGAATGATGTTCTCCAGATTCATCCATGTCCCTACAAACGACACAAACTCATCATTTCTGATTGCTGCATAATATTCCATGGTGTATATGTGCCACATTTTCCAATCCAGTCTATTATCAATGGGCATTTGAGTTGATTCCAGGTCTTTGCTATTGTAAACAGTGCTGCAACGAACATTTGGGTACATGCGTCCTTATACTAGAACGATTTATAGTCCTTTGGATATATACCCAGTAATGGGATTGCTGGGCCAAATGGAATTTCTATTTCTAAGGCCTTGAGGAATCGCCACACCGTCTTCCACAATGGTTGAACTAATTTACACTCCCACCAACAGTGTAAAAGTGTTTCTTTTTCTCCACATCCTCTCCAGCATCTGTTGTCTCCAGATTTGGTAATGATCGCCATTCTAACTGGCGTGAGATGGTATCTCAATGTGGTTTTGATTTGCATCTCTCTGATGACCAGTGACGATGAGCATTTTTTCATATGATTGTTGGCCTCATATATGTCTTCTTTAGAAAAGTGTCTGTTTATATCCTTTGCCCACTTTTGAATGGCCTTGTTTGTTTTTTTCCTGTAAATATGTTTGAGTTCTTTGTAAATTCTGGATATCAGCCCTTTGTCAGATGGGTAGACTGCAAAAATTTTTTCCCATTCTGTTGGTTGCCAATCCACTCTAGCGACTGTTTCTTTTGCTGTGCAGAAGCTGTGGAGTTTGATTAGGTCCCAATTGTCTATTCTGGCTTTTGTTGCCAATGCTTTTGGTGTTTTGTTCATGAAGTCCTTGCCTACTCCTATGTCCTGGATAGTTTTGCCTAGATTTCCTTCTAGGGTTTTTATGGTGCCAGGTCTTATGTTTAAGTCTTTAATCCATCTGGAGTTAATTTTAGTGTAAGGTGTCAGGAAGGGGTCCAGTTTCTGCTTTCTGCACATTGCTAGCCAGTTTTCCCAACACCATTTGTTAAACATGGAATCCTTTCCCCATTGCTTGTTTTTGTCAGGTTTATCAAATATTATAAGGTTGTAGATATGTTGTGTTGCCTCTGGTGTCTCTGTTTTGTTCCATTGGTCGATATCTCTGTTTTGGTACCAGTACCATGCTGTTTTGATTACTGTAGCCTTGTAGTATAGTTTGAAATCCGGTAGTGTGATGCTGCCCGCTGTGTTCTTTTTGCTTAGAATTGACTTGGCTATGCGGGCTCTCTTTTGGTTCCATATGAAGTTCATGGTGGTTTTTTCCAGTTCTGTGAAGAAAGTCAATGGTAGCTTGATGGGGATAGCATTGATTCTGTAAATTATTTTGGGCAGTATAGCCATTTTCACGATATTAATTCTTCCTAACCATGAACATGGAATATTTCTCCATCTGTTTGTGTCCTCTCTGATTTCGTTGAGCAGTGGTTTGTAGTTTTCCTTGAAGAGGTCCCTTACGTTCTTTGTGAGTTGTATTCCAAGGTATTTTATTCTTTTTGTAGCAATTGTGAATGGCCGTTCGTTCTTGATTTGGCTTTCTTTAAGTCTGATTTTGGTGTAGACGAATGCTTGTGATTTTTGCATATTGATTTTATATCCTGAGACTTTGCTGAAGTTGCTTATCAGTTTCAGGAGTTTTTGGGCTGAGGCGATGGGGTCTTCTAGGTATACTATCATGTCGTCTGCAAATAGAGACAATTTGGCTTCCACCTTTCCTATTTGAATACCCTTTATTTCTTTTTCTTGCCTGATTGCTCTGGCTAGAACGTCCAGTACTAGCCAGAGCAATTGATTAGGAGTGGGGAAGGAGGCATCTTTGTGTAATGCAAGATTTCAAACGGAATGCTTCCAGTTTTTGCCCATTCAGTATGATATTGGCTGTTGGTTTGTCATAAATAGCTTTTATTACTTTGAGATACATTCCATCGATACCGAGTTTATTGAGGGTTTTTAGCATAAAGGGCTGTTGAATTTTGTCAAATGCCTTCTCTGCATCAATTGAGATAATCATGTGGTTTTTGGTTTTGGTTCTGTTTATGTGGTGAATTACGTTGATAGACTTGCGTATGTTGAACCAGACTTGCATTCCCGGGATGAATCCTACTTGATTATGATGGATAAGTTTTTTGATTTGCTGTTGCAATCTACTTGCCAATATTTTATTGAAGATTTTTGCATCTATGTTCATCATGGATATTGGCCTGAAGTTTTCTTTTCTTGTTGGGTCTCTGTCGGGTTTTGGTATCAGAATGATGTTGGTCTCGTAAAATGATTTGGGAAGTATTCCCTCTTTTTGTATTGTTTCAAATAGTTTTAGAAGGAATGGTACCAGCTCCTCTTTGTGTGTCTGGTAAAATTCGGCTGTGAATCCGTCTGGACTGGGCTTTTTTTGAGTGTTAGGCTCTTAATTGCTGCCTTAACTTCTGACCTTGTTATTGGTCTATTCATAGTTTCAGCTTCCTCCTGGTTTAGGCTTGGGAGGACACAGGAGTCCAGGAATTTATCCATTTCTTCCAGGTTTACTAGTTTATGTGCATAGAGTTGTTTGTAATATTCTCTGATGATGGTTTGAATTTCTGTGGAATCTGTAATGATTTCCTTTTTATCATTTTTTATTGCATCTATTTGGTTGTTCTCTCTTTTCTTTTTTATCAATCTGGCTAGTGGTCTGTCTATTTTGTTGATCTTTTCAAATAACCAGCTCTTGGATTTATTGATTTTTTGAAGGGTTTTTCGTGGCTCAATCTCCTTCAGTTCAGCTCTGGTCTTAGTTATATCTTGTCTTCTGCTGGGTTTTGAGTTTTTTTTATCTTGCTCCTCTAGCTCTTTCAATTTTGACGATAGGGTGTCAATTTTGGATCTCTCCATTCTCCTTATATGGGCACTTATTGCTATATACTTTCCTCTAGAGACTGCTTTAAATATGTCCCAGAGGTTCTGGCATGTTGTGTCTTCGTTCTCATTGGTTTCAAAGAACTTCTTTATTTCTGACTTCATTTCATTGTTTACCCAGTCAACATTCAAGAGCCAGTTGTTCAGTTTCCATGAAGCTGTGCGGTTCTGGGTTGGTTTCTGTATTCTGAGTTCTAACTTGATTGCACTATGGTCTGAGAGGCTGTTTGTTATGATTTCAGTTGTTTTGCATTTGTTGAGCAGTGCTTTACTTCAAATTATGTGGTCAATTTTTGAGTAGGTGTGATGTGGTGCTGAGAAGAATGTATATTCTGTGGATTTGGGGTGGAGAGTTCTGTAAATGTCTATCAGGTTTGCTTGCTCCAGGTCTGAGTTCAAGCCCTGGATATCCTTGTTGATTTTCTGTCTGGTTGATCTGTCTAATATTGACAGTGGAGTGTGAAAGGCTCCCACTATTATTGTGTGGGAGTCTAAATCTCTTTGTAAGTCATTAAGAACTTGGCTTATGTATTTGGGTGCTCCTGCATTGTGTCCATATATGTTCAGGATCGTTAGCTCTTCTTGTTGTATCGATCCTTTTACCATTATGTAATGGCCTTCTTTGTCTCTTTTTATCTTTGTTGCTTTAAAGTCTATTTTATCAGAGATGAGAATTGCAACTCCTGCTTTTTTTTGCTCTCCATTTGCTTGGTAAATCTTCCTCCATCCCTTTATTTTGAGCCTTTGTGTATCCTTGCATGTGAGATGGGTTTCCTGGATACAGCACACTGATGGGTTTTGGATTTTTATCCAATTTGTCAGCCTGTGTCTTTTGATTGGTGCATTTATTCCATTTACATTTAGGGTTAATATTGTTATGTGTGAATTTGATACTGCCATTTTGATGCTAAGTGGCTGTTTTGCCTGTTAGTTGTTGTAGATTCTTCATTATGTTGATGCTCTTTAGCATTTAGTGTGATTTTGGAATGGCTGGTACTGGTTGTTCCTTTCTATGTGTAGTGCCTCTTTTAGGAGCTCTTGTAAAGCAGGCCTGGTGGTGACAAAATCTCTGAGTACTTGCTTGTTTGCAAAGGATTTTATTTTTCCTTCACTTCTGAAGCTCAGGTTGGCTGGATATGAAATTCGGGGTTGAAAGTTTTTTTCCTTAAGAATGTTGAATATTGGCTCTCTTCTGGCTTGTAGTGTTTCTGCCGAGAGATCTGATGTGAGTCTGATGGGCTTCCCTTTGTGGGTGACCCGACCTTTCTCTCTGGCTGCTTTTAGTATTATCACCTTTATTTCAACCTTGTTGAATCTGAAGGTTATGTGCCTTGGGGTTGCTCTTCTTGCAGAATATCTTTGTGGTGTTCTCTGTATTTCCTGCATTTGAGTGTTGGCCTGTCTTGCCAGGTGGGGGAAATTTTCCTTGATGATTTCCTGAAGAGTATTTTCCAGCTTGGATTCATTCTCTTCATCCCCTTCTGGTACACCTATCAAATGTAGGTTAGGTCTTTTCACATAGTCCCACATTTCTTGGAGACTTTATTCATTCCTTTTTGCATTTTTTCCCTCTAATCTTGGTTTCTCGTTTTATTTCATTGAGTTGGTCTTCGACTTCAGATATTCTTTTTTCTGCTTGGTCAATTCGGCTATTGAAACTTGTGCATGCTTCGCGAAGTTCTTGTATTGTGTTTTTCATCTCCTTTAATTCATTCATATTCCTCTCTAAGTTATCCATTCTTGTTATCATTTCCTCATATCTTTTTTCAAGTTCCTTAGTTTCTTTGCATTGATTTAATACATGTTCTTTTAGCTCACAAAAGTTTCTCATCATCCACCTTCTGAAGTCTAATTCCATCATTTCGTCACAGTCATTCTCCATCCAGCTTTGTTCCCTTGCTGGTGAGGAGTTTTGGTCCTTTCTAGGAGGCGAGGTGCTCTGGTTTCGGGTGTTTTCCTCCTTTTTTTGCTGGTTTCTTCCCATCTTTGTGGGTTTATCCGCTTGTCGTCTGCGTAGTTGCTGACTTTTCGATTGGGTCTCTGAGTGGACACCCAGATTGTTGATGATGAAGTATTTCTGTTACTTTGTTTTTCTTCTACCAGTCTAGCCCCTTCGCTGTATGACTGCTGAGGTCCACTCCAGGCCCTGCTTGTCTGGGGTGCACCTCTAGCAGCTGTGGCACAGTGAGGGATGCTACCAGTTTCTTTTTCTGCTATCTTTGTCCCAGGATGATGCCTGCCAAATGTCAGTCTTTTGGATATAGAGGGGTCAGGGAGCTGCTTGAGGAGACAGTCTGTACTCTTTTGGAGCTCAATTGCTGAGCTGTGAGCTCTGTTGTTCATTCAGGGCTGTTAGGCTGCTATGTTTGATTCTGCTGCAACAGAGCTCATTAAAAAATCCTTTTTTTCTCAAATGCTCTGTGTTGGGGGTTCGGGCTTTATTTTTGGATGTTCGTTGAGGTGTCCTGCCCAGCTAGGAGGCAGACTAGCCACTGTTTGCCTGCCGAGGCTCCGCCCTGCTGTTGTGTGGTTCGCCCTGTTGCTGCAGGCTCTGCTGTTCTGCTGTGGTCTCTGCCACGTCCTGCGGCAGAGTCTTTCTGTTGTAGCGGGTTGCCTCAGCAATGGCAGGCTGCATCAGCAGTGGGCGTGTATCTCAGTAGGGATGGGTTTCCTCGGCAACGGTTGGCTGTGTCAGCAGTGGGCGTGTATCTCAGTTGGAGCAGGTTGCCTCAGTAATGGTGGACGCCCCTCCCGCACAGAGTGTCTCCGACCAACTGCACCAGAATCGTTTTAAATCAAGGTTTTGTTCATCCCATTGGGCTAGCCCAAACGCTCTATCCCTGCAATCCCCTGGGCTGGCCCACTGTCCAAGTCTCGTTCAGTCTCAAGTCCAGCCCTCTCAAGTCTTAGGTTGCCAGTTCAACAGGGCACCTGGACAAGCGCACCCTGTGGGGAGTGCTGGGTAGGGCCAGCTGCCACCACCCCGGCTGCCGGCTTCGCCAGGCAGAGGTACTGCCAGGTGTCCCGTGTCTCCTTTATACTTGGGAATTTCCCCGTTCTGTGGGCAACAAAGATCAGTCTGGCAATGCAGCTCCAACTCACCTCTCCGCAGATTCAAGGAGAGCTCCAATCCTGGGTTGTTCTCACAGCGCCATCTTGAGTCCTCCATTGTCTCCAGATTTTTTAATGATCGCCATTCAAACTGGCATGAGATGGTATCTCAGTGTGGTTTTGATTTCCATCTCTCTAATGACCAGTGATGATGAGCATTTTTTCATGTGTTTGTTGGCCTCATGTATGTCTTCTTTTGTAAAGTGTCTGTTTATATCCTTTGCCCATTTTTGAATGGGCCTGTTTGGTTTTTTCTGTAAATATGTTTGAGTTCTTTGTAAATTCTGGATATCAGCCCTTTGTCAGATGGGTAGACTGCGAAAATTTTTTCCCATTCTGTTGGTTGCCGATTCACTCTAGTGACTGTTTCTTTTGCTGTGCAGAAGCTGTGGAGTTTGATTAGGTCCCATTTGTCTATTTTGGCTTTTGTTGCCAATGCTTTTGGTGTTTTGGTCATAAAGTCCTGGCCTACTCCTATGTCCTGAATGGCATTGCCTAGATTTTCTTCTAGGGTTTTTATGGTGCCAGGTCTTATGTTTAAGTCTTTAATCCATCTGGAGTTAATTTTAGTGTAAGGTGTCAGGAAGGGGTCCAGTTTCTGCTTTCTGCACATTGCTAGCCAGTTTTCCCAACACCATTTATTAAACAGGGAATCTTTCCCCCATTGCTTGTTTTTGTCAGGTTTATCAAAGATTGTATGGTTGTAGATATGTTGTGCTGCCTCCGATGCCTCTGTTTTGTTCCATTGGTCTACATTTCTGTTTTGGTACCAGTACCATGCTGTTTTGATCACTGTAGCCCTGTATTATAGTTTGAAGTCTGATAGTGTGATGCCTCCCGCTGTGTTCTTTTTGCTTAGAATTGACTTGGCTATGCAGGCTCTCTTTTGGTTCCATATGAAGTTCATGGTGGTTTTTTCCAGTTCTATGAAGAAAGTCAATGGTAGCTTGATGGGGATAGCATTGATTCTGTAAATTACTTTGGGCAGTATAGCCATTTTCACGATATTGATTCTTCCTAACTATGAACATGGAATGTTTCTCCATCTGTTTGTGTCCTCTCTGATTTCGTTGAGCAGTGGTTTGTAGTTCTCCTTGAAGAGGTCCCTTATGTTCCTTGTAAGTTGTATCTGTTGGTATTTTATTGATTTTGTAGCAGTTGTGAATGGCAGTTCGTTCTTGATTTGGCTCTCTTTAAGTGTGTTATTGGTGTGTAGAAATGCTTGTGATTTTTGCACATTGATTTTATATCCTGAGACTTTGCTGAAGTTGCTTATCAGTTTCAGGAGTTTTTGGGCTGAGGTGATGGGGTCTTCTAGGTATACTATCACGTCTGCTAATAGAGACAATTCGGCTTCCACCTTTCCTTTTTGAATAGCCTTTTTTTCTTTTTCTTGCCTGATTGCTTTGGCTAGAACTTCCAGTACTATATTGAATAGGAGTGATGAGAGAGGTCATCCTTGTCTAGTGCAAGATTTCAAAGGGAATGCTTCCAGTTTTTGCCCATTCAGTATGATACTGGCTGTTGGTTTGTCATAAATAGCTTTTATTACTTTGAGATACGTTCCATCAATACCGAGTTTATTGAGGGTTTTTAGCATAAAGGGCTGTTGAATTTTTGTCAAATGCCTTCTCTATATCAATTGAGATAATCATGTGGTGTTTGTTTTTGGTTCTGTTCATGTGTTGAATTACATTTATAGACTTGCGTATGTTGAACCAGCCTTGCATCCCCAGGATGAATTCTACTTGATCATCATGGATAAGTTTTTTGATGCACTGTTGCAATCAGCTTGCCAATATTTTATTGAAGATTTTTGCATCTAAGTTCGTCATGGATATTGGCCTGAAGTTTTCTTTCCTTGTTGGGTCTCTGCCGGGTTTTGGTATCAGGATGATGTTGGTCTCATTAAATGATTTGGGAAGGATTCCCTTATTGGATTATTTGGAATATTTTTTGTAAAATTGGTACCAGCTTCTTTTTGTGTGTCTGGTAGAATTCATCTGTGAACCCATCTGGACCTTGGTTTTTTGTGTGTGGTAGGCTTTTAATTGCTTCCTTGACTTCAGACCTTGTTATTGGTATTTTCATAGTTTTGACTTTCTCCTCGGTTAGGCTTGGGAGTATGCAGGAGTCCAGGAATTTATGCATTTCTTCCAGGTTTAGTAGTTTGCATAGAGTTATCGTATTCTCTGATGATGGTTTGAATTACTGTGGAATCTGTGGTGATTTCTTTTTTATTGGTTTTTATTTCATCTATTTGATTGTTCTCTGTTTTCTTTTTTATCAGTCTGGCTAGTGGTCTGTCTATTTTGTTGATGTTTTCAAATAACAAGCTCTTGGATTTATTGATTTTTTGAAGGGTTTCTCGTGTCTCTTTCTTCTTCAGTTCTGCTCTGATCTTAGTTATTTCTTGTCTTCTGCTAGGTTTTGAGTTTTTTTGATTTTGCTCCTCTAGCTCTTTCAATTTTGATGATAGGGTGTCAATTTTGGATCTCTCCACTCTTCTCATGTGGGCACTTATTGCTATATATTTTTCTCTAGAGACTGCTTTAAATTTGTCTCAGAGATTCTGGTATGTTGTGTCTTCATTCTCGCTTGTTTTGAAGAACTTCGTTATTTCTGCTTTTATTTCATTCTTCATCCAGTCAACATTCAAAAGCCAGTTGTTCAGTTTCCATGAAGCTGTGCAGTTCTGAGTTAGTTTCTGAATTCTGAGTTCTAACTTGATTTCACTACGGTCTGAGAGACTGTTTGGTATTATGTCAGTTGTTTTGCATTTGCTGAGGAGTGCTTTACTTCCAATTATGTGGTCAATTTTGGAGTAGCTGTGATGTGGTGCTGAGAAGAATGTATATTCTGTGGATTTGGGGTGGAGAGTTCTGTAAATGTCTATCAGGTTTGCTTGTTCCAGGTCTGAGTTCAAGCCCCGAATATCCTTGTTGATTTTCTGTCTGGTTGATCTGTCTAATATTGAAAATGGAGTGTTAAAGTCTCCCACTATCATCATGTGAGAGTCTAAGTCTTTTTGTAAGTCATTAAGAACTTGCCTTATATATCACGGTGCTCCTGTATTGAGTCCATATATATTTAGGATCATTAGCTTTTCTTGTTATATCAATTCTTTTACCACTATGTAATGGCCTTGTCTCTTTTGATCTTTGTTGCTTTAAAGTCTATTTTATCAGAGACGGGAATTGCAACTCCTGCTTCTTTTTGCTCTCCATTTGCTTGGTAAATCTTCCTCCATCCCTTTATTTTGAGCCTTTGTGTATCCTTGCATGTAAGATGGATTTCCTTGATACAGCACACCGATGGGTTTTGGCTTTTTATCCAATTTGCCAGTCTGTGTCTTTTGATTGGTGCACTTAGCTCATTTATATTTAGGGTTAATATTGTTATGTGTGAATTTGATACAGCCATTTTGATGCTAGCTGGCTATTTTGCCCATTAATTGATGCAGATTCTGCATTTTGTTGATGCTCTTTAGCATTTGGTATGTTTTTGGAATGGCTGGTACTGGTTTTTTCTTTCTATGTGTAGTGCCTCTTTTAGGAGCTTTTGTAAAGCAGGCCATGTGGTGACAAAATCTCTGAGTACTTGCTTGTTTGAAAAGGATTTTATTTTTTTCACTTATGAAGCTCCGTTTGGCTGTATATGAAATTCTGAGTTGAAGGTTCTTTTTTGTAAAGATGTTGAATATTGGCCCCCACTCTCTTCTTGCTTGTAGAGTTTCTGCTGAGAGATCTGCTGTGAGTCTGTTTGGCTTCCCTCTGTGGGTGACCTGACCTCTCTCTCTGGCTGCTCTTAGCATTTTTTACTTCATTTCCACCCTGGTGAATCTGACGATTATGTGCCTTGGTGTTGCTCTTCTTGTGAAATATCTTTGTGGTGTTCTCTGTATTTCCTGGACTTGAATATTGGCCTGCCTTGCTAGTTTGGGGAAATTTTCCTGGGTAATATCCTGAAGAGTGTTTTCCAGCTTGTATTCATTCTTTTCATCACATTCTGGTACACGTATCAAGCGTAGGTTAGGTCTCCTCACATAGTCCCACATTTCTTGGAGTCTTCATTTATTCCTTTTTGTGCTTTTCTCTCTAACCTTGGTTTCTTGTTTTATTTCATTGAGTTGATCTTTGACTTCTGATATTCTTTTTTCTGCTTTGTCAATTCAGCTGTTGAAACTTGTGCATGCTTTGTGAAGTTCTCGTGTTGTTTTTCAACTCCTTCAATTCATTCATATTCCTCCCTAAGTTATTTATTCTTGTTATCATTTCCTTGAATCTTTTTTCAATTATTTTTCAAGGTTCTTAGTTTCTTTTCATTGATTTAGAACATGTTTCTTTAGCTCACAGAAGTTTCTCATTACCCACCTTCTGAAGTCTGATTCCGTTATTTCATCACACTCATTCTCCGTCCAGCTTTGTTCCCTTGCTGGTGAGGAGTTTTAGTTTTTTGTAGGAGGCGAGGTGTTTTGGTTTGGGGTGTTTTCCTCCTTTTTGCGATAATTTCTTCCCATCTTTGTGGGTTTATCCACCTGTCATCTGAGTAGTTGCTGGCTTTTCGATTGGGTCTCTGAGTGGACGCCCAGATTGTTGATGATGGAGTATTTCTGTTACTTAGTTTTCCTTCTAACAGTCTAGCCCCTCTGCTGTATGACTGCTGAGGTCCACTCCAGGCACTGCTCTCTGGGGTACACTTGTAGCAGCTGTGGAACTGTGAGGGATGCTACCAGTTCTTTCTTCTGCTATCTTTTTTCCAGAATAATGCCCACTGAATGTCAGGCAGGTACGTTTAGGTCTGCTGCAGCAGAACTCATCAAACCTTTTTTTCTCAGATGCTCTGTCTTGGGGAGTTAGGGCTTTCTTTATAAGTGTCTGTTGCACTGTCCTGCCCAGCTAGGAGGCAGTCTAGTCACTATTTGCCTGCTGAGGCTCTGCCCTGCTGCCGTGGTGTCCGCCTTGTTTCTGTGGGCTTTGCCCTGCTGCTGTTGGCTCCTCCCTGCTGCTGTGGGCTCCGCCCTGCTGTCGTGAGCTCTGCCTTTTTGCTGTGGGCTCTCCCCTACTGTCATAGGCTCCTCCCTGTTGTTGTGGGATCTGCTTTGCTTCCGGGTGTAATTCTTTGTAGTCCTGTTTATATGGGTGTGATTATGGTGGCCTGCCTCTGTATTGGCAAAACCTCTCCGTAATGGAGGTTTGCTTTGGCAATGGCAGGCCTCTGTGCATTCACTGAGAGCTGCAATCCTGAGTTGCTCCTACTGCACCATCTTCTGGAGCCGCCTCCTGTGTACTTTTTCCTTTTTCCAAAATGAGGTGAGTTTTCCCCAGGATTCCCAGGCTGACCTCGAACTTGTGACCTCTGGAGATTGTTGGTGTGAGTCACACTGGGCCCAGTCTCTCTGATTAATTTTTTAACAATAAAGTCGGCCTGCTGGGCTCGGTGGCTCACGTGAGTTTCTCATCCAAGCGCTTTGAAGTCCAAGGCAGGTGGGTCACCCATGATTGTGGGTTTGAGACTGGCCCGACCAACATGGTGAAACCTTGTCTTTAAAATGAAAGCAAAACTTAGGTTGGGCTCAGTCAATCACGCCTGTAATCCAAGCAATTTGGAAGGCCGAGGTGAGTGGATCGTGAGGTCACATGTTCGATACAGGGCTTGAACGACAAAGCAAAACCTGCTTCCTGTAAAAGAAACAGAAAAAAATAAAAATGCTGAGCCAGGCATGGCATGTGCGTGCTTCGGCAGTACCTACACTAAAATTGAAACAATACACAGAAGGCTGGCTTGGCTGCCATGCAAGGATGACACACAAAGGTGGGCAGTGTCCTGTATTTTTTTGCCATTGTGGCGGTTTTGTAGTAATCAAACACAGACAGATTTGAGGTACAAAAGAAAAAAATGAAAAGTTAGCTGGACGTTGTTGTGTGGACATCTGCAACCCCAGCTACTTGGGAGGATGCAGAAAAACAATCGCTTGAACCAAGGGGACAGATGTTGCAATAAGCCCAGATTGCACCATTGCACTTCAGCCTGTTTGACAAGAGGGTAAAACTACGTCATAAAGAAAGGCAGGGCTTTGGGTGGAGTCATCTGGCACCTCGTTTTTTACAGTTGTACACACTGATCTTTTGGATGTCTTTTTTTTTCTTTTTCAGTTTTTTATTAAATAAGGTGGGTTTTCCCTGGGATGCCCAGGCTGACCTGGAACCTGTGACCTCAGGTGACCTGCCCACCTCGGCCTCCCAAAGGGCTAGGATTGCTGGCATGAGTCACATTGCCCGACCCAGTCACTCTGATTGTTTTTTTAACAATAAAATCGACCAGACAGGCTCGGTGGCTCACGTGAGTCTGTCATCGAAGCACTTTGAAGACAAAGGCGGGTGGATCACCCGAGGTTGTGTGTTCAAGGCCGGCCCGACCAACATGGTAAAACCCCATCTTTAAAATGAAAACAAAAGTTACAGTGGGCTCAGCGGCTAATGCCTGTAATCCCAACACATTTGAAGGCGGATGAGAGCAGATCGTGAGGTCACAGTTTCGAGACTGGCCTTGAATGGCACAGTGCAACCTGCTTCGTATAAAAAACATAAAAGCAGAAAAAAATAGAAAAGCTGAGCCGGGCATGGCATCTGCCCACTTTGGCAGCATTTACACTAAAATTGTGAGAAAATACATAAGGGTGGGGTGGCCACCATGCAAGGATAACACGTAAAGGTGTGCAGCACTCCGTATATTTTTTGCCTTTGTGGCAGTTGTGTAGAAGTCAAATACAGACAGATTTGAGGTACAGAAAAAAAAGAAAGCTGGATGGCGTGGTGTGGACACCTGAAGCCCCAGCTCCTTGGGAGGCTGCAGAAGGAAAATCGCTTGGACTGAGAGGCAGATGTTGCAATAAGCAAAGATTGTACAGTTGCACTCCAGCCTGGGTGACAAGAGGGAAACACTATGTGGTAAAGAAAGGCAGGGCAAGGGGTGGAGTCATGCAGCACCTCGTTTTTTACAATTGTACACACTGATCTTTCTGATTTCATTTTTTTCTTTTTTCTTTTTTTAAATTTTTATTGGATTTTAGGTTTTGGGGTACATGAGCAGAGCATGTAAGACAGTTGCGTAGGAACACACATGGTAGTGTACTTTTCTTTCCTTCTCCCCTTCACCCACATTTGGCATTTCCCCCCAGGCTATCCCTCCCCACCTCCCCCTCGCACTGGCCCTCTCCTTTTCCCCCCAATAGACCCCAGTGTTTAGTACTCCCCTTTCTGTGTCCATGTGTTCTCATTTTTCATCACCCGCTTATGAGTGAGAATATGCGGTGTTTCATTTTCTGTTCTTGTGTCAGTTTGCTGAGAATGATGTTCTCCAGATTCATCCATGTCCCTACAAACGACACAAACTCATCATTTCTGATTGCTGCATAATATTCCATGGTGTATATGTGCCACATTTTTCCAATCCAGTCTATTATCAATGGGCATTTGAGTTGATTCCAGGTCTTTGCTATTGTAAACAGTGCTGCAATGAACATTCGTGTACATGTGTCCTTATAGTAGAAGGATTTATAGTCTTTTGGATATATACCCAGTAATGGGATTGCTGGGTCAAATGGAATTTCTATTTCTAAGGCCTTGAGGAATTGCCACACTGTCTTCCACACTGGTTGAACTAATTTACACTCCCACCAACAGTGTAAAAGTGTTCCTTTTTCTCCACATCCTCTCCAGCATCTGTTGTCTCCAGATTTGGTAATGATCGCCATTCTAACTGGCGTGAGATGGTATCTCAATGTGGTTTTGATTTGCATCTCTCTGATGACCAGTGACGATGAGCATTTTTTCATATGATTGTTGGCCTCATATATGTCTACTTTCGTAAAGTGTCTGTTCATATCCTTTGCCCACTTTTGAATGGGCTTGTTTTTTTCCTGTAAATCCGTTTGAGTTCTTTGTAAATTCTGGATATCAGCCCTTTGTCAGCTGGGTAAACTGCAACAATTTTTTCCCATTCTGTTGGTTGCCGATCCACTCTAGTGACTGTTTCTTTTGCTGTGCAGAAGCTGTGGAGTTTCATTAGGTCCCATTTGTCTATTTTGGCTTTTGTTGCCAATGCTTTTGGTGTTTTGTTCATAAAGTCCTTGCCTACTCCTATGTCCTGGATAGTTTTGCCTAGATTTCCTTCTAGGGTTTTTATGGTGCCAGGTCTTATGTTTAAGTCTTTAATCCATCTGGAGTTAATTTTAGTGTAAGGTGTCAGGAAGGGGTCCAGTTTCTGCTTTCTGCACATGGCTAGCCAGTTTTCCCAACACCATTTGTTAAACAGGGAATCCTTTCCCCCTTGCTTGTTTTTGTCAGGTTTATCAAAGATTGTATAGTTTAGATATGTTGTGTTGCCTCCGGTGCCTCTGTTTTGTTCCATTGGTCTATATCTCTGTTTTGGTACCAGTACCATGCTGTTTTGATTACTGTAGCCTTGTAGTAGTTTGAAATCCGGTAGTGTGATGCCCCCCACTGTGTTCTTTTTGCTTAGAATTGACTTGGCTATGCGGGCTCTCTTTTGGTTCCATATGAAGTTCATGGTGGTTTTCTCCAGTTCTGTGAAGAAAGTCAATGGTAGCTTGATGGGGATAGCGTTGATTCTATGAGTTACTTTGGGCAGTATAGCCATTTTCACGATATTAATTCTTCCTAACCATGAACATGGAATGTTTCTTCATCTGTTTGTGTCCTCTCTGATTTCGTTGAGAAGTGGTTTGTAGTTCTCCTTGAAGAGGTCCCTTACGTTCCTTGTGAGTTGTATTCCAAGGTATTTTATTCTTTTTGTAGCAATTGTGAATGGCAGTTCGTTCTTGATTTGACTTTCTTTAAGTCTGTTATTGGTGTATAGGAATGCTTGTGATTTTTGCACATTGATTTTATATCCTGAGACTTTGCTGAAGTTGCTTATCAGTTTCAGGAGTTTTTGGGCTGAGGCGATGGGGTCTTCTAGGTATACTATCATGTCGTCTGCAAATAGAGACAATTTGGCTTCCACCTTTCCTATTTGAATACCCTTTATTTCTTTTTCTTGCCTGATTGCTCTGGCTAGAACTTCCAGAACTATATTGAATAGGAGTGGTGAAATAGGACATCCTTGTCTAGTGCCAGTTTTCAAAGGGAATGCTTCCAGTTTTTGCCCATTCAGTATGATATTGGCTGTTGGTTTGTCATAAATAGCTTTTATTACTTTGAAATACGTTCCAACGATACCGAGTTTATTGAGGGTTTTTTAGCATAAAGGGCTGTTGAATTTTGTCAAATGCCTTCTCTGCATCAATTGAGATAATCATGTGGTTTTTGTTTTTGGTTCTGTTTATGTGGTGAATTACGTTTATAGACTTGCGAATGTTGAACCAGCCTTGCATCCCCAGGATGAATCCTACTTGATCATGGTGAATAAGTTTTTTGATTTGCTGTTGCATTCGGCTTGCCAATATTTTATTGAAGATTTTTGCATCTATGTTCATCATGGATATTGGCCTGAAGTTTTCTTTCCTTGTTGGGTCTCTGCCGGGTTTTGGTATCAGAATGATGTTGGTCTCGTAAAATGATTTGGGAAGTGTTCCCTCTTATTAGATTGTTTGAAATAGTTTTAGAAGGAATGGTAGCAGCTCCTCTTTGTGTGTCTGGTAGAATTCGGTTGTAAACCCGTCTGGACCTGGGCTTTTTTTGTGTGGTAGGCTCTTAATTGCTGCCTTGACTTCTCACCTTGTTATTGGTCTATTCATAGTTTCAGCTTCCTCCTGGTTTACGTTTGGGAGGACACAGGAGTCCAGAAATTTATGCATTTCTTCCAGGTTTACTAGTTTATGTGCATAGAGTTGTTTGTAATATTCTCTGATGATGGTTTGAATTTCTGTGGAATCTGTGGTGATTTCCCTTTATCATTTTTTATTGCATCTATTTGGTTGTTCTCTCTTTTCTTTTTAATCAATCTGGTTAGTGGTCTGTCTATTTTGTTGATCTTTTCAAAAAACCACCTCTTGGATTTGTTGATTTTTTGAAGGGTTTTTCGTGTCTCAATCTCCTTCAGTTCAGCTCTGATCTTAGTTATTTCTTGTCTTCTGCTAGGTTTTGAGTTTTTTGATCTTGCTCCTCTAGCTCTTTCAATTTTGATGATAGGGTGTGAATTTTGGATCTCTCCATTCTTCTCATATGGGCACTTATTGCTATATGCTTTCCTCTAGAGACTGCTTTAAATGTGTTCCAGAAGTTCTGGCATGTTGTGTCTTCATTCTCATTGGTTTCGAAGAACTTCTTTATTTCTGCCTTCATTTCATTGTTTACCCAGTCAACATTCAAGAGCCGATTGTTCAGTTTCCATGAAGCTGTGCGGTTCTGGGTCGGTTTCTGAGTTCTGAGTTCTAAGTTCTAACTTGATTGCACTATGGTCTGAGAGGCTGTTTGTTATGATTTCAGTTGTTTTGCATTTGTTGAGCAGTGCTTTACTTCAAATTATGTGGTCAATTTTTGAGTAGGTGTGATGTGGTGCTGAGAAGAATGTATATCCTGTGGATTTGGGGTGGAGAGTTCTGTAAATGTCTATCAGGTTTGCTTGCTCCAGGTCTGAGTTCAAGCCCTGGATATCCTTGTTGATTTTCTGTCTGGTTGATCTGTCTAATATTGACAATGGAGTGTTAAAGTCTCCCACTATTATTGTGTGGGAGTCTACATCTCTTTGTAAGTCATTAAGAACTTGGCTTATGTATCTGGGTGCTCCTGCATTGGGTCCATATATGTTTAGGATCGTTAGCTCTTCTTGTTTTATCGATTCTTTTACCATTATGTAATGGCCTTGTTTGTCTCTTTTGATCTTTGTTGCTTTAAAGTCTATTTTATCAGAGATGAGAATTGCAACTCCTGCTTTTTTTTGCTCTCCATTTGCTTGGTAAATCTTCCTCCATCCCTTTATTTTGAGCCTTTGTGTATCCTTGCATGTGAGATGGGTTTCCTGGATACAGCACACTGATGGGTTTTGAATTTTTATCCGATTTGCCAGTCTGTGTCTTTTGATTGGTGCATTTAGTCCATTTACATTTAGGGTTAATATTGTTATGTGTGAATTTGATACTGCCATTTTGATGCTAAATGGCTGTTTTGCCTGTTAGTTGTTGTAGATTCTTCATTATGTTGATGCTCTTTAACTTTTAGTGTGATTTTGGAATGGCTGGTACTGGTTGTTCCTTTCTATGTGTAGTGCCTCTTTTAGGAGCTCTTGTAAAGCAGGCCTGGTGGTGACAAAATCTCTGAGTACTTGCTTGTTCACAAAGGATTTTATTTTTCCTTCACTTCTGAAACTGAGTTTGGCTGGATATGAAATTCTGGGTTGAAAGTTCTTTTCTTTAAGCATGTTGAATATTGGCCCCCACTCTCTTCTGGCTTGTAGTGTTTCTGCCGAGAGATCTGCTGTGAGTCTGTTGGGCTTCCCTTTGTGGGTAACTCGACCTTTCTCTCTGGCTGCCCTTAGTATTTTCTCCTTTATTTCAACCTTGTTGAATCTGATGATTATGTGCCTTGGGGTTGCTCTTCTTGCAGAATATCTTTGTGGTGTTCTCTGTATTTCCTGCATTTGAGTGTTGGCCTGTCTTGCTAGGTGGGGGAAGTTTTCCTGGATGATGTCCTGAAGAGTATTTTCCAGCTTGGATTCATTCTCTTCATCCCCTTCTGGTACATCTATCAAACGTAGGTTAGGTCTCTTCACATAGTCCCACATTTCTTGGAGACTTTGTTCATTCATTTTTGTGCTTTTTTCTCTAATCTTGGTTTCTCGTTTAATTTCATCGAGTTGGTCTTTGACTTCAGATATTCTTTCTTCTGCTTGGTCAATTCGGCTATTGAAACTTGTGTATGCTTCGCGAAGCTCTTGTATTGTGTTTTTCATCTCCTTTAATTCATTCATATTCCTCTCTAAGTTATGCATTCTTGTTATCATTTCCTCATATCTTTTTTTCAAGTTCCTTAGTTTCTTTGCATTGATTTAATACGTGTTCTTTTAGCTCACAAAAGTTTCTCATTATCCACCTTCTGAAGTCTAATTCCATCATTTCGTCACAGTCATTCTCCGTCCAGCTTTTCTCCCTTGCTTGTGAGGAGTTTTGGTCCTTTCTAGTAGGCAAGCTGTTCTGGTTTCGGGTGTTTTCCTCCTTTTGTTGCTGGTTTCTTCCCATCTTTGTGGGTTTATCCCCTTGTTGTCTGCATAGTTGCTGACTTTTCGATTGGGTCTCTGAGTGGACACCCAGATTTTTGATGATGAAGTATTTTTGTTAACTTGGTTTTCCTTCTACCAGCCTAGCCCCTTCGCTGTACAACTGCTGAGGTCCACTCCAGGCCCTGCTTGTCTGGGGTGCACCTCTAGCAGCTGTGGCACAGTGAGGGATGCTAGCCGTTTCTTTTTCTGCTATCTTTATCCCAGGATGATGCCTGCCAAATGTCAGTCTTTTGGATATAGAGGGGTCAGGGAGCTGCTTGAGGAGACAGTCTGTACTTTTTTGGAGCTTAATTGCTGAGCTGTGAGCTCTGTTGTTCATTCAGGGCTGTTAGGCTGCTATGTTTGATTCTGCTGCAACAGAGCTCATTAAAAAACCCTTTTTTCTCAAATGCTCTGTGTTGGGGGGTTCGGGCTTTATTTTTTGATGTTCGTTGAGGTGTCCTGCCCAGTTAGAAGGTAGACTAGCCACTGTTTGGCTGCCAAGGCTCCGCCCTGCTGTTGTGTGATTCGCCCTGTTCCTGCAGGCTCTGCTGTAGTCTCTGCCGTGCCCTGTGGCAGAGTCTCTTCGCTGTAGCATGTTGCCTCGGCAATGGCAGGCTGCGTCAGCAGTGGGCGTGTATCTCAGTAGGGACAGGTTGCCTCGGCAACGGAAGGCTGCATCAGCAGTGGGCATGTATCTCAGTAGGGACGGGTTGCCTCGGCAACAGCTGGCTGCGTCAGCAGTGGGCGTGTATCTCAATTGGGGTGGGTTGCCTCGGTAGTGGTGGACGCCCCTCCCCCACAGAGCGTCTTGGACCATCTGCTCGGGATAGTTTGAAATCATGGTTTTGTTCTTCCCACTGGGTACCCCAAACGATCTGTCCCTGCAATCCCCTGGGCTGGGCTACTTTCCAAGTCTCGTTCAGTCTCAAGTCCAGCCCTCTCAAATCTCAGGTTGCTGGTTCAACAGGGCACCCGGACAAGCGCGCCCTGTGGGGATTGCCGGGTAGGGCTGGCCGCCGCCGCCCCGGCTGCCAGCTTCACCAGGCAGACCTACTGCCTGGCGTCCCGTGTCTTTTTTATGCTTGGGAGTTTCCCCATTCTGTGGGCAACAAAGATCAGTCTGGAAATGCAGCTCCGACTCACCTCTTTGCAGATTCAATGAAAGCTCCAATCCTGGGTTGTTCTCACAGTGCCATCTTGAGTCCTCTCCTTTCTTCTCTTTTTTTAAATGAGGTGCGTTTTCCCCAGGATACTTAGGTTGACCTCGAACTCGTGACCTCAGGTGACCCACCTACCTTGGCCTCCCAAAGTGCTAGGATTGCTGGCATGAGTCACAGTGCTGGCCCAGTTTCTCTGATTTCTTTTTTAGCAATAAAGTCAGCTGTCCAGGCATGGTGGCTCACATGAGACTGTCATCCAAGCACTTTGAAGACCAAAGTGGGAGGATCACCCGAGGTTGCAGGTTCGAGACCGGCACGACCAACATGGTGAAACACTGTCTTTAAAACGAAAACAAAATTTGGGTTGGGCTCAGCTGCTAACGCCTGTAATCCCAGCACATTGGAAGGTGAAGGTGAGCAAATCGTGAGGTCACTGGTTCAAGACTGGCCTTGAATGAGAGGACGCAACGCACTCCTTATAACAAACATAAAAACAGAAAAAAATAGAAAAGCTGAGCCTGGCATGGCATGTGCCTGCTTTGGCAGCACCTATACTAGAATTGGGATAATACAGAGAAGGCCAGCATGGCCGCTGTGCAAGGATGACACGTAAAAGGTGTGCAGCATTCCGTATTTTTTTTTTTGCTGTTGTGGTGGTTTTACAGAAATCAAATACAGATAGATGTGAGGTACCAAAAAAAAAAAAAAAAAAAAACAGTACCTTAGCTGGACATGGTGGTGTAGACACCTGCAGTCCCAGCTATTTTGGAGGCTGTGGCATGACAATCGCTTGAACCAAGGAAGCAGATTTTGCAATAAGCCAAGATCGCACCATTGCACTTCAGCCTGAGTGATAAGAGGAAAACACTGCGTCATAAAGAAAGACAGGTCATGGAATGGAGTCATCCAGCACCTCGTTTTCTAAAATTGTACACACTGGTCTTTCTGATTTCTTTTCTTTTTCTTTTTCTCTTTTTTTTAAATGAGGTGGGTTTTCCCCGTGATGACCAGGCTGACCTCGAACCCGTAACCTCAGGTGACCTGCCCACCTCGACCTCCCAAAGTGCTAGGATTGCTGGCATAAGTCACAGCGCCCAGCCCAGTCCCTCTGACTTCTTTTTTTTTAGCAATAAAGTCGTCCAGCCAGGCATGGTGGCACAGTGAGCCAGTCATCCAAGCGCTTTGAAGACCAAGGCAGGCAGATCACCCGAGGTTGTGGATTTGATACCAGTTCGACCAACATGGTGAAACCCCGTCTTTTAAATGAAAGCAAAACCTGTAATCCAAGCACTTTGGAAGGCCAAGGTGAGCTGATCGTGAGGTCACAGGTTCGAGACTGGCCTCGAACAACAAAGCACAACTCGCTCCCTATAAAAAACATAAAAAAAGAAAAACTAAAAAAACTGAGCTGGGCATGGCATGTGCTCGCTTTGGCAGCACCTACACTAAAATTGGGATGATACACAGAAGGCTGGCATGTCTGCCACGCAAGGATGACACGCAAAAATGTGCTGCGTTCTGCAATTTTTTTTTTTTTTGCCATTGTGGCTGTTTTGTAGAAATCAAATACAGATAGATTTGAGGTACAAAAAAAAAAAAAAAAAAAACCAGAAAATTAGCTGGATGTGGTGGTGTGGACACCTGCAGCCCCAGCTACTTGGGAGGCTGTGGCAGGAAAATCGCTTGAACTGAGGAAGCAGATGTTGCAAATAAGTCAAGATCGCACTGTTGCACTCCAGCCTGGGTGATAAGAGGGAAACGCTATGTCATAAAGAAAGGCGGGGCGAGGGTGGAGTCATCCAGCACCTCGTTTTTTACAATTGTACACACTGATCTGTCTGATTTCTCTTCATTTTCTTTTTCTCTTTTTTTAAATGAGGTGGGTTTTTCCCGGGATGTCCAGGCTGACCTCGAACTCCTGACCTCAGGTGACCTGCCCACCTTGGCCTCCCAAAAAGCTAGGATTGCTGGCGTGAGTCAAACCACCCGGCCCAGTCTCTCTGATTCCTTTTTTAGCAATAAAGTCAGCCAGCTGGACACTGCATCTCACGTGAGCCTGTCATCCAAGCGCTTTGAAAACCAAGGTGGGTGGATCACCCGTGGTTTTGAGTTCAAGACCAGCTCGACCAACATGGTGAACCCCGTCTTCAGCACGAAAACAAAACTTAGGTTGGGCTTGGTGGCTGATGCCTGTAATCCCAGCACTTTCAATGGCCGAGGCAAGTTGATCGTGAGGTCACAGTTCGAGACTGGCCTCGAACGACACAGTGCAACCCGCTCCATATAAAAAACATAAAAACAAAAAAAATAAGAAAGCTGAGCTGGGAATGGCATGTGCACACTTCGGCAGCACCTACACTAAAATTGGGATGATACACAGAAGGCCGGAGTGGCCACCGCGCAAGGATGACACGCAAAGGTGTGCTGTGTCCCGAATTTTCTTTTTTTGCCATTGTGGCTGTTTTGTAGAAATCAAACACAGATAGATTTGAGGTAGAAAAAAATAAGAGAAAGTTCGATGGGCGTGGTGGTGTGGACACCTGCAACCCCAGCTACTTGGTAGGCTGTGGCAGGACAATCCCTTGAACCGAGAAGGCAGATGTTGTAATAAGCTAAGATCACACCATTGCACTCCAGCCTAGGTGAGAAGAGGGAAACAATACGTGATACAGAAAGGCAGAGTGGGGAATGGAGTCATCAGGCACTTCGTTTTTTACAATTGTACACACTGATCTGTCTGATTTCTTTTCTTTTCTTTTTTTTAAATAAGGTTGGTTTTCTTTGAGATGCACAGGCAGAACTTGAACTCGTGACTTCAGGTGACCCACCCGCCTCGGCCTCCCAAAGTGCTAGGATTGCTGGCATGCATCACAGCGAAAGACCCAGTCTCTCTGATTTTTTTTTTAGCAATAAATCAGCTGGCCGGGCACAGTGGCTCAAGTGAGTCTGTCATCCTAGCACTTTGAATACCAAGGTGGGCGTATCACCCAAGGTTGTGGGTTCGAGACCAGCCTGACCAATGTGGTGAAACCTCATCTTTAAAGTGAAAACAAAACTTAGGTTGGGCTCAGCGGTTCATGCCTCTAATCCCAGCACTTTAGAAGGCCGAGGCGAGCAGATTGTGAGGTCACAGTTTCGAGACTGGCCTTAAACAACACAGTGCAACCCACTCCCTATAAAAAACATAAAAACAGAAAAAATAAAAAAGCTGAGCTGGGCATGGCATGTGCCCACTTCGGCAGCACCTACACTAAAATTGGGATGATATACAGAAGGCCAGCATACCCACAGTGCAAGGATGACATGCAAAGGTGTGCAGCATTTTGTATTTTTTTTTTTTTTGCCATTGTGGCTGTTTGATAGAAATCAAATTCAGATAGATTTGATTCTACAAAAATAGTGCTTCCAACCTGTGGAATAAAAACAAACATTCACCTCTGTGAACTGAATCCACACATTTCAAAGCTTTTTCCAGATCGTTTGTTTCTAATTTGTATCACAGGATATTCTGTTTTTCATGGTAGGCCTCTAAAGGCTCTGAAATACTCCTTTTCAGATTCTGCAAAAAGAGTATTTCAGACATTCTTTACAAAAATAATTGTTTAACACTGTGAACTGAATCTACACATCACAAAGTATTTTTCACAGATAGCTTCTTTTTAGTTTTCATCTTGGTGTATTCGGTTTTTCATCATATGTCTGAATGGGATTTGAAATGTTGCTGCCAGATTCTACAAATAGAGTGTTTCCGACCAGCTGAATAAATACAATGGATCGACCCTGTCAGCTTAATGCACACATTGCAAAGCATTCTCACAGACACCGTCTCTCTTGTTTCTAATGTGGAATACTCGGTTTTTCACCATAGGCCTCTATGTCACTACTTACATGCCACAAGAAGAGTGTTTGCAACCTCCAGAATCAAAACAAAGTCTGACCGTACGAACCGATTCCCCCACATTACAAAGCATTTTCAGAGTACTTTTTTTAGTTTTCATTGTGGGATATTTGGTTTTTAACCATTTGATTCAATCGGCTCTGAAATGTTTATTCCTGAATTATACAAGGAGAGTGTTTCCAACATTCTGAATGAAAAGAAATGTTAAACTATGTGAGCTGAATCCACACATCCAAAAGCATTTTTACAGATATATATTTTCTAGTTTTTAATCACAAAATATTCAGTCTCACCAGAAGCCTCAATAAGCTTCCAAATGCAAAATGTATTACCTTAGATTCTACAAAACGAGGGTGTTCAACCTACTGAATGCAAATATAAGTTCAAAGCCATAGGCTGACTCGACGAATTGCAAAGCATTTTTATAGAATGCTTGTCCCTTTATAGATTCTACAAAAACAGGGTTTCCAACCCGCTGAACCAAAACAGAGCTTCAAAAATTTGGGCTGAATCCACATATCGCAATTTATTTTCACAGATAGCTTGTTTCCAGTTTTTATCATGGGATATTTGGTTTTTCACCATAGACCTCACTGGGCTTTGAAATATTTCTCCTTAGATTCTATAAAAACAGTTTTTCCAACCTGCTGAATCAAAACAATTCTTCACCAACATCAGGCAAATTCACTTGAGGACCTATCTCTGTGCTCTGACAGACAAAACTGCTTTTGTAAAGGATACTGTATTTCAGAAAAACATAATCATATTAACTACTAATAATACTGTAAAATGCTGATGTGTTGAATGCTACTTTAGAAAAATATGCTCAAATGTAGGAAAACAAATTCTGATAGAAAACTATGTATCAATTATCTAGCTAGCTATCTAGAGACATGGTCTTATGCTCAGGATGGAGAGCAGTGGGATGATCGTAGCTCACTGCAGACCTGCTCCTGGCCTCAAGTGATCCTCCTGCCTCAGCATCCTAAGTGGCTGGGGCCACAGGTGGACACAGTTACACATGTCTTTTTTATTTGTTTGTTTTGTAGAGTCAGGGTTTCCCTAAATTGCCCAGGCTGGTCTCAAACTCTGGAGTCTCACTCTGCATCCAGGCTAGGGTGCAGGGATGTGATCTTGACTAACTACAACCTCTGCCTCCTGGGTTCAAGCAATTCTCCTGTCTCAGCCTCCCGAGTAGCTGGGACTACAGGCATGTGCCACCACATGCCACTAATTTTTGTAGAAACCGGGTTTCATCATGTTGGCGACACTGATCTTGAACTCCTGACCTCAGGTGATCCACCTGCCTTGGCCTCCCAAAGTGCTGGAATTACAGGTGTGAGCCACTGAGCCGAGCCACGGACTTTGTTATTAAATAGCCTAACCCAAGTGGGGCGCTGTGGCTCACACCATTAATCTGAACAACTCTGAAGGCCAAGGTGAGAAAATGGCTTGCACTCAGGAATTCGAGAGCAGCCTGGGCAACACGGAGGCAAGACTCCCCCCACATCTCTACAAAAAAATACAAAATATTAGGTCAGGCATGCACTATGCCTGGCTAATTCTTGTATCTTTTGTAGAGATGGGGTTTTGTCATGTTGTTGAGGCTGGTCTCACACTCCTGATTCCAAGCCATCCTCCCCCCTCAGCCTCCCAAAGTTATGGGATTACAGGGGCCAGGTAGCCTCAATTTTTCTTTAAGCAGCCCCAATGTCACACGCTTGGATAGTTTTTTATATTTTTAGACAGGGTTTACCTCAATCTCGCAGGCTGGAGTGCTGTGGTAGAATCATAGCTCATTGTAGCCTTGAACCTTGGGGTTCAAGTAGCTGGGAGGCTGAGGTGGGACTACAGAAACGGGGGTCACACCACTTTGCCAGGCTGCTCCTGAACTCCTGGCCTGAAGAAAACTTCCCACCTCCCCAGGGTCAGGACACACTTTTCCTATTTTTGACCCACATAAACACTTTGCTGGGTCGCAGTTTGTTACCTACCCTTCTCCAGCCAGCAGAACACAGCAGGCGGTGGCGTTTACCAGGCTCTGCCCTGTGAAGACAACCCAGCTCCTTGGCAACACACCTCCGCGTGAAGTCGCCGAAGGTCCGCCTTTGTGACGTCGCCGGAGGCCTGTCCCTGTGCGCTGGTGACACACCGCCACCGTGACGTTTCCAGAGGCCAGCACGCGGAGCCAATCGGAAGTAGAGGCGGTGCTGCTGGGTCTTCCAGGAGCGCGCATGCGCAGGCTGGTGATGGAAGCCGCTGCAGAGCCGGTACTTCCGCGTCGACGGGCTCCCGCCTGGCTGCAGTCACCTATAAGCTCCAAAGAGGAGTTTTAAGATTTCCCAGTCTGGCCGGGCGCGGTGGCTCAAGCCTGTAATCCCAGCACTTTGGGAGGCCGAGGCGGGTGGATCACGAGCTCAAGAGATCGAGACCATCCTGGTCAACATGGTGAAACCCCGTCTCTACTAAAAATACAAAAAATTAGCTGGGCATGGTGGCGCCTGCCTGTAATCCCAGCTACTCGGGAGGCTGAGGCAGGAGAATTGCCTGAACCCAGGAGGCGGCGGTTGCGGTGAGCCGAGATCGCACCATTGCACTCCAGCCTGGGTAACAAGAGCGAAACTCCGTCTCAAAAAAAAAAAAGATTTCCCAGTCTGCAAGGACCCGACGCAACGAGCAGGTGCTGCACACCAACCTCCCGGCGCCTGGTGGGTACAAGCACAAGGTCGCGCAGAAGAAGCATCTCAATGGCCAGTGAAGGTCTACCCGCGCCGCTGCTACCCCGGCCACGTATTCTCCTTGCCTCAGCCTGGGTACGTGCGACCCCTAATACCTTTCCTAGCCAGGGACCCCAGGAGTGTCCTTCACCGCTGCTCATCCTGGGCAGGATCAGCACCCTCTGAGGCTGCTTCCCATTAGGCTGCACCCCCAAGCTTGACCTTTGATTGCTGTTGCAATAGCCATAAAGCCTTTGCAACTTTGTAGCTGCTGCCCAGGCTGGAATCCAAGAGTGGGGGGTAGGGAATAGGCTCTCTTCTCTACCCTCCTTCATGATTCCTGACCCGCCCCCATCCTTCTTCCCATTTCCTTTGATGTTACTTTGTTACAGCTTTTAAAATATTTTTTTAAATTATTTAACCCCTGGGGGCAGAGACTGAGGAGGGAGGATGATAAGGGAACCCGGACTCTCTCTGATTGAAATAAAGAGAAATAAACAACAAAAAAAGGAAACAAAGGAAACATCTTTATAAAAATATAAGGGATTGGCCAGGTACTGTTGCTCATACCCGTAATCCTGGCGCTTTGATAGCCTAAGGTGCGTGGATCACAAGGTCAGGAGTTCAAGACCAGCCTGGCCAGCATGGTGAAACCCCGTCTCTACTAAAAATTAGCCGAGTGTAGTGGTAGGTGCCTGTAATCTCAGCTACTTGGGAGGCTGAGGCAGAAGAATTGCTTGAACCTGGGAGGATGAGGTTGCAGTGAACAATAATAAGAAAATGATCTGTTCTTTGTTTGTTTCCTTTTGGAGACAGGGTTTTGCTCTGTTGCACAGGCTGGAGTGAGGTGGCACAATTGTGGCTCACTGCAGCCTCAACTTCTGGGCAGGCGCAAGCAATTCTTGCCCTTCGACCCCCCAAGTAGCTGGGATTACATGTGCATGCTACCAAGCTTGGCTAATTTTTGTATTTTGTATAGAAACAGAATTTCGCCATGTTGCTAGGCTGGTCTCAAACTTCTAGTCTCAGCTGTCATCCACCCTCAGCCTCCCAAAGTGCTAGGATTACAGGTGTGAGCCACTGTGCCTGGCTATTGCTGTTCTTTTCAAACACATTTTTACTTTTTTTTTTTTTTTTGATATGGAGTCTCAGTGTTTTCTATGCTGAAGTGCAGTGGTGCAATCTTGGCTCACAGCAGGCTGGTCTCAAACTCCTGACATCAGATGATCCACCTGCTTCGGCATCCCAAAGTGCTGGGATTACAGGTGTGATCCACTGCGCCTGGCAATTTTGCTCATTTTAGATACTAGAACTTTTTAATTTAAAAAAAGATTTGTCTGGGCACAGTGGCTCCCACCTGTAATCCTAGAACTTTGGGAGGCCAAGGCAGGTGGATTACGATGTCAATAGATCGAGACCATCCTGGCCAACATGGTGAAACCCCATCTCTACTAAAAATACAAAAATTAGCCAGGCATTTGGCACGCATCTGTAGTCCCAGCTACTTGGGAGGTTGAGGCAGAAGAATTGCTTGAACCCAGGAGGCAGAGGTTGCAGGGAGCTGAGATTGCGCCACCGTGCTCCAGCCTGGCAGCAGAGCAAGACTCTGTGTCAAAAAAAAAAATTTTTTTTTTTTGAGCTGGAGTGCAGTGGCATGCTCTCGGCTCACTGGAACCTCTGACTTTTGGGTTCAAGCCATTCTCCTGCCTCAGCCTCTGGAGTAGCTGGGACTATAGGTACATGCTACCAGCCCCAGCTAATTTTGTATTTTTAGTAGAGATGAGATTTCACCATGTTGGACAGGATGGTCTTGATCTCTTGACCTCATGATCCACCAGCCTTGGCCTCCCAAAGTGCTGGGATTACAGGTATTAGCTACCACCCCTTGCCAAAAAAAATTCTATTTTGAGACAGAGTCTCACTCTGACACACAGGCTGGAGTAAAGTGGGACAGTGTTTCTATATGTACTACTGTAAGTGGGTAGAAGAGGCTAGTACCTCAACATGATGGGAGGTCAAATTTTTTTTGAGGCATGGTCTTACTTTCTCACCTAGGCTGGAGTGCAGTGGCAAGATCATAGCTCACTGCAGCCTCAAGCAATCAGGGGAGGCTGAGGCAAAAGAATCACTTGAACTCGGGAGGTGGAGTTTGTCCTGAGCCGAGATTACACCATTGCACTCCAGCCAAGGCAACAAGAGCAAAACTCCAAGTCAAAAAAAGTGTTTTCTGGTGGAACACAGTGGCTCATGCCTGTAATCCCAATGCTTTGGGAGGCCAACGAGGGAGGATCAGTTGAGGCCAGGAGTTGCAAACCAGCATGGGCAACATAGCAAGACTCCGTCTCTACAAAAAATAAAAATACAAAATTAGCCAGGCATAGTGGCACACACTGTAGCCCTAGCTATTCAGGAGGCAGAGACAGCAGAATTGCCTGAGACCAGGAGTTCAGAACTACAGTGAGCTATGATTGTGCCACTGCACTCCAGACTGGGTGACAAAGACAGATCCTGTCTCTTAAGTAAAAATAAGATTGTGTTTTGTCCTCTGTTCTCTGAAGTCCTTCTGCTTTCCTGAGGATGTCAGCATCCACATGAATGAGCATGCAATTTGCGTGACTCACTATCCCACGTCTTCCTCAGCTCTGATGACCTTTGCTTCCACTCCCCTTAAGCCAACACAGGAATGGCTCTTGGGACATCTCTCAGACGGCTAGATTTGTGAAATCTTAGACTCCAACTTTCTTTTTACTTGCCCTCTGTGGCAGATTATAGTTTCCAAGGTGGCTGCAACAAGTTAAGCCATCCTGTGTGCCCTTCTTTTTTTTTAATTGTTAAACTTTTTATTTTTTCAATTTTTTGTTTATTTATCTTTATGTTTTGAGACTACAGTCCCACTCTGTCACCCAAGCTGGAGTACAGTGGTGTGATCTGGGCTCACTGCAACCTCCATCTCCTGAGTTCAAGCAACTCTCCTGCCTCAGCCTCCTGAGTACCTGGCATTACAGGCATGTGCCACCATGCCTGGATAAATTTTGTGTTTTTTTTTTTTTTTTAATTTTTTATTGGATTATAGGTTTTGGGGTACATGAGCAGAGCATGCAAGACAGTTGCGTAGGTACACACATGGCAGTGTGCTTTCTTTTCTTCTCCCCTTCACCCACATTTGGCTTTTCTCCCCAGGCTATCCCTCCCCACCTCCCCCTCCCACTGGCCCTCCCCTTTTCCCCCCAATAGACCCCAGTGTTTAGTACTCCCCTTTCTGTGTCCATGTGTTCTCATTTTTCATCACCCACCTATGAGTGAGAATATGCGGTGTTTCATTTTCTGTTCTTGTGTCAGTTTGCTGAGGATGATGTTCTCCAGATTCATCCATGTCCCTACAAACGACACAAACTCATCATTTCTGATTGCTGCATAATATTCCATGGTGTATATGTGCCACATTTTTCCAATCCAGTCTATTATCAATGGGCATTTGGGTTGATTCCAGGTCCTTGCTATTGTAAACAGTGCTGCAATGAACATTCGTGTACATGTGTCCTTATAGTAGAACGATTTATAGTCTTTTGGATATATACCCAGTAATGGGATTGCTGGGTCAAATGGAATTTCTATTTCTAAGGCCTTGAGGAATCGCCACACTGTCTTCCACAGCTTCTGCACGGCAAAAGAAACAGTCACTAGAGTGGATCGGCAACCAACAAA
The DNA here is from genome assembly GCF_049354715.1 of Callithrix jacchus. NCBI lineage: Eukaryota > Metazoa > Chordata > Mammalia > Primates > Cebidae > Callithrix > Callithrix jacchus. The sequence continues at coordinate 35,745,001 of NC_133511.1, read as the reverse complement.
ATGGGAAAAAATTTTTGCAGTTTACCCATCTGACAAAGGGCTGATATCCAGAATTTACAAAGAACTCAAACAGATTTACAGGAAAAAAACAAACAAGCCCATTCAAAAGTGGGCAAAGGATATGAACAGATACTTTACGAAAGAAGACATATATGAGGCCAACAATCATATGAAAAAATTTTGTGTTTTTAGTAGAGATGGGGTGTCACCTTGTTGGCCAAGCTTGTCTTGAACTCCTGACCTCAGATGACCTGCCTGCCTCAGACTCCCAAAGTGTCTTGATTACAGACCTGAGCCACCACGCCTGGCCTAATTTTTCAATTTTTTAAAAGAGGAAGCAATAAACACTGTGGACTACTAGATGTGAGGGAAGGAAGAGGGGTATGGGTTGAAAAACTACAAATTATGTGATATGCTCACTACCTCGGTACAAAATACACTTGTAACAAAACTTCACGTGGACCCCTGTATCTAACACAAAAGTTGAGAACTGGTACAGTGGCTCACGTGTAATCCTAGCACTTTGGGAGGCCAAGGTGGGTGAATCACTTGAGCTCAGGAGTTCAAGACCAGCCTGAGCAAGTGGTGACACCCTGTCTCTACAAAAGATACAAGAATTAGCCAGGCATGGTGGCATGCACCTGTAGTTCCAGATACTCGGGAGGCTAAGGTCAAGATTACTTGAGCCCAGGAGGTCAAGGCTGCAGTGAGCCATGATCACACCACTGCCCTCCAGCTTGAGTGACAGAGAGAGACCCTGTTTCAAAAACAATAACAGTAAAATAAAAGTTGAATTTTTGTTTTGAGACAGTCTTGCTCTGTCACTCAGGCTGGAATACAGTAGCACAGTCTGGGCTCACTGCAATTTCTGCCTTCTGGGTTCAAGTGATTCTTCTGCCTCAGCCTCCTGAGTGCTGGGATTACAGGTGTGCATCACCATGCCCAGCTAATTTTCGTATGTTTAGTAGGGCCAGGGTTTCACCATGTTGGCCAGGCTCATCTCGAAGTCCTGACCTTAAGTGATCTGCCTGCTTCAGCCTCCCAAAGTGCTGGGATTACAGGTATAAGCCACTGTGCCTGGCCAAAAGTTGAATTTTTATTCCCCTCTTTATATGGACTCTCACTCTGTCTCCCAGGCTGGACTGCAATGGCACAATCTCAGCTCACTGCAACCTCTGCCTCCTGGGTTCAAGTGATTCTCCTGCCTCAGCCTCCTGAGTAGCTGGGATTACAGGTGCCCACCACCACACTGGCTGATTTTTTATATTTTTAGTAGAGACAGGGTTTTACCATGTTGGCCAGGCTAGTCTTGAACTCCTGACCTCAAGTGATCCACCTGTCTTGGCCTCCCAAAGGTCTGGGATTACAGGTGTGAGCCACTGTGCCTGGCCAAGGTACTGCTTTTTGATATGAGTGAGTACATCTGTAAGAGCAATAACTAAATGTGCAACTGTGAGGTCAAATCTATATGCATTTGTAATTTTAATTGATATTGCTAAAATGAAAACCCAGCTTACAGAAAAGTGGGGTTGCCCTGGAAAAGGGATGGGAAGCCTTGAACTTTGTGCTCCTGTGCCTGTTCTTCAGCCTCTGAGATACCCCTCTAGACCTGGGCTCCTGGTACAGATTGAAAACCACTGGTCTTTGGAATGGAGAAACAATAATTATTGCTGGGTTTTAAAATTTCAGGTAATTACACTAAATGAGAGGGCATTAAGATGAGAATGGGTTTTAATACTTAGCTGTAAAAATATAAAACCCTGGGTGAGCTTTTTAAAATCACAGTGGTAGTTGGTTTTACTTCTACTTACTATAATAAAACTGTTCAATGAAAGAGTTATTGTTCTAATTCCTGGAGTCCTTATTGACTTGTTTGATCCTGAGAGTGTATTTTTGAATATGCCTTATTTAGTTCCCTTGCTTATAAAGTCAAATTAATAATATCTCTGACTTAAGTGTACTTTTTAATTTTAAATTTTCATGAAGTGATTTTTGTAAGTTGTAACAATATCTGTGATTCTGTTGCTGTTGAAGTACTGCCCTGGAAGAGAGCTGTTTGACTACATAATTTCCCAGGATCACCTGACAGAAGAGGAGACCAGGGTTGTCTTCCATCAGATAGTATCTGCCATCACTTATGTGCACAGCCAGGGCTATGCTCAAAGGGACCTCAAACCAGTAAGTGACTGCATCACAGTTAGATACTTACCTGAGAGTTCAATATCATTTACCTGTTATTTTTAGGTTTCCAAATGATCTGTTTAGGTATCTGTCTTAGGTTTGCTTCTTTTTGTTGTTGTTGTTCCCATCATAATCTATGACATTTCTTACTTTTACTATTTTTAGTAGAGATGGGGTTTCACCATGTTGGCCAGGCTGGTCTCGAACTCCTGACCTCAGGTGATCCAACTGCCTTGGCCTTCCAGAGTGTTGGGATTACAGACATGAGTCACTACACTTGGCCTTTTTTCCTCTTTCTTTTGATTTTTGGAAGGTTTTTTTTTTCCTGTTGTCCAGACAGGAGTACAGTAGTGTACTTTTGTCTTACTGCAGCTTTGACCTCCAGGGCTCAAGTGATCCAACCACCTCAATCTCTTAAGTAGCTGGGAGGATAGGTGCACACCACTATGTCTAATTTTTTTTTTAGAGACAGAGTCTTACTCTGTTGCCTAGGCTGGAGTGCAGTGGCACAATCTCAGCTCACTGCAACCTCCACCTCCCAGGTTCACATGATACTCCTGCCTCAGCCTGGCTAGTAGCTGGGATTACAGGCATGGATCACCATACCCAGCTAATTTTTGTAGTTTTAGTAGAGATGGGGTTTCACCGTGTTGGCTAGGCTGGTCTCTACCATGCCTAGCCAGTTTTTTAATTATTTGCAGAGATGGGGTTTTACCCTGTTGCCCAGCCTGGTCTTGAACTCATGAGCTCAAGATGTCCTTTTGCCCTGGCTTCCCAAAGTGCTGGGATTACAGATGTGAGCCACTACTCCTGGCCTTGGTAGGCTTTTTGGATGCATTTATGAGCATTTTGTATATCTGTGAATTGTGTGTGACTTTATAAGTGTCTTTTTTTGTTTTTTTTTTTTTGAAACAGAGTCTCACTCTGTCACCCAGGCTGGACTGCAATGGCATGATCAGGGCTCACTGTAGTCTCAACCTCTTGGGCTCAAGTGTTCCTCCCAACTCAGCCCCCCAAGTAGCCAGGACTACAGGTGTATGCCACCATGCCCAGCTAATTTTTTGTATTTTTATTTTATTTCATTTTATTTATTTTATTTTTGGAGACTGAGTCTTGCTCTGTTACTCTGGCTGAAGTGAAGTGGTGTGATCTTGGCTCACTGCAACCTCTGCTTCCTGGGTTCAGGTGATTCTCCTGCCTTAGCCTCCCGAGTAGCTGGAATTACAGGTGCTTGCTACCATGCTTGGCTAATTTTGTACTTTTGTTGTTGTTGTTGTGCATCAATGAGAGCTTGTAATGTTGTTCAGGTTGGCCTTGAACTCATAGCCTTGCCTCCTCAAGTGCCAGGATGACTGGCCGGAGCCACCGCAGCCCCCAATTTTTGTATTTTTAGTAGGCATGGGGTTTCACCACATTGGCCAGGCTGGTCTTAAACTCCTGACTTCAAGTGATCTGCCTGCCTCAGCCTCTCAAAGTGCTGGGATCACAGGTGTGAGTCACCACACCTGGCTGGAAACTATCTTTTTCCATCTGTTTATACCGAACTTGTCAATTTGAACTCACTCTTTTGGTTTATATTTGCTTTTTGGCACAAATTGTGTTTGCTTGTAGTTGACCTTCAGAACACCAAGGAGAAAATGGTTTATGCTAATGAATCTTGTGGGAAAGTGATAATCAACATTCCTCCTCTTTTCCCTTCTATACATCTTGTCATTTCGTTAATTTTTAGTCATTTTTGGTTTGTTGTACCCATACTTTTTAATAGAAACAACTTCAAATCATTTTTACTCATTTTAATTAATTATTTATTTAAAAAAAAATTAGACCAGGTCTTGCTGTGTTGCCTAGGCTGGTCTTGAACGCCAGGTTCAAATGATCCTCTCATTTTGCCTCATCCTTTCTGCCTCCCAAAGTGCTGGGATTACTGGCATAAGTTGCCACACCTAGCCTTAAATCATTTTTAGAAATAGCTAGAAGTGGGGTATGATGTAAGGAAGTCAGTATATGGTTATCACAATATCTTTGTTTTCCCAGGAAAATTTGCTCTTTGATGAATATCATAAATTGAAGCTGATTGACTTTGGTCTCTGTGCAAAGCCCAAGGTAAGTGCAGAAATAAGATGCATCTATGTTCTTTGTAAATGTATTTATTTCTTAGGGTGTGATTTTGTCCTAACTTCTACTTAGTCTTTATTGAGCTTGGTTGCATCCATTGAGAAGAATGTTAAATTTCATTTCTGATATCAGTAGTTTTTGTAAGTTCTCTAGATGATCATAACATGCAATCAAGATTGAGAGTCACTGCCCTACTTCCAGGGTTGGTTCTGCTGAAGACTAGGTATACAGTGAGAATTTGCAGTACAGAAGTGACCTGAGGCTATTACAGCAGGAATGCTGACTTGACCATGTGCTTGCAGTTTGAGGATATTGCCACTAGATGATGCCTTTGTTTAGATAAAAGTTGAGAATTTAGTGCAAATCTATTATCCAAATGGTTCTATAACTAACAGTTACATTTTGAGAAACAGTCCCCTTTCCTTTTAAAAGAAGGAAAAGGCCCATATGCACTTCTAAATTTATAACTATTATGTATTTCCTTAGTTTGCATTCCATGGTTAGGTATTGGTGTTCTCCAGCATAACTTCTTTTTGAGGTGACTTTGAATTTTCTAGCTCTGCTATCTGCAGCAGATCTCCTGTGTGGCTGCCTGTTGGAGGCTTCCTCTGGAGTTCTGTAATCATGGTACTCACAGTCTCTAAAGTGAGCTGTCTACACTCATTAAGAATGTTGAATTTGCAGACTTGTCTCAGGCTTTTGTAGTCCCATGACTGTTTCCTGCCCCGATCAGAATTAGCTAGGTGCAAAGGGAAGCAGATTTTGCCCCTTTGGCAGAATGTCTGATTTTTTTCTGATTCTTCTCTCCCTCCCTTGGCTCTTCAGAGACTCTCAGTGGAGACTTTTTCCTGGGAACCAAATGCTAGAAGGCAGGAAGGCAGAGTTTTTATTTTTATTTTTTATTGGCAGACATGTAAAGAGAAAACATACTTTGAACAGATAAACTGGTTTAAGTAATAAGTCATTCTTCATGGGAGGGAGTGGAGAAGGTTTGTGACAGAACCTATGAGCCTTCATTTATGGCTGCCACGGATTACCCACACAGACACCATCTAAGAAAGTGGGGTTGCCTGGACGAGGCCTCAACCTTCTTCTGAGGAGCACATTCCTGGGCATGTTGTTTCAGTTGTAAATGACATCTCACAATTTCACAAATCCTTTGCCGGCTGTAAGAACTCTATACAGCTGTTGGACTGTAGCTTTGTTTTCATTATGTCTTGGTATTTCTGTGGGAGGGCAGAGGACGATGAGCAGATTTCTCATTTTAACAGATCTGGAAGCTAAGGGAGTGCATCTAGAAAACTGCATCTAGAAAACAGACATTCGAGGTACTATTTTATGTAACATATTGCTTTTTCTCCTCTAAGAAAATAGAAGCTCTTCTGTATTTGTAAAGATTTGATACTGGAGATAAGTTCCAGTAAATAAATTCTTTTTCCCCCTGAAATACTTGGGGTTGGAAAGACACGGTGCTTGGATATATGCTAGGCTGACTATTATGTATATGGGTATTTAGGGAAGTATGAACCTGATTTGACTGAGCTAAGGGGAAAAGGATTTGTTCATGCCAGGTTGTAGTGGTGTTGGGAATCTAGAGAAGCAGAGACCACACGTGCATACATACATGTACACACAGAGTATTGTGTTGGTTGTAGAAATCCTTTATTATGTGGGGTAGTTCTTCATCTAGCTTCTCTTTGCTTGTGCTCAAAGAATATCTATCAGCCAGGCACACTGGCTCATGCCTATAATCCCAGCAGTTTGGGAGGCTGAGGTGGGCAGATCACCTGAGGTTAGGAGTTTGAGACTAGCCTGGACAATGTGGTGAAACTCCATCTCTACCAAAAACACAAAAATTAGTTGGGTATGGTGGCGCACTGGGTGCCTGTAATCATAGCTACTCAGGAGGCTTAGGCAGGAGAATTGCTTGAATCCAAGAGGCGCAGGTTGCAGTGAGCTGACATCATGCCGCTGCACTCCAGCCTGGATGATAGAGTGAGACTTTGTCTCAAAACAGAACAATAAAAAAAAAAGAATGTTTATCAAGGTTTTATTCTCTTAAGGGCTATAATTAATAAGTGTTTCATTTTTATCTTATTGGCAGGGTAACAAGGATTATCATATACAGACACGCTGTGGGAGTCTGGCTTATGCAGCACCTGAATTAATACAAGGTAAATCATATCTTGGATCAGAGGTAATTATTCATTCATTAATTCATTATATAATCAACAGACATTTATCTAGGTGATCTATAGTGAGTCAGGCACTGTGCATTGGGGGTGTAATGATGAAGTAAGAAATAATCTTGTTAATCAAAGAGTTCAGTGTATTTGGAGAGTGACATATGTATACTTATAAATGAAATGAATACATTGCAATAAATATAGTAATACATAATATACTTATGAAGCAAGGACATTTCTGGTGTCCTTGTTGTGGTTGCTTTTGTATTAAATAGTGCCATAGTTTGGACTGGTTAGTCCAGCTGGATAGAACAAAAGACCAAGTAGCTGGTATTATAGACATGCACCACCACACCTGGCTAATTTTATATTTTTATTAGAGATGGGGTTTCACTATGTTGGCCAGGCTGGTCTGGAACTCCTGATCTCAAGTGATCCACCCACCTCACCTCCCAAAGTGCTGGGATTACAGGTGTGAGTCACCATGCCTGGCCCCTCTTGTGGTATTTGATGAGGTCATATAGTTCACATTTTCCTGTGCAACCTCTTTGCTTTCAATTTTTTGTTTGTTTTTTGAGATGGAGTCTCACTCTGTCACCCAGGTTAGAGTGCCATGGTGGGATCTTAGCTCACTTCAACCTCTAACTCCCAGGTTCAAGTGATTTTCCTGCCACCATGCCTGGCTAAATTTTGTATTTTTAGTAGAGACAGAGTTTCACCATGTTGACCAGGCTGGTCTCAAACTCCTGACCTCAGGTGATCCACCTGTCTCAGCTCACAAAGTGCTGATATTATAGGCTTAAGCCATGGCACCCAATCTGCTTTGAATTTAATGCCATGGATGAGTATCATACCATCATACCTCAATTTATAGATTAAATATTTGACATCACTGAGGCATAAATGGTCAATTTCTGACCTTCTACAACTTGGAAGAGAAATCAGTTGTTTTCTTCAAAGCAAATTGTTTACTTGAGGGATCATAATAGAGTCCTAATAATTTGATATGATTTGGTAGATAGGACTAGGGGTTAGATTTGGGTTACCTTCCCATTGTCTTATGTTCTTATCCTGTCAAATCCAGCTTAACCTACTGGAAATCATTTTCCATTAAGTGTTAGGGTCCAGGTAGAGGAGAATGCATTGAACTGGTAGTATAAGTACCACCCAGATATGTGATGCTGCCCAAGTTGTTTTAACTATTTTCTCTTTCTTTGTTTTCTTCTTTCCTCTTTTTCTTTTTCTTTTTTCTTAAACTTTTCTAAGCCTGGGAGGCAAATGTTGCAGTGAGCTGAGATTATACCACCGCACTCCAGCCTAGGTGACAGGGTAAGACCCTGTCTCCAAGAAAAAAAAACAAAATTCCTGAGGCTCAATTGAGAGTAAGAGCTATGACTTCTCCTCAGCTAATGGTGGCGTCATTACTGACAAAGGTCAAATCTGCTTGAATAAATAGTTACTGCTTAGGACTCGTGGAACACATGGATATCCCATATAAAGGTTAAGATATTTTCTGGGATTTTGATATTTGTAGGACTATTTGTGCTGACAGCTTAATTTCTAGTCTGTCTCTCTCTCTCTCTCTCTCTCTCTCTCTCTCTCTATATATATATATATATATATATATATATGTATGTATATATATATATATATATATATATGTATGTATGTATATATATATATATTTTTTTTTTTTCTTTTGAGACAGAGTTTTACTCTGTCACCCAGACTGGAGTACAGTGGTGCAATCTTGGTTCACTACAATCTCTGCCTCTTGGGTTCAAGTGATTGTTTTGCCTTAGCCTCCTGAGTAGCTGGGACTATGGGCATGTGCCACCATGCCAGGTAATTTTTATAATTTTAGTAGAGACCGGGTTTCACCATGTTGGCCAGGCTGGTCTTGAACTCCTGACCTCAGGTGATCTGCCCACCTTGGCTTCCCAAAGTGCTGGGATTACAGGTGTGAGCCACTGTGCCTGCCCGTCTCTATATTTAAAAAATCAATCATTGAACTTTAATAAAGTTCTCTACATAGAAAGGCATTTATAGTGCAGCTTAGTCATACTTGCTGATTAACAATAAATTTTAAGATATCCTCATGCCTGTTTACATAATCTTCATATGTAGTCTAAATCTTCAGTAGCACTGTAGAATTGTCTCATGTTCTTATCATGCCAAATCCAGCCCAGCCTCCTAGAAATTATTTTCTATTAAGTGTTAGGGTCCAGGTAGAGGAGAATGCATTGAACTGGAATTCAGGAGGCTTTCTGGATGGCCTGCATGCGGCTACCCCTTAAGCTGTCTGATATTTGCTGGTGACTAGGCCCAGCTTTTGGGCTTTGTTGGCAGGAGCACTGCAGTGGGACACCTGGTCCTTGCCAGGTGCCCTTTATCACTGGGCAGAAAAAGTGTCAGCCAAGTTTTTCCACTAGCCAGGTTTTACCATTTAAATAGTAATGATGCCAGGCGGTGGCTCATGCCTATAATCCCAGCACTTTGGGAGGCTTAGGTGGGCAGATCACTGGAGCTCAGGAGTGTGAGAACAGTCCTGGCAACATAGTAAAACCCCATCTCTCCAGAAAATTTAAAAATTAGCCAGGTGTGGTCATGTGCACCTGTTATCCCAGCTACTTGGGAGGCCAAGGTGGGAGGATTGCTTGCACCCAGGAGGCAGAGGTGGCAGTGAGCCAAGATCATGCACTGTACTCCAGCCTGGGCTACAGAGTGAGACCTTACCTCAAAAAAATATATATCAAAAGTAGTAATGAGTGCCTGGACAACATAGCACAACCTTGTTTCTACTAAAAGGAAAAACATCATCTAAGCATGGTGGTGTTGGTCCCAGCTACTTGGGAGGCCTAAGTCTAGGAGGTTGAGCTTGCTGTGAGCTGTGATTGCCTCATTGCACTCCATCTGGGCAACAGAATAAGATCCTGTCTCAAAAAAAAAAGACTGATAACAAGAATTTACTAGGAAGATGAATGAAGACTATGTAATTATCACTAGTGTTAACATCCACTGTTGATTCTCCCTGTCTTTCAAACTGATTTTATTTTATTTTGATACAGGGTCTTGTTCTCTCACCCTAGGCTGGAGTTCAGTGGTGCAATCTATGCTCATAGCAGCCTCAACCTCCTGGGCTCAAGTGATGCTCCCATCTCAGCCCCCCAAGTATCTGGGACTACAAGCAGGCATTACTACACTTGGCTAATTTTTGTAGAGACAGGGTTTTGCCATATTGCCCAGGCTGGAAATTTCCTATTTCTTTTAGAAACAGGGTCTCACTCTGTTACCCCAGGCTGGAGTGCAGTTGCAGAATCACATGTCATTGTAGCCTCAACTCCTAGCCCCCTGCCATTCTGCCTCCTCAGCCTTCTAAGTAGCTAGGACTACAGGCACATGCCACCATGCCCAGCTATTTTATGTTTTAATAGTTTTGTAGAGATGGGGTCTCACTTTGTTGCTGAGGCTGGTCTCAAATGCCTGGCCTCAAGAAATCCTCCTGCCTTGGTTTTTTTTTTTTTTTTCCCTTCCCAAATAAATTAATTAATTAAATTAAATAAAAATGACATTTTAATCTTAATCAGCCAACACCATTGACTACAACTAAAATTGCTTTGAACTGAAAAGAAAAAAAGTTGGGGGTGGAGGTTGTTGATCTCCTAATAGTGGTGACATTTTGGTTGATTTTTGAAGACTAAGTAGAAGGTCACCGAGCAAAGATGTGAGAGAGGACTTTGCAGGAAAGAATAATGAGTACAGAGAAAATTTCATGATCAAAGTTATGGAAACATTAAAGAGCCTGGTGCACCAGGGAAGTATGTGGCGGTTGTATTTAGGGTATGCATTGAAATGTGATAGGAAGAGAGGCTGGTGGGCCATAGGCATGGGTCCAGATCAGTGCTAGCTCTATATGTCTCCTAACAGGGGTTGTTTTTATCATGTTTTCCACTGGTTTCCTAGTGGTTGGAACAGTGTCTGGCTAAGGGAAAGGAATGAAAGACATTTCATACTATGTTTAATAAATTTACATGTTCCCCTGTAAGAGGGGATTTAGTTTTTCAGCCACTCCCTTTCATCTGTGAGCTAGCTCATATCATTTTTCTATTTTCTTTTTCTTTTTCTTTTTTTTTGTGATGGAGTTTCACTGTTGTTGCCCAGGCTGGAGTGCAATGGAGTGATCTTGGCTCACCACAACCTCTGCCTCCCAGCTTCAAGCGATTCTCCTACCTCAGCCTCCTGAGTAGCTGGGATTACAGGCATGCACCACGACACCTGGCTAATTTTTTATATTTTTAGTAGAGATAGGGTTTCTCCATATTGATCAGGCTGGTCTTGAACTCTGGACCTCAGGTGATCTGTGATCTGCCCACCTTAGCCTCCCAAAGTGCTGGGATTACGGGCATGAGCCACTGTACTGGGCCCATTTTTTCTTAAGCTAACCATGGTTGCTTTCTGTTGCTTGCAACCAAAGAACCCTGCCTGATTTAGTTGCCATTAGACACATCACCTGTAAGGGAGTATCTCTTACAGGAAGATTAACAAGGACATTCAAAATCCACAAGTTCAAAAATCCCTGGGTGTGCAACCACTGGCATTTAAACTAACGGCAAATCAAGAGGATTGGTGTGCATTGTAGGTGGAAGTCAAGTGTATGTATTTAAGTCAAGTGTATGCAACATATGAATGAGCAGAAACATTAAACATAACCTTTAGGAAAAGACAGCAGGCAATTGCAAACAAAAAGAAAACCGACTATGCATTATTCATATCACAAAATAAATTCAAGGAAAGCAAAATCTATTCAGATATTTACTAAAAGGAGAGCACTACATAACAGAGCTTATGGGAATGTACCAAATCTCCACTTACAAGAAGATTAACAACCTTAAATTTTTTTATTGTAGAACTAAGAATGAAAATACCTGAACTGAGCAGTCAGTTCAAGAAAAATGACAAAAAGAAGAGAGCAGACGGAATGAGAATTTGGCCACTGACCAGTTCATAGGAGTGGGACAAGGAGAGGAAAAAAAAAAAAAGAAGTGCTTTCCTCTGCTTTTCCCTCCTCAGGTGTCACCCACTGTGACCTCTCCTCAGGGCATTGGGGGGCAGAGTAAGGGGAGTCCCTTCCTGCCCATAGAGTACATGATGCCTCTGGAGGCCTAGGCAGGTGCATTCTCACCTGCCCAGCTGACTCCCGGAGCCTCTCCCCATACTGGCCAGAGAGACCCTGCCATGCTGTTGTCTCTTGCTTCTCCCACCCCTGTCAGGAAAAGGGCTGGGACTGCCCTGGCTCCCAGGCCCACCAGGGCTGTCTGTGTGGGACTGAGGTGAGGTGAGTGCAGGAACCACACTGACTCGCCGCCTGCGTGCTGTGTGTCCTTGGGAGGTTCCCTGACCTCTCTTAACCTCTATTTCTTCCTCCAAAGAATGGGGCTAAGCTTCCCAGAGGTGCCAAGTGGAGCCGACCCTCACTGATGGGAGCCTCAGGCTCATCTGTGAGCAGGGCCTCCTTACCAGGCAAACAGCAGGTGACCCTCCCCATCCCCTGCAGGGCTGCTGTCCCAAGGTTCGTCCAGCAGAAACTCTACCTCTTCCTGCAGCATTAGCCTGGCCACTGGCCCCTGGATGCATAGTTGAGAGCTGTCAGTGTTGGCCTCGTCACATTTGTGCCTGGGTCCTCTAAAAAAAAAAAAGAAAGAAAAGAAGGGAAATTCTCATATTGTTAGTTTATTTTCTTTTACTTGTTTTTTTTTGCAGAGACACTAGTACAGAGATATTTTTCATTTTTCCTTACAGAATCAACTGAAGCCAGTTTTAAAAATCTTTTTCTATTTGTAAAGAGCTCATCTTACATTGAATAAGTTACCTAGCCTTCTCTCTGTCAATCTGTTCTTGTACTATTTCACATGATTAAGAATTTGATGTTTGTTTGTTTGTTTTTATAGAGACAAGGTCTTGCCATGTTTCCAAGGCTGGTCTCAAACTCTTGGGCTCAAGTGATCTTCTTGTCTTAGCCTCCCAAAGTGCTGGTATAACAGGTGTGATAGGATGGGCATGGTGGCTCATGCCTATAATCCCAGCACTTTGGAGGCTGACAGATCACGAGGTCAGGTGATTGAAACCATCCTGGCTAACATGATGAAACCCCATCTCCATTAAAAAAAAAATAAGATGTAATAGGCATGAGTCATTGCACGTGACCTGTTTGTTTTTTATGAGAAACCACTCTTCTTGAGACAGTCTCACTTTGTTGCCCAGGCTGGAGTGCAGTGGTAAGAGCTCACTGCAACTTCTGCCTCCTGAGTTCAAGCGATTCTCCTGCATCAGCCTCCCAAGTAGCTGGGACACAGGCATGCACCACCATGCCCAGCTAATTTTTTTAATTTTAGTAGAGACAGGGTTTCACCATGTTGGCCAGGATAGTCTTGATCCCTTGACCTTGTGATCCGCCCACCTCAGCTTTCCAAAGTGCTAGGATTACAGGCATGAGCCACCGCACCTGGCCAGGAAACTATTTTTTATTTTCTGTGATCTTCTTGGCTTCATGGAATTTTTTTTGTAGTCACTTGTTTCCACAAATCTTTGTCAGGTTTCCAAATACATTTTTAATATCATTTATAGAAACACTTAGTCAATTTTAAATAATGCTAGGACTGGGCTCAGAAAGACATTGAGAAGTTCATAATGATAAGTGTAACAAACTATTTTGGCATGTTTAAAGTGTAATTAATATTGGAAGACAATGGTAGTAGAATACAACCATATTTAATATGTCTGGAGTCACTGGTTATCCTTACAGGGAAATGACCAACAGTGGAAACTGGAGAGCAAAAATCAGCAAACAGAGCCTCTCATTCTTCTAGAAGCTTTCCCTGACTAATTGGCTGTGATGGCCTGGAAATTAGGATATTTAGTAAACTGTTAAAAAGTTCATAATGAGGTTTCTTCAATAGTCTTTTTTTTTTTTTTTGAGACAGAGTTTTGCTCTTGTCACCCAGGCTGGAGTGCAATGGGGCAATCTTGGCTCACTGCAACCTCCTGGGTTCAAGCAATTCTCTTGACTCAGCCTCCTGGGTAGCTGGGATTTCAGGCACCCATCACCATGCCCAGCTATTTTTTGTATTTTTAGTAGAGATGGGGTAACACCACGTTGGTCAGACTGGCCTCAAACTCCTGACCTCTGGTGATCCACCCACCTTAGCCTCCTAAAGTGTTGGGATTACAGGCATGAGGCACTGCCCCCCAGCTGAAATATCTTAATCCTTCAGAAAACATTGCTACGTGCAGAAGGTGGAAATGGTTTATGGAAGGCAGCCTCTAGGGCAGCATCATCACTTTAGCCAGGATTTTCTCTTTTCCCTACTATGTCCTCTGAATTCCTCAGCTGCAGTCAGGCAATGTTAAGAATCGCTTTGTGGCCAGGCTTGGTGGTTTACTCCTGTAATTCCAGCACTTTGGGAGGCCGAGGCAGGCAGATCACCTGAGATTGGAAGTTTGAGACCAGCATGACCAACATGAAGAAACCCCATCTCTACTAAAAACACAAAATTGGCCAGGCATGGTGGCACATGCCTGAAATCCCAGCTACTCAGGAGGCTGAGGTAGGAGAATCACTTGAACCCAGGAGGTAGAGATTGCAGTGAGCCAAGATCGCACCATTGCACTCTGGCCTAGGCAACAAGAATAAAATTCTGTCTCAAAAAAAAAAGAATCACTCTACATCACAGGCAGCTTGGGGATCTGGCTGAGATCTGAGATTGAAATGCCACCTAAAACTGTGGGTCAGTGCTCATACACAGTAGAAAGAAAAATTATAGATTTTGGGGAGAGCAATGCCTTGAAAGTTCCCTTAGCTCTCAGCGTAGCCCTCAGCACAGGCTGCAGCCACTTGGCACCACTCATACTGAGGGCCCAGGCGGCTGTCACTGAGGCAATAGTCTCCACTGTTGCGAGCAGCCTCCCAGGGTAATTGACAGCGACAGGGGTTAGGGCAGGGAGTAAGACCTAAGAACAGACATCAGAGGCAATTACTGAAAAACCCAGCTTGCCCTGAATGGAGGCATTCACTCAGAATGTCATTTTGGAGATAAATTCCTGAGATCGATTAAAAATTTTGATAGTTACCAAGGTAAAAATAAAACCCTAGGGTTTTCTATGAAAAAGATGTTTTCACCAACAGACACCAGCATCTGTTTCCTGGGGTTGGATATTTCCTGGGTTGCAAATACACTCCTCTCCTGTACCTCAAACACTGTGATTGCATTTCCGAAGTGGTCCCCCCTGTTTTTTATTCCTCAGTAACTTTATACATTCTCTTCTGCCAGCTTGCATCAAACAGTTACGCAGCATCTACTATGTGCATAGCATTGCTTCAGCCAATATGAAAATTCTGCCTTGGACATGGGCAGGGGAACACATTAATGTGAGATCTTGTTTTAATGATCACCCTGCCAATTATTATTATTATTATTTTTAGAAATGGAGTTTCACCATGTTGTCCAGGATGGTCTTGATCTCCTAACCTCGTGATCCACCCACCTCTGCCTTCCAAAGTGCTGGGATTACAGGCATGAGCCACCATGCCTGGCCCACCCTGCCAATTATTTTTGTCAGTATTGGCTCCAGGCCATCAGGAAAAATTCCTCTCCAGCGACCATAAAATCTGATAGACAGATATTTTGATGCCACCTGAGAATTAAGCTCTTCCTATTTTTTCTCCCTTTTTTTTTTTGAGATGGAGTCTCGCTCTGTCAGCCAGGCTGGAGTGCAGTGGCATGATCTCGGCTCACTACAGCATCTGCAATTGATTCTCATGCCTCAACCTCCTGAGTAGCTTGGACTACAGGCACACACCACCATGCCTGGCTAATTTTTGTATTTTTAGTAGAGATGCATTTTTATCTTGTTGGCTATGCTGGTCTCAAACTCCTGAGTTCAAGTGATCCCCCTGCTGGGCCTCCCGAAGCGCTGGGACTATAGGCATGAGCCACCATGCCCATCCTCTTCTCCTTAATATTGGGAAATAGATGCCAAATTCAAATGCCTTCATTAAAATATATATATATGTATGCATGTATGCATGTGTGTGTGTGTGTGTGTGTGTATTCTTTTTTCTCTTTTCTTTTCTTTTTTTTTGAGATGGAGTCCTGCTCTGTCACCCAGGCTGGAGTACATTGGCGCAATCTTGGCTCACTGCAACCTCTGCCTCCTGGGTTCAAGTGATTCTTCTGCCTCAGCCTCCCGAGTAGCTAGGACTACTGGCACCTGCCAAGAGGCTCAGCTAATTTTTGTATTTTTAATAGAGACAGGGTTTCACCATCTGGCTGGTCTCCTGGACAACATGACAAAACTCTGTCCTCAGGTGATCCTGACCTCAGGTGATCCACTCGCCTCGGCCTCCCAAAGTGCTGGGATTACAGGCATCAGCCACCGTGCCCAGCCTAGGGTACGGTGCACAAATGATGCTGCACTCCAGCCTGCACAATGGAGTGAGACTCTGCCTCCAAAAGAAAAAAAATGCCAGGCACGGTGGCTCACACCTGTAATCCCAGCACCTTGGGAGGCCGAGGTGTGTGGATCACCTGAGGTTAGGAGTTCGAGACCAGCCTGACCAACAAGGTGAAACCCTCTGTCTCTACTAAAAATACAAAAATTATGCTGGGCATGTTGGCAGGTGCCTGTAGTCCCAGCTACTCGGGAGGCTGAGATAGGAGAATTGCTTGAACCCAGGAGGCGGAGGTTGCAGTGAGCCAAGATCACTCCACTACACTCCAGCCTGGGTGATGAAGCAAGACTCTGTCTCAAAAAAAAAAAAAAGGAATAAAGCCCTAAAGATTTTTTATACCAATAAAATATCCAAATTTGTATTTTTTTGTTCATTTCTTTTTTTTTTTTTGAAACAGAGTTTCGCCCTTGTTACCCAGGCTGGAGTGCAATGGCGTGATCTCGGCTCACCACAACCTCCGCCTCCTGGGTTCAGGCAATTCTCCTGCCTCAGCCTCCTGAGTAGCTGGGATTACAGGCACATGCCACCATGCCCAGCTAATTTTTTGTATTTTTAGTAGAGACCGGGTTTCACCATGTTGACAAGCATGGTCTCGATCTCTTGACCTAGTGATCCACCCACCTTGGCCTCCCAAAGTACTGGGATTACAGGCTTGAGCCACCGTGCCTGGCCCTCCATGTTCTTGAGAACCCAAGATACTTCTGCCTTCTTTTGAGCCAAACTTCAATTCATTCAGACTTGAAGAGAAAGTCATCAGCTTTGAAGGTGGTGGCAGTGACCCCATTGCCTCTGGTATGAAGGAGGCTTTGTGTCAGTGATGCATATTCACAAGCAGCTGACCTGAGACAGGAATCTGGTTCTAGCTGCAAGGTCACCTCTGAATTGCTGTCCTGTACAACTCCACAGGGCACCATGCACACAGAAGTGAAACTTCGTGAAACTCCATCTCAAAAAAAAAGAACATGGAGTCAGGTATTTGATAGACTTGGGCTCTGAATAATGTCCAGTTAGTTTAGCCTTTATAAAAGTATTTCTAGACTGGGTGCAGTGGCTCACGCCTATAATCCTAGCACTTTCAGAGGCTGAGGCAGGCAGATCACAAGGTCAGGAGTTCAAGACCAGACCCCAACATGGTGAAACCCTGTCTCTACCAAAAATACAAAAATTAGCTGGGCGTGGTGGCCTGCATAGTTCCAGCTATTCAGGAGGCTGAGGCAGGAGAATTGCTGGAACCTGGGAGGCGGAGGTTGCAGTGAGCAGAGATCAGGCCTCTGTACTCCAACCTGGTGACAGAGTGAGACTCTGTCTCAAATATATATATAAACATTTTTTTTCCTGTGGCCAGGAATATATATTAGAATTAATATATAATATATTAATTATATATAGAATATATTCTAATATATTTATGTATTATAATTAATTTTATAATTATAAAATTAATTTTAATACATATTATTTTTTTTTTTCCTGTGGCCAGGTGTGGTGGCTCATACCCGTAATCCCAGCACTTTGGGAGGCTGAGGTGGGCAGATCACTTGATGTCGGGAGTTTGAGAAGAGCCTGACCAGCATGGAGAAATGTCATTACTACTAAAAATATGAAAATTAGCTGGGCATGGTGGTGTATGCCTGTAATTTCAGCTACTCAATAGGCTGAGGCAGGAGAATTGCTTAAATCCAGGAGGCAAAGGTTGTGGTGGTGAGCTGAGATCATGCCATTGCGCTCCAGCCTGGGCAACAAGAGTGAAATTCGGTCAAAAAAAAACATTTCTTTAGCCCTTACTCTGTACTAGCATTTTAGGTGAACAATCTCATCTGATCATCAGAACAAACCTCTGAAGTAATTTAGTTACCAGTGCTGTCTCTGTTTTAGAGATGAGGAAATGAAGGACTGGAGATCTTAAATAACCTGCTGGAGTTCCCAAAGTTCAGTTTATTTAATAGAGTTTATGAATGTCTAATGATAGAGGCTGATGTATTACTATATTTATTGAGTTGTCTGAATAAATGGGCAAATTTCAACTTGAAAGACTGGAAATATGGATACAAAGTCAAAAACAGAAGAAAGAGCTTTATCCACCAGTTTTAGACAAGGGCAAAGTCAGGTCAGGAATCTATAAGCCTGGGGTTTGGGTTTCATCTTTCTTTTTGACTTGTCTTTGTCTAAGTTGATTCATTTCAGTATATATATATATATATATATATATATATTTTTTTTTTTTTTTTTTTTTTTTTGAGACAGGGTCTCATTTTGTTGCCCAGACTGGAGTACAGTGGCACAATCGCAGTTCATTACAACCTCTCCTTCCTAGGTTCAAGCAGTTTTTATGGTGCTTCAGCCTCCCGAGCAGCTGCAGCTCCAGGTGTGTGCCACCACGCTGCTAATTTTTTTTGAGACCAAGCCTCTCTCTGTTATCCAGGCTAGAGTGCAGTGGTGCAATCTCAGCTCACTGCAATCTCTGTCGCATGGGTTGAAGCGATTCTCCTGCCTCAGCCTCCTTAGTAGCTGGGATTATAGGCATTCATGAGACACCATGCCCAGCTAATTTTGTATTTTTAGTAGAGACAGGTCAGGCTGGTCTCGAACTCCCAACCTCAGGTGATCCACCTGGGCCTCCCAAAGTGCTGGGATTACAGGTGTAAGCCACCACACCCAGCCTAATTTTTGTATTTTTAGTAGAGATGTGGGATTTTGCCATGTTAGGCTGGTCTCAAACTCCTGGCCACAAGCAATTCACCCACCTCAGCCTTTCAAAGTGCTGGGATTACAGGTGTGAGCCACAGTGCCTGGCCTAGTTTTCTTCTTTGTACCACTGTACCTGGCCTAGTTTTCTTTACTTTTTTGTACTGTTGTTACCTTTTTTCCTTCTATAAATAACTTGTTTCAGAGGAACAACTCTTAACAACTTGTTAAGAGTTCACTCTTCTAATCATTGTATCATTCAGGTCTCTGGTCAGATAATACCAGCACAGAGAGCTCTTTCCCAACCACCTTATATAAAAGATGCTTTTAGTCACTCTCTAACTCCTTTTATTCTTCTTTATTTTTCAGTGAAGTACAGTAAGCCCTCTGTATCTGCGAGTTTCACCTCTGTGAGTGCAACATCTGTGAATTCAACCAACAATGGATCAAAAATATTCAATGAGAAAAAGTAGGTGACTGCTGCTGTACAGACTATGTACAGGCCTTTTTTCACTTTGTCATACTGTCTAACAAGAGAATATAAAAACTACTTATATAGCTGGGCATGGTGGCTCAAGCCTGTAATCCCAGCATTTTGGGAGGCCAAGGCAGTTGGATCACGAGGTCGGGAGTTCTAGACCAGCCTGATCAAGATGGTGAGACCCCATTTCTACTAAAAATACAAAAATTAGTTAGACATGGTAGTGGCACCTGTAATCCCAGCTACTCGAGAGGGTGAGGCAAAGAATTGCTCGAACCTGGGAGGTGGAGGTTGCTGTGAGCTGAGATTGCACCACTGCACTCCAGCCTGGGCAACAGAGCAGGACTCTGTCTCAGAAAAAGAACACAACAAACTACTTATATAGCATTTACATTGTATTAGGTATTATAAGTACACTAGAGATCATTTAAAGCACAAAAGAGGGGGCAGACTGGTTTATGCTTGTAATCCAAGCACTTTGGAGGCTGAGGTTGGAGGATCACTTGAGGCCAGGAGTTAAGACCAGGTTGGGGAACATCAAGAGAACTTGTCTCTATAAAAAATAAAAATAAAAATAGCCCTACATGGTGACAGATGCCTTTAGTCCCAGCTACTTAGGAGGCTGTGGCAGGAGTTTAAGCCTGGGGCTTTACGGCTGCAGTGAGCTGTGTTTATGCCATTGAACTCCAGCCTGGGAGACAGGGTGACATCCTGTCTCAAAGAAAAGCCCTAAGTTTCTTTTACTAAGAGTAAATGTATGCAGGAAGATGTGTGTAGGTTATATACAAGTACTATGCCATTTCATATAAGAGTCTTGAGCATCTATCAATTTGCTAATCCAGGAAACCAATCCTCCATGGATACCTAGGGACAGCTGCAATAATTAGTGCTTGAAATCTTATTATTTACTTGCCTATTCTCTGACTCACCCATTATAATGTGAGCTTCCTGAGGGCAAAGATTTGTCTGCTTTGTTCCCTCAGGATCCCCAGTGCCTAGAACAATGCCTAGAAAAAATGTGCTGGATATTCCATTAGTACTGGGGAAGGAATGAAAGAATGAATGAGCTGGGTGCAGTGGCTCAGCCTGTAATCCCAGCACTTTGGGAGGCCAAAGTGGGTGGATCACGAGGTCAAGAAATTGAGACCATCCTGGCCAACATGGTGAAATCCCGTCTCTACTAAAACATGCAAAAATTAGCTGGGCGTGGTGGTGCATGCCTGTCCCAGCTCCTCAGGAGGCTGAGGCAGGAGAATTGCTTGAACCTGGGAGACGGAGGTTGCAGTGAGCCGAGATTGTGCCACTGCACTCCTGCCTGGTACCTAGTAATGGAGCAAGACTCTGTCTCAAAAAAAAAAAAAAAAAAAAAAAGAAGCATGGAAGGAAAGAAGGAAAAAAGAAAGAAGACAGAGAAAGAGGAAGTGGGGAGGAGAGAGTGAGAGAGAGGGAGGAAAGAAGGGGCTGATGTAAAGATATTTGAAGACTGGGAGATGGCAATTTGTCTTTGAGGTTGTATTGATAATACTCGCTGCTAGAGCAAATACCTCCCCACCCCATCTCAGTAGCTTAATACACAAAGGCTTGTTTCTCACTCACAATGTAGTCTAATACAGATGTTCCTGGTTGGGCAGTTCTCCAGGAGTGATTCAGGGACCCACACATCTTCCTTCTAGCTTTTTTGCTATATTAAAAATGTAGCTTCTGGCCACATGTTGCAGCTCATGCCTGTAATCCCAGCACTTGTGGGAGGCTGAGGTGGATGGATTGCCTGAGATCAGTAATTCGAGTCCAGTTTGGCCAACATAGCAAAACCTCATCTCTACTAAAAGTACAAAAATTAGCTGGGCATGGTTGTGCGTGCCTATAGTCACAGCTACTCAGGAGACAGGGGATGTCAACACTGCAAAATACACTGCAGAGGGTTTGAAAATTTTACCACATGGAAAGGAATGGATTTTTAGAAAAATTCCAAATTCTAGTTTAGGTACAAGTGAAGCTGGTGTTCCGACTTAGATTGCCTTACCGTAATGCTTCTTTTCTAACTTAATACTGGTCAAGACCATAAGCTCCAGAAGAATGAATTTTAGGTCATTGGCCAGTGGGGTAGAAAGGTGATAATATGAAAGGAACATTTATTGAGCCTTATTTGTCAGGACCATGCAAGACATCATGCCCATAGTTGATTTTCTTTTCTTTCTTTCCTTCCTTCCTTTCTTTTTTCTTTCTTTTCTTTTCTTTCTTTCTTTCTTTTTTTTTTTTGATAGAGTCTCACTCTGTCATTCTGGCTGGAGTGTACTGGTATGATCTTGGCTCACTGCAACCTCCGCCTCCCGGGTTCAAACAATTCTCCTGCCTCAGCCTCCCAAGTAGCTGGCATTACAGGCACCTGCCACTATGCCTGGCTAATTTTTGTATTTTTAATAGATACAGGGTTTCACCATGTTGGTCATGCTGGTCTTGAACTCCTGACCTCAGATGATCTGCCAGCCTTGGCCTCCCAAGTGTCTGGATTACATGTGTGAGCCACCACGGCCTAGTTGATTTTCTTTAATCCTCACTTCAACACTAACAGGAAGGTAGAGGAGGATAGTGTGCTCCCAGTCTTATTGGTGGGGACCCTATCTCTAGCATGCGAATTCATCCATGATCCCACAGCCAGCAAGGGACAAATATGGATGTGGCTAAGGTTCATCTGGCTCCAAAGCCAACACTCTTGACTAGACCAGACTAAGCAAGAGAATGAAAATGAAGAACTTGGGAAATGAGCCAGAGACTCACACTAAGAAGCCGTGAAACTCAACTCCTCTGTCTTTTCTTTCCTAAGAAATCTCCAAGGATGATTAATTCCTTTGTGTCACTGTTAGCCACTAGCACCATAGAGAGACTCAAGTCAGATGTGTGGTTAGAGCTTCAGATCCAACATGTATCAGCTCTCTGATGTTTCTCATCACTTATCAAAATTGCCTTGCAAGGAATTTTTCTAAATCAGCTGTGTGTGGGAGCAATTCAGTTCCAATCCTGATTCTGACGGTGAAGGTCTGGCTGCCCCAACCACACCTCCATGGAAAAACTGAAACTGACAGATCAAGGGAGCAATTCCAAGAATAATTTTGGCACTCAATTTAAGACTGGAAAATATTTTTTCTTCTTATTTGGGCAAGGAAAATGCCTCAAGGACAGTAAGAGCCTCCAGGAGTGCTCCCTCGGAGAGCCCCTTTCCTCTTCTCTGCCAGTGCTCAGGTCTGTAAAACAGCTGAACTATTTGCCACCTTTCTGAGTTTTGCTCTCTATATAGTGCAGCTGGAAACATCTACATGATTAAAATAAAAAAAATTAAGCCAAAGAGCAAGACTTTGGAGTATTAGAAACCACAATCTTTACAAGTATTGTACAAGAATTAAACTAAAATTTCAAAGTCTTCTATGGGGTAAGCTGTTTGAACCCTAAGAAGTTTATATTTTGCAAAATCAAATGTATCATTTTGGGAAAGCCACTTTAGAATCTTTTTTTTGGGTCAGTTTCATATTTCCTTTCTCACAGCCATTGAATACAGCTTAAAAGAGATAAAGAAATATCGGCTAAATTTGTATAATTGCTGTTGAATCTTGATAAAGGATACTTTGACAACACATCAAAATTATAATCTTTTTTACTCAAATTTCACATTTAGAAATTTATATGCATGATTTGATACATATGCATGCTTATTCTGCAGATAGTTTATATAAAGGCAAAAGAATGGAAATAATCTAAATGTCAACAGAGGACTAGTTGAATAAATTACAGTACATGTATGCAATGGAATATTATGCAGTCATCAGAATCAATAAGGAAGCTGACACTTGGCAGGCACGGTGGCTTATGCCTGTAATCCCAGCACTTTTAGAGGTTGAGGAGGGCAGATCACCTGAGGTCAAAAGTTTGATACCAGCCTGACCCTGTCTCTACTAAAAATACAAATATGAGCTGGGCATGGTTGGTGGGTGCCTATAATCCCAACTACTTGGGAGGCTGAGGCCGGAGAATCACTTCAACCTGGGAGGCAGAGGTTGCAGCGAGACAAGATTGTGCCACTGCACTCTAGTCTGGGTGACATGAGCAAAACCCCATCTCAAAAGAAACCAAAAAAAAAAAAAAACAGCTGGGCATGGTGATGTGTGCCTGTAATCCCAGCTGCTCAGGAGACTGAGGCAAGAGAGTCACTTGAACTCGGGAGGCAGAGGTTGCAGTGAGTCAAGATCGCACCATCGCACTCCAGCCTGGGCAACGGAGTGAGATTCCATCTCAAAAAAAAAAAAAAGAAAGAAAGAAAATGTGGTATATATACACCAAGGAATACTACTCAACCATAAAATGAAATAAAATAGTGGCCTTTGCAGCAAGTTGGATGTAGCTGGAGGTCATTATTCTAAGTGAAGTAACTCAGGAATGGAAAACAAATACCATAGGTCCTCACTTATAAGTGGGAGCTAAGCTATGAGGATACAAAGGCATACGAATGGACTTTGGGGATTTGGAGGGAAGGGGTGGGGAGAGAGGACTAAAAGGGTACACATTTGGTACAGTGTACACTGCTCAGGTGACAAGTGCACCAAAATCTCAGAAATCATCACTGAAAAGCATATCCATGGAACCCAAAAGCACCTGTACTTCAAAAATTACTGAAATAAAAAAAGAAAAGTTTATCCATGGTTTATACCGTTTCCTTATGGGCATCATTTTTTCCAAAAGTTAACTTTTTTTTTTTTTTTTTTTAGAGATGGGGTTTCACCACCATATTGGCCAGAAGGCCAGAATGGTCTCTGTCCTGACCCCATGATCCACCTGCCTTGTCCTCCCAAAGTGCTGGGATTACAGGCATGAGCCACCACACCCAGCCAACTTTTTTTTTTTTTTTTGAGACACAGTCATGGTCTATCATCCAGGCTGGAGTGCTGTTATGTGATCTCACTGCAATTTATGCCTCCTGGGTTTGAGCAATTCTCATGACTCAGCCTCCTCAGTAGCTAGAATTACAGGCATATGCCACCACACCACTTATTTTTCCTGGCCTCAAGTGTTCCACCCATCTTGGCCTCCCTAAGTTCTGGGATTACAGGTGTGAGCCACCGTGCCTGACCCAAAGTGACTTCTAACAAATAGAATAGGGCACGAGTAATGGGATGGCCCTTCCAAGATTAGCATACAGAAAGGAGATGTAATTTTCATCTTGCGTTCTCTCTCTCTTTGCCTTCATTCTGTGGAAAGCCAGCTAACATGTGGTCAGCAGCCCTATGGAGGGGCCACATGGCAAGAAACTGGTGACTTGGGCTAACAGCCAGGGAGACCCTGAGACTTGCCAATAACTACTGACTAAGCTTGGAATGGACTCTCCCCTAGGAAAGCCTTGAGATGACTATTGCCCTGGCTGACACCATAATTGCTTCCTTTTGAGAGACCTTGAGCCAAAGGACCGAGCAAAACCATGTCCAGAATCCTGACCTGCAGCAACAGTGAGATAATATTTCTTGCCCCCAAAACAGTAATCTGTTTAGCTTCAGCCTAGTCAACTCTCACCTGGATAGGTTCAGTAGCCTTTTTTTTTTCTTTTGAGACAGAGTGTCACTCTGTAGTCCAGCCTGGAATGCAGTGGCATTATCTCAGCTCACTGCAACCTCTGCAAGCCTATGCCTCCCATGTTCAAGTGATTCTCCTGCCTCAGCCTCCCAAGAAGCTGGGACTATAGGTGTGCACTAATTTTTGTATTTTTAGTAGAGATGGGGTTTCACCTTGTTAGTCAGGCTGGTCTCAAACTCCTGACCTTAGGTGATCTGCCCACCTTGGCCTCTCAAAGTTCTGGGATTAGAGGTGTGAGCCACTGCACCTAACTTCAGTAGGCTTCCAGCTGCTTCCTCATTAAGAAATAGTCATCCATTTCCTGCGTGTGTCAAACCCTGTGTAAGACCCCTTCACTCTAGCAGTGTCCTCACCTCAACCAATGCATTCATCATATAACAGAGTAATTTTCCTGAATGGCCCATCTGCCTAAGGGGTCAATGCCAAATTCCTTAGCATGGCTCATAAGCTCCTCCCTGCTTTGGTCCTGGTTCTCTACTCCCTGCCTGCCCCTACCCTCCATGTGAACTGACCCAGTAGATTCAGCTCACCCTCATTCATACTCATTCATTCAGAAAACATTCATGAGGCCAGGCCTAATGGCTCAGGCCTGTAATCCCAGCAGTTTGGGAGGCCAAGATGGGAAGATCCTTTGAGCCTGGGAATTCAAGACCAGCCTGGGTAACATAGTGAAATACCATCTTTATTAAAAAGAGAGAGAGAAAGAAAGAAACCATTTATGAGGGCCTACTGAGTGCATTGAGCATTCAAAAAGCACTCGAATTCCAAGATGAAGAAAATGGAACAGTTCTATGCCCAAGGAACTACCACATTACTATATATTAGATAATATACTTGGGGTGTTCTCCAAGTACCATGGAAAATTAACCCAGACTTGGGGGTCCAAAAAGTCTTTCTGGAAGAGAAATGAGGGAAGGCAGGCAGACTAGACAAAAGCCTAGACAAAGCTGCTGGCCTCTGCCCAACTGGGATAACTTCCTCGGGCTTTGTTTTGTTCTGTTTGTTTAGAGACAGGAACTTTCTCTGTGGGCCAGGCTGGAGTGCAGTGGTGCAATTATGGCTTATTGTAGCCTCAGACTCACTATCCATAGAACCAATCCTGAAGCATACATCACACATATCTGCCTGTATAAGCACTTATCCTTGAAGGAAAGAACTGCAATGTTCTTCCTTTATTTGTGTTCAACTGCTTTAAGATGGCTCCAAATGCCCAGGGGATGTAGAGGGGCAGAGGAGGGAGAAGGCCTCAGAGAGCATAGCAGAGGAGGCAGTGGCCCAGGGCTAGAGGCATTGAGTTCCTCCAAAACCAAGATGCTAGAGGAATCCCCAAATCACCAATTGTCTGAATCTGGGAACCTGTAGGTACTTTCAAGCTGTAAGGGAAATGAGCACCTGTATGATGCCTCTAAATTTGTTTGCTCCCTGTGGACAGTTCTGTGATGGTCAGGCTTTGAATATTTGCATATAAATGAGAAACAGAGACAGTAGTTACATAAACCTCTAGGTGGGCTGATTTGGGGAGCAGAATTGGAGGAGGATTGAACTTCAATTTCTCTGGAAATATGCAGAGCAATTTAATAGACTGCAGAGTCTATTCTGGGCTGGGTGGGGTCTGAATGCTTGAATTGAATTCTCTTTTATCCTCGTTTAGCCTGAGAGAAGCTAGGGGCAGATGGAGCTTCTGGAAGGCCTTTGCACCATGGCCCTCACCTTCTTATTTAGGCCCTGCACACTGCACTTTACTCCATAACCCAGCGCTGGAGCCCCTGCCTCCAGTTCACATCAGATGTCGAATTTTCCAAGGGGCTGAGTTTTTATGGTTGTCCCTCATCTGTGACTATACTGCAATGCCAAATCTCTCTTTTTCTTTTTATTGAGACAGGGTTTCACTCTGTCACCCAGGCTGAAGTGCAGTGACACAACTGCGGCTCATTGTAGCCTCAGTTTCCCAGACTCCAGTGATCCTCCCACCTCAGCCTCCTGAGTAGCTGGGACCACAGGCATGCACTAATGCCTGTGGCATATACATAGTAATGTAGCATGCCTGGCTAATTTCATTTTTTTGGTTTGAGATGGCATTTTGCTCTTGTCGCCTAGGCTGGAGTGCAATGGTACAGTCTTGGCTTACTGCAAACTCTGCTTCCCCGGTTCAAGCAATTCTGCCTCAGCCTCCTTAGTAGCTGGGATTACAGGCACACTCCACTACACCTGGTTAATATGGGGTTTCACCATATTGGCCAGGTTGGTCTTGAACTCCTGATCTCAGGTGATCTGCCTATCTTGGCCTCCCAAAGTGCTGGGATTATAAGCATGAGCCACCTCTCCCAGTCAAGTTTTTTTTTTTTTTTTTTAATTTTTTGTAAAGACAATGTCTTGCTATGTTGCCCAGGCTGGTCTCAAACTCCTGGATTCAAGTGATCCTTCTGCCTTGGCCTTTCAAAGTGCTGGAATTGCAGGTGTTGGCCACCCTGCCCAGTCCTTCAGCACCAAGCCTCTAACCTAACCCCATGTTTTAACCCCTTCAGCTATTTGTCTCACTCAACATTGCTTCAGAGACCCAGTGCTGTTGCCTCATACAGTGGTTACTGATACTGTCAGCAGCAGTGGCTCCCATGGGTCAGAACTCCATTCTTGCCTCCTCAAAGGAAATCATTCAGCCGCCGGACATAAGGCCGAGTGACAGACTGAGGCAAGTTTTAGATCAGGAGTGAAAGTTTATTAAAAAGCTTCAGAGCAGGAACACAAGGAAGTAAACTACACTTGGAGAAGGTCCAAGCGAGTGACTTGAGAGATCCAAGAGCTCCAGCTGACCATACACTGGCATGGTTCTGGGGTGTGCATTCCTCCTCCCCTGATTCTTCCCTCCATGTGGGCTGTCCTCGTGCTGTTGCCTGCCAGTACTTGGGGAGGAACCACGTGCACAGTGTGTTCACTAAAGTTATGTGCATGCTTATTTGAGGTGTTCTTCCCTTACCAGTTGAGTGTTGCTAGAGAAAGGTCAAATACCAGTTAAAATCTGCCATTTTCCCTCTTAGTGCACATGCTTGAGCCCAATCCCCCAGCTCCTGAGATCTTATCAGGAAGCTGTTGATTACCAGTGTCAGGTGTTTGCTATCTGTTGGGAGACTGCCTTCCCTTGGTGACTGCTATAACCAATTTTTATTTTTATTTATTTAGTTATTGAGATGGACTCTCACTCTCTCACCCAGGCTGGAGTGCAGCTGCACAATCTTAGCTCACTGCCACCTCCGCCTCCCAAGTTCAAGCGATTCTCTTCCCTCAGCCTCCCAAGTAAACTGAGATTATAGATGCTCACCACCACGCCTGGCTAACTTTTGTATTTTTAGTAGAGAAAGGGTTTCACCATATTAGCCAGGGTGGTCTCAAACTCCTGACCTCGTGATCTGCCCACCTAGGCCTCTCAAAGTGTTGGGATTACAGGCATAAACCACTGTGCCCGGTTTATTTTATTTTATTTTATTATTTTTTGAGATGGAGTCTTGCCCTGTCACCCAGGCTGGAGTTCAATGGCACAATCTCAGCTCACTGCAACCCTGCCTCCTGGGTTCAAGCGATTCTCCCACTACAGCCTCTCAAGCAGCTGGGATTATAGGCATCTGCCATCATGCCTGGCTAATTTTTGTAGAGACAGGGTTTCACCATGTTTGTCAAGCTAACCTTAAACTCCTGACCTCAGGTGATCCACCCACCTCAGCCTCCCAAGGTGCTGGGATTACAGGCCTGAGCCACCACGCCCGGTCCAATTATTATTTTTGAGAAACAGTTTAACAACTGCCTGATCATCACCTGATGGTTGCCTGACCCATCACCTGACATTCCTAGAGGGAGGGGAGTCCTCTCCTGCTCTGCTCATATCTGCCTGACTACCTACTCTAACAGTATGGTGCTGTTTTGGAATTTTAGGCTAACAATTGTACTCTCCAGTGATGGAGAAATGAAAATATTTCCACTGTGAGGAAAACTGGTGACCAGATACATGTGTATCTTTCTTGAATTAGGCCTCATATAGAAAAGATTATTCATCGCAAAGCCCATGTTTCACAGGAGAGGCACAAAGTTCCCTTAGTAGTCAAGAACTTGAAGCTCAAGGCTGTGTCCTGTTTATTCCTGGAGCTGCCACACTGCAGACATTCAGTAAACATGTTTGTTTATTTAGGAGACAAGAAACCACCCACATTCTCTGGGTCAATTTCTCCCTCATCCCTTTCCCTTTCAGTATAACTCCAGAGCTTCTGGTGTCACACCTGCAAAACCAAACCAAACAACTTCCCTATAAACCACCCCTGCCCCACTTTCTCTCTTTCTAGAAAAAGAGATTAGCTCCACTTTCCCTATTCACTCTCTACACCCCAACATTATTAAATATTTCAGCTTCTATTATTCACAGAAACCATATTCATGATATATTGATCAGTAGCTTTTTATTCTTTTTTACTTGTAGTCGCCTATTTTTTTTTTGACATGGAGTCTTGCTCTGTCACCCAGGCTGGAGTACAGTGGCCCAATCTCAGCTCACTGCAATCTCACCTCCCAGGTTCAAGCAATTCCCCTGCCTCAGCCTCCCGAGTAGCTGGGACTACAGGCGAGGGCCACATGCCCAGTTAGATATTTTTGTATTTTAGTAGAGACAGAGTTTCACCATGTTGGCCAGGATGGTCTCGATCTCCTGACCTCATGATCCACTCTATTGGCCTCCCAAAGTGCTGGGATTACAGGTGCTAGTTACCATACCCAGCCTGTAGTAGCCTCTTAATTGAGCAGGGCCCCTTATCATCTCTTAGCTTGTATTGCTGTTGACAATTTTGCCTTGAAATGCTTTTATAGGCCGGGTACATTAGCTCACGCCTGTAATCTCAGCACTGAGAGACTGAGTGGGGTGGATTACATGAGGTCAGGAGTTTGAGATCAGCCTGTCCACGATGGCAAAACTTTGTCTCTACTAAGAACCCAAAATTACCTGGGCTTGTTGGTGCACCTGTAATCCCAACAACGTGGGAGGGTGATGCAGGAGAATCCTTGAACCTGAGAGGCAGGGGTTGCAGTGAGCTGAGATCGCACCACTGCACTCCGACCTTGGCGACAGAGCAAGACTCTTGTTCAAAAAGAAAAAAAAAAACATGCTTTTATAGTATCTTTTCCAACAACACTGTCCTGGTTCTCCAAGGACCTTCTCAGGTCAAGTCCCCTCTCACCTCCAGGCTCCTTCAGAGCCTCTTTTTAATCCCCCTCCTACCCTAATAGGACCTCAGGTGTTACTAAAGTTCCTAATAAATTAAACTAAATTTGGCCAGAGACTGCCTCCATACCTTGAGTTCCTACTGAAAGAACTGCAACCTGACTTCAGCAGATAAACCAAAGGCCTAATATAGAGGTTTTGTAACAGATAGCTGAGTCTCAGCCAAGCACAGCAGCTGATCTTCAGTTAGTTACAGGCTACCAACTGATCAGACCATGTCTCAATACTGAGCTGTAACCAATCAAGCTGTTTTTCACACCTCACTTCTGTTTTCTATAAGTGATCCCTGCCTACATTGCAGAGTGGAGCTTTCTAAAGCTCTGCTTGTTCCCAGAGCCACCTGATTCAGGAACTGTTCTTTAGTCTGGGCATGGAGGCTCACATCTATAATCTCAGCACTTTGGGAGGCTAAGGCAGTAGGATGGCTTGAGGCCAGGAGTTTGAGATCAGCATGGGCAATATAACAACATGAAAATAAATAACTAAATGAAATCTGGGAAACATCACATGTGTCATGTGGTTCTAGCCACTCAGGAGGGTCCCTTGAACCCAGGAGTTTGAGGCTGTGGTGAGCTATGACTGTGCCACTGCACTCCAGCCTGTGCAACAGAGTGAGGCCCATCTCTAAAAGCAATTTTTTAAAGGAATCAGTCTTTGTTCAATTACCTTCTGTTGAATTTAATTTGTCTAGAGTTGTTTTTTTTTCTTTTTTTTGACACAGAGTTTCGCTCTTATTGCCCTCTGTGCTGGAGTGCAATGGCATGATCTCAGCTCACCACAAATTCAGCCTCCCAGGTTCAAGCAATTCTCCTGCCTCAGCCTCCCAAGTACCTGGTATTACAGGCATGCACCACTTTGCCCAGCTAATTTTATATTTTTAGTAGAGATGGGGTTTCTCCATGTTGGTCAGGCCGGTCTCAAACTCCCAACCTCGGGTGATTCACCCGCTTCAGCCTCCCAAAGTGTTGGGATTACAGGTGTGAGCCCCTGCGCCTGGCAGCATTTTTCTTTAAACAGTTCTAATGTTGATCACTTCTGTCCCCTTGCCCAAACTTTGCTCCTCAAAGTGTGGTCCACCTTGGCCAGCAGCACTGGCCAGCACAGTAGGCCCTAATTCAGGCTTTCTGCATCAGAATCTGCATTTCTTTTCTTGAGATGGAGTCTAACTCTGTCACCCAAGCTAGAATGCAGTGGTGTGATCTCGGCTCACCACAACTTCTGCATCCTAGGTTCAATTGACTCTCTTGCCTCAGCCCTCTGAGCAGTTTGGATAACAAGTGTGTGCCACCATGCAAATTTTTGTAGTTTTAGTAGAAATGAGGTTTCACTGTGTTGACCAAGCTGGTCTCAAACTCCTGATTTCAAGTGATCCACCTGCCTTAGCATCCCAAAGTGCTTGGGTTACAGGCATGAGCCATCACACCCACACTCAGCCTTTGTGTGTGTGTATTTTTTTAAAAAATTTTTTGGTAGACACATGGTTTTGCCATGTTGCTCAGGCTGGTCTCAAACTCCTGAACTCAAATGATCTACCCACCTCAGCTTCCCAAAGTGCTGGGACTATAGGCATGTCCAGCTATTTAAAATATATATGACTCCCATTCCAGAACCTTCCCCTCTGCGGTGAAGCTTGAGTGGGCTCCCGGCTTTGTTAATTTTTAAAAATTATTTGTTCTTTCTTTTTATTCGATTGGGTTAATTCAAAATCCTTCCTTTCAAAGATGGCACGGTAGGAACAACTCAGGATTGCAGCTCTCAGTGAAGGCACAGAGGGTGAGTCCTAGCTGCATTTCCGGATGGATCTTTGTTGCCCACAGAATGGGGAAATTTCCAGGTGCAGGAGAGTCATGGGAAGCCAGTGCAGCCCTCTTGGCTTCTGCGGGCCGTTTCAGATGGAGCCACAGTGCAGCGGCACCCCGCACAAAATGCGCTGATCTGGGTGCCCTGTTAAACCGGCAATCTGAGATTTGGGAGGGCAGATGAGCCAGACAAGGAGATTTCCGGGAAATGACATTTGAGCCAGTGCAGTGGGCTCCTGCAAGGGAAATCACACAGATTTCGGTGCCCTGCCAGCAGGCGACTAAAACACCTGGGAGAGAGTCATTCGTTCAAC
Organism: Callithrix jacchus; assembly: GCF_049354715.1. Taxonomy (NCBI): domain Eukaryota; kingdom Metazoa; phylum Chordata; class Mammalia; order Primates; family Cebidae; genus Callithrix; species Callithrix jacchus. The sequence goes on along the minus strand of NC_133511.1, from coordinate 35,712,859 downwards.
TTAAAAAAAAAAATAGGGAGAAAGGGCTCTGAGGCAGGGAGCCAGGTGATCAGGCTCGGCATGTCCCACCCCCACAGGGACAAACAAAACGGAGAATCAGAACGCTCGGGGTTGAGAGTTTCACTGCGGGCACAGATGAATGCAGGACAGTGAAGCTCCGTGGGGGAAGGGCATCTGCCACTACTGACGCATTCCGCCCCTACTGAGGTACATGCCCATTGCTCACGCAGCCTGCCATTGCCAAGGCAACCCGCCATAACAGAGAGACTGCCAACAGGGCAGAGCCCATGACAACAGGGCAGAGCCCACGGGCAACAGGGTGGAGCCCAGGACAGAAGGGCGGAGCCCACAGCAGCAGGGCAAAGCCCACAGCAGCAGGGCGGAGCCCACAACAGCAGGGACTAGAGTGCACCTCAGCAGTTGTACAGCAGAGGGGCTAGACTGTTAAAAGGAAAAACTAAGTAACAGAAATACTTCAGCATCAACAATCTGGGCGTACACTCAGAGACCCAATCAAAAAGCCAGCAACTACTCAGACGACAGGTGGATAAATCCACAAAGATGGGAAGAAACCAGCGCAAAAGGAGGAAAACACCCGAAACCCAAAACACCTTGCCTCCTACAAGGGACCAAAACTCCTCACCAGCAAGGGAACAGAGGTGGATGGAGAATGAGTGTGATGAAATGACGGAATCAGACTTCAGAAGGTAGATAATGAGAAACATCTGTGAGCTAAAAGAACATGCTCTAAATCAATGCAAAGAAACTAAGAACCTTGAAAAAAGATTTGAAAAAAGATTAGAGGAAATGATAACAAGAATGGACAACGTAGAGAGGAATATGAATGAATTGAAGGAGCTGAAAAACACAACATGAGAACTTCACAAAGCATGCACAAGTTTCAACAGCTGAATTGACCAAGCAGAAGAAAGAATATCAGAAGTCGAAGATCAACTCAATGAAATAAAATGAGAAAGCAAGATTAGAGAAAAAAGTGCAAAAAGGAATCAACAAAGTATCCAACAAATGTGGAACTATGTAAAGAGACCTAATCTATGTTTGATAGGTGTACCAGAATGTGACAAAGAGAATGAATCCAAGCTGGAAAATACTCTTCAGGATATTATCCAGGAAAATTTCCCCAACCTAGCATGACAGGCCAATATTTCAAGTCCAGGAAATACAGAGAACACCACAAAGATATTCCACAAGAAGAGCAATCCCAAGGCACATAATCAGCATATTCACCAGGGTTGAAATGAAGGAGAAAATACTAAGGGCAGCCAGAGAAAAAGGTCGGGTCACCCACAAAGGGAAGCCCATCAGACTCACAGCAGATCTCTCAGCAGAAACTCTACAAGCCAGAAGAGAGTAGGAGCCAATATTCAGCATCCTTAAAGAACTTTCAACCGACAATCTCATATTCAGCCAATCTGAGCTTCATAAGTGAAGGGAAAATAAAATCCTTTGCAAACAAGCAAGTACTCAGAGATTTTGTTACCACCAGGCCTGCTTGACAAGAGCTCCTGAAAGAAGCACATAGAAAGGAACAACCAGTATGAACCATTCTAAAAACATACCGAACGCTAAAGAGCATCAACAAAAAGAAGAATCTGCATTAAATAACGGGCAAAACAGCCAGCTAGCATCAAAATGGCAGTATCAAATTCACACATAACAATATTAACCCTAAATGTAAACAGGCTAAATGCACCAATCAAAAGCCACACACTGGCAAATTGGATAAAAAAACAAAACCCATTGGTGTGCTGTATCCAGGAAACCCATCTCACATGTAAGGATACAGAAAGGCTCAAAATAAAGGGATAAAGAAAGATTTACCAAGCAACTGGAGAGGAAAAAAAAAAGCAGGAGTTGCAATTCTCATCTCTGATAAAATAGACTTTAAAGCAACAAAGATCAGAAGAGACAAAGAAGGCCATTACATAATGGTAAAAAGATCGATACAATAAGAAGAGCTAACGATCCTAAACATATATGGACACAATACAGGAGCACCCAGATACAGAAGGCAAGTTCTTAATGACTTACAAAGAGACTTAGACTCCCACACAATAATAGTGGGAGACTTTAACACTCCACTGTCAATATTAGATCAACCAGACAGAAAATTAACAAGGATCTCAAGGGCTTGAACTCAGACCTGGAACAAGCAAACCTGATACACATTTACAGAACTCTCCACCCCAAAACCATATAATATACATTCTTCTCAGCACCACATCACACCTACTCAAAAATTGACCACATAATTGGAAGTAAAGCACTGCTCAGCAAATGCAAAACAACTGAAATCATAACAAACAGTCTCTCAGACCATAGGGCAATCAAGTTAGAACTCAGATTTCAGAAACTAATTTAAACCACACAGCGTCATGGAAACTGAACAACTGGCTCTTGAATGTTGATTGGATAAACAAGGAAATGAAGGCAGAAATAAAGAAGTTCTTTGAAACCAACAAGAATGAAGACACAACATACCAGAACCTCTGGGACACATTTAAAGCAGTCTCTAGAGGAAAATATATAGCAATAAGGGCCCACATGAGAAGAGTGGAGAGATCTAAAATTGACACCTTATCGTCAAAATTAAAAGAGCTAGAGGAGCAAGATAAAAAAAACTCAAAACCTAGCAGAAGACAAGAAATAACTAAGATCAGAGCTGAACTGAAGGAGATAGAGACACAAAAAACCCTTCAAAAAATCAATAAATCCAAGAGCTGGTTTTTTGAAAAGATCAACAAAATAGACAGACCACTAGCCAGATTGATTAAAAAGAAAAGAGAGAACAACCAAATAGATGCAATAAAAAACGATAAAGGGAAAATCACCACAGATTCCACAGAAATTCAAACCATCATTAGAGAATAATAACAACTCTATGCACATAAACTAGTAAACCTGGAAGAAATGGATAAATTCCTGGACACCTGTGTCCTCCCGAGTCTAAATCAGGAGAAAGCCGAAACTATGAATAGACCAATAACAAGGTCTGAAGTCGAGGCAGCAGTTAAGAGCCTACCACACAAATAAAGCCCAGGTCCAGATGGGTTCACAGCCGAATTCTACCAGACACACAAAGACGAGCTGGTACCATTCCTTCTGAAACTATTCCAAATAATCCAAAAAGAGGGAATCCTTCCCAAATCATTGTATGAGACCAACATCATTCTGATTCCAAAACCCGGCAGAGACTCAACAAGAAAAGAAAAATTCAGGCCAATATTCTTGATGAACATAGATGCAAAAATCTTCTATAAAATACTGGCAAACTGGCTGCAACAGCACATCAAAAAACTTATCCATCATGATCAAGTAGGAATCATCCTGGGGATGCAAGGCTGGTTCAACATACACAAGTCTATAAACGTAATTCACCACATAAACAGAACCAAAAACAAAAACCACATGATTATCTCAGTTGACGCAGAGAAGGCATTTGACAAAATTCAACAGCGCTTTATGCTAAAAACCCTCAATAAACTCGGTATTGATGGAATGTATCTCAAAGTAATAAAAGCTATTTATGACAAACCAACAGCCAATATCATACTGAATGGGCAAAAACTGGAAGCATTCCCTTTGAAATCCGGCACTGGACAAGGATACCCTCTTTCACCACTCCTATTCAATATAGTACTGGAAGTTCTAGCCCTCTTTCACCACTCCTATTCAATATAGTACTGGAAGTTCTAGCCATAGCAATCAGGCAAGAAAAATAAATAGAGGGTATTCAAATAGGAAAGGTGGAAGCCAAATTGTTTCTATTTGCAGACGACATGGTAGTATACCTAGAAGACCCCATCGCCTCAGCCCAAAAACTACTGAAACTAATAAGCAACTTCAGCAAAGTCTCAGGATATAAAATCAATGTGCAAAAATTACAAGCCTTCCTCTACACTAATAACAGTCTTAAAGAGAGCCAAATCAAGAACGAACTGCCATTCACAATTGCTACAAAAGCAATAAAATACCTTGGAATACAACTCACAAGGAACGTAAGAGACCTCTTCAAGGAAAACTACAAACCACTGCTCAATGAAATCAGAGAGGACACGAACAGATGGAGAAACATCCCATGTTCATGGTTAGGAAGAATTAATATCATGAAAATGGCTATACTGCCCAAAGTAATTTACAGAATCAATGCTATCCCCATCAAGCTACCATTGACTTTCTTTACAGAATTGGAAAAAACCACCATGAACTTCATATGGAACCAAAAGAGAGCCTGCATAGCCAAGTCAATTCTAAGCAAAAAGAACACAGGGGGGGCATCACACTACCGGATCTCAAACTATACTACAAGGCTACAGTAATCAAAACAGCATGGTACTGGTACCAAAACAGAGATATAGACCAATGGAACAAAACAGAGGCATCAGAGGCAACACAACATACCTACAACCATACAATCTTTGATAAACCTGACAAAAACAAGCAATGGGGAAAGGATTCCCTGTTTAACAAATGGTGTTGGGAAAACTGGCTAGGCACGTGCAGAAAGCAGAAACTGGACCTCTTCCTGACCCCTTCCTGACACCTTACACTAAAATTAACTCCAGATGGATTAAAGACTTAAACATAAGACCTGGCACCAAAAAAACCCTATAAGAAAGTCTAGGCAAAACCATCCAGGACATAGGAGTAGTCAAGGACTTCATGAACAAAACACCAAAAGCATTGGCAACAAAAGCCAAAATAGACAAATGGGACCTAATGAAATTCCACAGCTTCTGCACGGCAAAAGAAACAGTCACTAGAGTGAATCGGCAAGCAACAGAATGGGATAAAATTGTTGCAGTTTACCCATCTGACAAAGGGCTGATATCCAGAATTTACAAAGAACTCAAACAGATTTACAGGAAAAAAACAAGCCCATTCAAAATTGGGCAAAGGATATGAAAAGACACTTTATGAAAGAAGACATATATGAGGCCAACAATCATATGAAAAAATGTTCATCGTCACTGGTCATCAGAGAGATGCAAATCAAAACCACATTGAGATACCATCTCACGCCAGTTAGAATGGCGATCATTACCAAATCTGGAGACAACAGATGCTGGAGAGGATGTGGAGAAAAAGGAACACTTTTACACTGTTGGTGTGAGTGTAAATTAGTTCAACCATTGTGGAAGACAGTGTGTCTTCCTCAAGGCCTTAGAAATAGAAACTCCGCTGGGTATATATCCAAAGGAATATAAATCGTTCTACTATAAGGACACATGCACACAAATGTTCATTGCAGCACTATTTACAATAGCAAAGACCTGGAATCAACCCAAATGCCCATTGATGATAGACTGGATTGGAAAAATGTGGCACATATACACCATGGAATATTATGCAGCAATCAGAAATGATGAGTTTGTGTCATTTGTAGGGACATGGATGAATCTGGAGAACATCATTCTCAGCAAACTGACACAAGAACAGAAAAATAAACACCGCATATTTCACTCATAGGCGGGTGATGAAAAATGAGAACACATGGGCACAGGGAGGGGAGTACTAAACACTGGGTTTTATTGGGGGGAAAAGGGGAGGGCAAGTGGGAGGGGTGGTGGGGAGGGATAGCCTGGGGAGAAATGCCAAATGTGGGTGAAGGGGAGAAAGGAAGCAAAACACACTGCCATGTGTGTACCTATGCAACTGTCTTGCATGTTCTGCACATGTGCCCCAAAACCTAAAATGCAATAAAAAATAATAAAAATAAAAAGACTCAAATGTTTTCAGTCTTTGAATTTTCTTCTCCCTTTGAGCTTTGGGGCCTACTCTCATCTGGTACACAGTGGCATTCTGAGGCCTCTGTTCACCTTGATCTCCATTCTGAAGGACCATGTTTACATCTTTCAGTACCTCCCTGAGACATGATGTCTGGGAAGTAAGTTTGTGGAGACTTTGCAAATTTGAAAATATTTGTTGTATTGAATTTTACCTTGGAATTACTTGCCTTCACAATTTCAAAGGCTTTTTAGGTCTCTGGTTTTTAGTGTTGCTATTGAAGTCTGAACCCATTCTGGCTCCAGATTCTTTGTGTATCAACTGATTCATTTTAGTTTGCTCTTGGGATTCTTGTAGGATCTTTACTTTGTCTCCAGTGATCTGAAATTTTGTGTTCTTATTTTATGGTTTGAATCATGTTAGAGTCCGTAATTCCAGGCCCTTTCAATGGGAAATTTCTAGATTTGCTTCCAGGAACTTTTGACTATCAGTATTTTTTTTATAAGGTCTCCATCTCTGCTTTATTCTTTATGTGGAACTCTTATTGGGTATGTGGGTTCTCTTGAATATCCCACTGGTAGAGTGGGGAGACCAACTTCGTAGCCCCGCCCCAGTGGTCCCACCCCTAGACTGAGGCCCTGAGGCCCGGCGGCCCCATGTGCATCTTTTCAGCGTCCCCCCAGCCCCGCCTCCACCTCTGCAGCTTCGCCCCCGAAGCCCCACCTTTGCCACTTCAGCCCCGCCCCACAGCCCCGCCTCCGCTCCTACAGCCCCACCTCTCTGCCCCGCCTCTGCCCCCCACAGCACCGCATCTGCCTGCAATCCTGGCCTCGGAGGCTCCACCCTGCAGCCCCAGGCCCCGCCCCACAACCACGACTGCTGGTGCCTAACTGGAACCTCGCGGGCAGCACTCCTAGCGTGTTGGTCCCTTGCAGTCGCACAGAGGTGGATAAAACTTGCGGTGCCTCCTTCTGCCCTCCCAGCTACTTCTTCCTGCCAGTGCCTGCGCTTCCACTGGGGAAGCTGTCCCCTAGGATGGAAGGGTCGGGGCCCTGGTGGGCTTCAGATTACTTGGAGAAACTCATGACCCTCCTAAGCGAAGCTGCTGGGAAGGCCGCAGGGAGGCTCCCTGTCGCGGGATTTAGGATTCTGGATGCAGGCTTCCTTTAGGGAGGTGCCTCCTCACTTGCCACGGCGGACCGGGCGCTGTTCGTTCTGAGGCCCCTGTTCCCCGGCTTCCCCACGGCGGCTGTGCTGGAACCCCACATTTGCTGGACACGTGTGCCAGGATACCCAAGTCCAAGCCAAGACCAGCGAGCTTGTTAAAACTGTCCTTGAAAAAAATGTAGCAAAACCTTAAATGAAGTAAACATGTTGACTTTTGAATAATAATCACATTTAAAATGTTGCAACAGTTTTGTAAGAAAGCAATATCTAGAAATGTTTCATGGGTTGGAGTTCAAAGGCTGAAGTATGTTTGTGATGAGGTAACCTAGGTCTCCGTGTCTTCGCATCCTGCTGTGCCCTACCCTATACTGAAGAGGGTTGCAGAGTGACTATGTGCAATGGCCAAACCGCACATGCCCAGTGCTCTGCCCGCCACAACTGCTGAGGAACCTGCTCCCATCCTAACCACTCTCAGATAATCCAATACTCACTCTATTTTAATGGAAAACCACAGTCAGGTTTGCAAATGTTTGGACAACCCAGATCTGAGGACCTCCAGAAAGGAGAGCCTCGCACACCCCCTGTGCAGAAAGAGTTGACTGTGCACATGAAAGCGTGCTGCGGTGGGAGGAAAGCCCTTTCTTCCCTGTATCCCGATATTGTTTAGAACACTACTTTTCCACCCACAAAGGGAAGCCCATCAGACTCAGCAGATCTCTCGGCAGAAACTCTACAAGCCACAAGAGAGTGGGGGCCAATATTCAACATCCTTAAAGAAAACAACTTTCAACACAATTTCATATCCAGCCAAACTGAGCTTCAGAAGTGAAGGAAAAATAAAATCCTTTGTGAACAAGCAAGTACTCAGAGATTTTGTCACCACCAGGCCTGCGTTACAAGAGCTCCTGAAAGAGGCACTACACATAGAAAGGAACAACCAATACCAACCATTCCAAAATCACACTAATTGCTAAGGAGCATCAACATAATGAAGAATCTACAAAAACTAACGGGCAAAAGAGCCAGCTGGCATCAAAATGGCAGTATCAAATTCACACATAACAATACTAACCCTAAATGTAAATGGACTGAATGCACCAATCAAAAGACACACACTGGCAAATTGGATAAAAATCCAAAACCCATCAGTGTGCTGTATCCAGGAAACCCATCTCACATGCAAGGATACACAAAGGCTCAAAATAAAGGGATGGAGGAAGATTTACCAAGCAAATGGAGAGCAAAAAAAAGAAGGAGTTGCAATTCTCATCTCTGATAAAATAGACTTTAAAGCAACAAAGATCAAAAGAGACAAAGAAGGCCATTACGTAATGGTAAAAGGATCGATACAACAAGAAGAGCTAACGATCCTAAACATATATGGACCCAATACAGGAGCACCCAGATACAGAAGGCAAGTTCTTAATGACTTACAAAGAGACTTAGACTCCCACACAATTATAGTGGGAGACTTTAACACCCCACTGTCAATATTAGACAGATCAAACAGACAGAAAATCAACAAGGAAATCCAGGGCTTGAACTCAGACCTGGAGCAAGCAAACCTGAGAGACATTTACAGAACTCTCCACGCCAAAACCACAGAATATACATTCTTCTCAGCACCACATCACACCTACTCTAAAATTGACCACATAATTGGAAGTAAAGCACTGCTCAGCAAATGCAAAACAACTGAAATCATAACAAACAGTCTTTGAGACCATAGTGCAATCAAGTTAGAACTCAGATTTCAGAAACCAACCCAGAACCGCACAGCTTCGTGGAAACTGAACAACTGGCTCTTGAATGTTGACTGGATAAACAATGAAATGAAGGCAGAAATAAAGAAGTTTTTTGAAATGAACGAGAACGAAGACACAACATGCCAGAATCTCTGGGACACATTTAAAGCAGTCTCTAGAGGAAAGTATATAGCAATAAGTGCCCATATGAGAAGAAAGGAGAGATCCAAAATTGACACCCTATCGTCAAAATTGAAAGAGCTAGAGGAGCAAGATCAAAAAAACACAAAACCCAGCAGAAGACAAGAAATAACTAAGATCAGAGCTGAACTGAAGGAGATAGAGACACGAAAAACTCTCCAAAAAATCAATAAACCCAAGAGCTGGTTTTTTGAAAAGATCAACAAAATAGACAGACCACTAGCTAGATTGATTAAAAAGAAAAGAGAGAACAACCAAATAGATGCAATAAAAAATGATAAAGGGGAAATCACCACAGATTCCACAGAAATTCAAACCATCATCAGAGAATATTACAAACAACTCTATGCACATAAACTAGTAAACCTGGAAGAAATGGATAAATTCCTGGACTCCTGTGTCCTCCCAAGCCTAAACCAGGAGGAAGGAAACTATGAATAGACCAATAACAAGGGCAGAAGTCGAGGCAGCAATTAAGAGCCTACCACACAAAAAAAGCCCAGGTCCAGATGGGTTCACAGCCGAATTCTACCAGACACACAAAGAGAAGCTGGTACCATTCCTTCTGAAACTATTCCAAATAATCCAAAAAGAAGGAATTTTCCCCAAATCATTCTATGAGACCAATGTCATCCTGATACCAAAACCTGGCAGAGACCCAACAAGAAAAGAAAACTTCAGGCCAATATCCATGATGAACATAGATGCAAAAATCTTCAATAAAATATTGGCAAGCCAATTGCAACAGCAAATCAAGAAACTTATTCATCATGATCAAGTAGGAATCATCCTGGGGATGCAAGGCTGGTTCAACATACACAGGTCTATAAACGTAATTCACCACATAAACAGAATCATAAACAAAAACCACATGATTATCTCAATTGACGCAGAGGAGGCATTTGACAAAATTCAACAGCCCTTTATGCTAAAAACCCTCAATAAACTCGGTATCAATGGAACGTATCTCAAAGTAATAAAAGCTATTTATGACAAACCAACAGCCAATATCATACTGAATGGGCAAAAACTGGAAGCATTCCCTTTGAAATCCGGCACTAGACAAGGATGCCCTCTTTCACCACTCCTATTCAATATAGTACTGGAAGTTCTAGCCATAGCAATCAGGCAAGAAAAAGAAATAAAGGATATTCAAATAGGAAAGGAGGAAGGCAAATTGTCTCTATTTGCAGACGACATGATAGTATACCTAGAAGACCCCATCGCCTCAGCCCAAAAACTCCTGAAACTGATAAGCAACTTCAGCAAAGTCTCAGGATATAAAATCAATGTGCAAAAATCACAAGCCTTCCTCTACACCAATAACAGACTTAAAGAAAGCCAAATCAAGAACGAACGGCCATTCACAATTGCTACAAAAAGAATAAAATACCTTGGAATACAACTCACAAGGAATGTAAGGGACCTCTTCAAGGAAAACTACAAACCACTGCTCAACGAAATCAGAGAGGACACAAACAGATGAAGAAACATCCCATGTTTATGGTTAGGAAGAATTAATATTGTAAAAATGGCTATACTGCCCAAAGTAATTTACAGAATTAACGCAAACCCATCAAGCTACCATTGACTTTCTTCACAGAACTTGAGAAAACCACCACGAACTTCATATGGAACTAAAAGAGAGCCCGCATAGCCAAGTCAACTCTAAGCAAAAAGAACACAGCGGGGGGCATCACACTACAGGATTTCAAGCTATACTACAAGGCTACAGTAATCAAAACAGCATGGTACTGGTAGCAAAATAGAGATATAGACCAATGGAACAGAACAGAGGCAACAGAGGCAACACAACATATCTACAACTATACAATCTTTGATAAACCTGTCAAAAACAAGCAATGGGGAAAGGATTCCCTGTTCAACAAATGGTGTTGGAAAAACTGGCTAGCCATGTGCAGAAAGCAGAAACTGGACCCCTTCCTGACACCTTACACTAAAATTAACTCCAGATGGATTAAAGACTTAAACATAAGACCTGGTATCATAAAAACCCTAGAAGGAATTCTAGGCAAAACCATCCAGGACATAGGAGTAGGCAAGGACTTCATGAACAAAACACCAAAAGCATTGGGACCAAAAGCCAAAATAGACAAATGGGACCTAATGAAACTCCACAGCTTCTGCACGGCAAAAGAAACAGTCACTAGAGTGAATCGGCAACCAACAGAATGGGAAAAAATTTTTGCAGTTTACCCATCTGACAAAGGGCTGATATCCAGAATTTACAAAGAACTCAAACAGATTTACAGGAAAAAAACAAACAAGGCCATTCAAAAGTGGGCAAAGGATATGAACAGATACTTTACGAAAGAAGACATATATGAGGCCAACAATCATATGAAAAAATGCTCATCGTCACTGGTCATCAGAGAGATGCAAATCAAAACCACATTGAGATACTATCTCACGCCAGTTAGAATGGTGATCATTAAAAAATCTGGAGACAACAGATGCTGGAGAGGATGTGGAGAAAAAGGAACACTTTTACACTGTTGGTGGGAGTGTAAATTAGTTCAACCACTGTGGAAGACCGTGTGGCGATTCCTCAAGGCCTTAGAAATAGAAATTCCATTTGACCCAGCAATCCCATTACTGGGTATATATCCAAAAGACTATAAGTCATTCTACTATAAGGACACATGTACACGAATGTTCATTGCAGCACTGTTTACAATAGCAAAGACTTGGAATCAACCCAAATGCCCATTGATGATAAACTGGATTGGAAAAATGTGGCACATATACACCATGGAATATTATGCAGCAATCAGAAATGATGAGTTTGTGTCATTTGTATAGACATGGATGAATCTGGAGAACATCATCCTCAGCAAACTGACACAAGAACAGAAAACAAAACACAGCATATTCTCACTCATAGGTGGGTGATGAAAAATGAGAACACATGGACACAGAGAGAAGAGTACTAAATACTAGGGTCTATTGGGGGGAAATGGGGAAGGCCAGTGGGAGGGAGAGGTGGGGAGGGATAGCCTGGGGAGAAATGCCAAATATGGGTGAAGGGGAGAAAGGAAGCAAAACACACTGCCATGTGTGTACCTATGCAACTGTCTTGCATGTTCTGCACATGTACCCCCACACCTAAAATGCAATAAAAAAAAAAAGCAAAAAGGAACTAAAGAAGAAGAAAAAAAAAAGAACACTACTTTTCCTTTTGTGGGAAAAAAAAATCTCTGGAGGAAGATGGTAGATAAATTAAACATTGGAATAGAAGCACAACAGGTTTTTCTTAGAGCACTGATCTGCTTTTTCACACACACACACAGAAATGTAAACAGTTATAAAAGGTTTATAAGAATGTTACCTTATGGTGGCCAGTTGTGGAGGCTCATGCCGGTAATCCCAGCATATTGGGAGGCTGAGGAGGGTGGATCACCTGAGGTCAGGAGTTCGAGACCAGCTTGACCAACATTGACGAAACCCTTTCTCTACCAAAAATACAAAATTAGATGGATGTGGTGGTGAGCACCTGTAATCTTAGCTACTCAAGAGGCTGAAGCAGGAGTATCACTTGCACCTAGAAGGTGGAGGTTGCAGTGAGCTGAGATCATGCCATTGCACTGCAGCCTGGGTAACAGAGTGAGACTCTGCCTCAAAAAAAAAATACATTACCTTCTGGTTAAAAGTTAAAATTGGGTAAATATGGCTATAAAGTTTTATTAAAAATTGAGTTTAACATTAATAGTACATTAATGTAAAGGTGAAATTTGACTTCTTTGGTACAAAAATAATATAGAAAGGATTGTCAAGTTGGTTATTATAAAATGGTGTTTGGTTTTCTTTGGGCTGTCTTTATATAAATGTGCTATCAGTATATATTTCAATACCAGCTTAGTTCTAACAGTTCACCAGTTCATGAAAAACCTTCCAATTTAGTTTACTTGGAATAACTTTGCTTTTTACTCTTGTGGGATATGTTGCTGTTATACTCTTTGTGTAGAAATACAGAGCAAGCTTACAGAATGTTTTCTTAAACTAAACACTTATTAATCTTCCAGATATTACCTCTATTTAAAACTCAAGAGTCGTGGATGGCCCTCACCATACTGATGCTTTCTGATTGAGCTTCTCTCTACCCTGAACACGAGAGACCGAATAGGTCTCTTATTAGGGAGGAATGTCATTGCCACTATTCAGCCTGAAGAAGTTACAAAAGATGGATCTTCATCTCTCTGCAACTGTTGGGATTAAGTGTTCTCTTATTAAAGGGAGGGGGCAAATGTCAGAGACATGTGAACCAGAACAACCCCATCCTGAATAGACACTGGTTAATAGGCACTGGGTAAAATGAAGCTGAAACCTACGGGGCTGCATTCCCAGATGGTTAAGGCATTCTAAGTCACGGGATGAGACAGGAGGTCAACACAAGATACAAGTCATAAAGGCCTTGTTGACAGGTTTGCAGTAAAGAAGTCAGCCCAAACCCACCCAAGCCAACACGGCCACAAGAGTGATCTCTAGCCATCCTCAGAGATCTACATTCCCATCAGTACCATGACAGTTTGCAAATGCCATGATAATGTTAGGAAGTTACCCTCTATGGTCTAAAAATGGGAGGCATGAATAATCCACCCCTTATTTTTCCTATAATGAAGAAATAACCACAAAAATGGGCAACCAGCCATCCTGAGGGCTGCTCTGTCTATGGAGTAGCCATTCTTTTTTTTCTTTACTTTTCCAATAAACTTGGTTTTGCTTTGTGCTGATGACTTGCCCTGAATTCTTTGTTGAGCGAGATCCAAGAACCCTCCCTTGGGGTCTGGATCAAGACACCTTTCCTGTAACTTATTTCTCTTCCTGTAACAAAACCTCAGATCTTACCGCCAGTGGCCAAACCAGAGAGGGCCTGTCAGGCAGAAGAAATGAAACCTACAGAAAGAGAAACTGACCGCAATGCCTGGCACCAAGCCAGCTAAGCCAAAAGTAGACACAGGTCTGGCTGAAAAAGAAAGAAAAAGATGATTGATCTTTTTACTCTTTGAGAAGAAGCTTTCCAGTTTAACTTTATGATTTGACATGATAGAAAAAAAAGGCCTGGGGAGAGTGGCATTCCTACCTACGCCATAACCTTTGCATGCTCTGAGAGGTCTAGACCTGGTCTTTTTGGCCAATCATTGATTTTCAGTTTTCAGTGTTTAGTCTCATCCTTGGATGAGACTTGGGCTGGCCTTTCAGTCCTAAGCTTGGTCCAGTCTCAGGTTGCCTATTTGCTGCCCTACAGAGAGAAGGACAGGGAAAGAAGATGGATAAATGATGTTGGGACTGGCCTAGCATATGTGTTACTTTATGGGAAGAGCTTAAGGAAGCTGGAAATAGTGGGCAGAAAAAGTTACCAGAGAACTAGAAAAGAGGGAAGGACGAAGATACTGTTTAAATATTCTGTCTGTTTCAGTGTTTGGCCTTAGCAAGTTTTGATAGCGTGTCTGACTCAGCATGGGCAGAAGTTATTTTCTCTTATTTATGAGTCACTTATTTCTTCATCAGATATCAGCTGTCTGAGTGCCCAGACTCTGGCCATGTATGAGGCAAAGCTTGGCGAGAAGAGGATACCTCCCTGGGCCTGGAGCGCCCATTGGGGTGAGGTCTATTCCTTTATCACTATTTTAAAAAGACTAAAATGTAGGTTGAACATAATCTTGTGGGGTTATATATTGCTTATAAAGAATATAATTAAGGTTGCTTGGTTGTAGGTGACCAAAGGCACTTTCACTAATAAGTAAAAAATAAACTTTTGGAAAGTGAGGAGCTGAGGAAAGGAAAATATGGATGACTCATCTCAAAAAGGACTGCAGGAGCTGAAATTTAGACACTGATGATAGTTCTATTGGGATGTCACAGGGTGATCACACATGGCCATTCTTTCTGTCCCCGAGCTCAAAATTCACATTCCAAAAAAGCAGTATCTGATTGGCTGTCATGGGCTACAGACTCATTAATTGGTCAGAGCAGGGGATCTTTGTGTGATGGCACTGCCAAAACCTCACTCCATGGGGGAAGACACCTCTGCCCCCTGACACACCTACACACAAGAGAGGTATTAACAGAGGACAGGGCTTTCCATGCCAGGCAGGTACAAAGAAGGTATGTTAATAATACATTATAGGGGCATCCCAGAGCCCCTCCTCATTAGATACTGCAACAGGGAAAACAGAGTTTCGCTTCCTGTACATCAGAGTCTCTCTAGGTTGTTTTGCTTATTTCCTGGGGATTTCGATAGTTGTGATCATGGTCAAAGGACCAGAGAGTTGAATGGTGCTCAAAGATTGTCATTTTAGGCCATGCGTTCTCAATCGGGTCAATATTCTCCATAATGAGAGAGATTGGCTGTTGGAGGAGATGAAAACATTTATACATTACAATGATTGTGTCCCTCTAAAGGGTCACAGGACATAGACAAATACGTAATGTATATCACTGGTTTAAATTTTGTGAGGAGCACAGTAGAAGCAATTAGGAAAATATATCTCTAAAAAGGCTCTTTAGGGCAGTGATTATAAAATAAAAATGAAAAAGGTTAAGAAACAGCCATCGAGACCCCTACCTCTAAATATATGCAGTCAGAATTTCCTGTAGACATTGGTAAAATGCAGATACACTAGTTTATGTCTACAAATTCTGATGAATTAATCTAAAGTATGGACTGGGTATCAATTATTTTTAAACGTTGCCAGCGATTCTGAAACCATCCAAGGCTGAGAACCACTGGTCTAGATTTTTGCTATGGACAGTGTGGTAACTGGACCAGCAGCAGCAACAGCCACTGGGAGCTTGTTGTGAATTTCAGATGTAAACCCCGCCCCCCACCTGCTGAATCAGAATATGCATTTAAAGAAGATTGCCAGGTGATTCATATGCACAGGATATATTGAGAGCATTGAAGTGGACTAATGGTTATCAACCTGATTGAACACCACAATCACACATGACTTAACTATACGGCAGCCATAGCCCAGTCCAGAGCCCTCACATTGGAATCACTGGTCTTGGGGTAACTGCTCTGCTGGTTTTACACATTTCCATAGATGATTCTGATGCGTATTCTTGGATAAAATTAGAAATCTACAACATGGGGGTTGTACAGGGTGAACAAGGAGGGAGGTAAGCTTTGTAATAGCTAGAGGGTGGGGTGCCCCTGGTTTCTGTAGGAAGATGTGATTGGCTTGTTTAAATAATGCTGTGGGCTGGCGGGTAATAAATACTGCTACTCAGGAAGAGGCAAGGACTGCTAGTCTTCCTGATAAGGTGGGTTGTTTAATTGGGAGACCTGATCTGCATGAGCGGAGCAAGGTGGTGGTGGGGGTGGATGACATGGGCTCAGGCTGTGCAAGCCTTACTAGTTCCAGATATCAAGGCAGAACATACTACTTGTTGAAACTTAATGTCAGGCCTTACACGACCATTGGCCCTTCGATGCCCTGGCATCAGTTTAGACTATGGTGTTTGCTGATATCACAGGGCAAACTCCAAAGTTGGGGTCTCGGCTTCACACAGGAAAGAATTAAGGAATTAAAGAGTGAACCAACAGTAAAGTGAAAGCAGGTTTATTAAGAAAGTAAAAAAATAAAAATAAAAGGGTGGCTACTCCATGGGTAGAGCAGCCCTGAGGGCAGCTAGTTGGCTATTTTTATGATTATTTCTTGATCATATGCTAAACAAGTGGTGAATTACTCATTAATTTTCTGGGAAAAAGGTGGGCACTTTCCAGGACTAAGGGTTCTTCCCCCTTTTCGACCGTATAGGATAAGGTCCCTGTGCAGCCAGCCATGGCATTTGTAAACTGACATGCGCTGTTGGGAGTTTCCTGTATTATACTCATTTATTATAATTAGTGTGTGATAAGTACAACCAGAGGTCACTTTCCTTGCCATGTTGGTTTTGGCGGGTTTGGATGGGCTTCTTTACCACATGTCATTTTCCTGGCAGGCTCTGGTGACCCTGCCAAACCAGTTCTGCTGAACTCCTGCCTCATTCAGACTTCTGGAAAGTAGAAGAATCTCCCTAGGGAGTGAAGTGGTACTAGAACAGTAGGGAGAGGCCCACGTGATGGGGAAGTTGTCAAAAGCATGAACCTTTGAGGGGTTATGGCCAATAAGGGCAATTGAGGGATCTGTGTGGCATTGGCAAGTGAATGCTTGTCCCCAGGAAGTATGAATAAGACCAGTTGATGCCCTTGACAACAGTGACACCCAGCAATAGACCCATTTGCTACCTTGTACCTTAATAGGAGTTCTTTGAAGAGTCCATTATGTCTCAATTAAACCAACTGTTCAGGGCCTGCAGGGGAGGTGAAAAATCCAGCAATGGCTTTTTCAAGAGCCCAGCATTAGGCACTCACTGTCAATAACACCTAGAACTCCATGGGGATGAGGCCTTGTTCTTCCACCCTTAGCATCTGTAGAGGCACACACTACCTTCATTTATACCGTGGGTATTAGTGATACGAGAGATCCCAGTGTTTTTTATTCCAGAGGAGGCCACTTGAGCAATGGGTCAAAAGTTTATAACTCAAGAACAGAGAGAACAATCAAAGACTGTGGGAGACAGGCCTCTCAGTCTCAAGAGGGAGGAATGTCCCTGGTTTCCAGGGAAGGACCACATGTCTTCTCTGTGTAACTGTGTAGGCTGGCAGGGAGCATAAGGGCTCCTCTCAGGGATGAAAAAGAACTGTGTCTAGTCCCTGGATAAGGACGCTTGTTTGACTAGGAGGCCCCATCCACAGAATTAGAGTGGGGCGGGAAGTGCATTAGAGTCTTCGAAGCTGTGGTGGTTTCACCAGACGTCAAAGCAGATGTCAAGGCTTTAGTTTCAGGTCTTACACCACACCGAGATCAAACACAGGCTTAAATATTGACAGAGGGAGCTGGAGGGTAAATGGTATTGGGTTGGTGCAAAAGTAAGTGTAGTTTCTACCATGGAAAGTAGTGAAGTAGTGGCAAAGCCACAGTTCCTTTTGTGACAGCCTAGTGCATTATGCTATTCTCCCACTGCATATCTCATAGCCCTTGAGGTAGAAAGTCTCCCAGAACATATCTCAGGCCAGATCCAGAGAAGACAGTGGAAGGCACGGCAAATTCACAGCAGAAGTTGCCCACGATATCAGATTAGCTGTATATTAGATTAGAGCCCCACAGTGTTTTCTTCTTGAGGTAAATTACACTAAGGTTTTTCTTATTTCTTTGCTTGTTTACAGAGGTAAAACTCATATGACATAAAGAATAATTTTAAAGTGTAAAATACAATGACGTTTAGCACATTTGCAAGGTTGTGCAATCATACATCTGTCTATCCAAAATATTTTTATGATCTTTGGAAGGAAAAGCTCTTTACCCTTAAATAGTCACTTTCCATTTTTGCTTCTTTCTTCCCAGACACTAGCAACCACTAGTGAGTTCTCTTTGTATGGATTTAACTATTCTAGATATTTTAGATAAATGAAATAATACATTACTTGATTTTTCAATCTTATTTTGTGCACATTATGATCAAATAATGAACACATGATGAAATTACACTAAGTGAAAAGTTGTAGCATGTATCAAATACTTCATTACTTTCTGTGGCCTAATAATCCATTATATGAATAAACCAGATTTGTTTATCCATTCATACATTTTATTTTGTTTTATTTTATTGAAATCTCTCTCTGTTATCTGGGCTGGAGTGCACTGGCACAACATAGCCCTCTGGAGCCTTGAACTCCTGGGCTCTAGCAATCTCTCATCTCTCATCTCAGGCTTCTAAATAGCTGGGACTATGGGTGTGTGCCACCATGCCCAGCTAATTCAAAAAAGACTATGTAGAGATGAGGTTTTGCTGTTTTCCATGCTGGTGTCAAACACCTAGTCTCAAGCAACCCTCCTGCCTTGGCTTCCCAGAGATCTGGGATTACAGGTGTGAGTCACTGTACCCAGCCCAATTCATGCATTTTAATTGAACTTTGTAAGTAGCATTTCTAAATGGCAGAAAACACAGAAGGCCCCTTACTTCAGAAGGAGGGGGAGGTCAGACCATGTGGAGTCTCCAGTTTTTACCCAAACTGCACTCTAACCAAGGAAGGTAGCAGCCCGCGCATGGTTAGGGGGGCAAACGAACACTTTGCTTCTCAGCCAGAGAAAACAATGAATCTCGTTCAGAATCCGTTATTTTGAACTGTTTACTGGCAATCTCATGAAATCATTCCTCAACCAGGACCACTTCTCCCAGAAATGTGCACCACTATCTTCAAGTCACTAGATCTTTTCCACTCGGGTGACAGATCTGTTCCTCTCTTTGGGTTTACTGGCAGGGGGCAGATAATGGAAGAGAGAAGGGAGCATCATGCCAGTTATTACTTTAAGAGACTCTTAATGAGACTGTACAAAATAAGATGTATAAAGCTATTTTGATTTCAATTGAAATCAACGAAAAATATGTGTTTTGTGAGAGGTGTTGTTGCCAGATGTGAAACTGTGAGATGTTTTCTTACTCAGACTAAACATATGAATGGATGAAGGAAGGCTCTCATATGATTACGCATGTTAAAGTAATTTTAAGCTTTGGAGCTATGAGCAGATATTGTATATGGGAGTGGACAGTGATATTATTGGTATCGCTCCAATCTATAGAGCTTATGCACAGTGTTTTAAATCCATTTATAAATATATCACACAAAATACATCTTAAGTAAGGTGGTAGAAGGTAATGTTTCTTCATATTTACAGGTAAATCTGAAGTATAGAGTGGGCAAAAATCTTCCATTTCTTACGAAATCAGGATAAAAAACAAGGGGTCCTGATTCTTGATGTGGTGAGTTTCTATTATGCATTGCTCTGCCTAGATAGGTAATGTAGCCTGTTTTTAAAATAGCAGCAACTTGGAATGGAAAATGGCCTTTCTTTGAAAATGTATATATTTCATGGAACAGCAGATATGGATTCAGAAAACAAGCCAGCAGTCCTACGGTGGAAAGTAAGTGTGTGCGTGTGGTGGAAGAGGAGGTAGGGGAGAATAAAATCTGTATTTAATGACCCAGATTTTATTCCTTGTCTATCACGTGGCAGACAATGTACTTAGCTCAGTAATTAGGCAATCACAGACACATTTTATTATGATTTTGACTTCACTATAGGGGCTGGAAAACTCAATACTTATTTTCCTAAGCCTCTTTGACAGTAAGGGTAGTGACATGTCATTTTTCAGACAAATGAATTATATGTGATTATTGGGGGGTCTAGAACATTTGTTTTCTTTCCAAATACAATAGTTAAAACTAATACTTGTGTATTTTTTGCTTTAATTGGAGATACAGTTTTGTGTTGGAGGTACCATCTTGTCATGGCAAAGTCAGGAGCATATAATAAAGACCAAGAGAACAAAGAGAGGCCATCCCTCACACCAGCTAGGTCTAAAATAACACCATCAGCTGCCCACGTCTAGGTTATGCATTTTGAGAAAATAATACTTCCTAATTTACAACCAAATGTATATTGAAATTCTAGACCCAATTATGTAATGTGCAAATTGGGCTTGCATTTAAATCTCCCAGATCTGGTGTTAAAACAGGAAAGAGCCCATTTTAGAGAGCCCAGTAGAGTTGTCAGGACAATTAGCTAAGAAACATGCACTAGGTGGTGGCAGAGGCTGATCTAGAGGAGAGCTTTCTCTACCTTCTTCTCCATCACTACCACCTCCTTCCTGGAGACTTTTATATCCATGGCATTGCTATATAGCAAAAAACTCTTTCATGGGCAGATCTCAAGATTAGGAATAAACTCACACTTGGGCTGGATGAATGAGTGAAAGACAAATAGACTTTCAAGCTCTAAATAAGAAAAGTGAATTGGATAATATTTGTCTATAGAACATATCCATCATATTTTTCTAGACCTTTCCTTCACCTTAATTATTCTGGCACCCTGCTTAGGTCCTTCATCTGACCACTTAACTCAACAGTACTTTAAAGCTTAGCTGGGTGCCACCATCCTTATTCAGGTTGTGTGTACACATGAAAATATTTATATGCTGGCTAAAAGTTTTTTCTCTTTCTGGAAGTATTTACATTTGAATAGGAGATTCCTGAAGCTAGAAGGCCTCTAAAATGTGACAGAGCAAATACTTTGTAGACCTGCTTTCCAGTACTCTGATGGATGTTAAATGATGCTATTTGTGGTGCAGAAAGTAAAAGAATGACAGCAGGATCGATCCAAGATGGCCGACCACTAACAGCTCAGGATTGTAGCTCCCAGTGAAAGCCCAGAGAATGAGACGATGCCACATCTTTAGACGAATTTTCGTCACTCACCGATCAGCCGATTCCCAGTGGAGGAGCCCCACGGGTCACCAGCACGACTCTTGTGGCTGCCGCAGCGGTTTTGCCAGTGTCTTGGTGCAGCAGCTCTTCATGCAGAGCCAATGGGACTGCTTCCCCTACTGACCGGAGTTTGGAGCTCCAGGAAGTCAGAGCCGCTTGTTGCGGACTCAAGAGGGAAGCCAGACCAGAGATTCCCGGGCAGAAGAGCACCATCAGTCTTATCGCTGCTATTTAGGCTGCCACAGTGGGTTGCTTGGATCCCAGCACTGGGAATCAATAAGTTGGATGTTGACTCAGAAACCTAATTAGAAAGGTGGTTCATCTACAACGAAGGGAAAAAAACAGCCTAAGAAGGCCGAGTATACTCAAAATCAGAACCCACCAGCAACAGAACAAGCCCTGATGGAAAGGGACTCATCAGCAACCGAACAAGCCCTGATGGAAAAGGACTCATCACTAACGGAACAAACCCTGATGAAAAAGGACTGTGTTCCATTATCTGAAGTAGGCTTTAAAAGGTGGATGATAAGAAACTTCTGGGAGTTAAAGGAACTTGTTCTAACCCAATGTAAAGAAACTAAGAACTTGGAAAAAAGGTTAGATGAAATGTTGAAAAGAATAGACAATATAGAGAGGAATACAAATGAACTTATGGAGTTGAAAAATACAACACGAGAACTTAGTGAAATTTGTACAAGCTTAAACAGCTGAATGGATCAAGCAGAAGAAAGGGTATCAGAGGTCAAAGATCAACTTAATGAAACAAAACGACAAGATAAGAATAGAGAAAAAAGGATAAAAAGGAATGAGCAAAGTCTCCAAGCAATATGGGACTATGTGAAAGGACCTAATATACGCTTGATTGGTGTACCTGAATGTGACGGAGAGAATGAATTCAAGCTGGAAAATACTCTCCAGGACATTATCCAGGAAGATTTTCCTAATTTAGCAAAGCAGGACACTATTCAACCCCAGGCAATACAGAGAACACCACAAAGATATTCCTCAAGAAGACCAACCCC
Organism: Callithrix jacchus; assembly: GCF_049354715.1. Classification (NCBI taxonomy): domain Eukaryota; kingdom Metazoa; phylum Chordata; class Mammalia; order Primates; family Cebidae; genus Callithrix; species Callithrix jacchus. The sequence continues at coordinate 35,690,642 of NC_133511.1, read as the reverse complement.
AAGGCACATAATCGTTAGATTCACCAAGATCGAAATGAAGGAGAAAATATTAAGGGCAGCCAGAGAGAAAGATCAAGTTACCCATAAAGGGAAGCCTATTAGGCTCACAGCAGATCTCTCAATGGAAACCCTACAAGCTAGAAGAGAGTGGGGGCCAATATTCAGTATACTTAATCAACAGAACTTTCAGCCCAGAATTTCATATCCTGCCAATTTAAGCTTTACATTGGAAGGAAAAATAAAATCTTTTAGGAACAAGCAAGTACTCAGAGATTTTATTACCACCAGGCCTACTTTACAAGAACTTCTAAAAGAAGCATTATACACAGAAAGGAACAACCAGTATGACCCTCTCTAAAAATACACCAAAAAGTAAAGAGCATTAACATAAAGAAGAATTTTTATCAATGAAAGGACAAAATAGCCAGTTAATATCAAACGGCAGCAACCCTAAATTTAAATCAACCAAATCTCCCAATCAAAAGATACAGACAAAATCTAATGGTATATCCAAAGATATACATAGACTCAAAATAAAGGGTTGGAAAAAAAAAACGTACCAACCAAATGGAGAACAAAAATAAATAAATAAAAAGCAGGAGTTGCAATTTTCACATTTGACAAAATAGATTTCAAAGCTACAAGGATACAAGGGTAAAAGGATTAATGTAATAATAAGAGAGCTTAACACCCAGATACATAAGACCCGTAATGAGATTTAGATTCAATGAGACAGAAAATTGATAATGATATCCGGGACTGGAACTAAGATCCAGAACAAATAAACTCAATAGAGCTCTCCATTTTAAACACACAAAATATACATTATCCACAAAATCTAACGATATATCTAAAGATATACAAAGACTCAAAACAAGGGGATGGAAAAAAACTCACCAACCAAATGGAGAGCAAAAATAAATAAATAAAAAGCAGGAGTTGCAATTCTCACACTTAATAAAATAGATTTCAAAGCTACAGGGATGCAAGGGTAAAAGGATTAATGCAACAATAAGAGATCTTAACACCCAGATACATAAGACACATAATGAGATTTAGATTCAACGAGACAACAAATTGATAATGATATCCAGGACTTGAACTCAGAGCCAGAACAAATAAACACAATAGAGGTCTCCATTTTAAACACATAAAATATGCATTAACCACTTTAAAAACTCAAAATATTGATCGGCCATTATTGAAACCCATTTTAGGAATGAAGTAATATTCCTTTTTCCCTCTTTTTCTTCTTTTTCCCCTTCTTTTTCTCTTTTTCCCTCAAAACAAAAAAAAAAAGAGAGAAAAAAAAGAATGACAGCTACTCTGCATTTTCTATGTGCTTGAGCTAATAAGAAGCATTGTTTAAATACAAAGCTGGCTTAGGCACTCTTATCTTTAATGCAAGTCTAGTGATTCATTGACAGCCTTGATTGTGAAGGCCTAAATTTTATAATTTTTGTCTTGATTATTTATAGGTTACAAAGAGTTCAGACTCTTTGAAGCAGAAAAAAAAAAAATTGCCTCAAAGAGCCAAGACTCATCTGCTGATTTTTCAAGGCTAATCCTAATAACTTGCTTACAAATCAGGGTCAGGAAGTGAGCTGTTTTCAGCACTGGACAGAGACAAGCAGGGTAACTAGGTAGCACCTTAGTGAAAAGAGGTCCAAGTCTGGAAAGAAAAACTGAGTTTACTCAGGTTGGAGAAAAGAGAAAACAAGATTAAAACAAAAGTGCATTTTTTAAATATAAATATCATTGACTTTTTTCTTTAACAATTGAATAGGCTTTTTTTTTAATATAAATCAATTGTTTTCAGCTATGTCACCACCATAAAATCAAAGCTAGTGTACACAGATTTCATAACCTCAGATTTTTCTCGATTCTTTCTTTGGGTTTTTATAAAATTGAAGCTAACTCATTTTCTCTCTTCTCCTGCCCAGTGCAATGAAAGCACTGGTCTCAGGAAGGAAATCTCACACCAGTGGAGAAAAGTGGAGCCCCAGGAAGGGGTGGTGCATGCTGCATCTCACCATTTTCTTCAGTGTTGAAATTTTTCCACTGCTGATCAAACCCTAAGTTACTGTTCAGCCTGTGTGCATGCTTTTCTTTAGGTGTATTTATTCTGATATGAAATTATTTCTATGAGCACAGTTGATATCATTGTAACTGTTTCCTGAGTGCATTATCTTCTTTTTGCAAAGGGTTATGACAGTCTCTATCCAAATCAGCACTTTACCTGATTCCATTAAGCAGGGGCCTAGGAAAAACAAAACAGGAAGCTTCGGCATACTCGTGCATGCTGGCACATGCTTACGTGTATATATACAAACATAAGTACATGTATATTGTTATATTAGATGCCATGGCATCTAGAGGGGAAGTAATCCAGGGATTGGCTGGTGATCGATGTATATAATCAGGATTATTTTGATTTACTAAGTTTATTTATATCTTATTTTGTTTCATTTTCACAACTAAGGAATATAATGAATATCAGAATCAAAGTAACAAAGAGGTAGTGTTGTACATCAGCTTAACTGAGGAATACGTCCTTGCTGTAATTAAACATCAAACTTGTCTCTGAGCTTCCTCAGTAGAAGCAAGTGCCAGAGGCTCTGCTCACCACACCTCTGTGAGGGGCTTTAGGTCATGGTCTGTGTGGAGGATTTGGGCCCTTCACCATGGAGAGCTGCTTCTTCCTCCATTGCTCTGCCCAGCAGTGACAAGAACATGCTTACAGCAGACTGTAGAGAGCAGAACCAAAGATCATGGACAAAGAGCCCAACACATTTGCCTGAAGTTCCTTTTTCTAGAGAAAAAAAGCAGGGATGAACATTATTAGTTACAGTTTTTGATTCGAGTGATTTTAGACTAAAAATACTTTGTTACTTTGTTGTGAGTGGTGACAGGAGGGAGAATAGTGCTTCGCTGAACACTCCTTACCTGTTACCTCTTCATCAGCCATCAATTATATATCAACTCTTCATGACAAGCCTAAAGAAATTCCAGAGTAATGACAGACTGAAGAAAACTGAGCCTTTAGAAAGGGTAAAGCACTTGGTGAAGGTCATCCAAGTAGTGAGAAACAGAACCAGGATTTCAACTCAGGTCCAGTTAAATTCCTATGGCTTTATTTATCTAACTGCATAGCATTCTGTGTGCCCTAACAATGGGGCATAGTCTGACTGCTGATTACAGCACAGGCATCTGGAATATTACATAGAGATCCAACCCCTGTAACATCAAGGCCTCATAGTCAAAAGGGGGGATTATGTAAGGGAGAGTCAGTTCAAGCAGAGGTCTTGTAAAAGAAATACAGCAGGCCCTAGGAATCTACTGTGTCCAGGGAATCTTAAGCCCATGTAAGGACAGCTTAGCTGTTCTATTTTCTATGAAGCTGGGTAATATTACTGAGTTCCTCTGATTCATCTTCTTCTTACTCTTTATCATCATTTCAGAATCATGCAAGAATCAGGGGATTTCACAGATTTCAGACTTTTTAGCCCCCACATCTATATTTATATTTGTGTGTCTGTATATCTGTATCTACATCTAAACCTATCCATGTATCTGTGATCTACCTATCTACCTGTCATCTATCTATCTATCATCTATCTGTCAGTCATCTATCATCTACCTGTCACCTATCATCTGTCTATCATCTATCTTAAATATGTTGAGAGAGAGAGATAGACATACTCTCCAGGTTCTCTAGAGAGCCCTGATTTTTACAGGACATTACTAAATATGATGAGGGACAGGAAGCATATTTGTGAGGGCAGAGGTGTATCTGGCTTCCCAAATGAAGCATGGGGCCCTGTGGAGCTCTAAGTGAGCCAGTGTTTCAAACCTCCCTAATGCACTGTGTTCAATGGCTCCCAAAGAGGCATCATCTCTGCATCTGGCCTCTACTGTCACAACAAGGCCTGAGGCTTTGCATCAGAAAGGGCCAGGAGGGCTTCGAGAGGAAAAGGGAGATAAGGGAGATACCTCTCCTTGGGACTGTGGGATTAAACCAGCTTAGAGTCTGGATTTAAATAAAAAGGTCACATGGCTGCCAGGTTTGAATTTGGTCCAAACTGAGAAGCAGATGTGCCTCCTGGAGCAGCTTTATCTTGAAAAGGAGAAACAACTGGGGTTAATTCAGTCTCTCGGGAGGCCAAGAGTACTTCCTTTCTCGATGCTGCTCATGTTGGGTTGGCCCCCAGGCAGGGGTTCAAATGGCATCTTGATTTCCCATCTCTCCAACATGTGGGCCACCATACATGGTCCTTCCTGCTTCTCTGTTCATCATGGGGCTTAATTCAGAGCTTTGGCCAACAATTATCTCAGAAGATGGCAAGTCCAGCCTGTGCAGTGGCTCAGGAAATGGAAAGAGGACTCATTTCCATTTGGAGGGATGGGCTCAGCCTGAATTCTGTTTAAAATACTACTGAGAAAGATCACTGGAGTGGAGCTTGACAGATGCTTATGATAGCTGGAAGTTATCTTTCACACTACACAAAATCAGCAACTGTCTGTGCAGGAGACTGGCTGTGTTCCATTTGCCAGAAAAGGAGCCACAGAAAATAGCCATCAAAATCAGCGTGGAAGATTTGGATTAACCAAATGAGGCCTTTTCTGATGTGGGTAGACAGGGAAAGCCTTTTTCAGGAAGAGGCAACACCTCTTGCTTGGTGCCTCCAGAGTTTGTCTCACCTGATCTTATAAAAAGTCTTGTTAGAAAAGACCAGGAATGAAGCTTCCACACAGGATGTGGCAGGCATGCCCTGACCCATGCACGGTAATTTACGTGTGGATGCTCTCCTGTATCTGTCAAAAACCCTGAGAGATAACGCAGGTAAGAACTTCAGAGATGATTCCGCAAGGTTGCATAATCATACACACAGGCAAATTAGTGGTCACACTCAAAGGGCCCTTGTGATTTGCCAGGAAATTCCCTAAGCGGGAGTGGGAAGGACAGAAGGGGTGGCTTTTAAGCCCAGGTGACAGCTGCTACTTATCTTTTCCTGAACCCAGTGATCTTCTACTGGATGTCTGCCTTGGACAGAAAACAAAGTCTGCGGGTGAACTGAAAGTGAGTACCAAATGGCCCTACATAGGGACCTCTCCTCTGCAAACAGAAAAATGAAGACTTCTTCTTCTGCAAGAACATCCCTTTTCCTTTGGTGAGACATTCAGAGACCAGCAGGAGGTGAGGTTAGTGTCTCCAGCCCAGGCAGCAGGAGTGAGTGTTGACAGTCAAGGGTTGAGGAGTGGTGCACAGGCATCAGTTGGAGCTGTTTTCAGCAGCTGATGAAATAACTACTGACCAACAGTAACTTAAACAAATAGCACTTTCTATTTTCATGTAATGGAAACTCACAGGGTAAGTGGCGGCTCGGTGGTGTCAGACCCAAATCTCTGCAATTCCTATGATGATTTCTCCCTCTTTGCTTGTCATATGGTTGCCATGGTCCTGGACATTACATCCTCATTCAAGGCAGAGAGCAGTTGAGGGTGGAGGAGGGTTTTTCTTTATCAAAAAGGCAAATGTTCCCTGGCATCTCATGGCTAAGTGTTGGGTTGCATGGTGAACCTGAGCTGTGAGGCTGAATGGGTGACTTCCTAGGCTTTGCACTTTCCATTACTTTCCTAGTAATGGAAAGTCACTCAGCGGAAAGGAGGCTGAGAATGGAACTGATCGGTCAACTAGGAAGCCTAGATACCTTTAGAAGAGTGCCAGGAAAATAATTATACAAAGGTCTGAGCTTCTGTTAGCTAAGGGAGGGGAGGAGGGGAAAGTTGAGTCATCTCAGATTAGACATGAATGTGACCTTATTTACCTCCCTTCTGCAACAGACTTCGGTCTCTTGCCAAAAAGCCAGTTCTCATCTTCTCTAAGTGTGAACCCTTCCAATGCACGAAAAGGAACAACTCATCTCTGCCTCCCTCATTTCCTCCTACTCATGATACACCCATGCTCAGATTGCCTTCACTGGCAGGCAGGGCTCTGCATCGCCTCTCTGGATGGTCTTGTGTGTAGACTTGTCTACATGAGCCTGCCCTCTACACAATATCCAGCTGAATCTCACTGAAATGCAAATTGGACCGTGTTACCCTGGTGCTTCAAATCCCTCAGCGCCCCACCCTGATCTCCTGGAAGGTAAAGTCTAAGCTCATGGGCACAGTGCACAGTCCCGCTGGACAAAGTCTCCCCCACACCCACTATCCCTCCAGTCTTGGCACTCACCAGGGCACATGCTTCCTTCATGTCACAGATCTGCATGTTGTTTCCCAAACACTCATGTGGGGTGCTCACTCTGAGGGCCAGGATCTGATGTTGGCCCAGCCGGGTTTGAAACCTGGTCCTGCCTTACCAGCAAGATGACTGGGGGCAAGTATTCCACCTCTCTGTGCTGTAGGCTTTGCATCTGTGACCTGGAAACAATGTTTTCTCTGTAGGCTGTTTAAAGGATTGAATGTATTTAGTCACCTACAGCAGCAGTCCCCAACCTTTTGGGCACCAGGGATTGGTTTCATGGAAGATAATCTTTCCATGGACAGAAGGGTGTTTCTGGATGAAGCTGTTCCACCTCAGATCTTCAGACATTCAATTCCATAATGCTCATACAGCCCAGATCCCTTGCATGTGCAGTCACTCCTATTAGAATCTAATGCCCTGGCTGATTTGACAGGCAGCAGACCTCACTCACCCACCACTCAGCTTTTGCTATGTGGCCCAGTTCCTAACAGGCCACCAACCAGTACCAGTCTGCAGCCCAGGGTTGGGGACCCTGACCTAAGGCACTTAGAGAAAGCATGGCAAGCCTTTGTTGGCAAGCACTTCTGGTGGCCGGCACCTTTCTGCACTGCAGGCCCTGGCCCATGCAGCCCTCTCAGCCTTAGCCAACTCTTGCTCAGAGAGCAGGGCTGAAGAGTGCAGTTGGGCTCAGCAGGACCCAGGAGCACATGGTACCAATAAAGTGATCTTGAGCATCAGTGTCATCAGCCATAAAATGTGAATAATGATAATTCCCATCTCATGGGGTGGCAGTGGGAATAAAATGAAAACGTGCTTAAGCACTCAGCACAGTGCCTGGCTCACAGCAAGAGGTCAATATACCTTACCTGTCCCATTTGTATTGACGCCACGGAAAACTTCACTCAGACACCTTTTGCAGGACCATCCCTCTCTCTGCCATGACTGTTTCCCTTCATGTGTGCTGGGAGAGCCCTCTAGTGCAGCCCTTGTCACATTCCAATGTAAATGGGCTGTATGTTCCTCTCTTCTACCAGAGCGAGACCCTGAATACCCCTAGGGCGGAGACCCTGAGTTTTCTATCCTGGCACATTTGGCTATATCCTGTGCTCATAAAGTATGTGTTCTGCTGAACCAAAAGGAATTTCTCCAACAAGAGTAGCTTCATTAAGTCTTCTGATCAAGTGAGGCCCTTCGTATTAGAAATGTCAGGAAAAAAAAATCTTAGTGATGCTACTGTCTCTTTGCTTCCAGACATTAACACAAGCAAGCAAGCAAACAACAACCCAGAAAGTGGTTTGGCGTAAGGCTCAGGAATGGACAGACTTCTATTAATTCTTAGAACTGATGCCAATGAGTAGACTGATTGTATTGATAAATCATATGTAAAACACACAAATGCTTTTAGTATTTACTTGAAAATTCCCCAATTGTTTTAGTGATTTTTGGAAAACCACTACACAGAATCAGTATAAAGTCTGGAACTATCCTTTTTTTAAAACAAACAAACAAAAAACCCACATAATATTTATATTGAGGGTCTTGTCTTGTCTTCAGTCATAGTTTTACTTTTTTATGGGGTGTTTGTTTGATTTTGGGAAATAGTTAAAATTATCTGGTGCCAAATCAGGCAAGGTGGGGAATCAGGATCCCAGACAGACATGATGAAGGGCTGGGTGTGGCTTCAGAGTGATGGGGCTGGACTCTGTGTGCAGCTTTTAAAACAGATATGGGAGGCTTGTGTGAAAGAAAGCCTTGGACTAATGGTTGAGAGTCACTGTTGAGTAGGGAAGGAGACTGGCTGCAGATGGGCTGAGTCAGAAGCTTGAGCCTGCCATCCATGAGCTATATAACTTTGGGAAGCCCCATTTCTCCATCTTAACAGTGGAGATAACATCACCTCCTGCAGCATTGTATCATGAGTCAGAAATAAATGTGCTTACATGTGTAACATGTGTTGGTGCTAAACACAAGTAATTATTAACTTTAAAAAGTAATAATTGGCTTTATTAGAATAAGTATATAATTTTCCAAAAGGATGATTCTTAAAGACAATATGTACTTAATCACAACATTCGTTCATTCATTCATAAACTCAATTTTTCAACAAATGTACACTGAGTACTTATTTCAGACCTAGTACTGTTTTAGGTAAAATTATAATGAAACTAACAAATCCTCTGTCCTCCTATAAACAAAATAATATGAAATAGAGTATCAACAAAATAACATAAAAAACTAAAATGGAATAAGGAGGATTAAGAGGAACAGTGGGAGAGCTGATATTTTTATATAGGGTGGTGAGGAAAGGCCTCACTAGGCAGGAAAACATGAACACATTCAGGGAACAAGCAGAGATGAACCATGTGGACCTCTGGAAGAAGAGAGTTTTAGGTTTAGGAAAGAATAGGGGCAAAAACTTTGAATATGTTTTGTATTAATAAACATGGATGGATGGATGAGTAAATGGATACATGAGTGGATGCATGGATGGACAGATGGATGAATAGATGGATAAATGGATGGATGGATCAATGCATGGATAGGATGGATGCATGCATGCATGCATGGATAAATGTATGATGCATAGATGGATGGATGCATAGATGAATGGATGGATAGATGGATGAATGCACAGATGCATGTATGGATGCATAGATGCATGGTTGGATTGATGGTTGGATAGATGGATGGATGGATGAAAGGATAGATGCATGGATGGATGCATGTACGTATGTATGAATGGATGATGGATGAATGGATGGATGGATGGATGACTGGTTAGGTGAACAGGTGAATTGATGGATACATGGATCAATGGATGCATGTATAAATGGGTACATGAATGGATGAATGCATGGATGAGGAACAGGAGAGACAGAAAAATTGTTAAAAAGAAAGGAATCATACTGTTTGTGTATCCACATCCTGGATGGGCTGGTTCTGCACTCAGGTGCTCTGTGGGATTGTGGAATGCTGGACCATGCTGCACTGTTCCTGCCACCTCAAATGGAATAAATTTACTGGAGGGCAGTTGCTAAGTCTCATCACTATTCTCCAAAGGAGAACCTTGGACATGGCAAGTCTCATTTTTGTAAGTTTCATGGTTTTCACTGTCTGGATAACCAGCAATCTAAATGTCAAAGTCCTGATAGCCATATTTTTCTAGTAATTCCAAGGTGCTTCTCCAAGTCCAAAAGGATCAAGGCTTGAAAGAGGCATTCACCTCACTTGGTCATGAATCTCCGGAGACGATGAAGACAGTCCCAGCCCACCTCCCACTCACATGGCAAGCCATTTTTTATGACCAATGGGACCACACAATAGCACAAAAGGGCCTGCAGTGAAGACAGAAGTAAACTGACTTGGCATTTATTTCTAGTTAAGCATTTGGAAAACCCAGACCCCAGAAGAAGCATCTATGTGGGAGTGAGTTAGAAACATTGGTTCTCCTCCTTGGGCAGTCATCTCTCTTCTCCAGCAATTGATGTCTACATTTGTACATAAGAAGTCAGCATGCATGTGGAGTAGGCCTTGGGGTCAGACAGGTCTGGAATTATATCCCAACTCTACCTCCTGCTAGAATTTAAAAGGGGGCAAGTATCTTCAAATCCATGAGCCTCAGATTTCTCATCTGTAAAGTGGAAATAACAGTGCCTGCCTTGTGGTGTCACTCTGAGGTTTGGAATGGGGCCAAGGGCCAGTCATGGCAGAGCCGGGCATGGAGTGGGTGCTCAGTGAAGAGTATCCACGTGCAAAGGAGAAGCAGCCCAGCCTTCAGGTGCTGCACCTTTATGCTTCTGTTGATACACCAGGAAGGCACAGAACCCTGTACTTCTAATGGCCATTGGGACTGGCAGTTACCAGAAGACAGGAACATGTGCTAATTGTCCTAATCAGAACACAGATTTCAAAAACAATAGTAATAACTAATCATCATCATCATGGAAAACCTTTATATAACACTATTATGTGCCAAACGTGGTTCTAAGTGCTTAATTTATATTAATCAATTTAACCCTCACATCATTGGTTGGCATGATTACATCTGTATTTTACAGGTGAGGAAACTGTTGCACAGAGAGCTTAATTAACTCATCGAAAGAATACAGTCATCTGTGGCAAAGTTTGGATTCATAATCAAGCAGGCCAGTTTCAAAGTTTATTCTCAAAGGCACTACCCTTTATTGCCTTTTGAAAATGACATTTATGCCATACTTTATGATTTGTAAAGCTCTTTCTGCCATAGTCTCCCTTTGATCATTTTATTAACTTCATAAAGAAAACACAGCAGAAAATATTGTCCCAGATACACAAGAAAGGGCACTAAGAATCTGAGTATATAGTCTCTTACTCAATATGACCCACTGTGAGAAGGGCACAGGAAGGATTTGAACCTAGTTTTGTCTGAAACCTGTAACCCAAGTCACCCTTTCTCCATGAAGCCATGAAAGCATTCCCGAGGTCCCAGTCAGAAGCCCCTCTGAAGGACTGAAATTATTCCCCAAAAATGGCTCAAACCTCTACATGTCTCAGAATCACCTGGAATACCTGTTAAAATAAGATGGTGAGGCCTCCCCACCATAGCTTCTGACTCAGCAGGCCTGGGGTGGAGCCCAAAAGTTTGCCTTTCTAACGAGTTCCCAGATGATGCTGATAATGGTGGTGCAGGGACTTCACTCTGAGAACCTTTGCTTTATGTCAAATGAGTGTCCACGTGCCCTCAGTGTAATGTCTCAGTCTGGTCATGGCCTGAGATACAGTAGGGCAGGAGCAGAAGTATACCTACAGAAATGTCTGCTCCCAGCCACCTCCAGCCTGGAGGGAGGGCAAAGATGAATGGAGAGGAGGGCCCAGCAGGTCTAGGCATGACTTTGCCAAATGACTTTATGCTAATTCCTTTCAAACTACCACCTACTATACCCACACAGCCATTTCTCAGCACCAGAGCAGAGGAGCTGACATCACACAAATGAGACAGAGGTGCAGCTGATGTGGAAAGCATCATGGCATTATCCTAATGGCCCTGCCATGAGACACAGTCATGGAGGCAATGTTGCCATAGTGTTCCTGGCCATCACCAAGGAGTTACCAGGTGCACCTTCTGCCTGGAAGGGTGGGATGTCAAGGCCTTTCCTTAACGCTTTGTTTCTGAGCTTCCCAGAACAGAAGTCTCTGGTCCTTGGTCCTCTGTCCCTGGAGTCACAGCCCCCAGCCGAGACACATCTTCCCTTGGCCAGCTGCCCTGGAGGAACAGAGGGCACAGCCCACACAGCAGTCTCCAGCCAGGAAGGGCCTCATTAGACTGAAGAGCCACCTCAGAGACTCAGAGTCACATGGATACCAATGGAAGTGGGCAGACCCTATCAGAGATGCCTTGGGGAAAGGACCATCAGTCGGGCAGCCTGAAAAAAAATCCTGCATCCTTCTTTCCAGCAGGCCTTGCTGAGTTTGCTCCAACCATTCCTCAGCTAGACATCACAGTATGCAGCCCCTGCTCCGCTAATGCATATGGGCATTTCTGTAAAGCACTACCTTACAGAAACTATGGGGCATAAAGCTTATCCATTGAGTAGTGAATTCACTTATTCATTCATTCAACACTTTTTTTTTTGAGACAGAGTTTCGCTCTTGTTACCCAGGCTGGAGTGCAATGGCGCAATCTTGGCTCACCACAACCTCTGCCTCCTGGGTTCAGGCAATTCTTCTGCCTCAGCCTCCTGAGTAGCTGGGATTACAGGCACGTGCCACCATGCCCAGCTAATTTTTTGTATTTTTAGTAGAGACGGGGTTTCACCATGTTGACCAGGATGGTCTCGATCTCTTGACCTCGTGATCCACCCGCCTTGGCCTCCCAAAGTGCTGGGATTACAGGCTTGAGCCACCACGCCCGGCCTCAACAAACACTTTTTAAGCTCCTACTATGCAACACCGACCTGGCTATTATATCTCCAATATATAATATGATATGAATGTGACATAATATAATAGATACAATAATGAACATGACAGACAAAGCCCCTTCTCTCATGCAGCTTCTCTCATTAATTAATTTAAGTCACTCATCCGTAAGTTCATTCAGCACGTGTGCAGTTGCTTACAGATTAGGGCCATGTTCTTTGTGGTCCTCCTCCTGCTTCCCAGGCCACACCCAGCCCCTGGTGGCAGGTGTCACCTGACATTTTTTCAAATGCTCTTCAAGCATCCCCATGTGGCTCACATCTGGCTGTTAGCCTGCATTCACAAGAAGTGAACTGAGGAGCCAATATGTGAAGCTGGCTCTCCACGGTAACCAGTGTGTGTGGATATGCTCTAAGACCAGAAATGAGCAGATGGCCTTGAGCTTACTCGCCCTGGGGCACGTTCTGAGACAGAGCACAAAGCCTGTGTCTTTCCAGAGCTTAGGGCAAATCCTTAGTTAGGACAAGACTCTGTGTGCTGTCCATGACTGTTTCTGGGACACAGAACCAAGCATCTCACACCCATCAGCACAAACCACCCAACCCTTCAGCTATAGTGACAGTGGAACTGAAACAGAAAATCTAGCCATCATCTCTTGGCAGCCAGTCACCCAGAAAGCCCCTGCCTACTTCTTGAGGAAGTTCTGAGTTTCCATCTATTTCTCCACAGGCCCTATGGGCATGGTTACCTTTGCTTGGGTGACTTCTCCTGAGGAGAGCAGTGCTGCTTTCCGTTCTTTTCTTTGTCTGACCACATCTCGCTTGTTTGTTTAAATTAAGCTGACTATGAAGGAAGTTAAGCATCATAACAGTTTATTCTAAGAGTCTGACAGAGGTTTCCTATCATTCAGAAACAATGAACATACGAAAGAAAAGCAAGGAAAAATGTGTAACTTCAGAGAGAAAGGCATACAGAAGGATTAAAAGGAAGAAAAGAAAAAAGAAAAAAAAATTTTTTTTTTTAAAGACAGGGTTTCACCATGTTGGTCAGGCTGGTCTTGAACTCCCGACCTCAGGTGATCTGCCTGCCTTGGCCTCTGAAGTGCTTGGATTACAGGCGTGAGCCACCACCCTTGGCCAAAAAATAAAATTTTTATATCGACAGTAGGGTTGTGATACGGCCTTTTACTCTTTTTTTTTTTTTTAATATTCTTATTCCCAATCCAACACTGAAGCCCAGGGATGTCCAGGTAAGAAGGATGGATAATGAATGACAGGATTGACTGTGCAAAGACAGTGTGGGATGACTAGTGAGGTTTCCGTCACAATACAAGGCACAGGTGGAGAAAGGGCTGTGACCAATCACAAGCAACCCTGGAAAACAGGAGATGGTCTGTCTGGGTTGCTGAGCCAGGGCTGGGCTTAATCAAGCCCTTAGAGCAGCACCTGTAACTGGAAGGACTCCTTGCAGGAAGTTTGTAAAGGAGCCATCAGCCCTGAGCAGCTAGGATACAGCCAGCCCTATGCCAGGTGCTCTCCTGCACGTAATAACCTAGTGGGCAGTTACCAAGCACTGTAGGACGCGCCAGGCACTGAGCTAACTGCTGTGTGTCTTCTCTCCACTGGGTCACTGCAGCCCCTGAGGAAATGTACTAATCGCTGTCTCAGAAAACCCGAGATGATGGGGTTCACCAGGCTGAGGGACTTGCCTGTTTGGCAAAGTGAACCCCCATCTGTGTGTCTATGGAGTTAGTACTTTATCTACCTTCATGGCACTGATTCCTGTGGAAATGTACAGAAATCAGGTTACAAGAATGGAAGAGGGAAGGTCCATTTCCAGTAGTGAGAATAGCATGAGCCAGGCAAGGACCCACAGGAAGCCACTTGGCAAACCAAATTGTCAGTGTAACTAAAGTACTGAGAGTATAGAGGGTGTGCCGGGGACAAAGCTGGGGAGATAGGCAAAGGTGGAGCCTGAGAGTCTGCAGAAGCCGGGGCTGGGCATGGCATGGGAAGCAGGAGGGGCTCACTGACGGTGTTAAGAGGAGGACCACAAAGAACATGTCCCTAATCTGTACACGTGCACACCTGCTGAATGAACTTGTGGATGAGTGACTTCAATGTCTTTTGTTTATTTTTAATTTTATTTATGTATTTATCTTCAGATAGGATCTTTCTCTGTCACCCAGTGCTGTGGTGCAATCTTCCATGCCTGGCTAATTTTGGTATTTTTTGTAGAGATGGGATTTCGTCATGTTTCCCAGGCTGGTCTTGAACTCCTGAGCTCAAGCAATCCACCTGCCTTGGCCTCACAAAGTGCTGGGATTACAGGCATGAGACACCGCATCCAGCCTCAAATGTCTTTTAGAGCAGGAACTGGCAGTGGCATGGAAGCCCAGGAAGCATGTGGAGGCTGTGAGACCTGCAGGAGTGGGTGTGATATGGACCTCAGGAGTCAGGACCCTGCTGCGGTGCAGATCTGACAAGCGGCCGACACTCAGCAAATGGCCGGGAAGTCTCTACCCAGTGTCACAGCCAGGTATTCTGAGCTCCAGTTCTACAGAGTTACAGAGATGCATGGGGAAAGCAAAGAAGAGCCAGCTGCTGAATTGTTCATTCTGCCTGCAGACCTCACCCCCTAATCCTGCCTGTGGGTTTAGTATCATCTGGGGCCATGGGCCAGGGTGCACCAGGCAATAAATATCCCCGCTGCCTTTTCCAGTGATGGAAAGGGTGTTAGATGTGCTATGTGCAATTTACATGACACCTCCTATCTGTCCCCAATAATCCCCTCAAAGAGTTATTTTCTCATTGGTTAATGAGAGTCTCCAACCTCACTTGCCTTGCAGAATAGACCCCGACTCATGGAAGCCACCTCTCAGAGTCCTCCTGAGGGACTATGTTAACTTCTCTTCCTGGGTCCACAAAGGGCATGGTTTCAAAGCCAAGAACTTCCCAGCACCTTGCCTCTATCACCCCTGTGCCCTGTCCAGGAGCCTAGAGTTCTTTGTCTAACTTTCCTGCCCACAGGAAGGTAGACTGCCCAGGTAAACTTCCTTTGTTTAGAAAGCCCATGAAAAGCTCTGGGAGGACTGTGGGCCAGGCAGCTAATCCAATATCAAAGTCAAAGATCAATCACTCCAGCGGAAGTTTGAAGGAATTCCTCTCATGGGACAAGAACCTGAATAGGGAGGGAGTAACTCCCAGATTAAAAGTTCCCCTTCTCCGTACCTGTGCAGACTCCATCTCTGGATCTCCTCCCATGACAGCATGGGAGCTCACTCTCTCTTTTTCTTTCTCTCTCTCTCTGCCTAATAAATTGCTTTTTTGCAAAGCTCTTTGTTTCAGATATTTACTTGAACAATATCACTGTGCCACCTGGGTCTCCTCCCCATTCTTGGATGAGTGAGAGCCCAAGGACCTGGAAAAACACATCTGATCAGGGAACACTGAGCATCATTGGAATGCCCCTGGAGCCCATCTTCTGTCCCCCAGTTACACTCCCTCCTGGGTGAGGATCCCTCAGCCTCAGACCTCAGATGGGCTCTGCTGTGTGCCTGTAGGACCCACACCCCACCCTGCAGGGGCTGCCCCTGGACTTCCATAGCTGGGTCTCAGGAGTGTGAAGTGGAGTCACCTGCTTGCAACCATCTGGCAAGTGTTCATATTGAGGGTGGCAGGGGAAAGAGCCATCCTCTTCAGCTATGGAAACTGAGGCACAAGAGACTAGCATTGTCAGGCTTCAGTGAGCATCTGTTGTACTTTGCAATAGCAGACCAGTGGGGTATCCATTGAGAAGAATTTTGGAACAGCCAGTGGCTTGCTTTGTTAAGGGGTGTGGGTGAGCTGAACCGGGGACTGTTGCTTTATGTGACCTCAGCAACACCTTAGCAGAACCTGGCTGGGCTGCTTTACTCCAAGAAGCTGCTCCCACAGCACAGCCTGGGCCTTATAGGGGGCATAGTGTAGCTTTAGCTCCCCATTCAAGAAGGGCCCCCTGCTCTGGGCCGCTTTACTCCAAGAAGCTGCTCCCACAGCACAGCCTGGGCCTTATAGGGGGCATAGTGTAGCTTTAGCTCCCCATTCAAGAAGGGCCCCCTGCTCTGGGCCTGAGGAGCCTAGAGAACAAACCTCCAGAATGTGCCACACTTCCTGGCTCATGCCCCGCTTAGGGCACCCCTACCTTTGGACTGGAGGCCTGGCTTGGCTTCTCCATCTCGGATGCAGTGTCTCTCTCCACCCACCTTGCTGATGACAGAGTGAACATCCTAAAGCTCGGCACTACCCTTGCTACTGTGCCCAAGTATCATGTCCTCCACTGTCCAAGGGCACTCAGGCCTTCCCAGTCTGTTCCAACCTCATTCCTTCTTTCCCCACACCACAGCCAGGGCCCAAGCCTTATCTTCCCAATACCTGATAGGCATGCACACCCACTGCCAGGCTGAGGAGGGACCATGTACTTTGGTCTGCTCTATGTTGTCCCCACAACTTTATTTTGTATTTCCTCATTATCACTGCCAGACCCCCAAACTCTCCATTTCATATTCTTAGGGAACCATAAAGTGCAATCTCTCCTAGACGATTCTACAATAATTGTTCATAGCATCTCTGTCATTCACAAAAATGTCCAACTTATATGACAGATACTATGGGTATTCTGCAGACACACCCTGACCCATGCCCCCCCACAAGCCTGAGCAAAGCGGAGCCCTCTTTTTGTCCTACCCCATTCCCAAGTCCCAGCCAAGTGCTTTCCCTGGCACCCCTCCACTGCCCATAGCCATGATCTCCCCATTGCTGACCCCAGGGCAGTGTGCTGCAGGGTGACAGGGGTGAGAGCACACGGTTGATCTTTCTTCTGAAGTACATGTAAAAGACTGTGTACGAGTATGGAGCCTCTTTCTGGGTTCCCACCCAATTTTCCAAGAATTGGTCACCACAAAAAGTGTTCTCTGGCTACTCAACCAGACCAGGAGGCCAGGTCCTAACCAGGGTCTTGAGCTGAGGACAGGAATAGCTTCACTCATCAGGCCCTTTCTAAGCTGTGAGAATGGACAATGTCACAGAGCCAGGGCAATGTCCACCCCAGCTCCTCATGGGCCACTAGGGCAAAGGTCTCCAAGCCTCCAAACGTTTCTGTCTGCTGTGCTGAAGGTAGATGGGGCCAGGACAGCCTTGCTGATGCACAGGGGGACAGCTGAGGCAGTCATTCCGGCTTGGTTAAGCCCCAGATCTGCTGAGTCCAACCCAGTGCTCTGTGATTCTCTAGGAGGATCCTGGAAGGGCCAATGATGGTGTCAGAACTGCTCGAGTCCTTCAGCCCACAATAAGTTTTGGGAAGCCTTACAGGCTGCTTGTTGTGCTGGAGTCAGATGAGGTGCCAGCATCTAGGGATGGGAAAAAAGAAGGGAAAGAAGATACTTTTTAGGACTGGTTCACCTGCCTTCTAGGTTCCCCTAGGACCCAGATTCACCTCCACAAATGTCACTCACTGCATTTCTGTCCAAGAGGCCTTCGTCACAGGCTTTAGCTTTTACTGAGAGCTTAGTCCCAAGAAAAGCATCTCAAGTGCCTGGGGAGGCAGCTGTGGGAGAGAAGCTCCCGAACTGCCCTTGAGCCTGAGCGTAAGAGCGCAGGGCTGCTGGAGGAGTCAGCCCTACCCCTGGCAGATGCCAGTGGCTCCTCTGTGCCCAGGAGGTTTGGGCAATAGGATGGGGGTCTCCCACCAGCTCCCAACCCAGGCTTATGTTCCAGACAAGACAGGGGTGATGAAGTGGCCTGGCTCTACCTTCTGCCAGACTCTTCCTCAGGAAGAAGAATGTAGTGGGCTTGGATCTGGCAGAAAATGACTTTCCAGGCTTTTTGTACACCTTTCCCTCCACACACAAAACCTAAGAGGAGCTGGGAACGGGGGCAGAGACAGAGGTCTGGTGGGTCATGGTGGGGCACACAGCCTTTATCACCAGGGCTGCAGTGTGGAGGTCTAGGGCCTGGAGCAGGGAGGAGGTTGTGGCTCTGAATACCCTTATGGAGGAGGATCTGGTGCTCAGCTGAGATCTGGAAAATGCTTCCCTGTCTTTTAACCCAAACCCATCTGGTGTCCAGGGTCCCTTGCCATGTCTTTCCCTTGTGGAAGTGTCCAAAGCAGGCCAGGTAAATCTAAGGAAAGAAGAGTACCTAAGCAGGCATTTCCCCTTACCAGGTGCATTGGTAAGGTTACCCTGCTCTGCTTGCTTTTCTCATCAGTTGCTTCTGGTCCTGGCAGCTCGCACTGCAGGATGCAGAACTCCCGGACCCAAAGGGACTTAAGTATCATGATGAGGAAAGTTAGTTCGCTGCCATGAGACTGGAAAAAAAAAAGAACCTAGCAGAAAGGGCGCTTGAATTAAGCATTTCATGAAAATGAGGTGCTGCATGTGAATCATTCAACCCGTGTCCTCATGGCCCATCTGAAAGCCCCAGAAGCTCACCTCATCTTAGCCAAGCCTGATCCAGGGCCTGTGGCTCTCCATGTCCCTGAGTCCAGCTCCGCAGAGGCAGAGACCCTCCAGGACGCTGCTGTGCACCAGAGAATCTCAAGACCACCAGTCGCTCTTTCTCCCATGACCCTGGGCACATCCACCAGACCCCCAGATCCCCAGCAAGGCCCCACCATCCCAAGCCCACAGTGACCCTGCAGCCTTACCAGTCCACTTACAGTCCAGCTAAACTTACCAGGGTAGCTGAGTGGCAGGAGTACAGGGTTTTCAGAGAAAGAACAGGATGGCAGATTTGATTTTTGAGTGTGTCTCATGCAATGATTGAAACAATGTATACAAAAACTAATTTGTTATCTAAAATTCAAATTGAATTTGGTGTCCTCTGTTTGTATTTGAGAAATCTGGCCATGCTGCAGGTGCGGGAACTCCCTCCTGAGCATGCACTGCGGCTCATTTGCCTCTGCCAGAAGTCTTTCACCATGCAACAGCCCTGAACTTCTCCCTCAACCCCATGCTCACCCCAGCCCTGGATGGCAGCAAGTAGAGAACAAGTGGCTTGTTTTGCAAGGGAGAACCTTCCTCTACTGGCATCTGAAATGGCTCTGCTGCTGCTGGGCCAGGAAGAGGGTCAGTTGCCCTCAATCTCTTAAGCGGGACTAAACCAGACTGGCAGAGTCACCTGTGACTATGGACTCAGAACAATCAGTGTTTTTCCAAAAAGGACAGGATCAAAAAACCATTCTCCGTAGAAAACACTGTTTTTGTTACATGGGTGTTTGAATGAATTTTGAAGACACCACAATAGCATTTAGTAGGTGGGTAAGCAGAAGCCTGGGTCCCCTGGCTCCTGTGCTAAGCAGTCCACACTGAGTCCACACTGCCCCCTGAGTCTCCCTACTGGGCCTGGGCAGGTGGGAGGCGACCATCTCAGCCAGCAGAACTCTGCCACGGAGCTCTATGGATGCTTCTAGATCCTAGGTCATCAGAATCTTCTCTCCCGAGATCCCTCCGAAAACTTGCCTGTCTTCTTTCCTCTGCTGCCACTGCCAATGGCTTCTGACTTTGGCTACCAAAATGTAATGCCTCTGGTTTACAATCTCCCTCCTTGCTTCGATGAATGTTCATCTTCTCTGAATCTGTTGTTTCCTGTTCAATATGCTCAGCAATGAGAAAAATCAGAGCATTCAAAGCAAGGAAAGCCACAAAGGCTCACGGCAAGCGCTGTCTCTGTCGTTCACAGACCTGGAAGGGAGAGTCCCCTCCCTGGTCTTTTCTCCCTCGGGGCATTGTTTTTATTTTTCTGGAGAGCTTTCATCACCTCTCCCTCAGTCCTTGTGTACAGAGTCCTCTCTTAATTCCCACACCTGGGCCAAGAAGACCTTCCCTCTCCTGGGAGCTCAGTCCCTACCTGACCCTGTGACTTATGAGAAGTGGACATCCAGGTGGGCAGTGGTCCCCAGGGAGGTGCAGGGGCTGCAGCAGGGTCAGGAGGGCAGGACAAGGAATGTCTGGCTCCTTAGGGAGGGGAAGATGGGCTTGTGGCCAGCAAGGGCCAATGGCTGCAGAAAGTTACATATGGAGGTTGCTGTACAGGGTCCAGGCTGTTAGCGCTATGCACAGAGAATCCCAGGGAATGAACCCAAGAATGATTCTCTCTGTAACAGAAGAGACCTGGCACCTTCCCAATGGCAGCAGCTGACTTTAAATCTTGTTCTCCCTGCCATTTAATTAGCGTGCTTTTTGAGTACCAAACAAGGGTCTAACAACATGGTATTAAGAGAGATGTGGACATAAAATGAAAATTAGAAAGTGGAAAAGACTTAGACATGAACCGGGGTTCCCGGGACTTTTGTTCAAAATTAACCAAAAACACTCGTTGAAGGGAGTCGGGGCCGCAACCTTCACAGGTGAACTCACTTTTTGGGATTTCCACATGCAAACCTGCAAATGAAGAAATGACCTGAGCTGTGTAAAGGTCCCCTTCCACTCTGTTGCACTAGAAACACTCCTGTGCTGACGGAGCTCACCATCAGTCTGGAGAGCAAAAGCCCACACTTGAAAGGGCGGATTACTCTGCCAGGAGCCCACATCCTCAGGGCTACTGTTTTGGCCAGAGGGCACTGCACCTGACTCACCACCTCCAAAGCTCTGGAGCCTGGTGGGATTCAGAAAAGCCTGAAGCATCTCTTTTCCAATTCCACTTAATCTCATCCTTTGAACTAATGGCTTTACAGTCCCATCAGTGCTCTAAAAAGTGGGGTCACAGATGAACTATTATCCAGAAGTAAGAAGCAGATGATCGATACTGTTCCTGGTTGACCAACGCAGACTGACTTTACTGGGCTTTTTTTCTTTTTCTTAAAGAAGCTGCAGATTGATTTGGACAAGATAAAAAATTGATGCTTTCCCTGCCTTCTGAATGGAGGCAGCTTTGTTCTCTCCCTTGGGCTAGCTCTGAGCACCTGCTGTTCACAGATGTCTCAAAAAGCACAAGCTAATGAGGCCCTAGGCACCTTGCCTCAGTGAAGGGGCACCTGCCTTGCCTCTTCCTTTACAGGTTGATGGAGATAGGAAGATAGCATACTTACCCTTTTTCTCCACCCAGGCACAGGGGAGCTTGGTGCTATTCTGTGGGTACCTATTCAAGTCTATCCATGAAAATGTGACAAGGTGACCAGCCTGGTGGCTTTGACCAACACTGAACCTCACCTTAGCTTCAGTTTGACCTTCCAGGCCATCCTCCAGCTGTGTCAGCTCCCCAAGTGCCAGGTCTCAGAGACAGTTGGGTTGCAACAGAGAGACACTGACATCTGGTCTCTGCCTTCTGATTCAGAAGGAGGGAGGGGAAGAGGATGGCAGGTAATGTACAGCACAGCACAACATAGAGATTGACATACTGGGTTTAAGAGTCAGTCAGGCCCTGGTTAGATTAACCAGCTGTGTGACACAGGGTAAATAACTCAACCTGTCTGAGTCTCCATTCCTTCCTCTATAAAGAACAGTGAATTGTTTACACGTAGAGCGTTGATTAGTGAGATGCTCTACACAAAGCCTGGATTGCAGTGTGTGGCATAGTGAGTGTTCACAGCATGGCTGTCATTGTCGTGCTGCTATCATTCTCTTAAGGTAGAGCCAGACATACCTGGAAACAAGCACAGATGGGAACAGGGCCATGGCACAGAAGAGGGGAGGGACGTCTGGACTGCGGAAGGTGATCAAGGGGCATGACAGCTCCTAGAGCTGTACGAGTAGGGGGATGGGGACAATCTGCATTTCTGCCCCAGGAAGAGAGAACAAAATTCATCTCTGAGTACCATGTCCTGTGTTGCTTCCTGAGGAGGAGGCAACGATAAGCAGGCTTTGGGTTTGAACCTGGGAAGGTTATTGAAAAAAAAATTTTTTTGAGCCACCATCTTTTTTTTTCTAACTCCTTCTCTTCTCATGGTAAAATCTTTAGCCTTAATCTCCACTGAAAAGTATAAAACCTATGAGCATCTCGTGGGTTTCTGAACCATTCAGAGGTATCAGCCTGGAGGACAGAAAAAAGTGCAGTCCTTTTAATAATGTGCTGTGTGGGCTGATATGGAGCTGAGCCTTCAGAAACTGTGGGAAAGGAGCCTGCATGTCACCCTCATAGAAGGCAGCCTCATGTGGAAGTTCTCTGAAGAGCCTTATTAGAAAGTCTTGTGATTACTAAGCCAGAAAACTCTTCAACACACACACACACACACACACACACACACACACATAGACACACACACACACACACACCCCTCTAATCATGCTGCAATAAAACATCAGAGGAGAAGATTTCAAAGGTTTGGATCTGAGAAGCCTGTAACTGTCTTCAGGTGAAAGGGTTTGCAAGGTCAGATATATTTATCCTCCGCTCCTGCCCAACTCTGTCTACAGAGAAGTCTCAAAGATGACTTTTTCAATTTCTGGCTCTCTCATTGTTCCGAAATCCAAACTACCACAGGGAGGCCATAACACAGAAGCTACTGAATGCAAGATTAAATTACACAGTTGGCCACACATGAACAGTTGCAGCATGGCACAGACCCAGTGAGAGAAATGCACATGGGGTCAAGGCCATGCACGGCTGACCACAGGAACTCCCAGCCTGGTGGCTCCTATTATCCCATGGGCCTGTATGGAAGCAAGTGAAACCCACAAAAGCCCTGCACCTAAGCCCATAACCTGCGAACCAAGTCCCACATGGGGGCGTGGAGCTCCCAGAGTACACTCAAAGCCACCCAGGAGCATCAATGAACACATACACCTGGGTAACCAGATCTTGGTTGAAGACCAAATCCAGCAGGGAGGCTGGATTTTCAACCAATCTTGAGGCTGCAAAGCCAACATGTGTTCCACGGTGGCAACCTGCCTCCTGTATTGGCCTGAAGCTACTCTCTATCTGGAAGCTGATGGACAGTGAGAGTTAGCCTCATCCTTGATAGGCAAAATGAGCCCAGAGTCTACCTGGGGGTGTGTGTGGGGCTGAGGGAGGCCCTGGGGGAGGTGGATGAAGTCCAGATCTGGAATTTTGCACTCTAGCCTCCTGACCTGCCAAGACTCTCTGAATGCTTATCTGCCCTCAGTAGGAGTTGAAGCAGCAGGACCACCCATAGTTCTGCCTGAGGTCACCCTCTGTTCTTTGTGACCCTGGTGGTCTGAGTCCCAGGCACTGGACATATTTTATTTATTTATTTATTTATTTATTCATTTATTTATTCATTTATGAGACAAACTCTTCCTCTGTTGCCCAGGCTGGAGTACAGTGGCACAATCTGAGCTCATTGCAACCTCTGCCTCCAGGGTTCAAGCAATTCTCCTGCCTCAGCCTCCTGAGTAGCTGGAATTATAGGTGGCCACCACCATGCCCGGCTGATTTTTGTATTTTTAGTAGAGACAGGTTTTCGCCATGTTGGCCAGGCTGGTCTCAAACTCCTGACCTCAGGTGATCTGCCTGCCTCCACCTGCCAAAGTGCTGGGATTACAGGGGTGAGCCACCGGGCTGGCTGCCTTTCCTCTATTCAGTCTGCCCTTCTTGTTTTATTGCTTGATTGTTTAACTTGCATCTGCCTGACAAGGTGTCAGAACCCTCGTATTGGGAAGTAGTCAACTTGTGTGTTGGTAAAGAGGATTTACTGACAACAGTATAGTTTTTTAAAAAAAGGAAAGTTTATTAGAAAGAAGTCAGGCTGCAAAAGGGTGCAGTGGTGTGCCTCATTGTGAGAGGACCGAGCGTGCCTCAGTGAATTTTCCTTAGGAGCATTTACGGACCTTAAGAGGGGGGCTTGAGGGTAATTTGGGTCACGTTAGCCACATAGGTCATAAGTGATTACATTTCTAGACATTTTGATGCCTTAATATCAGCAAGCATTGCAAAATGAGTTTTCACATGGCAGTTCAGAGATGTATAGACGTTTAAGTTACTTATAAAAGACGCCTGGAACCAGATGCTGACTTTAGATACTAGACAAGTTTAATTACTTCTATATTCCCAGATAAGGAGTTTTCCCTCCAGATAGCCTGTTTGATGGTCACCAGGGGTGTTTGCTCCCACTTAAATTCCTCTAATAAGGAGTCTTTTACTTCATTCTCTGTTCAATGGTCACCAGGGCACTTTACTCTCCTCAGCATCTGACACCTTTTCTAGGCTGTAAATCTTCCTGAAAGCAGGGATCACATCTGTATGAGTCCATTCTCACGCTGCTATAAAGAACTGCAGAAGACTGAGTAATTTATTAAGGAAAGAGGTTTAGTTGACTCACAGTTTCACATGTGAGTCACTGGGGGGCCCTCTGGAAACTTACTGCCATGGTGGAAGTGGAAGTAAACATGTCCTTCTTCTCATGGTGGCAGGAGAAAGAAGTGCTGGCAGGGGAAATGCCAGACCTAACACCATCAGATCTCATGAGAACTCACTCACTGTCATGAGAACAGCATGGGGGAAACCATCCCCATGATTCAATGATCTCCACCTGGTCCCGCCCTTGACATGTGGGGATTATTGAAATTCAAGGTGAGATTTGGGTGGGACACAGAGCCAAACCAGATCAATATCTGAGCCACCTCTGTGTCATTTCCAGTGTCGAGACTTGTGAGTTACACTTAGCAAGTGGTCATTACAACTTAAACATGTTAAACATGTGATACGGCAATACTTACAATCCTTTGACCCTCAGATCAAACTGGGCACAAAAGTGGCCAGTGTTTTTGCCTTTTGTAGAAAGGAAGCATGGACAGTGGGCAAGGCACTGAGGTCTGAGATTCAGGCCCTGGAGTTGACAGCTAAGTTGGGATGCAGAGTGGACTGAAAGCACCCCAGCTGTCAGACAGTCTCCAGGGCCTGAAGTGGATATTTTTCCTGTATGAAGTCTCCTGGGGGAAAGTGTTTGAATTCTAGCACCTGGGGGAATGACAGTATTTGAGGTGATAACATCAAGGCCCAGAAGCCTGACTCAGGGATGACATCTGGGAGGAAATCACTTAAACCCTCACCCTTCTGCTGGTTTAGCTGTGAAGACTTGAGTGTGCACTCCAGCTCTGCCTTCTCCTAATAACTGGGTTATCTTGGAGAGTTACTTTGATTCTCTAGGCCTTCACACCCTCCTCTATAAAAAAATACAATTTGTGGTATTAAAATGAACACTTGTTTAAAGTACCTGACACACTGAAGTGATCAACAGCATGAATTTTCTTCTCCTTTTTCTTTTCTCCTTAAAACTCAAAACTCCCCCCTCGCAATTACGGATTCTCCGTATCTTGAGTGCAGAGATTGAAACAGTGGAGATCAAGGTGGTAGGGAAGTTCAATCTAGGTTTTCTGTAGCTATAAAAGATGGGTACCATGGTCATGTTCCCCCCAAATTTATGTTGAAACCTAATCCCCCGCAAAGTGATGAGTTTAAGAGTTGCGGCTTTTTGGAATTGATTAGGCCATGGAGGTGGAAATTTTATGGATGGGATGAGTGTCCTCTTCAAAGAGGCTCAAGAGAGACCCTTCATCCTTTCTAGTATGGGAGGACAGAATAAGAAGGCACCGTCTGTGAACTAGGAAGTGAGTCCTCCCCAGACACCAAACTTGCTGGTGACTTGGTCATAGATTTACAACCTCTGTAACTGTGAGCAATACATTTCTGTTGTTTATAAACCACTCAGCCTATGGTATTTTGTTATAGCATCCAGAGCAGACTAA
The DNA here is from genome assembly GCF_049354715.1 of Callithrix jacchus. Taxonomy (NCBI): domain Eukaryota; kingdom Metazoa; phylum Chordata; class Mammalia; order Primates; family Cebidae; genus Callithrix; species Callithrix jacchus. The sequence continues at coordinate 35,664,816 of NC_133511.1, read as the reverse complement.
GACAATGAATGGGTGACGCTTGCCGCAGAAGTATAAAGATTTTGTCAGTGTAGTGGAGGTGAAGGGTCTCTCCCAGCCCATGGCCTTCTCTGATTACTGGAGCAGGAACCCTTGTGCCCTCAACATCATTTGCAGGATGGCTTCAAGGCTGCACCTACCAGGACACATGGCCCCTGCTGGGAACGTAGAGAAAGCTGACATGTCCAAACATCACTCAATTGTCTTCTATCTTTGTTCTCTGTTTTCTCATGGTATTGATCAATTCATGTTCTGGATCCTACAAGGGCCCAAATCATCTTTTCTGTTCTTTCTGCCCCACTTTAACTTCTTGGAAAAGAGACAGCTTCTCCCCACCATCAGACAATAATTGCTTTACCCGGAATTGAGGAGAAAGGCAGTATGAGCTTGCCTTGGAAGTCAAAGTAATGGAGAAACCTGAGCCCCGCTGACTAGTCTTGCTGCTTGCAGCAGTGCACACTGGCCTGGACGTGCTTCATACACAGGCCCAGAGTTTTCTCTTCTGGGTTATTATGGAGAAATGGCCATCTGGAGGAAAAAGAAGCTGTCTCCCAGGGACTTCCAGGCCTTAGCGGTCCAGGGAGGCTCATTCAGCAGTTCTCCCTGGCTCAGCTAAGACATCCCATCCTCAAAGCCCTGGGGAGAGGGGCAGCTCTCTCTCCCTGGATTTGTCTCCCCAGGCCTCTGAATCCTGAGTGGAAGTGGGGAGAGTCCCAGCATTTTGTAAGAAGAGAAGGGCAGGTTCATGGTTCAACCACTGGATTATAGACACTGACCTGGACTTCTGACCCTGATGATACCTGCACTTACAACTGAGCATCTTCTGGAGTTCTGAGTAGCTTCTCACTTTCTGGAGCTCCTTCCTGCCTGTGCCACCCACTCCATTTCCATTTCAAGGAGCCCCCTGTGGTTGACATTTGAATACTACCTCAGAGGAGTCAACATTATTTCATACCTCAGCACTGTTCATCTCTTTCCTGCTTGAAATGGCTTCCTCTCCAGGATTCCAGAATCCCACACTCTCCACCTGTAGTTCTTTCAGTTTCTTACAAACTTCCCCTTCTCTGCCCCTTCTCACTTGGAAGTGTTCCTTTTGCACAATAATGGGTACAACTGTAGCTTCAGCCCTGACTTCACTCCTGGATTCTAGGTTCATTTATCTATCTGCCTTTACCACCTCTGCCAGCATCTCAAATTGAGAAGATTAAAAAAAAAAGTGTTGAATTTACTTATCCAAAACTGTTTCGCTTATCTTCCTTATTCTTGTAAATGGTGTCATTACATGCTCATTCCTGAGACTAATACCCTAGGAGTCATCCATGGTTCTTCTCTTTCCCTGGAAACACTGGTCTGGCCCATAGGAGATTCTCCTGAATTCTACCTTCTGTCTTTTCCTAATCCAACCATCTTCCCAGTCTATCTCCATTGCAACCAGTGCCATTCAGCACACCATCATCTCTTGCCTGGACAAGGCGACAACCTCTTGTCTAGCTTCCTTACTTCCCTCTGAAATAAAAATTTATTATTCTCTCAGAAGGGAGAACAGCTTTCCAAAGTGTGCATCAGATTGCATGATTTCAGTGCACACTGAACACAATTCTACAGGGCCCGAGAGAGCCGGTCTCCCAAGTCATCCGGCTCACCTCCACACCTCACCGTGCCCCACCACACACATCCTTGGCCTCTTTCAACATCTCAGGGATGTTTCTCTGCCTGGAGTCCTCCCCCCAGGGCTGCACACATAGCCACTGCTTCCTATCACTCAGGCTGGAAAATCACCCACTCAGAAAGGCCTTCAACAACACAAGTCAGAACCTGATGTTTCTTCCCACCCCGGTCTCTCTTTCTCTATATTCTATTTAGATTTATATTATCTTTCTCTTTTCTTCTTTTCTTTTGATTTGGGGTCTTGCTATGTTGCATAGGCTAGAGTGCATTGGCTATTCACAGGCGTGAATAGCTCACGATAGCCTCGAACTCCTGTGCTCAAGGGATCCTCCTGCTTCAGCCCTCCAAATAGATGAACTTATGGACACATGCCATGGTGCCTGGCTCTTATTTAGATATTTTCACAGCACATAATACTGTCTGAAATTGGCCCAGTGTTTTCATTACTTACTTATTTATTGTCTTTCTTGCTGGCAGTAAACGATAAAAACATGTTCTCTGAAGTATGCAAACTAAAACATTGTATGTATGCCTAAAATTGCAGCTACTCAGGATCCTGAGGTAAAGAATGACAAGCCTAGGAGTTTGAGATCAGCTTGACCAATATAGCAAGGCCCCATCTCAAAAAATATGTATTGCATGTATTGGAAAATTATTATAGCATTATTATTTTATTGTATACATTGATGTATGTATTTTGTGTATATGTAACATATGCATAACATAACATTTATTATTTTAACCATTTTTAAGTGCAATGTTCAATGGCATTAAGTACATCCACACTGTTGTCCAAATATCACCATCTTCCATTCCCAAAATTTTTCCATTAACTGAAACCTTGCCCTCATTAAACACTCTTTATTCCCCTAATCCAGACCCTGGCAACTACCATTCTACTTTTGGTCTCTATAAACATGACCACTCTAGGTACCTCATATAGGTAAACTTATATGTTATTTGACCTTTTGTGATTGGTTTATCACAACATAAATACGGAATTACAAACCAAAATATGGTATATGTGCATGTGTGTATATTTGCTCATGCATGCGATTGATCAGATACCATTACTTTTATATGCCAGGGCTTCCAGTTACTCTTTGGGGCCCTTTTGTTTAGATTTGAAGGACTCCCTTTAACATTCTCTGTAGGGTAGGTCTTGTGGCAATATGCTTTCCAGAATTCGTGTTTTTGGGAATGTCTTTATTGTGCCATCATTTTTGAAGGAAGTTTTTTCTTTTTTTCTTTTTCAGATATACAATTCTTAGTTGAGAGTTTCCTTATTTGTTTTCTCAGCATTCTAAATATGTCCTTGACTGTCTTCTGACCTGTAAAGTTCCCACTGAGAAATTCACTGATCATCTTCTAGGGAGTCCCTTTTACACGGCCAGTCACTTTCATCTTGCTCCTTTCTGTCTATTTTACTTGATTTTAGGCAATTTAACTAATATGACTCAGTGTGGGTATCTTATGGTGATTCTATTTGAACTCATTGAGCTTCATGAATTTAGAGAGCTTCATGATTTCTTGGGAAATTTTCAACCGTTATTATTTAAAAAAAAAAAAACTCTGTCTTTCTTTCTCAATATCTCTTCTGACACTTCCATAATGCATACATTGGTTCACTTGTCAGTGCCTTTTAAGTCCCTGAGCTCCCTTTGCTTTATTTATTGTTGCTGTTGTTCCTCAGACTCATAACTTAAATGGCCTGCCTTCAAGTTCACCAATTCCTTCTTTTGACCTTTTGAATCTGCTGTTGAACAGCTCTAGTATAATTTCCAATTTGATTACTGTATTTTTCAGCTCCAGAGTTTCTGTTTGCTTTTCTAAAAATAATTTTGATTATTTTCTTATCATTTTTATGTATTTTTATATATTGCTTTTCTAATTTTCTTTAATTCTTCATTTGTGTTTTCCTTTAACCCTTTTAAGCACATTTAAGTGTTATTTTAAATTCTTTTATCTAGTAAGTCTGATGTGTGTGTTTCTTCCAAGAGAGTTTCTGAAAACTTATTTTGTTTTTGCAAATAGGTGATGTTTTCCTGTTTCTTTGTATGCCTTGTAATCTTTTGTTAAAAACTGGGCATTGAGGAGGACTCAAGATGGCGCTGTGAGAACAACCCAGGATTGGAGCTCGCGTTGAATCCGCAAACGGTGAGTCTGAGCTGCATTTCCAGACTGATCTTTGTTGCCCACAGAACGGGGAAACTCCCAAGTATAAAAAAGACACGGGATGCCAGGCAGTAGGTCTGCCTGGCGAAGCCGGCAGCCTGGGCGGCGGCGGCCGGCCCTATCCAGCAATCCCCACAGGGCGCGCTTGTCTGGGTGCCTTGTTGAACTGGCAACCTGAGACTTGAGAGGGCTGGGCTTGAGACTGAACGAGACTTGGACAGAAGCCCAGCCCAGGGGATTGTAGGGACAGATCGTTTGGGATACCCAGTGGGACGAACAAAACCGCGATTTCAAACTATCCCGAGCAGACGGCCCGAGACGCTCTGTGGGGGAGGGGCGTCCACCACTACCGAGGCAACCCGCCCCAACTGAGATAAACGCCCACTACTGACGCAGCCAGCCGTTGCCGAGGCAACCCACCCCAACTGAGATACACGCCCACTGCTGATGCAGCCAGCCATTGCCGAGGCAACCCATCCCTACTGGGATACACGCCCACTGCTGACGCAGCCTGCCGTTGCTGAGGCAACACGCTACAACCAAGAGACTCCGCAGCAGGGCATGGCGGAGACCACAGCAGAGCCTGTAGGAATGGGGTGAATCACACAACAGCAGGGTGGAGACTCGGCAGTCAAACAGTGTCTAGTCTGCCTTCTACCTGGGCAGGACACCTCATCGAACATCCAAAAATAAAGCCCAAACCCCTCAACACAGAGCATTTGAGGGAAAAAAAACAAAAGGGTTTTTTAATGAGCTCTGTTGCAGCAGAATCAAACATAGCAGCCTAACAGCCCTGAAGGAACAACAGAGTGCACAGCTCAGCAATTAAACCCCTATAAAGTACAAACTGTCTCCTCAAACACCTCCCTGACCCCTCTATATCCAAAAGACTGACATTAGGCAGGCATCATCCTGGGACAAAGATAGCAGAAAAAGAAACTGGTAGCATCCCTCACTGTGCCACAGCTGCTAGAGGTGCACCCCAGACAAGCAGGGTCTGGAGCGGACCTCAGCAGTCATACAGCGAAGGGGCTAGACTGGTAGAAGGAAAATCAAGCAACAGAAATACTTCATCATCAACATTCTGGGTGTCCACTCAGAGACCCAATCAAAAAGTCAGCAACTACGCAGATGACCAGCGGAAAAATCCACAAAGATGGGAAGAAACCAGCGCAAAAAGGAGGAAAACAGCCGAAACCAGAACATCTCGCCTCCTAGAAAGGACCAAAACTCCTCACCAGCAAGGGAACAAAGCTGGACGGAGAATGACTGTGACGAAATGACAGAATTAGACTTCAGAAGATGGATAATGAGAAACTTTTGTGAGCTAAAAGATCATGTATTAAATCAATGCAAAGAAACTAAGAACCTTGAAAAAAGATTTGAAAAAAGATTCGAGGAAATGATAACAAGAATGGATAACTTAGAGAGGAATATGAATGAATTAAAGGAGCTGAAAAACACAATACGAAAATTCGCGAAGCAAACACAAGTTTCAATAGCCAAGCAGAGGAAAGAATATCTGAAGTCGAAGACCAACTCAATGAAATAAAATGAGAAACCAAGATCAGAGAAAAAAGCATAAAATGGAATGAAGAAAGTCTCCAAGAAATGTGGGACTATGTGAAAAGACCTAACCTACGTTTGATAGGTGTACCAGAAGGGGACGAAGAGAATGAATCCAAGCTGGAAAATACTCTTCAGGACATCATCCAGGAAAATTTCCCCCACCTAGCAAGACAGGCCAACACTCAATTGCAGGAAATACAGAGAACACCACAAAGATATTTCGCAAGAAGAGCAACCCCAAGGCACATAATCGTCAGATTCAACAAGGTTGAAATAAAGGAGAGAATACTAAGGGCAGCCAGAGAGAAAGGTCGGGTCACCCACAAAGGGAAGCCCATCAGACTCACAGCAGATCTCTTGGCAGAAACACTACAAGCCAGAAGAGAGTGGGGGCCAATATTCAACATTCTTAAAGAAAAGAACTTTCAACCCAGAATTTCATATCCAGCCAAACTGAGCTTCAGAAGTGAAGGAAAAATAAAATCCTTTGCGAACAAGCAAGTACTCAGAGATTTTGTCACCACCAGGCCTGCTTTACAAGAGCTCCTGAAAGAGGCACTACACATAGAAAGAATCAACCAGTAGCAGCCACTCCAAAATCACACTGAATGCTAAAGAGCTTCAACATAATGAAGAATCTACAACAACTAACAGGCAAAACAGCAACTTAGCATCAAACTGGCAGTATCAAATTCACACATAACAATACTAACCCTAAATGTAAATGGACTAAATGCACCAATCAAAAGACACAGACTGGAAAATTGGATAAAAATCCAGAACCCATCAGTGTGCTGTATCCAGGAAACCCATCTCACATGCAAGGATACACAAAGGCTCAAAATAAAGGGATGGAGGAAGATTTACCAAGCTAATGGAAAGCAAAAAAAAGCAGGAGTTGCAATTCTCATCTCTGATAAAATAGACTTTAAAGCAACAAAGATCAAAAGAGACAAAGAAGGCCATTACATAATGGTAAAAGGATCAATACAACGAGAAGAGCTAACGATCCTAAACATATATGGACACAATGCAGGAGCACCCAGATACAGAAGGCAAGTTCTTAATGACTTACAAAAGGACTTAGACTCCCACACAATAAAAGTGGGAGACTTTAACACTCCACTGTCAATATTAGACAGATCAACCAGACAGAAAATCAACAAGGATATCCAGGGCTTGAACTCAGACCTGGAGCAAGCAAACCTGATAGACATTTACAGAACTCTCCACCCCAAATCCACAGAATACACATTCTTCTCAGCACCACATCACACCTACTCTAAAATTGACCACATAATTTGAAGTAAAGCACTGCTCAACAAATGCAAAACAACTGAAATCATAACAAACAGCCTCTCAGACCATAGTGCAATCAAGTTAGAACTCAGAACTCAGAAACCGACCCAGAACCGCACAGCTTCATGGAAACAGAACAACTGGCTCTTGAATGTTGACTGGGTAAACAACGAAATGAAGTCAGAAATAAAGAAGTTCTTCGAAACCAATGAGAACGAAGACACAACATGCCAGAACTTCTGGGACACATTTAAAGCAGTCTCTAGAGGAAAGTATATAGCAATAAGTGCCCATATGAGAAGAATGGAGAGATCCAAAATTGACACCCTATCGTCAAAATTGAAAGAGCTAGAGGACCAAGATCAAAAAAACTCAAAACCCAGCAGAAGACAAGAAACAACTAAGATCAGAGCTGAGCTGAAGGAGATTGAGACACGAAAAACCCTTCAAAAAATCAATAAATCCAAGAACTGGTTTTTTGAAAAGATCAACAAAATAGACAGACCCCTAGCCAGATTGATTAAAAATAAAAGAGAGAACAACCAAATAGATGCAATAAAAAATGATAAAGGGGAAATCACCACAGATTCCACAGAAATTCAAACCATCATCAGAGAATATTACAAACAACTCTATGCGCATAAACTAGTAAACCTGGAAGAAATTGATAAATTCCTGGACTCCTGTGTCCTCCCAAGCCTAAACCAGGAGGAAGCTGAAACTATGGATAAACCAATAACAAGGTCTGAAGTTGAGGCAGAAATTAAGAGCCTACCACACAAAAAAAGCCCAGGTCCAGACGGGTTCACAGCCGAATTCAACCAGACACACAAGGAGGAGCTGGTACCATTCCTTCTAAAACTATTTCAAACAATCCAAAAAGAGGGAATCCTTCCCAAATCATTTTATGAGACCAACATCATCCTGATACCAAAACCCGGCAGAGACCCAAAGAGAAAAGAAAACTTCAGGCCAATATCCATGATGAACATAGATGCAAAAATCTTCAATAAGATATTGGCAAGCCGATTGCAACAGCAAATCAAAAAACTTATTCATCATGATCAAGTAGGATTCATCCCGTGGATGCAAGGCTGGTTCAACATACGCAAGTCTATCAACGTAATTCACCACATAAACAGAACCAAAAACAAAAACCACATGATTATCTCAATTGACACAGAGAAGGCATTTGACAAAATTCAACAGCCCTTTATGCTAAAAACCCTCAATAAACTCGGTATCAATGGAATGTATCTCAATGTAATAAAAGCTATTTATGACAAACCAACAGCCAATATCATACTGAATGGGCAAAAAACTGGAAGCATTCCCTTTGAAATCTGGCACTAGACAAGGATGCCCTCTCTCACCACTCCTATTAAATATAGTACTGGAAGTTCTAGCCAGAGCAATCAGGCAAGAAAAAGAAATAAAGGGTATTCAAATAGGAAAGGTGGAAGCCAAATTGTCTCTATTTGCAGACGACATGATAGTATACCTAGAAGACCCCATCGCCTCAGCCCAAAAACTCCTGAAACTGATAAGCAACTTCAGCAAAATCTCAGGATATAAAATCAATGTACAAAAATCACAAGCATTCGTCTACACCAATAACAGACTTAAAGAAAGCCAAATCAAGAGCGAACTGCCATTCGCAATTGCTACAAAAAGAATAAAATACCTTGGAATACAACTCACAAGGAACGTAAGAGACCTCTTCAAGGAGAACTACAAACCACTGCTCAACGAAATCAGAGAGGACACAAACAGATGGAGAAACATTCCATGTTCATGGTTAGGAAGAATTAATATCGTGAAAATGGCTATACTGCCCAAAGTAATTTACAGAATCAACGCTATCCCCATCAAGCTACCATTGACTATCTTCACAGAACTGGAAAAAACCACCATGAACTTCATATGGAACCAAAAGAGAGCCTGCATAGCCAAGTCAATTCTAAGCAAAAAGAACACAGCCGGGGGCATCACACTACCGGATTTCAAACTATACTACAAGGCTACAGTAATCAAAACAGCATGGTACTGGTACCAAAACAGAGGTATAGACCAATGGAACAAAACAGTGGCACCGGAGGCAACACAACATACATACAACTATACAATCTTTGATAAACCTGACAAAAACAAGCAATGGGGAAAGGATTCCATGTTTAACAAATGGTGTTGGGAAAACTGGCTAGCCATGTGCAGAAAGCAGAAACTGGACCCCTTCCTGACACCTTACACTAAAATTAACTCCAGATGGATTAAAGACTTAAACATAAGACCTGGCACCATAAAAACCCTAGAAGGAAATCTAGGCAAAACCACCCAGGACATAGGAGTAGGCAAGGACTTCATGAACAAAACACCAAAAGCATTGGCAACAAAAGCCAAAATAGACAAATGGGACCTAATCAAACTTCACAGCTTCTGCATGGCAAAAGAAACAGTAACTAGAGTGGATCGTCAACCAACAGAATGGGAAAAAATTTTCGCAGTCTACCCATCTGACAAAGGGCTGATATCCAGAATTTACAAAGAACTCAAACAGATTTATAGGAAAAAAACAAACAAGCCCATTCAAAAGTGGGCAAAGGATATGAACAGATACTTTACGAAAGAAGACATATATGAGGCCAACAATCATATGAAGAAATGCTCATCGTCACTGGTCATCAGAGAGATGCAAATCAAAACCACATTGAGATACCATCTCACGCCAGTTAGAATGGCGATCATTAAAAATCTGGAGACAACAGATGCTGGAGAGGATGTGGAGAAAAAGGAACACTTTTACACTGTTGGTGGGAGTGTAAATTAGTTCAACCATTGTGGAAGACAGTGTGGCGATTCCTCAAGGCCTTAGAAATAGAAATTCCATTTGACCCAGCAATCCCATTACTGGGTATATATCCAAAAGACTATAAATCGTTCTACTATAAGGACACATGTACACGAATGTTCATTGCAGCACTGTTTACAATAGCAAAGACCTGGAATCAACCCAAATGCCCATTGATAATAGACTGGATTGGAAAAATGTGGCACATATACACCATGGAATATTATGCAGCAATCAGAAATGATGAGTTTGTGTCGTTTGTAGGGACATGGATGAATCTGGAAAACATCATCCTCAGCAAACTGACACAAGAACAGAAAATGAAACACCGCATATCCTCACTCATAGGTGGGTGATGAAAAATGAGAACACATGGACACAGAGAGGGGAGTACTAAACACTGGGGTCTATTGGGGGGAAAAGGGGAGGGCCAGTGGGAGGGGGAGGTGGGGAGGGATAGCCTGGGGAGAAATGCCAAATGTGGGTGAAGGGGAGAAGAAAAGCAAAGCACACTGCCATGTGTGTACCTACGCAACTGTCTTGCATGCTCTGCTCATGTACCCCAAAACCTAAAATCCAATAAAAAATTAAAAAAAAACAACAACAAAAAAAACTGGGCATTTAAAGAAACAGATGACTCTCTCAGACTTTAAAGACTGGTGTGGCAGACTTTTGCTAATTAGGAAAACATGTCATAAGTCTGGATCAGCCTGGGATAAAGCCTTAAGTTCTTTTTAGGTATTTTCCCGGCATGTGTCTTGCCTGGGCCTGTATGTGTGTGTATGCTTTTTCTCTTTTTCTTTCCTCAATTGCTCCCATATAAACAGCTGCTTTTACATGTCTTGACCCTCACTCAGCTTCTCTCACGCTGAGGCCTGAGATGTTCTATTGTATTTCTCTGCTTATGTTCCACTGGCCCAGGTGTCCATAGTCTTCAACCTCCCCTTTAGCTCTCCCATGCCTTGGTGTCTGCCATTGCTTTACAAGGCTTCCAGCAGCCTGAGATCCAAGCCATGGCATCATTCTCCACCTGAACTCCCAGCCAGGCAAAACAGAAACCAGTCCTTTGGGCAGTCACATACAGAGTAGACTACTACAGATTAGTGCTACTCTTTTTCTTCTAGCCTGAGGGAAGAAACTGGGAATTGTGCTGCAAGATGCCAAGGGGGGTAGAGCAAGGGTAGATATAAATTTAACAGCATTTCCTGCTGGCTTAAATGTAACTTTTTCTTGATTTGATGTTTTCTTAGTTGCTGTAGAAGTTGGATTTGTTTCAGAGCTCCTATAAAGTTTTTATCATCTCTAGTTGCTTTTCTAATATTTCCATGGGGAACAAAGGTTTGAAGTTTCCAGTCCATTGTCTCACTGACATCACTCCTGACAAGCCCATTTTTAAAATTATGGAACTAAGACTCAGAAAAGCTATTAAGTGACAGCAGTTTGACTAAAATCTGTGAATGTGAATTTTTAGACTGTGTTTCCTCTTCTACACAGTTAACCTCAGCTCGCCTTCTAATAATCAGAGTAATAATAATGTGCATACAAATGGCATGCTACAGTTTAAAAACTAGTTTTGTTTTCTTATTAGACATCTAGAGATCCTGTGTAGGGTAGTTGGGAGAGGGGGAAATGTCTCATTTGCTAGATAAAGAAACTGGGCTATTTGTCCAAAGTCACATACAAACTAGTGGAAAACTTGTGTTAGTTTTTTGACTCCACAGGGCCATTTTGTCATCTGCCCTACACTTTCAGAGGCTTGGAAGGTGCAGGTGGAAGGATGAGGAAAAGCATATCAGAGAGGGATATTCTTCAGGCAGGCACCTCACCTTCCCCTACACCAGAAGGTGCCTGCTGTGCAAAAGCCATAGTCTATGGCCTGTGAGAAATCCCTGGAATGGAGCAATGGAGGGAAGAGTCATGGGGTGGGTCAGAAGCCTGAATTCCAGGCCCCTCTGAGCATCCGCCTCTCTGGACCTTGGTTGTGCAGAGTTTGCGCTGACACTTCCTCCTGTTCCCTTGTCCAGGTCTGCTGGCCTGCTCCTCTCCCTCCTTCTCACATCCCAGACTCCACAGGGACAGCTTGAAGGCTGCCCCACACCTGGATCCAGTCCCATGGCCAGGACTTCCCTGTGCCCACCTCTTTCATGACAAAACCTGCCCTGGCTGCTGTCCTAGGTGGGGATGGTGGGAGGAGAAGAGGCTGCCCAGGGCTGCAGCTTTTATTCTCCGAAGCCAGAAACACACCCTAGGAGATTTCATCAGGACTTCTGCTCCCAGACCCCTTTTTCTCCAGACACCCTGATTCCCAAGACCTCAACTCACCTCCTTGGAAGTCTCTTCTCAGTCAATGCCCTGTCTCCTGAGTGGGCCCCAGTCTTCCCTGCTTTCTGCCACCCCCTGGGAGGTCCCAGACCACGTAAACATGCCCATAGCTGTGAGAGTTGTGCAGGAACAGCCCCAGGGACATGGCCTCATTGTGGTGTGCAGAGAGGGCCTGTAGTGAAAACCGGCATGCACACTTCTACACCAGGACAGTGGAGCCTGCCATCCACCCTTGGCTGGGGATGGAGAAGCAGCACCTAAGGCCTTCCTCGCAGGTGAAGTTAACTACAGGAGTAGTTAACAGTACAGTCTCTAAAGCTAAGTTATTGTTGGGTGTGGAAAACAGAGAATAGGAGCATACAGTTGATGTTCTGTGGTGGTCACTAATTTTCAAAAAATAATTGGACAGTTTTTCTCCAGTTACTAATTGTTTGAGACACTTAGATCATGATAGCAATAAATACAAAATCTGAACTACAGTGCAATGGTTTCTAACAATCTTGAACCTGGGTCTGGTTTGCAGAGTAAGGGAACTAAGGAAAGTAAAGGAAAGTGCGAATTAACCTGGAAGGTTATCTGGGGAGTAACAACATCTCGGGAGCATATATAGAGCCCAAGGTAGAGGGCTTTTGAAGTGCTTTTGATGTGAAATTCTTTTACAAGCAATTTCCCTCAGTCCCCTCAGAAGAAACCTTTAACTATATTTTTTTAGTGTATCAGCTGCTTGACGCATCTAGCTGCTTCCTCAGTGCCTCCAATTACCACTCTTATCACTCTCCCTTTCTCTATATTATTTGACTTTCATTTGCATAAAGTGAAACTGTCTTCCAACTCCATGAGGTTTCAGGCAGAAAGGCTACTGAATAGTCAACATTCACATTTCACTCCACCTGTGCTTAGACAAAGACAGATGCAATGAATCCCAGAACAGTTCTTCAATCAATAGAGTATCTTTTCTTAAAATTAAGAGTGTTTGGAGAGAAGGGATACATTGGTGAAGCAAGGGATTTATATGGCAGTAGAACTATGCTGTGGGACATGATGGTGGATACGTGGCATTGTGAATTTCTCAGAACTCAGAGTGCACAACGCAAAGACTGAACCCTAACAATGTAGATTAGAGATTATAGTTAACAATAATGTATTGTTAATTTTTGCTAATTTTAACAAATGTGCCACACTAATGCAAGACATTGACAATAGAGAAACTGGAGGAGCAGCATGCTTAGCAACTCTGTGTACTTCCTTCTCAACTTTTTGTAAGTTTAAAACTGCTCTAAAACTAATCTATTAATTTTAAAAAGTAAGTGTTCACGTTTCCACTACTTATAAAATTTACCATGAAATAAAATGGCCTTTCTTTGACAATATTTGTAGTCAGTCAATTAAATTTTGCTTTAAAAGATGGTTGACTTAAAAATATATTAAATTGGTTAATATGCACACACAGTTGTTCGTAAGCACATGCAGAGACACACATACACATGCTCAGGCACACACAGGCATGTACACACACATAGAGACTGATATTCACCATCATACTACACATGAGTACATGTGTAGAGACCCACATACACACATACACAGGTGCACAATCACACACGTCTTTACACACAGGATTCCAAAATAGAACAATATCCTGCGTGTGTTCACTCAGAACTACCTCACATGGTGTCTCCCTCCTGCACGGCAGGGTCAGTTAGGAAGTGACTTTGCTTCTCCCTCTCAGTCCACCAAAGCACTGTCAGATGCAAGAGCCATGGTCATGCATACAAGAACCCCACAGTCAAGGCTGAATAGGCTGAGGAGGTGATGATATGGAGCCATCTGAAAGGGACACAAGGTCAGAAGTGTTAAGCTCATCTCTATTTTCACTACAGAAAAACAGAAGGCAGGGCTGGGCACAGTGGCTCACGCCTATGATTCCAGCACTTTGGGAGGCCGAGGTGGGTGGATCACGAGGTTAAGAAATTGAGATTATCCTGGTCAACATGGTGAAATCCCGTCTCTACTAAAAATACAAAAATTAGCTGAACATGGTGGCACCCTCCTGTAGTCCCAGCTCCTCAGGAGGCTGAGGAAGGAGAATTGCTTGAACCCAGGAGGTGAAGGTTGCAGTGAGCCAAGATCGTGCCATTGCACTCCAACCACCTGGGTAACAAGAGTGAAACTCCATCTCAAAAAAAATAAGGAAAACAGAAGGCATGTGTGCCTGGCCTCCAACATGGGCCAGTGGTCCCCAACCTTGTGTATCTCAAGATCTGCAGAGTTTGGAAACATATAGATCCTTGGTGAAAGTTCTGATTCAGGAGATCAGATGAGGTATAGATTTCCATATTACAGAATAATAAAAATTTCATAGATGGTTCTGTTGTTCAGCCAAGATTTATAAATCACTAAAATAGACCATTGAAAAACACTTGATTTTAAGGATATGGGTATGGAAAAGGATTTAGGAGATGTCCTGACATCCTCTCTCTTCCAGAACCTTATTTGTTTCTTCATAGGCATATGCCATGTTTGGTAATGTCACACTAACCTGTTTTGTGTCTGTCTCTCTCACTAGAATGTCAGCTTCCTAAGGGCAGGCATTGTGGCTGCTATATTCCTAGTGACTGGTAAAGCATAGTGCTCAAAAATATTCACTGAATGAATGATGAAGAGCTGACTTTATGTATTTTTTATTGCCTTATAGTTTAGATAATGGCTATATATTTTTTCCTGTAGAATAGATATGAGAGTACAAACGTGGTAGAAAAATCTACAAACACTATTATTATAGGTAGCTTAGACAGGCATAAGTTGGGCAGAAGAGGGCTCTCCCCCCACCCACCAGAAATGTCAGGTGATCATCAGGTGGTGGTTTAGCAATTATCACAATGCCTCTGGAAAACTGATAATTTGGCAGCTGGTGTCAGGGAGAGACAATCTCTTGATGGTTCACACTGTCACACTAAAGTGTTGATTGAATGCAAGCACCAGGGAGAAGCAACTTCCAAAACAGCTAAAAGCATCTGCATTTGGTAATGAAATCTTAGATACTGGGCAAGTGAGGCCAGGCATTTAGAGACAAAATGGTGGAGTACAACCTTCCAGGAGCACTCCACCAGAAAAGCGAAGAAAGTCCCAGATGGGCCAGCGCACAACTTCCTGAACACACTCCCAAGTGTAAGAAGGGCACTTGCTGAGGGAGGAATCTTGGGAAAAGGGCAGAAGACACAAGATGGGCCGGCATATAAAGTCTGAGGATGAAGGCCAAATGCTTCACTTGACCTTCTCAGTGCCCACTTAGGTCTTTTCCAAGTGTACTCTCCTTTCTTTTCTGCTCTAAAGATTTTTAATGAACTCCTGTTCCAAAACTTCCACTCCTGTTCCAAAACTTACCTCAGTCTCTTTTCTGCCTTATGCTCCTGAGTTGAGTTCTTTCTTCTGAGGAGGCAAGAATTGAGGTTGCTGCAAACTCGTACAGATTCACCACCAGTAACTCACATACCTTCTACCCCTCACACTATCGCATGTGCAAACAGCAGTGACTGATGAAAGGCTGGGAGAGCTCTTAGCTCTCAAGGCTATAGACTAAGGGAAAAGAGAGGAATAAGGTTAGGGGCGTGTGTGTGACCCTTTCACTGAGTTGAAGGTGAGTGTATGTGACCCTTTCACTGAGTTGAAGGTGAGGCCATCCTGAGACCCTCACTTCCAGCATGGAACAG
This sequence comes from Callithrix jacchus, assembly GCF_049354715.1. Lineage (NCBI taxonomy): Eukaryota > Metazoa > Chordata > Mammalia > Primates > Cebidae > Callithrix > Callithrix jacchus. The sequence continues at coordinate 35,649,207 of NC_133511.1, read as the reverse complement.
TGATCCAGGACCCCTCCGAGTCTGGGGCTCCAGGCCCTGTCCTGTCTTCTTCAGGACACTGAGCACATCTGTTTCCAGAGATTTCTGGCTGCCACACTGAGGAGGAAGGGAATCATCCCCTCACCTTCTGAAGCTGACTTTTAAAGCATTGGATTTGTGGATCCCCAGGCTCATATGCCAGTTCTGAGATAATGGGAAAGTGGATGTGAAAGGGTGGGGAGAAGAAGGGATCCTTGCCTACTACATTTCATGGCTGCTTTCCCCATGCCATAGAGGCCACTGCCTGGGGATGGGCAGAAGAGATGGAAAGAAGTGGCCAGAATGAATTTGTGCACACATGCACAGGCATGCACATATACACAGACATGCTGTATGCACATACACTTGCACATATGTGCACATGAACACACACCCCACTGCAGGAAGAAAGACTGTGGCTTGCAGGCTGGTCTCTGGGCTGGGCAGGTCCTGGGAAGCCCCGAGGCTGACCCCATGGAGTCGGTCAGAAGGTGCTGCTGCTGCTCAGGCTCCTGGCTGGATGCCCCTCCTACAGGATTGATGTTCCCCAGAGAATGGGGAAGAATCAGAAGCTGTTTCCTTCCCTAGCTGCCTGAGAATGCCTAGGGCTTCTGCTATAGAATAAAATTCAGGTCCCCTCACCCAGTGCAGTAAATACCTACACCGAGGTCTTTGCAGTGATAGAAAGAAAGGCATTCATTGCCGGGCACCAAGCAGGGAGAATCTGGGCAGCTCCTGCTTAAGTCCCAAACTCCCCAGTGGCTTGTAGGTAAGGGATTTTAAAACCAGGAGTACATTTCAGGAAAGCAGAAGCTACAGGCAAAATCACAAATCAATACACTGAAGTTACACATTGGTTTTGCCTTAAAAGGATAAGATATTTTGAAGTGGGGGCACACAGGTCATCGGTGGATTCAAGGATCTTCTGATTTGCAGTTGGTTAAGGTAGAGAAGCTTCGTTTAAACGTTTGGGGTCAGTAGAAGAATGTTAACTGGTTATGGGGAGTGATTTTCTTTAAGTCTCTCAGAAGAAACTTAGAACCAAGGGTGGTAGTTAGTTTAGACTTCATTTCCCCTTTACCTGGGGTGTACAGGAGGATCCATTCTGTGGGGGTCTTCCATGGGGGTCTTCTGTGGGGGTCCAGGCCTCTGTATCACAATCAGGAACATAAGGTAGGTGATTACCTTTGGTTTCTATAGGGAAAGATAACATCTCTGGGACTCTAACTTCTTTAGCTATTGTTTTAGCCTACTGTTACCTTCTTGTTTAACAGGTCACCTATTTACTTCTCGGAGATAGCTGGTTGCTGGAATTTCCCTTGAAAAAACTCAGGAGTTTCCTTTATTTCCATGCTTGAGGTCCATAGGCTCCTTAAAAAGCATGTTCTTGTTTTGTCTCTCACCCCTTGCCCCAGATTAACATAGTCAAGAATCCAGTAAAATTCATTGAAAATAAAACTTCTATGTGTCTCATTTGGGAAGAAACAACTGTGTGGCTTCAGGAGCCACAGCTGCTCAGGTGAGCCTCATTCTTGAGCTCTGTCCCAAGGCTGCTGTAGGCCACACATCCCCATTCTGAGGACTAGAATCCCACCCCTTGAGACACAGCAGGCCACTTGCAAATTCTTTGGGAGGTCTTGCATTTCTCCTGCAGGCCTGACCTCTGGAACCTCTCCCCTCATCCCACCCCTCTCCCAAAGTACCCCCCCAACCACACGGCCATACCCCACTGTGTGGCTGTGACTCTTCCAGACTAAGAGTTCAGTGGGAGTCCACTGTGGGATTCTGCCCCTTTCCCCTCAACCTGGCTTAGCACAGGCTGCATGGCAGACACCATCTGTCCACCTATCAGTTTATTACTGGAAAGGAGTCCCGATCCAGACCCTAAGAGAGGAAGAATTCAGGGTGAGTCCACAGAGTAGTGGTTAAGTAAATTTACTAAGAAAGTAAGTGAATTAAAAAATGGCTACTCGATAGGCAGAGAAGGGTGTTCCCAAAGGCAAGAGGAGGAACACATCTGCCTCAGGTTTAATGCCTGTTTATATGTAGGAAAGTAAAGCAGAAATCATGGGTCAGGGACAATGTGCTCCACTATGAGAGTTTGTGACAAAGCATTGTTTATCTTGTGTACATACTGTCTTCCAAAGGAAAATATATTACTATCTTTAAAGAGAAACTTATTTGTAAACTAAGAGTACTTCTTCTCTTAAGCTCTCAGGAAAAAATCAGGACATTTTCTGGGTCTGTGAAGCCCTGGATCTCTTTAGTAAACATTAACTTGTTCCCTTGGCTGCAACCATTTTGTAACCAAGAATGCCCAACCTCCTGGAAGTGTATCCCAGCAGGTCTCAGCCTAATTTTTCCGACCCCTATTCAAGATGGAGTCTCTCTGGTTCCAATGCCTCTGTCAAATTCACACTTATCCTCAGCTCTTCCGTCCCCAGCCCACTGAGCCCAAGGAGAAGCACAGGGGATTCTTCGCCAACACCATTGGGTGTACTGCCCACACAGACAAGATAGTTTATTAAAGGACTTAGAGAGCCCCATCTTAGGTGGTTCTGGTTACAGCCCGAGGACTGTAAACCAAAAACAAACAAACAAAAATTATAAACCCCTAAATCAACTAATGAATCATCCCTTCAGCCAAGGGCACTCCAAAGTTAACCTGAAAAATTAATTCAGGCCATGATGGAAATTGGGTGTCAGACGTGCCTCATTATAACCTCCTCCCTTTTGGAATTCAGGCCCAGCTGACCAGCATCAATATCAATGCAAGACTTTAAGACTAATAGAAGAGACTCTAAGTCTGATAAGAAACATTTACAGTCTATCGCCTCTGAAGCCTGATACCTGGAGGTTTCATCTGCATGAGAAAACCTTGCTCTCTGCAACTTGTTATGGTAACTCAGACATTCCTTTCTATTGATTCTGGTTCTTTAGTTAATAACCAACTGCCAATTGGAAAGTCTTTGAATCAGCCTGTGACCTGGAAGCCACTCCCTGCCTTTTTGGTTGCCCCAGCTTTCCAGATGGAACCCATGTACATCTTACATGTGTTGATTAATGTCTCATGTCTCCCTCAAGTGTATAGAAACCACGCTGCAGCCCAACTTTCTTGGGCATACATTCTTAGGATCTCCTGGGGCTGTGTCACAGGCCATTGGTAACTCATATTTTGCTCAGAATAAATCTCTTCAAATATTTCAGATTTCAGCTCTTTTCATGGACAGAACTAAACTCTAACTTTTTTTACTTCTGGCTCAAATTCCTATCTAAGGGGTTGGGGGAGTCATGCCCTACAGACCATAAAATCTAGGTAGGCAGATTTGTATTAATCTGGTACAACATGATTTATATCCAGTCTGACTCTGGTATAGCATCACATGACAGCAGACCATGAAGGACATAAATATATTTTACTCCAAAATGTATTTTTACATATTTTGAAATGGCCCTGCAAATAGTCTTTTGTGGAAGAAATTTGTATCTGTAAACAATTTCCATTCCTGTAGCCAGACCTCCCTTTTCAGACCTTTTCTGGATCGAAGAGAGAGCCTGACACATTTTTTTTTTTTTTGAGACAGAGTTTTGCTCTTGTTACCCAGGCTGGAGTGCAATGGTGCGATCTCGGCTCACCGCAACCTCTGCCTCCTAGGTTCAGGCAATTCTCCTGCCTCAGCCTCCTGAATAGCTGGGATTACAGGCACGCACCACCATGCCCAGCTAATTTTTTTGTGTTTTTATTAGAGATGGGGTTTCACCATGTTGACCAGGATGGTCTCAATCTCTTTACCGAGCCTAACACGTTTTAAGATCTGAGCAGAGCCATTCACCGTCTATTCTCTCTGAGGAACACCACCTACAAGGCTTCATCTATGTAGCAAGAACCTTGGCCCCACAACTCCCTTGTCTTATCTCGGATATTCTTTCCTACCTTTTTCAAATCTATAAGACAAAGCTTAACTCTCTCAACCAATTGTCCACTAAAGAATCCCTAAAACCAACCTATGACATGTAAGTGCAGCTGCTCCACCCCACTAGAAGATGTCCTGACTTTTTGGAATGAACCAATGTATACCTTCCATGTATTTATTTTGATTTTACATGCAATTCCTGGTCTCCTGAAATGTATAAAGCAAACTGTAACTTGACCACTTTAGGCTCATTTTCTCAGGACCTCTTGAGATTGGGTAATCCCAGGCTGCATTCACTGATACTGGCTCAGAATAAACCTCTTTAAATATATTTTGACAGAAATTGTCTTTTTCCATCATTACCCCTAGGCATGTGCTTTTGCCTCCTCTTTCTTGCCAGAGAGACACAATCTTTTGGCAAAACTATTCAAACAAGACTGTTTTGACACTTTCCTTTCTTTCTTTCTTTCTTTCTTTCTTTCTTTCTTTCTTTCTTTCTTTTCTTTCTTCTTTCTTTCTTTCTCTTTTTCTTTCTTTTTCTCTCTCTTTCTTTCTCTCTCTCCCTCTCTTTATTTCTCTTTCTTCTTTCTTTCTTTCTTTCTTTCTTTCTTTCTTTCTTTCTTTCTTTTTTTCTTTCTTTCTATTTTCTTTCTCTCTCTTTCTTTTTTTTTTTGAGACAGAGTCTCACTCTGTCACCCAGGCTGGAGTGCAGTGGTGGGATCACAGCTCACTGCAGCCTCAACATTGTGAACTGAGGTGATCATCACCCTTCAGCCTTCCAATTAGCTGGGACTACAAGCATGCACCAGCACACTCACCTAATTTTCCTATTTTTTGTAGAGATAGGGTTTCACCCTGTTGCCTAGGCTGACCTTGAACTGCTGAGCTTAAGAGATCTCCCCACCTCCGCCTCTTAAAGTGCTGGGATTACAGACGTGAGTCACTATGCCTGATGTGTGATACGTTTCAAGGAAGTTCATATACAATCTAGAGGCTACTTCTGTTCCTAATTGCTCTCTCAGGAGGTGCCACGTTCTTTATGGGGTAAGATGATGTCTCTCCACTGCTGGTGCCCAAACAGGAGGAGCGATCAATACTTCTTCTTAGGCCAAGACAATATTTTAATCCCAGAGGGGCCTGTGGGTTTATTGGGAAGAACCTTACTGCTGCTTTCCAGAAGAGGACTGCAGAGAGTCCCCAGCTCTGCAGCTGGCACTCAGAGCCTGGTTATGTGCAAGATGCTCTCAGTACCTGCCTGTTCTTCTAACTTCAAGTGAGGGCAAGGGTTGTTGGTGAAGTTTCCAGGACCAGATTGATGTCTATGTGTAGCAGGACTGGCCACGAGAAACAGAGCTCCCAAACACTGAATGGGAAAGGAAAGGGTTTATTACAGCCGAGAGCGAGAAAATCATCTGCCCAAATTCAGCTCATCTAAAAAAGGAAGATTCTGCCTTTACATAGGCTTATAATTTAGATATTACACGTGGAAGTATCTTAGGTTTATAGCTTTAGAAATCCCATATGAAAAGGGTTTCAGTTTACAGTTTCAGGAATCACATATGAAAGGGTTCTGGTTTACAGTTTTAGAACTCACATGCGAAAAGGTTTCTGTTTTGATATTGTTTTAAGTGAAAATAGTGCCTTCTGGAGAGTTTCCTCAAGACCAAGCCGCCATCTACAGGAAGGTGAAACAGGAGGCACCAGTTGTTCAGCCTTTTCTTCTATTGAAATGCAGTGTGATAGTCAAAGGGGAAGTTGATCTGAGATGTCTGGGTCTCCTTATTCATATGAACTAGGAAGAATCCAAAACCACCATGACCAGAAGGCCTGTGTGTGAATGCACACTTGATATCTGATGACCTAATTGTATCACATCTTTGCAGGGAGGTACTAGAAAATTGCCTTGAAGAGAGGACTAAAGAGCAGCCAGTTAAGAAAACCACTTACCTGCAAGGATCTGGAGCAAGGAATTTAATCCCTGCTTCATATTCTGGGCATACTGAACCCTCTATTCCCAGGTTTCCACAAGTATTGTAGGAACCCTTTCCAGGAGAGACGTGCTCTCAAATGGGGAGAGCAATTTCCAGCTTGAGTTTTTCCCTCTAGCTTAGTAATTTGGGCCCCAAGATCTATTTTCCTTTTACGTTGCTCTCCCCATTTTTCTTTTCAAAATTTTTAGAGAAAGCATTTTCAAAGGAAATGAGTCTCTGGTCTCAGGTTTTGTCTGATCTCTCATGGCTAGGATGGTTTATTCTTAGATGGGTAGTCTCAGGTTATTAGGAAAGCTCATTTTAAAAAAAACTTATGTATGTATTTATTTGTTTTTGAGATGGCATTTTGCTCTTGTTGCCCAGGCTGGAGTGCAATGCTGCGATCTCAGTTCACTGCAACCTCTGCCTCCAAGGTTCAAGTGATTCTCTTGCCTCAGCCTCCAGAGTAGCTGGGATTACAGGGACCCACCACCACACCTGGCTAATTTTTGTATTTTTAGTTGAGAAAGGGTTTGGCCATGTTGGCCAGGCTGGTCTTAAACTCCTGACCTAAGGTGATCTGTCTGCCTTGGCCTCCCAAATGTTGGGATTAGAGGCATGAGCCACTGCACCCAGCTCAAAAGCTCATTTTTAGCTGGTGGGAAGTCTCATGTCCTGTGAAAAGAAGTTAGAATGAATAAGAGAGAGAAACAACAACAAACAAAAGAACAATCTAGAAAAATCAATATAGGCGTGTTACTCTGAAACCCATACATCAGTGAGCAGGTATGAAAGTGGCTTATGTATGTAAACAGGTTGTGTTATTTTCTTCTGAAGTTTAAGTTATCTAGTTTCAGTTTGCAGGGCTTTACAAAAGCAGAGTTTAGTTTTCAGTGACTCCCCAAATTAGAAAAAATGGGGGAACAAAGAAAACAAACTTGAAAACCTTATCCTGAAGACTTGTAGCCAAGAAAAATTAGAATTTGGTTCAAATTGTAGAAAATAGTTAAAATGAAAAAACACTAGGCAAGACTAGAATCTAAAAACAGGTGTACTATAATTTTTGAAACAGAATTTTTCTTTCTCCAGTTTCCCATTTTTACTAATGACAAATCATGGTAGGACTGATTTGCTTTATTACACTTGGCTTGATCATTTGTACACAGTGCAAAGAAAATTTTATAAATAGGCTTTTAAATTGACTTTGACTTAACTTTGTTCCACAGAAGGAATCTCAGGTAAGACTTCTTAAAAGCTGAGCCCTGCCATGAATTTGTACTATCAAATACCTATGAGTAGGGTGGTCCTCTTTTCTTAAGGTCCCAAGATAGACTTGGGGCTCCTGGGCCTGTCAGAAGTGACGTCTTTACTAACCACAGGTCACGCACCCTGTACAGGGAATGTATAGACAAAATATGAAACCAGTTTTCCCAAGAAGCCTCTGTTGTATTCATAAGTCAAGTTGGATTCCTTAAAGGAAAGCACATGATTCCAGTCAAAGTCATGGTAAAATAACCAGTTTCTCCCACTGTCTCCTGTTACAAATGAAAACAGATTCTTATTGCACTTATGCAAATAACTATATTGCCGGAAGTTAAGAATACTCATGGTTTCCAAATTCTGAAGAAATCAGGTAGAGAGAAACAAATATGCTACAAATTTTGTTCATAGGCGTATACTAAACTGTTAAAAGATGTCAATAGCTTAAAAGGAAAGTTAATTAACTAAAAAAAATGAAAAAATTCGCAATGTTTTAAGTAAAAAGTCAAAAAGGTAACTTCAATCTTCTATTAGGTCAATCCATGAAGTTAATTCCTGTTCTGCCTGATCTTCATAACCATTTCAGCTCTCCATGAGTCCTGAAAGTTGTTCTTCTGTTCCGATGTCACAATCTCCAGTTATCAGACACTTGTGTTCAAGAGCCCCGTTAGAGTTTTATAGCTGTTTATAAAGACAACTCCTAAAGAAGACCAAAACAAGGCCGCAATTGTCTGTGGATCACAAAAAGCTTGAGAAAAGCCATAGTCAAGGATACGATTGACAAGGAAATTTGTCACCTCTGTGGCACACAATAATTTAACATAATGATTGCAATTATTACTGATAATGTACATTACATTTTATCAGAATTATAGAAGATTTTCATAATTTTGGAACATATACCAGTAATGTGTTTATAAAAATCCAGCCCAAAGAAAACCAAACACCATTTCATAGTTGACAATGCTTCTTGTCTAATTTTTATAACAGACAAACCAAATGATATTATTTTTTGAACTTTAGGGAACATAATTTAATTTTGGAAAGTTTGTCAAAAATCAAAGGTTTAAAACACTTGATATCACAGGTCATTGTTAAATAAATTTTTCATTTAACCAAAGTGATGACTCAAGGATTTTGCAAAAAGAAAAAAACATTTATTTTTTGAGAGAGGAGACTTAATTTTCCGAACAAGAAGGCCTAATATAAACAGCATGAAGCCAATAAAATTTGCTTTTTAAAATTTTATAAACAACCTATAACATTTAAATATTGACCACAAGATGTAACTTCCATAAGCTTTTTATAAACTTTATAGCCTTTATTAAGGAGTCGGTTAATACTTCAAGAAAACCTTGTTGCTCTGATGCAGGGGCTCATATGCTGGACTTGCATCAGTGTGCTTTTGACATTAGAACTTATTTTCTCTCTCAAAATCAGCCGCTACAATCTCACACGCCTACCTCTTCCACTCCTACTTTGTAGCTCTCATCCACCATTACTCATGCCAAGGTCAGATCCTCTCATAGTACAAGGTAATCTCCGGCACCCCCAAAGATGAAGTGGTCAGGACATGCACTACAGGAAAACAGAGCTTTACACCTAAGAATTTGCCTATGACTCCACGAAGAAAACAGAACACTCCGAAAGGGGCGAGTGGTGCATTTGTTCTGGATTCTCTAAAGAAGCTCAAGTCATTAGAAGCCTTCTCTAGATTTCTTGGTACGGCAGATGGCAACGTGGGAAAGAGGTAAGGGGTGGAAAAAAAGTAAATAAAAGAACGTTTGTTTTCTTCTTAAGACAGGAAGCAAACACAGAAACCAAGTACATGTTTGTTTGTTTATTTTCTGTTTGTTTATCTCTTTTGCAGCTGCTAGGAATTTTGGCCAAATGAGAGAGGTTTTGTTCACCATAATTTGGAATTCTCACTCAGATTTGACCAAGGCAGGTAGCGCTGGCTAAATCTGATGAGATAGACTGGAACAAACAACAGCGGAAACGAAACCCAACAATATGATTACCGAGGGCTCTAATGGTAAAGCAAAATGAAGAGCAGCTGGTAATAGAACTGTAATCAAGACAAAACCCCAGTTCAGCTACTTACCTACCCCAATTCAGCTACTTACCTAGGGATGGGTCTTAGGCGGAGACTGCTTTCTACCACCCTAGAAGCAGGGAAAAAAACAGAAAACAAAAAACCTAGACCTCACCTTCTCTACTGAGAATGAGTTCAAACTCCATAAGAGTTACCTGCCTTCCATTGTCATGGAAATCTTCCTTCAGGGGTGGGACTGAGGTCACGCGCCCCCTACATACCTTCCACAGTCCTAACACCTGTTACTCCTCGGTTTTCTCATCCAGCACATTCAAAACCGTTAGACAAAGCAGGACCAGACCTCTTACAGAGTGAGGCAAGCCTGCTTGGCATCACGCCGCCCTTGCCTAGCCACATCATAAAATAAATTTGATGATTTAGCAGGAATAAAATAAAGACATACTTTCTAATAAGGTGATTTGCATGATTATTCTTTCCTTCAAAACTCTTCTGACTGAAAAATACATATAAAGATAATTCTGATAGCTCAAATCTATTTTTAAGAGTTAGTGAACTGATCCGTTCCCTGAGGAGCTGGGGGAGGAGCTTGGATGCAGATGCATAGGAAAGAGTGGGCAGAGGATTTTGCTTCCCAGGCTTTTAATGGTTCCCAGAAAGAAGAGCTTTGCTCTGGGAGGACTTGGGTGCAGAGGCTACAGTCAAGCCATGCAACCAACTGTACTCTGTGTGGTAACCAAACATCTCTCAAGGCAGTGACAGCTGGCTGGGCTGAGGTGGCTGGAGCAGGTTGCTCTCCACCTCCCTGAGGTCAGGTGCAGGGCCTTGCATGAGACTTCAAGGAGGGATTCCACCCGGGCCTGGAGATGGGGCCAAGCCAGTCCAGGAGGTCTGTGACCGGGACTGGGTGTATCTATGGGTCCTGCCCATAAGGGGTGCAGGCACCAGCTGATCCCAGCAGCCCCAGCAAGGCTGTTTGAGGTTAAGATGAGGGCAGAAGAATTCACTTGAAGGCATGAAATTTAAAGTTACTCAATTATTGCTCCTCTCTCTGACCTCATAATTCAATTCCTGTGAGGAAATCAAGAACTCAGGAGAGTGAGAAGAGAGAAGCAGAGAGGGTATGAGAGTCAGGAACTAAAAGCTAGCCTAACAGAGGGACTCAGCTCTCTGCGGCAGGTACACACACTGGCCATGCTGGGGGTCACTCAGGGCTGGCTGCTGGCACCAGCTGGCTTTCTCCCAATGTCCAGGCAGCCCCACTCCTTCCACACCCTCAGCCTCTTCCCAGTCTTTTTTGCATATATATGTGTGTGTATGTGTGTGTGTGTGTGTGTGTGTACATATATATATATATATATATAGAGAGAGAGAGATTATAGATAACATCGATTATCTATATATAATATAGATTATAGATATCAACCAAGTAGAATTCATCCCAGGAAAGAAAGCCTGGTTCAACATTTAAAAATCAGTTAATGTAATTATATAATCAGTTAATATAATTCACCTTGTTAACACATTAATTAAAAAAATTGTAAACTTGTATGGTTACCATATAGATACAGAAAAGCATTCAACAGTATTAAATATCCAGTCACCATAAATTTTTGCAAGCAAATTAAAAATGGAAAATTCCTGAATTTAGTTAAGAACAAGTATAAGAAACTTATAGCTAAAGACTTTCGGTTTTTGGTCTGGCAGGTAAAGAGGCTGGAAATCATCACTCTCATCCTCACAATAAGAAAATAATTGAACAAACAAAACCAACAACTTAAAAACTTCTGCTCCACAAAAGAGAATGATAAAACAAAGTGACACAGTGAAATACAGCATGTACAAGTCATGTCTGATAAAGGACTTGTGTCCAAAACATCCAGAGAACTCTTAAAATTTAACTACAGGAAAACCAACAACACAAATAAAGAATAAGCAACAGATCTGAAAAGATACCTCAACAAAGATATGCAGATGGCAGCAGATCAGCACATGAAAAAAACTCAACATCATATGTCATTAGTGAACTGTAAATTAAAACAACAATAATATACCCAACAGATTGGGTAAAATCAGGCAACTGACAGCACCACAACCTGGTTCAGCTGTGAAGCAACAGGAAGTCTACTCATTGCTGTTGGGAGTGTAAAATGGTACAGCCACTCTGGAAGACAGTTGGACAGTTCTTTAAAAAATAGAACATCCTCTTACTATGTCAACTTACAGTCACACTTTTTGGTGTTTACCCAAATAAAATAAAAACTGGTTTTTTTTGAAAAAAAAGATCCTTCACAATAAGGTTTCTAGGAACTTCTTCATAATTGCCAAAACATGAGAGTAATCAAGATGCCTTTCAATAGGTGAATGAATAAACAATGTCCGGTACCTTCAGACAATGGAATATTCAGTGATTTTTTGAAAATGAGCTATCAAGTCATAAAACTAAATGGAGCGATCTTAAAACATATTGTTAAATTTCAAAATCCAAGCTGAGAAGAATGCACACTGTTTTTCAACTATATGACATTTTACAATAGGAAAATATATACATGTAGTATGGATTTCAGTGATTCCCAGAGGTTCAGGAGGAGGGAGAATGGGATGAATAGGCAGAACTCAGTGGACTTTTAGGGCAGTGAAACTATTCTGTAGGATCTGCTAATAGTGAGTGGCCATTATACATTTATATTAGTCAAAATCCATAGAATATACAACACAGTTTGAATTCTAATGTAATCTATACATTTTAGTTAATAATAATAGGACAATATTGGCTTTTTGATTCTAACAAATATACCACATAATTCTAGGTGTTCACAGTGGAGGAAACTGCACAGGAGAAGTGATGTATTGGAATTCTGTCTACTTGTCACTCAATTTTTCTCCAGAGCTTAAACTGCTCTAAAAAATAAAATCTATTAATAATAATAGTAAAAAAACTAACATTACTAACATCAGATTGAATGATTAGAGTCTGATTTTTTTCCCTGTAATATCAGGAACAAGGCAGGAATGTCACCTCTCATTGCTCCTTTCCACTTCTTTCTACTGAAAGTCCTAGCGAGGGCAAGGGGCGGGGAGAGTGGGGACCATAGCCATAGCCCTCCTTGTGAAGGAATTCAGGAATCAGGGTGCCTTTGCGGGCAACACAATTGTCTATTTTGTAAACTTCAAAAGTCCTACAGGAAGCTTCAAATAATAAGTGAGTTTAGTAGAATTGTTTCATACAGGGTCAATATACAAAAGTCAGTGGGATTCCTATGATAGCCTTTGAATCTCTGACATCATTGTTGCTTAAGTGACTGTCTTTTTCATCCGGGAGAAGAAACCACTCTATTCCTTGGCCTTACCAGGTAGCAGGCATACAATAGATACTTAACAATTGTTTTTTTTTTTTTTTTTTTTTGGTGAATGACTTAATTAAAATACGTTCAAGACAAAGGAATCTAAAAGGATTCCAGATCATTCATCTGCCTTATTTTAGAATGGGCAATATATGACAAAGTACAGACGGATACAATTGCAATCTTCATTTTGTTTTGTTTTGTTTGTGGAGAAGCATCTTCCCTGTAAAAAGTGGGATTTCACTTTCTACATGTGCCATCAGTAATTAACCTAATGGAAGCCAGGAGTCTGGAATCTCCACCTTAATCCCGGTTCAGGCAGGCAGGAGCCTTTTTGCAACCAGGGAGGTATCATCACCTGACGGAGTGCTGCTCCCTGATGAGGGTCTACAAAGTGGGCCAGCTCGATTTTTAACCCATGCTCCAGGATATTCGCATGCCAGGATGGGGACCACAGCACTGTGGCTTTGAAATCAGGCTTGGGTTTGCTCACAGCTCAGGCTTTTGCTAGGTGAGTGGCATCAGGTAATCACTGAGCCTTTAGATCCTCCTTTTAATTCTCTATCAAATAGGCTTAAGTGTAACACATGCTTTAGAGGATTGTTGTGTGACTTGTTAACTGGAAGAAGTAAACACTCAGAGCAGCACCTATTAATATGATAGCAGAGTCTTCTGACCTGAGCTAGTCAAGATTCTGCTCAGCGTCTTTGTGGGCTCTGCTGGACTCAGGGGCAAGCAGGAAACTCACACAGGGAGGATTAGAGGACTTAGATAAAAGCACACTGTACCCTAATGAGAAGTCATTATTTCCCAAAAAATATCTGCCAGCTTTCTTCCTGAGCATGGAGGGAAAGCCAGATTTTATGCTGCTAACGATAAAGACAGCAAGGAGAGGGGAGCTGAAAAAGCAGTCAGCTGCAGCCACCACAGGGCTCCTGCTCACAGTGCCTCACTCCTTAGGACCCCAGAAGGTCTGAGCACTTTTCTAGGTCTGTATCAGAAACTGGAGCCTGAAGGTCACCCCTGCTAGGTCCCCCAGGCTCCCTCAGAGGCCCCAGCTCCTCTGCCTTGCACCCAGCCAGAGCCCTTCTGCTCTCACCCACTCCCTGTGCTCCCAGTGCAGGCCCTGGGTCCCCAGAATGTTGCCCACCTGAAGGTGCCCCTGAGAAGCCTCTTTCCTGGAGGGCTCAACCCTAGGGCAGCTGGGGAGAGTGCTCATGTCTGAGTCTGAGACAGAGGCTCACTAGATGGCCACCTATCCCCCGTCTTGCTGTGAGATCTGTGCAGACCTCCTCTGCTAGCTCATGTCTTACCATTTCCCAGCCACATTCACAGAGCAGGACAGTTTCTGGGGCTAACTAGACTCCTCTCCTGCTCTCCTTCACCCCACGTGGGCCATGCTCCATGGATTAGTCCATTTTAACATTGCTATAAAGAATTGTTCAAGACTGGGTAATTTATAAAGAAAAGAAGTTTAATTAGCTCACAGTTCTGCATGACTGGGGAGGCCTCATGAAACTTACAATCGTAGTGGAAGGCTAAAAGAAAGAAGGCACATCTTACACTCTGGTATGGAAAAGAGAAAGAGAGAGCCCGAGGAAGTGCTACACACTTTTTTTTTTGACAGAGTTTTGCTCTTGTTACCCAGGTTTGAGTGCAGTGGCGCAGTCTTGGCTCACTGCAACCTCCACCTCCCAGGTTCAAGCAATTCTCCTGCCTCAGCCTCCCAAGTAGCTGGGCATGTGTGTGCCACCAAGCCCAGCTAATTTTTTCTATTTTTAGTAGAGACGGGGTTTCACCATGTTGACCAGGATGGTCTCAATCTCTTGACCTCGTGATCTGCCCACCTCAGCTTCCCAAAGTGCTGGGATTACAGTCGTTAGCCACTGCACCCAGCCAGCCACACACTTTTAAAGAAGTAGATCTCAATTCCCTCCTCAGACCCATGGAGATTACAATTTGAGATGAGATTTGGGTGGGGACACTGAGTTAAACCATATCACTCCAGAGGTCACTCAGTGTCTAAGGTCAGGAACCAGCTGATTCCAGGCTGGGCTGTTGCTGAGCACACTAGGCCGTCTGAGCTGTTGAGTCAGGAGCTGGCAAAAACATCAAAATGTCTGAAATTTTATTGTCATTTCCCATCATTATTTATTGACTCGGGTGTAACAATATGTGGCATCTAAAAACAACACACATTTCTTACCCCCCAGTTTCTGCAGGCCGGGATCCAGGCTCTGGCTCAGGGGTTCCTGACATGGTCAGGCTGGTGATCAGGGTTGCAGTTGCCTGAGGAGCTGAGGACCCACTTCCAGATCTCCCAAGTGGCTGCAGGTGTGGGGCTTTGTGCCTTAGTCCTCAACATGGACACTTTCTTCAGGTCTCAGTGTCAGTGAGAATTATCTCCTGTGTGTGGAAATGAGGAAACATTTCATAGTCTGACCTCATGTGTGTAAATTAACCTGACAGCCCCCTGAGCAGGAATTCTGAGACCCTTTTACAGATTCAGAAAGCAATACCCAGAGAGGTATCTGACAAATGTTGGGAGATCTGGAAACAGAAACATTTGCTCCCGCCTCCACATCCTGGCCCCTCCACCCCTCTCCAGCGCCGGAATGTTACTCTTCACTGAGAACCTAGAGCCAGGAAACTGGCCTGCCCCATTCACCATGGCACCTTCATCACACCACTCCCACCCAGGCCCTGCTCGGGGCTCTCCCAACCCTATTGCAGAGTGGCTGTTACTTTGCATGTGACTTTGGTCTGATTCCCCACATGCTTCTCCAGACCACACCCTGGCCCAGTCCTGCATGCTCATGTTCCCTCAGTGATGAGATGGGCATCTTTCAGATTGGTCTAGCCAAACAGGGACGCAGTCAGCACACTGGTCTCAGAAGAAAGGAGATTTCCAGAAGCCCCAAGCTCTGCCAGCTCTACCCTCATTGACAATGTCTAAGAGCATCATCTCTCAGAAAGTACACTATTTCCTTTTTTCTCTGCAGAGGACAGAAAATATTTTTAAAAAATAAAGACAATGCATACAAATAAATTTCTAAGTTTATTTTTTTCCTGTGGGGGAATACAACAGTAAAAGTAAACAAATAAAAAGACTAACTTCCCAGCTAATTGTAGTTTAGCTAACTTGCAGTTAAACACATCCTCAAGACTGTAACTCATCCAGTTTGCAGAAGTCAGACATGACAAGAACATGGCAATAAATATATGAAGCATGATAACTATGTCAAAGGCAGTTGAGAAAGGTTGTCAGGGCTGGTTTATTCATTAGTTTGCACAGATGTTCAATGACTCAATTGCACATTGCTGTTTTGTTTCCTCTCCTGCCTTTCTGTTTGCAAAGCATCTTTTGAGGTTTTCCTATCTCTGTAGCTCCTCTTTGGCCATGTGAAGGCCTGTCCTGAAGAACTCCCAGGAACATGCCTTTGGTCTTCCTGTCACAGTGTGAACCCCATAATCAGGGTTTGGCCTGAGAGGCCATGTGGGTTCTTGGCTTCACACAGGAAGAAATTCAAGAGTGAACTTAGAGTAAAGTGAAAGCAGGTTTATTAAGAAAGTAAAGAAACAAAAGATTGGTGACTGCATAGTGAGGGCAGCCCTGAGGGCTGCTGATTGACTATTTTCATGATCATTTCTTGATCATGTACTAAACAAGGGTGAGTTATTCATGAATTTTCTGGGAAAGGAGTGAGCCATTCCTGGGACTGAGGCTTCTTGTCTCTTTCAGACCACATGGGGTGGCTTCCAGTCATTGCCATGGCATTTATAAGCTATCAACTCTTTGTAGACTGTATACTGTTTTGGCTAGCTTCTTGAGTGCCTCCTGTTTTGTCAGCAGTGTCTTTGTGATGTGTATCTTGTGAAACCAGTCCTGCTGAACTCCTGCTTCACTGTGACTTGTAAGATAGCAGGGTGTGGGCCCAAAGCCCCATGCCAAGGTTTTCATGAGGCTAGGGATGGATGACCCCAAGTAGGTTTGAGCTGAGGTCTGTTCCACTCGCCACCTCCCCACAATCTGCAGGCCACACGATAGTGCCTAGTCCGGTAGTCCTGGTCTGTTTGGAAATAAATAAATAAATAAATAAATAAATAAATAAAAGCAAAAACAAAAACAGAAACAGCAAAGGAAAGTGAGAACCCCAAGCTGAATGGTGCCTTGCTTCTTTCCACACAGGAGCTCTCCTTCCATTTCTCTCTGCTCTGATTGTTCAAACTGACATGCTGATGCCCACTTGTGAAGATGAAATGCAGACAGAATGGGGAAGGCCCCAAGGGGCTGTCCAACCACTTTCTTCTGCAGGGTCCTCTGTTGACTCTTTGCACTGGGATGCTGAGAGCTGCAGGGTTGACAAACTTCCTTCTGCCTCAGCCCTGGGGCTGACATTTCTTACCAGGTGATTTTCTGAAGCCCTTTTCTTGCCTGTCAGAAGGAGCACAGCCTCCTCCTTGGCTTGCTGGTGCCCCACTGGGCCTGTCCAGGATGCTCTCTGTGGCCAGGGAGCCCAGCCCTTGTGGTTGAGCAGGGGGTTGCTCAGGGCAGATGGGCAGGTGGTGGCCCTGGAAATGCCACTGCTGCACAGAAACCACATTCTTGGTTTGCTGAGGACAGGGCAGGTCAAGGAGGGAGATACAGACCAGGCATTGAGGTCCTTTTAGAATCTACCCCTCATCTTTCACATTTTGCCCTTAGACTTGAAACCCAGCCAACAGACAGACACAGAAGAATGGGGCTTTCATGTCACTCCCATGAGGATCATTTAACTGGAAGAGACCCAGAAAGCTTTTAGCACACTTATTTAATTTGCATTGGATATTCTCTCCAACCATTTTATTTTGTGGTTACTGTAAGAAATATACCTCCCTATTCTTGAGACATAAGAAAATTTAGATAATCAAATGGAATAAGAATTTTCCAACAAGCCCACTCTTCCCACCACTTTAGGCATATTAAAATATAGCTTTGTAGAGCATTTGTTTCATATAATCATCTTTTAAAGTATACACTAAATTATAGATACAGTAATGTAGAAATTTTTTTATTTGCCTCTTAGTGGGTAGAGATAAAAAAACTAAAAAGACTAAAATGATCAAATAGAGATGGGGCCTTCACTCTTGTTAATGGAAAAAAGCAAACTCTGTAAAATATTATAAAAACGCTTATTTCAAGCCAATGTGAGTGGCTGTGGCCCAAGGTATAGTCTCAAGAGGTCCTGAGAAAGTATGCTCAGGGCGCACCAAACTGTAACCCAAGAGGATTATACATTTTAGCGTGACAGAAATTGTAGGTAAAATTATAAATCAATCTATGATCTATGGAAAATGTACATTGGTTCAGCCTACGTACATAAAAAGGCAGGATATCTTGAAGAGAGCTGCCTACAATCAATAGATGGATTTAAAGGTTTTCTGATTGGCAACTGGTTGAAAGAGTGAAACTGTCTAAAGACTTGAAGTCATAGGAAGGTGCTTGAGCTAAAATAAGGGGGTAGTGGAGGCCAGTGTTATTGTTATGGAGATGAAACCGCTAGGTGACAGCCCTCAGAGAGAATAGGTGGCGAATGTCTCTTTCAGACTTTGAGGGTGTGAGGCTCTCAGTTAATCTCTCTGAGATCTGGGAAATGCCTAGAAAGGGAGGTCTGGCTGCATGTCTTCCACAAAAGACAGCTTTGCAGGGCCATTTCAAAATATTTAAAAGAAATCCATCTCAGGGTAAAATATGTTTATTTCATTTCCTCTAGGGTCTGCTAGCTGACATAGGATGCTATACCAGAATCAGGCTGGAAGTTGGTATCTCACTGCCACAAAGCCTCTGTTTGGTCAGTCTGAGGATCTCTCTTTTAATGTTAATACCTGTCAGTTGTGCCTATACATTACAAGGGCATAACAAGGCATGTCCAACTGCACTTCACATTGTGGCTGGGAATTCAGTCGTTCAGGTTTCCCTTGGCCTAGAGAGAGTCCATACAGTCAACTGGGGGGCTTAAGATTTTGTTTTTCATTACACTTCATATAAGGGCCCCACTCAGTTTGCACAATGAAGCCAAGAGGGTTGAGCCTTGATGGGGAGGCACAATGGACTTGGGCCATGGGGAAGAACCTACAAGCATAGCTGGTGACCACTGGCCTCCAGACTTGTCCCTGCAGCCACAGGAGTGCCCAAAGAACTGGAGGAAGAAGGCCCTTTGGTGAACAAGGTTGTTGCTGGAGCTTGGGTGGGGGCTTCAGAGACACCATGGTATGCAACTCTGGAACCGCTCTGAAGGGAACAAAGAAAAGGCAATAAGTGAGAAGCTGAAGCAATTATTGAACGTAAAAATTAGAGCCCCCGGGTCTCACCCCGTATCTTTCATCAGACTGCCTAGCCCATTGTTTCCATGGGGCAAAGGAAGTGATCAGCCCCATTTACCAGGGGAGGCACAGAGGAGGCACAAGACTCTGGCATAGCTTCTTGAGGCGTGAAGGGGGCACCAGCCAGGCAGCTGGATTTCTAGGTGTCACCTTATCCAGAAGAGTGCAGGGCCTGGGTTCCTGCAGCCCCTCTTGTTAGCTGGGCAAAATTCCTTCCATTTTCATAGGAGCCTATTCGAAACCATCATCTACACCACACGGCAAGGGCTAGGGCAGCTGGGCTTTTCTGGAAGACAACTCCACCTCTCTCTTCTGAGCGCTACCCAGAGCTTGCACTGAATTGCTATGCACTCAGTGGGCTTGAATGGTAAATAAACCACTGTGAACTTTGCAGAGCTCTCCATGTGGTGACAGAGGCAACATGTCGACCAACAACCATAGTATTGTGGAGTCAGAATTTATGGGGGGGCTCATGAATTCTGCCAGGGGCTTCTGCTGAGCTTCACCACTTTCTGCACTGTCTTCACCATCAGGAGCCAAGCCATCTTAAGCACAAGTGGCTAATCCAGGAGGGAAGCCACAGCTATCCAGGGCCTGGGCTACTGTCTTTCTGTGCCTAGAAGAACTAGTGCTTCTGGAGACATTCAGCGCAGGATGAGGCAGGTAGACCAGCAGGCAGTCAGATCTTCCGATGTGGTTCACATGACCCACCTGGAGGACAACATCACATCTACTAGGACTTTTCTGTTTTGATTGTTCTCACACAACATACTTGCCTTACACTTGCTGTCATCCCAGCTGCGAGGTGACTTTGGGCACACTGCTCAGATCCTCTGCACCTACTGTCTGAGATAGTGAGACATTAATACGTGCTTTTTAGTATCATTGTGGAGTCTAAATAAAACAGTGCTTTCAGGGAGCTTATTGTAGCCCTTATCACTGTGTATCTCCCCATAAATGGTGTTGTCCCCAATGCACTGTTGCTGTGATCATTATCCTCATCAACATAATCACATCACCGACATCATCATCCTCACCATCATCATCACTATCCCCAGCATTATCACCATCACTTTCATCACTAACCTGAATATTTCATCATGACCATTACCAATATTGTCACCATTCTAACACCATCATCCTCACCATCATCATCACTATCCCCTGCATTATCACCATCATGCTCATCACCATCCCGAATATTTCATCATGACCATTACCAACATGATCACCATTTCAATATCATCCTCCTCACCAGTATCACTATCACCAACATGTCCTTCTCACCAACATCATCACCATCACCAGCATATCCTTCTCACCAACATTGTCACTATCCTCTGCATTATCACCATCACGAACATTTCATTATGACCATTACCAACATCATCACCAGTACCAGCATCACCACATTCCCAACATTATCATCCTCACCAATATCATCACCAACATAATCCTTCTCACCAATATCATCATCACCAGCACCAACATACATCCTCAGCAAGATCATCATCCTCACCATCATCACCATGACCAACATTACCACCACCACCTGCATTATCATTATTATAATCATCATAATCATATTGAGTTTAACAGTTTTCCTGTAAGGCAGACCAGCCATCATGATTCTCCTTTTTGAGGTAAAAGTAGAACCTTATTAGGTTTATTTTAAAAAGTGATTATTCCAATGTAATTTACCTTACTAAGTTGCCCTTTCTGACAAATGAAAGCCATTTCCATAAGTGGGATTGTAACAGCAGGTAAACAGCCTAGCTGGGAGCTGCCTATGTCTCTGGTTTCTCTGTATAATATACCCTCAAAAAGACTCAGAAAAAATGCCCAAGAAGAAGTCAGAATTCTGTGTCCTATGTCCATCAGGTCAGACCGTATAATCTTGATAATTCAGCCAGCATTGTTTACATTCTATAACCATTCATATCTACTTCCCTATTAGATATTCAAAATCTCTGTGCAGAGCAGTCACCTCGTGTCCAGAGCCCTGTCAGCATAAATGAATTAATTAAAGGATACATTGTGCAATTTTTGTGCCTGTGTGAGTTAGAGGGAATTACTAAAAAGAATTTGGAATCAGGTAGATGAGAGACACTGCATGTTTGCTTCATGTCTTACTGTGCGTGTGACAATTCTAGTAGAGCATAGCATCATCTCTTCCTCTCAATTATCTTCTTTCTTGTCAGATGTGTCATTCCTGGGTAATTTCATATGTTCCAGTGGGAGAAAAGAGGAGCAATACTGTCATTACTCATAGTGCTGTGGCTCTTCAGAACCTATTTGTATGGAAATGATACAGGTCGCCTTGCCTCTGCAGTCTTCTAATACCATTTATCTGATGCTGGGTCAGTCTCACTCGTGTTGCTGTGTCACCCACCATGCTGCCATGAACACTGGATGCCAGTAACTCTCCCAAAAGTTGTTGTTTGCTTTATTCACATTGCCACAGATTCAAGTGTATCCAGAGTATGCGCGATGTGAATGATGATTTAATTTCTGGCCACGTTAACTTAACCTAGAATTTTACAGCACACATGGAGAACAACACATTTTTCTTTTATTTCTTTAGGCCATAATCAGGATGTTGCCAGAGGTGATCTCTTGCAGATCTCCCTCCTGCCTGCCACTCAGCACCAGCAGGGAGGTAAGGCGGGGCCGGTGCAGCAGTGAGAGCTGTGGACCCACTCTCACATGAGATGCATGTTTCTTGTTCAAGCAGGGTTTGGGTGCAGCCTGGGAGAGAACAAATTCACCATAGTAATGAGAAGCAAGAGAGGACATTGATCAAAAGGACGCATAAGTATGATGGAGCCAAAACCTCCAAAGTCCTCAGAGGAACTAACTGTGGCCACCCCCAGAAACATCCATGGTGCATGAGTTGATGTCTTAGGGTGATGTCCCTGCATACTAGAGGGAGAGGGTGCATAGGGTAATGGGTGCCTGCCACCAGACCCACCACCCTCAAAACTGTCGTCTAGAGGAGGCACTGTCATCAGAATACAGACAGGCCAGAGCCCACTCATGGGCTCCCACATGACTCAACCCCAAGTATTAGAGGTGGGGCATCTGCAGTGGGAACCCTGAGCTAACTCATCCTGTGCCCAAGGTGACAGCCACCCAAAATTAGTATGTTACCATTCTAGCAGCCCTGTCTTATGTGATTCTTTGAGAGAAATTCTAATTCACCTAATGAGCAATGAGAAATCTATTCATCAGGCTACCATCTTAGTCCTGGGGACCTGGTATAACCACATTGAACAAGTCCTAGAGCTCTTCCTTGAGGCATCTTGTCAACCACATAAGGGTTGGAGCTTGCCTTCCCATGGAAGAAGTAAGTCCTGGTATGAGTTCAGGGCATCCTGTTCAGAAGACACTGTCAGCCCTGGTGGGTCCTAACTACAGAGAGAAGATTGAGAAAAGTTTGCTCAAGGCAGTTCAAAGCTGGGTCCCTGAGGCATGGAATTCAGGGCCAGGGCTCCACTCTCTTAGGTCTAAGGAGGTGCCCTCCCTGTGAAGTTATCAAGGCAGACATTCTGATCCTGTTTGACAAATGAGAACAGAAGGTGCAGAAGGATTAAGAGTCCTGCCCAAGTCGTGCAGCAGACCCACCCCCTGTGGATCTGTGACTGGAGCATGGGTCTTATGCCTTCTGCCCAGTGCCCCCTCTGCTGTGCTGAAGGTCTGAGCCACTGCTCTTTACAAAGCATGGATTCCTGCCAAGTTTCACTGTGTAGTAATGGGTGTGTGTGCTGTGGGAGTGATTTCTTTCCAGAAGTAGCTTGCTGTAGTAAATAGACTGGGCTGACAGTCAGAGAAGTGAGTTCTAACCTCATCTCTGACATTCACATTCCCAACTGTGGAATACCTACCTTGAGTCAGGTGCTATGTTTATATGCTTCCTATTTATTCCTTGCAGCAACACAACAAATTAGATACTATGGTGACAGCCTTACAGATGAGGAAACTGAGCTTCAGAGAGAAGAGATTTTTTTCAAGGTCATAGAGCAGCACACGAGGTGAGCAAATTTCTCACCTGAATGGTGAGTGGGAGCTGTTGGTATCTTTCAGCTTTGAAGGCACATCCAGCTCTACCATCCTGTACTTCTGAAACTGTTCAGCCCTGTTTTTTATTCCCTGGAGGAAGTAAGGAAAGTGATCATAAGGGCTGGCAAATTTCTGCTTTATGTAGAGAGACACCAGCAGGGAAAGTAGGAGTAAGGCCTGTGCTGTGGGGGACACTCTCATGATCTCTGGACTTGGGCATGGCTTGTTACATTCTCTGAATGTGTGTTTCCCTATGAAACTCAGAAACCAAATGATGATATTGCATTCTTGTTACCCTAACTTTCACTCTCTGAACCAAAAACCAAATAGATCTAGATAGTGAGGGCTGCATCTGCAAGAGTGTTTTGTGGACTCAAAAGTACTAAAAACTAATCTGTAAGCAGTCAATTAGCATCTATTTACTAAGCTTTGACTGTTTGCTAAATGCTGTGTTAGGAGCTAGGGATACAACTTCTTTGAACAGCAATCCTCTCTCTCTCTCTGTCTCTCTCTGTCTCTCTCTCTCTCTCTCTCTCTCTCTCCTCTCTCTTTCCCCCTTTCTCTCTCTCTTTCCCTTTTTACTTTCTCTCTCTCTCTCTCCGGGATCCTGTGAGATGCAAATGGCATGTTCGGTGTGAAAACCACTTTGATCAATAAAATCAGAATTTCTAAGAGCAGGATCTGAACTGGTTTCTCTTAGACAAGTTCACAGATTATTTGTATGTACAATTTGCTTAATTTCTGCTTTTTTCCTTCCCACAATGTACTTTTCACCTTCTTGTATAGCTGAAAAAAACACCCCCAAATTCTGTATTTAAAAAAAGAAATGATGGGGTGCAATTTGCCTGTGTCCAAACATTTCAACCACATGTGTGCAGCCATCACTCATCCTTTTCCATGGGGTTCTTGTCCTGGGCTCCCCTCTCTCATGAACTTTTGCTTGGAATCATATCTTTTTGGCCTACTGTGATTCTGAAATTTGACATACACAACAAATGACTTTTTCTTCAGATGTGTCAAATGAAAGTATAATTTTTATCTGTGGAGGAAAATGGTTTGAAAACCACTAGGTCTAGATTGGCAAACATAAGGGGTTGTCCCCCACATCTCAGTGCAGCGGGCACAGCCAGGGGCCAGTGAGCAGTGGGGAAGCAGCCACACTGATGGGCTCTGCATTGCTGCTGACTGCACTGTCATTCTCTTGACACACCCAACAAGTCCCATGGAAGAGAAGCATCCTCCATGAGGGGACTGAAGCCCACTCAGCTCTTCTCTTACTCACTTTTTTGTTGTTCATTCATAAAAATGCATTACATTCAGATTGAAAGGCAAACCTTAATGTGTGAGGTGTTAGGGAATGGTGGAGGGGAGGTCTTAGGCCCCAGCTAGAGGAATTATGATAAAAACTCTAATGACCAGTGATGATGAGCACTTTTTCATATGTTTGTTGGCTGCATAAATGTCTTTTTTGAAAAGTGTCTGTTCATATCCTTCACCCACTATTTGGTGGAGTTTCTTTTTTTCTTGTAAATTTGTTTTAGTTCTTTGCAGATTCTGGATATCAGCCCTTTGTCAGATGGGTAGATTGCAAAAATTTTTCCCATTCTGTTGGTTGCTGGTTCACTCTAATGACTGTTTATTTTGCTGTACAGAAGCTCTGGAGTTGAATTAGATCCCATTTGTCTATTTTGGCTTTTGTTGCCACTACTTTTGGTGTTTTAGTCATGAAGTTCTTGCCTATGCATATGTCCTGCATGATATTGCCTAGGTTTTCTTCTAGGGTTTTTATGGGGTTAGGTTTTATATTTAAATCTATAATCCATCTGGAGTGAATTTGTGATAAACGTGTAAGGAAGAGGTCCAGTTTCAGCTTTCTGCACATGGCTAGCCAGTTTTTCCAACACCATTTGTTAAACAGGGAATCCCTTCCCTATTGCTTGTTTTTGTCAGGTTTGTCAAAGATCAGATGGTTACTTCTGTGTGGTGTTACTTCTGAGGCCTCTGTTCTGTTCCATTGGTCTATATATCTGTTTTGGTATCAGTACCATGCTGTTTTGGTTGCTATAGCCTTGCAGTATAGTATGAAGTCAGGTAGCACAATACCTCCAGCCTTGTCCTTTTTGCTTAGGATTGTCATGGCTATGCAGGCTTTTTCTGGTTTCATATGAAGTTCCAATTCTGTCACACCAGTTAGAATGGCTATCATTAAAAAACCTGGAGACAATAGATGCTGAAGAGGATGTGGAGAGATAGGAACACTTTTACACTGTTGGTGGGAGTGTAAATTAGTTCAACCATTGTGGAGGAAGGTGTGGTGATTCCTCAAGGATCTAGAAATAGCAATACCATTTGATGATCCAGCAATCCTATTATTGGGTATATACACAAAGGATAATAAATTGTTTTATTCTAATGATACATGTACACATATGTTCATTTCAGCATTGTTTACAAGAGCAAAGACTTGGAATCAACCCAAATGCACATTAATGATAGACTGGATACAGAAAATGTGGCACATGTAAACCATAGAATACTATGCAGCCATAAAAGAAGGATGAGTTTATGTTCTTTGCAGGGACATGGATGAATCTGAAAACCATTATTCTCAGCAAGCTGACACAGGAACAAAAAAACAAACACCACATGTTCTCACTCATAAGTGGGAGTTGAACAATGAGAACACATGGATACAGGGAAAAGAACATCACACATTGGGGTCTTTTAGGGGGTGGGGGCACTAGGGGAGGGATAGCAGGAGGTGGGGAGATTGGAGAGAGTTAATACTGGGAGAAATACCTAATGTAGGTGATGGGGGGATAGAGGCAGCAAACCACCATGGCATGTGTATACCTATGTAACAATCCTGCACAATCTGAACATGTACCCCAGAACGCAAAGTATAATTTAAAGAAGAAGAAGAAATAGGCAACGTGATGTGGTCAAATGCTCCACTTTCATAATAGAAGATTAATGTGGGGCAGCCAGCTTCCTCGTGTGATGTGTAAACGTCCACACCTAATCCAACCAATCTTTGGGCCCTATGTAAATCAGACACTGCCTCCTGAAGCCAGTCTGTAAAGCCCAAAGTGCTTTGCTGTGGGCTGGAACTTCCACTGGGTTGCCCCACTCTTTCTCAGGAGAGAGAGCTATTCTCCTGTCTTTCTTTTGCATATTAAAACCTCTGCTCCTAAACCAACTTCTTGTATGCCCCTGTACTCGACTTCCTTGTCATGAGATGATGAACCTTGGTGTCCCAATCTTTTCCCTTGATGTGCCTAATAGGGAGAACTCTGCCCACAGAAGGTTTCCAGTTAATATTTGTTTGGTGAACACATCATGTCTCTATGGAGGGTAGTCTGGCAGCCGTCAGAAGCACAGCCCTGAAGACAGACTTAATAGCGAGTCATTTCTCTGGGTCTCTATTTCCTCATCTGAATCCTGAGGATAATAATTACATCCACTTTCCTCTGTCGAAGAATTATAACGAATGAAAAAGAACATGTGTAAAAAAAATAGGATGCTGGTAGCTAGTGCTCAAGAATTGTTAGATCTTATAACTTCATCTGCAACTGCTATTACGCTGAGTGTGTTTCTTTGCAAAAAAGGTAACAACCAACAGAGAGTGAAAATTAAAATATAACTCTCAAAAAAAAAAAAAAAAAAGAAAAGAAAACACAATCCCTGCCCTGAAGGAATTCGCACTGTAGTAACACTTGAAAACTAAATGCACTGTTATAAATTCTACCCAAAAGAGAAACTCACTCTGTCTGGGAAAGCCAAAGTTATGTGCAAAAATGAACTCAAAGAAGAAGTGGGTGTTTACCCAGTGAAAAAGGGAAGAAAGTTGGGGAATCCTTGGCCACTTATATTACTCAGTGACTTTAACTATAAAGGCATTGAGTAAACACACTTATATGCACACAGGTGTGAATGTATATGAGCTTGTCTGTGACTGTGTGTGTGCAGCTAAATGCTGATGTGCCTGGGTGTCACTGCACATGTGTGTCTATGTACATGCTCACATATTTGCCTATTTTGTCACGTGTGTCTGTTTATACCTAACAGCAGCTGACAATGAGCATTGGCTGTGTCCACATGATTCTGACTGCTCTCCAGGCTATCTCATTTAATCTTCACGAGAATCATATGAGGCAGGGTCTATGAGTATGAAAGACCATGAAACTGATATGGGGAGTTCAAATAACTTGCCGGAGGTCACACAGCTTGTATGTGGAGATGCATTTTAACACAGGCAGTTTGGCATCAAAGTCTGCCTCCTGGTAACTATGCTATGTGTTTATGTGTACTGTACACACTGTGCAGGAATAGACAGATACATACATATGTTTACATTAAAGTATGAATCTTTTCACAAGGCTAGAAAGACAAAAAAGTAAAATATTAAAAAGACTATATTTTTAACATTTTATTAAAAATATAGGATATATTCTTTTTTTTTCTTATTTTTTTATTGCATTTTAGGTTTTGGGGTACATGTACAGAGCATGCAGTACAGTTGCATAGGTACACACATGGCAGTGTGTTCTGTTTGCTTTCACCCCTTCACCCACATTTGGCGTTTCTCCCCAGGCTATCCCTCCCCACCTCCCCCTCCCACTGGCCCTCCCCTTTTCCCCCCAATAGACCCCAGTGTTTAGTACTCCCCTCTCTGTGTCCATGTGTTCTCATTTTTCATCACCTGCCTATGAGTGAGAATATGCGGTGTTTCATTTTCTGTTCTTGTGTCAGTTTGCTGAGAATGATGTTCTCCAGATTCATCCATGTCCCTACAAACGACACGAACTCATCATTTCTGATTGCTGCATAATATTCCATGGTGCATATGTGCCACATTTTCCCAATCCAGTCTATCATCAATGGGCATTTGGGTTGATTCCAGGTCTTTGCTATTGTAAACAGTGCTGCAATAAACATTTGTGTGCATGTGTCCTTATAGTAGAATGATTTATAGTCCTTTGGGTATATACCCAGTAATGGGATTGCTGGGTCAAATGGAATTTCTATTTCTAAGGCCTTGAGGAATCGCCACACTGTCTTCCACAATGGTTGGACTAATTTACACTCCCACCAACAGTGTAAAAGTGTTCCTTTTTCTCCACATCCTCTCCAGCATCTGTTGTCTCCAGATTTTTTAATGATCGCCATTCTAACTGGCGTGAGATGGTATCTCAATGTGGTTTTGATTTGCATCTCTCTGATGACCAGTGATGATGAGCATATTTTCATATGATTGTTGGCCTCATATATGTCTTCTTTCGTAAAGTGTCGGCTACCATTGACTTTCTTCACAGAACTGGAAAAAAACCACCATGAACTTCATATGGAACCAAAAGAGAGCCCGCATAGCCAAATCAATTCTAAGCAAACAGAACACAGCGGGGGGGCATCACACTACCAGATTTCAAACTATACTATAAGGCTAATCAAAACAGCATGGTACTGGTACCAAAACAGAGATATAGACCAATGGAACAAAACAGAGGCACCGGAGGAAACACAACGTATCTACAACTATACAATCTTGGATAAACCTGACAAAAACAAGCAAGGGGGAAAGGATTCCCTCTTTAACAAATGGTGTTGGGAAAACTGGCTAGCCATGTGCAGAAAGCAGAAACTGGACCCCTTCCTGACACCTTACACTAAAATTAACTCCAGATGGATTAAAGACTTAAACATAAGACCTGGCACGATAAAAACCCTAGAAGGAAATCTAGGCAAAACTATCCAGGACATAGGAGTAGGCAAGGACTTCATGAACAAAACACCAAAAGCATTGGCAACAAAAGCCAAAATAGACAAATGGGACGTAACCAAACTCCACAGCTTCTGCACGGCAAAGGAAACAGTCACTAGAGTGAATTGGCAACCAACAGAATGGGAAAAAATTGTTGCAGTTTACCCATCTGACAAAGGGCTGATATCCAGAATTTACAAAGAACTCAAACAGATTTACAGGAAAAAAACAAAGAAGCCCATTCAAAAGTGGACAAAGGATATATTCTTAACTGTTTATATCAAAATATCACAGTTGAATGATATTTCACAAAGACAAGTTTTACTGCCAGCTCTGGTTTACTCTGTGTGTGTGTGTGTGTGTGTGTGTCTGTGTGTGTGTGTGTGTTTATGAAAAGCACTTCTGAAAATACATTTGCTAGTCTCACACTCAGAGTCCTTGGGTTCATTGCACTTATATAGTTCCTACCCTCCAAGCACCTAACCCTGATGGTTGTTTCATTTCATTTTTAAAGAACTACTTAGCCTTAGAGAAATATCCTCTTTGCCTGGAGGGCTGGAGAGAGCCTCTTAAACTTACCTGTTTGGAAGCAGAGTTATCAATTCCCTGCTGCTGGTGGCCTGCCAGCTCTGGTTTATTGATGAGAAACGGTTACTCCCCAGTCACAAAATCTTCTAAAACAATTTTTTTAGCATTTCTAATAATTCTGTTCTGTTTGACCACAGAAAACCCTAACTTCATAACTGAATTGTGAATTTGTTAATTACGAACTAGATGCTGAGAGCTTTAAAATCTTTATTACCTGAAGTGATAAAGCCCTTTTTACTTCCTTTGATTTCTCCTAATAATTTTTTTATTGCATTTTAGGTTTTGGGGTAAATGTGAAGAACATGTAAGATTGTTGCATAGGTACACACACGGTAGTGTGGTTTTCTGTCTTCCTCCTCATCATCTATATCTGGCATTTCTCCTCATGCTATCCCTCCCCAACTCCCCACCCCACACTGTCCCTCCCCTATTTCCCCCCAACAGAACCCATTGTGTGATACTCCCCTCCCTGTGTTCATGTGTTCTCATTGTTCAACACCCAGCTATGAGTGAGAACATGCAATGTTTGATTTTCTGTTCTTGTGTCAGTT
The DNA here is from genome assembly GCF_049354715.1 of Callithrix jacchus. Lineage (NCBI taxonomy): Eukaryota > Metazoa > Chordata > Mammalia > Primates > Cebidae > Callithrix > Callithrix jacchus. The sequence goes on along the minus strand of NC_133511.1, from coordinate 35,619,326 downwards.
TGCTGAGAATGATGGTTTCCAGGTTCATCCATGTCCCTACAAATGACATGAACTTATCGTTTTTTGTGGCTGCATAGTATTCCATGGTGTATATGTGTCACATTTTCCCTGTCCAGTCTATCATTGATGGGCATTTGGGTTGGTTCCAGGTCTTTGCTATTGCAAACAGTGCCGCAGTGAACATTAGTGTGCATGTGTCCTTATAATAGAATGATTTATATTTCTCCTAATAATTTTCTCTTCTCTTGGTCTTCATTTTCCTTTTAGTTGGTGAACAGGTTTCTTAATTTCAGTCACTTCAGGGAACAGTAAATGATTGCCCAACTATTGTGAGCAGTAGGGAAAAATCTTTCACTAGGATAAGCCAGAAAGCAGTGTTTAAGTGAAACATACAAATATGCTCTGCAGTCAAGAGAGAAGAGACAGTCTGTTCTATTTTCCCCAAAGAAACACAGAACTCTAGCATTTGCATACCATCCATGCCTCACAAACCCAGAGCCTGGCATCCATAACCTTCAACCCCAACATAGTGCTTTTGATGCTGTCAATGTGGAATTGAGGACAGAGGAGCAGAGGTCTTTAAGGCAGAAGCATATCTTACAGGTTTTAGTTTGTAACTATGGCTTATTTCTGGAACTTAATTGGAAAATATTTCACTTTCTGTCCCTCCCAATTCCAAATCATTTAAACAAAAATTTTCTTTAAACAGAAAAAGAAACTCATGATGTTAGAAAAGTGAATCTTGTGTTCAAGAGGTGGTCAAGTGTGTCCTCTTACTTTACCTTGCTCCGGGATAACCGGTCCACAGCAGCCTCTCCTGCCGCACCCACGGCCAACAGCACTGAACCATCTCAGCCCACCTCCCACCTGGAGGTTGTCATGCATTTTCTCAACAAGCATTCCAGAAAGCCATGACCCACTTATCAGCACCAGTGCTTCCACCAATTACATAATAAAATATTGCTATTGGAGAAGCTGCTCTAAAACTTAGAGAAGTCAGGACTTCTGAATAATAGAATAAAGATTTTGGCAGACCCTTTGCCCAGCCAAAGAGTGTAACTGGCGAAAGTTATTTAAAACAAACAAATAGAAACACTATCACTTAACAACTCTGGAAATTGTCCTAGGGACCTAGGGGAAATGGAGAAAATGCATTTAAGAAAATCTACTAAATCTTGGTGTACAGGGAGAGTCTGTGGCATTTGAGCTGTGACCCCATTATCCAAGCCCTAACCAATGTTGCAGAACCTCCGCTCTGGGCATGTGCAGTCAAGAAGATGAGGGCTGTTAACTCCCCAGCCCAGAGTCTAGGACTACAGTTTCACACTGGAAGGGCAGGCTGCAGTCATTTCTCATCCCTTTAGCTCTGTGTTGCAGAAATTGTATTCCAGGTAGGTATGGGAGAAGGGACTGAACCTCTTTTCCCCAAGGCAGCCCCTACTCTAAGGCAGGAACACTAACCCAGGCATGGCAGGATAAGAGTACTAGGTTCCTATTGGCCCAGTCTGAGCTGACTAATACAATGAAAAGTCATACCAATAGGAGCACTCCAGGAAGACCAGGAACTGCCAATCACTCTAGTAGAGAAGGGGTGTCATTCTAAGAAAGGCAGGTGTTTACTGCCAACTCCAGTGCAAAGAGGAAGGGAATCTGCCCATGGGGAAAGGCAGTGCATGAGGATAAAAAGCTCAGCAGCTGTTCCTGAGGGGACTGAAAGTGAAGGGCTAACATTGGTGAGCACTAGAACAGGGATTGGTACCACTGGGGAAAGCAACGATAAGGCTGGGAGCTTCGATACAAGTGAAACAGCAGAGAAGCCAGAAGTTTAACCGAGAACTAGGAAAAGAGACAGAGGAGAAGAGCCCTCCTGAGACAACAGTGAACTCTGGGTGTTGAATGCTGTGTGTGTGCTCTAGGCAGCAGCAACACAGGAGGGATCATAGCAGATGGATTTGAGACTGGAAGGCATTCCGTGTGCTGCACACAGACCCATCAACACACTGGGAAAGCCATGCAGCGCAACCTCTGGGTAAACACAGACTGAACAGGAAGCCAAATTAAAAATAGCATCTCAGTGGCCCCCTAGAAGTCTGGAAGAGAGTGAGTATGTTCAAGGCTTTGCCTGTCAGGGCTATTAGAGAAAGAACCTCTAAGCTTCTAGTAACTGGGAAAAAATGAAGCAAAAAATAAATTCTTTGTGTTGTAATTAGTTTCCAAGACACACACACACACACACACACACACACACACACACACACCCCAAACAATAAAAGGTAAACATGTAACAAAGTGGACCTAAGCACAACATTGGACCTGTCAGTGGCTTCTGTTGACCCAGAATTGAGCTTATAAACCAGGTTTTAAAAGATAAAAATAAGAAGGAAAATCTGAGGAAAGACCATATGCTGTACACTGCAAGGGGAACAGACCTCTCCAAACTGGTTCAGTCAAATCTCTAGGCAAATGAGCAAGCAACGAAACAAAAACGATGCCACACCCTTGGGGGATGTAGACTCCATATTCAGAGTTGCTTTACTATATTATCTAAAATGTCCAATTTCGAACAACAACACATTATCAGTGACATGTCAAGAACAAAGAAAGTGTGACTTATACACAGGAAAATAAGCAAGTAATAAAAATTGCCTTTAAAGGGCCCAGATGGTGAACTTAGAGGAAAGACACTTCAAAGCAATTAGCTATGCATATTTTTTCAAAGAAATAAAGAAAATCATACTTAAAAATTAAAGAAAGGGTCAAGCATTGTGGCTCATACCTGTAGTACTAGCACTTTGCAAGCTGAGGAAGGAGGATCAATTGAGACCATCTATACAAAAACAAAACAAAACAAAACAAAAATGAGCTAAGTGTGGTGGCACATACCTGTAGTTCCAACTACTCAGGAGACTGACATGGGAGGATCGATTGAACCCAGGAGTTCAAGGCTGTGGTCAGCTATGATTGTGCCATTGCAGTCAAACCTGGATGACAGCCAGATCCATCTATAAAAAAGAAAAAAATTTAACAAAATATGATGATAGTGGTTAGTGAATATTAATAAAAACTAGAAATTACTTTAGAGGAACCAAATAATAATTCTGGAGTTGAAAAATGTAATAACCAAAATAAATATTTTCTAGTTTAACATTCAGCTGAAATGGCAGAATAGAGTCAGTGAATTTGAATATAGCTCAATAGAGATTGTGGAATCTGAAGAATAGAAAAGACAAAAGAGAACAGAGACCCAGATAAATGTGAGACACCATTGTACCAACGTACTCATAGTCAAGCACCTAAAGGGGAAAATGGTAAGTGAAGAAATATTAAAATAAATAATGGAGGAAAACCCAATATGAGAAAAACCTTAATCTAAATATCAAAGATGAGTAAACTCAGCAAACTCCAAATAAGTTGAACCTCAGCACTTAGGCACATTAGAGTCAGGGTAATAAAACTCAGAAGAGAGCAATTTGAAAAAGCAAGAGAAAGATGAATTTCCACTAATAAGGGGGCCCTGCTAAGATTAACAGCTAATGTGTCATCAGAAACGAAGGAGGCTGAAAGGCAATAGGACGACATGTTCAAAGGCTAAAAGAAAAATAAAACAAAGAAAACCTCCAACAACTGTCAACCAAGAATTTTATATTCTTCAAAACTACCCTTCAGAAATGATGGCAAAATAGACTTTCCTAGATAACAAACACTGAAATAATTTATTATTGGCAGATATATTGCACAAAAAATATTAAAAGTTCATTAGATTTGTATATGTGATTGAACTCTGATGATAATTGAAATTCACACATAAGAAAACAAAGCATGAATAAAAGTGATTATATAATTATAAAGACAATATATGCAAATTTTTTTCTCCTTTCTTCTCTTAACTGACTTAAAAGGCATTAGTATAAAGATATACATAATTGTATTCTTAGGCATTGGGCCTATAGCACATAGAAATATAATATATTTAGCAATAACAGCTCACAGAAGGCAAGCAGAAACAGAGCCGTATTGGAGTCAGAAAAGGGCAACAGATGCTAACTTGAATTCAGGGAAGTAATGAAGAGAACCAGAAAAGCCAAATACCGAAGTTAATACCATCTCTCTGTACACACTTGCTTCTTTTTCTTCTCTCAACTTTTTAAAAAGACAAGATTATCATTTTAGCAATGTATTCTTGGGTTTGTTACATATGTAGATTTAATATGTATGACAGAAATTATATAAGCAATTGGAGAGAATAGAGTTCTATAGGAGCAAAGTTTCTAGTTTATTGGCAATAAGTTGATAAAACTCTGATGGAGAATCTGATAATTAATGTATATATTATAAGCCTTAGAGCAATCACAAAAAAATTAAAGTCATTAAAAATTTAAATATTACATTCGAGCCTATCCATTTAATATAGTAGAAGAATATACATGAGGACCACAGGAACCAAAGTCACATGGGACTAGGAAACAAAAACCATAATGGCAGGTGAGAAGCCAGACAGTATCATAATAGCATTAAGTGAGAATAAATTAAACAATTTATAAAAACCAGAGATTGTCAGATTCTATTCTTTTTTAAACAAAAGACTCAACTACAGGCTGTCTATAGAAGATGTAATTTAGGTTTAAAGATATATTTAAATTAAAAGAATGGAAAAAGGTATACCTTGCAGATAACAATTATAAAAGAGTTGAGTGGTTATGCTAATATCAGCAAAAAATGACTTAAAAATTACATGAGAGATAAGGAGCACATTTCATAATGACAAGATAACCACCAAGAATGTATAGCAATAATAAACATTATTCATCTAAAAACAGAACTCCAAAATTCATGATGTTAAAACTGACAGAATTGAAGGGAGAAGTAGACCATTTGATTATAATATTCCTAGTTAGAGACTTCAGTAGTTCACTTTCAATAGCAGATAATACAACTAGGGAGAAGATTAACATGGATCTAGAAAACATGAAAAAAACTTAGACTTGGGAGATATTAGGAAAACAACCACTCAACAGCGGCAGAATACACACTTTTCTCACACACATATGGCATAGTCTACGGGATAGCCCACATGCTAGTCTATCAGTGATGGGCATTTGGGTTGGTTCCAAGTCTTTGCTATTGTAAACAGTGTTGCAATAACGTACGTGTGTATGTATCTTTATACTAGAATGATTTATAATCCTTTGGGTATATACCCAGTAATGGAATTGCTGGGTCAAAAAGTATTTCTGGTTCTAGATCCTTGAGGAATCACCACACTGTCTTCCACCATGGTCGAACTAGTTTACACTTCCACCAACAGTGTAAAAGTGTTCCGATTTCTTTACAGCCTCCACATGCTAGGTTATGTATTACTTTCGTTACTATTCTTTTGGAAAACATGTTAGTCTTTTTGTTTTCAGAGCATTTGAAGTTTATAAACAAATTGTGCAGAAAAACAGTGTTCCCACATGTCCTCTCTTCCCCATGCAGAGTTTCTCCTGTTAGTAACATCTGGAATTAGTGTTGTATGCTTGCTGCAACTGGTGAACCAATGTCCATACATTGTTATTAGCTAAAATGTCCATAGTTTACATTGTAACTCTTGTGCTTTGGGTTTTGACAAAGCCATAATGGCATGTACCCACCTTGCAGTATCCTAAGGGATAATTTCAGGACACTTAAAATGTCCTGGATTTTAATCCCCCAAATGTCTTGGCTCCAACTTTTTATTCCCCCACAATGAAACTCTTAGCAGCCATATTTTCTTACTGTCTCTATAGTTTTCCTTTTTGCAGAAAGTATTCTCATTGGAATCATAAACTGTGTACCACTTTCAGACAGACTCCTTCTGCTGAGCAATATGCTCTATGCATTGGCTGTGCTGGCTCGAAGGCCCAATTCTTGGTCTTTAGCCTGAAGCTATTTGGGGGCCCACTTTAGTAGCATAAATTCGTATAATCCAGGGGGTCCACATATAACAAAAAGACATCTATTACTCAGGAAGTTCTAAAAATATAGATTCTGGCTTCCAAAAAACAGGAATAAGTTTTTAATCCTGAATTAATGTTGAATTTTATTAGATACTTTTTTCTGTATCTTCCAAATCATAAATATTTTCTAATTTTTCTATTAATAGAGAGAATTGTATTTCTTGATTTTTCAAGAAAAAGAGGGGCTGAGTGGCTGAGCTGCATCCACAGATGCTGAGGGCTCAAAGGGTAAAAAACTGGAAATGAATGTGGCCTGTGGAGTGATGTTTGTGGCCAGTAGAAGAACAGGCATTCCAAATTCTTGAGATTCTAGAGAAGGGGCCAGGTTCATTGTCAGAATAAAAGGCACAGAAAGAGAAGGAGTGGGGAGAGTGGGCCTGCAAGGTCTCCTTGCTGTGTGTAGCTCCTGGTGCTCAGACAGATGGGCCCTGAGCTTACCCAGGCCTGAGGTGCTTCCTGTAGCTCCCTGGCCTAAATGGACCACTCAAAGGAGAGGAGTTGCATCTTCTCTCCTCCTCTCTCTCTATTACACAGACACAGACACAGACACACTGGCACACACACACACACACACAGCCACACAGCATTACACCATATGAAGAGTATAATTCAGTTTACACCACCCTGCATGCCCAGTGCAGCAGCATGAGTGTGTCTCGCTTTGTTTGTGAGTGATGGCCTTCCTCACCCACCTTCCTCGATAGTGTCTGGGAGCCTCGGGACTGAGAAAAGCTGTTTTCATTTAGCTGAGCATTAAAGGCACTGGAGGAGCTGGCATGGAATGTGCTTAGATGCAAATCAGAACCACTTTGCTTAGAACACAGGTAGTGCTGAGCAGCGGTGCCTGCCATGGTTAGACCAGTTACTGGACTCAGTTACAACCCAGTAACTCTTTAAAACTAAGTAAATAGAAAACGTGTACAATCTCCTCTGACTGAAAGGGACATTTGTGGAGAACTGAAAATGATCTTGCCTTTTCCTCGTTGGCACTGGCCCCGGGAAATCCAGCTCTAGTCTTGCCGTGTGTGCTGGGAGGCAGCGGGGCCTGCAGTCCTGCACTCAGCCCTGAGCCAGACACGGAGCTGAGTGCTGTCTCACCAGCCCAGCTGCATTCCCTTGAGCAGGAGATTCATGTCCAGCCTTGGTGTTCTTGCTATGAAATGGTGATAACAATACCTTTCCAACAGTGTGGCCATGAAGGGTGAAACTAATGAACATGTGGCATGTGATCATCAGTCATTAATGCTGCTGTGAAGGCCAGGGCAAGACGACACTTCCTCCTGTCATTAGCAAGGGGCAGGCTGTGGCCCTGATCCCCAGGAGAGATGAAGTTTACTGGACAGCCGGTTCTCTCAGGGACCCTGTGGATCCTTTTACTACAAAACAGGCCAAGATGGGCATAAAATGAACCTGAAACAAGTGAAAATTGGGCCTAAGCAGTGAGGAGAGGCTATGATGGGCCTTTGGGTTTCTGTCTTCATGCATGGCCAGTGAGAAGGCCATCTGCAGGCTCCAGAGCCCATGCCTTCCCGGTGCTGGCAGCAGGGGAGGTTGGGCTGCTGAGCTGCTCATGCCCCGCTTCTTCAGAAGCAAAGAAAAGAGCAATTCCTGAGTCCTGCTTCTCAGATCCTCCATTGCCTCCCATTCATAATCAGTCAGCTGTGGACTTCAGCTCATCCAGGGATAATCCTTTCCCATAAACTGTCTTTCCCCCACCATCAAAGCACCTAAATGCAGGAAACACTGGTGGGCAGGTGAATCGGCTGGGAAGAAATTGTCTTGCTCTTTCCAAAGCTAAAAATGGGCAGTTGCATCTGGGGCTCTGAGGAGTCTCCAGGCCCCTCTTCATCTCCCTGTGTGCAGCGTGCAGGATGTGTATCTGGCCTCCCCTTGGTTGCCTGAGCAGCAAGGCTGCGGTCTCCATGCCTGCACTATCCCTGGGCCTGGCCAGGCTGTGGTCAGTTGCTGAGGCCTCTGTGTGCTGAGCTGGCTCTGGGCACTCAGTCTCCTGGAGAGAACGGCACACTCATCAGATGTCTCCAGGAGCCACTTTAACCTTTTGGCCTCATCTGTGTCCAAGGCTTTTGACCACTAATTCTAGCCTCTCTTCAGGACTCAGCCAACTTCCTGATGGCGCCACCACATGACGGGACCTGAATTCATACCCATGCTGTTGAATGACTTGAGACTCAGTGAGGCAGACCTTTGGGCAGCAAAAAAGGCCCACATAGATACACTTTGCTGATGAGAGGTGCTGAGAGGTAGTTTATGTGATGGTCACAGGTGTGCTCTTGGGACAGAGCATTCAGAAGCTGGGCCTGCATCTCAGCTCAGCTTCCCTGCCAGCCTCACTTCCTCGGCCTTGAGGCCCCACTTCCTCATCAAGGACATGAGCTCTGTACCTTAGACATTGCTTTCTTGGAAAGGCAAAACTCACTGCACGTGAGCCAGTCACATGCAGGCCCCTGCAGGCCACACATCTCCATCACTCCCCAGACCTCTAAAATGTCCCTGTGAGACTTGCATTGCTGATGGCACTGGCTCTCAGGTGTCCCCCTTGATGAAATGATGTTTCTGGACCTTTCCTGTGTGCAGGAGGCAGAGAATTCTAGGGCTTCTATAGACCAGAAGTTCCTATTTTGTTCTGTGTTTTTTCCTACCTCTGGGTATCTTTGTTTTCTTTCTTTTTTGTGGTGTTGGGGAGTGGCATGGGGGGCTCTGCCACTCTCAGACTGCCTGCCTCCTGGAATCCAGGCCTTCTCTCTCTAGCCAGTGCTTCATGATGGTTCCTCCATCCACCTGCCTCATTTCACCAACACTTAGCTCACTCCACTCCTCCAGCCCCACATGCATGCGTCACCAGGGCCTGTCCTTTTTATCTCCTGGGTCATCCTGAATCCATCCACTTCTCACCAACCCCACTGCCCTGGTTCACATCATCGCCATCATCCATCCTGGACACAACAGCCTCAGAGTGAGTGGGTGTAAATATGTCAGCACATGTGGGTGTGAGTGCACTGCGAGTGCATGAGCAAGTGTGCCCATGAGGGTGTGAGCATGTGTGTATGAGTGTGAGAGAGAGAGTGCTTGGAATATTGTTTCTGTATAATCAAGATAAATAATAATCTACAATATAAATTATATATAAATTATAAATTATAATCCACAATCAGAGAAACTTAAAAAATCAAAAGAGCACTTGCCAAACAAAAGGAAACCAAAGTTCATTCTATATAGAAAACAAAAGAATCACTAATGTGAATTATTTACAGGAAGATCTGTTTGAATTAGTGAGTACTGTAATGGAAATTCCAAGCAAATTGATCAACTGATGTGACAATTTTCTTTGTAACTTAGCACTTGGAATATTTTCTTTCTCTTGAAGAAAGTGTATGCTTCCTTCTTTCAAATACTGAGAGGCAAAATTGCTATGATTTTCTTGCTTGCTTTCTTGCTCATGCTAAATGTATTGCTCAATTACAATACCAATGCTGGCTTTCCTGGCTGTTTTACTTATCCTAATTTTCATCACTGATTTTTATACTTTATTTAAAAACTCACTATGTCTATATATTTTATTTTAAGCCTACAAATAAAATGTTATCTATAAAGGTCTCTGGAGGACATATTTTAATGCCTAGTTAAGATGGAGGGGTTTTTATAATGTAAAACTATATTCCTAAGGAGCTTGACATGTTTGTTCTTTTAAACAGTTCAAGAGTTTTTAGTAAATCACATTTATTCTCTTAATTTGCTTAGCAAGTCTTTTTAAAACACATGAGGAAAAGATAAAGATAGCATTGAAAGAATGCAAATTTTAAATTAAGAGAATCCTCACTAATGAGATTCTGTTTGCTTATTTGTTTCATCTGTAGCTAAGTTGCCTGCATGAGTGTCGGGTGGTCAGTAGGGGGCCATGGGTTGGTGGAAGCTGATGGGACCTTAGAACAGCTTCTGGGCCTTCGGGGAAGCCCGCATAGCTCTGCCTTACAATTACAGTGGGTTTGTGAGGAGGGAGCACACCAAGGCTCACAACTTCGGCTTGGAGGTGAGCGGCAGGCCCGGTCTGCCTCAGGGGCTCTCAGGAGAGTGATGGGGCTGACTCACCCACAGAGACTGCAGGGAGGCAGAGGAGGAGGGAGATCTTTACTGCTTTCATGGGATAGGGTTGATGCGTTTTGTTATTTCCAGGAGGAAAATATAAACAGATGTAAGAGATTTTCTAGATTTAGGAGTCTTTTTGTCATGGAGTAAATCAGAGTGTAGCAGGAGACATTCACCCTCGTGTCTTATTTTGTTCGGCCTGCTGTACACATTATTATAGGTTGTGTGACTTATCAATGACAGTCATTGATTTCTCACAGCTCTGGAGGTTGGAAGCCCAGGATCAGGGCACCAGGAAGTTTGGTGCCTGGTGAGGGTCCACTTCCTGATTCTTAGATGGTGCCTCCACTGTGTCTGTGTGGTGTGAGGGGCGAGGGTCTCTGAGCCACTTTTGTAAAGGCACCAATGGCAGAAGATCTCGAGGGCTCTTTCTTTATATCCTCTTGAGTCCCATTTCCTATTACCATCACTCTTGGGGTGAGGATCTCAAGGTATGAGTTTTAGGAGGACACATACATTCAGATTCTAAAGTCCTTCACCCTTATCTATAATAAAGAGCGTGACATCTTTCAGAGAAGAAGTGGGGGCTGTGCACACCCTCGTCTGGAGGGGCTGAGCTTGGCTTTGGTGAGGCAGCAAGGCTTTCAGGAGAGCACTGTCCTTGTGGGGTTGCAACTTCAATATGGCAGGGTTCCATGGTCAGTCCTGCATTCAGAGGTTATGCAGACCCCTCTTGGCTGTCACGTGGCACCTCAGAGCCTCTCATTAAACACTCACCTTACACAGTGGTTGTAAGAATGGAATGTGTAATAGACATTAGCACTACACCAGTGCCTCACACAGGATGGGAGCTCAATCCATGGTGATGACCACAATTGTTTTTAATTTTTCTCACTTCTTACGGTCTACTCAGGAAGGCCAGAATTTTAATTAACAAGAAGTGTTTAAGAAAAACGAAAAAAGTCACAAGGCAGCATTTGAATGATTTGTAAAGTCGTCTTCATATTTCTTGTCCCTGGCATATAATGTTTGTAATATAATAATTTACTCATGTACTGTAGAGACTCCTCAGCGCAAGCAGGGCTGGGGTAAATGCTGTAAAGAAAAGCTGCAGCTGAACTTGCTGAACCTGGTCCAGTAGGCACCTACTTGGGGTCCTTTCTCCACTTTGAGGTGTTATTCGAGGCTGAATTACCTGGGGTCTGAGGAAACTCAGCATTAAAAGGAAGGGTGCTGGTCTCATTTGGTTTCTTGATCTGCATGAGCAGATGTATTCAACTCATAAAATGTACCACATTTTACCCCATGTACACAAATCTATGTATATATTAATGCTTAAATAAAGAGTTGAAAAATTCTTTTGTTTTTTAATCTGGAAAGGGCGATGTGAGCTGCTACTGTGTGTGTCTGTCATCTTGATGTTGATCTATGTAAAAGAAAAAAACCCGGACTGGACATCTGTGAAAAACAGAGACACGTTTTATTTGAACTCCTGCAGCAGGCAAGGACCATCAGTACAGAGCTGAGCTCAGCTTGGGAGCAGCATGGAGAGTGGAGCGTTTATGGCCAGTGAGCAGAGAGGGTCAGCGAATGGACAGTCACTAAGAGGAACTTGATGAGGTATGAAGGGAAGAGGGGTTCTTATTAAACTGGGCTACAAAGTGTCTGTCTAAACACAGGCCAAGGACCTAGATATCAAGGTCGAGAGGGGCTTCCTCACTAAACCGACTTAGTGAAGTCTATAGAAGGCAAAGTTCAGGCTTAGTCAATATTAGGGATTAGAGGAGCCAGACTACAGTCTGGTCAAGGAGGGACCAGTTTGTGCTGGCGCCAGTGGCTCTGAGTCCTGCTGAGCTCCAGGAATGGCCTCTGCATGGCATCTCTCCTTGGGAAGAGCCATTTACTGGGATGGGAAATGGGGCCTAGGTTGTGGGTCTTGGTCTGTGGTGAGGACTGAGGGATGAGAACCTGAGGGGGCAAACAGGCTTAAGATCCTCTCAAAGGCGGTGGTGAAGCCAACTTTCACCTGAGGAGCAGATGCAAGGGCGGCCAGCTGCCAGGGGGAGAGGGCATGGGGCCAGGCCAGGCCCATGGGCTCTGACAGCAGCCAGGATGAAGGGCTGTTGCATCCAGCAGAGCAGGGCAAGGTCCTGCCCCTGTGGCCACACTGCCCGGTGCCAATCTCCTTTCATTACCCACTTTCTGTGAGATCCTGGGGAAGTCCTTCCCCTCACACAGCCTCCAGCTACCTCATCTGTGAACGTCTGGACAAGGATGGCCTGATCACTGTGGGTGGGATCGCTTTGTGGGGGGAATCACTGTGGGCGGGATCACTGTGGGTGGGATCACTGTGGGCATGATCACTGTGGGGGTCAAACAAGCTGAGGCCGCAGATGTCTGCGAGCCATGTGGGGGCAGCACCATGAGGTCCACAGTAGTGGGGAATATCTGTCTGCCTTGCCCTGCTGTGTCCGCACTTAAACTGAATTGGCACCTGGGGGACCATGGCCTGCAGGACACTGTGGATGAGTTGACTGGTCCTGGGGCTGCAGGGATAGTCCTTCCATTGCCAGGGCTATCACAGCAAGGAGAAGTTAGGGGCCATCCAAGGGGACTCTTCCTGGGGCCTCTTGTTCCCCAAGTTGGGGAGATCTGAGCGGTGCTCAGGTCACACTCATGCCCTTTGTAAGTGACAATGAGTCAAGAATCCCAGTGAATAACCAACACTCACAGCCACAAGCAACCTGCAGGGCAAAAGAGGGCCTTGTCCCCCATGTGGCTGGCATGGCACAATGGTGTCCCCAGGGTCCTCACCCAGTGCTATTTCTCCAGGCACTGTCTCCAAGTGGGCGCTCTCTTGAGGTGCAGGGAGCCCAGGACCACACATAAACGTGCCTTGGCCAGAGAAGCTGCTGCTGCCCTTGCAACACCTGGGGCCCCAGGCCTCTCTGTGCTGCCCCAGAACTTGTCCCCTCTTGTCCTGTGAGCAGCTGGAAGGCAGGTCCCAGAGAGCACCCTAGTGGGAAGTTATGGCATAGCTGATGTGGTGGTGGTGGGACCTTAGTTGTGGAATGTGGCAGTGAGGGAAGACTCGGGCATCAGCAGGTGAGAAGGAGGCAGCAAGGGCTGTGTGCAGCCCAGCCCCAGAGCCTGCTGTGGCCTCACAGCAGCTGTACTTGGAGGAATCAGGCCCCCGCAGCTGTGGGCTCTTGCTCACTGGGTGGTGAGAGGCAGAACTTCACACAGAATGAAAGGCCAGGCCCCGCCCAGCCTTGGGGGAGCTGCCTCCATGGGGAGTGAGGCTGGGAAGAGAGAAGGGGTCTCAGATGTCTCAGGCTCTCTCTGTGGGTGACACAAAAAGCCCTCACAGAACCTCTTGGTTGCAGGAGGTGGCGATTTCCTTAGTATTTTATCCTGAAGCACCAATAAATTAGAGTGAAGCCCCTAATATCTCAATGTGAAGATCCCATTAAAATGATAAATGGCCTCTCCTGCTCTCATTAGTTTATAACCCAGATAGAAGAGGCAGATGTGACCATCTCCTAAGAGCAAAACTCCAGGCCAGAAAAATAGCCCCAGAGACAGACATTGGGAGCCATGAATCTGGGTCCAGAGGGCCAAGAGTGCTCAAGGCTGGCGGCAGCACCACGGGCCAGGCTGATGAAGTGCATTGCAGAAGCAGAGGCCTGGGTTTTGGAGGTCCACATCCTCTCTCATTCTTATCCTCAGCAGCTGAGATCCCTGCAGAGCCATGGGATTGGCTCTGCCCCATATTTGGCTGGTGACTTTCTGCTGGCCAACCCTTTCTGTGAGCTTTATTTTCTTTAATTTGTAGGATGCCATCCTTCTCAGAGGGGCTGCAGATGGATTAATCCTTCCAAAATCATAAAGGGTTCCACACTGTAAGGTGTATAAGGGTCAGTCCTAGGCTTGACTGATTGGAAATTAAGATGTTGGGGTGGATTGAAGTGTACAGAGAGGGGCAAGGGAGGGGCACAGCCTTGGGATCAGTGGCAGAAGATGGAGCTGTGCGCCTGTGTTCACTTGATCTTGGAGTTGCTGGGTCTGTGATGCAGTTGTGCTGCTCCTGTTCCTGCCTCAGTGGGCCCTGGAGAGAGGGCCTGGCCCTGTGCTGTTCCCACCACACAGGGAATGTGTGGCTGTTCCAGCTTGGGGTATCCCAGGCAAATATCAGAGATGGTGCTTCTATGACCCTGCCCTCCCTGCCCTCCGTGAAACAAAGCATTGGTCCCTTGATGCACTGTCTTCTTTAGAACCACAGGAGGCACTCATCAGCCTCCACAATGTGGTCTGTGCACATGTGGAATTTTGCTTTCTAGTGTGACACAGTCACTGGTACTGGACTAACCCTCCAGCATCAATCAGCAGGTGGCACAGAAGAGTAAACGTAGAGGAGACGCATGCAGTGAGCCCACTGTCACCCCAACATCACCGTGGCTTTCTGCCTCCTGGCCACAGCAAAGGGCAGTGGGAAGCAGAGCAGCAGGCAGACTTGAAGCCTCGCTGAGCCCCGGAGCTGAGCTCAGAGCAGAGTTGCAGCCACAGAGGCAGGCAGGCAGGGCCTGTGGGTACATGGTGGGCGAGGGCAGATGTTCGCATGGATTCTACATGTCCATGCCCTCATTTCAGGGCTGGCTGCACATGTGCAGGCTCAAACTCCATCGTCTTATGGAGAGGGCCTCTGCAGCTGAGAGTTGAGAAGCAGGGCTGGAAGACATGGGAAGCCCGTTCAGGGTGGCATGCCTTGGAGTTCTACTCCTTCCCCATGTGCCTTGCCCTACAATTCTTCTCATTTGCATCCTTTGTAATATAACAAGCTCATAAACATAAGCACTTCCCTGACTTCTGTAAGCTGCTCTAGCAAATTAATCAAACCCAAGGAGGGAGTCATAAGTACCCAATTTATAGTAGCCCATCAGAAGCCCAGGTAAAACAACCTGGGTCTTGTGACTGGCATCTGAAGTGGAGGATGATCTTGTGGGGCTGAGCCTCCAAGCTGTGAAATCAGATGCTATCTCCAGGTAGATAGTGTCAGAATTGAATTGAATTGCAGGAAACTCAGTTATGTCTGCTGTGGAATCTGTAGAATCACTTGGTGGGGAAACTCCCCACACATCTTGGTGACAGGAGGTCACAGAAATATTGCATGTTGATTGTTGAGTGAGGGAATGGGAAAAGCACACTTTGGTCATCTTCTCCCTGTCTCTCCTTAGAGGGTTTATCAGCTGTATGCCCATCTCCTAGCAGCTTCTGTGTCTTTTCTCCTTCCAATGTTCTGCGCCCTCCTCTTCCCTCCCTCACTGAGATGTAAACAAGCTGCCTCATGTTTGACTTGTTGGAAGCCTGGGGCTTGACCTCAGATATTTATCATCTCAGGATGTGTGCAGCACACAGTTCTCTACCCTGACACTGTTTTTTTTTCTTACTTTGTTAAACAACATGATTTTCAGGCATTGCTGAAAATAATTGACTTTCAAAAAAATATCAAGACTCAGCTTAGATCTGGATTTTGCAATGCATTTATTACTTCATATATCTTCTGCTTATTCTCATGTGAAATTGAATTCCAGGTGCTAATTAATTCTGCCAAGGCTTTCTTCCCTTTCTAGATAACTTGCAGTGTTTGGAGAGCTAACTGCATGGTGTCCAAACTGTTTTGTCAAATGTCAGCCCCTTTATTGTCTTTGGTCCGTAAAACAAGCCCATGGTCTTTTATTTAATTTCCAAGTCTGGTTTGGGGGATGAGCAATGACCCTGATGGTCCCTCTAAGGTTGCATGTGTCGCTCTGAAGAAATGCTATGGCACCAGTGCCAGTCAGAGCAACACAGCCCAGCCCACACCCCCGCCGGCCCTGTCCATAGCCTCTCTGTCTCAAAGGCGGTGGTGAAGCCAACTTTCACCTGAGGAGCAGATGCAAGGGCGGCCAGCTGCCAGGGGGAGAGGGCATGGGGCCAGGCCAGGCCCATGGGCTCTGACAGCAGCCAGGATGAAGGGCTGTTGCATCCAGCAGAGCAGGGCAAGGTCCTGCCCCTGTGGCCACACTGCCCGGTGCCAATCTCCTTTCATTACCCACTTTCTGTGAGATCCTGGGGAAGTCCTTCCCCTCACACAGCCTCCAGCTACCTCATCTGTGAACGTCTGGACAAGGATGGCCTGATCACTGTGGGTGGGATCGCTTTGTGGGGGGAATCACTGTGGGCGGGATCACTGTGGGTGGGATCACTGTGGGCATGATCACTGTGGGGGTCAAACAAGCTGAGGCCGCAGATGTCTGCGAGCCATGTGGGGGCAGCACCATGAGGTCCACAGTAGTGGGGAATATCTGTCTGCCTTGCCCTGCTGTGTCCGCACTTAAACTGAATTGGCACCTGGGGGACCATGGCCTGCAGGACACTGTGGATGAGTTGACCGGTCCTGGGGCTGCAGGGATAGTCCTTCCATTGCCAGGGCTATCACAGCAGGGAGATGCGGCGTTAGGGGACATCCAGAGTGCTGTTTGTGAATGCTCCTTGAATGCACATGTTGTGGTCAAATGAGAGAATTTATTTCTGTGAATGAATGAAAGAGGGTGTTGGAATGATAAGAGGTGTACACAAGCAGCCACTAGCTAAACTGTGCGAAATTTATGAATGTCTAATACAGAAAGGATCACCAACTGGAAAAAAAATCACGCACTCCTCTAGTGAGAGCAAAGAATTGCTAGGCTACGGCACATGATGAGGCTTGGTGGGTCAGTGATGAGCTTTCAGTTTGGAGGATGACTTGGGTACATTAGAGACAAAATAAATCAGTACAACGCTCACTTTGTTGTGACACCTTGTCACACTGCCTACCTATTTTATCTGCAAGACAACCTCATGAACTGGGCATTATTATGTATATTGTTGAGCCCAAAATGCTGAGCCTGAGAGATGGGTTGATTATCAAAAGTCCCTCTGCTCTTGGACAACTAGAACTGCGAAGTTTGAGACAAGCCATGGTGAGAAGTGTTCCCTAAGTCAGGGAGAAGAGGCTACCTCCCAGACACAAGCCCTTAGCAAGGCAGGATTCAGGAAGTCGACAGCAGTGGTTCTGAAGGCAAAGCCGGTGCATTCTGACCCTGGACACAAGGTGGCTTTTGCTCTGCAGGATTGTGGGCAAGCTCATCCCCAGGTGTGGATGACTTTGGGAAGAGCGTCTACTGGCCTGTGTTTGAGTCAGGAAGAGAAATGCAAGGATTAAATTTACCTTGCATTTAAAATAAATTTACCAGTATTGCTACCAAGTAACATTGTGAAATCTCGTAGACCCAAGTGAGGTACCAGTGTTCACTGATGCTCACAAAGACTGACAATACATTTATTATCTCGTCCATGTAACTGTCAGAAGTGAATGTTTGCATATTCAACAACTACCCTAGACCTCAGACATAGCCATGAAGTGTCTACAGCAAGCTGAGACCAATGGCACCATGAATCTGGGGACTTGGTCTCTGCAGCAGGCTGGGCACAGCCTCAGGACTCCAGCATGCAGAATCCGATGGCAGAGGCTGGGTGAGGGCAATGCACAGCACACACTGTTGGGACACACTGACCTCTTCTGCAACCCCACTAGACCTTGGAAGACTGTGAGGGGATAACTGAAAGGAAAGCACTGAACTCAATGGACGTAAGAAAAGCTGCCTCAAATGGTTTTGTGACTAAGGCAAGTCACACGATCTGTTCTGGGTCTCACGTTCATCATCTTTGCAATAGTAATAAATAATTCCTTGCCTGTATACTCTGATATTGTTCTGATGTTTGAGTGAAACTATGCCTGTAAAAGTGCATTTTGAAAGGAACAGTGTGACACATGTGGAAGAGCACAGTTCTGAAGCTCACTCATTTTCGCCACTGTAGCAACATGAGCGCAGTGGGAGTGGTGTTTTATATCCTTCTGTGGGACTGTGAGCTCAGGGATAAGGCAAAAGGTCCTGATCCCCAGGCAGAGAGCTCTGGGGGACAAGGTCAGGGAGGAGAGGGCAGGCACAGGTGCTCTCAGGGTGACGTGTGGTTCTGGAGAGCCCAGTCAAAGCGGGGAGACTGCAGGAGCCACATTTGGGCATGTGGATGCTCTGGGTCTTATGGCTTGATACCTGAGCCAATCAGCCAATATGTGTTATTACAAGTATGTGTTTATTAACACGTATTTCAGAAACACCCTCTCCCTAAACTAGAGAGGACCTGTGGGAGGTGTCCTTTCTTCCTTTGGATTTTACAATGACACACCAGAAAGAGTGAAGGAAAACTCTCTAATCTGCAGCAGAGCCAGAATCTTCAAAGGTGAGGAACAACTGGGCCAGTCAGACCAGGATCTTATCCAGGAGTCATATCTGTCATTTTATCTAAATGAGGGCAAGCAAGATGGGAAAGATCTTGTATGTCTTTTGCTTCTAAAAGTAAAGGCAATGAGTGTTCCAGCAATACATCCTGAGCAAAATTTACTTTTTTTTGCTTGTTTGTTGTACTTGTTGTACAAAATACTTGTTTTTTAATTTAATAATTTTTTTTAATTTAATAATTGTACAAAAATACTTGTTTGTTGTACAAAAGTTCTGTAAAAGCTTGGATGTCATAGACATTCTTTAGATTGAGACAAGTAGTAATAATTGTAACTATTGCTGGGGTCATTGCTGGGGTCTGGCCACAGGGGTGGCGGCTAGCATCATCACATGTATTCTGTGTTAAGCGTAACGTGGACTGTTGGTGTGTTGATGAAGCAGAATTTATGCAGTTTTCCCCCTTCCAAGGCACTGTCATCCCTTGAAAGACTTCTCACTCAACCCTGTATGGAAAGAAACTTTGGAGAAATCTTGAAGAATGAAGAGTTGCCCAGGGTTGAGCAGCAGATTCTTAGAGAAGGCAGTCCGTATTATCCGTCTAATGCTGTGAACATCACCACAAAATTTAGCATCTTAAGACATCACACATTTATCTCAGTTTCTGTGGGTCAGGAATCCAGGCCAAGCTGGGCTGAGTCCTCTGATTCTGGCCCTGGAACAATTCTGCAAACAAGGTGTAAGCCACTTTGACTGAATTAAGTCAAGGTAACTTGTCTGAATTCAGAGACATTCAGATTGCTAGTAAAGCACTTTTCCGAGAGAGTCTGCAAGGGAATTGAATCAACAGACAGTGTATTAGCCAGGGTTCTCTAGAAAGGCAGAACCAGTAGGATATCAATATCTAGTTACAGACAGAATTTATGAGAGAAGAGATTTATTAGGGGAACTGGATCACGTGATTATGAAGGCTGTAATGTCCCACAATAAGCTATGTGCAAGCTGCAGACCCAGGGAAACCCATACATAACTCTCAGTCCCAGGCTCCATGTCTGGAAACCAGGAGGGGTGGTGGGGACCAGGGGATCATTCTGGGGTCAGTTCTAAGGTCCATAGGCCAGAGAGCTTGGAGTTCTGATGTCCAAGGGCAGAAGAAAGGTGTCCTCACTCTAGCAAAGAGAGCAGGATAATTACCTTTCCTCTGTCTTTTCCTTTAGGATTCTTTCCAGGTGATTGGACAGGACCTACCCACATTCAGGCCATCTTCCCCACTCAGTCAACAGACGCACACAGCAGTCTCCTCTGGAAACAGCCTTAGGCACACCCAGGAATAATGCTTTACCAGTGCGTTAGGTATTTCTTAATCCAGTCAAGGTGACACCGCAAATTAACCACCACATTGAGTAAAAACTAATTGCCCTCACCAATGTGGGCTGGCATCACCCATAAAACATAACAGAAGGCTGGGGAAGGGTGGATCTGTTCCCTGAGCTGAGACATGCGTCTACTCTCTCCTGCCATCATAGGGGCTCCTGGTTCTCATGCCTCTGGCTGCTGACTGGTCTACACCGTGGGCTTTCCTGGGTCTCCAGCTTGCAGAGGACAGGTCATGGGGCTGACTCCTCAGCCTCTGTAACCACAATTTCCATAATGAATCCCTTTCTTATGTCCACATACATAAGCTAGCGATTCTCTTTCTCTGGAGAACCCTGGCTAATCCATACCTGAGATCTTGGCTGGGACGGGGCTGTTCCCCCCTCACATGGTGTTGGCAGGACTCAGTTCTCTGTGAGTTATTGTGCTAAGCCCCTGGGCTTCCTGCTAGCTGTGGCTGCAGGGGACCCTCAGTTCCTGGCCACATGGGCAGCTCACAGTGTGGCAGCTAGCATCATACAAGCCGGCAAGGGTGAGTGTCTGCTGTCACCAAAAATATTACAATCTCATGTGATTCAGTCACATTTGTCACAAAATTGGCATCCCCTTGACCCTGAGAGATCCTATTGTCATGGCAAGTTACTCAAGAAGCTAGAATTGCACTAGGCTGTGAATACCAGAAAGCAGGGGTCACTGGGGCCATCCAGAGGCCACCTACTGCAGCCTGCCCACTGTCCCCTAGTGATGCCACCTTCTGGCATCCAGGTCTTTATGTTACCTCCTCCCCTAAGTGTGGGCAGGGCTTGTGGCCAATTCAACAGCCCACAAAATGCCAGTCCTCCAAAGACCACATGAGCTTGGCAGTGGATCTCTCCCCAGTCAAATTTTGAGGTGAGACCTCCAACCATGGTCAACATCTTAACTGAAGGCTCATGAGACCTCCTGAGGAAAAGAACCTGGGTGAGCCCAGATTTCTGCTTCCCAGAAACTGTGAGCTAATGATTGCAAGGAGTTTAAAGCTGGTAAGCTTGTGGAAATGTGCCACACAAAAATGATAGCTGCCATAATTTCTGCCAATGGCAGAAACTGCCCACAAGAGGTTTGGGATGCTGGCAGGATTTCTGCTACCAAGATTCAGAATCTGTACATCTAAACTTCCAGGAGAGACTTAGTGTAGAGATAAACCCTGGAGTCAATGAAAAGAGAACACTGTAGCAAGTCTATGCATAAAGCACTGGCCTATGTGATAAGCCGATTTACAAGTCCACCACGTATTATGTAATATTATAGAATATCCTGCTTTTCTGTGCCTCCTGTTAATCTTTTGTATCTCTAAATGGTGAACTATGCACTTGGCAAAAAGTTCCTGGTGTGCAAATATAAATGCGGAAGGCATGGGTCCAGCCTCTCCTTTCCTTAGAGTTTTCACTATTTATCACCAGACATCAACTAGCTTTGAGTTTGGCACTGGAGATACTGACCTGAGCTGACCTTCTGGGTGTAGTTTTTTTGTTGGGGGTAGCTTTCACCCTAAAAATGGCATTCCTCTAGCAAGGGGTTATGTGTCTTAAATCCTAGTTTTGGCTCAAATCCTGGCTTGCGGCTGTTCTTGGCTGAGGAAAAGTCCTCCTTCGCTGCCTTTGAGATGTTTGTAAAATGTCATGACCCCCCAGCCTGGCCTGTTTACCCTAGGGGGCCTCCCATGGACCGGACATGCTGTGTGCTTTTTACACCTGGCAGGGTTGCTCTTGCAGGCCATGTGAAGTGTTGGGCGATGGAGCCTGGGAGGGAGGGTGTGGGTCCTTATGCTTCCTGCCTAGTGCTCAACAGTTCTCCTTGGGACCCAAGTGGCCCCAGATGTTTTTTGTTTCTTTTTTTTGGGGGGGGTTTCCTGGGACCATCTGGGGAGAGGGAGAAGCTGGGCTCAGACCTCCCTCCTTCCGGGGAGCTGCAGCATCGAGCTTGTGCCGAGGGCTGAGCACAGCAGGAGGAGGTTGTAAGCAGCCAGGGGCCTCCCCCTTGGCATCTGCAGCAGCTAGAGCTCCTGCCAGGCCCTGGCACTCCCTTGCTTCTAGCTGGGATGGCCCTGGCCCTCCACAACCCAGGGCCCTCTCTGGTGACTCAGCACTGGCCACAGGCCCCTTTGCAGGACCTCTTCCTGTGCAGTGCCCAGGGATTGTGGGGAGGGGCCCCAAGGCCTGACCTCCAAAGAGCGAAGCAGAGAGCTCTACAGGGCAGCCCCAGGGACCCTGAACTTGACCCTTCCTGTTTCCCTCAATCTCTGAAGGGCCACGAAAGCAGCTGGTCCAGGAAAAACGAAGTTTTATTTTCATAAATACTCCTGTTCTCACTCACACACTGACCCCACTTCTGACCACAGACAGATGGATGGACAGACGTGAGATGCCCATAGGAGGCCTCAGCAGAGGCCAATGAATGAAGGAGACACACTGAGAACTCTAGGACCCCCAGATCCCCTTGCTGGGACCATAAGCCTCTGGCATTACCCTTGGGCCCCCATAATCCCTCAGGGGGCCCAAAGGCAAAGGGGGACCCCCAGGAGGAGTAGGGGCCGGGTGGGGATCCCACAGCCTGGCCCCGAGGCTGTGACCACAGGGCCAATCCGGAAGAAAAGCAGAGTCAAACAGCACACCAGAGTGCAAACAGCTGGGGGTGTAGGCGTCACCCCAGTCACCAGTTTCTCCCCTTTAGCCCCCTGAGGCCTGCCTGCCCTCAGCCAAGACAGTTGGGCAGCCAACACGTTATGAGCGGCAGCTGGCTGTGCAGCCGTCCACACCCCACACCATCATGTTGCAGCCATCTTCCTTCCAAAAACTTCGACTCCCCAAGAGGCTGCATATTGTCTACTTCCTGGCCCGCACCCGTCTGGCACAGTGCCTAATCATGGCTGGCACTGTTGTCTGGATTGGCATCCTGGTGTACACTGACCCAGCAGGGCTGCACACCTACCTCGCTGCCCAGGTGATAGAACAGAGCCCACTGGGTGAGGGAGCCCTGGCTCCCCTGCCTGTGCCTAGCGGCATGCTGCCTGCCAGCCACCCGACCCTGCCTTCCATCTTCCCACCTGATGCCACTAAGCTACCTGAGAACCAGACGTTGCCAGGCTAGCCACCTGAGCGTGGAGGTCTGGCAGAGCTTGTCCATGACAGCCCAGTCCCAGAGGTAACCTGGGGGACTGAGGATGAGAAACTTTGGAGGAAATTGTCCTTCCGCCACTGGCCGACACTATTCAGCTATTACAACATCACAATGGCCAAGAGGTACATCAGCCTGCTGCCTGTCATCCCAGTTACGCTCCGCCTGAACCCGAGGGAGGCCCTGGAGGGCCGGCACCCTCAGGACAGCCGTAGTGCCCGGACCCCGCCGGGACCTGTGCGGGCTGGGCACTGGGAGGAGGGACCCAAGGGCCCAGGTGGGGTGCAGGCCCACGGAGACATCACGCTTTACAAGGTGGCGGTGCTGGGTCTGGCCGCGGGCATCGTACTGGTGCTGCTGCTACTCTGCCTGTACCGCGTGCTGTGCCCGAGCAACTACGGGCAGCCGGGCGGTGGGCCGGGGCGGTGGAGGCGCGGGGAGCTGCCCTGCGACGACTACGGCTACGCACCACCAAGACAGAGATCGTTCCGCTGGTGCTGCGCAGCCACCTCATGGACATCGAGTGCCTGGCCAGTGATGGCATGCTGCTGGTGAGCTGTTGCCTGGCGGGCCACGTCTGCGTGTGGGACGCGCAGACTGGGGACTGCCTCACGCGCATCCCGCGCCCGGGGCAGCACCGAGACAGTGGCGTGGGCAGCGGGCTTGAGGCTCAGGAGAGCTGGGAACGACTTTCAGATGGTGGGAAGGCTGGCCCAGAGGAGCCTGGGGACAGCCCTCCCCTGAGACACCGCCCCCGGGGCCCTCCGCCGCCTTCCCTCTTCCGGGACCAGCCAGACCTCACCTGCTTAATCGACACCAACTTTTCCGCACAACCGCAGCCCTCAAGAGTCCACTCAGCCCGAGCCCCAGCCCCGGGTGGTCTGTGGCCGCACTCGGGACTCCCCAGGCTATGACTTCAGCCGCCTGGTGCAGCGGGTGTACCAGGAAGAGGGGCTGGTGGCCGTCTGCACTCCAGCCCTGCGCCCACCCTCGCCTGGGCCGGTGCTGCCCCAAGCCCCTGAGGACAAGGGTAGCTTCCCTGAGAAGGGCTCCCCTTCCCTTGCCTGGGCCCCCAGCGTGGAGGGTTCCTTCTGGAGCTTGGAGCTGCAGGGTGGTCTCATCGTAGTGGGGCAGAGCAGCGGCCAGCTGGAGGTGTGGGACGCCATTTAAGGAGTGCTGTGCTGCAGCAGTGAGGAGGTCTTCTCAGGCATCGCCGTTCTGGTCTTCCTGGACAAAAGGATTGTGGCTGCGAGGCTCAACGGTTCCCTTGATTTCTTCTCCTTGGAGACCCACACTGCCCTTAGCCCCCTGCAGTTTAGAGGGACCTCAGGGCAGGGCAGTTCCCCTCCCTCTCCGATATACAGCAGCAGTGACACAGTGGCCTGTCACCTGACCCACACAGTGCCCTGTGCACACCAGAAACCCATCACAGCCTTGAAAGCTGCTGCCGGGTGCTTGGTGACTGGGAGCCAAGACCACACGCTGAGAGTGTTCCGTCTGGAGGATTCGTGCTGCCTCTTCACCCTGCAGGGCCACTCAGGGGCCATCACCACTGTGTACATCGACCAGACCATGGTACTGGCCAGTGGAGGACAAGATGGGGCCATCTGCCTGTGGGATGTACTTACTGGTAGGCGGGTCAGCCACATGTTTGCTCACCGTGGGGATGTCACCTCCCTGACCTGTACCACCTCCTGCAACATCAGCAGTGGCCTGGATGACCTCAGCAGCATCTTGGACTGCAGCATGGGCATCAAGTTCTACTCCATTCAGCAGGACCTTGGCTGTGGTGCAAGCTTAGGTGTCATCTCAGACAATCTGCTGGTGAGCGGTGGCCAGGGCTGTGTCTCCTTTTGGGACCTAAACTAAGGGGACCTGTTACAGACAGTCTACCTAGGGAAGAACAGTGAGGCCCAGCCTGCCCGACAGATCCTGGTGCTGGACAATGCTGCCATTGTCTGCAACTTCGGCAGTGAGCTCAGCCTGGTGTATGTGCCCTCTGTGCTGGAGAAGCTGGACTAAGTGTGGGGCCTCCCTGCCCAGGCAAGGGACTGGGGTGCTGTGTGGGGCCAATGCACTGGACCTGGACTTGGGGGAAGGAGCTGAGTATCTTCTGGCCACTGCCTCCTAACTGTAATAATATTAAACTTTTTTTAAAAACCACACACACAAGAAAATCCTTGAATGGCAAACAGTCAGGCCACGTGTCTAAAAACTGTCCTGTAGCTGCAGCTTCTCCCCTGGGCTGTGGGAGCCCTACGGAACACGGCCTGCATGGGAGTTGTGTCCACAAAGGCAAAGTAAAGGGGTGGAATCATAAAAAAAAAATCACGCACCAGGAAGGATCCCAAAACAGCTTGGCTGGACCCATGTTCTACCTCGTGGGTTTCAGGGCAGTGAGGGCTGGACAGTCACACTCTCATGGCAGCCCAGCAAGGCCCAGTAGAGTAGTGGGTGTGGGATGACAGGGCTTTCAGGGTGGAGCATTCTGATGGGCCAGGGCTCAGCTTAAGCAGGGCTGCTCTGTGGGCCCATATCCACAGGAGTGGCTGTGGCTTCGGCCAAGACCCCTGGGCTTCCTGAGCTTCAGCCAAGACCCCTGGGCTACTTTAGGGAAGATGGACAGTTACCCCTGAGCAGGGCCGTGTGGGGCAAAGCACAATGGTGGTTGTGAAATCCACACATGTGGATTTCTGCTGTAGGAACACCCAGTGCATGTTAAAAGATACGTGCATTTGGAGTGTATATGGGTGTGGCATTGGCTTAGTGGGTTCTCCTTATCTTCTTTTCTCTTTCTCCTCCTGCTTGCTGTGAGCCTGAGGGCAGGACCTGAATTCAGCAGCACCAGAACCCAGGTGGCCTGGCTGTCAAACAAATAGAAAGGAGAGCTGAGTGGCTTTTCCCCTGGTGTCAGCCGAGGGGAGGAGTCCAGTTCTGGAAGCAAAGATGCTGGTCCAGGAGGCATGGGCCTGTGGGGTCCGGGGTCCACCGAGGCGCCGGGCCTGAGGCTGCAGGGTTTGCATTGCTGCCACCCTTCCCTTCTTTCCGGAGACTTTCTGGCAGGCTCTTCCTTCTTTGTCTCATTCTTTCTCTTCTCCCCTTCCCCAAATCCCTCCCTCTGCCTGCTTTCTTCTCAGGAAGAGAACAGGGAGGGGACAGTGGCTCCCTCCTCCCATCACCTCCTCTTCCAGCCTCTCCCTTCTGGTGTTTTCTCCTGTCCTCCACCTTCCCAGTATTCTCCCACCACAGGCCACACTTGTTGATCTCACAGAATAAACCACATGGGTCCAATCGGGCTGCTTCTCTCCTGTGGGGAGGATGTTGTGGCTGGGTGATCTCCCATGGGGAAGAGCCAACTGCTGGGTAGGGGCTAACAGACCAGACGAGTCTGTTTATCCATCTGGTTGGTGCCAGCTGGTGATGCAGGGTCTGCAAAGTATCTCAAGCATTGGTCTTAGGTTTTACAGTAGTGATGTGATCCCCAGGAGCAATGCGGGGAGGTTCAGAATCTTGCAGCCATAGTTTCTCATCTTTTGGCTAATGTGTTAGTCCTACAAAGTCAGTCTACTCCTCAGGCAAGAAGGGTCTTGTTTTGGGAAAGGGCTGTTATTATCTTTCTTTCAAACGATAAACTATAAACTAAGTTCCTCCCAAAAGTAGTTCAGCCTATGCCGAAGAATGAACAAGGACAACTTGGAGGTTACAAGCAAGATGGAGTTGTGGGTCGGATCTCTTTCACTGTCGCAGTTGTAATTTTGCAATGGCAATTTCAGAATTGCTGAGGCCTCAGTCAGTCCTGCACCCAGGTGGTGGTGATAGTGCGGTGGTGTTGGATGTGTGTGGCGGACAGCCTGCATTTCTGTGGAGATGCACAAACTGTCCGAGGAGCCCCAGCTCCTATCACAAAATCCAGACACACCTGCATCTTTCTCAGCCTCCCAACAACCTTGCCTGGTGTTGGGGTGTGGGGGTCTCACCCCTCTCTAAAGCTGATCTCACCCCTCGATTGGGCACCCCCTCTACAGATTTTCTGCCACTCCATCTGCTAAAATGAAAGTTCCACTGGATTCTGCATCTCTTTCCAAGTGTTGTCCTGTTTTCCTCTGCCCTTCACAGAAAGGCTTTCCAAAGCAGCCCTGGGGCTGCCTTTCCTCGCCACCCAATTCTGTCCTTGGCCCAGGCTGCTCTGGGGAGGTGACCACCTCCTGTGTGCCCACACAGGGATCCCTCACATTTTTGTCCTGGATCTAGAGGTCTCAGCCACAGCCAAGGCTGCTCCCAGAACCTTCCATCCCGGGCCTGGGTGCCCCACACCCTGGCCCCTGAAGACCTCCTGGCTGCTTTGTGGCTTCTCAGTCTCTGTGGTTGATGCATCTTCCCCTGCAGACATCAGCAGACCGGAGTTCCCCCAAGGCACTCCTGTCCATACTATCCCTTCTCACACCTTCCTCCTGGATGGCTGCCTGCTTCCTGCCTTCCCAGGCTTTGCAGACCCTGTAGCTGCAGCCCCTCCATTCCTATCCCCAGCTCTTCCTCCAGCTGGGTGCCACACTCTGCTGGCCCAGGTCCAAACACAACCCCCGCCACACCGCACCTTCCCCCAAAATCCTGTTTCTCCCTCACAACACTGCACCCTCCCTGAATAATGTGCCCTCCCCAACAATGCACCCCCACCCCCACAAAGCACCCCCCACACACCACAATGCACCTTTCCCCAACACGCTGCACTCTACTCCCTACAAAATGTACTCTCCCTTCCCACAGCACACCCTCCCCAGCCAGAATGCACCCCCAACACATCGCACCCTCCACCACCACAATGCGCCCTCTTGCCGCGATGCACTCCTTCACCAGCAGCCTCACAATGCAGCCTCCCCCACACCTCATTCTCCCCCACACTCCATTCTCCCCCACACCCTATCCTTCCCCAGTCTCTTCCATTTAAGGTAAATTAACTATTCAGGGTCTTCACCCATTTTGCCACCCATCAGATCCAAGCCTCCTCATGTCTTGTGTGCACCCTGGCAGGAGGACTGAAGGCCCAGCTTCTCTTCCTGTCCCCAGGCCCTGCCCAGCCTATGTGCACCTGCTTCCAGCTTGCCCTTCTCTCTGCTTCCCTTATGCTTAGGACCTTTCTGGTCTAGAAGGACCTGCCCAACCTGCCTTTTCCACGTCTCCATGCCTCTCCATGGTGGCTGCCCTGCCTGCCTTCTCCTCTTCAACCATAGCTCTCCCACTGAGGTCCCACCTGCAATGCTCTTTCCTTGCATTTTGTGAGGTTGCTTCCTTCCCAGCCTTTGGGGGCGTAGCTTGAATGACATGCCACAGGACGGGTTTCTTCTGAACAAGGTCTGCTCTCAGCCTTGCTTCTCAGGGCCACAGCTCCCTGGTTCATCCCCTGGATTTCAGGACAATGCTCTGCCTGCCTGCACACTTAGCGATTGCCGTCCCCCCTCCCCCACAATGAAGCTATGCCAGGAACTCTGCCTCCCCTGCTCCCTCTGTGTCTCTGGCAGCTGACACTGTCCCTGGAGTAAAGCAAGTGGCCCACACCAAATTAACTTATTACGTTCATATTGTATCCATGTCTCTTAGGAAATATTTGACACATTTATCTCATATATACTCAAAGAATGAAGAAACTGAAGGCCAGGGACATGTCATACTACACATTTACAGAGCTCAGAAGGGGCAGCACCAGGACTTAAAGTGAGGTCTGAATTTGGTTCCAGGCACTGAGTACAGCGCAAGAGCTGTTTGTCACTCGAGGGGATAGCAGGCCACTGCAACTTCAACCTGGAACACCCCCTGAGGCTACACTGGGAGGAGTCCGGAGGGTTATTAGTGAGGGCACTGACACCCAAGAAGTTACTGAGCTGCAGCTTTTCTGGTAAAGGCCACTGGGGGAAGCTGAGGGGAACCCTAGAGAATGGGGTCAGCAGCGAGCTGGGTCAGGAGCAAGTGCAGGGGGTGTGACCTGCTTCACAGGCTCTCTTCCTTAGCTTCCCATTCTCATCTTAGTGCAGTCCAGGGACAGAGGCCTCCAAAAACAAAATTCAGAAAAGAAATAACTTTGAAAGTTGTCAAAGATCAGACCCCTTTTGCAGTCTAGGAAACTGGAAGATACAGAAATCAAACTGCCTAAAGTCACAGGAAAAGCAGACTAGCCTCTGCAGTGCCCCTGGGATCTGCCTGTGTTCAGTGTCCCAAGAAGGCTGGACATTTGAAGAGAGGAGCAAAGGGGCCACTGAGGTTTGGCTTGGCCAGCTTCCAGGACACAGTGGACTCCTAATGCTGGGAACGGCTTAAGGGGCTGCTTGTGACTGGGCGAGGTCAGCGTGAACACCCCAAACACCCTCCTCCCTGAGGCCAGCCTGAAGCTCAGTGCAAGTGTGGGACAGTCCTGGACCTCAGGGTGAAGCAAAGAGGAGTGAGGGAAGCAGAGGTGCTGAGAGGAGAATGGGGCTCTTGGGAGCTGAGCAGGGAGACTGGAGAGGGGCCGGCTGGGGCTGCCTGACCTCAAATGCCCTTTTGGCCCCTGACATGCCCAAGTCACCAATCTGATCTTCCTTTTTGGTCCTCTGTCTTGTTCTACCTTCTGGGTAACAAAGACACAATAAAGCAAGTCCAGGACTTCTCAGATGAGTTGAATGATACGTCCTTTGAGATAAATACTCCCTTTTCTTCAGTGTTGTGTTAAATAACCTTTTTATCAAGCTGTCGAATTGGACTCAGCTCCTGTACCAGACCCAACAGGCCAAACCAATATGGAACCATTCATTCTAAGTGAAACTCATGAACCTGGCAGGGTCCTCAGGTGCAGGATGGCTGAGCATCAGGCATTTGCGGCCGCCAGCAGGTTCTAACAAGGCTGGAGCCCTCAGGCCCCACACTGCACTTCCGGCTTCTGCCCTGGACACTGCCTAATCACGCTGCTGGCTGGAGTTCTTTGAACCTGTTCTGGTTCTGAGGGTTGCCCGATTCTAGAATGGTGAACAAAAGCTAATAAAGAACTTTAAACTAAAGTTATTATAGTGCTGTCCTTTGACACCTGCTGCCCCCACAGCCAAGGCTGAGAGACCAAACACAGGGACTGACCCTCACATGTCATTACACGTGGCTCTGTGATTAATGCAGTTGTCACTAGTGATGAGTCATCCAAACAAATGCTTGCACTTCCTAAGTGAAGAGAAAAGGGGTCTCTGGCCCACATGGAAAGCTGCTCGCACTAGGGCAAGTTTGGTGCTAAGAACTTCTGGAGAGAGGAACCAACGGGGCACTGTTCCTGTCCTCTAGGAGCTTGCAGCCCAGGAGGGGACAGGCCCCCAGCTGACTCCTCACCGCGCACTGAGCAAGGGTGGTCCTCAACACAGAACACACAGCCTCAAGGACAGTGCACAGGGAGCATTCCCCCATTGGGGAGTCAGC
The DNA here is from genome assembly GCF_049354715.1 of Callithrix jacchus. NCBI lineage: Eukaryota > Metazoa > Chordata > Mammalia > Primates > Cebidae > Callithrix > Callithrix jacchus. Next base: position 35,588,971 of record NC_133511.1, on the reverse strand, counting down.
AATCGGCTCCCTGGTGCCGAAGACCACAGCACCAGGCTCACTCACACGCCTCTCCTGTAGCCCAGGCAGGGAAGAGAGGTCGGGATGTTAGAGGAGTTGGGCACTGTGAGAGATTCAGGATGAGCAGCAGCCACACTTGGGACCCATGCTCAGGGGAGAGGCACTGCCGGGCAAGAAGTCTACAGCCCAGGGGAGGGAGACTGCAGGAAATGTGAGTTATCAAGAGGGCACTTTGTTCCCTCTAGAAGGTACCCCCTGCAGCTATTTTTGGGCTAATGGGAGGCCAGTTTGCCTGCATATCTGGAAGATCTGAGGAGGGAGGGCAGGGCCACCCTGCAGAGTCGCTTGGGCTGATGGATCAGCTGTGAGCCCAGCAGCAGAGAAGCTGCTGTCACCAACACAGAAGCACAAGAAGAGCTGCAAACCGAAGAACACAGGCTCTGGGAACACGGAGATGCCCTTAAACGCGGAGAGGCCCGGGAACATGCCTGCACCTGCTGTGGATCTCTTTTGTTCATTCTCCCTTTAACTCATTTGCCACAGCATTAGAGAAACAAAGGGCAGATCAACTGCAGAACACCTCAGATTGGCCCCAACAGGGCTCCCTACCACCCTGGTGGAGTGTCTGTCAGACAAATTGAATCACTGCCTTCTATTCCTTCATGAATAATGATGGGTTCTCACAGGGAGAGACACAGGGCTCTCTCCAGTCTTCAGGAGCCAGGCCCATGGCAGTTTTTTGCACGCTGTTCTGAGAGCACGCTGTTTCCCTGTTCCTGCCCTTTTTTATGTCCCGTGTGCAAGGCCAGCTGGGGAGGAGCACACAAGATCACAAAAACAAGAGCTAGTAAGGCAGAAAGAAGTAGAAAATGCTCCAGGCAGAGGGCCCAGCACTGCCTGTCCCCAGCACTGCTCATGCATCCAGAGTGCTCTGATTCCAGCCCCAACCTAAGACGACCACAGACAGTGGGAGGCAGAGGTTCTCCTGGTCCTGCACTGTGTGGTTTTAAGTGATGTTCTCATGTGGGCCTCTCTCCTTCCTGGTTGCTAACACACACTCCAGTTAGCAACCAGGCAGCTAGCTCTGTCTTAAATTCCGTCACCCCTGCATCCCAGCACACACTGCTCCACATGCAGATGAATTCATCCCCATGGATGTGGGTAGGTTTTAACTGGGGATTAGCCCCAGTGCTTGGCTCTCCCTCAAGAGCCTGTAAACAGTCTGCCTGGAGGTTCCAGAACCTCCTCTGTCAGCGTCCAACCTCCTAGGAGGTAGCAGAGGCCCCTGGAACTGTAAGGCAAGAGGTGGCCATTCAGTCAGCACAGTGGACGCTGCCGGGCAGGGAACACCTGGTCAGCACTCAGCAATCTCCTACTACTGGAATTATTCCCACACTCCATGGCAACCTCAGGTTGGAGCTGGGCACGCAGATTCTGCCTCTCTGAGGCTCAGTTCCCTCCTTTATAACATGTGTTAAGAAACAGCATTTGGGGAAGACCTCAGGGCAGCCTGGTTGAGACATTCATGGGGTCCAGCCACAGCTCAATTAAGGGTCACGGTGCTTGACACCTGAGTGAGAGAGGAAGGCATCATAGAAAAGTGTGCATTTCCAGAATGTGTCCACAAGCTTGTCAGGACACCTTGATAAAAACCGTCATCTTCCCTGGTGTTGGGCAACTGCAGGCAACATGAGCAGCACTGATGTCACCACCTGGAGCAGCCACACTGGAGTTTCTCCTTGCTGATGAGAGACCTCTCTCCCCTCCTTAGGGTGGTGAGCTTGAGCACACACAGGCTGCCTCTGTGGCGGGAGGTGGCCAGGCTGGGGTGGGCAGTAGAGACTCTCTGAGAACAGGAGATGTCCCCAAATCCGAACTCTGTCACACACTGGCAATGTGAGCTTGGAAAGTGCCTGAACTGCCCTTGGCTCTAGTTTTCTCATCTATAAAATAGGGACAAAACATGTCAGTAAGTAAATTAAATAGAAGACTGCGTGGAAAGGTGATTTTACGGTACAAAGGTCTGGTCTATGTGTAAGCTTTCTTTCAGGCGCATACTTTGGAGTAGAAGTGGTGGGCCATAGGTTAAGTCAAGCTTGTCTAACCCATCGTCCACTGGCCGCAGCAACCAAAGATGGTTTTGAATGTGGCCGAACACAAATCTGTAAACTTTCTTAAAGCATTACGAGATTTCCTTTTTTTTTTTTAAAGCTCATCAACTATTGTTAGCTCATCAGCTATTGTTAGTGTTAGTGCATTTTATGTGTGGCCCAAGACAATTCTTCTTCCAATGTGGCCCAGGGAAACAAAAAAATTGGACACCCCGGGGTTATGTCATTTCAGCTTTAGCGCTGCCCAGTTGCTCCCTCAGGTGGCTGAACCTTTTTGTACTCCAAGCAACAGTGTATGAGAATTCGACTTAAATGTCCAGTAACCTTAAACAATAGACTGTGGCAGATTCTTTAGTGGAATATTTCAAGACAGTGAGAAGTAATTAAATATATGTCCATATAGATGTTGGTCCAAACATCATGGAATGAGAGAGGAAATAAGAGGAGGAAAGAACCAGTGTTGCATCATTTCTTCAGGTTAAAACCCTAGGGAACAGCACAGTAGGTCACACAATGGACACACAGGCCTGGGGAGGATCCTGGCAGTGGGGAGGGTGAGGCTGGTGCAGACTTTCCTTGCACTGTGGCATTTTGTGTCCTGAGCTCTGTGTGTAGGCACACACACTTATAACAATATTCATGTCCCTTTTTCCATGTCTTCAAGATTGCATCATTTTTTTGAAAAGTTAATAAAAATACAGTGTTCTGCACACATATATACTTTCTTATATTTGTACCTTGATCTGTCTCCCTGAATAAAGAGAATGAGGTAAAATTTTCCCTGCCTCATGTCTAAAAGAGAGGTGGGCCCTGGGTGGAAAATTAGACCCTGACCCCTCCTCCTGAGAAGGACAGGGGTCCTGGCTAGGACTTCCGCAGGTGATCACCTTCATGGGATGTGTTCTGGGCTCGGCAAGCCCAGAAAGTATCCAGGGAGCTGCAGCAGGGAAGCTAGCTCTCCCACATGATGACTCTTCACTGGCACACAGCTGGGGAACCTGGAAAGACTGGGGACTTGCACACTCAATTGAAAGGGCAGAGATGGGCCTGCGAGGCTCTCCTGAGAGCAGCTGAATGGGGCCAAAACTGAGAGGTGGAAGATGCCCCAAATGTCACCCAGCACACTGCTTTTCTTTCACAGATGAAGATACTGAGGCCAGTGATCCCTGGGCTGTGGGTGGGACCTTCAGGAGGATGAAACATGACTCTGTGGAATGCAGACACCGTGCTGTCAGGGGGGCTTGCTCCACCTTCTCTCACGGGTTTCACTACCTGCAGGGGAAAGTGCAAGGTTTCCAGTTGTGCTCTCCAGGTCTCTCGCTATCTGTCCCCAGCCTGCTTTCCAGATCCATCACCTGGCTGCCCCCAATTCCCTGCACACGCCTCCTGCTGGCACCCTGAGGCCAGCAGCATGTTCCACCTTCTTACTTCGTGGTGTCCTCTCTCGGCCTATGTCTCATCTCTGCTAGACTTTCACCTGCTGGCACTCAGGGCTACCTTGGCCATGCCCTCTCCAATTCCATCTTCATGATAACCCCATGGATTTTGTAATAATCGTCCTTTATTTTTGCATCTTTAGAGTGTTTGTTTGCTCCTCTGAGCTGCCTTCTGAGGCAAGTGTCTTCATTCACGCTTTACAGATGAGGACACAGCATAGCAGGCTAAAAGCACGTCCTGAGGCTCTGCAGTGAGGCTGTGGCTGAGGCTGTTCTCCTGACTCCTGTTCTAGACATACAGCTTGTCTCTGAAATCATCCCAAGCTTTCGTTTTAGTACATGCCAGTATCACCTTGCTTGTCAGTTATCGGTGCATTTATCTTGCAACTCTTTTTAAAAGCCTTGTGGGCAGTGTGTTAGTCCATTCTCATGCTGCTAATAAAGACATACTCAAGACTGGGTAATTTATAAAGGAAAGAGGTTTAATTGACTCACCGTTTTGCAGGCCTGGAAAGGCCTCAGGAAACTTAAACTCATGACAGAAGGGGAAGCAAACATGTCCTTTTTCACGTAGTGGCAGCAAGAATTACAGAGTGAATGAGGAAAAGCCCTTTATAAAACCATCAGACCTCATGAGAACTCACTCACTATCATGACAACAGCTTGGAGGTAACAGCTTTTATTATTCAATTATGTCCTTCCTATGATATGTGCAGATTACAGGAACTACAATTCAATATGAAACTTGACTGGGGACACAGCCAATCTATATAAGGCAGGAACCAGTTTTTTCTCAGCTTTGCATTCCTTCAGCTCTTCTCAGCATTTGGTTTATAGTTCATGTCTACTACTAAATGTGTTTGCTTACTGATGGGATCTGTGCTCAGCACGTGTGTGTTTATGTGCATGCATAGGTATGCGAGCTCATGTATATATTTGTGTGCACACGTACATGTATAAATGTGTGTGAGCATATGTATCTATGTGTGTGCATATGGGTATGTGCACATGTATGCACATATGTGTGTGTGTGTGCACCCATGTGGGTATGCTGTGTTTGTGTGTGTGTCAGTGTCATAAGCTGGAAAGGGGAAATTCGGAGTGACAAGGCAGAGTGAATGTCTCTAAAATCGAGGACATGTGTTTGCATACAAACAGACACTGGCATTTGGAAGCATTAAGGCTGGTCTTCCTCACTCCTGCCCTCTCCACTCCTGCCTTGATTCTCTCATAAAGGCACCCACATCCACAGCATGGGCCTGCCCCCCTCCCTCTGGGTGTTCCTTAACTCATTTTAAGAGGGCCAAGTTCTTGATAGCTTAAAAGAGTCTCTATTGTCTACGGTGACAGAGATGTCTCCTAAGCAGCAACCGATGGTTGTCATGAAGCCTACTTGGAAGGAGAGGATAGGAGAGAGCTAAGGGTGAGGCCTACAAGCAGCATGCATTTACACCCTCCCACCTGACAGGCTGGGTCTTTCCTTGAAGAGCAGCAGATCTCACTGCTTGGCTGGATCCTTTCGTCAGCATCAGAGAGGTGGGTCCCAGCTGACAAAGTAGCTTCTAGACAGTTAAAAGGCATTGTTTTAATTTTACACCTGTTCCTCTTAAGAAAACAGAGGGCCACATTACTCACAGCACCATGTTACTTCAGCCTACAGGGTCCTGTGGCAAGTGTGTGTCAAGGCAGGAGTTTGGCAAATAGAAAAGCCTTTCCTCAGAGCTTTTGGGGTGGAGGAGCATGGGGCTGAGCAGAAGCTGTGGGGTTGTCCTTCACTTGCTCCTGAGAGCCGCCGTCCTGTCCCCAAAGACAGAGACCAGGTCCTGAAGGCGGGAAGCATATTACTCTACTTTTACTTCTTACAGGGCACTGTGGTGATGGCTTTAAATGCATTATCTCATAAATTCTTAGAACATTATTTATACAATTGGTACAATTAAACTATTTCTAAAGCTAAGGAAACTGAGGTTTAGAGTGACAGTGATTTTACTGGGTGGTCTAGCTAATAAACTGCAGCATGAGAACTCAAACCCAGGTCTGCAGGAATTCAATAATGTGTGCTGCAGTCATGCATTGCTTCGGGCAATAATTATGGGCTGCCCAGTTAAACTAAGAGGCAGAGCTGAGCTCACTGACTGTAGGACATACGGCTCACCACCACAAGTTGGGAGAACAGGATCTTGTGTTGGCTCCAAGTAAATATCATACACATCTGTTGACTCACAGGACTTGTGCCGCCAGGAGTCCCTGCAGAGGATGCATGCCCTTCTCTGTTTATAAGATCCTGACAGGAACATTTGCTGCGGCAGAAGGAGCAGGCCCTCAGCAAACCCAGATATTGCCAAGTGTCTGCCCAGGAGAGAACTGGTGCAGAGGGCCCCAGCTGTGCATCAGGTCTCCTGAGAGCACCGAGGCCGATGTCTGAAGACAGAGATTTAGGTGAGCACGAGAGAACAAGTCAGAAAGTGAGCAGACCTCTTCCTCCCACATCAATCCTTTTCCATTACAGTCTGGGATCCTTTCAAGACCAGGGGCAAGATTGTGGCCTCTCTGTGAAGCTGAGCAGTGGCTCCTTGTCTGCAAGTGCCCTGAGGAGAGTAAGAGAAGCCCCAGGCTGGGCCTCGGCTATGCGGGAGTGTGACAGATGCCTGGAAGAAGGTGCTTCCCCTGGCAGAATCTGGCTCTGGTTTCCTGCTTTAGACTCTCTTCTGTGAGGTTAAATCTTCAGCACTGCTGAACAAGGCTGGCTGTCAGACAGATCCCATTCTCAGGCCATAAGCCAGTGGAGGCTCTGGGGGCTTAGACAAATACATGATCCAGGTACTTTGGGTGTGGCGTTTTAAATATGTGTGCAAGAGCAGGCCAGGTTCTGCAAAGATTAGAGAGACCTGGCATTATTCACCAGCAGCAAAATGAGGCACACAAGAAAGGAGGAAGGAGCTTCATTATCTCCATCAGACAATGCAAAATCCTCCATGAAAGTCACCAGTATTTCCCTCAATGTCATCCTGCTTCCCAAAAGCTGACAGTCTAAAACCGCAGAGTGACTCAGACCTGATCTGAGTTTCTTCAGGCCTGGGGCTTCCTAAGAGCAACAGGTAGGTCCTGCCTCTGGCCAGACCCAGGCCCCAGGCTGCAGGGAACAGGAGAAATGTAGTTCAAGAAGCAAGGAAGCCAGGAGCTACCAGTTAAGGTCGCTCTGTGGCCTGAAAACCAGGCCATTTCTCCGTCATGGAATAAGAACCAGTGTGAGGATCACAGAATCGTGGACGTTGGAAGTGGAAGGAACCCAGGCTCAGCTCCCTGTGGATCTGGAGTCAGAAGATCCAATTTCAAGTCTCTTACCAGTGGGTGACTCTGGCTGCATCTGAGCCTCTTTGTCTCCACCTGCATAGTGGGTATATGGCGCCTTCTTACAGCCCCACTGTGAGGATTAAGGCAAGCGCATGGCCAGGTCATCCAGAGCTCCTGGCACGTGGTGGATGGCTGATGCATGCTAGCTTTCATCACTGCTGTCTGTGAAGAGCGACTGCCTACGCAGTCACATGCTTCATTTGGAGCAGATTTCAGTCAGCTCGGGTAATCAGAAGGAAAACATTTCCATCGGGAGGCATTATTCTAGATGGGCCTGCTCTGTGTGCAGCCCTAGGAGCTCACCCCTGCTCACAGCTGAATCCCCGGCTCATGCTTGGATCCGCTACAGGGAAGCCTGGGGAGCTAGGGGTATGTGGGGAGTATGGGGAAGTTACTGTGGAAAAGTAACAATATCAATAGATAATGTTCACTAAGCATCTGCTAGATACAAGGTATTTTTTTTCTGTGTTTGTCCTACATGTGGAGACTATGCAGTAGCACAATTATTATTCTCATTTCACCGATGGAGAGTGAGGCCTGGAGTATGGGTTATGGGCAGCAGATCTGGGGTTCAGCCCCGGGCATCCAGGCCATAGAGCCTGAGCCCTGAGCCCTGCCCTGCACTGCATGTGATCTCCCCTACATGCTGCCTACTTGGGGCTGATAGGATTCTTAATAATGGGATCTTTCTATAGAAAACAGGGAGCTGAAAGACCAATGGGACATGATGAGGCAAGAGGCCAGGTAGCAGGGCCCGGAGGTGTCAGAAGGGTCTGGAGACAGAGAACAAGTGAAAGGGGAAAGGTAAAGGGACAGAGGCTTGTGGGAGCATGTGGGGGGCTTGGGTTGGACAGAGAGGGATACAGAGAGAAAGGTCTCATTGCATTTTACCTTTAAGCAGTAGAAGAGTGTTTACTGGGATGATCATTGAAGAAATTTGTCTGGCTAAGTCTCGGACAAAGCTCTGGGATCATCAGTTCCTGAAGCCATCAAAGCCCAATGTGAGTGGCTGTGTTAGGTCCTCAGAGTCAGTGCATTGAGCAATGCCTTGACAGAGAGGCAAAGGAAGCAGGTTACAGCTCTGGATCCACCTGCAGGGTCTTCCTAAAGATGCTGGTGCTTTTTAAAATTAGCTTTAGGCAAATAACTATAAGAAATGAAGCAATGAGGGGGAATAAACCTTATGAAACTGGCAGTGGCTCTTTGACCATGCAGCCTCCAGGACCTCAGCATGTCTGGGAGTGCTGGGATGAGCCACAGCATTTTCCACTGTCTGCCAGTGGTCACCCCAGGTCATGCCAGGAGCTGGAATGGCCCCGCAGGAAATACCAGGAGAGTCACTTTCTCACAAGCCAGAGAAAGACTGGAACATCGTGTTTTGCAGTCTAGAATTTGGGGGTAGAATTTCATCTTAGCCTTCTCAGACAAAAGACAATTTATTCTTTCTTTTAAACATTTTATAAAGAGAAATCAGATGATCTTCCCTCTGTAGTATCACATCCCTTGTAATTAAATAGCGGTTCTGTTTGCATTGACTTCCTTTGGCTGTTGTCTTTTAAAAACAGAGTGCAAATAAAGGAGGATCACTCTTAGAGCCAAAATTTATGGGCTGCAGGACTTATTGAAGTTTTCATAGGACTTTCTGAACCTTAATTCTTTCATCTGTAAAATTTGAGTCTCCAGAGGGAGATTCAAAGGCAGGAAAGAAAAAAGCTACGGTAAGTTCTCTGAGGGTCAAAGTCACATCTTACCTGTTCTTTTCTCTAGAGCACGTGCATAGTGACTGGCACGTGCTGTGTGCTATCTAAGTATTTGCTGAGTTGAATTGAATTAATCCACTGGGACAGAGGGAAGAGGGAGAGAGAAGTAGAGAGAAAACTGGAGAAAGAGGTGAAGATAGAGGTAGAGGGAAGGGAGAGACACCAGGGGGAAGAGCATCTAAGTGGAGTGGAGGCCAACTGAAAAAAGGTAGAGAAGGATGAAAGGGGAGGATAAGAGTGAAGAGAGTGGGTGATAGAGAGAGGAAGGAAAGGAGGAGGAGAAAGGGGGGAGGAGGGTGGACAAAGCGATTTATTCCGGGACTGCTGTGGGTCCTAGTGAAGGCAGTCCAGGAATGGAATAGACTCACAGATCTGGAGCTGCTGTCAGAGCCAGGGCAGTCATTCAGGCTTCCTAGTAGGAACTCATCTCAGGAACCTTGAGTTCCCACCCAGTGCCTTCCTGTTACACCTCTGCATGGTCTGAAATGAGGGCTATGCAGCTCAGAGAAACCGTGCCCAAAATGCTGCTTCAGAAGGCACCCAAAGAGCACCTTCACAGCTCCACAGCCACTTGCAGTGATGACATGGAAATGTCTCCAAGAGATACTTAGACCAGATGCCAGAAAAAGACCCAGAAATGTCAGGTCCCCACTTTTCAAACTGCTGCCCTGTGGCCAGGGACAGCGCTCCTGCTCTGGGGAGATGTGACAGCTACTGCTGCAGTCTGTCTCCCTGCCCCTTGTCTCAACTTCGAGCAATCAGTGTTTGTTAATCTCTCCTGCATTAACAATAGGGAAAAAGAAAGGGATCAGGCCAGCCTCATCTTACAATCTGGTGAGAGGAGAGAAGCCTCTGTGTATTGGGTTTCTGTCGTGTGCCATTTCCTTCGCAAATATCATTTCATGGAACACTCACGATTCTCTAAAGAATTGTTACTGTATTTATTTTTATGTATGCTCTCACATAAGTCCCATCAAGATACAGAGGCCACTGTGTCACCCAGGTTCTCACTAAGAGGCAGATCTTCACCTAAACTTTGTGAGTTCAGGTTCAGAGACGCTGCTCATGCACCTTGTTTGCCAAGGCTAACTCAGCATCGTTCTCTGTCCAAGCCGTGCTGTCCACACAGCACGACTTCTGCCTCTTCCAGGAAGCTCTGCCCAAGCACCCATTCTTGGTCTGCACCTTCTCACTGTCTGTAGTCAGGGTTAGCCTTTGGTGTTGAGCATCTGCCGTCTGCTACTGGGGTTGTCTAATTATTCTTGTGTGCACAAGTTCTGTCTCACGTGTGCCAACAAATTTCCTATGAGCCTCCAACAGTATAAAACAAGCCAGGGAGGATTTTTGTTTTGTGGAATCTCCCACTATCCCTCCCTCTCTTTTGCTTTCTACTGCTCTTCCTTCTCTCCTCTGCCCCATTCTGTCCGCTTCTTCTTTTCTTTTTTCTCTCTTCTTCTCTCCTTCTTGTCTGCTTGTCTCTTTCTATTTTTCTTTCTGCTTCTTTTTTGCCCTACTCTACCTTTCTTCTGAAATGATGTCACCAGAGTCCTATAATAAAACTAATCTTATAGATTATAAGGTTGCATTCTGCTAATCATGTCACATTTGATATAAGTGAATATAATGCAAGCAAAAAGTTGTTTAATTCCACAAATTACAAAATTATGCATCACAGGGTCTGTTTGATTGCTTATTCATAACCAATATAAAACCTGTGGCAGTATAAAGCATTTCTTCTTCAGTTATATGTGTGACTTCTATTGTTTTTACATTGACAGGTTTTCAAACGGAGTGATCTTCCATCACTCCTCCCTTCTTTTCATAACCTGGTGGCAGGCAGGACAGCATATTGTCCCTTTTTTACTGTTGAAGCTCAGTAGGGCCAGAGGCCTGGCAAGTGGCTCTTGTCACACTCAGAGCCTTCATTTCTGCCTCAGCTGAATATCTAAGGGCCCAGAGCAGAAGAAAAGTTGAAAATCATCTTGAAATCACTGAGTGGTCAGCAAGACCCTGGCGCAGAAACTTGCTTCCAACAATCTCTTTTGCTAACTCCAAGAGCCAGGGCAGTACTCACAGGGGGCACTCTTGGCTCTGAAGCCCAGCAGGGGAGGCTGCAGAAAGAGGAGGGTCTCAGGGACAGCTGTGGACCAGGTGCCTTCTCCTCTCACTATCTTTGCTTCTCTCCAGCTTCCTCCTGAAATAAGAGAATATTCAAACCTGTAAGGTCTCTGGCAGGGCTGTGGTCTATGCTGTCCCCAAGCTTCCTGAAGGTAAAGATAAAAGGGGCTCAGGCCAAAGGCAACTCTGCAGGGTCAGTCCCCTGTCCAGATGGAGAGAGCAGTGAGGCTCAGCTTCCTGACAATGTTCTCGACAGGTGCACATTTTAATGAGCCTGCTGGGATTCTTGGCTGACACCAGGGCAGAGGGAGAGAGAATGATTAGAGCCCCCTGTCACAGGCACGGGAGAAACCCTGCCCCTGGACAGAGAGACAGCTGGTTCAACTAGGCCATAAACCTGTCGTAGAAATTACTGGCTCCTTGGGGGTGGTGGGTGATTGGCAGGTGCCGGAGAGAAAGCAGTGGGGAGCTGCAGAGAGGGGCATGCAGGCAGCGCTGAGCTCTACAGCAGGCCCTGCTGAGCTTACAGCACCTCTGCCTCCCCATTCAGGGAGGCTCTGCAGGCTACTCTGAAAGCTCAGCTTGACCTCCAGAATTTATTGGATATGCCCCTCTGCCTTCACCACCTGTCGTGGTAAGGGTTGAGGTGGATGGAAAATGTCAACTCTTAGCAATGACATTTGAGACATCAAAATCCCCTATTCCAATGACTCTCGAGGGGCAGACATTACTGCCAAATATTTTTGCCCAGTGTATAGGTTATATGTATGCAGAGTAGGCAGAAGAAAATTATGTCAATCCTTCATATGAAGGGTTAGATGACTTTTTTCTGCTCTGGGACCTTAGCTGTTCAGATGGGCAGAAATGCATATTATGTGGGATTGTGCAACTTCATGTGCATATACTTTGTACTAATCAGTTAATTTACAAGTTAAAAGTCAACAGTAAATTAATAAAAAACTGTGTTACTAGCATCAACCTTTATATGTAGCAAGCTGTTTCCACACTGGTGAAATAATGTAACAGATAAATAAAGCAGGACATTTGAGAGAACCAGAAGTAGAAGTTGAGGTAGGCAGCCAGTGTAGAACAGCCGGTCCAGGGCAAGAGAGCCCAGCACTGTGCCCAGTCTACAAGCCCACCCTCAGTCATTGAACAGACATGGTGTCCCTGAACATCTGCCTCCTTGCTGAGAAAACGGGGCAGAAGTGTAATCCCAGCACTTTGGGAGGCTGATGCAGGTGGATCACGAGGTCAGGAGTTTGAGACCACCCTGGCTAACATGGTGAAACCCCATCTCTACTAAAAATACAAAAACTTAGCTGGGTGTGGTGACACGTACCTGTAGTCCCAGCTGATCAGGAGCCTGAGGCAGGAGAATCACTTGAACCTGGGAGGTGGAGGTTGTAGTGAGCCAAGATTGTACCACTGCACTGCATCCTGGGCAAAAGAGCAAGACTTTGTCTCCAAAAAAAAAAAAAAAAATGGGGCAGATGCAGTAAATGGCCTCTACGGACTTTCCCAGGTAACAGTAACCACAGCATCTGCTTCTCTTTTCCTGGGTCCCTGTATTGTGAAATCCAACCTGAAGCCTCTCCAGGAACCTAGGCTCTGCCAGGCAGCCTTCCCACTACCTTCCTCCTGGTCTTCTTCACAGGTTGTGTGCTTAACTATGTTCTATCTTTGAGAAACCTGTTAAAGATTTCTAAGCTGCTGATAGCCCCATCATGATTTTTTACATTTTTATTGGGTTACACCACTTTAAATATTCTTCTTATTATTTTAAAGTAGTCTTAGAATAGAGGAGAGATAGATGCAGGAAATTGGTTTCCCAATTTGGAAGAGATTAAGGGAGTTCTTGGCCTTTTTGTTTATTTGTTCTGTCTTTAGATGAGATCTACCTAAGCTTGTTTAAAAGCGTATAGTAATGAACAAGTACACACACACACATGTGAAAAGACAAGTCTCAAAAAGAAAAATAATAAAGAAATTCAGCAAAGTCTCAGAATACAAAATCAATGTGCAGAAATCACAAGCATTCCTATACACAAATAATAGACTAACAGAGAGCCAAATCAAGAGCAAATTCCCATTCACAATTACTACAAAGAGAATAAATAACTAAGAATACAACTAACAAAGGATGTAAAGAACCTCTTCAAGGAGAACTACAAACCACCACTCGAGGAAATAAGAGAGGACACAAACAGATGGAAAAACATTCCATGCTCATGAATAGGAAGAATCAATATCTTGAAAACAGCCATACTGCCCAAAGTAATTTATAGATTCAACACTATCCCCATTAAGCTACCAAGACCTTCTTAACAGAACTGGAAGAAAAAATCTTAAACTTTATATGGAACCAAAAGAGAGCCTGCATAGCCAAGACAATCTTAAGCAAAAAGAACAAAGCTGGAGGCATCACACTACCTGACTTCAAACTATACTACAAGCCTACAGTAATCAAAACGGCATGGTACTGGTACCAAAACAGAGATATAGACCAATGGAACAGAACAGAGGCCTCAGAGGCAATGCCACACATCTACAACCATTGATCTTTGACAAACCTGACAAAAAGAAGCAATGGGGAAAGGATTCCCTGTTTAGTAAATGGTGGTGGGAAAACTGGTTAGCCATGTGCAGAAAGCAGAAACTGAACTCCTTCCTGACACCGTACACTAAAATTAACTCTAGATGGATTAAAAACTTAAGCATAAGACCTAACATCATAAAAACCCTAGAAGAAAACCTAGACAAAACCATTCAGGACATAGGCATAGGCAAGGGCTTCATGACTAAAACACCAAAAGCATTGGCAACGAAAGACAAAATAGACAGATAGGATCTAACTAAACTCCAGAGTTTCTGTACAGCAAAAGAAACAATCATTAAAGTGAACCAGCAATTAACAGAATGGGAAAAAATTTTTGCAATCTACCCATCTGACAAAGGGCTAATATCCAGAATCTACAAAGAACTAAAACAGGCTTACAAGAAAAACAAACAAACAAACAAACAAACCCATTTCTTTCCTTAGTAAGAACCCATTCAAAAGTGAGCAAAGGATATGAACAGACACTTTTCAAAAGAAGACTGGGGATGGAGGCTGCAAACCACATTGCCATGTATGTACCGAAGCAACAATCCTGCACAGGTGCCCTAGAACCTAAAGTGCAACTAAAAAAACGAAAAGGAAAGTAAAAAGAAAAATTTAAAAAGCAGTTGGTACAGCAATCAGAAAACTGTGTTTTACAGTATATAGAAAAGTATGTCTATTTAGACAAATTGTGACAGAAAAATATCAATTCAATATTCAATAAAAACTTGAACTAGTGAGAATTTTAGATGTTTCTGGAAACAAATTTCATGTTTCTATGATGCCACACACACACACAAAAAAAAGAAACAAACAAACAAAAAGAAATTGAGAAGGGATGGAATCCAAACCATGTGGGTAGGTTTGGCCATCTGTAGTGTGATTAGATATGGTTTCTGAAGTTCAGTTTTGTGTTTTCAGATTTTACCTCCAGCATTTAATGGCTGTGCAACCTGGGGGAAATTATTTCAACCTCATGTGATTCATTTCTTTCATTAGTAAAATTAGTATAATAATGATATATCACAGGGTTCCCATGAGGACTTAATGAAAAAATATGTGTTATCTGCTTAGCACAGTGACTGAGACACAAGTGCTGCATAAATGTCGGCCATTCCTCATAAAATGGAAGCCACTTCTGTTGGATCAGGAGGGTAGAAAATGCACGCAGTGCAGGAAGCCATAGGTTTTGTTTCTCTTCTGGACATGGAGGGAGTTCCTCTCTGATAACTTCTACATTCTCAGTGAGTTGAGAAGAATATGGCAGCTAAATTCATTGAATGTTTCCATGGGAGAATTCTTTCCTGTGACTTTTTTGAGGAAATTGATAAATTTATGGTAAATTTCTCTGAATCCTAAGGCAAATTATTTGAGTAATAAGGATTTTTTTGTTGTTGTTGAGAAAACTTAATAATCAAGACAATGACCTTACCAGTTTGAAAGAATTCACTGACACCCAGCCAAAACAAGAACAGAAAATGCTGACACACAGAGGGCAGTTAAGGGTGACATTCCTGGAGATAGAGATGGGGACCCATATTTGAGAAGGGACTCACCCAGTTTGATCAGCTATGGTTGCTGATAGCTGCTGTCATGCTGTGGGTGTGTGTTCATGGCCTTGTCTGCTGCAAATAGGGGCCATTCCTGCAATAAGAGAATATTCATGCTTTTATACACCAGCATACTTATAAAAACCCTATGAGTGAGGTGAGCACAGCTCCAAGAAACACCAAGTTTTAGGGAAAAAAAAGCTTTGAAATTAGCAATTTCAACAAGCATTTTCTAGTGTTATATTGCCATGAAATATTTAAATATAAATCAGAAAATTATATCTGAATTTGTAAAGCAGTCTTATTGCTTTTTCAAGAAGAAACACAAATCAGGGCAGATAGAAAAAAAGTATTGAAATATAAATTGACTTTATATGAAGCAATACTTTCCCCAGCACCCAATCTGAAGATGCTATTGGGTACATTCTTATCAATTCAGTCAACACGAATAGAAAAATAAGAGACTTTTTTTTTATCTGACATATTTGTCAGATAAAAATATATAAAAATATATCTGACATATTTGTCAAGAACCACAAAGATCAAGGGCAGACTATAGGCCAATTAAAATTTGCATCTCAAATTTTATTTTTAGAATAATAACTTTTATTATATATATTATTATTATATTAAATATTTGTGCTATAATCTTTTACATTTTTAACAATTTTTATTTGACATTCATTTTCTGTTTCTATTCCTTTTGGTTTAACATTTTCTATAATTGAATGTCTTTAGCACATAGAAATCATTCTAATTGTTATTAATGTTACCTTATCATGATATACTGTTGCTTTATAACAAAGTTATGCATTTATTATTATATCATCATTGTTCAGAAAAGTTCTTAAGCTTATAACTCTACCACATATAAATAATTCACTGTTTATGATCACTTGTCATTTGAAACTACATATAAGTGTTATGGAAAGGAAAAATTAATTTAAAATTTCAGGACATCCTCAGAATTCGGGAAAGTTTCAGTTCTTATTCCTAATCCTTAGTGATTGATGGCACACAGAGTGGAAATGCTATGCATGTGTATGTGGTGAGGTGTCAATTTTGGGTAATGTAGAAAATGTAACAATACTAATCAAGGGAAGCATTAAAACCAGGCTATTGAGGAAACATAGTAGGATGGCCAAGAAATGTTGAGTAGATAATTATAAATTTATAGTCATATGGGTCTCCTACATTGTGTGGTTTATTTTTCTCAAGCTATTTTTTGTTATAGTAGTGTAAATATTAAAAAAGACAGGTTTTTCCAGGGAAAGCTTAGTGAAATAACTATAATGGAGTAACATTGGTCAGGACAATTGAGTTTACTCATAAGGAAGTACAAAGTAAAGATGGATTTAAGATAAATTTAAATAAACAATGAAGTAAATACCAGGGGGCATATTTATATAGATCTAGACAGAAAGTTGGAGAATTCAAGTTTTCATCAGATTGACTAATTATGGGCTTGAAGGCTGAAGCTGTAGGAGAAATCAGCCATTTAAATTCATTTGAGGAATGGAATTATCCCTGGAAATGGGTTGCCGGAACCCCTGGGAGGCCATGGTACTGATGGGTCACTGACTGAACATGGTGAGGGGAGTGATGGTGAGCAGATCCTGAAATCTTTATGGGGAGGAATGAGGAAGAGGACCCTGGACCTCAATGGAAAGAAATGACAAAGAGGAAGGTGACATAAATCCCCAAGAATTAGGGCATAAATCAGAGGGAGAAGGAAAATAATTAATATTGGATATTCAACATTGGAGAAGATCCTCCAGCCATGGTAGAAGAGAGCTGTTTATTTCTATTCTGTCTCCCTTCTCTCCCTTTCCCATTAGAAGCCTATGGCAGCCTAGCTCAGTGCATCTCAGGGAAAGTAGACTATTCACTCTAATCTGATGGCACTCAGCCATAAAAGGAAAAACCAATGTCCAGCATAAGACAATTACATTTGCTCTCACTCCCACTGTTTCTCTGACCTGACTTCCCCATTTTGACTTCATGTTTATTGTATATTGCACCCAATACTCATGTTTTGTCTTAATTTCAGAAAAGACTTTCTGTAATAAAATGTGAATATATTCAGCTTACTGTATTATTTACATTCTCTTAATTACCTTTTCTTAATTTTTATGCATTACCCTTGTAAAATTACCAAAGAATGAAACAACTGCAGATGACCCTGAATAACATGGAGAATACGGGCACTGAACTCTGCTCTGTCAAAAATCTGAATACAATATTTGACTTCCCAAAGCCTTAACTAGTAATAGCCTACTGTTGGCAGAAAGTCTTATGAGTAACATAAATGGTCAGTTAACACGTAGTTGGCGTACTATGTGTGTTACATGCTGTATTCTTATAATAATGCAAGCTAGAAAAAAGAAAATGTTGTTAAGAAAGAAAATTGTAAAAAAAGAGAAAAAGCATTTACTGTATCTGGAAAACAGCTTGTTACATAGCAAGAGTGAGGCCATCTTGAAGCAAAACTGCCATGAAGCCCTACATTTGATTTCTGCATAGTACGGTTGTGTTCTGCAGCAAGGTCTTTAAACAATTCCTGTGAGATAGATAATCCCTCATAAAGATGCTGATCTAACGTCCATGGTGGTCACCACTCTTAGTAAGAAAAAAGTCAGATGTGACCAGCTGCACAAGTCTTTACCTTAAGAGCTTGTTATATAAAAAATACTTTCTGGGGGGTGGGTGTGGGGATCCACTGCCTCACAGCCATCAAGATATTCCTTCTGTCCATAGTTTCTATTATGTGTTTCTTTATGAGAAACTAGATTTGTCAGCCTCTATCTTCAGCATCTCAGCAACCTTGGCCTTTGAGGGCAGATTTGCATGTACCTGCTCACTGTGGAACACTGTTCATTAAGTGAAAGGGGATCACCTCTATCCCCACTGTCTTTACAATGAGTAGGCTGAGGAGGAGAAGGAAAAGAAGGGGTTGGTCTTGCTGTCTAAGGGTGGCAGAGGTGAAGAACAACTCACATGTAAGTGGTCCCATGCAGTTCAAATCCATGTTGTTCAAAGGTCAACTGTATTCAATTTCTTTCTGATCATGACAAAAAAATAGATGTCAGAAATACTCTACTGAAAGAAATGGAATTAATGTTTCCCTCAGCTTGACTGAATTTAGATAGGTGTATTTCTCGCTATGAGCCCCAGACCTTCATTTTCACTGGGTGCTAATTTTAGAAAACTTCTATCTGCAAGTTTGTTCACTGCCTCTTTCAAATATAGATAAATCTTCCAGACTCTTGACAATTATACAACCCAGAAATATCTTTGTTAAGGACCCAAGAACCATCTCTTTGAAAATTTACAACAAAAACAATAGAGAGATTGCACACCTATGTTCCAATTTCTGTGGTACAGTAGAAGCCTGACTTCAATACGTGACTGCAAACATGGTAGCCTAATCACACTGACCAGCCTCCCCATTAGTGATCTCCAGTACTTTACCATTAACCCACTTTAGCATTTAAAATTCTTCTTGCCTTTTGTTTTGGTTGCATTGAGTTCAATCTCTCCCCTTTGTTGCAATAGTCTTGAATAAAGTATTACTTGCCTGTTTAACTCTGTCTAGTGCAATTTTTCTTTGATATTACCATTGCAAACAATGATGAATTTTAAAAAAATATGAAGAAAATGTTTTTAGGCATTGAAAAGCAGGTGGAACAGGACTGAGATATCAAAAAAAAGGGGAGACACAGAGATGGTCTCCACATTTATACTAGCTTTCACCCGGGGGCATCTTTCAAACCATACACTCCTTGATACTGCTGTAACAAATGAATACAAGCTTTAAGATTTAAAACAGCATATGTTTATTATTATACAGTTCTGAGTGTCAGAAGTCAGAAATGGGCTAAAGTCAAGGTGTCAGAAATACTGCATTTCTTTTGGAAACTCTAAAATATAACCTTTTTTCTTCCCTTTTCTGGCTTCTAGAGACAACCTTTTTTATTTGGCTCATGACGCATCCTCATCTTCAAAGCCCGAAGTGTAGCATCTTCAGATCCTCCTGACTCTCACCTTTCGCCTCTCTCTCCCACACTTGAAGCTTCCTTGATTGTATAGGTCCAACTGGAAAATGCATGATAATCTCATAATCTCCAAGTCACCCAATTATCAGTTTTAATTCCATCTGCAGCTTTGATCACCCTTGCCATGTAATATACTGTATCTACACCTTCCAGGGATGAGCACATGGCCATCTGTTGGGAGGGCTATTATACTGCCTAGCCCATTATGACCCCCTCACAAAAGTAACTACTATGGACTAAATGCGTTCTCCCAAATTAATACGTTGAAACCTAATTCCCAATGTGATAGTATTAAAAGTTGGGGGGAGGGAACTTTGGGAGGTGATTAGATTGCCCTCATTACTGGGGTTAGTGCCCTTATGAAAAAGACCCAAAGGAGCCTGTGCCCCTTGTACCATGTGAGGACACAGCAAGAGAAAGGAACCCTCACCTGAATTTGCTGGTGCCTTGATTTTGGACTTCCCAGCCCTCAGGACTATGAGACATTTATTGTTTTTAAACCACACAATTTATAGTAATTTCACTGTAGCAACCAGAACAGACTGAGACACTAGCCACTTCTTGGAGGAGAGAAGAAACAGAGTAATCTAGGACTTTTTGGTTTGCTGTAAAATGCGGGGCAGCTGTACCAGAGATGAAGGAGCTAAGCAGAGAAGGTGGCATAGAAATATTCAGGGGTTCTCCTTAAGTTTTTAGCTGATCAAAACTCTTCAAAGATCTGCAGAAAACACTTCTGGGACCTGTGAAATGAACAAATTATCACATTGTGTTGGCAGATGTTAACATTTTGACCAATTAGAGTGAAGGGATTTTGCGGAAAATCCTTGAATTCAGTTGGAACCTCAAATCCCACAGTTTAAGAGTGGGGCTACATTAGCTCAAGAGTAAAGATCAATTCCCCTTTGCCTGAGAAAACCCTAAAACCAAACCTGAAATAGATTAAACTGATTCACCGGTAAAGTATGACCTTTAAACACAAAACTCTTTGAAAAAAGAAAACAAAATCCAGCCCTGCAGAATATACATTCTTTTTTTTTGCATGCCTATAGAATATTCATCAAGTAAAATATATGCTGGGTTATAAAAGCATTCTCAGCACATTTAAAATGAATAAAATCATGAAGCATGTTCTCTGCCCACAACAGAAGTTAATTACAAATCAATAGCAAAACAGTATTAGGAAAATCGCCAATATTTGGAAATTAAACAACCCACATAACCTAAGGACCAAACAAAAAAATTAAAATTTTAAAGTATACTTGAAATGCAAAAAAGTGAAAGCACAACGTTTCAAAATGTGTAAGGTGCAACTAACACAGTGATTATCAAGGAAATGTGCAGCTCCAAACTCTTACATTAGAAAACAAGACATGTTTAAAAACAACAATCCAAATGTTCACTTTTAACATCTAGAACATGAAAAGAAAATTAAACTTAGGCTAAACAGCAGGAGGGACGTAAAAATAATGGGACTGAAAATCAACAAAATAAAAGATGAACAAATAGTAGAATTTGCATTAAGTAGTTCTTTGATGAGATTGATAAACCTTGGCTAAACTGCTCAAGGAAAAAGAAGAAAATGTAAACTACCAACACCGATAATGAAAAAAGAGACATTACTCTATTCTTCAGACATTGAAAGGTAAATAAAAAAAATATTTTGGGCAAGTTTATACAAATAAATTCAACATTGTAGTTGAAATGGACAACTCCCTTAAAAAAATCAAAACCAAAAGCAGTTTACCCGAACTGAAAAATGGTAAAATAGAAATTGTGTATTGCCCTACATATACTAAAAAGGAATTGAGTTTGTTTCAAAAGAAAAAGGAATCTTCCCAGAGAGAAATCCTCAGCTTAAAGAGAATATGTATGTGTGAGTATTGTGATGTGTGTGTGAGTACTGTGTGTGTGTATGCATGTATGAGGACTGTGTGTGTGTGAGTACTTTGGTGTGTGTGAGTACTGTGGTGTGTGTGAGTACTGTATGTGTGCATGCACATGTATGAACAGTGTGTGTGAGTATTGTGTGTATGCATGTATGAGTACTGTGTGTGTGTGAGTACTTTGGTGTGTGTGAGTACTGTGGTGTGTGTGAGTACTGTATGTGTGCATGCACATGTATGAACAGTGTGTGTGAGTATTGTGTGTATGCATGTATGAGTACTGTGTGTGTGTGAGTACTGTGGTGTGTGTGAGTCCTGTATGTGTGCATGCACATGTATGAACAGTGTATGCATATGAGTACTGTGTGTGTATGCAGGTATGAGTACTGTGTGTGTGCACATGCACCTGTGTGAGTACTTTCTGTGTATATGTGTGTTTGTGTTTGAGCCTATGTGTAGACTCATTGTTGTATATGTCTTTTCTCTTAAAAATTGTACATGTTCAATGATCCAACACAGGCGCATTTTCCAAAATACTCGCAATATACACATTGGGTATTGTACTATTGTGTTGCTATAAATGATTACCTGGGGCAGGGTAATTTATAAATGAAAGAGGTTTATTTGGCTCACAGTTTTGCAGGGTATTGAGGTGGAGGAGCACAATTTTCATTATCACCCACTGCTGTCCTCTGCGCTGTACAAGAAGCATGGCATCAGCATCTGCTTCTGGTGAGGTCCTCAGGGAGCTTTCACTTCTGGTATAAGGGGAAGTGAAGTGGGCTTCACAGAGGGAGTTAAGAGGAAAGAGAGAGGGGGGAGGGGGGTGCCAAGCTCTTTAGAGCAATCAGTTCTCCTGGAACTCACTCATTACCACAAAGCAGGCACCAAGCCACTCGTGAGGGACCCGCCTCCATGGCCCAAACACCTCCCACTGGGCCCCACTTCCAACACTAGAGATCACATTGCAACATGAGGTTTGGAGGAGACAAATATTTAAACTCTTCACGTTGTAATAATAAGACTAAGAATCATAAGCACATGACTGATGCTCTTTCAGATTTCTCTGGAGGAAGGAAAGAAGGTACTATTTCTGAAGGGAATATAGTTTGAGAACTGAAGAATAAGATGTATATTTTCAAGCCAGTTCATCAGGTTTCCATTTTAAGCCTTTCTTCACATGTGGCCGAGGTGAATTTTTCACTTTCTAGATGGGGACTGGTAGAGAAGTTTATGGATGCATTTTAATGGCACCACAGCGTCATTCTGGAACTGCTCACATGGACCGGTCACGTTGTGAGCATAAGAGACCTGCCCCATGCCTATGGAAATACTCAAGGCAACTTAGCATTGTTGCAGTTTTATCACGTATTGATGTCCTCTGGGCAACACACTCACAATGTCAATGATTTCTTCTAAATTTGCCATCCATCAGCCAGTAGAAACCTCAACCTTATACGAATAGTCAGTTTTAATTTTAATTTATTCTGGTGGGTCATTGCAATTTTTTAAGTTGTTTCAAGGATCTGGAAATACAAATTATCAGTATTAATCTGCAGGAGTTTTGCCTTTTTCTGCTTTTTCTTTGTCTTTTCAGGGTATCTTTGGAAAGTCAAGTACCGCTTGTTTAGGAAACTGAAATTTTTGTGTTTGTTTGTTTGTTTCTTTTTGAGACGGAGTCTCCCTCTATTGCCCAAGCTGGAGTGCAGTGGCACAGTCTTGGCTCACTGCAAGATCCGCCTCTGTGGTTCAAGTGATTCTTGTGCCTCAGCCTCCTGAGAAGCTGGGATTACAGGTGCATACCACCATGCCTGGCTAATTTTTGTATTTTCAGTAGAGACAGGGTTTCACCATGTTAACTAGACTGGTCTCAAACTCCTGACCCCAAGTGATCCACTTGCCTTGGCCTGTCAAAGTGCTGGGATTACAGGAATGAGCCACCATGCCTGGCCCTGGAAAGCAGATTTTGCAGGGTACTGAGGTGAGAGAGCACAGCTTTCTTCTTGACTCTCTGAGGTTTTGCTGAGTGCCTTTATTCTCAATCTCAAGCCTCTGTTCCTCACCCCTGCCCTGGCAGCCTTCATTCAGCTCCTGAACAATGGAGGGGCCTTTCCACCAGCAGTGAGTTTATTGTCCAACTGTGCGGGGTTCTCGGGGGCTGAAATGGCAGATGAAGGAGACAGGGCTAGCCCCTGATCTGCAGATCTGTGTTTTTCTTCTGATCTAAATGTTACTTATGTGAGTTTGGGATTTTATCCTTTTATTCCATCCACCAGTACACACTGCCTGTCTGGCTGGGAGCCAGACACCGTGCTGGACTCAGTTCATGATGTCTATTGGTTTGGTGCAAAAGTTATTACAGTTTTTCCCATTAAAAGTAATTGCAAAAACTGCAATTATGTTTACACCAACACAGTAGAATGATAAAGGAGCATTCTAACTCCGAAGCTTTCACATGCTCAGAAGCTAGAAAGAACAAGCACCTTACATACCTACATATATTTCTTCCTCACAATAACCCTTTGATGACAATGTTGTTATAATTTCCATTTAGCAGATGGGAAAACTGACGCCTTGCTTGCCAGTGGTGGCATCTAGTGAACAGACAAGACTCCATTTTCCAAACTCCAAGGCTGAGCTCCCACCCTTGGCTGCTCTGCCTGGAGCTTGCTATCCTATCCACGTCTCCCTCAGCCTGAGAAGATCTTCACATGCAGCCTCCAACCTGGGTGTCCAGCTGGAACACTTCTCAACTAGCTACACCCTGGGAACCTCTGTTACACAATCCATTTCCCAGTATTTGTGGTGAACCTGTCCTTCTGAACACAACGGTGGGCTCTTACCCTGGACCCTTCACCTCTCCGCTTGGATTAGAACCCACATCCCTGTTGCCTCTGGGGTAGATGGTCTCCTGTTTTATAATTAACCATCTTCAGAAATGTGTCCAAAATACCCCGACAAACACAGCGCTCTGATATTAGCACCATGCTGGTTCCTGAAGCCTTAGGGTGCACTTTTAAGGAGGAGAACTTAGCTAATAGTTGATTTAATGGGGTAGGGGGCAGAGTATAATAGTGTTTCTAAATAGTGTTTCTAAAGAGGCTCAAATCCTAGTTCTTCTGCTTGGCAATCATGTGACCTAGAGCTGTCTGTAAGAGGAGAGTGAAGGTGGAACCCACCCCAGAGACTTGTGAAGATCGCAGGACACAAGCATTTATGAGGCATGGGTCCTGGCTGCTGCAATTCATTATCTGGGGTCAAAGTGGGGCCTCTGTTACTGGCCCAATGCAAAAAGTCACCCAGGGTGCAGAGCAGGCAACCACACTCTGCTGCCTCTCTGTTCCCCTCTCCACTCTAGCTTTTTCTTCTCCCTGTACATGGAGCTGGGAAAGGGGCTTGAGACCAGATCTGCTGTGCCAGCCAGACCACTGTCTCCCCTCAGGACCCTCTGGTTTGGAACAGGTTTTTTGATTGTACCTGGGATTTGATTTATAGAGGAAACTGAGTGATGACCCAGAGAAGTCAATGCCACTGAAAGAAGCCTTATCAATGATATCAGTGACAGTTTCCAAGAGAAGCATGGGTGAGGCAGTGAAAGGAGTTAGGGGCAGTGTGGTCCAGAGACTTTGCTGTGGTTTCTGAGGGAAGGAACAGGCGAGGCAGGACAGGGGATTAGAGCAAGTTTAGGGCTGGGTAGTCTGAATGATTTTACCAGGTCATGGGCTACGCAGGTGCTCTCTAACTTTCCTGTCTGGCAGCTGGCCATCGGTGACATGGTGCAGGGGTGCTATTGCTTTGGTATGTGAGTCAGACAAAGGAGGGAATGGAGGCAAGATCTTTGAAACAGGTGTTTGGCAAAAAAAAAGATGTGATTTTAGGCAGTTTGATTAACATCTCTAGGAATTAACTAGCACCGAGATGGCCAACCCCTCCAGGATTGGCAAAGAGTCCCTAAGACATCAAACATCATACAATATAGAAAATAACAAACACAATTAATACACAAGGAAAGAAAGACATGGCCTAGAAATGCATGCATTTGTAGGCTTCCTCCCATAGAACCACCTAACAGTACAATCCACCACTCTAATCCTGCCTTATGACACTATGCAGTCTGGCAGAGTGGTTCAGAGCATGTGCTTCAGTGCCAGAATGCCTTGGTTCAAATCCCCACCCTGCCACTCATTAGCTCTGTGACCTTGGTTGGTTACTCTAGTTCTCCATGCTTCTGTTTCTAAGCTGTGAAAGAAACATATTAAGGGCACCTGCCTCTCAGGGGTTGTTAGTATACCACCATGTGGGAGGTGCTAAGAGAAGCACCGGCCCAGTAGGCACCATGTGACCATTGGCTTTGACAATCTTATAATTTCTTATTGGCTAAGATGTTCAGGTCTTCCCACACTGAGCAATACTTCCCATATTGATCAATTGTTTTATATTCAACTGCAGGAGTTTCTATTGATTTATTTTTTTTATTTCATTCTCTTGTCCTGGGTTTGTTGCACCAATGTATTGGCCTACACACATATTAGCATAGATCCTGTCTTTGGGTAAAGTATTTCTCCTAGCATGCCGTCTGCATGTTTGATGGACTAAGTGCTCTTTCTTGCAGGGTGACTGGGCAGCAACCGAGGAATCCCACTTGGTGGGTCAGGAAGGCCTGAGGATGAGAGTAATTTGTCCTTTTCAGGCAATAGGAGGTGCCATAGCCTGAGGCTGGCCTCAGCCAAAGTCCTGCCAGAGAACCAGAGAGAAACCCATGAGAAGAGGATTGAGGAAGAGCACGAGTTTCTTTAGAAGACATGGGAGCAGCTGGTGGGGTGAGGAAGGGCTTGGGGTCATTACTGCGGCTGCGGCAGTCACAGTGAACGTGGCTTCCTACACAATGCTTGGACTGGTTTATTATGCCATGTTACCTAAAATGTCATGTCCTGTGTCTTCGTTCATTCTGGTTGCTATAAAAAAACCATAGACTGGGGGGCTTAAACAACAGAAATTTATTTCTCACACTCCTGGAGGCTGGCAGTGCAGGGCTAGGATGCTAACCGGTTTGGTGTCTGTTGAGGACCTGCTTTCCTCATGGAGGGCCATCTTCTCACTGTAACTTCACATGGCAGAGGAGTCTCTCTGGGGACTCATTCATAAGGGCACTAATCCCGTTGATTAGGCTCCAGCCTCTTGACCTAATCACCTCATAAGACTCTAGCTTCTAAACTGTCAAATTGTGGGTAGGGCTTCAATGTAGGAATTTGGGGGGAAAGAAACATTCAGACCATTGCAGTTCCATTGCCTCTCCTGGCATTCTGGTGGGCCATGAGGTAAGGCTAGGGCTGGAGGAAGGACCAGCACCAGCCAGGCAAAGGGGGTGGGGGCTGTGACTCTGAGGAGGCCTGAATGACTCCAGGAGTGGTGTCAGCAGGGGGTGTGGGAACGCTCATTCTTTCCACTGCTGGACTAAGGGTGTCTTTCCTTTTATGCTTAAAGGTTTGATTTTCAGATTTAAAGTGCCAGGAAGGTGTTTTCCAAAGAGTCATGAAGAGCTGTGGTGAGATAAAGAAGAAAGATTGCTATTGGTGTGAAAAAGTGAATATCAAGGAAACCTGCATCTGGGAAGATAGGAGAGAAAGGCAGAGGCGGAGACCAGAGCTGGCAGACAGACCACACCTGAATGGAAGAGGAAGGCTGCAGTGGAGAGGAGGGAGGCTGCTGTCTGGGAAGGGCTGATAGTAGGGTGAGAAATGGGGAGGGAAACTTCTAGGAAAGAGAGGGATGCCACTGCAAACCTGGAAGCCCAGGCTCCAACCATACTGTGGGAGGAGGTTTTATATCCTCTGTATGCCAAACTGGCCCATCTGATGGCCTCTGTCCCCTGTGAGCCCAAACTTAGTGGCAGGGAGGTACTGAGCTCAGCCCCTGGAATTGATTATCAAATCTCAGCCAAGGGAAGGGCTCCCAGTTGCTGGTCTGCTGAAGCAGTGGACAGCCATATCCCCTGACATTTGAGCCAGTGAAGCCACTTCAGAGGAGGATCATTATAAACTTTAGAAAGTTATGGTTTCTTAGTACAAAACACAATTTACCAACTCTGCTGTTTTGATAGCCTAGATGGCATCTGGTACAATAACAAAATGTGTAGAGGTTTACAATCAATGGCTAGAGGCTTTGTGAAATGGCAATATGCATTAACCTGGGTATTATAGATGGAGACTTATGAAACTGAAAAAAAAGTGTCTCTTCTTTACTGCTTTTAAAATAGATGCCTTTATATTATACATTTGGTCTCTGGAGACTTAGGGTTTCAGTGTAAGTGTTTCAAACCTCCATCTTCAATTCTATACTGAGCACCTCCTCCCAGCCCAACAGCTTATTTATTTGTACCCCAATATCTAGATTATATAGCCTTTTTTCAATCAAGCTGCTTCGCTACTCAGTACATAAAATTTGTGAATGTATGCAAGTCATTTAGGTACTTACAAGATAAATATTCCCATAACGTCTATTTGCCGCAAAATACTAAATGTTTTGTTATTAAGTATATTTTTCAATAATTAACTTTTGCTAGTGCCTAAGCTTTGACTGCCATCGCAGAATATGATACCATAGTCTGTGTGGCTTAAACAAGGTATATGTATTTCTTAGAGTTCTGGAGGATGGGAAGTCCAAGATCAAGACACTGGTAGATTTGTTTCCTCTTCCTGGCTCACAGAAGGCCATTATTTCACTATGTTCCTATGGTGAACAGAAGGATCTCTAGTCTTTCTGATCCTTCTTATAAGAACACTAATTCCATCATGGGTCCCACCCTCATAACCTCATTTAAACCTAATTACCTCCCCAAGACCCCATCTTTAAATAATCTCACACTAGGTTAGGGCTTCAACATATAAGCAAAAATCTAATCCACAGTAGCCAGTCTGCAAGAAAAATACATAAGTCTGATATTGTATGTGTATCTCTTACCCTGTAGGAATGGGTTAAAATGTGCAGTGCCTGGCTGGGTGTGGTGGCTCACACCTGTAATCCCAGCACTTTGGGAAACCAAGGCAGGTGGATTACTTGAGCTCAGGAGTTGGAGACTAGCTTGTGAAACATAGTGAAACCCCATCTCTACAAAAAATACAAAAATTAGACAGGCATGGTGGTGCCTTCCTGTAGTCCTAGCTACTTGGAAGGCTGAGGTGGAGGATCACTTGAGCCCAGGAGGTGGAGGTTGAAGTGAGCTGAGATCATGCCACCACACTCCAGCCTGGGTAACAGGGCTAGAACACTGGCCACAGGATCTGGTCTATGAATCTTGGTGTCTAAGCTCAGAGAAAGCTCCTTGGCTGGGAAGGATGGTGGCAACAGAGGTTTTGAGCTCCTGCTTGGCTGCCCAGAACAACTGGAAGAACTTGGGAGTGAGGAGCAATAACCAGCAATCCCTCCTGCAGCCATGCCCTTCACCCAGACACAGCCCCTGGCTCAAGTCTGTACCCATTCCTTAGGGGAACTGCCTGCTGCCACATTTGACCCCATCTTCCTTCTCTCTTTATGAGCAAGTCTGACCTGAGGCAAGAGGATGTTTCATTTTGCTAAAATAATTTTTTTCATTTAGAAAGCAATACATATTCATGGTAGAAATCATACAAAAAACAGATAAGCAAGCAGGAAAAAGAAACGGAACTCACTTACCATCTATCACCCAAATAGAGTCACTCTTGGCACCTCTGGCCTATCTGCTTTCCTGTGGATGACCTGAAAATGAAAGTCATATGATCGAATAAGTTTCAGAAACACTAAAAATTAAGTGCTTTGAAAAAGTTAGAACTAAAAGATGTGTTTTACTGTATTCCCCAAATTTATTTGACCCCAGTCCCTTCACTTTAGTAATAGATTTTTAAATAGAGCTTTTGTTTTGTAGAACATTCTCTGTGGTATGCTGATAGATATGTGTGCACACACACTCCCTCATGTCACTCATCCATATGCACACACTCACAGACACACACTTTCCACATAGGTGTATGCAACACATATACCACACGTGCACATAACACCGGACACACATGCACACAACCCCTTTTAGACATTGATTTAGAGTATACAAATAACATACTTCTGCTTATAAAGACACTGTGTTTCTTATAACTACTTGAACTTTTTTACTAAACCAGCCCATCACAGTGAACTCATTCAGACATTCAGTTGCAGCCTCTCCCTGCTGAAAGACTAGCTCAACCTCCAGAGCTCTCAAGTATGACCCAGGCTGTATAAGGAAAGACCGCATTGAGCACTGTAGGTGTGAATTTCAGTAAGCACTTTGGCAGAGGATGCTGGCTGTGTCTCACCAGGCAGTAAAACTGCCTGGCTGCTCCTGGGTAGGGTCATCTGCCCCAGGAGAGTTAATCCTCAGAGTCACAGGTATGGAGGACTCACCTGAATCTGCAGAGCTGGGCCTGATAGGTTCTTTCAGCTTCTCCAGACACTCATGTTCCTTTGATGGTCTCTCACCAAGTGTTGTTGACTTCAGAAAATGGTCCCCTCCACTGAGTGATCAGAGTCAAGTTTAGAGATCTGAGACCAAAAGGAAACTGGGTCTGTTCCTGGAGACTCAGGAACCTGGAGAAGTTAAATCCAGTAACTCATAGAGTTGATCTCACTTGTTGGATGTGCCTAGATGGACCATGGAGGTGATTCAAAAACGACGAGGAAGACACTGTTTTGAAAACATCTTCTTTGTTCACACTGTTAGTGAAATGGGATGCTACCATGATGATATTTCAACCAAGAGATGCAGGAATCCACAATTTTCATCATGTTTTATTTAATGTTCCTCTCCATACTCTGTCCCAAGGTGATGCATAGGCGATAATGAAAGGACACCATAGTAACATAGACTTGGGATTGTGGCTTGGAACTAAAGCCCTAATTAATATTCATGGTTTAAAGTCTATTACACTAGTTTCATCTATCTTGGAGAGCTTTTTTTTCTTCTTTTGAAAGAGTCCTGCTCTGTCACCCAGCCTGGAGTGCAGTGCTGCAATCGGGTTTACTCTAGCCCCAAATTCTGGGTTCAAGTCATCCTCACATCTTAGCCTCCCAAGTAGCTGGGGCTACAAGCATGTGCCACCACACCCAGCTAATTTTATTTTTTTGAATGAGTTCTTATGAATGTTTGGGGCAGCTTAGAGCAAAAAATCAAAGACTGGACAAATACACCTCCTGCACCTGCCTCATCCTCAGACTTAGAATCAGCAAATACACCCCACTGCAGAAGACACTGTCAAAGCTGACCAATGAGCCATAGACCTACTTGTCACTTGGAGGAAGAGAGAACAATTAAAGAGGAAAAGCTGGCCCTTGGGAATTTACCACTCAAGCCATGTGGGTAGGTGAGAAAGAAAGTGAGCCACACCCACCCATGCCTGACCCCTGCACTTCTGAAGGCTCTGTGCCTTACACAGTCCAGCCAATCTCAAAGGGCAGCCTCTGCCCAGTAACAAGAACATTACCTGGGCAGATGGTAGAAATGCACATTCTCAGGCTTCCCAGGGCCTTTGTGATCAGACACTGTGGGGTCAGGTCTGCAGTCTGTGTTTTTAAAAGCTCCCCACCACGTACTCCATCTCCCTGAAAGGGATCGAATGCAGCAGAAGCTTGTGAATCACTGTCCTCCAGCTTGATTCACCCTGTTCTTGATTGTGATGCAGCTTGGAAGGTAATACAATGTATGGAGATTAGGACAGGATGGAAGGAAGGGCAAGAGATGGAAGTAGTCGAGTTCCTCTGAGATATCAAAACATACTTGCACAGATTCCCAAAATTCCACTTTGGGACACTCTTCCAGATTGCAGTGTGGGGCCTCAGGGAGGCCTGAGTTATCAAGGCATTATTTCTCAAGCTTGGCACCATCGATCCCATTGGCTGTGTGCCATATTAGAAATCAAACAGGAGAACTAAAAAGCAGCCCAGCAGATGAATTCCAGCAGGGAGGGTGAGAAGGCTGGAGATAAAGGGGCAGGGGCACAGATCTGGAGAAAGCAGAAGGCACATGTCACCTCTTCATGCTTCACCAGGGCCCTGGAGTATTCTCAGAAATTTTGTTCAGGCTGGGCAGGAAGTGTCAGTCATTCCATCAGACCTCCTCTGAGTTTCTCTGCACAGAGTCAGGCCTACTGAAAAGGCAGGGAGAAGTCTATGGGTTCCTTCAGCCCCAGAGCTCTGTAAGAAAACTGTGAAGAGAGGGTGTCCTTACATCACATAAGGCTGAACATCTTAAGGAGTATTATACATTCCAAGCTGAGACTATCAGTTATGTGTCTTTATTTGAAGGTGACAGAAGGCTTTTGAGAGATAAAGAGACACTGACAGAGCAAACATCCAGAAACCCAGGCTCACAAAAGGATAAGTGGCCCCAGGGATCTGGGTCTCAGCAGCCAATGACAGTGTCTTTGAGGTGTCATCATAGACACAGCACATAAAGCTCAACCATCTTAAGCTCCGGATTTGAGGCTAAAGGAAATTTGTTTAGCCATATTTGCTCATCACTTGGCTGAAAGAGAGGAAGGTTCCTTAGTACTTCCTCCAAAACCCTGGAGGATGGTGAAGGTTCTCAATCGTTCTTTACCCAACAGAAAGAAAATCAGGAACCTTTTTGGCAGGTTGCACATTGAAAGGAGGCTGATCCAGCAACACCTGCTTCTGGGTACCCCAGGGGCATTCTACTCCTTGATTGTCTTGTTACCTGCAGCCAGCCATCAAGCCTGACCACAGTCACAGGCCGAGAGTTCTATGGGAGCACTGGGTTTATTGACAGAAGGCCGGGGACCAAGCTTTGTTCTCCAGTTGTTTATATATTTATCTCAATTTCCAATCTATCATAGACTGCAAAATATGATAATCAAAAAGAAAGATAAGACAGAAAAGGAAGAGTAGTTAGAAAAAAGTAAAGCCAAAGTAAAATCAAGTGTAAAGAAAGATTTGAAAAACAAGAGATAATAAAAGCAAAACAATTTCTTGATTAGTTGGAGGTAGCAGCAATGTCAAATTGCTGTAAAAGTTCCTCAAAGCTTATCCCACCTTCTGTGTGTATCTGGTCTAAGGATGATAACTTCACTGGTCTTGACCACCAGTTCTCACCAGTTCTTTACACATTAGGATGACCTGGAGAGGTCTTTCAAGTATTAGTATATGGGTTTCTTCATCCTTTTGATGTAATTAGTCTATGGTGAGACCTGTGAATTATGGTTTTAAAACACTTTTAAAAAAAATTTTTTTATTGCATTTTAGGTTTTGGGGTACATGTGCAGAACATGCAAGACAGTTGCATAGGTACACACATGGCAGTGTGTTTTGCTTCCTTTCTCCTCTTCACCCACATTTGGCATTTCTCCCCAGGCTATACCTCCCCAGCTCCCCCCCACGCTGGCCCTCCCCTTTTCCCCCCAATAGACCCCACTGTTTAGTACTCCCCTCCATGTGTCCACGTGTTTTCATTTTTCATCACCCACCTATGAGTGAGAATATGCGGTATTTCATTTTCTGTTCTTGTGTCAGTTTGCTGAGAATGATGTTCTCCAGATTCATCCATGTCCCTACAAACGACACGAACTCATCATTTCTGATTGCTGCATAATATTCCATGGTGTATATGTGCCACATTTACCCAATCCAGTCTATCGTCAATGGGCATTTGGGTTGATTCCAGGTCTTTGCTATCGTAAACAGTGTTGCAATGAACATTCGTGTGCATGTGTCCTTACAGTAGAACGATTTATAGTCCTTTGGATATATACCCAGTAATGGGATTGCTGGGTCAAATGGAATTTCTATTTCTAAGGCCTTGAGGAATCGCCACACTGTCTTCTACAATGGTTGAACTAATTTACACTCCTACCAACAGTGTAAAAGTGTTCCTTTTTCTCCACATCCTCTCCAGCATCTGTTGTCTCCAGATTTGTTAATGATCACCATTCTAACTGGTGTGAGATGGTATCTCAATGTAGTTTTGATTTGCATCTCTCTGATGACCAGTGATGATGAGCATTTTTTCATATGATTGTTGGCCTCATATATGTCTTCTTTTGCAAAATGTCTGTTCATATACTTTGCCCATTTTTGAATGGGTTTGTTTGTTTTTTTCTTGTAAATCTGTTTGAGTTCTTTGTAAATTCTAGATATCAGCCCTTTATCAGATGGGTAAACTGCAACAATTTTTTCCCATTCTGTTGGTTGTTGATTCACTCTAGTGACTGTTTCTTTTGCCATGCAGAAGCTATGGAGTTTGATTAGGTCCCATTTGTCTATTTTGGCTTTTGTTGCCAATGCTTTTGGTGTTTTGTTCATGAAGACCTTGCCTACTCCTATGTCCTGGATAGTTTTGCCTAGATTTCCTTCTAGGGTTTTTATCGTGCCAGGTCTTATGTTTAAGTCTTTAATCCATCTAGAGTTAATTTTAGTGTAAGGGGTCAGGAAGGGGTCCAGTTTCTGCTTTCTGCACATGGCTAGCCAGTTTTTCCAACACCATTTGTTAAACAGGGAATACTTTCCCCATTGCTTGTTTTTGTCAGGTTTATCAAAGATTGTAAGGTTGTAGATATGTTGTGTTGCCTCCGATGCAATATGTTTTGTTCCATTGGTCTATATCTCTGTTTTGGTACCAGTACCATGCTGTTTTGATTACTGTAGCCTTGTAGTATAGTTTGAAATCCGGTAGTGTGATGCCCCCCACTGTGTTCATTTTGCTTAGAATTGGCTTGGCTATGCGGGCTCTCTGTTGGTTCCATATGAAGTTCATGGTGGTTTTTTCCAGTTCTGTGAAGAAAGTCAATGGTAGCTTGATGGGGATAGCGTTGATTCTGTAAATTACTTTGGGCAGTATAGCCATTTTCACGATATTAATTCTTCCTAACCATGAACATGGAATGTTTCTCCATCTGTTTTTGTCCTCTTTTATTTTGTTGAGCAGTGGTTTGTAGTTTTCCTTGAAGAGGTCCCTTACGTTCCTTGTGAGTTGTATTCCTAGGTATTTTATTCTTTTTGTAGCAATTGTGAATGGCAGTTCATTCTTGATTTGGCTCTCTTTAAGTCTGTTATTGGTGTAGAGGAAGGCTTGTGATTTTTGCACATTGATTTTATATCCTGAGACTTTGCTAAAGTTGCTTATCAGTTTCAGGAGTTTTTGGGCTGAGGCGACGGGGTCTTCTAGGTATATTATCATGTTGTCTGCAAATAGAGACAATTTGGCTTCCATCTTTCCTATTTAAATACCCTTTATTTCTTTTTCTTGCCTGATTGCTCTGGCTAAAACTTCCAGTACTATATTGAATAGGAGTGGTGAAAGAGGGCATCCTTGTCTAGTCCCGGATTTCAAAGGGAATGCTTCCAGTTTTTGCCCATTCAGTATGATATTGGCTGTTGGTTTGTCATAAATAGCTTTGAGTACTTTGAGATACATTCCATTGATACTGAGTTTATTGAGGGTTTTTAGCATAAAGCGCTGTTGAATTTTGTCGAATGCCTTCTCTGCATCAATTGAGATAATCATGTGGTTTTTGTTTTTGGTTCTGTTTATGTGGTGAATTACATTTATAGACTTGCATATGTTGAACCAGCCTGCATCCCCGGGATGAATCCTACTTGATCATGATGGATAAGTTTTTTGATTTTCTGTTGCAATCGGCTTGCCAATATTTTATTGAAGATTTTTGCATCTATTTTCATCATGGATATTGGCCTGAAGTTTTCTTTTCTTGTTGGGTCTCTGCCAGGTTTTGGTATCAGGATGATGTTGGTCTCATAAAATGATTTGGGAAGGATTCCCTCTTTTTGGATTATTTGGAATACATTCAGAAGAAATGGTACCAGCTCCTCTTTGTGTGTCTGGTAGAATTCGGCTGTGAACCCATCTGGACCTGGGCTTTTTTTGTGTGGTAGGCTCTTAATTGCTGCCTCGACTTCTGACGTTGTTTTTGGTGTATTCATAGTTTCAGCTTCCTCCTGGTTTAGGCTTGGGAGGACACAGGAGTCCAGGAATTTATCCATTTCTTCCAGGTTTACTAGTTTATGTGCGTAGAGTTGTTTGTAATATTCTCTGATGATGGTTTGAATTTCTGTGGAATCTGTAGTGATTTCCCCTTTATCATTTTATATTGCATCTATTTGGTTGTTCTCTCTTTTCTTTTTTATCAATCTGGCTAGTGGTCTGTCTATTTCGTTGATCTTTTAAAAAAAACCAGCTCTTGGATTTATTGATTTTCTGAAGGGTTTTTCGTGTCTCAATCTCCTTCAGTTCAGCTCTGATCTTAGTTATTTCTTGTCTTCTGCCTGGTTTTGAGTTTTTTTGATCTTGCTCCTCTAGCTCGTTCAATTTTGATGATAGGGTTAATTTTGGATCTCTCCATTCTCCTCATATGGGCACTTATTGCTCTATACTTTCCTCTAGAGACTGCTTTAAATGTGTCCCAGAGATTCTGGCATGTTGCGCCTTCGTTCTCATTGGCTTTGAAGAACTTCTTTATTTCTGCCTTCATTTCATTGTTTATCCAGTCAACATTCAAGAGCCAGT
Source organism: Callithrix jacchus (assembly GCF_049354715.1). Classification (NCBI taxonomy): domain Eukaryota; kingdom Metazoa; phylum Chordata; class Mammalia; order Primates; family Cebidae; genus Callithrix; species Callithrix jacchus. The sequence continues at coordinate 35,553,557 of NC_133511.1, read as the reverse complement.
TGTTCAGTTTCCATGAAGCTGTGCGGTTCTGGGTTGGTTTCTGAATTCTGAGTTCTAACTTGATTACACTATGGTCTGAGAGACTGTTTGTTATGATTTCTGTTGTTTTGCATTTGCTGAGGCGTGCTTTACTTCCAATTATGTGGTCAATTTTAGAGTAGGTGTGATGTGGTGCTGAGAAGAATGTATATTCTGTGGATTTGGAGTGGAGAGTTCTGTAAATGTGTATCAGGTTTGCTTGTTCCAGGTCTGAGTTCAAGCCCTGGATATCCTTGTTGATTTTCTGTCTGGTTGATCTGTCTAATATTGACAGTGGAGTGTTAAAGTCTCCCACTATTATTGTGTGAGAGTCTAAGTCTCTTTGTAAGTCGTTAAGAACTTGCCTTATGTATCTGTGTGCTCCTGTATTGGGTTCATATATATTTAGGATCATTAGCTCTTCTTGTTGTATCGATCCTTTTACCATTATGTAATGACCTTCTTTGTCTCTTTTGATCTTTGTTGCTTTAAAATCTATTTTTTCAGAGATGAGAATTGCAACTCCTGCTTTTTTTTTGCTCTCCATTTGCTTGGTAAATCTTCCTCCATCCCTTTGTTTAGAGCCTTTGTGTATCCTTGCATGTGAGATGGGTTTCCTGGATACAGCACACTGATGGGTTTTGGCTTTTTATCCAATTTGCCAGTCTGTGTCTTTTGATTGGTGCATTTAGTCCATTTACATTTAGGGTTAATATTGTTATGTGTGAATTTGATACTGCCATTTTGATGCTAAGTGGCTGTTTTGCCTGTTAGTTGTTGTAGAGTCTTCATTATGTTGATGCTCTTTAACTTTTAGTGTGATTTTGGAATGGCTGGTACTGGTTGTTCCTTTCTATGTGTAGTGCCTCTTTCAGGAGCTCTTGTAAAGCAGGCCTGGTGGTGACAAAATCTCTGAGTACTTGCTTGTTCGCAAAGGATTTTATTGTTCTTTCACTTACGAAGCTCAGTTTGGCTGGCTATGAAATTCTGGGTTGAAAGTTCTTTTCTTTAAGGATGTTGAATATTGGCCCCCACTCTCTTGTGGCTTGTAGAGTTTCTGCCGAGAGATCTGCTGTGAGTCTGATGGGCTTCCCTTTGTGGGTGACCTGACCTTTCTCTCTGGCTGCCCTTAGTATTTTCTCCTTTATTTCAACCCTGGTGAATCTGACAATTATGTGCCTTGGGGTTGCTCTTCTTGTGGAATATCTTTGTGGTGTTCTCTGTATTTCCTGCATTTGAGTGTTGGCCTGTCTTGCTAGGTGGGGGAAATTTTCCTGGATTATATCCTGAAGAATATTTTCCAGCTTGGATTCATTCTCTTCGTCACATTCTGGTACACCTATCAAACAGACAATCAGGGCCTGGAGTTGACCTCAACAGTAGTACGGTGGAGGGGCTAGACTGGTAGAAAGAAAACCAAGTAACAGAAATACTTCATCATCAACAATCTGTGCATCCACTCAGAGACCCAATCGAAAAGTCAGCAACTACTCAGACGACATGTGGATAAATCCACAAAGATCGGAAGAAACCAGCGCAAAAAGGAGGAAAACACCCGAAATCAGAATACCTCACCTCCTAAAAAGGACCAAAACTCCTCACCAGCAAGGGAACAAAGCTGGACGGAGAATGACTGTGACGAAATGACGGAATTAGACTTCAGAAGATGGATAATGAGAAACTTTTGTGAGATAAAAGAAAATGTTTTAAATCAATGCAAAGAAACTAAGAACCTCGAAAAAAGAATTGAGGAAATGATAACAAGAATGAATAACTTAGAGAGGAATATGAATGAATTGAAGGAGCCGAAAAACACAATACGATAACTTCGTGAAGCATGCACAAGTTGCAGCAGCCGAATTGACCAAGCAGAAGAAAGAATATCAGAAGTTGAAGATCAACTCAATGAAATAAAATGAGAAACCAAGATTAGAGAAAAAAGCGCAAAAAGAAATGAACAACATCTCCAAGAAATGTGGGACTATGTGAAGAGACCTCAAACACTTTTTAAGTAATCACAGTGAGCAGCAGAGTGAAAAGCCACTGACCTGGACTGATGCTTTTTTACCTGGGTAACTGTGAGAGTCACCATGGAAATTTACACATATACATGAGTCCAGGCCCCACTCTAATTGTACAAAATTCCAGTTTCTGGTGGTGGTTACAGGGCAGTGGTGTATTTACAAAACACCACAAGGGATTCTAATGGACACTCTTAGAGAAGAGCTGGAACTTCAGGCCAAATACTTTATTTGACTAATAAGGAAGTAGATTCTGAAAAGTGAAATGTCAAAACTGCTCATTAACAAATCTAGTTATCTTGTGAGAAAGACAGCCAGGTAGAAGTTTTCACTAAATCACTTTCAGCCCAATGTATCAGGTCCTCTGAGTATGAGGAAAGATAAGACATGCAGCCTTGAGCTGCACTAATGAGGAGCCTGGAGACACAAGCTCACTGCAGTGCCAGCAGCTGGCCCACTCTGTCTGTCGGATTTGCTTGGTGAGTTGAATTGAAGCTCGTTTTTATACACTTTTACTGTTGAGTTTGTGCGGATCTAAAGGGTAAGAAATGGAAAAGCAAACAGGTTCATTTAAAAACTGTTGTGTCCATGTTGTTCATAACAACAGTAACACACAATTCACAACAGAATTAGATGGTTTTTGATGTTGTGATCCGGGAAACTGTACCCCAAGGACAAGACGTGTGTGTGTAGAGTCAGGCAAGGGTAGAGGCTGGCATGTTGCTTCTGAGCAAACTCAGAATAGTTGGGCTGCATGGGAAGGGAACACACACTGAGGAGGCCTGCACACTGTCTGCTCTCAGGGATGCCTTGGACTTACAGAGAGGGACGTTTGCGGGTGCTCTGGCTCAGTGAACTCACATGCATTGATCAGAAATGAGAGCCAAGACAGAAAGCTAAAGAGGTAACAAGCCTTAAATGTATTCATACATCATTTTATTTAATTGGTAAAATAATTTTATTTTCTCTCACTGCTAATTACAGGCAATAAAATAACAACTTAATAAAAGCGAGGAAACAAAATTGACTTACATGTGCAATTATTCAGTGAGCAATTTCCAAATCATAAATATAGATTGCTTTGATCTGAAGGGAATGTGGTATGCAAATGCAATTAATACATACAATTGTCAAGCTGCTCTGGGAAATAATTTGCTTTAAATAAAATAATGTTGCAGCTATCTGCAGGCCACTGGCATTGGTAAGCAATGATCTCCTCCTGTGAACTCTGTCTTGTTCCCCTCCTGCAGACTGAAGGCCAGGCTAGGGCAGTGTGTCTCCATCCAGGAGACCAACAGCAGCACGGTAAATACTGCTGTCCTGTTTGAAGGGTCAGTGCATGCATCAGGCTCTCCACGGAAAAGCTTGGCCTCTGTGGGACATTCTGCGAGGACAGCCCAGGATCCACATTCCACCCCATGTCTTTCCCTGGGCGATGCCATCTCTACCATGACATTTAGATCATCCACCTGCCAACAGTGCCCAGAACCTGGCCTCCAGCCTGGACCCAGCCCTCTTTAGATGGCTCACCCCACAGATCTGCTGGAGGAGCTCACAGGCCCTCCCAGTAAAGGTGTCCCAAATGCCTCCTTCTCTCACCATTCTGTCCTCAGTTAAGTCTTTGTTATCTCAGTAAACGGCACCACTATCCAACCAGTTGCTTGAGTCATATATAAGATAGTATTGACACCTTCCTTTTTCTTTCCCTTACTTGAAATATATCAATTCCTGTCAAACTTGCTTCCAAGATGTATTTTAAATGTCCTCACACCCCTAAGCAACAGACACCTTTTTTTCATAATAACTCTAGTTATTATGTAAAGATTTTACAGTAGCCTTCTAACTGTTCTCTCTGGTTCATCTCAAACTTACACTCAAATAATATTTTAGACCCATAGCATTCTTTTCTGCTTAAGATAGCTAAGTATCTTACTGCATTCAAATTAAGCTTAAACTGTCTAATCTGGTGTGATGATTAGTTTTATGTGTGAACTGGTCAGGCTATAGAACCTAGTTATTTGAAAAAACACTAATCTTGGTATTGTTGCAAATATATTTTGTAGACATGTTTGATATCTATAATCAGCTGACTTTAACAAAGGGAGACTGCCATTGGCCACGTGGGTATGCCTCATATAATCAGTGTAACATTCTTAAGAGCAAAATCCCAGATTTTCTGGAAATGAAGTAAATTGCCTCAAGACTGTAGCATCACTCTTGCCTGAGATTCCAGCCTTCCTGTCTGCCCTGCAAAACTTGGAATTTCCAGCCTCCACAATCATGTGATTCAACTTCTTGAATCAATCAATCTATCTAAATAAACATGTAGATGATAGAGAAATAGATTATGTATATACAAATATACGTCCCTATGTTATACACTTGAGTACAACACACTTGTATACATCCTGTTGGTTCTGTTCCTCTGCAGAACCTGACTGATATACCTGGTATGTGAGGCATTGCAGAGGCCTCTCCCTTTCACTCTGACCTCATGACATAAGCTTTCTCCACAGGTCACTGATGTCCAGCAGCAGGGACCATTCAGCTCCTTGAAATCTACAGCTCTCCTGCTTCAGCATCTTCAAGCATGCTCCACTCTCCCTCAGGAATGTAAACATGGCACCCTCTCCCTGCAAGTCTCTTCCTCACTATTCAGTGTGGCCACGGTGAGTCACCTAACCAAAGAGGCCATCCTGCCCACCTGCTCAAAACAGGTTGCCCTGTGTTCTCTCTCCATTCCCTGACCTCTTTTGCAACACTTCCCACAGTTAGAAATTATGTTTTTATTCACTTATTTACAGTATGCCTCTGCCACTAGACTGTAAGTTCCACAATGGAAGGTACTGTCTCTGTTTCTATTATCTGAAAAACTCAGGTGCCTCCCCCAGTGCCTGGTACATAATAGGCTCATAAAATATATGCTGAATGGATGAATGTCCTCTTTACTCTAGAGAAACCCCCTCCCTAGATGTACTAAGTCTTAGCCACCAACTCACTGAAAGACTTTAGGCAAATACCTTGCCTCTCCAGGTTCAATATGAAAAAGATTCTGAATTGTGAAATTATAAGAGTCTCCCTGCTCCTGGGAGGGGCATTTGAGTCTGACTGGGGCGGCAGGAACCTCCCTCAATGTGGTTTCTTATATGGCTAGTGAGGCAGTGTTGACTCGTTCCCATGTGGTTTCTCCATGACATCTTCAGTGTCTTCAGGGCATGGCAGAGAGCTCCCCGGAGCCACCAACCCAAGAAAGACCAAGGGAAGATGGCAGGTCCTGTTATGACTCAGGCTTAGAGTCCTCTCCACAGTGTTCTATTAGTCACAGGGCTGAGTCCCATTAGATGAGGAATGAGAGACATCAGGGTGTGGGGGTGAGGAGGGAGGATCACTGGGGTCACCTTGGAGGCTGGCTGCCACCGGGTTCCAACAGTAGTGCGTGTCCTCACAAGGTTATGAGCACACAGGATGTTAGCACTTAAATTCCTTTTGATTTCCAAACGATTCTACACACATATAGAAGTCATGGTAAAGTCACAAGCTTGCCCCATTCCCGACACTGCCTGAGCTATTGTCTGCTGACAAGATGGGGACATGGACCAGTCACTCCCACCTTCACTCCTCCAGACACAATCAGTTATCATTTCACAGAGAAATAGTTTGCCATCTTGGAGGATCCAATAAGGTCTCCATAGAACTAAGCTCTTGACTTTTTCTTCCTAACCTTCTTTTCTGTTTGAAGCATTTCAGACATTCTCAGATGCTCTTGCCAGACTCCAACACAGGTGTAGCATTCGGTGACAGGGAAACACACACAGCAGCAGGAAGCCCTTTGTTTTATATTTTATTTATGTTTTGAGACAGGGCCTCTCTCTGTCACCCAGGCTGAAGTACAGTGGCACAGTCATAGCTCACTGCAGCCTTGAACCCTTGGGCTCAAGCCATCCTCCTGCCTCAGCATTCCGAGTAGCTGGAATTACTGGTGTGTAGCACCATGCTCAGCTAACTTTTAAAAATTATCATGTGTAAAGACATGGTCTTGCTTTGTTACCCAAGATGGTCTCCAACCCCTGGGCTCAAGTGATTCTCTGACCTCAGCCTCCCTGTCATTGGGATAATAGGCATGAGCCACTGTTCCAACATTTCTTTCTTTATATGGTGAGACAAAAGGGAGAAAAGAGAGACTAAAAAAAAGAATATGGGATAGACAGAGAATAAAGAAAGAGAAATAAAGAGGACAAAGGTTGAAAACAAAAGGAGAATGTAGCAGATAAGATGTGAGAATTAGAGAGAAGAAAATAATGCAAATTCTTATTTTTTAAATAACATTGGGAAGATTGGCCACATTACAAAGTACCTTTTTTTATTAATTAATTAATATACATATTTTTAAATTGCATTTTAGGTTTCGGGGTACATGTGAAGAACATGCAAGATAGTTGCATAGGTACACACATGGCAGCATGATTTGCTGTCTTCCTCCCCTTCACCTATATCTGGCATTTCTCCCCACTCTGTCTCTCCCCAACTCCCCACCCCCTGCTGTCCCTCCCAATTTCTCCCCTACAGACCCCAGTGTGTGGTGCTCCCCTCCCTTTGTCCATGTGTTCTCATTGTTCAACACCCACTTATGAGTGAGAACATTTGGTGTTTGATTTTCTGTTCTTGTGTCAGTTTGCTGAGAATGATGGTTTCCAGGTTCATCCATGTCCCTACAAAGGACATGAACTCATCATTTTAATAATACAAATTCTTTATTTCTGTGCCCAGCTGTGACATAAAGTATGCTACCAGTGATAACTCTGTGTCCGCTGCCCGGCCCCCACACACCCTTTCTGCGTTAGTGAGCGGCTCCTCCCAGGCCAGGCGCAGTTCCCTCTTGCACTCTCTAATGCCCATCCGCAGCATCCTTGTTTGAGACACATTCTGAAAATACTTACAAAACTTCAGTCTGAAATATGTAACTCTTTACAAAGACATTCTGTCTTCACTGGGGGAATAGTTTCCTGGCTCTGGCTTGGAATGTCTTTCCATGTGACTAATCGTGTATTAAGAATAGGGGAGTTGTTTTTGAATCCACTTTGGCTTCCAGCTTGAGAATGGAATAATGCGCTTCATATATTTAAAAGAACTTTTTAAAAGTCTGTATCATTGAATTTTGCAATAAACGCAATATCCGTAAGATCTGTCCCAGACTCTGTCATGTGTGCCAGAGCACTGTCAAGGTGACCTCTCTTCTCTGCCTTGGGTCTCTTCCTCAGCACACACAAGCCCCCAGCTTCCTCCTGGGCACCTGGAAGGTAGCCCATGAACAGAACCCCACCTTAGAGCTGTGGCCTCTGACCAGCTCATGAACTCAGTCGTGGCCCACCCAGGAGGAGGCACGGGTCTCCTGTCTCACTGGCTCTCATCCCCTGCACTACAGACCTTCCCCATTTACTGCATAGGCAGAGGCTGGTGAGGGGTGGGATGGGAGTAAGAGGCCAAGTATTTCCGTGGGAACTGTGGCTGGAGGGTTTAAGAGAGAGAAAGAAACTACAGTTGGGAACCCTGTGAATGTTGTGTGTGAGATGCAGTAAAAGAGAATATATATATGTATATATATGTGTATATATATATATGTATATACACATATATATATCTGAAGTTATTTAAATGTGCATGAGGAAATTTTGATAACTTTGACAAAATTTTGTCACATAGTGTGCAACTTAATTGCAAGATAATTTTGTACTATAATGAGCTGAACGTGACTATAGCAAGGTTTAAGTTAGATAATGTTTGTTAAAGCTATTTTTGATCCCTAATGTGCTATTCAAATATTTGCATTTAATATATTAGTGATATTTAGTCATATTTCAATTAATAGAAGTCATATGGAATTTCACCAATGACTTAGGGTACATCTCACAAAATTCTCTGTGATAAGAGTAGGCACGATTGTTCCAATTTTACAGAAAAAGCTAAGATAAGACAAAATAAATATACATCTGAATCTGACTTAAAACTAGGTCTCGGCCAGGCATGGCTCTCAGTTGCAATCCCAACACTTTGGGAAGCCGAGGTGGGTGGATCACGAGGTCAAGAGATGGAGACCATCCTAGCTAACATGGTGAAACCTCGTCTCTACTAGAAATACAAAAATAGCCAGGTGTGGTGGCACGCACCTGTGGTCCCAGCTACCCAGGAGACTGAGATGGAAGAATCACTTGAGCCCAGGAGGTGGAGGTTGCAGTGAGCTGAGATTGCGCCACTGCACTCCAGCCTGGCAACAGAGCAAGATTTCGTCTAAAAAAAAACAAACAAACAAAAAACCCAAAAAACTAGGTCTCCTGATTCTCTACACAATATGGCTGCTATTGACCATGCTGCTTCTCAGTGACATAATTAAACCTAAAGCCTACTGATATGCACATGCAGTCTCTTCAATGGAGTAAAATCTGTGTGCAGTAACAGACACCACTTCAGAGGACACATTCATGAGCTCACAGCAGGATACTGAGTGAGGAAAGAAGCAGAGCTTGAGAAGGCCTGAGCTCCAGTTACCCTACCCTGCCATTCTGGGAAACACTGTCATTGCCTGACCTAGCCGGGATTCCCATGTACATCTTATCCTCTGTGATACACTGTGGAGAATAAAAACAAAACCATCTTTTTCACACTCTAGACAATTAAATAAAAGTATACATTTTGTTTGCTATTCCTAATAAAATGAAAAGTTGAAACAGATGCCACTCCTCCTTATTTCTTCCATGAAGGTAAGGCTGGAGCAGCAGCTGCCATCTTATAAACATGAGGCTGCAGAAGTAAGAAAACGCCAATCAAATCACAGAGCTATTTAGCCCTAACATTAGATCCAACACCAGCAGCTGCTGGGGAAAACAAAACCTTATTTCCCAAGTCTCTGTAGGCAAGGTTTTCTTTTTTTTTTTTTTTTTTTTTTTAATTTTTTATTGGATTATAGGTTTTGGGGTACATGAGCAGAGCTTGCAAGACAGTTGCGTAGGTACACACATGGCAGTGTGCTTTCTATTCTTCTCCCCTTCACCCACATTTGGCATTTCTCCCCAGGTTATGCCTCCCCACCTCCCCCTCCCACTGGCCCTCCCCTTTTCCCCCCAATAGACCCCAGTGTTTAGTACTCCCCTTTCTGTGTCCATGTGTTCTCATTTTTCATCACCCACCTATGAGTGAGAATATGCGGTGTTTCATTTTCTGTTCTTGTGTCAGTTTGCTGAGGATGATATTCTCCAGATTCATCCATGTCCCTACAAATGACACAAACTCATCATTTCTGATTGCTGCATAATATTCCATGGTGTATATGTGCCACATTTTTCCAATCCAGTCTATTATCAATGGGCATTTGGGTTTCTTTTACATGCTGCCGAATGCGTATATAACTGTTGGAAACCTTTGGTGCCATTGAGGAAAGGATATACCACCAATTATTACTGAGCTGTAAAAGTTTACAAAAGATGGTATAACCAATTAGGATCTGAAAATAATGAACTGAGAAGACATGGAAGAATGCAGCAAAGGCTGACATCCATGAGAATCTCAATGGACCTTATCCTATTTATCTTACCTTTGTTCATTGCCACTCTTTCTTACCGCCTCCTTTGCTACCCCCCACTTTCTCCTTTTTCTCCATTTCCTTCTCCTTCTTGGGGTATTTAAACCTTGTTAATGCCAAATTCAGCTGGAATGTCTTCCCTGGACATACTAGAAGCTGGGTTATAAACTTTGATGCATGGACAGATGAATGGATGGATGGATGATGGATGGACAGATAGATAAATGAATAGGAGGATAGATGAATGAATAAAAACCTTTGTATATTTACTGCAAAATGGCTAGCCAGGTGAAATTTTCATGGAATTTGCTCATTGTATTTTCTAGAACTACATCATCCAGTAGAAATACAAAAATATTGATCAGGCCTGGTGGCTCATGCCTGTAATCCCAGCATTTTGAGGGGCTGAGAAGGGCAGGCAGTTCATGAGGTCAGGAGTTCGAGACTAGCTTGGCCAACATAGTGAAAACCTGTCTCTACTAAAAATACAAAAAATTATCCAAGTGTGATGGCCAGCACCTGTAATCCCAGCTATTCAGGAGGTTGAGGCAGAAGAATTGCTTGAACCCAGGAGGTGGAGGTTGCAGTGAGTGGAGATCACATCATTGCACTCCAGCCTGGGTGACAGTGTGAGTCTCTTTCTCTCTCTCTCTCTCTCTATATATATATATCTATATATATATCTATATATCTATATATATATATCTATATCTATCTATCTATATATATATATCTATATATATATTATGTATACGTATTTATTATGTATACATATTATATATATACATTTTATATATATGTATATATATAAAATATGTATACATATATATAAAATATAAAATTATGTTAAGTGGTTCTTCATATATATATATGAAGAACCACTTAACATAATTTTAAATTTTCTAGTAGCCATACTTTAAAAGGTATAAAAGAAATAGATGAAATTGATTTTAAAGTGTTTTATTTAATCTAATACATCCAAACTGATAATTAAACAGGTAATCAACACAAAAATCATTAATGCACTATTTTATATATTGTTTCTTCGAAATCTTCAAAACCTCACATATGTTTTCCACTGACAGGATGTCTCAATTTAGACTGAACACTTTCAGTGCTCGATAGTGCCAGATGAGTAGTGGTGGTCACACCAGACAGAGCAGTTCTAGATCCCCTTTCCAACATTCCCCAAAGCCTATTTAGGCCCTTCTCCTTTGCACTTTATTCAAAAAGTAACTTACTCCAAGCTGCAGGGCACAATTCTGTCTTTTCATCATCATGCTTTCATGTTTCAGGTTCGGGCTGATCAAGGTGTAAAATGTAATTTCTACCCGGCATATTTGCATTTGAGTAGAGGTCAGAAAACTTTTGGGGTTCCCCAAAATGCATGCTAAGTATGTGGGATTTCAGCCACTGGAGCAGATGGTGACTAAGGTCTCTCGAAGAGTACTATTTGAGTGGGGAGAAGTAAAGAAGCAACATCTACTAGGAGTTCTAACATGACCTGACCCACTCAGGGCACCACTGAGGCAGAAGGCATCACCCCCCAAGTGCCCAGGAGACTGGATTCCCAACGCAGCTGAGATTTGGTTCTTTCTCTAGTGTTGACCCATTTCCTCTAGCCCAGCTGCAGTGATCATCTGGATCATCTGTCAACCCAGAACAAGGAAATTTGAAACACTATTGATAGCCTTGCCTCTTTATAATTGTTAAAATAATAATAATGTTATTATGGCATTCAAAATGATATTATTATTTATAGGTGTGTAAGGAATCCTAAAGATTTAAAACAGAGTGAAAAATAAAATGTGTGAAGCTGAGAGTCCTGTCCTACTTGTTGCCTTATGCCAGGCTAGCCATACTGGCTGGCTGATTGGGGCTGACCAAAGGCCGTTTTATCACTGGGCAGCAGCCAGCAGGGCCAGGGTGGGGGATGTACAGAGCCATGTAAGGGTCACAGCTGAGGGTTAGAGCAGGGAAAGGAATTCACCCTGGAAGGAGGAAGTGATCAAATGGCCAGGCTGGAGAGAAGGAGAAAACAGAAATGCACCAGGAGTGGTGATTTCCATTCCTTGTGAAATCTTAGTACTTTTCTTTCCTAAGTACTGAACAGATTTTTCTTGTCTTAATTTTTTGTTTTCCACATTGTCACCACCACATCATAAAAATTCCCCTTCTCTGTGTTTCTCCCATTTGTCTTTTTCTATCTGGCTCATATCAAGTTTTGCTGTGATCTATAGATTCTTCTATGTTCTCTATTTCTTTAATTGCATTTTAGGTTTTGGGATACATGTGAAGAACATGTAAGATTGTTGCATAGGTACACACATGGCAGTGTGATTGCCTTCACCTATATCTGGTATTTCTCCCCATGCTATCTCTCCCCAACTCCCCACCCCCTGCGGTACCACCCCTATTTCCCCTGACAGACCCCGGTGTGTGATGCTCCCCTCCCTGTGTCCATGTACATTCTCTATCTATTTTCTCAAATTCTGTGTGTCTCATCGTGATGGTTACTTTTATGTGTCTACTTGGCCAGGTCATCATAACCAAATATTTTGTCAACACTTCACTATATGTCATGGTGAAGAGAGATTTTACGTAAGAGTAACCTTTAAATCAGTGTATTTGAGTAAAATAGACTACCCTTTGCAATTTGGGTGGGCCTCATCCAATCAGTTGAAGACCTTAAGAGAAAAGATGAGCTTCAGGAAGAAGAGGGAATTCTGCCAGTAGACGGCCTCCCGCAGTAGAGGAAGGAGGTGAAGAGCTCCCCGGCCTGCAGGGAAGCCTCCTGTGGGAAAACAGCCTGTTCTTTCTCTTCAGTGAGATTCATGGGGCACAGGGGAAGGAAGGAGATGGCCCTGGCTTGGCTGGCCCAGTAGACTCGCAGGGACTGAGCCAGCAGGCAAACTCATTGTCACAGTCCGACACTGTGAGTGTGGGACTCTCCCTCAAGCCCATGCAGTGAAGGGCAGCTCCCTTGCCCTCACTAGCCAGCCCCAGGCATTACACTGACTGCCATTGGAAGCTGGTGTCACAATCACTGTTCTCATTATTTCTGAAAATTTACCAAAATCAGCTGTAAATTGTGATTGTGATGAAGTCATGATTATATCCGTGATTGCATTCTACTTCAGCAGGTATGGCTCAAATTAATCTCTCCTACTTATTGTGAAGAAAGAGAGCAGGAGTCTAGTTCAGAAACCTCGAAACCTCCAGACACCACCTCGGGAGCTCCCTCAGGTGGGCACTGTGCACGGATCTTGGGGTGCCTGTGAATATTTAGGAAGCTCAGACAGCTGGCATCTGGTAAAGTGGAGCTGTCCTCATAGACGGAAGAGATGGTAAGGCTCTCTCCTTTTTTTCCATGGTGCTGAGTTTTTCTTCCGTTTTCTATTTCCATCAACTGTATTATAAGTGCTATAGTAAGTTTCTCCAAGCCCTTTTGGGGAGGAGGCAAGAAGGAGGGACATGAATACTATCAATATGTTAATAAAATGGTCAATAATAACGAATCCAAGTCAAAGCAGGTACAATTTGTTTTCTTTTGTTTGTTTGTTTTCTTTCTGTTGACACAGGGTCTTGCTCTGTCACCTGGGCTGCAGTGCAGTGGGGCAATCTTAGCTCACTGCAGCCTCGACCTCCCACGCTCAAGCAGTACTCCTACCTCAGTCACCTGAGTAGCTGGGACCACAAGCGTGCACCATCACAACACAGCAAGCAGAGAGCCCCAGAGACAATGAGTAGACTGAACACCCACTCCCACCCATCTTGACCGTCACTGGGCTCAGCTGGGCTCTTCCTCAGGAGGGGCAGATTCCAGCCCTTGATCAGTGCTCTGATGACACTGGGGGAGGGCAAGAAGGGGGTGTTTGCTCTGACCCCTAAAAGACAAGTGTATTAGTCAGGGTTCCTGAGAGAGAAAGAACTAGCAGGAGTGTGTGCGGGTTGGGAAAGAGAAAGAGAGAGAGAGAGAGAGAGAACAAGAGAAAATTAATTTTAAGGAATTAGTTCATGCAGTTATAAGGACTAGCAAGCTCAAAATACTCAGGGTAAGCCAGCAGGCCAGAGACCCAGGGAAGAGTCTGGGTCTGCATACTGCGATACTGCATACTGTGCTCACTGCTTTCCCCTTGAGGGCCTCCTGCAGTGGAAACAGCAGGGGACTGCAGGTCAAGAGGCCTGGGTGCAGGTGCCTTCCTCGGTAAAAGCTGAGGTCCCCGCATTTATTAAAGGAGGAGTTAGGGCTGGTTGACCCTGAGGCCTTCTTCAGTTCTGACATTCAATGAATTGAGCATATGGCCCTCTTTTGGAAGCACTGGGATTTATCTATATAAATAAATTGATTAACATGCCAAGCTTCCTCCTAAGCTTCATGATCCAAAATAAGCCTCTTCTTCATTCTCCATGATCTTTCTTGAGAAGCAGCCTGGGCTTTTATGTTTCCGCCACACCGTGACTGTGAGAAGAGATGCCCATCTTACCTAGAATTCAATAGGCCGAAGGCCCAGGGAGACTGGACCGTCTGCTCCCATCTCCTCCAGCAGGGTCCACCTCTCCACAGCATTTAAGTGTCTCCAGTTTTCTGGAACATTCTGTGTTTCTCTGTCCAGGAATGACCCACTGTAATTTCTTCCCCTGCTATTTTTGGTGCAGATGCTGTTACTTATCAGCCCTCAAAGCTCTGCAGAAGAGCCCTGGAGAAGGGGCAGGCAATGATGACCCATGTCCAGTGGGCACATTCCATGGGCGCTGCACTCAAACAGCTCCATGGAAGCTGAAAGACTGGCCCTCTAAGGAAATGATGGCTCTACCACTAGCATCTGTTGTCTGTACCCTGGAGAGCGCATGGTGTCCTTGTGTGACCCCTAAAGCCCTATGTTTATTTTGAGGGGGCAGATAGCAGGAAGATAGTGTTTGTGAGCTCAGAAATGTCTAGCAGGAACCTGATCATATTATCCTGAGTCCAAGGCTGGAGGAGCCTCCGCTCCTGGCCTCTGCTCTCCAGAGGTTTTGGTGGGTACTAGCTTTACTGGGTCTCCTGTGAGTGCGGGGGTTTTCTCAGCACCAAGCAGTCCTGGGTTGAGAGGCAGAAAGAACTGTCAGTGTCCTGGACAGTGAGTGCGACAGGAGAGAGCAAGCGGTGCAGGTGAGGAGCACCTGGGGTCAGCAGCAGCACATGCAGGGACAGCCCTGGGTGCCTGGGGGGTCCCCAAACCTTGGAGCCCAGGCTTCTGTGAAAGGGATTCAAGAACATCCATCTCAGTTGTCAGGGGGCCTGGGCACAAGTCCTCACCGGAGAGTGCTGTGCCATTTCTCCTGTGGTGGTCCCACAGTACTAATTAGACAAATAGTGACTAGCATAGTGAGCCCAGACCAGGGCAGCCAAACAGAGACAGCAGAGACCAGGATCCTGTTTGTGAGAGACAAATGGGATGAAGGATCATGTGAAGGTTGTGGGGAACCTAGCAGGTGAGGGCAGATGGCTCCCTAAGTGACACAGCTGTGATATGCAGACTGTCACTGAAGCAGGAAGTGCTGGAGCAAGACACCAAGACACCAGGGAGCACTTCCAGACCAAGAGCATTGAGAGAAAGCACCCACATAGCAAAGCATGTGCCTGGATTAGAAGTCCCCCTGCTCCCCTCCACTGTCATGTTCAATAGTCCAAAGTGAGTGGTGGAGAAGACAGAAAACAGAGTGTCACGTGCCAAAGAGACCACAGGGTTCCACCGCATCTCTCAGGAGGCCCTGTGTTTCCTCCGTGGGTGCTGATCAGCATCCCAGTGGCACCTGCCTCTCTGGTACCCCCACACATTGGGACTAGGAGACCACAGTTTTTTCTGCTCCTCTGAGGCAGCAGAGAGCCCCCTGGGCTCAGAACTTCCTTTCAACAATAGGCATCTTAGAGAGTGAGGGGCAAGAAAGGCTCAGTGCACAGATACATAAAAAATGGGAGAGGGAGTCACACCCCAGAAGCAGTGGGACAGCTGCCTTTGGAGCAGTGGGCTCAGACCTAAATTCTGTTTACAGCACTGCTGAGACAGATCACTGAGGTTGAATTTGGGCAGATGCTTATGATCATTGGAAGTTGTCTCTCACATGGGCAAAGCCAGGAGCCACGTGTGCAGGAGACCAGCTGTGCTCCATCTGCTAAAAGAGGAGCCAGAGAATATCCCTGAAAAGCAGTGCGAAGGACTGGAATTAGCAGAGGTGAGTTCTCACTGGGGTGGGTGGGCTGGGGAGGTGGGGGAAGGTGTGTCACCAGCTCGTGCCCTCAAGTCTTCCTATGTGACCTGCGAAGAGGTGACAAGTCCACCACATTCCACCACAAGCCAGGCATTTCTGAGACCGCTCCTTTTAATCTCTGCAAGAGTGTGAGAGACAGGCAACTGCTGTCCCTGTAAAGACAGCCTCCAGGTCTGTGTCCCTGCCTCTGAGAAGCCCCGGGTCTCCAGCCTGTGACTCAAGGAAGATCCCAGGGTAACAATGAGCAAAGACACCAAACTGGAGCCCTCCTGCAGCCACCAGTGCCGGCCTCCATCACCCAGGGCCAGGATGCGCAGGGCAGTCCCAGATCCAGAACCCCTCCCAACCTGGGCCCTGGCCCTCCCAGGATCCCGCACGGTGGGTAGAGATGAGGAAGGCATTGGGCCCCTTCCCCTCACCCCCTGGGAGGCACAGGAATAAGGAAGCCCGAGTCCTTACCCTACCTGGGGCCTTGCCATAGAGCCCAAGTTGATCCACGTGAAACTAACACTGGACACAATGCTCACTCAGCGAGGGCTCTCTGGATTCGCCATTTGAGCCCCAGGCTCAAACAGCGCTCCTGTGCCTCTCTAGGCCTGAAATGTCTGCCCCCAGAACAGGCCAGACATGCATTCTAGCTCAGTGTTGTCCTGGATAAAAATTTCAAATTGGTCACTTGATTATTGCTAAGACTTAGTTTCTTCTGTCTGCAAAGTGAGAATATTAATAAAAGCTTCCAAGGAGGCTATGGTGCTGATGACATTTAAAAATATATATGTTTCAGCAGGCAGCACAGTGCCTAGGACGCACTTGTTAAACGGCAGCTATAATTTGGATCTTAACATCACTGAAGACAGCCCCGCGTTGTCTCAGGATTTCGCTCTATGCCATGTGTTACTTCTCTCCTGTGTGCTAGGCGCGCCCTCTAGTGCCAGCCTTGTCAGTTGCAAGGAGAGACCCCGAATTCTCAGCGCTGCAACTTCCTCAACGGCAGTCCTGTCACTTAACAACAGAGATACATTCTGAGAAATGTGTCAGAGGGTGATTTCATAGTTGTGTGAACACCATAGAGTGCACTTACACACACCTAGATGGCACAGCCTACTGCAGACACTAGGCCAGTGTACAGCCTGTCACTCCTAGGCGGCACACCTGCACAGCACGCGACAGTACTGAATATCGTAGCCAACTGTAAATGATGGTAACTATTTATGGATCCGAACTTATCTAAACATTGCAAAGGTAAAGTATTCGTTCATTTATGTAGCAAATATTTATCGAGCACTGCCCCTCTAAGGCTTGGTGCCAGGTGGGAAGGTGGACATGGTGAATAACGTGAGCTGAGAGGAAAGGTTTTCTAAACGGAGCTAGAGGTAGGGCTGAAAAAGAAGTGAGGAATCTTGGTTTCACTCCTAGGCGGTTTCTAGAAAAAAGCAATACAAATACATATTCATACCCACCTCCCCTTTCATGTACAAAATGTAGCATATTATACACTTTTCCTGAAGATCATTCCATACCAGTAACTGGAGGGGTCCCTCACTTTTAAACAACTTTTAACAACGGACCATAAAACTCACCCTTTTAGAGTGTACAATTCAGTGTTTTTTGGTGTCTTCACAGTTGAGCAGCCATCATCACTACCTGATTTTAGGTACAGTGGTTTATAAAACATCTTCATCACCCCTAAAAGGAACCTATGTGAACCAAAAAGTATCTGAGACATGTCTCAAGTCAATTTAGAAAGTTTACAGTATTGCAATCTTGTGGGACCACCATCATACATGTGGTCTGACGTTGATTGAAACATTGTTATATGATACATGACTGGATTCTGGGCAATAAATTTACTAATTTTTTATTATATAAATCTCAAAAAGATAAATGTTTTCAAGTTTGTGTCTATTTCTAGGCTTTACATAAAACAGGCAAAACAGGAGGTAACTTTGCTCCAAGGCTCAGGAATGGGTAGGTGTCTGTCCCAGCAGAGCTCACACCAGGAGACACGCTGTGGTTTCATCATCAAGGCTAATAATGTATTAAGTTCCCTTTACGGGCTGGGCATGGTGGCTCATGCCTGTAATCCCAGCACTTTGGGAGGCCAAGGTGGGCAGATCACGAGGTCAAGAGATCAAGACCATCCTGGCCAACATGGTGAAACCCTGTCTCTGCTAAAAATACAAAAATTTCCAGGCATGTTGGTGGATGCCTGTAGTCCCAGCTACTCAGTAGGCTGAGGCAGGAGAATTGTTTAAACCTGGGAGGCAGACGTTGCAGTGAACCGAGATCATGCCATTGCACTCCAGCCTGGCAGCAGAGTGAGATTCCGTCTCAAAAACAAAAACAAAAAAAACTCCCTTTACTTCTATTTTTAGTGCATTGTCTGGATATGCTTCATTGTCTTTAGTAGGTTCATGGAACAAAAATTAAAGAGGCTTACCCAGCACAGAAAGTAACAAGTAGTAAAACTTCTTGTTTTCTGACAGATACAAATGGAATTTATTTGCATAACAAAATTTTTATTTCCTTCTCTACTTCAAGGTCACATATTTGTTCCAGGGACTTGCCCATAGACCATCCAGAGTGTCTCCTGTGATAAGCCAGAGAGTGGCCCCGAGGATGTCCAGCAGCTCCCCTTATCCAAGATTTTGCTTTCTGTGGTTTCAGTTACCCTGGATCAACTGCAGTCTCAAATTATCTAACAAGTATTTCTGGAAATAAACAATTGCTAAGTTTTAAATTGAGTCCTGAGTAGCATGGTAAGATCTTGAGTCATCTTGCGTAGTACATGAATCGTCCTTCTGTCCAGAGTCTCCACAGTGAATACAGTACCTGCCTTTCACTCATGCAGCAGCTGTCTCCATCATTAAATCAAGAAAACAGCATACACAGGGCTCTGGTGCTGTCCACAGTTTCAGGCATCCACTGGGGGTCTTGGAGTGTATCTCCATCAGATCAAAGAAGGCTGCTGTATTCACTTTCTGATTTCTGGAACCTGTAAATGTGACCTATGGCAACAGAGTGAGCATTGCTTTTAATTGTAAAAGATGTGATTGCATCAATAATCTATCCTGTAGGAGCTTACTCTGAGTTACCCAGATGGGCCCCAAATGCAATCATATGCTTTTTTTGTAAGAGGGAATCGAGAGAGATTAAACATACATGGGAAAAATAGACAGGCAGGGGAGACATGCAGCTGAAGATGGAGGAGAGCTTTGCAAGCTGCAGCCCTGAGTCCAGGAGTGGAGGGGCAGTTGCCAGAGACTGAAAGGCAAGGAATGCATGCTCCTCTGGAGCCCTCCAGGGAAGAAGCCTCCACCAGGCTTCAGACCTTTGGATTCAGATTTGTAAGCGAATACATTTGTTACTTAAGGCACCTAGTTTACAATGATCTGTTACAGCAGCCCTGAGAAGCTCGTGGACTTATCCCCAGAATGCACGTGTTTCCCGTCCTCAGTTTGGTAGCAATGCTCTGTTCTTTGATCAGGGATTTAACTTTGGGAAAGAATCAAAAGTCACTTGATGCCAAATCTAGCAAACAAGGTGAGTGACCAATGCAGGTCAATGCATGGGTGTGACCTTGAGGTCACAGTGCAGTTTTCTGTGTGAGGGCTCCTCATGCAGCTTCTGGGTTCCCCTGTGAATTCAGGATGCACTACACTTCCAGTGTTTTTGTATGACAATATGCAGTGTGTTGCCACCAGGGAAGCTCACTGGAGCTTCAGTGCCCACATGTTTGATTGGGACTTAGTTATATAGTCAGTATCGATTGACTGCTTCATCATCGACATGGTTGAACTCAGTTTCCAGGTCATCTGATAGTGTATTACCCACAGTTCCCATCTTAAGTGATATGGTCCATCTTTCTGGCCTGACCAGACCACCATAAACAGACACACTGCCACCAGGTGTGACAAATACGACCTCCCAGAAGTTAAGGGCATGGGGCAAAATCTCTTTGGGCAAGGCTGAATTCCTTACTACTGGGATGAGAAGGCTGAGAAGCGTCTCTTCAATGCTGGGGAACGTGGTTGTGGAGTGAATTTCCTGCCATGGCTGTATTTTGTTTTGGAGTCATTGGGATGACATGGGCGGTTTTGGATGTCAGTGATACCTCTGACTCATCTGCATCATTCTGTGGGCACCTTCATCCCTGTGCTGAGATGGTTATGGAAACGGTATTTTGAAAGGAGTGGATACAAAGCCATCTGCCAAGGCCTGGCTGCAGCTACATGGCACCTCTTCCAGGCAGGTCACATCCTCTCGAGGCAGGTTCATCAGCCCTTCCTCTCAGACACCACCCGCACTGACCCCCAGCCCTGCCTGTGTGTGGGAAATTGTCTCTGACTATGCCCACTTCCAAACCCTGGTATGAGGCAAAGCTAGAACACAAAGCCTCTGCCACAGACCCTGCAGTCTTCTTACATGTGTGGGAGCTGGTCCCCAGGGAGGTGACCACAGGCCAGCACTCGGAATCCCCAGTGGCTCAGCCAGCCTTGCTGCTCCACGTGCTCCTCACACTCTGAGCTAACTCCATGCTTACATGTAAACAAAAATGCCAGGTCAAAAACCTACTTCTCTTCTTCTTACAGTTCCCAGCTGCTCTCCTGAGGTGTGCTTGGACTGTTTTAATGCAACACCACCTCTCAAACACCCTTGCCTGCTTGAGGGAAGCAGATCCCTACCTTTTTAAGCATGGGGAGGGGTCAGTGAAGAGCTGAGTGGAGTAGACCAAAGCAGGAGGGCTGAGCATGCTTCAGTCTGCAGGGCAGGACCCTGTCCAAGGTCCCAGATCTTGCACCTTCAGGCTCCAGGAGGCACACCAGAAATGTTAGGAGAGTGAGCCTGCTGGGAATGAGGTGGTTCAGTTCCTGGTCCTCCAGATAGAAAGAATCTTGATCATGCAGCCTCCAGGGAAGGGAAACCCTGCCTTTCTTCAGGCTCTGTTTGGAAGGAAATAGTGAGCAGATAAGCTCTTAGGAAATGTGTCTTCATGCAGTCACTGAAGAGGCTGCCTGCTGAGCCCTGCCTGCTGGAATCTGGAAGGTGCATGCTCATGTAACTAGCAGAGTTTATGCCTGCACAGTCCCACACCTATTTTTTCACTCTGCACCTCTGTCTCTCCCATTTCCCACCCATCAATCCATTATGAAGCAACAAGACAAAACGTATCAGGGCTTTTGTACTTTACTGTCCTTTCTGCCTGGGACCCTCTTCTCCTAGGTATCTGCAAAGCCCACCCTCATTCTCATTTTATCTTTATTATTTATTTATTTATTTATTTATTTATTTATTTATTTATTTACTGAGAAAGAATCTCACTCTGTTGCCCAAGCTGGAGTACAGTGGCATGATCTCAGCTCACTGCAATATTCACTTCCTGGGTTCAAGCGATTTCTCTCCTCAGCCTCCTGATTACAAGAGTATGCCATCAGGCCTGGCTTATATTTTGTATTTTTTTTTAGTAGAGACAAGGTTTTGCCATGTTGGTCAGGCTTGTCTTAAACTCCCGACCTCAAATGATTCACCTGCTTTGGCCTCCCAAAGTGCTGGGATTACAGGTATAGACCTGGCCTCATTTTATTTCTGCCATCTGCTTAGATTTCCCTTGTTGAGAGAGCCCTTCCTTGGTTACCTGATGTGCAATGGGAAGTGATAAATAAAACCAACATGATAACCTATGTTTGACTCTGGCAAACCCAAATGTTCCCCACAAATGTCTTTAATCAATGTCTGCAGCATAGGTGACCTTCCAAAAGAAACATTGCCTGTAGCATAGACACCCTCCTGAGAAACACTGCCTGTCACATAAACACCCCAGAAAAATTTCTCCTGTAGCATAAATACCCCCCAGAAAAACTCTTCCCATAGCATAAATATTCCCTAGAAAAACTCTTCCTGTAGCATAGATACCCCCCCAAAGAAACACCACTGCCTGTAGCATAAACGACTCTCTTAAAGGTTTTTTTGTAATCTCCTCAGTGATTATGCATTTCAGTAAGAAAGTCTGAAGCATGACTAGCCACGCACGTTGCACACTAAAAGTTTGCTATACAGAGTATATTTCTGGAGGGCGGGTCCAGGGATCCACCATTCTGTGGCTGCCTGAGACATTACTTCTTTTGTCAAGTTTGTATTAAAGATTTCTTTCTGAGAAACTGAATTTGTCAGCCTTCTCTTTCAGCGTCTCAGCTGCTAGGCCTTTGTGGGTAGGTTTGCACAGACCTGCTCACTGTGCTACGGGGGCAGTTTAATTATTCTGCATCTTAGTGTAGTCTTATTTGGGCTTAATCTGTTTGATGATGTTGACCTTTCTGTACCTGGTTGTTTATGTTTCTTTAGTTTGGGAAGCTTTCTGTTATTATTTCTTTGAAACAGCTTTCTAAGTTTTGCCATTTCTTAACACCTTTTAAAGGCCAATGACTCCTAGATTGGCCTTTTTGAGGCTATTCTCTAAATCTCATAAACATTCCTCACTCCTTTTCATGCTTTTTAATCCTCTGTGTATTGTCACATAGGGTGCCTTTAAGTTCACTGATTCTTCTGCTTGACCAGTTATGCTGTTGAAACCCTATAATGCATTTTTCAGTTTGTCCAGTGTTTTTGTTTTTTGAGACAGAATCTCGTTCTGTCACCAGGCACCTGGCTGGAGTGCAGTGGCACAATCTCAGCTCACTGTAACCTCCACCTCCCGGGTTCAGGCAATTCTCCTGCCTCAGCCTCCTGAGTAACTGGAATTACAGGCATGCGCCACTATGCCCAGCTAATTTTGTATTTTTAGCAGAGACGGGTTTTCACCATGTTGGCCAGGATGGTCTCAATCTGTTGACCTCGTGATCCGCCCACCTCGGCCTCCCAAAGTGCTGGGATTACAGGCTTGAGCCACAGCACCCGGCCCTGTCCAGTGTCTTTCTTAGCTCCAAAATTGCTGCTGAATATTATTATTATTGTAATCTATTCCTTAAATTTCTCTGACAAATTGCTTCATTTCTTTTATGTGTTGTCTTGGAGCTTGCTGAGTTTTTTTTAATAGCTTTTCCGATACTTTAAGAGCATCACCATCTGGTTAGGCTGTCACTGACACCTTGCCTAGCCCGTTTCATGTCTATTCTGATTTCTTATGGATGTGCATCTGTGTATTTGCATTGGATACTTCATTTGCCTTTGTTGTCTCTTTCGGTCTTCCCTGTCCGATTTGTGTTGATTTTGCTAGAGTATGTCTGTCTAGGGGTCCTGATTTTTGAGTTCCCTCACCCCGAGACTGCTGCCTTCCTCTCAACACTAGATGGAGCCCGAAGCCCAGGCTTCCTGAGTCTCTCAGGCCACTTCCCAGCATAGCCTTTTCCAGATGGAGAGGGGCAGTCCCCTAGGGGATTCCTGACTCCTGGGCAGTGCGGGGAGGCTGGCCAGGGCTTCCTGCGGAAAGCACCCACCCTGGCGGTGCATCTCCTGCAGTACGGGGCTGCTGCCAGCCTCTCTGGCCTGTGGCTGCGATGAGGAGCAGTCAGAGAGCTCTGCCCTGGTGTTGCTAGCCCACGCCTGCTGTTCTTCCCTGGCCGCCCTCAGGAATTCTCACCCTACAGGCATTGAGGGTGCTTCCTGCCGGTTGAGAAAGGAGTGGCTTTCCTGCAGAGGAACCCAAGAAGGTGAGGAAGCTGGCTACCACCTGGATTCCACTTTTTCCAGTGCAGAAACTGTGAGTCCAGGGGACCGTTCTGTGCAAAACCTGTCAGCCTGTGGGAGCAGCAGCCTGTCTAGATGTCTCTTCTGCCACCCTCCGTTTGAGAGATTTTACTTCTCTGTTGTCTCAGGGATGGGAATAGCCTCAGTTTTGTATTCTGAGATGTTTCTGGTATATGCTTGTCACTGGATAATCACTGGTTTTGATTTTCAGTGAGAGGGTAAAGCCAGATTTCTAGTACACTGCCATTTTGATTGGTAATTTTTGTTGTTGTTTTCATTCCAAGGTTATTTGGATGAGAGTTGGACCCCGTACAAGGTATGAAACAACTTCAGTCTATTCCATTTGATTTTAGGCAGTCACAAAATCGTCATATTGTAAGATATCTGAGAGGCAATCTTGGGCACCCAGCCCATCATCACACCGATACAATCTACAACCTTTTCCTTGCTTTCTCTTCCACTCACCTCCTGAATTGCTTAAACCTAAGAGTGTTTTCATCGGCAACTTCTGCTCTCTTGTAAACCATGCAGAGTATCTACAGTACAATTTGCAGCTCAGATTCTTGGTCTTGTCATCCAGTCTGCCCTGGTAGTGCATTCCTCCAGCCTCCATGCAGTGCTTCTCACTGGCGTCCTTGCTTTGAGTTCATTGTCCTCTGGGGTAGGCTGGAAACTGAGTCTGTCATCCCTGGGTTTGGGTTAGGGAATCCCTGCTAATCCTTTATCAAAATCCTGGCAGAGCCTGGCATGGGCAGAGCGAGGCTGCTGAGGTGAAGCTTCCACTTTACAGTAGGGAAGGGCGCCACCTCGAAAATCATCCATGAGCCCCTCCTTCCAGGGAGAGGGATATAAGGTTTGTAGAAAACACAATATTAAGAGGCTCTCATGACCCCACAGGCCATTAGGGAATCTGCCAGAGAGCTGATGGTTTCCACAGAAACACTATGAAAAAGTTTAGGAAGAGCTCCCCTCCTGCTGCCCAGCTCCCAAGAAAGGCTTACGTAGCAAACAGCGAGTGAGTTTGTGGACAGAAGTCACTCTCCTGCTCTCAGGATGTCACAGAATATGCCTGTTAGACAAGGTTTCCACCTTCCCTGCTCTTGGAAGTGAGCACTTTTCAAAACCCCATTTCAACTGCATCTTTATGTCCAACTTGAGTCAACTCTGATAATCCATTAAATTAATAGCAAAAAAAAAAGTCAAATTAAAATGAACCTTAAAAAACTAAATTCTTCTTCCTTTTGCCTTCTCTTGCTTCAGGAATCCTTGGCTGAAATGTGGCGGTTGGCTATTTTTACCTCTTTCTCTGCTTCCAGGAAAGTTGCTCTCTCCCTCTTAGGAGTGCTCCTGCTGGTCTCTCCCAGGCCCCCTGCCTTCGTTGTGATTGTTTTACTGACAGTTTACTTGCTGTCATTTCAGTCTGTTCTCTCTGGCTCTATCCTCAGTGGAATCCAAAAGGAGCTGTTGAGCATGAGTTCACACACAGAACCTCATGAGCCAAGTGCCCCCTGTGGAGAGCTCCCAGCCACACCCAGCTTCTCCCTCCTTAACCCAGATACTTTTCAGAAATGTCTTCTCTGCTTTGGGCAGCCCAAGGAGACTTTCATGTTTGGATTTCAGGGTCCTGGAACTTGAAAATGAGAAGATTTTAGAATGTTTTAGCCCTTCAGAGTGCTTAAATATGTTTGCATCAATTCCATTTGATCCTCTTAAGAAATGTGGAAGAAGGCTGGAATTGCTGTTCACATTTACTTTGGGGTCATCTGTGGTTAATAGAGACAGCCATTTGACCAGAGTCACATCGCTGGTGACCAGAGAAGCTGCAGTGCAGGCATTGTGCTCTAAAGTTGGTCTGCTTCCTCCACTGTGAAGGCCATCCTCATTCATGGATTCAAGATGTCGAGCTGGTTAGCACAGGCTTGGCTCTGGCTCTGCGGTACTCAGTTGCTTAATCCAGTCTTCCAGTTTCATAATGCGGAATGCACAGGTGATCCTAACTCTCCCCTCCCAGCCCTGGAGCCCAGGACCAGAAGCATAAATGGTGTGGGGAGAAGAAAGCACATGCCCTGTGCCACTTTCCCCCCAATTCCCTGGATGCTTTGACTACTCTCAAATGTCAGCTTCAGTGCCCTGCAAGTCCTACATCATCCAGCCTTAGTTCCCTCTCCCATCTCACCCCCTCCCTCTCTCTTCTCCATTGCTCTGCTGCAGCCATGCTAAAGTAACCAGCACAGTCTTGCCTTGGGGTCTTTGCATTTGCTCTTCCTGCAGACTGCGCATGCCTTCCTATCACCCAGTGAGAAATCACAGCAAATGTAGCAGCTTCACATTGCACACATTTCTTAACTCACAGCTTCCCCAGGTAAGGAACCTGAGAATGGCTTATTTAGACTCTCCAAATCAGGGTCTCTCCCTAGCCTGCAATCAAAGCCCCAACATGCTGGGGCTCATTTGAAGGCCCAGTTGGGGAAGGATATACCTTGAGGCTCATGTTGTTGTGGGCAGGACTCAGTTCCTTGTGGGCTGTATGTAGGGCTTAGGGCTTCATGTCCTACTGAGTGTCAGCCAGAGACCTCTCTCCATTACTTGTCACAGGGCCTTTCCAATGGGTAAACTTTCTTTACCAAAGTGTGAAAGTGAGAGAGGCTGCTAGAAAGAAAAAAGTCAAATCTATTTTAACCTAACCATAAAAGGGACATCTCATGGCTTTTGCCACATCCATTTGGTTAAAAGCAAGTCACTATACCCATCACACTTTCAAGGGAAAGGGGCTTCACAGTGTGTGGTGCTGGAGGTCATGTCTGCTTGAGAACGCCTAGAACACCCCTTCCCCAGGTAGCCTCAGGACTTGCTCCTTTATCTCCTTCCAATCATGGCTTACATCTTACCTGTGCAGTGATGCTTTCCCTGACCACCCTATTAAAATTGCGTTTTTATTTCTCAAATGAAAACACAAAATGACACACAAATACATGAAAAATGGTTAAACATCACTAATCATCAGAAAAATACAAATGAAAGTAAAAGTAGAATATAACCTCACACCTGCTAGAATGGCTGTAATGAAAAAGACAAAAGGTAGGAAGTGTGAGTAACGCTGTGAAAAGAGGGAAGCTTTGGACACTGTTAGTGGGAATGTCAATTAATACAATCATCATATGAAGCAGTATGAAAGTTTTTCAAAAAACCAAAAATAGAATAATCATTAGATCTAGCTATGCCACTACTGTGTATATATCTAAAAGAAATGAAATTAGTCTGTCAAATAGGTATCTGCCCCAAATGTCCACTGAAGCACTATTTGCAGTAGACAAGATAAAGGAACAACCTAAGTGTTTCTCAAAGAATGAATGGATGAAAAAATGTGGCATCTATACACAGCATGTACAATGCTTTTTCTTAAAAGAGAAAGACATGCTGACATTTGCTACAACATGAATGAACCTAGGAAATATTTTATGAAGTGAAATAAGCCAGGTACAGAAAGACATACTGTATGATCTCACTTATATGTGGAGTCTAGAAAAGTTGAACTCATAAAATCAGAGAATACTAACATGTTTAAGCACCTGGGTGAGGGGAAAATGTGAACATGCTAGTCAAAGTATCCAAAATTCCTATCACCCTCCCCAGTCACTGTCTGCCCCCCACAGAGGAGTGCTGAGGCCAGCTCTCACCACTGCACAAGAGCTAATTGTTAGCATTTTCTGAACATTTTAGACTCTGAGTTTTTTTTCTAAATATATATTGGCAGTTTGAGTTTGACAACAGCAGGGACATTTACACCACAAATATTGACAAACACAACAAATCAGGGATTTATTTTTAGTAATGGAAGAACAAGAAATGATAACGTTGGCAAACACACCGCGATCTCCATAGCACTGACCACCATCTGCTATGTGTCATAGGTGACTTATCTATTTGGTTTATTATCTGTCTCTCCTAATTAAAATGCAAGTTCATGAGGACACATAATTTTGTACTTTTAGTTTAATGTTGTGCCTGCAACACCAAGAGCAGTGAATGCTTAATAAATATTTATTCAATGTTGGCTAAATCAGTGGATAGAATATTACTTCATCAGGAAGGGCTTTCCCTGACCAACTACTTGCCATAACCTAATTTAGATCTGCCCTGTAATGCTCTCTTTCTCTCAGCACCTGGTTCTCTCCATCGAAGAAACATATATAATACAAATGTAAATGAGTATTTATAACTGGAAATGCTCATTTATATTTGTATTGTATATATATGCCTCCCCAAGAAGATTGTAAAAAACATGTTGAGTGAATGTACTGTGTATGACTTAATTACCACTACCTAGCACCATTTTAGGCAGATTATAGGTGGTCATTAGATGTTTCTAAACCACATAATTAGCAAAAGAAAAATGAATAAAGACATAACTTATACCATGACCAGGTCTATCACTTTGCAGACAGTTACAATTTTGACTTTTGGAGGTGGAAAGTTAGCATGGGAGGGTAAAGGGTGAAGAAGAAATCAACACCTAGGCACAGGTACACACACATGCATGCACATGAACACTTACACATGCACACACTCACTTGTGTACAAACACGCACATAGGTGCACACACAGCAGAATCAATCATTTAAGGACCTGAGGGATGTCTTAATTCCTAAAGGCATGGTCTGTGAGATGTGTGTGAGCCACAGGAAAAACAAGAGGAAGCTCAGGAAGAAAGTTCAGTGTGAAATGTCCTCCCTTGCTGTTTAAAATGTGAGAACATTCCCTCTCCACCAGCCCAGCCTCTCTAAGTGGACTCCCCCAGCATCTCTCAGCACTGCCCCTCCCCATTTGAACTTGGAGCCCAGGAGAGGAGGCCAGGCCTGAGCCTGCATCTTTAGTGAAGAATCCCAGGTGTATCACTTTGCAGAGAGTTACAATTTTTCTTTTGGGAGGTTAAAAGCATGCGATAGTAAATGCAGAGAAACCAACACCTACACACACACACACACACATGTGTGCACATGTACACTTACACAAGCACCGCCACCTTCCTCGCCCTTGCTCCCTGCAGTCCCAGCTCCCACCTGGCCCAGAACCTGGAGCACCCACCACTGAGCCTGCTACTGTCTCCTGGGCAGCCTGCCTAGCAGAGCAAGACAGGAGCTGCCAGCGCTCTCCCTGCAGCCTTTTCTCTGGGGTGTCAGAGCTGCACCAGGTTGGGGAGGAAGGGCCAGACTCAGGCATGCAGGGCAGCAGTCCTGGTGGGCTGGAACCTTCCTGCAGAGGTGGGATTGAGGTCACTTGCTCCCCACATGCCTATTCCACAATCCTGTCAGCTGTCACTTCTGACAGTTGCTTGTCCAGCACATTCAAGATTGTTAGACAAGGCAGGACCAGAGACTTCCACAAAGTCAGGCAAGCCTGCTTGGCATCACACATGGGCCTTAATTAGAAAATTAGTCTTGCCTGGCACGGTGGCTCACGCCTGTAATCCCAGCACTTTGGGAGGCAAAGTCGGGTGGATCACAAGGTCAGGAGTTCCAGACCAGCGTGGCCAATATTATGAAACCCTGTCTCTACTATAAATACAAAAATTAGCCAGGTGTGGTGGCTGGTGCCTACAGTCCCAGCTACTGGAAAGGCTGAGGCAGGAGAATTGCTTGAACCCAGGAGGCGGAGTCGCAGTGAGCCAAGATCTCACCACTGTACCCCTTCCTGGGCAACAGAGTGAGATTGTCTCAAAAAAAAAAAAAGAAAAAAAAAAAGAAAAGAAAAGAAAAAAAGAAAGAAAGAAAATTAGTCTTAGCAACACAACAAAATAAAATTGAGAATTTAGTGACAACTGATCATCTGCAGGAAACAACAGATACCTATACAATGAAAATACATTTTGTAGTGTTTGAGGTTCTTGTTTTGTTTTTTTGGGGGGGGCAGGAAGTGAGGATCCAGCTCTCCTGACTAACTGAATAATGCATTACAATAATTACTCGGCTAGCTCAAAGTTGGTTTTAAAATGTATGAAGCAATTTGGTCTCCAATGACTTTAGGCAGGTACTAGAACAGCAGTTAGGACAGAAGTTTACAGTCTTTTTCCCACACCTCCACACATTTTCTCCCTGTGGCTCCAGATGGTTCCGATAGAGAGAAGACTCCCAGGCTAGGAGGCAGGGAACAGCAGGAACTGCAGTGAGGACTGACTCTCAGAGTGCAGTGACTACACAGCCAGCCAGACAGTGACAAGAGGTGGACCCCCCGGCCACAACCAGAATCAGAGACCACTGGTGCAGGCTGAAGCTGTGGGGACTCAGACTAGACCTCCAGATGGAGGCCCCTGCTCTAACCTCAGGCCTAGGGTGGAGGGTGTGGCCCAGTGAGGTCAGGCCCACCTAGGCCAAAAGGTCTGAGACCAGGGATAGGGATGGTACCAGTGAGGCCTGCCCAGAGGTAAAACTTGGTTAGCTGACCCAGCAACAGGGAAGGAAGAGTGTACAGGTGCAAGCAGGTGTATGAGTACAGTGAGTGTGTAAGGGCTGGCCCATTGGAACTCCCCTGAAGGTTTAGAATTTCAATAGATCTCACTGATCTCCAAAGAACTGCTGCTTCTTGCCCCTGCAGTTCAATCCCTATGAGTAAATCCAGGAGCTGGGGAGGAGAAAAGAGAGTGAATGCAGAGTTAGAAAATCAAATTTTTTTCAAAATGGGACAGGTCTCCATGAGGAGCATGCACAGTAGCCAGGCTGCAAATTACCCTTAGCATTGGCCCCCAGCTTGGGGGCCAGATTTTCCCCCAACACTTAGAAAGCTTGGGTTGAGAAAACCATCATTCTCAGCAAACTGACACAAGAACAGAAACCCAAACACCATATGTTTTCACTCATAAGTGGGTGTTGAACAATGAGAACACGTGGACTCAGGGAGAGGAGCTTCGCACACTGGGGGCAGCTGGGGGTGGTAGGGAAGAGACAGCAGGGGGTGCGGAGGGAGGGGAGGGTGGGGAGGGATAACATGGGGAGGAATGCCAGATATAGTATGCACTTAAAGTAAAATAAATAAATAAATAAAATACATACATGTATATATATATATATATAAATTAATTTTATATATAATATATATATAATTAATTTTAAAAAAAAGAAAGCTTGGGTTGAATTACACAACAGCTTTCCTAGGTCTCCAAGTAGCAGACAGCATATTGTGGCACTCCTTGGTCCCCATAATTATGTGAGCCAATTTCTATAATAAATCTCATATTCACACTACACTATTGGTTCTCTGGAGGACCCTGACTAATACGACATATTCCTGGTGAGTTCATCACTACAGTCAAACTGATCAACATATCCATCTCTTCATATACTTACTTACTGTTTCTGTGTGTGGTGAAAACACTTAGCATCTACTCTCTCAGAAAATTTTAAGCATACAGCACAGTATTATTAACTATAGTCCTCATGCTATTATATTAGATCTCTAGGACTTATGCATCTTACATAACTTAAGCTGGATTTTTTAAATTAAAGTGTTTATATTGAGGGAATTATTGAATCACATCTAGTTGAAAGAAGCAATATGGAGAGATCCTTTTACCCCTTATCCAGCTTCCCCAATGTGAATAACTTGAAAACCTATACTGCAGTATCCCCACCAGCAGAATGCCACTGACATAGTAAAGGCACAGAACTTTTGCATGATCGTGAGGACCCCCTCATTCCACCCTTTCATAGGCACACCCACTTCCCTTGTACTTAACCCCTCAAAGCCCCTAGGATCTTTACATTCCTCTGATGATACCATTTTAAGAATGTTATGTTTTATTATTGTTATTATCTTATTATTGCTAATGTTATTATCTTTTTGTTAACTGCTATATTAAGAAAAAATTGATACAAAATAAACTTTACATGTTTAAAATGTGCCACTTAATAGGTTTTGGCACATGTTTACTCCCCTAAAACTGATACTGACTCTCCCATCCCAAATAAACCACTGATCGACTTCCTGGCCTTATCTATTAGTTTACATGTCCTAGAATTTTGTATAAATGGAACTATACAGTGTAAACTTTGTTGTTGTGCTTGTTTGACATATTCAGACTGTGTTTTTGAGATTCATTCACATAGTTGTGTGTATCAATACTTCATTCATTTTAACTGCTTGATAGTATTTCATTTCATGGGTATGCTACAGTTTTTATATTCAATCATCTGTTAATGAACATTTGGGTTGTTTCCAAATTTGTGCTGTTACAAATAAAACTGGTATGAACTTATATGTACAAAAAAAAGAATGTTGTATAAACATATCATTATTTTGTGCTGCTTATAACAAAAGCACATGACACTGGGTAATTTATGAAAAACAGAAATTTATTTTCTCACAGTTCTGGAGGCTGGGAAGTCCAAGATTCAGCTGCTCATAGATTTGTTTGTTTGGCGAGGGCTGCTCTCTGCTTCCAATGTGATTACTTCAGAGGAAAATAGAAGACAAGAAGGGGTGACCTTCCTCTCAAGCCCTTTATAAGGGCATGTGGTTCCATTTATGAGGTATTCTGTAAAGATTTGTATACAGGTTTATGTGTGTGAATATACATTTTCTTTTTTCTTTTGGTTTTTATATTATTTATTAATTTTTTAGAGATAGGGTTTCTCCAAGATCACCAGTTTCTGATGGCTTTACTATTTGATTTAAAAATAATGTTTAAACTTATAACAGTAAGAAAATGTTTCAAGTAATACATTTTGAACCAGCAGTTAAGGAAAGGCTCCCTAATTACATAGTGAGCCCCCATCTCTTTGAAAGACCATTGTTCTGTCTTAATTAACATGAAGTAAAACAGTCCTAAAACAACAGGTCACATTCCCATTAGGACAAATTACTCAGACCTCAGTAAGGCAGCAAAGAATTCCCTAGAGTAGAATCTGTCACTGCTTTTCCACCTGCACTATATCTATCTCTCAAAGGACTCTGCAAGAGCTGGGAGCCTCCCTCTGGAAGGGGCATCTCTTCCATATTGAATTTGCTCCATTTGTGGCCATGGGTGGAGGGTGCAGCAGATCCCCAGGTGGCCAGCAGAAACACAGCTGGGACAGGACAGATTCTCAGCAGCTATGGCTGCCTTCGAAGCACTTTTATCCTGCTCATCCTGGTCTCAAATCTTCCATGTGGATATTTAAGTCTGTTGTTGCTTGACTGAATATAGGGAAGAATGGGATGTGTAGTCATTAGAAAAATGCTATTTTCGTTTTTCTCCTTTTTTTGAGACAGAGTCTGGCTCTGTCACCCAGGCCGAAGTACAGTGGCAACATCTCAGCTCACTGCAACCTCTGCCTCCCGGGTTAAAGTGATTCCCCTGCCTTAGCTTCCCAAGTAGCTGGGATTACAGGTGTGCCTCAAAACGCCTAGCTAATTTTTGGTTTTTTAGTAGAGGAGGGATTTTGCCATGTTGGCCAGCCTGGTCTGGAACTCCTGACCTCAGGTGATCCACGTGCCTTGGCCTCCCAAAATACTGGGATTACAGGCATGAGCTCACTGCACCCTGCCCTGAAAAATGCTACTTTCTTAACAGGATCCATAAACCAGGCACAGAAGCTAGTTAGGAGGCTGGACTCTAGAGTTGGGAAGACCTGACTTTGCTGCTTAGAGGCAATTCAGCTTGCCCCACTTCTTTCATCTCTCTCTGTCTCAATTTCCTCATCTGTAAAGTGGTAAACTCAGTGGTATCATCTAACAGGTTTAATGCTCGATAGTTGTTGGCAATTATGATCCACATATGAGATGAGTCTGAGGCCTCTGCGCACATTAAAAAAAAAAAACACATTCCCCAAACACTTGCATGAGCCATAGGATACCATGCAGAGCACATTTTTCTTTTCAGTGGGCCTGTGTGTTTGTATGTGCACTGCACCCTATATTAGGAAGACCCAACTAATTAGAAAAACCCCCAAACATATCCTGTTTATTTTATACTACCTATTCATCACTAATGAAATCTGGTTTAAGCCTAAAGCAATATCAGTATTTTTTTTAACCTTTCTTCATTTGGTTATCATGGTTCTTCCCCAATTACTTAATGTCACAGATGGTAGGACAAATAACTTCTGTGCCCTTCAAGTAACTTTGTTTGGAGTTATACACATTAACTGGCATTTGCCATATGTTGGGGGAGGAGTAGGAACAGTGTTTAATCAAAATAAATATGGAATATTAATTCATGTCTGAGGACAGTTACAATACTAATGAAGCTGCCTTGAATGAGTTCTTATTATTTATTTGGGACAGGGTCTCATTCTGTCACCCAGGCTGTGCATTGTGGCTCACTGCAGCCTCTACCTGCAGTTTCTACCTCCCAGACTCAACTGATCCTTCCACCTCAGTCTCTTGAGTAGCTGGGGCTTCAGGCATGTGCCACTATACACAGCTAATGTTTTATATTTTTTTTGTAGAGATAGGGTTTCATCATGTTGTCCAAGCTGGTCTGGAACTCCTAGGCTGAACCAATCTGCCCACCTTAGCCTCCCAAAGTGCTGGGATTAACAGCCATGAGCCACTGTACCTGGCCAAATTTTTATTTTTATTTAATTTATTTATGTAATTTTTTAGAGGGGGGACTCTTGCTATGTTTCCAGGCTAGAGTGCACTGGTTACTCACAGGTGTGATCAATCATACAGCACTACAGACTTAAACTCCTGAGCTCAAGGAATCCTTCTGCCTTGGCCTCCCAAGCAACTGGGACTACAAGTATGTGCCATCATGCCTGTCTTTAAATTAATATTTACTTCTTTATTAATTAATTTCTTTATTTAGTGGCATTTTTGTTTGTTTTTGTTTCTGCCAAGTGCACAGTATGATAAGTGAATTCTTAGGGAATTTGTTCTAGGCTTGGAACAGTTGCTCACACCTGTAATCCCAGCACTTTGGGAGGCTGAGGCGAGAGGATCAGTTGAGCCCAGGAGTTTGAGACCAGCCTGGGTAACATGGTGGGACCAGTTTATTTATATATATAAAATACTATATGGTAATCACCTGTGAGTGTGTGTGTGTGTGTGTGTACAAGGCAGATAGTAGAGAAAAAGCCACCTTTTCATCACAAAAACTAGGACTATATTCCTAGTTCCTGAACTGCAGGGACTTCTATAACCCATAAGAAATAGAGAGAATCTGAATCCCTTGTTTTCACATTGTCTCCATGCTCTGAGGGCTAGTGGTTTTGTTTTTCTGAGATGGGTCTGGCTCTGTCACCCAGGCTGAGAAGCAGCGGGGCAATCTCAGCTCATAGCAACCTCTGCTTCCTGGGCTTAAACCATCCTCCCACCTCAACTTCCCAAGTAACTGGGACCCCAGGCATGTGCCACCATCCCTGGCTAATTTTTATAGTTTTTTGGTAGAGACGGGGTTTCACCATGTTGCCCAGGCTGGTCTGGAACTCCTAGACTTGAGTGATCCACCTGCCTTGGCCTCCCAAAGTGCTGGGATTACAGGCGTGAGCCACTGTGCCTGGCAGGGCTAACAGTCATGTGGGAGTAGAATGTTTCTTGATCTGAGAAGATTTTCCCACAGATGCTACAGGAGCAGCACTCATCCTCCTTGGGTGAACGTTGGACATGGCTATCATGGGCAGCATGGGATGCAAACGATTTACCACAGTACTTGCATTTGTAGGGCTTCTCCCTGGAGTGCTGCCTGATGTGTGTGCAGAGTATGCTGGAGGCCGTGAACCTACCTCTTAGTACAATACACACACTGGCATGGTCTGTCTCCAGAGTGGATTTGCATGTGTTTGTTTAGGCTGGAAGACTGAGAGAAACATTTCCCACACGTAGAACACTTGTGAGGCCAGTGCTTCTCATGAACATGAAGAATGTGGATCCGTAGCCGGTCCCGTTTCTCAAAGGATCGTTTGCAGAGAAAACAGGGAAATTTCCTATCGCCCTTGTCCACACAGGGGGTGTACTTGAGGTGCTTGTCTCTGTAATATTTGTAGGTAAATACCTTTCCACATCTTTCACATCTGTAGCCTTCTGCAGACTCTTCAGAGGGCCCAGATGGCTGCTTCCCCAGCTCTGTGACCTGAAGGCTCACAGGAATGTCCAGAAATGTCTCATAGTAGTCTCCATACCACACAAGGAGACCTTGGTTCTGGTGGATCTCTTTGCAGCTCTCATAAAATATATGCCCTTGACACTGCACAGCAACCAGGTTTTGCTCCTTGGGGAAGCCGGCACAGTTGACATAGGACATCCAATTCCCCAAACCTCCTTTTCCATCTATAAAGTGGCTCAAATGACCATCTTCAAAGATCTCCCACATCACAGAATTGTCTCCGTAGGTCTTCACTTCACTGGCGTTGACCACTTTACCTTGAAAGGGCCCAAACCTGACTCCTTTGGCAATAAAACTACTGCAGAACACGCCAAAATGTGAGACTTTACCAAACAGGTCCGCATGAGGCACAGACCTTCTGGAAGTTGAAAGGAGTCTTTATCCGGAGTTTGAGGAAGAGAATCAGATCCAGAGCTGTCTGTGGGGACCAGGAGGCCTGAAATCGCATGCTGCAGGCTGGCTGGGTGCTCCAGGCTTGGAGTGGTCCCGTACAAAATGAAGTGCAGGTCTTCCTCCCTGAAGTGGAACCGAGCAGGCCATGTCCCCTCTTGTTTGGAGGATTTGGGACCATCCTCAGACTGCTTGCTGGGTGAGCAAGGTAATAACTGCGAGGTCCTCAGCCCATCAGGTAACAGAGAGGCATCCACAGGGGGCGGTGAAATGAAAGTTTCAGGTCCACAACACAGGTCACTCTTGTTGCGGCCACCAATGATTTGGTGGCCCAGACCTTCACCGCTGGCCCCCATGTACTCGCGGCTGCAGCTCAGGAAGGGCGGCACTTCCCTGGGGACGTGGGGAATTGGGTATCACGGTGGCAGCTTGCCGTACCAGGGCAGATCGTAGAGGCTCCCTCTGTAGGCCCAGACTCAAGCTCAGCACTGGAGGCACCATGCGGAAGGCGAAGAGGGGCACGGCCTGGGCAGCAGTCGCGGCGGCCTCCAGCTGCCAGAAGGGTTGGAAGTCTTCCTCCGCGGTGGCCAGGCCGTCTCTGTAGTGTCCATAGGCCGGGAAAGGCGTGTAGTACACGGCCAGGTTCTGCAGGCTGCTCTCGGAGGGGCAGCACACCTTGTCCGGAGGGGCGGCCTCACCTGGCCGGGGAAGAGCCATCCTGGGCCCACGTGCTAGGAGGCTCTACGACACCACCTCCGAGAACGCTGCCACGGAGTGGACACCTCCAGGACGCTGCAGGGCCACTCGGGCTCTGTAGACTTCCGTGAACATAAATTTTCAAGTGCCCAGAAGTGCATTCATTGGTCATATGGTATTTCATGTTTGGAGTTTTTGTTTAAGAAACAGACTGAGTGTTTTCTAAAGTGGCTGTACCATTTACCACCCTGCCAGCAATGTATGATATGAATGACCTCCTTTCCTAGCATTTTCACAAGGATTTGATGTCATTTTCTTAAATTTAGCTAATCTGTTAGTGATAATACAACGATAGCAAATAATTTTAATTTTATCGATTGATAATGATTTTAAGTAGCTTTTTACGTGCATATTTATCATGTATATCCTTTTTAATAAAATATCTTTTCTTGTATTTGCCTGTTTGCTACCTGGATTTCTTTTAACTTGTATTTTAAGTGTTTTTTTAAAATGTATTCTAGATACTAGTTCTGGATTAAATATATAGTTTGCAAATATATCCTTGTGGTGTGTGGCTTATCTTTTCATAATTTTATGGGATTTCTCAGCAAGCCAAAGTATTTGGTTTTGATGAAGTCCAATCTATTATTTTCTTTTTTTTCTAAGATACTTTCTATTTCCTTTATTTATTGAGCCCATGTTGTTTTTTCTTTTCATTATTTAACTTTTAAAAAAATTTATTTATTTATTTATTTATTTATTTATTTATTAATTATTGCATTTTAGGTTTTGGAGTACATGTGCAGAACATGCAAGATAGTTGCATAGGTACGCACATAGCAGTGTGTTTTGCTGCCTTCCTCCCCTTCACCCACATTTGGCATTTCTCCCCAGGCTATCCCTCCCCAGCTCCCTGCCCCCCCTCCGCTGTCCCTCCCCTATTCCCCCCAATAGACCCCAGTGTGTAGCACTCCCTTCCCTGTGTCCATGTATTCTCATTTTTCATCACCTGCCTATGAGCAAGAATATGCGGTATTTCATTTTCTGTTCTTATGTCAGTTTGCTGAGAATGATGTTCTCCAGATTCATCCATGCCCCTACAAAGGACACGGACTCATCATTTTTGATTGCTGCATAATATTCCATGGTGTATATGTGCCACATTTTCACAGTCCAGTCTATTATGGATGGGCATTTGGGTTGGTTCCAGGTCTTTGCTATTGTAAACAGTGCTGCAATGAACATTCGTGTGCATGTGTCCTTATAGTAGAACAATTTATAGTCCATGTTTTTGGTGTTAAGTTGACGAACATTATTAGACCTAAATTTTTCTCAAATTGTTTTTCTCTAAAGTTCTATAATATTATGGCTTAAATTTAAGTCAGTAATATAAATTGAGTAAACGTTTTATAAAATATGAGACTTCCACTGAATTAATTTTCTGGCCTATGGATGTTCAAATGTTCCAACATCATTTAACCAAAAAAAATTGGTTATTGTTTCTTTATAAAACTACCTTTGTTCATTTGTCAAAATTCTGTTGAGCATGTTTTCACAAGTCTATTTCTGAGTTATGTATTCTTTTCCATTAATCTATGTGTCCCTTGTCCAATACCAGCCTTAGTATTATAGCCTTACAAGTCTGGAAACTGAAAATGTATTCATCCTACTTTGTTCTCATTTTTCAAATCTATTTTAACCGTTTTAGTTGGTTTGTGTTTACATAAAAATTTTAGAATGATATTTTCAATATGTATTGACAATCCTGCTGTGATATCATAAAAATTGCATTCAATCTATATGTCAGTTTTGGGAGACATCATCTTTTTTATGTTCTCTTCTCTAAATGATTAACATGGTGTGTTTTTCCATTTATTAGGATTTTCTTTGACTGCTTTCACAAGCATTTTTTATTTTTAGCATACAGTTTTATACACCTTTTGTTAGATTTACACCAAAGTAGGTCTTTTTTTGAGCAATTATAAAAGGTGTTGCATATTTAATTTTGATATCCATGTGTTCATTGCTAATGTACAGAAATAAAATTTATTTCTATGTATTTATTTTGCATATTGCAACTTTGCTGAACTCAATAATTTTAAACATTTTTTGTAGATTTATTGTAATTTTCTTCCTGAGAAATCATATCATTCTGCAAAGAGGCACAGTTTTATTTCTGTCATTTTGATCTATGGTCTTCTTATTTTCTTCTCTTGTTTTACCACACTTGCTAGAACTTCCAGCACGATGTTAAAGGGGTGAGAGTGGACATCCTTGCCTTGCTCACAATCTTAAAAGGAAAGCACTTAGTCTTTCACCACTAACTATAATGTTAGCTGTGCTATTTTTGTCAATGCTCTTTGTATTAGTCAGCTTGCGCTACCATAAGAAAATATCATAACCTGAGCAACTTCAACAACAGATTCTTATCCTTACAGCTGTGGAGGCTGAAAGTCTGAGAACAGAATGCCAGCATGCTTGGATTCTGGTGAGGGCTCTCTTCCTGGTTGGCAAACAGCCATCTTGCTGCCACATCCTCATGAGGCCTTTCCATGGAGCATGTGTGTGAAGAGAAAGCAAGGAAGCTCTCTGTGGTGTATTTTCTTGGAAGAACTTTAGTCCTACCCAAGTAGGACCACTTGTATGACCTAACTTAACCTTAATTACCTCATAAAAGTTCCATCTTCACATACAGTCACACTGGAAATAAGGAGCTCAATATTTAAATTTTTGGGAAACATAATCTAGTCCATAGCGCACCTTCTTAAGTTGAGAACATTCTCTTTTATACTTAATTTGTTGGGAATTTTTCCTATAAATCTGTGTTAAATGTTTTCAAATGTTTATTCTGCATTGGTTGATATAATTTTTTTTAGTGTATTAATAAATGGATTTCATGGATTGACATATAAATATAGAATTAGCCATGTATTCCTGGAACAAAAACCCACTTGGTCATGGTACAGTATTATTCTTTGTATATAACACTGCATTTGACTTGCTAATATTTTATTAACCATAATTGGGAACTATAGTCATGAGGGATATTCGTTTGTAGGGCTTTTTTTTTTCTTTTGTGTTTTTTCTGATTTTAAATACTAGCTCCATAAAATGAATCCTAATATACTCCATTCTCTTCTTTTTTATGGAAGAGGTAGTACAAAATGGTGTTAACTCTTTCTGAACATTTCATGCAGTTCTCCAATAAGGCAATATGGGTCTGGAGATTTCTTTATGGAGAGTTTCTTATTTTCAATTCAAATTCTTTAATAATTGTAAGAATGCTTAAAATATCTATTTATTTTCCCAATCCAGTCTATCATCGATGGGCATTTGGGTTGATTCCAGGTCTTTGCTATTGTAAACACTGCTGCAATGAACATTCGTGTGCATGTGTCCTTGTAGTAGAACGATTTATAGTCCTTTGGATATATGCCCAGTAATGGGATTGCTGGGTCAAATGGGATTTCTATTTCT
This sequence comes from Callithrix jacchus, assembly GCF_049354715.1. Classification (NCBI taxonomy): domain Eukaryota; kingdom Metazoa; phylum Chordata; class Mammalia; order Primates; family Cebidae; genus Callithrix; species Callithrix jacchus. The sequence goes on along the minus strand of NC_133511.1, from coordinate 35,513,368 downwards.
AAGGCCTTGAGGAATCGCCACACCGTCTTCCACAATGGTTGGACTAATTTACACTCCCACCAACAGTGTAAAAGTGTTTCTTTTTCTCCACATCCTCTCCAGCATCTGTTGTCTCCAGATTTTTTAATGATCGCCTTTCTAACTGGCGTGAGATGGTATCTCAATGTGGTTTTGATTTGCATCTCTCTGATGACCAGTGATGACGAGCATTTTTTCATATGATTGTTGGCCTCATATATGTCTTCTTTCGTAAAGTGTCTGTTCATATCCTTTGCCCATTTTTGAATGGGCTTGTTTGTTTTTTTCCTATAAATCTGTTTGAGTTCTTTGTAAATTCTGGATATCAGCCCTTTGTCAGATGGGTAAACTGCAACAATTTTTTCCCATTCTGTTGGTTGCCGATTCACTCTAGTAACTGTTTCTTTTGCTGTGCAGAAGCTGTGGAGTTTGATTAGGTCCCATTTGTCTATTTTGGTTTTTGTTGCCAATGCTTTTGGTGTTTTGGTCATGAAGTCCTTGCCTACGCCTATGTCCGGGATGGTTTTGCCTAGATTTTCTTCTAGGGTTTTTATGGTGCCAGGTCTTATGTTTAAGTCTTTAATCCATCTGGAGTTAATTTTAGTGTCAGGTGTCAGGAAGGGGTCCAGTTTCTGCTTTCTGCACATGGCTAGCCAGTTTTCCCAACACCATTTATTAAACAGGGAATCCTTTCCCCGTTGCTTGCTTTTGTCAGGTTTATCAAAGATTGTATGGTTGTAGGTGGAAAAAACCACCATGAACTTCATATGGAACCAAAAGAGAGCCCGCATAGCCAAGTCAATTCTAAGCAAAAAGAACACAGAGGGGGGCATCACACTACCAGATTTCAAACTATACTACAAGGTTACAGTAATCAAAACAGCATGGTACTGGTACCAAAACAGAGATATAGACCAATGGAACAAAACAGAGGCATCGGAGGCAATCTTTCTAATTTGTCTTTCATTTATGCCTCGTTTCCAACCTGGCTTTCCCTGGGGTCTTTGAAATGACCTGACATTTCCCTCAGTGATTGCCTCTGGCATTTCCTACCTCTGAAGTAGAGAAGAGAGTATGCCCTGAGGATCTATTAAGTGCTGCTAGAGAATCCAGAAGGGAAAGGCCACATGTACCTATAGGTTCCTCAAGAACTCGTCCCCCACTCACCCTGCCCACGTGGAATGGTCACTAGGCCATGGGACCCTGGTGACGACTGTCCCCCCTCACCCCGCACCCTCTCCAAGGCTCCCAAGCCCAGGCGGGTGGCTGTGGATCTGCCCTGAGGAAGTGAACCTTCAGGAGTGAGGTACCAGCCCTCTGTGGTGGCCTCCATGCTGAGGGAAAGCAGCCTCTGCAGCTGGGACAGGGGAGCACAGCGGAAGGTCTGGGGTTGCCCTGGGAGAGAGGAGCCCCACCTCCACACTCTACCTGTAGGGGTGGGGGGCCTTGGGCCCATTTCTCTCCTGCTTCTGCCGCTGGCCCTGGCCCTGGCTTGATCCTCCCCAATTCTTCTCCCACACCCCACCCTAACAGCCCTCGGGTCTGTTCAGATGGCTTCTGCACAGGGTGGGTATTTGTCCCTGGGCGCCCCTCCACTGTGGGGTGAAAAGTCCTGTCCTGGAGAGTGAGGTAAGAGAGGCTGAAGGGGATGCTGTGGTGTCATCAAGGCTGAGCCAAGAGGGTTGATGGGGCACATGTCCATCCCAGACCTCAGCAGGCAGAGAAGGATCCAGGGCAGCCTCCTCTGTTCCCACTTTGAGCTTCAGAGGGCACAGTCTCTCCCATTTCTGACCCAGAGCCAGCACAGGACACCCCCTAAACTTCCAAGGTGACTTGAGGACTGTGAGGCTGGTTGGCTGGGACCTTCCTGAGCCCAAGAGGAATTCAACCCTGTGAGGCCCCTGCAGACCATCTCCTACAGCTGCACAAAGGTCAGAGTATTGGAAATCAAGGAGGCCAGCATGAGCCAAATCCCTGGGTGGTGTCCCTTAGGGCTCATGTCCTGAAGGCTTTCTGTCAAGACTCAGTTAGAAACCAGGTGCAGTGAGGGAATCCAAGGGGAGGGTGCGTCTGTGACACCCCCCAGCCTCTTCCATGCACTGGCCTTTCTGGAAGCTGCACTTCCGGAATGAAAAGGGGATGCTGACCCTTTCCCTAAGCCCCAGCACAGCACAGATGGAAGCCGCCACCTCTCCTCAGGAAAAACAGATATATTTGGAAAGAAAACATGAATTGGTAAGAAGACGCTTTTAACACAAAGAGGACGTGCTAATCTGAAACAAAACAGATTTTCTCTGCACAGGACAGACCAATATTGTCTGGGAGGAAACTTGTTCCACCCAGGAAAGGCATTAGAATCATGAATGGGTTGCCCAGATGTGAGTCACCTTTGGAGCAGTGTTATGTATAATAGTGAAGGTGGCCTGGGACATTTGCCACCCTTGGCCTATGCTGTCAGGCACTGGCCAGGCAAACAGCCTCCCTGGCAGCAAAGCACAATTGCTGTTGCTGTCCCTGATCCTCCTTTTAACAGAATAGCTGTGGCTCATGGGGGTGTCTTGGTGACTGCAGGCCATCTCTCTGGGAATTCTCTTTTGTTCTGGGTGGGATGGCCTCTGTGGTAGCAAGAACACCCATCTGCCTGGGCTTGGAGTTCCCTTTGTGCCAGTTTAACAGTGAAGGACCACATCCATGCCAAGGCCTCAATTCATCCTCCAGGATTTGTCCAGCAAGGGTGAGAGCTGCCTGTGCACAACCTTCCTGTGCCTGGGCACCGGCTCTGGGCAGTGGCTGAGCAGGGCTTGACTTTTTGCAGGGGGCCTTTCTGCTCTATGCCTTTTTTCCTGGTGTTAAGATACTCCAGGTTATGAGTGATCTGTTTCTAGAAGTGGCTTTCTGGAGGTGCCCCTCTGTTCTCTGGCAGGGGCTGTCCTGAGTCCTGCACACCTATGTCCCAGCTCCCTTGGTCTGGGCCTCCTTCCAGGGGCACTGCCATCAGTAGGGCTGTGCACCTTGGTCTGACTCTTCCATGGGTCCTTCCCTTTTGGGCCCACAGGTTCCAGCTGTCCCACGTTGGTCCCTCACTTCCATGGGAGCAGGTGTCTGCAGCAGACTTGAAGCCACAGGCCAGTGGCACAGTCCTGGAGGAGGATGCCAGAGGCACAGCCTGGAGGCTGCTTCCCTGACTCTACCTCCACTGTGAGCTCACACTTAGGAACAAGCTGTGCTTTCTGGCATTGCTCTCCTGGATCCAAAGCAACAGAAGTTCTAGAGAGTTGGAGACTTGCTGGTCTCTACAGACCCCATACTCCTCAGATTTATATGAACACTTTGGGCATTTGCGATCACACTGAATCCTGAGGTGACTTCAAAAGGAGAAGGTTTCTCCTCCTTGGCCTCCACTGGCTTCATGGTGTCTTCATCCCTTGCAGATCAGGATCCTGGGCCGAACTCCAGCACAGCTCTGCCACCACACGGGTCTCAGTCTCCTCCCATAGCTGGTTCCTGGCCATTGCTGAACTCAGATGCAGCTCTAGGCTGGCTCTCCAAATTCCCCCTAGAAGGCCGCATGTGAGGAGCTGAGAAGGCCACCTGCCCTCCTGTCCAATCCGAGAAGCAACTGAGCACCTGTGATTGTCACCAGATAGGGTCCCTCTCATAGGTGAGGGGGCAAGGAGAGGACTGTCTAGGGTAGGGACTGACATTTTTGTCATTCTTTTCCTCCTGGACTAGGAGCCCTCCATTCTGACTTTTCTCTTGTTCTAGTTTCTGAGGATATCCTCCCAGAAATTTGGCAACCTGGGCTGTGAAGGAGACAGCCCCAGATTGGCAGGTAGCCAAAGAGGTATGCCCATCGATGTGTGTGGGAGTGGGGGGGGGGCGCTGAGCCTCACCAGCCTAGAGAATTAGGGGCTCCAGGGACTGGAGACTTGGACCCCACCTGTGCATTGCTTGAAACCTTTTAATATGGGCTTCCAGCATCTGTTGGGTATAGGGATGGAGGAAGGACAGCTGCTGTGGGGCATCCACGTGAGATTTCCGAGCCCTCCTGGATGCTGGGTTCCTGGGTCTCTCATGGCTGCCAGGCTTGGGAGCAGCATGGCCAGCAATGAGACACACTCACGGGAACCACACCTTCACTGACCTCCTCACCGTTTTGCCCAAATGGACTTGCAGGTTGTTTTCCAGATGCTTCTAGTTTGGGCCCCTGAGTGAGAAACTTACTAATACTTCAGGGCCTCTTGAAGTCCCCTTCTGACTTCTCATCGTCTTTCTGCAGAATCATCACTAATGTCCTTTCTAAGCTTCCCCTTGGATCTCCTGGGGCTCTCTCCAGTCCTCCATCCTGGCTTTTCTCCTGTTCTAGTTTGAAGCTTACAAAGCCCTCTCCAGAGAACATTTCAGAGCTCTTGGACCCCATCTTTTGCACATCCTTGTTCTCCCTGGAAAATTCAGAAGACTTGGAGGGCAAGACATCTTCCTGTTGCTGCCACTTCTCTGGGACTTCACCCTGAGGCTGCATCAGGTGCCAGGTGCCTGGACTCTGCAGGGAGGGCTGCACAGCTGTTCATCTTTGGTGAAAATCCTTTGACTGCTGCTGTGTGTGTGTGTCTGTGAGATAACAAGCTTCATAAGTCTTTGTGTATCTTTTATAACTCAAAATTATGATTCTAACACAAAAGTAACATTTAGAGGTGTAATTATTTGTATTATTGTTAAACTTAGTTTTATGAATTTTAAATAATATGTTTGACATTTTGTGTCATTCCCTGTGTAAAGATAGTAAAAGTTAATGTAGTCATAACAACTAAAATATTAAAATTTCACAAAATTAAGTATAAAATAAAGTTCAACTTCTGGGTTAATGAGAGTAGAAAAGTTATTGTATGTGAAAATTATGAAGATGAAGGAGGTTCTTGAGTAAAAATCCTTAGAAAATAACCAAAATTCCTAGGAGAGTTTCAGGCTTTCAAAGGCTGTGAAAGGGGTGAAAATTTCAATGAGTCTATAATGTGCTACCTATTTTCAGCATTAAATTTCTGCTACGTTCAGGTCTGACTGAGGTATCACAAGACAAGAGACGAGAGAATCAGGGCAGCAGGAGGTTAGAAAAAGAGGCAGGGATGAAATAGAACATATTCAGGAAGGAGAACACTTGAGGTTTATATTGGTGCTCTGTTTATAACAATGACAGTATGTTCAAGAACATTTATTTTGCTAAAATCTTAGTAAACTATATGAACACTTATGTATTGCATTTGGTTTTTATTTATTTAGATGTTTTTACATTTTCGAAAACTCAATTTTAAAATTATTTATTGAACATCTGTTCAATAAATATGCACATGTATGTGTATACGTGTGCTTACTCATGTGTATGAGTATGTGCATGCATTATTAGGTATAGGTATGCATACACATGCATGGATATATGTGTAAGTAGGTGTGTATGTGTGTGTCTATGTTTACATGCATGTGTGTGAATGTTTCTGTGTATGCCATTGTTTGTCATTACATGTATGTTCATATGCATATTCATATACATAAATCTATGTGTGTAAGTGGGTGTGTATTACTGTGCATACTTTTTTGTCTGCAGCATATGCACCTAAATGTCACAGATGTGACAAATGTTACAGCTACCACAAGATCTACAAGTTCACAGTGGTTACATTAAAGTTCATAGTGGTTACATTTTCAGAACACCATAATCCTAACTTTCTGCAGTGTTTATTGAAACACCTAAAGCTACAAAACCCCAAATGATCTGGTTTGTACATGTTACTAACAATATTCATTTGTTGACAGCTTCTATGGAATTGAATATCATCTTTTCTTTTTTTTTTATTGCATTTTAGGTTTTGGGGTGCATGTGCAGAGCATGCAATACAGTTGCATAGGTACACACAGGGCACTGTGTTTTGTTTGCTTTCTCCCCTTCACCCACATTTGGTATTTCTCCCCTGGCAATCCCTCCCCACCTCCCCCTCCCACTGGCCCTTCCCTTTTCCCCCCAATAGACCCCAGTGTTTAGTACTCCCCTCTCTGTGTCCATGTGTTCTCATTTTTCATCACCCGCCTATGAGTGAGAATATGCGGTGTTTCATTTTCTGTTCTTGTGTCAGTTTGCTGAGAATGATGTTCTCCAGATTCATCCATGTCCCTATAAACGACACAAACTCATCATTTCTGATTGCTGCATAATATTCCATGGTGTACATGTGCCACATTTTCCCAATCCAGTCTATCATCGATGGGCATTTGGGTTGATTCCAGGTCTTTGCTATTGTAAACACTGCTGCAATGAACATTCGTGTGCATGTGTCCTTGTAGTAGAACGACTTATAGTCTTTTGGATATATACCCAGTAATGGGATTGCTGGGTCAAATGGGATTTCTATTTCTAAGGCCTTGAGGAATCGCCACACCGTCTTCCACAATGGTTGGACTAATTTACACTCCCACCAACAGTGTAAAAGTGTTCCTTTTTCTCCACATCCTCTCCAGCATCTGTTGTCTCCAGATTTGTTAATGATCGCCATTCTAACTGGCGTGAGATGGTATCTCAATGTGGTTTTGATTTGCAACTCTCTGATGACCAGTGACGATGAGCATTTTTTCATATGATTGTTGGCCTCATATATGTCTTCTTTCATAAAGTGTCTGTTCATATCCTTTGCCCACTTTTGAATGGGCTTGTTTGTTTTTTTCCTGTAAATCTGTTTGAGTTCTTTGTAAATTCTGGATATCAGCCCTTTGTCAAATGGGTAAACTGCAAAAATTTTTTCCCATTCTGTTGGTTGCCGATTCACACTACAGACTGTTTCTTTTGCTGTGCAGAAGCTGTGGAGTTTCATTAGGTCCCATTTGTCTATTTTGGCTTTTGTTGCCAATGCTTTTGGTGTTTTGTTCATGAAGTCCTTGCCTACTCCTATGTCCTGGATGGTTTTGCCTCGATTTCCTTCTAGGGTTTTTATGGTGCCGGGTCTTATGTTTAAGTCTTTAATCCATCTGGAGTTAATTTTGGTGTAAGGTGTCAGGAAGCAGTCCAGTTTCTGCTTTCTACACATGGCTAGCCAGTTTTCCCAACACCATTTGTTGAACAGGGAGTCCTTTCCCCATTGCTTGTTTTTGTCAGGTTTATCAAAGATTGTATGGTTGTAGCTATGTTGTGTTGCCTCTGATGCCTCTGTTCTGTTCCATTGATCTATATCTCTGTTTTGGTACCAGTACCATGCTGTTTTGATTACTGTAGCCTTATAGTATAGTTTGAAATCCGGTAGTGTGATGCCCCCCGCTGTGTTCTTTTTGCTTAGAATTGACTTGGCTATGCGGGCTCTCTTTTGGTTCCATATGAAGTTCAAGGTGGTTTTTTCCAGTTCTGTGAAGAAAGTCAATGGTAGCTTGATGGGGATAGCGTTGATTCTGTAAATTACTTTGGGCAGTATAGCCATTTTCACGATATTAATTCTTCCTAACCATGAACATGGAATGTTTCTCCATCTGTTTGTGTCCTCTCTGATTTCGTTGAGCAGTGGTTTGTAGTTTTCCCTGAAGAGGTCCCTTACGTTCCTTGTGAGTTGTATTCCAAGGTATTTTATTCTTTTTGTAGCAATTGTGAATGGCAGTTCATTCTTGATTTGGCTCTCTTTAAGTCTGTTATTGGTGTAGAGGAAGGCTTGTGATTTTTGCACATTGATTTTATATCCTGAGACTTTGCTGAAGTTGCTTATGAGTTTCAGGAGTTTTTGGGCTGAGGCGATGGGGTCTTCTAGGTATATTATCATGTCGTCTGCAAATAGATACAATTTGGCTTCCACCTTTCCTATTTGAATACCCTTTATTTCTTTTTCTTGCCTGATTGCTGTGGCTAGAACTTCCACTACTATATTGAATAGGAGTGGTGACAGAGGGCATCCTTGTCTAGTGCCAGATTTCAAAGGGAATGCTTCCAGTTTTTGCCCATTCAGTATGATATTGGCTGTTGGTTTGTCATAAATAGCTTTTATTACTTTGAGATACGTTCCATCAATACCGAGTTTATTGAGGGTTTTTAGCAGAAAGGGCTGTTGAATTTTGTCAAATGTCTTCTCTGCATCAATTGAGATAATCATGTGGTTTTTGTTTTTGGTTCTGTTTATGTGGTGAATTACGTTGACAGACTTGCGTATGTTGAACCAGCCTTGCTTCCCGGGATGAATCCTACTTGATCATGATGAATAAGTTTTTTGATTTGCTGTTGCAATCGGCTTGCCAATATTTTATTGAAGATTTTTGCATCTATGTTCATCATGGATATTGGTCTGAAGTTTTCTTTTCTTGTTGGGGCTCTGCCAGGTTTTGGTATCAGGATGATATTGGTCTCGTAGAATGACTTGGGTAGGATTCCTTCTTTTTGTATTATTTGAAATAGTTTCAGAAGAAATGGTACCAGCTCCTCTTTGTGTGTCTGGTAGAATTTGGCTGTGAACCCATCTGGACCTGGGCTTTTTTTGTGTGGTAGGCTCTTAATTGCTGCCTCGACTTCTGACCTTGTTATTGGTCTATTCATAGTTTCAGCTTCCTCCTGGTTTAGGCTTGGGAGGACACAGGAGTCCAGGAATTTATCCATTTCTTCCAGGTTTACTAGTTTATGTGTATAGAGTTGTTTGTAATATTCTCTGATGATGGTTTGAATTTCTGTGGAATCTGTGGTGATTTCCCCTTTATCATTTTTTATTGCATCTATTTGGTTGTTCTCTTTTCTTTTTAATCAATCTGGCTAGTGGTCTGTCTATTTTGTTGATCTTTTCAAAAAACCAGCTCTTGGACTTATTGATTTTTTGGAGGGTTTTTCGTGTCTCAATCTCCTTCAGTTCAGCTCTGATCTTAGTTATTTCTTGTCTTCTGCTGGGTTTTGAGTTTTTTGATCTTGCTCCTCTAGCTCTTTCAATTTTGACGATAGGGTGTCAATTTTGGATCTCTCCATTCTTCTCATATGGGCACTTATTGCTATATACTTTCCTCTAGAGACTGCTTTAAATGTGTCCCAGAGATTCTGACATGTTGTGTCTTCATTCTCATTGGTTTCGAAGAACTTCTTTATTTCTGCCTTCATTTCGTTGTTTATCCAGTCAACATTCAGGAGCTAGTTGTTCAGTTTCCATGAAGCTGTGCGGTTCTGGGTTGGTTTCTGAATTCTGAGTTCTAACTTGATTGCACTATGGTCTGAGAGGCTGTTTGTTATGATTTCAGTTGTTTTGTATTTGCTGAGCAGTGCTTTACTTCCAATTATGTGGTCAATTTTAGAGTAGGTATGATGTGGTGCTGAGAAGAATGTATATTCTGTGGATTTGGGGTGGAGAGTTCTGTAAATGTCTATCAGGTTTGCTTGCTCAAGGTCTGAGTTCAAGCCCTGGATATCCTTGTTGATTTTCTGTCTGGTTGATCTGTCTAATATTGACAGTGGAGTGTTAAAGTCTCCCACAATTATTGTGTGGGAGTCTAAGTCTCTTTGTAAGTCATTAAGAACTTGTCTTATGCATCTGGGTACTCCTGTATTGGGTCCATATATGTTTAGGATCATTAGCTCTTCTTGTTGTATCGATCCTTTTACCATTATGTAATGGCCTTCTTTGTCTCTTTTGATCTTTGTTGCTTTAAAGTCTATTTTATCAGAGATGAGGATTGCAACTCCTGCTTTCCTTTGCTCTCCATTTGCTTGGTAAATCTTCCTCCATTTCTTTATTTTGAGCCTTTGTGTATCCTTGCATGTGAGATGGGTTTCCTGGATACAGCACACTGATGGGTTTTGGATTTTTATCCAATTTGCCAGTTTGTGTCTTTTGATTGGTGCATTTAGTCCATTTACATTTAGGGTTAATATTGTTATGTGTGAATTTGATACTTCCATTTTGATGCTAGCTGGCTGTTTTGCCCGTTAGTTGTTGTAGATTCTTTATTATGTTGATGCTCTTTAGCATTTAGTGTGATTTTGGAATGGCTGGTACTGGTTATTCCTTTCTATGTGTAGTGCCTCTTTCAGGAGCTCTTGTAAAGCAGGGCTGGTGGTGACAAAATCTCTGAGTGCTTGCTTGTTCGCAAAGGATTTTATTTTTCCTTCACTTCCGAAGCTCAGTTTGGCTGGCTATGAAATTCTGGGTTGAAAGTTCTTTTCTTTAAGGATGTTGAATATTGGCTTCCACTCTCTTCTGGCTTGTAGAGTTTCTGCCGAGAGATCTGCTGTGAGTCTGATGGGCTTCCCTTTGTGGGTGACCCGACCTTTCCCTCTGGCTGCCCTTAGTATTTTCTCCTTTATTTCAACCTTGTTGAATCTGACGATTATGTGCCTTGGGGTTGCTCTTCTTGCGGAATATCTCTGTGGTGTTCTCTGTATTTCCTGCATTTGAGTGTTGGCCTGTCTTGCTAGGTGGGGAAATTTTCCTGGATAATGTTCTGAAGAGTATTTTCCAGCTTGGATTCATTCTCTTCATCACATTCTGGTACACTTGTCAAACGTAGGTTAGGTCTCTTCACATAGTCCCACATTTCTTGGAGACTTTGTTCATTCCTTTTTGCGCTTTTTTCTCTGATCTTGGTTTCTCGTTTTATTTCATTGAGTTGATCCTCGACTTCAGATATTCTTTCTTCTGCTTGGTCAATTCGGCTATTGAAACTTGTGCGTGTTTCGTGAAGTTCTCGTATTGTGTTTTTCATCTCCTTTAATTCATTCATATTCCTCTCTAAGGTATGCATTCTTGTTATCATTTCCTCAAATCTCTTTTCAAATCTTTTTTCAAGGTTCTTAGTTTCTTTACGTTGATTTAAAACATGTTCTTTTAGCTCACAAAAGTTTCTCATTATCCACCTTCTGAAGTCTAATTCCGTCATTTCGTCACAGTCATTCTTCGTCCAACTTTGTTCCCTTGCTGGTGAGGAGTTTTGGTCCTTTCTAGGTGGCGAGGTGTTCTGGTTTCGGGTGTTTTCCTGCTTTTTGCGCTGGTTTCTTCCCATCTTTGTGGATTTATCCACCTGTCGTCTGTGTAGTTACTGACTTTTTGATTGGATCTCTGAGTGGACACCCAGATTGTTGATGATGGAGTATTTCTGTTACTTGGTTTTCCTTCTACCAGTCTAGCCCCTTCGCTGTACGACTGCTGAGGTCCACTTCAGGCCCTGCTTGTCTGGGGTGCACCTGTAGCGGCTGCGGAACAGCGAGGGATGCTACCAGTTTCTTTTTCTGCTATCTTTGTCCCAGGATGATGTCTGCCGAATGTCAGTCTTATGGATATAGAGGGGTCAGGGAGTTACTTGAGGAGACAGTCTGTAGGAGCTCAAGTGCTGAGCTGTGAGCTCTGTTGTTCATTCAGGGCTGCTAGGCTGCTATGTTTAGTTCTGCTGCAACCTAACTCGTAAGAAAACTCCTTTTTTTTCTCAGATGCTCTGTCTGGGTGGGGGTTGGGGCTTTCCTTGTGAGTGTCCGCCTCGCTGTCCTGCCCAGCTAGGAGGCAGTCTAGTCACTTTTTGCCTGCCGAGGCTCCGCCCTGCTGGTGTGAGGTTCGCCCTTTTCCTGCAGGCTCCGCCCTTCTGCTGTGGTCTCCGCCCTGCTGCCTCAGGCTACACCCTGCGGCAGAGTCTCTCTGTTGTACCGGGTTGCCTCGGCAGCAGCAGGCTGCGTCAGCAATGGGCGTGTACCTCAGTAGGGGCTGATTACCTCGGTAATGGCTGAAGCCCCTCCCCCGCGGAGCTGCACTTTAAAAAAAAAACCTATTCACCGGGAGCGTTTGGAATCGCCGTTTTGTTGGTCGCACTGCGCTCCCCCAAACGCTGAGTCCCTGGGATTTCCTGGGCTGGGTCACAGTTCAAGACCCATTCAGTCTCAAGTTCAGCCCTCTCAGGTCTTAGTTTGCTGGTTCAACAGGGCACCTGTAACAGTGCGCTTTTGTATGGAGCGCTGTGGAGGGCCTCTGCGCTCCGGCACGGGCCGGAGCTGCACTGGCTGCCGGCTACGCCAGCGGAGACCTTTGCCTGGCGTCCCGCGTCTCTTTTATACCTGGGAATTTCCCCGTTCTGTGGGCAACTAAGATCCGTCTGGAAATGCTTCCCCGACTCACCCTCTCTGTGCGTCCAGCGAGAGCTTCAATCCTGGGTTGTTCTCACAGCGCCATCTTGAGTCCTCCTCCGAATATCATCTTTTCTTAGCTGCATATCAGTTAAGTGGCTTCAGAAAAGTGCACTTTGTTTTAAAAATCATACTAATTTGAACATCATTACTTACCAGGTTTGAAAAAATATAATATTTTTTATTCCTACAAGCTTTATTAATATACTGATTTCATATTTTCCCTTAGCACTTTGGTTTTGGTGGTGGTTGAAGTCATGCTATTGAATGATACAATGACTAGAGATAGTTTTAAAAAGTTTTACTTTATAGCTTCTGAAACCAGGAGTGTGAAAAGTGCTCTGGGCATAGACTGTGGGCTAAGAAAATGTCTTCAGTCCTGTGGTGTCTGCTCCTTAATGTTCGAGGAATTAATTAGATGTTCATACAACTAGTTATTTTAAATTGGGGAGGTATTCTAACTCGTAAGTTTATAACCTCACAAATAATTAGGTGCATCATCTTTATCTTTCCAATACGAAACTTTAAAATAAATGCTTTGGATGGAAAACAGCATGAGATGTGGGTTTGTGACCCCATGTTTGGTGGGGTGCAGGCCAGGTTCTCTTCTTTCCTGCCTAGACTTGCCAAACCCCTTGATAGAAGGTTTTTAGGTCATAAGGAGAATTTTCAAAATGCTACGTTATTAATTTTTTAGTCTTTCCAAGAACCACCTTGTGTCAGTGTTAGAACTGCTTTCTACTTAATTAGTTTCTGGTCTTAACATTTTTTCTTAATCTTTTCTTCCTTGTTTAGCTTTTCTCTTTCTCGTTTACACAGTTGGATGCTTAGATTGCATTTTTCAGCTATTGTTCTTTTTATATGTGCATATATAAGCCTATAAATATCCCTCTAAATAACGTCACAAACTTTGATTTATTATTATTTAACTTTTAATTCATGTGTTCTAATATCTTTTGTTTTCATTTTTCAACATTGGATTAGTTAGATTGGTGTTTCACAAATTTCAAGCATATGGATGTTGTTAGGCACCTCTTTGTTATTGAAGTCTAGCTTTTATAGAAAATACAGTTTATGTTTTTATTTCTTTGAAATGTGGAGGCTTAATTTCTAGTCCAGCATTAGTCCAATTTTTGTATATGTTCTACATATACACAGAAAGGATGTGCATTTGGCAAGGAATGGGTACACTTTTCTTTCTGTACATGTCCATTAGATCAAGTTCTGTCTAATGTACTTATTAATATTTAACCCATCTACTGAGTTCTGAATTTCAATAGTTACATTTGTAAGTTCTAAAGCTCCCATTTTATTCTTTTATATAAGTTTACTTCTTTGGTAAATTTTTTACAACAGTTTATTTTCAGGTACATTTATTGTTTTTTCAATGTCAGTTTTGTTTTTCACTTTATTAACTAGATATTCATTATCATTTGGCTTTTATCTCTTTATTTTTGTAAACCATTTAATTGATTTGTGATCATCTTTAGACCTTCATTTCTTGTTTTAACATATTTATATTATGGTCTTCCTCAAGTTAATAATTTTTAAATAAATTCTTCATTTTCTAGTGTTTTGTATGCAGAGTCCTTTAACACCTCTCTCTTCATAAGTCCCTGCATTGTTTTTAATTTTTAATTCAAATTCATTATCAGTGTTTTTGGTTTGTCTCTACAACAGTCTTCTATAATTTGTGTGTGAGGTCAAGAATTTGATTTTACTCTATTAAAAGATAACAACTTACCCTCATTCCACTTATGTAAAGCTAGTCTCATATTTGAAAACCAATCAATGCCATCTACTGTGTTAATAATTTAAAGAAAACAGAATAATTATATCAGTTGATACAGAACCATCATTTGATGATATTTAATACCCATTCATGATACAAACTCTCGGCCAACTAGGAACAGAATGTAACTTACTCAACCTGATAAAGAACATCTTCAAGGAAATATGCAGCTAACATCACATTTAATGATGAAATAGTTAATGCTTTTACCCTAAGATGAGGCATGAGGCAATAGCTGTCCTTTGAGGACTCCACAGTGAGACTGTGAAGTAAATTATTTTGCAATTCAGAAAACCACTGTGTGTTTAATTGTCAGTAATATCCAATATCCATCCTTTGGCTTTGAAAAATGAGGTATTTGGGGATTCATGGAAGCCTTTGGTTTTAGACCATCATCTAAGCTGAGAGAGGGCTAAGCTTGCTACTATCTCTACCTAAGTCACACTCAGAGTAAACCATCCTACTCTGTGGTCATCATCACTGACATATGATCAAGTGTAGCCCCCAGATGACCCCGAAAGCCCATGATACAGGTGGCACATCCCCACAATCAACCACAGGTGATTCACATGGCTTGATTAAATGTGATGCCACTGCACAATCTGAATGACCAGTATCTCATCTTCCATTAGGCAGGAGTTCTGAGCCATGACCATGAGCAATGACATGAGCAAACTAAGCCCAAAAGCCCATACTTATGGTTTGTCTTCTGGGACCACTGTTGGTATAAAGTTGGGTCTAATCACAGGACAGAAACAACAATTATTTTCATGGGTAGAATCTGTTATAAAGAATCAGCCAGGTGTGGCTGCTCACACTTTTAATCCCAGAAATTTAGGAGCTCAAGGCCAATAGATCACTTGTGCTCAGGAGTTTGAAACCAGCCTGGGAAAAATGGCAAAATCCCATCTCTACCAAAAATACAAAAAAGTTATCTGGGTGAGGTTGTGCATGCCTGTGGTCACAGCGACTTGGGAGGCTGACAAGCGAGAATCGCTTGAGCTCAGGAGGTGGAGGTTACAGTGAGCCAAGATTGTGCCACTGCATCCCAGCCTGGGTGACAGAGGGAGACCCTGACTCAACAAGGAAAAAAATAAGAAGAAGAAGAAGAAAAAAATGAATCATTAAACTATGATGGTAAAGAACTCTAGAAATGGAAGAGATACTCCAAACTGAACCTTAGGGTTTAGGGAGAGTACCTGAGGCAGGTAAAATTTGGAAGGGAACATTAGGCCTTGCTGAATAAGGTATGGGTACAGATCACCATGTGGCAGAGAAGTTTTCTGGGTTGCACAAACTGAAGCTGACCCACCATCCTTGGACAGCATGAACATACCCTGGGCACAGGTGAGCTGAAGATTGTAGGTAGGCAGGCAGAAAGAGTTGGGCACTGCTACTAGAATTTTTGAAATTTGAAGTTATATTGGCCTTCCTCTTCAGAAAAAAAAAAAAAAAAACTGTTGGGCCGGGCGCGGTGGCTCAAGCCTGTGGTCCCAGCACTTTGGGAGGCCGAGGCGGGTGGATCACGAGGTCAAGAGATCGAGACCATCCTGGTCAACATGGCAAAACCCCGTCTCTACTAAAAATACAAAAAATTAGCTGGGCGTTGTGGCGCGCGCCTGTGATCCCAGCTACTCGGGAGGCTGAGGCAGGAGAATTGCCTGAACCCAGGAGGCGGAGGTAGTGGTAAGCCAAGATTGCGCCATTGCACTGCAGCCTGGGTAACAAGAGCGAAACTCCGTCTCAAAAAAAAAAAAATCTGTTTATGGCTCAGGTCCCTGTGGCTCTGGACATCTGTGCCCAGACGTCAGGTGTCTAGTTTGCTGAAAGGACAGCTAGGTATGGTCCCTGACTGAGAAAAGAACACAGGAAAGTAATGTCCTTGGCTGACAGTCCTCAACTTTCTGACCTTTCTGCCATTCAGCTTCTGCCTGAGCCAAGGCTTGGAAGTAACACACTGAGAAAACTACATTCTGAAAGCATTGAGCACTGGAGAAAACTGTGCAGTTGGTGCTGGAGAAAAATCATACTCTCCATGAGCCTGGTGAACAAGCACACAGGATCCAGGAAGAAAAACCTCTTTTCCCTACCCGATCTCTTCAGAGAATGCTACTGACAAAGCTAAATATTATGCCAGCTGGTAAAAGAAACGTATTTCAAACTTGTCCAGCTCCAGTTTTATGGATTGGAGAATGAAACATCAATTTAAGGCCTAGAGTTATTAAACTGATAACTGCTAAACACATCTTTTACACTTTGCAATTACAAATATTATCTATCTACACACACACACACACACACACACACACACGTATACAGTATTGCACATATAGTGTGTGTTCATGCATATATGCACACACATACATGAATAGACAGAAGGTCTAGATTCATGTACATACAGTATTTTAACCTATAAAAGTATCTATTTAAACACCCAGAAGCTGACTGTGGCTATACCATATGGAACAAAATGTGCAGCATTCCTGATCCTTACCCACTCAGTGTCTATCACTGGGCCAAACAGAAAGAATTTTATAACCTTACAAATGACGTGTGGGGTCCCTCCCTCTGGAAATCACTGTCCAACATCCTCCAAGCTTCTTTGCAATTAATTCCCAATTTCTTTCATGTTCCCTTACAGCACTCAGTCCACTGTGATGTTTAGAAGGAAGCTTGGTGGGGAGTGGCTGCCTCCCATACACTCAGTTATACCTCTGCACACAGGGGTAATGTGGGTACTCGAACACTCAGTCCAGGACCTCTCATCCTCATGCCTGTCATCACTGAGGAAAACTAGGGCCATGGCCCCTCCTTACCATTGCTGACTTATGACGTCTTTTTCTCTTCACAGAAGCTGGTGAAATTTAAGTTAATAATAGATGCTTATATTAATAAACTTTATTCATAACATACTATTGATAATAGAAGTTGGTTATCAATGTAAATTTCTATGAATTTAATTATGCATTTTGATATATTAAATTACAATATACAGTTTATATAAATATCACTTATAATATAGTTTATATTTATACTTTGTTATATTTATAATATAAAATTTATCATATAATACATATATACATTATAATTTAAATATTTTAATATAATATATTGTAAGTTTATATTTTAATATACATTTTATTATAATACTAAATACATTATAATATAAATTTATATTATTAATATAAATTTCACCAGCAACTGTGAAGAGAAAACAAATCATGAGAGAGTAATGAATTTGAAGTCAGAGTGAACTAATTGAACCATTTGTCTACCACTCAGCATGTGTCCAACTTTGGCTAAGTCATTGCATATCTCTTAGCCTGGTTTTTAATATGCCTAAAATACAGATATTTCCAATGGATCAGGATTACTGCATGGGTTTTTATAATAAATTACTCATAAGAGGTCTACTGTCATATCTGGAACAATATAGCAGCTCAATAATACATAGTTTTATTCTTATTGATACTATTATTAATATTAGGCCAGCATAACCATAAATATATCCCCTTCTCCAACACATAAATATAGGCAAGGATATCAGAGGATACCTACTAACAATTTACCAAACTCCATTCCTCATTTTCTAGTGAACACGAAAGTTAATATTTCATGAAGCACTTTAAAATTTTCAGCTAAGCTCCAATGATGTCCAATATTTGAAAATGATTCATTAAGTTTCAGAGTCTTTTGGTGATTGAGAGGCTTTTCTGCTTGTGAGATATTAAGTGTAGGTGAAAGTAGATACTATAGGAAAGGAAAGTCTTATGTGCTTTGATTACAGTTGTTCAATTTGTAATTTAGAATATTTTCTAAGATTTTACATGTTAAATCATATTTGTATGGTTTATATCTTGGCAATAAAATAAACTTTTATTTACATATCCTTCCAAATTGGTAATTTAAAGTAACCTGATAAAAATGCTCATACTGTTATTTATATCAGTTATGAGTTTAAATGGCATATGATAAAGAGAATATTGTTAAATTTGAAAACTTTTTTTAGATTTTAAGAATAATTTCATTGAGTTGAGAATATATGCCTACATACGCATAATAAACAAATCTGTATATTGTATAAAATGTTACCCCAAAGTTTTGCATCTTAAAGCAGTAAAAATTATCTTACAGGTTAGTGTAAGGCATGGCTTAGCTGGATGGGTTTTGCTCAAGACCACAATAAGTACATGTAAATTCATGGACAGAGGCTGCAGTCTCATTTGAAGACCTTACTGGGACTTGGTGTGATCCACTTCCAAACTTACAATGTTGCTAGCCTTTTTCATTCCTCATCATGGGGTCATCTCCACAGTGCTGGCCCTGACCATGACAGCTGGCTTTCCCATGTGAGTGGCTTGAGAGAGAGTGAGCAGTAAGATCCTGCACAGATTCAGCCTGTCTTTCCACGCTCCCTGCGCTCCTGGCTCCTCTCCCGTGCCCTGCCCTCCAGCGACCCCGCACCCTGCAGAAAGAGCCAGCAAGTCCTGGCTGTCCCACTGGCCACGTGGGCTCCCTTGGTGCCTCCAGGCTCTAGGCCAGGCACAGAGCCAAGAGTCCTGGCAGCCCAGCGGGTCTCAGCGCTGCCGCTGCTCCTGCTGCTCCTGCTGCTCCTGCTGCTCCTGCAGTGGTGACTCCGGACGTGGTGGCTCCCGGCTGGGGCTGTTCCCAAGGTGGCGACTCTGGCTGGCAGCATCTGCTGGAGCTGGCAACCACCAGCAGTGGCTGCTCCTGGAAGGTAGGTGCTCCTGCGCTGAGCACTGTGACCGGCAGGGGGCAAACCGACTTTTCTGCCCCCACGGTGTGCGCATGCCCGTGTTCTCGCTGCAGCCGCAATGTGGCGTGCGTGCGTGACGTGACGTGGCGTGCGTGGCCTGACCTGGCCTGGCATTGCCTGGAGCGTGTACGGTGCGGAGAACTAGAGTTCGGGTTTTCTCAGTAGCCCCGGGTGCCGCGGCAGCTTCGGGATGACCTGAGGCTACACCCTGGGGATGAAAAATCTGTAGCTGGTCCTGAGTGAGGACGGGGCCTCAGTGTGGCTTCTTTGGGGGCATTTTTCCTTCATGGTGAGTACAGAAGCTTTCGTTTCTGGAATGTTCTACGTATTCCTGTTAGGGTCTCCTTTTCTTCTCTCTTGCCATCTTAATATTAATTTTACAATAGGGCTCATTCCCCGAGGGCTTTTAAGGTTGGAAAGTGTAGGAGGCTTTAGGACTGTTTCTGAGGGAAACTCCCCGTGTAGATGGAGAGAGAGGAAAGCCCTGGCTGTGGGAGGAAGGGGAAGCGCGGCCCAGGTGGGCTGTTGGGGCCAGGCCTTGCATCCAAGCCTCAGGTGCAAGGAAAGGATCCCAGCCACTTCCAGGGTTTGGTGATTTTTTTAACCTTTTACAATATTTTTGGAGATATGGTCTGGCCCTGTTACCCAGGCTAGAGCGCAGGGGCAGAGCTCAGCTCTTTCCAGCCTCCACTTTCTGGGCTCAAGGGATTCTCCAGCCTCAGTCTCCCAAGTAGCTGGGCCTGTGCCACCATGTTCAGCTATTGGATTTTTATTTTTTATTTTTTGTAGAGCTGGGGTTTTGTCATGTTGCCCAGGGTAGTGTCGGACTCCTGAGCTCAAAGCAATCCTCCCGCCTTGGGTTCCCAAACTGCTGGGATTACAAGCCATCAGGATATAGGGGCCACTTTTCTCCACAACCGCAGTCCATGTCTAATTCTGTCCCTCCAGTCACGGCCTCCTGACTGGGGGAAGGGAGCTTCCATGTGGTTTAATGTCCTCTATGCAGAAACGTCTATTCAGGGTCTCTGCTCAGTTTGGGGTGGATCATTAGCGTTTTTGTTGTTGTCGTTGTTGCTACTTAATACTGTTAATGTGTAGCACATTTTCCATAATACCTTCTTAGCCAATATGTGATTCCCCAAAATGTTCTCCCAACCATTCTCCTTCATTTATTATTTTTTTTTTTTGCCTTGCAAAGACTTTGACGTAGCCACGCATGACTTTTTATGTCCAGGCATGGTGGCTTATGCCTGTAATCCAAGCCCTTTGGGAGGCTGAAGTGGGCAGAGCACTTGAGCCAAAGAGTTTGAGACCAGCCTATGCAATGTGACAAAACTTTATCTGTACAAAAAATACAAAAAATTAGCCAGGTGTGGCGGTGTGACAGTGTGTGCCTGTAGTTCCAGCTATTCAGGAGGCAGAAGTAAGAGGATCACTTGTGCTGGGGAGGTCAAGGCTGCAGGGAGCCATGATCGTGCACTCCAGCCTGAGTGACAGAGTCCCTGTCTCAAAAATTAAAAAAAATCTTTTCAGTAACGTTCATTTCAATAAGAGTGAAATGACATCTGAGTGTGGTTTTGAAGTACATTTTTTTTATGAATAGTAACATTGATCTTTATCTGTAGGTCAGTTTTATGTCCTCTTCACAGATATTTCTATTCAAATTCTTTGTTCAATATTAGTTTGGATATGTATTTTTATGCTACTTAGTATTGCTTTTTTTCTGTGTACATGTTTGGTAACAACAAGTTATCACTTTTATGATTCCCTCAAATTTTCTAAATGTTTTTTGAGACAGTCTCATTCTCTCTCGCGCAGGCTGGAGTACAGTGGCATATCATGGATTGTGAGTCCTCCAACTTAGTTTTGGTCACTAGAAGTAGTCTAATTTAAAGTTTAGTGAGAGTTTGAGGGTCTGGATTGTCATTCAGTGTCAGTTTGAGATAATGACTTCTTGGTCTGTGCATATAAACATTGTTGTGGGCATGAGGCTAATGATGAAGGCACATGCAATAGATGGTTTTACGTAATTTGAGTGTGACTTTTTTGTAGGTGATGGTTAAGTTAACAGTAATTGGTAAGATTAAGGAGACTAGGGCTATGGTAGTAGTGGAAGAATACATGTGTGTTACTTTTATTTGGAATTGCACCAACGTTTTTGGTTCCTAAGACCAATGGATGACTCTTATCCTTTAAAAGTTGAGAAAGCCATCTTGTTAAATATGGGGGCATGAGTTAGCAGCTCTCGCATACTTTCTCAGTAGATAAGAAGTTGCCAGCGTCTATGGTTAGATCCACAATCTAATGTTTTGGTTAAACTGTAGCTACAGTGTGCAAACCCCAAAATAATTTTAGGATCTCTGGTTAACAGGAGGATAGGCGCTAGATGTATTAGTATAATGTGGTTTCTCATATAAAGGAAGTTTGATACTGTTGACAGAATATGTAAGTGCCCCACATTGTGTTGTGATTAGCATATACAGGGAGTAAAGGGCTGTAATTAACATGTTAAGTGTGGTTTCTTAGGATTCCTTAGATACTCAGGGCCATTTGTGGTTCCATGTGAACATTAGCATTATATATTTACATTTCTTACATTTCTGTGTATAATAAAGTATATAGTTAGCATGCTTGGCCTTTTTTTCCTCTGGAACATTTTGATAGATGTATGTTTTTAGTAATGATCAAATCAGGGTACTTAGCCTATGTGTTCCTTTATACAGGTATTATTTCTCTGTTGTGAAAACATTCGAATTGCTTTCTAGCGTTTTTTAAAAATGCACTGTTTTGTTAACTAGAGTCACCCAGCTGTGGTATAGAGCACAAGCATGTATTTGTCCCAACTAACTACAACTTTGTTTCTGTAATCAATCGTCCCATATATGGCAATGGGGCTGGTGGTAGCATCTCCCACCATGACCGCTCTCTCCGGTGACGGCTGCTGGAGATGACTAGTGCTAATTGATTAATACTGACATGGTAGTCAGGGTATGTGCTGAGAAGGAATTCAGGGAATAGTTTAATTAGAATTTCAGCTTTGGGTGTTGACGGTGAAGTGGGATGCTTTTTCTCTGAGTTGTCCTGGGGAGCGGCCTTCCATTTCTGGTTTACAAGACCAGAATAATTAATTATATTACAATGGGATCTTCATTTGAGTATCTTGTTTTCAATTAGGCCAGTGAGTAGTATAAGGGTGAGGGTAGTAGATAGGTATATGATAGATGCTGTTTGGCCAAGGATAATAAAAGTGTATTTGATTGGCTGTCCTCCAGTTTATGTAAGTGTAAATAGGTCGCTCATTAAGATTTGGCATAGACATTGACTTAATGGTCGGAATGTTATGCCTTGTTGTTTGGTTGTGTGAAGTACAGAAATAATTGCTGGAATGAGAATGGAGAATACAAGGGCTAGTATGCCTCCCAGTTTATTAGGGATGGATCGTAAGATTGCATAGGCAAACAAAAAGTACCATTCTGGCTTAATGTGGGGTGGGATGTTTAGGGAGTTAGCGAGGTGTAGTTACTTGGGTCACCCAGAATGTCAAGCAAAAATAGTACTAGAATTATTAGAAGGAAGAGGAGAAAAGTTAAACCTAAGATATCTTTAGTTGAATAGTAAGGGTGGAAAATAATTTTGTTAGGTTCTGGTGAAACCCCTGAAGGGTTGTTAGATCCTGTTTCATGTAGGAATAAGAGGTGAACAGCTCCTAGAGCTGTGATGATGAAGGTTAAGATGAAAGGGAAAGCGAAAAATTGTGTAAGCATGGCTTTGTCAACTGAGAATTCACATCAGATTCATTGTATAAGGTCAGTTCTAATATATGGGATGGCTGACAGTAAATTTGTAATTACTGTAGCACCTCAGAATGATATCTCTGAGTTGTCCTGGGGAGCCGCCTTCCATTTCTGGTTTACAAGACCAGAATAATGGAAGCATGTAGCCTGTGAATATTGTCACTATGGTTGTGAGTAGGAGGATAGTGCCAGGATTTCAGGTCTCTAGGAATGCAAATGAGCTGTAGTATAAGCCTCAGCCGATTTGTAAGAACAGACAGATGAAAAATATTGAAGTGCTGTTAGCATGAAGATAGTTAACCATTCAACCATAGTTTACATCTTGGCAGATGTGAGTGACTGAAAGGAAGGCAGTTGAAGTGTCTGATGTGTAGTACCTGGCTAAAAATAACCCTGTAATGATCTAGAGGGTTAGGCAGGCACCAAGAAGTGACCCAAAATTTCATCATATAGCAGTGTTAGTTGGTGTGGGAAGGTCAATGAATGAGTGATTATTAATTTTTGTTGGTGTGTTTTGCAAGCATTGGTCATTAATGTTCTTATAATTGAAATACAATGATGATTTTTCCTGTCATTAGTTATGGTTATAGTCCATGTAGGACTATAATGGCATATACTATGTTTTTATTAAGTATTATTTTGGTTGTAGGGTTTGTAGGTTTCTCTTTGAAACTTTCTCCTATCTACGGAGGTCTGGGACTCATTATTAGTGGTACTGTAGGTTGTGGTATTGTGTTGAATTTTGTTGTCTTTTTTGTGGGGCTGATAATCTTTTTTATTTATTTGGGTGGCATGATGGTTGTTTTTGGCTATACTATGGCGATGGCTACTGAGGAGTATCCTGAAACATTGGTTTCAAAGAGGATATCAAATATAGTTCTGTGGCTGTAAATGTTATATGTAAAAAATCTGTAGGAAGATCAGTACAGAAATACAGTTTTTTCTTGGGAGCGATTCATTGGACAGATGAAACTGGCTTGCTAGGATTGTAAGAGGCAGCAGTCAGGCTGTTAAGATTAGAAGGAGTAACGTCAGTGGGTCAGAAGAGAAGATTAATGAGAAGTTGGATGAGTTATTGGTGAATTTATTAAAAAATAGTAGGCTGATGAGTAGACTGTGGGTAACCATGTGGATTCAGATTATAGAATTTTTAGAGCATCATGTCATTGGTAATAGTATAATTATTGGAATAACAAATTTTAGTAATGAGTCAAAATCATTTATTTTGACTTACAATTCAATTCAGTCAATAAGCCCTTTTTGGGCTTATTCATAGGTCAAGTCTAGGATTAAAATGGTCACTAGTATAAGAGCTGTACTGATTATTAGTTTTAGGTTGATTGTTTAAAGGGCTCATGGCAGAGGCAGTAGTAGAGCAATTTCTAAGTCAAAGAGTAGGAACGTGATGTCCACTAGAAAGAATTTCATGGAAAAAGGGGGGTGGGCAGAGGCTATTAGGTCAAATCTGCATTCATAAGGGTTGGATTTTTCTATACAGATATTAAATTGTGGGAGTCAAAATGCAATTATTATTAGTAAGATGGCCAGTAAGGTGTCAGTCACTAGGGCTAGTGTTAGGTTAATTACTCTCTTTAGGGCATTACTGAGGATAATTGACCGAAACTCAGTGGCAGTGTTTGTACTAAGAGAGTATGACCCTCAACAATAGAGACATATAAGAATAGTCATACTACATCTACGAAGTGTCAATATCTGGCAGCAGCTTCAAAAGCAAAGTGATTGATCTGTAAAGTGGAATTTTAATTGGCAGAGGAGGCAGATAGTGAGAAATGTTGATCCAATAATGTGATGTCGGTGAAAGCATGTGGCTATCAATAATGTTCAGCTGTTGATCCCCTCAGAGATAGTAAAGGGGGCCTCGAAATATTCTGAGGTTTGTAGGAGGACAAAGTAAATATTTAAAGTAATTGTGATTGATAATGCTTGAAGTATTTGTTTTCACTTACCTTCTGTTAAGCTGTGGTGGACTCAAATAATTGAACCTCCTGATGGGAGTAATACAGATGTATTTAGGAGGGGGACTTCTAAGGGGTTGAGGGAAAAGTTCCTATTGGGGGTCAATACCCTCCTAATTTTGGAGTCAGGGCTAGACTAGAGAGGTAGAATGCTCAGAAGAAGCCAGCAAAAAAGAATACTTCTTAGAAAATAAATAGAGTTATTCCATATTGGAGGCCTTTTTGGATGATGAATGTGTGGTGGCCTTGGAATGTACTTTCTCGGATAATGTCACGTCATCATTGGTATATTGTCAGTGTGTTGGTCAGTCAGGGTGATAGAGTTAAAGTGAAATCACATGGCCAGACCAGATGTTATTAGGAGGGCTGAGAGAGCTCCTGTTAGTGGTCAAGGACTGGGGTCGACTATATGGTAGGCATGTGTTTGGTGCCTCATTATGTATTTTTGAGTAAGTAAAGGCTTACTAGTAGTGTAAAAACATAAGCCTGAATCAGAGTTACAGTGAATTTGAGAATCGTCAGTAGGATTAGAATAATGAAAGTGACTGAAACTGTGGGAAAACTGATGGTTGATAGTACTGTTGTGGCTTCTCCAATTAAACGCATTAGTAGGTGTCTGGCTGTAATGTTGGCAGTTAATCACATAGCTGGTATCATTGGTTGAATGAGCAGGCTAATAGTTTCAGTGATCCCTAACATAGGGATAAGTGGAATGGCTGTGCCTTGTGACAGAAGGAAGCTTTCGTCTTAAAACAGAAGTCTATAATTACTGCGCCAGCTTGTAGGGGGATTGCTATACCTAGATTTATTGATACTTGGGTAGTTGGTGTAGATGAATGGGGTAGGAGCCTGAGGAGGTTGGTTGAAGCAGTAAAAAGAATTAGGGAAATCAGTATAAGGGATCAGGTTTGCCCTTTACTATTATGAATTTGTTTTAGTACAAGTTGGATTAGTCATTGTTGAATGGAAGTTAACCGGTTACTGATTAAATGACTAGAGGTTGGAAATAGTATGGTGGGGAATAAAATTATTAATATTACTATGAGTAGGCTTAGAATTTTTGGGGTAATAAAAGAGGTGAATAGATTTTCATTCATTTTAATTCTCAGGGGGTTTATGTTTTTGCATTTTGTTTTTGGTGCAGGAGGTATGTAATAAATGAAATTTGGTAATTTACTGAATAATGAAAAATAAAGTTACAATTATTGGCCGGATGACAGTGGCTCATGTGGAAGCATCTAGTAGAGGCATTCACTACAGAGAGTTGCAGATCCCCTCAGCCTTTAACTTAAAAGGTATCTAATGCTAGATTAGCTTAATAGTGATATTATAGTGTAGATGTTGAATTATTTATAATTATAGTATAATTGATTTGGGGTGTGATATATTGGGGCAGGTGCTTTCAGAGGGGAATGCTCAAAGTACTGTATTAGCATTAGGACAGAATTTTAGTTTATTTTTATATACATAATGGAAGATTTATTTGGTTAGAGAGCTTTATGATTTTTAGAAAAATTGCATCAATCATGGGTAGATGTTGGGGTGTTTGTGGTTAAAATATGATTTTCAGGGCTCTGACTGAGTTACATTTTAGTCTCTTGTTTTGGGGTTTGGCTAGAGTATGTTCACCTAAGTTGATAATGAAGTCAGAGGTGGGGGAAGGGGAATTTGCAGATTTAATGGGAAATAGTCCCTCAATTGTATGTACATGTGTGCACATGTGTGTCTATTGATTAATACTGTGTTTTTGAAGCATGAATTAGCACCTTATGGTTGGTTATGTCAGTACACAATATTCAAGATAAGTTCAGCTACAATGGATTTGGCAGGAACCAGGCTTCTGTCATGTTGAGTCACAGCACCCCCAAAGTTAAAAAAATAAAGGGGAACATGTGGGTGGTCTTAATTTTATGGCCCTGAAGTAAGAATCAGATGCCCAGGTACAGTTTCGGTATCGTCACTCCCTAGTGGTATGGGCCCAGAGTGAGGAGGGTAGTACTCCCAAGTAGGATGATGATTTCTTAGAGGCTAGTAGATATATGTGCTATGTAATATTAAGGATTTATAGTTCTGTTCAGTATCTATGTGGAATAGATTTTATTGTACAGTTAATGATAGTTAATGTATGATAGTTGATTAAGTAGAGTCTGATACTTGCCTATATGAATGTGGACTAGACCTGTAATGTGTTATTATATGTGAATGTACTATGATTGTCAAACGTTTATAGTACTATATGTTATTCATGGGACCAGGAGTAATGCATGAATCCCCTCTCCTCGGAAAACCACTACTGTACCTTTTACTTACTGAAAGCAGAGGTTTTGGGATTCCATATAAGTGAGATGATTCTGTGCTGGTCTATCTATGCCTAACTTATTTTATTGAACATAATATTTTCTTGGTTCAGGCATATGGCTCCCAATGAAAATTTCATTTTCTCATGGATGAAGAATATTGCGTTGTGCAGATATACTGCAATTTCTTTTATCCCTACATCTGTGGATGGATGGGTAGGTTGATTTCACATCTTTAATATTGTGAATAGTACATCATGAAACATGGGAAGGCAGATAACTCCTTAAGGTACTGATTTCCTTTGTTTTAAATGCATGCCCAGTGTGAAGGACCTCCAAGTTGTTTTCACAATATATAAATTAATTTGCGTTGCCATGGCTCAAGCCTGTAATCCCAGCACTTTGGGAGGCCGAGGCGGGTGGATCACGAGATCAAGAGATCAAGACCATCCTGGTCAACATGGTGAAACCCCGTCTCTACTAAAAATACAAAAAATTAGCAGGGCGTGGTGGCGCGTGCCTGTAATCCCAGCTATTCAGGAGGCTGAGGCAGGAGAATTGCCTGAACCTAGGAGGCGGAGGTTGCCGTGAGCCGAGATGGCGCCAGTGCACTCCAGCCTGGGTAACAAGAGAGAAACTCCGTCTCAAAAAAAAAAAAAAAAATTTGTGTTGCCATCAATAGTGTGTAAGAGTTTCCTTTTTTGTAAGTCTACACTGTCTGCTGCCTTCCAAAATTATTATTGCCGTTTTTGGTAATGTTCATTCTCAGGGGAGTTTGAGGGTATCTGATATCTGAGGGTGATTCTGACTTACATGTTTGGAGTGATTAGAGATGTGGAGAAGCTTTTGTTTCACCTGTGAATCAGTTTTATGTCTTTTGCAGAAGTGGTTGTGCAGGTCCTTTGTGCATTTTTAGCTTGTGTAATTTAAAGAAATCTTTCCCCACTTAGTAGCTTTAGTGCTTGAATATGTTAGATAACAACCCCTTCCAAATGTATCATTTTTCCATAATTTCCCCTCAAATCATCCTTTTTACCAAGGCAGGATGCTCTCTCTTTGGGTTCATTGTTTTCTCTCCCGTTCAGAAGCTCTAATGTGTTTGTCCCAAAGGTTTATGTTTGCTTTTGTCAGCATGGATTTCTGAGTCCCATCACAGATTAAAAAAAAAGATGGCAAAGTCATTGTATTGTCTATGCGTATTTTCCCCCTAAGTGAGAACATGCAGTGTTTGGTTTTCTGTTCTTGCCTTAGTTTGCTTAGCATAGCGGCCTGCAGGTCCATTCTTGTTGCTGGTGAGGGCATGAATTTTTGTTTTTAGGCTGTGTAGGATTTTGTGGTATCTATGTACAACATTTTAAAACATCTAATCAACTGTTAAGGGGAACACAGGTCGATTTTATTTTATTTTTTCTTGTGAATACCAATTCTAAAAATGTACCCATGCCTGTGTCATTTTGAAAGAAGGATTTATCATTTATTTTCCTTTGTGTAGATACCAAGTTGTATGATTGCTCATTTGGGTGGTAGTTCTGTGTTAAGTTGTTTAAGGAATCTCCAAACTGCTTCTCATAGTGTGAGAATTAGTTTTTATTCCCACAAAGAGTGTAGCAGTGTTCACTTTCTTCCACTGCCTTGCCAGTGTGTAAATGTTTGGACTTAGGACAGATGGTCATTGTGACCAACGTGAGATGATATCTCAATGTACACGTGAGTTGCATTTCTCTGATGATGAGTGATGTTGAGATATTTTTCTTGTCTGTTGGTCACTTGTATATATTCTTTTGATAAGTGTGTGTTCATATCCTTTGCCCATTGTTTTATTGGATTATTTTTTTGCCTCTTGGTTTATTTTAGGTCATGTTAGAGTCTAGCTATTTGGTCAGAATCATAGTTGGGGAACATTTTCTCCCATCCTATAGGCTATGTGCTTACTGTGCTGGTGATTTATTTTGCTACCTGGCAGTGTATTATTTTCTTAGGCTCAACTTACCCATTTTGGTTTTTCTTGATGTTGCTTTTAGGGACTTAGTTATCTAAATTCTTTATCAAACCCCATGTTGAGAAAGGTATTTCCTAAGTGTTCTTGGAGAACTTTTATAGTTTGAGGTCTTCTATTGAAATCTTTCACTCACCTTGAGTTAGCTTTTGCATCTGATGAGAGGTAAGGCTCCAGTGCTATTCACCTACACGTAGCCTGCCATCTATCCCAGTGCCATTCATTGCATAGTGAGCCCTTTCTCCATCTGACCATTGGTGTTTCAAAGGTCAGATAGTTGTAGGTATGCGAGGTTACTTCTGGGTTCACTATACTGTCTAGGTGGAGGCAGCAGGTCTGTAGCACTTTTGTGAAATTTGAAATCAGAGGGTGGTTCATCTGACGTCTTCTGGATCTCCCAGCATGGCTTTTGAGTTTCAGAGTGTTTTGTGGTTCCATGGGAATTTTAGTATTGTTTCTTTATGTTGCTTTCAAAAGCAAAATTGGCTCCGTCATAAAGATGTACAAGTAGAGGGTAGAGTGGGACATTGGGGTCCATACAAGCATCACATAGTGATGAAATCAGGGTATTTAGCATTGTTTCTTGCCTTGTAGAGTTTTCATGTCCTTGAGCTGAGGAGAGCCAGAACCCTCTCTTCTGGCTGTCTTGAAAACTATTCTCTGGTCAAGTTTTTCCTAGTCACTCTGCTGAGTGATGGAAGAGCAGGTTTCATTCATCTTATGGAACATGTCACTTTGTACTTGTTTCCTGTCTTCACCTATGCCCAGACTTCTACTCCAACCCTGGCAAGCACGATGGTGCTTTGTAGATCTATGTGAGATTAAAGTGTCTTAGATTCCTCATCAATGAGGTGATATGGGGTTTGCCTTTCTCTGCATAGTGTGTTTTATTTACCACAGTGCCCTCCAGGTTCCACCGTGTTGCCACAGATGACGTGATTTCAATGTCTGTGTCTGGCTGAAGAGTATCCGGTTGTGACTGGATACTGAGGTTTCTGGATCCTATCCTATGTGGTAGACAGGTAGGTTGATCCTTATCTTGGCTGTTGTGACTGGTGCCACAGTCAGTGTGGGAAGGTGGGTATGTCTTCCACATACTGATTTCATATGCTGCCAGTGTACACCCAGCGGTAGCACAGCTCAATGAAATGGTAGTTGTATTTTTAGTTTTCTGAAGACCCTCCAAGTCTCTGTAGTGTGCATACTAATATACCTTGTCAACAGTTGTGGATAAGAGAGCTCTTCTCTCTGGAAATTCACAGCAGTGTTTGTGGTTTCCCTTCTTTTAAGATCTGTGAAGGTCTTTGTAATTCTCAATCCACTGACAGGGATAGGGTATCTGAGTCTTGTTCTGCTTTTTATTTTTCCCATGGTGAGTGATGTTAACCAGGTGTTAACAAGCAGGCTTGTTTTCAGTTTTATGTGTTCGTTGCAGAAAAGGTTATTCAGTTTCTTTTCCCAGTTGTGGTTTGGTAATTACTGCTTTCTCTTTTCTGGTGTTTTCTGCTAGTTAGCAGTGTTGGTTATTTACACCTTTTCCAAAAAAAATGCCTCCTCAGCTATGTTTTTCTGCAGACATTTCTTAAAATCCTTTGGATGTTTCTTTCTTTTCCTTCATTGTTTTCATTCTTTCTTGCCCGCAAGGCATACAGTCTGTGCAGTTTCCGGTGTGTGCATTATTCTAATTTTCCATTACGTTGGTTACTGATGAAGTAAAGGAAATTGACTAGGATACCAGTCTGTTGTGAGTTTTGCTTGTCTGTTCTTTTCCCCATGTTTTTTGTTTTCCTTTTTGCAGACTATGAGCATAGATCCTGGTTGACCCAGGTATCTGCACACAATATGCATTCTTCTTGGAATGGTTTCAAGTTTTGGGTATAGGTCTTTCATTCATGTTGAGTGGATTATTGTGAATTTTGCACAATAAGGATCCTATTTTGTTATTTTGCCTAGGGAAATCCAGTTCTCAGAAGGTATTGGACAGAATCTTCCTTCCTATGGTGACTTTTGTGGTTCTTTTTAAACATGTGCTTACTTTGTATCAATTTGAGTTTGCTTCTGGGCACCCTCATTGTGTCCATTGGCCTATGTTTCTCTGTTAGTGTCTGTCACAAACGCTTTGGGCAACAAAAGCTTTGGGAAGTAATTTAAAATGGAAGAGTTTGATGGCACCCTACTGACTTTGTATGTGTAGAAACTGCTTTAGGAATGTGGGGCATTTCGTTGTCCCATGGGACTTTTAGTAGTGTGTTGTAATTGTATTTCAAAACAAAGATTTCACATGGTCTATGCTTTTACTTCAAGGGTGCAAGGGACATTTTGATAAGTGGATCAGGGCTCTTGTGACCAAATTGGAGGACCTTGCATCTCTTTCATGCCACGGTGAGAATTTCTTGGTGGAGAGACCATTCTGAATGGTCCCTTCCTGCTATATTGAATATTATGCCATAATATTGTTAAGCCTAGTCACCCTGTTATGCTGTAGAACACCAGAATTCCTGCCGTTCATCTGAGCATCATTTTGTAGCTGTTTCTAATCCTCCCCCCAGCCTCTGGTAGCTACTATTGACATTGCTACTCTATGAGATTCACTTTGTTAGATTGGACGTGCCTGAGATTGTGCTGTGTTTGTGTTTGTCTTCCTCTGCCTGGCTCATTTCCTTTAACTCAATGCCTCCAGGTTTCTCGCTTTGCTGGAAGTGACCTGAATCTGGAAGTTTCATGACTGAAGAGTATATATATGCATTTATCCTTCAGTTCCTGCATGTCTTCCTCTGTGGATGTACTAGTAGGTTGAGTCCATACCCTGGTTATTGTCCAGAGTACTTCATGAAACATGGGAAGGCAGATATATCCTTAAGATCCAGGTTTCCTTGGCTTTGCCAATGTACCCAGTATTGGGATAGCTAGAAAAACTGGTAGTTGTATTAATAAGTTTCTAAAACCTCCAGCTGTCTCTCCCAGTGGGTATATGAATTTTTGCTCCCACCAGTAGTGTGTAAGACTTACTTTGTCTGCAAATCTATACTTCCCTTATCTTCAAAATGTTTATTGCTGTTTCTGGTCATAGTTGTTCTCTGGGGAGTTTGTCAGTATCTGAGTGTGGTTGGGATTTACATTTAGGGGATGGTTACTGATGTGGAGAAACTTTGTTATTACCCGTGAGTCTGTTTCAGGTCTTTTCAGAAATGTCTATGCTAGTCCTTTGGGCATTAGCATGTGTATTTTTAGCATGGTTTTTATGTTCTTGTCTACCTTGAACCATTCATTTCATTTTAGATAAAAGCCCTTCCAGATCAACAGTCTTCAGTAATTTTCTCCCAGTCTGCAGGATACCTTCTGTTTGGGTTCACTGTGAAGCTGTAACATTGTTCTTAGTCTCACATGGTTACATTAGCTTTTGTTAGCAGTGATTTCTGTGTCCCTTTGAGAAGAAAAGCGAGATGGTGAAGCCATTGTATGGTCTACAGGTATTTGGTTCCTATATCCTCCTTTTCTTTTTGTAGCTTAGGTTCACAGATTCACGTTTCCCCACAGTAGACACTCACTCTATGCATTTTCCTTGGAGATTCTGGTTTCAGGGTTGCACTTAGGTGTTCATTTTATTTTATATTACTTTTTGTGTCTTGTCCAAAGGAAGGGTTTATTTCAGTCCTTTGCGTGTGACTCCCCAGTTTCCTCAACCATTGTGCCTTTGGTGTGCTTTTGGATGGAAAAACTTTTGTGTTCACTGTATGTAAATTTGGGTAATGATTATTTGGCTCCTTTGTTGTGTCAATTCAGTTATCTTTCTGTGTTCATGCCACTAATGGATGGATTGGGTCACTGTAGGCTTTTTGTTTCATTTTGTGTGTTTTCTTGTATTTTCTTTCTTCTATTTTTATTTCCAAAGCTGGGCTTGCTAAAATGATAGTTACTTTTATTGTTATCGAGGGGTACACCTGCAGGTTCACTTTACTACATGGCTATACAGCAGAATTTTGATGTGTTCACCCAGGTGGTGAACACAGCACCAGTTGGGTTATTGTTCCTTCAAGGCTCCCTGCCTCACTCCTTTTTCTGTCTGGTAGTGCCCAGTGTCAGTTGATTTTATCTTTATGTTTGTGTGTGTTCAGCGTTGAGCTTCCACTTATAAGTGAGAACCTGCAGTGTTTGGTCTTCTGCTCATGCCTCAGTTTGCTTAGCAGAGCAGCCGCCAGTTCCATCCATGTTGCTGCTGAGGGCATGATTTTGTTTCTGTGTTTGATTTTCCTTGGTGGCTCTTTAGTATTCTGTGGTGTATAGGTACCACATTTAAAAACATCTGATTTTCTGTTGGTGGGCATCCAGGTCTGGTCCACGTCTCTATTCCTGTGAGTGGCACTCCTGTGAACATGCAAGTGTCTGTGTCTTTTTGATAAAAACATGTGTTTTTCCCTTGGGTAGATAAACAGGGTGGGATTTCTGGGTCAAAGAATAGCTCTGCCTTTTTTTTGAGAAATCTTCAAACTGCTGTCCACAGTTTGACACCTAGTTTGCATTACCAGCATGAGTGTAACTGTTTGCTTTTCTCTGCTGCCACACACGAGCATGTTATGTTCTGACTTTGGACAAATGGCCACTCTGACCAGTGTGTGATGGCACTGCTACCTCATCTCTGATGATTAGTGATGTTGAACATTTTCTGATGTCTGTTGGTCTTTTTGAGGTATTCTTTTGACCAATGTGTGTTCGTTTCATTTGCCCATTTTTTACTTGGATTATTTTTCTGCTTCTTAATTTATGTAGGGTCCTTCTAGATTCTGGCCATTAGAAACTAGTCAGATGCTTGTTTTGGGAACATTTTTTCCCATCAGCTAGGCTGTGCATTTAGTGTGTTGGCAGTTTCTTTGCTGTGGAGCAGGTCTGTAGTTTCTTAGGCCAGACTTGTGCCTTTTGGTTTTTCTTGCACTTCTTTTGGGTACTAAATTACCTAAATGGTTTGCAAAGGCCTGTGTTGAGAAAAGTGTTTGATAGGTTGTCTCTTAGGACTTTTATATTTGAAGTCTTCTATTGAAATCTTTGGTTTATCCTGAGTTATATAATGAGAAGCAGGGCTGCATTGTTGATTATTCTGCTAGGTTTAGAGGAATTAATGATAAGGTGGTATTTGAGTTCGGTCTGACCAATGTGAGGAATAACAATTTTGTTAACCCTGAGGTCTTGAACAAATTGGTAGTCTTACCCATTTGGCTGCTTTATTGGAAGGATGGGGCTGTTACCAGGGTTAGGGCAGAGTATGGAAAGACCTTTGAATATAAGGCTTTCAACTTTAGCTGTGATGACTTCTTTCAGTCTATCTTCAAGGAATAATGGGGACATTTAGGTAATGTCTAATAGGACCTGTCTGAACTTTTATAGTTTTTGTTCCTATGTAAGTAGAATTTTTAGTCCCTACAGTGCTTGGTGCAATGTCAAGAGTCTTATCTGGGGTATGTCTCATAGATGATAGAAGAGGGAAGAAGGCATGTCAAAAGCAGACACAACTTCATCATAAATAGAGCAGACCTCTGGGATCTTTAGAAATCATCCCTTTGGTATGCATTTAATGTGCATGTAATTCCACAGGGAAAGTCAGTCTTATTGCAGGCAGCCAGGAGGGATTAACCCAGTCTCTGTCCCTAGTCGGCAGCAGCTCTGGCTGTTCTATGGGTACTTCGGTCCATTGGGAGGCTGCTGACCTTTGTGGATGCACCAGGCCAATAGACCAGTCTCCTCTGCTACCTGAAGCTCATGGAGTCATGATCACAAAGAGGATTCCTCTGTAAGAGTTACTGATGATGCGGGGTCTGGTAGGCTTTTAGGAAACTCCCAGCCCCAAAACAGCCAAGCAACTCTGTCCTGGGTTGTGAGTGGCATAGCCCCTATGCACACTGGTGCTTGGCTCCTGGCATACATGGCACTCACAGGAGGCAGTGCCCCCTCCAGGGTACCAGTTGGTAGGATCCTGTCTCCACACACACAGGTAGCAGGCACACCCACACGTTCTCTACTTCTCCCAGTGCCAGTTGCCCAGGGGGTTCATGGTGGGACCCAAGGATCCAACCTGCAGGCTGCAACCTTTGTTTGAGGCAGAGTGCAACCTTAGTGGGAGGCAGAGTGAACCTGTCAGAGGAGGACTGCTTGCCCATTGGCCAAAATGGCCTTGAATGAAGTGTCCATTACAGTGTCTGCTGCTGCACTTCTCCTGAAAGCTCCCAGCAGGCACCCGGCCTGGGCCACAGCTCACCCCACACTCAGAGGTGGGTAGCACAGCTGCCCATGCAGGCCTCAGGGAGGAAAGGGAGAAACAGAGATGACAGAAACAAGATACAAGAAACGCAGCAGCAGCACACAAACAAACACACAGGCACTCATCTGAGCAGGCCATCCTTTCACCCATGACCAGTAGTGCAGGCAGCCGAGAGCTGGCAGGAGGCAGTGTCACTTCTTCCTGAGTTAGGGCCTGGATCCAGGGCAGAACATAGAGTTGAGGGCCACTGACCTCAGGACCTGCAGGTTGCAGGGAGGGGATGCTGTGAGAAGAACTGGTCCAGGTCACAGCTAGGTATGTCTGACTTCAAGAAATTATTTCAAATCAAAGTACATTTATGAAACCCTTCTGATGATGTAAAAAAGCACAGTTTAGAAAATATGAAAGCAGTCACCCAATATATCTGTATATTTTCATCTAAATTTAGATAGAAAGTTTTTCTAAAACTGGGATCAAGCTAGGTAGGGTGGCTCAGGCCTGTAATCCTAGCACTTTGGGAGCCTGAGGCAGGAGGATCGCTTGAGGCCAGGAGTTGGAGACCAGCCTGGGCAACATGGTGAGACCCCTTATCTCTACCAAAACTACAGAACTTAGCCAGGCATGGTGGCATACCCTTGTAGTCCCAGCTACTCAGGAGGCTGAAGTGGGAGGATTGCTTGAGCCTGGGAGGCTGAGGCTCCCAGTTGTAGGGTACATG
This sequence comes from Callithrix jacchus, assembly GCF_049354715.1. Classification (NCBI taxonomy): domain Eukaryota; kingdom Metazoa; phylum Chordata; class Mammalia; order Primates; family Cebidae; genus Callithrix; species Callithrix jacchus. Next base: position 35,477,650 of record NC_133511.1, on the reverse strand, counting down.
CAACTGCTTGTTACATGCCTAAAATACACATTTTAAATAAAATGTAAACCTCAGTAAGATATGCCATGAGAAGAACATCCCCAAGACACATAATCATCAGATTCTCCAAGGTCAAAATGAAGGAGAAAATGCTAGAGGCATCTAGGAAAAAAGGCAAGGTCACCTACAAAGGGAATTCCATCAGACTTAACAGTGGACCACTCAGCTGAAACCCAGAAGCCAGAAGAAATATTCAACTTCTCAAAAGAAAAGAAATTTCAACCCAGAAATTCATGTTCAGCAAAACTAAGCATCATACACGGAGGAGAAATAAGATCCTTTTCAGGCAAACAAATGCTGAGGGAATTCATTACCACCAGATTTGCCTTACAAGAGCTCTTGAAGGAAGTACTTAACATGAAAGGAAAATATCACCAGCCACGACAAAAGATGCACTGAAGTACACAGACCAGTGATGTTGAAACACTAACCACATACACAAGTCTGCAAAATTACCAGTTAACATTGTGGTCACAAGATCAAATCCACACATGTTATTACTAATCTTAAATATAAATGGGCTAAATGCTCCAATTGAAAGACTCAGGAGGGCAGGCTGGATAAAGAACCAAGACCCATTTGAGTATGCTGTCTTCAAGAGACCCATCTCACATGAAATCCCACACATAGGCTCAAAATAAAGGAATGGAGAAAAACCTTTCAAGCAAATGGAGAACAGAAAAAAGCAATTGTTGCAATCCTGGCTTTTTTTTTTTGAGATGGAGTTTTATTCTTGTTGCCCAGGCTGGAATGCAATGGCACGATCTCAGTTCACCACACCTCTGCCTCCCGGGTTCAGGGGATTCTCCCGCCTCAGCCTCCTGAGTAGCTGGAATTACAGACGAGTACCGGCTAATTTTGTATTTGTAGTAGAGACAGGGTTTCATCATGTTGGTCAGTCTGGTCTCAAACTCCAAACTCCCGACCTCAGGTGATCCACCCCCTCTTAGCCTCCCAAAGTGCTGGGATTACAGGCATGAGCCACTGCGTCCAGCCCCAATTCTAGTCTCTGACAAACAGACTATGCCAATAAAGATAAAAAAAAGACAGAGAAGGACATGTCAAAGGTGGCCCTGACCTTGGTAAATCTCATTATTGCTTGGTACAAACCTGGGCCATTCTTATTGCTCAAACCAATAGGTTAATTTGCTGAGATTGGGGAGCTTTTTCCCTCCAGAGTCCCTGATCTCCCAAAATTTGGTTGAGATCTAAGGTTCATTTTGCTTTACAACTCCTCAAGTTTTACTCATTTCCAACAAGAAAGGCAAGTTTTTCCTGCTTTCATGATGATGGGGAGCAGGCACCTGCGTTCTTCAGTTTCAGCTTGCCTCTAACAGGGAAGGTGAGTGTGAGTTTTTTTCTGCTTTTAAGATGGTAGAGAACAATCATCAGCCTGAGCCTTATTTCCAGGTAAATAGCTAAATTAGAGATTTGTCTTAAAAATTTTTTCAGTGACGAAAACTTAACCAACTAGCTGGTTTTAATTTCTTCTTACCATTAGAACACCGAGTAATCATATGAATTGTGCATTTGCTTCCTTTGCTTAACTGTTTTTATGTCTGGGGTTTTGTTGTTTCACTTTTCTTCAATCAAGTATGGCCATCTCCTTCTGACTTGGTCACATCCAAAGGAATGTTCCAAATTGTGGAAAGCAAGTCATCTGAATTGGCCAAAACTCTTGTAGCTGCCAAAAAAGAAAAAAAATTCCAGTTAGCAGAAATTATATTTTTAAACTTTTTAAAAGAGGTTTTGTCTACATAACAAGGCCTTTTGCCATCCAGGGCCATACTGAAGGAGCAGTGGTGGCCTCCCAATCCAAAGAGTCTGCCCTGTTCAGTACAGCAACCCGAGTTTGATTCCTAAGTCTAGTTCTTTCTGGTTTGGTATTTGTTACTTTGAAAATATCAGCAGTTTATCCCAGCTGTGATGTGGTAGTAAGAGATTCAAAAGGAGTTATTTAAAGATCTTTATAATTAAAAGCAGATTTATTTTTTTATTATACTTTAAATTCTGTGGCCCATGTGTAGAACGTGCATGTTTGTTACATAGATGTTTGTTACAGCATGCCATGGTGACTTGTTGCACCCATCAACCCGTGATCTATGTTAGGTATTTCTCCTAATGCTATCCCTCTCCTAGGCTCCACCCTGACAGGCCCTGGTGTGTGGTGTTCTCTCCCTGTGTCCATGTGTTCTCATTGTTCAGCTCCCACTTATGAGTGAGAACATGCAGTGTTTGTTTTTCTGTTCTTGTGTTAGTTTGCTGAGAATGATGGTTTGCAGCTTCATCCATATCCCTGCAAAGGATATGAACTCATTCTTTTTGCTGGCTGCATAGTATTCCATGGTGTATATGTGCCACATTTCCTTTATCCAGTTTATTATTGATGGACATTTGGGTTGGTTCCAAGTCTTTGCAATTGTGAACAGTGCTGCAATAAACATATGTGTGCATGTGTCTTTGTAGTAGAATGATTTATAATCCTTTGGGTATATACCCAGTAATGGGTTTGCTGGGTCCAGTGGTAATTCTGGTTCTAGATTTTTGAGGAATTGCCACACTATCTTCTGCAATGATTGAACTAATTTACACCCCCACCAACAGTGTAAAAGTGTTACTGTTTCTCTACAGCCTCTCCAGCATCTGTTATTTTCTGATTTTTTAATGATTGCCATTCTAAAATGATAAGTGATGAGCTTTTCTTTACATGTTTGTTGGCTTCATAGATGTCTTCTTTTGAGGAGTATCTGTTTACATCCCTTGCCTACTTTTTGATGGGAGTTTTTGTTTTTTTGTAAATTTAAGTTCTTTGTAGATTCTGCATAGTATCCCTTTGTCAGATGGATAGAATGCAAAATTTTTCTCCCATTCTGTGGGTTGCCTGTTTACTCTGATTTTTTTTTTTTTTGCTGTGCAGAAGCTTTTTAGTTTAATTAGATCTCATTTGTCAATTTTTATGTTTGTTGCTATTGCTTTTGGCGTTTTAGTCTTGAAATCTTTGCCTGCCTACCTTCTAAATGGTATTGCCTAGGGTTTATTTATTTATTTTTGTTTTTATAATCTTAGGTCTTCTGTTTCAGTCTTTAATCCATCTTGAGTTAATTTTTGTATAAGGTGTAAGTAAGGGGTCCAGTTTCAGTTTTCTGCATAAGGCTAGCCAGTTTTCCCAACACCATGTATTAAATAGGGAATCCTTTCCCCATTGCTTGTTTTTGTCAGATTTGTCAAAGATCAAATAGTTGTAGATGTGTGGCGTTATTTTTGAGGCCTCCGCTCTGTTCCATTAGTCTATATAAACTACTTTTGGTACTAGTACCATGCTGTTTTGGTTACTCTAGGCTGGCAGTTATAGTTTGAAGTCAGGTAGTGTAATGCCTCCAGCTTTGTTCTTTTTCCTTGGCTATGCGGGCTCATTTTTGGTCCCATATGAAAGTAAAGGTAGGTTTTGCCAATTCTATGAAAAAAGTCAATTGTAGCTTGATGGTCATAGCACTGAATCTATAAATTACTTTGAACAACATGGCCATTTTTACAATATTGATTCTTTCTATCCATGAGCATGGATTTTTTTTATTTGTTTATGACCTCTCTTATTTCTTTGAGCAGTGGTTTGTAGTTCTCCTTGAAGAGGTCCTTCACATCTTTTGTAAATTGTATTTCTAGAAATTTTATTCCCTTTGCAACAATTGTGAATGGGAATTCACTTATGATTTGGCTCTTTGTCTATTATTGGCGCATAGAAATGTCAGTGGGTTTTGCACATTGATTTGGTAGCCTAAGACTTTGTTGAAGTTGCTTATCATCTGAAGGAGATTTTGGGCTGAGATGATAGGGTTTTCTACATATACACTCATGTTTTCTGCAAAAAACTAAATTTGAGTTCCTCTCTTCCTATTTGAATACCCTTTCTTTCTTTCTCTTGACTGACTGCCCTGGCTAGAACTACCAATACTATGTTGAATAGAAGTGGTGAGAGAGGTCATCCTTGTCTCGTGCCGATTTTCGAAGGGAATGCTTCCAGGATTTTCCCATTCAGTATGACATTGGTTTGTCATAAATAGCTCTTAATAGTTTCAGATACATTTCATCAATACCTAGTTTACTGAGTTTTTAGCATAAAGGGGTGTTGAATTTTTCAAAGGTTTTTTTCTGCATCTATTGAGATAATCATGTGGTTTTTGTCATTGGTTCTGTTTATGTGATGGATTACGTTAATTGATTTGTGTATGTTGAACCAGCCTTGCATCCTAGGGATGAAGCCAACTTGATCTTGGTGGTTAAGCTTTTTGATTTGCTTCTGGATTCAGTTTGCAGTATTTCATTGAAGATTTTCACATCAATGTTTATCAGGGATATTGTCCTGAAGTTTTGTTTTTTTTTTGTTGTTGTCTCTGCCAGGTTTTGGTATCAGGTTGATGATGGCCTCATAAAATGAGTTGGGGAGGATTCCCTCTTTTTCTATTATTTGGAATAGTTTCAGAACTAATGGTCTCTGCCCTCTTTGTACCTCTGGGAGAATTTGGCTGTGAAACTGAGTGGTGCTGGACTTTTTTTGGTTGGTAGGCTATTATTTACTGCCTCAATTTCAGATGTTGTTATTGGTCTGTTTAGGGAGTCTACTTCCTGGTTTAGACTTGGGAGGGTAGATATGTTCGGAACTGTATTTATTTCTTCTAGTTTATTTGCCTAGAGGTGTTTATAGTATTCTCAGATGGTAGTTTGTATTTCTGTGGGATCAGAGGTGTTACCTTTTTATTTTATCCCCCCTTTTTTATTGTATCTAGTTGCTTCTTCTCTCTTTTCTTCTTTATTAGTCTGACTAGTGGTCTATTTTGTTGATCTTTTCAAAAAAACTGCTCCTGGCTTCATTGATCTTTTTTGAAGGGTTTTTTTGTGTCTCTTACCTCCTTTAGTTCTGCTCTGATCTTAGTTAATTTTTGTCTTCTGCTAGCTTTTGAATTTGTTTGCTCTTGCTTCTCTAGTTCTCTTAATTGTGATGGTAGGGTGTCAGTTTTAGACCTTTCCTCCTTTCTATTGTGAGCACTTAGTGCTATAAATTTCTTGCTAAACACTGCTTTAGCTGTGTTTCAGAGATTGTGGTAGTTTTTGTCTTTGTTCTCATTGGTTTCAAAGAACGCCTTTATTTTTGTCATCATTTTGATATTTACTCCATAGTCATTCAGGAGCAGATTGTTCAGTTTCCACGTAGTGGTGCAGTTTTGAGTGAGTTTTTAAATTCTGAGTTCTAATTCGATTGCACTGTGGTCTAAGAAACTATTATGATTTTTATTTTTTCATTTACTGAGGAGTGTTTTACTTCAAATTATGTGGTCAATTTTAGATTAAGTGCAGTGTAGTGCTGAGATGAATGTGTATTCTGCTGATTTGGGGTGGAGAGTTTTGTAGATGTCTATTAGGTCTGTTTGGTCCAGAGCTGAGTTCAAGTCCTGAATATCCTTGATTTTCTGTCTCACTGATCTAATATTGACAGTGGGGTGTTAAAGTCTCCCACTATTATCGTGTGGGAGTCTAAGTCTTTTTGTAGGTCTCTTAAGAACTTGCTTTATGAATCTGGGTGCTTTTGTATTGGGTGCATATATATTTAGGATAATTAGCGCTTTTTTTTGCATTGATTTCTTTACCATTGGGTAAAGAAATTTGTCTCTTTTGAGCTCTGTTGGTTTAAAGTCTGTTTTACGAGAGACTAGGATTCCAACTCCTGCTTTTCTTTTCTTTTCATTTGCTTGGTAAATATCCCTCCATCCCCTTATTTTCGGCCTATGCATGTCATTGCACTCGAGATGGGTCTTCTGAATACAGCACACCAATAAATCTTGACTTTTTTTCATATTTGCCAGTCTGTCTTTTAATTGGGGCATTTAGCCTGTTTATAGTAAGGTTAATATTGTTATGTGTGCATTTGATTTTATCATTATGTTGCAAGCTGGTTGTTTTGCCTGTTAGTTGATGCAGTTTCTTCATATTGTTGATGGTCTTTACAATTTGATACGTTTTATCTGTGGCTGGTACCAGTTGTTCTTTTCCATGTTTAGTGCTTCCTTCAGGAGCTCTTGTGAGGCAGGCCTTGTGGTGACAAAAACTCTCCATTTGCTTGTCTGTAAAGGATTTTATTTCTCCTTCGCTTATGAAGCTTAGTTTTGCTGCATATGAAATTCTGGGTTGAATATTCTTTTCTTTAAGAATGTTGAATATTGGCCCCACTCTCTTCTGGCTTGTAGGGTTTATGCAGAGATTCACTGTCAGTCTGATGGGCTTCCCTTTGTCGGTAACCCCACCTTCCTCTTTGGCTGCACTTACCATTTTTTTCTTCATTTCAACCTTGGTGAATCTGATGATTATGTGTCTTGGGGTTGCTCTTCTCAAGAATTATCTTTGTGGTGGTCTGTATTTCGTAATTTGAATGTTGGCCTGTCTTGCTTGGTTGGGAAAGTTCTCCTGGGTAATACCCTAAAGAGTGTTTTCCAGATGGGTTCTATTCTCATCACTTTCATGTACACTAATCCAATGTAGGTGTGGTCTTTTCACACAGTCCTATATTTTTGGAGGCTTTTTTTAAATGCTTTTTTTCTAATGTTGTCTTTACACTTTATTTTATTAAGTTGATCTTCATTCTCTGATATCCTTTCATGCACTTGATCAGTTTAATTACTGATACTTAGGTATGCTTCACAAAGTTCTCGTGCTGAGTTTTTCAGCTCCATCAGGTCATTTATGTTCTTCTCTGAACTAGTTATTTCAGTTAGCACTTCCTCTACCCCTTTTCAAGGTTCTTAGCTTCCTTGCATTTGGTTTAGAACATGCTTCTTTAGCTCAGAGGAGTTTGTTATTACCCACTTTCTGAAGCCTATTTCTGTCAATTTGTCAAACTCATTTTCTGTCCAGTTTTGTTCCCTTGCTGTTGAGGAGTTGTGATCCTTTGGAGGAGAAGAGGCATTCTGGTTTTTGGAATTCTCAGCCTTTTTGTGCTGGTTTCTCCCTATCTTCATAGATTGATCTGCCTTTGGACTTTGATGTTGAGCCCTTTGGATAGGGTTTCTGCGTGGACATCCTTTTTGTTGATGTTGATGCTCTTTTTTTCTGTTTGTTAGTTTTCCTTCTAAGAGTCAGCCCCTCTGCTGCAGGTTTGCTCGAGTTTTCTGGAGGTTCACTTCAGACACTGTTAGCCTGGGTATCGCCAGTGGAGCTGCAGAACAGCAAAGATTTCTGTCTGTTTTTTTTTGTCTGGTAGCTTTGTTTCAGAGGGGCACCCACCAGATGCCTGCTGGAGCTCTTCTGTATGAGGTGTCTGTGGACCCTGCTGGGAAGTATCTCCCTGTCAGGAGGCATAGGGATCAGGGACCCTCTTGAGGAGGCAGTCTGTCCCTTAGCAGAGCAGGAGCGCTGTGCTGGGGGAACCATTGCTTTCTTCAGAGCTAGCAGGCAGGATAGTTTAGGTCTGCTGAAGCTTCACCCACAGCCTCTCATTCCCCCAGGTGCTCTGTCTCAAGGAGAAGAGGATTTTATCTATAAGTCCCTGACTGGGACTGCTGGCATTTTTTCAGAGATGTCCTGCCCAGAGAGGAGAAATTCAGAGGCAGTCTGGCTACAGCAGCTTTGCTGAGCTGTGGAGGGCCCTACCCAGTTGGAACTTCCCCATGGCTCTGTTTACACTGCAAGGGGAAATCCACCTACTCAAGCCTCAGTAATGTCTGATGCCTCTCCCCCCATCAAGATTGAGCACCCCAGGTTGATTTCAGACTGCTGTGCTGACAGCAAAAATGTCAAGCCATTGAATCTTAGCTTGCTAGGCTCCATTGGGGTGGGATCCCCTGAGCTAGATTACTTGGCTGCATGACTTCAGCCCCTTTTCCAGGGGAGTGAATGGTTCTGTCTTGCTGGTGTTCCAGGCACCACTGGGGTATGAACTCCTATGGCTAGCCTGATGTCTCGATGTCTGGGAAAATGGACACCCTGTTTTTTGCTTGAAACCCCGGGAACCTGGTGGCATAGGCACCCAAGGGAATCTCCTGGTCTGTGGATTGCAAAGACTGTGGGAAAAGCATGGTATCTGGGCCAGAGGGCACTGTTTCTCATGGAACAGTCCCTCGTGGCTTCCCTTGGCTAGGGGAGGGAGTACCCTGATCCCCACCCTGCTTTGGCTTACCCTCCATGGGCTGCACCCACTTTCTTTTTTTTTTAAATTTTAATCTTTTATTTACAGATAAACAGTTGTTTCAGCATTATATATTAAATGATCCCTTCTTTCCCAGATGATTTGTAATATTCACTTTGTCATAAATCAGTTTCCATATATGCTTGGGTGTCATAAATTAGTTCCCATATATGCTTGGGTGTTTCTTAGTGATCTAATTACTAATTACTCTGGTTTTGTAATAGATCTTTCTATAAGTTAGGACATCATGTCTCACTTTATTCATCTTTTAGGGGCATCTTGTGATTCTTTTTTTTTAATTTTTTATTGCATTTTAGGTTTGGGGGTACATGTGCAGAACATGCAAGACAGTTGCATAGGTACACACATGGCAGTGTGTTTTGCTTCCTTTCTCCCCTTCTAACCAGTACCAATGAGATGAGCCTGGAGCCTCAGTGGGAAATGCAGAAATAACCTGCCTTCTGCATTGATCTCACTTGGAGCTGCAGACTGGAGCGATTCTTATTTGGCCATCTTGGTAAGTTGGGAAATTTTATATACATATATATTCATAAATTTATTTAGATATAATTATGTATGTTAGAAGTATGTAAATATATGACATAAATATACATAGGTATGTTAGAAATGTATGTTTATATATTATTATGTTTCTAACATATATAGTTGTGTGTGTCTGTGTATGTAAAAGTCCTTTTTCTCTTTGGATCTTGTTTTTTGAGAAGTATTTGTTTTTGTTCTCAGTCAACTAAATTCTATCTCTCCATTTTACTTATCTGTCCCTTTTTCTCTTGTCGCCCTTGATGCCCACATGAACGATGTAACATAATTTCTGATGCCTGGTGATTTCTTAAAACAGAAAAGCCACCAGACTTCTTTTTGGGAGGAGCCATTGTTTTTGTTTATCAGATCCCAAGATTTGTAAACACACACGTTTTTTGCAGATCTTAAACTGCTCACTTGTTAAATGAATTACTGGATCTTAATGGCTTTCAAGGGTTTCAAAAATGACTTTGCACACTGAGAAAATTTTGACCTTTGTGTGTGTAATAACCAAGTTGGAGATATACTTTTAGGGCTGGCTATTGGAAGAGATATTTGTATGCTTTTAGCCACCTGGAAGATACGGAAATATTCCAATCCCCCACTGAATAGTGAGACTGCCATAGGAGGATATGGGCTGATTGTTGAATGCGCGAATTGGATTTTGTTGGCCACCAACCTTAGAAGAAATGTACTTGAAGTGATTTGCGTGGTACAGACGTGGCACTGTCTCATCCCATAATGTTTTCCTCTTTCGAGGGACAGGATTTTTTGTAAAAATAAAATTCTTGATTTTTGGAGATTTGTTCTGCCTTCCAGGTATGCCTGCATAGTAAGCCCTAAAAGTTGCATGCTTTCTTGGCCCTGTTTCTTAAAAGGCTTCATCCCAAAGCCAGTAAGCCAATTACAAAAAATCTTTAAGGAAATCACGTTTAAGGGTGTCTGCTTTCCCTGACCATCTTAACTCAATGTTTACACAGTTTTTTCTTGGCTTGCCTGAACTATAAATCCTCCATCTTGTTTCACCTAAAAGTTGTTTTTTTAGAAATGCAAACTTGTAGTTGCCTCACTGATAACTGTTTACAGTAGGAAACTGTTTGGAAAACTCTGCCCCTACCGTGAAAGCTCTCTCTCTTTCCCTCCCCCACAAAGAGGCTCCCTTATCTCTCACTCTACATACCGCCCTAGCCCTCCCGCCTGGCCACAGCCACCTCCCGCTGCTTCTGCCTCATCAGCACTCCCCAGCTTCCCGCCGCCCGGTTTCTGCCTCATCAGCTCTCCCCAGCTTCCTGCCGCCCGGCTTCCCGCCGCCCGGCTTTTCGCCCAGCAGTTCAAACTGACCAACAGTTGCCCACCACCTCGGCTCTCGGCTTCCCCACTCCCTCGGCCCTTCAGCCCCCTATAAAACAACCCTGCCCCTCTGAGCAGCACGGCCATTTTTCCTTTTCGTCCCGGCTGGCCCGCCCGGAGGCTCTTTTCTCTCAATAAAGCCTGAACTTAAGACTTTCTTCTAGCCTGCGGTCCGGTTTCTTTCCCAACGAGCTCAGTCTTCCCGCAGAGGGTAGGTCAGATCAGTGGTGCTGAAACCCGGGAAAGGAGGGGCCATTGGCCCGGCCACGGCCCCCCTCCCCGACCTACCCAACACTGGCCCTGCCACCTCCACCCTCCGATTAAGGTAAGCCAAGTTGTTCTTGCTTTGCCTTCCCCCCGCCCCCCCTCCTCTTCCTATGGCACGGTGCAGTTGCTCCCCTCCGGCGTTCCACACAGAGTCCTCGCCTAGTCTCGGCCGAGCCGAGGAAGTCCTCCGTTCCAGCTCCAGGAGCCTTCCAAGGGATAGCCACCAGACAGGGGACGCCCCTCTGACCGCTTCCCTATCCGTACTTAACCGTACTCCGGGGATTTTGCAACGAAAGGGGACGCCTTTTCTTTGCATCTGCCCATCCGCGCCGGAGAGTCTGTAGCTGCGCCTGCCATGGGAAATTCGGAGTCCAAAATACCTCTCAGCACCCCCCTTGGGTGCTTGCTGCGAAATTTTACCAAATTGGGATACTCCCAAACCCTCAGAAAGAAAAAGCTTGTCTTCCTGTCCCAGGTGGCTTGGCCTCAATACAAACTCAGTAACCAGTCACATTGGCCCCCTACTGGCACTTTCGATTTCAACACCCTCCGAGATCTCGACGATTTTTGTTGCCGCACGGGCAAGGACAATGAAATTCCTTATGTTCAGGCTTTTTGGGACCTCCATACCCACCCCGACCTATGTTCTTCCTGCTCCACCTACCAAATCCTCTTAGCTCGTACCCCTCGTAAATCTTCCTCCACTACCTCTCCGCCTCCCTACTCCTCACTGGAGGATCTACCTGAACATCTGTCCTCTCCTGCCAATCTCAGCAACCAGTCGCCATCAACAGCACGCTCTTCCTCTGCTCCCTCTGCACCTCCTACCTCAGAGGCCATGACTCGCTCTTCCTCTACTCCCTCTGGGCCCCCTCCCTTGGAGGCTGCACTTCCTCTTGCCTCTCCAGTGGCGGCCCACACCCGCTCTCACCAACCAAATATCCTGGCCCCACTCCGAGAAGTGGCAGGCGCTGAAGGTTTAGTCAGGGTCCATGTTCCTTTCTCACTCCAAGACCTGTCCCAAATTGAGAAACGTTTAGGATCCTTCTCAGCCGACCCATCCACCTATATTAAGGAATTCCAATACCTCACTCAAGCCTACAGCCTCACTTGGCATGATATTCGCGTTATCTGTTCCTCCACCCTCACAGTGGAAGAGCACAAGCGCATCCTAGCTGCAGCCAGAAACCAAGCAGATAAAGACCATGCTATAGATAACCAGATCCCCCTAGGCCCCGAAGTAATCCCAGGTGAAGACCCCCAATGGGACTATCAGGCTAATCGAGGGTCTGACATACCCAAGAGAGACCGCATGATTAGATACCTCCTCAGGGGAATGGATGCTGTATCTAACAAAGTTGTAAACTATGATAAACTGAGAGAAATCACCCAACTACCCGATGAGAACCCCGCCCTCTTTCTCGCCCGCTTGCAAGAAGCCCTAGTCCGGTATACTCAACTAGATCCAGCCTCCCAAAATGGGGCACACTTTTTCAGGCTGGATTGAAGCTTACCCCACAGCCTCTGAGTCTGCCGGGACAGTGGCCACTCATCTCATTCAAGACATCATCCCACGCTTTGGACTCTCAGCCACCATACAGTCAGACAACGGCCCAGCCTTTATCTCCAAAGTTACTAATACCATTTCTACCTCTCTAGGAATTCAGTAGAAGCTACATGCCGCCTACCATCCTCAGTCCTCTGGTAAGGTGGAACGGGCCAATGGCCTAATAAAGGAGCATCTGACCAAGCTCATGCTTGAGCTCCACCAATCCTGGGTAACCTTGCTTCCTATCACCCTCACCAGGTTGAGAGCAAGCCCCCGGGGCCATCACAGCTTAGCCCATTTGAGCTGCTGTACAGTCGCCCCTTCCTACTTTCAACTCCCCCACCGCCAGAGACCACTCCTCTAGACAGCTACCTCCCCTACTTTACTCTCCTTCGCAGCCTTCTCCGAGAACACGCCAATGCTTCTCTTCCCCAACCCACCCAGCCATCTGAAAATACACAGTCTACCCCGGGGACTCTGTTCTTAATCAGGTCCCTCTCCCCAAAGTCCCTCACCCCCAAGTGTGAAGGACCATACACAGTCCTCCTTACCACTCCATCAGCTATAAGAATTGCTGAAGTCCCATCTTGGGTTCACCTGTCTCAGGTAAATAAAGCCCCTCATGGACCCTCCCTATGCTGGAAGGCTGTTCCTACTGGCCCTTTATCTGTCAAACTTAACAGGGCCTAGAAGCCACACCCCCTACAGATGGAGATTTTTCCTAACTGAAAACTATACCAAAACCACCTTCATCTGTAATACCCCCCCATACAGCCACAACCATCTTCTTGCAACTTCCGACTGCCCCGCAGCCGGATGCCAAAGTGCCATATATCTGAACTTCACCAAATTCTGCAACGTCCATACTAAACCTCTCATGTGCTTCAACCATGACCAACCATCAGGAGCATGCAATAATACTCCTTGGTGCTCCTGCATGGGATGTACTTGGATGGGCTGTCAAATACATATAGCTATCGAGTCCACAGTACCTGCTCAATCTCAGCTCAAAATCATCCCAGACGTAGATGAAGAAGGAAACACCATTATCGGTTCTACATGGTATTCCCTTCTCATACCTGACCCCTGGGACAACCGGTGGAAAAGCCCCCAGAAGGCTGCCGTGTATGACCACATAGATACCAAATATCCCTCTTCCCACCTGTACATCTGGCGGGCATACGTACGTACAGTCCACCAAGTCCACTCTGATATTAGCCTACAAGAAAAATCTCTGAATGACCAATTGCAACCACATTCGCCTCCGTTTTCCTGGTTAACCTTTCTCCAAGAAGGAATCAAGTTAGCCAACCTCTCAGGATTAACTGACCTAACCTCATGCCTCATGTGTGCCTCCTTAGGACAGACTCCCTTCGTTGCAGTCCCCTACCCCATCCCTCTCAACCTTTCAGCCTCAACTTCTTCCTTCTCCCCCATCAAGGAAGTCAATCGCTACATTCCACCTGATTTTGAACAGCTACCTGTGTGCTATTCCCTAGGCTGAAACTTCCCTAGCTGTAACAGAACTATACTAGTAACCACTGATATAACAGCCCCACGAGGAACGTTTTTTTGGTGTAACAGAACCTTAACAAAAACTCTCTACATTGGCCTTTCCTCATCTCTTTTATGCCTCCCAGTAACCCTAGTCCCTCGACTCACTATATATTCCCCAGCTGAATTCCAGATGCTGCAAACTCCCCATCACCGCACCCAACGAGCTGCCTTCCTACCCGTTGCCCTTAGAGTCTCCCTTGCTGGTTCAGCACTTGCAGCAGGATTAGGAGAAGGGGCACTAGTCCACTCTCACCTGGCCATAGCCCGACTGACCTCACAATTCCAAGCAGCTATTGATGACTCTACTGAGTCTTTAGCATCACTCCAACGACAGATCACCTCAGTTGCCCAAGTTGCCTTGCAGAACCGAAGAGCCTTAGACCTGCTCACTGCTGAACGAGGAGGGACCTGTATCTTCCTACAAGAAGAGTGCTGTTACTACATCAATGAATCCGGCCTAGTAGAAACCCGAATTGAGAGCCTCCAGAAACTCAAAACTAACCTGCAAAATGAGAAGTTTTTGGCTGAAGCCACAGCGTGGTGGTCTTCCTCTATGTATACCCTCTTGTCCCCATTGCTTGGGCCCCTAATAGCCGTTTGCCTAATCTTACTTATTGCTCCTTGCTTTCTACAGTTCCTACAGCGGCGCTTTCAAGAACTGACTAGAGTCACCATCCACCAGATGCTGCTCCAACCCTACCCTGAACGAGTGCTGGAAGCAGACCTCTCCCCGAACATCCAGGCTCCTTAAGAAAAGAGACCCCTTCAGAACCCCCCGTCGACCCTTGTCAGCAGGAAGTAGCCAGAGAGACAACCGACGCCCCTGACTCCCTCTTTTTCTTTTCTTTAAGGAGTCGGGAATGTTTGGAAAACTCTGCCCCTACCATGAAAGCTCTCTCTCTCTCTTTCCCTCCCCCACAAAGAGGCTCCCTTATCTCTCACTCTACATACTGCCCTAGCCCTCCCGCCCAGCCGCAGCCACCTCCCGCCGCTTCTGCCTCATCAGCACTCCCCAGCTTCCCGCCGCCCGGTTTCTGCCTCATCAGCTCTCCCCAGCTTCCCGTCGCCCGGCTTCCCGCCCAGCAGTTCAAACTGACCAATAGTTGCCCACCACCTCAGCTCTTGGCTTCCCCACTCCCTCGGCCCTTCAACCCCCTATAAAACAACCCTGCCCCTCTGAGCAGTGCGGCCATTTTTCCTTTTCGTCCAGGCTGGCCCACCCGGAGGCTCTTTTCTCTCTTATAATAAAGCCTGAACTTAAGACTTTCTTCTAACCGGTTTCTTTCCCAAGGAGCTCAGTCTTCCCGCAGAGGGTAGGTCGGTCAGAAACAATCTGAAGACTAATGTTGTAAAGTGTAGAAGAAAAACTGGCAAATGAACAATCTTATGAATCTCTAAGATCTACTTCTGTGTGTCTATATTTCTATTTATACGACTTATGTATGTGATGTTTGAGTACTAAAAATATCTGAAAGGGCTCTAATTGTCTTTTTTAAAAGTTCTTAAGTATTTTATCAGCAAATTGGAGACTTATTTCCAAATACTTGTCAAGTCCACGTGACTTAAGTAGATTTTTAACGAATGAGTTGGCTTTAAATTGATAGGTAAAAAGAAAATTCAAAATATCTTCACAATTGTCAGTATACATTATTGCTTAGATGTATTGGTCAATTGGTTTTTTCTTTTTTAAAAAAAAATTTTTGGTCAAGTGGTTTTATATTTATCTGTGCTAGCTACTAAGATGTCAAAATGTGGCACAAAGGTTTTAAACTATAAACCCAACCCGAGACAATGATTTTTGTTCGTGTGATTTTTTTGATAAATAAGGCATTTAACATTGTTGATTAAATGAAAACAGCCCAATCCAAAGTTATCAGTAGAAAAAAACTATTAATAATAAATTAGGTAAAAGTAACAAGTGTAAAATATGAGGTTGTCATATAAGTTAAATCTTAACATTGTTTTAAATCAAATAATGGATATTGAATGTCTGGGTAATTATCAATTTTTAAACTAAATTATTAGAAACATTTGTAATAACCTACCATGGGCTAGCATAAACAGACTCTAATTTAGCTGTAAACTCCAACTTGGCTTCCCCCTCCTTACCACAGCCCTTTTGGGTACATAACTGGGTCATGCTGCACTTAAAAGCATTGAAGCTACTGTTCGTAACACTTGTAACCACTGTAACTGCATCCTGCTTCCCTCCCCCCTGCTACTGTATGGAAACCACCTGTGCCAGCAGCCCCTTCCTCTAACCTGCTTTTCTGCTTCTGTAAAATTCCACTTCAGCTAGGTATTCCACCCCCCACCAACCTAAATCAAGGTATAAAAGATAATCAGGCCCCTTCATCAGGGCTGAGAGAATTTTGAGCATTAGCGGGTTCTCGGTCACTGGCAAATTAATAAAGGACTCTTAATGTGGAACTCAGAGCATGGTGCGTTCTTTGGACTTGCTGAGTTACAACACATTTTTCAAATAATTATAAGATGGTTCTCATCTATAAAATCCTGATGTGACAATTAAAGATTTTCTTCTTCCTAGGTTTTCTCAAAAAAATGTATCACCAGAAGTCAAAATTTTAGTTAATATGTGATGTTACATATAAAACGTGCCAAAATAAGAAGTATTCTTATGAAAAAAGAAAAATTGTAAGAAATTAAAATGAAAATAATCATTCATTTCAAAGATTATTAAAAGATTACTTATGAAACAAGGTAAAGGAAACTAGTAAGTAAGAGATTTAAAGAAAGATATAAAGAGGTATTTTTGGAAAGAAAGATTACAAGGAAAATAACTTTGTATAAAAAAAACTCTTGTGTGATTGAGTTTTATCCTAAAATGAAATGGCTGGTTATTTAAGAAAGAGGATGTTTAGGACAAAACAGAAACTCCAAGCATGCTGTAATTGGTTTGTGTAATAATGAGCTTCATTTAAAGAAATAATTTTTTAAAATTTTTGTATGTAATTTAGTTGGCTAGAATGGAAAGAAAATTATTCACAATAGCCTTTCTAAAAGATTGGGCTTTGATTTTTAAACTACACTAAAAGAAAACCAAAAATTGGTTAGAACAACGAGATGTTATTAAGCATTGATTTAATGACGTTTTAAGCTGTTTTTAATGTTTAATTCTTTAATCTGTTTCTAAAAAGTTTCTCATATTAATATCTCAAAAGTTCACTTTCTGCTGTTACCTCACTTCTTCCAGCTTGCTCAGCTTATTCTTCCTTTGAAAAAGCCTAGGGTAATAACTCTCTTCTTTAACTTTTGTTGGCTCTAGTAGCATTTGTTTTTCATCCCTGTAATTCTAAATCAGTTCTTATGGCCTGATGATGAAATGTTTTATCTTGAAAGGTTTTTTTTTTATTTTTTTTATTTAAAGGCAATGTTTTCATCCAGTATAACTTAATTCTATACTCTTGGCTTTCCTTAATATGTTTAGGGGTCATGGGCCCCTTGAAGGTTTGCTTAAAAATCAACTCTCAAAAGACCAATTGATTAAAGACAAGATATGCAGATTTGTTTGGAATATATACATAAGAGTTTTCAAAACAAAGGCCCAATATATAGCAGAAATTGTCTGTTTTTAATTACTTAGGTTTAACAAAGTATGGACAGTCATGTAAAAAATATGCTTGAAAAAAAGTGTATAATGTAGTTCTGGTAGACTTTGAGGGACTAGTCAACAAGGCCTGTCTGTCTAGATTCTTCTTAACCTTACTGAGTAAGCATTTTGTTCCTTTTAGCTATGGGACACCTATAACCTACAGTACAACAAGAAAGGTCAGATAATTTCTTTATTGTCAGTTCTTAGAAAGAAATGTGGAGAAAAAATCAGATTAATACTTTTAAAGTTTTATGGATATTTCTAAACAAAAAGATATAGATTCTAGGGCCTACCTGGAAAAGGAAGATTTTGATTTCTATGGCCAGACTTGAGGGAGAATGGAACTGAGGAACACAAGGGCAGGAAAAGGCCAAATAAAAAGCTTTATTTCTGAGGGTGCTTCTGAGGCTTTTATTTTGGGGTATTATCGTTTTCAGCCCCAATATATGTTCAAAGTCTTCAGTATAATTAGGCAACTTCCCATACTGCGGCTAAGAGTCACATGTTCTCCTGCTCAAGACCTCTGTGATATAGTGTTCACATTACACTGGGGGTATTCTTTCTGTATCTGACTAGTTAGAGGTTTTTTTTAAAATCAGATTTGACTGTCAGGTTATCCAAATAGGCTTCCCATAAGGAAAAACAGTCACTGAAGAAGGTTCCTTTTTTTGGTCATTGATAACTAGAATAATCCACAAACATTTTAAGATAATTCCTGTCTTGTTTTAGTTAGTTTTTAAATATTATGACAAAACTGAACTTTAAAAGGTAAGGTTTGTATATCCACGTGACTTCCTATGTTGTTAAGGTCTTTTTATTTCACTCTGGTAAAATGAGGAACTTTTGTAATGGCCTGTGATTCTTTTGTAATCAAAGATTTTGAGCTTTCTAACATCTTTTGATGGACAGCCTCAAAAGTCAAATACTGAATAAAGTCTCTGACTTAGACTTATAGCTGGGGGCTTATCAGCACTATAAAAACTAAGCTCTGCAAGGTTGTAAAATCTTCCAGCTTCCAGGTAAGTCATGAACTTCAATATTACCCTCTCCAGATTGGTTATTGCACATCAGCTGAGAGACCCCTCCAGCCACATCCAAAAGGGTCTTTATCAAATAGTGTAAGTTAACCCTTGTGCTGTTAAGTTGCAGGGGTTTGACTCCTGAGTACTCCTATCTCATCTAAAAGATAGCACTGGCTCCTGATGAATTTTAAATGTTAATGCTGATATCTGGCACCAAATTCTAGTTAATGAAAGCCCCACCTTCACATCTGGGAGAAGATGACAGTCAAAACAAATTGGTAAGACTATACTTTTAGGGATTATTTCTATAGTGTGTTACTAGAGAAGTTTCTCTGAACGTGTAGAGCACCAGAAACCACTGAATGATGCAGCATTCACTCCTGAATGGGAAACCAGCTTGTGGTGTTGCTTTGCCTTGCCACAACTGCCGTTTGCTGTTGATGATAATTCCTCTCTTCCTCTGGGAGTATAAGAGGGAGAGGATGCATTTAGAGTGGTTTTTAAATTAAAAAAAGGAAAAAAAAAACCTGAGCTGGGCATGGTAGATCACACCTGAGAGCTCAGTAGTTCAAGATCAGCCTGTGGGCAACATGGCAAAAACCCATCTCTACAAATAATCCAAATTAGCTGGGTATGTTGGCATGTACCTGTAGTCCCAGTTACTTGGGGGGCCTTGCAGTAGGATTGCTTTATCCCAGAAGGTCGACGCTGCAGTGAGTGGATATGGCACCACTGCTCTCCAGCCTGGGTGACAAAGTGAGATCCTGTTTCAAAAAAAAAAAATGCCTTCATGTGACATTGGGCTAGGCCTGTATACAGACATAAAGACTACATACATTATTTATCCTCTCTTCTTAAAATAATTTATTCTATGCCGTAATACTAGATAATTTAAGTGTTAGTTACCTTAGAGTTCTTTTTCTGTCATTGTCAGAGCTAGGCAGGGCTTATGTCCTTTGTGTTTAAACACTTTTAATTCTGGGCTGGGCACGATAGCTCACATCTGCACCCCTTTGGGAGACCAAGGCAGGTGGACTGCTTGAGGCCAGGAGTTGAGACCAGCCTGGCCAAGGTGGTAAAACCCTGTCTCTACTAAAAAAAGAAAAATTAGTTGTGCATAGTGGCACATCCATGTAGCCCCAGCTACTTGGAAGGCAGAGGTAGGAAGATCACTTGAACTTGGGAGGTGGAAGTTGCAGGCAGCTGAGATTATGTCACTGCATTCCAGCCTAGGCAAAAAAGACATGGTTCCAAAAAATGCTATTTTTTTATATTGCTTATAAAATTGGGTAAAACAACTAAAATTACCTTTCTCTATTGGTATCTCCAAAATTTAAAGCTATTTTAAATCCCGCTGGTGCCAATCTGTTCTTGTGGCTAATATCCTACTGGTAAAGTTATATAAACACCTTTTCTCACAGGTGCAAGCACTCATGTAGAAAAGTTGAGCATGCGGGACTATAAGGGCAAATTTTGAGGGATAAAATTAGTTAAGCCTCTTCGATTAAGGAGAGGCACACATCCCCAGACAGCTGACAAAATAAGAAACTTTGCCTTCTGGGTTATTTCCATCCATCCCAACTATAAAGAATTTTCTACTCTCCATAAACTTAAAAGAAAATTACTGAGACGATATTAAGATACTTTAGTGACAAAGCCACCTGGGTAGAGTGCTCCAACTTCTGAAATATATACAGATAAATATAGAAAGCTGTTTTAAATCAGACAGTACAAATTACTAAAAAGACCACACAAAAAAAAAAACTTTGTGAAATAACAAGTCTCTAAATCGATTAGCTTAAATGGTTTCACGTAGCTATGCACTAGAGTCTGTAACTGAAAGCACAATTATGCTGGCTCAACAATAAAAGTTGTTTAAGAAAAACTTAAGCTAAATTAACTTAAAAGAATTCAATTGAGCAATGAATGTTTGCAAATTGGTCTGCCTCCTGAGCCAGAGTAGACTCAGAGACTCAGTGCAGCGATGTGGTGGAAGAAGGTTTATGGACAGAAAAAGGAAAGTGATATACAGAAAATTGAAGGGAGGTACAGAAACAGTTGGATTGGTTACAGTTCAACATTTTTCTTATTTGAACATGGTTTCTACATTTAGCCAAATCTCAGTGATTGGCAAAAATGTAGGCTACAGTCTGTTTACACATTTACTTGTTATAGTTCAAGGGAAACATTTGTAAGGAGGGAGCTTTAGGCTAAACTCTATTTAACAATTTTCCCCTTTTGGTCATCCTCTCCATTTTGAGGGATTGGCCAAACTAGTCTTTGATGTCCCTATTACTATGTACTTGTTTGGTCTTGAAACCCACTGGGACGTAGCAGAACAGTTGGTTTTATAAGTTGGGAACAACTTCAGATTATTTTAGTTTTGTAAGGGTTAGAGTAAAGGATACCTTCTTATGCCGGAACATCCTTTTTATAGGAGAAAAAAGCAAAACCTGGTCTGTTCAAGGATCTGTGTGTTTCCTTGAAGATCGTGTCACATTTAGCATGAGTGACTCCATTTTGGTTTGGTGTGGTCTCTTGGGCCTAGTGTATGAGATCAGTGTAAAACAGTGGCCTCTCATAATTTTGTTTAAAAATTCCCCCCTTTTGGTCAGGTTCTCACTTAGGTGATTGAGACTGTGGCCAAAATTTAGAGTCTTAGTGCCACTCTCGGTTACCATGACTTTGGGTTTCCAGTCTCAGCATGTCATTTATAGGTTACAGTGTATCATGATCACAGTTTTTTTTTTTTCCAGCTCTGTGATTCCAGCTAAAGAGAGACCATTTGACATTCCAGAGATGTCTGCATGGAAACATTTAAAATTTTAAAGAGAATACAGTGTACCAGGAAGACTATGATTACTATCAGGAAGATAATAACAAGACTTTGGAGTAGTTCCTTACTTAGTGTCCTCGTGAACCGTACCATCTAAAATCAAAAGAATGAGCTAAATAGTCTGCTCACTTAATTAAGCAGTCTTTTCATTAATGCAGTACAACTGTATATACTTGATGTGATGTATTTATCCATAGGCCACACATGTCAGCAACTGTCATCTAGTTTTATGTCCTCGGCAGCTTGACCTTATTACCACATGGTAGTACTTTCTCTTGGTCTCCACCATTTAGAGGATAGGACTTTTGGAGTTTGTGTCAGAGTTCTAAAATTTATCGTGAGCAGTTAAAAAGCCTTCACATGTTCGAAATCGGCTCCTCTAGGCTCCTTCTGGGAAGAGCAATGGAAACTGCTCAGTACTGTGGCCTAGTGGCTAAGGTTTTGCCTTTTTACAGTGGCAGCCTGGTTTCAATTCTTGGCTCAAAGAATGAGCTCTTTCTGATTTGATATCTGTGACCTTTGTCATCTGTTGATTCTCTTTGCCGCTATCAACAACTTCTGACTGCCATCGTGAAATTTTTTTCCTCTGGGCTAACTTTGGAGGTTCTAGATTTTGTAAAAATTGCTTACTACCTCTGAAATTATCCCATACACTAGTGGTTAAGTCATAACCTTAGTTAGGGCTTTTTAATTTCACCTGGGAGATTACTTTTGTAAAAGTTCAAAAGCCAGAAATATTGGCTATTTGGCCTAGCTAAAGTCAGTTAACAAGAGATTTAAATCACTTTTTTAAAAACAGTACTATAGTTAAAAGTCAGCTGATGTAAAATAGGATATCCAAGATATAGTTATATTTAAAACTCCATCATTTTTTTTCTCTTCTTGGATTGTATTTTTCTGGAAAAAAAAGTTTTCTTTTTCTCTCTTCAGTCAACTCAATTATTTTTCTCCATTTTGTCTTGCCATTCTTAATGCACACACGAGGGGACCTAAGATAACTTCTAACAGCCTGGGGCTCATTGGGTAAAACAGACAAGGCACCACAGACCCCGTTTTGGGAAAAACCTGTTTTCCTCATGAAACCCCAGGATTTGAAAGCAGGCAGATTCCTCGCTTGGCCATCTATGTTGTAACATGTATCAGTACTCAGTTTCCTCTGAAAGCTGAGTAATATTCCTGGGGGTTGTTAGAAGCTCTACTTCAGTTCCCACTTATGATGCCATCTGTTAAAAGAAAAACTTTAGCCAAATCAAATTTACAAAAATTTAATTAAGCAATGAATGATTCATGAATCAAGCAGCCTCTTGAGCCAGAGTAGGCTCAGAGAATCCAGCACAGCCACACGGTGGAAGATTTATGGATATAAAAAGTGACATGCTAAATACATAAGTGAGGTACAGTAACAGCTGGATTGGTTGCAGCTAGGCATTTGCCTTATTTGAACATGGCTTGAACAGTAGGCTATATTTGGCCAAAACCTGATGGTTGGCACAGGTGTAGGCTGTGGTCTGTTTACACTTCCACTTGTTGTAGTTCACAATGTACAGAGAGACTTTCAGGCTGAACTTAAAATATGTAAGGAGGCAGCTTTAGGATAAAATCTGATTTAACAAAGTAAAGTCAATTTTTTACCTCATCTTTGTATATCCAAAGTAGAGGATTAAGAAACGTATCTAGATCCTGCCATAGAAACAACTGTATCAATGTAGAATACAAATACGGTACAGTTGAACCATTTAAAATGTGCAATCATGGTCTCTTAGTATATGCATAGACTTGTATAGCCATCACCACCATCAATTTTAGAAGATTTTTATGATCCTGGAAAGAAAGTCTACATCATTTAGCCATTATCCACCAGTTTGCCCTTCCTCAGGTCTAGGGAAGCACCAGCCTACTTTGATTTTTTGTTTTGAGATGGAGTTTCGCTCTTGTTGCCTAGGTTGGAGTGAAGTGGCATGATCTCAGCTCACTCTAACCTTCATTTCCCGGGTTCAAGCAGTTCTTCTGCCTCAGCCTCTCGAGTAGCTGGGATTACAGGCATGTGCCATCACGGCCAGCTAGTTTTGTATTTTTAGTAGAGATGGGGTTTCTCCTTGTTGGTAAGGCTGGTCTCAAACACTCAACTTCAGGTGATCCACCTCCATTTGCCTCCGAAAGCACTGGGATTACAGACCTGAGTTACCCGACCCAGCCTCCTACTTTGTTTATATAGAGTTGCCTATTCTGGACATTTCATGTCACTGGAACCACACAACATGTGATGGTCTTTTGTGATTGGTTTATTTCACTTAGTATAACAGTTTCAGGCCCATCTTTGTTATAACATGTATCAGTACTCCATTTTCTCTCATTACTGAGTAATATTCCACTGTCTGAATATACCACTCATTTTATTTACCCATTCATCGGTTGTGGACCTTTGAGTTGTTTTTATTCTTTGGCTATTAATTATGTCCATTTTTGTGTTTTCATTTCTCTTGGGTGTATATTTACAAGTGGAATTGCTGGGTCATATCGTGACTCTATGTAACCTTTTGAGGAGGTGCCAATCTGTTTTCAAGAGTGACTGCACCATTTTACATCCCATCAGAATTGTAGAGGGTTCTGATTTCTTTGTATCTTTGCCAACATTTTTCACATTTTTTTATTTTAAAAAGATTTCATTTCTGGTAGTGTGAAGTGATACCTTATTCTGGTTCTATTTGCATTTCCCTAATGAGTAATTAAACATTTTTTTATATACTTAGGAGTGACTTGTGTATCTTCTTTGGAGAAATGTCTATTAAAATGCAGCCAATTTTTAAATGTGATTGGCTTTTTGCTTCTGAATTTTAAGGGTTCTTTATCTTAGGTGTAAGATTCTTAGCAGATCTAATTCTCAAATATTTTCTTTCACTTAATGTGTTGTTTTTTCATCTTGATGGTGTCTGTTCAAGTGCAGACATTTCAAATTTTGATAAAGTCTTGTTAATGTATTTTTTGCAACCACAAAGATTTATGTCTGTCTTTAAAATTTTTTATAGTTTTAGCTCATACATTTAGAGATTCTATTTTGAGTTAATTTTAGATATGACATATTCTCAGAGTCTATCTTTATTCTTTTGCATGTTGATCCAGTTGTCCCAGTGCCATTTGTTGAAAAAAACTATTCTTTTAAACAAATTAATATTCTAATTTAATTGTTGTTCTTTTTGGTACGCTTTCTAAAAAATCAGTTGACCATAAATGTTTATTTTTGGATTCTCAATTTTAATATGTTGGTTTATGTCTTCTGTTAGGCCAGTACCAAAGCAAATTTTAGAATCATTTTTCAGTCATGTTACTTACTAGTACCAGTTGTTTAAAGTAATAGAAGTTCAAGTACTAAGTTGCCCTTAATTTCACTGTTTGCTTCTTGAAGAAACATGTAATGAGCTTATATTATGGTAGCTTCATGCTTAACTTTTTGAGGAGCTGCCAGTTCATTTTTCAAAGTGGCTACAGCACTTTATAATCCCAGCAGCATTGTATAATGGTTTTAATTTCTTTACATTTTTGCTAATACTTATTTTTTGTCTTTTTTATAGAACAAAGATTTCATCCTATGGTGTAAAGTGGTTTTGATCTATATTTTCCTAATGACTAATTACATTAAGCATCTATGAATATACTTATTATTCATCTTTATATCTTCTTTGTGGAAAAGGTTATTCACAATTTTTGCCCATATTTTAATTGGCTTATCTTATTTATGAATTTTAAGGGTTCTTTATATATCCTAGATATAAGTTTCTTATCAGATCAGATATATGCTTTTCAAATATTTTCTTGTACTCAATGGCTTGCCTTTTTATTTTCTTAATACTGTCTTCTCACACATAGCGGTTTTCACTTTTGAAGTCCATTGAGTCTACTTTTTCCTTTGGAATCGCAGCTAAGAAAATACTGTCAAATGCAGCCACAAAGATGTTTGCCAATGTTTTCTTCTGATAAATGTATAGTTTTAGCTGTTATAGTTAGTTGTTTGAGTTAATTTTTGACTATGGTATTTGGTCAGAGTTTAACTTTATTTTTTGCATATGGATACTCAGATGTCCCAGCATCATTTGTTGAAAACACTGTTTTTCCCCATTTTGCTGTTTTGTTAACCTTGTAAAAAATCGGTTGCCTATAAATGTGCAGGTTTATTTTTTGATGATCAATTCTTAGCTTGTTTATCTCTAGTCTTATTTCAGGCCCAAACTGAATTCAGTGGGAGAGGTTTTTAAAATTATGTTGCATATTACCAGTTTACTAATGTCATAATAAAAATGAAATGTAGTGGAACATCTTTAACTTCATCTTTTGCATCTCGAAAGAGTCTGTGGCCTGCTTATATCTTACTCTAAGGCATGATGGGAAGTTAGGCTTACAAGACACAGTTCAATTTTTTTTTTCTGTTCAAACCTTTAGTCTTTTATTCGGTGCCTCCTTGTATAGTTTTATTTTCAGTCACTTTTGGTTGTACGATCTGCTGACATTGTCTGATATTTAGTGCATTATGTCCTATTGACTCATTATGTTTACCATCCAGGAAGGAGAAGTTTCAGCATTAGCTTTTGGGTGTTCTCAGTGGAAATCAGGTGAAGTCATCTTTCGGTTCACAGATTCTTTTTCCACTGGTAGCTGGTTCTCTAGGTGCAGATCCTGCATTCTCAGAAACCACAGTTCCCTGTACTAACCTTTTACTTAAATGGAGATGCATAGTTCTGCTTTTCAGCTCAGTAGAAGGTTCTTGGAATAAAAAGATTAACTCCTTTCAAGGAAAAGTTTTAGGAGTGCAGCACTTAAAAACCAGGTAATGTTCAGGCAATTTGCAAGAGACAAATAGTAGGTTAGCATTTTGAATTTCAAAATTTCAGAGCCAACTTGTGTGCTATAGAGAAGCAGTGTGATATAACAGAGATGGAATGGTCTTAACTTCTCCATACAAACAAGCTTGAAGTAAAGGAGAGATTGCATTTGATTTTTTAGCACTCAAAGCACACCTTAAGTTTTAAGTTTTTTTACTTCTGTGAAGATTAAAAATAATTCCATAATGTTCTCCTTATTTCTGATTTGAGAAAAGGAAAATCAAAATTAAATACTAGATTGATTAATAAATACTCAAAGCTGCTTATTTTTGTTTTAGAATTTTAGTTAATTGAAATCAAGTAAATCTCTGGTTTTGATTACTTAACCACGTATTTCGAATTGTTTTTCAAATCATATGTCTTCTTGCTTTTCAGTCTTATTTCCTAACCTGAGAAGAAATTCTAAAAAGACATTTACCTTGTTATCAGAGTTCATAATTGAAGGGAGTTGTAGGCAATGTTTTTCTTTTGAAACTAGTGTCTCTCTCTCAGTTATCTGCTGCTTCTCAATAATGTTTGTCATCAATAAATTAATGTCAACATTCATTAGAGTCTGCTTTAAGGGAGACTGTTTTCTGCTGCATAAGTTATGTTTCCTGTTGTCTCTTTTTAAAACTCACTTTTTCTAACAATTAACCAGAGTTTAATGGCTTAAAAGAACAACATTTATTTTGTTCATTAATCTGTTGTTTGGAAAAAGCTTGGCCAGGACAGCTTTTCTCTGCTCCCCTCAGCTTCCTAGGAACTGCTGGATGATCATCTGAAGCTTGGCTCACCCATGCCTTCAATGGTTGATGCTGGTTATTGGTTGGAACCTTGGTTAGAACAGGCAGTGTGAACACTGACACTAGCACTCCCAGGCTCTCTTTGTGACCCGAGCACTCTCAGAGTCTGGGAGCTGGGTTTGAAGGGAAAGCAGTCTGAGATAGAGAAGCCAAATGGTATCTTATTTACTGCATTCTATTGGTTAGAAGAAAGTTAGTAAGTCTAGCCCATATTCTGTTCTCTTAACGGAATGAATGCATCTTCTCTTTTTTTTTAATTGACATCTCTATACATAATTATGGGCTATAGAGTGATATTTTGGAACTCGTATATAGTGTGTAATGATCAAGCTAACTAGCATATTTAGTTCTTCAACCATGTTTCATTTCTTTGCATTATGAACATTCAGAATCTTCTAGCAGTTGGAAAATATGCAACAAATCATAGTTAAGAATTTTTACCCTACAATGGCACAGAACACCAGAACTCATTCCTCTTATCTAACTTTAATTTTGTATCCATTAACCAGCCTCTCCTCCCTTACTTCCATGAGCTTTTTTGTTGTTTTAAAGAGACTCAGTCTTGCTAGTCTAGTCTGGGCTCTGGGTAACTGTAGTCATCCAGACTAGAGACAGTGGTTTGATTATAGCTCACTGCAGCCTCAAACTCCTGGGCTCATGTGATCCTCCCACCTCAGTCTCCTGAGCAGCTAGGATTATGGGTGTACACCACTGCACCTGTTTGATTTTTCACTTTGTAGAGATGAGGTCTCACAGTGTTGCCCAGGCTGGTCCAGAACATTTGGCCTCAAATAATTCTCCTGCCTTGGCCTTTCAAAGTGCTGAAAAATTACAGGCATGAACCATAATGTCCAGCACTCAATTTTTCTTTAGGTCCCACACATGAGTGACATTGTGCAGTATTTATCTCTCTGTGTCTGCACTTATCCTCCAGACTCATCCACATGGCCGCAAATAACAGGATTTCATGCCGTTGTATGGTGAATGGTATTTCATTATGTGTGTGTACCAAGTTTTTTATTCATTTATTTATTGATGGACATGTAGGTTGATTCCATACGTTAGCTATTGTGAATAGTGCTGCAATAAACATATGAGTACAGGTATTCTTTGATCTATTGTTTTCTATTGCCTCAGTACCCAGTGGGGGGGTTGCTGGATCTCTCAGCAGTTCCATTACTATTTTTCTGAGAAAACCTCATGTTTTCTGTAGTGGCTACACTAATTTATCTTCCCAACAGCAGCATATAAGAGTTTACTCTTCTCTGAAACCTCACCAGTATTTGTTATTTCTTGTTTTTTTCAATGACAGCCATTTATTTGAATTGGAGTGAGATTAGATCACATTGTAGGTATGATTCATATTTCCCTGATGAATAATAACACTGAGCATTTTAAAATGTATTTATTGGCCACTTGAATTTCTTTTTTTAAAAAAATCTAATCAGATATTTCCCCCAATTTTAAACTCAGATTATTTTTTCACTGTCAAGTGGTTTGAATTCCTTGTATATTTTGAATATTAGTCCCTTATTGGATGAATAGCTTAACAGTATTTTCTCCCATTCTACAGGTTTTCTCTTCACTCAGTTGTCAGTTGTTTGCTGGGCAGAAGCTCTTTAGCTTAATATAGTGCCATGCGTCTATCATTTTTTTTCTGCCTCTGCTTATGTCTTTTCCATAAAAATCCTTGTGCGGACTAATGTTCTGAAGCATGTTCCCTATGTTTACTTCTGGTAGTTTGATAGTTTTGGGCCTTCCATTTCAGTCTTCAGTTGCATCTGAGTTTATTTTGCTATATGGTATTAGATAGAAATCTAGTATCATTCTTTTCCATATGGATATTTAGTTTTCCCAGTGCCATTGCTTTGAAGAGGGTTTCCTTTCCCCAGTGTGTGTTCTTGGCACCTTAGTCCAAAATCAGTTGGCTATAAATAGGTGTATTTATTTCTGGGTGATGTGTTCTATGACCTTTACCCCAAACATCATTACTTATTAAAATGCAATTTAAATTAGCATAAAATATTTGCAGCTTAGGGAAAGGCTTGTGGTATTAGAATCCTTATTTATAGGATTCATTATTTTGTGTATTTTTTTTTTTTTTTTGAGATATGGTCTGTGTCTGTCATCCAGGCGGAAATTCAGTGGTGTGGTTATAATTCACTGTAGCCCTGAACTCTGAGGTCAAGCCATCTTTTTGCCTTAGTCTCTCAACTAGCTGGGTCTACAGGCATGAGCCACCATACCTGGCTAATTTTTTTAATTTTTTTTTTTTCCTGGAGATGGAGGTCTCACTGTGCTATTCTGTCTAGTCTCAAATTTCTGGCTTCAAGTGATATTTCTAAAGTGCTTGGATTTCAAGCCAGAGCCACCATGCCTTGCATAGTGTATTATATTATTTTCAAAGTCTTATTCTGAGAGCCATTTATTGACTTTGGCCTAAATAACTCAATATAATATCTCTGAAACTTTTTTGTTGACAAATTTTGGGAAATGATGATGAGAAAATGGGGTTTGCAACTTTGTAGTAACAGGTAACTTAGAGCTATTTAAGGAAGAACAAAAATAAATTATCAGAAAAATAAAGTAAGATAAAGTGCAAAAATTCTGTAGCAAACATGATAGTCAAAAATGTATTTTTGTGACTCATTCTGCTTCCATTTTGTTCTGGAATTTCTGAGTAATTTGAGGGTTTAATATTGGAAAAATCTACACTATAGATAACATTTTCTTGCAAATAAATTTACCTCAAATTTTGTTATTAGTTTGTATGAGATTATTCTCAGCCTACTTCATTTCAAGCTATATTATTTTATTGATGTAGTTTGATGGTCTTACAGTGGAGCTGGAAGCTATATCTTCAAAATGTGTCTATTTGACTAAAAACAATCAAGTTATTCAACAGGAGTTATCATCTTTGAAAGAAGTACAACAGGAATGTGAAAAAATTGAGGAGGATAAAAAGATGTTGGAAAAAGAAATATCAAATCTTACGACACATGGAAAAATATGGTGGAACTTCAAGTACAAGAATATAATTGGAGCTAGAAGAAAGGGTAATGCAGGCAATAGGAAAATTAGAAGAAATCTATTTACAGGTTAGTTTAAAATCAGGTAAGTTTATCTATAATGTGCCTTCATTTATTTCACTGAAAATTGTATTTTGGTATGTATGTTGTGTTTCCTCTGCCTCTCTTAGAGTTGTAGATAAAAGGCAGCATCTGTTTTTTCCTTTAAATATTTAAATTTTTATTATTATGGTAACAAAATAGATCTTTCAGAGTAATGAGCATACTATGGAGCATTTGATCATTAAGACCTATTGACATAAGATTATTAGGAAAAGAGAAAATCATGCTTTAAAAATTATGTAATATTTTTGAATTGATCTTAAGCTGCATTGTTCAATTTTTACAATTATAAATGGATTCTGTTACTTTTAAATGATCAAATTACATTAATACTAACAATGATTTCAAACTTTTATAAGTCAGACAATTCTGAATTCAGTTATTAGTTTCATATTGCTGATAAATATTTTAAGCTTCAGCTTTTTTTTAAACACATTTAAAATTGCTCTCTGAATCACTGACTCAAAATCAAATGCAACATCTATATGATAATTAGGTTATAATTGTTTTAGAAGTACATTATTTTCATTTGTTTTAGGAACAAAAAAATATGAAAAACAATTAGAGTATTTAAAGAAGGGTAATATAGCTTCACTAAGTAAGATGAAACTCACACTTAAAGATATGGAATGTAAATTATCCAAAATAAAAAGTGCCTATGAAGAGATTAGAACCCAATTAGAAGAATATAAGGAAGTCTTTTCAGTAGCATTGAAAGCTAACAATTCCATGTCAAAATAATTAAGGAAGTAAGACAAAACATACACAAATAGAAAATGAATTAAGCTCCTTAATTCGTTTTGAAAGCATAATTTTTAGTGAGATGGCTTTAGGAGATTAGTAGGAAGTGAATGCTGACTTGATAAATTAATTTGGGGGACAATAATGTCAGTAAATAAGCTAACTTTTAAACTGTTAGTCAAGGACAGTCTCTCTCTCTCTCTCTCTCTCTCTCTCTCTCTCTCTCTCTCTCTCTCTTTCTCCCTCTCTCTTTTGCTTTTATATGAATTTTTGTTCCCTAAAAGTTCTCATGTAGTTAACCCGATCTATTAGTTTTTTACTAAGTATTGTTGAAGCTTTATAACTAATAAAATGATCTTGTTACAAAAATGCTTGTCAGAATTTCCCTACATAGAGATATTAATGAGTTTAATTTATCTTTTGATGGATCACAACTTAAACCCAAATTGTCAAGAGCTACTCTGGGTACATCCTGGCACTCAGGCACAGAACTGTCCTTGATTGTGATCTTTAGTATTACCGCTAGAGGATGCCTCTGGACAGACTACTTTTTCAGACTA
Organism: Callithrix jacchus; assembly: GCF_049354715.1. Taxonomy (NCBI): domain Eukaryota; kingdom Metazoa; phylum Chordata; class Mammalia; order Primates; family Cebidae; genus Callithrix; species Callithrix jacchus. Next base: position 35,446,610 of record NC_133511.1, on the reverse strand, counting down.
CAGAAAGGCATCTTTGAGAAATGGGGAATAATTATCACAGAAATGAAAAAGTCTAATTTACAAAGTGGTTTAAAAATAACACCTTATTCACGTTGAAGGAGTTGTGGGGAAGGCAGAAACAACAAGCCCTACCTCCAGTGCCTCCGTCACAGTGTTAGGGGCTGATTGCCTTCAGAGATGCTTTAGTTCTTTTTGATGACCAGCCCAGCCATCTAGTTCTCCCCTAGGAATTGCTGGTCTGAATTATCCATCAGTGCCAAATGCTTATTGTTCTTAGCTAATGGCTAAAAGGTACAAGGGTGAAACCTGAAGCTGGTTTTCTAAACATAAGTATTTCTAGCTTTTTTGGGGAGTTCATTTTAGTTTTCTTAATTGTGTATTATTTAAGGAGTACAACATGATGTTTTCATATAATGATTTACAATTAAGTGGTTCTTATATTCAAGCAAATCAACATATTCATTTCCCTATATAGTTACACTTTAAATACAAGTATTTCTTTTTTTTTTTTTAATTTTTTATTGGATTATAGGTTTTGGGGTACATGAGCAGAGCATGCAAGACAGTTGCGTAGGTACACACATGGCAGTGTGCTTTGCTTTTCTTCTCCCCTTCACCCACATTTGGCATTTCTCCCCAGGCTATCTCTCCCCACCTCCCCCTCCCACTGGCCCTCCCCTTTTCCCCCCAATAGACCCCACTGTTTAGTAGTCCCCTTTCTGTGTCCATGTGTTCTCATTTTTCATTACCCACCTATGAGTGAGAATATGCGGTGTTTCATTTTCTGTTCTTGTGTCAGTTTGCTGAGGATGATGTTTTCCAGATTCATCCATGTCCCTACAAACGACACAAACTCATCATTTCTGATTGCTGCATAATATTCCATGGTGTATATGTGCCACATTTTTCCAATCCAGTCTATTATCAATGGGCATTTGGGTTGATTCCAGGTCTTTGCTATTGTAAACAGTGCTGCAATGAACATTTGTGTACATGTGTCCTTATAGTAGAACGATTTATAGTCTTTTGGATATATACCCAGTAATGGGATTGCTGGGTCCAGATGGATTAAAGACTTAAACATAAGACCTGGCACCATAAAAACCCTAGAAGGAAATCTAGGCAAAACCATCCAGGACATAGGAGTAGGCAAGGACTTCATGAACAAAACACTTAAAGCATTGGCAACAAAAGCCAAAATAGATAAATGGGACCTAATGAAACTCCACAGCTTCTGCACGGCAAAAGAAACAGTCACTAGAGTGGATCGGCAACCAACAGAATGGGAAAAAATTGTTGCAGTCTACCCATCTGACAAAGGGCTGATATCCAGAATTTACAAAGAACTCAAACAGATTTACAGGAAAAAAACAAGCCCATTCAAAAGTGGGCAAAGGATATGAACAGATACTTTACGAAAGAAGACATATATGAGGCCAACAATCATATGAAAAAATGTTCATCGTCACTGGTCATCAGAGAGATGCAAATCAAAACCACATTGAGATACCATCTCACGCCAGTTAGAATGGCGATCATTAAATACAAGTATTTCTAATGGAATCTTCAGACCCTTACAAGTAAAGTCATTTTAGAAGGCAGCAAGTGTTACCTGCTGAGCCACACATCACTGATAGTTATTTCTCTTTCCTCTCTACTGTGTTTGAATTGCTTGTTCAGTAGAAATCACCTTAGAAGCACATGCACTCTTTAGAACAATTTGAAAATTATAATTGTTTACAACAGGTATGTGTTAAGGATAGGCGGCCCTAGAAAACCCCCTCCATGCAGCAGCTGACAGCCCCTTCTGATTGCACTGTAGCTACATTTCTAAACTCTTATCTAGGCACCACAGCAAGACTTCCAGACATGCTATGACTGAGCAAAGCCTGATTACAGCCAGCTGGGCAGCATAGGAGAGGTCATGGGAAACAAACTTTTGTTATACTTACTTGTAAATTTCTGTTTTACACATACCTGTAAAATCCTTTTTTTAAACTGTTGCCATGAAAGTCACAGGATGACATATTGTAAGTCTGTCACAGGCCAACAAACTATCTTTGTGCTTGTTACAAGCTGATAAATTATCTCAGTCCTGAAACTTCACTTATGCCTCTCTCACCCATATAAACCCATAGTTTTGTAAGCTCAGGGCTGCCTCCTCTGATTGTTATGGAGTAACCTTGCAGGTTAATAAAACTTGCTTACCTAACTTTGGGTCTATTCATTCTTTCTCTCTACTGACTTTACATTTTGGTGCCAAAACACAGGAAGGGGTAGGCTCTGGCTGGACATCCTTAAGGGACTCTCTCTTTCTCTCTTCCTCCCTCTCCTATCACCTCTCTTCCAGCCAACACACTGACAATGAATTTACGGTTAAGTCCTCAAAAGCAATTGCAAGAAAAATAAAAATTGACAGGTATGATTTAATTAAAGAGCTTCTGCATAACCTGAGAAACTATCAAGGTATTGAACAGACAGCCTACAGAATGGAAGAAAATATTCACAAACTATACATACAGCCAAGGCCTATTATCCAGAATTCATATGGGACCTAGACAAATCAACAAGCAAAAAGTAAATAACCCCGTTAAAAAATGGGCAAAGGAAATGAACAGACACTTTTCAAAAGAACACATATTTGGCCACCAAACATGTTAATAAATCCATACTATCACTAATCATCAGAGAAATGGAAAAGAAACATCAATGAGATACCATCTCACACCAGTTAGAAGGACTTCTGTTAAAACGTAAAAGCAAAGCAATTGTTGGGGAGGCTGTGGAGAAGAGGAACACTTACACACCATTGGTGGCAATGTAAATTCATTCAGCTGCTGTGGAGTGCAGTTTTGAAATTAAGGACTAAGAGTGACCATTGGATGCAGCAAGCCCATTACTATACTAGGTGTATACCTAAAGGCAAATAAATCATTGTAACAGGCCGGGCGTGGTGCCTCACACCTGTAATCCAAGCACTTTGGAGGCCAGTGCGGGCAGATCACCTGAGGTTGGGAGTTCAAGACAAGCCTGACCAGCATGGTGAAACCCTGTCTTTAAAAAAAAAAAAAATTCATTGTAACAAAAAGATGTGTGCACATGTATGTTCATTACAGCACTATTCACAATAGCAAAGACATGGAGTCAACCCAGGTACATCCAAGGTAGATTGAAAATCCAAGATAGATTGGAAAATGCCATGGACCGTGGAAAACTAAGCTGCTGTAAAAACGACAAAATCACGTCCTTTGCTGCAACATGGATATGGCTGCAATCCATTGTGCTAAGCAAACTAACACAGAAACAGAAAACCAAATATCTCTTGTTCTCACTCATGTGGGAGCTACACATCGGATGCACATTGTCATAAATATGGGCATAGTAGACACTGGAAAATAAGAACAGGGAGGGACAGAGTGGGGCAGGGTTGAAAAACTCCTTATTGGGTCCTATGATGACCAGCTAGGCAATGACTTTAAACCTCAGCATCCCTCAGTGTATCTTTGGAAAAAACCTACACAGGTATCACCTTAATTTAGAATGCAAACCAGAAAAAAAAAAGTTTACTGCAAGTGGAGAATAGAACTTTCCTTTTAAGGAGAACTTTACTGAAGTAAAAAATAGATGAAACTTTAATGAAGGGCAAAGTTTTGCTAAGAATTTCAAAACAATGCACTTATTGCAAATTTAATTGTTTAACCTTAGTACTAATAAAACACCTTTCTAAAGTTATATAATGCAATAGACCAATATTAATTGTATTTTTACCAGATTAATCTAGACAGCATTACACAGATACATATTCGTCTAAATTTAAAATACGTAGAAATTGTATTTTATGTGATTATTTTTCTATTTAAACAACTTCAAGTTATGTGTAGTTACTAAAAATACTAAAAGCTGCATTTTGTAAGTGATGCATTATTCTCATGATAATGTCTCATTTAAATTAAGCATTTTTAACTTATTTTAGATGGAGTTGGACTGTGTAGATGAAATAATTAGAGAAACAAGGAAAAATATGTTGTCAAAATTTATTAATTAAATTGAGGTTTATTTTAGAAATAAACCATAAATAGCAGATAGCATTTCTTTTCATTGTTGGGTTAGTAGATTCTACTACTTTTTTCTTACATCGAATGTGTGTATTTTTTCTTACACACATCTAATGAAAGATGTGAAAACAAAAGCTTTCACAATAAAGAGTGTACTTATGCACCATTAATTCATCAAGTTCCATAGCGTAAAACATTCCCAAGAAGTCATCAAGTTCTCAGGGTTTTGGTAGAGATTGAAGGCCAGCAGACCTCAGACTCATTTAAAATACTTAGCTAAGCAATAACTGATCATAAGCAGTCACTTCACAGGTGACATTTTAAATAATCTGTCATTTACTTTGTCATTGGTTTGCTTTTGTTTCAGAAAACGTTCCAAATTTTTCCTTATGGAATAAAAACACCCAGGTCAATGTGATTCTTGTCCAGTTATTCAGCCTTGTCTCTCACCACTTACCACACTCTGCCCTTTGCTCTAGCCCCATAGTGGGCAGAGTGGAACTCTGCGGGGCTCTTCCTCACCTCAGGGTCTTTGTCTTGGCCTCTTCCCTCTATCTGGCAAGCTTTTCCTTGTCCTTCAGGTCTCAATCTGTATATCTCCTCCACCAGAAAGCCTACAATACTGACACAAAACTGAGATATAGATGTCTCTTCTGTGTGTTCCAATTGTGCCCTGTTATATTCCTGTCAGAGTGTCTATAACTCTATATGGACATTGGCTGCTTCTCTGTTTTTTTTAGGTTATAGCATATTTGTTATGTTTGATTGTTGAGAGGTAGACCATACCATATTCATCTTGTAATTCCAGTACTGGTTCTAGTATCTTAAAATATGGCTGTTGAGTATATGAATGAAGAATGGAAAAAGCTCTGATATTTAACCACAATTATAATTAATGCCTGGTGTAAATAGAAGCACATTCTATTTAATATTAATTTTGTATTGTAATGGTACATACATAATTCTCATTCTTATTAACTCTGATAAAGTTCTCAACTTTTTAGTTTTTAAACTCACTGTTAGTTAACAGAAATGTTTTATGTAAAGAACATAATTCTTTTTCTTTTCAGCTGTTTCTGTGTTGGACATTTGCTCCCATCTACCTTCTTCTCTAGGGTCCACTGATGAGCCACATCTAATGAAGAGAATATCTAAACCAAAAAGTTTAAGGAAAAAGTTTATGATTTAAAAGATTATCAAACTTTATTACTGGGCTATTTACACGATGTTTTAATTGTTTCTCTTAAAATATATAACATCACAGTCTTTACTAAAGTAGAATATTTTTGTATCATATGTATGATGAAAATTTATTTGGTCTTTTAAATGATGTTATTTAGACTCTTTAATTTTTAAGTGGCTCTTGTAAAGGAAAACTAGTGTTACTGAATTTACATATCAAATTGCCCAAGTGTCAGCTGTTTAAACAGCCAAACAAGCAAATCATCATTGGTAGTTTAGTAGAGATCATTGATGGCTTATCTGCAATTTGCATGTTATTGTTATTAGTGTATGCAGTAGGAGACTTAAGGAGTAGCTACCCATTTTTCATGTGTATATTACTATTTCCTTTATTTAATTTAATCAATTTATTTATTTATGAGGTAGAGTTTTGCTCCTCATCCACGCTGGAGAACAATGATGCGGTCTCAGCTCACTGCAACCTCTGCCTCCTGGGTTCAGGTGTTCTCCTGCCTCAGCTTTCTAAGTAGCTGGGATTGCAGTTGCCTGCCACCACACCCAGCTAATTTTTGATAGAGATGGGGTTTCAGCATGTTGGTCCAGCTGGTCTTGAACTCCTGACCTCAGGTGATCTACCTGCCTTGGCCTGGCAAAGTGCTGGGATTACAGGTGTGAGCCACTGCATCTGACCACTAATGTTACTATTTCCTTTTTGCAGTTCAGCAGTTATTTTGTGAGAAGATACGTTGAGGCTTTGTAACTATCTTGTTACCCCTCAAAACCTACTAGATTTAGCATTTCATTGGTGATTTGTGTTTGAACAATTATTACTATGATGGTTGCCAAAAGATTACTTTCTGATTCTCTTTTTTGTTCCACATGGAAAAATAAAACCAATAAATAAGGGAGAAGGAAAAGCTCATGATTTTGGTGCTCAGATGCCCCAAGATTAGGCCAGTGGTAGACATTTCAAGCTGACTTTATGTCTTTTTAATTTGGCCCTTTTACTCTGTGAGTACTTTTTTACTTTCTGGCACATGATGTTACATGCTAATCTTGTATTTTCTCTCCCCCAGCCCTGGAGTGAGTAATTTTTCTTAGAAGCAGAGGTGGAGCCACCAAGGAATCGCAAGACAAGCCCTCCCAGCACACATTCACTGGTCTCCAACAGAAAGAACCACTGCCGCATGCACTGAGGTACCAAGAAACTAGCAAAAGGCCTTCTGTCTGTCTGGGAACAGTCTTCATGTGGTCTCTGGCTCAGCCTCAAACGTTCTGGATTAGTCTCTCTGCAGCCTCTGTGCTGTGTCTCTAGATTGGGGCTCTGCTGGAAGGGCTCTGGGAGACCCAGCAGCACAGGGTGTCTCCTCTGCCAAATGTTCCTCCCTTCCTCCCACTCTGACACTCAGGAATAGGCTAGATGGCATGTCCAGGCAGTGCCAGGCCACCTCAGTGTCTCCTTTGAGATGGACCCAGAGTGTGAAGCTGGCCACCTGGAGCCTGAGGCTGAGTATCCCTCCCTGTGTCTTGGAGGAGAAGTCTTGTCCCAAGAAAACTCCCAGGGCCTGACCTTTGGGCATACATGCAGGGCGGGAAGGTCTGTGGACTGAGGGGCTATTAGAATGAGACTTCCAGCACCGCTGCTCAGGGGCCTGGTCAGTGGACCATGGTTAGCGATGACCTGGTTCATGGAACCTGGCCAGTGGACCATGGTTAGCGATGACCTGGTTCATGGTACCTGGCCAGTTGGAACCTGATCAGCAGGGACCTGCTCACTGGCGGCCTCCTCAGTGAAGGCCTCATCAGGGGGACCTGGAGACCTAGTCATTGGAAGCCTGAGCAGTGGGGACCTGGTCAATGGTGGCCTTATTAGTGAAGCTTGATTGGGTGGAATATAAACAATGAAAAGCTTGAGTGGGTGGAACATAAACGATGTTTGGTGGGGTGTATACAGTATACTTGGGGCCTGGCCAGTGTGGAAACTTAATGGCCTGGGGCCTGGTCAGCTGGGAACAGAGTCATGGAGGATTGTTCAGTGGGGATGGGGTGGGTGGCAACATGGTAAATTGTGGTCTTATCAGTGGGGGGCCTGGCCAGTGGGATATTTATTAATCAGTGAGGTTTTGTCTGTGGAGCCTCTTAAGTGGGAGCCTACTTAACCAGGGTCAGTGGGCACTTGATGAATAGGACCTGGTCAGTAGAAATCCGGCCAGCTGGCCGCTTGGGCAAGGAGTTTGTCTGTGGAGTCTTTTTGCCTCCCATCTGTAGGGAAGGTGAGTCAGGGAACTCTGGAGGGTGGCAGGGAAGAGGACGTAGGAAGATGTGGTGAATCCAGCATTGCTGGGCATATCTAGGGCTTTACAATCTGGGTTTCACCTAGAGAGGGTGACAGCCCTCTCTGCCTTGCCTGGTGCCCTTTCTCTGTCTGCATCCCTTGGACCATTCTGGGTGCGGAAGGCAGAGATTTGGGAGCACCTGTGGAGGCTCAAATGCTGACCCTGGGCCCTGGTGGTAGCAGTGAGGACACAGGTGTACCCATGTGTGGAGGAGCTAGACCTGGTCAGAGAGGAACAAACACATGCATACACAAACACACTGCATGCACACATGTCAGTTCACGGGTAGAGGACACTGACTCTGGGCCCTGTTGACCCAAGCAGGTTCCTGTTGTGATGGGTTGTGTCACACATGATGTCATCCTTGCTGAGCCCTCCATTGTCTGTGTTGTGAAGCAGTTAGAGACGTACAACAGTGTCTGTCAGTGGCTCTGCCTGCAGGACTGTTTTCTTCATGAGAGGTACGTCTCAGCATGGCTGACTGATCAGACTCAAGTTAGTGGAACCTGCTATCTTGTCCTCCTCCTGGCTTGGGAACTGTTGCTACAGATGGGTGGTTTTGGCCTCTGGGCAGCTTCTGAGGGTAGTCCCTGAGCACTCACCAGGTGCCTGTTCTGGCTGACAGTCATTCATTCTCACAGCAATTTCCTTCTGCATCTCCTCAGATCATCCCCAGAACTGCCCATGACAACTCCATCAGGGCTCTGACACCAGGCTTAGTCCAACTCCATGGTAATCAAGATGAAGGTCCAGAGTCAAACCCCCAGCATGGTGCCTGCATCTGACCACCCTTGGTGGGTAGTGACCAGCTCAACATGGAAGAAGCCAGGGAAGCATGCAGCCAGCTGCCCTGCAGCCCCAGGGGCTCCTAGGCCTTGGGAAGTCATTCTCAAAGAAGAAACTGGCCACTTAGAGGTCCCGGAATGGAAGCGTGAACATAGCATCCCTACAACCCTGGTAGCCAGCAGCAGGCCATACATCTTCCCACCCAACCTGTAGGACAGAAGTTCCCTCCTAGGGCACAAGTTCTGTACCTTAAGGGTGCTGGCCCAGTTGGGCTTCATACTGAGCCCGGGGAAAGGAGGGGAACCATTGCAAGCCCACCAAGCAGCAGCCAGGATTACCACACATGGGATTCAGCCTTCTGCGGCCCTGGCCAAACTTTTTGCCCCAAGAGAACAAGCTCACTCAAAGTGGTGTGTCAGTACTGAGGGCCTGTGCATGCCAGGCAAGGTGCAGCTGGCTCAAAGAGCAATCATCCACCTCTGCAAGGGTATGCCAGGAGCAAGTGGGCCAGCCACCAACCTCACCCACTCAAGGAGGCAGGGATGGTTAGGTTCCCACAGCCTGAGTGGCTGCCACCTGACAGCTTATGGAGTGGAGACCTGCGAAAAAGCACATGGTACTCGGCTCTACCTTTAGGGCAGAATAACTTGTTTACCCTGACTGGCAGCAAGTGAGGTTGGTGGCTGGTCCACTGGTTCCTGGCACATGCTTGCAGAGGTGACTGGTTGCTCTTTGACCCAGCTTGGCCTTGCCCAGCATGCACAGACCTTAGTACAACAATTGCCACAAATGGAGTCACATTGAGGAAATGAGCAGCAAGGTCGGGAGCAGGGTATGTGCTGCCTTTGCGGTTCCAGTCCATGCATCAGGGCTCGTATGGGACTGAGGGCCTTTTGGGTGCCAAGAGGCAGATCACAGGCCATCTTGAGGAGGACTTTATGTTTAAGTGCAGAAAGGACACAATCTGGTGAATGAACCACGTGGCAAGTTTCTACATGAGGGCACAGTGCCACATCTTCTGCCACTTTATGATGTGTCTTATTAGCACTGAAGAGACAGCCTGGAGACAGGACAAGAGGAGGGCTGACAAGGATGAGATGGTGAGTTCCAGCTTCTTTCTGACCCTGAGCTCACCCCCAGGTAGTGGTTCTCATCCTTTAGGAGTAGGAGAGCAAGACTGATGGCTTTGAGTGCTTCACCAAGAAGGTGGACAACAGGGCACTCAGCTCAACTTCATAGCCAGTGAGTTGGTGACAGGCTTTAAGATGGTGGTGACAGGCTTTAAGAAGAAGGATCAGAAGGTGGCCAGTTATTCTTCAGCCTCAGCCAGCTCTTGGAGCTGGAACGGGCTCCCACTTCACCAGAGATGCCTGCAACACTGTCGGAGAGCTCTTTGCCAATCAGCTGAGGCAGAACCTGGACCCACTCATGGACATGTTAGTGCTGCTCAGGGCCACCAGACCAACATCCTGGACATCATCCACACACACAGGGAAGCTCTTTCCAGTGACACGGTGAGCAGGCAACATGTGGCGGAAAGGATGACATCAGGATCACAGGAATAGGATTTCTTTGGCCACTTTGATTGAAATTCAACACTTCCATCCAATTTGAGTGAGAGACTTAAAATCACAGATGCAGCATTTCTTGCAACAAGAGATACTATTTTTTAAAATGTCACCTAGGAATTGATAGTGTTGAATGACTAGATACTTGATTGTGGACTTTTTCTAGTTTAAGGACACCTTCTACAGCAGAATAATAACACCATCAGAGAGCTAGTGCCAGCTATCAGGGGTAGTACAGTGATGGCTTTGTGCTCAGCTGGAACCAAGCTGAATATAGAATTGTGTAGGAAACAGTTCATATGGTGATAGAATAGAAACAGTACCAAACGAACTAAATCATCCTACGAATGCCTACACGACCATTCGTATTGGAATAATAGTAATATTGGAATATTGGAAGAATAGTAATAGCATTTATTTTATTGCTTTTTGAAGTATAAATAGTTTAGTGTATGTGCTGTAGACCTCAAACCCTGTAAATAGTCTCGAAGCAGCTGGCTGGATAAAGCCTGCTGTGGATGTCTTTATACGGACACAAGAACAGAAAATGAAACACCGCATATTCTCACTCATAGGCGGGTGATGAAAAATGAGAACACATGGACACAGAAAGGGGAGTACTAAACACTGGGGTCTATTGGGGGGAAAAGGGGAGGGCCAGTGGGAGGGGGAGGTGGGGAGGGATAGCCTGGGGAGAAATGCCAAATGTGGGTGAAGGGGAGAAGGAAAGAAAAGCACACTGCCATGTGTGTTCCTACGCAACTGTCTTACATGCTCTGCTCATGTACCCCAAAACCTAAAATCCAATTAAAAAAAAAAAAAAGATTAATGCTACGATTCAAATATGTCCCCACCAAATCTCGTTACGGTCGTGGCCACCAGGGGGCAGAGGAGGTTCATGCAGATGCGGGGGGTGGGGTGGGGCGGGGTACAGGCGGGGATGGGGGTGCAGGAGGTGCAGGTGGGGACAGGTGTGGTGATGGGGGTGCAGGTGGGTGCAGGTGGGGACAGGTGCTGGCCATGTGTGTTCCTACGCAACTGTCTTACATGCTCTGCTCATGTACCCCAAAACCTAAAATCCAATAAAAAATTAAAAAAAAAAAAAGAACTCTAAAAAAAAAAACAAAACATATGACTTCATCCCAAATGTCTTCAATCCTGAGCCCCTCTTTGAGCTCTGCCACTACAGCCACCGCAGTTAGCTTGATACCTTCCTGCTTCAACACTGAGCACCAACCCCAGGTGAACCTGGGTGGTTAGCCATGCCCTGGGGCCCCCTGTGCACACACCTGGAGCCTCTCTATCCAAAACCAGAGGCGGTTCCTGGGCGTTGTGCCTGGGACGAGGCAGGAGGCACTGGCTCTGCTCCCCAGGAGTGGCCTTGAGGCAGTCAAGGAACTGCACCCCCAGAACACACCCCACCCTCGGGCATGCAGGTGTTGCAGAGCAGAGCTTGGACCAGAGAATAGAAGGCATAGTGTCCCTGCTGGGGTGGGTGGCCCTGGGGGAGTACATGGCCCTGCCATGGGAATCAGACCCTGCCCTGTCCCTACCATCAGGTCTTGGGGTGCCTGTCATTCCCCTCCCAGATGTCCCGCACCTCGGGGTGAAGCCTGGCTGTGGACTTGGGGCTGCCACTCCCCAGCTCTGGGAGGGGTCACTGTCCTGGCGGGCAGAGGGCCTGAATCCTCACCTGTGAGTTAAAGACTTGGGCGCCTCTTTTCTGGGTGGCAGCAGGTGAGAGCTTGCTCAGTTTGGCCAGAGGAGAGTCCCATCCACCTGCTGAGCAGGAGGGAGAGAGGTGAATCCCAGGAGGTGGGGTCCCTCTGGTTTATGCCGTCTGCCCCATTGGGAGTTTATTCTGGTGTCTGGTGTGAGCAGGAAGCAGAATCCATTTCTTTCCCAAATAACACATGGTCTCCCTCCAGCCCCTCTGCCCCTGTGGACATCAGGGCCACATGGTTCTCTGGGGTGGGGCCATTCTGGGCACTGCAGGGTCTGAGCAGCATCTCTGGCCTCCACCCACTCCATAGCAGAAGCATCCCCAGTTGTGACAATCACAAATGTCCCCAAATATCAGTGTTCCTTAGGGGACAGAATCACCCCAAGTTGGCTGGGTATGGTGGCTCACACCTGTAATCCCAGCACTTTTGGAGGCCGAGGTGGGTGGATCACTTGAGGTCAGGAGTTCAAGACCAGCCTGGCCAACATGGTAAAACCCGATCTCTACTAAAAATACCAAAATTAGCCGGTTGTGGTGGTGGGCACCTGTAATGCCATCTACTTGGGAGGCTGAGGCAGAAGAACCTGGGAGGCAGAGGTTGCAGTGAGCCGAGATCGTGTCATTGCAGCCTGATTGACAGCGAGGCTGTGTCTCAAAAAATCGCCCCAAGTTGAGAGTCCCCTGGGTTAGGGGATTCCATGGACCACCAAAAAGACTCTGCGTCCCATGATCATATGGACTTCTGAGGTCCCAGGAGGTGGCACACATTGAAATCTACACAGAGTGAGGAGGGAGAGAGGAGGCAAATCCCAGGAGCTGGGGTTCCCCTGGCTTACACCATCTGCCCTATTGGGGGTTTATCATGATGTCTGATGTGAGTGGGGAACAGACTTTTTTTTTTGAGATGGAGTTTCTCTCTCTTTGCCCAAGCTGGAGTACAGTGGCATGATCTTGGCTCACTGCAACCTCCACCTCCCGGGTTCAAGTGATTCTCGTGCCTCAGCCTCCCAAGTCGCTAGGATTACAGGCTTGTGCCACCACATCTGGGTAATTTTTGTATTATCAGTAGAGATGGGTTTCTCCATGTTGGTCAGGCTGATCTGGAACTCCTGACCCCAGATGATCTTCCTGCCTCAGCCTCCCAAAATGCTGGAATTATAGGCACGAGCCACTGCACTCAGCGATTATTATTATTGAGACAGAGTCTCACTCTGTCACCCAGGCTGGAGAGCAGTGATGCGATCTCAGCTCACTGCAACCTCTGCCACCTGCGTTCAAGCAATTCTCCTTCCTCAGTCTCCCGAGTAGCTGGGATCACAGGCATGTGCCATCATGCCCAGCTAATTTTTGTATTTTTAGGAGAGACAGTGTTTTGCCATATTGGTGAGGCTGGTCTCAAACTGCTGACCTCAGGTAATCCATCTGCCTCAGCTGACCTCAGGTGTTTCACCCTCTTCAGCCTCCTAGAGTGTTGAGATTACAAGCATGAACCACTGGGCCTGGCCTATTTTTTTTTTCTCACAAATTAAGGTAGGGTCTCTCATGTTCAGCACTGCAGACTTTCTACCTGCTTAGGAGACATGGGGCTGGAGGTGCGGTTGAGGATGCAGCGGGTACAGGTGGAGATGAGTTCACGGGGTACCTGGGCCCAGTTGCACCCACCTGCACCCATCTACATCCACCTGCACCCACCTACACCCACCTGCAACTCCATCCTCACTCATCTAGGGCAATGTCTGAGGACATTTGTGGTTACACAACTGGGGGGTGCCCCTGCCATGGAGTGGGTGGAGGCCAGGGACGCTGCTCAGCACCCTACAGTGCCCAGGATAGCCCCACCCCAGAGAATGATCCAGCTCCCACATCCACAGAAGCCCAGTGGAAACCCCTGTTCCAGGACAAGCATTTCTACAGCCTTTTTGCTTTTTGCCACGTGGAGTACAAAAGTCCCTGACCTCCACATTGCAGTGCATGTTTTTCTGATAGCTCTTTGTTCATCCAAGGAGTTTTTTTGGTTGCATTTCTGCTGAGAGTTTTACCAGAGACTTTTATCTCAATAACGACTTGTGCAGTGAGCAAACTCTAGTCCCTGCTGCCAGTTAAGGCAGATTTATTTCCCCTGGTTGGCCATCAGCTTTCATCGTGTTCCAGGCATGTCGGCATTCACATTATTTTCAGTTCTTTTCATGGACAAGTTGTTCCCTTGAAAGAATTGCCAAGAAATACACCAGAACCTGAAAACGTTTGCTCTTGGGTCACATAGCCCTCCGCTGCCACCCCCTAGAAAATGCGTGCAACCCACAAGGGGTGCTGTGTTGAAATCAGGGGCTCTGCCTCAGCCTCCAGGGCCCAGAAGCCTATACCCTGCAGCCTCCGCATCTATAGCCCAGAACAAGGTGGTGCTTCCTGGTGGCAGGGGAGCTTGAATGTGACCTTGACCTTGAATAGCAGGGGATCACCTGGAGTGATCCTGACCCCACCTCCAGGGACACTGAGCAATTTCTGGGACATCTGTGGTTTTCATGACTTGGGGGAAAACCCTGACAGGGAGTGGGTGGAGGCCAGGGGCGCTGCTCATCACCCCAAAGTGCCCAGGTCGGCCCCACTGCAAGGAATGATCTGGCCTCAGATGTCCACAGTGCTGACTGGGAGAAACTCTGGGTTCATTATCTGGGGGGAAATATCGAGTTATCTTCCTGCTCACAGTGGGAACCAGAATAAACTCCCGACATGACAGACAATGTAAACCAGGGTACCCCTAGCTCCTGGGATTCTCCTCTCTCTCTCCTCACTTAGGGTGTGGATTTCAACACATGCAGCCTCCTGGAAACTCAGCAGGGTAGAGGATCATGGAATGCAGAGTCTGTTGGGGGTCCGTGGAATCACCTATCATGGGGGGTCTCAATCGGGGGCGATTTTGCACCCAGGAGACAATTGTGGCTGCCTCAATTGACAGATGCCAGGGGTCGGAGGTCAGGAGTGCCACTCAGCACCCTGCAGCACCTGGGGCAGCCCCTCAACTAAGGAGGATTCAGCCCCAAATGCCCACAGTGCCAAGTGGGAGAAACCCGGGTGCAGAAGCTGCCTCCCAGGTGAGTTGAGGGTAGGCTCTTGTTGTCTTCTCCGCCAGACTACTACAGCCCCCACTCAGGCCCTGGTACACAGACCCATGTTTTCAGGCCCACAGATGTCCTCTCAGCGAATCCCTGTTTCAAATCTATGATTGCAACCACCTGACGTTACTGATTGGAGTCTCCCTACCCAGAGAGGCTCACGTCTACGATCACCGAGGCCAGAAATCTATCAGTGGGGCGCATGTATCTGGGCACCCCGAGCCAGTGTGCAGCCCACAACTGCCTCTCGTGTGTGTGTATGTGTGTGTGTGTCTGTTGTTAAGCAACCTCCTGAACAGTCAGCCTCCCACAGAGCGAGGGATAAAGCACCGATTCTGTCACCCTGTCATCAGCGATTCACCAAGCCTTGGCCGCTTTTGGCTCAAAGCACACAAGGCAGGGACAGTCACCTACAGTAAGACGCTGGGGGGCAGGGGTCATGGTGGAACCAAGTGGAGGCCACAGAGGATGTCTCTGCCAACCCGTGGCTTGACCTTGACCCTCCCATGACCATCTGTAGCAGGGGTTGGAGTACGTTGCCTAGGACAGTGATGATGCGGGCCCTTGAATGTGAATTTTCCTTCTGTCTGCGTCATGGTTTTAGTGATCGAGCACCCATGGACAGGGCCCTGCTGGGCTAACACCCTTGGATCTGTGCACACACCCGGCGCTGCGTGGGGACGCCTGATATAGACGGCTAAGGTGCAACCTGGGGAAGCCCAAGGTAGGGTCTGTTGGAAGTTAGGGGCCTGTTAGAGGGGTCCCCTGTCCCACCAGCAGGGTTTGAGGGGCTGAGGGCTCCTGAGTGGAGGTGGGCCAGGTGGATGCCCCAGTGCAAAGCCCACTGTGACTGGATGAGCCTCATGTTAGAGCTTCAGCTTTACTTACTTATTATTTTTACAAATGAATTTTTTTTTTTGAGACATAGTATCACACTGTTGCCCAGGCTGGAGTGCAATGGAGCGATATTGGCTCACTGCAACCTCTGCCTCCCAGGTTCAAGTGGTTCTCCTGCTTCAGCCTCCCTAGCAGCTGGGATTACGGGCACCTGCCACCATGTCCAGTTAATTTTTGTATTTTTAGTGGAGACGGGGTTTCACCACGTTCACCAAGCTGGTCTTAAACTCCTGACCTCATGATCCACCTGCATCAGCCTCCCAAAGTGCTGGGATTACAGATGTAAGCCACCACTCGTGGCTCTGAATTATGATTCTTATATTCTTATTATTTTTATTTTAGAGTCAGAGTCTCACTCTGTTGCACAGGCTGGAGTGCAGTGGGGTGATCATAGCTCAGTGTGACTGGGGGTGGTGCCCCTGGCAGGGAGTGAGTGGAGGCCAGGGATGCTGCTCAGCATCCAGCAGTGCTCAGGATGGCCCCACCCCAGAGAGGGATCCAGTCCTGATGTCCACAGTTATGAGTGGGAGAAACTTTCCTGTAGAGTGTAAAGTCTCTCTTTGTCAGCTGTTTTTAAAATACCCAGTCTGGTGTGTGTGTGTGTGTGTGTATGTGTGTGTGTGTGTGTGTGTGTGTGTGTGTTTCTTTTAGTTTTGTTTATAGCAAGATTTTTTGTTTGTTTGTTTGTTTTGAGATGGATTTTCACTCTTGCCACCCAGGCTGGAATGCAGTGGTGTGATCTCAGCTCACTGCAACCTCTGCCTCCCAGATTCAAGTGATTCTCCTGCCTCAGCCTCCCAAGTAGCTGGAATTACAGGTGCACATCACCACACCCAGCTAATTTTTGTATTTTTAGTAGAGACGAAGTTTCACCATGTTGACCAGGCTGCTGTCGATCTTCTGACCTCATGATCTGCCCACCTTGGCCTCCCAAAGTGCCGGGATTAAAGGCATGAGCCACCACACCCTCCCGATTTGTCCTTATTTGTCTGGCTTCTCTCACTGAGTAAAGAAGCACCTTGACATCCTCAAGGTGCATCCTTGTTGCAGCCTGTGTGGGGATTCCCTTTCTTTTCATGGCTGAGCAATATTCCATCATACAGATGCACAGTGCTGTGTTTATCTGTCCATCTCTTGATGGACGCTCAGGTCGCTTTCACTTTTTGGCTGCTGTAGACATGAGTGAACAATACAAGTATCTGTCCAAGACCTTGCTTTCGATTCCTTTTTGTAAGGAACACCTTGTTTGTTTTCTTAAGACCTGGTCTCGCCCTGTTGCCCAGCCTGGAGTGCAGTGACTCAGTGACAGCTCACTGTAGCCTCAAACTCCTGGGCTCAAGTGATCCTCCCTTCTCAGCCTCCTGAGTCTCTGGTACCACCACAACCAGGTACAATGTGTGCACCACCACAATCAGGTACAATGTAAAAGGGTTTTTATTGTTGTTGTTGCTGTTGTTAGTTTATTTTTTTTTTGAGATGGAGTTCTGCTCTTTTTGCCCAGGCTGGAGTTCAGTGGCATGATCTCAGCTCACTGTGACCTCTGCCTACCGTGTTCAAGCAATTCTCCTGCCTCAGCCTCCCAAGTAGCGGGGATTACATGCATGCGCCATCACGCCCAGCTAATTTTGTATGTTTAGTAAAGACTGAGTTTCTCCACATTGACCAGGCTGGTCTTGAACTCCTAACCTCAGGTGATCTGCCCACCTCAGCCTCCCAAAGTGCTGGGATTACAGGCGTGAGCCACTGCGACCAGTCTCAATGTAAGTTTTAAGCAAATGCACTTAGTCTGTGACAGTCATTTTCCGAGGTTCCTGGTGGACAAGAATTTTGAGGTGACACCACTAAAGCCATTGCAAGGGAAGTGAGCATTACTGAGGTCTCAGTAAGCTACTGGGGTGTGCAGGAGGGGGAGAGGTCACCCAGGAGGAAGGCACTGTGGTAAGAAAAGGTGACCGGTGGTGGGGCCCCTGTTTGCGGAAGCCTGTACGAGTCACACCACCTCTGTGTAAGCTGTGACCTTCAGAGCACCTGCAGGAAGGAGCCACATCACCCCTTTTATAAATAAAACTGGGGCCAGGTGTAGTGGCTCACGCCTGTAATCACAGCTCTTTGGGAGGTGGAGGCAGGTGGATCACAAGGTCAGGAGTTTGAGACCAGCTTGGCCAAGATGGTGAAACCCTGTCCTTACTAAAAATTTAAAAAAAGCAGCCAGGCATTGTGACATTCACCTGTAGTCCTAGTTACTTGAGAGGCTGAGGCAAGAGAATTGGTTAAACCTAGGAGGTGGAGGTTGCAGTTAGCTGAGATTTCCCCACACCACTCCTGCCTGGGCGACAGAGTGGGACTCTGTCTCAAAATAAATAAATAAATTAAATTAAATTAAATTAAAAATAAATGAAACTGGAAGCTCAGGCTGGGAGGCTACCCAAGATCACAACTCAGCCTTGAAGGGAGCCAGCATTTCCACTGCAGGAGTCTGTTCTCTGCACCACGGCCAAGGGTGCTGATGGCATGTGTGCACACCCAGGTCCATCCAGGGTGGCCACCGAGGGGACCCTAAGAAACCCACCCCCAGCTGGGACGTTTTGTTGAAAATCTTTTCTTTTGCCTTTAATTGTTTGAAAATGTTGAACTCCTACCCAAGTGCTTCCATTCTTTCTTTCTCTTTTATTTATTTATTTTTTTTTGAGATGGCATCTTGCTCTGTCGCCCAACCTGGAGTGCAGTGGCGCGATCTCGGCTCACTGCAACCTCTGCCTCCCAGGTTCAAGCAATTCTCCTGCCTCATCCTCCTGAGTAACTGGGACTACAGGCACATGCCACCATACCTGACTAATTTTGGTATTTTTGTAAAGTTGGGGTTTCCCCATATTGGCCAGGCTGATCTGAACTCCTGACTGTGATCTGCCCATCTTGACCTCCCAAAGTGCTGGGATTATAGGTGTGAGCCACTGTGCCTGGCCCCCAGGTGCTTTCTAATTCATTTTGATATGAAATGTTTCTGAGGCTTTGCCATTTTTTTTTGTTGGTTTTTGTTTGTTTTTTTTAAAGATGGCATTTCACCATGTTGGCCAGGATGGTCTTGATCTCTTACCTCGTGATCTGCCCAAGGTGCTGAGATTATAGGCATAAGCCACCCTGCCTGGTGGGCTTTGCCTTTTTTTTAGATCCTATCGGTCTGAGGCTGGATCGGCCCCTAGAGTGGCAGGTTTCCTGGCACATGGGCACAGCTCTGGGGTGTGTGGGGGCGATCAGGGCAGAGGTTTGTGAGAGGGCAGTGACCTGCCTGCAGAGAGAGGAGGCGGGATGGTGCCCTGTAGCCAGAGTGCAGGGGAGTCCACCTTTCTTTCATTCTGTGTTTTTTTTAAAAATAGCTTTATTAAGATATAATTTATGCACCATAAAATTCACCCTTTAAAAATGTGCAACTTGGCTGGGTGTGCTGGCTTACGCCTGTAATCCCAGCACTTTGGGAGGCTCAGTAGGGCAGATCGCCTGAGGTCAGGAGTTCAAGAGCAGCCTGGCCAATGTCGAGAAACCCCATCTCTACAAAAAATGCAAAAATTAGCCAGGCGTGGTAGTGGGTGCCTGTAATCACAGCTATTCCGGAGGCCGAGGCAGGAGAATTGCTTGAACCCAGGAGACAGAGGTTGCAGTGAGTTGAGATTGCGCTACTGCACTCCAGCCCAGGCAACAGAGTGAGACTACATCTCAAAAAACAAAAGCGCAACTCAGTGGTTTTTAGCACATCCACATAATTGTGAAACCATCACCTTTGTCTAATTTTAGAACATCCTATCACCCCCAAAAGAAGCCCCATATTGCCCATAGGCAGTCACTGCCCATCTCCCTCCTGCAGCCCTGCCACCCATGCATCCCCTTCTGTGTATGGGCCTGTCCCGGACATTTCATAGAGATGCAATCACACACCACATGGCCTTCTGTGTCTGGGTCCTTTCACAGAGCATGACGTCCTCAAGGTGCATCCACGCTGTGTCCCCTGGCAAAGCCTCATTCCTTTTCAAGGCTGAATCATGCTCCATGGTGGCATTTGCTGTAACAGGCAGGACAGGATGGACATTTCAATGGTCCTCTAATGTCTGACAATGCTCTTCACCCTGATTAGGGCTCAGCCTAATTATTAACAAATGCTTCATGTGGACTTGCTGTGTGCAAGGCCTGGGTTAGCAAACTTCTCCGTAGAGATCCAGAGGGCAAATGTTTTAGCCTTTGCAGGCCAGACAGTCTGACATTATAGAGGGAAAGCCACCATAGGCAATATATAAATAAGTGGGTGTTGCTGTGTGCCAATAAAACTTTATTTACAAAAATAGCTCCATGTGGCCCAGGGCCATAGTTTGCTAACCCTGGCTTAGGATAAAAGTGTGCAAACTCTCTGGTCCTGATGATTATTCCAAAGAGCTTTGGTTTACATGCCTTATGTTTATCAATATTTGTTGAATTTGAAATCAAAACTGAGAAAATGTCAAGAAGGTATTAATTCATTTTAAAAGAGCAATAATAAGGCCGGGCTTGGTGGCTCACACTTGTAATCCCAGCACTTTGGGAGGCTGAGGCAGGTGGATCACATGAGGTCTTGAACCGGAGTTCAAGACCAGTCTGACCAACATGGAGAAACCCCATCTCTGCTAAAATTACAAAATTAGCCAGGTGTGGTAGCGCATGCTTGTAATTCCAGCCACTGGGGAGGCTAAGGCAGGAGAATCACTTGAATCTGGGAAACAAAGGTTTTGGTGAGTGGAGATGATGCCATTGCCCTCCAACATGGGCAACAAGAGTGAAACTGCATCTCAAAAATAATAAAATAGCAATAATAAACTCTCAGGTGGCCAGAATGACATTTTTTTTTTTCATGGATAGTAACCGTTTTCTAAACAGACAAACAAAAATGTTCATGAAAATGCCAAAGAGAGACCCAGAAACTATCAGAGCCCGGAGGAACCCGGGGAGATGTGACAGTAAAATGCCATGTAGACTCCTGGATGGGGTCAGGATGGCACGGGAAAGGCCATGAGGGGCAAACTGAGGGGAACCTGAGTCGAGTGTGGTGGTGTTCGGTGAATAGAAAGGTACTGGGTTACCCGGCTGTGAGCAATGTCCTGTGGTTATGGAGGACAGCCCCCTTAAGAGGAAGCTGGTGAGGTATGGGCAAGGACTCTCTTTGCACCTTTCCTGTAAATCTGAAATTACACCAAATAAAACTGTTTATTAAAAAAAAAGAACAGGCCAGGGACAGTGGTTCACACCTGTCATTCCAGCACTTTGGGAGGCCGAGGAGGGGTAGATCATTTGAGGTCTGGAGTTCAAGACCAGCCTGGCCAACATGGCAAAATCCCTTCTCTACTAACAACTCAAAAAATTAGGTGGGTGTGGTAATGCATGCCTGCAATTCCAGCTACTCCAGAGGCCGAGGCAGGAGAATCACTTAAACCCAGGAGGCGGAGGTTGCAGTGAGCTGAGATCACACCACTGCACTCCAGTCTGGGCACAGAGGGAGATCCTGCCCTGTCCCCACCCCAACACACACACACAGATTAAACAGAAAAACATCTGGCTGAGAGCTTTGCAAGTGTGGAGCAGTGAGGAGTGACCAGTGTCCTCAGTGTGCTGGGATCGGCAGGGATTTGTGTAAGATGGAGAAGCTGGTGGGCAGAAGAGTGGATGGGAGGCCAGCCCATCAGCAGGTCAGCAAATATTGACCTGACACTCACTGTGTGCCAGGGACAGCCTGAAGCAGGTGGAATCATGTCCTGTCCTCAGGCAGCATCTGTCACGCAGAGACAGCACACGCCCAGGCACACAGACAACCAAACAGAGGGTCTCAGAAGATAACAAAATGGTCATGCCTGTCATCCCAGCACTTTGGGAGGCCAAGACAGGAGGATTGCTTGAGGCCAGGAGTATGAGACTAGCCTGGGCAACATAGCAAGACCCCATCTCTACAAAAATTTTAAAAAATTAGCCTAGCATGGTGGTGCACACCTGTAGTTCCAGTTAGGAGGCTGAGGTGAGAGTATTCCTTGAGGCCAGGAGACTGAGGCCACAGGGAGCTGTGATTGCACCACTGCACTCCAGCCTGGGCAACAGAGCAAGACCCTGTCTCAAAAAAAAAAAAGGAAAATGAAAAGAAAATAGGATGAGGTGGCACCAAGAGGAGAGAGAGCCTGTGCCATGTGGTGTCCGGGAAGGTCTCTAAGGAGGGGACATTCTTGCTGACCACTGCAGGATGGGGAGGAGGATTGAAGGCAGGAGGAAGGGCATTCTGGAGGGCTCCTTGGAAGTGGCGGTCTGGGAGCCACAGGAGGGGGGCCAGGCCAGGTCTTTCAGGGCTGGAGATAGAGAAAAGGACAAGGAGGAGGACAGTCATGAAGCATCATGGCCCAGTGTCCTGTAGAATGTCCTTGGTCTCAATTGACCTAGTGTGGCTTCTTGGTCAGACTGACAGGGTCCTCAGGGCTCACAGCCCAAGGCAGGGTCAGAGCTGCAGGGCTAGGCCAGGCTCCATGCCTGGGCATCTGGTAAGCTCTGCCTCCCTGAAAGGCCCAGTTTCTTGTCCAGCCTAGCAGTTCTCAACCAGGACAGGTCTGCCTCCAGGAGACTCTGGGTGATGTCTGGGACATCTGTGGTTGTCACAACTGTAGATGCTCCTGGCATGGAGTGGATGGGGGTCAGGGATGCTGCTCAGCACCCTGCAGTGCCCAGGACGGCCCCTTCCCAGAGAACAATCCAGCCCTGGACATCAGAGGCCTTGGGTTAATGGAATGTAACTAGGCTGAAATAAGCTAACGTTTTCTGAGAGTCATGTGCTGAGCAGCATACTTGTGAAAGGTTAGTACAAAGCTTTTATGCCAGAACCTTCTGGTTCTAAGACCCTTTCATTCACAGCCACCTGCATGACCAGGGAGGCAGGGCTGCACTTATCCCCTGTTCCCAGATGAGAAAAGTCACAGGAAGAGGCTGGCAGAACCCAAGCCCACTGCTCTTGGCAGCTCCTGGAATCATCCTCCCCTAGGCCCTCTGGTCCCCAGCCTTGCCCAAGAGCCCACCAGCTATGTTTTGTCTGTCTGTTTTTTAATAGAGATGGAGTCAGTTGGGCACAGTGGCTCACCCCAGTAATCCCAGCACTTTGGGAGGCTGAGTCAGGAGAATTACTTGAGGTTAGGAGTTTGAGACCAGCATGGTCAACATGATGAAACCTCATCTCTACTAAAAATATGAAAATTATCCTAGTGTGGTAGTGTGTACCTATAATCCCAGCTACTCTGGAGGCTGAGGCAGGAGAATTGCAGGAACTAGGGAGGCAGAGGTAATAGTGAGCCAAGACTGTGCTCCAGCGTGGGCAACAGTGAGAGACTCTGGGTCAAAATAATAATAATAATAATAATAATAATAATAAAACTAGAGATGGGGTCTCACTGTGTTGTCCAGGCTAGTTTTGAACTCCTGAGATCAATAGATCCTCCCACCTCAGCCTCCCAAAGCACTGGGATCACATGCATGAGCCCCCATGCCTGGCCCACACCAGCAGTGTTTAATCAACACAGGGTAACCCTGCAGCTTGGTGACATCAGCAGACTGTTGGCAACTGGGTTATTTTTTTTATTCTGCCCCATTCCCTGCTGAAACTAGGGGAAGAAGATCCTTCTGGGACAGAAGAAGGAGTCTGTCCCAAGTCACCAGGTCCTGGAGTGGGCCATCCAGATTTGGAGGGGATGGAAGGTGCCCGTTTGCTGAGGGCCTTCACTGTGCCAGTCACATTCGTGGCCAAGCTGGGTGCATGATCTTGGGGATGACTCCTGCTTCATCTGCCTCGCTGCTTCCTTGCAATGAGAATTTCCCACTCAGGGCAACCCAATAACTCATTGGTGGCTCTTTTGAATCTCACAGATGGCACGTTGAGAGCAAACAGTGGCTGCCAAGTACCCGAAAGTGGCTTAGAAAGCTGGGCTGTTCCACACTTTGCCCAGCCACGCACTGAAGCCAGGAAAGGAGGCCTTGGGCTGGAGCCAAGGCACAAATCACACCTGCAAGTTCTGGGTCTGCTGACAGCTCCAGGGTGGTCTTGAACAAGCAGCAGCCCGCCTCCTGCCTCAGTGCCTTGTTTAGAAGCAAAAGAACTCATGAAATTGAGAACCCATGGGCATCGCGAGATGGGGCCGCTCCTGTGGAAGCCAGTCTGGCACTTCCTAAAAGGCTGAGCATGGAGGCGCCACGTGACCCAGCAATTCTCTCCTAGTCATGTACCCAGAGGAATTGGAAGCAGGTGTTCAAATAGAACCATGCCACAAATGTCCATACAGTTCATATGACTCACAATGGCGAAAACGTGGAAATGACCCAAGTGTCCATCAGTAACACAGCGTGGCCCTCCACACACTGGAACATGACTCAAAGCTGTTAAGAGTTTCTGATTTGCACCTTTTTTATTCAGGATCTACCTGCCACTGCAGTCTGAGTTTATTGGCATAGCCAGGGTCCCTTGATCTTTTTTTTCCCCACATAATTAAATCAGGGTCTCTTCTGCTCAACTCTGTGTACATTTGGGGCTAGATTGTTCTCTGGGCTGGGGCTGTCCTGGGCACTGCAGGGTGCTGAGTGGCATCCCTTGCCTCTACCCACTCCATGCTGGGAGCACCCCCAGTCCTGACAACCACAGATGTCCCCAGACATTGCCCAGTGTCCTCTGGGGGCAGGATTGCCCCTGCTTGACAACCCCCCCAGGTTAGGGGAATCTACAAACCCCCAAGAGACTCTTTGTCCCATGACCTTCTCTCCTACTGAGGTCCCAGGAGGCTGCACACATTAAAATCCACACCCTGAATGGGGAGAGAGAAGGAGGTGAATTCCAGGAGCTGGGGGTCCCCCTGGTTTTTGCCATGTGTCCCATTAGACATTTATTACTATGAGCAGGGAACAGACTGCATTTTTTCCAAAGCATAAATGCAGGTTCTCCCCCACTCCAGGCAGTGTAGACACCTGCTGGTCCATGAGGCAGTAGCTTGAGACAATGGACTTTAGGTGAGGGCCTGAGAGCCCAAGGCATGTTAATTCAACACCTAATTCAACATAATTCAAGCAAATTCAACTAATTCAACTTAGGCGCTGATTCAACAGGAGACAGCCTGTGCCAGGAAGGAGGCCGCAGCCAGCAGCAGGGTTCACCTGTCATCAGAAATTCCTTGTCTGAATTCCTTTTTCCCGGCCTTTAGACACCATCCCTTACCCTGGCTGGTTCTACTCAGCTACAGGGTCATGTTATGATGTTCATGGCCTGGGGCACATTTGCCCTCCTGGGCCACGTTCTTAACTCAAAAAAGTCCAAAGTTGGCCAGGTGTGGTGGTTCGCATCTATAATCCCAGCATTTTGGGAGGCCGAGGTGGGCGGATCACCTGAGGTCATGAGTTTAAGACCAGCCTGGCCAACATGGGGACACCCCATCTCTACTAAAAATACAAAAATTAGTCAGGTGTGGTGGCAGTTGCCTGTAGTCCCAGGTACTCGGGAGGCTGAGGCAGAAGAATTGCTTAAACTGGGAGGTGGAGGTTGCAGTGAGCCGAGAACACATCACTGTACTCCAGCGTGGGCAATGCAGAAAGATTCTGTCTCAATAAAAAGAAATCCAAAGCTGTATTCTACAATTGTCTCCACACAAAGACAAACAATCCAGACTGGAGTCATGATTATACACTCACAAGTATTTTATTCATCTGTTGTCAACTGGATTTTAAAAAACATCTCCAGGGGCCCTGGAACTGGGGCTTTTGTGCCATGGGAGGCTGGATCCTGCCTGGAGTAGGTTCTTGGCTTGAGTCATCTCATGAAGTCCTCCTCCCCTCACCCAGGCTGGGTCACCCTGATGTGAAACGCCCAGCTCTCAGACGCACCTGCTTTGCCGCCTGGGCTGCTACCCTGGAAGGGGGTGCTCCTGGCATGGAGTGGTGGAGGCCAGGGATGTTGCTCAGCACCCTGCAGTGCCCAGGATGGCCCCACTCCAGAGAAGAATTGGGCCCCAGGGGAGAACATAGACCAAAGTCAATCCAATTATTAAAAAGAGAGGCTGGGTGCAATGGCTCACCCCTGTAATCCCAGTATTTGGAGAGGCTGAGGCGGGTGGATCCTGAGGTCAGGAGTTCCAGATCAGCTTGACTAAGATGATGAAACCTGTCTCTACTAAAAATACAAAAATTAGCCAGGCATGGTGGTGGGAGCCTGTAATCCTAGCTCCTTGGGAGACCAAGGCAGAAGAATTGCTTGAATCCAGGAGGCAGAGGTCGCAGTGAGCCGTGATCTCTCCACTACACTCCAGCCTGGGCGACAGGGCAAGACTTCCTCTCAAAAAAAAAAAAAAAATTATTTTTATTTATTTTAAATTTTATTTTTTATTTTTTTAGAGTCATCCAGTCTGGAGTGTAGTGGTGTGATCCTGGCTCATTACAACCTTGACCTCCCAGGTTCAAGTGATTCTCTTGCCTCAGCCTCCCGAGTAGTTGGAATCACATGTTCCTGCCACACGCTCAGCTAATTTTTGATTTTTTTGTAGACACCTGGTGTTGCTCTATTGACCAGGCTGGTCTCAACTTCTAAGCCCAGGTGATCCTCTTATCTTGGCCTCCCCAGGTGCTGGGATTACAGGCATGAGCCATTGCACCTGGCCTAAGATATTTTTTTTTTCTTTTTTAATCCATGCAAACATTTATTCTGTCCCTGCTAGAGGTGAGGGAAAGGAGATCCAGAGAGCCTGTGAAAGAAGATGGGGCTCCGGTAGGAAGACTGTCTAGAGGCCGGTGGGCTCCATGGACGGTAGGCTCTGGGGCTAATGAGGGGCTGGCTGGGTTCTTAGATGTCACGGAGTGCAGAGGTGGGGCAGCGAATGGTAGAAGCCGGCTGCCCCAAAGGCAGGCCAGCCCCTGGAGTCCGGAGTCAGGTCCAGCCCATGCCGGGCTGTGTGGCCCTGTCCCCCACTGGAGTCTGTTCTGTCCCCACCCCCCAGGTGGGAAGGCAGCAGGCCCACCCTTCTCAGTGGGAAAGGGTTGTGCAAGTCATCAGGTTTAAATAAAAATAATAAAAATAACAGTACAAAATAAAAAAGACGGTCTCAAACAAACCCAGGACAAGCCCACCACGCACCCCGAGTGAGGAGCAGAGGTGTTGGCTGTCACCTGGGAAGGAGCGAGGGCCTGGCCGGAGGGGCAGGAAGGGCTGTGGGTCAGTTGGAGGTGGGCTCAGTCCTGGTCTCTGTCAGCAGCAGTTTATAGAGACGCCAGAGGTCTGGGGGGCAGAGGGTGGGGAGGAGTGTAAGGGGCTGTGGCAGGACGTGGGCTGGGATGGGCTGGGCGAGGCGTCCTCCAGCCACTGGCTCGTCCCACTGTTCTGGGCTGCCTCGCCAGGTGGATGGGTTACCGGAGATTTATTGCACTGTTTGGAAGAGGCCTGGGCTAAGGACAGGCCGGGGCGGCAGGAGAGGTGGGCAGGAGGAGGGCAGGCATCATCGCTTGGTCTTGGCATCTTCTCGGATTTTCCAAATCACCAGGTGCATGCAGGCGCCGGCATCCTGGGTGGAGCTGTGCCGGTCTGCATTGTCCTAGATATCTGTCTGAGGTAGTTGCCATGAGGTTCCGCAGGGACCACTTGGAGGAAAGGCCGAGGTGGTGGGGGAAGAGCACAGATGTGTCCACTATGGTGCTGTGTTTGACTTTCAGGGCCAGGAGGTCACTCTGCAGGCTGTGTCAGATGAGGATGGTGTTGGAGCTGCACATGCTCAGCAGGACGGCCTGGATGTCGTGCAGCGTGACACTCGTGTCCACGAGATCAGCCTTCGTTGTAGTCCACGATCACGTTGTCTGTCTTCCCGAAGGTGTTATAGACCACATGTACATCAGTGTCGACCACCGTGACATGCGTCAGCTCCAGGCCATACGTCGGTCAGGACATCTCACAGTCCAGGGCATAGATCCCTGGGTGGGCGTCTCTGGAGAGTTCTTTCTCAAAGGTCTTCACGAAGCCCTCTGGGCGCTCCTTCCAGCCTTCCTGCATGTGTCGCTTGGCAACCCAGCAGCTGACAGAGCCTTCAGCAGCAGAGCAGCTCATGTACTGGTTCTCCCAGCCTCCCGCTACCCGGCTCCGGCACAGCCATCCCCAGTGGTAGTAACACTCCTCATCACAAACACAGCGGCCCGAGGAGGATATGAAGTACTCGGTGCCACAGCGGCAACAGGTCCTGCAGGAAGAGTCCTTGTGCCTCTTCTCAGCTGTGAAGATGAGGGCATCCCCGGGCCGCTCTGGGTGTAGGAAAGGGTAGCCTTTCTCCTTGAGCTGGTCCTGCGTAAGCAGGTACTCCTTGAGGTGGCTGTACAGGGTGGCCCCTTTCAGGTCCTCCTCCCGGAGTCTGCTTGGGCGGCTGAGCGAGAAGCTGGTCTTGGTGGCCAACCTGCCCCCCAACACCACCTCATGGGACACAACCCTGCAGCCACTGGCTTTGCTGAGGCTGGACATGGCGCTGGGAGCCAGGCCCCTGTGCCTCTGGGAAGCCCAGGCTGGAGTACGAGTCAAAGTCTGAGTCCAAGCTGAGTCCCGGGAGGGTGGGGGGTGGCACACCCTTGGCACGCTTGGTTCCCCAGCCCTGTGGCCTTGTCCTCACTCTCATCCCCAAAGAGGTCAGCCTGGCTCAGGGCCCTCCTCTTCAGCTTGGGGGCATCCTGGGAGGCACCCTCGTCCAGTGAGTGGTCTTTGCGCTCCACCAGGCGCCCTTCCTGTCGGGGAGCTGGAGGTGGGCCGGGTGGAGCTCTGCTGGCTGTCAGTTGGGAGTACCCGCTTGTGGGGCTTGGTTGCTGAGCTGGCCAGTCAGGCCTCCCTTTCCCTGAGCTGGCCATGGGAGTGGCGGAAGATGGCTTCTTCTTGGTCCCTTCTGGCCGCTCTGCCTTGCACTGGGGGCTGCTGGCCTATGGGCCCTTCTTGTCCACACAGGGCCTCTCCCCCTGCCCTCGACACTTGTCCTTGGTCTTATTCTTCCTCTGGGCACCATCTTTACAGCTGGGGTCAGGTGGGGCCCTGCTTTTCTTCCTCTTGAGTTTCTCCTCCTTGGGGCAGCCCCCATCCTGCAAGGCCTGGGCTGGGGAGCTGGGTTTGGCCAGGGTCGCCTGGAGGTCCCCCACTTCGCATTGCACGGCAGTCTCCTTGGTCTCACGGAGGCTGACCCCTCGGCCTCCAGGCTCTCTTTGGAGGGTGACTGCCCCGAGGCCTTGCTCTCAGGGTCAGCCCTGGCTTTGAGAGTGCTGGCCATGGTGGGCTCATCACTGGGGACTATGGTGGCCTCATCTTCCGAGTCTGAGAACATTGCATCACAACTGCCAAAAGGGTCGCAGGGCTTCTTGGGGGCAGGCGTGAAAGGCTTGCTGCTTTGGGGTCCCCAGGGCTGCTTGACAGCATGCTTGTCTCGGTAGCTGGCCCTGCTGGGGTGCCGGGAGGAGTAGTTGGAGAGCGGATCGTACTCCAGGTCTGTGGGTGGCCACACCACATACTTGCCGCTGGGAATGGGGCTGGCTCACGGCCTTGGGGACATACTCCAGGGCACCACTTCCCCCTCTGCCTCTGCCCTGACCCCTGTCTGGGAACGCCAGCGAGTACTTGCTGGCTGGCTTGGCAGGGGTGGCCTGGTAGCTGGCATTGGGGCTTAACAGGCTGTGGCTGCCAGGGCTGTAGTGAAAGGCCAGTGGGAAGGCATCGTCATCCAGACCCATGATGGGGCCGCCGTCAGGGTTGCAGGGTGCCACGGCAGGGGCCTCGGCAGCGCGGTGCTCACGGGCCATCTCCAGCAGATCCCGGTAGCGCCACTGCTCAAGCTCCACCTTACTGCGCACAGCCTAGATGGCCGTGTTGACCAGCTCCAGCACCAGCACGTCAGTCCGTGCCTCCTCCCCCAGGCCAAGGGCGCCATTCTCCCTCTGCCCAGGGGGCTTGGGCAGCTTGGGGTTGTAGGGGTCGTAACCCAGCCCCAGGCCGAGGGAGGTTCAGGAAGCAACAGCCTTGAGGGGGCGATGCCCAGCAGCTGTAGGCCCAGGCATTCCTATCGAGCTCTGCTGCGGGGGGCTCCTCTCGGCCATCACCCGGTGTGCCGGGGACCCGGGTCCTGCAGTGCCAGAAGTGGCAGTAGGGCTGCTAGCAGGGACCCCCGGGCGCCCCAGACCAACAGGGGCAGTCAATGGCCCGGAAGAAGCCAGTGGAGCTTAGCATGGTCCATCCCGTGGGGGGCAGGGGGGGAGGTGGGGGGCCTGCCCGGAGCTGCCCGGACCCCTGGGCCCCCTCACTCCAGAGAATTTTAAGTGTTTTTTTTTTTTTTTTGACGGAGTCTTACTCTGTTGCCCAGGATGGAGTGCAGTGATGCCATCTCAGCTCAATGCAACCTCCACTTCCACGGTTCAAGCAATTCTCTGCCTCAGCCTCCTGAGTAGCTGGGGTTACAGGTACCCACTACCACGACCAGCTAATTTTTGTATTTTTAGTAGAGACGAGGTTTTACCATCTTGGCCAGGCTGGTCTTGAACTCCTGAGCTCATGATCTACCCACCTACGCCTCCCAAAGTGCTGGGATTACAGGCTTGAGCCACCACACCTGGCCTTTATTTTTTTACTTTATTTTATTTTTTGTTTTAAGACAGTCTCGCTCTGTCACACGTCACACAGGCTGGAACGCAGTGGCATGATCTTGGCTCACTGCAACTTCCACCTCCCTGATTCAAGGGATTCTCCTGCCTCAGTCTCCCAAGTAGCTGGGATTACAGGTACGTACCACCATGCCCAGCTAATTTTTGTATTTTTAGTAGAGACAGGGTTGCACCATATTGGCCATGCTGGTCTCGAACTCCTGACCTCAGGTAATCCACCCACCTCGGCCTCCCAAAGTGCTGGGATTACAGGCATGAGCCACCACACCCAGTCTTTAAATGGTATTTTTAAATGAGTCATTAAATAAATGCAGGCTGTGCACTGTCTTTCTCACCTGCCAGCAAGCCCCACGCAGGACGGGATCCCCACCTGCCACGGTCCTGGGACAGGGCATCTCCAGCCACCTCTGTGGTGATGGCGAGGCTGCTTGTTGGGCCATGACCAGAAGGTAGGAGCAAAGCCCACTTCCCGGGAGACCTAATGCTGACTTCAGGTCCCAGCTCCCAGAAGCACCGCAGTCCAGATGCTTGCCAGGCATAATTCCTCGCCCCTGAAGTCAGTCTGCGTGTAGACATTCACAATACTCACTCCCAGTCATCAGTTCCCACTCTGCGTCTCCCAGGCTGTCTCGCCAGGACCCTGGATGCCTGGGTTGAGCGGCTAAGGGTCTGTGTGTCGGGGAACCCTGGGCACCACACCCGGGGGCATGTGGGAGGGTGCCCACTTCTCAGAAAGCAGATAGGGAGACAGAAGCCACCCAGGGCGAGTGTTGGGTGTGGTCATTTCTGAGAATGTTAGGACGCTCCCCCAAGCGTGGCACGTGAACCAGGTCCCTCTCCCAGACCCCACTGCCTGATTGGAACCGAGAGTGTCAAGTTTAGTGTCGAGGAGATGGTGTCTGCATGCTGAGGCTGACTGAGTGCAAACCTGGCTTGGGAGAAATGTATCCCAGAGGCCACCTGGGTGCCTATGGCCAATTTGGCTCAAACCTCTTCTGAACCTGTCAGCATATTGCAAAAATGAAAGATGGTCTTTTGTGCCTGTCATCCCAGCACTTTGGGAGGCTGAGGCGGGAGGATCCTGTGAGCCCAGGAGTTTGAGACCAGCCTGGGCAAGACAGCAAGACCCCACCTCTCCTAAAAATGAAAAAATTATCCTGGTTTGGCAGTGCACATCTTTAAGTCTAAGCTATTTGGGAAACTGAGGTGGAAAGATTGCTTGAACCCAGGAGTCTCAGACCAGCCTGTACAAGATAGCAAGACCCCATCTCTAAAAATTAAAAAAAATGTAGTGGCCAGGCACAGTGGCTCATGCCTGCAATCCCAGCACTTTGGGAGGTGGATGGATCACCTGAGGTCAGGAGTTCGAGACCAGCCTGGCCAACATGGTGAAACATCATCTCTACTAAAAATATAAATATTAGTTGAGCATGGTGGTAGGTGCCTGTAATCTCCAGTTACTCAGGAGGCTGAGGCTGGAGAATTGCTTGAACCCGGGAGGTAGAGGTTGCAATAAACCAGGATAGCAACACTACACTCTAGCCTGGGTGACAGAGATAGACTCCATCTCAAAAATAATAACAATAATAATAAATAAAAATTTAAAAATTAGCCAGGTGTGGCAGTACACGCCTGAAGTCCAAGCTGTTCAGGAGGCTGAGGCAGGAGGATCACTTGAGTCCAGGAGGTTGAGGCTACAGTGAGCTAGATCATGCCACTGCACTCAAGCCCGGGCAACAGAGTGAGCAAGACCCTGTCTCAAATAATAATAATGATAAGTAATAAAGAAGTTCTTTGTCATGTTATTTGAGGCCACCTGAGCCATCCCCTGGGCAAGGCCCTTTCCAGAGACTTCCCCATGCTGTCATCATCTTGACCAGTGAGATCACTCCTTTAGGGGATAGGGGAAGGGGGGGCCTCTGTTTTTGGGAGCACTGGGCGGGGAGCCTGGCAGGTGCCCAGTGGTGGTGACAGGTCTTGGCTGTTGGTTTAATGTGCATGCTCACCTGCTTTTCCTGTACCATTCAACTTCCTTACTCATGGTCAAGGAGCTTCAGAAATGCTCTGAATTCACTGGCTCACCGAGGGTCCCCCAATAGGGCAGAGGCACCCCTGGGTCCCACTGGATAGTCCTGCAGTGGCCAGTCTGCAGCTATGAGATCTGGGGATGCATTCCCTTAACCCAATGTGATGGTTTGCTGGGGCTCTGTGACCTCGGGCCACAAAGCGGAGGGCTTCAGAGACTGAGATTTCTTCTCTCTCTCAGTTCTGGAGGCTGGAAGTCCAAGAGAGTAACAGATGGGGCCCTGTCTGCTCCAGCACTCAGGATTTGGTGAGTAAACATCACTGCAATCAACCCAGCTGTCCTGCACAATGGGGATTCCAGAAATGGCCTAAGTGAATCTCAGAGAAGGGAGCCTGAGGTCCTCCGGCAAGTGAGCAGCTAAACTGCAATTGTTACCCACACCTGTCGGGTCTCAAATCCCAGGGCACGAGCAGGCTCAGCAAAGCAAGGCACTCACACTGGGCACAAACTCGAAGGGAGCGTTGAGGTCAGATGGGTGGCTCACACCTGTAATCCCAGCACTTTGGGAGGCCGAAGAGGGGAGATCACTTGAGGTCAGGAGTTCAAGACCAGCCTGGCCAATATGGTGAAACTCTGTCTCTAATAAAAATACAAAAAAATAATAATAATAATTAGCCAGGTACGGTGGTTCCAGATGCTTGGGAGCCTGAAGCAGGAGAATTGCTTGAACAACAACAACAAAAAGGGGGGGGGGGGCTGAAAAACCTCAGTGACCGAGATGAAATAATACTTCAGTTCAAACCAAAAATTAGCAGGGTGGAGTGGAACGTGCCTGTAGTACCAGCTACACAGGACACTGAGGTGGGAGGATCCCTTGAGCCTAGGGGTTCAAGAACAGCCTCAGCAACATAGTGAGTCCCTGTCTCTACAAAAAATTAAAAATTAGCTGGGTGTGGTGATGTGTGCCTGTGGTCTCATCTACTCAGGAGGCTGAGGTGGGATCACTTGAGGCCAGGAGTTCGAGACATCCCTGGGCAACATAGGAAAAGCCCATAGCTAAAAAAAAAAAAAAAAAAAAATCCAGCCAAGCATGGTGGCTCACGCCTGTAATCGCAGCACTTTGGGAGGCTGAGGTAGGCGGATCACCTGAGGTCAGGAATTTGAGACCACCCTGGCCAACATGGTGAAATCCCATTTCTACTAAAAAAAAAAAAAAAATTAGCTGGTCGTGGTGGCACATGACTGTAATCCCAGCTACTCAGGAGGCTGAGGCAGGAGAATTTCTTGAACTCAGGAGGCCAAGGTTGCAGTGAGTGGAGATCACTTCAGTGCATTCCAGCCTGGGTGACAGAGTGAGACTCTGTCTCAAAAAAAAAAAAAAAAAAAATCAAAATCAATGCAAAAATCCACAATGGAGCCAGAATAATATTTTAAATCAAGATGGGGTCAGTAATTCTGATTTTTCCTTTTGCCTTGGCTCCAATGTGCCTCTCAGAGCACTGTGAATGATCCCACTTTGAGAGAAAATTCTGATCATTTGTTCATCGTAGCTTTTGCATATTTATTTTGAATTTTTATAAGAGTGCATTAAAATATTATTTATAGTCCAGGTGCAGTAGCTTATGCCTGTAATTTCAGCACTTTGGGAGGCCAAGACACGTGATCAGAGGTCAGGAGTTCAAGACCAGCCTGAACATGGTGAAACCCCATCTCTACTAAAAATACAAAAATTAGCTGGGCGTGGTGGCAGATGCCTGTAGTCCCAGCTACTCTGGAGGCTGAGGCAGAAGAATCGCTTGAACCCAAGAGGCTCAGGTTGCAGTGAGCTGAAATTGTGCCACTGCACTCCAGCCTGGGCAACAGAGTGGGACTTCATATCTCTCTCTCTCTCTCCCCACCTCTCCATATATATATATATATATGCTAACTTTTTGGCATCCCCTTAAATTTTGTGGTTTTCTCACCTGACCCTGGTCCCAATCCTGCAAAATGAACCCTCTCCCACTCCCTATAGTCCCTGGGCATGTGGACACATGTCAGATAGATGTGCACCTGCCCATTCTGAATAGTGACAATATTTGAAAGCCAGGCTTCGAGGTGCAATGGAGAGGCCTGACCTGGGCCATTTCAGGGGTCACCCAGCAATTCTGCTCCCGGGCATGAACCCAAAAGAATTGAAGGGAGTCCTCCAACAAATGCATGCACAGAAATTTTCACAGCAGCATGATATTCACAGCAGCCAAAAGGTTACTGCAAGAACCCAGGTGTGTATCGATGGATGGATCCACGCATGGTTCATCCTGACAGTGGAACACAACTCAGTGGAACACAACTCAGCCCTGAAAAGGAGCCAGGCTCTCGCACAGGCCACAGCATGGATGTACCTTGAGGACATCACACTCAGTGAGGAATGCCAGACACAAAAGGCCACACAGTGTGTGTGATCCCATTTCTATAAAATGTCCAAGACCAGCCCACCCACAGAGACAGGAAAAAGATGTGTGTGTTCCAGAAGCTTGGGGAGGGGTGGGGAGTGACAGCTGGTGGTGATAAGGTTTCTTTCTAAAGTGAGAATGTGCAAGAATTTGGCAAGGTGTTGTGGCACACACCTGTAATCCCAGCACTTTGAAAGGCTCAAGAGGGTAAGGAGTTCAAGACTGGCCAACATGGTGAAACCCCATCTCTACTAAAAACAAAAATTAGCTGGGCACCTCTAATCCCAGCCACTTAGGAGGCTAAGGCAGGAGACTCACTTGAACCCGAGAGGTGGAGATTGCAGTGAGCTGAGGTCATGCCACCGCACTTCAGCCTGGGCAACAGAGGAAGACCCTGTCCCCCCAAAAAATAAAAATATAAAGAGAGAGAGAATGTAAAAGAACTAGATAGGAGAGGCTGGGCATGGTGGCTCATGCCTTTAATCCCAGCACTTTGGGAATCTGAAGCAGGTGGATCACTTGAAGTCAGGAGTTTAAGACCAACCTGGCCAACCTGGTGAAACACCATCTCTACGAAAAATACAAAAATTAACTGTATGTAGTGATGGCACAGGCCTGTAATCCCAGCTACTTGGGAGGATGAAGCAGGAGAATCGCTTGAACCTGGGAGGCAGAGATTGCAGTGAGCTGAGATCGTGCCAGTGCACTCCAGCCTGGGGGACAGAGGGAGACCCCATCTCCAAAGAAATAAAAAAGAAAGAGAGAGAATGTACAGAAATTAGGTAGGAGTGATGGTCGCACAATGCTGTAAATGTATTGAATGCCACTGAACTGTTCACTTTAAAATGCTTAACTTTATGTTATGCGAACCTTACCTAAATTTATTTTAAAAGCCGGTCATGGCCAGGCATGGTGGCTTACACTTGTAATCCCAGCAGTTTAGGAGGCTGAGGCAGGAGAATCACCTGAGGTTGGGAGTTCAAGATCATCCTGACCAACATGGAAAAACCCTGTCTCTACTAAAAAAAAAAAAAAAAAAAAAATACAAAATTAGCTGGGCATGGTGGTGCATGCCTATAATCCTAGCTACTCCGAAGGCTGAGGTAGAAAAATCGCTTGAACCTGGGAGGCAGAGGTTGTGCTGAGCCCAGAGAGTGCCACTGTACTCCAGCCTGGGCAACAAAAACAAAACTTTGTCTCAAAAAATAAGAAAAAACAGGTGAGAAGATGGCTTTGGAGAAGGCACACCGATTTCAGCTGTGGTCACAGGTGTGCAGATGTCTGATGAGGGTCTCAGTGCCAGCAGATTGGGTTTACCTGAAAACCAGAGTGGGGAAACTGGCAGGCTCCCTGGCAGCCTCAGCGCAGGCCCTGGGGGAGTGTGTCCTCCATGTTTGCCCCATGCAGGGAAGGAAGGAAAGCCTTTGAGACTTTGCCATCCGAACCCTCTGCTGTAGGAGGGGGCTGCCAGGGAGGCACCTGGGACCTTGCCCTGGGGTGTCCGATGTACACCAGTGGAGCTCCTCCGGGTTCCTTGTCTCGTGACTCTGCAGGTGACTCAAGCAGCACAGGTGTGCCTGCATCTGGGCACACATGAGCCTTTGCCCCCCCATGTCTGGATTACTGACCTGTGTCATTTGTGGGTGCTGGGGAGCTGCACTGAGGTCATTGGTGTGCCTGTGGGGTCGCCCACCTGTAGAGATGGCCTCTGTCATCCCACGGGTGTGAAAAGCCCGTCCCTCCAGCCTATAAGCCTTGTGGTACCCGGGCTCTGGGGATTTCATTTTTCCCAGGGGCAGATCCCATGTGGGCGGAACCTCTTTGGCATCAGATCTTACTCTTGCCTTTTGGCTTTTCTGCTCCTCAGACCTCCCCACTCCTCTCCTCCACCCACTCTTCACCACCTGTGAGTGGCTCTGACTTTTAGGTGTTAAAACCGACATGGCATGCTTCTGTGTCATGGGTGGCAGGGCTAACCTTTATGATTTTTATCCCCTCCACCTTCCTTCTCACTTTGCTTAACCTTTTTATTTTCTCAAATACCATCTGATCTTCTGTTCTCCCTCCAAGAGCTGCGTCTCAGGTCCCAGGTGAACTTTCTGAATGGTGTGGTCTGCTTGCATGCCTGTGTGCGTCTGGCTGCCTATTAGGAGAAAACCGGTTTTGCTGCCCCATGTCACTGTCACCTGAAATATTGCTGTCCTGGCGAACTGCTCCCTAGAAAGCCTCTGCGTGCCGTGTGGAGGGTGAGCACCACTGGTCCAAGCTAACACCACAGACCACTTCAGAGATGCCACTGGCAGGTGACAGGGGGTTCCCAGTGTGGGGCTGAGCCTCATAAGGGAGGGACTCACAGATTGGCCCCAAGTAGGTTTTCTATGTTGTTAAAATACAGAACAATGTAGTTTAGCTTGCCCCATCCTAATATATATTTTCTTCTTTTTTTGATATGGAGTCTCACTCTGTTGCCCAGGCTGGAGTGCAGTGGTGCCATCTTGGCTCACTGCAACCTCCATTTCCTGGGTTCAAGCGATTCTCCTGCCTCAGCCTCCCGAGTAGCTGGGATTACAGGTGCCCACCACCACACCTGGCTCATTTTTTGAATTTTTAGTCAAGACTAAAAATTTTAGGGTTTCATCATGTTGGCCAGGCTACCTCCTGACCTCAGGTGATCCGTCCGCCTCTGCCTCCCAAAGTGCTGAAATTACATGGGTGAGCCACCACACCCGGCCTTCTTTTCTTTTTTTTTTTTTTGACACAGGGTCTTGCTCTATCACCCAGGCTGGAGTGCAGTTTTGCAATCATACCTCCAGGACTCAAGTGATCCTCCCACCTCAGCTTCTTGAGTAGCTGAGACTACAGACACACACTGCCATGCCCCGCTAATTTCTAAGTTTTTCATAGTGGTGCCATCATGGGTCACTGCAGCCTTGACCACCTGGGCTCAAGCAATCCTCCCGGCTCAGATTCCCAGGTAGGTGGGACCATAGGTGTGAGCCACTACACCCAGCTAATTTTTAATTTAATTTTTTTTTGGAAGAGATTTGGGTTTCACTATATTGCCCAGGCTGGCCTTCAACTCCTTGGCTCAAGTGATCCTCCTACCTCAGCATCTCAAAGTGCTGGGATTATAGGTATGAGCTACCATGCCTGGCCTTTTTGAAATTTAACTTTTTTTTTTTTTAAGTAGAGTCTCATTCTGTCACTCAGGCTGGAGTACAGGGGCGCAATCTTAATTCACTGTAACCTCTGCCCCCTGGGTTCAAGCGATTATCCTGCCTCAGCCCCCCAAGTAGCTGAAATTTACAGGCACCCACAACCACACCTGGCTAATTTTTA
Organism: Callithrix jacchus; assembly: GCF_049354715.1. NCBI lineage: Eukaryota > Metazoa > Chordata > Mammalia > Primates > Cebidae > Callithrix > Callithrix jacchus. The sequence continues at coordinate 35,408,468 of NC_133511.1, read as the reverse complement.
TATTTTTAGTAGAGACAGGGTTTCACCATGTTGAGCAGGCTGGTCTCCAACTCCTGAACTCAAGTGATCTGCTTGCCCCGGTCTCCCAAAGTTGCTAGGATTACAGGTGTGAGTCACTGTGCCCGGCCTGAAGCAATGTTTGCTTAAAAAACAAAAAGAAAATATCTATGCACCTTTTCTCTTTTTAAAACTGGGTGTTTTGTTGTTGTTTACTTGAAGGAATTCTTTATATATTTTGGACATTAGCTCCTTATCAGATATATCATTTGCAAATATTTTGTCCCAATCTGTTGGCTGTTGATTCTATTTATTTGTTTTAGAGCAGGTCTCACTCTGTTGCTTAGGCTGGAGTGGAGTGAGATGTCATCACAGCTCGCTGCAGCCTCAACCTCTCCAGCTCAAGCGATCCTCCCACGTCAACCTCCCAAATAGCTGGGACTACAAGCACGTGCCACCATGCCCAGATAATTCTTGTGTAGTTTTTGTAGAGATGAGGTTTTGCTATGGTGCCCGGCCTGCTCTCAAACTCCTGTCCTGAAACAGTCCACCTGCCTCTGCCTCCCAAAGGGCTAGGATTACAGACATGAACCATCAGGCAGGGCCTCAAAAGGACATTTTTGAGATCATTATGGACAATAGGTGACAGACTGGTTATTGATGACAGGAAATTATTGATAATAACATATAGCAAGGTGATAACAAGACATTATTGTTAATTTGGTTGGGTGGTTCTTTGTTGGGAAATCGGGCTTCAATGATTAGAGAACATTCCCAAGTGTCTACAGGCAAAGTCATATGATGTGTTGGATTTGTGTGAAATCCCCGTGCAAAGCTGGAGAGAGGAGGTAAGAGCAGAGGAAGGGCAGAATGTTAGTTGCTATTGCAGGAGTGGTGGCACTGAGAGACCTCGTCCTGGCCTCTGCACTTCAAGCTGTGTTTGAAATTTTCCACCATATGTTATCTTTTAATTTGCAGTTTCTTTTCTTTCTTTTTTTTTTTTTAAGAGAGTCTCACTCTGTTGTCTAGGCTGGAGTGCAATGGTGCCATCTGGGCTCACTGCAACCTCCACCCCCCCGGTTCAAGAGATTCTCCTGCCTCAGCCTCCCCAGTAGCTGAGATTACAGGCATGTGCCACCACATCCAGCTAATTTTTGTATTTTTAGTAGAGATGGGGTTTCACGATATTCGCCAGGCTGGTCTCAAACTCCGACCTTCTGATCCACCCACCTCAACCTCTCAAAGTGTTGGGATTACAGGTGTGAGCCACCACACCTGACCTAATTTTTCATATTTTAAGTAGAGGCGGGGTTTTACCATGTTGGCCAGGCTGGTCTCAAACTCCTGAGCTCAGGTGATCCCCCCCACCTCGGCCTCCCAAAGTGCTGGGATTACAGGTGTGAGCCACTGTGCCCAGTCTTAATTTGTAGTTTCTGTAAATTACTTGTATAATAGAAAAGCAGAAAAATAAATTTCCCTCCCATTCAGATGCATCTCATGTTTGTTTTAAGGTAGAGTATTTAGGCTAGATTTGAGAAGCTTTGCGGTGAATAAGGTAAGAATTTTTTTTTTTTTGCATCGAATCTTTCTGCCTACCTCTGAGCCTGCTTTAGAAAATTTAAAAGATTACAATAGTAATCAAAACATATGTAGATTGAAACAGAAGGAAATGCTGTGGACCACAGAGCTCCAATAATTTTTTTTCTTTGACACAGAGTCTCAATGCCTTTTTTTTTTTTTTGAGAGAGTCTCACTCTGTCACCCAGGCTGAATGGAGTGCAGTGGCATGAGCTCAGCTCACTGCAACCTTCGCCTCTCAGGATCAAGTGATTCTTCTGCCTCAGCCTCCCAAGTAGCTGAGATTACAGGGGCACATTACCATGCCCAGCTAATATTTGTATTTTTAGAAGAGACAGGTTTCACCATGTTGGCCAAGCTGGTCTTGAACTCCTGACCTCAGGTGTTCTGCCCGCCTCCACCTTTCAAAGTGCTGGGATTACAGGCGTGAGCCACCATGCCCGGCCCTACTCAATACTTTTGAAATCTTTAGAGCAACTTGAAGGCTTTTAAATACATAGAACAAATATTTTTTTTTAAATGGACTCAATGTTATTGCTTTTCACTTTGAAAATATAAAGCATAAAATAAGACAAACATTGCAATTAAAAAAAATTTTTTTTTCCATTGTAAATGTTTAAGAGAGGCAGACATAAAGAACATCCGCCATTGGTGGCCAAGACCAGAGGCCTCTCTCCCTCAGCCTGTGCAGCCACAGGGTCACTTCTCACCACTCACAAGCTCTGTCCTTTTGAAGGTTTTAATCTATGCTGGATTTATTTTATTTTTTTTAATTTCACTTCTTTTATTTTTGGGGGGAAGTTTAAATTTTTTTATTTTTTGTGACCTCAGCTGTGACTTAAAAAGTATTTTCTTATTTTTCTCCCTCCTTCCTTTTCTCTCTTCTTGCTATCTTTCCCTCCTTCCTTCCTTCTTTTCCCTCCCTCTCATCCTTTTCTTTTACTTCCCTCTCATCCTTTTCTTTTACTTCTCTTCCTTTTTCCTTCCTTTTCCCCTCCCTTCCTTTCTTTCTTCCCATCTTTCTTCCTCATCCTTCCTTCCTTTCTCTCTCTGCCACCCAAGTAGCTGGGATTATAGGTACCCAAAACCCCGCCTGGCTAGTTTTTGTGTTTTCAGTAGAGATGGGGTTTCACCATGTTGGCTAGCTGTTCTTGAATTCCTGACCTCAGATGATCCACCTGCCTCAACCTTCCAAAGTGCTGGAATTACAGACAATAGCCACCATGCCCAGCCAGGTCTCACCTCTTAATGCCATCACAATGACAAACTGCAACATGAATTTTAGAGGAGGCATTCAAACCACAGCACTTACCTTGCTTTCTTCTTCCTGAATCTCTTGGGATGTCTTCCCAAAGTGTTTCATTTCTTCGTGGAAGGGGTAAAAGCAAATAGTTGCACTTTATCATCAAACATCAGAATTCAGAATGACTTCTTTCCTTTGTCTTTTCTTTTTGTCAAGAGGGTTTCTGCTTACTGAAACCTGAACTGATTTCACACAACACAGACTAACTCTAAACTAACCTAGGATTTAATTTGCTCATCTTTTCCTTTATCCTCCCTTCCATCAATGCTTGACACAACCACTCTTGAAACAGTCTTTCCTAACCCACTTGAGAGGCCCAACTAAGCATAGGAGGAGCCAGAGAGTATTTATATTTGACCCCAACACCTCTGAAGGTGCAATCTCGGCTCACTGCAACCTCCACCTTTCCAGGTGAAACAATTCTCCTGTCTCAGCCTCCTGAGTAGTTGGGATTACAGGTGTGTGCCATGACACCCAGCCAGTTTTTGTATTTTTAGTAGAGACATGGTTTCACCATGTTGGTCAGGCTGGTCTCGAACTCCTGACCTTGTGATCCACCTGCTTTGGCCTCCAAAAGTGCTGGGATTACAGGCATAAACCACCTTGCCTGGCCCTCTATTAATCTAAACATTTTAAATAAATAAAAGAAAATATTTGTTAGGTATATAGCAGCTAACACGAAGGTATCTGAGCATAAAACTAAGTAACAGCATATTGAATCCAGAAGTATATTTAAAAACACAAAATAAAGCAGCAAAATGGCCAGACCCCCTGGGTGGCGGAACTGGGTGTGGGATGGGTACCCTCCTCAACAAAAATCCAGGAGGAGTACCCAGACAGGATCATGAAAATGTTCACTGTGGTGCCCTCACCCAAGGTGTCAGATATGGTGGCGGGGCCCTATAATGCCACTCTCTCCATCCACCAGCTCATAGGAAATGCAAACAAGACCTGCTGCATCGATAATGAAGCTGTGACATCTGCTTCAGAACCCTAATGGTGCTATGCCCACCACGGTGACCTGAACCATCTGGTGTCTGCCACCATGAGCGTAGTCACTACCTGCCTGTGTTTCCCAGGCCAGCTCAATCCTGACCTGCAGAAGCTGGCCATAAATATGGTCCCATTCCCACACCGGCACATTTTCATGCCCAGCTTTGCCCTGCTGACCAGCCAGGTAAGCCAGCAGTCCTGGCCGACAGTGCCTGAGTTCATCCAGCAGATGTTGGATGCCAAGAACATGATGAGAGCCTGTGACCCCCTCCATGGCCGCTACCTGATGGTGGCCACCATGTTCAGGGGCTGCATGTCCATGAAGAAGGTGGATGCAAATGCTTAATGTCCAAAACTAGAACAGCAGCTACTTTGTTGAGTGGACCCCCAACAATGAGAAAATGGCTGTCTCTGACTTCCCACCCCAAGGGCTAAAAACATCTGCTACCTTCACTGGCAACAGCAGGACCATCCAGGAGCTGTGCTAGTGCATCTTGGAGCAGTTCACAGCCATGTTTCTGCACAAGACCTTCCTGCACTGCTACATGGGTGAGGGCCTGGATGAGATGGAGTTCACCAAGACCAAGAGCAACATGAATGACCTGGTGTTCAAATACCAACAGTACTAGAACACCACGATTGAGGAGGGTGAATTCGAGGAGGAGGTGGCCTAGAGCCTCCAGTCACCAGGAAAAGTAGGGAAGCCGTGTGAACTCTTTATGCACTCCCAGCCTGCCTTCTGGCCTGTGCCTGTGTGTGTGCACTTGCTGTTTTCCCTGTCCACATCCCATGCTGTACAGACAACGGTATTAAAGCATTTTCATAGTGAAAACAAAGTTCTTTCAGTTTATTTCCATGTGATCTTTTTGGCCCAATATACATTTTGTCTTACATAAAATACCTGTACACCTACTGAATGCTTCCGTGTGTGGCTGCATATGTCATGAATAATAATTATCTGCAGATCACAGATACAGCTCTCAGAGTTTAACTGTGTATGCATTCCTTTAATCTCTTCATCTCGTAAGAATCTGAGGCTATCACTTCTCTTTTGAAACGGAGATTGGAAATCCCGGGTTCTAAGCTGTTACACCCTAAGCTTAGTAAACATCAATGAACATCTTATGCTGATCTTCTGAGTGGGAATATTTTCATGAAACCAGTGGGAGGGAGGAGGTTCTCCCTTTTAGCAGCTATTTTGCAAGATGCTTTCCTTATGGGCTTAGTCTCCTTGTCCTCACCATGACCTCATAACCACATCAGTCCCAGCTCATTTCTGAGAAAGCTGGGGCTCTGAGCCCCACTGAGAATTTGTGTCTGGGCTCAGGCAGCAGGGACACAGTGAAGGGGGAGGATTTTGCAGGCCATGGTGGGGAGATGCAAAGCTGGGAGTTGCAAGGAAGAGAGAGGTTGCTGAGGATAGGGTGATGCGAGAACAGCTCAGTATTGGCCTTGAGTTCCCCACCAGAGTTGACCTGATTCTAGAGACCAAGGCCACAGCTAATAAGATCCATCCTGTTAGTCTCCTGGGGCCATAAAATCTAGGGTAATGAGGTGGATGGGGTCCTCCAGGACACACAGGATGATGAGGTGGATGGGGTCACCGAGGACACACATGGCAATGGGGTGGATGGGGTTCCACAGGACACACAGGGTGATGGGGTGGATGGGGTCCCCCAGGACACACAGGGTGATGAGGTGGATGGGGTCTCCCAGGACACACAAAAGGGATGAGGTGGATGGGGTCCCCCAGGACACACAGGGCAATGAAATGGATGGGGTCCCCCAGGACACACAGGACAATGAAGTGAACGGGGTCCCCCAGAACACACAGAACAATGAAATGGATGGGTTCCTCCAGGACACACAGGGCAATGAGGTGAATGGGGTCCACAAGGACACACAGGGTGATGGGGTGGATGGGGTCCCCCAGGACACACAGGGCAATAAGCTGAATGAGGTCCCCAAGGACACACAGGGCAATGAGGTGGATGGGGTCCCCTGGGACACTCAGGGGGAATGAGGTGGATGGGGTCCCCCAGGACAGATAGGATCAGGTGGCTGAGGTGTGTGTGGTCCCAGAAAATCTTCAGCTCGAGATGGTGGTAGAGGTAACAGAATACACTCACCTGGAGGTGGCCATGGTCTCCAAAGATTATCATGTGGAGCAGGTGGTACAGGTGCTAGAAGACACTCATGTGTCAGTGTCTGTGGTCTCGAAAACTCATCTGTAGGTGGTGGTAAAGGTGTCAGAAGACACTCGGGTGTTGTGTATGAACTCAGAAAATCATTGGCTAAGGGTGGTAGAGGTGCTAGAAGACACTGATGTGTCGGTGTCTGTAGTCTTGAAAACTCATCATCTGTAGATGGCGGTAGAGGTGTCAGAAGACACTCGGGTGGTGGTGTGTCTGGTCCTAGAAAATCTTCAGCTTGAGAAGGTGGCAGAGGTAAAAGAGTACACTTGGGTGGAGGTGACCATGGTCTCCAAAGATTATCATGTGGAGCAGGTGGTACAGGTACTAGAAGACACTCATGTGTCAGTGTCTGTGGTCTCAAAAACTCATCTGTAGGTGGTGGTAAAGGTGTCAGAAGACACTCGGGTGTTGTGTATGAACTCAGAAAATCATTGGCTAAGGGTGGTAGAGGTGCTAGAAGACACTGATGTGTCGGTGTCTGTGGTCTTGAAAACTCATCATCTGTAGATGGTGGTAGAGGTGTCAGAAGACACTCGGGTGGTGGTGTGTATGGACTCAAAAAATCATTGACTAAGGGCGGTAGAGGTAACAGAAGACACTGATGTGTTAGTGTCTGTGGTCCCCAAAATGTATCAACTGGAGACGTTGGCTGAGGTCCTAGAGGACACTGGAGTTGAGGGGTTTTCAGAGGTCCCAGAACACCTTTAGCTGATGAAAATGGTTGAGCTCCCAGGTGACATCCAGATGGAGGAGGTGGCTGGCAAGCCATGAGGTAGGGCAAGAGGGCAATGCTGATCAATGATGATGCTGTGCGGCAGCCATGTTAACCTGCAGGCAGAAGGAGGAAGTGTTTTGAAATGTATTAGTTTGATGGACAGAACCACCATCAACAACACAGGCTGAACCTTATGTTGCTGCTCATAGTTTTTTGCACCTTTCCATCCTCCAGGTTTCAAAAATAACACATCAGTATCATGAAGTCACCCTTCCACCAAGTACCACAGACAGCTGGGGAGTGAAGAAAAGTCATTGGGTCAAACTGTTTTCTCCACATGCCACTGTGTCTGTCTGCAAATGTAGGCAGGCTGGGTCCTGCCCCAGGGGAGACAGAGTCATAGCGCAGTAAGGAAGAAGTACGTTTCCCACACAGGAGTGTCTATGTCTATCTTCTTCCTCCCTCACCACCATCACCAGAGCATGCTCCTTGCATCAGATAAACAGCGAGTAAGAGAGGCATGAAAAGCCCATTGTCCACACGTGTTGCAGCTTCTTTTTGGAGAATGTTCTCCAGGCCTTTTACGTTGTCTCTGATTCTCAGAACTCTGCAAGTCAGTGTGACCACCTGCTCCAAATCTAAAAAAACAGAAGCTCCCCAAGGAAAAAGACCATGTGCCCAGGGTCACACAGCTTGCAGGAGGCACAGTGGGAATTGATTCCAGCTCTGCCTGTAGGACCCTCTCATTTCCCCTCTGCTTCCCTTCTTGACAAAGGGTCTTGTTCACTCTGGGGGTGCCCCCCGTGAGCACAAATAGCTCTGGGGAAATATGGATTCCTAAAGACATTCAGGGGAACTGGGAGAAGGTTTTCTGACAGAACAATCCGACATACAAACGTCAGTCAGGCACGGCTAGAATGTCTCTTTGAATTCCCAGGCGATACAAATGTTAAGTGCATTATGACATAAATAATACTTTTGTACATAGAAATGTACAAGGTATGAATTCTGAAAAAAGCAAGTTTTAGAAATGTGTTTAATTTCAAGTGTACAGTTCCCATCATGTGTAATCATAAGACTCAGCAGCTGTTGTAAGTAGAGAGGCCACATGAGAACCAGCATAGCTGAGCATCATTTAAGGCCTTCATTGGGAATCGTCGCTGTGGGTAATAGGTTACATTCACTTTCACTAACTCACAGTCGAGACATATTTTCTATTACAAGTACAGAAACTCTGAGACTTAGAATATTAGATCAGGGCACCACTGAAGCGGGGTGAAGGTGGGTTTTTGCACAACACAGTTAACAACAGGAATGGGACTGTGATGAAATATGGAATTGACCTTGTTGAAGAGCATTCAAAATCGCACAAAGCACATATTAATGTTGGATTAATGAGTTTTCACTTTTGTCACTTCTGGGAATACAGCAGATATTTCAAATGTTAATCACCTACCTTATACAAGAAAACAAAAATCACAGCAAAATAAAACCACACATATTTCTGAAATAGACCCCACAACACCTTGAGTAGAAGAGAGCAGTCAGAGTTCACTGGGCCATGAGACCTACAGAGGTGGAGGTCGGTGACATTCCTCATGTTATTTCTGGAAACAGAATAGTAAAAGCCCTTCAGCCCTCAGTGCCTAAGCATTTATGGCTTCTGGAGGTGCCACCCAAGATGACTAGCTGGGAATGGAGAAGCCAGAAAGCTTATGGGGAAGATGCTGCTTCTGAAAAAGTCCAGACAGAAAACATATCACAGAACCCACAGAGCAGAGGCCAGGCCAGGCCAGGAGAGGGTGATGGAGGAAAAGACTACAGTGTCCTGATACAGGCAGAGTGAAAATGACCCCAGTATTTACCTTTGTCTTCTCCACGTTTTCAGTTGGGTCACAGCTGCTGTTCCTCATGGGAACCGAATGAGGTCCTGAATCTGCTAAGGGCCGGAGAAGGGAATGGAACTAAATCTGGCTTGCATGTTCTGTGCCGAATAAGAAACCCTACATGTCCTCCACTGCCATCTCACTCTCTTTGCCACACTCATGTCCCTTACCAGAGGCACAGGGTTTATTGGCCAGATGCCTCAGAGGACCCTGGAGCCCTCTGGGCCTCAGCTCTGAGGAAGAAACTGCAGATCCCCGGTCCAGGGGTTTTCTTAACTCTCAATAGGCTGTGGACAGGTCAGGCTCTAACCAGCTAAAAGGAGCTTGAAATCAGAGGTTCCCAGTACACATCAATGGAAATCACCCATCATGTGATCACAGACTCCAAATTAAAATAGAAACAGCCATAGATGGGAGGAACATCTATAGGCCCAGGACAGGAGCAGCACTGCTCCTTTTCTTCAAGCTATAGGGGCATTTAAAATTCTGTGGATTCGTAGTGAATCTATCCTCCATATCTCACCAGGCATTGTCAACATTTATGAACAGAAATGAACATAGAGACTTACACTCATGAGAAAAGGTCAGAGTTTCAGAAATTAAATGGAGGCTGGGTGCCATGGCTCACCCTCATAATGCCAGCACTTTGGAAGGCCAAGGTGGGCAAAGTTAGAGGCAAGCCTGGCCAACATTGTGAAACTCTGTCTCTACTAAAAATACAAAATGAGAAAATTTGTCAGGCATGGTGGCAGACTCATGTAGTCCCAGCTACTTGGGAGCCTGAGGCAGGAGAATTGCTTAATTGTGGTGGTTGCAGTGAGCAAAAACCACACCACTGCACTCCAGCCTGGGTGACAGAGCAAGGTTTTCAAAAAGAAAAGAAAAACATTAACTGAAAGTTTTAGGGTCACACTTCAAATGTTAGAGGAGTAAGATTACATAGATATTTAGCTTACTAAAGGAGTTATATAATTCACAATCCACAATTTAAACAAGCAAAAAGAATGAAGGAAGGTCCAAAAAGTGCAAATAAATGATTCTTTTCTTAAAGCACACCTCATGATACTGCCTTATTGATCCATGAAGACATTGCCCAAAAATCTCTGCTCTCATCAGCACTTACAGCTTCTAAAATGTTATTGTTGTGACTTTTCTCAAATGAAAGAAAAAGCCTTCACACTGACTCAAGGTGGGAAGGGGAGCTGGCCCATTTGCCTTGCAGGCTTATCTTCGCAGTTAAAAGTAACTAAGACGTCAGGGTGGGGCAATGTCCACAGTCAGTGGAGGGGCCTGCACCATTCACAGGGGACCAGCCAAGAGCCATTCAGCTAGGGCACCTGAGAAAAATGGGGCCCTGCCACCCAATGGGGAAACTGTTCTCTTCAGAAGTGCTTGGAACTGTTTCCAGGAAATATGACAATTACCCCACCCGAGCCCTCACCCCAAAAAGGAGAAGCAGGGTGTGTGGATTGTGCAGCAGAAATTAAGCGGCTGCCTTCATGGGAGCTCCTACCTCTCCAGAAAGTGTTCTCAGTGCACAGGCGTTTCTGGGCTGGCTCCTCACTCGTGTCTCTCTGGCACTCTCTGCTTTCTCCTCCTTTCCCATATAGAAAACAGAGGAATAACTGACTTGAATTAAAACACCATGTTCTTTACTAGACACTCAAAGCTTCATCTTAAAACAAAAACGTCCTTAAAAGTGACCATCAAAACTGGGCACGGTGGCTCACTCCTGCAATCCCAGCACTTTTGGAGTCTGAGGTGGGCAGATTGCCTGAGGTCAGGAGTTCGAGACCAGCCTGACCAACATGTAGAAACTCTGTCTTTACTAAAATTACAAAACTAGTCAGGTGTAGTGGTGCATGCTTGTAATCCCAGCTACTGGGGAGCCTGAGGCAGAGAATTGCTTGAACCCAGGAATTGGAGGTTGCAGTGAGCTGAGACTGCACCACTGCACTCTTTCTGAGAGAAAGAGTAAGATTCTCACTCAAAAGGAAAAAAAATCCATTACAATGACCTACCTGTGCTGCTTGTAGGCAGGCTTCCTCTCAGCCATCTCCCTCTCCAAGGCTCCAGCATGGAGCTGTGGGGAGAAAAATACATCCACGTCCTGACCTGGCAGACTATGCCCAAAAGCAAGGAAAACAAACAAACAAAATTTACCCAGTTGTCAAACTTACCCTTTCTTGCAGAGGGACGATCTGAAAAAGCCACCATGCCCAGCCTGAAAGAACACCTTTTTCTTTGTAGAATTTTTTTCTGATTTTTAACTCCCAGATAATACAAATTTCTTGGAGTTAAAATCAGAACTGACACATTAAAAAAGATCCCCTCCCCAGGCATGGTGGCTCATGCTTGTAATCCCAGCACTGAGAGGCCAAGGTGAGTAAATCACCTGAGATTGGAAGTTTCAGACCAGCCTGGCAAACACAGTGAGACCCCATCCCTACTAAAAATACAAAAATTAGCTGGGTGTGGTGGCAACCGCCCAAAGTTCTAGCTGCTCAGGGGGGCTGAGGCAGGAGAATCACTTAAAGCCAGGAAGTAGAGGTTTCAGTCAGCCAAGATCACACCATTATACTCCAGTCTGGGTGACAGAGCCAGATTCTGTCAAAAAAAAAAAAAAAAAACTTCTCCCAATTTATATTGACAATTCTCTGTTCAGGACTAAGTGGGATAGAGACTGTTAAATGCGGCAGGGCATGGTGGCTCACACCAGTAATCCCAGCACTTTTGGAAGCTGAGGCAGGTGGAGCACCTGAGTTCACAGTTCAAGACCTGCCTGGCAAAAATGGTGAAATCCCATCTCTACCAAAAATACAAAAATTAGCCGGGAATGGTGGTGCACGCCTGTAATTCCAGCAACTTGGGAGGCTGGGGCAGGAAACTCACTGGAACCTGGAAGGCAGAGGTTGCAGTGAGCTGAGATTATGCCACTGCACTCAAGCCTTAGCCAGAGAGTGAGACTCTGTTTCAAAAAAAAAAAAAAAAAAAAAAAAGGAGAGACTGTTAAATGTGCCTAGATATCTTCATAACTCATCTATTTTCTGTTTTCTATGTATCTTGAAAGGCAGTCCCGAAGGGTAGGTGATTATCTAGATTGTAAAAATAAAACATACTTCCTCTTCCCTTGAATATAAAACAGCATTATGGGATTAGTGCTTTTTTTCTTGGATCATTGTTCATAAGGAGGGTCAGCTCCCAGACAACCACGTTTTGACTGTCATGAAAGGCAAGAGAAAATGCACAGCTCAATTTACCCAATGGACAAAAAAAGCGCAAATGATGGCACAACTTAGTGGCCAAATTCCTATCAAGTACAGACTTTGGACATACTGATCCCTCTCCACCTGCAACCGGGAACATGAACTTTGATTGTGTCATTTGAAATTACCCTGCCCAGACATACTTTTCATTGATTCTCTGAAAGGCAGTTGAAACAGATTCTCTGGGGCTTTCTCTGCACCATGAGATGCAGTGCAGCTCTGCCCTTCACCTTCCTACAGTTTGTTGCTTCGTCCCTACAATCTCAGAGGAACTTTGTCTCAGGCCAACCATTTGTTCCTTGGACTCTTTCATTTGCTGACCCTCTAAATTGCCCCCATCTCCATCTATCTCCCTCACCCCTGAAAAGAGGGTGCTCTTTAACCATCTGACCCTTCTTACAGTCTCATTTTTTTGCCTGGCTCCCATGTTTATACCTGTTCTATGCTTTTCTTCTCTTGTTAAGCTGTCTGTTGTTAGCTCTTTTCTGTAGTGAACCATTAGAGAGGACAATGAAAGCTTTCCTTCCAGCCATACAATAGAATCATAAAGCAGAAAAGTTTAGACAGAATTTCCTATTTAAATGCCAAAACTTCATACTCCATTTCTGATAAAGAGCACACAAAAAAACTTATTTTTGACCGAAAGCTCTGTTGGCATTCTATTAAACAAACATCAACCTATTTAATTTTCATAATGTAAATGGCAGATATTTTTATAATTCTTAGGCCAATAAATCATTTCCCTGATGTTTCTGAATATTCATAATAAAGTCCAGAACCATTGATTGTTTTAAATAATTTCTTCTTTGTGATTACAAGTATACCTCTACAGTAAGTTAGTATACTCACACAGAAGATAATTTTTCGGAGGAAAAGGCCAACTGTGGAAACTCCCAGAAACACAATAGGGATAGGCATCCACAGAACACCAAGAAGGTCATGCCCAGGATACAAATAATCAAGTAGAAACCTGATCGCCTGGAATAATAACAGTTGAAATAATGAAAAGGTCAATGACATTTATAATATTTCAGTAAATAATACTAATCTTTAGAAACCATCAACCTCCTCCAGGAGGAAACCACACCCCTCAGACATCACCAGGGAATTCCACTGCTTCAAAACAGATTGGAAGTTACCAGTCTCATTTTTTGCATGGCTGGTAGTGTTTTTAGGCATTCCAAATGTACGGTGTGATTTTTTCTTGATGTAAAGCAGGGATATCCAATTTTATGGCTTCCTTGGGCAATATTAAAAAAAGAAAAGTTGTCTTAGGCCGCACATAAAACACATTAACACTAATAACAGCTGATGATCTTAAGAAAAAAATCACAAAAAGGCCAGGCACAGAGGCCTACATCTGTAATCCTAGCACTGTGAGACTGCTAAAACCGGTGGATCACCTGAGTTCAGGAGTTCCAGACCAGCCTGGCCAACATGGTGAAACCTTGTCTCGACTAAAAATATAAACATTAGCCAGGTGTGGTGGTGAGGGCCTGAAGTCCCACCTACTCAGGAGGCTGAGGCAGCAGAATCACTTGAACTAGAGAAGCAGAGGTTTCAGTGAGCTGAGATCGCACCATTGCACTCCAGCCCAGGAAACGAGAGGGAAGCTTTGTCTCAAGAAAAGAAAAATTACCAACAAAAAAAAAAAATTTTTTTTTTTTTTGAGACAGTGTCCCACTCAGTTGCCCAGGCTGGAGTGCAATGGCGCAATCTCAGCTTGCTGCAACCTCTGACACCTGGGTTCAAGCCATTCTCCTGCCTCAGCCTTTAGAGTAGCTGGGATAACAGTCACCTGCCACCATGCCCAGCTAATTTCTACATTTTTAGTAGAGACAGTGTTTCACCATGTTGGTCAGGCTGGTCTGGAACTCCTGACCTCAAGGAATCCACCAGCCTCAGCCTCCCAATTATAGGAGTGAGCCACTACACCAGGCCTGTCATTTCTTTATATCTGGATAACATAAGGACTTGAAGACCCTTTCTTCTTTGGGTCAATCAATGACCTGCACCATACACACTTTACAAAACAAAGGACAATACAGTCATTCACATCCTGGTCCTGTCACTCCTAGTGACTTCTGCATTGCAAACCTCCCAGCAGGCACAGCCCTTTCCATCGATGTGATGGGCTTCTCAGCTCCCATCACACTAACTGGACACAGACTCCCTAGAGACAGCCCCTAAGAGCAGAAGACAGGGATGACACAGAATTTCCTAAAAAGTCATAAAACCAGATGACACAAAACTCAAATGACATTTCACTTTGTTTTGGTTCCTTTTGTTTGAGACAAGAGTGCAGTAGGCAATCTTGGCTCACTGCAACCTCCAACTCCTGGGCCCAAGCGATCCTCCTACCTCAGCCTCTCCAGTAGCTGAGACTACAGCCATGAGCCACCAGGCCTGACTCAAATTTTTTGGAATCTTTTGTAGAGATGGGGTTGGCTATGATGCCCAGGCTAGTCGTGAACTCCTGGACTCAGGTGATCTGCCCACCTTAACCCCCCAAAGCGCTGAAATTACAGGCCTGCACTGTGTAATGTGCCACATGACACAGCCCAAGAACAAGGAAGAAACCCCAAGGGTCCAGTGTCTACTCACAAGGGTGGATTGATGGCTGGGAAACTCCAGCAGGAGGAGCCAAAAGAGTAGCCACTGCACTCGCATCTCCTGGTCTTCTCAGGGTGCCGTGAGGTGACCAGGACAGAGATAACAGTGGCTTAGGGCTGGGGGAAGGAAGGGGATGGGGATGGGGTGGGATCTGAGTTGGGGAGGGGGATGGGAGGGAAGGAGAGGGAGGGGAAGGGGTCTGTTGGGCACCCGGTGGTGGGGGGAGGAGAAAGCGGACTGAGAAAGGATCCGGTTTAAACTAAGTCTTCAAGCGAGAGTCAGGGAGAAAGTCTATCAGGGAAGCAACAGGATATGCAGGGCAAGAAAGCAGGACGCTCAGGAGCAATTAGATGGAGACCAGGGCTCTGGTTTCCACCAAACCTTCTCCTGTCTGGGCACTGCCTAAGCAACCCCGGGGCTTTAAACTCCCTCTCCACCAATCCCTAGCCCCGGAATGCGGTACCTCACAGTGGACATTCCACAGAGCACCTGTGTCCTCCAATGCCCCTCCCCCATCTCAGGCCCCCTACTTGACTCCCAAGGACAGGTCCTCTCTGGAACCTTCACAGACCTGACTTCTGGTCTTTCCCACCAGCTCCCGTCCCTGCTTCTGAGCGGCTCCTTCCTTCCTGAGCTCCCAGGGTTTCTCACAGTCAGTCTTGGCTGCAAAACATAAGAAACAAATGATGGCAGGAAAAACCTCACCCACAAGCAGAGTGGGAGGCTCCACAGCCCCCTCTCCGCCATTCATATTCTAAGCAACAAAACATCAGAAAGATGCAGAAGGTCCCAACAGTAAAGCATCTCCATTACATCCATGGAGCCATCGTCCATCATCCTGTATCTCGGATGATGGCAGATGAGGGTATGTGGAGCAACATTCATTTTAAGCATGTGTGGTACATTTATAAAAATTAAACTCAATTATCTTGTTCATCAAGCAAATCTCAGCATATTTCAGAGAAATCCAATCACACAGCATGTTTCTGATCACAGAACTGTGCTAGAAGTCAATGACTAAAAGCTATCCAAAAATTATTATATGCTTGGAAATTCAAAGCATATAAACATAAGAAACACAAACATTCTTAGAAACATAAAAAAGAATCCAAAATGAAACAAGACTGCTTTTATACTCAGTGATAAGATCATAACATGACAATCAAATGTCTTCCTCTGGGACAGGAATTCCACTTTGTGGCACAAGGTTGTGTGGTCTCAAATCACCCCTAATTCACCTAGCCATGTTAACATCTGTAACAGGGTGATGTTGTCACTTATCTATATTATCTTACTACCTGTGAAGGTGGACTTTTAATTCTGAACCCTAATGAGGGAGAGAAAACCAGGTTGACTCTCATGGTTGACTTCCCAGAAATGGCCATGGAATCTGTGCATTTCAAGAGACAAATTTCGTCAGTCTCTCTCCTGGGGGATTTGGCCACAATACCCAGAGGATTTGGCAGATCATGGGTGATGGGTGGGGAGTGCCAGGCAGGTGGGTAGGACCCAGGGGTCCAGTGGCCAGGTCAGACCCTCACTGTCCATCGTCTTTCCTGGCCCCATCCTCAGCTAAACTTTCCAAAGGCCTGCTTCTCCCTGATCACACAGTGTGTGCTCACACTCACTCAGGCCTCTTGCAGCTGAAAATCACTGCTTTCAGTGTTTTTACCCTTTACTATGATGTAAAGCTATTGTAAATTGCAAATATTCTATTCATGCTACAAATGCCTTTATCATAAATAAACAAACAACTGAGACACAAGCAAAATGAAACAGGGATAATACAACTATGCCATTCAATTCTATTAGTATGCTGTCACCTGCATGAGAGTAGCACCATGATGTCCATGAAGGGTTGCTGTGGTCACCTTGATTATAGCCCAAGCAGAGACTGGGCAAGGAAGGAGATGTGAGCAGTTTGGGGCCTCAAACAGGGGAGGTGATTCATGTAGCCCAGGAAAGGTTCCCCCAAGCCAGGGTCAACCTCCCTTGCAGGCAGGTCCCTTGTGGAGGCAGAGCCAGGCACCTTAGATTTGAGACCAGCTGTGTGACCCTGGGCTGGTTTCCTTCCAAACAATGGCTGTGTCAAAGGCTGTCTGAGGATAGGAGGAAACAACCTGTCAAGCATCTGTGTACCAAGTGTCATCACCTCCCAAGGACATCTTTCCTTCCAGAGCTGGCACCTTGGAAGGCCCTTGGCCACTAAAGGCAGTGATAATCACAGCAACAGCAAATCATCATTTATGGCCCTCTGGGCTCCCAGGTCCTTGATAAGAATGCAGGTCTGGGGACTCCTGGGGACAGCTGAGTGAGTCCTGTAAGTCTCCTGGGTCCCCAGGGGCCAGGTCTGTCTTCAGTGGCATTGGTCCTAGGCTGGGATGTGGGGGCAGCCACTGGAGCATCAGCAGGACAAACAGGCACAGAGGCAGTGGATCCATCAGAGGTGGCAGGTGTAGGATCATCTCTCCACCAAGTAGAGTCACCAGGCCTGGATGACCACTGTCCCCACAGACAATGCCCTGGTCCCTTGCCTCACACTTTGGCAGGGCAGTGGCTAGCACCTGGGGCCTCATGGAGCATCCCTCTAAGACCTCTGTGTCGTGGTCATTGAATGGGCACTTGAGTCACCCAGGGCCACTGGAACAAGGAGAAAGAATCAGGCCCCACGATGTTTTGGGACAGTGCTTAGCACAGGAAAGTGCACAGAATGCATGCAGGACACAGAGGAACTGTTGGTATAGAAGCCAATATTTCATGACCTCTGGCCCTAATCTGAGCACTCTCACCTGTGCAATCTGAAAGAAACAGGGGACTTGCAGGAAAGATAGTGCCTGATTGAACTTAAAGGAACTAAAATGCTGAATGTTCACACTCCTGATATCCTTCCAAATCAACTCTCGCAATGCTCCCATCTTCACTACTATCTTATGGGGTAACTGAGGCAGTCAGAGATTTACTGACGCAGTGCCACTCAGCTGATTCTGAGTTCCCTTGCTGATCACAACTGAACAAACTCCTTTTTCTGAGGTTTACCCTGTTTGATCATGCTGCTGCTGATTTTGTGTAGCTCTGGGACAAACTCCACCTGGTTGAGGATAAAGCAAATCTGAGGTGACTCAGTCCTGCTGTGATTTCCCATCAATTCCCAACTCTCCTCCTCTGCCCCTCCAGAGTCTCCCACACAGGCTGACACTGTATGGTGGCCTTAATGGAGTCCACTGAGTATTTCAGGTTCTACTCTGGGCCCCTTGAAGGTGGATGTAGTTAAGGGATTTGCTTTGACTCGGGAGATGTGAGTGGAAGTGAAGTGTGTCACCTTGGGGCAAAAGAGTTGGAAGCCATTCAGACTGGCCACCCTTTCCTTCATCTCTTAGAGCCACTGATAGATCCCATATAGAAGCTGCTCCTTTATTTTGGTGGCAGATGAGGGAATGTGGAGCACAGGGCCCAGGAGAGCCATGGAGGATGTGCAGCATGAGTGGGAAAAGAGCCTTCAGTGTTGTAAATTTCCATTTTTGGGGGCTGCTTATTACCTACAGTGATACCTGGTCCATCCTAGCAGGCACGCACCATCTATTCCATGCTCTGTGAAGCAGACTAGCCTACCATTAGAACATAAACTGGTTGTGAGACACATATAAACTTCAGTTCCCGCTCTGCCTCTTATTAACTGCAACCTCAGGCATTTAACTTTCAGGCTCTGAGCCTCAGTTTCAATTCTGTAAAATGGGTTGGTTATACTACTTGAGGTTATGAAGAGAATGAAATGAAATAAAAATACATGTAGAGCATTGAGCCCAGGGTCTGTCGCACACAGTGAGTACTTTATATTAGCCATGTAACTTCATAATGCATATTGATTGTCAATATTCAAAAAATGCAGCAAAGTATTACCAAAATAATGTCAACTTATTTGCATATGTATTCTTTCAATCATTTTTAAACAGATAAGATAAAACTATGAATATTCTTTCATATCCAGTGTTTGTCTCTTAATAGCACATTGTTAAAATTTTTTTATCTTGTGCCCATCACAGTGGTTCATGCCTGTACTCCCAGAACTTTGGGAGGCCAAGATGGTTGGATCATGAAATCAGGAGTTCAAGACCAGCTTGGCCATTATGTTGAAACCCTAGTCTCTACTAAAAATACAAAGATTAGCCAGATGTGGTGGCATACACTTGTAGTCTCAGCTACTTGGGAGGCTGAGGCAGAAGAATCGCTTGAACCTGGGAGGTGGGGGCTGCAGTGAGCCAAGACTGTGCCACTGCACTCCAGCCTGGGTGACAGAGTGAGACACTCTTTCAAAAGGAAAAAAAAATGCAATAAAAAAATATATACACATATATAATCTCAAAAACAAAAGATCATTTATGAAATCATTTTAAATGACAAGACAATGTTTAATTTAGTGAATAATTATTACTACTGGACTTTTTGTAGATTGAACAAAGCATTCAAAACAAATGAAGGAGAACAAAAAAGTATTACTTGTAAAATACATGATTTTATTATTTTACTCAAATATGTAGAACTATATATAATATAAAATCTATTTCTAATTATGAATCATGTTAAAAATAATTTAGAAGCTGCTGAGTTTGATTTCTGTTTCAAATTTTGCAAAATATTTTTTTTTTTTTTTAAGACAGACTCTCCCTTTGTCACCCAGGCTGGAGTGCTGTGGTGCAATCTCGGCTCACTTCAACCTCCGACTGCCATGTCCAAGTGAGTCTCCTGCCTCAGCCTCCTGAGTAGCTGAGACTACAGCCAAGTGCCACCATGCCTGGTTAATTTTGTGTTTTTAGTAGAGACATGGTTTCTCCATGTTGGTCAGGCTGGTCTTGAACTCCTGACCTCAGGTGACTCAGCCTTCCAAAGTGCTAGGATTACAGGCATGAGTCACAACCCCTGCCTAAATTTTGCAGGATAATAAATAGCTTTCTGAAGTACCACTGGGCACTGTCTGGTTGTTTTTCTTTAGGTTAACATAACAGCAATGATTCTTTTTGACTTTCTGACCAAGATAACAGTTTTTATCCAAATAATTCAACCACTCTACTCTATCCCTAAGCCACTTGCATGGAAGAAAAAAAAAGGAAAAAGCCAGTACTGTGACTGCCTACACTTCCCCCAGCATGGCCCCTGTGAGACGTGGGGCAGCCGAGACCAGGAGCTGTTCAAGAGCGCCAGGCCCCGTCTGTCTGCACTCACTCACCTTCCTCAGGTACTCGCATGAGGGATGGCACTGACTTTATGTGCTACTGCAGCTCCTTGGTGAGCTGGCCCTGGTCATGGGACAGGAACTGTGGGGTCAGGACAATAGAGGGCTTCACCACCTACAGAATGGGAACAGAAGATCATGATGAGGGCTAATTTATTAGATAATTAAATTTTTAAAAAGTGTCTTGAATGAGTGGAAAAACAAGGTGATGCTTGAGTCTATAGTGGTCAAGAGCATGGGGGCCTCAGAAAAGGTCAGAACCAAGTTCAAATTCCTGTACTTTGAATTTCCACTTCATGCCATGCAATATTACTTTACCCCTCTTCACCTCAGTTTCCTCTTGTGTGAAATGGAAACAATTTCATTCCTCATTCAATTTCAGTCAAGGATTCTAAAACACCCAACTCATTTAAATGTATCATCATTTCTGTCATAACTAGTGGAATCAATTTCAGTATTATTGGATACACAGTTCTGTGCCTGAAACCTACAAAAAAGAAAATGTTACGTCTAAAAAGTGTCAGTGATTTGCCATTGTTATATTATTAATCATAACTGTATTTAATCCACAAGGCCTTGCGCATGGCAGGTGCTCAATAAACACTTGTTCAATCAATGCATGTAGGCTCTGCAGCCACACTGTTTAGGTTCTCACCACTTATTAGCTGAGCAATGTGAGCAAGATAAGTCATGTCTTTACGTCTCCGTGTCCTTCTCTATAAAAGATATATAATAAGTATCCCCAGCTCCTTAGGTTGTTGCCAGGGGTGAGTGATTTGGCAAATAGTAGGTGCTTGTTAAATATTAGCTGTGATGAACTCCTTCCAAATCGTCCTTTTCAGAGCCACAGACAAGGTCATAGTGCCACCTGGTGACCGTAGAGTGTAAGTACACATGATCACCAACATGCTCTCTCTCTACCATAGGTCCAAGACTGGGTAATTATCTCCTGGAGGTTTCTGCTGCATCTGCCGTCTCAGTGCTCACATAAAGACCTTTGTATTTTCCTCCTCACATTCCCACAGATGGGGTTCAGGTTGCCCAACACAGAGGGTGATCCACACAGGGCAGTGACCGCCTGTGTCAGCCCTGTGACGTCACTGGAGGACCACTGTTCTTTCCTTCTCATGTTCTGGGTAGATGCCAAGGCTGGGGTGACCCATGCCCTTAAGTTTCTTGCTTTGGAGAGTCACATTTTCTTTTGGTCAAGGAAGGCAAAGGTCAAGGAAGCCAGAGACCCATAATCTCTCTATGTCGCAGGTTCAAACTATAAAGACCTGAACACTCTATGCTAAATGCCCAAGGCTCCCCAGGGCTTCTCACCTCATGGCCTCTGCTGAGGGAGGATGAATACTATGTCCTCCCAGAGATTTGGGAGCTTGTAGGAAGCAGCCTCCCTAGCACAAAATCTTTCAGACACCTCAAACTGTGTCTAAAACATTCCTGCACATTTTGCATCCTATTTCCCATATGTTAGCATGTTTTAGTAAAAAAAACTCAATTTCCTAAATATGCATGAGAAATGAATATTGTGGGACAATGTGACTTTTAAAAACATGTTATTTAGGCTGAGCATGGTGGCTCATGCCTGTAATCTCAGCTCTCTGGGAGGCTAAGGTGAGTGGATCACCTGAGGTCAGGAGTTAGAGACCAGCCTGACCAACAAGGAAAAACCCTGTCTCTACTAAAAATACAAAATTGGCCGGGCATGGTGGCACATCACTGCAATGCCAGCTACTCAAGAGGTTGAGGCAGGAGAATCACTTAAACCTGGGAGGTTGCAGTGAGCTGAGATCATGCCATTGCACTCCAACCTGGGCAACAAGAGCAAGATGGCCTGCCTGCCACTAAGTAAATAAATGAGTAATTAAGTAAATAAATAAATAAAGGCTGGGTGCGGTGGCTAAAGCCTGTAATCCCAGCACCTTGGGAGGCCAAGATGGGTGGATCATGAGGTCAAGAGTTTGAGACCAGCCTGGCCGACATGGTGAAACCCCGTCTCTACTAAAAATACAAAAATAGGAGAGAGATCCAAGATGGCTGATCACTAACAGCTCAGGATTGTAGCTTCCAGTGAAAGCTCAGAGAACGAGAGGATGCCACACTTTCAGACGAATTTTTGTCGCTCATGGACCAGCAGATTTCTAGTGGAGGAGCCCCACGGGTCGCCAGCGTGACTCTTGTGGCCAGCACAGCGGTCTTGCCAGCACCTTGGTGCGGCAGCTCTTCATGCAGAGTAAACGGGACTGGTTCCCTTACTGATGGGTGTTTGGAGCTCTGGGAAGGCAGAGCTGCTTGTTGTGGACTCAAGAAGGAAGCCAGACCAGAGATTCCCGGGCAGAAGAGCACCATCAGTCTTATCGCTGCTATTTTGGCCAGCGCAGTGGGTTGCTTGAATCCCAGCACTGGGAATCAATAAATTGGACATTGACTCAGAAACCTAATTAGAAAGGCAGTGATTGTAAAGACGACAGATGGATAAATTTATAATAAAGGAAAAAAACCAGCCTAAGAAGGCCGAGCATACCCAAAATCAGAACCCCTCTCCCTCTACAGGGGATTGCAGTTCCTCATCAGCAATGGAACAAGCCCTGATGGAAAGGGACTGTGTTCCATTATCTGAAGTAGGCTTCAGAGGTGGATAATAAGAAACTTCTGGGAATTAAAAGAACTTGTTCTAACCCAATGTAAAGAAACTAAGAACTTTGAAAAAAGGTTTGACGAAATGCTGAAAAGAATAGACAATATAGAGAGGAATATAAATGAACTAAAGGAGTTGAAAAATACAACACGAGAACTTAGTGAAATATGCACAAGTTTAAATAACAGAATGGATCAAGCAGAAGAAAGGATATCAGAGGTCAAAGACCAACTTAATGAAATAAAACGACAAGACAAGAATAGAGAAAAAAGGATGAAAAGGAATGAGCAATGTCTCCAAGAAATATGGGACTATGTGAAAAGACCCAATCTACGTTTGATTGGTATACCTAAATGTGATGGAGAGAATGAATCTAAGCTGGAAAATACTTTTCAGGATATTATCCAGGAAAATTTTCCCAATCTAGCAAAGCAGGACACTATTCAACCCCAGGTAATACAGAGAACACCACAAAGATATTCCTCAAGAAGAGCAACCCCAAGGCACATAATCCTTAGATTCACCAGGATTGAAATGAAGGAGAAAATACTAAGGGCAGCCAGAGAGAAAGGCCAGGTTACCCATAAAGGGAAGCCTATTAGACTTACAGCAGATCTCTCAGCAGAAACCCTACAAGCCAAAAGAGAGTGGGGGCCAATATTCAACATACTTAAAGAACAGAACTTTCAGCCTAGAATCTCATCCTGCCAAACTAAGCTTCACAATTGAAGGTAAAATAAAATCTTTTATGAACAAGCAAGTACTCAGAGATTTTATTACCACCAGGCCTGCTTTACAAGAACTTCTGAAAGAAGCATTATACATAGAAAGGAACAACCAGTATAAGCCTTTCTAAAAATATACCAAAAAGTAAAGAGCATCAACATAAAGAAGAATTTACATCAACGAATGGATAAAATAGCCAGCTAACATCAAATGGCAGTAACCCTAAATTTAAAACGACTAAATCCCCCAATCAAAAGATACAGCCAAAACCTAACAGTATATCCAAAGATACACAAAGACTCAAAACAAAGGGTTGGAGAAAAATTTACCAACCAAATGGAGAGCAAAAAC
Organism: Callithrix jacchus; assembly: GCF_049354715.1. NCBI lineage: Eukaryota > Metazoa > Chordata > Mammalia > Primates > Cebidae > Callithrix > Callithrix jacchus. The sequence goes on along the minus strand of NC_133511.1, from coordinate 35,384,977 downwards.
AAATAAATAAACAAAAAGCAGGAGTTGCAATTCTCACATTTGATAAAATAGATTTCAAAGCAACAAAGATACAGTGGTAAAAGGATCAATGCAACAATAAGAGATCTTAATGCCCAGATACATAAGGCCCATAACGAGATTTAGACTCAACGAGACAGAAAACTAATAAGGATATCCAGGACTTCAACTCAGATCCAGAACAAGTAAACTCAATAAATATTTATAGAGTTCTCCATTTTAAATACACAAAATATTGATCGGCCATTATTAATACCCATTTTTAGAATGAAGCAATATTCCTGTTCTCTCTCCCTCTTTTTCTTCCTCTTTCTTCCTCTCCTTCTCTCCTTTTTTCACTTTTCAACATCCTAGTTCCTCACCTCTACTCAATACATTCCTCTGAACACCTAAAAAAACAAACAAACAAAAAAACCAAAAATATTAGTCAGGCAAGGTGGCACTCACCTGTGGTCCCAGATACTCCGAGGCTGAGGAGGAAGAATCGCTTGAACTCAGGAGGCAGAGGTTGCAGTAAGCCAAGATTGGGCCAGTGCACTGCAGCCTGGTGACAGAGCAAGACTCCGTATAAAATAAATAAACATATGGGCCAGGCGTAGTGGCTCATGCCTGTAATCCAAGCACTTTGGAGGCCAAGGCGGGCAGATCACTTGAGGGCAGGAGTTCAAGACCTGCCTGACCAACATGGTTAAACCCCATCTTTAAAAGAAAAGAAAAAAGGTAAATAAGTAAATAAATAAATAATGCAAGACTGCCTCTAAATCATTATACAGAGAGTTAAGAAAATGAATAAATGCAAGCCTGCACACAAATGTGTAAGTATAAAAATAATGTTGTGAGCCTGCCTCTAAATAATTAGATAGCTAGATAGATAAATACATAAATCCAAGCCTGCCTCCAAATAAATAAATAAATCTGACCTACTTCTCCATAAGTACCCCAGCAAATAAATAAATAAATGCAAGTCTGCCTCTAAATAAATCAGTTAGTAGATAAATAAATCAATAAATAAGCAGCCTCACTTGGTGGCTCATGTTTTTAATCCTCTGCCCATTGGGAACCTGAGCCAGCTATATCACTTAAGGTCAGGACATCGAGACATCCCAGTCTCTATTTAAAAAAATAATAAGGTGAAAATAATTAAATAAATAAATAGAAATATAAATAAATAAATGCAAGCCTGCCTTCCTGCCTCTAAGTAAATAAATCAGTAATTATGTAAATAAATAAATAATGGTCGGGCGAGATGGCTCAGTCCTGTAATCCCAGCACTTTGGGAGGCCAAGACAGGCGGATCAGGAGGTCAAGAGATCGAGACCATCCTGGCCGATATGGTGAAACCCCGTCTCTACTAAAAATACAAAAATATTAGCCAGACACGATGGCATTCACCTGTGGTCCCAGATACACTGGAGGCAGAGGAGGAAGAATCGCTTGAACTCAGAAAGCAGAGGTTGGAGTAAGCCAAGATTGGGCTAAGGCACTCCAGCCTGGTGACAGAGCAAGACTCTAAGATAAATAAACAAATAAAAAAACAAATAATTATATAAATGTGAGACTGCCTCTAAATCATCATAGAGACAGTTAACAAAATCAAGCCCACATACAAATACGTAAGCATAAAAATAATGTTGTGAGAGTGGGTCTAAATAAAATAAATGAATAAATGTGAGCCGGCCTCTAAATAATTAGATAGCTAGATAAATAAATACATAAATCCAAGACTGCCTCCAAATATGTAAATAAATAAATTAGAACTGCTTCTCCATAAGAACCTCAGCAAATAAATGAATGAATGCAAGTCTGCCTCTAAATAAATCAATTAATAGATAGATAAATCAATAAATAAGCACCCCACTTGGTGGCTCATGTTTTTAATCCCCCCACCCATTGGGAGCCTGAGCCGGCTATATCACCTGAGGTCAGGACATCGAGGCCAGCCTGGCTAAGATGGTGAAAGAATCCCTGTCTCTAAAAAAATAAGGTAAAAATAATTAATTAAATAAATAAAAATATAAATACATAAATGCAAGCCAGCCTTCCTGCCTCTAAGTAAATAAATCAGTAATTATGTAAACAAATAAAGGCTGGGTAAGATGGCTCAGTCCTATAATTCCAGCACTTTGGGAGGCCGAGACGGGCGGATCACGAGGTCAAAAGATCGAGACCAGCCTGGCCAACATGGTGAAACCCCGTCTCTACTAAAAATACAAAAATAGCCAGGCAAGGTGGCACACACCTGTGGTCCCAGATACTCTGAGGCCGAGGAGGAAGAATCGCTTGAACTCAGGAGGTGGAGGCTGCAGTAAGCCAAGATTGGGCCAGTGCACTGCAGCCTGGTGACAGAGCAAGACTCCGTCTAAAATAAATAAACAAATCAGCCAGGCATAGGTGGCTCACGCCTGTAATCCAAGCACGTTAGAGGCAAAGGCGGGCAGATCACTTGAGGGTGGGAGTTCAAGACCTGCCTGACCAACATAGTGAAACCCCGTCCTTAAAAGAAAAGAAAAATAAGTAAATAAATAAATCAATAAATAAGGGAATAAATGCAAGACTGCCTCTAAATCATTATTCGGATAGTTAATAAAATAAATAAATGCAAGCTCACACACAAATACATAAGTATAAAAATATTGTTGTGAGCCTGGGTCTAAATAAGATAAATGGGTAAATGTGATCCTGCCTCTAAGTAATTAGATAGCTAGATAGATAAATACATAAATCCAAGCCTGCCTCCAAATATGTAAATAAATAAGAGCTGCTTCTCCATAAGTACATCAGGAAATAAATAAATGCAAGTCTGCCTCTAAATAAGTCAACTAATAGATAAATAAATCAATAAATAAGTAGCCCCACTTGGTGGCTCATGTTTTTAATCCCCTGCTCACTGGGAGCCTGAGCCGGCTATATCACCTGAGGTCAGGAAGGACATCAAGACCAGCCTGGCCAAGATGCCGAAAGAATCCCTGTCTCTATTTAAAAAAAAATAAGATGAAAATAAATAAATAAATGGAAAAATAAATAAATAAATGCCAGTCAGCCTTCCTGCCTCTAAGTAAATAAATCAGTAACTATGTAAATAAATAAATCAAGGCCAGGCAAGACGGCTCACCCTGATAATCCCGGCACTTTGGGAGGCCGAGAGGTTGGAACACGAGGTCAAGAGATCGAGACCCATTCTGGCCAACATGGAGAAACCTGGTCTCTACTAAAAGTACAAAAATATTAGCCAGGCGTGGTGGCACGCACCTGGGGTCCCAGCTACGAAGGAGGCTGGGGTGGAAGAATCACTTGAACCAAAGAGGTGGAGGTTGCTGGGAGCCAAAATTGCACCACTGCACTCCAGCCTGGTGAGAGAGCAAGAATCCATCTAAAATCAATCAATCAATCAAGAAATGCAAGCCAGCCTCTATGTCATCATATAGTCAGTTAAGAAAATGAATAAATGCAAGCCTGCACACACGTACATAAGTATATAAATAAATGTTGCCAGCCTGGGTCTAAATAAATAAATGAGTAAATGTGAGCCTGCCTCTAAATAATTAGATAGCTAGATAAATACATAAATACAAGCCTGTCTTAAATATGCAAATAAATGAAGTAAATAAATATAAATACAAACATTAGCCAGGAATGGTGGCATGCACCTGTAATCCCAGCTACTCAGGAGGCTGAGCCAGGAGAAGCACTTGAACCTAGGAGGCAGTGATTGCAGTGAGCCGACATTGTACTACCGGACTCCAGCATCAGCAAAAGAGCAAGACTCCATCTCAAAAATACCCCAAACTTATCTGGAAACTCTGTCTCTCTTTTTAATAAACTGCTTTTCTGAAAAAAAAAAGTCACAAAATCAACTGTGACTTTCCTCTGCCTTCATTCTCCTGGTACAAAGAAAACACTGTTAAAGCCCAGAAATAAATTAGAAAAAAGTTGAATAGTAAAAAATAAATAGAAAACAAAAAAGAATAAAAGGCGCTAAAATAGAAGGCAAAATGAGGAAAAGAAATGAAAAGAATATAAAATGATCCAGAAAGGTATCATATATATGATCAAAATCAAGAGGTAGAAGAAAATGTATTTGTCATGATGGCTATCGGTGGTCTCGGGGTGATATTAGCCATCCAAATTAATATATGTTTTTCAATAATGTTAAATAAATATCAGTGCCCTTTATAGCCTGACTTTTTTTTCTTTTTGAGACAGAGTGTCTCTCTGTCGCCAGGCTGGAGTGCAGTGGCATGATTTTGTCTCACTGCAACCTCCACCTCCTGGGTTCAAGTGATTCTCATGCCTCAGCCTTCCAAGTAGCTGGGACTACAGGCGCACACTACCATGCCCTGCGAATTTTTGTATTTTCAGTAGAGACAGGGTGTAGCCTTACTTTTATAATAGAACAGCCTTTAACAGGACATGGATCATAAAAGGAAAGGAACATACTTGAGTGCTGATTACATGCAAGGCATTCTTTTAGACACCAACGCTGTCTTCTCATTTAATCTCTGCCATCGCTGTGTGAAACAGGCACTATTCCTAACTTAAGATTTTGACACTGAGGCTCAGAGCAATCCATAAAACAAATGACGTGGGTGGCCCCAGTCATTATCCCTGTTTTTTATCCCCTGTTCAGTATCATAAGCATCTACACTTCATGAAGAAGAAAATGCATACAAAATACAATAGTAAAAGAAATAAAAATTTCAACAAAGAATAAAAGAAAAAACAGCCATTATCTTACCTCTCTGGATGGGCATGGAACTTCACCAGACTGCTAGAGAGCTATCTCTTTGTTTCTAAGTCCTCACTGAGCTGACTCTGTTCATCTACTAGTCCTTCTAGCATCAGCAGCAACTGAGAAAAGAAGAGAGAAGCAATACCAATATGGCACAGTGAGACATGAAGCCACAGTTCATCCTGCGAAACAAGAAAATGCATTGGCATGTACTATGACTTAAAAACTCTGCTATCTTAGTACTTAAGCTTTTCAGAGTATTGCATAGTTTTCAAATCAGTATCATATTCATTATTTTTTTAAAATCTTTAAAACCCTGTAAGGTGGAATTCAAACATGGGAGCAAATAGGAGAAAAAGGAGCAGCTAAGAGAAAGGAGTAAGAGGGAAATGGGACAGGCAAGAGGGAAACATATGTAATAGGAGTTACCAGTAGTCATTCATTCAATAAATATTTATTGAACACCTTCTGTGGGAAAGACTGTTTCATGTTCTAAGGGAAAGCCTGCTATCTAGTGGAGGAAAAAGACATTCATTAATCACAGATGTGTGCCATTGTGAGTGTTCATAGTGCTTAAAGATAACAAGAGCTATGATCATGTATAACCAACAGACAGCTGTTTAAGGTGGAGTGAAAGCCAGAATTGAGTGGGGTGAATAGTAATTAGTGAGAGAGATGCTAATGGAGACAGGGAGTACAGGCAAGTAAGTCTGTCGGAAAAGAAAGGTTAGATGGGGCTGTAGCTACAAAGAAAGTTGGGGCAAAGGCAGGGGTTTCTTTCTCTTTTTTTAAACTGGGAGAGATGTGAACATGTCTAAATGCAGATAGAGGAGAAAGATTCAGTTGAGAGAAAGATGACTTATGTATGAGTGTGAGGGATAACTACTAGTATGTGTTCGCTCCTCTTTACAGAACCTCATGTCAGAAAGAGGCATCTATAGCTGCTACTGATCAAAGTAGGAAACTTTAGAGCAGTTTCCCAATGAAATACCATTTATGAAAAACCAATATCACAGTTTATTTCACAGTAGAAAACCAAGGTTTGTGCCGGGTGTGGTGGTATGCACCTGCAGCTTCAGCTACTCAGGAGGCTGAGGCAGGAAGATGCCTTGAGCCCCAGAGTTTGAGGCTACAGTGAGCCATGGTCATACCACTGCACTCGAGCTTGGGTAAGACTCCATGTACGTATGTATGTATGTATGCATATATAGAGAGAGAGAGGGAGGAGAGAGGGAGAATATTCCAGTGGCTTACCTGTTGTCTTTGGTTTCCTGAAATTTCTTGACCCTGGGATTCCACTGAAGTAAATTTTTCCCAAAGAAGTAATACTTTCTGGGTCAGGCGTTCCACTGCTGGTATGTCTTCAGGATAACCAGTTGTATTTTCAGGTCCTAGAAGTCAAAACGTAAGTGTAAACATGGAAATAATAATAAAAGTATTATTCAGTTGAGGAGCAGAGGAACAAATGCTCTTGAGACAGTCTGCCTATACGTTCAATTGGGATACTGATAAGCACTGGGCAAGGGATTCAATGTGTGCATAGTGTCTGAAGATGCCCTACAGGTAATCTGAGATGTGAACATTTCCAGTGATCTGTAAAAAGTTTTGAAGGACCTTCATGAGGTCTTCTTTAATCTGTATTTTCCTGGTCAGAGGCTCCATATCAGCAGCCTGCACCTGCAGCTCTTCTTCCCACACCTGTGGCGGCTCCTCTTCCCGTAGCTGCGGCTCTTCTTCCCGCAATTGCGGCTCTTCTTCCCGCACCTGCGGCTCTTCCTCCCGCACCTGCAGCTCTTCTTCTTGCACAGTCATCATGGACTGTAGAGCAGAAAGTTCCAACTGTGAATAGAGGAAACAATATCTTCCATGTTTACGTTTTAACACGGAGGCAAATGCTTTTGCATATCATATCACTATCAGCCAGTAATGCAAGAGAAAATGAGACAAGAATAGGGCTCTGCAAGGGCTGTTCCAGAGCCCTTGCAAGTTGAAGAAGATAATGAAGGACATTTCAGGCAGGTGAGAAGTGTCTCCTCAGTGTTACCAACCCAAATTCTGAGAGAAAAAAGATGGTAAAATACTTAACTCCCAGCCACATGGTGGCTCACACATGTAATTCCAGCACTTTGGGAGGCTAAGGTGGGTGAATCACCTGAGGTTGAGAGCTCCAGACCAGCCTGACCAACATGGAAAAACTCTGTCTCTACAAAAAATACAAAATTAGCTGGGCATGGTGGTGCATGCCTGTAATCCCAGCAACTCGAAAGGCTGAAGCACAAGAATCACTTGAACCCTAGAGCTAAAAGTTGCAGTGAGCTGAGATTGCACATAGCACTCCAGCACGGTGGTTCACACCTGCAATCCCAACACTTTGGGAGGCCGAGGCGGGCAGATCAACTGAAGTTGGGAGTTCAAGACCAGCCTGACCAACATGGAGAAACCCCATCTCTATTAAAAATACAAAATTAGCTTGGCATAGTGGTGCATGTCTATAATTCCAGCTACTTGGGAGGCTAAGGCAGGACAATTGTTTGAACCCAGGAGTCAGAGGTTGCAGTGAGCTGAGGTCACACCACTGCACTCCAGCCTGGTGCCTGGTGATGGAGTGAAACTCTGTCTCAAAAATAAATAAATAAATAAATAAACAAACAAATAAATAAATAAATTTAAGTCGGCATAGCATTATCTGCAAATTCATCATCTGCATTTCTAATAGATTTTCTTTTAGCTCTTTCATTTATGCTCACCAGACAAGGATTGATAGCAACTATCTGTAACCAACATAGATGAACAAATTCAAGCAGAGCAATAAACGGGACTATTAAGTTCCCCCAAAGAAAGTTCCTAGAATAAAATATCTCCTCTGGTTGCCACAAGAGTAAGACAATGGTCCATTACATAAAATTCCAATCTAACAAAAGCTTAAATTTAATGTTGTCTGTTTTCCAAATGTTTATTTTGTTCAGGCTCTGTCGTGGTGACCAGGGATTAAAAAATGACTGCACAGAGGTTCTGCGGAATCTGGGGAGGTAAGATATGTATTCTAAGAGGGAACTGAGGTGATGGCTGCAAAATTCTTTTTTTATATATATATGTATTTTTTAAAGATGAGGTTTCACCATGTTGGTCAGGCTGTTCTTGAACTCCTAACCTCAGGTGATCCACCCACCTTGGCCTCCAAAGTGCTTGGATTACAGGCGTGAGCCACCACACCCTGCCAATGGCTGCAGAATTCTATATATCTACTTAAATTATTCAAGTCTACATTTGAGATTAGTGACTTCCATTACAAGTAACTTGTTCAACGAAATTTCTGGTTTCTACTCCAACTTGTAAGGAGCCAGGATGTCACCACTTGTCCTCACAACAAGAAAGAAGCTGAACAAACTGAACATTATCAAACCTTATTAGAGGGCCTAGATGAGAGGTCACAGGGCAAGTTGCCACGCTGAAAACAAGAAAGACATGCAAATACGGCAAACAGAAGCTGCTGAAGCCAGCAACTGGGAGGAGCACTTAAATGGTACTGACAGATTACCAGACGCCCAGAAGCTGAGGGTGGCCTGGCTTGAGCATTAAAATCTCCTTGGGGACCAGATTTAGTGGGGATCTCACACTTTTCTAAGTTTTACCACCAGGAGCACAACCAGGTTCTCATAGTAAAAATCAGAATAATCCCCACAGGACTGACACTGTCAACTTCAGTACTAATTATAAAGCTACAATAACCAAACAGTGTGGAAATTGGTGAAGAAACAAACAAAAAAAGACAAATAGGTCACTAGAAAAGAATACAGAGCTCATAAATACATTGACATAAATCCTCAACTGATCTTTGAGAAAGGCACAAAGGCAACTGAACAAGAAAAGATAGTCTTTTCAACAAATGGTGCTAGAATGACTATATATCCATATGTGAAAAATCAATAAATCTAGGCACAGATTTTACACCTTTCACAAAATGGACCTTACACCTACCCGGATGACCAAATACGGAAATATCTGGGTGACTTTGGGTTTGGTGGTGATTTCTCAGATACAATGCCAAAAGCACAATCCAGGAAAGAAAAAATTGGTAAGTTGAACTTCATTAAAATTAAAAACTTCTGCTTTGTGAAAGACATTGTTAAGAAAATGAAGAAACAAGTGATAAACTGGGAAAAAAATATTGGCAAAATACAGATCTGATGAAAGACTGGTGTCCAAAAATATAAAGGATTCTTAAAAGTCAATCATAAAAAAGCAAACAACCCAATTTAGAAATGGGCAAAAGATCTGAATACTTTACGAAAAGATATATGGATAGTAAATAGGCATATGGAAAAGATGCTCAAAACCATGTGTCACTAGGAAATTGCATATTAAACCAATGAGATGCCACTACACTATAATATACACCTAATAGGAAGGCTCAAATCCAAACAAGTGACAATACCAAAGGCTGTCAAAGATGCAGAGCAATGGGAACTCTCATTCGCTGCTAGTGGAAATGCAAAATGCTAGTCACTTTGGAAAACAGTTTGGCAGGTTTTTTTTTTTTACAAAGTTAAACACAGCCTTGCCACAAAATCCTGCAAATAGCAGTTTTAGATATTTACCAAAGGAATGTGAAAACATGTTCACTCAAAAACTTGCATCCAAGTATTTACAGAGTAAAACTCATACTTGTCAAAAACTGAAAGTAACCAAACTGTCCTTCACTAAGTGAATGGCTAAACAAAGTGTGGTATATATATCTGTACAACAGAATAGGATTCAGTGATAGAAAGAAATGAGCTATTAGGACATAAGAAGACATGGAGGAACTTTAAATACATAATGCTAGGAAGAAAGTAGTCTAAAGACTCTACACACTGTATGATTCCCACACTAGGACATTCCAGGAAAGTCAAAGTGGTAGAGAGAGTGAAATGATCAGTGATTGCCAAGCGTGGAGGAGGGATGAACACAAGGAGGTTTTCAGCAGTGAAACTCTTCTGTGTGATACTGTCCTAGGGATTCATGACATGGTAATTGTCAAGCCCCATAGAACTGTAAAACTCAAAGAATGAACCCTAATGTAAACTCTGGAGTTTAGTGAATAATAACGTATCAATATTGGTTAATCAATTGTAAACATGTATCACACTAATGGAAGATACTAATGATAGAGAAAATTGTGTGCTAAGGGACAAGAGAGAATAGGGAATTCCCTGTACCAATGGCTCAATTTATCTGTAAACCTAGAATTATTCTAAAAAAAATAATGTCTATTAAATGTTATTAAAGTTAGGATGCAACAGCCCCAAATCAAAATGTTGGTGGCATTCTGTTACTGTGTGGTTAATACTGGGTGCTGAGGTGCACCAACCTGGAGTCAGAACGGTCAGAGACATCAACACTTGTGCCTTCAACCTCCAGCTCTGCGGGTGTCCCCGGAATCCAGAGAGCAGATCAGTTAGCTTGAGACAGCCTCGGTGCTCCAGATAGTGCAGGCTTCTGGTAGGAAAGGGAGAAATCATCTCAGGGCAGTGATATGGCCGATATATATTTTATTTTGGACGTGGGTGAATCCTGAAGTCTAAAAAGTATTTAACTTAGAAGACAGATACTCTCTGCTCATTATTTTAAGAACAAATTTAGAATCATTGTTAAACTTACATCTATTTCCCTAGCTGGCCAGGACCTCATCAGTAGCTACTGTTGTCACTAATGTCCTCTGATCACTTTGGCAGTATTAACTGTTTTGACCCAACAGGAAAATGAGGTGTTGCTTGTACCTAAGATGCAGACACCTGGCAGAAGTCCAGGCTCACTGGCTCAAAACAAGTCAGCCAGCTGTCGATAACAACCAGAAGGAGGACCAGGCTATCCACTGAGGTCATCTCAATGCAGCATGAGTCACTTGCTCTAATGAAGCCACCATCACTACACTTCTCGTAACTCGCTATTCACTAGACTGAGTTCTGTAAAAGCTGAGATCTTATTTTCCTCATCTCTGTGTTCATGATTCCCAGCTTAGGGTCTGGCACTAAGAAGTTCTCAGCAGTGTTCACTCTAGATAGGATAAAACTGACTAGAGATATCCAATCCAATCACCAACATTCCTCTCCAAAATGTCCTACTAGGGATGCTATAATTTCTCCCAAGATGCAGCAAGCCCCCTTCCTACACACCTGTAGGGCCCTGCTCTACACTACACCAATCATGTGCCAAGATCTTCTGTGGGACAATGGAGGAAAAAATGGGACTACTCTGAAGAATTCCTCTTATGGTTCCCCCATCATTAAGAGCAATGTCTTCACCTACACTCCCATCCTCTGTGCTGCTGTGACACCCCACTTTCAGAGAACTACAGTATTTTCTTAAAATCATGTCTTTGTGTTCTTTCTCTCATGGGCTTCAGTTCCTTGGGAAACATTATTATTTGAACCCCAAGTGCTTAACACAGTATAGAGAAAATTAAACACCCAGTAAATACTCATATCACATAGAGACCTTCCTTAACACAAGTGCAGAGGAATGGTATAAGCAGCACTGCCTCATATACTGGCAAGAAACACTTACTCTGGCACCTGACCTAGGTCAGAACTGTTTCATTTAAGAACAGACATCTCTAACCCTTCTGCAAGCACGGTTATTCCCTCTAACCCACATGAACCTGAAGAGCATCCACTGCTATGGCAGCCCAAAGGTCAAGGCTCTGAGGTCTGGGGTGGGGGCTCACGGTCGCATCCTCCCCCTCTTGGAGTTGGTGCTGCCCCCTCACTATAAACCAGCTCTGATCCTCCCTGTGGCTCTCCCTGGCCAGAGTCAGGAGACTCCTGTGGAGCAAGCTTCTCTCTCGGTCCCCACCGTTCAGCTTGCACTGCTCCTAGAGTGCTTGAATGATCATAGGCCCATTGCCCATTTCCCCTGAGGCTTCTGGCCCAGTTTGTCCTTATTCCCCCCTTCTTCAGTTTTCACCTGTTCTAGCATTGACTTGTCTTTGCAGGTTATTCTCTTTTCCAAAACCTGCTTTATTTCTTCCATCTGATCCCTTGCTTCTGGGCTTTCAGGGTGTGGACTCAGCTCAGGCTCTGCAGGAGAAACACAAGGGCCAGAGTCAGGAGTCAGACCCAGAGAGGTCAGAGGCAGGTTACAGGTCCAGGGAGTGTTAAAAACCATCATAGTCCCTCAAGGACTCAGAGAAAACTGAGCAGAAAGGGACCTCAGAGAGGTACAGTAAGCCCCTACTTTACTGGTGAGAAAACTCAAGTCCGGAAAGACTAAAACTCTCCTCACCACTTGGTGGCAGCGGATATACCACGCAAGCCTTGGCCTCACCCTCCCTGTGCAAAGCAGGTAACTCCCCCTCCAGAAACTCACTGCTGCCTTTCAGAAAACTTCCCAGTCTGGGCATTCAGCTCCTCCATTCTTCCTCAGGGAGTTTCTTCTGCTTGTAACTGCTGGAGAGTCCAGACCCTTAAGTGGGTCATTTCTCCATGAAGATCCCTGTTATTTTCTTCCTCTCCTGGAGACAGAGAGGGCAGAGATGGGTCCTGGGACTCCACAGTCTTAGAGCTGAAAGCAATCATGACTGAGAGAGGTCAGGTTAGTGAAGATGGTCCCAGAGGAGCAAGGGCTCACAAGGACAGCCCCTCGTGGAGACAGTCAGGACCGAAACATGAGCAATGTCTGACCAATTCTACTGGGGATGACAGACCAAGGATTAAGTGGAGGATGCTGCCCTGAGGAGAAAGGAGAGGACCCACAGGAGTGGGGAAAAAAAAACCAAGATAGATAATAATGGTTTCAAGAAATGCAGAGCAAAGATCCCAGAGGCAAAGTCCCACAGGATGCAGGGTCAGTCCCAGGCTGTGGATCCTACTTAAGAACCTCCTGCTGGATTTTGCCCAGTTCCATTTCCAAACTATTTTGGGTCAGTGACTTCCTTCTCCCTTCCATGTTCCTTCTTTTTGAACTAGAATCACTGTAATTGTTATTCTGTGTCTGTCCTGCCATTCCACATTAGGAGCAGATAAGGGGTTTGTTCAGTTTTCACAGGTCGATGGACGTAAGGAAATTATGTTAAGGATCTATACTTAATGGACACCCTCAGAAACCTCATCCACACCTGGTGTGGCTGTTTTAGATAAGATTTTAAACTTTGGATCTGATGTGGTCTATGTGACATTTTTCATGTTGAACTAATGCTTTAATGACATGAAATTTGGAAACTTTAGAGGAGAGGGTTGCATGTATTTTGTAGATGGGGGAATGTGAGTGTCCAACTGTGGTAGACGGAATTTCTGAAATGGTCCCCAAACATGCCATACCCTTGTCTCTGAAGCCTGTTAAGGTGATGAGACACCATTCCTGTGATTATGTTGTTGTATGACAGTTACATGACTTGAAGATGGTGAGGTTACCTGCATGAAATAGATTCGAATCACATCACTCCGTAGGTGACAGAACTTTCTGTGGCTGGTTGGAGAAGATGAAGTCAGAGAAGGAAGGAGCCTGAGAAGGACTCCATGAGTTGTGATTGGTTGAAAGATGAAAAAGACAGGTAAGGAAGAAAGCAGGGGGCCTCTGAAGTCAGAGTGTGTCATGACTGACAGCCAGCACAGGAAAAGGGCCCTCAGTCCTCCATGAACAAGAATAGAAACTCTTTCATTACATGTAGTGAACTCAGAAAAATAGCTTTAGTGCTAGACAAAAAGCTTTCCCAGGCCATTCCTGGATTTTAGCCTCACATGACCCTGATCAGAAAACTCAGGAAGAAAGGAAAAGAAGGAAAGAAGGGAGGGATGGGGGAAAAGACAAATTTATATGAAGATGAGAAGATCCAGGGGAACTTACACCACTGATATTTTCCAGTAACAGGAACACGCCAACTAGTTGAGTGAGAGAGAGAGAGGCACTACTATAAAACCATATACCGTGTCCGTGGTGTACAATTCTTCCTGCTTCTCTGGGACACTTCCTGTCTCTGGCCTGCTGTTGCTAGAGACACTGAGTCTTCCCTTTGGACAAGTTCTGGCAACCACAGGAATGAGATGAGACAGTGAACCCCAGAACACCAGGCCACGACCTTCCCTGCTGCTCCCTGTCCACTCCAGAAGTTACCCAGCTGCAGGTGGGGGTCTTAGCCCCTGGGTCTGACACCGTCCCTTTGCCTTTTTCACTGGGCTTCTCTCCTTGCACTGGCTCCTACTCCCCCAGGACCTGGCAGGAGACCGTATGAGAAGGACACAAACAGGCCATGTCACTTTCTTTCTCCCCCTCTCGATGCCTACAGTGGTGGGTTCCATGGGGTAGTGACCTGATATTTACTCCTTATGGTGCCCCAGCCCAAAGCAGGGCCTGGCATCTAATAGCCACCCTGTGAATGATCAGTGAAAGAAGGCATCCACCACAAGGTCCTGAGGAACCAAGCATTCCACAGTGGCCCATCAATTTTAAGACCTACACCATTCTAGTATGGGAGATTGAAAGACCTTCAAAAGTGGCCACTCTCTGAAACCATTATATTGTTAGCTAAGCCATGTTTCCCCATGCTGGACACAACTAGAGGGCACCACCTAAATCCAGACACATCTCCCCAGGCAGGACAGTGCAGGGGCCTTAGCCTAGGAAATGTGAGTGGATGGGAGAACCATGAAAACTGAACAGGGGAAAGCAGGTGAAAAGTAACAGCAAGGTGGAAACAGACAGACAAATGGGGATGGAGACTAGGGGGTGAGAGGGGAAGAGAGAGGAGAGGGTCATAGATATAGCCACTGAGAAAAAGGCCTGAAGAGAACACTGTCCTCTCCTGAAGTGAAATAACTTCCACCTGACCATACACTGCAGCTCATAGGTGGCACACACTGGTCATGCTGCGATGTTTAGGGCCTATGGAATCTTCCCTTCTCATCTGAATCCCAATAGAGAAAGGACCCATCCAGCTGGCAGTACCTCACGATTTTTACCTGTTGAATCTGGCAGCTCTTCATGTCAGCCCACACCGTGTGAGGCTGCTCTTGGTGCACTGAAGGTGGAAGATTCTGTATCAGTGCCTCGGAGAGTCTACTGGAAGCCCTGGACAGTGAGAGTCGATGGTGCCCCAGCATTGAGGCCCAAAGCACACAGCACTGAAGCTCCAGACACCCTCAGGACAGTAAAGGACAATGTGCCGGTGAGAGCCTGGGTCTGAACATGATTGGCCTTCATACTGGCTATGGCATAAAAGAAAAATCAAGGTTAACATAAGATTTGGGGCTTTGGCAACGTGAAGGATGAAACTGCCATTTGTTGAGACTCGGAAGACTGAGAAAAGAGCAGATTGAAAGGTGGCAGGAACTAGGGTTGGTTGGGTTTCTGTCGTATGTAATCAACAGTCCTGATCAGCCTGGGCAACATAGTAAGACCCGGTTTCTTAAAATAAAAAATTAGCCAAGCATGGTGGTGCATACGTGTAGTCTCAGCTACTTGGGAGACTGAGGCAGGAGGATTCCTTGAGCCTTGAGTTAGAGGTTACAGTGAGCTATGATGGCCCCACTGCACTCCAACCTGCAGGAGGAAAAAATAAAGGTCCTGATTAAATACTTGCATACCCAGATAGGTTTTCACAAAGTACTCGTTGAGACAGATCTTAGTGAATAGGAATTCCATTCTTTCTGTTAGGAAATTAAGAGAGTGTGGGTGTGGTTAGTTAATGCTGATTGAACTATCTTTGGAATCTCATCTACTGGTCTATCTGGTCTATTTATATATGTATATTCTATCTGCCATCTCACTGAGCTTTCCTAGTTTATGCTGCAGTAAAAGCCTTCAAATTTTAGCAGCTACACATACAAAGTTTGATTTTCATTGACATTTCCTTGTATGGCAGGTTAACTGTGACTCTACTCTAGACAAGCTCTTTTATTTGTTAGATGGTAAATGCTGTGATACTTGGAGAATTTTTGAACGTGGTTCATTCATTCATTTAACAACTATTTCTTCAATATCTGTTGCATACCAGGCAAGGTCAAGTACTGACAACACAGTAGTAAATAAGAGACAAGATCTCTAATTTCCAAGAACTTATACTCAAATGAGATTAAATACATATAAAATAATCATCATAATAATGATTATATTAATAAATTAAAGACTTAGTAAATATTCTAAGTTAGAAAAGTATAAAATTATTAAAACTAAAATGGCCAGGTGTGATGGCTCACACCTGCAATACGAACACTTTGGGACAACAAGGTGGGAGGATCATTTGAGCCCGGGGGTTTCAAACCAGTCTGGGCACCACAGGAAGACCCTGCATACAAAAGATACAAAATTAGCCAGGCATGGTGATGCATGCCTGTAGTCCCAGCTACTTAAGAAGGCTGAGGTGGGAGGCTGCTTGAGCCTAAGAGTGAGCCACTATCAAACCACTACACCACTGTACTCCAGCCTTGGCAAAAGAGCGAGACCCTGTCTCAAGAAAAAAAAAGAAGAAACAATTTAATCGATATACTCCTGAAACTATTATGTAATCCTATTGTCTACATTACATCACATCAGCCCTTTACTAAGTGGCTTATCGGTTAGATATGATCCATAAAATTTTCCTGGTAATTAAGTATACCTAAGAACAATTAAGTATAAAAGAGGTACTGCCTAAACAGGAAGATTGTAAACATTTTAAAAGACAAATATATAAATAAGAAAATAAAACCTGTAGCTCTGTGAGGTGCAAATAACATCTAATTGAAGTCACAACGAACATCCAGCAGTCATTCTGAACACCACAGAATTCACTTAATACATGTTGCCTGAACTCCAACAGATCTCACTTACCAACACCTGTATGTATCTAACAAATTGACAAACATTTATAAATTACCACCTATGACTCCATCTGCTCTACCCACTTAAAAAATTTCATGTATTTCTTTATGATTTATTATTTTTTGTAGAGATTGGATCTTGCTATGTTGCCCAGATTGGTCCAGAAACAGACCCACACTGATTTCGTCAATCAGATGACCATACAGCCACCCAATTGATGAAAAAAAGTGCTACGCAGCGCAGAAGGACAAAGACAGTCTTTTCCATACATGGTGCTGGATCAAGCAGTCACATCCATGTACTAAAAAGGAATCATGGGTGGGTGGGTTGGCTTGAACCTGTAATCCTAACACTCTGGGAGGCTGAAGCGGGCAGACTTACAGAGTTTGAGACCAACCTGGGAAAACGGTGAATCCCCACCTCTACAAAAAAAAAATACAAACTTAGCCAGGAACAGTGGCACAGGCCTATGGTCTCAGGTACTCAGGAGGCTGAGCGGGAAGGATCGCTTGAGCCAGAAGGTGGAGCTTGCAATGAGCTGAGATTATGCCACCGCCCTCCAGTCTAGGCAATCAAGTGAGAGCCTATCTTTTCACTTATGAGATTAAGTGTTCATATTCTTAGGTCAGGCATTGATTAACAGGATACAAAAAGCAGTCACCATAAAGGAAAAGATTGATCAAGTATAATTTCATTAAAATTAAGAAACTCAGGCTAGGTACACTGGCTCATGCCTGTAATCCCTACACTTTGGGAGGCCGAGGCAGGTGTGCCATTTGATCCCAGGAATTCCAGAACAGCCTATGCAACGTGTTAAAACCCAATCTCTACTAAAAATACAAAAGAGCTGAGCACAATGGTGCTCCCCTGTAGGTCCCAGCTACTTGGGGGCTCAGGCAGGAGGATCACTTGAGCCTTGGGAGGTGGAGGTTGCACTGAGCTGTGATTGTGCCACGGCATTGCAGCCTGAACAACAAAATGAGATCCAGGCTCAAAAAGAAAAAAAAAACTGGAGAATCTCCACTCACATAAAAACACCATTAAAAGAGTGAAAAGGCATGCTATAGTTTGAAAAATGAGAATGGTAATATATATCCTAGAAAGGATGCACATCCAGAATAAAGTATTACAAATCAACAGGAAAACAAGCATATCAATGAAAACAGGATACCAAGATGGAAGAGGCGCTTCACAAAAGAGGACATATAAATGGCAATAAAAAATGCTCAATCTCAATACCAGGAAAATGCCAAATGAAACCACACCGCGATATATTATTGCACCTCTACCAGAATGGCAAAATAATTTTTAATTGACAAGCATCAGCAAAGATGTGGGTAACCAGAATATTCCCTGCTAAATGGTACAACCACTTTGTGAAAATGATCAACAACAACTGATACCAAAGTTTTGTCATTCATATACCTCTAAAACCAACAATGCCACTCCTACATATATACACCAATCTAGTAATGTTCTATTTCTTGATTTCTGGTGAAATTTCGTTAATGTAAATTCATTATCTGTATTTTTTTTTTTTCGTTTCTTGAGACAGGCTCTCGCTCTGCCATCCAGGCCTGAGTGCACTAGGGCTCACTGTAATCTCAACCTCCCAGGCTTTGGTGATCCTCCCATCTCAGCCTGCTGCGTAGCTAGGACTACAGGCACACACCACCACACACAGCTGATTTTTGTCTTTTCAGTAGAGACGGGGTTTTGCCACGTTGCCTAGGCTGGTCTGGAACTCCTGAGTTCAACTGATCTGCTCACCTTGGCCTCCAGAAGTGCTGGGATTACAGCTGTGATCCACCGCCACGGGACCACCTGCACATTTAAAACTGTGAGCTTCTTCTGCAGACTTCAGGAACTTTTCCAAGATTTCTTTGACACAAATTTCTCAGAAATCTTAAAGCTAGCATTTTAGAAGAGAAAAAACGAGCTTCTGGGTCACAGGTGAAATTTTACCAAATTTAAAAACAAAAGAAAGCTACTAACGCATATCAGCTCAAAACACAGATTAAAAACTACCAGCAGATTACTTTTCTTTAACTTCGTTAAGCACTGAGAGTCAAAGAAAAGATAGCACTGCAAGAAAAGACTTCCTTTTGAAAGCAGCTTTACCAGCAAAAGACAGAAGGAAAGCCAGGAAATCATTCCAAAAGTCTTGCTTAACTCTTCTGAGAGGATGCCAAACGAGATGATCTGAGAAGCTCCCAAGGCAGGCAGACACAGGGAAACCACAGCAGCTCTTTGGAGCGCAAACAGCAGTACCACAATCCAACCTACTGGAAATGCTGTGGTTAATTTGAAGCTTGCCCCGCTAGTCCTGAGGCGATTCAGGGATGGCTACAAACGCTCCCCTACTGCATCCTGGATCTGGCACACCTGGCTTGCCCACCAGCAGGCTGGAGACAGAGCCAGGTACGGAATCCCGAAGACGAATAAAGACCCCAACTTTGCAAATTTGGGGCTTGAGATCTCTCGCCCCTCAGGTCCCCAGAGGGAACCGATTTCTGGCCTTGAAAGTGGGGCAAAGGGTCAATGTCCTCCACCAGATCTAGGAGGATGTGCCCCCGAAGCTGCTCCATCCCTCCACACCATGGGATGCCACAGGAAGATCCACCCGCAAATTTCTTCCCCAGAGCCCACGAGAGCAGGGCTGTGGTCGGCAGCGGCAAGCTAGGAATCCAACGCAGGGAACTTAAGTGCTCAGGAGCCCAGCCCGCCCTCTCCGCTAGCACAGCAAAAGCTGTTGAGGCCCCCAGCGCGCACACTGACCCAACTGTAGCCTCAGGTCCCGGACTCACAGCTCTCCCAGCTTGGCGCGGCGCTCTCACCTCGGAAAAGCTGGGTGGACTTCCCCCAAACCTTGACTTCCTACTAAATCTTTAATTTTCAGGAAAGATCCCGGCGGCCACCCCGCCGCGGCACTCACCTCGGAAACGCTGCGCGGACGTCCCGGTGAACCTTAACTCAGCGCCCCACCGACGCACTGGGCCACACCACCGATGGGTGGCCCAGCGACGCTGAAGCCCAGTGACCGCCGGCACACCGCAGACGCCGCCGACGCCATTAGTGCATGGGACACAGCCGTCGCGCCGCCGACGCCCCCTATGCGCGTACGCCGCAGACCCTCTGGACGCCCCCGACGCGCGGATCGCGTGGCCGACGCCATTGATGCTGTCAGCGCCTGGGTCGCAGCTGACCCTACCGCGCCACCTACACTCCAGACTCGCCGACAATTCCATCCGCGCCCCGGACGCCGCCGTCGGGCCACAGATCCTGTGGACGCCTCAGCGCCTGAGATGCCGCGGACGCCCACGGGTGCTGTCAGCTCCTGGGACGCCGCCGCCAAACCACTGACTGTGCCGCGGATGACCCTGACAAGTCTACCGCGCCACCGACGCTGTCAGCGGCTGGGAAGCCGCTGAAGCACTGACCGCACAGCTGATGCCATCCACACTTGGGACGTCGTCGAAGTGCCTCAAACGCTGCCGTCGCCTGCACACCCCGCGGACTCCGCTGACGCACCGTAGACGCTGCCAGCACATGGGACGCCGCAGTCGCGCTGCTGACGTCACCCACGCACCAACCTCAGCGCTTACGCCACAGACCCTCAGCTCGCAGCCAACGCCGACTGCTCAGTGGACACCACCCACACACCTTCCGCTCTACTGATGCCCAGTCGCTGCTAAAGCTCTCACCCTGGGTCTGCCGCTGCCATCGACCATGCCTGCGGACGCCAGACACCATCAGATGTCCCGGACATGCAGATGCGCTGCAGAGGTGCCAACCTCTCTGCAGACGTGCCACCGTGCAGTCCACGCCGCCAACACCCCTTCACCACAGATGACGGCACTCACCTCGGAAACAACATAGAGCACTGTCGCCGACGCACTGATCACCCCGCATACACCGCCAATGTACCGCAGACGCCGCCAACATCAACCGCACCCCCGAGGCGCCAACAGTGCCGCCGACGCCCCCAACCCGCTGACCTTTCCGCAGACGCCCTGGACTTGGCGGACCTCGCCGAAGGCCCGTAGCTGCAGATGACGGCACTCGCCTTGGAAACGCAGGGTGGACATACTGGTAAACCTCAATGTAGAGCGCCGCCCGACGCCGACAGCACCGCAGATGCCCCCAATTCGCCTAGCGCACTGCAGATGCCACCGACGCCGCCGACCTCTCAGCTGACACCCCGGACTTGCGGACCTAGCGAAGGTGCCGCGGACCTCGCCGAAGCTGCCGCGGACCTCGCCGAAGCTGCCGCAGATTTCGCCGAAGTTGCCGCAGACTCGCTGTCCATGCCTCCAATGTTCGGTCGCAGCAGATGACGGAACTCACCTAGGAAACACTGAGTGGGTATGGGTAAACCTTAACGTAGAGCGCCACTGCCGCCGCAACGTCAGTGCCGCAGGACATCCCGGATGTCGACCACTCATCGGCCTGACACTGCAGCTGCAAGAATAATTGCAGAATAAGAGCCAGCTACTTTAGTGCCCAGGAGGGTGAAGTATACAATGAGATTTAAAGCTGGAACGAAACATCCAGCAGCTAAACCGCAGTCCGAGTCACAAGGAGCAGTTGTTTCAGGTGAGTTTACATGATTTCAATGAAAACTAGGCTCATAGAAGTCTGAAATTTGTTTCTCTAATTTGAAGATATTAATCCACCTGTGTTGAGTATCTGGTGTATGGAAAAAATTGAGAGTAGGGAGTCAGGAGGATTTAAAATAAATAGAAAATATAAGTTGTGAATTAAGATGCTTACTAACAAGTGTAAGAAAGTACATATAACCCTGACTTAAGCAATCTTTTATGAAGTCTTTTATAAAACCTTAATATTCAGAAAATAGTTATTAAGCACCTCTGTGAGTCAAACACTTTTCTGGGTGTTGGGAAGACAAAAGATTAGGCTCCTGCTCTCAGTTTAAAAGGTAACAGCAAACCATATAGAACCTTAGAATGAGTTTGATGATGAATAAAAGTTTTAAGGGAAAATGGAGCATTAAGAAGAGACTGATCGGTTCTGCCGCCTACTCTAAGCTTCAGTCACATGGAATCCACTACATTTCACTGAATGTACACTTTTTTCATTGTATGCATAATGTGCATAATGTTTTTCTCTAACATAGCTTCCTCTCCGTTGTTCACCTGGGAAATCCTAGTGTTTTGATGAAGACTCGCTGTAAATGTTACCTCCTCTGTGAGGTCTTTACTGACACCTGGCAGAGTTAGCCAGTGCATCCTAGCCTGTGTTTTCAAAAAAATCCATATGAAAGCTACTGTGATAAATGGGCCAGCATAAAAACTGTTTTCTAAAAGAAAAAGTGTGACTGGTCTTATGAAGGTGAGTGGGTGGAGAAAGGAGTTAAGTAATACTGACCATAATTTAGTTAGGCTTGTAATCAAGACTAAATGGAGATCAGAAAGAAGGAAATAGGAATTTAGTCTTCACACAAAGAAAACTGCATGAAATTGAATAGTCTATAGAGAAGGGGTAAGAAACAGGTAGGAGTGGAGACAGTTGGGAATGGAAGTTATTCTTGCAAATAAACTACTGGCTCTCTGACAGGTATACTTGCTCTTTAGTTTTAAGTGAAACTTTAGGATTAGTTAAGTAGTAATGAGTTCAGAAGTGCTCAAGAAATTTAGTAAAAGATCAAAACAGTTTAAAAAAACCCAAATAGCTGAGAACTTGTAAATGCTATTTTTCCCTTAATTGTTACTATAACCTCCATCCTCATATATTGAATAAGTCTAAGTTCAACTTGACTTATTCAGTATATGATGATGGAGGTTATAGAAGCAATTATATTAGTCAAATATTATTTTCCAAATAAAAATTTTAGTACTATTAATTTCATGGATAAATTAGTTACATAAATATGACAAAGCCTTATCTTTTTAAAAATTTTTTATACAGATGTTTGACTATGTTAAAATTTTCAAACAATTCTTAAGGATGTAGAATGAAAAGGAGTGTATCCCAACACAGTACATTAGTACCCCACTGTCTTTTTCCCTAATAGCAAACTTAAAAGAATTTTACATTGAGCACATACATACTCACTATGTGAGTCTGTTGCTGACAGTTTACTATAATTTCTAAATCACGTATTTATCCATCTCTCCATTCTTCTCTGCAACTCTTGATCCATTTTGTTTCAGATGCATTTCAAAGTAAATTGAAGATGTCAATATATACCTCCCTATAAATATTTTAGAGTACTTAACTAGATTTTGATACTTATTTAGTTTTTCTTGATGTGTGATTTATATATGAGATAAACAATAGTAAGTATATACTTGCTAGGTTTTGACAAATGAATATATATAGTACCTATCAATCCAAACCTGTTTCTAGACACAAAACATTTGTAGCAGCCAGAATATTCCTCTATCACTTTCCAGTCAATCTTTACTCCTGCCCTCTTACACAACCACTTATTTCCTGTCATTATAGTTTTGCAATTCTAAAATTTCATATAAATAAAAGCATACAGAACCTTTTGCATATGGGTTTTTCTTTCCATCAGTATATTTTCATTAATTCGCATATTTGTTTCTTTTGAAAATTACGCATAATCAGTAATTTGTTTCTTTTGAATGCGTAGTGGTATTTTGATTTTTATTTGCATTTTGCTGATAACTAATGATGTTATTTTTTTCTATAGGCTTGTTGGCCATTCTTTCATCTTATTCTGAGTTGTTTATTTATTACTGAGTTCTAATCATTATTTATTTATACTGGATAAAACTCCTTTGATATTGAAAATGTTTGCAAAACATTTAACATTTTGAAGACTGGTCATTTTAAAATATGAGGAATTTAATTTATTGATTTTTTTTAGTGATTGTTCCTTTTTGTGACTTGTCTAAGAAACTTGTGGATTAAGCTCCAAGATACACAGAGATCCTTCTATGTCTCTTTCTAAAAGCATTTTGGTTTTTGATTGTCATTGTTTTACCTTTTATGCTTGGGTCTAAAATCTGTCTTGAATTATTTCTTGTATGGTGAGACAAAATCCCATCATATTTAACATGTTGATATTTACATAGATTTTACAATTGATATATTGTACTATATTGTGTGGTAAAAGAGCTCATTCTTTATTCCTTTCTCAATTATATACCGTGTTTTCTCCAACAGTCATTATCTCCTTCTGGAGATATACATCAATCTCTTATGACCTGTGAGACCAAATGATCATGCTTGAGAAAATTTTTCCATCTCACAAACAGTTATTAAGTAGCTACACTGTGAACTGTATTGTGACAAATGCTACAGATAAGAAAAAAAAAAGATCCCCTGCACTTGCCTCAGTAGAGCAAAGTCTACTGAGGACACAAATAAGTAAATGGATAATTACAGGAGAGATTTTCAAAAGGTGATGCAAACATGCACAAAGCTGTGAGGGCACAAACCAGGGACACCTAACACAGGATTTTAGAAGCAGTGAAAGAGAAATACAAGGAACGATCACATGAATAGAAGAACCAGAATGGCTAGTGTCCAGAAGGAATTGTTGGTCAATAGTCCATGATGCCACCAAGAGGCTGAGAAAGACGAAAACGGAAGCAAAACAACACAAACAGCATTAGAGTTGGCAGTCTGTCTGTACTTTAATGACCTTTGAAAGGACAGTTTCAGCAGAGTGATGAAGGCTGAAGTCAAATTTCAAGGAATTAACAATGGTTTAAGGGTGGAAGCTAAAAACATCACAAGTACAGTTTGGAAAAAATTGAATGGTAAAAATAAAAGTAAAGAAGGAATTATGATAGTAACTTGAAAGGATAGTAGTACTGAGCTTAGGATTTTTGGCATGCCAGTATTTTTACACTGCGTTAGGGGAAAGAGAGAAATTGTATTGCAAGTAGAGGAAAGATGTTCTAGAAAAAATCTAAAGCAGTGCAGTCTGGATAAAAAAGAATAAAGACATAAGTATAAGAGTTGCAAATGGAGAGACATTTTGTTCTCTATAACAGGAGCATGGAAACAAACACAAATGAAGAGAAAATAGAATAATAATTGTTCATGGAGTGAAAAGAATTTGAAGAAATTCAAAGAATAGACAACTTACCATAAAGTGGGAGGCAAGGCCATCCAGAGGGCAAAATTAGGTAGATATTCAGAGCCAAAGACATGGGAATGGCTTTGAAATAAATTCTATGGTAAATGTGTTAGGGAGGTGTATTAGTCTTCTATTGCTGAACTTAGTGGTTTAAAACAACCCCCGTTTATTGGCGTACAGTTAGCATGGGTCAGGAGTCCAGACATGGTTTCAGTGTGTCCTCTGCTCAGGGGCTCACAAGGCTGTTATCAAGATGTCACCAGGCTAAATTTTCAACTGGAGGCTTCACTAGGGAAGAACCCACTTCCAAGTTCACTCCAGTTGCTGGTAGAATTCCTTTCTTCGTGGTTGTGTGACTGAGGGCCTTGATGTTTACCAGCTACTTAAAAGAATGTAGCTGTAGCTTTTAAGGTAGCTTTATCACATTTTTAAGGTCCTGAGAGGCTAAAGGTTGCCTGCAGTTCTGTGGTCCCGTGACCGTCTTCACAGACAATTCACAAGACTGTTTCTCAAAGGCTTCCGGAGAATCTCGTAATCTCTTGCCTGCTAAGACAGAGTTTTATACAATGCAACATAATTATAGAAGTGACATCTGCCAGGTGCAGTGGCTCATGCCTGTAATCCCCACACTTCGGGAGGCTGAGGTGGGCGGATTACCTGAGGTCAGGAGTTTGAGACCAGACTGGCCAACCTGGTAAGACCCCATCTCTACTAAAAACAAAAAGTTACCCAGGTGTGGTGGTACACACCTGTAATCCCAGCACTCAGGAGACTGAGGCAGGAGAATTGCTTGGACCCAGGAGGCAGAGGTTGCAATGAGTGGAGATTGTGCCACTGCATTCCAACCGGGGCAACAGAGTGAAATTCCATCTTAAAAGAAAAAAAAGTGACATTCATTACCTTTGCCACAAATAAAATCTACTCAAGGGAATGACACCCTTTCACTTTTGCCATATTTCATTGGTTGGAAGCAAGTCACAGGTTGTGCCTATCCTGTAGGTGAGGGGATTACACACAGGTGTGACTCATTGGGCAGTGAAAGCAGGTGTGGAGGCCCCTTCAGGGTGTTATCACAGGAGACACTTCAGAGCAGTTCAGAATACATGATCCTTTAGAGTGGGCTGAGTGTGGCTGGGCCCAGGGAGTTGCTGGTACACACATGTACAACATTCAAAGTTCTAGAATAGAAGCAGAGATATCAGAAAATATGGTCCTCCCCTCATGGTGGAGTTGGCTATGAAAGTTCAGCAAAAAGACAAGAGTACAGAAATATCTGAACAGTGATGAAGAACGTCTTTGAATATTTTAGCATGTAACTCAGACTGTTAGGGAGGCAAAAGAGATCAGAAGGAAATTGGTTGTCTTAGATGATGAAAATTTATTAAAGTACTGCAGGTACCAAAGAGCCACAAGATTTTATTCATTAACTCACCAGGAACTTATTGTTGGGCACGCAGAGATGTGGCATAAAGATGTGATGGTGGTAACGTCTATCAACTTTGGCACCAGATTGTCTGAGTTTAAATCTTTTTATCTATTTACTAGCTGTGTAACAATGGGTAAGTTATAAAATCTAGGTGACTCAGTTTCCTCTTTCTAAAATGGGGGAAATAATATATATATATTTTAATTTTTTATTGCATTTTAGGTTTGGGGGTACATGTGCAGAACATGCAAGACAGTTGCATAGGTACCCACATGGCAGTGTGTTTTGCTTTCTTTCTCCCCTTCACCCACACTTGGCATTTCTCACCAGGCTATCCCTCCCCACCTCCCCCTCCCACTGGCCCTCCCCATTTCCCCCCAATAGACCCCAGTGTTTAGTACTCTTCTCTCTGTGTCCATGCATTCTCATTTTTCATCACCCACCTATGACTGAGAATATGCGGTGTTTCGTTTTCTGTTCTTGTGTCAGTTTGCTGAGGATGATGTTCTCCAGATTCAACCATGTCCCTACAAATGACACAAACTCATCATTTCTGATTGCTGCATAATATTCCATGGTGTATATGTGCCACATTTTTCCAATCCAGTCTATCATCAATGGGCATTTGGGTTGATTCCAAGTCTTTGCTATTGTAAACAGTGCTGCAATGAACATTCGTGTGCATGTGTCCTTATAGTAGAACGATTTATAGTCCTTTGGATATATACCCAGTAATGGGATTGCTGGGTCAAATGGAATTTCTATTTCTAAGGCCTTGAGGAATCGCCACACTGACTTCCACAGTGGTTGAACTAATTTACACTCCCACCAACAGTGTAAAAGTGTTCCTTTTTCTCCACATCCTCTCCAGCATCTGTTCTCTCCAGATTTTTTAATGATCGCCATTCTAACTGGCGTGAGATGGTATCTCAATGTGGTTTTGATTTGCATCTCTCTGATGACCAGTGACGATGAGCATTTTTTCATATGATTGTTGGCCTCATATATGTCTTCTTTCGTAAAGTGTCTGTTCATATCCTTTGCCCACTTTTGAATGGGCTTGTTTGTTTTTTTCCTGTAAATCTGTTTGAGTTCTTTGTAAATTCTGGATATCAGCCCTTTGTCAGATGGGTAAACTGCAACAATTTTTTCCCATTATGTTGGTTGCCGATTCACTCTATTGACAGTTTCTTTTGCCGTGCAGAAACTGTGGAGTTTCATTAGGTCCCATTTGTCTATTTTGGCTTTTGTTGCCAATGCTTTTGGTGTTTTGTTCATGAAGTCCTTGCCTACTCCTATGTCCTGGATAGTTTTGCCTAGATTTCCTTCTAGGGTTTTTATGGTGTTAGGTCTTATGTTTAAGTCTTTAATCCATCTGGAGTTAATTTTAGTGTAAGGTGTCAGGAAGGGGTCCAGTTTCTGCTTTCTGCACATGGCTAGCCAGTTTTCCCAACACCATTTGTTGAACAGGGAATTATTTCCCCATTGCTTGTTTTTGACAGGTTTATCAAAGATTGTGTGGTTGTAGATACGTAGTGTTGCCTCTGTTGCCTCTGTTCTGTTCCATTGGTCTATATCTCTGTTTTGGTACCAGTACCATGCTGTTTTGATTACTGTAGCCTTGTAGTATAGTTTGAAATCCGGTAGTGTGATGCCCCCCGCTGTGTTCTTTCTGCTTAGAATTGACTTAGCTATGCGGGCTCTCTTTTGGTTCCATATGAAGTTCATGGTGGTTTTCTCCAGTTCTGTGAAGAAAGTCGATGGTAGCTTGATGGGTATAGCATTGATTCTGTAAATTACTTTGGGCAGTATAGCCATTTTCACGATATTAATTCTTCCTAACCATGAACATGGAATGTTTCTCCATTTGTTTGTGTCCTCTCTGACTTCGTTGAGCAGTGGTTTGTAGTTTTCCTTGAAGAGGTCCCTTACGTTCCTTGTGAGTTGTATTCCAAGGTATTTTATTCTTTTCGTAGCAATTGTGAATGGCAGTTCGTTCTTGATTTGGCTTTCTTTAAGTCTGTTATTGGTGTAGAGGAAGGCTTGTGATTTTTGCACATTGATTTTATATCCTGAGACTTTGCTGAAGTTGCTTATCAGTTTCAGGAGTTTTTCGGCTGAGGTGATGGGGTCTTCTAGGTATACGATCATGTTGTCTGCAAATAGAGACAATTTGGCTTCCTCATTTCCTATTTGAATACCCTTTATTTCTTTTGCTTGCCTGATTGCTATGGCTAGAACTTCCAGTACTATATTGAATAGGAGTGGTGAAAGAGGGCATCCTTGTCTAGTGCTGGATTTCAAAGGGAATGCTTCCAGTTTTTGCCCATTCAGTATGATATTGGCTGTTGGTTTGTCATAAATAGCTTTTATTACTTCGAGATATGTTCCATCAATACCGAGTTTATTGAGGGTTTTTAGCATAAAGGGCTGTTGAATTTTGTTGAATGCCTTCTCTGCGTCAATCGAGATAATCATGTGGTTTTTGTTTATGGTTCTGTTTATGTGGTGAATTAAGTTGATAGACTTGCGTATGTTGAACCAGACTTGCGTATGTTGAACCAGCCTTGCATCCCCGGGATGAATCCTACTTGATCATGATGGATAAGTTTCTTGATTTGCTGTTGCAATCGGCTTGCCAATATTTTATTGAAGATTTTTGCATCTATGTTCATCATGGATATTGGCCTGAAGTTTTCTTTTCCTGTTGGGTCTCTGCCGGATTTTGGTATCAGGATGATATTGGTCTCATAGAATGATTTGGGAAGGATTCCTTCTTTTTGGATTATTTGGAATAGTTTCAGAAGGAATGGTACCAGCTCCTCCTTGTGTGTCTGGTAGAATTCGGCTGTGAACCCATCTGGACCTGGGCTTTTTTTGTGTGGTAGGCTCTTAATTGCTGCCTCGACTTCTGACCTTGTTATTGGTCTATTCATAGTTTCAGCTTCCTCCTGGTTTAGGCTGGGGAGGACACAGGAGTCCAGGAATTTATCCATTTTTTCCAGGTTTGCTAGCTTATGTGCGTAGAGTTGTTTGTAATATTCTCTGATGATGGTTTGAATTTCTGTGGAATCTGTGGTGATTTCCCCTTTATCATTTTTTATTGCATCTATTTGGTTGTTCTCTCTTTTCTTTTTAATCAATCTGGCTAGTGGTCTGTCTATTTTGTTGATCTTTTCAAAAAACCAGCTCTTGGATTTATTGATTTTTTGGAGGGTTTTTTGTGTCTCAATCTCCTTCAGTTCAGCTCTGATCTTAGTTATTTCTTGTCTTATGCTGGGTTTTGAGTTTTTTTGATCTTGCTCCTCTAGCTCTTTCAATTTTGACGATAGGGTGTCAATTTTGGATCTCTCCATTCTTCTCTGATGGGCACTTATTGCTATATACTTTCCTCTAGAGACTGCTTTAAATGTGTCCCAGAGATTCTGGCATGTTGTGTCTTCGTTCTCGTTGGTTTTGAAGAACTTCTTTATTTCTGCCTTCATTTCATTGTTTATCCAGTCAACATTCAAGAGCCAGTTGTTCAGTTTCCATGATGCTGTGCGGTTCTGGGTTGGTTTCTGAATTCTGAGTTCTAACTTGATTGCACTATGGTCTGAGAGGCTGTTTGTTATGATTTCAGTTGTTTTGCATTTGTTGAGCAGTGCTTTACTTCCTATTATGTGATCAATTTTAGAGTAGGCGTGATGTGGTGCTGAGAAGAATGTATATTCTGTGGATTTGGGGTGGAGAGTTCTGTAAATGTCTATCAGGTTTGCTTGCTCCAGGTCTGAGTTCAAGCCCTGGATATCCTTGTTGATTTTCTGTCTGGTTGATCTGTCTAATATTGACAGTGGGGTGTTAAAGTCTCCCACTATAATTGTGTGGGAGTCTAAGTCTCTTTGTAAGTCTTTAAGAACTTGCCTTATGTATCTGGGTGCTCCTGTGTTGGGTCCATATATGTTTAGGATCGTTAGCTCTTCTTGTTGTATCGATCCTTTTACCATTATGTAATGGCCTTCTTTGTCTCTTTTGATCTTTGTTGCTTTAAAGTCTATTTTATCAGAGATGAGAAGTGCAACTCCTGCTTTCTTTTGCTCTCCATTTGCTTGGTAAATCTTCCTCCATCCCTTTATTTTGAGCCTTTGTGTATCCTTGCATGTGAGATGGGTTTCCTGGATACAGCACACTGATGGGTTTTGGATTTTTATCCAATTTGCCAGTCTGTGTCTTTTGATTGGTGCATTTAGTCCGTTTACATTTAGGGTTAGTATTGTTATGTGTGAATTTGATACTGCCATTTTTTTGCTAGCTGGCTGTTTTGCCTGTTAGTTGTTGTAGATTCTTCATTATGTTGATGCTCTTTAGCAATTAGTGTGATTTTGAAATGGCTGGTACTGGTTGTTCCTTCCTATGTGTAGTGCCTCTTTCAGGAGCTCTTGTAAAGCAGGCCTGGTGGTGACAAAATCTCTGAGTACTTGCTTGTTCACAAAGGATTTTATTTTTCCTTCACTTCTGAAGCTCAGTTTGGCTGGATATGAAATTCTGGGTTGAAAGTTCTTTTCTTTAAGGATGTTGAATATTGGCCCTCACTCTCTTCTGGCTTGCAGAGTTTCTGCTGAGAGATCTGCTGTGAGTCTGATGGGCTTTCCTTTGTGGGTGACCCGACCTTTCTCTCTGGCTGCCCTTAGTATTTTCTCCTTTATTTCAACCTTGTTGAATCTGACGATTATGTGCCTTGGGGTTGCTCTTCTTGCAGAATATCTTTGTGGTGTTCTCTGTATTTCCTGCAGTTGAGTGTTGGCCTGTCTTGCCAGGTGGGGGAAATTTTCCTGGATAATGTCCTGAAGAGTATTTTCCAACTTGGATTCATTCTCTTCGTCACATTCTGGTACACCTATCAAACGTAGGTTAGGTCTCTTCACATAGTCCCACATTTCTTGGAGACTTTGTTCATTCCTTTTTGCGCTTTTTTCTCTGATCTTGGTTTCTTGTTTTATTTCATTGAGTTGATCTTCGACTTCTGATATTCTTTCTTCTGCTTGGTCAATTCGGCTATTGAAACTTGTGCATGCTTCGCGAAGTTCTCGTATTGTGTTTTTCATCTCCTTTAATTCATTCATATTCCTCTCTAAGTTATCCATTCTTGTTATCATTTCCTTGAATCTTTTTTCAAGGTTCTTAGTTTCTTTGGATTGATTTGAAACATGTTCTTTTAGCTCACAAAAGTTTCTCACTATCCACCTTCTGAAGTCTAATTCTGTCATTTCATCACAGTCATTCTCCATCCAGCTTTGTTCCCTTGCTGGTGAGGAGTTTTGGTCCTTTCTAGGAGGCGAGGTGTTCTGGTTTCGGGTGTTTTCCTCCTTTTTCGCTGGTTTCTTCCCATCTTTGTGGATTTATCCACCTGTCGTCTGTGTAGTTGCTTACTTTTCGATTGGGTCTCTAGGTGGACCCCCAGATTGTTGATGATGAAGTATTTCTGTTACTTGGTTTTCCTTCTACCAGTCTAGCCCCTTTGCTGTACGACTGTAGAGGTCCACTCCAGGCCCTGCTTGTCTGGGGTACACCTATAGCAGCTGCAGAACAGTAGGGATGCTACCAGTTTTTTTTTCTGCTATCTTTGTCCCAGAATGATGTCTGCCAAACGTCAGTCTTTTGTATATAGAGGGGTCAGGGAGCTGCTTGAGGAGACAGTCCGTACTTTATTGGAGCTCAAGTACTGAGCTGTGAGCTCTGATGTTCATTCAGGGCTGTTAAGCTGCTATGTTTAGTTCTGCTGCAACAGAACTCAAAAAAAGCCCTTTTTTTCTCAGCTGCTCTTTCTGAAGTGGTTGATGCTTTATTTTTGAGTGTCTGCCGGGTTGTCCTGCCCAGCTAGGAGGCAGTCTTGTCCTGCCGGGGCTCCGCCCTGCCGGTATGAGGTTTACCCTGCTTCTGCGGGCTCCGCCCTGAAGCGGAGTCCCTCTGTTGTACCAGGTTGCCTTGGCAACGGCAGGCTGTGTCAGCAATGGGCGTGTACCTCAGTAGGGGCTGATTGCCTCGGTAATGGCGGACGCCTTTCCTGCACGGAGCTGCACCTTAAGGTAACCTCCTAACAGTGAGCATTTGGAATCCCGTTTTGTTTGTCGCCCTGTGCTACCCCTAATGCTTTGTCCTGGGCTGGCTCACTGTTCAAGTCCTGTTCAGTCTCAAGTTCAGCCCTCTCAGGTCTCAGGTTGCCAGTTCAACTGGGCACCCGGAACAGTGCGCTTTTGTGCGGACCTCTGTGGAGCGCCTCTGCGCTCCGGCGCGGGCCACAGCTGCACTGGCTGCTGGCTACACTCATCAAGATCTCTGGCTGGCATCCCGCGTTTGTTTTATATCTGGGAATTTCCCCGTTCTGTGGGCAACAAAGGTCCGTCTGGAAATGAGTCCCTGACTCACCTACTCCGCGCATCCAGCGAGAGCCTCAATCCTGGGTTGTTCTCCGGGAAATAATATTTTACACTTGGGTATGTGAAGAATGGGCTCCTGGCACGTTGTAAGAAGCATGATAGCACTATATTTACATGTTGACAGTTACATTGATGAAATAAACAAGATAACAGTCTGTATACCTAGTTGATTATTGCCTTCTGAGAGAAAAATTCATAGAAAAAGTAATTATAATACCGTGTGGCAAAGAAAGTATATGCATCAGTGTAGATATGCAATGCTTTATTGCTGTAGAAAACAATCCCATATCATAGTGGCTTATGATTTATTTCTTATTTAAGTGACAAGTCCACTGAGGATTAGATAGGGGCTCTGTCCATTTACAGTCATTTAGAAATTCAGGTTTATTGTCTACCTCAAGAGATGCTTTCTCAATCATTGAGGCAGAGGAAGAGAATGTGGCAAATCACATACAGAATCCTAAAATGTCTACTTAGAAATAACATTGCCACTTTTGTTCATTTATTAAGTGACAAGTCACATGGTTACTCTAAGTGGGAAGAGGAAATGCAAGTTTACAATGTGACCCTCTGAAAGACTAGAAGTATTTGGTGGACTGAACTAATGTCTACCATAGTCTTTCCTCTAGTTCTCCATACATACACAAAACCCTCCTTCTCGAAGAAGATAATTTAAAAATCTTACCTAATAACTGCACCTAACTCAAAGCCCAGGATCGCTGAGTGGTTCCTGACTAGGACGCAGCTCCTGTTTCTCCAGATACCTTAACACTAAAATTACCACTTATGTGCTTCTCTGAAACTCCCAGTGTCTACAATGGTGTCTAGAAATAGAAAAACCACAATAAACTTACTCTACTATTCAGAAACAAACAGAATAGGAGACACACAGCAGGTGGACATACACAAGTAGCACTGTGAAATCCTATTGAATAGTTGTTGGGTGGGAGCTACTTACGTTAATAATGGAAAACGTTTCATAATTAGGCCCAGATTCTGCCTCTAGAAAGGAGTTTCCTATACATTGTTCTCTGTGGTTCTTAGGTGACCCCTCTGAAAGTTTCTTTCTTTTATCTTCTTTGGCCGCATCTAAAGTGCGCATTAGAAAATATGCCCTCCTTAGGGAATGAATTGCTTTCTCAGCCTAGTTGTTGTCTGTAGACTACTGGGAGACAATGAATGCTTTGTTTCTAATAGTTGCTTTCTCTCAGGATGGTGGTTCTTTTTGGCAGTACAACTCTCAAAAACTAGTTGTCTATTTGCTTCTGGTTAGCCCCATGTGTTAATTGCCACACTCAAAATTTATTTTCTAGATAAAGTTCTCACTTTGCTGAATTTCTCTGCTTCCTTCACAAGCCTCATTTTAGATTTAATTGCACGTAATCTGAGCCTAGCCAGCTTTGGTAGGATAGTCACACAATAAGCTATTTTTTTTTCTGATTAAAAAGACCCTTAGTTGGAATATTTGATCCACCCAGAAATTTGATTAGTGGGTAGGATGAATATTGCTTTGAGTTGACCCTTGCCAAATAGGGCTTAAATACTGTCTCGGTTTAGCTTCATATGTTACAGGTTGGATTAAAAAGTAGTCATTTCTGAATTTCTGTACTATATTCCTCTTCCATATTGCTTTCTGTTAGGCAGGAGAGGGTCACAGGCAGACTTTCTATCATCTAGAGCATTCTTTTCCACCTTTTATTTCTTCTTATCTCAGCAGTAACAGCTATTCTTTTTCCAAGTATAGAAACCAAATGTTTAAAATAAGAAAAGGAAATA
Source organism: Callithrix jacchus (assembly GCF_049354715.1). Classification (NCBI taxonomy): domain Eukaryota; kingdom Metazoa; phylum Chordata; class Mammalia; order Primates; family Cebidae; genus Callithrix; species Callithrix jacchus. The sequence continues at coordinate 35,350,760 of NC_133511.1, read as the reverse complement.
AGTTAAGCTGATCTGCCTTTGTAGGAGTGAAGGAGGACATGTTCAGTTCTCAGGTGGAAAGGAGACGTCTCCACTGGACAGTTTAAGTGCCTAAACTGTCCAAGTGCCTAAGACAGCATATAAAAGCCCTCAAGAATATGTTACCTACCTTACCCTTTATGGACTTGTATATGATTATTTTGTGCCCCTAAACGTATAAGCTGACAACTGGAAGCTGTTTTTAGGGGCTCACATTTTGATTTCTCTCAGACTGCTTATTCAGTGTACCTGTCTGGAATTTTTTTTTTAGGATTTTTTAATATAAAATTTTTTAATTATAAATTTAATATAGGAATTTTAAAAATTATCCTATATACTACCTGTATTCCCAGAGTATGCAAATGTTCAGAGAGGAAACTCTGGAATTCCTAAAAATTGTTGGTAGTTTAGGGTTTAGTTAAGAGGTACAGAGAAGGATGGAGAAATGGATAAACGTGATTAAGAAAGATATACAAAACCCTCTAGAACAATATCCAAGAAAAGTTCTCAGTTAAATTAAAGCTTTTTTTTTTTTTGAGACAGAGTCTTACTCTGTCGCCCATGCTGGAGTGCAGTGGCGCAATCTCGGCTCATTGCAACCTCCACTTCCTGGGTTCAAGCAATTTTCCTGCCTCAGCCTCCCAAGTAGCTGAGATTACAGGTGTCTGCCACCTCAATCAGCTAATTTTTGTAATTTTAGTAGAGACAGGGTTTCACTATGTTGGCTAGGCTGGTCTTGAACTCCTGACCTCAAGTGATCCCCCTGTCTCGGCCTCCCAAAGTGCTGAGATTACAGATGTGAGCCACCACGGCCAGCAAGTTAAAGTTTTTTTGTTCTAATTTTGTATAAAGAGATCAGTGCTTGGTCAAATTCAGCAATATTAAGCTTTAATTCCTTTCTGACTTGAAAGTCAGTTGTAGTTGAGAATAAGATTATTTAACATCTTCGATATTCAGGAAACAGATCTAGATAAATAGAAGGATACTAACTCTTCCCATCTTTGCAAGCAAAGGCCCTTTCCTGAAACCACTTTTTCTTAAAGAAGTTCTGAAAATAGTAAAAGTACCTAAACTAAAACAATATGAAATCTTTTCTTAGTTTATCTGTGATAAGAAAACATAGTAAATGTTAAATGTTAAATCTAAATGGAGCCTGAATAACCACCTACTGCAGCGTTTCCTAAATATCTTTGTGTAGATCTCCCATTCAATAGGACTTTGTTTGGTGTGGTTCCCTGATTAAGTAAGATGGAAGGTGCTGGATTCAATCAAGTTCAAAACTAGAATAACTAGAGTTGATTTTAGTGATCTCTGAGAGAATAACTCATTTTTTCTACTGCTGTTTTTATTAACATTTGCAAAGACACGATATGATTAACCTAAATTGTGTGACTACAAAGTAGCAAAACTAGTGCTACCATATAGATCTCCTGATTCCAAGTCAAGAGCTATGTACACTACATCTCAATATATCCCATTAATTTAATTCTGTGGAATAAAAAATAATAAACATGTAATATGCATATTTCTGCAAAGGTTTGCAGAATATATTCCTCTAGCAATCTGACATTTTCTTTCTTTCTGTAAGATAAAAAAAATCAAATGTTTATTTCTTAGACTATTCCAGAATGTACTTCCCAAAATGTAGGCATTGTCAGAAAAAAAGCTAGTACAAATATTATTATTTTTCCTAATTCCCTGTTCTCTTTCTCAATCAAAAAACAAACAAGCCCAAGTAATTCAGCTCAGAAAGTCCCTGCAGGTAGAAAAGATCTTTCTTTAGCAAAAATAAAGATTTTAGAGGTAAGCCTTCAAAATAAACTTACTTAAAGGCAACAGTTGATCTAATTTCTCCCATTTCATATTACATACAAACAAATCTGGTTATTTTCTTAAATAAGTGGTTAACAAAAGATCACTCTTCAGCAATGTCTCTGATAAACATCTCAACAGGTAAATCCAAATGTAATATTGTCAATATCAAGCTGGCAGGAGTTATTCCTAAATAGCCCATGAGATAAAAGCCAAACCAGTAATGGTAGAAAAAGGAAATAATGTAAAAGAGAGTAATTGCTATAAAAGGTTCTCTATTTCATGTCTTCCAATTGTAAAATGAATATTATTTCTCAAATTATTTTATTTCAGTAAGAATTTTTATAATCTAGACCATCATCTAAACTCTTTGGCAAATAAATATCATCAGAAAGAATATTCTCCCAAAGATATCAATAAAATGAAATCAGTTTATTCCAGTCTTCTTATTTCTGAAAGGTGCCTTTCAAAATTTGCTCAATGTCCCAAACACTAACCATAAAAAATACAATTTTTTTTACCAAGTGTGTGCCCTCTAGCTAGAAGTAAATAGAACATGAGTAAAATGAAATCAGATTCATTCTGATCTTAAAAATCATTTAGTTGCAGTTGTCATTATTTGATCAAAAACAGATGCTGTGTCATTATAAACCTCATTGAAAAAATAGGAAAAACAATGTAGATACTTCTGTGATTGTTCTTCCCTTTTTTAAAAACATAATGTTCAAGTTCACGTTGACTTCAGTGATACCTCCAGGTATCTGACTAAAATTGGATTTTTGCTTAATCAACCAGGCTAATTAAGGCTGCTGTTCTGGTCTGTGAATGACAAGGCAGAGTATGGCTTCAATCAAATTGCCGGTTGACTCATTCATGGGCCTAAATCATACCCAGTAATGTAATCTAACCAGTTTGGCTAAATTACACACCATATATCAGTAAATGGCTTTTCTGGGTCACTAGCCTACACACAATCTGGCATTAAATTATAGCATATAAAAAGAAATGTTTTAATATTTAATGTTTACAAGAAACTCACATGTATTACTTAAGGTCTTAACTAATAAGAAACTATTAGAAGAAATAGAGACATGAAAGCCTAACAACATTGTGTCCATCCCAAATGTCATTAGCTGCAAACTTTAATCAGGCACTCATTTCAGTTACTGGCTGGTATCACCAACCTCCCAGAGGGAAGTCAGCCACAGACCAAGAATGAGAAAATGCATTTGGAAAAAAAAGAAAAAAAAAGAACCTGAATGGTAACTGAGCCCAGATGGGGAAAAGAAAGGTTAACTGTGGAACTGGTCTTATTTAAAGGCCACCAGTAAATTTGAACCACAGAGAAACTTGCCCAAACAGGGAAAATACTATGTTGCCCCCAAATAGTAAAAAGACAAATGAACATACTCAATTGGACCCACCAGCTGAGATGCTTCCCAAATTTTATTATGGAACATAAGGTCCATGAGCTGGAGTACAGGCTAAATACCGCACTGGGGTGGTGTTGGAAAGAAGCAGCTGGTTCTTATTTGTGTGTATTTTTCTTACAGGTAAATACGTGGGTGAAGTGCCATGGTGCACTACCGGGCAGACCTCCCCAAATGGCAAGGGCAGAGCACTGGCTTTCCTGTCACTATCAGGGATGTGGTCAACACAAGAATATTTTTCCAAAGAAACTCCAGCAAGAAGAGGACCTGTCACATGGCCATAGGCAAGCACCTCTGAGGAAGAAGAAATAAATGAGGGATAGCTTTTTAAAAGTACATTAAAAAATCTGATTAAATTATACCAAGAGAAACTAGATATAGATAAATATTAAACATTGTCTTTAGAAACCTGTATTAACTGCTTAAGATTTTAAATGGCATGATGTTCAGCTAACAGTAGAGACACTACCAGAATCGTGAGTTGGTAGAAGGACAGCAGAGGAGATAAAAACTCAAATCTCTCTCTCGTCTCCCTTAGATTTCCTCCAACTATCTCCCATTGCACACACCTAATTGGAAGTGGAAGTCAAGGCAGCTCCAGGGATGCCATGGCAGGCATCAGAGCAAAGTAGGAAAGAGCAGAGAATGGATTAGCAGGGGCAACCGAAGACTGGCCTGCATGCTCCCAGTTTATTCTCAACACAGCAGTGAGAGTGAGTCTTGTTAAACGTAGGTCAAAGGTGTCAACCTCACTTCTACTCAAGATCTCCTGTGGCTTCCCATCTCATCAAGAGGAAGACTAGACTCTTCACAAAATCTGCATGGCATCACCCCACCTTCTCCAACTTCTCCCCCTCAACCACCTTCCCTATAGTCACCACCAGTCACCTTCTATTCCTCAAGAATTCTAGGCTCGCTGCTTGCCCATGCTGTTTCTGGGAGCACTCTTCCTGCAGATTCAGAATAACTCATTTCCTTGCCTCTAGCAGGTCTTTGCTCAAATGTCCCTTTTCAGTTCGAGATACCATGACTGCCCTATTTAATATTTTAATCCCACCCCACCCCCGAATATCAATTCTTTTTTCATTATGTTTTTCTGATAGCACTTACCACCATCAGCCCAACTGGTTTTACTTTTTTGTTATGTGTTTTTCCTAACTAGAATATAAGCCCCCAGGTATACGCTGTCTATTTTGTTCTCAAATGTAACCCCAGAACACCTAGAATGATGTCAGGCCATAGTAGGCACTTAATATTTGTTGAATAAATAAGTGAAGGAAAGAATGCATTAATGGATATTTTAAGATATTTAATCTTAACATACATTTTGATTGTTAAATATTACTCATTTATGGACAAAAATCAACATCTTTTATAATACAACTTGGTAAAAATGAGTTTTTCAAGGTTTGATTAGATGCTTATTGTATGCATTGCAGGTGGAGGGACAAAAACCATTCCCATCACCCTTTCTTCACATTATTAAGCAGCATTAAAACTGAACAAATTGCTTTGGATAAGGGAAAATGATCTCTTTGATTTTAGGAACAAAACAAATTTTCTCCCTTTTTAATGTGAAGTTGTAGGTCTCAATGAATGACCTACTAATTACCAAATCCCACAAACACTCCTCAGTACTTATCTTTCTTCACTACTCTAGGTTATCTGACACTCTCGAGCACCCCTTTCTTCAGAACATTACTTAGAGATTTAATTTATTATGGCTGAACAAATGTATGGGAGACTGGTTCTTCAGTAAAATTAAATTATTTTGTTAAATGTCTTATGATCGAAGTAATAAAACTTGGAATTGAAAAATAAGATGTAAAGTGCTATTGGTTGACTATATAAGGATTCATGCTTGTTGTGAAAAAAAAATCAGAAAAATAAAGAAGAGAAGTCAGCCCACTCGAGATAGGCAATTCAAAAACTTGATGTGTATTTTGCATACATAAAAACAAAATTTTTAGATAGAAAGAAAACTCACAATATTTTTGTAAACTAATTTTTTATTTTAAAATATGTTATATTTATTCTTACTAGATTATATGCACACACATCTATATCAGAACTATAGAATATTTCATTGTTAGAATGCACCAAATTTCTTTTACCCATGGATTATTATGCACTTAGATTGTTTCCATTTTTCCAGTTTAATGCATCTTGATTAAACCTCCTTGAAGATATATTTTTATACAATTAGCTCATTATATATTCAAGAATAACACTTAGAAGTACAATTGTTGGGTTTTAACATCTGTAAAAACTAACACTTTCCCTTCCTTCCTTCTTTCCTTCCTGCCTTCTGGCCTTCTTACTTTCCTGCCTTCCCACCTTCTCTCCTTCCCTCCCTCCTTCCTTGCATTCTTGCTTTCTTATTTTACTTTTAGTTCTGGGATACATGTGCAGAATGTGCAGGTTTGTTATATAGGTGTACATGTGCCATGGTGGTTAGCTGCACCTATGAACCTGTCATCTAGGTTTTAAGCCCCACATGCATTAGATATTTGTCCTAATGCTCCCCCTCTCCTTGCCCACCACCTCCCAACAGGCCTCAGTGTGTGTTGTTCCCCCTCCCTGTGTCCATGTGTTCTCATTCTTTAAATTTCACTTATGAGTGAGAACATGTGGTGTTTGGTTTTCTGTTCCTGTGTTAGTTTTCTGAGAATGATGGTTTCCAGATTCATCCATGTGCCTGCAAAGGACATAAAGTCATTCTCTTTATGGCTGCATAGTATTCCATGGTATATATGTGCCACATTTTCTTTATCCAGTCTATCACTGATGGGCATTTGGGTTGGTTGATTCCAAGTATTTGCTATTGTAAATAGTGCTTCAATAAACATATGAGTGCATGTGTCTTTATAGTAGAATGATTTCTAATCCTTTGGATATATATCCTGTAATGGGATTGCTGGATCAAATGGTATTTCTGGTTCTATATCCTTGAGGAATCACCACACTGTCTTCCAAGATGATTGAACTAATTGACACTTCTACCTACAGGGTAAAAGTGTTCCTATTTCTCCACAGCCTCACCAGCATCTATTGTTCACTGACACTTTAATGATCACCGTTCTAACTGACATGAGATGGTATCTCAATGTGGACTTGATTTGCATTTCTCTAATGACCAGTGATGATGAGCTTTTTTTTCATGTTTGTTACCACATAAATGTCTTCTTTTGAGAAGTATCTGTTCATATCCTTTACCCACTTTTTGATGGGGTTATTTGGTTTTTTTCTTGTAAATTTGTCTAAGTTCCTTGTAGATTCTGGATATCAGCTCTTTTACCAATCTGTAGGTTACTTGTTTAATCCAATGATAGTTTGCTTTGCTGTACAGAAGCTCTTTAATTTAATCAGATCCAATTTGTCTGTTTTGACTTTTGTTGCAATTGCTTTTGGTGTTTTAGTCTTGAAGTCTCTACCCATGCCTATGTCCTGAATGGTGTTGTCTAGGTTTTCATTCATGTATTGCTTTGTTTCATAGATGTCCTTTTGACTAAATCTCCAGAATAATAGTGGAGTAAATGGATGTGCTTGGCTTACTCCTAACACTAGAAAAAAAAATCACTCTTGGTGTCTGCTATTTTTAACCAGCTATTTCGAAAGAACTGCTAGTAGATATACTGAATATATAACTAATGAATTGAATATTTTTCTCAAATACAGATTGAAAACCATTGGCCTCTCCACTGAATTTAGCATACTATTAGGACTTGCTTCCTGCAATTTTTTAAATTGAGCTAATAGTTAGGATTTAGGAGTTTTTACATCAAATTAAATTTCTATCTTTTGAAAAAGCAAATGATCAGTCAGTGTTAGGTCTGCATTCATTGGGGACAAAAATGGCTAGGACAGAATATCTCTTTGCCCCTTTAGATAGGATATGTGCATTCTAGTCAACCATAGTCCCCCAGATTCACATATTATATGCATATGTGCTTGAACTAAAATTATTGCACTGACATACATTTTCTGCCTGATTAATATAGATACTGGATTTTTGGAACTTAATCCAAAATATTAATTTTCAAAATTCCATAAAATTATTTCACAGACCCCACCATAACACACCACAGCCTCCAGCTCTTGGGTTTAAGCAAACATTCTGTCAGCCTTCAGAGTAGCCAGGACTATAGGAACATGCCACTGTGCCTTGTGTCCATGAACTACTGTTATATAAATGGACAGTAATTCTATTAACCAGTTGCCTATTTTTGAAAATTGAGGCTATTTTCCAGTATTTCAATTTTAAATCATATTCTTATGAATAACTGATTATTTACTTGGCAGAAAAATCTTAGTTGTAGAATTATTGGTATGCCTGTTTTGAAAGCTGTAAGTAAGCATTGACAAATAGCCTTCTAGAAAAGTTGTTGGTTTTATATGAGCACCAGTAGAGCCTGTATTCCATCAGCTTCCGAAAGTTAGGTATTATTATTTTTAAAATTTGTCAAAAATAAGTTTTTATTTTTCTATCAATTTATTTTAGTAATTTCTTTGGATATATTTCTTACTAGTAAAATGTGTCACTCAGTACCTTTTTGTTGCAGGTAACAGAGAACCACTCTACACTGCTAAAGCCAAAAAGGAGACAGATGTGTCTCCTGCAACCAAGGGCATAAGCACAGCAGAGCCTCAGGAAAGACTAGAATTGAGCCAGGGCCTGGGAGGTCCACGGTAATTCTGAAAGTGTTCTTCACAGCCTGTCAATTCTCAACGTTTGTGTGAATCTGTTTATTCTGTCTGTCTCTCTCTCCCTCTCTGAGGTAGATTCCTCACTGTCCAATCAGCATGGTGGCAGATAGTCTTTTCAATTTTCTGAGTTTTGATTTTGGGATCATACTTGTAGTAAGACTAAATCTTAATTTGTAGATGGAGGACTTTGGTTGGTTTAACTGTCCATTCATCACTGTCCCACTTGACTCTATATTGTTTAAACATTGTTGCAAGGGCAGAATGGAAGGAACTTTTAGGGGAGTTTGATGAAAAGTATGAAGACAACCAAAATAGTTATTACTATAGGAGACTGAATATGTTTCTGTGGGCTCATTGGTCATTTGAATTTCTACATGTTAGAATTACCAAAGTATATTCTTTTTCCATCTTACTATTGGTATGTTCATCAATTTCATACTAATTTGAAAGTGCTTTTATTTATTATAGTTATTATCCCCTTTCCACCTATATTTCAAATTACCTACTGGTTGTGATATAATTTTTCATTTTGTGTATAGTCCCTTTTCAGCCCCAAGGTTTCAAAGTCATATAAATATATCAACTCTGAAGTAAGATTCCATTAGTTCTTACTTACCTGCTCAGGTTCTGTAACTGCTGAGTGTCCATGGGCAAGTTTAATTTCTCTACACTTTGGAAAATGAATCTAATGCCCTACTACTGTAGAAGTTTCTTGTAGGGATTAAATAGGTTTTTACATATAAAATGTAAATGCTTGAAATAAAAAAACTGCAGAGTGAACAGCTGTCATTTTTTTGTTGTTATTGTTCTTACACTTAAAAGGGCCATCTAACCTCAGTATTTTTTTAAAAAAACTTTATTTAGATTGACTTTTTATCATTTCATTGCTTCATATTTTACATTCAACTCTTAAATTTATGTCCAATTATTTTTGTGTATGATAGAAGAGAGAGATTTTACCTCATTTTATATGATTATCCAAATGCTAACATTATAGATTAATTATTAATTATTTTTGTTCCACTAGTTTGAAATACCATTATTTTAACATTATTTATTAAGTGTCTGGGTCTGTCTTGGAAGGCATTTTATTATATTCTATTTTTTGGCATGTATTACTCTGTTTAAAACAGTATATTGAACTATTACCTTCTGCAGATGACATGATTCTATATCTAGGACATCATAGAGTCTTTTCTTCAGCTGATTAACAACTTCAGCAATGTTTCAGGATACAAAATCAGTAGCATTCCTTTACAACAACAACATCCTAGCCAAGAGTCAAATCTGGAACACAACCTTGTTCACAATTGCCACAAAAAGAATAAAATGCCTAGCAATATAGCTAACTAGGGAGCTGAAGGACCTCTATAAAAAGAAATAAAAAACGCTGCTCAAGAAATCAGAAATGACACAAACAAATGGAAGAACATGTTTATGCATAGGAAGACTCAATATTATGAAAATGGCCCTTCTGTCCAAAGCAGTTTATAAATTCAATGCTATTCCTATCAAACTACCAATGACATTATTCACAGAACTAGGAAAAAACTATTTTAAAGCTTCTGTGGAATCAAAAATGAGCTCAAATTGGTGAGCCAAGCCTAAGCAAAAAGAAGAAACCTAGAGGCATTACTTTACCCAACTTCAAACTATATTTCAGGGCCACAGTGACTAAAACAGGATGGTATTGATACAAAAACAGACAAATAGACAAGTGAAACAAAATAGAAAGCCTCAAAATAACATTACACACCTGCAACCATATGATCTGTGACAAAGTTGACAAAAATAAGCAATGAGGAAAGGACTCCCTATTCAATAATGGTGCCAACATAACTGGCTGGCCATATACAGATGATTGAAACTGGACCACTTCCTTACACCACATACAAAAATTAACTCAAGATGAAGGTATTAGTCTGTTTACACACTGCTATAAAGAACTGCCCAAGACTGGTTGATTTATAAAGAGTACTCAAAATAGCATGGTACTGGTACCAAAACAGAGATATAGACCAATGGAGCAGAACAGAGGCCTTGGAGGCAACGCCACACATCTACAACCATCTGATCTTTGACAAACCTCACAAAAACAAGCAATAGGGAAAACATTCCCTGTTTAATAGAAGGCATTGGGAAAACTGGCTAGATGTGTGCAGAAAGCAGAAACTGGACTGCTTCCTGACACCTTACACTAAAATTAACTTCAGATGGATTAAAGACTTAAACATAAGACCTAACACCATAAAAACCCTAGAAGAAAATCTAGGCAAAACTATTCAAGACATAGGCATAGGCAAGGACTTCATGACTAAAACACTAAAAGCATTGGCAACAAAAGCCAAAATAGACAGTTGGGATCTAATTAAACTCCAGAGCTTCTGTACAGCCAAAGAAACAATCATTAGAGTGAACTGGCCACCAACAGAATGGGAAAAAGTTTTGCAATCTACCCATCTGACAAAGGGCTAATATCCAGAATATAGAAGAACTAAAACAGATTTGCAAGAAAAAACAAAGAAACCCATCCAAAAGTGGGAGAAGGATATGAACAGACCCTTTTCAAAAGAAGACATATATGAGGTCAACAAACATATGAAAAATTGCTCATCATCACTGATTATTAGAGAAATGCAAATCAAAACCATCCATTGAGATACCACCCCATATCAGTTAGAATGGCAGTCATTAAAAATCTGGAGACAACAGATGCTGGAGAAGATGTGGAGAAATAGGAACAAGGAACACTTTTACAGTGTTGGTGGGAGTATAAATCAGTTCAACCATTGTGGAGGACTGTGGTGCTTCCTCAAGGGCCTAGAATAGAAATTCCATTTGACCCAACAATCCTATTACTGGGTATATACCCAAAGGATTATAAATTGTTCTATTATAAAGACACATGCACACATATGTTTATAGCAACATTGTTTACAATACAAAGACCTAGTACCAACCCAAATGCCCATCGACAATAGACTGGACAAGAAAAATGTGGTACATATACACCATGGAATACTATGCAGCCATAAGAAACAATGAGTTAGTGTCCTTTGTAGGGACAGGGATGAATCTGGAAACCATGATTCTCAGCAAACTGACACAAGAACGGAAAATCACACACCACATGTTCTCACTCATAGGCAGGTGTTGAACAATGAGAATACATGGATACAGGGAGGGGAGCATCACACACTGGGGTCAGTTGGGGGGGTCAAGGGTGGGACAGTGAGGGGGGTGGGGAGTTTGGGTAGGGATAACATGGGGAGAAATGCCAGATGTAAGTAACAGGGGGATGGAGGCAACAAACCACATTGCCACATATGTACCCATGCAACAATCCTGCATGGATCTGCACATGTACCCCAGAACCTAAAGTAAAATAAAAAATAAATAAATAAAAAATAAAAGTAAAAAAGAAATGAGATTTAATTGACTCACAGTTCAGCATGGCTGGGGAGGCCTCAGAAAACTTACAATCATGTCAGAAAGTGAAGGGGAAACAAGGAACTTTCTTCACAAGGTAGCAAAAAGGAGAATAAATGCAGGAGGAACTACCAAACACAAACAAAACCATCAAATCTCATGAGAATTTATTATCACAAGAACAGCATGGGTGAACCACCCCCATGATCCAATTATCTCCACCTGGTCTTTCTCTTGACACATGAGAATAATGGGGATTATAATTCAACATGAAATTTGAGTGGGGAAACAAAGCCTAACCATATTATTCTGCCACTGGCTCCTTCCAAATCTCAAGTCTCTCACATTTCAAAACTATTCCAGGCTTCTCAACAGATCTTAATTCATTCTAGTACTAACCCAGAAGTCAAAGTGCAAAGTCTCATCTGAGACAAGGCAAGTCCCTTCTGCCAGGAGCCTGGAAAAAAAAAGTTAATTACTTCCAACATAGAATGTAAGTACAAATTTTCAGGAATTGGGTAAATGTTTCCATTCCAAAGGAGAGAAATTATCCAAAACAAAAGGGCTAAAGGTCCCATGCAAGTCCAAAATCCAACTGGAAAGTCATTAAATCTTAAAGTTCCAGAATGATCTTTGATTTGAAGTCTCAAATCCAGGTTATGCTGATGCAAAAGGTAGGCTCCCACAGACTTGAGCAGCTCCACCCCTGTGGCTTTACAGAGTACAGTGCCCCTCCTGCCTGCTTTTATGAGCTAGAGTTGAGTGGCTGTTGCTTTTATAGGTACATGGTGCAAGCTGTCAGTAGATCTATCCTGGCATCTGGAGGACAGTGTCTCTCTTTTCACAGATCCGCTAGGTGTTGCCTGATTGGGAACTCTGTCTATGGGCTTCAATTCCATATTTCTCTTCTGCAGTTCCCTAGCAGACATTCTGCATGAGGGCTCCACCCCTGCAGGAAACTTCTGCCTGGCCATCCAGACATTTCTATGCATCCTCTGAAATCTATATGGAAGTTCCCAAATATCAATTCTTGGCTTCTGTGCACCTGCAGGACCAACACCACATGCAAACCACAAAGGCTTTGGTCTAGCACCTTCTGAAACAATGGCTTGAACTGTGTGTTGGCCCCTTTTAGCTATGGCTGCAATGCAGGACACCAAGTCTTGAAGCTGCACACAGCAGCAAGGCCCTTACCCTCACCCATGAAACCATTTTTCCCTCCTATGCCTCTGGGTCTGTGAAGGGAGAGGCTGTTGTGATGACCTCTGTCATGTACTGGAGACATTTTTTCCATCATCTTGGTGATTAACATTTCTGCAACTGGCTTGAATTTCTCCTTAGAAAAATGGGTTTTTCTTTTCTGTTACATTGTCGGTGGCAAATTTTCCAAACTTCTCTGCTCTGCTTCCCTTTTAAATAAAGGTTTCAATTCCAAACCATCTCTTTGAGAATGTATAAAACTACATGCTTTTTTTTTTTTTTTGGAGATTGAGTCTTGCTCTGTTTCCCAGGCTGGAGTGTAGTGGTGCAATCTCGGCTCACTGCAACCTCTGCCTCCTAGGTTCAAACAACTCTCTTGCCTCAGCCTCCCAAGTGGCTGTGACTACAGGCACCTGTCACCATGCCTGGCTAATGTTTTGTATTTTTAGTAGGGATGGGTTTCATCATTTTGGCCAGGCTGGTCTCAAACTCCTGAACTTCTGGTCTGCCCACCTCGGCCCCCCAGAGTGCTGGGATTACAGGAGTGAGCCACCACACCCAGCCCTAAATGCTTTTAAGAACACCTAAGTCACCTCTTGGATGTTTTGCCGCTTATAAATATTTTCTACCAGATACCCTACATTATCTCTCTCAAATTCTAAGTTCCACAAATTTTCAGGCAGCAGCAAAATGTTGCCAGTCTCTTTGCTAAGGCATAGCAAGAGTTACCTTTATTCTACTTACCAACAAGCTTCTCATATCCATCTAAGGTCACCTCAAGCTGGACTTCATTGTCCACATTACTGTCAGCATTTTGGTCAAAGCCATTCAAAAAGTCTCTAGGAATTTCCAAATATTCTCCCATCTCCCTGCCTTCTTCTGAGCCCTTCAAACTGTTCCAACCTCTGCCTGTTGTCCAGTTCCAAAGTCACTTCCATATTTTCAGTTATTGTTATAGCAGCACCCTACTACCTCAGTACCATTTACTGTATTAGTCTGTTTTCACACATTTGTAAAGAACTGCCTGAGACTGGGTAATTTATAATGAAAAGAAGTTTAATTGACTCATAGTTCAGCATGGCTGTGGAGGCCTCAGGAAACTTACAATTATGGCAGAAAATGAAGGGGAATGAATACATGAAAACTACCAAAAACTTATAAAACCATCAGAACTCATGATAACTCATGACTACAAGAAGAGAATAGAGGAAACTGCCTTCATGATCCAATTCCCTGCACTAGGTCTCTCCCTTGACACATGGGGATTATGGAGATTATAAATCAAGATGAGATTTGGGTGGGGACACAAAGCCTAATTATATTAATGGAGTAAAGACTTAAATGTAAAACCTAAAACTATAGAAAACAAAAAAAGCAAGAAACCCTTGATGATAACTGGACATAGGAACAGGCAAAGATTTCATACAAAGATGCCAAAAGCAATGGCAACAAAACAAACATTGACAAATGTGATCTAATTAAACTGAATAGCTTTTGCACAAAAAAAGAAACCATCAACAGAGTGAGTAGACAACCTACATAATCAGACAAAATTTTTGCAAACTATGCATCTGACAATGGCCTAATATCCAGAATCTGTAAGAAACTTAAGCAAATCAAAAAGTACAAAACAACCCCACTAAAAAAGTGGGTAAAGAACATGAACAGACACTTCCCAAAAGAAGACATATTTAAAAATGTCTTTTATGTTCAAAAAGCATATTTAAAAATTCTCAATGTCACTAATTATTAGACAAATGCAAATAAAAACCATAATGAGATGCTATCTCACACCAGTCAAAACGTCTTTTTTAAAAAGTCAAAAATAACAGATGCTGGCAAGGTTGTGGGGAAAAGAGAATGCTTATACATTGCTTTTGGGAGTGCAAATTAGTACAACAATTTGTGGAAAGCAGTGTGGCATTTCTTCAAAGAACTGAAAACAGAATTGCCATACAACCCAGCAATCCTATTATTGGGTACATCCAAAGAAATATAAATTGTTCTACCGTAAAGACACATGCACACAGATTCACTGTAGCACTATTTACAATAGCAAAGATATGGAATCAACTAAATGCCTGTCAATAATAGACTAGAATAAGATAATGTGGCACATATACACCATGAAATACAATGCAGACAAAAAAAAAAAAACAGACCAAAAGAACCCAACAAAATCATGTCCTTTTTAGGAACATGGATGCAGCTGGAGGCCATTTTCCTAAGCAAACTAATACAGGAACAGAAAAATACTACATGTTCTCACTTATAAGTTGGAGCCAAACAATGAGAACACATGAACACAAAGAGGGGAACAAGACACACTGGAGTCCACTTGAGGGTGGAGGGTGAAAGGAGGAAGAGGATCGGAAAAAGTAACCTATTGGGCACTATGATGAAATAAACTGCACACCAGACTCCCATAACTTAAGCTTATCTATCTAACAAACCTGCACATGTACCCATGAACCTTAAATAAAAGTTAATAGAAAAAATAATAAAATAAGCTAATAATTTTTGAAAACTAATTAATGGTCTTGTTTTAGAATATGATTGCACTATTTTTAATACATGTGATCACCTTTATCAAGATTGACATTAAAATCTATTTTAAGTATCTTTAATATAGTCAAAATATGTAATTGAAATGAGATGATGGTGAGAAATCATGAAATCAGACTAGTAAGAATATCAGAAGTGAAAACCAGGCTTTTTGTCTCTCATTAGTTTATAATATCAGCCTAACTAAAACTAGAGTTTTTCTGTTGCATTTCATGTGACAAATATTCTTATCTAAAAACTTAATATTTATAACTAAAATATAGATTTACCATTAAACCTATTAGGGGTTACTAGCAATATCTATAGTTAATTTGGATGTTTTTAAATGTGGACTATTACCATTGCTATATCTTTTATTTGGAATAATATAAATCCCATAAACATTTCTATTAAAGAAATTTAAACCTCAAAACCTGATTATTTTTATGTGATATTAAGGGGAAAAAATTGACTTAACAAACACCAAAACAATAAAACCTAATTTTATAGAGTTATGTTTGGCCTTGAATTTTATTATGTCAAGGAAAATAAGAAACTAAACAGACATTGTAATAAAATCTGAATGATTGCAGAGAAACATTTTGGCAAAAATTAATTGTGATTGTTTGCTTAGGTAACACAAACGGTATAGCAAAATTGTATCCCTATGGTCACCACCACCAATTAAATTTTTGTTAAAATCTGCCTTTTAAATAAAATAATTCTTTTATGTTAATGGAAAGTCCCTTGACCAAATCCTCATTCTTTTTGGTATATATAGCCAAAGCAGTTAGCCAAAATATGTTACCAAAACTTAAGTGAATGAATGTAAGAAAATTTTTAATAGTGCTACAAATAAAATTAACTCTCATTACCACTTGTTACTTTTGACTTTGATAATAGGGCCCTAAGAAATTATTTTCTATAGATGTAAAACTGGTGGCAATATTGTTAACACAAAAAATTACATATTGTACTAAATGGATTAGTTTATTAAAGGCACATCTAAAAAGGAAGTAAAATTTTTAAAACCAAACTTCAACCATAGAGTCCTGCAAATGCATTTCGATATGGGTTTGATGCATTGTACAACAAAATATGGGTGACTCTTTATCCTTAATCAATTTTTTTTAAAAAGATAATTTTAAGAAAATTATTTACAGATTACCACAAAAATCAGTGATCTCTGTACCTATAATGAATCTGTCAATAATATGAACTGCCTAATATAGAGAAGACACCCTGCTGCCTAAGCACTATCTTGCTGGCCATTGCCTTTGTTCTACAAAGTTCTAACGTTACTCACAAGCTGCAATAAAAAGAGACTTCTTGGGACATTAAGTCACACACAAGGCCCCTAGATACAACCTCAAAGGCTTTGGTAAGAAAAGGGCTGTATTTTTTTTTAATAGCTTTTATCATACTGTGCTCAATCCAATGCAGTGAACAATAGGATGATGTCCTTTCATGAGTTTCATGAGTTCTTCAGGGTAACAGTGAGTAAAATTAAGTTTTGAAATTTTTTTTGCTTCTTTAGTTTAATTTTAATAAATATGTTATTTTTAGAAGGAATTTTAAAACATGAGCCAATATTTTTTCATTTTAACTAATTTATTTTTCTTCTATAATGCAGCTATATGACAATTTTTATGTAGTATAAATGATACATTGTATAATAAGTGCCGCATTTACATACGAAAAGCATTTTATTATTAATAGGCTTTTGGAGGACTTGAATGAGGCAGATTCTAAGGTTCACTCTTACTCTCTAATTGTATTGCTATTAAAAGTTATTTTCAGTCAAAAAGTTAACTTCATAACACCAAACTTTTAGGTTTCTGCCTACTTTTACTCTAACATTCGAGATACTCACAGTTTCTCTGTCTTCTGGAAAGTAAGAGGTAATTGTTAGAGAGGAAATTCTTAACATTAACAACTCTCAAAGTCTAGACCTTGAGCCTAGATGTATGAAAGAATGCTGTTGCCAAATTGACACCAGTCACAAAAGACTTTGAAAATTAATTCAAAAAGAGTTTACACATGTTGTCAAATCCCTGAATAATGTTGCCTTGATCCAAGTGGGCCATTATGGAGGACTCACAAATCTCCTATAGAAAGCAAATAATTATGGGTGGAATAAGCTTAATTGATTAAAGTGGACACTTGACATCTGGTATATTTCCCCATGCCTTGAATAAAGAGATGTTTCATGTTTTCTGAAAGTTCATTTCTTGCCAAAACTTTTCCTTGTTACATTTGCTATAGGGGATGAGCAGTCTAAAACTATTTCATTTGGGAAAGTTACATGGTAAAAGTCACATTGTGGATGCTCCATATCAACATTTTTAAAAGTCTACATAGCGTCAATTGTAAAGGCAATCTGAAGATTAGAGGTCAGTTATATTCTTGCTTCTTCATTGTCTGCAAATTGATACCAATGGTTAATGTATTGAATAACTTTACATAAGATCAGATATCTTTTCAGCATCTACTAATTGAACCAACTCTTTTTCCTTTTCAACCACTCCTAGAAGATAGGAACAAAAGTGACCTTTGTCATCAGCCATAACCTAGGTTTGTTTCTGTTGCCAAATTTTACAATTTTTCATTGTTTTCTATATTACTCTACTGAAAAGGACAAAAGAATAAATGAAACCTTACTAAAATATATGGCAATCTCACAGTAACCAAGGTGCAGCCCTCACCTATGATCCTTGAACGATCAGTGAAGAGTACTGCAGTCAATAAGGCCAAGGAAAGAGCAAATAGGTCCTACGTTTGAAATTCAGGTAATGTAGTTTTGTGGTTTTAACTACTTTGTAGTACCTCTACAGATATAAATATAATCTTCATGTTTTAAGTGAACATCTGTCATAAATAACTTCAGTGCTTTTTCTTCTGTAAACTATACAATACATTCTATAAGTTCATGGAGTGTTATAATGCAGAATTTAATTTTATAATTCACTTAATCAAAGTTTTGCTGTTGCTCAGTACAGTTCATAGTTTCCCATTTTCACAAGAGAAGTAGTGGGAACCTGATACATAATGCCTCATGTGAATTTCAGATTAGAGAGAAAATCAATGGCATTTGTTCACCTTGTTTGGGTAAAAAAAAATAGAAAAAAACAAGTCATAAAGACTTTCTTTATCTTTTTCTCTAATCTAAAAACTACAAAGATCAAAGGTAGACAAATCGAAGAAGATGAGGGAAAATCAGCACAAACATGCTGAAAACTCCAAAAACCAGAAGGCCTCTTCTCCTCCAAAGGATTGCAACTCTTCTTCAGCAAGGGCACAAAACTGGATGTAGAATGAGACTGACAAGTGCCAGAAGTAGGCTTCAGAAGATGGGTAATAATGAACTCCTCTGAGCTAAAGGAGCATGTTCTAACCCAATACAAGGAATTTAAGAATATTGATAAAGGGTTACAGAAATGATTAACTAGAATAACCAGTTTAGAGAGGAACATAAATGACTTGATGGAGCTGAAAAACACAGCATGAGAACTTAATGAAGCATACACAAGTATCAATAGCTGAATTGATCAAGCAGAAAAAAGGATATCAGAGATTGAAGATCAACTTACTGAAATAAGGTGTTAGAGAAAAAAGAACGAAAAGGAACGAACAAATCCTCCAAGAAATATGGTACTCTGTGAAAAGATCAAACCTATAATTAATTGATATACCTTTAAGTGACAACAAGAATGGAACCATGTTTGAAAACACACTTCAGGATATCATCCAGGAGAACTTCCCTAACCTAGCAAGACAGACCTATGTTCAAATTCAGGAAATACAGGAAAAAGCCACCAAGATACTCCTCAAAAAGAGCAACATCAGGAAATGTAACTGTAAAATTCTCTAAGTTTGAAACAAAGGTAAAGGTGTTTAGGATAGCCAGAGAGAAAGGTCAGGTTACATACAAAAATAAGCCCATCAGACTAACAGTAGATCTCTCTGCAGAAACCCTATAAGCCAGAAAAGACTGGGGGCCAATATTAAACATTCCTAAAGAAAGGAATTTTCAACCCAAAATTTCATAACCAGCCAAACTAAGTTTTATAAGAGAAGGAGAAATAAAATTCTTTCCAGACAAGCAAATGCTGACAGATTTTGTCTTCACCAGGCGTGCCTTACAAGAGCTTCTGAAATTAGCACTAAATATGGAAACAAAAAACTGGTATCAGCGACTGCAAAAATGCACCAAGATATAAAAACATAATGATATGAAGAAACGACATCAACTAATGTGCAAAATAATCAGCCAGCATCATAATGACAGCATCAAATTAACACTTAACAATATTAACATTAAATGTAAATGGGCTAAATACCCCAATTAAAAGATGCAGAATGAAAAATTGAATAACATATTAAGACCCATCAGAGTACTGTATTCAGGAGACCCATCTCATTTGCAAAGACACACAAAGGCTCAAAATAAAGGGATGGAGGAATATTTATCAAACAAATAGAAAAAAAAGCATAGCTTGCAATCCTAGTCTCTAATAAAACAGAAATTAAGCTGAAAAAGATCAAAAAAGACAAAAGAGGTCAGAATGGTAAAGAGGTCAATGTAACAAGAAGAGCTATCTATTCTAAATATACATGAACCCAATACAGGAGCACACAGATACATAAAACCAGTTATCAGAGACCTACAAAGAGACTTAAACACCCACACAATAATAGTGGGAGATTTTAACACCCACTGTCAACATTAGACAGATCAACGTGACAGAAAATTAACAAGAACATTGAGGACTTGAACTCAGCTTTGGACCAAGCAGACCTAATAGACATCTACAGAACTCTCCGTCTCAAATCAACAGAATATACATTCTTCACAGTGCCACATCACACTTATTCTAAAATTGACCACTTCTCAGCAAATGCAAAAGAATGGAAATCATAACAAACAGCCTCTCAGACCACAGTGAAACCAAATTAGAACTCAGGATTAAGAAACTCATTCAAAACTGCACAACTACAAGGAAATTGAACAACTTGCTCCCAAATGATTACTGAGTAAATAACAAAATTAAAGCAGAAATAAAGAGATTATTGGAAACCAATGATAACAAAGAGACAATGTAACAGAATCTCTGGGACACAGCTAAAGCAGTGTTAAGAGAGAAATTTATAGCACTAAATGTTCACAACAGAAAGCTTGGAAGATCTAAAATCAACACCCCAACATCACAAAAGAACTAGAGAAGCAAGACAAAACACATTAAAAAGCTAGCAGAAGACAAGAAATAACTAAGGTCAGAGCAGAACTGAAGGAGATAGGGACACAGAAAACCCTTCAAAAAATTAACGAATATAGGAGCTGGTTTTTTTTTTAAAGATTAACAAAATAAATGGACCTCTAGCTAGACTAATAAAGAAGAAATGAGAAAAGAATCAAATAGACAAGTCAAATAAAAATGATAAAGGGGATATTACCACTGATCCCACAGAAATACAAACTACCATCAGAATACTAAAACACCCCCAGATAAACTAGAAAATGTAGAAGAAATGGATAAATTCCTGGACACATACACCCTGCCAAGACTAAACCAAGAAGAAGTTGAATCCCTGAATTGATCAATAACAAATTCTGAAATTGAGTCAGTAATTAACAGGCTAACAACCAAAAAAAAGCTTCAGACCAGATTGATTCACAGCTGAATTCTACCAGAGGTAAATAGAGGAGCTGGTTCCACTCCTTCTGAAATGATTCCAAACAATAGACAGAGAGGAACTTCTCCCTTGCTCATTTTATGAGACCAGCATCATACTGATACCAAAACCCAGCAGAGACACCACAACAAGAAAAATATCAGTCCAATATCCCCGATGTACATCAATACAAAAATCCTAAAGAAAAAAAAAAAAAGAAACAAAGAAACAAAAAAACTGGCACACAATCCAGCAGCATATCCAAAAGCTTATCAACCACATTAAAGTTGAAGTCATCCCTAGAATATAAGGCTGGTTTAAAATATTCAAATCAATAAGCATAATCCATCACATAAACAGAACCAATGACAGAAACCACATGATTATCTCAATAGATGCAGAAAAGACCTTCGAGAAAATTCAACATCCCTTCATGCTAAAATTCTCAATGAACTAGGTATTGATGGAACATATCTCAAAATGACAAGAGCTTTTTATAACAAATCCACAACCAATGTTATATTGAATGGGCAAAAGCTAGCAGCATTCCCTTGGAAAACTGGCACAAGAAAAGGATGCCTTCTCTCACCACTCCTATTCAACATAGTACTGGAAGTTCTGGGCAGGGCAATCAGACAAGAGAAAGAAATAAATGGTATTCAAACAGGAATACAGGAAATCAAATTGTCTCTTTTGTAGATGATGTGATAGTATATTTAGAAAACCTGATCATCTCAGCTGCTTATCTTAAGCTGATAAGCAGTTTTGGCAAAGTATCAGGATACAAAATTAATGTGCAAAAATTACAAGCATTCCTATACACCAACAATAGACAAGCAAAGAGCAAAATTATGAGTTAACCCCCATTCACAATGCTACAAAGGGAATAAAATACTGAGGATACAACTTAAAAGGGATGTGAAAGACCTCTTCAAGGATAAATACAAACCACCACTCAATGAAATAAGAGAGGACACAAACAAATGGAAAACCATTCCATACTCATGGATAGGAAGAATTAATATCGTGAAAATGGCCATACTACCCAAGTAATTTATAGATTTAATGCTATTCCCATCAAGCTACCAGTGACTTTTTTCACAGAATTAGAAAAAACTACTTTAAATTTCATATGGAACCACAAAAGAGCTGATATAGCCAAGACAAACCTAAACAAAAAGAACAAACCTGGAGGCATCACTCTACCTGACTTCAAACTATACTACAAGGCTACAGTAACCAAAACAGTATGGTACTGATACCAAAACAGATATATAAACCAATGGAACAGAACAGAGACCTCAGAAATAACACAACACATCTACAACCATCTGATCTTCAACAAACCTGACAAAAACAAGTAATGGGGAAAGGCTTTTCTATTTAATAAAGGGTGCTGGAAAACTGGCCAGCCATATGCAGAAAACAGAAACTGAATCCCTTCCTTATAGAAAAAATAATTCAAGATGGATTAAAGACTTAAGTGCAAAACCCAAAACCTTAAAAACTGTATACAGAAACCTAGGCAATACCATTCAAGACATAGGCATAAGCAAAGACTTCATGGCTAAAACACCAAAAGCAATGGCAACAAAAGCCAAAATTGACATATGGGATCTAATTAAACTAGAGAGCTTCTGAACAGCAAAAGAAACTATCATCAGAGTGAATAGGTATCCTACAGAATGGGAGAAAATTTTTGCAAGCTACCCATCTGACAAAGATCTAATATCCAGAATCTGCAAAGAACTTAAACAAATTTACAAAAATACAAAAATAATAAATCCTTCAAAAAGTGAGCAAAGGATAGGAACAGATGCTTCTTAAAAAAAAAAAAACTTTTATGAAGCCAACAAACATGAAAAAAAAGCTCAACCTTCCTCTAGCCCACCACCCCCAATAGACCCCAGTGTGCAATGTTCCCCTCCCTATGCTCATGTGTTCTCATTGTCTCACACCTGCCTATGAGTGAGAACATGTGGTATTTGGTTTTCTGTTCTTGTGTTAGTTTGCTGAAAATGATGGTTTCCAGATTCATCCATACCCAAACAAAGGACATGAACTCATCCTTTTGAAGGATGCATAGTATTCCATGATGTATATGTGTCACATTTTCTTTATCCAGTCTATCACTGATGGGCATTTGGGTTGGTTCCAGGTCTTTGCTGCTGTAAACAGTGTTGCAATGAACATACATGTGCATGTGTCTTTACAAGAGAAAGATTTATAATCCTTTGGGTATATACCCAGTAATAGGATTGCTGGGTCAAATGGAATTTCTATTTCTAGATCCTTGAGGAAATACCACATTGTCTTCCACAATGGTTGAACTAATTTACACTAGTTGAAAAAGTGTAAAAGTGTTTCTATTTCTCCACATCCTCTCCAGCATCTGTTGTCTCCAGATTTTTTTAATGATCACCATTCTGACTGGCATGAAGAGGTATCTTAATGTGGTTTTGATTTGCATTTCCCTTATAACTAGTGATGATGAGCATTTTTTATGTTTTTTGACCCCATATATGTCTTCCTTTGAAAAGTGCCTGTTCATATCCTTTGCCCACTTTTGAATTTGATTGTTTTTTTCTTGTAAATCTGTTTCAGTTCTTTGTAGATTCTGGATATTAGCCCTTTGTCAGACCGGTAAATTGCAATTTTTTCCCCATTCTGTTGGGTGCTGATTCACTCTATTGATTGTTTCTCTTGCTGTGCAGAAGCTCTTAAGTTCAACTAGATCCCATTTGTCTATTTTGGCTTTTGTTGCCATTGTTTTAGGTGTTTTAGTCATGAAGTCCTTGCCTATACCTATGTCCTAAAAGGTTTTGCCTAGGTTTTCTTCTAGGTTTTTTATGGTGTTAGGCCTTATGTTTAAGTCTTTAATCCATCTGGAGTTAATTTTGGTGTAACGTGTAAGGAAGGGGTTCAGTTTCAGGTTTTGCACATTGCTAGCCAGTTTTCCCAACACCATTTATTAAACAGGGAATTTTTCCCCATTGCTTGTTTTTGTCCAGTTTGTCAAAGATCAGATAGTTGAAGATGTGTGGCGTTTGTTCTAAGACCTCTGTTCTGTTCCACTGGTCTATATCTGTTTTGGTACCAGTACTACGCTGTTTTGATTACTGTAGCCTTGTAGTACAGTTTGAAGGCAGGTAGTGTGATGTCTCCAGCTTTGTTTTTTTGCTTAGGATTGTCTTGGCTATGCAGGCTCTCTTTTGGTTCCATATGAAGTTTAAAGTGTTTTTTTCCAGTTCTGTGAAGAAGGTAAGTGGTAGTTTGATGGGGATAACATTGATGCTATAAATTACTTTTGGCAGTATGGCCATTTTCAAGGTATTCATTCTTCCTAACCTGATGTAGGTGTTGCGGGGATGGAAAGAGCAAACCACTATGGCATGTGTGTACCTACACAACAATCCTTCCAGATCTGCACATGTACCCCAGAACTTAAGGTACAATTAAAAATAAATAAATAAAATTTATATGAGAAAAAAGGAAAGAAAAAAAGCTCATCATCAGTGATTATTAGAGAAATATAAATCAAAACCACAATAAGATACCATCTCACATCAGTAAGAATGGTAATTATTAAAAAGTCAGGAAACAACAGCTTTTGCTGAGGCTGTGGAGAAATAGAAAGCTTTTACTCTGTTGGTGGATGTATAGATTAGTTCAATCTTTATGGAAAATAGTGTGGCAATTCCTCAAGAAATCTCAGACCAGAACCACTTGACCCAGCAATCCCATTACTGGGTATATACCCAAAGGATTATAAATCATTCTACTATAGAGACATATGCACATGTATGTTTATTGTAACACTATTTACAATAGCACAGACTTCGAACCAATTTAAATGTTTATCAATGACAGACCGGATAAAGAAAACATGGCACATATACATCACGGGATTCTCTGCAGTCATAAAAAAGAATGAGTTCATGTCCTTTGCAAGGACATGGATGAAGCTGGAAGCCATCAATCTCAGCAAACTAACCGAGGAACAGAAAACTAAACACTGAACATGCTCACTTATAAGTGGGAGTTGAAAAATGAAGACACATGGACACAGGGAGAGGAACATCACACACTTGGGCCTGCTGGGGTTTGGGGGCGCAAGGGGTGGGAGAGCATTAGGACAAATACCTAATGCATACGGGGCTTTAAACCTAGATGATGGGTTGACAGGTACAGCAAACCACTATAGCACATGTATACCTATGTAACAGACCTGCACATTCTGCACATGTATCTCAGAACTTAAAGTAAAATTTTAAAAATGTCATCTGTAAGCAACACTGAGTATGTAGATATAAAGGTTTAGCAATAACAATGCTCTTGCTTTTCCTCTGATACAGCACCTGGTAACTTTCCAGACAGTGCTGCTGTTAAGCCTGGAATGCTATGGAGAAATACATGCATGAGAATCTCCAGTTTACCCAAGATGAACATGAAGAGCGAAAAAGAAATAATTTCTCTTGTTCAAAGCCCCTAGGATGTGATTAAAAAAAAAAGTTCGGTAGAATTCCGTGAAAAATTTAACTCAAAATTAGTGCTAATTTTATTCTGTTATGAAAGGTATATTTTGAATGAATAGCTACTATATTAGTCAGTCCTCATACTGCTATAACAACATGCTTAAGATGAGGCAGTTGATAAAGAAAAAAGTTTAATCAGCTCACAGTTTTGTAGGCTGTACAGGTTTCTGGTCATGGAGAGGCCTCAGGAAACTTACAGTCATAGCAGAAGATGAAGGGGAAGCAAGCACCATCTTTACATAGTGGTGCAGGAGAGAGTGAAGGGATAAGTGCTACACACTTTTAAACAATCAGATTTTATGACTACTCACTCACTATCGCAAGAACAGTAAGGGGAAAATCCATCCGCATGATCCAATAACATACCACCAGGTCCTTCAGCCAACACTGGGGGATTATAATTCAACATGAGATTTGGTAGGGACACACACAGAGCCAAACCATATTATTTCACCCCTGGCCTCTCCCAAAATCATGTCTCTCTCACATTTCAAAATGCAGTCATGCCTTCCCAACATTTCCCCCAAATCTTTACTTATTCCAGCATTAACTCAAAAGTTCAAGTCCAAAATTTCATCTGAGACAAGGAAGGTCCCATCTGTCTATAAGTCTGTAAAACCTAAAGCAAGTTAGTTACTTTCTAGATACAATGAAGGTACAGGCATTGGGGAAGTACATTCATTCGAAACAGGAGAAATTGGTCAAAACAAAAGGGCCACAGGTCTCATGCAATTCTAAAATCCAATAGGACAGTCATTAAACCTTAAAGTTCCAAAATGATCTTCTTGAATCCATGTCTCACATCCAGGTGACAGTGATGCAAAAAGTGGTATCTCATGGTCTTGGGAAGCTCCATCCCTGTGACTTTGCAGAATACAGCTGCCCTCCTGGGTGCTTTCAAGGGCTGGAGTTGAGTGTCTGTAGCTTTTGCAGGCAAACAGTAAAAACTCTCAGTGGATCTGGGATCTAGAGAACAGTGGCCCTCCTTCAACAGCTCCACCAGGCAGTGCACCCTTGGGGACTCTGTGTGGAGGCTCCAAAACTCCACATGTCCCCTCTGCAGTGCCTTATTAGAGTTCTCCATGAGGACTCCATCCCCACAGCAGACACTGCCTGGACATCCAAGCATTTCCATACACACTCTAAAATCTAGGCAGAGGCTCCCAAGCCTCAGCTCTTGCCCTCTGAATACCCATAGGTTTAACACCACATGGAAGTCTTGGCAGCTCCTGGCTTACACCCTCTGGATCAGTGGTCTTAGTTGTACCTTGGCCCCTTTTAACCTTGACTGGAGCTGGAGTAGTTAGGACACAGGGTGCCATGTTCTGAGGTTACGCAGAGCAGCAAGGCCTAGAGCCTGGCCCATAAAACTATGTTTCCCTCCTGGGCTTCTGGGCCTGTTATGGGAGGGGATGACATGAATGTCTCTGAAATGCCTTTGAGGCATTTTCCCCATTGTCTTGGCTACAGACATTCAGCTCCTCTTCACTTATGCAAATTTCTGCAGTTGTCTTGAATTATTCCCCTGAAATGTGTTTTTCTTTTCTACCACATGGCCTGACTGCACATTTTTCAATCTTTTATTCCCTTTTAAGTTCCAGTTTCAGGTCATTTTGTTTTAATGCAAAATAGTGCAGGATTTTAGAAGCAGCCAGGCTACATCTTGAACAGATTGCTGTTTAGAAATTTCTTCTACTAGATACTCTATATCAAGTTCAGAGTTCCACAGAGCTCTACACCAGGGCACAAGGCTGCCAGTCTCTTTGCTAAAGCCTAGCAAGAATAACCTTTATTCCATTTCCCAGTAAGTTTCTCATCTCCATTTGAGACTTCATCAGCTTGGCCTTCTCTGTCCCTATCACTATCACCATTTCCATCAAAACCATTCAACAAGTTTCTATGAGGTTCTGAACTTTCCCTCATCTTCCCCTCCTTTTCTAAGCCCTATAAACTGCTCCAACCTCTGCCTGTTACCCCGTTTCAAAGCTGCTTCCACATTTTCAGGTATATTTATAGCAATGCCCCACTTCTCTGGTACCAATTTTCTGTACTAGTCAATTCTCACACTGCTATAAAGACGTATATGAGACTGGGTATTTTATAAAGAAAAGAGATTTAATCAGCTCAGGGTTCTGCAGGCTATACAGGCTTCTGCTTCTGGAATGGCATCAGAAAACTTACAATTATGCCAGAAGGTGAAGAGAAAGCAAGCATTGTCTTCACATAGTGGAGCAGGAGAGAGAGAGAATAAATGGGAAAGTGATACACACTTTCACACAACCAGATATTGTATCTTGTGAGCACTCACTCCATTTTGAAAAGTCTCCATTTTGACACTGTGATGCTTCCAAGAATGCTGCCCAGCAATCCAAGAATGCTCCAAAAATGTTCTCAAAATCCTTTTTGAAACTCTTTATTTGGAATTATCTGTAGAATGTACACAACCATATGATTTTTTGCCTGCTACCTGCCCTAACTCCCTAGAAGAAGGCAACATATTCTGCTACTATGAAATTAAAAGCACATACATATTAATTGCATCTGTCAAAATTATGATTTAATTCCTAAACTGTGGAAGTTTTAATTCATGTGAAAAAATTTTCCAATGATTTTAAACCAAATTTATTTCACTAGTAGCTTTCTGTTTTGCTTAAATGAAAGGGGAAGGGCTTAAGTTTATTGGGTTCCTACTAAGTACCACACACTGTGCCTGGTGTCACATATATTCTCACGCTTAATCATGCCAGATAGGTAGAATTTTCCCAATTTTATACATGAGGAAACTGAGGCTAAGAGATATCTTGTTCAAATTTACATGACTAGTCATTGATTATTTTAAATTGCTAATTATAATAATATAATTTTAACTCCAAAAAAAAAAATAGGGGATATTCCCATAAGACACAATCAAACCATATTGAAACAAAAATAATTACAGTTGTAGCATCATTGCATAGTCCATAAACATAATACATCTTTTTCCCCTTGGGTTATTTCAGCTAACAAAATATATTAAGCAATTAGAATAAATTTGGAGTCATAAGACATGTTTAGCAAACAAATGGAGTAAAAATGGCCACCAAATTTTGTTTTATGAGCAATATCCTCTGTGTGATCTGTATTCTTATTTATTAATACATGGTTTAAATTTTGGCTTTTCAATGAGTCGTAGTCAAAAGTACATTCAAACACATTTTAAATGAAAATACATGCCTTCTATGTCCAAATACTTCAAGAGGGAGAAAGTGTTTTGATGATACCAACAGAAACAAATTGCCTGAATTTTCTATTTTCATAAACCATGGCACTTATATGTGTGTATGTGCGTACACATACTAAGTTTTAGGGAAGCATAGGCTGGGTAGGTTTTGGGGAAATTGGCATTATCCTAAGTGTTTGGAAAACTCTGCCCCTATCGTGAAAGCTCTCTTTCCCTCCCCCACAAAGAAGCTCCCTTATCTCTCACTCTACATACCGCTCTAGCCTTCCCGCCCGGCTGCAGCCACCTCCCGCCCGGCAACCAGCTGACCAATCACTGCCTGCCTCATTAGCACTCCCCAGCTTCCCACCGCCCAGCTTCCCACCCAGTGGTTTAAACTGACCAACCATTGCCCGCCACCTCGGCTCTCTCGGCTTCCCCACTCCCTTGGCCCTGCAGCTCCCTATAAAAGAACCCTGCTCCTCTGAGCAGCGTGGCCATTTTCCTCTTTTTCCCGGCTGGCCTGCCCAGAGGCTCTTTCCTCTCAATAAAGCCTGAACTTAAGACTTTCTTCTAACCTGCGGTCCGGTTTTTTCCGAACGAGCTCAGTCCTCCCGCAGAGGGTAGGTCGGACAAGTGGTGCTGAAACCCAGGAGCTGGAGCTGTTGGCCCAGTCATGGCCCCTCCCCCGACCTACCCAACACTGGCCCTGCCACCTCCATGCTCCGATTAAGGTAAGCCAAGATTTTTCTTGCTTTACCCCCCCCCCTTTTCCTCCTCCTACGGCATGGTGCAGTTGCTCCCCTCTGGCGTTCCGCACGGACTCCTCACCTAGTCTCGGCCGAGCCAAGGTAGTCCTCCGTTCTGGCTCCAGGAGCCTTCCGAGGGGTAGCTGCCAGATGGGGGACACCCCTCTGACCACTTCCCTAACCGTACTTAACTGTACTCTGGGGAATTTGCAATGAAAGGGGACGCCTTTTCTTTGCATCTACCCAACTGCGCTGGAGGGTCTGTAGCTGCGCCTGCCATGGGAAATTCGGAGTCCAAAATACTTTCCAGCACCCCCCTTGGGTGCTTGCTGTGAAATTTTACCAAATTGGGATACTCCCAAACCCTCAGAAAGAAAAAGCTTGTCTTCCTATCCCAGGTGACTTGGCCCCAATACAAACTCAGTAACCAGTCACATTGGCCCCCGACTGGCACTTTCTATTTCAACACCCACTGAGATCTTGACAATTTTTGTTGCTGCATGGGCAAAGACAATGAAATTCCTTACGTTCAGTCTTTTTGGGACCTCCGTACCCACCCTGACCTATGTTCTTCCTGCTCCACCTACCAAATCCTCTTAGCTCGTACCCCTCGTAAGTCTTCCTCCACTACCTCTCCCCCTCCCTACTCCTCACTGGAAGATCTGCCTGAACATCTGTCCCCTCCTGCCAACCTCGGCAACCAGTCGCCATCAACAGCACGCCCTTCCCCCACTCCCTCTGCACCTCCTACCTCAGAGGCCATGCCTCGCTCTTCCTCTACTCCCTCTGGGCCCCCTTCCCTCGGAGGCCGCACTTCCTCTTGCCTCTCCAGTGGCAGACCACACCCGCTCTCAACCAACCAACTATCCTGGCCACACTCCGAGAAGTAGCAGGCGCTGAAGGTTTAGTCAGGGTCCATGTTCCTTTCTCACTCCAAGACCTGTCCCAAATTGAGAAACGTTTAGGATCCTTCTCAGCCTACCCTTCCACCTATATTAAGGAATTCCAATACCTCACTCAAGCATATAGCCTTACTTGGCATGATATTCGCGTTATCTGTACCTCCACCCTCACAGTAGAGGAACACAAGCGCATCCTAGCTGCAGCCAGAAACCAAGCAGATAAAGATCATGCTATAGATAACCAGATCCCCTTAGGCCCCGAAGTAATCCCAGGTGAAGACCCCCAATGGGACTATCAGGCTAGTCGAGGGTCTGATATACCCAAGAGAGACTGCATGATTAGATACCTCCTCAGGGGAATGGATACTGTATCTAACAAAGTTGTAAACTATGATAAACTAAGAGAAATCACCCAACTACTCGATGAGAATCCTGCCCTCTTTCTCACCCACTTACAAGAAGCCCTAGTCCGGTACACTCGGCTAGATCCAGCCTCCCAAAACGGGGACACTGTATTAACCTCCCATTTTATCTCCCAATCAGCACCCGACATAAGAAAGAAACTAAAGAAAGCAGAAGAGGGGCCAGAGACTCCCATCCAAGACCTGGTAAAAATGGCCTTTAAAGTATTCAATGCCAGGGAAGATGCGGCTGAGGCTGCCCGCCAAACTCGCATCAAGCAGAAGGCTGCCCTCCAGACCCAAGCCCTAGTGGCGGCCCTAAGGCCAGCAGGGAACCAGAAGCCCAAGGCCGAAACCCATGCCCCTCCAGGGGCATGTTTCAAATGTGGAAAGGAAGGACACTGGTCCCAGGCCTGTCCACAACCACGGCCACCAACTAAGCCTTGTCCTATCTGTCAGCTCCCGGGACACTGGAAGTCAGACTGCCCCAGCTTCCCCAGGGTGCCAGTTCCTCAAAACAGACACACTGGCGTTATGCAGCTGGCAGTCACCCTCGGTAGGGAGGAGCCTGTCTGCCAGGAGCTGACCTCCGAGGGAGCTCCATTCCCCAGTCTACTAGGGCTGCTAGACGACTAGCGGGGCCCTGGCTTTCCGACTCCGGTTACCCTCGCCGAGCCTAGAGTCACACTTCAGGTAGCGGGTAAAAGTGTCTCCTTCTTGCTTGACACAGGGGCTACCTACTCCATACTTCCTTCCTATTCTGGCCGTCTCACCCCTTCCCAGGTCTCGGTCATGGGAATCGACGGGACCCCGAGTATCCCCTACCAAACCCCACCACTCATGTGCTCATATAACTCCACTCCATTTACTCACTCCTTTTTAATAATCCCCAACTACCCAGTACCCCTTCTGGGATGAGACATCCTTTCAAAGTTAAAGGCCGTCATAACCTTCCCCACTGCCAACCCACACAGCCTCTTTCTCCTAGCCCTCACCTCAGATACCGAACCCCAAAAAGCCCTATCTGAACTACTCCCCGGAGTCCACCCTCAGGTCTGGGACATTAACAACCCATCTGTAGCTACACACCACCAGCCAGTTCAAGTCCGCCTTAAAGACTCCTCGCCTCGTTTTCTCTCCTGCCTTCAATTTCCCATCTCTAAAGCCCACCATATGGGTATCCGACCCATCATAGAGAAACTAAAAGGTCAAGGCCTCCTAATCCCCATTAACTCCCCATGTAATACCCCCATCCTCCCAGTACAAAAACCCTCGGGACAATATAGACTGGTCCAGGACTTGCACTTAATCAATGAAGCCGTAATTCCCATACATCCAGTTGTCCCCAACCCATACACCATTCTCTCTAACATTCCCCCAGGGACCACCTGTTTCTCAGTCTTAGACCTAAAAGATGCCTTCTTTACTATACCTCTACACCCCAACTCCTACTTTATCTTTGCCTTCACTTAGGATGATCCCCTTATGATCATGTCCCAACAACTGGCCTGGACAGTCCTTCCACAGGGCTTCCTAGATAGCCTGCACCTATTCGGCCAGGCACTCACCACCGACCTACTCCACTGCAACCTCAAGCCCTCTCACCTCCTCCAGTACGTAGATGACCTTCTTATTTGCTCTCCCACTCGCCAAGAGTGTATCCAGGCCACCACCGCCCTACTCAATTTCCTAGGAGATAGGGGATACCAGGTGTCACCAACCAAAGCACAAATAGCCTCACCCACCATCACCTACCTAGGTATACAGCTCATGCCTGGGTGACGGTCCATCACAATTGACCGACTACAAGCCTTAAAAGCGCTCCAGGCCCCTGAGTCAGTGAAAGAAATCCTCTCCTTCCTAGAACTAGTAGGGTATTTTCACCACTGGGTACCTAATTATGCTTTGCTAGCTAAACCCCTATACCATGCTGCTGCAGAAGCCCCCGAGGGACCACTCTCCTCACCAGGTTCTGTCAACCAGGCATTCAAGTCACTGCTTAACGCCCTATGTACCTCCACCAGCCTAGTCCTGCCTAATCCCAACTTACCCTTCCAGTTATACATGGATGAAAAACAACACACAGCTGTAGGAGTGCTAGTCCAACCAGTAGGAAAGACCCTTCTGCCCATAGCCTACCTGTCTAGACAACTTGACCCAACTGAGTGAGGATGGCAACCATGTCTTAGAGCCCTAGCTGCCGCCGTCACCCTAACCACAGAAGCTCTTAAGATCAATTTACAACTCCCACTCCAAGTCTTTTCTCCACAGAGGTTGACCGAGCTGCTCAGTCAACACTCCCTGCCCCACCTTGGGCCCTCCCGTATCCAACTGCTTCACCTACTGTTTGTTGAGAACCCCAACATCACTCTCTCCCACTGCTCCTCGTTAAACCTGGCTACCCTCCTCCCTTGCCCTCCATACGCCAGCCCCCTACATTCCTGTACTGAAATCCTCAAAATAGCCCAGTCCCCTCGCCCCGACTTGCTCCCTCAACCCCTACCATCTGCCTCCATCACCCTATTCGTTGATGGCAGCTCTATACCCCATCCCACCAGGCCACGGAGAGCAGTCCATGCTATAGTAACTCACTCTGAAATTATAGAAACCCACTCCCTTCCTCTTGGGACCACTTCACAACAGGCTGAACTGGTCGCCCTCACCTGGGCCCTATCCTGGTCCCAGAACAAAGAAGTAAATATATATACTGACTCCAAGTACGCCTTCCTCATAGCTCACTCACACTGCATGATCTGGAAAGAACGAGGCTTCCTCACCACTAAGGGCACGCCTGTCCTCAATGTAAAACTCATTGCTGCCCTTATCCAGGCTGTTCAACTCCCTAGCAAGGTAGCCACCATCCACTGTAAAGGGCATCAGTCCCTGAACTCACCCGAAGCCGTGGGGAATGCCTGTGCAGACAGAGTGGCTAAAGATACAGCAAGAAACCATCCACCACCCACTTCCACTCTCTGTTTCTTGTCCAAGTCATATAGCCCCCAATACTCCACCTCAGAACTTCAGATCCTCCAGTCTACCCCCAGGGTATGGTTCAAGGATGACTGGGCCTTCAAGCATAACCTCCTCATCCTCCCCGAAAAGCAAAGGTACCAAATAATCCAAGACATCCACAATTCACTCCACATTGGACCTAAAGCCCTATACCAGTTCCTCAACCCACTTTTTCACCCCCACCACCTCCTCAGTACCATACAGGAAGTCCAGTCCTCCTGTACTGTCTGCATGAAAACTAATTCCCAGGGTTCCTGTCATCCTCGGCGCCAGCTTCATCAGCTACGTGGGTTCCTACCTGGCCAAGACTGGCAAATCGATTTTACCCATATGCCAAAGCACAAAAAGTACCAATATCTGCTAACCATTGTTGACACTTTTTCAGGCTGGATTGAAGCTTACCCCACAGCCTCTGAGTCTGCCAGGACAGTGGCCACTCATCTCATTCAAGACATCGTCCCACGCTTTGGACTCCCGGCCACCATACAGTCAGACAACGGCCCAGCCTTTATCTCCAAAGTCACTAATGCTGTTTCTACCTCTCTAGGAATTCAGTGGAAGCTACACGCTGCCTACCATCCTCAGTCCTCTGGTAAGGTGGAATGGGCCAATGGCCTAATAAAGGAGCATCTGACCAAGCTCATGCTTGAGCTCCGCCAATCCTGGGTAACCTTGCTTCCTATCACCCTCACCAGGTTAAGAGCAAGCCCCCGAGGCCCATCACAGCTTAGCCCATTTGAGCTGCTGTATGGTCGCCCCTTCCTACTTTCAACTCCCCCACCGCCAGAAACCACTCCTCTAGACAGTTACCTCCCCTACTTTACTCTTCTTCGAAACCTTCTCCAAGAGCACGCAGATGCCTCTCTTCCCCAACCCACCCAGCCATCCGAAAGTACACAAAAAGTCTCCTCTGGAGACTTAATTCTTATTAAATCCCTCTCCCCAAAGTCCCTCTCGCCCAAGTGGGAGGGACCATATACCATCATCCTCACTACTCCATCGGCCATAAAAGTCACTGAAGTCCCATCTTGGGTTCACCTGTCTCGGGTAAAAAAGGCCCCTCATGGACCCTCCTCATGCTGGAAGGCTGTTCCTACTGGCCCTTTATCTGTCAAACTTACCAGGGCCTAGCAGCCACACCCCCACAGATGGAGATTTTTCCTAACTGAAAACTATACCAAAACCACCTTTATCTGTAACACCCCCCCCATACAGCCACAACCATCTTCTGGCAACTGCTGACTGCCCCGCAGCTGGGTGCCAAAGCACCATATACCTAAACTTCACTAAATTTTACAATGTCCATGAAGGAATTGGGGTTTTACCTGTCATATGTTTCAATTATGACCAACCATCAGGAAGATGCAGTGATACTCCCTGGCGCTCCTGCATGGGCTGCACCTGGGGTGATTGCTCTCTGCATGCAGCCCTTGACATACAGCGGCACCCAAACATTCCTGCCCGGTTCAAAATTGTTCCAGACGTAGATGGAGAAGGAAATGTCAGAACCGGTTATACACGGTATTCTCATCTCATACCTGACCCTTGGAATGACCGGTGGAAAAGCCCCCAGAAAGCTGCCCTATATGACCTCGGCACCACCACAAATCCCTCTTCCCACCTGTATATTTGGCGGGCATACGTACGTATGGTCCACCAAGTCCATTCTGCTATTAACCTACAAGAAAAATCTCTAAATAACCAATTGCAACCACACTCGTCTCCGTTTTCCTGGCTAACCTTTCTCAAAGAAGGAATCAAGTTAGCTAACCTCTCAGGATTAACTGACCTAACCTCATGCCTCATGTGTGCCTCCTTAGGACAGACTCCCTTCAACGCAGTCCCCTACCCCATCCCTCTCAACCTTTCAGCCTCAACTTCTCCCTTCTCCCCCATCAAGGAAGTAAATCTCTACACTCCACCTGATTTTACACAGCTACCAGTATGCTACTCCCTAGGCCGGACCTACTCCAACTGTAACAAAACCATACTGGTAACCACTAATCTGACAGCTCCAAAGGGAACTTTCTTCTGGTGTAACAGAACCCTCACAAAAACTCTCCACACCGGCCAATCCCCAACTCTCTTATGCCTCCCAGTGACCTTAGTCCCCCGACTCACTATATATTCCTCAGCCGAATTCCAAATGCTACAAGCACCGCTCCACCGCACCAGGCAAGCTGCTTTTCTGCCCCTAGCTGTAGGCATCTCCCTAGTAACCTCAGCACTTGCAGCTGGATTGGGAGGAGGAGCACTAACCCACTCTCACCAAGCTATAGCCCGGCTAACCTCACAATTCCAAACTGCTGTTGATGACTCTGCTGAGTCATTAGCCTCACTCCAACGACAGATTACCTCAGTTGCCCAAGTTGCCTTACAGAACTGAAGAGCCCTGGATCTGCTCACCGCCAAACGAGGAGGAACCTGCATCTTCCTACAGGAAGAGTGCTGTTACTACATCAATGAATCCGGCCTAGTAGAAACCCGAATCAAGAACCTCCAGAAACTCAAAACTAACCTGCAGAATCAAAAATTCTCGGCTGAAGCCACAGCGTGGTGGCCTTCCTCTATGTATACCGTCTTGTCCCCATTGCTTGGGCCCCTAATAGCCGTTTGCCTAATCTTACTTATTGCTCCTTGCTTTCTACAGTTTCTACAGTGGCACTTTCAAGAACTAACTCGAGTCACCATCCACCAGAGGCTGCTCCAACCTTACCCTGAACAAGTGCTAGAAGCGGACCTCTCCCCGAACATCCAGACTCCTTAGGAAAAGAAACCTCTTCAGAACCCCCGTCAACCCTTGTCAGCAGGAAGTAGCCAGAGAGACAACCGACGCCCCTGACCCCCTCTTTTCTTCTTTTCTTTTAAGGAGTTGGGAATGTTTGGAAAATTCTGCCCCTATCGTGAAAGCTCTCTTTCCCTCCCCCACAAAGAGGCTCCCTTATCTCTCACTCTACATACCGCTCTAGCTTTCCCGCCCGGCCGCAGCCACCTCCCGCCCGGCAACCGGCTGACCGATCACCGCCTGCCTCATCAGCACTCCCCAGCTTCCCGCCGCCCAGCTTCCCGCCCAGCGGTTTAAACTGACCAACTGTTGCCTGCCACCTTGGCTCTCTCAGCTTCCCCACTCCCTCGGCCCTTCAGTCCCCTATAAAAGAACCCTGCTCCTCTGAGCGGCACGGCCATTTTTCCTCTTCTTCCCAGCTGGCCCACCCAGAGGCTCTTTCCTCTCAATAAAGCCTGAACTTAAGACTTTCTTCTAACCTGCGGTCCGGTTTTTTCCGAACGAGCTCAGTCCTCCCGCAGAGGGTAGGTCGGACACTAAGTTTCCCTTTCCAGTGAAAAGTAAATGAGTCATGCAGGAAATATGTTAAATGTCAAACTTAAATATAAGAAAGTCAAATCATAGTTACTACTAAATATATTTAATATTTCATATAATAACATAAGAAAATCAAGTGGTGACATGGATTTTATCAAAAGCAAAAGAACAGTTTAAGGTTGATTTTGAGATATGTGACAAATATAGTTTTGTGTAAATTAAAAAATATGTTAAAATGTTTTATTTTCCTGATGTCTCTCAAAACTAAAGGTTTCTCCACTACTAAAATGTAATTTATTATGTCATAAAATACCATCAACATTTCCACATTTTTAAAATGATAAAATATTTATGCAAATACTAAATCATCTTAATCATGTCAAGAGAAAATGTTACCTTTTGAGTTAAAGAATATATATTTTTTGAGTTAAAGAATATATATTTTTTCTTACTCTTATTTTTGAAACTATAGACCATATATTTGAACCATAAAAAATGGAAAATGTAAGTTGTATTTTTAGAGTCTCCATTAGGTAAGTTCTAAGCATGATCCACTTCAGTAGTGGTATTAGGAGCTCTGTAGACTCTCCCCCTAGTGAAACCACCACGAAACAACAACCATTTAAGGCTTTTATAAAACAGAAATTGCCTACAACTATTGAATAAATGAAACATTTATTCAAAAACAATCTAACAAGTCTCCAGGAGAACAGCAATAGTCTGTGCACCTAAGCAATGATTCATTCCTTTCTCCTGAGGGAGGAGACCCTTAATCATCTTTAATCATCTAAGGTCATCCCCACTTGACTTCCACATTGCATTTCAATAGGAGAAGTAAAGGCTGGCAGACCTGGCACCACCTTTAATCACCCTCCTATAGATTGCAGGCATGGTATAAAGGAATCTTTCTGGAAGGCATTGTTTTTACTTAAACAGGATCAAACCCCCACATAAGTCACTATACCCCACACCTACTCCATGGCCCAAGACCCTTTCATATGTAAATTCTAGAATTGTAAGCCCAAGACCCTTTCACATGTAAATTCTAGAGTTGTAAGCCCAAGAGCCTTTCACATGTAATTTCCAGAGTTATAAGCCTATATAAGAGCAGAAACTTTCTTAGAGGAGCTTGGCTATTCGGCAGATATGCCACCTTGCTCCTGGCCGAATATATCACCCATTCCTTTCAAGTTCGGTGTTTGAGAGGTTTGTTTCTTGCAGCCATTGCTGTTTTACTCCCTCTCTCAGCTCAACAAGACAGAATTCCTGCTCAATGCAAATCTGGTCAAGAATACAGGGCTCCTTCTCTCTTCATCTCCCAGGAAAGAAGATGTCCCAGTCAGGGCAGACCATCATAATTTCTCATTTCCCTCTCCCTGTAGCTTTGTGCCACAGATGCTACAATTCAAAGCAAGTGTGGCCAGAAGGTTGAGGGATCCTCTTTCCCACACAGGTCTCACTCATAGAATGGAGCCTCTACCTCGTTCATGGCAAATAGAGAATACTGTGTCAGACTGTACTCATTTCAGCTAGCTACTAGGACAGAGGTTTTACACCAGACGAGGCAACCTAGGAAGACCAAAAGGCACTCACCCAGCATTCTGCTTGCAAACAGATGTTACTCAGAGAGAAGTTGGTCATTATCTTCATCCTTAATCCAGAGTAGTGGTTAAGAGACTTTGCCAAAGAGGAGAGACAGAGCACAACAAAGAGGTCTGATGCATTTCCTAAGGGGACTAACATTATTTAATATAAAATGTGAGGAAGTTCAAGCTAACAGTGTTCTCAAAATATGGACATTTAGGTGGTACACAATTAACATGAAGATGGTAGCTCCATGAAAGAAATAGGCTAAGCTATAGGTCAGCTGGTTTACTAGCAAGAACCAGAGAAAAGCTCATTAAGAAGAGTTCTCTAGCATATGAAAAAAAAATCAAACATAGGCCTCTAAAACTATTCTTGCAAAAGGACCCAAACTTAATTTGATCAGACTCTCATACAATTTATTCCCCAAGGTATTGTCAAAAAAAATTAAAAATGAAGCAATTAGCTGTCAACATCTGGGAGTGATCCAGAGACAGAGACTAATAGGGAGATCAAGGAAAGAGACAGAGAGGCTTGCTAAAACCACTGTCATTCAAGAGTGACTGTGCATGCCTAAGATTGTACTCTCTGTGGAGTAACATCAGAGACTTCACACTTAGTGGGTAAGTGAAGGAAAGGCGAAGTCTTCACTGAAGTAGTTTATCCAAGTAACTGCACCAATAAACAAACAAAGAGTAACAATAGGAAGACCTGAAGTGGGATGTGGGAATCAGTATACAGAATTTTTATAATATGTTATCTAAAATATTAGGTTTCCAACAAAAATTATAAGACCTGCAAAAAAACAAAAACCCAAGTTGGTATGACAATACTGTGAAGAAAATATCAAGCAATATAAATTGTTCATAAAAGCAACCCGATGTTTGATTTAAAAATAAGACTTTCTTTTTCTTTTGAGGCAGAGTCTCACTCTGTCACCAAAGCTGGAGTGCAGTGGCACAATCTCAACATGCTGCAATCTTCACCTCCCAGATTCAAGCGATTCTCCTGCCTCATCCTCCTGAGTAGCTGGGGCTACAGGCATGCACCTGGCTAATTGTTATATTTTCAGGGGAGATGGGGTTTCACCATGTTGCCCAGGCTGGTCTCGACTCCTGACCTCAGATGATCTGTCCACCTCATGAGATTACAGGTGTGAGCCACCGCGCCTGGCCAAATAAGACTATTTTTTAACACTTATTTTAAGTTCAGGTATACAAGTTTGTTTGTTTGCAGGTTTATGACATAGGTTAGCTTGTGTCGTGGGGGTTTGTTGTACAGATAATTTCATCACTCATGTATTAAGTTTAGTACCCATTAGTTATTTTTCCTGATTCTCTCCCTTCTTCCACCCTCCACCCCTCAATAGACCCCAGTGTATGTTGTTTCTCTCTATGTGTTGATGTGTTCTAATCATTTAGCTCCCACTTCATAAGTGAGAACAAGTGAAATTTTGTTTTCTGTTCCTCCATTAGTTTGCTAAGAATTTTTTCTCATACTCCAACTCCATCCACGTTCCTGCAAAGGACATAATCTCATTTTTTCTGATGGCTGCATAGACTTCCATGGTGAATATGTAGCACATTTTCTTGATCCAGTATATCCAGTATTGATGAGCATTTAGTTTGATTCCATGTTTTTGATTTTGTGAAGAGTGCTGCAATGAACATACACATGCATGTGTCTTTATAATATGATGATTTGTATTTTTTTGGGGTATGGGATTCCTAGGTTAAATGGTATTTCTGTCTTGAGGTCTTTGAGAAATCAATACACTATCACCCATAGTGGTTGAACTAATTTACACTCCTACCAATAGTGCCTGATTGACACCTAAAATTAAGTCCCCAAGCCCATCTGTTGTCAACAAGACACGCTTCTCTATCTCCTTACCCCATGCTTAATTTATAAATAAATAACAAGGTAATAGTTCACCTGTCATGATTCAACTAACATGATGCAACTATCTGGCATACGACCAAAAACACACTCATCCCCTCCCCAGAATTCATCTCTCAGGATTTCAATATTATGGATTTACATTTTAGGGGATTGTAATTTTTGAGATTTTAGATGAGATCTTTTGGGATTTAACCTATTTTACAACTGAGCACACTGAGCCACAGAGAGGGGATGTGAACTGCCCAAGGTCTCACAGGTGGTGAGGGTTTGTAGCTGGAACTCAAACCAGGGTCTACCTTGGAAAGAGATTTCATACTGAGCCTCCTGAGAAGCCTGCTTTCTGAGGTTTGAAGGAAATTCATGGTCAGTAAACTATTTCTCAGGAAATTGTTCCTCTAATGCATCAATCAGGATAAACAAGACTATGATGCAGTAACATGCAGCCTCCATTCTCTCCTTTTTCGGATTTTTTTTGTTTTTTAGAGATGGACTCTCACTCTGTCACCCAGGCTGGAGTGCACTGGCACGACATTGGCTCACTGCAACCTCTACCTCCCGGTTCAAGTAAGTTTCCTGCCTCAGTCTCCTGAGTAGCTGGAATTACAGGCACACCTCACCACACCCAGGTAATTTTTGTATTTTTAGTAGAGGGAGAGTTTCATCATGTTAGCCATCATGTTAGCTGGTCTTGAACTCTTGGTCTCAAATGATCCTCCAGCCTCGGCCTCCCAAAGTGCTGGGATTACAGGCATGAGCCACTGCCCCTGGTGCAACCCCCATTCTCAAGAGCTTACAACAAAGTTTGGTTTCTGTTCTATGTGACATATCCACAGCAGCCTAACAGATTCATCTGCATTGGAAACATCAAGATTCCCATGGCAAAAAGAAAAGAGACACCCGGCCACTTGCTGACTCTGAAAGTTTCCGGTAAAAAGTAACACAGGTGGCCAGGCATGGTAGCCCACGCCTGTAATCCCAGCACTTTGGGAGGTTGAGGCCTGCAGATCACCTGAGGTCATGAGTTTGAGACCAGCCTGGCCAACATGGTGAAACCCCATCTCTACTAAAAATACAAAAATTAGCTGGATGTGGCACGCATCTGCAATCCCAGCTACTCGGGAGGCTGAGGCAGGAGAATTGCTTCAACTTGAGAGGCAGAGGTTGCAGTGAACTGAGATCATGCCACTGCACTCCAGCCTGGGCAACAGAGTGAGACTTTGTCTCAAAAAAAAAAAGAGTGACACAGATTCCTCCCAGCCACATGTCACTGATCTAAGCAAGATACCAGCAAATATTGTAAATGCCAGTACAAGCCAGACAGCTGAAACTTTTCATTTCCTTTTGCTTCTTTTTCCTACCAAGATTCACTCTCTACCTTTCTTTTCCCTTCAATAACCAGTCCATTGTTTCACTTTTTTTACTATAAGCAAATGCTGGCCAGGAGTGGTGACTCATGCCTGTAATCCCAGCACTTTGGTCAGCAGTTCAAGACCAGCCTGACCAACATGGTGAAACCTCGTGTCTAGTTTCAAACAAACAAACAAACAAAAAAACAAAAAAAACAGAATTATCCGGGTGAGGTGGGGCTAGGGAGGCAAAGGCAAGAGAATTGCTTGAACCCAGGAAGTGGAGGTTGTGGTGAGCTGAGATCTCACCATTGCACTTTAGACTGGGCAATGGGAGCAAATCTTGGTCTCAAAAACAAAAAAAAAAAAAGAAAAAGGAAACGAAGAAAATGCTTTCTTTCATCTGACACAAGCCAGAAGAAGAAAATGTCATTTATTTTCCTGGTAGGAGATTAATGCCCAGATTGCCCATGAGGTGAGTCCTGTACCAGCTCTGTCTGATGTCTCCTACTGTTCTAGGAGTCTTCTCTTGCACACTGGCTCCTTCATGTCTCTTGGACTTTGCCTGCGGAGGTCTCTGTCTAACACGCCTTCTCTCCACGTCTCACTAGTATCCTCCTGCTTTATTTATTTGTTTTATTGTTTGAGAAACTGTTTTTGTCACCCAGACTGGAGTGCAGTGGTACAGTCAATTTGAGTGAGTCTCCAATTCCTGGGCTCAAGCAATCCTTCTCTCTCAGCCTCCCAAGTAGGTAGGCATTGCCACACCTGGCTTTGTTTTTAATTTGTGTGTGTGTGTTCGGGGTGGGAGGGGTAGAGACAGGGTCCCCTTGTGTTGCCCAGGCTGGTCTCAAACTCCTGGGCTCCAACAATCCTTCCACCTAAGCCTCCCAAAGTGTTGAGATTACAGGATTACCACACACACCCAGCCTCTCCGTCTACTTTTTAAATTTAATTTAATTTTATTTTATTTTGAGACAGAGTCTCTCTCTGTCACCCAGGCTGGAGTGCAGTGGTGTGATCCAGCTAACTGCAACCTCTGTCTCCCAGATTCAAGCAATACTCTCCCTCAGCCTTCTGAGTAGCTGTGATTACAGGTGCCCAACACCATGCCTGTCTAATTTTTTGTATTTTTAGTAGATATTCTGTTTCACCATCTTGGCCAGGATGGTCTTGAACTCCTGACCTCATGATCCACCAGCCTCTGCCTCACAAAGTGCTGGGATTACAAGAGTGAGGCCACAGTGTCCAGCCTACTTTATTTTATTTATTTATGAGACAGTCACCCCCCATCCCCCAGACTGGAGTGCAGTGGTGCGATCTTAGGTTCACTGCAGTCTCTGCCTCCCCATTTCAAGCGATTCTCCTGCTTCAGCCTTCCGCATAGCTGGGATTACAGGGGTGCACCACCACACCCAGCTGATTTTTCTATTTTTATTAGAGATGGGGTTTTGCCATGTTGGCCTAGCAGATCTGAAACTCCTGACTTCAAGGAATACACCCAACTCAGCCTTCCAAAGTGCTGGTGAGGCCTGAGCTACCACACCTCACCCCATTCCACTTCAGAAGGTTCAGCTGAGACATCTAGTCTTGAGCATTTTCCTTAACCCCACTGCCACCTCTGACCTGGCTGGGGAAAAGGCTGGCCAGTTTCTGTCTTCTGCCTCACATGGTGTCAGCCTCGGATCAGATTCCAGCCACAGCCCTGGCAAACAGTCCATGCAGGTTTTGGCCTGATTCATGCTTCTCTCATATACTGCCCTACTCCAAGGGAAACCCTCAGTTTCTTGGAGACAGGAATGGGAGACAGGAAACTGGGTCTAAGTAATTCTCCCATTCATTACTCAGGCAGACAATTATGATACAATTTCTTTTTGTTTTTTTAATATAGAGCTGGGGGTCTATGTTGCCTAGGCTTGTCTTGAACGTCTGGCCTCAAGTGATCCTCCTGACTCAGCCTCTCAAAATTCTGGGATTACAGGTGTGAGCCACCACACCTGGCCTATAATACATTTCTAGATGAGTCCCTGGGAATCCTGAAATAGCCACTGCAAAATTAAAACTGAGACCATGAAAGATTTGACCTAACCGACTCCATCGTGCTTCTAACCTTCAAGCTGTCCTTGTTCATTCCTGGGCGTAGGCTGAATTAACTTTGGGAAGAGCTTAGTTAATAGTTTATAATTTGAAACAAAGATGCTAACAGCCCTTTCCCAAAACAAACTGCCTTCTTGTTTGGGGACTAGACTGCCTTTGTAGGACTAACAAATCCGCCAAAAGATTAGAAACTGTGGTTTCTAATGGGGTCATGCAGCTGGAGGCTACAAGATTCTGACCCTCCCCAAATTGCTCCTGGGGATAACATCACTATTGTAAAATGTCAAATCAGTGCTTGAGCTATTTTGCAGACCCTGCAGCTGGCACCACCCAGATCTATAAACTGGCACATCTGATTTTGCAGGCTCCACCCAGGAACTGACTCAGTGCAAGCTTCCATTCCCTATGACTTCATCTCCTACCTAACAATCAGCACTCCTGACTCACTGGCCCCCTCCACTCACCAAATTATCTTTTAAAACTCTGATCCCTGAATCTTCTGCTCTAGGAGACTGACTTGAGTAACAATAAGACTCCAGGCTGGCACAGTGGCTCACACCTATAATCCCAGTACTTAGGGAGGCTGAGGAGGCTGGATCACCTGCTATCAGGTGACCCTGACCAACATGGAGAAACCCTGTCTCTACTAAAAATACAAAATTAGCCAGGCGTGGTGGCACATGCCTGTAATTCAGCTACTCAGGAGACTGAGGCAGGAGAATAGCTTGAACCTGGGAGGCAG
Source organism: Callithrix jacchus (assembly GCF_049354715.1). Classification (NCBI taxonomy): domain Eukaryota; kingdom Metazoa; phylum Chordata; class Mammalia; order Primates; family Cebidae; genus Callithrix; species Callithrix jacchus. The sequence goes on along the minus strand of NC_133511.1, from coordinate 35,306,156 downwards.
AGGTTGCAGTAAGCGGAGATCATGCCATTGCACTCCAGCCTGGGCAACAAGAGTGAAACTCCATCTCGAAATAAAAATACAAAATACAAAAATTAGCTAGGCATGGTGGTGCCCACCTGTAATTCCAGCTACTCAGGAGGCTGAGACAGGAGAATCTCTTGAACCCAGGAGGCAGAGGTTGCACTGAGCGGAGATCATGCCGCTGCACACCAGCCTGGGTGACAAAGTACAACTTAAACTCAAACAAACTGCAGTGTGCCACGTAACTGACTCTGCATGAATTACTCCTCCATTGCAAGTCCTGTGTCCTGATGAATTTGCTCTGTCTAGGCAGTAGACACGGTGAACCTGTTGGGCAGTTACAGTAACATTTGTTCTTGCTTTTCTGTCTCCTTTACCCTCCCAGTCCCTCAGTCAGCTCCCTGGATCCACTTCCCCAAAGAATCCCCTTGCTCAGAAGGCCTGATCTCTGGTACTGCTGTTAAGGGTGGTAGAGGGTATCCAGGCTCAGGCCATGAGACCTCGTTGTGGGCTCCCACACCCTAGTGCTGCTGCCCCAGGCATATCCTCATGTTCCTCAGTGCTTTCAGGCCTGTCCCTCCAGCCCACCAGGAGCTCCCTGAGTCAGGAGCTGGGCCTGATTCCCTGCTGTTTCCCCATCATAGGGCTAGCCCTGAGGGCATAATCAGTCCATGCTGGGGACTAAGTGATGAATGAATGAAGGAGTGAAAAAACACTGCATTAATAGCTTTGCCTTTTTCACACTAGTCAATTTCTTGGTCTATTTCTACCCTGAGCTCAGTTTTTTCATTTGTCAAAATGAGCACCCCCTTCTCCTCCTTAGGATTCAGTTTCTAGGCAAATTTTTTTTTTTTTGAGATGGAGTCTTGCTCTGCCACCCAGGCTGGAGTGCAGTGGCACGATACCAGCAAACTGTAGCCCCAAACTCCTGGACTCAAGAAATCCTCCTATAGCAGCTTCTTGGCTACTTTTTAAATGTTTTGTAGAGATGGGGTCTCACTATGTTGCCCCAGCTGGTCTTGAACTCCTAGGCTCAAACTATTCTCCCGCCTCAGCCTTTTAAAGTGCTGGGATTACAGATCCAACAGTGGTTGGAGCCACTGCACCCAGCTACTCAAGGCAAATATTGAGCCAACATACTTGGCCATCATAGGTTCCATCCTAGGTAGGGGAGCTCTGAGAGCTGGCGTCAGACGGAGCACAGCTTCTCAGCCGAACTCTGGGATAGACCCATTTCCCAATAGGCAGAGAATTCCAAGGCTTCTCACTCACATCTTCTACAACTCCAAGTCTTGGGATGCCTCCAACCCATACTCTACATGGACAAACCTTCATTGAGTAGTTAGTGTGGGACAGACAGGCCAGGGCAGGCACACAAGAGGAAAGAGACCCAGACTTTACCTCAAGGAAATCAGAGGTAATTCAAGCAGGGACAGAATTACTCCAGAGTGTGGCAGACAAAGGGACCAAAGACCCTGATTTCTTTCTCTCTCTCTCTCTCTTTCTGTTTTTTTTCTTTCTCTCTCTCTTTCTTTCTTCTTTCTCTCTCTCTTTCTCTCTCTTCTTTCTTTTTCTCCTTCTTCTTCTTTCTTTCTCTTTCTTTCTTTCTTTTTTTGAGACAGAGTTTCACTCTTGTTGCCTAGGCTGGAGTGCAGTGGCCTCAGGTGATCCACCTGCCTAGGCCTCCCAAAGTGCTGGGATTATAGGTGTGAGCCACCACACTTGGCTGCCTCCCATTTTCAAAGAAGGAGGCACACAGAGGTTTGGCACTAACAAAAATGAGTTCAAGTATCGATTTCCCTAGTTCTTGGCTCAAGCTTCTCTGGTGCTCTGTAACTTCCTATGAAAGGGAATAGGAGGGGTCCACGGTGACAAAATCATGCTTCTAGTGCTGGGCAAAGTGACACTCACCTGTAATCTCAGCAGCTCAGGAGGCTGAGGTGGGAGGATTGCTTGAGGGCCTCCCTGGAAAATGTAGGGAGACCCTCATCTCAAAAAAAAAAATCCTGGGCATGGTGGCTCATGCCTATAATTCTAGCACTTTGGGAGCCCAAGGCAGGGGGATCACTGGAGGTCAGGAGTTTGAGACCATCCTGGCCAATTCTAAGATAAGGAATTATGGCGATCACAGTTCTTATTATGCAGAGGAAGTCTTCAGATAGTAGTCTGCAGAGACCATTGATTGCACATGTTTCTTATCAGACTTAAGCTCTGTGTTGACATTAGTGCTGGAGGGTGTAATGAGGCATGTCCGACCCCCACATCCCATCATGGCCTAAACCAGCCTCTCAGGTTAAATTTTAAGGGTGCTCTGGCTTAGAAGGAATTCAATTCAGATAACTGGGGAGCCTTAGAATTTTATTTTTGGTTTGCATTCCACACTCAATTTTACTGAAAACAAAAAAGACATTAAATGATAAGGTCATTGTATTAACGCTGAATAGGTCTAATTTCTTTCATTGCTGGTTTGCCGTACCCATGAAATAAGAAAGTGTGTCTGAGATTGTGTTTGGCAGTGCTGGTGTCAGGACCTGGGCAGTGACCTCCCACCTGGGCCTGGAGACACTGAGTACCCCATTGAGAGGGCATAGGAGCAGCTGAACAGAGGTCCTGAGCAGAAGATGGGCTGGCCTCTGTGCCGAGGCACGGACATAGCCTCCTCTGCACTGAAAGTAGCACAGCCCTTGTGTGGGTCTTGGGGGCTGACGCTGTCTGGTTGCTGTGTCAGCATGCCCTGGATGTGGCTGCTTAGACAGAGAAGACACTGAGTGCTGACCACTGGCCTCTCAAACGCCCTGGCAGGACACTCTTCCCAGTGCCTTCCAGATCTGGTCTCTTCCTGTCTCACAGTTACTGAAACGCTTCCTTTTCTCCAAACTGACGTGCTGCCAAACTTCCAGGCTCTCCTATACCTGTCATTCATTTCTCTACATTTCTCCTCCATTGTAGAAAAGTTTTAATTTTCCCCTGAAGTTCTGATAATTTGAGATATATTAACAGAAAAAAAAATGCAGACAGACTTTATCATGTGCACATACATGCACAAGAGTCATATAAAATGGACAGATGGTTGGGGCCTTTATACCATTTTGAGCATACAGAAAGAATGGGGGCTTGGATCATTGCCAAAAATAGGTATGTTGGCAGGACAGGTTAATGGGAATACATGAAGAGAAGGCATGGCTGGAAGAGGTGTCTGGTTGTATAGTTGAAGCTTCACAGGTAGGCAGTCCTCAAAGAAAACAGTACATATATCTTTAAGACTTTAAAGGTGTGAGACTCACAGTTCATCTTTCCTGCATCCCTGCAAGTCCCTTAGAGAAAACCTGAATGCATCTGCTGTTTACTTCACTTTATCCCAACTATGGATGCAGCTGTCCCCAACACACAGCAGGTGTGCAGGACTCTTCTGCCTGAAGACCTCTCAACAGCCAAATCAACATACTTGTTTTCCTTCTCCTCCTTGCCCTTTGTCTGCCTGTAGAACACCTCCTAATTATTGGAGCTCACTGTCTCATGAGGCTCCCTCAGCATGCAGGAGATGTGACCTGCAGCCACTCTGTGCCTCACTGTGGTGCCAGCCACCTCCCTTAACACTCTTGCACTAACTTCGCTGTCATCTGTGTGATCACGTGCTTTACCTCCTAATCTGAGAGGACTTTGAGAACAGGGTCTGTGTCCTGTTAGTATCTGTATCCTTAGCTCCTGTGTGGAGCCCAGCTGAGAGCAGGTGCCTGGCTGAGTGAGCAAATGAGAGTGCTGGAGGGACAAATACTGAGAGAGAATTGCCAGATTTCAGGCCTTGGATGATCCTGAGGGCCCTCCCCTGTGGTGTTGGAAGATGTAGAGCTGGTTTGAGAATGCCCCAAGAATATTGCCTTCCAGTGGTGTCCTTGCTCATGGGGAAAGGCTGTCCACCCTGTTTTCAGGTCTTGCCACCACTTGTTCTGCCACCATGGATGGACAATGGCCAAGGTGGGCTGGGTCCCTCTGGAAGGAGACAGGGCAGCTGTTGGAGGCTTTGTCATCAGATGGGACTTGACTGACAAGGCCTGCACCTGTCCTTTTTCTGCTAAAGCTGTCAGGAGAGGATTCGTAGGGGACAGTGGAAGGGTTTGGTCTGGGACATAGGCCATCTGGGCCAACCATCTCTGGGCCTCAGTCACCATGTCTGTAAATTGACAGGGCTGAACGCCGTGCTTTTTAAGGGTGTCCCTGCATGAAGGGTCACTTCCCTTCCCAGTGTCCTGGGTAGGGGGAAGAGTCCCAGTGTGGAAAAGGCAGCTTTGATGAGGATGATATTTGTTGGACATTTGCAGTGTACCTGACACTGCTGAGCAGTCATTATTTAATCCTCACCACAATCTAATAGAAAAGGCATTATTGGTTTTTTTTTGCTGGTTGAGATTTTTTTTTTTAAATTTTTTATTGCATTTTAGGTTTTGGGGTACGTGTGCAGAACATGCAAGACAGTTGCATAGGTACACACAAGGCAGTGTGTTTTGCTTCCTTTCTCCCCTTCACCCACATTTGGCATTTCTCCCCAGGCTATCCCTCCCCAGTTCCCCCCCGCTGGCCCTTCCCTTTTTCCCCCAATAGACCCCAGTGTTTAGTACTCCCCTCCGTGTGTCCATGTGTTCTCATTTTTTATCACCGGCCTATGAGTGAGAATATGCGGTATTTCATTTTCTGTTCTTGTGTCAGTTTGCTGAGAATGATGTTTTCCAGATTCATCCATGTCCCTACAAATGACACGAACTCATCATTTCTGATTGCTGCATAATATTCCATGGTGTATATGTGCCACATTTACCCAATCCAGTCTATCATCAATGGGCATTTTGGTTGATTCCAGGTCTTTGCTATTGTAAACAGTGCTGCAATGAACATTCGTGTGCATGTGTCCTTACAGTAGAATGATTTATAGTCCTTTGGATATATACCCAGTAATGGGATTGCTGGGTCAAATGGAATTTCTATTTCTAAGGCCTTGAGGAATCGCCACATTGTCTTCCACAATGGTTGAACTAATTTACGCTCCCACCAACAGTGTAAAAGTGTTCCTTTTTCTCCACATCCTCTCCAGCATCTATTGTCTCCAGATTTTTTAATGATCGCAATTCTAACTGGCGTGAGATGGTATCTCAATGTAGTTTTGATTTGCATCTCTCTGATGACCAGTGATGATGAGCATTTTTTCATATGATTGTTGGCCTCATATATGTCTTCTTTCGTAAAGTGTCTGTTCATATCCTTTGCCCATTTTTGAATGGGCTTGTTTGTTTTTTCCTGTAAATCTATTTGAGTTCTTTGTAAATTCTGGATATCAGCCCTTTGTCAGATGGATAAACTGCAAAAATTTTTTCCCATTCTGTTGGTTGCCGATTCACTCTAGTGACTGTTTCTTTTGCCATGCAGAAGCTGAGAAGTTTGATTAGGTCCCATTTGTCTATTTTGGCTTTTGTTGCCAATGCTTTTGGTGTTTTGTTCATGAAGTCCTTGCCTACTCCTACGTCCTGGATGGTTTTGCCTAGATTTCCTTCTAGGGTTTTTATCGTGCCAGGTCTTATGTTTAAGTCTTTAATCCATCTGGAGTTAATTTTAGTGTAAGGTGTCAGAAAGTGGTCCAGTTTCTGCTATCTGCACATGGCTGGCCAGTTTTCACAACACCATCTATTAAACAGGGAATCCTTTCCCCATTGCCTGTTTTTGTCAGGTTTATCAAAGATTGTATGGTTGTAGATATGTTGTGTTGCCTCCGATGCCTCTGTTTTGTTCCATTGGTCTGTATCTCTGTTTTGGTACCAGTACCATGCTGATTTGTTTACTGTAGCCTTGTAGTATAGTTTGAAATCCGGTAGTGTGATGCCCCCTGCTGTGTTCTTCTTGCTTAGAATTGACTTGGCTATGCGGGCTCTCTTTTGGTTCCATATGAAGTTCATGGTGGTTTTTTCCAGTTCTGTGAAGAAAGTCAATGGTAGCTTGATGGGGATAGCACTGATTCTGTAAATTACTTTGGGCAGTATAGCCATTTTCACGATATTAATTCTTCCTAAACATGAACATGGAATGTTTCTCCATTTGTTTGTGTCCTCTCTTATTTTGTTGAGCAGTGGTTTGTAGTTTTCCTTGAAGAGGTCCCTTACATTCCTTGTGAGTTGTATTCCTAGGTATTTTATTCTTTTTGTAGCAATTGTGAATGGCAGTTCGTTCTTGATTTGGCTTTCTTTAAGTCTGTTATTGGTGTAGAGGAAGGCTTGCGATTTTTGCACATTCATTTTATATCCTGAGACTTTGCTGAAGTTGCTTATCAGTTTCAGGAGTTTTTGGGCTGAGGCAATGGGGCCTTCTAGGTATACTATCATGTCATCTGCAAATAGAGACAATTTGGCTTCCACCTTTCCTATTTGAATACCCTTTATTGATTTATTTTTTTTTCTTGCCTGATTGCTCTGGCTAGAACTTCCAGTACTATATTGAATAGGAGTGGTTAAAGAGGGCATCCTTGTCTAGTGCCGGATTTCAAAGGGAATGCTTCCAATTTTTGCCCATTCAGTATGATATTGGCTGTTGGTGTGTCTTAAATAGCTTTTATTACTTTGAGATACGTTCTGTTGATACCAAGTTTATTGAGGATTTTTAGCATAAAGGGCTGTTGAATTTTGTTGAATGCCTTCTCTGCATCAATTGAGATAATCATGTGGTTTTTGTTTTTGGTTCTGTTTATGTGGTGAATTACGTTTATAGACTTGCATATGTTGAACCAGCCTTGCATCCCCAGGATGAATCCTACTTGATCATGATGGATAAGTTTTTTGATTTGCTGTTGCAATCGGCTTGCCAATATTTTATTGAAGATTTTTGCATCTATGTTCATCATGGATATTGGCCTGAAGTTTTCTTTTCTTGTTGGGTCTCTGCCGGGTTTTGGTATCAGGATGATATTGGTCTCATAAAATGATTTGGGAAGGATTCCCTCTTTTTGGATTATCTGGAATACTTTCAGAAGAAATGGTACCAGCTCCTCTTTGTGTGTCTGGTAGAATTCGGCTGTGAACCCGTCTGGACCTGGGCTTTTTTTGTGTGGTAGGCTCTTAATTGCTGCCTCGACTTCTGACCTTGTTATTGGTCTATTCATAGTTTCAGCTTCCTCCTGGGTTAGGCTTGGGAGGACACTGGTGTCCAGGAATTTATCCATTTCTTCCAGGTTTACTAGTTTATGTGCATAGAGTTGTTTGTAATATTCTCTGATGATGGTTTGAATTTCTGTGGAATCTGTGGTGATTTCCCCTTATCATTTTTTACTGCATCTATTTGGTTGTTCTCTCTTTTCTTTTTTATCATTCTGGCTAGTGGTCTGTCTATTTTGTTGATCTTTTCAAAAAACCAGCTCTTGGATTTATTGATTTTTTGAAGGGTTTTTCATGTCTCTATCTCCTTCAGTTCAGCTCTGATCTTAGTTATTTCTTGTTTTCTGCTGGGTTTTGAGGTTTTATGATCTTGCTCCGCTAGCTCTTTCAATTTTGACGATAGGGTGTCAATTTTAAATCTCTCCATTCTCCTCATATGGGCACTAATTGCTGTATATTTTCCTCTAGAGACTGCTTTAAATATGTCCCAGAGATTCTGGCATGTTGTGTCTTTGTTCTCATTGGTTTTGAAGAACTTCTTTATTTCTGCCTTCATTTCATTGTTTATCCAGACAACATTCAAGAGCCAGTTGTTCAGTTTCCATGAAGCTGTGTGGTTCTGGGTTGGTTTCTGAATTCTGAGTTCTAACTTGATTACACTATGGTCTGAGAGACTGTTTGTTATGATTTCAGTTGTTTTGCATTTGCTGAGGAGTGCTTTACTTCCAATTATGTGGTCAATTTTAGAGTAGGTGTGATGTGGTGCTGAGAAGAATGTATATTCTGTGGATTTGGGGTGGAGAGTTCTGTAAATGTCTATCAGGTTTGCTTGCTCCAGGTCTGAGTTCAAGCCCTGGATATCCTTGTTGATTTTCTGTCTTGTTGTTCTGTTTAATATTGACAGTGGAGTGTTAAAGTCTCCCACTATTATTGTGTGGGAGTCTAAGTCTCTTTGTAAGTCATTAAGAACTTGCCTTATGTATCTGGGTGCTCCTGTATTCGGTTTATATATGTTTAGGATTGTTAGCTCTTCTTGTTGTATCGATCCTTTTACCATTATGTAATGGCCTTCTTTGTCTCTTTTGATCTTTGTTGCTTTAAAGTCTATTTTATCAGAGATGAGAATTGCAACTCCTGCTTTTTTTTGCTCTCCATTTGCTTGGTAAATCTTCCTCCATCCCTTTATTTTGAGCCTTTGTGCATCCTTGCATGTGAGATGGGTTTCCTGGATACAGCACACTGATGGGTTTTGGATTTTTATCCAATTTGCCAGTCTGTGTCTTTTGATTGGTGCATTTAGTCCATTTACATTTAGGGTTAATATTGTTATGTGTGAATTTGATACTGCCATTTTGATGCTAGCTGGCTGTTTTGCCTGTTAGTTGTTGTAGATTCTTCATTATGTTGATGCTCTTTAGCATTTAGTGTGATTTTGGAATGGCTGGTACTGGTTGTTCCTTTCTATGTGTAGTGCCTCTTTCAGGAGCTCTTGTAAAGCAGGCCTGGTGGTGACAAAATCTCTGAGTACTTGCTTCTTCGCAAAGGATTTTATTTTTCCTTCACTTCTGAAGCTCAGTTTGGCTGGATATGAAATTCTGGGTTGAAAGTTCTTTTCTTTAAGAATGTTGAATATTAGCCCCCACTCTCTTCTGGCTTGTAGAGTTTCTGCCGAGAGATCTGCTGTGAGTCTGATGGGCTTCCCTTTGTGGGTGACCTGACCTTTCTCTCTGGCTGCCCTTAGTATTTTCTCCTTTATTTCAACCTTGTTGAATCTGAGGATTATATGCCTTGGGGTTGCTCTTCTTGCAGAATATCTTTGTGGTGTTCTTTGTATTTCCTGCATTTGAGTGTTGGCCTGTCTTGCTAGGTGGGGGAAATTTTTCTGGTTAATGTCCTGAGGAGTATTTTCCAGCTTGGATTCATTCTCTTCGTCACATTCTGGTACACCTATCAAACGCAGGTTAGGTCTCTTCACATAGTCCTATATTTCTGGGAGACTTTGTTCATTCCTTCTTGTGCTTTTTCCTCTAATCTTGGTTTCTCATTTTATTTCATTGAGTTGATCTTCAACTTCTGATATTCTTTCTTCTGCTTGTTAATTCGGCTGTTGAAACTTGTGCATCTTCGTGAAGTTCTCGTATTGTGTTTTTCAGCTCCTTCAATTCATTCATATTCCTCTCTAAGTTATCCATTCTTGTTATCATTTCCTTGAATCTTTTTCAAATCTTTTATCAAGGTTCTTAGTTTCTTTGCATTGATCTATAACTGTTCTTTTAGCTCATAAAAGTTTCTCATTATCCACCTTCTGAAGTCTAATTCCATCATTTCGTCACAGTCATTCTCCGTCCAGCTTTGTTCCCTTGCTGGTGAGGAGTTTTGGTCCTTTCTAGGAGGTGAGGTGTTCTGGTTTCGAGTGTTTTCCTCCTCTTTGCGCTGGTTTCTTCGTATCTTTGTGGATTTATCCACCTGTCATCTGAATAGTTGCTGACTTTTCGATTGGGTCTCTGAGTGGATGCCCAGATTGTTGATGATGAAGTATTTCTGTTACTTGGTTTTCCTTCTACCAGTCTAGCCCCTCCACTGTACGACTGCTTAGGTCCACTCCAGGCCCTACTTGTCTGGGGTGCACCTATAGCAGCTGCGGAACAGTGAGGGATGCTACCAGTTTCTTTTTCTGCTATCTTTGTCCCAGAATGATGCCTGCCAAATGTCAGTCTTTTGGATATAGAGGGGTCAGGGAGCTGCTTGAGGAGACAGTCTGTACTTTATAGGAGCTCAAGTGCTGAGCTGTGAGCTCTGTTGTTCATTCAGGGCTGTTAGGCTGCTACGTTTGATTCTGCTGCAGCAGAACTCATTAAAAAACCCCTTTTTTTCTCAGATGCTCTGTCTCAGGGGGTTGGGGCTTTCTTTGTGAGTGTCCGTTGTGCTGTCCTGCCCATGTAGGAGGCAGTCTAGTCACTATTTGCCTGCCGAGGCTTCTCCCTGCTGGTGTGAGGTTTGCCCTGTTACTGCAGGCTCTGCCCTGCTGCTGCGGTCTCCGCCCTGCTGCCATGGGCTACGCCCTGCGGCGGAGTCTCTCTGTTGTGGCGGGTTGCCTCGGCAATGTCAGGCTGCGTCAGCAATGGGCATGGACCTCAGTAGGGGCGGGTTGCATCGGTAATGGCAAACGCCCCTTTCCCACAGAGCTGCATCATTTTGGGTTCAGCTGTGTTCACAGTGAACCTCTCCTGGAGCGTTTGGAATCACCGTTTAGTTGGTCCCACTCTGCTACCCCAAACGCTGTTTCCCTGGACTCTCCTGCGGTGGCTCACTGTCCAAGTCCCATTCAGACTCAAGTTCAGCCCTCTCAAGTCTCAGATTGCTCGTTCAACAGGGCACCCGGACCAGTGCACTTTGTGTGGAGCACTGTGGAGCACCGCTGCGCTACAGCACCGGCGGCAGGCTGCACTGGCTGCTGGCTGCACCAGCCAAAACCTCTGCCTGTTGTCCCGCGTCTCTTTTATACCTGGGAATTTCCCCGTCCTGTGGGCAACGAAGATCCGTCTGGAAATGCGGCCCTGACTTACCCTCTGCATATTCCCCGAGAGCTTCAATCCTGGGTTGCTCTCACCGTGCCATCTTGAGTCCCTCCCAGCATTATTGTTTTTTTAGACAGAGTCTTGCTCTGTGGCTCAGGCTGGAGAGCAGTGGCGCCATCTAAACTCACTGCAACCTCTACCTCCCGGGTTCAAGTGATTCTTCCTCTTCAGCCTCCCTAGTAGCTGGGATTACAGGCACCTGCCACCATGCTGGCTAATTTTTTGCATTTTTGGTAGAGATGGGGTTGCACCATGTTGGCCAGGCTGGTCTCAAATTCCTGGCCTCAGGTCATCCGCCTGCCTTGGCCTCCGGAAGTGCTGGGATTAAAGGTGTGAGTCACTGTGCCCTGCTGGAAAGCACTATTTTTCATCACCATTTTACAGATGAATTCTCTTAATTTGGCAGAAGTTATGTATATTATTCAAAGTTGTATTTCTAGAAGTGGTGGCTGGATAGGATTTGTATTTCAGTGTTGTTAGACCACAAAGCACACATTGCTAGACTCTGCGTTGTGCTTTGCAGCAGGACAAGCATTACCTGTGAGCTCCTGAGAGCACCTGAGCTGAGAGCACTGAGGAGCACCTGGACTCAGTAACTTCTCTAAATCACATTGGGGGAAGATGCGCCCCTGCAATGCAGCCATGTTCTATGGCAGCCAGTCACTGGTCAATAAAAAAGTAATCAGACAATGTCAAGTGTATATATATGAAAATACACATTTGAAAATTTGGAAATCCTTTTTTAAACAAACTGTTTTTTTCAAATGAAACTTAGGATTTATTAATGTATTTACATAACTTATAATCTTTAAGAGATGGCCTCATAAATATAGACTACAACTTTACATATTCTAAGCAACAGATACTTGTTTTTCCCCACCAAAATACTTGCGTTAAAAAAAAAATTGACAGCATTTACACCAACTTCTTTACTTCCTCTCTTCTTCCTTTTTAAATAATTGCTAGTCAATTTGAACACATGAAATTAAATTTATTCCAGGCAGCTTCTCTACCATCCCCATCTTGATCATGAGAGCTTATTTTAAAAAGGTGCTAATAACACGTTTGGTGGCACACACATGACGAGGTCAGAAGCAAACCCAGGGTGAGCTAAGGATCTGCTGCTATCATTGTTAATTTACTGTACGTACCCTAGGCAAACATATTCAATGAAAAGCGCTTTACAGATGGCAGAGATGAAGTCATTTCATCAGTTCTATAAATAAGCCATTTTAGCATCAGATAATAATTGTCCTGTCTCCATTTACACTATCCTACTATATTTTAAATGATACAACTCCTTCTAACAGTGGTAACAGAAACCAAGGAAATAATAATGTCCAAAAAATCTTTCTTTCTTTTAAGAACCACAAAAGGGTTAATTTCCCCTTTACAAATGTTACATAGTATCTTGATTACAAAACTACTCAACAATTTAATGTTACTATCCATACAATTATATGTACTTTTTCAGCAATGTCGAAAGTCAATGATGTAGTCCTTTTGTACACTAGAGATTCTTTTTTTTTTTTTAATTTTTTATTGGATTTTAGGTTTTGGGGTACATGAGCAGAGCATGCAAGACAGTTGCGTAGATACACACATGGCAGTGTGCTTTGCTTTTCTTCTCCCCTTCACCCACATTTGGCATTTCTCCCCAGGCTATCCCTCCCCTTTTCCCCCCAATAGACCCCAGTGTTTAGTACTCCCCTTTCTGTGTCCATGTGTTCTCATTTTTCATCACCCGCCTATGAGTGAGAATATGCGGTGTTTCATTTTCTGTTCTTGTGTCAGTTTGCTGAGGATGATGTTCTCCAGATTCATCCATGTCCCTACAAACGACACAAACTCATCATTTCTGATTGCTGCATAATATTCCATGGTGTATATGTGCCACATTTTTCCAATCCAGTCTATCATCAATGGGCATTTGGGTTGATTCCAGGTCTTTGCTATTGTAAACAGTGCTGCAATGAACATTCGTGTACATGTGTCCTTATAGTAGAACGATTTATAGTCTTTTGGATATATACCCAGTAATGGGATTGCTGGGTCAAATGGAATTCTATTTCTAAGGCCTTGAGGAATCACCACACTGTCTTCCACAATGGTTGAACTAATTTACACTCCCACCAACAGTGTAAAAGTGTTCCTTTTTCTCCACATCCTCTCCAGCATCTGTTGTCTCCAGATTTTTTAATAATCGCCATTCTAACTGGCGTGAGATGGTATCTCAATGTGGTTTTGATTTGCATCTCTCTGATGACCAGTGACGATGAGCATTTTTTCATATGATTGTTGGCCTCATATATGTCTTCTTTCGTAAAGTGTCTGTTCATATCCTTTGCCCACTTTTGAATGGGCTTGTTTGTTTTTTTCCTGTAAATCTGTTTGAGTTCTTTGTAAATTCTGGATATCAGCCCTTTGTCAGATGGGTAGACTGCAACAATTTTTTCCCATTCTGTTGGTTGCCGATCCACTCTAGTGCCTGTTTCTTTTGCCGTGCAGAAGCTGTGGAGTTTGATTAGGTCCCATTTGTCTATTTTGGCTTTTGTTGCCAATGCTTTTGGTGTTTTGTTCATGAAGTCCTTGCCTACTCCTATGTCCTGGATAGTTTTGCCTAGATTTCCTTCTAGGGTTTTTATGGTGCCAGGTCTTATGTTTAAGTCTTTAATCCATCTGGAGTTAATTTTAGTGTAAGGTGTCAGGAAGGGGTCCAGTTTCTGCTTTCTGCACATGGCTAGCCAGTTTTCCCAACACCATTTGTTAAAACAAATAGAGATTCTTTACATAATAGAAGTTCACAGACCGAAATATCATTGCTGCAGTCTTTGGAGAAGAGATTGGTCAATATCTATGAATATGTTTTGCACAGAGGAGACTCAAGACTGGCTAGGTGGAAACTGGTGGCAGGGCCCCAGCCCTCCTGTTAACTTTCAGGACCACCTATTTCATCATCAAGTCTGAGAGGCTGAGGTTCCGTCAGCAGCAGCTCCGCTTTGGCTCTGAAGGCTGCCTTCGGAGGAGTTTGAAGCCCTTACCACCAGATGGCGGGTTGGCATCAGTAGATGGAATTCGTCGACTAATTTCTATGAAGAGTTCATTTATGTTTATCGAGTTTTTTCCATTGGTTTCTACAAAAATTGCATGAATAGAGTTGGCGTAGTCCTTTGTATCTCTCTCCATGAATTCTCTTACATCAGTAAGATCACACTTATTTCCTGCAGTTGTAACTACAATATTAGGTGGACCACGCTGTGGAAGCTCTTTCACCCAATCCTTTAATGTTGAAAATGTCTCTTCTTCTGTGATACCATAAACAATTAGAGCTGCGACCAACCCTCATTAGTACGTTGGTGCTAAGGCACGACATCGTTCTTATTCAGCTGTGTCCCAGATTAGGAATTTATGTAGCTCATTTTGGTACTGGACAGTCTTGGTCATAAAAGATGCCCCTTGGCCGGGCGTAGTGACTCACCCCTGTAATCTCAGCACTTTGGGAGGCCAAGGCTGGGAGGCCAAGGCAGGCAGATCACCTGAGGTCAGGAGTTCAAAACCAGCCTGGCCAACATGGGGAAATCTTGTCTTTTTAAAAATAATAATAATAAATAAAATTTTAAAAATAAAGAAAAGATGCCCCTATTGTTGGGTTGATGTTTGGATCAAAACTGTCTTCCACAAACTGTCACACAATACTCGATTTGCCTACACCTGTATCCCCCAGCAGACACACTTTGAGCTCCCTCAGCACCATGGCCCGGGAGCCAGGGGCGCGGGCCGGCCACAGCCCTAAGTTGAGGAGGGAGAGGCCGGGCCCAGCAAGAGCATCCCCTGGCGCCACTGCCGCCGCACGGTCCAGACCCACTTAGCGCTGCCGCACGTCTTCCAGCACTAGGTCGGACCTGTCCACTGCCAGCCACGTGGGGCCCGCCTTAGCAGCCCGGACGCCAGCTGCAAACAAAATTTTTAAATTTCTTTTTTAATATATTTAGGGAGTCTAAATGCAGGATTCTCCATGCATATATTGCAGAGCAGAGGAGTCTGGGCTTATAGTGCACTCATCACCTGAACAGTAAACATTATACCCAAAGGCTGTTTTTTGTTCCTTGCCCCTCTCCCACCGTCCCACCTTTTGTAGTCTCCAAAGTCTATTATTCCATCTCATGTCCATGTATAATCACTGTTCAGCTCCCACGCATACATGAGAACATGTGGCATTTGACTTTCTGTTTCTGTATTATTTAACTAAGGGTAATGGCCTCCAGTTTCACCCATGTTCCTAAAAAGACATAATTTTTCATTCTTTTTTATGTCTGAGTAATATTACATCATACATATATTTACATATAAATATATACACACTAAATATACATATATATTTATATGTATATATATATATTTATGTGTATGTGTGTGTGTGTATGTGTATATATATATATATATATATATATAATGTTTCTTTATCCAGTCCACTTAGGTTAATTCCCTCTCTTTGCTATCGGGAATAGTGCTTCAATAAACACACATGAGCAGGTACCTTTTTGAGATAATATATTATTTCCCTTTGAGTGTCTACCCAATAGTGGGATTGCTGGATCAAATTGTGGTTCTATTTTCAGTTCTTTGAGGAATCTCCACTCTCTTTCCCATAGAGGTTGTACTAATTTACATCTACCATATATAAGTATGTATAAGTGTTCCCTTTTCTCTGCATCCTTGCCAACATCTACTGTTTTTAAACTTTTTAGTAATAGGCATTCTGATTGGTGTAAGATGATGTCTTATTGTGGTTTCCATTTGCATTTGTCTAATGATTAGTGATGTTGAGCGTTCTTTCCTATGTTTCTTGGCAACTTGTACATCTTCGTTTGAAAAATGTGTGTTCATGTCCTTTTCCACTTTTTAGTTGGGTTTTTTTTTCATTGAACTGTTTGAGTTTCTTATAGATTCTTGATATTAACCCTTTGACTGATAATTTGCAAATAGATATATTTTTCCATTCTGTAGGTTGTCTGTTTACTCTGTTGATTATTTGTTTTGCTGTGCAGAAGCTTTTTAGTTTAATTAAGTTCCATTTGTCTCTTTTTGGTTTTGTTGCACTTGTTTTTAGGACTTAGTCGTACATTTTTTGCCAAGGCCAACATCCGAAAGAGTTGTTCCTAGATTTTTTTCTGAGATTCTTGTATTTTGAGGTTTTACCTCTAGGTCTTTAATCCATCTTGAGTTGATTCTTATATGTGGTGAGAGGTAAGGGTGAGTTTCTTTCTTCTGCATCGGGCAATCCAATTTTCCCAGAGCCATTAAGTGAATATGGTGTCTTTCTCCAGTGTATATGTATTTTTGACTTTGTCAAAGATCATTTGGTTGTATATATGTGGCCTTATTTATGGGTTTGCTATTCTGTTTCATTGGTTTATGAGTCTATTTTTAAAACATTACCATGTTGTCTTGGTTATTGCAGCTTTGGAATATAGTTTGAAGTCAGGTAATGCGCTTGCCTCCACCTTTGTTCTTTGTGCACATGATTGCTTTGGTTGTTGAGGTTTTTTTTGGTTTCATACGATTTTATGATTTCAGGATTTTTTTTCCAATTCTGTGAAAAATGAGTTAGTAATTTTACAGGAAGTACACTGTACTTCTGGGTTGCTTTGGGCAGTATGGCCACTTTAACAGTATTAATTCTTCCAATCCATGAGGGTGGGAAGTTTGCCCCTTTGTTTGTGTGATCAGTGATTTCTTTCATGAGTATTTTGTAATTCTCCCAATAGAGATATTTCATTTCTTTGTTTACATTTATTTCTAAGTATTTTATTTTTAAAGCTATTGAAAATGAAGTTGCCTTCTCAATTTGGTCCTCAGCTAGATTGTTACTGGTGTATAAAAATGTTAGTGAATTCTGTATATTAATTTTATATTATGAAATGTTACTGACTTCATTTATTAAATCTAAGAATTTATTGGTGGAGTCCTTAGTTTTCTGCATATAGATCATAGTATCCGTGAATAGGAATAACTTGGCTTTCTTTTTAGTTTGAATGCCTTTGTTTTTCTTTTGTCTAATTCATGTGGCAAGGACTTTCAGTACTATGTTGAGCAAGAGTGATGAAGGTGAGCATCCTTGTTTTATTTTAGTTCTTAGAGGAAATGCTTCTAACTATTCTCTGTTAAGTATGATTTTGGCTGTGAGTTTGTTGTCTATGGCATTTATTATATTGAGCTGCTTCCTTCTATGCCAGTTTTTTTAGGATTTTTATCATGAAAGGATGCTGAATTTCATTGAATATTTTTGTGCCTTTTGAGATAATTATATGGGTTTTGCCCTTAATTCTGCTTATGTGATGTATCATGTTTATTAACTATTGACTTCTATATGTTGAACTATCCTTGCATCCCTGAGATAAATCCCACGTCATAATGGTGTCGTATCTTTTTGATGTGCTGTTGGATTCAGTATGTTAGTATTTTTGTTGCGGATGTTGTGTCTGTGTTCATCAGGATTGGGATGCAGTTTTCTTCTTTCATTGTGTCCTTTTCTGGTTTAAGTGCCAGGGTGATACTGGCCTTGTAGAATGAAATAGGAAGAATTCTATCCTTCTTGATTTATTAGAACAGTTTCAGAAGGATTGGAATCAGCTCCTTGTGTATTTGGTAGAATTCAGCTATGAGCCCAGCTGGTCCAGGGCCTCTACTTTTTGGGAGTTTATTATTATTATTATTACTGATTCCATAGACCTACTCATCATTGGTCTGTTTTGGATTTCTACTTCTACCTGGTCTGATTTCAGGATGTTGAGTGAAAACTTAAAAATCTACAATCCAAACTTGTGTGATGAATGAAAGAAATGCAAAGTATTGAGCAGAGTGCTGGGAGCTTTGTGTAGTGGTTTGTTTTTATTTTTTCAGCCTTATCCAAATGTTTGCAATCATGAAAACTCTGGTCCAAGCCTCTGGGCCCACAGGTTTCCTGCCTGTGACAGACCCAGTGTGAGGCGGGCAGAGCAAGACCCATTTTATTAGTGTATTTGCTTGGCTACATTGCAGGCTCTTTTGACAGGTCAGATTTCTTGTACATCCATGTGGAAGCTGTGGCCCTTTGACGCACTATTTAGACTAAGTACCAATTAAAGCTTTCAGTGAGCTCAGCGCTGGCAGCCTACAGCTTCTTAGTTACCCGGGGTGAGCTATTAAATGAAGGATTGCTGCCGAAGTGCCATGCTGACAAGCATTCACAGCGGCTGGCCAGTCCTTGTCCTGCCCGGCCATCTGTGCACCTAAGAGCCAGAAAACATGGACAAGCTACTCAGAAAGAGGTTTGGTCTAAAGAGAATTGTATCTACAGTTGAGGGAATTTTATGAATTTCCAATCTCAGGCTGCAAATTCAGGGAATTATTTTTCTGGGTACTCAAATATATTAAGGTATTTTATTATAACTTTGTATTATATATTAACAATTCAAACTCTCTCTTTTAGGGTGTAATCTTCACCAGGAAAGATCTATGCCAGTTAGGAGCAATATTTGACATCAATTAGGGGCTTATGTGCCAAGCCCTTACAAAATGCCACACACACACACACACACACACACACACACACACACATTCCCAAACCCTGAGAACTTTTCATATCCACATTTTATAGTTTTTAATAATGACTGTAAAGAAGGATTGGGCCTATCTGGAGTCACTCAGATGGTAAGTGATGGGGTAAAAGTTTGGCCAAGGTCCCTTGGACCGCAGATCCTCTGGGATGTGTTTCGCATGTGGTTTACTCTCTCTCTCTCAGTGTCCTGTTGGTAAAAGTGAAAATTAACATCTATAGTGTTTACTATGAGTTGGATGCTATCCTATGTGTTTTGAGGAATGTGCTGTTAATTTTGTTCCCCTTTCATAGTTGAGAAAGTTGAGGTGTATTTACATACCCCATTTGGGCTAACTTGTCCAAAATACTGCAGCTTGTGTCAGAGAAAGGATTTGATCCAGAAAACCTAGTACCAGAGGCCATCCTCATAACTTCCCTGCTGTCACAGCTCTTCAGGGATGTTAAGAATGTCTGCGAAGCACAGAATGGTTGATTGGTCCAGAAATTCACATGGCAATTATTAACATCGATAAGCTTCCTCTGTCCCTCCATGTTTATAAGCAGACCTGCCTCACAGAGTTACATAAAGATCCTTTGTTCGATGGCCTAGTTGATTTTAAATTCCCAAGTTATGAGTAAGTTACCTCTGGGACGTTCACAGGCTTTGAGTATTGGAGCCTTTGATTTGTGTGAGGGTCAGCTGCTCCTGCTTCTGACTAGGTAGCTTGCTCTAACGGTTATTGAGTATTATTGATCTGAGGGTCAGATTTCTCAAAGACCTGAGAGCTCTGAAAACAGGGCCCTTGCTCCTGGACAGTAAAGAGAACTGATGGAAAGGTTGTCTGTTAGACCAAATAGATAATCAGCACTTTCAGAAATTCTGGAAGAGTATGACAGCTGTTTGAGCAAGAATTGTGGTGGAGACAGAGAGAAACACATAAATATAAGGTTTGTTTAATAAGAACTTAGTAATGGATTAACTTATGGGGCAAGGGAAATGAGGAAATAAGGGTTCTGAGTTTCTAGCTTGTATTACTAGATGAAAAGTCATTTATTTTAATTTGTTAGGAAACAGTACAGAAAGTGGACTCATTTCAGAATAAGATGGGGAAGATTGTACACTCTACTGCGGGCTTGTGTTTTAAGTCTCTTGAAATGCCCAGGAAGAGAAACCAAGGAGGCCATTGGACACAGGGGCTTGAAGCTCAGAAGAGAGGTCTGGACTGGAGACAGCATTAGTGTGTCATCTAAGTGCAGTGGTGACGGGATCCACAGGCCTGTGTGACATACAATAGGAAAAATGTTGAGTGAGAAGAAAAGCAGGCTTAGAATCCAGTTTTATAGGGTCCAACATAGCATGGTCAGATAGAGGAGAATGAGCCTACCAAATAAACAGCAACAGTAATCAACTCATTCCGTCTCTAGGGCTCAGCTGAGCTCCCTCCTCCCCACCTATCTCATCAAGTTAGCACTGAATAGACATGGAGTTGGGCAGGGAACTGAGCCTCTTCATAAGAACGAGGCAAGGAAAAGAGCAAACAGCACCAGACAGGTGGCCTGATGTGAAAGGGGAGCCTTGGTAATTTGTGTCTGAAGGTCACTAGACTATCCTACCAACATGGCTGTTTTTCCTATACAGAAAACTGTTCTTCCTTCTAGAACATGGTTCTTCCTCCACCACTCTAACAAGGTAGCTGGAGTAAAAACAGGCATATTCTTTTTTATTTATGTCCACAGTAAGTCCTTGACCCAGCCTAGGCCAGGCAGAGACCTTATGGGGTTTCCTTATTTTTTCTATGAGCCCTATGAGAGCCCATCTCTGCACCCTCAGGGCCCAGTGTGAGGTGAGTGCTGAGGCACTGCCGGGCAGATGCTGTCTCAGAGAGGATGGTCATTCTCCATGGATCAAAGAAAATGCCTGTGTCCTTGTCAACCAAGCCACTGAGTCAAGTCACTCCCGAGACTCAACTGTATCCCAGACATTTCATGGAGTTTGATGACTTGCAATTAATGCTGTTTTTTTACCCTGATACTCTTCTGTGTTACATCTCAAGCACATATACTCTAGAGTGTCCTGATGTACGGGTACAATAGGCCCTCTGTAGCCACTGATTCTACAGCCACACGTCGCAAATGTTCAGAAAAGCAATAACATATAACAATAAAAATTATTGGAATAAAAACCATGGTATAACAACTATTTGCATAACATTTGTATTGTATTAGGTATTATAAGTAATCTAGAGATGACTTAAAGCTTTTGGAAGAATGTGTGAAGGTTATCTGCAAACACCACCGCATTTTATATTAGAAACTGGAGCATCTGCAGATTTTGGTATCTGGAGGTTCTTGGCATCAATGCCTCATGGATACAGAAGACTGCCTGTATGTGTGTGCTGAGAAAATGGTCATGCTCTTGACTAAGGGTGCTGCTGTGCATCACAGCAAACCCCGATGGCGATTGTAAAGTGGCTAAAGTGGGTGAGCACAGGTTCCCAGGAGGCCCCCAACAGTTCTGGCTGCAGGTATTCTCTCCAGGAACTGTGATCTGCCCTGGGGTGGGTGGCAGGAATCCTGTCAGAGAGGAGACAGATGTGTGTGGTTCTCCTATGAATGGCCACAGGTTATGTTTTGTGAATCTGCATCTGGAGGTCCCATTGTCTCTTACCAAGTACCGAGCCTTGAGGAAGCTACCACTTTACAGAATAGTCTGAGTTCTGCTGAATCATTGGAGTAAATTGCTGAAGTCACTCAAATAGAGGGTGATAGGGAGATGCCTCCAGCTGCAGGAAGAGCAGATACAAAGCCAGGGGCCACCCTGTAACCCTTGATTCCCCACTGGGAGCCACACCATGCACACAGGGGAGCAGAACATGACAGAGAGAGTGTCTGTGTGTGGTGGGCGGGAGAGGTTGTGATATAAAAGCAGAGTAATCCAGAACAAAACCTCTTACTAAAATATTTTTTCTCTTAATTATCTGAGCTTACTGCAAACTGATTTATGCAGATGCAGTTGACCTAAGGAATAGGTTATGTGAAGGCAGACAAGAATGAGAGCTAACATGCATTTTATTGCCAACCGTGTCCCTGGGGTGTCACTTGGCCCTGGCCTATATGTCCTTAGTGTTCTCAATGATCCTTCAGACTGATCACTGTCATTCCTACTCTGTAGCTGAAAACAGAGCTCAGAGGAGCCAGTGACTTGGCCTAAGTCCCCACAGGAAGGAGGCAGAACCAGGACTTAATGTCGGTCATCTGTCTCCAAATCTGGCCATTCTACTGTTTCCACACTGGCCGCCTATCACTGCCGGGAGCGTCTCTGAGCTGAAAAACACACAGAGGGTATGAGGAGACCGTGTGAAGCCAGCCCTTTCTCTGCCAGCTGACACTCCATCCTCAGGCTTCAGCTGGACTCCCTCCCTCTGGCTGTGTCCCCACGCCCCTGTGCCTACTGCAGGCTTTCATGCATTACGTTCTCTATCTCCCACGCAGCTATTTTTTCTCTTTCATCTTTTTCCCTTTTCTCTCACTGAAATACTTGTGTTTTGGTCTTTATCTTTCCCTGCTTTCCTGCAGTCTCCCCTACATGCACAGAAACTTCTTCTTTGTTCTCTTTCCTTTCTCATGGCCTTTCTCTCTCTTCTCTACTGGTGTGTTCTCTCTGTTGTCATTTTCCTGTCCCCTCACCTTCCTCTTCCATCTTTTGCTTCCTGTCTAACTGCACTTCTCTCTCTGTATGCCCTCAGTCCCACGTTTCCCTCTTCCTGCCTGCAGCCAGGGGGTCTGGCCAGGCAATCACCCTGGACACCAGCACTTTCAGCAGGTCCTCAAGGAGTTGCCAGACTGTCCTTGTTGGTAAATCAGGTTGGTGAGAAAATGGAGAGGGATTTATTTAGAGTCAAGATTGAGCAGTTTCACACATCAGAATCCCTCAGGGCTTTGGCCCAGGCCTGCTGTACACCTGAACAGCAGGTGTACCTGTCTGGGCCCATGTAACTAATGTCCTTGGGGGTGCGACCTGGCATAGCACGGATATGCTCAGGGCCTGCTCCTCACAATTCTGCCGAAGTTCCTGCCAGTACACTTGTAAACAGAAGAAAAGCAGATCCTCTTCAGGAACTCCTGGTCCATCTGGGCTCAGATTTATTGGTGTTTATTTGGAAGAATTACATGATTATCTTCTTCTCCTCCCTGGTGATGAACCAGGTGTTCTTGTAAAAAGAAAGCCAGATGTTCTTCTTTGGCTAATTTTGCTGTTACAGTCTCCAAGAAATGAGGTGGGAATTGAAGACACTTTTTTATCTGGAGAATTAGAAAACTTTGAATACCCTGGCACCTGTAAAAAACAACAACAAAAAAAGCCAGCAAGTAGAAAAGGGGGTGTGGGTGAGAGGGGCAGGGGAACAGCTCCTGTACTCAGGCATGGCACAAAGACGAGACAGCAATCACTGGACAAGGCTGGGTTCACTTCAGTTCCCTTCCCCAGGGTTTATTATTTCTAGTCTGGAAGACTCAGCAGTTTTGTTTTCCCCCCACTCACCTTTAGATATATGGAAATCCTCCTGAGACATGCTATTGGATATACTTCGAACTGGGATGTCAGCAATACATCTATTTAGATTTCTGTTTAATTTTAAAATTATTCCTCTGTCAGAAATATTAGTGATAAAATTAATGTAGGAGTTTATTAATATCTTATAGGACATGAAAACCTTTTCCTTCTGTCCCATTAGGGAATGGGCATGAGGGTGAATCCAAAGCTGTCAGGACAGGATCCCTGACTCCAGGCACAGAGCGCCAAGTAGGTCCTCCCCACAAGATATCCAGATATCCAGGCTGCAGGGATGTACGCCTTCCTAAAGCCACTGGAATTCACAATGACGGCACCCAGGGAATGCAGTGGAGGACATCAGGCCCCTCATCAGGGAAAAAACTGTAAAGATGCAAGAACTGGGAAACAAGATTTATCAATGCAGTGACGACTACGGCCTCGTGATTGCTTGAAAGAAAATCAACCTATTATTTATTCCCAAAGGTTTGAATGTTTGTGACCCCTCCAAAGCTCCTAAGTTGAAACCTCACCCCTAGTGCAATAGTGTTGGGAGTGAGGCTTTAAAAGGCAGCTAAGTCATGAGGGCAGAGCTATCAGGAGGGGATGATATTGTTATGGAAAGAGCTCACAGATGTAAGTGCTCACAGAAGAGAGTTCACTGACTTACACTTTCACCTTCTGCCCTGTGATAACAGCAAGAAAGCCCTCACCAGATGCTGACACCTTGATCTTGGACTTCCCAGCCTCGATAACTGTGAGAGAACAACCTCGTGTTTATTAGAAATTGCTCGGTACCAGGTACCCTGTGGGAGCTGCATAAAATGCACTAGGTCACATCCCATCTTGAAATTGAGCCAGTGTTGCTGCCCACTAATCTCACTAGGTCATAAGGAATTAGGACAAGGACGTCCTAGTGCTCTTCAAAGCACCTCAGATATAATGAGGGCCGAAGTGTTTCTGGAAACACACATTATAAAATATCAGCAATGCTGGCTCTATTCCCTTCACCCTCCTCTTGTAGCCCCACAGGACCCAGAAGCCAGCAGCCATCCTGGAGATGAAGGTGTAGCTCTTTTGACTGCTCTCCAGAAGTAAGAACCAGTCCTTCTGGGCCCTGCAGCTCTCCCTGCCCTGGGCTGCTCTTGGTCCTCTCTGCCACAGCCCAGATAAGGACCATGAGCAGAGGTGTGAGCCTGCAGTAACTCAAGGTGGGAGGAGCTCCCATGAGGAACAGGAGATGCTTGTCCAGGGCTCTAGTGTGTAGGTACCAGGTCAGCTGGCCCCTATCACACTCCAAATGACCATACCCCAGTCCTGGTCCCATGGGGAACTGAAGTGCTTTCACTAACTGCTATGTCCATTAGAAAATCAAGGAGGGGAAAATGTTACTAAGATGATGAGCATTTGTGTTATATTTGTCAGGAAAAGCCCTTAGTTACAAAAATGTTTTCTCCTCACTGGTCCCACTGTTGTCCAGCTGACTTTGAAAGCCAATTTACTGTTTCCTATGATGAGAGCCACTCAGCTCCTAAACCAACCCTTGAACATATTTAAACATGTTTTGCATCTGGACTTAGGCCAAGCAGGGGCCAGAGGAAGCGTGGACTAGAACAGGGCTTGCAGCTCAATGTCCAGGCTTCTGTGCTGGTGGTGGCTCTGGGAAAGGTCCTGAGAGGCCACTTTCCTGCAAAGGCCTCTGAACTGTGCCTCAGCCACAGGCTCAGCCACTTGATGTAGGTAGTTTTTCCCAGGGAGGGAAATCGTTTGAGGTCCAAGGAAGGAGAGGGTCAGTAAACAAGGCACTGAACCATGGTCCTGTGTGCTGTGGTCACTGGATGGAGTAGAAAGTACAGGCTTTGACCATGCCTCTTCTTCCAGGACCCTTCTGGTTCATTCATTCATTCATTCATTCATTTGAACATGTTGTCGGTGCCAGGTGCTGTGCAAAGCCTGGTTCTAGAGAACATATTTGCTGAAACCTTGTATGTCTAAGCTTGGCTCCTTGATGCTCAACTGAGTCACTTTGACCTTGGCCTTTTCAGAAACTCCTCTAAGCCTATTTCTGTAACTCTAAACAGCTTTTAATTGCACCCTGTACTTTGGAAGTCTTAATTAAGTTAATGAATGTCAAAAAGTTGTCACCATAGTGTCTTGAAAGGGGTAAACAAAACGTAAAGATCCAAGAATTAGGTGAGGAATCCAAGTACATCATTTTAACTTCATGTCACTGAAAGAGGCACTTAGGAGGGTAGGAAAGACAGTCTTAAATTGCCAGCACCATCCCTTCCTCATCTTCTGGCAGCAGGAGAATTCGTTTGTTGGAGGAGGGACAGAGCAGTGACTGGGGACTCTGCCTTGGAACTCAGTGTTGCCCTGTCACAGTGGAAAGCAATGCTGAGCAGAACTCAGCCTGCACCCACAGAAAAAACATGTACACCAGCCCCAGCCAGAGGGAACGTCCTATCCCAGGGGTTGGAACTTCAGTTTTGGCAAGCTTGCCACCATGAGCTCAAGTGCTCCAGGGCTCTACATAAACCTGAAAGGCAGTCTAGGCCACAGGACTGAAATTCCTAGTCAAGTCCTAGTGCTGTGCTGTGCTCAGAGCCTGTGGATGAGGGGGACCCAGGACCTGGGAAGATACCAGCCCAGCTAGTAAGGGAGTGCTTGCACCACTCCCCCTACAAGCCCAGGCAGTTCAGCGCACAGCAACAAAAGTGACTCCATCTTACCTCTTGAGGACTTGCTCTTCCATCTTGGATACCAGCTCAGCCACAGCAGACTAGGGCACTGGGCAGAGTCATCAGGCCCCCATTTCAGGCCCTAGTTCCTGGACTACATATCTAGACACACCCTGGGCCAGAAAAGAACTGCTACCTTGAAGGGAAGAGCCCAGTCTGGCAGGATCCATTGCCTGCTGACTGAAGAGCCAGCAGCAGTACCCAGGGAGTACACCATGGGCCTCGGGTGAGACTCTGACATGTGCTGGTTTTAGGCACCCACTGAGCCACAGTGGGGTAGACCACCAAATGGGCTCTCTGGGTCTCTGATTTCAGGCCTTGGCTCTGGAATGACATTTGTGGGCCTGCCCTGGGTTAAAGGGAGCCCACTGACCTGAAGGGTGAGTGCCAGGCCTGGCGGTATTCACTACAAGCTGACTGAAGGGCCCTTGGGTGCTAGGCAGACATGGGCAGCAGCCTGGCAGTACTTTGTGTGTCCTTGTGGTGGTGAACACGAGGAGAGACTCCCCTGTCTGTGGAAAGAGGAGACAAGAGTCAGAAGGACTTTTTTGTGAGATTTGGGTGGCAGCTCAGCTGCAGTAAAATGGAGCACCAGGTGCATTTGGAAGGTTTCTGACTCCAGGCCCCGGCTCCTGAATGGCATCTCTGGACCTTCCTGGGACCTGGAAGAACCTGCCACCCTGAAAGGAAGGATGGAAGCCTGACTGGCTTTGCCACCTGCTGATTCCTAGGGCCTTGAGTGAAAATAGCAAACAAGGTACCCAAGTAGCAGTTAAAATGGGCCTTGAGTGGGACCCCATGATGCATGGCTTCAGATCAACATTGGTGGGCTTGGACAAGATCCACAAGAAGTGTCTGGATTAACAGGCAGAGAATCTTGTCCTCTGTTCTCACTTTCTTTTTTTTTTTTTTTTTTTTAATACTTATATGTATATGCAGAACAGTCACAGAAAGATGTTTTTTTCACTCACTTTCTTCCAAACAGTCTCTTTCTCTCTGTTGAGTGTTCTAAAGCTGGGGGAGGGGGTGACACAAGTATCCCTCTGGCCGCCACTCCTGGGACTGCACTGAGTCAGATCTGAAGCCAGCACATCACAGTGATGCTGGGACCTTCCCACACAGCTTACAGCTTGTGGTTCATTCTTAGTTTCCAAATGCTCCACGTGCTCTGTGTTGATGTGTCTCATCTTCTCATCTAGATTGTCCCATCATCACCAAGCTTCCCACACACCGGTCGTGTCACCTTTGACACTTGCTTAATTACTCTGAATCTCTCTTTCCTTGAAGTAAAGAGAAAAGCAACCATTCATCTCACCTTCCCAAACTGTTGTAAGAAATGAAATGAACAGTAGAACTGGTATTTTAGCAGTGAAAGATAACTCAATAATATCCAATCACTCAATTTCCAGGTGATGAAACAGAATTCTGAGAAGTTCACAGAGTTCCTTTTCCCAGGTACAGAGATAGCAATGATAACTAAAGCTATCTTAAACTTACTGCAGCTATATTTAGGTGGTGATTCACTTATGGAGCATTTTTACGTAACTACTTAATCATTGTTCATTCACAAATAAGCCCCTGCTCCATGCCCGGCCTATGGTAGGCAGGGGGGTGAAGATTGACACCCAGCTCCACCCTCTCGGAACTGGGGCATCTCAAAGGGGGCCAGCATGAGGCCCTAATACAAGAGTGAGAGACACAGCAGTGCTGGGGAGCACACAGCAGGGGCTGGGGCCAGGGAAGGTCTCAGACAGATGAGGTCAATGAGAGCCCTGGGCTACAAACAGGAGACTTTTAGGTGAGATGGCAACCAAATTCAAATGGTACCTGTGGTTTTCAACCCCAATGTTGGGCTCTCTTTGCGTCAATATCATCCAAACTAAACACAGAGGGATCGGGGAGGATTTCTGGTGTTTCCCAGGCTGAGAGGGCTCAGATCTTGGAATCTCTGCGAAGGGAGGTAGACTCTGGGAAGGGAGGTAGCTCAGGGCAGTGGTTGGGAGACAGAAGGGGCCAGACTGCCCAGGCCCACATCCTGGCTGACTCCTTTCTAGCTGTGTGGCATGGACAATCGTGACAACCTTGCTGAGCCTCATTTTCTCATCTGCAAATGGATAGAACAGGGCAGCTATGAGCACTGAATGGGGTGAAATTTCCAAAGGCTTAGACCATGGCCTGGTATGTAGCCAGTGCAGCAGGAGTATTGGATGATGAACCCTTGTGCCCCAATTGGTGAGACAGGAATGGTTATTTCATACCGGAGTTGACATAGACATTTTAAGGAAGAAAGTGGAATCTAAGTGGAGGATCAGAGGAAGCGCTGGGTTTGGATGGAGGTTGAGGAAGGGAGAGAGCAGCTGTGTCAGGAGGAGCGAAGACATGGGAAGTTCAGACCTGGCCTGAAGTCCTGAGAGGAGAAATGTGGGTTGGGCCACACACTGCCGTCTTGCCTCTGGCTGCGGGGACTGGAGGCCCTGGCACACTTCACACTGGGGGTTCTTTCCTCTTGGCTTGATGTGCTGTTCAGATGCAGCTGGAGCTGCCTGGGAATGTCCAGCTCATTTCATCGCACTTGGCTCTGGGGGAGGGGCCTGCCACAGAACGTCCATGGAGACTTGTCTACAGCTGGGCTTTTGGTTTTAGATTTGTTTTCTGACTTATTTTAACTTCCAGATGAAAAGTGATATTTTGCCAGATGGGGGTAGGCTAGGTTTTGTGGCCAAGGCCTGCCAGGTTGTGGCCAGCTCTGAGGGAAAAGTATACTTGATCCTGGCCTGGCTGTCACATGGAGCAGCCTGCAGTGTTTCCAGGCTGCTCAAGCCCAGATGGCAGGCTGTGCTGGCTGCCCTAGAGTTGGGGTTCCCAATGTCTCAGTGAAGGAAGTAGAGCTCCACTTTGCTGAACTCACACAGCATCGGGAGCCAGGCCCCTGACTCAGAGACCAATGGGGGAGACTGAAGAGGAGCCTGGACCTGTCCTAAAGAAGGAGGGCAGCTGATCCCATGAGGGGAGCAGGATCATGGCTGAAGACCCTGGAGAAGCAACTGCTGCTGAGGGGGCGTTCGCACGCAGCTGTGGTGTGCTCACAAAAGGTGACCTTGTGAAATGTACTTTCATTTATTTATTTATTTATTATTTTAAAAATTATACTTTAAGTTCTGGGGTACATATGCTGATCATGCAGGAAGTTACATAGGTATACACGTGCCATGGTGGTTTGCTGTATCCATCTCCCGGTCCTCTACATTAGGTATTTCTCCTCCCAATCTCCCCACCCACTGCTCTCCCTCCTTTAGCCCCCGACCCCTTGACAGGCGCTGGTGTGTGATGTTCCCCTCCCTGTACCCATGTGTTCTCATTGTTCAACCCCACTTATGAGTGAGAACACGCAGTGTTTCGTTTTCTGTTCTTGTGTCAGTTTGCTGAGAATGGTGGTTTCCAACTTTATCCATGAATTTTGGGTTTTCACATAAAAAAAATAACAATGTTTTCCTTTTATTTATTTATTTTTTTTGAGATGAAGTCTCACTCTGCTGCCCAGGCTGAAGTGCAGTGGTGCAATCTTGGCTCACTGCAACCTCCATCTCCTGGGTTCAAGCGATTCTCCTGCCTCGGCCTCGTGAGTAGCCAGGATCACATGCCTGGCTAAATTTTTTTGTATTTTTAATACAGACAGGTTTCACCATGTTGGTCAGGCTGGTCTTGAACTCCTGATCCCATGATCTGCCTGCCTCAGCCTCCCAAAGTCCTGGGATTAAAGCCGTGGACCACTGCGCCTGGCCAACAACATTTTTAAAAGCCATTTAAAAGATATTAGAATTTGAAGATACACTTCAACTGTATTCCTTGCTCCTACCAGCTGCAGAGTTAGCCCATCATTAACAGAGTTAGCAGTGAGGAAGGCCAGGTTTTTGTGATCTCTGCGACAGCTGAAGCCCTGCTTTCCTGGAGGTGTCACCACCTACGAGCACAGAAGGGGTAAATAGACTCAGCAAATAGAGGAGGCGATGTTCCTACTAATCTTTTCCCCTGCATTCCGCCAGGAAATAAGCCATCTATAAAATTGTGACATGAGAGGAACAACAGATGCCATGACAAGCACCAAAATGACAGCCGGGCCAGAAGCAGGTCATCTCCTCCCTCAGAACTGCCCACAGCCTGGTGGGATATGCCCGTGATGCTCAGCCAGCTCCTGCTTGGGGAGGCCTCCCTGATGACCTGTATGGGCAGCTCACCTGGGGCATCCCAGCCAGGATTCCACACATTGTCAAGGCGAGGAAGAGCCCTGGGGTCCTCCGCTGTGACACAGGTGTGGATCCGGCAAGCTTCGTGTGCGTGGGCAAATTTATAAAGACGGATAGGCGGAGTCCTCAGCGGCTCCCGCTCTCTCCGGACGCGGACTCGGGCAGCGGCGGGACGCGACCGACCCGCTGAAGATCCAGCAACTGCAGAACCGGATTCGCCTGGAGCAGGAGGCCGGCGCCTGGCAGCCCCCGCCAGCCCGCAGGGCGCCACCCTCGCCGCCCTTTCCGCCGCCACCCGCCTTCCCCGAGCTCGCGGCCTGCGCGCCGCCCGCGTCCCCGGAGCCCATGAGCGCGCTGGCCTCCCGCGCCACCCCCGCCATGCAGTCCTCCGGCTCCTTCAACTACGGCGCGCGCCCTAAGCAGTTCATCGCCGCGCAGGAACCTCCGGCCCCTCTCGGGACACGGCACGCCTGCCTCCAGCCCCTGCTCGTCCAGCCTCCCGTTGCCCCTGTCCCCGACGCCCTGGCCGCTCGCTTGCGCGACCGCGCCGCCCCCTGGGGCTTGTACTCGCCGTCGCCTCCGCCGCCGCCTCCGCCGCCGCCGCCGCCGCCCCCGGTCTTCAGCCCTACGGCGGCCCTCCAGGTGCCCGACGTGTTCCCGCCGCCGCCGCCGCTCCCAAGCCCGGGCCCCGCCTCCCACGGCTTCTCGCCCGCCGCCCGCTTCGGCCACAGCCAGACCCCCGAGGCCTTCCTCAGCGCCCTGCTGACCTCGCAGCCGCCGCCGGCCGCCGTCAACGCCCTGGGGCTGCCCAAGGGCGTCACCCCCGCAGGGTTTCCGAAGAAGGCCAGTTAGGCCTGCTAGAATAGCCTCTGATGAGGAGATTCAAGGCACAAAGGATGCTGTTATTCAAGACCTGGCACGAAAACTTCGCTTCAAGGAAGACCTCCTGAACAATGGCCAGCCGAGGTTAAAATATGAAGAAAGAATAGCTCCTCTACTGCTAGGTGCCGACAGTGCAACTGTCTTCAATATTCAGGAGCCAGAAGAGGAAACAGCTAATCAGGAATACAAAGTCTCCAGCTGTGAACAGAGACTCATCAGTGAAATAGAGTACAGGCTAGAAAGGTCTCCTGTGGATGAATCAGGTGACAAAGTTCAGTATGGAGATGTGCCTGTGGAAAATGGAACGGCACCATTCTTTGAGATGAAGCTGAAACATGATAAGATCTTTAAGGGAATGCCGGTAACTGTCACATGTAGAGTGGCTGGAAATCCAAAGCCAAAGGTCTGTTGGTTTAAAGATGGGAAGCAGATCTCTCCAAAGAGTGATAACTACACCATTCAAAGAGATCTCGATGGGACCTGCTTCCTCCATACCTCAGCCTCCGCTTTAGATGATGATGGGAATTACACAGTTATGGCTTCAAACCCTCAGGGCTGCATCAGTTGTACTGGACGGCTAATGGTATAGGCTGTCAACCAAAGAGGTCGAAGTCCCCGCTTTCCCTCAGGCCATCCTCATGTCAGAAGGCCTCGTTCTAGATCAAGGGACAGTGGAGATGAAAATGAACCAATTCAGGAGCGATTCTTCAGACCTCACTTCTTTCAGGCTCCTGGAGGTTTGACTGTTCAAGAAGGAAAGCTCTGCAGAATGGACTGCAAGGTCAGTGGGTTACCAACCCCAGATCTAAGCTGGCAACTAGATGGGAAGCCCATACGCCCTGACGGTGCTCACAAGATGTTGGTGGGTGAGAACGGGGTGCACTCTCTGATCATAGAGCCAATCATGTCATGCGATGCCAGCATCTACACATGCATAGCCACCAACTGTGCAGGACAGAACTCATTCAGCCTGGAGTTTGTGGTTGCTGCTAAAGAAGCACATAAACCCCCTGTGTTTATTGAGAAGCTACAAAACACAGGTGTTGCTGATGGGTACCCAGTGCAGCTGGAATGTGGTGTATTGGGAGTGCCACCACCTCAGATATTTTGGAATCACTCACTCACAGCCCTGACGGAGTGAGCATGCACCAGGACAACTATGGCTACATCTGCCTGCTCATTCAGGGAACCACAAAAGAAGATGCTGGGTGGTACACTGTGTCAGCCAGGAATGAAGCAGGGATTGTGTCCTGTACTGCCAGGCTGGACGTTTACACCCAGTGGCATCAGCAGTCACAGAGCACCAAGCCAAAAAAAGTGCAGCCCTCAGCCAGTCGCTATGCAGCACTTTCGGACCAGGGACTAGACATCAAAGCAGCGTTCCAACCTGAAGCCAACCCATCTCCCCTGACACTAAATACTGCCTTGGTAGAAAGTGAGGACCTGTAATCCAGCATTCTTGTTAAAGCTGAAACACTGAAACAGCCATTGCCTTGACCAGCATATTCCTTTGTCACATTATGTAAAAGGCAGAAACATACCTTTGGCTATAAAAAAATTTATAAAAAACACCAAAATAATATTTTTCTTACTTGATATACCAAACTGAGAGTTTAAGTAGATGATGCTAATAGAAATATACACATTGCACAAAAAATTCACATTTACTGTCCAATTAAAACTTTGGAATTGCTGTGATTAAAGTGACCTAAAATGCCAAAATACTAAAGGAAATCAATTGTTCACAGGTAATCACAAGTTGTGTTATCTACAAGTGCTTTAAACACAAGATATAGGTGCTGTGTAGCCTGACAGTGTGAAATGTTTAATGAGGCAGTTGTACCACAAACAATACTACAATGATTCTGAAGTGCAGTGTATTCAGACAGATACAGCGAACTGACTGCAATACATAAGGATGAAAAAAGAAGAAATGACAAAGAAATCCAAGTAAATGCCTTGTCTTTTTGCCAATGTTTTTATATTAAATCATAAGGAAGGAACTACTTGCCTTAAATTTTAGTAATATCAAGAGTTTCTAATAAGGTTAATACCTTAGTTCTTA
This sequence comes from Callithrix jacchus, assembly GCF_049354715.1. Classification (NCBI taxonomy): domain Eukaryota; kingdom Metazoa; phylum Chordata; class Mammalia; order Primates; family Cebidae; genus Callithrix; species Callithrix jacchus. The sequence continues at coordinate 35,273,367 of NC_133511.1, read as the reverse complement.
ACATTTTTTTCTTTATGTATAGTGTTTTCATGCTACCTTGGTAGGAAACCATATTAAAAGGCTATTTACAAACCATATTAAAAGGCTAACTTAAATATAAATAATATAAAGTGCTTTGAATAAAGCAGAAATATATTACAGTTCATTCCACAAAAAGCAACAAACCACCCAGATGACCAAGGCATATATAGTATTTGGAGGAATCATGGGTTTGCAAGGAAAAGGGAAGAGAATGAAGGAAAATGCAACCAGCACAATTATAATGTGTCCATTTAGATAAAAGTAGAAGGTGCAGGAGAGGTAGCAAAGGCCAGGCTTTTCTTTGGTTTTCTTGAAAATTAATCTTAAACACAGGTGAAAAATACACCGCCATTCACAATTGGAGGAACCTAGGGCCAGCTGGAAGCATGGAGCACACATGCTGTGGAGATTGTGGTGCCTGAAGTTCGGATAGTAGTGGAAGATTGTAGGTATGCAAAGCAGGTTGAAAATGGATTGAGACTGCAAGGTAGCATAAATGAGAAACTGCCTGTAGGATCTAGTCTACTTGAAGGAAGTGGAGAGACAAGGGGAGACAAAAACAGGTTTGTGCCATAAGGCACTTTTTCAAAGGCACCAAGATGTGGTGAGTGGAATTATTAGTTTACTTCCCTGCTGCCATGAAACCTTACCTTGAGAAGGTACTGGATTCCAAGGTTTGTAAAGGTATCTCGGTAAAGACTGCTTTTTTAATGCATGTGATTTTGCATCAGCTAGACTGAGTTGATTCTGACCAGACTTGATGGTTTTAAGTTGGAACTGTTAATTTTAAAAAGGAGGAAAAATAATTTAACCTAGTAGTATAAAACATGAGGCTTTAATGGTACTTTGCTATGAAAAGAAAACACTGTATTCCTTACGTAAAACACATATATCTTTCATTATTTATAATTGGCCTCTCTTAGCTCAGTTACTCAATTCATACGTAGTATTTTAAAAAATGATTTTATATCTGTGTACCACCCCATATACTTCATATTACTGTTTCACATGTACAGCTTTCTACTTCTTTGTAAGAACACAACCAACCAAGGTTTCAGTGATTAATAGGCTTGAGCACTGGGTAGCAGATGTTCTATGCAGTGTCGTTCAAATTTCTTTGACCACACTTCTATGCATTGCTAAGATGGGATTTAAGATACCATACAAAGCCTCTCGTGGACCTATCTCTATTGTAGAATTATGACTTATGTCTTACTTGGCAAATTTTTCTGAATGTGACTTTTTTGCCAATTTGCTGGGTTTGGGATTAAATAGTATTATTTTGCCACTTTTATATTGTATTTATAAAAAAAAGTACTATCATAGTACTTTGGATTGTTGTGCTGGAATAATGTGGATTTAACATCAATAAATATTTGACAAAAAAAAAAAGACGGACAAGGTAATATTTGAATTGTTTAAGTTACTTACAAATATTTTAAATTTTAACATTTCATATTCGTTTCATAACATGAGACAGACAAATTAGAAGCATAAAAATAAACTTTGGGAGGCCAAGGTAAGAGGATCACTTGAGCCCAGGAGTCTGAGACCAGCCTGACCAACATACTAGAACCCCATCTCTAAAATAATAATAATAAAAGATTAGTCAGGATAGTGGTGCGAGCCTATAGTCTTAGTTGCTTAGAAGGTTTAGGTGGGAGGATTTCTTGAACCCAGGAGTTCAAGGCTGTAGTGAGCCATGATGGTACCACTGCATTCCAGCATGGGCTACAGAGAGAAACCCTGTCTCAAAAAGTGAAAAAAAGCCAACAAAAACACAACTTTGCCAAAACATTTAAATCTCTGATTAGCAATCTGCCTCTGATCCATCCCTGCAGGTGACTACCATCATTTCTGGATGTTTAAAAATACTTTACCTTCCCTATTATTCCTAAGTAACATATTATATGCCTGCATTTTAACTTTGTGTGAATGGCATCGTATTGTCAGTATTTGTATCATGATTTATGTAATTTATTTTTGTGTATTATATATTTCTATTGTCATATCATAGTCTGTTTTGAATTAATGGACCTCAAATTATTTATCACACACTCATGAACCCTATTAGTCAGTTTTTCCCTTAACAAATGATTTCAGGGTAGTGGCTTCTAACAACAAACACTGAGGCACACTCCCCAGGGCCAGCTAGGGCTGGGGGCTGAGCAGGCTTGAGCCCTACTGGGCCCAGCCAGATTCTGGGCTTCGGGGCAGCTGCATTTTTTAAATTTGTATAAATTTGTGTGGTATTGGCCAGGCACAGTAGTTCCTGCCTGTATTCCCAGCACTTGGGGAGGCTGACATGGGAGAATCATTTGAATCCAGGAGTTTGAGACCAGCCTAGAGAACATAGTAAGACCTTCCATGTCCACACAAAGTTTTAAAAGAAAGAAAATTAGTTGGGTATCGTAGCAAATGCCTGTAGTCACAGACACTCAGGGAGCTAAGGTAGGAGGATCGCTTGAGCCCAAGAGTTCAAGGCTGCAGTGAGCTGCACGCTGTGTTACCTGCACAGATTGCATAATGGTCCAGTCAGGACTTTTAGGGTACCCATTGCCCAAATACCATACATGTACCCGTCAAGTAGTTTCTCATCATCCACCCTGCTCTGGCCCCATCTGGTCAGGTTTGGTTTGGCTCCACAAGGCTCCCTTCTGGAGAGCGTGGAAGGTGCCTTGGTTGCCTGGCTCATCCTCTTCTCATGGAGCAGCACCATAGCCCAGGAGGCCACATGAAGCCACATGAGCACATGTCTGGTTTCTGTCTGCCACAGATCTGCAGATCTGACCCATAAGGCAGTGCATGGCCTGGCCAAGTCCATCACCAACTGGACAGAAATGTGCTCCGGCAGGAAGAACTGCCAGGTCACATGGCAAAGGTGGATAATCCTGACATACTGCAGGGTGGCAAATGGGGAGTGGTGCCCGGTCTGCCTTGCACTCCTGTACATGGTTAGAGGAGTGCACAGGGGAGCTTGTTCCTTCTCGTGAAGGTGAAACTTACCTGTCCTATGGCCCAGCCATCCACTGCAAGGCATGTACTCCGCAGAGATGCACACAAAAGCTCCGCAGGAGGCACGAGCACCTTTATCTGCATTATTCTTATCAGTCTCTTCAAAAATATCTTAGGATAAGTATTATTCTTCTCAGTTCATAAATGAGAACATTGGGATTCAAAAAGTTTAAGTACTTTGCTAAGAAATTAAGAACCCAGAACCTAAGGATAAGGTCTCTGAGTCAGCCAGTGCCCTTGGCTCGGTCCCATGATGCTTGCCTGCCTTGGCACATGCCCCTGGGGCTCAGAGCAGCAACTCCACTGCATTACCTACCTGGCAGACAGAGGCTACTACTCACTCTTCTAGTCCTGGGGTCTCATTCTTCTGGGATTAAACTGGGAAACAAAACTGAGGAAGTCATGTACCCAGAAGTCATGATGACTTAAGGCAAAGCATCTGGATGTTTGGAGCCCAACATTTGGTCCCTTTTTCATGCAGAGTGGGATCCCTGGTAGCTTCAGCAAATGAGCTCCCCACCAGGAAGGTCCAGGTGCCACCTTCAGGACTTGTGATCACATCCCTGCTTCCGCCATTGATCACAGAACCAGAGAGAAGTATTTTTGAGAATTGATAATATTTAGATAACAGGGCATAGCTAAGGGATCCCTGAGGCAGGTGCTGGCTTCCCGTGAAGCTGAACGACAGAGATTCTGTGTGACTCTGCTGCGAAAGGTCATGAAGGCGACTTGGAGAAAGCAGAGGAAAGAGGGATGCTAATTCCCACTGACACCACAGGGTGTCCGCTCGGGGCTATCTGTTTACACACAGGAAGCAGATGGCCAGAAAGGCAGGGCAGTATGAGAAGCAAGGCTGCCCAAGGCCAGACCCCATGTTGCTTTGGATGAAGTCCAAATCTCATCATAATGGCAGAGTAACAGCCATCACAGCTTCCCTGTGATACAATGATGGACCTCTTGTGGGTCGGGTAGAGTCCTTGAACCACCTTCCAGGTCTTCTTGAGTTTACAGAGGGCTCTATCACCCAGAAGCACTGACAGAGAAGGGAATTCAGCTCTCTGGGACACCTGCAATAGGGCGGTGGTGGGCAAATGCAGTAGCCACAAGGTCAGCCAGGGTAAGACAAAAATCATAACAGGAAAACCAAGGTAAGTGAATCATGTATTAGTGATGAGTGCCCAAAACACAAATTACTTCCAGGGAAAAGTAACAAATTCTACCAAATGTGCTGGACCCTTTCTAGCAGAGGCGGCTCCAGGAGGGAGAATGCCACCAACCTGGCCGATTACTTGATGAAATTAGTAGGTGTTCCTGAAGACAGGTTCATCGGGGTGTGAAGTAAATTTCCATAGCCATCATAATCCTCCAATGATATGCATTTATGACCAGGAAGGGTAAAATTTGGAAAGACCAGGGTCACTGGGCAGCCAGGAAGCATAGGAAGTCCCTTGGGAAAGCCTGGTGGAGCAGATGGCAGGAGGGCAAGCCTTTCCAGCTGTATTCTCCTGATGTTCCTAAGGAAAGGTCTGAGGTCCTCTCATGCTTGCCTTTCCACTGCTCCAGCCTCTTTGGGTGCAGCCCACATTGTGCTCAGGAGCAGCCGCTCAACCCCCTACCCACTGATGGACAGCCACACCTTCAGGCAAATGAGACAGACATGGAGGAGATAAGGGGCAACAGCACCTCACAAAGTGTGCAGGGCTTGGCACCGGGAGCGTTTCCAGGGGACCAGGCGAAGCCAGCCTCCTCTCTGCAGTTCCACTGGAAAGAAGAGCAAGGCCTCTCCCTTCTGGATTCTGGGCTAAGCTTTATTCCTTCCTTTGTCTGAAATTAATAGATTGAAGGCAGAGATTTAATCTTTGCAAATCAAGTTCCGGAATGGTTTTCTGGAGCCTGCTGGGCCAATTTGGCATTCTCTGAGAATGTAATACAACCTCTGTGTTTCTCTCATGCCTCGGGATGTGGGGGAAGCAGGCAGTGTGCAACACTCAGAGCAGCCTGGAGCCCCCTGATCTTGTGTCTGTCTTCATGGATCAGGCCTCTCGTGCAAAGCAGCTCTCCTATCAGTGGACACATCAGCAGATACATCAGGCCCCTTCCCATAACTGTTTCTTGCAAAGGGAGAGTAGACAGGACAGCCCAGAGCCAGGCTCACCAAACCATTCATCTACAGATTAAACATCCCAATTCGCATTCTATAGGTTTTGTGTTTGTGGGTATATATATAAACGAAAAAGTTGATTCTAAAATACTTATGGAAATGTAGTTTTTTAAAATAAAAACAAACAAGGAAACAAAAAGTAAAAAAATAACATTCTTTTTTTTTTAATTTTTAATTGGATTTTAGGTTTTGGGGTACATGAGCAGAGCATGTAAGACAGTTGCGTAGGAACACGTATGGCAGTGTGCTTTTCTTTCCTTCTCCCCTTCACCCACATTTGGCATTTCTCCCCAGGCTATCCTTCCCCACCTCCCCCTCCTACTGGCCCTCCCTTTTTCCCCCCAATAGACCCCAGTGTTTAGTACTCCCCTCCTTGTGTCCATGTGTTCTCATTTTTCATCACCCACCTATGACTGAGAATATGCTGTGTTTCATTTTCTGTTCTTGTGTCAGTTTGCTGAGAATGATGTTCTCCAGATTCATCCATATCCCTACAAACGACACAAACTCATCATTTCTGATTGCTGCATAATATTCCATGGTGTATATGTGCCACATTTTTCCAATCCAGTCTATTATCAATGGGCATTTGTGTTGATTCCAGGTCTTTGCTATTGTAAACAGTGCTGCAATGAACATTCGTGTACATGTGTCCTTATAGTAGAACGATTTATAGTCTTTTGGATATATACCCAGTAATGGGATTGCTGGGTCAAATGGAATTTCTATTTCTAAGGCCTTGAGGAATCGCCACACTGTCTTCCACAATGGTTGAACTAATTTACACTCCCACCAACAGTGTAAAAGTGTTCCTTTTTCTCCACATCCTCTCCAGCATCTGTTGTCTCCAGATTTTTTAATGATCGCCATTCTAACTGGCGTGAGATGGTATCTCAATGTAGTTTTGATTTGCATCTCTCTGATGACCAGTGACAATGAGCATTTTTTCATATGATTGTTGGCCTCATATATGTCTTCTTTCGTAAAGTGTCTTTTCATATCCTTTGCCCACTTTTAAATGGGCTTGTTTGTTTTTTTCCTGTAAATCTGTTTGAGTTCTTTGTAAATTCTGGATATCAGCCCTTTGTCAGATGGGTAAACTGCAAAAATTTTTTCCCATTCTGTTGGTTGCCAATTCACTCTAGAGACTGTTTCTTTTGCCGTGCAGAAGCTGTGGAGTTTCATTAGGTCCCATTTGTCTATTTTGGCTTTTGTTGCCAATGCTTTTGGTGTTTTGTTCATAAAGTCCTTGCCTACTCCTATGTCCTGGATAGTTTTGCCTAGATTTCCTTCTAGGGTTTTTATGGTGCCAGGTCTTATGTTTAAGTCTTTAATCCATCTGGAGTTAATTTTAGTGTAAGGTGTCAGGAAGGGGTCCAGTTTCTGCTTTCTGCACATGGCTAACCAGTTTTCCCAACACCATTTGTTAAACAGGGAATCCTTTCCCCCTTGCTTGTTTTTGTCAGGTTTATCAAAGATTGTATAGTTGTAGATATGTTGTGTTGCCTCCGGTGCCTCTGTTTTGTTCAATTGATCTATATCTCTGTTTTGGTACCAGTGCCATGCTGTTTTGATTACTGTAGCCTTGTAGTATAGTTTGAAATCCAGTAGTGTGATGCCCCCCGCTGTGTTCTTCTTGCTTAGAATTGACTTGGCTATGCAGGCTCTCTTTTGGTTCCATATGAAGTTCATGGTGGTTTTTTCCAGTTCTGTGAAGAAAGTCAATGGTAGCTTGATGGGGATAGCATTGATTCTGTAAATTACTTTGGGCAGTATAGCCATTTTCACGGTATTAATTCTTCCTAACCATGAACATGGAATGTTTCTCCATCTGTTTGTGTCCTCTCTGATTTCCTTGAGCAGTGGTTTGTAGTTCTCCTTGAAGAGGTCCCTTACGTTCCTTGTGAGTTGTATTCCAAGGTATTTTATTCTTTTTGTAGCAATTGTGAATGGCAGTTCGTTCTTGATTTGGCTCTCTTTAAGTCTGTTATTGGTGTAGACGAATGCTTGTGATTTTTGCACATTGATTTTATATCCTGAGACTTTGCTGAAGTTGCTTATCAGTTTCAGGAGTTTTTCGGCTGAGGTGATGGGGTCTTCTAGGTATACTATCATGTCATCTGCAAATAGAGACAATTTGGCTTCCACATTTCCTATTTGAATACTCTTTATTTCTTTTTCTTGCCTGATTGCTCTGGCTAGAACTTCCAGAACTATATTGAATAGGAGTGGTGAAAGAGGGCATCCTTGTCTAGTGCCAGATTTCAAAGGGAATGCTTCCAGTTTTTGCCCATTCAGTATGATACTGGCTGTTGGTTTGTCATAAATAGCTTTTATTACTTTGAGATACATTCCATTGATACCGAGTTTATTGAGGGTTTTTAGCATAAAGGGCTGTTAAATTTTGTCAAATGCCTTCTCTGCGTCAATTGAGACAATCATGTGGTTTTTGTTTCTGGTTCTGTTTATGTGGTGAATTACGTTTATAGACTTGCGTATGTTGAACCAGCCTTGCATCCCCGGGATGAATCCTACTTGATCATGGTGAATAAGTTTTTTGATTTGCTGTTGCATTCGGCTTGCCAATATTTTATTGAAGATTTTTGCATCTATGTTCATCATGGATATTGGCCTGAAGTTTTCTTTTCTTGTTGGGTCTCTGCCGGGTTTTGGTATCAGGATGATGTTGGTCTCGTAAAATGATTTGGGAAGTATTCCCTCTTTTTGGATTGTTTGAAATAGTTTTAGAAGGAATGGTACCAGCTCCTCTTTGTGTGTCTGGTAGAATTCGGCTGTGAACCCGTATGGACCTGGGATTTTTTTGTGTGGTAGGCTCTTATTTGCTGCCTCGACTTCTAACCTTGTTATTGGTCTATTCATAGCTTCAGCTTCCTCCTGGTTTAGGCTTGGGAGGACACAGGAGTCCAGGAATTTATCCATTTCTTCCAGGTTTACTAGTTTATGTGCGTAGAGTTGTTTGTAATATTCTCTGATGATGGTTTGAATTTCTGTGGAATCTGTAATGATTTCCCCTTTATCATTTTTTATTGCATCTATTTGGTTGTTCTCTTTTCTTTTTAATCAATCTGGCTAGTGGTCTGTCTATTTTGTTGATCTTTTCAAAAAACCAGCTCTTGGATTTATTGATTTTTTGAAGGGTTTTTCGTGTCTCATTCTCCTTCAGTTCAGCTCTGATCTTAGTTATTTCTTGTCTTCTGCTGGGTTTTGAGTTTTTTTGATCTTGCTCCTCTAGCTGTTTCAATTTTGACGATAGGGTGTCAATTTTGGATCTCTCCATTCTCCTCATATGGGCACTTATTGCTATATACTTTCCTCTAGAGACTTAAAAGTGTACCAGAGGTTATGGCATGTTGTATCTTCGTTCTCATTGGTTTCGAAGAACTTCTTTATTTCTGACGTCATTTCATTGTTTACCCAGTCAACATTCAAGAGCCAGTTGTTCAGTTTCCATGAAGCTGTGCGGTTCTGGGTTGGTTTCTGTATTCTGAGTTCTAACTTGATTGCACTATGGTCTGAGAGGCTGTTTGTTATGATTTCAGTTGTTTTGCATTTGTTGAGGAGTGCTTTACTTCCAATTATGTGGTCAATTTTAGAGTAGGTGTGATGTGGTGCTGAGAAGAATGTATATTCTGTGGATTTGGGGTGGAGAGTTCTGTAAATGTCTATCAGGTTTGCTTGCTCCAGGTCTGAGTTCAAGCCCTGGATATCCTTGTTGATTTTCTGTCTGGTTGATCTGTCTAATATTGACAGTGGAGTGTTAAAGTCTCCCACTATTATTGTGTGGGAGTCTAAATCTTTTTGTAAGTCGCTAAGAACTTGCCTTATGTATCTGGGTGCTCCTGAATTGGGTCCATATATGTTTAGGATTGTTAGCTCTTCTTGTTGTATCGATCCTTTTACCATTATGTAATGGCCTTCTTTGTCTCTTTTGATCTTTGTTGCTTTAAAGTCTATTTTATCAGAGCTGAGAATTGCAACTCCTGCTTTTTTTTTGCTCTCCATTTGCTTGGTAAATCTTCCTCCATCCCTTTATTTTGAGCCTTTGTGTATCCTTGCATGTGAGATGGGTTTCCTGGATACAGCACACTGATGGGTTTTGGATTTTTATCCAATTTGCCAGTCTGTGTCTTTTGATTGGTGCATTTAGTCCATTTACATTTAGGGTTAATATTGTTATATGTGAATTTGATACTGCCATTTTGATGCTAAGTGGCTGTTTTGCCTGTTGGTTGTTGTAGAATCTTCATTATGTTGATGCTCTTTAACTTTTAGTGTGATTTTGGAATGGCTGGTACTGGTTGTTCCTTTCTATGTGTAGTGCCTCTTTCAGGAGCTCTTGTAAAGCAGGCCTGGTGGTGACAAAATCTCTGAGTACTTGCTTGTTCACAAAGGATTTTATTTTTCCTTCACTTCTGAAGCTCAGTTTGGCTGGATATGAAATTCTGGGTTGAAAGTTCTTTTCTTTAGGAATGCTGAATATTGGCCCCCACTCTCTTCTGGCTTGTAGTGTTTCTGCTGAGAGATCTGCTGTGAGTCTGATGGGCTTCCCTTTGTGGGTAACTCGACCTTTCTCTCTGGCTGCCCTTAGTATTTTCTCCTTTATTTCAACCTTGTTGAATCTGACGATTATGTGCCTTGGGGTTGCTCTTCTTGCAGAATATCTTTGTGGTGTTCTCTGTATTTCCTGCATTTGAGTGTTGGCCTGTCTTGCTAGGTGGGGGAAGTTTTCCTGGATGATGTCCTGAAGAGTATTTTCCAGCTTGGATTCATTCTCTTCGTCCCCTTCTGGTACACCTATCAAACGTAGGTTAGGTCTTTTCACATAGTCCCACATTTCTTGGAGACTTTTTTCATTCCTTTTGGCGCTTTTTTCTCTAATCTTGGTTTCTCATTTAATTTCATTGAGTTGGTCTTTGACTTCAGATATTCTTTTTTCTGCTTGGTCAATTCGGCTTTTGAAACTTGTGCATGCTTCGCGAAGTTCTCGTATTGTGTTTTTCAGCTCCTTTAATTCATTCATATTCCTCTCTAAGTTATCCATTCTTGTTATCATTTCCTCATATCTTTTTTTAAGTTCCTTAGTTTCTTTGCATTGATTTAATACGTGTTCTTTTAGCTCACAAAAGTTTCTCATTATCCACCTTCTGAAGTCTAATTCCGTCATTTCGTCACAGTCATTCTCCGTCCAGCTTTGCTCCCTTGCTGGTGAGGAGTTTTGGTCCTTTCTAGGAGGCGAGCTGTTTTGGTTTTGGGTGTTTTCCTCCTTTTTTCGCTGGTTTATTCCCATCTTTGTGAGTTTATCCGCTTGTCGTCTGCGTAGTTGCTGACTTTTCGATTGGGTCTCTGAGTGGACACCCAGATTGTTGATGATGAAGTATTTCTGTTACTTGGTTTTCCTTCTACCAGCCTAGCCCCTTCGCTGTACGACTGCTGAGGTCCACTCCATGCCCTGCTTGTCTGGGGTGCACCTCTACCAGCTGTGGCACAGTGAGGGATGCTACCCGTTTCTTTTTCTGCTATCTTTGTTCCAGAATGATGCCTGTCAAATGTCAGTCTTTTGGATATAGAGGGGTCAGGGAGCTGCTTGAGGAGACAGTCTGTACTTTATAGGATTTCAATTGCTGAGCTGTGAGCTCTGTTGTTCATTCAGGGCTGTTAGGCTGCTATGTTTGATTCTGCTGCAACAGAGCTCATTAAAAAAACCCTTTTTTTCTCAAATGCTCTGTGTTGGGGGTTTCGGGCTTTATTTTTCGATGTCCGTTGAGGTGTCCTGCCCAGCTGGAAAGCAGATTAGCCACTGTTTGGCTGCCAAGGCTCCACCCTGCTGTTGTGTGATTCACCCTGTTCCTGCAGGCTCTGCTGTGGTCTCTGCCACACCCTGTGGTGGAGTCTCTTTGTTGTAGCGTGTTGCCTCAGCAACGGCAGGCTGCATCAGCAGTGGGTGTGTATCTCAGTAGGGACGGGTTGCCTTGGCAACGGCTGGCTGCATCAGCAGTGGGCGTGTATCTCAGTTGGGGCTGGTTGCCTCCGTAGTGGTGGATGCCCCTCCCCCACAGAGCGTCTCAGACCGTCTGCTTGGGATAGTTTGAAATCGCGGTTTTGTTCGTCCCACTGGGTACCCCAAATGATCTGTCCCTGCAATCCCCTGGGCTGGCCTACTGTCCAAGTCTCGTTCAGTCTCAAGTCCAGCTCTCTCAAGTCTCAGGTTGCCGGTTCAGCAGGGCACCCGGACAAGCGCGCCCTGTGGGGATTGCTGGGTAGGGCCGGCTGCCGCCGCCCCGGCTGCCGGCTTCACCAGGCAGACCTACTGCCTGGCGTCCCGTGTCTTTTTTATACTTGGGAGTTTCCCCGTTCTTTGGGCAACAAAGATCAGTCTGGAAATGCAGCTCCGACTCACCTGTTTGCGGATTCAATGAGAGCTCCAATCCTGGGTTGTTCTCACAGCACCATCTTGAGTCCTCAGAAAATAACATTCTTATGGAAATGCAAAAATATACGATTAACATTCTTCAAGGAAAAACAAGCTGAAAGGCTAGCCAACCAAATGTTAAGATCTGTCACAAAGCTCACTGATTAAGATAGCATGCTCTTTATAGGTGCAAGGACAGACAGACTTACCAATGTGTTAGAATAGAGTCCAGAACTGATGTATGCATACAGGGATCCTGGATCTGTAACAGAGATGACATTATGATAGCACTTTTCAATAAGTGGCACCAGGACACATGGATGTGAAAATGCACTTGCCTGGAAACATAAAGTGAGAAAATCACCTTGCATAGCTCCTTGCAGATGTACTAAGGGTAAGTCCATGCATGTGTGAGCCAGCAACTCCACTCCTGGATATGTACCCAACAGAAATGCAAACACGTGCTTTCTAAACAATGGATCCAAGAACGTTTCCTTTATTAATAGCTATTAACTAGAAACTACATAAACGTCCTTCAGTAAAAGAATAATGAAATACACTGTGGGTATTACAGTCATGCAATTTAATACTACATGGCAAGAATAAGGAACCCTCCACACCCATGCACATAAGTGCAATGAACACATACACACAAATGCAACAAAAGAAGCCATAGAAGAATGCATGTGGGCATGGTTCTATTTTTATAATCTACAAAGACAGCCAACCTAACCTGTGGGGACAGAGGTCAGGACAGTGGGGTGCTTGGTAGGCAGGGCTGTGGGCAGCACAGGAGGGCTTCTCAGGGCACTGGCAATGTCATTATTCCTGGTCTTGGTGCTGACGCAGAGATGTTCATGGCATAAAAATGCATTAGGCAATAAAGGGTATTCAATTAGGAAAGGAGGAAGTCAAATTGTCTCTATTTGCAGATGACATGATTGTATATTTAGAAGACCCTATCATTTCAGCCCAAAATCTCCTTACACTGATAAGCAATCTCAGCAAAGTCTCAGGATAAAAAATCAAGAGTGCAAAAATCACAAGCATTCCTGTACACCAATAACAGACTAAAAGAGAGCCAGTTCAAGAACGAACTGCCATTCACAAATGCTACAAAGAGAATAAAATACCTAGGAACACAACTAATAAAGAATGTAAAGAACCTCTTCAAGGAAAACTACAAACCACTGCTCAATGAAATAAGAGAGGATACAAACAGATGCAAAAACATTCCATGCTCATGGTTAGGAGAATCAATGTCATGAAAATGGCCATACTGCCCAAAGTAATTTATAGATACAATGCTATCCTCACCAAGCTAACAATGACTTTCTTCACAGAACTGGAAAAAAACACCTTAAACTTCATATGGAACCAAAAGAGAGCCTGCATAGCCAAGTCAAGAACAAAGCTGGAAGCATCATGCTACCTGACTTCAAACTATACTACAAGGCTACAGTAATCAAAACAACGTGGTACTGGTACCAAAACAGAGATATAGACCAATGGAACAGAAAAGAGGCCCTGAAGGTAATGCCACACATCTACAACCATCTGATCTTTGACAAACCTGACAAAAACAAGCAATGGGGAAAAGATTCCCTGTTTAATAAATGGTGTTGGAAAAACTGGCTAGCCATGTGCAGAAAGCAGAAACTGGACCCCTTCCTTACACCTTACACTGAAATTAACTCCAGATGGATTAAAGACTTAAACATAAGACCTAACACCATAAAAACCCTAGAAGAAAATATAGGCAAAACCATTCAGGACATAGGCATAGGCAAGGACTTCATGACCAAAACACCAAAAGCATTGGCAACAAAAACCAAAATAGACAAATGGGTCCTAATTAAACTCAGAGCTTCTGTACAGCAAAAGAAACAATCATTAGAGTGAACCAACAGAATGGGAACAAATTTTTGCAATCTATCCATCTGACAAAGGATTTATATCCAATATCTGCAAAGAACTAAAACAGATTTACAGGAAAAAAACAAACAAACCCATTCAAAAGTGGGCAAAGGATGTGAACAGGCACTTTTCAAAACAAGACATATATAAGGACAACATACATATGAAAAAATGCTCATTATCACTGGTCATTAGAGAAATGCCAATCAAAACTACATTGAGATACCATCTCATGCCAGTTAGAATGGCAATCATTAAAAAATCTGGAGACAACAGATGCTGGAGAGGATGTGGAGAAATAGAAACACTTTTACACTTTTTCAACTAGTGTAAATTAGTTCAACCATTGTGGAAGACAGTGTGGTGATTTCTCAAGGACCTAGAAATAGAAATTCTAGTTGACCCAGCAATCCTATTACTGGATATATATCCAAAGGATTATAAATAGTTTTATCATAAGGACACATGCACATGAATGTTCACATTGCAGCACTGTTTACAATAGCAAAGACTTGGAACCAACTCAAATGCCCATCACTTATAGACTAGACAGGGAAAATGTGGCACATATATACCATGGAATACAGCCACAAAAAACGTTGAGTTCATGTCCTTTGTAGGGATATGGATGAACCTGGAAACATCATTCTCAGCAAACTGACACAAGAACAGAAAATCAAACACCGCATGTTCTCACTCACAGGTGACTGTTGAACAATGAGAACACATGGACACAGGGAGGGGAGCATCACACAATGAGGTCTGTGGGGGGGACTGGGAGGAACAGTGGAGGGTAGGGAGTTGGGGAAGAATAACATGGGGAGAAATGCCAGAAATAGGTGATGGGGATGGAGGCAGCAAACCACATTGCCATGTATGTACCTATGCAACAATCCTCCATGTTCTTTACATGTACCCCAAAACCTAAAATGCAATAATATATATATATATGAAAAAAATGCATTAGGCTGCACATTTACAATATGTGCCCTTTTCTCTCTGTATATTCTACATCAGTAACAACATTAAAATTCTTAAGATCCGGGGCCCAAGCTCTTCCTCTGCTGGACACCTAAGATAACTAGGGGTGGGAAGCAGGACCAATGTTTGGAGAGTTTTCCTGAGTGTTTCAGACTCTGCTCACCATTTATGAGGAGCAGACAAGGGGGCCGAGCCCTCTCATGTTACTCCATCTAGCATTGCAACAGCTCTGTAGGGCAGGGATCAAAGATGTATTTTATAGATGAGCAATAGGTGGGCCAGGAGACTCAATATCTTGCCCCTGATTAGCCCGCCAGTGAGTGAGGTGTCCTGGCTGGAGACCCAGGCTGTTTGGCTGCATGTCTGCACTAAACCCCCTCAGGCTGGACGCAGCAAATCCTGGCCAGATGACCACTCGTGGCCACCTACACAGCCATGTGCTCTGCCCTCTGGGTTGGCTGAGACAACACCACTCCACTTCCCTGTAGTCATCCTTCCCTTTGCTGCCATCCTGACAACCTTCAAGGCCCCCAACTCCTGTGATTGCCCCACAAAAGCTTCCCATTCCAGAAGCTTCTGGTCATAGTTGCTTCTCCTTACTTTAAGACCATTCCCACAACTTGAGCTTCTCTGAAGGCCTCAGGGATTGGTTCCTGGAGGTGTGTAGATGAACTGTGGTCTGTCCATCATTAATAGCAGGGGTGGCATGGTCAACTGGATGACTGGGCAGGAGTCGACATCCTTCTCACTATCCTGCAGGCTCCTACATGAGCTGGCATGTCATGTGGGAGAAACAGTCTTCTCAACCCAAGCAGGGTCTGCTAGGTCAGACATGTGAGGCATTTCTGTACTGGTCTCCTTGCTAGAGGACTGCAGCCCCTGAGGGCAGGGATCAGGCTTCAAGCCCTTTCAGGAAGTATTCACATGTCTCCCAGACTCTAGGACCAGCCTTGATGGGATGTAGGATGCAAGACATTACTCTAGTACCAGCCTGTGGGGCTCCTTGCTATGGGTTCAGTCCTGACCTGGGGCCAGGATCTGATAATCATGACGATTTGTTGCTGAGCCCACACTGGACTCCAATCCTTATGACTCCATCTCTGCCCTAGTCTCTACTCTAGTGAGCTGTGTATTCCAGAAAGCAGCTGGGACCCTGCTACATGCTGGCAGACACCCATGAGGTCATCTTGCCTGGATTGCTGCATCTTGCCTTTGTCAGAGCACTTCGCCTGGAGCCCCACGTGGTCTATTTACCTGGTCCCATATCACCCTATACACCTCAATGTCAGCCTTGCCTGGTCATTTGAAATCCACCATCCATAACAGCAGCCAGGTCAGTTCCCTTCAGTCTTGGCTCCATCTGATGGGGGGATCCAGATGCAGTGTCTGACCTGGTCCCTCACTTGATCTGGTCCTAACTAACCAGCTCTCACGCTCTCAGGCTAAAAACTAACCCACAGAGGATTCAAGATGGCACAGTAAAAACAACTCAGGATCGCAGCTCTCGGTGAATGCTCAGAGGGTGAGTCAAAGCCGCATTTCCAGACGGATCTTTGTTGCCCACAGAACAGGGAAATTCCCGGGTGTAGGAATGACACGGGATGCAAGTGCAGCCATTTCGGCTGCTACAGCTGCTTTGGCCGGTGCCGCAGCACAGTGGCACTCCGCAACAATCCGCACAAAACACACTGGCCCGGGTGCCCTGCTAAACTGGCAATCTGAGATTTGGGAGGGCAGATTAGCTTATCCATCTGAGTAAACGGGACTTGGACAGTGAGCCAGACCAGGAGATTCCTGGGAAGTGGCGTTTGAGCCAGCGCAGTGGCTAGCTTCACAGGAAATCACACAGATCCTGGTGCTCTAAGAGCGGGCGACCTAAACACCTGAGAGAGAGCCATCCGTTCAACTTAAAAAAAAGAAGAAAGGCACTCTGAGGCAGGGAGCCAGGCAAGCGGGCTCGGTGGGTTTCACCCCCATAGGGACAAACAAAACAGCAATTTGAAATGCTCTGGGTGGAGAGTTTCACTACGGGCACAGCTGAAGCCAGGACAGTGCAGCTCAGTGGGGGAGGAGCGTTCACCATTACCGAGGCAATCAGCACCTACTGAGGTACACTCCCATTGCTGACGCAGCCTGCCGTTGCCGAGGCAACCCGCCATAACAGAGAGACTCCACTGCAGGGCGGAGCCGGTGGCAGCAGGGCGGAGCCTGCGGTGGAGCCCACGACTGCAGGGCAGAGCCCGCAGCAACAGGATGGACACCACATCAGCAGGGCAGAGCCTCGGCAGGCAAATAGTGACTAGACTGCCTCCTAGCTGGGCAGGATAGTGCAATGGACATGCAAAAAGAAAGTCCCAACCCCCCAAGACAGAGCATCTGAGGAAAAAAAGGAGTTCTAAGAGTTCTGCTGCAGCAGACTTAAACGCACCTGCCTAACAGCCCTAATGAACAACGAAGCTCACAGCTCAGCACTTGAGCTCCTATAAAGTACAGACCGTCGCTTCAAGCAGCTCCCTGACCCCAGTATATCCAGAGTCACCTCAAAAAGGACTGATCAGACTAACATTAGGTGGGCACCATTCTTGGACAAAGATAGCAGAAGAAGAAACTGGTAGCATCCCTGACTGTTCTGCAGCTGCTACAGGTGTACCCCAGACAAGCAGGGCCTGGAGTGAACCTCAGCAGTCGTACAGCAGAGGGGCTAGACTGGTGGAAGGAAAACCAAATAACAGAAATACCTCATCATCAACAATCTGGGAGTCCACTCAGAAAACCAATCAAAAAGTCAGCAACTACTCCGACGGCAGGTGGATAAATCCACAAAGATGAGAAGAAACCAGCGCAAAAAGGAGGAAAACACCAGAAACCAGAACAGCTCGCCTCCTAGAAAGGACCAAAACTCCTCACCAGCAAGGGAACAAAGCTGGACGGAGAATGACTGTGACGAAATGACGGAATCAGACTTCAGAAGGTGGGTGATGAGAAACTTCTGTAAGCTAAAAGAACATGTTCTAAATCAATGCAAAGAAACTAAGAACCTTGAAAAAAAATTCGAGGAAATGATAACAAGAATGAATAAATTAGAGAGGAATATGAATGGATTGAAAGAGCTGAAAAACACAACATGAGAACTTTGCAAAGCATGCACAAGTTTCAACAGCCAAACTAACCAAGCAGAAGAAAGAATATCAGAAGTCGAAGATCAACTCAATGAAATAAAACGAGAAACCAAGAATAGAGAAAAAAAAACGCAAAAAGGAATGAACAAAGTCTCCAAGAAATGTGGGACTATGTGAAGAGACCTAACCTACGTTTGACAGGTGTACCAGAAGGGGATGAAGAAAACAAATTCAAGCTGGAAAATACTCTTCAGGATATTATCCAGGAAAATTTCCCCAACCTAGCAAGGCAGGCCAACAATCAAATCCAGGAAATACAGAGAACACCACAAAGATACTCCGCAAGAAGAGCAACCCCAAGGCACATAATCGTCCAATTCACCAGGATTGAAATGAAGGAGAAAATACTAAGGGCAGCCAGAGAGAAAGGTCGGGTCACCCACAAAGGGAAGCCCATCAAACTCACAGCAGATCTCTTGGCAGAAACTCTACAAGCAAGAAGAGAGTGGGGGCCAATATTCAACATCCTTAAAGAAAAGAAATTTCAATCCAGAATTACATATCCAGGCAAACTGAGCTTCATAAGTGAAGGAAAAATAAAATCCTTTGCAAACAACCAAGTACTCAGAGATTTTGTCACCACCAGGCCTGCTTTACAAGAGCTCCTGAAAGAGGCACTACACATAGAAAGGAACAACCAGTACCAGCCATTCCAAAAACACACTAAATGCTAAAGAGCATCAACATAATGGAGAATCTACAACAACTAACGGGCAAAACAGCCAGATAGCATCAAAATGGCAGTATCAAATTCACACATAACAATATTAACCCTAAATGTAAATGGAATAAATGCACCAATCAAAAGACACAGACTGGCAAACTGAATAAAAAATCAAAACTCATCAGTGTGCTGTATCCAGGAAACCCATCTCACATGCAAGGATGCACAAAGGCTAAAAATAAAGGATGGAGGAAGATTTACCAAGCAAATGGAGAGCAAAAAAAAGCAGGAGTTGCAATTCTCAGCTCTGATAAAATAGACTTTAAAGCAACAAAGATCAAAAGAGACAAAGAAGGCCATTACATAATGGTAAAAGGATCGATACAACAAGAAGAGCTAACGATCCTAAACATATATGGACCCAATGCAGGAGCACCCAGATACATAAGGCAAGTTCTTAATGACTTACAAAGAGACTTAGACTCCCACACAATTATACTGAGAGACTGTAACACTCCACTGTCAATATTAGATCAACCAGACAGAAAATCAACAAGGATATCCAGGGCTTGAACTCAGACCTGGTGCAAGCAAACCTGATAGACATTTACAGAACTCTCCACCCCAAATCCACAGAATATACATTCTTCTCAGCACCACATCACACCTACTCTAAAATTGACCACATAATGGGAAGTAAAGCACTCCTCAGCAAATGCAAAACAACGGAAATCATAACAAACAGCCTCTAAGACCATAGTGCAATCAAGTTACAACTCAGAATTCAGAAACTAACCCAGAATTGCACAGCTTCATGGAAACTGTACAACTGGCTCTTGAATGTTGACTGGATAAACAATGAAATGAAGGCAGAAATAAAGAAGTTCATTGAAACCAATGGGAACGAAGACACAACATACCAGAATCTCTGGGGCACATTTAAAGCAGTCTCTAGAGGAAAATATATAGCAGTAAGTGCCCATATAAGAAGAGTGGAGAAATCTAAAATTGACACCCTATCATCAAAATTGAAACAGCTAGAGGAGCAAGATCAAAAAAAACTCAAAACCTACCAGAAGACCAGAAATAACTAAGATCATAGCTAAACTGAAGGAGATAGAGACATGAAAAACCCTTCAAAAAATCAGTAAATCCGAGAGCTGGTTTTTTTAAAAGATCAACAAAATAGACAGACCACTAGCCAGATTGATTAAAAATAAAAGGAAGAACAACCAAATAGATGCAATAAAAAATGATAAAGGGGAAATCACCACAGACTCCACAAAATTCAAACCATCATCAGAGAATATTACAAACAACTCTATGCACATAAACTACTAAACCTGGAAGAAATGGATAAATTCCTGGACTCCTGTGTCCTCCCAAGCCTAAACCAGGAGGAAGCTGAAACTATGAATAGACCAATAACAAGGTCAGAAGTCGAGGCAGCAATTAAGAGCCTACCACACAAAAAAAGCTCAGGTACAGATGGGTTCAAGGCCGAATTCTACCAGACACACAAGGAGGAGCTGGTACCATTCCTTCTAAAACTATTCCAAATAATCCAAAAAGGGGAATCCTTCCCAAATCATTTTATGAGACCAACATCATCCTGTCACCAAAACCCATCAGAGACCCAACAAGAAAAGAAAACTTCAGGCCAATATCCATGATGAACATAAATGCAAAAATTTTCAGTAAAATACTGGCAAGCCGATTGCAACACCACATCAGAAAACTTACCCATCATGATCAAGTAGGATTCATCCCGGGGATGCAAGGCTGGTTCAACATACGCAAGTCTATAAACGTAATTCACCACATAAACAGAACCAAAAACAAAAACCACATGATTATCTCAATTGATGCAGAGAAGGCATTTGACAAAATACAACAGCCCTTTATGCTAAAAAACCCTCAATAAACTCAGTGTCGGTGGAACGTATTTCAAAGTAATAAAAGCTATTTATGACAAACCAACAGCCAATATCATACTGAATGGGCAAAAACTGGAAGCATTCCCTTTGAAATCCGGCACTAGACAAGGATGCCCTCTTTCACCACTCTTATTCAATATAGTACTGGAAGTTCTAGCCAGAGCAATCAGGCAAGAAAAAGAAATAAAGGGTATTCAAATAGGAAAGGTGGAAGCCAAATTGTCTCTATTTGCAGACGACATGATAGTATAACTAGAAGATCCCATCACCTCAGCCGAAAAACTCCTGAAACTGATAAGCAACTTCAGCAAAGTCTCAGGATATAAAATCAATGTGCAAAAATCACAAGCCTTCCTCTACACCAATAACAGACTTAAAGAGAGCCAAATCAAGAACGAACTGCCATTCCCAGTTGCTACAAAAACAATAAAATACCTAGGACTACAACTCACAGGGAACGTAAGGGACCTCTTCAAGGAAAACTACAAACCACTGCTCAATGAAATAAGAGAGGACACAAACAGATAGAGAAACATTCCATGTTCATGGTTAGGAAGAATTAATATCGTGAAAATGGCTATACTGCCCAAAGTAATTTACAGAATCAATGCTATCCCCATCAAGCTACCATTGACTTTCTTCACAGAACTGGAAAAAGCCACCATGAACTTCATATGGAACCAAAAAAGAGCCTGCATAGCCAAGTCAATTCTAAGCAAAAAGAACACAGCGGGGGGCATCACACTACTGGATTTCAAACTATACTACAAGGCTACAGTAATCAAAACAGCATGGTACTGGTACCAAAACAGAGATATAGACCAATGGAACAAAACAGAGGCATTGGAGGCAACACAACATATCTACAACCATACAATCTTTGATAAACCTGACAAAAGCAAGCAATGGGGAAAGGATTTCCTGTTTAATAAATGGTGTTGGGAAAACTGGCTAGCCATGTGCAGAAAGCAGAAACGGGACCCCTTCCTGATACCTTACACTAAAATTAACTCTAGATGGATTAAAGACTTAAACATAAGACCTGGCACCAGAAAAACCCTAGAAGAAAATCTAGGCAAAACCATTCAGGACATGGGAGTAGGCAAGGACTTCATGACCAAAACACCAAAAGCATTGGCAACAAAAGCCAAAATAGATAAATGGGACCTAATGAAACTCCACAGCTTCTGCACAGCAAAAGAAACAGTCTCTAGTGTGAATCGGCAACCAACAGAATGGGAAAAAATTTTTGCAGTCTACCCATCTGACAAAGGGCTGATATCCAGAATTGACAAAGAACTCAAACAGATTTACAGGAAAAAAACAAACAAGCCCATTCAAAATTGGGCAAAGGATATGAACAGACACTTTACAAAAGAAGACATATATGAAGCCAACAAACATATGAAAAAATGCTCATCGTCACTGGTCATCAGAGAGATGCAAATCAAAACCACATTGAGATACCATCTCATGCCAGTTAGAATGGCGATCATTAAAAAATCTGGAGACAACAGATGCTAGAGAGGATGTGGAGAAAAAGGAACACTTTTACACTGTTGGTGGGAGTGTAAACTAGTTCAGCCATTGTGGAAGACAGTGTGGCGATTCCTCAAGGCCTTAGAAATAGAAATTCCAATTGACCCAGCAATCCCATTACTGGGTATATATCCAAAGGACTATAAATTGTTCTACTATAAGGACACATGCACACGAATGTTCATTGCAGCACTGTTTACAATAACAAAGACCTGGAACCAATCCAAATGCCCATTGATGATAGACTGGATTGGGAAAATGTGGCACATATACACCATGGAATATTATGCAGCAATCAAAAATGATGAGTTCATGTCGTTTGTAGGGACATGGATGAATCTGGAGAACATCATTCTCAGCAAACTGACACAAGAACAGAAAATGAAATACCGCATATTCTCTCTCATAGTTGGGCGATTAAAAATGAGAACAAATGGACACAGGGAAGGGAGTACCAAACACTGGGGTCTATTGGGGGGAAGTGGGAAGAGACAGTGGAGGGAGGGGAGCTGGGGATGGATAGCCTGGGGAGAAATGCCAAATGTGGGTGAAAGGGAGGAAAGCAGCAAAACACACTGCTATGTGTGTACCTATGCAAATGTCTTGCATGTTCTGCACATGTACCACAAAACCTAAAATGCAATAAAAAAAAGAAAAGAAAAAAAAAAAAAACTAACCCATTAAGGAAACTGCAGGACCCATGTATCTTTGTTACTGGTGAAAATGTTTTTGAAATTCCATCCATCACACAACTCCGAGACCATTTGGCACTAGAACAATGTCTTGCATTCTACATCCCATCAAGGCTGGTCTGGGAGTCTGGGAGAAATGTGTATACTTCCTGAAAGGGCTTGAAGTGCGAGTCCCTGCTCTTAAGGCCAGCAGTCCTCTAGGCACGACCATTACAGAGACCTGCATTGTCCTTCAGGACACCGTGCTCTTTCCTTCAATGGGGAGTTGAGATGGAGAAGCTGCCTGTGGACAGGCTGGTCACCTGGGCTTGTCCACAGTGGGCATCTGACCACTCTTTCTCTCCTCTCACTCTTTTCCAAATCTATAAAGCCAGAGAGTTGATCTCATGGATGTTAGGGTTCCCTCCACAGGGAAACCGCCATTGCAAATGAGTGAAGGACAACAGCTTGGTCATTTGTCAGCTAGGATGTCTGACACAGCTGTGATGACACCTCTGATGACAGGTGAGCCCAGTTAGCATCTTCCTTTCACTCACTACAATTTACTCAACCAGAGGGGATTAATCATTTCCCAGAAAACAATTTCACAGAAGAAAAAACACAGGACAGATAAAATTATAAATGCATTGCCTTGTCCACTTTTAACCCGGAACTCAATGTATTAAAAATAACAAATTAATTTCAGCTATGACTGAAACACATCCTGTTTAGCAAAATCAGCAAAAGAGATCTAGGAATAGAAGACTTAGTGAAATGAAAACTACCTCCTGTTGAGCTTTCACTCAGACACAGGCATCTGACAGACACTGTCAGCTTGGCCCCATCTGAGTTAGCAGCGGAAAAAGGGAAGGCACAGGGAAATAGCAGAAGAAGGACATCTATAGCTATCATAGTGGTTATAAAATAAAATAGCAGGCTGGGCACGGTGGCTCATGCCTGTAATCCTAGCACTTTGGGAGGCCAAGGTGGGTGGATCACCTGAGGTCAGGAGTTCAAGACCAGCCTGGCCATCATGGTGAAACCCCATCTTAAAAAAAAAAAAAGCAAAATATACAATTGTACAGGAATTTTCAACAAAAGCACCCCATTGCTCCGCAAGATTGTTAGGCTCCTGTTTTAGGATGTGGTATGGCTTGCAAAGATGTCTGGTTTCAGTGAGGAATCAAAACAAAAGACAAGAAAAGTTACTTATTTTGCAAGACAAAGCTGGGTTTTCTCTTCAAGCTGTGGTGGGTGAATGACCCTACCACATCAACACTGATGCTAACAGACTCAGACATATCCCCAGAGAAAATGCTTTAATCCTAAGAAAATTAGATGTTAATTATGTTACACCTGTGTCAAGCAGGGGCAAATACCAAGCTCTGTGACTTCTGAAACCCTGGTTCCAAGGCTGTGTTTGCTGGTCCTGCTTCTGGGCTCTTGGGAGTTGTGACAATAGGTGACAGGTGAAATGTCAAGTTGTTTTCTGGACAGCAGGGGTTTACAATGAATCTGGATGGTTTTGCTCACTGTCTAAAGAGATGAGATGTTCACAGGGATAGAAATGATGCCTCATCTAGAATTTCTCCTTTTTTATTTGAGACGGAGTTTTGCTCTTGTTACCCAGGCAGGAGTGCAATGGCGCGATCTTGGCTCACCGCAACCTCCGCCTCCTGGGTTCAGGCAATTCTCCTGCCTCAGTCTCCTGAGTAGCTGGGATTACAGGCATGCACCACCATGCCCAGCTAATTTTTTGTATTTTTACTAGAGACGGGGTTTCACCATGTTGACCAGGATGGTCTTGATCTCTTGACCTCGTGATCCACCCGCCTTGGCCTCCCAAAGTGCTGGGATTACAGGCTTGAGCCGCCATGCCTGGCAAATTTCTCCATTTTTAAAAATGTGTAAAATTTTATGTGTTTGCATGGCTAAGTCATCTATTATTGTGTAGCAAAACAGTCTAAGACTTACTGGCCTCAAGCAACAGGCATTTTGCAGCAGACACTTTCTGTGTCAGAAATTAGGGGCTGCCACAACCAAGATGAGGAAGATGAGGCAATGGGGATGATGGTTGAAATAGTTGGAGGAGGCTGGGACATCTTAACTGGCACCATATTCCTGGACCTTTATTCTGGCTGTTGGCTGGGCTCCTTGTTAGTCCTCCAGAGCTATTGCTGGGCTGGGATGTCCAAGATGGTTTCTCTATTTATATGTCTGTTTTTCAGGCTAATACGCATAGAAAAGACAGGACTTGCTAGGGGTATCTTCATGTGCCTATTTTGGGCTTCCTCACAGCTGTCTCAGGATACTGAAGCAAGCATTCTAACAGGCAGGAAGTAGAAATCACAAGTCTTAATTTTAAAGCTCAAGCCTGCAGACTTGCAAAGAATAATGTCTGCCATATTGATATAGGAGTTAAGGAGAAATTACTTAGGCCGATAGTGAGAATATAGGAGTCCTCAGTAAGGTTTTCCTTTTAATGAAAAGCAGCCCTGAAATTGTTTTCTTTCTAACAAAGAGTGGCCTGTAAAATTGAACCGCGGACACAGACAAGCAAGCTGGAAGTTGAATGGGTGGATGTCGAGAGTTGTGCCAATAGGAAGAGGCTACCTGGGACTAGGCATGCTAAAAATGGCTGCTCCGTCTTCCCTTCTCTTTACCAGCCATGTGTACAGTGGGAGAAAACAGTATGGTGCCAGCCAGGCAAAACCCTATTAGCATAATAATATTGAGGTGATGTGACCAGTCTTCTCCGGTGCTATGTAAGTGTCACACCCTGGAAAACCAATCTGTGGGTCCTATGTAAATCAGACACCACTCCTTAAGTCTGACTACAAAATCTGGTGCAGTCTGACATAGGCTGGATTTTCCCCTTTTGGGAGTCCCTCTTTCTCTTGCAAGGGAGAGAGCTGTTTTCCTTTCTTTTTCTTTTCCCTGTTAAACCTCCACTCCTAAACTCAATCCATGTGTGTGTTTATGTCTTTAATCTTCTAGGAGTCAGACAATCAACTCTGGGCATTTACCCCAGACAACAATGCCACTTCAGTATTGTTCTGGGCTAAGCAGTCATGAAGGCCTCTAAGATCCAAGGGGATAGCAATAATATGTCACCTTTCAGTTGGAAAAGCAGCAAAGAACTTGCAGCTGTCTTACATCTACTAGAAAAACTGGGGAGGTATAGGTTAGGGATATTTCTGCTTTACCTAAGAGATGTAACTGTCAGAGACATGTGACCCAGAGTGACTCCATCTTGAATAAGAGCTGGGTGAAATAGGGCTGAAACCTACTGGCTGCATTCCCAGTCAGTTAAGACATTCTAAATCACAGGATGAGATAGGAGGTCAGCACAAAACACAGGTAATAAAGACCTTGCTGGTAAAACAGGTTGCAGTAAGTAAGCTGGCCCAAATCCTCCAAAACCAAGATGATCACGCCATGAGAGTGACCTTTGCTCTCCTACTACTGCAGTCCTCACTACTGCACTCCCACCAGAACCATGACAGTTTACAAATGCCATGGCAACATCAAGAAGTTACCCTACATGGTCTTAAAAAGGGAGGCGTAAATAGTTCACCTCTTGTTTAGCATATAACCAATAAATAACCATAACAATGGGCAATCACTGCTCTGCCTAGGAACTCTCCATTGTTATTCCTTTTCTAATAAACTTGTTTTCACTTTACAGACTCACCCTGAAGAGAGAGATCCAAGAACCCTCTCCTGGGGTCTGAATTGTGTTATAGTGAACCCCAAGTTTCTCTTCAAAGAATTAGTATGTCAGTATGTTCAGCTCTCCTATTCTTTAATTCTCTATTTTAAAGTTTAACTTCCTTTTAATTCCAGTAAACAACCTTCTCCACCAGTTCTAATCAGTTCACATCTGTTCCCCCAGCCCCTGGCTCCATCCTGACTCATCCCAGTCACCTGCTTTGGTCATCTTCTTTGACCTACGTCACCCCTGGCTACCTGCTCTGACCCCTCCATAACCATCCTTCCTGCCAAAACACCCTCTCTGCCCCTCCAGCTCAGACCCCTGCTCTCTTTAAAATAGCCAATCAGGATCAGTCTAGATTGTGTGGTCTAACCCTAACCAATAGGGGAACAACACAGCAGTAGGAATGACCCCCATCAGGCATAAGTACACCTTCCCCCCTTGTCCAAGCATGTGGCCACCATTGCTTCCTCCATGAGCCGTACACTTCTATAGAAGAAAATTGCCTTGCTGAGAGGATTTATCTTCCAGTGCTATTTCTTTCGCAGCATCGAAATTTTACTTCTAACAATCGGGACCCCTTTCCTATAACATGATTGTCTCAATAGATTCTATGATGATTATTTGTCTCAGGCAGAAAAGTTGCACTCTTCCAGGGAAGGGGTGAGAGCAGAATCTTCTTGGCTGATTTCTAATGAGCAGTGGCAGGAGGAGTAGCTCCCATGTCACAGGTGCAGGGCTTGTGAGGCAGACCAAGGCAGTGGATCCTCTGCCCTCATCCACTGCCCAGAATCTAGAACTGTACAAGCAGCCAGGCTGAGGGGTATACACCAAAAAGAGTCAAAGTCCATAAAACATTTGAAGAGATTTATTCTGAGTCAAATATGAATTGGCCACAGCCCAAAACACAGTCTCAAGAGGTCCTGAGAACATGTTTCTGAGGTGGTTAGGTCACGGCTTGATTTAACACATTTTAAGAGGACAGAAGTTACAGGCAGATATCAACCAATATGGGTAAGGTGCACATTGGTTTGGTCTGAAAAAGTAGGACAACTTGAAGCAGGGACTTCCTGGTCACAGGTGGATTCAAAGATGGTGATTGGCAGTGGGTTGAAAGTGTTACTATCTAAAGGCCTGCAATCCATAGAAAGGCATGTCTGGGTTAAGATAAGGGACTGTGGGGACCAACGTTCTTATTATGCAGGTGAAGCCATCAGGTAGCAGGCTTCCGGGAGAATAGATTGTAAACGTCTCTTACCAGACCCAAAAAGGTACCATAATCTTAGGTACTCTCTCCTGGATCAGGAAAAGACCTGGAGAGGGAATGAGATTCTACGCAACATAGATTTTCCCCACAAGAGATAACTCTGCAGGGCCATTTCAAAATATGTAAAATAAATGTACTTCGGGGTAAAATACTCTGATTTCTTTCAGGGCCTGCTATTTGTTATGTGATGCTATACCAGAGTCAGGTTGGAATTTGGTAGCTAATCACTGCAGAGTCTGCTTGTCAGTCTTCAGATCTCCGTTTTAATGTTAATGCTGATCAGTTGTGCCTGAATTCCAAAGGGAGAAGCTTATAATGAGCCTTCCCACAATGGCTTGAATTTCCACATTGGAATGCCCTTGGCCCAAAGGAGGTTCCATTTGGTTGGTTAACGGGTTTAGAATTTTATTTTTGGTTTACAGAACCAATTAACAATAAAATTGTTTTATATTTATACAGTGCTTATAGTCTTTAAAAAAAAAAAACAAATTTACCTTTATGCTGTGAGGGTATTTCACTCCATCATGGCAAAAAGTATGTCAAGGTGGTAGTCTGAAACTTGCTCTCAAAACCCAGACCTGAAGCTTGGCCACAGACATAGAGCCTGGTCCTCTGCGGGACAGAGCCCTCTATAAACCCACATCGCCTTCTGCTGGGCTCTGCCCTGGTCTAAGTCTATGCTATGTTCCACTGCCTTGGTGAATTAAAATCTGTCATCTCTGAATTATAGCCTCCAGAGGCTTGCTTGGTTTATATTTTTCCTTCTTTTGAGGCAAACCAATTCTGTATCCCCAACGTGACCCATAAGTTCCTGAGAGCAGGAGAGACCATTTATCATTTTAATACATTCCTCATGGGGTCGTAATTTATCGATGCTTTCGGATGAGAGCCAGGAAATCGTTACCACCTGCCACTGACTTGTTTCAGGAGACTCTAATGTAACATGTGAAGTTTTTGCTTAATCATCCATCTGGAAGTGAAACTGCTTCTAGACCAAACTGAGAGTTGGGCTGCTATTTCTCATGGCCCAATAATGAGATGCAGATGAACTGGAAAGAAAAAGGGTTTTTATGTCTGTAAACAGTTACAGAGAGAAGACTTGGAAAATATTGGCAGACCAACTCAACATTACAAGTTTTCCAAAGCTTATATACTTTTTAAGGTATATGTCTATGTGCAAGTGTGAATTCATCTAAAGACATAAGTGATTAACTTCTTTTAATTTATAACTAAGATCTGAGTCCTGAAGATGTTTTTCTGGAGCCTTAGTAAATTTACTCAATCTAAAGGGGTTCAGGGTCTGGGGTGATTGTCCTTATCGTGTCTCCTGCTAAATCATGGAGTTTTAGGGAGTTCCTTTAGACCCCCAATAAACTTGCTTCATCTTAAGTGAGTCCTGTATGAGAATTCCTTCATTATCTTGTTATGTTTTAAGGCCCAGGAAAGGCCTGGGTAAAACTCTCCGTGGGCTTTTGTCACTTTCCAGCCTTTGTATAGGGCACCGGCTCTTTTAGCTCTTAATATTTAACTTAACCACTCAGTCAGTGCCAAAGCAGTTGCTTGGAGGCCTTCGTTAGTGAGACCTGGCCTGCACAAAACACCGTCACAAAATTATAAGCGAGCTGACCTAACCAACTCCAACTTGCTTCTAACCTCCAGACTGTCCTTGTTTATTCCTGGGCATAGGCTGAACTAACTTTGGGAGGAACTTAATTTATAATTGATAGTTTAAAACAAAGACAATTGTTGCATCGAACTGAGCACAGAAAGTCAACACCAGAACAAAAGTATGCCAAATTGCAGGATTTATTGCCGGCGACCACGGAGGACTCACATCTCTCCAACCCGTGGCCGAAAAGAAGAGTGACAAGACCTTTTTATACCCACAAAACCACCTTGGGAGTGGGGGTGAGGAGCGGAGATGGGAATGAAAGCTGTCAATCACCTCCTAGGCTGAGAGGAGGGTGAGGGGGCTCCAGATATTCCAAGGGCCAGGGGACTTTTGTCATTCCGATTGCCACTTAAGTGGTTTACAGAGGTCAAGATAAACATTAGTTTATACATTATTTTGACAGGTGTGGGGTCCACATAATTTTAGATTACTTGGCGCCAGGATGGAATTATCTGGGGGTGCTTACTTTGGTAAACAAAGGCCAGCAATTCTGGCAGTTACAGATAAGAGAAAGTATGCAGCTTTTCCTCTCTTTGCATTTTGCAAGGTAATCTTAGTAGTTTACAGAAGCCATGGCTAGCAGTCATTGTGAGGAGAATGGAAACAGTTTTCTTTTTTTTTCTTTTTTTTTTTTTTTTTTGAGACAGAGTTTCGCTCTTGTTACCCAGGCTGGAGTGCAATGGCGCGATCTCGGCTCACCGCAACCTCCGCCTCCTGGGTTCAGGCAATTCTCCTGCCTCAGCCTCCTGAGTAGCTGGGATTACAGGCACACGCCACCGTGCCCAGGTATTTTTTTTTGTAATTTTTAGTAGAGACGGGGTTTCACCATGTTGACCAGGATGGTCTCCATCTGCCGACCTCGTGATCCACCCGCCTTGGCCTCCCAAAGTGCTGGGATTACAGGCTTGAGCCACCGCGCCCGGCCTCAGTTTTCCCATTTTAAAATGGCATTGTACTGGTTCTAATTCTAGGCCAGCTATATCACACAATAACAGCGCTTTTCCAAAACAAACCTCCCTAGAAAATAGACTGCTTTTGCAGGACTAACAAATTCACCCTAAAATTAGAAATTATGGTTTAGGAGTCATGCAGATGGAGGCTATGCAATTCTGACCCTCCCTAAACTGTTCCTAAGATCGGTGTTTGAGATATTTTGCAGACCCTGCACTTGGTGGATCAGCTGGCCCCACCCAGGTAGATTAACTGACTCATCACGTCATGTAGCCTTCACCCAGGAACTGACTCAGAGCAAGAGGACAGTTTCAATTTTCCTACCCAGCCAATCAGCACTCCTGGCTCACTGGCTTCCCCCAACCCACCAAGTTACCCTTAAAAACTTTGATCTCCAATACTCCAGGAGACTGATTTGAATAATAAAACTCTAGTCTCAAGCACAGCTGGTTCTGCATGAATTACTCTTTTTCTAATGCAATTTTCCTGTCTTGAGAAATTGGCTCTGTTCAGGCAGAGGGCAAGGTGAACCCGTTGGGTGGTGACAGCTGCATTGCAACTGCCACCATCCTCTCTTCCTCATTCCAGTGTGGAAGCTGCATCCACGCAACTCACTGTGGCCCTTTCTTCCCTTTCTGTTGAGAACAGCAGGAAGGAGGACCCCACTCTGTGCAGCTCCCACCACCTTCTCCCAGAGTCATTCAGGGCCTGAGCCTTTCCTCCACGGCCAGATTCCTGCAATAAAGGAATGTGGTCTTGAAGCAGCAGCGCCTGCGAACAAACCTTTTCAACACCAAACTGGGAAGGAATTGGCTGTTTTATTCGGCCAGGAGCTGCAGCTGACTCAAGCCTCAATAACCAAGCTCGGCAAAGAAAATCCTGGCCCTTTTAAAGGCTTACAATCTAAGAGGTGCACACGAGAGGGTCGTGACCGATTACGCATGCGTGGGGGACGTGACTACCTAGGAGTCTGAGCAGTCGAGCAAGAACAATGCCTTCCGGGGAAATTCCTCCATCCGGTGTCCGTGATCTACAGACAGGATTGTGGTTAGGAGTAGGGGGTTTAATCTTTAACCTTTAGACCCGGCTGGTGGCACCAATCGGTCCTTCCACTGACCTCCTCTGGCTTTTACCTTTTACTTCCTCCTTTTCTCCAAGCGCAGGCTCAGAGAAGGTGTCTCCTTCCTCAGTCTTGCTGCACAGCTGGTGAGAGCTTCTCTGATGGATAGCTACCTTCTTACCAATTACACCAACAGAGTTATGCTCTTGCGAAACTTCTGTAGAGACCGGCCAGTATTCTTTCACATTCTCAGGGCTCAGGCATAGGGATAACCAAACATAACAACTTCCTCAGGCTCCTTCAGGCTAGGGGTTGTTCCTGAGCATAGACGAGGAGCAGATGAATCTGAGGCATGGACCCTGAGACCTGCTGCTGCCACCGAGACTGTCGCAGGGGAGCCTGGTGCTGCAACCACATCTATCTCAGGAAGTTCTGGCTTGGACGGACTCTGATGAGAGGAAAGAGCACAGGACCAGGAACTCAAAAAACATGAGAGCTCATCTCACTTCTCCAACATTTTGTTATGTTCCCTCCAACAAATTATTACTCTGTATTTTCAAACATACATGCAAGTTTAAAGACTTTCGCAATGAACACCCATATACCTGTCGCCTAAATTCTACCCTCAGCATTTCACTCCGCTTTCTCCAATGTATCTCCTTCTATCTACTCCTCTATCTGGCAAGCAACCTGTTTCATTTTTATAGGGATTTCAAGTTAAATTTCAGTCATCAATGGAACTCTTCCAAAATTTGTCTACTCACATATTATGAGCATCTGTTTAATATTTACGTACAATTTTCCTTTAAACTCTTTAGTACATAAAATGTACACATCTTCAGTGCACCATTAGATAAGTTTTGAAAAATGCATACATATCTGTAATCCAGACTCCTATCAGATACAGAATACTCTCCCCCCAAATGTGAGCTTCCTGGGGCTGGCATAGCACATTCCCACACATTGGGTGGCTTAAAGCAACAGAAATGTATATTCCCACAGCTTGAGAGGCTGGAAGCCTCATGTGAAGGTATAGCAGAGCCATGCCTCCTTTGAGGTCATGAGGGAAAAATCACTCCTGGCCCTTCCCAGCTTCTGGTGGTTGCTGCCAATGCTTGCTGCTCCCTGGCTGATGGAAATACCACTCCCATCTCTGCCCTCATTTTATGTGGCTTGCTTTCCTCCATGTCTTCTGTCTCCGAATGTCTTTCTTCTTGGAAAGACATTAGTCACTGGATTTAGGACCCTCTAGTCCAGTATGACCTCATCTTAACTTGATGACATCTGCAAAGATCACATTTCCAAGTAAGATCACACTCACAGGTACCCAGTGAGGACTTGAACAGGTCTTTCAATTTGCCACACTCCACAGAGGCACCTCATGGCTCTCCCCAGCCAATCCCAGAAGAAGTCACTATTTTGACTGGTTCATCATGGATGCTTTGTGACTGTTTCTAGAACTTCATATGAATAAAATGTTATAGTGTGTCCACTTTTGTGGAAGCATTCTTTCACTCAGATGCCATTTTCGAGTCTCATCCATGTTGCTGTGCTGTCTGTGGCTCACTCCATCTTCCCTGGTAAATAGCATGCCGTTCCACGGATTTCCACAATGGCTTTATTCATTTTCCTTAGACAGATACCTGATCTGTTTCACTTCGGGGGTCTCATAAATGAAGCCGCTAGGAACCTCGTATAAGTCTCTCTGTGGACATATGCTTTCATTTCTCCTGGGTAAAAGGGCAAGGCTGCTGAGGCACAGGGAGAGTGGAATTTTGTACCAATTTACATTCCAACCAACAATGTGTGTACATTTGGACTGATTCTCATTCTTGTCAATATTTGGGAAGTCTCTAAAGTCCTTTCGTCTTACTGATGGCTGTGAAATAATTTATGATAATTAGAGTTTTCAGTTCTCTAATAACTAAAGACATTGAGCACCTCTTAATATATTTCTTGGCCATGTACATATTTTCTTAGGTGAAATGTCTATTCAGCTATCATGCCCACTTTATAATTAGATTCTTACCATTATTGAGTTACAGGACTTCTTTATATATTCTGGCTACCACATATATGATGTGCAGTTTTTTTTCTCCCAGTCTGTAGCTTGCCTATTCACTTTCTTATTGAAATATTTTAAAGGCAAAATTTTTAATATTGATGAAATCTAATTTATGAATATGTTTAGTTTATGTTATTTTCAATGCCCTTTCTAAGGAATATATTTCTTACTCCAAGTCACAAAGATAATGCTTCTATGTTTATTTCTGAAAAACTTAGTTTCATTTTTTTGTCTATGCCTATGATCTATTTTAAATTATATATTCTGCATGGTATGAAATAGGGCTTGAGGTAAATTTTGTATTTCCTTGTGAATATTGAGTATTTCTGCCCTGTTTGTTGAACAGACGCTCCTTTCCACGCTATATTGTCTCGAAATCCTGGCCTTATTGCACTGGCTAGAAACTCCAGCACATTGAAAAGAAATGTGAAAGGGTGTGCTATCTTGATCTCATTTTATGAGGACAATATTTTTTGATTGGGTCTGATAAAGGTCCAGGGTCTCGTAGATGCCTTCCATTAGATTGAAGGAGTTCCCTTCTATTCATAGATTGTCGTTTTTTAAAAACTCATGACTGGATATTGCATTTTTGTCATGTGTTTCTTGGCATGTATTGAAATTATCATCTAATTATTCCCCTGAATTTTGTTGATATGGTGAATTACAGTATTTCCTTTCTGATTATTAAACCAATCTTGGATTTCCACTTTAAGTGAGATAAATCCTGCTTAGTCATAATGTATTATACATTTTGTATGTTACTAGATTTGATTTCCTAATATTTTGTTAAAGATTTTTAATTTATGTTTATGTTAGTAATAACCTCCTTCTTCTCCTCCTTCTTTTTCTTATCTTTGTTAGTTTTTATTATTATAATTATGATGGTATTTTAAAATGAGTCCAATAGTTGCCTTCGTTCTCTATTTTGTGAGGGTTTTCAGGTGAGATTGGTGGTGTTATTGTTTTCGTTCATATGTAAGGCAATATCATATTTATTTAGCCCTAACAGACAATCTGTGAGGTTAGTGTTTTCTAGGTGAGAAACCTGAAGCTCTGAAGTGCTAAAGAGCTTGCCTTGTGTCATGAGACCCTTGCCAGAGTGAGCGCTGGACTCAGGCCTGGCTGACGTGCAGTCTTGGTCATGTTTATGTGGTGTTCCTGCAAGAACGTGGAAGGTTCCTCATAGAATCATTGACTGACAGAGTCCAAGCCCACTCAAACCTGCCTCTTCCTCGACTGAGGGGATACACAGTTGGATTCTTCCCTAAAAAGCCCCTGGTGTCTCTTTAGAAGTCAGGGATGTCTCCAGGCAGGACAGAAAGGGTTGCTGTGTCTAGTGAGGGTGCTGGAGAAGTGAACGGATTTATTTTGGCAAGTGCAGAGTGCACAAAGCCTCTCACAAGTTAGGAGAGAGAACCCCACATGCGCATGCACCCTTCCCCAGCTTCCAGGTGGGAATGTGCCCTGGTGTCTCCACTGGGGAGTTCTTAAGGGAAGACGTTGCTGTGGGGTTTTGCAGAGTGACCCAGAGAGATCAGCTGGAAATACAGCCCCACACTCCGCTGGGGCCTTGGGAGCGTTCATGTTTCCTTGCACTATGAGCTGGGTCTGGGACCACCAAGGAGTTATCAGGTCCACCAAAAGGGGAGCAGGCTGGGATCTTCCTATGACTTGAGAGCTGCTCTGAGAATCCTATCAGCTCCCATCAGTCAGCTACTCCACGTCTCCCTCAGTCTCATGGAAGTCACGTTAAACACCTACAAACAGTGGAATTGGAACCCGCTATTTGTGAGGTTAGTTCTTTCAGAGTCTACCTTTACTTTTCCACTACGTAGGAGTAAAAAAGTTTGCTTTGCAAATTAAAATAATTAAATTTCAGTGAGAATTTTACAAATGTTTAAGAGAGTAAATATCCCACCCTGCTACCAGTCACCACTAGGAGTGCAGATGCATCGGCTTCCCACCCCAGCTGCCCTGCAGGTGCCAGAGCCCTGGGAAGCGGATGAGCTGGCCGATCCTGCATCTCCGCTGGGCGGGGAATCCAAGCATTTGTTGTTTGACTTATGAAAAAGCAAGAGAGCTTCTTTCCAACATGTTTGCTTCCCTCTGGTTTTTTACTCATTTGAGTATTAGAAGAAGCATCTATTAGTGCTCTGAGATAGGAAGAGATGGGCGGCACATGGGAGTCACGTCTTCCCTGGAAATGTGGAAACCCACAGGTAACTGTCTAAAAATGTGAAGCGCTGAGGCTCTTCAGGACAAGATTTCGGTCTCACAGTTTTCCATTTGCTTCTGAAGATGCAGAACGTGAGCAGACCAAGAAAAGTGTGAGCTTGGCAGGAGGACTGGGAGGCTGGAAGGTGTGACCAGAGGGACTTCCCTTCCTGGCAAGAGGGAGACATGTGACATCTGTTCTCCTTGGCTTCACCAGGCTCACCATAGAGCCTCAGGGCTGCCTGAACCCTGGCCTCATTGGACCACACAGCACGTAGGTGGAGGAGACAGAATCTGATGTGGGGGAGTGGGGGGTCTGACTCAAGAGGCAGAACTGTCAATCTTCATATTTCTATTGCTCATTTTTG
The DNA here is from genome assembly GCF_049354715.1 of Callithrix jacchus. Lineage (NCBI taxonomy): Eukaryota > Metazoa > Chordata > Mammalia > Primates > Cebidae > Callithrix > Callithrix jacchus. The sequence goes on along the minus strand of NC_133511.1, from coordinate 35,237,540 downwards.
AATAAGAAATGACTGCCCGTTAGGAGCATTATTTAATAAGGCTTGTGTTTGAGAAGAGAGAATTAAGGTATTTCCGTATCGCTTATATAAATATTCTACTGTGTAGGCAGAGAAAGAGTTTCTATTTTAATTTTCAATTGTTACCTACAGAGCTACTGAGAAACATACCCAGGGTCAGCACCTCACTCACTGGGAACACAGCTACAGAAACTTCCTCCTGTGGTGTTGTTCAGCTTTTTCTATTCTAAGCAAAATTGGTCCTGATTTTTTATGTAAACCTATCTAGCATCAGCTCCCCTGGTGCTTTCTAATGCTCATCTAACTTACAACAAGGCTTCTCTCAGCCCCCAGGGCCCCTAGAGACTCTGGAGATGTGGGTGAAGGAGGCCTTTGCTCGGAGAAAGCAAGATGCCTCTGAGCTGCCAGCACTAGGACTGGTGACCCAGGTGGGCCTCAGGCTAGACAGGCTGATTTAGCCAAGGTTGAGGACATGCCTGGGAAACAATTCAAATCACAGCAGCTCCTGTGACTTGGGCATTTTCCAAAGGGTGTCCTGGAAACTTTAAACAACCTTGGGAGGGGAAAGAGCAAGCAGGGGGTAAATGCAGAGGGGGCAGTGGGCAGTGAGGCAGATGGTCACCTTCCTGTGAGGCTCCTTAGGCCTCAGGAAATCCCACCTTCCACAGGAAAGCTACCGTAACCTAGGGCTGTGAATGACAGCCCTCAGCTTGTTAAAAAGAAAAAGCAGCTTTTGACTGACAGTTTCCAAGCTTAACTTCTCCTTTGGCACAGTGAGTGTGGGGTCCTGAGATTCTACTTTCTTTCGCAGACAGCTTGCCGGTCTCAGCTGATTGGACTCTTCCCGTGGTGTAGTCCTGGTGTGTGTGTGTGTGTGTGTGTGTGTGTGTGTGTGTGTGTGTATGTGTGTGTGATAGAGAGAGAGAGAGAGAGAATATGACATGCATGACATTCCTGTGATTCCAGGCTAAAGCTGGAAGGATGCTTTTTCTAAACCCTGGTGGCCCAGGGAGCCCAGGCTCTGCACTCAGCGGAAAGGACCCAGCACTCCCATCTCCCGCTTCTCCTTTCCCTACATAGCGTCATCCTTTGAATCCCAATGCGTTTTCAATATTTTGCTCTCCCAATTTTTCCCTTTGACACAGGTCCTATGGGCACAGCACAGAGACCTGGCCTGATGTGGTCTGAGCAGATTAGAGGCAGGCAGCTCAGAAATGGGGGCCTGCCCTGCCACAGCCCTCTGTGGAGCTGACACCTCAGTGAGTGTGGTGTAACAAAAGGCACATTTGGTCTTTGTCCCCAGTTCTGGGCACAGAGCTCCTGGAACCCCAGGAATCTCCGAAGTGATAGAAGTGTCTTTTGCCTGTTAATGAGATGACTCCTGGCCTCACGGGAGGAGGCAGAAAGAGCTTCAGGAAGGGCTGTTCAGCAGAAAGTCCAGTCGTGATTGGGGAACTTTCAGCTCCATCCCTGGCCTCTGAGGAGGAAAGGGAGGGGCTGGAGATTGAGCTCCATTATCAAATGGCCAATAGTTTAATCAATCAGGCCTGTGTAATAAAACTTCCATAAAACCCCTAAACCAGGGTTCAGAGAGCATCCGGATTGGTGACCCCATGGAAGGGCATGGAGGGTGGCAGTTCTGGAAAGAGTCCAGAGTCTCTGTGCCCCTCCCCCTGCACTGGGCCCCATGCATCCGACTCTTCCTGAGTTGTATCCTTCATAATAAAACTGTAAGCATGAGTGTTTTCCTGAGCTTTCAAAGTCATTGTAGTGACTTGATCAAAACTGAGGGGGCTTGGAGGAACCCCCAGATATGTAACCGGGCCAGGCAGAAGTTTGCATAGCCTGGCCCTCCACTTGTGCTTGGTATCAGAGTGAGGGTCTGAACCCCCAGAGGCAGAATAGGATTGAACTGTTGGACTCCAGCTGCTGTCAGAGAATTGGTTGGATGTGGAAAATTTCGCAAGTGTTGTGTCAGAGAGAAGATATCAAGATGGGGCAGAGGTGGAGCGAGAGCCAGGTCTTCTGGGGCTCTCCCCACAGCCCTCCTGCAGCACTACTCAGCACCTTCAGCTGGTGGAATCGCAGGAAAGAACAGAGGACCCCACCGTGCAGGATGCAGGATGGAGGCTGACAGGGAGCTACAGAAGACAGCAGGCAGCCCCCAGCCCCACACGTGCTACTCAGGAGGGAGAAGGGCCACGCTCACACCGGATATGCACGTTTGTGTCCTCACCTCCCCTCACACACGGATCTTTACAGGTCTGGGGAATAACATAAAACCCATCTTCTCTCTCTGGGAAATAAATGGAAGGGAATTTAACAATGGGCAGCAGGTTGGTGATTTGTGAGCTCACTTGTAGCACCAAGATTTGACGTGTCATGATTCAGATCTTATCTCAGGGCAGCGGTTTAAAAACCTCACCCTGAGCTGTCTGACACAAGGTGGGCTGGGAAGCCATCAGCCACATTCCCAACATGCATTTCACACATTTGCTGAACTCAAGGATTCAAGCTCAAAATGTGCAGAGATTTCTTCTCCACTTATTTTCTCTTATGGTAACATCCGGCCTGTGCAGGTCCTGGAGGTGCCCATTAAATACCCCTGCCATGCAGGTGCATGGTCCCACTGTGCCCTCCTCCCAGTCCCCTCCTGGCCTCATCCCCCACATACTCAGCCCATCCAAACCCATCTGGCTCCTGCGGGGTTGCAGCTCACGTGAGGTAGCCCAGTCACACAAGAGCCTGCCGGTGTGGACAGCAGCACCAGCACTGGCCTGGAGGGGCTTTGGCAGCAGGCATACAGCCATGTGGGAGGGAAGGATGGGGCAGGAGGCTAAGGGGGATGGACACATCAGGTGCACCTGGGAAAGAATGCTGAGCCTCCAATCATGGCCTCAGCCCCTCCTCAGCTGCCACAGCATCCACAAGCCTGGCATCTGGCAGACAAGGCATCAGTTCTCAGCTCTCCATTCTCCCAGGTTCAGTTCCCAGAGTCACCCAGCTCATGCATCCAAATATTTTCCAGAGCAACAAGTATTATCACTTGAAGCCAACATTCCCAATTATATTTCCATCGATTTATTTGCTTTTTAGCCGAACCTGAAACATTTTAACATTTCCTCTCTATCCTCTCAGGCTTCGTATCCTATGAAAGAAGCTCCAGAGCCCGTGGCCGGTTTTCCATCTGCTGTGTTACCTCTGGCTCCTTGGAGTCAGCCCTGGGAAAGGTCTCTATCAGTGCCTGTGAGCCCAGCTGCTCTGCAGTGGGGCGAGGGGACAGGGAAGCATCTGGATCATGCCAGGGGTGAGGTAGTGTTCAGACCCAGTCCACAGGAGCGCTGTCAACCTGCCGCTCCCATTCATTGTGAATGAAATTGCATGACTGCCTCAGCACATGCTTCCTGGGCTCAGCACAGAGACGTTTTTGGCACACTGTGCTCTCTACCGGGGTTTGGGGACACAGTGCGGTGAAGGGGTTTCTGTCCACTTACACAACGGCCTTGAGACAGTGGCTGCTTCTCCTGGAAAACGTATTCTTGCTGTAGCTGCTAGGATTGACTTCAGCTCTGTCAAAATTCAATCTTGAAAATGCACAGGAAGGATTCACAGATTTATTTATGAATGATGTTTGACAATGTAACACATTCACTAGGGAGAACGCACCCAGGCAGAGCAGCACCCACACTCTGGACACAGCACTGGGACCCCTGCGCATGCCATTGTTATCCATGCAGCTCTCAAAATGCGTCCACCATGTGTCCAGCAGGATCCCATACTCCACATGCAGAGACGGGGTTTTCTGCAGAAAGGTTTGTGGAATTTAAGTAATTGACCTGAGGTTACCCACCTAGTTGTATATAGCATCAGGATTTGAACGCAGATCTTCCTAACTCTGAAAACTGTTTTTCTTTCCACACTTCTGGCTTGCATGATTACTTATCTATGTGGCAGGATGATAAAATCACTTTATTGTTCTCTTAATAATTTTTTCCTTCCCAGCTCCCAACTTACATTTTCAGCAGAGTCAGGCCCTTTTATAGGTACAAGGCCACACCCAGCAGTTTGTCTGAAGGCAGAAATCAAAAGTATCCTAAGATTAAGGACCATTCCTACCAAATGTAGATTTCCATGTCCATCACAGAGACGAAGCTCGATATTTAGGAGGGGCAGTGCAGAAGGGGTTAAGAGACAAAGACGGAAGGAGAGAGATGCCCCAAGACTGAGTCAGGAAGAGAGACAAGGAGCCCTGTGGCAGTTGTCATTTTAGCTCCCTGTCCAGGCCCCGAAGGCAGCTATGATTCCTGAGGGAGATATGACCCAGGGCACCAGTGTTTCCAGCCTGACAAAGACTTAGACCCCACCTGGAAACAGACACCCCCAAAGCCTCCAGACCTGAGAGAGCCACAGAACATCTGAAGTTCCTTCAAAGAACAGTGCAAGTTGATGACTGGTAAGGACAGATTTAGAATTTTCCAAGAGCCCAGTGAGATGGCGCTCATGGCCTAAATAAGGGTGACTGATGGAAACAAAGCCATGAGGCAGTTCCTGCTCAGCCCAGTGTGCTGTTGATCACTGCATGCCACCTTTGCCATCAGCCCTCTGCACTGGCCCAGCACCAATGCTGCCCTACCCCCGGGCACTCTGGCACTGTTCCAGCCAATGCTTCTTGCCCAGACCTGAGAGAATATGGATTTGCCTAGTTTTGGACTCAGATGTTCTTTTTCCAGATCTAATACTTGTCATGGCATCCTGGGTGAGTCCTGGGTGAATGGCAGCACCACCTCGTGTGGGTTCCTCTGATGAGGAAGAAGGATCAGAACGGCAGCTGGGCTAGCAGTGGGGCGTGAGCTGTGGGATCTTCCAGGAAGCAGCTGTGTGACTGACATGTAGTAGGTATCTCACTGTGAATCTGCTGCTCATCCAAACCCTTGAAAGAAGCAAAATGGGAGACCAGAAATCACACGCAGCATGACGTGAATGGCAAGGGATGCCAAATGAACCTCTTGCCTTGGCAGGAAGGACAATCATTGTCATCCCTATAGACAGATGTATCTTCTGGAAGCTGCAGGAGCATAAGTATGATGACTTTGTTCTGTGGCCAGAACAGCACTGTGGTGCTGGCCTTAGTTTGCACATCTGTAAAATAATCTTAAATGGAGGAATGTATTTAAGTGCCCAGCTCTGTGGCTCACACATGCAAACACTGAATCCACCTGTACTGTGATTCCTCCTGGACTGCTCTTTATTCCCTATTCACACTCATTCTCTACACTCGCACATCTGCACGTAGGCCCATCTGCCTCAAGCAGCATTCTTCCCTTCTTCAGCTGACTAGAACACCTAGAGATTTTTAAATAAGTGGAATATCTAACATTTACCAGATACTAACTATGTGCCACGTACTATTTTAAGGGCCTTACAAAAATAAACTCATTATGTATTCATAATAACCCTATGGTCCTATTATTGTCCCATTTTACAGATAAATAAACTGAGTCAGAGAGCGGTTAAATCACTTTTTCCAGGTTACACACCAGGGAAATATGCCCAGAAGATGTTACTTCCTCTTTGAACAAAGTTGCCCACAACGACGCAAACCCAAATTAGTTATATCTTTACTTTTGAAGGCATAGTAATTTGAGATTTTGATTTCTTCATACTTGCATATTTTATCACACAGCACCTCCTGTTTCTACTGTCACAGTACTCATATATCTAGTATAAAGGTTTAATTGACTGTCTGTCCCTTAAAAGGCAGGGACCTCTGGCTGCCTCCACACTGTCTCCCTGGCACCATGCATAATGTCTTTGCTATGAGAATAAATAAGTAAAATATTTGTCAGGTGAGCTCTCTGAGTTTTTCGTGAGTTTCCCAAGGGATTCAAATCCACACCAAAAAGTGAGCTGTTAATCGATTCCTACCACATGACAGTTATTTTAAGTAGTAGAGTTGGGATTTGAACCAGATCTCTCTGTCTCTAAAGTCTCTTGGCTCTCCCCATTAAAAAACAGAGCCTCACAGGCCACCTTCAAGGGATTTCTAGTCAGTTTAGAGATGAATCCAAGTTAGTCCTTCACCAGTTTTTCAGCCCATAAGGCTGCAGCTGGCTGTCCCTGTGCCCAACGGAGCTTTCATGTAGTGTGTGGCCCTGACTTCCAGAGAAGAGCTACACATAGGGCCACCTCAAGTTTCAGGTGCAAAGAGACAGCTCCTGCCACGAGCCACTTCCCAACCTGCAATGTCAGCTTTTCCGTCAAGACTGCATCGAGTGATATTGGCAAGACACGTGATCTCTTTGGGCTGTGGCTTCCCTATGTGAAAAGTGGGTTGTGGCCAGATGATCCTGCAGCTGTGACAGGCTGTCTTGCTCATTGCAGGAAACTCAAGGGGTAAAGGTAACAATAATATAATTGTAGTTTCCCTACAGAGTCAGCTTTCCATGAGCTTTGGGTGTTCCTATTAGCCAACCTACGACCCATGTCACATGAGCTTTGTGATATGAAATCTCTGTGGATTTTTTCGGGGGTGAGGGGCTGAATCCAGGACATTCATCATCGGAAGAATCATTCGTTATCCGAGTCTTTCAAAATAATTATAATTTAACAATGATACACAAAAAATAACGCTCTGAGAAATATCGGAAAATCAGTGCCTTTACTGCCCAGGGAAGCAGGAAAATCTAATGCAGATTGGTAAGTCACATGGGGTTTTATTCTCAGATGAACCATCGAAGACTGTCTCAGAGACAAATGCTTTATAGCATTTAAGATGCACTCCTCTAAAGGTATATTCAAGAGGGAGTATCCCTGTAAAGATTGTCTCCCAGGCCAAAGACAAGAGTGGGACTTAGAAAGGCAACATCACAAATAGAAATGATCGGGTGTTGAAGTCCTTAGCTCGTTAGTTCTGCACAGATCTACTGTGGTGGTATCAGGCTCAGCTGCAGTTCACTTCTGTTTTACTAGGAATGGTGTGGATATGTCAAATCCAACGGGTTGAGTCAAATAGTACAGGTCACCAAAGACTCCACATTTTTAACTATTCTGTTCACCTTTGATTCTTCTCAGTTTTCCAAAAGTATTCTAATTTTGTTGTCTGAGGTCCCTACCACCTGCTGTCTTAAAGCCTCTTACACCTTCCAGGCAGGCAAGCCTGTCATTTACTCTAAAGCCAGGAACAAAAGCTGTGTTTATTGACAAGTCATACCTACACTGTAGTATCGTCATGATTGGGAGGTTGTTTATAAACGGTCTAGTTTTCAGAGAGGTTCTCACACACAGGTGAAAACAGAGTCCTGGTCTCATTCAGCATGCGGTCACACCCTCCTCTCCTCTCCTCTGTGATTCTCAAGGGATGCAACTTTCTCCTTTCTGATAGGAAATCACTTGTATCACAGGTCACTCTGTGGTAGCTGCCACGGTGTCTGTTTCATAGTTTTATAGATTGTTCAGAGGCCAACAAAACACAATTAGGAATTTTATAGAAGCCCTGTTGCTTTTATATAAGAAATAGCACATCTTCCTTCCTGTTCCACATTTAGGAAGAAGAAAAAAATAAGAGGAATGGTTGCCCTATGCTAAATGGCTTGAATACCAAAGACTATTTTCTCTTTGGACAGAAAAGCAGTAATTGCCGAAGGAAACATTCTCCAGATCTCTTTCAGGTTGAAATCAAAGTATGATGAACAATGAGAGGAGAAAAGCATTGCCAAGGGTTGGCCCAGGAGAGCCCCGTGGCTTGGATCTGCAGGGCCAACCTTACAGTCATGAAAATTCTGCCGTTTGTTACTCTCAAGGTATATTGAGCACCCAGAGCATATGGGCTCCACCCTAGTCTCTGCCACTAACTCACCATATGACCCAGCTGAGTTCTTGCCTGTTAAATGGAGTGATTGTTGTGCCGCAGTTTTCAAATACGTCTATAAACAGTTGACACTGCTACTACTGAGAGATAAGGCCTATGTCCTCTTTCCCTGAATTGGAGTAGTCTTTTGACTGTTTTGAGCACACTGAAGTAGGGTGGAAGTGATGCTATCTGACTTGGAAAGCTAGATTAGAAAAGGATCATGATGCTTCTACCTAATTTTCTTTGGTTGGAAGATCAAGGGGAAACCACATACCATGTATGAACCTAGACTTCCAAATATCACAATGCAGAATAGGTCACATGCAGGTGCTTGGGTTAACAGCTCGAAGTGAGTTTCCAGCTCAGAGCTGCCATCACTTGTCAACCAGGTGAGTGAGCCCTCCTATACACCCATCCCAGCTGAGCCTTCAGCTGATTGCAGCACCAGGTGACATTTTTTTTTTTTGAGACAGAGTGTCGCTCTGTCTCCAGGCACCAGGCTGGAGTGCAGAGGTGCAATCTCGGCTCACTGCAACCTCTGCCTTCCAGGTTCAAGCAATTCTCCTGCCTCAGCCTCCTGAGTAGCTGGGACTACAGGAGTGTGCCACCATGCACAGCTAATTTTTTGTATTTTTTTAGTAGAGATGGGGTTTCACCATGTTGGTAAGGATGGTCTTGATCTCTTGATCTCATGATCCGCCCTCCTCAGCCTCCCAAAGTGCTGGGATTACAGGCATGAGCCACCGTGCCAGTCCAACCAGGTGACATTTAATGGCGCTTGTATGACAGACAAAGCAACAATGGCTCACGTGAGTTCTACACAAATTCCCAACTCCAAAAATTGTGAGCAAAGTAAAATGGTTGTTTTCAGCTGATAAGTTACTGGATCGCTTGTAATGCAGCAATGGTAAGTGGAACACAGTGTGGTGTCTGGATTTAGAGGGCTGTCACATCCAAAACCTGACCCATGGCACTGGCCACAGGGCAGGATGTGGGTGGAGGCTAGAATACAGAAAGCAGAAGCATACGGACTTTGGAGAAGATGCCAATGAGGATCTCAAGAGAAGTAAAAAAAAAAAATTGTTGGAACGTAGAGAAGAAAAGAACCTTTTATGTGGTAGTGAAAATAATCTTGCATCTTATTCCAAGCCACTCCCCACAAAAAGATGTCGAAGTAAGAAAGGTCCTTGGGGTGAATATCCCATCCAAGCTGTAAAACCCTCTGTCAAGACTTTACTGGCATTGAGCTGTGGTTCTACAGACCCTCTCAGACAGATGCAAGACCTTTTAAAGATCTTCAGGGTACTGTTCCACAGCATAAGCCACATAGAAAACCACAAATAGGTAAGAGACTATCTCAATAGATTTGAATGTTACTTTTGTTTAAAGAAGTATAACACAAATTGACACTCAGGAATCCACAAAACTTTTAAAAGCATTGTATCCCCTTGTGAAAGGGACAGAAACAAAATGTTTTATGCTCAGCTAATATCTAGGCATGATGAGGATGAGCTGAAAGAGAAACTCTAAATAGTGAGATGGTGGAGAGAAGGCAAAATTACAGTATCTTGCAGTGACTGTAACGTAGGAATCAGAGAGAGCAGGAGGCTCTGAAGTCAAGCCTGCGTCCAGCTGGGAGGCCTATTTTCTGTAATAACAGCTTCAGAACTGACAGGGTTGCTCCTGCCCATCCCCAGAAGCATGTCAATCACCGTTAGACAACCACCGTTCTATCTGCATATTCTGTCAATTCTTGACACAATGATATTCAAATCATCAACTTGACTGTGGATTTGTCAATTTATACTTTTAATTGCCTCAAATTTTGAGTGGCATTTTGAAGCTGAGTTATTCATTTTTCCATATTTAGGATTGTTGTTTCTTCTTTATAAATGGATCCTTTTACATTCTGAATACTTATCTATGTCACTGGCAGCATCTCTGTATCACTGGTATACCACCATCTTGAAATCAACTTTGTCTGATATTAATAATGTCACTATGATTTACTTATTTTATTATAATTAGTGTATTATTACGTTTTTGTTGGGGTCCGGCACGTCTGCCGGGGGGCTACTGACCTGTGGGCGTCCCCAAGACCACCAACGTAGATGTCTCTTTCAACCTGAGGGAGAGAGTGCGCAGAAGTGAAAGAAGAAAGAAAAGCAGAGTCTGGAGGTCTGTGTAACTTACAGTCAGAACACAGCACTTTATTTTTGTAGGTTACAGCTTTTATACCTTTTTTCTTGTTACATTTACTTTATCTCAGCAGAAAAAGGGGTAAACAGAAAAGAGAACAGAAACCATGTTAAAATAGTTATCAGGGGCTTGTGATAACAGCTCACAAAGCAGTTTTAAGGGGGCTTGTGATAATAGCTTACAAAGCAGTCTAAGAGTTAATATATGTTTTTCAAAGATACACAGTGCAAGCAAACAATGGTGCCCTTAAGGTGGCCTGTTAACTATGTTTTCCATCATGAGGTAGAGCAAAGGCTCAGCTCCTGAGAAAATATGGCAGGGGTCTTTGCCCCTCTCAGGCATCTCAATTGCAGCAAGCCTATTGCTTACACAGAGACTAAAGGGGATATGAAAGCAGTCAGCAAAATGTCCTCATAAACTGCAGGCCCTTACTCTGCATTCTGTTTTTCCCTTAGTGGCTTAGCCATTTTTACCTCAACTCGACAGCCCTTGAGAGCAGGGGGGAGAGCAGATAGATCCAGCAGCCAAAATGGGGCGAGTCACGCTAACTGTCTCAAGCCCTTGGCGCGAACGCTGCACGTTTTATTCTTTTATTTCAATCCATCTGTACTGATATTTAAAGGGTAACTAGCATAGTGGTGTGTATTTAGTCTGCTCTAGCGTCATCTGTCCTTTAAATGCATTGTTTTTCCCACTTACATTTAACATCATGACAGAAAAAGTTGAGCTTAATTCTCAACTGTTTGCTGTTTGTTTGATATTTGGATCATTTGTTTCTTATTCCTACTTTCTCCTTCTCTACCTTTTTTTTTTGATCCATCATTATTTCTTTTCTCTATTTACATTTTAACTATGAATGTTAGTCTTTGCCTTTAAAAACATTGGTGTGTATGTGTGTATACATATATACATGTATAGGTATATAAACACACATTGATATGTACATGCATTTATACATGTATATATTGTGTAAATACACATTTACACATATTTATATATGTACACTAATATATCTAACACATATAATCACATTCTCCTTCAACTGATACTTCACCAGTTCACATATTTTGCATATGATGCAGCTGTAAAATTTTATCTACCCACTACTGCACTTGATGTTGTCATATATTTCAATTCTTCATATACTAAAAAATTCATAGTATGTTGTGATTATATTTGCCTTGAACAGGCAAAACTTATAAATCAATTTATAAAATTGATTTTATATATACTCATGTATTAAGTCATTCTTACACTCATTAATGTTCTCTAAAGATTGAGGCTCCCATTTGGGATACTTTTTCTTAAGTTAGTATTAGTATTTATTTTAGTTATTGTCTGCTGCTGACAATTTCTCTCCATTTTTGTTATATTAAAACATTTATTTTGCTTTCATTTTTGCAAGATATTTTTGCTAAGTATAGAATTCTATATTAACAGGTTTATTTTATCTTCAACATTTTAAACATATGATTTCGTTATTGTCTGGCATCTGTTATTTCTGATATGGAGTCAGCCACCCTGTTAATGGTATTTCTCTTAATTGAATGTCTGCTCTTTTTAGCTGTTATTAACATCTTAATGCAAATTGGCTACGATGTCTGGGTGTGTGTTTCTTTGCAGCCCTCCTGCTTGAAGTGTGCTGAGACTACTGGGTCTCTTCAAATATTCACTCTGCCTAACTCTATCTCTTTATTCCTTCTGGGACTCTAAATATATATTTGTTGGACCATTTGATGTTTTCCCTTGTGGCTGTTATTTTTCAGTCAATGTCCCCCAACTCTGGTTGCTTTAATTTAGACCATCTTTACTGAAATATTTTAAGTTTACCGATCCTTTCTTTTGCTTGTAAGTCTGCTTTTAAGCCATTTAATTAATATTAATTTAGATATTGCTATGTACTAAATTGTGTCTCCCAGTTCATATGTTGAAGACGTCACCCCCAATGTGATGGTATTTAGAAACAGGGCCTTTGACCAGGAGTGGTGGCTCATACCTGTAATCCCAGAACTTTGGGAAGCCAATGCAGGCATATCTCTTGAGTTCAGGAGTTCGAGACCAGCTCAGTCAACATGATGAAACCCCATCTCTACTAAAAATACAAAAATCATCTAGGTGTGTTGGTGTAGGCCTGTAATCCCAGCTACTCAAGAGGCTGGGCACTTGAACCCAGGAGATGGAGCAGTGAGCCAAGATCATGCCACTGTACTACAGTCTGGGTGACAAAGTGAGATTGCATCTTAAAAAAAAAAAAAGAGAGATATAGGGCCTTTGGGAGGTAATCAGGTCATGAGGGTAGAGCCCTCATAAACGGAATTAGTGCCTTTAATGAACAGAGAGCTAGCCCTCTCTCCCCCAATCTCTCTGTTTCTGCCTCCTGCCTCCCTGGCCACCTGTTATGTGAGCACACAGTGCAAGTCTGCAAGCCAGGAAGGAAGCTTTCACTAGGGGATTGAATTAGCCAGTATCTTCATACCTCGATTTTGGACTTCTCAGTCTCCAATACCGTGAGAGATAAATTGTTGTTATTTAAATCACCCAGTCTATGGTATTTTGTTACGGAAGGCCAAACAGATGAGGACAGACATTATATGTTGATTTCTAGAATTGCCATGGCTAGAAAGTGGTGAGTGGCACTTGGAAGTGAAGGGCTCCCTGTAGACCCCAGTATCAAGTCCATCCTGCCATTGGAAGAATAACAGTTTAGCTGAAGAGAGAGAAAACAACGAGAGAACAATCCAATTTCTATACAATCATTAAATATCAGTAGTTTGTTAAACAAAACAGACAAGCCGGAAAACCCTGGCAGCTCATTTGCATAAACTGGTTGGAAACCATTCAAGGCAGCATCTACATGGAGGACACATACAAAAGGCCTGCTGCATTAGAATGCAAGTGAAAGGGTCCTTCAGACATGGGGACTTCAGAGAGCTGAGTTGTCACAGATGCAGGAGCTTCAACTTGACCAGCACACACACCACACACACACACACACACCACCCCCCCACACACACCACATACCACACACACCACACACAGCATACACACTGCACGCGCACACACACCGCGCACACACACACACCACACACACCACACATATACATACACCACACATGCACCCCACACATACCCCACACACACCACACACACCACACACCACATACGCACACCATGCTCACACACCACACCACACAGACACCACACACACACCACACATCACACAAATACACACACACCCCACACGCAGCCCCCCCCACACACACTTTTATCTCTCCCCAGTGATAATGGGCAGAGTAGTCTACTATTTGACAGCAACAAACTCCACCACCTGACCACAACACCCTCTCCAGAGGTATGGCTTTCCACACTCCCAAGTCAGTGAGGGTGGGATTCCCCGGCAGACGTATATGCATAGAGATAAAAAGATACAGGGGTGGTCTGTTTGCTTTCTGTCTTTTTGAGCTGCCATCCTCACAGGCTGGAAGGATTGTTCTTCGAGGTTTGTCCTGGGGATGGTGAAGACCAGCACGGGTGGGAGGAGCATTGTTTGGAACCATGACAGACACAAAGACATGCTGCTGAGATGCCCCTTCACAGAGGCTCTGCTGTTGCACCACAGCGGGGACTTTCACCTGCTAGTAATACCTCTGACTTCACAATAGGGCACTTGTTATCTTAAGTAGCAAGAATTCTGGATGCAGGGTAGTTCCGGGTATAGTCAGCAGCTAATTATTGACATCGAGGGTTTGCCTGTGGTGAATTCAGTGAGTCAAAAGCACCCAGCTCTCAGCAATATCAGTGTCTCCCTCAGCTGCAGAGAGACACTGTGTCTGATGGCAGGACCTTCCCAGGCAGCTTCTGTCTGGTGACTGAGTCAGGTAAGAGCATAAAGGCCTGGTCATTTTAACCTCACGTGGGATATTCTCATGAACAGTACTTACACACGAGACCTCTGAGGAGCTTGCCATGACTTGGTGAGTCTTCATGAAAACTTGAGTTCTTCTTTTTCTCAATCCCATTGGGTCATACAATCCCATTGTATGCTGACATCAGTACCTAATAAACATATTGTACCACAAACCCTATCACAGCGTCTGCTTCTGCACAAACCAACAAATCAGATTTTAGAGCTGGATTACTCACTACCTGGTTATCAATAAAGCTTCAGCAGACTGACACAGCCTGACACATTTGATGAATGCCTTAATTTCTTTCTTTCTTTTTCTTTTTTTTTTTTTTGAGATGGAGTTTCGCTCTTGTTACCCAGGCTGGAGTGCAATGGCGCGATCTTGGCTCACTGCAACCTCTGCCTCCTGGGTTTAGGCAATTCTCCTGCCTCAGCCTCCCGAGTAGCTGGGATTATAGGCACGCACCACCGTGCCCAGCTGATTTTTTGTATTTTTAGTAGAGACGGGGTTTCGCCACGTTGACCAAGATGGTCTTGATCTGTTGACCTCGTGATCCACCCGCCTCGGCCTCCCAAAGTGCTGGGATTACAGGCTTGAGCCACTGCGCCCGGCCGCCTTAATTTCTTTCTTTCTTTTTTTTTTTTTTTTGAGACAGAGTCTCACTCTGTTGCCCAGTCTCAGCTCACTGCAACCTCCACCTCTTGGATTCAAGCGATTCTCCTGCCTTAGCCTCCTGAGTAGCTGAAATTACAAGTATGCGCCACCACACCCAGCTAATTTTTGTATTTTTAGTAGAGACGGGTTTTTACCATGTTAGCCAGGCTGGTCTTGAACTCCTGGCCTCCGGTGATCCGTGCACCTTGGCCTCCTAAGGTACTGGGATTGCGGGTATAAGCCACCACGCCCAGCCTGCCTTAATTTCTATTCTAATCAGAAAAGAAGATAACAAACATTGTATTCACATGAGATAGACAATAATATATATTTATAGTTTTGTGCCAGGGCTCTGTTAATTCTCCTGCCTCTCTCGTGATATAGTGGGATGAAATCAGAACCATATGGAAATGCTACAGGATGCCATATTGATCTATGCCATCAATGATGTTATGCCATTTGGCTCTCTAAGGCATGCACCCCTAAGGGTGCAGGTAAATCCTGCAAAAATCAGAGACCAGCAATATCTCTTATATTGAGTGATCCAGTAGCCAGGAGCCTGCTGAGACATTCTCTCCAAAGTAAAAGATAAAATGTTACATCTCACTTGTTCTATGAAGAAGGAAGCATGAAACACAACCGGTCTCTTTGGGTGCTGGAAGCAGCACATTCTGCACTCGACTCTACCATTCTCACCTGTACGCAGGGTGACATGAATGCTGCCAACTTTTAATGGAGCCCAGAGCAGGGTTCTCTGGCAGGTCTAAGCTTCTGTGCAAGGTACCTGGCCACTTGGGAGCATATAATCTGGCATATTCTATGGTATTAAAGGTATTGATGGTAATGGAATAAGCTGGGTAGTGTCGATGGTAAGCTCCAGTGGGAGGAGCACCCGGCATCATGACAAAGGAGGTAAGCAAAGGATTGTGAGTGGTCCAGTGACCATGGCATCCACTGATGATGCCACATTCTGCTCTACCCAGAAACTACCAGCCTGACAGAACATGGGGGCGACCTGCTGATGCACCAGCAACAAGGCAAGGTTCTGTAAGGATGTGGGACCACCCTCCGTGAGGTAAAGTATGCATCGAATCAGAGGCTTTTATATAGTGTTGTGATACAAAAAAATGCCAAGGCGTCATATCAGGAGCAGCCTCTTTACCATCATTCAGAGAAACCCACTGTGGGACTGTGTGCTTCCTTCCCATGCAACTCTAGGCCTTGCAGAGTTAGAGGTTCTGTTCCCTCAAGGTTCATAACTATGCCAGGTGACCCAAAAGAATTCCATTGGATTATAAACTATGGGCATAGTTAGCTGGGCACCATGGGTGCTTTGTATCCAGGGACCTGCAGGCAGTAAGTTATAATTTTGGTGAACTGAGTCTGATCAATTACTAGTCAGAGGCAGGGGCTGCAGCCCATCCCAGTAACATCCCTGCAGGAAGAAAGGCCCACCCAGCACAGCCCTAGAGGAGTCTCCCCCAGAGTAAACATGGATTATTTTTATTACCCAGTTTCAGGTATTCTGTTATAAGTAACAGAAAACAAACTAAGACACTTGATCATCTCCAGAGGCAAATCTCAGAAACCTAAGCTGGCCGTGGGCAGCATGAAAGGAGGGAGGAAGGGTGCTCCTCTTGCCTCTGAAGCTTCCTTCCTACCCCTCCTGCCTCAGTCACCCTGTTCTGGCTTCCTAGGGGTAGCTGGCAAGACGAGGTCTTGGGGAGAGATATCTAGATATTATAGATACTGTACATTTTACATCTAGATCTTAAATAAATACAAACACATGAAGAGACTAAAGACTTTACCCTCCCTGTGAATCTAGGGATGTCCCATTTTGACACTGGCTTTAGCACAGGCTGAATCTTCAGGAGCAGACGCTGAAGGTGTTTGGGGAATAAAATGCTTACAGACATTAACACTTTAAAGAGGAGGGGGAAAGGCAGAATGGAGCGGAGGAAAAAGTTGCACTGAGATTCAGGGTCCCAGATCCATCCGTGCCAAACACAACCAGTAGTAAGGGTGAGTAGCATCTGTCTGTTCGGTCAGTTTCCAGCATTTAGCTAAGAGCATCTGCCTCTGATCTGCCATCTCTTGTGGACTGCACACACTGGCTTCTCCAGGAAGGGTTTGGCTTAGGACAAGGCTAGTCTGCAGTGCAGGCTGGGCCTAGAGGAGTTGAAAACAGAGGTTCTCTGCAGACCTTGCTCCCACAGCTGAGCAGCAAGCCCTTCTTGCTGGTGGGGACTCTCCTTAGAGTCTCGGGGCAACATGGCAAGGGGGCTTAGAGTGCTAACTCAGACCTTTGTTCCTCTTATAAAGCCACAGTCCCACTCCCATGATAACTCTTTAACCCATGAACCCACTGATCCACGAATGGATTAGTCCATTCATGAGGGCAGAGCCTTCATAACCCAATCACCTCTTAGCGGCCCCACCTCGAAATGCTGTCACGTGGGGGATTAAGAATGTCTGTCACTTTCAACCTGAGTTTGGAGCTGCTGCTCCAGGTCCAGTTCTGCCTGCCCCTTTCTTGAATCTTGCCCTTCCCCATGGGTGGCAGCTCTGAGCACCTCTGGGAGCTGCCTACCAGCAGTGTGTGCTGAGGAGCGTGGCGTCAGGGGCAGTGGCCTTGGCAGTGCCCTGTGGATCTTCCACAGGTGGCCTTGGAAGAAACAGAGTCTTGCCCTTGGGGACACACCTGTGAAGCTGCAGCTGGGTGCTCCATGCCCGTGGGGCTGCCGTGTCCCTGCGACCTGGAGGGGCTGAATGACACCGACGACTTTTGTCTCTGGTTCCCGAGCCTCTTTTACTTACGCTGTGTTTGGTGACTGTAACACAGAGCCAGCCATTCCGTGCCCAGCTGTGGATCCAGCTCCCGAAACCTCTTCCTTTCTGGGACTTTGGCATCCCTTAGGGATGCTGTGACTCTCTCTCTCTGTAGCCACATTTTCTCAGTTCCCGCCATCACATTGGGGACAGAAGCTGCCTGCTGAGGCACCCAATGGCAGCCACCCTGTCTGCACACACAGCAGGGTGAGAGCAAACAGGTGTGCTGTCCCAGCAGGAGGAGTCACCACCTGAGGGGTGGCTCTCAGGCCACTTGGAGGCCTGTGGCATGGGGAGGTAGGTGTAATACCTCAGCAGACAGGAATCATGTGGTCCACAGTAATTATGGATATAATTTATTGATAACTCATTATCTTCTGAACTCTTTGCACAAATTATCTCAACATTTCTCTAAAAATATCCTCCAGGACCCCAAACCCATCAGGACCCTGTCTCTGATTCCCAAGTTTACTGTGCTTCCCTAACACAACCTCCTACTGAGTTTAAATTGCATGTTTACATTTTAAACATGGTGGTGGGGGGTTATTTGTGGCAGGTGTGCTAAGAGCACTCAGCCGCAGGAACTGGGTCTGTTTCACCTAACACAATGCCTGCTGCAGTGTTACTCATTTGGAATGGCTGTGTTTACCCAACACTGGTAACCCCATTGTATCTAGGAAGTAACTATCTTGCTTTTGATTTTACAGGCTTGTAGGTGGAAGAGACTTGCCTTGTCGCAGATGAAACTTTGGACTGTGGACTTTTGGGTTAATGCTGAAATGAGTTAACTTAGGGGGACTGTTAGGAAGGCATGCTTAGTTTTGAAATGTGAGGACATGAGATTTAGAGGGGAAGAGGCGGAATGATATGGTTTGGCTGTGTCCCCACCCAAATCTCCCAGAATTTCCATGTGTTGTGGGAGGGGAGACAAAGGGACGTAATTGAATCATGGGGGCCAATCTTTCCCATGCTATTCTCCTGATAGTTAACAAGTCTCACAAGATCTGATGGGTTTATCAGGGGTTTCTGCCTTTCTGTCTTCATTCTCTCTTGCTGCCCGCACACAAGGAATGCCTTTCACCCTCTCCCATGATTGTAAGGATTCCCCAGTCACATGGAACTATAAGTCCAATTCAATCTCTTTCTTTTGTAAATTGACCAGCCTAGGATGTGTCTTTATCAGCAGCATGAAAACAGACTAATACATGCTCCATCTATCTCAGTTTGTGTTTAATGCCTCGAGATGAATCTCATCAGTTAGATAGAGCCTGCATTATATTTCACATGGATTGATACTCTCTGAGACACTATGGGTGGGGCGGGGCAAGTCTGGAGGGTACTCTATGGTGATCCTGTGTTTCCCATGTGAGGCTGGCCCTCTAAACACAGTCTTAGAGCAAAGCCTTCTCACTGAAAGGCCAGAGTTGACACTCCTTTGTCCCCACAGCCTGCGCTTCTCAGCTCTGGGCTGGGGAGGCCTGGCATGAGCCCAGCTGTCTCCTCCATTCCCCTCCTTGCTTCCTGACAAGGCTGGCTCTCAGCAAACAGTGGCAGTAAAGGGAGGTGGGTTCTCTTCAATCTCAAACTCCTAGAAATTCCCCAAAAGAGAGAAATCTAATTTGAAACGTTGAGGGGTATTTGGGATGTGCTGCAGAAGAGACTGCTCATTATCTCAGTTTTCTAAAAGCTTCTTTCCCGTGATCCTCTGGACACCTTTGCAAATATTTTGATGTCATCGGACTAATAGAGGGCCTCAAGTGGTGACTGTTTTAGAGAAGGTAAGAGGGGAGAACAGCACGTTGACAGGAAGCTGCAGGGTGTTCGGGGGGTTATTTGTGGCAGGTGGGTGATGAAAGTTCCCTTAAGTCAGTTCTATGCTGTGTTCTCCATTTAACCATGTTTACCACGAGCTCAGAGCCTCAGGGCGCATCCATCCAGCCTAGCGCACATGTGTACATTGTATGGTTATGGAGTGGTCAAACGAGGCTGAGTTCCCAGGCCTAGACTCTGGGAGATGCAGTCTGGCACCAGGCCCTCTTCCCTGCAGGGCTTCGCTGGGCTGTGCAGGCCCTGCTGAGCTGGGCTGGCTGATTGCCTCTAGCAGCAGCAC
Source organism: Callithrix jacchus (assembly GCF_049354715.1). Lineage (NCBI taxonomy): Eukaryota > Metazoa > Chordata > Mammalia > Primates > Cebidae > Callithrix > Callithrix jacchus. Next base: position 35,217,970 of record NC_133511.1, on the reverse strand, counting down.
TGGGGAGCAGCCGCAGGCGTGTTCCTGCTACACAGCACACAAGAGTTCCCCTGCTCTTGAGGTCTGTAGCTCACTACTCTGCAGGCCCAGCCCAGCTGCACTTGCTGCCAGGAAGCTTTCCTTTGAGTCCAAGTTCTGCTTTCTCCTCTCACTACAGTGCAAATGGAGAGGACAGGAACCAGCCTCCCCAGGAGTGTGAATCTTATGTGCTCATTCAGTCAGAACCATTTGCTAATCATGTGCTGGGCTCTGAGGGTACAGAACTGCATCAGCCACAGTCTGCCATCCAGGGCTTCCAAGGATCTGCCTTCCAGAAGGAAGACACGAAACACCAGTCACCATTGGTGGAGGTCACACGACAAGTCCATAACCTGGCATGTTTGAAGAGTGATAATGAATGTGTGCTCCCTGCCTTTTCTCTCCTTCAGAAAAAAGCTAGCAGAGCCATTATTGGGGAGACAAAATACATACAATTTTCAATACAACTTCAGATCTAAAAACACAGAAAAAATTCAGCCACACAGGCTGACTTGCATTTTTTTCCCACCTTTTCTATGGTACCAGCAAACTCACATTTCTTACCCCATGTTCATCACCAGCATCAAGGCAGCGAAATCAAATTTGTTTGTCACCCCCAGGAAGTCATTGCAAACTTCAACTTAAATTGGTCATAAGACGAGTCCACTGAAAAGAGAGGCAGGGCACTGTCCTGTCCCAGAAACCTGTGTGCTAAGGTTTGAAAGCAAAGTGATGGGCCTTGGTGGCCCCGGCCAGGCCTCTGTAGTCCTAGGTGGCACATTAGATAGGTGTGTTGCTTAGATGTAGGATGGAGACAACTGCCACATGGGGAGGGGGCCTCCAGCTCTGGCCAGAGAACACCCCTTCTGATTCTTTTCCAGCATTGCTACCTAGGAGCAGGAAGGCTTTGGGAGGGCCTGCCAGAGATCAGATTATCCCTTCCAGGGTATCTTCCCTCCCTCCTGTGCTCACCTCCCTGGTACAGATTTTCAGCAAGTGGCTTGAACAAAGAAGCCTGCCTGCATTCTGCTGCTCACAGCTGCCTGGTCAAGCTTCACAACACTGAGGTGATAGAAGGTTAATAAGGCAAACAAATTTTTATTGACTATTGCTTCCTTTAGCATATTTGTTTTATTCAATTTGAAAAACTGAGCTTCCTGAGGTTTTTTATTTTTTTTATTTTTTATTGCATTTTAGGTTTTGGGGTACATGTGCAGAGCATGCAATACAGTTGCATAGGTACACACATGGCAGTGTGTTTTGTTTGCTTTCTCCCCTTCACCCATATTTGGCATTTCTCCCAAGGCTATCCCTCCCCCCTCCACTGGCCCTCCCCTTTTCCCCCCAATAGACCCCAGTGTTTAGTACTCCCCTCTCTGTGTCCATGTGTTCTCATTTGTCATCACCCGCCTATGAGTGAGAATATGCGGTGTTTCATTTTCTGTTCTTGCGTCAGTTTGCTGAGAATGATGTTCTCCAGATTCATCCATGTCCCTAAAAACGACACAAACTCATCATTTCTGATTGCTGCATAATATTCCATGGTGTATATGTGCCACATTTTCCCAATCCAGTCTATCATCAATGGGCATTTGGGTTGATTCCAGGTCTTTGCTATTGTAAACAGTGCTGCAATGAACATTCGTGTGCATGTGTCCTTATAGTAGAACGATTTATAGTCCTTTGGATATATACCCAGTAATGGGATTGCTGGGTCAAATGGAATTTCTATTTCTAAGGCCTTGAGGAATCGCCACACTGTCTTCCACAATGGTTGAACTAATTTACACTCCCACCAATAGTGTAAAAGTGTTCCTTTTTCTCCACATCCTCTCCAGCATCTGTTATCTCCAGATTTGGTAATGATCGCCATTCTAACTGGCGTGAGATGGTATCTCAATGTAGTTTTGATTTGCATCTCTCTGATGACCAGTGATGATGAGCATTTTTTCATATGATTGTTGGCCTCATATACGTCTTCTTTTGTAAAGTGTCTGTTCATATCCTTTGCCCAATTTTGAATGGGCTTGTTTGCTTTTTTCCTGTAAATCTGTTTGAGTTCTTTGTAAATTCTGGATATCAGCCCTTTGTCAGATGGGTAAACTGCAAAAATTTTTTCCCATTCTGTTGGTTGCCAATTCACTCTAGAGACTGTTTCTTTTGCTGTGCAGAAGCTGTGGAGTTTGATTAGGTCCCATTTGTCTATTTTGGCTTTTGTTGCCAATGCTTTTGGTGTTTTGTTCATGAAGTCCTTGCCTACTCCTATGTCCTGGATAGTTTTGCCTAGATTTCCTTCTAGGGTTTTTATGGTGCCAGGTCTTATGTGTAAGTCTTTAATCCATCTGGAGTTAATTTTGGTGCAAGGTGTCAGGAAGGGGTCCAGTTTCTGCTTTCTGCACATGGCTAGCCAGTTTTCCCAGCACCCTTTGTTCAACAGGGAATCCTTTCCGCATTGCTTGTTTTTGTCGGGTTTATCAAAGATTGTAAGGTTGTAGATATGTTGTGTTGCCTCTGATGCCTCTGTTCTGTTCCATTGGTCTATATCTCTGTTTTGGTACCAGTACCATGCTGTTTTGATTACTGTAGCCTTGTAGTATAGTTTGAAATCCGGTAGTGTGATGCCCCTCGCTGTGTTCTTTTTGCTTAGAATTGACTTGGCTATGCGGGCTCTCTTTTGGTTCCATATGAAGTTCATGGTGGTTTTTTCCAGTTCTGTGAAGAAAGTCAATGGTAGCTTAATGGGGATAGCGTTGATTCTGTAAATTACTTTGGGCAGTATAGCCATTTTCACGATATTAATTCTTCCTAACCATGAACATGGAATGTTTCTCCATCTGTTTGTGTCCTCTCTGATTTCGTTGAGCAGTGGTTTGTAGTTTTCCTTGAAGAGGTCCCTTACGTTCCTTGTGAGTTGTATTCCAAGGTATTTTATTCTTTTTGTAGCAATTGTGAATGGCAGTTCATTCTTGATTTGGCTCTCTTTAAGTCTATTATTGGTGTAGAGGAAGGCTTGTGATTTTTGCACATTGATTTTATATCCTGAGACTTTGCTGAAGTTGCTTATCAGTTTCAGGAGTTTTTCGGCTGAGGTGATGGGGTCTTCTAGGTATACTATCATGTCATCTGCAAATAGAGACAGTTTGGCTTCCACCTTTCCTATTTGAATATCCTTTATTTCTTTTTCTTGCCTGATTGCTCTGGCTAGAACTTACAGTACTATATTGAATAGGAGTGGTGACAGAGGGCATCCTTGTCTAGTGCTGGATTTCAAAGGGAATGCTTCCAGTTTTGCACATTAAGTATGATATTGGCTGTTGGTTTGTCATAAATAGCTTTTATTACTTTGAGATACGTTCCATCGATACCGAGTTTATTGAGGGTTTTTAGCATAAAGGGCCGTTGAATTTTGTCAAATGCCTTCTCTGCATCGATTGAGATAATTGTGTGGTGTTTGTTTTTGGTTCTGTTTATGTGGTGAATTACGTTGATAAACTTGCGTATGTTGAACCAGCCTTGCATCCCCGGGATGAATCCTACTTGATCATGATGGATAAGTTTCTTGATTTGCTGTTGCAATCGGCTTGCCAATATTTTATTGAAGATTTTTGCATCTATGTTCATCATGGATATTGGCCTGACGTTTTCTTTTCTTGTTGGGTCTCTGCCGGGTTTTGGTATCAGGATGATATTGGTCTCATAGAATGATTTGGGAAGGATTCCTTCTTTTTGTATTATTTGGAATAGTTTCAGAAGAAATAGTACCAGCTCCTCTTTGTGTGTCTGGTAGAACTCGGCTGTGAACCCGTCTGGACCTGGGCTTTTTTTGTGTGGTAGGCTCTTAATTGCTGCCTCAACTTCTGCCCTTGTTATTGGTCTATTCATCGTTTCAGCTTCCTCCTGGTTTAGGCTTGGGAGGACACAGGAGTCCAGGAATTTATCTATTTCTTCCAGGTTTATTGGTTTATGTGCATAGAGTTGTTTGTAATATTCTCTGATGATGGTTTGAATTTCTGTGGAATCTGTGGTGATTTCCCCTTTATCATTTTTTGTTGCATCTATTTGGTTGTTCTCTCTTTTCTTTGTAATCATTCTGGCTAGTGGTCTGTCTATTTTGTTGATCTTTTCAAAAAACCAGCTCTTGGATTTATTGATTTTTTGAAGGGTTTTTCGTGTCTCAATCTCCTTCAGTTCAGCTCTGATCTTAGTTATTTCTTGTCTTCTGCTGGGTTTTGAGTTTTTTTGCTCTTGCTCCTCTAGCTCTTTCAATTTTGACGTAGGGTGTCAATTTTTGATGTCTCCATTCTTCTCATATGGGCACTTATTGCTATATACTTTCCTCTAGAGACTGCTTTAAATGTGTCCCAGAGATTCTGGCATGTTGTGTCTTCGTTCTCATTGGTTTCAAAGAACTTCTTTATTTCTGCCTTCATTTCATTGTTTATCCAGTCAACATTCAAGAGCCAGTTGTTCAGTTTCCATGAAGCTGTGTGGTTCTGGGTTGGTTTCTGAATTCTGAATTCTAACTTGATTGCACTATGGTCTGAGAGTCTGTTTGTTATGATTTCAGTCGTTTTGCATTTGCTGAGCAGTGCTTTACTTCCAATTATGTGGTCAGTTTTAGAGTAGGTGTGATGTGGTGCTGAGAAGAATGTATATTCTGTGGATTTGGGGTGGAGAGTTCTGTAAATGTCTATCAGGTTTGCTTGCTCCAGGTCTGAGTTCAAGCCCTGGATATTCTTGTTGATTTTCCGTCTGGTTGATCTGTCTAGTATTGACAGTGGAGTGTTAAAGTCTCCCACTATTATTGTGTGGGAGTCTAAGTCTCTTTGTAAGTCGTTAAGAACTTGCCTTATGTATCTGGGTGCTCCTGCATTGGGTCCATATATGTTTAGGATCGTTAGCTCTTCTTGTTGTATCGATCCTTTTACCATTATGTAATGGCCTTCTTTGTCTCTTTTGATCTTTGTTGCTTTAAAGTCTATTTTATCAGAGATGAGAAGTGCAATTCCTGCTTTCTTTTGCTCTCCATTTGCTTGGTAAATCTTCCTCCATCCCTTTATTTTGAGCCTTTGTGCATCCTTGCATGTGAGATGGGTTTCCTGGATACAGCACACTGCTGGGTTTTGGCTTTTTATCCAATTTGCCAGTCTGTGTCTTTTGATTGGTGCATTTAGTCCATTTACATTTAGGGTTAATATTGTTATGTGTGAATTTGATACTGCCATTTTGATGCTAGCTGGCTGTTTTGCCCGTTAGTTGTTGTAGATTCTTCATTATGTTGATGCTCTTTAGCATTTAGTGTGATTTTGGAATGGCTGGTACTGGTAGTTCCTTTCTATGTGTAGTGCCTCTTTCATGAGCTCTTGTAAAGCAGGCCTGGTGGTGACAAACTCTCTGAGTACTTGCTTGTTCACAAAGGATTTTATTTTTCCTTCACTTCTGAAGCTCAGTTTGGCTGGATATGAAATTCTGGGTTGAAAGTTTTTTTCTTTAAGGATGTTGAATATTGGCCCCCACTCTCTTCTGGCTTGTAGAGTTTCTGCTGAGAGATCTGCTGTGAGTTTGATGGGCTTCCCTTTGTGGGTGACCCGACCTTTCTCCCTGGCTGCCCTTAGTATTTTCTCCTTTATTTCAACCTTGTTTAATCTGATGATTTTGTGCCTTGGGGTTGCTCTTCTTGCGGAATATCTTTGTGGTGTTCTCTGTATTTCCTGCAATTGAGTGTTGGCCTGTCTTGCTAGGTGGCGGAAATTTTCCTGGATAATGTCCTGAAGAGTATTTTCCAGCTTGGGTTCATTCTCTTCGTCACATTCTGGTATGCCTATCAAACGTATGTTAGGTCTCTTCACATAGTCCCACATTCCTTGGAGACTTTGTTCATTCCTTTTTGCGCTTTTTTCTCTGATCTTGGTTTCTCATTTTATTTCATTGAGTTGATCTTCGACTTCCGATATTCTTTCTTCTGCTTGGTCAATTCGGCTATTGAAACTTGTGCATGCTTTGCGAAGTTCTTGTATTGTGTTTTTCAGCTCCTTTAATTCATTCATATTCCTTCTAAGGTATCCATTCTTGTTATCATTTCCTCAAATCTTTTTTCAAGTTCCTTAGTTTCTTTGCATTGATTTAAAAGATGTTCTTTTAGCTCACAAAAGTTTCTCATTATCCACCTTCTGAAGTCTAATTCCATCATTTCGTCACAGTCATTCTCCATCCAGCTTTGTTCCCTTGCTGGTGAGGAGTTTTGGTCCTTTCTAGGAGGCGAGGTGTTCTGGTTTCGGGTGTTTTCCTCCTTTTTGCGCTGGTTTCTTCCCATCTTTGTGGATTTATCCACCTGTTGTCTGTGTAGTTGCTGACTTTTCGATTGGGTCTCTGAGTGGACACCCAGATTGTTGATGATGAAGTATTTCTGTTACTTGGTTTTCCTTCTACCAGTCTAGCGCCTCCACTGTACGACTGTTGAGGTCCACTCCAGGCCCTGCTTGTCTGGGGTGCTCCTATAGCAGCTGCAGAACAGCGAGGGATGCTACTAGTTTCTTTTTCTGCTATCTTTGTCCCAGAATGATGCCTGCCAAATGTCAGTCTTTTGGATATAGAGGGGTCAGGGAGCTGCTTGAGGAGTCAGTCTGTACTTTGTAGGAGCTCAAGTGCTGAGCTGTGAGCTCTGTTGTTTATTCAGGGCTGTTAGGCTGCTATGCTTAATTCTGGAGTGTCTGCCTTGCTGTCCTGCCCAGCTAGGAGGCAATCTAGTCATTCTTTGCCTGCCGACGCTCCTCCCTGCTGTTGTGAGGTTCGCCCTATTGCTGCAGGCTCTGCCCTTCTGCTGCGGTCTCCGCCCTGCTGCCCCAGGCTATGCCCTGCTGCAGAGTCTCTCTGTTGTACCGGGTTGCCTTGGCAACGGCAGGCTGCATCAGCAATGGGTGTGTACCTCAGTAGGGGATGATTGCCTCAGTAATGGCGGACGCCCCTCCCCCACGGAGCTGCGCTTTAAGAAAACCTCCTCACCGGGAGCATTTGGACTTGCCATTTTGTTTGTCGCACTGCGCTACCCCAAACGCTGTTTCCCTTGGATTTCCTGGGCTGGCTCCCTGTCCAAGTCCTGTTCAGTCTCAAGTTCAGCCCTCTCAGGTCTCAGTTTGCCGGTTCAACAGAGCACCCGTAACAGTGCACTTTTGTATGGAGCGCTGTGGAGTGCCTCTGTGCTCCGGCTTGGGCCGCAGCCGCACCGGCTGCCGGCTACACCAGCGAACACCTCTGCCTGGCATCCCTTGTCTCTTTTATACCTGGGAATTTCCCCGTTCTGTGGGCAACTAAGATCTGTCTGGAAATGCATCCCCGACTCACGCTCTCCGTGCATCCAGCGAGAGCTTCAATCCTGGGTTGTTCTCACAGCACCATCTTGAGTCCTCACCCTCGCTTCCTGAGGTTTTCCTGCTGATAAATAGAAGGCCTTCTTTTGTCTCGCTTTTTGAAGGCAGAAGAAACAAGCTTACAAAGTTTAAGGTGGTTTTTTTCCCAGTTCTGTGAAGAAGGTCATTGGTAGCTTGATGGGGATAGTGTTGAATCTGTAAATTACTTTGGGCAGTATGGCCATTTTCATGATATTGATTCTTCCTAACCATGAACATGGAATGTTTCTCCATCATCATTTTCAGCAAACTGACACAAGAACAGAAAATCAAACACTGCATGTTCTCACTTATAGGTGGGTGTTGAACAATAAGAATACACATGGTCACAGGGAGGAGAGCATCACACAGTGGGGTCTGTCGGGGAGAAATAGGAGAGGGACGGGGGGGGTGGGTAGTTGGGGAGAGATAGCATGGGGAGAAATGCCAGATATAGGTGATGGGAAGGAAGGCAGCAAATCACACTGCCATGTGTGTACCTGTGCAACAATCTTGCATGTTTTTCACAGGTACCCCAAAACCTAAAATGCAATTTTTTAAAAACTGAAAAAAAAAGAAGAAACAAGCTTACTTCACTTTGCAAATGCAGCAGAGCCCAGAGTCAGCTTGGTGTGGTATGACCAGCTCTTCACCAGGAGCTGTGCAGCCAAGGGCAAGTCATGCCTCTCTCTGGGACTCATTTTGACATTTATCAAATGAAGGACTGTCATGTATCCACAAAGCTTTGCTGGGTTCTGCAGAGCATTCTGCCAATGGCTGCAGAGGTCTTGCTGAGCCACAGTTACCTCCCTACTTCCAGACTCCCCATAAGTGACACTGAGCAGAAGACACAGACAGTTGTGTGCTCAGGAATCTCTACCCCTGTGTTAGAGTGCATGCACATCTGGGGCTGGGCCTCTTGAAGCCAGGTTGCTGGGTGGGTCTCCCTTATTTCCTTCAATTCCTAAGGATAAGGGATGGTTACCGAGTTTGCCCTAGACAATATCCTATTGTTCTAGACCTGTTAGAGAATTCCACATGCTGGATTCCAGTAAGTTACTGAATCTCTGGAAGCCTCTGTTTTGTCCTTCTTAAAATAGTACATACTTGGCACGGCATTTCAGCATTTAGTGGATACTGTCCGTAGGGACAGGGCACAGTGCCCATCTCATCCATGTCAGCATTCCTATGAGTTATGCCTCTTCTTACAATGTATCCCCAGTTCTGCGACTCCCAAGGCTGCTCCTCACAGCCCTCACAGGTGCCTATTCTACTTTTCAGTTCCTGACCTACATCATCTTCACCTTGCTGCCTGGAAGTTCATTATAATGTTCAACCCAAACATTGCTTCTCACAGTTTTAGCTTCTCTTCTTCTTCCTCCTTGGACCATATCCACCTGAAACATACAATTGCAGATCATCCTCTTTGATTTCATCGAAGCCCACAGATTCATTGAAATGGTAATTGTATTAACTTTCTGTTCATTTCCTAAGGGTCTGGTTCCTGCTACTGTCTGGCCACATCCATTGGTTCACCTGAAGTGTATCTGTCAGAGTTCTCTATGTGTTTTTCTTCTCCAACCTCCCTTATCACACCAACCTCTGGAGACAAGACCTGTATCTTTGCCTGACCCTACATTGATTACTACTTTATACTTTCCCAAAGTATTTTTAGATTCGTGTCTTGTAACACAAACACATGCACTTACACTTGCCATGAGCTACGGAGGTGTACCAGCATGCCTACCTGCTCACTTTGTGACCACATCAAAGGTTTTTAACAGACAGAAACATAGAAACAGGGAGTTTTAATGTGATCACAAAGGCGACAGGCAGGGCTGCATTTGAAATCTCAGTCCCTGATTGGCCCAGGGTCTTCGGTCTCAACCAGGAAGTCTCCTCCTGTCTTTGCTCTGCTCCCCATGCTCATTGGATGTAACCAGCCTGCTTCCCTAGTGAGCAGGCTGACCTGGCTCTGCTCACCTCTGCAACTAGGGACTTGGCTTCCTCAGGTGACACAGTGTTGTCCACAGTCAAAAACTACCGTTGTGGGATCCACTCCTATCCTGGATGGGGGCCTGCTGGCCGACCTGCTTTCATGCTCAGCTGGCCTGCTGCTCTGTGCCGTGTGTGTACATAGGCACAGGCACAAATGCTCCCATGCTGGATCAGCGGGGCATCCTTGTGACTGGAGAGGAAGAACCTTCCCGTTTTTTCAAAGGTGTGGATAACTAAGCCCTCCCCCTAGACATCACAGACCCAAACTCTCTAGCAGCCATCTACATTATAGCTTCCAGGGACTGGGAACCTCCCACCTGAGTGGGAAACCTGCTCAGGTGAATTCTGTAGTTCTTGGGGCAGCACAATCCCATAAGTGAGCAGAAGATTTCAATATCACTTCCTCTGTAGTTAAGAGTGCAAGTAGAAAAATGTCAGCAGAAATTTTTAAGACGTTAACAACACAAACCAGATGAACTCCCACGAATAGAGCACTGCACCAAATAACAACAGAATACACTTTTTTAAAGCACATAAACATTTCTCCAGTATAAACTATACACTTGTATATAAAATGTTTGAATATTTAAAATTATTAAAAATATATGACATCTGTTCCCTAACCAAAATAAAATAAAATTGAATGAGAAGGAATTTAGGGCATCCCCAAATATATAAACATTAAACATACTTCTAAGTAACCTGTGGGTCAAAGAAATCACAAGAAGTGTTAGATAATACCACAAATGGAATTAAAGTTGCAATGCAATAGGTGACGTTAAAACAGTTCTTAGAAATTTCTAGCTTCAGTGCTTAGAAAAGAAGAAATGGTAAAAGTCTGACCATCTAAGATTCACTTTAAAAAGCTAGAAATAGTGAAGCTAATGAAACTTATTGCAAGTGGAAGAAGGGAAATTAAAGAACAGAGTGGAAATCAGCAAATCCAAAAGTGATTAAAAATAAAAATAAATCAATGAAGCATGATATTTTCCTTGAAAAAATAAAAAACAATGTCAAATGTTTGGCTAAAATAAAAGGAAAAAAGAGAGAAGATACACATTACCAAAATCAAGTAAGAAAAACATGACATTGTAATAGACCACTCAAAAACTAAAAGGATTGGGGCAGTTTTACTAAGAAACTTTTATAAACTCAACAATATACAGGAACTGGGGAAATAAATTACCAGAACTGACTTAATAAAATAAAAATATGAATAGACCTATATCAAGTAAAAAAATGAATTAATATTTTCAAATCTTTCCGCACACACAGAAAAAGTCCAGACACTGATGGCTTTAGTAGTGAATAGTGTCATATATGTATCAGATTCATTCTTATTTATCAAATACAAACTTTGAAAAATAAAAAATAGATACATCCATTAAAAAGAATAAAATCTTGTTCTTTGAAGCAACATGGATGCAGCTGGAGGACATTATCCTAAGTGAATTAATGCTGAAACAGAAAAACAAATACTCCCTGTTCTCACAAATGACAGCTCAACTTTGGGTACACATGGACATGGAGAGGGGAACAATAAACACAGGGGATTCCTAAAAGGGAGAGGGAGGGAGGGAGGCATGGGCTGAAAAACTACCTCACAGGTGATATGTTCACTACTTGAGTGACAGGGTCATCAGAAGCCCAAATCTTGGCACCACACAACATCCTCCGGTAATAAACCTGCACATATACCCTCTGAATCTAAAATTAAAATAAAATTTAGAAAAGACAACCTGTAAACATAGATGAGAATATCAAGCAATCATTCTTTATGTAGTGGCCTGAATATCAATCTGTTCTTGATGGAGTGGCCTGATCTTCCACACTGTGGTTTCTTCCAATGTTATCAAACCAAATCTGCTGATTCTTAGTAAATTCTGCCTGCTTTTTCCTTTGAGCTATGTTGTCAGGAGACTATTTTTCCTGGTGCTGCTACTGAGAAATGTCACCTCTGTAGAATGCACGCCACTCTTAAGTGCACACATGGTGATTCTCTTGTTCAGGCCTCAGAGGTGACCTCAGCAACTGCACAGCTGGGTTTAAAAAAAAAAAAAAAAACCAGAGAATTTGGTAGTACCAGTTATGAAAGTATTAGAACATATCAGATGTGTAATTTCATACATTGTAATTAAACCAGATCATTAATCTTATGCTATTTGAATAGCTGATGACACATGAAATGGTTTGGCTCTCCACACCCAAATCTCATCTCAAGCTGTGATCCTCAGTGTTGAAGGAGGGCCTGGTGGGAGTTGATGGAACCATGAGGCGGACTTCCCCCTTGCTGTTCTCATTATTGTGAGTGAGCTTTCATGAGATCAGGTGGATTAAAAGTGTGTGGCACTTCCTCCTTTGCTCTCTCTCTGTCCTGCAGCCACGTGGAGAAGGTGCTTGCTTCCCCTTTGCCTTCCACCACGATTGCAAGTTTCCTGAGGCCTTTCAGTCATGCTTCCTGTTAAGCCTGCAGAACTGTGAGTCAATGAAACCTCTTCTTCACACATTACCCAGTCTCAGATAGTTCTTTATAGCGGTGTGAAAATGTACTATACAACACAAGAATCTGTTTTTCAAACTATTAACTTGCTAGAAATTGAAAAAACTTCTGTTGCATAGTTTGCATCATAATTATTATCACTTTACCTGAACCGATTAGAACCAAAGAATTGACAGTGGCATAGGCATGACCACAAGCCTCTGGACACCCAGGACACCTGGGTCACACACCTGGAACAGAGTTGAGGAGGATGAGAGGATGAAATCCATTCAGACTATAACCACAGAGAAACTCACCAGCAGCAGGATGATCTAGGTGTCCCTTTTCTCTGTGGAGGATCTTGGGGAGCAGCTGGTGCTGTGCAGGTGCGGAGATCACCTCTGAGGCCTGAACAAGAGAATTGCCATGTGTGCACTTAAGAGGGGCGTGCATTCTACAAAGTTGATGTTTCTCAATAGCAGCACTATGAAAAATAGTCTCCTGACAACCTAACTTAAAGGGAAAAGCAAGTAGGATTTACTAAGAATCAGAAGATTTGGCTTGATACCATTGGAAGAAGCCACAGCATGGAAGATCAGGCCACTCCATCAAGAACAGAGAAGCCAAAAATAGAAGGAATGGAAGGTGTAACTGGTGGAGCACGTTTAAACTTCACTGTTCAGGAGGTGCTAGGGCTGATGGTGTTGGCATGCAACACTCAGGAGGTGGGTGGTACAGATGGAGAGGCCCTTCACCACCCTGCTCAGGTAGAAAAAGGCCTGACATTGGGATTTGTTTCTAATGTCTAGTGATTCAAACCGTTCAGGAGACCCCATGAACACCACGGTGGGGAGCATTACTCTGTGGCCCACAGCCAAGTGACAGATGCTCAGGCTGGCAGGCTTAGGCCTCGGATCAAGGAGTGTCAAGATCTGCCCGAGAAGAAGGAAGGCATTTGCTGAGAGTACAACATCCACTTACAAAAAAGGCATTTTATAATGGTGATGTAGGTGCAAAGTGATCTTCTCAATGGCAAATACAAAAAATGTTTTGTAGAGCTGGAGAAGAAATGAACTTCATTCGCATTGCCAATTTTATTTATTGCATACTAAAAGTCTTCGTCGCCTTTATTATGTTTGTCCACCAGTTATTCTTAATGAACCTATCTCATGTGGATTTTAAAAAATACAATTATATATTATTTTCTATGTTCAATATAGTGTGTGTGTGTGTGTGTGTCTTCAACACAGGCACAGTCATACGTGTATATCTGTGTGCATTAATTACCCACACTCCTAGAGTACCTGAAGCTCAATTTTTATAAAGTAGTTTTTACTGTTCTTCATTCCCTTAATATTCACCCCCAGAAGAGTGATGGGCATATACAAACAACTCATGGGTGTTTATATAGCTGAATTGGAGTAACTGTTATGCTACTGGGGGGAAATCACAAGAAAACAAAATAAATCCATATGTATTTTGGTGGAATCTTTGTCACATGACACTCATTTGATACTTTCTTTTCTTTGTCCCTCTGCCACATTAAAGGGCCCTCATGATTCCATTAGGACCACCTGGAAAATCCAGAAAACACCTGCATGTCAAGGTCAACAGAAACACATTTGAGTTCATCTACCATCTCAATTCCATGTGTCGTAGAACCTAAGCCATTCACAGGGTGCAGAGATTGGTGGGTGGACATCTTGGAAGGCACTGCTCTGCCTGTATCAAACTGCTTCAGATAAACCACCTCAGAACCTTCTTAGTTGTTTCCTAGTTTTGTTCTCATTCCTGAGATCCCCTACCCAAATTCTCATTTCTGGAAGGATTGCTAAAGTCCAGCTTTCCATTTTCAAGAGAAAAAAAAAACTATGTTTTATCATTTTATGGCATTTATGAAGTTGCATTGAAGTAATCACTTGTGTGGGTTTTTTTTTTTTTTTTTTTTTTTGGAGACTGCAGTTAATATAGAAAACCCACACATATCTTGAAAACATATTTAGGTCTTCTGTAATAAAGACAATTCCCATCCTGTCTTCATCAAGATATCAAAACCCTTGTAAACTTTCACTGAATAATTTAATGATTACTTTCTTGTGTTATTTGCCTTAAATGCAGTCAACATTATTGTATACTGATGATGCAACTCAAGACTTACAACAATTCTCTGCATGACACTAAAAAAGTGGGGAAAACTCTCTATTCCCTCATATTCATCTTCTGAGATTGAAGAGAGTTCAATTTTGTTTTGAAGGGCACATATAGCTACACTAGCTCACAAATATTAATGTGCAAAATAATGCAGAAAATTTCATAGTGTCCTTGGCTCAACCAAGTTCATGACCAATTCAGAACATGGCTCCAAAATCTCCATATATATATATATATATATATATATATATATATATATATATCCGTTTTATGTATATATATACATATATATATATAATACATGTGAGTTTATAAAAGAGAAATCACATAGCTGATTAAATGGTGTCATTCTTTCTTTGAAAGATTAGTCTAATAAGGGACACATTTATCTCAGTGACTAGAAGAAACAACACACAGTTGCCACCAACATAGTCTTCACCCAACCACTGTCGGGTTCTGCCACCTTGTTGGACCCAGGAGCAGCACCCAAATAATACAGATGTAAAGTCACAACAGTGTCCATATTTTATGGATCATGGTCCAGTAACAATAAAATACTCTGGGCATGTGCTACTAACATATATGCAGTCACTTAGTAAATATACATCTGAAACATTATGAACTTTAAAAATACCTATTTTTACATATTTGTATATACACATATATATTGTATGTATTGTAAGCTGTTATAAAGAGATGATAAAAACATTAGATTTAAAAAAGGTTTGCTTGAGGCCAATTCCAAATAAAATATATCAAAAAAAAGAAAAAGAAAGAATTATAACACTCTTCAATAAATAAAAGTAAAATTAGAAACTATTTGAACTGAATTTTTAAAATCATATAAAAATATGTGGAATGCAGCTAACGCAGTGCTTAGAAATAAATTTGTAGCAGTAAACTGCTTCATTATTGCAGAAGAAATGACTCAATTAACTATCTTCATTTCCAATGTAAGACAACTAAAAAAGAAGAGCCAATTAAACACAAAGTAATCAGAAGAAAAGCTAACTTAATGTTTTACAATACTTCATAAAAAAACTCATGAATCATTTTAAATCGATCAGTTTATGATAAAAGGTCACTAGATGTTTCAAACTATTGTTGTTTTGTAAATTCAGTGGGGAGTATTTATTGTGTAATATGTGGCAGCATTTTATTTTTCTATTTAAAAGAATAAGAAGTATGTATTAAGCACAATACATAAAGCACTTCGGAACTATAATAATTATGTAGTGATGCCAACTGGTTGAAGTCACCAGGAGGAAAGAAGAACCAGTGAAATCAGACCTGAATTTTACACAAGGATGGGGTTACCAACTAATTTTGTTTTTCGAATCCATTAGCTGTCCTTTTAGTAATTCATCTGGGGGTGTATCTCCTAGACAATGATTTACAAATAGAAACCCAAGTCTCCTCATTGCTGGTATACAAACTGCTGCAAAGGCATGTCTTCCTTGTAAGGATTTCTCACAGATACACTAGTGAAAGCGGTACAGTGGTCAGCTCTCCATATCTGTAAGCTTTGCATTTGTGGATTCAACCAACTATGCATTAAAATAGAAAACAGTTTCATCTGTAATGAACATGTACAGACATTTTTCTTATCATTATTCCTAAACCACTATTTATACAGCATTTACATTCCACTAGCTATTGTAAGTAATCTAGAGATTTATATTGTAAGAGAGGATATGCATAAGTTATATGCAAATACTACACCGTTTTCCATAAAGAACTTGAACATCTGTGGACTTTAGTATCAACAGATTAGAACAAATTGGTTCTCTTCCTAGAACCACTTTCCCGTGGATACCTAAGGACAACTGTGTGTACAGACATCTTCGTTGCAGTACTTTTTGCAATATCAAAAAATTGGCAATAACAGTATACATAGTGTTGGGATAGATTGAATTAGGTTCATTTATGCAATGGGATACAGATGTTAAAAATAAAAAAGTATGTTTTCATCTTGGAAGTAATCTCAAGGATTTTTTAAGTGATGAAAGAAAAGTACAAAGCACTGTCTGTTTGTATTCCCATTTGTGAACAAAATATGTGTGTGCGTGTGTGTGTGTGTGTGTGTGTGTGTACTCTCCTTATACACTATCTCTGAAAGGAAATACAAGTAATTAGTAGTAGTAGTTTGTCTAATTCTTGCTTCTTTTTCTCTTTCTATTTTTTTCTATAAGAATGGATTTTTACAATAAGAAGTAGTCAATTTTTAAAAATCTATTTATTTAAAGTAGTTAATTTAACAATATATGTGTATCGGCAGAGGAAATAAGGCAAATGCTAACAACTGGGGAATTTAGGTAAAGATGCAAATTACCTTTGTATAATTCTTGAAATTTTTAGAAAATCTAAAATTATTTTAAAATAAAATTTTAAAAAACAACTTACTCCATAATGAGTTCTTTTAAACTCTGAACTCAGGGTCTACACAATTTCCATACACCCCACCTAGCTCATATGCCCTCTGTGCAGATGACCTAATATTGCTGACTGTCAATTTCCTCATTCCACAATTCAGAATGATGATAATATAAAGCTTGTAGGGTTTTGTCCTGCATATACTGAGCATTCAGTGTATCTTACTGTTCCCTTCTTTCCTTAATCTCTTACAAAACCTTCTTACTCAGATAAACCATGGACAGCACAGAAGGCCAAAGCACTGTGTAATTCTGTTAAGAGGAAGCAAAAATTGCAGACGAAGAAAAGCCTATTATCTCTGGTGTTAAATCCACAGAGAACATCTCTAGATTTGGTCACCTCCTCCTCCTGTGCTTTAAGATAAATATTTTGCTGTCAAGAAGCGATTCCCCATAAACTCAAAAGTTCTTGGCTCTAACAATTCTAAATCTTGGCCTAGAAATGAGAATTTTGAGCTAATTTAGCATCTTCCTCAAATATATGCAGCTTTTGATGCCAAGAGTCTTTCATCAGCTGTGTCCAGCCCCAGGAAGAAATGAACCAAGCAGAAGCATTTGCTCTGCAGATTTATGCTCCACCACACATGTGGAATTTAGTAGTTCATGGAGATTAAGTTTAGACTTAAGAATCAACAATTGGGTGAAACAAGACCATCTGTGATGTTAATTTTATGTATCAACTTGATTGGACCATCGGGTGCCCCAAACAGATATTTGGTTAAACATATTTCTGAGTGAATCTGTGAGGGTGTTTCTGGATGACAGCAGTGTTTGAACTGGTAGGCTGAGTGAAGATTGCCTTCTCCAACGTGGCAATCACACAAGCAGCTGATGGCCTCAACAGAAAGAACAAAGCGCTGGAGGAAGGAGAACTCATTTTTTCTGCCAGCTGGCCCGAGCCCAGGCACTGGTCTTCCCCTGCCCTCAGACTGGAAATTCACCATTAGCTCTCCTGTTCTCAGGGCTTTGAACTGGAACTGGAACTCTTCTGGTTCACAGACCCGCCACTGACTCTCCTGGGTCTCCAGCTTGCAGATTGCAGTTGGAAAACGGTAGGACTTCCCAGTCTCTATTATTCTCTCATTCTCTCTCTCTCTCTCCCTCTCCACCGCCACCCTCCCCCCCGTTCCTCCCTCCCTCTCTCTCCCTCTCCCTCCCCTATTGGTACTATATCTGGAGAACCCTGACAAATACATTATGTTCTGTCAAATTTTGCTGGTATGTTTTTCTTATATCTGTCCCATTCACTATCCTCAAAATCTGCTGAGTGGGACCATCCATTGTTTCTCAGCTGAAGGACTGCAGTCACCATTCAGGTGCTTCCCTACCTTCGCTTGTGCCTCTTTCTTCTTCATTCTTTACACAGCTGCCATTCCAATCTTTCTAAACTGGAATTACTCCTCTGATTAAAAATGAAACAAATCTCACTGTGACTGTAATGAAATCTGTGTACTGGACTTCCGTTGGCTCTCAAACCTGCAGAGTGGTTCTGAGCAGCCCAGCAGAACACAGAACTTTCCAGATTCAGCCCAGGGTGTGTCTGTTTCTTCAGCCAGGCTTTCCGCCCAGCACGGCTCTCACCTTTATGTGTCTGTCCTTGTTCCTTAGAGTAGTCGTGTGCCTCCAAATGCATATGGCTACGACCTTTTCTTTCTCTGTCCTGAAATGCCTAACTTCATTCTCCACCTGGTGAATTCCAACTCATTCCTGAAGATGAGCTCAACTGTCCCTCTTGTGTGAAGCCTTCCCTGGCACCCCTGAGAAATTTCCATCCATGTCCATCCACCTGTTGGGCCACTCACTTATCACGGGGCTGGGCACCCATTGTTCCTAGGAGATCTTACCCGGCTAGATTTGAAAGCCTCAATGATAGGCACTTGGGTTATTCCCATTGCTTTTTTCTGAAAAGTAATGATTTCTTCAGGACTATATAAGCTCTAGGAGATCCCAGAGGTCAATGGTTCCAATTTCTTTACTTTCCAGAATAGGATACTGAGACTCTTTAATTCATAGAATTATTCTAGCATTAAACTTTACGTAATAAGTATTCACTGAGGACTTGTAGTGTACCTGATTCTAGGTTCCAGGGAAACAGGACTGACTATGACAGACAGAGTGACTGCCCCATGGAGTTCATCATTTGTGGATTGGGGGTGGATAACACAATAGCAACTGCAAGATGCATATGTACGTGCGTGTGCGTGCATGCATGCGTGTGTACATGCGTGTATGCACGTGCGTGCGTACGTGTGTGTGTGTGTGTGCGTGTATGCATTTCATATAGTGCTGGGAGTAGTGGACAAACAAAGGCAGTGACTGGGGCCATGATCCAGGAGAAATCTCTGCGGAGACAACATCTGATCTCACAGAGGACTGAAGAAAATGAGGCATCCAGGTGGAGTCGCATGGGAAGAGGACTTCAGGCAGAAGGAACAGCAAGGGCAGGGCTCTGGAGGAGTAAGTAGCTTCCCTCACAGGTAGATGGAAAGGGGCCATGTGAGGATATCTCCACCATGTTAGATGAATGTATTGCCTTAAGGAGGTCCAACATAAAAGGTGGCATAAGCAGGTTTGTGGCTCAGGTGAGTGAATGGGGGAAGGAAGCAGGGCACTGCCTCGCCAGGTGGGTTCCTTGAGAAGGCAGGCTGCACCTGCCTGGGTCCATCCCGGGCCAGCCCCGGACAGGCTGGGCCGTCAGAGAAAAATGGTGATTTGGGCCTGGATTGTCAGTGAGGCCCTCACTGAGCAAAAGAAATGCTAAGTGATATCAGAAGGCCCAACAGGGACAGGGCAGTGAGTGTCCAGGAGGGAGGGGTCGGGGGTGGGTTAGGAGCCCGGGGCAGAGGGACTCCTCTGAAGTTAAGTTGATGCTACTGACCCACCCCTCAAATGATTTCAGGCCATGGTCTTCTCTGATCATGACTCCATCCCTGGAAGAAAACTGAGAAACTGGTGAGGGGAGAGAAGGGAGAGCATATATCACAAATTCTGAGTTATCAAAGGGGCTCTGCTTCCCCTTAGGGCACGGACACTGTATGCGCTATGGGGCAGACACACCACACTCCTGTCTTCAGCCACCTCTTCTATCATCCTCACCCAGGAAGCTCTGAGGCCTTTCCTGGAGTCTCTCCAACAAACGCAACTGAAACTGCCTGGGACGTCCAAAGGCCCCATCCGCCAGGACGGCTCCCTCCCTAGCACAGCGGCTGGGCCTCCTGAGAACCATGCATCCTCATCGTTCTGCTGGTCCTCACAGATCTCCAGAGAAAAGCTCATTGTAGAATAGCATTTGCCTTGAATGCTCTGATAATTTTCTGCTAACCTACTTGTGACTAGTTAAAGCCAGGAGTCTGCTGGCCTCGCTTTGGTGCTTGGAAAGCTGGGGACATCGCAATCAGCAGAGAAGTCACTGGAAATATAGACTTGCCAGACCCAGCACAGAAGATGATGATTTAGTGGAGTTCTGCTGGCCCAACAGTCCCCAGCATTCTTGGGGATTCCGAGATGCTGCTGCGGGATACATTCACCAAGCCCTGCGCCAGGAGCCCTGAAGCTCCCTTCCTGCGGTGATGACCTGCCAGCCAACTGTCTTTAGTGGTGGGCGATGCTACTGAGCATGTGCATCACCAAACGACAGCTCACTCTTGACTCTTAAGATGGAAGGGATCTTAGAGGTGCTTTAGTCCAAACTCTCATTTTTCAGATGGGGCAGTCATGGCCTACAGTGAATATGTGCCTTGCCCAAGGTCATACACCAGATAACAAAAATTCTAGAACAAGGACCAGTTTTTTTTTTTTTTTTTAAATCTCTCAGTGATCTGGAACACTCTGCATGTCAAATGCCCATTTCTGTTCCCAGCATTGGGTTACCCCTTAATTCCTGGTCACCCTCACCCCTCCTCAATGCCCAGACTTTCCATCACAGGGAAACCCACTAGGTTTTTGATCTCACAGGCTGTTTCACTAGGCATCCCCTGCACTGACCTCAGCTCTAGCAGTGTGAGGCGGGGCTGCCTTCCCTTAGCTGACAGAGGATGCTGCAGTGTGCTGTGTGGGTTGGAAGGGGGGCTCCAGGAAGGGCCTCAGTGCTTCTGGGAGTGGAAGATAAAATACCCAGCTGGACAACAGGAGCGTGGTGTGTCTGCCCCACAGTGCACACAGCATCCATGGCCTTAGCGGAAGCAGAGACCCTTTTGATAGCTCAGAGTTCACGTTTCACATGCTCCCTCTGCTCCCCAATCCAGTTCCTTAGTTTTCTTACAGAGATGGAGTCCTGATCAGAGAAGAACCTGGAATGAAATCATTTCAGGGATGGGACAGTAGCATTAATTTAACTTCGGAGGAGTCCTTCTGCCCCGGGCTTGCACCCCACCTCATCTTGAACACTCACTGCCTTGCCCTTCCAGGGGCTTCTGAGCTATTTAGTGCATGTTTTTCCTCAGGGCAGATTTCACTGACAGCCCAGCATCTCAGGGCCTCACGCCCCCTCCTAGACCTAGGATGCGGGGTGGGAGGCTCCCGCCTGGTGTCTAGTTCCAGTACCATTCCTGAAGCCTCTGCCAGCTGCCTCCAGGGCTGCTTTTGGCCCAGGGAGCTGGAGAACAGTGAGTTCCCCTTCCCCATCTCTGTCTTAATGAATATTTAGTCTTGGATATGCTCTAGAACCCAAGTCCGTTCTCCCTGCAACCCCTGCTCCCCAGTCCTGAAGACCCCTCAGGCTCTGCCCACTTTGTACCACCAAGTCCCCTGGGGGCTCACAGCTCCTGCCCCTTCCCTGTTGAGTGCAGCAGCATTCCAGCTCCTCCCTGGGCTGCTGGGAGGACAGATTGCTTCATAAATTCTTAAGAACGTGTTTGGAACTAACAGCTTAAAAAACAGTGTTTTTTGGAGGAAAAAAAATACACCATGAAATATATCTTCATTTTAAGTACATCTGTTGTTTCTTGAAAGCCATTAGCTGTCAGTGAATCATCAATTTTGTTTCGTTTTGTGGCTAAGACTATTTGTTCTAATTAAAGAGCATGCATGAATCTAAACAAATTTGCCTTATCTATAAAAATGGGACTTTCAGTCCTGCTAAGTGTGACAATCTTAAATGTGTTGGAGAAGCAATTTGCTCCAGGTGTTACCAGGCACATCTGTGAGGAGTGGGGAAGGAGACAGAGTGTTGCAGGTTCCAGCCAACCAGGACCCCTAACCATGTGCCTGTGTCCTGTCCTCCCTCCCCAGCCTGGTGTGGCTCTTAGCCCCCCATGGAGGAGGCTGCAGAGAGAGTCCCGGCAGCTCCTGTCCTGCTTTGCAGCACAGGCCACCCAGGGGACAGCAGCAGGCCCAGTGGTGGGCGCCTTATGTTCTGGGGTAGGTGGGAGCTGAGACTGCAGGAAGCAAGGGCCAGGAAGGCAGTGGCTTCTGGGACTGTGATTCTTCCTTGGAGATGCAGGCTCAGCTGAGGCCTCCTCTCGGTGGCTCCAGGCAAAGACAGGGAGGGGCAATGCTGGGAGGCATGCGTATAAGGAGGTGGGCTTGCAGGGCAGGAAAGGAAAGGACTTAGAGACTGGCATTACTCAGAGGCCACCACCTGGAGAGAGGTATTTGAGAGACTCAGAGGCGGTGAGCCGAGAGAGGGAAGGTGCGTGGAGACCTGAGGCATTCATGACCTTGTGACAGCATCAAGTACAGATGGTGAAACATCAGATGAATTGGTCCTTTGTACAGGGCTGCTCTGAAACCTAATTTTTCACAGAAATGAATTAGTCTTGGCTCTGTCTCCTCTTAGACTCCTGGCTCTCTTCTAACCTTTGGCAGCTTCTCTTCTTTAAGCAACTTCTCAAGGCTGTGCCCACCTCTCTCTTCAGGATCGCATGCCTCAGACTATCCTTCCTCCACCTCAGAGCCCCTCTGGAGCCCTCTCTGCTTTGCATTCCACCCTGGGCAGCCATAGAAAGCAAGTAAGGGCTCCGGCTGCAGCCTCCCTGCAGGGCGGGTGCCCCAGCCCCTGGAGCAGGTTGCTGCTGACCCCACCTTAGCTGTTGGGCTGGCTCTGTGGGGCTTGGTCTCCTCAGCCTGGCCTGGAAGGTGGACAGTGTGCTCTGTGGGCTGCAGGCAGGGGTGCTGTGTGGGCAGGGGCATGTCAGTGCCTATGAGGCAGGTGCTGGCCAGGGAAGCTGAGGAGTCTGATTCTTCTCTGTCCCCTCACCTGTCCTGACAGGGACACACTCACAGCAGTGACACTTGCTACCCAGCAGTGGTGGCACCCAGATCTGCCCTCCCTCCCTTCCTGCCTCAGTCCACCTGCTCCTTCTCCCTGTTTCCCAGAGGCTGCACTCATCAGTAAATGGGTAGCACAGAAGCTTCTGCCTCAGGCCGCCCTCTTCAAAGACTCAGGATGAAGACAACGTACTTCAAAGCCAGGAGCAGCACAGGCATCAGAAGGAGTGGGCTGAGATGCCTCAGAGAGGCTGCAGAGGAGCCAGCATCCATGCCAGGCTAGGACAGCTGGGGCTGGGTCAGAGAGGAGTTGGCATGGATGCTGCAGCTGGGAAGATTCAAGGAGGAATAGCAAGAAGGTGCCTGGAGCTGGGAGGAGCCAGAACTGCTGAAACAAAAGGCATCTGGGAGCAGTCATAGGAGACGCCAGCACAGAGCTAGCTTTTGGTTCCTGGAGTGCAGGTTCCTGGAGTGAGGCTGCAGGAGAGAGGGGTGTGTACACAGGCAGTCCAGCACAATCTCCTCCCTCTGCTCCCTCTGTCCCCCCGCCCCCCCCACACATACCATTGTGTCTACAGTCAGTACAGATGCCCTGCACCCTCCCAGCCCCCCTCACAGACAGGACTGCACTCTCAGGAGGCTGGGACTCAGTCCAACCTACCCAGCTTAAATAGAGGCTTTAAAACAAATGAATGTATTACTAGCGTGGTTTCCTCCTGTTTGGGGATTCTAGCATCCTAGTCCCAAGAACCAGACCTGCTAAGCACATCCATCCTCATAGCCTGGGAGCGGTACCCAGAAGAAGCATTCAAAGGCAGACTCATGAGATGGAGAGAGGTATCTAAGAGCAGCCAAAGCTTCCTGTGCTGCTAAGATGCTTTCCTCACTTAGAGGATGAGCTTTCCAGCCAGTTAGCTTTCTGTGTATTCTTTTCACAACCAAGTTAACCTGGAGCAGAGAAAGCCCTGGGCACTTTGTGGCTGCTCCTCCAGAAGGTGGCCGGTCCACAGACTAACTCCTTGGCCCTGAGAAGCAGTGATTGAGGTAAAAAGAATGTGCATCCAGCAGCCTGAGGTGGAGTCAGCACTTCCCCACAGTGGGCCTGACACCTGCAGGCCACCGCTGATGGGACAGAGGCTCTGCTGTGGTGTGACAGGTGTATGTGCGATTGCCAGTGACTAGGTTACCAGTTCTGGTCACTTATTTTCCTCATTCTTGCAAATGTGTGTGTGTTTGTGCATGCGTGTGTATTCGTGTGTGTGTATTGGGTATATGTGCACGATGCTGGTGTGCAGGTATGTGCATGTGGACATACTTGTAGTGCATGCATAGTATACTTGCATGCACACGTGTGCATGTGTGTATCCATGTGCGTCTTTGTGCCTATGTATATGTGTATATGCATGCTCGCATTCTGCACTGCTGCCGCCTTTTACGTATTTTGACTGCACAGAGACTGTCTCAAGGATGTCCCTTCTGTTACCCCAGGGAGCACAGCCTGTGAGAGGCAGTGTGAGAAACACCCCCTTCTGTACACACAGCTGCTTTCCTGTACCTTCAAACTTGCATTTAAGGAGTGAGCTCTTGAAAATAAATTCTATGCTCTAAAAGGTGAAACCAGAGAGGCAGTCAATTGCTCTTGTCTTCCTCTCAAGCAGCTGGCAAAGGCTGGAACATGAGTGCTGGCAGTGCCTGACTGCATAGGCTGCAGGGCTGCAAGGGGACATTCCCAGACAGAGCACAAAACACACTGACCCCTCCCTTGGCCTTCTCCTGGGCCCAAGGCATGTCTCACAGATTATGGACCTAAGAGCTGCAGACTCCTTCAGGCTGTCAAAAAGTCGACACTGTGAAATGACTGCCTGTATTGGGAGGTGTCTCCCAATCTTCATGTCCAATTTCCAGAAACGAATAAAAATATTTACTGTGTGAGACTTTTGAGGCTGCCAAAAGTAAGTCTAACAGCTTCTTCTGTCCCCCTCTTCCACCTTCCTCCCTTTTTGCTTTTTTCCTTCCTTCCCTCCCTCCCTCCTTCCTTCCTTCCTTCCCTCTCTCCCTCCCTCCCTCCTTCCTTCCCTTCCTCCCTCCTTCCTTCCTTCCCTCCTTTCCTCCCTCCTTCCCTCCTTCATTCTCCCTCCCTCCTTTCCTTCCTTCCTTCCTTCCTTCCTTCCTTCCTTCCTTCCTTCCTTCCTTCTTTCCTCCCTCCCTCCCTCCCTCCCTTCCTTCTTTCCTTTCTTCCTTCCTTCCACAAATGCATCCTGAGCCCTGCAATCTGCTGGCCTAGCAATCTGCATTTACCACATTTAGGGTGCTGGGGATAGAGTGGAGAAAGGAGAGGCAGTGGCTGCCCAAAGACTTCACACCTGGGGGGTGGGGGTGGGGAGGGACATGAAACAAACATATAATTAGAAATGATAGTCCTTGCCTTGAAGAGGGGCACAGCGCTGTGAGGGAGACTCACAGGTAATTCTAAATCTAGGCTGAGAGGCAGGCAATAAGAAACAAACTCCTGTGTCAGTAACACTTCATTCTTTCATTAATCAACATTCTTCCAGCATTATTTTCAGGGAGCAGAGACAGTAAGCAAGAGGGGGCCAGGCTGCGAGCCAGCAGAGCACTCGGCTGAAACGCACAGAGGCTGTCTGGAAAAATCATGACAGGAAGGCATTCAGAGGATGCGCTTTCTCCTCTTTGCACCCTTTACACCTCCGGTCCTTGGCTCCAGGCTGGGACCCCTCTGGGTCCCCCATTATGAGGCTGAAGGACTGCAGAGCCCAAGCTGTGCCTGTAGTGACAAACTCAGGACCCTAAGTCAGTGACCTGGGAACACACCAGCCATGAGCCTCCTGTCGCTGTGCAAAGAGCTTACTCTCTACAGCAGGGACCTCCCATGACATAAGGTGAATACATCACTGTGCTCGCCTCCTTCAGTGTTTTGGTCATGAGGACTGTAAAAAAAAATGCAAAGAAATCTCAGAAACCCTACCTTCTAGAGACGGAGTCACAAAACACCACCAGCTTTTTCCCAAATAAACAACTATGACTTTACAAGCTGGTGTCCGAGCATTCCACAGTCAACAGACCGGCAGGAGAACAGGGAGTCAGTAACAGGGAACAGGGGTTCAGCAAGTGCAGCCAGTTCACATAAGCAAGAGAACAGCAGGTGCTGCCAGTTTGAACAAGCAGGAGAGCACAGGGGCTGCCTACAGACCACGTGCTCCCTCCTGTGATGACCAGGCACTCCAGCCTCCCGGGGACTGCAAGCTGTATCTCCGCTGTGCCTCCAATGGGTCTCAGGGCAGTCCTTCATGGGGTGTAGCCAATTGGAGGCCGCGAGGGGGCACTGAGGGGTGTTGCCGGGTTTCCTCGAGCTTAATAAAAACCCTAGTTAAAGAGGCTCTGAGCTGCTTGCTCTGTGAATTATGTTCAACCAATCTGTTTTGTTGCTCCTGTCTTCTGTTGCTTTGTCTTTCTCTGCTTTGTTCCTTTGTCTCTTTGAGTGTGAATTTTGTGCAGTTCTTGGTTAAACACTCCAAGAACCTGGACAATTCTATCTTGTAGCAAAACCCCACAGGAAAGCAAAAGCCTCTGGTGTCTCTGGGTGACTGCCCCCACAAACTCTTCTGTGTTGGTGTAGAATCATTTCAAGATGTACACCCTCCAGTCAAACAAGGACATGCCGATGTAACTCAGGCCTGCAGTCTCAGCCCTGCTCCTAAAACTAAAGTCTTTTCCATTCCACACTGATGACGCTTCTCTTCCCAGGTACGAATCGAATCGCAGAAGAGATGACCGATTCCTCCGCTTTCAATCCTCTCCCTACACGCCTTCCCCACTTAAGAGGAAACTGTCGTCATACCAAGGCTCAGTCACACAGACAGCCACTGCTGCTGCTTCCCAGGCACTCCCTTGGCTCAGGCTCCATATGCCTCAGTTAATTGAGAATCTAGCCTCAATCACTCATTTTGGATCAAGCAAGAAAATAAACACAAAGGTGTTTTAGAAAATATAAAAAGCTATTTTAGAAACTAAATATTCTCCCCTTTTCCCACAGAACACAGTCTCAATAAAAGAAGGAGAAAATGCTCCCGTGTTTGCCGCCCTCTGCTCTCTTACAGGTCTCCTGCTGTAACCGGGCTTTCTGACCACAGCTTCCACCCCAGTCCATATTCCCTTTCTCCTCTGCAGGCACCTTGGCTGGCCACCGTCCTCAGTCCTCTACCTGGCAGGGGACACAAACCTTCATTTCAGAAGTGTCTGAGACATTTGTAGTTCGCCTGGACTGGCTATCTGCAGTTTTCCACTGATCTCAGCCGCGGGACATGGTGGGACTTATAATGGACAGGACTTGGGGACTTCTTTTGAACTTCCCTGGCCAGATGTTTAAAATATTCAGTGTCGTGTTGAACATGAGGAGTCAGGCAAAGGGGCACCCATGAGACATGGGCACACGGAAGATGACTGTAAGAGGGAGAGAAGATGCTCGCTGCCTGTTATTAGTCTTGGTGCATGTGGGACTGGACAAGGCAGATTTAAACTGAAGCAAGATTAACTCAGATCAGACAATAAAAAAGGCTTCTTTTTCTATTGCATTTTAGGTTTTGGGGTACATGTGAAGAACATGCAAGATTGTTGCATAGGTACACACATGGCAGTGTGATTTGCTGCCTTCCTCCCTATCACCTATTATCTGGTATTTCTCCCCATGCTATCTCTCTACAACTCCCCACCCCCCACTGTCCCTCCCCTATTTCCCACCGACAGACCCCAGTGTGCGATGTTCCCCTCCCTGTGTCCATGTGTTCTCACTGTTCAACACCTGCCTATGAGTGAGAACATGCAGTGTTTGATTTTCTGTTCTTGTGTCAGTTTGCTGAGAATGATGGTTTCCGGGTTCATCCATGTCCCTACAAAGACACGAACTCATCGTTTTTTATGGCTGCATAATATTCCATGAGGTATACATGCCACATTTTCCCTGTCCAGTTTATCATCAATGGGCATTTGGGTTGCCTCCAGGTCTTCGCTATTGTAAACAGTGCTGCAATGAACATTCATGTGCATGTGTCCTTATAGTAGAACGATTTATAATCCTTTGGAAATATACCCAGTAATGGGATTGCTGGGTCAAATGGAATTTTTATTTCTAGGTCCTTGAGAAATCGCCACACTGTCTTCCACAATGGTTGACCTAATTTACACTCCCACCAACAGTGTAAAAGTGTTCCTATTTCTCCACATCCTCTCCAGCATCTGCTGTCTAGAGATTTTTTAATCGCCATTCTAATTGGCGTGAGATGGCATCTCAATGTACTTTTGATTTGCATTTCTCTAATGACCAGTGATGATGAGCATTTTTTCATATGTTTGTTGGCCTCATATATGTCTTCTTTTGTAAAGTGTCTTTTCATATCCTTTGCCCATTTTTGAATGGCTTTGTTTGTTTTTTTCTTGTAAATCTGTGTTAGTTCTTTGTACATTCTGGATATCAGCCCTTTGTCAGATGGGTAGACTGCAAAAATTTTTTCCCATTCTGTTGGTTGCTGACTCACTCTAATGATTGTTTTTTTTTTTTTTTTTTTTTTTTTTGCTGTGCAGAAGCTGTGGAGTTTGATTAGGTCCCATTTGTCTATTTTGGCTTTTGTTGCCAGTGCTTTTGTTGTTTTGGTCATGAAGTCCTTGCCTATGCCTATGTCCTGAATGGTTTTGCCTATATTTTCTTCTAGGGTTTTTATGGTGTTAGGTCTTATGTTTAAGTCTTTAATCCATCTGGAGTTAATTTTAGTGTAAGGTGTCAGAAAGGGGTCCAGTTTCTGCTTTCTGCACATGGCTAGCCGGTTTTCCCAATACCATTTATTATTTAACAGGGAATCCTTCCACCATTGCTTGTTTTTGTCAGGTTTGTCAAAGATCAGATGGTTGTAGATGTGTTGTGTTGCCTCCAATGCCTCTGTTCTGTTCCATTGGTCTATATATCTGTTTTGGTACCAGTACTATGCTGTTTTGATTACTGTAGCCTTGTAATATAGTTTGAAGTCTGGTAGTGTGATGCCTCCTGCTTTGTTCTTTTTGCTTATAATTGATTTGGCTATGCAGGCTCTTTTTTGGTTCCATATAAAGTTTAAGGTGGTTTTTCCAGTTCTGTGAAGAAGGTCATTGGTAGCTTGATGGGGGTAGTGTTGAATCTGTAAATTACTTTGGAAAGTATGGCCATTAAAAAGGGCTTCTTAAAGAAGAGCAGCTCGAGGTTCTGTGGGAGATATCAAGGCAGCTTGCAGTTTTCCTCCCAGGAGAAGATCTTCAACAGGAGACAGAGTGACCCCTCTAGAGGCAGGAGGAGAGATAAATGGCCACAGGCTGCCCTCATCTAGCCCAGGGTTGAGGGGAAAGAAGTGCATTGGAATCCATCTTACAGTCTGTCTGCAGGCTTTTCAAAGTGAATGGAGTTGGGCTGAAATTGGAAGGAAAGTGACAGACTGGTTCTGTGCTTTGCTCAAGTAGGTCCAAGTTGTTTTTTCAGGATTTCACAGAGTAAGCTGTTCTGACAAAGTTGATCTCAGCACGACTGAAGCAGTGAGGTCCTCATCCCCACAAGTCCTCTGCCCTAGGATGACAGGACCCACCCCCAGCAGGGCAGGAGCTCATGGTAAACTGTCCCAGTGTGTCTGTGGGACACCTTAGCTCGCTGGCTGATTCCACAGTGGCTCCGGAGCCCCAAGAGCCTCCTCACACCCGAGGCCCCTGTCCCCAGCTGTGGGAATCCCTATGAATAACTTGGTGGGTGAATGGGAGTCCTCACAGAACAGAACTGATAAAGTTCCTGTCTGGCTCCAGGCTCACTCAGCTGCTGTGGAATTCTGAGAAAGAGGCTGTAGAGCACATCCCTAACCCAAATTAGGGGAGAAACAGAATGGTATTGAGTCAACTCCTGAAGGATGTGTGCGCCCTGGACTGATGGCCTGAGGGACATGCAGAATGGAGGCAGAAAGTCCCACTGTAAACAGCAGACTTCAGTTCACAGGACTCAGATTCCACTGCGAAGCAGCTGTTCAATTGACAAAACTGTCAGTGATCAAAATAAAAATAATAAAGTCATTCATTTTAAGCAATGCAAAGAAGCCAAGTGGCAAATAAAGCTGAAGATGAGCTCCAGGTGCCATCAGGCGTCACAACTGGAGGGACTGCATAGCACGCGTCCAGCATACCTTACAACTCCTGGGATGCTGGGACTGTGCACTGTTAATTCTAATGGCATGTGTGGCATAATTAACCCCTCAGTTCCTCTGGGCCCTGCCCTTATTCAAACATAAATATGTATATGCTGGGAAAATTTCGCAATATAGAAAGCCGACATCATTCACATGGGGAGGTCCATGGATCTAATATTGCAAAGCCACAGCAGCCCAAATCTCAATTGAGTTCAAGGACTAGGAACTTCACCCAGCCTCCCTGCTGCAGAGCTGTGCCTTGACTTGTGTTCTTCCTGTGGTGAAAACACAGCTTGCCTAGAGAGTGTGGACACTGCATCTCTCTGAGAACAAGCTGGGGCTCTGCTGCCCTCACTGGCTCACAGCCAGCACTGCAGATTCCCAGAGTGGCCACCGGAATAGGGGGACTTAAAGCTGAGCAGGGGGCAACAGAGCCAGGGGCCTGTCCACCACGTGTGCACACACAGCAAGTTAGGCATGTGGGAAAGAGGCAACAGCAGCGTGGAATGGAAATGCCAGGTGTTCCCCAGCCAGGCGTTGCTTTATTGACGGGGTCTGGGAATAGGGGATGGACACTTTCACAAGAGCCTTGGGTTGAACTTGACTCTGCAAATGGAACTTAATTGCCTAAATGATGTCATACCCATTTCATATAAAACATAAAGAAGAAAAATCTTTCCTTCTAGAGAGAAAACTCTTCTGACTGCATTAGGCTGTCCCGGGGAGTCACTGCTTCCCTTTTCTGTTGTGGGGCACAGGGGGATGCAAAGCTGGAAATTGACAATCTCTTCTTTCTGCTGAATTGAAACCTCCTGGAGCAGAAAAGTAGTTTTCTTTTTTGCAAATAAAAGTCAAAGATGTGGAGGGAGTTGCGGGTGGACACTGCCGGAGCTAAGCCCTGTGCTTCCAACAGCGCAGTGCTAGTGTGAGGTCTCTTCTGAGAGTCACAGAGACTCTTATGCAAATGAAACTCAAGGCTCCCCACAGGCGGGGCTCTGTGTGTGCTCCCAGAAGATTCCATCCCCAGGATAACACTGCAGGTGAATTTGTGCTTTTCCTGCCACGCAAACCATACTCTGATTGGTAACTATTCTGGATTCTAAGACATAAACTTATTGAACCAAAATATTGTGTAACTTACCATTTTGCTTTAAGTTATGTGTTTTTCCTTGTCATTAGTAACCAAAGAATAGTTCTTCTGCCATTTTTAATTACAGTATAGGCATATAGAAAGTTTTCTTTCTTTCTTACTTTGTTTCCTTTTTGTTAGAGAATGTGTGCTATACTTTATCCTCTACCTTCCAAACCGAATGGAAGGCTGGCACACTCCCTCTTCACCTGGTAATAGCCCTTGTGGTATAGATTTGGTGTCTAGCAGAGCATCCCAGCCTCTGGCATGTGGCTTTGCCACCCTGGGGAGTGTCAGCGGATCTAGTGTGTGTAGTGCTCTGTGCAGCTGTGGCCCTCCCAGGCAGCCCTTCTGCATTCAGAGCCTGTAAGACACTCTCCCAGGCCTGGTCAGAAAGCAGCTGGTTCTGAAGAGGGGGCTGCAAGGCTTTCAATCCTGGGGACCCATTGTGTCTGGAAAGAGGGAACCTGGAGTTCTGAAAAAATCTCAGGGCAGTTCTTGATTCCACAGAGTAAAAGCTTCAGCTCCGGGCAGCCTCTTTTCCTCCTGGCTGTCCCCGTTCAGGTCAGGGACCAGGGCAGACTTTGTCAGCAGGGAGGTAGGCACTGGGTGGTCCTGCCCAGGTGGCTGGATACGCGCCCAGGGCAGACTTTGAGCCATCCCTGCAGGCCCTGAGGGGTGCGGAGGAGGGAGAGGGACAGGCCAGAAGCCCAGGACAGGGAAGCGAGGTCAGGCCTGAGTGCAGACACTGGGCAGCCAGGGTCCAGAGATGCTGAGGTCTGCTCTGGCCACAGATGAGCCCAAACTCCAGCTTCTGACCCTCCCCATGACTTTGTCCCCACACACGGGGCCTCTCATGGGCCACAGCCTATGACCCACAAAGTGCGAGCTCCTTACCCTGTCCCTTGCCCAGCCTGAGACTTCCCATGTTCTAGTAGGATGAGAAAGTCCTAGGAACCATTTCTCTATTTCTCTTCCTCTCTGACCTGTGACTCTCTTCCTCTTACTTCCGAAAGGCCAGGGCAGAAGTCAGAATGGCTGCTTGGACTGTGGAAGCCTGAAGTCTGGTCCCTAAAGTGAATATGGTCCTGGCAACATCAGATCTGCAGAGAGCCAAAGTCCCTTTATTGTTTAAGTTAAATCATAATCCTCCTCTGGGTAATCTAGAACTCTGGGAATCAAGTGTACAAACGAAATGTAAAAGTACAGCTTGAATTTGCATTTGCATCACTACTTTCAGTAGAGGAAGCGGCAGCCTGATGCTGGTGTGAGCACGGGGCTGGGAGTCAGCAGTTGTGGGTGTGAGCCCCAGCTCTGCAACCTACCGACCTATTTGGACTTGCCATTTCTCCTCTGAAAAAGGGTGGGTCAGAAATAGCTGCTGCCCTGTTTGCTATCATCATCTCACTCAGTGGACAAGTATACGGGATCACCAGTCTGTACCAGGTCCCCTTGTAGACATGGGATTGGCATTGTGCATTCAGACCCAGGCCCTGAGTCACACACGGCTCTGCAGTGAGCAGACACACAGCAAACAGGTAGGTAATTAAGTAAATATGGTCATTCCATCTTCTTTATGCTGGTGGTGACGCTGGCATAAACAGACAGACTGCTCTGCCAGCCCTATAAAAGTCTAGTACACACAATTATGTTCCGTACGTAATACTTGATAATAAATGGTTTATTGGTTTACATATTTACTATACTATGCTTTTTATGGTTTTAGAGTATGCAGTCCTTCTACTTATAAAAATAAGTTAACTGTAAAATGGCCGCAGGCAGGTCCTTCAGGAGGTTTCCAGAAGTCATTGCTATCACAGGAGATGACAGCTCCATACCTGCCCTTGACCCAGAAGACCTTCCAGTGGGACAGGCTGTACAGGTGGAGACAGTGATGGTGGCGATCCTGACCCTCTACAGGCCTTGGCCAATGTGTGCATCTGTGTCTTAGTGGGTTTTTTTTGTTTTTTTTTCTGAGACAGAGTCTTGCTTTGTCACCCAGGCTGGAGTGCAATGATGCAATCTCAGCTGACTGCAACCTCTGTCTCTTGGGTTCAAGCAATTCTCCTGCCTCAGCCTCCTGAGTAACTGTGATTACAGGTGCCTGACACCACGCCTGGTTAATTTTTGTATTTTTGGTAGAGATGGGGTTTCACCGTGTTGGCCAGGCTGGTCTCAAACTCCAGATCTCAAGTGATCTGCCAGCCTCAGCCTCCCAAAGTGCTGGGATTACAGCATGAGCCACCGTGCCTGGCCTGTGTCTTAGTTTCTAACTGCAAAGTTTAAAATGTTAAAGAAGATGAATTTGAAAACAGAAAAAGTCTTATCGAGTAAGGTTACAAAGAAACTTTTTTACAGCTGGACAATGTGTGTTTTAAGCTGAGTCATTACAAAAGAGTCAAAAAGCTAAACGTATAGCCACTCATAAAGTAAAACGTTACAGGAAGCTCATTTTCTTTTTTTTTTTTTTGAGACAGAGTTTCGCTCTTGTTACTTAGGCTGGAGTGCAATGGCGTGAATTCGGCTCACGGCAACCTCCGCCTCCTGGGTTCGGGCAATTCTCCTGCCTCAGCCTCCTGAGTAGCTGGGATTACAGGCACGTGCCACTATGCCCAGCTAATTTTTTGTATTTTTAGTAGAGACGGGGTTTCACCATGTTGACCAGGATGGTCTCTATCTCTTGACCTCGTGATCCACCTGCCTCGGCCTCCCAAAGTGCTGGGATTACAGGCTCGAGCCACTGTGCCCGGCCTCATTTTATTCCTGAATTCAGTGCAGCCTAAGTGTATGGTGTCTCAGAGACTATAGTTATGTACGTAATGTCCGAGGTCTTCATATCTCCTCACCCCTCACGGCTTAATCAGAGAGCTGCCTGGCCTGCAAGCTCAATTCATGGTAAGTGAATGCAGCATTTTTAATCTTTTGTACCACGCTTTTGCTGTACCTGGACTTCTATGTTAGATACATAACACCTGCCATTGCGCTACAGCTGCCTCCAGAATTCAGTACAGTCACGTGCTGTGCAGGCGTGCAGCAGGCCCCTCCATGTGGCCTGGTGCCTAATGGACACACCCAGATAGCAGGAGCAAGGAGAGGCCAAAATCCAGCTCTAGGGCATCACACAGGAAGAGAATGGCTGAGAAGGGGGAGCCGTCACAAGACAGGGAGAGGGAGGTGGCAGGTGCAAGGAACCGCGGCGGAGTGTTGCATGGTGGCCCCTGCTGGTAGGGTGCAATAAGACACAGAATATGATCCTTTCAATACATTTTAAAGGACTGTTTAACTGCTAGTCACAGTGGGCTCCTGGGTGTGGGCAGAGGGAACAGTTGACCACAGCAATGAAGAAAAGATGACAAGAAACTACCTCGGCTCCCTGGTCCAGGAGGAGTCTGGGCTAGAGTTGGGTGGAGGGGAGAAGGCGTCTCCAGGCCCACGATAGCCCTTTCTCACTTGCTGTGAGCCTCCCTCCCTCTGTCCTTCACTCCCTCGCCACCTGGGGTACTCAGTCACTTACTTCCACACTTAGTTTTTAACGTCCATGACCAAACCCGGAAATGGGGGCGACTGTATTCAGGACAGGATCAGAGTACATGATGTTGGGTGTTTACAACTCCTCTCAAAAACACTGATACAGGACTGGGGAAACTTTGGAGAGGGCCCTCCCCAGACACAGGCACCCAGGGCCCAGGCTTCAGAGCTAAAGGAACACCCAGGAAGGGCCCCATCAAGGCGGGGGTTTGTCTAGGACTTCGTGCTTATGTCGCTGCAGTTATGTCATTAGAGATTTGTTTTGCTTGGGAATTTTCATGGAGTGTTCTGTTTTTATCTGAGTCCCCAACATATTCAGGTAGATCCACCTGTGTGTGCTCTGTGATATTTCTGACAAGAAGGAAGACCTATTAAAAAGCATATTTTTACATGATTCATTCCTTGGGCTGAGAACAGAGACACGGAGTTAGGCAGAGGTGGGGGTGACAGAGCAGGAGGGTGTTTCAGGGGAGGGCTGGGCTGTCTCCTCTTTCTTCTGGGCCACCTCCTGGGTGAGTCAGAGCAGCCAGCCCATGCTAGGATGCCCCTGCCCAAAAGGTGAGAGAGGCCAGCTGGCCTAGGTCAGAGTGGGCTTGGCTAAGTCGACCCCCAGAGCACCAGGAGGCTCTCCAAGAGCCTGGCTCCCACCTGCTTCTTCAGAGTGTTTTCTTTCTAGAGGCCAGAAAGGGAGATGCATTGGCCTCAGCTGAATGAGCAAGGTCTGAGCAGGACACCACTGTGGCCATTGGGCCTCCTTCACGGCACTGACTTCTTAGGCAGCTCCCCACCTTCTCAGGAGAAACCATCTCCCCTCAACGGCAGGGTAAGCAGCGTACATCTTTTCATGGGGAGGTGAGTATTCTTCAAGTACAGAGGAACAGCACGTTGGGAAAACCAGGGTCATGCACCGCGGAAATGCCTCTGGCAAAGAACAAGAACAGAAGGCCTGGGAGGGAGGGGACACTTGCACTCATGAACCACCTCCAGTTCCCAGCTCCCGGTGTCTGATGATGCCACAGCTTCGGGTGCCACCCTTGGTTAGAGGCTGCTGTGGTCATGAGTGTCATTTCTCCAAGGGTTTCGGGTCTGGGGACCCAGTAGCCCCTCCCCTCTCCAGTGTACTCCCAGAGGCTGAATTCCCTGGGGCCATGATCACCCACCTAGAGCCACAGAAGACCCAGGATGAGCCCCTCCTGAACAAATCTGGTTTTGTTTTTACCAAAACCCAGGAAGGAGCTGCAATTCCACGAATGAAGTTTAGGGACAGGAAGAAAAGTGGTATCCTTGGGTACCTACTCCACAGCAGCCTTCTAAAACCTCTTTAACCCTCCACCAATTGCAGTACCCACTGTGCAGAGGTGGAAACTAAGGCTTAGACCAGAGCTATCCAATAGCACATGCTCTATCTACATAGTCAATACAGTGGCTGCCAGCCACAGGGCACTATCGAGCAATGTGGCCAGTGCATGAGGACACCAATAGGCATCACTTCCAGACAGACACTATGTGTCCTGTTTATTACCTTATTATATTATTACCTTATTTCCTTATCAACACATTAATGCTACTTCCACAGGAAGGCACAGTGACTAGCCCCGATCACCAGTTGGTAAGTGGAGGGGCTTCCGTCAAACCTTGATCTGTCCAGCTCTTCTGAGTATTCTCTGATTTACTGTCTTCCACAGCTTCAGGGATGATGAGAGTGTTACCTACACCAAGAGGTGTCAGCAAGTGAGAGGGTGAACTTATCAGATGGACTGAGCACTGAGCACATACTTATGTGTCCAAAAGAGAGAGGGAGATTCAGAGCTATAGTGTAGATTCTGTTCTTTCTCCCTGAACTATTCTTTCCTGGATTTCACCTCCTCCAGCCAAGCTGGTGGCCCTGGGGGTGGACAGTGGTGAGCTCAAGCTGCCATTTGTCTCCTGGGTAGGTCCCCTGTCCACCTAGCTGATGGGGACTCCCCACATTAAAATTCCCACATTAAAATCAGCCCACCTTACTGACATTTTAACTACTTCAGTTTTCATTGACATCATATTTTACTCTTCACATTTTCTAAATTATTGCAATCCCAAGACACAGAGGCTTAAAATCAGAGAATTTTAAAGTAAAACGGCAAAGACAAAACAAAAGCCAAGCAAGCAGAGGGCAAGCTGTGATCCAGTGGGACCACCGAGTGGGGATGGCCAGCAGGAGGTTTCTCTGGGACTTGTCAGGGCAGTGGACACTTGTTCAAGGTTTACTTGAATTTTAAATCTAATCCTGGCCTTTGGGGTCCTGGCTGGTTTAGAGAACCCAGCATTGTTGTCAGAGCCGCTCATGATTTAGATGATGTCAGTGTTTTGGCTGGACCCGTAGAGAGGTTTACATCTGCAAATAGGACTGGGAGGGGTGCAAGAGTCAGATGCAGACAGTCTAGCATCTTGGCTTTGCTACCAGTTTGTGATGGGAAGTCAAGTGGTGCAACGCATTCACCCTCAAGCAATATCTGGAGACAGGTCCTTTGTGGAATTTTCTTCATCAGAAAGTGACTAATACCATCTATGATGAAGGATCCTTCAGCCCCGCCTGGCCAGGTAGGCTCCTTTCCCTTTGTCTGCTGTGTGTGGCACATCCTGCCTGCTGCTGATTGTGGTTAGGGGTATTCAAGTGTGGGTATGTGTCATGAGCCCACCAAGGACAGGGGCCTCTGTGTTCCCAGCTCTTACCATGTTGCTAATTTATACTAAGTTCTTAGCATGTTTCTAACTTATATGAGGTCCCTCTATAGATGTTGACCAACCTGAATTATATTGAATGGAAACAGACACAGAAAGGGACCAGTACAACCTGGGGAGGTGTGGGTAGCCCTCCAGTTCTAGGAAGGGGCACCAAGCTCCCATCCTGGCTCCCAGCAGTTGGGAACCTATGGACTGGTTTCTACTGTGGTCTGGGACTGTACAAGTGGCAGGTGCCATTTTGGAGGCCTTGATCTCCCATGATGGGAGACACCCAAGCACCTCTTGCAGCCAATTTTGGTCCTGTTTTGGGGGCCTCCCTCATTTCTTTCCCAGGTAGTTAAAGGGCAGCCTTCTGGCACATGTTTTTGCCTTACTCACCTCTCCTGATGGGGTTTCCTTCTCACTTCACCATCAAAAAATGGTACAAAGAGCCAGCAAGGAAGCACCTCAGGCACTTCTCAGCAGGTAGCACAGTCTCACTGCTGCTGAGCAGGTTAAGAAATTGTCCAGGTTGGGCATCGATTGCTAGCTAAAAAAAGACCTTCAGAAGGCCCTGGGATGTCCCATTTAATGCTCTTCTTAAAGCCTCACCTGTTCTGATTTGGGCTTTGGAGATATATCTTCAGCTTGCACTGAGAAATGGTCAAAAGAAATACACCATTTGTCAGTCCATTTCCTCATGTAGTTGTAGCTGAGAACACAGAATGTCTTCAGTAAGGGTGATCCATGGAGAAATCTCTCTGATCAGCATCCTAGGAGCAGCCGTGCCCCTCCACAGCAAAGCAAACAAATAACCTCATTGTCAATTTGGAGCCCACTAATAATAACTCTCAGGTCCCCATCAGCAGCACCACAGAGGCGCAAACTGTGCACTTTTGCACGTGAACGTCTCTCCTGACCTTCCGCTAGCTTTCACCCACTGTTTTTCTTTTGTTCCTTGACCCACTTATTTTACATTTTACTTCATCTTGCTCGGTTCTTTCTATCTTTATGAGGTGCCTTAGTGTCTTTCTGGAACTGCTTTGAGTACAGATCCATAAATGTTTAAATAATAGATTATTGTACCCTGGCAGAGTTGTTGCAAATACTGCCTTTGTCCCAGGTTTAATCTCTAAGGATGGGGAAAGGGGAAATCGCATATACATGCAAACAGCTGTGCTTGATGGTTCTCTTACTCAGTCCTCACAGCAACCCCACAGTGTTATTTTCTCTCAGTTACAGATGACAGAATTGGAGCTAAGAGAAGTTAAGTGGAGGTAATGTGATCCAGTTGAGAAACTTTTTCGTCGTACAAAGCATGGCTTTGCCACATAGCAGCTTTGGGACTTTACATGAGAGTTAACCTCCCTAAGCCTCAGTTTCCACACACATAGAGCTATTATAAGCTGTATGTTTCATGAACATATAAAAGTTATATTGTGCTTGAAGCATGAGAATCAACAAGTGCCAGGTCCAGCCCTCCTCAGTTACATACCACCTATCATCCTGAGTGATGTGGCCCAGGCAGAAGCACTCAGCCTGGCACAAAGCCTGTGCTGTGTCCTATACCACCTGGCCTTGCCACAATACCAGCCTCAGCTAAGCAGGCACAGAAATGTCCACACACATGCTGCATTAAGGAATCTGTGTGCTCTGGGCATAGGTGACTTGCTGAGCAGCAGGAGACAGAAAAGTTTTGCTGGACCCAAATTTGAACAGGAGGAATGCACAGCTTAGGATTTCCAATGTTAGTGCCTACATCATATACCAGAGGGGCTCTACTATGTGAAAAGCAAGAAACGCATGGCATCTTCTGCTTTTCTTGGAGTGGACCCAGGTGTTGCCCTGTGCTTCATGTGGTTGACAAGTCTGTGGTCGACAAAGCAGTTTTCTCCATGGAGATGGACCCACAGGAACAGTTGGGACTTCTCTTCTGGGCAGTCCAGAGATAAAGGCATCAGTCTAGAGGCAAAGGCAGAAGAAAAGACCTTACCAGGCCAGGCACGGTGGCTCATGCCTGTAATCCCAGCACTTTGGGAGGCCAAGGTGGGCAGATCATGAGGTCAAGAGATGGAGACCATGGTGAAACCCCATGTCTACTAAAAAATACAAAAATTAGCTGGGCGTGGTGGTGCGCACCTGTGGTCCCAGCTACTCGGGAGGCTGAGGCAGGAGAATTGCTTGAACCCTGGAGGTGGAGGTTGCAGTGAGCTAAGATCGCACCACTGCACTCTAGCCTGGCGCTTGGCAACAGAGCAAAACTGTCTCAAAAAAAAAAAAGATCTTTGGAGAAGTCTTTCAGGAGGACAATGTGCTGAAGGCCAAGAAACAGAGGCCTCTCTACAAAGCTTAGGCACATGACTTCAGGGTAAATTTCCTCTCATTATTGTACTTTATTGCAGAGTCATTAGGATAATATTGCTATTATTTCCACATGGGCATCTGCCTGATTTTCATGTTCTGCTAGTTCTTTCTTCTTATGCTGAGAGCAGATTATGTGTGTAAGGCAGAGGTTAAGAGGGGTGTGCACAAAGCCATTTGCCAAGGTCAGGCTGAAACCATCTGGTTCTTCCTCCCCATCCATCAAGGCTGTCTCCAGTCAGGAGTTTCCTCAAGAGGCAGAAAAGTCAGTCCTATCTCTCAGACACCCTGGGACTGAGATTCACACACTAGCTCCATGTGATGAAGTGGAAGCTCTTGCACCCTGCGTGCCTCTACATTTAAAATTGTGGACAGGGGCAGAATGCTTGTGAGTGTGACATGGTAATCACCCTATAAACTGCATACCTCAACCATACCTTGGCTTTCTGTTGAAACTGCTCTCTGTAACCCTAATGTGACAGGCAGGCAGTCCAAACCCACGCCATCTTGGCCTCTGAGACTTGTAATAAGTAACTAAGGTCTGTAATTTCCTCCCTACCCAGGCAATGTGTAAACTAACGCTTATCTTGACTTCTGTGAACCACTTAAGTAACAATCGGAATGTCCAAAGCCCCTCACCCCACCCCCGCCGCTTACCCTCACCTCCTAGGTGGTTTAGGAGCATAGAAGGTCTTGACACCCTCCTTTCGGGGCCTCAGGTTGGAGAGACATGAGTCCTCTGTGGCCGCTGGCAAATAAAGACCCTGCAATTTGGCATACTTTTGTCTTGGTGTTGACTTTCTATGCTCGCTCTGGTACAACATGAGTACATGGTTTATGTACTCGGTCAGTCCTCGAGTTCTATAGGGGCCTATGGCTGAGGAGCTGTGTGTTTTCCCAGAGGTTTAAGGGAGAGAGTCTGGCTTCATCTATTACCAAAAAAAAAAAAAAAAGGCATGGCTCTGGTGTCAGGGGTTAGAACTTGGTTCAGATCCCATTCCTCTCACTTACCAATTGAATCACCTTGGAGGGATAACTTCAAGATTCCTGATCCTTAGTTTTCTCACCTATAAGGAGAATGGATGATTCTGCCCTGTCTGCTCATAGAAACGTTGCAAGGATGAAATGAGATATTGCAGATAAAAACAGTTTTTACAATCTAAAGCAGAGTACAGACGTCTAAAGCACTGTCCCTAAGAGCAAAGATTTCAGAGTTTATCTGTTTGGGTGTGCAGGCCAGACCTTCCACTGATAGCTATGTGATCTTGAGTGTTTTGATTCACCTGCCTGACTATAAACTTTTGCTAAGCCAAATTACTTCAAAAATGCGTTATAATATTTACATGGGTTAATGTATTGTGCAAAGTACTTATGTTAGTATCTGGCACATAGTAAATAAGATTTACTGTTTGTTGCTCTATATATTGTTGTTGTTGCTGGTTGCGTTATTATGACTGTGGTTCATTATGATTGTTTATGCCATTATAGACTTGACTAGAGCAATTCACAGTGTCTCTATCTCTGGTTACAACTCACACTTCCAGAAGCCAACCTAAATGTAGGAGTCTATGTTGATTCTTCCTGTTGCATTAACAGAATCATAAGGCATTTGAACTGGGCAGGATCTACTCTCCAACACATTCTGCATTAAGTTGCAACACTGCACCATTTACATACCCACCCCCCACTGCAATGTGTGAGGGCTTCAGTTTCTTAGCATCTTTGCAAACAGTTATTGTTATTGTTTTTTTTTTTAAAAAAAGAATAAAACAAAACAAAACAGTGTAATGGGTATGAGTGGCATGTGTTATGGTCTTGACTTGCCTTCCCCTGGTGACTCATGAGGTAGAGCATCTTTTCACCGGCTTCTTGGCCGTTGATAAAGTTCTGGGAGAGATCTCTATTTAGATTCTTTGTTGAATTTAATTGGAATATTTTCCCTTTCATTACTGAGCTGTAAGTCATCTTTATTCTTTATATTAGACCCCGTCAGATGTATAATTTGCAAATATTTTTCCCATTCTGTGGGTCAGTTTTTATACTTTCTTCATGCTGTCTCAGTCTCATTTGTGGAAAAGCCCTTATTGAATGGGCTTCACTTGTTAAAATCAGCTGAACATATGTGTGTGGATATTCTTCTGGAGTGTCAATTTTGTTCCTTTGGTTTATGTGTCTGTCTTTATGCCAGCGCCACACTGTCTTGATGACTGTAGCATGTCCCTGTGTTTTGAAATGTGTACGCCAACTGCATTTTTGATTGTTAAAATCTCTTTAAGATTGTTCTGGCTTTTGGGGTTACCTTGAATGTCCATATGAATTTTCAAATCTCCTTGTTAATTTAAAAGGACAGTGGAATTTTGATTAGGATGGCATATTTGAAGATTAATTTGGTACATATCACCATCTTAACCATATTAAGTCCTCTAACTCATAAAGATGGGATGTGTCTCCATTTAATTAGGTCTTTTAAATTTCCTTCAACAGTGTTTTGTGGTTGTCACTGCAAAGCCTTGCACTATTTGGTTAAATTTATTTCTGAGTATTCTTTTAATATGGTTATAAATTGAAAATCTCATTTTCAGAAATTTGTATTGCTACTTTATAAAAGTTTACCTGATTTTTATTTTTGTACATTTATTTCACACCCTGTATCTTTGATGAACTCATGTATTATCTGTAATACTTTGTGTGTGTGTTTCTTTACTGCCATCTACAAATAGAAATAGTTTTATTTCTTCCTTTTCCATTCTTGTATTTTTTTTGCCCAATTACCCTGCCTAGAATTTACAGTATAATATTAAACAGCAGTAGTGAGAACAGAAATCCTTGCCTTACTCCCGATTTTAAGGGGAAAACATTCAGTCTTTTGTCAGTCAGGATGAGGCTGACCATGGGTGTTTTGCAGATGCTCTTTAGCAGGTTAAGAAAGATCACTTTTGGCCGGGCGTGGTGGCTCACGCCTGTAATCCCAGCACTTTGGGAGGCTGAGGCGCGTGGATCACGAGGTTAAGAGATTGAGACCATCCTGGTCAACATGGTGAAACCCCGTCTCTACTAAAAATACAAAAAATCAGCTGGGCATGGTGGTGTGTGCCTGTAATCCCATGGCTGAGGCAGGAGAATTGCCTGGACCCAGGAGGCAGAGGTTGCGGTGAGCCGAGATCACACCATTGCATTCCAGCCTGGGTAACAAGAGTGAAACTCCATCTCAAAAAAAAAAGAAAGAAAGATCACTTAGTTTGCTATGTGTTGGTATCATGAAAGTATGTTGAATTTTGCCAAATACTTTTTCTATATTGAGAGAACCATGTCCTCCTTTTTATTCTTTTGCTATAACATATTACATAGATCGATTTCCCTAGGTCGAACTAGCTTTGTACTCTTGGGGTAAATTCCACTATGTTATGATGTATGACCCTTCTTAGGTGCTGCTAGATTCAATTTGCTAGTTTTTGTTGAAGATTTTTACATCTGTATTTATTTAAGAGCTATTGGTCTGTAGTTTCTTCTTACAATGTTTTGTCTGATTTTGTTATCAGGTTAATATCGGTCTTATAAAGTAACTTAGAAAATGCTTCCTTCTATTTTTTTTGGAAAGGTTTGTGAAGGATCGGGGTTAATTATTTAAATGCTTAAGAGAATCCACTAGTAAAAGCATCTGTTATGGGCTTTTCATGGGGGAAGTTTATTATTGTTATTAACTTCTGTATTCTTACAGATATATTTATATTTTCTGTTTCTTATTGAGTCAATTTTGTTGTTGTTATTATTTGAGACAGGGTCTCACTCTGCTGCCCAGGCTGGAGTGCAATGGCACAATCTTGGCTCACTCCATTCTCAAATTCCTGGGCACAAGCAATCCTCCTACATTAGCCTCCCAAGTATTTAGAACTCCAGGCATGAGCCACCATGCCAGGCTAGTTAAAAAAAATTCTTTTTGTAGAGATGGGGTCTCACTATGTTGCCCAAGCTGGTCTCAAGCTACTAGTCTTCAGTGAACCTCCCACCTCAGCCTCCCAAAGTGCTGGGATTACAGACGTGAACTACAGCTGGCCTTGAATCAGTTTTTGAAGGT
Organism: Callithrix jacchus; assembly: GCF_049354715.1. Taxonomy (NCBI): domain Eukaryota; kingdom Metazoa; phylum Chordata; class Mammalia; order Primates; family Cebidae; genus Callithrix; species Callithrix jacchus. The sequence goes on along the minus strand of NC_133511.1, from coordinate 35,174,296 downwards.
AGTTTGTATCCTAAAAATTGATTTACTTCATCTAAATAATTTGATTTGTGTCAAATAATTGTTTATAGTATTATTTTATAATCTTCTTAATTTTGTTCAAGTTGTCAGTAATGCTCCTTTTTTCTGATTTCAATAATTAAATGCTTATCTTTTTTTCTTGATTATTTTACTTAGAAGTTAGTCAATTTTGGTGACATTTTCAAAGAACTTTTTTCTCTTTTTTCCCTATGCTTTATTTTGTTTATCTTTACTCTAATCTTAATTATTTCCTTCCTTTTACTTGATTTAGATGCCATATTCTCTTCTTTTCTAATTTGTTTAGGCAAAAAAAAATGAGTATCTTGACTTATAGTCTCTAATGTTTTTAATATAGGCATTCACAGCTCTAAATGTCTGTCTGAGTGCTGCTTTCATTGTATCCCATAAGGTCTGGTCTGTTATGTTTTTATTTTCATTCTTCTCAAGCTGTTTTATAATTTTTCCATGATTTCTTCTTTGGGACATTGGCAATTTAAAAGTATTTTAACTTCCATATATTTGAAAATTTATCAGATTTCCGTCTGTTATTAATTTTAGTTTTATTCCATTATGGCTGGAGAACATAATATTATATGATTTCAATCCCTCTAATTTTTTTGAGGCTTTTATAGCCTAAAACATGGTCTGTCATGGAAAATTTTCCATATACACTTGGTAAGAATGTAACAATTTTTTCCATTGTTGTGTGGAGTGCCCTGAAGAAGTTTGTTAGTGCTAACTGGTTTATAATATTGTCCAAGTCTTCTATTTTTTGTACAATATGCTATTTAGCATATTTTTTGGTCCATTATTGAAAGTGAGATATAATAGTCTAATAATAAAATAGTACAATAATCTCCAACTATTTTGCTAAATTGCAACTTTCTTCCTTCAATTCTGTTAGTCATTATTTCATTTATTTGGGAACTCTGTAGCCAAGTGTATAAAATTTGTATATAAATATATGTATATATATATATCTTTTACCTCTTTGATTAATGTATTCTTTTATAATTATAAATTGCTCTTTTTTAATGAATTTCTTTCTGTATTTTATCTGATACTAGTATAGTTACTCCTGCTATCTTTTGGTAACTTTTTGCATGGTATATATTTTCCATCCTTTTACTTACAACCTATTTTGTCATTGAATCTAAAAGGAATCTTTTGTAGACAGCATATAGTGGGATCATTTAAAAAAATCATTCTGCTAATATCTGCTTTTACTTGCAGAGTTTAATCCATTTACATTTAATGTAGTTGTTTATGGGTAGGATTGACATCTCCATTTGCTATTTGTTTTCTTATGTCTTATGCCATTTTTGTTCCTCAACTTCTCAATTATTGCTTATTTTTGTTGCGTGTTAAATAAATATTTTCTAGTTTACTATATTAATTTTCTATTATTATATATTTTTGAGTGATATTCTTAGTGGTTCGCCTAGGAATTATTAGTAACACCTTAATTTGTAACCATATTCAAATTAAAACAAACTTAATTTCAATTATATAGAAAAACTTTGTTGTTATGTAGCTCTAGCTCCTTTCATGTTGTCAGTGTCACAGATTACATCCTTAGACATTGTGTGTATGTTCCCTTCTGTAGTTTTGCTATTAGATAAAAGAAAAAGTGGCATAAAAATAAATGAGTACTGTCTTCATATTTACCTATGTTGTTAACTTTACCATTGTTGTTTCCCATTCATGTCAACTTGAGTTACTGTCTAATGCCCTTTGATTTCAACCTGAAATTTCCCCTGTAATATTCCTTACAGGACAGGTCTTCCAATGACAAAGTCCCTCAGTTTTTATTTATCTGTGCATATGTTAATTTTCTTTTCATTTTTGAGAGATAGTTCTTTTGAATATAGTATTGTTAGTTACAGGCTTTTGTTAATTTGATATACTTCAGCACTGCCTTATGGCCTTCATAATTTCTAATGAGCAATTATCTCTTACATTTATTGCAAACTTCTTGTACATAGTGAGTCACTTCTTTCTTGCTGCTTCCAAGCTTCACTTTTTATCAACAGTTTGATTATAATGTGCCTTAGTTTGGACCTCTTTAAATTTCTTACTTGGAGTTAGCTAAGCTTCTTAGATGTATAAAGTAACATTTTTTTTTCATTAAATTTAGAAATTCTTGCCCATTATAACTTCAAATCATTTTTTCTTTTTCTTCTTTTTTCTTTATGTTCCACAGACTAAATAATTTCAATTGATTTCTTATGAAGTTCACTGATTATTTTTCTCCCCACTCAGATACGCTGTCGAACACCTGCAGTAAATTTTTCAAGTCAGTTATTGTACTTTACAATTCCAGAGTTTCTGTTTGGTGCTGTAATTTCAATACATTTATTGACACCGTGTTTGGTGAGATACAATTATCATTTCCTTGAATTCTTTAGACATGGTTTCCTTTAGCTCTTCGAATATAATTAAAATCACTGATACAAGGTTTTAAACTAGTAAGTTCAATATGTGGAGTTCCTCTGGATCACTTTCTATTTATTCTATTTTCCTGCCACACATTTTTGTCTCTTTGCATGCCTCATGGTTTTGTTCTTTTGTTGCAAACTAGACAATTTATGTTACATAGTATGGCAACTCTGCAATTCAGTTTCTTCTCCCTCATAAGAGTTTGTGGTTATTGCTGCTTGTTGTAATTGTTGTTTTTTAAGTATATTTTCTGAATGAATTCTGTGCAGTTTGTATTATTCATTGTGTTCAGCCACTGAAACCTCTACTCAGTTAGTTGTCAGGTGATGATTGAACAGATGTTTCTTTAAACACTTGAGACCAAGTCTTTGCTGAGGGAATTCTGCATGTGTGTTAAGGCATGTCTTCACTTTCTGCTTGCACAGAGCCTCAAACTCAGGACTTTCTCGGGTACTTTCCTGAGCACGTGCATAGCTCTACACATATTTATAAATGTCTATATTCCCAAGAATATATCTGAGATTTTTTAAGTCTCTGTAAACATCTCACTCTTCAGAGGTCTCTTTTAAGCTTTCTGGTTAATACATGTTATTCCATTCAGCTGTTATTCACCACATCTGGCAAACACAACATTTTAAACACTTGCCTATAAAAGTCATTTTTCAAATTCCCTCCCCACCTCTCTCCTTGTAGAGGTTTTTAACAGTGCATTCAATCTAAGTAAGGTTACATAAAGAAAATCCTTTCCAGTCCAGTTCTCTAGACAACCACCAGATAGGTCAAATAACTGCAATTCTTTGGGAATTTGTAACAGAAATGCTGTTCAAGACTACCACTGCGCTGAGGAAGGGTGGGTGCATAATGGCAAGTTCAAACACAAATGTGCAGTTCTTGTGGAAATCTAGCCTTGTTTAAATACCTGCTCCTAGCATGCGGTAAGCCTTTGGTTAATTTCCTAAGCTTTGAAAAAGTTGATGCTGAATCTGACAATTCTTTTCAGATCTTTGTTGCTTTTATAGAGGGATAGATTTTCAGAGACTCTTACTTCATTATATTTACTAATATCACTTCACTCTGAATATTTTAATGGAGAGAATGTAATTTAAAAACTCAATATGCCATATTTAATTGCTTTTAGCAGTTCTGTGATATATAGAGTTGTTTCACATGGGAAGACACTGAGACAAGATACCAGAAAAACATATTAAAATAAAAGTATTGTTATATAAAAATTGCTTAAAATGCTAAAAGATAATTGATAAGAGGAAAAATGATGTTTGTGCTTAAGATTAAAGATTAGTGGAGTCCAACATGTTCAGTGATGTATAGATAGACTGAAATTTCACACGGCCCCATTCACTGGAGAGTTTCACATTTACCCAAGCTGAGAAGTGGGTAAGATAAGAACGGGGTGATCTTGGAAAGGAGGCAGCATGAGGAAGAGATTTATTCTCTCAGGAGGCCAATGGTCTCTCCTCTTTTATCACTAATCGATGTTCCAGTGGCACCCCGTATGATAGCCTCATTGAGTTGTCATCATTTCATCATCCCCACTCCTTGGGACCCAAGCACATGTCACTTTCCCTCCTGCTACAGTGCTGTGCCAGCTTGGTTTCACTTCTCGGACCAACAGTTGCCTTAGAGAATGACAAGGGCTGAGGGCTCGCCATCCACAGTGACTCAATAAATGGAGTCAGTCCAAGAGGCAGGATGACCACTGTGATTGGGGAGATGGAGTCGGCCTTAAATTTAATATGTAGATTTGTTGAACAGCTATTGTAGGACTGGCAAGGGGAACGGGAACACTGGAATTGGAAAAAACTCAGAAGCGTTTTTTCTCTATTAGGAGTATGACTGTTCCTTGGGATCCTCATAAACATTCAGTGAGGTAGCATGTAAAGTATCCAGCAATAAGAATATCTCACAAAGATTTACCAGTAAAAGTCTGTTTACTCTCTTCTTACCACCCATCATGAATAGATTGCTATAATTGTATTACTAATTGTTTGTAAATACACATTCTAAGTTTGAAGCTGCTATGGTGACTAGTGATGGTTTTATCCTTTCTAATGTCATGTGTATATTTTCTTTAGTCATATGATTAGATATTTTGGAATATATTACTTTATTTTGCTATACCCCAGCCCACTCCTTATCCATGAAAAATATCCTTCTAGACTCCAGTGGATAGCTGAAATTGTGGATAGTACCAACCCTATATATATTTTGCCTTTTTTTATATGCATACTTATGATAAATTTTTATTTATGAATTAGGTACAGTAAGATTAACCGTAATAACCAATAATAAAAGAAATATAACAATAATTTTATAATAAAATTTATGTAAATATCATCTTTCTTTTAAAATATACTGTACTTTACTCAACTTTCTTCTTAGAACCTGTCAATCTAATAACTGAGACTGCTGCGGTGGGAGTAATGGGCACGCACTGTGTGAAAAGTAGGTATACTGGACAAGGAATGGTTCATGTTTCAGGTGGGACAGAGCAGGACAGCGTGAGACTTTGTCATGCTACCAGAAAGGCATGCAGTTTAGAACTTGTAATTTGTTTATCTCTAGAATTTTCCATTTAATATTTTTGGACCTTCTTGACCACAGGTAACTGAACTTGCAGAAGGCAAAACCTCAAATACAGGGAATGACTACATTAGGGTTGGCTTAAATCAAACTCCATTTATTGATGAGTTGGGTAGTTGGGAGAGGGAGTGGGTGACTATATCAGAATGCATCTCTCAGGTCAGCACCGTGAATGGAACTGTGTGACGCTTGGTTCATGTTTATACTCTTAGAGATGTAGTCAAAGCACAATCCTAGGAATAATGTCAACCTCAACTGCAACAGTAATTCATACTACTTCTCATTTTGTCGGTATCAATTTTATTACGTATTTTATGGTATTGACCTTATCGTAAATGTTTTTGTTATTGTAAGACAGCTCTCATCCTTTTTGGGGGGTTTGGGAGGTGGGAACAGTAGAACATGAAGATACATCATAAGTCCCATACAATATTATAAGTCTCCAACAGGGTGATTCCAAACTCCAGCCCTCTAAATGCTGGGGCATTGATGTATGTGTGCGGGAATGGCATCAGACTAGACAGACTGGCACTACTGATACCTGCTGAGGTGAAGGCATTTCACTTTATAAAACAGTTACAGTAACCTATTGCATACATGACAACCATTTACAGCAGATTAAACACACTTAAGAAAGGAGGCTGCTAGACAAACACACTCAACACCAAAGCAGGGTTTGGCCGGTCTCTAACAGAGAGCCCTGCAGACGGTGGAGCGTGAGATGCTTTTCTGCTTCGGTGAGATTCTCCGCCTGAGATGAGTGCTCCGAGGAGCATTCAGAAATTGTTCTGAATTTCTAAAACACGAATTTTAGAAAAGGAAAAAATATATATATATATATATCTAGAGACTGTGGGAAAAATTAGTGTTAAACAAATACAAAAAAGGAAAAATTGACATCAGCAAAGGATTGCCTTATTGTGTGGAAATGACGCATTGATAAAGGGACCAGAACACAAAATCCAGAGGAGGAGCAGAAGGAGATGGAGAAGGGGGAGAAGGAAGCTTGAATACCATTCTTGGTTCAATATGGATTTATGTTTCTTCTTCATCAGGTTTGTTTATTACAGCATTTCTGCCATGGTGAACTAAGTCCTCCCGCCTTTCCCCCATCAGTTTCTTCTTATCCAGAGACCCTGGAGTCTTTGCCCAGGGGCCACTGCCTGGTGATGAAAGTCATATTGTTCAGCTTCCATAAATAATCTCCACTCTCATGATTAGCCTTGGAAAACCAGATGAATCTTAGCCTTTAGCTGCACAGGTGTACATGTGAATACGTGTAACATGCAAAATACACTAATTACATCCTAGCAGCCCCAGAATACACCAATTACCTCCCAATAGCCCCCAAAAGTCTGTTTGATTTCTACAAAAAATCTGGGAGAAATTAAATATTTAAAAATAACAATTGAGTAATTTCAACGGAAGATTGTGATTGAATCAGTCTCTTGGGGAAGGCAGAATAAGGACCTCTCCTTTCTCTTCTCACCACAAGTTGTTGCCCTGAAAGATATCTTATACTTTAATCGTCTGAGTCTTTAACTCTACCCACTAAGCACATTTCTTTGTTTCTATAAAATGAAATGAGCAGATTTATGGACAGATGTACAAGTTTGTCTCAGAGTCTAGAAATCGTTTTTCTTTCTCTCTTCCACCTGGGACTAAGTCTCTGATTTAAGTGTAAACCTTCTAAATAAAAAGCTGATTTAAAATGTAGCATTAGCAGAAGGTCAGCAGCAGTTGGCGGTGTCGGTGTGATGGGGGAGAGGTAAAGGGGAAGGTAGTGTTGGCCTGATGGAAGTGGTGAAGGGAGGGGGTGGGAGGCTGTTTGGGTGAGAGGAAGGTAAGGAGGGAGGGAACCTGTGCTTCTGTTGGCAAGATCTGCTGTTCTTAAAACATCACTTTGAGTTATTGAATGTTTTAGTCCATTCAGGCTTCCATACCAGAGACAAAGTGGTTTACAAACAGCAGAAATGCATTTCTTACAGTTATGAAGACTGGAAGTCCAAACTCCAGGTGCTGAGAATGCAGCATCTGGTGAGGGCTCACTTCCTGGTTTATAGGCAGCTGTATTCTCCCTTGTCCTCACATGGAAGGTGAGAGAGCTTTCTGGGGTCTCTTCTAAGAGGGCACTGATCCCATTCATGAGGGCCTCACCTTTATGCTCTAATCACCTCCCAAAGGCCCCATCTTGAAAGTCTGGTCCCAGCCCAACTTCCCAGTTTCTTCTACCCTCTGCTTCCACACACACCCTCCCACACTCCTGTGAACCTCTACTGTGGGCTGCCCTCGATCTGACACTGTGCATGTCACGGCTGGCCTGCTCTGCTAGATGGATAACATGAATTTGTGAATCTGCTGGCCTGCTCCATGCTCTGCGTGCTGGAATCTGACTGTAGAAATTGTGAGCTACCTAGGTTGCACTCTCCACAATGAGGCCTTTTCATCTGACTCCTCCAGGGCACATGTATACTTTTCCCTTTTGTTTGCATGGCTCTTGGAGGGTATTTATTTTCACTCTTGCAGCCATTTTCTGTACCTTTACCACCAATTTACACTTGAGGAACCTTAAGACATTGAAAGTTAAGTGAGTTGACCAAGGTTGCACTTTGAGAAGTGGCTTTTCTTTTTTTCTTTTTTTAATTAATTATACTTCAAGCTCTGGGGTACATGTGTAGATCTTGCAGGTTGCTGCATAGCTAGACACATGCCAGGGTGATTTGCTGCCTCCATCCCCCTGTCACCTACATCTGGCATTTCTCCCAGTGTTATCCCTCCCCAAGCTCCCTGCCCCCTACTGTTCCTCCCCTAGCTCCCCAGTCCCCAACAGGCCCCAGTGTGTGATGTTCCCCTCCCTGTGTCCATGTGTTCTCATTGTTCAACACCCACCTATGAGTGAGAACATGTGATGTTTGGTTTTCTGTTCTTGTTTCAGTTTGCTGAGAATGATGGTTTTCATATTCATCCATGTTCCTACAAAGGACAGGAACTCATCACTTTTTATGGCTGTATAGTATTCCATGGTGTATATGTACCATATTTTCCTTGTCCAGTCTTGATGGGCATTTGGGTTGGTTCCAGGTCTTAGTTATTGTAAACAGTGCTGCAATGAATGCACCTGTCTTTATAATAGAACAATTTATAATCCTCTGGGTATATACCCAGTAATGGGATTTCTGGGTCAAATGGAATTTTTAGTCCTAGATTCTTGAGGAATCACCACACTGTCTTCCACATGGTTGAACTAATTTATACTCCCACCAACAGTGTAAAAGTGTTCCTATTTCTCCACATCCTCTCCAGCATCTGTTATCTCCAGATGTTTTAATAATTGCCATTCTAAATGGCATGAGATGGTATCTCAATGTGGTTTTGATTTGCATTTCTCTAATAACCAGTGATGATGATCATTTTTACATATGTTTTTTGGGCTCATATATGTCTTCTTTTGTAAAGTGTCTGTTCATATCCTTCACCCACTTTTGAATGGGTTTATTTTTTTCTTGTAAATCTGTTTTAGTTCTTTGTAGATGCTGGATATTAGCCCTTTGTCAGATGGGTAGATCGCAAACTTTTTTTCCCCATTCTGTTGGTTGCTGGTTCACTCTATTGATAGCTTCTTTTGCTGTGCAGAAACTCTTAAGTTTAATTAGATCTCATTTGTCTATTTTGGCTTTTGTTGCCAATGCTTTTGGTGTTTTGGTCATGAAGTCCTTGCCTACGCCTATGTCCTGAATGGTTTTGCCTAGATTTTCTTCTAGGGTTTTTATGGTGTTAGGTCTTATGCTTAAGTCATTAATCCATCTGGAGTTAATTTTAGTGTAAGTTGTCAGGAAGGGGTCCAGTTTCTGCTTTCTGCACGTGGCTAGCCAGTTTTCCCAGCACTATTTATTAAACAGGAAATCCTTTCCCCATTGTTTGGTTTTGTCAGGTTTGTCAAAGATCAGATGGTTGTAGACGTGCGGTGTTACTTCTGAGGCCTCTGTTCTGTTCCATTGGTCTATATCTCTGTTTTTGTACTGGTATCATTCTGCTTTGATTACTGTAGCCTTGTAGTATAGTTTGAAGTCCAGTAGTGTGATGCCTCCAACTTGGTTTTTTTGCTTAGCATTGTCTTGGCTATGCAGTCTCTCTTTCGGTTCCATATACAGTTTAAAGTGGTTTTGTCCAGTTCTGTGAAGAACGTCAATGGTAGCTTGATGGGGATAGCACTGAATCTATAAATTACTTTGGGCAGTATGGCCATTTTCACAATACTCAATCTTCCTAGCCATGAGCATGGAATGGGTTTTGCATCAGTTTGTGTCCTGTCTTATTTCCTTGAACAGTGGTTTGTAGTTCTCCTTGAAGAGGTCCTTTACATCCTTTAGTAGTTCTATTCCTAGGTATTTTGTTCTCTTTGTAGCAATTGTGAATGGCAGTTCGATTATGATTTAGCTCTCTTTAAGTCTGTTATTGGGGTATAGGAATGCTTGTGATTTCTGCACATTAATTTTGTATTCTGAGACTGCTGAAGTTGCTTATCAGCTTAAGTAAATTTTGTGCTGACAGGATGGGGTCTTCTAAATATACAGTCATATTGTCTGCAAAGAGAGACAATTTGATTTTCTCTTTTCCTAATTTAATACCTTCTATTTCTTTTTCTTACCTGATTGCTCTGGCTAGAGCTTCAAATACTATGCTGACTAGGAGTGGTGAGAGAAGGCATCCTTGTCTAGTGCCAGTTTTCAAAGGAAATGCTTCCAGTTTTTGCCTGTTCAGTATGATATGGGCTGTGGGTTTGTCATAAATACCTTTTATTATTTTGAGATATGTTCCATCGACACCTAGTTTATCGAGAGTTTTTAGCATAAAGGGCTGCTGAATTTTGTCGCAGGCCTTCTCTAAATCTATTGAGATAATCATGTGGTTTTTGTCTTTGGTTCCATTTATGAGATGGATTGTGTTTATAGATTTGTGTATGTTGAACCAGCCTTGCATCCCCGGGCTGAGGCCTACCTAATCATGATGGATAAGCTTTTTGATGTGCTACTGCATTTGGTTTGCCAGTATTTTATTGGATGTTTTTGCATTGATGTTCATCATGGATATTGGCCTGAAGTTTTCTTTTTCAGTTGTGTCTCTGCCAGGTTTTGGTATCAGGATAACACTGGTCTCATAAAATGAGTTAGGGAGGATTCCCTTTTTTTGTATTGTTTGGAATAGTTTCAGAAGGAATGGTGCCAGCTCTTCTTTGTACATTTGGTAGAATTTGGCTGTGAACCTGTCTGGACCTGGATTTTTTTTGGTTGGTAAGCTATTAATTGCTGCCTCATCTTCTGCCCTTGTTATTGGTCTAGTTAGGGTTTCAACTTCTTCCTGGTTTAGTCTTGCAAGGGTGCAAGTCTCCAGGAATTTATCCATTTCTTCCAGATTTACTGATATATGTGCATAGGTTTGTTTGTGCTAATCTCTGATGTTAGTTTGTATTTCCGTGGAGTCAGTGGTGATATCCCCTTTATCATTTTTTATTGCATCTATTTGATTCTTCTCTCTCTCTTTTTTTTTTATTAGTCTGGCTAACAGTCTATTTTGTTGGTTGATCTTTTCAAAAAACCAGATCCTGGATTTATTGTTTTTTTTTTGAAGGGCTTTTTGTGTCTCTATTTCCTTCAGTTCTGTTGTAATCTTAGTTATTTCTTGTCTTCTGCTAGCTTTTGAGTTTTTTTGATCTTGCTTCTCTAGCTCTTTCAATTCTGATGATAGGGTGTTGATTTTAGATCTTTTCTTTTTTCTCATGTGGGCATTTATTGCTATAAATTTCCCTGTAGATACTGCTTTAAATGTGTCCCAGAGATTCTGGTATGTTGCATCTTTGTTCTCATTGGTTTCAAAGAACATCTTTATTTCTGCCTTCATTTAATTGTTTATCCAGTCATCATTCAGGAGCAAGTTGTTCAGTTTCTATGTAGTTGTGCGGTTTTGAGTGAGTTTCTTAATCCTGAGTTCTAATTGATTGCACTGGTCTGAGAGACTGTTCGTTATGATTTCTGTTCTTTTGCATTTGCGGAGGAGTGATTTACTTCCAATTATGTGGCTAATTTTAGATTAAGTGCGATGTGGTGCTGAGAAGAAAATGCATATTCTGTGGATTTCGGGTGGAGTGTTCTGTAGATGTCTATTAGGTCTGCTTGGTCCATATCTGCATTCAAGTCCTGGATATCCTTGTTGAGTTTCTGCCTCGTTGATCTGTTTAATATTGACAGTGAAGTGTTGAAGTCTCCCACTATGATTGTGTGGGAGTCTAAGTCTCTTTTTAGGTCATTAAGAACTTGCCTTATTTATCTGGGTGCTCCTGTATTGGGCGTATATATATTTAGGATCGTTAGCTCTTCTTGTTGCATTGATCCTTTTGCCATTATGTAATGCCCTTCTTTGTCTCTTTTGACCTATGTTGGTTTAAAGTCTATCTTATCAGAGACTAAGATTGCAACCCCTGCTTTATTTTGCTCTCCATTTGCTTGGTAAATCTTCTTCCATCCCTTTATTTTGCTTCTATGTGTGTCTTTGCACATGATATGGGTCTCCTGAATACAGAACACCAATGGGTCTTGGCTTTTTTATCCAGTTTGCCAGTCTGCATCTTTTGATTGGGGCATTTAGGTCATTTACATTTAAGGTTAATACTGTTATGCACGAGTTTGATCCTGCCATTTGGTTACTGGCTGGTTGTTTTGCCTGTTAGTTGATGCAGTTTCTTCACTGCATCATTGGTCTTTACCGTTTGGTACATTTTTGCCATGGCTGGACTGGTTGCTCCTTTCCACGTTTAGTGCTTCTTTCAGGAGCTCTTGTAAGGCAGGCCCGGTGGTGATGAAATCTCTCAGCAATTGTTTGTCCATAAAGGATTTTCTTCCTCTTTCACTTGTGAAGCTTAGTTTGGCTGGATATGAAATTCTAGGTGGAAAGTTCTTTTCTTTAAGGATGTTGACTATTGGCCCCCACTCTCTGCTGACTTGTAGGGTTTCTTCCAGGAGGTCTGCTGTGAGTCTGATGGGCTTCCCTTTGTGGTAACCTGACCTTTCTCTCTAGCTGCCCTTAGCATTTTTTCCTTCATTTCAACCCTGGCGAATCTGACAATTATGTGCCTTGGGGTTGCTCTTCTTGAGGAGTATCTTTGTCATGTTCTCTGGATTCGAATGTTGGCCTGGCTTGCTTAGGTTGGGGAAGTTCTCCTGGAAAATATCCTGAAGAGTGTTTTCCAGCTTGGATTCATTCTTTCTATCATATTCAGGTATATCTATCAAACTCAGATTACGTCTTTTCACATAATCCCATGTTTCTTGAAGGCTTTGTTCATTTCTTTTCCCTCTTTTTTCTCTAATCTTGACTTCTCATTTTATTTCATTGAGTTGATCTTCAATCTCTGATATCCTTTCTTCTGCTTGATCAGTTTGGCTATTGAAACTTGTGTATGTTTTGTGACGTTCTTGTGTCGTTTTTCAGCTCCATCAGGTCATTTATATTCTTCTCTAAGCTGTTTATTCTCGTTAGCATTTCATCAAACCTTTTTTCAAGTTTCTTAGTTTGTTTGCATTGGGTTAGAAGGGTTAGAACATGTTCCTTTAGCTCAGAGAAATTTGTTATTACTCACCTTCTGAAGCCTGCTTCTGTCCATTCATCAAACTCGTTCTCCACCCTGTTTTGGTCCCTTGCTGATGAGGAGTTCTGATCTTTGGAGGAGGAGAGGCATTCTGGCCTTTGATGATTTCATCCTTTTCACTCTGGTTTCTTCCCACCTTCATGGATTTATCTACCATTGATCTTTGAAGTTGGCGATTTTGGATGCAGTCTCTGTTGATGTTGAAGCTATTTCTTTTTGTTTTTTAGTTTTCCTTCTAACAGTCAGGCCCCTCTGCTGTAGGACTGCTGGAGGTCCACTCCAGACCTTGCTTACCTGGGAATCACCCATGGGGGATGTGGAGCAGCGAGGATTGCTGCCTGATGTTTCCTCTGGTAGCTTCATCCCACAAAGATACCTGCCAGGTGTCAGCCTGAGCTCTCCTGTATGAGGCGTTTTTTTTCAGGGGTCAGGAAGATGCCAGTCTGTCCCTTGTCTGCCTGAAGAGGCATTGCTGGGCTGCCTCAGACTCAGCCCAGCTGCTGGGTAGTCTTCCTCTGGCTTTTGTTTACATAGGTGAGATTAGACCTGCCTTCACAATGGAGTTTGCCCTTCTCCCCACTGAGCTAGATCATCCCAGGTCGAGCCAGGACTGATGCACTGGCTGTGAATCTCTCAAGCAAGAGGGCTTCAATTTGCTGCTCTTTGTGGGGGGTGGAATCTGTCAAGCCATATCACCTGTCTCCCTGCTTTCAGCTCTCCCTCTTCCTGGGGGGTCGGTAGATTCATCCCCCAGGTGCTCTTGGTGCTAGCCAAAACTTCTCCCCGATCTGTGCCGACTACTCTCAGTGCTGGGCTGGCCGGAGCTGTTGCTCAGATCTATGTTGGTAACTTGTGGCGCTTTACAACCTGGCGGCATTCTCCTGGACTGTGGGTTGCAATAGCCATAGGAGAAGTGCAGTATCTGAACCAGAGCGCCAAGGCGGTAAAGTCCCCAATCCTCCATCTAGTTGCATTTCCAAGATGCAGTACTGCCCCTCCCTGCCTGGATTAGCCCTCTTTGGGCTACACCCACTGTCCAACCAGTCCCATTGAAATAAACCTGGTACTCGGTTGGAAATGCAGAGATCACTTGCCTTCTGCGTCTCTCTCACTGGGAACTGCGCTCCGGAGCTAACAGCTTTTCTTTACCAGTACCCGCATACCCAATAACTTCATGCCTTCCCTATTGATTTTAAATTATTTGGGCCCTTGTCCAAGATTTGTACTATCCACAGCACTTCTCACAGTATTTGGCACACTGTAGATAATCACTGGATGTCTGAGGGTTGAATGGAGTTTATGCCGAATAGGTGTGTGTGTGTGTGTGTGTGTGTGTGCGTGTCAGTGTGCCTTTTGGGTAATAGAGTCTCATTATTCCTCCGCAATAGACATTGACATTTGGAATTTACATCCAGAGCAGCTTTCCTTCAAACTCATTTTTTATCTTTAATTTCCTCATTGATGGTGATGACCTGCACCCACTGGCCCATCTGTCTTTAACTCACCACTGGATCCATGCTTTTCTCTTTCTGTTAACCTGCTGGAATGCAAACCAAGCATTTGATGCAATGACATCTTTGCTGATGTACATGGTGTCGGTGACGTCATGGTTTCCTAAGCAACAATCCATATGCTGTGCCAAAACTCTGCGGAAGGAAACCATTAAAAAGGAGTGTGTGTGCGTGTGTGTGTACCTGAAAACAAACACACCAAATGTTCCTGCACACCCACTGGTCATCTTTTCAAAGAATATCATCAAGAAAATTTTACTGCGACAGCATCAGTGAGATGCGTCCCAGTGGGTGAAGTGGTTTCCATGGAAATGTGTTATCATGCTTTGCAAAAGCAGCTTGATCTGCACATGAGAAAGATGTGAAATGGGGGTTTGAATCCCATGTGAACTCACCTCACTGCAAATATAGCCTATAGGCCCCTGGAACAGGCCCAGGCAGGAGCTGGCGTTTCAGAAACAGGGTCTGCTCCGCCAGCATGGCCAGGATCTTGGCTGTTGTCATTTACTTGTTATTTGTTGTCAGAGACCCCGGAAGCCGGGAGCTCCCTGAGATTAGGCACTGCACCTTGAGTCATGATGGCTGTTACCATTTTTTTATTCCTTATCAGCCATGTGTAAGTGCTTTACATATATTATCTCATTTCGTTATCGAACAACCTTAATTATGAGGTAGGTGTTTTAAGTCCTTTCTATAGGTAGGGGAGCTTCAAAACCATGCTGCCTTGCCTCAGGGCCTTTCTAATAATGCCTGGCTGTGGGCAGATGTTTAGGTGAATGAATGGATGCAGGAACAAATGAGGGAGTAAGACAAGATGTTGGAGAAAAGGCAGGTTGTTACTGTGAAGTCTCTGCCCAAGCCTGGGGAGCAGGGTATGGGATCAAATCCATTGGGCACTCATGCTGTTAATGGGGGCCAGGGAGCTTGGGGACTGAACAGCCTGACCAAATCTTTTCGGCACCTTCCTAGAACACTGGTTGACGGCCCCCAAGAGTACAACCCACGTAGGTCAGCTGAAGATAAACCACTCAATCTCAATTCACAAGTCCACTCAGGAATACATTTTTTTTTTCTCCAGCAAGCTTCAGTATGAGAGCCCAGGATTCTTAGCCATAGACCCTGTTTTTCTGGCTCTGGCTGAGCTCAGACGGATAGAAGATATTTCTAAACATGCAGTGTGGTTGCAGATCTGTCAGCATCTATTTCACAGAAATGGCCAGGAGGTGTTTAAATACCAGAGCAGTGGGGAGAGACATTTTCAGTAACTATGGAGTCTTCCTCTGAAATTAAAAAAAAATAATAATAAAATAAAATAAAAAAGGCAAAACTCCTCTTTTGCTCAGTGTAAATAAGAATGTACACTTAGGCCGGGTGCGGTGGCTCAAGCCTGTAATCCCAGCACTTTGGGAGGCCGAGGCGGGTGGATCACGAAGTCAACAGATCGAGACCATCCTGGTCAACATGGTGAAACCCCGTCTCTACTAAAAATGCAAAAAAATTAGCTGGGCATGGTGGCGTGTGCCTGTAATCCCAGCTACTCAGGAGGCTGAGGCAGGAGAATTGCCTGAACCCAGGAGGCGGAGGTTGCAGTGAGCCGAGATTGTGCCATTGCACTCCAGCCTGGGTAACAAGAGCGAAACTCCGTCTCAAAAAAAAAAAAAAAAAAAAGAATGTACACTTTCTTCCTTTCTTCTATAGCATTTCAATTATTACTGTGCCTTAGGATAGCAAAAAGGTCCACCACCCAGATCGAATGTGGCCTTGTCCAACCCAGTGGTTCAGAGCCAGCCCTGTTGCTGTCTCTCCTTTGGCCACAGAAGGTGGGGTTCATGTCCCCAACCTAACCAGGCCAAGCCCAGCCGCTTAAGGTGTAAACCAGGGAAAGACCGATGCTGCCAATCAGTGAGTACATGAGATGTGCATCCCTCTAGCTCCTTGCTGTAGCTTCGTGATTCCATTCCACCCAAGACTCCTCAGCACAACTTGCCCTCCTCACCCGCGATGTGGCAGAGGTGACTGAGAGCAGCTGGAACAGGGGGAGCCGCTGGGTCTGGAGGGCCAGTTCCTGCTTCTGGAGCAGCCATCGAGGAGGCTGCTCCCTCCTCTCCACACGGCTGCTGGGGTCCAGGCCATGGTGGGGAGAGGAATAGAACCACACTTCTGATATTTTATAGCATGAAAATCAAGGAACAGTTTTAGACCATTGCTATGGACAAAGTTCTAGTGAGGTTCTTTTTTTTATCAACTGACAAATAGTGAGTATATATATTTTGACGTACAATGGGATGTTTTGGCATGTATATACATTGTAGAATGTTTGAACTGAGCCAACTGACATATTCATCACCTCACATACTTACAATTTTTTTGTAGTGGGAACATTCAAAATGTACTCTTTTAGCAATCGTGAAATTACATGATAATTATTATTAACTATAGTTCTATGCTGTGCAGTAGGTCACTGAAAGTTATATTTGGGTGAGGTTTCTTGATTTAATCTTGCCTTAAATATTCTTACAACCTATGTGGTAGATGGATATATAAAACTAAGTTTTTTTCACGAAATAATATGTAGTTGGATTCAGACCAAAATCAAGTTCTTCAAGTGATTCATCTGCATTACAGCCAGAAATTCTGTCTCAAATTCCCATCTTTGGCCCCTCCTGTTTTCATGGGCCTCAGGAAAGCCTGGTCATGAAACCCAAGAACATTCTTCAGCTTCCATTTGCAATGTACTTTGCACTCTGCTCTTTCTCAGTGTGCTCTGCTAACAAAGTCTCTCCACAGCTGCCCCATCTGTGCTCCAGCACGTCCAATGTGGACCTGCACCTGCTCAGGTCTCCTCCCGCTGCAGTGGAGAGGAAGACACCTGCAGAGACCTGCACATCTGGATGGGCAAGGCCATATCCAGTCTGGCCTCTGTATCCCTGGATGGTGAGGTTTCTCCTCCTCCTGGCGTCCTCGGGCCAAGCCCACGCAGGATGATGGGACCAGGCAATCCAAGCCCACTATGTCCGTACAGGAAATTGCTTTGTTTTCTGTGGGAACAGAATGAGAGGACTTTCATTTCTAGAAGACATTATCTCATCTCTATATTATTCTGAGATCTGGTAATGGCATTTATGACCCGAAAATATGCCTTTGGAAGGAAGCTGTTATCTATATGAGAAACTTTATTTCTAACGGAGAACAGAGCTTGACTCTGACAAGTTCCAGTGGGTCTCAGAAAATAGCAAATCCATTCTGGAATAGAAGCAAGAGAGCTTTGAAAACAAAGAGCTGAAGATTCCAGGTGCAGGAGGCACCCTAGGGAAGGCACCTGGGGCCAAACCAGTGTCATCTGCTAATAGTGGCCACATTCTTAGGACTGACCTGGGAAAAGGAGGCCTTTCTTGTTACCTTGTTCACCCCAATCTCCATTTCTACTTGCTGAAAATTTTTATGTGCCAAAATATCTATTATTCTAGGTCATGACATAAAAATAGCCTTCAAGCTTCCTACCAGTCCTTGGGGTCTATGCAGCAAAGTAAGCTGATGAGGAAAGGCTAACTGAACTTCCTAGGGAGCCGGGGCAGATGCCCATTACCACGCTTGGGGAGGTGATCCTGTGATGTCTTCAAACAAACATTCAATAAACCTGTCAGCCCACAGTCCCTGCAGCGGACAGGCATGTTCCCTGCTTGTGGTGTCCTGGCTTAAGGCGGGAACTGTGGAGGTCATCAGGCCCAGCCCAGTGCTCTGGCTTGATCCCCTGCCCTGTGCTGGGAAGGACAAGAGTGCATAGCTCGGGGAGAAGAGGAAGGGAAGGGTGGAGCTATCAGGAAGGAGATCCCCTCTGCTGCATCCCACCAAGCCATTCATCCTTATAAAATAACAATCTTCCCAAATATGAGAAAAAAATTCAACATCCGTTATCCCTCAAGTTGTAATTAGAAAACCCATGTTTGAGCCCAATGGGATCAATTTTATTAAATTACCCAATTTCGCTGAGCCTCAGTGTCTTCTCCTATAAAGTGGTGGTGATGGTGCGCACCCAGCACACTCATTGTGAAAATAAGGACAATGTAGGGCTAGTGTCAACAGCCTTTCTGGCATGCAGTTTATGCCAATACACAAAAGCTTTTTACCATTGCTATGCGTAAAGAACCTGATGATCTGAACAGCTATTCATATAAACCATATTTCAGTCAATTTGATAACCAAGAAGAAACGTATCTTTCACTAAGAAATATCACTGTGTTATGCTGCATTTGTATGCTCCTCCACCCACCCCTGCCCACATCTGCTCATGCTCTGCATCCCAGGGTGCAGTAGGTGGGGCCTCAGGGATCTCTGCAGCCAAGGAGAAGCCCTTGGACATTCAAAAGGCTCTTCTGCACTGTCAGGAGAGCTCATTCTTCCACTCCCCCTTCACTTGAGTGACTAAAATAGAATCACTAGAATACAACAGATTAAGAAAATTGGTGTCATCCCACAGCTTCATTACCTTGTAGGAGATAATAGCACCTCCAGATCCCAGAGGGCAATTACCAAACTATAACAGATCATTCATGAGCAAACCACACATCCACCCCCTCCCTGAGCTGAATCCCTGCCACCCACCCTTCGTGCAGAAGACTTTACTTCCAGAGAGCACCCCCAGCCCAGCAGTGCTGTGCACATCCCTCCCCCGACACTTCTCAGGCACGGGCAGACACCGCAGCTCTCTCAGCCTTAGAGAATGAGGATCTAGTTGCAGGTTGAGTGCCTGAACCCCAAATGAGATAATACCTTTGCAAAAACTGTCATTTATTGTCTTAAGGAAGCAAACTATAATCAGGGCTGGGATGGGGCGATGCCTCATAAATGACTTCACCTAGGACACTGCAGGCCTCCGGGAATATCCCCATCTTTCATTTGTGTTTCCTGCAGAGAACTTCTGTCTCTCAGAGAACTTCTACGTGGGTGAATCCCACATGGGCCCCAGATGTGTACCACAAGAAGTGTGGTATACAGTGCAAACTTCATCACCAGTGAGGGACTTAAGACCAGCTCTCTTATGTCTCAAGTTAAAAAATAATAATAAAGTTTTTTTAAAAAGCAAGGGTTTTCAAGAGTCTTCCAGTAGGATGGGGCAGAGATATGTATTTTATTGGATAGGCAAAGCAAAACATATTGATTATGACAATGCAGTCATAATCAATAGACTCATTACATTTTGGAAGCAAATCTAATGAGAATAGTTGCCTTTTAATGTCAGGCCACCCCAACTGGGATTTTCTGGTTTATCATCCCTTTTTGTTTACCCTTTGTAATCATTGAGGCTCAGCCCTGTGGGTACCGATGTTGGGTGAATTAGAGAGACAGGAACATTAAATAATTCAGCAACTGAAAACACGGCCACTCTGACTTTGCAAGCTCATCCTCTTCTATTTAAACCTATACAACCGAGGTTCTTCAAGGCTGGGTTCTAGCCCTCTTTTCTCATTTGCCCAAACTCTTCTGTGGAGAATCATTCAAGTCATTATAATATATGCTATTATAAATGCGTGTGAATGGCATACGTGCATCTTTAGTATCTACCTGTCTTCTGAACTCAAACCTATCTATACAAGAGTCTTTCCGGTTTCTCTTCTTGGATGTTTCAAAAGCACATCAAACTGATCATGTCAAAAGCTGGATCAGTGACCCCTCACTGACCACTCCCCAACCTGCTCATCCTTCTGTGCCCACAAAGTGCACACCCAATGGCAAGACAGGAAGCATGGCAGTCACCCTGGACCTCTTCTCCTTTAGCTGAACATTCAATTCCTTACCAAGTCATTTACTAACTAAATATTTATTAAACATACCCATTTCTCTATGCCTCAACCATAATTTTAGTCCAAGCTATAATCACGTTCTGCCTGAACTGCTGAAATGGCCAACTATATGGTCTGATGTCCAACGTCCCTACCTGCGCCAAAACTGACATGTTCAATGCTTAACTGTGGCAATGCTGATCACATTATCAAAAATTATTCAGTGGCTTCTCATTAGTCTGAGGATAAAGCTAAACATGTTTCATGTTGCCTGTGAAACAAGTAAATAATATTTATGAACCCTCATGAGTATTTATGAAACTGATATGGACCCTCATCTAGATTCCATTGTAATGGGTCCTGCACACCCCAGATGACAACTTCAGCACCAGGCCACTAGAAAATATTTGGGTCATAGAACATTTATCTTAATTGGCCCGTGTTAAGGGGATATTGGCGGTCTTTGATCTCTGTGCTTCTGGCCCTTCCAATCAATAGCACATAAAATATGAAAAGCATTGCTCTTGGTTGACAGTAAGAATAATAAATCCTCAATAAATCACATTAATGAGAAGACCTCAATTATAGAAATCAGTAAGGCTCCCAGAGGTGATGAAAACATAACTCAGAAGCCTGGAATAAACTGGAACATGACGCATGTATTTCTATGGGTATGGAAGTTATAACTGTGCATGTGAACACTGGGTGGGGGTTAGCCAAAGATGGTAAAAAACGCCTATGAATTTCAGATCCCCTAGAAATAATTTTGCTGTTAAGTCTCAACTCAGCTGATGTGAATTATTATACAGCTAATTTAATACAGTAGCTAAGAACGTGACTCCGGAGCCAGAGTACTCAGCTCAAATTCTGACTTTACCAACTCATTCTGGTTCTCTGGGCAAATTATTTAACCCACCTGTGCCTTAGTTTCCAAAATAATGAGGATTGTAACAATAGTACCTACTTCATTGTAGCTGTTGAGAGAATTAATTAAATTATATACAAAAGACATTTGAAAGAATATCTAATATACAGTAAGCACTACATAAAATATTCTTATTGCCTATTTTTTAAGGGAGTGTGGTCAGCAGCATAATGCTTCCTCAAAGGACATTCCATGTCCTGGGTCCCTAGAATCCATGAATATGTTGCCTGTGGCAAATAGACTTTGCAGATATGATTACAGTTTAGGACACGAGATGAAATATAGGAGACGCCGCATTTGACATAGACCTTGATGACGAGAGCTTTTAGGCCTGGCCTGGTGAATAATTGTACGTATGCTTCTGCTCCTCCAAACTAAACTAATTTCTCTCCACTGAGTTTGATGTGGTTTGAAGGCATTTTAGTGGAGGAAACAGCAAGGGTCAAAACAGTAACAGGCTGGCTATGGGGAAGCCTGTGGAGGACAGGCCAGAAATAGGTGCAGGCAAATTTACAAGTGGAAAGTTGCTCTGGGGAAATTAATAATAATACAGAGGTTTCATTTTGTGCTTATCATACACTAGGCACTACTCACCCCACTTAATCCTTAAAACTCACAATTATTTTTCTAACCAGATGGAGGAACTAAGGTGTGAAATGTGTCATGCACAAGGATGCACGGCTGGTGAGTTGCAGGCTTGATAGTTCTGGAATTCAAACCTGCACAGTCTCGTGTCAGAGCCTGCACTCTCGGCCCCACCCTACGTGCAAATTGACCTGGATTACATCACGTAGTGTTTGAGTGACAGGATTTATTGTATAGCAATGTGTAAGTATACAAATGTATGAATAGGATGTGGCCATATCAGAGCTATGCTCCAAGAAGACTGCTCTGGCATCGATGCCAGGATAGAGTCAGTGGACCATGAGAAGGAGAAACCAGCTTGGAGCAGGATTCCCAGTGAAGGAAAGGACAAAGAGGCAAACAGGGGAGTCCGTGAGGGGGTGGTGGTATTTGTGCTGGAAGAGGTGTCTGAGATGCTTATCTGGGAATCACTGTAGAGAAATGTCAGGACAAGTTTTGAATTAAGCACAAGGAGAAATCATTTATGTAGCTATAAAAGCCCAGAGTGGGTGGCTGAGTTGGTGGCTTTCATGGTCTCTAAATTGAGTAATGCTATGTCGGAGACAGGAAGGCAAAGGCGTCTCAGCCATGGGATTCATCTGTAATGCCTTCTTCAAGGCGTAAATATGTTTTTATTAGCTTTATGCCTATAGCCATAAGGAATTAGAACAGCAGAGAGAGGAAGAACCTCATAAAATTGGCATTTTTTTTTTCTTAGCACAGGTTACCAGCATGTCAGGTATCAGAGCACCGTAGATGATTCACTACAGTGTCCCTTTCCTCTCTGCTAATGGTCACTCTACACAAGGCCAGTGGGCAGGCTAAAACTACCGCAGTCAGCAACCCAGGACCAGGAAAGACAGAAGCCTCTCCTTCATTCTCCTTCCCAGGGTGTTGGGAGAGCTAAGTCATCCCAGGGCACTGGTCATTCCACTGCAGACTTTTTTTTCTTCCCCAGCCAAGGACCTTAACTATTAGGCTGAAGGGTGACTCCTGAATCTGGAGACCACCGGCTCCCTCATGACATAAAGATCAGTTACAAAGGCACCACCATGCAGAGCAGTCTGTTGCAGAACTGACGACTTGATGTTAGGTAGTTTTGACTTTGTCCTTAGAAGCAACTGCTGAGCATGTCTGCCAGTGTTCTACAACATGTGTAAGAAGCCAGTCAGCATGTTTTTAAACCTTCCCTGTGCCTTCAAATCACTGAGCAACCTATGCCTCACCCTAGGCCAATCGACCCAGCAGGGCTTTGGCTAAGACACAGATGCTAGTAGTCTTTCAAGCTCTCTCTGCTAAATCTAACTTGCATTCAGAGCTAAGAAACACTGTACTAATTTTTTATGTTTTAAAGATGCACACAGTTATATGCCATGATTCCTCTTCCAGTTGAAGGAGACAGAACTTGTAAACATAAGAATTATCAGCCACGTGGGGTAGCAGATGCCAAATGCTAAGCACTGCCACTAAATTCCAATAACCAGGAGACACAAACCAAATATGAGGTGATGCTGGAAGGCTTCCTGGAGGAGTGAGACTGTGCCAGGAAGGGGAGCAGGGTGAGGACTTAAACAAATGAAGGGGCATCTTTGATGTTGGAACCCCAAGACAAATGCACTGAGGCTGGACACTTAAGATGAACTGAGGAACTGACCTTCCAGCCACCTGTGCTGGGGGAAATAGTAGGTGGTCTGGTGCTGTTAGAGCCTTTTCCATGCTGAAGGGACTGGGGAGATGAGACGGTCTCACTGATCTGCTAGGGATGTGCTCCTAGGTCCACTTCTGGCTCATAATCCTCCTCTGAGGACTGTGGGCTTCGATCACACCCGCCCCTCCCTCCTCATGGACAGGCGAGGGCAGAGATGAGATGGAGAAGAAGGAGAGCTGAGGGGTCACCAGCAATGTCCCTGGTGGGGCCCTCAGAAAGGTGTGGCAGCCCAGGCTTATGCAGAGAGAGCAGTTAGTGGTTGTGGCCCCACAAGCTTGGAACTAATTCATCTGTGGGTCCTTCGTGTTTTCTTTAGCTGACTATTCCCCAATTAGATGGCCGTGAAATGGAGCCCTGAGACATACTCTTGGGTTTTGGATTCAGTGAGTCTGGGGCAAAGCTTGGGAATGTGGACTTCCAACAGTCTCCCACATGACAGTGATGCTGTGGCCGTGGCCTGGCTCTGGGAGGTGCTGGGTGCGTTTCATCCTGTGCACTGAGTCAGTGTTAAGGAAAGACCTTTTTGAAAGTCACCATATCAGTTGTGCTAAAAAAAGATGAAGACAGGAGTGTCTGCTCATACCTGAATGATCCAAACAGAAAAGCTGACCCCACAGTCCTGCGGGCTGGTGCAGTGGAAGCTGAGGGATAAATGGCAGGCGACTCTGGGGGTAGAGAGATGTGGGCGACAAGTTGGCATCCTCACAACCTGGAACATGTGAAGCTTTGTGCCAGTGGTGGAACAGTTTCCTTCCCAGGGACTCCAGGGAGTTCATGTTGTGGCCAGACATGGGGTCCCTTATTAGAGAGGACAGGGACACAGATGGGGCAAAGTGAGGCAAACTTTCTAGATAGTTCTAGACTAGAAACTTAGGGGCTGAGATGTGAATAAATGTTCTGCCGTTTGATGGTAGTGTGGTTTTAATTCTGTCATTTATTCTCCCTGAGCCTTGTGTCTAATCTTTGGAATGGAGATGACAATGATGATAATGAAGATGATGATGACAATGACAGCACATAGTTGTAGCTGGCACAAGCAAGAGCAGGAAACGCTGCACCCTCTGCAACAGGCCTGGTCTCTTCCCAAAGCAATGCCCCAAACTCATCCCTGGACATTCTCTGTCCTGGGTGGCAGGAGGGCAAGAGAATGAGCTGTCCTCGTGGTCCTGGCCTCTTCCCCTAAGATACTTGGGGTACAGTATGAGAAGGTCAGGGTGGTTGGTGTCAGGAGAAGGATGTTGAGTAATAGGTGAGGGCATGAAGCAGTAGGAGAGTGGAGGACAGAGGATGTCAGGGGAAGGTCACCTTGGAGCCAAGTCAGGAGTAAATGTTGGCTCACTAGGCAGTCAAGGGATAAGGGCACTCCGCATGGAGACTGTGGCATATATGGCTGCATCAGTATTAAAAGAACAGGAGGGCACAGTCAGTGAGTGTCCAGTGACTGTGAGTCACAGCGCATGTGCTTACTGTTGGAAAGGAGGGCTCTGGGTGAGTCAGGTGAGGGCCTTTCGTACCCTGCCAGGCAGCTGCCAGTGCTGAGCCAAGTATTGGGTGTTGTCCTTTATCCAAGCAGGTGGACACTGGCGATGTTAGCCTGACAGCCCTGCCCCATTACAGAATGCTTCTGCCTATTTCAGCTGCACCTTGGGCTGTGGCAGTGACCCTTGTATCCTCTGGCTGGTGCTGGAAGGTTAGGAGTGATCCTTTCTAGTCTGGATGGCTAGGCCTCCCTTCCGCTGGGGTCAAGTCCCCACCCCTGAATGTAATGAACTAAGCATAGGTTAATCTCCTGCAGGCCGAGGACCATGCTGGGCACGGCAGAGAGGCAGAGGGTGTTCAGAGCAGCCTCTCCTTTCATCAGCCTGTGGAGAAGAGGAAGGGAAAATTGTGTTTACAGTTCTGCCTCATGCTCAGCCCTGTGCCAGGGCATCACTGAGATTTTATTTCATGTGAAAAACACTGCTCTAACCTGGTGTCATTCTTTCTGTTTTATAGAGAAAGAAACTAAGGCTCAGGGATGCTCCATAAGTGGCCCAAGCCATGGCTGAGAGAGGGTGGGCCAGACGTTTATAAAGGAGGATGATGAAACCCAGCCCGGCCCCTGTGACGCTCTTGGTTTTGATCCATGGCATTAAAGCAAGGTAAAGACCTCGCATGGGAACAAAGTCTTCCAGGTTTTTAGGGGAAGGATGATAAAGTACACTGTGGAGAATGGGGCAGTGACTCACAGCTGGAGGTGAGCTCCACTGCCTGGAACTTCCCCTTGGCTCATGGCACAGAACCCCTCCCCTCCAGGAGCAGCCTCTTGTGTGTCTGACTCTGGCTTGACCCAGTATACTGTCTACACTGCAGACAGTGAGCACATGGCCTTAAGCCTGGCACAGAGTGAAAGCTCAATAACCACGAGCTGATGTTTTACATCAGAGTGAATCAGGCCAGGCCTTTCCTTCCTGAAGCCCCTTCTCTTACTTTCTGTACCTCTTCATAAGAAATCCCCCACCTCTAGCCTCGCCCAACCTCCCACCTCGCCTCCCCATTTGTCGAGCCCTTCTCCACACACCACCTTTCTCTCTTCTGTGCCTTCACTTTGTGCTCTGTGAATTCCTTTGTTCTCTAATCCACCTGACCAGCTTCTCTACCTAAATGACACCTCCTCCTGGAAGCAGTCCCTGACCTCTAGCCTAGCATCTCATTCTCTGCACTTTGTATTTCCTTCTCCCTAACACTCCTCATAGCCACAGGGATGGTTCAGGGGTCCTTCTCCCCTGGGGTTAGGGCCTCCTAAGTCCAGGCTGTGTCTTATAGAGATTCCATCCCAGTGCCCTGCACAGCTTAAGATCCTTAGTGGATACTCAGGAAATGTTTGCAGAAGGGAAGAATGCTTTTCTCCAGCGGGCGGGTCCTTTCCTTCTTTGAGTTCCACCTTCGGCAAGCTCTCCTCCAGCCACTCATTCTTCCCATCTGGGCTTAGTCTCCCTCCCGGGCCAAGAAGCTTCCTCCATGCCCTACCCTCCTCCTGAGGGGCTGTGCACGCTTTCTCTGAGGTCTCTGCTTCTGGTTTCTTCTGCTGGTACATCAGTTAAGTCCATGTACTGTTTTGAATGGTTTACCATTCTGCCTCCCTGTGAGCTTGTGAAGGGTAGGGGCTGTCTTGTTGTCTTTATATGCTCAGCACAGACCCTCCATGGGGTCAGCTCTTGGAGAACATTTGCTGTTTAAATGATGGACTGGTTGCATAAATGGAAAGCAGGTCTGCACTAGGTTTCAGAATGGATGCCACTGTGGGTGTCAGGAGGAAGAGAAGCCACTTTCTCCTGTTCAGAATGAAGACCGAATCTGTGTGTGCTCCACCATGGTGCTGGCTTTTAATAAGGCACACTAAGGGAAGAGAGAGGGACATGCACCAGGGCACAACCGCCATGCCCTGCGCACCTGCTGCCAGTGGAACCCAGCTTCAGCACGTGCTAATAAGAGATCAGGATGCCACAATGGGGAAGTACACTCATTTCAGTGCACTCCCTCCCTTGAGGAAGTTGAGACCTAAGGAAAATTGGAAGGATTATCTCCAAATAGATTTGGGAAGACGTTCCCTGGGGAGCAGAAGCCTTCTTTGAAAAGCATTGTGTGCTGAACAAGTTAAGTGTATTTATTTAACCATGTTGGCTTGCTCAACAGGTGCTGGGATGATCTAGAAGAGCTTAAGAGGCTCTCATCTCCCAGTCTGAAGACTTGGTCTTTCTCCTTCGAGGTTACAGTGGCTGATGCAGCTGGGCGAGGAGCAGCTCTTGGGCCTGGGAGGGGAACTTCTCACTACTGGGAACTCCGACTCCACACGGCTGAAGAAGCTGGAAATGGATCTCTATGGCTTTGAGCCACTGCAGTTTCAAATCTGCTGATGACAGTGGCTGAGCCTACGCTAACACACACAGAAGTTCTGCCAACAATAATCACTCTGGGACATAACCACAGACTGTCTTTCACTGATACATACGTGAGGTGCGTGTACCTGCAATAGCTTCACCTAAATTCTAAGGCCTGGAAGAGAAGGGCCGCTTATGCTTCAGTATTTAGGACAGCATTTGCCCTTAGTTATGAAAGCATTTGTGTAAGTTCTGGGTTCCTTCTTCCTTAAATGCTTGAAAGGTTTCACTGGCAAACTTTTCCAGCCTGAATTTGTGGGTGTGAAGGTTTTCAATCACATACTTAATTTCTCTAATACTTATTGAAAGTAATCTGATTTGTTTGATTACGCCACTCTAAAGCACAATCTTTAAAAAGCTGGACTTTTCTGGGAATCTGTCTGTCTTATGTAATTACTCAAATTCACTGACTGACGTAATTGTTCTGTTAGAGGTTTTATGAGCTGCATGGTCTGTACCGATGTTGCCTTTTTTGTTATCTTGGTAACTGAAATAGTCTTTCTTTCCTTTTTCAAAAAATCAGTCTCTCCAGGGGTTAAAGTATTTATTTAATTAATTATTCATTTAATGTTTTAAGAAGCAACTCTTGACTTGATAACTGTCTCTACTAAGCACTTGCTTCTATTTCACTAATTTCTGCTTGTGTACTTATGTTGTTTTCTAATTCTTGTATTGAAGCACTTAGCATGGTTCCGGGTAGATAGTAACTTCCCTGTAAATGTTAGCATCACTACTGTAAAGAAATGTCTCAATTCAGGGTGTCTGTTGTACGATATTATTAAACATGAGAACTTCTACAACTTCTCTGGTGATGAGATCTTAGAAAACATTAAATCCATTTGTCCCATTCAAACTCTTACTATTATCATTATACACTTAAGTCTGTGTGTATTTGAAAGCATATATCATTATTAATGTGTAAAATTAACATTTATATTTATTAATATGAATACAAGATCCAATATAAATGTATTAATATAATATGGATTTGTATAGATTTTTTATTACTTATTATTCCTTCTGAAATCTTTATGTTTCCACCTGGAGATATAATCCTTCTGCTGAAAAATTCCGTTAAGTACTTTACTGACTGTGGATCTTCCAGTAATGAATTATCTCCATTCGTGTGTATCTAAAGATGTTTTACTTTCACTTTCATGTCTGAAGCATTTGGCAGTAACTTTCTTTTACTACTTCGGAGTGGTCATCCGTTGTCTCCTAGCATCTGTTGCTCTGTTGAAGCATTAGCTAATTGCATTATTGTTGTTTCTTTGGGAGGAAATTGTATTTTTTTGTTGTTGTTCTTAAGTTCTAGTATTTGATAGTATAATAGGAAAATTACAGAAAATATAATACAATACAATTTTTAGTAAATATAATACAATTTTTCTCTAATTATTTTGAAATATAGAATAAATAACAATATATTTAAATATTATATTTAATATGTAATATTAATATTTGAA
The DNA here is from genome assembly GCF_049354715.1 of Callithrix jacchus. Lineage (NCBI taxonomy): Eukaryota > Metazoa > Chordata > Mammalia > Primates > Cebidae > Callithrix > Callithrix jacchus. The sequence goes on along the minus strand of NC_133511.1, from coordinate 35,145,662 downwards.
AAATAATATAATATTTGAAAAATAATTATAGTTTTCAAAATAACTAGAAAAGAAAAATTGTAATGCTCCCAGTACAAAGAAAATATACATACCTGAGGTGGTGGAAATCCCAGATACACTGATGTGGTTATTACACGTTCTGTGGATGTGTCGCAATCACATGTATCCCCAAATTGTGTATAACTATGATATATCAATAAAAATAGGAAAAACTTAAAAATAATGCTTTTATAACTGCTTTTTAGTAATTTAGGTTTGAGGTGATGGGGTATCTTTTAAAAAAGTCTTTCTTGGGCTGGGCATGGTGGCTCATGCCTGTAATTACAGCACTTTGGAAGGCCAAGGCAGGTGGATCACCTGAGGTCAAGTGTTTGAGACCAGCCTGGCCAACATGGTGAAACCTCATCTCTACTAACAATACAAAAAAAAAAAAAAAAATGAGCTGAGTGTGGTTGCATGAGCCTGTACTCCCAGCTACTCAGAGAGGCTGAGGCAGGAGAATTGCTTGAACCTGGTAGTACACAAATGTTGCAGTGAGCCAAGATCGTGCCACTGCACTCCAGCCTGGGTGACAGAGGGAGACTCCATCTCAAACAAAAACAAAAACAAAATTATACATACATATCTATATATCTATCTATAATCTATATATCTATATCTATCTATCTATCTATCTATCTATTTTGGAGTTCTTTCTTTCTTCCTTCTTCTTTTTTTTTTTTTGTTTGAGATAGAGTCTTGCTCTGTCACCAGGCTGGAGTGCAGTGGCATGATCTCAGGTCACTGCAACCTCTGCCTCCTGGGTTCAAGCAAGTCTCCTGCCTCAGCCTCCTGAGTAACTAGAACTACAGGTGTGCACCACAAAGCCCAGCTAATTTTTGTATTTTTATTAGAGACGGGGTTTCACCATGTTGACCAGGATGGTCTCGATCTCTTGACCTCGTGATCTACCTGCATTGGCCTCCCAAAGTGCTGGGATTACAGGTGTGAGCCACCACGCCTGATCTTCTTGGAGTTTTTTATGCATCTCTAGCCTATGTATAAATATTTTTTAGTGATTTTAAGACAATTTCAGGGAATATCTCCTCATATAATACTTGTACCTCATTGTTTCTTCTGTCTCCATATGCACACACATAGACGTATGTGTGTCTATACCTTCACTAGTTTGCAGAATATCTCCTAAGCTAGTTTCTATATTTGCAGTCTTTTCCTCTATGCTCGAATCTGGATATATCTAAATTCAATAATCATAAATCCTCTGTGTTTTCAGTGGCATACTTTCTATTTCTTTTATAAATTCAACTTCTCAGACAAAATTCTCTACCTTGCTATCTTGTAACGTCCTGGATATATTTGTTATTTATTGTAAATCCCACGTCTGATACCTGCCGGCATCTATTTATCCAGTGGATCTCTTTCCCATGTTGGTGTTTGTTTCTCTTGCTCTTCTGTCATGTGCTCTTGTCTCCTGGTATGCCTGATAATTGCTGATTGACTAGCAAACATGTGTATAAACAATTGTACAAATAATTTAAGTCTCTGGCTGATGCTTTTGTCTGCGAGAGTAAAGTTATAGTTCCTCCTGGCAGATTGCTGTGATTGAAGGAGATAGCCCCACTTTAATCAGAAATCAAGCATGTGAAGCAGAACCTTGGGCTTCCTGAGGGGCTTCTCTTCCAGTCCCCCTCACTCGGGGTGCATGTTACTTTGTGGGCCCAATGTAATGTGTAGGCGTTTCATGGACGCTGTACCCTGGTAAGCTGTGAGCCCACATTTTATATTCCTACCTCCTTCAGACCTACGGAGGCTCCCTTTGTCTTCCAGGCTTCCCATGGGTCACTTCTGATCAGTTTTTCAGGCATCCAGCCCCGATTTGGGAAATGGTAAATGTTGGGAAAATCAGTATTAAATATTGTTTCTAAACTCTGCTTTCCCCCCCACCTCCCACCAGGGATCTTTTTCCCTCAATTATTCTCTGATGCTTTAGAATTTTTTTTTCTCCTCTCCCTTCTTTATTTTGAAAGGTTTTTCTAGCCATTTTTAACAGATGGCTTGTTCTCCTAATGTTCATCTATTATTATCAGAAGCAATTTTTATTTTCTAGTTTAACCCATAAAAAAAGTCACAGGAATTTTGGTATTATGGAGATAATACAACTGAAAGAGTGTTTCAGAAAGGCAAAGCTGGTGGTTCGTTTGAGAAAGGATACTGACAGTGAAAGCAAGTTCATAGGCGGCAGCCAGAGATGGAATAACCGATGGTTCTTATTAGGTATTCGGAAGATACTAAATGCTCAGTGGTGTATTTCTTCTCATTTTCATATATTCCATAAAAAGAATTCAAAGAAATTCCAAAGCTATTATCTGTCCCTCAGCTTCTAGGGTAAAATAGAAACTATTGATTGAGAAATAGTTTGAAACTAACATTCTTGAACTATTGTTATGAACAAGAAAACAGTTAATGGACTTGTGTGAGGAATTAGAAAGCTTTTGCGTTTCTTTTTCAAGTCAATGTTGTATTGAATAGTGAACTAGAAGACACCTCTCAGTAGAATGAACATTTAAATAAGGATAGGCAGATAGACCTTAGGTAGAGATAGGTGGATGTGAACATAGACATAGTCATGGGTATAAAGACACAGACACAAATGTGCACATGCACAAACACACACACACACACACCACTGCACTAGGAGAAAAAGAGAAAGAGTGGGGAAACGGAGAGGACACTGAAGGAGTGGAGTCTGGAAGGAGTAGGAGTTACAAAGAGAAGAAGAAAACTTTCCATCTTCAACTGTAGAAAAGCCTGTCAAACTCTAGTGGCAAATCCAAGTTTTCCAAATCCTTAATTTTCACTCGAAATTTCCGAGTTTTCATTGACAACTCACACATGAGTTGTTTTTCTTGAAGTTGAGTTTTTTTTTTTTTTTTTTGAGAAAATATTTATTCCATGAAGAAAGGAAGTCTGGGGCAGCTTACAACACAGACGCTTGAAGGTACGGCTCTCCTGGAGACAGTGAATGTGCCTCAGCGGCCTCAGAGGGGAGCAGTTTTTAAGTGGAATTGCCCACATTTGCTATGCACACGAGGCCCTAAAATGACGACGATTTGAAACCTCTGCCTTGATGGGTGCGGAGGCCTCAGTAGTTGTCTCTGTCTGTGAATTTTTGCAACATGAGTGGAAACGTCAGTGCAGAGTTAAGAAAACAAGTGGGTCTCATGGATCCTGCCATGGTGCAGAGACCATCGTTTGAAAACCTTTGATGTAGGGCTTAAGGCACGAGAAGAAGGTTCCTCTTTCCTCCTCTTCCTGATCCTACTGTTCCTGGTCTCCTCCCACTTCATGACCACTCTGTCCTCTGTGAGTTCCTTTGGGGTCTGTCCCAGGAGTAGAAAGGGGCAGATGCCACTGAGGCTGCACTGAAAACTCAAATCTCTCTGGAGCAGGGAGGATCCGGTTCACTATTGTTCTGGTTCCTTCTGCTGGGGCTTTCTCTGCACCAACTCATCCAACCCCCACATTGCCAGAACAAATAAAACCTAATGACAGAGCTCAAAAATTCTACAGGAATTAATGTGTATACTCTTTCTTTTCTGTAATGATTCCCGTGCACAAATGAAGAATTTAAGAAGCTTTCAAAAAACTCCCCTATGCATTCTGTTTTACTTCATCTTCACAGCAAGCTTGAGAGGCAGACAAACACACATAATTATTACCATTTCACTAATGAAGAAACCAAGGCTCAGAGGGGCTGAGGTCATGCTAAAAATCTAACCTCAGGCTGGGCGCGGTGGCTCATACCTATAATCCCAGCACTTTGGGAGGCTGAGGCAGGTGGGTCACGAGGTCAAGAGATCAAGACAACCCTGGTCAAAAAGGTGAAACCCAGTCTCTACTAAAAATACAAAAATTAGCTGGGCATGGTGATGCGCACCTGTAGTCCCAGCTACTTGGGAGGCCGAGGCAGGAGAATTGCTTGAACCCAGGAGACGGAGGTTGCAGTGAGCTGAGATCGCACCATTGCACTCCAGCCTGGGTAACAAGAGAGAAACTCCCTCTCAAAAAAAAAAAAGAAAAGAAATCTAACCTCAGCCACACCCTGGTTTCCCTCTGAGGACCCAAGTTCTCAGGGCAGGGGAAATATCTGTCCAGCTCAGGAAAATGATTCTGAAATCCCTGTGCAGTCAGCAAGAGGAAGGGGAGAAGTGTTATGTGGACTGTTTTTTATAACTTCTGGGAGCCTCTCCTTATGGCGCCACATCCTTGCCCCTGGCACGTTCCCAAGAGCTGAGTTTGGGCTGGAAAACTCCGTTTTGCTGTGGTGAGTGTGGAAACAGAAGGCTGTGGCTCCAGGACTCTGATGCATCAGGTGCACCCTTCATGCACCCCTCCTCTCTTTTTCCTTCCCCACAGCTTCCAGAGCCCGGCCAGGTTCCTAACTGGGCTCACTAACTAGGCTCAGAACAAATGACTGTCCTGTAAGTCAGCACTCCAACTGGTTCAACTAGACTCTCAACTCCTCATGGAAATCAATTGCTCCTCAGCAATGGCAGGTGATTGGCGGGTGCTGGGAGAGGCAGAAGGGAGCAGGGAGGGGCTGTGCAGAGCTGCAGGGAGTGGCCCGCGCATGGCCAGGGGCTGCCGCAGGTCACTGGCTCTTCTCTGCAGAACCTTGAACCTTTTGAAACAACAGATACAAAATCACTTGCTGAGTTTGGAGTTTTCCTGAGAGAGACAAGGCTTGATGCAAGTTTTCCAGCCTTCCAGTCTCAGTGAACACTCTGAGAAAAGGAAATCTCTCTGACTCTTTGGAGAACAGGTCCTAATAACTTTTGAAAGGCTACAATGTCTTCATCTACAAATGTGAACTGTATTCAGAGCAGGTGGGAAAAATTCTCAATCCTTCAGTTATAAATCTCTATGTGGGACAAGTATTGTGACTCCATGGTTCATTTTACAAGATACAGCAATGAAAACAAAAAAGCAAGCTCACAAAATTAGCATCTCCCTTCATATGTGGCAAGCCTGGCTTTCGTCCTGTGGACATCCATACCGTTTGGATGTCCCACCCTGATCTCATGTTGAATTGTAGTTCCCAGTGCTGGAGGCTGACCTGGTGGAAGGTGTTTGGGTCATGGGAGATGATCCCTTGTGAACGGCTTGGGCCATTTCTTTCTGATGAGTGAGCTCAGGCCCTGAGTTCACAGGAGGTCTGGCTGTTTAAGTGTTCGGCCCTGCCTCCGCCTCTTTCTCTTGCCCCTGCTCTCGCCCTGTGACATGGCTGCTCCCACCATATGATGTGTCTGCTCCCACCTGGTCTTCCATCATGATCGAAACCTCCCTGAGGCCCCACTAGAGGCCTAGCAGATGCCAGTACCATGCTTCCTGTACAGCCTGCAGAAACTTGACCCAGTTAAACCTCTTTTCTTCATCAATTACCCAGTCTCAGATATTTCTTTATAGTAATGCAAGAATGACTTGTTACAAGTGTGCAGGTCATTTAGGAAGAACTTAGCAGGAGGCAAGGTAGGGAGTGTGTGCCCTTGGTGTTGGAGTGAGAGGAAAGGGAACTCTACCTTGGGGATGGCTATGATTTTAGTTCATACATCACTGCAGTGCTGGCTTCCTTTCCTTTTATGTCCCCTGAATTTCTCTTACTGTTTTTGTGATTATAGCAAGGTGCATGGGTGAGACGATGGGAAGATTTAACTGTCTCCTGGCCCCTGGAGCAGTTCCAGCCTCAGGCTTAATGGGAAGGGGCTGGGCTATGGGTGGTAGCCAGCCTGGGTTAGCAGGGAGTGCCTATTATTCTTTTTTTTTTTTTTTTTTTTGAGACAAAGTTTCCCTTTTTGTTACCCAGGCTGGAGTACAATGGCGCGATCTCGGCTCACCGCAACCTCCGCCTCCTGGGTTCAGGCAATTCTCCTGCCTCAGCCTCCTGAGTAGCTGGGATTACAGGCATGCGCCACCATGCCCAGCTAATTTTTTGTATTTTTAGTAGAGACGGGGTTTCACCATGTTGACCAGGATGGTCTCAATCTCTTGACCTCGTGATCCACCTGCCTCGGCCTCCCAATGTGCTGGGATTACAGGCGTGCGCCACCACGCCCGGCCTTTTATCTACAGGAGACAGGTTCACACTAACCCTTATCTCATGTAAGCTGGGGGAGTTTGTGAAAACCTTTGTAAGCAAAGTAGCAACAACTCTCTTCACTGAACAGGCACAGTGAAGCTAAATAATCCCTTCTTACCTGCCTCTTTCCTATCCCCAGTACTAAGAGGGGGGCTGTGAGTCCTGGGGGCATTCCCTCAGTGGGGTGTGTGTTTTCATCTTGGTTTTCTGTGGGGTGGGGGATGTATTTGTGTTGTCCCCAGCACCTTCTTTCCTGGTGTCTTTGTGACAAAACAAGGGAGCTGGGTGGGAGAAGGAGACCCTTTTTCTAGATCTATTGAATAACGAGTGCCTTTCCTCAAGTGTTTTGATTGAGAATTTCATAATAGGCACTGAAAGTCGGGAAGCAGTGCTGAATTATCCTTCCTTTCTGCCAAGGAAGTACCAGGGTTTGGTCTGTCTGTGACAGAATAAGGGATGGCTCCTGAGAGCCCAGAAAACCCAAAGTAGGGGTTTGATGCAGGGTGGTTCAGCATCCTGGCAGGTGGGCAGTGAGTCAAGACGAGCTTGCAGTGGAGTGATAGGTGAGGGGAGTTATCAACTCAGGAGTCAGGTCAACACAGAGGTGTTCCAGGGAAAGCCAGAGCAAGCTGGGTCAGGAGATCCCGCCTGCGAGGGAGGTTCTCACTGGATGCTGATGCAAAGGAATTGTCTGGCCCATGTCCTTGTCCTCTTGGTGCCCAGAGCTTGGCCCTGTCAGGTTTGGCCAATTTGTACAAGAAAATCATGGAGAGATGTGAGTGCTAGGGGTAACCACCATTATGAAGTTATACCCTGCGTCAGGTCAGCTGCTTCTGCGCAGCGTAAATTTGGTCTTGATGACAAATTCTTTAGCATGGGAGATTTGACTCTTCTTTCCCATGTATTTATTTATTCCTTTGCTGATTGATTTATATCACTGTAGATTCATGGCCATTTGTTTTATATTTTGTGATGTAATCTGGTATGTTATTTCATCGCTACAGAGCTCAGTGGCTGAGAGCTCTCTCAGCTGGTAGTTGTGTCCCTCTCACTTGCCTGCATCACTGTGCATGTGTGAGTGTAAGTGAGGGTATGTGAGTGTGTGTAAGTGTGGGTATAAGTGTGTGGGTGTGTATTGTGTGTGGGTGTGTGAGTGTGAGGATGTGCATGTGGATGTAGGTATATGTATATATTTGTGTGAGCATGGGTGTGTATGAGTGTATGTGTGAATGTGTGTGTGTATGTGTGTGAATGTGTGTGTGAATGTGGATGTGTGAGTGTATGTGTGTTAATATAGGTATATGTGTGTATTAGTGTGTGTGAATGTGGGTGTGTGTGAGTGTGAATGGGGCATGTGTGTGTGGTTATGTGAGTGTGTGTGTGTGCTGTCATGTAATATTTTCTTACTTGCTGGCACAACAAGATGCTCCAAGCTCTTTTTTAAATTTTTCGTCTTAGTCTTGCTAAGTCTTAGTCTTAGTCATCCATTTCTTTGAGGAGCCTGGTTTCTTTTATTGCAGAATATGATCATAAATGAAGACCTGGGTGTTAGGTGCTTTCCTTGCTACTGGGATATTATTGCTTCTAAGCCTTCTAGCTGACAGGGCAGGGGCGTAGACATGTATATGCTATCCTGTGTGTATGCACATAGCTGTAAATGTTTCTCTATGTAACTATCTGTACACAAACTAAGCTAAACATGAGTTGATTCTAGTGTCTCCAACTCTGATTCAGTGCCACAGGACTTTTCTAGCCTCCTCCTGCTCACCTGTGTACTTCTGCTCCTACCACGAGACAACTGGCTGCTAGCATCTGCCATTCTTTTAGTTAATTGTTCAATTCCAGCATATATATGTTTACCATTTTAATAGGAGGAACATAATTTCCTTTATTTTATTAAGAGAAAAAGAAAACAGAGGTAAAGCGCAGAAAAGGGAGTACTACCGCCTCAACACTGGAACACAAAGAGAATTCCTGATTCCTGATTTCAATCATTTTAATAGGAGAAAGGCATTAGCTAATGCTCAGAGTGGGGAGGAAGGAGAGATTGTTGGAAGGTTAAATAAAGTGAAGGTTGCAAAACATGATTATTCAACTGGTGAGCTTATTTTTAAAACATGCAAGACTGCTAACTAGCATTGAGGTAGTTATCCATAGTTGATTGCTAACCAGTGTTGAGGCAGGTGGTCACAGTTGATTGCTAACCAGTGTTGAGGCAGGTGGTCACAGTTGATTGCTAACCAGTGTTGAGGCAGGTGGTCACAGTTGATTGCTAACCAGTGTTGAGGCCGGTGGTCACAGTTGATTGCTAACCAGTGTTGAGGCAGGTGGTCACAGTTGATTGCTAACCAGTGTTGAGGCAGGTGGTCACAGTTGATTGCTAACCAGTGTTGAGGCAGGTGGTCACAGTTGATTGCTAACCAGTGTTGAGGCAGGTGGTCACAGTTGATTGCTAACCAGTGTTGAGGCAGGTGGTCACAGTTGATTGCTAACCAGTGTTGAGGCAGGTGGTCATACTTCAAGTGCAACTAATCTGCTGCTCTGTGTGATTTCTCTTCAATAATGGCCAGTTTTACCTGTATCCAGAATATAAAGATTGTTTGAGATCTTCTAGGGCAAAGGCTTAGCAACTACATTGGAGTATAGGTTAGAACGGAAATTTAAGCTTAATTTTAACTAAGTGATTATCAAGATAGAACAAAGATTTATGCTAGAAGGACATTAGGAATAAAGGAAAGGAGGAATAAAATAAACACTGATATAGACAACTAGAAGGCCATAAGATCAATGACAAGAGGTCTTGGTGAGGTTGATGAGGCTACTGAAATAAGTAGTTCTGGAAGCAGAAGGGTGTGTGATGAGAATGGGCTATTGGAATTCATTTAGGAGTGAGAGAGTTATTGGTGATGACAAGTTATGACCCCAGCAGTGGCTGAATACTGACTCCCGTTGAGTAGATGAGAAGGAAATTGGCAATGTGGAGGTTAAGGCCCTGTGAATCCAGGTGCTGTGTGTTACATGGATAGTGAGCTACAAAGGAGGGCAGGTGCTGGGGGTGAAGAAGAAGAAAGTAAGCAGGGGTTACAGGGAAGGGTGAGCAGGATGGGGAGCTGGCCACCAGGAGTGGGGAGCTGGCAGGTGGAAGAGTTACAAGGGGAATGGGCTTTGCAAAGAGACAGGGAGGGATGACATTTGATATTAAGGGATTTAGGTGTTGAATGATGACAACTGTTGAAAAAAAAAAAAGAATGAATCTTAAGCATGCATACGCAAATGCAGACACACACCTTGAATAAAATCGACCTAGGGGCAGGATCGAGTTCTCTGTTTCTACTTCATCAGTTCTTCCTTTCACACTGCTGCTAAGCCCAGCCCAGACAGACCATCTCACTTGGCTCACACTCAGGCTGAAATTTGGTATCACTAGACAGGAGGAACACAGGGATCCCACCACAGGCAGCTACCCGCATCCCCTCACCCTAACTGCTGCCTTTTGCATAGCTTCTGTTTTGACTGCATGATTATTACACTTAATATTCAAGTTTCTTGGTAATCTCAGGAAGCAATTTCCATTAATAAAATGCAAATGAATACATCTGGGTGTCTCATTTACAAATAAATGTCTTGGTGATATTTACCTTTTTATATTCTTGCAAGGTTAAAAAGTTACTATTTCTTGAATATTCCTTATTAAATTTGCTAGACATCAACAATTAATTTGTTGAGAGATTTAAACTTTGTAATTTTTTTTTCTGACTCGTTGGAAGCAAACTTTAAATTAACAAAGGGTTGGAATTTTCCCATACAAAATCCTTACAGAGTGGAAGAGATGGTGGGGCTATTTAAATATCCTTGTGTTCCTGACAACGCATGGGCTTCAAGGCGTGGTTTGTAGAATAAACCAAAGAAAAATGCTTTCTCTTCGGGAGAGCTGTTAGAGTCTCACAATCTGGCTCTCATATCTGCTGTCTTGCTGCTGCCTTGTCAGAGAGGTGTCTAACTAGCTTCGAGTTTGGGGTCAGCACCCTAACGTGGTCTATTATAATTCATCTGAAAATAAAGGACCACATTTGGTAAATGTCCTGGCCTTAGTGTCCCATCCTGTTTTCACAAGACACAAACTGCAAGCTCCCAGAAGGGAGGGAACACTGGCTACTCTGAATGTGTTCATCTCAGTTATATATGGCACAGTTACCATAACAATAGATATAATTAATTAAGCAAGAGACATTGTCAAGCCTTAAACACGTATTCATATTTAATCTACAGTAGGATCTTCTAAGGTAGGTGTTAAAATTGCCCCTGCTTTAGAAATGCAGAAATTGAGACAAGCAGAATTTAACTAACCTGTTCACAGGCAACCAGTCAAAGCGGCAGAGCCAGGATTTGTGTAAGACTGATGTTATGCCAAGCGAGATGAGCCGTAATAACAGACACTGCACAATTCCACTTATGTGCAGGATTTTAAACAGCCAAACTCACAGAAGTGGAGTGGAAAATGGTGGTCACCAGGATCTGGGGGGAGGAATGGGGAGTTGCTTCTCCAGGAATATGCAGCTTCGTTTATATGGGTGAATCATTCTGGAGATGAGCTGCAGCATGGTGCCTGCAGATGACACTACTGCACCACGCGCCTGGAAATCCGCTCGGAGGGTAGAGCTCATAAAACGTTAAAAAGAGAAAGAAAAAAAGATACTTTTGAGTCTAACTCCATCAATTTTTGTTCTGGCAGTCGTAATATACCCACCAAAGTACTTTCTTTTACAAATTTTGCTGTAAACCAAACAAGAAGAAGAAAAGACAGATTCAGAAATGGAGAAGTTATAGCTAGAGCCTTCTGGCCTGAAACCTGGTATTCCTTCTATTCTACATTAAGGTGATTAAAAAGCAATATTTGCAAGAGATGTCTAGGAAAATAAGGACACCTGGCCCTCCTCACCCTTTCCCTGGCTGTCTGACAAGCATGGCGCTGTGTGGAGAGAAAGACAGCTTCAGGAGGCTTGTGGTGAGTCTCTGGGTCAGAGAGGGGCAGGCCTGTGTCTCTTGGCAGCGGGCCACCTCACTCCCGTGCTTGCTATGTCTCAGTTCTCTCTATTCCACACTGTCCCAAAGGAGCGAGTTTTCTGCACTCGAGTTGATCCCTCCAATACCAGAAGGAGCTCTTAGGCCTGCTTAGATCGATATTCTCACTTTGGCCCTGTCTAAGGCAATCAATGAAGAGCTGCGTCTGGCTGAGAACACAATCTGTGCATCAGGTCTGCATTTCACAAGGGCTCCCACCTCAGCCTTGAGCTGGGGGCTAATGCGGTGTGTGTCTGTGTCCCTGCCCAAATCTCTTGTTGAGCCGCAATCCCCAGTATTGCGGGAGGGACCTGGTGGGAGGTGATGGGATCGTGGGGCTGATTACCCCTTACCGTTCTCATGGTAGTGAATGAGTTCCCACAAGATCTGCTTGTTTAAAAGCATGTGGCACCTCCCCCTTCAGTGTTTCCTCCTGCCCCGGGCCGTGTAAGATGTGCCCGCTTCCCCCTTGCCTTCCATAATTGCAAGTTTCCTGATGCCTCCCCTGCCATGCTTCCTGGATAGCCTGTGAAGCTGTGAGCTAATTAAACCTCTATTTTTTCATAAAGTACCTAGTTTCAGGTATTTCTTTATAGTAGTGTGAGAACAGGCCCCCAGGAGATAGGCCTCTCCTCTGGAAATAAAGGCAGTGAACTTTATCCTAAACACAAGAGACATCCACACTGCAAGAGAGTCCCTGGGGGAAGCAGTTTTCAGGACCCACACATCTTCTTTATTTATCCCTGCCTTCATATCTGCTGTGTCTGGGCCTGAAAACATTCTCTGGTCCTGTGGAAACTAGCCCTCTCCCTCTCCATCTACTTTTACAAACTTCCTTTTCTATTTCACCATAGAATATTCCCATATTTCTGAGGGGGTGTTTGATATGATATAATAAGAAATACGTATTTAATCTCTGCCCCTAGTTCCTGGAGCAGAACTCCTAAAATCCTGGTATTTTCTTGAGCAATGGGGTACAAGATACATCTTTTGTTCTAGTATATTGTCTTTTACCCCCTGTATCGGACACAGAGCTTCCAATCATTTTAAATTTCCTGGATGATAGGAGTATCTTTTGTTTTAACCAAGTGACTCTTGGTGGGTTCCTGAGTGAGAGCTGGGCCCAGAAAGACCAAGCTAGGAACATCCAACTTCACTCCTCATCCTCTGGGAAGGAAGGTATCAGTAACTAACGTTTTATCAAAAGGGTTCTGGCACCAACCTGAAGAAGGATCTCTGGACAAAGTTAAGCACCAGACACTGCAGTGGGTTAAAGCACATAAACTATGTTTATATCCACGAGAGCTTAATAACCTTAAAAACAAACATGCCAAAGTACATAGCGGCCTTTTAAAAATGATATTGAACTAACTTAAACTTTCGAAAACTGATAAACGAAGGGGAAAAAGTCAAGCATTTATCCTACTTTTCATAGACACTGTGCCTTAGATTAACCAGATAAATGATGTGAAGACAAGAGATAGCATCAGAACCAGAGAGCCCACCTGTGTTCAGGGCTGTGCTCTGGCATCACAGTTCACAGAAAGTGGAAAAGCCCATGCTGCAAGCCATGAGAACCAGAGCTCTGCCTGAGACAAATCTCAAATGAGGTTGACTCGTCAATAATTTCGACCACTTTTAGGCTCTGGGGGCTGGGCTGGCTGCCCAGTGCAGTGGGGTCCAGAGAGGATAAAGAGAAAGATGGGGAAAGTGAAGCAATTGAGATCTTATCTGAAATCATGGGTGTGGGGACACCAGCTGGCCTTGGAAACCTCTGTGGGCATTAATTAACAAGTCCTGCCAATCACAAGCCAGGACTGTCTGCTACACTGGGAGACAGAGAGAAGAGCAGGGTGAGAGGATGCCCTCTAGGTTCATCTTGCGTGGAATGGAGATGCAGAGGAGCAGAACTGCACCCAGAAAATTCTTCTTTGCTATTGATTTATTTTCTGGGCTAACCTACTGTCTTAGTCAGTTTTGTGTTGCTATAACAGCTTGGTAATTTATAAAAAGAAAAGGTTTATTTGGCTCACAATTCTGGTGGCTGGAAGGTTCAAGATTTGGCAGCTACATTTGGTGAGGACTTCACACGGACTCAGCTCCTGGAGGAATGCAGAAGGCAAGTTAGAGTGCAAAGACACCACAAGGCAAAAGAAGAAACAGGAGAGAGAAACCAAGGGGAGCCAGGCTCTTAACAACCCACTCCAGCAAAAATCAATCTATGCCTGAGAAATCCAGACTGAGAGCTCACCCAACAAAAGGACATTCGCCTATTCAGGAGAGATCTAACTTTACACCCAAACACCTCCCACTAGGCCCCACCTCCCAATGCTGCCACACTGGGGATCAAATTTTGACATGAGTTTTGGCAGGACCAAACCGCATATGCTACCCTAAGATCCCAGCTGCAGGCAACTACAGGAACTCACTGTGACCCAAATGTCAGTGTCATTCTCCATCCCCATTTCCTAGGGCTCCTTAGAATGGGGCGCAGAATCACTCTCTGCATTTACCCCTCTCCTCCCAGGGTCTAGAACAAGGGGATGAGGATGGGCCGGGAGGCTCTAGGAGATGGAGGTGTTCCACGGTGGGGGGCCTCACCAAGGGCAGAACTCCTCAGTTATCAGATCCTTAACAATAACAGTGACAGTCATAGTTCTGAAGTCTCAGTCTGTGCAGGGGTGTCTAAGGGAGAAAATACAGTCATGGGTTCTTCCTTTCTGATTCCGGTTGGGCCAGTAAAACCCTTTCCTCATCCCCCTTTTCCACTTATCACTAGAGACAGAAACTAAAGACCATGGCTTCAGGCTGCTAAAAGCCTAAAACCAAGCAACGCAAAATAGAACAACAACCACAAAATAAGGCATGCTGGCCAAGCTGGGATTCCCTTAAACGGTGTTTTCTAACCTTTGATTTTGCAAAATTCCTGAACATACTTAAAAGTTGAGAACACAGTATGACACAGGACCTTTCTTCTGAGCATCTCATAGTCAACTGCCCCACATATCTGTCTTCCTCCCACACGTGCACATGTACACACACAGGAATGCAGAGGAAGGGAAGATGAAGCACTTAGTGCAGAGACAATGCTGCTTCTGGCAAAGTCCCATGGTGAGCGTGCTGAAGTCAGCCACCATGTGTGTGTGCGGTGGGAGGAGCAGAGTGGCCCTTCCTGCTGTTTATTCTTTTCTTCCTTCACGGTTGCAAGCCCTCAATGACCTGGCACGGGGCTCTCCCATTTACCCAGGATTGGATGCTTTGGAAGGTGATAATGAATGATAATATAGTAACAACTGCCACAACCCAAACAGCAAACATGATTGAAGCCACCAACTTTAGCTTTCTCTGGAGGAAGATGAGCAGCTGTATGTTAACAGACATCAAATGTGTATGTATGCTTTAGTGGTGATCAATAAAATGTAATAAATTTCTATAAAATTCAACACATATTTAATAAATACAACATGATTATATTTAAACAACATTTAATACAAATTAGCCACAGTAAAATTAGTTTTAATGTGGATTGTCCAAATTTTAGGTTTTGGAGAGACACCTTCTGTACAAAGAATGGTAAAAGGTAAATTTAAATTTATCCCCCATAAATACCCTCCGAGGAACAAGCTCAATGACGTCATGATCAAACATACTGCCCTTATATGTAACACTCAGTAGGAAACTGACCATTCTTTTGCAGCGAAAGCTTTAGTTGGCTCTGGCAAACTAAATAACTACTTGTTCCAGTAGTTTCATGGCTCCAGAAAAGAGCAAATTTCAATTATGACTGTGCAGGAACAATGTCCAGAATATCTTGGAGTTAGGAGCCACCACTGCTTACAGGAAGCAGCCCTCTCTCCTGCTGCTTCTCTCTGGCTGGGTGTTGCAGGGTACACCGAGGGGCACTTTCTGTCCTGCTTTCTGCTGTTTGGGGCTGGGGACCAGCTGTGACCTTTGTTTCCATGGAAGCCTTTGCTCCCTGAGGTACCTCAGCAAAGCAGGCAGTTCCCACTGCCATGCTCAGGCCTTTCCTAACAGGCCACTCTGCCTCTAGAAGGCTCAGGGAGCACCCCCTGGTTAGCTGCTTGCCTGAGCTGGGGGAGACACAAAAGTGAATTTGGTTCCTTTTCCGCAAATTTTCCTTTGGTCTGAACGTTTTTCACAGTGATTTGGTATTCATTAATTCATTCATTTTACCGTGTATTTGTTCAGGGATCTGTTCTACAAATATGTATTGTGTCACTACTATTTGCCAAGCACCATTCTAGGTGTTCAAATAACGACTTGGGGAATAATAAAAGTGGAAATAATAAAATTAACAAGCGCCATTTGTTTAAAAGTAATGGCACTTAAGATATTTGCATACGTAATCTCGTTTCTTGTTCAAAAGAGCACTATGTGGTGAATGTTATTATCCCTTCCCTTGAAAAGACGGGAAGCCTGGAGGCTGAATTTGGACAGGCAGCACTTGTGAGAGGAGGTGGTATTTGAGCACGTGTTCGTCTGCAGCAAAGTCCAGTGATGCTGCTGTGCTGTTGGCAGCAGCAGAACCCTGGGACCCTCCTGCTCTTGCTGGGACTACCTCCCATTAGCTGAATGGCAGGGATTTATGTTTACAGTGAGTACTTTACCAAGGAATTTTTAAAAACTCACTCCCAACTCTTTGTCTTGCTTTCTCTTATTTATCCCATATTAGAAACCCACGTCCACCCTGCCTTCGCCAATAACATAGATGGGAAGGTGGCTTGCACACTTCACCTGGGGCAGGAGGCTGCAGAGCCCTGCACAGTGCAGTGGGGGAAGCCTGCTGTTTTCTCCTCTCAGCAGTCCCTCCCCTCCCAGGGCTCTGTGTCAGGGCCTGTCTGACATCTTCATGGCCCCAACAGGAAGGCCCCTTTGACTGACAGGGTTGCAGGAGACCCAAATGCAGGGGAGGAGAGGCCTCCCTGTAGGAGGGGGGACCAGGGGCGCAGCTGGCCACAGGCAGTGGCAAGATAGCCTGGAACCTTATTTCAGCAGGGGATTTGGTGGCCTAGATGAGGTGAAGGAGAGTTCTAGATTTCTGAGCAATCCTTCAACTGGGAAAATAGTGTTACTTCCTGAGTATCAAAATAGAGAAAAGTGTTCAAAGGAAAATATGCAGTCTCATGTCCCCTACCCCGGTGTCCCAGCACCCATGGGAGGAGAATGTGTAGGCTCCTCTCTGCTACTGTTCTGATTGCAGCCCTAAAAATAGTCCTTCATGGCACTCATGGCACTCCGCAGCTGTCTCTACTGCCATCCCACAGTCTGCTTATTTTCTGGATAACTGGTGGAGCACTGCACCAGCACTGTATAACATTGCTGATTCTTTTTGTTGCTGCTCTGACCACATTCACATCTTCTGGGCCAAACATACCCAATGCTAAGTGCAGAGGAAAACAGCGCTCTTCCTGAGCTCCTCCTCACCTCCGTCCGGGTCCTCCTAGCCCAAACCTGGACAGGTTGGCTGAAGGAGGCCACTGCTTGTACCCTTCCCATCATTGGAGAGAAGGTCCCTGTATAGTGATCAGGTGGGGGCTGGGAGTGGTCCTGGGGTCTTCAGGCATGGGTGAGAAGGCCTGAGTGCTAGCTTTGCTGCTGCCCGCCAGCATCCTATCCATCACCTGCTGAAAACCAGAGCTACATCCAAAGAGCAACTCTCAGTGTAGGGAATCCCAGTACTGTTTTGGCTTATTTTGCTGGTGACCCCTTTATGAATGTCTTTAGCCTGGACTTCTACCCTGAACATGTTTAAGGATGCGCTTTCCTAAACCTAGTCCTTCTCCATCCACAAGACTGTGTAATTAGTGCTAGGGAAACATCTATGATTCATAGGGAATCCTGGTCCAATTTGATAGGAGTGTGGGGAAGGGAAGCTCAAGTGAGGAGCTGTTCTGAACCAGGACCATCCATGGATGGATCTTTCCATGATGGGGCCTGGGTGTACAGGTCAGGGTCCTGGCATGCCGAGGACACTTTCTGTGCAAACACAGAAAGCAGCATGCAGTTCAGACTCTACACACCCAGCTTGAGTCCTCTCCACATCTTAATATTTCTGCTCAAAGCTCCAAGGGGGTGTGTTTCTCATCTAATCACATATAAGCATGTGAGCTTTTCGCCTGGCTTCTTTGTGTGGCTTCTTCTCTTCCCATGGCCTCCCTGGTCGCTGAGAATGGAGCTGAGTGTGAACCATGAGGCTGAGTGCAGTGGAGTCAGATGTGTGAGTCACCGGCCGGGTCATACCCACCCAAGGGAGAAGCCGTGTGGCCCTCCCAGCAGGAGCTTGTGATTACAGGCATGAAGGACATGAGTGTGCAGCTCACATTAGAGCCAAGGTTTAGACTACTGAATGGACTGGCATAAAATCTGGAATGATTATTTTCCAATAGAGAGAGAAAAGAGGCTTGTAGGAACTGTTCACAAATCCAGGCAGAGAAAAATATATTTCGAGGTGTTTTTAAAATGGTTTCAGGCTTTTAGACAAAATCACAAGTACTTTTATAGGAATTTCTGTGTAACTAAGACAAAACATACATTTTGAAAGTGGCTTATTTACACAAAATGTAAATTTCTTCGCCAACTGCAGCCTTTTTGAACTCTAGAGACTGAGGCCAGGCGCCTACATTTCGATGTCCTTTCTCAGCTCCCATCCCAGGCTTCGCTGTTCCATGCTCACAAAAGCCTCTTCAGAAAAGAAAACCTTCACTTAAAAGAACAGCATGTCTTCATCCAGGGTCATCCAATACAGACTCCTCCCAGCATTCAAAGAATCTTCTGCATCCCTTTCTGTAAAGAGCAAAGCTTTTCTAGTTCTATTGTCATTTACACTCGGATATTTTGGTTTGCGAATAAAAGTATTATCTTATCTTGTACAACACATTTTGGCAGATGGCCTTGAGGCTTTGTTTACATAATAAACTGCCATAAAAGAGTCCATAAAAGAGTCTCATAAAAAGACCCTTCAGAAGGTGGCTGAATAAGGGAAAAAACAGGTGATTATCACGGCCACCAACAATGTCACGAGGAGTGCATCTTCATAGCAGCTTGTCAGTTAATTAGTTGGGGGTGGAGGACACAGCTGGGGTGAAAAGCCTGAACCAGCCAGGTGGACGGTGTGCTTGCCGGACACTGACCCCTGCCAAGATTGCATGCAGAGAGCGGGCAGCAGGTCCGGAGGGGATGTTCGGCTTTCACCCAGACACACCTGGATTTGTAACCTGGCCTCACATTTCCCAGGTGTGTCATCACACAGAGCTGTGGCTTTCTCGTCTGCAAAGCGAACTTACAAATACCTACCTACCTTACAGAATCAATTTGAAGACCAAAGGTTGGGAAACAGTGGGGCGGGGTGGGGTGGGGAGGGGGACACCACTGTTACAGGGCCATACACACTGTAATCATCTCATCCTTGTGGCAATCCAGGTGCTGGTATATTTGGTGTTTCCATGTTACAGATGAGGAAAGTAAGGCTCAAGCAGATGAACTAACTTCTCCAAAGCCACTCAGCAAGTAAGCATTGAAACCAGAAGCCCTGCCCGATTCTGCAGGTCTCCCTGGCCTGGCTGCGCTTCCTCTCTCCCTGCGCTCTGTCTTTGTGGTGCCTGGGTGGGGACCTCCCCACTCACCAGGTGATAACACAGTTGGGCTTCGCAGGTGGCTCATTTTTTCTTTCTGAACCTGAAGCTTCTTGAGGACAGTGATAAATTCATAACTGCCTTTGTAAAGCACTGCTCTGCCTGTTGATAGCTCCCTTTATTCTGAGGACTCCCTTGAAGGCAGCTCAGGAGCAGCAGCTTACCTGCTAGGCTCTGCAGTGCCTGGGAGAACTTGCAGCTGGTCCAGGCCTGTCTGCTCCTGGATGGAGCCTGCCTGGCTGCCCTCTACCTGCTCATAGAGGTCTCCACTGCTCAGGCCTAGAACCTAGGAGACCCTGGGAGAAGAGTTAACCAATGGGAAGCAGGAGAAGGGCAGGGGAGAAAAGCAAGGGGAAGCCAGACAGCAGCGAAGAAGAGAGGTGAAGTGTCTATGCCAGGAGCGGGGTGCCCGTCTGCCCTCAGAGCTCAGGCAGGGTCCCCACAGCAGGGGTAGGGCTGGGGAGGAAACCACACAGATGCCACTGCCTCACAATTAGACCAGCACCATGGCTAAGAAAGCCATGACACCAAGAAGTGCCAGGAGGGCAGGGACCTACTGAGGGGCAGCAGTGGTGTGGCACCGGGGGCAGCTCGTCGGCCCCTCAGCCAGGCTGCCGAGGTAGGAATGGGGTGAGGTGCACGCTGGAGATGGGGCAGGGGCCAGTTCTGAGGTTGAGAATGACTCAGGCCTCCTGGTGCCAAGTAGGAAAACTCAACCACAAGCAGCTTACACATAATAATGGGCATTTATTCACGTAACCACCTAATACGTCTGGGCTCAGCCTACTAGATTCTCAGGTGATGTCACCAAATGCTAAGGTCAGCCCTGCCCACCCTCTCATGGGCTGACAGTGGAAAGAGCAGGTTCTGCGGAGCAGGAAGATAGTAAAGAGTCATCACGCAGAGTAGCAAAAAGGAAAAGAATAGAGAGGCACATGACTGGAAAGAAAGCTGAAAAGAAAAAGGGAGCAGGAGGAAAAGGGAAAAACGAGAAGCGAGAAATAAGGCAAGGAGCTGCCAGACAGGTGATTACAAAGGTTGGGAAAGAAAGACGCTCCAGCTGATGTGCAGGGTTTATTGTAAATGTGGCAGGGATTACACAGAAACCAAAAGGAATGTGCAGTTCTGCTCCTGGCCACTGTGCAGTCACTGCATCACCTGCAGCCTGGCACTTGGCAAAGCCCACCTCCCGCCCCCCCACCCTGCCCTCGGAGGTGAAAAGCAGTTGTTCCTGGTCCCTCACATCCTAGTCCCCTCCATAGCTTGGCTCTGGGAATCCTCTCCTCAACGCTCTGAGCAGATTCCAGCAGCGTCTACAGGCTGGGGCCCAAGCCCTGCCGCTAAGGGTGTGACAAAGTGGCCCCACACGTCCCTGTCCTGCTGAGCAGACACACTGCGCTCCACTGTTAGATCCAGGATGGCTGCCCTCTAGTTCATTCTGGGCAAAACTACCTGCCACCCTCATATACACTTGTCCTCAGCCTAACACAGGCCCCATGGCCTTCACCCCAAACTTTGGCTTCTAACCCTTTGTTCAGACAAACCTGGTTGCAGACCAAGATTCTTGATCTGTGAAGATGCAGGAATCTCTTATCACTACTTTTGCTGTAATCCTTTCTTCTCTATTTTTCAAAGCATGCCCATTGGGTTAGAAAGCACAACTAAATAGGAAGAACTAATATTTATTAAACTCTTGCCGTGTGCTGAGCTCTTTCTGTACAGTAGTTTTCTAATCCTCCCTTTTCAGTATTGGCTGTTTCTTAAATTAAGTATTGCTTTGTACAAGACAAAATATTTTCATTAAGAAATCCTCTTTGCTTGTGTTAGACGGGGTTGCTGGCACCACATGGGCTGGTTCTGAGTGGAGGTGGGCGTTTTTAGTCAGCCATGGAGACCCCAGGGTTGAGAGAGCTGACCTGGCTGCCCCAGGCCACGGAGCAGTAAGAAGTAGAATCACAATTCAAACCTGAGTTTTTGTCTCCAAATCCAGCAAATCTGAACTAGACTGCTGTAAAGAAAGACATAAATAAATAATTTATCTGAAATGACAGATAGAACTACTTTTCTTTCTGTTGCAAATAACGTAGGTTAGAGTTTAGATTTGAAGGGTCAGGGAGGTTCTCTCCAAAGTTCTGTCAGGAACGGTTAGTCCAAAAAGCGGTGAATGTTGCCATGATGTGTAGAGTGAAAGGGGGAAGGTGTAAAGCTGAGCTGTAGGAAAGAAAATGGGAGGTATCTACGCCTCTTCCCTGAAAGGAGGTGTGGGCAGCAGGGTGGGTGGGGTGGAGAAGTCTGGAGGGAGGCCCTGAGAATGTCCTCAAGAGAGAAAATGGCATTACTCGAAACCTGGGCTGACCCCCGCTGAGGGCCAACATACCTGCAGGCCCAGAGGGGCCCAGGGCTACCTGAGCAGTGCGGGCTGCGTCAGTTCCTTCCTGGGCAGGGTTAGACAGGCAGAGCTCCCGCCCCCGCAGGCTGGAGGTGGTTGGTGGACACCACCACATGAAGCCCAGAGGGTGACTCCAGAGCAAGACTGTCTGTCAACCCTTAGAAAACCTTGGGATTTTACTCTTACACAAAATTCACAGATTTCGAGCAAGCAATACTGTTTCAATAATGTCTCTAAGACATAATTTGGTAAAGAAAAACCTATGTAAATCCATAATCGATGTTTGGAGGATGTTGGAAAAAGCAGTATGGATAACTACATTAGGGTGTGGAAGTCGGTGGTGGAATTGTAGGACTTCTGATAACATTTCTTTATTTTATGATTTATAAATTATTGTTAAGAAAATATTTTATTCTGTAGAACTTTAAAATTCCTAGGCAGGATTGAAAACCTCGATCCAAATGAATCTTGTCCTAACTCTTCCTGCCAGCTGAGATCATTTTGGTAGAAATAGATTTAATTCTATTAAAGCTGCTTTACTTTTTAATACTCAATAGGATGCCAATGTATGTAATTAATTTGGTTATTTGCATAATAAATATTCCCTTAAAGTATCTTTGCTGCACGATCCCAAGTGTTTTGTTATTATGTCTTTCAAAATTAGAGAAGATATATGAATGTTGGTTAGTATGAAAAAAAGCATCTATTCCTGCTTTGTTTATCTAAATTCAGTTTGGGATTAGTGGCTCTTAGCAATGGATTAAAAGTTTGCAGTTCCTCATCGGCTGCAGGAATGGGTTGAGAAGCTTGGCTCCTGAGCTCAGGAAAAGCCTCTGGCTAAGATGCAGGTGGCAACAGCTGTCCTGAGCTCTTCCTCTGCCAGCCCTGCTTGGAGCTCCTTGTCCTGAAAGAAATTAGACTATTCAAGGAGGGTGTGAGAAGAGGGAACCAAGCAGGCCCTGAACTGTGTGTGCTCACCCCAGCCTCTCGTGTCTTCATGTCTTTACTGACCTGCGTGGGTCCGGCCTGCATTTCCCTCCTCTACAGGGAAGAGCCACTCTATGCCCACCTTCTAACTGCCACCATTCTGCAGATCTGCCTGACCTCAGGAGGAAAGGAGTTTTCATTGTATTAAAATATTTTCTCCACCACAAAAGCAATATATAGTCATTATGTAAAATATGTGATTCACAGATAAACAAAAAGAAAAAATATAAATTAACTATAATCCCACCATTCAGCAAAATTTATTTTTAACACCTTGAGATGATTAGCGTTCCTTTAAGTTTCCCGGAATGAAATGTATGTGGTCAAATCCTCTGGAGAAATCTACATATTAAACTTGCTTCAGAACTTCCTGGTTCCAGAACTCACTTGGCTACAGAATCTTCATGCAGCAGTTTTTAATTAAACTAGTATTCTGTGACACAGGCTTTGAGAAATTCTGGTGCAATCCCTGGCCTGTTTCTGGCAGCTGCCCCCTAAGGTCGTCTCCATCAAGCTGGTGGCCTGTCTGTTCCTGCGGAGGAGAGAACACAACCTTGCATGGCCGTGATGGCCAGTTCCCAGGCCCTGTGGATGAGCTGCATCCTCACGGCGTCCCTGCCCTGCCTGACCTCTGGGCCTGTATCAGGCTATGTCTCCTTAATTTTCAGCTACCTCTTGTCTTCATGGCATTAATGACCTTGCCAGCATATGGGCACAGTTTGATTAGGGCAGAATTATCGCCCGTTGAATGCGACATTCAACCAATGTGAGATGCAGAGACACTGAGTCTTATTTAAATTGTCTTAGAAATCTGAGGCCAGGGGTGGTGGCTCATACCTGTAATCCCAGCACTTTGGGAGGCTGAGGTGGGTGGATTACTTGAGGTGGAGTTGGAGACCAGCCAGCCTGACCAACATGGTGAAATCCCATCTCTACTAAAAATACAAAAATTACCTGGGCATGGTGGCAGGCACCTGTAATCCTAGCTGCTCATGAAGCTGAGGCAGGAGAATTACTTGAACCTGGGAGGCAGAGGTTGCAGTGAGCAGAGATTGTGCCACTGTACCCCAGCCTGAGTGACAGAGCGAGACTCCATCTTAAAAAAAATAATAATAAATAATTTTGTAAATCTGAGATACATACCTGAAAGACACATCTTAGAGCTCTCACCAACTCATTTATCAAGTCACCTATCCACAGAATAACTGAGTCAGTCTGCTGCCTTCACCCAGGAAAGTAATCAGGTCTTTATAGCACAAGGCTGGGTTTGCTCGTAGGAAATGCCTGTGTGAGATAATGATTCAAGAAGCACTGGGGATTTCTCTCTCAAAAATATCTCCTCCATGGGTGCCCCAGAAAGCTCTCATGGATGCTATTAGAATGATCTTCTGGCCAGGAGATGCAGTCATGCACAGATCCATTCTTGTTTTAGCCGCCTTTCTCTCCTCAATGAGCTCTCTAAGGAAAATATATTCATAGGTTAACCAGGCAAAGGAAAGCAAAGTAGCATTTTATTATTAATTAGGACTTTGGTTCCAAGCCTCCAAAAGGAATTTCATTAAACTAGGTTGGACTCAATGGGAAATTCTTCATGAGAATATGCATAGGCCAGCTCAGAGCTGAGAACCAAGTGCTGGGAAGTACATTCCTTTTTATGCATTCACAACCAGATGTTAAAGCTTAACCAGACTCCACCAGCCTGGCCAGAGAATCCCTACAATAGCAGAAGGAAATGGAGTCACAGTGCAGGGGACCCTGCTTGTCTGCAATGCTCAGTGGGAAACCTGCCAAGCCTGGTTACTGTATCGGGAAGAGAAAACATTCAGAGAGAAAGCCTGCCTGGCCCTGGGCACTTCCCACTGCAGTCACTGGAGGGATAAGAGAGAAACGGGGCCACTCTGTCATGTGCTTTCTCTGAAAACAAACTCTGGACAGTATGACTAAGCATTGACCGAGAGCCTGGAATTTCTCGTTCTTGAAGCCACGAGCACTCCAAACTCGGCCATGTAAAATAGCAACTGCTTTATGGTGCTCTTGGGTTCTGTGAGTTAGGGATCTGAGAGTGGCGCTGTAGGGTGGCTTATCTCTGCGTCACACTGTCTGCCTCCTCAGCTTGGAAGACCAAAAGGGTGGAGGCAGCTTGGCAGGTGGGCTCTGAAACCCCCTGCAGGCACACTCCTTCACACAGCAGTTGATGCTGGCTGTGGGCTGGGACTTCCGATGGGCTGCCAGCCAGAATATCTGTTTGTGGCTTCTCCATGTGGCTGTTTGGGCTTCTTCAAATTTCTTTCAAGAGTGAACATCCGAAGGGAACTAGGCTGAAGCCATATCACCTTTCGGATGCTAGCCTTGGAGGTAAAATCACATCCTTCTCATTGTACTCTGTTACTCAGGGCAGCCGCAAAGATTCAGCCAGACTGAATGGAAGGGGACAGACATCATCACTCCATGGCCAATGCGTGAAGCTTACATGGTACAAAAGGCACGTGGGCTGGGCAATGTGATTACTTGCCGCACCAGCTCATCCTTGATTAGTAATAAAGGGTCTATATGGGTCACGTGTAAGCAAGGGGGAGAGATACCGACTGATACTAGGAAACATGCCTGAAACCCACTGCTAGACTCTGTCTCTGGATCAGAGCATGCAGCCTCAGGACAGTGAGGAACTGAGCTGTTATTGACTATTGGTGTCAATCTCGGACTACACACTTGGATTGTCTACTGGTCATATTAGAAAGCAGACAGGACTGAAGTTCAAAACCGGTAAATTGTTCTTTGGTGAAGGATTTTGGGACACATTTCATCAATAGGTTCCTATTAGGCAAATGCGGAGGAGGCTGGAGATGAAAACTGAACAGATAACTGGAAGAAAAGAATGAAGAAAGGTCTTCTGTAAGCATTGGCTGCCTCACCATTTGACCTTGACCAGTCCTTCCCAGAAGTAAGAGTCAGCTGGGTAGGGGCTTTGCCTACATCATGGAGTCATTTTATCAACACCTGCCCTTAGAGCGCTTCTTTATGGAGGGACAAACTCAAACACAAGGCAGGGCAGGTGACAAGCGTGTTCTCCAGGCCTGGGGTTTTGGATGAGGATGGAGATGTGGGCCAGGCAGGGGGTTGCTGTCACCTCTTCCCCATGAGGACGACAACACTAACACGCAGGTTGATGCAGGTCGAGCAGAATTATGGGACGTTACACCTTACACACAGAACTATCAGTTATGTTTCTTTAATTCTCAGTTACAAAAAGATCCTTTTTCTACAAATAAAAAAGGCTCTATTTGGAATAATATGGAGCACTACAGCAGGAAAATTGCACCTGTGGTTCATAAGCCACAGTAGCTCTGGGAGCTGAATCTCAGGGACCCAGAACAGGCTTGGGTGTCACTGTAATCTGGATTCATGAACTCTGACCTTGCACAGTCTGTGAGTCACTGAGACCAGGATCAAATTTCACAGAGGATGCAGACAATCAGCCAGCTTGAGTCACACCCCGGCAGCTTGGCGAGGGATTCCTGACCAATAGTTTCATAAGCTCTTACCCAGTCAGGAGGGAGGTGCAGCCAAGCCTGAGAGCCATCCACCTGGAAGCCGGGTGCTCAAAGTGTTGTCCATGCACCAGCAGCCCCAGCCCCTCTAGGAGCTTCTTAGAAACGCAGAACCTCAGAGCCTGTATTAAGAATGTTGAATCGAAGTATGCACATCGCTCTGAGAAGCCATGAGCTAGACTGATGCCATTCAGCTGGATAGTATTGCAGTCACTGTGAACTTTTAAACTTACAGCTGCTCAGGCCCACTGCAGACCTGCCAATTTTGAGCTCCCCATGGTGGGACCAGGGCTCTAGTCCTGTGTGAGGAAGCCAGGGGTATTTATATTTTCCTAATTTATATCCTTTTGAACTGCATTTCTCAGAGTCTCCTGAGCTTGAGGAAGAAGCTGCATAACCAGCAGGCTTCCAGAAAGGACAGAGGAAGAGAGCGTGGCTTCAGCTAGGGATCTGATCAGTCATGCCTGGTGGGTTCTCTGCTGAGCTGGATGCTCATGGGTTTTGCTTGTTGAGCTGAATTAATATGTTAATGGATTTCGTGTTTGACTAGTTGTTTCTCTCTCACTCGGCAGGAGCTAAAGGAGTGGAGCTGGGGATGCAAATATTTCCATTTAGACAGTTGATGCGGCCAGGGGAGCCCACAGTGAGAGCTGCAGGAGCAGTTACTACAGGGAGTAGTCAGATTTTACGATGCACAACTTTGAATGTACAAATATGGCTTGGTTGTACATTCAGGAATCTCTTTCCTTGTTAGATATAGAGCTGCACAGGAAGATTTTTAGGAAAACAGCTGGGTACAGTTTTGCTAGTTTGTTCTGAACCAACTTAAAGACGTGAGATTTAAACTCTATAAGGGAAGGAAGCGAAGAGGAAGAAGGCACTGAGGCTGCCTGTCACCAGGAGGGCTCTAAGCAAAACGGGGTAGAGTGACTTGTGTCAGTGCCTCTTAAGGATCGCACAGGCAGCAGGGTGGAGACACAGTGGGGTTGAGACATGCTTCAGTTTGTCATTATTCAGTCAGCCATTTTCATGGAATAATTGTGGGCTGTCCTGAGCTGCCAAGTTCACCTGCTCTGCAGTGGAGCGCTATATGCTGACATGAGATGTGGGTACATTCACCTGGCCTAGAATGTTTTTTAAACAATGCTGTGGCCAGTTATGTTCTGTTAGCTTTAAAACAAACGGCTTCTGCTGTGAGACACTGGGTTTTTTCCCGGTGTTTGCTACTGTGAGCAGTGCTACAGCGAACACGGTAGGGGGCAGGCTCTTCTACCCACTGACCACCTTTCTTGTGTGTTTGTCCCCAGAAGCACGACGGCTGGATCCTATGGAAGCTCTGTTTGTCATTTCCTCAGGAACCTTCACACTGTTTTCATCATGGCTGAACTAATTTACATTCCCACCCACAGTGTATAAGGGTTCACTCTTACCCACATCCTCACCAACATGTGTTACCTTTTGACTTTTTCATAATTGCCATCCTAACAGGTGAGCGGTGATAACTGTCTGTGGTTTTAATTTGCATTTCCCTGATGATTGGTTGAGGACATTTTCATATACCTGCCGCTCATTTGTATGTCTTCTTTGGAAAAATGTCTATTCAGGTCCTTTGCCCATTTTTAATCAGCTTATTATTCTTATTATTTTGCTACTGAGATATATGAGATCCCTATTTATTTAAAATATTAACCCCCTTTCAGATACATGGTTTGAAAATAACGTCTTCTACTCCATAGGTTAGCAGATGAATGGATTAGGAATATGTGATAAACATGCACATATATACTAAAATATCATTCAGCCTTAACAAGAAGAAAATCCTGCCATTTGCAACAACATAGATGAACCTAGAAGACATTATGCTAAATGAAGTAAAGGAAGCACAGAAAATCACAACTGCATGATCTCACTTATATGCAGAATCTAGAAAAGTGGGAATCATTGAAAGAGAGTAGAAAAAGGCTAGCAGAAGAGGGGGGTAGGAGAAACAGGGAGATGATGGTCAAAGGTCAAAGGACAAAACTTACAGGTATAGGCTGAGTCAGTTCTGGAGACCTAGTGTACAAGATGGGGACTGTAGTTGGTAATAACGTATTTGACACTCGGAACTTAGAGAGTAGATCTCAAATATTCTCACCACACACACGTACCTGTGAGGTGAAGGATCTGTTAATTCCCTTGATTATGGTCATCACTTTGCAATGTATGTCCATATAAAACATCATGCTGTATACTTTAAATACACACAGTTGTGTAGGTCAATTTTACCTCCATAAAATGGAGAGGAATGGTCTCCTTTCCTGGCTGGACCTGCCACCTGACCTGCTACAGTTCAGAGGCTTGAGGCAAGGCAGCACCACCACCAGAGTGGACATGGAGGCAGTGTTTAAAAAACACACAATTGTGTTGGGAAGTCAGATGAGGCACCGGGCTCCCTAAGGAAAAGTTGGCCTCTTCAGGTCATTCTGGGAGGACAGCGCAGAATCCACATCCCACACCATTCCTCTCCCTGGATGATGTCATTCCCGCCATGGCATCTGGATCATCCACCTGCCAACAGTGCCCACAGCCTCACCTCCAGCACAAACTACCCTCTTCAGATGGCCCTCCCTGCAGAACCACTCAAAGAGCTCTCAGGCACCCCCAGGGAAGGCATCCGGAATGCTGTGTTCTCTCACCAGCCTGTTCTCAATGAGGTCTTGGTTATCTTAGTAAATGGCACCACTCCCCAACCAGTTGCTTGAGTCCATAAATGTAGGACTTAGCATTTACACCGCCCTTTGTCTCGTCACTCAGTTTAAACACATCTCTGAGCCTTGTCCATTTCACTTTCAAAGTGTACCTTGAATCTCTCCTTACCTCTTTGTCTTTATGGCCACCATGTGACTCTAAGCTGTAGACACCTCTAATCTAGATGTGGCCACAGCCAGTGTCAGTCTGCCAACCACACACCCCGCTCACATTTCTGCTTCCCCCGTCTATTCCACTTGCACACACACATGTACACTCACACTCATTCACATGCATACTACCACACAAACATACACAACACTGCATACACTCATACATACTCCCATACTCATAACCACACACTCACACACATGCACACCGTCACACGCACAACCATCACCACACACACAGCATCACACGTACAACCACCGCACACATGCACGCACATCGTCACACACACAACCACCACACACACTCACACACATGCACACCGTCACACGCAGCCACCACGCACACTTACAAACACTCACACCGTCACATGCTCAGCCACCACACACACACACCATCACACGCACAACCACCACACACACTCACACATGCACACATCACATGCACAGCTACCACACATGCACAGACACCACACACACACACCATCACACGCACAACCACCACACACACACACCATCACACACACAGCCACCACACACACACCATCACAGGCACAGCCACCACACACACCGTCACACGCACAGTCACGACTCACACTTACACACATGCATACCATCACATGCACAACCACCACACACACGCACACCATGACATGCACAGCTACCACACACACACGCATGCTGTCACACGCATAGCCACAATATAGGCTCACATGCACAGCCACCACACACACACACATGCATGCATGCTGTCACACGCATAGCCACCACACATGCACACCATCACAGGCACAGCCACCACACATGCTCACACACATGCACACCATCACATGCACACATGTGTCTTTGAGAACATTTGCTACATAACATTGTTTCTGCTTACAACTCATTAGTAGCATCTGTGGCATTTTATATTTAATCCTGTTCCAGAAGCCCCTGAGAGCCATGGCCTCTGCTGGCCCCCAGGTTCCCCTCATACCACACCTTTCACTGCCCAGTCCCGTGACCCCTTTTAGCTGCTCAAAGAGACTAAATCACCTAAACATTCGCCCTTGACTGCCTCTGCCCTGTAGTTTCCACACAGGCCTCCCCTGCTGGGGTGTTCTCCCTCCCAGAGCTGGCCTGACTACTGCTCCCGTAGACCACCTGATGGAAGAAGGTTCCCTGCACCCAGGAACTGCACCTGTGCTGGTCTCCACGGGGCCTCGGTAATGGACAGTGGGTCCATTGTTCACTGAGTGAATGAGGGTTCACTCGCTTACAGTGTGCGTCCTGCATGTTGTGCTCTATGAGGGAAGAAGCTGATTTGCTCATCACTGAAATGCCAGTTTCTGGAATTCCACACATGCTCAGTAAGAAGTGGAGCGAACAACTCAGTACCATCCCCACCACAGAGACACCCAGAGTGTGGCAGAGGCAGTCATGGGCGAATGTTTAGGTGATTTAGCCTCTGATCCCATCACAGGACTTCATTCCCTGTGTGAGTATGAGCAAATTGCTTACCTCTCTGAGCCCAACTTCCTCACCTGTGTGTAAGGAGTTTATATCAGGCATCTTTATGGCACTGAATTCTGAAAACGTAAGAAGACGTTGCTTCCTGGGGTCTATTGGCCTGGCCCGTCATGTTTGCAGGAAGCCTGGTGGCGTTCCTGGGCTTGTCCTCCATTTTTTGGCTTCAAGGGTTGAAAGCGTGTGCACTTACTTGCTGAAGATCCCACAGTGTATAACGCTGTGGTTGTTGGATTTGGTAACAGTCTCTGCTGGACCCTGCACAGCTCCAGAGCGCTGGAACTGGGAACTCCCTAGGATCCTGATCTTCATCAGTTTGGGAGCCTCTTGTAGCTATGTGACCCATCTGTGACTCTGCTTCCCTTTATGGGACCAAAGGCCACCTGGCATGGCTCCACGCATATGTGAAATAGGTCTGGAGAGAGCCAATCAGGAGAGCCATGGGTACCACCCCACCAGCTGTAACACGGGGCTGGAGGCTGCGGTGGACAGTGCACCCACTGAGCAGGCAGTGTGCACCTGATCTCAGGCTGAGGGAATCCACTCAGTGTTCTCCTTGTTTTCTGATGAAAACACTTGGGCGCAATGAGAGAGCTGAGCCACTGGTGTGCCAGTGCCAGAGATGAGTGGCCTCACTATAAATTTGGCCAGGGTAGAAGATGGCTGAAGGTCAAAGTAGCTGCAATTGATTTATCTTCATGTTGTTATAGACATGAGGATAAATCAATTGATATCAGCCTAAAAAATGACAAGAAAGAAGCTTCTCCTTGACACTGCCTGAGACCCGGTTTGCTGGCAGTGATGGGCGCGAGCATCATCGCCGTTGCCCCTTCAGATACAATCAGCTACTGTCCTGCAGAGACGGGTATCTGCCGACCTGCACAGTCCAATGATCTCCATAGAGCAACCCTCCTGACATTCTTCTCTAACCTCCTCTTACCCCTGGAGCTTTGCAAAAGCTGTTCTGGACTCTTCTTCCTCACCTGCAGCACAGAGGCAGAGTGGAGAAGAAACAGTACCAGGATCCTCTTTCCTACCTGTTTAGAGAGAAGAGGGTGGAGACGGCGTGGGCAGGAAAGTAAATGGAGACCAAGGGTAAGAGAAGGGAGGGGCAGGATGCAAGGGAGAGAGGGTGTGGAGGGAGAAAGAGAAGTCATTGATGAGCAGAGGGTGAAGGGAGAAGAGGAGAGAGAAAATGAGGAGTGGAGAGAAGCTTGCCATGGAGGGCACAGAAGTAATTCCCCTCAGAACGCTGGCTTGAAGCAGAGAAAATCAATTTTAGTGATATTCATGATTGAAACACTCAACAGCAATAGACACACTTAGAAATGGCCTTCATAAATGCATTAACAATCTACAAAGACACAGAAAGGTCTGAGAATTCTAAGTCCTCTCTTCCCTCTGGGTCTCGGCGACCAAAGCTAGTTATTTTCCAATGAAAGGGTGTCATCCGACCTTGATGCTCACTTGGAGTTTTAAGTAGAATAAGGTCACTGTTTCTCTTTGCAGTTGAGTCACACAGTTCTAATGAGGGAGGTTTCTCAGTCATTCCAAGCACGATCGTGTATGCAGATCCCTTATGTTCTCAGACACCAGCCCCTTCTCCCAGGCTGGCTTGTCCTGAACTGCAGTCCTCTGAGGCCCATGATCGATGCCCAGGTCTGAGGCACACTAGTGTGCCACCCAGAATCCTTGGAATGGAAATGCATTGATTCTTGCAAGAGGCGATCAAGGGAGCTTCTATGCCTTGCTATTTGATCGCAGTTTTACTGTAGGAGGCTGCCACTCTGTTATGCCCAGGGGAGGTTCATGAAGCAGATTCCTGAAATGCTGCGATTCACAGAGGGTTTCCTCTCGTCATGTGACTAAACTTATCAATGTGTTTAATAACGTCTCATGATCTCCCACAGGCCTTGGCTGCGTAGCGTCGCAGTCCTCCTGAGCTGCCTCCCTCCCTGAGCCGACACGTGCCTGAAGATACACAGCTTATGTCACCAGCACAGACCTGCATCCCCCATGGTGACTCAGTTTACATCCTGTACTCTCACCCCTGCATGGGGGTCTTCGTGGAGACTCTGAAACAAGTTGGCTGGGTAAGGTGTCTGTTGATCTCAAGCTTGCCCAGCCCTTGTGAACTTAGGTCGCTGGAGACTAAGAAGCCTCAGGGGCAGAGGAAGAGGAGTAGCAGAGGCCCCAAGCATGAAGTGACTTGGGGGCAGGAGAAAAGAGTTTCCAGGGAGGGAGAGTGCCCCATCCCCACTGTGGCACTGTCCTTCTGCCAATGCACACCAGATAGCTGGATCCTTCCTCCTACCTGGCTGTGCAGAGTGGCCCTGAGACCTCTAGGTAGGCAGAGAGCAGGAGGTGCAGCAGATGGAGACAGACTCCTTATACTCCCTCTCACTGCTGGGGAGCCACATGGCTTCATGGGGGCTACAGGGTTTCAGGACATCCTGTTCCTCCCCTTCCCCAAATTCCTCTCAACAGCTAACCAAATCCCCGTAAACACCCTCTCTCCCAGTCCCTGCTGAGAACCAGGGGTACTTGGCAGAGGGCTCCCCTCACAGTGGGTGCTCAGAGGCCGCTGATATCAGTGGAGCTGGAATGTAGGAAGGCAGGATGCGTGTTTGGAGCCATGCTGGCTGTCACCAGAGGTTGTCCTCCAGCAGCTAAGCCTTCCCGGGCATTGCGTCATGAGCACATACAGTCCAGAGCCTTCGACACTGCTTTTTGTTTCCCTTGATTTATTCACGGCCCAATTCTCACTTTCCTCAGGGCAGGGCCTCAGCTTCTGACCGCAGTCCCCAGCAGCTTCAGAGAAGTGTTTGTGCCCTGCAATGGTTCCTTCAGGTGACCAGACCAAGGTGAGTTGCTGGACACCACCTACCCCAAGGCCCCTGTCCTCAGGAAGTTCAGGTCCATGACCCTTGGAGCCAGCAGCTGCACCTGCCACCTAACCCTGACCAGCAGGAAACCTGCAGAGGTGAGGAGTGGGCCATGCCCCCTTTCCTCAGCCCTCCTGCTCTCATGTTTCCAGGCTGCAGCCTTTCACCTTAGAGGCTTCCAGAGTCTGCCCACTCCCGCGAGGACCCATCATCCTCCACAAGTGAAACACAGCCGTTTCCCTGGGGAAGCATGGGGGGCTTACAGAGACTACTTCTGTAAGGCTGGGTTGGGCTGGTGGGCAAAGCTGAGTGTGGCTGGGGTCGGCTGCTCGAGTGGTGCCTTCCTTGCCACTCCCCTATCCAGGAGGCGTCCTGTGACCAGAACATGGGCTTAGAGCTGCAGCCTCTGACCAGCTTGTGAGCTCAGCCCCGGCCCATTCAGGAGAAAGCACAGGTCCCTTGTCTCACTAAGTCTCATGCCCTCAGCCACAGATCTTCCTCCCCATTTACTCCACAGGCAGAGGCAGCCAAGGGCTGGGATGGGGCTAGGTGACCTCATAACTGTGGGAGCTGTGGCTGGAGGTTGTCAGAGAGAGAACGTGGAATTCCAGTGTAGTATGGAGGTGAGGTGAGAGATGCGGATTCCTGCTTTATAATATACATAAAGTTACCAACTTGAATATTTCATAATGACTCCTGGAATTCTATTTCTTCGGCTCCTACGCCTGGGCATCTGATGCAGTTATGGAATGTAAATAAAATTTTATAACGGCTTCAGGAAATGTTTTGCTTTTCCTATTATAAGAATCAATGGACATTTCTGCTCCTATACTCTTTTCTTTCTGCTTAGAAAGCAGATAAAATGTTTCAGCTATGGCTTCAAACTAGTGAATAAAGCTGGAAATCTGGTTTCAATATGTGCAACTTTAGCTCTGAGATGACAGCCTGGCGGTGGCTGTTACGTGATTCCAGAGAGATAAAGTGTGTGAGAGTGAGGTTGAAGCCCTGCTGCGCTGGGAAGTGTGGGTCCGTCAGGCCATGATGTTAGCACGATTTCACCTAGATCACTTTCAGGAGCTCATGTGGTACTCATCGTGGTAGGAAGGTATCAGTACAATTCTTCCAATAGTTCAGCATAACCTGGGTATGCAGAGGGCAAGAGACAGAAATCTGTGATCCAGTCAGCACTAGAGTCTAGAATTTATTAACTCCCTATGTATTGTGGTTTTCCCGGAGAAAGAAACTAGTAAATGATGAAATTACAGTAGCCAGATATAAAATGAAAATACGAAGTTGTCTATGAGTGAGTAGACCTTTAAGGAACAGCATGCATAGCTTCACAGAGAGAGATTGAATCTACAGTGATGTAGATTAAAGGTTTGTTTCCTTCCAAGATTCCAATGCGAAAATCCTAACCTGGGAAAGAATGAACAAAGATTGGTGACCTCAGTAGGCCCAGCAAGTGGGCAGTGCATCCCAGTGAGCACGGAAGGCAGAGCACTGAGCCAAAGGAAATAATTGGGTTCCATGCTCTGCATTCCAGGGAGTTTGCCTTGCAGTTTGGACTTGCCTGAGATCTATTCTTCCTTTCTTTTTTCCTATTTCTTCCTCTGAGAGAAATGTCTATGCTTGTAACACTGCTGTACTTTGGAAGCATATAACATTTCGTTTCATGATTCCTGCCTAGAGAGCAATTTGTTTCAAAATGACTTTTACCTTGAGTCTTAGCTGTATCTAATTTTTATATGAGACTTACTATTTGAGATTTACAGTGGATACTGGAAGGAGTTGAGACTTGGGGGCTATTGGGATGTAATTAGTGTATTTTGCATGTTAGGAGTATCCTAGGAGACCAGGAGCTGAATGCTGCAGAATGATGGCTTATGACTCTCCAAGACCCATATGTTGAAATCCTGAGGACAGGCCACAGACTTAGCTCAATGCACAGACATTTTATTTGCTCAGGAAAGTGGGGTGGTTTTAGCATTTAAAATTTATTTATTACCTATACATAGGGACTTGTCAGTTCTAGTTTGCTACAGGAATCACCTACCCCGTTGTTTTATGACCACAGATTTCCCAGAAAGCACATGAAGTTTTAACCCCTGAAAAATAATCTGCTGCCAGGATAAAGGATGCAGTGAAGACTAGAAGAGGAAGAACTAATCAGGAAGGGCAAATTCCACACCCACACGTAGGCTTCCAGCAACATCTTTCTCAGCAGAACCTGGGCTGTGGCATGGCAGCCTTGAGGCTAAAGGATCCAGGTGGGAAGGCTTCAAAACTTGACATTCTGCTATATAAATTGCTCTAACATCCAGCTTTGATCACTTGCCATGAGACAAATCCTGTGTGATATGTGCGGTACAGAGATAGTTAAGGAGAATTGTTTCCAGGTTTTCAGCCTTGAATCAATTTTCCTGCAGGGTATCATATCAAATTATTTACTGCGCTGTGTACAACACATCTGGGGCTTTGGGGAAATCACAAATATATATAATTTACAGCTCTGGCCTTCAAGAAGCTCACAATCTCTTAAAGAAGCAGAATATAAACTCACAGATTTTTTGTGTTTGCTTGATTTCCTTTTTTAAAGGAGGAGCTAAGCTACAGTAGAAGGGATTTCTCAAAATAATGTATTTTTCCTCAAAGCAAAGTATAAAGTTAAACAATTTTGAGTCTAAGCCTTTCTACTAACTAATTACCTATGCAATCTTAAACAGATTGCTTCATCCCTTTGAAAAAATGTTTTTCTCACTTATAATCTGAAAATTAAAATGATTATCTTTCTTTCTTAGCAGATAGTTGTGGGAATGAAAGAAAATCAGAGAAACAATTTCAGAGTATAAAGAACCTTAATGATATTCTCTCGTCTCTTTGATTTCTGGATCAGGGATACCCTGACATAAAGGTTTTATGAGATCTTTTCCAAGGCTACTAAACTGCTAATATGAATTGATGACACATTTATTTCTTATTTATCTGAAACAGCATTTCAAATTTCATAAATATTTGTTGCAAGCCTAGGCACAAGCCATGTTTTGGGCTCTGCAGGGAGAGTAGTACACAAGACTGACACAACATCTTCTGCGCTCTCGGAGCTCACAGTCCCTTAGGGAGATAGACATTTAACACATTAGTACAAGTGGGATACAGAGAGCAAACACCACATCCAGAGTGTAAGAAAGTAGACGGCAGAGAGACAGGCCCAGACCATGACCTGAGGAAAGGCCTCCTGAGTGAACCACCATGGCGCTTGTATACCTGTGTAACCATCCTGCACGATCTGCACG
Source organism: Callithrix jacchus (assembly GCF_049354715.1). Taxonomy (NCBI): domain Eukaryota; kingdom Metazoa; phylum Chordata; class Mammalia; order Primates; family Cebidae; genus Callithrix; species Callithrix jacchus. The sequence continues at coordinate 35,109,305 of NC_133511.1, read as the reverse complement.
CATACCCCAGAACTTAAAGTAAAATGAAAAAAAAAACCCTGAAGAAATACGTTGCCAGCAAGGTATTTACCAAAGGTAAATAAAGTTCTTTGGGTAGAACTAGTTTAAATCTACAGAAAAAAAAACTTCCTGAAATCATGACTTATGCTATGAAAGATATGCTTCTCACTTTAACATATTTAAATATATGTGAATATTTAAAGGCAAAACACTAACAATGTATCATGGGGGTGAATATTAAATGTATACTTTGAATACAGATAGACTATTTTTTTTTTTTTACTTTAGGTGCATACTGTATCTGGCATTTCTCCCCATGTTATCACTCTCCACCCTCCCTTCCCTCCCCACCCCCTGCTGTCTCTCCCCTACCTCCCCAGCTGTACCCAGTGTGTGAAGCTCCTCTCCCTGAGTCCACATGTTTCGTTGTTCAACACCCACCTATGAGTGAGAACATGCGGTGCTTGGCTTTCTGTTCTTGTGTCAGTTTGATAGACTAAATATTTTAATAAACAGGCTAAAATTGGCAGAATAAATGAAAAAGGATTCAACTATCTCGTGTCTACAAGTTGAACACTTTAGGTTCAGTGACACCCAAAGATTAAAAGTAAAAGATACGCCATGTGAATAGTCATCAAAAACAGCTCTAATGTTTCTACTAATATCAGACAACATAGACTTTGATGCAAAAATTGTTAGTGAACAAGAAGACGTTGTACAATGATAAAAGGCTTAATCACCAGGTAGACATCGCAATCCAAAATGTACACGTAATAACAGAGTGCCAAAATACATGAATCAAAAACTGAAAACAAGAAAAGGAGAAATAGACAACTCAACAACAGTAATTGTGAGCTTCAACACTGAGCTTTCAAAATGTATAGAAAAACTCAAAAAGATCAATAAAGAAATAAAAGACTTACCATCTCACACCAATTAGAATGGTGATCATTAAAAAATCTGAAGACAACAGATGCTGGAGAGGATGTGGAGAAAAAGGAACACTTTTACACTGTTGGTGGGAGTGTAAATTAGTTCAACCAGTGTGGAAGACAGTGTGGCGATTCCTCAAGGACCTAGAAATAGAAATTCCATTTGACCCAGCAATCCCATTACTGGGTATATATCCAAGGGACCATAAATCGTTCTACTATAAGGACACATGCACATGAATGTTCATTGCACCACTGTTTACAATAGCAAAGACCTGGAATCAACCCAAATGCCCATCAATGATAGACTGGACAGGGAACATGTAGCACATATACACCATGGAATATTATGCAGCAATTGAAAATGATGAGTTTGTGTCGTTTGTAGGGACATGGATGAATCTGGAGAACATCATTCTCAGCAAACTGACACAAGAACAGAAAATGAAATACCGCATGGTTTCACTCATAGGCGGGTATTGAACAATGAGAACACATGGACACAGAGAGGGGAGCACTACACACTGGGGTCTGTTGGGGGGAATAGGGGAGGGACAGCAGCGGGTGGGGAGTTGGGGAGAGGTAGCATAGGGAGAAATGCCAGATAGAGGTGAAGGGGAGGAAGGCAGCAAATCACACTGCTACATGTGTACCTATGCAACTATCTTGCATGTTCTTCACATGTACCCCAAAACCTAAAATGCAATTTAAAAAAATAAATAAATAAAAAAGACTTGGGCCGGGTGCAGAGGCTCAAGCCTGTAATCCCAACACTTTGGGAGGCCGAGGCAGGTGGATCACGAGGTCGAGATCGAGACCATTCTGGCCAGCATGGGGAAATCCTGTCTCTACTAAAAATACAAAAATTAGCTGGGCGTGGTGGCATGCACCTGTAGTCTCAGCTACTCGGGAGGCTGAGGCAGGAGAATTGCTTGAACCCAGGAGGTGGAGGTTGCAGTGAGCCGAGATTATGCCACTGCACTCCAGCCTGGTGCCTGGCGAGAGAGTGAGATTCTGTCTCAAAAAAAAAAAAAGAAAAAAGAAATAAAAGACTTGAAAACATCTCAAATCAACTGGCCCTAAAAGACATAACTGGAACATTCCACCCAGTAGACTACCTGTTCTTCTCCAGTTCACTTGCAGTATTCTCGAGGATGGACCAAATGGTGGGGCACAAAGCAAACCTCAATAATTAAAAGCATACCAAAATCATGCTAAGTATCTTCTCTGAGCATAATGAAATAAAGCTAGAATTCAGTAACAGAAGAAACAGAAATATTTTCAAATAGGTGGAAATTAAACAACACAGTCTTAAGCAACCAATGGATCAAAGAAAGAAAATCATGAGAGAAATTAGAAAACAATTTAAGGTAAATAAAAACAAATAAACAACATAACAGAACTTATGGTGTACAGCCGGAGCAGTGTTTAGATAGAAATTAATAGCTGTACATTATTACCCTATTTAAAAAAGAAAAATCTTCTCAAAGCAATAACATAACCACACACCTTAATACATTATTAGAAAAAAATGAGAAAACTAAAGCCAAAATAACCAGAAGGAAATAGTGAAGTTTAGATGAAAAATAAGTGACCTAGAGAATAGAAAAACAATACAGAACATTAATGAACCAGAGTTGGTTCTTGGAAAAGATTAACAAAAATTGGCAAATCTTTAGCTAAGCAGATTAAGAAAATAAGGAAGACTCAAATCACTAAAATCATTAATGAAATAGGGAACAACCTTATTCTGTAAGAATTCCCAACCTTACAGAATTCTTTAAGAATGATAAAGAAATACCATAAAAATTGTGTGCAACAAATTAGACAACTTATCGGAAAGATGAGGTGCAAAAGATTTCTAAAAAGTAATAAACTGTCAAAAACAACATCAAAAGAAATAGAAAGTTATATTATATCTATAACAAGGAGGTAGTGGATTATTAAAAAAAATCTTCCCACAAAGAAAAGCCCAGGTATATACGTAATTCCTAAAGTACTCTTAAAAAATTAAAGCAGGATGATATAGTTCATAAGCCAACAGTAAAAATGAAGTGAAATTATTAATAAATATTAAATACTTAATGGGTATTTACGTTTTGTAAAAAAAAAAAAATAAAACAAAGAATATATACCATAAAAAGAAATAGACCTAGATGATAGTTTTAAGATTGAAAAATATTAATAACATTAGATCAAAATCATCTAAATACTTCCATAAAAACTGTATTTATCAGAATTGATTATAAAGAAAAACCAACACACTAGTATGGAGTGTCTATAAGAAAATCACATTAAACATAAATGCACAGAAATGTTAAAAGTCAATGAGCAGAAAATGATATACCATGGCGATGTTACACATGAGAGCTCTGAGCGGTCATGATAATAAGACAGACAAGCTGGAAAGAGAGGGCTACATCAGGGTCCAGAAGCATTTTATAATGAAAAAGGAGTAAATGAATCAAGCAGACTGAACAATTCTAAATGTATACGCAACCGTAACAGAGACTCAAAATACATGAGACAAAATTTGACAAAGTAGGAGAGGTAGACAAATTTACAATTATATTTGGAGACTGAAGTACTCCTTTTCCAGTAATTGATAGAACATAGAGGCAGAAAATCCACAGAGATATCGAAGAATTCAGCAAGTCTATCAAACAACATGATCTAATCAATTATAGACCACCCTGTCCTACAACTACAGGATACATATTATTTTGTGCATAACCTTCACCAAGAAAGACTACATGGGCTGGGTGTGGTGGCTCAGGCTTCTAATCCCAGCACTTTGGGAGGCCAAGGCAGGTGGATCACCTGAGGTCAGGAGTTCAAGACCAGCCTGACCAACATGGTGAAATCCTGTCTCTACTAAAATGATTTTAAAAATTAGTTAGGCATGGTGGCAGGTGCCTGTAATCCAAGCTACTCAAAAGACTGAGGCAGGAGAATTACTTGAACCAGGGAGGCAGAGACAGCATTGCAGTCCAGCCTGGGTAACAAGAGAAAAGTCAAAAAAAGAGATTGAGAGAGCGAATGAAAGCAAGAAAGCAAGAAAGGAGGGAGGGAGGGAGGAATCGAGAAAGGGAGAAAGGGAGGAAGGGAGGAAGGGAGGGAGGGAGGGAGGAAGGAAGGGAGGAAGGAAGGGAGGAAGGGAGGGAGGGAGGAAGGAAGGAAGGAAGGAAGGAAGGAAGGAAGGAAGGAAGGAAGGAAGGAAAGAAGGAAGGAAGGAAGAAGGGAGGGAGGAAGGAAGGAAGGAAGGAAGGAAGGAAGGAAGGAAGGAAGGAAGGAAGAAGGGAGGGAGGAAAGGAGGGATGGAGGAAGGAAGGAGCTCCTTGGAGGCATCCAATGACATGTAAGTGTGGCACAGTCTGACAGAAGAGCCTTTCTACTTTTCCACACTGCCTGGGGCAGGGTGGCCAAGTGGCCACCATCACAGTGCCAACTTTATCAAGGCAAATGCAATTGGAAGAACTTGAAGAACATTAACAATATATTGTTGACAAGTACCCCAAAATGTTCAAAATTGTTTTCATAGATAAGCAAACATATCAATTTTCTTTTCAGTGACTTGAACACCACAGAGTCTGCTTTAACAGGGAGTCTCTGGAGAAGAGAGCCACTCTTAAAATCCTTAATTATTTGCTACGATCTTCATATGTTCCCAGGGACGAGATCTCTGCCTGTGGGTTAGGTGTCCCCAGTAGTTATAATCACTCCATTAAATATGCTATGACTGAGATGAGTAGAATTTAAGACAGAACCAGCAAAGCTGTCTCAGAGAACTTGGGATGTGTCTGGGAAACAGATGGGAAGAAAGACAGCGATGGCTGGGGATGGTTACCTGAAAATCATGACGTATAAGACATTACTTTTCTAGTTCCTGAAGCAATAATTTTTTTTTTATAACTTCCCACCAATGACCATGTCCTATATAGAAACTGGCATGTAAGCTGTTGATGGAGAATTTAGGCCCCTAGTTACAAAGTTATATCACAATGAGGTACCAACTGTTAAAGACCCACTGACAATGCCAAAAATTGTAAAGATGCAGAACAACTGAGCTCTCACCTGCTGCTGAAGCAGGATAAGATGAAACTGAAGAAAGTTCTGCCGATTTCTCAGAAAACTAAGCATGCACCGAATTTATTACCTAAAGGCTCCATTCCTCAGGTATTCCACCAAACCAACATAAAAGTACACACTGACAAAAGTAAGCCAAAACCAAAACCAGATGAAACCAAAACATAAGCCCTCTTCCGTTCTTCACATAGATCCTAGTTTCTGACCTATATCATTTTCCTCCTCCCAGAAAAACTTATATGAACGATCATTCAAGACAGGTACACCGTGACAAACTCCTTCAACTTGTATTGGTCTGAGATGCCATTCTTTTTCACTTCTGGAGCATTACTTCACAGAATACGAAATTCTAGGTGGGCCCATTTTTTAATTTCAGCAATTAAAATATTTCACCTCATTCTTCTTGCTTGCATGGTTTCTGGGGAGAGTCTGACGTCATTTTTACCCTTGTTGCTCTACAGATAAAGTGCTTCTGTCCCCCCGCCCACCCTGCTTTATCAAGGTTTTCTCTTTTTGATTTTATGAGTTTTGAATATAATCTTCCTACATGCTTTTGTTTTTGTTTTGCTGTGGTATTTTTCCTACTTGATGTTCTCTGAGCTACTTGGATCTGTGGTTCCGTGACTGTCACTGATTTTGGAAAATATTCAGCTGTTACTTTGTTAGATATTTCCTCTGTTTCTTCCTTTTCTTCTTCTCCTTTTGGTATTCCCATCTGTCTATGTTACACCTTTTGTAATTGTCTCACAGTTTGGGGATATTCTATTCTATGTTTCCATTGGCTTATCTCCAAGCCCACTGACTGCCCTTGGCTGTGTCAGTCCACGGATGGGCCATTAGAGGGGCTCAACATCTCTGCTATAGCGCTTTTAATTTCTAGTATTTACTTCTCACTCTTTCTTACACTCTCCATCTCTCTGCTTACATTGCCCATGTGTTCTTGCGTGTTGTCCACTTTTTCCTTTAGGTCCCTTAGCAGGTGAATCATAATTATTTCAGATTCTCAGTCTGATAATTCCAAAATTTCTGCCATGTCTGAGTTGTGTGGCTCTGTGGCTTGTTTTGCCTCTCCAAACTGGTTTGTTTTGTTTTTCATTTTTGTCTTTGGCATACTTTGTGGTTTTTGGTTAAAAGCTGGACTTGAGGAACTGAGAAACTAAGGTAAAAAAGGCCTTTAGCATGAAGTTGATGTTTATCTTGCTAAGAGTGACACTTTGTATACTGTTTTCTGTGGCTGGATGTGGCAGAGGCTAAATTTCCTTGAATGTCCTTGTTTTCATCTTCCTGGTTGTCTTTATGGTTCCTTAGGGCCTCCTGAAATAGAGTCTGATCCTCGCTAGCTTTGGTTTATAACAGCTGCAATCCACTGTTATTATACTGAGCCTGAATGGGGTGGTGGTAAGACACGTGGGAAGGGCAAATGTTTTATAAAGCTATTGCTATGTTGAGTCTTCGATGAGCCTGTGTCCCTGGATGTGACCTTCACAGCACCTCTCTGTTCTTCCACGCCTTACTAAGACAGGAAACTACTGGGGGCTGCAGTTGCGTAAGTCCCCAACATGGAGTCAGTTGGGTTCCAGTAAACCCAAGGGGGTTCTGGTCCGGTTAAATAGCTTCCTTTGTCAAGGTGAACACAATGCTCTAGGTGCATTTCACAATAGTTATGCTTTTCCCCCTTTCCCAACTACCAGCATGAAAAGGTTTTTCTTTAACTTGAGAACCTGATGGAATTCCTGGAGGTACAACAGGAACATGCAGGGCCCCTGTGACTGGGTTCCTAAGGTTTTCAACTCTTTATCTAGTTTATGCTGAGCTTCCAGCAATTCATCAGTTGCAGTCTGAATGCTCCTACGTATAATGGTTCTTGCGCTGGGTTTCTGCTCTTAAGCTTTGGCAGCCAGTAGGCTGCAATTGCCAGTATCTGCGTCTCTGTCCAGTTTTTGCAGATGTTTGCCTTGTAACCTCTGGCTGATATAAGAATGGTGAATGATCAGTTTGTTCAGGTCTTTGCTTGATGTGTGGTTGGTACTGATGTTGTTTAGGCTCTTCATGTACTGCATCAGAAGCTGGAAGTCTATGACTAACTGCAAACTAGTTTCAATCTTACATAAACGGAATTCTACAGGATGCACTTTTCTTTTTACCACTTTTACTTAATGTAATCATTCTGAGATCAATCCAGGTTACATCAGGTATTAATAGTTCTTTCTTTTCTATTACTGAGAACTATTTTGTTGTATGGAATAAACAGTTTATTTACTTTTGATAAACAATTGAGATTGTTCAAAGTTTTGTTGTTACAAATAAAGCCAAGAATATTTGTGTACAAATCTTATATGAGCATATATTTCCATTTCCCTTGGGTAAATACATGCAGTAGGTGTATTTTTAAATGTTTAGTGTGGGAAGTAAGAAAAGTTCCTTTTTAAAGTTAAAGAATAAGTGTGCTAATAACTGTGTTATGCCCTGTCCTATGTAGTTAGTTGTTAGACATGCCATGCTTACATGCATGTAGTACCTTCTACGTCCTTGTACTTTAACCAAGATATCTGTGCTGGATGTGCTCCCAGTCAGGTCCCTGCTCTCCATGCTTTTACCTGTTTAGAAAAGTTTTAAGTTGTTAACCAATCGGGTTTTAGTTTAGATTGTGAGGTCTGGCTCCAGCCAATGGAGATCAGACACAGTAATCAGGGTGCTCCCAAACCCATAAGGAAGAAATTTGTGTTTTCCTTTGTTCTTTGTACTATTGAAGCAAAATGGCTAGCAAGAGTACCCTTCCTGCAGTCCAGAAAGTAAAAATTGTGTTGCTGAAAAATCCTGTCTCAGTGCTAATTTTTCTTTGCAGCACTGGGCATCTATTTCCAACTTTAGGAAACTCCTATTTTCCAAAATGGTTGCACAATTTTACATTTCTTTTTTTAATATACATACTTTATTGCACTTTAGGTTCTGGGGTACATGTGAAGAACATGCAGGATTTTGCATAGGTACATACATGGCAATGTGGTTTGCTGCCTCCATCCCCATCACCTATATATGGCATTTCTCCCCATGTTATCCCTCCCTAACTCCCTAACAATTTAACATTTCTATCAGAACTGTATGAGACTTCATTTTCTCCATATCTTTTCCAAAACTTTGTGTGATCAGCCTTTTAAAATTTTGGTTATTCTGATAGCTATATAGAGGCATTGAATTATATTTTAACTTAAATATACACTAACGACTAATGGTAGGGAGCATCTTCACAAATGCTTCTTGGCTAACCTGTATCTTTTTTTGAGATAATTCCATTCTGATTTTTTTCCTATTATAAAATGAGTTACTTGTTATTGTCAAAATCTGTGATTTCCTTCTATATTCTTCATATAATTCCTTTGTAAGATACCTGATTTGTAAATACTTTCTCCTGGTCTCTCTGCTTTTTTTTTTTTAATTTCCTGAAGTGTTCTTCAAAGAGTATTTGTGTGTATAAGAAGTCCAACTTATCCACTTGATTTTTCAAGGATTGTATTTTTTGCGTCATGCCTCAAAAACTTTTGCCTAACTGATGATCTGAAAGATTTTTCCTCTATTATCTTCTAGAAGTTCTTACTTCTAGTTTTTTTTATTTAAGCCCAAAATTTGTTTTTGGTAAATCCTTACACATGTTAAGGGATATGGATTGAAGTGTTTGTCATTGCTGTTTGTTTTGTTTTTATATGTGTATCCAATTTTCCAGCACCATTTCTTTAAACATCTATACCTTCTCCAGCAATTCTCCTGTGTACCTACGTCAAAAATCATTTGTTTCATGGATTGTCTATTTTGTCTCTTTATTCTGTAACACTGATATTTATTTATGTTGATTATGACACAAAACTGCCTTGATTACTATAACTTCATGATAAGGCTGAACAAACTGGTAGTATTAGTCCCCCAACTCTGTTCTACTTCAAAGTTGTTTTGGCATTCCAGGTTCTTTTCATTTTTCTATAACTTTTAGAATCAACTTAGTAGTTTCAACAAGGAGGCTTCAATTAATTTTCTATTGAGATTACATCAAATCTATTTCAATTTGGAGAGAATTAACATCTTAACAATTCAAGAGACATAAGCATGGCAAATCTCACATTTATTTAAGTTTTCTTTATCTCAACATTATGTAATTTTTGGTAGACAGGTCTTGAACATATTTTTACAGATTTATCTCTTTTTCATGTTTTTGATGCTGTTTCATATGGTATTTCAAAATTTTTCATTTTTGATTTCTCACTGTGACATAGTGACACTTTGCCTAAGTCCGTTTGGGCTGCTCCAACACAGTGCCATAGACTGACTGGCTTCTAAGCCACAAGAATTTATTTCTCGCAGTTCTGGAGGCTGAAAGTCTGAGATCAGAGTGCCAGTGTGGTGGGGTTCTGGTGAGGGCCTGCTTCTGGGTGCGAGGCTGCCCCTTCCTGTTGTATCCTCAGAAGAGCTCTCTGTGGTCCCTTTTTTAAGGATATTGATCCCATTTATGAGGGATTGTAACCTAGTTACCTCCCAAAGACCTCACCACCTATCACATCACATTGTGGGTTTGGATGTCAACATATGAATTTTGGAGGATGCAACACTCAGTCTATATACACAATATTCTATAACCTTTTAATACTTATTATTCTAGTAGCTTTTTTTTTTCATTTGGGTAGTTGTTATTGGAGCTTCTACATTGACTATTATGATACCTGAAAATGAAAGTATCCTTTTCTTGTATTCTTGCCCCAGTATGATGTTGAATAGGAGTGAGAGCAGAGAGCCTCACTTCCGATCTTAGAGGAAAATCATTTGTCTTTCACCTTTAAATAAAGTGTTCATTGTAGGTTTTGCCCTAGACACCCTTTATTGAGTTGAGACGTTCTCTTTCGTTAACAGTTTGTTGATAATTTTTTTTAGGAATACATATGTTGCCGCCGGGCGGGGTGGCTCACACCTGTAATACAGGCACTTTGGAGGCCAAGGTGGGTGGATCACCTGAGATCGGGGGTTCAAGACCAGCCTGACCAACATGGTGAAACCCCATCTTAATTTAAAAAAAAAAAAAGACTCTGTCTCAAAAAAAGGAATATATGTTGCATTTTGCCAAATGATTTGCCTGCATCAATGGAGATCATTACATGGTTCTTTTTTTTGCATTGTTAAAATGGAGAATTACACTGATCGATTCACCTATGTTATATGTAACTTGCACTCCTGGGTAAAGCCTACTATTTACCTGGCTTAAATCATTACCTACAATTAGTTGTTTCATTTTAGTTTTTCTGTGGTTGCAGTAAAATTGCTATTACAAATTTTAATTTATCATACTCTACCTTAAAGTGACATTATACAATTCTCCTTGTGGTATAAAAACCTAGCTAGTTGCAGTATACCTCCTTTCTTCTCTTCCAACATTTGTGCCATTTGGTCACACATTATACTTTTACATATGTTTAAAACCTCAGCTTGTGAATATCTGAAAAATCTTATTTTGTTATATTATTTTAAAAAACATTTTAACTGGGCATGCAATTCTAATTTTACTTTTCTTTCCCTTCAATAGTTTAAAGATGTTGTTCTGATCTCTTCTCATTTGCATTCTGTTTAATGAGAAATTTGCTGTAATCTTTGTATTTTTTCCTTGTACATATGTGTCATTATTTTTTTCCTCTGGTTGCTTTAAAGATTTCCTCTTTATCCCTGGTTTTGAGCAATTTTATTATGTTGTCCTTTGTGAAGTTTAGTCACATTTCTTGTGCTTGGGGTTATTGAGATTTTGGATCTCTGGCTCATAATACTCACCAAACTGGAAAAACTGGGAGCATTTTCTTCAAATATATTTCCTGTCTCCTCTTTCTCTCCTTCTGGGACATTCACCACACATGTATCAATCTGCTTAAAGTGCTCCCACAGCTCACTGACACTTTATTCAAATACTTAGTATTATCATCATCTGTTTTCTCTTTGCCTTTTATTTCTTAGTCTGTATGTCTTTGAGTTCAAATAATCTTTTCTCTGCGATGCTTAATCCACTGTAAATCCCATTCTACGTACTTTTTTCTCACATTATGTTTCTTCCTCCCTTTAAGGTTTACTTTGGCTTTTTTAATGTATTCCCAGTCACTATGTAAATTTTTAAACATTTTTATAGCTCCATGAAGTCCCATTATAATAACTGTCCTTGTCTGCTAACTTCACCTGTTAAGTTAGTCTTCATATACTGATTTTCTTCTCACTATGAATAACTTTTGCTAGTTTTTTTCACACAAAGTAGCAGTTTTCATTGGATTGCAGACATTTCGCATTTTACATTTGGGTGCTAGTCTTGAGCTTCACTCTGGATCACAGCTAAGTTATCTGAAAACATTTTGCTCCTATTGATTCTTGCTTTTAAGATGCACTGAGTGGGACCAGACAGCTGCCGGGTCTAGGTTTCAGCATTCCTGACAGCTGAGGCCAAACCTTAGTGCTCCAGGCTTCTGGACACTGCCCAAAGCCCTGTGAGTCCTAAGGGTTTCTGACTGGCAGGACTAGTTAATACTTCTGGTTTTGCATCTCTTCCAGGCACCGTGATCTCTAGTTTTTGTTGAAGTGTTCTTTCTGTGGTCTGGAACTACTTACTCATATCCATGCACCTGAGAGCTGCTGAGCTCAGTACTGAAGGAGAACCTGTGGCGAACCTCAGGGGATTGTCTCTGCATACCTCTCTCCTCTCCAGCTCCCAGTCCTGTAGACTCTGTCTCGTTTCCTTGAGTCTCAGCTCCATTTCCAACTCGGAGTCAGCCAGGCTCTGCCTGAGCCGCTCTGTGTTATAGACTGGACACCTTCTCGAGGTATAAACTGGGTCCACTGTAGAGCCTCCTATTTCTTTCACATCTCCCAGATTGTTATTTTGTGCTATCTTCCATAGAGTGCCTTCAAACCTCTATTTCATCTGTTTCATCTTTTTTTTTTTCAGTCAGAAGGATAAGCTCGGTTCCTGTTACTCCATCTTAGATGAAGAGAAAGTTCTCGATGTCTACCTGTCTTTAGTGGTCATGTCATGTGTAGATGTCTGGTTTTGAAAGGCAAAACCAGGACAATGTGATAGATGGAGAAATGTGAATGTAGATGGATAGATATGAGATGGGTCCTTTTTGGTAAAATTTTAATGATGAAGACTGTTGAGGACATCGCTGTTCACTGGAAAATTCTATCAACTTCCAATGCTTGAACGTAAAAAGAAACAGTTTCCTCCTAACTGTGGATAGCTCTGGGCCCCGACTGAGTTATTTTGGGAGGACACTTGTGCAAATCATTGTTAGTGATGAGGACATGCTGCAGAAAGGTGCCACTTAGGGCACATCTGACAGGCTGCAGCACCCGTGCTCTCTCCTGAGGGTGAGGGCCTTGGAGATGAAGGGGTGTGACTGATCATCCTCCTCCACCTCCACCCCCCAGCTGCTGCTGGTGTGGCCTGCCTGTTGCTCCATCTGAACCTCATCCCAGTGCCACCCAATTGGTCAGCCCAGCCAAGGGGTGAGACGAGGGGAGAAATGAAGAAAACTGACACTCACAAAGCAGAGAGTGTGGTTCAGAGGTCGTTTTAGAGGAAAACCCTATGGGGCTATTTCTACCATCTTTCTTGTAGAAACTAATATAACTGGCTCCTTGATGCTTAGGACTGTGGACTTTTTTCTGTTTTCAATATAAATTGCTTATGAAAAGATTAAAATAATGATTAAATAGTTTTAATGAAGACTCTGAAATAGATTTGTGCACCCTGCTTTGTCAAATTTAGTGTTCTAATTGAAAACAATAAAATCTCTGTGTCCTCTGATGGGTTGGCAAATGGGGGAAATTAAAGGGCCAAGGATGGGGCAAGCAGGGCCTTGGGCAGCCATGTACCAGTCAGCACACTGCACTAAGGCTGCATTGCTCTCACGTCTGCTGCAGTGTTGCTGTGTGCATAGCTGGCCACTGTAATAATGGCCTGTAAACAAGTATAACTTCCCCAGCTTTAAACAGGCCTTGCCAAGTAAAGGAATAGAAGACAGGGCTGCCAGTCTATGTTAACCTATAAATTCAAAGCAATCTCATTCAAACTCTCAGCAATGTGTGCATGTGAGCGTGCATATAAAAGTGACAAGCTATTTCTGAACTCAAGATGGAAATACAAAACCCAAGAATAATCAAAGTAATGTTGACAAAAACACAGCTAAGTAACTTGCACCTGCAGATATCCAGATGTATCATAAGACAGTACTGGCTTATTCAGTATACTCGTGACATGAGGGTAGACAGCCTACTCAGTGGAACAAAATAGGGTAAATAAGGAGATCTGTGAATATACGGCCGGCTTTTATGTTATGAGAGCATCACTCAGTATAGTGGGGGAAAGAACAGTCTTTTCAATACATGGTGCTGAGACGATCAGATGTGTATGAAAGCTGTGGACCTGTAATCCAAAGACATCAGCACATTGTCAGGAAAATCTGATTCCTGCCTCTCACCATATAAAATAACAACAATAAAAAGCCTATTCTTGATGGATTGCAGATCTAAATGTAAAATGTCAACCAATTTAGCACCCAGGCAGAAACATAGGATAATACCACTATGACCTTAGAATACAGAAAGATTTCCTAAAAACAACACAGATTTTTAGAAAGGGAAAAAAGCCAAAATACGGCCACTTAAGTTATATGATTAAGAAGTTCTGTTTATTAAAATATACCATTAAGAGAGGAAAAGACAAGTGAATGTGCAATACGCATATCTGAAAAAGGACTCGCATCCAGAATATCAGTTAAGGGAAAACAAAGATGCTGTTAACAAATGGGCAAAAATTATTAAAAAGTTCTTCAGCTCTCGGGGCTGGGGGTGTACACCTATTTCCCCAACAGGTGGGCAGTCAGCTTTCAACAAGCAGTCAGACAAGAGAGACGCCGAAGCCCAGCTTCAGTAGGAGGCGAGGCAGGCCAGGGCACGGATCCACTTCATATCAAAAGTCAGTGCGGTCTTGTCAATGGGGAAGCGGATGGCTCGAGCATCTTTGCTGAGGCATGTCACCCGGGGCTGACCAATTTTCCTCAGGAGGATGCCCTCTCTTCCCTCCTCCACATGATCACAATGGTCAGTTGGTCACCCACCATAATGTAAGTCAGCATGTACTTACCAAACACCCCTCAACCATGATCCCTCTGCTAAGAGTACACTTGTGGGAGGGGCCAGGGCTACTGACTGGGAGTAGCTCTTGCTGCCTTTCAAGCCCAGGGGCTAGTATCCCAGAGAGTAGAATTAGATAATTCGCCAGGCATTTCAATAATCCAAGGCAGACCACAGTTTACATTAAAATATATAGAACAACAATATAGGAATTCAAAGAAGGATGTAATCAACGAGAAGTCATGACCCACTTTCTGCACTCAGCCTTGAAGCTTGGATGAATCTGGTCAGTGCTGTGATCACAAAGTGTTGTCTCAGGAAAGCCTTACATTTCTTCTTAGGAGTATCTGTGTTTTCCTTAACAGAGGAAGGTGCTGATTAAGTTTAAGGAGTGAGAGGCACTGTGGGGAGTGCCATAGAAATGCCTGGAGAAGATGGACAACAGCATGGTCTCCCATTAAACCAACCTGCTCAACCTTCCAGAATGCCCTTTCCTACCATGCCCCATCCTGCTCCCCTCCCTCCCCATGTTTGTCTAAAGGCCCCTGCCGGCTTGCAGGGTCTAAGCCTTTGCCCAGCGTTTGTTGGCAACATTGCAGGGTATACAGATTCATCCATCCCAGCCATCTGCTCTGAGATATTGTCTGGTTTAGTGTGAACAACTATGTAGAGAAGGATGAGGACAGCACCCCACTTCCAGTGTTTCTGTCACTCACGTCTTTGCCCTGGGTCCTGGGTTCTGGGGTGATGCATTTGCCTGGCATGAGAATCACACAGAACTTCCTGCTGGGGATGAAGCCTCACAGTGGAAGCAGACTGTGGTACTCACGAGGTTTTATTTCTCATTTTAAAGACAGCCAGGGTCATACTTCAAACCCTAGTATTTGAGCTAGACCTAGGATTCAGTACTCTGAATTTTATCAGACAGACATTCCTAAAATGCAACTAAATTCTCCCCAGGTTAAAAGAAACAGTAATTTTGAGACTAGCCTGGATTTGTGGCCAAATAACATGTGCCCACCAACTGAATTACCCACTAACTGAACTAGCTAGGCATGATAAGAAACTTAGAATACGAGGAAGAGGCATTTTGCACACAAACAAGGAGGAGATGACCTTGATCTTATGTCTAGAGATGGTTTGGGTGTGTTTTACTTGGAATGCAGGAGAGGATGAAGGCATAAAAATGTGTTTGTGGGAATTATGGTCTGGGGAAAATAAGTGCTGAGCAATGCTTATGCTTCAGTGCTCCTTTTTCAGAGGTCTACAGAGGTGCATGGCTTGTCTTAGAGGTAAAGGTAGGAATTGAAATGAATCGCAAGGTATCAGACCATCAGAGATGCTGAGCAATGGTTTATTGCAAGAAGCATCAAGGAGATGTGGAATCAAGAACTGGTGTGCTCACCCTCCAACAGTGGCTCTGGAACAGCCTTCTGCAGGTGAGCAATGCCTACTGTGACGAATGCCTCCTCGTTCCATGGAAGAGGCTACAGGGAGCAAAGTCAGGATGCCTGTGAAGGCAGCTGCAGCTGGCCTCTCTGAACGCCCACATGTTACTGCCATTTATGACCCAGAGGCACAAAATGAATTAATGGGAACTGATTTCTGAGAAAAATAAGCTAGTACATAGATGAGTGAGGAAGTTATTCAGAGGTTGAGAGGCAGCATTTACAACCTTCTTTTTTAGTAACTGAACCAAGATTAGGGTAATCAGTAAAAGAAAAATATACCGGTACTTTTGAACTTTATATTCACCAAAGAGCCTCTATTAAACTCCTAACTGCATGTGGTCTACTTAGAAGGACTGATAAAATTCAATTTCTCAAGCAGAGATTGCAACGTCCCACCACAATCTGATGCCATCAGAGCGCCCCAGACCTCCACTAAGACAATGTGGAAGTAGGTACAAGAATACCAGGGTTGGATGATTTATAAAATATTAATCTCAATGCCATGCAGATAGAAGTACAAACAACACTTCCCATTTTGGAGAGAGTGGGGACTTTGTGAAAGACAGTACCTGGTAACGAAGATATCTAAGGCAGCAGGTCTACTTAATATTCAATTAAAATTTCATCCATCCCCTGTCTCAATTGCTGGTCGAAGTTCAGTGCTCAGTCCTCAACATGTTGGTGAGTTTCCAAAGACCATGTTCCCATGATTTCTTCTCTTTTGGTCTCCTCTTCTTCCCCCAAGTTGGTCTTTCTTTCAAATGTCTTCTCTCCTTTCTGTCCTCTGACATTCTAACCACATACTCTTAACAACATCTTTCCCCAGCGTTCTCCAAAATACCAATGCACAAGTCAATTATGTGCAGAGAACCTTACTGAGGATTTGAGAGTCTCGGAGGAGATTCACCACACCACTGAAGTTCCAAATAGATGATCTCAACTAATTAATGGTGCAGTGTATTGGACATCCCTGATCTTAACAATCCCCTAGTCAAATCTGCAGAGGGTTTCTTGCTATCTCATTTCAGACTCCAGTCTCCTCTCACAGCCTTGAACCTTCTCAAATCCTTCATGTTAAGCAATGACTGAACACAAGTGAATTACATTTCCAACTTAAAACCTAGAAAAATAGAAAAAGAGTAATTCACATACAAACTAAAGGAAAAGGGATACCGAAAACTGAGTCAGAAATTAATATGAAAAACAGAAGAAATAGATCTAATTAATAAATCAATAAACCACTTATCACTAATAAAGAAAAATGGTAAAAGCACAAATACAAAAAGTAACAATAACAAGTGTCCAAGAGTACATCATCATTAAAACAGGGAAAATTTTTTGATGAGCTATTTGCACACATCTATAAACATAAATGGCGACACTGTATCAAATGGATAATTTCCTTGGGAAAACCAGGTTCCCCAAACGGATGCCAGTAGAAACAGAAAGTTTTAAACAGACCACTTCTAATAACAGAAATGGAGAAAATTATCAAGATTCTACCATTCTACACACACAGAAAAGGTACCAGGTCCAAATAGTTTCTTTTTTTTCTTCCTTTTGAGATGGGTTCATCCAGGCTGGAGTGCAGCGGCATGATCTTGGCTCACTACAACCTTCACCTTCCAGGTTCAAGTGATTCTCCTGTCTCAGTCTCCTGAGTATCTGGGATTGCAGGCACCCACCACCATGGCCAGTTCATTTTTGTATGGTAGAGATGGGGGGGATTTCACCATGTTGGCCGGGTTAGTCTCAAACTCCTGACCTCAGGCAATCTGCCTGTCTCAGCCTCCTAAAGTGCTGGGATTACAGGCATGAGAGACCATGCCCAGCCCCAAATCATTTCACAGGTGAATTTCAACAAACCTTCAAAAATTAAATAATTCAAATGATACATAAATTGCTGCAAGCCAATGAACATAAATAAAATATTCAAATTAGCTTTATAAAGTATAACACGGATATAACCTGATAAAACAGCACAGTGAAATTAAATTACAGACTGATACATTTACAAACATCGATTCAAAAATCCTAAATGAAATGTCAGTGAACACAGTCCCAAACCAGCACTTGGTTCGAAATCTAAACTGAAAGATATTCATTTCATGTAAGAACATATTAAGTAAAAGAATATTATTTATTATTTTAAAAACATATTTTATTAGTATATATATTTCTAGATGGTTTTCACAAGATTTATCTAAAGATGGTATTATTTAAAGACAAATTTCAATGTAACAAAGCTAATGCATCCCCTCTGCATTCCCTGTGGGTGTTCGGCATAGTGTTTAATCAAGAGGTCTCTGGGCTCCTCATTCCATTCCTAACTTGCAGTAGCTCGGTGAATGTTTCTTAACCTCTGGATGACTCAGTTTTCTAATGTGTTGTATGGGGATAATAGTAGGACATATGCCCCAGGGTTGTCATGAAGAGCCAGTGAATTAAGGCAACATAGACACCATGGAATACTATGCAGCAATAAGAAAGTACAAGCTCATGTTCGCTGTAGGAACACAGATGGAGCTGGAAGTATTATCCAGTCATTATTCTTAGCAAATTAACACAGGAACAGAAAACCAACTGCTGCATGTTCTCACTTATAAGCGGGAGCTAAATGAGAAGAACACATGGACACATTGTGGGAAACAACTCGCGCTGGGGCTGGGGAATGGAAGAAGGGAGAGGTTTAGGAAAAATAACTAATGGGTACCAGGCTTAGTACCTGGGTGACAAAATGAACTGTACCTGATACCCTCATGACATAAGTTTACCTATATAACAAACCTACACATGTACCCCTGAACTTAAAATAAAAGTTAAAAAAATAAATTTAAAAAAAGAACACAGCAGAGAGCTTGCCAGGTAGTAAGAGCTCAGGAAGCATTTGCTACTATTCTACTAGTCACCACTTTGCTTAGTCCAGACCTTCAAGCCCAGGCTAGGGCCACAGTGCTCCCCTGTCCAGCTCCTCTCACCCGCCTTTTAAAAAAACTATCATCAAATCTATTAAGGTATGAAATCCCTCCTGTAGCATCGGTTCTGTGGCTCCAGACCACTTTGACAGGAAACCCCTAGACGCCCCTGGCTGCGGGGGCTGCCACTGAAGCGATTGCTGCTGTTGTGGCCGTGCCTGCCTGCTTGCGACAATCACTCCAAGTTCTACTTCTTTTTTCCTTTTTTTTTTTGAGATGGAGTTTCGTTCTTGTTACCCAGGCTGGAGTGCAATGGTGCGATCTCAGCTCACCGAAACCTCCGCCTCTTGGGTTCAAGCAATTCTCCTGCCTCAGCCTCCTGAGTAGCTGGGACTACAGGCATGTGCCATCACGCCCAACTAATTTTATATTTTTAGTAAAGACGGGGTTTCACCATGTTGACCAGGATGGTCTCGATCTTGACCTCGTGATCCACCCGCCTCGGCCTCCCAAAGTGCTGGAATTATAGGTGTGAGCCACTGCGCCTGGCCTCCAAGTTCTATTTCTTATAGGTTCTTCTCATTTTCCTTCTACAAGGAGAGAAGGAAAACAAATATCTCTGCAGGACACACTTACACTGATCATTGACGCTTCATAATTAAAGAGGAAGAATAAATGTCCTTGAAAAGAGTGTATTTGATATTTAAGTGCAGTGACCCACTCTTCCCAGCAATGGCTGAAGAATTTACATGTCTCTGGCTCAATAATCTCCATATTTAAAAAATCCAAGATTTAGTTAAAACAGGTCATTTTTAACAGCAGTATTTGACATGGTATACTAATGTAAATTTACGTTTGTTTCAAGACTTTTTGCTAGGAATACAAATATCTTATTTTTAAAATCAGATGAGGCAGGAAGAGTTCCACCTTGCATTTTTCCATCATTTTTAAGCTGGCTTTCTGGCCCATCCTTCCTCAGGCCTTGGAAGAGGCACAACTTCCCTTCATGTCTCCTGTCTTTGAAATCTTCTAGCCCTGGAGTAAATCAGAGCACTTCCCATCATGCTCCCTGATGTGCTGTTCTAAAACCTGAGAGGAAGAAATGGTCCTTTCCCCCAGCATCTCTCTATCTCAGGGAGAAGAATACCACTGAGATATATATTTATTTGCTACCAAGCTAGGTGGCACCTTCGAGGCATTGGCTCATCCATCTGCGGCTCCTGCGACATTGTCTCTTTCCTCCTGGCCTCCCAGTAGCCAGGAGTCCTGGGCACAGCCACCTGCTTGGTTCCGTGTTGCTCTTCCCTCAACTCAACGCTCCCAAACTGAAGGACCTGATTCTCCCTTGAGACACCCATCCACAGAGCTCACAGTCTCACAAAAGGAAAATCAACAACAAACTTTCACTCTGTCTTAGTCTGTTCTGTGCTGCTATAGCAGAATACCCAAAACTGGGCAATTTATAATGAACGGAAATGTATTTTGCACAGTTCTAGAGCCAGGGAGGTTTAACTTCAAGGTGCTGGCTTCTGGAGAGGGACTTCTCTGTGCGTCCACCTGTTGTGGAAGGTGAGAGGGTAAGAGAAAGAACCCAGTCCTGAAAGCCCTTTGTAAAAGCACTAAAGCTACCCATGAGGACGGACGCCTTATGGCCTAACACCTCTTCAAGGCCCCACCTGTTAGTACTATTACAGTTGAAGAGACGATTACAAACATCAGCATGAGTTCTGAAAGGACAAGCATTCAAACCTTGGCCCCTGCCTGTCAGCTGACACTGCTGCTGTTGCAACCGAGCGAGTACAGAATTACCCACAGAATTACCACTGAGACTAAAGTACGCCAATTCAGAAGGTTGTTTATTGCCGGCGGTCAAGGAGGACTCGCTTTTTTTTAACCTGTGGCCCCTAAAGGAGGGTGTTAAGGCCTTTTATGCCCATAAACCACCTTCTGGACAGGGGTGGGGGTGAGGGGCTTTGGACATTCCAAGGGCCAGTGGACTTTGGACACTCCATAAACCACCTCCTGGGCGGGGGTGGGGTGAGGGGCTTCGGACATTCTGATTGTTACTTAAGTGGTTCACAGAAGTCAACATTAGCGTTAGCTTACACATTGCCTCAGTAGGGTGGAAATTACAGACCTCAGTTACCTATTACAGGTCGCAGGGGTCAAGATGGTGTGGGTTTGGACTGCTTGCCTGTCACATCAGGGTTACAGAGAGCAGTTTCAACAGAAAGCCAAGGTATGGTTGAGGTGTGCAGTTTTATGGGGCTTTTACCATGTCACACTACTAAGAGGAAACAATGCCCCACAGATGTGCTCTTAGCTCTTGTATTAGGGTCCTCCAGAGCGAAAAAAAACAATAGAATGTAGTCATGAATATAGAGATAGAAACACGTGGTTGCCAGATACATGAGAGGAGGCTGATCAGGACGTGGGCTCTTATGATTACAGAGGCTGAGAAGCCCCAGCAGAGGCTGTCTGCACGCTGGAGACCCAGGCAAGCTGCTGTGGAGGGACTCAAGCAGGTGGGAAGGGCACGGAGTGACTCTCAGCCTGAGGCAACAGGCCTGACAAACTGGGGCTGTGGTGCAAACCCCGGAGTCCAAAAGGCAGAGAACCTGGAGTTCTAATACCCAAGGGCAGGAGGACATCCCAGCTCCAGGAGAGAAAAAACAAAGAATTCATCCGTCCTCTGCCTTTTTACTCTTTCCCAGGACCTCAGCGATGGGACAGTGCTTATCCGCGATGGGTGAGGGTGGATCTGGCTTGGTCCACTGATTCCAATGCACTTCTGCCGGAAATGCTCTCCCAGACACAGCCAGAAATAGTGTTTTCCTGTCTGGGTATCCCTTCATCCAGTCAAGCTAACACCTGAAATTAACCATACACCTTTGTAAGACTAGCCACCTCATGGGGAGCTTTAGTAAGCTTTGTTTCAATTTCACCCTCGGAATAACACGGCAGGCAGATGGGAAAGGAGCTACAATTCCCACTCAACAGATCAGCAAAGTGATGCTCAGGAGAGATAACAGGGCAGGCCTGAGGCTTGTGGCCAATTATGGGCACAATGGGAAAGAAGGCAGGTCTTTCAAATAAAAATAAAATTTAAATGGTCCCATTCTCATCCACAGCATCCAAAGGTCTTTGGGGCTAGCTTCCTGAATTTGCATAACTAGTGCATAACTTCCTGAGTTTATCCAAACAGTCTGCGTCTGTCCACAGTGGGGGCTAGGTGCTGCCCCTCCTGAGGACAGGAGCCCTGTCCTGAGCTGCTGGGCCCATTCTTCCAGCCTCCGGGGCAGCCCGCGTGATGCCGCCACTCCAGGTGCATATGTAGCAGCTCCACCTCTGACTCTCAATATTGCCCCAATTGAGAATATATTACGTGGATACCCTGCCCTTCACTGACATCATGTCAAAGTTTAAGAAACTTTAAAATCCGAGTTTAGACTTAAAATTTAAGGTATAACTGAGATCTCAGAGCTAAAGCTTCCTTTGTATTTGTATGATTGGAAAAGAGTCATAAAATCTATCTTCCTGCCTCAAACACAGGCTAGCTTCTGGCCCACTTCCTGTTGGACTCTATACTTGGGGACCCAGACTTGCCCACATACTATGGGACACACAGTCTCTGCCCAGGACCAAATCCCACAGCTCCGTGTGCCTCCAGAGTCCTTGGTGCTGACTTCTTGGTGCCCTGCCTTGCTGCCGGCATGTTCCTGCAGAACTGACCTCCGTGTCCTGCCTTTAGGAACCACCCTAAGCATCATGTGTCCACCCTCACTGTGTGGACGTGTGGGTCCAACTTTGGCAGTTGTTCCATTACTCTGAGTCCCAGTCTCCTGGGCCATGAAATGTGAGTGACGATGTCCATGGCAACGGGTTCCCTGCAGAGATGAAATGGCGCCTCTGTGACAGTGCATTGCAGAACACGAGAGCCTCATCGTTTCTTATTTGTCTTCAGGGTCTCTAAAACAGATGCTCATTTAGCTGGATTTTTATTTTGGCCTCTGTTAGAGGTCAGTCTCATCACCCATACCCCAGTGTGACAATAGCATTTGATTAGTGAAGGAGTGCTTTGGATATTTTTCCTGCTGGTAGAGTTTTCCCTGATCATTCATTCTACCTCATTTGATGTACAAATAGCAGGTGCCAGACACTGATTGTTTTCATTCACTTCATTCATTCTCTCTCAGCTACTCGATGGCTTGGAACCCTTAATATATATTCCTGAGTGAATTAGCAAATATGAAGCATGTGGCCTATGGCTAGGGCATGGTACTAATTTAAGGGCCTCACAGAAAACTTATGACCTTGCCCTTGTGATAGTGAAACTGTCAGATCCCTTCTGGGGACAGTAATCCCTTCTGTCTTCTGATTATCCCCACAGGAAAAGCATCCATTAAGAAAGAAGAAAGGAGCATGGGCTTGCATGACAGAAGACAGTATGGGAATCAACACTGCAGAAAAACACTAATGGCAACTCTGGTAACAGGTCAGCACAATTAGCATCCTCTTCACAAACACCGCAAATTACCCAAAACGGGAGACATCTCCTGTGAGTTCATCACTACCTGAAAAAGAACTTCACAGTAGAATTAACATGACGAAATGAAAATGATAAGTGCATTATGCCATCCGGCGCTTAGCCTGAGTCATTGTATTAAAGAGAGAAAGAGAAAGGTGGCGGTGGGGGGGGGGTGCGGGGCGTGGGGGGAACAAGGACAAAAGCAGTGAATTCTGTCAATGAGTGCAGCTTGGTCTGTTTGGCAAAATAAGGAAAGGAGGTCTGGTAGTGGGCAGCCAGTTCTAATGAATGATATCCCAGGATGACAAATGCCAGCTGCAAAGCTCATGCCCAGCTGCAGCCTTCCAACCAGTTTGGTGACACTCCCTGAGCCGAGGAAAAAGGAAAGCTGCAGGAGAACTCGAGGAAGAGGATACATGCATTGGCTACTAGGAGGTGACTGTAAACTACACGAGGAAAATATAAAAACACAGTGATTTTTCAATGAAGATACCTCATTTTTCTCCACAAACCGGTTAGTGTTTTGTCTTAGCATTCTGTGCAGCATCTTGAAAAGACATTTGTTTTTCAGGGTCAGATAAAGGCAGGGAGATGTGCTTGTTTCTCAAAAATAAATCTGTGTTGCTTCCCGTTTCTTTCTGCATTCATGCTGAATTACTCAAAAGACAAAAATAAAACACTTTTATCCCAAAGTGATTGGATTTTTATTATTTTAGGCCCATGGAGGGAGAAAAAGAATCTTCTTGACCACTGAAAATTAATGTTATCCTCAAAGAACACTAGATATTCCAGTCATTACATTTAACTGGTAACAGTGGGAGGTGGTCAAATGGTGTTCTTGGCAGCTGAGGATTTTATAATAAACCAGGATGACTTCATTGTGCAAGTGCCCTGCAGAAATGGTCTCACAGAGTAGAAGGATTACAGATAGGATGCTTCCTGGAGTACAGAGTGTTCCTTGGAGGTGCCCAGGTCTCCTTGACACACCTCAGTCTGTGGTCCCCTAATGTTCATGACCTAATGCTCTCGTCAATTTATTTATTTCCAGGATGTGCCAGAGACACACTGTAAGAATCAGTTACATGCTTGGCCACAGTCAAAGGTCTATGTGCGCACACATTGCCAAAACATTTTGGATGATTTTGAGAACTATAGCCAATGCTCTTCTAATAGACAACAAGATCATTTCTAAAAAGGAAAAATGACATTTACTAATCCAAACAAAATAGATGTTATTGACAAATGACATTAAAGTGGTTTTGCTTGAATTAGATTCTAAAGTCCGAACTCCGCAGGATTCGAGCCCTCACTGATTTTATGCACCAGTGTGCACCCAGCACCAGCTCTTAGCCTGCCCCCTGGCAGAACCTCTATAAATGCCGATAATTACCACCATCTGACATGAAAATGATGATGAATGAATATAACTGTTTTATTACTGAAATTATAAGCCTCTCCTTTCATTCCTGCTGACCTTAGCAAAGCAAGACAGGACCTGCTGAGCCTTCTGCTGAAGGACATGGCCGGCCAGCATGAGGGCCATCTTAGGTCCATGTCATTTTGAGTGCCATGGGCTTGACTGGGGATACATGTTCTCATCAGAACTGAGGAAAGACCAGTTTCTCTTCAGGAGAGGGGTCCAGATGAGCAAACATGGCCCTAAATGGAGAGGGGGCATGTGGAGGGACAGCAAGGGGGCTCGTCTACTGGTGCCTGCAAGAAATTTAGTTACAGGATGCAACCCCAATGATACAGAGAACAGGAAACTCAAGGGCATGTCAAGAGTTGCATTTTTATTTTAAAATCAGTTTCCTTATACTAGAGAGACCTCATTTGCCTCAGATGCACATCCCATGGCAATAGTTATACAATAGTTATACAATGGGAAGCCTGCTAAGTGTGTACTAGCATGTCTAACTAATGAATCCTTAAGGAGGGACTGAAAAGCCGCTGGCTCTGGCTCTAACAGTCACTGGTACCAGACTTGACCCGATGTATGCATAGAGAGAGCTGAACAAGACACGTGAAGGAACAGTTTCTCCCAAATCAGACAATGCACAGCGTAGGATTGCAAAGCTTGAGAGACACCCTCCTCTCTCACCCCTTTCCTGGTTTGGTTTCCAAGAAAAAGGGAAAACAAGCACAGCACGGTAGTCTCACTGAAGTGAGAAGACAGATTAGAATCCAGAAATATGGACGCTGCTGGAACTTGCAGGGCTGTGCCTTACAGGATGACAGCAAGAAACTTGGTAAAACCCAAGCAACATATATCCAATGGAAAACACGTCATTTTACTTAAATTGCTACAAACTGTGATAAAAAGAAAACCTTAGGAGTCAGAAGGAAAAAATAGACATATTCTCTAAAGGAGAAATATTGGAATGTTTGCAGATTACCAACAACACAAAAAATGCAAGCCTGAAGATGATGCAAGAGCATATTTAAAGTACCAAAAGAAAAAAAAGTCCATCTAAAATTTCCTATCTGGCAAAAATAGCCTTTAAAATTGAACACAGAATAGAAACATTTTAAGACAAAATATTCTGAACAAATGTTGCTGCATACCTGTTGAAGTTCTTTGGACTAAATGATATACCAAATGTTAACTGTATTTATAGAAAGGAAAATATATATTGGAAACACTTTTTAAAATAAAGTATACATTAAAGCCTTATTTTTAATTTTTATAAAAATGTTATAAAAATTCAGATAATAGGCCAGGCATGGTGTCTCAACACCTATGAACCCAGCACTTTGGGAGGTCGATCACAAGGTCAGAAGTTCAAAATCAGCCTGGCCAACATGGTGAAACCCTGTCTGCACTAAAAATACAAAACTTAGCTGTGCATGGTGGCACGTGCCTGTAATCCTAGCTACTTCGGAGGCTGAGGCAGAAGAATTGCTTGAACCCAGGAGGCAGAGGTTACAGTGAGCCGAGATCACGGCATACGCTCTAGCCTGGGTGACGGAGCAAGACTCCATCTCAGGAAAAAAAAATCAGATAATAAACTGTTTAAATGAAAAATAATAGTCATGTATTTGGGATTTATAACATGTACATGTGCAAAGGACATGAGGTATACATGGAAACAGAATGTTGTAAGTTTCCGACATTTTACATGAAGTGGTTTACTTAAACATAGACTGCTAAGTTATGCTAACTTGTGCGTGTGTGTGTGTGTGTGTGTATGTGACAACCACTAAATATAAAGAGTGTCGTGAATAAGACTATTTAGGAGCAAATAATGATACCAAAAAATATTCCAAAAGCATGCAGAGGCTTTCCTATTCCTGATTGGAGAGTTGGAAAGACCATTGCTCCCAAACTTGCAATAAAAATTCAAGACAAACAGCAAGTCCACAATTTTTCTTGACCCCCTTGTAACAATGAGGTGACAGGACAACCACACTGCCTGGGATTTAGAGACAAGATCTTGAAGGTGGTACTGACTGAACTCAGGCTGGAGGCGGTGGGGCACCAGGGAGAAGAGTCATCGTGAGCAGCTGATGTACTGCTGCAGTCTGTTTATGCGTTGCTGAGAGAGGGTGAAATCACTGTGGCTGCAGATGTGGGGAAAGATGACACTTTTCTTGCTGCAGGTATTATCTCCATGAGAGCTACTGGATGCTCACAGAAAAGATGGGGAAAGTCTAGTCTCTCGTAAGCAGCACAGCTAGAGGAACAGAACAGCTGCACCTGCAGAAAGAGCTGGAGACTCCCCCAAACACATCTGCGCATCCTCCTATGTCCTTCCATGGGTTCATCCACTTGACTTAAATTGCCAAGCAATGTGACGTTGTTAGTAATAAACCACTATTCATGTTGAACATCTAGAAGATCAGAAGGATTTCTACTTTGATCTTTCTTTCTTTGACTCACTTTGAGTTTATTTTGCTCCTCTTTTTGCACTTTTGAAGTGTCAATATTACATGTTTTTTCTTTTCTAATATAAGCATGCAAACCAAACGTATAGGTTTTTGTAAAGCATTATTTTAATTACATAGCCCAGGTTTTCAAATGTGTCCTAATTGTCATTTGAGTCAATATAGTTTGTAATTACTCTTGTGTTTGAGAATTTAAAATAAGTACCCTCTCATCTCTTACATTTAACATTGTGCTAAAAGTTCTAACCTATTCATTCAGGCAAGAAAGAGAAACACAAGGCATACATATTAGAAAGTAATAAGTAAAACTGTCTATATTCAAGGAAAATAATATTGCTTTAACAGTGAAGGAAATCTTCAAGAAAGCTACGAGAAACTAGAATTAGTAAGTCCCAGGAGACTCCTTCTCCTCCCTCTAGGGAGAAGGATCCCTCCCTGGGACCTGCTTGGCATACAGCAGCCTAAATCATATATGGCACCTTAGCCAGACACAAGTCTCAAGGTGCTGTTGGACCCTGTCCTTCTGTGCCATCACCTGTGGGAGGAAGGACTCATCCCATTCATATCCCCATCCAGTCCTCAAGTACCTAATGGGGGAAGGGAATCAAGGCTTGGAGACTCTAAAAAGGTGGCAAGTTTACATTTGGCTTTGAAAAGAGCACGTAAAATTCCTCCCAGATTTGCCTTTCTCACTTTAGTATTAAAAATAAAAGCCTGCTGATTGAGTACTTAGTGCATGGATGTGAGCAAGTTACCCATGTCAGGAAAATAACTAGCCAAAAGGATTAGAGGCAGCAGTGTCCAGCAGCACTCACACAGGAGAAAGAACAGTGCCTGCCTCCACCAGCCACATTGGAAAACCTCATAGGACAGGAGACATCAGGCACAGTACATAGAAGGGTCTCATCTCTGTAGTGAAAAATAACTACCCCTATACCAAATAGAGCTCCAATTCAACCTAAGACTCAAAATGACCAAATCAACTCTCAGCTACATGACAGAATCACAGAACAAAGCCAGATAGTATGTACAGGAATAGATATATACACATACACATATATACACACACACACAGAGCACTTAACAAGGTAAAATTAACAATGTTTAGCAACCAGTAAAAATTTATCTGGCACACAAAGAAGCAAGAATATGCGGCCCATTATAAGAAAAATTATGAGTTCATCAGGAGCACATAAATGTTTTTATACCTGCCTAGCAACAGAGTTTCCAAATAGCTGAAGCAAAAACTCTTAGAAGGATGAGGAGAAAAAAAATCCACAAACTTAATTATGTTTTTAAAATATCCTTCTCTCCATAATTCATAGAACAAATAGAAAATTGTTAAGGAAATAGATTTGAAAAATACTATCAAGTAACTTGATCTTATTGACATTTAGCGACTACTACACCTAAAACATCACAGTAAGCATCTTTTCAACTGAATCCAGAATATTTTCCAACACAGACCATATAATAGGCCAGAAGAAGCCTCAAATACATTTGAAAGAATTAGAGAAATCATCTTAGTCCATTTGTGTTGCTATCAAGGAAAACTCAAGGCTGGGTATTAATAAAGAAAAAGTTACAGTCACAGTTCTGCAGGCTGTACAAAAAGCACAGTGCCAGCATTTGCTTCTGGTGATGCCCTCAGGAAGCTTGCAGTCATAGTGGAAAGTGAAGAGTAAAAGGGAGGGCTGTGTATGCAGAGACCACATGGCCAGAGAGAATGCAAGAGAGAGACAGAGGAGGGAGGTGCCAGGTTCTTTTAAACAAACAGCTCTTCCAGGAACTGAAAGAGCAAGAACTCACTCATTACCATGAGGAGGGCACCAAGTTATGCATGAGGGCTTGTCTTCAGGACCCAGACATCTCCTCCAGGCCCCACCTCCAACACTGAGGGATACATTTCAACATGAGATTTGGAGGGAATGAACATCCACACAATATCAGGCTCATACAAAATGTGTTCCCCATCACAATAAAAGTACATTAGAAATCAATAATAAAAGTCTCCCAAAATTTTCCAATTGTTTGGAGACTAAATAATAATTTAAATAGCTACTCAGGTCAATGACGAAATAAAAATTGAAAGTGGAAAACAATTTGAGCTGGATGTAAAGGAAAACTCAACATTAAATCCAAAGTGATTTGAAGACAGGAAATGGCATAGACAAAAGAGGGGAAAATGAGGTAGAAAACATTTTAACAAACAGAGAAAATCAAAAGTTTTGATGAGATGACAAATTCATAAAAATTCATCAGACTGATGAGAGTCATAAATTACCAAGACCAGAAAGAAAAGAAGGGGCATCACTGCAAATTGCAGAGTGAAAGGCTAATAAGGGATTATCATGAACAGCTTTATGTCAGTACATTTGAGAGCTTGGATAAAATGGAAAAATTACTTAAAGATACAAACTATCAAAGATAATGCAAGAGCAGTCATCTAAAACTTGAATAAGCCTATCTCTATATTAGAAAGTAAATTTTTACTTTAAAACCTTCCCATGAAGAAAACTAAAGGCCCAGATAACTCCCCTGGTGAATCTTACCAAGTACATAAAGAAGAAATTATACCAACTTGTCATAAATTGTCATAAATTCTGCAAAATTTTAAAAGGATATATTAATTCCCAATAAATTTTTGAAGCCAGAATTAACTTCATCCCAAAAACTACCCTAAGACATTACAAGAAAATAAAACTGTAAGTCAACATCCTACATGAACACAGATGCAAAACTTTCAAGCAAAATTATATAATTGAACCCAACAATACATTTTTAAGAAATGCATCATAACCTAGCGGAGCTTATTTCAGGAATGCAAAGTTGGTTCAATGTTATATTGTGCAATGAATAATGCAGCTGACCTTTTCTCCTGTTCGTAGGAGACTTTAGAACCTTATAATTTCCCGAGTAATAGGAGTGTCTTTGTTATTTGTGAGCCCCTTGGACCACATCTGAGTTTATGCTAACTGCTGAACTGACTCAGGATGGGGCTTTACCAGAAAGACCAATCAAGTAATTAGAGAGTTGGGCTTGAAGACAGCCTGACCTCCAGGGTGTGGAGGGGGCTAGAGATAAAGTTTACTCACCTGGCCAATGACTCAGTCATGCCTAAGTAATAAAGCCCCATAAAATATTTGGACACCAAGGTTTAGTGGAGCTTCCTAGTTGATGTGCCTGAATAGTGGCATGCTTGATTCCACAGGAAGAAAACACAGAAGCTGTATGCTTGAGATCCTCCCAGATTTTGTCCTCTGTCTCTTGATTTGGCTAATCTTGATTTGTGGTCCTTTATAATCAAATTGTAATTATAATGCTTATATGAACAACCAGATTGAGCAGAAATAAATAAATGAGTAAAACTGCCTATTTTCACAGATTACACACTTATCTAACTTTTAAAAATAAAAACTATGAAACACACATATACACACAATAATGAATGAAAGTTTGCAGTATACACACATCCACTATATGAAAGTCAATTGTACCTAGCACCCAGATCTTGGTTTTAAATGTCATTCTTCCACAAAAGAAATCAGGGCTTAGAGTAGAAACAGCTTATTCTAAGACTGGGGCAAGAAATAGACAAGGTA
Source organism: Callithrix jacchus (assembly GCF_049354715.1). Lineage (NCBI taxonomy): Eukaryota > Metazoa > Chordata > Mammalia > Primates > Cebidae > Callithrix > Callithrix jacchus. The sequence goes on along the minus strand of NC_133511.1, from coordinate 35,078,759 downwards.
CACCTGAAACATCTTATAGTGTCAGAAAGAATTTTTAAAAGTGCTAAAAAAAAAAAAAGAAAAACCAACCAATTTTAAAAATCACTTGGATGATGATAAGGAACACAGGAGCCAGCTGAAAGTATACCCAATGGCCAAAAGTAGAACACAGTTAAGCAACAAAATGAACAATCACTGGATTAGAGCCCAGAGTATAAAATACATATCCATGAGTCCATGCTGATATAAAGAAATGATTGAATAAGTGAGTAACTTGGGAAGATCAGACTACTGTCCCACGCGGAAGAATTTCAAATCCCTACGGATTCCCTGCCTTCAAGCAGGGGTAGCATGACCCCTCTCCTGAAGTGTGGGCTGTGCATAGTAACTTCCTTCCAAAGAGTGCAATGTGAGGGGCAGGAAAAGAGCAACTTCACAGTGGATAACCCTGGTGGACACTGCCTCAGCCTCAAGCCCAAGGTTAGGATCACCAGCACTGAGTCCATACCTTCATACAGTAAGATGAGAATGGCACGTTTTACCTCTGTGATCCCCCTTCCTCCCAAAAATATATAACCTGTGTGTAACCACAAGGAAAACATCAGACAAATCCCAGTTGAGGGACATTCTACAGAACACCTGAGTAGTCCTCGAAACTGTCAAGATTGTCTAAGATAAGGGAAGCTTGAGCCACTCATAGCCAAGCAAGACCAGGAAGACATGATGGCTGAACATAACTGGAATTCTGCATGGGATCCTGGAACAATGGGAGGGCATCAGGGAAAAACTAAAGAAATTGGAATAGAGTATGGATTTTAGTTACTAATACTGCATCGGCATAGGTCCACTAATTTTGACAACTGTAGCATGCTAACATAAGATATTTACAACAGGAGAACCTAGCTGCAGGTGTATGGGACTCTATATTATGCTTTCAATTATTCTGGTAAATCTAAAACTGTTCTAAAAAATAAAGCATGCATTTATGACAGAAAATAAACTTGATTCTATAATACTAACAAATAATATTTGGAACTTGAAATGTTTAAAATACTCTTTAGATAAGATAAAAAGTAGAAATACTGGGGGGGGAGGACTCAAGATGGCGCTGTGAGAACAACCCAGGATTGGAGCTCTCATTGAATCCACAAAGAGGTGAGTCCGAGTTGCATTTCCAGACTGATCTTTGTTGCTGACAGAACGGGGAAACTACCAAGTATAGAAAAGACATGGGACGCCAGCAGTAAGTCTGCCTGGCGAAGCCAGCAGCCGGGGCGGTGGCGGCCGGCCCTACCCAGCAATCCCCACAGGGCACGCTTGTCCGGGTGCCCTGTTGAACCGGCAACCTGAGACTTGAGAGCGCTGGACTTGAGACTGAATCAGAGTTGGACAGTAGGCCAGCCCAGGGGATTGCAGGGACAGAGCGTTCGGGATACCCAGTGGGACAAACAAAACCACGATTTCAAACTATCCTGAGCAGATGGCCCGAGACGCTCTGTGGGGGAGGGGTGTCCACCACTACCGAGGCAACCCGCCCCAACTGAGATACACGCCCACTGCTGACGCAGCCTGCCATTGCCGAGGAAACACGCTACAACGAAGAGACTCCGCCGCAGGGCCTGGCGGAGACCACAGCAGAGCCTGCAGGAACAGGGCGAATCACACAACAGCAGGGCGGAGACTCGGCAGGCAAACAGTGGCTAGTCTGCCTCCTAGCTGGGCAGGACACCTCAAAGGACATTGAAAAATAAAGCCCGAATCCCCCAACACAGAGCATTTGAGAAAAAAAGGGTTTTTTTAATGAGCTCTGTTGCAGCAGAATCAAACATAGCAGCCTAACAGCCCTGAATGAACAACAGAGCTCACAGCTCAGAAATTGAGCTCCTAAAAAGAACAGACTGTCTCCTCAAGCAGCTCCCTGACCCCTCTATATACAAAAGACTGACATTTGGCAGGCATCATCCTGGGACAAAGATAGTAGAAAAAGAAACGGGTAGCATCCCTCGCTGTGCCACAGCTGCTAGAGGTGCACCCCAGACAAGCAGGGCCTAGAGTGGACCTCAGCAGTCGTACAGCGAAGGGGCTAGGCTGGTAGAAGGAAAACCAAGTAACAGAAATACTTCATCATCAACAATCTGGGTGTCCACTCAGAGACCCAATCGAAAAGTCAGCAACTACGCACATGACAAGCGGATAAACCCACAAAATGGGAAGAAACCAGCGAAAAAAGGAGGAAAACACCCAAAACCAGAACACCTCGCCTCCTAGAAAGGACAAAACTCCTCACCAGCAACGGAACAAAGCTGGACGGAGAATGACTGTGATGAAATGACGGAATTAGACTTCAGAAGGTGGATAATGAAAAACTTTTGTGAGCTAAAAGAACATGTATTAAATCAATGCAAAGAGACTAAGGAACTTAAAAAAAGATATGAGGAAATGATAACAAGAATGGATAACTTAGAGAGGAATATGAATGAATTAAAGGAGCTGAAAAACACAATACGAGAACTTTGCGAAGCGGGCACAAGTTTCAATAGCCGAATTGACCAAGCAGAAGAAAGAATATCTGAAGTTGAAGATCAACTCAATGAAATTAAACGAGAAACCAAGATTAGAGAAAAAAGCGCCAAAAGGAATGAACAAAGTCTCCAAGAAATGTGGGACTATGTGAAAAGACCTAACCTACGTTTGATAGGTGTACCAGAAGGGGACGAAGAGAATGAATCCAAGCTGGAAAATACTCTTCAGGACATCATCCAGGAAAACTTCCCCCACCTAGCAAGACAGGCCAACACTCAAATGCAGGAAATACAGAGAACACCACAAAGATATTCTGCAAGAAAAGCAACCCCAAGGCACATAATCGTCAGATTCAACAAGGTTGAAATAAAGGAGAAAATACTAAGGGCAGCCAGAGAGAAAGGTCGAGTTACCCACAAAGGGAAGCCCATCAGACTCACAGCGGATCTCTCGGCAGAAACACTACAAGCCAGAAGAGAGTGGGGGCCAATATTCAACATCCTTAAAGAAAAGAACTTTCAACCCAGAATTTCATATCCAGCCAAACTGAGCTTCAGAAGTGAAGGAAAAATAAAATCCTTTGCAAATAAGCAAGTACTCAGAGATTTTGTCACCACCAGGCCTGCTTTACAAGAGCTCCTAAAAGAGGCACTACACATATAAAGGAACAACCAGTACCAGCCATTCCAAAATCACACTAAATGCTAAAGAGCATCAACATAATGAAGAATCTACAACAACTAACAGGCAAAACAGCCACTTAGCATCAAAATGGCAGTATCAAATTCACACATAACAATATTAACCCTAAATGTAAATGGACTAAATGCACCAATCAAAAGACACAGACTGGCAAATTGGATAAAAATCCAAAACCCATCAGTGTGCTGTATCCAGGAAACCCATCTCACATGCAAGGATGCACAAAGGCTCAAAATAAAGGGATGGAGAAAGATTTACCAAGCAAATGGAGAGCAAAAAAAAGCAGGAGTTGCAATTCTCATCTCTGATAAAATAGACTTTAAAGCAACAAAGATCAAAAGAGACAAAGAAGGCCATTACATAATGGTAAAAGGATCGATAAAACAAGAAGAGCTAACGATCCTAAACATATATGGACCCAATGCAGGAGCACCCAGATACATAAGGCAAGTTCTTAATGACTTACAAAGAGACTTAGACTCCCACACAATAATAGTGGGAGACTTTAACACTCCACTGTCAATATTAGACAGATCAACCAGAAAGAAAATCAACAAGGATATCCAGGGCTTGAACTCAGACCTGGAGCAAGCAAACCTGATAGACATTTACAGAACTCTCCACCCCAAATCCACAGAATATACATTCTTCTCAGCACCACATCACACCTACTCAAAAATTGACCACATAATTGGAAGTAAAGCACTGCTCAACAAATGCAAAACAACTGAAATCATAACAAACAGCCTCTCAGACCATAGTGCAATCAAGTTAGAACTCAAAATACAGAAACCAACCCAGAACCGCACAGCTTCATGGAAACTGAACAACTGGCTCTTGAATGTTGACTGGGTAAACAATGAAATGAAGTCAGAAATAAAGAAGTTCTTCAAAACCAATGAGAACGAAGACACAACATGCCAGAACCTCTGGGACACATTTAAAGCAGTCTCTAGAGGAAAGTATAGAGCAATAAGTGCCCAGATGAGGAGAATGGAGAGATCCAAAATTGACACCCTATCGTCAAAATGGAAAGAGCTAGAGGAGCAAGATCAAAAAAACTCAAAACCCAGCAGAAGACAAGAAATAACTAAGATCAGAGCTGAACTGAAGGAGATTGAGACACGAAAAACCCTTCAAAAAATCAATAAATCCAAGAGCTGGTTTTTTGAAAAGATCAACAAAATAGACAGACCACTAGCCAGATTGATTAAAAAGAAAAGAGAGAACAACCAAATAGATGCAATAAAAAATGATACAGGGGAAATCACCACAGATTCCACAGAAATTCAAACCATCATCAGAGAATATTACAAACAACTCTATACACATAAACTAGCAAACATGGAAGAAATGGATAAATTCCTGGACTCCTGCATCCTCCCAAGCCTAAACCAGGAGGAAGCTGAAACTATGAATAGACCAATAACAAGGTCAGAAGTCGAGGCAGCAATTAAGAGCCTACCACACAAAAAAAAGCCCAGGTCCAGATGGGTTCACAGCCGAATTCTACCAGACACACAAAGAGGAGCTGGTACCATTCCTTCTAAAACTATTTCAAACAATCCAAAAAGAGGGAAGCCTTCCCAAATCATTTTACGAGACCAACATCATTCTGATACCAAAACCCGGCAGAGACCCAACAAGAAAAGAAAACTTCAGGCCAATATCCATGATGAACATAGATGCAAATATCTTCAATAAAATATTGGCAAGCCGAATGCAACAGCAAATCAAAAAACTTATTCACTATGATCAAGTAGAATTCATCCCGGGGATTCAAGGCTGGTTCAACATACGCAAGTCTATCAACGTAATTCACCACATAAACAGAACCAAAAACAAAAACCACATGATTATCTCAATTGATGCAGAGAAGGCATTTGACAAAATTCAACAGCCCTTTATGCTAAAAACCCTCAATAAACTTGGTATCGATGGAACGTATCTCAAAGTAATAAAAGCTATTTATGACAAACCAACAGCCAATATCATACTGAATGGGCAAAAACTGGAAGCATTCCCTTTGAAATCTGGCACTATACAAGGATGCCCTCTCTCACCACTCCTATTCAATATAGTTCTGGAAGTTCTAACCAGAGCAATCAGGCAAGAAAAAGAAATAAAGGGTATTCAAATAGGAAAGGAGGAAGCCAAATTGTCTCTATTTGCAGACGACATGATAGTATACCTAGAAGACCCCATCACCTCAGCCCAAAAACTCCTGAAACTGATAAGCAACTTCAGCAAAGTCTCAGGATATAAAATCAATGTGCAAAAATCACAAGCATTCGTCTACACCAATAACAGACTTAAAGAAAGCCAAATCAAGAACGAACTGCCATTCACAATTGCTACAAAAACAATAAAATACCTTGGAATACAACTCACAAGGAACGTAAGGGACCTCTTCAAGGAGAACTACAAACCACTGCTCAAGGAAATCAGAGAGGACACAAACAGATGAAGAAACATTCCATGTTCATGGTTAGGAAGAATTAATATCGTGAAAATGGCTATACTGCCCAAAGTAATTTACAGAATCAACGCTATCCCCATCAAGCTACCATTGACTTTCTTCACAGAACTGGAAAAAACCACCATGAACTTCATATGGAACCAAAAGAGAGCCCGCATAGCCAAGTCAATTCGAAGCAAAAAGAACACAGCGGGGGGCATCACACTACCGGATTTCAAACTATACTACAAGGCTACAGTAATCAAAATAGCATGGTACTGGTACCAAAAGAGAGATATAGACCAATGGAACAAAACAGAGGCACCGGAGGCAACACAACATATCTACAACTATACAATCTTTGATAAACCTGACAAAAACAAGCAAGGGGGAAAGGATTCCCTGTTTAACAAATGGTGTTGGGAAAACTGGCTAGCCATGTGCAGAAAGCAGAAACTGGACCCCTTCCTGACACCTTACACTAACATTAACTCCAGATGGGGATTAAAGACTTAAACATAAGACCTGGCACCATAAAAACCCTAGAAGGAAATCTAGGCAAAACTATCCAGGACATAGGAGTAGGCAAGGACTTCATGAACAAAACACCAAAAGCATTGGCAACAAAAGCCAAAATAGACAAATGGGACCTAACGAAACTCCACAGCTTCTGTACGGCAAAAGAAACAGTCACTAGAGTGGATCGGCAACCAACAGAATGGGAAAAAATCTTTGCAGTTTACCCATCTGACAAAGGGCTGATATCCAGAATTTACAAAGAACTCAAACGGATTTACAGAAAAAAAACTAACAAGCCCATTCAAACGTGGGCAAAGGATATGAACAGACACTTTACGAAAGAAGACATATATGAGGCCAACAATCATATGAAAAAATGCTCATCGTCACTGGTCATCAGAGAGATGCAAATCAAAACCACATTGAGATACCATCTCACGCCAGTTAGAATGGCGATCGTTAAAAAATCTGGAGACAACAGATGCTGGAGAGGATGTGGAGAAAAAGGAACACTTTTACACTGTTGGTGGGAGTGTAAATTAGTTCAACCATTGTGGAAGACAGTGTGGCGATTCCTCAAGGCCTTAGAAATAGAAATTCCATTTGACCCAGCAATCCCATTACTGGGTATATATCCAAAAGACTATAAATCGTTCTACTATAAGGACACATGTACACTAATGTTCATTGCAGCACTGTTTACAATAGCAAAGACCTGGAATCAACCCAAATGCCCATTGATAATAGACTGGATTGGAAAAATGTGGCACATATACACCATGGAATATTATGCAGCAATCAGAAATGATGAGTTTGTGTCGTTTGTAGGGACATGGACGAATCTGGAGAACGTCATCCTCAGCAAACTGACACAAGAACAGAAAATGAAACACCGCATATTCTCACTCATAGGCGGGTGATGAAAAATGAGAACACATGGACACAGAAAGGGGAGTACTAAACACTGGGGTCTATTGGGGGGAAAAGGGGAGGGCCAGTGGGAGGGGGAGGTGGGGAGGGATAGCCTTGGGAGAAATGCCAAATGTGGGTGAAGGGGAGAAGGAAAGCAAAGCACACTGCCATGTGTGTTCCTACGCAACTGTCTTGCATGCTCTGCTCATGTACCCCAAAACCTAAAATCCAATAAAAAATTAAAAAAAAAAAAAAGTAGAAATACTTAGCATCAAGTCAGGCAAAGATGTGCAACACCTATACCCTGAAAACTATAAAGCAATGCTGAGTGAAAACAAAAGGCCTAAGTAACAGAGAAAATACACCATGCCATAGGTCATAAGACCCGACAGTCTCACCATGTCTGCCCAAATTGATCTATATATTTGATGCAATTCCAAGTCCCAGAAATATTGTTTAAGAATTTCATAAAATAATTGGTTTTACATTGCCGTCGTTTATTTTTTCGGTTGACAGAAAATTATAAACATTTATGGTGTACAACAAGATGTTTTGATAAATGTATATGCTTTGTGGGGTGGCTAAATCAAACTACTTAACATATGCATAACAAAATCATTTTAAAATTCATCAGAAAGTACAATGGACAGAGTTAAAGTCCTAACATCTGATTCAAAACTTACTATAAAACTACAATATTTAAACCAGTGTGATCCTGTCATAAATGCAAACAATTAGACACACAGAAAGAAACTAGGGGGGCCCAGAAATAGACCCACCTATATATAGACAATTTTCTACAAAAGCCCAAAGGCATTTCAGAAGAAAGAGTATTTCCCAACAAATGATGCTGAGACATCTGGTTATCTGTTAAATGAACTTTATCACACCATATACAAAACTTGACTCACAATAGATCACAGAAATAAATGTAAAACCAAACATTATAAAACTTTGAGAAGAAAACAGAAAAAAATCTGTGTGACCTTGGGCTAGCCTTGATTCCTGGCTCTGGAGCAGAGGCACTGCCCCTTTGGAGTGGGCTTCCTAAGCGGGGGTGAGGGAGCCACTTCCTTGTGCTGGGTGGAAATCTCCAACAGCCATCAGAGGACTCAGCCAGGGCCAACACCTCCTTAGTGGGAGCACAGCAGCAGATGCCTTTTGATGTGTTTATGCTTCCAGCTTTTCCATTCTAAGCAAAAATCACTTCTAAGTCTCCCTCTAAACAAGTCGGATACCAGCTCCTCTGGTGCCTCCTAATGCTCAGCTGTGTTTAAAGCACTGCTTCCCTCCTCTCCCAGGAAGATAGTGGGAGAGACCTCAGTGCAGTTGAAGCACTCACGTGCTTTCAGGTGTCAGCCGAAACCATATACATACCTCATGCTGTGCATATGCATGCACACACGTGGGTGGGTGTGTGTGTGTGTGTGTGTGTGTGTGTGTGTGTATGAGAGAGAGAGAGAGAGAGACAGAGAGACAGAGAGAGAGAGAGAGAGAGGGGGGGAGACATACACCCACACACAGGCCAGGGAAGGGGAGGTGACCTCACTCCACCCCTCTCAATGTCTCAGGGAGTTCAGCAGCTCCAGAAGAGACCAAGCCACATTTACTTGTGCTATTCAGGGCTGGTCTTACCTCTCCTGTCCCATACCTACCCGCCCTGTGAGCTTTTCCTCTTGGATTATTCCCTTCTGATCATCTTCATTCTCAGGGCTATGTTCCCCATGCCTTCATACCTACAAACTGTATGTGTCTCCAAGGGTGAAACTAGAATCTATTTATCTCAATATTGTACTCACCTTGTTTTTAACCTTGAAGCTCTAGCTCCATGCCGTAACTCACACCGTTCAACCACAAATGGTCACAATTCGAAGAAACTTTATCATTGTGGTCCAGCCCCCACTCCTGACCCTTTGTGGCAATCAGAAGGGACCAAGGATACAGGCATTCAGGGTTTCTAAGGGACCACATAACTTGATGGCACAAAGGTGGAATAGGAAACCAGACCCCTGGCTCTTACCTGACGGAGATGCCAGATGCGCTGGCTCCATCCTGCAGCCCCAGGGCCACTGCTCCGCCATGCTCCCCATGTGGGCTCTGCACAGACTTTGCCTGATTTGCTGCTGCCAGTCACAGAGCACAGGTGAAAAGGAGAGGACCACACTGCCCATTACCAAGGATCAGCACTGACAGGGAGCATAGATGGGAGGAGCAACCAGCCCCTCCCAGCTGAGTTGCCAAAGCTTGGAAAGGCAGAAGGCAGTTTGTACAGCTGCTTTCACCCAGCTCTACCTGCACAGAGCTACACACGCAGCTCTTCAGAAAGCCACATGATAAAATAAGAATCATCTGTTCTGAGAACATCTATCGTTTATATTTAAAATTTCAAAACCTAGTAAAATAATATTTAGCATCAGATAGAAGATTGGTAACTCACAAGGTCCCCGTGAACAGTCAGAGTAGGGGACACCGTGAATCTCACACTGGACGAGGCCTGCAGTAACTCCACTCTGAGCTGCCTGTCTGGGTGGACTGTGCAGTCAGCCAGCCTGGGCCCAGCACTGTGAGGCCTGGAATATCATATGCTGCATTACCGGACTCACAGGCAACCTCTGTGCCTTGCTCAGATCCACTGAATTTCCTGTACAGGTCTTAAGCTATCCAACAGGAGGGATCTTTTTTTCTCCATTTCCTTTTCCTCACCAGGCTTCAAACTCCACATAGCACCCAGCCTGTGCAGGCCCCAGTGGTACCCAATAAATGCCCCTGCCCAGTTGGCTCACGGTCCAACCCTGCCTTCCTCTCCGTCCCCTCCTGCCTTTATCCCCACCACACTCAGCTCATCTGCACCCCTCTTGCTCCTGCAGGGTGGCAGCCCAGCTCAGTGGAGGGACACAGGGGCAGCTGCCTTGGGTGGACAGCAGAGCCAGCAATGCTTTGGCACACAGGAGCCCGTGGGAGAAAGAAGTGCCACTCACCGGGCAGACGAGAAGGGACTCCAGAAGGAATGGGGTCAGTTTGCAGGGCCCCCATGCCATTTCTGATTCAGATGCTTCTCCATTTCTCATGGCCTTTCTCCCAAGCGGCTTCAGGATCTGAACCATCAGAGGGACAAGGCTGCTCTCATCAGCTCTCAATTTCTATGGCTTCATTTCTCAAAGAACAAGCTGAGTCATAGGCTTTGCAAAGCCACTCATTGCCCGGGAGCACCAAGCAATATCACACGAAGTCAACATGCCTCATGGAGATGTATCTCCTCTATTAATTTACCTTGGAACCAATGATTAATTCCTCTCTCTCCCTCCAGCCACGCTTAGTCACACCATCACAGAAGCCTTAGCCACCAGGTGGTTCCTGTCTGCTCTAGCACCAGCTATAGCTCTTAGCTAATCTGATCTGGAAGAGGATTCCAGGGGCCCCATCAATACCTGGGATGAGCACAGCATCCCCTCCCGAGAGGCAGGATCATAAGGAGCACCTGGAGGGCCCCTGGGCAAAGGCAGGGTCCAGACTCCTTCCCTAAAACACAACCAAAGGGAAATTTCCAAGCATGAAATGCAATTGTGCAATTGCTTCAAGAAATGTATCCTTGGGTGTCAAAACTCCAGGTAGCACCCTGGAGCTCACAAGGACAGGAGCTCATGGTGAGAGAGGGAAGCACGGGGTGTTTATGTCCATAGTCAGCCGGGGCCTCAGAGAAACCCATCCTCAGCGCAGGTTCTAAGAATGACTTTGACCCCTGCCACAGCGGAGCCTTGCACATGAACAGCAGGAGATCTCAGGCTGGGTCACGCTGCCATTCCTTCATCCAAGCTGTAGCTTAAGGATGATAAACAAAACTCAGATACTAATCAGTGCCTGAACCCATCCGACGTAACCTCTGATATCATAGCTCATTTAATCCTCACACAAGTCCTATGAGTGCAGAAAGTCATCCCTATTTTATATTTTTAAAAAATGAAGTCTCAGAGGTGCTTAATAACTTATTCAAGGTCACACAGTCCCGGGATGCAAATTCAGATTTCTCTAAATCTAAGAGTCAGGCAGGCATTTACTTTCACACCTCTGCCATGAATGATTCCTCTTTCATTAAAGAAAAATGATCACTTCTATGACTATTAATTAATTTGTGTTTGTTCTGATTCTCTTCCTCATCTCCGTTTCAGGCAGGAAATTAAACATTTTCATGTTTTCATTTTCATATCTCAGGGACATTTCTTAAGACATTTAGAAAAGGGGGGGGCATCCAGAACTCAAAATAATTCCAGTCTATTATAAACTTCTGGACCTATAAAAAACTATGCCAGCTGTCTGCCACAATTGGTAAACGAGTGAAGGTTTTAGAGACAAGGTAGGAGAAAGAGAATCTCACAAATGACACCTGCCTGTCAGAGGGAATGTGTGCCTGGATAAAATTATACCAAATTAGAATGGAAAAATTAGAATGCATATGTGCTAGGAAAGGACACGGTGTTTCATGCATGCTGGGTGAGAATGAGGGAAGGGATTACCAGTAACTCCCCTTTCCACCACCGCAGCTCTGCAGCTCCCCAGGAATGGTAATCTCATACTTCCCCTCAAGGGCCGTTTTTAGTGCATGAAACCCCATCATTTGGATTCTGTCTTAAGACTAACTTCAGTAACACCTTAGAATCTGTAAGCTGCATATACAGGGATGTTGATTAAAGGTTGGTTTGATGGCTGCTGGAGCCAGCTGTGCAGTCATGGATAGATAAAATACAGTCCATGCACATTAGAGTACATCTCAGAAATCAAAGTCCTGTGCCTGAACGGCCACGTTAACGGTGCTGGGTAAAAGAAAAGGTGAGAGATAATTCACAGGACAGACAGAAGGGCTGCCAGGGGACACCGGCAAGGTGCTCATCTTCACTTTGTTGCGACAGACCAGGGTGGGGCGTTCCCAGTCAGGGCCGGTACCCAGGATGGGCTGATGCAGCCAGATGCAGGATGCACACTGGCTTAAATGCCTGCCATTTCTTAACGGCAGGTGGCCCTCAGAGCCTCAGCTCCTGTCCAGGCGAGGCTTCTCCAGGCTTCTGCCCACCTTGGGTTTGGGAAGGGCCGCTGCCTCCAGACCAAGGCTCTCACTCAGGCAGCCTGGGTGTCCAGGACCCACCTTGGAGCACCGAGGCCCAGCACTGTCTCAGGTTCCCATGCTCAGGAGGCTTCTGCGGAGTTGTTATCCTGGCTTTCTCCATGGGAAGGGAACTCAGAGACCCCTTCTGAGTTCCCTGAGAAGGATACCATGGAGAGCCACACCGCAGGCTATGGGCATGGCAGGACCCTGCTATGACTCCCCAGGACGCTGCACTCTGCCTGGAATCCCCCAATTCTCTGATTGTAGTAGGCATCTGTGCCTTCCTCCAGTCCCCATGCCCCACCATGCCTGCTTTCCTGGGACCTTCCCCAACCACAGTGGCCTCTCCCGCCTGTCACAGCGTGAGGCCTTTCCCACAGGTCTGGCCTGGGTTGGAAAGAGCAAGGAGGGGTGCAGCAGCCTCTCTGCCTGCCGGACCCTGCCTCCAGATGAATGTGCAGCTCCACATCAAGGCCGGGGCCAGCTTATGGACAGAGCAGCTCCTCCCAGAACACCCAGAGTCCCCACTGGCCTTTGCCAGGAGCCCTGGCTCCCTGAGCCCCTGGCAGGTCACTGTGAGGCCAAATGATGCCACCCAGCACGATGGGCTGCCCTGCCTCAGAACCTGCTTGAATCTGATGCTTACAGCATCTGAAGACCTGGACCGCCTCTCCACACAGGTGACCACCATCAGCCACTCAACTCTGTTCCGGGATCTCTGGCCACCAGGACTAACCAGGCCAACCTGATCTCTGGAAAGGTGTGTTCTCATCCCAGGGACAGCTCTGAGTCTGTCTCTGGGGTCTGAGCAGCGGAAGAGGTACAAGGCCAAACCCTGATACTCTTGGGGTATGTGGGGAGGGTCTGCCCTTGCTGCAGAGGTATAGACCATGATGGGAAGAGTGTCCTTTGCCCATAGAAAGCTTGAGGATAGACTCTAGGAAGCTCTACCTGAAAGGGAGGCCTGTGAGAGCCAGAGACTCGGAGGACATCATGGCCTCAGTCAGCTAAGTGAAAGACAACTTTGCAAGAGGCAAGGTCTGGAAGGGATGCCATCCCAAGCTGGCATCCAGACTGGTCAGCCCCGAGCATCCTTACGAGGAATCGGCCTGAGGATGAATACACGTCATCCTGGTGTCAGCACAGACACAGGCAAGGTCCTGGGGTGATTGGTTCCTCCTGCTGATTGACCAGTCATTACTGGCCTCCCAGAGGACAAATAGGATGGTATGCCCATCAGAAACCTTTCCTTTACCCTGTGAAACTGACACAAATTGGGGTACCCAATTCCCCTGCTCAGGAAGGAGCTGCAGCTTCCAGGTTCACGATGACTCTGGAAGGGCTGTTGCTTAGCCCAGGGAAAAAGAAGCCTGTAGTTAGGAGGTTCATCAAGTGAGACCAACAAGTGTTTGTGGCTGATGCCATTCCAGCTGCCCAGGGAAATCAGCAGTCACACAAGACCAGCCTCTGCTCTCTGAAGCTAACAGTCTCATCTGAGGGACGTGACAGGTATGCAGGGCCTTGCGGGGAATAGTGCTGGCTTATGAATTCCTAGTGCTCCTGGTTTGGAAAGAGGGAGAATGCAGCCTGGGCTGGAGTGGATGAGGAAGGCAGGACAGTGGAGGGAGTGGAGGAGCCACTGAAGGGTGGGGAGGCCTGCCAGATTTAGCCAAAAATCTACAGAGTACCCCAAGGAAGCAGAACAGAACCCCTCACTCCCCAGTTCAGGGCTCAGCATAGTGACGTTTCTTTAAAAGAGTACAATATGGAAACTGAGGGGAAAGGTGAACTTCACAGAGGAAAAGCCGTACACACCCTCAGCCAGGTGATCCGAGTCAGCCTCCAGTGATGAGACAGGATAATAGGGTGTGCCTTTGTCACGCTGTGATGGGATGGCACTGTGGCTCTGCAGGCTTGCTCCACACCACAGCCCCAATCTAGTCACCAGGAAGACATCAGACAAATCTCAACTGCAGAAAATTCTATGTCACACCTGACCTCAAAAATGCCTGGGCCATGAGAAGCAGGGAAAGACTGAGAAATTATCACAGCCAAGAGGAGGCCAGGCAGACAGGCTAACGTCATGTGGTATCCTGGACGGATCCCTTGGATGAAAAGAGAACAGGGAAAACTCAGGGAATGTGGGAAGTATGGATTTGAGGAACAGTGATGTGTCCTTGTTAATAATAATGTGTTGATGTGTTTATTAACCACGACAAATGAACCATGCTCACACAAAATGCTAACAACAGGGAAACTGTGTGGGCCTGTGTGGGAACCCCTGCACTGTGTTGGCAATGTATATTTTCCAACTACTTTAAAATAAAACAATTTATTTTAAAAATACAGGGTGCACAGTTAAATTTACATTTTACATAAACAGATAATATTTTATTATAAGTGTGTCCCATGAAATATTTGAGATATACTTTTTCTGAAAAAGTATTTGTTGTTTACTTGAAAATTAAATGCTTTGAGCATCCTGTGTTTTATCTGGCAACCACAGAGGCTGGTAGACTTTAGAGGAAAGAGAAAAAGATATTGCCCCAAGGAATGGTGGATTCTCTTCACCTGGAGTAAAATCATCATGTTACAAAGACCTGCCCCAAAGGTTGAGCTTCCTGGATGTTAAGTTCAGCCATTGTCTCAGATCATGTGATCTGACTGTGAGGATTTTTTAGTTATTGTTTTTGTTTTTGAAGAACAACTCAGCAAAATAAAATTCCTGTTTGTTGTTGGATAACACTGTCTCACATATACATCCAACAGGCTAAAAATAAATAAACAGCAACTTCAGAGATAAAAAGAGAAAAAAAAGAAACCTTTTATTTTTGTCCCTTTTAACCATCTCATCCAAACCAACTACTTGTAGTTAGTACAGCTCAGTACATACACTAACAAGTTACTGGAGTGCTCGAAATAAGATTGGTATTATGTTGTCAGTTTTGCTTTTCCTACAAGGTGTATTGCAGTGAACATGGTTACACCACAGGCAAAGTCAAGAAGTAGGACAGAGCATGCTCCGAAGGCTGGTTTGGCTATCCAGATCATCAAAAATAACTGACCCTAACAATACGTAAAAAATACAGAATGTAAACAAAAAATACAAACACATCTCTTTTTGAAGTTTTTTTTTTTTCTCTTTTCCTCCTGTGTTGCAAATGCCCATGGTGTGGGTTGGGTGGGGACAGCGCCTCTGCAGGCCAGGGCACAATTTGCAAGCATATAATACGTATTATTCACTGTAGTCACTGCCTTGTAAAACGGATTTCCAGAACTTACTCCTTCTGCCTACCTGAAAGTTTACAACATCTTCTTGTTCCCTGCCCCACACAGATCCTGGAAGCTACCAGTCCATTCCCGGTTTCCATGAGTTCACCTTGTTATAATTCCATGTATAAATTGTGTAGTATTTGTGAGTCACGCAGTACATGTCTTTCTGTGCCTGGCTTATTGTGTTTAGCATAATGTCCTCCATGTTCATCCATGTTGTCATAAATTACAAGATTTCTCATTTTTCAAGGCTGAATAATATTTCACATTCATTGATCTATAGAAGGACATTTAGGTTATTTCAGTGTCTTGGCCGTTGTGAATAATGCTGGAATGAACATTAGTGTGCTGATATCTCTTTGACATCCTAATTTCACTTCCTTTGAATATATACCCAGAGGTGGAATTGTTGGATCATATAATAGTTCTATTTTTAATTTTTTGATGAATCATCCGACTTTTTTCCACAGTGACTGTACTAATTGAGATTCTCACCAACAGGGTTCCTTTCTCCTTATCCTCCTTGATACTTGTTATCTTGGTTTTTTGTTTTGTTTGGTTTTGATTTTGGTTTGTTTTATAATAGCCATCCTACAGGTGTGAAGCAATATCTCTTTGTGGTTTTAATTTGAACTTTCCTAATTATCAGTAACGTTGAGCTCTTTTTTCATAAATGTATTGGCTATTTGTATCTTTTGAGAAATGCCTATTAATGTTCTTTGCCCATTTTTAAATTATGTTGTTTGTTTTCTTGCTATTGAGTTATTTGACTTCCCTGTGTATTTTGGACATTAACTGACCTAAAAACAGACATATAGTCCAGTGGAACACAACAGACTCGAGAAATATGCCCATGCCTTTGCTTTACAACAAAGGCGCCAAGAACAAACACTGGGAAAAGGACAGTCTTCTTAATAAAATACATTGGGAAACCAGATATCTGCATGCAAACCAGTGAAATTAGACCCTTCACACTGCAAACAAAAGTCAACACAAAATGGATAAGGACTTGGGTTTTGAAACTATAAAACTACTAGAAGAAAACATAGGAATAAAAATATCTCAACATTGGTCTGGACAATGATTTTTGAAACATGAGATTCAGTTGGGAAGAAGGAATAAGTTCTGGAGATCTATTGTACAGTATGGTGACAAAAGCTAATAATAATTGCTTTTTATTTAAAAACTTGCAATTTGCTAGGAAAGTAGATCTTAAATGTTCTAGCCACAAACAAAAAGGATAATTATGAGAGGTAATACATTTGTTAATTAGTTTTACTGTGGCCATTATTTCACAATGTACACAAATATCAAATCATCACATCACGTACCATAAATATGCACAATCATTATTTGTCGATTATGCCTCAGTAAAGCTAGAAAAAGCATATTTTATTCAAGTACAGGTATCAAAAGCAAAAACAGACAAACGAAATTGTATTAAATCAAAAAGCTTCTGTACCCCAAAGAAAACAATCAGTAGAGTGAAGACACGACTCACAGAAAAGGAGAAAATATTTGCAATCCACTTACTTGATTGCAATATTTTTTAACTTCTATGCTTCAAAAATATCATAAATGATGGTAAAAGGGAAACAGACCAGGGGAATATTTGAAACAAATATGAGATTTAAATATTGATATTCTTATCTTATCCTACTATGATAAAGTCTTCAGAAATCATGGGGAGAGGGAGAGATGAAGGGAAAGAACACAGCTGAGCCACAAGCTGGCACCTGCATTTAAAATCCCTGGCTCTCACATTACCCTACAAGGTCACATTTGGGGTCGTATTAGCCACATTCTCAGCCTCACCCCAGGGACCTGCCGCCCAGGGCTTCAGTAGGCTGGGACTGGCCCGGAACATTGAAACAGTGAAGAGCTCCCACCCTCAAAGCCACAGTGACCCCCGGCATCTCGGGATCCTTTCCAAAGACCACTGTCTGCCACTTGCAACCTCTGCTCTCTGCTCCTCCTCAATAAGAACCTCCTGCCAGGGCCCATATATGTAAGGCTGGCTGTGGCCTAAACCCTTCCCCACCAATCACCACTGCCCTGAGCTGGACACTGATTCTCTGTAAGTACCTGCCCGGGAGGCAGAGATGTGATGGTCAAGATCAGAACGAGGCAACCCTGATCAGAGCATATCCCTTGGAGGAGTCAGGTGTCTAGCCTTTCTCTGGGGAGGCCCCTGGCACCTTCCTCAAGTGCTCCCTGAAATGGTGAGCATTGTCGTGGGAGACAGATAAATGGAGACTCCATGCCACAGCCTGTTCTGGGGTTCTGTCTCCTAGCTGGGTGCCCATGCATGGGAGAGACTGAATAAAAATCCTCTCAGGGCAGAAGGATATGGGAAAAGAGAAAGAACCTCAACTGTGCATCAGGAATCCAGGGCACGGTGCAATTCAGGGGAGACCCCACAGTCAGTCAGGGATACAACAGTGTTAGCTGAACCATTGGAGCCGCAGGGTTCACCAAGACCAACCTGGATGATGGCACAGGAAGTCCTTCCTTTGTGACTTCCACTCCACTGACTCCAGACTTCCAGGCAGAATTGTCATCTTGAGCCCAGCTGGGGCCAGGCATAGCCACTGAGTTCCCTCCGCGGGGAACTGCAAGTGGTGAGGACATTATCCCTTCAGTTCACCTCCCAGGCAAAGCAATGAGCGGGAGCCTTGGGGCTCACACACAAGACAGACATTACTCTCCTTCCAGGCCCAGATGAGCAGTGGGTGGCCTCCTCCCCGCTATTCTCCTTCATCTGCATGCCCATGTCATGCGTGATTCTGATAGCAACTGCTTCCTTTTCAGGGCAAAGTGGTATGGCATAAATAAATCCTATTTATTTGCCAGTTTCTATCATGGAGGAATCTCGTGATTATTCAAGGAAGTGACATTAAGACCAGGGAAGTGATAAGTAACCCTGGGGAGTTGTGCAGAACAAATCAAAACCTCATAGTCATTTTCTCTCAGCTCACATCCCCTCAGGCTCACCACTTAGGACCAGTGCAGCCTGGGAAGAAGGTGTTTATATGCAGTATCACAGTTTCCACATAGGTGAATTGAAGTAATCGGCAGCTATCCAGAGACCTGAAATTGCAGTTTTTGAGACACAGTCTTTCCTTTCTTCTCACCAAGCACTAACATTGTTCCCTGTTGTTTATCTGGAGCTTTACTACATCAACCTAAAATAAATAAAAAGGCTCAGCCTCCAGTTTAAATGTCCTGGAAAATCTTACCTGACAAGAAACCCAAGCAGCACTCAGGGGATGGGAGGAACACACTTTATTACTCCGGCAGGCCCAGAAGGGTTCACACCCAAAAGTCTGGACCCCGGCTAGAAAAGCACAGTTTTTATAGGTAAAGGGGCATGGGAAGTAACTCAGGAATTTAGACAATGCAGCAGGATTTAGACAACAGTTTTCCTTAAGGCTTTTCAGTTAGTAAGCAATAAGAGGTACAGAAGCAGAAAGAGGCAGTTATTAGCAAAAACAGGGGCAGTTTTAAAATAGGGACGGTTGCTGACTCCGTGCTGACAAAATCCTGGGCAAAGTTTCCACTTCGTAAAGGGAGTTTATTCACATGTGACGTTTCAGGATACCCCATGCCCCTGGAAACAGATTCCAAAGAATAGAAGTAGTGTTCCTGAGTACAGAAGTTTGAGGCCACTGAAGCAAAGTTTAGGGATGATTAGCAGAAATTCAGTATCTTTTTATATACGGCTTAATGCATAATTACAAGGATCTGATTAGTCAGGTAGTCTTTTTCTTCCAAGAAAGGTGTACTTAACATTCCTCACTGAAGATGTAACAGTCATGGGATTTTTTTTTTCTTTTTTTGCCACCTCTCCAGAGTTAGGCAATGGCAATAAAGGAGGCAATTAATCCATAACAAAGACCAGTGACTGGAAAGGGAGGAGGCCTCATCTCTGGTCTCTTCTAGTCATTCACAGAACAAGAACAGTGAGGAAGAAAGTTCATCTCAAATTCAAGAAGCAATAGCTATGCTCTAAAACTAAGATCAGTCACATCTCTCTCGAGGTTTCAAGTGCTTTGGGGGCTCCGACGGCTTTTAAATTTTACTTATTTTCATAACCGTCTACAGAGGGCTCACATGTACCAGCTCAGTGACCCCCCCGCCCCCAGGCAGAGCACAGCTTGACCTTTCAGCATGAGGAGGGGTCTGCAGAGGGCAGGACAGTAATGCAAACGCTGTGGAGCTCCTGTCTTAGCCCACTTTGTGCTGCTGTAACAGAATATTTCAGACTAGGTAATTTACAAACAACAAAAAATTTCATTTCCTCACCATTCTGGAGGCTGGGAAGTACAACATTAAGGGGCTGATATCTTGTGAGATCCTTCTTACCTAATCCTTCCATGAAGGAAGGCAAAAGAGTAAAGAGAAGGTGAGAGAGAGTGTGAAAAAGGAGGATCAAACTCCCCTTTTATATTAAACGCACTCCTGAGTCACTCCCTCAATAACGGCGTGACTTCTATTCATTCTGCCCCCATGGTCTTGTTGTACCAGAATGAACATAGAAAGTCAACACCAAGACAAAATAGGCCAAATTGCAGGGTCTTTATTGCCGGCGGCCATGGAGGACTCATGTCTCTCTAACCCATGGCCCCGAAAGGAGGGTGTTAAGACCTTCTATGCCCGTAAACTACCTCCTGGGGTGGGGGGTGAGGGTGAGGGGCTTCGGACATTCTGATTGTTACTTAAGTGGTTCACAGAAGTCAAGATAAGCGTTAGTTTACACACTGCCTCAGTAGGGTGGAAGTTACAGACCTTAGTTACGTATTACAGGTTGCAGGAACCAAGATGGCGTGGGTTTGGACTGCTTGCCTGTCACATCAGGGTTACAGAGAGCAGTTTCAACAGAAAGCTGAGGTATGGTTGAGGTGTGCAGTTTTACGGGGCTTTTACCATGTCACAGTCTAATTACTTCTCCTAACACTGTTGCTTTACAGATTATTTCCAATCCATGCTTCTTGGTGGTTACCTTCAAACCACAGCAACTTCTGCATCCAACACTGACCTGATACAGCAGATTCTGCACCCAACACTGACCTGATACAGCAGCTTCTGCACCCTCTGCCCAGTCTCCTCCCCAACAGGCCCAGGAGTCTCTGGCAAAGTCCTGGGAGGAGGCTGTGAAGTCTATACACTTTAGATATCTCCAGACTAAGGAGTCCCTTGGGAGCAGCAGAGATCTCCCTGAGCTCCATCTTATAAGCTCTGTACCCACCCAGAGGCACCTTGCCAAACAGGATACCTTTTCTTAATCTGGACATGTAAAGGAATCATTTTTTCTAATCACAGGGCTTCAGTGTCAATAGCTCGGGTTTCTCGTCCTAGGCTTTAATCCTCTGGCAATTTACAATTTTTTGAGTCTGCTACAGTCAAAATGTTTGTGTCTCACCAAAATTCAATGTTGAAATCTTAACTCACAAGATGACGATATCAGGAAATGGGCCCTTTGGGAGGTAATGGGGACAGAGCCCTCCCGAATAGTAGTAGTGCCCTTTTTAAAAAGAGACACAGAGAGATCCTTGTTTCTTGTGTTGTATAAGAAGAAACCAGGAAAAGGATCCCTTGTCAGACACTGACTCTCAAAGCACCTTGATCTTGGACTTCCCAGCCTTCAGAATCGTGAGAAATAAATTTCTGTTGTTTATAAGCCACCCAATTTATGGTATTTTGCTATAACAATCTAAATGGACTAAGACAAAAAATTGGTAGCAGAAATAGGGTGCTGCTGTAACAAATGCTGTCACATGGAAGCAGCTTTGAAACTGGGTAATGCATAGAGACTAGAAGAGTTTTGCTGTGCTTGCTAGAAAAAAGCCTACACTGAGGTAAATGGATCTTATATGGCATTTCTGGTGAAGGCTGAGACAGAAAACAGGAAAGCAGTAGAAAAACTCTCAGTCTTTCTTGAGAATCCCTCAGTAGTCATGATACTGTTGATCATGTTGGGACAGGGATGAATGGTGAAGGACACTCTGACAAGCCTCAGATGGAAATGAGGAACATGTTCTTGGAAAACAGGAAAAGCCATTCTTGTTATAAAGTAGCAAAAACATATTGGTTGAATTGTGCTTATGCCCCAGTGCTTCTGAGATGGAGCAAGGACCCCTCTTAGGGACCTGCTGAGCCCAACTACAAGCATGGAAATAAAAGAAACCTTGAGTTTCTTCAAGGGAAATCCCAGGCATCTAGCTATCCCTAAGAAGCAAATGAGTAACTTGATAAGCAAGGAGGTAATAGTAGCTTAAAAACAATAGCCAAGAAAGTTAGAGTCGTTAAATGCTTGGTTTCCTATAGAAACTAAACGTAACATGTTACCACATGTTCCTGAGTTGTTTTTCAGAAACCCAGACCCCGGACTAAGCTGACCTTCTTGGATATAGATCTCAGGAGAGGAGCTGAGGGCTGACCTCTGTCCACTGTTCTTTGTTCTAAATTCTTCCTGAGGGGCCTGGACTCAGTCACAGGAACAGATCAGACCAAACATTCTTTTCTGCTGACCTGAGTCTGTAGACAAATATCCCCGCTCTTAACCAATCACAAATCAGAACATTTTGAATCTACCTTATAGGAACCTGTAAGCCTCCACTTCGAGATATTGCACCTTTTTAGGCCAAACCAAGGTGTAACCTCCACGTGTTGACTTACTATTTTGTCTGTAACTTATGCTTTTCTGAAATTTACACCTGCCTTTAAAGACTCTTGCTTGTAAGGCATCGAGGATATGGGTTCTCAAGCATGAGCTGCCAGAATCTCCTTGCTCAGTGTCCTGCAAATAAACACCCTCTTTTCTCCTGCTACAAAACCTCGGTGTGGATATTTGACTCTACTGTGCCAGGCGAGCAGACTCCAGTTCAATGTGATAACATTTTCTTGAAGGTAGAAATTGTGAGTAAGAGTTTGAATATTTGGCTGAGAAAATTTCTAAACAAAGGGTTGAAGAAATGGCTTGGTTTCTCTTCTCAAAGTATAGTGCAAAATAGAGAAATGATTTAAAGATAGAATTATTAATCAAAAGGAAAGCACAACTTAAAAATTTGGAAAATTCTTAGACAATTCTTATTGGAAAAAATTGAGAAAGGCTGTTCAGAAGAGAACAAGGGTGTGGCCAAGTAGCCATTTAATTCAGATATTCATATGAATCAGCCATCTCTATGGAAGCCAGGTGATATTCATCAAGACAAGGGAGATCAGTCAGAGAAATCCAAACCTATTTTCATGACAGCAGAAGAATGACCTTGAAGACAATTCAGAAGTCAACAGAGCTGCCCTGGGGCAGCGGGAAATGCCTAGAGTTCCTATTGGGGTAATGTCCAATAGAACAGCGCTGGAAGTGAGGTTGCCCTCACACCTCCAGACAGGCAGAGTAATTGATTCCAGTCCAAGGGAGCCTGCATCATCATGTGACTCGGGTATAGAACCACTTAGGAAGTGGACCCAGCTCAGAGAACTGCCCTGGGGCAGGGCCCAGGCACACAGCTCAATATCAAGGTGCAGGGCTGTGACCTCAGTGTGACTAGAAGACAGGACCCCAACCCAGTGGACCTGGAGGGCATAGCATTAAGCTGGAAGATTATTCTTGAGCCTTAAGGTTTTAAACTTCCTTGGCACCTGTTAGCCCTTTCTTCCTCCCTATGTCTTTTTTGGACTGAGAATGTCCATCCTATTATCTACACTGCAACTGCACTTTGAAAGCACATAACTTGCTTTATTTTATAGGATCATAGCAGGAGAGCAATTTGCCTCAAGACGAATTATATCTAGAGTCTTACCCATATTTGATTTAGATGACATTTAGATGAGACTTTGGACTTAGACTGTTGAGTAGAAGGTGAAATGAGTTAAGACTGTTGGGGCTATTGGGATAGAATGAATGCATTTTGCATAAGAGAAGGACATGATTTTGAGGGCCAGGGGGATGAATGCTTTGGTCTGAATATTTGCCTGTCATCAAAATTTGTATGCTGTAATCCTAACCCCCAATATGATAGTATTAGGAGATTGGGACTTTGATATATTATGAGGTCATGAGAACAGCGCCCTCATGAATGGTGTTAATGCCCTTATAAAAGAAACCCGAGGAAATCCTATCACCTTACACCATGTGAGGACATATTGAGAATACAGCCATCCATGAACCAGGAAGCAGGCCCTCCCCAGACATCAAGTCTGCCAGTGCCTTGGTCTTAGACTTTCAGCCTCTAGAACTATGAATAAGGAGATTCTGATATAGCCATAAAACAGAAAGCTATTTAACAATAAGATCTAACAAATTACTAATACACACAATCACATAGGTTCATCCCTCAGCAAGCAGGTGGAGCAAAAGGAGCGGTCAGCAATAGCACACTGTGTGGTCCCATTTACGTAAAGGTATGCATGTGTGAAACGAACACATGTCATTGAACAGTGAGAAAGTTGTGACTTGGAAAGGGCACTGGAGACCTCTCTGCAGTGAAGAGTTTTACATCTTTGTATGAGTGTAGGATTCATGGTACATGTGTTAGTTAGTCCACAATTATTCAATCATACCATTAAGATCTAAGTATTTTACGGCACGTACATTTCTCCCTAAAAAAGTACACATATTACGTTTGAAAACATCCAGTGCCAATGCTGGCTGGTAGAAATCAGAAGCACAGTAACCCTCAGTAGGGTATGTGACTCATGCACCAGGGACCTGTGGGGTACAAGTGGTGTTCTTTTCCTTCTGGCCTCTGTGAAAATTCAGCAAACCCTGCATTCATGATTTCTGCATTTTCTCTCGTATATGACACTTCAATAAAAAGTTCATCTAAAAATATTTCAAGTATATACATGGCATTATTTGTTTGCATTCCAGTCTTCTGTGACTCTGGGGAGTCATGCTGGAGACAGCATGATGATAGGTTGTGAAGAAATGCTGAAGCCATTTAGGGCATCTCTCTGTGAGCCTCCAGGGTTTGAGCAGTTTGCTGGGCATCTCAGCATGATAGAAACTCAGAGAGTCACTCCTGATTGGAGTGGACTGCATGTCTGGGAAGAAGGCTGGGCCTGATCTTACGTGAGCCTGGGGGGCGCAGGCCCAGGGGCTGGCTGCCGCCAGGGAGCCTGGGCTGCTGCTGAGCTGTGAGCTGTGAGCCACGCCTCCACCAAATTGGACAGTGTGTCACTAAGGCTGAGCCAGGTCTTCACTGTATTCTCTTCTCCCAGGCGCTCCAGCAACAGAGCACAGGAGCTTTTCTGAGCCTGACACATGCCATAGGCTGCTGTGGCAGGGAGGGCGAGAGATGGTAAGTCCCCAGGCTCTGAAATCCACCCTTCCCTGAAGGGGGCCACATCATAAGACAGGACTCCTCCTCTCACTCCCTGATTTCTCAGCCCAGTCAGGGGCAGGTTTCTTTTCAGTAAGAATGGCCCTCACACGAGATGGCTCTGACAGCTCAGCAGCTCATGGCCAGGCCTCAGACAACTGACCATGTGACCTCCATGATGCCACGTGCCAATCTCAGAACACTTTCCAGCTCAACAGCTCATGGCCAGGCCTCACAGAACTGACCATGTGACCTCCATGATGCTACATGTGAATCTCAGAACACTTTCCAGGTCAGGGAGGCAAGGTTAGAAAAGTCCCTGGGACTCCTGAGAGCAGATTAGGTGTCTCTCTTGGCTCCTCTGTACTCAAGGCTCTGCTCACTAAGGCTGTGTGTGTCTGGAGGGATGGGGCACAGGTCACCCTGCCTCACCTTCCTCTGCTTATCTCCTGCTCCTCTAACCCCAGGTGTCTCTCCTGCATGAACTTCTGAACTCAGCACCACAGTCCACTTTGATCTGAATCCCTTTCCTTCCTAAAGAGACCCACTAGCCCAGGCCAAGCGCCACCTGCTTGCTCTCTGTGCTCACATCCTGACAGTGAGAATTAGTCCCGTGGGTTGATAAAGGAGGAGTGTGGTAGCACCTCAGGCTGGGAAGAGAAGCTTCCAGCAGCCCTGAGTCCCATCCCATGCCCAAGCCCCAACCCCGGAAGCACCAGGTTTTTGACTTCCTTAAGGACAATGAGCAAAGGGAAAGTAAACAATAAACCCCAACCAAACTTGAAATAATCCCTCTCCAGCTTTACCTTCTTTGTCCTACAGGGCAATATACAAATCAGCTAAATAAAAGACAAACCTTTGACCAATCACAGTTTAGCTGCCCTGCAACAAACAAACCACACTCATGCAATGCATACTAACGTCTCATTAACAAAAGTCAAATGCATCCAAAGCATTGAAATTAAGACATTAGGTCCAATTATCCTGTCAACAGTAGTTGGGGAAATTGTCAAGGGTTTATTTATTCATTAGCTTACAGAGAACTTTTGGGCTCCCTAATTATGTACTGCAAAATTTTTTTGCTCCCTCCTCCTCTGGTCTATTAAAAAAATCGCTTGAGGCTTCATTTCTCTGCAGTGCAGCAGCCTGAAAGAGAAGGCCAGATGGGCCCAGTGAGGCCTGGAAGGGCTGTCTCCTCTCTGGCCTCTGTAACTTCAGCCCCCAGCTGGGCTGAGCAGCGGTGGCTGGCGGTTAGGAAAGCCTGGGGAACACTGGGTGGCAGTGCTCACAGATACCACTGGACACCCGGGAGGGCTCTTGACCACCTAGTGCGCTCCGACCACTTGCCACCTGCACTGCTGCCACGGACCGGCTCCTTTTGCTCCACCTGCTTGCTGAGGGATGAACCTATGTGATTGCATGTATTAGTAATTTGTTAGATCTTATTGTTAAATAGCTTTCTGTTTTATGGCTGTATCAGAATCTGCTTATTCACAGTTCTAGAAGCTGAAAGTCTAAGACCAAGGCACTGGCAGATTAGGTGTCTGGTGAGGGCCTGCTTCCTGGTTCATAGATGGCTGTATTCTCAACATGTCTAGCCGCATCTCAGGAACCCTTCCCTTGGGCAGGCAGCTGTCCCCAGCCACAGCTCTCAGGCTGGCTCTGCTGGCCCATAGCAGTCGTTTGAGGAATGTTTGTGAGGCACTGAGTGAGAAGCTTCTTGTGAAAGTATTTTCTGCAAGTTGGGGGGATCCATGGGGCCCCTGCTGTGCCCAGCTGGGTGGGCCTGGGCTCCAGGGTGGTAGGCGGGGTTTCTCTGGAGCACCCTCTCTTCTGGAAGTCCTGCCCTTCGCTCTTATGGACGCCGCATGCCCAGCTCCCTTGGTCTCTGCTTTCTCTCCTCTCTCTCCTCCTGGGTCTCTGTGCTGTCCATGCTCAGCTTTCCCTCATCCCTTCTGGCTGAAAGGGAAACCTGATCACCCCTGGATCCTCAAGGTACCCACAGATCACAGCCAGGCATGATCCAGGCCCACGCAGCTAGCACCTCCAAAAAGCAGAGCAACCAGCTGATCCCCTAGATTGCCACAGGTCATAAGGGGTGGTAGAGAAAGCCTTGGGATCTAGAAGACCTGGGTTCTGGCTCTGTCACTACTAACACCTTCATCTCTCTAACAATCCATTTTCTCTGCAAAATGGGTCCAGTAGCACCTGCTGTTGCCTCCCCCTGGGGTTGTCCTGGAGCTCAGATGAGCCCATGCCCTGGAGAGACAATGCTCGCTGTGAGCCTCTCTGGGGATACCTGGACATAGGTAATTGCTGTGCACACAAGCCATCAACAAGTATCTTTCTTCACGGCAGGGACCAGTCCTGAACACAAAGGCACCAGTGCCCCCTCGGGTACTTTTTTGCTTTCTTTAGAGTTGAGAGAAAACTTACGGGCTGCCAAACCAGTGAGCCATAGGTTTTCCTACTACATCTTCCTATTCCAACCCAAAACGTTCATATTAAATTTATTATAAATGTTCCATATTTGTATTATTTGTACTACTCCCCTGGAGGATATGCCCCACTTCCCCATTCACAAACACACATCTTTCAAACACAGCTGGAACGGAAATATAGTTACCAGTTTACTCAACAAGGACGCCAAGTTCAATGTGAGTTTGGTCAGTGGCTCATAGAAATGGACAGCAGGGCTTCCCTCTGGAAACTGCCATGACCCTCCCTTAGGAGCCTGGGCCCCTCGTGGACAGCTGCAGGGAAGGGGTCTCTCCACCAGCATCTGTCTCTGCTGCAGTGCCAGCATCCAACGTTGCAAACTCACCCTGAACTCATCTGTCCCTCTGTCCGTCCAGGGTCACTGGATGTCTGTGTGTTCCTGTGCTCCTGCTACAGAGGAAACTGCCATCTTCCTCACACTGCTTTGGTCTTCTTCAATCTCTCTCTTGTGTTATATTTTCTCCCGGAGTCACACCTTGATCCCTCGGGGAAGTCCTCCCAGCCTGACCCTTGGCTGTTTCTGAGGTCCAGTACTTCTGTGCCCACCTGAATACTTCCCCAAGGCCCCTGGGTCTTTCTGGTGGCCTGATGGTCACTGCTGCTCTCAGGGACATATGCCCTATGGCTGACCTCAGCTTGGAGGAAAGGGCCCAGTCAGCCCCATGTGCACTGGAGCTGAACAGGATTCCAACTGAGATCACAGGGTCAGGCCTCTTGACCTGAGCAGGTCCCTCATTCCTGGTCCACTCACTATACTTAGTGTCATCACCTTACATGGAAAATGTAAAGACCCCAGGCCAAACCATTTCCCAACAGAGGAAACACACCTTGCATTGTGTTTGCCTGCCTGTCGGTCTTGTTAGAATGGGAGCTTCCCAAGGGCAGGGGCTGTCTCATTTTCCCCTGAGTTGGTAGCATAGAACTGGTCACAGATATTCTTTAAGAAATATTCAAAGAATAACATGAAGGAAGAAATAAAGGAAGGAAGAAAAGGAGGGAGCATGGGTGAGAGGAAGAAAGGGAGAGAGGAGGAAAGAAGGAAGAAGGAAGGGAGTGGGAAGGAAGGAGGAGGAAGACAGGTGATGGGTCAAACCCTCACCTTCAAGGACAGCTGAGGGGTCTGCCCAGGCAGAGCCACACACCCTCCGGATCTCAGCACATTCTAGAATTGAGCAGCAGGAGTGGAGGAGGGCAGGGCAATGCATGGGTTGCCTCCAGCCTCTTTCAGCAGGTCCTGATCCTTTCTGTCCACTCCTCCAGCCCATTACAGAATCAGCCGTTTCTTCCATTCTGCTACATCTTGTCTCCATAGCTTCAGCATCTCTATTACTAGACTGCAATTTCTCTGCTGTCCCAACTGCCCCTACTGGAGCATGAGCTCAGCAAGGGAAGGCTGGCATCCCTCCACCTAAGGATCTCCAGCCCCATAGCCCCATGTCACGCCTGGCATCTGGTAGATCCTGGAGGAGGACAGCCCTTGGGGAAAATACACACTGAAAGCTCAACCCCAATCCGATCAAATCATAAACCTGCTCCCAGTTCCAAAGGCTAACCCAGCAGGAATACAAATCCGCTCATAATAATTATACAGCTCATGCCATGAAGCATCCTGCCTTTTAAAGATTATGGTAAAATATACCTACCATTTTTAACCATGTTAAGTGTATACTTTTGAGGCATTAGATATATTCATGTTGCTGTGTAACCATCACGACCATCTATCTCCAGAACTCTCCCAACTTCCCAAACTAAAACTCTGTCCAATACACACCAGCTCCATTGCCCCGAGCCCCAGCTCCTGGCACCCACCATTCTCCTTTTGGTCTCTATGAATTTGACAACTCTAGGAACCTCCATTGCATGGAGCTATTCCATATTTGTCCTTTGGCAGCTGGCTTTGTCACCTAGCATCTGGTCCTCAAGATTCAGATGCCACAGCATGTGCCAGAATTCCCTTCCCTTTGTCAACGCTGAATCATATCCCACCATATGCCCACCCCATAGGGCACACAGAAGGGAAGGGAAGTCATCCATTCATTTGTCAATGGTCATTTGGTTTGCTTCCACCTTTTGGGAACTATGAATAAAGCTGCTGTGAACGTAAGGGTACAAATGACTTTTCAAGTCCCTGCTTTCAATTATTTAGGTGGAATTGCTGGATCATATTATAACTGCTTTTTCTGAGGACCTGCCACACTGTTTTCCACAGAGGCTGGGTCATTTTTCATTTGCACCAAAAACGGAAGAGGGCCCCAGTTTTTCCACATCTTCTCAAATGCTCTTTTAGTTATTTTGTTTTGTATTATCCATTCATATGGGTCTAAAGTGGTATCTCATAGTGGTTTTGATTTCTATTTCCCTAATGATTCATGATATTGAACAATTTCTTATATTCTTTTGACTTTTGCATAACTTATGTGAAGAAATGTGTATTCAAGTTCTTTGCTCGTTCTCTTTTTTTTTTTTTTTTTTTGAGATGAGGTTTCTCTGTGTTGCCCAGGCTGGTCTCAGTCTCCTGAGCTCATACGATCCACCTGCCTTGCCCTCCCAAGGTGCTAGAATTACAGGCACGAGCCACTGCACCTGGCCACTCAATTCTGAATTCAGTTGCTTGGTTGGTTTTGTTGTTTAGTTTCAGCTCTTTACATATGTTGGATCATAACCTCTTATTAGGTATATGATTTGCGAATATGTTCTGCTCTGTGAGCTGCCTTTTCATTCTGTCAATAGCATCCTTTGAGGCACAAAAGTTTTAAATTTTGATAAAGTCCACTTGATCTACTTCTTTCTTTTTCTGCATGTTTGGTGTCATATCCAATAAATCATTGCTAAATCCAGTGTTATGATGTTTTGCCGTATGTTTTCTTCTAAAAGTGTTACAGCTTTAGATCTTTCATTTATGTCTTTCAGGTCAGCTCATCTTTAAGGAACTCATGGGAGAATAATGAAAACAGGCACACAAAATAGTCACCATGTGAAGTTGAGAGGATGGTTTTCTGTGCTCAGTGACACAGGCTAGGGCACCACACAGATTTTGAGCAAGTCCATTAACACGAGCTTCAGTTTCTTTCTCTGTACGGAGAGGATGTATTTTTCCATTTCTTTCATAATGGATGTAGATGATGGCTTGCAGAACTGAGAGTATTGACATGGGGAGTCCTATGTAGGGATCCCTACGGTGATCACCCATGAAACCAAAGCACAGGGTGGTCCCCACCAGGCCCAGGGCAAGGGGTACACATCCAGCCACTCTCCCAGGTACAACTGGTGTAAGGGCAGGCTGGACACAGAATTCAGATTCTTAACTCCCTTTTTTTCCTCTGTGCCATGTCCTCTGTCTCCTGGGCTGGCTCGCAGTTCTGGAAATCAAAGATTAACTTCCACATGGGATGCAAAAGCCTAGTAAACATGAGATTTTGAGTGAGAATCTTGGGTGAGCCCCAATTCCTCTATTTTCTGTCTTATGACCTGGGGCAAGTTGTTAACCTCTCTAAAGCTTTGTTTCCTCAACTGAGAAATAGAGAAAATCGAATTGTGTAGCTCTCAGAATCATTGCAGGGGATAAAGAAAACAGCGTTTGAGGAATGTAATTGGAGAACACTGCAGCCCATGTGAACTTGGGAGTTGGTTCACATCTAGAGCAGGTCATCGTTTATGGCACTGGCATTGCAGAGCCAGACAAAACTGTTTCTTTCCTCCTCTTAAAGCCAGGAATAAGTGCAAGAACCCCTTTTGGATTAAGACTATCTGTGTGGCGCACAAGGAGCCTGGGAGCCCCGCAGACCCTTCCTCCTCCACCCAGAAGGCACAGGTGGTGCCTCAGGCAACACCCACTAGAAGGGTAGCCTTGGTGAGGTGGCCTTGGTGAAGGCACTGAAATACTTCGTTGACTAAAGAGCTTCTATACTGGGCGCTGCACCCCGTGCTACCAAGCAGTGGCCTTCCAAACCTCATAGAGCCCCCAGTTCCTGAGAAGTAACCCAGGCAAGGCCAGGCAGCAGGCCTGTGCCCCACAGATGATGGGAGGAGGAAGAAGGAGGTGCACCCAGGGGCTTCACAGCCAAGATGGGGCCCCTTAGGGCACTCCTCAGACTTTGCCAGCTCCTGCTGGGTGCTCTGTCCCCAAGAGACAAAGGGAAGGCTCAAGCCCACTCTACAATCAGAGAACCTGAGTCCCAAGCCCTTGTCCCAGCTGCCTAAGACATCAGGAGCAAGCAGAGAATGGCAGCATGACCCCCAAGACAGAGCCTTCCCCTGAGCAGAGAAAGAGCCTTCCCCACAGAATCCAATTCTGTAGCCTGAACCCAGTGATGGGGAATGCAGCCCCTGTCTTAACAGAGTCTTCAGAGCAGCCCAGAACCCAGAGGGGACCACAGAGGGCTCCTCACCCCAGCCGCGGGCTCCCGCAGCACACAGAGGAGCCGCTTCCCAAAGGCCTCTTTGTTTGTTTGCTGGCAATGCCCTTTATTAACCCCAGTATGACACTGCACGAAGGCCTGACAGGGTAGGCAAAGCAGCCCTCCCGCTTAGCTGCTGAGGCTGTACAGGTGGAGAGCAGGAGCCGTGCTGCAGGTGGGCTAGTGGGTGGGTGTGAACGCTGAGAGTAGACGTGGCAGGGAGCCCTGCAGGGTCATCTCAGCCAGCGCTGTCTCCCTCAGCAGCCTGTGCTGGTAGCAGCCTCACTGCCAGGGCCGGAGCGGGCAGGCCCCTAGGTCCCAGCATCTCTGCAGCTGATCCTCGGGCCACCTGGGCTTCTGTTCCATTTGGACCAGAGGAAGGCACCTGGGTAGGATCCGTGGACAGCTGGGCCCCCATCAGTGCTACCTGCGATGCTGGCACCTGGCCCTGACCCCACAGAGGTCACACGTGGAGGTTCTGCGACTTGGGTTCCGCATTTGCAATGACACCTGCTACCAGGATTGCCAAGGTGTCACACTCAGCCAGGTGCCCATCACACTGAATTTCTCTCAGGAGCAGCCACTGTTGTTCATATTGCTGTTTCCTGTTATTTATTAGACCTACAGCTGTTCTGTGAGATGGAGAGAGGAGGGTTACTATTTACAGAGGAGGAAACTGGAACTCAGGATGAAAATGACTCACCTGGATTCACCCTGTGGGATGAGTAGGTGTTGTCAATGTGATGGGACAACAGCCGAGATTGTTCCGTGACAGCGCATCTAATGTAACCCCACCTACTCCAGCTCCTCGATGTGTCTCCTGTGCCCCCAACTTTCAGGATCAGCAGGACGCCATGTGGGTCCCAAGCCAGGTCTTCCCCATGTGCTTGGCTTATGGATTGTCTCTGGTCTGCCCTGGAACCCGGAGGCAGCAGACGGGGAGCTCCGCTCTGTTGGAGAGGAAGTCGTGCAGCAAAAACAAACAAAAAAACACAAAAACTGATGTGAAGATTAAAAAAACAATTTATTATTGTGAAGTTGGGAGCTGCTAGACAAATGGAGTGGTAACAGGAGTGAAACCAGGCACACAAGCCAGCGGGAAGCCCACCCACAGCTCTGGTCTCTGCGCGGCGCACCATCAAACCCTGATTTCAGGAAGCCGCTAGGGAGGGGTCTGCATTCTGTGATCCAGCCGTGACCTTCCAAGGTTGTCCCACTTCTCCGTGCGCAAGTTGTCCCACTTCTCTCTGTCTCTTCTCTTTTTTTTTCTGTTTCTTCTTTTCTGAAATAAAATGACCCATTGTGTTTGCTCAGCATTTCAACATTCACAAAAACACTTTTTTCATTTTTGTTTTTTTTTCTCTGAGATGGAGACTCATTCTGTCTCCCAGGTTGGAGTGCAGTGGCGCAAACTTGGCTCAATGCAACCTCTGCCTCCAGGGTTCAAGCAATTATCTTGCCTCAGCCTCTCAAGTAGCTGAAATTATAGGTATGAAGTTATAGGCATATGAAATATACACAATACCAGCTAAATTTTATATATTTAGTAGAGACAGGGTTTCACAACATTGGTCAGGTTGGTATTGAACTCCTGACCTCAGGCATGAGCCACTGTGCCCAGCCAACAAAAACACTTTTAAACGATACCTGTTTTCATTCTCAAATACTAATACAGTAGTTGGGAAAGAAGTATACTTGCAGGCCTTTCCAACAGATCAGCACTTTTGTATATTTTATGTTAAAATATATGCTTTTCATACTATAAAATATATAAAGTATAAAATCCACATTTCATATATATTCTTTATGCTTTTATATACTTTATACCTTTATAGATACCATTTTATTCTGTCCTCAATACCCTTGTGAAGTTAGCGAGGCAGGTGTTCTGGCTGGAGAGCTGAGAGTTGTGCAGGTGTGAGTGTCCTGGCCCAGGTCACACAGCTAGTTTACTGTGGAGTTGAGAGTTGAGACTAAGCCCGGTCTTCACATTTCTGGTCTAACGTAGCCTCTGCCTGCCTCACTCAGAGACTAGGTAAAAAAAAATGCACTTGCCCTTACCCAGGCACTCTTGTTGGCTGTGTATGTGTGTGTGTTTGTGTGTGTGTGTGTGTGTGTGTGTGTGTTTCAGGGCAATCAGTTTCTTCTATTCATTCCCCAGTGTTAAGCTTGAGTGTTCAACTGTTCATCACATTTGATTACCGCAAGTCAGGTGCTAAAAATATACTACGTTACATATGCCTCACAACCCTGGGAAGTGGGTGTTATTGTAACCACTTCACAATTGAAGATGCTGAGCTGATGGAACTGGTGAGTGCCAGAGCTGGGGGAGTCATGCTGCTCCCTCCTGTTCCCACCCCTGATTTCCCCTTCCCTCTCTACCTAAACAGATGGGCTTACACACTACATACTCGGGACAGCATTCTATGCTTCCAGGAGTCTTCTGCTCTGCCCTTGTTACCTGAGGGGAACCTGAGAGAAATGACCCCATAGAGTTGGAAAACTCACGCTTCCTGCTGGAGGACCATCAGTGAGGAACGCAGGTGTGGGGTTGGGCTTCAGAGGACTCCAACCATGCCTGGACCCCAAGAAGCCCACTGAGTCCTCTGAACTTGCTGAGCTGGGGCCCTCAGGAGGGCAATATGGAAACCTCCCTTTCCCCTCCCTGAAATACTAAGCCAGCAAAGCACCCTCCACAGACAGAGCAGGCAGTGGGATGGCAAGATCTGCCCCTAAGCTGCTGGCCTCTGTGGGGCCATCTGAACATGGTGCTTTCATATCAGAGCTAAGGTGATGGAAACAGCCATGGCCTCAGGGAACAGGTCATCCAACACACTCAACTGCATATGAGCTGGGACCCAAAAAATGCAATTAATGGGTCTGGGGTCAGGCCATGAGTTAATTGCAAATGAGCAGAGCCAGGTGTCCTGACATTGTTCAGAGAGGCCTACAGCTCCAACCCTTCCAGACACCATCTTGACCCTTTCTTTTGGTTGCTGTACTTCCATCCATGGAGATGAAATGGTGACGGCTTTATGAAAGCGTGTGCACAGCAAAGGTGCCTGGTGTAGAGTGTGTCATAGAGATCAGGGAGATGCTCCCATTACCTTCAACAAGGACTTTTGTCTGGCCTCTTCCAGCCTCCAAAGCATCCCAGAGTCTCCTTTCTGGGGTCAAGAAGAGTTTACAAACTTGGGGGCACTACAGCTATGAAGAGGAACTGCTTTCACTCTGGGGCAAGGGGCAGCCCATCCCAGGGACTGCTCCAGGCTCCAAACAGGGAGAATAGGTGGCTCAAGGGCAAGGGAGCCTTGTATTCCCCCACAGAGCCTGCTGATGGAAGCGCTTTCCCTCTCCTCCATGGTATGCTTGGTGATCTCATCTGCACCTGGCAGTCACAGCCCTCTGTCCCTCGCCTCAGTGGCAGTGGTAATTCCTGACCCCTTTTTCCCAGACACAGGAGTCAAATATGCTGTTTGAGACGTTCAAAGGGGTGTTTAGTGACAAGGCTCAGCTTCCCAAGCCCTGGCTCTCCCGGCTTCTTGCCCTGAAGGCCCTTAGTCCTCTATGAGACCAGATAGATAAAGGGAGATCCCTGCCTAGGGGGCCTCCTGGCTTCTTGCCAGGGCGTAATTAACTTGTGAGAAGGTCAAAATGAGTTTCATATTCTGATTTTGTGAAGTAGTTTTCTCGAACTGGCGAGCCCGTGGGTGGAAAGGGGGGTATTAGAGAGAGGGTGGGGGCCCCACCTTGGCAGCACAGAGTGGGGACAGCCACACAGACTGGAAGTGAGGCCAGACTCTGGAGTTACCAGGGACCACCCTGGCCAGGACTTACCTGCTTTGCCAATGATTTAGAAAAACGGAGACAATATATTTCTAATCCAAAAGTGGTACTTACAGTCTGAAAAAATCTGTTTGCTGCAGACATACAGTGTTTTCAGAAACTCCAGGGTCTGTGGTTGCTATTTTAAGGCAGATTTTTTAGGATTGAAGTGCAGGGATTATGGAGAAGAGAAAGCAAGTGAGAGAAGGTGACACATCTTTCCTCCCTTGCTGGCCGGCCGCGTCTCAGCACCATTGAACAATAGGCACACACAATGAGCTGCACATATTTAAAGTATGCCCCCTGATGCACTCTGACGAAGCTACTGGCAGCCATGAGCACGATCAATGCCAGACAGGACCATCACACCCCAAAGCTTCCTCAGACACCTTTGCAATCCATCTCCCTAATCCCATGCAGCCATGGAGCTGCTTTCTATCCCTATAGATGAATTCGTATTTTCTAGAATTTCCTCTTAGGGAAAATCATACATGGAATCATGCCAAATGTATGCTTTGATCTAACTTTTCACTCAACGCAACTATCTTGGGATTCATGGATGTTTTCATGCGGATCACCCGTTTGTTCCTTTTTATTGCTGTGCAGTATTTTGTGGTTTAGATTAGCATGATTTGTTTACTCATTCACCCAGTAGCAGACATTTGGGTGGTTTTGGCTTTTGGTTATTATCAAAATACTGTTATGGACATTTGTGTAGGAACTTCTGTGTGGATACAAGCCTTCCTTTCTCTTCTGTAAATAACTGGATTAAAATGGCCAGGTTGAACGGGAGGTATACATTGAGCTTTTTAACAAACTGCTGAATAGTTTTCCAAGAAGCTCATACCAATTTATGTTCACACCAGTGGTGAATGCAGAGTCCACTTGTTTCATGTCCTCATCAGCACTTACTTTCAGCTGTTCTAGGGCATGCATAGGACCAATTACTAGAACCAGTCATTGTGGCTTTAATTCACATTTTCTAATAGCACATGATGCGGAGTTCATTTCATGAGCTTATTTTTCAACTATATATCTTTTTTGGTGAGCTCCCTATTTCAAACTGTTTGCCCATTTTCCATTATGCTTTTTATCTGATTACTATAGCACTATAATTTCTAAATATACAGATTTTAGACACGAGTTTTTTCTCATAGACACAGTTTTCTTTCTCACATATGTGCTCGAAAATTCTTTGTCTTGTCTTTTTATTAATAGCCTTTTTTTGAAGATCAAAAGATTAATTTTGATGAAATCTAATTTACTAATTTTTCCTTTTGTAATTCATGCTTTTATGCCCCATAAATCCAAGAAGAGTTTGCCAAACCCAAGGTTACTATGATTTTCTTATTTTTTTCCTTGAACAAGCTTTATAGTTTTAGCTCCCACACTTAGATTTCTGCTTCACTTTGAGTTACTTTGTGTATATAGTGCTAGTAATAGTGACTTGTCATTATCTAGTTTTTCTGCCATTTCTGTTGATTCTGTTCCTGGCCTTAGGTAACTTGAGGACACAGCTCAGGGTAGAGAGGAAGGCTCCGGGAGAATCAGTCTCTCTCTCCCTCTCTTTCTTCCTCTCTCTCTCTCTTTCCTGCTCTTTCTTTCCTTCTCTCTTTCCCTCTTCTGTTTCCTCTCTCTCTCCTTCCTTCTTTCTTCCCCTCTTTCTCTCTCTCTGTCTTTCTTTCTGTCTCTTCCTCTATATCTTTTTTTTCTCTCTCTCCGCCACCCCCCCTGCCCCACCGCCCGACAATCTCTCTTCCTCTCTCTCTCTCTCCCTCTCTCACTCTGCCTGTAAATTTCAGTCATTTGGACTTCCTAAATTCCCAATTCTTTCTCCTCAGTGTGGGGCAGCCACCAGGCTCTCATCGGGTTCCTCTCCCTGTGTGACATTCTGGGAATTTGTCCCAAGCATTAAGGTGAAGTGTCTTAGAATAGAACCCCCTCCCTTGTTTCCCCTTTTAGGGATACTGTCCTGTGCTATTATCCAAAATATAAAATTGTTCATAAGTTTTGTCCAATTGCCTAGTTCAGGTGGCAGCCTTAAACTATTTCCTATTATGCCAACAGGGCTTGACCCTAGAACTTCATTTTCCATTTTTAAGCTGTGTAATTTAGGGCAAGTCCCTCAAATTACAGATTGACATATATAATTGGAAGCCCAACACAAGGATCCCATGTGTTTAAATGCAGGTAACCCTCACCAACCAAACTCTCATGTCCAAAATCTCACTATCCAAAATTAGGAACTAAAAACATTTTGTATTTCTAAATTAATTTTGGAACTAAACATATTCAGATGATGTGGCATCACTCACTATTCTCTCATTCTCTCAAATAAAAAATAAAATTGTTTTAGAACAAATAAATCTTTATGTATGAAAGTATCTAGTAAACTTTAATCTGCTAAACAAAATTTTCATTCAAACGTTTTTAACCTAAGTATAATTTGCAGATGACAGCATGTCCAGATTTCAGGAGTGGGGTTCAATGCAACTGAACAACTGTGCATGCTGCTACCGTAACCACACCCTACACATACACATACGACTTTCCTCTCACTGGATACTTCCTCAGGCCTCTTTTCAGGAAGTGCCTTCTCTGTCCCAGTGCCAAGAACAATTGTGGCTTTCTGACATTTCAGCTTCATTTTTCCAGTCTCAGAAATTCATATAAATAAGGTCACAACACATGTACTCTTAAGTATCTTGGGATATTTCACTCTGTATGTTGTTCTTAAGATTAATTCATGTCATTGCATTTACTCATAGTTTATTTTGTTTTTATTACAAAGTGAAAACACTTTTTTGACTTTGACACAATGTCTTTAATCTATTCACATGTCCATGGAGATTTAGATTGCTTGTAGTTACGGCCTGTTATGAATAAAGCTTCCACAAGCATTCCCGCACAAGTCTTTATGTGGAAATATGACTCCATTCCTCTTGGGTCAATACCTAGGAACGAATTACTGAACCATGGGGTAGGTGAAGTTGTAACTATTTAACCAAGTGCCAGATTGTTTTCAGAACTGATTGTGTCATGTTCCACTAACAAAGTATGTAGATCCAGTTGCCCCATATTCTCACCACACTGGTTATTTTCACTCTGAAATGTTAGCCATTCTAGTAGGTTTGAAGTGATAGCTCATTTGTATTTGGATTTTGATGTCCCTGACAACTGATGATATTGATGACATTTTTAGAGATTTGTTGTACATTAATATCTCTTAATTTAAAGGTTGTATGTAAACCTTTGGACAATTTATTCAAAGTGATTTTTGTCTCCCATCAAATTGTAGAAATTCTTTCTATATATTGAATACATAGATTAGAAATATTTCTCTTATTGTGTGGCTTGCCTTTTCATTTTCTTAATTTATTTTGAGGAGCAGAAGTGTATAGTATTGATGACATTAAAATGATTTTTTTATTGCATTTTAGGTTTTGGGGTACATGTGCAGAACATGCAAGATAGTTGCATAGGTACACACATGGCAGTGTGCTTTGCTGCCTTCCTCTCCTTCACCCACATTCGGCATTTCTCCCCAGGTTATTTTTTTCTTTATTATTAATCTATCATTTTGTTGTTGTTCTTGGAGAAGAAACATTTGCCTATCCAGGCCCCAGAGATACGCTGCTAGCTTTTATTCTAGAGGTTCTGTGGAATTACTGAGCATATTCAGGCACGTGATTCATCTGAAATTGCTTGTCTGTATTGGCGTGAGATACAGAAGGGGTCTCCTTTTCTCTATCTGGATCTTCAGTTGGTCTGGTACCTATCTGATAGGACTATTCATTTATTTTCCAGTGAATTGCATTGGCATCTTGTGTACATCTATTTCTGGTCCAGTGAGCCATTTATCTACTCTAATTCACTTTCTTGATCATCAAACTGTCTTAAAACAAGTAAATGAATCTGCAAATAGAATAGTGTGATTCAGCTAACTTGTTCTTTCTCTGTGCTTTGCCCATTCTGGGTTTTTTCCATTCCTCTATACATTTAAGAATAGGCTTCTCTATTTCTATGTCCAAAGACTGCTTCTATTTTGATAGAGCTAACTTTGAAATTCCACTTGATTTGGAGAGAATAAGTGTTTTAACAATATTGATTCTTCCAACCCATGGACCACATTACCGCCCTTCGTTTTACTTAGGTCTGACTGCTCTGAGCAAAGTTTTGTAAAATTTACTCTAAAAATCTTGCATATCTTTGTCAAATCTATTTTTAAGTATTTTGTTTTTATGATATGTCATTTAAAAAAGTCATTTTCAATTTTTTCTAGTATTTAGGAACACTGTCAATTTTTGTGTCCTGCAACTTTGCTAAACTCACTAATTAGTTCTAGTAGTCTCTGAGTTATCCTAAAGATTTTCTACATTAATAAATATAAGGTCTGCATATAAAGACTAGTTAGCTCTTCATTTTCAACCTTTAAGTCTTTTGTTCTGTTTCCTGCATAGCATTACATAAAGCCGGCAGAAGGAGAGAAAGACATGATCATTCAGGGGAAGTTGAAGGGACTGGAGCTAGACAGAGGTGCACCTGACTTCTACTCATGTGTGATGTTAGTTTGAGCACCTGTGGGAAGCATGGGAGACCAGCCATGTCAACCAGGTCTGTGCCCAGAATGACTGGGTCAGCAGCCAGCCAGTCTATGCCACAGGGAGACTGTAGAAAACAGAAATTTACAGAACAACTTTAGTTTACTAATGAGTTCTGTGAAGAAGATGAAGTGTGTGTGTATGCGTGTATGTAATTATGTATCTGCATTTGGCGGTTTTATGTGTTTGTGAAATCCTGGGTCCATAATCATGTCTGTGGATTTTTTATGTGACTTTATGTCAGGATTTTCCTCACTGGTGTTAAGGACTTTTTCTGTCTATCTCCTGATGAATTAGGAGTCAAAAATCTGCTCTCACAGAGCTCAGAAAAACACAAGCAGTGGTGTTCCAGCCATGCTGAGCTTTTTTTATTTGAGTTAGGAAGATGTTAGACCTGGTCTCTTTGCTGAGAGCGGTGGGATTCACTCCAGTTAGGATTCGATCTTTAGCATCCTTTTCAAAACCTGGTCCAAGGTAGAAATTGCCCAGTTTCTCATTGCCTGCTCATTTCTTCTCCCTCTGGGCTGTGCCTATCATGGGGCACTGATGCACCATGGTGGCGCGAAGCATCTGTTCTAAAGGGCGGGTTCTGGCAGGAAGCACAGTCCGGGCCTGGCGGCTTCCCTTTCAGCCCCTCTAGACCACAATTTCTCCCAGACACCCTCCATGAGCTATTGGAATGCCGTATTCCAAAGCAAATTGTCACTAAAACTAAAGCAAGAAAAAAATCCCTACAGCTGAGGTGGCAATCTTGCACAAAGAAATTCAGTCTTTTAATACTCAGAGTTAAAGAGATTGAGTCAGAATGCAGTCATTTTAAAAAGTAAAACAAACAACCCCACAACTTTCCTGACTCATACGATGCTGCATTTACACCCTTAATAATGATAAATCAGTGATCTAGAAAACTGAATGTTTCCTAATAATCAGATAAGCTGCACAAAATCTCTGAAGACGTTACAATTTAAGTGCCCCAAATTTTCATTTTTAAAAATTTAACTACATTAATTACTCATGAGACTGAAACATGGGATACCAATACACACAGCAGTGCCTGCCCTGGAGCACAGCACTGAAGCCTCCTGCCTCCTGGAGAGCTGACGCTCTGAGCACAGACCAAAGGCCGGGGGTGCAGTGAAGATGGATGCTGAAGCTGAAGCCAGCCTTTGTGCAGACACTCGCAAGGTACTAAATGCTGACAAGTCCTCCCAGTTACTGCTTGAGTCTGCGGAGACTCCCTGGAGCTTCTTCAGGTGGGGGTGATTCTTTAATACCGGCACACTGCCAGGACAGGCTGAGGGCAGTGCTGTTTCTGACTTTCACTCAGGGTGCTGCCTTCAGCAAGTCTGATTCCTTCACCCTGTGGATGCCTGCTTCCCAGTGTCAGCAAGAAACAATGTGGAGAATGCTCTTTGCAGCCTCAATGAGGAAGGTTGGCAGGGAGAGCTTTCCTGAAGCACAGGACTCCATGTCCAAGGCTGGGTACTAGGCCTAGCTGCCACTTGCTCAGGTGCATGATGTTGGGTCAATTTCTTAACACAGCAGTAGCTTCAAATCTGTGAAATACGGGTTTAAGGAGTTCTGTCTTCCTAAAATGAGATTATGGACATGAAAATATATATGGTCAGTGCAAAGCTTGAGAACCTCAAGTTACAGATTCACAACCACAGGCAGGGACCCTTATGTCTCCCTGCGTTAAGCCTAGCCTGAAAAGTAACAGCTGGTTGGCTCTGTTTCTTCTGAACAGAGACAGTGGCCAAACCAGTACAGAGCCATAGTGCTACCGATTTAGAGAACCTCAGTGCTGTGTAACAGGTCCCAAAAAGTCAGCATCATGTATATGTTAAGCCCTTTGAAATGCTTGTTCGCACATTCATTTACCATGTGTCCACCAAAATGTAAGGAGCGTTGACTAAATAGTCAATACTCTGCCAGGTGCTTGGGTAGAGAACACAGCAACGTGATCCAGGGGTTCATCACATAGTACTACTGCCTTGAACTGATGGAACATCTGGTCATGTCCTAACTCACAGAGAAACTTGCCTGACCGAGGGAGTCAAGGCTGTATACCACAGAAGGCACTGAGGAGCAGGAGTTTGCCGGGAGAGTGGTGGGGAGGGAGGCTGCAGACCAGGATGTGCAAAGGCCCTGAGAAGGCTGGGAGCCCACCATGACTACAGGTGTGTGGACCGAGGCGGACAACACTGGCTGCTTTCCCAGGCACTGCCCATCTCCATCTGCCCAGCCTTCCTTGTGGTGGAGCCTGACTCTCGTCGTAGAAGCAGGAAAATGTCAGAAGTTTCATTCCAACCTTCCCTTAAAAGCAGGCCAGAGCAACAAGCCCCTGTTCTGGCTGATGGGCCCTGAGGAGACCTGCAGGTGTTCCTAGAGGGGAAGCTCCTTACTCATTAATGGATGCCGCCATGGCTGCATGTGATCCCGGAACTGCTTCCACCGCAAGCATCAAGGTAGGCTGTGGGCAATCCGTGACGCCATTGCCTAGGGCCCGACCTGCCCCGGAAGTACCCCAAGTAGGGTTAATTCTAGTACAAGAGAGTGTTGCATTGAACTTAGCACAGAAAGTCAACACCAGAACAAAAGTATGCCAAATTGCAGGGTTTATTGCCGGCGACCACGGAGGACTCACATCTCTCCAACCCGTGGCAGAGAAAGAAGAGTGACAAGACCTTTTTATACCCACAAAACCACCTTGGGAGTGGGGGTGAGGAGCAGAGATGGGAATGAAAGCTGTCAATCACCTCCTAGGCTGAGACGAGGATGAGGGGGCTCCAGACATTCCAAGGGCCAGGGGACTTTTGTCATTCCGATTGCCACTTAAGTGGTTTACAGAGGTCAAGATAAACATTAGTTTATACATTATTTGGACAGGTGTGGGATCCACATAATTTTAGGTTACTTGGCGCCAGGATGGAATTATCTGGGGGTGCTTACTTTGGTAAACAAAGGCCAGCAATTCTGGCAGTTACAGATAAGAGAAAGTATGCAGCTTTTCCTCTCTTTGCATTTTGCAAGGTAATCTTAGTAGTTTACAGAAGCCATGGCTAGCAGTCATTGTGAGGAGAATGGAAACAGTTTTCCCATTTTAAAATGGCATTGTACTGGTTCTAATTCTAGGCCAGCTATATCACAAGAGAAGGGTAAATTAAAGCTTCCTTTGTTTGCTCTTGTCTTGACTGTGGATCTTCAACTACACTAGCTCCATTTGTTGAAAGACTCCTTTTGCCCAGTTGTCAAGTCCTTTGTGTATATACTTGTGGGTCTAATTAGGGATTCTCTCCTCTGTTCCTCAGACACATTTGTGCAACCGTCCACCAACACCACACCACATGGACGTGACTGCTGTAGTTGTGTAAGTCTTGAAGGTCAGCGGGCTGATCGCAGAATTGTTTCAGCCATTACTGAACCTGCGCATTTCCATATACACATGAGTAGAATCTTGTGTATGTCTACAGAAATCTTGGTAAGATTTTGATAATAATTACATTAAACCTGCATATCAATTTGAAAGCAACTGACATCTTTATCATGTTGTCTTCCAATCCATGAGCACAGGATTTGTTTATATCTTTGATCAACATACAAGCCCTTTACATGTTCTGTTAGATTTACACCTATTTCATTTTAAGCAATTACATATGGTATCATATTTTTGGTTTTAGTGTCTG
This sequence comes from Callithrix jacchus, assembly GCF_049354715.1. Classification (NCBI taxonomy): domain Eukaryota; kingdom Metazoa; phylum Chordata; class Mammalia; order Primates; family Cebidae; genus Callithrix; species Callithrix jacchus. The sequence continues at coordinate 35,034,964 of NC_133511.1, read as the reverse complement.
CAGATTCATTGATAGTATACAGAAATATAATTGGGTTTTGTTACAATTCACTTTTTATCTTTAAGAGATTTTTGTAGGTTCCTTGGGATTTTCCACATAAGCAATTGTGTATTTAGAAAAAGGACAGTTTTTTTTTCCTCTCTCCTGATCTGCATGCCTTTTATATTGTTGTTGTTGTTGCCTTATTGTGATGAGCAGAAGTTTCAGCACTTTGTTAAAAGTATGAAAGAGAACATCTTTGTCTTGCTCCTGATATTTGTGGGAAAACATTCCATTCTTCATCATTAAGAAAAATGTTAGCGGCAGGATTTTTGTAGATGCTCTTTATCTAGTTGAGAAAGTTCCCTTTAACTCCTATGTTTCTGAGTTTTTGTTAACATAAATAAGTATTGAATTTTGTCACATGCTTCTTTCTGTATCACTTGATATGATCATAAATTTTTCATCTTCAGCATATTAATATGATTGATTTTGAATACAAATTCCAGGGATGCATAGTGTAGAATTATTTGTATGCATCACTAAATTCTGCCTCCTAATATTTTGTTAAGTGTTTTGTGCTTATATTCATAAGGAATACTGGCCCTTAATTATATTTTGTACTATTTTTTTCTGGTTTTGATATCAAGGTAATACTGGCTTTATAAAATTATATTGATACTGTTCCCACCCCTTCTATTAATATCATCTGGAAAGGATTGCACAGAATTCGTGTTAATTCTTCTTTAAATAATTGGTAAAATTTTCTTGTGAAATCACATGGACCTGGAGTTTTTGAGGAGAGATTCTAAAACTATTATTTCAATTGCCTTAATAGTCATAGAGGTATTCAAATTATGTAGTCATAGTGAGTGAGTTGTATTAGCTCTATGTTTTTGGAGGAATTTGTCTAATTCATCCAAATTGTCAAATTTCTGTGTATAGAGGTGTGCATAGTATTCCCTATTTTTTTTTAATATTTTCTGGTGGCAAGTATAACTAGAGACTCTATAGTAAGTAAGTAAATGAATAAATAAATAGATTTCTCTATAATAAATCCCTCATTAATATGCCATAAACACTCTATAATAGTAGAGTTTCCTTCTAGTATTGGTTATTTGTATCTTTCCTCTCTCTTTTTTTTTTTTGGTCAATCTAGATAGAGATTTGTTAGTTGGTTGATTTTTAAGAGAGCCAGCACTTTGTTTCATCGTTTTCTTTGTTGTATTTTATACCTTTAATCTTTCTTTGTATTTCTGCTCTTTAGTTCCTTTTTTTTCTGTTTCTTTAGTTTTATTTTGCTACTTTTCCAGGTTTTTGAGCTTAGGATAGTAATTGAAGGTTTTTTGTCTTTCTATTATAAGATAGGCATTTACTGGATATGTGCATGTTGGAACTTTTTTAGCAGTCCCACAGATTTTAATACGTTGTTTTTATTTGTATTCAGTTCAATGTATACTTTATTTTCATAGAAACTTCCTCTTTGATCATGCTTTATTTTGAAGTGTGCTTAGTTCGCAAGTATTGGGATTTTTTTGGTTCTCACTGTTATCTTATTGATTTCTAGTTTAATTACAATGGATAAAAGAACACAGCCTGTTTTACTTAATTTATTTTTAATTTGCTTAGGTTTATTTTTTGGCCCAGCATATAGTTCATTTTGATATACACTGTTTGAGAGCTTAAAAATAATGTCTATTTCCCTGTTATTGGGAGAAGTGTTCTGTAAATGTCAATTAAATACTGTTGGTTGATGGTTTTGCTGAGTTCTTCGGTATCTGTTGATTTTTACCTTTTTGTTTTGTCAATTACTATAGGAAGAATATTGAAAACTCCAACTATAATTGCAGACTTGTCTATTTCCTCTTTCAGGTCTGTCAGTTTTTGCTTTACATGTTTTATACCTCTGTTACTTGGTTCATACATGTTTAAAATTAAGTCCTGTTGGATTGATTATTTTATTATATGGTGGTTTTTGCATCTGATACATTTAATTTTTGAAGCCTATTTTATCTGATGTTAATATAGCCATTTCTAGTTTCTCATAATTTTTGCATGATTTATCTTTCTCCATCCTCTTACTTTCAATTACTTATATTTTTATATTTAAAGTAAATATCTTGTAAACAATAACTGTTAGGCCATACTTTGAATCCACTCTGCTGATTTCTCTGTTTTAATTGGTATAAGCTAGTCACATCACATAACTAGGGATGTGTTATGGTTTAAGTCTGCCATTTTATATTTTGCTTTTTGCTTGTTCTCCTTGTTTTTTTTTTTTTTTTTAACTTTTCTTTCTTTTTTTTTAACTTCCTATTGGTTACTTTAACTTTTCTTAAAATTTAATTTTCATTTATCTATGTTGCTTTTAGTGTATCTTGTTGTATAACATCTCTAGTGATTTCTCTATAATCGCTCATTAATATGCCATATACAAGTATTTATGTCTTACCCTCCCCATTTATAATCTGTTGCTCTTAAAAATGTTTTTTGCATACATTTAGAACCACATTAGGTTCATTTTATAATCACTGCTTTTACTCTAAAATATAATTTAGAAAACTCAACAGGAGACGGAATGCCAACTGCATTTACCGGTAATTTACTGACTGATTTTTTTTCCTTCCTGGTGTTCTAAGCTTCCTTAGTTTATCATATCCTTCTCTACAGAGAACTTCCCTTGGCCTTTCTTTTAGGGTGGATCAGAAGATGAAAATTTTCCTGGTTTCTTTCTTCTTAACATGTCTTGATTTCTCCTTCATTGCTGAAGAATATTTTTGTGAAATATAGAATTCTGCATTGACATTTTTCTCTTTCAGAAAATGTCATGCCACTTATCCTGGTTCCTGTGAGTTTTGATGAGAAATCTGCTATCATTCAAACTGTTTCGTTTTCTTCTTCTTCTTATAGATAATGCGTCGTTTCTTCTCTGGCTGCTTTCAAGTGTTTTTCATCAACTTTAGTGTTCAGAATTTGACTATTGTGTGTCTTTGTGCGGATTTCTTTGGATTTATCTGGGATTTGATGATCTTCTTGAATCTGTAAACTTACATATTTTGCCACATTTGGAAAGTTTCAGCCATTAGAGTTTTAAGTACCTTTTCAGTCTCACAGTATTTCTTCTTTCTTTCTGGAGTAGCAATAACATGAATGTTAGATCTTTTATTAAACTACTACAAGGCCATGAGACCCTTTTTTTGTTTACCATTTTTTTTTGTTTTTTGTTTTTTGTTTTGAGACAGAGTATTGTTCTGTCGCCAGGTGCCAGGCTGGAGTGCAGTGGCGCAATCTCGGCTCACTGCAACCTCCGCCTCCCGGGTTCAAGCAATTCTCCTGCCTCAGCCTCCCAGGTAGCTGGAACTACAGGTGTGCACCACCACAACCAGCTAATTTTTGTATTTTTTAGTAGAGACATGGTTTCACCATGTTGGCCAGGATGGTTTTGATCTCTTGACCCCGTGATCTGCCTGCCTCTGCCTCCCCAAGTGCTGGGATTACTGTTTACCACTATTTTTGTTCAGATGAGGTAATTTCTATTCTACCCTCAAGCTCCAAGACTCTTTTCTCTGTCACCTCCATTCTGCTTTCAAGGCCATCTTTTAAGTTACTTATTTTTATGTATTGCGTTTCTCAGTTCTAAAATTTCATCTGATTCTTTGTTACCTCTTCTGGTTTTTGTTTGTTTGTTTGTTTTTGCTGAGACCTTCTATTTCTTCCTTGAGGGACTGTATTGTTCTGTGTCAAGCATGTTCCTAACGACCATTAAAGTAATTCTATGATGATTGCTTTAAACCTTCATCAGATTGTTCTAGTGTTTCTGTCATTTATGTGTTGTCACCTTTTACTTGTCCTTTTTCATCTGGTTTGAGATCTTCTTGGTGGGAAGGTTGTATTTTTTTTTTTTTTTTTTTTGGGTAGAAGTTTGGACATTTTGGGTGTTATACTGGAAGAAACTGGACCTTATTTCTAGAAAGAAGCTTTCCTAGAGTGGGTGCTGGGAGTACAGAAACCTCAGTTTTGGAGGTTTCCGGGCAGCAGTTTTTGTTTTTGGTTTTCTGTGGTTGGCTGCAGTACGTTGGTTATTGTCTAGAAGTTTTCTGTATGGCTAGGCTTACACAGGCTTGGTCTTTGGCTAGCGAGTGGGGGCTGTTTTTTTCTGTGCTCTTGGGTCATTTTCTTGAGCTGAAGTTTACCAGTTTCTTCAGCTCAAAGTCTGGGATATATGAGGCAAAAACAAAACTCAAACCCACCAACATGCCTTTCTGTGGGTCATGAGATGCTCAAGCCAGTCTGCCTTCTTGCCACCTTCCGTCTTCTTACAGTTGTTTTGCATAATGTTCAGGGTTTATATTGTACTCACTGGGAGTAACAGGGGGAAGCATATCTATCTTACCTCCTTGGGTAGAAGTCTTCTCCTGGGTAATTCTAAATTTTTGTTATTTGCTAAACAGGTGCTCCTCTTTGTACCCTGTAACTTATCCCTGGGAAGGCTATTTCTGGCCAGTCCCTTTCTGGAAAGATACAACCTCAACATTACTTCTGTGGGTTGTTAACATTCCAACAGCATCACCACAGGAATGCCAGCAAGAACTCTTACTTTCCTCCAGAACTCAGGGAGCACAAGTATATTGATCGTATTTCTGCATTCTTTAGGTCTATGCCTGTCGTTAGCTATGTTGCCTGGAACAAGCCACCTTTAGGTTTTGTTCTAGCACATGAAAAGCGGGGGTAATCATACTTTGCAGGCTTTTCTTTTCTGCAATAAATGAGATATGGTAAGGGAATGCAGTGTAACATGTAGCCAATGATATCAATATTTAACATGACTACTGTCGTGGAGAAAAAATACACAGAGGAACTTCCTTCAAGGGGCTCAAAGGATGAAGGAAAACCAGTTAAATATTTTGACTATGCCTTTGATAATTCCTATCCATGTAAGTGAGTGCTAATAATGCAGTGTTAATAATACAGTGGTGATTAATACAGGCAGGGCCTTGGCCTCATTGAGCTTTCACTCTACCGGAGGAAATACACAATTAACAGGTTAAGAAAAAACCAAAATAGGTTATTATTGATCACGTTGCATGCTAAGAGAGTGAAAATACAGCAGTGAATGAAATAGACTGGGAGTGCAGGGAGAAGAGGCACATAAGATTAAGGACATGCTGAGGCTTCTGATGAAATACAGGCAAAGAGCTCCTGGGAGTACTGCACAGCCAGTGGGAAGAGCTGGTGACCGTGGGTGATGTCATCCTCAGAGAGAAAGATTTTGCATTCTTGAATCAAGACAACGTTTCGAGGAGACCATAAGGGATTGAGCTTCATCTGCCAGAAGAAAACCTTAGGTTGGAAAATGAATTGTGGATCTGCTCTTTGAGCGCTGGAAGCCAAAAACTTTAAAATAAATCCCTAAGGTGATAATGCCCTTTCTACCTCTCCTATTCCTCATAATTATGTCCTTTTCTCCTTATCTTCATATTTCTTTCAGCTGCAAGCAGCACTAATGATCATCCATCATTATGAGAGGAAGGAAAAGCATTTACCAGATGAAATAAGCCAGAAAGTGATGTGGTAGTTAAGTGAAAAATAAAATTCAGTGTCCATGAAAAGTGAGAATAGATGGTGGGTTTCATTTTCTCGGAAGGAGCGATGCTCAGGTGACTGCACACTGTCCACATCCTGCTAATGCAGGGTTGGCTTTTATAATCCCTAATGAAGATGGAATGCGGTTCGTGCTGGGAAGGTGAAATTGAGAACAGAAGAGCCGGGACTTTGAAAATAGAGCAGGGGTTACAAACTTTGCTTGCTAATTTATTTTTTCTGCATATGTCTTAAAAGGTGTTATTTCAGTGTGATTTTTCCCACCTTCAAATGGTTTTCATCTTAATTCACCATACGCTTGAAAATGCAATCATAGAATATTATGTGTAAACGATATGGCCAAATCAATTCGTTTAGCTCTACAGCAGGGATAGCAAATCCTTGACATTTCTAGCCCCTTGCTCCCTAACTGAAGATCGGCAGAGAGCAACCTTAAATGACTCTTGTCATCTTTTCCTCCTGGTGGTTGTGAGATACCTTTAAATATAATGAACCAGGAAGGACATTACCAGCTGATTAACATAGACATTGTAAGCAGGACTTCTTTGCTACAGCTGCTTTATTCTACGGTTGACTTAAATTTTCCCAAGCTCCCTACTTAAAGTTTTCCCCAAATTTAATATGATGAAATTATGTGATGGATCCCCAAATGAACACTTCGAGGAAACCCACTTGACCAGAAACTCATATTAGAATGATATGTCAAAAACTTATTAATCGTGTTAAGGAAGAAAAAAACTAAACCCTTCAGCAAGGAGGACACCTGTTTATCCCACTGAGATGCTTTGAGGCCCTGAGGGGAGGCTGAATGGTGAGACCCTTCAGGGCAACCTACTCATTTCTTCCACAGAAGAGACTCTGGCCCTGATGTCCTTGAATGATGTTCTTTGAACTGGAACCCTGGGCACAAACCATAAGGAGGCAATCTTAGAAGCTGAAAATAAAATTTCTGTGAACTTCCAAGGAAGGGAAGCTGTAGATTTCAGGCCCAGGCAGAGCTTGTTGTTTGCTTGTTCTGTTCTTTTTTCTACTAATGGAGGTGAATATAACATCAAAAAAGCAATTCTGGTACTGATGTGGTAGGAGTTATTAAGAAATTATTTTAGGCAGATATAGAAGAAAAGGGGTCCTTGGGAAGTTTTCGTTTTTTAAAGCATTTCCGGAAAAGTATCTTGTAAATCTCAGGCTCTTAGAGCTGGCAACCTCTGATATGCAAATGTAGGTTATTAGAAACTGGGTCCACCCAACATGGCCAGGCTGGCAACCTTTAATATGCAAATGTAAGCTGTTAAAAACTGGGTCCACCTGACATGGTGATCCCCTCAGCCTTCTTGCCCTTGCCCAACATGTCCCTGGCAATATGGTTGCCCCCACATATCCCCATGTGTGTAGAACATCATGGTGCCCTGCATTTGCATATTAAAAGGCTAAGGTGGGAGGGCCAGCTTTTTCTGCTGGCTATGTGAATGACGTATTGGTCTCATCACACCAATCCCCTGAGCCCTATGCAAATCAGACACCACCTCCTCTAGCCTCTGCATTTACACCTGGCTGGTAGGCATGGCAGATGGGGTTTCCTCTCTCAGCTTTAGAGCCCCTCTCCCTCTGTCTCTGTACAGAGGAGCTTCTTCCTTCTTCTTTTCTTCTTGCCTATTAAACTCTGCTCCTTAAAACCACTCCACATGTGTCCATGTGTTCTTATCTAATTCGACGAGACAATAGGCCTGGTGTTCCTTCATGCATCAGAGGCATACCACTGACTTTGTCTCTAGGTACACTTGAAGAAGTGATGTGGTTGTGATTGATTTGTGGGGCCAAAGAGATGTCAGCTTCCATTTCGGCCACAGGAACAGGAACTTGCCTGTGGTCTCAAAGAACTTGCAAGTTGGCCTCCTGGTGCGCATGTGTGTGGTCTGAGTCCAATCTCAGAGAACAGCAAAGAATGAGGGAGAAATGAGTCACACCCAAAGAATGGCACATGTACCTTTCAGATTAAGTGAATCAGCATATGGACAAACAAGTGAATATAAGCAAATAAACAGGGTGTGGAGTAAATCTTCCAAAAGAAAAATCATCTGGCTATAAAGAGTGACAGATGTTTCTGAAGCAGGTATTTCATAGTTCAAGGCTGGAACTTCTCCTTTGAAGATTCTGTAAATGCTTTAAAAAGGGACACAGCATTAAGTTGTGGTCACATTTTTTGCAGAAATAAAAAGGTGGTTTTCCAAAAAACACCCCACTAGCTAATAAAAGAAACAAAACCAAAATCCCGCTTCCTGAACTCCCACTGTGATGTTCTTTATAGTACATCAACATTTAAGCATCTCTAGAATGGAGACAACACCTGACTTCTCAAGGAAAAACAAAGGACTGGCATTTACTTACCTCATGGACTAGGGGAATAATTCATTCTGTTTAAACAGCCATCACTTTCCCATCAGAAAAATTCCTCTCCCCCTCCCCTTTTCATCTCTAATATTGTCCTTCTGTTAGAGAGAGCTCAGTGGGAGTTCCTTATGACCCCCTGGCCTTTGAACACGAAAAGTGAAAGTTGCTGCTGCACCAACTCTTCTTCTCTTAGAGGTACTCTGGGACCCATCTTAATTCATTATTTGCAAACATTGAACCATATAGTCAGGTCTGAAATGAAGCATTCAGATTTTATGCAAGATTACAAATCCAAATTTCCCACGGTCCTGTAGGTTCTTAGGGATAAATGAGACTCATTTGTACAGGGCCCTGGCTGACCCAGATTCTTTGTCACTCTCTTGTTTATTGTTTTTTATTTGTTTGTTTGTTTGCTTGCTTGCTTGCTTGGTTTTTTTGAGATGGAGTCTTGCTCTGTCCTCCAGGAGTGCGATCTTGGCTCACTGCAACCTCCACCTCCCAGGTTCAAGCAATTCTCCTGCCTCAACCTCCTGAATAGCTGGGAATACAGGCCACCAAGCTTAGCTAATTTTTGTATTTTTAGTAGAGGTGGGATTTCACATGTTGGCCATATGGTCTCAATCTCATGACCATCTTGGCTCACTGCAACCTCTGCCTCCTGGGTTCAAGCAATTCTCCTGCGTCAACCTCCTGAGTAGCTGGGACTATAGGCAACCAAGCCCAGCTAATTTTTGTATTTTTAGTAGAGGTTGGGTTTCACCATATTGGCGCACCCGCCTCAGCCTCCCAAAGTGCTGGGATTTCAGGTGCCTGGCTTCTTTGTCACCCTCTTAGGTTGGAGTCAGCAATTATTTTGAAATGTTTGCCCAAGATTGGCAAATGTCAAGATTGGCAAATCTTGCCCATCTCACAATTGCCTCAGTGGTTGTGATTAGAATGTTAGTAGAAATGTGGACAGTAAATGCCATTCTTATGAGGTCTCAAGGCTTCTCTTGACTGTTATTATAGAAAAATGCAAACAGAGAGAAGTGAATGAAAGATGAACTTTATAATAAAAAGGGAAGCAGAACTTAAAATTTGGAAAATTCTCAGCCTGGCCCTGTGGTAAAGAACGAAAAAGCATGTTTGGGAGACAATACCAAGATTGTAGCTTAACTGCCCTTTGATAAGAAGATTAGCATGACTTCAGGCAAGGCAGGTGCTATTCATTGAGACAAGGAAAGAATGACCCTGAAAACATTTCAGAAATCTTCAGGCTGCCCCACCCAGAATACCAGGGCTTTGGGAGCAGAAGGATTTCAAGACTCTGCTTCATTCTGATGCACCATTCCTCAGCCGTCCCAGCTACCCACCCTTGGCCACTGGGACCAAGATACGAAGTCAGGTGCTAGAGCTCAGCTAGTCCTCCGGGGAAGCACGCTGTCTCTGTGGGTTCTAGAGTTTACACTGCCAACTATACATAATCCCTTTTTTAAGCCCTCCTCAGATTCCTAGTTTGGGTGTGGTAGAACTTTCTTGCCTAAATCTTAATTAATCCCAAAAGATGACCTCTTTGGGAGGGGGCATTGTGGAGGTATTGCGACTCTGGACTGAGGCAGGGGAGAGGGGAAATGGTGAAGTCATACTGTGTATGGCTCCTGCCATTTCCCTTCCTCTATATTGTTCTAACGTTTTAATGAAACGTCCACTAAACAAAACTAAGGACTGCTTTGGGAGATATAAGTCGGGCCTCCCGTAGCTGAATTAGACCTTGGTGGAGACCCGTGACCTAGGTCTACACAGTTCCTTTTTGTAAGCCTCCATTTACTTGCTGTGTAAACTTGAAACAAGTTGCTTGTTTTCATTTTATCACATTTAAAGATGCTTAATATTTGTATATACCTTCTGATATTTAGAATTGAGTGGAATACTTATAACAATGCTCAGTGTGAACTCTGAATACATGTATATATGTATAGGTTCAGATACAGTCAAAACTCAGTAAATATTAGTTATTGCTCTTCTCATTCTTCCCTCTCCTTCTCCTCAGGTCCTTCTTACCATAACTATTTTCTTTATCAACCTGGTGTTTTCAGCGTTGCCCATCAAAGGAAGCTAGGAATTCTAGTCATGGGATTCAGCAAGTTGCTTCCCAAGGATTCTGAGTTCCAGTGCTGACTTTCTTTCCAGGCTTCTGTTCCTCTGACTGCTCCCAAATCATGAGGCAAAAATTATCAATATTTAACTATAGTAAAATTTGCAGTCTGGACAATAGTCCTGAGATGGAAACAGCAGCGAGTTTGCTGGCCTCATCCCCCTCCTGTCCTCTGATCTTCAGCCAGGGACTCCCTGCACTTGGAATCCCATTGGAAGGCAGATGGCAAGGGGCCCCAGTGATGCAGCTTATTCATGTCAGCCTCCAGAGCACTGAGCAAGTGAGGAAGGACCAAGGATGAATCCGGAGGGGCAGACAGAGAGGCATACAGCACCCTCAGGCAATTCTTAGCAGGAGAGAAAGGGGACCGGGTACTAACGCCTGAATGTGGGAGGCCTTGCCATTCCACAGCCTCACCATTGCCCTGCTGCATCAGCTGAGCTGCAGAAACAGCTGTCCTAAGCTATATCAGACATTTCTTTTAAAGAGCAAGTTCTTTTGTTGCAAACTGAATTCTTCTTGCTGTGGTTTATCTCCTTTCTGATGATTTCTTTTCAGGTGAGATTGAGATATACCCTCTTGTTCCTTGGTAGGTACAATGATTACTGGAATCCCTTAAAGTGACAAGCTAGGGAATCTCTGCATGGTTTCCCCAATGGGCCTTGAGCAGGCCAAGTGCTTTCCATCCCCATTTGCTCTCAACCCAGGTATTTGCACAGCTCACTTTCTTCCTCCACTCAGAAGCTTCTCTCAAAGAGAACTGTTAGGGACCCCCAGACCTGAAGTCCTCATCACTCTCTGTCCCCTTCTTTACCTTGTTCCAGTTTAGCTTTATAACATTTTCCTACCTACATGAATTTGTATATTACGCTTCTTTGTTTAGAGTCTGTTTTCTCCACTGGAATATAAGTTCCTTGAAAGCCACGATTTTAATAATTTTGTACAATCCTACATTCCTGGCAACTAGATGTGCTGGAAGCCTTTATTACTGAAGATCCACTTTCTTACTTGATGTGTGTACTCAAGTTGGCCAATACAGATAGGTCCACGGGTCTCTTTTAGGACGAGTCTGACCTATTAGTGGCCTCGTAGGAGGCTGGCAGATGGACTGAGGAGAGCACAGTGACCAGTTGTACCTGTGATAACACTTCCCCACTTCTGCCCTTAGAATGCATTACAGGTCCTCTCAACATGACCAGTCCCAAGAGAATATACCTGCTCTTACTGATATCCATAAATCATACCCATGCATTTGTAAAACAGTTATTTTCTTAATATGGCCTCAAGTTACCTACTTTTTTCTTCTTTAACCCTTACTGACATATGCTGTATTTGATACATTTAAAATATATTTCAAATGTTTCCCAATGACTGTTAGAAATGAGGAAGAAATATTTATTTTACTACTTCCATGAGGCTAACAAAAGGAAGGTATTAAAGGGTGAAAGATTGTCTTAGATAATAGAAACATTTGAACTGCTAAGCTTCAAGTATCTTTCAAAAGTTTAGAAATAAGTGAGTTTTGGCCGGGCGCAGTGGCTCATGCCTGTAATCCCAGCACTTTGGGAGGCCGAGGCGGGTGGATCACGAGGTCAAGAGATCGAGACCATCCTGGTCAGCATGGTGAAATCCCATCTCTACTAAAAATACAAAAAAATTAGCTGGGCACGGTGGTGCGTGCCTGTAATCCCAGCTACTCAGGAGGCTGAGGCAGGAGAATTGCCTGAACCCAGGAGGTGGAGGTTGCGGTGAGCCGAGATCGCGTCGTTGCACTCCAGCCTGGGTAACAAGAGCGAAACTCCGTCTCAAAAAAAAAAAAAAAAAAAGAAAGAAAGAAGTGAGTTTTTACTTCCCTTGCAAAATTTTGTAGTCCAACAGATCAAGATGGAAAATAAAATTGTAGATACAAATTATTAAGACTCTCTGAAATTTAGTCATCTTTCTGCTATTTCATCTGTAGTCATTATAATTCTCTTATTCTTATTCTATACTCTATACTCTCCAATACACAGATGTTCTCATCCAGGTTCCTAGGAGATAAGGTAATACCTTGTTTCCACTATTAATGTAACCTCTATATTATCTGTGAATACACAGCATGTTAGGTCATTACACCCTGGAATCCTCTGGCGTTAACATCTTCTCTGTTGACAGCTAGCCATACCCATTTTGTAGGTTAATGTGCTTGCTCCTTCACTAAGATGGGTTGTAATTAACAAAACACCATCATTCAACCTAGGATGTCAGTGGATAATCAAGCCAAATGCCACTGCCACATCGCATATGGGGGCAGAGGTTGTTTAGAATCATCCACAGGTAAAGGATGTGTAACAGACTGAAAGCATCCAATGTCACTTCTCCACGTGGATCTCACAGCAAGCATCAGTCAAATAATAAGACTCTGAAAAGTGAAAGTTACATGCAGCTTGCAGAATTCTGGGAAGAAGATGATTGCTATAGTGCAAATCTGAACCTCACAGAGAGTACATATAAAAATTTAGACACAGGTAGAATACAAAAACAAAAACCTATTGACACCTACAAGAAATCAAATGCAGTATCTCCCTAAGGATCCTGAAGTATGAGCAGGTGGGACTGACCTCTGACAGCTAAATGATCTATGCAAAACCAGCGTCTGTATGAGAGGAAGTAGAGGGGGTAGTGTGGCCTTTAGTACAACAGAGACAAGTAGATCCCAAGAGAGCCAGCAGTTGCCTACTCAAAGCCATCATCGTTGGCCATTCGAGAATAGTAACTAAAATTGGCAGTGCTCAGTGGTGTCCGCCTGCTCCAATGTGCGGGTTATTCCAAGGAGCCTGCAGGGAGGTGGAAGCGTGGGGAGCAGTTGAGTCCTATGAGCTCACAGAAGGAAGCAGTTGTGTAATGTACTCCAAGACAAAACCAAACTGGACTGGAGGTAGGCGCTGAATTGAACAGAGCAGGAGAAATAAGAACAAAGGAAACTAAAGATCTGCACAAAAGAAAGGGATAGGAATAGAACTAGAGAAGACAGGAACTGTGGGTTTTATTTAAAACAACAACAACAAAGGACAAAGGCTTTGGTTTTGTCCACAATGGAGTGACTGACTGGCAGGGGACTTGTCCCGTGTCACGCTGGACATAATGCATGAGGCTGATGCATTTAGACATTGCACAGCAGGCAGCCAGGACTCATCCTTGAAAGATGAGGTGATTCCTATGATCTTCCCAACTTTCTGGGGCATTTTCTTGCTGTCACAGAAGGACATAAAACTCAGGAAAATGAGTGAGTTGTCTCTCCCTGGACTCAGGAAAATGATTGAGTTATCTCTCCCTGGACTCAGGAGATTGAGCTCAGAATTCCAGGCTGCTTGAGTGGCTGGAAATTATAATGCAAAACACCACAAAAGAGTCAGTCTGGGGTTCAGATGTCTGCACAAGAATTCACAATTAAGCAATCCAAGAAGCACAGGGATTCGCACATAGGACACGAAGAGGAAACCACACCACACCTATCACAGAGTAAATGCAACATATTTACAAATTTAATTTTTTAATTAAATTTTTAAATATTTTTTAAAATCAAATACAGAATAAAGACAGAATATTAAAAGAGTAAAGACAAAACAAAACAGCAGAAAGACAAAATATTGAAAGAAGCCTCAGGAAAGCAAGACACATATGCAGAGAAACAGAAATGCATGACTTCTCATCAGAAGTGACCAGGTGAAAATGGAACATAAAGACACAGTAAATGACATGTTCTCCCATTCCACAAAGTGATCAATAAAACACATGGTGAAAGCTGGGTTAGGTGATAGTATATTTCCCACATCATACCCAGAACATGAGCTCCTTTTCCACTCTGAAGGAACCAAGAACAGAACTCAGAACTCAGAATCCTGTGACGTAATTTCTGGTAGGCCGGGATAGTTTTCCTTGCTAAGATGGTTGTTGGAGGCGGCTGGGCAAGATCTGTGTTTGCTTATGTGGCTGGATGCGAAATGTGTTTTGTTGGGGTTGAAAGGTTACTTAATAAAAGTGCGCAAGCCGTAAGCAACCATCTAGATTAATTATGACAAGTGAGCACAACCTTCTAGTGACCACCCAGATAAAGATACAGCATTGCCAGCAACCCAAAATCACCCTTGCTCTCTTTTCAGCCACTAAGGCCCACCCAGGATGACAACTATCCTGAATGAAACCATCACAGATTGTCGGTTACCTGTTTGTGAATTTCACACAATATAGCGTGTATCTTGGTGCCTGCCTTTGTCTTTCCTCATACTGATGTTTGATAGGTTACCCCATGTTGACCTATTTTAATCTGTTTATTACTACTGCTACATAGTATTCTCTTTCATGGATATATCACAAATTATGAGTTCCTCTGCTTTTGGACATTTTGATTTTTTTAGCATTGGGCTATTATTAAGAATGCAGTTGAGAACACTCTTGTGCATACCTGTCAGTACACACACAGGCATTTCTGTTGTTCATATAATTAAATGTGGAATAGCTGGCCATGATAGTATATTGTATGTCCAGCTTTAATGGGTAATATTAATCATTTTTATGAAAAGGTTCTCCATATTTACATCTCTGTAAGCATGTAGTACATGAAGCGTTCAGTGGTGCTGTTTGTAATAAAACACATAGTTGTAACTTGTCGATTTTGCTGCTTTTAAATTTATACATTTTGATAATAATTGACATCTAATAGTAACTTACTGTGTTTTTAAATGATTATTTTCCCTGTGACTAAGAAAGTTGAGCACCTTCTCTTGGGCATATTAGCCATGTGGATGGACTTCCTTGTGAAATGCCCACCCAAGTCTGAGCCACTCTTTCTCTCTTGTATTGTCTGCCTTTCTCTTACTAATTTGTATGAACTCTTATATTCTTAGTCCTTTACTGTATATGCATATATGTATGTATATATATATATATATATGTATATATACACACACACACGCATACACACATATAGCAAAGGAGATATAAATAAATATATATAAATATATTTAAATAAATATATATTATATAGATCACTTACATTATATATTACATTATATATATGTCACACATAATATAATATATTATATATACAAATAAATATATTTGTATATATAATATACATAAAAACATATATATGTAAATATTGTATTTCTCGCTGTTGAAATGCACTTGCATTTTCACTCACTTAAAGGCATCTTTGAGCTGCAACTCAATCTCAACACAGCCCAGGTTGCCTTGTTTACTTGCCTTCCTGTATACAAGCAACAGTATATGACTTCTATCTAACCAAGATCTTCTCACACCAAGGCCATTAAGGTATTCCTCTATGTTTAATAATTTTAAGAGCTTTATTGTCTTCCCTTTTATGTATGTGCCTACAACCTGGGTGGAATTCATTTTTTGGATTATGTGAAGTAGAAATCAAAGTTTCTCATTTTCATGTGGATATTTAAATGTTCCAGAAATATTTATTTAAAAGCATTACAGTGTTACCTTTGTGGTAATTTAGTTGATCAAATATAAGGGAGTCTGTTTCTGGACTCTATTATGCTCCATTGGCATATGGACCTATTTCTGATCTTTATCTTAGATAAAAATACAGATGAAGAGATATTTATTCCAACACTATAGCTTTATAATATATCTTACTATTGGACAGTGAAAGTCCACCACCCTTGCTCTTCTTTATCAATATTATATTATTACTATTTTGGCCCTTGCATGTTCATGTCAGTTATGGAATCAACATGCCAGTGTACGCACAAATACATGTGTGTACACATGTGTGTACATGCACACACACATACAGAGAGACACACACACACAAGCTGGAATTTTGATTGGATTGCATTAAATCTCTAGATAAATATGGAGATAATGAATACTTGAACAATACTAAAACTTCCAATCTAGAACCATGGAACATCTCACCATTTATTTAGGTCTTAATTTTTGTCAGTAACATTTATAGTTTTCTGAATAGATATCATGCACATACTTTTCAATTTTATTACTAAGAATTTAATGTTTGTACACCATTATCAAATCACCTAACATCATTTTCATTTTCTGCTTGTCTTATGATGGTATATAAAAACATGTGGTATACTACATACTTCTGAAGACTTTATATCCACATTTTTTGCTAAGTTAACTTATCAAGATTAAAGTTTTTCTGTAGATTCTTTTGGATTTTCTGCATTTACAATTATGTTTCCTAAAAACAATGACAACTTGAATTCTTCCTTTCCAATCCTCATACATTTCATTTTTTCACTTGCTTCTGTTGCAGTGGGGAGGAGGGCTGATACAATGTTAAACAGAAGTAGTGATAGGCATCTTTTCTAGTTCATAATGGCAACTGTTAAGTTTTATAACAGAAAACAGGGCATTTGCCTTGTGTTTTTCAATAGGATGACCTATATGATAATTAGATCATGAAGATGGCCTATGTGAAATTGTCAAGTGGCATTCCACTGCATGGATATAACACAAATCATATATAAGCTTGCCAGGTGATGGGCGATTGGGTTGTGATCAATTTTTGATTAGTATGAATACCCCAAGGTCATGAATGTAGTCTCTTATATTTAGTTCTAAAATGTTTTATTTACATTTAATGTATGTTCTTCTGTGGCCATATATTTCCATTTTTTGGGCAAATTAGTAACAGTGGCTCAGCATATCGTAATGTAAGTATACGTTTATTTTTTAAATGCCAAACTCTTTTCAGTAAGACTATACTGATTTGCATTTCCAGAGCAACACATGTGATTCTCTGTTGTTTTACATTCTGTCTAACACTTTGTATATATTCTTTTTAACAAAACTTAAACCATTGTAGAAGGCATGTAAGGGGATATAAAAGACAGACACAGGAGACTGTATACTTTATGATTCATTTCTTCATATGCTTCTAGAAAATGCAGAACAACTAACGGAAAGATCAGTGTTTGGCAGAGGCTGGTGCTGGGAGGCAGGGATAGAACAAAAGGCTGTGAGGGAAAGTTTGGGGTAAAGGAAGTATTTTGTATTACAAAGGTGGTGGTGATTACATGGCTGTCTATATTGTAAAACTCATTAATTATATGCTCAAAATTTTTGAAGTTTATTGTGCACTAATTATTCTGAGATGATAATTTAAAAAATTAAAAAGTCACAAAATTGCATGCTAGCAGTATACAAAAATGCAATCTATTTTTTAAAATATTGATATGACATACCTTTACATTTACTTAGTAATTCTATATATTGCTTTGATATTTCTTAGCATGTATTTTTCCTTAACAGTAATGTTATGTAAGAATAAAGATCATTTTGCCTTCCAATCAGCATGTTATCTTTTAGTACCTCATACATATTGTATTTGCACAATATCCTAAGCATTTGACATTGACTTCATTCTTACTACAACCCAATGAAGTAAGTACTATAACCATCACCACTTTATATATGACTGAACTGTGAAGACAGACGTCCACTGATTTGCTTCCAAAAATAGTGAAGCAAAAACCATGAAAGAGTGTAATTGTGAAGTCCTTCCCTAAATGGAGTAAGTGCCCTTTAGGTCATTAGGATATACATGTTTTCATAAAGAATGAGTCTCTTGCTTATTCAATTTATTTCCATAAAGTAAAATTTTCTCTATTTGGTAAAAATTTCTATGGGTCTTGAGAAACACACGCTGTTATTCAACTATTACCAAAATCAAGACAGAGAAGATTTCCAACACCTGAAAAATTCCCTCATGCTTTCCTCTTGTAGACCACCAGGATGGCTAAATTGTGGAAGGGAGGACTTTATTTGTATGGGTTTACAAGCTGGGAAAAGAAATTCTCCAGTGTGCAGAAAGTGTTCTCTCTTCTAAGAGGGAAAGACAGGTTGGGTTTTATGCCTCCCATGTCTGTATTACTCAGTAGAGTCATACATCTTCAGCAGGTTTGGGGGAAAAGCTATGCATACTTATGAGGGGAGCTGAACACATGTGCAAAGGATAAACACGCGTGTAACATGCACACCATGTTCACTTTGGGACAGTGTTTTAGCATTGAAGAGAGGGGTTTTTTGTTTTGTTTTGTTTTGGTTTTTTTTTGCTTTGTTTTTTGAGATGGAGTCTTGCTCCCTCGCCCAGGGTGGAGTGCAGTTACACAATCCTGGCTCACTGCAGCCTCTGCCTCCCAGGTTCCAGCGATTCTCCTGCCTCAGCCTCCTGGGTAGCTGAGACTACAGGCACATACCACCAGGCCCGGCTAATTTTTGTACTTTTAGTAGAGATGGGGTTTCACCATGTTGGCCAGGCTGTTCTCAAACTCCTGACCTCAGGTGATCCACCCATCTGGGCCTCCCAAAGTGTTGGGATTACAGGCACGAGCCACTGTGCCCAGCCTAAAATGAGGGTATTTACATCCAACATGACATAAAGGTGACCTATAGGACACAAAGATCTTTGTACACAGCTTCTATAAGCTGCTGGAACTGGCTTAAGGTCTGCGTTGCTCATCAGAAAAGAATGCTTGTAAAGCCAGTCCTCTGTCCAATCAGAGTTGGGGTGATCTGGGCTGTATATCAGCCTGATGGCTCCTGTGTGTTAAAGAGCTTGGCAAGAGTGTGATTTTTGTTACAGTCCTGTGAATTTAGAAACTCACCATTCCGGCCAGCCCCTAACCCTCTACCCATATGTAACTTTGTTTTCTTAATCTTAGGTCTGTCTTAGTGACATGGGGCTGTCTATTTTGGTTTCTCGGATCACAACCAACCCTTCCCGCATAGCCAGCCCCAAATAACCACCATCTGCTTTCTGTCCCTATTATATGGCATTTTCCCAGTATCACGTAAATGGAGTGATACATTATGCTATCCTTTGGGTTTGTATTCTGTAATTTAACAGTGCTACTGGTTCCCCTCCAGAAGTATAGTTGCCTGCAGCTGGGGGAGATGGAGGAGGTGAGAGCAACCTCAGGCTCACAAACTCTGATATGGTTTGGCTCTGTGACCCCACCCAAATTTCATCTCGAATTGTAATCCCCACATGTGGAGGGAGGAAGGTGATTGGATCTTGGGGGCAGTATGCTCCGTGCTATTCTCCTGGTAGTGAGTTCTCATGAGATCTAGTGGCTTCACAAGTGTTTGGAAGTTCCTTTTACTTCTGTTTCCTGCAGCCTTGTGAAGAAGGTGCTTGCTTTTCCTTCACCTTCCACCATAATTATAACTTTCCTGAGGCCTCCCCAGCCATGCAGAACTGTGACTCAATTAAACCTCTTTCCTTCATAAGTTACCCAGTCTCAGGCATTTCTTTATGGCAGTGTGAAAACAGACTAAAGCAAACTCCTACTGCCATTTCTTAAACCAGTGTGAGCCAGACACCGCACTGAACAACTTCCATTTCTCATACTGTTAAATCTTTCCAACATCCTATTTCATATGTGCAGCTCAAAACCTCCATTTTATCACACAGTGAAACTGACGGTGATCAAATTGCTCAAGGTTGCAAAGCTCAAGAAATGGTGAAACAAACATTTTAATCCCAACGGTAAGATTTAGGAGGGCTGCTGGCATCACTGTGCGATGGTGCCTGCTGGAGGCTTTGGAAGATATCTGATCCAGCCTCTCACCTGTGTGGCCTCTCCTTGGCCATAGCCCTTGAATGCTGTAAGATGAGAGTTCATCCAAAATGATCCTAATTTCAGCAAGTCTCTCACCACCTCAACTCCAACGTGCCTTATCATCACTTGCACTGGCTTCACCTCTGCTGAACTTAAACCCTCCGTGGGTCAGTGCACTTCAAATAAAACACAAGGTGTTTGCCATTACCTGCGGGGCTCAAGTGTAAAACTCCTTCCTCCCTGTCACGTCTCTTCTCCTGCTGCCATGCCCTTTGTGTACAAGGTCTCTCTTTGGGACAAATACAACCAGCTTTTTATTACTACACATCTTTGGCACTTACTAATCCTGCTTTTTGAAAATTCTTCCTCAATACTTTGTATGGTTGGTTCCTTTTCATCAGCCATGTGTCAACAGCTGGTCCATTTTCTTCCTATTTTTTTCTTCTTTTTATGGTTATCACTTAGAATTATTTTCATTGGCTTGCTCATTTGCCAGGTTTCCCTGCTGTGATGTGTACCTGCATTAACATTGCCTTTACTTGCCTCTGTTCCCATACTGGACTGAGAGATGTGTTTGTTTAGTCTGTCATTATATCCACAGCACTCGGCAAAGTATCTGGCACACAGCAGGCGCCACATATGTTATATACATAGACACGTGGAGTGTTGAGTTTTTTCGAGCTTCTTCTGGTACAGGTAGCACTTTTACGACATTCCAGGGTTGGAGCTCTTGTCTGCCTGACTTAAGTTCAGGTGTTTTCACCTGTCCCAGGCTGCCATCCATGAAGACAGCATGTATAATTTTCTGGTCCCTACACTTTTTTTTTAAAATCAAAATCAGTAAAGTCAATCTGACAAACTAAGCATGAGCCAGGTAATAATTCCGCATTCCAGCGGAAGATGGCACTCATTATTAAAGACCTGCCATCGCACGAGCTCAGCAGGAACTCTGGAGAAACTGGTATGGGAACAATTTGGTGTCATTCTGCACCAGATATGGATCTCTCTGACACCCATGAATTGTGCTGCTTTCCATCAATTTCTGCCTGTTTAGGGATAGGGCTCTCTAGGTTGCCATGTAATGGGACATGGGTTTCAGGGCAGCCTTCAGAGGTGTAGGGGAGCCAGTGATGCCCTCCACATCCTCTGTTAGCTGTGATGTGGGCTCTTTGGCTGAATCTAGAAACCAAATTGACACTAAGTAGACCAGACGTGTACATGGGGATCTTCATGACAGTTCCAAAGAAGTGGCCAAAGCAAGATGCTTTTATACTTTTTAGGCAAAAATGATACATTCGGGAAGAAATGACAGGACACCAGGGATCTGGCGAGGAGCAGCACGTTTCCAGGAGAGTCACGAGGAGACCTACATGGAGGTACAAGGTGAGGCTTACTTCAGCCAGCATGTTTATTGAGGTCCATTGCAGCCCCGATGCCCAGCCTCTGGTAATGGGGGCTATTTTCTTGCCCTGGTGTGGACAGGGTACCCCTCCCAGAGGAAGCTGTATGGTTTGCCATGTGTAGAAAAAGACAAGTCAGCTCACACTTTCAAAAACTGCAATTTCTCCATTGTTTTCCACTGGAAATAATCAATATCCCAATACAGCGTATTTGGGATGGCAAGTCCTTCATGCCTTCAGAGGCCTGCGCAGCAATTGCTGGTTGCCACTGGCCATGCGTTAGCCGCCCTCCACCCCTGCTCTGAGCTGCCAGGGAGCTCCCCTCTCATGCTGCTCCAGGAGCCCTCGCTCCTCTGGCTTTCTGGCCAGGTTGACCCTAAGCAGGTGCAAGGGGAGGACAATAAGGTGTTCTCCAGGCTTGAATTCCTGGAGCCCTGGAGAGAGGTAGCCATTAGTGTGAAATATGACAACATGGAAAAGGCCTGGAGAACGCAGACCTCCTCTGCCCAGTTTTCTCAATCAGCTCCAAGAGACAGCATCTGGATGTTGTCCGTTCAGATGAATGACCCAAATGATGACTTCCTCAGGCCAGGCAGGAAGAGAGGCAGCTTCATGACTGTTAGTGAAGGGTGGGTGGGGCTGGGGATCATTGAGGCAGGGGTGTGCGCCCGGCCAGCACGCAGTAGACTCCATGTTTGTGGAGGCTTCATTCAGGTAGCAGCCATGCACACTCAGATGCCAGGAGCAAGACCCCACCTCAGACGGGCTGCCCTCCTAGCACACTGATGGCTTAGCCACGCTCAGGCTGCACTGATAGCCTTGGGCAGCAGGAGAGCTGGATGACCCACCGAGGCATCGAGCTCACCGGGACCAGCTGGAGGGCTCCCTGCTTTTCAGGGCTGTTACCAGCCACCTTACAGGCACAAACCCAGCCTGCGCCACTGCCAGGAAGCATTTTCCACACTCCCTGTGCCTTGTGAGCCTCAAGCACCCTGATGCCCTTGGCTTTCCACAGGGATTTCTCTGCCAGGGAAGCTGCCCATTCTGTGGTCTCAGCCCCTGCATGACAGAAGGTTCCCTTCACTACAAATTCCTTTTCCCTGATTGAAATTCTCCTCCTCCCAGGGTCAGTTGAAACACTGTCTCCCCAGTGGGTCCTTCCCCACATGTGTTCTCTCATTCTGAGATAATGATTTCTTCCTCTTGGCTCCCCTGCCCTTTGTTTACAACATTTTTATGAATTTACCTTTTCTAGCTGCCTGTCGTTACCATTGTGTACACGTATTAGCTTCCCATAGACTGTGAGCTGCCCACGTGTAGCGATTATCCTAGACTCATCTTTGCCCCTTCCATATCATCCTGCAGAAAACTGTTTCTTCCCACGGCCCAGCACCGTGCCTGCCAAATAAAAGATGCTCAGGAAGTGTTCATTGAATGACTAGTAGATGGGAGAGAGGAAACTGAGGCACGTGGGCACACAAAGGTCAAGAGACAAGTAGTCAATTCTATAGGACTGTGAATCTTGAAAATCTGAGACAGGTCTCAGTTGATTCAGAAAGTTGATTTTGCCAAGGTTGAGGACACCCTTCACATGGCCTCGGGAAGTTCTGGTGACATGTGCACATGGTGGTCGGATACAGCTTGGTTTCATACATTTAAGGAGACAGGAGACATCGGTCAATATGTGTAAGAAGTACATTGGTTCCGTCTGGAAAAGTGGGACAACTTGAAGCAAAGGCAGGAAGACTGGAAGTGGGGAGGGGCTTCCAGGTCACAGGTGATACACAAAGGGCTACATTCTTTTGAGTGTGTAATTAGCCTTTCCAAAGGAGGCAATCAGATATGCATCTATCTCAGTGGGCAGAGGGGTGACTTTGAATAGAACGGGAGGCAGGTTTGCTCTAAGCAGTTTCTAGCTTGAGTTTTCTTTAGAGATTTTGGGGGCCCAAGATATTTTCATTTCACAGGACATACCCACACTTGGGCCTTCTGACTCTGAGTCCAGTGTCCCTTTTACCAAAAGGGTAAATTTAAGTAATCCACTTAAAATTGTCATCAACAATTTAAAGCCAGAAATGTTTGCCTGTGACCCCATCATCGTTAACAAACATGGTTTTTGTTGAAGCTTCTGGTCACCTCTCTACCCTAAAGTACTGCTGCTCACCTTGAGGGAGGGTGCAGAGCCTAATGTGCGGCTTTCTCATGCCAGGCTGTGTGCCTTGCTTCTGAGGATGGGGCCCAGGTACCCAGTTATTGATCCCTCCAAGCTTCCAAAGGGTTGAGCAAAGCAGAGGTGGCTGGGATCCTGGGGACAGTCAGTCCCAAGTATCCAGGCCCAGTCTTAATGTTGTCTATGCTTGTATAATGTGAAAATGGTCAGGAGACACAGCGACAAACCATCACCAACTATCCACCACCCCACCTAGCGTGCTCTTGTGTGCTCACACGCACCCGCACACATGCACGCATACAAGTACCTGCCCCTTGAATTGGCGCTGGTTCCCAGAATGCCTTTCCAGGCTGGGTCACCAAACTCCATAAGAAATCTGTCAAGATGAAAATTAATAAGATTCCCCATCATCATAGCTTTATTGAAGTTCCTCTGATAAACTTGTACAGGAGCAAACATTCCAAAGAAGAACTGCTCACCCCTGGGAGGGAGCCCCACCGAGGCCTGGAGTGGGCCATGCCCCCTTTCATACTGAACAGGTCCCACAGGGTTTTTGAACTCCATATGTAACTCAGACCTGCCCGGCTCACTCCTACTACACACTAGATACGCAATCCTGAGATGGCGGCCAAATCTGTCTGTCTCTCCAATCTTCAGCTCCAGCAAGAGAAACACCCACCTGCTGAGGCTGTCCCAGCACCTTCTGCACATGGGAGACATGTTTCAGGTCCCCTCCCGCTCCTGTGAGCCTCCCTGTTTAGATAATCCCAAACAGCACCAGATGGCCAGACAGCCAATGCATTTGGTGACTCTGTGTCAGAGAGAGCTAAGATTGAAGGTGAGGCCAACCTGTTCTCTTTGGCATTAGATCAAGCTTGAGTGTGATTAGGGGTCAGGTCCAGCCACCTCCTTTCTGTGGTTCAAGGTACTAGAAATGTACCTTTCTCAGGCAAGAAGCAGTTCCACATAAATTCAAGAATTTTTGCCTCTAAAAGTTCATGTTGGCTGAGAGATGAGAAATCTGAGCCAATTTAATATCTTCCTTCAAACATATGCTGGTTTTGGTTCCAAGCGTCTCTTGCCAGACAAGCCAGAGAATTCACATTTGGACTGAGGCATGCTCAGGTCCAAACAACCTGTGCCGACCCAGGAGCCAGGCACCGCGCCAGGCACGTTGACAGTATTTGATCTCAGAGACTGATTTTAGATTTTAGAATCAATTGAGTGAAAGGGGTATTAAATAACCATGTTTGGTCAAGTTTATCTATTAATTTTATAAAATCTGTCCCCTCTCTATCCCACTGCCTCTGTAAATTTGAGGCCCTTATAATTTCTGTGGACTGTTTCAGGGGCTCCCCAGCCTCTGGGCTCACCCCATTCACACCATGCTTCATGACCAACTGAGGAAGGATACATTTGAGAAGAAATGTGTCATTTAGCAATCAGTTCTTCCCAAAATGCAAGTCCTCCTCTGATAAAAGCCTTTGTGGCTCTGAATTGCCTGCAGATTCCAGGCCTTCTGGATGCCTCTTTTTAGCAGAGAAAGGGAGCTTTATAACTTCAGGTCTCCTTCTGCAGACCCTTCACCTAGCCCTGCTCAGCTCGTCTGCTCCCTCTCTTCAGGTGGCACACTTCCAAGTCCTATCTTCATGCCCCTCCTTTCCCTCACGAGGCCCAGGTTCATCATCCACCCAGTCAACTGCAACACATTTTTTAAAACAAACTGGAAGGAATCTCAGCCCGGCCCTAAAGCTCTCCCCAGCACCCTCCCACACCCTTCAGGCTACACAACCCCCCTCATCTCCCTTCCCACTGCCTCCCTCACAGCATCCCCCTCTCCACCTGGCAGGCAAACCCTGCGGGGCAGGACCTCAGTGTGTTCTTCTTGTTGTTGTATGAGACATAACCTTGCTCACTCTTGGCACTGCGAGGGAACTCAGAAGTGAGTTACATCGAGACTTTAATTTCTCAGGTTAAGAAGCTGTGACCCATTTATGTATTCATACATTCATTCTCTAATTGAACTGTGACATGCTAAATATTTATTGAGAACTTTCTATGAGGCTCTTTCTTGGTGCTGGGGATGTGGCATAAACAAGACAGGAAAGGCCCTGCCCTCATTGGACTAGCAATCTGGAAGCAATGGTCAGATGAGTTGACAGAGACTCAAATACAATAACTTTGGATAGCAAGGAGTGCTAGGAAAATTAACACAATGTTAGGAGAGAAAACGTCTGGGTTTGGGGTGACTTGAGTCTTCTACATCCCAGATGGTAAAGAAAAGATTCTCTAATGCTAAGATCACTGAGTTGAGATCTAGCAAAGAGAAGTTGCCAGCCACATGAAGTGAGGGACTTGCATTCTTCAAAGAGAGACGTGCAGGTGCACAGGTCCTGAGGGTGGCAAGGGTTGGGCCTGTTCTGAGACGTTGGAGCAACATGAGTGAAAAGGACAGGGAGGGTGAGGGGATAGAGACCAAGGCCGGACTGCAGAGGGCCTTCTAGGCCATGGCAAACATTTTAAGTCTATGACCAATTGAAATGCAGTCGAGAGTGAAGGATTCTGAGAATTTTTCTGTAATCCTACAAATTTTGGAAAGATGGTTGCTTAGCGTTGGTTACAAGTTGCCCACAGAACTAATTTTAAACTTGCTCAAGTGATCAAGACCAGAATCTTCAGTGAACACATCTCCTCAAGCTGACCAGTGTCAGGCCCTCCACTCAGAAAGTTAGGCTCGGAATGCCTTCAATAAACATGCCTCCCAGTGCCAGCCAATGACAGCAATAACTCTGCTTCTGTGGACGGTAGCAATGCTCTTTCGTCCACTGAAAACCTTTGAGATCACCCCTTACTCTGCTCAGAGACGAAGCCTGACTGGCATAGCTCTCCCTTACTATAGTAAGCAGTTAACTCAACGTTGCCCTTTTATATCAGTTAGTAAATGTTGCCCTCATCATCCTTTGACAGTTCTCAAACATGCTACCAGATTTTTTTGAAGTCCCAGAATTTGTAACCAAGCAGGTCTTCTAATAAGGGTGACAGAATTAAGCCTCTGTAAAGGACACTTAGCGGTAGGCCTTTGTATTCGGTAACTAGAACTTTGATTTAGAAGTACACAATTCAGTAATTAGACCTAGGTCTTTGATTAAAGTGAGATTTCTTATCATTACTACGACTGTTTTTGACTGGTAATTTTCTGCTGTGGTCTTGTGCACTGTAAGTTGTTTAAAAGCATTTCTGGTCTCTACCCTAGGTTCAACTGAATGAAGCCCTATCAGTTTAGCTGGGAACTACTGTTCCCAGCAGCAGAGAAGTCCAGATAAAAGAGCACCAGCAGGGAATCCAGCAGCACGGTCTCCTGGGGTGGCCTCTCTGGCCTTCAGGGGTCGGATTCTGGGCACAGCATCCAGAACACATCCAGAGGAGGGACCCACTCCAAAGAGGTGTCCTGAGGGAGCTTTAATTGGTGGGTTTAAAGCCAAATACCTTGAGTTCCAGGAGGCCACGCTGTGACTGAGAAGTGGTCCCTTTAAGTTCTAAGACAAGTGTCTGAATGGTCCTTTTAAAGGAAAGACAGGAAAGCGGAGCCCAGCCTGCCACGCAGGAGCGATGCCTTGGCATTTTATCTCAGCCACCAGCTACTGCCATTCAGGTGGCTATAGTGGGAAACTGTGACAAGGGCGACTGAGCCCTGCTTCACAGAGGTATAAAAAAGTTAAACTTATATTTAAAAATAGATGCAGAAGCAGCATGAAATTACTAGTGTTCATTACACACCACCCCCCATATGTGGCCAGCAACAGCATCTCAGGGCACTGAGAAACACTCCCTGAGGTGCAAAACGGCCCCACTTGTGAACTGCTGATAGAAGGTTATTAGCTTTTTTGTTTAGGAGGTATAATATTTGGAAAGTATTTTTTATTGACCAGATTATTTCCTGCTGTTTGCTTTGCTTATCTATATGATACCATCATGTTTGGGGTGGTTTTGTTGTGTCTTGAATTGTCCTTTTTCTTTTGAATGTTTAAGAAAGTGTTCCATGGGGAATGGATGGAGGTGTAGATGTATAAGTTGTCAACCCATTCCAAGCTTGTCCTAGGAGCCGAGGGTAGAAATGAGACCTGCAGCGGATTTGTTACTAAGAATTGTTGAAACTTTGCTTTGAGTTTCCCAGAAGGTCTTCCTGAGGGCATGGCTCATCTTGTCAATTCGTGAGAGAAAATTATGTTTTGGAGAGACTTCATGTTTTGGAGTCAGCAATTATCAAGGAATTAAGTGTGTGGCTCCCTCCTCTCCTCTGGTTCAAAAACCCGAAACATCATTCACAGCCCACATTGTTGACACCCTAGAGTCTTTCGCTCATTTGTCATGAATTTGTTGATATCAGATGTCAACTAACTTCTACGGTAAAGGACCAGGTAGTAAACAGTGTAGGTTTTGTGGGCTACACCATCTCTGGGCAACTATTCAACTCACCTTTGTAGCACAAAAGCAGGTATAGACAATACATAAACAAATGGTCTTGCTGTGTTCCAATAAAACTTTATGTACAAATGAGGTGGCAGGCGGGATGTGGCCTGAGGGCAGTAACTCACTGAGCTCTGGCAGCAATTTTCCTAACCCCTCCTGGAAACACTTCAGCTTCCTTTATAAATTTACACATAATCTTTGCACCTGTACTGTGTTGATAAATGACAATAAAAATTAAAAGACTTACTGTAACAATGGCTATTGTGAGAATGCTTTGAAATGTCAAAATGAATAAATTTGTATCTTTACAAGAAATTCCAACATATCAAGAGTCAAAACACCAAATATCCAAAAGTCAGCTTCTTCATTGGTAAGCTGGGGTCTCAACATTCTAACGCCAAGATTATCCATCTCAAAGATTCAGTGGCCTCTGAAACATACCCTATTGTATCTCTTTCTATAGAGTTCAGGATTTCGTTAGCCATCTTTACGTGCTAGACAACAGCTGAATCACTTGGAAAAGCAAAAGAGATACAATTAAATAAAGCATATATGTAAAATCTTAAAAGTAATAAAAATGACTTAAACAATAAAAGTAGAAAAATACTATGGTTGTAGACAAAATTAAATAATGTCTGCCCCAAGGATGTCTTCATCCTAATCCCAGGACATGCAAATATGTTAAGTTGCGTGGCAAAGGGAAGTTAAGATTGGGATGGCCCAGCACTTTGGGAGGCTGAGGCAGGCAGATCACCTGAAGTCAGGAGTTTGAGTCCACCCTGACCAACATGGTGAAACCTCATCTCTATTAAAGAAATACAAAAATTAGCCAGGTGCGGTGACGGGCACCTGTAATCCCAACTACTCGGGAGGCTGAGGCAGGAGAATCCCTTGAACCCAGGAGGTGACGGTTGCAGTTAGCCGAGATCTCACCACTGCACTCCAGCCTGGGCAACAGAGCAAGACTCCATCTCAAAAAATTAAAAAAAAAAAAAAAAAGATTCGGATGGAATTAAAGTTGTTAAATTAGCTGATTTTTAAAAAGGGGAATTGTCCTGGATTATCTGGCTGGGACCAGTATAATCACAGGGCCTTACATGGCAAGAGAAGGACAAGAGTCCGTGTTGATGTGATTCAGTTTGAGGAAGAGTCAATCAAGGTTGCTGGCTTTGAAGATGAGGAAGGGCCACCAGTCAAAGAATGTAGATGCCCTAGAGGCTGGAAAGGCAAGGACAGAGGGTCTCCCGAGAGACTTCCGAGGAGCCAGCCCAGCGGACGCCTTCCGTTTTAGCCCGGTGAGACAACTCCTTAACTTTCAGATTTCAGAACTTTAAGGTAAAAAATGTGTTCATTTTTAAGCCACAGTGTTTGTGGTAGTTTGTTGTAACAGACATAAAGGTAAAGATAACCACACAAGGCAATTTCAGAAAACTCTTTGAGTGTGGACTAAACACAGATTTCAATGTATAAACTAAACATAGATAGAAGACACAGACAACTTCTGCACCGTATTCTCTTGTTCTCTTTTTATAAACAGGTTCTAATAGTCATTAGATTAAATAATAATTAATTATTATTATTATTAGATTTAATAATTAAATGTCTAATGACTAGACATTTCCAGGTGGTTTTTAAAGTAAATAAACTACAGTAATACTCATGGCTCTCTCAGTCAGTGACCAGAAGGGCCTGTGTTCTCGAATAGGAGAGCCGACAGAGAAGCACACTTAACAGATTCACAAGCACAAGGCCCTGGAAGGAGAAAAAGCCTCACTTTGTCTAATAAATAGGAGAACAACTATCCAAAATGTGTTTGGTGATGTGGCCCCAAAGGAGATATTTGCACTGGACAATTCCCTGCACTTCCTCTAAACTGCAAAGGGGACTGTCTATGAACCTAGCTACGCACTCACACAGCTTTCTCATGTATGGGTCATTGCAGCTGTCCTTAGTCCCATAATTATATAACGTCAAATCCCTCAGATTAAAGTTCTGTGGAAAGCAAACTGAAATGCAAATGGACTCTTCAAAAGTTAAAAAGTATCAGAAGAGAAATATTGCTGTGCCAAATGGTTACACATGTGCTAAAGGGTAGATCTGAGGCCTGGGTAGGAAACGGTTTCAGGGAAGGGCATTTGGCAACATGGTGAACTGGGAAACTGCAAGCCATCATCCCCTGACTTCCAACATCAGAAACACCAGAAACAGCTGAACGAACCTTCTAGGAGCTCTGGAACACAGTCCAAGGTCTACAGCAGCCAGTGAACCTTCAATCTAGAAAAAGCCCCATAGTGTTTTATTGCAGGCCTGTACCTGCAAGGTCTGAGTATGGAGAGGCAGGTCTTCCCTGGAGATCTAGAAGACAACATAACCCTGTGTGGGCGCCTCCTGGGCCCCAGTAATTAACCCCTCCACCCCACCGAAGGCTGGGGCTCCTCCCCTCACACACTGTGAGATGGCACCATTGGTGGCTGTTTCATTACACTGCTCCCCAGGCTGTCTCCAGCGGTTGTGGAGATGAGCTGGCTCTTTCAGAGCGGAGAGGAGGCTGGTATTATGTGCAGGAAGGGTGTGGGCCAAGAAGAGCTGGAGGGAGGGGTCTCAAGGAGCTTTCCCGTGGACGCCAGGAGGAAATCAGCAGTGTGCCGTGAGCAACCCACAGCTTGACTCATTAGTTCTTCCCAGGGCCCTTCCCCAGGAGGCTGCGTTTCTGATTCCACAGCCTTCCACGTCATCCCCCCTGCCGGCTTCCAAGTGCTTATGGGACACACACCTGAAAGGCCTTCAGGAGCCAATGCCTCCATTTACATCCCACACCTTCCATCCCCTACACACACGTGAACACACACTTAGATGCACTTACACACATGCACTCACATAGGTATGCCCCCACAAACGCACATGCATGTACATGACCACATGCACACTTACACACGCAGGGGCTGCTGGGATCACCTAGCACGTGCTTTACCCTGGGCAGCCTCTGTGTCCACCCTCAGCCGTGGTCAGGAGCCTCCACTTACTAGGCCACACCCTCCTCTCTAAACCCTGGAGTGATGACGTTTCCCTGAGGTTGCATTCAAGTCCCTGCAGGCCTTTACAGAGGCCTGTTGCTCTGGCCTCATGGGAGGGGTGAGCACTGTCTCCCCACCCCCATCCCAGCCACCTGTCACTGACTTGATGGATATTTAGTCATCATCCTGGGTTGCTTCCGTGGCAAGTTTATCCTAACACCTGCTCCTCAAGCTTCCAAACTCCAAGAGCTATTTTGCAATTGATCTTCCTGAAGTCTCAGAAGGATAAGAGTTTCTCCCCCTTTCATTTTCACCATACCATTCAAGTAGCTCCCTGGGCTCCTCAGAAGACAGATCACTTTATAAATTCTTAAGAGCGCATGTGGAAATATCAGAGTGATCATTACTACATTACTCAGTCAGTTAAGAGTGCTTGGGGAAAAAATAACATAAAATAAATCTTCATTGTGAGGACATCTTTCATTTCCTACAAGGGATTAGCTGTTACTGAATCCTCAATTTGATTTTGTTGTGTGGCTAAGACTAATTTTCTAATTAAGGCCCATGCATGATGCCAAGTAGGCGCGCCTGCATCTGGAAGGGGCTCCGGTCCTGCTTTGTCTAACAATCCTGAATGTGCTGGACAGGCAAACCCCAGGAGTGACAGGAGTCAGGATTGTGGAACAGGCATGTGTGTGTGTGGGGGGTGGGGGCTGGTGAGCTCAGTCCCACCCCTGCAGGAAGGTTCCAGCCTACCAGGACCACCAGCCTTGCATGTCTGAGTCCCGCCTCTGTCCCCAGCCTGATGTGCCTCTGACCCCATAGAGAGGCAGCTGCAGAGAGAGCCCTGGCAGCTCCTGTCCTGCTCTGCAGTGGAGGCCACCTAGGGGACAGCAGCAAGCCCCATAGGAGGTGCCTTGGGTTCTGGGCCAGATGGGAGCAGGGACTGCAGGAAGAAAGGGCTGGGAAGGAGGTGGGTCCTAGGACAGGGATTCCTTCCTAGAGATGCAGGCTCAGCCCTGGGCCTCCTTTCCTGGGCTCAAGGTGCAGGTGGGGAGGGGCGGTGTTGAGAGACTGGGGCAGGAGAGAAGTTTTATGAACAGGCTGCTTGTTGCTTGTGAGAGAATCAGAGAGGCGACTGGGAGAGGTTAGAAGGAGCTCTGATAAGAGGCTTTATGGCTTTGCCCTGAGGCAACTTCAGCTCTACAAGTCCACCAAACTCAAAAGGTGGGGAAAAAGCAGAAGTAGCTGTGCTCTTTACCCAGGAGGAATCTGCAGCTGAGTCTTCACAGAAATGGTCTACCTTATTGTTTTCCTCTCCTATCAGATCTAGGGTGGCTGTGACCTGGAGACCGGGGAACAGCGTGTGCCACCCATGCCAGGCAGACACAGCAGCAGTCTCACTGGCTTGCGCATGCAGGGTGGAACCACTCAGACCCTCCTGGGCAGGAGGGTCAGACAGACAGGACTGTACTCAGGGCCCCGGGCTTTTCTGGGACCTGCTGTTCTGATGGGAGCTTTGAATGACAAATATCTGTTACTGACCAAGGAGCTTACTGCTCCACACGCATAGAAGCCAATACTATGGTTTCTCAGGAAAGAAAGGGCTTTACTGTGAGGCTAACCCTCAGGGAGATAAGAGATGCAGCTCAAATCTGATCTCCTAGTCTGGGGTCTGGGATGAGTGTTAAGGGGCTGGAGAGCGAGGGAAAGGATTTAGGAATGTTGGCTTGTGGGGTCTGATCGAGGCTTCAAATCTGACCCATCATGGCAAGGAATGGTGAGGTGGATTGCAGCGGCTTTTCCTGGCCAGCAGACCCCTTGACTCTGGAAGCGTTCTCGCACTCATGTAGTAACCGGGCTTCTTGGTTCTGCAGGGAGGAAGCCCAGGTTCCAGGTGTGACTGCGGCCGGAGCTCTCTCTACTGTCCGTGCTCAGGCCCCAGGACTTGCAGTGTGGGCTCTGTTACACCTACAAGGCACTGGACATTCTGAGATCAACAGAGTGGGGCCAGATAGGGGGAGTCTTATATGACAGGCATGCTACTGTGTTTCCCTGGCTTTTATCAAATGCTATTGGCAAACTCAGAACTTCACATAAGGAACGTATTTTTCTCTTTCAATGACATTGAGTGAAAATCTGGTCCATGATGGGGCTATGTGTGCAAGCCTGCTCCGCACACCAGCCTACAGGTTCCCAGATTCCTCTTCACAACCAGGGTGACTTCCTTGACATCTATGCTGGGAGTGCCGTGACAGAGAGCATGGGGACTTGGATGCAGATTTCATACACGAGGAATGGGGACTGGTGAGGATGTTGGCTTCCTGTGACTCTCCAACCTATGTGTGCCTGTGTGGGGTTACATTTAAGGGGCTCTTTTCTCCACCCTCTTTAGAAGTCCACTGTGATTGATTCCAGCCTGTCACCCCCTTTCCCCTCTCTCTTCCTGCCACAGTGTGACCCGATCGGGCCCTGGAGTCTCAGTGTACCAGTGGCACCAACCTCACTGCAGTGTCTCGCTGAGGGGAGCATCTCATAAGTGCTGATGTGGAATCTGATCCCTGCATCCCGCAGTAAGCCCTGCCTTTGCTGGCAGCTGGAGGACCAAGTAGGAGCTCAGAGCATCTTCTCACAAATGTGGGATCTGAAACCTTCCTTGGGAGCCCCTCCTCAGCTGGGTAGGAGGAGCCAATCCATCCCCACAGCCCTGCTCTGGGTGAGGAGCCCTTTGAAATTGAGAGGGAACTCCTATCACCCTTCTTGTTTAGAGACCAAAAAGCATTTGGGAACAAAGTTGTTCACCTCTTGGAAGCTTTCTCCTTCTTCTGGGGAGAAATGGGGAAGGAGTGTGGGAAGTAGCAAGGAAGAGGGAGAGAGAAATGGGACTGACTTTTGCATGGATATCATCTCTGGCTTGCATAGAGGCCACATTGACAAATGTCACAGGAGCTGAAGGGGGGTGATTGGATCGGATGACACAAACTCCTGGCTGGGGGAACCAGCTGCTTGCTCATGCTGCAATCAGCATCATTCAGTGCCCAGGCAGGCGGCTGAGGGAAGCAGAGTATTTTGGGTGGAGACCAGAGATGGAGGAGTATGAAGCAGGCTGAGGCATTCTGACTGCAGCGATGTGACACTGTTGTCATCTTGTGCTGGGTTCAGAGCAGCCCTGTTTCTGAAGAGAGAAAGGTGTCCTGGGAAAGCTTCCAAAAGAAAATGTGCTAATTAGAGCGAGGATGCCAGAGCGGCTGTGGTCCCCAGGCCTCTCGCCCCTGCAGCACTGGGACACAGGGCTTTATTTCCATTGCTGGCCACTTGCATGCCTTTCGTGACTGGGTTAAACCCGGGCAAGGAAGGCTTGGGTGCACTTTAGCAGCCAGTAAAGAGGCTGCCTGACCATCTTGTCTCAGATGGGCTGCTCTGGAGAGGCTGCAGTCCTGAAGGCAGAGGAGGAAAGTTTGGGGTGATGACGGTGGTGGTTTTAAATCAGCCCATGGAGACCCCAATAGTACATCCTGACCACTGGGGAAGGTCAGCTTTCCAAGGCCCTCAAGATCCCTGCTGGGCAGGGCAGTGCCTGCTCAGAGCCCAGCCCACAGGAGGGATGCCCTGGGGCCTGCTGGGCAAACGCTGTCCTCTGTTCTGGCTACATTTCTCTCTTCTTGAAGTAGAATAAAGTGTGCATGTGTGTGCATACACATGTGTCTAAACGTGCATGTGTGCTCACATGCAGGGTATATGCGCTCTCTTACACAGGCCTTTGCAATCTGCCGTGTCTGCCTTATTTTCTATACTTTGATGCACACAGGAGGTCTTGTACTGAGGGAATGTATTCTCTTTCTGGGTCCACAAGGGGCCGTAGTTTTAAGGGCAAGAACTTCCCAGCACCTTGCTCCCCCCATCTCTCTCCATCCGGGAGATTTAACAGTCTCTGCTTTAATTTTCGCAGGTGCGGGAAGATCCAAAAGTCAATCACTCCAGCTGAAGTTCCAATGAACTCCTTTCATTGGCCAGAGGTCTAGGAGAAGGTGGGGGTTCCTCCCAGGTGAAAAGTCCCCTTCTTCCGCACCCCTTTGGACTCCATGTTTGGGTCCCCTTCCACCCTCGGGGAAGCCGTCTGTATCCTGGATTTCCCCTCCAGAGTCCCCTTCCACACTCTTAGTGGAAGTTTTCTCTCTTCCCCTTTTTTTTTCTCTTTCTCCACCTAAATAAATTCACTTTCTGCAAAAACTCTGTTTGGGGTCTGGAATTTACTTTGGGAACACACCTGTTCACCTCTCTCATTCTTGAGAGAGCAGGAGACCAAGAACCTTGGAGTAACATCCTCTCAGGGGAGCTAAGGGCTCCCCTGAACCCCTGAACCCCAGCAGTATGACATGAACAGCCCTGAGAAACTCAATGTGAGAACTTTGTGTTCCTCTCTCTCTGCTGCAAACATGCACATTCACACTACTTCACCTAAAAGCTGGTATTTGAGGGATGAGCCTTTTAAATGAAGCCAGCCTTGAAAGAAAGAAAGGGAGACTGTCCTTTGTTCTGCCATGGCAGCTGAAAAAGCTCATATGGGCTGGCAGGGAGGGGCATGTGGTGGAGCCTGTTCTGAACTTGGTGCATGGAGAGGTTCCACATAGCCAGCAAGGGGAGAGTCCCCAGGGCTTCCTTGAAGGGCACCTGCGGCTCACTGAGTCCTGACACCAGCGCATGGCTTGAGGGCAGGAATTCCCTCAGGTGCTTGCAAAATCAGCAGGCGGCTGGCTGGAGTGTGTATGTGTCTGTGTTGTGTGTGTGTATTGTGTCTCTATGTGTGTGTGTGTGTGTGTGTGGTGTATATGTGTGTGGTGTGTGTGATGGGCATATGTATGTGTGGTGTGTATGTGTGAAGTGTGTGCATATGTGTGTGGTATGTGTGTACGTGTGTATGTGTGTGTGGTATGTATGAGTGTATGTGGTTTGCGTGTGTCTATATGTGTTTGTGTGGTATGTATTTGTGTGTGGTGTGAGTGGTGTGTGTCAATGTGTGAGGTGTGTACATGCATGTCTATATGTGATGTGTATGTCTATGTATGAGTGGTACGTGTATATGCGTATGTGTGTGTGGTGTGTGTATGTATGTGTGTCTATGTGTGGTGTGTATGTCTGTGTGTGAGTGGTGCGTGTGTACATGTGTATGTGTCTGTGCTGGGTGTGTGTCTGTGTGTGTGGTGTATATGTGTGTGGTGTGTATGTGATGTGCATATGTATGTCTGGTGTGTATGTGTGAAGTGTGTGCATATATGTGTGTGGTGTGTATGTATGTGTGTGTTGTGTGTGTGAGTGTATGTGGTTTGTGTGTGTCTATATGTGTATGTGTGGTGTGTATTTGTGTGTGGTGTGTGTGAGTGGTGTGTGTGTCTGCATGAGGTGTGTGCATGTGTGTATGTCTATACCTACTGTGTATGTCTATGCATGAGTGGTGTGTGTATATGTGTATATGTGTGTGGTGTGTGTGTATATGTGTGTATGTGTGGTTTGTATGTGAGTGGTGTGTATGTGTATGTGTCTGTGGTGTGTGTGTCTGTATGTGTGGTGTATATATGTGTGTGGTGTGCATATGTAGGTGTGGTTTGTATGTGTAATGTGTGTGCATATATGTGTGTGGTGTGTATGTGTGTGGTGTCTGTGAGTGTATGTGGTTTATGTGTGTTTATATTTGTATGTGTGGTGTGTGTGTGTATGTGTGTGTGGTGTGTGTGTTTATGTGTGTGTGTCTATGTGTTGTGTGTATGTGTGTAAGTGGTGCCTGTGTATGTCTCTGTGATGTGTTTGTGTGTGTGGTATGTGTGTATGTGTGGTGTGCATGTGTGTGTATCTATTTGTGAAGTGTATGGTATGTTTATATGTAAGTGTGTATGTGTGAGATGTGTGTGGGTGTGTGTGGATACACTTCCAGCACCAGGTGATAACTTCACAGGAAAAATAAAGTGTTAGCTCTGACGTGTGATAAAGTACGTAAAATCAGCTACAGATTTTCTTTCTCTGTCCTTTTCTTTTCCCTTCCTTTCATCTCTCATATTTCCTGAACATTTGTAATCAGCCATTTGGGTGGTGGGATTATGGGAGAGAATAGGACACAACTGTCCCCCCAAAATTTCCCATCAAGTGTGGAGTACAAATACGAAACAAAAACACACAGATAGAATTAAAAATCATGGAAGCTATTTTGATGTAAAAGAACTGGCACTGTGAAAAAAATCACAGGGCAGACCTAGTTTAGTTTACTTCAGTTTTTCTTAGAGGGCAGGTTGTAGGGTTGAGCTCTTTAAGGGAGTAGCATTTATTCACTCTTAAACATTTAGCAAATGTTTTCAAGCATCTATCCAGGGCAGAAAGGGATTCATGAAGAGAAGGTCTCAGTCTGACATAGGAGGAGGGCACTGAGGGAAAGGACACTGGGGGCTGCCAGGACGCATCACCCCAGTGCCTCTTCAGGAATGAAGGACCCACGGCCCCAGCTCCTGGGAGGATGCCGCTGGCAGGCTTCAGTTCCTGGCCCTCTGGAGACTGCCTCAGCGGCATGACAGCCACTCGGGTGGCCTTAAAAAAGGGTGGTGGCCAAAAACCTTCCCAGTGAGCAGAGCTACAGGCAGTGCACCTGGTCATCGGTTCTGTACCAGAAGAGAAGTGACCTCAGGACAGAACAGATATGAATTTACAGGCAGGGGTGAATGGCTTGGCCAGCTGACCAGGAACTGGGAGGGAGAAAGGCTGGATGACCCAGGGCATGTGGGTCTAGGGGAGGGGCACATGGGCAGACATGTGAGAGATCCAGTGTATCCCATGTGAGTACCCATCTGAGAACAGGCACTGAACAACCTGACATGGGACTGTGCCCTTTGATGTCAATCAGCCTCTGCTGCTGGCCATCTGGAGCAGTCATAATAGCAGGGATGGGGGCAATCTGGGGTTCAGCCAGTCCTACTGACAAATGCCTATAGTGCTAACAGTCAAGACCAACACTGAGTGTGGCCAGCTGGCCAGCTGGCAGCAACCCTGGACCCCTTCCAGCCTAGACAGGCCAGCAATTCATTCAAGCAGAAAACACACACATTCTAGATACAGGTTTGCCTTTCCTGCCTGCAGGAACTAGAGAGCAACATTGCCCAGGTATGTATGGAATGCTGGATTCACTGGCGCCAGATTCTCATGCCAAGAGAGTTAATTTCCAATAAAGAGATGTGGGAGCAGACATATGACTGGAATTTGTTACACATATCCCTGGCCATGCCTCCCAGAAGCTACCAGAGGAAGGGGCTTGAAATGGCTGCTGAGGGCACACTATTGAGTCAACTCGGAGTCAATGTCTGTCATATAAAAGGACAGAGCATCATCCTCTGGTACCTTTAAATGGCATAGTGACCCCAGTAGGCACGATAAGTTAGAAATGAAAGGTAGACTCAAGAGGAGATGTGCTTACATTCCCAGGACCCTATTCGGGATTCCCACTTCTGCTTTTTGAGGCTGCGGAATTTATGGTTTTTAACAGCCCTGGTCCCTAAAACGAGCAGGCTTTTCCCAGGGCACATAGCAAGAATCCTCTTAGACTCCTTGTGTGAAGGGACTAGCAGGCAAGAAGAGTAGCCGGGCTGTGGGGCAGGGCCATGGAGGCTGAGCAGCAGGGGGAGCTATCACCGCACAGCAAGAGAAGAAGAACTCCGTCACATTGGTCATCTGCCTGGACGCCTCCTCATACTCTTTTGCACCTTTTTTGTGGTAAATGGGCAAATATAGTGACCCCTGAAGAGCACTGGATACCAGGTACTCCAGCCTCTCCTGAATGGGTGTCTATGCCCCGCCACCAGCTCCGAGGCCAGCAGAAGTGCAAGCTGAGGGTGACGAGAGCCTAGGATGGGAAGCAGAGTGGACAGCTGTGAGTCTAAGCTGTGCTTCTTCCCACTGAGCTTCCGGCGCTGCCACTCCTCCAGTGCAATGGCACAGCAGAATCTAGAGGAAGGAGTGACTGAGGAATGAAATGGTGTGACCCATGTTTAATTGGATTTTTCTGGTTTTTGTGTGGATAGTATAGTGATGAGAGGCAAAGGCAGAGGCAGAGACCTGAAGTGAGCTGAAGTTTGATGGGGAGGGTTGTCAGGAGAGGTCCCACAGAGGAATTCCTCCTGCTCTTCCTTGAAGCCCCACAGAGGAATTCTTCTTACTCTTCCTTGAAGTCCCACAGAGGAATTCTTCCTGCTCTTCCTTGAAGCCCCACAGAGGAATTCTTCCTGTTCTTCCTTGAAGTCCCACAGCGGAATTCTTCCTACTCTTCCTTGATGCCCTTTACATCCCCTGTCCAGTTCTTAGGGCTGGAAGGGGGAGAGTGAGAATGTCCTCATCATGTGCATTGTAATGTTGAAGACTGCACAAGGGCAGGATAGTAACTGCTAATGACAAGCTCGGAGCCTTCAATTCTCAGACACAGGGTGGTGGGCATATGGCAGTGCAGAGGCCGAATTTAAAACCAGAATACCTGGTGGCAAAGTCCCAGACCTGCTGCTCACCAGCTATGTGACCTTGGAGAAACAACCATGTCTCACTGAGAACCAAATTTCTTAACAGTGAAATATGAATAATAAAGCCTGCCTCCTCCAATTCTTGTGTAGCAAGAATGTGATGAATAAAAAGGAAAAATGCCTCACACACTGTAAAGACACATTATTCTAGAATATTCTCTTTCCTAGTTCTGTGTCCCAGAGAATCCAAGTTTGAAAGGCCTTTGAAGTTTTATTTTTGAACCTCCTTGAAACTCAGGGCAAAAAGAGAAAAATAATCTGGTGCTATATTTAGTCTGAGGGACAAAATTAAGAATAACTGACAAGGTCTAAGCACAAAAGATGATTCTAAGGCCCCGTAGGAAGTCTGGATACTCAGCTCTCGTGGTTTTATTGGTTTGTTTGTTTTAGTTTCCCTCGGTATATCATAGAGAAAAACAAGTTTAAATTGCAACAGGAAAACACAGGTTAAAGAACAACAACAAAAATCACCTTCCATAAAAGCAGTGTAAGGACAGAGAGAGATTGTTGAGACAGGTTTTTAAGTTTCCTTCTGAAAGAACATCCACAAAAATTGACGAAAACGGTGTTTTCCTGGAGGTGGGAGGAGGGATAAGTGATGAGGTGTTGTCCACAACTAGGCTAAAGATTTCAGAAGAAGCGAAACAGGAGAGGCAGAATGACGGACCTATTTACCTCGCTGATTTCCATTTTGTATACAAGGTATAAACTTTACCTCTGTGAAAGTACTTAAAGTAAAGTGATTTGTCGATTAAAGATGATTTCTGAGTTGGTTTATATTGGAGGGAAAGATGCAAGTTGAATCCTCGTTCTGACCAAATAGATGCAAGACTTGTGCTTCTTGGTGAGATAAAGAAAGTCCTGTCTGCTCACCTGTGGGCCCCATCCTAATAGACACGGCCCCAGCACGATAGGGGCAGCAAATGCCTCACCCGTTAATTGCCTCTCTCCTGCTGATTGTCCCTTCATCAGCAGTGGAAATGTGGAAACTCAGGCTTAGCTTTCCTGACATGTTCCTGTGGAAACTGCAGGCTCTGCGGCAGATTCCCCAGTGGCTTGGGAGCCAAGGAGGGAAGGTTTCTATGCCTCAGAACTCTGCCCCAGGTGCCAGAGATCTCTGTGAATCA
This sequence comes from Callithrix jacchus, assembly GCF_049354715.1. Lineage (NCBI taxonomy): Eukaryota > Metazoa > Chordata > Mammalia > Primates > Cebidae > Callithrix > Callithrix jacchus. The sequence goes on along the minus strand of NC_133511.1, from coordinate 34,994,536 downwards.
TTTCCCAGCTACCATGACTCGCTCTAAACTGGAAAAAGTACTGCTTAGCCTGGCATGGCTCACTCTCTCTGTTGCACCAGAGTTCTGGGAGAAGTGCTGAACAAGGTTTACTCACACTGGGCAGCCATAGCTTAAGGTCCTCCCTGCAGGCTTTGGGCTCACAGGGACAGCAGCCAGCAGGCTGTAAGGATGAAGGCTGGAATCGTCCAAGGTAAAAGATTTTGAATCACATGGTCGGGGGTTTCAGACTCCACTGAAGAGTCTATGTTTGGTTTATAAGAGGGCCACAGATTGCTGAAAATGAAATACATAGTTTAATTTAGGCAATTAAACATGCTAAGTGGAAAACAAATTGAAAAAGATGTTGTAGACAGCACTCAGGCTGTAAGTGGGAGGAAGCCACTCAAAGTGGCTTCCTGCACCTTTGAGATTCTCTGACTGCGTGAGACTTCAGCTGAAAGGGCACATGGTGGAGCAAGCATTACACCCTCTGTATGCCCAGATCCTGCCTTCAGACGTACACCATGAGATACATACAAGGGAAATCCTGACTAGAAAATGCCTTTGGTGTCAGCTAGCTCCTTCCTCTCATCTAGGAAAAAACAAAAACATAGCTGAATGCCCTGTGATTTAAAACCATTCAATGAGGCCACTCCAAATGTTGGCCCACCTTCAACTGTCACACAATTTTAATTTCAATACAATTTTCCAATGATCTAGTCCAGTGGTTTTTCACACTTGGATGCAGCAAAATCAACTATGGATTTTTCTAAACAGGCCTCTCTGAATTACACCCCTGACCTTCCGAATCAGAATTTCCCAAGATGGAGCTTAATGATATAATTGTGTAACTCTCCATGGATGACCCTGAGGCATAGCTAAGACTGCATCAGTGATCTCATCTAAATCCATCTGCTGTAATATCACGCCGTGATGCTCATTCTGTCCTTGAAGAAATGGAGCTCAACTCAAGAATCCTGACATCATGTCTCCTAGATATCAGCCTGCTCAGCTCTGATGTTGTGGAGCTCTCCTAGGAATTAGTGGGGTCCTTCTAACCAACAGGTGTAGGACTGACAGGAGGGAGCATGGAGGGCAGTGTGAAGGAGATGAAAGGGATGTCTTGAAGGTAGCTTGCTGGCCCAGGGCAGAGAGGCTGCAGAACATGAAGATGGAGTATACTCACACTTTCTTCATTCATTCACATGTTGATGGACACTTAGGTTTTTTCCATATGTTGGCTATTGTGAATGGTGCTGCAATGATACTGATTTCAAGTATACCCATAAGCGGTATTTCTGGATCACATGGTAGTTCTATTTTTAGTTTTTGAGGTGCCTTGGTACTATTTTCCATAATGGCCATACCAATTTACATTCTCACCAGCAGGGTTCTTTTTTCTCCACATCATCACCAGCACTTTTTCCCTCTTGTGTAGAACTGATACAGGAAATTTAGTCAAAAAGTCCCCAAGTTCATGCTAATGTTAAAAGTGATGCTTAGATTGTGGGATTAGAGAGTAGGCCAGGAAATGCTCCTTGTTCAGCTGGCAGGAGCCACTCAGGGCACTGCCTTGACCCATGCCATCAACTCAAACACTTCAGAGTGGATTTATCAACCTAAGCCCAAAGTATGAAAATGAACATCTAGTTCAGGGGTGTGCAGGCTGGGTGGCGCCCGTTCCAGGGGGCCTTCCGCAGGAGTCCTGGGATGTTGCAGAAAGTCTCAAGAGCATCAGCTGCCTGGGCTCATTACCCCTCACAAAATTGGCAAAATGTATGGAATCCCGAAAAAACAGGAGAAAGCTGAAGAATCTTTCCTCAAAATGCTCCAGCAACATAGGGAACAGGTGTCCCAAATGGGCATCTTGTCATTAAAAGAACACTGTGAGAAGCTACCCCCAAAGCAGGCAGGGTCATCAGCAAAGCCTCTGAGGAAGTAGTGACTGCTTTCAGATGGTTAGTTTTTTTGGGGGGTGGGGGGTGGGGGGTGGGAGGTGGAGGGCAGTATTTTATTTTTATTTGTGAGGTGGTAATTTATTCTTTTAAACAGACATATTTAGATCATTGAATACTTGCCTGACCTGTGATAATTTTTAAAAAGGTTGTTTCTTACTGGTTTCCACATCCTGGAGGATTTCTATATTCTGGAGGATTTCTACAGGGAGGAGGCCTCCTGATCTTGTTTGGGGCCTTCCCCTGTGGATATCAGGGGTCCTGACCCATGCTTGACTCCTCCCTCCAGGTAAAGGGAGGGGTCTCCGGCTGCTCCCTGGGGGCGCTTAACCCTGGGGACATATCCCTGGAGGCCTGAGAGCTGCAGCTTTGTGCCCCTCTGTGTAGGGCTCAGGAGCCTGCATGTGCATAAGCCTCCTTGGCAAGCATTTGCTGCTGGGAGCTGAGAGGTCCCTGCCAAGGCAATGCGGCTTCTGCCCGGGGCTTTGATGCCCAGGCAGTTCCCAGAGGAAGGAGACCCAGGCATCTGGGATCACATCCCCCTTGACTTCCACACTGCATTTCAATAGAAGAAAAGGCTGGCCAACTGGCGCCTCCTGAATCACCTTCCTGTAATAGCATGCTTGGTATTGGGGAAACTCTCCAGAAGACACTGTTTTTACTTAAAGATCAAACCCCCACCCCACTCCTCCATCCGCAGACCAGAAGCCTTTCACATGTAGTTCCTAAAGCTGTAAAACCCAAACCCTTTCCTATGTGATTTCTAAAACTAAACCCATGACTAGAGCTGTAAACCTAAGATTCTTTCACGTGTAATATTTAGAGTGTAAGCCTACATAAAGGCAGAGCCTCTCTTTGTTAGATGAGCTGGACAAATCATCGCTTGGCTCCCGGCGGCAATAAACTTCTTCCTTCCCCAATCGGTGTTGGAGAGCTCTGTTTCTCGAGGCCGCTCCTGCTACATCCCCACTGCTCCATCTGAAGTCCTCTCCATGTTGCAGCCCCTCCTGGGTGGAGCTGTGAACACAGGCGGTTGGGTTTGGGGACTTCATGGCAAGTTCCTGGGTGGTGCTGACTTTGGTGCCAGGCTCTGATTTGACCCACTGAAGATGGAGGACAGAGAAGGTGAGGTTTTCGGCATAAGAGCTGCCTCCAAGCCCTTAGGCAGAAAGCCCCTGGTGGTAGTCCCTGGCCTCCATTGTTCCAGGGACACAAATATCCCAGCTTCCGGCTTGAGGAGAGGCTGCAGGAGGTTCTCCTCTCCACCCCAATTAATGTGCATTCAGGCCTCTACGCTGCAGCTTCCACATGGAGTTGCAGAGACCCCAGCTAACCACCTTCACCCACCACCACTGCCTTGCCCTCAGGAGTCCTCCCCACAACCAGGGAAGACCCAGACTCTAGGGGTGACGTCATGAGACAGAGGGGTTATGCTGTGAGGAAGCAGAACTTTAACCTCCTCTGACCCACACCAGCACTGACTGTGGCACACAGTGTCCAGAGGAGACACTGAGGCCCAGAGAAGAAAGTTGCCCGAGATGACCAAGGCAGTCAGTAGCAGCCCTCCAGCTGAGTCACACACCTCATCTTCTTCCCACTCCCACCACAAGGTCCCTAGCAGAGGCCTGGGGGCAAGAGGGAGGCGGGCACTTCGCCTTGAAGCTCTTTCCCCCAGTGTGTCTGCACTGGGCCCAGCCCTAAGTCCTGATGCTCTTACTTCAGCCCCTTGTGTGCCTCCAAGGATTTGACTATGGGAAACACATTGCCGTGAAAAATTGTCATTTCCTCCAAAGGTCTGAAAAGGTCCAGCTAGAGCCACTTTAGTGAGCAACAGCTATGTAACAAATTCTAAAGTGGGTGAAAAGGGCAAGGGAAAGAAGGGTAGGATCAGAGAAAGAAATGGACAAAGGGCTCTGCTGGAAACCTGAGACTATTCCTGAAAACACCAAGTCCACTGAGAGCTTTCCTTGAATTGCCCTTTGCTGCTAGGGTTAATTTCAGTGTTCTTGGACTCCAGGCTCCAGCTGCAGTTAGAAACACATGCCTTTGACTATTCTTAATCTGATGATTGAGAATGGGGATTTCTCAATAGGCCTTCAGCCCTGCCTCACGTGGGACCTGGGTTCAGCAGCCTGCCCTGGTAAGCAATTTTGCCAAGTAGGGCAGATGATGCCCTAGGCTACAGGGGCCTCTTTGCAAAGATTAGAACAATTGCAGCAGCTGCAGCTGCCGTGTACTGAGAGGATGCCTGCTCTGCTTTCTATGGTTTTCTCATTTAATCCTATACCAGCGCTTTTCTCAAAAGGAAACATTCCCAGAACTGCCCAAAGTCTCCCAGCTGGTCATGGAGGAGGTGGAGCCAGGTACAGGCCTTTCCGGGTGTCCATCACTCATTGTACTGGCCTGGGGACAAAAGAGGGCCCCTAACCTAAAGGGCTACTGTGAGCACCATGGAAATAAGGTGGGTGCATGTGCCAGCTACACTAAGCAGAGGTCTTAGGATGGTTATGTATTAAGAAGGAGGACGTGAGTTCTAAGATCAGCGGCTTTCTTTTCTCCCAATGCAACCCTCTCCCTGATTTACTTGGTTCTTCAGCTGGAAATGTTTGCAATGGGAGTTGCTAATGGAGAAACTTGCTTTCATGATGACTGACTGATTGATCAAAAAAACCACATGAGATTCTGTTTTCCCCAAGTAGGAACTGCCCCAGCTCTTCAAGCTCCATTAAGTTGTAATTTAATCACTTTGCACTGGAATTGTGTTTTATGAGCACATTACCAGAAGTTGAAGTCTTGTAAAACAGAAGATTTTGAAATAAAAATAAAAGGATACTCAGGCCCAATACTATTGGCAAAATGGGAAAGAGAGGCCACTTGGTAGCAGCGTGCATGCTGTAATGTGATTGTGTTGCCTGCTGGTATCATGCAGATCTTCATTTGCAGCTCCAGTCTGAGCCCCGTGAAAAGGAGTCACCTGGGTTTGCTCCAGCCACATACAACCGTGGAGTGATTTTGGAAGCCTACCTTGACAGACATAGCCCACCTGAGCTTGTGTGGACTTCTTGAAGTGTGCCGAGCCTCTAAGCCATCAAATGAAGCTTCTAGCCCCTGGAGCTCTGGTCTTCAGTCCCCTGCTCACTTCTCACTCCTCATTACCACAAAACCACAAAAATCAAACCTAAATGCTGGCCATCTTGTATGAGTCAAAGAGGCCTTAACTTCTCTGGGCATTTTGGCGGGAATGGCCACCTCACAGACTTGCATAATTTCATGGACTCTTTCATACATCTTACAGTAAAGCTAAAATGCAAAGATGCAAACGAAGATTGAGGTACCTCAAAAGACTTAAAAGCTAAAAAGTTGGTAGAGGGGAGTGTGAACAGCCCCTGGAGGTGGGAGCAGGGGAGAGGTCTGGGCATGTGAGGAGATCAATGTCTGGGACTTGAGCAGTCGGGAGATGTCATGAACAGAGGGCACCTCGGAGGGAACTGTGTGGCTTTCAAACCCCGAGGGCAGGTCAGGGGTCCAGTTCTCTGCTGGTTGGGAGCTAGAGGTCAGAGCTCTAGATCTGGCCTCCATCTTCCTTCTCTGGGGATTAATTTTTCTCCCCTCAAAGGCACCTTCAGGAGGAGCTGGGCTCATTGCACCCTTTACTGTCCCTGTGAAAATGCTGTTTCAACTGGGAGGCTATTTGACTGGGGTGGACACAGTACTTTGAGTTCCCATGTAAACAAACTGAAGCCCAATGTAGACAGCAAAACAACTAGAGATTTCACCAATCACAGACCACCAGAGGCAGGGGTGAGGGGTGACCGCAGCCAGTGAAAGTGGACAGAGAAGATGGGGAGCTGGGGTGAAGGTGGGGGAGGGAATGCCAGAGGTCCTGAGGGCACAGCACCAAGAGTTTCCATAGAGGGATTTAGATGGGGCAGCCCCAATTCCCCATAAATCCACATGCTCCATTCTGCTGATGCAATCTCCTCCTTGCCCAGCTGTCTGCCCTAGGGAAAGGCAGCGAGTGTGAGCTGGAAGAAGAATGGCCTGTTCTGTGCCTTGCCTCAGGGAACACCAAGGCGGAAGACAGCAATAAAGTCCCCAGGACTGGAATTGAAGATGATCCAGGCTTCATTCCTTTGCTGAGCTTCAGCTTTTTGGTTAATAAAATGGACATTATAATCTCTATAATTCTTTAAAATACCAGAGTAAAGCAATGTGAAATGCAGTGCATCTATTGCCAACTTTTTATTCTCAATAATCATGGGATCTACATGAGATGAAGCTGAGACCCAGCAAAGTTATAAGACCTCTCTAAGACGATGACAGAACCCCTTCTCAGTAAATGACAATCCTGAGTGCTAACAGTTACCGAATGCTTGTTATGTAAATCAGGAAACCAGGCACAGGGATCTTCAGTGACTTGACTAAGTTGCCCAGCGAGAGAGAGGGAGAGCAAGATTCCAGTCCAGGCAGTCCAGGTCCAGAGTCTCTGCCTAGATTAAGGATAGCCACCTAGCCCAAGGGCAGGGCTGGGAATCTACCAGTGAGAAGGGAAAAGAGGACTTTCACAATTGTCAGCAGAAACTCAGTTCATTTTCTCAGCAATGCTTTTCTTTTTATGGCTAGTTATACCAGTTACATGCCTCTGCAAAGGAAACATTGTTTCTGATAGATAACAGTCAACTTTGAAATTTTACTTTGCTTTAACTTTAAATATCTTCTTGAAAACAACTTCATTGATATATAATTCACATACCATAAAATTCACCCAATTAAAGTGTATAATTTGGCTAGGCATGGTGGCTCAAGCCTGTAATCCCAGCACTTTGGGAGGCTGAGGTGGGAGGATCACTTGCACTTAGGATTTTGAGACCAGCCTGGGCCACATAGTAATACCTCATCACTACTAAAATGCGACAAAATGAGCTGAGTGTGGGGACATGCTCCTGCAGTCCCAGCCACGTTGTGGGCTACGGAGGGAATATCACTTGAGTCCGGGAAGTTGAGGCTACGGTGAGCCCTGATCATGCCACTGCACACCAGCCTGGGCAGCAGAGTGAGACCTTGCCTAAAAAAAAAGTGTGTAATTCAGAGTTTTGTAGTATATTCACAGATATGTGCAACCATCATGTCAGTCCATTTTAGAACTTTTACCACCCTCAAACAGAAACTGCATACGTTTAGCCATCACCCACTACTCTATTCCCCGCTCCACCACCAGCCTTGAGCAACCTTTAATCTACTTTCTATCTGTTTGTAGCCTTTACTGGTTGGCATCTTAGCATGAGGTTTTCAGGGTTCATCTGTGTTGAAGGGTAACCGGGGTCACGGGGTCACGGGGAGACGGGGGAGGCTCAGCTCCCTCCCTGATGGGATGTGCCTAAGGTTCTTGGGCTGTCACTCACCCAAGAATGGGGAGAGGGCCCTGGCGGCACTTACTGTTGAGCTTACTGTTGATTAAATGTCATGGACTCAAAGAGTTTAGGTAACAGACAGCGATTTATTTGGCAGAGAGACAGAATGGAGAGAGAGTAGCGGGGACTCTAGAGGGGATTTAGGGAGAGAGGGAGAGACAGCTTCCACAGTGCCGTGGCAGGAGATCCAGAGATGGAGTCCGTATAGATGAGGGAATAGGGGCATTTTTAACCCCTGAGTTACTCCCACCCCATTCAAGTTCTTGTCCAGTGAGAGGAGCTTTTCCGGACTTCCTCTGGAGTGATTGATCTTCGACTCTGCTATTGGATGGGTTGCTTGGCCCACAATCAAAGCCTCCTCCCTCGGAGCTTTGGGTGGGCTTTCTAAACAAAGGAAGCTCACCTGGGCTTTCTGCCCAGCCCGCACGTCGGAAAGTTAGACAAAGAACTCTGGGCTCCTGGATGGGGAGGCGGATGGAGGCATGGCATTGGGAAGTTCTTGCTTTTGAAACCACGCCCCTTGTGGACCCGGGAAGAGAAGTTAATATAGTCCCTCAGCACCATCTATTAGTACTTCACTCCTTGTACAGCCAAACAAATTCCGTTGCAGTAATATATCACTATTGGTGCAACCACTCCTCGGTTGATGAACATTTGGGCTGTTTTCCTCTTGGCTACTATGAATAATGCTGCTATAAACATTCGTGTGCAAGATTTTGTGTAAATATGTATTTTCATTTTTCTTGGGGATGTACCTAGGAGTGGAATTTCTGGGTCCTATGGTAACTCTATGTTTAATCATTTGAAGAGCTGCAAGATTATTTTTCAAAGTAGCTGCTCCATTTTACATTCCCAGCAACTGTCTGTGAGGATTGCAATTTCTCCACAACCTCTCCAGCACTAGTGAGTCTGAAGTGGTATTTTATTGTGGTTGTGATTAGCATTTCCCTGATGACTGAAGATGTTGAGCATCTTTTCATGTGCTTTTTGACCATTTATATATGATCCTTAGAGAAGTATCTATTCAGATACTTTGCCCATTTTAAATTAGGTTGTCTTTATCATAGAACTGTAAGAATTCTCTATAAATTCTGGTTACAGGTCCCATGTCAGATACATGATTTGCAAACATTTTCTCCTATTCTGTGCATTCTTTTCCTTTTCTCAGTGGTGTCATTTTAATGAAGTCTAATTTTGTTGTTCTTGCTTATGCTTTTGATGTAATATGTAAGAACAGTTTGCCAAATTTAAGTTTGTGAAACTTCTCTGTTTTCTTCTAAGGCTTTTGTAGTCTTAGTTCTTACATTTAGGGTTTTGATCCATTTTGATATAATTTTGTAAAGGTGTGAAGTAAGGCTCCACCTTCATTCTTTGGTATGTGGCCCTTCAGTTTTTCCAGCACCATTTATTAAAAAGATGATTCTGTCTCCATTGGATGGTCTTGGAGCATTGTCAAAAGTTATCCAATGGTAGATGTGTAGGTTGATTTCAGGAGTATCCATTCTATTCCTTTGGTCTGTGTGTCCATCCTTTTGTCATATATAAAGCAGCTTTGTAGTAAGTTTGCAATTAGAAAGTGTGATTACTCATGCTTTGTTTTTCTCTTTCAAAGTTGTTTTGGCTATTCTTGCTATTCCATTTGGATTTTAGAATCAGCTTGCCAGTTTGTGTTAAACAGTCAGTTGAGGTACTGATGGTGATTGTGTTGAATCTGTAGATCACTTTGGGGAGTATTGCTGTCTAAGCAGTTTTACGTCTTCTGGTCCATGACCATGGGATGCTTTTCCAATTATTTAGACCTTCTTTAACATCTTCTAACAATGTTTTATGGTTTTCACAGTACGCATTTCCCTTTCTTTTGTTAAATTCATTTATAATACTTTATTCTTTTAATAATACTGTAAATAGATTATTTTCTTTATTGTTGGATTGCTCATTGCAATTATATAGAAACATAATCGATTTTTGTATATTGTTCCTGTGCTCTGCAACCTTGACAAACTTGTATATCAGGTCTAATTTTTTAAATAAACTTTATTTTTAGAGCAGTTTTAGGTTCACAGTAAAATTTAGCAGCAGATAGCGCTCACCCTCCTCCCCAGCACATTCATGGCCTCCCTAATATCTACATCCCACTGGAGTGTCCATTGTTACAACTGATTAACCTACACTGACACTTAATTATCACCCAGACTCATAGTTTACGTTAGAGCTGACTCTTAGTGTGGTTCATTCCATAGGTTTAGACAAATATATTCACCATTATAGTATCACAGAGTAGTTTCATTGCCCTAAAAATCCCTTGTGCTCTACCTACTCAACTCTCTTGACCCCTAATCACTGGCAACCCTGATCACTGTATTCAATACATAGTTTTACCTTTCCCAGAATGCAATATAGTAGGAACCATACAGTGTGTAGCTTTTTCAGATAAGCTTCTTTGACTTGGTAATATACATTCAAGTTTCCTTCATGTCATTTCATGGCTTTATCACTCATTTATTTTTGGCTCTGAATAATGTTTCATTGCCTGAATACACCACAGTGTATTTATTCTTTCGTCTACTGAAGACATCTTGGTTACTTCTAAGTTTTGGCAACTATGAAATCCATGTGTGGGTTTTGTGTGAACATAACTTTTTACCTCCTTTGGAAAAATACAAAAGAGCATGATTGCTGGACCATATGTTAAGAGTATGTCTGGTTTTTAAGAAATCACCAAACTGTCTTCCAAGGTGGCTGTACTATTTTGCATTCCCACCAGCAATGGATGAATGAAGTTCCTGTTGCTCCACATTCTCCCCAGCATTTGGTGTTGTCAGTGTTCTGAATTGTAGCCATTCTAATAGGTTTCTCTCACTGCTGTTTTAATTTGCATTTTTATGTTGTGCGTTTTTTCACCTGTTTGTTTGACATTTTGATATCTTTTCTGGTGAGGTATCTGTTAAAGTCTCTGGGACGTTTTTTAATTGGGTTGATTTTGTTGTTATTTTGGAGTTTAAGAGTTCATTGTGTATTTTAGATAACAGTTTGTAAACAAACTTGACTTTTTCAATATTTTCTCCCAGTCCTTGGCTTGCCTTTTCACTCTTTCGACAGTGTCTTTGGCAGGTCAGAAATATTTTATTTTAACGAAGTCCAGCTTATCAATTCTTCTTTTTGTGTATTGCTTCCTTGGTATTTCATTAAAAAGTCATCACCAAAGCCAAAATCATCTAGTTTGTCTTCTATTTTATCTTCTAGGAGTTTCCCAGTTTTGCACTTTACACTTAGGTCTGTGATCATGTGAAGTTATGTAAGTTCTGTTTAGATTCTTTTTTGTTTTTTGTATGTGGATGTCCAGTTGCTGCAGCACCATTTGCTGAAAAGACTATCTTTGCTACACTGTATTGTCTGTGCTCCTTTATCAATGATCAGTTGACTAAATTTATGTGAGTCTATTTCTGGACTCTCTATTCTATTCCATTGATCAACTCTCTATTCTTTTGCCAATCCACACTGTTTTTATTACTGTAGCTCTACAGTACTTCTCAAAGTCAGATACTGTTAGCCCTCCAACTTGGTTTTTCCCCTTCAATATTGTGCTGACTAGTTGGGGTCTTTTGCTTCTCTGTAAAAACTTTAAAATCAGTTTGTCAACAGCCACAAAATACATTGTTAAGATATTTATTGGTATTTTGTGAATCTATAGATCACACTGAGAAGAACTTATATATTTACAATATTGTCTTCACATCCATGAATATGAAAAATCCCTCCATTTATTTAGTTCTTTTTTGATTTCTTTCAAAAAGATTTCATGGTTTTCCTCATATAGCTCTTCCATATATTTTGTTCAATTTATACCTAAATATTTCATTATTTTGGATGCTAATGTAAATGGAATTGTGTTTATAATTTCAGATTTCATTTGTTCATTGATGGTGTATAGAAAAGTGATTGACTTTTAAACTTTACCCTGGTATTCTTCAACCCTGCTGTAACTGCTTGGTTCCAGGAATGTTGGTGGTGGTAGTGTTAATTCTTTTGGATCACCTACTTAGCCAAAAATGGGAGTTTAATTTCCACCCAATTTGTATTCATTATGGTTTTTTCTTGTCTTATTGCATTAGCTAAAATTCCCAGTATAATGTCAAAAAGCAGTTGTGAAGTTGGGTGTGGTGGTTCATGCCTGTAACCCCAGCTCTTTGGGAAGCTGAAGCAGAAGTATCACTTGAAGCCAGGAATTCAAGAGCAGCCTGGGTAACATAGCAAAAGATTGTCTCTAAAGTTATTTTTTTAAACTTAGACAGGTGTGGTGATTCATGCCTATAGTCCTAGCTACTGAGAGGCTGAGGTGAGAGGATTGCTTAAGTCCAGGAGTTCAAAGTTACAATAAGCTATGACAGTGCCACTGCACTCCAGCTTTGGTGACAGAGCAAGACCTGTCTCAAAAAACAGAAATGGATTGAAGACGGAAAAAGGAAATAAAAGGAAGATTAGAAGAGAAGAAGGGAGGGAAAGGAAAGGGGAAGGGAAGGGGAGGAAATGGAAAAGGGAAGGGGAAGGGAAAGGGGAGGGGAAGGACAAGGGAAGGGAGGGAGAAGGGAAGGGAAGGGGAAGAGAAGAAGGGAAGAGAAGTGAAAGCGGAGGTGAAGGGAAGGAAAGAGGAGGGGAAGAGAAAAGGAATAGTGAGAGGGGACATCCTTGCATTGTTTCTGACCATTAGATAGGATGTTAGGGGAAGGGAAGGAGATGGGGAAGGGAAGGGGAAGACAAAGGGAATGGGAAGAAAAGAGAAAGGAAGAGGAAGGAAGGGGAAAATCAATGGTGAGAGGGGACACCGTTGCATTGTTTCTGACCATTAAATATGATGTTCACTGCAGGATTTTTGTTGATGTTCTTTATCAAGTTGAGAAAATTCCCCTCTATTCCTAGCTTACTGAGAACTTTTGTTATGACTAGGTATTAAATTTTGTCTGTTGATATAATCATGTGATTTTTCTTTAGCCTGTTGATGTGATGAATGACATTATTGATTTCCAACTGTTGAACTAGTCTTGCATATCTGGAGTAAATCCCTCTTGATCATCTTAATTATTTTGATATGTTTTTGAATTTAATTTGCTAATATTTTGTTGGGGATTTTTGCATCTATGTTCATAAAAGACATTGTTCTTTATTTTTGTTTCCTTGCAATGTCATCATCTAGTTTAAGTATTAAGGTGATAATGGCCTTAAAGAATCAGTTAAAAAGTATTCCCTTTGTGTCTGTCTTCTATAAAAGATTATAGAGAATTAGTATAATTATTTCTTAAGTGTGAGGTGGGATTCACCCATCTGGGCCTGGTGCTTACTGTTTTCCATTTTTCATTGTTGATTCTATGTATTAAATAGATATAGGACTATTTAGATTGTCTGTTTCTTTTTGTGTTAGTTTTGGCAGATGGCATTTTTTAAGGAATCAGTCCATTTCATCCAGGTCATCACAGTTGTAGGCATCAAGTTGGTCATAGTATTTTTTGATTATCCTTTTGATGTCCATGGGATCTGTAGTGATGTCCCTTCTTTCATTTCTGATATTACTAATTTGTGTTCTCATTTTTTTCTTAGCCTGGCTAGTAATTTATTGATTTTGTTGATATTTTTGCAAAAAACAACTTCTGGATTCATTGATTTGCTCCACTAATTTCCTGTTTTTGATTTCATTTATTTCTCTAAATTTTTATTATTTAGTTTCTTCTGCTTGCTTTAGATAATTTTGCTTTTTTGTTAAGGGGGAAATTTAGGTGACTGATTTTCGATCATTCCTCTTTTCTGATACATGTATTGAATCCTACAGCTTTCTTCTAAGCACTATTTTTGTAGCTTACAAATGTTGATAAACTGTATTTTAATTTTGATTTTACCATTTTCTTAGCTTAATATAGTTTGCTTTCACTTACCTTCTTTGTTATAGGCAAACATATTACATATATACTGCACTTCCATATGTTATAGGCACAATGATACATTTTATGCATACTATTTTATACAATTGCTTTTTATTATTCTTTTTTATTTTTTAACTTTATAGATGGAGTCTTGCTCTGTTACCCAGGCTGCAGTGCAATGGCACAATCGATCTTGACTCACTCTGCAACCTCCATCTCCTGGGTTCAAGTGATTCTCCTGTCTCAGCCTCCCAAATAACTAGGATTACAGGTGCACACCACCACGCCTGGCTAATTTTTGTATTTTCAGTAGAGACAGGGTTTCACCATGTTGACCAGGCTGTTCTCAAACTCCTGACCTCAAGTAATCTACCCACATTGGCCTCCCAAAATGCTGGGATTACAGGAGTGAACCACTGTGCCCAGCTCCAGTGGCTATTAAATAGAGAAGAAATGAGAAAAACATGTATTTCCACTTTCCTTTAACCTCAGATTAATACATTAGGACCATTTATTATTCACACTTTCTCCTGGGTCATATGTAGTGTTTGGAATTGTTACATGTGATTCAAGGGCAGAAGGGTGGCCACCTTCATATAAGTCTTTGAGTTCTACTGATTTTCAGTCATCTAATTTGGCTCCTGTACATACATGTGTTACAGAAATTGGTGTCTGTGTCAATCAAGTCTGGCAAGAGAGAGATTGCACACTCAATGGAGGTAATTCAAATGACTTTAGCAAAAGGGGTATTTCCGAAGTAGAGAGGAGGTGTCAGAAAACAAAAGGATAATGCCATACTCTGTGACTGAAATAGTATGGTGACTTTACCTTTTCTAGTCCTGAGGAGGTAAAGGTAGGAGAAGTTTATTTTGATGTCTGAAGTGACTCCATTGATTCTGCTTATTTTGTTGGTATCTATATGCCACCTTTTGAGAATTTCAGGAGTAGAGAATCCAGAGGTGTGTACGAGGAGTCCACAGACCTGCGTCTTCATTCTATCCCAAATACCAATCTTCAGCATGACCCCAAAAAGGGTGCTTACTTCTCTCCTTTGGCAAATGCAAGACATCTTGAGAAGCTCCACACAAGACCACTGGGTTGGCGATATTTGCCCAGAGGCCTTTGAGCAGGTCCTAGAACAGAATTCTGTGGTGACAAGTTCCTTTTATGATGTAAACTATGGAGACTTAAACCAGAAATTGCACATTCACTCCTAAAAACAGTTGTATATATATATATATTTTTTTAAATATATGCTTATATATATTACAAATATGTATTGTTCAGGAGACTCAAGTCAATAGACTTGAATCTATACTCACTCTTCTCAACACACACATGCACACACACACACACACACACACACACACACACATAGAAACACACTGTGGGAGTTCAGAAAAAGGAAAAATCCCTTTATTGGAGGAAACTAGCCACTTGTGCAGGGCTTGAAGGTAGCTTCCAAGTGCACAGAGAAGGGAGATTTACAGGCAAGGGGATTGGAGGTGATAAGTAAGGGGACCACATAATGCACTCTAAAACCCACTGTGGGTAATTACACACAGGTGTAATCTGGACGGTCATGAGGCACAGGTGTGTTCTGTGCAGATGCAGCTCTGCTTGTGTGGTAGAGCACGAGGGAGAATAGTAACCTCTCTGTTGAGAAATATTCTTGATCTCCATCTTAGAAAAGGCTGCTATTTATTTTTCTCTCAGGAAAAGTAAATAATCTTGTGGACAGCATGAAAAATATTCAGATTCTCATCTTTGCTTCTGCTTCTAGAAACCTTGGAGCCACAAACCTTGGAAACACAGGAGTATCCAGAAAGAAGCTCTGTGTGCTTTGCATTCCTCGTCTTATTTCACTCCTAGCCTCTCCTTAGGTTTCCTATCCTCATGTTCTCTGTGTACATCTTTTATATCCCAATAATTTAAACTTAATTTAACTTGTTGAACTATATGCATGTTTATTGGTCGCCTTAAATGATTTCTTGAATAAGTCAGGATATAAATAAGTATATAAGTGAGGCAGACAGGGTAGTGGATGAATTACAGGACTAATAATGGATTCTGACCTCATTTTACAAGGTTGCCACAATAGTTCCTGGTGGATCTGTCTACAGTGAAGGACAAAGAGTTTTTTTTTTTTATTTTTTTTTATTGGATTTTAGGTTTTGGGGTACATGAGCAGAGTGTGCAAGACCGTTGCGTAGGTACGCACATGGCAGTATGCTTTGCTTTGCTTCTCCCCTTCACCCACATTTGGCATTTCTCCCCAGGCTGTCCCTCCCCACCTCCCCCTCCCACTGGCCTTCCCCTTTTCCCCCCAATAGACCCCAGTGTTTAGTACTTCCCTTTCTGTGTCCATGTGTTCTCATTTTTCATCACCCGCCTATGAGTGAGAATATGCGGTGTTTCATTTTCTGTTCTTGTGTCAGTTTGCTGAGGATGACGTTCTCCAGATTCATCCATCTCCCTACAAACGACACAAACTCATCATTTCTGATTGCTGCATAATATTCCATGGTGTATATGTACCACATTTTCCCTGTCCAGTCTATCATCCATGGGCATTTGGGTTGATTCCAGGTCTTTGCTATTGTAAACAGTGCTGCAATGAACATTCGTGTACATGTGTCCTTATAGTCTTTTGGATATACACCCAGTAATGGGATTGCTGGGTCAAATGGAATTTCTATTTCTAAGGCCTTGAGGAATCGCCACACTGTCTTCCACAATGGTTGAACTAATTTACACTCCCACCAACAGTGTAAAAGTGTTCTTTTTCTCCACATCCTCTCCAGCATCTGTTGTCTCCAGATTTTTTAATGATCGCCATTCTAACTGGCGTGAGATGGTATCTCAGTGTGGTTTTAATTTGCATCTCTCTGATGACCAGTGACGATGAGCATTTTTTCATATGATTGTTGGCCTCATATATGTCTTCTTTCGTAAAGTGTCTGTTCATATCCTTTGCCCACTTTTGAATGGGCTTGTTTGTTTTTTTCCTGTAAATCTGTTTGAGTTCTTTGTAAATTCTGGATATCAGCCCTTCGTCAGATGGGTAAACTGCAAAACTTTTTTCCCATTCTGTTGGTTGCCGATTCACTCTAGTGACTGTTTCTTTTGCCGTACAGAAGCTGTGGAGTTTCATTAGGTCCCATTTGTCTATTTTGGCTTTTGTTGCCAATGCTTTTGGTGTTTTGTTCATGAAGTCCTTGCCTACTCCTATGTCCTGGATAGTTTTGCCTAGATTTCCTTCTAGGGTTTTTATCATGCCAGGTCTTATGTTTAAGTCTTTAATCCATCTGGAGTTAATTTTAGTGTAAGGTGTCAGGAAGGGGTCCAGTTTCTGCTTTCTGCACATGGCTAGCCAGTTTTCCCAACACCATTTGTTAAACATGGAATTCTTTCCCCATTGCTGGTTTTTGTCAGGTTTATCAAAGATTGCATGGTTGTAGATATGTTGTGTTGCCTCCGGTGTCTCTGTTTTATTCCATTGGTGTATATCTCTGTTTTGGTACCAGTACCATGCTGTTTTGATTACTGTAGCCTTGTAGTATAGTTTGAAATCCGGTAGTGTGATGCCCCCCGCTGTGTTCTTTTTGCTTAGAATTGACTTGGCTATGCGGGCTCTCTTTTGGTTCCATATGAAGTTCATGGTGGTTTTTTCCAGTTCTGTGAAGAAAGTCAATGGTAGCTTGATGGGTATAGCGTTGATTCTGTAAATTACTTTGGGCAGTATAGCCATTTTCACGATATTAATTCTTCCTAACCATGAACATGGAATGTTTCTCCATCTGTTTGTGTCCTCTCTGATTTCGTTGAGCAGTGGTTTGTAGTTCTCCTTGAAGAGGTCCCTTACATTCCTTGTGAGTTGTATTCCAAGGTATTTTATTGTTTTTGTAGCAATTGTGAATGGCAGTTCGTTCTTGAGTTGGCTTTCTTTAAGTCTGTTATTGGTGTAGACGAATGCTTGTGATTTTTGCACATTGATTTTATATCCTGAGACTTTGCTGAAGTTGCTTATCAGTTTCAGGAGTTTTTCAGCTGAGGCGATGGGGTCTTCTAGGTATACTATCATGTCGTCTGCAAATAGAGACAATTTGACTGTCACCTTTCCTATTTGAATACCCTTTATTTCTTTTTCTTGCCTGATTGCTCTGGCTAGAACTTCCAGTACTATATTGAATAGGAGTGGTGAGAGAGGGCATCCTTGTCTAGTGCCAGATTTCAAAGGGAATGCTTCCAGTTTTTGCCCATTCAGTATGATATTGGCTGTTGGTTTGTCATAAATAGCTTTTATTACTTTGAGATACGTTCCATCGATACCGAGTTTATTGAGGGTTTTTAGCATAAAGGGCTGTTGAATTTTGTCAAATGCCTTCTCTGCGTCAATTGAGATAATCATGTGGTTTTTGTTTTTGGTTCTGTTTATGTGGTGAATTACGTTGATAGACTTGCGTATGTTGAACCAGCCTTGCATCCCCGGGATGAATCCTACTTGATAATGATGGATTAGTTTTTTGATTTGCTGTTGCAATCGGCTTGCCAATATTTTATTGAAGATTTTTGCATCTATGTTCATCATGGATATTGGCCTGAAGTTTTCTTTTCTTGTTGGGTCTCTGCCGGGTTTTCGTATCAGGATGATGTTCGTCTCATAAAATGATTTGGGAAGGATTCCCTTTTTTTGGGTTATTTGGAATAGTTTTAGAAGGAATGGTACCAGCTCCTCTTTGTGTGTCTGGTAGAATTTGGCTGTGAACCCATCTGGACCTGGGCTTTTTTTGTGTGGTAGGCTCTTAATTGCTGCCTCAACTTCTGACCTTGTTATTGGTCTATTCATAGTTTCAGCTTCCTCCGGGTTTAGGTTTGGGAGGACACAGGAGTCCAGGAATTTGTCCATTTCTTCCAGGTATACTAGTTTATGTGCATAGAGTTGTTTGTAATATTCTCTGATGATGGTTTGAATTTCTGTGGAATCTGTGGTGATTTCCCCTTTATCATCTTTTATTGCATCTATTTGGTTGTTCTCTCTTTTCTTTTTAATCAATCTGGCTAGTGGTCTGTCTATTTTGTTGATCTTTACAAAAAACCAGCTCATGGATTTATTGATTTTTTGAAGGGTTTTTCATGTCTCAATCTCCTTCAGTTCAGCTCTGATCTTAGTTATTTCTTGTCTTCTGCTGGGTTTTGAGTTTTTTTGATCTTGCTCCTCTAGCTCTTTCAATTTTCATGATAGGGTGTCAATTTTGGATCTCTCCATTCTCCTCATATGGGCACTTATTGCTATATACTTTCCTCTAGAGACTGCTTTAAATGTGTCCCAAAGATTCTGGCAAGTTGTGTCTTCGTTCTCATTGGTTTCGAAGAACTTCTTTATTTCTGTCTTCATTTCATTGTTTACCCAGTCAACATTCAAGAGCCAGTTGTTCAGTTTCCATGAAGCTGTGCGTTTCTGGGTTGGTTTCTGAATTCTGAGTTCTATCTTGATTGCACTATGGTCTGAGAGGCTGTTTGTTATGATTTCAGTTGTTTTGCATTTGCTGAGCAGTGCTTTACTTCCTATAATGTGATCAATTTTAGAGTAGGTGTGATGTGGTGCTGAGAAGAATGTATAATCTGTGGATTTGGGGTGGAGAGTTCTGTAAATGTCTATCAGGTTTGCTTGCTCCAGGTCTGAGTTCAAGCCCTGGATATCCTTGTTGATTTTCTGTCTGGATGATCTGTCTAGTTTTGAGAGTGGAGTGTTAAAGTCTCCCACTATTATTGTGTGGGAGTCTAAGTCTCTTTGTAAGTCATTAAGAACTTGCCTTATGTATCTGGGTGCTCCTGTATTGGGTCCATATATGTTTAGGATCATTAGCTCTTCTTGTTGTATCGATCCTTTTACCATTATGTAATGGCCTTCTTTGTCTCTTTTGATCTTTGTTGCTTTAAAGTCTATTTTATCAGAGATGAGAATTGCAACTCCTGCTTTTTTTTGCTCTCTATTTGCTTGGTAAATCTTCCTCCATCCCTTTATTTTGATCCTTTGTGTATCCTTGCATGTGAGATGGGTTTCCTGGATACAGCACACTGATGGGTTTTGGCTTTTTATCCAATTTTCCAGTCTGTGTCTTTTGATTGGTGCATTTAGTCCATTTACATTTAGGGTTAATATTGTTATGTGTGAATTTGATACTGCCATTTTGATGCTAAGTGGCCGTTTTTCCCATTAGTTGTTGTAGATTCTTCATTATGTTGAAGCTCTTTAGCATTTAGTGTGATTTTGGAATGGCTGGTACTGGTTGTTCCTTTCTATATGTAGTGCCTCTTTTAGGAGCTCTTGTAAAGCAGGCATGGTGGTGACAAAATCTCTGAGTACTTGCTTGTTCACAAAGGATTTTATTTTTCCTTCATTTATGAAGCTCAGTTTGGCTGGATATGAAATTCTGGGTTGAAGGTTCTTTTCTTTAAGAATGTTGAATATTGGCCCCCACTCTCTTCTGGCTTGTAGAGTTTCTGCCGAGAGATCTGCTGTGAGTCTGATGGGCTTCCCTTTGTGGGTGACCTGACCTTTCTCTCTGGCTGCCCTTAGTATCTTCTCCTTCATTTCAACCTTATTGAATCTGATGATTATGTGCCTTGGGGTTGCTCTTCTTGCGGAATATCTTTGTGGTGTTCTCTGTATTTCCTGCATTTGAGTGTTGGCCTGTCTTGCTTGGTGGGGGAAATTTTCCTGGATGATGTCCTGAAGAGTATTTTCCGGCTTGGATTCATTCTCTTCGTCCCCTTCTGGTACACCTATCAAACGTAGGTTAGGTCTTTTCACATAGTCCCACATTTCTTGGAGACTTTGTTCATTCCTTTTTGCGCTTTTTTCTCTGATCTTGGTTTCTCGTTTTATTTTGTTGAGTTGATCTTCGACTTCAGATATTTTTTCTTCTGCTTGGTCAATTCGGCTATTGAAAGTTGTGCATGCTTCGTGAAGTTCTCGTATTGTGTTTTTCAGCTCCTTTAATTCATTCATATTCCTCTCTAAGCTATCCATTCTTGTTATCATTTCCTCAAATCTTTTTTCATATCTTTTTTCAAGGTTCTTAGTTTCTTTGCATTGATTTAATACATGTTCTTTTAGCTCACAAAAGTTTCTCATTATCCACCTTCTGAAGTCTAATTCTGTCATTTCATCACAGTCATTCTCTGTCCAGCTTTGTTCCCTTGCTGGTGAGGAGTTTTGGTCCTTTCTAGGAGGAGAGGTGTTATGGTTTCAGGTGTTTTCCTCCTTTTTGCACTGGTTTCTTCCCATCTTTGTGGATTTATCCACTCGTTGTCTGCGTAGTTGCTGACTTTTCGATTGGGTCTCTTAGTGGACACCCGGATTGTTGATGATGAAGTATTTCTGTTACTTGGTTTTTCTTCTACCAGTCTAGCCCCTTTACTGTACGACTGCTGAGGTCCACTCCAGGCCCTGCTTGTCTGGGGTGCACCTATAGCAGCTGCAGAGCAGTGAGGGATGCTACCAGTTTCTTTTTCTACTATCTTTGTCCCAGGATGATGCCTGCCAAACGTCAGTCTTTTGGATATAGAGGGGTCAGGGACCTGCTTGAGGAGACAGTCTGTACTTTATATGAGCTCAATTTCTGAGCTGTGAGCTCTGTTGTTCATTCAGGGCTGTTAGGCTGCTATGTTTGATTCTGTTGCAACATAGGTCATTAAAAAACCCTTTTTTTCTCAAATGCTGTCTCGGGGGGTTGGGGCTTTGTTTTTGGATGTCCGTTGAGGTGTCCTGCCCAGCTAGGTGGCAATCTAGTCACTTTTTGACTGCCGAGGCTCCACCCTGCTGTTATGAGGTTCGCCCTGTTGCTGCAGGCTCTTGCTCTTCTGCTGGGGTCTCTGCCACGGGCTACACCCTGCGGCGGAGTCTCTCTGTTGTAGCGGGTTGCCTTGGCAATGGCAGGCTGTGTCAGCAGTGGGCGTGTATCTCAGTCGGGGTGGGTTGCCTCAGTAATGGTGGATGCCCCTCCCCCACGGAGCGTCTCAGGGACCATATCCACAGCGAGCGTTTGGAATTGCCGTTTTGTCTGTCCCACTGTGCTACCCCTAACGCTGTGTCCCTGCAATCCCCTGGGCTGGCCCACTGTCCAAGTCCCCTTTAGTCTCAAGTTCAGCCCTCTCAAGTCTCAGGTTGCCAGTTCAACAGGGCACCTGGACAAGCGTGCCCTGTGGGGAGCGTTGGGTAGGGCCGGCCGCCACCACCCCAGCTGCCGGCCTCTCCAAGCAGAGCCTCTGCCTGGTGTCCCGCGTCTCCTTTATACTTGGGAATTTTTCCGTTCTGTGGGCAACAAAGATCAGTCTGAAAATGCAGCTCTGACTCACCTCTCCGCAGATTAACTGAGAGCTTCAATCCTGGGTTGTTCTCACAGCGCCATCTTGAGTCCCTCTCACTTGCTGCTTTTCTTGTTATCCTGTTTATCCTTCAGCAAGTTGGATATTCATTTCCCTAAGTTACAAATGAAAGAACAAAAGCGGTATGTAATCTGGTTAAAAAGAGCAGGCTTTGGAGTCAAAGCAACCTGGATTCAAAACCCAGCTCTTACGCTCATTCACTTGGCCAGCCTAAGTTACACTCGCTTCTGTGAGACTCAACCTCAGTCTGCATAAAATGGGGATACTGTTCTTCCCACTCTTGAGGATTGTTCTCAAGGTTTAATTACATGCTAAGATTTTTCTCCCTTCCACAAGATCACATCACTAAGTGATGTTAGGATGTGAGTCCACTCTGCCTCTACCCTCCCTTTCCATAATTGCGCTGGATTCCAGAAATTACACCATAGCAAATAGACCCAGGACCAGTGAATTATAAGTGCCAGCCCTATAGCATTATTGATGAATTCATCGCAAAGTATTTACGGAGCACATACTATGTATTGAGCAGCACTGATTGACCTGACTGTTCTAACCCCCTCTTTGCACATCCTCCCCAAAGAGACATGGAGTGGGCAGTGGTACTAAGATACCTTTGCTTCAGCGAGAAATAATCCCTCTTAATTCCTAGAGGAAGCTAGAATAGTTTCCAATCCAGAACCTCAGAATTTATATCGTAGACCAGTGGATAGTCAGTTCATTTATTGCACTTGTGATGGTTAATACTGAGGGTCAACTTGACTGGATTGATGGATACAAAGTACTGATCCTGGGTGTGTCTGTGAGTGTTGCCAGAAGAGATTAACATTTGAGTCTGTGGGCTGGGAAAGGCAGGCCTACCCTTAATCTGGGTGGGCACAATCTAATCAGCTGCCAGTGTGGCTAGAATAGAAACATTTTGTTCCAGAGCCATTAGGATGACATTGCCATTCTTTCCATGCCAGTGGCGCCTCTGCCTCATTTGCATGTCCTGCGAGCTCTCCACTCTGGTGCTGAGAAATTGCTCTGTCAGTAAAAGACGTTTTGAAAGGGATCAGCATAAAGCCATTTGCCAAAGCCAGACAAGGAATCACTTGCTTTCTCTTCCCCACTCATCAGGGCCATCCCCAAGCAGGGAGCTCTTTGGAAAGTCAAGATGCTCACCGCTCACACCAGTTAACCCCGGATTGATGTAGGATAAAATCACTTTCATATAAATCAAATGCAAGCAAGCACAGAGATCCAAAAAGGCCCGCAGCTGGGGGCTGTGCACTTAGGGAGACCCCTGTTAAGGTCAGACTTAGAAGATGAGCTCAGGCTTGGCATCAATTGTCAGAAGCAAAATGAGTTCAAGCCCCACCTCAGCAACTCACTGGAGGTGTGAAATTCCCCGATCCTTCCTGTCCTTATCTATAAAGTGGAGTTGGCCATTTCTGTCCCCTTTGCATTACTCTAAGGATCAATTGAGAGAACGTAGAGCTGAGTAAACCGCAAATTCTGAGACAAATACTGATTATCAAAGGAGTTTGAATCCTAGGTGTACCACTGGTGAGCTGTATAATCTTAAATTAGTTGCTATTTTTCTGTGCCTTCATTTTCTAACTTGTCAGATGCAGATAAAGGTTACGAGCATAAAATATTTTGCAAGGATAAGTGCATAATCTTTCTGGTGCCTGATTCATTCTCAGTGCTTTGTACATATTTGCTATTGTGACTATTGTCTCTGTTGTTTTTATCATCATAATCTTGAAGACAGGAATTCCTGCCTGGCCCTTTCAGGTAGCCTATGGTCCCCAAGCCATCATGGGTACAGGATCCTAGCACTTCCTTCCTGGTGCATTGATGGCATCACATGATGCTGCAATTAGAAGGGACAGTAGTAAGCTACCAGGTTGTGTGCTAATCCTCCCAGTAACTTTTTGAGATAGGGTATTATCAACTCTATTATAAATGAAGAAACTCTCTCAAGAGGATCAAGAAAAAGACACAGTGACCTACTGCATAGCCACAGAGATAAGAATTGCAGGGAGCAACTTCCAACTCCAGGGCAGGGAATAGCACAGACAGAAGTTGGAGTGACTAGAACCTAGAAGCATGAAGGAAGCACCTCGCAGAGCTGCCTGGGCTCTGCCTTCTGAGGCTGAGGCTGTGCCACACCTCTGGGGCTCAGAGGAGGGACTGTGAGGTTTGAAACCCATCTCTGGGGAGGGGATGCTGGTCTCTCTGAAGAGGAGGGAAGAGGCTGGCCCTGGGAGAGCTGGCGGGAGCAGGAGACCAGGACCCCAGACTACTGTGGGCAGCCGCTCCTGCTGAGGGACAACTTGCAACTGCTGGAAGGAAGAATTACCTCTGGGCAGAACTGGCAGGTGGCAGCTGAACAGGAAGGACCAAAAATGAGCTAGCAAAGGAAGAAGGTTATTGACAGAGCTCTATCCCCAGCATGACATCACAAAGCAGCCCGGAGCAAAGTTGGTTTAAAGTGGCCAGTTGACAGCTTAGAAACTGCAGGCCCACCCTCTCGGCTGCATAGCAGCCAGGCACAACACAGGACCACCGGAAGTTCAGTGAGCATCAGTAACACCTTGAGGCATTCTCCTGGTGAGATGCAATATCCCTCCATTAAATGAAGATGCACTGATTCTCACCTCAAAATGGGACTTAAAACACCCCATAATAATTGTGTCTGCATTTGACAGCAGCTAAGGTATCCATCTCTGAGTGATGTTAGTTATTCCCAAATTTAGTCAACACAACCTGAATATCATTTCATCTATAGACTAAATTGTTTTTTTAAAGAAACTTCTAACCTAAATTCTTATTTAAAAAAATAAGGGAGAAAACAGAAAAGGATGAGAAATTT
Source organism: Callithrix jacchus (assembly GCF_049354715.1). Lineage (NCBI taxonomy): Eukaryota > Metazoa > Chordata > Mammalia > Primates > Cebidae > Callithrix > Callithrix jacchus. Next base: position 34,970,007 of record NC_133511.1, on the reverse strand, counting down.
GTAAATAAATACAATGCACACACACACACCACTCAAATAAGGTATACGTTGCTTCCAAAACCACTACCAAGAGCACTCTGCCATGTGTACTGGGATTTCTATGGTTGTTGTTGTGTGTGTGTGTGTGTGTGTGTGTGTGTGTGTGTTTGTTTTGAGATGGAGTCTCGCTCTGTTGGCCAGGCTGGAGTACAGCAGTGCCATCTCGACTCACTGTAACCTCCTTGGACTCCCAGGTTCAAACAATTATCCTGCCTCAGCCTCCTGAGTAGCTGGGATTACAGGAGCACCACCATGCCCAGCTAATTTTTGTAATTTTAATGGAGACAGGGTTTTGCCATTTTGGCCAGGTTGGTCTTAAACTCAAGTGATCCACCTGCCTTGGTCTCCCAAAGCGCTGGGATTACGGGTGTGAACCATCACCCCCAGCCTACTTATGTATTTATTATTATTATTTTAGTAGTAGGTCATGCAAAGTGATCTAACTTGAATTTCACCTTAGAGAGGAGGCAGCATGTACTTCAGCACCATGGGCACCCAGGAAGTACATGCATTCTCAAGCCCATGATTTTTGTAAGCCTTTTTATTTTGAGATAATTTTAGACTTAGCTAATAGTTGTGGAAACAGTAAACAGAATTCCCATACGCTTATCATCCAGCTGCTTCTTATGCCATCCATTTACATAAAAATAGGAGGAATATCAAACCTAGGAAATTAACCTTGACCTAATACTATTGTCTAAACAAGGAAGTGTTTAGATTTCACCAGTTTTTCAGTTTTCACTATTGCCAGTTTTTTCCATGTCAGGATCCCAGCTCAGGTTCCACATAGCTGTTATGTCTCTAAGTGTCCTCCAAGCTGTGATGTTTTCTCCGTCTCCCTTTATTTCATAACCTTGACACTTTTGAAGAGTACTGGTTAGTGATTTTATAGACATCCCTCAGTTTGAGTTTGACTGGTGTTTTCTTGTGAATAAATGAGTGACATGCAGTCCTTCTCAGTGCAATGATATCAGGGATACCTGAAGTCAGTGTATCCTTATGATGATGTTGACCTTGAGTGCTTTGTTAAGGCAATGTCTGCTAGGGTGCCATGCTGGAAAGATATTATTGTTTTCTTTTTAAATTACTAAACGTTCTGGGGGAGACAGCTTTAAACCGTATAAATACTAGTTGTATCTTAGACTTTTACCCACTAAATTTAGCATTCATTGGTGGATCAGCCTGCAGCAATTAGTTTTCAACCGTCCCTCCTCTTCTAGCTGAAGATGGTATAGAACTGATAGAAGATTAGGAGCTCAGAACTATTTTCTCCCCTTCCTATCAGGGTAGAGGATCTCTCTCTCTCTCTCTCTCTCTCTCTCTCTCTCTCTCTCTCTCTCTCTCTCTCTCTCTCTCTCGCTCTCGCTCTCGCTCTCGCTCTTTCTAGCAACAAGTCTTTACCAGTACCTTGAAGGTGACTAGATTTGAGTGAGGGGTCTGGGTAGAGGGTCCAGGCTTCCAGACTCCCCACAGACAAGTTGACACCTCTTCCATATCTGCATCACTGCAGGAGGTGCTCTCTGTGCCCCCACAAGCCCCCATCTTTCTCCTGAAAGGAGAGATTCATGAGAAAGAGTCTGTGGGTGTGTGGGCTCCCTGGGCTTTGATGCTTCTGTGCTACCTCACATTCAGCCATTACAGGTTTATTAAACCCATCGCTGACTTCTAGCCCTTTCCTCTTGGCTGCCACTCCTTCCTCCCAGGTTGCACCTTCCCATTCACCTCCCTCTGGGGCTGAGGAAATTCTCCTTTGCAATTCAGATTAATCTGTTGCCTCACATCCTCAGCTTTCTGATGGGGATTAACACAGTTGTGGTTTTACAGGCTTTCTAGCTTTCTCTCAAGGCTAGGATGGGAGAGAGCGTCTCCTTCCACATCTGCATCTTGGCTCTCCAGTGGCACGGGAATTCACTTCCCATGGTGGCCATAAAAATGAGCACACACTGGGTGGATGAAAACAACGGAAATTCAGTCTTTCATGGTTTTGAAGGCCAGAAACCCAGATCAAGGTGTCAGCAGGCCAGTGCTCCCTCTGCAGGCTCCAGGCTTCCTTGCTTCTGACAGCTTCTGATGGCTCCAAGGGTCTCAGTGTGTGGCTCCATCATTCTAATCTCTGTGTCTGTGTTCACGTGGACATCTCATTTGAGTTTCAAATCATTCTCTGTCTTTCTCTTATAAGGGCACTTTTCCCTGGATTTAGGTTTCACTCGGATTATCCAGGATGATCTCAGTTTTTAAAATTTAGCTACGTCTGTCACGACTCATTCACTAAACAAGGGCACGTTCACAGATTTCAGGGTTTTGACCCGGACAAGTCCTTTGGGAGACTTGTAGCCCCCACAACTGAAAACACGTTGGGCCTTTGTGTTGGTAACTTCTATCCCTCAGTGGATCTCAGGTGGGAGCACAGTGAATACTGAGCCCCAGGATCCTAAAGGGTTTGCCTCCTTCTCAGCAGCCCACACACAGCAGAAGTCTATGCCTAGGTCTCAGCCTTTCCTGTGCAGGTCTCCCTATCTGCCCATCAAGCAGTCACAGGGCCCAGGCAAGACACATTCCTAACCTTTTTTCTCGCTGTTTTTTTTTTTGAAACTTCTTGCAGATGTCTCCGACTCAGCCTTTCTACTTATCCCGCTGTCTGCTCAAACTTTACCTCCTTGGAGGGCCTCTCTCAATACGCTGTGTACAACGGCACCTCTGTCCTCACCACTCGCTCTGGCCCCCACTCCTGCTTTGCCTTTGCAGTACTTGTCATTACTTGCCACTATAGCCTCTGTGTTTGATATATACTGGCTTATTGTCTCCTCTCCAGTGGAATATAAGTTCTAAGTGGGTAAGGAATTTGTTTTGTGCATAGCTTTCTATTATATTCAACACTTAAGGAAGTGTCCAGGACACACTTGGTGCTCAGTAAATATTCATTGAATCTGCTAATCAATCAATCCATGCCATAGCCAAGTGCATGCCATCCGTCAGAGGGAACACACTGGAAAGTATATGGTGATTTCAATGATGTGAAGATAATGTTAAGAAATTTTAATACTATTTTCCATTTATGGTGTATCTGCTATGGGCAAGAAATACACACACAAGCTCACACACACACATCATCCCCTAGTCCCCTATTTATCAAGTAGCATTACAAAAAAAAAAAAAAAAAAGCCATTTCATTCTGCTTTTGAGGTTAAATGGCCAAAACATTAAAAAGTTAAGTAACTCATCCTAAACCAAGTTTTTTTGGAACGGGGAAGTTTAATCCTCAGCCTTACATGATGTTATTACCTAGTTTTGACATCAGAGTTACGCTGACCTCATAAGTTAGAAAGGGTACCCTTTACTTTATTTTTGTGTAATTTTTGCAGTTTTGGTATTTTATTTTGCAGTTTTGGTATTTAAATGCCTGATAGGCTTTACTAGTGAAGCCATCTGAGCCTGGGGCTTTCCTTTGGGAAGATTTTTACATAGGAATTTAATTCATTTAACTAATACAAAGCTAGTCAAATTCCCTATTACTTTTTCCTATCTGTTTTATTAACTGTTTTTAAAAGCATCCCTTCCTCTATGTTGCAAAAAAAAAAATGTGGCATACATGTGTACATAACATCCTCCTGTTACTAGTTTAAAATCTGTAGGGTCTGTAGTTATAGCTCCCTCTTTCAATGACTATATAAATAATCTGTCCTTTCTCTTTTTCTTGATTATATCAAACAGAAAATGTATCAATTTTATTGAAACTTTTCAAAAAAGCAAGTCTTTAAAAATTTTTCTCTACCATTTGTTTAATATTTGTTTCATTGATTTTGGCTTCTGTCTTTATTATTATTTTCTTTCTATTTGCTTTGTTTAATATGGATTTTTCCTTTTTATGAGGTTGGTTGATTAACTAATTCATTTTCAAAGCCCATACTCTAACCCACATCTCTCTTACTATCTTAAACTATAGAAGCTAATGAGTCTAATACTGCCTTTTCCAGCTTTTCTTGTACTCAGGAATACATTTGACCCAACTCTGTATAATAAGAGGTTAAAAAAATCCTTTGAGATTCTGGGGCAACCTCTATTTTTGGTAAGAGTAAGAAACTGAATTTAAAGCATTATTCTTCCTCCTCCTTTTCTGCATTAATCATGAACTTAGTGAAGTATACTGTGGCAACCATGTGTGACCAAGAGAGAAGGGACAAGAGACTTTTAGGTGTCGCTCCTAAATCATTGATTCAGCAGCTACCTATTTCCAGACTTCTTATTATAGAGAAGGATGAACCCACAGGTCACTGTTACTTGTTGCTGAAAGAATTCTTAACTGATTTACATGCACCCCCTCATAACTGTTGTTTATTTATTACTCACCATTGCTGCCAGTGGAGTGGTCTGGAGGAAACACTGAGAAGTCTCCATCCCACCTGTCAGGCTGGCCTTCCTGCCCTGCTGATGTCTGTCTGTTTCATCATGAGGCAGGCCTTTCAGTTTCCTGGGACTGGTGATCTCTGCAGAGCAAGGAGGAGAATGCTTACTCCCAGCTAACCTGGAAGGGAGGATCCCCCAGCAGGATTGTTTCAGATCCAAGGTGTGAAAGAGTTTTCTGAAGCAGCCCCTCCAGCTCATCCAAACAGTCATTTTTCTTCCCAGACTGTGCAGTCTACTGAGGTACCTGCTCCCCGATGGGTAACTGAATGCCAGGCACCACACAGTAATGAGAAACCAGCTCCTCAAGTCCTCAGTTCTGTTTCTGAGCCTAACCAGGGTGCTTCTTCACTTATGATAGGGGTTGGGGTGGGAGAAATGGTCTCCTTCTTTCAAAGAAGGGGAGCAGCTCTCACTGCCAATGCCCTGGAAGGGCCTCTTCCTTAGAAAGTATGAGGCCTGACTCTAAGGCAAGAAAAATAACATTGGCACTATTCATGTCACATTCCTGTGTAAATTACAATGTCTCAGCTCTTCCTTGCAGCCTTCTCAGCTTCCATCAGAACTGCACCAGGCTCTCTCAGTTGAGAGAGCCTGCAGCCCTCTTGTAATATTGCCTGCAGCCCTCTCATAACACAGCTCAGGAATTAATTTCCCCTCACATCCCCCTGACCCCAGTGTACCCTGCAGCACACGTGCTTTTGCAGAGGGACACTGCTGATCTTCCTGTATTAAGCTTGTCTGAATCCCTGCTCTAGTCTAGGATTTTCATGTGGTGATATGAGCTCCCAAAGCTTGGAGTTGCTTCTTAGACCTCAGAGAGTCTACATTAATATTGGTTAACTTAAAGAAGTTTGAAAAGAAGACTCATAGGAGCTATTTGCTAAAAGACTCTTCATGTTGATGAAAGGTTCTGGAAAGTTTTGGCCAGCCTGGTTCAGGAGTGCCTCAAAGATGCAGGGAACCATGAAAGTCCAGGTCATGAAGGCAAATGCTTCCAGGGCCAATCTCTGTTTCAGAAGACTCAGAAACTCAGAAGTGGCTATTTATGATGGGAGAGATCTCCAGGATGTCAATCAGCCCTTGACAGGAACCCATCCCAGCTGGAAATTAGGAGGAGCTGCCAAACTGGTGGTACCTTTAGGGCAAAGGGTTGGCAGGCTGCTGTTTATCGGTTCAGTCCAGAACTGGGCCATGGAGGGTACATAACCATCTACTCCCAGCTCATGTCCCCTCTCTGAAATGCTAGAGTCTTCACTGAGGGCTCAGAGCTGCTGGGAGATGGAGTCATCCTAAGCTCAGCTATTTTTTTTTCTGTCCTTATTTGGTTTCACCATTGAGCTGTGTTTTCAGTCCTGGCATCTCCCAACAATCAGACACTGAAGTTAGAATCCTCCTAATTCTTTCCTGGCAAGATACAGCGCAGTGTCCTTGCACACACTCGTCTACGTCTTGCCCACAAGTGATACTCTGATAATTTAAACATCTTCCCTAGTTTTTTTCCCATGCTTCAGCCTTAGCTGTGCATGGCTGAGCCATCTCTTCAAATTATGCTGTCTCACTGGCTTTTGGGGGTGATTCTGTTTCCTTTCCCAAGTCCCTGTGCACATAGCCATACCTTACCCCTGAGCAAAGTGTTGCATGAAAGCTGCAGGTCCTGATGACTCCTCATTATCATCAGTGGAGCAGAAAGTCCATGTTCTCGTGGTCCCAATGTGTGGAATGCAGGAGAGATGGGGAACCAGATGAGGCTGCCTCTGTCTAGGTCAGGACTCTTTATTGTGACATTCTCATTATTTCTCCTTCCTGCTCTGATCTGTCCCAATAAAGCAGCACTGTACATACCCTATGTAGTCCTGGAAAGCCCAAGCAAAACCAAAGACCTATGAAAGGCATCTGGAGATGAAAAGATAAGGAGAGACGAGATTTTTTAGGACTTGCCTTCCAGATTCTATGTTTAGGTTTCTACAGGAACTTCAAAACAAACAAACAAACTGCCATCAAGCTGTGTGTAATCCACAGAGTATAAATGTGGGGTCATAAAGGTTGAACATAAAGGCATGTTTTTCAAGGCCCAAGGCAAGGTGATACTAACAGGATATTTACCACTTGAGAAAATCAGTGGGCCTTGGCTTCCAAAGACTCCGCTTAGCTTGGCAGTGCGGGAGATGGCACTGTGAGCAAACATATAGCCGAAAACTCAAGTGAACATGATTATTATGGTTATAAAAATTTAGGTCAGCATTTCATATCAGGATAGGTCCTAGCCTGCAGGCAAAAATAAACACTGAACACATGCATTGAGAGCAATGTAACAAAAGGGAGCTAATTTCCAGCCCTTTCTCTTATACACACACACACACACACACACACACACACACTCTCTCTCTCTCTCTCTCTCTATATATATATATATATATATATATATATGACTATCCACTTAATGCCAGAGACAGTCCTGTGAGACAAGTACATCCATAACCTATGGTGAGAGTATCATAAATTTTTATAATCTTTCTAAAAACAACCAGGCATTTATATCAAGAACCATAAAAACATTTCTATTTTTACCCACGATTATATTATTGCAATCAGAAATTATTGGAGATGTTTCAGGATATATTTAAAGTGGATTAAATAGAATTAAATAGCACAAAGAGAAAGGCTAAAGGGAAATGTTTATAAAAATTACAGTGAAACCACAAACTATTTGAAATGGTAATTTCTGCAAATGTTTAATAACATACAAAAATTCCCTCTATAATTAATGTTAGGTCCAATGAACAGAATACCAAACTATTGATACAGAAGGATCTCAACTACCAAAGTGCATATTTGTTTTTGTTTGTAGTGTGTTTTTCTTGAGACAGCATCTTACCTTGTTGCCCAGGCTGGAGTGCAGTGGTGCAGTCATGGCTCACTGCAGTCTCGACCTCCCTGGGCTCAACAAATTCTCCCATCTCAGCCTCCTGAGTAGCAGGGACCATAGGCACACGCCACCATGCCCAAATAAGTTTTTTAATTACTTGTAAACATGGGGTCTCCCTATGTTGCCTAGGCTGGTCTTGAACTCCTGGACTTAAGCAGTTCTCCTGCCTTGGCCTCCCAAAGTGCTGGGATTACAGAAATAAGCCACCATGCCCAGCCCAAATGAAGTATATGTTCTTTTTTTTTTGGAGACAGAGTCTTGCTCTGTCACCCAGGCTGTAGTGCAATGGCACAATCTTGGCTCACCGCAAACTCTACCTCCCAGCTTCAAGCAATGCTCCTGCCTCAGCCTCCCAAGTATCTAGGACTAGAGGCACATGCTGACACACCCAGCTAATTTTTTGTATTTTAGTAGAGATGGAGTTTCACTGTGTTGCCCAGGCTGGTCTCAAACTCCTGACCTCCAGCAATTTGCCCACCTTGGCCTCCCAAAGTGCTAGGATACAGGTGTGAACCACCATGCCTGGCCAGTACATGTTCTTTAAGATGAAAACCTTGATGCTCATGCACCCAGATACTAAGCATAGTTCTCTCTTTGTGGCCAGATTGTGTGGGGTTTTTTAAATTATTCTTTAGGAATCGTTGGATTTTGTGAAGTATGTATGTATTACTTAAAACTCAACAACCTACCATTTGCTCTGGAGAAAGAACTGATCTCTAAAAATACTCCTAAGGCCCTCAAGTAAGAGGACACTAATCACTATATTGGCAGCATCTCCAGCAGCACTTTTCAGAATGATGGGGAAGGTCCTCACATAACTGCTGCATGTGTTGACAAATCATTGCCACAAGGAGCACAGCACCAGGGCTGGCTGTGTGGGGGCATTTCTGTCAAGGGTGACTAAGCTCTGGCCCTGAGACATCGCTTTGTCTGTTTGGACTGCTTGTGATTTTTGCATGGTTGGCTTTGGTAGAAGGAAGCCAGGTCTCTGCAGTTCCATCTTCTTCACCTGGTGATATCGGAAACTCATGACCAACGAATCCCCAGTCTTCTGGTCCTCAGGTGCTGAGCTCAGTCTCTGACCACTAAACCCCACCCCATGTAGCCCACTCCTGCCACCCCCAGCTTCCATGTCCTTCCTCCTCCAATTCGCTCTCATTTGCTTCATCTCCTTGACAAGGCCTTCATATCCCAAGCGAGGTAAAAAGAAAATTAGCTCTAGTTTAAATTACATAGAGAACTGACAAGGAATATTTCTGTGAATTAGTCATATGACCTCTGTCTCCTACAAGCTTGCTCCTCTATTGTCTGTTTATTAAATGCACCTTTTGCTGGTCATAAATTATATTTGTGTATATTTGTTTACATATATATACTTACATGCAAGCATGTTACTGCAAATAAACATGTTTATCAATCAATAATGCATGCACATACATTTTACATGTGCAAACATATACCCATAAACACATACACTTAAAGCTGCAGCTGTACATACTCAGTGGCACATCCAGTACATCAATTCTCCCTGCATAACGACTTTTACATTGAGTATATATTTGGAGAAGCTGTAATTCATATGGTGAAAGCCAGTATAGTATACTGGTTAAGAGTTCAGGCTCTAGAATAAGACTATAAGGGTTCAACTTTCGAGTATGCCATTTGTTACCTGGAGGATAGTATGCAAACTCTCTGTACTTTTAATATGAGGCCCATTATACTATTATACCATAGGCTTGTTATGAGGCACAGCTGAATTAACATATAAAAACTCCTTAGCAGTCTGTGCCACATAGTAAGTGCTCAATAAATGTTTTCCATATATAGAATCCTTCTGAATGGAGTTTAACATATGACCCATGATGACATGCTTAAGACTTTGTTAATGAGTCAGTTTACCGATGAAAAGCCTTGCTTAGTAAGAGGCCCTCAATGCTGGGAGTCAGAAACTCAATAATAAGCCAAGAATTTTAGAAGCAAATCATCCCATTGAGTAGACCAGACAGATCGGGGATGTCATATTAATTTTATACTAGAAATCAAATGTATTCATTCTTATTCTAGGCAGGTCAACAACCTCATTTTTAGCAATTCACTTTTATTCAAGAGATACAGTCTGTAGCCACATCCAAGAAGCCTGCAGAAGAGACCCCTAGCAATAATGTCAATAAAACAATCCCTAAAACATGTGGTGTTTGAATTCTGTTCTGTAATATCTTTACACATTCAACATATAAACATTTTTCAGTGCTCCAGCAGATTTAGACATTTCTGAACCTAAGGGATGCCTTGCTCTATTAATGAAGAATGGGAAAATATATATATATATAATTAATTCTTGGGCTCTTTATACATCTGTTGGCAGTGGTCTCAAAGGATAATGAATATGTGGAATTATCTATCCCATTAATATGATTTGGAGGATTTTAGATTAGATTAAATGTAATCTAGAACTTTGAGGAATGAGTCTTATTTCTCACATTTATAAAAAGTGGACCAAGCCCAATATGTTTACCTGTGGAGGGCACTAAGGAAGCCTGGATGGAACAGTGAGGTCTGCCACCTCCTTCAGCTGGGTGCAGTTCCAGTGGCCTCCCACTGAGGTCTATACTTGTGAAGAAATAATGCCAGCCAGGCACGGTTGCTCATGCCTGTAATCCCAGCACTTTGGGAGGCTGAGGCAGGCAGATCACTTGAGGTCACGAGTTTGAGACCAGCCTGTCCCACATGGCAAAACCCCATCAGTTCTAAAAATAAAAAATTATCCAGGCATAGCAAACACTTGTAATCCCAGCTACTTGGGAGGCAGAGGTGGGAGGACTACTTGAACCCAAGAGGTGGAGGTTGCAGTAAGCCAAGATTGTGCTACTGCACTTCAGCCTGGGCAACAGAGCAAGACTGTCTAAAAAACAAACAAACAAAAAGGAAATAATGCCAAAATATTTTCTAAACTTTTTGAAAGCTATAAGCTTACAGATTGAAGGAGTTCAGCGCACACACACAAATAATAAACAAGCATGAGGAAATCTATATCCAGGGAGTAGGCAAACCAGGGATAAGGGAAAAACCTTAAAAGTAGCCGGAGATGGGTGAAAGACGTAATGCTTATAGAGATTACATGCATACACATATGGGAATCACATCACATTTATCCTTAGAAACATAGAGTATACATTTTCAGCCAATTCCAGTCTTCCTTTCATTAATATATATTTCGGTAATAGTATAAGAACCACATGACAATATACTTCTCTCTCACTTTTAAAGTGAGTTGACAATGTTTTGTATTTAACCGGGTATTTACAATTCCCTGTAATCTTTGGTTCCTTAAACATGTCTAGATTTCCAGTTGTTATCATTTTTCTTCTGATGGAAGAACTTATTTTAACATTTCTTTCAGTGAAGTTCTACTGGTATTTAATTTTTTTAGCTTTTATATGTCTGGAAATATCTTTGGTTTTGAAAGCTGTTTTTCAAGGGTATGGAATTCTTAGTTGACAGATTCTTTTTCTTCAATACTTTAAAAATATTTTTCTGGGCCTGGCTCAGTGGCTCACGCCTGTAATCCCAGCACTTTGGGAAGCCAAGGCGGATGGATCACGAGGTCAAGAGATCGAGACCATTCTGGTTAACATGGTGAAACCCCATCGCTACTGAAAATACAAAAAAAATTAGCTGGCCATGGTGGCGTGTGCCTGTAATCCCAGCTACTCAAGAAGCTGAGGCAGGAGAATTGCCTGAACCCAGGAGGCGGAGGTCACGGTGAGCCGAGATTGTGTCATTGCACTCCAGCCTGGGTAACAAGAGTGAAACTCCATCTCAAAAATAAATAAATAAATAAAATAAAAATAAAAATATTTTTCCATGGGTTCAAGGTAACAGAGGGTGGGATGACCAGATGGAGCACAGGGGGTTTGGGGGCAGTGAGAGTATTCTGTGTGATACCACAGTTGACCTTTGAAAAATGTGGATTTGACCTGTGTGGATCCCCTATACATGGATTTTTAAATATAAATACAGTGGGCCTCGATATTGGTGGGCTCCACATCCACAACCAGATGCTGATTTGCATTTACAGGTTCTCAGGGAGCAACACCTGCCTATATGAAGGGCCAGCTTTCTAGACCCCTGGGTTCCCTGGGGCCAACTGCAGGCTTGAGTATGCTTGGATCTGGGTATCAGGGGGAGGTCCTGGAACCGATCCTCACAGGGACCAAGACCACATATCTGATAGCAGATACACATCATTATATATTTGTCAAAACCCATGGTATCCATAACACAAAGTGACCCCTAGTGTAAACCATGGGCTTTAGTTAATAACATGTCACCATCATCTCATTGCTGGTAACAAATGTGCCACATTAATGAAAGATAATCAGGGAAAGCTGAACCATCTTGCACAGTGAAGGAGGTATATAGAAACTCTGAACTTTCCACTCCATTTTTCTGTATGACTAAAACTGGTCTAATAAATAAAAGCTATTAACTTCTAGAAGTGTTTGGACCCTGCCATGATTCTAGAGGGAGTGCTCTGTAGAAGATCATTTTTCCTTCTTGCTGTTCAGCCCGATGAGTTATAATTGTTAACACGAAGCTATTGTCAAGATTAATGATCTCTCAAGAGTTCCTCAGGAACTCTTGAGCCTATTATACTTTGGGCTTCTTATGTTCTTGATCTGATTCAGCTTGTGTAGGGTCTATTCTAACCAAGCTCTTTTTTATCCATTGCTTGCTTAGTCATGGATGAGGAGTGCAGGTGCTCCATGTGGAAATGCCCAAAGCTGCTCTCTCCACTTGGTTGTGAGCTCCCACAGATGGCCATCCTTATGGAGCCTGCTTTCCTTGGTTCTAATTAGGAAATCTGGAGACCTAGTTGATACTCAGTGACAGCAGTTATGTGCCTATCAGTGGATGTGCTTAGTAACACCTGCTCCTCTAGTCATTTCTGATTCTATTTATCAATCATATTGTAATCAGTTATTATCTGTTTTGTTTTCATTTCCTTAAGAAGCTGTTAAACATTTGGGTGTGTGTTACATACATGTATTAAATATGCTAATTAAACATCATTAGTAATTTATGCAACGCCCTGGGCACAATTTCTCTAAATGTTGTGGCATCTGATGTAGGCGGATAGAAACACATAAGGTCATCCAGGCTTCCTCTTATTGCTTTTCCTAGAACTCTCCTTAAGGGCATCAGACAAGGTACTGATTTGCAGAAATTGCCAAAGTTCTTTGTAAAGCAAGGATAATGTATTTTATAAACAGTTACAGTAATTTTAACTAGAATTTTGAAAACTACTTTACATCAAGTTAAACAAACTTAGAGAAAGGATCCCAGCGTGAATGCAATCTGAAAAGTAAATTAGGGGCAAACTAGCTGCTGGCAGAGGTCACTGGAGAAAAGTGACCATCAGAATGTTCTTCCTGGGCCATTCCCTTTGCCTAAATGTGAAGGCATCTCCAGTTTGAAGGGATTCTCTACCAGAAATCAGAGCTGAGATTATAGCTCCATTTCAGAGCTGGAGAAAAAATTAAGGACATGGAATCCATGCAGAACATGATCATACCACCTGCTCCTCTCTACCTCTAACGCCTCCTGTCTCCCTCTTATAAGGACTATTGTGATTACCTGAGCACCCTTGCATAATCTAGAATAATCTCTACACCTCAAAGTTCTTAAATGCATCACACCTGCAATGTCCCATTACATGTTATAAAATATAGTTCACAGATTAATTCACAGGGATTAAGATGTGGATATCTCTTTTTCAGTCTATTACAAAACCTATATTTAAAACCACCTGAATATCCATCAACAATGATGGATAAACAAAATGTATGCTCAAACAATGAAATACCGTTCAGCAATAAAAGGAATTACTATCTGACATATTGAGAAAAATGACTTGACCTGGTAATATAATTCCACTCTGGTCATAGCCAAGAAGTTTGTGAAGTCCACACTCTGTCTTCCTAATTTTGAGCCTCACAGCTACTCCAGTTCCCTAATCACAAACATGGCACCTGAGGATTCTCAGAACCACCTTCCCAGAGAGAAGCTGGGTTGTCCCCTTCGGTTCAAGAAAATATTTATTTATCCTGAGCAGCCACTGAGATGAGGCCCCTATCCTCAAGGTTCCAGATTCTCAAGGAAAAGGAAAAAGCTGACATTTCTGGGAGATGAGGAGGCTATTAATGAAAACTCAGTGAGAAAATCTATAAGAGGATTCAAAAGCTATTCATCCACTCAGAGATGCTCTTTATGGGTGGTAAGTTGAGAAGGAAGGCATAGAACAGCTGTACCTCCATCAGCCACGTCTCCTCCCTGCTCACACATGACTGCTCACACATGACGTTCCCCAGGGCATGTCCATGTGGCAGGATGAGAGGAAGGATCTCGCTCAATCATCATGGCAGCCATTATCCCCATAGGTCAGCCTCCATGGTCTCCACACTCCCTCCCTTCCTTCTTTCTACCCTTTTTTCATCATTTGGTCCTTTGCTTTTCTTCTTAATCTCCTTGAGGGATTGCAGCCATGGCTGCTTTGACACATGTGGGGCTCTGTAGGGCTGAAGTTCATTCAGCCAGTAGTGAGTTTCTTTGGCTCTACCAGAAGAGGCACTTCCTGGGCTAAGAGCCTGGAAGCTAAACTGAGTCATGACAGGGAGATCCAGCTCTATCTGTGGACCATCACCCCTGTATCCTTTCCCAGGAACTGGGAGCGTGGGAAAAGGGCAGCACCAGCGAGGGATCCTGGTGCTGTGTGACTCTCATGCAGGTCACTCAGCAGTTCCCATCATCTGCTTCTGATCAGGAGCCTGGGTGAGAATGGAGAGAAAGGAAAGACGTGTGACAAATGCTTTTGTATTATTATGATTTGGGGAAGATCAGTAATGTATTAAAATGATTTCCTGTGAGAATATCACTGTTGACCATGCAAGTATTAGAATAATAACAAAATACCTTGAATAACTCTAGACACAGAAATTGAAAAATTAGTTCAAAATAATCAACCTTCATGAAGCACAAACTTACCTATCATGAAACAGATCATTTGAAAGTGCCTGAATTACTTAGGGAACTGAGTTCGTAATTTAAAACTCAAAAAGACAATCTCTAGGCCTAAATAGTTTTACTTAAGAATTTTATCAAACATTTAAAGAAGAATTAATATCACTTACATATAATCCCCTCTAGAAAGTAGAAATGGAGGAACACTTATTCCTAATTCCTAATTTCTAATTCCTTTTCTGAAGCCAATATTACCTACCCAGATCTCCAAATCAAATAAAGTAATACAAAAATAGCTTATAAATAAAGATGCAAAAATTCTGAACAGAACATTAGCAAATAGAATCCATTTATTTGTTTGCTCATTTATGTATACACAACAACTATGGGATGCAAGACTAAAGAGTAAAATTACGTGACCACGTCAAACACTAGACAGAATTCAGTACCAATGAAATTCATGAAAAACCTTCTCAGAAAGCTAGAACTAAAAGGCAACTCTTATAACTTGATAAAGATCATCTAGAAAATTCCACAGCTGACAGTACAACAAATAGTGCATCCCACTCCCTATTATCAAGAGTGAGGTCAGGGTGTTTACTCTCACGATTCTTATGCAACATGCTACTGGAACTTCCAGCCATAAGTGGCAAACAGATCAGAAAAGAAGAAATAAAACTCTCTCTATTTGCAAATCTCATGATTACCTCAATAGAAAATCCCAAGGAATCTAAAACACAAAAACAGAACAATATCCCAAGAATGAATAAGTAAGTTCAGCATGGTTACAGGGTTAGTCATACAAACATTAACATACAAAAATCAATGGCATTTCTATATACTAGCAATGGACATGTGGAAATAAAAATTTTAAATACAAAACCACTAATAATCACCAAATGACATAAAATACTTAGATGTAAAACTAATAAATTACATACACAAATTGTATGATCAACACTACAGCATTACTGATGAAAAATATTAAAAATATTTAAACACATTGAGGCATGCCATGTTCCTGAATTGGAATACTCAATATAACAAAGACGTCAGTTCTCCTCAAAATGGTATACAAGTCATTCCTAATGAAATCTCAGCAAGCTATTTTGTCGATATAGAAAAGATTGTTATAAACTGTATATGCAAATGAAAAAAATACCAGAATAGTTAAAACACTTTTGAAAAATAGTGGGAGGAGTCATTCTATCTGACATTCTATCTGGCCATCTTCATATTCTATCCTACAATATGAAGATGGCCCCTGACTTAGGATGGCTTGACCTCGGATTTTTCAGCTTTACAACAGTGCAAAACCAATATGCATTCAGTAGAAACAGCACTTCAAATTTTGAATTTTTATCTTTTCCCATGCTAGTGATATGCCCTATGATACCATCGCAGGGCTGGGCAGCAGCAGGGAGCCTCAGCTCCAGTCAGCCTCAAGATCACGAGGATAAGCAATGGATACTGAAACATGACATCTTCCTGAGGAACACTACTTCTGCTAAACCATCAACAAGTGTCAGTGCCCCAGAGCCTTCCAGCAGCGATTCTCAAGCCATATCAGAAAGGAGAGAGGTCGATGACCCTGGCACTGCAGCATACCCATCGTCCAGCAATTAAGTTTAGTTCAAGGCTTCAAATGTTCTCCAGGCCCAGCAAGGTTCCAGCTGTGTATGCTAATGGAGAAAACCCATGCCACCATTCTGCTTTTCCTTTCAGTACAGTTTTCAATAACTTGCATAACATATTCCACACTTCATTATGAAATAGGCTTTATGTTAGATGATGCTGCCCAAACAAAGTCTTCAGAGCGTGTTTAAGGCAGGCGAGGCTAAGCTCTGACCCTTGGTAGGTTAGGTGTATTAAATACATTTTCAACTTACAGTATTTTTAACTTACATTAGACATATTGGGAGAAAACTGCATCATCAGCTGAGGAGCATCTGCATCTGTAGTAATCAAGAAAGTGTGCTGTTGGCCCAAGGACAGATCAATGAAAGAGAAATGGAACCATAAAAATATCCCCAATCCATCTGATTTTTGTAAAGTTGCAAAAGCAACTCACTGGAGGGAGGATGTCTTTTCAGCAAGTGATGCTTGAACCATAATTAGCATTGGGCAAAAATTAACCTCAATCTCAACCACATTATTTATATAAAAAATTACCTGAAAATGGATCCTGGATGTAACTGTGAATTGAAGAACTATAAAAACTTTAGAAAAAAAAGAAAATTGTTAAAACTAAGAGCTTGGTAAAGAATTCTAAGATATGGCACCAAGACCATATCTGTTTGAAAAGTAAATCAATAAATTGGACTTTATCAATATTTAAAACTTTCACTCTATAAATGACCATGTCAAAAGAAATAAAACACAAACTACAGATTGTGAGAAAACATGTGTAAAACACACACAGGACGGTGGACTACTATCCAGAGTATATAAAGAATACTCAAAACTCACTGCACAAATATAAACAGTTCAATTAACTAGTTAGAAAAACATAGATTTGACTGAAGAAGAGGAACAAATAGACAATAAGCACATGAAAAGATGCTCCGTATAACTAGCCATCGGAGAAATACCAATTCAGACCCTAGTGAGCTAACACTACATAACTATCAAAAGAAGAAAACTAAAGATAGCTACAATAACGCTTGCTTCTGAGGACGTGAAGAAATCCCATTTTTCATACATGGTTGACGGAGTTAGAACATGGTACTCTGGAGTACAGTTTGGAAATTTAAAAATAACTATCATATACTTACCGTATAATCCAGCAATGGCACACCTGGAAAGAGAATTGGAAACCTATGTTCACACAAAAACCAGAATGTAAGTACTTATATTAGATTATTTGCAATATTCAAACACTGGAAACTATTGAAATATCCTGCCAGAAGATAATGGTTAAATGAACTGTGGTATATCCATACCATCACTGAGAAATAAAAAGGAAGAAAATTTTGATATACACACCCAGTTGAATGTCCTTCAAGGGCACAATTCTGAGTGAATAGAAGCCAATCATTAAAGGTCACATAGTAATTCAGTTTCCATAACATTTAAAATTATAGATATGGAGAAAAAAATTAAGTTGATGAGAATTAGGGATTTGGGGGGCAGGAGGCTGGATAGGACTAGAGAAATCTCAAATAGTGACGATGGGACAAGTCTACATCTCAACTGAGCGGCAATTACGTAAATCTATACATGTGATAAATGAACAGAGAACTAACTATACACACATCATTCCAATGTTAATTTTTTGATTTTTATATTGTGTGGAGTTGTATAAAATGCAACATTTGAAGAGTACATGGAAACTATCTGTATTGTATTTTTGCCAATTCCTGTGAATCTGTAACATTTCAAATTTTGTTAAAGATTAAAAATCATCTTCTGTGAATCATTTATTTCATGAGTCGGGTGGAGATCAACATCAGCACAAAGAATGAGCCTCCCTAGTCTTCATGTACCTCCACGAACTTCACTCCCTTAACAAAGGCTCATGGAATAGCATCCCAAGCAAGTAACAGACAACAGCCGACAGGCACCAGTGCCCTTACAGCATCCTCTAGTGAGGGGCACGATATTCCAGACAAGAGAGAAGTATGCTGCACACCAGCTGCAGGGCTTCAGAGGAATGTGACATAGCACAGCCGCCAGAGCTGAAGGCGGCTGTGTCACTGCACCACAAGCAGACTGGAGCCTGTGGGGCTGATGAACTGTGAAACGCACTTACGTTCAGGTTGATTGAAAGACTTCATTCCCAGGGTATTTTATAACCCAGTAAAGTACAGCAATGGAGACCGTTCAAATTGAAAATAGAGAAGAACACTACAGTCAGAGAAAAACTTTTTATCAGAAGGAAATGACATTCTTTGGTCTACAGGGGTTGGGGCCAGGGGATGAAACGATGAATATACGTGGCCTCAAACATGCATCTCTCTTTGTATTTGCAGATTGCTAATGAGCTCATGGTGTTGCTGTCATGTTTGCATACAGATTGTGAATTTTTCAATATCACGTATGCTGTAATTGATTTTATCTGCATGGGTCACTTTTTTGAGGGTGTGCAAATCACGCGTCCCAGAAAAACTCCTCTTCCTCTCCTCTTAGCCACTCCACTTCTCACATGTCCTCTGCCATGTCTCTCTCCTCTCCCTCTCTTTTTCCTTTCTCCCATCTCTTGAGCTCGTCCTTTTGCTTCCTGTCCACCCCACCTGCATCCCTCCCTTCGTGTCCCTCCCTTTCCTCCTGCCCTGTTCCCTCCCCTTCCTCTGCTCTTACTTGCTGACTGGCCCATATTCTCGAGTCCTCACGGCCTCAGCCTTTTCCTCTCTGGACCTGTAGGCAACGCAATCTGGGCACTCCTGTATCTCTTATTTTATAATTGTGTACCTCAAGCCAAAGAGGAGGACCAAAAGCCCTGAAAAGCGTCAGGGGCATTTAGACTGGTTCTCCAGTGAGGCAGGTTTATTACTTTCAGAACTGGTAACTGAATTGTATATGAGTTGGCCAAAGAGAGGCTGACCTAGCACAGCCCCTCCTGCCAGTGTCAGGGAGGAGGCAGTGCTGCCGGTGCCGCTGGCAGTTTCCAGATGGCCATTTTATCTCCAACGCTTATGTGCATAAACTTGTTTAGGAAACAGGGTGTTTCAGCACTCACATCTAAGTCATCTGTTTCTCTCATTCCTGCGGCAGCTGCTCACACCGCGGACCTTGTGCAGAAGCAAGGGGCCACACTGAATAAAGGGCCAGCATCCCTCTCACCCGCAGCTGTCTGTGAGGGAGGAATCTATGACACTGGGCTCCCGATGAGACAGTGGGCCTGCTCCCTGACTGCTCTGAAGTTCGTACTACCCATTCTCATGAAAATCACGCAGTCACTCCACACTGAGCTCCTGAAAAATGTCAGTTTCCAAGTGCCCGCTGCCCACTCAGTGAATTCAACCATTCCCCACGGCTTTGGCTTCCGACAGCTGGTACACACAGCACTGCCTCCCCTCCCACTCGCTGCTGTCAGCCAAATGTTCACAGACACAGAGGGCAATTTCAGACAGCCCCTCAGACCCTGCAGAGACATTTAGACTTGAATAGGTTTGGGGATTAAAATTTCCACCCACAAAGTCCCCATTTTACAAGGTAACTGCTGAGGCACTGTGGGGTTCCTTATACACATAGCAGGTGCCCACACAGTGATGCTGGGAATGGAAATATCTCTTATTATTCTGAATTCAGACCCATGAAGGTGCCTGTCTCAAGTCTCTCATATACAAGAAAGGGTGCCCAGTCAAAAGGGGCCCAGAGGGATAAGGAGAGGCGGCAGCTCCGTGGGGACCGACCCCTGCCCTGCATCCTGCTCAGAGCTTCATTCCCCAACTCCACAGCAATGCTGCTCATACACAAACATGACAAGTGAAAACAAGAGGAATCCATGGTTATGATTTGTGAGGTGACAGGAAAAACCAGGTCTGGATGCTGGGGCAGAGGCAGGGAGACCTGCGCAGTGGCCCTTCTCAAGGTGACCTGCACCTGAGCTCTGAAAGATGAGACGGGAAAGCTGAGGGGCCAGGGAGACCAAGACGGTGTCTGGCAGAGGGGATGGCACTTTTCAGTCCTGAGGCGAAAAGCACTGCAACTCCAAGAAACCAAGAGCAGGCTGGGGTGGCCGAGGGCAGCAGCAGCGCAGTGGGAAGCGGCCACACCACACGGCCACGCTGACAGGGTCGGGGCTCTGGGCTTAATGTGCTGATGGGAGCTACTGACGAGTTTCAAGCGAGAAAGTAAATGGTATCTAGTGTAATCTACCTGTCTATCTATCTATCTATCTATCTATCTATCTATCTATCTATCTATCATCTATCTACCTATCTATCTATCTATATCTATCATCAGTGTGTATATGCATATGCATGTATATTATACACACATAATATACACACCCACATATATTTATATAAATATACAAATGAATATACACATACAGAGAGAGACAGAGACAGAGCCAAAGCTTCCTCTGTCACCTAGGCTGGAGTGCAGTGGCAGGATCATGGTTCACTGCAGCCTTGACCTCCTGGGGCTCAAGTGATCGTCCTGCCTCAGCCTCCTGAGTTAACATATATTTTTAAAGGCCACTCTGAATTTTCTATGGTGAATGAATTAGAGGAAGACAAGGCTGGAATTGGGGGAGTGGTGGAGGAACCATGCATAGACTTGGATAGGCCCCCCAGGGGGAGCTGTGATCTGCCGGGAAGGATGACTGTGGCTCGGGTCCTGACAGTGGCTGTGAAGGCTCAGGAAGAAGGGAGTCTATTTTGGAGGTGGAAATGACAGAAATTGCTAATGAGTTAGAAGTGACTCTTACATATCTGATGAGCAATTTCTGACTTCGGTTGTTATATTTCTGGCTTGGTGTGATTTTTGGAGATAGTAAAGGCTGAAGTAGGAACAAATCGATGAAAGAAGCAGGGTGTGGATCAAGGCTTGTATTTGTGTGCTTTAAGTTTTGGATGGCAGTGAGTTATTCTGGTGAGGCTGTCACAGAAAGAGGCTGCAGTGCAGAAGATGGGTCTGGGCTGAGGTAAGGCTGTGGGCATTGCCGCAACATGGGTGGGCAGGGGACTGAGATCACCCAGGGAGAGGTGTGGGTGGAATGTGAACCTGTGCTGTCGTTCCAGAATGCTCTGCAGAGGTTCACACTTGACCTTTGAAAAGCTGATCAGCCACCCGCAATTATTTATCATATCGGCATTGGTCTCAGGTCTCGAGGGCTCATCCGAGAGGAATCTGCTGACCCATCTCACCCTTTCCAACTGCAGAAGAGTAAAGAGGCAGGAAATGGGGTGAAATGGTACTGCTACTGATCAATGCTAATGACCTACACCTGGCTGCAACACTCATTTTATTAAAGAAAGAAAAAGCGGGTTTCAGAGCGACTGGGAGCCTCGCTGTATTAATCACATTTGCATATTGTGCTCTATTTCAGAAGACTTCAACACCATAACTCACAGCAATCCATATTTATGATTTGAAAATTGCTGACTGAATAATTATACATTAAGTAACTTCTGTTTCCTTGTATATTATTGTTTCTAATTAGCAATGGGGGAAAATAAAGTCATTATTATTTATGGATACAGTTTAGGCTCGGCATTTCCACTGGGTTTACAGTCTTCACATCAGTCTGCAGCCCCTGCTGGGCTCCTCCGTGCAGCCTCCAGGAGCTGGCCGGCTGGGCCAGGCAGGTTCCAGCCTCCCTCCCCTGCTCCTCCTCTGCTACTCTCCCCTAAGTGCTTGTTCATTCAGACCACAGGGCTTCCCTATCCTCATTCCATCCTTATGGCCTTTGTATATAGTTTCACGTGCTGTAAGATGAGAAAGTTCTCATTCTGAAGTTTAACGCTCCAAAACTGTCACGTGAAACTCTTGCTTATCACAGTGAATTATTCCCGCCTGTGTTTGCCGTTGTTATTTCAGATAACTGTTGCTGAAGCATTTGCTAAATAGACCTCATGGCCTTTCTAGCCCCTGCCCTTTAGACGCATGCACACATAGTAAACAATAAGCATTAAGTAAAACACAGAATTTATCTATTTAATTGAAAAAAGCAAAGCCAGATCAGCCGGCCACACAGTGACCAAACCTAGCTGCAGAGGCTCTGCACTGACACAGCAGCCTGCCCCTCGCTTGCCTCTCCATAGTTGCCCAGTTACATGGCCTTTCCCTTCCAGCAGAGCCCCTCTGAGCCACCTGGCTGGAAAATTCCAGTCCATTTGCCTGTTGCATAATAAATGTTACACAATACACTTTGCCTGGCTCAGTTTTCACTTAATTAAAATAAAGACTTTTGCTCTAAATCAATGGGTCTTCACCTGGGGGTTGCATCAAATTCACCAGTGAAATTTTTAATAGAGCACAGGTGTCCTGCCTCATCACCAAAAATCAGGGCTTGATGGGCCTGAAGTGGTCCTGGGCAGTGGGAGAGTTGAAAAGTTTCACGGGAGTTTCTGATGCTCACTAAGGTTAAGACACTTTGGTAATCTAGAAGCTTCTCAAGTTTAGCCTCAAAATGGCATCACTGAGGTGAGGGCAGACTGTACTCCAGACAAGAAAACAGAATGTTAAGCATGGGATCAGGCCTCACTTTTTTTTGGTTTTATTTTAGCTCTTCAGGTGTTTGCAATATGTTGCTCATGTCATAACTACCATTCCATTCTGGGCAATTCCCAAAATAACTTGTGATTCTCTGATTCTGAAAGTACAATCAAGACTAATTTTAAAAGAAAAAAATCCAAATAAGTACATAACTAGAGAGCCTGTCTGATGCCAGATCTGAGGTTCCAGTGTTCAAATGCAGAAGGGAAAGTTGTACAGCCTCTGGCTCCAGTCTAAGTCCTCTCAGTCGAGAAAAAAAAAATTCCCTATGTGTTTCATCCCATACTTTTGAATTCAGGCTTGCGAGAAAGGCTCCAGCTAAGAATAAAATGTTGCCTTTTCTTCTGCTACTGTGAACCCATGCAAATATTTTCTTCAGAAAACTCTTGAGGAGGAAGAATAGGAAAGAAAAGGCACTTGTATTTTCCTACATTTCTGGTACAAAATACCATCAGGATGGTATCAGTGGAAAGGCTATAAACAGAGGCGTCCTCTGTAGGCATGCAGCCTGTCTTCATGGTGACTGGATCCTCCCCCACAGCCCTATGGAGAGACTTTTCACAAAGAATCCCAGCCCCATGCGTCCTTCAGCCTGTACTGACCTGATGCAGACAGGGAGAGATGAACACAGAACCCTCCAGCTGGAAGTTCTAAGGTAACCTGATAGATACCTGATGGAGCCAGCGCCTCCAGGGTAGAGCTTTCAGGAATGCATATGGAATTTACAAGAAAAAGGCAAATTCATCATCACAGCATGGGTGCATTCTGTGAAATGCAGAGTTACGTGATTTCATTGTTGTGAGGACATCATAGAGTGCACATATACACACCTAGATGGCAGAGCCTATACAAACCTACACTGTACGGTGTGGCCTATTGCTCCTAGGTGCACACCTGCATAGCACGTGACTGTACTGAATACTGCAGGCAGCTGTAACACAATGCTAAGTATTTGTGTCTCTAAACATAGAAGAGGGCCTGGGTGTGGTGGCTCACACCTGTAATCCCGGCACTTTGGGAGTCCAAGGCAGGTGGATCATTTGAGGCCAGGAGTTCAAGACCAGCCTGGCCAACATGATGAAACTCCACCTCTACTAAAAATACAAAAAAATTAGCCTGGTGTGGTGGCGAGCATCTATAGTCCCAGCTACTTGGGAGGCTGATGCAGGAGAATTGCTTGAATCCTGGAGGTAGAGGTTGGAGTTAGCTGAGATCATGCTACTGCACTATAGCCTGGGCAACAGAGCAAGACTCCATCTCAAAAATAGAATAAAATAAACATAGAAGCGGTATAGTTAAAAAATAGATGGTATTATAATGTTACAGGACCACCCTCGCATATCCCATCCACTGTTGAGGGAAACATCATGAATGACAGATGACTGTCATATTCAGATAAACAGGCTGTGCCTTTCATTTCTATTTGGAAGATAATACTTCTCTTCTAAATGTGCCCAGGCACTGGGAAGGATGTTAAAGTCACGAGGACAAGAGGCAGCTATGACATTTCTATGATTAAGCTGGAGACCAGGCCCGGCAGGAGGGTGAGGGCGAACCCAGGTTCTGTCCGGGAGCAGGAGGAGGTGCAGCTGCAGAAGGTTAGGCTGCCTCTCCACACATTCTCTGCCTCTGCAGGGACAGATGGAAGACAACCAGGGCCCTCTATGCAGCACCTGGGTCAGTCAAGTCCCGTGTTTAGAGGGGGTGACAGTAACAACCATCAGCCTCTGCGCATGGCTGCTGGCTTCAAGGGGACACATACGTGATGGTTCTCCTCTGGAAGCCATGTCCTCCACACCAGCCTGTGCCCTCTGTCAGCCTCCCGGGCACGGGGCACAGTCAAGAGAGAGGAATGGGTAAACAGAACAAAATCGTGCCTGTATCTGAGCTGCCGGATGGGGTGGGAGAGAGTCAAGGCTTTGTGAGCTGGAGTCAGTTCCCTGCCCCACCCACCCTGACCCAGGATAGGGAACCCCACCATCAATGCTATGCTTCCCAAAGCAACGGATTTTAGTTTGTACTTGAATGAAATCCAATGATGACAATTTCTGAAAAATGTACATCACCAATGCCACATTATAATCATTTTTGCAATGAATGTATCCCTTTGTTTTATCTTCTACTCTGGGGGAAAATATATGAGAGACCCAGACTCGAGTTTGCACATCAGCTGGAGCAAACCCAAATCCTCAGAAACACAACACAGGAGAGGCAGGGATTGCAGCGTCACAGAGAGTGTGAATTACAGGGCTTCCTGTTTATTCCAGCAGGAATCTGGTATCGTGCCTGCCTGGGTTGGGATTTTCCCTTCTGTTCTCCAGACTCAGTTTATGATGAAGCCTCCTAGCAGTTCTGTCTCCTTGTTGAGGGTGCAGCAGTGCCTCTGTTGATGACAGCCTGGCAAACAACAGCAGCTCTAGCCAGACAGCCTTGGAGAGAGGGAACCCGTGCTGCTGGGCTCTAGCAGAGCCTTTCCTAGGCCACTGTTTCAGAGCTGCTGGCAAAAGAGGCTGAATGGCACTCCCTGGATAGCCCTGAACCCCGGTGATCAGAAGGTGCCTTTGCAGTGGAGAACAGCAGGGGCTGCCTGTCTCCATGGGGCCGCCATGTAGCATTTCTCCAAACATCTCCCATTTTCAGTGAGTTATCATGTCACTTACTTATGGAAACATTTTTTCTAATAACTACTCATCCTGATGAGTTGGCTGTGAGCAGTACATGGTGCTAATGGCCCATTAGACACTTCAGAGGGACCGAGGGTAGATCCAGAGTGCACCAGCCTGGCCTCCTCCAAGTACACAGAGCTGCTTCCACCTCTAAGCAGCAAGTCTCACCTGGCAGGAAAGGCAATTGATTTGTGCCCTGGAGAAATGAACTAACTTTTCCTCCATAAAGTACAATGACAAGGGTATGACTTCAGGCCAGATTCATAACATCAAAGCCATGCTGATTCCACCCTCAGAAACTCAGATGAGCAGAGAGCAAGCAATCAGGGAGTAAGGAGCCTAATTACCAGTTACTGTGGCAGTTGACAGGAAAGGGAGGCCTGGATTCTGAAGACCCCACTTTCCATGTTTCTGATAGGAATAAAGCAGCTTTGGAAGTGAGAAGGCTTGGCTGGCCTGGTGTGGTGGCTCACACCTATAATCCCAGCACGTTGCGAGGCCGAGGCCGAGGCCGAGGCCCAGTGGATCACCTGAGGTCAGGAGTTCAAGACCAACCTGCCCAACATGGTGAAACCCCGTCTCTACTAAAAACACAAAAATTAGCTGGGCATGGTGGTGGGTGCCTGTAATCCCTCTACTCAGGAGACAGAGGCAGGAGAATCTCTTGAACCCGGGAGGCGGAGGTTGCAGTGAGCCAAGATCAAGCCGCTGCACTCCAGCTTAGGCAACAGAGTGATACTCTGAAAAAAAAAATTTTGGCTAATGACCGTTGATTTGGGGTGGAAGGACTTCCAAGTCCAAACCTGGAGGAGAGGCCTGGCCCTACCCAACCCTGGTGGGGCAGGCTGTGCAGATTCCCCTTTAAGAATAACAATGACCCCTCCCATCTCTGCCCTCATTCCCTCTATGTTTCAAGCCTAAGACTGGCCTGACCTAGCCTAGACTCCAGATCACTGTGGGATTCAATGAGAGTCCATAGCATTAAATTGAATTTGCTTTAAAAAACAAAAGGTTTGGAACTCATTTTTATTCTGCTGTAAGAGACCTAGAAGCAGTTTAAATATATCTCTCTGAAATGGAGTGTAAGCACATGCCAGCCTATGAACACATCCCTCAGGAAGCACTGGATAACTTACCCGTGTCTGCACTGAGGCGGTCCTCAAACTGCACCCACCCGCCCACCCCTATACAAATACACACACAGGGAGAACTCTCTAGAATCTTACATTGGAATGGAATCCAGTTGTATACCAGGAAGCAGCCTTAGGGACTTCAGGTCCAACCTTCTTACTGGACAGATGAGTAAAGCTTTAACCTGGGAAAGGTGAGCAACTTCCCAAACAGCTGGTGGTTAAGCTGAGGCAGAGGTCAGGGATCAGGGATCAGGGATCAGGGATCAGGTTCCCTGTTCTATACCAAACCCCACCAAGGGGTGGAAGTGACCTTCAAAGCCATTTAATCCAAGCTGCGTGTTTTATGTATGAGCAAGAAGAGTGTTCTGTGCTGTCTCAAGCTACAACCATTTGAGAGGATTAAAATGAGAAGGAGAAGAGGCAGGTAAGAGAAATTGTGAAGAAAATCAGGAATGAGAAGAGACTAACAGAAGAAAGCAAAGGAGATGGGAGGTGTGGGGTTGGAACGTGTGATACAAGGAGTCTCTATGGAAGCGAGGGGCCTCACCTCTGCTCCTGGCAGGTAGGGAAGAGTTGGGGTTGAGGGGTTCAGAGTGGAAAGACCCCACTGTGTGCAGAGGCAGGACATGCCCAGACACCACTGAGCGATGGCCAGGAAACTGTGCAATTGCCATGAGAGGGACTTGGAGGGTCCAACATGGAGGGTCAGTTGTGTTAAATTTGATCTTTAACACAGCTCAAATTTCCCAGATGGTGGCCTAGCTGCAAACAGCATTTCTCAGCAGCGGGAGACATTGCCACAGGTGAACGCATCACCCCTGGCACCCCACAACCCACACACATTTGTCTTCTCACAGGCTGCAGGGGAGGGAGACCTCAGTCCCCAACGGGTCACCATCTCCAGGCAGTAGCCACGCGGAAGAGGTCACTACTCTGAAATAAAACTCACTGGCATGGAAGAAGAGACTAGCGTCCTGTGTGTGGCTCTCCTACTCTCTTTTGAGAGTCAGCCTGGCTTGAGGACTTGCCCAGAGCACCTGGGGTTTGTCAAGTTCCTCCTTACAGATTTCCCCCAGGGAGTGCTTCGGGGAAGATGTGGGGCTCCTTTCTGGGAGAAAGTCACTCCACAGGCTCCACTCACCCTGTCCATCTCCTTTCTCTGTTCCCGGGTCCTCTGTGAAGGCTTTATTTAAAATGTCCCAGCAGATTCTCAGCCAGCTGGGAGAGAAACTGTTCCTAAACCGGAATGGGGCACAAGCAGCAATTAGTGAGAAATCCTGCAGAGAAAGAGTCCAGGGGAAGAGGGGCCTTCTCAGGGCCAGGTCTCTGAGGCCCGCTGGGGTCTGGGATTTTGTCTTATTCAGGTGTGTTCCAGCACCTCCCAGGAAGGATTGCACAGAACTGGAGCTCTCCTCAGCAGCCTGACCCAGGAGCAATGCCCTCCACAGTCCGATGAGTCTGGGAGGTCAGGAAGACAGAGTTCTTCGCTGCAGGGCTCCACATAGCCCTTACTTACTATGCAGGATTTGACAAGCGTATTTGACCACAAGCCTATAATTTCCAGGGCGTCTGGAGAAAAGATTAAAAACAAGGGGTGTTAAGAATGATTATCCCTGGGGTGGGGAGGATTGTGATGATTCTAGTTTTTCTGTTTGCTTCTCTGTATTTCATTTATTTTCTGCATGGGATATTTATGATACTTGTGTACAGAAAAGTAAATAATTATTCAATGAAATTAACCCTCCTCCATGCCTCAGGCCAGGCTGGAACAGGCTGGGAATCATAGGAAGGGTGGATCTGAAGTTCCCTGGAGTCCTGGCTGGAGTCCTTCACTGAGTCCTGGGAAGCAGAGCGGATGCAGCAAGGAGTTGGCCTTTAGACCCAGAAAGCTCAGCTGCAGCTGCTGGGCCTCAATTCCTCATCCCGGAGCATTCCGGCATCCTTCAGACCATGACCAGTGGGGATGAGCAAGGCCCAGGGGCTCCCTTGCCCACCCACTTCCCTGCAAGTGATTCTCCTGAGCCCAGGAGCCAAGCCTCTCAGACTACCCAACATGGGTGTGATCCTAGGAGTTCTAAGCCATCTTTATGGTGGGTGCTTCCCTCACATCCTCAACTGTGACATGGCATTGAATGCCACAGCCTGGTCACTCTCAGCCAAATAGTTTATGTTTTTTACACGTTTCTCTTAAAATGTGGTAAAGATGTGATTTTTTTAAAGGATTATTTTTCCACTTAATTTCTTTAAACTACATGTGACTGCTTATAGCAAGAATCACAATATTATATTCTAAGGCTTATAAGTATTTAGATGTAACACGTAGAACAATTACAGCAGAATGGTCATGTGCACTGTCACAATACCTTACAACACTTGGCAGGAGAGCCAGCTTGTATTTACTAATTCCACAAAATAATCCAGACACAAAATCGCACATGTGTAGAATAGGTTTTTTTAAAAACAAGGAAGAAAGCTGAGGGAAGAAATCACAGCAACCCTGAGATCCAGCAGGGCAAATTCAGCCACACCCTCCAGGCAAAGGTGAGGTGCCTGTGAGCCGCTGGTAATGAGTGCAGGTGAATGAACCTTGGGTATCTATGAACTTGTTACTCCAAGAATATTAATAGGAAGTCAAATAGCAAGTCAATTCAAAATTAGCTTTAATTATATATTTAGGCAGAAGCTGCCTCTCAAATTTTCATAATGCAGATATTGCAAAACAAGAACACAATAGTAATTTTTTATCAAGTGTCATTAAGATATGTTTAAATATCACTCCTCATTTGACAGCGCTGTTTCAGAAGACTTGGGCAATTCATCTAAGTCACACATGAGGACAGGAAAAAATGAAAACTTGATGTGTGAGTTTGAAAATACAAACCTCATCCATGCTGTCTGCAGAAAGAGCAGCTTCTGGAGAGGGAAGGAGGGGCCAGCTGCATCAGTCATTGCTGCTGCCTGCGTTACCGACGTTATTATTACTAAGTATGACATGCCGCCATCTGTGTGCTGCATTAGTGGCTAGGAAAGGCTCAGGGCCAGAGCACAGGTTTGCCATGGCTGAAGGTAAACCAGGCAGATTCAGCTCAGAAGCACCTGCAGGGGCAACCCTCAGCCAGGGGAGACAGCAGCTGGTGTGTAAATCCCTGCCTCCTCTCCTTCAGATAAACAGCACTGATCTCAGACTGTAAACATCTCAGAGGTCCCTGCAGAGGAGACCCCATGGTCTACTGCAGCCGTCATTAGGACATTTCTTGGTTGGCTTTTGAAAATGAACTTTAGTTAGTTCTAACTACATCTGATTATACGCACGAATGCACTGTGATGTGGTTTGATAAACGCACACCTGTGTGACCATCACCAGTATAGAGCATTTTCCTCACCCTGAAAACCTCCTCATGCCCTTTGCAGTCCATTTCTCTCTACTACTATTCGTGCTCCAGGCAATTGTGAATTAGTTTTTCAAATTCTAAAATTCTACACAAACAAATCAGTATGAATTAATTAGTTCATAAATCCCAACATACTGTTTTTGGGATTCAAACATGCCACTTTGTGTATCGATGTGTTCCTTTTTTATTATCAAGCAGTATATCAGTACACAAACATATCATTTTTAACCCTTTGCCAGCTTATGGATATTTGGGTTATTTCCCAGTTTGGCTGTGATGAGTAAAGCAGCCATAAAGAGTCACATATCAATGTGATCTTGACGACAATTTGTTGTCAAACTGAAATTTGGATTTTTCATCTAAAAAAAAGTTAGATAATTATCATAGGTACATTTCGGGGTTATGGTAAAGAGGAAATAAAATACTCCACATATCTGGAAGCTGGCCTGTGGCTTTGTCTTCCCACTATACCTGGACTCTGAGGAAATGTCAGGTTCAAGGTCTGGGCAGAGAATGTACAAGGAAGTCTGGACGCTATCACTGTGCCAGAAAGGATAAAGATGAATGAGCCTGTTAGTGTCATGTCAGAAAGGCCACAAAGCATGCTTAATGTTTTCCAAAATAAAATGTTTAAAAACAAAAAGACAGTCATTTGCTGAAGAAAGTACTGCTGGCCTGAGACTTAACAATTTAACCATAAAATGAGTAAGTCTGCAACACATTGAAACACATCAAATTACCAAATATGCAAATCCATGAATTCTTAATCAATTGCTTACGTGCTTAATGGACCCAGTTGTTATAAAATGAACACATCAATACAAAATTTGAAAACTAAAAGAAAATAAGCTTTATTATCCATGTTTATACTTGGCAAGTTTAAACTTTACAAGTTTGTATTTCAAAGTAGCCGTGGTTGAAGAAAAAATGTCCTTTTTACCAATACTTCACGTACTCACTTGTATACAGGAGCTAAACACATAGATCTCAAGGAGACAGAGAACAGAATAATAAGATAGTGGTTACCAGAGATGGAAAGGGTGGTGTGGAAAAGGGTGGGATGGAAAGAGGGTGGTTAATGAGTACAAAATTATAACTACACAGAAGGATTCAGTTCTAGTGTTTAACAGTAGAATAGGGCAGCTATGGTTGACAATAATTTACTGTACTTTCCAAAAATAGCTAGAGTAGAATATTTGGGATGCTTCTAAAACAAAAGAAAAGGATAGATGTTTGTAATGATGGAAATCCCATTTACTCTGGTTTGATCCTTGCAAATTAGATGCATACATCAAAATATCATACACACCCCATAAATATGTACAACTATTATGTATCAATACAAAATTATTCTTTCTAAAGAATTACAACTTATGAAGTAAAGTAGAGAAGTGGAAAATTAACATTTTGAAACTTCAAATAAAATAATATCCATTGATGGATGTTAAAACCATTAGTGGAAAATGACAGAATTTTATAACAGAGAGAGCAGAGAAACTCCGAGCACACTGATTAGTTTTTAATTTTTTTAAACGAACCAGTCTTTGAGTCACTGAAGTGATATAAGCACACAGCAGCTGGCTTTCTGCATGACGAGAAAGGAAGGTCCCACGATGGCATCCCTGCCCTCAAAAATGGAGCCTGATTGGAGCCAGTCTAGCTCTGGTGACTCGGTAATAACTTCAGGGCTGGAAACACAAGTTGCTATACTGCACTACACTACACAACAAAGCAAACCACAAAATCCAGAACGTGAGACCTTCTACATAGGGAATGACAGCATTTTTCCAACAAAGCAACCACAAAGGAAAAAACAGGAATCAGGGATTGTCTCAGAGGGAGAGAGATTGAAGAGGCAGATGGTCAAATGCAATTGGTGGGCTTTGGGTGCTGCTAGGAAACCAACTGCAGAAAGACACCTCTGAGACAATCAGGGAAATTTGAATAGGGGCTGGTATTAGATTATGTATTCATAATTAAAATTTTCATTTAGGAATTAAAATTTATAATTAAAAATTTAAGTGTTATAGAAAGGAGTTTATGGGAAATATTCTTATTAGTTAGAGATACTTGGTGATGTACCTACAGAATAAATGATAGGATGTCTGGGGATTTGCTTTCAAACACCCCAGAAAAAGAAAAGTAGAGGTGTCAATGAAATAGAATTGGCAAATATGGAGAATTTGGAGAATTGTTGAAGCTCAGTGATAAGTACAAGGAGATTCATTGTTCTGTTCTACCTCATTTTGTGTGTATTTTTAAAATCTTACATCATCCCAAAATGATAAAATCCTGTAATGAATGCACCTTATAGAGCAGGCACAGATGCTGGCACATCGAGGGCCAGGAGTGATGTCAATAAATCTCCTACACATCATTAGAGGGGTAAGCATCGGGACTCCCCCCTTGACAATCCCCTGATTGGAGACAGATGAGTGACCTCCCTCCTGAGCATTTCATCCCTCTCCTGCATCCCGTGCAGCACTCCACAACGCTCAGCCCCAGGCTGGGAGCGAGATAAAAGGCCTGGACTCCATGTTTCCTGTTTCCCCCCTGCTGATTGCCCAGCGTTGGGAGTGGGGGCTCAGTGCTGGCACCGTGGTTATTTTGAGCTCCCATAGTTACCTACAGCAATGATTTGAAGCCACCGTTCCAGCTCTAACAATGATGCATTTTTTAATTACAGCTACATTCTGGACATAAATGTAGCTGTGATTAAAAAACGCATCAGGCTGCAGTTTGACCCACTTCCTTGTAACTGAAAGTCACTTAGTATATAGTTCATTAGTATCATGATCTGTAGTACATAGGTCTACAGTATACAGATTATTTTGAAGCAAATCACATCATTTTATTTGGAAGTATTTTTGTTATATAGCTCTAAAAAATAGATCTGCTTTCAATTACTATTGAAAAATAAAAACATACACATGCATATAATCATCTGTCTAATCCATATGAAAATAAATAACATGCCTCAGGACAAGGTGGCCCTCGATGTGCCAGCATCTGTCTCCTAAACACAGGTGTCATGATACATAATCACGCTTCAGTGTTTCCATTTAAGAAGCTTAACACTGATGTCTACTTACTCTCCATATTCACGTTTTCCCAATTTTTCCAAAAATGTTAGCAAGAACTTATCTTACAAACATAATCACAGTACCATTACCACACCTCAAATTGTTAAGAGGAATTTATTGACATCATCAATTATCTCATCAGTTTCATATTTTCCATATCACCTTCTCTTCATCTTCTCAAATTCTCTCTCCAATCCCCTCAATTTATTTGTAGACAAAACCTGCAAATTTGTCCTGTAATTTCTCAAAGTGTATATTTTCTTGAGTGAAGTCTGTTTTTAAAATATGTCTTCATCTCTGTATTTTTAAGATATTGGTAGATATAACTACAGACTTGAAAAATAAGATTCCGTTTTTAATAACCCTACTTTACAGGCAGTGCTAAGTACATCAATCAGGTAGCACCTAACATCTGACTGTCCTTGATTTGGGATCTGACCAGCTGTTATCTAGTTCCATTAATTTATTAGGAAGTTGCAAAATAGTAATATTCTACATATATAATTCCTTCATAATCTACCAACAATAACATTGTTAAGAAGGTTTCTAAAAGTTCTCATTACCTATTACATTAAATTATGACATAACTATCATGTATTATATTTAATCATTTTATACAATGGTTTATACAGAAAAACAGAATAAATGCTTGTTTAGTTCTGGTTTTCAAAATAATGAAATTATGTTGTTTGTTCACAAACATCCTCTAAGGCAACAATTAGTTTTCCTAATGTTCTTTTTAACATTTCATTATGAAATGATGAAGTTGAATATATTTGCTGGGTTTCATTCAATATGGTTATTAAATTTAATGATGCTTAAATTGTCCCATCTTCAGCTGGTGGGAGCCTCTTAATGCTGCCTCCTGAGCCTTTCTGACATGATCTTATAATTCTGTAATCTCTTCCTTGCTTTCTAGTAGGACAAAATGTTCCAGGCTCAAATTGTACATTTCCTGCCCAAGGCCTATAATCAGCCATTTTTCCAAGAAGCGTTGGCTCCTTCTGATGATAAATGATGTATAATCATCACAATTTGGGTGTCACAGGTTTTCATTACTACTGAATTGTCCATTGTTTCTAGCCTCCAGTAGATGGGGATAGATAGATAATATGCATTTATAAATTATAGGGTTTTTACCTCATCAATCTTACATCTGATTCTTCTTTATCTTATGCTAAAAATTCTGGCTCTCAATGACACCACTTTAATTGATCATTTGCTTCTTATCACAGTCAGTCACAAGACAGTCATGCATAGCAAACTTAAATAACAATACCAGCATTAGGAAAAAATGTGATTCCTGACTACAGGTGAAAATCTCCTTCCGGTTCTTTTTTTTCCCTATGTTGTATTCCATGAGAGACACATGGTAAAAATGCTGAAGCTCAAAGCCACTTGGCATAGTCCCTTCCTTGGATGCCACTATCTCATTGTCTACAACGCACATGCTACCTTCCCCATCAGCAAACCCAAGGCTCATTCAGTAAACTCCATGGAAGAGTGTGTCTGTATGTTTTTCTCCTAATCAAAATCACAAGAGGAAGGATGACCATCTGTTCCTTCCGTGAGCACCAGCTGAGCTAGTGGGGCTGGGGGCTGCTGGTCCTCTGCAAGCATTTGGAGGCCCTGGTTTCAGCTGGGTAGCAGCCCTTGACTGCTCAAGAGTGCCAGCCCATCAGTGGTCTCATCTCTGAGCTACGTCAGATAGAGTCAATACTTCATCTATTTCTTAGTTTATGTAACAAGATTTCTGTTCAGAGATGTGACATGAAAAGTAGGAACATCACTTTGGAAGAGGTGAGTGTGTAATTCAAGAACCAATACATGGAGATATTTGCTTTTCTTCTGGATTGAGGACCCCACATGCTTGTTTGTGGCCAATGGAGCTGGTCTGGTGACAATGCTGAAAGCCTGCTGTCCGCTCCTTCTGAGTTTGGTCTGCGTTCCATGTCCTTTAGCTTTGGTGTACCTGAGAACTGCAGATCCCAGATCTGGGAGAGGCATGGGAAAGGCTGGGGTCTCAGGATTAATCTGGAGAGCAGTCAGGCAGTGGCAGAAATGGCTGGAGACAAACACAGAGACTCCCCTGGTGATGTCCTGATGTGGTGAGGAGGAGCGCGGTGGGAAAGAACCGGGGCAGGGGGTGTACAGCAGGCTCCACCTGTCCAGGCACAGGTGGGGAGAAGACCTGCAAGCCACCTTCCTGCAGTGTGGCAGCCTTTTTCCCTCCAAGGCTGGACTCCAGGAAGAAGGAAGAAGGCTGGTGATGCCAAGGGGAGCCGGATGAAGCGTCAAGACGCAAGGCTGGCAGATTGAGATGCAGGAGGAAGGGAGGAACACACCAGGGTCCTGAGGGGCCCACTTTAGTGAGCATTCTGGTCCACCTTGGGAGTCCCTGGACTTGGGTGAATTCATCTTGGGAAGAGGTACCTTTTCCTCCAGGTACCTGCAGGCCCTGACATTAAGCCAAGGCAGAGTCAAACACAGTGTCCCACTGATGCCATGAAAAATGCCAGAGTGAACATTTTTATCAAGTGTTGGTCTCAAGAACTTGTTTCAGCCTTGGAGGAATCCACTGACTAGCGCCAATTAAGGAGGTGACTAACAGGCTGCTGGGCCACAGTAACACTGTTGACATCCGGCCTGCCCTGCCCTGGGAGTCACAGAGTGAGAACCACGGCCCCCGGGAGGCTGCCTCTCCCTTCAGGAGGAAAAACCCGGCTGGCCCACCAGAACACAGATGGATGGGGCCAAGAGCTTTTCTCTTCCCAAACTCTCTCCCTATGAGTCAGGTTTGTTTGCGATCCCACCCACAGACAGAATGATAACAGCATCAACGATAAGAACAAAACACAGCGGTTGGAAGGCCGAAGGCCCAAGCCCAAGTCCTGGCATCTCCTTCTGTAGTTTGATCCCTTGCACTCAAGCCCCAGCTCTGCCACTGCTGCTGTAGACAAGACCTTCTCTCTGGACCTTGACACCTGCATTTTTGAATGGACATAATGATAACACCTACCTTAGCAGGTCATTTCAGTGGTAAATGGGAAGGGCTGAAAAATACTTGCTCAGTGGCCCACACCATTTCAGATGCACATGGAGTTGTGGGAGTCTTTACGATCAACAAGTGCCAGACATGGAACTCACAGAGGTCAGAAAACCAGCACCGTTCCCTCCTGCCAGCAGCCTTCAGTTCATGGCTTCATAAGGTAGGGTCAGGAAAGTGACATAGTGCCTCTTTGTTTACAGCCTGAATGTTATTGACCCTGGCCAGGATGTCCACCCCTGCCCCCGAGAGCGACCGCCCAGCCTCAGTGTGACATGACAGCGGCTGGACTCCAGGCTTCTGCAAATCTTCCCAGTGGTGAAGGCTGTCTTCAGTAGGCTTGGTAAGCCATGCTTTTCATTTCAAGCCCCATTTTAGTGTCAAGAGACTCAGAATCCTTTAAAAAGCACATGCACTCCCTTCTACTTGAAGATGAATTTTGAGCTGAGAAAACTCTGATCCTTTGGAAATTGGAAATAATTTATATCCAAACAATCAATTAAGAAGTTCATAAAGTTCCATTCTATTCAGGGACTTCATTAGCATTGCTTAGAAGAAATTAAAATGAATGTTCCAGAGATTTTTTTAGGCTTGCAAGAATTTTCAGATGGTATAAACATCAATGGGAAAATTATATTAGTGAGTGAGCATGTTGAATACATTTGCATTTTATGAATGAAAAGTGTTTCCTGAAATTACCATCAAATTTGAAATACGAAGAAGATAAACATGTCGTCAGAGGCCCACAGGGAAGGCAGAAAGAAGGGAAGCAATATGAGAAGGGAGAGCTCATCTCCCCTGCAACCCATTTTCCCTCTTACCTGCTAATGCTGGAAGTCAGCTGGGGTGGGTGCAAGCCATCTGGCTGGGCTGGGTGAGATTGAGCTAGGTTGGGAATATGTAAGAAAGGGATGGAAATAAAGGACTCTCCCTTGTCTGTGAAGCTGGTTTCGTCATATGGTTTTGGGGAGAAAGTGTGATTCTAAAGGCCATTAGTAATAGATGTAAACATAAAAAGTCTACATTAACTGCAACCCTTCTCTCTCTATCTTGTGGAGACCTCTGCCCCTTAAAGCTCCTGCCTGCAGACCCCTGCCTTCCCCATTCTCACTGTTGTCATTCACTGTCATCCTATTCCACCCCCAGGCAGCAAAGCCCCAGCACCTACTCACTGTCTCCTTTCCACCCCAAATCCAGCCACAGGATTCATGTGCTCCCTGGCCCCTCCTGCCGGAAGCTCCACCTCCAGGCACGTTGGCTCCCAACCCATAAAGGTTGCCCTCCCATCTCATGGCCTATTCTGTGGCCAGGGACAACTTTGCTCCCAAGATGAAGTCCCGAACCACAAGCCAGTGTCCACCTACTCGTGGAAGCTAACCACAACCGTTCTTCCACCTCATCGCAATTTTCAGCCCACGAGTCCTAAAAGCTTTATCCTAGTTGTTCAGACCCTCTAGTGTTTTGTTTTCCTCACCATCTTCCTTAGATCGTGTTACCATTGCCTCCTAATTTGTAGTTGTTGTGCTAAACTTTGGATCCTGGAAGAGCCCCACTGTGTACCTTTCTCATGACTATATGGGCGTGACCAAGAGAATGCCCTGTGGAACAGACCAAGATCCATGAGTACTAACCTAAGGTAGCCTGGGAACCTCCTGCAGGTCGCGCTCAGCTCGTTCTGCCACTCCTCTGGGCACCCAGTCCTGGGGCTTTCCTTCTACTCTGATGCCCGCTTTTACCACAGTTGTCCTCGCCTGGGACCAGCTCACAGTGCTGCCTCTAAACTCTTGGGAAAATAAAATTTGCCCGTCAGAAATTCCCTCAGTGTCTCAAAGTTGGGGAAAATGTATAAACTTAAAAGAAAATTTCTACTTCTAATAAAGTAGAGGAAGCATAATTCATTTTGTTAAAAGTAGAAGGAATTTCTGCGGCCTCTGCCAAATGCCAGGCTCTGGTCTCAGTACTTGATCTCCTTTATTTCATTAAACCATCAGTAGGCAGACGTTTCTTATGTTTAACTCTAGAGGAAGCCATGGCACAGAGGGGCAAGAAATCTGCTCAGGGACAGGCGGGGTGGCTCACAGCAGTACTCCCAGCATTTTGGGAGGCTGAGGTAGGCAGATCACCAGGTCAGGAGCACAAGGTCATCCTGGCTAACCCAGTGAAACTCTGTCTCTATTAAAATACAAAAAAACTAGCCAGGCATGCTGGCAGCCACCTGTAATCCCAGCTACTTGGGAGGCTGAGACAAGGAGAATCGCTTGAACCCAGGAGGCAGAGGTTTCAGTGAGCTGAGATTGTGCCAGCCTGGGCAACAGAGCAAGACTCCAGGAAAGTGAGGGAGTGAGAAAGTGAGACAGTGAGAGAGAGGAAGGAAGGAATGGAGGGAGGGAGGGAGGAAGGGAGGAAGAAATCTGCCCAGAAGAAACACTATTTGTTCCCATGGCTGCAGGGGTAGACTTAAGATACTATTGCCCCAATTTCAGGGTATTCCAGTCCTGCCCTGGAAGGGATAATATGGATAAATATCTTCTAGTCATAACCTCCAGACAATACATTTTATACTCTAGACACCTGCTTCACTTTGTCGCCAAGAGGACTAAGGAAAAGATGGTGCCACTGAATCCATGCCTCCTGCAGCCAACAGTGTCACGGAGCATGTCCCCCTCAGGGCAGGAGGTGCTCTTCCTGAGCCTTGGGGAGTAATATGAAAAAGCTAAGAAGCAGATCTTCAGTCGCATCATATTTGCCAGAGAAAATAAAACTTTTATACTTAATTCTAAGGATTTAGGCAAACCCCCAAAGCCTAAAATAATTCCAAAAGTTCTGACAGTAAGTAAGGGCTAGTTTGGGAACTGTCTTTGAGGGATGGAGGGGAAGAACAGTCAGCATTCCCTGATGAACCAGGGCCCAATGACGTGCTATAGCCCCAGGCCCTTTACACCCTCCACTCCAGCCCGGGCTTCTCACAGGGCCCCACCTCAGGGAATTGACTTCCCCTTCTCTGTGCTCAATTCATACTCCGATTTTAATACCGATGGAAAATGGAGACCAAAGAGGGACAGGAGACATTGAAAACTAGAAGTGGGCTAGATTGGCCAACTAGAATCATGGGCTAGCAGACTGGAAGAGTCTGGGGGTCATCCCATTCATTCTTGCCATTGTACAGGCAAGGAAACTGGAGTCCAGAGAGGTCTCATGACTGTCCAGGGATACACAAGGCCCAGGTTAGGCATGTCTGGGATGCCAGATTCACTGGCTCATCTGCCTCTGCTACTTCAGTTTCCGTGAAGGACTCTTCTGTGCAAAGCTGTCTCATGCTCTTGTACCGTGTGGAAACTGGGCCCACTGTGTGTTGAAGAAGATGCTAAAAAAAGCAACTGGGTGCATTTAGTCTTGATTTTGATGTCATTGATTATTGTTGTTCTCTGGCAAATCTACCCCTGATAAGCAAAAGTGGCTTGCATAAAAGTGCATGATGCCAAGGATTGGGGCAATAATCTTCCGCTCACTGCAAATGTAGTATTTTTAGTGGGTAATGATATTTAGCAAGAATATCTGTTCTTCAATGTTCCTTAGAATGATCCAGGAAGGGAAGGGAATTTCCTTCCCCAAGATTCATCACTGGGAATGACACTCCAGCCTCCATTCCCACCTCTTCCAGGACAGGTCAGGGTGTTGGAGGTAGAGTGACAATCTCACAAATTCTGGAGGCCAGAGCCATCCTCTTGAAAAGCAGAGTCTCCCAACCAAATCTCCTTGAAAGGGGCTCTGCTAGCCCAGCAGGGCTTCTGTAGACAAGAGAGAATGGAGCACAACCTCCCCTCTGCTCTCCACCCAGCACCCATCAATCAGTCACTGCTG
Organism: Callithrix jacchus; assembly: GCF_049354715.1. NCBI lineage: Eukaryota > Metazoa > Chordata > Mammalia > Primates > Cebidae > Callithrix > Callithrix jacchus. The sequence goes on along the minus strand of NC_133511.1, from coordinate 34,930,271 downwards.
TCTCCAAGGACTGGTTAATCCCCAATGAGAGCTTTATATTATAATTGAACCTGCTACCCCTTGGGTCATTTACGTTATTTCTCTGTTTCCTTGTCAGGGGCCTCTAATCATTCTCTCCCTTGCTTTCTCCCCTGGAGTCAGGCCACAAATCTGGGCATGCTCATTAAAGTGTCAGCGAGTTGAGAAGCATGGTGCTGAGGGGGATTAATTGATGACATAGCTCTCTGCTGTCTTCCACCTGAGGTGGTGACTTACACCAGCAGAGGAGCAATTTCTCCTGCACTGACTCAGTCTCCATCCCCAGTGAGCTTTGGCAGTGAGTTGGTCACACCTTGGCCTGGCTCTGCAAGGGGAAAAGAGGAAAGAAGAGAACCAAAAGCAGACAGGGCTACCACCTCGGTGTCCTGCAGGCTCAGGGACTCTGCACTGACCACAGCTGAGCTGTAGCTGAAGTTCCAGCTGTCAAGTTCTCTGCCTATGTTTGCTCCTTGTAGAATTCCTGCCTGGCTCCTGTTGAGTTCACATTGATTTTGAGATTACTCTTCTGGACAAAAGAGAAACATTTCTCTACCCTATGATTCTGTATTCACAGAGAGGACAGACATTTGGTCAGGGTGGGTCATATTTCACCATAGTCTCAGTGCATTTCACCTTAGTCAGTGGAACAGTCCCTGTTCTCTATTTTCCAAGCTTGATGTGAGGAACAAGTGAAATATGTATAAGAAATATTTGAAAAATTTAATATTATTTTTGTTCTTAGCATAAGAAACATTACGAAAGAATTATTTCTGAGGCTATTTTTTATTGTTGTCATTTTCATTTTTCTTTGATTTGTTGCACGTTGGTGTAGAATGAGTGGACTCAGAGCGAAAGATCAATGAAGTCAGCATCAGGCCAAAGCTGGCTGCCAGGAAGCCACAGCGCCGCAGCACTTCTCAGCACCGTGGGCTGGAGTCACGTGGTCAGTCTGATGAGAGGTCTGATTAGGGAGTTCTGGGTGCGGCCCAATCTTCTGAATCTCTAACAAGTTCACAGGAATTGCTGAGGCTGCTGATCCAGAACCCTTACATTGACTCCTGAGGACTGAGAAGGCTGGTTTTGAGAATGTCCTAAACATACCTCCAGTGGGTAAGAAATACCCCAAAGAAGGAAAAGAAGAGGAAAAGGAAAAGCAGGAGGATGAGCAGGAGGAGAGGCCAAAGAGGAGGAGGAGGACAAAAAAGTGTGAGGAGAAGGAGAAGGGTGAGGAGGAGTCATCGTTTATTCAGTGTTTCCTATGCTCCAGACAAGGTTCAAAGTGCTTTCTTTACAATACCTCATTGGATCTTCAAACAAACCCATCAGGTTATTATTTTGCCATTTTACAAATGAGATAACTGAATCTTGAAAAAGAAAATGAACTTGCTTCCATCAGTGGGAATGGGCCTCCCTGCTTAAGCCAGGACATCTCATCCTACCTTCTCCTACCCTTGAACTGGGGTTTACAACATTGGCTACCCTGGCTCCCTGGCCTTCAGACTCAGATCAAAGTACATCTCTGGTTTTCCTAAGTTCCCAGCTTACAGATTGCAGATCATGGTATTTTTTGCCTCCATAATTTTGTGACTCAATTCCTCATAATAAAATGTCTTTCTGGGTGGGCAGATCACTTGAGGTCAGGAGTTCGAGACCAGCCTGGCCATTATGGCAAAACTCTGTCTCTACTAAAAATAACAAAAATGAGCCAGGCATGGTGGCGAGTGCTTGTAATCCCAGCCGCTTAGGAGGCTGAGGCAGGAGAATCACTTGAACCTGGGAGGTAGAGGTTGTGGTGAGCCAAGATCACGCCACCGCACTCCAGCCAAGAATATGGTGTTGCCTGATTCCAGACTTGCAAATAAAAGCCAATTACATCTTTAAGCTAAATTTGTTGTAACTTTGTCTTTTGGCAACTCCTGAAATAATGTTAAACCATATCTCCTCTCACCTCCTAGTCCTGGTAATTTCTATTTTGCTTTCTATCTCTGTGGATTTGACTACTCTAGGCAACTTACACAAGTGGATGGTACACTTGCTTTGTGCTGACTTATTTGACTTAGCATAACGTTTTCAAGTTTCATCGATGTTGGAGCACTATCAGAACTGCACGGCTTTTGCGGCCCAACAATGTTTCATTAGATGTATAGACCGTATTTTATCTATTCATCTGTCAGTGGAAATTGGGATTGTTCTTTGGCTATAATAAAAATACTGCAGTGAATATTAGTGTACAAGTACCTGTTTCAGACCCTGCTTTCCATTCTTTGCGGTAGATGTATAAGATCAGATACAGTAACTGTTTAATTTTTTGAAGAATTGCCAAACGTTTCTATAGCAGCTGTGTTAATTTAAATTCCTACCAGAAATACACAATGGTTCCAATTTCGTCATGTCTCCACGAACATTTATTACTTTTTATTGCTTTTTTATTTTTATCTTTTAATAGCCATCCAAATGGACACGAAGTTGTATCTTTTCATGTAGTTTTGATTTACATTTGACTAATAATAAGTCATGTCGAGGATTTGAGATGGTAATAGCTTAATTATTTGAGATGGTTATTTGAGACGGTAATAGCTTAATTATCTTCTTCTTCCTTCTCCTCCTCCTCCTCCTCTTCCTCTTCTTTCTTCCTTCTCTTCCTCTTCCTTTTCTTCTTTCTCTTCTTCTTTTGATAATAGCACTAGGTCATATTGGAAAAATCTGTGGGCAGCACATAATGCTAAATCGATTGCTTCTTGAGGGTGTTCACATTTTTAAATAATGAGTTACGTGGTAAGAATTCCACATTCCTGCATGAATCTTCATGAAGATAGATTTTTTGGTTGATGTTTTCATGTAGTTACTCTATAAGTACTTTGAATATGGCATCCGAAGGGCTCCTGGCTTCCACGCTTTATAATGAGAAATTTGTTGTTCTTCATTTTGAGGATCCCATGCATATGACATGTCGTTTCTAACGTCTTGGCTCTTGACAGCTTGAGCATAGTTTGCCTAGGCGGTGACCTTTTTATGTTTTTTTTTTATTTTTTATTGGATTATAGGTTTTGGGGTACATGAGCAGAGCATGCAAGACAGTTGCGTAGGTACACACATGGCAGTGTGCTTTGCTTTCCTTCTCCCCTTCACCAACATTTGGCATTTCTCCCCAGGCTATTCCTCCCCACCTCCCCCTCCCACTGGCCCTCCCCTTTTCCCCCCAATAGACCCCAGTGTTTAGTACTCCCCTTTCTGTGTCCATGTGTTCTCATTTTTCATCACCCGCCTATGAGTGAGAATATGCGGTGTTTCATTTTCTGTTCTTGTGTCAGTTTGCTGAGAATGATGTTCTCCAGACTCATCCATGTCCCTACAAACGACACAAACTCATTATTTCTGATTGCTGCATAATATTCCATGGTGCATATGTGCCACATTTTTCCAATCCAGTCTATTATCAATGGGCATTTGGGTTGATTCCAGGTCTTTACTATTGTAAACAGTGCTGCAATGAACATTCGTGTACATGGGTCCTTATAGTAGAACGATTTATAGTCTTTTGGATATATACCCAGTAATGGGATTGCTGGGTCAAATGGAATTTCTATTTCTAAGGCCTTGAGGAATCGCCACAATGTCTTCCACAATGGTTGAACTAACTTACACTCCCACCAACAGTGTAAAAGTGTTCCTTTTTCTCCACATCCTCTCCAGCATCTGTTGTCTCCAGATTTTTCAATGATCGCCATTTTAACTGGCGTGAGATGGTATCTCAATGTGGTTTTGATTTGCATCTCTCTGATGACCAGTGACGATGAGCATTTTTTCATATGATTGTTGGCCTCATATATGTCTTCTTTCGTAAAGTGTCTGTTCATATCCTTTGCCCACTTTTGAATGGGCTTGTTTGTTTTTTTCCTGTAAATCTGTTTGAGTTCTTTGTAAATTCTGGATATCAGCCCTTTGTCAGATGGGTAGACTGCGAAAATTTTTTCCCATTCTGTTGGTTGCCGATCCACTCTAGTGACTGTTTCTTTTGCCGTGCAGAAGCTGTGGAGTTTCATTAGGTCCCATTTGTCTATTTTGGCTTTTGTTGCCAATGCTTTTGGTGTTTTGTTCATGAAGTCCTTGCCTACTCCTATGTCCTGGATAGTTTTGCCTAGATTTCCTTCTAGGGTTTTTATGGTGCCAGGTCTTATGTTTAAGTCTTTAATCCATCTGGAGTTAATTTTAGTGTAAGGTGTCAGGAAGGGGTCCAGTTTCTGCTTTCTGCACATGGCTAGCCAGTTTTCCCAACACCATTTGTTAAACAGGGAATCCTTTCCCCATTGCTTGTTTTTGTGAGGTTTATCAAAGATTGTATAGTTGTAGATATGTTGTGTTGCCTCCGGTGCCTCTGTTTTGTTCCATTGGTGTATATCTCTGTTGTGGTACCAGTACCATGCTGTTTTGATTACTGTAGACTTGTAGTATAGTTTGAAATCGGTAGTGTGATGCCCCCCGCTGTGTTCTTTTTGCTTAGAATTGACTTGGCTATGCGGGCTCTCTTTTGGTTCCGTATGAAGTTAATGGTGGTTTTTTCCAGTTCTGTGAAGAAAGTCAATGGTAGCTTGATGGGGATAGCGTTGATTCTGTAAATTACTTTGGGCAGTATAGCCATTTTCTCAATATTAATTCTTCCTAACCATGAACATGGAATGTTTCTCCATCTGTTTGTGTCCTCTCTGATTTCATTGAGGAGTGGTTTGTAGTTCTCCTTGAAGAGGTCCCTTACATTCCTTGTGAGTTGTATTCCAAGGTATTTTATTCTTTTTGTAGCAATTGTGAATGGCAGTTCGTTCTTGATTTGGCTCTCTTTAAATCTGTTATTGGTGTAGAGGAAGGCTTGTGATTTTTGCACATTGATTTTATATCCTGAGACTTTGCTGAAGTTGCTTATCAGTTTCAGGAGTTTTTCGGCTGATGCGATGGGGTCTTCTAGGTATACTATTATGTCATCTGCAAATAGAGACAATTTGGCTTCAACCTTTCCTATTTGAATACCCTTTATTTCTTTTTCTTGCCTGATTGCTCTGGTTAGAACTTCCAGTACTATATTGAATAGGAGTGGTGAAAGAGGGCATCCTTGTCTAGTGCCAGATTTCAAAGGGAATGCTTCCAGTTTTTGCCCATTCAGTATGATATTGGCTGTTGGTTTGTCATAAATAGCTTTTATTACTTTGAGATACGTTCCATCGATACCGAGTTTATTGAGGGTTTTTAGCATAAAGGGCTGTTGAATTTTGTCAAATGCCTTCTCTGCGTCAATTGAGATAATCATGTGGTTTTTGTCCTTGGTTCTGTTTATGTGGTGAATTACGCTGATAGACTTGCGTATGTTGAACCAGCCTTGCATCCCTGGGATGAATTCTACTTGATCATGATGAATAAGTTTTTTGATTTGCTGTTGCAATCAGCTTGCCAATATTTTATTGAAGATTTTTGCATCTATGTTCATCATGGATATTGGCCTGAAGTTTTCTTTTCTTGTTGGGTCTCTGCCGGGTTTTGGTATCAGAATGATGTTGGTCTCGTAAAATGATTTGGGAAGGCTTCCCTCTTTTTGGATTGTTTGAAATAGTTTTAGAAGGAATGGTACCAGCTCCTCTTTGTGTGTCTGGTAAAATTCGGCTGTGAATCCATCTGGACCTGGGCTTTTTTTGAGCGGTAGGCTCTTAATTGCTGCCTCGACTTCTGACCTTGTTATTGGTCTATTCATAGTTTCAGCTTCCTCCTGGTTTAGGCCTCGGAGGACACAGGAGTCCAGGAATTTATCCATTTCTTCCAGGTTTACTAGTTTATGTGCATAGAGTTGTTTGTAATATTCTCTGATGATGGTTTGAATTTCTGTGGAATCTGTGGTGATTTCCCCTTTATCATTTTTTATTGCATCTATTTGGTTGTTCTCTCTTTTCTTTTTAATCAGTCTGGCTAGTGGTCTGTCTATTTTGTTGATCTTTTCAAAAACCAGCTCTTGGATTTATTGATTTTTTGAAGGGTTTTTCGTGTCTCAATCTCCTTCAGTTCAGCTCTGATCTTAGTTATTTCTTGTCTTCTGCTGGGTTTTGAGTTTTTTTGATCTTGCTCCTCTAGCTCTTTCAATTTTCACGATAGGGTGTCAATTTTGGATCTCTCCATTCTTCTCATATGGGCACTTATTGCTATATACTTTCCTCTAGAGACTGCTTTAAATGTGTCCCAGAGGTTCTGGCATGTTGTGTCTTCGTTCTCATTGGTTTCAAAGAACTTCTTTACTTCTGACTTCATTTCATTGTTTACCCAGTCAACATTCAAGAGCCAGTTGTTCAGTTTCCATGAAGCTGTGTGGTTCTGGATTGGTTTCTGTATTCTGAGTTCTAACTTGATTGCACTATGGTCTGAGAGGCTGTTTGTAATGATTTCAGTTGTTTTGCATTTGTTGAGCAGTGCTTTACTTCCAATTATGTGGTCAATTTTAGAGTAGGTGTGATGTGGTGCTGAGAAGAATGTATATTCTTGGATTTGGGGTGGAGAGTTCTGTAAATGTCTATCAGGTTTGCTTGCTCCATGTCTGAGTTCAAGCCCTGGATATCCTTGTTGATTTTCTGTCTGGTTGATCTGTCTAATATTGACAGTGGAGTGTTAAAGTCTCCCACTATTATTGTGTGGGAGTCTAAGTCTCTTTGTAAGTCATTAAGAACTTGCCTTATGTATCTGGGTGCTCCTGCATTGGGTCCATATATGTTCAGGATCATTAGCTCTTCTTGTTGTATCGATCCTTTTACCATTATGTAATGGCCCTTTTTGTCTCCTTTGATCTTTGTTGCTTTAAAGTCTATTTTAACAGAGATGAGAATTGAAACTCCTGCTTTTTTTTGCTTTCCATTTGCTTGGTAAATCTTCCTCCATCCCTTTATTTTGAGCCTTTGTGCATCCTTGCATGTGAGATGGGTTTCCTGGATACAGCACACTGATGGGTTTTGGATTTTTATCCAATTTGCCAGTCTGTGTCTTTTGATTGGTGAATTTAGTCCATTTACATTTAGGGTTAATATTGTTATGTGTGAATTTGATACTGCCATTTTGATGCTAAGTGGCTCTTTTGCCTGTTAGTTGTTGTAGATTCTTCATTATGTTGATGTTCTTTAGCATTTAGTGTGATTTTGGAATGGCTGGTACTGGTTGTTCCTTTCTGTGTGTAGTGCCTCTTTTAGGAGCTCTTGTAAAGCAGGCCTGGTGGTGACAAAATCTCTGAGTACTTGCTTGTTAGCAAAGGATTTTATTTTTCTTTCACTTCTGAAGCTCAGTTTGGCTGGATATGAAATTCTGGGTTGAAAGTTCTTTTCTTTAAGAATGTTGAATATTGGCCCCCTCTCTCTTCTGGCTTGTAGTGTTTCTGCCAAGAGATCTGCTGTGAGTCTGGTGGGCTTCCCTTTGTGGGTGACCCGACCTTTCTCTCTGGCTGCCCTTAGTATTTTCTCCTTTATTTCAACCTTGTTGAATCTGACGATTATGTGCCTTGGGGTTGCTCTTCTTGCGGAATATCTTTGTGGTGTTCTCTGTATTTCCTGCATTTGAGTGTTGGCCTGTCTTGCTAGGTGGGGGAAATTTTCCTGGATGATGTCCTGAAGAGTATTTTCCAGCTTGGATTCATTCTCTTCGTCCCCTTCTGGTACACCTATCAAACGTAGGTTAGGTCTTTTCACATAGTCCCACATTTCTTGGAGACTTTGTTCATTCCTTTTTGCGCTTTTTTCTCTAATCTTGGTTTCTCGTTTTATTTCATTGAGTTGGTCTTCGACTTACAGATATTCTTTCTTCTGCTTGGTCAATTCGGCTATTGAAACTTGTGCAGGCTTCGCGAAGTTCTCGTATTGTGTTTTTCAGCTCTTTTAATTCATTCATATTCCTTTCTAATTTATTCATTCTTGTTATCATTTCCACATATCTTTTTTCAAGTTCCTTAGTTTCTTTGCATTGATTTAATACATGTTCTTTTAGCTCACAAAAGTTTCTCATTATCCACCTTCTGAAGTCTAATTTCGTCATTAGTCACAGTCATTCTCCGTCCAGCTTTGTTCCCTTGCTGGTGAGGAGTTTTGGTCCTTTCTAGGAGGCGAGGTGTTCTGGTTTCGGGTGTTTTCCTCCTTTTCTCGCTGGTTTCTTTCCATCTTTGTGGATTTATCTGTTTGTCATCTGCGTAGTTGCTGACTTTTCGATTGGGTCTCTGAGTGGACACCCAGATTGTTGATGATGAAGTATTTCTGTTACTTGGTTTTTCTTCTACCTTCACTGTATGACTGCTGAGGTCCACTCCAGGCCCTGCTTGTCTGGGGTGCACCTCTAGCAGCTGTGGCACAGTGAGGGATGCTACCAGTTTCTTTTTCTGCTATCTTTGTCCCTGGATGATGCCTGCCAAATGTCAGTCTTTTGTATATAGAGGGGTCAGGGAGCTGCTTGAGGAGACAGTCTGTACTTTATAGGAGCTCAATTGCTGAGCTGTGAGCTCTATTGTTCATTCAGGGCTGTTAGGCTGCTATGTTTGATTCTGCTGCAACAGAGCTCGTTATAAAAACCCTTTTTTTCTCAAATGCTCTGTGGTGGGGGTTCGGGCTTTATTTCTGGATGACCGTTGACGTGTCCTGCCCAGCTAGGTGGCAGACTAGCCACTGTTTGCCTGCCGAGGCTCTGCCCTGCTGTTGTGTGGTTCGCCCTGTTGCGGCAGGCTCTGCTGTTCTGCTGTGGTCTCCGCCACACCCTGCGGCGGATTCTCTCTGTTGTAGCGTGTTGCCTCGGCAACAGCAGGCTGCGTCAGCAGTGGGCGTGTATCTCAGTAGGGACGGGTTGCCTCGGCAACAGCTGGCTGCCTCAACAGTGGGCGTGTATCTCAGTTGGGGCGGGTTGCCTCGGTAATGGTGGACGCCCCTCCCCCACAGAGCAACTTGGACCGTCCACATGGGGATCGTTTGAAATCACAGTTGTTTTCATCCCACTGGGCTACCCCAGAGGCTCTGTTCCTGCAATCCCCTGGGCTGGCCCACTGTCCAAGTCTCGTTCAGTCTCAAGTCCAGCCCTCTCAAGTCTCAGATTGCCGGTTCAACAGGGCACCCGGACAAGCGCGCCCTGTGGGAAGCGCTGGGTAGGGCTGGCCACCGCCACCCTTGCTGCCGGCTTCGCCAGGCAGAGGTACTCCCTGGCATCCCGCGTCTCCTTTATACTTGGGAATTTCCCCGTTTTGTGGGCAACAAATATTAGTCTGGAAATGCAGCTCTGACTCATCTCTCTGCGGATTCAAGGAGAGCTCCAATCATGGGTTGTTCTCACAGCCCCATCTTGAGTCCTCTCCGATCTTTTTATGTTTTATTCTGCTTCAAGTTTGTTGATCTTCTTGAGTGTGGGGAATCACATCCTTCATCCAGTTTTGGAAGTTTCTGGCCATTGTTACTTCAAATATTTTTCTGCCCCTTGTTTTCCTTTCTCGTCCTCCTAGACCTGCCATTATGAATGTAATGGGTGTTGCACATGCCCCTTTCACCTCCTTCACTGTGCTTTATTCCTTTGCCTTTTGATTCTCAGCCTGGATAACAACAATTGACGTATCTTTAAGTTTGTTGATGCTACTGCCTGCCTGCTCACATCTGCCATTGAAAACATTGAGTGAGTATTTCATTTCAGTGATTGTAATTTGCAGCTCCAGAATTTTTTATTGTATGTATGTATTTTGAGACAGGGTCTGGTTCTGTCACCCAGGCTGATGTATAGTGGTGTGATCATGGTTCTCTGCAGGCTGAACTTCCTAGGGTCAAGCAAGTCCTTCCACCTCAGCCTACTGAGTGGCTGGGACATGGCAGATGCCACCACACCCGGCTAATTTTATTCTTATACTTTGTAGAGACCAGGTCTCCTTATGTTACTCAGGCTGATCTTGAACTCCTGGGTTCAAGTGATCCTCCCACCTCAGCCTCCCAAAATATTAAAATTATAGGCATGAGCCACTGCACCCAGCCAACTCCAGAATTTCTAATCCTTTTCTAAATTTATTTTAGGTTGTTATGGATACATAACAGTTGTACACATTTATACAGTGCATGTGATGTTTTGATACATGCATGGAATGTGTAGTGATCAAGTTAGGGCATTTTGGATACCCATCACTTTGAGTATTTATTATTTCTAGGTTGAGAACATTTCTCCTCCTTTTTCTGGCTATTTTGAAATATACAATACACCGTGCTTAACTATAGTTACCCTACTCTATCAAAAATTAGAACTTACTCCTTCTAACTGTATGTTTGTACCTATTAACCAATCTCTTCTCACCAGCACCACCTCCCACCCACTCCCACACAAAAACACACACCCTTCCTGGCCTCTGTGATCTACTATTCTACTCTCTACCTCCATGACATCAACTTTTTAAGCTCCTGTATATTAGTGAGAACATGTGATATTTGTCTTTCTGGGTCTGGCTTATTTCACTTAATATAATGACCTCCAGGTTCATCCAACTTGCTGCAAATGACAGAATGTCATTCTTTCTTATGACCAAATAGTATTCCATTGTGTATATATGCCACATTTTTTATTCATTCATCTATTAATGAACACTTAGTGTCCATATCTTCCCTATTGTGAATAGTGCTGCAATAAACATGGGGTGCAGGTATCCATTTGATAGGATGATCATTACTGATTGTTTTTTCCTTTGGATAAATGCACAGGGTAAGATTGCCAGATCATATGATAACAACAATTGACCTATCTTGAAGTTTGTTGATGCTACTGCCTGCCTGCTCACATCTGCCATTGAAAACATTGAGTGAATATTTCATTTCAGTGAATATTTCATTTCAGTTCTATTTTTAGTTTTCTGAAAGGTCTCTATATTGTTTTCCAAAATGGCTGTACTAAATTACGTTCACACTGATAGTGCATAAGAGTTCCCTTCTCTGCACATCCTCATCAGCGTCTGTCATTTTTTGTCTTTTTGATAATAGCCATTTGAATAGGGATGAGACCATATCTCATAGTGGTTTTAATTTGTAATTCCCTGATGATCAGTGATGTTGATCATTTTATCACATATTTATTTGCTATTTATCTACTTTTCATAAATGTCTGCTTAGATCATTTGCCCAAGTTTTTATTGGATTATTTATTTTTGGCTCTAGAGTTGTTTGAGTTCCTTGTAGATTCTGGATATTAGTCCCATATTGAATAGTTTTCAAATATTTCCTCTCACTCAATATGTTGCCCCTTGAGACTCTGTTGATTATCTCCCTTGCTGTGCAGGAGCTTTTTAGTTTACAATAGTCCCACTCGTCCATTTTTATTTTCTATTGCCTGTGTTTTAAAGGTCTTGGCCATAAATTCTTTGCCTAGACCAATGTCCTAGAGTGCTTCCTCCATGCTTTTGTCTAGTAATTTTATAGTTGGGGGTCTTACATTTAATCTTTTAATCCATGTTGATTGATTTTTGTATATGGTGAGAGATAGGAATTTAGATTTATTCTTCTGCACAGGGATACCCAGTTTTCTCAGCAACGTTTATTGACAAGGACTTTCTTCCTCTAATGTATGTTCTTGGTTCCTGTGTCAAAAATCAGTTGGTTGTAAATATGAAGACTTACTTCTAGGATCTGTATTCCAGTTTATTTATTTACATGTATGTTATTATACCAATACCATGCTGCTTTGTAATATAGTTTGAACATATTTTGATGTCTCCAGCTTTATTCTCTTTCATCAGTATTGCTTTGGCTATTTGGGGTTTGTTTTATTCCATGTGAATTTTAAGATCTTAGTTTTATTGCCTTTGTGAAAAATGTTAAATGTATTTTTATAGGGGTTGCAATGAATCTATAGATTTCTTTGGGTAGGTTATTTTAATGATAGTATTTTTTGCAATTCATTCGCTTGGGATATCTTGACATTTGTCTGCATCCTCCAAAACTTCTTTTGACAGTGTTTTGTAGTTTTCCTTGTAGAGATCTTCCCCACAACCATGCTTGGTTACGTTTATTCCTAGGTATTTTATTTTTATGTGTGTGACAACTGTAAATGGGACTGCACTCTTGATTTCATTCTCAACTAGTTCAATACTGGTATATAGAAATGCTACTAATTTTTGTAGCTTGATTTTGTGCCCTGCAAGTATTAATATTCGCTTTATTTATCTGGGTTCTCCACTACGGGGTACATATAAGTTTAGAATTGTTATATCTCTCTGCTCAATGTATTCCTTTATCATCATATAATAATCTTCTTTGTCTCTTTTTACAGTATTTGACTTGAAATCTGTTTTATCTGATATGTTTAGCTATTCATGCTCTTTTTTGGTTTGAATTTGCAAAGACTATATTTATAAATTCCTTTACTTTCAGTCTATGCATGTCTTTATAAGTGAAGTCAATGACTTGTGGGCAGCATGTAGCATGTAGCTGGGCTGTTTTTCAATCCCCTCAACCTCTATATATCCTTTAATGGGAACACTTAAATTCACATTGTATTGAAAGGTGAGGACCTCAGCTGCCATTTTGTTACTTGTTAATTGTTTATTTTGTAAGTTGTCTCCTCCTTTTCTTCTTTCTTACTTGCTTCTTTTTTGGAGAAGTGGTTTTTCTCTGGTAGTATATTTTAATACTTTGCTTTTATTTTTGGTGTATCTATTATTATATGTTTTTGTTTTGAGGTTACCATTAGGCTTCAGAATAAATCTTATACTTATAACAAATTATTTTCAACTAATTCCCTTAACTTTGATCATAAAAAAACAAAGGAGCAAAGAAACAAAAAACTCTACACTTTGAAGCCATTTTAATGTTTTATTGTCTCTATTTATAACTTTAGATAGTGTTTATCTATTAACAAAATTTTAGATTTATTGTGATTTTCAATAGATTTGTCTTTAGTTTTTGTACTAAAAATATGAGTGGTTTACACACCACAGTTATTGTATTAAGAGTATTCTTAATTTCTCTGTGTACTTAGTTTTACTAGTGAGTTTTATGCCTTAGGCTATTTCTCGTTGCATGTTAGCATTCTTTCATTTCTTTCTTATGTTTTTGAGTTTTATTTACATATTTTTTATTTTTTTGAATATATATATTTTTCATTGCACTTTAGTTTCTGGGGTACAAGTATAGAACATGCAGGATTGTTGCATAGGTACATACATGGCAAGGTGGTTTGCTGCCTCCCTCTCCCCGTCACCTATATCTGGCATTTCTCCCTTCCTCTACCTCTCTACCCACTGCTGTCCCTCCCCTAGTCTCCCCCAACAAACCCCAGTGTGTGATGCTCCCCTCCCTGTGTCCATGTGTTCTCATTGTTCAACATCTGCCTATGAGTGAGAACATGAGGTGTTTGGTTTTCTTTTCTTGTATCAGTTTGCTGAGAATGATGGTTTCAAGATTCATCCATGTTCCTAAAAGGACACAAACTCATTGTTTTTCATGGCTGCATAGTATTCCATGGTGTATATGTGCTACATTTTCCTTGTCCAGTCTATCATCAATGGGCATTTGGGTTGGTTCCAGGTATCTGCTATTGAATACAGTGCTGCAGTAAACATATGTGTGCATGTATATTTATAATAGAATGACTTATAATCCTCTGGGTATATACCCAATAATGGGATTCCTGGGTCAAATGGAATTTCTATTTCTAGATCCTTGAGGAATCGCTATACTGTCTTCCACAGTGGTTGAACTAATTTACACTCCCACCAACAGTGTAAAAGTGTTCCTATTTCTCCACATCCTCTCCAGCATCTGTTATCTCCAGATTTTTTAATGATCACCACTCTAACTGGCATGAGATGGTATCTCAAGATGGTTTTGATTTACATTTCCCTAATTACCAGGGATAATGAGCATTTTTTCATACGTTTGTTGGCCTCATATATGTCTTCTTTTGAAAAGTGTCTGTTCAAGTCCTATGCCCACTTTTGAATGGGTTCATTTGTTTTTCTCTTGTAAATCTGTTTTAGTTCTTTGTAGATTCTGGATATTAGTCCTTTGTCAGATGGGTAGATTGCAAAAATATTATCCCATTCTGTTGGTTGACAGTTCATTCTAATGATAGTTTCTTTTGCTGGGCAGAAACTCTGGAGTTTAATTAGGACCCATTTGTCTATTTTGGCTTTTGTTGCCAATGCTTTTGGTGTTTTAGTCATGAAGTTCTTGCCTATGCCTATGTCCTGAATGGTTTTGCCTAGGTTTTCTTTTAGGGTTTTTATGGTGTTAGGTCTTATGTTAAAGTCTTTAATCCATCTGGAGTTAATTTTAGTGTAATGTATCAGGAAGGGGTCCAGTTTCTGCTTTCTGCACATGGCTCACCAGTTTTCCCATCACCATTTATTAAACAAGGAATCCTTTCCCCATTGCTTATTTTTGTCAAGTTTGTCAAAGATCAGATGATTGTAGATGTGTAGCGTTGCCTTCAGGGCCTCTGTTCTGTTCCCTTGGTCTATATCTCTGTTTTGGTACCAGTACCGTGCTGTTTTGATTATTGTAGCCTTGTAGTATAGTTTGAAGTCAGGTAGTGTGATGCCTCCAGCTTTATTCTTTTTGCTTAGGATTGACTTGGCTATGTGGGCTCTCTTTTGGTTCCATATGAAGTTTAAGGTAGTTTTTTCCAGTTCTGTGAAGAGGGTCATAGGTAGCTGGATAGGGATAGTGTTGAATCTGTAAATTACTTTGGGCAGTATGACCATTTTCACCATATTGATTCTTCCTAACCATGAGTATGGAATTTTTTTCCATCTGTTTGTGTCCTCTTTTATTTCCTTGAGAAGTAGTTAGTGGTTCCCTTTGAAGAGGTCCTTTACATCCTTTGTTAGTTGTATTCCTAGGTATTTTATTCTCTTTGTAGCAATTGTGAATGACAATTCATTTTTGATTTGGATCTCTTTAAGTCTGTTATTGGTATGTAGGAATGCTTGTGATTTCTGCACATTGATTTTGAATCCTGAGACTTTGCTGAAGTTGCTTATTCATTTCAGGAGATTTGGGGCTGAGATGATGGAGTCTTCTAGATATACTATCATGTCATCTGCAAATACAATTTGACTTCCTCCTTTCCTAATTGAATACCCTTTATTTCTTTTTCTTGCCTGATTGCTTTGGCTAGAACTTGAAGTACTATATTGAATAGGAGTGGGGAGAGAAGGCATCCTTGTCTAGTGTCAGATTTCAAAGGAAATGCTTCCAGTTTTTGCCCAGTCAATATGATATTGGCTGTGGGTTTGTCACAAATAGCTTTTGTTGTTTTGAGATACCTTTCATCGATATCTAGTTTATTGAGAGTTTTTAGCATAAAGGGCTGTTGAATTTTAGCAAAGGCCTTCTTTGCATCTATTGAGATAATCGTGTTTTTTTTTACTTTGTTCTGTTTATGTGATGAATTACGTTTATAGACTTGTGTATGTTGAACCAGCCTTGCATCCCTGGGATGAAGCCTACTTGATCTTGACAGATAAGCTTTTGGATGTGCTGTTGCAATCAGTTTGCCAGTAATTTATTGAAGATTTTTGCATCTATGTTCATCACGGATGTTGACCCAAAGTTTTCTTTTTCTGTTGAGTCTCTGCCAGGGTTTGTTATCAGGATGACGTTGGTCTCATAAAATGACTTAGGGGGGATTTCCTCTTTTTGTATTGCTTGGAATAGTTTCAGAAGGAATGGTACCAGCTCTACCATGTCTGGTAGAATTCAGCTGTGAACCCATCTGGACCTGGGCTTTTCTTGGTTGGTAGGCTATTATTGCTGCCTCAACTTCAGCCCTTGTTATTGGTCTATTGAGGGTTTCAGCTTCTTCCTGGTTTAGGCTTGTGAGGGTGCAAGTGTCTAGCAATTTATCCATTTCTTCCAGGTTTACTGGTTTACATGCGTAAAGTTGTTTGCTCTGATTGTAGGTTGTATTTCTGTGGAATCAGTGTTGATATTCCCTTTATCATTTTTTATTGCATCTATTTGATTCTTCTCTCATTTTTTTTTTTATTAATCTGGCTAGGGATCTTTTTGCTGATCTTTTCAAAAAATAGCTCCTGGATTTATTGATTTTTGAAGTGTTTTTTTGTGTCTCTGTCTCCATCAGTTCTCCTCTAATCTTAGTTATTTTTTGTTTTTTGCTAGCTTTTGAGTTTTTTTGATCTTGCTCCTCTAGCTCTTTCCATTTTAATGATAAGGTGTTGGTTTTATATCTTTCCTCACTTCTCATGTGGGCCTTTATTGCTATAAATTTCCCTCTAGACACTGCTTTAAATGTGTCTCAGAGATTCTGGTATGTTGTGTTTTTTGTTGTTGTTGTTCTCCATTTGCTTGGTAAATCTTCCTCCATCACTTTATTTTGAGCCTCTGTGCATCCTTGCACATGAGACAGGTTTCCTGGATATAGCACACTGATGGGTTTTGACTTGTTATCCAATTTGCCAGTCTGTGTCTTTTGATTGGGGCACTTAGCCCATTTACATTTAAGGTTAATATTATTATGTGTGAATTGATCCTGCCATTTGATGCTAGCTGGTTATTTTGCTTATTAGTTGATGCAGTTTCTTCATTTAGTCAAAGGTCTTTACTATTTGGTACATTTTTGGAGTGGCTGGTACTGTTTGTTCCTTTCTATGTTTAGTGCTTCTTTTAGAAGCTCTTTTAAGGCAGGTCTCATGGTGATGAACTCTCTCAGCAATTGCTTGTTCATAAAGGATTTTATTTCTCCTTTGCTTACGAAGCTTAGTTTGGCTGGATATGAAAGTCTAGATTGAAAGTTCTTTTCTTTAAGGATGTTGAATATTGTCCCCCATTCTCTTCTGGCTTGTAGGGTTTCTGCCAAGAGATCCACTGTGAGTCTGATGGGCTTCCCTTTGTGGGTAACCCAACCTTTCTCTCGGGCTGCCCTTAGCATTTTTTCCTTCATTTCAATGCTGGTGAATCTGACAATTATGTACCTTGGGGGTGCTCTTCTTGAGGAATATATTTGTGGTGTTCTCTGTATTTCCCGGACTTGAATATTGGCCTGTCTTGCTAGGTTGGGGAAGTTCTCCTGGATAATATCTTGAAGAGTGTTTTCCAGCTTGGATTCATTCTCTCCATCACATTCAGGTATACTTATCAAAAGTAGATTAGGTCTTTTCACATATCCCATATTTCTTGGAGGCTTTGCTCATTTCTTTTCCCTCTTTTTTTCTCTAATCTTGCCTTCTCATTCTATTTCATTGATTTGATATTCAACCTCTGATATCCTTTCTTCTGCTTGATCAATTAGGCTGTTGAAACTTGTGTATGCTTTGCAAAGTTCTCATGTTGTGTTTTTCAGCTCCATCAAGTCATTTATATTCTTCTCTAAGCTATTTATTTTTGTTAGCATTTTGTCAAATATGTTTTCAAGGTTCTTAGTTTCTTTGCATTGGGTTAGAACATGTTCTTTTAGCTCAGAGAAGTTTGTTCTTACCCACCTTCTGAAGCCTGTTTCTGTCAATTCATCAGACTCATTCTCCATCCAGCTTTGTTCCCTAATTGGTGAGGAGTTGTGATCCCTTGCAGGAGGAGAGGTGTTCTGGTTTGGGTGTTTTCATCCTTTTTGTGCTGGTTTCTTCCCTTCTTCGTGGATTTATCTACCTGTGGTCTTGTAGCTGGTGAATTTTGGATAGGGTCTCTGAGTGGACATCCTTTTTGTTGATGTTGAAGCTATTTCTTTCTCTTTTTTACTTTTCTTCTAACAGTCAGGCCCCTCTGCTGTAGGACTGTTGGAGGTCCACCCCTGACCCTGCTTGCCTAGGGATCACCTCTGGTGGCTGCAGAACAGTAAGGGTTGCTTGCAATTTCTTCCACTGTTATCTTTGTCCCCACAGGATACCCACCAGATGTCAGCCTGAGCTTTCCTTTATGAGGTGTCTCTTTGGATATATGGGGGTTGAGGAGCTGCTTGAGGAGACGGTCTGTCCCTTATAGGAGCTCAAGTGCTGAGCTGAGAGCTCTGTTGTTCCATTCAGAGCTGCTTGGCAGGTATGTTTAAATCTGCTGCAGTAGAACTCATAACTTCTTTTCCCCAGATGCTCTGGCCTGGGAAGGTGGGGCTTTATTTATAAGTTCCTGACATGCTGCTGCCTTTTTTCAGAGATGTCCTGCCTAACAAATAGGTAGACTAGTCACAGTTTGCATGCAGAGGCATTGCTGAGCTGTTGTGGGCTCTGCCCAGCTGCTGTGTGAACTTCCTTGTGGTTTTGTTTACAGTGATATAGTTAG
This sequence comes from Callithrix jacchus, assembly GCF_049354715.1. Classification (NCBI taxonomy): domain Eukaryota; kingdom Metazoa; phylum Chordata; class Mammalia; order Primates; family Cebidae; genus Callithrix; species Callithrix jacchus. The sequence goes on along the minus strand of NC_133511.1, from coordinate 34,912,011 downwards.
AACTGCCTCAGTAATGGCAGACTGCCTTGGTAATGGTTGACTGCCTTGGTAATGGCAGACTGCCTCAGTGTGGTCGACTGCCTCGGTAATGGTGGACGCCCTTCCCCCCACAGAGCTGGACCATCCTGGGTCCAGCTGCACTTGCTGCAAAACACTCAGTCCAGGACATTTCAGATTGCTGGTCTTTGTGGGGGTGGGACCCTCCAATCAGATCACCTGGCTACTTGTTTCAGCCCCCTTTTTTTCAGTTGAATAGGAGGCTCTGTCTCCCAGACATTCCAGGCACCAGTTGAAATGTCTGCCCACATTTGTGTGCGTTTTTGTGTGGAGAACCACAGTGCCAGCTGAAACAGCCATGCTGGAAACTCAAGGTGTTTGTCAGCCTGGGAATCTCCTGGTCTGTGGGCAGTAAAAGCTCATTTGGAAATGCAGTGATCACTCACCCTCTGTGTTGTTCTCACTGAGAACTGCACTCCAGTGCTGTTCCTATTCAGCCATCTTGGATCCGCCACACTGCATCCTTTTATTTCAAAGCAAAGAATTTCTTTTAGCATTTCTGGTAAGTCTGGTCTGGTGGTGGATCAATCTGTCAGCTTTTGTTTGTCTGGAAAAGTCTCTATTTCTACCTCATGTCTCAAGGATAGCTGTGCTAAGTATAGTACTCTTGGTTGAAAGTTTTTAAATCTGCCATCCTGCTCCCTTCTGGTCTGTAAGTTTTCCACAGAGAGGTCTGTTGTTAAATGGATCAAAGCTTCTTTATGTCATTTGCTTTTTTGCTCCTGCTGCTTTTAGGATCCTATCTTTGTCTTTGACTTTTGAGAGTTTGATTTTTACATATCTTGCAATAGTCTTATTTGGGTTGAATCTGCTTAGTGTTCTTTTTTTTTTGAGACTGCGTTTCACTCTTGTTATCCAAGCTGGAGTGCAATGGCACGATCTCAGCTCACCACAACCTTCACCTCCCGGGTTCAGGCAATTCTCTTGCCTCAGCCTCCTGAGTAGCTGGGATTAAAGGCATGTGCCACCATGCCCAGCTAATTTTTTGTATTTTAAGTAGAGACGGGGTTTCACCATGTTGACCAGGATGGTCTTGATCTCATGACCTCATGATCCACCTGCCTCAGCCTCCCAAAGTGCTGGGATTACAGGCTTGAGCCACCGCACCCGGCCTGCTTAGTGTTCTTTAACCTTCTTATTCCTGGATATTCATATATTTTCCTGGGTTTGAAATGTTTTCTGTTATTGTTTCTTTTTCTTTTTTTTTTTTTTTTTGAGATGGAGTTTTGCTCTTGTTACTCAGGCTGGAGTGCAATGGCACAATCTCGGCGCACTGCGACCTCCACCTCCTGGGTTCGAGCAATTCTCCAATCTCAGCCTCCCAAGTAGCTGGGACTACAGGTGTGCACCACTATTCCCAGCTAATTTTTTTTTTTAGTAGAGATGGGGTTTCACCATGTTGACCAGGATGGTCTCAATCTCTTGACCTCATGATTCACCTGCCTCGGCCTCCCAAAGTGCTGGGATTATAAGTGTGAGCCACCGCACCTGGCCTTGATTGTTTCTTTAAATAAACTTTCAACCCTGATCTCTTTCTTTACATCCTCTTCTTTATTCTTTCTTATTCTTTTTTCTTTCTTCTCCTGTGCATATTTTCAAATAGTCTGTCTTCAAGCTCACTAAGCTTGAAGTGTCTGCTGTTGAGACACTCTGATGAATTTTTCAGTTAGTCTATTGCATTTTTCAGCTTCAGGATTTTGGTTTTATTTTTTTATTATTCAATCTTTTTATTAAAGTTCTTTGATAAAATTCTGGATTTTTTTCCTCTGTGTTATGTTTTAGTTTTCTCAAAACAACTATTTTGAATTATCTAAGAGGTGATATGTCTTCATCATTCCAGAATTCCAGATTCACTGATGCCTTATTTAGTCCATTTGGTGAGGTCATATTTACCTGAATGTTTTTGATCAGTGTCTGAGCATTGAAGTTAGGTATTTATTCTGGGATCTGCTGTCTGATCTTGGTTGTACCTGATCTTGAGAGATCTTTATCTTCTATGATTTTATAGAAGATTATGTATTGTTACCTAAGCCTGTGGTCACTGCAGCCATTTCAGCATGGAAGGGTTCCCTAAACCCAGGTACACAGCTACTCTTTCAGGCTTCTAGATACATAATCCTGACAGATTTGGGGAAGATAAAGGAAAATTCCCTGGGTTCCCAGGCAAAGATGCTTGCTCTCTTCCCTCTTTTTCTCAACTAAGAGGAGTCTTTCTCTGCACTGGGCTGCCTGGAGTTAGAGGAAGGATGACATGGACACTCTCGCTGCTGCCACAGCTGGCAACAAGCTGGCTCACACTCAAAGCCCATGGCCTCTTACATCAGTGCAATCCTGGGGCTTGCCCAAGGCCCACATTTGCTACTGCCTGATTGTTGCTGATGTTTATTCAAGGCCTGAGGCTACTGTAGTAAGCAGGTGGTGAAGCCTGCCTGGATTCAGGTCTGAGTTTGTCCCATCAAGGCAGCAGATTCTCTTCTGGCCCAAGGTGGTTATAGAAATTCTATCTGGTAACAACAGCCTGGAATTGAAGGCTTTGGGCTTCTTCCTGATGCTATATTTACTCTGGCTGAGCTGGTACCTGTTTTGAGGCTAAGTTCCCTATACTCCATTGTCTCCTTTTGCCAGGAAGAAGCAGTTTGTCTCTTAAGCTTCATTGCTTGGAATATCATAACCACCAAAGCTGGTGTTGCACTGAATTGTACTCCAAGCCCACAGGCTGTGATAGCACAGCACTGGGACTTACTGAGAGACCACAATCTCTATGGCTTGGTTGCCACTGAAATCCACTCAAGGACCCAGGCATCTTTAGTCAGCCAGTGGGAAAACAGGACAGAACTCAGTTTCTTCCTAACTGGGCGTGGGTTCCCCTCTGGCCTGGGGCTCATCTAAATGCCCCTTCCACAGGCATTAGTGGAGTTTGGCCTGATGTTCTGTTCCACTGCTACAGGGAACACTGAATTCTAATGCAAAATCCCATCCTCACCTCGCTTTCACTCACCCAAGCACACAGACTTTTTCTTGCTCTCCCTCACCCGGACACACAGCCTTTTTCTCCCTGATGCACTGCCTGGGGCTTGGGGAAGGATGGTGTTGACAGTGAGAGACTGCCTTCCCACCCCTTTCAATACATCTTTCCCTGTTATGCTAAAACTAGGTACTGTCATCTCTCCCTGGTATTATGAAGGTGCTTTCTTGCATGGATAGTTGTTCAATTTGGTGTTCCTGCAGAATGGTCGTTGGGAGAGGTCCATTCAGCCACCTTTCTCCATCTTACCTTGTGCCATTTTCCTAATCCATTCATTTTTATTTTCTGTCTCTTTATTGATGTTCGCTATTTGTTCATGTGTTACTCTAGTCATGTCCATTAGTTATTTGTCCACAGTTTCCTTCAGTTATTTGAACACATTTAAGACTTTTGACTCAAAAACTATCTAGTAAACCCAGTATCTGTGCTTTCTCAGGGATAGTTTGTGTTTTGTTTTCTCTTCCTGTGAATTAACCATATTTTCTTGCGTTTCTGCATGCCTTACCATCATAGTTTTGAAAAATAACATTTTGTGTATCATTATGTAGCAATAGAAATCAGATCTTTTCCCTCTATAGCATTTATTATTGCTTGCTTATCATGATTTGTGGTTGGTTTTTGTTTAATAACTTTTCTAAATTGCTCTTCAGACTGCATTTTTTGTCATGTGTGTTCCTTTGTAGTATCTATTCCTTTAACTTAGAATTAGCTAGTGGTTTAATATAAACTTTCTTAAATGCTGAGCGCCAAAATAAAACAAAAAGAAAAAAGAACTCTCCTGGTATTTGTAGATGGGCTCTGCAATGGGTCCTTCCGTTCATGCTTAACCAGTTTCTTCATAACCTTTTTTTAGCCTTCTTGATGTTTACTTGTGCTGAGGCTAAAATTAATCTGTAGTTAAAAGCTCAGAATCCTCTCCAGTCTTTTCTGAACGTGTGCTCTGCCCTGTGCTCTCCTCCCTTCCCTGGCACAGCAGCAGTCTTGAAACATGCACACAGCTTTCTAGTGCCTTCATTGCATGTCGGAGCCTTTTAAGTTCCTTTTTTCCTAAAGTAATTACTGCTGTAGGTTTTCCTCCCAAGCTACTGGCATGTTTATTGTATGTCCCAACGGTAATTTTTTTGCCCCAGGCATCAGTAGCACGTTCATTTGCCTTTCAATGATTATAAAGAACACCCTCTGCAAACCCACTTTTCTACCATGAGAGAGCTCTGAATTTGGTAAAACAAAGACAATGCCTGTGTCAGTCCTTTGGAAAACCCCAGGCAAGTAAAACTGACAAACACATGGGACGAAGTCCACTTTGCTTCTTTTGCGAGATACAGGTGGTCCCCAACTTATGATGTTTTAACTTGCAATTTTTCTGCTTAATGGTAATGTGGAAACAATACACATTCAATATACACATTCAGTAGAAACCATCCCTTTAATATCCATAGAACAATTGTTTTTAACTTTCAGTACAATACTTAATAAATTACATGAGATATTCAACACATTATTGTCAGATAGGCCTTGTGTCTTGCACGACTGCAGACTAATGTTAAGTTTTCTGAGAATGTTGACAGTAGGCTAGGCTAAGCTATGACATTTAGTGGGCTATGTGTAATAAATGCATTTTCAGCATTTATTTTCAACTTTCTATGGGTTTGTTGGGATGCAATCCCATCATAAGTCAAGAAGCACCTGTACTTCCAGCAGGAACGTGGGTTGCTGTCTTCAAAGCCACTGCTCCACCAGGGTTGGGCTGGAGAAAGCAACATTCAAGTGCCACATTGCCCTGTTGCTCACCGGGTTCTAAGTCACAGTTTTCTCATTTAGCATTTGCTTAGTTGCTGCAAACTTTTGACTGTTTTTCCAAGTTCCAGCAAAGTTGGTGCTGACAGTTTTTGCTCTTTTTTAAAAGCATTTCTATGGAGGGGTTGGCTCCCGAAATTCCCTATTCTGCTAGATTTGCTGATGTCACCCCCTTTAATTTTTTCTTAAATCGACTTAGTAGATAGGCAGTTGTAACAGTTATACAAACACTGGCATTAGAGGCTTTGGTTTAATTTTTTTAAAAAGAAATAATATTTTGCCTCCTTATTCTTAGATTCAGTAACATTTTGACTACCAGCACTGACTTATTGTTATTTATTCAATAAATTATTCAACTATTAGTCAATGTATTGGGTGTTCACTGATTGTTTGCCAAGTTCTATATTAATTCTGAATGTGCAAAGATGAATATGCCCATCCATGGACCTTAGCTGCTGACCTTGGTAGCAACTTAACATTAGTCTACCATGGTGCAAAACACAAAGCCTATTTTATAATAAAGTGTTGAATAGCTCATGTAGTTTATTGAGTACTGTATCAGCAACTGCAATAATATAAGAAGAGAAATCCTGAAGCAACAGATAGATGTAGGAACCAGCTAGTTAAGGAAAGGCGTGACTAAATCTACATAGAAGAGGAAGACAGAGCAAAACATTATGTAAAAAATGAAAACCAAGCTAGACCATGTAGAATGGATGTTAGAAGAGTTTTCTAAAGGAACTCAATGCAGGAAGAAGCCTTTCAGCTGAGAGGCCTTGTCTATCCACCTAGGAAAGCTTTCCTGTGCCAGGTACCAGGAAACAAACACAATGAAGACATTGTTCCTGCTCTCACCGAGACCGCAATCTATTTTGGAGACAAATCGGTGTAAAAACAATCACATTAGCCTATGATGGAGGAAATGTGAGTTATTATCGGAGAACCCATAATGAGCAACACAAACTGGAAGGGTCGGGAGAGCCCTCCCTGCAGCGGGGACCTCAGGCTGAGTTCTGGTAGAGATGGAGCAGGCAGGAGAGAAGGAAGCTACAGGGATCACAACATTGAGAGCATGGAGGGATGAAGAAGTGTGACATATGTGTGTAGGGAGCGTGAGGTAGACAGAGAGAAAAATAAAATTCTAAGCCCCCAGCCATGACAGATGAGGTTTGGATAAATCTCATTATACCTCCATCCTTTTGTAGTTCAGACACAACAACTGAGCAACATTATTAAGCAGAGATCATAAGACTGATGGAACAGCCTCTGCGGCAATAAGATACTTGTCCCTAACGGATAGCAGCTTGTAAACAAGACCTACAGCCATGGAAGGCAAGGGCTAAGTCGTGCATCCCACACTTAAAGAATAAACTGTGTTCTAACTGCCACAGGGTTTTCCTTTTGCTCTAGCAGGTAAACAAGCACCACCCTGGAGACAAACAATAGCGAAAAAGTGACAGCTCACCCGGGTAACAGATGCTGACTACCTGAGCACCTATTCCACCAGCCATGATGGCAGCTTTGATTGGACTAGGGACTGGTATCAGCAACCTACCCCTGAGAAGAGGAACGCTGACCGTGGCCTGGTTCTGGTGGGTTTACAGAGGCTATGCACTGAGCGTCTTGTGTCCCTGATTCACTTTTAATGTATGGGCATAAGTGCAATGCATTTAAATGTCAAGTCTCCATCCCAAAGTGAACATGGGTCGTATGTAACATGCATTTTATTCAGTGCACACGTGTTAGGACCCGATCATGAATACTCACAGCTCCTACTGTAACCTGTTGAAGATATATGTTTAGCCAGTCCAGTCTACATAAAGCTCCTACCCCCTCCTCTTTTGCAGTGGGTGCTTCTGTTTTTTAGCCAGAGGCTGTACTCACCACCTAGTGGTTGTGAGCCCTTCTTAAGACATAAAAGCTCTTCTTTCTACATTCATAAATCGTGTGATTTTTAAGTTCACAAGAATAAAAGAAGGATAACCAAAAAAAGAAATAGAGGGTTTTGTCATAAAGATGGTAGGAAGGCACTGAATGGATGTAAGGAAGGGCATATCACAGAGCAGGGTTTCAAGAACAACAACTATAATGGCAGCTGCTTAGACATTTTTCTCTCCACAGTGCAGAGAATGTTTCGGGCCAGGCAAAAATCCGACTCAGGTTGACAGGGAAGGCCAGGTAGAGAAGGACAGTTAAGCAAGTCAGTCAGGGTAACACTGATGCTGGTCTGTTGTGGCTGAAGGGATTCAGACTCAGGGAAGAGCATTTGGAAACAACAGGCCTTCCCCCCACTCAGATTTCTTTGTGACCTTGCCCTCACTCGCTCCACCATCCCCAGCCCCTCAGGATGTGCCCCCTCTTCTCTCTGCCATGATGGCTTCCACTCTTTAAAACCTCATGCCGCTTGCTCTCCCCTTACCACTCCTGAAACACTGTTCCCATCTTGTGCCATTTATTTATTCAACAAACACTTGTTGAACTTCTTAACTATTGTAGTTATCATTCTGGACCCTAGGGCACACAAGAAAGAAGTCATGAGTAGGAATTTATCTTGCAGCAAATCTACGTCTATATTTGGAGTTCTCCACACTCTGCCACTTTCCATGGAGTATGATGCTGCTGTTTTCAGCCATTACTTCATTTTCCAGGAAAGTGAGGGATGTACTGACTGCCTAAATGGTCAAACTAGAGGAAACTGAGTCTGCTAATCTCTGAATGCAGAGGTTGTGGTATACTGGTTTCGTTGTTGCAAAGTTATTTATAGATGGACAGTTTCTTGCCTCTCTGTGTCCACTGGATGATAAAATCAAGATTGCGTTATCTTCTGTCTTTGCTTGGACACCCAGCGCAGTGATCTGCAGGACTTTAACACACACTCACTTCACTGGTTTAGTTAAGAGGTAAGAACGTGATCTACAGCAAGTGACTCTGCTGTCTTTTCAGGCAGGGTGTCCACAGAAGCTTCCAGCTTTCAGGTCCTGGCTCAAGTTCTGAAACTGACATCGAGGGAACCCCCTTCCTGAGGTCTGGTCTAGACCCTTCTCGGGAAGTTCCCACGTGGAACCACTGCAGAGATTACAGCCCAGCCCCACCTCAGTCACTCTGTCTATGGTGCCCCTGTGCAGGAAGGACCCTCATTCCAGATTTTTCCAGGTGAAATGGAGTGAGGTGGTTGGATATTAAAGTCTTCTTCAGCAGTTGCTGTGTTACCCGTGTCCTCATGAGATAGCTCAAAAGAGCTACCTGGGGCAGACAAGTGCTCTAGCTTGCTGGAGCTGGTTTAGCCTACACGTCACCAAGCACGCCCATCCTAAGCCATTTGTCTTCCCTTCCTCATCTTTTCCTCGCTACTCCCTGGTTTCTAATTTTCTTCTTCTCTGTCACCTCTGCACATGCTTCCTCTCAGTGCTGTAACAAACAACCACAAATTTAGCAGCTTAAAACAACTGAAAAGTATTATGTTACAATTCAGGTGAATGGAAGTTTACGGTGAATCTGCAGGACTGTAATTCTGATCTTGACTTTTCTAGCTTCTAGAAGCCTTTCCAACTGGCTTCTTTCATTTAACAACCTGTACCTAAGGTTGCACCATGTCATTTCATGGCATTATAGCTCATTTCTTTTTATCACTAAGTGATATTCCACTGTCTGGAGATAACGATTTACTTATTAGTTCACCTATGGAAAGACATCTTGGTTGCTTCCAAGTTTTGACAATTATAAATGAAGTTGCTATAAACATTTGTGTTAGGCTTTCATGCGGATGTAAGTTTTCAGCTAATTTGAGTAAATACCAAAGAGCATGATTGCTGGATCACGTGGTAAGAGTGTGCTTTGTGGTGTAAGAAACAACCAAACTACCTTCTGAAGTGGCTGTGCCATTTTGCACTCCCAGCAGCAATGAACAGATGCCCTTGCTGTTCCATATCTCACAGCAATAGGTGTGATCAGGGCTCTGGATGTCGGTTGTGCTAGCAGGTATGCAGTGGCATCTCATCATTGGTTCAATGTGAATTCCTTAACGCATGGCGGTGAGCATTGTTTCATGAGTGTATTCGCCACCCACAGGTCTTCTTTGGTACTTTCTGCTCATATTGTTTGTCTGCTTTTAAAATACGTTGTTTATTTTCTTATCATTGAGTTCTAAGATTTCCTTGTGTCTTTTGGATACGAGTACTTTATCAGCTGTGAGTTTACAAAGGCCTTTCTCCCACTGTGTGGCTTACTTCATACGTTCTTTCACCACTAATATATTCTGCTCAAGAAGTGTCTATTTAAATATTTTGCCCACTTTTTACTGGATTGTCTTTTTATTATTGACTCGTAGTTCTTTCAATATTCTGCCTACCAGTTCTTGTTAGGCTGCATTTTGTAAATATTTTGTCCCTTTTTGTCATTTACCTATACATTTTCTGAATGTTCTCTTGATGGGCAATTTAATCATTTTTAATTTTATCAAGGTAAATTTATTATTTAAACATATATTCTTTTCTGTATCTTCTTTAAAAAATATTTTCTACCACCAAGTCTCAAAAATATTTTCTAATAGCTTAAAAAAAATCTCTTAAAGCTCTATGATTTAGCTCTGACATTTAGGTCAGTGCTCTGTCTTGATTCGGTTTCTGTATACAGAGTGAGGTAGGAGGTAGAGAAGAAAATCATGAGACACCTGGGTGAACAACTGTCATCCAGGGCTCAGTGAGGGCACAGAAAGGCAAAGCTGCAGGAGGACCTCATGAAAGTAACTCCCGCTGAGTCTTCAAGAAAGAAAACTGCAGTCAGCAGCTCACAGGGAAAGGACACTGTGAGAGGAGAAAACTCCAGATGCAATTGCATGGAGGATTAAAATGCCTGCATGTGGTGGAGGAACTCTCAATAGTGTAGTCAGCCAAAAGTGTGCGATTGGTGGGACGAGGAGGAAGAATCATATTTGAGGCAGCGTTTGAAGGACACTGGGACAGCTGGACTCCCAGGGCTGACATCCTCCCCTTAGCTAAGCAGCTGCCCCTCCACCATGCTAGTCTCTTACCTCCAGCCTCATCCTTCCACGAGGAATTTGCCATTTCAGCTCAGCTTTAGCTGGAACAGGCCAGGCGGGTCCCTTTCCTCCTCTGCTCATGATTTTACCTCGCCCTCTTCCATTCCTCCTTGGGGGTTCTCAGCTCATTTGTTCCCAGAGAGGTTCCAGGCCCAACGAAGACAACTTCCCATCTGGCCCAAGACCAGCACTGAAAGAGGCCTTACCCATCTCTCATCTCAGGACCATGGTGGTCTGAAGGTGAAAGAAACGAAATGCCTTCAGAGTTAATGCGATGTCTTCACAGATTAATTGGCTGTCTAAAAAAATTGAGTGTGATCTTCTGTTTCTGGTGGAGCACAGCAGAGGTGGAGAAAACTTCATGTGTGCAAAAAACAAGATATTCCAAAGTCTCTTAATCTGCAAAGCTTTAAAAGATGTACAGGAATAGATAGCAGGCATGCTACGTGATGCCAAGAGATTTAGTTTTCATTTTGAATGATCTGTATGAAATGCAAGGATTTTCTGTACATTTTTCATAATTTATTTCATTAATAGCTTTTTACTTGTCTTAAGTATATTTATATCATTGCAATGAGATCATTGGAGAAGCCACTCTGTAATATGGGAGACAGATTTCTTTTCTAGAATTCTAATGCCACTTCAAGAGGCAGAGTAGTGAGGGACAGAGAGGGAAGCAGCAAGTGGGAAGGGCACCAGAGGGAGCAGGACTGCTATTCAAAAGGGGGAAAGGGTGGAAATATGCAGGGACCCTCGTAAGCTTTTCTAAACTGGAGCATGCATGTTTGTTCTGTGTGTTCTGCAGGGTGCTCTGCACAGCGTCAGGCACATTGTTGGACTTACCTGGATACAGCAGTTGGGGCAGAGGAGAAAAGGAAGTAGAGGCAGAGCTGAAGCCCAACCCAGGGAGGGGAAGGGGAGCCATGGTGAAGTGGGGTGGAGAACAGAGAAGGCAGAGAAATGAAGTCGAACAAGCGACCGAAGAGGGCAGGGAAGAATGGAAAGGGGGATGATAAAACAGGTCCCCAGAGATGGGCTGTGGCTAAGCCCCTTGGGTCTTCACAGGCCACCTCATTAGGACACACCAACCTCAGGACCCACGGACGCCTGGCACTCTCACCCCCTCCATGAGCTTGGAGGAGCTGTGGTCATGTGAAGCCAATCCCTGCCCTGAGAAGCTCTGAGTTCACAGGAGATTCTGCACCTAGAACCTGCCCAAAGGGAACCTCAGACAAGACCACAGACCTCCCACCTCATAGCAGGCATGTGTCCCCTGAGCTGTCATGCTCTAGGGAGGCAAGAAGCCAACTCTTGGGGATCACACCCCATCTCTAACTCAATTCAGCACAATAAACACCAGCAGGTCTCCTGGGGGTCAAGGCTTATGCTGGATGCAGCAGGGAGGGGAGAAAGCCTTCTAGAACAGGCTGGTATGTAGTGGGAGGAGATGGTGCATTGCAGGACCTCTGTCATGGACCAAACGCTGCACTAAGTGCTTCCCAACATCACCTAACCTGCAGAGCTACGTGAAACAGGACACAGTATTCCAATTTTTACAGGCAGGTAAACTAGAGCTCAGAGTTCTATATAATGTGCTTAAGCCGCAAATAACAGTATGGATTAAGACAAGTATCTGGGCAGGGCGCAGTGGCTCAAGCCTGTAATCCCAGCACTTTGGGAGGCCGAGGCGGGTGGATCACGAGGTCAGGAGATGGAGACCATCCTGGTCAACTTGGTGAAACCCCATCTCTACTAAAAATACAAAAAATTAGCTGAGCATGGTGACACGTGCCTGTAATCCCAGCTACTCAGGAGGCTGAGGCAGGAGAATTGCCTGAACCCAGGAGGCGGAGGTTGCAGTGAGCCGAGATTGCGCCATTGCACTCCAGCCTGGGTAACAAGAGTGAAACTCCGTCTCAAAAAAAAAAAAAAAAAAAAGACAAGTATCTGAATGGATTTAACACGAAGCAAAGCCCCATCCATAACTCATCCTTCTCTGTAGCCCAGTGTCCAGTACAACGTCTGCAAAATTGCAAGGCACTTAGTAAGTATTTATTGAATGAATGAGTAAAGGGTGCCTACAGTATTTCAGATGAAAGGAGATGAGATTTGATTTTGGAGAACAGTAAGGATGTCATGGGATTGGTGATGCCGGGGTGTTCCTTTAAGGATATGAGACCTGTGGTGAACAGGGATGGTTATGGGGGCAGAGAGGAAAAACTCTCTGTGTGCATAAAAGACTCGAGCTTCTGTCCAGCATAATTCCCCATGCGAACGTCTGTTTTGTCCTGGTCAATCTCATTTGTCTTTTCAAACTGCACGACAGATGACATTTATCAGCCCTGTTCTTTGCAGCCTATTTTAAATAGATTAAAACCAGGATGAATACAGAGAGTGCACATTTATTTAATTGTGGATGACATAGCTTGTTATGGGTCACTAATAGATTGGATCACAAAATAAAGATTCAAAAATAATTCAGAAAACATAGGCCAAAGTTAATAAAACTGACATCTACAGGGATAAATGTCGAGTCATTAATTGAATACACATTGCGGAGGGTACCAAGGTTTCAGGACCCATGCTAGGGCCTGGGGTCGAGAGTAGCTGATATTTGAGCTGAGCTGTCAAAAAATAAATAGTTTCTTTTCTGAGACAGAAGAGCACATGGGCACTTATGGAAGAGATGGCAGAGCCAAGTTGTGGAGGCACAGACAGCAGAGCATCTGGGGGAAGATCGAGCAGTTGATCCGCTTGTATAAATGTGCACTGAATGTCAACCATGTGTCAGGCAAGGCCTGCATGCTAGGAACACAACCCTGAGCAAGAGGACCTCACATTTTGAGGTTACAGACTTATGTTAACTGCTGTAAAGTAACAAAGGAGCAGAGTAATTGAACAGCGTGGGCGGGGCTTACAGTAAAGACAGGGCTCAGGAAAGCCACCACCACCCCCGCTTCCAGGCTGCTCAGGGAACCCCCTCAGTCCTGGCAAACCGGGATAATGAGTCACCCTGGCAGGGAAGGCTTCTCAGAGGAGGTGACAACTGAACAGAGACTCATCCATGGAGCGGGTCAGCCTGGCTTGTCGCAGACCTCGGACAGCTGCGGGCCGAGGGGCGCGTTCCTCCCTCCGCGGTTCTCACTCTGTGTTATCTCCCTCTGGAGCCCCCGGCTTCTCCCCTGCAGCCCTGGGAACCTCACCCACAGTCTGGCCGGCCGAGGGGTCGTGATGAGGATCAGATGAAGCAAGGCTGTGGCTGGAACAAGGCACTGCTCGGAGGCCCGCCCGGGAGGCAGGCAGCGGCCAGCTTGCGCTTTCCTTCCTGCACTTTCTCCGGGTCCCAGTCGCAGGGACTTCTGTGGCTTTGGCTATGGCGGGCTCTCCTTTGTCCCTGCAGTCCCTGGCGGGGTTCTGAGGGCTGTGCTTCCTCCCAAGCCAAGGAGAGCGCTCATCCGCCCCCAGCCCCCACCCACCAGCTGTGCAGCCCCAGCCGCCTCTGCCATCTCCTTCCAATGAGTTCTCTGAACTGCAGAGGGCCAGGTCCCAAAGGCCTGGCCTGGAGCGCGCAGAAGCAGGGCGCAGACCTCGGCTGCCGTCCTCCTCAGCACTGGAAGGAAAGACAGCCCGCAGCACGTTCTCGCCTAGGCTACTTCCGAAGCTCTCCGCTGCCTTCAGTGAACATCCAGCCCCGACCTGGCCTCCGCCTCCCTTTCTGGCCTTTGGCCCACTCCCTGTCTGAGCCTTCCCCAGTCTGGACTCCAGGCTGTTCCGCGTCATTCTACCTCTTCACTATCCTGCCTTATACAGGACATCCCTCCCCCAGCCTCTCCCGGCCAGGGCCTTCTCCTCCTCCAGGACTCAGCCCAGGTGCCCCGTCCTGAGCGAGGCCTTCCCAGGCCGAGTCTGCGCTGCTGGTTCAGGGCGGCACCTGGTCTGGCTCCACCGGGGCATCTCCCACTCCTGTGGGCACTGCGGCCCGTCTGCCGCTAGAGGGCGCGTCCCCGCCCCCGATTTACACTGGCCCAGCGCCACGCGCGGCAGCAGGTGGGAGAGGCTCCGAAAAGGTTTGCTTGGTGAATGTGGACTTTCTTCCCCGGCCGAGAGGCTCCCTCCTTCGGCACACTTTCCTCCTCCCTCGGTGGCTCAAGTCCTCCCCTCCCTGGGGGACTATCTAGCCACTGCTTTCCCGCCTCGCCACCGCTGGCTGCCCTGGGCTGCAGCCCTTGTGCCCTGTGTGTTTGCAAAGTGTTTGCATTTGTCTCCACGCTGCACTGTGAGCTCCTCCAGGGAAGGGACGTCCTGTTCATCTTTGCACACTCAGCACTATGCACAGTGCCAGGCGAGCAGCAGGAATTCCGTGTGTCTTCGCTAAATGATTAAGTGGAAAGAATTCTGTGCAAGTAGCCAAGAGCCACTTCAGTTATGGAGAGGAAGAACAACCCTTCATTTTCTTCAGAATGAAAATGAACACACCCAAATGCCTATCGGCATAGCTTTAGGAGCTAGCTAGAGGTGGACTAAAAAATTAAGGAAATTCATCATCTCCTCTTAGACGTTCTTCCACTGCAAAAGCACAATTAGCACATGATAAATATAAATTGAGAGTTTTCGGGTAGTGCAGCACCAACACAGGATGCTGAGGGAGGAAAATGAACTAAATTTTAGCACAGTCACTTCCTGGCTGGAGGAAAGAAAAGCAGAAAGCATGACCCAAATTAGATTGGAGATTTTTCTATTAAAAAATAGTGCATGCCATAGAAGAAACAGCTACATATGTCACTGCACTGGCTTGTTCAAGGGTCAAGGAGGGCCCTGTCTCCCAAGTTTGAGAATTTGACCTCTCCCCCTGCCCCTTGGAGGTCACAGTGACTAATGTGACTGAGCCTAGTGGCAAATGGATGAACCACAGGGCTTGGCTTCTGCATTCTGGAGGGAAGAACAAATCAGCAAAGACAGCCCCTCTATGACCTCCATCTCCTTTTAGGTGACTTCCCAAAGCTCTAATATGTAGCTGTAACAGAAAAACCCTGAGGGTCTCCCTTTTCGACATTCTACATCATAGCTCTAGGCAGGCACACTCCGGAATTCTGCCCTGCAGCCTGAGAGAACCTCTCACACAGGGCACACCGGGCACACTCAGGCACACAGGGGACACAGTGGCACACAGGCAAGCACAGGGGCCACAATGGACATAGGGGACACAGGGCACACGGGCACACAGGGCACACAGGGGACACAGGACACACAGGGCACATGGGCATACAGGGGACACACGGGACAGGGCACATGGGCACACAGGGGACACAGGGCCACACAGGAGACACTGGGGCACACAGGGCACACAGGAGACACAGGGGGCACAGGGCACATGGGCACACAGGGCACACAGGGGACAGGGCACATGGACACACGGGACACAGGGGACACAGAGCACATGGGCACACAGGGCACACAGGGGACACAGGGCACACGGGGACACAGGGGCACACAGGGCACATGGGCACACAGGAGACACAGGACACACAGGGCACACAGGGTACACAGGGGACACAGGGCACAGAGGGGACACAGGACACAGAGGACATAAGGGACACAGGACACACAGAGAACACAGGACACATGGGGACACAGGACACACAGGGGGCACAGGGGACACAGGGGGCACAGGGGACACAGGGCACATGGGGACACAGGACACAGGGGACATAGGGGACACAGGGCACCCAAGACACACAGGGCACATGGGGACACAGGACACAGGGGACATAGGGGACACAAGGAACACAGAGGACACAGGGCACATGGGCATACAGGGGACACAGGGAACACAAGACACACGGGGACATAGGGGCACACAGGGGACACAAGACACATGGGCACACAGGACACAGGGCACACAGGGTACACAGGACATAGGGGACACAGGGCACACAGGGGCACACAGGAGACAAGACACACAGGGGACACAGGGGACATGGGACACAGGGGACACAGGGGATATGGGCACAGAGGGACCCAGGACACACTGGCACACAGGGCACCGAAGGCCACCCTGAGGCAAGCTTTAAGGGATGTGAGGCCAGGCCCTCCTTGGCTCTCACTGTCCTGGCTGTGCTGTGTGGGGATCTGGCATCCTGAACAGGTGAGAAAGCCTGTGGTGTAGGGACAGTCCCTGATGCTCCCAGGGCTTGCGGACCTCAGTCTGCTCACCAGCAAGCCCTGCAAGATTGCGCTGTGTGCTGGCCACGGTCCCTCCCAGCCCTGAGTGTGTCTAAAGCAGGGGTAGAGCTACAGCAGGGGAAGGCAGGGCCTGCAGTGCCAGGAAAGAGTTATTAAGACGTTACTGACTGCCACACACTGTGCCAAGAGATTCATTTGATTTAATCCTCAGGACAATCCAATAAAGAAGGTGTGATTATCATCCTCATTTTACTTACGAGGAAACCAGATGTTGGAGAAGCTATGCAGCTCACTCAGTCATCCATCTAGTGAGGGTGCTCGAGTGGGACTGAGTTTCAAGTCTGTGGCTCTGAAGCCCTGCCTCGAACCCCCACAGCCGTGGCCTTGCAGAGGACAGGTGTACCAAGAGTCCCTGGCCGTGCTGGGCCCCTTCTGCTCCCATAGCTGGGGGCTGGCCCCAACCACTCGGACATGTCCGTGGCAGTCTTGGGATGTCTGGGCTGCTCTGTATTCCTCCTTGCACAGCCCTCCCAGCCATAGCTAGCTCACACCCTGGCATCCCGTGGCCTCCTGAGGCCTCCTGAGCTCTGACTGTCCAGAGGAAAAAATTCTCAGAGACTAGTTGGAGCTTGAATCAAGTGAAATCTGACCCTTCGAGATCTCTGACTCAGTCATGCATTCACTCAGCAACTACTTATTGATCATCTACTGGGTTCTGGGATGGAGAAGTGCTGATGTCTAAGTGACCTGAAACATTAATCCACGCAGAGGAGAGTGGGAACCATTAATTATCACATTGCTTCGCTGCTGTCAGGCCCTCTTGTCAGGTCAGCTTGACTGTACATCTGGCAGAGGCAAGGGACTCTTAAATGAACCGTCTAGAGTGAGTACCAATTAAAGCATTAGGGGAACTTAGCATTGGCAGCTTGCACCTCGCCTGTTCCCAGAGGGAGCGTTAAGTTATGCATTGCTGTGCTGCCTAAATGCCGTGCCCAGAGCCTGCTGGGCTATGTGTGCCCACCCCAAAGAGCAGAGAACTGGGTCCCACCACTCCATGAGGCCAGGCCAGAAGTAGGTCTGCAAGAGGGGTTGGTCTCACGAGAAGGAAGTAGCTTTACTGTTCTCAGATCTCCATATCCTCAAGTGAGGACTTTATTTCTTAGTCCTTAAGTGTTTTGCTTAGGTTGACTTGACTGTTTTATCAAACAGCTCTGATTGTCAGTGTTTAATACAATGGAAGTTCATTAATCCATGTTGCTCCTTGAACAAGAACTACAAATGTAGTTGCTTAAAACACAACGTTATTATCAAGTTATGGAGGCCAGAGGCCTGATATGGGTCTTTCCAGGCTGCGATCAAGGTGTCTGCAGGGCTGGCTCCTGGAGGCTGCAGGAGATTCTGTGTCTTTTCCTTTTCCAGCTGTTAGATGCTGCCATAGACCTTGGCTTGAGGCCCCTTTCTTTCCTTCAAGGAGAAAGGGAGGAAGGAGGGAAGGAACAAGGAAGGAAGAAGGGAGGGAGAAAGGAAAGGAGAGAAAGAAGGAAGGAAGAAGAGAGGGAGGGAGGGAAGGAAGGAGGGAGGGCAGGCAAAAAGGAAAAAAAAGAAACATTATAAATAAAAAACCAGTTTTATAACAATAAGTATATTTAGTACAAAGAATCACAACAAATTACTAATTTAAGCAAACTGGCCGAGAAAATTCATAAAACTGAGAAAAATAACATTACTTAAGTTAATCAAATATCTGACAACATTCTATAATTCCTTTTTGCTAATGTTTTTGCTTGTTAGCTTGTTTGCTTGTTTGACTAAATACTCTTTGATTACTTAATCCTACAACAGTGATTTTGTAAAATAATTTTCCACAACAAGGACAGAAGATAATATAGTCCTTTCTCTAGTGTGGCTAATTTACTTATTTTTTGAAGTTTGATAAATTCATTACTAATATAGTGTGCATTTTTCAAATCGTGGTGAAATTAGGGGAAACCTCCATCACCTTCCTGCCATGCACGGGGAAGGGGTTTGAGCACTGCTGGGTCCTCAGTCACATTGGAGTCGATGGCAGCCATGGGTCCCTGCTGCGCACGGGCTGAGCTCTGTGCACTGTGGGTCCTCAGTCGCACTGGAGTCAATGGCACACACCGACCAGTTTCTCATGGGTGCCCCCATTTTGCAATTTATTGTTTTATGTGATCTTTGTAGATAGCAACATTTCTAGTCAAGTCAGAAAGATATGTATACTCTTCCCCCGAATGGTTCTTAACTAATGACCTCATAGTCTAAGAATTTATCATTTGCATTAGACATATATGTCTTCACTATAGTGTACACTTGGATGCTGCAAGCCATATAAATATACATCACCAAACCCAAGCTAAGTTGAGTTTCTATTACTTGGTTTGGGTTTGGTGGTGTATATTTATTCACCACCAAAATCGTTCAGATTCTCCAGGATGAATCCCCAAATCCCTGCAGCTGCTCCAAACTCTCAGGCCTGGAGGGGAAGTGAAGGAAGGCAGAATGCAATGTCAGGCTCCGAAGGGCTGGATGCTGTCACCACAAATTCTGCAGTCTTTGCTAACTCTGTGGTCCTGGGCAAGCTACATAAACTGGCTGCACCTAGCATTCTCTTCTCTGTCACGTGTGTCAGTTCAAGTGTACACTGTACAGTAAGAACCAGATAAGCGATGTGTGTGGAAGGCCCTGGGCTGGTTTGTGGGACACAGTAGGTAACTGATGAATAATGGCTTCCACCCACCCTTCTGCAGCTGTCTTTTCTAGTGATTTCATCAGAGCTTCCTAAACGAGCTTATGATTTTTTCTTGGGCTGGCTGCTCTAAGGGCAGTGCTCTGCAAACAATGTGGAAACAATGCTTGATGCCTGGCCGTACGTCTCCATCAGCCTCCTGTTGACTAGTTCTCTTGGAATCTTGGCTGGAGGACTCTCCAGGTGCCACGCACAACCTTTAAGTGGAGCACTCTGGTTCCCCGGGGACATTCTGGAGCCAGGCCTGGGGAAGAGGCCCCTGCTGAACCTGGAGAGCAGACTGCACGTGTCTGTGCTATGGATTCAGGATGCTGCCTGGCAGCCACTGGGCACAAAAGAGACACGTGCTCTCCATCTGTCCCTAGCAAGGGAACAGGGTCAGGGACAGAGAGCAAGCACAGAAACCAGCAGTGACTTCACTTACAGTCAGGCAAGCATTCCCATGATGCTGTCTCACAGTAACTCACACAGATCAGTGAAATGGCTGGACAGGCACTACTATTCCTGTCTCCAGAAGGAGGAAGGTGAGGCTCCGGAAGGGAAAGGACCAGGTAGATGCATGGAACTGGGGAAAGTGTTGGGACTCAAGGATCCATGCGCCTACCCTTCTTGCCTTTCCTCTCTCTCCTTTCACCCCTCCCCTTGCCACATTGACGGACCCTCAGATCTTCACACATGGAAACAGAAAGTTCTCTGCAACTTAGAAGTTCTCAAGGGGGTTCTCAAACCAGTGTCAGCATCACCTGGGAACACTGATGGAAATGCAAGTTCTCAGGCCTTGCTCCAGACCCATGAAGTTAGATGGCTGGTCATGGGCCTTGGCAATGCATGTTTTAACAAGCCTTCCAGGTAACCTTGATGCGTGTGATGTTTGAGAGGGCCTGCTAGAACTGAAGCAAAACCTCATGTCTTCTAAGACCCAACATGTGAAGTTTTCCAAAAAGGCACTGGGCTAAGTTGCAAAACCCAGAGCCACCCCTCTCCAGCCAAACTCCATCACCTCCCGGCTGTGCACCGGCTGAGCTCTGTGCCCTGCTGGATCCTCGGTTGCATTGGAGTTGATGGCACTCCAGGTCCCTCCATTCCAAAATTCTGTCATGTTGGTTTCTGCGTCCACCAGCTTGCTAGCCTCTGAGAACGTTCTGATCATAGGCTATGCCAAGGGTCCAGGTGTCAACAAGCAGCCCCGTCTTTGGTTTTCTGTAGCATAGTTGTGATGGACCAAGACTTTCAGAAAAATCCTTCCTTAAATGCTTACAGAGTGAAGCAGAAAGTGCTAAAGAAACTATAGCCAGCACAGAGACAGTGGAAGGCACTCCCTACCCCTCTGTACAGCCCTGGTGTACTCAGCGGCCACCACCAGTGGCTCTGAGCTCTGCCCTGTTCCGGTGTTTTCTCTGCACTCCCACTTCCAGAGCTGGGAGAGTGTGACATGAATCAGCCCCCTCAGTATTCCTGGAGACACCAAGGGCAGAATGGTGCCAATGACACAGCCTTGGGAGGCAAGACCTCCCCATCTCTTCAGAGCATGGGAGCGCAGTGAGTTCCAGAACGCCATCCTTCCTCCACCTCACAGGAGGGGTCAGACTGCTTTTTTCACCAAAAGCTGTGTTTCCGATCTCACACCTTCATGGGGATCCCTTACCAAGGTGGCCTCTGCTCCTGCTCTTGGCTCAGTGCCACCTTCTGACCTCACGTTGTCCAGCACAACCTCACTCTGTCCACTCATGTCAGCATTTGATATGGGGCATCTGCTGCCTTGTGTGCCTGTGACCCTGCATGCACCTGCTCTGTCTTCCTCAGTTGGGTGGCAATTCGTTCTTGTGTCTTATATCTGTTTGTAACCTCTGAAAGTCTAACAGAATGGTTTTCAGCACTGGCTATGTATTGGGATCACCAGGGTGAGCTTTTAAGAAACATCACTATCATTCTCAGCAAACTAACATGAACAGAAAACCAAACACTGCACGTTCTCACTTATAAGTAGGAGTTGAGCAATGAGAACACATGGACACAGGGAGGGGAGCATCACACACTGAGGCCTGTCGGTGGTGGGGGTGGCCAGGGGAGGGATAGCATTAGGAGAAATACCTAATGTAGATGACAGGTTGATGGGTGCAGCAAATCCCCATGGCACGTGTATATCTATGTAACAAACCTGCACATTCTGCACATGTAACCCAGAACTTACAGTATAATTTTTTAAAAAGAAATATTTATTACTATCTGCATCTTAGCCACAGTTATTCTAAGTAATTGGCCAAGTGTATGACATAAAGATTTGTACTTTTAGCCATGCAGGCACAGCAAAGAATCACTGGCTGGCCTCTTGGATGTATACTAGGGCACTGAAAACCGTTTACAGTAGCTGCTGCTGATGATAATAGTGATGACTACCACATATGCAGACCTTAGACCTTAGGGAATGCACAGGAGCAAATACCGTGACTGTGGATGGTGAAACAGGCTTGGATCCCTCCTCTGGTCATGGAAGGAACGTGATGCTTTTCATACTGAGGGGAGTCAGACGGGATCTTGCTCGGCCTCCTTGCTCAGCCAGGAACCTAGAAGGCTCCCCTCCTTGGGGTTGCCCTTAGCAACCATGTTCCTGCACTCAAACACTTGGGAGGCAGTGCCATTCAGGATGACTCTGATTCTGAAGTGAAGATTCTAGTTTGGAGAAGGAGTCTATCAGAGAGCTCTGGGCACTGGAGTAATTTAGTTTATGAGAAGGGAGCTTCAGAAAATGGACTGTTGCTTTCTGCACAGTGCTTTCTGGAGGCAACACTACCAATACCAGCAGAGATAATGCTGCTGAGTGCTCTATAATTCCAAACCCTCTCGTGGCCAAGAACTTGAAGTTGATCTTCCAACATCAAAAGGCAAATTCTTGCCCCACTTTTACAGATGAGAAAGCTGAACTTAAGCTGGATGTTAGTACATTGCATAACTAGTAAATCCTTCAGCTTGGCCTGGTTTTCTCCTTTCTCTGCACCACATTGTTACTAGATTGTAGCAGCACACCAGACACAAAGAATGTGTTACTACAGAGGAAAAATGTGGTTTCTGCTTGATACGCACTTTTGTAAAAGAGGAAATTCTCTGCTCTCTGAGAAGTATACAGTAAAATTCTCCCCCCACATAAGGAGGGTGGAACATGTGTCTTCCTAGCCTTCCTTTGCCTGTGACACTCTAACTACAATGGTCTTAACAATAAGAGTTCCCAAAACTCTGGGTTTGCCCAGTGACCATCAGCAGCGGGTATTGTTGCTGGGGAAGTGGGTCACAGACACCCTGACATGCCATGTGCTGCCTAGAACACTGCTGCCTTGCCTCTCCTGGTTTCCTTGTGAGATTCTTTGCATTAAATTATAAAAATGAATTCACTTAGAATTGACTTGGCTATGCGGGCTCTCTTTTGGTTCCATATGAAGTTCATGGTGGTTTTTTCCAGTTCTGTGAAGAAAGTCAATGGTAGCTTGATGGGGATAGCGTTGATTCTGTAAATTACTTTGGGCAGTATAGCCATTTTCACGATATTAATTCTTCCTAACCATGAACATGGAATGTTTCTCCATCTGTTTGTGTCCTCTCTGATTTCGTTGAGCAGTGGTTTGTAGTTCTCCTTGAAGAGGTCTCTTACGTTCCTTGTGAGTTGTATTCCTAGGTATTTTATTCTTTTTGTAGCAATTGCAAATGGCAGTTTGCTTAGCGGCGGGCATCACACTACCAGATTTCAAACTATACTACAAGGCTACAGTAATCAAAACAGCATGGTACTGGTACCAAAACAGAGATATAGACCAATGGAACAAAACAGAGGCACCGGAGGCAACACAACACACATACAACTCTACAATCTTTGATAAACCTGACAAAAACAAGCAATGGGGAAAGGATTCCATGTTTAACAAATGGTGTTGGGAAAACTGGCTAGCTATGTGCAGAAAGCAGAAACTGGACCCCTTCCTGACACCTTACACTAAAATTAACTCCAGATGGATTAAAGACTTAAACATAAGACCTGGCACCATAAAAACCCTAGAAGGAAATCTAGGCAAAACTATCCAGGACATAGGAGTAGGCAAGGACTTCATGAACAAAACACCAAAAGCATTGGCAACAAAAGCCAAAATAGACAAATGGGACCTAATGAAACTCCACAGCTTCTGCATGGCAAAAGAAATAGTCACTAGAGTGGATCGGCAACCAACAGAATGGGAAAAAATTTTTGCAGTTTACCCATCTGACAAAGGGCTGATATCCAGAATTTACAAACAACTCAAACAGATTTACAGGAAAAAAACAAACAAGCCCATTCAAAAGTGGGCAAAGGATATGAACCGACACTTTACTAAAGAAGACATATATGAGGCCAACAATCATATGAAAAAATGCTCATCGTCACTGGTCATCAGAGAGATGCAAATCAAAACCACATTGAGATACCATCTCACGCCAGTTAGAATGGCGATCATTAAAAAATCTGGAGACAACAGATGCTGGAGAGGATGTGGAGAAAAAGGAACACTTTTACACTGTTGGTGGGAGTGTAAATTAGTTCAACCATTGTGGAAGACAGTGTGGCGATTCCTCAAGGACTTAGAAATAGAAATTCCATTTGACCCAGCAATCCCATTACTGGGTATATATCCAAAAGACTATAAATTGTTCTACTATAAGGACACATGTACACGAATGTTCATTGCAGCACTGTTTGCAATAGCAAAGACCTGGAATCAACCCAAATGCCCATTGATAATAGACTGGATTGGAAAAATGTGGCACATATACACCATGGAATATTATGCAGCAATCAGAAATGATGAGTTTGTGTCATTTGTAGGGACATGGATGAATCTGGAGAACATCATCCTCAGCAAAATGACACAAGAACAGAAAATGAAACACTGCATATTCTCACTCATAGGTGGGTGATGAAAAATGAGAACACATGGACATAGAAAGGGGAGTACTAAACACTGGGGTCTATTGGGGGGAAAAGGGGAGGGCCAGTGGGAGGGGGAGGTGGGGAGGGATAGCCTGGGGAGAAATGCCAAATGTGGGTGAAGGGGAGAAGAAAAGCAAAGCACACTGCCATGTGTGTACCTACGCAACTGTCTTGCATGCTCTGCTCATGTACCCCAAAACCTATAATTCAATAAAAAATTAAAAAAAAAATGAATTCACACATGAAAGAAGACACTGCAGGTAAATTCGTAGCTCCTCGCCTTCCCCAAAAGGCATCACTCAGTGTGCTGATTCTGAGAGGAACAGTCCAGCAGCCGTGGGGAGCTCTAAGGCTCCAGAACCCAACTGTCCCATGCTCTACCTAAACTCTGGCCTGGTAATTCATCAACAGGACACTTGGCTTGAAGCACCCAGTGCCCCACTCCATCTTGTCCCTGTGCTGGGCATCCTGCTTCTACCTACACAGTTCTCCCTGTCCCCAGACCCACCTCATCCATCCATGCATTGCTGCCTGGAACTCTATTCTGACAACACTCCCCTAGTTCCATGTTCTTCTATGATTCTCTGTTGCCTATAGAATCAACCTCATTGTCCAAGGTCTTCTCTAACCTGCCCCAAATCCAGATGCAGTAGGAGCAGGGCTAAGGGCAGACCCTGGAAAGGGAGGCAGGCTGGACCCTGAATCTGCGTGTACTAGCCCTCAGTCCTGAGCACACTATTTAACTTCCTGTGCCTCGTGTTTCTATCTGTGAGGCAGAAGCTGTCACAGAACCCACCTCGGAAAGTTTCAGAATTGCCAGAAGCATTGCATAGGAAGCAATTATGTTAGCATTAGTATAGAGCAAACATAAAGGAATATTGTCTACAGTTAAATTGTTATCACCTTCTTCTATCACCTTTCCATAGATGACAAACTGAGGTACAGACAGGCCAAGTCAAATGCCCAAAGTCCTCAGCTAGAGAGGGGCAGAGCCGGGGTTTGACCCAGGAACCCTCCCTTTAGAGCACATGCATAAGCCACCTTGCAGCAAGGGCTTACTATAAACTCAAATAGTGTTTTCTCAGTGAAGACCTGAGCATCACTAAATACACACTGGGGGATTTGAGGGATTTGACAGGGAGTCTCTCAGCATCCCTGCACCCACCATGCACACACACACAGTCCATATACAAACACACGTGCGTGCACAGCTGGCCCATTTCTGGCCCCCAGTTCTCCCTGCGCTCCCTGCAGATGTTTTCAGGATGGAGCTTCCTAATTCGGGTTGTGTCCCTGCACACACACTGGGCAGCCTAATCTGAAAACTGTTCTGTTTTCTTGATCAGAGGGTCAGATGGCCCCAGTGAGGAGGGCTCAGCCACCACTGAACACAAATTTTTGGTCTACACCAGGAAGATACAGAGGCCCCAGGCCCAGGCCTTCCCTCTTGATGGCGGTACTGAAATTCATGGATGGCACAATTGTAAATCTTCCGGGACCTCTTAAATCACTGAAAGATGTGCTTCTTTTTCTTCAGAACAAAGGCAAGCCATTGTACAATGCATACACCCAGGCTGGCCACGGCCTTCCCTACCCAATGTCTAGGCTTCAGGGATGGATACATCCTCAGTCCCAGGTGAGTGGAAGCCAGGTGGGTGCAGCAGGCAGAATAATGGTGCCCCAAAGATGTCCCCTCCCTAATTCCCAGGACCTGTGAACACACTGCTTTAGATGATGAGGTGCTGTGCAGATACAGGTGGTACTACGTACCCGGAGATGGAGCTTCTCCTGGATGTCCTAGGTGGGCTGGCTGGATGTGGTCACATGTTGGTCAAAGAGGAGGGTAGAAGAGTGTGTCAGAGGCCCTTAGGCCTATAAGAAACTGAATTCCCCCGGCGACCTGAATAAGCAGAATGAGCAAGGAGCTGGACCCTCAGTATCCTCAGGGAGGAACGCAGCCTTGTGGGTGCCTTGGCTGGGGCCCGTGAGACCTGTGTCCAGCTCTAATGATGGAACCATCATATTTGTGTTGTGTTCAGCCACTCTGTGCCATAGAAAGCCGAGACAGGATAACATGAGTGGGTTCTTATAGAGTCACTGTCGCTGCCAGTGGGGATGCAGGCCAGGAAATGGCAAAGGCCACTGCCCCGCTGGCAGGAGTCTGTCACAGTGCAGACTGAGCTGGGGGCAGGCATGGGATGAAATGGCCTCAGAGGTGCTCGAGAAGGAGAGTGTGAGGGTGAACCCTTGGCGTCCTGAGGCTATTGTGGATGAAGCTGACGGCCTCCATCCTATGAGGGGACTGCTGAAAGGGCCAGGTTTGGGGAGTAGAAGTCCACACTCAGCTCATGGTGCCTTGAGACATCCTCCCCTAACTCCAGACAGGCAGCTGAGCGGGCGTTCCAGCCACAGTACTGCCCGGCAGGGGATGCGGGGCTCTTCCTGGATGCTGCTTAGCTTGAGGCACTCGGCAACCACTCTCCTCTCCTCCCTGACGGTAAAGAAGCCAGTGCCCAGTGGTCAGAAAGGTGCCTGTCTGAGAGTTTCACAACAACTTTTAGACTATTCTGTCACGTAGGGAGAAGGATTGTGTGCAAATGAAAAGCAAAAGAAGCCAGCACCCTCAGGGCCACTGAACTGACACTCCCCTGGGCAGAAGCAAGTCAGGCAGGCGTTTGGATGCAGTCAGGTCCTGGTCTTTGTGAGGCAGGAAGGGTCACCCCCAGGACACTCTGGGGAGACACCTGCCCTCTGTGATGGGGAGACTGATTTGAGGTTAATTTGGAACCATCACAAGACTATCTTCCCTCGCCTTGGTAATAAGCCATATGTCCTCTGGGAAGCTTTGCCTCTTTGGGCTTGGGTGGTGATGGGCAAATCTCCAAGGAGAGGAGTGAGAATTGGAGACTATTTTTGTTTCAAGAACTGGAGAATTGCAGATGCTCTGGCACTTTTAAAAGAATCTATCAAGAGAGGAGGATTCTGGGCAAATGAAACTTCAAGGAAAGGCTCTGGCTTGCTGTGGCCTGAAACTGACGCCTCGATGGCCTGCAATGCTGGTGTTCCCCGCAGTTGCCATCCCTAGAGGGCACTGCCACTCCTCAGAGAGCCTCCCTCCTGCCTGTCCCCGCTGGCTTCTGTGGCAGGGTCCCCTCTCCACTCACCCCTGGGGACTCCGTTGCTGCTGCTCCTTTTAGAAGTCCTGCATCCGGAACATCTTCATTTTCAATTCTGTTTCTTCCCAAAGACATGTTTCTTTGAAAAACAGCATTATGGGGCTGAAGATGAGTTTAAAAGATGAAGTAATATCCTCCAGGATGTAGAAATCATTCCTGCTTGGTCTCCACAGCACTCAGCTCTCAGAGCTCCTAAGGCCGGCCCAGACCCAGAGACCACAGGCCCAGGCTGGATGTGGCCTTCCCCACACTGATGTCCCAGCTCCAGGGATAAGTACATCCTCAGTCACAGGAGGCAGCAGTGACCAGGTGCCTGGAGAGGCAGATGAGTCTGCTAGCCCTGTGGCCATACAGACAGCTGTCCCATAGGTAGGAGGCCATTTCCAGAGCCTGTGGAGGAACAGACAGCTATGGCATAGGGAAGTCGAGTGTGTGTTGAATCTGCCCTTGAGGTATTATGTGGGCTGGATGCAGAATTTGGAACCCCAAATCTCTATTGGAGTTAAGTGTGTAGAACCTGGTTTGGACCCACACCAGCCTTTGCAGTCCACCCTGAAGCTTGGCCAGTGGTCAGGTGCCCTCTCCCTCCCTAGAGCACGAGAGACTTCAGGACAAGGACGTGACCAGATCCCTGAGTGTCTTCAGTCAGGACTGAAAACAGCAACACATTTTAGAGATGAAGGAGCAGCCCACGGCTCAATGTCACATTGCATTGTTTCTTACCTCATGGTGGCTGTTTTTCGGTTACTCTCTCAAAGGAGCAGTGAGGTGAATTGAAAGTTAACTGCAGAGGGCTGCACACTCCCCGTTAGAGGTGGGGCTGTGCCCCCTGCCCTGTCCCGAGCAGACAATAAGACAGCTGAGCCAGTGGAGAATGCTGGCAGTGACCGTGTACCTGCTTTGCTGCCCGGACCTAAGGGAGCTGTTATTGCAGCCAAGTGCAAGGCTCATACTGCTGGCCGCACGACATCCAATACGTGCAGAGGCAAGGTGCTGGGGCAAGAAAGAGGACTTTATTCTAGGAGTCAGCAAACTGAGAGGACGGTGGACTAGTGCCCTGAAGAACCATCTGAAGCTGATCGTTTTGAGGCTCCTTCTATGTTGGAGAAGCAAACAGGGAATGGTGAATGAAGGTCTGGAGGTGACCTCTGGATGTCAGAAAGGGCCCGAGGAGGTCGCAAAGCGTTTTGCTCCTTGTTCATGGTCTACTGCTTGTCAGACCCACCTTGTTCCTGTAAATCTTTTTTTATTTTTTTAATCATTTTTTAAATTGCATTTTAGGTTTTGGGGTATATGTGAAGAACATGCAAGATAGTTGCATAGGTACACACTTGGCAGTGTGATTTGCTGCCTTCCTCTCCATCACCTATACCTGGCATTTGTCCCCATGCTATCTCTCCCCAACTCCCCACCCCCTGCTGTCCCTTTCCCATTCCCCCCAACAGACCCCAGTGTGTAGTGCTCCCCTCCCTGTGTCCATGTGTTCTCATTGTTCAACACCCACCTATGAGTGAAAACATGCGGTATTTAATTTTCTGTTCTTGTGTCAGTTTGCTGAGAATGATGTTCTCCAGATTCATCCATGTCCCTACAAAGAACATGAACTCATCATTTCTGATGGCTGCATAATATTCCATGGTGTATCTGTGCCAGATTTTCCCAATCCAGTCTATCATCAATGGGCATTTGGGTTGATTCCAGGTCTTTGCTATTGTAAACAGTGCTGCAATGAACATACGTGTGCGTGTGTCCTTATAGTAGAATGATTTATAGTCCTTTGGATATATACCCAGTAATGCGATTGCTGGGTCAAATGGAATTTCTATTTCTAGGTCCTTGAGGAATTGCCACACTGTCTTCCACAATGGTTGAACTAATTTACACTCCCACCAGCAGTGTAAAAGTGTTCCTATTTCTCCGCATCCTCTCCAGCATCTGTTGTCTCCAGATTTTTTAGTGATCGCCATTCTAACTGGCGTGAGATGGTATCTCAATGTAGTTTTGATTTGCATTTCTCTAAT
The DNA here is from genome assembly GCF_049354715.1 of Callithrix jacchus. NCBI lineage: Eukaryota > Metazoa > Chordata > Mammalia > Primates > Cebidae > Callithrix > Callithrix jacchus. Next base: position 34,882,993 of record NC_133511.1, on the reverse strand, counting down.
GACCAGTGCTGATGAGCATTTTTTCATATGATTGTTGGCCTCATATATGTCTTCTTTTGTAAAGTGTCTGTTCATATCCTTTGCCCACTTTTGAATGGGCTTGTTTGTTTTATTCTTGTAAATCTGTTTTTGTTCTTTGTAAATTCTGGATATCAGCCCTTTGTCAGATGGGTAAATTGCAAAAATTTTTCCCCATTCTGTTGGTTGCCGATTCACTCTAATGACTGTTTCTTTTGCTGTGCAGAAGCTATGGAGTTTCATTAGGTCCCATTTGTCTATTTTGGCTTTTGTTGCCAATGCTTTTAGTGTTTTGGTCATGAAGTCCTTGCCTACTCCTATGTCCTGAATGGTTTTGCCTAGATTTTCTTCTAGGGTTTTTATGGTGTTAGGTCTTATGTTTAAGTCTTTAATCCATCTGGAGTTAATTTTAGTGTAAGGTGTCAGGAAGGGGTCCAGTTTCTGCTTTCTGCACATAGCTAGCCACTTTTCCCAACACCATTTATTAAACAGGGAATCCTTTCCCCATTGCTTTTTCTTGCCAGGTTTGTCAATGATCAGATGGTTGTAGATATGTTGTGTTGCCTCCAAGGCCTCTGTTCTGTTCCATTGGTCTATATGTCTGTTTTGGTACCAGTACCATGCTGTTTTGATTACTGTAGCCTTGTAGTATAATTTGAAGTCCAGTAGTGTGATGCCTCCTGCTGTGTTCTTTTTGCTTAGAATTGACTTGGCTATGTGGGCTCTCTTTTGGTTTAATATAAAGTTTAAGGTTTTTTCCAGTTCTGTGAAGAAGGTCATTGGTAGCTTGATGGGGATAGCATTGAATCTGTAAATTACTTTGGGCAGTATGGCCATTTTCACAATACTGATTCTTCCTAACCATGAACATGGAATGTTTCTCCATCTGTTTGTGTCCTCTCTTATTTCGTTGAGCAGTGGTTTGTAGTTCTTCTTGAAGAGGTCCTTTATGTTCCTTGTTAGTTGTATTCCTAGGTATTTTATTCTCTTTGTAGCAATTGTGAATGACAGTTCATTCTTGATTTGGCTCTCTTTAAGTCTGTTAATGGTGTATAGGAATGCTTGTGATTTTTGCACATTGATTTTGTATCCTGAGACTTTGCTGAAGTTGCTTATCAGTTTCCTGTAAATCTTTACCACTGTTATGTGTGTGTGTGTTTACCTCCTCAGAGGTGTTTTCAACAGCGACAGTCATTAGTTCTAAAGTTAAACTATAATCTAAATTCTTCCCATGATTAGCTTGGCCTACATGCAGGAGTGAGCAAAGGTGGTGGCTTGTGAGGTCAGAAGCAAGATGGAGTCGGCTATGTCAGATTCCTCCCACCGCTCCATTGACTTCCACTTCCGGCCATTACAGTGCGTGCTCTCAGAATGCTTCCTCGGGGTCACTCTTGCTCTCCCTGGGAGTGCAACCACATACTCTGAGAAGCGCAAACCCCACACAGAGGCCACGGGCAGTCTCTGGGATGAAGTCCACCTGGGCCCAATCTCCCATCCTCACCAGGCACGTGAGCGGAACCCCCCTGAGCCCCAGTCCAGGTCATCCTTCACTTCATGCCTCCAGGGGGCCTTTCAAAGCCACGTGGATCAAAGCAGTGACTCACCAAGTACTGCTCGACTGCCTGACAAAATCACGACATGTAACAAAATGGCTGCTGGTGTAAGTCACTAACGCTTGAGGTAATGTGTCACACAGCACCATTTGATTTTAACAGCAGGTAACTTACTCACCTGGGTTGAACTCTGCATTTCCATCTGCTTCTGCTGTTGCCCTGAGCCCCTCTCCCCATTGCCCATGGCTGGCACTTCTTTTCCAGTAGATAAGTGCAAGCCATGGACAGTGAGTACACAGAGGAGGCCACAGAATAGCCGTGGTGGCATCAGAAGGGCACTTGTCCAGTCCTCTCTTTGGTGGACACCAGATCCTTTGGCCCCTACTCAGGCAGAGACCCCACCATGGTGCTGTGAGGAACCTAGGGTGTTTCTTCATCCCCATCACCAGGTCAGGGAGGAAAAGCAAATCCCCGCTGCTGTCTAGACGAGGTACATTTTCTCCACATCCCTGCCGTTCTCTTCTGTTCCATTAAAAGAGCGAAGAAAACTTCAGAAAGTGTCTCTCCCACTGGCTCCACTGACCTGGACACTTAAAGACCAACCTCCAGCCTGGGCAACACAGCAAGGTGTCGTCTCTACAAAAGAGAAAAATAATTTAAACTGGCTGGGCATGGGGCACATTCCTGTTGTCTCAGCTACTCACGCGGCTGAGGCAGGAGGACCGTGTGAGCCCAGGAGCTTGGTAATGCCGTATGTTAGACTGTTCTTGCATTGCTATAAAAATGCTCATCATCACTGACCATTGGAGAAATGCAAATCACAACCAGATTGAGATACCATCTCACTCCAGTTAGAATGGCGATCATTAAAAAATCTGGAGACAACAGATGCTGGAGAGGATGTGGAGAAATAGGAACACTTTTACACTGCTGGTGGGAGTGTAAATTAGTTCAACCATTGTGGAAGACAGTGTGGTGATTCCTCAAGGACCTAGAAATAGAAATTCCACTTGACCCAGCAATCCCGTTACGGGGTATATATCAAAAAGACTATAAATCATTCTGTTATAAATATACATGCACATGAATATTCATTGCAGCACTGTTTACAATAGCAAAGACCTGGAATCAACCCAAATGCCCATCGATGATAGACTGGACAGGGAACATGTGGCACATATATACCATGGAATATTATGCAGCCATCAAAAACGATGAGTTTGTGTCCTTTGTAGGGACATGGATGAACCTGGAGAACATCATTCTCAGCAAACTGACACAAGAACAGAAAATGAAATACCACAAGTTCTCACTCATAGTTGGGTGTTGAACAATGAGAACACATGGACACAGGGAGGGGAGCACTACACACTGGGGTCTGTTGTGGGGAATTGGGGGAAAGTGGGGTGTGGAGAGTTGGGGAGGGATAACATGGGGAGAAATGCCAGATATAGGTGAAGGAGAGGAAGGCAGCAAATCACACTGCCAAGTGTGTACCTATGCAACTATCTTGCATGTTCTTCACATGTACCCCAAAACCTAAAATGCAATTAAAACTAATAATAATAATAAAATACTTGACACTGAGTAACTTATTTTTTTTAAAAGACGCTTATTTGGCCCACAGCCCCGCAGGTTGTACAAACATGGTTGCAGCATCTGCTCTGCTTCTGGGGAGGCCTCAGGGAACCTTCACTCAGCAGAAGGTGAAGCAGGAGCTTATGGCGCGAATGACAGCGAGAGAGAGAGAGAAGGTGGGGTGGTGCCACATACTTCAACAACCTCTCTACAATGAGGACAGCACCAAGCTGTGAGGGACTCACCGTCATGACCCAAACATCTACAATATGAATTCTTTCCATGATTAGCTTGGTCTACATATAGGAATGAGCCAGGCAGTGGCTTGTAAGACCAGAAGCAAGATGGAGTCAGCCATGTCAGATTCCTCCCACTGTTCCATTAGCTTCCACTCTGGTCATTACAGTGCCTCTCTTCCAACACTGGGGATTACAATTCAGCTTGAGATTTGACAGGGACATATATTATAACTGTACCCTGCAGTGAGCTATGATTGCACCACTGCACTTTGGCCTGGGTGACAAAATGAGATCCTGTTTTTAAAAATATGTGAAAATAAAAATAAAGGCCAACTTACCTTTTCTAGCATGAGACTGCTCCTAAACTCCCTAAAAATCTCCTCATTCTGAACTGGGGCACGATGAGAGCCAGGTATGGCGGCTTGGTTGGCTCAGGCCGACTGCCTGGAGCCCAGAGCCTCTGAACTCTTCCCAGCCTCCAGAGACACTTCCAGAAAAATAAAAAAATTTATCCTGGCCAACATCTCTAGATGAACACTTGAGCGGTCAGACTTCGGTCATCCAAAGTGGGTTATTCATCCAGGCAAGAACAGCAGGAAAGGAGGGAGGGCTTGGGTGAAGGAGTCTGGGATCAGGACTCTGCACTCCATTGTCGATCAATCAGCATTGAGCTCCCCTGCCCGGAAGGCCACAGTCCTGTCTTCAGACTGAACAACTAGCCTATTCCCTTTCCAGCATCCTCCTCTCCTCATTCATTCCTCCATCTGAATATCTGTCACCAGATGTGCCAGCAGGCTCTGTGGGCTGAGACATGCAGTATTGATCTACTGCAGACCCAGGTGTGACTCCTGCCTGTTCAACTTGCAGCGATGAAACCTGGGCCAAGTCACTTAGTCCCCTTTGGTTTCTTTGGTTTTAGAAAGGACCCAACAACACCTGCTTTGTACCTGTGATTCTCATGAGAAATAAATAACGCATATAAAGCACTCACTATGATACCTGGCAAATAGCGAATGGCATAAATGATACAGAGCTCTTTAGAAGCAGGGTTTGCTCAAGGAGCTCACAGGCTCCTGATTAGAAGAGAAAGGAAGAAACCTGTTAGGCAGGCAGTCAGGGTGGGTCCTCGGTTGAATTCTTTCAAACGAAAGAACAGCCTGGAAAAATAAAGCTGTAGAATAAATAAGGGAACTTGCCACAGTGGGACTTGCTTAAGACATGACCATAGTTGCACAGATAAGAAAGGCTACACAGGTGACTTGCCCAGACGTGCCCACAAAGGAAAATTCTGTCCTCTGATGCATGTGCAGTCAGAAGAGCAAAGCAATATGGAGTAACTGAAGCTAAGGGCCTGCATGTGCTTAGGAGGAAGGAGTGGAGCTCCCAGAAATTTGCACCTTATGCTCATGAGATGCCCAGCCCTCATCGGTTTCTGTAAGAAGCCCTTGCATTCAACTGTATAAACGGCAGGCTCCCTCTCCACAGTGGAGAGCTTTCTTCTTTTGCTCATTAAACTCTCACTCCGACCTCACCGTTGGTGTCTACACTCCCTAATTTTTTTGGTTGTGGGACAAAGTACTCCAAGTATACCTTGAACAACAAGACTGCAAAATTGCGGTGCACTGGCGAGACTGTAACACCGAGATGGTGACACCTAGGAGGAGGGCGCAACTGCGGCAGAGGCCTGGAGTTCACAGAACCACCAGCCCCCATGTGGTAGAGGAGAAAGGAGAAAGTCCGGGAGTTTCACTCCACATCGCCCGGGGCACACAGGGTCTGTGAGATTAGAAACTCAGGCCCCAGGCTTTTCAGCCAGGAGACAGGAGATGCAGGACCCACTCCTGCCACTGGGGCTCTCCAGGTGAGGGGACAGAACCTGAGTACACAGGCTCACCTTGCACAGCCTCATGACATTTCTCTCAGAAGCCAAAATGGAGAAGCAGCATTAAGGCAGCTCAGTACTCAGATATTTTAGCCATCTCCTGCAAAGCAGCTGGTTATTTGAGAAAAGCCAGATAATTATCTCAAGATTTACTTTCTCATGGAAATGTGATGGAAAAGTCACCTCCAGCCCTTGCACTACCTTCATCAGGGACCCAACCAAACCTGCCATAATGAAAGGCTGGACTCTGTGTCCACTGCTGCAGAACTGCCCCTCTCACACTGCCGCTGCCAAAGCAGAGGGGTGTGTTTTTCTGTGTAGAAAACATTTTGGTAACATTTCAATAGCAAAGAGGATCTAGGGATCAAGGGTTGGCTTCCTCTGACACTAGCGGGTGATGTCTGTTGGCAGAATAGGGTAAGAATGAGTTTCTTTCTCCCAAGGGGCCTGGGGAAACTGCTGTCACCGTGTCACACAGCACACAGGGCACTCGGCACAGCTTCCTCAGAAGGTTTCATTGTAACTTGGAGAAACAGTGATTTGGAATCCAGCTCATGAAGAAACGGAAGGTCTGAGAGGCAAAATCAGAACTAAAACCCAGGCTTTCACCTCCAACGCAACGCTGCCTCAACTCACACCTGGCTGGTCATAACACCAGCACCACCAACAAACCGGCTACACCTGAGCACTCAGGGCATGTCTCCCTGACTGCACGGCAGCAGAGAGCCTCCTGACAGGACACTGACTCTTTGGCTCACCCTCCTGGCCCACCAGCTTCACAGAGCATTCCTGTAACTCCTAGGACCCAAAAATAGAGCCTTTATGCCAGCCCAGAGTGACTGTTTTCTAGATCAGAGGGGACCAAATGGCCAGCAATAATAAGTCAAACATATCAGAGAAAAAACTTCACAGTAAGAAATAAGGTATGAGTGCTGAGTGCCTGGAAAGATAGGAGCAGCCTGCCAAGGGGAAGGAACAAGCCTCTTTCTATTGAGATTGATTCTGATCTGTCAGTCTCCTTTACACACATCAAGGTTCCTGAGGGGAGAGCCAGCTATTAACATTGCTAATTACTTGTTAAAATGTACAAATGGTCTTGGGGACAAGTTCATCTGCATGTGAATTAGGTGTCCAGAGTAGTTATAATCACTTAATTATGTGCTTGTGAGGGGAGAATAGAATTTAAGACAGAAACAACAGGACTGTCTCTGGTCACTGGGATGTGTCTAGAAAACTGAGGAGGACAGCAGGGTCTGGAGCCTCAGGAGGCAGGTCTCAGCACCACGCAGTTCACAACAATTAATGTTCTGCTGAGGGAAAGAACTGTCTGATGAAGCCCAGGACGGGCCAGGAGGTGGGTAGGGACCCACAGCATGGCTGAGTAGTCACAGAAAATTGCAGCTATTTATGAACTTATGAGGGAGGGGCAGCAGGAGAGAGCCTCTTGAAACATCCCTAAGCACAGATTACAACAGTGAGAGAATTCTCGCCTGGCCTAGTCCACGATGCTCTGGCCTCAAAGGCAGGCTGCCCTCGCTCTTTCCTGGGCAATGGCCAAGTTAACCGTGGCAGGAATTTATTTCACAATTTAACGTTTAAGCAACAATAATACTATTCCCTCCCTAACATCGACCCCCTCCTTGTTTGGTGACTAAAACTGCCTTTGTAAAACTGAGAAAGGGCACAAAATTAGCATTATGGGAGAGCTCTGAATTCTGGTAAGATGCAGGCATAGTTTGCCTTCCTATAATCATTTACTGCACCAGAGGTCACAAGGTTTGTGACTTCCCCAACTGCTCTTACAGACAGCCTCACTGTTGTGGAACCTAAGATTTGTCTTTTGGGGTGTTTTTCGGCCCTTTGTGTCCTGGCACCACCCAGACTCATAACTCATGATCAACCAGTACTGAGGTCCCACCCAGAGGCAGACTCAGCACCTGAAGACTATTTTCCACACCCCTGTGATTTCATCCCTAGCCAATCAGCAGCATCCATTCCCTAGCCCTCTGCCCACCAACTTACCCAGAAAAACCCTAACCTCTGAGTTCTGGAGGAGGCTGGTTTGAGTAACAAACTCCAGTCATTCCACTTGGCTGGCTCTGCATTAATTGAACCCTTTCTCTACTGCAATATCTGTCCCAGTGAATTAGTTTTGTCTGTGCAGCTGGCAAGATTACACTCACTCCTGAATGAAAACACATGGGAGGTGAGGAGGATGGATTGTCTCTCTTTTCCAGCTTCATCCCTCTGCCCCCATCTGCATGGACTCAATGATGTTCCAGGAGCCCTTCACATGTGTGACCATGGCCCAGATAGCCCAGAAGAAAGTTCAGACAGAGAAATCAGGAACACAGCCGCTTGTGAAGCAGAACAGCCCAGCCTGCCATGCGTGAGGTAGGAGGGACAGTTAAGGGTCCCTTTGCAGCCTTTCCAGGAAAAGATACCAACTCACCTGTCCCCTCAATACTGGGACTGTGCTTTATGTTTCTATTTATCTTAAACATTTTATAAAGGGGTAGAAATGCTGTGATTTCAAAGAAGCCTTCAGAATGCCTTTGGAAAACTTATTGAGCCATTCTGGTATTGTGTAAGACAATGATCCCGTATCTTTTTCTCAGTGCCATGGCAAAGGGGAAGAAAAATGAACTCAGGGATACGGAGGTATGTGAGACCTAGCAGAGTTTATGGCAGTCAGCAAAAGCCAATCCAGAGTCCCATAGATCTCGGCCAGTTCACCCTAATGAGGTTGTAGAAACTGAAATACAGCCTTCTCTTCTCCTTATGAAACTGGGAACAAATACATCCACCCATTTTCCACAAACTGTCTTATAAGGAGAGGAGAGGCCTGAGAGTGAAAATCCAGATTTTTTAACCAAAATTATTTCCTGGATTCAGTATATCCAAAAAAAATTTCAGCCTGATTTTTGTAAATGAATGAGCTACTTATAAAATTCTTATAGGAACACAAAGACTAAGAATAGTCAAGATGATCCTGAAGAAAACATACAAAATTTAACATAGGACCAGCCATCAAGCCATTTTATAAGGCTAAATTAATTCAGACAACATGCTATTCACTCAAGAGTGAGCAAACTAACCAATGGGATAAAACATAAAATTAAGATATGAGTACATAAATTTGGTACCACCTTGTTTCTGACAAAAATTAACCCTGCCCTTCAGCTCAGAAAAGGATAGTGTTTTTCATAGTGTGTACTCTGACAATGCCTGGGTGTGTCACTCACATCATCCCATTGGCAGAAATCCATCCCAGATGGTTGCAGTGGCAAACACTGCAGATATCTCTAAGACTTTGAAGTAGGAAAGATTCTTCAGTAGGACACAAAACAGACCAACGATGAAAGAAATAAAATTAAAAATGGATAAATCAGACACTATTAAACTAAAGCTTCAGACAATGGCAGAGTAACCTATATCAGACTAGCCCTTCTGACAAATCAAAAGCATTGAAAGACATACACAGAGGTTTGAAGGCACTGAAGAGGGTGGTGAAGCAGGCAGGAGCTGGAGGCCCGTAGCACAGGAAATCATGCTGGGTGCGATCACCATGCATCCAGCTTAACGCCAAGGACATGCTCCTACAGACATGGGGATACACCTCAAGAAGAAAGCAGAAGTCTTCTGCAAGTGGAGAGTTGGAAGTCTGGTGGGAGACATTTCTTCATGGATTTCTGATACTTCTGCACATATTATGAGCAAACCACTGACCATCATTGTTCCAATCTTTTCAAGAATGTGTGTACAGTAAACAGCCTTGGATGAGAAAAATAATGTCATCTTCCAGAGCAAAGGGCAGGCATCTTATTGTCCAGTGCAATGAAGGTAATGTCTCCTCCTGGAACAAGAGACAGGCATGGTTAATCCCATTATAACAGTTTCCAGTTCCCTCAGCTCAAGAGTCCGTCTCCTGTAATACAATGTACTACATGTGCAAATAACATATGGCCCTTTTCACATCATCCTGTGGAAACTGGGGCTCGTGAAAGTGGCACAAAAATGCCACAAAAATATTCTATCTACTGCTTTTGCTATGTAACAGGCTACCTTTTTAGCTTGCCTGTAGAGTCAAGTCTCAGCTCCTTCAGTTTCTGATAGTTGTAGTAAAGAGGATGAGATGTTGACCAAAACATAACTCTCTGTAAGAGAAACAATGAGGGTCTTAAAGGTCTATTAATAGGATTTAAGGGAAGTTCATAGAAATCAGTAGCAAACATGTTCCCTAAATTGTATAAATAACTGAGCAATAAATAGTCCTTCCCATTATGGCCTGTTAATTAAGGAGTCATGCCCTTTTCACTAGCGGAGGTCTTTCCTCTCTTCCCATCCCCAGTGCCTCCCCTCCACTCTCCCCAGGCCTCAGCTGCTTTAAAGAAGACTATTAGAAGTGAGCCAAAGTCTCCCTGCCCCAAGGGCAACTGAAGGTCCTAGGCACCCGCATGCTGGGGAGCTCCGGGCTGGGAGCTCCCCAGCATGGGGACTTTTCTGCTGTTATTGGTGCAGGTACAAAGCCACCATTCTATGCAGTCCCGGGATTAAAAAACTGAGGAAAGACCGAAGGTCAACTGACTGAGTTTAGGCCAAATTTATAGTGGACAAGGGAAGTAAAGTGATGTTGTGAGTGGAGCCACAATCTCCACTAACAATAACTGTTAGCATGATTTTGGGCATTTTCTTTTCCTTCTCAATCTCTTTAGGTTTCAGTTATCCTAGTTAGTAAGTAGTCAATATCTACTGAACTCCTGCTATGTATAAATGCCAAATTGGAAAAGTAATGCATGCCTTGATTCGCAAAACTGTCACGATGCAGAAGTGAGATAGATGTGAAAAGGCTCTGGGAAAGAATGTCTGTAGCAGAAAGGAACTAGCAGTGGGCTCTGGGACAGGAGTTTAACAGACTTCTTGGCCAGCAAATGGTGCTCTCCATATGCCGAGGCAGTGGAAGAGCTCCCAAGCCAAGCTAGGTCCCAGTGGATGCTGCAGGGCCCTTGGTGCCAGTGTTCACGTCCTAATCAATCATCAGGGGCACCCCATGACCTAATCGCTTCCCCCTCTCCACCCTACAGATAACTGCCATATAGCATGTGATAAGAGGTGACCTGTCTTACCCAAAATCTTCTGTGCCAGAGCCTCCTCTCAGCCCTTCTTCAGGCACTTCACCCAGAGATGTGCTTAGCAGGACTGAGGAAGCAGAAAGGAAACAGCCTCCCCACACAAAAAAAGTCAGACAAAAGAACAAGAAGAAGAAAACAAGCCCTCAAATCAAATTGCATGGGGAACCTCACGAGAAAAGTGGGGCAGGTGAGGTGTGAGGAGTGGGATGGCCACAGCAGATGCATTTCAGTATTGACTTATTCATTCAAAATAATTCCGGGGGAAAAAGTGCCTGTTTGGGGCCTGCTGAGTTGATTTTCGATGTTGTACTATGTGTGAAATTATCTAGTCATGAGAAGAGAATAAATAATGCTCTGATTTTCTTGCCAGTAGTGACAGCACACAATGCATATTGAAATACTGAAAACCACGGTAATTTGATAAGAACTGTCCTATTCCATGCCATGGCTATTTCTTGTCCCTACGTGTGTGTGTGCGTGCGTGCGTGTGTGCTGGTGGTGTGGTGGGGGGAGGTTCTGGCTACGCTTTTTGCCATTTTTCTTTTGTGTGGCTATCCTACATTTCCCCCTCTCCCTTTCTCTCTCTCCCATTCCCTCCCTCTCCTCCCACTTCTCTCCTCTCTCTACCCACTCCATCTCTCCCTCCCTCCCTCTGTCTCAGCAGTCCCCAATGCCCTTGCTGCTTCCTTCCAAAGCTGGGCATCTCCACTCGATCCATCCACCACTTCTCCAGCTTGCTCCTTTTCTCCTTTGCTCTCACTTCTCTTGGCTGACCTCTGTCTTCCCCTCATACCATCTATCACCACTTTGCTCACCTATCCCAATGGAACCACATATCCTAGTGGACTCCTCTCACCTCTCACTACTGTGGAGAGGAGACAGGGGTAGCACAAGCCCGAGGCAGTGAGCTCTGAGATACGGTGCTTGGCTGGGGTACAGCTGGGGGCAGTAAATAGCCCCTGGAGCCAGGGATGACCGGAAGGTCCTCAGGTCTGCCAATTCCATTGTAATTTGTTTTCCCAATGAAAGATACTAACCAAAAGCTACTCTTGGAGTGAGAGAAACCACTTCCTTTCATAAAGGAGCTTAAATCTTCCAAGGACTGAGCAAGGACTTTTCCCGTGCAAAGACACTTTATTGTGTCTTGCGGAAAGGTAAACACCAGCATTAGGCTCTTGCATCAGCCCTACCGTTTATCGCCGAGGATTTCCATGTTCTTGATACGGAACCAAGGAGCATGTCCACCAAGTGGTACAAAATGGTGGCCTCCGCCCGGATCTGGACTGCAAACTTGGGGGAAGGCATCACATCCAGTGTGAAGCTGAATGCTTTCTGTAAGGCATGTGAGGTCCAGGGGCACAGCGTCCATTACTCTTTACTGTTTAGTTGACAGCAATTTAATACCTTTATATCAGGCTGTGCCCAAAGAAGACCAGAAGTCTGATGAGAGGAAAGGTGGTATTCTCCCTGGGCTGGGGAGAAGATGGTGGAAGGCAGGGGGAGAAAACAGGGATATGGACATGCTTGGTTCAGCTGCTTGGAGGAGCTTGCCAGGGAGTGGAGTTGTAGCCGCACCACCGAGCTGAGACTGACTTTCAGCTTTCTGCTCCCAACTTCCTTAATTAGATCCCAAGGGAATCAGGAGGAAAAAAGTTATCAGAATTTCTAATTTTGCTGTGCCAAGCATATCCTTATTTATGTGAGAAATTAAACTTGGAACATGAGAAGGGAGGATGATTCCTGCAGGCCGGGAGAGCAGTGTAGCACGAGGAGGCAGAAAGGGAAGGCCATGGAGTGCACCTCACTGGGACAGCTTCTCACCAGTGGAAACCACAAGGTCCGGAGGAGAAAGAGTCAGGAGGGGAAGCGCAGATGCTGATCTTCCTCTCAGACACGTGTAGCAGCCACCAGCCATCAACACGGGTACGGGATCTACAGGCAGTGGCTTTGTCTGCTTTGTGCCCAGTGAAATCCCCACACCATCACACAGGGCCTGGCAGTCACTCATTCAGTAAATATTGATGACCGAATTAACTGTGAAAATAAGTAATTCAAAATCTAAGCTGCTGGGATTCTAAATTATTTTGAGCCTTAAAGGAATATAAGGGGCCTGAGTCACGTAACAGGCAGCTATAACCTAGGCACCTGCGACTTTTGTTTCTCTGATTATAGATCAGCCTTAGTCCTAATATACACTGTTTGGTTAAATGCTACAAATGATTAAAGGTCACCAGGGTGACCCCCTCCCTCTTCACTGTTGATCTTCATTATAGATTGACTTCCCCTTTATCTTTCTCACACAAAACTTCATAATTATCACAGTGTCTAAGATGAAGCATTAAATACACACTTTTAAATTGGAAAGAAATTGAAAACCAGGTATAAAGGAAAGAAAACAAGAGCTAAGGAAAAGAAAACAAACTAATTAAATTATTGTAACTCATAAACCAGCCTTGTATAGAAAACATTATAATCCTACTAACCCTCTGTTCTCTGCCTATATAAGCAAGAACTTAACTTTTAACTTAGAGCACTGACTCTATTTCTCTGGAGTCTTGTCTACCATTACCAGCTTTTTGCTTAAGTAAATGCTTTAAACTAGATTCTGGTCTTTATTATTTCAGGTTGACAGAACAATATCATATATATGGGTTTCCCCAGCACCTGCCATGTGAAAATAACTTAACATGTTTGTGCACAGATGCTTGAGTGTTTAAAAAAAGTCATATGTAATAAACCTTTGGAAGCCACAGATCCCAATGCCTCTGAGATGAGATTGACATGTGGCGAGGCTGTGAGCCAGGAAGGCACACATTTAGAGCTCCAAGGATGTTAGTGGTTTCCTTCTGACACCAGATCTCAACAAACCTCACTCCTGGCACAAGGGGCCTCCAGATTTAGTGTTGCCAGAGAGGATGACAATGGTGATGATGAGCACAGAAGGAGGTAACATCTCAGAGGTTAAAATACCTCACTGCTGGCCGCACAACAATGTGAATGTACTTAACATTCCTAAACTATGGAACTAAACATGGCTAGGATTATAAATGTTCTTTTATGTGTATTTAACCAAATTATAAAAACAAACAAACCACTAGTTAATGGTGGAACTGTCAAATCCAGCACTTTCTGATTCCAATGTTATCTGATTCCACAGTGTTATTTCTTGCCTCTGGGATGTGGCATTTTCAGGCAGCCATTTTATCACATATCCTAAGTAAAGACGATCTCTTCAGATGTGCAATAAACCAATGCTCTCATTCCACCCTGGTATTGCAAGACATGGAAACAGAACACGCAACTGTGGAATTACACTCTAGCAAAGGCATTGTCCACCCCTGTGTGTTGAGTTTGGAAGGCTTGTCTGAGTCCTCAGTGTTGCAAGCAACATTGAGGCAGTGCACGCTACCCCAGCCTGACCTCTCCCTTCCCTGTGGCCAGAGAGGGTGAGCTGGCATACAGGCAGTAAGGACTTCTCCGAATGCTTCTAAGAGCATTTATTTTATTTATTTTTAATTTTCCATAAGTTATTGGGGGTACAGGTGTTATCTGGTTACATGGGGAACTTCTTTAGCGGTGATTTGTGAGATTTTCCTGCCCTCATCACCCCAGCAGTATATACTGCACCATATTTGTAGTCTCTTATGTCTCACTCCCCTCCCACCCTTCCCCCCCAGGGAAATGCAAATCAAAACCACAATACAATAGCACCTCACTCCTGCAAGAACGGCCATAATAAAAAATCAAAAAACGGTAGATGCTGGTGTGACTGCGGTGATCAGGGCACACTTCTACACCGCTGGAGGGAATGGAAACTAGTATAGCTGTTATGAAAACATGTGGAGATTCCTTAAAGAACTAAAAGTAGAACTACCATTTGATTCCGAAATCCCACTACTCGGTATCTACCCAGAGGAGAAGTCATTGTTTGAAAAAGATACTTGCACACACATGTTTATAGCAGCGCAATTCATAATAGCATTTATTTTAGAAAGGAGCTGAAGCATGATCATCAGCAGGCAAGCAAGGAGTTACTGGAGGAAATTAAAGTGTTCAAAATACAGGGAAGAAAGACTCGCCAGAGGAAGCAATTTCCCCTTCATAGGACGGCAGGGCTTACGGCTCTTACATCATTTAATCTCCAGCACCACCCTGTGAGGCACGTGTGACTTTTATCATCATTTTATTGATGCCATAAAGAGTCAGCGGTGAAAGGATTTTCTCAACTGACAGTGTGAGTCCTTCTCATCCTAGTCCCGTCTCTGTCAAGGCCACGGCGCGAAGTGCCCTCCTGTGACCCTCATACATGTCTTCAAACATGCTCACACACACAACCACACACAAAGCCATCTAAACATGCACCACACACAGCACACACATAGGCACACATACGACATGTACCACACAACACCTCCCACACCGCACACTGTGCACACACTACACACCCAACATAACCCACACACCATGCATCATACACACCACACACACTACACCCCCCCACACATCACACACTACACACCACCCCACACCATGCATCACACACACTATACACTACACATCCACACACTACACACCACCCCTACACACCATGTATCACACACACCACACACACTACACACCACACATCTGCACCACACACACCAAACACAATACACACCACACAAACCACACACTACACACCGCATGCACCACGCACCCAACACAACCCCCACACACCACACACCCATCAAACACACTATACACTACACAAACCACACATTCACACCACACACCAAACACAAATGTACACCACACACAGCACACATACACACACATACCCACAGCACACACGTCACCCACACCAAAGACACACCACACCCCACACACACCACACACCACACTATACACATACACATTTATATATAGACCACCTACCATCCACACACCTTACACATACTTTACACACACTCAACACATATACTCACAATTACTCATCATATGGTGCTTTAAAAGTAGCAGGAATGAGATCAGGAAGACAAACTGTGCTTCAGCAGTTGGTAAAAAGAGCACAGGCTCTGCCTGCACCCAGGCACTCCACCTACAGAAGTGAGAGGTGAGGGGAACAGTCTCCAGGAGCAGCCTGCCAGCCTTGCCACTCCTGTGTCCCTAAACCAGTTCCTCTCATCAACCCTTCCTCTCCTAGCTCCAACCCAAACCACAAGCAGACACACATGGACATAAACACAAACACATGGAGACATACAGACAGACTGGCACATAGAGACACATAGAGACACAGATAGAGTGACACACACAGACACAGAGACACACTGATACACACAGGCATATAGAGGCACACAGACACAGTGACACACACAGACACACATAGACACACTGACACACAGGCACATAGAAACAGACACTGACATATACAGACACACACAGACACAGACACACTGACACACACAGACACATAGAGACACACAGAGACACATAGACACACTGACACACACAGACAAATAGAGACACATAGACACTGACATATACAGACACACTGACACACAGACACACTGGCACACAGAGACAGACACACTAACACATACAGACACACTGACACACACAGACACATAGAGACACAGAGACACACAAACATACTGGCACACACAGACACACTGACACACACAGACACATAGAGACACACTGACACAGACATAGAGACACAGACACACTAACACACACACACAGACACACACAGACCCATAGAGGCATACTGACACACAGACACAGAGACACAGACACACTAACACACACACACATACAGACACACTAATACACAGACATACAAACATGCACACCCAGGCATATATAGACACACACACAGACATACACAACCTACAGATATGCCCACGGACACACACACACACTATTGCTTGTGAGTGCTCAAGGAATGCAAGCTCATTTTAATGTTGATGCAGGCACAATTCCATCAGGAAGGCGATTTTGATCATAGAAATCAATACAGAATGAAAGCAAATCTAACTGCCTCCAGGATGATTTTTTTTGTCGGCAGAGAGCATGTCTAATGGCACAGGTCACACTGCCTAAGGACAATCTCACACCTTAAAGAATGGGGGAGAAATGGGGTCTGGTGATTGACAGTGTGTGACCCTGGACAAGCCATTTTACACGTTTGTGGCATCATTACGTGGGGGAACCAGTGCCTCCCAAGGCTGGCCTGCGGAGGAAGCCATGGCAGGTACATAGGAGCAGCAGGCAGACGCTGGCAGGAGGCACCACTTCATGTGAATTCTGACCACATTCTTTACACTCCTCCTCGAAAGTGGGGAGAGGGGAGCCTGGGCCTCGTTTCTTAGGATTTTTCCCAAACCCCCAGGATGTGCACAGCAGGCAGGAAAGCCTCTCAGTGCAGCCCAGCCTTTTCCACAGCTTTTACACTCTGCAGAAAACTGTGTGGCTCCGTTAATGACTTTCTACAAGGCCATGCAGCTGATAACTGAGCCAAGGCCCAGGCCCAGGACTCTGACTTCAGGATTCCACACGGGCTACCACGAAGCCACCCGGATGTCCATGGGGAGATCCTTCAGGAGACACAGCTGCTCTTCATTGAGTTCCAACTGTAGTCCTCAAGGTGGAGGGGCATTTGTTCCTACCCCCAGGGGACATTTGGCAATGTCTAGCCATGTTTTTGGTAGTCTCAACTTAGGGAGAAGCGCAGATGCTCCTGGCATCCAGTTCTTTGGTGGAGAGGCTGGGGATGCTGCCAAGTCCCCTCCAATGCACACTACTGCCACGGCAAAGACTGTGTCCTGCAAGGTGCGTGGTGCTGAGGCCGATGCTCTGGCCCACTGCGACCCCATGTCCTCCCTCTGACAGGCACGATCAGGAAGCTTTGCTCCCAGGGTTCTCATTCCCATGGGCCCCAGGAATGGTTCTGCGGGGTCCATGGCTCCTTTCATGGGGGTGATATGAGGCATGCCAGTTTCATCATGCCTTGCTTGCCCCTTGTTCCCGCACTGTCCTTCCTGAGCCCAGGGAGTCCAAATCCACAGTCTTCGAGTCTCCACCAGTGGCATCTCAGCTCAACTGAGAGTCATTCCCTTTTTCAGAACAGGCTGACAGTGGGACAGCTGACCCCTTTGCCCATGTACCTCAGTTCCCCATCACTTCGGAAATGCCTTTGGAACCACCACTAGGGGTCCTCTCCAGCCTGCCCCACCCTCCTGACACAGTCTCCCCACAAGATCAGCATCAATCATCCCCACAGAAAACTCAAACTCGAGAAATGAATGAAGGAACACAGGCTTGGCTGATTGGCAGAGGACAATAGAGGAGCCAGTGTTTGACAAATCAGTAATGACACCTTGGATAGCAGAGCCATGCAGTTAGCATCTTCTTCCCAAACACAGCAAATTACCAGCAAGGGCAGGAAGCCTTGGCAGAATTAATCACTACCTGGAAAACAATTTCACACTAGAATAAACAGAAGAGAGAGAAAATAATAAATGCATTGCATTGTCCAGTTGTTAACCTGGGCCTTGATATATATTAAAAAACAAGTCAATTACTTTTAGCAATGACAGAAACTCATCTTGTTTAGCAAAATAAGATAAAGAAGTCTGGGGGTGGAGATCCAGCAATCTGAGGGAAGACATCCTGAGATGATAAATATCTCATGTCAACCCCGCACTCAGCCGCAGGCTTCTCAGAACAGAGGCAGCCAACTCCGTTCCATCTGAGGGAGCAGAGGAAGGAGGGATGGCACAGAACGTTGGAAGGGGAGCGGGCATCATCCACCAAGGAGTTGTTATAAAATATGGAAGCAAAACATTAAAAATGCACAGTTATTTTTCAATAAAACCATCCCATGTCTTTGCAGAAGGGTTTAGTTCCTGCTTTCACACTCCTGGTGGTGTCTGGAAAAGATGCTTGACTTTCTGCGCAGAACCAGAATGGGAGACAGAAAGATGAATTTATTTCACAAGACAAAGCTCTTTTTTTTTTGTTTGTTGGTTTGTTTGTTTGCTGTCTGCTGGACAGGTGGGCTTTCTGAATTGATAGCATGTCAGTCAAGAGGCATTTGAAAGAAAACACTTTAATCCTAAGTGAAAGAAGGGTTCTCATGTGTACAGTCCATGGTTCAAATAAGTAGAAACCACTTTACGTTTGATTCCCAGGTTGTATGCACCAGACAGACTGCACTTTCCA
This sequence comes from Callithrix jacchus, assembly GCF_049354715.1. NCBI lineage: Eukaryota > Metazoa > Chordata > Mammalia > Primates > Cebidae > Callithrix > Callithrix jacchus. Next base: position 34,864,386 of record NC_133511.1, on the reverse strand, counting down.
GAGTCTGACACCAGAACATGTGCAGGTGGTGATCGAATTATATTCTGGGCAGTGGAGACTTTTTGTAATCGACCAGAATAGCTTTTTCTGTGTAAAATGATGGTTGCAGTGCTCCCTGGAGTATAGATAATGTCCTTGAAAATCACTTAAGATGCCTTTACAAACTTTGGAGGCTGTAATTCTCCCCTGCCCTGTAATGCATGACCCTTGTCAGTTTCCTTCCCGGCATCTGTGAGGAGTGTGAGGTGCAGTGGCTGCCTTTAACACAGCCACCAGGACACGTCAGGTGTGCTTCAGCCTCACTTCCACGACTGACCTAATTCGCCCATGGAAATTTCCAAGGAAAAACTATGTCGTGGACATATCCAAGAAAATGGGTCTGTGTGGCTGCAGTGGCAGAAGGCATGACGCCTTTACTCACTCATCCTAAGGCTGGCAGCTGATGCTCCTATAACAGAAGACAGGTTGACAAGGGAAAAGCATAACAGATTTACTTAAAGTTTCATGTAATACAGGAGCCTCGAGAAACGAAGACCCAAAGCTGCAGGGGAACCATCTGCTTGCATGCTTGGGTTCCATGCAGAATGGACACTGTGGAGAAATGTGCTTGGACTAAGGGGATGATGTGTGGTGCTAGACTGAGGCCCCGCAAGGCTGGTCTTGGCTTCAAGTGTAGCATTCCTGCCTCTTGGGTAAGGGCAGGACTCCTTCAGAAAGAGGGTTTTCAAAGGGGAAGGGAGAGAGTCACCTTTATAAACCAAAATCAAAATTCTAAGACCTCACTGACTGAATAGACCCCCCTTGACCTAGAGGGCCCCAAAGAAACCTGAAAAACTCGTTCAGGATGTAACCAGAAGAAGAAGTCAAACGTGCCTCTTTATCCCCTCCTCTCTTTGCAGTTTGGACACAACTGACCAGCATTAACACGAAAACAGGGGTCTGAAGACAGACGAGCAGACTCTCTGTAGCCATAAGATTCCAAATTCCAGCCTGACTGTGGTATAGCATCACATGACAGATGGCATCACATGATTTCCTCCAGGCCCTGAAGGAAATCAAAGTGTTTTACCCCAAAATACATTTCTTTGACGTATTTTGAAGCGGTTCTGCAAAGCTGGCTCTTTGTGGGGCAAATCTACATTCTATAGAGTCTCCTTCCCTTACTAGGTCGTTCCAGAGAGTCTTACACCTTTTAAGGTGTGATAAGAGACACCCACATCTGTTCTCTCTGAAGCCTGCTGCTTGGAGGCTTCAACTCTTGGACAAGATCCTTGTCTTCCCCAATCCCCTTAACTAAACTGAAGCATTTCTTTATGCAGAGTTTAGCTCTCCAGGCAGGACTTAACTCTTTCTAACAAAGCACATCTTTGAACATCCCCCCCCTTGACTTGGAAGCCCCCTGCTTCAAGCTGTCCTGCCTTTCTGGGCCTGCACACCCTACATGTATTGATTTATATCTTATCCTGGGAACTTCTGTCTTTCCAAAATGTATAAAACCAAGCTACTGCCCAACCACTCAGAAGACTGCGGCTGTGTCATGGCCCATGGCACAGCCTCAGGAGAACATATGCCCAAGGTGGTTGGGCAAAATAAACCTCTAAGTTGATGGGGACCTGTCTCAGATACCTTTTGCTTTACACTTTTCTATTGTTTACCTGAAGAAGGACACTGGGGCAAATTTAATGCAGAGAGTTAATTTGGGCCAAGGTTGAGCACTTCCTAGCCTGAGACACACTGTGGCATGCTCAGAGAACAAAGGAGAGGCTCAAATTTTTAAATAAAAAAGAAAGAATCAGGAAAGGGGGTGATTTCACAAGCTGTTGGTTAGGAATTCTGATCGGCTTGCAGAAATAACATTGATTAGTGATTAGCTATATGTTGTTGAATGATAGGGTGCGAGTTACAGTGTCCAGCAAGGGGAGGCCAGTCTTGTTAGATTAATTTATAGCTATTGGTGGCAACACTCATTCCTGAGTCCATACAGCAGGTGGCTTTGAAATGATTACTTAGCTCAAGGCATGTGCAGCATGACTGCTGTCTTATTTCAACACCTCTCAGGGCCTGATAATTCCTCACTTTTCTCAGATTAAAACTTTATTTTCTTTCTCACCAGGTTTCAGGACTTGCTTTGTGGCAGAGGTGGTCCATGGCTGCCAAGAGGAAGAGGATTCTGGCTTCTGTGACTCCTGTCAGCAGGGAAGGAGGCTGAAGGCAGAGTCAGAGCCTGGCTTCTGAAGCCTGCCAGTCTTCCTTAGCTCCAAGCGTTCAGCACGTCAGAGCCCCACACTGTGGGCTATTGTTCTCAAGGTCATTTTTTGTTAAGCTACATGCTGAGTCTTCTAGGAGCAAAACCTCTGCCCCTCTTCCCCCACGGTATTCACAGCACCACATGGTGCTCTGCTCATAGTAGACACATCATCAATGGTTATTAAATAAATGAATACATACCTTTAATTCATTGCAAGGAAAGTCTTCTGTTTGTTTGTCCTGGCTGATCGTATTCATTTTTCCAGGCCTTTCTATCCCCAGGGCTGACAGTCCAGCAGAAGATGGCAAAAACAGTCAACTTTTGGACAGAGTCTAGACCATGGATAAGGGACGGCTGGGGACAGGTCTTGTGGAATGCATGGATTTGGGCTTTCATCAAGGCTGAGGAAAGACCAGTTTCCTCCTGGGAACAGGATAAAACTGAGCAAGGAGAGGTTTGTTTGGCTGGGGCTGGCAGGGCCGGAGCCTGTGTACAATTCAAAGAGATGAGAGAAGACAGACACCAGGGAGGAGAACTCAGCCAGGAAACTCAAGGGCAGGGATGCTCTGAAAGATAGCAGCTGCATTGTTTCCGAACTTTCAAAACCTCCGTTAAATGTTCTAAAAACCTCATTAGACTTACAAATCATGAGCCTTCAGCCAATGCACACAGAAAAGCCTTTTAGAGATGCACTTCTCTGGCTGACCCAGGAAACCTTACATTACAATGACTAAAGAAGCTGCTAATAGGTAGCTCAGCACAGCTCCAGACAAAGGCAGGCTCCTGTAAAGTGGTCAGGAGAGGGGCAGCAGCCAGAAGGGCTTGCCTCTAGTTTAGGCTCAGAGGGCGGAACTCTGTGCTGTGAATAGAGGACACTGGGCAAGATTTTTTCAATCAAGCATTTCAGCTGTCAGCCTGCCACAATACCTGAAATTCCTCATGAGAACCCCTATTTTGATTGCATACCTTCCCTCCCATGTGTCTGCTACCCTCAGGGCCATATATCCCAGAGGGCGCCATGTACCTTTGGAAGTTATCTTGTGAGTTAATGCATTCATTTTCCTCAGCATTCCACAGCCATCCAAGAGCAGTATCCTGCTGGAATGGAAAATGGAGGAAATATACTTAACTGTGACAGGGGCACAACCCAGAAATCCAGACCCTGGGAAAGCAAAAGAAGGCACCCGGGATACCTGGAAAGTGGCTGTGAAAGCACCAAGGGGACAGGAAGCAAGAGGGGCTGCAGGTGCCCTCAAGAACTCCTCAGGTCCCAGCCTTCAGGTCACACTGCCTGCCCCTCTCTGTACCACTCATAGGTGCTCCTGGGTGAAGCTGCAGGCTCCAAGGCCTTATCTGAGTCCTAGTTAACTGGGCCTTATGCAAGTCACAGGGCTCCCAAGACTGTTAAAATACCTTTCAGGTAAAAACCAGCGAGTATTAATTATGAGGCAAGGAAGGCAGCTGACATCTGTAAAACCAAGGTGTGCTTGAGCTGGTGGAGAGTCATGGGCCTGCGAATCCAGAAACTGCCCTGCCTTATCAACTGGAAACACTGTTTGCACAAGGGACATGGAGAAGGACTCTGAGCCCTGCTGATGGCTAAAGAGGGGATGAAAACAAAGGATTCTTCCTTTTCCATGAGTGTTCCAACCACGAACCTGTGTTCAAAGGGCCAGTCTACCTGCGGCTACCTCTGAAGGAGGCATAGCCCAAATGTACACACCCGGAGAAGAGTGGCTCTTTCAAGGTCAAGACAAATGTGGGTGGCAGAACCCCAACCAAGGCCGTTAGCTAGTGATGTCCAGCTGCTGATGGAGGCCCTCTCCAGAATCAAGGGCACGGTCCTACTGCAGAGCCCTGGACTCCTGTGCATCCCAGATGCGCCTCGACATCACAAACTTCACCTGTCACTGAGTTCTAGTCCCACTGTGCATGTCCAGCCTAGAGTCTTGCCTCTCCTGATACAGCCTCGCCTGCCCCTCCATCTGCCTATAATCTCCCTAGAGCAGGAGAAGCCATTTATCATTTTACTGGGATCTGCACATTCAGATATTAGAGGCCTCTCATTTATTGAGGTTCCAGGATGAGAGACCCAGGAAATCATTATTGCTTGGTTCTGTGAGGCCCTTTAGCGTTACCCCAGAGAGAGCCTCAGAGACATCAACCAGTGCAGGTGAAGCTGCCCCTCCTTCCTGCTCGCTCCTGGTGGGCGGTCCCTGTGTCTTTTGCATCCACCTGCAGGCCTTGCGCCTCACCACACACAGGCAGGCTTGCCTCCTCCTGGTCACTGAGTGCTGCTTCTCACCTCCGCAGGCTCCGTACCAACCACGTGGTGGAGTGTGGCCGGTCTCCTGCAGGTGCTGGCCAATCACAGGAGATGCCAGGCCCACTGTGCAGGGCCCCTGCACCTGCTCCTGTCTTCTGCACCTAACTTTTCTTGTTCCCTCCACATCGGGAAGCGGGGTCTTGCTACACCAGGGAATCTGAGCCCCACCCAGCCCTTGCTGCCACTTGTTTTAAGACAGTCACACAGCGAGTAGGAAGTCCTCCGAAGCTGTCATGACAGGCAGCATTCGCCACGGTCCCCGAGACCCGGAATGGGAACCAGAATTCTAGTCTAGAGGAGACAAAGTTGTGTAGCTAGGAAGCAGCCTGGGAATCAGAACCAAAGAAAAATAGCCCAAATTAAAGAGGAGAAGTCCCAGGGGGGATGGGGTGGGGCTGGGTAATGGGAGAGCCCAGTGCATGGAAGCCCAGAGTGCTTTAGCCTGCAAGGGCTGCTCAATGTGACCCACGGCTGTCCAAGGCCACAGGCCCCTCGGGCCAGTCAGGGGACACTGAGAGGCCTGAGAGTTTACTGGGAGCTGTGATCTGGAGTAGCTTGCAGGAGACCAACTCATTTGGATGAAGATGATGCTTCAGCTCATATTTCCCAAACAGCAGAGTCTGAGCCAGGGCTGACGTCCTAGTGCCTTACTAAGGAGTGCAGTCTTCAGCATGATCAAAGTGAAGCAGGCAGGAGCAGGGCCACACACACACACATCATGGAGCTGACCAATGGTGTGACTAAAGCCTACCCAGGACCATCCCTGGCACACCATACAAACCTCACCCCAAGACCATGTCTCAGCTGGGAAAAGGCGAGAGTGTCTCCCTCTTCTGTCTCCCTCAAGCTGGCGTCTTACCCAGGACACACATCTCCCTCACACTTCCAGATGCCCCGGGAGGCTGCAATCTGCTCTCAGGGCATTTGACCCTCTTTCTTAGCTAAACTCCCCAGGGCCAGCCCAGATGTGAGGTGCTATGAACTCATGCCCTCTGAGGTTGACCTGGGTGCGTGCAGCATTGACTGGGCTGAAGCAAATCATAAATGGGGCCCAGAGACACACAAGGGGAGAGTCTCACATGGCTCCTCAGAAGAGCCTGCGGTGGACACCGCTGTGCTGAGGACACTGAGACCTCGGGCCGAACTCCACCCCTGACAGTGGCCCCGCCAGGCCCAGAGCTGGAGTGACCCTGGCCACCATAGGAGGAGGGACACCTGCCTTCCACCCAAATCCACCCCTCAGTGTCCTGCCTGACACAGAGGAGAGGAATTCAGGTCCAGAAACTCCAGGAGGTCATGACTTTGAAAGAAGAACATTCCTCCTCCTCGGGACCTGCCCCGCTGAGGTCTGCAACATTTAAATACTAAAAGGATTCAATATGTTCAGAGGACAATGAGATCACATGGACATAGAGAGGGGAGCATCACACACTGGGGTCTGTGGTGGCGGGGACGGGACGGGGGGGAGGAAATAGGGGAGGGACAGCAGGGTGTGGGGTGGGGATTTGGGGAGAGATAACATGGGGAGAAACGCCAGATACAAGTGATGGGGAGGAAGGCAGCAAATCACACTGCCATGTGTGTACCTATGCAACAATCTTGCATGTTCTTCACATGTACCCCCAAACCTAAAATGCAATAAAAAAAAGAATTAGTGGGCAAACAACAAAGCCTGGGGACAAAACATGTAATGGGAGGTGGCCAGGCGCTCTGGGAACGGGACTCAGGATTCACTGCTTCCTATCTGCTCCTGAAGTAGCACCGGAGGGCACTCGGAGAGACCTGGCCTACCCTGCCGGCAGAAGGCACAGCTGGGAACATGCGCCCAGCATCCCTTCCCGCAGGCCCTGCATTTTCAGCTCTTTTTTTGTGCTGAGGGAGCTCACAGATTTCCTGAGATTAGCTCTCCACTGACGTCCCCTCTCAGCATCTGAGCTTCTCTCACTGCCCAGGGAGCAGGAGAAGGCGCCTCGCCCCAGCCTCCCCTCGGAGGGAGCCTGGACGGAATTGGAATTGCGGATTTTTATCATTACAGCTACAATTATCGAGCACCAGCCACATGCCAGAGAATTGTTTGCTAACACTCACTCTCACACTGGAAGAAAGGAGTTATTATTCCCATTTTACAGAGGAGGAAACTGAGGTGTAGGGGTGTTAACAGCACGGCCAGTGGCCACAGACCTGCGTATGTCAAGGAACAGTCAGCTGTTAGGCCGTTCTTCAAGTCCATATCCACCCACGGTTAGAAGAGAGAGGGTTTGTGTTCATTTGAGTTCATGCTTTTTTTAAAAAAAATCAGCTGTAAAGAGCAACTACAAGATTTAACTCAGGGTAGTAGCCGAGGGCAGACGCATTTTTGGCCGGGAGGCAGCTGTAGGAGCGTTTTGGTACGTTTATGTTCGAGGGTTTGTTTTTCATTTTTCTTTTGCAAATCAAAAGCAGCTTCTAATTTTTCATCTAAATGTGTCCAGTGTTCATTCCTCTGGTGCCTGCTAATGCTGAGCAAAGTTAAAACGCGGCTGCAGAGCACAGGATGAAAGGCCAGATTGCCTGGGTCTGAATTTTGGCCCAGCCATTCACTAGCTATGTGACTTTAGGCAGATTAAACTTTAAATTTTCTATGTGTCAGTTTCCTGTTAAATAAATATAATAATAGCTAACTTGTGTGCATGCTTATTATGTTAATATAAGACTTAAGAGAATTCTAAGTTAGTATTTGTAAAAGGACTGAGATAAGTCATGGGTTTGATAAATCAATAAATAAGTGAAAAATATCTTTAAATTAAAAAAATAAACACAGCTGCGGTGGCCCCCAGGGCTCCTGCAGATTCTGGGAAGATAGTGAGGGAGACCTCAGGCCAGACAGCAGCAGTCACTTCTCCCCAGCGCTTCTGCACTGTGCTTAGACTCAATCGTGTCAGCTGTAAGTGAATCTTTACATGGTGTAGTGCTGGGGTGTGTGTGTGTGTGTGTGTGTGTGTGTGTGCAAGAGAGAGAGACAGAGAAAGCACATGCAAAGGACTTCCTTCTCCTTTGAATGACCCAGGTGAGGGAGCTTCAACAGCACACCTGGTGACCTCAGCTGAGGTCACGTGAGGTGCTGCTTCTCTTCTGTCCCCTGAGCCTCTCTCTAGGTATTTTACCAATCTCATCCTTTTTGTGATCACAAATGGAATTTCTATGTTTCTGCCACTTGTCCAACTGCAATTTAATCCTCAAAAGGTCTCTCCCGAGATTGTCTGTGCCCAATTCCTGAGCATCCCTGGACACAGAACAGTGCCAGGGTGTAGCGGTTGGCATGATGTGATCAGAGAATGCCAGAATTGGGAGTTACATTGGAGCAATAATCCCACACCAGCCCTGAGTCCTGAAAGAGGTTCACTCCTGGGAAAAGATGTGTATAGCCAGCTCTGCTGTCACGCCCTGCCCCTCCTCCATCCAGCAGGACCCCCGGCTGCTGCTCAGGAGCCTGATAGTGACAGAGGCAGAGCTGAACAGGTGAGCCCTCCCTGCTACTGAGCCACCCAGGCACAAGGCTGGTAGGGAGCTTGGGACACGCAAGAGGACGGTACACCCACCCTGCGTGAGCTGCCAAAGCCTGGTAACAGAGAAGGCTGGAGCAACACGCTACCCTCCCGCACAGAGATATACTTAACGTGTGTTCCCATAGCTACACACACAAAATGCCACAGAGCCTTCCAAAACCCATCTGTTTGGAACATATCCAGGGTTTACACTGAAAATACCAAAATCCTTAAAGAGACTTCAGCCCCAGAAGGGGCTAGTGATTTGTACATTTGTATCCAGCATGAGATCTGGAGCCATGTTCCCATCTCAGGGGAGACTTCACAAGTTCTCCCTAAACCCACTACTCTAAGCAGACTGAGCGGTCAGCCAGCCACGCTCCTCAGGCCCCCTGAGGCCATAGTGCCAGCGAACTGGATTCAGGCACACACTCATCCTCAGGTCCTGACTCTGTGCTCATCCTATCTCGCAGACAGCTCTGATTCTCCTCAGGTGCAGAGATTGCTTTGCTCTGTTTGCTTTTTGTCCCTACAGCCACTCTCCAGGTCGCACCCAGCCTGTGCAGGCCCTCGTGATGCCCAATAAATGCCTGTGCCCAGCCGGCTCAGGTTCCAACCATGGGAAACCCCCATGCCCCTCACACTCAGCCCATCTGTACCAGTCTCCCTCCTGGAGGGTCGCAGCTCACAGGAGGCAGCTTGGTCCCCGGAGGTTCACACAGGAGCCTGCCTGTGTGGATGGCAGCACCAGCACCAACCTGCCTGGACTTTGGCAGCCCCCATGCAGGGTTGAGTATCGTCACGTGGGATGGAAGGACAGGGCAGGAAGCCAAGGGGAATGGGCACATCGGGGGCAACAGGGAATGTGCTTAGCCTCCAAGTCATGACCTCAGGCCCTCCTCCAGCTCCCACGGCCCACATGGCCTCCCTGGGACCCGAAAGCCTAGCATTCAACAGACAAGGCTGTTCTCAGCTCTCAAATCTCCTGGGTCCAATCTTAGAAGTCAGCTCTGAGGCTCCAAGTTTATAATATAATCATTCCAGCGAGCACGAAGCAAAGCAGTACTGGCCAAGTCAACATCCCTTAACACGTTTCTATTTGTGTATTTACCTGTGAGCCATGCAGAAAGCACAGGTATTAACGCCCCCTGTCTGCTTGGGCCACACTTAGTCATGCCATCTTAGCCACCAGGTGCCTTCCTGTCTGCTCTGGCACCCACTCCGGCTCTCAAGGTTGACCTGGAAGAGGATTCTGGAGGCCCCCATCAATGCCCGGGGTGAGCAAAGCATCTTCTCCAGAGAGGCAGGGCCACAGGGAGCACTGCCAGGGCCCCCAGCAGAGGCAGGGCCCAGTCTCAGGAGTGCAGCCACAGTGCACTTCCCACTGATTCAAAAACGTGATAGAATCACTGTAAAAAGTAATGCCTCTCAGCCTCAGCACAGATCCACTTCAATCACATTGCCTTCTCTGCCAGGACCAGTGTCCCAGTGAAGCAAAGCCTGAGACCGCTGCCAGGTGACAGTGCTGTCCCCCACCCCAAGGTACACGAGATGGCTGCTGCCTCCCACTGGAAAACCCATCCTCTGTGCAGCTACGGAGGCTGACTTTGCTCCCAGCCTTGTTGAACACTTGTAAGTCAACACCAAGGATTTGATGACCTGCTCACATTTGACTTATGCCAGGACAGTGTATCCAGTGAAGCTGGAGGAAGCAGTCAGTGTGCGTTACCACTCCACACACTGTCCCATCAAACCCTCATAACCACTGAACACACCCTTATGCTACAGAGGAAAATCCAGCCTCCCAGGGTGAGGGAATTTACACAGTCTCTCAGCTAGCGGGAGGCAGGACAGTGCCTGGAATTCAGTTCTGTCTAAAGGGCAGAGTGTTTCCTCTCCACACCTTGTTTCACTTGGTAATTTATCAGTGAGACATGATCACACCTTAAAATAGTAATTTGTGCTGTGTTCTAATTGTTTTTCCTCCCCACCCCACCCACCTATTCAGGCACAGTCAGGCCCTATTCTAGTTATCATTCGATGGCTGTTATTTTTCTCAAGATAAAAGAAAGCTGTCATTAATTACTATTCCTATCCATTGTAAAAGATTTCACCAATTAAAAAAAAATGCTGCTAAGTATCCAAATCAGGAAGACACAGGGGGAGATGTGAAGAATAGGTGTGGCTGGGAAGACCAGTGGGGAGGAAAGACCTGGAGCCATGCAGCTGGAGCAGCCGGTCTCGCCCTGGGAGATGTCTAAAGAAGATGGGTGCTAAGCAGAGACATGCCTCCCACAGTGTCAGCTCTATAAAGACACCCAAAGCCCCCAGCACAGAAGGGTTGCGTGGATTGAGACGTGTCCTCTTTCTACAGAGACCAGTACCAACTGATGACCAGTGGCTGGAAAGGGCCCCAGGGCTTTGGCAGGACATACCCCATGGAAACTTTACCTCAATGAGAAGAGCCATGGAAATGAATGAGGTCGGAGTTTCAGCCAGGCCAGTAGAATGAAACTAATTGCAAAAGTTCAGGTGATTAAAAAGAAAATGCTGAGTTTCTTGTTACCTTAGTGCAAGGTTTAGGTGTGCTGATTTAATCCTGATGGAAGCACCTTGCAACAGCGAGCCCAGCCTCACCTGTACCCTTCTGGCGCACCTGCACTCTATACTGGTTATCTTCTCTTACCAGAATCTAAAGGCATCAGGCAGGTTGCCTGTTTTAGATCCAGATGTGCTGGCTTCATGCCTCTTGCATTCTGTGATGAACTGGATGGATGGGGAAACCGTGGTGTGAGAAGAGCTGTACCTGAGCTTGCAGGAGGGTGGGGAGGGAGTGTGAGGTGGGTTGAGGGTGTAGCATAAGCAGCCCTTCACATCTACCTAATGCCTGGCAAGAAATGGGCATCACCAGGACACAAATGGCACAGACATGCTGACGGGCATTTGCCCTGAAACAAAGCTACAGCATTGTGATTTCCATAGCAAGAGGTCTAGGACTAGGCTGGAATCATACATATGCTGTGGTCAAGATAAGGAGCAGGAGAATCACTCCCTTAACTTTCATCAAAGGTTATCCAATCACCTCGGAGTGTCTGCCCTTATCCTAGAGCTCCAGGAAGGACAGACACATGACTTCACCCCAAAATTATTTCTAGTGTATAACAACCCTATTATGGTAGGTTGTACAACCCTACTGTTGCTCCTTCTGAGGTCTGCCTAAAATCAGGGCATGGTTGCAATGTCGTCTGCTGTCAGGAATTCAGCACAACCATGGAAATACCTAAATCAAATATGGTGGATGCACATTTAGGAAAACTCTGTAGTCAGAGGTGATGAACCAGATTGTACCCTCAGCAACAGGAACGATGGGTAAAATGGAAGAAAATAAGAAAAGGCAAAACATGACCCACAGGACAGTGTCCCTGAAGACTATTAACAATAAATAAATGGAGACAGATGCCAGCAAGATGGCAGACTAGAAAGCTCCAGGTCCTTGAGCTTTCACAGAAACTCTAAACAAACCACTGGAGGTGGGCTAAAACAATGTTATGGGAGCTCTAGAAATCACTCACTTTCCATTTAAAGATGCAGAAGATGAAAGTAAAAAGATATAAAAGGATAGTTCATACAAATAGTAACCAAAAGAGAGAGAGGTATCTATACTATTGTCATCTATACTAATGTCAGACAAACTTCCAGTCAAAAACGCATACAAAAGATGAAGGACAGGTGGCATCATCTGCCCGATGGATCAGTTCACCAAGAAGACGAACACTTACAAATATACATGTACAGAACGTCAGAGTTCCTAGGCATTGAAGGGAGAAATGGACAGCTCTGCAATGGAAATAGAAGGCTCCAATGCCCCTATTTATATATATGATGTAAGATATAAGATAGATATATATTCATCACTCACAGATCAACCAGACAGGCACGCATCTGGAACAGAGGGCTGAACAACACTGTAGACCCACCAGACCCCACAGACATATACTGAACATTCCACAGACAGCAAAATACACATTGTTCTCAAGAGCACATGGAACATTCTGCAGCACAGACCATATGTTAGGCCAAGAACAACTCAATGAATTTTAAAAGACTGAAATTGGACGAAACATCTTTTTCAACTACAGTGGAATGAAACCAGAAATCCACAGCAGAAGGAAATGGAAACTCATAACTGCAAACTGGAAATAAGACAACACACACTTTAAAAAAACAGTGGGTCAAAGAGAAAATCATAGGAGATATTATAAAATATTTTGGGACAAATGAAAACAAAAATACAACATGCCGAAACTATGGAATGCAGTGATAAGAGATAAATTTATTGCTGTGAATGCTTACATTAAAAAAGAAGAAAGATTTCAAATCAACCACTTACCTTTACATCTTAAGGAACTAGAAAAAGAAAACTAAACTAAACAAATCCAGCAGAAAAAAGTAATAAAAATTAAAGCAAAGATAAAATCAAGAGAAGGAAAACAATACAGAAAAATAAATGAAATCAAGAATTTGTTCTCCAAAATTATGAATAGAATTGACAAATCCTTAATTTGACTAAAAGAAAAAAGAAGTTTCAAATAACAAAATTCAGAAATGACAGAAGGAGCCGTGCTATTGAGTTTACAGAAATAAAAAGGATTCTAAGAGTGCTATGAATAACTACTTGCTTGAAAATAAATAACCTAGGCAAAATGGACAAACTTTTAGAAACACGTAATTTACCAAGACTTAATCATGAAGACAAAAAGCATTTGGATGGACCTACTAGTAAAGAGATTGACTCAGTAACTAAAAACCTTCCAACCAAAAAAGTCCAGAGCCAGATGTCTTCACTGGTAAGTTCTACCAAACACTTAAAGAAGAATGAACACCAGTCATTTTCAAATTCTTCCAAAAAAGTTGAAGAGGGAACAATTTAGTACCAGGCCAACATTACCCTGATGCTAAAATGGGCAGAATAACTAAGGAGAACATTTCTTTAAAAAATCGTCTTTAAATGGCCAATAAATTTAAAAAACTGAACTTCAATAATCATCAGAGAAATACAAATTAGCACGATAATTACTAAAATTTAAAGATTAGCAATGTTTAGTATTGGTGAGAATCTAGGAGAAAAAATATTAAAACTCTCACCAAGTTTTGTTAAGATACAAATCAGTACAAATCTTTGGAAAGCTGTCACTCTGTAGTAAAGGTGGGCATAAGCTCATGCTGCAACTCAATGATTCTACTGCTAGATGTACACAATGAAATTGTGTGCATGCATGAATCTTGACATATACACAAGATGTGCAAAGCAACACTAGCCATAATAACTCCAAACTGGAAACAACCCAAATGGCAATCAGCAGTAGAATGGATAAATAAATTATGCTGTATTCATACAATGGAATTCCAAATTTTGTTTAGCATTTTAACATAGTAAATGGTACAATTTCCATGTTCTGCCAATGCTGATCTTTCTAAACTGCTAATTTTAAAGAAATTTTCCCTTACCAAGAAGAAGAAAAAGAGAATGAAATTATGACAGATGCATATATGTAATGTGACTCCAAGCTTCTGGAAAATTGGAATGTAAAACATTATAGTCACTAGGCCATCCCTGCAATGCTGTCTACTAAGGTGTAATAGATTAAAGATGGCTGCAAATCATGTTCTATGGCTCACTTTGAGAGGTAAAACATAGTTTTCCTCCTCTTGAATCTGTACTCTTTTTGGTGGTTTGCTTGACCAGTAAATGTGGTTAAAGTAGAATTTTGGGACATCCAAGGCAGTACCTAAGACACCTGCAGCTTCCACCTGAGTCTCTTAAAACACTTATTCTAGGCAAATATACAGAAAAAGCTAGACAGCTCAGGAATGGTGAAGCTAGGGAGACCATGTGCACAGTCCATAGCCAACGATCCCAGCTGATTACAGCCTTCCAGCCATCCTTGCAAATGTTTCAAGATGTGTGAATGAAAGGACTCTCCAGCCCATCCACTAACCAAGAACACAAAGTGACCTTAGTTTATGCCATGGGGAGTGGAGGAACCACCTGGCTGAACTCTGCCTCAATTCTTGACTCCTAGATTAGAACATACAAGTAAGCAACTGTTACAGTAATGATAAAATCACTCTCTAGTGAATAAATAATACACACACACACATATTACATATGAAATACGGCAATAGATTACCAGGACAGAAGTTAAAATTGGGCACCTAAGGTAGGGTGCTGATGTCACACAATTCTACAGCATGCAGTGTTTGGTTCAGGATATGTGGCAAGCAGGAGCTGTGAAGTCCTCAAAGAGACTCATAATAAAAGCTGAAAGGACAGGGAGGAAATTTTATTGGAGGAAGGATGAAAGGAAACCCGTGTTATATAGCGGTAAAATCTGGAAATATTTTTGTCTGTAGTACTTTGGAATAAAGACCATAAAACTAATACATATAGATTTGGCTAAAGAAATTTTCAGGCAGAATGTCAGCAGTGCCTACTGGTTTTCTCATAGCAGCTCCTAGTAAGTCCTGGAACGAGGCAAATTACTAAGACAATTTCAAGCAAAATCTAGAGGGAAACGTGAAGGATGCAGGACTACTCAGACTCCACAATAGAATCATCTCTCAGTCTCAGCCTCTCTAGAGCCAAAAGGCTCACAAAATAAGCAAGAGTGTCTAGGAAAGAGTCATCTCAAAGGTGTGCCTGTAAGCCCCTTTTCTGAGATTTTGGAAATATTTAGGGAGATCTCATAGTTGTTCTCAACTAGAGAAAAATGCTTCTAAGAGTATCAAGGGTGCCTCCCTGTTGAAGATTGTCACAGTCCAAGCCAGAAAAGGTCTTGAGAAAATCTGTGTATCTTTTGCTAACGGGCAGCAAGATATTTATAGGAAATGACATCATAGAATCCCACAAAGTTTTCAAGAGAATTGTACTGGTAGATGCACCATCGACTTGAACTAAAAGAAACAAAAAGAGACTGAGACGAAGAGTCCTCCAGGTCTACAGCCTTTTCTGGACAGAACAAAAGCTAAGAAAACTGCTCAGGTGCAGACACAGGTCATTTCTCACAAAGGGAAGGATGATTAGAGGCAGGAAGCAGGACCAGGACATCTCCCACAAGGCCATGACTGATGCCAGCAGAAAGGAGCTCCGAGGCCAGCACCTCCCCCTTCACACCTGAAAGACACCAGGTCAAAAACTGAATGGGGTGTGCTTTCCTTAGACATCAACTTTTCCCCATTTGATTTGATTTAGGGCGATCAAAACACAATGAATGTTCACAAGTCACCGAACTCTAACTTTTATAACACGCGATATCATGCAATTTAGTAGCAGAGGTTCTAGGATCAAACTGCTCATGGTCAAATCCTGATCTCTGGAGTTTCTATAGAAGGCAATGGGACCTGTTCTAAGGTTGGGAGCAAGGGGTAGAGAAGAGCTAATAAATATTTCAAAAGTTCACCCCCGCAGCCTGGCAGGAGCCAGCATATGTTCTTATTTTCTGTAAACTTCCTTGTTTGTAAAATAAATAATGTTCTTATCTCAAGGAGTTGTTAGAGTATCAAATGATATAATGAACAAAAGCACTCAGAATAATGCAGATTTGGCATAAGCATTTCATAACTGTAGCTGCTCACAACTATTAGCACTTATTAATTAATAATTATTTCCCACTGGGCCCTCCATGAGCTTCCTTAAGAGCTCACCTGTGAGTAGGAAGGGGTGGATGCCACTGAAGGCATTAAACAAGCTAGAACGTCTCCTGGCATGGTGGGAGCTCCCAGCTGGCTTCCTGCCCGGGATAGTGACTCCAGCTGCCTTCTCCACTCTGCTGATCTGACTCCCACGCTGTCAAAGCAAAGCAATAGGAGAGTGATAATGCCAACAATTTCACTGGTAGTAAGGAAGTCTGTTTGTTCCTTGATGTCTCTTGCACTCAGAATAAACAAAACTCCTAAATATGGACTTTCAATCACTATTATTTAAGTTTATTCTTAAAACAAACTTGTCACAGAGGTAAAACGAATACCTGTTGATAAGTTTCCAAAGGGATGGAGGACATGGTAAGAATCCCACCTTATTCATCCTCAGTGTCGGCCCCAAGGAATATCCATGGTCCGAAAGCAAAGCAAAGTGTCTTCCGGAGCAGGAAAATCACCATGAGATCACTCTGAAATTCTGATAAAAGAAGGTAGAGAAAGTAGACAGAGGAAACTATTACATTCTCTCCCCCTTCCTCTCTCTCCTCCTTCTCTCCAGCTTTCAGAGCCCTGGCAGAGCCCTGGCCTGCTCAGCCCCCAAACTTCCTGAGGGTAGAAATGAAAGGGGCTTGGGCCAAAGGTACCCCTGAAGGGTCAGCCCCCCTCCAGGTGGAGGCAGCAGCAAGGCTCTGCAGCCATTGAATACTTCTGACAAGGTGCCCAGACAGGTGGACACTTTAATGAGCCTGCTGGGATTTGTGGCTGATGCCAGGGCAGAGAGGAAGAGAATGATTAGAGGCCTCTGTCACAGGGACAGGAAGAAACTGTGCATATGGCCAGAGGGGCAGCTGGTTCAACTAGACCATAAACCTGTCAAGGGAATAAGTGGCTCCTTGGGGACGGTATATGAGTGGCACATTATGGGGGAAGAAAGGTTGCAGAGCTGCAGAGAGGAAATGTCTAGGCCCCACCAGGCCCCCCAGAAGGCTCACATTGGCTCAGCAAGACATCATCCTCCACTGCTTCCAACACTTGACCTGTACTGCTAAAAGCAGAACTCAGTGATGTATTCTCAGTCTCAAGATGGCTCTCCAGGAAAAAAAATTCCCTTCCCTCCCTGGAGAATTGACTCTCACTCTTAAATGGCAGAACTCCTTGCCAAGTGAATACATCCAGAAATACAGATTGCATTCAGAGCAGGTGAAATATTACCCCAACTCTTCGTGTTAACAGCTTTATGCACATACAGATTTGTGACTTGAAGTTTATGTGCCACGGAAGGAGTATATAGACAAAACTGGCTTTTATTAGCCCCACTCTGTACATGGGGTGTGTCCAGCGTCCATCTGATTCAAGGGAACGTGACAGGTATACAAAGCATAGCATGCAGAATTTAGCACTGGAGGTGGGTAATGTGGGATAGTGGCACAAGCACTGGGCAGGAGTCCAGTTGGGCATTCTGTGATGGGTCCCATACTCATGTGCAGCTTCAGACAGCTCTGCAGCCTCCAACAGAAAATGTGGTGTTTTCACCCAACGGTACGAAACTGCTGTGAGCAGGAACAATACAGCTGCAAAAAATTTCACAGACAGGACGTTTCAGGAAAGAAACCAGATATGAACACATACTGTGTCACTCAATTTATATAATGTACAAAACTGGCAAAACTAGTATATGTTAGACACACTGTTTTAGTTACTGGGAGTAGTCTAACTGCAGAGCACTCAGGGGTCTCCCAGGGTGATGATGCTTTTGGTTTCTCTGAGTGCTGATGCTATGGCTATGCTCAGTTTATGAAACGTCACCAAATTTTTGTGTCAGACTTCTGCACTTTTGTATAATTATAACATACTTCGATAAAAAGTCAAAAAGAGAAGAATGAATTGATAACTTCTGGGGTTTCATTCAGTTTCAGCAGGCTGTCATTCTAGTCTGTCAATCATCCCAGCTTCTAGTTTCTCTTATTTTTTTGTTCCCTCCCCTTGGCTTCTCTCATCAGTATAGAGGTGGAATGGGCAGAATGGGTGGGGGGCACGATTCAGTACTTCCACTTGGGTGCCTGAAAGCAACTCTGATCCCAGGCCCAATGGAAAAGGGGGCCAGGCCCCCAGGATTTCAATTAAGCTTGGTTTTATCAATAAATACCAATGATTGTCACTTCACTATCCATGGTAGACGGTTCCCAATCTAATCCTTATCTCTGAGCAGAAAAATTGAAACTGTTCTAGGATTTGGGAGTCTGTAAAAATCATTATGTGGAGAAGCAATTTTTATTTTCTGTGAACAGATATGCTGAACTGAGTATTTTCTCATTACCTTCTTTAGTTTGATGCCCACATTCATGGTAAGCATAGGGTGCTTTGTCCTTGATGAGGTTGCTTTCAAGGTGATGCTGCATTGGGTGTGGACTTGAGCAGCTCTCTCTGTGAAGGAGTGAGGCAGCTGTCTGAACTAAAATCTAGGGGCTGGTGGTAACGAACAGAGTGGGATACCATGTTGATTCTTCATCTCCCCCCACCACTGGCCCTCGCCAAAAGCTTGTAGTCTATGTCTAGTAGAATATAGAAAGTCCACGGCAGCTCAGCTCCTTCTTGACTATCCTTCAAACCTGGGGGTTTTAAGCTAGGTGGTGGGTTAGCCACTTGGCAGGTAGGTAAAAGGAGAGGTGTGCATATTACTCCAAGGTCAAGATGAACTATCCAGTCTAAACCCAGACAAATGTAATAGGCAAACTCCTGGCCAGCACAATGAACCTAGCACTGAATATCTAGGCAAAACAGATGATTCGAAGTCTTAAAAAGTATTTGGTGGCTGGGCAAGGTGGCTCATGTGTGTAATCCTAGCACTTTGAGAGGTCGAAGCAGGCAAATGACGATGTCAGGAGTTCAAGACCAGCCTGGCCAATACAGTGAAACCCCATCTCTACTAAAAATATGAAAATTAGCTGGGCATGGTGGCAGGCACCTGTAATCCCAGCTACTTGGGAGGCTGAGGCAGGAGAATCGCTTGAACCCAGGAGGTAGAGGCTGCAATGAGCTGAGATCATGCCATGGCACTCTAGCCTGGTCAACAGAGCCAGACTCTGTCTCAAAGAAAAGAAAAGAAAAGAAAAATATTTGGGAACCTGAAGGACAACGTGGGTGCAGGGAAGGTGGGGCAGGAAGGAGCACAGGAAAAGGAGGGGCACAAGGGCCTTCACTCTGGAGCAACTTCCACCCAGGCAGGCAGAAAGCTACCTTGGACAGTGGACCCAGTCTAAGTCAGGGAGCTGGAGGCAGGGCAAGGTGTGGGGTGCAGAGGGCAGAAATCTGTCAGCAAACCCTTACATATACAGAGCTGACCATGGCTACCCATTGGCTCATAGCTAACTTGTCCAAAGAGTAGTTGTTGAGCCACTACCTGCAGAGGCCTGGCACCATTTGAGGCAGTGAGAATACAAACGTGACACTATCCCACAGGTTCTGCTGACAGAGCAGTCTACAGATGGCACAGGAGTGCAAGAGCAGGTGTCCAAGAGCATGTGGGCTTCGAATAGAGTTCACAGCCATGAAGTGCAGCAGGGAGTGCCAGGAGGGCACTGCAGCAGAGCACCTGCGAGCACAGAGCCACCAGCATGCCAGGTTTGGGAATCTGACATTATTCATGCACTGAACAAATACTGACTGGGCAGCTTGCTTGGTGTGTGTTGTCAACACAGGGCAGACATGGTGACCACTCTGCTAGAGCTGTATCCTGGCAGGGGACAGCTCCATATGGACAGACAAGAGGGCATTCCAGGGACCCCCCCAACCCAGGAGAAGAGGCAGTAAGTGTAGGTAGTGGCTAGGCCATGGCGCTGGTGGTGTTCTATGGCACGAGAAGAGCTTGTCATTTATTCCAGAAGCACTGGAGGTCATCGAACTGCTTAGTAAAGAAATGATAACCTAGGTGTGAAATCTTGTACTTCTCCGGGAAGAAAGGAAACGAAGGACTCCATGGACGTTCATGCCTTATTCATTTCCACATGTACCATACCCAATGACTCTTCTCCTGTCCCCGAGTTGTTTACAGCGGCATCTACATCCAAACTGGAACAAGTGAATGGGGAGACGAAGGCTTCTCCGGTCGTCACCCCAGCGCTGCACCACCCTCACTGTAAATGGGTGCACCGACGTGGTGAGGCTCAGACAGGAGCTGCAGCCTTCTTAGGAACGTCTGATGTGACCTGCAGGGCTCCGGTCAGGCAGTGCTGGACTCAGGGAATGGTCTTGCAGCCTGCCTGGCGACGCCGCTCTGCCCTTGTCACTCAAAACAAAGGCCTGGCTTTTTCACCTCCAGTTGTTTCCTGACCGCCATCAGAAATAAATCAGAGTGTGAACATATGTTGACACCTATTAAAGGGTAGAACGGCAATAACGGGCCGTGGGTTTAAAACAGAAAGCAAAAGGATGGGGTGACCTCAGGGGGAGGGGCAGAGGGGGGTGGCGGGTCCCGACGTGGGAAGGAACCTGCCCTGGAGAGAAGGATGCGCGCGCAACCCCGGTGGGTCTATAGGTAGGGCCCTGCTGTCCGCGCCAGCGTAAGAGCGTACGTGCGTGCGTGGGAGCATTAGTGCGTGCATGCGTGCGGAGTGATTATCTCACTAAAGGCAGCCATAGTCGTTCCCAGCGTCTGCCTTCCCTGGACGGTTTCTTTTGTGCTTCATGTTTAATGAGCACCGGCTTGCTGCGCAGCCTTCTCTGTCCACCCCGACCTCTGACTCTAATCCTGAGTCCGGGAGACTCGGGCTTCCTCACGTGCTCTGTCGGCGGCCCTAGTGACCTCTCCTTGTGGGAGACACCTCTGGGCAGGGCCATTTTTCACACCCACCTGGCTGTGAATTGGTGATAACTTCAGGAAACCCTCTCAAGCAATAAATTGTAAATATATGCAGGTTGCCATCTCATTTTAGAAATATAATTTTCCCGTTTGTGATTAATTGCCTTAATGTCCTTGCAAGATTAAAAGGGAACTATCTCTTGAACATCAGTTACTAAATTATGTATCACCAATTCGTTTGCTGCACTGATTTGAGCTTTGTGACATTTCTTATCTATTGTTTGAAAGCAAACTTCCAATTATCAAAAGATCAGATGCTGCCATCTCGAAATCTGTCTTAGAGTAGCAGAGAGCTGGTCTTTTGTGACCAAATCGTGACTTGAGCCCTGTTACCGGCATTTAGCAAAGGAAGCATTTTCTTAAGGGGGAGGTTTTGAGAAATAGAATTTGACTTTCGAAGCCATCACAGTGTGGCTGCTCTGGCAGAAAAGCATCTCGCTTGCTTGCATTTTGAAGCCCAGTGCACTGAATGTGGTCTATTATGTTTAGACTGGAGATAAAGAACCACATTTGGCAGACATCCCGGCTCTGATCCTACCTTTTACAAAGGCATTAAACTGCAGGTTCCCAGAGGTGAAGAAAGAATAGCTGCAATAGTAGCTTACGATTTATCCCTATCTCAAATGCCTGGGGAATAGGAACAATAATATTTACAATTTGTTGAAAATTTTATGTGCAGGCATTGTGTAAGTACCTTACATGTTATACATATGAATATCATTATAGATATATATGTATTATAAGTAACTAATGATACAGATATGGATACCTACATCTACCTATCTATTTAAATAGATTATCAAACTCCACTTTTAACCCTGCCACCAACCCTCTGACATAGATATTATAATGGTCCCCATTTTAGAGATTAGGAAAATGAAACAAAAGAAAAAAAGTCAATTTGTTCAAAGGGCATAGCTAGTAAAAGTTGGCAGAGCCAGAATTGAACTGAGGTGATCTGACCCTAGAAGTGGTGCAACTTAGGCTTGCGCTTAGGCCTCTGGTTGCAAATGCAGCCTTAAAATGCAAAAGTGAGTGTGCAAGAGAAGTGTAGAGGTGTGAGGTCAGGGTGACCCCACCAAGGACGTTTCCTACTTTGCCTGGTGACAGCCCCACTGTGGTCTGTGACTCTGACTTCCTGATGCAGAAGGAGAGGCAGGGTCTTATCTGTGCTTCTTGGTGATGAGCCTATGGCAGGGCCACCTGACTTACGAAATCACAGTGCCCTTGCCCGACAACCACTCAGGTGAAAGCACTGATTGCACTTTGGTTGATCTCTATAATGGTTAATTGTTAACAATTAACGATTAACAGTCCCAAGCCTGATAAACATTCTTGTTCTAGCCTGTTTGAAGGAAGTAAATAAGGAACTATGCCCACCCGAAATACCAGTCTGCACATCCAGCCCTGCATTGCTAACTACAGTCATACATGGCTTAGCAACAGAGATACATTTTGAGAAAGGTGTTCTTAGGCCATTCCATTGCAGTGCCGACATCATAGAGTGCACTTACACAAATGAAAATGGTACAGCCTGCTACACACTAAGGCTATGTGGTGTAGCCTATTGCTCCTTGGCTATGAACCTCTAAAGCATGTTGCCGTACTGAACACTGTAGGGAATTGTAACATAATGATATATGTGTAGTTAAGAATATTTAAAGATAGAAAAGACACAGCAAATAAAAAAGGGGGATAAAAGATTGAAAACAATATACCTGTATAGAGCATTTATCATAAAATGGGGTTTGCAGAACTGGAAATTGCTCTGGGTGAGTCAGTAAGTGAGTGGTGTGTGAATGTGAAGGCCTACAACATTGCTGTGCACTACTGTAGACTACAAACACTGTAGACCTAGGCTACACTGAATTTATTTTTTTCTTTATTTAATAACAAATTAACCTCAGCTTACTGTAATGTTTTTACTTTATAAACTTTTTAAAACCTTTTGATTCTTTTCTGATAACAGCTTAAAAACACAAACACAATTGTACACAGATACTTGTACAACTGTACAAAAATACTTTTCTTTACAACCTTATTCTATAAGCTCTTTTCTACTTTTATTTTTTTAGTTTTAATACATTTTATTAAAAAGTAAGCCACAAACACACACAAGCCTAGGCCTACAGGGTCAAGATCATCAATATCCACTGTCTTCCACCTCCACCTCTCATCTCACTGGAAGGTCTTTAGGGGCAATAACACACATGGAGCTGTCATCTCCTAGGATAGCAATTTCTTCTGAATTCCTCCTGAAGGACTTGCTGGAGGCTGTTTTAAAAATGTAAGTAGAAGCGCACTCTAAAATAATGATAAAAATAGAGTGTAGTAAGTACACAAACCAGTAACATAGTTGTTTATGATCATCAAGTATTATGTACTGTACATAATTGTATGTGATACTTTTATGAGACTAGCAGAGCATTGAGTTTGCCTACACCAGCATGGGCACAAACATGTGAGTAATGCATTCAGTTGTAATGTTATGACACCTATGACATCACTAGGTGATAGGAATTTTTCAGCGCCATTATAATTTCATAGGACCATCGTCATATATGTGATCTGTCATGTGGCACTTTACTATGTGTCTTTGTTGATGTTGTTCCTTTGGCTGATTATTCTTTTCCTCTCTACCTGTTCAAATTCTACCAATACTTCGAAGTACAACTCAACTCCAACCTTACCAATAAGATCTTTTGATCATCTATTCATCATTCCTTTATTTTAAAAAATATTGATTGAATGCTTTTTATGTGCCAGGTATTATTCTAAGCTGGTGACTGGGATGGAATATAGCCTAGGTGTGTATTGGACTGTGTCATCTGGGTTTGTGGACACACACTCCATGATGTTTGCATCCAACAAACATATGAAAAAATATTCAACAACACTAATCATCAGGGAAATGTAAATTGAAACCATGATGAGATACTGTCTTACCCCAGACAGAATGACCATTAGAAATTCAAAAAACAATGAATGTTGGCTTGGATGTGGTGAGAGGAGAATGATTATACCCTGCTGGTGAGACTGTAAATTAGTGCAACCTCTATGGCAAATAGCATGGAGATTTCTCAAAGAACTAAAGGTAGATCTACCATTCAATCCAGCAATACCACTTCTAGGTATCTACCCAAACCAAAGTCATTATATCAGCAAAGACAGCTGCACATGTATATTTATCATAGCACAATTCACAGTTGCAAAGATATAAAACCAATCTAAGTGCCCATCAACGGATGAGTGGATAAAGAAACTGTGATGCATATTTATACATATATATGTATATGAGATATATATACACATCACTCAGCCATACAAATAAACAATGAAATAATGTCAGCTTGGATGGACTGGAGGCCATTATGCTAAGTGAAGTAACTCAGGAATGGAAAAAGAAATACCATATGCTCCCCTTTTTAAGTGTGAGCTAAGCTATGGGTACACAAAGGCATACAGGGTGGTATAACAGACATTGGAGATTCAGAAGGGGAAGGTTGGGAGAGGGATGAGGGATGGAAAACTACGTATTGGGCATAATGTACTCTACTTGGTGACACAAACACTAAAATCCCAGCCTTTGCCGTTATACAAATCATCCATGTAATCAAAAACCATTTGTACCCTTAAAGCTACTGAAATAATAATAGTAATGTGATCTGTGGCTTCCACGGAAGTTAGAAATTGTTTGATTTAATATTATTAATATTTAATTTAGTTATAGTCAAAGAGTTTATTTTATAATGTTGTGATTTTAAATTTATGGATACTCATTTCATGCCCCAATATAGGGTCATTGTATATGGTTTTCCAACCGGCCCTTTAAAATCACATTTACTCCTCAATTGTGGAGTGGAGTGTCTGAAAAGATCAGTTATGTCAAATTGGTTGATAATGTTGTTCAGGTGAACTATTTTTGATTTTGTCTGATTGTTTCATCAATTATTGAAAGGGGTTTGCCAAAATCTCCAACTATGGTTATGGATTTATTTAGTTTTCTTTTAGATATGTTCATTTTTCTTTCATTTATTT
This sequence comes from Callithrix jacchus, assembly GCF_049354715.1. NCBI lineage: Eukaryota > Metazoa > Chordata > Mammalia > Primates > Cebidae > Callithrix > Callithrix jacchus. The sequence continues at coordinate 34,839,694 of NC_133511.1, read as the reverse complement.
TGAAGTTTTCGAGAAAGGCTGAGGTAAAACCACAGCAATATTCGTAAGGAAGGGGGTAGAAAGGGAGGCTGGAGAGAACAGAGAGAAAGGCCAACTCCTGTACCCAAAGGAAGGGCTCTTTCTGGCAACGGTCCTTCTGTATCCCCTGGCTTATGGCATGTTTTGTGTGTGCATGTGCTCGTGTAAATTATGTGTACACCCTTCTTGCTATATTTGCTTTCATCTATTATTTTCTGAAAATTTTGTATGATCTGGACCTTTTCAAGATGCCTATGTTAGGGCTCTGAAACCAATACCCCAAAATACGGTGCTCTGACCTGCTAAACTAAGAAAGCAACCTCATGTTTCCCCTACTTTTGTCCCTCAATTCTCTGTCTCTTCCAAAGCACAAGATAAAGCTGTTCCCCAAAATGTCCTTATATACCCAGAAACTGGTCCCCAAAAGAGGAACACAATCCCTTCTATCCCTCCTCTGACATTTCATTAACCAGAGAAGATTAAAATTCATATCACAGAGGTAGAGACTAAAAGTTGAACATCACACCTAGAGCCCAGATGAAATTCACATGGTCCGGTTGTCCCAAATCATTGCTCATTCTCTGCTTTCATTCAGTTCCCAAAGACAATTATTACTCTCCATTGTCTGAACATGGTGTCCATTCATTCTCCCTAAAAATCATTTACTCCCACACCCCCACCTTTCCTTCTCCTATGAAGAAGGGTACATAAGCATCTGGAATGCACCAGAGTACTGGATAATTATTCCCCTGTGATTCCTCAATGCTCTGCACATTAAAATAATTTTGTATGCCTTTTTCTCATAAATCAGCCTTTTGTCAGTTCATTTTCAGCAACTTTCAGAGGGTGAAGAGGAAAGTATTCACACCTATTGCAGCCCAGAATGTGTATATGATAGTTGATAACAATTATGATTTATTATTAGCAAAAGCAGTTGATGCTGCTGACTTTTCCAGATTTCTGTGATTCAACAGAGCACCTGCTATTTCTAGAGAGAACAGTGCTACAAAACTGTGAAAAAAAAATATTTTCACCAATTTTCCAGGTTTCCGTTTATGCCTTTCTACAAGATGGCACATGTAAATTATTGAACAATTCTGAAATAAAACTGGCCAATGAGGAAGTTTACTTATACATTTTTAATTATGCCCAGTAAATATTTATGTTTTGTTTCTAATAAAAGATACATAATATCTGAGTGAATAATTGAGAATAACTGCATTGACTTAGTATTTTACCTCTCATTGAAGTTCTGGCTGGACATAGTGGCTCATGCCTGTAATCCCAGCACTGTGGGAGGCTGAGGTGGGTGGATCACTTGAGGTCAGGAGTTCAAGACCGCCAACATGGTGAAATCTCTTCTCTACTAAAAATACAAAAATCAGCTGGACGTGGTGGCAGGTGCCTGTAGTCCAAGCTACTTGGGAGGCTGCAGCAGGAGAATTGCTTGAACCGAGGAGGCGGAGGTTGCAGTGAACCCAGATTGCAGCACTAAACTCTATCCTGGCTGACAGAGTGAGACTCCATCTCAAATAAATAATAAAGTTCTTCAAGGAGTAAGTACATCAGTGTCTGGATTTGTTACCCTGAACTTATTACCAGTGGGAATCTCACTATTATTTGATAGCTTGGCTTCAGTTTTCCCTGGTATATCCTTTGATCACTGTGATCACTCAAATCATTTCAAGGCTCTGGCAAAACAGATGATGCATCTTTACTGCATTTTATTTCTAGGGAAACGAGAATTATAAAACCTTGCTTTATAATTCAGGGATGCCGATTCTCTCTGGCCAGGTGTTGTAGAAAAGCGTGAGGGGCCTTTTCCTTTCCACATTTTCCCCTGGGAGACTGGGAATAGCTGTGTGCCTTCTTTCCCATTGTGAGGCTTTGTTCCTTGGATCACCCCTGCTGGGAGGCAGCGGGTTGAAGTACCAGTCCCTGCCAAGCAGACTGCTCTCAGCTCTTAAAGGAGGGGAGGGGTCCCTTCACTGCAGGATGTTTGCTGCTGACACTGGGAGGGGACTCTCAGAGGCAGGGTCTCATTCACCACATTTTTATTTGATCTGAAAATGTCTTGCCAGAACTCGTTCCTAGTTTGCTCATTCATTTATTCAGTCATACAATTATGCTCCACTGACCCCTGCTTTGCAGCTGCAAGGAAAGAGGGTAAGTCACCTCTCTCTCTCTCTCTCCATATATATATATACCAGAAGGAGGAGGAGTCAATTTACTGCACCCCACTAATTTACTAAGCCTTGAGCCTAAAATGCAAGGTCCAGCATCACCTTTATCAAGTTCCACATTCAACGTTAGTTGTCCACTTCAGTCATTTATATTGTTACTTGGAGCTTAGAAATGATTAGCCAGCCAGGATTGATGCATTTCTGAGTTTTGCTCAAAATATAACCAAGAGTACCATTTCTCCACAAGCAGGGTAAAATGCAGGATGTCCCGTTAAGTAAGAATTTCAGATAGACAAAGACTTTTAAAATATAATTGCATCTGAAATATTTCAGGGGACATATATGCACCAAAATAGTATTTATTGCTTATCTGAAATGAAGTTTAACTGCGAATGCTGTATTTTTATTTGCTAGATTTGGCAGCCCTATATACTTAAGCACGGTGGTCTTGAGCATAAACTTCAGTGACAGATTGCCTGGTTCGAATTCCTGCTGTGACTTACCAGGTCAATAAGGATCTTAAGTGATTTTACTTTAATTAGTTATCCCTCAGTTTCCATAGCGATAAAAGGTTTATAATATTAGCTACCTCAAATGCTTAGCGTGAGGATTATGTAATCAATACACATCAAGTGCTCAGAGCTGTGCCTGGCACATAATAAGAGGTATTTAGGTGCTAGCTGATAACCATCTGATATTAACTTGTGTTCAGTTTAAATTCCCAAGTCTTTTCAGAAGTTCTTTCATATACATATGAAGTTCTCCACATTGCACAGGTGACCGCTTCTACCCAAGTGAAGAGTTTTCTATTCTAAGTTCATTTCATACCCATGTATGTGTGTGTGTGTGTGTGTGTGTGTGTGTGTGTGTGTGTGTATGCATGAGTATTCTATATGCCATCCTGTCCTCTTCTCCTCTGCTTCCTGGATTGCCACTGGCAAGTTTGAAAAGTTTCTCTACTAGCTGGGTGTCCTTCCTTGGTGGCAGGTAGAGCACCAACCAAAGGGACAAATTTTGGGGTTAATTTAAAAGGCCTGAGAATGAGACTGGGAAGCCCTCCACAGACAGTGGTGGGTACCAAGGCCAGAGTGTGGCTCATCCCAAAATGGAGCCAGAGAACCAGGGGCCAACAAATCCCTGGAGAGGTGAGGAAGAACTGCGAGTCTCTAGGGATCCAGGTTACCAGGTGACATCAGGATTCTAAGCCCAAGGCTGTAGTCCCAGAGACAAAAGAACCAGAAATTATAACTCAAATGTGGTCAAGTAGGGGTTGGAGTGCTTGGAGCTTGAGTCAGGACTGGGACAAAGAGTCAAGGCATTGATGGACAGAGTGCCTTCTAAGCCATCACTCAAAGTCTGGTGAAAATGTTGACCCATGTCTACCAGGGAGCAGGGCACCAGCAGCTCCGCTGGGTAAAATTGCTCACACACATTTCAATACACCTTTTATACTGTCATCCTGGCTTTCTCCATTCCATTTATAAGGAAGTCAAGAAAAGCACTTCCAAAGGCCCTGATAAATACACATCTGCACCTAACCCAGGCCCCCGCGTCGCTAGAAACCCCATCACAGTGCATGAAAACTTGCAGGGCTGTGAGACTTCCCAGCCATTTGGAAAAGGGCCAGTAACGCTTAGGCTGTTTGTCTTTCTTCTCCCATCCCCACCCTCATGTTCTCTTCTATTTTCAGCCATGAAACATGTGATGGGTTTCTAAATAAACTACTCCAGAATATGGCACTTTAGTGGAGTAAAGATTTTAAGCTGAAGGAATTTGAGAAATGGCAGGTGAAACAGAGACTTGCTGACCTTTCACTGAAGTAGATCATAGGATGCTTCTGTGAGAAAATGCCTTTCCTGTGCCCAGAAGAAAATAGCACCCTTATCTCACAGACACAGGGCTGCCGGGAGGAATCTGAGCACAGAGGCCTTGCTGCGTGTGCCGGCTGAGCACACTGTGCTCGCAATTCTCTTCCTGTCAAATTTTTCCACAACGTTTTACTCATCGTCAAACGACCACAAAAGCACTCAGATTCAACCGCTTTTCCAGTCTTCATTTCTTTATGAACGTTCCTGTGTCACGTAAAAATTCAATAAATCAGCATGCTTTTCTTTTGAGAATCGGTCTTTTGTTACAGAGGCCTCAGCCAATGAAACTGAGATGAGTAGAAGGAAAAGATGTTTCTCCTCCGGGACACCAGCCAGAGCCCTTCACCCAGGCAGGGCTGCAGAGCCTCTCGCAGCCCGGAAGAACAAAACCTGGTGCCCCCCTCAGCCTCTGCTACCTCCCCAGCGGCCTGCATCCTTCCCCAGCAGCCTGAGCCTGGGCGCTAGCTCCAGCTGACCCTGCGAGAGGGGCAGGTGTCACAGGGGCAGGTTGGACATGGGGAGATCTGGTGCAGGGGAGGACTTCTCACAAGATCCCAGAGGCTGCCTCTTATCTTATACCCAGCTCTGTCAGTTCTGAAGGCAGGGCTGGTGCTTGGCGTGGCAAGTAATGTTTAGTACCTTTTAGTATTTAGTGTTAGCATTTTGCAGGAAGGGTGTTGTTTAGTAGCTGAAAAATGAAAGACTTAAAGAAATGTAGTGCATCACCCAAGAATACAATGCATTTTAGTCCACACCAACAAAGGAAAGTCGGAATTGAGGACAACCACCTCAGTAATGAGTGCTTAAAACTCTCTTTTGCCTCAGTTTATCTGGATATTTTCAGCCAATTTCCTGGCTGATTGCCTGCGTTTATTATTCACTGGATCAGTGAAGATCCTATGGACTTGGCAACTATTTTCAGAACTGGTTTCGGCACTGTTTGTTTATATCATATTATCCTTATTGTATCACCATACTAATTATTATATATTATAATATAATCAATAAATATAGTTATTGTTTTACATTAGTATCCTCATTAATGCTATCATTATTATCATTCATTAGTTCCAAGTTTTAAATGTTTGAAAGGAAAAAAAGGAAAGAAGAACTTGACAGTTTTCATTTGAAGTTACTAAAAGAATCAGATGTATTGCAAGTGTTTTCTAAATTCTGCCAGGCTTGTTGGAAACAATCCCATGCTCCTGTTTAAATTCTTTAGATGATTAGGAAAAAACACCAACACATTGAAAAATAGTTTTATTTGTACAAACATAGGCATCTGCAAATTAAGACACTCTAGCAAAAGGAAGGAAATTGCTTTCTCCAGAGAGAAGCTGTGGCCTGAGGAAGAACGTGTGTCCCACCTGGCTTCCTCCCCTGGTTCATGAGCAGCTTCCTCAGAGAAGAACCTCCCCCGTGCAAGTGGGACAGCCAGCCTCTCTTTACTCAGGGACACTGAGTGCCCGTTCCTCTTAGCGTCATGTAACGTGGAATGCTTGGGAACAGCAGCCCCTCCAGCTCAATTGTCCACCTGTTTGATTGATTCTGGCACTTGAAACCTCGTCAGGCATGCTTTTTCTGGCTGCTGTAGGTGCCCTTGCTTTGTCCTCCCTCCCGGGGCTGCCAGGACTCAGGGAGAGGCTCTGGAATGAGTCATTCCCCCCAGAGTTCTCCCACTCTGCTACCCCAGGGCCCAGGCACTAGGGGTTGACCGTCCAGGCATAGCATGACCCTGAGCGAGATGAGGGGACTCTGCAGCAGCTGACCACTGGAGGCGGCTGCAGGCCACATGCCGCAACTACACAACCCGTCTTTGTTTCTGGCACAGTCCACTCCTGCCTAGTCCAATTGGGCTGCTGCAACAAATGACCCTAAACTGGGTGGCATCAGGAGCAAGCATTGATGTATCAGCGTCTGAAGCCTGGAAGCAAAGGAGCCAGTGGATTCAGTGTCTGTGAAGGCCGCTTCCTGATTGTAGCCCGCTGTCCCCTCATCGTATCCTCACATGGCAGAGAGCAGAGAGAAAAAAGCAAGCTCTCGTGTGTCTATTTACAAAGGCACTAATGCTGTTCATGAGCGCGCTGCCCTCATGAATCATTCCCAAAAGCCCACCCCCTAATACCGCAGCTTGGGGGTTAGGATTTTCAGATGTGAGTTTTAGGGGACACAGACACTCAGGCCACAACACACGCCTCCACTGCTCAGGCTTGCTTCACACGTGCCTGGGGAGCAGCTCCTCCAGGGTTCTCAGGGGCCTTTCTTCCAGAGGGAAAACTTACATGAGCAAGGGTACAGGAGAGCTGCAGCCCCTCCACTGCCGTGGGGCCTGGGGGCTGCAGGTGACGTTCCTCTTGCCCTCTCTCCACCATCCAAACTAGGTTCCTCTGACTCCCAGTGGCCAGCGCGACTGCTCTCTGTGGCCAGGGCATGGTCTGGAGCCTCTCCTCCAAAGGGCCTGAGCTCCTCTCCAGCCTTCCCCATCCCAGGTCCAGGCTGTCTTCCCTAACCATTCACAGTCATAATCGGTCCAGAGATCACCAAGGGGCCTCTGTGTTGGTCACCTGGCATCCAAGAGTGCTTCTCCCTGCCCATATTGTGCAGCATCAGACTGGCCACCTCCTGATGGTCAGGGTCAGTCACTCCTGCCAAGACAGGGATGCCCCATCTTGTCTACTGGTCCCTGGACACAAGGACCCACCCTCCCAGGCAGCAGCAGTAGCTCCTAATTTACTGAAAATCTTGCTGTGTCCCCAGGTGAAAATACGCTGTCTTAAGACCAGGACCTCTAAACCTGCAGGCAGAGCAGGAAAGGGAAGCACATCCTCCCTCGAGAGTGATGGAATCGGGGGAAGCGGGCCACTTTGTTTCCAGCAATGAGTTCCCATCTGTGTCGTCTCCTCCAGGCACAGGTGACATAGGAAGGTCTAACTCCATGCACATGCTGCAACCTGTGTCATCTGGTCATCACAGGGCATGGGCTCTGAGCTGGCACCTCTGCTATGTCTGTAGAAGGTGTTTTTGACCATCTACCAGGTGTGAGATGGAGACCTCAGGCCTGTGGACCCAACGAGTCCACAGACAGTGGTGCTCCCCTGTGGAGAGAAAACCTGATTCCATGTGTGGAACAGTGTCTATTCCTGTAAGAACAAACCACCGGCCCTTTGTAATGAGATGGGGCTGCCAGTTTGTGATATCTGAATCATATGACTTGACAGAAACCCCAGCGAGGTCCTCCTGCTTGCTTCCTCCAAGGTACTGCCCTTCACTAACACCCTAAGTGTGCTGGGGTGAGAAGTGGCCCTTAGGGAAAGCTGTGGTAAATTTACAAAACAAGTTTATTTTTGGTGACACCTGTAAGGGTCCATTAGGATTCAAAGTCAGCCCACAGGGTAATAACTCACAGGAAATGTCCCTCTCTCTAATTAACACATAAACACTTTGGTTTCTATAGTCCTTCTATCCTCCAACTTCTCTGCTACCATCCACCTCTGCCTGGGGAAGCCCCTTCTCCTCCCGGAGTCCCCATTGGGACTCTCTTGGTTTCTTGCTATTGACATTGCTTGCATCATTCATGTAGCCACCCAGTAAATTCCCAGGTGGGGGATCATGACAAGGAAGAGCTTTGTGGAGATTTCTCCTAGTTGACGGAAATGCCCTTTGAAGGTAGCAAGAGCCTATGTGGTCAGTTTTCAGCAGGTAGTAATGGATTTTCTCCAGGAATAGTGCCACACCGAGATTTGCCATCCACCTCTGTCACAGGTCGAGGACATTGGACAATGACGGTAGATCCAGCACTAGTAGGTGGAGGCCCTTCTGTGGGGCCTTTGCTGTGCCCTCATCTCCACCTCTGAGGTCCTTTCACTCATGTGCCCATTGCCACTGGGAGGCTGATGACAGAGGCCAGCTGACATCAACTGGCTGCCATTTTGTCTAGTTGCTGGCTTAGCGTCTCTTCCATGGCAGCCACTCTACAGGCCTTAATATACAATGCAGAGAAAGCCCAAATCTTGTGCATGCCAGTATGTCCATGTGCGTGCCACTATTCCTTCTGCTTTATATATTTTTGTCTCTGATCTTCCAGTGTTTTTTCTTTCCAGTCCCAAGGTTAACAGGATGGGTCATTTTCCACAGCTCCTGAGTATACATGTATGTACCTGTGCCTATATAGATACTAAAGTCAGGCCTTCTCTCCTTCCACAGAGCATGAACGCAGGGCCATCACCCAAAGCTGCTTCACAGTGAAGCTCTCCCTGGCTGATGCCTTACAGGCATCGTGCAGCTGCCGTCCATTTTGGGTGTACACTCTATACCAAGCCAACCTGTCTGTGAAGCAAAAGTGTGGCATTTTCCTCCTTCACCTACTCATACAGGATTCCCCCACCCAGACATCAGCCTGCACTGAGGGAGGGGCACTGAAGCCACAGTGGGGAGCACACGATGGTCTTTGCTTGTATTCTATTTGTCACTTGCTGCTTACTGCTGCTGCTCGGTCCTGAATGTTCTCCTTCCATCTTAGATCTGGTAGGACTCAGCTCATATCAGCAGTTCACAGGGCAGTCGCTTGCCAGTCCATGGTCTGGTGTCTGTCTCTCCTAGGACCAAGCAGCATGCCCAAAAGTTGATCTTCAAAAGTTACCACAGATGACTTGGGACTATCCCGGAACCCCAAAGTGGTCCTCCCCATGGGGCTTAACACAAATGCTGCACAGCAGCCTTTTCCACCCCCAAATCCTGCAACATTATAGATAATATACATACATACCTAAACAACCAAGCAGGCCACAGTGCCGGGTTAACATTAGATGATATTATTACTTAATTTAAATATGGCTCTCCTTTCTAAAAACTGGGTAGGTGATGGTGTGACAATGAAAACGGATGAAGAAGGGTTTTTTGCTCTCCTAGGACCCCAGGGACATGTTCTGCGGTTGGAAGCATACCACAGGGTTAGTCATAACCCTGACTGAGTGGGTGGAACGTTACTATTCCATTTCGCCAAAGAAGACTCTGGATTCAGGGAGGCAATGTGACTTGCCCACGGACATGGAAAATGGCAGAGTCAAGACTTAAATTCAGGAATTCTGTCTTCAGAGTCATCAGGCTTTTCTCTCTGCTGCCATAAAAAATAATAAAAGGTCCATGCAAATCACTGTGTGATGAATATTGTAGAATTCATTTTTTAACAATGTGACCTCCACCTTTTCTCTAGAAATTATTAACGTTATGGAACAGGGAGTTCCACTCTTCCCTGGATTGACTAAAAGTACCATGCTTTTCTATTGCTAATACTTTGGACTCCAGAGCTGAAGGGCCAGAGAGATGATTGCCAAAGGGCCATCAAAAATTTTGTAAGAAAAAAGTAAACATTGTCAGTGATATGAAAACAAAAAGAGAGAAAGGAGTTTTAAGCTGGGAAGATAGGAAAGAAAGGCAGCAAAGGGGGAAATGACAATTACCAGCCCATCTTCCAGGAGAAAAATCAATCTATAACCTGAGAGGGAGGGCTAGGCACTGCCTGGGAGGCGCTGGCAGTGAGGGGGATGAGTGGAGAGAGTGCTAGTGGAGGGAAGGACTCTTGGAGGACCTGAAGCACAGTGCCTTAGAGAGAGGGGAGCCTGTACTACTGGCACCCCAGGGTGACACTCTGGGATCTCAGTGAGACTGATGCTGGACACAGCTCCTGTACTTGGGCAGGACTGAACCAAGTGACGGTGTTCCAGTGCCCTGGGCAGGCCTGGAGCTGCCAGCACCACCTTTGAACTAAGGCTCTGTAGAACAGAGTTTTGTCAGAAAAGCATGAAATAAACATATTTATAAATTACAAACTTTCTTAAAACTCATCAAACCTTAAGCAAGAACTGGCAAATGACAACTGAAAATTTATAGTTAAAAATACTCTTTTAGCTGCATCCACAATTATTTAAATCATAGGAAAAAAATAATAAAATGTATTAAAAACCTGTATACTAAAAACTAAAAAGTGTTGAGAAATTAAAGACTAGTTTGAACTCTAAAGTCAATGCAATCCCAGTTACACCCTACTAGGGATTCTTTTTGTGAAACTTAACAAGTTGATTCTAATATTTGTATGGAAAATGTAAAAACCTAGAATAGTTTTTAAAAGTTTGAAAAGGAAGAACGATGTGGGAAGACTCATATTAACTGCTTTGAAGATCTACTCTGAAGCTGCAAGGATCCAGATTGCAAAGTATTGGTGAAAGAAGAGACATAGATAAATAGAAGAGAAATTCCACAAACAGAACTACATACATAGGGCCAACTGATTTTTGAAAAAGATATCAGGACACTTCAATATGAAAAGAATAAACTTCTTACCAGATAGTGCTACACCAGCTGGATATTCATACTAGATATCAATATGGCGGGAAATCTCGACCTCACTTCACAACATGCACGAAAGTTAACCCAAAATAGATTATTAGAAATGTAAAATCTAAAACTGTAAAACTTTTAGAAGAAAACGTAAAAGAAAAGCATTGTACCTTAGGATAATAAAGATTTCTTAGCTAGGGCATAAAAGGCAGAAACCACAAAAGAATTAATAAATTAGACTTCCTTAAAATTTAAAAGACACTTAAGATAAAGAAAAGACAATTCTTTGGGAGGCCGAGGCGGGTGGATCACGAGGTCAACAGATCGAGACCATCCTGGTCAACATGGTGAAACCTCATCTCTACTAAAAAATATACAAAAAATTAGCTGGGCACGGTGGCGCGTGCCTATAATCCCAGCTACTCAGGAGGCTAAGGCAGGAGAATTGCCTGAACCCAGGAGGCGGAGGTTGCCGTGAGCCGAGATCGCGCCATTGCACTCCAGCCTGGGTAACAAGCGCGAAACTCCGTCTCAAAAAAAAAAAAAAAGAAAGAAGGAAAAGACAATTGACAGACTGGGAGAAAATATATGCAATACGTATATCTGAAATAGGACTTATATCTAGAATATGGAATGAACTTTTATGGGTGACCTATTTGAACAGCCCTTCACCTGAAAAGGCTTACAAATAGTAATAACATAAAACGATGCTCAGCATTCTTTGTAATCAGAGAAACTCAAATCAGTGCCATGATGAAATACCACCGCACAACCACTAGCGTGGCTGGAATCCAGAGCCTGACCTAAGAAACATCTCTGAGGAGGTGAGGCAGCTGGAGCCCAGCCATTGCTGATGGTGCTGTAAAATGGAACACTACTTTGGAGAACTGTTCCACAGTGTTTTAAACATGCATATATATAATATTATCACATAATTCTATTTTCAGGTCCTCACCTATGAGAATGAAACATTTCCACACAGACACCTGAGCACAAATGTTCAGAGTGCCTTTACTGTAACAGAAAGGATGAACACAGTTTGGTATATCCATATGGGGTAATATTATTCAGCAGTGAAAAACAATGAGCCACTGATACCTGCACCAACATGGACAAATCCCATTTCATAATGTTGTGTGAAAGCAATGATTCACAAATGGGTGTGGGTTCCATTTCTCTAACCGAGGATGGCAGGCAGGAGGCTAGTCATCATGGGGTTGGAGTGGGTGGTGCCTGACACTGAGGCAGAATAGGGATCTCTAGGGTAATGAAAATATTCTTTCTATGGACTTTGGTGGTGGTTACACAGACGGACACATTGGCAAAGCCCATCAAACAGTACAATTTAAATTGGTGCATTGGTCAGGTGCGGTGGCTCACACCTGTAATCCTAGCACTTTGGGAGGCTGAGGCGGGTGAGTCACAAGGTCAGGAGCTGGAGACCAGACTGACCAACATGGTGAAACCCTATCTTTACTAAAAATACAAAAATTAGCTGAGCATGGCGGCAGGCACCTGTAATCCCAGCTACTCAGGAGGCTGAGGCAGGAGAATTGCTTGAACCTGGGAGGCGGAGGTTGCCGTAAGCCCAGATTGCGCCATTGCACTCCAGCCTGGGAGACAGAGTGAGACTCTATCTCGAAAATAATAATAGCAATAATAATAATAATAAATGGGTGTGTTATGTTTTACATAAATTATCCTTCAACAAAACTGATTTTAAGACTTAAGGAAGAATCTAAACTTTAATGCTGTCTACATGACAACAGATACTGTAACAAAATTTGTGCAGTAAGTGATCACAGGCAGAGGAAGAGTCTGAAGTAGCAAAGTATATTTACTAGGGTATTAAAGTTCAGGCTAGTGGTTGTGAATTTATAGTATACTTATTTCCATTTTTATGGTGTTTATATTAAAACAGTTTCACCAGAGAAATTTATTCTGTAAAGCTGCAGGGTTGCAGAATATGGTTTAAAAGCCCTAATCTAATTAATTCAGCCCTTAGCTCCTCCTCCAGCTCACCTTGCTAATTTTTCTCTCTCCGTTCAAACATCAGATTGCATTTCCGGCTCTGCTAAAATTGCTTTGCTGCTGAATACTTATTGGGATGCAAAATATATGACTTGCTTATTATTGCACAGTGTGTGCCTTTAATTTTTCCTTGCAATGCGTTCCTAAGTGTTTCATTGCTGTATTTTGCAAAACTGAGAAGGGAAAACGCACACTGCAACTCTCTGAGAAAAATGTATGTGATGTCTACTGCTTGCTTATATAAGTTGCTAGTTTGGATTCTAGTCCTTAGGTGGTGGGTTGAAATTCTTAATATCAACATCAACTCCAAAGGAGAGCTGAGAAGCTTGGTTCCTGAGCTCAGAAAGTCTCTTGGTTAGGAGAGATAGTTGGCAACAGAAATTCTTGCTTTTCCTTGGAACTGCTACTCGGAGCAGCTTGGACTGAAGTACTTTAGAATACATGGATGAGGGAAGAGGCTGCCAAGGTGCTCTTAAAACAGCTATTAGCATGCACCCAAGCACTGTACTCCTTCATGACACTAGGGCACCAAGCCTGCCTCGTGTGAAACCTCTGTCCCCTACTCTCCTCCTTAGCTCAGCCATGGAGGGAGAATCTCCCCACTGAGGCTGCTGGACCTCCTAGGCCGCCTCTTCTCTCCTGTAGGTCACATATCCCCAGGATTTCTCACTAACTGCTGCTTCTCATCCTATTCTTACTTTAGGGGATGCTGTACTCCATTTAATGTTATTAATCTAGCTTAGATCCCTGAAACCTGGGTGGAATATTTAAACAATACTAACAGCTCGGAGAGAGCAAAAGAAAAATAAGCAGTGTGAATTACATGACTTGCAAGCTAGAGTCTTCATTCTTTCCCTGTGTGTTCTCCTGAAGCGTCTCCCTGCATAGTCATTGATTATTTGGAATTTTCTACATAGCCAATCATGTCATCTGTGAACAAAGGCAGTTTCATTTCTGCCTTTCCAATCTATATACCTTTTACTTCCCTTCTGTCTTATTGCATTAGGTGAGACTCATGGGACAGTGTTGAATTAAGCCGTGAGAGGAGACATCCTTGTCTTGTTCCTGATCATAGGTATAAAGCACCTGGATTCTCACTAGTAAGTATAGTATTAGCTTAGATTTTCATAAACTATTATATACATTCAGGAACCCTTTAATAAAATATTTGGTTTTCCTCCATTCCTAGTTTGCTGAGTTTGTATTATGAATAGATGTGTTGGATTTTGTCAAATACTTTTTCTGAATCTATTGATATGATTGTATGGTGTTTCCTTTTTTGCCTGTTGATACAGGGATTACATTGATTGGTTTTTAAATGTTGAACCAACCTTGCATGCCTAGAATAAATCCCATTTGATCCTAGTGTATAATTTTTAATGCATTTTTGGATTCAATTTGCCATATTTTTAAGCATGTATGTGTATGAGAGATATTGGTCTATATTTGTCCATTCCTAATAATGTGTTTGTCTGGTTTTGATATCTGGAAAATGTTGGTCTCATAGAATGAGTTAGAAAGTATTCCCTCTGCTTTGATTTCTGGACAACATTGTAGAGAACTAGAACAATTTCTTTCTTAAAGATTGCAGACTTTGCTAGGGAAATCATCTGGGTCAGCTGCTTTCTGTTTGGGAAAGATATTAATTACTGACTCAATTTCTTTAATAGATATAGGCCTATTCAGATGATCAATTTTCCTTTGGAGTTTTGTTAGATTGCATGTTTCAAGGAATTGGTCCATTTTATCTAGGTTATCAAATTTGTGGGCATAGAGTTTTTTATAATGTCTTTATTATTCTTTTAATGTTCGTAGGAGCAGTAGTGGGGTAGCCTGTCTTTCATTTCTGATATTAGCAATTTGTATCTTCTTTTTTTCTTCGTTACTCTGACTAGCTATTTGTCATTTTTATTGATATTTTCAGCAAACCATTGTTTGGTTTTATTCATTTTCTCTAGTGCATTCTTGATTTCAGTTTTATTTTTTCTCTAACTTATTAAATTATTTATTTTCTTAATGTCCTTTAGGCTTATATTGCCTTCTTTCTCCAGATTCCTAAAAGAGATGCTTAGATTATTAATTTTAGATCTTTCTTCTGTTTTAATATATGCATTTAGTGCTATAAATTTCCCTCTAAGCACTGTTTTCACTGCATCCCACAAATGTTGATTTTTTTTATTTTCATTCAATTCAAAGCTGTTTTAAATTTATCTCGGGACATTTTCTTAGATTTGTGTGTTATTTTGAACGGTGATGCTTAATGTTCAAATAGTTTGGCATTTTCCAGTTACCTTTCTGTTACTGATTTCTATGTTAATTCTATGGTGTTCTCACGACATAAGTTGTATGATTTCTGTTTCTAAAATTTGTCAAGGTGTGCTTTATGGCCATAAATGTGGCCTGTCTTCGTGAATATTCTGTGTGAGTTCATGAAGAATGTTACTCTGCTGTTGAATAAGGTGCCCTATAATGATTGACTATGTCTCGTTTGTTAATACTGCTATTCAATTCAGTTACATCCTTACTGATTTTCTGCCTGTTGGATCTGTCAATCATTATTATTAGTATTTTTTTCTTCTTGAGACAGTCTTGCTGTGCCCTACCCAGACTGGCACAATCTTGGCTCACTGCAACCTCTGCCTTCTAGATTCAAACAATTCTCCTGCCTCAGCCTCCCGAGTAGCTGGGATTATGGGTGCCTACCACCATGCCTGGCTACTTTTTTGTATTTTTAGTAGAGACAGAGTTTCACCATATTGGCCAGACTTGTCTCGAACTCCCAACCTCAGGTGAGCTCCCTGCTTTGGCCTCCCAAAGTGCTGGGATTACAAGTGTGAGCCGCCACACCTGGCCAGGATCTTCAATTATTAATAGAAGGATGTTGAGTCTCCACCATATAATAATGAATACGCCTATATTTCTTTGCAGTTCTATCTGTTTTTGTCTTACCCCTTTTAATGCTCTGCAGTTGGTCACACACACACATTAAGGATGATCAATTCTTCTTAAAGAGTCGGTCTCTTTATCCTTTATTGTCCTTCCTTATTCCTGATAAGGTTTCTTATTCTAATATCAGTTTTGTCCAAAATTAATATAGTTACTCTAGTTTCTTAGAATTTATAGTATCATAGAATATCTTTCTCCATCCCTCTACTATTTTTTTTTTTTTTTTTTTTGAGACGGAGTTGTGCTCTTGTTACCCAGGCTGGAGTGCAATGGCGCAATCTCGGCTCACCGCAACCTCCGCCCCCTGGGTTCAGGCAATTCTCCTGCCTCAGCCTCCTGAGTAGCTGGGATTACAGGCACGCGCCACCATGCCCAGCTAATTTTTTGTATCTTTAGTAGAGACGGGGTTTCACCATGTTGACCAGGATGGTCTCAATCTGTTGACCTCGTGATCCACCCGCCTCGGCCTCCCAAAGTGCTGGGATTACAGGCGTGAGCCACCGCGCCCGGCCCATCCCTCTACTATTAATCTGTCTGCATTTTAATATTGAAATTGGGTTTCTTATAGACAACAGGTAGTCGAGTCTCGTTTTATCATCTACTTTATCAGCCTCCGTCTTTTAATTGACATTTTGGATTATTCACATTTAAAGTGATAATTGTTATAGTTGGATTAATAGCAACCACATAATAACTGTTTTCTTCTGTGTTTCTTTTTTTATCTTTTTTCCTCTTTTCTGCCCCCTGTCGTTTTAATTGAGCGTTTTATGATTCTGTGTTCTCTCGCCTTGTAGCATACCATTATACCTCTTTTTAAATATTATTAGTGATTGCCCTATCACTTGCAATATACATTTACAATGAATTCAAGTACACTTTCAAATCACATAATAGTGCTTCATGGGCAGTGTGGGTGCTTATGACATTGCTTCCTCCCATTCTTTATATGTGGCTGTCATCTATTTTACTCACCCATAAGCTATAATCATCTAATACATTGTTGCTATTATTATTTTGGACAGTTATCTATTAGGCCAACAAAGAATAAGAAAAATAAAAGGTTTCATTCTGCCTTTCTTAACACTTTTCTTTATGTAGATCAAGTGTCTGGCTTGTATTGTTTTTCTTCTGTATGATTTCCCTGATATAAATTTATAGCTTGGTGGATTTTTTTTCTTTCAATATATTTCCTTCACTTCACGCTCCTCTTGCCTGCATGGTTTGTGAGGGAAGTCTGATGAACAAGACTCATTCTTGTTTCTCTACAGGTAAAGTTTCCCCTACTCCTGGTGAAGCACCTTCCAGAGGACTGTGGGAGCCTGCTTGTTATTGCCAGGATCCTGCAAACATTGCACCAAATAGCACTCAAGAGTGTAGCATGTATTGACTGATTTGTCTGTCTATGCCTGCAGAGGTGGAGAGCATGGCTGGAAGAGACCCTGAACCTCTTTATCTGCCAGTTCCTCAAGACCCCAGCAGAGTGACCCAGGTCCTTCAGTGCATTCCTATGTTGTCGAGTTTCTATCTTTCTTCATGATTATCATAGCTACCTCTTATCTTTACACTATCAGCACCCATTCCAGGCACATTTCCACCTATCAAATTGGAAATTAAAAGTTCAGATCATATAAGTAACAGGGAGACTAATCTTATTTTACCTTAGATGGTTGAGAAAAACTTTCAATAGTTGAAGCTTTGTTGCTCCAACAAAGTCATTCGTTAGTTATTTTCCAACTGACTTCTTAATCTATGTCTTCCAGTGTCTGCTGGGACTAGGGGAGATCAGAATAACACAGAGCTTGGTTCTTGTGTATGAAATGACCATTGGAAACCATGGTGGGTAAATATAATTCACAAGGAGGCCCCTTACCCTACAATATACAGGTGTACCTCAGAGATATTGCAGGTTTGGCTCGAAACCCCTGTAATAAAGTGAATATCTCAATAAACCAAGTTGCACACATTTTGTAGTTTCCTAGAGAATGTAAAAATTATGTTTACACTATTCTTTAGTCTATTAAGTGTTGCAATGGCATTATGTCTAGAAAACCAAGGTGCATTCCTTAATTAAAAATACTTCATTGCTAAAAAATATTGACAGTCATCTGCGCCTTTAGCATGTAATATTTTTTCTGGTGGAGAGTCTTGCCTTGATGTTGGTGGCTGCTGATCAGTGTGGTGGTTGCTGAAGGTCAGGGTGGCTGGGGCAATATTTAAAAGTAAGACAACAACAAAGTCTGCACATGGACTAACTCTTTATTTCACAAAAGATTTCTCTGTAGAGTGTGCTGTTGCTTGATAGAATTTCACCTATAGTATGATTTCTTTCAAAATTGGAGTCAGTACTCTCAAACCTTGCTACTGCTTTATCAGCTAAGGTGAGAAATCCTTTATTGTAGTTTCAACAATGTTAACAGCAGCTTTACCAGGAGCAGACTTCATCTCCAGAAACCACTTTTTTTCCTCGTCCACAGGAAGCAATTTCTTATTCAGTCAAGTTTTATTATGAGATTGCAGCAATTTAATCCATCTTCAGGCTCCACTTTTAATTCATATTCTTTTACTATTTCTACCACATTGGCAGTTACTTCTCCACTGAAGTCTTGAACCCCTCAAAGCACCTATGTAGATTAGAACCCACTTCTTTCAAACTCCTATTGATGTTGATATTTTTATTTCTTCTCATCTATCACAAATGCCATTTATGGCATCTAGAAGGGAGAACACTTTCCAGAAGACTTTCATTTTTGTTTTTCCTGGATCCATCAGAGGAATCATTATCTATGGAAGTTTTGGCCTTCCCAAATGTATTTTTTAAATAAAAAGACTTGGAAGTCAAAATTACTCCTGAATCCATAAGCTGCAGAATAGATGTGTTAGCAGGCATGAAAACAACATCAATCTCATTATACATCTTAAAAAGAGCTCTTGAGTGACCAGGTTCAGTGTCACCAAGCAGTAATATTTTGAAAGAAATTTTTTTTATTCTGAGAAGTAGGTCTCAACAGTAAGCTTAAAATATTCAGTAAGCCATGCTGTATAGATGTGCTGTCATGCAGACTTTGTTGTCCTATGTATAAAGCACAGGCAGAGTAGATTAGCATAATTCTTAAAGGCCCTAGGGTTTTCAGACTGGTCAATGAGCATTAGCTTCAACTTAAAGTCACGAGCTGCATTAGTTAGCTCCTAACAAGAGAGTCAGCCTGTCCTCTGAAACTTTGAAGTCAGGCATTAACTGCTCTTCTCAAGCTATGAAAGTCCTACATGGCATCTTCTTCCAATATAGTGGTGTTTTGTCTACATTGAAGATCTGTTGTAAGTGTAGTCACCTTCATTAATGATCTTAGCTAAATCTTCTGGATGATCTGCTGCAGTTTCTGCATCAGTACTTTTTGCTTCACCTTGCACTTTTATATTATGGAGATGGCTTCTTTTCTTAGACCTAATGAACCAACCTCTTCTAGTTTCAAACTTCTCTGTAGCTTCTTCACCTCTCTCAGACTTCATTGAACTGAAGAGTTGCAGCCTTGCTCTGGATTAGGCTTTGGCTTAAGGAATGCTGTGGCTTGCTTGATCTATCCAGATCACTCAAACTTGCTCCATGTCAGCAATAAGGCTGTTTTGCTATATCATTCATATGTTCACCGGAGTAGCACTATATTTTCTTCTGAAAACTTTTCATTTGCATCACTAACTTGGCTGATTGTGTGGTTCCAGAGGCCTAGCTTTTGGCCTATCTCAGCTTTTGATCTGCCTTTGTCACTAAGTTTAATCATTTCTGGATTTTGGTTTAAAGCGAGAGACATGTGACTCTTCCTTCTACTTGATCACTTACAGGCCGCTGTAGGGGGATTAACTGTCCTAATTTCAATATTGTTGTTTCTCAGGAAGTGAGAAGGCTTGAAGAGAGAGAAAGAGATGGGGAGGGACAGCTAGTGGAGCATTCAGAACACATACAACATTTGCCAATTAAGTCTGCCATCTCACATGCACCTAGTTCATGGCATCCCCAAACAATCACAACAATAACATCAAAGATCAGTGGCCACAGGTCACCACAACTGATATAATAATGAAAATGTGTGAAATATTGTAAGATGTGACCTAGAGACATAATGTGAGCATCTGCGACTGGGAAAGTGGTGCCCACAGACTTGCTTGATAGAGGGTTGCCTCAAACCTTCCATTTGTAAAAAGTGAAATATCTGCAAAGCACAATAAAATGAGGTGCACCTGTGCCATCTAGTAATAATTTTGGAAGTTTTGGTGCAATACGCAAGCTATTAAGATGGCATTTTTAAGTTTCAATATGCAATAATATGCAAATCATTGTTTATTTATCCATCTTTCCTCTCCATGAGATGTCTGTTCAAGTGAATATATATGTATGCATACTCACCCACAACCAAACACACACACATGCCGCAAATAGAAGCTTATTTCTTGTTAACCAATATATTGTTTCCAAGTCTTAATTCAAACTTTGAACCTCTTGGACTTTTTTTTTTTTTTTTTTTTTTGGTCATTGAAAGCTTCACACTAATAGTACCCAAGACAGGTTAGTAAACTTTTTCCTGAAACTTCAACCTGACTACTAGAAAGATTCTGCTGCATATATGTTTGTTATCTGGAACTTTTCATCAGTCTACTGCCCCGTTAAAGGGCCTGAGAACTGACCACTGAGAGATGGACGTGTTCTACACCAGCTGCCCTTCCTATAGGCCTGGGAGCTGTGGCAATTCTGTTGCTTGGATCCTGCTTCCCAAGGGTGACCTGCGGTGTGATATAGTTGTTAGAACTTTTTTTTTGAGGTGGAATCTTGCACTGTCTCCAGGCTGAAGTGCAGTTGTGTGATCTCGGCTTACTGCGACCTCCTCCTCTTGGGTTCAAGCGATTCTTCTGCCTCAGCCTCCTGATTAGCTGGGACTACAGGCACTTGCCACCATGTCTAGCTAATTTTCTTTTTGATATTTTTAATAAAGACGAGGTTTCACCATATTGTCCAGGCTGGTCCCAAACTTCTGACCTTGTGATCCACCCGCCTCAGCCTCCCAAAGTGCTGTGATTACAGACATGAGCCACCGTACCCAGCTGTTAGAACTTTTAAAAGTTCAGTAGGTGGCTCTAATATCCAGCTAAGATTGAAAGTCACTGGTCTAGGGCAGTGGTTCCTAAAATGTGGTACTCAGACCAGCAGCATTTGCATTGCCTGGAATCATGCGGTCCACATCGACTCCTGGGCATTTTCCCAACCTAGTGAACCAGAAACTCTAAGGGTGAGGCCTAAAATTCATGTTTTAACCCAGCCCTCCAGATAATTCTCATGCACTTAAAGTTTAAGAGCCACTGGCTGGGTGCAGTGGCTCAAGCCTGTAATCCCAGCACTTTGGGAGGCCGAGGCGGGTGGATCACGAGGTCAAGAGATCGAGACCATCCTGATCAACATGGTGAAACCCCGTCTCTACTAAAAATAAAAAAAATTAGCTGGGCATGGTGGCGCATGCATGTTATCCCAGCTACTCAGGAGGCTGAGGCAGGAGAATTGCCTGAACCCAGGAGGCGGAGGTTGCAGTGAGCCGAGATAGCCCATTGCACTCCAGCCTGGATAACGAGGGAAACTCTGTCTCAAAAAAAAAAAAAGAGTCACTAATCTGGACTCAATTTCAATGACAGTACAGCGTCAGAATCGCCTGTGAGTCTTTTAATCACACGTCACTTCAGACTCACTGCATCTGAATGTCTGCTGGCATAGCCAGGTCACTTGTATGTTTTAAAGAACGCTATAGTGATTCCTATGCAAGCCCCTGGTTTAGAGTCTTGTGTTGAGACCAAACAGTTTAATTTATTGATGAAAAAACTGAGGCTTAGAGAGCTAAAATGACTCCCCTAAGGTTACAGACAGTTCTAACCACTGTGTGAAAGAAACAGAAATATTTCAATTTCACTATATTATGTCATTTCTTAATCATATGTATCTTTGAGCTGGATAGAAGAAAACACAGAAAAGGAACAGTTATAGAATGAAGAGGAGACACAAGCCAGTCACCAGCCCAGGACTCAATCAGTCATGGCCAGTAGGCAAATGTGCACCAATGTGGGCCCAGGAGCCACAGGTTTTGATGTTGACTTGAATTAAACAGACTCTGTATTAATAAATGCTTGTGATTCACTCTGTAGTGGTCTAATGGACAGGAACTAGAAAATCCAATACGTACACTTAGAAAATGTTCGTTCGTACTAGTCCATTCCAAAAATAACAAAAAAATAAGCCAAAACTAAGCCAGAACATTATAAACCCAAGAATTTTGCCTAAGAAAGTTTCAGTGCAGGTTGTTATTTCAGGACAAGCATTTTCTTCTTTTGTAACACCAGACTATTCATGGCGAATAGGGTGCAGGTTGGGTCACACAGGGATGAAGGCTGAAAAATAGCTCTGAGCAAACACAAAGGAGTGGGGTTTGAGCTGCAGAAGGGCAAGTGGAGGAGGGATGACCCTAGCAAAGAGGAAGCATGGAGCCTGCCTGGTCCCAGGAATGTTTTGAATAGCAGGTAAGGAAAGGTGAGGCAGGAGTAGCCAGACAGTAAGAGTGAAGGTCCTGACACAAATGTCAGCCTCAGCTCTATCCATAAATAATTTCGTTTTCCTTCATTGTTAATTAAAAACAATAATCTAATGGCATATTTTTATCAAGGGAACAGAAGTTCCTCAAACACACTGAATAAATGTGTATTTATTTGTGAGTTCCTATAATCTGAAAGGGGCCATCATATGCAAATGTGACTAAGGCATCCAGGTGCCCAGCTACCCTGGAATATGATTGTGTTAGAATTAAATGATTGCTGCAGCCCAAAATGAATCTTCAGTGTTAAAATTAATAGTTTTCTCCATGTATCCTGCCTCCTTGCCCTTTCGAAGTTCAGAAGTTTGAGACAGGGTAGATCTCTGCCTTCATGAAACCAAAGCTGGTGCCAGGCCACTGTAACTACATTTGAAGAGTCAGGGAACATCAGTGTGTTTGTGGAGAAGAAAAAGAAAAATGAGAAGTGGACTCTAAAATGCACATGGATGTGAAAACCAATTTGGAGGATTTAGAGTCTGATTTCAACACTTATTATAAAGACCAAGACAGTGATATATGGATATTGCCATAAGGATGAGGAATCCAACAGAATAGAAAGTCTGGAAATAGACACAGAAATGCACACTCAATAGATTTTTAACCCAGGAGTTGGTCAACACAATGGGAAGACAGACTGTTACAAAGTTCTGTAGAACAACTACATATTCACAGGAAAATAATCTTGACTGCTACAAAATACAAAAAATTAGAGATGAACTTTAGGTCAAAATACAAATGGTAGATTTATAGATCTTCTAAAGTAAAGCATAAGGTATTTGTGAGTTTGTGACACTAAAGTTGGAAAAATATTTCTTAGAAGAGATGCAAAGATACTAACCACAAAACAAGAAAATAAAGACAGATTTTATTTGGTTAAATATATCTTTTTATCAAAAAGCTTTATAATAATACATAGGCAGGGGACAATTGGGAAATATATATTATATATGTCTACATATATATGTATATAGGATACTCAATCTTTGTACACAATTCAACAATAAATAGGTGAAGAACCCAATGGAAAATGGTCAAAAAATTCAAACAGACAATAAACAAACAAAAAAAACAACGTGAATACTAATAAGCAAATAAACTCATGCTCAGCATCATCATCTATCACCATAATGCAAATTAAAGCCACAATGAGATCCCAATTCCAACCAATCAGAAAAAGTCTGACAATGCTAAGCACTGTTAAAAATGTGAAGTAACTCGACTTTCACGCATAGCTAAGAAGTGCAAAAGAAACAGTCACTTTGTCAAACTCCTTGACAGTTTCTTATAGACTACAGCATACATATGACCAAACAATTCTCCTCCTGGCTTTTGACCAAAGAAAATTTAAAATGTGTTTACAAAAGGAATTGTGGGAAAAAAAATTACAGTAGCCTTATTCATAACAGCAGAAAACTGAAAACACCTTAAGTATTCATCTACTGACAAAGGAATCACCAAAGTGTGGTATAGTCATATAACATACTATAACTTAGTGATAAAAAGAATAAACTACTAATATGCAGAATGACATGATTGAATGTCAAAAACATTATTCTGAGTAAAATAAGCCAGACACAAAAGAGTACATTTTATATGATTACACTTATATGAAATAGAAGAACAACTAAACTTAATCTACGGTGATAGAATTCAGAATATTCGTTCTTGTTGGGAGGGGAACAGTTCTACAAAACAGTACAAACAAATGTGCTGCAGTGATGGAAATATTCTGCACCATATTTTGCAGTAGTTTTATGAATATAAACAATTATCAAAATTCATCTAAATAGACAGTTAAGATAAATCATGACCTTAACAAATCAACAGTGTGGTGTTAGATCAGAAACATCATCTAGTGTTGGCCACTACACTCTTTCTGACCAGGGTGCATCAGGAGGCTGGAGGGTTCCTGGCTGCACCGCTACCCTGTCTCATTTTCGGATGCCGCCTGAGATATTGTTTGCTGACAGGAGCTGGAAGTGATCTAAATCACTCTCTCATGCTCCTTCAGATACAATCAGTTACCATTTCACAAAATAATGAATCTGCCAGACTGGAGAATCCCAGATGAAGGTCTTGACAGAATCAACCTCTTGAATTTTGTTTCTAACCTTTTCTTCCCCTTGAAGTATTTCAGACTCCAAGGCTCTCATCGTTAGACTGAAACAGAGCCGTGGCCAAGGAGTAGAGGTGAGGGAGGAGCGCAGGAGTGAGGATGAAGGAGAAGAAGTGAGAGATGGGGAGACATGGGAGGAAAGCAGGGAGGCAAGAAAGAAGGAAGAGAAAATGGAAATGGGGGCAGGCAAAGGAGACTAACAAGGAAGAGAGAAATTGACATATATCGCATCACTTGAAGCAGATAAATTACAGCAACATCTAACACTGAGAAGCTCTCAAGCTATATGTGTGTGCATGTATATACATATATACATATGTAGCAACATGGATATATGTATACATTATATAAAAATGCATATATGTATTCATTGATTTGTTGATACATATATATGTGTGCCTGTGTGCATATATACACATATATGTGTATATACATATAGACACATGTATACATACATATATGCACACATATACACATACATGTGTGTATACATGTGTCTATGTGTATACATGTGTAAATATGTATACATATATATGTAGCAACAACTTAATGAATTTGTTAATTACCTACACATACACAGAGAAATTTAGGGAATAGGATGGATAACACACACTCAGAACACGGAAGGCCTTCTCCTTCTCAATCCTCAAAAAGATGAACTCAAGTTATTTATTTCTGATAAAAAGAAACATCTCAGACCACGGTATAAATTAGTATTTTCAAAGAAGATTTCTGTACCAGGCAGTGTCATGAATTAGGTTATAACAGAGATCTCATGTCCCCAGTATGAGTGGGATGGGCAGCTTCCCCATGCTATAAACAACAAATCTTTGTTTAACAGCAAGGCAGCTCCTACCAGGATTACACGTTTCTCTGAGACCCATTATCAGCATTTTTATTTGAGGCACATTCTGTATGTGTTTTGTGACCCCAAATCCAGAATACTATTTGTGTACACAAAAGCTTTGCTATGGCATCAGGGAGGATCTGTTTCATGTTAGTTGCTTAGAATTTCATTTCTTGTGGATATAAGTTTATTACGAATTGGGAGACTCTCTTCTTGCTCATTTTAGTTTTCAACTGATTTTTGAAATATTATGTTTTATAAAAGACTCATTTGTCCAAAACAATTTTATTAGTGACCTTTTTCTAAATGTTTTGTGATGCAAAATAACCTATGCCATAGCACTGCTAATGCACCCTCCCTTTCCCATCTCTCAGTGTCCAGGAGGGTGACATGACTGACAGCAGCTGCATGTACCTGGGCTGCCTCGTATTGTCTCTGCTTATACTCCAGACCGGAAGCCCAGAGTGAGCACTTCTGGGGGTTCCTGGACAAACTTGTCTTGAAGAAGGAACCACTCTTCTTGGCCCTACACAGCCTTGCATGGACTCAGGCAGCTGTCATCCTGGCTCTTGGAAAACATAGAAGAGAAAACAAAAAGACAAGTTCTGGAAGGGATTTGGGGTGGGTATGAAGTTCAGGTTCCAGGAAGCTGACTTTCCCTGTTCCCATCAAAGATGACTTCCCTCCCACAGCTGGCCATAGAGACAGGATCTGGGTGTGCTAGGTACATGGACAGTGGACAGAAAGATGGGCATTGTAGGTCAAGATGCTTTCTCTTTCCTCACCTGCTTACTGGCATGGAATACCGGAAGGAGCAAATGGCCTCGGTCAGGGCTTTCATGTAGCTCTGCTGAACAGATCCTCCCAATTTCCTGGGCTTATTCTCTCTCCACTTCTTCCTATGAGACGTTGAGGTCCTTATCAGAATGTCCCATTTTAATGAGTGCAGTGCCAGCTGATCTTGTTTCTCATGGCGAAGCTTCTCAGAGGAATCTCTTGGAAGTTGGTTTTTGGAGGCCTAATTTTCTATATCTAAGATTGATTCCTGGGTGGCCAGAAAGGTCCAAGAGTAGAAGATAATTGGTCAATTGCCAGGCTATGTTGGCAATAACCAAAATGGAGCAACCTTCCATAGCAGTTTTCCAGGTGTCATGCCATAAAGCCCAGAGTTCCTCAGTTCTGCATCACCACCTTCTAAATGAGCATCCCTCTGGGCACAGTGAGTTCCACAGAACCTGAGCAGATGATGAGTCTGCCCTCTCCTCTTCCCTCAGCACCCTCAGCCCTTCCATCCTGCTCGACACTGTGAGAAGTTCACCCTATCAGTGGAAATGTCATCTCTTTCCGCAAACAAAACAAAAGCTATTTCCCTGGAGAATGAGAATCAGGAGTTTTACTGAGTTTCAGTAGAGTATCTAAATTTGGGATGGGCATTTTTGCCAAAGAGAACTCTGCCTGGGACTCTTGACCTCTGATGTTTATCACCAAAGCCCAAGTAAAATAATAACCTGATAAGAAACAGATAGTTATAACTGGTCATTGAAATGCTCATCAACTCATTGCCCTGCTCAGTTTGCTTCACAGGTCGTAGCACTGGGCCACCTGGCTCACTGAGTTTTAGCTTGTCAGCTTGAAGACATAGTCCTCTGGCTTGAGTCAATTGGCTGCAGTTAGATAATGATCCAAGAAGGCAGTATCGAGCCAATTGCTACCTTAAGAATTGTGGATAGAGGCTGAGAGAGAGAAAGAGAGAAAGTAAAAATAGATGTGAACCTTTGTATGGGTGTAATGTATGAGATATGCTGTGATTTGAAATGCATGTGGAAAATGGCTTTAGAATATAGGAAGATCCCTACTGGAATTGTTTCAATAATTTGAGGACAGGAGAAATGTGCAGTTTTTACTCTTAGATGACGTTTTACTTTGCCCACTTGATAGTGATTATTGTGAGGCTTGAGTAAGATCATGTATATTTTGAAAGTAATTTTAAATGATAAAGCCCTTGGAAAATGTTGGCAATGATAGTGTATGATGTTGTTAGTACTAATCCAATCAGAAACTCATATGGAAACTCAAACTGTCTTCAAATGCATCACAAAACTAAGGGGAGCAGAAGATAATAGGTTTAATTGCTTCCATTTCACTCCAAGGTATAGAGGGAAAAAACACCTGAAAATTTATGACAATAGCGGGATTAGAACCTGGGCCAATTGTCTTCTGAAGTACAATAGTACCTATTATACTGTATTATCCCCGTGCAGAGAAATTAGATCCAAATACAGAAGCAGCCTGCAAGAAAGACCTAGCTTTATTCAAAGGGGCTGGCTCTATAGAACAGAAGACATATCTGCAGGAAGCAGGCTGGCAGTCTCACCGTAAGAAGATTTTATGAACAAAGAGAGTCCTGCATTCATGGCTGAGACGCAGGTTTGCCTTCTCACTCTGCCACTCTGTCATATGCTATTTGTTGGCTAACACTAGAGGGGTAACCAGTCATATTTCTCTCATTTTCCCACTGTAGTACCCGGAAAGCTCAATACATATTTTCCCCAAAAACTGATTACTAAGCGTGGCTATGCAATACAGTTTGGATGAATAAAATAGAAGTTATTTTAGGGGCTTCTGGAAAGGATTTGCCTTTCCTGACAAAAGAATCAGCGGAAACACATGCTACCATTCCCTCTTCTTCCTGCATTGATTTCAGACATAATGTCTGGAGCTACAGAGGCCATATTATGACCATGAGACCTCATGCATGAATAAAAATCCTATATAATAACAGAGGTATCAGTCTCAATAGCATCTAAGGGCTGGATCTCTACCAATATCTTCCTTCCTCCAGATTTTTTAAGTTTAGGGGAAAAGTAAACCCTACTTGTTTTAAGGTGGTTTTGTTTGTTCTTCTTCAGGGGAATGCACTTTTAACTTTTATAGCCCCTTATTAATTTGCAATTGGGCATGCAATTAACCTCCCTGAGCTGGTGAAACAGATCAGCGATGGCCTAGCACATAGGGTTATGAAAAGCATTAGCTCAGAAAGCATGTAGAAGGGAATAGCATGCTGACACACAGAAAACATCAAAGGTCCTCATCTTCGCCCACCTTCAGTACTGCCTCTCGCTCCACCTTAATCACCACCACCTCCGTCAATCCCTCCCCACCCACTTCCTCCCCCTCCTTCTCTTCTGAAACTTTTCTACCATCCTCAATGCAAAATGTAGTACCATTTTATTCCATGGATAGATCCCAATACAAAGTTTGTACTAGCAACTATGCTGACTGCAATGATGATAGAGAAGCTGGCTTTGTAAATCTCAAGGCAAAATAAAATATTAAATGACATTTGTTCTCAGAACACAACCATAAACTTTTTTAGAAAGTTTATCAGTTTGCTAGGGCATTGTAAAAACAAGTACTATAAACTGTGTGGCTTAACACAGCAGGAGTTTATTGTCTTACAGCCATGGGATCAAAAGTTTGAAATCCGGGTGCTGGCAGCACCCCGCTTCCTGGGAAGACACTGGCGAAGGAACTGCTCCGTGCCTCCCAGCATCTGGTAGGCACA
This sequence comes from Callithrix jacchus, assembly GCF_049354715.1. Lineage (NCBI taxonomy): Eukaryota > Metazoa > Chordata > Mammalia > Primates > Cebidae > Callithrix > Callithrix jacchus. Next base: position 34,811,164 of record NC_133511.1, on the reverse strand, counting down.
GGTGTTCTTTGGCTTGTGGATGCATCACTTGGATCCTGCAAATTCAGATGGCTTCTTCCCTGTATGTCTTCACACCAACTTCCCTCAGTATATATCTGGGTCCAAATTTCTACTTTTCATAAGGACACTAGTCATATTGGATTAGAGCCTAACAATCCAAACTTGGTTAAATCTACAAAGACTCTATTTTCAAATTAGGACACATCCTGTGGTACTGGGGACTAAGACTTCAGTATTTCTTCCTTTGGAGACACATGATTCAAGCCAGAGTACCCCCTTATAAACTATCCTGTAGCTCTTTTCAATACTGTAGCATTATACTTCAATCAAGAGGAAACTTGCTTTTAGGTAGATGCCAATTTTGTCTTACCCCTGTCTTCCCTGTAATTTTAGGTTAAAGTTGAACAGAAATATAATTTTCTTTTTCTCAAGAGTATGTGCCTTTGAATAGGAGATTATTTAATCCTGAAAACCCCAGGCATTCTGGCAGATGGTGAGTAAAACATGAGACATGAAGGGGCATGTGATCTAGAATTCCCGAGAGCCTCACCTGGCCAGAGGGGCCATTGCTCAAGCAAACACCATGCTTATATGTTTGACACCCGTGGTGGTGAATTCCCAGCATACTCCATGCCTTTGTCTCTTTTTCAAGATTCACCTCTCTAATCCAGGCCCGTTGATCAGTTGTCAGCCCAGATGGGGAGATTTTAAATGATGTTGATGGCCTTGCCTCTTCCCAATGTCATTTATTTTTATTATTTATAGGTGCCCACATGTCCCTGGCTTCTTGCCATAAAGAAAACCAAGTGTGAAATTAAGAGTAAGATTCATCAGCTAAGATTTCCCCAGGCCCCACATGAAAAGAGCTCCATTGTTCGTGTTAGGGAGACAGACATCTTCAGCACTGGACAGCGAGTCACACGCCTGAGAGTTCAGGGTCTGAGTCAGGAGAGGTCTAATCATTCAGAAGAGCAGAGCTCTTATGTTGGAGGCAGGAGGTGGATGAAAACAAAGCTGGCTGGAGAAAGAGAGGGATCAAGATAAAACTGGATTTTTTTTTTTTGTATTGGCAATTCGGATTATTTTTTTCCTTTCCTTACTATCTGAACAGAGTTATTCAAGTTTAAATAGGAATCCTTTATTTTCAGGCTTGTTATCACTCATCAGAAAAGCAATCCTTCTTTGCTTCCCTGATGTCTGCCTTTTTCTGCCTGTCTGACACAGGTTTCCCTGTGGTTCATACAGATTTGACGTCCTCTATTCATCCTCCAACTCCTTCTGCGGCTTAGCTTTCCTCCTTCTTTCCCTCATTGTAATTTGATCGCTCATCTCCTGCAGGAAATCTTGCCAATCTGGAGTGCGCTACTGCTCACCTAGGGAAAATCGTCCAGTAAGGTCATCGGGATTCTGCACCTGGCCATTGTCTCCTCAGCTCCCTGCTAGCTGCTGACTAAACTCTAATTTGATGTTGAGATTGCTTTTGCACTGGGCTTCTTTCACTAAGTGTGTTTAATCTGCTGTGAAATTGTTTTCATGGTTGCAGTCAGTGTTATAGTAACTGTTTAACAATGTGCATTTTGTTGCTTTGCTAAGGGTCTTGGCGGTGTCTATGCAAATTAGCACTTGTCTAATGTCATGAAGCATGGGTCCTAGAAGAGCAACAACTGGAATCCTGGATACACTTGTCCACTCAGTCTGGAGGATAAGGAGACTGTGATAAAGAAGAAGAAACTCTCTCTGATGGATGGAAGAGGACTTACCCAGACACACTGATCTTCACTTTAACCTGTGGCCTTGTGCTTGCGATGGGAGTAAGAAGATTTCATTAAACCAGCTGAACTTTTATCATCTGGGGCCAAATGTCAGACTCTACCCTGAAATGCAACATAGTGGGTTTCAATTGGCCTAAGAAAGTATGTTTTGGTTCGGGTTAGTCATGGAAGCTGTATTTCAGGTAGAAGCATAGGGTACATTGGCGTCAGAGACTTAGCCTACGCTATCGTAAGAAATGAGGAGTGAGGTGCTAGATTGTCCAACAATTGTAATGTATATTTAGTTCCTCTAATTCTGGCAACAATTCTGTAAAGTTAGATGCAGAGATTGCATTCCCTTGGAAGCTTACTCTGAGATGGAGTTTGGAAAGCTGAATGTTTATTGTGAAGATAAATAATTCAAATTAAAGCTGTTGGAACTTTAAAGTATTTTGAGCCTTGAAGGGAATGTAAATTGTGAGACCTGAGTCACGTAGCATGTGGCTACAGCTTCTGTTGCTTCCTGTAAATGATAAGAAAAGGCCTTGTGGCACCAGACAGCAGACCCCCTCAGATTGTCACCCCTCCTCAGGAAGTGCTGGATCACTGTTTCTTCGAATGTAGCAAACTGTGACCAATCACATCCTCGAAACTGTGTACTGGCCATGTATGGAGAATGGGGCCAAACTTCTTTGTTTCTGCCTATGCTAATGAAACCTTAATTTCCTCACTAGGGAGGTAATGACCCCATTCTTTTGGAGTCTGTGTTTCTGAGCGGCTGTCTTCAAACTTTACGCTTGAATAAAATTGGATTTTGATCATTTTAGTTATTTCAGGCTGACATTATTGAAAAGTGACTTTGGGGTCAAGCTCTGTTGTAGGAAGGGAGAGAAAGAAGGGCCGACAGAGGGGTAGTTGAGCGGTGATGCAGGCCCAACAGGAGCCTCTGCTGGCACCAAGAGGGCCCCTGGGGAAATGGTGGCCTCCAAAGTTGTCCCGGTCAGGCGAATTGGTCAGGCCTCGATATCCCCATCTCCATGTGTCAGTGGATGTGGGCTAATGAGTTGGGGGTGACCCTGGGAGAACGGCTTTCCTTCAGGGTCCTGGAAGGGGCTGATTACTAAAAGCTGTTGCCAAAAATCACTCCTAACAGTTGAAACAACCATTTTTCATTGAGGAGGAATCTGGGTCATGTATCACTGTGTCCACCATGTAAGATGTGTTTGTCATCATCTTAAAAATAAAAAAGGTAAATTGAGAGAGGTTAAGTGATTGAGGTCATATAATAATAGTAATAATAACAGTAAATAGGCATTGTATGCCAGGACCTTTTCTAAGCACATCACATGGATCTTTGTTTAAGTCTCACAACAAACTTATCTGATAGGTATTATTGCAATTCCCGTTTTAACAAGTAAACGAACTGAGGTAGAATAAACATAAGTAACTTGATGAAGATATTACAGCTAAAAGGAGCAGGTCTAGGCTTGAAACCAAGCCCACACAACTTCAGAGACCACACTGTGACCACTGCCTCCTATGGCTGCTACAGGGTTTGAAACCAGAGCTTCCTGACAGTGAAGCCCATTCCCCCTCTATGCTAAGCTGCATCTTCAAGACTGTGACTGTGTGAAGGCACTGGGGATAGAGAAAGAATGAGCTAAAACATTTTCTCAAAACAGAGACCAAAGCAGAGCACTTATGAGGTCAGGTTTCCCAGGCTCCAGCATCCAGAGGTCAGAAGGGTCCTGTGCAGGCTGTGGGTCTGTGGCTCTCCCATTTTCCTGAGCTCTCTGCCAATGCAGCCAGAGTCTCAGACTCCCCAGCATCCCAGCACAGGGAGCACATCTGGGCAGAGTTCTTTATATGTCCCCACTGGAGGGCACAGCCATAGGCTGCAGGCTATGGGCCTTCATGCTGGCCATGTGGTGTGAACCTGGCTCCTCTAACTCAGCACCTGTCTGGCAGCTCCTCCCACTTCTTTGAATAGGATCCTGTCAGCAGTTGTCAGCATCCTGGTGACCTCCCCCTTCTTCTGTGAAATGTTCTACATTTCTGGGAATTTCAGACACTGCTCATAAGTGCTTGCTCTCCCCCCATCCCCCAAAAATCAGGGTCTTGCCCCAGATACAATAGCCTCTAGGTTCTCCACATCCTGCAGGAAGCTGCTGCTCTCACCACCCAAGCTTCCATGTTTCTACCTTGTTTGTTTCATTCAACCAAAATATGTCAGGCATCTGATAACAGAACTGAGGCAGCCCTGAGCTCCAGGAGCTCACAGACTGCAATGCGCAACAGACACACAAGCAGATCAACAAGTGTGGAATATCCTGGTGGGGCAGAGCGAGACTCAGATACGTCTGAACAGTAAAGGTCAGGAATGCCCCAGATCATTGTGTTTACCCACTGATGAACAAGGACATGAGTTGATTCTTAGGAAAATTAGTACTTGATGCATATCACAAAGGAAACTTAGACAAACACAGACATAACTCTGTGTGTCTGGGGAAACCAAGCTACAGAATGTCCCATAAGAGAGAAAGGAGCTTGGCCAGATTTAGGAACACAGCCTAAGGTTTGGAGAGGAGCTACAGCTTCCAGAGAAGGATGCTATTTAATTGCCTGGCATGACCCTGATGCCCTGACAGGGTGTATACACAGTCAGAAAGATGACTGAGGGAACAGGAGGGAGTACATTTCTAAAGGCTATGACATTTTAGTCCACAGGTATCCTCACCTTAAAACCTCCCCTCCAAGTTAACATCACACAGAAGGAAGGGGGATTCTCTGATCCGTTCTGTAAGATCTTCACTGGTCGCAAGGCTGGTGGCACAGGCACCCATGCCCACAGTGCATCCCCACCTTCACTGAGCAGTGAGGATGGCAGTGACAAGTGAGGCACGCACCTCTGTTCAGGAACGCCTTCACCAGCAAGGTCCAGAGCACCTGGCCAGTCGGGGACCATGCAGATAAGACTGTTTTTCAGCTGGGTGCAGTGGCTCACGCCTGTAATCCCGGCACTTTGGGAGGCCGAGGCGGGTGGATCACGAGGTCAAGAGATTGAGGCCATCCTGGTCAACATGGTGAAACCCCATCTCTACTAAAAATACAAAAAATTAGCTGGGCATAGCGGTGCGTGCCTGTAATCCCAGCTACTCAGGAGGCTGAGGCAGGAGAATTGCCTGAACCCAGGAGGCAGAGGTTGCGGTGAGCCGAGATCGTGCCATTGCACTCCAGCCTGGGTAACAAGAGCGAAACTCCATCTCAAAAAAAAAACAAACTGTTTTTCTTGTACAGTTCCATGCCTGGGGTGGTTGCCTCCTAGCATTGCTTTGGTAAATTTATGCTGTCAGGCTGGATTCTTGGGATTCTCTTGACCTGTCCCTTTTTCTTGACTTAAGTTTGCTTTTGTGGCCCCAGTTACAAAATAAATATCAAGGCTGGAGGAAGTAAATGATGTACTTAGAAAAGGTCCTGGTATACAGTACCTACTTTTTATTATTATTTTTATTATTATATGACCTTGCACAATCACTTAACCTCTCTCAATTTACCTTTTTCATTTTTAAGGTGATGACAAACACATGGTAGACACAGTGATACATGACCCAGATTCTTCCTCAGTGAAAAATGGTTGTTTCAACTGTTGGGAGTGATTTTGGCAACAGCTTTTAGTGATCAGCCCCTTCCAGGCCCCTGCAGGAAAGCCGTTCTCCCAGGCTCGCCCCTCACCTCACTGGCCCATATCCACTGGCAAATGGAAATGGGGGTATCGAGGCTTTACCAGGATGGCTGCAGTTGCAACTGTATATGTCCCTTTTCATCAAGGAAGCAAATGTTTCCCTGAAGACAGCTCTTTCTGTTTCATTAGGTAGAATGGGTCGTACAGCCACCCTGGCTACAGAGATGTTTGGGAAAGCTGGTTTCTGGCTTCCCAGTCTCTAGAGTGTGAGGTGACAAGGAAAAGGGTGGTTGGAAATAGGTGGTGGTTACTCAGCTGAGTCAGCTGTTCATCCATAGACATCAAAAAGTGTCAAGAATTAAAATTTTACAAGGGACTGAAGCGCTGCTGGAGGACGGGAAGTTGGGTCAGCCCATCCTAGCTGGACATGAATGTCTGCATGCTGGGGCTTCTAGAAGAAAGAAAGCCTTTTCTACCTGCCTTCCGGCTCCTCTCCAATCCCAATGCTACCACCTCCATTGTCTGGCACCTGGATTATGTGGCCTTTCCATACCCAGTCTTATTTTTATCCAATATGCTTACCACACTTTCTCAAGTGGATCTAACCAAAACTCAAATTTTACCATTAGTACATTGCTTATCCCATTAGGTACCTAAACCCAGACAATAAAGTCTAAACTCATTAAAATGATGCAGAGAAATTCAAGATGTATTTTAAGGTTATAATAATCAAAACAAGATAATACTGGTAAGAATAGAAACACAGAGCTATGAAACAGAATAGAGAGCAGAGAAATGGACCCACACAAACAAAGTCAGCTGAGTTTTGACAAAGGCATAAAGGCAATTCAGTGAAAAAAGGATAACCTTTTAAACAAATGGTGCTGAAAAGATTGGATACACATGAACCTACTGAACTATACACTTGGAGTTGGTTAAGATGTTAAATTTTAAGTAATACATTTTTTACCATAATAGGTATTCTAAAATTCTTAAAAGAATAAACCTAGTCACAGACCTTAAATTTTCCACAAAAATTAACTCAAAATGGATCATAGAGCTTAATGTAAAATGCAAAATTGTAAAACTTATAGAATATAGAGGTGAAAATCTACATAACCTTGGATTTGGTGATGAGGGCTTAGAAATAACACCAAAAGTATGATTTATGAAGAAAACATTGGTAAGTTGGACTTTATTAAAACAAAAACTTACACTCTGTGAAAGATACTGTTTAAAGAATGAAAAGACAAACCACAAACTGGGAGATGACATTTGCAGAACACATGTCTAACAAAGGACTTGTATCCAAAATATACAAAGAACTCTTCAAACTAACTCATAAGAAAACAGTCTAATTTAAAAATGGGCAAAAGATCTAAATAAACACTTCACCAAACAAGGCATACATATGGAAATATATATATAGATGTATGTGTGTGTATACATATGCACACACACACAGGGACACACACATACATCTATACACACACACACATATGGATGTTCAACATCATTTCTGATTGGATAATTGCAAACTAAACAACGATGCAATGACACTACAAACAGAATGGTAAATTTAAAAAAAAACTGAAAACACCAATTTCTAGCAAGAATGTGGAGCAACAGAACTGTTGTTCATTGCTGGTGAGAATGCAAAATGTTACAACCACTTTGGAAGACAGTTTGACAGTTTTTTATAACTAAGCGTAGTCTTACCATAAGATCTAGCAGTCACATTCTTAGGCATTTAGTCAACTAATTTGAAAACTTATCCTCACTCAAAAACCTGCACATGAATGTTTATAGCATATATTTTCATAATTGCCCCACATGGAAAGCAACCACGGCATCCTTCAGTGGGTGCATGGATTGAAAATCTGTGGTGCATCCGTACAGTGGAACAGTATTCAGGGGTAAATAGGAATGAGCTATCAAGACATATTGCTAAGTGAAAGACGTTAGTCTGAAAGGGCTACATCCTTAATTATTCTAACTATGCAACATCCTGGGCAAGTCAAAACTACAGAGGTAAGTTGGCAAACAGCAGTGTTTGCTGGGGTTCAGAGAGGGGGAGGGCTGAATGCATGAAGCATTGGGGACTTTAGAGCAGTGGAACTATTCTTATACTGAAATGGTGGATACATGACCCTGGGCATTTGGTCAAAACCCATAGAACTTCATAGCACCTAATGCATACAAACTAAAGATATCACTTAGGAGATTGGGCAATCATAAGATATTAAGTAAAACTAAAACTTAATGTTTCTTTAAAAACTACAAAATGCACGCAATTGGCCCCAGGAATATTATTTGTTACTGAAAAGAATCAAAGAACCAGTGCATGCCACACAGGGTTTAACCTCAAAAACATTAGGCTGAATGAAAGGAGCAGACACGGAAGTTCATGCTGTGTTGATTCCATTGATGTTACATGTCCAGATAAGGACAACTGTCAAGGCCAAAAGTAGAGGAATGATTACACTCACCTGAACCAAGAGAAGTCAGTTTTCCCAGGCAAGAGAGCCCATCTGCCCACTATTCCCTTCCAAACAGAGCTTGGAGAAAGGCAGGGTTTCCCCTTCCTGGAGGCTGCATATCAAGATCTCCACTGTCTGGAGTACCAGGAATTAAAATGCCTCATCCCCAGCAGGCTCACTCTCCTAACATTTCCAGTGCGTATCCTGAAGCCTGAAGGTGCAAGACCAAGGTGAGGCCAGCCACAGCCCTCCTCCTCCTCCTGTCTCCTCCACTCAGTTCTACACCAACCCCTCCCAGCAAGGGAGGGATCCAGTTCCCTAGAACTAGCAAGGGTGTTTGAGAGGCGGTGATACCTTATAAACAGTCCAAGCACACCTCAGGAGAGCAGGCGGGACTGTAAGGAAAAGATACATCGTTTTTGTTTGTTTGCTTGTTTTTATTTTTTTGAGATAGGGTCTCACTCTGTCACCCAAATTGGAAGTGTGTGGGGCAATTTTGGCTCACAGCAACATCTGCCTCCCAGGTTCAAGCGATTCTCATGCCTCAGCCACCCAGGTAGCTGGGACCATAGGCATGCACAGCTACACCTGGCTAGTTTTTGTATTTTTAGTAGAGATGAGGTTTCACCATGTTGGCCAGGCTGGTCTTGAACTCCTGTCCTCAGTGATCCGCGCGCCTCACCCTCACAAAGTGCTGGGATTACAGGCGTGAGTCACTGCGCCCAGATGAGAAATGGGTTTTTGACCTCGCTCTCGTGTAAGCATGGAAACAGCCCAGAGCATGAAGATCACGTGGAGCTGCAAGGCCAGCTGAGTGGGTCGGCATCCCGAGCACCATCCTGTGGTCGCCTCCCTGGGGACAAGCTCTCATGTGTGTAAGGAGAAGGCTCCTGGGCCTGTGACTGAGGCTTTGGTTCCAGTTCTGCCTCCTACTGGAATTTAGAAGTGGGCAAGAGCTTGTCCCTCATCAAGCCTCAAATCTCTCATCTGTAAAGTGGGGATAACAGCAGTTACCTTATGGAGTGCCAGTTACAGATGAGGCCAATGGCCTCACATGACAGAGCCCAGCATGGAGTGGGTGGGTGCTTGGTAACAGGAGCTGCACAGAAAGACCCATGGCCGATGATTCCAGTGAGAAATCAGAAAGCACAGCCACAGAATCCCACTTCTGTGTTTGTTTGGAAACTTGGAGCCTACAGAGGATGGGAGCACACGAGAAGCCCTCTATTCAGGACACAGTGATAAATCAATAGCAATGATTAATACTGATAATAGCACCATGTCCCAGACACGGCTCAGCATCCTTGGAATCTATGAACTCATCTCACTTTCATAATACCCTTTTGCTCTGCTTATGTTTATTTGCTGGGAACATGCTGAGCTCTCTAGAAGCAGACACTGTGACTGAGTTTGGGTGCAAACTGCTTCTTAGGAATCAGCATCTGTGACAGGAGCACCACTGAGCAGAGGAGGAGCTCTGATCTCAAAGCAGGCTCAGCCATGCCTTGACCAACCCAACAGGGAGCTCTGGGGTGGGCACTGCCCGTCAAAGTTGCCCTGAACCAGCTGAGACCGGCAGGCCTCCAAACCCCCAGGCTTTCCTGGACTTCTCAGGCAAGAAGACCTGCAGTCAGGCCAACTTTGGGGACTAGAAATTGCATGCTGCCCTCACTCACCATGGGCCAGTAAGTCCTTCCCTGGAGGAGACCTGTGGGCAGCTCCATGCATCTTCTGGGGCAGGTGATGAAGGTACAAATAACTCACCAAAGGGCACATGAATAATTAGTGGAAAAGTTGGGGTTGAATCCAAACAGTGTGGCTTCAAAGGCTGTGCTTGGAACCCCTATGTTGCACTGTCTGTTAATGAGGCAGATGTGTGTAAGGAGAAGGCTCCGGGGCCTGACTGAGGCTTGATTCCAGCTCTGTGCTGTGCTTTGTATTTTGTAAGGTTATTCACTTCCACCCGCATCACTGGATCCTCCCTCTAGTCCTTTTACATTGTCCACTCTACATTTCAGATGAAGAAACTGAGGATCAGAGACTTCATAGTCTCTTGCCCAGGGTCACATATTGGTGATATTTGAACTAAGTTATGTCGGAGCTCCAGTGGCGCAATTGGTTAATGTGTGGTACTTACATGAACCATGTTATGTCTGTACCTGACTCCCAGGTCAATTTACTCCATGCAGCCACAGTGCCTTTCAAGCCTTCCTGGGCTCCCAGGCCCTCAGCCAGGACCACTCTGGAGGCCTCTGGTTGCCCGAGAAGCTGTGGTTGTTCTGCTATTCTGAGCACCACTGTGTGCTCTGCACTGGGGGATCTGTCACATTAGTAAAATGAATGCCCCTTCCTCACACAGAGGCAGCTGCAGATGTGAGTCCCAGAGGTGCCTGACGTAAGGGAGGACACAGTAGCCCTCAGGAAGGCCCTCCCGCCTGGAGAGAGGGCTCTGATGAACAGAAAGAAGGGAATGGGAGGTTGGCGGCTTGACCTTGGCTTTGTGTCCATTCCTGTCAAAATACCACTTACAGACACAGACAACTCTCAGCTCGAGAGCAGAGACATGCATAGAGCAATGCAAATCAGGCCGAGATATCATTGACATGGAAAGAATAGCAATATTATCCTAATGGCTCTGGAATAAAATACAATTACGGGAGGAAATCTACCCTGAAATCGTGTTCATCAGCTTTGCAGAGAAAGAAGCCTCTCACCTTCCAGGCCAACACCCTAAGCACCTTCTCCCCTGAACAATAAGGCTGCAGAGGCCACCTTTATGCCCTCCCAGAGCTGCCTGGGCAAAGGCCTCCGGCCGATGGTCTGCTGCTTCTAGAGATACAACTCCTCCCTCATCTGCACACAGCCAAACACCTCAGGGGCCTTGGGACACTGAAACCCTGACTCCTGACCATCAGCCCTTTAGGCTGAGCCCTCGGGGATCTGACAGAAGTTCACGGCTCCTGGGGGCTGCATTACAACTGCCCTGGTAAGGCCGCCTCTGGTAACTCCCCTCTCCTAAAAACTAAAACTGGAAACTCCACACAAGGCCATAGTGTTGTCACACTCTGAGGCCAGCCACTCAGCAGCCCCACTGCAGCTGGAGGCTCACTGTTCCCGGATGTAGCCTGGATGCAGCTGCATCTCTGTGGAGGCTGCCATCTCTCTTGTCTCAGTCAAATGGCCCAAGAGTCAAGGGTGCCCTCCTCCACGCACCATCCTGGCCTCCTCCCCACATGAGTCAAGGGTGCCCTCCTCTGAGCTCTGCTCCCAGCAGCTGCACTCGCTGCAGGGCATGATGGTCATTGCTCACTATCCTCTTCCCTGCTGGAAATGTGGGCCTCCTAAAGGCAGGGCCGGCCAAATCTGCCCCGGGGCACAGATGCTCACAAAGACCCTCACACCTGCCCTCTGTGGACCCTCATATGACAGGCAAACAACCCTCTAGTGACCCTCATTCATGATCTCACACAACCCTCCAAGACCCTCACACCACCCTCATATGACCCTCATGTGACCCTCATATGACCCTCACACAACTTCTAATAACCTTTACACAACACACTAAGTGACCCACAAGCAGAATTTCATAGGGACCCTCACATAAGGCTTACAAAACCCTCTAGAGACCCACACACAGCATCTCACATGATCTTCACACAACCCTCTAGTGATCCTTATACAACCCTCACACAGACCCTCTACGACCCTCACAAGGACCCTCACAGCATCCGTGGTCAGGAACATTGTTAAGCTGATGGAAGACATCCACCTGCACAGTCGAAAAGCTCAGCAAACCATAAGCAGAAGCACGAAGGAAACCACATGGACACAAATAATTGGCAAATGGTAGAAGATAAATAAAAGATGAAATCGCAAAGGCAGCCAGTTGAAAAACTTACTTTCAGAAGTTGTAAAAATGACAGCTGGAGAAAGAATGACAGTTTCCAAAGAAACTATGGAAGCTGAAAGATAAGAGGATTACAGAGTTAAGAAGCCAAAAATAGAAATGCCCCTCTAAAATTATAGTCTTAAAAAAAGAATGTAAAATTAAGATATTCTCAGACAAACAGAAGCAGGGAGAATTTCTCACCAGCTACCCTCACTATAGAAAATAAAGTGGCATATGACTGCAGGAAGAAAGAAAAAGCTCTATGAAAAGTAAACTCGTGAGTAACAGTGGATTAGTAGTGACTGTTTGAAGCAACTCCATAACATATGAACAACAAGAAATATGGCAGAATCATAAACAGAGGAGATGAAATGATAAATGCAGTAATTAGAAACAACTGTTAAGAATTCTTGAGTTGTTCATAAAAGAGTAAAGTACTAAGTTTCATTAGAATATATAAAAGTAGTCACTGAAAATGATATAAAACATAACTAAAACTAAAATAAGAGAACCAAATAAAATAATAATCTTTGTTCCAAAAAGAGGTAGAACAGGTGGAACAAAGAAAATAAAAATTATGGAGACAAATGAAAAAAAATGATGATGTTAGAATTAAACCCAAGTATACTAGTATTATATTAATGGTAACTGGAATCTCTCCAACCAACACACAATGTCAGACTAGTTTTTAAAAAGGCAAAACCCAAACGTGATATTTATGAGAAACGCACACTAACTATAAGGAAAAGACTCCAAAAGAGGATGACAGACAAACCGTGAAATCACACACATGAGAAAAACCATACCCAGAAAGCCAGGATGATTAGAGATAAAGCATTATTTATTTCCTTACAGCTTTCATATGCCATGCAATTCACCCACTTAAAGAGTACAATTTAAAGTGTTTTTTAATATGCCCAGATAAACGTGCAGTGGTAACCACTGTCAAGAACATTTTCATTGCCTGGAAAAGAAACCCTGTGTATTACCCTCATCCATCCTATCTTTCACTATCAGTATGTTAGCTGTGGAGTTTTGTTTTGTTTTAATGTGTATATGCCTTTTATTAGATTAAGGAAATTTTCTTCTATTCCTAGTTTGTTGAGTATTTTTATCATGAGTGGCTGCTGAATTTTTGCATATTATTTTTGCAAATCTATTGAGATAATCATTTTTTGTTTTTGTTTTTCCACTGATCTGATCTAATATATTGATTTTGGGATTTTAAATTAAACTTGCATTCCTGGGTTAAATTCCTCTTGGCTATAATGTACAATTTTTTTTGAGACAAGAGTTTCTCTCCTGTTACCCAGGCTGGAGTGCAATGGTGCAATCTCGGCTCACCGCAACCTCCGCCTCCTGGGTTCAGGCAATTCTCCTGCGTCAGCCTCCTGAGTAGCTGGGATTACAGGCGCGTGCCACTGTGCCCAGCTAATTTTTTGTATTTTTAGTAGAGACGGGGTTTCATCATGTTGACCAGGATGGTCTCGATCTCTTGACCTCGTGATCCACCCGCCTCGGCCTCCCAAAGTGCTGGGATTACAGGCTTCAGCCACCGCCCCCGGCCTGATATACAATTTTTTTAATGTATTACTGAGTTCAATTTGCCAGTATTTTCTTGAGTGTTTTTATGTTTCTATTTATTAGAGAAATTGGTCTGCCATTTTCTTTTTTTGTGATATATTTTGTGGTCTCGATATCAGGGTAATACTGCCCTTATAAATGAGTTGGGAAGTAGTCTGCCCCATTTTCTAGAAAAGATTTTAAGAAATCAGTAATACCTCTCATTTAAATGTTTGGCAGAACTCAGCAGTGAAGTATCTCAGAATGGACTTTTCTTTGTGGGTATTTTTTTTATTGCTACTTCAATCTTTTCACTTGTTGTAGGTCTTTCTAGAGTATTTCTTCTGTGGTCAGTGTTAAGTATCCGTGTCTTTCCAGCATCTGGGTCTTTGTTCATTTCACCTGTTATCTAATTAGTGTACAAATATTCATAGCATTCCTTTTATATCTGTAGAGCCGATAGTAATTTCCTCTTTCATTTCTGATTCTAGCAATTTGAGACTTCTCTCTTCTGTGCTTGGTCATTCTGGATAAATATTTATCAATTTTGTTGATCTTTTCAATGAAGCAGCTATTAGTTTCATTGCTTTTTTTTTTCTATTATTTTCCTATTTTTTAGTTCATCAATTTCTACTCTGATCTTTGTTTTTTCCTTCATTATGCATGCTTCAGGTTTAGTTTCCTTTTCCCCCCAATGTTTTCAATGTAGAAGATTATTGATTTGAGATCTTTCTTATTTCTTAATGACATTGGCAGCTGCAACTTCCATTCTAAGCACTGCTTTTGCATCCCAGAAGTTTTGGTATATTTTGTATTTATTTCCTTTATCTCAAATTTTTTAATTTCCCTCTAATTTCCCTTGTGATTCTTCTTTGGCTCCCATTATTTGGGAATGTACTGTTTAGTTTGCAAATATTTGTGAGATTCACAACTTTTTCTTTCCATTGATTTCTAGGTTCACTCAATTTTAGTTGGAGAATATACTTCAAAGTATATATTTTCTTTATAATTTATTGAGGTGTTTATGGTTTAGCATATTGTCCTTCTTGAAGAGTGCTCCATGTTCACTGGAGAAGAATGTAAATGATTTTATTATTGGGTGGAGTGTTTTCTATATGTTATATATATGTTCGGTCTAAGTGCAGTTACAGTGTTGTTCAAGGTTTTTCTTTTTTATCTCCTGGTTGGTGTCTATCTAGTTATAACTAACCATTATTGAAAGCAGGTTATTGAAGTCTTTAGGTATCACTATTGAATTGTTTATTTATCTCAGCATCTATCATGAACCAAAATGTTAACACATTTTGGTGTTCTGTTATCAGGTACATATAACTGTTATATTACCCTGAATGCATTAATCCTTTCACTGTTTTTAAATGTTCCTCTTTAAAGTAAATTTTTGTTTTTAAGTTTATTTTTCTGATGTAAGTGTAGGCATCCCAGCTTACTGTTGTTTGCTGTTTGCATAATATATCTTTTTTGTCCTTTTACTTTCAATTTATTTGTATCTTTGATCTAAAATGTCTCTTGTAGAAAATGTGTAGTTGGATCATTTTAAAAATTCTGTCTTACAATCTGTCCTTTTGATTGGCTTATTTACTCAATAAAAATTTAACATTATCATTGATAAAAGTGAATTTATATCTGCTATTTCATTTTTTGTTTACTATTTCATCCTTTTCCCCTGTATTTATCCTTTTCTTCTTTCTTTTAAGTAAGTACTTTCTAATGTAGTATTTATATTTTCTAAATAATTTTTCACTATATCTTAAGAAATTTTAGTGGTTGCTCTAAAGTTCAAAGTAACATTTTATTGGCATCAGTGCTATATTTGCATTAGTTTTATTATAGTCATCTGCAGAAATGTTACTTCTATATAACTCTATCACATTTTCTCCCTTTCTGTAGTATTATTATCATGAATATTATATACACTAATGTTACAAACCATACAATACACTGTTAAAAGTCTTACTTTTTTATCTGCAGTTGTTTTCTGAATCCACTACAACTTTCCTTCCACCCACCTTCTTTGTGCTATTTGTATTGGCAAGTATATTCCATCTATGTTACACTTGTATGTTGTAGACCTACCTTTACACTATATACATATTCTCTTGAACAACTGCTTCTGAAGTCAGTTATGAAAGGACAAGAAAATATTCACTTCCTCCTAGCGCCTCCCTTCTCAAAAAGATGTTCTTGTCCTGCAAACAATTCCCCTCCTAGGTATACAGTCAACTTACATACTCCAAAGACAGGAAATAGAAGGTTTATGGAAACATCATCTATAGTACTTTCCAACTAGGAACTTCTTAAATGCCCATCAATGGAAAAATGAATAAATGACACACAATAACAGAATTGACTACTCAACAGTAATGAGACTAAGTAAATGACAAGTACACGTAACACTTTAGATAAAGCTCACAAAAGTAATGTTAGACGAAGTAAGCCAGATCTAAGAGGGTCCATATTATATGATTCATTTATATTAAATTCGAGCACCAGCAAAACTGATCATTCCTTTTGGGAGTCAAGGTGGGTTTATCCTTGTGCAGAGGCTGCCATAATGAGTGAGAGCAGAGCTTTTAGGTCCTGATCATTTTCTGTTTCTTCATCTGGCTGCTGACAGCACAGATGTTCAAACTCTCATGAACATTTTCAGGGCTGAAAAACCAGATCCTACATGACACAATTTAGATATTTGTCCCCTCCAAGTCATGCTGAGACTTGATCCTCAGTAGTGGAGGTGGGTCTAAGGGGAGGAGTTGGGGATGTGGTGGAGGATCCTTCAACAACATCCTGGTGAAGTCATGACAGTAAGAACTTAATCTCACTCTTAGTTTCCCCAAGAGTTTCCCCTAAGAGCTGGCTGTTGAAAAGAGCCCAGCAGCTCCCTCCACTCTCTCTTCCTCCCTCTCTAGCTGTGTGAAGCCTGCTCCCCTTCACCTTCTGCTAATATTGGAAGCTCCCTGAGGGCCTCACAAGAAGCAGATACTGGTGCCATGCTTCTTGTACAGCCTGCAGAACCGCGAGGCAAACAAGCCTCTTTTTTACCCACCTCAGGCATTCCTTTACAGCAACACAAATGGACAAAGACAGAGGGCTCTGGCTGAGTGCTCCAGATTCTCCACCCTCACACTTCTCAGGGAAGAGGCAAGAGCTGCCCTGTCCAATAGGGTACTACTACCTACACGTTGCTATTTATATTCAAAATAATTAAAATTAAATAAAGTTTAAACTCTAGTTCCTCAGACACCTGGCCCCTTCTGGAGTGCTCTACATCATCATGCAGCTGTGCCTGCTGCAATAGACTTGCAGATAGAACACATCTCCATCCCCACAGAACATGTGCTGGCCTCAAAGGGCGAAGGGATAGCCCCTCAAGGCACTAATGCTCATCCTAAGTGTGGTGTTGGCTCCCCAGGTGCTGGTCCAGGGGAGGAGAAAAGAGCCCTTGGAGTGGGTGTGTTTCAGGCTGGTTCTCAGCCTCAGGAGGAGTGCCTCCTAGGTGTCCTGCCCACCCTTCCCTGCCCCTCATCCTTCCTGGACTTGGTGCCCGCCCCTCCTCAGGTGACTGCAAAGGCCACTCACTGCATTTCTGATCTAAAAAAGACTCACACTTTGAAGTTTAGCTCTTAATGAAGTTTTCCTTCCATTAAAGGGATTTCTATTGCCAGATGGATGAGAGGCAACAGTCCTGGGAAAGAGCACCTTCCAAAACCATTGAGCACACCCGCCCTCATCTCAGACTGAGGAGGACACATCCATTCCCTCTCTCCATCAAGAGTATGAGTCAGTTCTCCCCCAGCCAGACAGAGGCCTTGGGTGCCTGGGCTTTCCACTAAGCTGGTTCACAGGGAGCCCCAGAAAAACAGAGGTCCCCTTTAACCTCTCCTTTATCCTATGCAATCACCTCCCATGGTATGCTGATGTCTTGGAGCCAGGCTGCTCTCTATAGGAAAATTGGCTAGTGAAAGAACTGCCAGGAGTACAACTCCAGCAAGCTCTTAGTGAAGGGGATTTATTCACCTCTCCAGGACAATACAATTCTCTCAGCTCCTTGCACATTCTCTCACACCATGCTATCAGCCTAGGAAGATCTGCGAGCTCCTGCAGGAGTGCTGGGGGACAGACCTGAGCATCACAGGTGAAACAAACAACCCCTGCACTTTGAAGGGAGGTACTGAGTCAGGCACAGTGCCTAGGTAGCATGGTGCTATGCCTAGGTAGCATAGATTCCACAGTGGAATCCCATGGTGGAAGGCACAGCTCAGAACAATCCCTAAGCCAGTCCAGGGAGGGCATGGTGTGGAAAGTTCCCCAGAGCTGAAAACTCCCTAGACCACTTTGCTGGGTCAAGGCTCCATAGGTTTCCTTCAACAGTTGGTTACTTTTTCACTTCTTGTAAAGCTATCTAGAACCGAACATTCGTAGAGAAAAAAAATCTACAGGTAAGGCTTGCATAGGCCTTCAATTTGCAGTAATTCCAGGACTAACTCCCCATTTCCCACTGCCAAGAAATATCAAACCAAAAGCACACACTCCTTGAATATGCCCTGAGGGCTCCTTCCACCTTCATCAGAACCAAGCCTGATGAGTCTCAGCAACTCTGCTGCCCCTCCTCCCTCTCCTTCCTGTGCACACACAAGGGAGCTGTCCAGGGAGGATGTAGTGCTTCTGCTCCTTCACTGTCCAAGCAACTTCCCATTTCAGCATCTGACATCCTGCTTCCTGGACAGCTGCCCACTGTGGACCCAGATGCTTGGTGGTAGATGGAGACAAGTGAGGTACAGGAAGGAGTGGGGGTCCCAGGAAGGGGGTAGGCCCTGTTCCACTAAGCGACTTGGTGACTGCATTGCTGGCCAAGCCAGAGAGATGGAAGGACAGGTGCAGTTACCTGGGTGGCTTTCACCTGCAGAGACAAATAGCTCCAAATCTCTACAGCTGGGTTTGGCAGTTTGCTCTAAAACATCCCTCACCCTACCCACAGTTAGCATCCGAGTCACCAAGGCTGGGATCAGAATCCTTCTTTCCCTCTCCTATCTCCTGTGGTCTTCCCCTCCCAGGAGGGTCAGGGTAAAGAAGAAGTTTCCAATTTAAAAAATGGAAGAGCAGGCGATACCTACTAGCCCTGTAATCTAAACCAGGTGTTAAGTATGTAGGAGCCTAAGTTGCATGGGACTTGGAGCACGTCTGTAGACCCACCTCTATCCTGCTCTTCGTCAAGTCAGAGTTGACACATTTCCTTCTCCCACAACCAGCGTTATAGGGGGTAGGGGTCTGCAGAAGGAGCTGGTGTTGAGGGGACCTTTACCAATAGTCCTGGGTCTTGGGGCACATTGTCACAGGGATGCCAGGCTCACTGCAATGGGCTTTAAGCATGGAATGCCAGAATCTGCAGGTCATGCAAACTCTGGACTACCAGGGACTGCTATGGTTGCTGCTGTGACTGCCTCCCTTGCCATCATGGGCTGCACTCCTGCCCTGCCCACCCTGATCCCTGGATCTCTAGGTGTCCCAGGGTGAAGATGAGGACAGACTGTGGACAGTCAAGCCATGCATCCACCCACCCACCCAGGCCAGCCCAAAGCAGTACATCAGATGCCCCTGACCATGGGACTCACTGACAACCACCATCCATATGGCCCAGGCCTTACCCAGACCACAGACTCCAAGCTCCTTAATCTGCAGGTAGGACCAAGGCCACATGATCCCACAGAAGTAATGACTTAGGTCACGTTCAGACATCTGTAAAGAAATCTAATGCGTGGGTTATTGTACAAGCAAGGACTGAAGTGGATCCTCACCCCTTGTAAATGTAAGAAGCAAATCCAACCATCCCATAGCATCTTTGGAAATGCTCCACCAAGCACAATAGATTTTTCTTTTGCCACCTTCATGAGAGGAACAAAACTTGGGGGAAAGAAACAGCAAAGAAATATATATGTCTATCCTGGTCAAATTCAAGCATGTTGCTCTCTCACCCTACTCCTCCTTCCTTCGTGCTACTGGGAATAGCAGTGATCATGATGAATCAATGATATTTGCATACATTGTGATATCTGGAATGCTTTGGTAGTTAAAAAAAATGGTGGAGATTCCACTGCCTATTTTATGGAAGAGAAGGCTGTCACTGGGGTGGCGCATGCGGCCAGCTGGAGGCCCTGAGTCAGTCCTGCCCACACCATGTTTCTTCGGGCTCCTGGAAGGCCCATCTTCCTCCCAGAGAGATGGCCATCCCGCCATGCAGCCATAGGGGACACGTCCAGGAGTGAGTGCGAGCCTCGGGAAGCCATGGAGCTCGAGCTCTGGCAGGTGCACCTGTTTACCACCCCCTTCTGTGCACCCCCAAGCCTGCTTCCCATGTGCTTCCAGCAGGCCTCCACCCCCAAGAGCTTCTCTCCCAAGCCCCTGGAAAGCACCTTCACACTCTCCTCTTCCTTTCTGCTTAAGAAGCAACCGCAAGGGGGAGGACTCAAGATGGCGCTGTGAGAACAACCCAGGATTGGAGCTCTCCTTGAATCCGCGGAGAGGTGAGTCAGAGCTGCATTGCCAGACTGATCTTTGTTGCCCAAAGAACAGGGAAATTCCCAAGTATAAAGGAGACGCAGGACGCCAGGCAGTACCTCTGCCTGGCATAGCCAGCAGCCAGGGTGGCGGCGGCTGGCCCTACCCAGCGCTTCCCACAGGGCACGCTTGTCCGGGTGCCCTGTTGAACCAGCAACCTGAGACTTGAGAGGGCTAGACTTGAGACTGAACGAGACTTGGACAGTGGGCCAGCCCAGGGGATTGCAGGGACAGAGCGTCTAGGGTAGCCCAGTGGGACGAACAAAACCACAATTTCAAACGATCCCCGTGCATACGGTCTGAGACGCTCTGTGGGGGAGGGGCATCCACCATTACTGAGGCAACCCGCCTCAACTGAGATACACGCCCACTGCTGACGCAGCCAGCCATTGCCGAGGCAACCCGTCCCTACTGAGATACACGCCCACTGCTGATGCAGCCTGCCCTTGCTGAGGCAACCCGCTTCAACAGAGAGACTCTGCCGCAGGGCGTGGCGGAGACCACAGCAGAACAGCAGAGCCTGCAGCAACAGGGTGAACCACACAACAGCAGGGCGGAGACTTGGCAGGCAAACAGTGGCTAGTCTGCCTCCTAGCTGGGCAGGACACCTCAATGAACATCCAAAAATAAAGCCCAAACCCCCCACCACAGAGCATTTGAGAAAAAAAGGGTTTTTTTTAAATGAGCTCTGTTGCAGCAGAATCAAACATAGCAGACTAACAGCCCTGAATGAAAAACAGAGCTCACAGCTCAGCAATTGAGCTCCTATAAAGTACAGACTGTCTCCTCAAGCAGCTCCCTGACCCCTCTATATCCAAAAGACTGGCATTTGGCAGGCATCATCCTGGGACAAAGATAGCAGAAAAAGAAACTGGTAGCATCCCTCACTGTGCCACAGCTGCTAGAGGTGCACCCCAGACAAGCAGGGCCTGGAGGGGACCTCAGCAGTCATACAGCGAAGGGGATAGACTGGTAGAAGGAAAACCAAGTAACAGAAATACTTCATCATCAACAATCTGGGTGTCCACTCAGAGACCCAATCGAAAAGTCAGCAACTACGCAGACGACAAGTGGATAAACCCACAAAGATGGGAAGAAACCAGCGAAAAAAGGAGGAAAACACCCAAACCAGAACACCTCGCCTCCTAGAAAGGACCAAAACTCCTCACCAGCAAGGGAACAAAGCTGGACGGAGAATGACTGTGACGAAATGATGGAATTAGACTTCAGAAGATGGATAATGAGAAACTTTTGTGAGCTAAAAGAACATGTATTAAATCAATGCAAAGAAACTAAGGAACTTGAAAAAAGATATGAGGAAATGGTAACAAGAATGGATAACTTAGAGGGGAATATGAATGAATTAAAGGAGCTGAAAAACACAATACGAGAACTTCGCGAAGCCTGCACAAGTTTCAATAGCCGAATTGACCAAGCAGAAGAAAGAATATCTGTAGTCGAAGACCAACTCAATGAAATAAAACATGAAACCAAGATTAGAGAAAAAAGCGCAAAAAGGAATGAACAAAGTCTCCAAGAAATGTGGGACTATGTGAAAAGACCTAACCTGCGTTTGATAGGTGTACCAGAAGGGGACGAAGAGAATGAATCCAAGCTGGAAAATATTCTTCAGGACATCATCCAGGAAAATTTCCCCCACCTAGCAAGACAGGCCAACACTCAAATGCAGGAAATACAGAGAACACCACAAAGATATTCCGCAAGAAGA
The DNA here is from genome assembly GCF_049354715.1 of Callithrix jacchus. Taxonomy (NCBI): domain Eukaryota; kingdom Metazoa; phylum Chordata; class Mammalia; order Primates; family Cebidae; genus Callithrix; species Callithrix jacchus. The sequence goes on along the minus strand of NC_133511.1, from coordinate 34,789,497 downwards.
GCAACCCCAAGGCACATGATCATCAGATTCAACAAGGTTGAAACAAAGAAGAAAATACTAAGGGCAGCCAGAGAGAAAGGTCGGGTCACCCACAAAGGGAAGCCCATCAGACTCACAGCAGATCTCTTGGCAGAAACACTACAAGCCAGAAGAGAGAGAGGGCCAATATTCAACATTCTTAAAGAAGAGGGCCAATATTCAACATTCTTAAAGAAAAGAACTTTCAACCCAGAATTTCATATCCAGCCAAACTGAGCTTCAGAAGTGAATGAAAAATAAAATCCGTTGCAAACAAGCAAGTACTCAGAGATTTTGTCACCACCATGCCTGCTTTACAAGAGCTCCTAAAAGAGGCACTACACATAGAAAGGAACAACCAGTACCAGCCATTCCAAAATCACACTAAATGCTAAAGAACATCAACATAATGAAGAATCTACAACAACTAACAGGCAAAAGAGCCACTTAGCATCAAAATGGCAGTATCAAATTCACACATAACAATATTAATCCTAAATGTAAATGGACTAAATGCACCAATCAAAAGACACAGACTGGCAAATTGGATAAAAATCCAAAACCCATCAGTGTGCTGTATCCAGGAAACCCATCTCACATGCAAGGATACACAAAGGCTCAAAATAAAGGGATGGAGGAAGATTTACCAAGCAAATGGAGAGCAAAAGAAAGCAGGAGTTGCAATTCTCATCTCTGATAAAATAGACTTTAAAGCAACAAAGATCAAAAGAGACAAAGAAGGCCATTACATAATGGTAAAAGAATCGATACAACAAGAAGAGCTAACGATATTGAACATATATGGACCCAATGCAGGAGCACCCAGATACATAAGGCAAGTTCTTAATGACTTACAAAGAGACTTAGATTACCACACAATAATAGTGGGAGACTTTAACACTCCACTGTCAATATTAGACAGATCAACCAGACAGAAAATCAACAAGGATATCCAGGGCTTGAACTCAGACATGGAGCAAGCAAACCTGATAGACATTTACAGAACTCTCCACCCCAAATCCACAGAATATACATTCTTCTCAGCACCACATCACACCTACTCTAAAATTGACCACATAGTTGGAAGTAAAGCACTGCTCAACAAATGCAAAACAACTGAAATCATAACAAACAGCCTCACAGACCATAGTGCAATCAAGTTAGAACTCAGAATACAGAAACAAACCCAGAACCGCACAGCTTCATGGAAACTGAACAACTGGCTCTTGAATGTTGACTGGGTAAACAATGAAATGAAGTCAGAAATAAAGAAGTTCTTGGAAACCAATGAGAATGAAGACACAACATGCCAGAACCTTTGGGACACATTTAAAGCAGTCTCTAGAGGAAAGTATATAGAAATAAGTGCCCATATGAGGAGAATGGAGAGATCCAAAATTGACACCCTATTGTCAAAATTGAAAGAGCTAGAGGAGCAAGATCAAAAAAACTCAAAACCCAGCAGAAGACAAGAAATAACTAAGATCAGAGCTGAACTGAAGGAGATTGAGACATGAAAAACCCTTCAAAAAATCAATAAATCCAAGAGCTGGTTTTTTGAAAAGATCGACAAAATAGACAGACCACTAGCCAGATTGATTAAAAAGAAAAGAGAGAACAACTAAATAGATGCAATAAAAAATGATAAAGGGGAAATCACCACAGATTCCACAGAAATTCAAACCATCATCAGAGAATATTACAAACAACTCTATGCACATAAACTAGTAAACCTGGAAGAAATGGACAAATTCCTGGACTCCTGTGTCCTCCCAAGCCTAAACCAGGAGGAAGCTGAAACTATGAATAGACTAATAACAAGGTCAGAAGTCGAGGCAGCAATTAAGAGCCTACCACTCACAAAAAGCCCAGGTCCAGACGGATTCACAGCCGAATTCTACCAGACACACAAAGAGGAGCTGGTACCATTCCTTCTAAAACTATTTCAAACAATCCAAAAAGAGGGAAGCCTTCCCAAATCATTTTACGAGATCAACAACATTCTGATACCAAAACCCGGCAGAGACCCAACGAGAAAAGAAAACTTCTGGCCAATATCCATGATGAACATAGATGCAAAACCTTCAATAAAATATTGGCAAGCCGATTGCAACAGCAAATCAAAAAACTTATTCATCATGATCAAGTAGGATTCATCCCAGGGATGCAAGGCTGGTTCCACATACGCAAGTCTATCAACGTAATACACCACATAAACAGAACCAAGGACAAAAGCCACATGATTATCTCAATTGATGCAGAGAAGGCATTTGACAAAATTCAACAGCGCTTTATGCTAAAAACCTGCAATAAACTCGGAATCGATGGAACATATCTCAAAGTAATAAAAGCTATTTATGACAAACCAACAGCCAATATCATACTGAATGGGCAAAAACTGGAAGCATTCCCTTTGAAATCTGGCACTAGACAAGGATGCCCTCTTTCACCACTCCTATTCAATATAGTACTGGAAGTTCTAGCCAGAGCAATCAGGCAAGAAAAAGAAATAAAGGGTATTCAAATAGGACAGGTGGAAGCCAAATTGCCTCTATTTGCAGACGACATGATAGCATACCTAGAAGACCCCATCACCTCAGCCCAAAAACTCCTGAAACGGATAAGCAACTTCAGCAAAGTCTCAGGATATAAAATCAATGTGCATAAATCACAAGCCTTCCTCTACACCAATAACAGACTTAAAGAAAGCCAAATCAAGAACGAACTGCCATTCACAATTGCTACAAAAAGAATAAAATACCTTGGAATACAACTCACAAGGAACGTAAGGGACCTCTTCAAGGAGAACTACAAACCACTGCTCAACGAAATCAGAGAGGACACAAATAGATGGAGAAACATTCCATGTTCATGGTTAGGAAGAATTAATATCATGAAAATGGCTATACTGCCCAAAGTAATTTACAGAATCAACGCTATACCCATCAAGCTACCATTGACTTTCTTCACAGAACTGGAAAAAACCACCATGAACTTCATATGGAACCAAAAGAGAGCCCGCATAGCCAAGTCAATTCTAAGCAAAAAGAGCACAGCGGGGGGCATCACACTACTGGATTTCAAACTATACTACAAGGCTACAGTAATCAAAACAGCATGGTACTGGTACCAAAACAGAGATATAGACCAATGGAACAAAACAGAGGCACCGGAGGCAACACAACATATCTACAACTATACAATCTTTGATAAACCTGACAAAAACAAGCAATGGGGAAAGGATTCTCTGTTTAACAAATGGTGTTGGGAAAACTGGCTAGCCATGTGCAGAAAGCAGAAACTGGACCCCTTCCTGACCCCTTACACTAAAATTAACTCCAGATGGATTAAAGACTTAAACATAAGACCTGGCACCATAAAAACCCTAGAAGAAAATCTAGGCAAAACTATCCAGGACATAGGAGTAGGCAAGGACTTCATGAACAAAACACCAAAAGCATTGGCAACAAAAGCCAAAATAGACAAATGGGACCTAACGAAACTCCACAGCTTCTGCACGGCAAAAGAAACAGTCACTAGAGTGAATTGGCAACCAACAGAATGGGAAAACATCTTTGCAGTTTACCCATCTGACAAAGGGCTGATATCCAGAATTTACAAAGAACTCAAACAGATTTACAGGAAAAAGCAAACAAGCCCATTCAAAAGTGGGCAAAGGATATGAACAGACACTTTACGAAAGAAGACATATATGAGGCCAACAATCATATGAAAAAATGCTCATCGTCACTGGTCATCAGAGAGATGCAAATCAAAACCACATTGAGATACCATCTCACGCCAGTTAGAATGGTGATCATTAAAAAATCTGGAGACAACAGATGCTGGAGAGGATGTGGAGAAAAAGGAACACTTTTACACTGTTGGTGGGAGTGTAAATTAGTTCAACCATTGTGGAAGACAGTGTGGCGATTCCTCAAGGCCTTAGAAATAGAAATTCCATTTGACCCAGCAATCCCATTACTGGGTATATATCCAAAAGACTATAAATCGTTCTACTATAAGGACCCATGTACACGAATGTTCATTGCAGCACTGTTTACAATAGCAAAGACCTGGAATCAACCCAAATGCCCATTGATAATAGACTGGATTGGAAAAATGTGGCACATATACACCATGGAATATTATGCAGCAATCAGAAATGATGAGTTTGTGTCGTTTGTAGGGACATGGATGAATCTGGAGAACGTCATCCTCAGCAAACTGACACAAGAACAGAAAATGAAACACCGCATATTCTCACTCATAGGCGGGTGATGAAAAATGAGAACACATGGACACAGGGAGGGGAGTACTAAACACTGGGGTCTATTGGGGGGAAAAGGGGAGGGCCAGTGGGAGGGGGAGGTGTGGAGGGATAGCCTGGGGAGAAATGCCAAATGTGGGTGAAGGTGAGAAGGAAAGCAAAGCACACTGCCATGTGTGTACCTACGCAACTGTCTTGCATGCTCTGCTCATGTACCCCAAAACCTAAAATCCAATAAAAAATTTTAAAAAAAAAGAAGCAACCGCAGTCTTTTTGGGGCTTCTAATGCTTTAATATTCCCAGTATTCGTCGGAAAAAAGGAGTGAAAAGAAAAAATCAAGCAGAGGAGTGTCAGAAAGTCTTGGGGAAACACTGTCCCTGGCGTCCTGGGCCTGTGCTTCTCCCCGATCCTGCTCACTCCTGGTCTGGCACATGAACAAGGCACCTGCCCTGCCTGAGACAACGTGGACAACAGAAGTGCAAGGAAGGGCTGCAGTGGAAGTGAAGGACCTGCTGGACAGCAGCAGCGTCATTGAGTCCCTGAGCCCCAGGGAGTGCCCTAGGCACTGTCCACAGTACTGAAAATCTCAGTGAAGGCTGCACCTGTTCAAAAAAAAGTTCCTAGGCCTCTGAAGTCACGGGATCTAATTTTAACTCTTGTCACTCCATCCATTGAATATTCCCTTCTGAAAACTTGTTGAATGCCCAGCATATGCTGACTGAGAAGCGCAAGTGAAACAAAGAGGAAGAAGGGGAGAAAGCACAGGGCAGGAAGTCAGACCCGTGCCTGCCAGCCTGTGCAAGCCTGCTGCATGACTCTGGGCAAGTCCCTCCTCCTCAGGGCTCACATTCTTCCTTACTGCCTCAGTCAGTTCAGGCTGCTATAAAAAATACTACAGACTGGGTGGCTGATGCCTGAGACATTTCTTTCTCACAGTTCTGAAGGGCAGGAAGCACAAGCTCAAAGACCCTGCAGAGCCGGTGTCTGCTGCGGGCTTTCTCCCGGTCTGCAGATAGCTCCCTTCTCGCTGTGTCTTCACGTGGCAGAGAAGGACCTCTGGTCTCCTCCTCTTCTTACAGGGGCAGTAATCCCATCATGAGGGTTCCTCACCACCTCCCAGAGGTGGCACCTCCCAGCACTATCTAGTGCAAGTCAGCGTTTCAACACAGAAATTTGAAGGGACACGAACATCCAGGCCACAGCATCTACAGACAAGAGGAGTGGCTTGAAGGATTAAAGTGCCTTGTGCCACTAGGCAGAGTCCCCAGCATTTGAGTGTTAAACTACCCGACTTTCATTTCTACAGCCTGCCACTATGCTTGGCCGCCAGTCGCTGCTTTCCTACCCAAGTCATCAGGACTGCTATTGCCAGAGTGCCAGGCCCAAGTGGGATTTGGGAAAGCCAGTGCTTCACCTTCCTCAGTTCCTTATCTCACCCTGAAATATAACCTACAAGGCCCTCGATGCCCTGCAAAGTGTGGCTGTGGCTGCCTGTTATCAAGAAATGAGCACCAAAGGCAGACGACCAACCACCGCCCACTTCTCATTTGGCGGTAGGAGGAGCTGTGGGTCCATCTGCACAAGATAAAAGACAAGCTTTCCTCACCCCACAGGAGGAGGTGCCCATGTTGTCTCCCCACGGCTAGCTGTGAGCACCTGCTGTTCACAGAATCCAACATGTTCTGGAAAAACAGCTAATGAGGTCCCCAAGCAGCCTCACATGCTAGTTTGGAATGCTCAGCCCCAATCCCTTCCTGTCCTTACTTACCACCTGAATTTGATAGAGATGGGGACATGCAGTTTTAGCCTCACTGCCAGGGTTGGAGGCTCTTGTCTGCTCTGCAGAAGGCTATCTGAGTGTGTGCAGAGCTGAGAAGAAGTGCTGCCCCAACAACCCCTGAAGCAATGGCCCTAAACACTGCCCATCCTCCAAGGCCAGCCTCCAACCCAAGCCACCAGATGCTGCAGCAAAGATCCTCAGGTCTCAGGGGCAGGTGAGGACACCACACTGAGCTGTGCTCATCCTCTCTCTGCCCTCTGGTTGGCAGGCAAGAACAACATAGCATAGGGGTCAAGAGTGGGCTCAGAATGCAGCGGTCCTGGGTCAATTCTTGCCTTAGTCACTTAGATGTCTCATACCAGCAAGACACCCAGCTCAGCGAGGCTCACATTCCTCCACTGTAAAGGGAAGGTAATGGCTCCTAGTTAAAGACTCACTGTGGTGCCACAATGAGGTCATGCATTCTATCCTCTCAAATGTGTCTGGCACAAAATGATACTCCTCAAAAACAGGTGTTAAGATTATCATCCTCTCAAGGGCAAGATGGGATCTCTATGTGGGCAGGTCCAACTGGGTGGGGGGATAGAGAACAAGGGGTTTGAAGGATGGTGGAAACTGGGCATCTCTCCCTGTCCTCTTTCTTGGTGTCATTGGTCATGTGGCAGTGTGAAGAGGAGAGGTAGCTGACGAGGTGAGGATGTGAGCCTGGGCTCCGGCGAGGCTCTTTGCTAGCTGTGAGACCATGGGCAAGGCACCAGACCGTGGTTTCCTCCTCTGTAAAGTGGGTAGGATGGTTTTGGTGAAGGTTAAAGAAGGTAACTGGTTTGCATAATGCCTGCTGCATAGTAGGCATCAATAATGTTTGTTTTTCCCTCCTTATACTTGCGGTATCTCTCTGGGCCTAGGGAGGAGGAGGAGGAGGTGGAGGCAGAGGCAGAGACGGAGATGGCTGTGATCATGAGGAGGAAACATTGATTCTAGGTTTCCTGGAGTTCCTGTGAGTGTCCATGGAGGGAAAGAGGGCTCACATCTGCCCCTCACACTGGGAGAAGGACCATGCACCCCAGCAGCACTGAACAGGATACGAACAGTCCCTGGCCACTGCTCCTGTGGTCCTGGAGATCCAGACACACACAGGTACTCTGGTATCAGGGTCTCATCTCCAGCCCCAGCTTCCTGCCATCTCTCTTCAGGAAATTCAGCTGCATTCTATAGCTTGGGGTGACCGGCCACCATCTTCCTGGTACCCAGCTCTTTTCCACACTGCAGAAACAGAGGCAGAGTAGCCTCTGTCCCCTGACTTCCCCCAAACTTCTCAAGCCCCAGCTGTCATTGCTGCTCAGAGCGCCCCTAGGCACAGAAGCTGAGCTGCCCTGGCCCAGCCTCAGTCAGCTCCCAACCGCAGAGCCTGGCCTGTGGTGCTAGGCACAGCTCAGACAGCTCAGAGAGAGCCATGTCCTTGTCCTTGGGAGCACAGCCCTGCGCCTAGAGCTGCTCGCCTCCTCCAACCCTTTCCTTTCCCAGGAGAAGGTTGCGGAGAACCCCTCTGCTCCAGTGAGAGCCCCTGCTATGCCTGCCTTCCTCATCTTCGCCATCCAACCAGGGATCTTTTCTCATCTGATGCCTGGGAATAGATTTCAGTCAATAAACAAGAAAAGTCTTTCTCCCTTTCAAACCGCCGCTGTCTGGAGAGGTGTGCACATGTCTGAATGTGTCTGTGACCAGAAAACAAACACAACCTCAGGGACACAAACACAAGTCCCCTGCTCAGAGTCTCTGCTGGCAGCCCCCACAGCCCTCAGTGGACGGTGAGCTGCCCCATGCTTCCCCGCACTGGCCAAGTCCTTGCATGTCCTCAAGGTTCTTGTGTGGAGTGTCCTGCAGTCATGGGGGCTGGGTGAACACTCCAGGGACACACACTCTGTGTGCACCCCTCTGCCACTCTTACCACAGCTGCCCCCCAAGGCTCTGGGCACAGGGGGGAGGAGTGAGCATGCATGCAAGGGTATGTGGCAGTGTGAGCGGAATGTGTGCTGCATGAGACAAGAGTCTGACTCTCCCACTCAAAGTTGTAACTTTGGCTTCTAAGACACAGGAGGAGCTAACAAATGTGATGGATGAAGAATGGAATGGATGAATGGTCAGTGCAGTGGCATAGATAGGATACCCATTTTACAGATGAGCACACTGAGACCCAGAGAGCTTGTAAGTGGCAGGGTTGGCCCTCAGACTAGGGATTCTGGTTCCTAGCTCAGTGTTCCTATGGCTACCACACCTACAAGGTACCTCTAATAACGACTGGGACGTGGGCAGCAGACCCTCATTCTGACTCATGTGGCTTTTCTGGCCTCTGTCCCAGGGGAAGAGGGGCATGAAAGTTTCCCATGACTTATTTGCCCCCTTAGAACATGGTAACCCCAGCTAGACAAGAGGAGGAGGGTGGTGCTTGCCCTGGTAAGGCTGCAGGCTGTTGCGGAGCAGAGCCGAGGAGAGGTTCAGGAGCCTGGCTGGACTCCAGGCCCATCCATAGCTGGGGAAAATCCCAGCCTCTCTAGACTTTGGTTTCCCAAACTATGCAATGAAGCCTGCTATGGCCTGAATGTGTGTAGCCCCGAAATTCCTTTGTTGAAATCCTCCCCACAAGGTGGTGGTATTGAAAGGTGTAGCCTTTGGGAGGTGATCATGAGGATGGAGCCCTCATGAATAGGTTTGTGCTTTTTAAAGACCTCAGAGCTCTCTCTCTGCCCTCCCCAATGTGAGGTTGCAGGGAGAAGAGGCTGTCTATGAACCAGAGAGACGGCTCTCCCCAGACACTGACTCTGCGGGCAGCGTCACCTTGGACTTCCCAGTTTCTGTAACTGTGATAAATGTGCCCGCTGTTTAAGCCTCTCAGTCTGTGGTATTTTCTAACAGCAGCACAGACTTACTAAGGTAAGGCCTTGCTCCATTTCCTTGTTCTGGGTTGCTGGCCTGGCCCTTCCCCTCTTCCCCGCCTCTCAGTCCCTGCAGGGACAGCTCAAAGGCTGCCCTGGTCCTGGACCCAGCCGCCTGCCCAGGATCACCCTGTGCCCACCTCCCTGGTACAAAGCCTTCCCTGGCTTCTGACTCAAAGGTGAGTGGCCAGGAGAAGAGACTGCCCAGGGCTGCAGCTTTTACTCTTCGGAATGCAGACTTTATCAGGGCTTCTGTTCATAGATTCCTCTTTCCAGACATTTTGACCCCCAGAATCTAAAGCCGCCTCATGGGAACTCTCTTCTCAGCCAACACCCTGTCTCCTGAGTGGGCCCCAGTCCTCCCTGCTTCCTGCCAGCCTCTGCAAGATCCTGGCCCCCCTACACATGCCCACAGCTGTCAGCACATGTCAGCACAGCCCCTGGGATGCGGCCTCATCGTGATGTGCAGGGAGGGCATCACAGTGTGGCCCTGCCTGTGGGCTGGCACTGAAAATTCCTGCATCTCTGCAGCAGGATACTGGAACCTACTGTCCCCAACTGGGCTTGGGATAGGGAAGTCGAACCCAGGGCTTTGAATGTCCTCACAGGTGTCAAGCTTGCAGCCTGTGTGGAGGCAGCAGACGAACAGGAACAGTTTCAGGATGCAGAAATAGAACATAATAGTATGAAGCACAGCCGTTCCACAATGACTATTAACAACATGCGGAATAACATTTCTTCTCTAGAGACACATTTGGAGAAAAGTGAGACACTACAAACTGGAAAGAAATACAAAATCCCAGCTTGAGTAAGGCAATTTCTCATCTTATGAACTCTTAAAATCAGAACTTAGTTTCCCTGTTACAGTAAAATACAGAATTCACACACAATCCCTTCTTAGAGTCAAAAGCTTCTGAGAACATATCTAGAATTGATATTTTAATAATTCGACACCCAGACAAGCTTCATAAGCAGTTTTTCTCTGGTCTTTTGAATAAAGCATTTAACTGCAGCCTACAGCTCTCCAGAATTGATGTATCAGGATGTTTTCTCAGCATCTTTAATTAACCCTTACAGCTTTCTCCATTTTCATTTCTGTTTTCATGAGTAAAAACCAGCATGCTGTTCTATGAAGTTTTAAGCAAAAATAAAACATCTGCCTCCAGCCACTCCCCGAACGCCACAGACAGAACACAGGCCCTCCTGGGACATAGCCTCTGAACTCAGGAAGGGGCTTCCTTCTCAAAACAGGGGCCACATTTGTCCATCGATTTAAAAAGTAACCTAGCATCAACTAAGCCAGGTTTGCAGAAAGCAGTTCCACACAAGCCTGCTTTGGGTTGGTGCCTTCATTTTCTCCAGATATATGTCCATCAAACAAGGCAGAGACCCAAGGCAAACCCAGACCCTGGACTCCCCCTGTCCTTACCTCACTCTGCTGTGCTGCTACTCCTGTGTCTCTGACACACATTTAGCCCCACTTATCATCTCTTGTTCCACAAAATCCCTTCTGGATACCAAGACATCGGCCTTTATTTGCCAGCTCCATGGCATCCAGGGGGAGCCGCTGCAGGAGGCAGGGACACAGGGCCGTCTGCAGAGAATCACAGCTGCGACCTTGGGGTATCACAGCATGGCTCTGCAGCACAAACGATTTAGATGACCAAGGAGGTTCCCAGTCTTGGTGCATTGGGATCTCCTCTAGGGATTTTACAAAATCACGTCCTTGGCCCCATCCCAAGAGATTCTGACCCAGTAGCTCTAGAGTTGAGAAACAGTGTCTGAACTTTTAAAAATTTCATGATTCCACTGCAGAGCAGAGAATGAGCACCACTGGATGGGACCATGAGGACGATGAGTTGTTCCTAACAAGATGGGTCAATTAGTTCTATTTCTGCTGCTTCCTGGGAACTCAGGATGAACAGAGTGACACCTGGAGCTGTTTAATAGTAGGTTTGTTCTTATTCATACCAAGTATTATCTGAAGCAGAGTTGAACCTGAAACACCTAGAGTGCGAATCGCCTACTTCAGCTCATGTCATTTCACATAAAAGTCATATAGTCATAGAATCGGGGGCTTATAAGATATCACAGGGGTCATCTGGGTAACTTTTCTCTGTTCAATTCATGAATGTCATCTCCAATAATTCCTTCAATTCATCTTCCACTCTTCACTTAAATGAACTATTTGATCATCAGTAAATTGCACTTTTCTTATGAAAAAGCTGTGGCCTCCACAGTGGAACCTGCAGCTTCTGTCCTTGACACGGGAGCCAGAATCTGTCATTCTTGGCACCTTCTTTCAGCCTCCAGCCTCGACCTGAAAGCCAGCTGATGTCCCTGTGAGCACACTGCCTTCCAAAATAGACTTGACTTTGGCCCTCCTACCTGTTTGAGGGCATGAACTTCAGCTCCTCCCCACCACTGTGGTGTAGTAGAAAGACGAAAGAAGCCAGCCTGGTGCAGGAAATCACCTCTGGAAGACTTTCATTTATTCACAGGGACCCCCTTGGGTCTTGTGACAGGGATCTGGGGTGCAGACATACAACAATGAGAGGAGGATTCTTGGTTCCTAAGCCTGCAGGGGATCTGCCAGAGAGCTCATGATTTACACAAAATACTTTGGAATAACATCATGAGCTCTAATCCTGCAGCTCAGCTCCCATGAAAGAAACATTCAACAGGAGGGAGAAGATTAATACAGGTAGGGGCTGGAAGTCTCTGCTGTGCCGAGACCTAGCCTGTCAGGACTAGGTCCCCAAATGAGCAGGCTGGCCCTCCCCAGTCCCAAAAGAACAAAAGATTAGAGCCCCATTTGTGCAAAACCCAGTTTCAAGCTGATTTTTTTGAGCAGTGTACTAGTCTGTTTGCATTACTGCAAGGGTACACTTGATCTTGGGTAATTTGTAAAGAAAAGAGGTTTCATTGGCTCATGTTTCTGCAGACTGTATAGGAAAGAACATCTGCTTCCTGTGAGGCCTCAGGAAGCTTCCACTTATGGCAGAAGGCCGAGCAGGAGCAGGTGCATCTCACTGCAAGAGAGGGAGCCAGAGAGAGTGGGGGGCGGGGCTACACTCTCTTAAACAACCAGATTTGGGGAAAGAACTTGCTTATCACCAAGGGGATGACACTAAGCTATTCTTGAGGGATCCACCCCCATGATCCAGTCGCCCCCACCAGGCCCCACCTCCAACATTGAGAATCACATTTCAACCTGAGACTCAGAGGGGACAGACATTTAAATTGTGTCAAACGGGCAGTGTGCAGGCCTCCCTTACATAAAACCACTTGAAAAAAGCTTTGCAATCTGCTCAATTGCTCTGTGTATCCTCTTTGCCTGCTCCCACGGCTTTTGAAATACACAGTCCAGATGTGGGCAGCGGGTGGCCATCTGTCCTCCTCCTGTCTCTAGGGAAACTCCTTTCTGCCTCCTATGGATGTTCTCCAAGGGAGACACTTCTTCACAGGCCGCTTTTATCATCTACCCAAAGCCTTGGTCAGCCCTTATTTAGATGCATTTGAAAATTACTTAACTAAATATATCTTACTGAAATTAAAACTTGAGTTTTTTTCCCTTAAGTTTCCTCCCGAGTGCAGTCTGAAAACAGAAGCTGGGCATGGGCTTCTGCCTGGCCCCGCAGCGCTCTCCGACCCACCCGCCCCTTTGAAAGAACAGGTTATACAGCAGGCCCAGATTAAACCTGTAAACCAGAAAGAGATACCAGGAGAAAAATTGATGAGACCCAAATAAAGTCTAGAGTTTAGTGTATAGCTGTGTACTGAAGTGACTCTCTTGGTTGTGACAAATACACTCAAGTGTACAAAATAGTAGCATCCGGGGAGATGGGGTCGAGGGCGTGCAGGCATCTCCACACTATCTTTGCAACTTTTCTGTACATCTAAAATTATTCTTCCAAATTTAAAGAATAAGACTTTAAGGGGAAGATGTTTTCCTTTGCTTCAGAAATATCTAAGAAGAAAGTTTCCAATCTTATCAAAGCTGGAAGATGGAGAGAGCTAGGACTAAAATAAGAATGAAAACTTGGATTACGTTTACATTTCGGTTTGTACTGCTGTTAAAATGTCTGAAGCATTCCAATTTCTATCATTTGCTCTACAAAAAACCTGTTGAAGAAGGCAGATGTTAGGATTCCACCTTTTTTTTTAACTGCAGAGTAATCTGGAATTAAGGGAGGCTAACCCATTGGCCAATGCCCCAGGCACTCTGCCGTGAAGTCAGGCCTCCTCTACTCTGCACTGTCCCCATCTGTGAATTCAAGGCCCTCAGCTCAGCTCCTGCTTGCAGTCCTTCAGTCTCACAATGGGGGACCACAAGGGGGTTCCCATCCTCCACTCAAAGCCTGGGGTCCAAGACAGGAGGTGGGAAGGGTATGGAGATGAGAAACTGTACACCCTCTGTTCACAATTTCCTGGCCAAGCTCTGTGAATCTCAGCCTCACCTCAGTGGGCTTCCTGCTTCCATCCTGGTCCCTGCAGGGAATCCCCTACAAGGCAGCCGGAGAGGCCCTGGGAACACACAGCCAGAATCCATGCTCAGAGAGGCCTGTTCCTGTGTCTACCCACATCACACTGGTGCATGGTGATGCACTGGGTAGGCTGGGATCCTCTCTTACAGCACCCTGCTGATTGCTTCAAGGCAGGCACCACGCTTTCTCATCATAAGTTTCCTCTCGTCTTTCTCCTCCATTAGAATAAAACTTCCCTGAGGGTAAGTACAGGTCTATGGGGTTCCTGCCCTCAATGCCAAACAGCATAGAGCAGATGAGAGGCGTCAGTAATGACTCTGCAATAGATTTGACCAAGGTTTATCATGTTTTAGAGAGTTACAAATAACTGGCCAGGGGGAGTAGCTCACGCCTGCAATCCCAGCACTTTGAGAAGCCAAGGTAGGTGGATCGCTCGAGGTCAAGAGTTTGAGACAAGCCTGGCCAACATGGTGAAACTCAGTCTCTACTAAAAACACAAAAATTAGCTGGGTGCGATGGCAGGCACATGTAATCTCAGCTACTGAGGAGGCTGAGGCAGGAGAACCACTTGAACCCAGGAGGAGGAGGTTGCAGTGAGCTGAGATCGCAGCCACTGCACTCCAACCTGGGAGACAGAGAGAGACTCTGTCTCAAAAAAAAAAAAAAAAGAGTGTTACAAATAACCTATTGTTTGGGGGAGAAAGTTGTCCCTGGGTGGGGTAGCTGCACACACACATACACAGACACACATACACACACAGGGCCGTGTCCACTGTCTGAAGCCTGAGGGAGATCTTCACGCTCCTGCCCAGGTCACAGGAGATGAGTTGTCCTAGGAGAGGGAGATGAAGCAAGTTAAGAGTGTGTGTGTGACTCCTCCTCTCACTGAGTTGAAGGTGAGGTCATCACGAAGCCAGCACCTCCCTGAGCACCTCCAACATGGAACACTGACCCACAACTGTGTCTGGGGCTCCAGGCCACACCCATCTTCTTCAGGACTCAGAGCACATCTGTTTCCAGGGATTTTCAGCTGCCACACACAGGAAGGAAATTGACCCCTCTCTTTCTGAGGTTGACTTTTAAAGCATTGGATTTGTGGATTCCAAGGTTCTCCCTCAAATACCAGTTCTGAGTGGATGTGAGAGGATGGGGAGGGGAAAGGATCCTCCCCCACACCTGTAGACGGGCAGCAGAGATGGAGAGAGGTGGTCCATAATGAATTTGTGAAGACACGCACATGCACGTGCACACACACACTACACACACATGCACATGCACACACATGCACATGCACACACATGCACATGCACACACACCAACTGCAGGAAGAAGGGAATGTGAGCTGTGGGCTGGTCTCTGGGCTGGGCAGGTCCTGGGTGCCCTGACCATGGAGTCAGTTGGGAGGTGCTGTGGCTGCTCAGGCTCCCTGCCAGATGTGCCTCTGCCTGGTCTCAGGAGTGCTGCTCCCCAGGAACGGGAAGCTGTCGTAGCTGCCCCCTCACTGGCCCTCTGAGAAGACTCAGTGCTTTCTCTGGTCTAAGTTAAGGCATTCATGAGAAAGAATCCCAAGAATGGACATGGAAAATAAAATTGCTGTGTGTCTCCTTTAGGAAGAAACGTGTTTGTTAGCCAGTGCCAAGCTCCGCATGCTGTCCGCCGTGCTGCGGCTCACACTCATAGCACAGCAGAGTGACTTGACTCGACCTGTTTTGCTCATGAGGCCCCTTCTCCGCAGCACCTTTCCCCATCGGTGAGCAAGGCCTGCAAAGTGGAAGACATATCCCACACGACCCTCCCCAGGCCTTGCTGCTGCTTTCGCCCCCTTCGCCCCAGCCTCAAGGCTTTCACCCCAAACCTTCCCAGGCTCAGAATGCCCCTCCCCAAACTCCACCAACACCTTCTGCCAAACTAGCCTTCCATGACCAACTGGTCACATCTCCCCTCCTCTGACAGGCATCCCTGACTCCCTCACACAAATTCCAAAGCCCGTCATTCTCTGGTGCAACACGTACCTCAGGCCACCCCAAACCCAATTCCACAACTGCGTCATGAGTGCGACTGTGAAACCTGCGGGGTCAGGATCCCTCTCGGCCTGGCTTACAGCCTTCCATGTAGTAGAAAGCAGTAGAAACTACAGCCATAAGTAACATAGTATAGTATATCATATAGTATTATACACGTTTTATCCTATATATAGTATAATAATACAGTATAGGAAACTGTAATAAACTACTTTACTCACAGAAAAAAGTAGTTCACTAAGTGAGTGCAGCTGACTTTGATTTCACAATGATGTCACCTGTGACAGGTTTATTTGTCTGTAAAGCTGCATCTGTCCTCTCCCACAGGACAGACATGACCAGAGAGCTGCCCTCACCCCCAAGGCCGGCCATCCTGGCTGAGGGCTGCCTGCCTTTCCCAGCACAGGTGCCTGGGCGATGCACCCAGGCGGTTCCAGCAAGGGCCCTCCCTGGGCTCCTTTGCCATGCTCAGCTGGGCTTCATCCGCAGGAAGGAAGTGCTTTGTGAAGGCAGCTTGGTGCTCAGGGGGCTGCAGCACTGAGCAGCCCTACCCGAACAGGCAGACTGTGCCCCCTCTTTCCTGCCAGGGAGCCTGTCACCTGGCAGAATCCCCAGATAATGTTCTCTGCCTCCTTAATGAAGTTCTTGTAGAAGCCGGAAGCCACATGCACACCATCCTTCTCTCTCTCTCTCTTTCTCTCTCTCTCTCTCTCTCTCTCTCTCAATCACTGTCTCTCTTCCTCCTCTTCGGGAAGTATTGCGGGCATGAAGTAGGTGCATGGAGCGCAAAGGCCCCAGTCATCTGTGGGTAACACCGGCCTGGCTAGGAGGCCTAGGCTAGTGACGCTGGGCTCTTGTCACAGTGCTGTGAAGAGGGCAGCCCTCCAGGCACTCTAGTCCTGGCTGGCATCAGAATTCCACCCATGGATGTTTATTAACATCCAAAGATATCGAGTTGTTCTGCCGAAACCAGTCTATTTCTTTCATCAAGAAATGGTGGGGAGCCTTAAAACACAACATTAACTTGGACCAGCAGACAAAATGAGCTGAATTAACCCCAAAGATGCAAAGAGAGAGAGAAAAGAATGTTCTCTTTGTTCAGTCCTGGAGTTTGTGAAGACTTACTTGAGTGAAAGGGAGGAACGGAAGGAAAGGAGGGAGGGAGGAAGAAGAAAAGGAAGAAAGAGAATAAAAGAAGGGAGGGCAGAGAGGAAGGAAGAAAACCACTGCAGCAATCTCCTCTTCTAAAACTTATGAGAGCCCCTGTTTGGGGCCAGGTTGTGGTAAGCCCAGGGTCCCAGGCCCTGCCGTCCTGTCCCATGTAAATTGCCAAGAGAAGGGTGCAGCCAGGGTCCACTGCCTGCAAGAATCTGTATTTTACTGCTGCATATGTGGTTTGCATAAAACAGACTTCCCCAGGAGCTTGCACTGCAAAGGGCTCCCACTGCCCACATGCCTACCTGTGTCAAAGTCCCCAGCCTGGCATCACCACCACATAAATCAAGCAATACCTTGAGCCCCTGCCTACATCTTTGTCCCTAGATTCATGGTAGTCTGTTAACCACAGGGTCAAACCATACTGATGACAACTTCACCCTCTGTGCACCATGGAGATTATTTCCACCCATTTTTTCTGACATTTAAGATCTGGCTTCTGCCCTGTCACTCCAGAACCCCACAATTCTCCTGGATGTTGGAAAATGTGATGCCATCCCTCACCATAAACATGGCCTTCAGAGCTCCTCCTGCTCCCGTCTTCTCCAGTACACCAACGGCTTCTCACCACTGCCTGTCTTCTCATCTTAGTGAAGGAAGATTTTCCTGTCCCTTTGAGGAAACACTATCAGATGACGCACCTCAGGCCCCACATAGCGCAGGCTTGGTAACATGTCAACATTCAAGAACCTTCTGAGCACTTCCTCAATCCTATTCCAAGGAAGGCCTAACATCGCCTCATTCACTGCACACCAGCGTCACATCCAAGCTTCAGGGATTTTCCGAAACATCCTTTGGGATGCCGCCACAGTAACTCCCCAACTTCCTACTGCTACGTAGAAGCCAAATCCTGTCATTCACGTGGCAATTAGGTCATTACCTCTCACAGAAAGAACTGCACTTTCCTGCCTGGGAGATAAATATTGAAGACATAGTTTCATTGTGACAGGGGCTCAAGTTCCATGTGTCTTACTATTTTCTTTTTTCAAGACCTCAAATGCCATATGAAATATCAGCCAGTACTATATTTTTTATCCATCATTGCACACATATAAATTAAACACCATCACTATTCACATCCCAAAGCTTCAACTTCCAACTTTACTTTATCTCAATACAGAAGCCTCAGAAATTGTGTGTGTGTGTGTGTGAGAGAGAGTGTGGTCATCAAGTTATTCATTCATTTACTCAATTAATATTTTTAGTTCTTTTTAAAGTTTTTAGATTTTTATTGATACATAATAGTCTATGTATTTATGGGGTACATATGACATATGCCAGGTGTCATCATCACCCCACTCATTAACAGGAACTCATTGTGGTTTCTAGTACCTTTGGATGAGTGCTTACGTAACTGTAAAACCTCATTCTGATAATTTAATTTTGAAAGCCACTCCTGGTAACCACTGTCAAGATGAGGCATTTTAGATTATGTGGCAACAGTTTATGTGGTATCGATGACTTTGACTTCTGGGAAGACTGAGCAGAGTACTTTTCCTACAACTTTAAGTACAACTAACTTCTAACTAAGTACAATTAAAATCCCTCTACATTTCTGAAAACACAAAAGACACTGAAAGGTAGAAAGAATGAGACAGACCAGTTGGAAGCTTGGGAGAACTCTAAGCATTGAGAAGCAATACTACAGCAAGTTCTCTGAGATATGTTAATTTTTTTTAACTTTATATGTCCCAGATTTGGATGCAGAAAAACCAGCAACACCAATAGGACATAGAAAAGGCCCCAGTAGAGTCCTACTTTCTCTAGTCAAGTGACCAGGACAGAGATAGCACAGGAGGCCTGAGAATCTGTAGACAAGACCCATCCTGCTCCAGCCAAACACCCCAGAAAAACATGGCTCCATCTTAGCCAGACCAGCAGAGGTTGAGTGGAAAACCTTGATTTCTGCCCTTGCAGGGCTGTGACTAGATTGCCCACCCTCAAGGTTTGCAGGAGAGGAGATGGAGGAGGGAGCAGACATCATTATCCCTGTTGGGCAGCAGTGTTGACGAAGAACACGTCAGTAACCAGCACTTCCACTTCTGCCTGTCAGTGACAAGGCCCTCCTTCTGCTCCACACTGAGTGCCATCACAGGAGGCCTGGTGGAAAGCCAGGACTTTCACCAGCACCCAGAGTAATGAGGTCACCCCCAGGGTGTCAGTGGAGATGTGGGGAGCCAGGACTCCCATTTCCACACAGCAATAACAAGGAGCACCTCCCCACCCTGGGTGTCAATAGAGACCAAGTGCAGAGCCTGGATTTCTACCACTACATGACAGCAATGAGCCAGTGAAAACAGAAAGCTTAAATAAGATTTAGTTTCATACCACACTATCCAAATATCTAGGTTCCAAGTAAAAGTCAAGTGTCCAGTCAAGCAGGGCAGCTCATGCCTATGACCCCACCACTTTGGAAGACCAAAGCAAAAGGATCACTTGAGTCCAGCAGTTCAAGACCAGACTGGGCAACATGGTGGGATACCATCTCTACAAAAAATAACTTAAAAAATTAGCCAGGCTTGGTGGTGCACACCTACTGTCCCAGCTACCCAGGAGGCTGAGACAGAAGAATCACTTGAATGCAGGAGGTCAAGGCTACAGTGAGCCAATGTTCAAACCACTGCACTCCAGCCTGGGCAAGAGACTCATATCCTGTCTCAGAAAAATAAGGAAGAAAATCACTTGTCATGCCAAAAGATAAGAAAATGTCAACTTGAATGAAAAAGATAATTGATGATATACTAACACTGAGATAACAAAGATGTTAGAATTATTTGAAAAAGATTTTAATGGTCATTGTTAAAATCCTTTAATGAGTAATAATAAACATGCTTGAAACAAATCAAAATATAGAAAGTCTCAGCAGAGAAAAAGTCTAAGCAATGAAATAGAAGATAATAAAACTAAATGGAAAGCTTAGAACCAAAAACAAAATATAAATTTTAAAATTAATATTGAAAAAACAAAAAACACAATAAAATAAATTTAAGAATTCGATTTATAGACTCAACATACAAACGAAAAGGACAAAGAAAAGAATTCATAAATTTGAGATTCAACATTAGAAATTACTCAGTCTGAACAACAAGAAAATATAGACCAATAAATAAAAATGAAAATGGATTATGCAAAAAGTTGTGGAACTATACAAATTATCTATTATTTGCATCACCAGAGTCCTGAAAGAAGATGAGAAAATAGTTGGCACTGAAGCACTATTTCTCTAAAAAATGGCTATAATCTTCCCAAATTTGTTAGAAGTCATAAACCTAGACTTTTAAGAAGCCAAGTTAATCCCAAACAAGATAAATTCAAAGCTATCCATGCCCAGACACAGCAGAGTCAAATTTCTAAAAACTGAAGACATCTTACTTACAAAGGAAAAACAATTCTAATGACAATGTATTTCTCACAAGAAACCACAAAGGCAAGAAAATACTAGCACAATAGGTTTCAAACGCTGAAGAAAAGAACTTCCAATCTAGAATTACATATTCAGCAAAACATCCTTCAAGAATGAAACAGAAATCAAGATATTCTCAAATGAAGAAAAACTAAGTAAATTTGTCACCAGCACCCTACTTTAAAAGTATTCATAAGAAAGTTCTCTAAACAGAATGAAAATCATGAAAGAAGAAATCATAGAAAGAAACATGATAATAATAAAAATATGAGTATATGCAATAGATTTTAGAGCTTCTCTTGAATATTTCAAATTATGTTTGAAGGCTTAATAAAATATTGTAATACTGTCTAGTGTATTTTTAGATGTATACAGAGAAAATGTTTCTAATAATTATATTTCACATGGGTAGATAAAGGAATGTAAAATTCGGTAAAGATTGTATACTTCACTCAAACTGGAGCCAAGTTTTTATATAATATTAAATTATATAATAGTGAAATTATGTGATATTGAAATTAATCTAAACAACATAGGAGTCAAAATGTTAATTTTAACCTCCAGGACAAGCACTAGGAAAATAACAAAAACTAGTAAAATAAATGACAAGGTGAATAAGATGTAAGAGAAGATATTTTAACAAAATAAGGTAATAATAAAAAAGAAACAAAAATGATGTCAGACATTTAAAAGGGGAAGACCAAAGTGCAGGAATAAACCCTAATAGTTATTACACTAAACATAAATGAATTAAGCACTCAAATATAAAGAAAGAGATTGGCAGGCTATCTTTTAAATATATAATTCAACTATATCTATATGCAAATGATACCTTTAAGATTTAAAGACAAAATTAAATTAAAAATAAGGCGATAACAATGATACAGCACACAAACAGTAACTAAAAAATAATTGGAGTATCTATACCAATATCAGACAAATAGATTTAAACAGAAAAACTATTATTACAAACCCCAAAAGCACATTTTATAATAATAAAAGGTCAATCTATCAGGAAAGTAAAGTATCATGTATATATATATATATATATATATATTATATATGTAAATTAAACAAGAAAGCTTCCAAATACATGAGCATGAAATAAATGAAGAAAAAAAGAGATAATTCAACAGTAATAGTTGTTGGTTTCAATACTCCGCTTTCAGTAATGGATAAAACAACAGGACAGAAGAGCAATGAAAGTACATAACAAAACGATAAACTAATGAGACATCTCTGCTTCTGCAAAACACTTCACCCACAGCAGCTTTATACACATCCTTCTTCAGTGCATGCAGACCATATGATAGGCCACAAAACAAGTGTTAATACAGTTTTAAAAATTTAAACCATGCAAAGTATGTTCTCTATCCACAATAGAATGAAATTAGAAATAAAAAAATAAAATTTGAGAAATTCTAAATGTTATGAAAATTAAAAAATTGCTAAACAAGCCATAGATACAACAAAGAATACATCGGAAGAGATATTAGCCAATACTTTGAGGTGAAAAACAAAACCACAACATGCTGGAAAATATGGGATATGCCAAAAAGGAATGCTAAGAAAACTTACAGCTATGAATACCTCTAATTTTAAAATCTCAAATTAATAACCTAATCTTTCATGTGAAGACACTAGAAGAAAAGCAAACTGAAGCCAAAGCGTTCAGAAGGAAGAAGTTATGACTATGGCAGGAAAAACCAAATGAATAAAAACCCACAAAGAATATCAACAAAAATAATAGTTGTTTCTCCAAAAATAACGAAATTGACAAACCTTTAGCTAGACTACAAAAGAAACAGGGTTGAATTACTATAAGGAGACATGAAAGTGGAAGCATTACTACCAACTTTACAGAAATAAAAAGTACTCTAAAAGAAAACAGTGAATAATTGTGTGCCAAAAAATTAGAGATCCTAATGAAAATGAATAAATCTTTAGAACTACAGAAACTGACTCACAAAGAAACAGAAAATCTGAAAAGATCTCTAATAGGTAAATATAGGCCAGGCACTGTGACTCACACCTGTAATCCCAACACTTTGGGAGGGCGAGGCAGGAAGATTTGAGGCCAGCAGTTCAAGGAGAGCCTGGACAACAAAGTGAGACTCCTATCTCTATAAACAATAAAAATAAAACAAATAGAAGGTCATGGCAGTGTGCACCTGTAGTCCCAGTTACTCAAGAGGCTGAGGCAGGAGGATCATTTGAGCCCAGGAGTTGGAGGCTGCAGTGAGCTACAACTGTACCACTGCAACCCAGCCTTGGTGACAGAGTAAAACTCCTGTCAAAAATAAACAAACAAACAAATAAATATATTGACTTAGTAGTTTTTTTTTAGTTCCCACAAAGAAAAGTTAGGACTAGATGGCTTCCCTGGTATATTCTATCGAACACATAAAGAAGAATTAACACCAATTCTTCCCAAACTCTTCCAAAATATAGAGGCAGAGGGAACACAGCTCACTTTATTTTGTGAACCAGTTCCTGGCTTGTAGATAGCACTTTCCCCCCTGTCCCAGCATGCTACTGAGAGCATGTGGAGGCTCTCTGAGGTCTCCTCTCATAAAGGCACTAATCCTACCATGAAAGCCTCACCCTCATGACCTCATCTAAACCTCATCACCTACCAAAGGTGCATCTCCAAACACTATCACACTGGGAGTTAGGGTTTCCACATATCAATCCACGGGGAAGCGGTGCGGGGGGGGGGGAGCACAATTTAGTACATAACAGACACCAAAATTTAAAATGCATTACAATTTATAATCACTCAAAACAATGTGAAATGCTAAAGTATAGGTCTGACAAAACGTGTAGGACTTGTGTGCTAAATCCTACACAATCCTAACGAAAGAAATAATAGAAAATCTAAATAAATAGACATTTATGGGTTAGAAAAATCAACATATTAAACATGCCAATCTCCCTAAATTGGTATTCAGGTTTAAGGCAATTTTTTAATCAAAATCCCAGCAAGCTTTATTATAAATACAGGCTGAATTGTTTTAAAATTTATATAGCAAGTAAAAAGAACTAAAACAACTATGAAAAATAAAAAGAAATTAGGGTAATAACTCTACCTAATTTCAAGACATATATATTATCTTGAACAAGATTGTGTGGTATTGGTGGAGGGATAGATACGTAGATTAATGGAACAGAAAAAAGAATCCAGAGAACGATCTTACAAACATCCCTGACTGACTTTGACCACGGTGCAAAGCAATTTCATTGAAGAAGGAGAATCTCATCAACAAGTCAATTGCTGGAGCAATTGAACATCTATGGGGAAAAAATAACACTGATCCAAACCTCACACTTTATACAAAAATTAAGTTCCAAATGGATCACTCACTTAAGTGTAGAATAGAAGTTATAAAACTGTTTGTAAAATACTAACAGATTTTCCCTGCAAAAAGCTTCTCTGGAAACTCAAAACAACAATTAATCCAATCAGAAAATAAGTGAAAGATATGAAGAGACATTTAACTACAGATAATACACAGAGAGCAAATAAGCACGTGAAAACATTCTCAACGTCGTGGGGAACATGCAAACTAAAACCACAGGGAGATATCACCACACAGCTGTCAGAATGCCTAAAACAAAAACTAGTGACCACGTAAAATGCCAGCATGGTTGCTGACAAGCGGGATCACCTGTAGATTGGAAGTGTAAATTGGGGAGAATGCCGGCTGATACAGCTCCTTTGGGAACCAGTTTGGCAGTGTCTCAATAAACAGAGCATACAAGTACCGTACAACCCAGAAATTGCATTCCTGGGCATTTTTATAAGGAAACAAAACAAAAACTGCTTACACAAACATAGCAACTTTATCTATAATAGTAAAAAAATGGAATCAGACCAGACATCCTTCAATTGGTGAATGGTTAAATGGACTGTGGCACTTTCATCTGATAGGATGGTACTGAGCTATGAAAGGGGGCGAGCTACCAACATACACAACAAAGTGGATGAGTCTTCAGAGATTAGGCTGGGTGAAAACACCAATCATCATAGGTGACGTGCTGTTTGACTTCATGTAGCTAACATTCTTAACGTGGTAAAATTATATAATGGAGAACAGATTAGTGGTTGCCAGGAGACAGGGAGGAGACACCGGGGGGAGTTGGCATGCCTCTGAAAGGGTGAAAGAAGGTGTTCTTTTGAGACAGTGGGATGGCTCTGTATCTTCACTGTATCAAAGCCAATCTCTTGGTTGTGATACTTTCTGGTTTTTCTAGGTGTTATCACTGGAGGAGACTGAGTAAAGGGAACAAGGATCTTACTGTATTCTTTTTCTCAACTGCATGTGAATCTACAATTCTCTCAATATAAAAAGTTAAATTAAAACCAAAACTTATGTGCGCACTTCATTGGGATATGCATTCCTGGGAGGCAGGGGTGATGGAATCAGGAGAGGGGAGGGAAACGTGAGGAGCACGCTGCCACGCAGGAGCAGTATGACCTACTGCAAGCCAGGGCCAGGAGGAGCACGAATGACCATTCTCTTCCCTTCTTCATCTCTCTGTTCCATAAGCCCATAGGGACTTCACTTTCCAACACACTTCTGGGATATATCAATCCTGGAAAAACCAAAGGCCTGTGTTTGCCTCGTATCCCTATCTCAGGCAGAACAGAAATGCCTTGGAGTGCCCATGCTCTCAACTAGTCCTGAAGACCAACAGCTAGGAGGTGGGGAACCATGCTAATATCATTCTGCAAGACCACCCCCAGCACCAAGTATGAACGGGGATGGAAATCACGTTGTAGCCTGTGAGTCATCACTGCACACATTCTCCACTTGGTCCTTCAAACAGCTGGATGGGAGTCACTCTCATTATACAGCAGTGCTTCAGGTGGGATTCTGTGCCTTGGAGTATGACATCCCTAAGAGCAGGGATCCTATGGTACATAAAGTGTATTCTGTTTCCCTGCCCTCTTCACACACACATGCACACACCACCCACACTCACAACTCAACAACATGGTTTGTGAGTGCCAAAACCTTCATCCAATTTCCTAAACTGTTTAGAACTGGCTTATGCTCTAACAGATTGTTTAGGTTTCTGAGACTTTTAGCCGGTGCATACCCTAGTTGGTCTTCAAGGACAAAGTCCCCAGGGAAATCATGGGCTTCCAGATCAGGCAATAAGGTAGGGCCTTGGGGAGAGTCCAGAAGATGGGGAAGAAGTGGCTGTTAGATAGTGGAGAGGGTGGATGTCTCACTGGAGGGACCTATGCTGGGAGGATGGGTGGTGGACGCTTAGGGAGAGGGGAAGGGTGAGTCTCTACTGTGAAGGCAACATCAAGCCCACCTATGAGAAACGCCGCCTTTAGAGCACTCCTGTGAAAGGGACAATTCCATTTCAGTTTTTATTTCCCATCTTTTATGCTTGGTAGACTTGATGTGGCCAGAGGGAAAACCATAAAGCCTCTTGTCTCAGCTCATTATCATGTTCACTCTTAATTTTCTTTGCCTTATTATCTATAAATCCCTCTCATTACACAGTGACCTCTTAATAAAACTTCATTCTTCTCCCCGCCACCATCTCCCAGCACCACCCCTCCCTGTCTGCACCTGGAGCCCAGCAGAGGAGGCCTGGGTTAAGCCTACATCTCCAGGGAAGAATCCCAGTCCCAGGAACTGCCTCCTTCATGGCATTTGCTCCCTGCAGTTCCAACTCCCACCTGGTCCAGAACCCAGGGTACCCACCACAGGGCCTGCCACTGTCCCCTGGGTGGCCTGCCAGGCAAAGCAGGATAGGAGCTGCCAGGGCTCTCTCTACAGCCTCCTCTCTGGGTGTCAGAGGCACATCAGGTGGGGAAGGGAGAGTGGGACTCAGGCGGGCAGGGCTGGCTGGGGTCCTGGTAAGCCGAAACCTTCCTGCAGGGGTGGGTGAGATTGAAGTCACTCACCCCCCACATGTCTGTTCCACTATCCTGATTCCTGGGGATGGCCCATCCAGCACATTCAGGATTTTTAGACAAAGCAGGACTGGAGCCCCTTCCAGAGTCAGGCAGGCTTGCTTGGCGTCACGTACGGGCCTTAATTAGAACAAATAGCCTTAGACACACAGTAAAATAAAAAATTTATGATTCAGTGACAGCTAATCGTTTGCAAGAAACAACAGATGCCTATACAGTGAAGATATATTTCATGGTGTTTTTTTTAGAGCACATTTAACTAACTGAATAATGCATTATAATGATCATGCTGATATTTCTAAATATGTTAAGAATTTATAATATAATCTTTCCTCTGAGGATGCCAAAGTTTACTTAATTGGTGATGAAGTTGACACAAAAGGGGAACAGGCTCTACACCCATGCACCATCACAGCCTCTGAGAGTGCACACAGAGGAAAATGCCTGTGGGGAGCAGGGTCTGCCTGGAGTTGGACACGGGCCACAGAAACCTACCCTGGGTGGTGACTAGATACACATGTTATCAATAAGGCGTGATCCATTCGAGGGTGGGAGGGGACCAGCTATTCTCTAAATCCCTGAAGGATGGAGCAAGAGGCTATTGGCTTGGGCTGCAAATAAGGAGAAAGCTCCCTGTGGCCAGGAGTCGAGGGGTAGGATCCCACCCCCTGACACCCAGCTGACCAAGGACATCTTTAGCCAGGACCTGCCTGGGATAGAGGAGGGAACGGGAAACAAGAAGGTGCCCCAACAATTCTGCCTCGGGCCCCAGTGCAGTAACTGGACTTACCCTCCTGTAATAAGCACCTAGACCTCTGAACAACATGAACAAAACAACCCTTTGTAGACAGTGGGCAAGAGGGTGAGGACACTACCACCGGTATCTAAACTACTGAGCCATACCTTGCTGGGCTGATGGGGAAGGACTGCATTCTCTTCCTAGGGTGTCCCGACAGGGGCTGCTACCCCAGCAGAGTGGCTGGGCTGTGTGGCATAGCCTGTTCCATTACCCTGATGGACACTGCTATCTTAGGAAGTCTCCCAGACACAAGGTTATTAATTTTGTTGGTTTTGCAATGACCTGATTATAACTACTTAAAAGCAGAAGTTCAGTTCTTGTCATCTGATGGTGAAAATCAGAATGGTTTACTCTCCAAATCTTCCATTCCTCTTAATATAAATCAGGATTCTCACCACTGCCTACAAGGGCCAAGGCCACCTGGTCTGGGCTCCTGTACTCGTTCGGCCTGAGTCTGAAGCCAGCCTCTGCTGACAATGTGCCCATCCACATGCCTGTCTCCCAAGTCCCACACGTGTGGTTGGATCTGAATCCACAACGGGTCAGACGTGTCTCTGCTGGTTCGTTTCTCACAGAGTCATCGACAGCTGGCGAAGGGCTCCTGGCATCAAAATTAGCAGATTCTTCAAAGAAGATATTAAGTTGGCTCCGATTTCCCTCTTCGAGGCCAAGATATCAATGTTGCATAGACAGGAGCTCTCGAGTTTATTTGGAGCTGCTTGAAGTTCTGGTTTACAGATCTGCACAGAAAGGGAGAGGTGACAGGGGCTGGAGCTGTCTTCCTCACCCCAGACTGCCAGGCCTGCCTCACTGAAGCTGTCAGCACCCCTGACAGGCTCACAAGTGCAGGGGTCCTGTAGCCATCTGAGGTTTAGATAGACCAGGAGAGATCAGTGCCTGGGAGAGGGGCGGAGCAATGCTTTTGGAGTGCTTCTCATGACACAGACACAAACCTTTGGGCTTGATATCACCACGGTGAGGTGCAGAGGGGTTAGGTCACTGGCCTGGGGTCCTGCGTGTCTGGCATGGCAGAGAGGATGGAAGGCAGAGGCCCGAGTGCCAGGGCAGCAGGTACTGCTGTGGAAAGGGCTGTGTGTGTGTGAGGGAGCCAATCCCCTCTGATCCCTCAGCTGGAGAGGAGTCCCTCCCAGAATGTATGCAGCTGAGCTGAAACCAGGAACCCGGATACAGTCAGGTCAGTGGGAACTTTCGTTTACTTTTATACTTATTACATTGCAGAAACATCCACATATACATGAACTTAGAAAGAAGAGTGAAGAGTGTTCAGCCTCAGCCTCTGCCCTTTCCCCAGCTCCCGAGTATCTGCTCATGCCCAGCTTCTTTTGTCTACCAACCCTCAGTCGCTCCCTGGAGATTTTAAAGCAAATTCCAAGCATTGTGCTTTTACCTGAAAGTACTTCTTGATGTATTTTTAATAAATAAACATGTTTGGCCCATAACTGCTGTTCTACAATTATATCTAACAAGATTTCTAACAATTAAATGAATACTTGGCTTATGCTCAAATTTCTTGATGTTTTCAAAAGATTGGGGAGAAGCAACTTCTTATAGTCACTGTGTTTCAGTCAGGTTCCATCTCGGCCTATGCACGATGGCTGCTTTCTTTACATCTGTCACACCTGCATTCCTGTTCAAGAAACTAGGTCATTTATTCCTGCAGAATTTCCCATGTTGTAGATTTAGCCAAGAAGAAATCAAACTTCCATGTAGCCGGGTGTTCAGATTGTCTGGATGAGAGCCGAGTTTGTGGCTGGTGTGCAGGGTTGTTTCTCAGGCAGCGCTACAGTCCTGTTGCGTTGTGTCAGACGCTGTGGTGGGGACTTATAGAAGTGCCGTCTGAAGTCATGAAAGGAACAGAAAGGGACAGGTAATTGCCTGGTGATGACCACGACAGCACATGGTAGCAGTAGTAACTGTAGTGAGTGGGTACCCTGTGCCCGCTCTTTGCTAAATACTTCACAGGCTTGTTTTTATTCAAGTCTCATTTTACAGACCAGGAATTTGATGAACAAAAACTAAACAAATGACTTGCCCCAGGGCACACAGCTGGTTATTTGAACCAAAGCTGGAATCAGAACGCAGGTCTGTTGCGCTTCAAAGCCATCCCGGCTTCTCTAACCCTCTGTGGGATTTGGTGACTTGAGTGCAGGAGGGTGTCCACCAGTGAGACTGAGGGACAGAAGACAAGTGGAAGGGGAGGCTTCGTTAAGAAAGCCTGGGCGCCAGAGAGGTGACCAGGAAAGCTCCTTATGCCCTGTCTAGGAAGAGCTTTCTCAAAGCAGACACTGTTCAGGGGAGCAGGATAGAGGGTGCTTGTGCTCTGGGTATGGATGTGGGGCGTAGGGTGTTGCCCAGCCCCATCTCATTTGTGGCATGCAGATGCGGAGGATGTGAGCCCTGCCAAGGCACTAGGGCATGCTGTCATCTCTGCATGGGGCTGCCACTTGCTGCCTGAAAGGGTTCAGCCAGGAAGTCCCATGGCAGTCCCAGTCTCCACCTGCAGAGAGAAGTAAACCACATCTCAGCCCATGTGTGAACCAGCTCTCAGAGCACCTGCCTGCCATGACTAGCCTGTCAGAAAGTCCCGATGTTGGCTGTGTGATTCATGCCCGAGTGTGTGGAGTGTTTAAGTGGGAGCGGAGGGAGAAGCCAGGAACTGTGGTGGGAAAGGTCATGTCTTCAAGTGACCCAGGGAGCTGAAAAGCCAGTTGCCGCCTGGGAATGGTCATAGCCCTTCTTGGATTCTCCTCCCACTCAGCCAGAACGCCGTGTTCAAAATGGAAGGGGCAGGTGTATCCAGAAGCTTCACCTTTGGATTGGGTCCAGAAGTTTGAGCTTTCAACAGAGAGTGACTAGAAAGGTGGATTTTTAAAGGGGAAAAACTTCAGTCATTTCAGGATCAAGACTGAGAAATGAACCAGCCTCCTGCAAAGAACACTGGAGAAGCCATATTAGCAGCCCAGGGGCTCCGCTCATCTGCACCAAGACAAATGCTCCTTAGACCAAGACGCAGGTGCCACTTGCTCTCCAGCATTGCCAAGCCTGCCCCTCAACTGATAGGAGGAGCCAGAAGGGGGCTCTGGGTGGCAGAGATTCTCAGGAGACTCCAGGCCATGCAGCCCGAGATGCTATTTGTGGGAACCAAAAGCTACCCAACGCATCAGGTGCTGTTTCTAGGAAGTTCTCTGGTCATGGCAATGTGTAGGGAGCATTCTTTTGGGAATATCTGGATAGCATTTTCATTCTCCTGCCTGGGCTTGCATGTCTGCTCTGATGTCACAAGATGGACCCTGACAGCCTCAGGCTATGACCTACTGGTAGTGAGACCAGAGGAGAAGCAGTAGACCTGAGGGATGACAGTAACCAGGCTCATACTGTCACCCCCGCAACAGTACCATCTGCACAGGCCTCTCCAGCTTACAGACACCTTTCACCCCCCATCACTGCAGGCAAGCCTCAGAATTAGCTGTGAGCCTGTTTTACAGATGAGGAAACTAACATGTGGAGGGCAATAGCTATTCAAGATCGTAAGAAGGGCAAAGTCGGGAAGTTCTTCTGATTTAAGCCCTGACTTCTATGGGTTACAGGAAACTTGGAAGAGAGAAGAGTTCATTGTCTAAGTTTCCAAACCTAGGATTTTCCTTTCCCCAAATTCATTTGTGTGAATGCAAATGGGAAGGCTGCTCTCTGTCAGGTCATAAATTGTCACTGTGCACCAATGACACATCACAGAGCCGAGGGACTCCCCATGTCCCAGCAGTGCTTGGGGCACTGGCAGAACCAGAGGGGCTCAGGGAAACTAATTCTCGAGAGGATAAAAGGCCTGTTCAAGGATCCATGGCAGTAGGTAGTAGGTCCAAGGCTCCTGATTACAAAGTGTCCTTCTTTCTTCCCAGGATGCCCGGCAGTCTCCCAAGTGAACCTCATCCTTGGCAGTCTACGCAGCACTGGTGACATGGACAGCACCTTCCTTCCATGAGTCTGGAGCTTCTGAGGGCAGGCTGAGTTCTTCCTTCCTCTGCACTTCCTCACAGCTGCTCCCGGTCTCTGCACCCCATCAAACAGCCGTTCTGCGCTGTGTCCTGCTGGAAATACAGATCAGCCTCAAGAACTGTGTCCCAACCACAGCCTGTGGGCACTGGGGAAGCATTTCCCTTGGGGGCTGCACAGAGGCCTGGGGCTTCTGTGAATTGCCTTAGAGCAAGGGGCCATGTCCTGATGTACAGCAGTCCAGCCAGTGCCACGCCCAGCCCCCAAGGGCATCCCCATCTTGGTGCCCACTGCCACCTGCTCCCCTTGCAGACAGGGACCCCAGTGTCAGCATCATCCTGGGAGGCTTCCTGGAATTCCCCTCCTTCCGGCCTGTCCCTGTGACCTTTTCCTCCTGGGAGTGCCTGTGCCCCTGCTGCACAGAGCCTCCTGCCCCTGGGTGTCAGAGGCCGCTGCTCAGTGTCCACTGCAGAAGTGAGAGGCAAGAGGGAGGCATGCGGTGCCCAGCAGTGGCACAGGCAGGTCCCAGGCTGCTTGGCTCTCATTCCAGGCTGCTTCCACCTTGGTACTCTGTCCCCACAGGGAGAAGGAGAGGGAAGGGACCATTAGACACCTGGGGAGCAGGCATTTCCTCTCCAGGACTCTGGCCTGCCTTTCCCTTAAACTGGAATAAGGACGTTCGCACTCACCAAGCACTCACTCTGTGTCAGGCACCTGGCAAAATCTTCAATACATTCTACATCATGCCTCCCTCACCAATAGTCCTATGAAACATTTTACAGATTGGGAATCTAAGGCTTACAGAGTATGACTCCTGCTGAAGGTCACACGGACAGTGACAAGGTGAGGGCCACCTGGCTTCACAGCTTAAGCCTTCCCCCAAGAGCTGACCTGCCTCTCACTGCAGCCATGCCGCCCAGAGGATGGCAGC
Source organism: Callithrix jacchus (assembly GCF_049354715.1). Classification (NCBI taxonomy): domain Eukaryota; kingdom Metazoa; phylum Chordata; class Mammalia; order Primates; family Cebidae; genus Callithrix; species Callithrix jacchus. The sequence goes on along the minus strand of NC_133511.1, from coordinate 34,757,690 downwards.
TCTGTCCTCTCCAATGCAGCCCAAGTGTCTGGGTTGGGGCGCTAGTGGAGGGAATAGCATCATTCTGCTTTCAGAGCCTGTGAGTCACTGGTGTGTTGATTTTCGCTCCCTGGTCTCCTGCCCCACCAGTGCTCTCCCTAGGAAGCCACACCCTTCTCTAGGCCCAGGCATGCTGGCATCTCCATGTAGCCTTTTCTGAACATTGTTCTCTGCCCCTGGTTCCTCTCATGTGACACACCCTTCTGTTGCTGCTGAGGTGGGTCACAATCCACACTCAATCAGGGAAAAGTGCTGTTCCACAGCAGGGCTGCACCCAGAGGCCCTCCTCATGGGAGGCCATGGGGACAGGAGCTGAAATGACCCCAGTAGCTGCACTGCAGACAGGTTCACCCCAGGTCTGGACCTCAGAGTTTAGCTGGAGAAGAGAGCTCAGGAAATCACCCAAGCTCAGGACTGGAAGGAACTAAATGATGATTTGACCTAAGTGTTCATGAAACTTTTACTGAAATCATAAATATTCTGAGTTCACCTGGACTCTGAGCTTCTACATGAGACTGGCTGCACCATGACCTGTGGGAGCCCAGTACCCTCCCCAGACTGGGAAATCCCAGAGGCTCAGGTGTCTCCTGATCAGCCCGGGAGTTGGTTTCTATTTTCCACCAAGTTCTCATTCCCCTCTAATCTTGCAGTGGCTCCTGTGTCAGGAACAGTGTCAACTGCAACATGGGCCCTCCACCAGCTCTCTGAGTTCTAGCCACAAAAATTCACTCACGTGCCATCTGGGGCCTCCTCCTGCCTGATGAAAGCCTGCTGAAGCTGGGCTCACCGCACTGAGCTCCAGAGGTAGCCCAGATGGGGTGTCCTTCACAGAAGCCCTACTAGCCCTGCAAATATCAGTCCTAAGACCAGGACTGTGGTGAGAATTTTTAGTACAGGGATTGAAGGTGCTAAGAGCCAAAGCCACAGGCAAGCCAGAGTCTTCTGGGGAGACCTCAGATCTAACCTAGAGGCAAGGCTCACCCACCTGATCACAGGGCAGGCCACAGAGCTAAGACTGGGGAAGCCAGAAGAGAAGGAACAGGGCAAGAGCAGGTCTGGAAGAATAAGGGCTGGGGGCACGTCTGGGGCAACTATCACAAATCACAGCACAAGTTGCTGTCATCAGGAAATGGTATCTTAAGATCCAGAGAGAACTGCACACCTTTTTTTTTAGTTGAAGGAAGTATGAGGAGCAGCGATTTGTCCTTTTTCTTAAATGAGAAGGACCATAGCCTAGTCCCTTAGACCCTCAAAATTTCAGGCAGGTAAATGAATTGTCAAGATTCTGTCCTCCCATTTCTGTCACCCCCGTACATCACATTTGCACATTTCTTAATCTCCAGGTCCAATGAGTGTGGTGTTCTTTATGTGGCTGACATGAGCGGTGGAATGCTGAGGCAGTTAGATCCCTCTGGACTGCATTCGGATAGGAGGTCAAGAAAGTTAGCAGAGCTGTGGCGCACAAGAGTAAACACGTACTGCTGTCCTTGCTGTGGAAGAGTGAACTGCCCCAAGTTCTTCCTCATTGTAAGAAATGGCGAAAAAAAAAAAAAAAAAAAACTTTTCACCAAATAAGCAGCTGCCTCTCAGAAGTCAGAGATTGTATCTGAATATAAGTGTCCTGTCAAGAGACAGAAGCCACCCTTCTATAATTTGAACAGGGAAAATTCAGCGTAAGGAATTATTAACTAATAACATGGTGAACTACTAAAAGCAGTAAGAGAAAAATAACTCAAAGGAATATAGACTTGGCAAATGCAGGGAGTTCTGCCTACCTCTAGGACTGAGGGGGATAGCCAAGGAGGAAAAGGGGCCACTCAGCTCCAAAGTTAAGAGTCAGACCTGTGGCTGTTTTCTGCAAGTGGAAGAGAAGTACCCCCGGGCTGCTGGCAGGGCAGAGATGATCCGTGGGAAGTCATTCTCTGGCGTGCCAGAGAAGCTCACTGGGTGCCCCAGGACTCCAGAATGCCAGCCATGCTGCAGTAGGAAAAAGAGCATGCAGGAATCAGGAATAGAGGGCCAACCTCTGCTGTCCCTTCTTTCCAGGGCTGACTATTGAAAAAGGCAGCATTGTGCCCACTGGCAGGGGAGATAGGGCCCAGGGATCAAGCGGCTCGAGGATTGCAAAGCAGGCCAAGGGAAGAATGATTTGAGCAGATAGGCAGTGAGATGATGATTGCTGCATTAATTCACTCCAGTAAGGATAGCACACCAGAGGGGTAGCTGTGCCTGGAGCTTCTCCCCGCTAAGCTTATGATAGTATCCATCAATTGCCACTGTGTAGTTCGTTTGTACAGAGGCCAGGAGGGGGATTTCAATAAGGATATGGCCCAAGACAAAGCCCAGCTGAATGAATGCGGCCAGCACAGACTACAGCAGATGTCTGGTTTCCCACAGCATTTCTTCAGCCCAGTTCTGGTCTCAGAGCTGCCTGAGATACACAACTCCAGGCAAGTTCAGGTTCACGGTGGAAGTGCCCTGCTTCAAGCAGCCTATGTCAGATCCTTCCTCATTCTCCCTCAGGGCCCTCCTCATCCACCACAGCCTCTTTCTGTGCCCCACTTCTTCCAGCCTATGGCACTCGGGTCTGGAGGTCCTGTTGTGTGGTGCCGACCAAGATCTCACCTAGAGAACCAATCTAAGAACCAAGTAGTCTAAGAACCAGTGGTATAGAAGCTGTGGGAGTTAATGTCCCTGGAGACAAACTTAAAACAATGTAAGATGGGTCTTAGTGACTAAATGTCCATCCCAGTAATCTTCATCTGAAAAATTATCAGAGGTCTCAGCAAACTTTAGTCCCTTTTTCTCACGTGAGTTCCCTCAGTAACACACATTTATTTACACTGGCTTTTCTTCAGGTCTTTCTTCATCTCCCATCCATCCTCCTCACTCCAGCTGCCTGCTATCATCTCCAGCATAAAACAGAAAACTAGCTGCGCTCAATGCTGGGTCTTGGGCTCTCTGCTTCCCAAGGGACCGAGCAAGAGCTCAGCCTGCCCAGGGGAGTCACCTCTGACACCAATCATCCACAAGCTGCTCATCCAGTTCCAAACTCTCACCCTGAGAGCCAGCTTTCAAGAACCACTCCGATACAAGTCATGCAGCCCAATTCCCCTAAAAAGTAGAGTCAGATATGAGGATTTAGACTCGGGCTTTATTTAGTAGATGCAATCCTGATACAACTAGTGTGAAATAAATGGAAGATGGAGAAGAGAAGAATGAAAAGTAGCTCATGGTCGGTGGATCCTGCCCTGGCCTCTGCTTCATGGTGAGCCATGGGGAAGGTGGTCAGTTACTCTGCAACTTCATCTACTCGCGTCCATGGATTTCCTCCTATGAGCTGCGCTCTATGGAAGCAAACTGTGACACAGTCCATGGGAGAGGAGGTGGGAGGCATGTGACTCCTGTCTTCCCCATACCCTCAGGTTCGTTTGTCTAGTTGGCACTACCAGGAGTGGGCAGACTTTGGCAGCAGGCCCTCCTTGGGCCACGGCAGCTCATTCAAGTCTGAAAGCAGGCAGAGAGATCAGAGCCCCAGCAATGCAACCAGTGAGCATGGCTTCACAGCAACAGCCAGGGAGGCCCAGCAAGCCAGGAGGGTCACTGGCCAGACCACACAGCAATGTCTCAGGGCCAAGGGCAGCAGCCTGGCCCCTGTCATCTGAGGCACAGCAGGAGTCTGTGTGGCTGGGAGGCAGACGGGGCTGGGGAGAGATGAAGAGGTGCATGGAGGCGTCTTGTACTGCAAGTGTAGACAGGAGTGAGTCAGGGAGACTTTGTGTAAGGAGTGAGATTGTGATGGGGTGGGGCGGGGCATAGAAGTGATTTACCATGTGGGAGACAGTTTGGGTCTGAGGAGATTGTGAAGAGGAAGCACGGGCGATCTCATCACGAGATGTGTCCAGCTCACCCCAACATGTCAATGCCCAGGGTGAGGAACCATTCCCACTCTGCCCACCTGGAATCCTCTACCCCAGCATACTTGAAGCAGGCAGGGAGCTGAGTGTTTAATGGGACCTGTGGCTGCCTTTTAGCACTCACTGATTTATGCAAATATATTTTTTACATTGAGAGTTCAGACTCAAAAATTTGAATTTGTAAACAATTTTGCATCTGAAGCTTCCTCTAAATGCCTGAGCGTAAAGACTGAATTGAAGTAATCAGTACCTTTGTGGAGAGGAATCACAGATCAGTGACACTAGATGGAGCTATGAATGGGGACTGAGCCTGGCCACAGCTCACTCGAGGGGCCCTGTTCAAGAGCAGCAGGGGAAAGGGAAGCCGCACTCCTCTGGCTTCTAAGCCAGGCTCATTAACCTGGCCTGCTGTTCCTTCTAATGAGGGAAGTGAGGATGTCTGGGGTGGGGGCTCTCAGAGATACCAAGAGTACAAGATTGGTCATGGACACCAAAGGTGTCACAAGAAACTCATCACCTGCTCCACAGAGAGCAAGACATGCTTGCCTGATGAACCAGACGGAGAGGATCCTGTCATCGGCCAGGACACCAACTGCATGTCACCCAACCAAAAGTCACGGCCGTGATCACTTCAGATTCCCCTGGATGCAGAGAATGATGAAAAAAACCAAATTCATCTTCTTTTCTGTCAGTTCTGCAAATATATCCCCTTCATTATTGACTCCTGTTGATTCTACTGTGAAATACCTGTGGCCCCATCTATCCATGTCTCCTCATTCTGCTCTGCTGTGAGTCCAGGCTTCACTGTTAGGTGTTCATCTCACACATACCTCAATGTGCGATGGTTCAGGAAGGCAAAAGGTTGGGGGACACATGGAGGAGGCTCAATATAGAGGGAACCTCCCACCTGGCCTCCCCTCTAACCGCTTCCCTCAAGGGCCTCACCGTGCAGACCTGGCCTCCGTGCTCCATACACCCGTGCACACCTGCTCATTTCTTTATGGCAGTCTCATATTTCCACATCTTGGCTTCCTTGTCTGTGTTTCTGGGCTAGTCTTGAGGGCACAGGTGACAGTTTGTTTATGTCTCTATCCCTAGCTCCATATTCAACACCTGGTGAGCAGCTTTATAAATATTGGCTGAATTAGTGGAGAAGCGAGGCTCCAAATCAATCTGAGTCAGTAAATCTAAATAAAGTAACAATGAAGAGTTACGAATAAATAGGTCAACTGTAATTTTAAAATAAGTTAGAAAATTATCTTTTTTCTGCCAATGGACTATGCCATAATTCTCGAGAGAATTATGCCATTAAAGAAGCATGTTATTGCTCCTTCATGTTTATCCAAAGGAGCTGTAAACTAATGCCCACACAAATCCTGCACACAGATAGTTAGAGCAGCTTTATTCATAATGGCCCAAACTCAGAAGCAGTCAAGACGCCCTTCCACAGGTGCGTGGTTAACACTGCAGTTTATCCAGACAGTTATTCAGTGAAAAAAGGAAATGATCCATCAAGCCATAGAATGACATGGAGGAAGCTTAAATGCATATTAGTAAGTGAAAGAAGGCAGTCTGAAAAGGCTGCAGACTGTATGTTTCCCGCTATGTGACACTGTGGAAAAGGAAAAGCTACAGAGACAAGAACAAGCTCAGTGGTTGCCAAGGGTTACAGGGGAGGGTGGGATGGATAGGCGGAGCACGGAGGATTTTTAGGGCAGTGAAACTATTCTGTATGATACTACCAAGGTGATTACATGTCACTACAAATGTCTCCAAACCTATGGAATATACAATACCGTGAGTGAACCCTAGCATCAACATAAGGGGAAAAAAAGCATATTACTAAAACAGCTCACTTTCCACCAATAATAATAATAATATAGACACAGGAGTACCACCCACTGAGCACTTCCTTCCTTCAGAGGCCTTGCTGAGTGCTTCACATGTATTTTGAAGTTAGGTATCCTCATCTTTCATTTGCAGATAGGAACTGAGGCTTCAAAAGAAGGAATTTGCCCACGATTATGCAGTTAGTAGGCAGTGGTCCTCTGAGAGCAAATGTCCTGCTCTGAACAACCACATCTTCTGGTTTTCAGGACTCATTTCTCTCCAGAGGACCCTGCATGGGGCTGAGCAAGCACCAGACATCCTGCCAGCGGCAGGAGATTAGCTAAAGAGACCCCAGGAATGATCAGCCATGGAGTCCTCAGAGCTGTCAACCCCAGGCCCTATGCACTGAGCATGGGAGGCAGCAGTGTGTCCAGCTTAATGGCATGATTGGCAAACACAGGTTTCTCCAACACAACACAGCAGCTCTCCAGCCACGCACAGAGGGCTCCTGTCTCATGTATTCATTTATTGTCACTTCCTCCAGAATGGAAACTTCATAGCAACAAGCACTCATCTATCTTGTGCCTAGTTGAATCCTCAGTGTGTAAACGCAGCATAGTGTGGCCTGCCAGTTAAAGAATTCATGCACAAAAAATGGAATGAATAAGTGAACGGGAAAGTCCATGAGGGCACTGCCCTATCATGCACATGATCAAATTCGGCCAAATATTGTTCTACTCGTTGTATGCAAGCAAGAAAAAGGAGACCCAGAGAGGTTATCGGCCTGCCAAGATCACTGTCTGTGGGGTGTTGGCTCTGAAAGAGGCCAGGCCCACCAGAGTGTACACCAGGTACACTGGACCCGCACCCAGCATCCCTGCCAGAGAAGACATGTAGAGGCCACTGCAGAGCCAGAACGTCAGTGAAGGCCTTCCACCTCCATATCCTGAGCAGTGCGGAAAGGCCAGCTTGCAGCCCTTGGCTGGAGGCAGTGCTGTTTCTTCTTGTCCATGGTACTGGTCCATCAGCTTCCCATGGCTTCTGCCTCACAGCTGCTGAAACAGCACAGTTCAGTCTAGATTCTAGAGCCAGGCCTCCCCATATTTTTCTCAGCTCTGGTTCCCTGTTTCAGGGAATACACAGACACTCCTCCATGGATGTAAGCCCCAGCCTCCAAGAAGGCCCACCTTGCCAGCGTGAGCTCACTGGCCCAGGCCTGGGCTCCCCGACTCGCTACACATGGCCTTCACCCACAGCAGGCCGAGGACTGCTAGTACTGCTGGGGCTCTGAGGCTGCTCCAGAGATACGGTACGGGCAGCCTGCATTGGGGCTCCAGACCTGTACCTGGCAGAGACCCCAGGCCTCCTGTCTCTGACCCAACTCCTGCGCTGCTGCGCTGGTCCCTGACACCAGCCCTGGAGATTAGGCTGGAGTTGACATGTTAACAACACAAAGAAGCTTGAGCTGCTAGGCAGGGAAGGGGATTGGCAGCTCTGCATTATTTCTGGAAGCGGTAGGAGGGAAGCAAGGGGGGGAAATACCTAAAATATCAACGAGTGCTGCTTGGCTTAAAATTAGAAAAAAACTTCCAGAAAACAAGGATGAGGTGAGACTGCAGAAGGCGGACTGAGGAGCTGGAATGCCATCCTCTGAGAGTGGTGCTGGGGCTTTGGGAAACAGTGGGCGCAGAGGACCATCGGGAGTCTGATTCTGAAATGTAACAAATATGAGTGCCAGCATTTCCTGAGTGGTTGCCAGGTGCTATGAGCCAAGTGCTCATGTCCCCCCAGGTCCTGGGTGGAAATCCTAACCCCAGGGTGATGGTATTAGGAGGTGGCGCATTGGGAGGTGATTAGGTCATGGGGCAGCATCCTCATGAGAGGGATTCCTACTCTTAGAGAAGGGCACTCCTCATCCCTTTCACCCTTGAAGATGTCATCAGGAAACAGGCCCTGGTCAGACATTAAATCTCCGGACACCTTGATCTTGGACATCCAGCCTCCAGAGCTGCTGGAAATCATGTCTGTCATCTGAAGGCCGCCCAGGCTAAGGTGCTTTGCTATAGCAGCCACAATGAGCTAAGAGGTTAGTGACAGGCACCATCTCATTAAACACCGACATGACTTCGTTATTAACCCGTTTTAAAGGTATGGCTTCGAGAGCCTAAGTAACTCATTGACTCTCTGAATTTGCAACCTGGTGGGACTCTTGGGGATAATGCCTCCCATGCCTCCATGTCTGCATGGAGGAGAACAGGAAACTGGTGGGCACTGAAGACCAGGGCCCCAGGTGATGCTGAGGTTCCTGAGGGTGCAACTGCCAATCTTTCCTCCCCAGTGTAAATACATTACAGATCTCCAACCCCTTTGACTCCTGGATGAGCAGCTCAGCGATGCACCAAGCAGAGTGCTTAGCATATAGGTAGTGAGCACCCAGCAAAGCATGGTGAAAGAATGGCAGAGGCGGCGCCTCTCATATTTACTATGGTGAGAACACAGCATGAAACCTGTCCTCTTAACAAACGTTAGGTACACAGTACCGTAATGGAGCCATAGGTCATTAGTGCTGTGTTGAACAGCAGACCTCCAGAAGCTTTATCTTGCTTAACAGAAATCTTACAGCTTTTAAACAGAAGCTCCCCATTTCTCCCTCCTCTGGCTTCTGACAACCACTATTCTACTCAGTTTCTGTGAATTTGACCTCCTAAGTGGAATCATAAGCTGTCTTTCTGTGTCTGGCTTATTTTACGTAGCATAATGTCCTCAGGGTTCATCCAGGTTGTGACAAATGGACAAATGGCAGAATTTCCTTCTTTTTTGAAGGCTGAACAATATTCCATCATGTGTGTATACACACACAGACACAGACACAGGCCCTCACCAGACACTGAATATCCTGGCACCTTGATCTTGGACTTCCAGAGAGCAGCCGGCACACCTAACCTTGAATGAGTTGTGTTGGTATTTAATGAAGCGGTGCCTATAAGAGCCCATCACTAGTGTCTTAGTTCACTCAGACTGCTGTAACAACACACACAAGTCATATTTTCTGCATCCACTCATTTGTTGATGGAGAGTTAGCTTGCTTTCACATGTTGGCTGTGCTGAGCAATGCTGCATGAAGATGGGAGTGGGGACATCTCTTGGAGATCCTGACTTCAATTCTTACAGATTAATACCCGGAACTGGGATTGGTGCATCACATGATAGTTCTATTTTAATCTGGGGGGAACTTCCACACTGTTTTCTATAGTTGCTGCACCACTTTTCATTCCCACCAATGCAGTCTAAGGATTCCAATTTCCACACAGCCTTGCCTACCTTTATCTTTAGTGGATTTTGTTTTGGTATTTTGCTTTGATAATAGCCATTCTAACATGTGGGAAGTAATATCTCATTGTGGGTTTGATCTGCATTTCTCTAATGATTGGTGATATTGAGCCTTTTTTTTTTTTTGTATGCTTGTTGGCCATTTGAATATCTTCCTGAGAGAAATGTCTATTGAAGTCCTTTGCCTATTTTTTAATTTGGTTATCCAGGTGGTTCATTATAAGATTTGAAAATGAGGACTACAGGGGTAGAATGACTTGTTCAGGGTCACACATCTTTGTGGGCAAAGCAGGGAGAACCCTGGGCCTGCTGCCCACATGGTACTGACCCTGAGCTCTGTTTGCCAGGCCCTTGTGACCAAAAAGGAAAAGAAAACTATTTTCAAAGTCCTTGTCTCCCTCAGTGGCAGAGCTGTAGGAAGCCACTTCTGCAAAATAAAAAAATTTTTTAAATATGCTGAGAGCAGAGATATTTCAATAAAAATGTGTTTCCCTTATAACACTGCCTGCAGCTTGAATGCATGAACACTGCTGATCTGCTGCATGCCAGTCACACACAGAACTGGTTACAGGCCCTCTCCAGGTGTCTGTCACCCTCCTCCAAGAGCATGGTGCTGCTGCAGAGGTGTCCATGGAGGAAAGGACGTGGGGATTGCATGGGGTGTCTGCCAGGGTAACAACCAGCCTGGTCAGGTATGGTCATTTTACGGGAAACAAAACCCAAACTACCAAAAGAAAAAAAAAATAGGGGCTGAAAGCAATGCTCTTTTTAGTATCAACTGGATGTGCCACAGATTCATTGTCTTCCACTGTGGCTGTCTTCCACATGCAACGTCACAGGAAGTGATTGGCACATCGCAGTAATGGGTCATCCACTTTGAGCAATGTGACCCATGTGTGCTACTGTGTTGTAATGGTGAGCAAAACAGTAGATCTGTGAGTTCCCTGTGGTTTAACTTATGCTTTGTATTGAGAGAGTGCTAGTTTAATTTGTAACACTGTGAATATCCTGACCCCATATTCTAAGAGTTCAGTGTGTCATCTGCCCAAAAGACACCAAAGCTGCGTTGTAAAGAGTGATGGCTAGATGAGCTTGGACGTAGGGCATGAATGAATATCATTAACCTAGCATCCCATTCGCTGTTCCGTCAGGCTAAGCAAAGGGACAGTTCCTCCTTTAGAAGCTTCAACTGAAGTGCCCTGTGGGCAAACAGAAGGAGAATTTTGATGACAGATGTGTTGGCCCAGCAGTGCTGAGCTGTTTCTGTCAGATCTTTCTATAGTACCGAATGATCTCACCAATACAAAAGTGTTCCCCCGACTCTGAGGGAAACATCTGAGTTCCAATCAAACTTTCATTTGTTAAAAAAAAAAAAGAAGGTTTTAGTCATCTTAATTTCTATGAAAAATAATCGTGAAACCACAGAAATCATAAAAATCGTGTTATCTAGATATAAACTAGACTTTGTTCATATATCTGCATATTCTATACGTTTCCATTATGCAAATGTGAATGGTGGCAAATTCAATTCAGCCTGTTAATTTCTTACCAAAGAAAATGATGAGAAGAGTAACTGCTAAATGTGGATTCATCTTGTACACAACCCTGCTATGAAGGGGTGTGGTTTACTTACTTTTGACATGGAAGCATTCAGAATGAAAAATTTTGTTGCATTTTAGTTTCTCATTAACCTGCAGAAGAATTTAATGAGATTTTTGACTTGATAGAAATGGAAGGTGATCGTTTCCTTAGATATGGACTTACAAGCTGTCTGATATTGTTAAAATATTGGTCTGCCATCAAATCATATTTTAACATTGAGGGACGAGGAGAAGGTACTTGTCTCATTTGGAAATATGCTGGCAGTGAGAATGGAGAAAAAGATTAGAGTAAAACAGAAACTGCCATGTTCCTTTCCCAAAACTGTGATCTTTCAAGATAAACAGCCAAAAAAGAAATCATAAGATGAACAAACCACACCTATGTCATTTGACATTATGTATAGGTTTCAACAAAAACTCAAAAAGTGGAGGTGCATTTATGCTTTTTAATTCAAAATAATGTCACAGAAAAAGGGCAGCCCAGTTAACCAGAATTTTTTCATTTATTTCCTAAGACTGTTAATTTCCCAAGTTGCACGCTGCACTTTGAAACCATTCTTCATGAGACTTATTGTAACTTATTGTAACACCCAGTGTGTAACTTTCATGCAACTTATTGTAATATCCAGTGTGCTTTGGGTGTTTGAAAATGGACACTTCAGGCATGAATAGCTATATCGAGAATGCAGAGAATCTAGCTGATCCAAACGTGCAGGTTTGGAAAGCTGATAGACTTTTTTTGAGAGCTAGAAACTCACTCCTACAATCTCAAAGCCTGCTGTTGCTGGCGGGTGAAATCCTAACAATTCGATGCTGAAACACCTGCGGGGAGGATGTTTAGTTTGACGTCATCACGTTGGACTGGCGCCTTGATGAGAGTTGAAAGGTCAAAATGAATTTTATGTCAGATCACACTCTGTTTTACTCTTTTATTTGAAAAAGAAAAAATGAGTCAAAGACTACAGGCAGTTCATAAAAATATTGGAAGAAAAAACACAAGAAAAGTAAAAATATCTAGTGGTATTACAGGAAAGAACCATATCATTGTTTTAAACATTGTTTTTAAAATATGTAATAAGATTTATACTTCTGGAATGAATCCACTGAAATAAACAACTCATCCTTTTCTGAGTTTTCTGAGGCCTGGAGCTCAAGGGATTCCCTCTGTCCTGAAGGTGGATATGAAAAACCTGAAAAGTGGAGGCAGCCAGATCTCCCATGTAGACATTCTGGGGACAGGAACCAGCTGGGCACTTACAAAAGCAAAAATGTCTGAATCAGGGGCACTTCAGTGGCATAGCTGTAAGCACAGCTCTGCAGCTCCATCTCAAATTTGAGGTCTAGCCTGCTGTCATGAGGGCGTTCAGGAGAGACTTCCCTAGGCCTTGAACCACCCACATTCTTGGCAAGGGGCACTCTGGTTACTGGAGCTCTCAGCCTACCCAGAGCTCTGTTAATTTGAGGGCGCTTCCCAGCTCACTGGTTTTCAGGAGCTCTCTGGGTTTTGGTTGACAGCCATGGACTCTTCTTCATCCTTAACTCTCTCCCTAGAGCTGTCGGCCCTGGGAGGAGGTCTGCCTTCACCTGTGCACTGTCTTCTGACACGCACAGACTTAGACTTAGACTCTGGTTGCAGTCTCCATGGGCACTACTCTTTTTCCATCATCCTTTGACTTGGACACAGCTTTGGGCTGGCCCCATCGGCCCCTAGGCGATCCCACTGTGCTAGGTTCCATCATGAATGCAGGTGGTGAGGCCACGCACAGCAGCCGGAGAGAACACATTTCTATTATGTGGGCTTCCTCATCTGCAGAGTCAGGAAGAGGAGGATCCAAGAGGGCACTGAATTTCTTGTGATCACCTTTCCTCCAAGACATGCTCGATTGCTTTGAAAGAAATCAAAATATTTCACCCCAAAATATAAATCTTTGACATATTTTGAGGTGGCTGTTTAGAGAGCCTGCAGGCAGAAGCAGCCTTACAAAGCTGTCTTTTACAGATGAGGTTTGCCTCTGTAGAGAATCTGTATTGATGCAGCCAGGCTAGGAAAGATCAACAGAGAGTCTGACCCCGTTAAAGGTCTGAAATAAACATTTACACCTGTTCTGTCTGAGGGCTGCTCCCTGTGGGGTCCATTCACATAATATGACCACCTCTGCTGGCCACGCCTCTTCCTTTCTCCCTCTCATCCCCTGTCTTGACACCGAACCTGATTTACCCTTCCTGTTTTTTTCCATGCTCCAAGCCCCATTGTTTCTGCACCCTTGAGCTGGTATAAAAGCTTCTGAACCCTGATGGGGTTTAGGGCAGTTACACTGTGGTTCTCCTCCATGCACACTAAAACATTTCTGTGCCATTTCTCCTATTAATCGGCCTATTGTCCATTGATTTTTCAGAAAAACTTCAGAGAGCGAAGGGGAAGTTTTCCCTTGGCCCCTACAATTTCCTCCAAGGGACTGGAGAACATCACCATGGAGTCTGCCCCGAACCGAGGGTGGCTGAAAGGTGAAAGACTGGAAATGCAGCCAGGCTTGGGTCTGCCTCAGCTGATACTGTTTTGTGCACTCAAGCACTCTGAGAGATGGGCAGCCTCTGCCACACAAGAAACCATGTGAGCCGGGCTCCTTGTACCTGCCAAGGCCTGGGTCAAGGACTTGATCCTTGATCAAGAAAGCATCAGATAAAGGTTCAGCTGGTTTCTGACCCACTGAGGTACTTAAATTTTTGTTTTCCAAGGAGCTTGGGAAGCCAGATGACAGAAAGGTGGGCCCCACACCATGATCAGTACATGGGCAGGGGACCTGACCCAACCTCTCACCCAAGTGTCCACCCAAGGGTGTATCAGTTGCATCTGCCCCAGGCAGTGCCTTGGACAGTTGGTCCCTGCCGTAACTCATGGACCTCTTGGTGAGTCCTTCCATGAGTGTTTCGAAGTCACCCTCTTGTTCCTTCTCAGAATCAACTCAGCTCCCTCACTGAGAAGCTCTGTGAGCCCACGGATAGGTTTCCTTGGGGGCCCCCTGCCCTATATCCTTTCTTTTCCTACTGGAACTTCCTTGGATTCCTCACACAACATCTTCCTGGTGGCCTGAATTCAGCCTTCTTGACACCTTTGCAGCTTTGGCTCTGATACACAGGAGCATGAAGGCCTACCTCTGCCATCACCTGAGATGTCCTTGTCATTCAAGGGTGCACAGGCACCCATCCCTTGCATCACATGTGCCTGCCCTTCTGGTCTGGGGTGACCCTATGTTGAAGGTGATGTTCAAGCTGCTTCCATATCTCCTTGATGACAGTGAGTTCTCCATGGAGGACAAGAAACTGGCACATAGGACTGAGAAGCCAGGAAATGGAGGGAACGGCAGAACCAGAGCCTTTCTGAGATCTTTGGGCCTCAGAAGATAAACTCAGTAAACTTTCCAATTACTTCTTCCACGTGATTCATTGAGGCTTGGGACTTCAGTTGTGATGAAAGATTGCACCTCATTCTGGGTTTTATGGAGGGAAACTCCACTGTCCCAGATCTAGCTTGGAGAGTTGTTAGCAGCAGAGGGTAGTTGAGGGGTCCTGGTCTGTGCCTTAATGAGATCCAGGGTCTGTTGTTGGGCAGCATTCCAGGTATGCTGGGGGTAGGACTTGTGTTGGGGCAGAGGCTGGTGTGGCGCAGGAGTGGGGATTCTTTAGGTTATATTAGGCCTTGGCGCATTAAAAATTACTTTAGGTCAAAGAGAGTGCCTAGAAGGGATAGTCTGCCAAAGACCAGGACTCTGGCCATCACACATTCTCTGTGCCTAGCAAAGAGAGCCCAGGAAGCTGGCTTCATGGCTGCAGAAAGTGACCTGCCACAGCCCCAGGGCCTGGGATCTGGTGAAGACCTTACAGCTGTTCTTGCCTGCCATCAGTGCTCCAGAAGGACTGAGGTTCTCCTTTTAAGCAAGCAACTCTAAGGAATTCAGAGAAGTTAGCTCATGGCCTGACCTCTGCTGTTTTGACAATGATACCTTCTTCTGTTCTTTCTCCCAGCATACCTGGAAATACAACCTCTTTATGATTCATAGCTGCAGGGCAAGCCTGAAGATGGAGATGCTAACAGGCTCCACATGCCTGATTGCAGGCTTTCCCTAGAGAATAGGCTCTGTCTTATGAAGAGAAAGAAGTTCTTGATAGAAAACACAATGTGAGGATGTGCTGAGAAGTAGGTGCTGTTAGAGGCATAGAAGCCAACCTCAGGGCCCTGGAGATAAGCTCTCTGTGACCATGTCCTGCAGGATAGGATGGTAGCCACGTGAGGTGAATCCGAGTGAAAGTGAAGCTACCCACAGTGAAGAACAGAGTGCGGTGGGAAAGGTGAAAGGGCACTGGGCCTGGGAGAATCCTCACCTACAAGTGTGTGATGTCAGCGAAGGGCACCCATGCATTTGTTTGGGCCCTGAATAGCAATAACAGCACAAGAGATCGGGGCCCAGGTTTCTCTCTCCTCTCCCTGGGCAAGCGGTAGACATTCATTATTCGTGACTACTCCAATTTTCCACTTTAAATCATGGAACTCTAAGTCCTTTTGTCATTATTCATCTTTTAGAGATAAATTATACCACATTGTTACTTCTTTGAAAAAGTCAAATAAAGGAGGACTTTCTGTTGTGATCCTCAGGAGCCCTCTGCCGAGAGGAGGGCAGAATCTCAGACCTGCAGGTGCACGTGGGCTCCGTTGAGCAGGATCCACGCCCAAAGGCCAACTTTGTTTTCCAGACCCTTTCAAGGACACTGGACATGGGAGGACAAGGCAGCTGATAAATAAAGGGAGATGCTTTCTCTCATAGATATCCTACTTTTTCTCAACAGTTCCCTTCAGGACCACTGGATGACAGTGGTGGGGATGTTAGCCTGGAACCCAATGCCGTATCAGAGAGCTTTGCCTATGAGCTATGAATAGAACCATTGGTCCCTGCCATAACTCATGCCCCGCTCAGCATGCTTCCCGAGAAGCAGTTACCAACCATCCCAGTTTTCCCAGGTCTCGGGGGCTTCTCAAGATGTGAGATTCTCAGTGCTAACTGGGATCAGTTTGTCCACCTACAGAGGATGATGCTTCCGTCTTTCCTGAGAGTTCTTACTAGAGGTGTCTCCCTGTGAAAACAACATTAATTTAATAAACTGGGGAAATGAATGGAAAATAGGAGTTCCAACATAAGCTAAGAGCTGAGTCTAGGGCTTGCTTACCTGGTTCCCACCTCCATTTCAGGCATACCGAGGAACATGGAACCTTCTGGGGAAACAGAAGTCGGGACGCCATGCCACAAAGCAGGCAAAAAATAGATAAAATATCACCTGAAGTTGAGCAGGAGTTCAGCCATGTGCACCAAGAACTCTCACAAACACAGAGGTCCTCCTCCATCACCAGAAGCTCATTGCTGCCTCTGGTGTGTGGACACTGAGGAGAAGCACTCACAGTTCCAGGCCTGCATCACAGAGTAGGACAGTCACCAAGGCTTCTCATGGGACAAAAAGGCAAAGGTAAACCCCTAGCATCTCAGCCTTCATCAGTCTGACAGACCCCGGCACCTGCCTGAGCCTTCTCCGTCCCTCCATGCTCCCGGGGGCCTTCCTCTTCCCCAGCTCCAACATTTTTGCATGCCCCCTACCTGATCCATGCAGCTGCTCCACACATAACCTGGTGCTGACTGGGTCCAGCTTTAGGCCCTTGAATATCCCACTTTTCACCGTGTCAGTTTCACAGCCTTGAAAGTCTTGACGTTTCCTGGAATGTGATTATTTTCCAGCACTCTCTGGATTTCTTCTGTCCTCACCTCCAGCCTCCCTACATACTGTTTTCATCTTGCACCAACCAGACACATAACTCAACACCCTCTCAAACTTTTCCCAAATTGAGCACTAGGAAAGCATTAGGAAGCAAGGTATCCTTCATTAAGGATCTTGTAAGAATGACAGGAATTCTAATCCACCTCGTAGAAAATTGTTGTTATTGAAATTACCACCCTATCGTCATTTTCCTTCACAAGTCCTTAAGGGCTGCTCTGCCCAAGGTCTCTCCACGGTCCTCCTCCATGCATGCAGTGCCTGCCCTCAGGCTCCATCTCTGCTCTCACCCAGGTCCACAGCCAACTCAACATTTTAAAGTCTTTCCCCATATTATTTATTCAGAGCAATTTAGTTTGCCCACTTTTTACCCCAAGTGACTTAAATCCATCCTGATTTGAAGAATGGGTGATGTCTTCTCTTTAACATAATCCCAACCCTTTAGGGGAGCAGTTGGAGTTATATATGGCAATATCTTCATTTAGTTTTGTTTGTTTTTGTGATGGAGTCTTGCTCTAGTACCCATGCTGGAGTGCAGTGATGTGATCTTGGCTCACTGCAATATCTACCTCCCGGGTTCAATCAATCCTCCTTCCTCAGCCTCTGGAGTAGCTGGAACTACAGGCACCTGCTACCACACCAAGCTAATTTTTGTATTTTTAGTAGAGACAGCGTTTTGCCATTTGGTCAGGCTGCTCTCGAACGCCTGACCTCAGGTAATCCACCCCCCTTGGCCTCCCAGTTCATTTAGTTTTGAGTTACACCTGTGGTGAAGGGCTCCTGATTTTGTATTTACTTTCTATGATCCCATTAAAATCCTTGTTGGACTCTCAAGACTTTTTTAAAAACAATCCATGAAGTTATTTAGTCAATGGTAAGTAAATAGATAGATGAGATGAGATGGGAATAGATAAATCTATGATTTGGATACATGGGTTTATTTTTACTTTCTGGATTTTTCCAAAATTCCCACCAGTCTTTCAATAATTCTAAATAATATAAATAAAGTTAGAGATAGGTAGATAGGTAGATGATAGATAACAGCTAGTTGATAATAGGTAGATGACAGACAGTTAGATAATAAATAGCTTGCGAATAAATAGATGGATGGTAGACAGATAAGCAGAAAATAGAGATCCTGGAAATGTATGTTTATCTCCCCATGTTACAGAAGCACGTAATAGAGCTGAAGTACTTAGAGTTTCATAATTAAAACTATAAGCTGCTGAAATTTATCATTGTATTCTTTTCTTTCTTTTACTAACTTGATTTCCCAGCTAATTCCAATGAATCTGCCATGGCCCAGGACATTTCCCCTGATGTGATGGGTCTTTCCCAGCGTGGGCAGCGCCTCTCTGTATCTATTTTGCAACAGCAGCATGTCACAGGTCCTACCCACACAGGCCTCCCCTCCCTTGCTCTGCAGGGAGGCCTCCCCTCCCTCCACTGCAGATACCTTCTGTTCAGAAAATCTCTCTGCACATCTAACTATTTCTGGCATTGTCACTTCTGGCTTGATGCTGGCTCTGAGTAGCCCAAAGGCTATAAGGAGCCCATATGTAAAGTCACCCTTCAAAGTTTGAGCAAAGATAAACTCCAGTATGAGAATGTCTGAGAGGTAGAATTTCCTATGAAAATAGCTGATCAACTGTACTCTTCAAAACTTTCGATCATAATAGATGTTTTAAGAGGATTGGGGGACTTTCACAGATTGAAGGAGATGAAAGAGAACTGACATCAGAATACAATACGTGATCAATTCTTCACTGGGGTAAAACAATACTCCAAAGGACATTGTAAACTGAAAAATGGAAATACAGCCATAAATTTAAGTTCCCCACTAATAGTCCATTTACTGAAGTAGAAAGCAATACTGTGGGTATAAAAAGAGTATTTTTCCTTAGGCAGTACATACAAAATATTTTAGGATAAAGGGACATGATTTACTGTCAAATAAATACACACTTAAAAAGAAAACGTGTGGGAGAGAGAGATCCAAGATGGCTGATTAGCAGCAGCTCAGGATTGTAGCTCTCAGTGAAAGCACAGAGAGTGAGTGGATGCTGCACTTCCAGATGAATTTTTGTTGCCCACAGACCAGGATATTCCCAGTGGAGGAGCCCCACAGGCTGCTAGCATGACTCTTTTGGCCAGCGTGGCTGTTTTGCCTGTGCCCCAGTGAGGCGGTTCTCAGTACGGAGTGTACAGGACTGGATGCCCTTTTAGTTGGCGTTTGGAGCTCGGGGAAGGCAGAGTCACCCATTCAGCTGATTGAAGGGGGGACTGAAGAGGGGAGCCAGACTGGGAGATTCCCAAGCAGAAGAGCACCATGAATCTCAGTGACGCTGTTTCAGCCAGCACAGTGCCCCCACAAAAAAACAGCAATTAGAGGTGCTGAAGATTGAGAGTTTCACAGAAAGCACAGCTGAACCTGGGAAGGTCCAGCTCTGTGGGGGAGGGGTGTCTGCCAAAGGAAAACTAAGAAATAGAAAAAACTTCATCACCAACAAGGGAGATGTCCACTCAGAGACCCAGTCTGAAAGTCAGCAATTAAAAGGATGACAGGTGGGTAAATCCACAAAGATAGGAAGAAACCAGCACAAAAAGGCTGAAAATACCCAAAATCAGAGTGTCTCTCCTCCTACAGGGGATCGCAGCTCCTCATCAGCAATGGAACAAGGCCTGATGGAGAATTAGTGTGATGAAATGACAGAATCAGGTTCAAAAGGTGGATAATAAGAAACTTCAGTGAACTAAAAGAACATGTTCTAACCCAATGCAAAGAAACTAAGAACGTTGAAAAAAGGTTTGACAAAATGCTAAAGAGAATAGATAATTTAGAGATGAATATAGTGAATTGATAGAGCTGAATAATACAATACAAGAACTTTGTGAAGTATGTACAAGTTTTAACAGTCGAATTGATCAAGCAGAAGAAAGGATATCAGAGGTCAAAGGCCAACTTAATGAAATAAAATGGGAAGACAAGGTTAGAGAAAAAAGGCTAAAAAGGAATGAGCAAAATCTCCAAGAAATATGGGACTATGTGAAAAGACCTAATCTACATTTGATAGGTGTACCTGAATGTGATGAAGAGAATGAATCCAAGCTGGAAAATATTCTTCAGGATATTATCCAGGAAAACTTTCCCAACCTAGTAAGGCAGGACAATACTCAATTCCAGGTAATACAGAGAACACCACAAAGATATTCCTCAAGAAGAGCCACCCAAAGGCACATAATTGTTAGATTCACCAGGGTTGAAATGAAGAAAAAATACTAAGGGCAGCCAGAGAAAAAGGTCAGGTTACCCACAAAGGGAAGCCTATCAGACTCACAGCAGATCTCACAGCAGAAACCCTACAAGCCAGAGAGAGTGGGGGCCAATATTCAACATCCTTAAAGAAAAGAACTTTCAACCCAGAATTTCATATCCAGCCAAACTAAGCTTCATAAGTGAAGGAAAAATAAAACTTTTTGCGAACAAGCAAGTACTCAGAGATTTCATCACCACCAGGCCTGCTTTACAAGAGCTTCTGAAAGAAGCATTACACATAGAAAAGAACAACTAGTAACAGCCATTCCAAAAACATACCAAAAGGTAAAGAGCATCACCATAATGAAGAATTTACATTAACTAATGGGCAAAACAGCCAGCCAGCATTAAATGGCAGTATTAAACTCATATATATCAATATCAATCCCAAATTTAAATGGACTAAATGCCCCAATCAAAAGACACAGACAGACAAATTGGATAAAAAGCCAAAACCCATCGGTATGCTGCATCCAGACCCAGCTCACATGCAAGGATACAGAAAATCTTAAAACAAAGGGATGGAGGAAGATTTACCAACCAAATGGAGAGTTAAAAAAAAAAAAGCAAAACAGGAGTTGCAATTCTCATCTCTGATAAAATAGACTTTAAAGGAACAAAGACCAAAAGAGACAAAGAAGGACATTACATAATGGTAAAAGGATCAATGCAACAAGAAGAGCTAATGATCCTAAATATATATGTACCCAATATAGGAGCACCCAGATACATAAGGCAAGTTCTTAATGACTTACAAAGAGACTTAGACTCCCACATAATAATAGTGGGAGACTTTAACACTACATTGTCAATATTAGACAGATCAATGAGACAGAAAATTAACAAGGATATCCAGGACTTGAACTCAGACCTGAAATAAGTAAACTTAATAAACATTTACAGAACTCTCCACCCCAAATCCACAAAATGTACATTTTTCTCAATATCACATCACACCTATTCTAATAGTGACCACAAAATTGGAAGTAAATCACTCCCCAGCAATTGCATAGCATTTCACAGGTTTAAATGAAATATTGGTTGGCTGCTTGTTTGTTATTTTTCTCTCTTATTTCTTCCTGTCTCCATGTTAAGCACATTTACTGGTACAAAAGAGGTTTTTAATACCCATTTTTAGACTGCATTCTAGCCTGGGCAATAGAGCAAGATGACTCCCATTCTCTCTCCCTCTTTCTCTTCCTCTTTCTTTCTCTCTTTTATTTTTTTCTTCCTCTTTCTTTTTCTTTCTTCTTTTCTTTTTCTTCCTTTCTTTTTTCTCTTTAAAACAACTCTCAACAAAGGAGGCATAGAAAGACCATACCTCAACAAAATAAAAAGAAAGAAAGAAAACATGTATATATCTAGAGAGGCAAATGGAGAAAGAATCTCAAAAATAGGTGAATCTAAGAAAAGGACAGATGTGGTTCTTTCCTGTTCTTGAAACTCTCTGTAATTTTGAAATTATTACCAAATAAAGAAGGTTTTTTAAATGACCCATTGACTCTGTCCCCTGGCTTTGATCCCCACTTCTCTTACTTTACTTCTCACAGCAGACATGATCCCCAGCATCCCCAAAACTGCACCACAAATGTGCAAATGCATTCAGCCTGGGAGGACCAGGACAGGCCTGAAGGGGTGAGGCCAGAGCTGAGGTATTAACAAATCAATGAAACTCTGAGTGGCTTTGCAAGTAAGGTGATTGACAGCCCCACACTGCTTCTGCAGGGAAGGGGGAAAGCAAAGGGGAAAATACTGAAATGTTCATGAGAAGCTTTGGGTTAAGCAAGCACAGGAAGGCTGAAGCCTTTCAGTGACAACCACGGCTTCCCTCTGCCATCCGTGGCTCTCCCCTCTGAAATGTGTTCTCTTAGCTTTTTTTCTCTCTGGAGGGGCCTGATTTATTATTCCTCTCCATATCCCTGAATCCAGGCAGGTGCTCTGTATAAATCTGTCAAATGAATGGGATGGCTGAGACATCGTGACCCAGTTTAGAGCAGCACCCACTGTTCCCAGCCCTTTCTGGACCCTCCACAAAGTCCTAGGGTATGCACACAACATAGCTGGATTCTTTGCTACAGCATAATAAGGGTGATCTTTGCTCTGTTTCCCCCCAAATTCCTAATTTCCATCTGAGACCTTGTCATTCTGGATGTCACTGTCCATATTTCTATCAGCATTTTGGTCACCACCCCTTAACCAGAAGTGGTTTCAAGTGGAACTTTCTAAGAAGTTGCAAACTTTTCCTCATCTTCCTGTCTTCTTCTGAGTCCTCCAAACTCTTCCAACCTCTGCCCCTTACCCAGTTCCAACATCAATTTCACATTTTCAGATATCCTTATACACCACTTCTCCGTAACAATTCTTCTGAGTTTGTTTGTTTTGCTCTAAGGGAATACCTGGGGCTGGGTAATTGATAAAGGAAAAAGTTTCATTTGTCTCAGGAATCTGCATGCTTTACAGGAAGCATGGTGCCAACATCTGCTTTTGTAAAAGCCTCGGGAAGCTTCCATTCATGGTGGAAGGCAAATGGGAGCAGGCAATCACACGGAGAGGGAGGAGGGGAGAGAGAGTGAAGGGAGGCTCCAGGCTTTTATAACAATCAGATCTCATGGAAATTAATAGAGCAAGAACTCACTCATTACTCAAGGGCAAAACCAAGTCACTGATGAGGGCTTGGTCCAAACACCTCTCACTGGTTCCCACCTCCAATGTTGGGAATCACATTTCAACATGAGATTTGGAAGGGACAAATATCAAAACTATGTCATCTAACTACACACACATGACCACCACCCACCCCTCAGCAGTGATCACAGTGCCGCCATTTCCTATTGAGTCTAAGAGGTTTGCCACGTATAGCTCCTCTGGTGGGGCAGAATAAAGGGAGTATCTCCAGAGAGTCCCACGACTAATGAGGGAGCTGGCTGAGGAGACTGGGAAGTTTGAGACCCCTCTGCCTCAGCCCTTCCCCAAGATTACACAAGATGTTTCTCTGCAGGCCCCAGAGTTTCTAGCATGAGGGCATGAAGCTTGAGAAGACCCTATCTCCACTCACTCCACTGGGTCTGCTCAGGACCAACCCCACCGAGGAGCTAAGGGAGAGATAGGCTCTGAGAGAAGAGCTGAGCCCGGATCCCTGGAGCAGTGGTAGGAAGAGTACGCAAGTCCTTCACTGCAGAGTGAGAGGAAGGGCCATGAGGAAGGGGAGGTCTTGAGGCTAGCTTCCTCAGAAAACACAATCCAGCCACCCCTGGAAGGAGGACGCAGCCTCACAGGCACACATGGGACCTAACCAGGAGTCCTCCCTCCATACATCCTCTGTACACACACACACACACACACATACACACACACACACATGCACTCTCTGCACCTCAAAGTGTGAGCCTGTGCATAATACACGGGTGCACAGCATTCCTCTGTGGCAGACGCCATCTCACCAGCCTGGACAAATGCCCATATGCCTACTCAAGACAGAAAACCAGGAGGCAAGGGGCCCTCAGAGCCCAGAGAGTGCTGGACTGAGACACATTCAGCCCATCATCTGGTGGAGGAAAACTCTCCCCTCTGAGCAAGCCTGTGGCAAGGCAGCCACCCAGCAGGTGCCACCTTGAGCAAGCAGATCAACAGCTTCATGCTGCAGTGACTGGCTCTGCTCCCATCCAGCTAGAAGTATGCATCCTCCACATGGCAAGCAGCTCCCCACACAGACTCACCCATGCCCCTCTCTGTGCCATGCACACAGTGAACACCAAGCCCACAGTGGTGACCCAGCCTGAGGTAGGGAATGAGGGAGAGGAGGTGAGGATGCCACCCTGCCCTGAGAGCTGAAGGTCCCCATCTCACCACACACACTGCCCTGTGGAAGAGAAAAGACACCTCGATTGAGACTCCAACAGGAGAAAGCAGCTCTCAAACCCCTGCAAACCCAGAAGGTGGAAACAGAATGCACAGGGTTGAGAGCCTAAGATGGAGCCTGCCATGTCCTGCAAATGGACAGAGTGTCCCTCTCAGGCTCCTGGAGTTAACTTTTTGCTATTTTATTGCTGTAATCAACATTTTTGTTCACAGTTCTGAGGCTGGGAAGTCTAAGATCAAGATTCTGGCAGGTTTGGTGTGTGGTGAGTGTCTTCTTCCTGGTTTGTAGATGGCTCCTTCTCACTGGGCCTGACATGCTGGAAAGAAGATGAGGGAGCTCTCTAGGGTTCCTTTTATAAGGGCACTTATCACATTTATAGGGGCTCCATCCTCATAAACTAATTACCTCCCAAAAGCCCCACCTCTTAATACCATCCCCTTGGGGGTTAGGATTTCCAAGCATGAATGCAGGGGAGATACAAACGTTCTGTCTATAGCCCTTGCTCAGAATCATCAGTTTCACTCCAGATGAACTTCTGCCTTTTCTAAGTCAGAAGGGGTACCATGTAATCCACCCTGCCACTGAGCAGCTGATTGGCCTCTTCAAGCAATGTGGTATCAGGGACCCTGTTGGTCTCTGTTGCTAACAGGCTGGATGTATGGCAGTGGTGGTAGCTAAATGTGCTTGGGTGAGTGGAAGCTGTGATCTGACTCCCTGCACAGCCTCCATCCCTGCCATCCCCACTGCTCTACTCAGGCACTCGTTGTTCTAGCCCTGGCGTGGCCTATGACAGAGGCTTGTTGACAGCTAGAGAGGTCACTCTGTCTGCTTACTTGACTTGTGCCTCTCCTGTGGTGGCTGCTCCTTGGTGGATGTTGGTAGGTTAACTCCATGCTCTGCCATAGATCTGTCCATGTGATGATTCCCAGACCTCCTTGTTCTAACCCTACAGTATTTCCTCTTCCTGGGCTCTGAGCAAGCAGTCAAGCTTCCCACCATTGATGATGAGTCTCGGCCTCCCTCCTTACCACAAGGTAGATGGCTAGGTGCATCACGTAGAGTTCTTCCCAGGGGAGGCTTTCCAGTCACCACTGTCTTCAATGACAGCCTGGGTGGTCTTTCATCCTTTGTGTCTGGTACTCACCCAAGCATCTATAAACCAAGTGTGGCTTTTTCTGACTCTGCCAGGTGGTCATGTGGGGTTATCCACAAAGCCTTGCAGGGACCACAGTAGGGATGCTGGTGCCACACAGGTGAACGATGCAGGTGCACCTGCTCGTGCAGCTCCCCAGTGCTCTCTGGTCCCACTCTCTCCTGATCCTGGATATGCCGCATTCTCACCGTGCTGTGATATATACAACAACGGAGTGCTGCTGGACCTGCCTGACCGTAGGACTTAGTGGATCTGCTACAATCCCACTCGCGTTGTGTGTCCTTGGCACATGCTAATTTGTTATCCCACAGGTAGGCACTCCACTTCTTCTGGGGCCCAGAAACAAGCCAAGAGCTCTTTTTCAGATGCATATATAATTCTATGCCTTATTCAAATGGTGTGTCCTTGCCTGAAAACCCTGGGTGTCTCCATGTGTTTCTCCATGTGATTCTGTAGTGGCCTATTGAGAACCACACTCCATAGATGGGTAGAGTGGGATTGTGGGTGCTCAGTGCACAGCCCGAGAGCCTCAAGACTGCACAGGGGCTGCGCTTCTTCTTAGCGGAGGGAAGCACAAGGTGCAATAGGTTGTTCTCAAATTTTGGAGAGGATGTTCTGGCCTGTCCCAGGACCCTAAGCCCCTAAGAACCATTCACTGCCATGCAGAACCCCTTCTTACCTGTATATTAATTTATTCATTCATTCTTTTTCTTTTTTTTCTTTGACACAGTCTCACTCTGTTGCCCAGGCTGAAATGTAGTGGCGCAATCTTGGCTCACTGCAACCTCTGCCTCCTGGGTTTAACTGGTTCTCGTGCCTCAGCCTCCCTCATAGCTGAGATTACAGGCATGTACCACCACACTCGGCTAATTTTTTAATAGAGACTGGGTTTTGCCATGTCGGCCAGGCTGATCTCAAACTCCTGACCTCAAATGATCAGCCCACCTCTACCTCCCAAAGTGTTGGAATTACAGGCATAAGCCACTGTGCCTGGTACTTGTACTTCTTTTAATGGAGAACGTCCCTTTGCTCAAGCTTCTAGCCAATCCAGCAGCATATGAGGACCATTTCCTGGGGACTGTGCCCTGTTATCAAATGCTGTCAGGGAATTTTTCTTCCATATCAATAATGCTTTTTCTTATCCAACTTTATATCCAACTTGATCCTCCTTGATCCAGTACATTCAGAGCCAGCCCCAAAGCCCACAGAGCCTGCAGTGTGCACTGGCTGGGTGCTACAGTGGGCGCTGGCTGGGTGCTACAGCTGTGTGCATCTCGTGCTGCTCCTTCCTCACCAGGCTCAGCATGTGCACCTTGTGACTTAGCCCCAGTATTGGTATGATGGTCAGGAGAGGCAGAAATAGACCATGGGATATGTGCCATCTTGCAAGGCAGCAGCCTGTGTGGTGTCTGCAAGTGCTGGCCTTCTGCTGGAAGGAGGGGCTACTGCTGTAGGTCCAGAGGGTAAATCCAGAGAAAGCTGGATTCAATATTTCAAGGGCACTGGCTTAAATATCCCCATCTTAGCTTCAGGGCTCCACCTCTTTTTAATCAGGGCCCTAAACAAGGCCAAGAAGTCCTTCAGGCTTGGTAATGCCAAATGTTCTGGAGCACTGTTACTCATGGGATGTCTGCACCTCATCCTTAGCCTCTCCTGCCCTCTGCCAAAGGCAAGTGTCTCCATGCACAGTGCTGGGGAGGCACTCTGGCTTTCAAACTCTGCCTTTTATCCATGATTAGTCTGTACCTGCCTTTGATCATCTCTCTCCAATGCACTGCCTCCCATCAATAGCCATCCAGTTCCATAATCCTTAATAACTGTAATTTCCCATTTCTCAAATACCTGGATGGCTGTTCCTAATGGTTACAAACACACCCAGGAATGTGTTCCTTTCCACAGCCCCAGCCCGGATCACCACCAGTGAACGTGTGAACGACCACACTGCAATCACATGAGACTGGCCACCAATGCTCCACCACCACCAGTGAGGGGCCTTTCACCAGCCCCGAGCAAATGATGCATACCCTAAATCCCATTTTCAAGTTTGCATCCTAAGACCACATCCTACACTAAGCAATGTGGATGGGGTTTCCAGGGAAGCAGACTCTGAGCCTCTGAGACTCACGTAGAGGAGAATAATTGAGAAGGGCGGGTGGAATGACACCTGCAGAGATGAGGGAAGCCACACAGGGTGGGCACAGAGAGTGAACTGGGATACAGCTGCCAAAGAGCCTTCAGCCAGTCTTGCCGGGTGCTCTGGGGCTGGGATGACCTTTCAGGGGGTTCCTGTTAAGACAAGGAAGACAGGTCTTTGTGACACTGAGTTCTCGAGTCATATGACGTGGCTGTTCCCAGGGAGGCGGGTACACTTAGAAGCTGTATCTTTCTTCAGAAAAGGGTTACTGCTGGAGAAGGCATGGTGGGATGCCAACAGCCAGCTCTTGTGAAGCTGGGCATGCATGTGAGAGTCCTGAGGGGGCCCAGGCAATGCCATGACACTCCTAGAGTGAGAGGACCAGAAGGCTCTATGTCCCACCTTGTGAGAGGGTATCATGGAGCCCGCGACAGTGTCTAAACTTCAAAACCAGACACAAATGGGTTCCCATCCCACATCCTCCAAAGGAAAAAGGAAAGCAATAGGGGTTCCCACGCCTCTGACTCGGGGCTGCTGTAAAGATTCACTACCTGCAAAGATGTATTAATAGCCTGCCCTAGGCCAAACACAGACCTGCCCTGTGACCTCAGGGAGCCTTGAGTACCATGGGAGGGCATAGCGGAGAAGGCAGGCAACTCTCGGAGAGTATGTGGATGGAAAATACGGCAAGCACAGAGGCGCAGAGAACCGGCCCTGGGCTGAACATGAGGGCTGCCAGGAAATGCTGGGGAAATGCCTGCAAAATGTCTGAAACTCATTACCATTTCAACAATAAAACCCATGGACCACGTGATCCAAAAAATGCCGAGCTGGTTTCCCATGGCTTTGCCTGTCTCCTGGGATGTTAAACACGGTTCCGTGTGCATCAGGCCTCCAGGCAGCCAGGGAGACCCCCGTGGGGGCTGGCCTTGCTCTCTGGAGCTTTCCATCTGCCTGAGACACTGTCTGAGAAAGGCAGTCCTCAGGGGCTCCCGGGGCTCACAGGGCTGCAGAAAGTCAGCCCCTTGCTGCTGGGTGCCAAGGCCCGAGCTCCCCCTTTCATTGCAGCTGCCAGTGATGGAGGAAGGAAGGGAGTGTGGCTGTGGGGAGGTGGCACAGCAGCCCGAGGGATGCCAAGCCTCCCAGGATGGGAAGACGACAGGAGCTAGATCCTTTGTCAGGTACAGGTAGGCTGATAGTGTGTTTCCACAAAGACAGCAAAATGTTACGAAAAGTGAACACTGGGTGAGAAAGATTCAGCACTTCCAACCCTCAGGGAAGCTGGCAGCCCCTCGGGCATGGAGCTCCCAGATGGCACCCCTCTGAACTGACAGAGCTGTCTGTGGGCCCCTGCAGGATGCCTGGAGGCCAGGCAGGAGGGGGCACCCAGGAGAGGTCCTCAGAGGCTTCACCAATGTGTCCGTGAGAGCCAGCAGGTCTTTCCAGGGCCACCTGTGGAAGAGCCACAGGTAACATCGGGGACTCTGCTCCAGACATTTGCGATCCTGGGCACACCCTGCTGCATGGTTCTTCCTGAGACCCCCTCACTCTGTTACAGAACTGGGAGATGGACACAGAGGTGCAGAAAGAGGGCCAGGAATATGAGCAAGTCATCCCCACAGGCACACTTAGTTCCGAAACCAGCAGCTGGCAACATGGGGACGTTTGTCCTCGACACAGCCAGCCTCCTATGGCCCCAGCACTGCCCTCCTGATCCTCCCACTGCCTCAGCCTGTGCCAAGCTCCTCTGGAACCTGACCCACAGCATCTGCTTAAAAGGACCATAGTGGAGACTGCACCTGCAGGTGTTTCACTCCTTGCTGCTCCAGAACTGCTGTGGTTTAAATTGGCAACCTGACATCTGTCTCTGCCACATTGGCCCTCACTCTCCCCTAGACACAGCTGACAGCTTATTTCCTCTTCCCCAGCCCCCTTGCCTGGAAAGTCACTGACCCCTCTCCTAGATGCCCTCCAGGGCAGCCTGTTCAAAGCTCACTAGGCAGAACATCCTCTGGTCAGGCTTTCCAATCTGCAGCCAACACCAAAGCTTGCCTTCCTTGGAGCAGTCCAGCATGTACCAGCTCCACCCGCACAGCGTCCCCACATGGTGGGGGGTCCCCGTGCACCTGGCTGCTGCTGCCCTCTGCATCTCATCTCTCCAGCTCCTGCAGAACCTTCAGCAGCAGGGACCCTCACCCTGAGTGTGTCTGGTGATCTGGAACTCAGTGGGTGCTCAGGAAAAACTCGGTGGGTGTTCAGGGTATTAGTTTCAACTTCCTTAAGATCTCGAAGATAAAAGCAAAAACTTTCGTATTCAAAGGAATATCCTCTTGATACTCAATGTTTTTATTAATGATCTGGATGAAGTATCAAATTAGAGGAGTCATTAAGCCAACATGCCAATGAAAGCCATAAAATTTCAAAAAACCTTGATATATAAAAATTAAAAAAATAATTTTACCTGTGACAATGTTCTGCACTTAGTGCTAATGAGTGGTCAACTGCAAAGGACTGAACTAGTTAATAACTTAAAGTGTGAACAAACAGGGGTTGTACTTGCTGGTAGGTTGACAATGCTGCTATCTATCCTAGAGTAAACCTGAGTCCTTGTTAATAAAACACTCAGTGGCTTTATCTAGGGTGGGTGGGGAAGGCTAATCATCCCACTATATTCCAGAAGAACACACATCCAGGAAGGGGACCTGTCCTGAGCACCACTGCAAGGAGAAATTCACAAATGGGTCATGTCCGTGGGGAGCATGGATGATGGGGACCTCAGGATCTGTAAGTGAGGCCCGTGTCTGTGGGAGCAGACATAAGAAGGGACAAGGAGCTTAGCCTGGGAAAGAAACAACTCAAAGGCGGCGCCGGCTTCCTGGATGTGCAACACGGGGTCCTGAGATGAGAAGGCCCGGTGCTTGGTTCAAGGCTCTGTGGATACCAGTTTGGAATTCTAACCACTTAAGTACAAGAGCCTCTGTTTTCATTTTGAACAGGGCTCTGGGTTGCACATCCCGGTCAGGGGATTGTGGCATGGAAGATGTACTTTGTGTGGCTGTACAAGGGAGAACCATGAGCATTTGCTCCTTCCTTGCCTTTTCACAGATTTGCAGAGATCCCCTGCATTGAGCACTAGGGTAAGGCTGTTTGGGGGGTGGTCGAACACCAGTGACCCAGTCAGGCAGGATCTCTACTCTGCTGGAGATCATGTTCAAGGGTGGAGAGAAGGTAAAGAAGCAAACAAGAATGTGGGGCAAAATAATTCAGATTGTGATGATTCCTTTAGAGACGAAGAAAATAGGCTAAGGTAACAGAGGATGGGAGGAGCTAGGGAATGAGAGACCTGCCTTAGAAAAGGCACCTGTGGCCTGAATCTCAGAGGTCAGGCATGCGGGAATCAAGAGAGAAATGCTAAGTGGGCAGTTATGCCATGAGAAGGTGCCTTGCACACCTGCAGCACAGAGAGGCACCTGTGGCTGAAATGTCATGGGAGGACACGTGGAGATGGGCGAGGTGACAGAACTAGCAGGGTCATATTGTATAGGGCCTGGAAGGCGGTGATAGAGAATTTACACTTAATTTCAAATGACATAGGAAGCCCTCTCCAGGTCTTAAGCAAGGAATAAGTGGGAGAGCGAAGGAGGCCGGTCTGATGGAGAAATGAGGAAGGCAGAGCCATGGAACGGGCTGTCATCTTGCATGTGATCAGAAGCTGGAGAACCATTCCATAGAAACTGGAGCACAGGAGAGTTCGTGGCAGGTGGGAGGGGGCCTGGATGCTTTCCCAGCTATCCTCTGGGCAGCAGGTCATAGCTGCTAGGCAGGAATCCTCCTGAGTCATATCATTTGATTCAAAACTAAACCCTACCGCTTGCTGGCAGTGTAATCTTGGGCAAGGTACTTCGCAGCTCCAAGCCTCCGTTGTGCCTGTTCGCTGTTTTCATACATAAGCTGCGGGTAGCACCTACAACACAAGGGCACAGCAATAACTAAACTACATGAGATGTACAGGTTGCTCAGAACAGTGTCTGGCACTTAGTGAGAGTTAAGAAATGCAGCTAAATTATTAGTGACATATGCAAGTGACATTTAGAGCATCATTCTGCACAATGTGGACTTTACTCAGCTAGCCTGTGAGTAATGCCTGCTTTGCCTAAGCATGATATGCATCAGTTTTTATATCAGGAAGATGGAATCAAGTCAGTGCCCCTCAGGGATTCAGTGGGAATGGAAGGACAGATAGTCTGCCTGGTGTCAATGGACTGGAAGGACAGTGGATGAGGTCTAGGAGAATTAGACAGAAACAGCAGCCCAAGGTTGAGTTAGAGGGAGGCAGCGCTAGATCCCCAGTGCAGGGGCAAGGAGCTGTCCAGGTCATGGCAGGGCATGTGCATCTTGCTCTCATTAATTCTTCCCTCCGTGTGTGTTGGACTTCTGTTGAGCTTGCAGACAAGGCTTACAGGGACTCTAATCGTTACAAATCTTTAGCTTATCCCAGCATTCATGGCTTTAGAATCCTAATCACCAACTGCCAAAGAAGGAGAAGAGAAGGTTTCTGAAATGTTCTCAATTGCAAGGGTTGAGTGTTCATGTGGGTGGAAGAAGAGACCTCCAAGATGAATCTTAAGTGGTGTTTTGTATTGTACAATAAGGAAAGTTTGCTAGTTTGCTAGTAAGTCTATCAGAATCTATACAAATATGAGAAAGCCCCTTGAGGAGGAGAGCAGAGCCTGCCTGCAGCACTCCCCACCCTCACAGAGCCATACACACTTTCAGAGCTGCAGGGCCATTGCCACACAGTGCAAGATGAGATTTAAATATGACTATGCCCCTACTTTATGATAGCTTCTTCCTTCCCTAAATGAAAAACAAAATCATCACTTTCTCTAGTTTAGGGGAAATTTGGAACAGGGTATGTTCTTGAAATCAACTTAGAAAAGGCAGAGTCAACATTCCATTGCCAGTACAACCTGTAGCCATCATTCCCATCCTCACAATAAGAAAAAAGCTGAACAAACTGAGAAACAACAACTCTCCTGATCTCTCAGAGAACTCAAGTCATGGGCAAAGGCTGCTGCAAGTAGTTGGAGAGACAGGTAAGTACAAAGAATCACAACTTGCTGGGAGTAATAGCCCAGGTGCAGAAGCCCTTGCAGAGCCAGTTCTGGTAGGAACACTGAAACCGTAATTGATGAATTCCTGGAGGAATGTGACTAGCTTGAGATAAACTTAAGTCAACTTACCTTCAATAGAGGAGCAATGGCAATTCAATGAAGAAAGAATGTCTTCAACAAATACTGCTGAGACAACGGGCATCCACATGCAAAAAAGAGAGGAGATCTACGCAGAACTCATATCTCTCACAAAAATCTCAAAATGGATTACAAATTTAAATGTAAACCCAAAAGTTTAAAACTTCTAACAGGTGACATAGGAGAGAATCTAGATGATCTTGGATTTGGTGATGATATTTTTAAATACAACACCAAAAGCAACACTCCATGAAAAGAACAAATTGTATAAGTGGACATGTGTGAAACTAAAAACTTCTGCTCTGTGAAGGACACTGTTAAAAAATTTAAAGTTAAGTAAGTCACAGACTGGAATAAAATATTTGCAAAGCTCATATTTGAGAGAGAATTTGGGTGTGCAAGGAATCCTTAAAGCTGAATAATTAGAAAGTAGCCATCTCAATTTTAAAATCAGCAAAAGTTCTGAACAGACACCTCACCAAAGAAGATTTACAGATGGAATATAAGCATATAAAAAGACAATCAACATCATATGCCATTATGGAACAGCAAATTTAAACAGTGAGATACCACTACACACTTACTAGAATGACAAAATCCAAAACACTGACATCCCCAAATGCTGACGAGGATGTGGAGCAACAGGAACTCTCATTAATTGCTGGTGGGAATGCACAATGCTATCGCCACTTTGAAAGACAGTTTGGCAATCTTTTACAAAACTAAATATGCTCTGAATATACAATTTAATAATCATATTGCTTTGGTTTACCCAGATGAGTTGAAAACTTACATATTCACAAAAACATGCACAAAAATGGTTATAGCTGCTTTGTTTATAATTTCCAAAACTTGGAAGCAATCAAGATGCCTTCAGCATGTGATACATATAAATAAACTGTGGTACATCCAGACAACAGAATATTATTCAGTGCTAAAAAGAAATGAGTGGTTGAGCTATGGAAAGACATCGAGGAAACTTAAAGGTGTATTGCTAAGTAAAGATGTCAATCTGAAAACATTACATACTGCATAATTCCAACTATATGGCTGATATAGTTTGAATTTGTCCTCTCTAAATCTCATATGGAGTTATAATCCCCAGTGGAAGTGGGGCCTGGTGAAAGGTGTTTGGGTCATGGGGGCAGATCCCTCATGGCTTAGTACTATCCTTGCAATCCTGAGTGAGTTCTCACGAGATCTCCCCAACCTTTTGTTCCTGCTCTGGCCATGTGAGATCCCTGCTCTTTCTTCATCTTTATAAGATTGTAAGTTTCCTGAGGCCTTGCCAGAAGCTGAGCAGATGCCAGCACCCTGCTTCCTGTACATCCTGCAGAACCATGAGCCAATTAAACCTCTTTTCTTTATGAAGTACTCAGTCTCAGATTTTTCTTTATAGCAACACAAGAGTAGCCCAACACGGTAACATTATGAAAATGGCAAAACTATGAAGACAGTAAAAAAATCAGTGGTTGCCAGGGATTGGGAAAGAGGGGGAATTATGGGTAGGTGGAGCACAGGGGATTTTTAGGTCAGTGAAGCTTTTCTGGGTGACACTATAATTTGTCAAAATCCGTAAAACTGTACACAAAGAGTGAATCCAATGTAAGCCATGCCTTGAGTTAGTAGTCAGGTGTCAAGATGGGCTCATCAGCTGGGTGCAGTGGCTCGTGCCTGTAATTCCAGTACTTTGGGAGGCCAAGGTGGATGGATCATCTGACGTCAGGAGTTCAAGACTAGCCTGGCCAACATGACAAAACCCCATCTCCATTTAAAAAATTAGCCAGGAATGATGACACCCATCTGTGGTCCTGTGGTCCCAGCTACTTGGGAGGCTGAGGCAGGAGAATCACTTGAACTTGGGAAGCAGAGGTTGCAGTGAGCCGAGATCACCCCGCTGCATTCCAGCCTTGGTGACAGAGTGAGACTCATCTGAAAAAAACAAAGAGCAGCTCATCAGTTGTGACAGATGGCCCATACTAATGTACGATGCTGGTAATGGTGGTGACAGCGTGCTGCAGATGTCAGGGAGGGGGTTGTGTGTGGTAACTCTACGCATTCTCTGAGCAATTTCTCTATGAGCCTTAAACAAACTGCTCTATGAAATAAAGTCTAATACTTTTCTTAAAACGTGTTTATTTATGTTTTGTTATTTTGGTTAAATACAAAACCTCCATAGCTAGGGCTTTCCAGGTATGATAGTGCCAACGTAATTCAAGACATTAACTGGAAAGGGGGAAAATTACATGATCTTATTCACAATTTTTTAAAGGCATTTGATAAAATTCACAATGAAAAAAAATCTTAGGAAGTTAGAAATGAATGAAATGTCATTAATCTTACAAATTATATCTATTTTGTTGAGTCACATGAAATTTCCACTCTTGTAAATCAGCTCTTAAAGGCAAATATCATACACTGAATTACCGAAAAAACAAGGAAAGGATGCTGCCTTTTGTTCCTTCTTTTCAATATCATACTGGAGGTGCTAACATATCAGTGCTTAGAACAAGATAAAGAAATGAAATTCATGTGGAGGGGAAAGAAAGAAAGAAACTTTACCCATAAGCAACATGATCATGAACATAGAACTGGAAGTCACATAACATTTTCAAAGTTAGTAAGTAGTTTTGTTACAGAGATTCTCTTTCTCTGTGTCTCTTTCTCGTTCACACACACTCTCATGCCCTTGGCACAGGGCCTGTCACCACTCCTCTATCTACACTGTAGCACAGGGTAGAAAGTTTTGTGTCGCTAAAACTTTGGAGGATGTCAAGCAAGTCAGTGACTAACTTGTTCTCAGCACAGTAGCCTTCATTCTGTGTCACGCTAGTGGAAGGCTTGCTGGGGAGACTTCCCTGCAGTATTATGGGTTCATTGTGTAAACAAGATCTGTTCGTTTTGTTATCCCCAGCATCTGGCAAAAGATGGTGTAAAAAAGGCACTGCAAGTATTTGTGCCCATTGAATTGTGTAACTCACTTGTCTCACCCCTGAGATAGGAATACAGAATTAACTCCCTTTAAGGTAATATATTCCCAAGCGCTCAAGAAAAACAGTGGTCTTACAGAGCTCTGGAGCCCAGATTGCTTTTGACCCTCCTAGAATGTGTCAGCTCTGGAGAGGATCTCCTGTCTTCAGCAGGAGGCTATGCACTCTTCCATTGCCTGAATGTGTGGTGGAGCTCTAGCTTGTCAGGTCACCTCAAACTTCTGCTATGGAATAATTCAGACCCAAGAAAATATTCCAGAGTGTAAAGGAAATACATATATCTTAGGCAAAAGGAAATTTTGTGAACTCTATGAAATGCAGGTCAATCTCACTTTGAGCATATTCACTGAGATCTTTTATACATTGAGTCAATTAAATCAGGAACTCAACTTATATAAATGGCTGCCTCTTTTTTTGAAGCTAATCAAAGCTTCAAAGAAACTACAAAAGGAAAATGAACTTCAAATGCCCCTGAAGAATCAA
Organism: Callithrix jacchus; assembly: GCF_049354715.1. NCBI lineage: Eukaryota > Metazoa > Chordata > Mammalia > Primates > Cebidae > Callithrix > Callithrix jacchus. The sequence continues at coordinate 34,721,969 of NC_133511.1, read as the reverse complement.
TTAACACCTTGAAATTTTCATCTACAAGTTTTCTTAATGGGTACCTGACTAATGCACGCTTAAATTCTAATAAGGACTGATAATAGAATCCTAATAGAGTTGTTGAGTTTGGTTTTTTAACAGCAGTACATATTTGATAGTCTACATTAAGCAGTAGATAGAGTGTGAGAGGAATCTAATTTTAAGTAAATAAGTACAGTTGTATATGATTATATAAATGTCACAGAGATACGGATATATTTAAATACTCATAGTTTTGAAATAAACTCTTAAATTGACTAAGTTCACCTATAAAAATGCTCAAATATGTGTATACCATGATGAATTTCACAAACTGAACACACTCATGTAACCACTGCTACCAAAAACAATGAATAGAATCCCTTCATTCTGTTCCAGCCACTACTTACATCTTCTTTAAAGCTAACACTGTTCTGACTCCTAATAACACACATTAGTTCTGCTGGTTTGATCTTCAAGTAGAAAATTATAGTAGAACAGTAGAGTACACAGAAGCTTTGTGTCTGGCTTTTTTGCTCAGCATTTTATTTGTAAAACACACTGAGGTTGTTGCATATAGCTGCAATCTATTGCCATTTCATTATCTGAACATAGAGTATGTTTTCTACTGTTACTTGAGTTGTTTCCTGTTTGAGCTATTAAGAATAATGCTGCAATGTTTAGTCTTGTACATGGTTGGATTTTGCTGCGTCTTTTCTTTCTGATGAGTACGTACCAAGATGTGAAATTTCTGATTAACCATAGTGAATGTATACACTACACTTTAGTAGACATCCTTGGTCAGTTTTCCAAATGGTCTTCCTAATCTATACTCCAACACTGCAGAATAAAGATTCCAGCTGTTCTATGTGTTCTCTGACACTTGATGGTGCCAGCCATTTTATATTTCAGCCATTGCAATGTGTGCATAATGTGATCTAATTGTGCCTTTAATTTGTGTTTCCCTGATAACCAACTCATATGAGCACCTTTTCGTACATTTGTTTTGTATTTGGATATGCTGATGTGTGAAATGCCTATTTGAGTACTTTGTCCTTTATTCTGTTGAGTTGATGAGCTCTGTATCTTTGCTCAATGTATGTGTTGTAAATATCTTCTGATATACCCTGGACTGCCTTTCCACATTCATGATGGTCAGATGAACAGAAAGTCTTTGTTTTATTGTAATCCAATTTATTGCTTTCCTGTTTTATGCTTTCCTACTTGATTTGATTAAGATATTCTCATATGTGCTAGACTCTTTATTATTTTATTTTTCTCATATAAGTCCATAATTTTGGAAATTATTTTTGTTTCTTGAGTGAATTAAAGGCTAAAGTCAAGTTTCCCTTCTTTTCACTCTTTCTCTTAAGCTACTATCTATTTGGTTTATTTTTAAATCTCCTTCTAGTTTAGTCTTCATTTTAATATTTATTTTTGTTGTATTTCTACTTATTTTCTCAATTATTTCATTTCCACCTTTCTGAATTTTTCTTACTTTTTTTATAGGCATGCAAATAGCTCATTATATAACCATATATGTAACAGTTTATATATGTGCTACATTCTCTTGTATTGTTTTACTTTTTTTTTAACTTTAAGGTCTGGGGTACATGTGCAGATCTTGCAGGATTGTTACATAGGTATACACAGGCCATGGTGGTTTGCTGCATCCATCCTCCTGTAACCGACATTAGGTGTTTCTCCTAATATTATCCCTCCCCAATTTCCCCAACCCCTGCTATTCCTCCCCTATCCCCCCACCCCCAACAGACCCCAGTGTGTGATGTTCCCCTCCCTGTGTTCTGTGTTCATGTGTTCTCATTGTTCAACACCCACTTATGAGTGAGAACATGTGGTGTTTGGTTTTCTGTTCTTCTGTCAGTTTGCTGAGAATGATGGTTTCCAAATTCATCCATGTCCCCACAAAGAACACGAACTCATCCTTTTTTATGGCTGTGTAGTATTCCATGGTGTATATGTGCCACATTTTCTTTATCCAGTCTGTCTTTGATGGGCATTTGGGTTGATTGCAGGTCTTTGCTATCATAAACAGTGCCTCAATGAACATACATGTGCATGTGTCTTTATAATAGAACAATTTATAATCCTTAGGGTATATACCCAGTAATGGAATTGCTGGGTCAGATGGTATTTCTATTTCCAGACCCTTGACAAATTGTCACACTGTTTTCCACAATGTTTGAAATAATTTACACTCCCACCAACAGTGTAAAAGCATTCCTATTTCTCTACATCCTCTCCAGCATCTGTTGTCTCTAAATTTTTTAATAATTACCCTTCTAACTGGTGTGAGATGATATCTCAGTATGGTTTTGACTTGCATTTCTCTAATGGCCAGTGATGAGGAGCATTTTTTCATGTTTGTTGGCCTCATATATGTCTTCTTCTGAAAAGTGTCTGTTCATATCCTTTGCCCACCTTCAAATGGGTTTGTTTGTTTCTCTCTTGTATATTTGTTTTAGTTCTTTGTAGATTCTGGATATTAGCCCTTTGTCAACTAGGTAGCTTGCAAAAATTTTTCCCACTCTTTTGATTGCCCATTCACTCTAATGATTGTTTCTTTTGCTGTGCAGAAGCTCTTAATTTTACTTAGATCCCATTTGCCTATTTTGGCTTTTGTTGCCATTGCTTTTGGTATTTTAGTCATGAAATCCTTGCCTATGCTTGTGTCCTGAATGGTATTGCCTAGGTTTTCTTCCAGGGTTTTTATGGTGTTAGGTCTTATATTTAAGACTTTAATCCATCTGGAGTTAATTTTAGTGTAAGGTATCAGGAAGGGGTCCAGTTTCTGCTTTCTGCACATGGCTAGCCAGTTTTCCCAACACATTTATTAAACAGGGAATCCTTTCCCCATTGCTTGTTACTGTGAGGTTTGTCAAAGATCAGATGGTTGTAGCTGTGTGGCATTACTTCCAAGGCCTCTGTTCTATTCCATTGGTCTATATTTCTGTTTTAGTACCAGTAACACACACCAATAACAGACAAACATCTCAAATAAAGAGCAAACTCCCATTCACAATTGCTACAAAGAGAATAAAATACCTAAGAATACAACTAGCAAAGGATGTAAAGGACCTCTTCAAGGAGAACTACAAACCACTGCTCAAGGAAATAAGAGAGGACACAAACAGATGGAAAAACATTCCATGCTCATGGTTAGGAAGAATCAATATTGTGAAAATGGCCATACTGCCCAAAGCAATTTATAGATTCAATGCTATCCCCATCAAACTACCATTGACCTTCTTCACAGAACTGGAAAAAACCACCTTAAACTTCATATGGAACCAAAATAGAGCCCACATAGCCAAGACAACCCTAAGCAAAAAGAATAAAGCTGGAGGCGTCATGCTACCTGACTTCAAACTATACTACAAGAATTTTTCTTGCTTTTTAATGCTGATTTTCATGTCTTCTGTTATTTTCTTCTGGATCTGGAGATTGCTTTGAAATATAAGGTTATACCTTTCATTTGTTTTGTAGGCATGTATTTCTGACATTCTTTGGCCATAAGAATGTGATTTTGTTCTTCATTCTCATTAAGTTCTTACAGAAAACATTACATGGTTTCTTCCTATAAGTGAGATCATGAGGTATTTTTCTTTCTCTGTTGGCTTATTTTACTCAGCACAATGTCCTCTGGGTTCATCCATGTGGTTGCAGATAGAAACTTTTCTTTTTTTGAAGTATAGATAATGTTTCTTTATATATGTACAGAAATCCCACTTTATTCATGGTTTTCACTTTCCATGGTTTCAGTTACCCACAGTCAACTGTGTTTCAAAAATAGGTGAATACAGTACAATGAGAAATTGTGAGAGAGAGACAGAGATACCATTTACATATCACTTATTACAAAATATTATTATTGTTCTATTTTATTATTATTTTTTAAATTTATTATGTCTGATATGTAAATATTTATTAAATTTATTATATAAATTAAACTTTGTCGTAGGTAGGTATGTTTGGGAAAACACACAGTATCTATAAGTTCAGTACTATCCGCCATATCAGGCGTCCACGGCAGGTCTCCGAAAGTCTCCCCTGTGGGAAACAGGTAACTCATGTATACCACAATCTCTTCATCCATTCACCATGGATGGGCACTTAGGTTGTTTCCATATCTCGGCTCTTGTGAGTAATGCTGCCTCAACATGAGAGCCCAGAAATCCTCATGAAAAAACTTCCATAAATAAAAGCAGAGCAGAAGTACCAGGGTGGCGGGTGGAGGAAACAGGGAGAAGTAACTCAAAGGGTATAAGGTGTAGTTAGACAGGATCAACAAATCCAGAGATGTAACGTAGAACATGAAGACTATGATTAATATTGTTGCTTGTATATTAAAAATCTGCCAAGAGTAGATTTTAGGTGCTCTTCCCACAAAAGAGAAAATAACCATGGAAGGCGATGGACATGTCAATTCGCTTGAGTGTAGTGATCATTCACTACGCAAATGCTTATCGAAGCATATTGTACATGTTAAATATACACAATAAAAATGAATTGTAAGTTGAAAAACCTATATGTGATTCAACCATCACCCTTTCCTGTTTCTGATTTTTATACGAAACCAGTTTTCCTCAGCTTTTATCAGGAAGAGAGATGGGAAGAGCTTTCCAGCTTCACACCTAAAGTTCCCTCTTCTGATACTTTAGTAAAGTGGGTGAAAAGATGACTCAGCACTTCCTGTGATCACCTAGCTCGGTCCCTGCCCCACTGTATCAGGACCTCGCATTTATTTCCCCTGTTGGTCCTGTCCTGCTCTGCTAGGTTAAGTGCTCTTCCCAGGAGGGTGTATAGCCACGTGGTGTTCTGTCTTGGAAGGGATCTTCAGCTGCTTAGATTTCACAGTTCACAAGGCCCAGATTGCTCTGGCCCTGCAGACATCACCAAAGACCCCTGACCTTCACTTGTGAATTGGAGCAAGCCAAACCCACCCCCGTGACAGCTGCTTTGCTCAAATTGGCCTGCTGTTTGCCTTTGGCGGCTGGGGGCTCAGCTTAAGATGTGGTTAAAAACCAGGCCTTAATTCAGCTCATAAGAGCCTCTATGAGAACATCTGTGTCTAAAGCTTTTAGGGGTTCAAGAAGACAGAATAAGATGAGAAAAAATAAAAAGTAGTAACTGAAGCACCAAAAAGGGTTTTTCTGACTAAAACTTCAGAGATTTTGAACAAGCCTCATCTATAAATAGAATATCCATTCTGATTGATTAGAAATACAAGAAATGTAATTAGTTAAAAACCATTATTCTAAACCCTGAACTATTGTGGGAAGTCATTTCCCACCATATGTTCATGGACATTTTGGTTTTCTCTCTCCATTTAAGAAAGGGCTCCTGTGGCCATCATGGAACAAGTTACCATTCCTAGTTTCCAAACACTGGAAAACATTCAATAAATATTTATTAAGTCATTAATATATGCCAAGAATGGTTACCATGAGCAGTCAGGTTTCAGGCATGAAACAAATGGGTATTTTGAGAGGTAATATAATGAAGAATTAATAAAGGAGATATTTACAAATATGTGGGAAATTTGATAGGAAGGAACAGGAACCAGGAATAGAAATATTCAATAGGAAAACCCACAATGGATGTTGCTGTCTCCCAGGGCTGTCAATCAATGTGTGAGGGAGCTATGATACCATTAGGCCTCAGGGGGCATGACCAGGGCCTGGGAGAACCAAGACCCTGCATTCACTCTCCTCCCAAACTCCATTCTTCATACAGGGCTCCCCTTGAAGCTGACTGGAGCCCAAAGTCAGGAATCCCCACTGTTGCCTTCAAATGGCTCAACTTCCTGCTGCCAGAGCAGACAGCAGAGGGGCAAGGTGGATGCAGAGAGCCAAATGGGTGATCCGATCTCTAAAACCTCCAGAGAGACACGGAACAAACAGGAGCTCACGTTCTGCTGGGGGAAGGAAGACAATGACAAGCATATAATTTAAAGTCAAGTAGAAAGAAAAGCCAGATGGGACAAGGAAAAAGAGAGTGACTGGAGGCCTGTGCTGAAGCCCTCGGAAAGTTGTCTGGGTGTCAACCTTTGAGAAAGTGCCCTGTGAGCAGAGACCATGAACCCATGAGCAGAGAGAACAGTACAAAGTGGATGGGAACCTGCTTCAGAAGCTCAAGGCATGTCAGGATCAGAGGTGGTGACTCTTTTTTTGTTTTTCATTTTGCCATTGAAACAAGTACAAGGAATTTCCAGTAAATATTGCTCCCTGTAAGCAATTGCTATAAAATTTTAAGGAAAACAAGAGACACCGCACAAAAAAAAAAAAAAAGACATCTTCAGCTCCCACATGGGCAGTGTCATCTCTCTGAAATGTCTGAGGAGGTCACAGCTACCTTCCAGGGTTGCATCACTGTTTGCCTTTTTGAGGAGAGGACAAATCAGTAAAATGCAAGCTTGGGGAAATGCAGTGCCCCACTGGAAATTACATACAAGATGGACAGGAGAGCAAGCTTTGTGGAAGGAGCCACCTAAAGAGAGCTGTGCCTCCATGGAGAGGAGCTGCCAGCCAGCAGCACTCCAAGAGGAAGACAGGGGTCCATGTCCCGGCCCATGCCCGCCTCCTCTCTGTTCTTGCTAGTTCTTTCCATTTCTGAAGCCCAGCTGGCAGCCAGAGCACAAGAGTACCAGTTTGTGCAGGGCACCCAGGGAGGGGACAGGTGCCCCTCCCTGTCGATAGCAGGGGCAGATGAATGTGATGAATTGCAAGCACAGAGCACACGGCACAATGGACTGAAGACTGAGTGCAGAGGCATTTGACAGGCAAGTGGCAGCTCTGCTCCAGGAAACCCTGTGCAGCCTGCCCTCACATGCCCACGTGGGGAGAAATTCATTGCATTGTTTTAGATTGCACTGGGCGCTCTGCTGCCTGTGGTCTTCCAGCATGCCTTCCTGTGAAGTACAGGAAAATCGACCCTATGTTTGATTGTACCCTGCTATGTACAGTACAGGTAATAGAAAAGGTATATAAAGAGCAAAACCAGAATTTGAACTCTGGCATACTGGCTTTAAAACCCAAGTCACATGCAAGGAGGTTGTGCATCAGTTCCAGAGCTGGGCCTATGGCCATTTGCAGAAGAAATGAGCAACTTTAGCATTAGGGAATCCAGGTCATGTTTAGTAAATATAGAAGCAAACAGACAATCAAATAAATGGTTTTTCCTCTTCAGAGAAGAGAGGTTATTAGATTTTAAAATAGGATACCCCGGGGTATCTGAATTCTTCCAAGAAGGTTTTTAAGAATGGACAAGACTCTATGAGGCATGGATGTTGAACTTAACAATGTGGAAAGGCACAAACCGTGTCTCTAGGGTTGTTAGAAAAACACCTGTGTCCCAGGGCAGCCCGTGAGCAGAGTGAAATAAATAAAATGACAAGGAGGAGAGCCATATCTGGGGCCTGCTCTGATACTGCCACAATCCTTTTCCTCTTGCCTAGCCCTCCAGTAGGAAACATTATTCAATCCCATCAGTCCATCCTCATCCCCACTCCTGGTTCCTATTATCAGGAATTCCGAAGTGTTATGTACCAGCAGAGCTATAGTGTGTTAGCAGATGATAAAGAATAACCCTGGGGCAGTCACTGAAGGCATTCACATTTTAGGGAGCTCATCCTCCAAGAACCTCCCTTCCCTTGTGGGATGTCAATGCTAGACTGCCTGCTGGGACTCCCCACCCCTGAACCTAAACTGTCCCCAAACCTCCCCAAAGCTGCTAACCTCTCGGGTGGCTGAGGAGATGCCTCTGAAGATGAGGCAAGATCCCGAACAGGTCACTGCAGAAGACTCATCTCAGCCCCAGGAGCTCACTAGATTGTAGAGAATCTGAGATCGGAAACTGACCTACACATTTTTTACTTTTAACTTCAGACCTAGCTATCTAGTTAAATGCTTGTTCTCAGGCCAGGCACGGTGGCTCGCACTTTGGGAGGCTGAGGAGGACGGATCACTTGAGCTCAAGAGTTTGACACCAGACTGGCCAACATGGTGAAACACTATGCCTTCTAAAAATACAAAAAATTAGTCAGGCATGGTGGCACATGCCTGCAGTCCAGCTATTCAGGGGGCTGAGGTGGGAGGATTGCCTGAGCCCAGGATGCAAAGGTTGCAGTGAGCTGAGATCCCACCACCACACTCAAGCCTGGGCAACAGAGCAAGACCCTGTGTCAAAAAATATATAGTCTGTTCTTTAGAGATGCTGAATGAAAATGAAAATAAGTTTTAAGATACCTCTAAGAGAAAATATGCTAGTGTGGGCAATACACTTCAGTTGCCCACCTCCCAAATAGGATAAATTCTGTCTCCCATACAGATTCAGTTCATGAGAAATGTATTATCCCCACCTCCACCCCTCCCCGGGAGGCTGTCCTGTCCCACACATCAGGCCATTACTGCCCCTGCACACAGGGGCCAAGGGAGCAGGAAGGAGAGGCTTTGGCAGCAGTGACCCTCATGTTTCTTGTTCAAAGGTCATAAATCCTTATTACAGAGATAGAAATAAGGACATAGGGGCAGGAAGAGGGCCCACATGAAAAATGGAGCGAACCATCACAAAAGGTCTCTCTCTACGAGGATGATTTCACTTCATCAGGGACTGAGGAGTGACAGGAAAGGAATATTTCTCATGGAACAGTGACAGTACCTTAATCAAGACAGATGAGACCCTGGGTCTGTGGCACTTTGATCTCCAACCCTGTACTCCCCCTGAGACCCTAGTTGGTAGTTGCAACCTAGGAAACCTTTAAAAGCTGATGTACTAGAAAAAGTGCTCAAATGGGCATCAGAAGACTTGGAGTGGGTGCTGATTTGTCACTAATTAGCATGTGGCCTTGGGCATGTCACTTAACCTCCCTATTTATAAAATAGTAGGAGTGGACAAAATGAATTACTTAGAGCATTATTAATGATGAAGTTCCAATCCTAAGTCGCCTGCCATTGTGGGGTAGCTTTCTAAAGTACCGAGGTCCCTTGATTGTAGGGTTTAGGCTCATAACCCCTGTATTCACTCAGGCACTGTTTGTTCAGCCACTCATTCAATTACTATTAATAGGGCACATTTCCAACAAGGGACTTAGCAGCATCTTCAATGCTCCTTGAGACCATATTAAAGTCTCCATCTCTTTTTCTCTCCTGCTGCATCTATCCCTGACACACCCAAATCAGTTATCATTTTGCCAAGAGAAAAAAAGAGACAAATTCCACGTTGGCATTAATTGTTTGGCTATCAAATCCACTCCCATTCCCAGTAACAACCCTGCCAGACCCAGAGTATAGAAGATCCCTCCCCTAGGGTGCTTAGAAATGTCCTTTTAACCTTCCAAAATTGCTCCTAGTTATTTTTGACAAGGATTGCAATTAAGGAAACATTATCAAATTCTGTTTTGGACCAACGATGGGTAACAAGGAACGGATTTAACCTCCTGCCACAAACAACTGGACAAAATATATGACAACTGTTTTGAGACACTGGATAACAGGTATTGAAGAATTTGTGATCCCTGAGAAGACAGAGCACATGTAAAGAGCCTTGTGATTGTGTTGTTATTCTACCTGAAAAGAATTTCAAGATTTTGTGAGGGAAGGGAAATGCAAATAGAGCCTGTTGGTCCCGCTGAGTTGAGAGGCAGAGATCAGGGTTAAATCAGTGGATTCATCTAAAACTCACAGATAAAGAGCTCCAGAAATGTGTGTAGTATCCTCTCAAGAGTTTGCAGATTATTCGTATGTGCATGTTAGATTGAATCTCCACAAAGCTGGCTGAGATTACCAAGGAGTTAGACGCTAACAATTTTCAGAGCTGGTATAGGATAGGGAGATGTTCAATTCTATATTAGCTCAGGCTGCTATAACACATTACCACAGACTGGGTGACTTAAGCAGCAAACATTCATTTCTCATAGTTCTAGAGGCTAGGAAGTCCAAAATCAAGGTGCCAGCTGATCCAGTGTTTGCAGTGGGCCTGCCTCCTGGTTTGCAAATGACTATATTCTTGTTGTATCGTCACAAGGTGGAGAAGAGAAAGAGAGGAGGCAAGTTCTTTCTTGTCTCTTCTTGTAAGAGGCACTAATCTTATTTATAAGATTAACTCACCCTCATGACTTTCCTCCCAAAGGGCCTACCTTCTAATATCATCCCATTAAGGGTTAGGGTTTCAACATGTGAATTTTGCAGGAGGGAAGAGAGGACACAAACATGCAGTCCACAGTAAATTTCATTTCCAGCCACAATGACGGGTCTTCAGTGAAAAAACAAGGCATTCAGTGAAGAGCCAGAGGAGACATACCTTAGTTGCAGGGCTGAACTTTCCTAGAGGGAGAGTTACTGTAGGCTCTTCCTAAGAATTTTAAAGATAGACCTCAAAAAGATCAAACTGACTTACTAATGACTTGAATGTAAAACAAAGTCTGTCACTTTTTAAAGAATGACAATAAAACCCAGGCATTTGCAATATACATATAATACAACCAGCATGCAATCAAAAATTAGTAAAATGCAAAGAAGCAGGTACACATGATGCATAAGGAAGAGAAAAAGAATACAACAGAACTATTAATAATATCTCTTGTAGAGAGAGATGCAAAATTTTCTAACAATATAGTAGCAAACCAAATTTAGCAACATTTAAAAATTCGCCATGATCATGTGAGATTTATCCCAATTATGCAAGATTGGCTTAACACTTAAAAATTGATCAATGTGATGCACAACATAAATAAAATAAATAATAAAACCACATTTTTATATTAATAGATGCAGAAAAAGTATGTGACAAAATCCAACACATTTTCATGATAAAAACAATCAACAAACCAGAAATAGAATAAAACTTTCTCAACCTAAGGGAATCTACAAAAACCCCACAGGTTACAATCATACTAAATGATGCAAGACTGAAGGCTTTCTCCCAAGATCAGAAGTAAATCAAGAATGCCTGCTGTCTTCAACACCAGCCAAGGCAACTGGGGAGAAGGTGTCAGTTAAAAAGCAGCTAGTTTGGTATATAAAAAGTAAAACTATCTTTATTTGCCGATGATAAAATTTTGATAGCACTCAAAAGAATAAAACGCTTAGGAATTTATCTGATATATTTTTAAAAGAAATGCAAGACTTACACTCTGAAGATTATTAAAATTAAAGAAGACCTTAAATAAATGGAAAGGCATGCCGTGTTCATGGATCTGATCTTAATATTAAGATGTCGCCGGTCGCGGTGGCTCAAGCCTGTAATCCCAGCACTTTGGGAGGCCAAGGCAGGTGGATCACGAGGTCGAGAGATCGAGACCATCCTGGTCAACATGGTGAAACCCCGTCTCAACTAAAAATACAAAAAAATTAGCTGGGCACAGTGGCGCGTGCCTGTAATCTCACCTACTTGGGAGGCTGAGGCAGGAGAATTGCCTGAACCCAGGAGGCGGAGGTTGCGGTGAGCCGAGATCACGCCATTGCACTCCAGTCTGGGTAACAAGAGCAAAACTCCGTCTCAAAAACAAACAAAAAAAGATGTCAACAAGCCCCCAAATTGCTTTATAGATTTGACACAATATCAAAATCTTGCCTGCCTTCTTTGCAAAAATTGAGAAGATGATCCTAAAATTCATACAGAAATGCAAAAAACCCAGAATAGCCATAACATCTGAAAAGCACATTGGAAAAGAAGATCATACTTTCTATATTTCAGACCTAAAATTTCAAGTGTGGCTTGACAACTCTGAGCCATACAGGCCCATGAGTCTCTCTGCTCTTAGCAGATATGCTTCCCTACCCATCAGGAAAGGCTGTCTGTTATACTAGCTCTCCTGTCAGCTGGACCAGCTGCACCAGGTTGGGTGGCTTTTTAACCTTAAAAGTTTCAGTTCCCTGCCAGACTGTGAAATTATTCGAACAAGCCAACCCCATTTTCCTGTGAGAACAAGGGCAGTCCACCCTCTGGGTACTACACAGCCTGCCTGCACTGCCCCTGCTGGCTCACTGTGCTCTTTGTGCAATCATCCTATGGCCACAAATAATGTGTAGAATCGTCCTACCCAGGCTGTGAGCATATGTGACTAATACACTGCTCTCATCTCATCTGTTCAGTATCAAATCAAATGTTGTATGTTCAACCATCTATACTTTAGAAACACTTTAGCAACAGAGTTAATAGGAGATATTCACAGCATGTCCCAATTATTACAAACCTACAGCAATCAAGACTATATAGTACTAACATATCTTTATCAAATATATATGTGTATATATGTATAGACATTATATATCTATATATCGCTAATATACATATTAGATATTCAATATATATATATATGTAAGTCTATCTTTAATAAGTGTATATATATATATAGAGAGAGATTGATTTATTAGAATTCAGAGTCTAGAAACAAACACTTACATTTATGGTCAATTGTGCTAGGACAACCAGATAACCTTATGCTAAAGAATGGAATCAGACTGCTGCCTCAAAACATATAAAAATCAACTCAAAATGGATTCAGTCATAAATACAAGAGCTAAAACCATAAAACCCTTAGGGAAAATAATGTTGACCTTCGTGATCTTAGCAAGGCAATGAAATTTTAGATATGACTTCAAAAAAGAAAAAGATGAATTGGATTAGAGGGTGGGATCCACTATGGCTGAATAGGAACAGCTCCGGAGTGCAGTTCCCAGCAAGAACAATGCAGAGGATGAGTGATCACCACATTTCCAAATGAGTTTTTACTGCCCACAGACCAGGAGACTCCCGGGCTGAAAAGTGCCACATGTTTTCAGCACGGCTGTTTCAGCCAGCACTGTGGGTCTCTGCACAAATACTCTCAAAACACTGGATGGCCATTTCAACTGATGCCTGGAACACCTGGGAGACAGAGCTTCCCATTCAGCTGAAAAAGAGGAGGCTGAAACAGAGAGCTGGGTGATCTGGCTCAGCAGGTCCCACTCCCACAAAGACCAGTAATCTGAAATAGTCTGGATTCAGAGTTTTGCAGCAAGCACAGTGGGACTTGGGTCAGTCCAGCTCAGTGCAGGGAAGGGCATCTGCCATTGCCAAGGCAGTCCACCACTACTGAGGCAGTCTGCCATTACTGAGGAAGCTCACCAGTACCAAGGCAGTCTGCCATCACTGAGACAGACCACCATTACAGAGGCAGTTCTAACTGTACTTCTGTAAACAAATCCACAAGGAAGTTTACACAACAGCTGGGAAGAGCCCGCAGCAGCTCAGCAACGCCTCTGCTGGCAGACTGTGAATAGACTACCTCCCTGCTGGGCAGGGCATCTTTGAAAAAAGGCAGCAGCATTTCAGGAACTTATAAATAAAGCCCCATCTTCCCAGGACAGAGCATCTGGGAAAAGAGACAGTTAAGAGTTCCACTGCAACAGACTTAAATGTAATTGCCCAGCAGCTCTGAATAGAATAAAGGAGCTCACAACATAGCACCTGAGCTCCTATAAGGGACAGACTGCCTCCTCAAGCAGATCCCTGACCCCAATGTATCCAAAGAGACACCTCATAAAGGAAAGCTCAGGCCGAAATCTGGTGGGTACCCTTCTGGGACGAAGATAACAGAAGAAGAAACCAGCAACAACCCTTACTGTTCTGCAGCCCCTGCAGGTAATCCCCAGGCAAGCAGGATCTGGAGTGGACCTCCAGCAGTCCCACAGCAGAGGGGCCTGGCTGTTAGAAGGAAAATTAAAAAACAGAAAGAAATAACTTCAACATCAACAAAAAGGATGTACAATCAGAGAATTCATCCAAAAGTCAGAAACTACGAAGACCACAGGTAAATAAATCCAGAAAGATGGGAAGAAAGCAACGCAAGAAGGATGAAAACACCAAAAACCAGAATGCCTCTCCTCCTCCAAGGGAATCACAACTCCTCACCAGCAAGAGAACAAAGCTGGATGGAGAATAAGTCTGATGAATTGACAGAAATAGGCTTTAGAAGGTGGGTAATAACAAACTTCTCAAAGCTAAAAGAACATGTTCTAATCCAATGCAAAGAAACTAAGAACCTTGAAAAAAGGTTAGACAAAATGCTAACAAGAATAAACAGCTTAAAGAAGAATATATATGACTTGATGGAGCTGAAAAACACAGCACAAGAACTTCACAAAGCATACACAAGTTTCAGCAGCCAAATCAACCAAGCAGAAGAAAGGATATCAGAGATATCCTTAAAATGAGAAGGCAAGAATAGAGAAAAAAGAGTGAAAAGAAATGAACAAAGCCTCCAAGAAATATGGGATTATGTGAAAAGACCTAATCTACGTTTGACTGGTGTAGCTGAATATGATGGAGAGAATGAATCCAAGCTGGAAAACACTCTTCAGGATATTACCCAGGAAAACTTCCCCAACGTAGCAAGGCAGGCCAATATTCAAGACCAGAAAATTCAGAGAACACCACAAAGATATTCCTCAAGAAGAGCAACTCCAAGGCACATAATCCTAAGATTCACCAGGGCTGAAATGAAGGAAAAAATGCCAAGGGCAGCCAGAGAGAAAGGTTGGGTTAGCCACAAAGGGAAGCCCATCAGACTCACAGTGGATCTCTCGGCAGAAACCCTACAAGCCAGAAGAGAGTGGGGCCAATATTCAACATCATTAAAGAAAAGAAATTTCAACCTAGAATTTCATATCCAAGCCAAACTAAGCTTCATAAGTGAAGGAGAAATAAAATCCTTTACAGACAAGCAGCTGCTGAGAGATTTCGTCACCACAAGGCCTGCCTTTCAAGAGCTTCTAAAAGAAGCACTAAACATAGAAAGGAGCAACCAGTACTAGTCACTGCAAAAATGTGCCAAATGGTAAAGACCATTGACACAATGAAGAAACTGTGTCAACTAACAGGCAAAATAACCAGGTAGCATCAAAATGGCTGGATCAAATTTACACATAGTAGTATTAACCTTAAAGGTAAATGGGCTAAATGCCCCAATCAAAAGACTGGCAAATTGGATAAAAAGTCAAGACCTACTGGTGTGCTGTATTCAGGAAACCCATCTCACATGCAAGGACACACATAGGCTCAAAATAAAGGGATGGAGTAAGATTCACCACCAAATGGAGAGCAAAAAAAAAAGCAGGAGTTGCAATCCTAGTCTCTAATAAAATGGACTTTAAACCAGCAAAGATCAAAAGAGATAAAGAAGGGCATTAAGTAATGGTTAAAGGATCAATGCAACAAGAAGAGCTAATGATGCTAAATATATACGTGCCCAATATAAGAGCACCCAGATACATAAAGCAAGTTCTTAACAACCTGTAAGGAGACCTAGATCCCACACAATAGTAGTGGGAGACTTTAACACTCCACTGTCAATATCAGACAGATCAATGAGACAGAAAATTAACAAGCATATCCAGGACTTGAACTCAGATCCAGTGGACCTAAAAGACATCTACAGAACTCTCCACCCCAAATCCACAGAATATACATTCTTATCAGCACCACATTATACCTACTCTGAAATTGACCACATAATTGGAAGCAAATCACTCCTCAGCAAATGCAAAAGAATGGAAATCATAACAAACAGTCTCTCAGACCACAGTGCAATCAAATTAGAACTCAGGATTAAGAAACTAACTCAGAACCGCACAACTTTATGGAAACTGAACAACTGTCCCCTGAATATTGACTGGATAAACAATAAAATGAAGACAGAAATAAAGATGTTCTTCAAAACCAACAAGAACGAAGATGCAACTTACCAGAATCCCTGGAGCACCTTTAAAGCAGTGTCTAGAGGGAAATTTACAGCAATAAATGCCCACATGAGATGCAAAGAGAGATCTAAAATCGACACCCTATCATCAAAATTGAAAGAGCTAGAGGAACAAGATAAAAAAAAAACTCAAAAGCTAGCAAAAAAACAAAAAATAACTAAGATTAAAGCAGAACTGAAGGAGATAGAGATTAAAAAAAAAAACTTTCAAAAATCAATAAATCCAGGAGCCGGTTTTTTGAAAAGATCAACAAAATAAACAGACAGCTAGCCAGATTAATAAAAAAGAAAAGAGAGAAGAATCAAATAGATACAATTAAAAATGATAAAGGGGATATAACTATAGATGCCACAGAAATACAAACTACTGTAAGAGATTACTACAAACAACTCTATGCACATAAACCAGTAAACGTGAAAGAAATGGATAAATTCCTGGCCACTTGCACCCTCCCAAGCCTAAACCAGGAAGAAGTTAAAACCCTGAATAGACCAATAAAAAGGGCTGAAGTTGAGGCAGCAATTAATAGCCTACCAACCAAAATAAAAAGCCCAGGTGCAGATGGGTTCACAGCTAAATTCTACCAGACATACAAGAGGAACTGGTATCACTCCTTCTGAAACTAGTCCAAACAATACAAAAAGAGGGAATCTTTTCCAAATCATTTTATGAAACCAACATCATTCTGATACCAAAACTCAGCAGAGACTCACAAAAAAAAGAAAGCTTTGGGCCAATATCCATGATGAACATAGATGCAAAAATCTTCAATAAAACACTGGCAAATCGATTGCAACAGCACATCAAAAAAGCACACTTATCCACCATGATCAAGTAGGCTTCGTCCCAGGGATGCAAGACTAGTTCAACATATACAAGTCTATAAACGTAATTCACCACATAAACAGAACCAAAGGCAAAAACCACGTAACTATCTCAATAGATGCGGAGGCCTTTGACAAAATTCAACAGCCCTAATGCTAAAAACTCTCAACAAACTAGGTATCAGTGGAAGGTATCTCAAAATAATAAAAGTTATTTATGACAAACTCACAGCCAATATCATACTGAATGGGCAAAAACTGGAAGCATTTCCTTTGAAATCTGGCAGAAGAAATCTTGTCTAAGAATGCCCTCTCTCCCGACTCATATTCAATATAGTATTTGAAGTTCTAGCCAGAGCAATCAGGCATGAAAAAGAAATAAAGCACATTCAATTAGGAAAAGAGGAAGTCAAACTGTCTCTATTTGCAGACGACATGATTCTATATTTAGAAGACCCCATCATCTCAGCCTAAAATCTCCTTAAACTGGTAAGCAACTTCAGCAAAGTCTCAGAATACAAAATCAATGTGCAGAAATTACAAGCATTCCTACACACCAATAACGGAGTAACAGAGAGCCAAGTCAAGAGGGAACTCCCATTCACAATTGCTACAAAGAAAGTAAAATACCTAGGAATACAACTAACAAAGGATGAAAAGGACCTCTTCAAAGAGAACTGCAAAACACTGGTCAAGAAAATAAGAGAGGACACAAAAAGATGAAGAAACATTCCATGCTCATGGTTAGGAAGAATCAATATCATGAAAATGGCCATACTGCCCAAAGTAATTTATAGATTCAATGCTATCCCCATCAAGCTACCAGTGACCTTCTTCACAGAACTGGAAAAACCACATTAAACTTCATATGGAACCAAAAGAGAGCCTGCATAGCTAAGTCAATTCTAAGCAAAAAGAACAAAGCCAGAGGCATCATGCTACCTGACTTCAAACTATACTGCAAGGCTACAGCAATCAAAACAGCATGATACTGGTACCAAAACAGAGATATCGACCAATGGAACAGAATCTTTTCAAGTTCAGCCTTGGAGGAAATGTCACACATCTACAACCATCTGATCTTTGACAAATCTGACAAAAACAAGCAATGAGGAAAGGAGTCCCTGTTTTTTTGTTTTTTTTTTTTTAATTTTTTTATTGGATTTTAGGTTTTGGGGTACATGAGCAGAGCATGCAAGACAGTTGCGTAGGTACACACATGGCAGTGTGCTTTGCTTTTCTTCTCCCCTTCACCCACATTTGGCATTTCTCCCCAGGCTATCCCTCCCTACCTCCCCCTCCCACTGGCCCTCCCCTTTTCCCCCCAATAGACCCCAGTGTTTAGTACTCCCCTTTCTGTGTCCATGTGTTCTCATTTTTCATCACCCACCTATGAGTGAGAATATGCGGTGTTTCATTTTCTGTTCTTGTGTCAGTTTGCTGAGGATGACGTTCTCCAGATTCATCCATGTCCCTACAAACGACACAAACTCATCATTTCTGATTGCTGCATAATATTCCATGGTGTATATGTGCCACATTTTAGTTCAACCATTGTGGGAGACAGTGTGGCGATTCCTCAAGGCCTTAGAAATAGAAATTCCATTTGACCCAGCAATCCCATTACTGGGTATATATCCAAAAGACTATAAATCGTTCTACTATAAGCACACATGTACACGAATGTTCATTGCAGCACTGTTGACAATAACAAAGACCTGGAATCAACCCAAATGCCCATTGATAATAGACTGGATAGGAGTCCCTGTTTAATAAATGGTGTTTGGATAACTGGCTAGCCATGTACAGAAAGCAGAAACTGCACCCCTTCCTGACACCTTACACTAAAATTAACTCCATATGGATTAAAGACTTAAACATAAGACCTAACACCATAAAAACCCTAGAAGAAAACCGAGGCAATGCCATTCAGGACATATGCATAGGCAAGGACTTCATGACTAAAACACCAAAAGCATTGGCAACAAAAGCCAAAATAGACAAATGGAATCTAATTAAAATTAAGAGCTTCTGCACAGCAAAAGAAACAATCATTAGAGTGAACCAGCAACCAAGAGAATGGGAAACATTTTTGCAATCTACCCATCTGACAAAGGGCTGATATCCAGAATCTACAAAGAACTAAAACAGATTTAGAAGAAATCTAAACAAGACCATTCAAAAGTGATGGAAGGATACGAACAGACACTTTACAAAAGAAGACATACATGGGGCCAACAAACATATGAAAAAGTGCTCATCATCCCTGGTCATTAGAGAAATGCAAATCAAAACTACATTGAGATACCATCTCACACCAGTTAGAATGGCGATCATTAAAAAATCTGGAGACAGATACTGGAGAGGATGTAGAGAAATAGGAACACCTTTTACAATGTTGGTGGGAGTATAAATTAGTTCAAACATTGTGGAAGACAGTGTGGAGATTCCTCAAGGATCTAGAACTAGAAATACCATTTGACTCAGTTATCCCATTACTGGGTATATACTCAAAGGATTATACATCGCTCTATTATAAAGACACATGTCTGTTCATTGTGGTGCTGTTTACAATAGCAAAGACCTGGAACCAACCCAAATGCCCATCAATGATAGACTGGACAAGGAAAATGCGGCACATATACACCATAGAATACTATGTAGTCATAAAAAACAATGAGTTCGTGTCCTTTGTAGGGACATGGAAGAATTTGGAAACCATCATTCTCAGCAAACTGACACAAAAACAGAATATCAAACACCTATGTTCTCACTCATAAGCAGGTGTTGAACAATGAGAACACATGAACACAGGGAGGGAGTATCACACACTGGTCTCTGTTGGAGGGGGTTAGGGGAGGGACAGCACGGGTTGAGGAGGTTGGGGAGGGATATCATGGGGAGAAATGCCAGATATAAGTTATGGGGGGATGGAGACAGCAAACCACATTGCCGTACATGTACCTATGCGACAATCCTGCAAGATCTACACATGTACCGCAGAACCTAAAGTTCCAAATATATACAAAGATACATAGATACATAGATAGATAGATAGATAATAGATAGAGATAAATTAGACTTCATCAGAATTAAAAACTTTTGTGTTTCAAAAGACACTATCAAGAAAACAAAAAGAAAAATCATAAAATGGGAAAAATATTTGAAACCCATATACCTGATAAGGGTTTTGAATTCTGACTACAAAAGAAATGTTTTTCAAAAGAATTTATAAAAGAATGTCAATAGTAAAAAGAGAAAAAAAATTAAAATTGGCAAATTATTTGAAAAGACATTTCCCAAACAAGATAAATAAATGGTCAATAGCACGTGAAAAGGTGTTTGACATCAATAGTTATTGGGAAAATGCAAATCAAAATTATAAAGAGATACTACCTCATGCCCACCAGCTATAGTAAAAATGACAGACAATTTAAGTACTGACAAGGAGAAATTTAAAAAATTGAAACCCTCATACATTGCTGATGGGAATGTAAAATGATGCCATGCTGTTGAAAATGGTTTGGCAGCTCCTCGAAAGGCTTAACATACAGTAACTGTATAATCTAACAATTTTACTCAAAGGAATATGAGAAATGAAAATATACTCCTACCCCAAAATGTATACCTGATAGCCAAAAAGTGGAAATAATACAAGTGTCCATCAATTGATAGATGGATAAACAAAATGTGTTCTAACCATGTACTGAAGTAGTATCAAATATATATGAATGAAGTACTGACACATGCTAAAAACTAGATGAACCTTGAAAACGTTATGGTAGGTGAAATAAGCCAGTCCCAAAACAGAACCCATATTGCATGATCTTACTTACAGGAAATATTCAGGGTAGGCAAATCTATAGCCCTAGAAACTAGATTCGTGGTTTCAAGAGGCTGGCAAAAAAAGAATGCAGAGTGAATGTTAATGAGTAAGGGGTTTCTTTTTTGGTTGAAGAAAATACTCCAGAATTAGTAGTGGATAGTTGCACAACTCTGTAATACTCTGAAAGTACTGAATTTCAAATATTAAACGTGAAAATTTTATGGTAGTAAATATCTTCATAACACTCTTAAAACTTGTATATGAAAATGTAAAGACCTAATGTAGCCCCAAAACTTTGAAAAGTAAAAACAGAAATGAAGACCTTTTATTATGTGATTCCTAGGCTCACAATAAACATATACTAATCAATATAGTATGGAATTGACCAATGGAACAGTCCAGAATAGGCATATACCTATATTGTCCATTGATTTTTACAAAGATGCTAGGGCAATTCAATGGGCATATATAGTAATTTCTACAAACGATGCAATAACATTGGATATCTATATGCAAAAACAAACAAACCTTTACCTTTATCTCACATCATATGCAAAAAGGAAGTTTAAAAATGGCTCATAGACCTGACTGTAAGAACTAAACTTAAAAAACTTCTAAGAAATAGAAAATAGAATATTTTTATGTTTGGTTAGGCAAAGATTTCTCAAATAAGACAGAAAAATATAAACTATTAAAAAACTTTTTATAAAGTGTACTGCATCAGATTAAAACTTTTGTTCCTTAAAAGACATTGTTGGGAAAAGAAACAGCAAGGCACAGACTAGGAAAAACATTTCCTAAATACACATTTGATGTCTGTGCATTTAAAACATTCTTACTACTCAGTAATAAGAACACAAATAATATAATATAATTAATAAAATAATAAAATGAGCAAACTATTTGATATTTGTCAATAAAGATATGACAAAAATACCTGATGACAAAAAAAAATGACAGAAACTTGAACTCGTTAGTTACCAGTGAATGTAAATTAAAACCTTGAGAAACCCATACACATTCATTAGAATGGCCAAAATTCAGAAGACTAACTGTAACAAGCTTTGGGGAAGAGGTGAAGCAACTGAAACTTTTATGTATTACTGGTGGGAATGCAAAAGTCATACAGCACTTTGAAAACTATTTGACTGTTTTCTATAATGTTAAGAATGCATTTATCATATGACCCAGCAATCCCACTTCTGTGTATTTATCCAAGAGAAATTAAAATGTATATACACACAAACACTTCAACTGGAACATTGAGAGCAGCTTTACTCATTATAGCTCAAAATTGTAAAAAGCAAAACAAACAAATAATTGCACATCTATACCATGAAATACTACTTCGCAAATAAAAAGAATGAACTAAGCCATGCAAAAACATGAATGAATCTCCAAAGCATTATGGTGCATGAAAGAAGACACACAGAAGACTACAGACTGTGTGACTACGTGTACACGAATTCTAGAAAAAAAGTAACAGAAATGGAACAATGGTTGCCAAGAACCAGGGACTGAGGGAGGGAACTGCTGAAATGGGACACCAGAGAAATCTCTATTTTTACTGTGGTGATAGGTCCACTACCACATACATTTGTCAAAATTCATCCACTGACACACTTAAAATTGGTGACTCTTTTTTTTTGTTCTTTTTTTTAGAGACCAGGTTTTACTCTGTGGCTCAGCCTGGAATGCAGTGGTGTGATCATGGCTCACTGCAACCTCAACATCCTGGGCTTAAGCAATCCTCTCATTTCAGCCTCTTGAGTAGCTGGGACTACAGGCATGCAACTTCATGCCTAGCTAATTCTTAAACCTTTTGTAGACATGGGGTCTCACTATGTCAAGCAGGCTGGTCTCAACTTCTGGCATCAAGTGATGGGATGACAGAGGTGAGCCCCACCTCTGGTAACTCATATTAAGTGCAAGTTACACCTTGATAAAGCTGGTTAGCAATAGTAGCAACATCTAACTGTGGAAGTAATGGGCAAGAAGTCCCTTGGAAGAGGCATGTGCCATGTACTGGGGCAGAGCAAAGCAATGTGGCTCTGTTAACAGGGATCGGAGTGAAGGAAGGTAGGTTTGAATGTAAGAGAAAGAACAGCAATTGGATTTTAAGAACACACACCACCATTCTCTTTCTGACTGGAATCAAGCTTCTTTCTAAACATAAATGTGACACACTTCCTCTGCCTGGGGGAATTGGGCAGACCTTGATGTAATGTCCTCTTACTTAGAACACCAACCTTAACTGGTGAGTAATGATGTCTCGGGCTTTGCAGACACAGCACTCAGCAGGGAATCGGGCACGTGTTCATGTCGCAGTCACAGCACGCAGCAGGGAAACCTGGCCGTGACCCTGAGGCTGACCCCAGGCTACAGCCGGGTTGGCTGCTCACTTACACCCCTGATGTAAGTCAGGGGCTAAATTCGGCCACCAGACTCAGACACTAAATTCTCCTTTATTGTAAATCATGGTTCTATTTCCAAGCCTGAGATGAATCAAGGTAGAAACACTATTGATTCCAAAGACATTTAAATAGTTTAAATATTTTAAGCCAGCTGCAGAAAAATGTGATCTACAAAGCAATATTCTTGAGTCCCACTTCTGGCTTCAAGCCTGTGGCTTCTCTGTTCTCAAGTCTACATTCCTGGCATCAAGGACACTAAATTATCATCATAGATGTGAAACCACAGTTCCGGATCCACAGGACATGTAACATGCAGGCCACCTGAAGATTATGTGGGCTTATTTTGTTTTGTTCAGTTTTGTTTTGATTCTGGAGAAAATGGAATAACCCATCTATTTTCACTTCTGTTGTAAAGTGTATTTCACTTACCTTATAAAGTGGTAGGGAAAAGGTGAAGGCATTTCTTTACCCCTCGTAACATGTGGAAGACCACTACTGTTCTTTGCAGTGGCTGGATAATAAGGAAGCCTTTTATGAGTTGAAGGAAATGTGAAATGAAGAGAAAAGGTGCCGAGAGAGGTAGGAAGTGCTTCCTCACCTCGGGGGTGCATTTGAAAGCTGCCAGCTCTCAATTAACAGATCCACAATTCAATTCCCAAACCAGGTTGTCTCTGCTCAGGTCAAGCAGAATTATTAGAAGTGTCAAGAGAAGTCATTTTAAAGAGTCTCCAGAAAAGGGATAGCTCCTTCTGAAGAAGCACTAGCCCTGATGGGTCAGGAGGCACCCAAGACAGGTTATTCCATTTTCAAAACAGCAGGTGTTAAAGGGGCCCACGAGTGTCCAGGCAGATATGCTTCTTCCTTGAGGATTCTTTCTCTAGAGGATGAAGAAGGGAGCCGACAAGGCCAGATGTGTTTTGGGCATGGACTCCCAGCTGCTGCAAACCAAGAGGCTCTGGGCCTTGAACCAGAAAAAGCTGTTTGGGAATTGTTTTTTCAAAAATTAAATATAGGCCTATTGTTGTCTTTTTCTCCCATTTTACTGAGCACACATAAGTGACTATGCCCACAGACAATCTCTGTGCATGCACGTGCAGAAAGAGAACATGGTCGTCACAGACAATCTCTGTGCATGCACATGCAGAAACAGAACATGGTCGTCACAGACAATCTCTGTGCATGCACATGCAGAAACAGAACACGGTCATCAGGTCATCACAGACAATCTGTGTGCATGCACATGTAGAAACAGAACATGGTCGTCACAGACAATCTCTGTGCATGCACATGCAGAAACAGAACACGGTCATCAGGTCATCACAGACAATCTCTGTGCATGCACATGCAGATACAGAACATGGTCGTCACAGACAATCTCTGTGCATGCACATGCAGAAACAGAACACGGTCATCAGGTCATCACAGACAATCTCTGTGCATGCACATGCAGATACAGAACACGGTCGTCACAGACAATCTGTGTGCATACACGTGCAGAAACAGAACACGGTCGTCACAGACAATCTGTGTGCATGCACATGCAGAAACAGAACACGGTTGTCACAGACAATCTGTGTGCATACACGTGCAGAAAGAGAACATGGTCATCACAGACAATCTGTGTGCATACACACACAGAAACAGAACACAGTTGTCAAGAACACGGATGCTGGCACGCATCTCTGCATCAAACACTGGGCAGTCATGTCAGCTTGCTGTGACTCAGACTCTGCATCTATAAAATGACACACCCTGGTGTTCAGTCATGTGTGCACCCACAGCAAATTCATGGGTCTCCACAATGACACACCTGTGCACGCTCACCTTGCATGTTGGCATCTCATCATGTATGCATGTACTTACACGTATGCACAGTGAGGACACAAGCCTCAATAGATACTCCTATACATGTGTTTATGTGCACAACCTCAGCTCTGCAGATGTGTGCTCATATCCACAGTGACAGGCAGGTGGTGCTCCCAGCAGGGGTGAGCCAGGATCAGCAGCATCCCCTGTAACCTCACAAATCACCTGTCTCTCAATGCCAGGCCCATGTCTGTCCAGTTCTGTCATTCTTTGGGAGGCAGGTGCACCGGAGGCAGGACCCCAGTTCTCCCAGCGACTGCATCTCAGCCTCTGCCTCACTCCTGACACCTCCACTTCTGCTTCCCAAGGGGCCCACACATCCCTGTGCTCCACAGCCGTTTAGTCACAGTCAAGCTCCTCCCCACCCATCATGGGGAAGAGAGCCCAGCCAGAGCTCAGGAAACAGCCGCCAGCATTCTCCATTCTTTCCAGGGTCAAGTGCAAGTCCTTAACACCATGGTGCAAAGTCTGCCCAGCCTCAGCTCCCACACTGGGCACAGTGAGCCACCTGCACCCCTCTCACTGCATCTTGGTTTCATGGGTTTCAGGGCTCCTCTTTGGTCTTCAGAAACCAGCTCACCCTCAGCCCAGCCTCAGCTCCCACACTGGGCACAGTGAGCCACCTGCACCCCTCTCACCGCATCCTGGTTTCACGGGTTTCAGGGCTCCTCTTTGGTCTTCAGAAAGCAGCTCAAACTGCAAAGCTTTTCGGAATGGACCAGCAGAAAGCATTGCTTCCTTCTCTGTGCTGCTCTCTGGCCCTTTGCTACCCAGCTAGTACTGCTCGTACTGCATTGAGATTCACCTGGGATGCTATCCACCTTCTCCCACTGGCCCGCTGTATCCTAAACCATCTGGCCCTGCAGGGTCTCCCACCTCACTTTTTGCCACTCTTTCCTTTACTTATGACTCTGTTGACATCAGCCTCTATTCTGAGCCCCAAATAAGCCAAACTCTTTCCTGCCCCAGGGCCTCTGTGGGCACTACCTCCTCTGTACCCTCAACTGCTCCTCGGCTCCTGTGTGGCCACCTCCTTCCCGCCCTCAACTCTCAATACTTGCCTTTCCCAGACTCTCCTATCTAAAGAACCCTGTCCACTCTGCTACACGCTGGGCCATTATCTTTTTATTTCCTTCACAGCATTTCCACAACCTGTAACTTACTCTATTCGATTGTCTGCTTCTTGTTTTCTGTCTGTTCCTCAGTTAAAATGTCAGCCCCACATGTCCTTGGTCATATCTGCCTCAGTCACTACCATGTTCCCAGCCAGGCACACAGGAAGCACTCTGTGGGGGAATAGGTCTGTTTCCGCCAAGGACAAGGACTGGGGCCAATCTTCTCAACTCTCTTTCCTCGGCGTTTGGCTATCCAGGGAAGCTAGGAGCTCTGGATCTCACCTTTGTGATAGGTAAAACTCTGCCTGGTATGTAAGACAATCAAAGCAGAGCTGCTTTCTTTAAAGCCAGGAAGCACGGAGCTTGTGCACACACCACACACACACACACATATACACACTCATATACACACTTATACACATATACATGCACACATACATACAGGTACATACACCCATATATTCCTATACATTCATATACATGTGCACACATACACACATATGTACACAAACATATACACACACATGTACACACACTACCTGAATGTCAACACATGCACACACACATACATGCTCATGGGCTTTCCCAGTCTTTCTCACTGGCCTTGGCACATGAGAGTACCAAGTTGACACATGAAAGTAACCGTCACATGTGCTCCAGATCCTCATTTGTCTGCAGAGAGGTGCTGAGCTGCAGAGCGGTGCAGGTGGGGCCACCATTTGGGCAACAGGCCCAGGCCCCAGTGCCTGCTTCCTGGGTGGTGTACCCGCCATGCCCATACAGCCTCTCAGAGAGGGCAGGAAGCTGGCCCACCACATACAGCTCTCCTAACTCTGGACCTGAGCACCTTCAGCCGCCTGCCAGTCAAGCTATTGTCTCCAAACCCTTGACCATCAGAGCATTTCTTCAGTTTCCCCCACAGTGAGAATTCATGGGCGGCCCTCAGACGCCTGCTGTTCTTCTGCCTGGGGAGTAGAATGCCCTGCTGGGAAGTAGAATGTCCTGCTCTGGGGAGTAGAATGCCCTTGCTGGCCCCTATGGTAGACCTGTCCTGTCTCCTGCCCCTCCAGTGTCTGTGTGTTCTGTGAGCCACAGGACCCCCACACTATGGCACTGTGCTCTCTGCCCTGTTCCTTCCTCCTGTGCAGACCTCGCCACTCCCCTTTTATGAGATTCTCCTCCTACTTGTCACCAGCTCTCCACCTTCTCCCCGGAGCCTCCACTCCCTCCCTTGTAACTGTAACAGGTCCATTGCCTGATGATGCATGGAGGCACAGTTTGCAGCAGAGAGAGAGGTTTAATCATAGGACACCCATCGGGGAGAGAGGAGGAAACCTCCAATCCATCTCCCTGAGGAGTTTGGGACTAGAGTTCTTAAGGGTTTGGAAGTGGGCTGAAGTGTGGAGATCATTGATTGGTCAAAAAGTACATGGTGGGGTCCTGGGATGAGGAGAGGAAGAAGCTGTATTCTCATGCCGGTTACGGCCTTCTGTGGGGGTCTTCAAACCGGCTGGCATCAGCTGTCCCACTGGCATTCAGGATGTGTTTAATCAATTCTGAAACAAAAGCCATGCAACTCGAATGTCAGGGAGCATGTCTACAGGCGTGACGGGGATGTGCATGGCAGTATGTACTGATTTCTGCCTACAAGGAAGTAGGTCAAAGCCCAGGCTGATTAGTGTGTAATTATGGCTGTATTTCCGCCCAGAATTCCTGTTAACCCTGTGAGGACAGCTCCACTGTCTGCACAGGATGAGGGGCTGAGAGCTGGGTGCTGACACCTGGGGCTGGCGGTGGGGCAGCTGCAGCAGGATGCGAGACGAGTTAGGGGTCAGGGATCCCTGCTTTGAGGCCCATTTTGTCTGGGCCTTAGTTCTCTTAACATGGCATTGAGCCAGCTTCTGCCGGCACCTGAGCCTCCTCGCTGGAGAGAAGCAATGAGGGTTCTCTGTCCCCGGGGGGAGGTCCTGGGCAGCCCAGAGGCTGGTGCTGAGGAGATGGAAATGGTGTAGCATCTTGGAGGCAGTGTTCTGCCTGGATGAGGTGCTTTCTGGGGTGGGAGTGCCTGGGTGCACATCCCAGATGCCCGGCTGCATGCCAGGTGCGGAACTGCTGTGCCTGGGCACTGGCCGTCATGCTCCCCTTCATTCCACCTCTCAGGCCTCTACCTGCCTTGGGTCCCAAGGGGCATTGCTTTGTGTAGCAAAGTCGGCACGGAAAGGATCTCCAAACATAATGAAGTGTGGGCAACCCTCCCTCACCTGGGTGGGAATTACTCCTGGCTTACTGGCCTGGCTTGCTTTCTTCTCCCGAAATGCCAAGGGATTCTTCCTGTTTTTCCTATAACAGGAATAAAACCAAACACTTGCATTCTGCTCTACAGGTTACCTACATAATCCACGCAAAGCCCTAGGACACATGACTTTTTCTATTAGACAACTAGGGTACAAACGGCAGCAATTATTGAGAACTATGAAGTCAGTTTTGTCAAGGTCACACAGCTAAAAAATGCCAGGCTCTGTCTCCAGGAAGGCAGAGAAACAGACAGCTCCATGGGCTTCCCGAGGCTGGACCACAAGCAGAGCTGCGGCCAGGACTTTTGACCAAGTCAGCAGCCACCGCTGCTGCGGTAATGCTGAGGTCGGAGTGCAGGACTTGAGGGCTGGGCAGAAATAGCTCCCGCTGATGTGGGCCACCAGCTCCAGAGGAATGTTCTGTTCAGCAAGGAATGAAAGACAAACAAAAATATCTAAGAAAGAAAGAACAATTGACAGCATTAGTAAAGGAATTCTGGAGGCTTAAATGAGAGTACTGCCTTATTTAATGGGCAAACTCAGCCAGGGACAAACAATCACTGTTCATGAGCATTGCCGAGGTTCTGGTAAGAAACCATGTGGGAAATGGAGAAGGAAGGACTCTCGGCCCAGGGACAGTCTTGGTCTTGCCTCCCATCTCGCTGGATGAGTGTGGTTGCAGCCATGCTGGAAAGGAGGGGGAGCCCTTTCATCCTCAGCCCTGCCTGCTGGTTCAGCCTCACAGGGCATCAGGATACCCCTAAGAGAGCTGCACACATGAGCTGCAGAGAAGCAAGAGGGCAGGCAGGTGCAGAGGCCTGGCCCTTGATGTGCCTTGGTGTGACCCGGGGTTAAAATTGCTCTCCATGCAAGCTTCAGAATTTCCAGAAACCACATTTCAAAGCAGTGGCCGTCAAGACCAAACTGCAAATCATTTGTTGCTCTGGTTCTTAATTATTTCAGGGAACCAAGGACACGAATAAAGGGCAGCTAATGTCCTAAGAGAGACAGAGAGAGAGCTTGCTTGCTCAATCAGCAAATTAATTCTTCCTCAATTCTTAAATAGATAACAGGAATGAGTGTGCGTCTCCCAAGCCCTCAGAGAAGGTCTGCCCGTGGCTGGAGGGAGCTGGAGCGGCTGGCTTCTCTCCCCTATGTGGGGAGGCAGCAGGGGGGTGGGGTTGAGGCAGGAGCAGCACTTATTTCAGACTCAAACACCACACACAGGGATAGTCTATGAAATCTGCCATTTGAAATAGGGCATCGGTGGGATCTGAGGTGTCAAGAGGCCTTCGAAGAGGGCAGCAGCTTCAGAAGGTGTCCCTCAATGCACCCTTGTGATGTGGAGTGACCACACACAATTCCGGTGTTGGCTGCACAGTCTCCCTGCCAGCCTGTCTCACGCTGTCATCTTTCCATCTGCTGAGCTGCAAGTCACAGGAAATCCCAATAACAGGGATGTAATCTGTGGACACAATCACTATTTCTGATTCCAACTAGACGCCCAGATACAGGCCAGTGCCTGGTTCCCACAGCCACTGGGTGGTGGCTGCCCACAGGCTTTCTGCTCTGCTGCCCTCACAGACTGCAGCCCCTCCCTCTGTGTTTGCTGACACCGCCCCCAGCTCAGAATGTAGACATGGCCCCATCCAAGAGTGACAAGAGCGGTGTTTTCTTCCCAAATTCTCATCCAGGAGAAAACCTCCAAAAGTCCCATCTGACTTTCTCACAGCAACCTTTGGCTCCGAATGGGGCATGCTCCCATGACCTAGCCAGAAAAGAAGCTGGAAAAGTGAAGTTTGATGTTTTCAGCCCCTTGTGGGGTGATGGAGGGACAACTTTAAGAAAGCAGGCGAGAGACAACAGATGCAGCCTCCTCTGCACCTGGGCACCTCTGTCCTCTCTGTCCTTGCTGCTTGTCCACCAACACTTCCGTTTTTAGAAAACCCTGCTGGGTCTAGTTCACCACCTCCCCCTTGAACTCCCTGCATGCTCCCACACAGTCACTTGATTACTTCCGAGACTGTACAGCACATTTCTCCCAGCTCCAGGTCTGTCCTTCCAACGCGAACGCCTTAATTTATTGGATGCCATCTCTACCTTTGTGTGCTCCAACCTTGCCTTCTCATCTCGCCCCCACCAAGCCCAGTCGATCCCACTCATAGACTCTGCTCAGTAACTTTCTTTGCTGGGGGAGGGAGCCTTATTCTGTCAGGCTGGAGTACAGTGGTACAGTCTTGGCTCACTGCAACCTCTGCCTCTTGGGCTCAAGAGATTCTCCTGTCTCAGCCTCCTGAGTAGCTGTGATTACAGGCACCCACCACCATGCCCAGCTGATTTTTGTATTTTTAGTAGAGGCAAGGTTTCACCATGTTGCCCAGACTAGTCTTGAACCTGGCCTCAGGTGATCCGCACCCTTCAGCCTCCCAAAGTGCTGGGATTACAGGCCTGAGCTACCATGCCTGTCCTCTGCTCAGTAACACTTCGTGAATGAATGAATGAATGAATGAGCAAGAGAATGGGTTCAAATATCACCTACACAATGCTTATACCCTTTAGGACCTTTGGCCCAAGGAGGAAATGGATAGCATGACCCTCTCTGAGTCAACAGGGCTGTGAGTGCTCACTGGTTTGGACGCTTCATCTGTTGAGGAAAGGAAATGAGGACTGTTGTACCTCAGTGGCATGCGGCTATTTCCAGGGTGTCCAGACCTCTGGCTTGACCCTTATGTTAGTCTATCTAGAAAATGAGGTTCTTGAAGTCCTGCATGAGACTGTAATGGTGAATCTATGCCATTACCCATTCCACCAAACCCAGAGAATGCGCAGCACCAAGAATGAGCTGCAATGTCAGCCATGGCTTTGAGTGATGATGATATCAACACAGATTCCTCACTTGTAAGAAATGCTCTCCCATGACGAGGATGCTGCCACTGGGGGAGGCTCTGCTTGTGTCGGAGAGAGGGTATTTGGAAACTCTCTGTACCTTCCACTCAGTTTTTTTGTGAACTTAAAACTGCTCAAAAACTAAAGTCTATTAAAATAAATAAATGAATTTAAATATACAATGTACTTTTGGCAGTGGGGAGGGCAGGAGGAATTTAGTACGTGTGTCTGGTTCCTGTGGCTGCTTTCCCAGCAAGTCATCTGGTGTAGTGGCTTACAACTGCAAATTCCCTGTCTCTAGTCCAGCAGGTCAGGAGCCCAGCACAGCATGGGTTTCAGGTGTAGGGTCTCAGGGGTGTGCACAGCACAAGTCTCTGCATCTCTTTCTGGAGATGCTAAGGGAGAGCCCACTCTGACCACCCCAGCTTCTACAGGTCACCCTTATTCCTTGGTCCCTGGTCCCTTTCTTAAAGCCAGCCAGGTGTGGGGGAGGGGGTCCTCCTCATGTTGTATCTCTGATCCTTCTACAGTGAGTGCTTGTAATTTTGTGCTGACTTCACATCCATGTTTGTATGCTAAGTTTAGGTCAGGCATGGTAGCTCATGCCTGTAATCCCAGCTCTTTGGGAAGCCGAGGCGAGCAGATCACCCAAGGTCAGAAGTTTGAGACAAGCCTTGCCAACATGGCAAAATAAAATATTAAAAAAAAATTAGCCAGACATGGTGACACATGCTTATAGTCCTAGCTGTTCATGAGACTGAGGCAGGAAAATCAGTCGAACCTGGGAGGTGGAGGTTGCAATGAGCCAAGATGGCGCAATTGCACTCCAGCCTGGTCAACACAGTGAGATTCTCTCTCTCTCAAAAAAAAAATAGTAAGTTTAACTTTCTCATACAAGAAGCATGACTCTGACACCATTCCCAAGATTATACCCCACCCATTGGCTTCAGCCAGGGACCAGAGATGAAACGTGGAGGCATCTCTCCTGCCTACCAGGCTGGGCTCTTGCTTTTCTGCACTTCTTTAAAAGGACCATCCAGACATTTGCCACTGAACTTAAAGGGATCACTTCTCACTCACAGCATGACCTCCTGGAACTCCTGCCTGCTTGCTTTGAGCCCACCAATTAAAGCTCCCTCGGGAAACCTATTTGTATAACACACTGGGCTCAATAAAGACGTTGGCCAAGAGGTCTCTTTGCCTGCGCCCCTCATTTGCCTGCGCCCCTCATTTGCCATGTACTCCCTAGGATCTGTGAGTACTAAAAAGTCTTCAACCTTCACATTAGGTTGTGTCATTGACAGCGTGCCCACAGTCCAACCCCTGAGGGCCAGCGAGACTGCCTCCAGAGTCCCATGCACGTGGATTCCCTGCTGCTCTTGCGTCCGTGCCTCTCAGCAGCTGGGACAGTGGTTACCAGCTAAATTGAAAGAGTGTCATTCAGAACACCTTCCTCGTTGCCTCTGAACACAGCTGGTAAGGTTTCTCTTACTTTAAGGACTTAAGGGCTTAGATTAGGTTTACCCAGATAATCCATGATAATCCCCCATCCATAACCATAATCCCATCTGCAAAGCCCCTTTTGCTACGTAAGGTGCATATTCATAGATTCCTGGGATTAGTGGGGCTCCTTAGGTCATTATTATGCCCATGATGTGTGTGAAAGATCCACACAGGGAAGTCAGTCTGGGGAGTTCCCACATGGGGAAATCAGTCAAGCCATACCTTCAGAGATTCAGACTCAGTGCATTCCCGGGCGAGGCCCGGGGATGGTTGGGTGTAATAAGCACCCAGACAGCTAATGCAGATGGCCTGAGGATCCCCCCTGAGAAGCACCAATGTGGCACACACACAGGGATGCAATGCCCATGGTTTGTCCTAATGCCCCCAGGAACCCCTGGAGACAGAAGGGAGGAATGCCTACTCTGAGGCTGGAGGCTGGCACTCAGGCTGAGAAGAGCTTGCCTTATTGGCCAGGATGGAGACGGGGCTGGGGCTCCAGTCTTCAGGCACACAGTTGGGTGCTCCTGGAGCTCTCCCTGTCTGAAAGCGACACCACAGAAAATACCAGTCATCTCCACATTTCCCTCCCCACAGACCAGGAAGCAGGCAGCACCATGGACGAAGGGCAGACTGCCCTGGCTGCTGCCCTCTGCAGCTGTGCAGGGGCAGGGTGGCCCTTCCCACAGCTCCCCACAGGTATTAGTGGTGACTGAGCCCTCCTTGAAGCCTGCCACCCTGGACCAGCACGAGGCCCCTTCCACAGGGCTCACCCCTCGGAGCTCCCCACCCATAGGCCTCTGCTCCAGGAGAGAGATTCCATCTGCAGGGAGGATGCCGGCACTGGGCCCTGCCAAAGCCACTTCTCTTACAAGTGTGGCTACATGGGAGTCGTCTGTGCTGTGTTCTAATCTAATGGTTTGTAATTATAATGTAGTGGGATGTGAAATACTAATTGAAAATTGTTGGTGCTTACCTTCTGGAGTCTGGGGAGAATGTATGCCTGTCTGGTTACGGGGAAAGGGATTGTACTTTCTAGACCATTGATCTATCATCATTAAGGCTTGAATATAGTGCCTGTGAGTTGGCACTGGAACACGCTTTGCTGGTTCCCTTTACCTGGGACTGAAGTCTCCTCCAGCTCTGTGAACCAAAGAGTCGCCGGATTCGATGCAGTGTGATGCCACCACTACCCTGTCAAGGGTTGTTTATCTCATTTACTTTCAGAACAGGTGAGTTTAGCAAGCCTCACAATGGTCTCTAGATAACACAGAATGTGAAGAGACAGCCAGGCTTGGGCACGTGGTGTTGAGCTGCCACCGTGGGGAAGGGCAGTGGGAGGGCAGCCAGCCGTACTGTCTCTCTTCCCCTTTCCACACACCCAGCCAGCTCACTGCCCCAGGTGGCTGTGTCCTCACCGCGCAGGGATTTCCCATGTCCTATGGACGAGGATGGGGCTGGTAACAATGAATAGGCAGCCTCCACCCTCTCCAGGACTTTGGGATGTGATTGGAGACCAGATTCCTGAGGGAGGCATTGCCTGTCAAACTCAATCAAGAGTCTGCACCTCCCCAAACCCTCACCTCCCACGCTTATTCTGGGAGCACACCCCCCAGCACAGCTCCACTGCATCTGTGCAGGGCGCCTGCAGGCCTGGCCTCCCAGCTCACCAGTAGCAGGTGGCTACAGAGTCCTAGGGGCAGTCACACTGTCACACGGAAAGACACAGAGGCCCCTGCAAAGGGTCACACAGGAGAACATACAATCCTTCAGGCTCTCTTCCCCTTTCTACCATCTTCATGCAGGCAAGCTCCATGAACACATTCTGGATTTTACAAGAATAAGAAATGAATTGATGTAGCATTCTGCCACTGGGATTTTGGGGTTTAACTATTACAGCACCTTGAATTACCTGAACAGGTACATACCTCCAGCCAGAAAGCAAGCTCCATGGGGCAAACACAGTTCTCATTCCCACCACACCCTCCCTGCCTGCAGGACACAGCAGATTTTGGCAAACAGTTTTGGATGAATGAATGAATGGAAGTATGAATGAATGTACAAATGGATAAATGAATGAATGAATGTACAAATGAATGAACAAATCCATGTGCCTGGACACCTTCCCATGCCCTGCCTCTGCCAACTCACCATCTCTCCAGCACAGACGTCCCTGGGGGTGCAGAAAGGCTGGACACATCCTCTGGGAGCTCTGACTGCACTGCCTGGCTTTACCTGTCAGCCTCTCCCCAGTGCCTGTGAGCACACCACAGCAGGGACCCTGGGATCTTTTTCACCATGTGTTCCCAGCTCCCACAAGGATGCTTCTGGTACAGGAGGGGCTTGACAAACATGTGTTCTGTGACTGCATGTGTAAACCAATATTTGTCAGCACTTTGAGTCCACAAAGCACTTTCATACACGAGACCTTGCGCACTCCAGCTTTGTTTGACTCCTGGCTTCGGAGTGAGGGTTGTGGTAACAAGGACAGCGTTACCTGGATCCGCTGGTTCTTCAGTTATAGATAGCAAGAACTAAGAGAGCAAATTGTTTTTAAGATGTGAAAAATTATCCCTCTAGTTAATCTTTTTAGTTCCTAAGTTCAGATACTAAGGTGTTGCCCAGGAGAGTGCAGGGCTAGTTGCAGTTTAATCATTTGATCTTCACAGTAATCTCTGAGGCATCAACACCCTCATGATAAATCGCAGTGTTGGTTCAGAAAGGTTGAGTAATGCCTGACTGTACCGCACGGGAAGGGCAAGGCCTGCAGCTCAGCCACAGAGCTCTCTCTCTCTTTGTGCTCCCTTCAGAAACCCAAGGGGCTACCTAAGAATAGCAATACCATGGCCTGGATTTTCTGAGAAAGCCCCAATTTTAAATAGGTTTCCCACTCTGCCTGTAAGTGCACTAGAACTTACACAGTTTTCACTTGGAGAACACAGTCCCCATTCTTCCAAGGCAGAGCTCCAGCAGACACAGCCAGCCATGCACCTGCTCACTCAGACTCTGCCTGCTGTGAATTGAGCCCCTGAAATCATCACACTACTGTGACCTCCCCAGTCCCCCCACCCCGTGCCTTCCAAGCTTATTCTGTTACCCCCATCCCCACCATAGACCTCTCACCCCCTAAGAAGCAAGTGACCAGCTAGGCAGGCCCTTCCTATTTCTTTGGCCTCTGAGGCTTTCGGGGTCCCAAAAACAAGTGAGGAAAACTCAGGCAGGGCTGTCACACCACAGGGAGGGTTGCCAAACCAGGGGGACAGGGTCCCCAGATCACAGTCAGGGAGTCATCTGACAAACCACTTAAAATAATTGACTTCTGCGCCTGTGAAAATGTAGGTCAGTGCCTCAATGCAACAAGAAAAAAGCATGACCATCTGAGAGAAAGACAGAAGGGGTGTAATTACAAAATATAGATTAAATAAGCACCAGATAACAAGCCAAATAATAAGCATCAACACACGGAGGTAAAGGAAAACAATTAAGCCAATGGATTGTAGCAGGTTCCCATGCTTGTCAAGAAGCCCCCTTCCCATTTATGGCAAATGCAGCTCCACTCTCTGCTCCATACGTGGCACAGCCCCAGCAGGGGCTATTCTTTGTCCCAGAAGAAACCAGGGCCTGGTCCTGCTGCAGCTTTTTGAGGCTTACAAGCAGTTTGGGGATCCTGGAATAAGGGGGCTTTTGGGGATGCATAGGGAGTGCAGAGAGCTCCACGCCTTGCACTGAAGTTAGCCTTGGAGAATATTCTCCATGAGATCCTCCAAAGACTGTGTGTCTAAAACCCTGATTTAAATGGAGTTGTCCTAACACCTGTCTAGCTTTGCCCCTTCTGTTGGCAATTTTACCACCAGAGAAGGGGAGATATCTGGAAGCTTGGATAATAGAGACATCTCTTGACCAGGCGCCAGGACACCTCAGTCTATACTTGGTTCTGTTAGTTGGCTATGAACTTACTGTGTGACCTTGGGAAATTCATCAACCTCTCTGGGCCTCTGTGTCTCTATCAATAAGATGAGGGTCTCAGGAGATGATTTATAATGCATTGCTTTTCTTAACATGGGGCCAGGCAGGCCTGTGTCTGCTCAATGAGTGTGGTATGACTTGATTGAAGCCAATAGAAGAAAGACTGCTCTCCCCAGGCCCACCCAGCAGGTTCAGGGACTGAGACCTGTCTGCTCGGCCCCAGCTCCCCGGCCAGTGCTGCGCCTTCAGCAGTGACTTCACCCCTGTCCTGACCACGCTGCTGTTACTAGTTTTGTTTCATGGCTATGCCCCTGATGCACAGCTCACTACATAACACAAGATAGACATCTGATGCATGCGTGTTGTATGAAATTAAATTTCCTCCAAACAATTTAAAAGAAACAAGCCATGTGGGGCCTGTGCATCACCAGAGCTTCCCCCAAGCCCAGTGCAGGCTCCTGCTCTCCTCAAGGCATTCCTCCACTTGAAGCAGAAGTTGCCGGCCCTTGTGGCCATGTCCCTCAGCTTCCTCCAGGGAACAGGAGGCCCAGGGTGTTGGAATGCCCCACTCCTCTGCCCCGAGCTCCTGAGCTCCCAACCTCCAAGCTCCAGCAGGCCTGGTGCAGGTGAGAAGGCTGCCTGGCCCAGGCTCCCCCATCTGCCCAAAGGCATATTATACCCCAGGACAAATCCCAGCCTTCACACTTTCCAGCTTGCCTGGGGCTTTGAGCAAACCATCTCCCATTCGAACACCCAGTTTCCTTACAGGGAGAGCAGGCTTCATAGTAATGCTTCACAGTGTTAAGAAACATAGACCATACCCAACTCACATGGGTATTCAAAAGTGACGGGTACTTTCAACACCACGGTTCTCACAACTAATGCATGGTAGGCCTGAATCCAGGCTCCAGGCGTCCTGACTATGAGACCCCTGCTCTTCCAACGGCAGTCTGTTGCTTCTGGAAACAAACAGCACCTGCTCCTCCCTCCCCTTAACACTGCTAAGCAGAGGACCTGGGCAGAAGTCCATGCTGCCTAAAGGGCAGTGACTTTGATCTTGAGCACAGCAGAAGGAGGGCACTGAACAGGGGCAGAAGCCCTGAGCTCCAGTCTCAGCCCCACGGTGGGGCAGCTCTGCTGGGTGACGTAGCAGGACCCTCTGCCCTTCTGCCCCTCCTATCCTATTCTCATCATCAAGCAAGGATCAGCGTATCAGCCTCAGTAACTTCACAGATATATTGCAAGGACCCATTACCAAGGGCTTTAAGAATATACAAGCACTGATTCAGTGAAAACATTTGTAACGGTAAGGGGCTTTTCAAACTTTCTGTTATCATGACGATCAGAAGGATGATGGGTGTGAAGGCACTTCATGGACATTACAATACTGGGCAAATGCCAGAGCCCTTATTATTAGTAAGGCTAAACGGGCTGCCCAAGAGCTGAGGGAGGACCTGCTCAAGGTCTCACGGCTTGCCGATGGATGCAGGACACTGAGTCTGCCTTCCCCTTAGCACTCTCCCCCAGTCTGCCCGAAGGCATATCATGCCGAGAGAGGACAGCCGTCGGAAGGATCCCAGCTGAGCTTGTTTGCCTGACGAAAACCCTTCTGTTACAATCCCACTTATCGAAGCAGCTTCCATTTGTCAGAAAGGGCAACTTTGCATAATAAATTACATTGGTGTAATCAAATATTTCCATAGATTGAATTAGGTTTAATTTGTTGTCCTCAAGACAGTTCCCCTCCTTCCCAGCAGAGCTGGCCGCCCCTCCTGCTGCTCCCCTTTTGTGTCTTGTGCCAGGAACAGCCCCTAAAGCAGCCTCCAAGCCAAGCCCATGGGAGGGCCTGCCCTGAGACCCCCACAGCCTGACTGGATATAGCTGGGTATTTGGGTGGAAGGTGGGCATGATTACCCTAGATGCTGTATGGGCTTCACACACTCAGGCATTGCTCTACGTCACTACGGGCAGAGTGTTTACCCAGTTCTTTTTAATAGCTGCAAAGTATGCTGTTCTGTGGACATAAAACAATGATTTACCTCTATTAAGAGAACAGATCTGTGTAGCCACTTATTAACTTGAACAAGTTGCTTTATTCTTAAGTCTCCATTAACTCTTCTGTAAAAAGGAGGAGATAACGTGTGCTTTGCAGATGTCACAGGACGGCTGTCAGGCCCTGTCATAGCTCATTCGGGCTGCTAAAAGAAATGCAATCAACTGGGCAGAACAGAAATGTATTTCTTTTTTTTATTTTTTATTTTTTTATTTAATTAGAGATAGGGTTTGGCTATGTTGCCCTGGCTGGTCTCAAACTCCTGAGCTTAATCTGCCTACCTTGGCCTCCCAAAGTGTGGAGATTATAGGCATAAGCCACTGCACCCAGCCTTAAATAATTTTTCGAATCTGGATATCCAAGTGTTACAGCACCATCGTTGAAAAGATGACTCTTTCCCTTAGCTGCCTTTGCATATCTCCTGAAAATCAATTGATGTTCATATCTATGTATGGATCTATTGCTACACTTTTATTCTGTTCTATGAATCTGTTTGTTTTTATACTACTATCACATTACTTTGATTACTGAAGCTTTGTAATAAGTCTTGAAGTCAGGTCCTTTGCATTTCCATATGAATTTTAAAATCAGCTCGTCAATTTCTTTTTTATTTTTATTTTATTTTTTATTTTTTTTAAAGATGGGGTTTCACCACGATGGCCAGGCTGGTCTTGAACTCCTGACCTCAGGTGATCCACCCACCTCAGCCTTCCTAAGTGCTAGGATTACAGGTGTGAGCCACTGCACCCAGCCAGCTTGTCAATTTCTTTTCTTTTTTTTTTTTTTTTTGTATCCTTATACTGTGACACATAGTTGTTTCTAAGAAGTTTAGGTTTTTTTAATTTAATAACTCAAAATTGAGCCAGATTTTTTAGGAAGTTTGAATAGGTTTACCTTCTTTATAAACATTTTATTTAAAATTATTATGCAAACATAATAGGTGTATCCATATGTATTATGGGGTCTATGTGATGTTTTTATAGAAGCATACAATGTGTAATGATCAAATCAGTGTAATTGGGGTTTCTATCAACTCAAATATTTATTATTGCTTTATGTTTTGTTTTATTTTTTTAAGAAAAAAAGAGAAAGAGAAAGGGGGAGAGAGAACAGGAGTCTTGCTCTATTGCCCAGGCTGGAATGCAATCTAAAAATAGGTATTAAAAACTCTTTGATGGTGATAATTGTACTTATCAGCGGAGACAGGAAGGAATAAGGGAAGAAAATAACAAACAAACAGCCAACCAATATTTCATTTAAGTCTGTGAAATGCTATGCAAATGCTGAAGAATGATTTACTTCCAATTATGTGGTCACTTTCAATATAGGTGTAATGTGATACTGAGAAAAATGTATGTTCTGTGGACCTGGAGTGAAGAATTCTATAGATATTCACTGAGTTTACTTGTTCCAGGTCTGAGTTCAAATCATAGATGTTCCTGTTAATTTTCTATCTCATTGATTCATCGAATATTAACAATGTGGTGTCAAAGTCTCCCGCTATTATTGTGTGGGAGCACAAGTCTCTTTATAAGTCATTGAGAACTTGTCTTATATATCTGGGTGTTCCTATATTGGGTGCATATATATTTATGATCATTGACTCCTATTGTTGCATTGATCCTTTTACCATTATGTAATGATGTCCTTCTCTGTTTCTTTTAGTCTTCGTTACTATTAAAGTCTATTTTGTCAGAGACGAAAGTTACAACTCCTGGTTTTTTGTTTTTGTTTTTGTTTTTTTTTCATTTTTTTGCTCTCCATTTGATTGGTAGGTGTTCCACCAAAGATTTGTTTTGAGTCTTTGTGTGTCCTTGCTTATGAGATGGATCTGGATACAGTGTACCAATGGGTTTTGACTTTTTATTCAATTTTTTTTCTGTGTCTTTGATTGGGGCATTTAATCCATTTAAATTTAGGATTAATATTGATATTTGTGAGTTTAATATTGTTGTTCAATGCTAGCTGGCTATTTTGCCCATTAGTTGATATAGATTCTTCATTATGGAGATACTTACCTTTTGGTAAGTTTTTGGGATGACTGATACTGATTGTTCCATTCTGTATATAGTGCTTCTTTCAGAAGCTCTTGTAAAGCAGGCCTGGTGGTGGTGAAATCTCTGAGTGCTTGCTTGTTCATAAAAAATTTTTCTTTTTCCTTCATTTATGAAGCTCAGTTTGGCTGGATATGAGATTCTGGGCTGAAAATTCTTTGCTTTGAGGATATTGAATACTGACCCCCACTCTCTTCTAGTTTGCAGGGTTTCTGCTGAGAGATCTGCTGTGAGTCTAATGGGCTTCCCTTTATGGGTAACCTGACCCTTCTCTCTAGCTGCCCTTAGAATTTTCTCCTTTATTTCAACACTGGTGAATCTAACAATTATGTATCTTAGAGTTGCTCTACTTGAGGAATATCTTTGCGGTGTTCTCTGTATTACCTGGAGTTGAGTATTGTCCTGCGTTACTAGGTTAGGAAAGTTTTCCTGAATAATATCCTGAAGAATATTTACCAGCTTGGATTCATTTTCTTCATAACATTCAGGTACACCTATCAAACATAAATTAGGTCTTTTCACATAATCCCATATTTCTTGGAGACTTAGCTCATTCTTTTTACTCTTTCTTCTCTAATCTTGTCTTCTCGTTTTATTTCATTAAGTTGGTCTTCAACCTCCGATATCCTTTCTTCTGCTTGATCAATTCGACTGTTAAAACCTGTGCATACTTCACAGAGTTCTTGTATTGTATTCTTCAGTTCCATTAATTCACTTATATTCCTCTCTAAATTGTCTATTCTTGTTAGGATTTCCTCAAACCTTTTTTCAAAGTTCTTAGTTTCTTTGCATTGGGTTAGAACATGTTCTTTTAACTCACAGAAGTTTCTTATCATCCACCTTCTGAAGCCTGATTCTGTTAATGAATGCACTCGTTCTCCATCAGGCCTTGTTCTGTTGCTGATGAGGAACTGTGATCCTCTGTAGAGGGAGAGGCATTCTGATTTTGGGCATTCTCAGCCTTTTTAGGCTGGTTTCTTCCCATCATTATAAATTTATTCATCTGTCATCTTTGTAATTACTGACTTTCTAATTAGGTTTCTGAGTGGACATCCAATTTATTGATTCCCAGTGCCAGAATCTGAGCAACCCACTGCCCCAAATAAAACAGCGGCATTAACATTGATGGTGCTTTTCTGCCCGGGAGTCTCCGGTCTGGCTTCCTTCTTGAGTCTGTCCTTCAGTCAGCTGAATAGGCGACTCTGCCTTCCCGGAGCTCCAAATGTCGACCAAAAGGGGACCCAGTCCCATTTACTCTGCACCAAAAACTGCCGCGCCAGCCACAAGAGTCACGCTGGTGACCTGTGGGGCTCCTCCACTGGGAATCTCCTGGTCTGTGAGCAACAAAAATTCATCTGAAAGTGTGGCATCCTCTCATTCTCTGGGCTTTCACTGGGAGCTACAATACCAAGCTGCTAGTAATCAGCCATCTTGGATCTCTCTCCCAGAAATGTATTTCTTATAGTTCTGGAGGCTGAGGAGTCTGGGATCAAGGCACCGGTATATTCCGTGTCCAGCACAGGCTCACCTCCCAGTTCACCAGTAGCTGTCTTCTCACGGCATCCTCACAAGGCGGAAGAGGCACCAGGACTCTTTCAGGTCCCTTCACAAGGACACCCATCTCACTCATGAGGGCTCTGCCTCAGGCCTCCATCATTCCCAAAGGCCTCACCTTCTAATACCACCACTTTAAGCATTAGTTTCAACATAAGAATGTGGAGGGACACCTACATTCAGTCTACAGCAATGGCCATGTCCCCAGATTGAGTGATGGCCACATGGCAGGAAAGCTCCATACCATGTAAGAGTGCCACATGCATCACTTCATTTCATCCTTGAGCAATGCTACAAAGCAGGAACGATTACCCCACCTACAAGTGAGGAAACCAAGACTTAGAGAGCTGGCTCCGCATGTCCAAGTCCTCATCACTGGTAGGGGACAGGGCTGGGCCAGTAACAGACCCAAGAGCATCGCAGTGTGTGAAAGCCATTGGAAATGGAAAAGCTCCACCAGACACACCTGTTTGGGGACAGGGACAGTACAGGGGGTGCCCCAGTGGGGGCTGGGACTGCCCACTGAGCCACCTGCTGATGCCTGATTCTGCTCTGAATGGAGCAGAAGCCCAGTTTGCTGGAAGATCAGCAGAAAGGGGCTGGGACCTACCCTCTGGCATACAGGCCCACCTGCCCGGCCCCAGCTCCCCGGCTGGTGCTGCGCCTTCAGCAGCGAGTTCACCACTGTCCTGACCTCGCTGCTATTACAAGTTTTGTTTCATGGCTGTGCCCCCAATGCACAGTTCGCTGTGTAACACAAGATAGATATTTGATACATGGATGTCGTATGAAATTTAATTTCCTCTAAACAATTTAAAAGAAACAAAATTTGAAGAAGCTAGTCAATGGGTGAGAATAGAGAGAGGGTCTCATGAGTGGGAAGGAGAGAGAGCAGGAGAAAGAGGCAGTGAGGACCCTTCCCACCACGGGCCTCATATTTCTGGACTGTATACCCCAAGGAGGTGGCCAGCAATAGGCCATGGCAAGAGGCAGGCAGAGTGTCCCGGTGTGAGTATTTGACAAGTCACAAGCCAGGATGCAGAAAAACAGGTCCCTTCCACTCCCAGGGAGCAGCACCGGCCATCCAGCATGTCCCTCACAGCCTGTGACACACCAGGAAGGTCACCTCCTTCAGCACGCACCATGAGGGGACTGGCAAGGGCAGGAACCTGGGACCAAATCCAGCCTACCACTCACATCTGTAAAGAAAGCACTATGGGAACACAAGGCCACAAGGAACAGAGCCAAGTCATTGCCTTTAGCGACTGTCTATGGATGGTTTGCTACAATGATTGCATTTAGTAGTTGCAAGAGAGACCACATGGCCCACAAAGTCTGAAATATTTGCTCTCTGACCCTTTCCAGGAGAAGTCTGCTGATGCTGGCCTCGAGAGGGGATCAGGGGCTCCATTCCCTACCACAAGCAGCTCCAGCCCCTTCCTGCCTCCTCTGCTCCCATATCCAGTCTTAGAACAAGAGCAGCTCCTGGCAGGGTCATATTCAAGATATTTAACAACTGCTGTGATGCACACCACCATTCACAGCAGAAGCCTCAGACCTGAAGCAGAAAGGGTGCTGAGCCCGCATGTTTCCCCTTTGATTCCAGGAAGCTCAGGGGTCATGAGGAGGCCAAGGAAGACCAGGGCAGCATGGACTACAAGGAGGTGGACACTGGGGAGACTTTGGGCAGTCTACTAAACAGCACGGCCACAGTGGGGCATGTTGACAGCCCACCAGGCATACACAGGAATTGAGACAGGGCACTGAGGGCAAGAAGCATTTTTGCCAGCGCAGCTGCCAAGTCTCTTTTCTCCCTTAACCACAGTGATTGAAGCAGGACCCTTTGTC
Organism: Callithrix jacchus; assembly: GCF_049354715.1. Lineage (NCBI taxonomy): Eukaryota > Metazoa > Chordata > Mammalia > Primates > Cebidae > Callithrix > Callithrix jacchus. Next base: position 34,678,008 of record NC_133511.1, on the reverse strand, counting down.
TCCAGCCCTATCAGCAGTTTTGGATTAGGTTCCCAGCTGAGCTGGGCATAGAGCTGCCTGGCACACCCCAGACTCACTCAGCGTCTCTGGCAGCTGCCCGCCCTGGGCTGCCTGAGGCAGCCTCATCTCCCCATGCTGGGGAGGATGTATAAGCACCGGCCAGAGGGAAAACTGCCCGGGGTGCGTCTCAGCACGTTTTGGCCGTGGTCTGCAGAATAATCTTTTTTAAAAATAAATCCAGCTGGAGTCTCAGCTGAAAACAGCTTCCTCAAAAATGGCAGGATAAAAAAAAATTGGACACTTTATTTCAGTGGCAAAATAGCTAGGCTGCTGAATGACTGGGGAAAGGGCTCGTTTCAGCAACTTCAATTCAGGCTGGAGTCTCAGGCTCTTCCGGGGTGGGCGGAGGCTTCTCCCACTGTGCCACTGCGTGGAGGGGTGAGAGGAGGCAGGCAGGACCCTGACCAATCATGCTGGATACCCAGGGTGGTCACATCACCCCTGGAATGGTCATGACTTCTCGGATTTTTCCCAGTGGTCCGAGTCCCCCAAAGAATTGCCTCGGATCAGTCCTGAGGGAGCGCAAGACTTGTCTGCTTTCTTGAAGATCATTACATTTTAAGGCCGGAACTCTGGATGCTGTTTTGATCCAAGAGAAAAACTCTCAAATCAAATAAATGAATACTGAAATTGAATACTGATTTAGATTAAAAGTGAGTGAAGCAGTCATTCTCCTGGAGCGAGTCTTCTGTGGTTGTCAGCGTAAGGAACGAAGTGTCTGTGCTTTAAAGCTGAGCAGAACATCATTAGTCTAAGGCTGCAGAGCTCACAGGGCCCTCCAAACTCTGACTTGTTCAGTTCTCACTACAACCCAGAGAGAGAGACAACTCTCTTTTCTCCATTTAACAGTTAGAAAAACAGAGGATGCAAAGCCTTACGTACCTTTTCTCAAATTGCATGGTGGCAAATAAATGGCAGAGCTGCAAATGGAACCCAAGTCCTCTAATTCAAAATGCCATGAAGACTGTGGGGGTTCCGGCAACCAGAAAGAAATGTTTCTCCCTGGTAAGATAAGTGTCTTTTGAAACTGACCCAACAGACAGCACGGCACTTGGATAAAGCATGAACTGTAGAAATTGGAATCTCTGTTACCCACCTACCCCTTGCCCTGGAAGGTTCTAGGATTCTACACACCTGAGTTGACATATGTTCATTCTGCACCCATCCCTATCCAGTTTCCTTAACCCTGAATTCTGTGGTGGACACGAAGGGTCATTTAATGGAAGGACCCCATACCCTGGCCGGCTCAGCAACTTCATCTGCACCATCAGGCAAAGGGAACACACTCTACTTTGCAGGGGCACAGAAGAATTCACTTTGGGATTAAACATGTTAACAACTTCTGCTTCTGAGTAGAATGTAGTAGGTCATGACAGGAAAATACTTCTTCTGCAATAATTAAAATAAGCAGAATAAATTTTAAAAATCATACTTTTAAAGGCACTAAAATTCCAGACACAAAAGAGCCCTGCTCGCTGAGGAGCCATTCTTTCCCAATGGGCACATTGGCCGATTCTGGGTTTAGATCACTGGCAGCACCTGGCCCAGACTGACTGGAGGAAAGACTGACTGGTGAAGCTTGCAACCACAGAACAGGAGCAGGCAGCTGCATGCTGGAGTTACCGCAGCACACAACTTCTTTCTGCCACAGGACCTTTGCTGATTCAGGTAAGGGGACTGTGGTGCAGCTCAGAGCTACGCCTGATGCTTCTACAAGTCAGGTGACATCACCTGAAAAGTCTTGTTTTCAGGAAACAAAGGCAGGCCAGGGGGCAGGGGGTCTGCCTTAAAAACACTGCAAGTCTTCCCTTCAAGACATTCACTAGGTTTTGAGCCTTCTTGGACAATGAGGCTGGAGTCCTAGGCTTTGGGACCCTGAAGGGCAACAGGGAGCATCTCATAGTCTTTCAGGGCTGAGGAACAAGGGCAAACCAGAGAGAGGCTGAGTTTGTATTTTTCCTTTCTTTTGCATTCTGCATATTTGTATGTAAAATTCACGTTGTCTAGATGCCGTGTGGGTGGGCGTTACCTTTCGATCCAGGCTGTCAGCTCTGCTTTCTGATTGGAACCTTTAGTCCATTTCCTCTGAATCTAATTGTATGGGCAGGTGTGAATCTGCCGTCTTACCATTTGTTTCTATTTTTCCCTTTGGCTTCTGCTGTTCTGTTGCTCCTTTTCTGACTTACTTTATGTCCATTGAATATTTTTCAGCTTTCTATTTTGTCTTCTATTAGCTTTTAGGCTAGACCTGTTTGTTATTATGTTAGTAGTTACTCTAGGGATTACAATATTCATCCTTATCCCAGTCTAATTAGCATTAATATTATATTACTTCACACCTGGCCCTCCACTCTTCCCACTTCATGTTTCACATATGAAAGACCTTTGAAAATGTTCAATTTTATTAACCTGGCTCCTTTCTTTGTGCTATTGTGGTTATAACTTTTACTTCCACATGTTAAGTCCCTGCCTTGCAGTCATATTATTTTTACCTTGAACACATCATCTGTCTATTAAGAAAATTAACAGAAGAAAACAGATGGTTTTCATATGGACTTATATATTTAATGTATTTATTATTCTCCATTTCTTCCTGTAAATACCAATTTTTATTTGGCATCATTTCCCTTCAGCCCCAAACACATCCTTTGGTATTTCTTTCACTGATGATCTGCTGGAAACAAAATCTTACAACTTCTGGTTGTAAGATTTATCTTTATTTTTGTAGCCATATTTGTGCGATATGTTTATTGGATGCAAAATTCTGGGTTAGCATCATTTTTGTTTTTTTCTTTCAGCCCTTTTAAGGGTTGCTCTATTATCTTTTGGCCTTCATTGTTTCTGATGAGAAGTCACTGGCATGCATATTGCCAGCCCTCTTTAGGTTTATTTGCTTATGCTTTCCGAGATTTGATCTTCATCTTCGGTTTTTCACGTAATCTGCATAGGCACAGGTTTTCTTTGTATTTATCCTACTAAGTTATTGCTAAGCTTCTTAGGTCTGTACGTAGTTCTTTTCTGTAAATTTAGGAAATATTTGGTTATTATTTATTCAAATAATTTTACTACCACATTCTTATTACAGATTGCATGACTTTATTGAATTGCCTTTTATTTCATAATTTTTTGTTTTATTTCAAGTTTGCCATTTAATCCATCCAATGAATTTTTCATTTCAATTATTCAAGCTTTTAGTCCTGGATTTCTTTTTGATTCTTGTTTATAAATTCCATCCTTTGTTGGCAGTTCCTATCTGTTCACTCATTAAAAATTATTTTTTTAAAGTTCTCTAACATATTTATAATAACTGCTTTGAATTTTTTGTTTTCTAATCCCAACACCTGGGCCATCCTAATTTTTTGCTTTGTTAATACTATTCTTATTGTACATTGGATGTTGTGATCACACATTCCAGAAATTCTGAAATCTGTTATAATCATCTGAAGACTGTGGATATTTTTTCTATAACCTAACTCAGTTACAAGCGGACTGCCTTAAGTGTAGTCTTATTTTTATATTTTGTTAGAAGACCTGCGGTATATGCCTGTGAAAATACAAGCTCTTCTAGCTGGCAAGATTCAACCTCCAAATCCTAAATTATTTTTACAGTGCTTAATTAATTTTAGGCCTTGTTAAGTTTACTGTAAAGGAGTCTTAACTCTAGAATATGGTCCCTCCTCCAGACCTGTGGCCTCCTCGATGTTTCAATCAGATGGCCAGGGCACATAAGTTCCTCTTATCTGACTAGGCTAACATTCTGATGCCATTGTTAACCTCTAGCACTTTTCCTCTTCCCAAACCTGTAGCAGCTGCTCCATGACTACTCCCCATAGTCTCTTCCTAATCAAAAGCATTCTAGCCATTGGAAAAGAGCTCAGAGGACATCTCCACACAGATCTCTGTGACCTCCCCGGGCAGGTTTCCCTGCTCCTGTCCTCTGCCATCTCAGCCTTAGTAAAACTACCAATCTAGCTCAAATTCAGCTCATGTCATTACCAAAGTGAGATAAGTCCATCACCCTTCTGCCTAATAGAAGAAAGTGAAACTGCAGGAATAATCTATTGCCTGAGTCTTTAAAGTGCTTTTATAGACAATATATGGTGCACAGTAAAACAAAAAAAATCACTAGGCTGGCAAAGAAGCAACAGATATAATCTTCTAGACCATATTCTAAAGATTATAGTAACCTTAACAAAACTTAATTGTGTATGTGTATATATAATTATTACATATGTACTTAAGTATATATGTTTAATTAGAATATATATACTTAAGTCTATATATACTTAATTAGCACGCACGTGTGTGTGTGTGTGTGTGTGTGTGTGTATGGTATGTGGTATATACTTGCTATATATACATTAATAAACTATACTTGCTAATTAAGAGAAAAAGCAAACCAATGATTCAGGTATTATAATTAGCAGCAAAACCATTAAAACTGATTTAATAGTGTTATCAATAGAAGAAAGAATAATAATAAAGATGAAAAGATGGAAATTTTGACATGTATAATTGGAAGCTATAAGAAAGTAAAAATGCAATATGTATTAATCAATTATTAAGAGCATATTGGATTTAGACAAACTCAGCAGCAGTGAACTGTAAAAGAAATCAGAAGAACGTACATGGAGGAAAAAGAACTAAGAATACATCCAGAGATCAAGAGACATGCAGGACACACTTGGTAGGTCTAAAAATGAGTAAAACGAGAAAAATTGGAGTGCTAAAATGATAGGAGTGATGGCATGTGCCCGAAGCAGTATTCAAAGAGACGAACATTGAAAACTGATCAACAACAGCACCACAGAGATCTTAAAAAATCAGCAAACCTAAGGCAGGATAATTACCCAAAAATCTACTGGTAGGCAGATTATAGTAAAACTGATTTTTAAAATACTTTAAAACAACTAGGGGTTAAAAATATTATCCTCAAAGAAAGAGTAAGAGGAGCTTACTTCTCAAGAGCAAGTGTAGGAAACAAAAGATAATGAAATGTTACTTTTAAAGGGCCAAAAGATGTAAACAAAAGTGCAAATCTTATAAAAATAGAGATTTTTTTTAAAAAGTAAGGCTTGGCTAAACAAAATTTGAGCAAATTAATGGCCAGCTAATCTTAATTTCAATAAATACTAAAGGAAGTTAACCGGTCCAAAAGGAAACATAGATGGAAACAGAATTGCATGAATAATGAAGATAATCAGAAAGTGAACATACATCAGTAAATAAAAATGAGTATCAACTGTAGATTACAACAATAATAGTAATGGCTCGTACAGTTTCAACTATATGCGGACTTAAAACGGATAGTAACAGTAAAGCAAAAGGCAGTGGTAAATACAGCTGAAAGGCTCTAGAGGTCTCGTAACATCACAGAAGTGGTAAAAATACAATTTGTATTAGAAAGGAAGACATCGAAGATTATATGGTACTAGCTAGAATAACTATGAAAAACTAACAAAAGAAAGATACATGACAAGCTAATTTAACCAATGGAATAATAAAAAATATGAGATTTATTCACAGGAGCTCAAGAAATGAGGGGAAAGTAAACATAAAGCAGTTGGTACAAATAGGAAATGAATCGTAACAAAGTAACTGTAAACCACCCAATTCAGTAAAAACGTTGAATGTAAATGGAATCCTGGTGATATTCTGTTTGATCTAGGGGCTTATTACCTAAGAGTGTTCAGAATGTGGGAACGTAAACTTAAGATTTCAACACTATTCTACTTGTATTCATTTATATTTAACACATCTTTTAAAAGGCACTTTAAGCATTATCAAAATGCTTACATTCAGCAAACTATATTACCAAAATCGCAGAAGTAATGGGAAATGAACTTGTAAAAAATATTTTCATATTTTATGTTTATTTTCTAATATTTTAACAAAAAAATCTGTGGATTTTGCATAGTTACCAACAATTAAAATGGATATCATTTTTTACTTTATTAATACTAAATACACATAAAGTATGCATTAGAAGTCCATGAATGCAGAGATGGTAGTGTCATCTGGCCCTTCTCCTAAGGCCACCATTCTCAACATCTCACATTGGATGTGCAAGAAACATTCACCCCTTTCCTGCGTCTGTCAGTGTACCTGGGTTACAAGTTTCAGAGCAGAAACTAAAAAATAAATTAGATTGGAAATGTAGGCTTTTTAGCTATTGGAGAAGCAGAGAAGATGCTTGCAACCTGCAATTTTCTTTTCTTCCTTCTTCTACCCTGGCCCTAAAAAACATAGCAGGATGCCTGAGCAGCATTTGGTTTTCAACAGGACAAGAGGCATCACACTGCTGGACTTCAAACTATACTACAAGGCTGCAGTAATCAAAACAGCATGGTACTGGTACCAAAACAGAGACATAGACCAATGGAACAGAACAGAGGCCCCAGAAGCAACACCACACATCTACAACCATCTGATCTTTGGCTAACCTGACAAAAATAAGCAATGGGAAAAGGACTCCATGTTTAATAAATAATGTTGGGAAAACTGGTTAGCAATGTGCAGAAAGCAGAAACTGGACCTCTTCCTGTCACCTTACACTAAAATTAACTCCAGATGAATGAAAGATTTAAACATAAAACCTAACACCATAAAACACTAGAAGAAAACGTAGGCAAAACCATCCAAGACATAGGCATAGGCAAGGACTTTATGACTAAAACACCAAAAGTAATGGCAACAAAAGCCAAAATAGACAAATGGGATCTAATTAAAATTAAGAGCTTCTGCACAGCAAAAGAAACAATCATTAGAGTTAACCAGCAACCAACAGAATGGGAAAAAATTTTGCAATCTACCCATCTGACAAAGGGCTAATATCCAGAATCTACAAATAATTAAAACAGATTTAGAAGAAACAAACAAACAAACCCATTCGAAAGTGGGCAAAGGATATGAACAGACACTTTTTAACAGACATTTATGAGGCCAACAAACATATGAAAAAATGCTCATCATCACTGGTCATTAGAGAGATGCAAATCAAAACCACATTGAGATACCATCTCACGCCAGTTAGAATGGCCATCATGAAAAAGCTGGAGACAACAGATGCGGGAGAGGATGTGGAGAAAAAGGAACACTCATACACAATTGGGGGGAGTGTGAATTAGTTCAACCATTGTGGAAGACAGTGTGGTGATTTCTCAAGGGTCTAGAAATAGAAATTCCATTTGACCCAGCAATTCCATTACTGGGTATATACTCAAAGAACTGTAGATTGTTCTATGATAAAGACATATGCACACGTGTGTCCATTGCAGCCCTGTGTACAATAGCAAAGACTTGGAACCAACCCAAATGCCCATCAATGATAGACTGGACAAAGAAAATGTGGTACATATACACCATGGAATACTACAAAGCCATAAAAAATGACGAGTTTGTGTCCTTTGTAGGGACTTGGATGAATCTGGAAGCCAAGAAAATCAAACACTGCATGTTCTCACTCATAGGCGGGTGTTGAACAATGAGAACACTTGGACACAGGGAGGGGAGCATCACACACTGGGGGCAGTTGGGGGTGGGTAGGGGAGGGACAGTGGGGGGTGGGGAGGGAGGGGAGGGTGGGGAGGGATAACATGGGGAGAAGTGCTGGATATAGTATGCACCTAAAGTAAAATTAAAAATTAAAAAAAAGACTCTATTCAAGGCCCAAGGCAATAGATAGGGGTGCTGGGGCTGGGATTAGAGGCTGCAGAAGTGATCCACAAAGTCATTGCTGTGTGGGTGATGGGAAAAGAGAAAGGGAATTCTTTGGCCTTTCTTGTTGGCTGAAAAATATTAGAGATTCTTTCTAATGTTTCAGAGAAAAATTGCCCAATTTTAGTTCAGTGGCTGGGGTGTCGGGAGTTTTCAACACCGGGAAGAGATTTAGCCTTAGGGAGCTCTATGTCTCCCCCCAGTCCAATTCCTAGGAGCAAAACTGTTGATGCCAACAAACTCTAGAGAGCAAAGCGTAGCTACAGGGATAAGTGTGGCGCTCTCAAGCCTGATTCCTAGGTGGCTAAAGTCAAATAAACCTCACCATTATTTCCTTCTACTCTTTCCTCTCATAATTCTTACCAGCAACCTTTTATCACTTTGAGCAACTGTATGAGGGGATGAATGTGAAGGGATGGGATGTGAAGGCTCCAGTTAAACATTCTATGAGTGCCCCAAACCCAACACTTCAGCATCAGGCTTATCCCCTATACTCCTAAAACCTACTTCTCCTTTGGTATTCTTTTCCCCCATTTGCCCAAACTAGAAGCTTTGGGGTCATTGCTGATAGCCCTTATACCCTTGTTTTTCCCACGTAAACTTCTAACAGGGCCCTTGTTTCTACAGGCCTCACCTGATAGTGCACTTAAATCTGCCTCTTTTTCTGCTTCCCCTTGGTCTTCATTATCATCATCGTCACCATCATCATCATTATCACCATTATCACCATCACCACTGTGAAAGAAAAATATTCTGGGCCCACAAAATCACTACAGAAAACTCAAGCTGAAAACTACTTCGGAAAAACCTGCCTCCCATGCTATTCAAAGTGATCCCTCTGCTCACTGAGACGGGTACTTACCTGATTGCCTTCTTTGTAAAGGCTAACCAGAAACTGTCACTTATCTGTGACCTGGAAGCCCCCTCCCCGCTTCCAGTCTTCCCGCCTTTGCTTCAAGTTGTCCCACCTTTCCAGACAGAACCAATATACTTCTTACACATATTGACCGATGTCTCCTGTCTCCCTAAATGTATGAAACCAAGCTGTGCCCGACCACCATGCACACATGTCGCCAGGACTTCCTGAGGCTATGCCAAGGGCAAAATCAACTTTCTAAATCAACTGAAACCTGTCTCGGATTTCATCATCACTGTCATCATCACCATCATAACCATCAGTATCATTACCGTAATTATCGTCACCACCTTCAACAGCAGTAGCATTATTGTATTGTATTGTATTCACTGTCATTGTCATCATTATCACTGTGAGTATTGTCATTGCTGTGGACCATCACACTGGCATTCACCTTCTCCCTCTTCAACACACACCCATCTGCCAAGCTGGCCCCAAGAATCTCAAATCTTATTATGTCAACTTTATTTTCAAATTCCTGAAGATCTCAAGTGGCTGGCGGGGTTCAATCAACCACTGAGGCACAGCAGAGGGGCTTGTCACCATGGGATTGTCACTGGCATTACTGGACTCACTCCCTGCTTTCCTGCTCTGTGCATGGCCTCGCAGAATTTCTCTCCAGCACTTGAAGAACGCATACTATTTGGCATCTCTAAGTTTTGGTTTATGCTCTTTCCTCTTCCTGCATTCTGACCCCTCCAAATCTTCCTCCACAATCTGGCACAGATGTCGCCTCTCCTGAGAAGTCTTTCTTGGATCTCTGCTCCTGCCGCTATGCTTTTATCAGCCTTTGCACGTTCATTTCTCTCTTTTATTCTCAATTTTTAAGCATTTACTACATGTGAAATATCATACGAAGTGCCTTAAGTAATATAGCTCTTTTAATATGCATAACAATCCTTCAAGGCAGGTACCTTAATCATCCCCATTTCACTGATGAAGAATATGAGCCTTAAGTTAAATAACTTATCCAAAGTCTTGGCCAGGGCAGTGGCTCACACCTGTAATCCAAGCACTTTGGGTGGCCAAGGCAGGCAGATCACCTGAGGTCAGGAGTTCAAGACCAGCCTGGTCAACATGGTGAAACCTCATCTCTACTAAAAATACAAAATTAGCTGGGCGTGGTAGTGGGCACCTATAATCCCAGCTACTCGGGAGGCTAAGGCAGGAGAATCACTTGAACCTTGGAGGCGGCGGCTGCAGTGAGCTGAGATTGTGCCATTGCACACCAGCCTGGGAAAAAGGCAAAACACCACCTCAAAAGAAAAAAAAAAGTCTCAAATCCAGCTATAACTGAGATGTTGACCCAGGTCTGAGTGCCTCTGAATCCTGGCCTTCTCAGCAAGTGGAGTAGTTCTTATGGCTTTGTGCTGCCCCCGCACTGGCTGTGGGCTTGCTGATGATGGAAATGAGTGGTGCCTGCACAGAGCAGAGGATCCGTCACTCTTTCTGAAGCTGATGGCAATCCCACTGTGCCTACAATGAGGAGCACTGGAGGAGTCTCTGGTCTCCTGTTTTAAATGCCACTTCAGATCATTCACAGCAAACTTTACAACACAAGCCCACACTATGGGGCCAGATGCACAGAGATGAACAAACACCATCCCTGTCCTTGAGGAGCACGTTTCACAGCACAATTCAGCTAAGGAGGTAGGAATGCTCAGAAGCCCACCATGTGACAGGGCTGGAAACTGCCCTGGCCTTACCTATCCTCCAGCTCCTCTCAGCAGTTCTCTAAAGGGAAGGTCTTATCCCTGGACCTACCTCGGAGACGCCTCAGACCCCCCATCTGAGCCAGCTGAGCTCTAGTCTGAAATGAAGTCACCTTGAGGGAGGCCTCCTGTCCCCTCCCACTGCCCCCACCCAGAGCCGGCTTTCCTTCCTCATCGGCTGCCCCACCTGACACCTGCCCTCCCCAACCAGTCCCATAGCTGGTCTCTGAGATGGAATATTCCCCATCTCAGTCTCCAGCTTCCCCAAGGGCCTAGAGCAGCACTTCAACCCCCTATGAACACCAGGAGACAGACCACCCAGCACTCCCTAGCTATCCAGGGCAGACCACCACGTCCTCTGGTGAGGAGAGGCTGGGCAGCAGCTGGGGTCAGAGGGACAGCACTGTATGCTGGCACCAGCTTTGAGTTTCCCAGGGGCAAGCCACAGAGGTGAGGAGGGCCAGAGACACGCTGACACTAGGGAGCTGAGAGGGCCTTTCTCCCCTGCAGAAGGCTTGTGAGCACCGGTGAGCACACACCATGGGACTGTGGGGCCACGAGTGAGTGGATGCTAACTGCCACTCTGTGCTAGCAGCCTCAGACAGGGAGCCATTCACAGCCTGGGGTGCAGTCCGCAGAGGCCCACAGCTCTGGGGCCCTGGGCAGGTTAACCAGCCTTGGTGGGTGTTTCTTTTGCTTTTTCTAAAACGGACACTGTAATAATAGTGTCTTCCTGGTAGGGTTTTGGAAGGATAAAAGAGTTATTGTATGTAAATTAGGTAGTCTCAGGAAAATATCAATGGTGTCGCTTTACCCTTGATATGGGGGCCCACGCAATGGGGCTGTGTAGCCACAGGGAAGGGATTAGAAAGAGGGATTTCCTCATGACCGTTGTGCTTTTCAATCCACAGAAGAGGCTCGACTTCCTTTCTCTGCCTTTGCCTTCATATTATGTCAAACTCCAGGAGCCCCTGTGGGCCTCATCCCTGTCCCCTCCTCCCAGAACAGGGGGAGAGGCAGCTGCTTAGACCCTGAGATGAGATGCCTGGGACAAAACTGCTGGCCACAGCAGTGAGGAAAGTGGGCAGTCCCAGCCCAGGCTGTCCTTTCTCTGACCCCCAAGAAAGCCTTGAGAGCTGTTCTCTGAGCTCCGCCAAAGCAGTAGTTGCTCAATAAATATTAGTTGGATGAATGAGTGAATGAATGAAGTTTCAGGGTAAGATTGGGAAGATAAGAATTGAAGCCACAACAAAGAGCCCCCCCAAACCCCCAGGGCCAACGTGCTGCTGTGTCCCTGGTGAGAGAAAATCCTGGGGTGAGACCCCTTCATCATCAGCCATACCAAATGGCAACGGCTTCCAATGAAGAGCTTGGGAGTTTGGGAGCAGGGACAAAGCATCTTTGCGGTTCCCGTAACAGTCACTAAATTAATGTTGCATTTGATGATTTGTGGATTAATATCCTAATATAATTTATTTCTAGGTGTGTTTGAAATGTGTGTTTGCAAGTAATGATTTGACACAAATATTAAACAAAGTAAAATATGTACAAAATTCTTTATCTGGAGACTCTAGAAAAATCCATAGCTCAGTAACGTGGAAGCCTGTGAAACTTCCACGGATAGGGAGACGACAACCACTCCAAGGGCACCAGCAGCTGTCAGACCAACCCTGCTCACTAGCTGAAGGGCCTGCCCTGGAGAGCACCCAGGCTTCCTGGTGGGGACAGAAAGGCTGAACAACAAGAAAACAAGCCCTGGACAATTGCAAAGCACCTTGAAACATAGCCCTGAAGGAGGAGGAAGGCGTCTCACTCATGCCAGTTGACAGCTAAGAAAACTGAGGCTCTGTGCAATATAAGTACCAGCCACTGCAAGACTAGACCCCAGAAAGGAGGGCAGTCCTGGGAAAGCCTTCAACTCCCTCGGAGCCCAAGCCCACCCACCTGGGCACAGGCCCTATGAATCCCCCCTCACCTGCAGTAAAGGGCTTTGACAAGAACATTCTCATTCACCACCCCACAAACATTCCTGAAATGCCCACTGTGGGCCAGCAGAGCCAGCCTGAGGCCTGTGTCTGGGACAGCTGCCTGTCCAAGGGAAGTGGGATGCATTCCTGAGATGCAGCTGGCCCTAGGGGGCCACAGCCCCAAGGCAGCAGTGCTGGTGGTGAGCGGTTGAGAGCCTTCCCTGGGCATCCACTGGGATCTGTGAGCACCGCCAAGTGTTCCCCAGGCCTTCCTAACCACTAGCCACTGCCGCTCAGCCAGACCCAGCTGGGGGCTGAGGTTACAGAGGCCAGAGAGGAGACAGCCCTTCCAGGCCTCCCTGTGCCCTGCTGGCCCCCTCTCACAGGCTGCTGCATTGCAGAAAAATAAAACCTCAATTTTTTTTTAAGCAAGAGGAGGAGGGGGTAAAAAATAGCAGCACACAATTAGGGAGCTGCTGAACTTCTGTGCAAACTAATGAATAAACCAGCCCTTGACAACTTCCCCCAACTGCTGCCGACAGGATAATTGTGCCTAATTTCTTAATTTTAATGCCGTTGTTGCATTTGGCTTCTGCTAATGAGATGTAAATATGTGTTGCGGGTTTGTGGATTTGTTTAATTGCAGGGTATCTACACTGAGATTGGCCAGAAGGTTAGTCTTACTTATTTTTTATTTTTATATGCCCCTGCATTCAGCAAAGAAAGTGCAGCTGGGAGGTGGCGGCTGCGGCTGTTGTGTGCCTCTGTCCCTGTCCCCCTCTTCTTTGGAAAACAGAAAGGAAGACCTAGTGCCTGGTTGAGGACTGGTGGTTTTGGAGTATGGGAAGGGGAATGAAGGGAGGACGACCTAAAGCCCCTCCCTCCTCAGGCCAACCTGCTGCTACGTCTTGCCCAGGCTGTTCTGTTCGGAAGGACACCCGTCTCCTCACCAAGGAAGAAGGAGGATGTGGGCTGGGCTAGCTGCGATCTGGAGCAGCAGGTGGGGTTCAGATCAAAGCTGCATGCAAAGTGGCAGCCACGCAGCAGGGGCAGGAGAGCCTGAGGGCTCATATCTCATCTCTGACACACCAGCCTTGGGGGCATGGAGGAGCCAGTCCAGAGACTGGGGATACAGTGGAAGTGCAATCCTCCCAGTAGCACTGCTTCCATTTCTGAGTGCTGGGAATGTTATCAGCATCACCTCCCGTCCTCAGCTGGGATATGACTATCAATAGCCCTATGAGGAAGGGGCCCTTTGACACATGGAGTAACAAGGTAAGCGAGGTTTGTAAGTTTCTCAGAGTCCCAGAGCCAAGTGGTACGGAGGGGTTGGAAGCTGGCACAGCCCTACAGCAAAGCTGATACTGTCTACTGGAGTCTCACTTCCTCTTATCTATGCAGTCAGTCTGCTATGGATCCCCACGCCGACCCCCAGAGAAACCCACCTCTGTGCTTGGGTAACTTACCACAGCAGCAGCATGGGAGAGAACCTGCTGGGCCAGCAGAGGAGGTGATTCCCAGGCCCCGATGGGAGGCCATCTCGTCCACCCACTCCATGGTAGGGCTGTGCCTGGTCAGCCAGCAGAGCTGGGGCCTGTCCCCGTACTCACCACGTCTTAGAGGCAGCCAGGTCCCCTGCGGGCTCCATGCCAGTGCTTGCATCCGTCCGGAGGAGGGAGTGCTTCCTCGTGCCTGAGAAAAGTCCTTGATCCAAGGTTTTAAGTGGCATATTCACCAGTCGCTCTCAAGAACAATTTCAGGTATTTAAAGAAAGACATTTGGTATCCCCTCAGCCTTCTCTTTATAGAGATGAACCATCTTGATTGCCTCAACCTCTCCTTCTGAGCTAGATTCCTCTGAGACCCTCTGACGACTCCTCCCGAGTGTCCTCAATGCTTCAGACCCTAGACTGACTTGAGGACCACTTTAGTCAGGGTGAGAGTGCAAAAACATTCCTTCCGGGTCTTCACAAGGAGTGATGCTTAGAAATCAGCCACGTGCTTCTTTGGAACCCTCCTCCCTGCCCCGTCCTTGCCTCCCTGTCCCCTAACCTCCACCTCTAGTCTGGTTCCATTTCCAAACCACTTTGCTGTCTTTTGGGGAAACAGACTGATGCCTCCAGGTGACACTTTGTGTGACGCTTCCCCCAGAGGTATCTGCATTTTAATGAAGGTATTCTGAGAAAGTAAGATCTTAACACCCAAGGGAAGGAATTCCTAAAGGTGGAATTTCCCAGTCAACAAAGAAAAATAAACTTAAAAAGAAAAGCCTCAAAATATCTCAATATCAACATGGAGTGGGCTTGAACACCCCCTGCCCGGGGCAGACGCCCTGCCTGTGTGCCTGCGTCTCCCCATGATTCTTCTTCTCTGGGATCTTTGTTCTACTTCTGTGTTTTCCTTCATGTGATCATCCCAGCATTTGCTTTTCTCCTTTGCCTTCATGAGGGCATCGAGATGAAGTAGAAGGTGCCCTCAGCAGACATCAGGACACCCACCCTCTAGTCCCAGCTCAGACGCAAGTCTGGAGAAATACAATCCAGGACACTTTCCCAAGGCGAAGACTCCCAGCATGAAGAGGAAAGGCATCTGGTCTCCCCATTCATCTACAGCTGGAGCATCTTACCTCACATTCCAGGCAAGAGCTTGTCCAGCCTATGCTTGGATCCTTCCAAGAACCCACTTCTTCCCAATGCAGACCCTTTCGTCCATGAACAGTTCTGAGGTAAGGGCTTCACTCATTGGATGGATCTGAGATGGATCTCCCAGTACCCCGGAGCAATAGATTCTGGTCCACCCATAGAAGGTCACATGGGCAAAACGGGAGCTGGGGAACCTGGGTTCACCCTTCCCAGCAGCCATGAGCTCTTGGGCACTCATTCGTCCCCATTTGTAGAACAGGAATAGTAATCTCTAACTCAAAGTGCTATTGTGAGGACTAGGTAAGTTTGTGTGTGTAGAGTGCCTCCTCCACACAGGAGAATGATTCGTTAAAGCTCACCCTTCTCTACACAAGGCCATTTCAAATTTTGTAGACAGCAGTCGTGCCTCACCTCCATTCTTTTGAGATATGCTTTTGGCATTTGGGTAAAATGACTCCATGTTCCACCACAATTCCAGTTTCTTCATGGAAATGACATAGTAACAACCTCACTTACCCCATTTACCTCCAAGGGCCACGTTCGGTGTCAAATACAGTTATAAACCTGGCAAAACTGCAAAATACTAGAACCAGGCTGGGTATTATTCATTCCAGTTTTCCTGTACCTCCTTCTTCTATTTCTCTCTACCCTGTGCCTCTTCCCCTTGTCTCTTCCTCCACTTTCTTCAGCCACCCCATCACTCCCTATCAGCCCCTTCTCCTTCTTCCTCTGCCCTCTCCCCTTCCCTCTGCAGCAGCTTCCCTGGGGTCAACACACTACTGCTGGCTGGGGTGGGGAGCAGAGCAGGAGGCAGACTTGGGGCCCCTCCACCAGCCTCAGAGAATCCACAGCTATTCATTGCCTTGCACATCTGGTGGAAAAAGTATGTCTGCCTTCATTTAATAATGATAATAGAAAACAATATTTATCTTATCAACAGAGTCAGGTGAACACTTTGCAAACAAGATGATCCTCCTTAACCAGCGAGTCAGCTCCTGAGACAGTGCCAGTGTAATTAATGATGTTGATCTCATCAAAGGCCTGTGCCTCCCTGGGCTGGCTACCTAGATGCATCACAATCACACTAGCAACGAGCACGACAACCTAACTGGAGAAGCCCCCCATCCATAAGCCCTTCTGACATATGTAATACATGGGGTACGTAACATATTTGGCAGAGTGCACCATTGTGTCCTATTCTTGAAAAGCAATGATTCACAACCTTAGATGCTCGTTAAAATTACAGAGAAATCTTTCCATATGGATACCCGAGTTTTATCCTAGACTAAGTGTGTCTGTCTTTAGGATTCATGTCTGGGCATCATTGTTTTTGTTTGTTTTTGAGAGCTTAAGAGAAAAACTCCCCAACCCTTAGGACGGCTTTCCTACAAGAAGGGGTCTGTGGCTTTGGGTTTAGAGGTAGCAGATCCCAAGACCACTTCAGTCCTTGACCTGGACCTTGTTGAAGCTCGGAAAACAATACCCCCGAAGGCCTCAGAAGCAACCTCAGAAGTAGAAAGTTTTTCTCTGACCTTCTCCTCCTCTCCTGTGTTTCAGTCGTATTATCCCCGAGGCTGCCATAGAAACCAGAATCCCTCTTCTCCAAGGCAGGTTATAGACATCAGAACCCCCTTTCCCCAAAGCAGCTAAACAACCTAAAATAGGACTCTGACTTTTCCTGTGCCCTATGTGTGTACCAACTGGCCACAAAGAAATGATCTGACCTGCCTTGTCTGACTGTGGGTCATAAGACCCTCATTCCAGAGAGAGTCCTGCCCCTTACCCAGAAGGGAGGAAGGCTGCTCAGCAAGGCCAGGGAGACTCTAGACGGATAGGCCTGGCTGCTTTCCCAACTCAGTCTATTAGCATTAGATCTGACCTCTTTTATATGGTTGTCTATACTCTGCATGGTTGTCTACATTTTGTTTAACCTAAGCATAAAAATGGACAATCCCAGGTAACTTTGGATCTGAAGGCCTCTATGTATGCCTATTAAATAAATGTGTGTGCCTTTTCTCCTACCAGCCTGCCTTTTGTCAGATGGTTTTCAGCCAACCTTCAGAGGGTAAAGGAGAACTTGCCTGCCTTGGCCCCTACAACCTCCTGGAGTGAGCTAGAACTCTGGGATCCCACACATGAGGTTGCAGACAAGAGCCCAGTAGACAGTCCCAGCCAAGCTCAGCCCAGAAGATGGGTCTTCCTCCCTGAAAACATGATGCATGCAACTGGATCCCAGTTGCTCCTAGGAGAAGCATAACAGTACAATTAATTCACAGGCTGAAAACAACACAGTAGCAACTCCGCGTGGCGGTGAGACATGAGGCCATTGGATTAGGCCTCAGGTCTCTGTAGAAGTGGACCTAACTCCTTTTTGAGCTTCCAAAGCTCTGATAACTTTCAGACAATTCAGAGAAAGCCTAAAAAAGTAGATAATATACTAACTTCCCTACCAATATTTACAGTGTCAGCGTTTGATTGGAAAAATGAATTAGTTATATCAGTGTTTGCACCTCGAGTTTGCAGAGCAACTCTTACAAATCATGCAACTAGCTAACCCATCTCTACTTACGTCATCATTGGTACACATTTAACCTTCCTCACGGCCTGGACAAGATCAATCCCTTTTCAGAGCAATAAATCCCAAAGTTCTTTGACCAGAGTTTGCATCCTGAAGCCACCGCTCCCGCCTCTGTTCCCACAGGGATAGTTCCATGTCAATGAAGGCCGTCAGCACCTGTGTCTTTCTCCATAAAATCATGCAGCCCGACTTGGAAAATGCTACAGCTTGCATCCTGGCCACAGCCTTGTCTTCCCAGGGCCAAACTCTGTTCTTCCTTGACCCAGAGATGGGTGCTTTGAGAGATGGGAGGTGAAAGGGGTAGGTGTGTTCTTCCAAATGCCAACTGAGAGGGAGAAGACCTCAGTTTCAGCCCTGTAGATTCCATTTGCCCTGTATGACCTTGAGGAGAGTCCCTCAGTTCCCTGGTCTGTACATTCTTCATTGAAAAAAGAAAGAGGTGACTTGAGATAGTCTTGGAGGCCTTATTAGCTCCAGTTACCTGTGGCTCATAGTGGGGAGGTGCTGGTAAAAGGATTGGAGAGGACCCTGTCAGGGACCAATTTCTCCACACTCTTGTATGCACCAAATCATCCCAAATATTTGATAACCTCACTTGGTCTCTGAAACTTTAATGCAAAAAGACTTTTTAAAAAGCTTATATATTTATTCCTCCCCAGTTTCAATCTCTGGGATCTGGCCTCTGTGCAGACATAAGGATATTGAAAGAAATGACAGCATCCACCAGCCCAACCTCCTGCTGGCACAGTCACCTGAAGCCTTGTGAAAATCTCCGTTGCATCAGCCCCAGTATCAAAGCCTCAGTGAGCCTCACTTTGCTAGGAGTGGTGCCACACCTCCCATCCCTGGACAGAGGGAGGGCTCCAGGAGAACTGAAGCGTGTCAGTCCCTGTGTCCTGGAAGGAGAGGAACTGAGGGCATAGTGCTAGGCACTGTGTTATCGTGGGGCTTCCAGCTACAGAAACGGTGCCTGAAGATGGAAGCTGGAGGCCAGGACCAGGTGGACAGCTCCTAATCAAGTAGCCAGCGAACAACAAATTGGGCATGCCACATTAAAAAGAAAAAGAAAAGACCATTCAAGTTGGAGGTAAGTAAGCTATAAGTCAGTTAAGGGAGAAGAGGAAAAAGCAGGTTGAAAATGGACAGTGAATGTAGGGTCTGGATCTTTTTCTTGCACTGCAGTGAAAGTGGCTGTGGAAGTTTTTACCCAGTTCTTGAGGCATTTAAAGGGAAATGCCAGAGTGGACCCAGAGTGCATGAGCTGGTGCAAGATGTGCTTTGTATTTCTTTCTTTTATTTTCCAAAGAAAAGACCTCCATTTAGATCCCCACCTGCTGTCATGCGAAAGAGCTGGGGAGTCTGCACCCTGGCAGCAGGGGAAGGGGTCTGATGTTAAGTTTTTTAATGAACATTTTTGTTCTATGTGTTTATTTTTATATTTATTTATGCATGTATTGATTGATTGATTGAGAGACTGAGTCTCACTCTGTTGCCCACATGGAGTGCAATGGCGCTATCTTGTCTCACTGCAACGTGTGCCTCTCATATTCAAGCGATTCTCCTGCTTCAGCTTCCCAAGTAGCTGGGACTAGAGGCATGTGCCACTATGCATAGCTAATTTTTGTACTTTGGTAGATACAGCGTTTCACTATATGTTTGTCAGGCTGGTCTCGAACTCCTGACCTCAGGTGATCCACCTGCCTCAGCCTCCCAAAGTCCTGGGATTATGGGCATGAGCCACCACTCCAGGCCTATTTATTTTTAATTAATAGACTTTTTTTTTTTTAGATGGAGTCTTGCTCTGTCACCAGGCTGGAATGCAGTGGCATGATCTCAGCTTACTGCAGCCTCCACTTCCCAGGTTCAAGCAATTCTCTTGCCTCAACCTCCTGCATAGCTGGGACTACAGGCATGCACCACTGCGCCTGGCTCATTTTTGTATTTTAGTTAGATGGGGTTTCGCCATTTGGCCAGGATGGTCTCAATCTCTTGACCTCATGATCTGCCGGCCTCAGCCTCCCAAAGTGCTGGGATTACTAATTACTAACAAGCACCCGGCCAATTATTAGACTTTTTAAAGCAGTTTTTAGTTTACAAAATACAAAATATTGGAATGGAAAATCCAAAAGCTTCCATAGACCCCTTACCCTCCTCACACATCTTCCCTATTTTTAACATCTTGCCCAAATGTGGTATGTTTGTTACAATTGATGAGCCAATAGTAAGACAATATTATTCACTAAAAGTACATACTTTACATTAGGGTTACTCTTCATATTATATACTCTATGGATCTTGACAAATGTGTAATGACATGTGCCCATTATTACAGTTTTATATAGAATAGTTTCACTGCCCTAAAGTTCCTCTATGCACCACCAATGCATCCCTCCCTTTGCTCCACGCCCACCAGCACCTGGCACTCAATGACCTGTCTTCACAGTTTTCTGGAGTTCCTTATAGTTGGAATTATACAGAATGTACCCTTTTCAGATTGGTTTTTTCACTTAGCAATATGCATTAAAGGTTCCTCTATGTCTTTTCAGGACTTGATAGTTCATTTCTAAAACCCCACTGAAAATTTTATTGTCCCAGATGTACCACAATTTGACAGACAACTTGATGGCTCCCAAGTTTTGGCAATTATGATTAAAGCTGTTATAGGCATTCATGTGCAGGCTTTTTTGCACACATAAGTTTTCAATTCATTTGAATAAATACCTAGAGAACAATTGCTAGATTTATGGTAAGAGTATGTTTAATTAAAAAAAAAAAAAAAAAAACGCCAAATGTCTCCAAAAGTAGCTGTAGCAGTTTGCATTCCCACCAGAAATAAACAAGAGTTCCTGTTGCTCCACATCCTTGCCAATATTTGATGTTGTCAGAATTTTGGATTTTACTATCCTCATAAATAAATGTATAGTGGCATCTCATTCTTTTACTTTGCCATCCTCTGATGACATGATGTTGAATATTTCTTCACAGGCTTATTTGCCACTGCATATCTTGTTTGGTGAGATGTCTGGTCTGATATTTTGCCCATTTTTTAATTGGATTGTCAGTTTTTTTATTGTTGAGTTTTAAGAGTTCTTTTCAGATGCCAGTCCTTTACTGATAAGTGTTTTGCAAACATTGTTTCCCAGTCTGACTCATGTTTTTATTCTCTTAGCAGTGTCTTTTACAGAGTATAAGTATTTAATTATAATGCTGTCCAATGTGTCTGTTTGTTCTTTCACGGATTATACTTTTGGCATTGTAACTAAAATGTCATTGCCAGAACAAAGGTCACTTATCTTATCTCCTATGTTATATTCTAGAAATGTTATAGTTTTGCATTTTACATTTAGGTCTATGATCCATTTGAGTTCATTGTGTGAAGAGCATAAGGTCAGTGTATTATTTTGCATATGGATGTTCAATTTTTCCAACACTGTTTGTTGAAAAGCCTCTTTCTCCATTAAGAGGTCTTTGCTTCATTGTCAAAGGTCAGCAGAGTATGTTTGTGTAGATCTATATCTGGCCTCTCTATTCTGTTCCATTGATCCATTTGTCTATTCTTTTGCCAAGAGGGCACTGTCTCATTTACTATAGCTTCGTATTAAACATTAAAGTCAGGTAGGGTTAGTCCTCCAACTTTGTTCTCCCAGTGAATTTTTTTGGGGGGAATTTTTGTCTATTCCAATAATCTTTAGAATCAGTTTTGTTAAAATAACTGCAGGATAACTTGCTGGGACTTCAATTGGGATTGCATGAAATCCATAGATTAAGTAGAGAACTGACAGCTGATAATAATGAGTATTCCTGTCTATGTACATGGATTATCTATTTCATTTATATCTTCTTTGATTTCTTTCATGAGACTTTGGTAGTTTGCCTCATATGGACATTGTACATATTTTGCTGGATTTTTACCTAAGCATTTACTTTTTGCTGGTAATATAGCCAGCACTGAGATTTTAATTTTAAATTCTAGTCATTCATTACTCTTATATAAAAAAGCATAACCTTGTATTCTGTGACCTTGTCATAATCACTTTTAGTTCCAAGAGTCTGTTGGTGGTGGTGATGGTCGTGGTTCTTTGGGATTTTCCACATAGACAATCATGTCATCTGTGAACAAAGACAATTTTTTTCCCCAATCTGTATACATTTTATTTCCTTTTCTTGTCTTCTTGCATTAGCTCGAACTTCCAGTACAATGTTAAATAGGAGTGGTAGGAGAGATATTCTTGCCTTCTTCCTGATCTTAGCAGGAAACCCTCTCACCATTCAGATGCCTCCTCGTGTTAGATGTAGCTGTCTTGTAGATGTTCTTTATCAAGTTAAGGAAGATGTCTCCCTCTATTTCTTGTTCACTGAGAGTTTTTATCATGAAGACATATTAGATTTTGTCAACTGTTTTTCCTGCATCTATTGACATAATATGTTTTTTTCTTTGAACCTGTTGATATCTTGCTTTATGTTGACTTAATTTCAACTCTTGAGCCACCCTTGTATACCTGGGATAAATCCTACTTGGCCATGGTTTGTAATTCTTTCTTTGCATTGTTGGGATTCATATTTTACTGAGATTTTTTGCATGTGTATTTATGAGAAATATATGTTTATATCTTTCCTTTAATGTAATGTCTATCTGGTTTAGGTATTAACATAATGCTAGTCTGATACACTGAATAGGAAGTACTCACTCTGCTTCTGTTTTCTGAAAGAGATTGTTAAGAATTGGAATAATTTCTTCCTTAAAGGTTTTGTAGAATTAACCAGTAAAACCATGTGGGCCTTGTACTTTCTGTTTTGGAAGGTTATTATTTATTCAGTTTTTAATAGATAGAGACCCATTCAAGTTATCTATTTCTTTTGTTGTGAGTTTTGAGAAATTGTGTCTTTCAAAGAATTGGTCTATTTTGCCTAGATTATTGAATGTGTGGGTATAGAGTTGTCCTTGTAACGTTCCTTCATTATCATTTCAATGTCCATCAGATCAGTAGAGATTAGCTCTCTTTCATTTCTGATAGCAGTCATTTGTGTCTTCTCTCTTTCTTTCCTACTTAACCTGCTTAGTGGCTTATCAGTTTTATTGTGCTTTTCCAAGAACCATCTTTTGGTTTTGTTAATATTCTCTATTAATTTCCTGTTTTCAATTTCATTGATTTGTGCTCTACTTTTTATTATTTTTCTTATACATACTTTGAATTTAATTTTCTCTTATTATAGCTTCCCAAAGTAGAAAATTTAATATTAATTTTTTCTTTTTGATTGTAATATATGCATCCAATGCTAAAAATAGTCCTCTAAGCACTGACTTAACTATATCCTACCTATTTTGATGTTGTATTTTAATTTTTCATTTATTTTGAAATATTTTTAAATTACTCTTGAGACTTTTTCTTTAACTCATGTATTATTTGGATATGTGTTGTTTAATCTCCAAATATTTGTGGATTTTCTGGCTATTTTTTTGTTATTGGTTTCAATTTTAATTTCATTAACGTCTTAGAGATGATCTAAGGCATCTTGATATAATTTGTTATTTTAAATATGTAAAGGTATGTTTTATTTCCCTCAATTCTTTCCATCTTGATGACTATTCCATGTGGTCTTGAGAAGAATGTGCATTCTGCTTCTGTTGAATAAACTATTCTACAAATATCAATTAGACCCAGTTGACTGATGGTGCTGTTTAGTTCAACTGTGTCCTTACTGATTTTCTGCCTGGGGTCTATCAGTTACTGATAGAAGAGTCTTGAAATCTACAACTATAATAGTGGATTAACTATTTCTCCTTGCAGTTCTATCAATTTTTGCCCATATATTTTGACACTCTGTTGTTGGATATATACACTTTAAGGACTGCTGTGTCTCCTTGGAGAATTAACTCTTTTTTCCCCTCTTTATCCCAGATAATTTTCCGTGCTCTGAAATCTGGTCTTTTTGAAATTAATATAGCGATTCCAGCCTTCTTTTGATTAGTGTTAGCGTGTTATCTATTTCTCCATCTATTTTTACTCTGTGTCTTTATATTTAAAACAGGCTTTTTGCAGACAAAATACAGATTGGATCTTGTTTTTTATCCCCTCTTGCAGCCTTTGTCTTTTAATTAGTGTATCTAGAACATTGATATTTAAAATTATTATTGGTATCTATTTTTTGTTGGTATCTATTATATTTGTTACTCTTTTCTATTTAATTCCTTTGTTCTTTTGCGTTTTTCCCCCCTTTTTTCTTTTTTTTTTTTTTTTTTGTCTTTCACTCATTTTCTGCTCTCTCTGGTTTTAATTGAATATTTTGTATAATTCCATTTCTTTTTCTCTCTTAGCATATAAATTATACTTCTATTTTTACTTTCTATAATGATGTATATTTTTCTACTCTTCTTGAGTTTATAATATATATTTATAACTAATTTTAACCCTCTCTCTAATAGTACTTTACCACTTAGCAAGTCCTGCAAGTACCTTATAAGAGAGTACTTCCAATTCCTCTCCCTCCTCCCATCACTTATAACATTGCTGTCATATAGCCTTTCACTTACCATAAGCTATAATCATCACATACATTATGGCTATTATTATTTCAAACAAACTGTGCTGTGTTACTTTAAGAACAGAAAATAAAAAGATTTTATTTTACTTTCATTTATTCCTTCTCTTGGACTCTTCTTTATTTATGTACATTGAATTTTCTGACCTATATCATTTTTTATCTCTCTGAAAAATTTTATTTAACATTTCCTGCAAGGCAGTCTACTGATAAGAAACTTTCTCATTTTCGTTTGTCTGAGAAAATATGTCACTCATGAAGGATAATTTTGCTGGATACAGAATTATAGATATGTTGTTAACCTTTAACACAAAATATTTCACTTCCACCTCTTCTTGCCTATATGGTTTCTAAAAAGAAGCCTAATGTAATCCTTATCCTTGATCCTCTGTAAGTAAAAGGTTTTTTTCCTCTGGCTTCTTTTAAGATGTTGTCTTCTATTTTCTGTAGTTTTAAAATGATATACCTAGATATTGATTTATATATGTAAATATTATGCTTGATATTCTCTGAGTTCCTTATATCTGTGGTTTAATCTGAGAAAAACACTAATAACTATGTCTTTTAATACTTTTTAACATTTTTTCTTATTCCAGAATTCCAACTATGTGTCTCTTACACCTTTTGTCAGTATCCCACAGCCCTTGGATAGTCTGTCCTGTCTTCATTCTTTTTGTCTCTTTGCTTCTCAAGCCTACTAATTCTTTCTTCAGCCATGTCCAGTTTATTGATGAGCCCTTCAAAGGCATTCTTCATTTCTGTCACAGTGTTTTTGACATCTAGCATTTCCTTTTGATTCTTTCCTAGATTTTCCACCTCAGCTTCTATAGTGTATATGTTGGCGTATCGGCCACTTTTGCCATTAGACCCTCAGCGTATTAGTCATGGATGTTTCATACTCCTGGTCTGATGGTTTCATCATCTCTGCTCAATCTGAGTCTGGATTGGATGCTTGCCCTGTCTCCCAGCAGTTTCTTTGCCTATGCTCACGGTTTGCTGTACTGTGCCTATCTGAGTTTAAGATCACTTCTGGATCCTTGTTTTCATCTCCCCTGTTGTCTTAGATTTTCCTAAGAAAGTCCTCCTGAAGTAGAGTCTGAATCTCGCACTAATTTTAGCTGTAATCCCTGTGACAGGAGCCCCATCGGTGTGGGGGTAAGGTGTGTGGAGATGGGAAGCGTCCTATGGCCCTATGAGCGGGTCTCAGTCTTTTACTGAGCCTGTGACCCTGGGCTAAGACCTTCACACAGCCTTCTAAGTTATGCTTTATCTTCCTCCGAGAGTGATACACGATGGTTAGAAAGAGCTAGCCCTGAATAGTTTTCTTCTTCTAGTTCGGTAAGGCTCTGCTAAAACCCAAGTCAGTTCCGCTTCAGCAAAATAGATTCCCTTGGGGTCAGGTCTTGTGAAGAACAGCACGCATTCCACATGTTTCAGAATGGCTGCTTTTCCTCCCTCTGCGGCAAGCAGGGGATCTTTGTCCTGTCTTCAATGTAAAAACCTGGCAGGGCTCCTGGATGTAAAACTCATGAGAATGTGTGAGCCCCCCTACAACTGAGAGCCCTCCTGGAGTCTCTAACTCGCACACACATCCACGCGGAGCCTCCCACTATTTGCCAGTTCTGGTTTAGGCTGTCCTTCTCTGGCCCGGGGTTCTGTGGCAGTTCCTTTTCTTGGGCGTCTGCTCCAGTAAGAGCCGGTCTCTATAACTCTGGAGACAGACATTTGTTTGTGGCCTCGATTCATTAACAAATCTAAAAAGAGTTGTTAATTTTCAGTTTGTTCAACATTTTCATATTGTTAGGACAGAGTCATGACTTCCAAGCTCCTTACATGTCGAGCCAGAAACTGAAGTCGTTTAATAAGCATTTATTTTTGAGGCAGAGTCTCTCTGTATTGCCCAGGCTAGAGTTCAATGGTGCAATCTCAGCTCACTGCAGCCTCCGTCTTCTAGACTCAACTTGTTCTCATGCCTCATCGTCCCAAGTAGCTGGGATCACAGCCGTGTGCCACCATAACCAATACTTTTTGTATTTTTAGTAGAGGCGGGGTTTCATCATGTTGCCCAGGCTGGTCTTAAACTCCTGGCCTCAAGTGATCCACCCTCCTTGGCCTCCCAAAGTGCTGGGACACATCCGGCCTTTAATAAACTTTTAATTTTAAAATAGTTTTAGATATACAGGAAACTTGGGAAGACAGCCCAGAGTCTTCCTATTCTCCACACTCAGGCTCCCATTGTTAACATCCTACATTAGAATGGTTTAGTTGTCAAAACTCTAGATCCAATATTGATGCATTAATATTAGCTGGAGTCTGTATTTTATTCATATGTTCTTAATTTCCCACTAATATTCTTCTTCTCTCCCAGGATCCCCATACAGCGGGAGTCCCCCATCCTTGGGCCTTGGATCAGTACCCGTTGGCGGCCTGTTAGGAGCAGGCCACACAGCAGGAGGTGAGTGGCGGTGAGGGAGCATGACCACCTGAGCTCTGCCTCCCGTCAGATCAGCGGCAGCATTTGATTCTCATAGGAGCATGGACCCTATTGTGAACTGCGTGAGTGACAGATCCAGGCTGCATACTCCTTATGAGAATCTAACTGTTACCGGATGATCTGAGATGGAACAGCTTTAACCTGAAATCTTCCCCCACCACCATCCATGGAAAAAGGTGTCCAAAAAGGTTGGGGACCACTGCCATCCAGGACATGACATTACCTCTTACCATCATGTCTCCTCAGACCCCTCTTGGCTGGGACAATTTCCCAGACTTTTCTTGTTTGTGATCAGTTTGAAGAAGCATAATTTGGATATTGCAAAGAGCAACCTTCAGTCAGGGTTTGTCTGATGGTTTTGTTATGATTAAACTGCACTGTGCACTTTAGGGAGGAAGACCCTGGAGATAAAAGGCCAATCCCGTCGCATCCCATCAAGGGCACTCAGTGTCAGCATGACTCATCCCCGTGGATGCCTGGCCGAGGGAGTGTTTGTCAGCTTCTCCACTGCAGTTACTTTCCTTCTCCTTTCCCTTTTTGGAAGGAAGTCAGTATTTGGCACAATTTTTCAACTCAGGATTCTCATACAGGGCTTTCCTTCCAGTTTCTTCACAGGGAAAAGCAAACCAGGGATCCACACACTCTCACTCACTCATCCACTCATTCAGTAAAGCTCATCTGATGTCCACCCAGACCCCCTGTGGGCCCTGGCTATCAGGTGGAGAATGAAGCAGAGATGGGCCTTGTCCTCAGGAAACCTGCAACCTAGTGGAGAGACAGCCTCTAAACCAGCAGTCACAGCCATCAGAGAGCCATGAGGCGGAGCACACAGAGCAGGGGATGGGAGAAGGGGTCCTAACTCACATAGGGTGGGTGGAGGCAAAGCCTGTCGGAGATCCCAGGGGACAGAGGCCAGGAGCTGGCTCATGTGAGGCCCAGCATGTGCAAAGTCCCCGGGGTTGGGTGGTGGAAAGTTGCTAAGCCGCGCTGCTCTCAGCCCTCTAGTCCACCCTTGTTCATTCCTTTCATCAGACTTCGCTGTACTCAAGGTCCGACACCACGTCTTGTCCTCTGTGTCTCTACCTGATGCAGGTTGACTGACAGAATTGGGGCAGTCATGCAGATCTGTGTGGTCTGTTCAGGGGCCATCAAGCACTCCATAGGCCTGAGTTTCTGCAGCTCTAAAGACCTTGTGCTAAGGAAGAGGGAGGGAGTGGGAGGTCTGGCAGTGGGAGAGCAAAGGTAGCTGGCAGTCAGCAAGGATGCAGGGACCTGACCATGGGCAGATGAAACAAGCCCCAGGAGCGAGGAGGATAGAAACAGGCCCAAAGATGCTTTGAGGAAAGTAGGTCAGATCTCAGATTTCTGAGCTCACTGTTCAGCCCCCTGAGAACTTGATAAAGCTGCAGTTTGCCAGAGCAAGTGCAAGCAGATGTTATCCGGGGATGCTTAGCTCCCAGGCACAAAGTCCCTGCATTTGGGTGGGGCAACACCCTGCTGGCTATTTCTGTACCTGCAGCCTGAGCATGGTGTGAGCATGGGTGCCAGAGCACCCTTGGGAGAGGGGGAGATGGGAGAGAGGAGGAAAGGAGGACAAACTTTCTAGTAGCAGAACCTTGGGTGATGAAAGTAACCTCCTTCCCGATGAGAGCAAAGGAGGTGTACAGGCTGCTGGCCTGTGAAGCGGGCAGAGACGGGACTTCGGCAGCCAGGCCTTTTGTAACAAGCCTCAGGCTCTCCCGCCCCATTTCCATTGGCTCCAAGCCCACAGTGTCCCTTTTGTACCCCCTTTCCCTCTGACCCACAGGCCCACTGCCTGCTCAGCCTCTTTGCAGGGCCACCTCCTGCACACATGCACATATATTCATATGCATGCACACTCTGGGGCTCAGAAAACAGTGCCTAAAAATGAAGGCCTCAGCCTCACAAGTAGCCCCATGCTCCCCGAAGGCTGCCATACAAATTAGAATCCCATTTTACCAAGGCAAGTCATAGTAACAAGACCCCCCTCGTCGCCAGTGCCAGCCATCAAACTTCTGCATTAAAACTGGCCATTAAAAAAAATGGTCTGACCTGCCTTGTTCTACTGTAGAACTCCCATTCCAGAGGGAGCCCTGCCCTATACCCAGAAGGGAGAAATGCTGCTCAGAGAGCCCGGAAAGAATCTACACAGACAGGCCTTGCTGGACTTCCCCATTTGCATTAGATCACACCGTTTTTGTCCAATCCTCTTTCTACATGACTGTCCATACTTTGCTGAACCTAGCATGAAAATCGACCATTTTCCTTATATCTTTGGATCTTCATTCTGAAGGCTCCTGTGAACACACATCAGACTCATTTGTGTGCCTCTTCCCCTATGAATCAATCGGCCTCATGTCAGTGATCTTCAGTGAACCTTTAGGGGGCCGAGGGGGTGGCTGTCTCCAGCTGTGTGGGTTACAGCACAACGCCACAGTGTCTGACCGGAGCTGAGACGGGTGTTCCATGGGGTTATGCTGTCAGAGTTTGTCATAACCTTCGGACATCCTCAGGTTGGGACTGCCTGCCCTCAGGTCCCAGCTATACCATACGTCTGCTGTGTGACTCAGGCAAGCCACTCAGCATCTCTGTGCACAGATTCATCTACAAAACAGGGGTGTTCTCATCACTCAGAAGACTCGGGTGAATTAGAGAAAAGTGTGCTCACGGAGCACCCAATGCAGACTCTGCTCCAGGCATGTGCCAGGTAAGCACCTGCTCCCACGGCTGCTGTCACCCCGCCCCAGAGAGCTTCCTGGGTGTCTCTCCAGGCCCAGATGGTACCAACCCACAGAGACCTCTCAGCCGAGGTGGGCAGCCTGTCCTAACTCACCCATATCACAACTCTTCGCACTTCCTAAATGGAGCACAGCCCATCACTGCCATTGCTGAGGGGCCCTCCTGGGTGGACTCCCTGCTTCTTAAGATGAGCACACAATGAATAAAAAAATGAGTGCAGAGTGCATGCCCACTTTGGATTACTCCAGCCTCGCTGTGATTAGACAGAGCTGGTGATTAACTAGTTATGAGCTCTC
Source organism: Callithrix jacchus (assembly GCF_049354715.1). Lineage (NCBI taxonomy): Eukaryota > Metazoa > Chordata > Mammalia > Primates > Cebidae > Callithrix > Callithrix jacchus. Next base: position 34,648,328 of record NC_133511.1, on the reverse strand, counting down.
CTTTACAGAGCGAGGAGCTGTGGCCTGGAGAGTTGACCAAGTGGCTTTATTAGAATTATACAGCAGGAAAGAGTTTAAGTGTGTCCTGCAGCCCGAGATGGAGAGGCGGGAGGTAAAGCAGTCATGCCTCAGCTTTGGAGACCAGCAGCCCTCACTGCCAGTGCTGCCTTCAGTAAGTCCCCTAACCTCAGTTTCTTCGTCTGTAAACTAGGCTGATGATACCTGTTTTCATCTATTTTATCTTGCTATAAAGGAATATCAGAGACTGGGTAATTTACAAAGAAAAGAGGTTGATTGTACTTCCAGTTCTGCAGGCTATGCAGGAAATACAGAGCCAGCACGATTAGGAGTCCACGCAGATCCCTTCCTAATAACTGTGTGACCTATGGCAGTCATCCCCTCACTGATGAGGCCCTCAGGGAGCATCCATTCATGGTGAAAGGTGAGGAGGAGCTGGCTTCACACGTGGTGAGAGAACGGGGAAGAGAAGAGAGGGGAGAAAGTGTCAAGTGCTTTTTTTTTTTTGATTTGGAGTTTTAGCTCTTGTCGCCCAGGCTGGAGTACAATGACACAAGCTCAGCTCATTGCAACCTCCACCTCCCAGCTTCAAGCGATTCTCTTGCCTCAGCCTCCCGAGTAGCTGGGATAATTTTTTGTATTTTTAGTAGAGATGGGGTTTTGCCATGTTGACCAGGCTGGTCTTGAACTCCTGACCTCAGGAGATCCACCCACCTCAGCCTCCCAAAGTGCTGGGATTACAGGTGTGAGCCACCACACCCGGCTAGTCAAGCTCTTCTTAAAAATCTTTTTAACAATCACATCTCCAGAGAACTCAATTAGCAAGAACTCACTCATTACCACAGGAAGGACACCAAGTCATTCATGAGGGATCCACCTCTGTGACATGCCCCACCTCCAACACTGGGGAATCACACTTCAGCATGAGATTTGGAGGGGACAACTACTCAAGCCATCAATACTTCACAAGGCTATTCTGAAAATCAAGCTAGGCAATGTATATGGCATCCCTGACACTGAAGGGGCTCGGTAGGAGGCACTGTGCAGACAACGTGGGGGCTGATGGCTGGGGTCCCTGCCAACCTGAGCCCCTGCAGAGAGAATCACTTCCGGCTCCCTGTTGCTCAGCCCTTCCGCACGCCCTCCTCCTCCAGCAAACTTAAATGCTGTATGAAGCTTTCCTCCAGCAGAAGGGTTATAATTATTTATGTTGGGACCATAATAGATTACAATACAAACTCCATTTCATTGCATCCAACTCCACTATGACTGCTGTTTGCTGTGAGGCATAATTCCATAATTCACTGTGAAATGTGGCCCCATGCATGCTCTTCCGCAGCCCCCAGAAAGGAGAGTGGAGGCACGTGGCTCTCTTCCGGGCCTTGGATAGAGGCTCTCCACTCCCACCCTCCTAGGCAGCACACACTCTGGTCATGAGGTCCTCCTGTAATAACCGTGTGACCTACAGCATTCACCACCCTCTCTGACCCTTGGCTTTCTCATTTACAAAAATGGAACAATACAGTGATATATGCCTTGTAAGGTATTTGTGAACATAAAATCAGAAAGACTTCTGTAAAACCCTCACCACAGTATCAGGCACTTGCCATGTGCTTCATGATAACAACTGCCAATAGCCGCTAATATTTAATGAGTGCTTACTGTGAGCCCACAGTGTGCTGGCTCCAGCAATCCTCTGGCCTACCTGTGAAGCTAGTCCCATGCCCACTTCCTTAGGTGTTATGGGGAAAGGCTGTCCTAACAGTGTGGTTTTTCTTTAGTGAGGCCTCCATCGGGTGGGCAGAGCAGGCGAGATGGGCACCTGAGCTCCCTGACCAGAGTCATACCTGGGTATTGCTACCCAAGATCTTTTCAAGGAGCAGGGGCCGAGAGAGGGAAAGGCTGTCTCCATCTCCAGGCCTTGGGCACTTAGCCCCTCCTCTCACTCTCAGATTGCAAGGAGCCGAGAGTAAGCAACTCAAAAGTGGAGGTGGCAAATAGATTATGCACTTAAAAGATGAGGGAGGGGCGCCGTGGCTGCGGACTAAGAGTGGAGCAGGCCGAGGAAGGACGCCTGCAGTGAGCTCAGCGGGGCTGCTGGCCAGTGCAGAGTCACAGCTGTGGTCTCCTTCCCTGAGATCCTCAGCAGCCCATCCATCACCCGGTGTTCCCAGCAGGAGCTGCTCCCCTGCTCCAGAAGGCTCACTTCAACTCTTCACAAGTCTCTTTGTCCAAGAGACTTGTTTGCATGGTCAGCCACTCCTTACACAGTAGACCCCACTGCCCGTGCACTGATCTTCCCCTGGGCATCCCTGTGGGTGTCTGGAGCTTCTCGCTGCCTGTGTGCCCTGAGCGTGCCCAGGCCCTGCTCCCAGGCCCCCGCCCTTCAGCCTCCCATGTCTGAGCCACTTCTCTAGGCCTCCCCAGCATTGCATGAGAACTGTCTTCCATTGTACAGGCATCTGCCAGCAAGTCTCTCAAAAGCATCATGCTTCCAACAGCTTTCTTGATTTGCACCCCCAAACCTGCTTCTCCATGCGCTACCCTAGATTTCACCAAAGTGCCCAGAATCCCAGATGCACCCTTGACTCCTCTCGTCCATTCATATCTGCATTCGCTCCATCAGGTAGTCACTGCTTGCTACTCATTAAGATATCCCTAGAAAGTCACTCTTCACCTCCTCAAGGCTGCTGGCTGGCACCGTCCTACACTGCAGGATCCTGCCACCGCCTCCCAAAGCTAAAGAGTCCCCTGCCTCCCTCTGCCCCACCATCCCCGCTGCCCCTGTTGCTTCTCTGCTAAATCTTCTCAGCGTATCAACCCAAGTCAGGTTTTTGAATGTAAATCAGCTCTCATTAGCTCACTGCTTAAAATCCTCCAGCAGCTTCCATGACATTCAGAATAGAATCTCTCAGGTCCTCAGGAGCTCCAGCCCCTGCCTGTCTCTCCTGGTCTCTCATGCTGGCCCCTTAGTATTCATGGAGTAAGTCAAGCCAAGCCTGGGCTGTTTCTGCTCTCTGGCCCCTGGACATCTGCAGAGCTCACCCTGGACATCTGCAGAGCCTTAGCTCAGTCAGATTCTGCTCAGACGGCCTTGCCACAGAGACCTCCCCGCACTCTAGGTGAAGTGGTCCCTCTACCTGCACCCTGTCCCTGTAGCCCTGAAGCCTGATTTATTTGCCTTCATAACACCTAAAACTATCTAATATTTTTAGATGTTATTTTTTCTTTGGTTATTTTCTGTGTCCTGCAATAAAATATCAGACTTGGGTTATGGGCTTTATAAAAATCTAAAACCTTTTATTTAGAAACTGTATCCCCAAAACCTATAACAGTGTCTGCAACACAGGAGGTTTTCAAAAAATAGGTGTTGAATGAAAGAAGGAGTAAAATAATTTGTCTACAACAAAACAGGTGAAATTGTACATCTGTTTATACACACACACGCACACATGGACCTAAACACGTACAAGCGGTGTGTGGGTAGGGGAACTCCAGCAAGAGAAAACCTATTCTTCATGCTCAGAAAGCCATGCCCCAGGAGAAAAAGTTGTCACATGCTGGGAGAAGGAAGATATTAGACCAACAAATAGCTCTTCAAAGAACAAGCAAAGGCACGCTGGCCAGCATCACAGAGCTGCATATCTGAGTGCAGAGGGACTGGCTTAAGCAGAGCCGGATGGGAGAGGAGCTTCCTGGGTGGCCAGCATGCCCAGCCCTGCAGTCCAGGAGGGGACTGCAATCTGCTTCTGGTCAGATTTGACCCAGAAAGAGAGCAGCACTAGGCTGCCAATGAATGAAGGGCCAGGCAGGTAGGAAGCAGCCCCAAAGCTGTGGGGACCGCGAGCTGCCTTTCAGGGGGTCCTTGGGGTTTCTGCACTCCCCAGCAGAGTGGAGGACAGCACCCCACTAGCCTGCTGGCCTGGCCTTGGAGCCCACAGTTAGAGGGCAGAAGAGGGGCTAAAAGCTTAGCGTTGGAAGCCCTAGATTTGCCTCTGAACCTCAGGCGAAACTAACTCAGGCTGCTGAGTCTGTTTTACCGCCAGTGAGTTCATCACTCGGTTTGCCTGGGACCCTCACAGTGAACGTTCTGGTGTCCCAGCATAATCATTCATCACACTTCTTTCACTTCCAAGGGTCTCAGCTCAGATAAATAAGTGTCACTAAAAATCCCTTATGCATATCCTTCATGGAGTTTCTGGGAGGACTGAACGAGTGGGTGGCTGTGACTGTGCCCAACACCACCTCTGGTACACAAGTCCCACAAATGCTCTCGCTGCCTGCAGAGCCCATTGTGCCCTGCCCACGCTGCCTGTGCCCTGGGTTCCACTGCCCCACTCACCCACTCTGGGCCTGCTGCCTCCTCCCCCCACCCCCCTCCCCCCGCTCCCTACACCACAGCTGCCTGAGCCTGAGCTGCGCGATTCCTGGCCACACTGACAGCTCCGCAGAGAGCAGGTTGCCCAGGATGAATGCATTCCTGTCCTGGCCACACAGGTAATGAATGGCCGAGGCCATGCAGGGAGACACTCCCTTATCTCACCCTGGCAAGCATCCCTCTTCCTCTTCTTGAGAGATGGGCAGCGGGCCCATCTGGGAGCCGTGGCCACACTTTACAGAGCCTTCACCGGGAGTGATGGATGCAATTTCTTCTCTTTCCAAAGAGAAATTTCACAGGGCGAGCCTCTCCCCTGGGCTTTGCCTGCCTCCCTCAGAGGAAGCATGAACTGTGGGAGCTGCAAGGAAGCTGTTGTCCCCAAGTTTGCTTCTACAGCCTAGGGAGAGTGGTTCAGAGAGGAAGGGCAGGCACGGGGCCACAGAGCTCCAGGCATAGAACCCCAGGCAGCACCCATGGGTGCTGGGACCATGCTTGGTAGGAACCTGAGCAGCTGTAAGAGCAATAGGAGGGGCACGGAGCCCCATTTGGGGTATGGGGGAGCATCCCGGCTCCACTCTGGCAGGGCTCGCCAGCAGCCTGCACCTCTCCATCTCATCCCTGTGAAGCCCCTGCCCACACCCTGTGATGCTGGCAGCTGATCCCATGTTCTGCCTCTGCCATGTGACCATACCACAGACACACACGTGCATATACACAGTGTGCCCTGCAGTGTGAAAGACACACTTAGGGTTTTTAAAGTGCTGTTATCTGAAATGCATGTTGAGCCTGGCAGCCTGGCATGCACCAGGCCTCCTCCACTCTGCCTGGAGTACAAGCAGGTGTGGCCAGGGATGTCTGCTCACAGGGAACAGGGTCCAGGGCCAGGGGCTTGAGGCCTTGGAAGAGGTCCCAGTAGACAAGAGCAGGCAGGGCTCCACACAGCGTGGGGAAGGGGGCCCCAAAGCTCTGGGACTGCCCCAGCCTCAGGACGGGCCAATCTTGGTGTCTGCTAGAAACCCAGAGGGACCACAGGAGAAGGAAGGGTTGTCTTGGGAGCAGGTGTAGGGAACACAGGGTGTCTTCACCCCTTTGCTGCCTGGCTCTGGCCCCCCTGGAACGACAGGCAGAGTGAGCAGAGCCCAGAGGGAGCAGACAGCCCTGGACCCCAGCTCAGCCGTGCTGCTCCCCAACCACCGACCAATGACAAATCATCAAACCTCCCTCAAAGCTACACCTGAACTCAATACTCCTGCACAGATGACCTCGGTTAGGTATATGCCAAATGCTGTGTCTGGGAGGTGCTCAAGAAATATTTGCTCTCTGAATAAACTGACTCAGCCTAATAATGTAACAGTTATTTGATTTCTGTGTTTATATTTCCTCACTCTGAACACTCGTGTCTTTCATTGGTCCTGCTAATTTCTCTTGTCGTATTTCTTTCGTTTTATTTTGATTTTTTAGAGATGAGATTTCACTGTGTCACCCAGGCTGTAGTGCAGTGGTGTGATCATGGCTCACCACAGCCCCGAATTCCTGGGCTCATGGGATCCTCCCATCTCAGCCTCCCAAGTAGCTGGGATCACAGTTGCCTGCCATCACACCCAGCTAATTTTATTTTTAATTTTAATTTTGCGGGGAGATGGGGTCTGCTATGTCTGAGATTTAGGCTGGCCTCGAAATCCTGGCCTCAAGCGATCCTCCAGCCTCAGCCTCTGAAAGTGCTAGGATTAGGGGTGTGAGCTACTGCACCCAGTTTCTGCTGTATTTCTCATCTTGCCTCCCCATGCCGCACCCTGGGTGATGTCCTCTAACCAATCTTCTCCTTCACTCATGATTTTCTTCACTGCATTTAATGAGCTGTTGAACTCACCTGTTAAGGGATTAATTTTAGTGCTACCCATGTTATCTTCAGAGGTTCATTTTTTCAAACCTTCCTGTTCTTGTATCTTAATGTCCTGTTCCCCCTTTAGGGTCTGTGGACCACTAAGCTCTTTAATAATTATTACTACTCTCCCTTGGTGCCTCATTACCCTAAGTGCTTAGGGTGCAATACTCCTGTTTCTTGGGCTGCTGAGTTGAGTTCATAAAGGAACACATGGAATCCGGCTCAAGCTGTATTGTGAGCTGGTAATCGTCAAGGACTTTCTTCTCAACATAAATCCTACAAGACCGAAATGTTTTGTTGACTTCTTCCTAGCACCTTAGGGTATCCCTGGCTTGAGATGACTGATTTTTATGATTATTGCTCTACTTGGGAATTCTGACCCCACCTGAAAACTGTCAGCTCCAACTCCAAAGCAGCATACGACAGAGGCTCAAGGTGCCCTTTACTCACAGGAGAGTTTTTCCCACCAGAATCCCAGGCAGAGCTGTGCCTCTCCCGCCCAGGAGTGGCGGCAGACTTGTTCCTCTGGCCGTCAGTGATAGCGCCATCCTCCTGTACCCTGGGGATTCCCTTTCCATCTCCTCCGCTGAGTAGATTCAAGCCTTCCCCTCCTCTCCCTGTGTAATAAGAGTCCAAAGTCTTCACACACATGCATGTATACACAAACATGTGCACAGACACTTACATATCTGTACGCACTCACATCCATGCGGACACACAGGTGCACAGACACGTATACGTCTGTATGCACACACATCCATGCGGACACACAGGTGCACAGATACGTGCATGTCTGTATGCACCCACAGCCATGCGGACACACATGGGTCTGGCAAAGTAGAGAGGTGGGAGGGGGTGCACTCTGCTAGCCTGAGTGGAGCCTGGGATGGCCTGGAGCTAACCCACTGAGTCTCCCCCTCGCCCAGGCTCAGCACGGGTCTCCAGCACATGCCAGTCTGCTGTGTTGGCACACACAACGCACGTCCATCGCTTGTTCCCAAGAAAAGAAAGGCCTGCCTCCCTTCCTAATTCCTCACTCCCTCCTCCCTTCCTTCCGCTGCCCATGAATTCATTCACCCATGGTTCATTTATTCATTTACTCTCTGTGCCAGGAGAGGCCCTGGACCCTAAGGAAACAATGAGAGGTTACAGGCCTGCTTGGAAAGGCTGCAGTTCAGGAGAGAGCCAGGCACGTAAACAGACATTCCCACGGATTTGTCACAAATATCCCCAAAAGAAGCCCAGGGGCTGGAGCCGCCAACCAGTCTGGGAGGGGCCACTTGAGCTGGGCCTGAAGTGGTGAGAGGGACTCAGCACAGGAGGGCAGGAGGAGGGTCCAGCAGAACTGGGAGACTGGGACAGACAGCACCAGTCACCGAGGAGGGGCTGGGTGGTGCGGGCTCTCACAGCAGCTGAGGGGGGCAAACTTGGTCCCAGAAGCATGGGAGCCAGACGAGGGCCCTGATTGAGGCTGCTTCAGGGTCAGATGGGTCTCAGCAAGGTCACCTCCATGCAGGGTGGGGTGGGTGAACTAGAGGTGGGGGGCTGTAGAGGCCATGGGCTTAGTCCTGGGGGTGCAGTCAGGGCCAGGATGCACGCAGTGGCTATAAGGGAAGGAAACCAGAGGGTGAACTGAGGTCACAGAGCAGCAGAATTTAGGACCTGGTAGCCCGGGGATGGGGAGGAGGTGAGGACAGCCCTTGGGACATGGCCTTCACTTGGTGGTGGACAGCAGGAGAGGCCCAGGAAAGGCTTCTTCCAGGCAGCAGCCAGGCCTCTGTGTGCCTCCCCACAGACCAGCCCAGACCTGCTCCCCAAGCTGGGCGCCCTCCAGCCCCCCCACCCCCTGCCAGCCCCACGTGAGACCAGGACAGGACCAGGCAGGCTCTTGGCAGAGAGGCTCCTCTGCAGTGCCCTGGGAGGGAGGAGGGATGCAGAAGGAAAGGCTCATCCATTATTAATTCCTCCTGGAGACTCTGGGGCCTCCGAAGCCAATTGCATTATTTAAAACTGGCTTAAATTTGGCCTAGAATAGAGAGCTTCATCTCTTGTTGATGGTCTCCCCCTTTCCCGGGTGGCATCCTTAGGAGAGATGTGGGGCTTCCAGCGAAGAGTCGGGCCTGCACCTCTGCTGCGCAGCTTGTGCACACCATGTACACCACATCGCACGCCCTGCCCAGTTGCCGAATGTGCCTAGCCATTTGTCCCTCCTTTAGCCACCGGGGTTCACAAAGAGAGTATAGTACATGCATTTCCAGTGGCCTTTGGGCAGAAACTCAAGGGATCTGAGTTTCTCTGGCTGACCACCCTGAGTTAAACAATCCTGCCGCTGTCATGGGCATCACTGGGCAGAGGGACTGGCCTGTCCCCTAGAAGCAGCAGCTCGGGTAGCTGCATCCTAAGAGGCCTGAGGTCTCAGCCTGGGGAAGGAGGAAGGACAGAGCCGGGAACTGGTTGCTATGGAGATTTGTTCCCCAGCAAAGGGAGCAGTTGGGGCTGTCAGTTGGAGCTAACCTTGAAGGACTTCGCCATGAGAGAAAGGAAAACAGACACAGATACATATATGCAATGTGAAATCTGACCTTTCCCTGGAGTCTGGGGAGAACAGACCTGTCAGAATAGATACTATGGGGAGGGGCAGGGAAGAGGGGAGGGAGATGGAGGGAGGAAAGGGGGTAGGGAATGGAGTTGGGGGAGCAGGCAGGCCACACTCACTGAGTGCCTGGTGTGTGCCACACTGCTAACAAAGCCTGGTGTGTTGATCCCATTTAGCCCTCACCTACGCCCTGTGAAGAAGCTGTCTCTAGTCCCACTTTACTTGCCCAGAGCCTCAGATCAGTAAACGCGGAAGCTGGAATCCAGGTTTCTCTGAGTGTGAAATTCATACTCATCCTTTTCCTACAGGATTTTGCAGAACCACCCCACGGCCGGGAGGCAGAGGCTGCAGGCGCACCAAACACATCAGCAGAAGAGGCTCCTCATCCATGTTGTCCTGCTACCCAAGCCCCCACAGCCCGTCCACCATCTGTGAGATGGTGCCCCAGCCTTGGGCTCTGGTCCCCACCAACGTCCACAAGTCATCTGCCACTCCTCACCCCACCTCTCCACGGGCGTGCACAGCCCTGTCCAGGGGTCTCCTCTTTCACCTGCCTTCGGCTCTAGGCTGGCTGCCCCTCTGCACAGCTCTCCTTCTTTTAGAAAGCTTCTCCCAAGTCCACCTCCAGGAACCATCCCTGAACTCTGCAGCTACTCTGGCTCTGGGGAAGAGCTCTGTGTGTGTGTTCACCTCTTTTCTGAGAATTCCTGCTAAGGACTCAAAGTAAGGAGGGTGGAGTGCTCACATCCACCAGACCAGAGGAACCTGCCAGTAGGATGAGGCTCTGCATAGTGGGGTGCTGAGTTGAGGGCAGGCAGTCCTATGAAGAATCCAGGCAGTGGCTGCTGTGAGCTGAGGGCCTTTCCAGCCTGGGAGCCACTGCACTGGCAGAGACTGACTTGGCCCAGGACTGCCTGCAAGTCAGGAGCTACAGCCTCTGGGCCATGTGCTTTGTCTAACTTGGTTTCTGCATTCTGGTTGAAACACTTAAGGCAATCTATTCCCACAGAGTATCAGGACAATGGTAAATAATCACTGCTGTTCTTCTAGATAAAAGGTAAACTGCCCTGGAATCCCCAAGGCCTGGAGTCTCGGGCAGCTGCTGCCCCAGAGGCTTCGTTGCTTTAATCAAGGCATTTGTGTCATCTGCAGAGTTCAGCTCTCTCCTGGGCTCAGCACTTGAGATCTGGGAACTTGTGTTTCAAGGGACGGAAACAAGCTGCAGTGTGGCCATAAGTCCCAAAAGCACAGGTAACTATAGATAGTACATGGCTTTGACATTACAGCACGAGATAGACTGGAAGGCATCACATGCTACGTTCAGGTGCTGTCTTGCATTCACAGTGAGTGGTGCACGTTGCAACCTCGTGCAACCTCCCTACTACCACTGCACATGCATCTGTGAGACCCTGCCGCGCAGGATCCAGGCCCCCTGTTTTCAAAAATATATCTGTGCCTATGCCATTCCAGAAGAATCCTCAAGGGGGTTCGGAACTGGGGGGCACCCAGCCTCCTCTACCCAGTCACCCCACCCAATCCAGGCTGGGACCTCGCCATGCTCTGGCCACCTGCAGCCTCTGGCCCCTCTGCTGTGGTGTGTGGCCCTCTGTCTTGAGCAGAGACATCCTGAGCCGCCTCTCCCTAGCCTGTCCAGCGCAGGGAATAGTGACGGGTCCCTAAACACGGCCATATAAAGGGATAGACAGCTATGTTTCTGCAACTAATGACCAAGTCACAGCTCAGTCCAAGGGGGACTTGATTTACTTAGTATCAAGTTGTAGAAACGGAAACAGATCTGGCCTCAGCGGGCTGCACGCAGGACTTGATTCAGATCACTCTCTCCATCTCTGTCCCTCTCTCTCCCTGTCTCTTCCCATCTGTCTCTCTCTGTTTCTCTGACACACACACATACACACACACGCACACACACACACACGTTCTCGCTCCCCATGGACCAGCTGTTGTCCCTGGGAGGCTGCACCGTGGCAGTACATTCTCACATGCCCAGAGCAGAGAGCAGAGAAGCCTCCCCCATAAGCTCTGATTAGAAAATGCCAAGGTGTGGCCTGGGATTGGTCCCAGCCTGGTTCACTCTTGTCCCTGGAAAGGTCAGGCCAGGCAGGAGTAGGGGCACTGAGATGGGCGGTGCTACCACGTGCTCCCCACGTAAGAAGAGAGCAAGCTGATTAGCCACCCCCAGCCCAAACCATGTGGTTGGCAAAGAGGGTCCCTTACTCTAAAGGAGAGGGTGGGTGTCTGGCCAGCCCCAGTAAGAAACGTGTGCTGCAGAAACCTTTTCATAGTAAAAATGGTTCTGATTGGCAAAGGCAGACCACCCCCTGGGAGACCCCCAGTGGGCTTATTTTAAGACCATAAGGTTCACTTTAAAGAACATCTACAGTCTTCAGGAGGCAGTCCCATACTCCTGTGAAACTTAGCTGGGCACACGGCCTTCTGGAAACTGCTCTTAAGGAGCAGTAAGGAGCAGCAAGGAGTAGCTTAAGCTGCTGGTGCCTCTCAGTGCCACGGAATCACTGAACACCCTGCCCTGCATCACACTGTGTAGGGGCAAGATTCAGCAAGTGAAGCAACAGGACACCCAACTAAACTGGAATTTCATATAAACAGCAAATAACATTTTAGTACAAATATGTCCCATGCAGTATTTGGGACATATTTGTGCTAAAAATGTTGTTTCTTGTTTATCTGAAATTCAGATTAACTGGGCAGCTTGGGCTGTATCTGGCATCCAATCCTGAGCCCTGGGCTCTCCTGGGCCTGCCTGTCTGGGACTTAGAACCTGGCATGTTCTTTCTCTGTCAGTGACACTTTACTGGGAAAAGAAATTTTCTTCCATTTGACAGACTCTGATCCTCTTGCTAAAGGATGCTCCCCTTTAAAATCTCATATATTAAAGAGACAATAATCTTTTCTACTGAATATTTTATATTCACCAAATGAAACACAATGTAATTTAAACATGGTTGCGAAAAATATCTTCACACATTTCAAAAAGTAGTTTACGCAACAAACAACCCAATTCAAAAACAGGCAAAGGACTTGAGTAGTAGACATTTCTCCAAAGGAGATACACAAATGGCCAATAAGCACATGGGAAAACCTTCTGCATGACTAGTCACCAGAGAAATACAAATCGAAGTTGCAAGACATCGCCTTACACCCAGCAGGATATTATCAGAAAAAAAAAGACTACTAAGTGCTGGTGACGATATGGGGAAATTGGAACACTTGTGCATTGTTAGTGAGCGTATAAAACTATACAGCCACTGTGGAAAACAGTACATTGGTTCTTCAAAAAATTAAACTTAGAATTATCACATAATCAAGCAATTCCACTTCTGGGTATATGCACAAAAGAATTGAAAGTAGTGACTCAACCAGATATTTGTGCCCCCAAGATCACAACAGCTTTATTCATAATAGCCAAAAGGTGGAAGCAACCCAGGTGCCCGTGGATGGTAAGTGGATAAGCAAAATGTGGTCTGCACATATAGTGGAACATCAGACAGCCCCATGGAGGAAAGAAAACCTGACACGTGCTACCACATGGTTGAAACCTGAGGCCATTGTACTGGTGAAGAAGCCAGTCAGGAAAGAACACATATTGTATGGTTCCACTTATGAGAGGTACCTAGGGTCATCAGATTCACAGAGATAGAAAACAGAACCGGGGTTATCAGGCACTGGGGGCAGGGGAAAATAAAAAGCTATTTTTTAATGGGTGCAGAGGTTTCATTTTACAAGATGAAAGAGTTCTGGAGATGGACATTGGTGATGTTTGCACAGTCATGCGAATGACTTAAAAATGGTTAAAACGCTAAATTTTATGTTATGCATATTTTCTCACAATAAAACCATCTGAAGAGGGGTATTTCACTTATTTCCATGCCTTTGAACACTATCAATGCCGATATTTTGCATCCTCTGAAAAGCTGGCCACATACATATGTCACTTTTTACTCAAACTTGAATCTACTCGGGCCCTCATTTGTGTACTCAATTTGCAGAATATATTATTGTCCATACATTCATATGAGTTTTGTCCATGTTCGTGCCATTGCATGAACAAAATGCATGAATAAAGATGGTGTCTCTTCCTTGGGTGGCATTCGCAGAACATGGCGTCAGGTAGAGTAGGGACGGGCCTCTCAGGAGTGCCCTGCTCAGACCCGACAGGGCAGTGCTCTGCTCTGCTCTGCAGAGAGATGGCTGTGTACAAACAGGGTGTGTGCACAGGAGAAGAGTCAGGTCAGCAGGAGACCTAGAGACCGTTTCTGATGGGGCCTAGGAAAAAGAGCACGAAGCTGGGTGTGGTTCCGGCGGAGGGGCCGGTGTTCTGGGAGCATCTGAGGAGTTGCTCTGCAGAAGCCAGATTTGATTCATTGTACATTTCTCCAAAGGACAAGCTCCACCCTGTTTGGAGTTGTAAAAACTGCTATTAGTCATGCCACGTGCACACGGATATGCTTCTTTGTGCATAATGAGCCCCCTACCTCTCGGACAGGCCAAAGGGATGTCAGTGCTCAGGACAGCAAGGGACAGCAAGCGCTTCTCGCTTTGGGGGAGAGCTTGGGGTAAAATTCTTCTCAGTTCCTTCAGAATCATAGATTCAGGACACGCCTGACTGGATACCTGCTGCGGTCTCTGGAATCACCTTGCATTCCTCTCTTTTTTTAGGGGTCCAGCGTTAAGGCACCGAGTCTCCTCTTTCTTTGTTCCAGTCCCACAGCTCCTTGGACAGACCCACTCATCCCTGCTAACCACCCTCCCAGCAACTAAACCATGTTTCCGAGGTGCCATTCGTTGCCCCAGCACTATGCCAGACTCTCTGACAAGCAGGCCTGTAAGACACATTCCTGCCCCTAATGGAACGGATATTCAGTGGAGGAAATTCTTAGGAAAAACATCGGGCACATGGCTGGTGCTCGATGACAATGACTTAGTTGGATTAATTATACAATACAGGATTAATTATACAGGGAAATCATGAGGCTCAAACTCAACAGGGTCCTCAAGGAAGCAAAGGAATCCAATTTAGTGTATATTAGTCAGGGTACGTTTCAAGAAAGAAATAGGACTTGAGCTAGACCTGAAAGATTCAGAAGAAAAGAGCAGGTTAAATAACGGGCAAGCTCCATTAGAGGTGAAATAGAACATTTTAACTACCAGTTACTGGTGCTGGCCATTAAGCTACCTGTTATCTCATTTACTCCTCATGTAGCCCAAAGAAATCAGGGTCAACACCCATTTTGTGGTTGGGAAACTGAGGCCTAAGGCGGTGTGCAACTCGCCAATGGCCACGTGGCTAGCAAGATAGTGTGGCTAGATTTGAGCCCTGGGTGGAAACTGCTACACCCCTCCTGGGCTGGGGGCAATTAAGAGCAGTCTGTGCAGAGGCAGGGTGGCTCAGGAGAAGACCGGGGACAGAGTTCAGGAGGGAAAGTGGGCCTCCGGATCCAGGGAGAGGGGACGTCACAGGCACCAGCAAGAGCTGCCGCAGGACCCTGAGGCGGGAGCCTGGCTCATTCTGACAGAGCCTGCAAGGGGCCTCCCTGCTGCCGGGCTGGCCTCCTTGGATTCCCAGAGTGCCTCCCCGTCTCAGGGCCAGAACATCCCAGAATGGACAGTGGCAGACAGCTTGTTTCTTCCCTTCAACAATAAACAAGACAACCACTTGTCAGTCCTCCCCTTGGAGCAAGCAATCAGGGGAAAATCCCACAGCTTTCTACCATGACTGTGTTCCCTGAGCAGTTCAGCAATTTCAGGAGGCATGAAAGGCTTTATTCATCAGAATGTAAAACCAATCTGCCTTTTCCCCAGCTTCATCTATCACTATCTTTACCTGCTGTTGGGGAGGCGGGAACGGGGGAGGAAGGAAACACCCACCTTCCTCCCATCCCCACTCTCTGCTGGCCCACAGCCAGCACCCTCCAAGGTGCTCCTATCAATTGGAGCAAAGGTCACTGGCTTAGACAGAAGTGACCACGTGTTTCCCACAGCCTTCAGCTATTAGCAGTCCTTCAGGGCCTGGAGCCAGCTGCCCTGGGGAATCTGCAGGTGGAGGTGTGAGTGCAGAGTGCAGGACCCCAAGGGCAAAGCACTGGAGGTGGGCCAGAGGTAAGAGGGGCTGAGCAGCAGTTCCAGTAAGCACCGAGCACATATGGCAGGGTGGGCACACCCATATTCAAGGAGAGACAGACAGCACATGTGTCTAACACATGCCTGCCATTAACAACCATGACCAACATCCCGAGGGAAATGTGCACGAAACACCCCCTGTGCATGCAGCAGACCACACGAGGATGAGCTTGCACTCCTCCTGACCTATAAACATGTTCACCTGACCACTCGCCCACTGCCTGTCCCATCAGCCACACTCCTCAGCAGCACCTGTGCTCTTCACACAGGTGCCACTTCCCTTTCATTCTTTTTATGTCAGCAAATGCCACCACACCCGTGGATCTGATCCAGTGTGTGTGATGGTGCCCACACAGGGAGCAGTCACGAGTACCCAGGTGTCTGTATGTGTCTGTGTGTGTGTGCATCTGTGTTTGTCGGTGTCTGTGTGTGTGTGACTGGATCTGAGTGTGTCTGTATATGTATATCTGTGTGTGTAGTATGTGTGCAAGTGTCTATGTGTATGTATGAGTCTGTGTCTGTGAGTGTATCTGTGTGTGTCTGTGTGTGAGTGGATCTGTCTGTATATGTGTGCATCTGTGTGTGTAGTATGTATGTGTGCAAGTGTCTGTGTGTATGTATGTCTGTGTCTGAGTGTATCTGTGTGTGTTCATGTATCTGTGTGTATCTGTGTGTGGGTGAATCTGTGCATGTGTGTGTCTGTGTGTGTTTGTGTGAGCAGATCTGTGCATGTGTGTCTGTATGTGTGTCCCTGTGAGTGGATCTGTGAAAGTGTCTGTGTGTGAGCTGGTCTGTGCACGTGTGTGTCTGTGTGTGTGAGCTTGTCTGTGCATGTGTGTGTCTGTGTGTCTCTGTGTGTATATCTGTGAGCTTGTCTGTGCATGTCCGTGTCTATGTGTACATGTGTGTGTCTGTGCATGTGTGTGTGTGGATCTGTGCATGTGTCTGTATGTGAGCCTGTCTGTGCATGTGTGTGTCTGTGTGTGTTTGTGTAAGCAGATCTGTGCATGTTTGTGTGTGTCCCTGTGTGTGAGTGGATCTGCGAATGTGTGTGTCTGCGTGTGAGCTGGTCTGTGCATGTGTGTGTCTGTGTGTGAGCTTGTCTGTGTGTGTGTTGGTCTGTGCAAGTGTGTGTCTGTGTGTGTGAGCTTCGTGCATGTGTGCATCTGTGTGTGTCTATGTGTGTGTGTCTGTGTGTGAGCTTGTCTTTGCATGTGTCTGTGTCTGTGTGTCTGTGTGTGAGTGGATCTGTGCATGTCTGTGTGTATGTCTGTATGTGAGCTTGTCTGTGCATGTGTGTGTCTGCTTGTCTGTGTGTGTCCCTGAGTCTGTGTCTGTGTGTCTGTGTGTGAGCTTGTCTGTTCATGTGTGTATCTGTGTGTGTCTGTGTGTGAGCTTCTCTGTGCATGTGTCTGTGTGTGTGTGAGCTTGTCTGTGCATGTGCGTGTCTGTGTGAGCTTGTCTGTGCATGTATGTCTGTGTATGAGCTTGTCTGTGCATGTGTCTGTGTGTGTGTCTGTGTGTGAGCATGTCTGCGCGTGTGTATCTGTGTGTGAGCTTGTCTGTGCATGTGTGTCTGTATGTGTGTCTGTGTGTGTGTCTGTGAGTGTGCATGCCTATGGATTGCCAACTCCATGTCACCACATTCTGACCCTCCCTGATGCTAACTTCAGCATCTGCCAAAGTGAGCGCAGATGTTGGGTCTCCCTTGTGGCCACCGCCTCCTACTCCCCGAGCACTGCCCCTTCCTCTAGGATTTGGAGGTGGCCTGTAACCCAAAACCTCCAGAGAAGGATCTGTCTCCCTGTCTCTGCCCTCACTCTGGGCCCCACTGCTTGCTCAGCATGGAAGCGAGTTGCACTCAGTCCACACTATAGACAGAGGGGACAGGCAGGAATCACTCCACAGTCAGTACAATGGACAGAGGGGAATCAGCCGGCCTGTGGGAAGGGGCGGCCAGTGAGAGGAGGGGCCTGCACTGCTTACCCTTCCGTGTGGACTGGGACAGCCTGGACACCCCAAGGCAGGAGCGTGGTGTGTGGAGAGAATAACTTGGAGGCAGCACCAGACTCAGGCCCAGATGGGAAAGGTAGATGGAAAGCTTTTACAGGAGAGAGAGAAAAGGGTAGAAAAGGGTAAGTGTGGAACGAGGAAGCACTCCAATGAAACAGGTACTGTGGCTGAAGTCACCGCAGCAGCCTCGAGGGGCCCACGAGGAGAACATCACGTGTTGAGGAAAAGCCCACTGGCCGTGTATGTTCACAGCGCCGCAGTGAGCTGCCTTCCGCAGGGCTCCACTCATCACAGGCACAGTTCCAGGGGTGCAGGGACTGTGAGGGGCTAACATCTGAAAATGGGGCCCTCTACCCTACCTGTAGAGGAGGGACTCTCTCCAGCCCATCAGCCGGAGATTAATCTGGTCTCAGGATACAGGATGCACCCCCTGTCTAAGGGGCCTGGCACTGAGGCTTTGGTGTGTCTCTCTGACTCTAGTGCTCCAAACACCTGCCACCATGTGCTGCTGGGCTGGTCACCTGCACACCATCGTCACAGTTAAAATGCTCCCTTGAAAATGCGGTTTTCCTCTGCATGTGGGCAGGACTGATGGACCTGTTTGAAAGATGTGTGTCATTCCGCAATGGGCCTGCTTTTAATATAGTTGAAGATAGACTGACAGAGGCAGATAAATGGTAAGATAGATGGATGATACATGATAGATACATAGATGGATGACTGAAGATATATATTGATAATTATAATTAAAGATATATATTAATTGAAGATATATATTGATAACTGGTTTTGAAGAATGTCTTAGCAGAGAAATACCTAGACAAAAAATAATAAAATCAATAGAAACAAAAAATATATGAAAAAATTACAATTGGCAGGAAAATTAGTATAAAGAATATTTTTTAATTTGGTGGGATTAAATGATTGGCAATGGGCACCTGGCACAGGCAGCGGGAGATGGGTGGACAGTGCCAACCCTCACAGCTGTGGGCTGTGGCCTATGCACCAGGCCCCGCATCAGCAGGTGACAAGCCCCCTGCCATTGAGACCTCCCGACAAGCCTATGAGAAGACACTTCCATTATACCATTGAGGTACAGGAAGGTTAAGGAACTGGTCCAAATACCACAGCCTGTTAGAAGAAGAGATAGGATTTGAGCCCAGGCATGTTGGAATGAAAAGTCAAAGTTTTTGGCCATTTGGCTGTGCTCCCTCTCCCTGGGACGGGCAGAGGCAGACAGGCAAAGAGAAGTTGGATAATTCACAGAAGCACATGGTGCCACACTGGCCCGATTCGTCCAACCCCCATCCTGTCACAATCTTCCTAACTAAACCACAAATGCAACAGAAACCTTCCAATCTGTGTGCCCCAACACAGAGACTCTGATGCCACCTTAACCCTGAGTTCTGCCAGACAGGAGAGGAGCCACAGCGTTCTTCCCACAAGCTCACCTTCCCTTCAATCCCAGCTCGCTTCCTTGCCGTGGAGAGACCCTTGTCCTGCTCTCAGTAGAGATAGTCGATTTTGTTGTGACTGTTTCCAACGACAGGCCATGCCAGAGGGACAGGGAGGGAAAGGAGGGCACCAAATGCATCCTCTGTGAGGTCCCCAGAAGGCTGCAGGAGAGATAAGAAGTCAGCTTTGGAGGAGCAAAACATCTGCTCTGCTCTGGTCAGCAGCTTTGCGGGGAAGGCCTGGGACCTGCTTTTCCTGTGGGGCAGCCAGGCCATCCTCCAGCCTCACTCAAGGCAGAATTCAGAAGGCTTTGGGCTCTTTCCAGTGCAAATGAGCTCCCTCTTCCTGGGCCCAGGGGCGTGCACTTTGCCCTTAAACCTCCACTGAGCTTATAGATCAAAACCCTCAGGGAAAATAAAGGCTAGAAGGAAGGCTAAATCTTAGAGTTAGGATTCATCAACCTTTTCAGTATGTAGCTGGAAAAACTGAGGCCCAGTGAGGTGAAGTGTCTTACTGAAGGTCAGCGCATCAAGTAGTATGCCCTGAGCTGGACGTGTGGTTCTGCTCGGGGCCCCGTGTGGCCTGGATGCACAGGACCCCAGAGGGACCCCTCTCTGTCTCGTGAACCTCGACACCCAGCCCTGGCTTCTAGGTGCCTGAACTCATAGCTTACCTAAATATAAGCTTCAAAATAATAATAATAACTAGGAAAGTCAACCTTCCTCCAATCCAATACATAAGTTTCCCAGCCTCTTCCTGGATAATCTGCTCTGTCTGACACCAGCTGACCTTGGCAGATTGCAGAGAACCACAGGGCCTTCCCACCCCAAGCCTACCCTGCAGTGTTCCCTGTGGAAGGGCCATCAGCCCTTCTGTACCCTCTGACCTCTGGGCAGCCAGTGGGATGCACACCCCGTCAGGGCTGGCGCTGCTGGCGTGAGCTTCCTCATTGCTGCTGGCCGTGTCATCGTAAGTCAGGGGTCCAGACCGCTGGGGTGTTCACTTCTAGATGCTGTCCTTTGGCCTTAGAAATCAGCATGGTTCTTGTCAACATATAGTATATGGTGACCACAAAACGGGGCACTGGGAAAGTAATAGTGATGCTTTCCATGCCACACGGGGCAAGAAGCAGGCAGGGCTCCTGGGAGAGGAGCGGGGGCGGTGGGGGCAGTCAGGAGACTGCATGGTCTTCTGCCATTTTGCCTTCATGACAACCCTCTGAAGTAGGTGCCACTGTCCTATTTCACAGATGAGAAAACTGAGGCTTAAGAGAAAAAGCAACGACTGGCCCAGGCACGCACACATTGTGAGGGTGACTTCGACTTTGAAGCAGCCGGCCTGGTTCCAGTATGCTCACTGGCTCCTTGGGGCACACACAAGGAAGGGCCGTGCAGTGCCATGGTTAAAACCACACATTCCAGAGCAAGACCAGCTGGATTGGAATTCTGCTCTGCCACTTTGGGCTGTAGATCCTTGGGCCAGTTGGTTAATAACCCCTCTGTG
Source organism: Callithrix jacchus (assembly GCF_049354715.1). NCBI lineage: Eukaryota > Metazoa > Chordata > Mammalia > Primates > Cebidae > Callithrix > Callithrix jacchus. The sequence continues at coordinate 34,628,321 of NC_133511.1, read as the reverse complement.
CCCCTGATTCCCCATCTCTAAAATGGAAATAATAATAGTGCCTGCCCTATAGGGCTATTGTAATAAGTATATGCTTGGAAGCAGGCTTGTCGCATAAGCTCTATACAAGTGTTAGCACTGTTCGCATTCTCTCTGTATCTCTTCTCCTTACCTCACACAGCAATGTCACCGAAATCAAACCCTCAGCTGCAAGACCCCCGCTGTCCCCGGGGAACAGGGTCTACGACAAATCAACTTGTCTACTGAAAGCTGGGATAGACTTCTAAGCAAGAGAGGCTGCTCAGGGCAGAAGACACACTTGGTGACAGGCAGGGAGTCCCCCAGAATTAATTGCTCAACACCATGTCACTGCTGGTGACAAATTTGCAATTACTGTCTTCCTGGGAGAAAAAACGGCCCATCCCTACCAGCTCCAGTCCCCACAGTCTCAGGCCTGATTTTAGTAGGTCTGAGAAGCAGCACCTGCCAGTCCCAAAGGGTGAAATGAGCAGGAGATAAGAAGACCCTGGGCTTTAAATGACAGGCTGGCTTTTCCTGTCTGTTCCAGTCAGTGATGGGACCTGGCCATGTGCTGGCATCCTTCCAATGGGGTCTCTAATTGAGATGGAGGCTGTGGGAGTCTGAGGTGGGAGCACGAATAAGAAGCATAGCATTTACTAATGAGGATGGGTCTGGGAGGTACGCTTGAATGCTCTGTGTTCTTACCTGGCCTCAGACTTTGGTCTCAACATGCATAAGAGCAGACTTGAGGAAAGAATGAGAATAAACACTGGATCCCTGCCAGATTTCCTGGAGACAGGGACAGTTCCTAGACAGGCCCAAACATCAGCTTTGCTTCTGTTGTTTGCATCTGAGCTCAGCTTGTGTCAACATTGTAGAGAACAGAGCAGAAGTGCTAACCCTCCTGGACTGGGACACTTCGCGTTGGAGCAAGTTTTCTTTGCACCGCCGAAGTCCTTTGCAAACTCTTCAACTGAGGTGTCCAGGATTCCACCAGGCCCCTGTGTCAGCAGAAGCCTGAAACCACATGAGTTTTCTTTCCTGGGTTTGCAGCATCAGCCCCAACACAACCAACAGCACAGGCAGGTGAAGGTGACCCCAGGTCTTAAAGTCACAAACCCAAGGTAATAGACCTATAGATGTCCCTCAACTTAACGACAGGATTACGACCCCATATAGCCATCATAAGTTGAAAATATCTTTTTTTTTTTTGAGACAGAGTCTTGCTCTGTTGCCAGGTGCCAGGCTGAAGTGCAGTGGCACGATTTCAGCTCACTGCAACCTCTGCCTCCCAAGTTCAAGCAATTCTCCTGCCTAAATCTCCGGAGTAGCTGGGACTACCTACAGGCGGGCGCCACCACGCCCAGCTAATTTTTGTATTTTCAGTAGAGACAGGGTTTCGCCATGTTGGCCTGGATGGTCTCGATCTTTTGACTTCATGATCTGCCCGCCTTGGCCCCCCAAAGTGCTGGGATTACAGGCATAAGTCACTGTGCCCAGCCAAAAATATCTTAAGTCAAAACCACAATGAATACACCGAAGCTACCAAACATCATAGCTTAGCCTAGCCTACATTAACATACTGCAACACTGACATTAGCCTACTATTGTGCAAAATCATCCAATGCAAAGCCTATTACATAATAAAGTGTTGCATATCTCATGTAATTCTTTGAATAACGTGAAAGTGAAAGGCAGAATGGTTGCGTCCTTAGTATGGTTTCTATCGAATGTGTATTGCTTTTGCACCATTGAAAAGCCAAAACATTGTAAGTCAAACCATCATAAGTTGGGGACTGTCTATAGTTCTGTCAATGAGTAGGCATGCCCAATGGGCACCAGGGTGGAGCTATAGCCTCCCTGAGCTCCCTTGAGCATCTCTCCCTCAGGGCCCAAATAAATCCACCTTGTTCTCCATCCCAGTGATGGTGCCCCCAGCCCAGCATGAGCAGCTCTTTCTCTGGGTTCCCTGGGCTTCCGCCTCTGGTCCCTCACTGATACTGCTGTCCTCCTCTCCACTCCATGCTCCTGCAGGCAGGAACTGTGTCTCTCCAACCTTATCTTCGCAGCACAGTGCTTGGCATGTTGCAGGTGCTCAACAGATGACTGTGACTGGATGGAGGCATGCCTCTTGCAGAACAGATGGCTGAGGGCTGAGTCTGGGCACTGTGCCAGGCAAGGGAGCCCCAAGAGGCACACAGGGAGCTTCTGCTTTTGAGGCACCCACATCTGTTTGAGGAGTTGGGGTTTAGGCAGAAAGAGATGGTGCAAAGCCCAGGCAGCAGATGCCACATGCGCAAAGAGCAGCTCAGGTGGCGAGGCCATGCCATGTGCAGTGATCAGTGCAGCCAGGAGGGGCTATAAAACCACAAGCTAAGTGCCCAGTGGCCTCAAGGGTGAGGACAGGGACTTACTCGGGTCCTTGTTTGTTCAACTAAGAGTGCCTATACATGTCCCCTGCTCTGGGAAGTAGGAGGGGAACCCAGCAGTGAGGTTAGGGAGGGGCTCAGCCTCAGATGCCAAGAAACAGCTCGGCTTCCTTTAACAGACACCCCAGCCTGGGCAACAACCACAGAAGCTTTCTCCTATTATCAGTTCTCACCTTCAGAGTTAAGGCTCCCAGGTGTGAAGGGAAAGGATTCACCCTGCTTGGAGAAGGGTGAGGCTCTACAGCTGCCTATGACATTGCCCCTGAGATACCTGCAAACCTGATGTCCCAAACTCTTCCTACCACCCAGTCTCTATGTGGCTGATGCAATGGTCCTACCTACCCAAGAGCTGCCTGCCCTTCAAAGCCAGCTCAGGCCTCAGCTCCTTCAGGAAGCCTGCCAGGGCTGCACACGAGAGGTTCTTACCTTTCTCTGAACCACTCATCCTTACTGTCTGTCCACTCTTGCCATCATTCATTCATTCTTAAAAGTATTTGCAAATATGAACCATAATATTTGAACTTACTATTTCCTCTCCAAAGGTAGCGGGGACTGATGGGGAGGGGGGAAGACATGATTGAGAATCAGGTCCTCTCCCGTAGTTTGGGGGTGTGGAAAAGAAGAAGGAGGTGCAGATAGGGGAGAATGAGAGAGAGGGCTGTTCTAAGACCAACTCAGCACAAGAGAGAGGCGGGAGCAGGTTTCCGCGGGGGAGGAAGCTCGGGGTGTGCTCCCCAGGCTGGGGTCAGGCACCTCCCGGTGATTCCAGCCTCAAACCCATGAGCTGGGTCAGGGGTCTGCCTCTGATGCTCAGCACTGCTGACCCTGGGCTGCTGCACATAATTACCCACCAAGAGCCCAGTTATTTCTGTCTCTAGCAGGAGGACTGATCAGGAGGGGCAGAGTCCAGAAATAGCAAAAGCAATTAGTAGGCCGGCTTTGGAGGGCATAATTACTGTGCACGAATTAAGCCCTGGCAGGTAACCCTCGGCCTAGTTACTAGGTAGTGAGAGGCAGTGTGCCCTCCCCAGCCCCAAAGTGGTGCTCGGTGTTCAGTGAGCAGGTCACGGTGTGAAGGAACATCAGCTTCCAGGGTGCCTCCTCCCTCAGGGCCCTTGGTGGACCCAGAACTCTGGGTGTACTGAAGGGTCCTGCCTGGCACATACTCTCTGCCCTCAAGACGGGCTAAGAAGCCTGGGGAACCCTGGAGGGGTGTGCCAAAGATCACCTACTGTCATCCCAAACTTGTGAAAACCTGAAGGGAATAGCCCCCATCGCCTCCACCTCACCTTCCACCTGTTACCGCCACCTTTTCTGTGTCAGTTTCTGTTTGCAGTCCCTGTTAGGTTCCCTGCCAGAGGGTCAAAGTGCCGCTGAGGTAAGGAAGCCGCCCTGGACGGAGGCAGGAGAGGAGAGGGAGCCCAGAGTATCCCCTCTGTGCTCTCAAGGGCTTGCTCTCCCTCTGAGGAGAAAGGACAAGAGAAGGCCTTCAAGTCAGTGATCCGCGATGTATGCCCACCAGGCTGCAGAGCCAAGCAATCTGGGAATGAAATAAATCAGGGAAGACTTCCTGGGAGCGAATGCCTGCAGAGTGAGCCTGGCCTTTCCAGCCTCCAGCCCTCCTCAGCCTTACTGCCACCCCAGCGGTGCCTCTCCCTCCACCAAGCTGCCCTCTTGCTTCTTCAACCTGCCCAGCTCTCTGGATGCTTTCCCAGGGGCCTGAAAAAGAGAGTGGCATCACCTGCCCTCTGTGTAGTTGGACACAGCAGAGAGGGGCAGGTGGCGGGAATTAGGGAGTGCCAAGCCAAGGTCCAGCTTTGCCACAGGGGGCTGTGGAGGCTCAGCCAACCCCTGACACACTCAGGGGCCTTGTGTAGACTGATGGGCATTGCCAGGACTGTGAAGGCACCCACCGTGCCCAGCTCCTGAGCAGCCTGGTGTGGTGGGAGCTTCTCCGCTTCTGCTCCAACAGACCCATGCAGGCCAGCCCCAGGTCACTGACACTGCCCCCTGCAGGCGCATGCCCATCCCCAGGTGCATCTCTCCCCCAGTGAAGACCCAGCACCACCTCACTGGAAAGCCAGCCTGTGTTGGTCGCTGTGCCAACAGCCCTTGCCTGAGCACCCCTCTAGAAAGGAACTCCAGTCCCTGCCCTGCGGCCACTCCCAGGGACCACAAGCTTCTTAGCCAGGTCCCTATCCCAATTTATGAGGTGAGAACAGCATCACTCTCGCAACACATGGAGCTGAGAGGCAGCTGCTCGTGGATCCAGCTGGAACTGGCATCAGAAACTCTGTCCCTGGTTGTAGTCCCTGGTTTGCAGCATTTGTGAGGCCCTGAGCAAACCACTTTCTAGCTCTGAATATTAGTTTCCTGTCTATATGGGGGAGGCCTCCCTCCTGCCTGCCCCATGGAGTGACTGTGAGGAAAGGTGGGGAGAGGCAGACGAATATCCGTTCTGTGGTCGAGTTTCTTTCCAGCCATCCTCTCCAAGACTTGAGGGACAGGTGGGAGCTGGAGCTCAGAAAGGTTAAGGTAAGATTCACTAGCCAAACCCAAGAAAGAGCATCGGAGCCACCAGGCACCCCGGGCCCCTCTTCTGCACTGCCCAGCCAGTCTCCCCAGGCTCTGACCCCTCAGCCAGGCTGGCCAGCCCTGCCAGAGCCCAGTCCTCTTACGGCTGCATGGCAGACACTGTGAATAATGGAGTGCCATGTTTGCCTAATGGATTTATCATGATTACGAATGCAGCTTCATCAACAAAAGCAGGTGAAAATCGATGTCAAGGCAGCTAAGTGAGCTGCACTTTCCCTCACAGCTTGGCATGTATTGATAGTCTTTTGTCCACTTGGTGTTTTGCACCCAATGTGGCGCTGAAAGCAGGAATAAAAATGCCCTTGGCTCTGCTTGCCGACAGTCCTTGGCTCCTGTTCAGGGCAGGGTGCTGGAGCTACGCACCCCCCATCCAGCCCTCACTGTCCTGCCCTGGAGCAGTGCATCCCCTCAGGGGGTCCTCTCTCCAGAAGAGAAGGGCAGCTCCTCTGCGGCCCCACATGGCTCTCGCTCTTACAGACAAGAACATCACCTGCAGAGCTGGGGAAAACCACCCACGCTGAACTGGACCAGACAGGACAGGCATTTGTTTCTGCACGTGCACATGCATGTGTGCATGTGTGTGTATTGTGTGTGCAGGTGTGTGCGCGTGTGGTTGGTATGCTAGTTGGTTTAGTTTGGTTTGGTCTTTGGCTGGAGTGGGTATTGTCTGGTTGGGTTGGAAGAAGATTTTGGAGGAATGTTGGGTGCTTCTTGGCAAAACCACATTAGGATTTGGAAACAAAATGGGGCAGGAAGGCGGTAATGCCTTAGAAGTTACGGAAGATTTCTGTGTGTTAGAGTATGCTCCGCGCAGCTACCCTGGCTTTTTCCTGTGCTCAGTGTCTGCTGGGGTGAGTGCGGAAGACGGGGAACTATCCAGCGGAATGAGCTGCAGATGACAAGTGCTTAAAATGCTTTCAATTAATTTTGTTTATCTATTAATTTCCAATTAAGGGCAAAGCACCATTCCAAGTTCTGGGGAAAATAGAGAGAAGAGGTACAGATGGAGGAGGGCTTCTTCTTCTGTCTTCTCATTGGACCCGAACTTGTGCCAAGAATTTCCCATATGTTACTTCCAATGCCTACAAGGACCCTCAGGGTAGGCGTTATTACCCCATTTTAGAGATATCAAAACGGAGGAGCCAAGGTTCCCTAAATCACACAAACAATAAAAGACTAAACTGGGATTTGAATTCAGATTTACCCACTACCCAAACGCAAGCTTTCTGCACATTAAGACGCAGGAAAGCAGACAGTGGCCATCGTGCAATTCAGAAGATGATGTCCACAATTCTCTCTTCTGACTGACCCGCATCAGCACCTCCAGGAGGGCTGGTTAAAACAAGAATTGCTGGCCCACCCCGGGAGGCTCTTCCTCAGTAGGTCTGGAATGGAGCCAGGGATGTGCACTTCAAAAAGTCCCCAGGTGATGCTGACACCGCGGTTCCAGGGATCACATGCTGAACACCATCACTATAGACTATCCTGGGTGCTGGAGACTCTGGGAAGGTCAGGAGGCTGTTTAGTGAAATTGCTGGGGAATGTTCTGGAGTCCCTGGACTACTGACCGGCCCTCCTCAGCAGTAACACTGCTGCCAGCCAGTGGGAGGGGTGGGGGGCTCAGTGCCTGGTCTCCTGATCCACAGGAGTCCCGTAGGCTTCCCTACTTGGGCTCTGGGCTCTCCGTCTGCCTTCACTTCCTTGCTCTTAATTAAGATGCCTTTCCTTCCTTCCAGATGGGAAGCCCTCTTCGCAAGGAGAGAACCGCCTCACTCTCCCTTCTTGTTTTCCATTCTTCTCATAGAGGCAGAGTGAGGATTCTGTCTTATTTAAATAGGCTTGAGGGACTCGCTGCTGATTTTGTGCAGGGCAGATTTTTTATATGTGGTAATGTCTTGTATTTCTGGGTTTATGTTCCCCAAAAGCATGTACACATTTTGGATATATGTTCATGTGCATTATTCTTGGGAAACAAAGAGGAGATGGGACATAGCCCTGCTCTGACTGACAATCACAATCCTCATCAGCAGCTGGGGAGCGCGTCTGCTATGCTGCGGCACACACTGGGATCTGTTTAACCCGGCCCAACCCTTCCAGTTTCTCAACATAAATCACACACATCAGATACATACAGTGGACCTGCCACTATTCAAAGCCCTCTGCCGGATTCATCTCCTTTAATCTCACAGCTCCTCAATGAGGCAGGTTCCATTCTGCCTCCATTTTTAAGAAAAAGAAGCTGGGCACAAAGAGGTGAAGTGAGGGTCACCCAGGCCATATGGGAAGTCACAGCACAGGCGCAAACACAAGGTAGTGTGACTTTGGAACCCAAGATCTTAACCTGCACATTCTGTTTGATGTCAGGTCAGCCCCAGGCCTCTGGGCTCCTAAGCCGGATGTCTAGTCTCTAGAAATACCAAGCAGGATTGTGCACCCCAAACCCCAAAGCCACTGCTAGAGCTGATGCCTCCCTATGCCCACAGTGTCCTCACTGGCCAAACTGAGCACGCTGCCTCTCAGGGTACAGCGTCCCCGCCCACCTGCCTTTGAACTCAGCAGCCGGCTGCGCTTTCCAAGACACAAAGCAACTCAGAAGCCAGCTTGCAGCAGAGACTCCCAACTCACCACACATACACAACCTGCCTCCTCAAAATCTGTGCTGGCCAATGCCCTCAGCTTGACCAAAGTGAGGGCATCCCGCTGCACAGGTCTCAGGGGAGCCCTGCCCCTGGCTCGGGGGCGCCAGGGCTCACACACACTCCCAGAGGGAGGGGTGTCTCCAGCGTCTGTCAGGAAAGTGTTCTTGTTGGCTTAGGGTTGCTATGGTGTTCTCTCTCTTATAAATATGCACCCAGCCTTGCCATGTGGTTTCTGGTCTGTGGGAGAGTGGGGGGTGAGGACAGGGTGAGCAGAGATAGGCCAGGGCAGCTAGGAGCTGGAGAAGCAGGGAGAGCTGTGTGTGGGAAGGGACCAGGACTCTCGGCCCCCAGCCTCTGCCTGGCCTGTGGGGCTCCAAGGTCCTTTTTGGGACAGAGGTGGCTGAGCTGCCCCCAGCAGGGCCCAGGAGCCAGTCCCCCTCCAGCCCTGAGGCAGGATGCCAGGCCGGGTAGAGGAGGCACCGTGGGCTTCACATGGACTCCTAGGCTCACTTCCTTCTCCACCAGCAGCTGTCTTGAGAACATATGTTTGTATGAGGCTGAACAGGGTGAGATTCCTATGCATTTGCCCATCAGAGGGCCAGTGGGGCCAGGACCCCCCTGGGGAGGCTCACCCTAGTGCTTCCAGTCTCCCCAGCCACCTGCAGACCTCGCCCCTCCCGACTGCTGGCTGAGCAGGGCAAGGTGCTGATTCCACAGTGTGTGTTTGTGGGCGGTGAGAGAAGACTCCCACCCCACCAAGATGGGGTCAGAATCCCCAGTGTGAGTCGCCCACCCTGCCCTACAGAGGGAGTGTTTCCACTCCGTGAGTGTCTCCCCTGGTCGCTGTCACGCATGCGGGGGTGGGATTCTTTTTCCTGTGAGATTCCAGAAGACAGAACGAGAGCCAATTGGTGAAAGATTCAGGAAGACAGATATTGACTCATTAAAAGGAGTCACGTTCTCACATTGAAATTGGAATCTGCTTCCCCAGGAAATGGTGAGAAATCTGCCATTCAAGTGCTCAGGCAAAGCCAGGGACTGCCGGCCTGTGAGCCAGGATGTGGAGGGGCGCCTGCCGCAGTGGTGGGCTGCTCTGATGGCCAGGAGGCCCTTCTGCACAGACCCAGCTTCTCAGACTGCAGTCCTGGGCTAAGCGAGGTGGCCTCACTCACACCTCACTCCCGGCCCATCAGTGAGCTGGGAAGCATCTACCTAGAGAATTGCAGAGGCCACGGAGTGGGGTAGCCAGAGCCTGGCCTCAAGAAGTGCACAACATGGCTGGGAGAGGTGGCAGCTCACAGGAGACAGCTAGGAGGGGCCAACAGCAGGGGCACTTGTCACCCTGCAAGATGCAAACCACCTCACAAAGAGGCGGCAGTGCTGGGGTTGGGGGCGAGGGCAGTGGGCAGGAGGCAGCTCCAGAATCAGCCAAGAGCAGAGAGTCTGACCTGGGAGCTGGAGGGGCACCAGTGAGAAGGGCAAGAAAGGCAGGCCTGGGGCATGGCTGAATGAGGGCACAGGCACAAGCAGCTGAACCTGGCTGCAGCTTGGGGAGCCCCCGGGTAAGATCCGCCTGCCCAGCTATGGCTTACATGATAGGGCTTCAAGGATCACCCCTGGCCAAGTGCAGTTCCTGGCCTGGAGAGAGGTAAAGCTCCGTGGCCTCCCCCGTGGGAAGGAAAGCAATGGTGCTGATGGCCTCCACCGCCTCTCCAGCCCAGGAGCACTTCCCTGGCCTCTAGGACTTAGTTTTCTGCCTTGAACTACAATTATCTGCACAAGTGTCTAACCTCTCAAATTAGACTGCGAGTTTCTCAAGAGCAAAATCCATCTTTTACCCATTCCTTCACACCCACCCCGGCCGCACATGCACTCACATGTGTGCGTCCCCCCACACACACACACACACACAGACACACGCAAATTCGTTGATGGACTGCTGTATAAGAAAATAAAGTGATATCTTTTCTTAGGAACATTTTTCAGAGCTGAGGGGTATGAGCCTAATGCCCTTAGAAGCTGGCCCCCCGGCTGGCTGAGCAGGTGAAACACCAAATCCACATTATGGGAAGTGTGGGCTCATGACCACACTGAATATTTCTGAGAAGAGAAAAGCTGAAGGAAGCTGCCGTACAGGACTGAGCACCAGCAAAGAGATGGGTGAATGGCACCTGCCTCTTGGGCCTCCACCCTGCCCCACACACAGCTGCTTCCCACAGACTTCCCGCACCAATGCGGCATAGGCACCTCCCAGCGTGTTCTCCCGCCTTCACCCACAGACCTTCACTGGCCCGCCCCTTCACGCCTGGAGGGGCACAGGCAGCATTTCCGGGCTCTGCAGGGGACCTGGCAGGTTGCACTCCCTATGCCCCACTCCCTGTCCCTTCACCCTCTGGGACCCAATACTGATGGGACCCACTGCTGATGGCCTCTTGGCTCCCTGGTGGTCAAGCTCTACTCTTTCCTCCTAGAACAGCTGATTGAGCCTCACTCTTCTTTGCCAGAGAAACTTCCCCCCATAGAATAACAAGGTCTCAGCTCAGTGGCAGCAAAGTCAAAACGGGACCTGGTCTCCACCTCGAGCTTCTGCTGGACTGGCTCGTGGATGGCGTCTTGGGCTCCAGGGCTTCCAAAGGCGTCCAGAGAAGAGTCTGCTGCTCTTAGAATGGTGGGGAGGCACCATGTGGCGCTGAAAGCAGGAATAAAAATGCCCTTGGCTCTGCTTGCCGACAGTCCTTGGCTCCTGTTCAGGGCAGGGTGCTGGAGCTACGCACCCCCCATCCAGCCCTCACTGTCCTGCCCTGGAGCAGTGCATCCCCTCAGGGGGTCCTCTCTCCAGAAGAGAAGGGCAGCTCCTCTGCGGCCCCACATGGCTCTCACTCTTACAGACAAGAACATCACCTGCAGAGCTGGGGAAAACCACCCACGCTGAACTGGACCAGACAGGACAGGCATTTGTTTCTGCACGTGCACATGCATGTGTGCATGTGTGTGTATTGTGTGTGCAGGTGTGTGCGCGTGTGGTTGGTATGCTAGTTGGTTTAGTTTGGTTTGGTCTTTGGCTGGAGTGGGTATTGTCTGGTTGGGTTGGAAGAAGATTTTGGAGGAATGTTGGGTGCCTCTTGGCAAAACCACATTAGGATTTGGAAATAAAATGGGACAGGATGGTCACATCGCATCTCAGAGGCAGCAAAGTCAAAACAGGACCTGGTCTTCACCTCGAGCTTCTGCTGGAATGGCTTGTGGAGGGTATGTTGAACTCCAGGGCCTCCAACAGCATCCAGAGAAGAGTCTGCTTCTCTTAGAATGGTGGAGAGGCAGCCTTGTTCTCAGCAACACTCAAGGAAAGACAGTCCACACAGCCCAGATTCTCTCACAGTCCCACTTAGGGGCCCACAGTCTACACCGGCCTGGACCCTCAGCTTTTCAGATCTGTAGGAAACCAACTAGAAGCCTGAGGGCAGGAGTTAATTATACTTCTCTGGGCACAGGTCAATCAAGTACTCTGTATTTATTTGCGTAGGAGAGAAGGTAGAACAAAGAGAGAAAAGAAGGAAGGAAGATAGACTGAGGGTACCCTTCATCCTTCCACTCATCCTTCTACTTGGTTTTGGATACAATGGCTTGAGTTCATTCCTGGTTTGGCACCAGTTAACTGTCCCCAGGTTTTCTGAGCCTCTGGGAAGTAAAGATGGAGCCCCTGTTTCTCAGGACAACATGAAAAGGTGGTTAGCATGCTGGGGGGTGATGCTCTAACATCAGGCAGTTCTTGCTAAAGTTCCCGGGTTCTGCCAGTCTACGCTCTCGTCAGTAAGGTATGACGAGGCCTGCATGTGCAAACCATGGCCAACGCAGTGTCACCCAGCTCCCAAGCTTTAAGGGTCTGCTGAGTGAGAAAGGGGATCTCCAGGGAGCTTTCATTTGTCTTTCTCTTCATCTCAGTAAAGATGAGCATCTCTTCACATTTAAGAGCTATTTGTATTTCCTTTACTGTAAATTGTCTCTTGAATCCTTGGCCTGTTTTTGAGTTTTCAGTCTTATTTTTGGGGAGCTCGGTATGTATTAAAGAAATTGACCTTAGTGGGTGATCAGAGTTCCAAACTTGTTTTCCAGTGTGTTGTTTATTTGGTTTTGCTTATGGGTGAATATTGTCATGAGGAATTTTTTTTAGGTAGTCAAACTTATCAGCCTTTATTTTATGATTTCTGAGGTTCCTTTGTTTACTGTCATAGGTCTTTACTACTCTGAGACTATAAATATCTCTCCTGTGTTTTAAGTTTTCTAGTAATACGGCTTTGGTTTTTTCAACCTTTAAATCTTTGATTCATTTGGAAAGTATCTCAGTTGAAGATGCCCATTAATAGCTCAGTTATGGGTTCAACAACAGTCTTCTCAGATGGCTGCTTTATTGTCCCAACACTGTTCACTGAATAACCCATCTTTTTCCCACGTGTTTAAGAATGTCTGAGAGGGCTGGGCGCGGTGGCTCAAGCCTGTAATCCCAGCATTTTGGGAGGCCAAAGCGGGTGGATCACGAGGTCAAGAGATTGAGACCATTCTGGTCAACATGGTAAAACCCCTTCTCTACTAAAAATACAAAAAATTAGCTGGGCATTGTGGTGCATGCCTGTAATCCCAGCTCCTCAGGAGGCTGAGGCAGGAGAATTGCCTGAACCCAGGAGGCGGAGGTTGCGGTGAGCCGAGATCACGCCATTGCACTCCAGCCTGGGTAACAAGAGCGAAACTCCGTCTCAAAAAAAAAAAAAAGAATGTCTGAGAAAGAATCATCAATCTCAGATTCTCTCCGTATCTGGTTCTGTTTTTGGACTCTACATTCTGTTCCCTTGACTAGATTCGCTACCCATGCACCAGCACCACACTGTTTAAAACATACAGCTATACCCTCCTTACCTGCTAATACACATCTGTTCTGAAATTTCCTGAACAATCCTAACTTGTTTATTTTTCTATCTGAATATTAGCAACAGCTTGACTAATTCCAAAACATGCTATTTCTGTACAGATTTGGATACCAAATTAAATTTATAGATTAATGAGAGAGAATTGATGCATTCATATTGAGGTTTATGGTCTGTGTCAGTGAGGAGGGTCTGTTCAACTAATAGACTTAAGTGCATTGGCGTAACCACATAAGGAGGGGTAGGCTGGAGGCTGGCTTTGCAGCTCCATCAGGGATCTCAAGAACTCCTGTCTTCCTTCTCTGCCATCCTCAAGCTGGCTTCCATCCTCAAGGTCATCCAAGCTGAAGGTCCTGTAAACACCCCTGGCCGCATGCAGTCAGTACGTCCTCCCAATTCCAGGAAAGAGGACAGGGAAAGGCAAGTTGATCATTGCCAACTATCACCTCCTCCCCTCTTAAGGAGCTTTCATGGAAGTCCACTCAACAAGTATCACCAGCATGTCTAGGTGGAGTCGTTCCAGAGAGCTGGAAATGTAGTCTTTTCATCTGGGCACATTGCCATCCCAAATAAATTTAGATTTCTATTACTAAGGAAAAAGGAGAAAATTGGAGATGCAGCCTGCAGACTACACTGCCCTATCTTGGATGAGGAGGCAGTCCTATTGTCCAAGTCCCTGCCCTCCTGAACTCCCTCTCATGCAGGTCTCATCACTGCTGCAACCCTGAAACTGCTCTTGTCAAGGTCAGCAAAAACGGCCATCTTTCTAAATCCAGGGCTCAATTTTCATTCTTTATCTTATGCAGCCATTCAGCAGCAGTTGGTTAGTAGCTCACGCTCTCCTTTTAAAATCCTTTCTTGGTTTGACCATAGGACATGCTCCTTGATTTCCTTCTGTCTTGCTGGGCACCCTGCCCATGTACTTCTGCTCAGACCTTTCTCAGCTGCTGTACGTATTCACCCCTTATGAGCGCATGTGGTCCATGACTGTGGAGGTGTGAAAGACACACCCACATATATTGACGCCTCTCAAATTTAAATTTAAGTCCAGTCTTACATACCTATTTAGAGTGGCTGAAGTCTTTTAAATGGGTACACCAGGTGCTGGAAAGGACACAGAACAGTCAGAACATTCACACACTGCTGATGAAAATGCAAAATGGAGCAACCACTTTGGAAACAGCTTGTCAGTTTCTTATAAAGTGACATACACACTAACCTTATGGCCCAGAAATCTCATGCCTTGTTATTTACTCAATAGAAATGAAGATGTGTGTCCACATAAAATCCAGGTGTGATTGTTTATAGCAGCTTTATTCATAATGGCCAAAAATCTCAAATGCACATCACCAGGTGAATGGATAGATAAATTGCAGTATATCCATACGATGAAATACCACTCAGCAGAAAAAGAAATGAACTCCTGATGCCTGAGACATGGATTAATTTTAAATGCATTACACTAAATAAGAGAAGCTAGACTCAGACGACCCAATACTATAGGATTTCATACATCTGATTCCATTCACGTGATATTCTGGAAAAGATAAAACCACTGGGACATAAAGCAGACAGCAGTTTCCAAGGGATAGGGCTGGGAAATGGGCAATGACCATCAAGGGACACAAGAAAACTTTGTCAGGGTGGTGGAAATATACATCGTGATCATGGTGGTGATTAAATGCCTACATATATTTGGCAAACCTCAGGCCTGCACACTTAAAAGGGTGAATTTTACTAAGTAAAGTATACATTAATAACCCTAACTCTAAAAACTTAGCCCATCTGCTTCCCTGCACTCTGCACTTGGGGGGAAAATGTGAAATGGAGAGTCTGTCATTTCAGTAAATGACATCCTTGTTCCTGGGGTGACTTTGGGAAACAGAATGTGGCAGCCTCCTTTTCTCTGCTCTTTCCAGTGTCTCATCCTCGCCCCCAGCCTGGCAGCCCTCCTTCCTCTGATCTGACCAGGTCCAACTGCGGCTCTGGCTGCACGCCCTCCTCACAGTGCCCGTCCTCACTGCTCCAGGTTTGCTCCGTGGGTCGGCTTTTGAGTGGCTGCCGCTTGTTCCTCGCAGGCTGGTGTTGGTTCATGTTGCCTTTTTCAAAACATAAATAAGATCACATTTGTTACGTGCTCACAATCACCCAGGCGCAGGAGGCATGAGGTCTGAGTCTTTCTCCTGCCTGGCAGGAGCTGGCCTGCCCACTTCCCAACCTTGCTCCTCTAGGCCTGGAGCCATCTAGAAGCCCAGTCCAGGCCCTCTGCAGGGCCTGTGCGCCGGCTCAGCCTCAGGGTGCAGATGCGGCTCAGAGGCTCACTTGTCTGGTTCTCAGCACTAATGTCATCTCCACAAGGCCGTCACAGCAGCCACTCTTGATTTCCTACTTTGTTTTAACTTTGTTTAATCTTGTCGTTGACTCAGAGTCCCTCATTTGGGGTCATTGTCCCTCTTCCCTAATATGTAGGCTCACTCACAGCAGGCATTGCTGAGTGCGTGAACGCCCGAGCAGCCTCAAGAAGCCCTGTTGTTTTTGCCCACTCCGCAAGGCTGTGGTCCTGAGTTGATTCTCCATGACCCTCGTTGTTCAGCCTTCCTCAGGATGACGCACCTCCCAAGGAGGCCTCCCTTCTCCTTCTCTACTTCCTCCTCTCTTGTGATTGCATGCCTGCAGACACCCATTAAAACAGGCAGCCCTGGCTCCTTTTCCCAGCCCTACCCACACCAAATGCCCTCAGCAGCATGTTTCTGTGCACGCAGCCCAATACCTGAGCTGTAGACACTGGCTTCTCAGGGGCACAGCCTGCTAAGGCACCAACATTTCTCCAAGCCCACTCCATCCCCCCAAAAACTGCCTACCCATCCTCACCCCGGGCTCAATCTTCAGGGTACTTGAAGAGTAATGGCATCAGGCGAAGGAGCAGGTCGCTGTGCAGAAAACGCCGCCCGCCCAGCTTCCTCCTCCCCAGGTCTGTGTTTCTGGCCACTTTACTGACAGACAGCCAAGCCCATTTCTGTGCACCCAAGGGTTCAGTCCCAGGACCCAGCCGGAGCTTCTCCTTCCTCCAGAAAGTGGAGGATGCGGGGTCTGCAGAAGCAGCCACTCAGTTTTCTGAGACCCGGCCTCCTCAGCAGAATCAGTGTCCTGGTCCTGCCGCGTTGAGAGTCGCATCCCGATACCCTGGCAGGAAGGCAGGCTCTGCCCAGCGTGGAGGACTTTATGAGAGTCCCTGAGACAGGACAGGCCCTACATCAATTGTCCATTTATTCACTCCTTTGTTAATTCACTCACAGTAAACATTCATCTGTAACATGTATTTATTTATTGCCTACTGTGGCTGGTTTCATGACAGAGTGAAGAGAAGAAAAAAATATCAAGTATACAAAAAACACAGTGAACATGTGCAGCCCTGGGCAGTATTTCCTCCCAGAAGAGCCAGGGCCCAGCGTCCCACGCAGTGTGACCCTCCAGTGTCCATCTGAAGACAGAATCGTGCCTGCTTCAGGGCGGCCCATTGCCTCAGCCTCTCTGGGAGGTCTGAGAAACCAGCGGCCACTCCTGCCTGTCTCCCCACTGTCCACACCTGGATGTGAAAACTCTTAGCTCCCTCCCCTATTAATGAAGCTGAGGCGAAGCCGCACTGGCGAGTGAGGAGCCACCAGTGGTAACAGTAACAGGGGCTAGACAGGCCTCCCCACCTCCCCGCCCTGGCTCCTCCACCCGTGAGGCAGCAACTTCCCTGCCTGTTCCTCTGTCCGAAGCAGGAGCCCTGCCTGCAGCTCCACATGCACCCACAGGTGTGGGGCTGGACCGGGACTCAGAGGGGGATTTCTGGTGGTGTGGCCCTCCTCAGTCCCGTGCCTGGTCTTCTCCATCTCTCTGCGTCCACGTGCCTGCCTGGGCTGGGGGTGATGGATCAGCAGGTGTCCAATGCTGCGCTGTTCATTTAATGCACTGAATAAAACATTACTCACAGATTAACTGAGCAGTTTTAAATGAACAACCATTTTCATCTGTTTTAAATTTTCATGGGTACTTTTCTGAAGAACAAGTACATTGTTAATAATTGAGGGGAATGAGACCTTGTTAATCTCTCTGTATTTTAATAAGAGCCTACTGTGCCCTGGCCATTTATATTTAAAACAGCTTCATTTTTTCCCTAAAGTTGTTTCTTTTGAGGGGAGTCCTGGTGGGGCAGGCAGGGTGGGGTCATTTGAGTCTGGAAGGCACATTGGGAAATAATTTTGGGGAATCAGGGAGGATGTGGGATCAGGAACCATGAGGGAGGCCCAGGGAGGCCCAGGTATGCCTGGCAGCCCCAGGAGCCCTTGCTCTTTTCAGGGGCCTTGCTCGAGAACACGTGTGTCACACATCATTGTGAAAACAGCAACCTCCAGATGGCACGTTTCCAGGATGCCAAAAACTCTCCTCTCAACCTGCCCTAAATTTCTCCCCCATTAAAGTTGAGTCAGGACTGAACAGCAAAGCATCAACAGCAAAAGTAACCCCCACAGCGAGACCCTACCTTCAGCTCCTCAGCCTTGCCCTCGGCACGGCCCACCCTGTGTGAGCTTCCATCCGCTTAGGAAAGCAAAAACCTAACAACTAGAAAATAAATGCACCTCTCAAACATCTCTAAAATAAATGCAATTTCAGCCTGCACAAAATCCAGAAGAATGTACAAGCCATCAGCCCTGGATACCAGCTTGGGGACTCTGAATCACTTCAAATATCAGAGCTTTATTTCTGCCATTGATATAATTAGGGAAAAAGAGTATGGGTCTCTTCCTGGGCCTGGGGCTGCATTCCCCCATTCCATCAGCTCAGGCAACCTGTGAGAATAAAGACTTGCAAATCCACCCTGCCATAAAAGCACAGCTCTTAGCACAGCTCGGTCTGCATTCAGCAACACGGAATTACTCACGTTAAATTCTGATGACTGTCTGCGTAGCACTCTGAACTTTATGAGCTCCTTTCACCCCACCACCGTGTGTAGTAGGGCACTGGCAGGTTCAGCCTCATTTTAAAGAGACCAGGGATGCAGTGGCTGGTCCTTGGCCAGGTCCTGGGCAAGCCCCACTCACCTGCCTCTCTGGGCAGCACTCCACATCCATAGGTGGAAAGAGGCAACTCTCTTCCACACTTGCCAACAAGCTGCTCTTCCTGTGTCTCATCTCACTGGAAGAAGTTTCTGCCACCCTGTTATATGTAAATTGTGTCCCCCCAAAATTTGGTGAAGTATGGAGCACTAATGCCTCAAAACATGGCTATATTTGAAGATAGGGCCTTTAAAGAGGCCGTGAAGACAACAGGAGGCCACTAAAGCAGCCCCATCCGGTATGATTGGCATCCTGCTAAGAAAAGTAGCCTGGGACACAGACACACAGAAATATGGCCATGTGAGGACACAGGGAGAAGACGGCCACATGGCCACATGCAAGCTGAGAGGAGAGGACGCCTCAGAAGGAACAAATCCCGCTGACAGCTTGATCTCAGACCTCCAGCCTTGGGAATTCCTTGAGCCACCCAGCCCCTTGGAGGTTCATCATAGGGCAGCCTGAGCCAACTCGCACACCTCTGGTTTGCATGCTGGAAGTGCAAACAAAGCCCTGGCTGCCCCCCGCAGTTATAAGCCAACACTCACCCGCAGCCTACGATGTCCCCAGCAGCTCTCTTCGCCTTCACCACCTCCTCTCCCCTCCCCGCCAAGATCAATCTTTCCAATCTTATCTTTAATGCCTCCAAGAGGCCTCCTCTGACTAGTTATTTGGAAGTTCCTTCACTCAACCTTCTACATTTCCATATCTGTGCACATGGGCGTGCGCGTGTGTGTGTGTGTGTGTGTGTGTGTGATGTACTCAGGTATCTCTTTGACCCCTATTTGTAAGATACACTCCCTAACCAGCAGGGGTCATGTCCAGACTCATAGAATTTCAAGGTTCAATGGCACTTGGGGGACTCTTTAGTCTACGATCATGATTTTACAAACAAGAAAACCAAGATAACAGCCTGAGTTCATAGCACTGGTCAGAGCAGAGTGAGAGTGATGGCCAGATTCTGAGTGGTCCCACCAGGCCACTCATCAGATCTTTCAGGGACCTGAGAGTCCTATGTATGGCTGTGTCTCCTGGGGTCCATCAACAGTCTCCAGGACATCCTCAGACATTGCTTCCTGCTCTCTCTTTCCAGATCCTCAGATTCAGTGTGTCGTGCATATCCAGCCTTCTTTTCTGCAGTCCTCTTGCAGAGATGAGGTGCGCAGGAGCGGGCAGTGGTGTGCACAGGCATGCACAGGAGCACCAGCAGATGCAAGTTCCCTCCCAGGGACACAGACGCCCCTCAGAAGTGCACATTCACCAACACATGAAACTCACAGAAGCGTGTCTCACATTGTCAGTTTATACGTAACCTTTAGATGCTCAATTCATATCCACCTCCCCTGTTGGACTGAACTGTCCATAGAGCAAAGAAAGCATCGAGTTTGCCATCCCCCAGTGTTCTGCAGGGTCTGGCCCGTAGCAGACCTTCAGTAACGGGTCTTTGATAAACTGATAAACTGGGTTGGATCAAGTAATACACAGGCCGATGAGCAGACACACAGGAATGTGCATGTGAGCCCGGGGAGGGTTGTGGGACACACACAAGTGTGCACACGTGGGCATATGAACCCACTCTCACACGTGCACACCCATGCTGCACATGGGAGGCATGGGGCACATGAAAGACTCTTGCGTGCCAGTGGTGCCTTCCTCTTCACTTGTGGAGGGGTGAGGGGCAGCTCCTGCAGCCACCATGGGCTGTTCCCAAAGTGTATTCCAGCAGGGCTTGCCGTTTTTCCCCATCCACAGGCTGGGGTGAGCTATGGAGACCATCTGTGGGAAGCTGAGCCCCGCTAGGAACTAACAGCAGCGACCCAGAGGGCAGGCAGTGGCCAGCAATGATAAAATGTGGCCAGCTGAAGGCGTGGCCTTGGCCAGCACCAGGCGCCCTACCCCATGGGGCTGTGGAACTCTCCAGAGGTCCCCACGCCTCCAAGTCCACAGTGGCATTAAACTACCTGGGCTCAGAGCCCAGCCCAGGAGCCAGAGTCAGAGCAAAGCATCACGAGCTGCCTCTGCCTTCCCCTAAGACGCCCTCCTGCTTGGGAGGTGAGCCGGGAAGTAGCTTCAGTGCCAGGGCCCAGCACCCAGCCAGCCCACTCCGGCTTCAGCCCGAATATGGCCTCCTCGGGCTCTCTGTGCAGAGGGAAGGCTTTGCACACAACAAGGGTCTGGTTGGGACGGTGACACAGATCTGAGCGCGGAGGTTTCCGAGGCTATTGCTCTACCCCTGGAAGCTGGCACTGGGAGTCCCCGTTCTGCCTAGGACTATGAGCCCCTCCCCCAGGTAACAGAGCTCCCTCCTAGCTAAATGCAAAAGATGGACCCCTGGGAAAATGGAGGGAAGGAAAAAGAGCACCGCAGAGGAAAGCCGCCCACCCCCCAACGTATAGAGAACAAGAACAAAGCACCTGCAGTGCGCTCCAGTTAGCACATGCCCCACCACACACTGAGCACCCAGAGCCAGGCACACGCCCGGGGCTAGAGCGAGGATGCGCCCGCCTTCATCCCTGTGCTCCAGGAGCTCACAGTTTCGCCCCCTGAAGCCTATCCTCCACTCAGGCACCAAGGAACCCTTTTGTGGCCTCTAAAATCATAGTTTGTTACCTTCCTTCAAGCCTCCCAGTGGCTTCCCAATGAGATCTACACTCACCTCCTGGTGGCGCAGCCTCCAAGGCCTGGCTCCTGCCACCTCCCTCGTGTCTCCTTTCTGCCCCTGCACAGGTTCACTTCCTCCTGGGCCTTGGCCCATCCAGCTGGCGTGTCCCTCTCCAGGATCCTTGCCCCAGCGTCCTGTGTAAATAGCCAGGCATGCTCTGCCACTCAGCTGTGGTTTCCTTCCTCTTTCTGTTTGTCGCAAAACACTGGGGGATTTTGAAACTGGACGGTTTGTTGCTCCCGGTTCTGGAGATCGGGACTTCAAGGTCAAGGGTGGTGCCCGGTGAGGGCTTTCTTCCTAAGCTGCACGTGGCTGTCTTCTCACCGTGTTCTCACATGGTCCTTCCTTCCCTATGTGACACATTCAGCCTTGGTGTCTCCTCCTCTTCTTAAAAGGACACCAGCCCTGTCGGATGAGGGCCCTACCCTGTGACAGCCTCGCAGGCCCTGTCTCCAAAGACACTCCATTGGGGGTTAGGGCTTTTGCATGTAAACCAGAGAGGGCCACAATTCCGGCCATAACAGTTCCTCAGAGTATACTGATTCTGCACCCACTATGTGCTGGTCACTGTCAGACACTGCAACATCACAGTGAACAGAAGCGACAGAGACCCCTTAGAC
Source organism: Callithrix jacchus (assembly GCF_049354715.1). Taxonomy (NCBI): domain Eukaryota; kingdom Metazoa; phylum Chordata; class Mammalia; order Primates; family Cebidae; genus Callithrix; species Callithrix jacchus. The sequence continues at coordinate 34,607,358 of NC_133511.1, read as the reverse complement.
ACTGCACTCTGATCAGGAGAGACAGTACACAGACACAGGGCTGTGAGCACAAGAGTACCCCCCAGAACACATACACCAAAATCTAATGCCCAGTGCCATGGCATTTGGAAATGGGGTCTTAGTGAGGTAATCTGGTCGTCAGGGAGAAGCCCCATGATAAGAAAGAGGGCGAAACAAAGCATCTCTCCATCTGCCTACAGCTGCATGAAGATAAGGGAGGAGACAGCCCCCTGCAAAGCAGGAAGGTCCCGCCACGCAGAGGCTCCGCGGCCTAGCCTCCAGAAACACGGGCGCAGGGTATAGGCCTCCGTGCCCAAGGTGTGCTACTCCAGCAGTCCAAGCAGCCTCAGAGAGCAGGGAAACAACAGATTCCATGGCACAGCAGTGAGTTCTTGGGAGGAACAGAGGAGAGAGCAAGCAGAAACGGAGAACCCAGGGCCAGGGAAGGGCTGACTGCCTCACACAGGGCACTCACGGGTTGGAAGGAGGAGATACCCACACAGAGGATGAATGGGAGGGTGGCTAGTGCCATGCAGTTGTCAGGGGAGGGCTTTTTCATCACCTGAGTTGTCAGGCAGAGGTTGCCAACACTTGTGGCTGTCAGAGGGTTGCTTTGTCACCTGAGACTGTCAGGCAAGGGGTGGCTATGCCACTGATTGTCAGGGGAGGGGTAGCTGTGTGAGCTGAGATTGTCTGAGGAGGGTGGCTGTGAGACCTGAGGTTGTCATAGAGGGGTGACTATATGAGATGAGGTTGCCAGGGGAGGGGTGGCTGTGAGACCTGAGATTGTCTGAGAGGGGTGGCTGTGTGAGCTGAGGTTGTCTGAGAGGGGTGGCAGAGAGACCTGAGGTTATCTGAGAGGGGTGGCTGTGTGAGCTGAGGTATTCTGAGAGGGGTGGCTATGTGAGCTGAGGTTGTCTGAGAGGGGTGGCTATGTGAGCTGAGGTTGTCTGAGAGGGGTGGCTGTGTGAGCTGAGGTTGTCAGAGAGGGGTGGAAGTGAGACCTGAGGTTGTCTGAGAGGGGTGGCTGTGTGAGCTGAGGTTGTCTGAGAGGGGTGGCTGAGAGACCTGAGGTTGTCTGAGAGGGGTGGCTGTGTGAGCTGAGGTTGTCTGAGAGGGGTGGATGTGTGAGCTGAAGTTGTCTGAGAGGGGTGGCTGTGAGACCTGAGGTTGTCTGAGGAGGGGTGGCTGAGAGACCTGAGGTTGTCTGAGAGGAGTGGCTGAGAGACCTGAGGTTGTCTGAGGAGGGGTGGCTGAGAGACCTGAGGTTGTCTGACAGGGGTGGCTGAGAGACCTGAGGTTGTCTGAGGAGGGGTGGCTGAGAGACCTGAGGTTGTCTGACAGGGGTGGCTGAGAGACCTGAGGTTGTCTGAGGAGGGGTGGCTGAGAGACCTGAGGTTGTCTGACAGGGGTGGCTGAGAGACCTGAGGTTGTCTGAGGAGGGGTGGCTGAGAGACCTGAGGTTGTCTGAGGAGGGGTGGCTGAGAGACCTGAGGTTGTCTGAGAGGGGTGTCTGTGTGAGCTGAGGTTGTCTGAGAGGGGTGGCTGTGTGAGCTGAGGTTGTCTGAGAGGGGTGGCTGTGAGACCTGAGGTTGTCTGAGAGGGGTGGCTGTGTGAGCTGAGGTTGTCTGACAGGGGTGGCTGAGAGACCTGAGGTTGTCTGAGAGGGGTGTCTGTGTGAGCTGAGGTTGTCTGAGAGGGGTGGCTGTGTGAGCTGAGGTTGTCTGAGAGGGGTGGCTGTGTGAGCTGAGGTTGTCTGAGAGGGGTGGCTGTGAGACCTGAGGTTGTCTGAGAGGGGTGGCTGTGTGAGCTGAGGTTGTCTGACAGGGGTGGCTGAGAGACCTGAGGTTGTCTGAGAGGGGTGTCTGTGTGAGCTGAGGTTGTCTGAGAGGGGTGTCTGTGTGAGCTGAGGTTGTCTGAGAGGGGTGGCTGTGTGAGCTGAGGTTGTCTGAGAGGGGTGGCTTTGTGAGCTGAGGTTGTCTGAGAGGGGTAGCTGTGTGAGACCTGAGGTTGTCTGAGAGGGGTGGCTGTGTGAGCTGAGGTTGTCTGAGAGGGGTGGCTGAGAGACCTGAGGTTGTCTGAGAGGGGTGGCTGTGTGAGCTGAGGTTGTCTGAGAGGGGTGGATGTGTGAGCTGAGGTTGTCTGAGAGGGGTGGCTGTGAGACCTGAGGTTGTCTGAGGAGGGGTGGCTGAGAGACCTGAGGTTGTCTGAGGAGGGGTGGTTGAGAGACCTGAGGTTGTCTGAGAGGGGTGTCTGTGTGAGCTGAGGTTGTCTGAGAGGGGTGGCTGTGTGAGCTGAGGTTGTCTGAGAGGGGTGGCTGTGTGAGCTGAGGTTGTCTGAGGAGGGGTGACTGAGAGACCTGAGGTTGTCTGAGAGGGGTGGCTGTGTGAGCTGAAGTTTTCTGAGAGGTGTGGCTGTGTGAGCTGAGGTTGTCTGAGAGGGGTGGCTGAGAGACTTGAGGTTGTCTGAGAGTGTTGGCTGTGTGAGCTGAGGTTGTCTGAGAGGGGTGGCTGTGTGAGCTGAGGTTGTCTGAGAGGGGTGGCTGTGTGAGCTGAGGTTGTCTGAGAGGGGTGGCTGAGAGATCTGAGGTTGTCTGAGAGGTGTGGCTGTGTGAGCTGAGGTTGTCTGAGAGGGGTGGCTGTGTGAGACCTGAGGTTGTCTGAGAGGGGTGGCTGTGTGAGCTGAGGTTGTCTGAGAGGGGTGGCTGAGAGACCTGAGGTTGTCTGAGAGGGGTGGCTGTGTGAGCTGAGGTTGTCTGAGAGGGGTGGCTGAGAGACTTGAGGTTGTCTGAGAGGGGTGGCTGTGTGGGCTGAGGTTGTCTGAGAGGGGTGGCTGTGTGGGCTGAGGTTGTCTGAGAGGGGTGGCTGTGAGACCTGAGGTTGTCTGAGAGGAGTGGCTGAGAGACCTGAGGTTGTCTGAGAGGGGTGTCTGTGTGAGCTGAGGTTGTCTGAGAGGGGTGGCTGTGAGACCTGAGGTTGTCTGAGAGGGGTGGCTGTGTGAGCTGAGGTTGTCTGAGAGGGGTGGCTCTGGGACCTGAGGTTGTCTGAGAGGGGTGGCTGTGAGACCTGAGGTTGTCTGAGAGGGGTGGAACTGAGACCTGAGGTTGTCTGAGAGGAGTGGCTGTGTGAGCTGAGGTTGTCTGAGAGGGGTGGCTGTGAGACCTGAGGTTGTCTGAGAGGAGTGGCTGTGTGAGCTGAGGTTGTCTGAGAGGGGTGGCTGTGAGACCTGAGGTTGTCTGAGAGGAGTGGCTGTGTGAGCTGAGGTTGTCTGAGAGGGGTGGAAGTGAGACCTGAGGTTGTCTGAGAGGAGTGGCTGTGTGAGCTGAGGTTGTCTGAGAGGGGTGGAAATGAGACCTGAGGTTGTCTGAGAGGGGTGGAAATGAGACCTGAGGTTGTCTGAGAGGGGTGGCTGTGAGACCTGAGGTTGTCTGAGAGGGGTGGAAGTGAGACCTGAGGTTGTCTGAGAGGAGTGGCTGTGTGAGCTGAGGTTGTCTGAGAGGAGTGGCTGTGTGAGCTGAGGTTGTCTGAGAGGGGTGGAAGTGAGACCTGAGGTTGTCTGAGAGGGGTGGAAATGAGACCTGAGGTTGTCTTAGAGGAGTGGCTGTGTGAGCTGAGGTTGTCTTAGAGGAGTGGCTGTGTGAACTGAGGTTGTCTGAGAGGAGTGGCTGTGTGAGCTGAGGTTGTCTGAGAGGGGTGGAAGTGAGACCTGAGGTTGTCTGAGAGGGGTGGAAATGAGACCTGAGGTTGTCTTAGAGGAGTGGCTGTGTGAGCTGAGGTTGTCTTAGAGGAGTGGCTGTGTGAACTGAGGTTGTCTTAGAGGAGTGGCTGTGTGAGCTGAGGTTGTCTGGGAAGGGGCTTCTGTGTGACCTCCAGCTGTCACAGGAGGCGTGGCTTCATCACCTGATCTGTCATTGGAGGGGTCGTCTTCCGGTAGGCTGTCATGGGAGCATGGCTCTGTTGCTCAGGGTTGTCAGGGAAGAGAGGTCTAAGGAAGCCATTCAGATTGTTAGCATCCTGCTCCCTGTGGTCCCAGCTCTGGCTCCTTCTCCTCAGGTGTGGGTGCAAGTTCTTCCTGCGCAGGTGGGGTCAGCGCTGGCCACGTGACTTACTGCGGCAGTGGGCTGTGGGTGGAACGGACTGCATCTCTCATTGAGTCAGCTCCATGAGACACTTCAGGTGGCCACCCCAGCCAGCTTGGCTGCCAGGACAAGGGACACGTGGAGCTGAGCCCCTAGTTGGCCAGAGAGGGACATGTCGTGGAAAGGTGAATATGGGGTGTGGCTGTGAAAGCATAAGGTCTCTGCCATCCTGAAAGAAGGGAGGGTCTGCAGTACAGAGTGGGGGGAGGGAGCTCCAGGCAGAAAGGACAGCAAGTGCAGAAACCATGGGGCAGAAACATGCTAGGCACATCCAGGGAGACACAAAGCCCCGTGGCTGGAGTATAGTGGCCGAGGGTTCAGGGCAGTAGACCCGACCTGAGGCCAGGAAGGCCACTGAAGAACCTCAACTCTGAGAGACAGCAAAGCCGCTGGAGGCTTTTGAGCAAACACTTGCCACCTACCACGTTTTAAAGGGCAGCTGGAGAGACATGCCATTCCATGGCACCAGCCAGGATCTATTTAGGAAGCATCTGGGTGAGGGTTACAGAGGCTCAGGTCAGGACTGTAGCAATGGAGGGGCAAAAACTAGATTCCAGTTTTTGAAGGTGACTCTGATGGGATTTGTGGAAGAGGAATGAGAGGCAAAGGGGGACCAAGGACAGCTCCTGTGCTTTGTATTTTTTTTTTTTTTTTTTTTTTTTTTTGAGATGGGGTCCCACTCTGTAGCCCAGGCTGGAGTGCAGTGGTGCGATCTCGGCTCACTGCAACCTCCGTCTCCTGGGTTCATGCAATTTTCCCGCCTCAGCCTCCTGAGTACCTGGGACTACAGGTGTGCGCCACCATGCCTGGCTAATTTTGTATTTTTAGTAGAGACGGGGTTTTACCATGTTGGCCAGGCTGGTCTCTAACTCCTGAACTCAAGCAGTCTGCCTGCCTCAACCTCCTAAAGTGCTGGGATTATAGGCATGAGCCGCTGAGCACAGCCTATTCTTTCATTTTTGTTGGTATGAATTTCAGTGGTGCAAGTACAGGCTGTTACAAAGATACACTGCACAGTGGTGAAGCCTGCACTTTTAGTGCAACCACCACCGAAATACCATCAATTGTACCCATTATGTAATTTATCACCCCTCCACCCCTCCCCCTCCGCCCTTCCGAGTCTCCAGTGTCTTATCAGTACACTCTCTATGTCCACGTGTACATGTTATTTAGCTCCCACTTAAAAGCAATAACCTGTGGTATTTGTCTCTCTGTTTCTGTGTTATTTCACTGAGGATAATGATCTCCAGCTTCATCCATGTTGCTGCAAAGGGCATGATTTCATTCTTTTCTATGCCTTAGTAGTGTTCCATGCTGTGTGTGTAACACGTTTTCTTTATCCAGTCTATCATTGGTGGACACTCAGCTCAACTGCCTACCTTTGCTGTAGTAAATAGTGCTGCAATGAGCATCTGCATGCATGTTCTATCTTTGTGATATAATAATTTCTTTTGCCTTGGGTGTATACCTAGTAGGGGGATGGCTGGATCAAATGCTAGTTCTAGTTTCAGTTATTTAAAAGAAGTTTATACAGTTTTCCATAGAGGTTGTTTCTGGACTAAGCAACGAAGAGATCAAGTGACCATCTCCTGATGGAGAAGCAGCCCACAGGTACAGACCAGGGGGAGGGGTGGTGACCATTTCCTGATGGAGAAGCAGCCCACAGGTACAGACCAGGGGGAGGGGTGGTGACCATCTCCTGATGGAGAAGCAGCCCACAGGTACAGACCAGGGGGAGGGGTGGTGACCATTTCCTGATGGAGAAGCAGCCCACAGGTACAGACTGGGAAGGAGAGGGACCAGCTCCTGATACAGGAACAGCCCCACAGGCACAGACCTGGAGCTTGGCTTTGAACTGGCCTCTTGAGAGCCTTCATGCAGAAGGTCAGCCCCTCACCAGGAAGCCTGCCCCTGGCAAGGGCAAAGAGACCCAAGGATGAGCTGGAGAGGAAGAGACACTGCACAAACCTAGTGAAGACTCCGGAGCCACAGGGACCTGGCGCTGAGGCAGCATCTGGGTTCAGCTGGTGCGGACTCCACAAGGGCAGAGGTTCCCTCTAAACCCAGAAACTGCCCATGTCGGGGAGTGATTTCTTCTCTGCGTCCCTGGCAGTTTTCCTAGAAAGCCTGAAGCTTCTCTAGCCTCAATGGGACCAGCCCTACTCTCCACCCCACTGCAGGGAGCAGCTAGGAGAGATGTGAGGAGCCCAGCAGTGGCAATGGAGCAGAGGCTGTCTGGGCAGGGAAGGCCCCACCAAGGAGCCACCAGCATCACCAGTGGAGCTGGGCAGCAAGCACTTGCATGCCCACAGCAGTTCCCCAGGAAATGAACGGCGTACGGGTGGAAGGGACCCAATAACAATGCTGTACTCATTGCCAGGAACTTGCGATAGCCACCCAGGTAGTCAGGGGTGGGCCTGGTGGTCAGGGCAGGCCACTCGGCTGGTGTACCTTTCCAGACGTGCCAGGGCCCCAGGGGCTGCACCCTCTGAAAGTCAGGACTCAGTGTGCACTCAGAGTGGGACATAGCTGAGGACCCCACTGCTCTGCCTGTGCCCCACTCCAGGCCCTGGCAAAAAGCAGTCTTTCTTCTCTCTCACCCACTGCCTTTCCCCTTTTCTCCCTTTCTCACTCCTTTCTTTCCATAGACATTTATTGAGCACTTTCTGAGTGCTATTAGACATGTCCAAGGAGAGATTGTAAGCCCTCAGACATAGTCTCCTCCTTCCCAATTCTGTCTGGGAAGAGAGACATACAGACAGACATCATACAGATGGTCACAGCACATGCCTAGAAAGTTACAGTCATCTCTGTCCTGGGGAGAAGACAATGGAGGCTTGAAGGCAGGGCTGCACCATCAGACATGCCACATTGCCTGTACACACGGAGCCCAGCACATGAGGACAACACACAGCTGCCCCTCTCCACACCAGAGCTAGTCCTGTTTCAAGATCAAGCATTTCTCTCATTGTGCAGAGCAACACAGACTTGTCCCACTGTGTGTACTTGGACAATGCTTCTCCTGTCAGAACCTCAGTCTGCAGCTGTCCGAATACAGGCCACAGATGAAAACGGTCTTCCGCTCAAGGTTCCTCTCCATGTGGACCACTTGGTCTCTCTTCCTCCAGAGGACCCTCATCCTCCTGCTGCCCCTGAATCCCCAGGGCCACACACTAGGATTTCCTCCTGCGTCCCCTTCCCTAGACCTCCACCCAGGCCTGCTCTGCTTCCAGGCTCTCGGTCTGCCAGAGACACAGGGTTGAGAACCCAGCACCAGCTTTGAGTCTTCTCTTGTTTATCCCCCCACCACCACCTCCACATACACACTGCACATGGTTGCTAAAACCATATTGAATTATTTGGGGAAGAAGGAAGGGAGGGGGCAGGGAAGGAGGAAGGGAGGGAGAAAGGACCTTTGGATTGTGCAATCCTTAAGAGTAATGCTCTGAGATCAGATGGCCTGAATACAAATATCTTTTTTTTTTTTTTTTTTTAGATAGGGTCTCACTCTGTCGCCCAGGCTGGAGTACAGCGGCACAATCTCAGCTTACTGCAACCACCGCCTCCCCAGTTCAAGTGATTCTTGGCTTCAGCCTCTCAAGTAGCTGGGATTACAGGTGTGCGCCACCACACCAGGCTAATTTTGTTTGTTTGTTTAGTAGAGATGGGATTTCACCATGTTGACCAGGCTGGTCTGAAACTCCAGATCTCAGGTAATCTGCTCATTTCAGCCTGTCAAATTGTTGGCATTACAGGCATGAGCCATGATGCCTGGCCACAAATATCTAATTTTGGCTCTTCCACTCACGGTGAGTTGGACAGCTTTACCTTCCTGGATCTCACTTTCACCATCTAAAAATGGGTTATAATTAATACCTCCTTCATTCAAGTTGTTATGATGATCAAATGATAGCATGTAAATGATGACCCACTTATCACCTTGCCCAGGAAATGACTAGAAAATATCAGGGAGTGTTTTTAGGCCATTTGCAGGCAGCAAGACACACATTTGAATCCATACCCCGACAAAGCTGGTGAGCTTTGAGCAAGTTGCTGGTTTTCTCTCTAAGTTTTCTCCTCTCTGAAAAGAGTCATACAAAATGCATGAGAAGGTAGGCTGTCTGAGAGTGAAGGCTGTGTCTATCCCACAGGTGTATCCACAAAGCCCTCAATGCATACTGGTTGGAAGAATCAATGCTGGGAATCACCTTCATCCTGCTGGCTTATTGCTAAAATTAGAGTTACCAGTGTGAACTCTGTGCGTATAGTAGGCACTCAGCAAGTAGTACCTGAGAGTATTTCTTCTCCAAAGGCCACTGCAGGGGCAAGCTTTCACTGCACTAGCCAGCTCTAAGAGCCTCATGACTGATCCCTGTGCTGTCATCATCAGACCCTCTCCAGTCTTACGCCACCAGATCAACCTTTCGAAGCACAAGTCAGTCTCCAGCTCAGAAACCCCCTCTGTTCCCCCAGAAGTGCAGACTTCTCAGTCTGACATTCAGGAGTTCCTCAAGCCCCAATCCTAACTGCCTCTTATAAGGATCCTTCATTCAGTTCAATCCGACTTTCTTAGGCCACTGCCTCCTCTGGAGATACACCCTCCCCTTACTCGCACACACGCACGCACCCACGCACACACACCTCCCTTCTGCCACTGGAATCTGGCACATCCATCAAGACTTCACACAGATGCCAGGCCCTCATCTCCAACCACTCCCCACACAACATTCCCGTTGCGTGTATTTGAGTCTGCCAGCATTACAGCTGCTTGGGTACTCTGGGTAGGAGCAGGAACTGTCTTTCCACAGAACCAATTTCAGAGCCAAATAAATAGTGGGTTAAATGTATCAACTTAAAATAACTCCCATGCCCATCTGGACACTTTTCTTCTCCATTCAGACTGAATCCAAGTACACCGTTCCCTCCATGTCCTGGCCCATGGCTCTGGTACCCAGCTCGCTTTTACTTAGAGCAGCTCTCTGAGTGCAGCTGATCTAGGATGCTACCCCTCCAGGATGACATACCTGCACACTGGCAGGGGCCTCCAGGATTTTAACCCACATTAGTTAGAACTTCAGACCACAGGGGGAGATACTCTGGAAAGAGGAGCTCTCCAGTGCCCCCTGAGTCCCACTGTGTATGGGTGGGTGCCCGCTGTCTGCCTGAGAGTTGGCCCTCTGGGAAAGGCTGGCCTCGCTGCCCTAGGCATTGGCTGCAGAAGGGTCCAGAAGGCAGCAGCCTTCTGACCGCCCAGGGATGCTTCTCCAGCTGGGCTACACCCAGGGCCCCCAAGACCAGGACATGGGCAGGCTTCCTATTGGCAGAATGGCTATGAGGATAGAACTCTTCCCAGAACTTTATTGTCCACTTGTGTTTCCAGACCTTTCCCCAGCCAGGGACTTGACTGGAGATAGGAAGCTTTGATGGAGATGGGCCACGGATTCAGGGTGGACCAGGCCCCGCTGCGTTACCATCATCAGATACTCCCTTGGGAATGCACATCCCAGAGTCCCTCCCAGACCTGTCCACCAACTGGAATGGGGATCCAGGGATCACATGGCCTCCAGCTTCCAGATGATTTCTGTATTTACTACAAACCTTGAGCCCCCCTGGGAAGCCTCAGAGACCCGGGCCTGACCCTTGCCTCATGGTGTGCAGTGAACTTTGAGCATTTGCCTTCCTGGGGGTTTTGTTTCTGCACTTTGCCATCTTTAGAGATTCTTAATTTTTCTGATATAAGTTCTACTCAAAAGGACTCTGATACACACGAACCAATATTTACAAATGCTTAGATGAGAAGCTGAGTCCTATTGGGGGGAGATGGATGGGAAATGATATACCCAAAAAATCCTTGAGTCATTCAGCACACACATGTGCCTGGACAGCAACATTTTTCAGCCTTTCTCAAACGTGCCTCACTCTTCTCCACAAGTTCTGCTGCCTCCTAGAATGTAGAAAAGAAGCCAGCGTTCAGAGAAACGTGCTCACAAGAATTGATGCCTCATCCATATTGCATGCTGACCGCAATCACGAAAAACTGAGCCTCACCCCTCTTTTGCTGATGGGAAATTGAAGCTTGTGCCTATTAATGAGCACAAGGTCTCACAGCAAGTACCTTTCAGAACTAAGATTTGCGCCCACTCTGAGGTTGTGAAACCCACCTTCTTCCCCCCACCCTCCAGCCGCTCTTCCCCACCTCTTTGCCTTGGGGAATTCTTCTCAGTGGGCCCCCACTGGATGGCAACCCTCGGAGGGCTCTGCAGACCCCTGCAGGTGGAATTGTTACCTCTCTTCTCTCTCCTTCCTGGGTACTCCCTCCCAGCAGTGGCCATCACTGTTCCTCCTTAAATGAACTTGGCTACATATCTGCCTTCACCACCAAAGTTCCTGAACTCCAGCCCTGCATCTTAACAGTGCTTTTTCCCCAGACCGTAGGAGTGGCTGACCCATGAAAAGGGCTCAGTGACAGTGGAAGGGACGGTGCAGACCTGTGCCCTTGGGCTGGGAGTGAAGGACGATTTTGCCAGCTTTTGCTGTGGCCTCTTCCAGTTCCTTTAACCCCAAAGAGGCAGGGCCCAGGTCTCTGATTTCAACCTCCGTTCAGAACCCGCATCCTAGGAGCCTGGCTTGAGACTGCTTGTTGGGAGCTCAGCTCAGGCTTTCTGCCGGTGGTGTTCTCTCCCATTTCCCTCTTCTAAACAGCCATATGTAGCTTGTGAGAATCTAAATGGACATTGAATGACTAGAATCTAGCTTCCTCTCTTTGTGGATTTGATTCCTTCTCAACCCTTATTGTACAAAGCAACACAGGCCATTAAAGCATGATTTCGGAGGTCCAGCAATTGAACTCAAAGTTGGTTCTGGAATTACACAACATGTGCCTGAACAACCCTCAGAGCCCCAAATTCAAGTGTGGAAGGAACAGCAAAGGCATGACGTCATGGCAGTTTCTCCTCTGGTGACTGGTGTGGCAGGAGGGAAAGTGGACAGGCTCACAGGACGGTCTACGGCCACCTGACATTTCCAGTCGATGTCTAAAGCAGGAGAAGACACAGACCTCATTAATCCCCACAAAGGGCAGCTTGGGGAGAGGGCAGCCTCCTCCTACTTCTTGGCTCCCCCTGTGTTTCCTGACACTCACTGGAGCTTCATTACCATTAGCAGCTCTGCAAATTGCACCATCAGCAAAATGCCCAGGTAGTCAATAACCAGCTCCACAAGCCCATCCTGGTCAGGGACTCTTCTTTCTGCCCCTTAATGAAAGGCACAACCCCCTGGCATTGCTACCTGTCTCTAGGCTAGCTGGGAGCCCATTAAACTTGGAAACGGAAGACCCAAGTTCTATCCCAGGCTCTGATGCCTGCCAGTCATATGAGCTTGCAAAACTAACTTAGCTCCACTGGGTCTCAGTTACTCATCCATAAAATGGGAGCAGCAATAGCATGTACTTCATAGGGTTGTTATGAGGGATTGAATGAGATCATCTATGTAATTAGTAAAGTGATGGCACCAAATAAGGACTCAAGGAAAGATAGCCATTGTCATTGCTACCTGTCACATGTTCATGATCACATTCACTCAGCCCATGTCAGGGCTATTGGGAGTTCCAGTCCCTGCCCTGAAAACTCAGATGAGAGAAACTGCCATTATTATTCTTGAGCCAGTCTCTCCCACTCCCTGAGGTCTCAAAGGCCCATCTTCTCAAACGCCCCCATCTGTCTGTTCTCTCTGCCTTCTGTTCCTATATTTGCTGTGACTCCTACTCCTTGGTTCTAATCCTGAATCCAGAAGCTGCCAATGCCTGCTGAAGGCCCCTAGCACTGCCTAGAGCAATGTTTTCTTGCTGCAGGAATGAGGACTTGGAAGGGTGGAACACTGTGACAAAGTGATCCATAAACCAGCTGTGCCCAGATGACTGCTAGGTCTGCATATAATCGAGCAATCAGTATGACCATGTGGCCCATTCAGGGAGGCCCAGGCCACATGGAGGCCATGGGAACAAATGGGATCACAAACTCAGCTCACAACGCCCCCAGTCAAAGCAAAGGAGCAAGGACTCACCAGCCTGGGGACAGAAGGAAATTTGGCTGAGTCTCAAAATTAATAGGGCCCTTGTCCAGCCTGCGGTGTGGAGAAAGATACTGTTGTCAGAGGCCAATTCTGCTGGGGACTAAGTCAGTGTGGGATTGATTTTTAAAGCCTGAGTGCTGATAGATGGTGTGATGAAATGAGAGATATAAATTGTCACTCTTTGCAATCACAGATGCTGTCTCTGCGGCTGTCAGGGACTAAGAGGGCAGGCTGTCATGGGGAGACCCAACCCTGGCAGGCTTCCGTTTGTCTGGCCAGCATTCTAGAAGACATTTCTTCTGTGCTAACCCCTCAGAGGAGTGACCGCCAACAGCTTTATGGGGCAGTGTGATGGCCAGCAGTGATAGCTCAGGGGGTGCTCTAAGCCCTCCTCCAGAACCTACGGGCCTTGTGGCCTTGCACAAGTTACTGGACCACTGTGCCATAAATCTCATCGTCAGCGTAATGATGGCAGTGGTAATACTACCTTATCAGGTCATTGGTTCACAGAGCAAGCATATGGATGTTGATGGGAGCAAAACATCCCAATTAACAAGCCAACCCCAATAAGGCAACTCATTTTTCCACAAAACACACTGCCATAGAGAGGAAAATTCCAGGGATTTTTAATTGAATGACTCAACAATGCCATGATAACCTAGGTTCCTTTCATCTTCTCCCTCTGCCACCCTTCTGCTGTTCTGTGCTCGTGCTGGGTTCCCCATGGTCGCAGTAAGGCTGCCTCTGTTCTGGCCTCACATCAGGGTGAGACACATGGAGAGAAGGAAGACAGGCAACATCTTGCTTTTGCCTCTTTTTTAAAACCTCTCTCGGAAGCCTCTCACCTCATCTCCACTTTTATCGCATTGGTTAAGATCGCGTCCCATGCTGTTACCCTTATGTAAGGCAATGGCTTACTAGAAACACGTGACCATGATTGGCTAGTCCTGTGGGTAAGGCCAGCTTTTCTTAAAACACACAGCAGTGGCCAGGTGTGGTGGCTCACACTGGTAATCCCAGAGCTTTGGGAGGCCGAGGGAGGCAAATCACAAGGTCAAGAGTTCAAGACCAGCCTGGCCAACATGGTGAAACCCTGTCTCTACTAAAAATACAAAAAATTAGCTGGGCATGGTGGTGGGCACCTGTAATCTCAGCTACTTGGAAGGCTGAAGCAGGAGGATCACTTGAACTCACTTGAACTTTTTTTTTTTTACTTCTTTCATGTTTGTACTGAGGGTGGTTTCAAAAGCTGGAAGCTTATCAATTTCTAGGTATAGAAATATCTCCTTCACAATGTATATGTGGGAGTGTGTGTATGCTACGAAAATATGTACACACATATATTCACATATAAATATATACACATCTACATATATATTTATAGTATACTAATTAAAAGGTAAATTCTTAATGATCCATGAAAAGAGAATGGCAGGCCAGGTATAGTGGCTCACACCTGTAATCCCAGCAAAGCAGGAGGTTGAGGGGGGAGGATCACTTGAGCCCAGGAGTTTGAAACTGGCCAGGGAAACATGGTGAGACCCACTTTCTACCTCTCGGGAGACAGAGGTTGCAGTGAGCTTATATTGCACCACTGCACTCCAGCCGGGGCCATCGTCCATCTAAAAAAAAAAAAAACACATGGCAGTGTATCCCTGATCCAACAGGAAGAAAAGCCAGCCAACAGGCATGGGAGGTATAGTCAACTACAGCAGGTGAAGCATCAAGGACACTGCCAAACGTTTGATGGGCGAACATTCAATGGTGTCTCTACAGTGTGACGTGTCTTAACTGTAACTCCGTATGATGAACTGCAGGCTTCCAGCAGACGTGATGATGTGGTTCACGCCTCCCAGCTCACTCTCCCAGCAAATACACCTGCCTTATGAAAACACAACACTGCTCTACAACTAAGCACATTATTAAAGACTACTATTCAGGATTCATGTGATTTATTTCCAAAACTAAAGAAAGCTGCATTTATGTGAGACACACAGGTTACAGAAGTATTTAACAGAACATCAAAATGTAAGCACATTTAGACAGAAATCATACCAATTTTCAATTTCACCCTTTGCAGTGGATTAATGGAATTTCTGCTTCCAAGGCCGCAAAGAGCCCTCCTTTCTAACTCATCATGCGTCTTCATTGGCTCCCACGTCCTCTGGCTTCTCCTGCTGCAGTGTCCCTCCTCACTCAGTTGCTTTCATCAGTGCCCTCGAGCTGGTTTCCACTGGCTGAAAAGCAGCCTGGCCAGCAAGTACAGGACAGCTTCCTCCCAGGGAAGGGTTTTCTTCTCCCGGCTTCATTCTGCAAGCCTCCTCAAATCTTTTTGAATAGGGGTAAGTGCCCATAACTGAAAAATATAGATTCTGTCCCCTGACTTCATTCAACTCTCTGAGAAGTCAAGGTAGCTTTCCCCATTTAAAAAATTGCTTTTATGCAGATACACAGGCAGAAGGAAAAAGGGCAGAGCCTGTGGTTGCAGAGTCTCTGTGGCTGTCCCCTCGGGGCTACAGTAGGCAGGGATGGCAACGTGGTGGTCAAGGCCAGGCTCTGACACTGAGGCAGGATCCTCCAGAGGTAAGGCCAGCACCCTCCCCAGTCTCAGGCTCAGGCCTCAAAGACAGGCATTGGGGAGCCTGCAGCAACCTGCAGCGGATGGGAAAGACCCATCTTCACAGCACGGTGCCTCCTCACACCTGCACACAGAGGCACACGGATGAAAGAGGTGGTCAATGATAGTGCCTCCTGTCCCACAGCCTCCTCAGCAGCTACACGGGTCCCTGTGCAACCCACCCCCACCCCCCTGCCACCACCCCTCAGCCAGGGTCTGAGAAGCCACTTCCAAAACCAGGCTTGTTAAGCCAGGAGGTTAGATTTTATAAACCTGCTTAATATAGTTTTTAACTGCATGCCGGCTTAAATTACATCAATCGGTTTTCATAATGGATGTATCCATTCTCTTTCACAGAGGAGAAAATAGCCCAGGACCCCAAGGCGGCACAAAGGGAGAGGAGGGAACTTGTACTCGGCCAGAGATTGAAAACACCCTAAAATCCTAAAATCCGAGTTTCAGGGGGCATTTAGTCCAGACCACCACTGCCTTCAGCCTGCACTGTTCTTACCATTTTTAGCAGACCAACCATCCTTCTATCAGGGACCCCTTCTCCCCCCCCAAAAAATGCACCAGTGGGAAGCAATTCTTCACATTTGGAGTTTTCTTAAAGAGTGGAAACTAAATCTATCAACAAGAAACGTTTTCATGACTGTATTTCTGCAGGAAGGTGGCACTAATTATTATTTGATACTGAAGACTTAAAAGCTGAGTTAACCTCCTGTGTGAAAGCCTCAGCATTAAATAACAAAAGGAAACCATTCCGATAGCCATCACTGCTCTAATAGGCCCTTGTCTTATCAGAAAAATACCTTTCTAAAAACCCTATCTCCCCCACCATTGTCTCCCTCTGTTTCTAGGTCAGAGGGGAATAAGGAGATCACTGTAGGGAAGGGAGACTCCGGCACAGAAATAACTGAATGTGTTTTGCTGGTAGGAGCAAGATCTACCTCCAGACACAGCCCTTCTCGTACACTAGACTAAGGGCCAGAGGCGGCAGCTTCATGGGCAGAGATGGTCCCCCCATTTGAAGGTGTTAAGAAATAAGAAGACGGGTCCATCTCAAACAGGTGGGCAATTCAATGATGAGGCTTCAAATAAAGATGATGCTGACATGGCAACTTAGGCAACACAGGCTTGTGAAACAGGTGAGCTCCAAGGAGGCCCCCTGCAGAGCGGAAGAAGAAATCTGGCCCATGCCTGAAATGGGCAAGAGACCGGTCCCTGCCTTTGGGCTGTAAGTGGGGTGCTCTGGCACAGGACCTCTGATAGCTCCCCGATGACAGATGATCCAGCAGCAGGCCAGTCACACCCCTATCTCTACTTCAGTCTTGGGGCTGTGGGCCATGAGGGGTTACCCTGAGACAGAAGTAACCAGACAGCTAGGGAGGCAGCCCCTCACTGCTTCTAATGGCTGCAGCCATGTATTTTTTTACTTTTTATTTTTATTTTTGAATGAAGAAATAATCTGTAAATTCTACAAGTACATGAAGCATGGCTCAGACACATGTAGTGAGGGTGGCTCCATCTGACTGCGGTGGTCCCGGGGGCCTCTCTGAGGAGGTGGCATTGAGCTGAGGTTCAGTGATGTGAAAGGCTGAGCTCATGGAATAATGTTCCAGGTGGAGGAAGCAGTAAATGTCAAAGGTCCCAAGATGGGGCTGAGCTTGGGGTGTTAGTTCTGCATGGCTGGGGACGTCCTCAGGAAACTTACAATCATGGTGGAAAACACTGCTTCACAGGGTGGCAGGAGTGAGAGTGAATCTTTTTTTTTTTTTATTGGTACTAAAGCCTTTACTGTAATAAACCAAATATATTTACAATTTATACAAATGTTTAACCTTCAACAAAAATACAAAAAGACATTTCACAAGATGCAAAACCAGAAAACAAGTTCATTGGAGACACCACTGCTCTACAAAGGATGGAAAGTGAGGTGAACTGCAAGGAACAGAAAGGTAATCTCACACTTGGTCAAGGCGTGATCCCCAGATCACCCAGAAAAAAGAATGGGCTGTCACGTGAGTTGGCAGATTCCATTCCTCAATCCTACAACCCATGGCCCCTCTGTCCGCTTGGCCTTTGTTCTCCATTTGGTCTATGCAGACAGGTGACTTTCTGCGGATGGACTTGTCACCTCCTCTTTGTAGACTCAAAGTAGTTTTGTTTAGTAGTTTTTTTGTTTTTTTTTTTGCAAACAGAATTCTCTTTACTACGTTACAGAAGATGATGCGAAGTCGATTTTGTAAGCTTCCGTATTACATATTCAAAGAATACATCACCACAATGCTGGATTCAGTTATATTTCTCACCTTAAGTACTATGCTTGCATTGTCACACATCACACAGGAGATAAAGCCATGTGATATGTGATTATGCCATGTATTATCCAGGTGACAGCAGCTCCTGAGGTATGGAGGGCAGCCTCCCTCTTCCCACATGTAGAGGGGTACAGAGTTGTCGGATGTGGTGAGGACATAGAGAGGATCCACCCAGAAGTTGTTGAGGGCTGTCTGGTGGTCCTGAAATCGTTGCTGCAGGAAGCCAGTGATGCTGAAGAGGAGCAAATATGGCCCACTGCAGCTCTTTAACTCTGGGCCTAGGGTCATGCCACGGGGCATCTCCTTCCGAGAAGGGAGGTCATGACCCTGTGAGGAGCTTGCTTAGTCAGTGTGAGGTGCCCTTCCCTTTCTTGCCTTTCCATTCCTTTCCTTCTTCATCTATACTCAGCACTCTCCTTCCAGACTAAATTCCAAGTCCTGGGCTTGGCGCGGCACCATGGAAACACCTGGGCCTCCACAGTGGCTGGTCTTCAGAATCTCCTTCGAGTTTGTTTTTTCCCCTTTCTTCCTCCCGTCTCTTCATCTCCAGCTTCCTCTCCCCCCGCCTCCTCTCTGTCCTGTCCCCTTGCCGCTCCCTTCCCCTTCTCTTTGCAAAGATTGCAAACTCCTTTTTGCTCCTGCCACCTCTTCTGCTTGAAATTTCACCCATATGTTACCAAATTGTATCCGGTCATAATTGAAGCCCATTTCAAACCCCAGCCCACCAGATCCTTACAGCTCTTTCCTTCTCTGTCTTCTGAACCCATGCACTAGCGATTGCCTTTTTCGATAGCAGAGTCCTAGAAATTCCAGTGTTTGTGCCTGACCTCCCTGAGTGTAAGCTCCTTAGGGACAAGGTCAATGTTCGCTACTCCCCTCCTTGGCACAGGACGCACTGCGGAGCACAGTGTGAGAGCCAGCCCTGGGGGAATGGAATGTTCCCTGATGGGCTTCAGCAGCTTCTCTGCTGGACAGTTCCCTGCCCCGTTGCCAATTCTGTCTCTGGCATAATTCCTTAGAACTGCACATCTCCACTCTGAGAGGAGAGACGTGTAATAAAAAACACAGGCATCAAAGTCTCCCCAGGTCCCTGGAGTCACAGTGGGTCAATTTAACTTATTTTTCTACAAGTCTTTCAACTTTTTCACTGAGCTGGTTCTTCTTTAACTACCTATCATCTCTCTCTACCAAAGAAGATCAAAGATCAAATATGATCAAATAATGACAAGAAGAAGCTCCCTTTTCCTTAATGGTTTCCAGGGACCATAATTTCAGAATGAGCAAAACCTTCAGAAACCCTTTAATCCTAAAACCACGATGTATACATGAGAAAACGGAGGCCAAAAAGGCAAAGTGACTGACCAGAGATCCCACCCCAATGGGCCAGAGGTGGTGCTGAGGCCTGCACAGCGCACCCCCACCTCCTGCAGTGGGATGTCTTGCCCCCCAGGGGCCATCCCACCTGGCCTCACCTTGGGCCACCTTCCCTCTCACTCACAGCCACCTGATAAGCACAAGATCTTTTCTCCCACTAAGCATGTGACTGGCAGCAAGCAGCTCAGAGTGACTCCTCAGTAAGCCTGGGTCTGACAAGGACTAATGTATCTCCAAAGGGCAGAGCAGAGCGCTGCAAGCCCAGCCCCAGCATCTGTCCTACAGGGGAGATGTCCCTGAGCAGGAGTCTCCTTGGGATCCATTTAATCACAGCACAGAGTTAATGGCGGTAAGGCAGCCACCGCTCCTTCTCCAATGAATGGAGATGGGGGTGGGTGGTTAAAATTTCCTGAGCACTGAGGGTCCTGGGAGGCCTCAAGCTCATGGGGAAGAAGGTCTCTTTGGCAAGAAGTCCTTTGTAGTCATGGGAATGCATTAAGCTGCTTCCACAGGCCGCAGGGGGGACGTGGACCATGCTTACTTCAGCAAGATGCCACCAGCAAGTGGAGGCCCCACAGCCTCTCCTCACCTGCCTGGAGTCACCATTCAGATCATTCCTTTATGACACCACATTCTAGCTCCCGTACTGACCCTGGAGAGGCTCTGCACAGAACCCATCTGGGGGCAGTGGGACATGCCTCCTCATCAGCAGGAGAAACACTCACAGGGGTGTCCAGAGAGAAGCCCATATGGCTCCCAAGCTGAGTCCACGGGGAAGGTGAGCTGCCCCCTCCCAGCCACAGACTACCATGCCCCTGCCTCCTCAGGGGAGCATCTTTGTGTACCCCGCTCCACAGTGCAAAAACCCCACCAGCCGTCACTTGCTTGGGTGGAGAAAGGTACAAGCCAAGCTTCACACAGGACAAGAGGGTGTTTCCCTGACTTTCCCAGGGAAGCCACCTGCAGTTTTGTAGGGGCTAAGAGCAGGGGAAGGGGTAATAGTGGTGGCCTGAACTCCTGGGCAATCCTGTAAACAGCATTTTCTTAACAGGAGCCAGCAAGTGGCAAAGATGGGAGTGAAGTGGGGAAGCTTGCATCATGCCCTGGGGACACCTGAGGTCATTCATGATTCAAAGTGGGACTCCTTTGAGATCCTAGGAATGTGTCCTCAGCAAAGGGTCAGGGAGGCGGGGAAGGGAACAGAGCAGAAAGCACACTGAACCTAGAGGTGGGTGACTGGCTCAAATCCAGTCCCTCCACTAATTGACAGTGAGATCTGGGACAAGTTGCTTGACCTCTCTGAGCCTCAGTTGCCACATCTGTAAAACAGGAGCAAAGCACATGGAGTTTGTCATGAGCATCAAGATGAAATAGCTTATTTCAAACCTGTGCCTGGCTCCAAGCAAGTGCTCGACACGCATGAGTCCTCCCTCCTCTCCTGAGAAGGCTCCTCCATGGTGGTTTTCTGGCCGGCTCCAGGCTTCTGCAGCTCCCTGCCAACTGGCCCCCAAGGAGCACTTTCCAAGCCACTTCCCTGACCCAAGACA
Source organism: Callithrix jacchus (assembly GCF_049354715.1). Taxonomy (NCBI): domain Eukaryota; kingdom Metazoa; phylum Chordata; class Mammalia; order Primates; family Cebidae; genus Callithrix; species Callithrix jacchus. Next base: position 34,587,291 of record NC_133511.1, on the reverse strand, counting down.
ACAGAGCCAAGCTGAGGGTAAGCTGTGGGCACTGCAGTCACCTCTTGTTCAAAGTCCAAATGCCCAGAGCTCCCTTCTTGTCTGATGCTGAGGAGGGGCCTCCCAGCCAGGGCCCAAGTCACCTCTAATTCCTGATTCTTTAAGATGAGCAGGCACAAGAGGGCCTCAAGGGCCAGAGAACACAGGGCCTGGACAGTCTTCTCCCCTTTCTGGGCCCTCTCTCCTGCTCCACACCAAGACGGAATTAGAACAGAGATCTGAGTGGACCTGCAGTGGCTCCAGGGCCATCATGCCCGGGAGGAAAGGGCCTTACCTGGCAGTCTCAGCCTTTACTTCTGAACACCTGCCCAGTCACTTCAGACACATAAAAACTCTGAACCCCGACCAGCCAGCAGACCACATGCCCCAGACTCCTCCAGGCTTCTGTGTCTCTACCCAGCTGCAGCCTGACCTGGGCGCCCTGCTCAGCTTTTCTACCTGCTGAGACTCTCAGTTGTCCTGTTCCTCCCTCTTTTCTACTCTGCAAATCGGCAATGGCAGCATCTTCCTTAACACTGTATTAATATTTCCACTGCAAATGTAACACTCATTGCCTCTAATTCTTTAATCAAAACATCCAAAAATATTTTCTTCATCCTCGCTGATATGGTTTGGCTGTCCCCACCCAAATCCCCTCTTCAATTTCCACGTGTTATGGGAAGGACCCCATGGGAGGTCATTGAATCATGGGGGCAGGTCTTTCCCATGTTCTCATGGTAGCAAATAAGTCTCACGAATCTGATGGTATTCTAAGGGGGAGTTTCCCTGGGCAATCTCTTTTTTTACCTGCTGCCATCCATGTAAGATGTGACTTGCTCCTCCTTGCCTTCTGCCATGATTATGAGGCCTCCCAGCCATGTGCAACTGTAAGTCCAATAAACCTCTTTCTTTTGTAAATTGCCCAGTCTCATGTATGTCTTTATCAGCAGCGTGAAAAAGGACTAATGCACTTACTCTGTGCTAGACACGACTTTAGTTAGGCACAGAGCCCAAGGGCAGCCAGCACACTTCCCCTGTCTATGCACCTCCCCGTCCACACACCTTGCTGCCCTCTGCACAGAGCCTACCACATGGAGGGTTACTACATGGACAGAATGCATTTCACTCCTGCCAGACCTCATGCCAGGCTGGACCCCTCCTCTCTTCAACAGCAACTTCTTTCTCTCTTTGAGGGGATCAGGGTTACCCACCCTGGCTCCCCACCTGGCTTGCTAAGACCACACTCTGCAAGCTTTACAGGGAGGCCCCAGGGCATCAGCAGGCTGGAACACCCTCACTGAATGATGTTTCCACCAGAGCAGGCTCCCCAGGAAGGCACTGGGGCATTTCCATCCACCTGGGAAGTGAGTGGACCTAAGTAAAGGCATAAATTCTTTCTGCTGCCAAAGGCTCAGACCCAACTGAGATTGAACTGTTCAGCTTAGGAGTCTTTTCCTTTGAAGAGGCAAATGTCTCAGTGTGTTAAATGAAAGAACGTGTATTCCCACACAGCTAAGGACAGACCCTGAGCAGGGAGTCAGAGAGCAGGGTGCTGCCCACTTTTCCCCAGGCTGAGCTGCCCCATCTTTCCATGTGTGGGTGCCCCACCTGTCGGAAGCAGAAGAGCCTGCTGCCTCTAGACCTTTCCCACAAAGGACCTCTTTTACCAGCTCTGCTTTATGGCATAAATAATTATTTTTGAGACTGTATTTATTGCTTCATCTCTCATTTTCTAAACAAGTCAAAGGATATTGTAAGTGTCCATTGGAGTTGCTGATCACACCAAGCTGCTATAATTCAAACTAAAATTAAAAGCCAACATTTCAGTCAGGCTTTGAAGCCTGAACCTGGATCCCAACACAGTTCTTACCAGGTTTCTCTGAAATGTCAGCAAGAGATTCCAGAATTTGCCCTGCTGTGAAAGACCAGCGAGATCTGGGACCCAAGGTGAAGGGCCTGTGAGGCAGCATCACCTCTTGACTCTAGATGGGCACAGGGGAATTGGTTAGAAAGGGATGAGGCAGAGATGGCACAAGACTCCAAGTTGCCAAGCCTGACCTCCTAGTGAGGATCCTCCAGGACAGAGGCAGGAGCAGAAAAGGGTTTGTTAGAGGAAATGACAGAAGGCGTCGGTCTGGGCTTGGGAAACTGTCATTGTCTGTGGTTCTTACCAGCCTTGGGAGGAACCCATGCTTGTGATTTGAAGGCCCTGGAACCCCAGGGTTCATGGAATGTAGGAGCTCCCTTTTTTGTTCTCTCTTGTCTCCTTATCCCAAGTCTCTGCTTCTCCAGCAATCCATTGAGCAGAGCGGCTCAGGACCATGGAACATCAGGGATGGGGGAGTGTCCAAGAACACAAGAGCCCACTGCTCTTTTTAGAGATGGCAAAACTGTGGCCCAGAAAGTGAAGTGACTCATCCAAGGTCACATATGCCAGCTGGATGCAAAGTCCATGCTGGAGTTGGATCTGTGGGCTCCTCGGGAAAGCTCCAGGTAGTGCTCCCACCACTGCCCAGCATAGCCCAGGCTCCACACTGACCCCAGCTGCCCCAGGCTCCAAACCTGCCAACCTGAAAGAAGCTGGCAGGTGGCAGACACATGTATCCAGACCCCACATCCTCTGGGTAATGAGAATCACCTTCATTCCTGTGACTCTCCTTCATGAGCATGTGACACAACATCCAAGGCAACAGTTAGAGAAATAGCAGTCCCATCATCCACTCATTTAAGAGAAATGTAGTGGGCTCCAACCCCATTATCAGAACAGTGGGTGGGTCCAGAGACACAAAGTGAAGGGATCCAGTTCTTGTGAGAGACAGAGATGCATGCCCAGCCCAGCAAGTGCAGGCACGAGGTAGCTGCGAGATGCAGCTGGGGATGTGGGTGTGGTGCTCGGTGACAGGGATAGAGGGAAAGGAGAGAGGGCCGGGGACAGCTTCCTGGAGGAGAGGATACTGAGCCAAGCCTTCAAGGATGCCTAGGAGTCAACCAGAAGCAGAAGGTGAGGGGCAGGGGCATCCCAAAGAGAAGGAAAACAGGCGAGAAGTCACTTTGCAGCTGTCCTTTGCTAGACGATGTGTCTGAGGAGGCCACGTATTGCTGCGGGGCATGGAGCCAGGCCACTAGGGCTTCACAAGCCATTTTTCAGAAAAGGGACTTTTGCCTGTAGGCCATAGGCAGCTATTGAAGCTTTTACGCAGGGAAGTGACCAGTTGAGATCTGCATTTTAGCTAAATTACTTTGGCAATAGATGGAAGAAAAATTGTTGATTGATTATCCATACAGGGCCAAAACTTTGGAATGCACTAGCTTGCACTAGTAATGAATGCCAGAGGGGAGGAAAAAAAAGAAAACTGAAACTCTGACTTCAGCCCAATGTCCGTAGGCACTGGCCCTGTGAAATGTAGGTGGCTGTGGATGAGGGGAGAAGCTGGCTCCCCAAGCCCTCCAGGTCACCCAGATCGAGCCCTGCAGAGCCCAGCTCAGGTCTGCCATGTGCTCTGATGTTTCACAAGCAGTTACTCTGCTCCAGAAACACGTATGGTTTGGGGTGGGTGAAGGGACTCAGGACCCAAGACTCAGCTCTGCCCTCTTCCCTTCCCTCCTTCCTAGTGGAACTGAGCCTGGGCTCTCAGAAGGGCCTCCTGCTGGACCAGCTCTGGGCCCAGAGCCCTCGGGATTCCTCATGGTCGAACAAGGGATGCCTTGAGGAAGCCTTGTCCAAACAGGCAGATCCCAGGCTCTCCAACACTGCCTAACATCTCACGTCTCCCTACAAACTGTTCTGTTGACAAAAATAGAAGGTCTCAGAGCTGAGGTCTACATGGGTCTCTAAGCTGATGAGGACAGACACCCCCAGCACAATGCTGGGTCGGAGCAGGAAGAGCACATCTCCGTCTTATGGAGCGGCCTCCTCTCCTCCTGCACCTCTGTCCCTAGAGAAAAATCAGATGGCCACAGAGTCCAAGGATAACAGGGCCACCGTTCAGGGATGGGATTGGGTGGTTTTCAGTTTCCTCTTTGTACCTTTGGCATTTTACTTTGTAACCATTTGAGGGGAAAGTAACTATGAAGTGATGCTATGCTCTTCCTAAATAGTGCTTCAAAGTTTATTTTAATTCCTGGTACCCAGAGAGTGTTTTCCCAGATCCAGGCTTGAGGCTTTCCACTATAATAAAAGCCTCCTAGCCCATTCCTCTTGAAGACAAGGCCCCCAGCCAAGAGGAGACCCCAGCATTGCCAGAGCACTCCTCACACTCAGCTGCATGTGCTGCTCCACCCACCACCTTTTCAACTCCCAGCTTCCTTCTTTCCCACACCAGAATCACAACCTTCAAGCCTGCTAATTATGTCCTCAAAATGTCCACCATATGGCATGTCGAGGGTCCCGCCTGCACCTGCCAAGCTACCTGATGCTTGGCCAGAGAGGAAGCCTGTCTTCAGCACCACCCCTGGGCTGTCCAGTGGGACTAGGCGGCAGGCTATGGGGACCTTGCACCTCGCCCCACCTGCGTGGTGCTGCCATCCAGCCTTCATCCAGCCACAGGACTGCTCTTAGGGCATCTATCTCCTACATGCCAAATCCCATGAGAAAAACCTCCTGGGCCCTGAGACACCGGGACTGTAGGCTCCTTCCTAACCTTCTGGCTCATCTCAAGCAGGACTCCACATGGGAACTTTCCAGAGACACCAGGAGGCCATCTGCTCACTGCCATTGCAGGAGAGAGGACAGGGGCTGCAGAAAGAGTTGGAGGGAGAGAAGGGACATAGATGGAGGAATTCTAGGGGCTGAAGTTGCTGCCTGTGCTCCATTTCTGATGAACATTTCTAATGCCAGCCTGCACAATGCCTGAAATTCTCCCCATCCACGTTACTCCTTTAAGTCTGAACGTTGAAGTTCTGCTTAAAATGCAAATCACTTTCCCAGATGAGAAAAGACATTAATAATAACACCAAATATTCATATAACACTTTATGCCATATCTCATTTCCTTGCTGAAACAGCCCCATGGGGCAGCACGGGATTACTCCTCCTCGCAGATGAAGACACTGAAGCTGAGTGAAGCTGCCCCGACAAGACAGTGCGGTGGCTGCGTGGACAGGAGGCAGGTGTCCTGGGTTTGAGCACTGACTCTGCAGCTTCATCGCAGAGTGACCGCGGGCACTGTAGGCTCTGTATCACTTCAACCCCGTGCGTGTCAGTCACCTGAGGTCAGATTTCTGTTAAGAGACAGCTGCAATTTCTGACTCAAGAAGAGTTTGTCTGATGGAGCTAGAATGCCGCCTGAGCTCCGTGTAAGGCGTGGGACAGAATGGGGAGGGGAGAGCAGACAAGCAGCCCGCAGCCCTCAGCACAACTGCCTTTGGTTGAGGGCCTGCTGTTGCTTGGGAAGTTAGATGACGTGCCTTCTGAGGCTATCGCATCCAAGAATGGTGGAACTCAAGCAGAACGTTGGTGTGGTCTGAGTCATTTTTGTCACTTTCCACAAAATCCTGCAGGGGAGAGATGGGCTTCCACTAGAGCCAGCCCTTACGCAAATGGAGGATGAAGGAAATACTACGTTTTCTAACCCAGGCCTTGTGTAAGTTAAATGAGCATTTTTACAAAGCTAAAAAATAGCCAAATGTGGCTGTACCCCAAACTGAAACAGTTCTAAATGAGGACTGTGAAGCAGGAACCCCAGCAGAAGATAAAACTGTGACCCAAGCCTCTACCAAGCATCTTTTAAGAACTCTGTGCAGGCAATGCAAGTCAATGCACTAGCAAAGAGCAGGGGAAGGCTGTTATCATAGTTGCCGTTAATTTAATAGCTAGGGGGACAGACTGAGGGACAGAAGCCAGTGAGTAAAATATTTGAATATTCAGTCCTAAAAACTTCATTTGGACACAAAGAAATGGGGCTGCAGTGATTTGCACATTATAACGATTAGAAGCAAATAGGCTCTATGGCCATTGGAGTTGTGAAGGAACTGTTAATATATTTCTAAATAAATCTCAGGCCCAGTCTGAGACTACAAAAGCCCTAAAATGTGCTTGATTCCCTGATCCCATATCCCACACTGCACAGCGTCAAAATCATGCATCCTCTGGGAAGGAGCAGCTCTCTAGTGCCCATGTCAGAGGTGGGAATGGAGGATGATTGACAAAGAGGAGCCTTCTGAAGGACCCTATGAAGACACAGTTCAAGGAGATGCTCCTGGAGACAGTGGACAGGGGCCACATAAGCCAGCCAAGGAACCCAGTCCACCGCCAGATGGAGAGGCCTTTTCATTCCTGCCTAGCAGGGTTGGTCCATCACTATAAACCAGTGATCTCCGTGTTTCTCTTTCTTCCCTTTTCCGAATGAAGATTGACATTTGACATTTTGGTTATTTTGTCTTTCCTCCCAAGGAGAAAAGATAGGGTAGATTGGGGGAAAAAAATGACCTTTTAGTTCATAGGTCATCAGCCATAAGAAGCCACATCTGGGACTAATGGTGAGGACTGCCCACACAAAAGCGAGATGCAGAAACTGGGTGTGATTGCGGAGTAGCACCTTGGGAATCAGAGTGTGCTCTACGTGGAAGTGAAATGTCTATAGAAGTCGGAGAAAGCCACAGTGGCAGATGCAGCAGACTTCGCCAGGGGCCTTTCCCATATTCATTTTTTTGTTGGTAGCATATCCTTATTTTAGTAAGGGTAGCAATGTGACATCAAAACATTATATTTCCCAGCCTCCCTTGCTGGTAGTTATGGCCATGTGACTAAATGCTGACCAATGAGATGCAAACAGAAGACTATGTGTGATCTTTGTAGTGAAATGCCTTTCCTCCCTTTTCCCCAGCTTCTAACTAGAATATGAACATGATAGGTGGAGTTACACTCACTGTTTTAGTCCACAAGAAGACCTGAAAATGAAAATAATAAGAACACAGAACATAAATATCCAGGAAGCTGCCACGTTACCTGCTATGTTTGCTCATTTCCAGATTTCTGTTACAGAAAGGGTGAGAAACAAACCTTTTGCTTTGTTTAATGTATTGATTGGGAAGTAAAATGTGATTCTTACCTGATTCAATCTCATCCCCTACTCTCTTGGTGTCAATATTAACATCTGTAAAATGGGGGTTTAAAAAAAATACCTATATCCAACACTTCTTTGTGAGAATTTAAATGACATAATATATTTTAAAAGTGCAGCTCTAAACTTGTCACATGATAATTGCTGAATAAATAGAAATTATTCCTGCATTTACTACTATCACTAGACTCATCATTATTATATAATCATTAATGGCTAGGTCAAGCCAAGATCAAAACATAACTGTTTGCTTTTGCAGTTTGTAATTTTACTAATTCTCAACACCTTACCTTGAGCTACAAATACTCAATGCACCAGAATAAAGGGCAGAAATATTTGAGGCCCAGATAAGGAAGGTTTGTTGCAAGCAGCAGGCAGAGGTTAGAGCAGGGTCAGCCTGCTTTTTCTGTCGAAAGCCATATAGTAAACATGCTGGCTTTGCAGGCCATATGGGTTCTGTTGCAGGTACTCAGTATTGCTGTCACAGCACAAAAGCAGCCATGAGCAATGTGTAAATGAATGAACGTGGCTATATTCCAATAAAACTTTATTTACTGAAAAGGCAACAGGCTGGCTTTGGCCAGCAGGGCCTGGTTTGCCAATCCCCTGCCTAGAGGGATGCCCTGTGAGAAGAGACACAAAACAGACATGGAGGAGGCCCTGGTTCTATAGCAATCTGCCCCAAGGCCCAGAGCAGGCCACAGAGGCCCATGTGCCCGCTTCAGCTTGTCTCCCAGTGTTCTGCAACTCAACACTGTGCTCTTCCTGGGCTCAGAATAAGGCACATGCAGATGCACACTCCCTGCATGGAGCATTTCCTCCCTACACCCACTCCACCTCACTGAACTAACTCCCACTCATCCTGCAGTTCCCATGCTAGATGCTTAACTATCACACTTTTCAGAAAACCTTCCCAGTCCCATGTCCACAGCCCTGTGCTGCATTGCCCGAAGGTCTCCTCCATCACACTCGGCTCAGGCACAGCCTCTATGCTCAAGTGCTAGGAGGACACTGCAGGGGTTCTTAATGCCTGCTCAGCGGTCATCAGAGAGGGGCTCTGGGAGAGGGAAGTGTTAAGCTGTAGATCAGACACAAGGGGAGCTTGGCAGAAGGCAAGGAGAAAGGAGCAAGCGTTTGGGGTCCCAGGGCCAGGCAGAGGTGTGCAGGTCAGCTATGAACACTCCTCCTCACTTCCCCTCTGCCCCAGTGAGCAGCATCTGCCAAGTCCCACCCCCTGTAGGCGCTCTGCCAGAGGCCACATCACCAGCAGGCTGTTAACCTTGGTAATGAAAAGCAACAACTTTATGAGCACCAGAAATTAGCTAAGCTCATTAATTTTATTCATAATAGAAAATTAATGCTTGAAGACCTGGTACGGTGGTTCATGCCTGTAATCTCAGCATTTTGGGAGGCCAAAGCAGGTGGACTGCTTGAGATTAGGAGTTCGAGACCAGCCTGACCAACACAGTGAGGCTCCGTCTCCACAAAATAAAAATACAAAATATTAGCGAGGCATGGTGGTGTGTACCTGTAGTCCCAGCTACTTAGAAGGCTGGGGCATGAGAATTCCCTCCACCTGGGAGGTGGAGGTTGCAGTGAGCTGAGATTGTGCTATTGCACTCCAGCCTGGACGATAAGAGCAAAACGCCATCTCAAAAAAAAAAAAAGAAAAAAGAAAATTAATGCTTGGAAAGAGTGAGCCAGCAGCAGTAAGGACCTCTAGTTTCAAATTGTTCTGTGTGTGAAAGGTGTTAGGGGAGGAGAAAAGGCACACACACAATACCCTTAAGGGTAAATAAGCTTTACCTCATGTAAAGGGCAATGCAGATATAATAAGCAAATGACATAATGAGCAAATTGCAATGAGAAGGGAAGAAGGGAAAATGTATATGTAATGTGTGTGTATATATACATATATATACACATATATATGTATATATATATGTGTATATGTATATATACATATATACACACACATATATGTAAATATGTATATAAATACATCTATACAAATATATATACATACACACATATATACACAAATATGTATAGGCAAATATGCATATATAAATATACAAATATATATATACACATGCACATATATATCTACAAATACACACACACACACATACATATATATTTACACTCACCAGACTATGGAGAATTCACCACCAGATCAGGAAGCAGCAGTCTGGGCTCCAGAGTCCTACCCTCGTCCGTGCACAGACAGGAGAGGACTCATGAAGCTTTGGTGCGGTCTGGAACCCCAGCTCTTTTTGTAACAAGTTGTTTGGCATGAGGGACAGTCACGAGGGCACTTCAAGACTGGGCTCAAGGAACACAAAAAGTTCAACTTGTTTTTTCGATTGTCTATTGTTTTTCAATAACAAACATATAGGAACAGATTGAAATAGAGATTTCTCTGAAACAGCACTGGACGACCCCCTCAAGGGGCTCACACGACCTGTCCCGGGACTTGGTTTGGTGACCATGGTTTGTGTTCACATTTAATTGAGCTCAAATTTAATATTTAACTTTTCCGATACACAAATATGAGCTGGGAGGTGCAGCGTTTCCTGACATTGAGGGTTATTTTCCCCTTTATTACACTGCAGCAGGAGTACTGTCTTCTTTTCATGGGGGTAGTCTTTGTTTTCCAGCTCCAGGAATTCCCTTTGTATTAGGGGGAGGTGGGAGCGAGAGTCTGCCTCTGTCCTTTCCCTTCCCCACATGTCATTGGCATGAAGAGGGTGTAGGTGCAGCCCAAGGTGGGCAGCTTTTCCCCCTCTGGTCCTAACCCACCAGAGCTTTGAGGAGTGGGGTCAGGGAGAAAACAGAAACGGAGAACAGAAGAAAAGAAGGAGGGAAGGAGGGAGGGAGAGGGGAGAAAATGTAACGCCAACTGGCATTGACAGAGAGCCAAGCATGAGCTAAGCACATTATGGACTTTACCTCTTTAATCTCATTTAACTTTCACAGAAATCCTCTGAAATTGGAATGATTTTCCCTGCACTTGAGATGAGGAATCTGCGTCTCAGGGAAAGTAAGTAAGGTCTCAAAGCCTGTTACTCAAACGGAGGCCTTGAGACCCAAGCCCACGCTGCCCCGGGGCAGCCCCCTCCACGCCCCCGGCTCTGCAGCCCCTAGCACACTCCTGCCCCGCAGCCCCGTGCTAAGGCTGCATTCTGGCATCCAGGCTCCATCTAGAGCAGCAGTGATTCCAGGGCGGCTCATGACTGTATAATTAAGGGGAAGGCAAGCATCGCCAAATAGGACCAAGGGCAGGAGCTGAGAATCCTCTGCACAGATGCACAGAGGGGTGGGGACGCCGTGGGGCCTCCTGCAGAGAAGCACACCCCATCTGCACTGTAAGAGGAAGCATTTTGGTTAAGAAACAGTGCCTTATGCTCTTCACACAAATTCGCCCAGGCTCAGAAGTCAACAGCTGCTTGACTTTCCTGAAAACGGCTGGTGCGAGCGTTCTCCAGGAGCACATGAAGTGGCCAGTCACGGCTGCCTCTGCAGAGCAGAAAATACGCTCGGAACTAAATTACTTCCAGAAGGGAACTGTAGCAAACTGTAACAAATCTTGTAGTTCGACCCTCCTGCTCTCTGTGTGGAATGAGCACGCGGTGAATTTTGGCTAGATGTGGGGCCACTGGGGCAACGTGGGTTGGGTGAAGAGTGTGAACTTCAGAGAGGGACAGAGCAGCTCAAATCCATCCCCTGGCCCTCAACGCACTTACTTCAGGCGAGTTCGTCACCCTCTGGGTGAGGCTACACGCCCACAGGCTGTGATAAGAACACTGGCAGTCACCATAAGGGCTGAAGAGGTGCACATGTGTGGAACTAAGCACTTGGTAAGCCCCCCAGTACTGTGGGCAGTTATGGTGCAGAGAGAATGCAGGCCTGATATTGGGAGGGCAGGTCAGGAGTTGTTTTTTGCTGGGACAATCCTCAACATGTGTTTTCCCCTACAACCTCTCTACTTCACCTATCATCAAGACATCGTTGAAATATGGCTTCTCCCAACATTCAGGAAATCGGGGTCTAGGGAAGTTCTATTGTTAGGCACAGGTGTGTGTACAGTGTCTTGTGGCAAGTTCCGTCCCCGCAACTCCACCCGCCCCTCCTGCCCCAGCAGATCCAGCAAGTCGAGCCTGGAAACAGAGGAGCTTCACAGGGTACTTATGAAATCCACCAGGCATCTCCTTCTTTTTTTTTTTTAATTGCATTTTAGGTTTTGGGGTACATGTGAAGAACATGCAAGATTGTTGCATAGGTACACACATGGCAGCGTGATTTGCTGCCTTCCTCCCCTTCACCTATATCTGACATTTCTCCCCATGCTATCTCTCCACAACTCCCCACCCCCCACTGTTTCTCCCCATTTCCCCCCCACAGACCCCAGTGTGTGATGCTTCCCTCCTTGTGTCCATATATTCTCATTGTTCAACACCCGCCTGTGAATGAGAACATGCAGTGTTTGATTTTCTGTTCTTGTGTCAGTTTGCTGAGAATGATGGTTTCCAGGTTCATCCATGTCCCTACAAAGGACACGAACTCATTATTGTTTATGGCTGCATAGTATTCCACTAAGGGCCACTAGGATCAGCCCACAGATGTGGGAAAGTGTTGATGACCTTGTTTGCTGTGATGTTTCTATGCATCAGTCGTGTTCTCCTGGAACCTTTCTCTTTTGTAAGCGAATTGGTGTAGTGCTTGAATCCAGAAGGAGTGATCCTGGACTCCCCTTGTAAGCTCCCAGGAGCTTAGGAAATCAGCTGACAAATTCCTGTTGTCAAATTGTTCTAGCAGCATGAATGCTTCCAGCATAGACTCTCCCTGGTGTGAACTGGCCCGAAAGCTTTTACACCATCCTTTTGCAAGGAAGATGAGAAGCTTTTCCATGAAAGAGTGAGCACAGCCCATGCACAACACAGCTCCAGGTATGTGCTCATTGTAATAAGAAAGGATGTCAGGAGGCTGAGCACCTGCAGCAAGAGGCCTGTGAGAAAAGATTATCTAGAGGGTATCACTTCCATTGCCAGCTCATCACAGGCAGAGGTGATCCCCACTTGCATTCAGGGCCACAGATGACTGCTCTCACAAATATGCAGCCCAGAAAAGCATCTTAATCCAGACCTTTGAGTTAACTCCCATAGGAAACATCAAGACCATGACTATCCCATCCCAGGACTTTATTCTAGTGTGTTTTAAATGCCATCCACCCTCCAGGTGGCTCCTCTGCTCACAGAATAAGTTCTCTGTGGTCTTAAAAGTATTAGCAAAATGAGGATGTAAATCCTCAGTGGCTTGAGCCTGCTGTTCATATTTCTGAATAATCTGGGAATTTTGAAAGCTTGGCGGTGACTGACCCTTATTTTAAAATGTACCCAAGATTTGTTTTAATTGGACATGACAAGACCAACAGATCAGGAGACGATTATCTTTGAAAAGATAGTTTGTTAGGGTTCCCAAGAGGGAACCCCACTCAGGGCCACGTGGAGAAGCACCAGGCTCAATCAGAGGCAGGGATGACAGGAGGACTTGGGCAAAATCCTTGGGAGTGGCAAAAAGGAATGGGGAGGCAGGTGAGCGGCTGGGCTGGCTTAGGCCTGGGTAGTTTAGGATTCCAGCGGGCTCTGGCTACACAGGCAGTCTCTAGCTGCCCGCACCCGGCCCTGGGGTGATTAGGGCAGGGAGACAGCGTCCCAGGCTGCAGGATGCTGATCAAAGGAGCTCCAGCCTGGTGGGTTTGCATATGAAAGACCTGCTGGCAGGCAAATGGTTTGTGATTGCCAGGACTTAGCAAGCCCTGGGAGATGCAGTCTCTCTGGGTCCTCAGGGCATCATAAAATACAGAAAATAAAAACATAATTAATAAAGTTTTTTCCAATGGTCATATTGCATTTGAATTATAAAATATTTTATGAGTAGTATCATTAGTCCTATTGCTATACAAGGTCTTCCTATCTATAGCTTTCTTTTGGGTCATTATCAACATAATGTAAAATTTAGTCCAGAGAAAGCACTAAAAAATCCTCCACAGAACCTCATGAGTCGGCCCTGCATCTTCTCCTCAAACGTGCACCAGGGTGCGACTCTGTGGCACCAGCTGCGTAGCCGTCTGCAAGCTGCTGTGAGGAAAAGCTGTGTTTCTATCCTACCTGATGCTGAAGGGAGAAACAGTTTCAACACACACAGCTCATCCAGAGCCCTGGATAAAAGAAAGGAGAAAGAGCGAGCTGTGAGTGCCAGTATGGATGCTGCAAGCCATGAGGAGACAGCCAGAGTCTCTGCAGCCCACCATGTCCTTTACTTCGAGGTTGTGGAGGGGCTCCTTAGGGGACCCTGGGAAGCAGGCTGCTCAGGAGGACCTCTTTAGCAAACTCCAACGCAGGGCTTCTGGACCTAGAAAAGGATAACATTTTACCTCACAGTGGGACTCCCAGACGTATTTATCAAATTATTGTTATTTCACAAAATAACCCTCAATTTTATGTATTTGATTTGTTTCTTAATGCTGTCTATAACCTACCAAACTGATTCCACAAGCAGTTAGGGGATTTAACTTGCAGGTGAAAAGGTGGCTCTCAAGGAACACAAAACCTTCCCAGAGACTCAGGGAGATGCCATGACCAATATCTTACAGGTAGTTTATTTTTAACTAAATATATTTGCTATTTTGTAAAAGTGACATATTTTCCATATAAAAATTCAAACAATGTGAAATCCCCCCCCAAAAAAAAGAGAAAAAACTCTCTCAGACCTGAAGATACTTACCACTGACTTTTTAGTGACCTTCCTTTCAGAATAGTCCCTTTTACATGTAGACATGGATATATCCTACTATAGGATACTATACCAGCTGTTCTGTGATCTCGTTTCATGAAACATAGCACTCAAGTCTTCATTTTCGTCACTAACTTTAAGGGTTAGTGTTTTATTGTAAGGATCTCCAATAATTTGCTCTACCAATTCACTATTGATAGGCATTTTGGATGTTCCCATTGTTTTACAATTATAAATGATACTTTCATGAACATCCTTAAATATGTATCTCTTTATACCATTGTAATTTTCTACTTATGGTAAACCTGGAAGCAAACTCATTGATTCAGAGAGTAAACATATTTACATTTAATACACAGTACCAAACTGCCCCCAATTGTTATGACAACACTCCCTCAGAGCACTTAAGATTATCCAAATCTTCATAGCATCTCTAACATGAGGCTTTGTCTATTTAAAATTCTTTTCAATATAATAATATGAAATATCTTATTATTGTTGGTGTTTGCATGTCTTTAATTTTTAGTGAGGATGAGCATCCTCACTCAAATATCATATTGTATAGGTTAATTGTGCATTTGTATCTCTTTTGTATGTTTGTATGTGCAAATTACCTGTTCAAGCCCTTCACCCATTTTTCTTTTGGGTCGTTCTTCTTATTGATTTGAAAGAAGCAATGATGTTCAGTGGTAGAGCATCAGCTCAAAGTCGGACTGTCCAGACTCAACCTCTCACCACCTTTCTAAATCTACATAAGCCCAGGAAAGAGTTGAGCTTTCCATGTCTCTGTTTGTTCATTTGTAACCTTGGATAGTAATGATAGTACTGATATCTCCTTGCCAGAGCTATGAGCATAATATGTTAGTGAGTCCAACATTCACAAGCTAGTGCCTGGCACATAGTAAATATTCAATAATACTATGTTAAGGATAGGGTGAAATTCAAGATATTTTAACAATTGTGTGGCATGGGCATCAACCAATTAGGATGGAAGTCAGCTGCAGCACCTGAACAGCATCCTGAAGTCACTATCCAAGTCTGTTTTGTGCTGCTGCAATGGAATACCACAAGCTGGGGCACTGATAAAGAACAGAGACTTATTTCTTACAGTTCTGGGGGATGGGAAGTCCAAGGTCAAGAGGACCTCATCTTGCAGGCACCCTCTTGCTGCATCATCTCATGGTAGAGGGTGGAAGGACAAGAGAGTGCAAGATAGCAAAAGAGAGGGAACATGGATTTAATTCATCCTTTCATCAGGAGCCCACTGCCGTGATAACTAACCCACTCTCAAGATGAGTAAGTGACTCCCATGATAACTAACCCACTCCCAAGATGAGTGACTCCCATGATAACTAACCCACTCCCAAGATGAGTAACTCATTCCCATGATAAATAACCCCCAACATGAGTAACTGACTCCCACAATAACTAACCCACTCCCAACATGAGTAACTCATTCCCATGATAAATAACCCCACTCCCAACATGAATAACTGACTCCCAAGATAACTAACCCACTGCCAAGATGAGTAACTAACTCCCAAGATAACTAACCCATTCCCAACATGAGTAACTCACTCCCATGATAACTAATGCTATCTTGAGATGAGTAAACTCACTCCCAGGATAATTAACTCTCTCCTGAGATGAGTAACTCACTTTTGGGTTAGCTAACCCACTCCTAAGAAAAGTAACTCAATACCAAGATAACTAACCCATTCCTGAGATAGTAACTTGCTCCCAAGATAACTAACCCACTCCTGAGATGAGTAACTCACTCCTGGGATAAGTAACCCACTCCTAAGATAAGTAACTCACTCCCAAGATAAGTACCCCACTCCTGAGATAGTAACTCACTCCCAGGATAACTAACCCACCCTGAGATGAGGGCACTAATCCATCATGAGGGCTGAGTCCTCATGACCTAATCACCTCTTAAAGATCCCACCCTTCAAAAGTGTGCATTGGGAATTAAGTTTTGGTAACATGAACCTTGGGGGATGCATTCAAACCACAGCAGACATTAATCTATAAATTCCTGGATGTGGGGAAGGGGTGAGCTGGTCCCAGGGAAGTCAGTGGCAAGGTCCACAGCCTTGGGAGACTCAGGCAGGCAGCTGTCTGCCTTCTGATGTGGTAGGCTGTCATGTTCTAACTTGCAGGCCAGTTGAACGGCCCTCACCAGCCTAGCGTCACCACCAGCATGTCACATGTGAAGCAGAAGGTGAAAGACCTTTGCTTGTGGTTTTCTAAAGCTTTACAATTCTATATGATCAGAACGATCTATCTTTTCCTTCATGCTTTTGGAAGGCCTTAGCCACCCAAAGATTATGCAAATATTCATCCATGTTTTTATTCTATATTTTCCTGGACTCCTTTGAATATGTAAAACCTTTGAGAGTGAATTTCCATTTTCTATGGCTGTTCAGCTTTTTGAACAGATACATTCTCATTGCCAGAAGTCTTATTCTGTAGGTTACAATTTAATTTATATAAATATATCTAAAGTATATATATATATGTATATATATATATATATATATACACCAATGTATAAATATAGCATACATATCCACGATAAGGAAAAAGAGGTCTTCAGTTGCTCCATGGTTCTGTGGCATATGCCCAGACCCCCATGGCCCACAAATGAGCCTTGGTCCCATGGGTCATGCTCAAAGCTCCCTGAGTTCCTCCTGAGTACAGCTCCCCATTACATACGTGAGTGCTTATTTGATGAATGGTTGTGTCTCCCACACACTTCAGTAAATTCCACAAGGACAAAGACAGAGAATGTGTTAGCTCACCATTCCAGCCCCAGAGACAAGCACAGAACCAGGAGTACAGGGCCCACCACAGACAGACGGCAGGAGGGAAGACAGGGAGAGAGAGTGAGAATGGGCAGAGGGTGGAGGGTAGACAGAGAGAAAGAGGAGGGAGGAAAGCAGCATCAGTCTTTGTGCCTTTGTTCCTCCCCACCCCCAGCCCATCACTACACTGGGCTCGCCCAGAAATAGGTGCCCAGAACAGATGGTTCAATTAAATTGAATGTAGTTGAATTGCGGGTGGCTGTTCAGCTCCCAGACCCCAGAGTGCAGATGTGCCTGTGACTGACCACCTATGCAGTCTCCAGTCTAGTTATTTGTGTATGTCTCTTTCTCTCATGAGACTGGAAAGTCCTCGAAAACAAGGACCATCTATTATTCATCCTTATATCCTCGCCCTCCTTACACTGAGGTTGATCTCAGAAAATGTTTGGCAAACAAGGGACCAAACTGTGCAGCACCCCAGCCTGAGCCTGCAGCAGCCCAGCTCCCAAGGCTCCCCGCGTCAGAGACGGCTCCTCCCACCAGGTCTCAGCCTCAGCAGCTCCCTCGCCCCAGCCAACATCACTACACCTCCATCCCACTTTAACAATAGTTATTGGATGTGTAAATTACCATCAATGGAGTGACAAAGACTCAATTAAAGAAGGAGACGTGCAGTCAAAGCTGTCACCCCAGAGAAATCAGCCTTGACAGATAATAGCAGCAGCTCTGCAGGGCAAGTGCTCAGAGGTAAGGGCTGGAGGGACCCCTTCCCTCACATCCACCCGCTGTGTGTGAAAGAAGGGTGGGATTTGTCAGGGACTGCTGTCACCTCCCTGCCCAGGCAGGCCCTGAGGAGGGCCTGGAGTGGGAGGGAAGCTCTCTGTGTCATCCGCCTCCTCCAGCCCTCTGAGAAAGCGGAGCCTGAGCAGAGACCCAGAGAACGCCTGGCCGAGCTGGCACCATCCAGCAAGCAGCCTCCTGCGAGGGGCCATGAGAGGGCACTGACCCTGCACCACCACTGCACGTCCGCACAGGCTGGGCACTCAGGCTGGAGAGCAGGGCAGCTGCAGGCCACGTCTCACTGCTGCCAACCCCAGGGCAACAGTGGCAGCTGCTTGGCTTCCCCATGCCTCCATGACCCTGCTTATAAAACAGGATGCTTTCCGAGAACAAAGCAGCTGTGGTCAGAGGAAAGAAGCACACACTCTGTGCTCCATGCTCGCCCAGCACCAGCTGACCAGGGGCTACCAGCTTACCAGACCGTCCTCGCTTCCTGCTTCTCCCATGCTGCCCTAGGGGGTCATGCCCTGGCTTCCCTTCAAGCATCCTCCAAGCCAGTATGACGCATGCCGAGCCTGGCACTTCAAAACCTGCGCCCTTGCAGTTCCTGCAGAACATTTTAGCCTCATCAGCTCACCCCTGAGCAACCCTGGGTCCCAAACCCAGTGCTACAGTCCTACCCCCATAAGCAGTTCTCACAGTTCCTAACCGATTTCATTCCCTTTTGTGTGATCCCACAGCAAATTCCACCTCAACACTTCTTATGCTATACTATTTTTAGTATTACAATTTTATGTTTTACATTTCCATATTATTATGTTAATATGAAAATGTAATATTCTTAACATTGATTATATTATATAATATAATCTTATCAATAGCCATTATATTATTGATACTAATACTACAAGATTACATGCTCTTAGAAGATATCCTTCATACAATTCAGCTCAATAATATGGACATATTAGGGGATGTTTCTTGGATAGATGAATGAATACATAGCTAAACAAATAAATAAATATAACTTACCTAATCCATGTCTGTCAAAAGAGAATCAAAATGAATGGGTTGATGTGAGGAACAGTTACGATATAATGAATAAAAGTGTTTTGCAACCTGTAAATAATTATTTAAGTGTACACTATTATTGAAGTTTCTTTACAAGTTATCTCCCTATTTGTTTTCTGGCAGCAAAAATACTGTGACAGCACAGTCACAGAGGCCTTAGGCAAGGATGGTGATACCACAGTCACAGAGGCCTTAGGCAAGGATGGTGATACCAGTGACAGAGGCCTTAGACAAGGATGGTTTGACAGCAGAGAGACAGAGGCCTTAGGCAAGGATGGTGATACCACAGTGACAGAGGCCTTAGGCAAGGATGGTGATACCACAGTGACAGAGGCCTTAGGTAAGGATGGTGATACCACAGTGACAGAAGCCTTAGGCAAGGATGGTGTGACAGCATACCTATGAAAGGTCTTAGGAGGAAGGTAGCCATTTAAAGCCAAGTTTTAGGTCACAGTGAAGCAGTGGCTTTGTTTTTGCTGTTGTTGTTGTTGTTGTTTAATTTTAGTTTGTTTCTCAAGCAGGTTCTCCCTCGAGTGATTCTTCTGTCCCTTAGGTCACATGGCATGCCTGGACATTACTACTCACTTGGCCTTTTCATGTCCTAGAATACCTTGAAAATCAACCAGCTGGAGATGAGTAGAAGAGGAACAGGAGGGAAAGCTATGCACAGGCTACATTCATGATCATGGTGGGAGAGAGATGGGATGCGTAACAGACAAGAATACAAACCTCTCACACTGCAAGGAAGGCTGCCCCTTCCCACATGCACGAACAGAAGGGCCTCTGAACCCCCACTCCTCCCACCTGCCAGCATTGTCTTCGGAAGACAAAGCCCCCTCTCGCCTCTCCAAGTGGATATTGACAATGAGGAATCATGTACGCTCACGTAGGAGGGGAGTTTGCAGGGCCCACAGAGCTTGAGCTCCTCAAAGGTGGAAGAAATCCCATGGGACAAGATGGAATTAAGCCGCAGGATGAGGCTGTTTCTTCACCCTTGGAAGCTGATGGAGCATCAGGCTAGAAATCTAGACCTTGCAGTACCTCCCTTCCTGAGAAAGACCACAGAACCCCTTCCTGAGCCTGGAGACAGCATGAGGGTGGGAGAGGGGGCTTGGAAGGGAGAAACTACACAGGTCTCTTGGGACTATCACTCAGGAGTAACAGCATCTGTCACACGCATCATTTTGATTCTTGAGATTCTGTTTTACTTCCAGCAGTATATAAGTCAATATAGGTAAAAAATGAAAAACTAATTTTAATCAAGTAGCAAAAGCAGAAGAAATTATAGCATTTTCCAGCATGCATGAAATTACTTTGGCAATCCTCAAGTGCTCTAGGGGTCCTTGTAAAGCCTGCCCAGAGGAATGCAGTGGCCATCTGAGGCTCTGCAGAACTGCTGCTGTAGCCCCTGGGGGAGAATCACCCACCCCAAATGCAGAGAAGGCAGATCCAATCACTAATCCCAACCCTTCCTGAAAAAAGACATGCATTGGCCGAAATATATTTGCAGGATTTTACCATTAAAAAATAATTTGGCATACATTGAATGGGGCACCTGTGTTTCCTCCTAAAATCCAGGTAGGTGGTTGGATGTGGTGGCTCACACCTGTAATCCCAGCACTTTGGGAGGCCAAGGTGAGCAGATCACTAGGTCAAGAGATGAAGACCATTCTGGCCAACATGGTGAAACCCCGGCTGTACTAAAAATACAAAAATTAGCTGGGCGTGGTGGCACACACTTGTAGTCCCAGCTACTCAGGCAGCTGAGGCAGGAGAATTGCTTGAACCTGGGAGGCGGAGGTTGCAGTGAGCCGAAATTGCACCACTGCACTCCAGCCTGGTGACTGGCGATGGAACAAGACTCTGTCTCAAAAAAAAAAAAATGCAGGTAGATGAGATGCCTTACAGTATGGAATTTCCTTAGAAGCAAGAAAATACAGTGCAGCATTTGAGCGCCTGCTCTGGCACTGCGTGAGGCACCAGAACTGTTGCCAGAAAGAAGTCCCAATCCAGCCCCCAAGAGAGGGTTCTTGGATCTCATGCAAGAAAGAAATCCGGGTGAGTCCATAGAGTCAAGTGAAAGCAAGTTTATTTAAAAAGTAAAGTAATAAAGAATGGCTACTCCATAGAGAGAACAGCCCCAAGGACTGCTAGTTTTGCCCATTATTATGGTTATTTCTTGATTATATGCTAAACAAGGGGTTGATTATTCATGAGTTCTCTGAAAAGGGTGAGCAATTCCCAGAACTGAGTGTTCTCCCCCTTGTTAGACCACGTAGGCTAATATCCTGAGATTACCATGGCATTTGTAAGCTGTCATGGTGCTGGCAGGAGTGTAGCAGTGAGGACGACCAGAGATCACTCTCACCATCATCCTGGTTTTGGTGGGTTTTAGTCAGCTTCTTTACTACAACGTGTCTTACCAGCAAAGGCTTTGTGACCTGTGTCTTGTGCCAACTTCCAATGTCATCCTGTGACTTAGAATGCCTAACCTACGGGAATGCAGCCCAGCAGGTCTCCCCCTTATTTTACCAAGGTCCTACTCAAGATGGAATTGCTCTGGTTCAAACGCCTCTGGCAGAACCAATGTGGTTCTTGCCCTCAGGACGCACACAGGCTAGTGGAAGAGGCGGTGAGCAGGCGGGGTGTTCACAAAGTATGTGGAAGGGCTGGGAGCCGCACAGAGTCTTCAGGAGCACCCAGAAGGGACACCAGCACAGTTGTCAGGGGAAGCCGATGGCTAAGGGAGGCTTGAAAGGCGAGGAGTTAGCCAAGGCAAGAGGTTGGAGGAATGATAGGTGGAGGGAACAAGAGACGCAAATGTCCATGCAGCAAAGAGAGGGCAGCACTTCCAGAAACTGCAAGGAGTTTAACTTGGCTGGAGGCCTAGGCGGTGGGAAGGGGGATTGATGTTGGAGATCAGGTCATGAAAAGCCTAGAGGTTTGCCCTGGGCTTTTTCCTGTGGACAGTGTGAAGCCATGAAGGGAGCTAGAGGGATGGATGACAAGAGCAGATTCATAAACTTAAAGGTGTCGAAAATGCAGCACAGAGAAGGGGTGGGAGGACGGCAGACATCTGTTAGAAGGCTGCTATGACAAACAGGCAAGGAATGGTTGTGGCTGGAGCCAGAGTGACAGTGCTAGGGATGGGAGCAGTGAGGGATTTGTGGAACATTCAGGGTATCAAATCAGTAGGCATCGGAAATCTACTCGGTGTGGAGGGAGAGGGGGAAAAGGACGCCCTCAGTGACCAGGTACACGACAAGGCTGTTCACCAAAATAGGGAGGAACATGCGTCTAGGTTCCAACGTGTCATATACCTGACCTGCCATTTGGATCTCTGTCCACTCAACCAGCACATGCTGAGCAGCTCTGTGTGCCCTTCCCTGAGCTGGTGCTATGCAGAGAGGCTAGAAGATACAATCGCTCAGGAGTGCCCAGCTGGTAGGAAGCCAGCCTTGGACCTGCTATCCCTGCCACGCTGAGGCTCCACAGCCTGGGCCTCCCTGTCATTGAATCCTGGTGGTCCAAGGTCCAGGGCCATTCCCCAGCCCTCCCATGTAGCCTGGTCTTGCTATAAGTGAGCTCCCACACCTTACTGGTGAGCCCTGAAAGAAGGCATTCAGGAAGAGGGGAGGCACTGCAGTTGCATGAATAAGATGCCCAGAGTTCCCCCAAGACCTCCCTTCAGTCCTGGACTGCAGGTGGCAACTCCAGAATGGGAACCTCCTAGCATCCTGGACCCAGACAGCCAAGCTCTTCTGTCTGCACTTTCCATTAGAGAGCTCACACTTAGTTGTGTGCATGCTCACACACACACACACAGCAGCAGCAGCAACAGTTTCTCCTCTAAAACACACAACAACTTCAACAGATGTGCTTCCCTGTTTATTAAACACCCTCTTTCCTTGCTCCCTATCTTGGAGCCTCTGGGCCCATGCTGAAAACAGTGGGATCACAGGTAGGTAAAAACCTTACATAATCAAAAGCAACCTCTTTCTTCTGAATGAACAAACAGAAGCTTGTAACAGCCCAGAGCACCCCAGCCCCCTGCCACCTCCCAGTCCATTGCACTCTCCCACCTCCTGGACTGCAGCCACATTTCCTTCTCCTCCCAGTGCCAACAGGGTGGAAAGATGTTCCTGGGGCCTCACAGTTGTGTTGAGTCAACCTGTAGACACAAGTTAATTGGGGCCCCCTTCCCAACATCCCCAGCACAGTGCTGGCCAGAGAGCCGCCGGGCAGCTGGGGCCTTGTGATCTTGGATGCATCACTGCCAGGAAATCAGATTAGTCTGCTTGACTGCCACGTAGCTACAGCAGCACTCACAGGTCAGCCCCACCAATTTGCTAGAAGAAGTCACGGCCTCAACCTCACCAACAGCTCCCTTAGCCTCTTCCCCTGCTTTCTTTCTGCATCCTAGCTCAAGCCTAAAGTTTCCTGCTGCCCAGAGGCATCTGCCTTTCTCCCTCTGGCATGGATAAGATCCCTGGTGCTGCAGACCCGCGGCTGCCCCAGAAAGAGCCCTGTTCATGGGGGCCAACGCCATGGGACTTTCCTGAAAACAGTTCTTGAGCAGGCACTTAGCGGACCTGGTGAGGGAAGGACTTCTCTGAACTGCTGTTTAAGCTTCCTCATCCACAGATAGGAGGACGGAGAAGCCTTCCAAACTGTAGACCAAAAATGGCCTCTATGGAGAAAGCCAACGACAGGAGAAGGAGGTTTGTGGACATTCACATACAACCCACGCACCAAATCTAAGCTTATTCCTCAGCAGAAGCCACGGGCTTCAGCACGGAGTCTCACAGGGCCGGAGCTGCAGGGAGAATTTCTGCATCAGGATAGCTTAACACAACACAATTTGAAATGGCCTGGAATGAAATTAAATGGCAGTTTGGTTACACTTTAATCACCGCAGGCAGATCAAGATGCCTCTGTGATTACGACACAGGAATCTATATTTATTGTCTGGTGGGGATTTGCATCGGAGATACAGTGATCTCTGCAAAGCACCCAATTTATTCATAAAGTCATAGCAAGGCATTGCAACTGTGAATCATTCAAGTGTGTCTTCCTCCTGCCTGGCAGAGCCAAGAGCCGGGAACAGAGCCCTGTCCGCTCGGCAGGCTTCTCTGGGTCAGGCCCTGGTCTGGCGAACAGGGAAGGGCCCATGAATACATCCCTCCACAGACAGGGTGTGCGGTGAGTCTGGCAGAAACACTCTACATTCAGTGTGCCTGTGAGCAGAGAGGTGCTGAGTTGCACATTGCTGTTAGACACGGAGAGTAACAAGCACAGCCACTGAGTGAGAACCCCACAAATGCTGATAGACAAAGGCCCTCAGTCTGCTCCACGACTCAGGCAAAGGGAAGCTTCCAAGGGCCTTTAATTCTCCTTGCCTGTGCCCACGTGTGCCTCGTGATTGATAACGTTTGCACTGAACAGGCATTCACAAAACGCCTACACCACACCAGGCTGCAGGCTGGAAGAGGGTGGGAGGGTGCGGAATGCAGTTACAAAGGTGGGTAAAATGCCATACAGCAGGGGATCTTGCTCAGGGTAAGCCAGGCAGGCTCTGAGACTCCCTGGACGCAGCATGGGTCCCGCAAGCAGACCCGTGCAGGGGCCTTAGGCAGCCACTGCAGGAGGAGCCATCCTTGGCCCCCAGGTGGCCTGACAGCATGGAGTGGGGTGGGAGGAAGCTCACAGGGGATACTCAGCCGGCCAAGAAACCCAGACCCCACTTATTCTGCATCCACCCTCGCCAGGCGTGTCAGGAGCAGAGTCACACCCACTCAAAAGAGCCGCTCATGCCCATCCCAACTCCAGGATCTCAACGTCAGCCATAGTGAGAGTATTTACACCACTGAAACCAGCATCTCTACACCAAGACTTTTCTTCCCGGCCAGGTTATAAGCATTTATCAGCATGCACAGCCCTCCCTGCAATCCCGCTCCCAAGCCTGAACGGTTAGAATAAAATAAACCCTGGTTTTCTCTCGCCTATTCTTAAACTGATTTAGAGACGTACTGTCCTTAGACCAGCAAAGAGCTCGGTCAAGTAGAGTGGGAGCTGGAAAGATGTCCCACCCAACCCCGAGGCATGAAAGGAAGGTGCCCTGTGCCCCACATATGCAGCTCCCGCCTGTGGTGGGGAAACTGCAGATAAAAGTGAGTGACCACAAAAGTGAACTCCCTCTCTCTCTCCCCCCCATCTCTCTGTCTCTCTGTCTCCCTCTCTCTCTCGCTTTCTCTCTCTCTCTCGCTTTCTCTCTCTCTCTCTCTCTCTCTCTCTCTCTCTCTCTCTCATACACACACACACACACACACACACACACACAGAACAAATACTGATAACTTACTCTGTGTAAGACTTTATGCAATTATTCAAGGACTTTACATGATTACATTATTTACCCCTTCTAGCAATCAAAGAAATAGACAGCAATTTATGCCCCTCTTATAGATGAGGAAGCTGAATTTCCCACAGCGATAGGAGCCAGGAGAATCCAATGCTGTGGAGCTGGGTTCTAATCTTGGAGTCTCCCAGGAACCACCTCAGTGTCCAGAGAGGCCCTGAGGGTATGCCATTGTGTGAGTAAACACAGGGAAGCTGTTGTGCCCCCAAACAAGAGCATGGCAGGACCCTTGCTGTTGGAGAGGGAAAGACACCTGTTTCCTGCCACCGTAAGCACCAGCAGTTTCCCTTCTCCAGGTGCTGAGTCCGCTTCCCGCCTCCTTTAGCTCCTGCCTCTGCTCTGGTAGCATCCCAGCCTCAGAAGTGATTAAGCCATCCAGACTCGTTGCAGGTTACTTGCTAAAGAGGGTTCAATAGGCACTGGGAGCAGACACTCAAGACATCCAGGGTCATGGGCAGCAATGGGCTGTCTGAGCTGTTGTTTAGCGATAGATTGTAATTCTAAACACGGTGTCCATTATTCCACTGTGTGGCTCCTAATTAACTGCCAGAAATGCATTGTTGAGGGATGACAGATTGTGCTGGGAGAACTATTAATACCGCTCATTTGCAATGGCTCATGTGCTGCCCAAGCCCACAGCCACTAACTCCAGAGACCCTGGGCTACACTGCAAGGACCTGAGATGACTGCTCCACACCTGGCAGTGAGGACATCAGTGGCACCACCTCACCTGAACCTTCAGGGGCACAGACCTGGGTCCTTCCAGGTACCACCGTTGCCACCAACAGGAAGGTGGCATTAGAGGAAGTCCTCCTGAGTAGTGAATGATGGCCGAAGTCATCGACCAAATTCTGTGAAAGGAAATTACTTGGGATGGATATAAGATCCTGCACATGTGTCTGCAGAAGCCAATCACAAGAGCACGGGGAAATGCCGAGTTTACAGTGAGAGTCACTAGGTAGGTGACAACCAGCCACCCAGAAAGCTGGTGCAAACAATAGTCTGCATTAAGAAAAGCAAGTTATCTCTAAATGTAACTTTGTTTTAGATGGGTCACATTGCTCAATTCTAACCAACATATTTTAAAAGATTATATTAGGGGTTTCTAGAGAAACATAACTATTTTAAGGAATTGGCTCAAGCAATTGTAGGGGCTTATAAGTCTGAGATCCATAGAGCAAGCCAGTAGGCTAGAAATTCAGGTAAGAGTTGAATCCCTCCTCCTTCAAGAAACCCTAAGTTCTGTTCCTAAGGCCTTGAACTGACTGGATGAGGTCCCCCCACCCCACATGATGGAAGGTAATCTGTTTTATTTCTTCACAGTCCACTGATTGTGAATGTTAATCACATCTATGAAATACCTCCAACTGCAACATTTAACCAAATGACTATGCACCATAGCCCAGCCAAGCTGACGCTAAAAAACTGTCACAAAGAAATATTGGCTTATCAGCCCGAATTCTTTCTGTAAGTCACTTACAAATGCATTATATTGTTTTGCATATTATTTATTTAAAAAGAAATTGCCAATTTTACTAGGACATGAGGCGTGATTATGTCTATTTATAAAATAATTTTTATTTTATACTTATTTAAATAGTTGTTTGGGCTTATTGGGTAATGCGGTTTCTTACATTTACTCTTTTACATAGGTAAAAGGAAAAAAAATCTGTAAATTAAGTTGAGATATTCTTAAAAGTTCGCATTCAGATCAAAGTCTGCTGCACCACTTTCGGATTCAGAGCTGGGGACGTTCAGGTCTTTCCACTCAATGTGTCTCTGCATCACAAGTCTGGCTGATGCAGTGCTTTAGAAGAAGCAATGTAAGAACTAAAAGCCACTGGGAGCACTTACGTGGGTTTTGCAATTATGTAGAGCTAGCCTACTTTTGACTCTTGCTTTGGGAATATTGCTGAGCACACCTAACTCACTATCGCCCACAGCTATCTGATTGCTAGGACCTAGAAAATCCACCTTTATTGTCCCCTGGATGGTTTTCTAGGCCACTGACACCCATTCTGCAGGTTTTGGCACTAGAG
Source organism: Callithrix jacchus (assembly GCF_049354715.1). NCBI lineage: Eukaryota > Metazoa > Chordata > Mammalia > Primates > Cebidae > Callithrix > Callithrix jacchus. Next base: position 34,560,302 of record NC_133511.1, on the reverse strand, counting down.
CCTCTGATGTTTACTCAAGCACCAGCAATGGGCACTCTTCATGGCCAACACTTAGATAAAGCCACTGTGAAGAGTGGTGGCACATTGTTACTGCAAAGGTAGTAAAATTGGGGAAGGAAATGAGTATTCCAAATTAATGAAACACATTTATAACAAGTGATTATTGAGGTCTTGCCATGTGGCGGTCACTGGTCTAAAGCCCCACACACATTACCACATTTAACCCACGCAACAAACACATTGAGGGTGTGCTGCCACCATGCCCATCCAATGAGAAGGAGCAGAGGAGCAAAGCAGCTTCCTTGTGGTGTACACAAGCCAGGGGATGAAGCCAGCAAGTGGCCCAATCCGATCTGCCTAAGCCACCGCGCCACCTGTGTGAGGACAGGCAGGACAGGACAGGGACCACAGTGCTCCAAGCACTTTCCCGGGAAGAGTTCTGACAATCCTACCCAAAAGGGATGGGGGAACCTGAGGCAGGAGGGTCTCGCAGCAGAGGGTGGAGTCTGAGGTAGCCAGCGTTTCTACCTGTGCGAGGGCTGCGCCAGGGCCTCCACGCTAAGGCCCCGTGGAGGGGAGCAAGGGCACATCCAGCACACCTGGCCGAAGCAACTGCGTCAGCATCACACGCAGAGAACCTGGGACTGCGTCTGCTTCTCCCGTTCTAGGCGTAGGCATCCTTTGATGAGGAAATTGGCACACACACCACCCTGAATGAGGCAGTGCTTCGTGTCAGTAGGAGACAAAGAACGTCTCCTAACAAAAAGGGTATGAATGCTTTGTTCCCCAGATAAACACTGTGAAACCCTTATTGACCTCAGAGATGTTACTAGACAAATATTACATCTTTCAGAAAGCCTTTCAAGTGGCCCTTTAAAAATGTGCTAATGACAATGTGGCTCCCTCTCACCTGCTGAGTATCACAGGGCACCTCCTCTCCAGTGCCAGTGTCACAAGGCCCCTCTCGACAGCTGACTGCAGGGAATGCTTGCAGGGGTCTCAGGCTGAGCTTACCTATGAGCAAAGGCCTGGAATCCTCATGTGTTCAGAAGCTGGTGTGTGTTGGTCCTCAGAGTCTGACTGGAGAGGATGCTTCTCCCTTCTTCAAATACAGTCTTTACAAATGGCAGTTTTACTTTAAAATTCTGCATATTAGGCTGGGCATGGTGGCTCCTGCCTGTGATTCCAGCACTTTGGGAGGTGAAGGTGGGCGAATCACCTGAGGTCAAGAGTTCAAAAGCAGCCTGGCCAACATGGCGGAAGCCCATCTCTACTAAACATACGAAAATTAGCTGGGTGTGGTGGTGGGCACCTCTAATCCTAGCTACTCAGGAGGCTGATGCAGGAGAATCTCTTGAACCTGGGAGGCGGAGGTTGCAGTGAGCCGAGATGGAGCCACTGCACTCCAGCCTGGGTGACAGAGCAAGACCCCATCTGAAAAAAAAAAAAAATTCTGAGTATTTTCCCCCTTACTCAGTATCCAGTAGAGTCTAGAGCCGAGGGGTCTATGGATCATAATAACTAGAGGGGCTGTTGAACTCAGGACCTTTGGGAGATATTAAAAGGGTCCCTGGAGAAAGCCTGAGGCCACATTCTGTAATGGGAAATACATACTTTCTCCTGCAGGGTGACATGCAGTGACTGTAAAGACGCTATGGTATTGGTGCCAGCTCCGGTTCCTCCTCACCAAGAAGACAACATGGAGTGTTTCTTTGATATTTACTGAACGCCCTCTCAAGCCCTCTGTTTGGCAGCATTGTCTCTGATCCCATCTGGACCTCTTCTGGAGCCCCAGGCAGCCTGCCCAGTGCTGGGATGCCACCCTTTCCTCCACCTTCACCTTTGTGCAGACTCAAAGCACGGCTGCTGGTGCCACAGCTTTACCCACTGATGCCTGACAAAGGCTCAGCCCACCTTTCCACCTTCCGCAAGTGCAGACGCTCTTGTCTCTCTGAACCCAGCTTGCTGAATGTGTAGCTGAGTGTCCTCCCACTGAGGGTCCTGCTGATCCTTGGCACGCACCCCCCACCCACCACCACCCCTAGCCCTTTCTCTCCCAACTGCTGGCCCTACCTGACCCAGTGAGTTCCAGAATAAAGGACAGGATTGGGCTTCTGAAATGGGATCTTGAGCAAGTCACTTTGTGGAAAGGGAAAAACAAACTCACACTCAACACAGAATGCCTCTGTGATCAGATGTGTCTGGGGTTTTCCCCACATGCCAAGCAGTTCTGCAGCGGGCACCAGCTGGGTGTCCAATAATTCAGTCCAGACACTGTCACCCAGAGATAGCGTCAGATCCCACAGGTTTCTGGCTAACTCACATGGGGTTTGCCCCACTTCAGATGCCACTTGCAAGTGCCAGGCTGGGGCCTGTGTGTCTGACAAACCCACTATAAAGCAGGGACCCCACAACCCCCCCGATGGGTTTGATCATTTGCTAGGACGGCTCACAGACACATTTTACTTATGTTTGCCAGTTGATTATACAGGCCAAATACTGGTTCACAATTACAAAGGCTACAGAAGAACAGCCAGATGCAGAGGTGCACAAAGTGTGTGTGGGGAGGGTGGGGGGAAGCAGATGGCCACACCCTCTCTGGGTGTCCCTCTCCAGCACCTGCACATGTTCAGCAGCCCAGGAACTCAGCAGCCTGGGAGCTCATCTAATCATGTCACTCAAATTTTTACTGGCATGAGGCCAGGTGCCAAGGCTCATGCCTGTAATCCCAGCACTTTGGGAGGCCGAAGGTGGGCTGATCACCTGAAGTCAGGAGTTCAAGCCCAACCTGGCCAACATGGTGAAACCCTGTCTCTACTAAAAATACAAAAAAAACAAAAAAAATTAGCCAGGTGTGGTGGCTGGTGCCTGTAATCCCAGATGCTCAGGAGGCTGAGGCAGGAGAATTGCTTGAACCTGAAAGGCAGAGGTTGCAATGAGCCCAGAACAGGCCACTGCTCTCCAGCCTGGGCAACAAGAACGAAACTATGTCTCAAAAAGGGAAAAAAAATTTTTTATCATGATGAGTCTCCAGTCCCCCTTCTCTTCACAGGGCATCAAAGTCCTAACCCTGGATCTGGGGTCCTGAGGCTCCTGAGCCTTCACCCTGTTTTCCCACCTAAATCTCATATTGAATTGTACTCCCATAATTTCCACGTGTTGTGAAGGGACCCAGTGGGAGATAACTGGATCATGGGGGAGGTTTCCCCATACTGCTCTCATGATAGTGAATAAGTCTCATGAAATCTGATGGTTTGATAAGGTGAAACCTTTTTAGCCTGGATCTCATTCTGTCTCTTGCTGCCACCGTGTAAGAAGTGCCTTTCACCTTCTGCCATGATTGTGAGGCCTCTCCAGCCACGTGGAACTGTAAATCAATAAATGCCTTTCTTTTGTAAATTGCTCAGTCTCAGGTATGTCTTTATCAGCAGCATGAAAACGCACTAATACACCCTCTAATCACTCAGGAAGCATATTAATGCCCATGCAGCATTTCTGGACTTCCCTCCCCTATTCTTTAGGGGACATTCTCATGCACCCCTACACAGGGACACAGGGGCCCCAAGAATGGCTAGCTCAGCGACGTCCTTTTGGAGAAGCTCTCCTTGCCCGGCCACTGGACCAGGCCCTCACTCCAATTGCTTAGTGTCATTGTCAAAATAAGCAGATAGTTGCCAAGCCCTTCTCTTGAGCCCTTTTTGGGAAAATCCTAGGTAAGACAAGGACTTAGAGTGTTCCAGATTTGGATTCCAGCTGAGGGAAGTGAAGGTTCAAGCCATTGGAATAGGGGGCATGTCAGAGAGGGAGCAAAAGGCAGAAGAGAGAGGCTCTGCTTGGCCTCCTTCATCAGGCGGGAGAGGGAGCACTGCTCTGGTGCAGACAAGGCCTCTTCCAAGAGGGCCTCGGAGTGCCAGACGGAGGAGTGTGGCTTCCCAGCTTTGGAGACTCTAGGGACAGCCCATGCTGTGAGCTGCCTCTGGAGACTCAAATTTGATCCAAATGACTGATCTGGAAAACAGAATCTGGCCCCTCACCTGTTCCCTACTGCATCTTAAACAAATTTGAAGCACATTTCTGCTGCCTGAGGCTGCTTATTACCAGTGATGGTGAGAGGTGAAAACCAAAGGGGAACCCAAAGATTGACAGTGACTCACAGAAGTCCTGCAATCCTGGCATGTGGAAGGCTTGGCACCTGCCTTTTCCCTTAGCCCAGGCCTGCGCTCCTACCACAGTGACCTTTGCTTCTTGGGGCCTACTTCTCCCACACTGATGAAAAGAAACCCCAGCAAGGCAGGCAGAAGCCAGAAGAAGGTAGCATTCCTGAGACAGGGAGGAAGGCAGCAAGAATAAAGGCCGCCATCAGGGTGCCATCACACAGAGACGCTGAGGGGGAGGAGGGTGGATGACATGCAGCAGACTTGGCATTTCTGTCTCTGCTGACCTTTGAGAAGGCAACTTCTGTTGTGTGGAAAATGCAGGATCCACATGGTGTAAAGCTGAAGGCTGAGTGGGCAAGGGGGACCACAGTGAGCACCAGAAACCCAGGCAATGAATTAGAGGGAGCAGCAGCAAGGTAATAAAAGGGGGCAACAGAGGTTGTATAGACGACAGGGACCTGGGGAGTGTGTTGGAGGGGCGATGAGGCAGAGTGATGTGTGGGAGATGCTGGAGACAGAGGACCTACATAAGGGAGTCTGTTGAGTCCCAGCTGCCTCCCACGCCAGGCTCAGCAGTCCCCAGTGGAAGAGTTCTGTCCTGTTCTTCATCCACACCACCCACACCCACCACCAAATACAGGGTGGTGCACAAATACCTGCAAATGAAAATGGAAGGAAAGAAAGGGAGGGAAGGGAAGTGAGGAATAGAGAATTTGAGAGATAAAAGAAGAAAGTGAAGGTTATACTGAATAATCTCAACTTTTGCAGATGACTAGGAGAAAAATGTCATCTGCTCAAAGATGTAGCAGGTGGGAGAAGTGCTGGAGGGTTCAGTGACCTGGGAAGGCTGTGGAGACACCTGTGAGCAATATGCCAAGGAGAGTTTCCCAGCTGGAATCTGGGGCAGGTCAGGGGGCCAGGGCACTGTCAGCCACCAGCCCTGAAGACAGAGAGAACATGGTCAGTGACTGCAGTTCTAGTGGGCCCGTGGTGGCATCTAGGGTGGTTCAGCACACTGTGGCACAGCAAGAGCACCAGCACAAGATGTGCGGCCAAGGGGTGCTGCCACCATACCTCTCCAGCAGCCCGCCCCTGATCAACATAAGGGGAGTCTGTGCCCACACCCAAGGGCCCAGCCTGTAAGTGGGGCTGATGCGGCTTCTTGCAGGTGTAGCTGTACGCAGAGACCCTAGTCTCCCTAGCCCCACCCTGGCTCTATCTGCCCACTGTGTCCATCATGTGCCCTTCAGTGGTGCCTGAGCTGGTGTCAGGGAGCCCACTAACTGCTCTAACAGTGCACATGCATTCATTATTTCCAAATACTTTGTATAAAAAAGTCCAATAAGAAATCCATTACGAGAAATTTCAACATTACTTTTGTCAGCAAAAGAAAAGGAAGAACTCTTTGAGACCTTAAAAATAAATTCAACTGTCATAAATTTTTGAATTGTTGTAAAACAAAATGGTTTCAAAACCTTTATCATCTACTTGTGTGAACGAAGTTTCTAGTCAATGGTGCCTAGCAGGAATTTGAACAAATGATCTCTAAATCTGAGGCATAAATTACATTGTGGGCATTTTTTAAGCATCAAAACTGATACATGAAAAAGTTATATTCAGGAAAGCCCTCAATTTTCTCATTTAAATAATTTTATGGATTTCTAGAACTCACATACAAATTTATTTTTCGTATCTTTTTTAAACTATGTACTTTAGAATTTTTCATCAACCTGTAACTGTCAAAAATGTCATGAGTATTTTGACCACATCCCACACAGAATCCCAAGTCCCCTCCACTTTGCTCTGGTGCGACACCCGAATATTAATTTCTGTGCATGCCATGGCATGACAAGAGCAACAAGCTTGCAGAGATCTGTGGAATGGAATCAGAGAGAGATGAATAAAAGATGGTGTGCATGTGGGGAGCGAGGGCAGCCACGATTCAACAGCCTTCCCAGGAGAGCTTGTGGGTGAGCAGCAGCCCCCCAGGTGGGAGCAGAACAGTGGGCAAAGCGAGGGGCCTGCAGGGGCACAACCCCAAGGTACAGTCACAGGCTGGGTAAGCCAATAGCCTGGGTAGGGATAGAAGCATGCAGAGTTTGTTGATTTTGCCCGGGCGCCTGGACTGGGGGTTCAAATCCAATCCACGTGAATGTTGCAGTTACAAGTACCTACGTGCTCTAGCCCCTTGGGACAATCCTCCCAGGGTTTTGGAGTCACTGCCCTGAGACATTCCCATGTCCCTCCCTATACATGATTTCCATTTTAGAAGTGCTCCCTTTTACCTGGATTTCATTCACCTGAAACATCTCTGTATTCCCTTTTCCAACTGTGACCCCAGTGGGTACACATCAGCCTTGTAAAGCATCCACCCACAAATGCCAAGTACAAACCCAGAAGTCACAGGGTGGGGAACCTGCCACAGGCAATAGGAAACATTCCGGTCAGAGACTTGGGCTCCATCTTGTTTGGGCCACTGTCCACCCACGTTTCTCTTCTGGCCTCAGACTCCTTACCTGTAAAATTAGAGGGTATTAGTAGATAATTTTTAAGGTTCCTTGTAGACTTGACATTTTCAGTTTCTGAGGTAGTCAACATCCAAAATATTTAACTTAAAATCTGGTTCATATCATTGGATCAAAATCACTAGAATGTTATCCCCTTGAGAACAGAAACTATATCTGTATACCTTCATTGTTCAAGGCTGTGATCCTGGTGTTAAGAACACATCCTGGCATGTAGTGGGGGCTCAGTAAATATTAGAAGGAAGGATGGATGGATGGAAAGATAGATGGAGGGAGGGAGGGAGGGATGGATGGATAAGTGGATGGATAGATGGATGGATAGATAAATATTTGGATAGATAGATAAATGGAGTAATGGATGGATGAGTAGATGGATGGATGAGTGGATGGATGGAAAGATGGGTGGATGGATGGAAAGACGGATGGAGGGAGGGATGGATGGATAAGTGAATGGATGGATGGATGGATGGATGGATGGATGGATGGATGGATAAGTGGATGCATGGAAAGATAGATAAATGGTTGGATAGATAGATAAATGGAGTGATGGATGGATGAATAGATGAATGAGTAGATGAATAAATGAATGATGGATGGATGGTCTTCTAGGAACATACTGAAACCAATGGCTCTGTCAAATACATTGTTAAAGGTCATTTATTTGAAAAAAATGAAATCAGCAGGTCATAGGTAGTTAGTCCATCATGGGCCAAAGTAACTTTGTAAAGGCACTTTTAATATCAAAACCACATTGGAAAAAGCACACTGAGTCTGGAGAGTTATGAACACATGCCCATCAGAATTCCCCACAATGAGACCAGGGAGGCTGTTGATCTTCACTTGATCAGGTTTGGAGGGCTTCTGGAAGGAGGGGACATTGGAAAACCTATGAGGATGAACTCAGGGTTGGTTGGTGGAAGACAGCATACAGTCCACTTTAAAGAAGCCATCAGAGGTAGAGTTGCCACTACTGAGCAGGTGAGTGCAGGCCGTGTGGAAGAAGAATGGAGAAGCAACTTCAGTTGAACATCCAGTTCTTTGAATGTGACCAGTGGTCCCAAACATTCCAGCCCCTGGCTCTTCTCTTTGATCCTCCTCTGAGCCCTTAGAAGGATGGTAATGTCCGGAATGTAGAAAACACCTGAGGAACCACATGCCTCGCCTCAACCTCCCGAGAGGAAAAGCTCTCTAAACAACACTGAGTACTCCATTAGAGATTCATCCACCCTGTGCCTAACCTCCAGCCGCTAACCCCTGCCTGGCTTCTGGTCACCTTCTCTATTGTCATCCAGGGCCAGTCCAGGAAATTCAAAGATCTCAAATGACTGACCTGGGCAAAATCTGAAAGAGAAGTGCTGTGTCCTGGGTGGGGCCATCGCCTGCATGATGCAGTCTGCTTACATAGAGAGGTGACAGGTGCTTCACCCCAGGTGGACTCCTGGTCCAAGGTCAGTCGCTGGAACTCAATGGACTCATTTCCACAGGCAGCTCACCTAGCAGCCTCACTCTCCCCATCACCCACCTCCAAGTGCTGAGTGGAGTCCTGGCTTCCCCCTCCCTGGCTCTGTTCTGCCCAGTGGAATCTCACACCCAGATGACTCAGAGATTACCTGGGAGCTATGAAACATTCCTGACACCTGTATTAATGGTCTATTGCTGCTGCAGCAAATTACCACAAACTTGATGTCAAAACCAACACAGATTTTACAGTTCAGGAGGTCAGAAGTCAAAATGGGTGGGCAGGGCTAGCCTCCCTTCTGGAGGCCCTCAGGGAGAATCATGTCCTTGCCCCTTCCAGCCCCTAGAGGCACCCACATTCCTCAGCTGATGGCCTTTCTCTATCTTCAAAGCAGCATAGCGTCATCAGGTCTCTCGCTGTCCTCTGCCCTCTGCCTCCATCCTCACACCTTTCTCTCCGATTCTCACCCTCCCACCTTCCTCTTATAAGAACGCTTGTATTTAGATTGGGCTCACCCCATAATCCAGGAGAATCTTCCATCTCAAGATTCATGACTTAATCACGTGGGTGCACATTCTCAGGGTCCAGGGGCCACTATTCTGCCCACAAAGACACAGTTCCGGAGGCTTCAAATCACCCAGTGGTTTCAAATCCAAGAAAAGCTAACACCCTGACAAGTCCCGCATGATCTGGCTGCGGTTACCTCTTTATCTTAACATTTGCCCCTCTGCCGCACAAGCTTAGTTCCAGCCGCAGTGGCTTGGATTCCCGAGCCTGTGCAGAAGGCCTCCTCTCACGTGAGCCTGTAGTCATCCCTTCCTCCACCCAGTCTTGGCCTAAAGGTCGCACCTCAGTCAGAGCTCCTCTGACTGCCCTTCTTAAAACTGCAGCTCTCTGTAACAAAGGAAAAGCACCTGGGGGGATGGACACCCCCCCTTACCCTGATGTGATTATTACCCATTGGATGCCTATATCAAAATACCACATACACCCCGTAAATATCTATACCTACTATGTACCCAGAAAAATTAAAAATTAAAAAGAAATCGCAGCTCCCCCTCACCAAGCCCATTGCCCTGGTTTTTTCTAACCTCCGGTTCCCTTGTTCTTTGCTGATCTCCACCCAGGATCCCGTGTCTCTCCCTTTTTTGTTTATTGTACATATCCTCTCACCAAAATCAAAGCTCCATGAGAAAGCTTTGGTCTGTCTTGGTCTAACTGTAACCCCACTACCCACAATAATCCCTAAAACCAAAGGGGTGCTCAGGCACATCTGAGAATGCCCATCATTTGAAATCATTGTTCAGCACCTACCCTCAGGGCCACTGCATCCCCGCCTGCAGGAGCTCAGCACAGTCCACGAGCCAGCCTGGCGGGCAGCAGGAGCCCCGGGCCCTGAGCGGGGGCAGGAAGCATAGGGATCTAGCAGTCTCTGCCCTCAAGGATAGGATGTCCCGTGGGGAGGTGGACATTTGCCACATGAGGGCAGCATGGCGGGTGAGCACCAATTCACACAGTGCAAGCTACCATGAGACGACACCCCCTGGTCACTGCACGCATTAGGTGACATTGCAGGCACCATGAATATCCCCAGCCCTGACAGTCACATGCAGTCAGCAGAGGCCGCCTCTGGAAGGTGTAGAAGGTGGGCATGTGATGACTCAGAGCGTTTTCCAAGAGCAGCAGCAGAAAAGCAGCCCAATGTTACCACCACCTGTCACAGCCTGGGCTGGCCCATCCAAGGCAGCCAGTCACACACCACCCATCAACAAGGAGTTGGGCCACATGCCCCCTGCCCTACTGCCCCAAAGACCGGAGCCGAAAATCGTGGTGGCCGCCACCTCTGCACTGCATCACTGAACAGACCAAACTGCATGGGAAGAAGGGTTCTTGTCACTTTGTACAAGGGTGTCTCTCAGCTTAGCTTCAAAACCCATGTTCTCACCTCTTATCTCCTCCCCGAGACACAGTGCACAGCTAACATGAAAGCAATTAATTGAGGCCTTTTACCAGACCCATGCGTGTTTTACTCCATGTAGTACCAGTTTAATTATTTAATAGCACAGAAATGCCAGCAGCCTGTGTGGGCTGAGGTTGTCATGCACAGCAGAGCGAGCCACTTCTCCACGCCTCTTCATTTTTAAGGAGGCCACAGATGGCACTGGCCAGGGGCCAAGTCCACACCTAGAGGGGCCCACATCTTCTGCAGTGGGTGCCTCACCCCCGGGCAGCCATGTGGGCTGGGCTGTGGTCTCCTCCCAAGGTAACTGATCATTCGTTTTTCTCTCTGTATGGATGAGCAAGCAAGCTCTTCCTCCTTGATTCAGGAGGGCGAGAGGTGCAAGAGCCCTGCTAGACTCGACACCTCCCAGCATGAGTGGGTTGCCTTCAGGGAACTCGGGAGAACAAAGGCAGGGCTGGTGTCAGGCTTTCTGTCAGTGCCCCAAGTGGATGAGCATCCCCCCAGTCCCAACTGCCAACCGGGCAGCTAGCAGCAGCCACAGGAGTGAAATACAACTAGACAGCATTCCAGGAGCAGTGCAGGCTCAAGAAGAAATTTAAATCAAGTCCGTGAACTCAGAAATTACAAACTAGTTGGGCAAACACGTCTTATGCACGTGAGTATATACACAACCACAGGAGCCACACAGAGAACACCAAGTATGCGGCCCAATGGGTCAGCCCTGGGGGACCAGAGGATGCCGAGCTGACAGCACACTAAGGCAGGCAGGGAAGCCTTCCTGGGGACATAGAGATGAGGTCTAGCTCACCAGATGATCAGGACTTCGCAAGGCTCTCCTGCGGGTACAGGGAGGTGTGATGTGTGCACAGGTGAGTCTTGCAGGAGGCTGTCAGGGAGACAACCAGCAGACAGATCAGCAGATACAGCCGGCAAGTGCAGGAGGCAAGTCTAAGCAAGACACACCAGAAGGCCACGCTGTGTTCCAAGCTAGTGTGACCACTCCAGCACCAGCATGCCACACCACACCTGCCTCCTTCAGCCCAGAGCCCCAGGCACGAATCACCCTGGAACCCTCCCCCTATGCCAAGCATTGTCTAAGCACGTTTTCGGTCCTGAGTTGCTTATCCAGGTGAATAATCCCATATACTAGAAACCATTTTATACCCATTTTACAGATGAGAACATAGAGGCCCAGATAGGTGAAGTGACTGTTAAAGGTCATACAGCCAGTAAGTGTTGAAGCTGGGTTTTGAACTGAGGGAGTTCAGTTCCGCAAAGCTCACCAAATTGTTTTTATTCTCACTTTCTCTATGTCTTTACAAGTGTTGTCTTTTTAATTATTACTATACGTCACTGCAACATCAATGGGGCTTTCACAGAACACAGCCACCCGTAAGGCAACCCCCATTAATCAAAACTGTGAGTCCCGCTTCCTGTTTCCCTCTAGTATAATCTCTGCTTGGCACAACTGCTCCCATGCTGGTTGGCTCATAGCTGCCACTGAAGCCTGACCAGCTTGCCCATGCCACCCTTGCCAAGCACTCCCAGGCCCCTCCCACCCAGCGACTGAAAAGGTAATGCCCAGTAGCCCACCATCTTTAAAGCTGTGATCTGTCACCTCGCAGAGGAGTGCTGCTAGTGCCCAGAGAGACTGCTCACTCACACCTCTTGAGTGGGAGGAGCAGGAGGCAACCGCAGGCTCTGTGTGGAACCAGGAGAAGTGGGCCTAGCCGTGAGACCAGGCCTGGCAAGGACAGCTCCCGAAGCTCTGAGAGCTCTGCACCACATCCAAGCACTACTGCCTCTGGCATAGGAGGTGCTATCATGGACACTATAAACGTGGGACCTTCGGGGCTGGTGACAATTTTGATGTGCTGCACTAAAAAATCTGTAAAGGTGGTTAAGATTTAGCATGACTGACTGCCTAAATGCTTCTTTTTATGTGCCTATAAAAGTGATATTATCAAAGCAGAGCCCTGGGGCGATTAATCTGGTTGCAGTCCTGAAGGAGTCCAAGCAAGATTATTGCCAGGCCCGGAGGTGTGACCACAGCTTGGGTCAGGGTGGCCAGGGCCCTGGCAGGGGTGAGAGGAAGTACCAGCAACTGGAGACTGGAGGCACCCCAGCTGGTAAAGGGAAACAGGGGAAGAGAGTGAGCTAAAGACACTGCTGGGTTTCATTTTGAATATGTTGAGTTGGAGGAAGAGTTCAGCCTGGAACCTAGGAGTGATGGCAGAGCCAGAATTCTTGCTTAGCTTGGGGGTAGGGCTCACCTTGCTCACTCAGCAGTCTCAGGGCATGAGGCTGCATGCCGTGGAAAGAAGTCTGAAATTTCAGGGGCAGGGACAAGTACTGCATGGGAATCTCCATGGAAAAGACAAAGGTGGTAAGAAGAGGTCTTTAGGGCTGCCCGCACCACCCTACCCCTCGCTCCCAACCCCAATGAAGACAGAAAGGAAAAGGGGCCAGAGGGAGATCTGTCAGGGAGTAACAGGCAAACTGAGAATTGCCATCCACTGCAAGCTGCAGCCACCCTGGGCCTTTCCCACATGGACAGAGCCACCCCCTCCCACCCAGCACTGTGGCCAGCACTGCAGGACCCTGGCCTACAAAGACAATAGCCCGTGGCTGGTGTCACCCTCCCTCTGGGCAGCTGTGCAGGCACCCACAGGCCCCTGTGACTCTGGTCTTTTGAAATCTGTGGGAGCTCTGCCTGTGAGGCATGTTTTATCTGTTTCTTTCTCATCCACCATCACGGAGCTCCTTACCACTTAGGGCAGTGAGAATCAAGCCTGGAGGCAAACCCCAGGGAAGGCTGGGCTGGGCCTACTGTGGGCGTGGGAGGACCTCCCTGCCTGAAACCCATGTGAGGTGAAGTCCAAGGATGATCACCAAGGCCTTGAAGGTTTCCTCGCTGCACCACTGAGTCAGATCTTCCATTCATCCAGGCTGTGAGGACCCAGAGGACAGAGGTCATGGCTGTTACAACCCATCTAGAAAATGGAGTCTTTCCACGTGTCCTTGGCCTGTGAGTACAAGCTGTCTTATCTGCTGTTTGGAGCGTTGAGATAGGACACAGACACAATCCCATCAGTAATTTTCCAGAAGCCTCTGAGATGCCCCCTCCACCCACAATCCCCCAAATAGACAGTTCCATCAGTGAGCAGACCTCCGAGGTCACAGACCATTCATAAAGGAGCTTGGCGCTCACTAATGTGGTTTTGGGGCTACAGCGAAGAGCAGCAAAAGCCTTGGGGAAAGTCCAGAGTGAGATTAGATCAAGGCTTTTTTGTCTGGGTGAGGTGAAGAGGCTGTCATCACCTGGCTGGCGTGGAGACTAACCCTGTGGACTTCAGAATCTGGCCCCTTGGCCCAGTGCATCCTGGGAAGTCCCCTGACTGCTGTGATGGGGAGTGACTGTGGTGGGGGACATGTCCTCCCCCAGGGCCTCTGCACTCCATTTGCCTCACAACCCAGGGCTCAGTGCAGTTGGGATCACTAAGAGCAGAGCTGTTTCCTCTCAGAACCACAGAGGGGGTCCTGAAAGTGTGAAACGGGAATGCCACTCCAGATGCCACTTGTCTTCCCCGGAACCCACTAACTGGGCACCGGGAACCTCAGTGCTCTGGGAGGAGTTGGTGGTCCTGACGCTATGCACCCCTACGGGCAGAATGAAACATAGGGGACAGAGATGGCTAAGGCATCACTCAAATTACCTGCTGGACTTTCACACACCACTCTCACTAAATAGGTAAGGACAAAAAGCTCAGAAAGGTTTGGTGAGCTGCCAAGACATATGGGGCAAACCTGTGTTCTAGCCCAGATCTGTGTGTGGGTGAAGGCTTTGGAGGAGGGACATGGCCCAGGAATAGAGGATGCAGCCAAAGGGGTGCAGAAGAGTCAGCACTGTCCCAGACCACGGCAGAGGCTTCTGAACTCTGCCCATTCAGGGACAGCCAGGTCCCAGTGAGGGCCAACAAAGCCAGCTTTCTACACCATTAGCCTGGCTGAGGAGCCAGCCTGGCACCCTGGGAAAGAAGGGATCTGTGCTCCATTTGGGCACCCAGAATCTTGCCTGACTCCAGATGGACTTTTTGTCATCAGCTTTTCAGCTTCACTCTCCAGGACGGTGGATTTGATAGAAGAAGGAAATGGATGGGTTGTATATCCCAGATGCAATTGTATTGTATATTCCAGTTCTCGCTCCACTGCCCCATTGCAGATGCTTCCCTGGGAAACTAGCAGCAGCTCCTCCGGCCCCGCCTCCGCTGCTCTGTCCCATCACGTAGGCACTGCCGTCTCCCACTCCATCTCCTCATCCCTTCACCCTGAGCCGCTTTCTGCTGGCCCCCAATGTACCAACAGAGTTTTTTTACATCACAATGGTATGACCCAAACCCTTCCCAGGAGCAGAATGGGCTGGGAAATGGGACCACCCTAGGAACCCTGGGCACCTGTGCCTACCTCATCCACTGCCTCTGACCAGGCACAAGAGCTAAGCCCCATGCACCATAGGATGGAAGAGAAAACCTGGGAGACGTTCTCTCAGCAGAACCGCTGTCTTAGAGGCGGGGCCTCTCTGTGGCTGTGATGCCCCAGCAAGTTTTATAAAAAGTTATCTCAGTGCCCTGCTGCTCTCAGAGCTGCTGGGATCAAAAGAACAGCTTTCCCGGGGGGAAAACAAGGGACGGAAATTGTCCGGATATGTACAGCCAGTTGGACAGCACAGCTCTTCTGAGCTGGATATTTGGGTTTTGTTTTGTTGTGCCTTTTTTTTTTCTCCTTGCCGAGATGCTTGGAGGAGGTACTGTGGGGCACAGACAGCACCTCTCTGAAGGAGGAGGGAAGGAGGGGCCGCTGCTTCTTGCTCAAGAGTCGCCAGAAACCATCTAGGTTGATACCAGACACTGAGCTTAGACCCTGTCTTAGCAGGTAGGTCAGATTCCCAGTTAGTAATGGACTCTCCACCCTCTAGGACTATTCAGGTATTTGACTGCTGTTCCAATATGTCTACACAGGCCAGAGGAACATGTGCCATCCAAGTTCAGAGACTGCAGGAAGACCCAGGCATCTAGCCCTGCCACCTGCAGCTGCCCTGGGTGGGAATCACACCTCCTTCGAGGCATGTCATGAAGGCACCCGCCTGGGGACAGAAGGCACACGTGTCAGGGACCCTGCCCCCAGATGCAGACAAGTGTCTTCTATGGACAGACGTGGCCCCAGAAGGAAGTTCTCCTCCCTAAGGGTGAGAGAGAAATGGACCAAGCCCCTGCTTCTTCATGACAGATTCCTTGCAGGGATGGCAGTATTGAACAATAAGGTTAATAATAAAGTTATCTTTACATATATCATAATTAGTAAAGCAATTTATATTTATTAGGCACCTGCTATGTGCGTAGTACTCAGTATGCAATATGGAAAAAAAAGTATATCACAGCCAACCTATAATCTATAACTCATTAAAACCATCCTCAAAAGGCCCTCAGCTCACTCCCACTCATTCACCCATTGACTCCACACGTGATGGCATCACCTATTTGACCACAGCACTGAGCTAGACACCTCCAGAGATGATATGACAAGGCAGATATATTTTCTAACCTTATAGGGAATAAATTCTGGTTTATCAACACAAATTATGAGTCACAAAAAGCCATTGTGGGTGCCCAGGGAAGGGCATGACTACTGAATTGCACCTGGGAGTGTTCAGTAGGAGTTGGACATCTGGAAAGGGGACAGAGAGTGATCTACAGAGAGAGGACAGTATTATAATGGCATTGGGAGGGACATTGCAAACACAGTAACAAGTAACTGACCATAAAGGACAAAATGTGATAAACGTCAAATGAGTGTTTCTGATGGTAAATGCCAGACAATTTGGAGAATGGCTGTTTGAATTGGGGTGATCGGGAAAGTCTATGTGAAGGAGGGGAGGTCATAAGGAGTGACCTGTGAAAAGGAGAGCGTACTCCAGCATAGGACAAGGTCAAGGAGGGCCAAACTTTAGGACACCTGGGACCATGACCACAGAGCTAGGAGTTTAATCTTTGATTAAATCTGTCACTTCCATCACAGTCCTTAGCAACAGGATCATAATTTCCTTGTGAGGGTTGTGTTTGTTTTGACTATTGTATCCTCTAAGCCTTCCCTAGTTCTTGGTGTATATTACATATTCAATAAATGTTTGCTGGATGGAGGAAGGGAGAGATGGATGGATGGAAACACTTTTAATGTTTCCACAACATTTTGTTATAAGGATATACCATAATGAAACGTATTGAACAATAATACCATTCTTCAACCATAGTTGTTGGGCATTCTTGTTTGTTAATTCATTTTTTTCTTGTATTGTTCATGAAACTATGAATTCCACGAAGAGCAGGAACCACATACATTCTATTCACCAGCGTGGCCCCAACATCTAGTTCAGTGTTCAGAACATAACGGGTCTTGGAACTCGTTGAATAAATTACTTAAAAGAGGCATGAACTTTTGGATTTTGCCAACATATTGCCATCATAAATAACACTGTGATAAACATTCTTGTGCCTGAATCTCAAAAAGAAAGGAGAATTATTTAATCAGATTGTTTGAACTTACATAAAGGCTTCAACATGTGTATTCATACTGTTTTAGTTAAGGCAGTGATTTATTCTCCCATCAGCAGTTACCATTTGAGAAGACTCCTAGTAGCCCTCAAAACCTGGAAACAAATTCAAAGTACTTCTTTTACATCTTTGCTAATATGGTATGTACAAATATTTTCTCGTTTTTAACACATTTGTTTCTGGAAAAAATTAACATTTTTACTGTTTCTTAGTCCTTGGAATTTCATATTGTGTATATATATATAATCTTTTGTGCACTTTCCCATTGGGGTCTGTCCTAGTCCACTTTGTGTTGCTACAAAAGGATACCTGAGACTGGGTAATTTGAAAATAGAATAGGCTTACTTGACTTAGGATTCTGCTGGCTGGAAAATCAGACATTTGGAGAGGGCCTCAGGCTGCTTCCACTCATGGCAGAGGTGAAGGGGAACTGGAGTGTAAAGGTCACATGGAGAGAGAGAAGGCAAGAGAGACAGGGAAGGTACCAGGCTCTTCTTAACAACCAGCGCTGCTAGGAACTAACAGAGGGATAACTCACTTGCCCCCGGGAGGGCTGTAATCAATTTATGAGGGATTTGCCCTCACGACTCAAACACCTTTCATTGGGCCCCACCTCCCAAGACCCCCACAGTACAGATTACGTTTCAACATGAGATTTAGAGAAGTCAAATACCCAAACTATAGCAGGCCCTTAATACTTTTCTTAGGAATATAAGTAAGAACCCTTCACATAATTTATTATTTGACTTTGATCACTGGAACCTTTGCCTTTTCATTGTAGAATCCTTTTGACATACTGACATTTTTAAAAAAGATATAGCCAAATCTGTTGTAAATAAATATCCAGAAGCCATAGGAACTTGAAGAAATGAACACAGAAAAAAACAAGCAACCCCATTAAAAAATGGGCAAAGGACATGAACAGACACTTCTCAAAAGAAGTCATACACACAGCCAAAAAGCATATGAAAATATGTTCCATCACTAATCAGTCCATCACTTTCATGCCTAGAATATCCTTTACACTTAGAGAAAGTATTGACTTCAATTTGCTTCTAATTTTAATGTTTTTTTTTTCTACCCTGTGTCCTTTTTGCTTTGTGGTATGAATCAGGGTCCTAAACTGTTTATTTTTTCACAAAAAAAAACAAGCCATTTTTCCCAGTTGTATGTATTCAGTGGCCCCTCCCTCCCACTGAGCTACCATCCTACCTGTATGAAGAGTAGTTATTTGGGTGACCCTCAATAGATCTCTTCCCTCTCTGAACACTGTACTGTCGTGGTCAGTAATCACTTCCAGCATATTCTGCCATATGGTTAAGCAAGCCCCCTCATTCATTCAACTCCTCTGTCAGAATTCTTAGCTGTTTTCACTGATATATTTTTTAGATAAACTTAAAATTTATTTTTTCAAGTCTTTTTGTCCTCCTAAAAAAACAGTTTAAGGAAAACTCAAACTTCTAAGTTTATGTGGGAAGAGTCAATGTCTTCATGATCTCCAGTTTTCTCCTTTCTCACTTTTATTCAGGCTCTCCCTGCATGTGCTGAACGGTGTTTAGGTGGGGCATGTGGGTAATGGGGGAGCACTTGGCCTTTCCTTCCTGGTAGGGCTTTTACCCCTGCAGGCGGGGTGTGTCTGTGCTGGTTTCAAGGGCCCTCTGAAGCTGTGAGGTTCTCTGACAGAGCTGTGAGGATGAGATCTATACAGCAATTATTCAGCTAATTTACAGCCCGAATGAACATTTTGATCTGAATTAATTTGGTAAATTGGGCCAAAATGAAGATGAAAAGCAAGATGTAGAAAGTAGCAACATTATGGCATAATTTTTTTTAAATAAATAAAAGAAAGACACCCACACACATGAACCCTGGTCTCAGCCTGCCTGCCTGCCAACGGCACACCCAGGAGCACCCCCTCCCCTCTCTTGGCCTCAGTTTCGCATTTGTGAAGATTTTAAACCAGGTGGTCCTGAAATTCCTTTTTTCTGAGTTGAGTTTTTACCAGCCAATTTACAAACTAGCATGTCTGTATTTGCTTACTAACTAGCAAATTCTGGGAGGCCTCATTTACTGGCGCAATTGTATAACTCAAATTATACAATATACAACCTGAGTTCTGCATCACTGTCTGTGGCTCTAAGGTCAAACCGAATATCCCAGACTTCCAGGAGATGAGAAACCTGTTAAGACATTGAATCGGCTTCCTGGGGCTTTCTCCCCAGTACTGAAGCACAACATGGAGACAGAGAAAGGAGTCTAAGGAGTCTCCTGCTGGCTATGCGTCTTTGGGATCAAGGCTAGATAACAAGGGCCCTGGTCATGGACACTGTAGGGAGGCCAGTGGCCATTTGGGTGACCCTCCACACCCTGACAAAGCCTAGCAGCAGACCCGTGGGGACTTCCCGGGGAAAGGTTCCTCACTGCTGCAGAGGTGAATTCTAATTCTGAGACCCCCATGCACCCAAGCAGATGAGACTTTGCAGAAAGCCCACCAAGTGTGGTGCTGGATAAAGGAAATAAGATCACAGACCCCCCTGCAAGTCTCAACTGTACAGAATTAACAGAGCTCCATAGGATCTGAACCCACAGGCAGTGAGCCTGATGAAGACGTCGTAGGAAGAGGAAAGGCGCAGTCAGACAGCTTTGAAGCCCAGACTCTGCTCACCACTCACCAGCTGTGCAACATTGGGCCCATCGTTTGTCTTCCCTGAGCCTCAGTGTCTTCACCTATACAATGGGTGTTATTAATTAGATGAGTTCTCAGAGGTAAAGTGCCTCACACATGGAAGGTAACCAACATGTGTTACTTTCTTCCTTTCTTTTTTTCCAAGCCAGACACAGAGATAAACCAGAAAGAGATATGGTCCAAAACCAGTCAAGTCCTAGCTCCCCTACCTCCTAACAATGTAAAATCGATCCTCTTTTGAACCTTCCTTTCTTCACCAGTGAATGAGAAAAATAATACCCACAGCAAATAAGAAATTGGTGGTCATGATCTTTACCAACTCCAAAGTGTCATGAAAAGGCAAGCGAAGCCTCCCATTGCTCAAGAACGGAGGAGAGGAGAACCTGTGTATTGGTCCCACGGAGCCTGCAGTCGCTGTGTGACTGCATGTGGGGTGACATCCTGGTAATTAGTGCCCAATTCCCATCATTAGAGCAGATCCAGCAGGCTGCCTTGGCCTGGGAGTGGAGCCACTGTCTGCTGATCTAATGATGATGCTCCCGTGCTAACCTTCCCTGGGGTGCTCTCCATCACTGGGCAGCCAGCAGATGAGCTATTTTCTGGTTTGGCTTTGCCTCTCACAGCTGGGCAGCCGCCTCTGGGCTGGCACCAGGGGACTCTTCTGGGATGGCTTTTTTCACTGCAATGTTATTTTCCAGGAAACCAGGATCCGAGATAGAAGATGCACTCCCTGACTCTCTGAAAAAAAATTAAATGTACATGACACACCCCTTGGGTCCCTGGGTCTTGCATCTGTCATTTCCCTCGCATAGGACTCCTGCTCCCAGGGCCCTCCAGTATAGCTCTCCTTGAGGACTCGGTTCCAGGTTCTCAGAAGCCTCTCCCCACACATTTGCCACATCGTATGGCCTCTGCATTTCCAGTCCTCTTCCGCACATGACGGGGAGCTCCTGGGGGCAGGGCCTGAATCATGCTCCTGTTTGACCTCCAGTGCCTGGCTCATAGTAGGCGCTCAGGTGAAAACAAATTCCAGCAGACCCATGATCTACTGGATGGCTGTGTCCTGAGGACCTAGGTAGAGTGGCTGGGACTAGCTTTGGGAGTGAAAATGGAGCAGGAGAGAGCAAGAGGGGTGAACCTCACCCTGGGAGGGCCAAGGCCCTGCTTGGGCCAGAAAATTCTGAATTTTGATTCTACTTATGGTGACCATGTTTTCAAGATCAAAATTTGGAAAATGGTGTCCCGTTTAAGGAATCCACTTTATTGAAATAAATACAAACTTGAGAAATCAACTGAGCCTTTTAAATCCAGCATCTATAGCTCTACCAAGAGGAAAAACATCTCCATGGAGCCGGGGGAGGTGGACAGCAAACTTCCTGATGTTCTCAGTTGGGCTGTAAAGCAAACCTCAGCAAACTGACAGAGTGGCACAGGTTAACATCCTGCGAGGGACCCAGGTCCTTGCCACCAGTTGGTGTCCCAGCAACCCTGCAGCCCCACTCCCAGCAGGCCACAAGGTCTACAGGCTCCTCTGCAGCCTTTTCCCAATGCCCCAGGGGCTCCACAGAGAGAAGAAGTTTGCTTTTTCATCTCCCTCAGGTCCCGCTGAGTTGGCTGGACATTAGTTTGACCCACTGAAAGCCCCAGGAGACACTGTCCTGAGCATATGAGCTCCACATGAAACCCAGGGAATGGAAGGGCACCACAGACAGCTGCCTGGATGTGACTTCTTCCTTTCCTTCTAGAAAAGCACTGGTTTCCTGCTTCTAAGAAATAACACTGCTTTATTCAAAATTCTGTTTGGTGTTTATTTCTTCATAGAGGTTTAATTAAGAAGGAAAAGTATATGACTTTCCTGCTCTGAGGAGCTGCAATTTACTTAGGAGGGGCTCAGGAGAGTGCAGCAAGCTTCTGGCTCCTAGCAGGACACCTCCCTATCCCTGTGGATGTGCTAGGTGCAGGGGAGGCCAGAAAGGAGAATGCCCACTGCCCCTGCAGACCCGACCCAGCATCCTGGGGAGGACCAGCCCTGCCTCACCCAGCAGGACCCCAGGTCAACAGACACCCAGGAAAGGGAAGGTGTCTGGGCCTTGCCCTCAGAGAGTTTCCCACACCTAAAGATGCTCTCACCTCATGAGTGGCTGGGGTAGTGGGGATGGGGACCTGCAGGCCCTGCACACTGTGGATGCTGTGGACTTGAAGCAGCTCATGCTCTTCCTCCCTCGTGAGCCCTGCCTCTGTTCCCTACTCAGCACTAGTTCCCTTGCATTTACCGCAATCCTTCCATAGACGTGGGAACTTCAGTCCCTGTGGCAGATCTTAATGCACAGCTGCCTGGCCTTCCTGCAATGGCTGCCTGCCAGGCTGACCTTCTCCTGGGCACCTCTGTGCCAAGCTGCCCCCACCTGCCAAGCTTTTAGCCCACCCCAACTTTCCCTTGCCTTGGTAACCCATCTGGCTGGCTTCCCTGCTGCCGAAACCTGCCTGGTGGCTTCACCGCGATTCTTAGTCTCTCAACCCCACCGTCCTCAGGCACACCAGCTGCCAAGTAAACCTGAGGTCTAAGGGATGTTGGTTCCAGAGTCTGCCCAGTTCCCCTTGAACATTATCAAAGCCAGCACTATGGCTAATTTACCTTAGGATCAAGGTTATTTATCACAGAGATGCTAAACCAATTCACTGCAGAATTACTAAGAAGTAACTAAGTTTAGACATAGCCATACATGCAAATCACAAGCCTTCAGAGGCAGCAAGAACCTTAGACCTTAGCTCATCTAGCCCGCAAACCTCACTTTAGAGTTGAAAAGATTCCAGCTCAGAGAGGGGCAATGATTGCCAGTGGTCACACAGCAAGCCAATCATTTACAAAGGCAATATTAATTTCTCTGCACCCAACTGATGGTCTAGGTACAGCCCTGCTGGGAAACAGGATAGGACTCAGCGGCAGGGGTGAAGTCCAGGGCACAGCAGCAGGGAAATGAACACGCATCAGTGGCTAGCTTCTGGCCTCTCCAAGGTTGGCGTTGATGGAACTTGGGTCCCAAGACATAAAACAAAGGCTCTGAAAACATTCGGTCCATGCCACTGCCTGCAGTCATGTCCATATCCTCACCATGTCTTTGGCAATCCTGTTTCTACTCTCTTTCTCACTTACTCAACTAAACAACTAACATGGTCTGACTAAATGTCACCAGTGGACCTATAAACTAAGGCAAATCAGATCTGAGCTCTTGAATTCCTCACCACCCACAGAATATGGGCCTGAGGACAAGTTTGGGAGAGAGAATATGCTTCTGTTGGCAACCTCAGCTTCCTGCCTGAGCCCCCCTTCAGAGCTGTGCTCCCAGGGAGGAGGGAGGACGACAGGCCTAGCCAAGGAAGCACCATGTGAGGAGCCTCAGGACCCCATGCCTGATGGCTGTGCTGATCTAACTGGGTTGTAGGAGGAGGAGAAATCTAAAGCCCCACACGACAGAAGGTTCCAGCTCAATCTGCGTCTTGCACTGAAGAGCTAAATGACACGTAATTCAGTTAAAGGAGAAGGAAGCAAACCTCATCACAACAGTTGAAAACACGAAAACAACAAATAAACAGCTGCTTTGAGCCAGCAACAAGGAGGCCAATTTGATCTTCGCAGAAAGAAAAGTGCCATCTTGCATGTGTGTGTGTGTGTCTGCACGAGCGGGCGGGCGTGCGTGTGTGCAGGGAGGGGCGGCACACTCCAAGAAGCAGCAGCTGCAAGCAGTTGAGAGAACAGCATCAACCAAGTTCCTGGAGCAATCTGTGCGATTAGAGCTACACCGTCCACAGCACAGAGGAGGGTCCCAAGCTTGAGCCCTCAGGCTATACCCACTCACAATTCCCCACCATGCTCATTCCCCACCTGTTGCAGCCCGGCTGGAGGGGAAAATATCTGGACTCTGACTGCCCAATGTCCTGTTCGTGAAAGTGTACCACACACCCACCAGCCACTGGTGAATGCGAGACAAATAACACAGGTCCTCCCCTTCAGGGTAGAAGGCAAACAACCCTCAAAAACCACAGAGGACCAACACAAAATAGGCTTCCAGACCTCTCCGCAGGGTTAGTGATGAGAATCCAATGATTCTGATGAGTCTGTGTTTTAGCAGGAACCCCAGGTGATTCCTTTACACACAAGGGGTGAGGTGACAGATTGTCTCTAAGAGCCTAAGTTAGCTATTGCTGTAATAACTCTACATAACAAAAATAAACTCGCAAAGTCTCAGCAGTGTAAAACAACAGTTGTTTGTTCTCACAGATCAGTAGGGCAACAAAGGCAGCTCAGTTTCCAGCTGTACACCCTGGAATGCCAGGAGGCTGGGGGCAGCTCCACGTGTATTTATTCTGGGTCCCACAATAAATGGAGGAAGGCAATGTGGAAACCCAGGAGGCCTTGGGGCCTGATGTTAGAACAGGCTCGCGGTCACTTCCACCCATGCAGTGCCCAAAGAAAGTTGCACAATCAGTCACAAGGTCAAAGAATGTGGATCAACACATGGAGTGGAGGACTGGGGCCCACTGGTCCTTGCAGTTTCTTATTTTCTTCAACAAAACAGCCTTAATTTTCAATTATCCTATCTGTAAAATGGGTGCACAGTAATCCCCATACCTACTATCTCATGGAAGTGTTGAAAGAATGTAATAGATAATGTTCTTGATGGTGATTTCTAAACTGTAGGGGCTGATACATACACTAGCCAACATGCTTGTTACCCCTATAATGTGAGTCCAAAGAGATGGAGAAGGGTGGTAGCCCAGATCACCTCTCTGTTCTGTCAGGCTCTCCGAGTCTGTGTGTCAGTCTTCATTTGCTCACTCACCTGCTCTGGTGCTCTCAGCTCAGTGAAAAGCACAACGAGGGGCCACTCTTGGGTCAACCCAAGTTTTCCTGCTGGAGAGACCACAGTGATACTTCTGAATGCCCCAGCCAAAGGATCCTTTTACCTAACTCCATCTGTCCCCAGATAACGGTACTCCCCTTCTACTGCATACCATTCATCATTTGGGGCTGCAGGAACACACAGATCCCAGGTAGTCAGTAGTTATATCACTCTCAGGGTGTCTGAAATACTAGAGCTTTTGGTAAAGACCCCGCTCTGTCTGATGAATTTGTTGTGTTTCCCATGCATTTGTTCCAAAGAGGTCTGCCTGGTACCTTGGTATTAGGGAAAAACACAGACTGATGTTGTGGCGTCTCTGTCCTGGTACATTAAATGTGATGGGCCAGCAGGTGGAATCCTGGCTCAGCCCTTAAGCCCCCCTGCCTACAGTGCTGTGATATGTTACTGGGCCGCTCGGGGCCACTGGCAGCCATGAACCTGGAAGCAAGTGTGCCCTCTGCTGAAGAGGCCCCCGGTGTCTGGAATAAGCTCGTGGCTCCAGAGCCTAAGCTTGAACCCAGACACCAGCTTCTACATCTTCCTCTACAACGTGCATCTGAGATTTAGCTTTCTGTGTGTTTCTGGGGATGGATGGATATCAACCTGCATCTAGCCACTCCAGGCAGCCTGTGTTCTGAATACTGTTCAGGCATAATTACCACGTTTTCCCATTAAGCCCCTTCTCTCTCCCATTGTCCCATCACCCCGGTGATGGGACCTGTAGAACTTCTTCCCAAGCTCCTCTCCAGCCTGTATTAAGAATAGTGAGATACTTAGATAAAGATACTTGTCTCTGGGATACTGGGAGACCAGGGAAGATGCAGGCATGCTTTGTGCATTTCCCAATCTGCGCCTCTGTGTTACGTTTATGTCAGCCTCACCTAGAACTCAGTGAGCTTTTTCAACCTCCAGACGCAAGTATTTGGCAAACCCCAAAAGATTTTCCCGTATTATTTCTTTATTTATTGCTTCTCCATCTGTTCCCTTTTCTCGTTCTGGAACTCCTACTATTTACATGTGAGATCTCCAAAATCTGTCCTCCAAATATCTTATTTCTCCTCCTAATTTCCAACTCTTCATTTTCGCTGCATAGTTGAGATTTTTCTTCCTTGTGATCTTCTACGGCACTGATTTACTTCTCTGTACTTGCCATCTCCTTTAACATAGCTACTGAATTTTTCAACTTGGAAAGCATGACTCTGTCTTCCAGGAAGTCTTCATTGTGCTGTGAATTCAAACTTAACATCCAAAATACTCACCCTCGTGCTCTAGTTTCATAGTCACTATAGTTAGAGTTTGTTCTGTGTCCTCAAGAAGAGCCACCTACGCTGGCGTTCCAGCCGCTCTCCTCTCTCCTGCTGGAGGTCCCCTTAGGTGTGTTTTATTTTCCTTAGATGCCCCATGTTTACGCTGTGGGCCCTGGCAGGCTGTTCTGTTTCCTCGAGCAGCAGCAAATGTGACTGCTGTGAGTCCCGGCGGGAAGCTGCCCGCCCTCCTCAGAGACTCCAGGAGGAAGCCACTCTGCTTTTACCCCTTGGTAGCCTGGGCAGCACCCTCTAAGTTTTGGGGGTGAGGAGGGATTCAGCCCACCCCTACCACCTCCCACATCTTCTCTGGGTCCAGAGAGACCACTATAGCCAACTGTTACTTAGAATTTTCCCTGAATTACCTAATATTCAAACTTAACATCCAAAACAGAACCCTTGGGTTTTCCTGAGAAATGTGATTCTTCCTCCCACTATCCTCCTCCTTCTCCAATGCACAAACCTAGGACTTGCCCTTGAGTCCTCGACTTCCCTCACCATGCACATCCAAAGCCCAAGTCTTGGTTATCCCAGGCCTAATTACCACATTTTCCCATTAAGATATTTGCTATGTCTACAGTAATCAGATTTTCTTAATTAAGCTGGGCAGTCCTGGATTTTGACTGCCTACTTCTAATGATTTATTCAGGCACTCATGCACTCAGCAAATATGTAATAAGTACCTACTGAATGCCAGGCCCTGTGTTAGGTGATTGGGAAACAGTGGTGAGCAAAACATGGCCCTCAAGATGTTTATTGTATGCAGGTGTGAAAACGTGTTACTCAACAGGGAATTCAGCACATAGGGCCAGTTCTAGACAGGATAAGGGCTGAGTACTGTGGGGACGGAAGGGATGGCTGCCCATTCCCTCTGATTCATGTGAAGGATCCAGCTCCCCTTTCTTCCCTGTACCTTCATTTACTCTTCCTATTCAGAAGTTCCCATTAGCCTTGCATCCTCCCTGTCCCACTCCCCATGGGCATCCCGCTTTCTTTTGATGGCTGCCTCCTTCCTCTCACCCATCTGTCTGGCTCCCCCCGCCTTACCCTGACAGGAGCTGAAACACCCCCCTACTCCTCACCCTATGGAATATGGCCAAGAGGACCACCCCCCTGCGCTCCTGCCTCCCACAGTAGCTGGGGGACCACAGTCAATCACTTTCTCTTTTCTGCTGCTCCTATTTCCAATACCCAAGGGCGGTACAGTTTAAGAGAAGAAGATCCTAGCTCAGTAAACCCTAATTCTAGCTATTCTCAGGTCTACCAGCCTTATGACCTTAGGCAACTCTCTGGGCCTTCTTGGGCCTTCGATTCCTATTTTGTAAAATGAATCAAATTACAGGCAAGATTCCTTCTGGAGGAGAAGATTTCACCCAGAGTTGACATTCAAAGAACTTATACAATTTGTTTACTGTAAATTTGATGGAATGTAGGACTCTTATCTTGGTAAAGCAAAATCAAAAGGTGGACATGATGCTGCTTTCACACTTAGATCCTATCTGGCGCCCTGGAGCCTTGGCCAAGTGAGCCTTATGGACCAGAGGTATCCGCGTCACCTGAGCACTCTTCAGACTTGTAGCCTCCAGGGCCTCCAGAATCAGAATCTACACTTTATTCAGACTCCAGTCAGAATCATAAGATTCCTAAGTGCTTTACACTTTGAGAGGCACTACCCAAGAGGACACAACCCAACGTATCAAAGGGAGGCAGGTTTCAGTTTTGAAGGAAAGAAATAACTTTTCACAGAAGAGAGCAGACCAAACGTGGGACAAGTTGTCTAGAAGATAGTAGAGACCTCTGCCATCGGGTTCAAACAGAAGCAAAATGGCCACTTCTCAAGGATGTAGTATTGTAGGAGAACAGAGTGTTCCGCAGGAGTGTGAATGCCTTGGCCTGTGGGCTTCCTTCTAACTCAAGAGTATAAGATATTTAAATTCTGGCTCTGCCATTGCCTCAGTTTCCTCCAGGGTGGCAGGGGAGTCAGAACTCACACCCACTGGTCATCTTCACTGGTTTGGAGATGGTATCACCAAACATGGATGTCATGGTGGGAGGACAGAGTACAGCAGAGGAGAGCCACAGGGTCCGCAGAGACGACAGTATTCACTTCTCATACAGAGACCATTTATGAAAAAGGCCGCTGCACCTACCTCGGGCCTGGAAACCTCATTCCTCTTGGACTACAGAAGGGCCCTTTCTCCCTTGCTGGTCAAGGGCCTGAATTCTCAATTTAGAAGCTAATTCTCGTTCAAATTAGTCCATCTCACAGATAGAATTACAAGCCGGGTGATGATTTGGAAAATACAATCAATTTAGTCCAATTGTTCTTGCATGTCAGCTCCATACAATAATGAAGATTTTGCTCCTCAGGCTCTAACGCTGACAAGGAGCCATTATCCACAGGAGTGAGGTTGGTCTGATTAACAAAGGAGCCGCACGGTGGAGAGGCACGCAGGCCAGCACCAGAGAAAGAGGCAGGAAGGACAATGACCAGATTCTGCTGCTGGGGGGAAAACTTGACCAGAGCAGGACAATACATCTTTTTTTTTTTTTTTTTTGAGACGAAGTTTCACGCTTGTTACCCAGGCTGTAGTGCAATGGCGCCATCTCGGCTCACGGCAACCTCCACCTCCTGGGTTGAGGCAATTCTCCTGCCTCAGCCTCCTGAGTAGCTGGGATTACAGGCACGCACCACCATGCCCAGCTAATTTTTTGTATATTTTTTAGTAGAGACGGGGTTTCACCATGTTGACCAGGATGGTCTTGATCTCTTGACCTTGTGATCCACCCACCTTGGCCTCCCAAAGTGCTGGGATTACAGGCGTGAGCCACCGCACCCGGCCAGGACAATACATCTTTACCAGGTCAGACCACAGGACAGGATCCATGTGAGTGCACCTGTGAGCACACTGAGTGCATATAATGCACCTGTCTGACTTAATAAACATTTACAATAGCTGATATTCATTAGGCATCGGGCATGTGGCAGACATTGTGCCAGGCGAAGCAGCTGATCTAATGAACAAGACACAGTCTGAACATCCAAGGAACTGAAGTGAAACTATGCCCTGACCATAAAGAGTAAGAATGATGGTGGTGAGGATGGTGGTGTTGATGATGGTGGTATGATAGGCATTCCTCCACCAAAGCCACCACTGCCTGGTGACTGATTTTCATGTGCAGTGAAAGATTGTTCTTCCCATTGCTCATCTTGGCTATGAGCTAAGAGACATTAAAATGCTTTTGTACAAAGCAAATAGTATGCATATTTTATGAAATACATTCCTCTGCCTGTTTAATTGTGAGATCTTCAAAAGAGGCAGAGAGATTCACCATTCACCACTGGGATGAATGGAGGGGGTTCCAATGTCAGCCATGGGAGGCCCCCTGATGCTGTCCTGTCCTGGTTCTCCAGGCCTGTGGAGGAGGGGGCTGAAGGGCTAGGCCCTGTGACATGGCCTGGCCACTTTCTTTCCTCCGGGGGCCTCATTGTGTCCAGTTGAAAAATTAAAATGTCTACTTTCCCACTGCTTAAGGTTTCTCAATCCTGGTTTATCACAAATCAATCTGCTGAGATTTACTACAATAATGGTGGTTTTATAAGTCATTAGAAGTGGCTCATTCTGGAGACTCCTAGAAGTCACTCACACTGGGTTCCCAGAAGCATCTCTAGTGATCTTCCCAGGGGCTTACACTGCCAGGACACTCCCAACCTGCCCCTAATCCTTAGTCTAGAATGTGGACATTCCAGTCCTCAGCAAAACAACACTGCAACTCTCAAGGTGGTTTCACACTGAGGCTCCTCTGGGCCTTCCTGCCTAGCAAGTGTGGACCTCTACAGGTGATCTGTGGCTGGCCACACCAGGCCAGACCTCGGGGAGGACTGTGCAATTGTCCCAGCTACATCAACAGGCAAATGTCACTTAACAAAGCCTTGCATAGGTTTATCAGAAAACCGATGGCCCGGAGCCAGGGACCTCTTCACTGCACACCAGAACTAACACTTGGAACTTGGCTTTCAGTTCTGCCAGTTAGGTCACCATCACACAGAGGCAACTGCATCTTGATTTGAGGACTCTATGGGACCAGGACTCCATTATGCCTTCTCTACACCAGGAACTTGCCATCAGTCCCATAGAACACCGTCTTTATTCCCCCGCAGTGTAACTCTTCTATTGTTCCTTCTCCCTATTAGACTGTAAGCTCATTGAGGGTGAGTAAGATGTACTGCCTAGTAACCAGCATCTATCAGGCACCCAGTAAATAGTGGTTAGATGAGCAAACAGTAAAAGGAGAAGCTGAAAGATGAGAACATATGAACTATTGATTTTCACAGGCATATAATCCTAGAAGTTAAAAGGATCTTAAATATCACCTAGCAACCAGAAAAATGGCCCCTGCTCTGCACACCCGTGTGTGTGTGGTTAGCCTGTTACCCACTCAAGGCAGACACCACTAATTGGTCATGGTGCTCTGTGCTGCTTACCACAGATGTAGTTTTAGGACACTTCACCCATCTACAACTAGTTTACTGAAATCTGCATCCAGGATAAAACTGATTTGCCATCCCAGATACAGCTGAGCTCCCTCATTGGGAATGTGAGTCTTCTTAACCTTCTCCAATCCTCCCCCAAATAGTACCCTGTTTTCACTCATATGCCTTATCTAGCTGTCACTTTAAAGAAGGCCCTGCCACTTTCAAAGAAACACAATGACAAGGCTTTGAAACAGGACTCCATGTGGTTGTCGCCTGGCTTCCACTATGCAATGCCTTCCTGCCAAACCCAAGCTGGGCTTCCAGAGTCCTGATACTGCTTACATCCAGATGCAAGAACATACGCGTCTCATGAGTGGAGCTGGCCTCGGTGCTGAAACATGGATCTGTATATATGAGACTGTAAAACCTACATTATTGAGGATTTAGGGTGTTTGCTTTACTGAATGAGGGATTAGAGACCTGAAAGCCCAAAATGACCATCCGTTTGCAGAAAACATAGCTGGAGAATTAGAACTGTCAGATGTGTGCTCAAACCCAGGGGGCCCTATTAAAGCTCTCCCTAACTCCCTAGACTCTTCATCTATCACGAGGCTCTGTGAGGACAGATCACCAATTCTCTACAGGGCCCCTGAGTGCTTTCAGCCAGGAAGTTGTAATCAGATAAAAAGCAGTTTTTCCAGCTCCAGGCATGGGTGCAGCCATAGAGGCTTGGGAGCTAACTGTCTGGGCAGTAGGCCCAGGATTTTGATCTTTGGGATCTGTGAAGGACCAACCATTTCATGTTTTGATGAGAGCAGTGCCCAGGATTTCCAGTGACCTAGCTCCATCATGTTTTCTCAATGTCTAAGGAGGGAGAAGCTTTGTCCCCAGCACTCAACATGCTTTCTATTCATGGGTCCATATTTCCTCTTTCTCACTTCCCAGAAATCCTGCCAGACTCTGGATGGTCTCATAAGGTCAGCAGGGGAATATTCTTCCATCCTGCCAGCTTCCCATGATCAGTGAGTCTGCGAGGAAGTATTTGATGTGAGTTACCTCTTTTCCTATCTGGAATAATACATAGTTCAGACCATATGCAGCTTGAGCAAAGAACATCAATGTCTAGTAATTCTGAGTGTCCTTCTTCCCAACTCTGCCACCCTCTTGGAACAAAACGAAAGTCATTGGCTTTACGCATCTTGAAATGGAAGAGCGAGATCTTCCAATATGCTGAATTATGCTTCTCAAACCTTTCAGTATGCAACCTTTCTTTCAGAATGTGCCTGAACAAAAATCACTGTTGTAAGTCTGAATTAACCAAGTGTCATGGTCTTCTCTTCCTCTTCCATCCAAAAAGTCACTGTATCCCAACCCCGTGGGTGATCACAGAAAGGTTCTGAAGGCTGCTGCCCACAAAAACCCTTCCCCTCTCCCAGGTTTTGGCATTTGCAGTAGCCCAGGTCTCAGTCTGGCTCCTCGATGACTCTGCCAACCTCTTCTCCTCGGTAGAATAATCCATAGTGGAAGGGGAGATAGCAAGGACAAGGGCAGAGAGCAAAACTGAAACACTGAAGCCTCAGGCTGGAGAAAACCATGGGACTAGCCCTCCGTTCCTTTCTTTCTCGCACCTATCAAAATTCCTGGCCAGAGGAGGTGCTCAGAATTTGGATGAATGAATAAATGGCAGCAAAGCTGGCCCCCTAGCACCTTCTTTCTTTCTGCCAAATCCCAAAAGGAAAGGGTAAGGAGTCTCTTCTGCAGAAGCTCTACTAATACCCAAAGGTCTAGGATGTTTGCTCATCACCCCAGCCATGGAGGGGAGTTTGGGCAGGAAATTAAACAACTCCATCCATCATATTTATTGAACAGCTACTCGCTGGAAGACACTAGTGCAGGAGGTCACTCATGCACACGAATCCTCAGACTCCAAGCAGAGAGTGTCCTTGCCGCTCCCCATGGCTCTCTCCTTGCTCTCTCCTCTCCAGCCTCACTTGCTGTGTTTGTTCCTCAAGTGCACCAAGCCTCCTGCTGACCCCTCAAGTCACCTATTGCTGTCCTCACCTGGCCCGTATTCCCCCAGGTCTCAGCTCAAGCATGGCCATCTTAAAGAGCCTCTCCCTGCTCCTGCCCTCCCAGGACTCTCTCTAGCTTGTGACCCTATTTTGTTCCTTCCTGTACCTCCTCCACCTCTGTTCATTCTGTGCACTTGTCCATCTATGGACCACTAGCATATAATTCCTGAAGTATGTTTTGATTATGAGCCTGAGTCCTGGAACTGGGCTGCCTGCCTCAAATGCTGGCTATGTCACTTACTAGGCATGTGACCTTAATTAAATTACCTAAATACTACGCCCCAGATTCCTGACCTATAAATGGAAACTATAATCGAAACTTGTCACAAACAGTACCCGTAAATAACACCTTACCATGAAATTAGCTAATGCACATGAATATCTGGAACCTGACCTGGTGCATCCATACAAAGGGCCTAATCGAAGTTAAGACTCCTAATTGCTATCATTTACTGCTGTGTCTCTGGTGCCCAGCACAGTGCCTGCCATATGACTGGAGCTCAGCAAATAGTAGTTGAACACAGGAAAGCCACTGTGGTAAGTCTGAATTCATTATGCACAGATGGGTGAGAGCCTCCAGACGTGTCTGGATAAAGCACTATGGAACTGAAGGGAAGAGCAGTTTCACTGCCAGAGGTGCCTGAGGGTCAGGGGGGCTGCGGGAGACAGCACAAGCCACAGAGCTCAGGTTGGGAAAGGCTTCAGGGAGACTCGGGAAGTATGGGCTCTGCAGAGTAGTGAGGGAGTAGTGGGGAGATCAAGGGCCAATCTGGGTTATCTTCGCTTCTGCAAGAGGACAGAGAACCGTCCCAGCTTAGCCTCAGAGATGCTCCCCCAAGTCTCAGGGCTCTGCTCCCATCACCTCTCAAGCCTCCCTCAGCTACAAAAAAAAGAAAGCAAAACAAAATGAGATGACCAAAGTGTTCTAAAGCCATGTAACTGCACCCTTGCCCTGGAGGTAGAGACTGGAGAGGAGCAGGACTCAGCCTTCTTGCACCAGCTCAGGAAAGATGCTGGCCTGGCTTCTGAGAAGAAGGGTGGGTAGTGGGGAACCTGTTGACCACATGACTATCTTCAATTTTTTATGTAGAAAACAGGGGTGTTCAAGATCAAAGCTCAGACCAGAAACCTCCTAAAGAAAGGGAAGATTTAAAAGGTCTCCTCCCCTTTTTCTATCTGGGCTATGAGCTCCACCACCCAAAACAGCACATCTACACACATCCAGCCAGGAGCCACCATGGGAACATTTCAGACATGCCTGGCAAACACCGCAAAGCATGGCTGGGTCCCTGGGGAACTCGCCCTGCCTGCCGAGGCAGAGGGCAGCTCTTCCTCTTCTCACTCCCCCAGCGATCTGGCGGCACCTGGGTGTGCACACTGTGTGCACGTGCTGTCGTCCTTGCCAGGGCAACGACACCATGTGGGGTGGGATTCCTCACTGAAGAATCCCACTGGGACCTTTTCACTTACATCAGCAAAATCACTGCTATACATTCCTGGTGAAGGCAAGGGGAGATTGGATAGCCCTCGACAATTAGACTGGCTAAAACTAAGATGGGTGGGGTGAGGGCCTGGGGCCCTGGGGTGAGGGCAGCGAGCAGCACGGCTGCATTGCCTCTCTGGGGTGGTAGCTGAGAAGGATGGCTGGGCTGAAAAGGCAGCATCATTAGGAGTCTGCAGCAGATCAAAGCTCCTACTGAAAGAGAGGGCAGGGCAGACAGAACCCACGAGGGGAACAATTAACTGATAAGAGTAAACTAATTGTTATTCATATTAAATTAGGGCACAGGTGATTTGGAGAAAACCTACAGACCCTCCCAGATGTTTTGCGGATTTTGCATTGCAAATGATGGTTTTACAGGACTCTTCTGGGATTCAGATTATGGGAACTGGGCCAGGACCAGAGCGGGGGCAGGGCTCCCGTCTTGCTTAACTACACAATAAACACATAACGGTTTGTCCCAGAGGACAGACCCGGGCTCTGCATACTAAACATGCTGGTGTTAGGCTTTGGGGGCCTCTGAGAAGAGGGGCTCACTACTGGCAGGGAAGGCAGGGGGAGGGGAAGATCAATCATTCAGGG
This sequence comes from Callithrix jacchus, assembly GCF_049354715.1. Classification (NCBI taxonomy): domain Eukaryota; kingdom Metazoa; phylum Chordata; class Mammalia; order Primates; family Cebidae; genus Callithrix; species Callithrix jacchus. Next base: position 34,526,067 of record NC_133511.1, on the reverse strand, counting down.
AGACATGGAGGTGCTCCAGATGTTTGGAGAAAGGGCCAAGCTGGGGGGATTCATCAAGTCCAGACATGGGAGGGAAGGATTTCCACAGACCCTGCAGAGGCCAAGCAGGAAGACAGGGGTGGGAGCATGGCTGACCCGGGGGGATGGTGTGTGTACACGTGTGTCTGTGTGGGTGCAGGTGCTATGAGGTCAAGGGCATCAAGCAGGAGAGTCCGTCCATATGCAAGCATTTCTACGTGCACATGAGGTACTTTAGAGTGTGTGTGTGTTCATGTTGGCGCATTTGCATGTGTAGCTGCCTCTATGTGCATGTTTTGTGTCTACATAGACATCAGTGCGTGTGCGTGTGAGTGTCCATACACTTGGGAGGTTGCCAAAACTTCCCACCAAAATGAATGGCAGGCTGTTGTCTCTTCACTGAGACTTATCATGCTAATTTTAATCTCCTATTATTGTTTTAAATTGGCTCTAAAAATTAATATTAAAAATTCTGTAAACACAGCCTGGGACTAACATGCAAGACAGGTCCCTAGAAAGAGGCTTTATTATTACAACTGTTCCTGCCAGAATGCTGAGGGAAAGCCGAGAACCCCTGCAGACAACATCTCTGAGCCACAGCCCAGCAGGACCAGGCGGACCAGAGCCCAGTTAGTCTAACCCCTGTTTTATTACTGAAAAGACCGGCTGGGGGGAGGTCTTTTGCTAGTGCCTTCAGAACCTGCCTGAAATCCAGGCCTCCTAATTGCCATGTTTCCGAGGTCTCCTGAGTTCACCCCGGTGGGTCTGTTTCCCTGCTGGTACAATGAGACAGTCTTCATGGTCATTTCTGTCCTCCCATTTGGTGATTGTGTGGCTGCGGCTGGCTGGCTCAGCAGAGGAGGAAGGCAATGTGCCCTCCAGACTCGCCTGGCCACTCCTCCATGCTCTCTGGTACCCCCCTCCCCACCATCCTGCTCCTGCACCTGCCCTTCAGCTGGTTTGGAGTCTAAGGAGAAGCAGAGCATGGAGGCAAGGAAAATACCAGCAGAATTCCCACTCAGGAAAGGCCTCTTAGCAGAGTCTAAAGGAGGGGCTGTAGTAGGGGCAGAAGAAGGCTGAGCAGCACTGGCTGAGATTCCACTCATTAGGAGAAGCAGGAAATGCTCCTGTACTGCAGCAGGAGGTACTCAGGTTAGATTCGGAGGAAGTTTTGAGCGCATGACAAGAAGGGACAGCTATTCCTAGAGACAGTCATTAAGGACACATTCACCTGTCTGTGATGATGTGCACGGTGAGGTGAGGTGCCTTCCTCCCCTCAAGGTCTTGACCAAATTGGCTGATTCTGCAGCCTCTGCTCCCACCCCACCTGCACATCCTCAGTGGGAACAGCAGGGCCAGGCCCTGTCCTGACAAGGAAGAAAAGCTGATAAAAAAGAGTTCCGTGGTCCTCAGCCTGGGCGGGAAGTATGGGGACACAGCTGTGGTTAAGCAGTGCCTAGCCGTGGGGCTATGACTAGTTTCCCGGGCAGGGAAAGAGGGAGACTCTGGAGAAGGTACCAACAGTCCCTGGTCCCGCCGCGAACCCCGCCCTGGGAGTTGGCCTCCTCCTGGGGCTGTGAAGAGGACGCGGCGGCTGTGGCCAGGTGTCCAGGAGCACCGGGAGATGCCAACCTCTAAAATGAGTGCAAGGATGGCTTCCAAGTCTCCCACAGGCTGACGAAGGAGTATCTGGAAATAGCTCCATGGAGGGCTTCAAGCCACCTTACCAAACGTCCAAGTGCGCGCCTACTCACTGGCCTCTGTCCCCTGCCCACCAACACATCGCAACGGAGGCCCGGGAAATTCCTGGAGAGCCCGCTGTCCCCGGCCTCCCCGCGCCTCTGCGCCCACGCAGGCCTCCTGGCCCTCTCTCTGGAATGCCCGGTGCACTGGCCCGGAAGAGGAGGTTGGGGGTGAAGCTGACGCGCGCCTGCTTCCACGGGGTAGCAGGGGCAGCAGGGCCCACAGGTGGGGCCGTTCTACGGCCGCCGTCTGAGGACCCCTGCGACCACCCCTTACGAGCATCGGTATCCCGGCAAGGCACCGCCCGCCCCCACCAGCCACCTTCCATCCGGGGTGCCTGAAGCCAAGGAGGAAGCCATATCCCCCACCGGCTCCCCAGCTCGGCCCCTTGGTCCCAGAGAACCGTCCCCCCCACCCTCCCGCAGCAGCCCGGCCGGAAACAATCACCCTTTGAGAGAGACTGCCAAGCTGGGCGCCAGGAGCAGCCAGGATGGAGGCGGGGTGGAATGGGGGTGCAGGCGGGGGCCGAGCTTTAACTCTCGAGAGCCGAGATCCGGGGGTGCTTTCGGCCCCTGCCCGCCACCCCAGCTCCCGCGCCCGAAGCAAGAGTCGCCTCCGCAAGGGAGTGTGCTGGGGAAGGGTGGGGGGCGGTGGGGAGGTAATACCAATCCCTTAGGGGGTCCCCTCGCCGGTCTCCCTCTTCGCGCCCCCGCCTCGGCTGGCGAGGTTGGTACCGACCATTAGCAGCTCGGGTCCCGCCGGCGCTGGCGCGGGCTCGGGGCGGGGGCGGGGCGGGGGCGGAGAGCGGGTGGGGGCGGGGCGGGAGGCTCAGTCACAGCCGCGGCGGCACCGGCGCATCCGCCGCCACCGAGGGGACTCTGCGCCCGCCGGGTCGGATCGACTCCGGCCGCGAGCCTCGTTCGCCCCGCTCCCCCCCAACCCCCGCGCGTGATCCCCGCGGCGCCCTTCCCGCTCCCCGCCCCCTGCCTCCCTGCCCGCGCCCTCCCTCCCGCGCGCTCCCAGCCTCCGGCCGCCGCCTCGCAGAGCCCAGAACGAGCCGGGCAGGGGCGGTGGGGCCGGGCGGGGCTGCGGGCGGGCGGGCGGGCGCGCGGACCCCGCGGCTATGAAGTGGCCCCCGGGGGCCCGCAGCCCGAGAGTTCCCGGGGAGGGAGGCGCGCGCGGCCCAGGGCAGCAGCCTAGGGACGCCAGGGCCGGGGCGTAGGGGCCGCCGCCCGCGATGGACCGCGCCGGGAACGCTCCGGACTCGTCGCCGCAGGTCAGTGCTCCGCGCGCCCCCGCGGGCGCCCCGCCGCGCACAGAGCCCCTTTCTGCGTCCCCATCGGTGCCCACGCCATGTCCTCCCGGGCGCGCGCTGGGGCGTGTGTGTGTGTGTGTGTGTGTGTGTGTGTGTGCGCTGCGCGCGCTAGGGGCAACTGGAAAGGGGGCCGAGAACAGAGCTGAGGCCCGGAGGCGCTGCTGCCTAGGGACCACGAAACAAAACCCGGCACCACCTGCCCTTCTCGACCGGGATTAGGGGAAGAGCTGGTTCTCAGCAGCTTCTAACAGTTGGCCCGGGCTCTCCGCCGTCAGTTCCTGGGCTCCTCAGCAGGTGGTTTCTGGTGGCCGGATAAGGAGTCAGGGGTCAGTCGTCCCTCACCTCCCCACCCCTGCTGCCCACCAGCCCTCTCTGGATTGCTCTGTGGCTCCTGAGCACTGCCAAGTTAACTCTCTTCAGGGGGCCTGAGCTCTGCGGGGCATGCTGAGGGACCCAGGGATGATAAGGGTGGCAAAGGGCTCTTGGGACCTTCGGTGTAGCAAGGAGCAAAGAGGCGCGACCAGTTAACCACCCTCCCATCTGCGCCTGGTCTCAGATCTGAAGTCCCAATCCCTATAAAATCAGAGCACACAACTTCCAGAAAAAGGAAGCTGAGAGTTGAGGCAGGAAGTAGAGAAGGAAGCCACCGGGTCCTACAGTGCCAGGGAAAGGAGGCGACAGCCCCATACCAAGCAGCTAAGGTCAAGAACCACCCCCACATGCACACACAGGGGAGCCTTGGCCAACCTCCCTGTGGCCTTCCTCCCCCAGTCAGGCCTAGCTGCATGGATTCTTGTAGAAGCTGGAACTGAAGGACTCCATAGATTTCTAATGTACAGGACTGTAAAGGGGCTGTACACTGTCACTTTTACTGACAGTGGCTAGCCCGGTGCATGGGCACCAATGTGGGTGGGATGCCCACTGGGTCCTAGAACTTGGGCTGTGTAGCATGCACTGTTGAAAATGATGCGGTGCAGACGTCCTAGTGCCTAGCACTGTGCAATGCCTGGATGTGTTCTTGCAGAAATGGGAGGCGCACCACTCCCTAAGTTACTAGCGCTGTGGGGCATGTTGTTCTAGGGTTTTCTAAGATTTGTCTCCTGTGATGATGTTTCCCTACCTCTGCTTGGCAGCCACTACAGAGATTGAGACATTTCCCCCCAGAGCCTGCTCAGTTGGTAACCATTAGTGACCTTACGGGAGCTAACATCAAGGCTTCCCTTTCTTCCATGGGGGTGAATACCCTTTTCTAGGGTCTTCAAACAGACTTCTCACTCTGCCCAGTTCATGCTGAGCACTGCCAAAGGTTCTGGAGCTTTGTGACATTTTCCCTCTGCCCCTTTTGATGGAAACAGAAATGCTTGCTGAGGTTAACAGGACTGGGAGAATAAATAATGCATCTGTGCCCCATTCAGCACTGGAGCTAGGAGCTTGCTGTTCCTGTTTCTGTGCCTGACCCCAAGGTGCTTGGGGATCACCACAGGTCCAGGCGCTGGGTTGATATCTATGTCTAGGTTTCTGGTTGAGTGGGTATTCACTCTTCCACCAGAAGCAGGGGGCAGGTAAATCCCTGAGCAGATCAGCTCCAGCAACAGGATTGGCACCCGTGGCAGAGACCAACGAGCTTCACAGGAGGATGCCCAGGGGCAAGTCCAGTTTCCCATCTCAGGCTTCTGGAGAGACCTGGAGGTTCTCATAGTGGTTTCCTGGGAGTGAGAGGACCAAGTCAGATGTACTTTTCCTAGTTGTGGAGCACAGGGTGTTGAGGCAGGCTGGGAGCTGGGAGTGAGATGTGAAAGAGGATGTGCTGACTGAAAGACTGAGCGGACAGGAGCATGGGGCGCTCCATTGTGTCTGGAAGAGAAGGATGATGCTCCTCTCTTCTGAGAATGGAGGGGAGGAAAGAAAGGGGCTCAGGAGGAGAAGGAATCAGAGAGAAAGCCTGACACAGGCAGAGAAGGAGGCAATGAGATAAGAGACAAAGGCACGGAGGCACACTGGCGGACGGCAGAGGGAGGCACACAGGCAAAAGTCAGGGCGTGCCAAGTGGTGAGTTGGGGCAGGATGGGGGCCTTCCCCATTCCCCCACATTGACCTCAGCAATTGTCCACCCCTGCAAGAGGCCCCTCAGTGAAGCAGTTGGACATTCTGTGAGGAAGATGCTTTCCTATCGTTCTGATGAATATAAGCGTCTCTTACAGAGAAGCCCAAAGGCAGAGGGAGGACAGGCTATGAGGTCAACTGCACCAAGAGCTTGCAGGGACTTTCAGGGACACACTTCGGCCCCTGATATCTCCCAGTGCTGAGGGCTCCTTTCTATCTTCTGGCCCCTGCCGTAACCCTCCTGGTCCTGGAATGCATGGCAGTGGTGAAGGGTGTGGGGACAGGGAAACCTGGCACTTGGGGAGAAGAAGAGAAGGCATGCACCCCATCCTCAGGCCTCCAGGCAAAAAGACCTCTGGGGACCCTGCTGAAGACTAGCCAGGGGACATGGAAGAGGTGCACTGGGGACAGGCCCTCAGCCAGGCTGTATGAGGTCCAGTCTCAGCTCCATCTGTGGCTAGCCGAGTAGTCTTTGGAAAAAGAGCTCTCTAAGCCCCAGCTTCCTGATGATCTATAAATCGGGAAACTGTCATCTCACCAGTTTTTAGAAGAAATACTAGATGTATTTTAATTTAATCTATGTATTTTATACACTCTCACCCCTTCTTCAGGGATCAGGATGGCTCTAGAATTTGGAGTAGCAGTGTCAGGCCAACCCTGGAACCAATCCCACTGGAATCGGGCGGTCTGTCCCACCTCCCTCCTCACCTGCTTGGGGTCATCATACCTCCAGACTCTGGGTTGGACCCACCCTTCCTTATCCCGACCCAAAGATTCCAGAGCATGCCTCAGCTCAGAGTTCATCCTTGCCAAACACAAAATAATGTTTTCATGTCTAATTAGTGTTAAATAGAATCCTTCCAATTTTTCAGCATGGTCATCTAAAAAAAATCATGAAACTTACAAAAATTTCATATCAGTGAGCCCTTCTTATCCATGCTGAAAGGCTGTCAAAGGTCCCCCAAAATTCAGTTAATTTGCACCAACACTGACCAAGCACTTACTGTGCTGGAGGCTCTGCACCAGGTGCTGGGAGCATAAAACATCAGATAATCCAGATATCCAAATCTAGTGTTTTTCTGGTTAGCTTTGGACGGGTTATGTGGGTTTTTTCTTTTCTTTTCTTTTCTTTTCTTTTTTTTTTTTTTTTTTTTTTTTTTTTTTTTTTTGCAGCTACAGCAAATTTACTTTTCTAATGAGGTTTAGCTCCAGCCAATATTAAAATGAGCCTGCGCTCCCTGCGCACACACCAGCTGACAGCGGGGCAGAGGCAGCCTCCGCGCCAAGTGCCTGGCAGGGATTAAGGCTTTGCCACTGATAAGCCCAAAAGTGGAGAATATAAGTCTGGATCAAGAGTTGACTGGATTTGAGGACTAACCTTGCCCAGGGGGCTATGGGTTCCATGGCTCAGCTTCAGAGCCATGGCAGGAGCTCTGTCTTCTCATATGTGGGAAATGTGAGCCAGCTATCTGCTCACAGGAAGAACAGCAAGCGGGATGAGGAGTGGAGACACGGAGGCGCGGCGTGGGGAGTGCCAGTGGCACTGTAGTTGGAGGCCTGGCTCTGCCTGTCCTCTGGCTGGCTGTGTGGGGTGCGGTTCTCTCCTTCCCCTCTGCCCATCTTGCTTCCTCTGTTTAGGGCAGGTGAGCAATCTGGCCTCTGAGGCCATGAGTCTGTCTTTGGATTCTGGGCTACTTATTCGGCTGTCATCCAGAAACTATTAGAGGCTGACACAGGACATTGGGGGCTGCTTCCCTCCCCACCCTGAGCAGCTCCTCAGTCACACCGGCCACATTTCAAGTACGAAACAGCCACATGTGGCTAGAGGCTGCCATCTTGGGTGGCACAGATACAGAATGTTCCCGACAGCACCGAAAGTTCTAGCAGACAGAGTGTTGTGGACCTGAGCCTGCATGGGTGGTTTGGCAGGGTGGTAAGTGCAGGGCCATACTGGCTGGACTCAGATCCCAGTTCTGCCGCTTGATAGCTGTGTGGCCTTGAGTCGTTGCTTAACATCTCTGGGCTTCAGACTTCCCGATTTTAAAATGAGGGTAATAATAGGATGTTTCTGAGGAGGAAATGAGTCATTACAGTTAATCATGCTAATCACTCAGGGCATGCAATAGCAAGGGCTTTTTTATTTTTTATTTGAAAATAGGAAGCCATTTTTCTTATTCATGTATTTAACAATTCAATTAAATGCTTATTGAAGAGCTCACTCTGCCAGGCCACCCACCCCCCATTAACACAAGGCCTGCTACCTCTCTGATCCTTCCTGAGCCTCTACCTCCTCCCCTGGGATGGGATTATTCCTGCACCATGCATCCCTGGAAGTGAGAATGAGATGAGGAAAGTATCCTCTCTTTATGTGGACGAAGCCAGATAGAGAGGCTGATGGTTTTTGGAGGCAGGTGCAACTGAAATTCTGTTTTAACACTAAAAAGCATCTGCTAAGCCCCCATACTTTCAAAATAAAGGGCAGCAAAGGAGGTGTGGTTAGTTGGCACCAGCCAGCACCGTACTGAACAGGGATGGAGGAAGGGATGTGAGGGTCCCCCGCCTGGGCTCACCCCCTCCCTGGTCTGGAGGGCAAGACATATGGCAGGCCGCCCTGGGCTCAGCAGAGGGAAGCAGTGGGAGCAGGGCCTGCAGGCCTTAGAGACCGAAAGACTGTGCTGCTCAGAGCCCTGGATGTTGGTCCTAGCTGTATCTGCAACCCACTGTGCCACAGACTCTGGTGGGGCCTCAGTTTCCTCATCTAAGACAGGAGAGGGTGCATGAGCATTTCCTTACCTGGGAGAATCTCTTTAACAGAGCCAGAGGCCAGATGGAGGGAGCCTGCCTGCCAAGCCACCGGGGTGGAAGGAGAGGGCTGGACTGAGGGGCAGGAGCTGAACACAGATAGCCCAGCTGGCACTGGACACCCCAGAAGTAGGATTCTGTAACCCTGGGCTACTCCCTTCTTTTCACTGATGAGAGGGCCAGCCCCCAGAGCAGCCCTGCTCCTGTCTAGGGCCACACAGCGATGTCACATGAGGCAGAGGCTGCATGCCCAGTGCCCTCCCCAGCAGGCAGTTGGTACTATTGGCAGACAGATGCGTAGGGGCTGGGGTTGGGGCACAACACTGAGACTCCCAGGGCCCCTCACCTTCTCTCTTCTCCCTCAGACAGCTGGCCCAGGAAAACCAATGGTAACTATCCCTGACAGAGCCCTGGGCAAGGTCAGCTCCTTCAGGTCACAGGCAGCAAATTAAAAATACAGACAAACTTTAATGAAACCCATGAATCGCTAGCCTGCCAGAGTGTGTCCATGCACCCTGACCAAAGGATCTCGCCAGGCGGTGAACATCAGCAGACCCTCTGAGGCTTCAGACCTGGGTTCAGGGCTGCCTGGTGCCTACCTTCCCCAGACATGAAGCCCTCTGGGTCCCCGTAGCTGACTGGGGGTCCCCTTGGGGATGTCTTCCTAACCCTAAGGAGATCACCACTGCTCTGACACCCTTGAAGATAAGTCCTGACCCCCAAGAAGTGTCATTGCTGGGTCCCTCTGAGGCAGTGCAGTAGGAAGTGGGGTCCCTGTGGCAGTGCTGACAGGCTGTAGGTATATATCAACCCCCCAACCCTGCTTGCATTCCCCAGTCCTTCTCCCTCCCTCCTCTTCCCTCATCCACAGACCACAGAGTGGGAGAAATGGCCACTTGTGGCACGGGGAGGACACTGAGCCTGGGGAGGCCAAAGATTCGGCCAGTCGCACCTGTGCTGCAACTGACTAACACTGGCCCCGCCCAGGTCTGCCAGCCTGCCTGGGCTGAAGCACAGCCTCCGGCCCAGCTATTTTCCTCCACGGTCAGAGTTTCTGAATGGAAGCTGAAGTATTACTCTCCTAACTCATCACTTGTCGATATTAACTTCTTCTCCCACACATAAATCTCTCTCTCAGAACAAGTGCTCCAGCTCTGTGTCTCTGTGGCTCCCCAGGCTGTCAGTGGGGCAGGCACACTCCTTCGAGTGGCATGCCTGGAGCCTTGGAGGGGGGCCTCCCCCAGGCATGCCTGGTGCCTGTCACCCCGTGATTCCCAGAAGGTGCATGCCTGAGATCACACACAAACACCCAACCCAGCCATGAAAGCTCACTGAGCCCAGGGTGCATGCCCCGAGGGCTGTGCTGTCCTTGACTGTATCTAAACAGACGCCCTGGATAAATGACAGGCTCTTTTTCATCGTGATTTAAAAAAACACATAACCTAAAACTTATCATCTTAACTGTTTTCAAGTGCACAGTTTAGTAGTGCTGAGTTATTTACATTGTTGCGAAACAGATCTTTCTAATCCTGGCAATTAGAAACTCCTGTTAAATGACTCCCATTCTCCCCACTCCCAGCCCCCAGAGGCCATCATCCTAGTTTTTGTCTCTGTGAATTTGACTACTCCAAATACCTCATAGAAATTGAATCCTATGACATCTGTTCTTTTGTGACTGGCTTATTTCACTTAGCATGGTGTCCTCAAGTTTCACCATGGCAGAGCATGGGTTAGACTGTTCTTCCTTTACAAGGTTGACTAATATTCCATTGCATATATATGCTGCATTGTCTTTATTTTCTTTATGCAGCCATCTGGTTGAGAGGTTATTTTGTGCCAGGACATGGAGCAAAAGCTCAATAAATGGCAATTCTCCCCACTTGCCCTTCCCACTCAGGAGATGTCTGGGCAGACGGGCCACCCAGCAAATACTTCTGCCCAGAGGGAAGCTACATCAGTGTCACGGGAGCATGGAGAAGGAAGGTACCCCACTTTACCTGGTATCTAGTTGGGCATCTGGGGCTTCCTTCCTGCATCCAGGGCCACCCAGGCATCCTACAGTGCCTATCCCCGAGTGTGAAGCCACCGGGGTGAGTGCACCATGCCTGGTCCTGGGTGCAAGCAGCTCAGCAAGCAGAGGGATGGTGAGGGAGGGAAGCACGTACCAGGCAAATGCACTGGCATGAAAGGATGCCTGCGTCCTGCTCTCATCCCTGCTGCCTTCCCTGGATCCTAGGAAAGAAATCAGCCAGGTACTCCTAGAATCTGCCTGGGGACAGGAGCCCAGGAGAGCCTGGAGAGCCCTTCCCCCAGGTATGTGGAGGCCTGCCTTACGTCTGTGCCTGGCAGCGTCTGGGCTCCATGTTAGTGGTGGATCCATAGCTCTCCTGCTGCTCACTGTGTGATAGGTGGCCTGGGAAACCCTGTATTAGTATACCCTACCATCACGGGCACTTAGACTGAGGACCGCTGCGTTCATCACAGCTACACCTCCTCTGCTGGGGAAGGCACATGCTGCCCGCTCTGGCTCACACATGTTCTCAGGCAGCGATCCCCCCACCTAAACACATTGCCCAGGCTGGAGTGCAGTTACACCATCTCAGTTCATTGCAAAAACTGCCTCCCAGGCTAAAGTTATTCTCCTGCCTCAGCCTCCCGGAAGCTGGGATTACAGACGCCCACCACCACGCCTGGCTAATTTTTGTATTTTTAATAGAGATGTGTTTTCACCATGTTGGCTAGACTGGACTCAAACTCCTGACCTCAAATGATCTTCACACCTTGGCCTCCCAAAGTACTGGGATTACAGTCAAGAGTCATTGTGCTTGGCCCAGTTCAACATTTTATGTTAACTGTTTCTCCTCCAGGCAGTGGGGTTAGCTGACACCCCAGGGGAGGGAGGGACCTTAGGGGCAGGGCAGGTGTAACAGAGGGAGGTGGGGGACCCTAGAAGCGGGAGGTGGCGAAAGTGAAGTTCTCCAGGAGCCTGAGCCTGCATCCTGGGGAGAGGGGCAGGGAGTGACAGTGCTCAGGGCTCACTGGCCCTAGACCCCCACTGACAAGTCAATTCTCTGACAGCTCCAGAGGCAGGAGAAGAGAATAGGGATGGGGACTACCTGAAATCCCCAGTCCTTCCTGAGTGCCTGTCTGGGAAGCTGGGCAGAGACACAGCACCAACCTGGGCCCGGTGGTTGGAGGAAGCGGCGACCATGGGTGCCAGCACTGGGGCAGCCCCACTGCTTGACTCTCACTCAGTGTTTCAGTTCTGAACGTCAGTCTCCCCAGCTGATAAAGCAGGGTAATGGGATGGGTGCCCATCTAGGTGGCCAAACTGAGGCTACAGCAGTAAAATGCATGAGAAAGTGCCTTGTCACCTGTCCCGCCCGTGCTGGGGCACCTGCTCTGAGCAGGGACAGAAGGAGCCGGGGCCACGGTGCCAGGTTCCAGGAGCACCGCCTCACCACAGTGGGCAGGCTGCCCTCCACAGGCCAACCCCTTTTGTCCCAGCCGCATGCTGGTGTGCCCAGTTTCCAGCAGGTCCAAGTCACAGCACCGCCTCATCCTGGGGAGAGAGAATGTGCTGGAAAAGCTGCCTGAAGGCTGGTTGCCACCTTGCCCCACCAAGGTGTCTCATTCCTCTGCTCTTCTTCTCCCAGACACTTGGATTCAGCCGGATTTTATTTATTTATTTATTTTTTATAATTTCGACATTTATTTTAGATTCAGTGGTACATGTGCAGGTTTGTTACCCAGGTATATTGTGTGATGCTGAGATTTGGACATGACTGATCCTCTTACACAGGTACTGAGCTTAGCGACCAATAGGTAGTTTTTTAGCCCTTGCCCCTCTCCCTTCCTCCTCCCTCTAGAACTCCTCAGTGTCTACTGCTCCCATCTCTATGTCCAAGAGGACCCAATGTTTAGCTCCCACTTATAATTGAGCAGTATTTGGTTTTCTGTTCCTGCGTTACTGCACTTAGGATAATGGCCTCTAGCTGCATCCATGTTGCTGCAAAAAATATGATTTCATTCTCCTTTATAGCTACGTAGTATTCCACGGTGTCTGTGTACCACATCTTCCTCATCCAGCCTACTGCTGATAGGCGCCAAGGTTGGTCCCATCAGTTCCCTGTAATGAATAGTGCTGAAATAAATATGTGAGTGTATGTGTCTCCATGGCAGAATGACACATATTCCTTCAGGTAGACACTCAATAATGGGATTGCTAGCTTGAATGTTTTAAGTTCCTTGAGAAATCTCCAAACTGCATTCCACAGTGGCTGAACTAATCTACATTCCCATGAACAATGTATAAGCATTCCCTTTTCTCCACAACCTCACCTGCATCTGCTGCTTTTTGGCTTTTTAATAATAGCCATTCGACTGCTGTGAGATAGTGTCTCACTGTGGTTTTGATTTGCATTCCTCTAAATGATCAGTGATGTTGAGCATTTTTTCATATTTATTGGCCACTCGTATGTCATCTTTTGAGAAGTGTCTGTTCATGCATTTTGCCCACTTTTCAATGCAGATATTTGTTTGTTGCATGTAAATTATTTAAATTCCTTCTAGGTTCTGGATATTAGACCTTCATTGCATGCAAGTCTGCAGGTTGTCTGTTTACTCTGTTGAGAGTTTCTTTTGCTGTGCAGAAGCTCTTTAGTTTAATTGGGTCCCACTTGTAGATTTTTGTTTTTGTTGCAGTTGTTTTTGAGGACTTAGCCATAAGAATTTTCCCAAGGCTGATGACCAAAATGGTGTTTCTTACGTTTTCTTCTGGGATTTTTAGATCATTTGAAGTCTTACAACATTCAAATCTTTAGGCCACCTTGAGTTAATTTTCATATATGGTGAGAGGTAGGGGTCCAGTTTCATTTTTCTGCACATGGCTAGCTATCAGCTGAAGCTTAAAGCAAGGTGGTGGGGGTGGTGGTGGTGGTGGTATTTACCACTGTGTTTTATATGATCTAACATTCATAGTGCCAATTGTGTGTCAGGCCTTAAGCTTTCCACTGATTCCCTCATTTGATCCCAAAGTAGCCTGTGAGAGTTAAAGGTGAGGAAACTGAGTCACAGGATATTAGTGCAGCTCCTGCTTTGGATTGGGCTCTGGGCCCTGATATGGGAATGCAGAAATCAGTAAGGCCAGGTGCCCCCAGAAGAGCTTCTCGCCTCTGGCTAGGGGACAAATGTGAAAACCAGCAAGCAAAAAGCAGGACTCAGGGTGGGAAGTCCCACAGTGTGGGCACCTTGAGTGGTGCCCCAGTGGCCCAGTGGAACCAGGGCCAGGAGAGGTGGGACAGAGCACGGCAACAACCCCCGCATCAGAGGATTACAAGATATGACTGCTTTCTATCTGGACCTGAGATGGCTGGGACAGTCACTCAACCCCCTTATGCCTCAGTTTCTTCATCTGCCAGGTCTGCAGACCTGGGCAGGGACAGAGCCAGGGAAGACTTCAGAGTGAGAGAGGGAATGCCAAAGGCACAGAGCCCAGGAGTCTCTCCTTGCCAGCACTTCACTCAGAACCACAGAGATGACAGCACCAAAGGAAACTGAGGCACAGAGCAGCCTGGGGCAGCATGATAGTGGGAAAGGCAATACTGTGGGGGCAAGCTGGTTCTGCTCACATCCTCCCTCTGGGATGTCCCCACCTTGCTCACAGCCTGAGAGGCTCTGCAGGGCTATTTCAGCTAACCCAAGTCTTGGACACTCAGTTCCAGGGCCAGACTCACCTGGTCACCTGGTTTGCTTATGTCCAGGCCATGCTGGGCTCCAGCAGGTACCAACCCCATCACCATGACCTGTGCCAGGCTCAACACTGCAGATAGGCACACTCATCCAGCCCATCATGAGAGACCCTCGCTGCAACCAGCACCCAGCATCCCAAGCAGCACAGCCTTGGGCTGGGCCTCTCTGTAGAGAGCGTCAGATAAGGCGAGGGTCATACCCCTTCTAGCCTCCAGGGTCCAGGATTCTAGGACATCCCAGCCTTTCTGGGTTCTGGACTGCTTTCTGCCACTGCTGGGCAGCCTGGCAAAGGGGGAGGTCAGTGCTATTAGCAGCAGCAGCTTCAACAGCTTGCCCCTGGCCCCTGCTGTTCATTGGGTAGCAGAATATGCCTGGCCCCCTGGGGCCCCTGCCAAGCAGGTGCGCTGTGGTGGGCGTGTGCCCACTGGAGCAGCCCTCTACCCATGGGTGTCCTGAGCTAACTGCAGGCCTCTTTTAGGTTGCGCGCATTGCTGGCTGGCTGGCGAGTCTCTCAGAATGGGATCAGGTTAGTTGGTGTGTTAAGAGCATTTTGCTGGAACCAGGGTCCAAGGGCAGGACCCAAATCCTGGTGTGGTCTCTTCCTAGAGCTGGGACAATGTGTACTGCTGATTCCAGCCTGCCAGTCTCCAATGGTTAAGGGGACACTGGAGGCGGGTGGGGAAACCTCTGGACAGGAGCAAGTGAGAACCCTTTTGCTCCCATCATGCAGGAAAGAGGAGGCATTTTGGGGTCACCAGCTCATGAAGGCTGCAGTGAGGCCCCCCGGGTGGGGAGAAGGCTGGGAAGCCATCCAATCTCCATCTCACAGCCAGCGCCTGCACATGGATAGCACTGGGCTCTGGTTAGGAAACCCACCACCCACTGCACCCAGAACAGACCTGCTGTTGATCCATTATTATATCAGTTCATTGCATTTTCAAAAGCATCCTGGTTTAGATAAGGAAGTATAAGATTACACTAGCTCTGATGAACAAGAGCAGGGAAGTCTCAGCTGCCAGCCGGCTGTGCAACTGCAGCACAGAGGCCTGTCTGGAGTACACAGCTAGGAAGAAACCCGCATCTCCCAGAAGCAGGGGGACAGCTGCTCATAGGCAGGATAGGGCCTAGGAGGGAGCCAGCAGTGGAACCAGGGCCAGGAGATGTGGGACAGAGCACGGCAATGACCCCCACATCAGAGGAGTGCAAGATATGACTGCTTTCTATCTGGACCTGAGACGGCTGGGACAGTCACTCAACCCCCTTATGCCTCAGTTTCTTCATCTGTAAAAAGTGTGCAAAGCTTTGGGATTACAAGGGTTTAACCATTAAATGAGATAACCAATGCGAAATCATTTTGGAAGCCACAAATCACTACTGAGTGTGAGCTGTTGTGTTTAGAAGTTTTGAGGAGAAGCAGCCCTGCAAACCCCACTACTGTGGTGAATTGGCCTCTTTGTGTCACCCCATTTATGTTGCAGCATCCGAAGCCATTGGGTTCCAAGGGCACATGAGCTACTCTTTTATTTGAAAGAGGGACTCAATTATGGATTTGCCAGCAGGGCACAGAGCAACATCAAACCCAGCTAAGAGTGTGCAGACACGTGCCTGTGAACACACATGTACTCACGGGTTGCCAGCCATGAGCACACATGCAGGCACGTGGGCATCAAGCAGCAGGCCAGCTACCCTGTGCAGTCACTCAGATGGGCAGCTCTGTGGTGGCCAGGACGGCCTCGATAGCTGTCAGAACAGAACACTCAACCCCAGCCATTTTCTTGAGTTGAATTCCAAGCACCGCATCCAGGAGGACATGGAACAGGTGCCCGAGTCACTGTGGCCAGACTGGTGTCTCCTGAATCATCAGCCTCAAGAGAGTGCTAGACAAAGGGGAGGGGACACTGGGACCAAAGCCGTGATCACTGTTCCGCATGACGGGGCCCTCTAACTGCAACTCGGGCCCAGGTACACCCCCACATGTGCTGGACCCTGGCTGAGGCCTGGCAGAAAGGAGCAGGCAGGGCACGGAGGCCCAGGCAAGGGAGCAGCTGGCAGCTGGAAGGAGACGAGATGGATGCTGGTTTGCAGTGGCCAGGCCTGGCTTACACTTGGGCATCTTGACTCAACTTGAGAACCCTCTCCCTGGATCTGGTCCCCCGAGGTGCTGGGTGGCAATGGGGCACTGCCCTCCGGCATGGGCCATGGCACCTCTCACCACAGGGCGAGGAAAAGGGCACCATGTTGGAATTTCAAGAGATGGAGGCTGTGGGGGGCAGTGGCTACAGAAGGGTGGGCAGCCCTGAATGCCAGGCCGGGTACGTTGCAGTCAGGAGCAGCACAGAAGGATCTGAGCAGTCGGAGTCGGGGGTCTGGCAGTGTGTGGGCTCTGACTTGAGGAGGAAAGGCAGGAGTCAGAGTGGTCACCATAAGGGCTATTGCAGGTACAAACTTGATCTGGACCAGGATCAGGGGATGGAGCCCTAGACCAGGGCAGCCCTGGAAGGAGGCAGCCATCGCAGGGAGAAGGTGGAGTCGAGGGCAGCCTCGAGGTTTTCATGCCTGTATCAGGACCATGATGGAAAGAAGGGGGCTTGTGTGAGGGCTGCTTCCGGAGGAAAGATGGTGGTTGAATCTGAGGTTGTATGCAAGGTCTTGATGGAACATGCCAGACAACAAACAGGATATAGCAGCTCCATGCCACAGCCAGGAAAACTGAGGCCAAAGGAAATCAAAGGACGTTGCCAGGGGCCTCACTGGTGTTTTCTCCTCTGACAATCCCAGCCCCTCCCTTCCTCACTGCCTCTTCTTTGTGGGTGACTTGGGGCTTCCATCTGCTCTCCAGCAAGCAGCCCAGAGCTCAGTTGGAAGGAGGCAGTGGGAAGCCAGGCCAAGCAGACCCGTTCCCTGCCCCTTCCAGGCTGCAAGGTCAACAATGACAGCAGCTGCTCATTATCGGCCCAACCACGTGGCACACGGTTTGCACTGATTTTATTTTTCTAATTATCCTGACAACTGAATGGGAGGATCACTATCCCTATTCCCATTTTGCAGATGGGAAAACGAAGGGACAGAGAGTTTACCTCATAGAATCCCGCAGCAGAAGAGGGAAGAGGCTGGTAGGGTGCACAGGGTTGTCTGGCTGCAGGGTTCAGACCCTTTCCACATAGCCTGGCCCCTCCATGCACGGGTCTCCCAGGACAGGACAGCAAAGAGGTAGTGGACGGAGGTGGTGGGAGGGAGATAGCAGAAGGCTGTGACTGTGGTTGGGTTCTGCCATCACCGTCAAGAGCTATGGGCCTGGGCAGGGGCTGAGGGGCTGAGGGCCAGACATGGCTCATCTGCCTTGGTGTGGGGGACAGACTCTCAGGTGTGCCCGGAAGGCGCCACCCCCCAGTGCTCCTGCCTTTGTGCAGTCCTCACTTTTGGTGTGGGTGGCATTCATGACCAGCCCCTAACCAACAGACTGCAAAAGCAGTGGGCCATCACTCCCAAGTTTACACTGTGCCATGTAAGATTCCATCTGCCAGCAGATTGCCCCTAGATCCCCTCCTTGCTGGCGTGATGAAGTAAGTGGTCATGTTGGAGGAACCCATGTGACAAGGATCTGCAGGCAGCCTCCAGGAGCTGATGGCAGTCCCAGCTAACAGCCAGCAAGAAACCATGGCCCGCAGTCCCGCCACACAAGGCACAGACTCTGCCAGCCACCCAAGGGAGCTTGGAAGCAGATTCTCCCTTGGTCACCCCTCCAGATGAGAGCACAGCCCCGCCAATCCCCTGCAGCCTTCCAAGACCCTGGACTGCAGACCCACAGTAACTGAAGAGAGCAGATGGGGTCTGCTGTCCTCTGCCAAGTGTATAGCAATTGCTTAGATAGCAATAGAAAATGAATATACATGTCTTGGGAGTGGGGGCATTTCCTTCCAAAAGCGGGTCTGGCTTTTGGTATGGGACTAGGGCAAGGATGGAATGGTAGCAAGGAAGGAGGGCAAAGGAGGGGGTAGCCAACACTTTCAATACCAGACTTCTCCCCCAGTCCCAGGCTGGGCTCCAGGGTTCTTCGCAAGGACTACCTGCCAGCCCCACAGATCCGACAGCGTAACTCTTAGTACTTCCCATCACGCAGATAGGGGCCAAGTGGCCAAGTGGTGCTCAGTCCACCACCGTCCTGTCTTGGTCAGCACATTCCTGCTGAACGCCTTCCTCCACTCGGCCATGCAGAAGCACCCCACTGCCACCCCCACCGCCACCCATCATGACCTGCGAGTTGGCTCCTCTCTGGGGTCTTCCACGGGCCTGGCTCACCACTGTCCAGCTTCCCACAGCCCTCTATCGGGTTTGTTTCCTTCCGCTAGTCTTCTCTCCAGCCTCTGCTCCCTCTCGGGCTCTCCTTCCCCCTACAGAGCATCTGTGTGCTCATCCCCCTCCCCCGCCCATCCCCAGGCACGCCCCAGCAGAGAGCAGCAGTGTGTGATGTCGCCACCGGGTGAAGCCCTGGTCCTCGCTTCAGGACCTCTGCATAGACACTCTGGGGAGATGATGAACTGCTGCCTGAAGACCACTAGCTACGGGATTCAGGGAACTTCACTGACACCAGCTGGGGCCAATACTGTATTCGGTTGAACTTCCTGCAGTTAACCAGAATGGGCTTCCACCTGCAGAGTACTACACTAAACCAAACCCCAGTTGTCATTTTTTACTGAATTATAATCAAAACTCAATCCAAATACTGTTTCTGAAAAAAAGATAAACAAAGGAAATATCTAAAAAAAGTCAGTGAATGATATTTTTCTGATGCTGGAAGAAAACCAAAGTGAAAGTATTCTCTGCACCAAGTCAGAACAAAACTAATACTGCCTTCTGCCCAAGAAGGCTTGGTTGTCTCAGTTAGAAGGGAACAAGGTGGTCCAAGGTCTAAAATCCACATTGCCCTTCCATCAGCAGTCCCAAGTGTTAGCCCGCAGAGCACAGACATCCCTGAGTCCGGGCCTGCCACTCCTCCTCCGCAAGCAGAGCGAAAGCATGGTTGGGGGAGACCAGCAGCGCCTTTCTGGGGCACTCGGCCTGACCACTGAGGTAGGCAGTGCAGGGGATGAGAGGTCACAGGCTCTGGCCCTGGAGCAGGGTTGCCAGTGGGTGGGCATGAGGGTGGGCCAGGGGAGGGCCTGCAAGGGGAGGTGGTGTGGACATGGGTGGTGCTGGACGCAGAGGCCAAGGCCCAAGTTTGAGCAGGTCTGCTGGCACCTGACGCTATGACCTTGGGCCAACCACACAGGTTCTCTGAGCCTCGGTGTCCCCATGTGCAAAATGGGGATGAGATCTTTGTGCCCACCTCGTGACATGGCTGCTTGAAACATCAAGGGACTGGGCTTTGTGAAAAAGGGAGTCCTACTGGTTCAATGTAGGATTCAGAGTGGAATCGGCTATGGGACCCCTCCCCAACCCCTCTTCGGTGACCAGGGCAAAGGAGGAGAAAGAGGAGCAGGGCCTGGGAAAGTGGCTCCTGTATGGTGTGAGGAGGTCAGTGTCTGTGTCCTCCCCCCCTCGAAGGGCTGTGGTGGGCTGGGGGCAGGGGGTGGCAGTGGCGCTGGGGGCGGGAGGGCCAGGGCTGGGTTAATGAAGTATGGATTGACTGGGCTGGGAGCTGATTAGCTCAGGAATCAGGCTTTTCCTGAGCAGCGCCTGAAAAATCAATACTAATCGGCTGATCCCATTAGGGGTGCCTGCGGATCTGTGGGACAAAGTCTGTGCCTCCCTCTTTTTGGGACAGTCAGGTTCCTGGGTGACAGAGGATGATATGAACAGCAGCTGTCTTAACCAGCAGGTTGGTGTTCTCCATCTGGTCCACAAAGCACACTGACTGGTGCCTGTGTGATGCCCGGGGTTCTCTCTGCTGTCACCACTGAGCCCACGGCCTCAAGAGTCATGATGCTGGTTCCCAGCCTGTTCACGGTGCTCACCATCTCACTTGTCATTGTCATCACAGAGTGTCATGTAAACTGTTGAAATAGCATTTTGAAGTAAATGTGTTGTTTCTATGAAAATTTCATAAGGTGAGTCCGGAAAAAAGTTCTCCAAATTGGGTAAAGACTGAGAGGAAAAAGTCATATTCTAAAGGGTACTACACTCAGACTCCTCACCAAGTGCCCGTCAGCTCTTGAATTACTTTAAAGAAATCAGAACTGGAGATCTCAGCAGGATGCTACAGTGTGGCCGATGTCAGGTGGTCAGTGCAGACCTCCCTGACCTTGTGTTGGCAGAGCAGAAGTGCTGACAGCCAGCAAGGGTGGGCGGTTTGGATTTGGGAAAAATTAGCATGCACTGTGCAGTTCTGGGGAAACATCATCTATTGGACAACTGGCTCTGCGAAAGTTACTTAAATTAAAATGTATGGCATGTATGTATCATTTGGAAAGATTCTTTGCCTTAATGGACTTTTTTGATTAACCACTTAACTACTGTTCCCGATCTTACTGGGTAAAAAGGCTTTTATCGTCCCCCGGAGATGAGTACCTTGGACAGTTTCTGAGCTTGTTTGTAACCTACCACGCACATGCACACCGGCTCTTTAGAACATTTTGCGTTCACATGTCACCTGCACTGAAGCAAGCCGTGTAGTCTCTTCCCCTCCAGACTGAGTAAAGCTTCCCCACCCACACTGCTGGATTGCCCACAGAATCCAACACAGTGCTTTGCCTACTACAGATGCTCAATTAATATTTGTTGAGTGAAATTAAATAAGCTCCTCTCCTCAGAGACTGGGGCATTGCTGAGGCCTTCGTTTGAACACCTGCAAGCTCAGAAGAAAATCCTTCCATGCATTTAGAATCAGCCAGCCTTGAACCAGCCTTGCACATGCTCCAGCCTCACATGCTCTGCTTCAGCCTGGGCTGATCAGAGCCTTCCCATCTGAGTCCCAGACACCCCCTAGTCCTTATTCACATCCCATGCCACCCTAAAATCCATAGACAATTCCTCTCTGGGGTACCATGGCTTATACCTGTAATCCCAGCACTTTGGAAGGCTGAAGCAAGAGAATCTCTTGAGCCCGGTAGGTTGAGACTAGCTGGGCAACATGGTGACACCCTGTCTCTACAAAAAAGAATTTTAAATTAACTGGACATGGTGGCATCCACCTGTGGTCCCAGCTGCTTGTGGGGCTGAAGCAGGAGGATCACTTGAGCTCCAGAAGCCAAGGCTGCAGTGAGCTGTGATCATGGCACTGTACTCCAGTCTGGGTGACAGAGTGAGACCCTGTCCCTCAAAACAAGATAAAATGCCACAAAACCCTGCAGAGAGGTGTCCCCAGCATGGCCAATCTCCTCGGGCTTCCTCGCCCTTAAGTCAGGACTCCGTTCCATGGGAGGCTGTTTTGTCGGCATTCTTGCCTTACCTCTGGCCCTTGGTGCCCACTGAGCTGCACTTTCCTCATGTAGGACGTCCCTTCGTCCTTGCAGAGGACCTCCAGCTGCTAAAATGGCAGGATCGTTGAAATTTCCAGCTCAACCTCCCTACTGCGAAGATGAGGTCAAGGAGGGCAGTTGGCATGACCCAGGTCCCCGTGGAGCACCTGCCAGACTCATCCAGGCCTCCACCCTCCCACTCCTTGTGTTGCCCCAGCTTCTGCTCCCCACCCGGGGACCACCCTCCACTACCCCGCAGGGCAGCACTTGCTTCCACTTAAGGCTCTGAGGACAGCTGGGGAGGGCAGGCCACAGGCTCTCGGGTCTGTACTTGCCGAGATGCCCAAGCATGAGGTTGGTCACAGACATGGTGCCAGTGTCAGGTGTGGGTTGTGACCCACACACTGCCCAGGCCATGTCCTGCCTCTCCACGACGTCCCCCCTGTGCCTCCACCCAACTCCTCCTCCAGCACCCCGTTCTTCCCGTGCTTGCCCCGACATCCCGAGCTTTCCTGGGTGTGGCCAAGCCACTCCTGCACCTTTGTGCTGATTCTTCTGCTCCACTCAAGGGTCCAGAAGCCACTGTGGGGTCCTTGTTGGAGACAGCCTGCAACCATAGGCAAACACCACCCTCTTCCAAGCCCCAGGCAGAAGTAGCAGGCTGTGAGAAGGAACCAGCACTGGCTGACCTTGCAGACCCATTTCAGACTGGGGCCCAGAGCTGGGGCAGGTGCAGCCCACCCGGCTGCCTGGCCCCAGGCCCCTTGCCCAGCCCAGGCATCACGTCCCACGACCCGCCCCCTGCCGGCCAGCTGTCTTTCTCCAGGCTGGGGGCTCTCTGTGTTCTGCTTGATAAACGCCTGGTAATTAGCTCCACGATTTTGCTACTATGCTTATAATAGCCTCCATTAAAGTTATGGGGTTTTCAAGCCATAATGGCTTCCAGAGTAATTAATGCACAACTGGGTTTATTGCTAAGTTTATTTTTAGAGCTTTTCTCCCTCTCTCCTCTCCCTTTTCTCTCATAGATGTTTTGACCAAAAGGACTGGATGGGAGCAGAAAGCTCCCCACAGCACCCTTGCCTGCAGGCTCCGTCCTTCCCTCTCTTCCCTTCCCCCTGTCCTTCCTGCTTCAGCCTCCACACAGGTGCTGGGGCCCCACAGTGGGGGCAGCTGTTTCAGAGGAAGGTAGATGTGGACCAGGTCAGAGGAAGCATTTGGCCTCTGTGTGCCCCTTGCCCACTCTGTGCCTGGCCCAGGTTCAGGAGGCTTGGGGGCCTGGGACCTCTCATCCCATGCCCCTGATAACAGCTTAGGGCCAGATGGCCTGGACTCAATACCAGCTCCACCATTTCCTAATGCTTGACCTCAGGCAAGTTACTCCCCTTCTCTGGCCCAGATGAACCCACAGGAAGCACAGCCATGCCCTACTGCTCAGGGTTCTGTGATGTTGCAGGAGCAGGTGCACATGAAGCACTGAGCCTCATCTTTGGACACCTTGCACACTGTAGGAAAGTTTGTATGAATGACAGCACAAGCAGGCACGAGGGAGGCTGAGCAGGCACCAGAGTAGGCAGGGGCCAAGGGGCTGCCCCGAAAGAAAGGGAGTGACCCGCAGGGACTGAGCTGGCATGACGCTCATCTTCTCTCCTTGGCTTTCTCCATCCTGGTATTAGAACCTTCACCAAAACCAGGGGCACTTGAGAAAGCTCCTTCAAGAGTATCTAAGAACACAGAAATAATCTTCCTCGATATTTTTGAACCATCAGCCAGGCCCAGCCTCCCTCTCCTTCAGCAGATGTGGCCTAAGATCATGCCTGCCGAAATGTGTCTTGATGCACAGTCCCATGCAGCCCCAGTAGTGGTCTGAGTGTGGAGGGACAGGCTAAATCTGGGGGATGTGGTGTGAGGTCATTGACATCTCACACAAGACCCAGCAGGCATCCATGTGGGGTGCTAGGCTCTGTTCCTCACTGGGCCAGCAAAGAGGAGTTTGGAGGGACACAGACACACACAGCCTAGAACTGCCACTCCCTCCTACATGCCTGTGATGTTGAACCCCAGTGGTCTTCCGCTCCCAAGGGAATGGGTGGGGGAGACTCTCGGGACAGAGTGAGCCTCTGATGGCAGGTGTGAGCAGGGGGAAAACATGGTGCTCCTTAATGGAAGACAAATCCTGGTCTTCTACAAGGTGTCAAAACTATTTGGAGATAGGACACGGCAAGGAGAGGAAAACACACTATTTTGGAAACTCAGGGGCCAAAATCCCTCCTCGGCCACAGCTCTCGACTCTGCTGGAAATCGTGAGCACACGTGAGCTGGGGCAGGAGCAGGCAGCATGGCCGCCAGGTGAGACATTGTCCCTGCCCAATGCTGGCCACTGTGACAGGTGGTCACAGCGAGGCTGGCTGGGCTGCCCGAGGTTGCCCACCCTCCCCGACACCCCCATGGGTCCCTGCTGCATCATGCACGGTGCTCAGCACAGAAGTGAAAATGGAGAAGAGGACGTGACAGTTTCCAAGGTGGTCAGGAGGTGTCTGCACCCAGTGTCCTTGCCATGTGAGAGAACAAGTCCCATGGATGCTACCAGTTGACCAAGGCAGGACTAAGGAATTCCAGTGGCTCATGCTTCTCACCTGGGGCCCCTGCTGCTGTCAGTGGAGGACTGTCTCCCCTCAATGTGGCAGCCCCTGTGGGGACCCCTCTCCTCCTTGCTACTGCCCAGCGCAGCACCTGGTGCTCTGTCCTGCACAGAGCGGCGCTCCCCACGGACGCCCTATTGACACTGAAGAGGAAGGCACTCTGGCATTTACCCCAGGTCCCATCCCAGAAACATCTCTTCTTTGTCCTCAAAAGACTGTCACCAAAATGCAAATTGAAACCACAGTGAGATACAATCTCACGCTAGTCAGAACGACTATTAAAAAGCCAAAAAATATCAGATGCTGGTGAGGCTGCAGAGAAAAGGGAGCACTTATACACTGTTGGTGGGAAAGAACATTAGTTCAGCCACTATGGAAAGAAATCTGAAGATCTCTCAAAGAACTTAAAAGAGAGCTACCGTTCTAGCCAGCAATCCCATTACTGGGTATATATCCAAAGGAAAATAGTGTTTCACAAAAAAGACAGCTGAACCTGTATGTTAATCACATTGCTATTCACAATAGCACAGATATGGCATCAGCCTGGGTACCCATAAATGCTGGATTACCTAAGAAAACATGATACATATACAGCATGGAATACTACACAGCCATAAAAAAGAATGAAATCATGGCCTTTGCAGCAGCATGAATGCAGCTGGAGGCCATTATCCTAAGCAAATTAACACAGGAACAGAAAACCAAATACGGTACATTCTCACTTAAAAGTGAGAGCTAAACATTGGGTATTTATGGGTGTAAACATGCGAACAGTAGACACTGGGGACTCTCAAAGGAAGAAGGGCTGAAAAATGGCCTAGTGGGTACTATGCTCAGTACCTGGGCAATGGGATCCATCATACCCCAAATCTCAGCATCACATACAATATGCCCCTAGAACAAACCTGCATGTGCACCTCTGAATCTAAAATAAATGTTGAAATTATTTTTAATATAATAATTTATGGTATATATGGGGTAAAAAAAAAAAAAGAGAGAGAGAAAAACTCTCCTTTATCCAGGCTTTGATAGTAGCTAGCGTTTTAGGGATGATGGGAGTTACCCTATTTAATTCGGAGATGACTTTATGGGGTAGGGACCCACAATGCCCCATTTTATAGATGGGAAAACTGTGGCACAGAGAACTGACACAACTTGGCAAAGGTCACACAGCCTGTGGGTGGCACAGGTGGGATTTAAACCTGGTGTCTATGCAGTCTATGCTTCTGACCCTGCATCCTACTGACTTTCATAAATTGAGCAGCTCCACGGCCCTGTGCCTGTGGGAAGCACAGAGCCCATCTGCCCGGACAGGCAGACAGAGGCCCTCAGGCAATGGACAGTGAGGATCCATTGTGGAACCTCCAACACCGTGCGTCCCAGAGCAGGGCCTGGCCTTGCCGGCATCTGCCCCCTTGCCTGGGTCTCTGGCTATCCGCTTCTGCTCTCTCTTGCAGGTGTCCACCCCCCAGAGATCCTGACCGCTGCCCCTGGACAGCGACCCCTTCTCAGACTCCAGCCGGACCGGAATCTCCAAACCTGCTTTCGCAATGGGTGGGTTGTGAGTGCTGGTAAGACCTGCTAGCCAACATTCGGCTGCTCTGTCCTCTCCATGCCTGGCCGGCCCGGCCCATGCCTGTTCTTTTCTCCCCTGTGCTGCCGCCTCCTGTGGCTGCCCCTCTCCTGACCTTACCGCCACTCAGGTAATGAGGAGCCGTGGGTGCAGCCAGCCTTGGAGATGCCGAAGAGACGGGACATCCTAGCGATCGTCCTCATCGTGCTGCCCTGGACTCTGCTCATCACCGTCTGGCACCAGAGCACCCTGGCACCCCTGCTTGCGGTGCATAAGGGTAAGCATGCACGCACGCCCCGCCTGCCCAGCCATGCCCTGGTCGTGACAGTGACCACAACTGATGTGCAGGGGTTCTTTCTTGTACTCACTAAGCAGCTGGGAGGAACCACGGGATCATTTAGGCCCCTCCATGGGTCTTGCACCCTTTTGGGAATGGGAATCTAATGGAAGCTACCCACACACTGTTTTAAGAGGTCCAGGATGATAGGTTGGCAGACATCAAGACAACTTTCTTGAAAGAAGAGCTTGTTACTCTCAGCACCCAACAGGAGGGGGCACACCATGCCACCCGGGGGAATGCTGGGGTCAGAGGTGTGGAGTGGAGGGAATGGGAGGCTTTAGTGTGGTTTTCATAGGAAGGGAAGTGGTTTTGGTAGGAAGGGAAGAGCGAAGCACCGTCAGCAGCTGAGCTGGCTCAGAATTGCAGTCTGAGGAAGGTCAGTGGGCTTGGGATACAGGCGTGGTTTCTAATTGTCTGGAATCGCCCTGGGATGGTTTTGGGCAGGGGAAGATTGGCTTGGGCGGGAGAGCTCCATAAACGTGGTGGTGGGTGTGAGCTCTAGCTCAGGTAGTTTGCATGAGAAAAGTCTGTTTGCAGGCAGCGTGCTGAGTGTCACTAGGAATTAGCTAGCCCTGGGAGGAGCAGTCCCTCCCCAGATCTGCAGGGCCCCAGAGATGTCAACGTGTCACAAAATACAGAAAAACTTTAAAAATAAACATCATTAGTACACATACACAGAAAGAGGAACACACACAACTTCACATGCCATTTCATGACATGCAAGGAAAGTGACCATTCTGAAGTGGATGGTGTGGGAGCAATAGGATTTCTGGCCTGTAGTGTGCTTTAGACCCTTTCCTAGAGAGTGTATTGTTTGCCACTCTTCTTTTCCTGCATAGGAAAGCCTGAGCTAGTGCTACCTGGTGGAAATAGGGCTAGAGAGAGGAAAAGTCCCATGAAGAGCTAGTGGAATAACTGAGCATAGAACTGCCTTCCCCTGGCTCTAGGTCCTGGGTTGCCTCTCCCTCCGACACTGAGCTCTCTACACCCAAACCTCCCATGCACCCCACAGCTGGCTGCCCCAGCTCCTTAGCACTTCGTCTTGTGCTCTCTTCTGCCCCCTCCCCAACTTGCACAAGCCCAACACATGGGGGCAGGCAGCTGTTCTCCGATTGCAGTGTGCATATTACCTGGCAGCATGATAAACAAGAAGGCACCCAAGCCCATGCAGAGAGAAGTGGTGAGTGCCTGTAACCCCAAGATGCAGGCAGCGTCCAAAAATCACAGCCTGAAGTTGTGCTGATCCACACAAATACCGGGTCCTACAAACCCCTAGCTGTCCCTGAAGCTTCCATAAGGAAGGGCCAAGTTCAAGATTGCTACAGCCCACCACCCATGGCTGGGCACGTGTCGCTTTTCCTTTGGACATCATCTTCTCCTCCCAACTCTTGTGCCTCTTCTCAGTGCTTCTCAGTTTAGAATCATTGTTATCCTGCAAATACATCACTCCAGAGGGGTTAAAACTACTATATATAAAGCGACATGATATCGTGTCGATTGCATTCTTGGCAGAGCTCCAGGGCTGGAGACGTCAGGCTGTTTGCTAAGCACAGACAGTGCTGCCTGAGGCTGGGGACTTGGCACTCTGTCTCCCCAGAGCATGCCAAAAGCGAGCAAATGAAAGCTGCAGCTGAGTGAAGTTAGGATCACCAGAAGGCTGTTAGGACCCAGAGTTGCAGATGCCCGGAAGCAGGCAGGAGGGGCAGAAGCTCAGGCAGTAACTGAGTCCTAACACATGGGGACTTTCCCAGGGCACAGGTTCTCCATGGGCTTGGATGATTTGGATGGCAGAGAGCTGGACAAAATGGCTCTAAACCTCCTCCCAAGGCATCAGTTTCCAAAACTTTGCTACCCACAGGATAAATTAAACTTTCTATCCAGGTCAGAACCCTAGAACCCATCCCGGTTTCTTCCACCTTGCTCTTCTCACAGTCTGACCCCAAACTTCTCTAAACAGTCCCCTCTGAGCAACTGCGTCTGTGCTGGTGTCTTCCTCCGGCCCCCAGCAATTGCTGTGTGCCTTGTGCCATTTGCCATGAGAACTCCTGAAGAGCCCAGAGCAGGTCTTGTGGGTGTGTCTGAATGAGCTGCACGCTAGCATCCCACTCACCCCGGATGCTGGCGATGACAGTGGTGGCCGGAGGGAGGCAGCAGAAGAGCCGATGCACAGGGTCCTCCCCTTTGGTGTGATTGGTTCGTTCGGTCTCCACCGTGATTGCCTGAAGCCAGAAGGGAGCAGAGCTGGCCACTGCCCTTCCACGAGAGAGGAAACTGTGCCTGGTAGTGCTCTCAGCCCTTGGCATGTGTCGACTCATTAATCCACATAGTAACTTGATAAGGTCGATGCTATTATTAGCTCCATTTTACAGTCACTGAAATTGAGGCACCAGAAGCTAAGCAGCTTGCTCAAGGGCGTAGGGTTTGCAGTGGCAGAACTGGGCAGGGTCTGAGCCCAGGCATCCGGACTTCTATGTCTGGCCCCTGACCCTTACCACCCAACAGTGAGCTAGGACAGTGAGGGCATTGGTGCATGAGCCTTTCTGAGGGAAAGACAGAATTTGGAGAGAAGGGACACATGGAAAACAAGAATCCCAGAGGCCCTGATTTCTCCTCTTGCTAGGACTGCTAGATCTGCATAAATCTTGGCAACTATGGGCAAAACCCACAGGAATCAGATGCAGTTAAATAGGAAGTTCTGCACCAAGATTTAGAGGACACATTACATAAGGCCAGGAGGGAAGAGGTCACACCTGACTGGAGAGCTGGAGAACTCTGGGAGCTGCCTCAGGCTCCTGCAGGCCCACAGTGTGCTCCGGCTGCTGCTGTGGCCCTGGGGCTTTGTGGCCTCCACACCACAGCGGGCAGTGCCACGTGCTCTGCTAGCCCAGCCCTGCACGGTGCAGTGTGGCCAGCTCCTGCTAGGTGCCAGATGAGGAGAGCTAGGGAGGGGAGGGTCAAGGTGCTTTGTCACAGGAAATCAGCACATTTAGGAACTGAGCATTCAATCTTGGACTATGGGCAGCTTCACTCAAACAGCTAGAGGGCTGCAATGGTGAGAAGGAAGAGGTTATTTCTATGTCATTCCAGGCATCAGAACTAGGACCCGCACAGGGAGGATTACAGGGCTGCAGATTTCAACCTTAGCGCTAAGAGGTTAGGCGAGGCAGGGTGCCAAGCAGCTCTGCAGGGGAGGAGGACAGGGGTCCTTGGCAGGGTGGGTGACCTCCTGCTCTGAATCTGGGGCCACAGCCAGTGCTCTCCTCCCCTCATCACCTGCCTCCCAACTCCGCAGATGAGAGCAGTGACCCCCGACGCGACGCACCACCTGGCGCGGACCCCAGGGAATACTGCATGTCTGACCGCGACATCGTGGAGGTGGTGCGGACCGAGTACGTGTACACGCGGCCCCCGCCATGGTCCGATACGCTGCCCACTATCCACGTGGTGACGCCCACCTACAGCCGCCCAGTGCAGAAGGCCGAGCTGACGCGCATGGCCAACACACTGCTGCATGTGCCCAACCTCCACTGGCTGGTAGTGGAGGACGCGCCGCGCAGGACCCCGCTGACCGCGCGCCTGCTGCGCGACACCGGCCTCAACTACACGCACCTGCACGTGGAGACGCCCCGCAACTACAAGCTGCGTGGAGACGCCCGCGACCCGCGTATCCCGCGGGGCACCATGCAGCGCAACCTGGCCCTGCGCTGGCTGCGCGAGACCTTCCCGCGCAACTCCAGCCAGCCCGGCGTGGTGTACTTCGCGGACGACGACAACACCTACAGCCTGGAGCTCTTCGAAGAGGTGCGGAGGGCCCGACAGGGAGCAGGGGACCTCCGGCTGCGGGAAGCAGAGGGGCTTTCCCAGGAGGGGTGGCTGGTGTGGAGGCAGGCACAGAGGGAAATCCTAGAAGCAGTGCCTGCCGGGCTGGGGGCAGGCAGGGAGCGGAGAACCAGGGAAAGGGATGAACTGCGGGTTAAAGCATCCCCCACAATTTAGGGGGAAGGCAGGTGGCTCTGGAGCCCCTGAACCGTGTTCCTGGCTCTAGAGGTATCGTCTGAATGGGGGCTGTGAGTGGGTCATTCCGTGGCTACTGGAAGCCTCTTATGTGGAACAGTTTGAGCTTGCCTGAGTGTATGGTAGCTGTGTTAGTCTGAGGGAGACGGGGAGTCATTTCAAACTCTAAAGTGGAGAGACTGAAAGGTTTTACAGAGGGAGAAAACAGCAGCAGGGCCATATTGAGAAGGTGAAGACCAGGCCGTCTGAGAGGCCAGGTCTCGCCCGCAGCCCGCGGTAGGTTCTTCTCAAGTGCCCAATCCATGGGATGGGCCCTGGGGGCCAGGGCTGTACTGGACTCCCCTCGGTGGCCTCGGCTGGCCATGGGCACAGAGGCAGCTGATGGATGTCGTCTCCCTTGGGCACGGGCGTCGTCCCTGTCGGCAGTGCCTTGCCCTGACTCTGGACCTCCTGCTTGTAGATGCGCAGCACCAGGAGGGTGTCCGTCTGGCCTGTCGCCTTTGTGGGCGGCCTGCGGTATGAGGCCCCACGGGTGAACGGGGCAGGGAAAGTGGTCGGCTGGAAGACGGTGTTCGACCCCCACCGGCCGTTTGCAATAGACATGGCTGGATTTGCAGTCAACCTGCGGCTCATTCTCCAGCGAAGCCAGGCCTACTTCAAGCTGCGAGGCGTGAAGGGAGGCTACCAGGAAAGCAGCCTCCTTCGAGAACTTGTCACCCTCAATGATCTAGAGCCCAAGGCAGCCAACTGCACCAAGGTGAGACCCTTCACAGAACTGACAGCTGTGACACAGGTGTCTCAAGTACATCCAGACCCTCCCTACAGATCGGGAGAAGGAAACAGGGGCCTCAAAATAGCTGGGCTTCCTTCCTGAAACCTCCTCCCAGGAAAGCAGTTTATCACCTGTGAGGCAATGACACTGCGGACAGGCAGGGAAGGGAGAACAGCTGTGCTCCAGGACCTCCCTGCTGAGCGCTCATGTACAAACATGCCTGCGCATGCACACATGTGTGCACACACACATGCACATGAACACGCATACATATGCACACACACACACACAGGAAGTTTGGGGCTGCTCTTTTCTGTAGCTCTAGACTTCCCATTTCCAGCAGGTAAGCATTGCACATCCAAACAGCAAAAATGAGGGGGTAGTCTAGAGCCACAGAAAATAAATATAAAACAATTGAGAAAATCTTGATCGAACAATTGAAAAACTCTTGAAGGAAAGGGAAGGGGCTGGAGAAATGTCTGCAAGGTGTGGAAGGGAGCAGGGTGGCAGCAGCGTGGGGTGAGGGGCCTAGCCCACTATGTCTTGCATCTCTGGGCACACAGATCCTGGTGTGGCACACACGGACAGAGAAGCCAGTGCTGGTGAATGAGGGCAAGAAGGGCTTCACTGACCCCTCGGTGGAGATCTGAGCCTCAGGATGCAGGTATGGGCACAATGAGGGGGGCCCACACACCAGGCAGGGTGGCACCAGGTGGGCCAAATCAGCTCTCTCATGGCTTTTTCTCTGGGCCTGTCACTGTGGAGGACAGGCAAATGTGGGCAGGAGTGGAAGGCAGCACCACAGTCCCCTTCCCACTGGGCTACCTGCAAGTCCCCGGGCATTAACTTTCACCCATGCAGCTGGGTCCTTCTGCCATCAGACTCTTCAGAGGGTGTCACCTTCCAGACACCTCGCTATGATTGTTCTGCTGGCAGTGACGCCTGCACTCCACAAGTAACTGCTGTTCAGACTCTCACTGGCCAGAGTCTGCACCCCCAAGTGTGCCTCTTCCCCTGTGGATTCCTTCACCATTTGGCCGTGGTGAGGACTCATGGACTCGCTGCTTGATGGCAGCGAGCCCACGGCTGTCATGGCAAGAGGTAGCACAGAGTGACAGCACGGAGCCAGAGCCCCTCTCAGCGCCCAGGACCCCCTCTTCACTGTTTGACCTGACTTCTCTGGGCCTCAGTTTCCTTATCTGTGAAGTAGGTTGCCAAGGGAACCTAGAACAGCACATAAGTCTCATCAGTGTGGCTATTTTGATTCGAGTCCTTAAAACCCTCTCTGGAAGTAGGCCACAGGATCCACCTACACTTCAGAGGCAAAGAAATGATGCTGAGGAAAGCTAAATGGACATTCCAAGGTGATGCACTGGCTGAGTGAATTGTGCTGGGTGGTTGGCAAAGCCAGGCATTTTCAGGGGCTTTTCTGTGATCTTATCCTGTCTCTTAAAAGCAGCTGGTACTCCTGACTCCCTACTCCAAGTTATGCCAAACAGAGGTGGGGGCTTAGACAGTGAGACAGACCTTTGTCCTCTTGCCCTGGAGCTAGGCAAGTTTCTGTATGGTGTTTGCATCCCCCTGCCTGCAGGGGGCCACAGGGTGTCACTCAGTCACCTTGGCCAGCACCACTTAGAACGCATCTGTACAGAACCTCGCTCCTGCCTCCTGACTCCTGCCTTCACCTTCCCCACCTGCCCCTCAAAGAGGCCTCCACAGGACCTGGGGGCCTGCGCTCTGCGGAGGTCCTGGTGGCGCTGCCTGGCTGTTCCCTCCCCAGCCCCACCCTGAGCCGACAGCTCACTGCTTCCTCCTCTCCCCTCACAGGAGCCTCCTCCTCAGACCCTGTTCTTGGCCTTCCATCCTCTCCCCACGGCTGATGGTCCCTCCAAGGCCGACTCCTAAGGAATCACCATCACCCTCCTTTCTATTCTGGGGGCTTCTGAGAGAGCCCAGCCTGATGCCAGGACAAAGGACAGAGAATTTAAGCACAGAAATCCCAGACCTGTTGTTCTCTCCATCCAGCGTGACCAGGGCCCAAGAGACCTGAGGTCCAGGGTGGGGTGTCCAGCGCCAGCCAAGCCGCGGCTCCAGCACGCCTCCCTAGAGCTCCCCGCACTGACGGGGCTGCAGGAGCAGGGGCAGTGGCACCCACACCAGCTCTGCAGTGATGCGGGCGGGAGGGAGATGAGAAGACCCTGCAGTCAAGTGGAGCATGGCTCTCCCTGGCTCCCTGCCCCTGAGCCCAGCACGACCACACAGGGAATTCTGACGACAAGAGAACAGGCCACGGGCATCACAAATGCCCTGCTCCTCTCCCCAGCCCCTGCTCTTTCCAAGAGCTGCCCGCAAATCAGACATACCTCTGTGGCTCTCCTCTGGTTCATGTTTACAGAGCTTAAGGCTGTCTTTGATCCCAATAGGCACCCAGCCCTGCATGGGGAGAGCCCAGGGCCTAATAGGCACCCCCTGTACCTCAGGCTATGGTGGGAGCAGACTCCCTTCATCTGGCCCCTCTTCCCTCACGCCTTCTCCTCCAGCACTGGCAAGGGATTGGGCTCTAGAGCCAGCACAGGTCACTGCCTGACCTGGACTAAGAACCCCACGGCACCTCTGTCCACACACTGCCTCCCCACCGCCCACCTGGGCTGCTAGGCCCCTCACTTGGAATGGGCTGGGGAGGGAAGGCGCCTTTTACTGCAGCTCTTCAGAGCCACAGACCTCAGGGTGGAGTGAGCCCACGGTGGGCAGTGGGCAAGGCAGTGGGTGACAGGCAAGGCGGGACCTCCTGCAGCTTGGAAAGAAGAGGCAGGCCAAGGCCCTTCCCTAACTCCAGCTCCCTCCTGCCCCTGGTCTGAAGAGGAGGGCTCTGGAGTAGCAGAGGGACTGAAGAAAAGGGGACAGGGGCTGGTAGGACATTGAGCAGGAGGAGGCCAGAGCACACTGCTTCGGAAATTACTCAACACAAAAAAGGGAAAGAAAATGTCACTTCCCCTAAGTTGGGAGAATGCAAAGCTACCCCGCCTCATGTCCGGCTGCCCACTTTCCACCCTAGAGAAAGAACAGAGTGCCTCACCCCCTCCCCAGGTCTCCAGGGCCTCTGGAGAGGGCCTGGGCTCCCCCTAGCCCAGCTGGGCTCTCTGGTGGTGGTCTGGCTCATTCTCCCGCAAGTTGGAAGCACAATTTCCCCCCCAAGTGGAGGAAAAGGAAAGGGCCCCAGCCTACTGAAGAGGTGTTTATTCTTTAACTAACAGCCTCCCACTCTATTAAGACTGATCAGGACAGGTCTGAGGGCCATTCAGAACCCACACCTCAGTGGGCAGGTGAGTGGGGCTCAGTCCAGAGACCTAACATTCAGAATACAGCATTAGCTGCCTATTTTGAGATGGATTTAACCTCCCACAGTGTTCATGAGACCATCTGATGGAATCAGATCTCTGAGCCCACCTCTTACACCCTGGATGCCATTTTGGAAACCAAGCCCTTGGAAGCAAGTGGGGTAGCATGTGAGAAGGGAGGAGGTTCACAGGGGGTGAACTTAGGTATGGGCACTCTCCTGCCTCACTCACGGAAGCCAGCCCTGAGTGCTGAGGTCAGCTTGGCTGGTCTGAGGCCACCTTCTTAGCCAAAAACCCAGGTTTCATTTTCAGGAAATTGATAATGAACAATAAAATGGGGGGACTTCTTTCAGCAGATGCTAGGTCAGATGTTTTCACCTAATATCCTCTTTTAGCTGCATGTATATTTATTTATAATTATAACCCTGGTGGACTGCAGCCTTCATCTTTGTTGGGAATGAGTTTGTGACAAATCAGAAATGGGTCCATCATGACGATTGTTTTCCAAACCCAGTCAGTTCCCTGTTCCCTTGCTGGCAAGCCCCACCACAAAGGAGTGAGGCCAGTGACTAGGAGTTCCAAGAACAGAGGCTGGGGTGAGGGTGGCACCCAGGCAGCTGCATCTGGTCTGTTTTAATTTAACTGTATTTAATTTGCTTTCAAAATTAAAAGTCAAATACAGTTTTTAACAGTCCTAATCCTCTTCAGCCCTGCCTTATTTTATTCTCATTTGTTAATTTAGCTACCCAACAAGTATTTATCAGATGCCTGTTAGAAGCAGGCATAATTCTAGGAGCCGGCACACAGCAATGAAAAAGACGGCTCCTGTCTTCACAGAACTGAGCCACTGATGAGAGGAGACAAATGCATGGTATTTCAGATGCAATCTGTTGTATGGAGAATGACGCTGAGTTGGGGAGACAGAGGGTAGCAGTGGAGAAGGGTCAGTGACCAGAAAGGCCTCCCTGATAAGGTGACGTCTGAGCAAAGCAGCAAATCCTGACATGCAGCTCCCTGGGTCCAAGGAGAAAGAACTCTCCAGCAGGTGGAACAAAGGCTGCTCAGCCTGCTTATAGAGCAGCAGAAAGACCACCTGGCTCAGCTGACTGGGCAGGCGCTGCTGGGGCAAACAGCAGTGAGGGATGAGGTGGCATGGGAGCAGGGAGTCCCCAGGCACCAGGTGAAACCAGAAGGCAATGGGGGGTCTAGCATAGAGGACTAACAATCTATCCACCTCTCAGAAGAGCTGCCCTGCTACTGCGCAGAGGAGAAATTGAGAGGGCAAGGGCAGGTGGAGGCATGGCTCCTGCAATCATCCAGGCCAAGATGCTGTGGGCTGAATGGGGGCATAGGGGTTGGGGCAGAGAGAAGCGGTCAAATTCTAGCCGAGTTTAGGAGGCAGAGCCAGTAGGATCTGCCTCTGGATTGGATGTGGGAGATAAAGAGAGGCGCCCAAAATAGCCTGAGAAACGGAACAGCACTGCCGTTTCCGGATAGGAGGCTGCGTGCAGGAGGGGTAACATGGGGAACTGGAGCTCTGTGTCAGGTGCCTGTTAGACACATGCAGAAGAAAGGTGCAAAAAAGCCTCCCACATGCCTGGAGCTCAGGTGCAGGCCAGCATCAGCTGGTGTGAGTGTTGAGCCTACTTCCAGGTGTCAGGTGAGACTTTGTGCAGTGAATGTGGACAGAGGAAAGAAACAGTCCAAGGAGTGAGCCAAAGACCCCCAGCAATCAGAGGCTGGGGTGTGAAGAGGGGTCCTCCAAAGAGGCTTAGATGAGGCCTTACCATGTGGAAGATATGGACAAATCCTTAGTTAACAGAGGGGAGTAAGTTCTGCCAAGAGGTACTTTGATAGAGAAGCGGAGGAGTTAACTGGCGGAAGAGAAGGGCAAGAATAAGATGCTGGCGCAAGACAACCTCACCTTTGGAAACAGCAGTGTGTCCTGCTCAGGTCTGCATGGAGGTGTGATCCAAGAGGCACTTTACAGGAGGATTTGCAAGAAGATTCCTTCCCATTCCAGTTCCATCACTTTCTCACAGAACACAGCTCATACGCAGCTTTGCAGAAGCACACACTCAGGTAAAGTGGGGCAGACGACCTGCGCCCAGCTCAGGCCACACCCACGTACTCCTCGTCTCATCCACACCTTAACCCCAGGCTTGCCGTTCCAAGGCAGTTCCAGAAGAACCGGTGAGTTTGGGCAAAACTGGAGACCCTGCCCCATTTTGTTCCTTTTAATAAGCTTCATTTAATAAGCCCTTGACCCAGCTCAGCTGCAGGACTGCACACCATGAATGTCCCCTGCACCGCCCCCTGGGCAGCCACACTCGGGCAGCAAGCCTGCTGGCCTCAGTGAGCTCCACCGCCCACCATTCCCCAGCCCACCTTCATGGGGCTCAGAGCTCTCACTGTGCCGGGGATGTGTGTGCTACATGACTTTTTGACTGTTATTGGAGATTATTTGCTTTTGGCAGTAGATGCCAGATGTAGTTTGTGAAGCAAAACTCAGCCCCAGACTTAACTCCTATATGGTGCCCCTGGCTGCCTGGCAGATTCTTACCCCCGCCCACCAGCATGAGAACGAATTTGCATTTGACCTGTCCTCTCCAGGACACTTCCAATCCAGCAACATTTGAAGGGGAGATGGGGTCAGGAGGAGAGTATGAGGCCAGGATCAGGGCCCACTCATCCCACAGATGGTCCAAGTCTGGACCCCTGGGCAGCAGTGGGGCCCAATGGGAACCTGACAGAGAAAACAAAACTCATCTTCCAGACAGCCTTCCCCTCTGGCAAGAGTGGCACACGTGACCACTATCAGAAGAGGGGGTGTGATTCAACACTGTCGCTTTACTGCAACTCAGGACAGCGAGCCCACGCCAGCCGTTGGGCTGAGCCCCAGAACAAGACTCAGATGCAGATGTGGACACATTTGGAAGGAGGGCTGCTCTGCCCTGCTGCTCAGGTTTGGGGCTTCGGGGCAGAGGCCACTGAGCTGGGCCTTCTGTCCCTCCTCCCTGAATGTGCAGATATGGGCCATGGCTTCTGCCGGGACCCACACGTCCTCCTCAATGAGCAGCAAAGACACTGATTAACACAGGAAGACACAGGCCTGATGATTTGTTTCTCCAGCCCAGCCTGTCACCCTGTGGGAAGCAGCGAGTGGGAAGGGAAAAGGGAAGTCACATGTTTCTCACAGAGTTCCTTCCAGAATCCCAAAGAAGGCTCAGAAGGTTGTGAAGGAAGAACAAAGTCAGCTCAGGTGAGACACCCCCTCCCCACCCTCTCCACTGGTGACACACCCACGGTTTTGGGGATAAAAGGGACCATGAGGGATGTGGCCAAGCCTCCCAAGAACCAGCAAAGAGCACACCTGAATCCAGCAGACACTCGAGGGCTGTGATTTCCAGGGTAGGGGCATGTTTCAGCACCTTTCCTGAGGCCAAAGGCTTGGCGATCTGATCAGCCGCTCCCACCCTAGAGACAGCCCAGCAGCCTTGGCAGAAGAGCAGGGCTATGGGAAATGCATCATCAACACAGCCAGGCCCAGAGCCACCTTTCCCTGCAGGCTCAGGGTTTTGAGCAGAGGCAGGGCAGACTGTAGCACCCTGTCCCTGAGGCTGCTACTGAAGGACACACTTTTGCAGGAGAGGGATGAGGCAGCAGCTACCAGGATTCAAGTCTGGAGGAGGTGGCAGTCTCCCACAGGCACCAGCAGAAGGGGGCGCAGCTGCTCACTTAATGTACTGGTTCCTGCCCAGGTGGGGGCTTTCTGTGAACTGTAACGCAGGGCCCGCCATCATCTCCTCAAAAACGATAACCTGCGGAGAGAGGGCCCTGATGGGAGGGCAACTGAGGTCTGTCCTGGAGCCAGGGGAGGTGCTGGGAGGCGGCAGGTCGGAAGGAAAGGGTTTGGGAACCAGGCTGGAAGGGACAGGGACCAAACAACTCGTCTGCAGAGAGGAGGAGGGAGGAAGAACCTGGCTGACACCTCTGCATCCCCGCCACCCTGACCAAAGGCTCCCTGGGAGGGCAGCTGGGCGGGGCATCTTAGGGAATGGGAAGGGGCTGGAAGCTCCCACCTGGTTGATTCCGCTGCTCAACCAGGGACCTGGGAGGTACAGCGTCTTCTGGGGTCCAATGTTCCAGTAACGTCCAAGGTTCTGGCCATTGATGAATACAACCCCCTTCTCCCAGCCCTTGAGACAGAGGGAAGGGTGTTCATCTACCACGAGAGCCACAGCAAAAGTGAAGGCAGACACACACCAGGCGTGCTTATCTCGGGTCCAAGAAACCAAAGCAAGCCAGTGTCTGAACAGCCATGAGGGCGAGCAGGTGGGATGCTCTGTTTGCGTTCCCCCAGTGCCTCCTCCCAGGCATGTCCCCCAAGCTCAGACTGCATGTGGGAAGCATCAGGTGGTTCTTCTGCTGTGAGCCCACTCCCCAGGCCCAGGAAGGCCCCAGTGCCCTCTCAGACCCTCTGGGCACAGGAGCCACCAAGGGCTAACACCAAGCTCATGTGGCTTTGGCTCAGAGACCTCTGAGATGAGAGGAAGGTGGGAGAATCTGGCAGAGAAAGAGGGCTACCAACCTCCAGCTTCAGAAAGGTGTCACAAGGAGTGGAGGTGATGGACAAGCTACTCAAGAAGAAAGCAGGAAAGGTGGGTGTTTCTGGGAGGGAACTCCATTTGTCCGGGCCGAACCTAAGGACAGAATGAGAGGCAGGAGAAGGAGGAGGCCCTTCCTCAGATCTGGTCCCAGTCCTGCAGCTAATTCCCCATCCAATGCTGCCCACCTCTTAACCAGGACACAGAACGACAGCAGGGTAAGATGCTGAGAATTCCTAGTCTGCAAACGAGGCTTCCAGTGCAGATGCCACCCCTCACCTTGGGCCAGCTGATCTGGCCCCTGGGTGCATTCACACCTGGGTGAGGGCCAGGCCACAGTGCCCTATGAACCCCTGGGCCCCACTGCACAGTGCTGTACCTATGAGAGCACGTGCTGGCGCTGGGCAGGGACCCACCTCTGAAAGAAGCTCTTCTTCATATCCAGGCTGTAGATTCTGAATTTTTTCAGAGGTGAATCATTCAGATAGAGATTTCCAATTAAGCCTGTGGGAGGAAGGCAGGACATGTGGGTAGTCCAAAGGCAGGGGCTGGGTCAGCCGGACCAGGGCCATGAGGAGAGGCCCTGGGAAGCTGGGGTGAGGAGTGCGGAAGTGTACACTCCCGGAGGAGCTGTTTGCTTGCAAGCAAGGCTGCCTAGCAACTCTACGGGGAATAGGACGGAGGAAGACCCTTGGTTTTGCCATGGGAAGGATATAGAGCTGAGGTGTTACAGGGCAAGAACAGCCTCTGGCCTCTCTCCGAAGGAACCCAAGAGGGTTCTGGCCTAGCTGCAGGGCCAGTTTCAGTGGGGTCCAGGCTACACAGACTGAGTAACTCAGGCAGAAGTCATCTGTGCCACCAAGGATTAAAGCTGTGCTTTAGGAGTATCTGGACTGTGGTCGGATGACACCCTCACTCAGGCATCCAGCAGGGAGAAGCTGTGACCCCTTGAGGAGCCACTCATTGGTCTCCGGGGCCTGGCCAGTGCTGCCAGTCTCAGATCTCAGAGCTGCTGAGTGGCCAGTGTGGGAATTTGGAGGCTTGGGACTGTGGAGAGGCCTCATGGGGCCTACAGACTCTGAAGCGGCAGGAGCAGGTGTATGTGGGCACACACATTTCTCAAGGGAGGTCTGTGACTTATAAACATTGAACTGTGATCCAGAAGACAGGCCTCTACAATGGGGGCTCAGGGGACCCTCATCGAGGGGTCAGGGAAGCAAAGACAGGAACAACAGTTAGGCTGGTGCTCCTTCCAACTCCCAGGAGAACAATGGAAGTGGGGACTGGCCCAGGGAAGGAGCTGCTGAGGGAAAAGGAGTGTGGGTCTGGATGGTGCTGGATGCTGCTCTGAGGCCTGTCTGGAGGGGCCCTGATCCCCAGGACCCAGGCCCTAGTGTCTGGGCCGTTTCGCTTTCCTGGCAGGCCACCAGATGGCTCTCGGATGAAATGCGGACCAAGAAGAGCTCTTCAAGTTTCATCCACTACACACACAGACACCTCGAGAGAACGCGGAGGTCACCAGTGCTGCTCACCACAGTCACATTCATTTTTTTATAACTTACCTGAAACCACCCACATTTAGCTAGAGCTTTTTTAAAGGAAGGGCTAAATTAAAGCATGAAAGATATAGTAGGCTGGGAAACCTACAGCAAATTGGCAGCCATTCCCAGAGGGGCGTGCTGCCGAGAGGCGCTTTGTCTGCTGTATGACCCGCATCCTTCTCCCCCAGCACTTGAGATAAGCTATGGATTTCCCAAGATGGATCAAGAAGAGAAATCAGTGTGGAGGCCCAAGAAGGCAGGGGTCTTGTGCCTTTCCTTGGATTCCTGGAAATCCCATTCATTGCTCCTTACTGCCATCCCCCAAACAGACATCCTTGTGGAAACCGACTGCAGCCCAGGAGAGACAAGAGGCCAGCCCAGTGTTCACCGTGTTTATATCACGAGCACACAGACGATACACACGTGCAGTGCTCACGGGGCTGTCATCTTCCAGATAGCCCCAGCAGGGCTTCGGTGGCCCACTCAGAACTGGCCTCATATATGGGACAACCCAGCCTCCACCTCTCTGCAAGGGGCCTCCATGGCCTGGTGGCATGCTAGCATGGAGAAGCAACAGCCACCTACGTGCCCAGCACATCTGCTCTTCTTTCAACATGTGCTGAGACCCACCTTTGCGCTGGTCATCAATATTCTCCCCGTAGTTGACTCGCCCGCGATTCTCCACCAAGATTCTTAGCACGGTATAACCCTGCTGGGAACAGGGGGCCAACGATGACCTCCAGAAGGCCACAGCTGCCCCTCAGAATTTGCCCATGAGCCCCAGTTCTTCCATACACTCTGGGGATAGGAGTGCACATCCCAGCTGGGCAGAAAGCCACACTCACTCTCTCTACCTGCTGCTTGTGGGTAAGAAGCCATGGGTCTCTAGGTCTTCCTCAGTGACTCCCCCCAGGCTTCCTCGAAGCAGCAGGGGCTAGTCATCACCCAGCTCCCAAAGACAACAAACCTGGATCAGGGGGACAGCGATTTTGGTTGTCTTGTAGTCCAAGAATCCTATGGATACTGTGTTCACAAACACCTGTCAAAGGGAACAGATGGGAGCATCCATGGCCAACAGGAGGAGGGTAAGCG
This sequence comes from Callithrix jacchus, assembly GCF_049354715.1. Taxonomy (NCBI): domain Eukaryota; kingdom Metazoa; phylum Chordata; class Mammalia; order Primates; family Cebidae; genus Callithrix; species Callithrix jacchus. The sequence continues at coordinate 34,485,019 of NC_133511.1, read as the reverse complement.
GGACCTCCACTAGGCCAAGGGCAGCACTGTGTGCCTGTGGGCAGACGAGGGGCCAGCAGGCAGAGCAGAAATGAATGCCCCTGTGAAGATTCGCGGAGCTGACTTGGACGGGCCATTTTTACACACTGGCAATAGCTGATTCTGCGGGGAGGGCATGAGATGCGTATTGCAGGGCTGCTCACTAGAAGGTCACAGGAATTTAGAAGAGAAGTTGCTACCTGTCCCCGATCACGCACGCGGCCACTGAGGATGCCGGACGAAGCGATGTTGGTCTCATAGAGAATGTACCCAAAGGACTGTCCATTTCCCCCATTGACAGGCAGGTTCTCCATATTGATGGGCTTTTCAGATTTGATTGGCTGCGTACAGAGGAGACAGAGGAGCAGGCAGGCTGAGGAGAAGTGGGGTCACAGACAGACTGCCTGGGAGCTGGCACATGGGGTGGAAGGAGGGGTTTGGCAGGAGCTTTCTATTTTGACTTCTAATTACACTGAACCTACAACTCTCCAGGGCGACAGAGAAGAGGGCGGGACAAAGGGGTGTGCACCAGCAGAGTGCAGCCTGCAGGCGGGGGACACTCATCACAGCCCCCCTCAGTCCGATGGAGGAGGCACCCTCTTTTCAAGGAGGGGGGGCCTGTTCCTCTTCCCCTCACTCTCCTCTCTGAGGCTGTAGGAAGGAAAAGCCCACTGGGCCACCCACTGTCCCTCAAGGGCCTTTGTTTCTCCCCACGCCACACTCCAGCATGAGTTTGTCCTTTTCACTCTGAGCTCCAAGGCTGGAGAGCAGACCTCAGAGCCATCAGGCACCGGCCTTTCTCTCCCACACCCCCTGTCTGGAGGGGTTCTGGGCCGTGCTGCCCCCACAACTGCCCCCAGCACTCACCTCCCCCATGTACTTGAGGGCGTCCCATAGGGACAGGTACAAGACTGGCGTTATGGGCTCATGTGACATCTTGGGAATAAGGTCAGGTGGGGGAGGCAGAGGGATGCCTGCAACACACAGATAACAGGGTCAACCCAAGGAACCCAAATGTCACCACCCGCTCGTCCTCCCCACCCAGCTCCCATCCACAGGCCCAACGTGCTGCTGCATCCCAGCACCAAAAGGAAAAACTCTCAGTACCCGCTTCCTCCCACTGGCCAAGGCCAAGGGAGGAAGACCAGGCCTGGGGGCAGGCTGGGGGCATTCTCCCGTCCTCCATAGGAGATAAGGAGCCTTAACACCTGTAACAGGTGAAGCTGGCAAGATAAAGACTATGATGGAAGCAGCCTCACACACCTCCCTGTCCTTGTCCAGGACATTCTTCCACACAGATGAACTAGGGTGGAGGTGGGACAGTAAGGAACTCTTTAGGGGTCTGAGAGCAAAAGCGAGGCCTGAGTTGGCACTTGACTCTGCTGCTGCTGGGTACCTGAAATGGAGCCAAAGAAGTCTCGAAGCTTCATGTACTTGGCCGTGTAATCTCCAGCTTCTGTCAGCACAGCGTCATAGTCTGCAAGACACCGGGCCCCATCATGGTCATTCCTGTCCCCAGCAAAGCACATGTGGCAGCATGAAGAACAGGGAAAAGCTCAGGGGGGCAGTAGGTCTTGATCTCAGCCATTGGGGAGGCAAAAAACTTTTGAGCCATTCAGACAAAATACTGCAGACACAAAAAACCATGCATCTACAAGTGTCCATCAGGCCAGGTGCGGTGGCTCACACCTGTAATCCCAGCACTTTGGGAGGCCAAGGCAGGAGGATCACTTGAGACCAGCCTGGGCAACACAGCAAGACCCCATCTCTAGACAAAATTTTAAAAATTAGCCAGGGGTTGGCTGCATACTTGAGGTCCCAGCCACTCAGGAGGCTGAAGCAGGAGAATTGCTTGAGCCCAGGTGTTTGAGGCTGCAGTGAGCGAGGATCACACTACTGCACTCCAGGCTGGGTGACTGTGTGAGACTCTCACAAATTCAAAAAACACAAACTGTCCATGATCACAGTATGGCCCTAAATTTCTAGCTGCAGGTATAATTTCTACTTTCTGGGACTCTCATAGGGAGCAGGATCACACCTCCTCAAGGGCCTGGGCAGGGAGGGCCCCCCTGACACTGTCCCTCCCTGTCACCGTAAGGGGTCCTATTTCCACTTCCTCTGGCCAACCTCTGCCAAAGAGGCCTCTCTGCAGAGTGGCCTGCTCACAGGAACACCACCTGGCTTGAGGCTCTCCTCCCCTGGAAGTGCAATATGACCGTCCAGGCAAAGCACCCACCTTCTCCAGGTACTCTATTGCCAAAGACACTGAAGGTGCCAGAAGTTGACCCTGAGGGCCTCTCCACAGCAAGCCCCAGCCATGCCCATGCAGGGCAGACCAGGGAAGGCAGTGTTGACCCTGAGGGCCTCTCCACAGCAAGCCCCAGCCATGCCCATGCAGGGCAGACCAGGGAAGGCAGTGTTGACCCTGAGGGCCTCTCCACAGCAAGCCCCAGCCATGCCCATGCAGGGCAGACCAGGGAAGGCAGTGTTGACCCTGAGGGCCTCTCCACAGCAAGCCCCAGCCATGCCCATGCAGGGCAGACCAGGGAAGGCAGTGTTGACCCTGAGGGCCTCTCCACAGCAAGCCCCAGCCATGCCCATGCAGGGCAGACCAGGGAAGGCAGTGTTGACCCTGGGGGCCTCTCCACAGCAAGTCCCAGCCATGCCCATGCAGGGCAGACCAGGGAAGGCAGAAGTTGACCCTGAGGGCCTCTCCACAGCAAGCCCCAGCCATGCCCATGCAGGGCAGACCAGGGAAGGCAGTGTTGATGAATACTTGCCGTAGCTGGTGACATCTGACTTGTAGTCATGGAAGTGCATGGCTCCATTCATGAAGCCAAAGTTGGTGCCTCCATGGAACATGTAGAGGTTGATGGAGGAGCCGGCATCCACAATGGCAGACACTGTTTTTAAAACCTCTGCCAGAAGAGGGAGAAAGGGGATGTGCAGAGTGACTTAAAGTCCTAGACGAGCCGGGTTCCCTTCACTACTCTCCTCTTTCCCAGTCCCACCTCAAGGCCAGCCTTGTCACTCTGTCATTCTAGCTCTCACTAAAACCCCAATCACAGAAGATTAGGGGTGGAGGAAGTGTGGGCCAGAATCATGGCCCCAGAGCTCCAGCCTCCAGTTGTTTGTAAATCCTGGTCAAGTCTCCGAGCTCCATGCAGACCACCTGCAGCCCAGGCTGGCCAGGGCCTTCCAGCCAGCACGATCTCACCAGGTGAATCTGCCTGACCAAGTGTCTCAAATGCACAAAGATGGGACACATCCCTAGAGAGAAAACTCTGATACCTCCCCCTTCTACCTTTGTTAGGAAGTAAACCATGACATGACAAGATCATAGCAAAGGAGAAAATGAATGGTTGATAAATATATATTTTATTAATATAAATCAAAGAAACGCAGACTAAAATGATGTGCTGGGTAGACAAATATTAAAAGTTATTTTAATATGCAGAGTTGCTGAATCTGTGGGAAATGGGTGTGCTCATTCAGCAGCACCGGTGGAAGCGGCCACCAACTTTCTGGGGACTGAGGGATGACCGTGTGCATCAGCAGGGCCCTGAGGCTGCGCCGCTCACCACAGGGAAAGCCAGGTGCGCAGAGCGCAGGCTCCGGGATGCTCACGCAGATGGCGGCTTCACGGAACCACTGGGAATGACCCGAGCGACTGGGTCCTCAAAGCGTGTTTTAGACTGGGGTTCTTCACATGCTTTTTTTTTTTTTTTTTGAGATCGAGTTTCGCTTTTGTTACCCAGGCTGGAGTGCAATGGCGCGATCTCGGCTCACCGCAACCTCCGCCTCCTGGGTTCAGGCAATTCTCCTGCCTCAGCCTCCTGAGTAGCTGGGATTACAGGCACGTGCCACCATGCCCAGCTAATTTTTTGTATCTTTAGTAGAGACGGGGTTTTACCATTTTGACCAGGATGGTCTTGATCTCTTGACCTCGTGATCCACCCGCCTCGGCCTCCCAAAGTGCTGGGATTACAGGCTTGAGCCACCGTGCCCGGCCTCTTCACATGCTTTAAAACAGTGATGTCAATCTGTATTTGGTCATATAGAAAGCTGTCAGTACGTGCATTAACTAGCACAAGCAGGTGACACCGTGTGAGTGCATCTGTCTTTGTGTGTGCGTACAGAGCTGTCTGTAGAGATATATAAATAACTGCCTGCATGGGATACATCTAAATGTTTTCTCTGGGCTCCGGGATTTTTATTTCTTCTCTATCCTTTTTCTGTATTTTCCGGATGTTTCCAATAAGCATGCGTTACTCTTCTAATTACAAAAACATGAACAAGCAATGTTAAAAGCCTTCCTGTTCATCAAAGTGTCAAGACAAATGACTCAGGAATATCCAGTCAATTTCTGCACGCAGATAATCCCAGCAGTCTTGCACCCCCTATGGCTGACTTACATCAGTTAGCAGGTGACTAAGAAACCCATTCTCACTTCTTAAGCAGCACACATGCTGGATGTAGTAACTGCAAGCACTCACCAGAAGAATCCAAGATATTGTGAGGGCCTCCCCACGAGTCAAACCACCCCGTCCAGTACTCCATCACCATCTTGGGCTGAGTCCCCTGGACACCACAAAATGAGAGTTAGACAAGCAGTCTGGCCAGACAAAAAAGAGGGAAGCGCTTCATGGAGGGGAGCCCCAGGATCTCTGCAGTCTCCACTCTCCCCTGGCTGCATATCTACTGCCTAGAGGCCTTTGGAGGTGGGACAGTGGTGAGGGCCAAATTCACCTGCACACCACCTGCTCTCCTGTCACATGTGGACTCCACACCAGAAGGTATAGAGCCAAAAACCTCCCAAAGTCAATATGGCAAACCCTGATGGTTTTCATGCTGCAATCGTGCTAGCAAGAAGACACCGGTTTGCTTTCTGGATCAAGCCAAGCTTTGCCTGTCCGCTTCCGGGAAGGGGGATGTTCTACCCAGGGCAGCTCCATATCTGAGAGGGACATGTGGACGCGGACCCCCTGGGTACTCCCTTCATTAGCAGAATAATCAGATGCTCTAAAGTGGGCCCTCTTCAAGGTCCAGCTTAGTTTAAACAGCAGTTTGCAGCATTTTCTGGTCAGAAAATCAGGGTCTTACAGCGTAGCCATTCACAGTGCAGGTTCTGCAGCCAGTATAAAGTTTGGATTTATACCCTGGCTGGTCACTCAACAAATCTTAAATCTTCTTTCTGAATACTGACTTTGGCATAGGACTGCCCCAAGGAGGCCAAGATCATTCCTGGGATCATGCTCCACTCTGCATGTTTGCAGAAACCCAGAGCACCTGGGGGACGTGTAAAGACTAACACGCTAGTATTTCAGGCTCTGTGCAAGACAGCCTTCCTCACTCATTCAGTGACAGTTAAGTATTCTCTACATCAGTGATGGCCTTAAGTTCAGAGGGCAACTGCATACACAGGGGACGGGACACACTTATAGTCTGTTGAGTAGAAGGGACCAGCCATACCCAGCTTAAAGCCAAAGTAGTTACAAGAATTTTCTTAGCAAGACTGGCAGCTTGGTTTTCTTTACAAGCCACCTACCTCCCAAGAAGAGACACACTGCACCATGTTTAAGCCACTAAAAAGGGAGAAGCGGATTCGAAGTCCCGCAAGTCAGAAATCTCCCATGCCAGAAGCGAGCTGGTTGGTGTGGGGGTATCAGGGCTGAGAAGGTGGGTGTCCACGCATGGGCCAGGCCACCGTACTGCACAACTGGCTAAGAGCTGGAGCCCTGCAGGGAGACTGCAGTTCCCAAGCCACTCCTTACAGGGTGCCTCATGCACTCTCTGGCTGTCTCCTTCACTAGCTTATATGACTAAGGAGAATTAAATGAGAGAGTGCACATTATGCCCTCAGCACACTGCGCCTGGCGGGTAGGAAGTGCTCAAGAAACACTTGCATAGTTCTCCCCATCGTGAGTTGTGGACGCAGAGGACAAGTGAGGTGCTACTGGACATCGCCACTTGGAGCACACGTGGGGCCTGCACTGTGCATTCAGAGAGCCATTGATTTAGACAAAGAGGTGTCCAAGTCCCCTTCCTTAAGGAGAGAAGACATCTTAAAGTGCTTCAGCAGGGCCATTCTGTTAGCAGGACAGCCAGCCTGGGAAGGCTGGGGCATGGCTACCTCTCTAAGCATGACCTTGCAGGCTAAACATAAGGCATTCTGCTGTATCAGCTGCTGTGCTGGGTGCTTTCCAAATATTACCTCATGTAATCTTCAGACAACCCTGTGACTTGACACCATAAAGTGATGGACTATGATCATTCCCACTTAGAAGAAGAAAGAGATGCACAGAGAGGTTAAGTAACTTGCCCAAGGTCACAAAGCACAGGGTGCAAGATCCAGTCATCTTAGTCACAAGTGTGAGAGGCCCCCCTACCCCACTGCATACACGGGCAGGCACTCAGGAAATGCCGAGGAAGGAAGGCCAGGACCCTGCTGGATCTTGCCTGAGCCGCCTCACAGGAGCCCATCTGGGAGTGGGGCCAGCCCTCCCATTTCCACCTGGGAGCCTCCCACCCACTCTGGCATCTGCACTCTAGGAGGAGCCACAGCAAACACACGTGCGGCCCCACACAGCCATGGTGGCTCCACACAGATGTGCCTGAGGATGCAGCCCTGCTCTGAAAGACCATCGGCTGGAATGGAAAGCAGCCCAGCATCTCCACAGGCATCCATGCCTGTCCATCCAAGCACAGCTCCACTCCAGGCCCAGGACCAGTGTGACCATGCGGCAGGGGGACAGTCCGGGGCGTTCCCACCACTCAGTGAGCCAGGGGAAAGCCAGGGCCTCTCAGCTCTGCAGAGGGCTACAGCTTGGCCCCAGTCCATCCATCTCCTTCTGAGGGGCACATGAGCTCAAGAGAGGTCAGAATGGGAGTGCGGTGTAAATGCTTATCAGTCTGACAGATGTTGAGGGACATCTGGAAACTCCTCCCTCTCTCTGGACCTAGAGTGGACCATGCTTTCTGCCTTGCTGATGATGCTGATCTTTCTAGGACTGCAGGGATCTCACAGGTTAAGGTTAAATGTCTTATGTAGTATAGGACAGGGAAATTTTTCTTTCCCACTCAATCCCTGGGAGCAAGTCTAGAGCTAGTTGAGGCGACAAAAGTCGAGTCCTCTAGGAATGCACCAAAAGGGTCCCTCTCTTGGGGCAGTGGGTGCCATCTGCACTGCGTCAGCCTACACAGTAGCCCTCGGAGCTGTTTGTGGGCAGCGGGCATCACTGGCACACAGAGGAATGGGCGGGTGGCCGAGAGGCCAACAGCTCTGAGTTCGGCTCCCCGCGCTGGGGAAGCTGAGCATACTGGCCAGCACTCAAAACTCCTGCAGGCCGCTGAGCAGGGCAGGTGGCAGTTTCCCTAGGGCTGGACTTACCTGGACATTGAAGAGAAAGGTAGTCAGTAGCTGTAGCTCGTGTGTTGACTGCAAGTTGATGGTGGCCAGCACTGTTAAGGGGAAGAGGAGACAGAGACAAAGCATTGCCCCAGAGCCAGGGACCTTCTCAATCCACAAGCACCATAAAGTAACCGGCCTTGACACTGTTTCCCACCTCCAATTAGAAGGCAACCACAGCCAGGCACAGTGGCTCACACCTGTAATCCTAGCACTTTGGGAGGCTGAGACAGGAAGATCACTTGAGGCCAGGAGTTCGAGACCAGCCTGGCCAGCATGGCGAAACCCCATCTCTACTAAAAAACACAAAAAAAGTAGCCAGGCTTGGTGGTGCATGCATGTAATTTCAGCTACTCGAGAGGCTGAGGTGGGAGGATCACTTGAACCCAGGAGGCGGAAGTTGCAGTGAACTGAAATCATGTCACTGCACCCTAGTCTGGGTAACAAAGTGAGACTCTGTCTCACAAAAATAAGTAAGTCGGCTAGACTTATTTTGTGGTCTTGGAGGTTCTGCCACGCAGCACAGAGCTGAGAGGCAGTCACTTGCTAGGCACCCAACCTTAATCAGCTGTGACTTCTTTTTTTTTTTTTTAAGGAAGGCAGACTGCCACATGCAGCACCTCATTTGGATGTGCCTGGAGTCCTGAAAGCTTGACTACCCTACGTTCTCCTACAAATGGACCTTGAGAGCTTGTTTGGAGGTTCTAGCAGGGGAGCACAGCTACTCGTATACCCTTGACCAAAGACCGGTCCTCCTCTATTGGGGATGGTCGTCCTCTTCGACTGAGTGCGCAACTTCGGGAAGGACGCACATGGAGCGGTGAGGGAGGAAGGGGACATCCGCCTAGCCAGCCAGATCAGCCAAATCAATGCTGGTGATCAATGGGGTGACAGATGTCGCAGCCAGATCGCCCTCACATCCGATCAGCTGTGACTTCTACAAGCCGAGTGTGCACTTCTGTTCCTGTTCTTTTGTAAGAACCAGAACCTGATCCTTCCTTGGCACCCCAAGCACCTAGTCCAGGGTGATGATCTAAAGGAAGACTCCTCTCTGACTTCTTGAGAAGGGCTAATTCTGTATTTGACCCCGTAATACGTTCCTTTTAAAATTTAAAGTGCTGTTTTCAGTGGCTTTCCATCATTGAAACATATGCTCAAGAAATGTGTGCTCTGTTTGGCTGATAGCCAGGGATCCCCGCACCCACCCCAGCAGCACAGCCTGACCCTGGGGCCCCTCACCTGCCTGATGTCTGCCTAATAGTCAGTTCACCCGCATGGCTGTGGCCTGGGCTTCTACAGGCCTAAGCACACACAAGAGAAGCTGACCTGGACTGGCAAGCCCAGCCACCTTGACTCTCTGCTACAGGACATAAACCCCTGATTGCCAGTGAAGAAACGCAAGCGACAGCTGAGGCTCTGTGGAGGTGCAACAATTTGCTTCCAGGTCACAATCATTTGACTCAAGGTAGTCACAGAGCGGGGCTGAACACTGGGACCCCATGACACCAACCCATGGCCCTGCCTGATCACTGCCCTCCAGCAACCCACTGAGTGAGACCCTGCACCCAGGCCCCCCTCCCCTCAAACCAGAAGCCCTTTGAAGACAGGAGGCCACTCTGAAACTGAGTAGACTGAAGTCTCAAAGTCCACAGAATGCACATGGCTAAGTGAACACAAGCATCTCTGTCCTTCCTTCCTGACACCTCACAAATACAAGAGGGGGGGACACGTAGATGGCCACCAGGAACAGGAACAAGAGGAGTCATCGGACCTCCTGGGACACAGAGGACACAGTGACAGTAAACGGTCTAGGAGCACAGAAGAGGTGACAGTCGGCTCCAGCTCTGGTCCAAGGCTTCACCCCACTCACACCAGGCCCAGAGCACCACGAGGTGGCACCCCACCCCCAGCCTCAATCCTTGGTCCCACCTGGGCCCATCCCCTCTGCAGGGGCCATCCTGCCTGAGAATGCTGGGCCCCAGTGTTTGCAGGAGTGGGCGTGTGCGGGGAGGTAGAGGGGAGGGTGGAAGGGGGAAGCAGGCAGTCTCCATAGCACATTCCTGCCTGCTCCTGGCCTGGCCCAGAACAGTGGCAGCAAGAACCCAGGGCTTCTCCGGAAACACTTAACAGTGCTAGACATACCCCAAACACTGATAAGTGAGTGTCTCTTCTTGAAAAAGCCACCATGGCCCAATCACCCCACAGGGAAGAACTGCCAACACTCTCTCCCACACCCAGCGCTCCCGAGTGGCAGCACAGAGCCTCTTTTCTCATCTGATGGGTAAGGGCCTATCCAGAGAATCCCGTTGTGCAGGAGACAGTGGAACAGGCAGCAGGAAGACAGGCAAGCAGCGCCTGGGAAAGAGCACGGGCAGCACCCGGGACAGGAACACCGGCAGCACAGGAGACAGGAACACGGGGAGCACAGGAGACAGGAACATGGGCAGCGCCAGGGACAGGAAAATGGGCAGCACCAGGGACAGGAAAACGAGCAGCACCAGGGACAGGAACACGTGCAGCACAGGAGACAGGCACACGTGCAGCGCAGGAGACAGGAAAACAGGCAGCGCCAGGGACAGGAACACGGGCAGCGCCAGGGACAGGAAAACGGGCAGTGCCAGGGACAGGAAAACGGGCAGCACAGGAGACAGGAACACAGGCAGTGCCAAGGACAGGAACACGGGCAGCGCCAGGGACAGGAACACGGGCAGCGCCAGGGACAGGAAAACGGGCAGCTCCAGGGACAGGAACACGGGGAGCGCAGGAGAGAGGAACACAGGCAACGCAGGAGACAGGAACACGGGCAGCACAGGAGACAGGAACACGGGCAGCGCAGGAGACAGGAACATGGGCAGTGCAGGAGACAGGAACACGGGCAGCTCAGGAGATAGAAACACGGGCAGCGCAGGAGACAGGAACACGGGCAGTGCAGGAGACAGGAACCCAGGGAGCGCCCAGGACAGGAACACGGGCAGCGCAGGAGACAGGAACACGGGCAGCGCAGGAGATAGAAACACGGGCAGCGCAGGAGACAGGAACCCAGGGAGCGCCCAGGACAGGAACACGGGCAGCGCAGGAGACAGGAACACGGGCAGTGCAGGAGACAGGAACACGGGCAGCGCAGGAGACAGGAACACGGGCAGTGCAGGAGACAGGAACCCAGGGAGCGCCAAGGACAGGAACACGGGCAGCGCGGGAGACAGGAACAGGGGCAGCGCGGGGTAGGGTTAGGAAGAATACAGGCAGCTTTTTTTAAAAAAGCCAACTACCCTCGGAGAGAAATAAGAAATGTAGTATCCATTTTTAAAGTATGCTGTGAGAAGAGAAATACATTCAAGAAAAATGTGACCCAGGAAATGAGGGGAGGACTGGAAGATAAAAGTTCAGGAAGTCACTCGGAAAGTAAAATTGAAGAGCAAAGAGATTTAAGAAAGAAAAATAAAAAGATGTAGAGAATCGATACGAGCACTGAATACACAAACACCAGGACGACTGAAAGACCCACGGACAAGAGGGTGGAACACCATCAGAGACACACAGCCCGCCACAGTGAGCATTAACAGTGCAGGCTCGCAGGACCCGCAGCACCACATGAAGAGGAGGGCCGTCTTCCTGAGGAACATGGCAGGAGACAAGAAGGGAGCAGACACAGGAAAGGCTCAGGAACCGGAGTGTCCTGTATTGCAGCAGCAACAGCAGGTGCTGGGAAGTCTTGGAGCAATGCGCGCAGAACTCCAGAAAACAGGATTCCACGCAGGATGCTGCCACGCAGCAGCCCGCCGCCATGCAGGCCGGAACCATGAGAGCAAGGCCTCCAGACAGCCAGATCAGACCCAGAAGAATCAGACAGGTATAGGACCTGAGAAGCACCAGCACAGGTGTCTGGGATGTCTCTGACAAAGCATTTGCTTAAAAGAGAAAGCAGCAGAGGGGTTGAGGGTAGGAAAGAGAATTGAAATGAAAAGAAAAACAAACAGAATAATTACACAGAAAACTAAGCACACTGCAAAGTGAGTGGGTTGGCACCCGGAGAATTCACAGACACTGCGCAGGGCATCACCCACGTGGCAGGCGCCTTCAGTGAACCGTCCTCACACATCCACGAGGCCCTCACTGGTGCCTCCCAGGACTGAACAGCCACGCTGGCAGGAAAGTGCAGGGAGGGCAGGAAAGAACACCCATCACCCACTGGAACAAGAAGTCAATAGGCAGAATTTTAAAGCAAATGAGGCAGGGTTCTATATGCACAGTATTTAGAATTAAGAAGTGAAATATCCCAAGAAAAAGTCAGACTTGAAAATGGTCATTTCTGGAGAATGTGATGAAGAGCAGGCAACACTGTATTTCTCTAACAACATTTTCTATTATTTCACTTTTAGACCATTTAATTTTTTTAATTTAAAAAAATCATTCCAGGCAGCAGCTGGCACCAGGGGCATGCAGGTGGGTGCCTGGAGGTGGGAGGGCCACAGGGAGAAGCAGTAGAGACTCCTAGCTAGATGCAAGGCCTGTAACTGGGAGACTGCCAAGCACTAAAAACGTGCTCCAGCATCAAAAGGTGTCTCCTACACAGCCACAGCCCCTCCGGAGCCTGGAGCAGGCCTTAGAAGCACGGAAGGGAGACAGTGCCACCACGTGGAAACTTTGGGAATCACCACTGGTCCTCCCCACACCAGAGACACAGGGTCTTCGTCCCTGACTAAACTCACTTTGCCTGGGGACAAAAGCCTTTTCCTCCCCATTCATGGACCTTCACTCCCTAAGTGGCAGCCACATGCCAGGCGCTGCTGTAGGGATATAGAGAGATCTTCCAGGAGCTCGGTCTGTGAAGGGAAATGCAAAAGAAGGAAAAGAAAGCGTGGGATGTGCTAGAGCAGACACAAGCACGATAGCACAAGGCTGCAGGAAGGGTCCTGCTGCAATCGATGGGAGGACGCTACGCTCACCCAGGACACAAATCACGCCTGGGCCCTAGAGCACAGCCAGAGGTGGCTGAAGCTCAAGGCCTGCCAAGAGTACTGCTAGGTGAAACAGATCAGTGAAGTAAACTACCCCGAATGTGAGATCGCAAAATGAAAGCAGGGAGATGGACTGGGTGAGCCCCAGGAAGGAGGAGCTTCAACTTCAAGTGGGGTGCTAGAGAAAGCTTCACTGTGAAGGTGACTACGGAGAACAGCCATGCAGCTCTCTGGAAGAAGAGCAAAGCCCCCAAGGCGTGGGGCTTCAGATGTGGGAGGAACAGTAAAGAGGGTGGAACAGAGTTAGCAAAGGGGAAGGAGCAGGAAGGGAGCTCAGCCAGGTCCTGGAGGCCAAGTGGAGAGGCCTTTCGAGGTCATTCCCAGAACCTACGCTTCATTCTGAGTGAGACAGGGACGCCTGGCGTTCAGCAGGAGGTAGGTCATCCAAACGACATTTTCAGAGGCACGCAGAGGCCGATATGCTGAGAACACATGGTGGAATCAGCAGTGAAAATGCTACTGCAGCAATGCAGGCCAGAAGCGCTGCTGGCAGGTGAGTGCTGAGGCCTGTGGAATTCCAGCCACAACTGGCATATAAAGCTAAGGATGGCTTGGGTGCCAGGCGGACAGGAGAGGAGCTCACGGTCACTACCAGGTTCAGGGTCCATGCAGCTGGGAAAAAGAGCTGCAATTTTCTGATAACAGGAAGCCCACAGTCATCTTCAGAGTGCCCTTAAATCCCGAGCACCCAGCAGGGCAGGAAAACAGCCACCCAGCCAGCCACACACCACGATGTCTCACACGGACCCTCTGACCCTCTGCAGCCCAGTGCCACATGCACAGGAAAAGAACAGGCACCAGAGAAACTCCTGCTTGGGTCACAGTCCCAGAGGGGAAGTGCGCACAGCCTGGCCAAGGCCGCTGCTGCCCTACATGGCCCCACGCAAGTGTGCGTACCTCCATGGACGATCCCCTTGCTTAGCCCATCCTTGTTGTCTGAAGTCAGGAGCAGTTCCACAATGCCGCGGTCCTCCAGTGCCTGCAGGGGAAGATCAGATAGGTCCGAGTATGCCCTGGCTCCTCAAGAGCTTCTGTGGTGACATATAGCTGTGGTGGGGTAGCCTGAAGAACTAGGGGGAGAAATGCCAAATAAAGCTTTTATTTCTCTGCTGAAAACTGAAAAGTCTCCTGCTGTCTGCACCGGCCATGCTCAGCACAGCTCCAATCAGTATGAATTCCCATCACAGCAGGAGCAGGACCGGCAAGCTGGGACAGCCCTTGGTTGCTCCAGATCTGGAATGTGCCCCATGGGCCAGCTACCATGCCTCAGCGGGTCCACGCCACAGCTGGCTCAGGGAAGCCTGCTGCCATATGTCACCCACCACTGCCGGCTGGGCTCCAGCAAGCAGGTCAGGCCTGCAGGATGACATCCTTCCCTTCACCCATACCATAAGCAACAGGCCTTATGGCTGGTGTGGGTCTGGGGGATGGCAAGGCCCAGGAAGGCCCGCCATGCCCTTTCACATGCCCATGGTGTGCTGCTCATGCCCAGAACAGCAGGAAGCGTCCTCACAGGCTATAAAGCAGAGTGAAGTGGAAGGAACGTTGTGCTTGAGAGGCAATGACAACAATAACAGAATGTCCCCTGACATCCACAGAGCAGTCACTGCCACGCCAGGCCTTCCACTCAGCACTTTACACGACTGTCCTATGCAAGCCTCGCAGTTAATATCTTCACAGTACAGACGTGCCTCAGAGGGGTGAAGTCAAGCATCACGGGTTACAAGGCCCATGAAAGATAGGCCTGAACCCAGAACCAGAGGCTCTGCTCTGAGGTTCTGGGCTTTTTTGGATCAGAAACACCAGCAGAGGGGTCGTCCTGTAATCTTCCCTGCAGATATTATGACAAAACTGTTTATTTCCACTGAAGTCTTTTGGAAGTGGGGAGGTAGGGAGATCATCTGCTGGGCGAATAAGGCTCATGTCCAGTCTCACACACTGGGAAGGAAAGAGCAGAGGGGGCTCTAGTCTCGGCACAGTGGAGCTGCAGAGTTCAGGTGAGGCCATGTAGGATTTATTAAGAGCCCTGCATTTGCCACCTCACACTAATGAGTCATTCACTGATGTTTAGCAAGTGTTTACTTAGGTCCCTGCCACATACACACACACTTAACATTTCTTGGGCATTAGTTTACTGACTCCACCTCCCAAGGTATAATTACTTCTTCCTGAGCACCAGAGACCCTCCGAGCTAGCCTGGGGGCAGGCATCTGTTCTTTCATCCCAGCAGCCTCACAGAGAGGCTGATGCATGCTCCTCAGAGCTTCAGGAACACAGAGGCTGGACACTGCTGCTTCTTTGCCCACCTGAGTCACACAGGAGTACCTCCACCCAGACACCAGGGAAGCATGAGTGGAGGGACAGTGCTGTGGGAGCTCTGCTCTCCTCTCGTGGGGCTCTCTTCTGTAGGTGAGTAACTAAGTCAACAACTACTGAGAGGTCCCAGGGCCCAACAGACAGTCTGAGGAAATGGGGTATAGCAGGAGACACTTCAAGTCCTGTGCCAGGATGGGATCTTTCTGTAGGAAGCTGGAGGAGTGGCCTACTCCAAGCGATGGCTGGGCATGGTCATAGGATGGACTTTGCCCCTTTCCAGCTTGAGGAATGCCACCCTTCCTGGACACGGCCTTGCTCCCTCCTAAGAGGGTTTTCTGCAGGTGAGAAGGGGGAAGAGTACATACAAACCCACAAGCTGAAGGGAGTGAATTAATTTCCAGATGGAAAATGCTCTGCATGTCACAGCAGAAGGGATGCTGCCCCAGCATCAAGGCCCAAAGCCATCCAGCCCTCAGACAGGTGGAGTCTGCAGCCACTTATGCTTCCTCAGCTCACACCACGGCCACACCTCCAAAGTATTACACAACAAATGCCAATGATTCTGTCAAGGTCTCATTTGTTGACAACTTACTAGAACAGTACCGAGTTGCATGATATTACATCATACTCGCAATTCGTAGAGGTGAATATTCTTATTAGTCCCACTTTATAGAAAAGAAAAAGGAGGCTTAGAAAACACTCAAGGTATTTTTTCATGGTCTCAACTACTAAGGGACAGAAACCAGATCTGAACTGTAACCTGTTCTTTTAAGTGTGGCTTTGCCCTTCCCTGGCCAGTCATGCATTGAGTCAGTGGCTCTCAGCCTTCCCTACACACTAAAATCAGATGTCTGAGAACCCCTGGGTTGGTACGGTACATGGCCTGGCTGCAGAGATTGCTTAAAACTCCCTAGATAAAGCCAGTGTGCAGCCTGGGCTGGGAACCACTGCTTTGGATGCTGGAATTGAAGCAGCCTCTCCAGGAGGCCTTCCTAATCATCACCACGAAATTAAGCCAATTCCTTTATTCCCAGACCCTGCAATGCCACGTGTGTACTGAAATTTCCAGATGAAATTCAATCAGCAAGTAAATAAGTGACAACCCTGTTGAAATAAAACAATGGAGAAAATTCACTAATAAACTATGTTAGAAGATGTATTAATATGATATAAATATTAAACCCACATGTCATACCACAGCCCATAACACACACCAGAGGAAGGAATATAAAGAAACACACCAAGAGGACTCTTACCTTCTTGACATAGGGCATGTAAGCAGGGTCTTTGTTATAGGAACCATATTCATTCTCCACTTGCACAGCAATGATGGGTCCCCCACGCTTGTACTGGGGAGAAAAGATGGACAACCAGGAGGTGAGTTTGTAGGGGAACTGTAGTATCGAACCCACCACACCCATCACCAATGACTAGCAAAATATCTCATTTGAAAATTAAAATCTCAAAAGATTTGGTGTATATTTAAGAGTAATATCAATAAGACAGTGGAGGAAGAAGCATCAGGCCTTTGTTCTCCCATCAAGGAAACAACTCCAGACTGACTAAAATAACTTAATAGGAGTTCTGGAAATCAGTCAAATGTCTAAGAAACAAGTGACCACCAAATCAAACCAGAAAGCCATATGCAAAATGATACAAAATTTTATGATGTTTCCACAAGTTCTTGCCCCACCCCCTCCTCAGTGTAGCGTGGTGTGGTCAAGAGTACTGGTCCCAACTTCCAAGCCCCTTGTTTACAATGTTCTAACATGTTCTACCCAATGTACTGGTTTCTGTCTTGTCTGACATGGAGCTCACACAAGAATCGTCAGCATAGTTTGGACTTCAGGCTGGAAGCTAAAGATGGCAGTGGCAGGTTCCGCAGCATATGAAAACTACCAGAGGACTACAAACCCTTGGATGCCTGGGGGCAAGGAATTACAAGCAGAAGAAAATGAAGAGCATCTAAGGCCGCGAGTAGAAGGGAGTGAGACTCTCTAGGAATCAAAGACACTTGAAAGTGACCAGGGAGGTAGGGACGGGAGCACACACAGATAACAGGCAACACATGCCCAGAAAAGATCAGCTTTTAAGTCTTCACATGGGGTTGATCTCTGGGCTTAGGGGCCCATTAATTAGTGAGGGTTCCCCTGAAAAAAACTGCAGAAACTGAAATAGGTGTCTACTTTTTCAAATGCCCAATGTTCAACCAAGAAAACACAAGACATAAAAAGAAACAGGGAAATATGACTCATCAAAGGAACAAAATAAATCTCCAAAAGCAGTATCTGAAGGAACACATATACCAGACTCATAGAGCAAGATCATAACAGCTGT
The DNA here is from genome assembly GCF_049354715.1 of Callithrix jacchus. Taxonomy (NCBI): domain Eukaryota; kingdom Metazoa; phylum Chordata; class Mammalia; order Primates; family Cebidae; genus Callithrix; species Callithrix jacchus. The sequence goes on along the minus strand of NC_133511.1, from coordinate 34,467,922 downwards.
TGTAAATATGCTCACGGAGCTAAAGGCAGGCAAATGATATATGAAGAAAATGAGAATATCAACAAGGGAACAGAGATTATTTTAAAAAAGAACCAAAGGAACTTCTGGGGCTGAAATATACCATATCTAAATTTAAAAATTCACTAGAGGAATTCAACAGGCAGAAGAAAGAATAAGCAAACTTAAACACAGGTTATCAGAAATGATCAGGTTTGAGGAGATAAAAGAATAAAGAGAAGTAAACAGAGCCTAAGAGACTTACACAACACCATCAAGCAGACTAATATAATAATTATGGGACTCTTAGAAGAAAGAGATAAAAGGGCAGGGAGATTATGTATACAGAATAATAGCTGAAAATTTCTCAAATTTGAGAAAAGGCATGATTATATAAATCCAAGGATTTCAAAATTTCCAGAGAACCACACAGGGACACACTATAATCAAACCACTGAAGACAAAAAGAGATTCCTGAATGCCACGAAAGTTTTGGTCACATACAAGGGATCCTCAATAAGACTATAAAAGATACCTCAGCCAGAAACTTTTATGGCCAGAAGGCAATGAGCTGATACAGTCACAGTGCTGGAAGAAAAAAGTGTCAGCTTTTTTTGTGACACTTCTATATCCAGCAAAACTCAAAAGTAAGGGAAAAATTAAGAAATTCTCCAAGAAAAGCTAAGAGAGTTTGTTACCAGCAGACCTGTCCTAGAAAAAAAGCACTTAAAGTTGAAATGAAAAAATGCAAGTGTAATATGAAGCTAGATGAAGATACAAAGTTCTCCAGTAAAGATAGACACATGAAAAATATATTTTTTTAATACTATTATTATTTTAATTACAATGTATATTTTTATTTTCTATGAAATTTAAAAGACAGATAAAAATGATTATAAATCTATGTTAGTGGGTACACCACATATGAAGACATAATTTGTGACATCAGTAAAATAAAGTGGAGGGGCAGAACTGTAAAGAAGTAGGGTTTTTATGTACAAGTGAATAGGTTTGTATCGATTTAAAACAGGATGTCAAAACTTTAGTATATTATATATAATCCTGAGGTAACCACAAAGAGCATATCTATAGAATATATACAAAATTAAATTAAAAGGGAATATAAAAAAGTGTCACTATAAAAAATCAACTACATAAAAAGTAAGGCAGTAATAGAGGGAATGAGGGAGAAAAAGCTGTAAGAGATACAGAAAACAAAAAAAATGGCAAAAGTAAATGTTTCTCTATCAGTAGTTATTTTGAATATAAATATATTTAACTCCCCAATCAAAAGACGTACATTGGCATAATGGATTTTTAACAAACCCATGTCCAATTATATACTGTCTACAACATACTCATTTTAGATCTAAGGATACACATTGGTTGAAAGTGAAAGGTTGGAAAAAGATATTTTATGCAAACAGCAATCAAAAGAGCAGGGGTGGCTTTACTAATATCAAACAAAATAGAGTTTATATCAAAAACTGTTATGAGGGACAAAGAAAGACATTATAAAATAAATATAATGATTACAGGTTCAATTCACCAAAAGAATATAACAATTATAAACATATATGCACAAAACACCAGAGTTTCAAAGTATATGAGACAAACACTGGCAAAATTTATTTAAGGGAAAAATAGACAGTTCTACAATAATAATAGGAGACTCAATATCTGAATATCAATAATGGCTAGAATAACCAGACAGAAAATCAGTAACCAAACAGAGGACTTGGACAATATTATGGACCAGTTGGACCTAACATATATTTTATATATATATATATAGAAAATGTTTTATATATATATATATATATTTTATATATATAATATGTTATATATATTATATATATATAAAATATGTTACATATATATATTTTATATATATTATGGACCAGTTGGACCTAACATATATTTATATATATATGTATATATATATAAAACATTCCACCCCAAAATAGCACAATACACATTTTTCTCATGAGTACTTAAAACACTCTCTGGGATAAACCATATATTAAGCCAAAAAACAAGCCTTAATAAATTTTTCTTCTTTTTTAAAATTATAGAGTCTTGCTGTGTCGCCCAGGCTGGAATGCAGTGGCACGATGTTGGCTGACTGCAACCTCCATCTCCCAGATTCAAATTTTGTGCTTCCACCTCCGAAGTAGCTGGGATTACAGGTGCCCACCACCACAACCAGCTAATTGTTTTTATGTTTTAGTAGAGAAGGGATTTCACCATGTTGGCCAAGCTGGTCTCTAAATCCTGACTTCAAGTGTTTCTCCTGTCTCGGCCTCCCAAAGTGCTTGGATTACAGACATGAGCCACCATGCCCAGCCTCAAGCCTTAATAAATTTTAAAAATTGAAATCATACAAAGCTTTATTTTTCCCAATCAAACTGGAATGAAACTAGAAATCAATAGCTAAGAAGAAAATCCTGAAAAATTCAAATATGTGGAAATAATCAAATCTTAACCAATAGTCCAAAGAGGAAATCACAAGAGAAATTAGAAAACATATTGAGAAAAATGAACATGAAAACAAAATTATGAATTACAGTGAAAGCAGTGCAAAGAGGGAAATTTTATAGCTATAAATATTTTTAAAAGACAAAAGGTCTCAAACTAACAACCTAACTTTACACCTTAAAAAAACAGAAAAAGGGAAACAAACTAAACTCAAAGGTAGCAGAAGGAAGGAAATAATAAAGATTAGAGCAGAGATAGGCAATGAGAGAATAGAAAAACAATAAAGAAAAAGTAATGAAACCAAGAGTTGATTATTTGAAAAGATCAATGAAACTGACAAACTGTAGATAAACTAAGAAAACAAGATATGATTCAACTAAGATCAGAAACAACTGATATTACTGTGCTGATTTTATAGAAATAAGGATTACAAAAGAGGAATATGAACAAATTGTATACCAACAAATTAAATAACCTAGATGAAACACACAAATTCCCAGAATCATACAATGTGCCAAAACTAAATCATGAAGAAATATAAAATCTGAACAGACATATAACTAGTAAGGACACTGAATCAGTAACTAAAAACCTCCCAACAAAGAAAAGTCCAGGACCAGATGGCTTCACTAGTGAATTCTACCAAACATTTAAAGAAAACACCAATCTTCCTCAAAGCTTTACCAAAAATTGAAAGAGAAGGAACACTTCCTACCTTATTCTATAAGGTAGAATACAGTAATGAACTCTCTATGCTTTTCTTTGGGAATTTCTTAATTTTTCCCTCATTTATGAGTTTTGCTGGATATAGAAGTGTGAAAAACAAGTTGACACATTTTTCCTTTATTACAAACAAAAGCCACTATAAGAAAAGAAAACACAGACTAACAGTCCTAATGAATACTGCTGCAAAAACCCTCAACAACATGTTAACCAACTTAATTCAGCAGCATATTAAAAGAATTATAAACCATGATCAAATGGGATTTATTCCTGTAATTTGAGGATGATTTGCCATGTGAAAATCAATCAGTGAAGGACAGGCAAGGTAGTTCATGCCTATAACTCCAGCACTTTGGGAGTCCAAGTTGGATGGATCACCTGAGGTCAGGAGTTCGAGACCAGTCTGACCAACAGGGTAAAACCCCATCTCTACTAAAAATACAAAATTAGCTGGGCATGGTGGTGGGCACCTGTAATCACAGCTACGTGGGAGGCTGAGGCAGGAGAATCACCTGAACCTGGGAGGAGGAGGTTGCAGTGAGCTGAGATAGTGAGATAGAACCATTGCACTCCAGCCTGAGCAACAAGAGTAAAACTTGATCTCAAAAAAAAAAAAAAAATCAATCAACGTAATATACCACATTAACATAATTAAAGGGAAAACTCACATGATGATCTCAATTAATGCAGAAAAAAACCACGTGACAAAATTCAATATTCTTTCATGATTAAAAAAGAACACTCAGTAAACTAGGAGCAGAAGGAAACTACCTCAACATAATAAAGGCCATATACGAAAAGCCCACAGCCAACATCATATTCAGTGGTGAAAGACTGAAAAGTTTTCCTATATGGTCAGGAACAAACCAAGTATTCCTGCTTTCAGCACTTCTATTCAACATTGTACTGGAAATCCTAGCCAGAGCAATTAGTTAAGAAAAAAATAAAAGCACCCAAGTTGGAAAGGAAGAAGTTATCTCTGTACACAAACAACATGACCTTAAATGCAGAAAGCAGTACAGATCCCCACACCCCCCCCAAAAAAAAAAAAAAACCTATCCAGCTAACAATTCAGTAAGGTTGCAGGATAAATAAAATCAATGCACAAAAATCCATTGTTTTCATACATTATCAGGGAACAATTCCATTGAAGACACCATCAAAAACAATAAAATACTTGGGAATATATTTAATCATGGAGGTAAAATATGTGTACACTGATTGTACATTACAAAAAAATACTAAAAGAAAATCAGGGACAAAGGAGCAAGAGGGTGGAATAGAAGCCTGCACTGTTCATCTGTCCTGCTGCAACATCAAGTATTAACAATGATCTGCACACAGAAAAGCACCATCGCTAAAACCAAAATTCAAGTGAGCAGTCACAGTATCTGATTTTAACTTCATATCAACAAAAGAGACATTGAAGCAGCCAAGAGAGACAGCCTTACACCACTGATGCCACCCTCTCCCATCTCCCAGCAGTAGCCAACCAATAAGGAGAGAGGATCTGTGCATTTGGGGAAGGGAGAGCACAGCAAGTGGGGAACTTTACAGTGAACTTAGTGCTGCCTTGTCATAGCACAGAATAAAGCCATGCTGGGCTCAGCCAGCATCCACCTAGAGGGAGCACTTGGACCAGCCCAAGCCAAAGAGAAACTGCCCATCCCAGCGATTGAAACTTGAGTTTCTTGGCAATCCTCACCACCATGGACTGAAGTGGCTCTGGAATCCTAGGTAAACATGAAAGGCAGTCTAGGACACAAAGACCACAAGGCTTAGGCAACTCCTAGTGCTAGGATGGGCTACAGCCAGTATACTAGTGTGGCACACGGTCTAAGGAGACACCAGCTGGCATGGCTAAGGGAGTTCTTGCACATCCCTCCCCCAACCCCAGGTAGCACAGCTCATAGAAACAAAAGTGGCTCCTTCCTTCTGCTTAAAGAGAGGAGAGCGAAGAGTAAAGAGGACTTTGTCTTGCATCTTGAATACAAGATGCTCAGCCACAGTAGGAAAGGGCACCGGCAGAGTCAGGAGGTCCCCGTTCTAGGCCCTAGCTTCCAGACACTTCTAGACACACCCGGGGCCAAAGGGGAAACTGCTACCTTGAAAGGAAGGACCCAGTCCTGGAAGGACCTATTAAGGAATTGGTATCCAGAAGGTAAAAAGAATTCCTATAATCAACAACATAAAAACAAGCAACTAGATTCAAAAATAAGTAAAAGACTTGAATAAACATTTCTCCCAAGATATAAAAATGACCAATGAGCACATGAAAAGATGCTCCACTCCAATAGTCATTAGGGAAATACAAATCAAAACCACCATGAGAGACCACTTCACACCTATTGATGGTTCTCTCCAGATAAACAGGAAATAACAAGTGTTGGCAAAGATGTGGTGAAATTGGAATGCTTGTGTATTGCCGGTGGGTATGTAATCTGGTGCAATTTCTTTGGAAAACAGTATGGCATTTCCTTAAAAAAACTAAATGTAGAATGACAAGTTGATTCAGCAATTTCAATTCTAGGTATATACCCAAAAGAAGTGAAAGCAGGGACGCAGAAAGATATTTGTACACCCATGCTCATAGCAGACTTATTCATAGTGGCCAAAAGGCAGAAGCAACCCAAATGTTCACCAATGGATGAATGGATAAACAAATGTGTTATATATATACAATGGAATATTATTCAGCCTTTCAAAGGAAGGAAATTCTGGCACAGATGAACCCTGAGAGCACTGTTAAGTGAAATAATCCAGTCACAGTACTTTGTGATTTCACGTATATTTGGTAGCTAAAGTGATCAAATGAATACAGAGAGTAGAATGGTTGTCAGGAGATGCAGAGAGGGAAGAATGGAGAGTTTAACAGGCACAGAGTTTACACAGAGTTTACACAGATAAGGTCTGGAGATAGACAGTGGATGCAATAGACTGTGTTCCCCCAAAATGTACATGTTGAAATCCTAACCCCCAGCATGAAAGTATTAGGAGGTGGGACTTTCCGGCGGTGATTAGTCATGAGCAAAGTCCTCACAAACAGGGCTACTGCTCTTATAAGCTCTCTGACCCTCTCTGCCATGTAAGGTTATGTCAATAAGATGGCCGTATATGCCATGGAAGAAGGCCCTTCTGGACACCAAACCTGCCAGTACCTTGACCTTGGACTTCCCACCCTCCAAACCTGGGAGAAATGAATCTCTGTGGTCTGTGAGCCACTCAGTCTAGGTGTTTGCTGGCGGCAGCCTGAACTAAGGCTGTCGAGATGGGCACACAACAGTGTGGGTGTACGCAATGCCACTGAGCTGTGCACTCAAAGATGGTTAAAATGGCAATGTTTATGTTATGTACACTATACTACAACAGCAACAAAAATAAAATAATTGTGTTATTATTTAAATATGTCAATTTAAATAAATAATAATTATTATGTTATCATTTATTTGAAAAAGAAGCATTGGCAGGGTGCGGTGGCTCACGCCTGTAATCCCAGAAGTTTGGGAGGCTGAGGCAGGAGGATCATGAGGTCAAGAGATCGAGACCATCCTGGCCAAGAGGTTGAAACCCCGTCTCTACTAAAAAGACAAAAAATTAGCCAGGCATGGTGGGAAGCTCCTGTAATCCCAGCTACTCAGGAGGCTGAGGCAGGAGAATCACTGAACCCGGCAGGTGGAGGTTGCAGTGAGCCGAGATCACACCATGGAACTGCAGAGCGAGACTCTGTCTCAAAAAAAAAAAAAAAAAAGAAGAAGCATCGGTGATTTGCTGCACGTCTGCAAGTGCCTCTAAGCCTGCTCCCAGGATGGTCTTCCTGCTGCCCACCCAACTCTTACAACCTTCTGATCCCCTCAGTGGCTCCAGCTTCCCAGCAAGATCTAGGCTAATGACTTCTAGCTCCTTGCTCCTATCACAATTAAAGCTGCCAGATTTAGTAAACAAAAATACCAGACATGAAGTGCAATTTGAATTTACAACAAATAAATTCTTAGCATAAGTATGATCCATGCAATATTTGGAATATATGTACACTAAAAAATTATTCCTTGTTTATCTGAAATTCAAATGTAACAGTATCCTGTGTTTTATCTGGCAGTTCCCTTTGATTTATGTGTGAAGTGAGTATTCCATACCACTGACTTGTACTAATTTGTTATTGATACACTAATTTCTCAATGTCATTCTTTATGACATTACCACTGGGTTGATTTTTCCCATTCCTGCTTTCCACAGCTTCCAATTATTATATAAAATATTAAGATACTTCCTTTCCCAAAATTTACTTTAACACATGTTTTGAATAGTAAATGTGTACCATGCAGCACCTTTTTGGTAGCAGAGGGAAGTATCTCGTAAAGTCAGCAACAGGAATTTTATAATACACAAAAAGTCCTGCAGTCTTATAGGCAAAGGTTAAACCTGCTCCAACCTGCGCAGAACTGAGCCACAATGCTATTGGGACACTGGTAGATAGATGCGTGTTCCCGGCTATCAAGACATCCCTATCTCTCTGGCACCATGGAGACGCCAGTGGATGGATGTTCCCAGTTGTCACTGCATCCCTATCTCTGACACTGTGGAGATGCCAGTGGATGGGTGTTCCCGGCTGTCACTGCATCCCTATCTCCCTGACACTGTGGAGACGCCAGTGGATGGATGTTCCCAGTTGTCACTGCATCCCTATCTCTGACACTGTGGAGACGCCAGTGGATGGATGTTCCCAGTTGTCACTGCATCCCTCTCTCTCTGACACTGTGGAGATGCCAGTGGATGGGTGTTCCCGGCTGTCACTGCATCCCTATCTCTGACACTGTGGAGATGCCAGTGGATGGGTGTTCCCGGCTGTCACTGCATCCCTATCTCCCTGACACTGTGGAGACGCCAGTGGATGGATGTTCCCAGTTGTCACTGCATCCCTATCTCTGACACTGTGGAGACGCCAGTGGATGGATGTTCCCAGTTGTCACTGCATCCCTCTCTCTCTGACACTGTGGAGATGCCAGTGGATGGGTGCTCCCGGCTGTCACTGCATCCCTATCTCTGACACTGTGGAGATGCCAGTGGATGGGTGTTCCTGGCTGTCATGGCATCCCTATCTCTCCAGCGCCATATGTGACAATGTGAGCCCTTACATTTGTCTGTCCCTTCAGTAACACACCCAAGTGAAACAACACTGAAATGCAGAGATCTTTCAAAAGACAACTATTGCAAGTCCCTCGGTTATCAGTCTCAGGCAGTGGGAAAGAGCATGTTCCTGTGTTCAAGAACATTGGAAGCCCCTTGGTCTGAGAACTAACCAAGGGTGATCCACTACCTAGAGGAAGACAGGTGAAGATCAAAGAAGACCCCATTTGCTTGTACCTGGAGTGGCACCACCCTGGACATCAGGTGATCAAAATAAAGGTCCACTGCTTCAGTGAAGCCCTTGTAAGTTGTCCTCAGCCTCATGCCAGGGTCTTGGAGTAGCCAGCTTGAAGTAAAAAGGGAGAGAAGGGAGGACATTAGTGTCACAGTGCGTTTGCTGTGAGCAGGCTGCTGGTGCCATGAGAAGGGAGAGGCCCCACAGTGCTCCAGAATGACCTGTGCCCTCCTCCACCCCACTCAGCCCGGAGACTGTGCAAACCGATTCTGGGACGAGCACCCACACGCAATCCTACAACTTCCCTTCCCAAGGACACACCATGGTAGAAGTTCATTTCTAGCTCCACAGCTACAGAGCCTGGCTGCCAGCAGTGATGAAATCTTTTCACAGGACCCCAGGCCCAGTTTTTAAGAACTTGCTCTATGATCCCATTACAGAGGGTAAAGCCAAAAGGGTTAGGAATCACTGAGGCTGTGGAAGGATGGAGACACAACCTTCCAGCGTCACCCTGAAAAACAAGCCTGATGGAGACTGTGAGGGGCTGAGCATGATGCAGCCGCTCTCCTTGCCAATGCGGCCAACACCTTGGCATCGGTTGCATGGGCTGTGCACAGCTCAGCACAGAGCAACAGGTGAGCAAGAGCTGAATTCTCCCTCCACCCAGTTGCTGTGATCCCAAACTCCCCAGAGGAACACGGCAGCATGGATTAGTTCCAAAGCTGGAGTCAGGGCTCCTTCTTCTCACTTCAGGTTCTGAGAAAAGACACATAGTTTCTAACAAAAGGCTCTGAGGCTCCCCTTGCCCTGGTCTGGAAGTCCTAAACAGGTTAGGAAATTATCTCATTTCTATTGGTAAAACAATGGGTGAGGAGAGAGCAGTTTCCTCTAGATTGACACCCCCACATTCTAACCCCACCTGACAGGTTAGGTTTCTCACTCCCACCCAGACTGCCCCTCTGCAGCTGTGCCCACATGCCCCTCTCATGAATGAGCAGGTGCCACATAGGCAGGGTTGGGGGGCAGTCTGAGTGCCACAGCTCCCCCTGCTTCTAAGTTAAGACGGTTAAACCCTTCATCCTCCTCTGCCCGGCCCTAGCTGAGCCGAGGAAATCGCTGACGGTAGCACACAGCTTTCTAATCCGCAGGGACTGGGGAGGCTGCCCTGGCTTTGTTCATGTCAAGGGCGAGTGTGCCAAGCTGAATGGATCAGTGTCTGAGAAGTGACCCTGGGTAGTGGAGACAGAAGCTGTGCCCACAAGGGAAAGGCAGGTCGTGCTGGAAACCAGGAGGAAAACAAGGCCAGGGCTCCCCAGGGGAGGGGGAGTGGGCCTGGGGATAAGGATCAGCCTCTTCCCCCGGGGCAGCCCAGGTCTAACCACCTGGTACCGTGGGAGGCTGCAAACGGTTATGCCTGTTAACAAGAAAATCTTAAAGGTAACAATGATGAGGATGAGGAATGAATGAGGTCCCAGCTGATTCCTGTCCAGATTTCTTTTTGTTGTTGTTGTTATAAATCAATACTTTTATTTGCTAAACTGACTTCAACTAACCCAATAAAAGTTTGTTGAGTAACTGCAACATGCCAGGCCCCTTATAGCCTAAGAATAGGTTAAGTGCCAAGTCGGTTAAATAGCGTAACCAAACATAGCTCGCTATAATTTTTTATATTATGTAAATAAAATTATAATCTTATAGGACAATCTATACTGTTTAGCCCATACAAACTAATTTCATAGTTAAAACAGGTATAGTTGGATAAAAATACACCGTCACTGCCGGACGTGGTGGCACGTGCCTGTAGTCCCAGCTACCTGGGAGGCTGAGGCTGGAGGATTGCTTGAGTCCAGGAGTTCTGGGCTGTAGTATGCTATGCCAATCAGGTGTCTGCACTAAGCTCAGCATCAATAGTGGCCTCCCAGGAGCGGGGGACCACCAGGTTGCCTAAGGAGGGGTGAACTGTCCCAGGTTCCTGTCCAGATTTCCACTCCAACCAAAGAATACCAACGTCAGCCAAGACTACGCCTGGGAAGATGACACATGTGAGTCGAGATGTGAAGACAAAACCATCACAAGAATTTGTTTCTGTCAGGCTTTATCAAAACACTTGGACTTTTCAAAATATGCTTGGTAGCATTCCTAAGAAACAGGCAGGGAAGGTTTCATCTTTCCTATACTGTAGACAAGCAGGTGAACGACCTGCCAGGGCTCCCAGCTTCACAGCAGAGCCCGAAGCATGAAATGCCTGGAGGGTCAGCCCTGCTGCTGCCTGTCACATAAGCAGCCCACAAGGGGCTCTGCGAGGGCACCCACTGCAGCATCACTGAAAAGTGATGCCCCCTGGGTGCTGTTCCTCCTGAAAAGGAAATTCAGTACAGAATGGGAACTAGAACACAGAAACAAAACTAAACCTATGTCTGTGAGTTTTCTGCACAGCACACAGGACCCTTCACAATTCTGCTTACCTGGGCAAGCCGCCGAGGTCAATCTCACTGCAGATGTAGGGGCCTGGACGCAGAATCACCCACAGCCCGATCTCCGAGGCCATCAGGATGAAGGCCCTAGAGGGGTCCACATCGTCAGCCCTTCCCACGACAGCCAATGGTGAGGCTAGGTGGGCTGCATGCATCACAGGGAGAGGAGCTGCCCGGTGGGGTGAAGGGACAGCTTGGCCCCACCCCCACAGAGCAGGGACTCCCACCTCAGGTCGGAGGTCTGAGCTGCTCCAAGCCTCAGAGCCTCTGCAGAGCCCCATCAGGGGCCTGACGAGGAAGGGCGTCAGCCAGGGCACAGGGGCCTTAACAGTGAATCTAACTCCAATAGAGCCTTGCCAGCCTAGAGGGGCCTCCCTGTCCCAGCCCAGGCAGCTGGACCCCATGCAGAGTTGGGCAGCTTCTGGGGTCTTCTGCCCCTCGGGGTTGCAGTGGAGAGGTGAGGCCAAGATGCTGCAGGCCCAGCCCCACCGGGTGACAGGTCATGGATGGGGAATGTCTGGATCCTGGGTTCAGGGCCTCTCATAGTCCTAGAACAGGACCCCAGACCCAGGTCCCTCCCTGGTTCTCTTTGCTAATCCACCCCCAGTAACCGCCTCTCTGCCCCTGCCCCTGGTCAGGTCACGGAAGCAGCAACACCACATACTCCAGGTCCAGGTTCCCAGAGAAGTCAAATTTGCCTCTTTCTGGCTCATGCAGGTTCCACGGAACATAGCTGCAACAGAAATAATGATTATCGGCTAGAGTGTCATTCATTCCAATTCATCTCCCACATTACATTCTTCATCCTTAAAATCAAATATGATGGCTGAAGATATATGTCTTCATGATTTTAGGACTAGAACCAAGAACTAAGTGAACCAATCTAGAGACCAGAATCAAGGGCAAGCCCTCTTCCCTCCGTAACAACAGGATTTGGACAAAGCGTAAGACCTGCTGAGTAAAAGGTCAGGTGCTCTGACCCCAGTCAGCTTACCATGCCTACACCCCACTGGAACAGAAGATGTAACTTTATCCGAAAACAGCTAAAAGGAGCAAGAGGAAAGTTCAGTGATCATCCTGTGTTTACTGAAGCACCCAGAATTCCAAAATGTGCAACAGAATGAAGCTTCCAACTCTAGACAAGACAAGGGACAGAGCAGGCTCATGGACAGGCTCAACTCGAGAGGTGGAGGGGACAACTCTGGGATGACACAGTGACGACAGCTGCTCTTCTCCTGACCCCACCCCATCACTGGCTTTAGAGGAGCCTCTTCCCGCTACAGAGAATATTCCCAGCTGAAGGGAGGAGAGGCTGCCTGGCTTCCAACTCAGACACACGAGTTCTGCCTTTCAGCAAATATCTGCAGTGCTGCTCCTGTGGGGCAGAGCGCTGAGCCCGCAGCGCTCCCACAACCTGCAGGAGTCCTTTCTGGGAACTCATCAAGGCTCAGCACATCTCTGTACCTCTTTAAGGAACTGCCTTCAAAACCAGTTCATAAGTCACCCAAGAAAAGCTACTCTTTGATTTGTAATCACATATTTTTGCCTGAAAATGGAATAATCCAGCCTGATCATTCCCTTTATTTCACAGACTTAGAGCCAAGTATCTGTTGGCAATTTGGGGGGAAACTCCATGAAAAGATCCCAGTTATCCACAACTAAGTACACTTTTAAAATGATTTGCGAAGTCAAAATTTTATTGTGTGCCTACCATGTGTCATCCCACAATAGAAGCTGGGATGACAAGCACAGAATTCGAAGACAACTGCCCAAGAGCCGTGTTAAAAACTCGGGGCAGAGCCTCTCAGGCAGCTCTTTTGAAGAAGACCCCATTCACTGGCTGTCTAAACTGGAAGTGGAGAGACTGCTTGTTTAAAAAAAAAGGTTCACTAGCACTGAATCACCTCCTCCACCTGCACTCAGCTCCTTCACTATACTCTTGTGCGACATTGCTACCTCGGTTCCTCTAGACCTTACATCCATTCATGTCCCTCCATGCCCATGAGTCAGGAGCTCTGTGGGGAGAAGAGGAGGGAGACCCTGGCTCTCTGCTTTTGGCAGAGGACCTGGGCTGGTTCCTCTTACATTTTTTCGCATGCAGACACCAGGAGCCCTACTTGGGAAGCAGGCCCCATGGGGGAAGGAGGCAGCACCTACGTGGTGAGGGTGTTCAAGCCACAGGCCTTCATCTTCAGCAAGCGGTCCCTCCAGTACTCCTTGGGCACACGGAAATAGTGGATGGAGCCCCCGAAGATCCAGAAGGTGGAGTCCTCCAGCATGAAGTTCCAGCCCTTGGCCTGCAGCCCCAAGTGCCGATGGCGGAGCCACAGAGGGACCAGGGTACTCCAGTCCAACCTGGAAAGACAAAGGCATTCTGGAGCCTAGAGACTCTGGGTCCCAGAGAGATCAGCGTCCTCGTCCCTCCATAGGCCCTCAGTGTTTCTTTCTAGAGAGGGCCTGTGTCCAGGTGGCCGGAAAATCTCCCCACTCCGCCTCAGCCAAACCTTGGAAGGGGTCTTTCTTCAGCACGGGGCCCCGCGGCAGGGGAAGGACAAGCCAAGGCTGCAGCCAGGAGCAAGGCCAACACAGCGCTCGGCATGAAGGCTGGCGGGCTAAAAGGAGAGAGGACAGTGGTCAGCCACAGGAGAGCTGCTGCAGGGCCGGGCCAGCTCTGCGGCCAGGGCGCTACAGCAGCAGCAGCTTCACACAGTAAGTACCTCCGAGCCCCGGCACATCGCAGCAGCCTGACTCGAGGAGCAGAGACCGGGAAAGAAGGTCTGGGTTAACGGCATCCACTCATCCACCTGATTCCAGGTTGCAATTACTTTCTTCCCCACGGGAAGGCTGTCGAAAGCTTTGGCCCATGAGAAGCCCCTCAAACATCTCTCGGGGCTGGCCCAGGGAGCCCCTCAGGGGGATCCCAGTGACTCGGTACTTCAGGGTGGGTCTCCTTCTCACCAGTCTCCCAAAGGGCAGGAGAGAAACTGGGAGACCCATATGTCAAGCCAGGAGGTTCATGAATGTTGGAAACACGAAACAAGCACATGGCTGAGTCTGGGGCAGGAGCCAGCATTGGCTGTGCCTTTGTCCTCACTGGGTACTCTCCAGCCCTGACACCCAGCAGGCGCCTCTGCACCAGACGCTCCCTCAGCTGAGTGTCACAGAGGGATGGGGCAGCTGAGGGGGCCAGATGGACAGACACGAGGAGACAGGATGCCCACAGGACAGAAGATACCCCGGACATCGTCCGCCTCTTGGGAACTCTGTCTGGGACCACTCTCAGGCAAAGAAATTTGCTTTTTTACCTACTGCTTTCTACTTCTCACAGCCCCCGGGCCTTAGAACTCACACCCAAGCACCAGGACCACAGTTCTGCTGTGTTACAGATGAAAGGGTCGTCTCATCTGGGGCAACCTGGGAAGCTGTTCACCACACTTTTCTTTCTCTAGAGAGAAAACTTTCATGTTCTAGTAAATGGCTTGCAAATGACATTTTAGGACACAGTCCTTCCAAAGGACTGTGTGGGAGAGTGAAAACAAAAACGCTGGCCAGAATGGGAAGATCTGGATGTCAATCCTGGCCCCAGCTTCACATAACTCTTGCCTTGGGTCAGTGACACCAGTTTTGCAGGCAGGAGCTTCTTCCTCTGTAAAACAGGACTAATGTCCATCCCAACTGCTCAGAAAGGCTGCTGTGAGGGTCCCAGAGAAATGCAACCCTCTATGCTGTGCAGTCGAAGCGTCTTATCTCTATCTAAAATCCATTGATTTTAGCATGTGCTTGTATACTAGAGAGCTATGGAAACCTTCTCACCACACTTTTTTTCTCTAAAGAGAAAACTTTAGAGAGAATAGCCTCAGGTGGGTTTTATGTCCCTAATACAGAATATACCAGCCTCTCCATTCTCCCCATTGTGGTATATAATTTATGTGCTAGACTTTGTGCCAAGCCATCTTATTACAGTTTCTAAAATTTGACAATGAAAAATTCTGAAATCCTATTAGGTCAACACAGCCTGTAGACCAGAGGTGGGCCAACTTGGGCCTCAGGTCAAATCCAGCCTGCCATCTGTCTTTGTGCAAAGGATAGTTTTCACATCTGTAAATGGCTGAAAAAAAATCAAAAGCATAATATTTGAGGACACATAAAAAATTATATGAACTTCAGTGTTCATAAATCGTCGAATTGGCACACAGCCACACCATCTACGTGCGGCTGCTTTTTGCAGTGTAGAGTACTTGCAATAGAGACTGTGCGGCCTGCAAAGCTGAAAACATTTGTGATCTATCCTTTCCCAGGAACCGTGCTGGCCCACATCCTTGCAGATGAAGCCCTGGACTGCTAAGATAAGGCCTCATGCCCCTATGGGCCACCATCCTGGCCTTCCTTTGGTGTCCCCGGCTCTGCTGACCAGGCGCTTGCTTTGGTTACAGGCTTCCAACTGCTCTGG
Organism: Callithrix jacchus; assembly: GCF_049354715.1. Lineage (NCBI taxonomy): Eukaryota > Metazoa > Chordata > Mammalia > Primates > Cebidae > Callithrix > Callithrix jacchus. The sequence goes on along the minus strand of NC_133511.1, from coordinate 34,452,441 downwards.
CTTTGTCAGAAGCCTCCCTCACCTCAGACACAGGAGAGTCTGTGTGTCCCTTGGTTCTGATCACACCTACTCCAAAGTGCACACTCTGCCTCCTGCTCAGCTCTCCCTACCTCAGGTACTCACCAGACTCAGTTGCCCACTGCAACACCGGTTCTCCCCCTAGATTACCCAGAGGCACATGCTGGGCTCACCCCAGGCCAGAACGAGGAAGAACTGGATGGACAGATTCTTTTCTAAAAAACAGGGGTATTTTGACAATCTGGTGGTGAAAATACACACACACGTGCGCGCGCACGCACACACACACACACACACACACATACACACACAATATCACTGTTTGTAAAGACAGTGATAATACAACTTAGCAATCACTCCACCAGGTGGCAAACCTAATTCTCCGGCCAGAACTTCAAAAGCACAATCTCTAATTCTTATTAAAGCACACATTACTTACCCTAACATCTACTTATGGGTGCAAGAGCCTCCACTCCCTACCCTGCTAAGTGAAGAGGTGTAGGCAAGGTTAGAGAAGCTTCTCTGTGACCCCCATTCCAACATAGTCCCACTAGTAACAAACACCTTTAACCTGTCCCCCTTGATTAGTTGATGACTAAGGATCAGCAAACCTCCCACTAGGCTGATTTCTCCAGGTGTGATCTGCAGGCAGCAATGCCTCGGAACCTCCTCAGGGTCACAGCCACCTGACTCAAGGTGCAGACGCCTGGAAAGAGGCATCCCAATTCAATAGCTTCTATCCACCAACCAGATTTCCAGGTCTTCATCTGCAGCTTGTCAGAAATGCATAAACCTCAAGCCTTACTTGCAACCTATTGAATCAAAATCTGCATTCTAACCAATCCCAAGGTTATGGCTCGAGAAGCCCAATCTGTATCTTCTCCTTTGACACGTGTACATAGACTCCCTCCCTGGATAGAGCTTATCTTTGCTAGTGTCTTTATAACACACCATTTTCTATATTTTTAGAAAAACGTTCTTCTCAGTGCATATCAAGAGGCATGAAATAAACATCAAAAACAAAAAACAATCTAGCTGTTATCCAATTCTGAATTCTAGAAAATTCTACTGTTTCTTCATGGGAATTTTCTGGTAGGTTACTAGACAAGTTGTCAATATATTACTTAAAAGGGATGAATTCACTGAGCAAATGAGGATGCTAAGTGTTGGTTTCTCCAAGGAATTCAGTGCCGGGAAATGAGGCCATACGAGTTAGAGCCTCATAAACTACGAAGCATCACGTAAATGGTTATTACCACTAATAATGATCATTAATACTAAGAATCCTAAGATGGCAAATAACCCTGTAATTTTCTGAGGAACTCAGTGATAATAAAATAAAGGAAATATCAACTGTGTGGTTAGAGTTGGTTGGTTTAAGGGTCAGCAAGCCTTCATTCCTAAACTAGGCTTGATACCAAGGAGCTAACCAGATCCTAAGGAAGCCCAGCGTGTTTCTGCCACTTTTCTTGATGAGCAGTTCATCCATGATGGATCTTTATTTGATGAAACCAGGAACACCTGCCTTTATTCAAACTGGAACTTATGTTAACATTTTCTTTTCTTTCTTTTTTTTTTGAGACAGAGTTTCGCTCTTGTTACCCAGGCTGGAGTGCAATGGCGCGATCTTGGCTCACCACAACCTCCGCCTCCTGGGTTCAAGCATTTCTCCTGCCTCAGCCTCCTGAGTAGCTAGGACTACAGGCGCGCCACTATGCCCAGCTAATTTTTGTATTTTTAGTATAGACGGGGTTTCACCATGTTGACCAGGATGGTCTCAATCTCTTGACCATGTGATCCACCTGCCTCGGCCTCCCAAAGTGCTAGAATTATAGGCGTGAGCCACCGCGCCCGGCCTATGTTAACATTTTCTCCTGGAATTTCTGTTGCCTGTGTATCTTGGCTTCATTTATAGAAAGTGACTTTTCTGCCTTAGAAGATACTGGACAGCAGGCCCTGACCACTGGCCTGAACTCAGTGCTCAGTGCCCAGAGACAGGCTCTACTCCTCCACCTGGATGGAGAGGATGGCCACGGTCATGATACAAGGTGAGGTTCCTGGAAGAAGGCAAGTATGTCAGGACTTCTGATGGAGCCTCACACAACTTAACAAGACTTCTGCAGCCCATCCTCACCAATTCCTTTTTGGCAAGTCGAAAAGGGGCATGAACTATTCATGCTGAAGGCTGTGCAAGCTGTAGATGCAAAAATCGGTTGCAATGGAAACCTGCAGCAGAGGACATAGGTACCGAGTTCTGCCGTGCCCCATGGTGAGGAAGCAGGGGAGGCGAAGCCTTCTGGAGTAATTTTCCCTTGACTGGTGAGGTGGGTCCTGAGGATGAGAGCAGTCTCCAGCAGGCAGGAGTTCTGGGAGTGGTAAAGAGTGCTGGCAGATGTGAGGGGATAGAAAAGGGCAGATGACCTGGTGGCAAGGTCACCACTTCTTTCTGGGAATGGGACTGGCTGTCAAGTTTCAGAGGGGGTACTGCAGGGCAGCTGGGTGGAAGGTGAGCCAGATCCTATGGCCACCAGAAAGGATCTCCTTGAGTGAGGTGTGCCAGGCATGAAATGCATCCTGCCATGCCAGGGGGCATCCCTGTATCACTCGTCAATCCTGCAAACACTCATCAGGAACTGGGTCATGGTACAGCTAGGAGGCCTCACTGGGGTCACAGTCATCTCTTTCTGGTCTGCCATGCAGAGTATGACCAGACACAGATGGGCCAGGATCTACACAACTGGACACAGCAGAGACAGCAGTGCGAACATGAGGAGTATGATGACCGGCGGCAGAGACCAGGCAGCACTCACGCAGTCCGCGGCTGGCCACGGGCATATGCAAGCTAGTGTCTGAGGCAGGAACTGCAGTAATTGTCCTTCAACTCCCAGAACATAAGTCCTTGCTGGCCCCAAGGGCCGGTTATTTTGACACTATAACATAACATGTTCATGTACTTGTTCATCTGAGATGATGGCTTACAAATTCAATTTCTAGATGCACTGTGGCCCTATTAGAGCTTCCATAAGCAGAGGTTCAACTGAATCCAAGTTCAGGGCATCCTATGAAGATCCTGACCAAGAAAACACTCACCTCTACCCTCCTCCAAGTGGCCATGCCGGAGACCACCATCTGAAGGTAAGTGTGTTCAGCTGCCCACAAGACATCAAACACATGGGAATTCTCCACTTGGATCTGTCTTCAGTGCAAACTTCTATTCATCACTCTCAGGATTCTGGTTCAGTTCTAGGCTCCCATGAGGCTCAACTTCCTTGGACATCCTGCTCCCCTAAACTGTGTATTTGGGGATATTTTGGTCCCACCAGCCTTCAGTCCTGTTCTCTCCACCCTCAGCAAAAGAATTTGAGGGCCAGAGGAAGGACCTATTTACTCTTTGGCCCAGATGGTGCCCTTAACACCTCTACTCCAAAATATTGTCTCTTGGACCAATCCCTGGGCTCCAAGAACTTCAGCCCCAGGAAAATGGAACTCGGTCCCTGTGCCTGGCCCAACTTTCTCTATGTGCTCCTTGGTCTGGGCCCAAGGCAGTGGACCCCTGTTTTGCTGGGAGAGGCATTAAATATGCCCAAGGGCTTGGGCCTGCCATTCCCAAGGCAGGTACGTGCATTTTGCAGAGATGTGAGGTCCCCAGCAAGAGGTCCACAGCACTCCTGCAATCCTAGCTCCTCTGCTTTTCCCTCTTAAAAGGTTTCCAGGTAAGACAGGAACCTTGGCCTCACATCCAGGCTCTGACCCAGAAGCAATATTGGTGGCTCAGAGGGCAATATTTCCTAAGGACTGTAGGAAGTGAGTACATGAAGAAGAGTTTTCTAGACCAAACCTTGAGATCCAATAGTGAAATAACAAAAACCCCTCACTGGCCGGGCGCGGTGGCTCAAGCCTGTAATCCCAGCACTTTGGGAGGCCGAGGCGGGTGGATCACGAGGTCAACAGATCGAGACCATCTTGGTCAGCATGGTGAAACCCCGTCTCTACTAAAATTACAAAAAATTAGCTGGGCACGGTGGTGCGTGCCTGTAATCCCAGCTGCTCGGGAGGCTGAGGCAGGAGAATTGCCTGAACCCAGGAGGCGGATATTGCGGTGAGCCGAGATCGCGCCATTGCACTCCAGCCTGGGTAACAAGAGCGAAACTCCGTCTCAAAAAAAAAAAAAAAAAAACCCTCACTGTAATCAACTACTTAACAATAATAACAACAATGAACAGTGTTCTAATGTTATGTGACACTGTACTTTTGCAGCACTTTGGGACCACTGACAGCATCATACACGAGAAAGGGACTGTATCTCACCGAGAGAGAAGTGAAAGCTGTGTTAGATAACACAAGGGCTCTCCTGTTGGTAACAAGCCACTGATCTTGGAGATGCCTAGAGACTCTAAATGAAATGATCTCATAAATAGGAAATAACATAACCATATGGAATATTTTTCTTAAATCCACCACACAGGACTTATCTATGAAGATACACAAGACATGCACCAGTTCTTACAAGACTCAAGAATCTACTTGCCCCTGTCGAGTTGGGCTCAGAATCTCCTTTACACTGATCCAACAGAAATAAAATGTGCTATTTTGGAAATGTCTATCAAGATTTGAAATGAATCTCTCCTACGGTCAGCAAGTCTACTTATAGAAATATATCCAACAGATATCTGCAGCAACTTTGTTTACAGTAGCTAAAAGACTGCAAACAATCGATGTCCATCAACAGAAGACTTTAAATAAATTATGTGTCTAATGGACAAGTGTGATAATATGTGTAGCTATCTTCTTGTATATGCATAGAATATCTCTGAAAGAAGCCATTATCAGTAATAATAGCTGATATTAAGAGAGGATGGGGAAGGGTGCCTAGCCTAGAGGTCAGGAGTGGAAGTTTCTTTTCACTCTATTCCCCTTCACAGTCTGAATATCTTACCATGTTCATAAATAACCTACTCACAAAATAACTTCTTAAGGGAAAAAATACAATCTGTGCTTGAAAGGAACAAGCCCACTAACTGTTTTGCTGAGTGTCAGAGAACAGAAGCTGTGAGTATCAACAAGGAGTCTAACAGGCAGACACCAGTCAAGAAATAGCTACCTCGTTAGCACGAGCCTCTAAAAACACCTGCTGCCCTTCTGTCACAGGAAACATCCCCACCATGAGAACTCTTTTTCAATATGGTCTTCAATATCCAGAGCAATAGATTTAAGCAAAAGCTAAAACTGAGTGGAGAGGAAGCAGCAAATATCCCATCATCAACACTGAAAACCCTGCCTCTGCTGCATGACGCTGGCAAGGGAGGGAGTGCCTGCCTGGACCCCAGAGTCCTTTTCAGATGCCAAATGTTCTAAAACCTTTCTCCTCAAGCTGCAGAATCTCCTGAATGCTTCCCAGAAGAGCATCTGACATGACCTCATGGAACTCTGCATCACTTCATCAAGGACTACATGTTTTTATTTCACTTGCCAGTTCCTTGGCTTAAGGTGGGAAGAATCCTTTGGCCAACTTGATTTCTGCAGCCAAGGTTCTTTGTCCCCCGTCTTCTTGGTAGCCCAGTTCCTCCCTTGAATCACACCTACACCAATACTATGGCTGCTCCAACACACCTCTGCTCTCCTGTTGCTGGCTAGCATGGTCCTGTAAGAATCCCAGAGCCAACTCGATCTTCTAGCATGCAGTGGCTCAGACATCCCTCTTCCTGATGATGAGCCACAGCTCAGGTAGCCTTGCCTCACCACCTGTATCCGACAGGTGATCACCTGCTGAAAGCGCCACTTCCCTGATGCTGAAAACTTTACTACCACAAGATGAAAGGAACACTGTTCAAAGAGTTTGAACATTCATGAAATATGACTCAGGCCTCAAGCAAAGCAGAGTCCTAGAATAGGCAAGTCCCATAAAATCAATTACCTCCCAAAAGCTCAAGAGGAGAGGCACGATTTGACCACATAGCCTTGGAAGACAGGACTGGCCATGATTTGGATCCAAAAAAGTGACCTGCATTGTAAGTTAGCGATCTTGTTCGGGAGAAGGAGTTTGCTACATTCTCCTCCTTTTCCTTTCCAAAGGAAGAATTTGGCGTCTGGAATCTGGATAACAGCAGGGCAGGGCAGTGTGTAAGACAGACCTCAGAGAAGAAATGAGCTTACCTCTTAGGAGCATGATGTTGCCTGCCCACCTGAAGACTTTCCCCTCTCCCAACTTTCCCAGCTAAAATTTCAGGTATGACAGATGCAGAGTTGACTGCATTTTTGCTCAGTGATGCATTTATATTAAGGAAAAATCCTGAGTGAGAACCATGCCTTTAGATAATATCAAGCAGGATTCTTGTGTCCATGGAGTGGTAAGAGGAAAGGGAAGGAAAGGCAACTGGCTCAAAGGCATGGTTCACACTGACACATGCATCGCAGACCTCAAAATAATATGCTGAGTGAAAGAAGCCAGACCAAAAAAGAAAGCATGCTTTAAGATTACAATTCTATGAAACACTAGAAAATGCAATCCAATATATCATGGCAGAAAGCAACAGATCAGTGGTTGCTTGAGGCTGAGGAGCAAGGAGGGGTAGGAGGGAGGGATGACAGAGAGGTACGTGGAAACTTTGGGGGCTGGTGGCTGTTTACACAATCTTAATTGTGGTGGTAAATCCACAGCTGGATTTAGGTGTATGTCAAAGCATATCAAATTGTACATGTTAACTACGTGCAGTTCGTTGTATGATAAACTCCAGTAAAGGTAACTTTTAAGAAAGACCACTGTTCAAGCTTAAAAACAACCCAAAAAACCTAAGATTGAAATCCTCCCCAAAAGTCAACCTGGCTATCCAGGTTCTTTGATATGATGTAACCCACCAGCCATGACTGACCATGAACCAGCCCAAGGAAAAGTTGATGGAAAAAAAAAAAAAAAAACGCTATAGCCAAACACCCCCATCCCATGCCAGACACTGCCCAAATACCTGCCTTCTGCTACAGGAAAGGGGCTGCTTCTGACAGCTCGGATCCACAAACAAAGCGTGAACTTAGTGGCCAGTTTCCATGTGACCTATATTCCACTGGCCACCTCAACACTCCCCAGTAATAGCTGGGAGAGGCCCCCACCTCCCACTCAGTTAATGACCCAGTCAGAGCTGGAGCAAGACAGGAAGAAGAAGAGACAAAGAGGATGTTCTCCTCCTGCCTCCAGAGATATTACAACAACTCATAATCATTGGTGTCCAGCCCAAGTCAGACAGAAGGAACTGGGCAGAATGTACCCATGAGGGTGAAAAATCAGAAAGATGCCAAAAAGACGTGTATGCCACAGGATCCAAAGAGGACTTGCTTCAGGGCTTCCTGGGCTTCTGCCCTACCTGCTAGAAGGATGGAGTGGCAGGAAAAACAACTTTCCTAGGCATGTCAAACTGTTTCCACAGCCTTGAGTCACAGCTCCTTATTCTCTGTTGCCATTCCACACCACTCCAACGGCCCCAGACTGACTCCCAGTGTGGCCACCCCACCTACATGGGGACACGGTTACCTCACCTTAGAGAAGCTCAGGCTTCTTCCCAGCTAGGTCAGATACTCCACCTCTGTCCCACCACACAAAAGCAAACACTCAGCCTCCTTCCCATACCTTTTCCTGGGGACTTTTCAAATGTGCCATCAGGCCGTCTCTAGTTCATAGTGCTGCCCCAAAAAAGTGACCAGCCTGGGTCCCCTGCACAGACTCCTATATCCCTGATTAACAATGGGCCTGCAACCGCTAGCCTTTCTCTGGGGAGCTTGAGCGCCTTGCTATTCTGCTGCATGCAGGAGGATCTGCTGCCGCTGCCCTGAGTAATTCTTCTGGGGTTTGCATAAGCTTTGCACAGAGAGGAAAGCTGAGCATCCCACAGGAGCCAGGGCCCGTCAGAGAGGAATGGTTTAGAGATCTTGAGCAGGACAGAAAACATCTTGGGAACAACTGGAGAAATGAAATGCCTGAAGTTTTCTGGGCCCCAGAATGAGAAGAAACCCATATCCTTCTCCCAAACAATATTATGACATCCTCACTATCTCAGAAACAAGAATCAAGTCTTGACAAGGTATAAACATAGAGTTGTCAATGTGTTCTCGTGGCAGCAAAAGATTTCCAGATATTTATCTCTATCAAAAACTTTCCAATCTCCCAGGGGAAGTTTAGAGAAACTAAGAAGGGGAATAAAAAAGAAGCAAATGACAAAGCTGAGCGGTGTAGTGACTGCCACCAGTTCCAACCATTCAGCTCATTTGATACTGCCGGTCTGCTTCCCACTGGAGGTTTTGAATATGGAAAATGCTGACCTGAAAGATAGGGTCAGGGCTGTAAGATCCTTAAAATAGGCACAATCTAGAAAAACTCTGGGCTAGGGCACCCAGTAAACTTTTTCACAGGCCGTGGGCAAATCGCGGTATCACTGAAGTCACCCATTTGCCATAAACAACATTTTGTAAAAGGAGGAGAGGAAACTGTGAGCTGGTAACAGGTGAATGGTGGGAAAGTGGAGAGAGACGACCTATCAGTCCTCGAACTGTGCAAATAAATCATGGTCCAGGATCTTGGAGGCCCATGGACAGCGTTCTTATGACCCTGCCAGACGTGATGGCTCGACCATAGTTTCGAGGCTGGAACGCCGGCCTCTGCGGAATAAGGCGCCTACCAGAAGCTTGGGGGGGAAAAGGGGGCCTGGGGCCAGAGCAGAGGGACCTTTCCGCAGAGCTGTGGGGACAGGGCTTGACGGCGGGAGGGCTGGGGGCGTGCACGAGGGGCAGAGCCGGGAATCACAGGCACAGCGGGGTGGGCGGCTCGGGGCACAATCACTAGCTCCCGAGGGCACGCCGGGTGTCGCCCAGAGGCCTGGATCGAGAGGCAGGAGCAGAGTGTATGGAGGAGCCGCAGTGGAACTCGGGGGTGTTGGGGAGCTCCCAGAAAGAAGCGGCTGGGGCTGCTTCCCTCGGGAACTTGGGATTTGCCGGTCGCGGGAGGCGAGAACCCGAGGTGCGGAGGGCTGGGTAATGCTGGGTCTGGCAGGTGCTTCGCGGGGCTCTCTCTCACCTGCGGAGCACCAGGAAGCTCAAGATGACCAGAAGCAGGAGGCCCAGCGTGCGGCCCGGCCTCCGCCGGAGGCTCCACGTGGTCATCGCCTGTTCTCTGCTCTCCTGGACCAGTGTTCCCACTCCAGCCAGCACTCAGCCGCGCGCGGGAGCCTAGCGCGGGGGGGCGGGGCCGCGCGCTGGTAGCCTGGGCAACCGGCCCGCCGGCTCTCATTGGCTGGGGCTCGCGGCTCCGCTCTTCCAACCCTAGGCCCTGCGCAAGCAGGGGCGGGGCGGGGCGGGGAGGGGCGGGGCCTCTTCTGGGGGCGGGGCAGGGCTGGCAGGCTGGGACGAGGTCTCGGTAGGGGAGGAGGTAGCGGGGGCTGGGCTAATGGAAGCGGGGCCTCATCAGGGGACGGGGCGGGGCTGGCGGGGACAGGACCTCGGTAGGAGGCGGGGATGGGGCGGGGACAAGGTCTCAGTAAGGGAGGGGTCTGGAGGGAGCCTGTCCCGGGCCTGCCACGGGTCCCCAGTGTCGCGGCGCCGCGCGGAGTCCGCGGTTTTCCTGCGCGCGTTGCGCAAGCAGGTGCGGGAATGTTGCACCCTAGCTGCCCGGCGCCTGCGTACCGGTCAAACGCCGAGGTAAAGTCACCGCTACTTCAGGAAGGACGAACAAAACGCTTCCGCAAAGCCGGGGCAACCAACAGAATCTTTTAAAACAATTCAGATTCTGAAGCAAACAACTTTTTGAAGTAACAGATCATCCTGTGAAAAGCCGGGATTTTGAAGAACTGTATTTGGACACATTTCAATGTGGTTCATGTGTGAGTAGGAGGAGTCCAAATATTTTCTGTCAGGTTTCCGCGAGTCTCACTCTGGCCTTGACAACAAGCACTTCCAATTTTTTGTTTTAAAAAGGTCCATATAAAACCCTCACATTTTAGGAAAGGAAAAATATAATTCTTATTCTGAAACAGAATTTATGTCCCAAAGAACATTATGTAGTATTTAGGTGCAACTGACACTTTGTAGCAATCACAAACCCAGCTCTTCCCTGAAACAAAATTCAGATTTTACTGAAAGAAACTCGTGGAAAGTTTTCCAGAGCGTCCGGGTTTGTGGAACGTCTCCCTTGCCGCATGCTTTGAATTCATTTTCTAAACGCGGGCATAGTTTTGAACTTGGAAAGCCGACAGGAACCAAATGAAATTGTGGATCTTGGAACGAAGACACACACTTGGGTGTGAAGGGTCCTTTGTCTAGCATTAAGCACATATCAAGTCAGGACGCCTCCAAGCCAGCTCCTTTTCCCCACTGGCAAGGCTCTGATTGCTTGATGGCTATGAAGTCTATAAGAAAACATGTTGGTTTAATTAGAATACCAGCTAGCCCCTAAGCATGCGGAGAAATTGTCAAAGCCTAGGGCCTTTGCCTGCAGGGGACCATCCGAAAGACACGCACCCCACATTCATCCTCTCGCTTCTGGTCACGTTGAGCAGTAGCAGAATCTATCAAATATGAGGGAATCCTCAAATGGTTTAAGCAATACAAGCATCTCCATTTTTCTTCAAATGTTAGCAAAAACTTAACATGGGTTCTAAAAACGGTGAACTCCTTGGCCGAACCCTATGTCCTTTGATTTTATTTGTGTGAGAAAAATATACACAGCTGAGTGTTTTCAAAAAAATTTCCCCTTAACCTTGTGGGAAGTTCAGAACTAGGGACACACCCTGCTCACAGTCAAGGAACAATTTTACTTTATCTGTGCTTAATGATGCCAGAGAGTGCTACAAAGGTAGCACTAACCCAAGATGTTTCTTGCTGAGAAGCTGAGACTTTTTTTTTTTTTTTTTCCAGACAGAGTCTCACTCTGTTGCCCAGGATGGAGTGCAGTGGTGCAGTCTTGGCTCACTGCAATCTCTGCCTCCCGGGATCAAGCAATTCTCCTGCCTCAGCCTCCTGAGTAGCTGGGACTATAGGCACCCACCACCGTGCTCTGCTAATTTTTGTATTTTTAGTAGAGATGGGGTTTCACCATGTTGGCCAGGCTGGACACAAACTCCTGACCTCAAATGATCTGCCTGCCTCAGCCTCCCAAAGTGCCGGGATTACAGGCATGAGCTAACATTCCCAACCTGAGACTTTTGTTTTTTTAAAAGCAAGATACTCGTTCAGTGTCCCCTTTCCAAAATGTTTAGTGATCTTAACCCAAAGCAGACAGTGAAAATAGTCAAATCCCTGGGAACAAAAGCTACAGTTACAATGTACTGACATTAGAGTGATGTCACAAAGTGGTCTGGCAAAGTGCTTGGCTTGGCAATGAATCCCTGGTACACAGGAGTCATCCTCTTTCCAGGCCTTCTTTCTAGTGTTCATGGTTTAGAAAATATATGAAGTGCTTTTAAAAAAAAATTAAATCCTGTTGGTATGCCACGCCATTGCTCTAAGTCAGAGCTCCAACAGACTCAGAGGGCATAGTTTCTTCCTTGAAAATTTCTATGTCACACATAATCAGTGGGAAACAGAAACACACACAAAATACACACACACAGGAGAATCAAAACCACTTTCATTCAGGGTCAGTATAGTGAAGTCATGAGAGAAAAGCGATCATATCAAACTAATCTCGTTTGCTGTTTCACTTTTTATTTTTAGTAGGTAACAGGTTTACTGATCAGTTATTCATTCACATAACTCATTTTTGTGGGCATTCTGCTAACGCTTTAAATATAGTATATCTGAATTTTAGGAAAACACTGGCAACATTTCTTTCAGTCATGAGAATAAGATGAAAATGTGGCCTTCTATGATACTACAGTCACTTGGGCTCCTGGACCAAGATATAACACTCTCCTCCCCACCTCCTCATATGGAGAGACACCTCTGGCCAGCACTCCCCATCCACCCTCCACTCAGGAGGAGCAAAGTCCAGTTACGATGTCAAGTTGCCAGGAGTGTTGAACAAATAAATTAAGAACACAGGGGAATTCCTGGGAATAAAAGAGGGCCATTTCAACCCTAGACAAAAGAAAATAACAAGTCCTGGAATGGAGCTTTGGTCTTGGAAAAAGTAAAGAGACGGCCAATCTAAGCTAAGGGAAGTAGACAAAGTTTTGTATCCCCAAGGATGTGTGAGTGGGACTGAAAGGGGCCTGTGCACTTCGGGTAGGAATGCACAGAACTTGATCGTTAGCTATAGCAGGCCTCGACTTTCACTTTTCAGGCTCAGCCTTTGAAGCCCTAACAGCCAGTGATCTAATTCTACCACATTTATGTATTAAAAAGTAACTGACAAATTGTAATGACCATAATCAACATGCTGAATGCTGTTTCACACGCTTGGGATATATTAGTGGACAAAACAAAGATCTCTTCTCTTTGAAACTTCTGTTCTAGCTAGAGAAGAAAGACAACAAAAATTAACAGAATGAATAAGTAAACTGTGGAGTATATTCAAAGATAATGAACTCCATTGCAAAAATTAAAAAAGTAATAAGGTGGCTGGGCGCAGTGGCTCACGCCTGTGATCTTAGCACTGTGGGAGGCCGAGGCGGGCAGATCACTTGAGGTCAGGAGTTCAAGACCAGCCTGGCTAACATGGTGAAACCCCGTCTCTACTAAAAATACAAAATTTAGACAGAAATTGCTTGAACCCTGGAGGCAGAGGTTGCAGTGAGCCAAGATCATGCCACTGCACTTCAGCCTGGGCAACAGAGCAAGACTCTGTCTTAAAAAAAAAAAAAAAAAGTAGTAAGGGAAGGAGGACTGAGAATGCGGTGGGGAGGGTGTGCAGAAAGGAGGTCTCCCTGGAAAGATATTAGCTGAACAAGGATCTGAACACAATGGGAGTTCTCCATGCAAGCAAATCAATATCTAACCTGGAGGAGGCACTGCCCAAGCAGAGAGAACAGCTTGTACCAATGCCCTCAGGAAAGACCATGACCTGGTGTCCTCCTAAAAGCTAGGGGGACAATGTGGGAGGTGATGGTGAGAAGGCAGGAGATGAGGAGAGATGCAGGGGCCTGGTCATGCAGGGCCTTTAAGAGCAGGGCTTTCACTCTGAATGAAATGAGAGCCACTGCAAGGTTTGAACATGGCAGTGATGATAACTTAGAAGGATCACTGGTACTGTGCAGGAATCCCTGTGGGAGACTGTGCTGGCTCAGCAGACGGCGATGGAGGTAGTGAGGAGTGTTGGATTTCTGGAAGTATTCAGAAAGGAGACACAAGAGGGTTGTTGCAATTCGTGGATTGTTTGTGGAGGGAGACAAATAAAGGGGGCTTAAGAATGTCCTCCAAAGGCTGGGCCTGAGAGACAGAAGTGCTGGTCACTGTGACCTGAGATGGGGAAGGACACTTGGCAAGTATGGGGGCGACATCAGTAGCTCAGCTCTGACCTGCTGCATTGGAGAAGTCTGGGAGGCATCTGAGTGGAGACACCCCACAGGCTGCTGAATATCAATCCCGATGAACCAGAAAAGATGTCTGATGTCTGGGATGGAGATACAAACTTAGCAGTTGACAGAGAGTTAATATTTAAAGGCAAGAACCTGCACCAATGAACAAAGTGCAGGTAGAGAAAGGGGACTGAGGACAAGCCTTGGCATACCTATTACTGAGAAAAGACAAGGAACCACACCACCAGCAGGTGAGATTAAAGACAATACTGAGGGCCCGGCATGGTGGCTCATACCTATAATCCCAGCATTTTGGGAGGTCGAGGAAGATGGGTCACTTGAGATCAGGAGTTCGAGACCAGCCTGGCCAACATAGTGAAACCGAACCTCTACTAAAAATGCAAAAATTAACCAGGTGTGGTAGTTGTTGCCTGTAATCCCAGCTACTCAGGAGGCTGAGGCAGAAGAATTGCTTGAATCCAGGAGACAGAGGTTGCAGTGAGCCGAGATTATGCCACTATACTCCATCTCAATAAAAAAGAAAAAGGAGGAGGAGGAGGAGAAGGAGAAGAAAACAAGACAGACTGAGGATTGACCAGTGGATTTAGTATGTGGCAAATGTTACTGAACTCAACACAGGCAGCTTGGGTGGACTTGAAGCTCATGGGATTTGGAAAGCCAACTGGAATGGGTTCAGAAAGAAAGGGTGAAGAGAAATCTAAGACAGTTAACATAGATGACTCATTCAAGGATATAGGCTAGAGCAGGGACACATAGGCTAGGTGCGGTGGCTCACACCTGTAATCCCAGCACTTCGGGAGGCTGAGGTGGGTGGATCACCTGAGATCAGGAGTTCGAGAGCAACCTGTCCAACATGGTGAAACCCCATCTCTACTAAAAATACAAAAATTAGCTGGGTGTGGTGGTGGGTTCCTGTAATCCCAGCAACTCCAGAGGCTGAGGCAGAGAATCACTTGAACCCAGGAGATGGAGGTTGCAGTGAGCCGAGATGACGCTACTGCACTCCAGCCTGGACAACAAGAGCAAAATTCCATCTCAAATAAATAAGAAAGGGAACACATAAATGAGATGGTAGCTGGGGCAGAAGAGGGAACTGAATCAAGGCCTGTGTGCTGTTTTCATTTCTACCACAGCATGCTTGTACACTCAGAGTGACCTTAATCAGCAGACAAAACTGGTGAGGTAGGAGAGACCATAGAGAATTTCTGCTGTGAAACCCTTGAGGTGAAGTGTAGGGACAAGGTGGCCAAGTGAACGGATTAGCTTTAGGTTGGAGCACGTGGGATAGTTTAAGGCCTCACTGCATTCTTGGCAACAGAGTGATCGCTGAGGTTAATTTTAAACCCACAGCGTGTGAGAGTGAGGCATGTCTTTGGAATTTGTTATTAATATCAGAACACAGTTAGCCCTCTGTATCCGTGGGTTCTGCATCCGCGGATTCAATTCACCATGGATTAAAGATATATATATATTTTTTTTTAAAGAGGGGTTTCACCACATTGGTCAGGCTGGTCTTGAACTCCCGACCTCAGGTAATCCACCCACCTTGGCCTCCAAAGTGCTTGGATTACAGGCGTGAGCCACTATGCCCAGCCAAAGATATAATTTTGTAAAAAATTCATATCTAGGGTGGAGGGAGTGGAGATAGTTAATGGGTACAAAAATATATTTAGATAGAATGAATAAGACCCAGTATTTAATAGCACAACAGGGTAGCTACAATAAAAAATAATTTATCATACATTTAGAAATAACTGTAGGAGGCTTAGCGAGGTGGCTCCTGCCTGTAATCCCAGCACTTTGGGAGGCTGAGGTGGGCAGATCAAGAAGTCAGGAGTTTGAGACTAGCCTGACCAACACGGTGAAAACCGTCTCTACTAAAAATACAAAAATTAGCCAGGCATGTGGCTAATTTTTGTATTTAATTTTGTATATTACAGGTGGTGCATACCTGTAATTCCAGCTACTCATGAGGCTACTCAGGAGAATCACCTGAACCTGGGAGATGGAGGTTGCAGTGAGCCAAGATTGCACCACTGCACTCCAGCCTGGCAACGAAGCAAGACTCTGTCTCAAAAATAAATAAATAAATGACTGTAGGAGTATAACTGGATGATTTGAAACACAAAGAAAGGATAAATGCTTGAGGTGATGAACATCTCATTTACCTTGATGTGATTATTATGCATTGCATGCCTGTATCAAAATACCTCATGTACTCCATAAATATGTACACCTACTATGTACCCACACATTTTTAATTAAAAAAAGGAAAACTACAAAAAATCGGTACTAAACATGTACAAACTTTTTTTTTGTCATTATTCCCTGAACGATAGTTATAACAATTATTTACATAGTATTTACATTATATTCGATATTATAAATAATATATATTATGACATTATATTATACTAATAATATAAATTATAATAAATAATCTCAAGATGACTGAAAGGATACAAGAGAATATTCATAGATTATATGCAAATACTGCCTCATTTTATTTCAGGGACTTGAGCATCTGTGGATTTTGGTAACCACAGGAGATCCTGGAACGAGTCCCCATGGACACTGAAGGACAACTGTATTCACTTTGAAATGCAAGTATGCATTTGAGATGTAACACAAAGTGAAACATTAAAATTTCATCAATAGGTTAAAGTAAAATAAAGCAATTATTGATTCTTATAAAAACTATTGATTCAATGTCCAAAAACAATTATTAAGAACTTTCAAATATTGAAGCACATAAGGAAATAGATTGACAGTTTACTTAAATATTGCAAGAGTATATTAGCTTTATAACTTTGGGAAGAATATATCCTCTTTAAGCCAACTATTTAAAAATAGTTAAAATATAAAATATGTAAACATCTTATATCATATAAGTACAAATTTAAATGTATAAGTAATAAATATATATTAACATAATAAAGATTATGTCATAATTTTTATCATTTTAGAATTGCTTGATGAATATCATTTATAACACTAAACAACATACATGCCTTTTATAAACCAAATTTATTTTTATTACTTAATAACATTCAGGCCATGAATCTTTGAAGAAAAAGTCTTCTTTGGGGATTCTTACCACCTCTAAATTTCATGAGGAGGCAAATCTCCAAAATCAAGGATACTGATTTCCTTACTCCAAAAGAGTAAGGAAATCAGTATCCTTATTTTTGCCCAGGCTACAGACCTCTCCAATCCCCTCAATGAGTACGGGAGGCAGAAGTGAAACTTGTTTTCCAGCAGCTACATCTATAATGAATCATTTTCAATTCAGACGGAACAAAGAACAGGCAAGGTACACAAAAAAAATGACAGTGGTAGGCAAAAATTAGGCACATTATGTTCTCACTAACCTAACTTCAAAGGACAGACTTATAATAATACTTTTAAAAGGTAATTTCTTTAGCTTTGAGTCTGTGGAGACTAAATAAAAAAGCTTCTCAGAATAATTGCTATATCCTGGTATTATCAGTAGTTTTTTGGCTGCCAAAGAATTGTTTAAATCTGCCCAAGTTATGACTCCAAGGTACAAAGCTCCTTCTACAAAACAATGCTACTAAAATAAGTTTTCCTGACTTATATTTTCCTGTGTATCAATCAGTGATATTATTAAATATCCATGTCTTATATCAGATATTTGGGCAATAGAAGTTGCCTTAAAGTTTGGTATGGTAGTTTAATGAAAATTTTAACAATTCTTCTCCTTTATTCTTTATTCTTTGCCATGATTTCTGAGCATAGCACAGCAATCCAAGAAATCGTTATAAAATAAAAAATTAGGAAATAAAGTTGCCATGCAGTTGTCATTGGCAAAGAAAGAACAAACATGGCTAAGGCCGTAAGTGGCTTAGGAATTACAAATCTATAACTGCTTCATTCATGACTTTCAGCTCTGCATTTAGAAAGAAATTTCAGCACAGTTTAAGGTAGGGGCTCTTCAACCAAAATGAAAGTCTGTGACACACAAAACATTTTGAAACTCTCTTATCTCTTTATGCAAGACATTCAGAAAGGTTGAACAGCAACTAATACATGCTTTTTAACAAAGCGTAAGCAAAATAAAGGCTTAATATTATGCTTTACAGAGAACAACAGCAACACAGGCTTTATAAGCAACTAATGATTTATTTGCTGAAATTTGCTGAAGAAGTAAACCCAGTGATATGGCCAGAGAGAAGTTACCCTTCTGTGACACCTGATGACAGACACTACCATCTTTCTGTGGAAATGAAAGCTTAAATGCACATAAAATTTCAGAGATGAATTTTTTTTGAGATGGGGTCTCACTTGCTGCCCAGGCTGGACTGCAGTGGTGCAATCTTGGCTCAGTGTAACCTCCACCTCCCAGGTTCAAGCGAGTCTCCTGCCTCAGCCTCCTGAATAGCTGACACTACGGGCACCCACCACTACGCCTGGCTTTTTTTTTTTTTTTTTTTTTTTTTTTTGTATTTTTAGTAGAGACAGGGTTTCACCATGTTAGCCAGGCTGGTCACGAATGCCTGACCTCAAGTGATCCACCCACCTTGGACTTTCAAAGTGCTGGGATCCATGAGCCACTGCACCCAGCTGATTTTTGTCATCTTAAAGTCCAGGTGCATTATTTCATTGCTACATGTTTGGATTCAGTGTTTAAGAGGATAAATTTTTAGGGAAATGCAAATCAAAAGTACAGTGAGGTAACATTTCATACTCACTAGGATGGCAGTAATCAAACTGAGAGCTTAAAAACAAGTGTTGGTGAGGATGTAGAGAACTTAGAAACCTAGTATCTTGTAGGTGGGACCATAAAGTGGTACAGCCACTTTGGAAACAGTTTAATGAAACCATTAAACTATCAAAAAGTTAAACACAGAATTACTAGGTGACCCAGCAATTCCTCTTCCAAGTATATAACCAAGAGAATGGAAAACATACGACCATGTAAAAACTTGTGCGTGAATATTCATTGTAGCATTATCCATAATATCCAAAAAGTGGTGACAACTCAAATAGTTATCAACTGATGAATGGATAAATAAAATGCTGTGTATCCATACAATGGAACATTATTGAGCCATGAAAAAGGATGGAGTATACATGCAACAGCATTCATGAAGCTTGAAAATGTTAAGCTACATAAAAGAAGCCAGACACAAAGGGTCACATATTTGATTCCATTTTCATAAAATGTTCAGAATAGGCAAATCCATAGAGACAGAAAGTAAATTCTAGTTGCCAGGGGCTGGGTGAAAAGGGGAATCAGGAGTGACTGCTGACAGGTTAAGGTCTTCTATCTGGAAGGACAAAAATGTTCTAGATCTAGTTCCTAACTGGTACAATCTCGTGAATATACCATACTAAAAATTACTGAATTGTAGACTTTAGAAGAGTTTACAATTCATTTTGAAAGGTTTTATAGTATATGAATCATATCTCAAGTTTTTAAGTAGAACACATGTTTCTCAGGGACAAGTACACTTTTATTTTTCTATTTCTACATATAGATCTGGAAATGTTTGCTTTATATATTAGGAAGCTACATTTTTAGGGAAAAAACAAGTCTAAAATTATATCTTTCTCAGGAATTGAATTTCCATTACTATGAGTAACCCTCTGTCTCTAGTAACACCTTCTATCTTTATATCTATTTGCCTGATGTTAATACGGTTACTATAGTTCCTTCATTTAGAATTTGCATAGCATATTTTTTATCCTTGGACTTTCAACCCTGGCATCTTTATGTTATCTCTTGTATCGCTTGTAAAACTCAAATATGTATAGTTTTTTAAAATAATGTCTGACAACTTTTACCTTTTAATTAGAGTTTAGCTCATTTGTAAAATTTACTATGATTGCTGATATATCTGATTTATTCCACTGTATTAATATGTGTTTCCACTTATTTTATTACTTCTTTATCTTCTACAATCTTTTGCCTTTTATTGGTTACAGGGTTTTTTGGGGTTTTTTTTCTCATTCTCTTTATCCTCCTAATTTTCTTAGAAAGTTAAAAGCTCCATGTATATTTTTTCAACATTAAGCTAAGTTTATTAACTATAAATTTTCAACAAATTCTAAAGTTAATATCTGAGAATTACAGAAATCTTAGATCACTTTTTGCCATCACGTCCCTCTCACTTTACACAATGTTTTTGCCTAGTCTTAGAGTTTTTTGCGGATGTTACCTCATGTAACACTGGGACTATTTGTATGGAGTTAACATTTTTCATACTCACTCTCACATGTCAGCATCCTTCTTGGACTCCACATTCTTTCTTGAAAGTCTCCATCTTCTTGTGGCATATCTTTTAGAAATTTGGGGTTCCCTGAGAATGTGAAGCTGTAATGCCCTAAGGCATCCACAGTATGTAACGAATTAATGTCTCTAATATGTATTCAGGTGATACAATGAGAAACTGTCACTGAATAAACTTTCTGCCGTGTTTAATTCTCTTGTGGGACACTGAGAAAGGCTACTACAGAATATCATTAAGTGGGAATCTTTTTATGTTAACTTTCTTGGCTTTTGTCAGAAAGTTCAATATTTTGTTTTGCTTGTTTTTCTTGAAAAATAGTTTTGCTGGGTAAAGAAATCTAAGTTGTGAGCTTTTTTCTCTAAGTATACTGAGGGTATTATATCTTCTGGATAGCATTTTTGCATTCATATTTGGAAAAGACTGGCATACATGTGGAGCTAAAGAGTAGATGCCAGACGTGGATTCAAACACCTCTTTGAACCTTGGCTTCCCATCAATAAAATGGATATGTTGCATGGTTGTCGTTAAGTTTACATGTTGTAGATGTTACATGTTAAATATAATATGTACTCATGATCATCATGATTATTAGTTCTGCTTTCCTCCTTTACACTACATTTTCTATAGCATTCATAGGTTTGTGGCCCCATCCCCAGAGAGTTTTATGTAGAATTGTGGAGGTACCTGATAGAAGTTTCTTCCACTGAGACAGTCATTCAGACTGATGGGAGAGAAGATAATCTGACACTTTTATCTTCATTCCAAACAGAGGGTTCTCTTCCCTCTGGACACCAGATTACTTACCAATTACTCAAAAGCCCTAGGCACTATATTTAACAGGTTGATAAGATTTGGTTATAATGCATTGGTTTGAATTTCAGCCAAGTGCTATGTTTTGTGTATAAGAAAATGCTTGGTTCCCAATGTTACCATATTTTTTCAAATGGTACCACTGGCTTTCAGAGTGATTGGGATATTTGTATGTGTGTGGCTAATCTCTCTAATATCTACCCACTATCATTAGTAGCCTTGACTATAACCAGATACAGAGAGTAAGAAGACAGAGAGGACCCTGTGCTAAACTGTGTTGTCACACGTGTCTGAAACAAATGACCAAATTGCTGTTCCTTCTCTGATTGGATGCGACACACAGGCTTACCTTATGGACACATAGTTGAAGGGAAATGCCTAAAGACATTGCTCATTGCCCTCTGCTTTTCCCTACTCCTACATATACAGAGAGAGACAGACAGAGGACAGAGACCATGAGTTTGCCCATCAGTACACGCAGTACTCTCTGACATGGGGAAATCAATATCCATACTCTTTCCCCAGGCTACAGACCTATCCATTCCCCTCAACTGAGTATGGGAGGCAGAAGTGAAACTTGTTTTTATTTTATTCACATCTACTTAAAGGTACATTTAA
The DNA here is from genome assembly GCF_049354715.1 of Callithrix jacchus. Lineage (NCBI taxonomy): Eukaryota > Metazoa > Chordata > Mammalia > Primates > Cebidae > Callithrix > Callithrix jacchus. Next base: position 34,431,287 of record NC_133511.1, on the reverse strand, counting down.
TTAAAAAATAAGAGCCTGCTAAGGATTAAGCATTTAACTAGATAAATCAGTCATTAAAGATTTTGAAGACTTGTTGAAGCCTAAAAATAGGCATCATATAGACAGACTACAAAATCCATAACAATTACTCTGCTGAGTTTTTTGGTTATTTTCACATTTTTGCCATGATTGATAGTCTTAACATAAATGTTCTTCCCCAAAAATGACTTATAGGTGAACTCCAGTAACCCAAAAAATGTGTTCAGACATGGTTTTACAGCATTGGCTTGTCTGTGGATTCGATGTCTGAGCCACTCATCATCTTCTCAAACAAGATGACCTGAGAAGAAAAGAAAGATTGATAATGGGAAAGGTGAGACATATTTAGTACAGGATGAAAAAGACACTGCAACTCACATTGATCTGAAAGTTTATGAGATCTCAAGGCAGAGATTAGAGTGACACACCTCATTGTCTTCTGGATGAAGCCAGGCTCCAGGAAGGTACAGTGTTTTCTGAGGCCCAATATTCCAATATCGCCCAAGGTTACGTCCATTGATGAACACGAATCCATAATTCCAGTTCTGAAAGGAATGGTGGCTTGAGATGTAGAAATAGGTTCACATTAGTAAGGTAAAACCTAAGGCACTTGGGGAGTGAGAGCAAGACTGAGATGCTTTATGGCACTCAAAGGGAGGTGAGTTTAGAGTGGGATATGTTCTGGAACTCCCACCTTGCTGTCTAGGAATGAAAGAGAAAAACATAAATAGAACTAACCCTTTAATGGTAAGTATGCTGTTGCTTCTGTTATGTGATATATAATGTTATATATTTTAAAGAGCAGATCTTCTACTTCTAGAAATAAATACTATGTAATAGTGATGACATAGAAATGCTACTTAATTTTTCACTTTAACAGAGTTAATATTATGTTATGTAATTTGACCTCAAAAAATCTTTTTAAAACTTATGGGATGCAACCAAATCCATGCTTAAATGATGATTCATAACTTAATTCATATAATTAAAAAGAATAAAGACTAAAAATCCAGTATCTAAGTATCTATGTCAAGACATTATAAAAATAAAGCAAATTACTCCTAAACTAAGAAACTGAATAAATAATAAAGATAATGACAGAAATTAAAGAATCAGAAAAGAAATACATAATATAGTAAGAGTCATAGCCAAACACTGTACTTTGAAAGATTAATAGAATTATAGTGTTCTGGTGAGAATTATCAAGAAAAGAGAGTGCATCAATATCCTATAACAAATGACAAGGGGAATGCTACTACCGATGATCTAGACATCAGAAACAAACACTTTAAAGGCGACATATTTAAAAATTTAGATAAAATGGTAAAAATTCCAGAAAAATATATTTTCTCAAAGCTCAATTTAAAACAAAACCTAAATAGTACTTTAAGCTTTCAATAACTGAATCCACGCTTACAGACTTTCTCAAAAAGAAGATGCCAGCTCTAGAAGTCTTCACTAATGAACTCCATTAAATGTTTGGGGTTTTTTTGGTTTTTTTTTTAGACGGAGTCTTGCTCTGTAGCCCAAGCTGGAATGCAGTGGCATAATCCCGGTTCACTACAACCTCTGCCTCTCCGGTCCTGGTTCAAGCAATTCTCCTGCCTCAGCCTCTGGAGTAGCTGGGATTACAGGCACGCACCACCATGCCCAGCTAATTTTTGTATTTTTAGTAGAGATGGGGTTTCACCATGTTGGTCAGGCTGGTCTTGAACTCCTGACCTAGTGATCCACCCACCTCAGCTTCCCAAAGTGGTAGGATTACAGGTGTGAGCCACTGTGCCCAGCCCATTAAATGTTTAAGAAGAAATACTTGCCTTACACAAATTCCGCTCCCTAAATTCCTTTATGAGAGCCCTAAACCTTGGCACCAAAACCTGACAAAGATATCTCAGCCATGAACATAAACACAAAAACTTCTTAATTATTCATCATAGACAAGCCACAGATATAATCTAAATGTTCAGAAAAAGTAAAATGGTTAAATAAATTATGGTGTATTTACTAAAGGAACCCGATACAACAGTGAAAATGAACAAGTCACTGCAGCATCAATAAATGGCTGAACCTCACAATGTTGAACAAAAGAAGACATATGAAAGAGAATATTCCCTGTATGATTCCATTCACAAAAAGTCAAAATAGGACACTGGCCTGGAGTGTCAAGGTAGCAGAGACCTTTGGAGAGAAAAGGGACAGTGGTTGGGAGGGGTGCTCACAGTATTTTTAAATTTTGGTGATAATTATATGGTGCTCACTTTGCGATCGTTTGTTGATCTGTACATTCACATTTGATATGTTTATGTTATTTATATGTATTTATACAGAAAAAGATATTCTAGGTAAAAACTAACCTACCAACTCACTCCCCCCAACACACACACAAAAAAGCAAGTTGCAGAATATAGTACGTGGCATAATTCTATTAGTGTAAAAATAATTGTGTATGTGTGTGTTCAGAGAAAGTCATATATAAAAATGGACCATTGTTGGCAGTGTTGAGTTCTGAGAAGCAGAGACGAATTGGAATGGGGGGGTTGAGACTCTTCAGGCTTTGCTCTCTCCCTCTTGTTATTGTTTGAATTTTTAATTGTTTTGATGTGATATTCTCTAAATAGTGATAAATTAGTTAGACTGATCAATGTTGGAAGGTTTGGTTGGAGGTGAGGAAAGAAGAGGAAAAGAAGAAAGGGACATGTTCCCCAGGAACACTGGCTTTGCTTCAGGACTCTAAAAATAAAATTGATGTTTGGAACACCAGGGCAGCAGAGGGCGCCACCTACCAGCAGGCTCAGGAAGGTGTCCTTAGGAGAAGGGCCAGCCCTCAAGGTACCACGGTAGAAGGCGGGGCCCTGGTGGCTGTCTGGGACAGGCCTCCAGATGGCAGAGCGGAGCCTAAAAGGAAGGCCAAGCATGTGGGAGAGGAAGTCCCCCTCCCAACCCAGTTCCCAGGACTGATCCCAGGTGGCCTGGGCCGGGCCTAGGATTCTGTTTCAATGAGCTAGAGTAGACTAGACACGTTAAGGTCAGCATCAGGATGCTTGCTCCAGGGCTCTAGTTCTGGTGCTGAAGCACTCGACAGCCTGGAGTAAACCACTCAGTCTCTGTACCTTGGGCTCATCATCTGCGGTGAGGAATGCGAAATCTCAGAGTTCCCTGATCACCAAAGTATGCACTGGGGGCTGGCCGGAGCATACCTCTCAAAGAAGCTCATTTTCATCTCCAGGGAGTAGATAGTAAAACCCTCCAGGGAAGAATTATTGATGCTTACAGACCCAGTTATTCCTGCAGATAGGAGGCAGGAAAGAGAATATGAGCCAGGACTGGATATTCTCCAGCGTATGGGACAAAGAAACGCAGACGTGTACATGCCTTAGGACAGGGGCTCAGCCAGGAGGGCAAACGTTTGTCTGACCTGCCATGAGTACTGGAACTTTCCCTGAAATTCCCAAAAGGAGACTGGCCCTGCTCCAGAACAAGCCAGCACTGAACACCCTGGCTCCACCCTCTGGCCCTGGAGATCCAGAGAAGGCAAGACAAGCCTGAGGGTCAGACTTTGTATCTCTGCTCCCGGGACCTGGGAAGCTCACAGCTGAGAGGCTGGTTTATCCCTCCCAACCTGAGCAAGTAGCCTGGGTCTTCGGGTCTGAGTAAGAGTAACTGAGGAGAGGCCACAGCCAGAGCCCACCTTTCTGCTCATTCTGTATCTGCCATGAAAAATTGACTCGTCCTTGATTCTCCACCAGGATCCTCAGGTATCGGCAGACCTGCTGGGACAGGCCAGTTTATGGAGACCAAGCAGCTATGGAGGGCACCTACCCTACAATCCATTATTTTCCTCTGAGTGGAGACACAAATGGGAGAAAAGGAGGCTCCAGAGCCCAGCAGTCTTCCTTGTCACCTAAGGACCCCCTTGTGTTCCTATTCCATAGTCAATCTTCCCTTTCCCTTCTGCTGATCCTACTGGGAAAGGCAGAGAGACTCAGCTACGCCTTTAACCAACTCTAAAGGCACAGAAACCCAACCAGGGGCTGAGGACTGACCGGCTCAGGGCTTAGTGAGGAAATCCCCCTCCCACTGCGGCATGCATGCGGTAGTTTCTGAGAGTCCAGGGCCTTAGGCTTCCAGCCCTGCACACTTCCTGCTATGGCTCCAGGTGAGGAGCAGGACCAACAGCAGGGTCCTGACTACATTTGAGGGGAGTCGAGGGCATCACCTGTCCTCTTAAATTACATACCCTGAGTTCAGGAATGTGCAGGTTCTGGTTATTCTCATTAAGAATCCCTATCATTGTCTCATCCAAAAACACCTGCAAAAGAAGAGCCAGCATCAGACTGTGAGGCCTACCTGAAGAAAGGGAGAAGATGGGCTATGATTCTGGCAGCAGGAGGTCAGTATGAAGGCAGGGGCCAGCTGTGGTTCTCACAGATGGCCCCATGAGATTCTCAGTGGTGATAAAGCAGAAACCAAGTCTATTTGGCCTGACTTTTTGTTCCCAATGCCTCCCATATAGTAGGTCATCAAAGAGCAACATGTATCCTCAATCAACCACCCTGCCCAACAGCATGGGGAGGTGACGCATTTTGCTTCCCACACAGATAGCCCACTCGCCCTACCTGTGCCATGTCATGAGCGTGGGCACAGAGGCGGCCTCCGGAGCAGATGGACTTCTCATACAGGACAAGCCCGTAGGACTGGCCGCTCCCATTGTTTATGGGAAGGTTCTCCATGTTGATGGGCTGATGTGACCTGACTGGCTATGAGGAGAAATGGCAGGAGCAGAAGCCCAAGGGCTGAGCAGTCAGGATCCTCCTTCCTGAGACCCTATCATTTGATGTGGTCCCACCTAATGGTCCCCAAGGGTTCTTTGAATGGGAAATGAAAAAATACATGACGTGATAATGTCTGTGCTTATGTGTCCACTGCTCAGGAAACTCAGGATTGCAGGGCATGGTGACACGGGAGCAATCGCTATCCTAAAAACTGATTAACAGAGGAAATAGCTGGGGCACAGGGGCTCACGCCTGTAATCCCAGCACTTTGTGAGGCCGAGGCAGGTACATCGCTGGAGGACAGGAGTTTGAAACCAGCCAGGGCAACATAGTGAGACCCCACGTCTACAAAAAATTTAAAAATTTTGCTGGGCATGTTGGTGTCCTCCCATAATCCTAGCTACTCAGGAGGCTGAGGCAGGAGGATTGCTTGAGCCCAGGAGTTCAAGGCTGCATGACTGTGCCACTACATTCCAGCCAGAGCAACAGAGCAAGACCCTGTCTCAAGAAAAATAAAAGAGTAAATAAACTTTATTCTAAAATTGCTGAAGTCTAGCAATGAACTATGCACCAAGCAAATGTTTATTTCATTAAATTAAATTTAGTTACATTAAATAAATTTAGTTTTTTTAGTGTACCAGTCACCACCTTTGCTCTAAAATAATGATAGCAGAGGTGACACCAATGTGAATTCACAGGCTACTGTTTCCGTTCCAAATAGCTTTCACCTTTCTTCAAAATAGGACAGGAAGGCTGATGGGAACAGATGAACAGCGACCCAGGAAGTTCAGGCCCAGCTGCTGGCGAAGCATGGGCAGAAGCTTGTCTCCAGATCCCAGCCTAGCGGCTTTTCCTATGTGGATTCCATAAGGACCACATAGTGCAAACAACAGCATCTGCAGATAGGTTCGGCTGAGCAGGGACACAGGATCCTCTGACATCCTGCTGCCCTCACAGGGACCCAGGATCCTCTGACATCCTGCCGCCCTGCCCTGCACACTGACTCCAAGGTCAAACCCATCATGGTCCACCCAGAAGGAGCGCGGCTTTTGTCCCACAGTTCTAAATTTGGATGAAATGCAGATGATTTGTTTTCCCACTTCCCAATATAAAGTTTCCTGAAGGAATCCCCTCCCCCTTCTCTCCAATGGCCACTGCTCCTCCTGTGGCCAATTAGCACTCACCTCATTTAAGTAGGCTAGGACATCCCACAGCCGGAGGTAGAGCGAGGGCCTCACGGGGGGATATGCAGCCTTGGGAGTAAGTTTGGGTACTCGGGGCAGGGGAATTGCTGCAATGAAGATGGGGCACAGGGCAAAAAGTGCCTGAGATGACCACTGCCTTCTCTAAGCCCCCTCCCCTGTGCCTATCCAGCATGGCTTTTGCTTTTGTATTGGGGGTTACTATGTCATCCATGGTACTAAGAGCTTTACAAAGAGTAACGTAATCTTCACAGTCATCACAGGAGACCAGGGCTACTACCTTTATGTTTCAGTGACGAAACTGAGGCTTAAAATGCTTAGAAACCCTTATTTTTAAAAAACACACAGATTTTAAGCAGGAAACCCAGGGTTAGAAGTTAAGGTTGCCCTTGTTCTCAGGAGCTCGGTTAAACTCCTGCCCACAAGGGAGAGCCTCGTCATCCTCACTCTTCCACAGAACAGAGACTCCTTACAAAGAGGGCTGGCCCACAAGGTAAATGGGTGCTGAGTACCTGAGAAAGATCCAAACAGTTTTTGAAGCTTGAAATATTTTTCTGTGTAATCTCCAGCCTCCGTGAGCACAGCATCATAGTCTGCAAGACACCAGGACCGGTAACAGGCCATGTAGTCTCCACAGCAGGCCCTGTTTCAGCAGCACTGATGGGAGATGGCCAGGGCCACTGAGAGTGAGACAGAAGGAAGACACCTTCCATCCCATGTGGATGTGTAATGCCAACCTAGACACATTCCATCCCATGTGGCAGTGTAACACCAACTTAGACATGTTCCAACCTAGACACGTTCCGTCCCATGTGGGTGTGTAATGCCAACCTACACACGTTCCGTCCCACGTGGGTGTGTAATGCCAACCTACACACGTTCTGTCCCACGTAGATGTGTAATGCCAACCTAGATACCTTCCGTCCCATGTGGGTGTGTAATGCCAACCTAGATGCCTTCTGCCCCACATGGGTGTGTAACGTCAACCTAGACATATTCCATCCCATGTGGCAGTGTAATGTTAACCTAGACACCTTCCATCCCACGTGGGTGTGTAATGCCAACCTAGACACCTTCTGTCCCACGTGGGTGGGTAATGCCAACCTAGACATATTCCATCCCATGTGGATGTGTAACGCCAACCTAGACACATTCCATCCCACGTGGGAGTGTAACGCCAACCTAGACGCATTCTGTCCCATGTGGGAGTGTAACGCCAACCTAGACACGTTCCATCCCACGTGGGTGTGTAACACCAACCTAGACACCTTCCATCCCACGTGGGTGTGTAATGCCAACCTAGACACCTTCTGTCCCACGTGGGTGGGTAATGCCAACGTAGACATATTCCATCCCATGTGGATGTGTAATGCCAACCTAGACACATTCCATCCCACGTGGGAGTGTAACGCCAACCTAGACGCGTTCTGTCCCATGTGGGAGTGAAACGCCAACCTAGACAAGTTCCATCCCACGTGGGTGTGTAACATCACCATAGAGACATTCAGTCCCACATGGCTGTGTAACACCAATCTAGACATGCTCCAGCCCACATGGGTGTGTAACACCAACCTAGACACATTCCGTCCCACGTGGGTGTGTAATGCCAATCTAGAAACATTCCCCACAACTCGTCCTAAGGACATAAGGCCTCTGTGACACTGGGCTTGCCCCCATTTCACTTTCTAATGCAAACTTGTTCAACCAGGCCACAGGCAGCCCAGGACGGCTTTGAATGCAGCCCAAAACAAATTCATAAACTTTCTTAAATCATTTTGTAATTTTTTTTAAGCTCATTAGCTATCATTAGTGTTAGTGTATTTTATGTATGGCCCAAGACAGTTCTTATTCTTCTTCCAGTGTGGGCCAGGGAAGCCAAAAAGCTGGACATCCCTGCAATGGATACTCTTTTCTTTGCTCAGTCTGTATTGCCCAGCTGTGCCGGTCTGTGTCTTTACAGCAGTCACCGTTCATACCCCGCCTATCTTCAGAGGTTCAAGCCAACAGCGCAGTGCCTGAGATGCATGAAGCAGAGCTCTAAGTTGCAGAAAGCCCTGTCTATGGCCATGACAGCCTGTTGGGGCATTATGAACATACAGAAGAAAAGAAAACAGAAAAATCCTTAGTGCTCAGCACAGATTATAGGTCAAGAACTCAGTGATGCCAGAACAGGCTTCCATAGCCTCTTCTGTAAAGCCCTAGCACCACCCATCCCAGAGAGGCTACTACACCAGCACCACTCATGCCAGAGAGGTTACTACACCAGCACCACCCATGCCGGAGAGGCTACTCCACCAACACCACCCATGCCAGAGAGGCTACTACACCAGCACCACCCATCCCGGAGAGGCTACTACACCAGCATCACCCATGCGGGAGAGGCTACTACACCAGCACCACCCATCCCGGAGAGGCTACTACGCCAGCACCACCCATCCCGGAGAGGCTACTATGCCAGCACCACCCATGCCGGAGAGGCTACTACGCCAGCACCACTCATGCCGGAGAGGCTACTACACCAGCAGACACTTGCCATAGCTGGTAACAACACCAGCATGCTTCCCGAAATATGTGGCCCCATTCAGGAAACCGAAGTTGGTTCCACCATGGAACATATACACATTGAAGGAGATCTCATATTTGATGAATTCAGACACAGTATGTTCAATCTCTGCAGATGGGGGAGATGAAAACACAGAGAATGTTAAAAATTAAGAGGAGACAAAAGTCTCTCATGAACTCTCATCATTTCCAACCCACCCCACAATCAATTACAGTAATTCCTTACTTCACAACTGTCTATACATTCTTGGAAACGGAGACTTTAAGTGAAATGATATCTAACAAGACCGAATTTTTTCTCAAGTTTATCATGACACGATGTTGAAGGAAACAATATTATATGAGGATGTGCTGTGCATCATTTTGTTTAAAGTTTCCAAGAACCTATTGTTGATGTTAAAAACCTACTGCAAATGTTTCATCATTCAACCTCTACAAAGATTGCAACAAAGAAATGGGTGGAATTGGCTAGAACTACTCTAGGACACCGAATCCTGTCAATCCCAAGAGATTTGTGAACTTTTTTTCCCAAAGTATTGACATAATTTGACTCCAAACTATACCTATTAATTAAGAGCCTAAGAACTCTCATGTCACTTGACTATCTAATTTCCATTGAATTTTTTGAAATTATACATATAATTAGTATAGCCTCGTTACTACCTTCCAGTATCATGTTTCTGGGAACACTGGCTTGGAAACACTGCAGTGGTCCACAGTGGCTGCTCTTAGTCTTTGGCCACAGAAACTTCTATTTTGTACCACGTTTTAATAGCTACAGTCATCTCCCCACTGGCCACAGTGGGAAGAAGATGAAAAGTCATTTAGAGTGGGAATCAGTTCTGGCTGTGCTCTCTACTGTTTGTACGACCTTGGAAAACCTGTTTTCTTTCTCAATGCTACTGCTTCCTGATCTATTAAATGAAGATATTCATTTCAACGATATCATGGGACTGACGAGAACAGTCATTGATGAGGTAACATTTGTGGAAACATGGCACAGTGCCAGCCATACAAGAGACCAGAAAACTGTTATTGTTGCTGGTGTTATTGGTGGTGATAGTGGTACTTTGACTTTTTCTCTGTTTTTAACCCAAAACAGGCTTTTCCCAGTCCCTAAGTATTCTTCAATGTTTTTCTATCCTTCAGATACAGGTGGGCTTGTTTCATAATAGCACTTTCAAAACATCTTCTGAAGACACACACAGCTATTAAGTGAATGACTGCCAGGCATTGCTCCAAGTGGCAGTACCTAATCCTCGCACCAGCCCATGAGGTCAGTTTTAGGATAATCCTCAAGTTTGGATGAGGTCACTGAGACTTACAATGCAGGAAACTTGCACGAAGTCCCATGGCCAGCCCTGCAGAGCTGGGATTAAAAACCTCATCTCTTTGGCTCCAAGATCCCATGGCCAGCCCTGCAGAGCTGGGATTAAAACCTCATCTCTTTGGCTCCAAGATCCATGCTCTTGGCCATCGCTGCAAGTTGTCCCCCCAATCATTGCTAGTGCTTAGTTGACAATGTCATAGACAGCACCGACGCACTGCTAGTGATGATCAATGCTCCACCTTCCTCAGAGATGCTGCACTGTCAGAGAACCTTCTGTGACCACCTAACCTTACCTTGGCAGGTCTTTCTTCTATCACTACACCCTGTTTGTTTGCTTCAAAGTACCCACCAAACATGGAACTATATACTGATGACTTTGTAATGACCTGTGGACCTCACTAACTTATACCCTCTGGGAGGTGGGAACCATGTAATTTCTATCCAACAGAGCATCCTCAGGGTCTGGCTGAGTGCTTCTACATAAAAGGTTACACGAATATCTACAACTGATCAAGTTAATCAATGAGCAGAGAACTGTATGAATGAGTTCTCATGGGACCCCAGGCCATTTCTTCCTGGAGTAAATCACTGCAAAACACTCACCCTTTGCATCTGTAACATGGTGCTTATCTCCCCATCTGTCGAACCAGCCGACCCAGTATTCCATAATCAGAAGGGGCTTATCTCTCTAGAAACAAACCAAAGCAAATACTAAGTCTGACAAAAAAAAAAAAAAAAAAAAAAAAAAAAAACAGAAAAGAAAAACCAGAAAACCTGAATACAATAGATGAGAACTTACGGAACTCATGCTCTTTCCCCATTCAGAGCTTTCCCTTTTTGATCCAGTATTTCTTCCCCCACCCCCTGCCCATTACCCCTTGGCTATCATATGAAGCTCTGGTTCCTCCACTCCTAAATGTCCATGGTCTCCAGACTCCGTCTAGCTTCATGTGCCTTCCTGCTATACCTGGAAATCACCATCAGTAATTTCAGCTTTGTCTCACCCATGGCTGGTGTTGAAAGAATGGGTTTTTAGATACACATGAACCTGACTGCAATTCCTTGTGCAGAAACTCCAATTTCACAGGCTTTCAGCCTGACACCTGCATTCCACTTCTAGCCTAAACATTTTCAGGGCCGCTGAATCATGTAAGTTCTGTTTTAAAAGGTGACACCTCCTCCACAGCAGGCATAGCTGTTGCTGTGCCATGGATTTTAAAATGAAAGACTGTGGCTGAGCTTCTCCTGGGTGATATGTCAGCCACTCAGCAAGCATTCTCAGCTGCACTCCTGGAGTCCTCCAGCATACTGCTGTAATAAGATGGTCTCACTCTAAGCCCAAAGAGTTGTCAGCCTAGGACTTCTGTTAGTGGCTCCCTGGATTTGGATCATGATGTTTTCCGGGTCCTATGTCCTCTTCTACCTTCATTTCATCTCTCATTTCCTGCATCCTTCAAACACCTTCATAGTGAAGATGAGTGGGAAACAAATATTCTGAGTCCTTAAATGTCTGGCTATCAATACAATTAATATTTAGACTGGGTGTACAATTCTAAGTTAAAATTCATTTAGCCTCAAATTTTAAATGCATATGCCACTGCTTCCCATTATCCAATATTTTACAATCCTGTGCCATTCTAATTATTTTTGCTTGGCATGTAAACCTGTGGGTTTTCTCTCTGTAGGATGCTAATTTCACAACGTAGGCCTTTTTCATCACTTACTGTGCTTACCATTTCAGGTACACTTTTCATCTAGACACAGGTCCTTCAGTTAAAGAAAATTCTTACGTTATTTGCAATTTCCTTTCCTCCCTGCTGTTTGTCGACTCTTTTTGCAACCAATATTAATAAGATGTTGAGTCTTCTACAGTGATCCGGTAAGACATTCATCTTGTCTCTTTATGTTTTGTTGGCTTGTACTAATAGTAATATTAGGAAATTTTATCATCTCTACCTTCCAACTTCTATATTTAATTTTTAATTTCAAATACTAGATTTTTAATTTCAAAGACTTGTTTTTGGTTCCCTAACTGTCCCTTTTACTTAACAGCCCACTCTTGCTCGTGTATAATCTTATTCATTGCTCTATGCATATTAATAAGCCTTTTTACTACTCTATTCTGTTGCCTGAATTAACTCCATGTTCCCTGATTTCCATTTTCTTCTTTATTTGCAATTTAATTATTTTCTCTTTGTGAAATTTTATTAAATAAATACAGATCCTTAATTTGCCATTTGTATTCAAGAGGAAAGACTGCCTTCTGGTGTTAAAATCGTACTGTGGGCTTCATATTCTCCTCTTGGAATTCTTCAAAATCAAAATAAGGACTGAGAAATGCAAACACAATGTCTTCCATGAATCTAAGAGACATCTGAAACTTCAAAATATAAATTAGGAGGAAGAAGTACAAAAGCATTGAAGGTCTATCAGAGGTTCAAAAAAACTTAGAGAAAGAATTATCTTTGTTGAAGATTTTAGGAAAGGTTAACAGCACAACTTTCTCCCAAGTAAGAAGCTTACTCTATAGTGCAATGCCAACCATTTTTTTTTTATTGCTTGTTAGGTTTTGGGGTACGTGTGAAGAACATGCAAGATTGTTGCATAGGTACACACATGGCAGTGTGATTTGCTGCCTTCCTCCCCATCACCTATATCTGGCATTTCTCCCCATGGTATCTCTCCCCAACTCCCCATCCCCCGCTGTCCCTCCCCTATTCCCCACAACAGACCCCAGTGTGTAGTGCTCCCCTCCCTGTGTCCATGTGTTCCCATTGTTCAACACCCGCCTATGAGTGAGAACTTGCGGTATTTCATTTTCTGTTCTTGTGTCAGTTTGCTGAGAATGATGTTCTCCAGGTTCATCCATGTCCCTAAAAAGGACACGAACTCATCGCTTTTGATGGCTGCATAATATTCCATTGTGTATATGTGCCACATTTTCCCTGTCTATTCTATCATCGATGGAATGCCAACCATTTATTACCAGTTACAGAATAGGGTGCACAAGCTGGTGAAGGTAATACACTTTACATAATTCAATTCATCAGCAGCTTAGAATGACAAAATTATTGAAGAATCACAGATAAGAACTATAAGGAGAAAGAAGTTGCTGCTTGTGAGCATCTGAGAGCAGTCCTGCAGTCTATACTAACTCCCTGGGAGGATGGAGAAAGCAAAAAGGAAGATGGGTAAAGGTAAGAATTCATCCCTGTCTACAGCAGTATGCCACTAAGATATATTGTTAGCAGAGTCACATGCAGTCAATCACAGCAACTTCTCTTGAGTCCTTGAGCCAATAAGAACTCATCTCCATCAAAGATGACTGAAAAAAAAAGAAACTACTTTTAAAATTCTAATAGAATAGAATAGAATCTACTTTTAAAATTCTAATTAAAAAAAGAGATTTTTCTTTTTTGTAACAGGGTAAGAAATTAAAGGAGTAATACCAAAATCTTTCTATAGCATAGGTCAAAATTGTGATCCAAAAATACTGTTATAAAGTTAAAAATCTCAATGAAACAATTGCCTCTATAAATTGAGAGCATAAAAAGAGAAAACTAAAAGTCCTCAAGGAAGACATGGTAAGAAAACATAAGGAACTAAAATATAACCTGGCAAAAGTTTTTTTAAAACAGATAAAATAGAAAATATTAAGTGCAAACTGGAAGCAGATAAAAGAAAAATAAACTCACGAGGTCAAGATATCGAGACCATCCTGGTCAACATGGTGAAACCCCGTCTCTACTAAAGATACAAAAAATTAGCTGGGCATGGTGGTGCATGCCTGTAATCCCAGCTACTCAGGAGGCTGAGGCAGGAGAATTGCCTGAACCCAGGAGGCGGAGGTTGTGGTGAGCCGAGATCGCGCCATTGCACTCCAGCCTGGGTAACAAGAGCGAAACTCCGTCTCAAAAAAAAAAAAAAAAAAAAAAAGAAAAATAAACATTGTGAGAAACATGAAAAGAAGACAAGAGATCCGACGATTCAAGATGGCCGACCACTAACAGCTCAGGATTGTAGCTCCCAGTGAAAGCTCAGAGAACGAGACGCCGCCACATCTTTAGACGAATTTTCGTCACTCACCGATTAGCCGATTCCCAGTGGAGGAGCCCCACGGGACGCCAGCGTGACTCTTGTGGCCGCCGCAGCGGTTTTGCCGGCGTCTCGGCGCAGCAGCTCTTCACGCAGAGCCAACGGGACTGCTTCCCCTACTGACCAGAGTTTGGAGCTCGGGGAAGTCAGAGCCGCTTGTTGCGGACTCGAGAGGGAAGCCAGACCAGAGATTCCCGGGCAGAAGAGCACCATCAGTCTTACTGCTGCTATTTAGGCTGCCACAGTGGGTGGCTCGGATCCCAGCACTGGGTATCAGTAAGTCGGACGTTGACTCAGAAAACTAATTAGAAAGGCGGTTCATCTATAATGAAGGGAAAAAAACAGCCTAAGAAGGCCGAGTATACTCAAAATCAGAACCCATCAGCAACGGAACAAGCCCTGATGGAAAAGGACTCATCAGCAACCGAACAAGCCCTGATGGAAAAGGACTCATCAGTAACGGAACAAGCCCTGATGGAAAAGGACTGTGTTCCATTATCTGAAGTAGGCTTTAAAAGGTGGATGATAAGAAACTTCTGGGAGTTAAAGGAACTTGTTCTAACCCAATGTAAAGAAACTAAGAACTTGGAAAAAAGGTTCGATGAAATGTTGAAAAGAATAGACAATATAGAGAGGAATACAAATGAACTTATGGAGTTGAAAAATACAACACGAGAACTCAGTGAAATATGTACAAGCTTAAACAGCCGAATGGATCAAGCAGAAGAAAGGGTATTAGAGGTCGAAGACCAACTTAATGAAACAAAACGACAAGACAAGAATAGAGAAAAAAGGATAAAAAGGAATGAGCAAAGTCTCCAAGAAATATGGGACTATGTGAAAAGACCTAATATACGCTTGATTGGTGTACCTGAATGTGACGGAGAGAATGAAGCCAAGCTGGAAAATACTCTCCAGGACATTATCCAGGAAAATTTTCCTAATTTAGCAAAGCAGATCACTATTCAACCCCAGGCAATACAGAGAACACCACAAAGATATTCCTCAAGAAGACCAACCCCAAGGCACATAATCGTTAGATTCACCAAGATCGAAACGAAGGAGAAAATATTAAGGGCAGCCAGAGAGAAAGATCAAGTTACCCATAAAGGTAAGCCTATTAGGCTTACAGCAGATCTCTCAACGGAAACCCTACAAGCTAGAAGAGAGTGGGGGCCAATATTCAATATACTTAAAGAACAAAACTTTCAGCCCAGAATTTCATATCCTGCCAATTTAAGCTTTACATTTGAAGGAAAAATAAAATCTTTTAGGAACAAGCAAGTACTCAGAGATTTTATTACCACCAGGCCTGCTTTACAAGAACTTCTAAAAGAAGCATTATACACAGAAAGGAACAACCAGTATGATCCTTTCTAAAAATACACCAAAAAGTAAAGAACATTAACATAAAGAAGAATTTTTATCAACAAAAGGACAAAATAGCCAGTTAATATCAAATGGCAGCAACCCTAAAGTTAAATCAACCAAATCTCCCAATCAAAAGATACAGACAAAATCCAACGGTATATCCAAAGATATACATAGACTCAAAATAAAGGGTTGGAAAAAAAAAAAAAACGTACCAACCTAATGGAGAGCAAAATAAATAAATAAAAAGCAGGAGTTGCAATTTTCACATTTGACAAAATAGATTTCAAAGCTATAAGGATACAAGGGTAAAAGGATTAATGTAACAATAAGAGATCTTAACACCCAGATACATAAGACACATAGTGAGATTTAGATTCAACGAGACAACAAATTGATAACGATATCCAGGATTTGAACTCAGAGCCAGAACAAATAAACACAATAGAGGTCTCCATTTTAAACACATAAAATATGCATTAACCACTTTAAACACTCAAAATATTGATCGGCCATTATTGAAACCCATTTTAGGAATGAAGTAATATTCCTTTTTCCCTCTTTTTCTTTTTTTCCCCTTCTTTTTCTCTTTTTCCCTAAAAAAAAAAAAAAAAAGAAAAGAAGACAAGTGAAAAGTGATCACAGTTAAAATGAATACAGAGTAGAAAGAATGAGAAAAAATGGATGCAGGAGATGTGAAAGTAAGACAGAAGAACCTTGCATTACATATAACTTCTGTCCCTAAAGAAAATAAACCAAATAAAAATTTTAAAACATATTTAAAGATATAATCAAAGACACAATTTCCAACAATCATGATCTATGTTATTGAGACCAACCCTCTCACTGAGGATTTTTACAAAGCTAAATAAAATATAAGATCACCACAGATACAGCTGAAAAGAGAATCAGTGTATATGAAGATAAATCAGAAGAAAGTATCCAAATAGCAGCATAAGGAGACAAAAGTATACAAACTAAAAAGATATACAGCACATTTGAGAAGGTCTAATGAATTCAGCTGAAATCCCAGGAAGAAAGAAGTGAGACAACAGAGCAGAAGCAATATTTGAGGAACTACTAGCTGGGAATACATACATTCTAGAAGCCCAACAAACTGGAAGAATAATAAATAAAAAGATAGTCACAAAGAGACATAGTTAAACTACAGAAATCCAAAAACAAAACAAAAAATTCTTAGTAGTGAACAAGAAAAAAGAGCCTAACAGAAGACCTCTCAAAAACAGCAGTGAAGTTAGCAGACTATGTGCTGAAAGAAAACAACTGCCACATTAGAATTCAGAACCAGTAAGAGACCGAAGCTTAAAAACAGAGTCTACCATAAGCAGACATCACTAAAGGCTATACTTCAAGCAGAAGAAAATTGATCCTGAGTAGAATCTCCAGATTATGAAAAATAATAAATAGCAAAAAGATAAATATTGTACTAAAACTAAATGAATATTGATTGTCTAAAACAAATATATAATATTTTTAGAGTTCTAAAAAGACAGAAATCAAACACAAGAAAAAAAACAGAAGATGCATTAGACAGAGTGGCCAGAGTCACGGTGCTCTGAGACACCTGTACAATCCAGATGGAGAGTAGAACTTTAGACTGTGGGGGATTCAGTACTTACACTAAAATTTCAAGGATGACTTTTAAAAGATAAAAACAGACCCTATAACTCCACACTGATATAGGAAAAAACAGAAATTGATTTTTTTAAATAGTCAAATCCATGAAAAGAAGCCAAGATTGTAATGAAAAAGAAAAGAAACATTTAAAAGTAGGCACATAATCAGTTAGCAGGTTTAAATTCAGTCTAGTAAGAATTTTTTTTTTTTTGAGACAGAGTTTTGCTCTTGTTACCCAGGCTGGAGTGCAATGGCACAATCTCAGCTCGCTGCAACCTCCGCCTCCTGGGTTCAAGCAATTCTCCTGCCTCAGCCTCCCGAGTAGCTGGGACTACAGGTGGTGCCACCATGCCCAGCTGATTTTTATATTTTTAGTAGAGACAGGGTTTCACCATGTTGACCAGGATGGTCTCAATCTCGTGACCTTGTAATCTACCCACCCCCGCCTTCCAAAGTGCTGGGATTATAGGCATGAGCCACCGTGCCCAGCCCAGTCTAGTAAGAATTATATAAAACGTGAATGACTGAGAGCTCCAAATAAAAGTTTGTGTCAGACTAAAATAAAAATATTCAACTAATTTCTAATCTCTAATACGAGAGATGCCTAAAGAAAAATGTAGAATTACAGCAAGATTAAAAGCCAAATTAGGATATAGAAAATGATACACCATTCAAATATTAAACAGAGAGATCTAGCATGGCAATATCAATGACAGACAAAAGTAACCTTTAGACAAAAAGCAATACTGCATGCAAACAAGAGGACTCCCTAGTGATAAAATTTCATGTCCATGAAGATAAAGCAAGTCCAAATTTACATAGCCTCAAAATACATCAAGCAAACTTGGATAAATTTGCTAAAGTACAGGTAAAATATTAAGGACAACTGGTAGAAATATACAAATCTGCAATTATGAATGGAAATATTAGCACATCTCTTTCGGTGGCCAGTACTACCAGCCAAAAAAATCAATTGGAAATAGAAAAATAGAATAACACAATAAATAAAATTGACATAGAACTTAAACAGAATACTGCACCCAGTACCACAAAATACATTCATCACAAGCACACAGGGCATTTACCAAAATTGACCATTGATAGGACATAAATACAAACAAAATTAAATATAAAAAATAAAGAAGAACACCTAAAAATTGAGAACAAACTTAAATGAATCTAACTCTACATAAAGTTGATAAAACAATAACATTAAACAAGGAAATTATTCCATCTAACCTTACTACACAGAATTTTGACTATACATTTTCTGTGTGATATACCTTAAAGATAAAATAAAAACCACAGAAATCTTAAAAATCATTAGATTTTCTTAATTTCAGTAATATTATCAGTGTTGTTATTTCAAACCTATTATAAATATACCATAGAATTAAGTGAATAATAAAATTGTGAATATTGTTACCAACTTTGATATCCAGAGTCAGAGAAAAAATAAAAATATAAATCAGAAAAGTTACATTTATGGGATATAGAAATATATCTATAATTTCTATAATTCTAAATTTGTATTTAAAAAAATGAATGAAACCACTATTTTCCTCTCTTCTAAAACATACCAATATCCTGGCCCTACACACTGAAAATTCTTAGAAATAACAGCAATTTGATAGTAAGCACAGCTTATATTCTACAGAAACAATGGGGTTCTTAGGAGAATCACTATTTCTGGATTGAGGATTGGAAATGTATCAGATGAGTCTGAGACATTGTACTTGACTGGAAACCAAGTGAACTATGAAAGACTGATGGGGTCATGTCAGAGGAAAGAGGAGCCAGTGGAAGGTGCTTCCAGCAGGACAACAAGAAGCCAGTTTAAGCTTCAACAACATAATGATTACAAGTGATAAAAAGGCATTAGATGTGTTAAAAAGTCATGAATTAATAATAAAACAACTTACAAACATTTGAAAAGGCACAGAGTATGTTTTCTGACTTCAATGAAATAAAGAAAAAAATATAAAAACTCCATACATCTGAAAATTTAATATGCATAGGCCAAAAAAAAATCATAGTGAATAGTTGAACTAGTCTGAATTGCAATATATCAAATATACCAAATATAAAACTCATGAACTAATAAGAAATATATACCCTGGAAGTTTTCATAATAAAACATACAGATAAAATGTGAAGGCTAATTATCCACCTCAAGAAATTAGAAAAGCAAAATAAACAAAAATAAGATAAAATAAATAAAGGAAATATAAACCTAAGAGTAGAGGCAGTGAAATTGAAATTAATTTGCAATAGAGACAATTTAAAAAGAAGAATTAGTTCTTTCAAAAGAACTGACATGCTTCTGATGAGACTGATAAGACAGAGTAAAAATAGATAACTAAGATTAGAAATGAAAAGGAAAGACCAGAACAAATGATACGGCCATTAAAAATGAGCAGATAGTGTACATAATTATATGCCATTATATTTCAGTTTGGGTGAAATGGACATATTCCTAGAAAAACTGTAACAACCACATTTACTCAGAAGGAAATAAACTTCTGAGTATAGCTCAGAGATACAGCAGTAGGAAAAACATAAATCCTATCCTCATAGCAAGGACAAAGCTTGAAAAACTGCAAGTTCATGGTTTCTTGGGTCCATCAGAGAACCTAGGTCACAGAGCAATCAACCAACCTAAAATCCATGGAAAACCTGATGCCTGCAGGAAGAAGCTGGACCCAAACACCTGCTTACCTATGGCTAGATCATTTAATATAATACAAATAGATCATATTTAAGAAGTGCTAAAGACAGTGTGGGCCAGCATGAGAGTATGAAGTCAAGGGAGCAGAGACTGCTTACACCCTCATGCTGACTTTCACTCCCTAAGTCTACCAGCTGTTCTGACAGGAGATTGGGGAGAATCCTGGGCAAGTCTTTGCTGTGGGCTGAATTGTGTCCCCAGCCAAATTCACATGAAGGCTATACTGCAGAATGTGACTGTACTTGGAGACAGGAACTTAAAAGAGGTAGTTAGGTAAAAGTGAGGCTGTTAGTGTGGATCTTAATCTTATCTCACTGGTATTCTAATAAGAAGAGGAAATTTTGACACACCAGGGTCTCATATTCATGGCAGAAAGACCATGTGAGGACACGTTGAGGAGGTGGCCATCTGCAAGCCAAGGAGAAACCTGTGGACACCTTGATTAAAATGTGGTCAGTATGATGGGCCCTAATCCAATATAAGAAGTATCCTTATAAGAGGAGGAGATTAGGGCGCAGACACACACAGAGAATAAACCATGTGAGGACCCAGGGAGGAGAAGTCATCCATCCAACAAGCCAAGGAGGGAGGCCTCAGAAGAAACCTACCCTGCCAGCACCTTGATTTCAGACATCTAGCCTCCAGAATGTGAGAAAATAAATGTCTGCTGTTTATGCCACATGGTCTATGGTCCTTTGTCATGGCAACTAGCAAAGTAACACAGCTTCTGTTCTGGTGCTGGCTGACGGGAGGGAGACACCGCCACTGCCAGACCTTCTCCCAGCCTATCTTCCCTAAGGAACAAAAGTCCTAACCAGCTGAGAAACAGCACAGAGGCTGCCACTTAAGGGCAGCTTAATTGCATCTGAAAAAAGGGCTGGGGAATGCGCTACGCTTATGAAAGAAGGCACATATGCTAGGATCAGATCTGCTGCTAGAACAAGAGCAGGAGCAGGAGCACCTGCAAGGGTCACACCCCTCAGACCCAGAGACAGCATCTACTGACAACAAGGCACAATCAGAACATCAGGGAAAGCCTTTCTCCCTCACCTGCAGGATAACCAAGTTGGAGAAAATATAACACATACTATAGCTGAGAGAGCTGCAAGCAACAGATTCTCTGTGGGGCACAGGGCAAAGGCGACACTCAGAGGGGAATGCAGATGTAGAGAAAACAACTTCTGCCAAACCAGCACTTGCTCTAGACACAAGATACCACCAGGAACATTTGAAGCCCATGACGCACAGAGGATAACACAGCAACAACAAACTCATAATCAGCTCAACTCCAGATGCGATGAATACAAAATTCCACATGGTCTAGCAGAAGGAAAGGCATGCTGATCTCTAAGACAATATCTATGTCCTATACATGATGTGCAGTTTTCAATTAAAAAAAGTAAAAAATTACGAGACATACAAAAAGGCAAAAAAAGAACACACTTGGAAGTGATAAAGCAATCATCAGAAACAGACTCAGCTAAGACACGGATATCATAACAATCACACAATTCAAAATAACTATGATTAATATGTTTAAGGCTATCATGGATAAGATAGACAGCATGGAAGATCAGATAGGTAATTTTGGCTGAAAGATGAAAACTATAAGAAAGAAGCAAATGGAAACACTAGAAATCAAAAACATAGCAAAAGAAACGAAGAATTTCTTCAACAGATTCCTCACTAAACTCAACAGGTATGCGGAATGAATCAATGAACTTAAAGATAGGTCAATAGAAATTAACCAAACTGAAAAGTAAAGAGAAAAAAACGACAGTGGGGAAGAAAACAGCATCCAAGAGTTGTGAGACCATACAAAATGATCTAACGTACAGGCAATTTGAATTGCAGAAGGTGAGAGAGCAGACAGAGAAAATATCTAAATAAGTGATGGCTCAGAATTCTACAAAATTAATGGCCTAGTCTTGCATTCCTAGGATGAATCTCAGTTGAGTGTAATTATATTAGTCCATTTTCATGCTGCTGATAAAGACATACCTGAGACTGGGAAGAAAAAGAGGTTTAATTGGACTTACAGTTCCACATGGCTGGGGAGGCCTCAGAATCATGACAGGAGGTAAAAGGCACTTATTACATGGCAGTAGCAAGGGAAAATAAGATCTCATGAAACTTATTCACTATTACAAGACTAGCAGGGGAAAGACCGGCCCTCATGATTCAATTACCTCCCCTTGGGTCTCTCACACAACACATGGGAATTCTGGGAGACACAATTCAAGTAGAGATTTGGGTGGGGACACAGCCAAACCGTATCAGTAATGTACTATCATTTTACATATTGCTGGATTCAGTTTGTTCATCTTCTGTTGAGAATTTTTGTTTCCATGTTCATAAGGGAAATTGGTCTTTGGTTTTCTTGTCTTTAATGTTTTTATTTGGTTTTGGAATTAGGACAATTCTAACCTCATAAAATGAGTTTAGAAGTATTCTCTCCTTTTCTATTTTCTGGAACATATTATGTAGAATTATTATTATCCCTTACTTAATGTTTGGTAAACTTCACCAAACCACAGATTCAAGCAGGACAAATTTCAAGAAACAAACCACATCTAGGCATATTACACTCAAACTTCGGAAAATTAAAGACAAACAAAATTCTAAAGGTAGCCAGAGGAAAAAAGACAAGGAAAATAAAAGATAAGGATTAATACAGACTTCTCATCAGAAACCAGGGAAGTAAAAACCATAATGATTCAATTACCTCCCCTAAAGTGGGCAATTAGGAAGATACTATTGTACAATTCTAATATTAGATACACTTTAGTATGTTTTAGGTTAGTGTTTAAGTGTGTATTTTAAATTCTAGGTCAACAGCTACAATTTTTTAAACTGATATAAGTAGTAAGTCTACAGCACAGATAAAATGGAATCAAAAAATTATCCATTCAGTCAGAAAAAGGAGTAAAAAAGAACAAGAAAGAGACAAAGTACAAAAAAGAAAAGAATGTGCCAGAAGGTAAATTTTATTCAAATCACATCAATAACTACTTTAAATGTGAATAATCTACCCACATTATCTTCAAATACAAAAACTGCCAAACTGAATTTTTTAAAGCAATATGTAAATATACAATGTCTACAAGAAATCCATTTTAAATACAGACTTTAAGGTATATAAAAAGAAAAAGGATAAATAAAGATATGCCATGCAAATACTAATTAAAAGAAAGCTAGAGTTGCTATATTTACATCAAAATAGAATTCAGAACAAGGAAGAGGGACATTATGCAATGATACAGTGGCCAATCTTCCAACAAAATATCATAATCCTAAATGTGAATGCATCTCAAAACAGAGACAAAAACTAAAGGAAAAATAAACAATCTATGATAATATTTAGAGATGGCAACATTCTGCTCATAATAATTGGTGGAATGAGTGGGCAGAAAATCATAAAGATAGTGATTGCTTGGCCAATATCATCAATTAGCTTGACCTGATGGGAATTTATAAACAAATGTAAACTATGCATTATTCTCAAATGTACATGGAACATTCACCAAGAATAACCATATTATGATCCATGAAACAAACCTTAACAAATGTAAAAGAACAGAAATTATACAAGTGTGTTCTAGGGCCTTAACAGTATTAAACTAGAAATCAATCATAGAATGATAGCTGGAAAATCCTCCAAGGTTCAAAAATGAAACAGCACACTCCCAACTGATGCATAGAATAAAGTCTCAGGGGAAAATTTTTTAAATGTTTTGATGTTTTGAACTCAATGAATACACAGTCCATCAAAATTGGTGGGATGCAGCAAAACTAGTGCATACAGAGAAATTTATAGCATATATGCTTAGAATAGAAGAGAAGTCCCAACTCAGTAAGCTTAATTTCCAACAGAAAGAAGCAAGAGAAAGAACAAATGCAATAGGAAGGCAGCAGAAGGGAGAAAACGCTAAAGATCAGAGCAGAAACCAAGGGAGTTGAAGACACAAAAGTAACAGAGAAGCAAAATTAAGCTGAAGGCTAATTCTCTGCAAAGATCAATAAAAATGATAAACTTCTAGCCATACTAACCAAAATAAATACACAAAATTCGCAATATTAGGACTGAAAAAACAGCCATCACTAATGACAACAAACACAGTAAGGGTTTAACAAGGGATTATCACAAACAACTCTACGCCCATGAACTCAAAAATGTAGATAGAATAGAACAGAATGAGTAGACTAGATCCTTGAAAGACATAAACTGTTAAAACTCACTCAAGAAGAAATAACTTAAATCTTCCTGTATTAATTAGAGAAATAGAACTACAAGTTACAATTCTTCTAAAAAGGAAAACTTTAAAGGAAAAAGGTCCAGATAGCTTCAGTGGTGAATTCCCAAGCATTACGTAACAATCCTACGCAAGCTGTTCCAGAAATTAGAAAAAGAGAGCATACTTCCAAATTCATTTTATAAGGCCAGCATTAACCTAATTCTAAACCCAAACAAATATCTTTTAAGAAAACAAAACCAAACACCAATATCCCTCATGAACATGGAAGCAAAAATTCTCAACAAAAATATGAATAAACCGAATCTGGCAAAATAGAAAATGATAATATTTCACAATCAGATAAGGTTCATTTCAGGAGTGCAGGACTGGTTCAACGTGCAAAAACCACAGTCACGGGATGAACATACTAATGCAGGACCGTCTTTGGGTTTGACTCTGCCTTTACATACATGACTGCCAAGCACAGTCCCACCAACCAGCAAAGAAAATGAAGCAGTGAGTCATGCTACAATACACATCAATGAACCTCAAAAAAACACCACACTGTGTGAAAGAAACCAGATGAAAAAGACTAAATATTCCATGAGTCCACTTACCTGAAATGTCTAGAAAAGGTAAATTTATAGAACTAGAAAGCAGATTGGTGGCTGTCCAGGGCTGCAGAAGGAATTAACTTCAATGAGCATTAAATGCAATACACATTTTAGATTGTGGTGATGATTGTGAAACTCTGTATGTTGAATTGTATGCTTGCAATGGGAGAATGTAATGGTGTATAAATGAGATTTCAATTAAGTTGTTAAAGTGACAAGAAAGAACAAAAAGGAAGAAGACTTAGCGAAGGTATTGAAAAACTAGACAGAGTCACAGATCCACAGAGCCCTGGCAGGGCCCCTTCCTTTCACCAAGTTGGAAACTGTATAGAAATTGATGAAAAGCCAGGCGCAGTGGCTCACACGTATAATCTCAGCACTTTGGGAAGCTTAGGTAGGTGGATCACCTGAGGTCAGGAGTTTGAGACCAACCTGACCAACATGGTGAAACACGATCTCTGCTAAAAAGTACAAAAATTAGCTGGTTGTGGTGGTAGGTAACTGTAACCCCAGCTACTCGGGAGGCTAAGGGAGGAGAATCACTAGAACCTGGGAGGCGGAGGTTGCAGTGAACCAAGATTGCACCATTGCACTCCAGCCTGGGCAACAAGAGCAAGACTCTTGTTGAAAAGGAAACCAGGTTCATGAGTCTTATTTATAATGTGGGTGGAGGGTGGGGACAGAGCCCTGGAGCTGTGGAGTCTTTGGCTAGGCCATGGCGCCACAGTGTGTGGGAATGGAAGGAAGGCCCTCAGGGGCGGGGTGGCAGGGCTGGGAGTGGAGGCAAAGGCTCACAGTGCCCCAGCAAGCCAAGGTGTGGGAGCTGGATGTCATCCTGGGCACAAAGAACAGTCAGGAAAGCGTGTTAAGCAGAGGAGACCATGACCAGGCCTGGTCTTGAAGTGCACACTCTAGCTAGTCTGTAGAGAAAGGACAGATGTACTCCCTGGAGGCTGGGCTGTGGCTTGTCCTTCTTTGCAACTGTCACAGGAGGTCACCCACTGAGAAGAAGGTGGGAGCCTCTCAACCCACATCTGTTAAATCAGTGCACACACACCTGCCATCCCTTCCCATAATGCAAATAGCTTTGGTGGGAAAGGCTGGCCCACCAGAACCCCCTGGGAGGCCTCTGTCAAACGCTCTTAGCCCATCTCTGAGCTCTGTTTTCAGAGGGGAAAGGGAACATCATCTCCCTCTGATTCCCATCACCCCCACCCTTCCCACTCATTTCCATGAAGTGATCTACAAGTGGAGGCAACACAAGCAGGGTTCCCTCCTCCCTCTCCACCCCAAAAGGCTCCCGAAATGGCTTGGAGCCTGCCAAGGCCCCAGGGTGAAAACCTGTGGTATTCTTGTCAAACCTGTTTTCACGGAACACCAGTTACGTAGGAGATAGGAGGAGCTGTAAAACCCTACCTGTCTGAGATGTCTTACCTGGACTTTATGAAGCTGACTGAAAGTATTCCAGTGAAGTTTTTGCAAATTGATGGTGGCCAGCACTGCATAAAGAAGAGAGAGGCCTGGCTGAGGTGTGAGTCAAGTGCTGTTGGGGAAGGGAAGGAAACCCCCCAACCCCGCCACCCCGCAAGTAGGAGGAATGCAAGTTTGACAGTGAGGATGGCGAGATACTGCCTGGGTCCCACCCTGCAACGTCCAGAGGGCTGCCATGGCCATCGCCACGTCCCTGCCACTTTCGAGGACACTCATTTGTACTGAGGGGCCAGTTAAAATTAACCACACTCTGTGCAGAGAAGTGAGCCAGGCTAAGGCTCCCTGACATGATTAGACCTGGAAACAGAATGCAGGCTTCCCAGCCCCAAGCTCAGCATGTGCTCCAGTGCGCCATGCTTCTGAGGAAGAGCCGCTGCTAAGGAGGCAGAACCGCGGCTGCCAGCAACAGCTTGCCCCACCGGCCTGTCACACCCGGGCGTGTCCCTCACTATTGCCATCTGATGAGTCCATCCCAAATCATCCTGCCACTTAATTCTCTAGGATCTCCTAAGTGTCCACACAGAGCCTTGGGCAGCAGGATCCCAGGAATGGAACTGGGCCTAGGCGGGGCTCCCGACACAACACCCATCTTCTGATTCCCTGTATGGTTTCCCACGTTAGCAGAGATAGCCCTGATCCCAAGCCAGGCCCAGCACCAATGCAGGTGCCTTGCCACAGAAGAACTATGGGAGGTGGAAAGGTGTCCTGAGGACAGAGGAGCTCCAGTGCGGCTGTGTTTAAAGATGGCAGGAGCAAGGCCAAGACAGGGAGCTGGCCCTGAGCCTTGACCCTGAGTCCTCATTTATTGTAACATCAAATTCCAGGATCCATGCTAGCGGACATGGGAAAGGGAGGTGGTGAGATGCACTTGGTTTCCTCTGGGGTGCGTTTGAGATTTACGCGGGCTGGCTGAGAGGCTTGTTCTGTGAACTAACTCTAAATGTGTACCTCCTTTGGTGTGGCCGCTCAGCACATTTTTCTCACCGTCAGAGGTCAAGAGAAGCTCCACAATCCCTCTTCTCAGCATGGCCTGTTGAGAAAATTGACCAAAATAAACCCACTTCCCTCACTCCCATGGGAAAAAAGAAATACATGCAGCCTCCATACTCATGGGTCCTACATCCCTGGATCCTGCAATCACAGTCAGAATTTTATTTTTTTTTTCTAATTTTTTAATTTAAAAATTTTTTAGAGACAGGCTCTTACTGTGTTTTCCCAGGCTGGAGTGCAGTGGCACAATCATAGCTCACTGTAACCTCAAACTCCTGGATTCAAGCCATCTTACCACCCCAGCCTCCTGAGTAGCTAGGACTACAGGCACACGCCACCATGTCCAGCTATTTTTTTCTTTTGTAGAAACAAGGTCTCACCTTGTTGCCCAGCCTGGTCTCAAACTCCTGGCCTGAAGTAAGTCTCCTACCTTGGACTCCCAAAGCACTGAGATTACAGGTGTGAGCCACCACACCTGGCCAAAAATATATTTTTTAATTGCATCTGTACTGAACATGTACAGCCTTTTTTCTTGTCATTATTTCCTAAAGAACATTATATAGCAACTATTTATATAGCATTTACATTGTATTGGTTATTAGAAGTAATCTAGAGATAACTTAAAAGTATATGGGAGAGGTCAGGCACAGTGGCCTGTTAATCCCAGCACTTTGGAAGGTCAAGGCAGTCAGATCATGTGAGGTCAGAAGTTTGAGACCAGCCTGGCCAACATGGCGAAATCCTCTCTCTAATTATCTGGGTGTGGTGACGTGTACCTGTAATTCCAGCTACTTGGGAGGCTGAGTCATAAGAATTGCTTGAAACTGGAGGCAGAGGTTGCAGTGAGCTGAGATCACACTAGCCTGGGTGACAGAGTAAAACTGTGTCTCAGAACAAAAAAGTACATGGGAGGATGTGCATAGGTTGCATAGAAATGCCACATCATTTTATGTCAAGGACTTGACCACCCACCGATTTTGGTATCCATGGGGGCCCTGGAATCAGTCCTCCACGGATGCCGAGGGATGACTGTATGAGAATATTGGGAACTAAACACAGCATGGTTCAGTTGAGTGGGATGTGAGCTAGACAAGGGTCTGACTTCAGAGTCTGACCTTCTGCAACTTAGTATATTGGGGCAACTCACTGTCTCTGTCTCAGCCTGGTGGTTTTTACGGGGAATGACCCTAAAATCAGCCAAGTGTGGGCTCTGACACCCTGTGATCAAAGCCTCCAGGGAAAAAAAGGTCTGAGTTTACCAGGGAATGCCTTGGGAGAGGATCTAAGCCACTGAAAGAAGAGGAAGAAGATTGGGAAGCAACTGTGCTGGAAGCAGGGAGGCTGCGGCTGTGGGGTCCTGAGAGCCAGCAGGGACTTTGCCAAGCTCTGGTGCTGCCTGAACACTGTCAAGGGGGACAAGGAAGCCTTCCATGGCTGCAGGGATGGGAAGATCTAATCTGAAAAACCATGGTAACAAGGCAGCCAAGGCCAGACTGTACGTCTCCTGTGTTCACTGAGCCAGATCGGGGCCTCGGAGGGGAGTTGAATGGTAATTTCTTTTTTTTTTTTTTTTTTTTTTTTTTTGGTTTTGAGATGAGTCTCGCTTTGTCTCCCAGGCTGGGGTCCATTGGCACAATCTCTGCTCACTGCAACCTCCATCTCCCAGGTTCAAGTGATTCTCCTGCCTCAGCCTCCCAAGTAGCTGGGATTACAGGTACATGCCACCACACCCAGCTGATTTTTGTATTTTTAGTAGAGACAGGGTTTTGCCACATTGGCCAGGCTGGTCTCGATTCTTCTGACCTCAGGTGATCCATCCACCTCAGTCTCCCAAACTGCTAGGATTACAAGCTTGAGCCACCGGGCCCAGCCAGTAAATTTTAAAACCAAAAACAAACACTGCTAGCTGAAAAAGACTAATTGAGGGCAGCCACACAGCCTCTGGGAAAAGTTAGGGAGGGAAACTACTCTCTGACCTTGTCCAACTCCAGAAGCCACAGCTGTAAGGCAGGAGCCAGCATGTGGATGCAGTCCGGCCCTGCCCTCCTCCCCACTTTGCCCAGCTGGGGAGCCCTGCTCCTCCCCTCCTGGCCTCCAGCCAGAGGTCTCTGCTTGGGCACGGCTGCAGAGTCAAGGGTGGAGTCAGGATGGCTCAGGCCAGCCGTGCAGCCCTGCACCTTGCGTGGCAGCCTAAGAAGGAGTTCAGTTGAGACCGAATCTCATCAGCTTCCTGAACATGAGAAGTCAGGGGCCAGCAGGGGCTGAGCCACCAGAAAGGACAGCAAGCAGGACAGCAGTTATGCCCAGGCCTGAGACATCTCTCCATGAAGGAGCAAGGGGGACAGAAGAGATGACGTTTATCCTACAGGTCAGAAACCTTCAAGCTGAGAGCCACATCACTAAGTTCTCGAAGCATTATTTACAGTGGAGGAAGATTTACCAACCCCAGCTTTAATGAGAACCGTGGGTCACAGAGATAGAAAACAGAAAGGAATAGCCCTTTAACATCATGTTCTATCTTCTAATAAATTATTTAGGTACGTCTCGGCCTGGCATGGTGGCTCACACCTGTAATCCCAGCACTTTGGGAGGCCGAGGTGGGTGGATCACGAGGTCAGGAGTTCAAGACCAGCCTTGCCAAGATAATGAAACCCTGGCTCTAATAAAAATACAAAAATTAGCCAGGTATGGTGGCAGGTGCCTGCAATCCCAGCTACTGAGGATGCTGAGGCAGGGAATTGCTTGAACCAGGAAGGTGGAGGTTGCAGTGAGCCAAGATTGTGTCACTGCACTCCAGCCTGGGTGACAGAGCAACACTCCATCTCAGAAGAAAACAATGTCATTTAGATACATCTTGTTGTCCTGACTGTTGTAAATTCACAGAGAAAATGAACTTGATCTACAGTTGAACCTTGAACAACACAGGTTTAAACTATGCAGATCCACTTATACTCAGACTTTTGTAACACAAGTTACAACCAATATAACTCCCTTCCCTGCCTCCGCTTCCATCTCCTCCACCTCTTCTGCCACCCCTGAGTCGAAAAACCAACTCCTCCTCCTCCTCAGCCTTGCTCAACATGAAGTTGATGAGGATGAAGACCTTTATGACGATCCATTTCTGCTTAATGAAAAGTCAACATATTTTCTGTTCCTTCTGATTTTCTTAGTAACATTTTTTTTCTGAAGCTTACTTTATTGTAAGAATATAGTATATAATAGATATACAAAACCTGCATTAATCAAACTGTTTATTATCAGTAAGGCTTCCAGGCAAATATTAGTCACTAAATTTTGAGGAAGTCGAAAGTTATATGCAAATTTCAGCCAGGCAGGGGGCCGGCACCCCTCAGCCCTTCATGTTCACAGGCCAACTGCATATTCTCAGAATGCACAGTGCCCAGCTATTCACCCATGCAGCCAGGAACCAGAAAAGGACGCCAGAAAAGAGACAGGTGGAGAAAGAGGCCAAATCCAGGGCCTCTTACCTTGTGGAGATAGGGCATGTATTTTTTATCCTTATTGAATGAGCCGTATTCATTCTCCACTTGCACCGCGATGACAGGGCCTCCCTGGCGGTACTGAGAGACAAGCAGAGGAGGGTTAAAGAGTGAGGCTATTCGGAGCAAAAGCCTGAAGTCTGTGGGTTTGCTGCTAAAGGCTGCACAGCTGGTGAGGCAGGCGCTGGTCCATGGCCCCTGCAGTCTGCACGTTCTGCTCCAGCACCAGAGTTAGAGTCTGCTGGGTCACTAGCTGCTGCGGGAGCTGCCTTCCCGAGTGTGTTGCAGATACATGATTGCCACAGTTTTCCCTCTGTCTCTCACATTCGCTACTTGAATTTGAGTCCTCAGACCCACGAATACACCTGCTTCCACATTCATCCACATTCCCTCCTCCCTCCAGGCTTAGGGTCATGCCATCACTTGTGTGTGGGTCCCCTGGCTTTCCACAGGCCACTCAGGAATGTGGCTCTGGGCACAGTCCCTCTCCCCTCTGTGCCTTTGACCTTCCTTCACAACAGGCTGACCTCCATGATCATGGAAACTTACCCAGGACCCTCTGCATCAGAAAGAGATGGAGGCAGGGACCCAGGAACATTCCCCTCTTCCCACTCTCCTTGCTAAGAACCACACTTCCTGGAAGAGTTACCAGTCGTCTACACCCATATCTTCTGCTCAAACCCCCTTGAGAAAACTTCCAGTCCGTCAAGGCATCCAGAACATCAACAATGACTGCCACCATTTATGCTAAACTCAAAACACTTTTCAGAGTATCCTCTTTCGGGGTCTTTCTTCTCCTTGGAGGCCAGCCACAGGGAAGGCAGCCTGAGCGCTGGCAAGCCAAGCTCTGACCTTTTTGTCCTGACATATAGCAGGCCCGTGGTCCCCACTGCCTACAGCATAAATGTCCTGCTTAGACTACGTTCTTTCCTCTTGGACAAAGGAATGCTGGCTCCGAGAACACAAAGGAAGGAGAATGGGCATGATGTCAGATCTTCCTTGGTAGGTTCCCCTCTGCCTCCTTCCCACCTCACCCACTGGCTTCCCGCAGCTCCTACTGCGATGCTGTTTGCCTCCACGGGCAGCACCACGCCTGTCCCCACAAATGGATGCATGACATCTCCACTGTGCCTGGGACACTCAACAGTGACCACACAGGGCCTGGTGCTCAGCAATTACTCGCTGGATGGTCATAAATATTCTCAGCTAGTGAGTTGAGAACAATTGTTTTCATTATTGAACCAGCCTGAAGGGTAAGATGTCTAAAAACCCCATTGCAGGGGAATTCCCAGTAAGTCTTAGGAAATAAACAGGATAAGAAGAATAAAAGTCCCAAGTAAACCAGTAATGCACTCCAAAAATTATTTTCACATAATGATTAATAAAGATAACCAATTCAGTAAAGGGACCTTAAAAGACAAATGATTTATCAATAATTTATTATAAGGTATAGGGCATTACATTTCATTTACATTTATAATTCCTTGCTTCTTAAAAAATGTCCTAGGATTTCCCACCCCCACAATTCAATGGGATGCCTATACATTTGCTTTCCTTGTTACATACATATGAGTGTGAATGGCATTTGTACTTATGCTGAAACTTCCATCCAAATGTTCAGTCTTTCTTGTTTTAAGGCATACGCCTACCACTGAGCACCACCTAGATTGCAGAAATGCAACCAGACACATACAGCTTCAGCCCTTCAAACAAATGATGTACCTCAACTCCACCTAACAGAGCACAGGTGCCATGCATCGCCGTCCTTATGGCGTAAGCCAGTTTAACCCTAAAGACAAGGTTTTCTTCCTCTCAGCAGTGCCGGTCTCTCAAAGCTGTATTGCAGCAATACCATTGCTAAGCTCTCTCTCACATTCTTCCTATCTTATCCCTCGATTCTTCTCTTTATAATTATCCTAATAAGAACAACTCACAGGCCAGGCACAGTGGCTCATGTGTAAACCCAGCACTTTGGGAGGCTGAAGCAGGCAGATCACCTGAGTTCGAGATCAGTCCAGGCAAAATGACAAAACCCCATCTCTACTAAAAATACAAAAATTAGCTGCGCATGGTGGTGGGTGCCTGTAATCCTAGCTATTCAGGAGGCTGAAGCAGGAAAATCGCTTGAACCCAAGAGGCGGAGGTTGCAGTGAGCCGAGATTGCACCACAGCACTCCAGCCTGGGCCACAGAGTGAGACTCCATCTCAACAACAAAAAAAGGGGGAATAGCTCACATTTCATGATTCAGAATTAGTTACATAGGCCTAGATCTGTATGTTGGCCATGTTTTCTCCCAAACAGAAGAGTAAGATGAGTTATCAGCCGACTACCTAAAAATCCAGGTGGTTTTTGTTTTGTTTTTGAGGCAAGGACTTGATCTGCCACCCAGGCTGGAGTGCAGAGGCACCATCTCAGGTCACTGCAACTGGGCTCAAGCCATCCTTCCACCTCAGCTTCAGGAGTAGTTTGGACTACAGGTGCGTACCATGCTCTCAAATGTTTGTATTTTTTGTAGAGATGTGGTCTCACTCTATTGCTCAGGCTGGCCTTGTACTCCTGGGTTCAAGCAGTCCTCCACTTTGGCCTCCCAAAGTGCTGGGCTTAGAGCCATGAGCCACCACGCCAGGCCATAATCTAGATATTTATCCCATCTCAAGGTACATTAAGAGATGTGTCCTTAAACTAGGATTTATTTTTCTTAATAACCATGTGCATCTTCTCATTTGGAAGAGTTATATTGTTTAAATTAAAGGAATATTATAATGATCAAATAATGCTGTCTTGTAGACTGCACAGGACAATGTTCTTTTTCCTTTTTTTGTCACAGACCTGACTGTGTGCTCTAGGTTGCGATGGTGAAAATGAAGGCATTTTTTATCAAGTACATGAGGTCTGAGTATGCCATAAAGAAGGCAACGAATGGCACCTGTGCTCTTCCCATCTGTGGGACTAAATCAAACTAGAATGCAGGCAATAGCAAGGAGACTTACACAGATACAGAACGGTGAGGGGGGTGCAAGTTATTTTTTTACGACATAAATGAGAAATCCAAATGTCCATAAGTAGGATATGAATTCCTGTTTTTTGTTTTTTTGTTGTTGTTTGTTTGTTTGAGACAAAGTCTCACTCTGTCGCCCAGGCTGGAGTGCAGTAGAGCGCTCTCAGCTCACTGTAACCTCCACTTCCCAGGTTCAAGCGATTCTCCTGCCTCAGTCTCCCAAGTAGCTGGGATTACAGGTATGTGCCATCATACCCAGCTAACTTTTTTGTATTTTTAGTAGAGACGGGGTTTCCCCATGTTGTTCAGGCTGGTCTCAAACTCCTGACCTCAGGTGATCCACCTGCCTCATTCTCCAAAAGTGCTGAGATTACAGGAGTGAGCCACTGTGACCAGCCTGAATTCCCGTCAAATGAATTGTAATATATCTCTACTATGGAATACTGTGCAGGCACTAAAAAGAGTGGCTGATTTCGAATATATGTATTTCAAGTAACAAAAGAAAAATGCCTGAGGGGAATCATATATTTTTATATTTAAAAGGATATACATATTTTTTTCTTTTGAATCAGAGTCTCACTCTGTTTCCCAGGCTGGAGTGCAGTGGCATAATCTCAGCTCACTGCCACCTCCACCTCCCGGGTTCAAGCAATTCTTCCACCTCAGCCTCCCGCATAGCTGGGACTACAAGCACCTGCCACCATGTAGGGCTAATTTTTTTCGTATTTTTAGTAGAGACGAGGTTTCACCATGTTGGACAGGCTGGTTTTGAATTCCTGACCTTGTGATCCACCCACTTCAGCCTCCCAAAGTGCTGGGTTTACAGGTGTGAGCCACCACACCCAGCCACATTTTTTTAAATGTAAAAGCATGTACGTGTCTGTGTGTTCATGTCTCTGTGTACATAGACATGTATGTATAATTTGCTTCCATGTTGATAATAACACTAAAAAGAGACACAAAATCATTGGTTGTCTCCTGAAAGGACAACTAAATGGCTTTGGGACAGGGTGGAAGGGGAGACTTTTATCTGACCATAAATTCCTTTGTACTTTCAGAGCCTTTTTGCCTTGTTAAGAGTGGAAAGAAGCAGTGGGAAGATTAGGGAGCATGGGAAACAGCAAGTTCACATGGACAACCAGGACACTCCTTTGCGCAGTCCCCACCTTGTATGATGAGACTTTCTAGAAACCCTGGGAGAAGCACACAAGGACAACGAGGACAGGACGGGTCAATGCATCTATCCTTAAGACGAGGATCCGGAACTCAAGGCTACAAGAAAGTCAGCTCATTTGCTCATGGAGACTGCATGTGGCTCTTTGGTGATCAAGCCAAAGCAAACTCTTTCCCTAAAGTGCCCGTAAGAAAGACGGAGGAGGTAATTTGGCTTTACCTGGAGAGGAATCACTCTGGGAATCAGGTGGTCAAAATACTTCTCAACTGCTTCAATGAAGCCCTTGTTAGTTGTCCTCAACAGCAACTGAGGGTCTTGCAGGAGCCAGCTGGGGGTAAGAGGGGCAGGCTCAGGGTCTGAGATGGAAAGGCAGGGGGAAGGAGGAGTGGGCTCAGAGCTGCCCGGCTCGCTGCACATCTGCCCAGCTGCCTCACAGTCCCGTAGCACTCAGGGGTCCTGGAAGGATCTGTGCCACGTGACACTTTCATGCCATTCTCGTAGACTTGTGGGATTTGGAAGGAAACACCTGCCTCCACCTCCAAGGCACTTCGCAACTTTAGAAGAGCCTTCAGCTCCCTTTGGTCCAACTGAGGGGCTGGCCTGTCAAGGCTCTTACAGTCATGTGTTAAAGAGCTTTTTCTTCTAGCATCTGTTGAACACTCTCCATTATTTTTCAGCTTATTAAAAACAGTTTTCTTGGGGACAACCTCTGTTCCTTAGGGACAGTGTGGCATTTCCACTAAGAGCTAAGTCTTCAGGTTCAGGGTGGGAGCCTGTGTACCAATGACACCCCACCCTCTCCAGGTGAGCAGGAAAGTGTCAGGCAGGCCTCCAGCCAAGCCATGCCAGCGGTTATTGTTTCCCAAAAACTCTGCTCCCCTCAGCTTGGGCTTCCTCTGCCCCTGAGCTGGATGGGAGTAGGAACTCACCTGGAGAAAAGCAAAGGCCTCATTTGACTCTAAGGTGCAAGAGGTGCTCTCTGGAGGCAGAGCCTCAGATTCTCCAGGGAGCCCTGCCTGCCACAGGGGTGGCAGAGAGGAGTCTTGGAGTCTCATCCTGACCCTCAGCAGTCTGGGCTGGGGGCCAGCATCACAGAGGAGAGAACAAGGCAAAGAAAAGCAAGAGGGAGTAGGGAGGGGAGCTGAGGGTGGTCTCACTGCGTGGAGAAGGCAGCCTTCCCCTTGCAAAATAAGCAAAAGATCAGAAGTTTTCAAAAGAAGTCCAGAGTTGTCAGAACCTTCCCTTGCAGGACATGAAGCTTCTGGTCCCTTTCTTCCCAGGGCATTTTGAGAAGGACAGAGGGGGCCACAGCCCCTCCTGCATGGGGAATGAAGAGTGGGAGCCTCCTGTGGCCACCTCTCCCCACACACACCGTCTTGGCTGCATGCCCAAGGCCCCAGCACCAATGCCTGGAGCTTCTCATCTGTGAATGGGGGATGACAACGGCACCCACCCCTCACCGCAGCACCACAGGCTTCATAGGAGACGACGCAGGCACAGTGCCTGGCGTGGTGCAGCATACCTCCTATCTGCTCCATGAATAAAGGTTATTTTCCTTGTTACTAGATTAAAATTCACTTTTTGTAAAGCAAGTACTTCACTACAACCACGATTTTGAGATTATAGCCCCACTTACCTGGGCAAACCACCGAGGTCAATCTCACTGCAGATGTAGGGGCCTGGACGCAGAATCACCCACAGCCCAATCTCTGAGGCCATCAGGACGAAGGCCCTAGAGGGGTCCACATCATCAGCCCCTCCCATGACAGCCGATGGTGAGGCTAGGTGGGGCTGCATGCATCACAGGGTGGAGGAGCTGCCCGGTGGTGTGAAGGGACAGCTCGGCCCCACCCCCACAGAGCAGGGACTTCCACACCAGGTTGAAGGCCTGAGCTGCTCCTAGCCTCAGAGTCTCTGCAGTGCCCCATCAGGGGCCTGAGGAGGAAAGGTATCAGCCAGAGCACAGGGGTCTTCACAGTGAACCTGACCCCAGCAGCCTTGCTAGCCTAGAGGGGCCTCCCTTTCCCAGCCCAGGAGGTTGGACCCCATGCAGAGTTGGGGTCTTCTGCCCCTCTGGGTTGCAGTGGAGAGGTGAGGCCCAGAGGCTGAAGGCCCAGACCCTCTGGGTGACAGGCCATGGTTGAAGAGCATCTGGGTCCTGGGTGCAGGGCCTCTCATAGTCCTAGAACAGGGCTCCAGACCTGGGTCCCTCCCTGGTTCTCTTTGCTAATCCACCCCCCGTAACTGCCTATCTGCCCCTGGCCAAGTCACAGCAGCAGCATCACCACATACTCCAGGTCCAGGTTCCCAGAGAAGTCAAATCTGCCTCTTTCTGGCTCATGCAGGTTCCACGGAACATAGCTGGAAGAGATGAAAGGGAAGTATGATGAGTATCTTCTTACTTCTTCCTCCAAATTGTTAGGTCCACCCCAAATCCAATCCAAAATGATGCACGGCTCTATTATGAAATAAATTGAAGTTTCCAATGGAAATTAAACCTCTATTACACTAACCATGACTATCTTTAATAGTTCCTTGCTCTGTTATCCAATTGTGGTTCAAGCTGCGAATGATCCTCTGATGCTAGATTTTTTTGGGATTTATATATAAATTATTCTACTCACTGCCCTATTCTTTGTAACACCTGTTAAAGGTATAAGTAAAAAAAAAAAAAGAGAACAAAAACAAAAATGTCTACATCTGCCTTACAAGTTATTGCTATGAGTTAGTCAAAATAAGAATAAATGTGGAGTTTCTGTGAAGATAGTGGAGATATAGTATATCTAGTAAGCGTCCTACTATCTTTAGACCTTAGCAAGAAGGGCCCCTGCAGGACCCTCCCCCAAAGGCCTATGAGTACAAATTTTATCAGATATACTAGACATGGTTCACTAGGCAACTGTTATTTTTTGTGTCACTAGCAACATTTTTTAGTGGTATGCCCCTAATATCATGTTTCCTATAAGCCCAATCATTTTTATTACACAATTTTGTGCAGTGCAGAGATTTTCAACAATACATTGTAGAACTGACTGTATGACCCACCAAGAAGATATACTAATCACGGCCTTCTATGAACTTAACAACATAGCTTGTTGTATGTTGTAAGTTACGACATAGCTTGTTGTGTGTTATAAGTTACGACATAGCTTGTTGTGTGTTGTAAGTTACGACATAGCTTGTTGTGTGTTGTAAGTTACGACATAGCTTGTTGTGTGTTGTAAGTTACGACATAGCTTGTTGTGTGTTGTAAGTTATGACATAGCTTGTTGTGTGTTGTAAGTTACGACATAGCTTGTGTGTTGTAAGTTACGACATAGCTTGTTGTGTGTTGTAAGTTATGACATAGCTTGTTGTGCGTTATAAGTTACGACATAGCTTGTTGTAAGTAAAGGAGAAGCTGACTGAATTAGAAAGAATATGGTTACATCAGTTATCAACACAGTGAAAAATTTAAAGTACCCCTCTTAGAAATAAAGAAAATAAGCAGCCAAAAACACATGTAAGGTTATAGATTTGAACAGCATGATTAAAAGGCTTCACCTAATAAATAGCGAGAGAACCCAGTAGCCAACAGATGGAACATTTACATTCCTTTAAAAAGTGCATCTGTAGAACTAAGTATGAAAAAAGAATGTAAAATTTAAAAGACCAAACACAATTTAAAATGCGTGAAACAGTTGTAAAATATTGGCAGGTACTATGTCACAAAGTAAATCTCAACAAATTCCAAAAACCTATATCACACAGTCCAGGATCCCAAAACAAAGGCAAATAAATTTTAAAATTACTGTTTAAAATAGTAAAAATTGAGATTTCTGGTAAGATGGCTGAATAGGAACAGCTCCTGTGTGTAGCTCCCAGCAAGAGCAATGCAGAAGATCTCCGCACTTCCAACTGAGGTACCTGGTTGATCTCATTGGAACTGGTTAGACAGTGGGTACAGCCCAAGGAGGGTGAGCTGAAGCAAGGGGGGGCATCACCTCACCTGGGAAGCACAAGGGGCCAAAGAACTCCCTCTCCTAGCCAAGGGAAGCCATTAGGGACTTTTCCTGGCACTTTGGCACTCTGGTTCAGATACTGCACTCTCCCCATGGTCTTCACAATCCGCAAACCAGGAGATTCCCTCCAGTGCCTAGAACACCAGTGCCCCAGGTTTCCAGCACAAAACTTGGCAGGAATTTGGGAAGACACTGAGCTAGCCGCAGCAGGTTTTTTCTTTTTTCATAACCCTGTGGTACCTGGAATGCCAGTGAGACAGAATCACTCATTCCCCTGAAAAGGGGGCTGAAGCCAGAGAGCCAAGTGGGTCTTCGTCCCACCCCCACGAAGACCAGCAAGCTAAGACCCACTGGCTTGAAATTCTCACAGCCAGGATAGCAGTCTGAGCTTGACCTGGCACATTAGAGCTCAGTGCAGGGAGGGGCATCCACCATTGCTGAGGCTCGGGTAGGTGGTTTTAACCTTGCCTATGTAAACAAAGTCACGGGGAAGTTTACACAGTGACTGGGCAGAGCCCACGACAGCTCAGCAAGGCCACTGCAGGCAGACCGTGTCACTGGACTCCCTTCTTACTGGGCAGAGCATCTCTGAAAAAAGGCAGCAGCCTATCAAGGTCTTATAAGTAAAGCCCTGACCTTCCTGGGACAGAGCACCTGGGAAAAGGAGCAATTACGGTTAAACATCCTGCCCAGCAGCTCTGAAGGGAGCAACGGATCTCCAAGCATGGCTCTCAAACTCTGATAAGGGATAGATT
The DNA here is from genome assembly GCF_049354715.1 of Callithrix jacchus. NCBI lineage: Eukaryota > Metazoa > Chordata > Mammalia > Primates > Cebidae > Callithrix > Callithrix jacchus. The sequence continues at coordinate 34,391,812 of NC_133511.1, read as the reverse complement.
GCCCCCTCAGGTGGCTCTCTGACCCCTGTGTATCCTGACTGGGAGGCATCTCCCAGCAGGGGTTGACAGACACCTCATGCAGGAGAGCTCTGGCTGGCATCTGATGGGTACCCTTCTATGACAAAGCTACCAGAGGAAAGAACAGGCAGCAATCTTTGCTGTTCTGCAGGTCCTGCTGGTGATTCACAGGCAAGCAGGGTCTGGAGCATACCTCCAGCAAACTCCAGCAGACCTGCAGCAGAGGGGCCTATTAGAAGGAAAACTAACAAACAGAAAGAAATAATTTCAACATCAACAGAAAGGACGTCCACTCAGAGACCCCATCCAAAGGTCACCAACATTAAAGACCAAAGGTTGATAAATCCACCAAGATGGGGAGAAACCAGTGCAAAAAGGATGCCAACTCAAAAAACCAGAATGCCTCTCCTCCTCCAAGGGATCACAACTCCTCACCAGCAAGGGAAAACTGGATGGAGAATGAGTTCGACAAATTGACAGAAGAAGGCTTTAGAATGTGTGTAATAACAAACTTCTCTGAGCTAAAGGAACATGTTCTAACCCAATGCAAGGAAGCTAAGAACCTTGAAAAAAGGTTAGATGAAATGCTAACTAGAATAACCAGCATAGAGAAGAACATAAATGACTTGATGGAGCTGAAAAACACAGCACAAGAACTTCATGAACCATATACAAGTTTCAATAGCCAAACTGATTAAGAAGAAAAAAGGATATCAGAGATTGAAGATCAACTCAATGAAATAGAGCAAGAAGGCAAGATTGGAGAAAAAAGTAAAAATAAATAAACAAAGCCTCCAAGAAATATGGGATTATGTGAAAAGACCTAATCTACATTTGATCAGTGTACCTGAAAGTGATGGGGAGAATGAAACCAAGTTGGAAAACACTCTTCAGGATATTATCCAGGAGAACTTCCCCAACCTAGCAGGGCAGGCCAACATGCAAATCCAGGAAATACAGAGAACACCACAAGATATTCCTCAAGAAGAGCAACCCCAAGACACATAATTATCAGATTCACCAGTGTTGAAATGAAGGGGAAAAAATGCTAAAAGAAAAAGGTCAGCCAGAGAGAAAGGTGGGGTTACCCACAAAGGGAAGCCCATCAGATTCACAGTGGATCTCTCTGCAGAAACCCTACAAGCCAGAAGAGTGGGGGCCAATATTCAACATCCTTAAAGAAAAGAATTTTCAACCCAGAATTTCATATCCAGCCAAACTAAGCTTCATAAGCAAAGGAGAAATAAAATCCCTTATGGACAAGCAAACGCTGAGAGATTTTGTCACCATCAGGCCTGCCTTACAGAAGTCCCTAAAGGAAGCACTAAACATGGAAAGGGACAACCAGAACCAGCCACTGCAAAAACATACCAAATTGTAAAGATCATCAACACAATGAAGAAATGCATCAACTAATGGGCAAAACAACCAGCTAGCATCAAAATGGCAGGATCAAATTCACACATAACAATATTAACCTTAAATGTAAATGGGCTAAATGCCCCAATCAAAAGACACGGACTGGCAAATAGGAAAAAGAGTCAAGACCCATCAGTGTGCTGTATTCAGGTAATCCATTTCATGTGCAAAGACACACATAGGCTCAAAATAAAGGGATGGAGGAATATTTACCAAGCAAATGGAAAGCAAAAAGAAAGCAGGGGTTGCAATTCTAGTCTCTGATAGAACAGACTTTAAACCAACAAAGATCAAAAGAGACAAAGAAGGGCATTACATAATGGTAAAGGGATCAATTCAACAAGAAGAGCTAACTATCCTAAATACATATATGTACCCAATACATGAGCACTTAGATATATAAAGAAAGTTCTTAATGACCTACAAAGAGACTTAGACTCCTACACAATAATATTGGGAGACTTTAACATTCCCACTGTCAATACTAGACAGATCAACAAGGCAGAAAACTAACAAGGATATCCAGGATTTGAACTCAGATCTGGACCTAACAGACATCTACAGAACTTTCCAAACCAAATCCCCAGAATATACATTCTTCTCAGCACCACATCACACTTATTCTAAAATTGACCAATAATTGGAAGTAAAATACTCCTTAGCAAATGCAAAAGAATGGAAATTGTAACAGTCTCTCAAACCACAGTGCAATCAAATTAGAACTCAGGATTAAGACACTCACGTCAAAATTGCACAACTATATGGAAACTGAACAACCTGCTCCTGAATGACTACTGGATAAATAATGAAATGAAGGCAGAAATAAAGATGTTCTTTGAAACCAACAAGAATGAAGACACAACGTACCAGAAGTGTATAAACACCTCTATGCAAATAAACCAGTAAATCTGGAAGAAATAGATAAATTTCTGGACACTTACACCCTCCTAAGACTATACCAGGAAGAAGTCGAATCCCCCAATAGACCAATAAAAAGGTCTGAAATTGAGGCAGCAATTAATAGCCTATCTACAAAAAAAGTCCAGGACCAGACTGGTTCACAGCCAAATTCTACCAGATGTACAAAGAGGAGCTGGTATCATACCTTCTGAAATGATTCCAAACAATAGAAAATGAGGGAATCTTCCCTAACTCATTTTATGAGCCCAACATCATACTGATACCAAAACCTGGCAGAGACACAACTAAAAAAGAAAATTTCAGGCCAATATCCACGATGAATATTGATGCAAAAATCCTTAATAAAATACTGGCAAACCAAATCCAACAGCACATCAAAAAGCTTATCCATCATGATCGTCGGCTTCATCCCTCGGATGCAAGCCTGGTTCAACATATGCAAATCTATAAATATAATCCACCACATAAAGAGAACGGAAGACAAAAACTGCATGATTATCTCAATAGATGTGGAGAAGGCCTTCGACAAAATTCAACAGCACTTTATGCTAAATACTCTCCATAAACTAGGTATTGATGGAACAGATCTCAATAAGAGCTATTTACAACAAACCCACAGCCAATATCATACTGAATGGGCAAAAACTGGAAGTATTCCCTTTGAAAACTGGCACTAGACAAGGATGCCCTCTCTCACTGCTACTATTCAATTAGTATTGGAAGTTCTGGCCAGGGTAATCAGGCAAGAAAAAGAAATAAAGGATATTCAATTAGAAATTGTCTCTATTCTAAGAGACAATTGTCTCTATTTGCAGATGACATGATTGTATATTTAGAAGACTCCATCGTCTTAGCCAAAAATCTCCTTAAGTTGATAAGCAACTTCAGTGAAGTCTCAGGATTCAAAATCAATGTGCAGAAATCACAAGCATTCCTATACACCAATAACAGACAAACAGAGAGCCAAATCAAGAACAAACACCCATTCACAATTGCTACAAAGAGAATAAAATACCTAGGAATACAACTAACAAAGGATGTGAAGGGCCTCTTCAAGAAGAACTACAAACCAGTACTCAAGGAAATAAGAGAGGACACAAACAGATGGAAAAACATGCCATGCTCATGGTTAGGAATAATCAATCTCTTGAAAATGGCCATAGTGCCCAAAGTAATTTATAGATTCAACACTATCCCCATCAAGCTACCACTGCCTTTCTTCATAGAATTGGAAAAAACCACCTTAAATTTCATATGGAACCAAAAATGAGTCTGCCTAGCTAAAACAATCCTAAGCAAAAATAAATAAAAGTTTTTAAAAAGCTGGAGGCATCAAGCTGCCTTACTTCAAACTATACTACAAGGCTACGGTAAGCAAAACAGCATGGTACTGGTACCAAAACAGAGATATAGACCAATGCAATAGAACAGAGGCCTCAGAAGTAATGCACACATCTACAACCACCTGATCTTTGACAAACCTGACAAAAGCAAGTGATGGGGAAAGGATTCCCTATTTAATAAATGGTGTTGGGAAAACAGTCTAGCCACATGCAGAGAGCTGAAACTGGATCTCTTCTTTATACCTTATACAAAAATTAACTGCAGATGGATTAAAGATTTAAATATAAGACCTAACACCATAAAAACCCTAGAAGGAAACATAGGCAATACCATTCCGGACATAGGCATGGGCAAGGGCTTCATGACTAAAACACCAAAAGCAGTGGTAACAAAAGCCAAAATAGACAAATGGAATCTAGTTAAACTTAAGAGGCAAAAGAAACTATCAATAGAGTGAACCAGCAACCAACAGAATGGGAAAAATCTTTTGCAGTCTACCCATGTGACAAAGGGCTAATATCCAGAATCTACAAATAACTTAAACAAATTTACAAGAAAAAAACAACCCCATCAAAAAGGGGGCAAAGGATATGAGCAAACACTTCTCAAAAGAAGACATTTATGCAGCCAACAAACATATGAAAAAAAGCTCATCATCACTGGTCATTAGAGAAATGCAAATCAAAACCACATTGAGATACCATCTCACACCAGTTAGAATGGTAAACATTAAAAAATCAGGAGACAACAGATGCTGGAGAGGATGTGAAGAAATAGGAACACTTTTACACTGTTGGTGGAAGTGTAAATTAGTTCAACCATTGTGGAAGACTGTGTGGCGATTTTGCAAGGATCTAAAACTAGAAATACCATTTGGCCCAATAATCCCATTACTGAGTATATACCCAAAGAATTATAAATCATTCTATTATAAAGACACATGCACACGTATGCTTACTGCAGCACTGTTCACAATAGCAAAGACTTGGTACCAACCCAAATGCCCATCAATGACAGAGTGGATAAAGAAAATGTGGCACATACACACCATGGAATACTATGCAGCCATAAAAAAGGGTGAGTTCATGTTCTTTGCTGGGACATGGATGAAGCTGGAAATCACCATTCTTAGTAAACTGACACAAGAACAGAAAACCAAACACCACATGTTCTCACTTAAAAGTGGGTGTTGAACAATGAGAACACATGGACACAGGGAGGGGAACATCACACACCAGGGCCTGTCAGGAGGGGAGGCTAGGGGAGGAAGAGCAAGGGGTGGAGGGGATCAGGGAAAGATAGCATTAGGAGAAATACCTAATGTAGATGACGGGGTGATGGATGCAGCAAACCACCATAGCACATGTATACTTATGTAACAAACCTGCACATTCTGCACATGTACCCCTGAACTTAAGGTATAATAATAATAATAAATATAGTAAAACTTAAAATAAATAAAACAGAAAGCATATTCCCAAATAACTAATGGAAACAACAACAAAACTTAAGAAATATTTGAAAATAAATGGCATTCAAAGCACTATACAGCAAAATTTGTGGGCTATATAATCGAAGCAGCACTCAGAGAAACATTTGTATCTCTGAATGAATATATTAGAAAACACTAAAGACTGGAAATAAGAGAAGCTAAATATTATTAACTCAGGGAAGAAAGAAGGAGGAGGAACAGGAAACTGAGGAGGAGGACAGAGAAGAGAAGGTACTAAGTTGAATAAACTAAAGAAAATGAAATTACATGTAACCCAGACCATGAAATATAAATCTGAAACATACAGAGTATTAACAAAGCTACCAGTTAGTTATTTGAAAAGACTCAAAAGAAACAGGTAAGATTTAGAAAAAAGAAAAAACAACCCAAACATACAATGTGATGTATGTAACTTCCAAGTGAGTACAGGTAAGGAAGGAAAAATTGCTCAAGTCCCAGTCAGTTCAAAAGAAGAAAGAAGGTTGGGCATGGTGGCTTATGCCTGTAATCCCAATTCTTTGGAAGCTGACGCGGGCGGATCACCTGAGGTCAGGCGTTTGAGACCAACCTGACCAATATGGTGAAACTCCGTCTCTACTAAAAATACAAAAATTATCTGGGTGTGGAGGTGAGCACCTGGAATCTCAGCTACTCGGATGCTGAAGCAGGAGGATTGCTTAAACCCAGGAGGCAGAGGTTGCAGTGAGTAGAGATCACACCACTAAACTCCAGTCTGGGTGACAGAGCAAGAGGAAGGAAGGAAGGAAGGAAGGAAGGAAGGAAGGAAGGAAGGAAGGAAGGAAGGAAGGGAGGGAGGGAGGGAGGGAGGGAGGGAGGGAGGGAGGGAGGGAGGGAGGGAGAAAAGGAGGGAAAAAAGGAGGGAAAGGAGGGAAAAAAAGGAAGGAAGAAGAAAGAAAGAAAAGAAAGAGAGAGAGAGAAAGAAAGAAAAGAAAGAAAGAAAGAAAGAAAGAAAGAAAGAAAGAAAGAAAGTTTAAGAAAAAAAAGATCTACAGGGGGAAAACAGGATGTGCTCTAGAAAAACAGAGAACATGAGTTAATAACCATTCAAAGAGCTACATCATCCCAAAAATCTTCATCTCACAACCTCAAAAGATAGTAGTCAGAGTTTACAGGTGAATCTTAAGAGAGCTTCAGGGTAAAGATAATTCTTGTGCAGAATATTTTCCATAAGTAAGAAAAGATTTACACACTTTATGAACTTATTATAAGATTGATTAAAAACTGGATGAGAATACTAACAAAAACAAAATTTTAAATCAGTTTCACTTATAGATAAACACATTCGAAATAAAATACTAGCAAATAAAGTCTATGTGTATGTAATGTGTACATATCTCGGAACCAAGCAGAGTTTATACCGGTACCATATGGTTGCTGGACTATGAGAAAATCGCTGATGTAATTCAACACTTCAAAACAAGAGTGAGGAAAAACTGTATTATCCCCCAATAGATGCAGTAGCAGCTCTCAATAAAACTTAATAATTATTTCTGATTAAATGCTTTGCATTTTAAATGAGCCAGTTATCAATTTACTCACTCTCAGCTTCAAATTCACCCTTTAGTACCAGCTCAGCAACAAGGCACAGGGCCCTCTAAGCATCTCATCCTTTACGGTAAGTGTGATGGTAAGCTAGGCACAAGATGGTGGCAGCAGGCCCTCAGGTGGACGGGGCCTCTGATTCTGGAGCAGTTTTTGCTTTTCTGTATTTGGTCATACAGGGTGGCTGGTCAGTTGTGTAGAAGTATCAGGACAACCATCATATTTCCTTTTAAAAAATTCAATGTAGTATAAGTACAACCCATAACAAGGTAGCATTAACCAAGGAAGGCAATGTAGAGTTAAATATTTTGGCATTGGCCAGGCCCAGTGGCTCACGTCTGTAATCCCAGCACTTCGGGAAGCTGAGGTGGGCAGATCATCTGAGGTCAGGAGTTGAGACCAGCCTGACCAACATGGCAAAACCCTGTCTATACAAAATTACAAAATACAAAAATACAAAATTACCCAGGCATGATGGCACATGCCTGTATTCCCAGCTACTCAGAAGGCTGAGGCAGGAACCACTCAACCACAGGAAGCGAAGGTTGTGATGAGCAAGATCGTAACATTGCACTCCAGCCTGGGCAACAAGAGTGAAACTCAGTCTCAAAAAAAAAAAAAAAAAAAATGGCATTAGCATAACCAATATAATTACAGGTGTAAAATGTTATATTATATGTCCCATAGCATTTTGCTCATACTTTTTCAGTCTTTCACTTTCCATATTGTATATCTGAGCTTCTCAGGACTACTTTTATCTTTTTTTCTGTTGTTAACTTCATGAAAACAACAGAACTTTCTAATTGCTGGTGCAATAATCTCATCAAGAAACAGATAGATAGATAGATAGATAGATAGATAGATAGATAGATAGATAGATAGATAGATAGATAGATGATAGATAGATAGATAGGTGTACAAATACACACACACACACATATATTCTGTATCATAAAATTGCCCCTGCAAAGGACACTTAGACTTAAATGTTGCCAAGCGCTGTGAGCATGCCCTCCAACCCCTGAGCAAAGCCCGCAGGTCTGCAGGCAGTGGAATTGTTCAGCAGCCGGCCTGGAGTCCCACTGTGGTCACAGCACAGCTCTGCTAACTATTACTATGTACCTTTGTCACTGCTTGACTTTGGGAAAGTGACAACCTCTCTTGGCCTGTTTTCTCATCTGCAAAAGGTGATCATAACACTGCTCACCACATACGATTGCTATAGGGATTAAATGAATTTGTCTTTCTCAAGCCTTACAGCATGTCTGGTTATGTGTAAATATGACATGAGTGTTCAGTCAATAACCAAAATCGATATCTTACTTTATAGTAGTAGAATATTTAAATGAGCATCTCTGTTTTGGCAATGGCACAATCATTATACTAAGGGTGGTCTTCCTGCTTTCCCCCTAAAATCCAGGAACACCAATCCAATGAAGTTAGCCATACATCCTTTTACATGAAGCCTCAACCATGTGCCCTTCCACAAAAGATTTTCTTGGGGTTCACTCTTCTATGCACCTTAATTAGCTCCCAGTTCTCTTGAGTTTCAAGAGTTTTCTGGAAATGGTTCTGTTATGAAGACAACTCTACTGTTCCCAATTCAAATATGATTTTTTGCAGCCAGGTAGAGTGGCTCGCACCTGTAATGCCAGCACTTTGGAAGGTGGAAGGATCGCTGGAGCTCAGGGGTTCAAGGCCAGCCTAGGCAACATAGTGAGACCTCATCTCTACAAAACATTTAAAAATCAGCTGGCATGATGGCATGGCTGTAGTCCCAGTTACTCAGGGGGCTTAGGCAGGAGGACCACTTAAGCCCAGGAGTTCAAAGCTGCAGTGAGTCATGATCATGCCACTCTAACACCGCCTCAGCAACAAAGCCCTATCTCAAAAACAAAAATTAAAAAAAAAAAACAAGAAAATACGATTTGTGGTTTGGCACAGCTTTTATTCGACTTGCCATCTGTGTGCAGGCAGGAGCCTACGTCCTGCATGTGACTTCTGTGGCATCCACGCTCACAGCTGCGTGGTCACACCTGGGGGCAATCATGCTGGGAAGGGCATTGCATGTATTAGGGAGTGTGGGTTCTGTACCCACACTGCCTGCCTCACTGCAGTTCAGACATTGCACACCATCGAACAAGCAGATTAACCTCTGTGTGCTCAGTGTCTTCCCCTGCAAAGTAGGAGTTACAAGCTCCATCTCACAGGACAGTTTCAAGGATTAAGTGAAAACATTTAGAAAGTCCATGGCTGTCAGCACCTACTAAATGCATGTGACCTTTTGTCAGCATATGGGTAATCACATTAAATTCATGCTCATTTATATTTCAATTCTTCTGATTGACTAAACTGGGTTCCTATTTCTTTTTGCCAACATTACTGAGTACATATGCATGGCGGGCATTATGACAGGCATTGCACTTAAAGAAGGTAAAGATTTTATCCCCTTTAAACATCAATACAACCTTATGAGGCAATTCTTATTCTGCCCATTTACTGACGAGGACACCAGGCCTTGATGCGATGCTTAGTTGGAGGCAGAGCTGGGACTGAAAGTCACGTCTACCTGCCTCTAAATTCTGTTATCTTAATCACTAGCTGACAGTGTTCATTCTGTTCATGCCTTTAAATTTCACTTTAGCAATGCTGGTATTTCCTTACATGGTCATTTTTGATACTGCCATTATTCCTCTACCTGTTCATCTTCACAAACATAAATAAAAATTGTTGACGGTGTGCAGTGGCTTATGCCTCTAATCCCAGCACTTCAGCAGGCTGAGGTGGATGAATTGCTTGAGTCCAGGAGTTTGAGACCAGCTCAGGCAACATGGCAAAACCCCATCTCTACAAACAATTCAAAAAATTAACCTGTTGTGGTGGCGTACACTTGTGGCCCCAGCTAATCATGAGGCTGAGGCGGGAAGATCACCTGAGCCTGAGAAGTAGAGGCTGTCATGAGCTGAGATCATGCCACTGCACTCCAGCCTGAGCAAGAGTGAGACCCTGTGCCCCCAAAAATTGTTTTAAAACCATGTATGCATCTGTAAGTACATGTTTATCTGTAAGTGTGCCTTAAGCTTATGTCATTAAACTGAGTGCTCTTAGGGATCCTGGTATTCCTTCGTTAGACAGATTCCTGAGGAAATAACCTCCTTCCTTTAGCTTCTTCCACTGACCCCTATCCAAGTCTTTAATCACAGAGCAAACTCAAGCTCTGAGTCAAATCACAGAGCAAACTCAAGCTCTTGAGTCAGCATGAGACTCAAGTGACAGCTGGAGGCTTAAGCATAAAAGGTATGTGATGGAAACATTCAGAAGGTAAGTCCTCACGCTGGACCCCAAAACCGAGGCTCCCGGGCAGGATGCACTTGTAGGGCAACAAGGTCATGGAGGTAAGGGGCCGGCACTCACGTGGTGACAGTGTTGAAGCCACAGGCCTTCAGCTTCAGCAGGCGGTCTCTCCAGTACTCCCTGGGCACCCGGAAATAGTGGATGGAGCCCCCGAAGATCAGGAACTTGTGGCCCTCCAGTGTGAAGTGGGGGTTACCCTGACCTGTGCTTTCAGTTCCAAGTCCCACAGATCGGTTCTTCAGCTCCAGAGGAGTCAGATGAGACCAATTAAACCTGGAGGAGGCGGGCGAGGGAAAGAAAGTGGAAAGGGAGATTGGGTTCGGGAGAGAGCTCGGAGGGACGGCTGAAACCCTAGCGGAAAAAAAAAAAAAAAGTTCTTGTTAGTGGGGCGTGTTCTGTGCACACTGGTGACATTATTTTCTCCAAGAAAGAAGAGATCGCTCCCCTCTCTCCCCAGAAATATAGCTCTCAGGCAAACCTTGGCTGGGGCGGATGCACTTTTCCAAACACATGGTTCTCTTCCTGTTTAAACCGAGGACCAAAACCTGATAAGATAAACGGCAGGAAAAAGATGCCCACCATTCTCTTCCAGGAGAGACACGGACTGAAATGAGAAAGGATAACAGTGTCAAGGGGAAGGTGCTGGTCCTACCAAGCGGCAAGGGCTGGGCAGCTGCGCCCGGGGCGCTTTAGAGGCCAGAGCCCCGGAGGGGGCCCGCGAGACAGGCAGGTCTTCTAGGCGGGCTCAGGGCCAGGCGAGCCCGGCATCGCCTGGCCAATCTTCCTTGGTCACGACGGAGGCCGGGGACAGTCCTAGATCCTACAGACACGGCTGGGCCCCGCGGGCGGGTGCCCAGGAAAGGAGGAGGTGGGCGCGCTTCCACCACCAGGTTCAGGAAGGACGTGGTGCCCAGCGGCTGGAGCCCCTGGCCTGCATCCCCAACCCTGATTTTCTGGCATCTGGTCAACAGTCCCTCCACAGGGCGGGGGTAGGGAGGGGATCTTCAGGGAAAAGCTGGGGAGAGCCGGCTTGAGGACGGAGCATGGCGCAGCGCATGCCTCGGGCGCCTGGCTGGGCACAGGACCCGGGAGGTCTGGAGGCTCCCAGGCACGCGCTGGGGTGGTGGGGAGCCCGAGAGGGCGGGCTGGGCTGCGGCCGGGGCAGCAGCGATCCCTCACCTTAGGGGCGAGGACCTCATGGCTGCGAGGCCTTGGCGCCGAGGGTCTCTCGCGGTTCCCGCTCCTCTCCGCTCAGGGCTGCGCGCTGCGCGGGGAGCCGGGGCAGAAATCCGTCCCGAGGCGCGGGAGCCGGGTCAGGGTCCCAAGGCTGCGCTGTCGGGCTCTGCACCGAGAGTACAACCGAGCCGCTGGCGCTCCAGGTGTCCGCGCAGCCCGTTCGGGTGTAGACGCTTCTCGGCCCTTGGAGGGAAAGCGGGAGGGCCCGTGGGTTAACGCCCCAACCTTGGGCTTCCTGACCTGGGTCGACAGCCAGCTGGCACAGAAAGTCCCGCGCGTGGGAGAGAGGCGGAGAGAGCCCAGCGCGGGGCACAGCAGGAAGTCTCCATGCAGCGCGCTCTAGAAACCACGCGCAGATCATAAAGCAAGGATTCACAGAGGAGCACGAAGTACAGGCGAGAGTCCTCGGAAAATTCTAGTTTCCCCACACTGTTATTTCGTGATAAACGAGTAAGAATTAGAGCGCAGAGCGGTGGGAAAGCGGTTCCCTAGGCGGGAGCGGTCGGAGCACAGCTTCACAGCAGCTGCGAGCGCCGCGGAGGCTTCGGGGACAAAGTTGCCGGACAGGCAGGAGGCAGGCGCGTGGTAGGGGCGGTGGACGCCAAGCCCTGTTCAGAAAACGATGGGGACTATTACACGGTTTATAGCAGAAACTAAGCCAGGTGTTCGTTTCACGGAGATTTGCTCAGCTGCAGGGTGGAGGCTAGATGAGAACCATGTCCTCTCGGGTAGGCGCTCACGGTAATAACGCTACCCAAGAGGAGGGCACGGGTCCTGGGAAGACTTACGAGGTTAAACCCGCCGCTCTCGATAACTGAGCGCATGAGGTCGGTGATACAGAGCGAGGAGTCTGGACGGCCACATGTTTCAGGCTTAAGTAACTTGGCGGTGACGATGATTGAGACAGGAGACACAGGAAGGGATAGAGCCCGCCTGGAGGGAAAGGTGACCACTCGATTTCGGAAACGGTGATGTGAAATCCCTACAATGGAAAAAAAAAATACATCTTCTGATTTCTCCCTTTGACATCTTTGCTTCTGCCGTTTGAAAGAACAGAGCCTATACCACATCAGGTTGAAACTAGGAATGCAGTTCTCAAAGAATATTGTGTTGTGGGGAAGGGAGTTTCTCTTGTCTCATTCAATACAAGGATACTTTCCTCTCTAAAACCTTAGCTCCCTGAAAATGTCCAAATTGCCCATCTCTTCCTCATTTTTAGGTTGTAAGTAATGAACTGTTAATAATTTTGTATGTTTTGGTTTTACAGCCACACTTTATTTTTCTTTGTCAAGTTTAAAGTATTCTAGGGTTTGTGCCTTCCCACATAAAATGTAGAATAAACTTTTCTATTTCTACAAAAAGCCATGCTGGTATTTCTATAGGAATTGCAATCAACTTACAGATCAAATTGAGAATTATATCCTTATTGAGTCTTGAACCTGCAAACATGTATGTCTCTCTATTTAAATAGTCATTTTTCCACTTCATCAGAATTGTGTGATTTTTCAATATACAGCTTGTATACATGTTTTGTCAGGTTTATACTTAAATATTTCCATTGCTCTTAAGAGGTTTAAAATGTTACTATATTTTCGATTTCAGTTTTGACATGTGTTAGCATATAGAAATGTGATTGAGTTTCCCATGTCCATCTTGAATCCTGTGAGCTTGGTAACACCTACTAATTTTAAGAGGTTGTTTATAGATTACTTGGCATTTTCTACATAATTATGTCATCTGCAAATATGGACAGTTTTATTTCTTCCTTTCCAGTCTACATGGCTATTTATTCCTTTTTTGTGTGTCTTAGTATGATAACTAAAATTTCTGTGTTGAAAAAGAGTGGCAAGAAGTGACATTGTTACCTTGTCCCCAGCTGGAAAACATTCAGTTTTTCACTATTAAGTATGATGACAGCTATAGATTTCACGTACATGTTCTCTATCAAGTTGAAATAGTTTGACGGCTGGGTCTACAGTCACCAGCAATCCTGTTGTGATTTATTGGAACAAGCTATGTATCAAGAATTGTGTTTTTCTGCAGACACTGATGGAGGAATTTTGACAAACGTAGAATCAAAGAATGGATTATTGGTTCATTTGAAGGGCGACTCCTCCTGTGTCCTTTTGCCATCTGGGGCTCCCCTCTGCTGATGGGAGTATTTGAAAACCTCTACAAATGAGCCCTGGAGAGTATGAAAGTTCCCCCAGATTTCTGTGTTCATTAAACCTGTAGAATTCTTGAAAATGTGCAAGGTAAAGTAACAATTTTGACCAAACAAAGCTGTCAGTTTCTGTCTTGAGAGTACAGAAGTAACTCTACAAGGCCAACATTGAGCACAGGAAACACCAGTACTGGAGCCACAGACCCAGCATCCTGATGCAATTTGTTAAAAAAAAAAAAATCAATGTTTTTCCCTTCAGTTCCTATCCAGATAACTGATGATGAAGCAAAGAGTTAACTTCCCTAAGCAGGCAGAAAACATCAGAAAGCTTCCAGAACTGCTTGTGACGTTCCTGTGCCAGCACTTTGATGTTAATTAAGCACAATGCCTGCTTTTAGATTGCTCTCTTGTAAGAACAGCAGCTTCTAGAAAAAGAATGCACCACCTCCTCTGTTGCTTTAGTAGTGGACGACCCTACAGGAGTTCGTGTATAAACCAGAAAAGACCATTCTTGATTTCTTCTTACGGTGAACTTCTTTTAAAAATGTATGTGACGGGCCAGGCGTGGTGGCTCACACCTGTAATCCCAGCACTTTGGAAGGCCGAGACAGGTGGATCACGGGGTTAGGAGATCAAGACCATCCTGGCCAACATGGTGAATACAAAAATGAACTGGGCGTGGTGGCACGTGCCTGTAATCCCAGCTACTCAGGAGGCTGAGGCAGGAGAATTGCTTGAACCTGGGAGGCAGAGATTGCAGTGAGCTGAGATCATGCCACTGCACTCCAGCCTGGTGACAGAGCGAGACTCCATGTCAAAAAAGAAAAAAGAAATATATGTGACAACTATATAATAAGAACCCTTGTGAGATCCAAATATCTGGGTTAGGAATTGATGTTATCAGTGGAAAATTAAAGGGAAAGATTATCAACTATTAATATTCCAGTGGTCAGAGAGCTGTGAACAAAGAGTTGAGACAGAGGTATCTTTAAAATTAAAGTAGGCAAGATCTGTTGTCTACTTACAAGATCATCTTTCTAGGTTTATTGATAGTTAATAAAAAGCAGCATAATTTCTAGAAGCAAAAATTTAGCCACTTCTAAACGCCATCCTTGTTAGAGAAACTTTGTTTGCTTAAGTCATTAAGCAAAAAAAGATTATTATAGAAAATGAAAAATGTTCATTTGAGCTATTAAATTGTCTGTGTGGTCTCCCAGTAATTAATTTAACCCATGATGATACACAGTTAACAGGCTGAGATGGAGGGATAGGTAGATTACAGATACATCCCTGCTAGAGATCCTGAGACCCCTAGCTTTAAATTTTGTCCTTACAGACATTCAAACTTCAGGTAAATTGATGATAATCATCTCCAAAAGATTAAAAAACAAATGACATGGATATGCACCATGCAGGGCTGCTCCCAGAAGAGGGAAGTGAAGCAGCCCACCTCCACCTCTGCCTCTGCCTGCTCCTCCACAGGGTAACTAATGCCAAGTGCAGTCCTTTCTAAAGGAGGTGCTCAGCTTTGGGCAACCCAGCTCAGCTGCCTGGCTCTGGCTGTTATCATTCAAATGTGTCTTTTTTAGGTCTGCTAGGTGCATTCATTAGCTAAGGAAATGGAAAATCATGCAGAAGTGTAGGTGAGAACCGAGGGTTAAAATGTGTCATCAAGAGTCTTTTCTCGTAGGAGTTGAAGTTACTCAGCCTGATCAGGTCAGGGTGGAAGGCTTGCCTTCTGCATGAGTGCAACCTTGATGATGGAAAAGGGCCAGCCTCGAGGAGGATTGCTGTCTCCATGGGGTACCCAGAAAGCGACTGCTGTCCTTACAGATAACCTGATCCATTGAGCTAAGAACTGGAATGGGCAGTGTCTGTAAGAATATTAAAATCCTTATCCCAACGTGATTTATTTTTATTAGGTTTTTTCCTCTGTTATTAACAGCTGACATTTACCAAGCACTCATACAGTTCTACATGTTTGACATTTTTTTTTCCTGGCTCTGTCACCAAGGCCAGAGGGCAGTGGTGCAATCTCAGCTCACTGCAACCTCCACCTCCCAGATTCAAACAATTCTCCTGCCTCAGCCTCCTGAGTAGCTGGGACTACAGACATGTGCCATCATGCCCAGCTACTTCTTATATTTTTAGTAGAGATGGGGTTTCACCATGTTAGCCAGATGGTCTCGATCTCCTGACCTTGTGATTCGCCCGCCTCGGCCTCCCAAAGTGCTGGGATTACAGGCATGTGCCACCATGCCCAGCCCCATGTTTGACTTTTCTGTTGTCTCTTAACTCTCACAGCACCATAAAGCAGGTACCATTAGTATCCCTCCTTTATCAATGAGGAAACTAGAGTACAGAGGCTTTCAGTGATGTGTATTGTCACACAGCACATTGGTGACAGCTGGGAACTGAATGCCCTGGAATAGAAAGATTCAGTCTCACATTGCCCAGTTTGGTTCACCAGACTCTGCTCAGCAAACAACCGCGTGCAAAGCACTGCTCCTGTTCAAACTAAGTGTGATGGTGTAGATGAAAGTGCTTTAGGAAAAGTACACAAATGCATTTCAAATTAAAGTATAACCACGTGACTAGCAAAAGGGATAGTGAAATGCTTCTAAACCATCAGGTCTATAAAATAAACTACCATAACATGGAAAACTATATCCAAATATTAGAAGGCTTAAAAAGTCTACTTTTAAATTGATTTTATGTTTTTTTCAAAATCTTTTTTTAGAGATGGGGTCCCACTCTGTTGCCTAATCATAGCTCACTGGAAAATGCCAGAAGAGGCCCCAGCTCCCAGGTGCTCTGTGCTGCACACAGCACATCCTTGCCAGCTGCTGGTACCATGTGGGACCCTGAAAACAAAATTGGGGGGAGTCTGTGAGCTATGTGTTTTTAATAAACCACAGTGTCACCCAGTGCCCGTCAGTGGGTGGAAAACCATGGAAGAGATTAAGGGGACATTCAGCGAGCCCATACTTCTGTGGAAGGGCCTCTTGCCATAGGGGTCCCAAGAAGCTGCCTTCCTCCCACTCACGACCACCCCTTCCTGCCCAGTCAAGCTCAGGCTCTGCTTACTACACATCCTGAATACCATCGTCACCACCCAACTGGGTTTCTTATCTGCTGCCTCTCCATTCATATTTGTTCTTCAAAATCTCTTTCGAATGTATTGCAGCCCGGGGGGGAATCATATCCAGAGATCGGAGGTTCTTGGCTTTTCTAACCCCGAAGAGCGAAGAGCGGGGAGTTTGCAGTTTGAATAAATATCGTGGACCCCGAGAGTTTTGCAGAAAAGCGATCTGTTGGACAGAGAGAGAGAAAGAAGGCAGCTCTCACGCTTTTGTGGGAGGGGACCCCAGAGAGGTAAATCTGTATTAACCCTTGAGTTATTCCCTCCCTATTCGTGTTCTCGTCCAATGAGAGTTCTTTCGAACTTCCTCTGGCGTGATTGATCTTTGACTCTAATAGTGGGTTGGTTACTTGGTCCACAATCCTGAGTTACAGAGCCCCCTCCTCCCAGAGCTTTCGGCCAGATTTTGGGACAAAAGAGCCCCATCTGGCTTGGCTTTGCCTACCTGGCCTGGCGCCCGCAAAAATCAGACAAAAAACTTTACGTTTGAAACTCCTCTGGTCCCCAGATGAAGGCGCGGAGGAGGTGCTCAAATCCCTACATTTGAAACCACACCCCTCGCAGACCCGGGAAGAGAAGTCCCTCAGTATTACTCTCAATAGATCTCCTGATTTTTTTTAATTTTAATTAAAAATTCTAAATTTTACTTTAATTTTAAAACATTTAATTTTATTTTAATTTTAAAATTAGATTTAAATTTAAAGCTAATTAACAATTGCCTATTAAATAAAATTTAAACTTCTTAGCCTAACATTTATAACCCTCTGAGTTCAGGCTCAACTTACCTTTCCAACCTTATTTAGCTTTCTTCTCCATGTTCACGGCAGACAGCCATAAGCTAAAAAATAAGCACCCCACCCCGACCCCAGCACACCCTGGACCTCCCTTCCTGCCCTGGTAGGATGCACTTCCCTCATTCACTTCCAACATCATGTCTATTTGTAAAGATGGAACTCGAAGTAGCCTCCATCATGAATATTTTCTTTCTAAATCCTTCCAGCCTGAAATACTTTCTCCCTCTAACAAACATATATCATGACCTAACCTTCTAGCTAAATGTTTATACTGTTAACCATGAGCCTTTTGAAGGCAGAAATTGTTTTAAATTTAAATTTTTAACAATTTAAAATTTTAACAATTTAAAATTTTTTCACAATTAAAAAATTTAAATTTAATTTTAATTATTTAAATATCTTGGCACACTGCCAACCTCCGCCTCACGAGTTCAAACTATTCTCATGCCTCAGCCTCTGATGTAGCTGAAATTACAGGCACGCCTCACCATATTTGGCTAATTTGTTTGTATTTTTAGTAGAGACGGTTTTTTGCCATGTTGGCCCGGCTGTTCTCAAACTCCCGACCTCCTGTGATCCCCTTGCCTCAGCCTTCCAAAGTGCTGAGATTATAGGTGTGAGCCACCGCTCCTAGCCGACACAGTTATTTCTGTGCTGAGAGAGGCGTTTCTTGTGAGCCTCTTCAGCTTCTTCTGTCAGGTCACACATGTAGCCTGCAACATCTCTCCCATGACATGCTCCCACTGTACTTCCTTGCTTTCAGAATCATAACCAGGGAATCATTTGGTACTGTGAGTGATTAACAAGCCTCCATGCTTCAGGGCCCCAAAAACTTTATTGCCAGTGGTAGTTCTGGCAAGGCCTGCATCCAAATAGCAGGTGCAGCTCCCCAATCGCCCACCGGGCTGTCAGTGCTCTCCATGCTGTATTCATCTTCGGTCACCTCTACCTGGCCTTTGTGGATGTTGCCCACGCCAAGCCTGTTGAGAAGCTGGGGCCAGCACAGGCCAGTACCACACACTGCAGCTAAAGCTGTCAGCTGACATTCACACACAATCTTGGCAGTTTTTGTGCATAAGCTGCACACACTATCATATCTCCTATCTGGGCATAAGCAGTCCGACTAATGGTATCTCTGTTTGCCACACAAGCTATCATCCTGTGTTTGGGTGTGTTGTACTTATTTTTATCCTGTATCGCCAAGCATTTCCGAGCTCAGTCATGTTTTACCCTCACATCCTCTTATGAATTTCACTTGGGTCTCTGAAAGCAGTTGTCTTTCTTGACAACTTTAAGAAACCCCACCCTGCCCTACAGAGACCTGCATCTGTGGCCCTACATGGATCTCAGGATCCCTGAGATGTTTCTAAAAATTGCCTTACTTTCTGAAACATAGAACTAAAGATATACAAATAATCTATTACTTGTTCAAAAATATGTGTGTGTTGCCTCGTGGAGTTGTGTGCTGGACTCAAGATTTAAAGATCAATGGGATGTGTTTCCTACCCTCAGGCACTTTCAGCCTAGGCAGATTATAATTTTACAAAGAGAATGTTTTGGTTAATTTATTTGTCAACTTATCTGGGTATGGGGTGTCCAGCTCTTTTGTTACTCATTATTCTGTGTAGATAAGGGCATTTCTGGATGAGACTAATATTTGAATCCGTAGAATGAGTAAAGCAGGTTGCCCCACCTACAGTTCGTCCACCCCATCCTATCTGTTGCAGGCTTAAATAAACAAAAGGCAGGGTAAGGGAGAGCTCACTCTCTCCACCTGTCTTTGAGCTGGGACGTTGGCCTTCTCCTGCATCCAATTCCAAATCAGGCTGGCACTTTAGATCATCAGCTCTCCTGGGTCTCCAGCTTGCTGACTGAAGAACCTGGGACTTCTCAGCTTTCATAACTATTTGAACCAATTCCTTATAATAAAAGATTTTCTCTACATACATTTTATTGGTTGTTTCCCTGGGGAGCCCTGGTACAAAGAAATTCAAGACATGATGCAACACGTCTCTGTTGCCACAATACTGAGAGTGCTGCTAGAGGCATTATGGTGGAGATGGGATTCACTAAGGGAGGGTTCACTCATCTCAACAGGCAGAAAAGGGAGACATATTTCAGTGGGCCCTTCTGCATGGTAGCAGAGGGCATGCATTTTAGGGTCAGTATAGATATAAAACCATCACTAAAGCACAAAGATCAGATTAATGGCATGAAAACATGTCTACAACATGGTTAGCTTTAAACAATATTTAAATTTTATTATCTAAGTGTTGTTATCTCACTTCTACATCAGTAATCAATTCATGCAGCTGCCTTATTCATAAAAAATTTTTCAAGCTTGACTATGTGTTGGGCTCCAAATCAGTCTTAGAAATTTTTGAATAATTGACATTTTAGAAAAGGCATTTTCCATACACAAAGGGCAAATTAGAAATCAGCATCAAAAAGATTAAAAAGCCACATATTTGGGAACTACAGTCAAAATAATCAATGCATTAAAAAGGCAATTAGAATACAAATGTTTACATGTTTAGAATTGAATGAACTTGGATGGGCTTTACATCAGAATTTCTGTGATGGCTTTTTGGAGCCAGACCACATATGGAAAGCAAACATTCTCTGCTTTTCTTTGTACACTATTGGGGCAAGTATTCATCCTGTTACCGCTGCTGCCTGTGTGTGAGCAGGGACAGGGTAACTGGCTTTTGACAAAACTTCAGTTCCTATAGTTAGGAACCTAACTTCCTAACTTTAGGAAGTTAAGACCAGACCTGAAAAATAAATTTCAGGCATCTAGACATGGAGACTATTTGGATTATGGGCTGCAGAGAATTTCTAATGAAGACAAATAAATAGCATGGTTAGCAATCCCATCTTGTTCAGTGACTTTCTCAAGTGATGAGTTTTCTTCTTTGAGGGAATGAACCCCCAAAGTATTTGAAAACTTTATGTATATACAAGACACTGCAGATCCCTCTGGGAAATGGTACTAGAACAATTGATTAACATGTTTTTAAAGTACTGGATCTTACCTCACAACAGATATAAAAATTAATTTGAGTGGTGCATAGGTTTGCTAGGGCTGTTGTAACAAGTACCATAGACTAGCAGGTTTAAATAACAGAAATTTATTTTCTCACAGTTCTGGAGGCTGGAAGTCCAAGAGCAAGGTGTCAGCAGCGCTGGCTCCTTCTGAGGCCCCTCTTTGTTTGCAGATGGCTATTCCCTTCTGTGTCTGCACATGGCTTCCTCTGTGTCCTGTTCTCCTCTTTATACAGGGACACCAGTCACACTGGATTAGGACCCACCTTAATGTATTTATTGTACCTTAGTTACCCCTTTATAGACCATATCCCCAAATATAGTTGCATTCGAGGTACTAGGAGTTAGGGCTTCACACAACTCAGTGCCTAGCACATAGATTAAAGACTTAAAAATTGAAACAAACAGTAAACTTTTAGAAGGAATTATAGAGAAAGTGTTGTTACAGTTTTGTTAAAGTATTTTCTTAAGTAAGACATGAAAGCTCAGCCATGTAGTAAAAAGCTAGGTCAACTTGACTACTAAAAATAAACAGAAAGCTTGCTATTCACAGAAAGACGCCATTTTTTACAAAAAGGAAAAGACAAGCCATGAACTGGAAGAAGTTGTTTGAAACGTTTATATTCTTTAAGGATAAACATTCAAAATTAACTCAAAAGGAAATAAAAAAATAAACTAAAGCAAAACATTACAAAAATGGGCAAAAGATATTAGAAATACGCATTTCACATAAGTACAAAGGGCCAATAATCATATTAAAAGACACTGACTTCCTCACTAATAAAGAAACACAGTTTAAAAGAAAATAAAAATTTACACACATATGTCGATTGGCACTGTGGTGGAAGTTTATTCTCAACTACTCTGGAAAGGAATTTGGTATCATCTAGTGAAATTCAGAATATACTAAGTCCTAAGACCAATTTTACTTCCCATTGTCTATCCTACAGAAATGCTTTCACATGTACACTGTGAAACCTACAAATAAATGTTTGCATCAGCATTGTTCATAATATCTCCAAACTAAATAAAGCTAACTGTCCACCACAAAGAGAATGTATGACTGCTCTTTAGTGCATTCACAAGTAGATTTCTATAGAGCAGTGTAAGTAATGAACTCAATGTTGAACAATAACAAAACAATAGTCTCAGAAGAATACATATAGTATGACACCAAAATACACACAATACAATACCATGTATATAAGGTACTCAAAATGCACAAATACAACTAGTATCTTAGTGATAGATGCATAGATAGTAAAATACTAAAGTACACCAAGGATAGAATAAGAATAAAATGTAAGCTATTCCAGCTACCACTGGTGCGGGAGAGGAGAAAACGTAAAGGTGCAAGTTGGTAACGTGTGGTTACGATTCTAATGATTACGCTACATGACTGGCAATGAGTAGTCATTTTATTATTCTTCATATGTTATGTAGGTGCATCTACTGGGTCATGGTTTTTTGTGATATGCTAAGATGAGATGAGACGTTGGGAGTGCAGGCTTGGTTGAGTCAACTACGTGATTCTTTATATGAGATGACAAAGAAATAACAAGAATTCTTTCCAATAAAATTTTAAAATAGAAAAAATATTCTGGAATGCTGTTAAAATGATAATTAGATAATATTTATACACTTAAATTCACCATTAAGAAACACAAAATAAAATAAAGAAGCTAATAATTCAATACAAGTGGGAAAAAAGAAAAACACAGTACACACTGAGAGAGTAGAAAGAAATGCAGAAGAAAGGTGCAAGCAGAAATAAAGTAACAAAATTAACACCACGATAGAGATCAGCAACAACCTAAAAGTAGTACTTTGAAAACATTAGTGAAATTGAGAAATCTTTAGGAAGACTGACCAAGAAAAGCTGGCAAAACGAAGCAATATTAGGAATGAAGTATAAAATGATTATAGTTACAACACAGATTAAAAAGTATTTTTTAAAATTTCATGCAGAAAAAAAGTCAAGATGACAAGGGCAATTTTCTAGGAAAAAAAACATAAATTATTAAATTTGACTCATGTACAAAAAGAAAACTCAAATACCCAAGCCATTAAATAACTTAGGCCAATGTAAAAAATAAACTAGATGTGTAAAAAATGGTTTTTTCTCAGGTGTTCTGAGAACCTCCAGCTGTCAGCCCTTTGTAGTGACTGCCTTTGCTAGAGAGACCAAGTGCCACCCCGAAAGTCATGCCTTCTCCCACATCCAGTGACAGTCCCTGTGCATATGCAAAGTCCACCCATCTCACCCAGCCTGGGACAAGGAGGAAGTCCATTCGCACTTCAGGGATCAGTGTGGCCTCCTCTGGGGCTGCATTGCTGTCCAGCTGCTCCCTCTGCCCAGTGCTGCTTCTGCTCCTCCCCTCCACAGGTGTTGGTCCCAAGCACTCAGGCTGAACGCTCTGCACACTAGTGTGTGCTTCAGAGCAGACTCCAAGCCCAAGCAAGTTCCCATTGTTCCAGGGAATAGAAAAGGTGGAAATCTACCACGTTCATTTTATGAGGTAAACTAACTAAACAAGGGGAATATAAGGAAAGAAATCATTGCAAACATCACTAATAAATATAGATGCAAAAATGCTAAGTACATATAGCAAACCCAATCCAATAGTGTACTAAAAAGCCAAAATACAATGATTTAGTAGGGTTTGTCTGACAATGCAACTGTTCGTTTTCAACATGGAAAAAAAGGTAGGTAATTTACCACATTAATGAATCAAAAGCAAAATGACATATAATCATCTCAATAATGCATAAAAGCATTCCACACACAACCATTATAAAATTAAAAGTAATGCTTTTAGAAAAGTAGAAATATAAAATGGAAATTCCTGTACATGATCATGTCTGTACCAGTACAGAAAGTTTTTATTAAACTAGCTTAAACAATAAGAAAATTTTGTAATCTCTAAAAATAAGAAATCAGACTAGAGTGATTCTAGAATCAGTTATTTCAGTGGTTCCACCTGTTCTCCCTGCTGTCCTTGGACTGCCGATTTACTCTTAGACCGGCTCTCACAGTGGCATGGTGGCTGCAGTGGTTCCAAGCTCCAATATAGACTCAGTAATGTCCAGCATCACCACGGACTCATGGAGGGTTCTCCAAGAGACCCTCAGCCGCCTTGCTCTTAAGTCTCATGGTTCACTATGGAGCCACAGACCTACCTACAACCAAACACTGACAAGCACAATGGGATTATACAGTTGGCTTGGATCAGTTAGAATTTAGCTCTG
This sequence comes from Callithrix jacchus, assembly GCF_049354715.1. Lineage (NCBI taxonomy): Eukaryota > Metazoa > Chordata > Mammalia > Primates > Cebidae > Callithrix > Callithrix jacchus. The sequence goes on along the minus strand of NC_133511.1, from coordinate 34,368,071 downwards.
CATAGAAGTTAGTTATATTTTCTAAAGTGTAGATTATACAACAAAACCTGAGCTTTGTAAACCAGGAAGTGTAAAGACATGAATATTGGGGAGTACTGTGCAAAAACGTGCTGAACACATACCTTTGGGGTGCCATGACGTACAGATGTACAATGTGTAATTGGTAACAAACTTACCAACAGTGAAGTGGTGGACTTTACACAACCTCCCCAAGCTCCAATCATCCCACTGCTCAAGCCAGCTACCAACCGTAGTGACACATTCAGCCACTGTCATGATGCCAGGACAGCAGGAGTGGCAGCGGTCACTTCTTTGTTTAATCATCTATTGTCTTCAGTAATACTCTAGGAGGAAGTGGTTTCCACTGGCCAGAAAAAGCTGCTAAACTTACAGTGCTGTATAGTAACCCTGCCTGAATTAAACCTTGTGTGAAAAGGCCAAGTACCTTCCTTCCCCTGGTCTAACACATAGTGTGTCATCTTGGCATGATTTACAGGTCATTTCTGGCTATTTATTTGGCTGACTTTGTAGGTGCCAAAGACAGGTCACAGGGCATGCAACCACTCATAAGTCTATGCAGTGCACTCTGTACCAAAAACAACCTTATCATTATACAACTGGACAAAGAACAGAAAGTAAGGCCCGCCCACCCACCGGCATCAAAAGAGCAACCACATAAGCTCTGGTATACAGAAGACAGACAGCACAGGTCCTGCCCCTGGTCCTTGTCTCAATCATCACAACTGTTGTAAAAGGGTCCTACACACACCACTAGTGCCCCGCAACATAGACACAGCAGAGACTGTTTGGGGAAATCGAGTGGAGGGGCAGTAGGAATGTACCATGCCTCCCCAGCTCTTATCTCTCACAGCAAAGTCTGAGTGTTCCAGAGCTATGGCCCCATGGATGGACCCAACTCTCCCAACACTGCGTATCTATAGGCTCAGGGAGGCAAAGCACTTCTTGGTGACCTTGCCAAAGTGGGAGCTCCCTGCTCTATGAAGTGGCCTGCTTAGAAACAGGAAGTGCAGGAGCCCACCATGTCCTAGTCTATTCAGCTGAGCCACCAATGACCTGCTACACCAGCTCTGTGCTAAGCTACTAGGAGGCGAGAAGATGAGCCTCCAGGTCGTCACAGTTCTCTCTCATCAGGTAGGCAATCAACATGATCCACCAAACCCTCTATTGAACATCTTACTCAATAGGAAGAATTGAGAAATAGTCACATGAAATTTGAATTAACCGAAGGATTTCCTGTATCACCACTCTTCAACATTATACTGGTGGTCTTAGCCAATAACAACAAAAAAGTGAGTGGAAAAAAGATGACTGGAGTATAAGGTGCAAAACTGTCATTGTAGACAACATAATGACCTTGGTACAAAACTCAGGAGACTATTGATAATCTATCAGAAATCAGTAAGTTACTAGATCCAAGGTTGACATACAGAAACTAACGGGCCTACACACCAGCAAGCAGCAGTGAAGACATGTAATAGGAAATGGATACTGTTCACGATCACAAGCAAACCTGTAACTTTTCTGGGAATAAGCCTAATGAAAATGTGCAAGACTGTTAATGAAGAAAACATAGATTTCAATTGAAATGCATAAAAGAAGACATTAAGGAGTAGAAAGATATATCATGTTCATGAATGGGAGAGATCAACACTGTAAGAAAGTTTAATGTATACTTTAATGTTCATTCCAATAAGAATTCTAAGAGTTCATGGCACTCATCGAAGTTATTCTAAAATTCATGCAGTACAATAAGAAAGTAAGACTCACTCTGGCATTTATTAAAATACAAAGCAATAACTGTAAATGCTTGCACAGAGCTCAAAGAGTGCACATTTACTACAATCACATCAGGTTGTCATAAACAGAGCAGGCTGGACGTGTGCTAATTACTGACAGGCCCACACAACAAGCAGGGCAAGGGAGGCCCAGGACAAGAGGAGGCATCAGGCACCTGCAGACGGAGCACGCCTACAGACTCATCAGGAAGCAGCTCTAGACAGCACCAACCCTGGACATCAAATGACAACCACACTAAACTGCTGCCCTAAAATGCTAGATTTAAAGCCCTGCTCCTAAAATAAATACTTAGAAAATAGGACGCTATTATTTTAACTCCAAAACTCTGTCTGCTTCACAGAGGTGGCGATAAGCTGACTGGGGCAGCAGTGAAAAGAAAACAAATGATACCCCTCCCCGAATCCTGTGACCTAGAACCCATCCCTCCGTCCGTGGACCACTGTTTCCTTTACACACCAAATGGGCTAACCCAGTCATCTCAGAACTGCGTGAGCTGGCCGCAGCCTCTGTGCATCTGCAGGAGCTGCTCATGCAGCATCTTAAGCAGAAACCGGAAGTGAGGGGCTGCTATATTTTTCTGTATTTAAGTATTTTTTAATAACAAAAGAACAAGAGGCATAGAGGCTTGAGTTTTCATTTCAAAACACAGACAAAAGACATCATACTAATGATTCAGTACACAAGTGTGAGAAACAAAATACTAAGCGAGAGAGGAGTGTAGGGTTGTTGTAATTCCAAAATGAATGATGAACTGTCAATAACCCAGAGCAGCATGTAATTCATGTCCAATGTTTCCTACTGGACATGAATTACATGCCTGCTCTGGGTTATTGACAGTTGCCAGATGCAACATAAGACTCATGAAATTAGATAATTTTTTTAAAAAACTTTTTTTTTCCTGAGATGCCAAGAGGCAAAAATACAGCACTTTTAATGGGCAACAGACCCTGTCCACAGTGCCCGGCTCCCGCACTGCATGTCCTTCCAGCTGGAATGTCACACAGAAGCTCCTCTTAGGTGGCATCTGGGGATCAGGCACCAGTCCTAAAATATACAAAGTGGCACCTCCCACTGGGCAGAGGTCACTGGGCTACATGGTCCTTTTAAGTCCTAGGGTGTCCCCTCGGGTCACTGCTTGGCCTTCTTCACAATGGTGCCCACAGCAGAGATGACGGTGGTCTTGGAGCCGCTGGCGCTGGTGGTAACTGTGGCAGCAGCTGGCAGGGTGGCCATGGTGGTGAGGATGGCATGCTGGGCTATCCTCGTCACTGGGGTAGCCAAGTCCCATTTGCTCTTTCTCTTTTGAGCATCTGCAACAGTTGTGCTGGCGGTGGTCGTGGTGGTGGCTGTGGCAGTGGTCATGGTGCCTTTTTGGTGCCCAACAGAAACTCAGTTTTCTTTCGCTCCTTTTTGGCCTTTTCCAACTTGTCCATCTCAATCTTCTTGGCCTTGGCTAATTATTTTTTAACGGGTTCAGCTTTCTACAGTGAGCTTTTGTTTTCTGGGTTTTAAAATGGAAATGCATCCGTCTGGCTTTAAAGGACCCTGAGCCCAGAGGCATGCAGTCCTTGCATAAGAGTTTCCACACCTGGAGCACCTGCTGCCCAAGGACTAAAGAACCAGAATCATGATTAAGATGCAAAACCCATCCCAGCAGGCAAAGACAGACCTACTTCCTCACAGGCCCCTCTGCCTCCTACAGTGTGAGGACTCTGCATTTTCTTCATATGCTTCAATCAAAGCAATGGCCAGCTCTTCCCCAGGCACCTATTTGGCTCCCTCCCTTGTTCCATCAGACCTTTGCTCAAATAACGTCCTTCAACAATGCTAAAGAATCAATCACTCAGTAAATATTTAAGTGAAAAAATAATATTTTAAAATAACATTAAAGGGAAAATTAGTTCACACCTAAATGCATGTTCAATTAAATCTCAACTGAGACCTACCTATTGTTTTTTCCATTACTAACTTGGACTACCCATTAGGAAGGAACAAAACAGCTCCTGTTGGTAGTAAGTTGCTATGCATTAACTTTATTTCTGTTAAATAAATAACCTAAGCATTAAAAAAAATCACCACAGACTGAATGCTGAAGCAGACCTGAGAATCCAGCTATCATCTCTCATGGCTGATAATTAGACATGTGCAAAAATATGACATATTTCTGATTTTTAAAAAATATACATTTTAGCTTTTCATAAAATAGGTGGTGGGTTACTGTCATTATTTTTGAATGAATTAATAAACACTTAAAATGTTAAGGCTATGCACAGTAGCTCACACCTATAATCCCAGTGCTTTGGGAGGCTGAGGCAGGCAGACCCATTAAGCCCGAGTTTGAGACCAGTCTGGGCAACAAAGCGAGACCCCATCTCTACACACACACAAAAATTAGCTGGTATGGCGGCATTTACACCTATGGTCTCAGCTACTTGGGAGGCTAAGATGGGAGGATCACCTGAGTCTGGGTAGGCTGCAGTGAGCTGTGATCATGCCACTGCACTCCAGGCTGGGTGACAGAGTGAAACCCTGTCTCAAAAAAAAAAAAAATCTTTTTAAAAATTCGACATCCAGGCTATACCCCACCCAATACTCTAATCTGATCCTTTGGGGATGGGTGGGACCTAGACATCATTATCTTTATAAATCTCCCCCAGGTCACTCCAACTTGCAGCCAAGTTTTAAAACCAGTGCCCTAGAGCAATGGTTCTCAGGTTTGATGGTGAGAACCAATGATGCTGTCCTTAACAGCATCACCTGGAGAAGCTGGTAAAAATCCAGAGGTCCAGGCCCATGCAGCTCAAGCAGGCCTTGCCTGCACTGTTTCATACTTCCAGGGAGCTGACGCTGCCCTGCACTGAGTGGCAGCACGGGCTCCTTTGCTTGGCTCAGATCCTGGCATATGAGTTGACCTAATCATTTCTTTCCAGAAAAACTGGGCTCACATTTGCTTTTTGTAAGTTTCATTACAGCAAAATAACCACACTTGTCTAACAAACAACAATAAATGTACTGCTTTTAACTAAACAGACTCTTACTCAAAGGACTCTTAGTACAAGGGACAGATGATCTGCATGGCACAGACATACCCTGGCCTCTGCAGGACACAGCAGCCTGTCCTGTCTCCCTGAGGGGCCTCCTTCTCATAACTGCTGCACAGCCAGGGAAGGCCTGTCTCCCAGTCACTGGATAACAGCTGCTGAAATGTTCTCAGAGGCTGGTGTTCTCATGGTTATGAATCTACAGTTCCTGGCTACAGAATGCATTTCTCTTGGCTCACTTTTGTTGTCTCTTTAGAGTTGAGGGCTGCCACTCATGACTTACTTCTCCCAGTTAATCAAAGCAAGTGAGACATTGGCTCATCCAAATGTTAGGAAGTAAGTTGGGGATGGGGAGTCAGCTATTGGTTGGACTTCAGGTGGCAGAGAAGATCTGAAAAGGGCTCTTACTATTTGCCCCACGTGGTGTCACCTGCCTTGGAGATCAAGATTAAGGTATCATCTACAGGACTGCAAGTCCACAGAGGGCATACAGACTTAAAGACTGTCTGGGTCTCTGTGCTGAATTACCTTCCATCCTACACATTTGTCAAAAAAGAGCAGAACTTGCATTTTCTGTACAAACTTAGTTTACTCAAAAAGGAGAAAGGCTCCTTGAAACCAGCTCATAGCATTGGGTTCTATGTCCCCACCCAAATCTCATCTCAAATTGTAATCCCCATAATCCCAACGTGTCAAAGGAGGGACGTGTTGAGAGGTGATTGGATAATGGGGGTGGTTTTCCCCATGCTCTTCTCAGGATAGTAAGTCTCACGAGATCTTATGGTTTCATAAAGGGCAGTTTCCCCTGTACTCACTCCTCTCTCTCCAGCTGCCTTGGAAAGAAGTGTCTGCTTCCCCTTTCACCATGATTATAAGTTTTCTGAGCCCTCCTGCAGCCATGCAGAACTGAGTCAATTAAACCTCCTTTGTTTATAAATTACCCAGTCTCTGGTAGTATCTTTACAGCAGTGTGAAAATGGACTAATCAACCTAGCTTTTAACAGGTTACAAAAAGGTTTCAGGTTCCCCACTTTCTTCCCAAATTTCTGTTTCCATGGTTGAAAGGATAAGACACTTTTTTTTTTCCAAGATGGAGTCTTGCTCTGTCACCCTGGAGTACAGTGGCATGATCTCAGCTCACTGTAACCTCCGCCTTCTGGGCTCAAGCAATTCTCCTGCCTCAGCCTCCCAAGTGGGTGGGACTACAGGTGTCCACCACCACACATGGCTAATTTTTGTATTTTTTAGTAGAGATGGGGTTTCACCATGTTGGCCAAGCTGGTCTCGTCCTGACCTCGGATCCGCCTGTGTTGGTCTCTCAAAGTAATGGAATTACAGGCGTGAACCTGAGCCACCTCACCTGGCCTAGGAGGCTTTCTTGTTACTCAGGGAACTCTGTATGATGGAGGAGAAAAGGACAGAGCTCTCTGTTGGCCTCCAACTTCTTCAGCCTTCCCCTGGAAAAATAAAAATGCACTTCTGATACAGCAGGCATTTAGTACTGCCACTGAGACTCTGGGCAGAATCTAGGTGAAAGATGCAGTGCAACTAAATTTACCTTATTTGTATCTCCTATATGCCTAACACTGTGATAAACCCTAAAGACACAACAATTCATTCTCCAACACACTTGGGGAGAGAAAATCGTGGCTTCCATAATTAGATCTGGCATTCCACCAAAGGCACTAACCTCAGGGTGCCGGGGATAAAGCACCACGACCGGCACCATGTCAGGGATAACGCACCCCCCTAAAAGCTTCTCCCCATGGGCAACCTGGATTAGAGAAGACTGCCTGACGGGCTGGGAGCTCTGCACACTGCCTGGGACCAAGTGGTCATGAAGACGGGGAAAGGGCCTGGCACCAGTGATCACTCACCCAGTGTTTCAAACTTATTATGATATATTGAAAGAACCAGTTCCAGAACTCCCCGAGAAATAAAGAAACTTGTTCTTTCAGTTAGCCAAGACTTTAAAAGTGCATTCCTGTTATGTGTAAAAAGGAGCTATATAGGGGATCGGTGACCATGGGAAACATGAGAGCTTGTGCCTGCTAACCCTGTCCCTAATGTGACCTATGTGCAAAAGGGACTGAGTAACAGCTTCTGGATCTTAAAAACCTCCATCACTGGACAATATTGTCTGGCCAGAATAGGAAGGGGTATGACAGTCCTGGTGGGAAAGCTAAACTGTTTGGGACAGAAGGTATATAATGAAACCAGTAAAACAGTCACTTAGTGGAGTTTAAATAGAACCAAGACCAACCCTTTCCAGAAGTTTCCCACCTTACAGGCTGCCTGGACACACCTGGAACTCCACCAGGACTGGGTAGCGCCTCCTGGCTTGTACTGGATATGTGGGCACAGGGCCTACACCCAACTGCCAAACCAGTGGATGGGCAGTTGTGTTCTTGGTACCATCAAGCCCTCTTTCTATTACCCATAAAAACTGGAGAGTTGTTAGGTTTTCCTGTCAATTCCTAGTGAGACAAGAGAAGCCTCGTTACAGGGGAGGGGACTGGAAAGATGATAAATGGCCCCTGAGAGATTAATACGATCCTATGGGCCAGCCATATGGGCAGAGGACAGCTCATGGGGCTATCATACTCCAATCTACATGCTTAATCGAATTATTCAATTTCAAGCTGTCCTAAAAATCCTGACCAACAAAACTGGCCAAGCTCTAACCACCCTGGCATGGCAGGAGACCAAAATGAGGAATGCCATCTACCAGAATAGACTGGCTTTATATTACTTACTGGCAGCTGAAGGAGGGGTATGTGGAAAATTCAACTTAACCAACTGTGGCCTGCAAATAGATGACCAGGGTCAGGTGGCTGAAACTATTGTAAGGGACATGACAAAACTGGTGCATGTACCTGTACAGGCCTGGCATGGGTTCAACCCTGACTCAGTGTTTGGGAACTGGTTTCCTGCTACAGGAGGGCTCAAGACCATTATCATAAGTGTGTTACTGATAATAGGGCATGCATATTTCTTCCCTGATTTAATGTCCTTGCTCCTTCAAAAGATAAAAGGATTTATTACTGCCGTGGTTCAAGAAAAAACGTCATCACAGGCCTATAACATGAACCACTACCAATCTGTCTCACCAAAAAACCCCGACAGAAATGCTAAAGGTAAGAGTGAGAATTCTCAAAAAAAAAAAAAAAAAAAGAGAGAGAGAGAGGTGAGATTCTCAAGGTGGGGGTGAGAGGGAAGAACCCCCTTACCTCCTTCAATTTCACCTCCTCCCTCCCCTCTTCCAGATGGTAAGGAGGGTGAAGGAAAAAAAAATGAAATAAAATACCAAAGAGCTGGGAAAATGACTCCCTCTTTAGTTCCCAGAGTCTCTGCTATCTGTTAACCTTGAAAGAGCTGCAAATGATTGTTAGCTCTGCCGGCTGGAGCCTGGCACTGGTTCATGCCTCCATGTCTCCACGGACCAGGCTGCCTCCTGGAAACACCTCGGCGAACAAATAGCTCATTGCTTTTGTCTTGTCTCTGCATGCCCCCCTCCCCTGCTGACCCCAGCTCACGCTGCATATGAATTAGCAAATCAATGAAGCCAAAATATTGTAAGGTCGGATGTCCAGCAAACAGACAATTACATAGTTCTGCCTCAGTTTCCCCTTTAGCTTTGTAAGCCTATAAAAGGGGAGAGAAGCTGCAGCTTGGGGAGCTCAGTGAATGAGGCTTCCAGCTGAATAAAAAGCCACTTCCTCAGTTCTGTGTTCAGTGTTCGAGAGGTTTGTTCCCCACCACTCCTGCTACAAAGGAGAGTCCCTGATGGGCCAGAGCTCTGCACACTGCCAAGGACCGAGTGGTCATGAAGATAGGGAAAGCACCTGGCACCAGCAAGGAGCTGCTCCTTGATAGATGGGATCTGTACACCACCCTCAGCGTACCTGCCTTTTATAGGTGTAAAGGGAGCAGAATCTGTAAAAGTGTAACAATCATTTTCTCTTTAGCCTCCCCCATACATGGCTTTTAACCCAATTTACCCTAGGAATTCATTATCTATGGAAATATCAGCATTTGTTTCAATAGCAGAACAGGATAAATAAGGAACAAGCTGTTTCTATATTCAGAAATAGGATTGTGCAGAAGAAACAGGTTCATCTTTGTTTTTTCATTTATAAAGGACTGATCCATGAGGCCCAGCTCTAGTGCTCTGCTGGAGAGTCAGAAACACAACCTTCTGCCTGGGAGAGCTGACGGCTCCAAAGAAGAGCTTTCACCTGAAGGCATTCTCATCCCCAGAGAACATTGGGTGGTTTCTGCAGACATTTTTGTCTGTCACAACTAGGAGTGGAGGGTGTGCCCCTGGCATCTAGTGGGTAAGCCCAGAGGATGCTGCTAAACATCCAGCAATGCACAGCATAGTCCCCACCATAGAGAACGGCCAGCCCCAAACACTGTGAGTGCTACGGGTAAGACTCTGCTGATGGCAAAGGTCTTCAGAGTGGGGTCCTAGAGCAGCACTGGGAGCGCCACCTGGAACCCCACTAGAAATGCACACCCCCAAGCCTCACCCCAGACCCGCCTGCCAGCAATTCCAGGAGGGCCCAGCCACCTTTGCTTGGGCAAGCCCGCCAGGTGCTGCAACATGCCTCAAGTTTATGGAAGTAAGAGGCCATGACGTGGGGAATCCTGACACTTTCTGATGCTGGACGGTGGTGGAAAACAGGAGGAAGAGACGAAAGGATGGAGCCAAGCTGCCATCTGTGCTTCTTCCTCTTCTGTGGGCTGCAGCTGAGAGACTGAGCTTGGGATGGGCAGCAAAGGAGACACCTGAGTAGGCAGCTCTTGCCCCCTGACCTACGTGGGCTGTGGAAGGCCTCGTCCACATGGGTGGCATCCTGGCATCACAAGTGCAGGATGCAAGGGGCGCACTCACGATGCTGTCCAGGCTGACTGGGTCTGGTAGGGGTGCACTCACCATCCTGCCCGGGCTGACCAGGTCTGGTAGACCCTGTGCAACTGGCCTGATGCTGGCTTCCATGGGAGCTCACGGAGTCTCTTGAGGTCTGGCTGGATTCCTTCAGGTGTTGGCATGGGCTCTTTGCAGCCCTCATGCAGTGCTAGCTTGCTACTAGGGTGACCCACACCCCCAAGCTCCCCAGAGAGCCCGTTAGATAACCCTGGGCATTTTTACCACCTGGGAACTTGTAATGGCTTAAAAAACCAAAACACCAAAAATACCATAAGTCTTCCCTCTGCATTCCCATGCGGTACCACCAAGCTGACTCACCCTGGGGCTGGGATGGCTCTCTCTGCCCTTTGCTATGGCTCAGAAAGACCAGTACCACCCAAAGAAAACTGGGAGAATAACAGGGAACCATCAAGGCTGTGAGTTAGGTACAAATGGTGATGAGGAGAGGGACAGTGGGTTGGCCTAAATCTCAGAGAAGCAGGGTTTCTGCCTGACTATGGAAAACCAATGGTATGGAAAACTATGGGGAAGAAAAAAGGAAACTTTTTTTTTTAATTATAACACTGAAAACACGAAGCATCTATAAACAACCCATAATATCCTGCATTCGCTTTTCTATTTTACTTGATTTCTTGGAAAGGTCGCTTTGCTCCAGATATGCATTTGCACAGTCAGGTATTCTGAGCATCTCCTTTCTGTTTTCAACACTGTATTTGGGGGCCAAACTTTTTGTTGTCACCATATAACGAAGGGTGTGCACTGGGTGGGCTTAAACCAAGCAAAAAATGCCCCATGGGTTACAGGGTGGCAAGCAGGCCCAACGCAGGGCAAATCCTGTGACCCAGGCTACTTAGTCACCACTGTGGAAGTGACTCAGCTCTGTCTGCTTTCTGCTGCATGTCAACCCCTCTAGGCTCTGTAGCCTGCAAAAGAATGTCCCACTAGCCTCCTGTGTACCACACCCCCACGCGGGGCAGGGGCAGGAGTGCAGCTCAGTTATTAGGCCCACAAAGGTTTCACTGAAGTGGGGTGACTCCCCAAAAGCATGTCTGGATCCCACTGCTAACAAAAGGAGCTGGGGAGGCAGGGACAGACCATGGGCAGCCACTGCAGCAGGCACCAGACGGCCGCACTGCAACCTCACATAACTGGTCTAAGCCATCTCTACCTGCGGAAGCCCGGGGAAAGGTACTAGAAAAAGTGCCCTGGCGCTACCTCCACAGCAGCAAAAGAAAGCAGTGGGAGCAGGGTATGCTTCAGAAAGGCCTGGAGTGAAGGCTGGAATGGGCTGACAGTGAGACAGGGATCCCGAAAACAGTGGAGATGTATGGAAGAAGGGCCAAGAGAGTCGGGCTCAGGGTGTTAGAGGTGTGCACTAGTTAGGTCATAGTAAAATGAAAGGAGGTGAGCAGTGCTGTGCAGGCCCAAGAGAACCCATCCATCAGGCAAGGAGAGAGGCCACTTCAGAGCTCTGTGAGAGCACACATCCTGCCTCCTTTATTCCTGTCTCAGCTAGAAACATCCAGAAGGTCATCCAGATGCCACAAAAGACCCTTCAGAATGCCATACCCAAATGAGGCTGTTCTGTGAACTGGATCAGCTAGAGAGACCAGCTTCTACTTCCTCAAACACGATGATCTGTCAAGGACAAGGTGGGACGACTGTTAGATTCAAGTTCTGCCTCTGGGTGGACTGGGGCATAGGTGCCATGGGCAGAGTTCACCTCTTTTGTTGCAGAATGAAGCCATAGTGCTGTCTGGATATAGGGCTTTCTGGGGACCTAATGACCAGTAGCAGCCTCTGTTTTGTCCATTGATGAACACAACTCCTTTCATCCAGCCCTGAAAAAGACTGGAATGGCAGATTCAAGATCTGAGTTCTAGATGTAAAGACAAAAGGGTCTTTACACACACACACACACACACAACATACAACATATAGACACCATACACCACCAACACACCAAATCAGATCATGCAAAGATGGAGGCTGCTTTGGGTTCCTGCGAGAATGCACATCTTCCCTCCTTTGTTTCTGTCTCAGCCAGAGCTATCTAAACAGGATGGATAATCAACTGGGTCCCTGGATGGGAGGTGCCCCAGCGAGCTCTGTACTGCCACTGGCTTGGGCTTAGCTTGGCACCCAGGCCTCATGGGAGAGGGCTCTGATTTCTAACAAGTCTCCCTGTGTCTGCCCCAATCCAACAGAGACTGTGGATTCCCTTTTACCATCAGGTATTCATCAAAACACACTGGTGGGTAAGATGCCTCTAAGCTCACGCTGTAGAACTTTGGGTATGGAACAAATGTATACTGGTATCTATCTTGCCCACCATATCCCTGCCATGGGCTGGATATCTGGGGACTAGTGGATGACTGTCCCCAATTTCCTCATTCAGTGGCTTCTCTAGCCACCTCCACTGGAACACACTACTCACATATCTGTGCCACTTCGGGTAGCTGATGCCCCAATATTCCCTCACATGTGGGTGTCTCAGAGCTGGGGGCCCTGGCCTCTTCCACACCATACTCCTGTGCTCACTGCCCTAAGCTTGGGGTGACAGCAGCAGCGAATGGAGCCCACATTTTCTTTCCATGCTGATGTCCCACCCAGGGGTGAGTAGGCCTTAGTTCTCTACCAGGAACCTTAGAGTGCCACTGTCCTGGTGGCCCTGCCCAGGACAGAACAGCCAGAATGGGCACCATCAGGCACTCTTCTGTACTCCTCTGGGTCTCCCCGACACAACGAGGGCACAGCTGCAGGACTGGCAGACAGCAGGCCTCAGGGCCCTACAGACCCCCAGCACTGAGTCAAGCAAACCCCTGGCTCCCGCTCTCCCCACCCATCCACCCACCCTCCCAGGCCAGGCCTTTCAGGAAAAGAAAGAATCCCTGGTACATTTTATCAGAGACTGCTCTGGGGCAGGAGGCCAATTCAGAGTTTTTTGAGCAGCAAATACTCAGGATGTAAAAGCTCTGCTTACCCATGGCACACACGCCTGTATCTCAGAAACCCACAGAACTCTCCCTCCTCTGAGTTGGGCTCTTCTGTGAGGAGCAAGCTAAAGGGCGGGGAGGAGCAAATGGGCTACCCAGGGCCAGGCCACGCCCTCAACCCACACAGGGCCTGGCAGGGCTACCCAGGGCCAGGCCGCGCCCATATCTCACACAGGGCCTGGCAGGGCTAGAACTTGTTCCTCACTGGGTTGGATACATTTTTCTTAATAGCTGATGGGTGACATGATCCAGGACTCCCATAGACTTCTCTTTCAGAAACACCTGCCAAAGAAAGAAGGCAGAGCTATTAGGTCCTCATTAAGAAAGGGGGGACAGGGGCCTTAGAGAAGCAAAGAAAATGGCAAATCGAGGGGAATAATACTCTTTGACTCCCAGCATAAGCCAGCTGACCGTGAGCTCACAAAATCCAGCTGGAGTTCAAGGGGCACAGTTTTGCCCTGCAGAAGGAGAAGGCTGAGGAAGTGCAGCCAGGATGAACCGGGCCCCAGCTCCACTGCAGGGCAAGGAGAGGAAATTTCAAACACCTGCAGGAAATGATGGAGTAAAGAAAGGTGGAGGATGAACAGATATTGTAAAGAAATGGTGATAAAAGCAAAGGCATGGAGATGTAGAAATGGCAGCTGTTTCTGTGTCTCCCCGCCTTGCCACCTGGGTTCCTCTCTACCACAGATCCCATTTTTGCAGGCTTGATTAACTCTTTTTTTTTTTTTTTTAAACAGGGCGATAGCCCAGGCTGAAGTACAGTGGACTCAATCACAGCTAACTACAGCCTTGACCTCCTGGGCTCAAGTGATCCTCTTGCTTCAGCCTCTCAAGTAGCTGGGACCACGGGTGCACTCCACCACGCCTGGCTAATTCTTTTCCTCATTTATAGAGACAGGGTCTCCCTATGTTGCTCAGGCTGGTCTCAAACCCTTGGGCTCAAGCAATGCTCCTGCCTTGGCCCTCCCAAAGTGTGGAGACTGCACCATGCCTGGCTTCCTATTCTTATTGGAAAGGCTGCTGCCACCACCCTGTCTGGTTTGGGGGTGATCTAAATGTAAACCCGTTCTTTTCTATTCCCTACAGGACTGCTTCAGCCCCAGATGGAGCCACCCAGAAGACTCCACTTGGGCCATGTAACACTAGATAAGGATAAATAATTTGCTTCTTAGATTGTTGAAGGTAAATCACAATTTTTCAAATCAAATTTGACTCTAAAACTGTAACAACTGGATTGTGGGTTTGGATTAAAATATATATGTGTATGTATATATATATATATATATGTATATTCCAGAAATGTTAATTTACATGTTAAAAACATATAAATGTTTATATTATTTAGAAGGACCCCCCAGTACCCTTCCATAGGCTGTTAGGAACAGGGCCACATGGCCAGAGGTGAGCAGCAGGCAAGCCAGCATTACCACCTGAGCTCTGCCTACTGTCAGATCAGCAAGGCACTAGATTCTCGCAGGAGCGCCAACCCTATTGTGAACTGCACATGCGAGGGACCTAGGTTGCAAGCTCCGTGTGAGAATCTAATACCTGATGATCCGAAGTGGAACAGTTTCATCCCGAAACCATCCCCCACCACTGTGGAAAACTTGCCTTCCACAAAACTGATCCCTGGTGCCAACAAGGTTGGGGACTGCTGCTACACACAACACAGAATTCACAGTTTTAGCTTACTAGAGTCTAACTACATGATTGTTTATGGGATACCTACTGCATGACTCAGTATTTCCCTGGGGAAGCATCGCTTAGTGAAAACATAACACTGACCATTGAGGAACTCGGAGAGTTTCACAGGCACGGTGAGCACACGCGGCAGCAGGTGCCATACAGCTGTGGACAGGCTGCCAGGAAGCACCAAGAAAGCAATGTTGAGTCCCGTCCAAACATGGAGCCTGGCTGCTTCCCAGGCATGGGCACAGGTGGCCAGCGAGAGCAATGGAGGGTTGAATGGAGAGAAGCGGCCTGGCGAGCCTGCTGCCTCAGGAAGAAACCCTAATGGTGTATGAGGGAGGCAACCAGCACGAAAGAGAAGAACCACAGGGTGAAGGTGCATGGCCTAGAACAGGAAGTTCAGCTGTGGCGGTCACAACAGAAGACACCAAGGCGAGACGGAGACAACAGCAGCATGAATTTTAAAAGACGAATCGAGCAATATGGCACCAGACAGGGGCCAGTTGAAGAGAAGAAACGAAGAAAGAGGAAGGAGACCACAGGAGCAATATTTTCTGATGGAGGGCTGTGAGTTCATGAAACAGTGTGAGCTGACTTAGGAGCTGACGGCATGAGGAGTTTGGAAGCCTATGCCATGTGTATACACTACCTGAAGATAAATGTCCAGCAAACAGCAGGAAATACGGGTCTGCTGCTAAGGAGAGGAGTGGGGGCTGGAGTCACATGCACACAAAGAAGGCCTTGAAGCCTTGGAGGAAGATGATCTAGGGAGCACAGTGAGAGAAAACAGCTCTGAACCTGGAGTGAGATGAAACCTTCAGCCTCGGCTCTGC
The DNA here is from genome assembly GCF_049354715.1 of Callithrix jacchus. Taxonomy (NCBI): domain Eukaryota; kingdom Metazoa; phylum Chordata; class Mammalia; order Primates; family Cebidae; genus Callithrix; species Callithrix jacchus. The sequence continues at coordinate 34,352,758 of NC_133511.1, read as the reverse complement.
GACTCCCTAGCTGAATTTCATTTGACTCCTCTGACATTTCCTTGCTGGGCATAATATCTCAGGTATTTTAAGAGAGAAGAGCCAACTGCAATATATGTAACTTATAAATATTAGGGATTGATGTATAATAGGTATAGGGAATTTATGCTCTTCCAAGATCTCCTTAAAAACACACCATCAGCTCCCTAAAGGTGTGGTGGGCATTCATATGAAAGACTGCACTGGAGAGACAAATGTCAAGAAACTCATCACTTTTTTGAGAATCAAAAAGTTCTGACCGTTGTTTAGACATCCATCCCAGCATCACAGCTGGTCTATGACAAGAGACAAGTGCCCTGTGAGGCCTCTTCATCATCTCCTACCTGCCCCCAATCTCAAACATGACCCCTTGAGGAAAGGAGGCTCCACTGGAGATGTAGGCCCCATAGTGTGTGCCCAGAGGACTCACCGCTCTCTTGGTTCACAGACAGCCTCTCCATGGACAGCAGCTTGGTAGACTGGACCAGCTGTGGCAGAAGCAGGTGCAAACACCAGGCTGCACAGAGGATCGCATAAACCCCCACCCAAAACCCATTTCTCCAAAAGAATGGCCCCAAGACCATCACAAACAGGAGCCTAAAAGAGGAACACTCAACAGTAATCGTTTTTAAGCATGGCATGGAAACTGCCCTTTTTGTTTTCCAAACCAACCTCATGTTAGCTGCACATTCTGAATCTGCTAGCTAGGTATTATGATTTTTTAATGCAAAAACTGACATCAAGAAAAGGGAGTGATTTGTGGGCCTTGCTCATCAGTCCACAGTAGAGTCTGGGTTAGACTCCTGGGTGCAGGAATCCCAACCCAGGTACGCCAGAGCTATGTGTCCCAGCCTTCTCTTCTTCTTTCTACACTACCTAAGAGAAATCAGCTAGCCCATGGTCTAACCAGCTGGAATTATTCATAAATCTGCTTATCTACCACTGCACTGAAGCACCCATGTCTGTTTCTCCTCTACTGGAGTTCTTGTCCAGGGGGTCCATATGCAGTCCCAAGGAAGTATCACTGAACTGCATTTACAACAACACTTCCCCATCCATCTTTCCTTTAAAAAGAGCAACACCCTCCAACTAGTCAAAAAGACAGAAGCAAGAACAACGTGTTCTCCCTCCCTTTCCCTCCCCCAGCATCCTACATAAACCAGTCATCACTTCCTGCGCAGTCTGACTCTAGTGTCTGTTTCACTAATCCTCTTTCTTCATTCCTACTCCCTAAGTTCAAGTTCAGTAGACTTCGATTGGGCTTTGGTGTTCTAGCACCGCCCCAAAACCAGCAAAGAAACCTTTCTGAAATGCAGCGCTGGCCACCCAGCTCCTGGCCCTGCTTTAAAGTAACTTCCAGCCAGGCGCTGAGGCAGGAGAATCCCTTGAACCCAGAAGGTGAAAGCTGCAGTGAGCCGAGATCACATGACTTTACTCCAGCCTGGTGACAGAGCGAGACCCTGTCTCAAGGAAAAAAAAAAAAAAACTTCCCACAACTTTCAGGGAATGTTCAAGCTTCTTAGCATAAAAACATGCATGGCCCTTTGGAACTCGTTGGAGAAACAGATGCCTATACAGCCTGAAACACAGTAAGGAACCAAAAACAAAGAAGATATCAAAGCTATGAGAGTCATGCCAACACTGTATATTTTATAATTTTAAGCAGTGCTATGCTAGAGGTACCTGTGCTAGTTCATCAGAGCCAATGGCACACATCTCTTCCCAGCTGTTTCACCATCATCATGTTAGTAGCTTGAAATTCCCTATGTTCAGAGGATTTACCCTCAGAAATTGGCAAACGATGCTCATCAGAGTTTTTTCTTCCAGACAGCAAGCTGCCAAATACTTCCCAGCAAAGATCAATCCTTATCTTTCAAGATCATAGTGAACAATTTACCACTAAGAGTATATGATGTCTAGGGCTTGCTTTAAAATAAAGGGCAAGGAGGGAAGAGTGGGGTGCAGATTAAACAAGGCTAACCATGTACTGATCAAGTGGAAGCTGGGTTCTGAGCTCATATGGGTTCACTACTATTCTCACTGCTTTTTAAAATTCCATAGGGAAAAGCTAAAAGCACAACCACAAAGGCCCCCCATCTGTGCGGCCAGCTTCCTTCCCAACACTCTCCCTCAAAGACCTTCCACTCCCATCCTAACTGTAGTTCCCCAAAGCGCAGCTTCCTCCACATCTTCACAGTTGGGCCCCTGCAGCTCCCCTCATGCCTTTCCCTCTCCCACGCCTCCCTGCTGTCATCCAGTAGCTCCCACTCATCCTGCAGCTCTCAAAATCACCTCAACTGAAATGTCATGTTGCATCCTGCAACTGTCCAGCATTCTACAGTGACACCAACAGCAGCTGACACATATCCAACTCTCACTCTGCGCCACTGTTTAATTCACTGCAATGCCATGAGGCGGGTGCAATTATTCTCCTCACCTTGACAATGAGGAGACTTAGACAGAGGGAGGTTAAATGATCCCCTCAGGTCTCACAGCTGGCTAAGACAGGAAAAAAGATTTGAACCCCGGCAGCCTGGCTCCAGAGCCTCTGCTCCCTGCACAGCACTGTGTCCCCTTGACAGTGCTGTGTGGCCTTTACTCCTCTGCCACAGGACCCGAGACCTTCCTGTCTCTCCTTTATTTGCCTTTCTTACCCATTAGACTTGGGAGGGCCTAAAACAACATCCTGATAATACAGTTCCCCAAACAGTAATATTCAGTAAATGTTATATAAGTAAGTACGTGCTTTTCCCTAGGCCAGTGGTTTTCAAACTGTGTTCCTCAGAAGCCTAGGGGCAAGTAAGATGTGGCCCAGTAACCAACCTAGAGAAGGGACAGCTGACCCTCATGGAGGAGCTACAGAATTACCACCCCCAATTTATCCAGTGTATGTCTCATGTACTGAATTTTTCAGTAAGTTTGGAGAAAGAGTCCCTCTACTAAATCAGAACCTTGAAAATCATTGCCCTATATCTAGTCAAGGTGCCTTCACTCTAACCAGAGTGACAGAAGAACAACAGTTCCCCTGCTTTTTTTCAGAAAGCAGGGATCTCTTCCCAGCTAGGTCAGGAAGAGGATTCTGCTCCAATCCTAACTGTAGTTCCCCAGTGCGCAGGTTATTAGCTAGGATACTTCCCAGTATCCTGCAATGTTCATATCATTTCTTCAAATTCAATTTTTTTTGAGACAGGGTCTCACTCTGTTGTCCAGGCTGGAGTGCAGTGGCATAATCTCAGCTCACTGCAACCTCCACTTCCTGGGTTCAAGTGATTCTCTTGCCTCAGCCTCCCAAGTAGCTGGGATTATAGGCGCATGCCACCATTCCTGGCTAATTTTTGTTTTTTGGGGTTTTTTTTGAGGCAAAGTTTTGTTCTTGTTGCCCAGACTGGAGTGCAATGGCAGGATCTTGGCTCACTACAACCTCCACCTCCCAGTTTCAAGTGATTCTCCTGCCTCAGCCACCCGAGTATCTGGGATTACAGGCATGTGCCACCATGCCCAGCTAATTTTGTATTTTTAGTAGAGACCAGGTTCCTCCATGTTGGTCAGGCTGGTCTCGAACTATCAACCTCAGGCAATCCGCCTGCCTCAGCCTCCCAAAGTGCTGGGGATTACAGGCGTGAGCCACCGCACCCGTCTTAATTTTTGTGTTCTTAGTAGGGGTTTCACCATGTTGGCCAGGCTGGTCTCAAGTGTCTGACCTCAAGTTATCCGCCTGCCCCAGCCTCAAGTGCTGGGATTGCAGGCATGGGCCACCATACCCAGCCCAAACTCAAATTTCTAATCTGAATTATTATTCTGAATTGTAAAATTAGGAGAAGGAATTAAAATTGCTAAGGATTTTTTGTTTCCCAATAATTTGGGGAATAATTTGTTTTTTGAGCTAAGCCTTCCTCTCCTCCCTCTCTTTTGTTCAAAGACAATCCTGTATATCCGTGTCTTGGAAATGCTCATCAAGTCCAGGTAGGGCAGGACGTCCCACAGTGACATGAAGTATAATTGTATCACTCACTGTCTTATGCATAGCCTTTGGTGGAGGTTCTGGCTGGAGGGCTGTGGGGACCTCTGCAATGAAAAGCAGGTAGTTGGGCCATTCCAAGATTTTCCCCAAAACCAGTCAAGGGCACCTCGCTATCCCAAAGCCACAGGAATAAAGCACCCAGTTGCAGGGCATGACTTCTTAATTCCAGGAAGGGTCATGAGGCAGGCAGTGAGTGAGCAGGACTTCTCTCATAGCCACAGGCTCTGAGGCAGGGTACTCTGCTGTCTTGGAAAAAAGGAGACCTCAGCCCCACCCACGGAACCAGTGCTCTCAACCTCGGCTGCTCATCAGAATCTCCTAAGGCCCAATGAGAAAATACATATGCTCAGATTCCATCCCTTCCTTCCCATTTCGACCAGGACATACTCATCTAATAGCTCTAGAAAGGTCCTGGAACCTCTGAATCTTCAAAGTTCCACAGAGGATTCTAATACACAATCAAGTCTGAGCATCATGGCCCTGGTATCGATCACCAAGAAAGCAAACCCCATATCTCAAGTGCCTAATGATAAAATAAAGTGAACCCACTTTGGGAGGCCAAGGCGGGTGGATCATGAGGTCAAGAGATCAAGACCATCCTGGTCAACAAGGTGAAACCCCATCTCTCCTAAAAATACAAAAAATTAGCTGGGCATGGTGGCGCGTGCCTGTAGTCCCAGCTACTCGTGAGGCTGAGGTAGGAGAATTGCCTGAACCCAGGAGGCGGAGGTTGCGGTGAGCCAAGATCGCGCCATTGCACTCCAGCCTGGGTAATAAGAGTGAAACTCCATCTCAAAAAAATAAAAAAATTAAAATAAACTGAAGCCAACGGACATTCCCAAAAGACCTCCATGCTTTCCCTCACTCTCTGCTTCACAGGACAGAGACCACCTGAGAAGGTTAACTTATCATTTAGCCTGAGGTTGTGGCAGGTACCTTTGACTGGGCTAAAAAACTCTTGAAATGTGAGATACTCGGGTGTATACTCTCCATCCTGTCAGAAGAGCCCCATAGCCTGAAAAGGAGAAAGAAATGTGTCATTTTCCCCCAAGGAAGCCCAGCTTCATTCAGCTTATTTCCCCAGAAAGAAATCAGAGCTTAGTACAGAGCAAAAGCAGCTTAATACAGCAACTCTGGGAGAAAAGCTTCCGGCAGTAGATAAGAAAATGCCGCATCACAGTTAGACCAACCAAGCAGCCAAGCTTTTCAGGGCTTCCACCAGGAGGCAGACAGCACCAATCCATGGGTATCTAATAAGCCAGCTGGGAGCCCAAGGCGCTCTAATGCAGCCGTGTCTCCCTGCCCTTCCATTTCTAACTGAGCTTCCTTCTTTTGCCCTTAACTTCTCAGTCTCTTAGTAGACTTGCAGGCTGGAAAAGACACGTTCATCAATATCCTGGTGCTATTGGCAGATCCAAAGTAACTGCTTCTGTAGGGAACTTCTAAAAGGGGTCTGCACAGAAGATGGACAAGACGAAGCTGCTGATGTCTGTGAAAGCCCCAGAAAGCCGAGATTCTAGTGGCAGGTAAATTTTACTACTGTCAAAAGAAACAAAGGCCAAATCCTCAATCTCCAGCATAAGTTAAATGCAAAACAGATGAACAGTTCCAGAGAGTGTCTTCTGAAGCCTATCCTAAGAAGCTCCAGTCTCAAACGGTGGGGTGGCCTAGGCTGGAGGCAACTCTGGGGGGCGAGTATTGCCATAGCTGGTGAGGGGCGTAAGTGTTCAGAGGTGCAGCTCCGCCCATGAAGCCAAAGTTGGTGCCACCATGAAACCAAAGTTGGTGCCACCATGAAACATACAGAAGTTGAGGGAGAACCTGAGCTTGACCATTTCCCACATGTCCTTCATCAGCACTGCACATAGGCAGGAAGAAAAGGGAAAATGGGGAAGATAACTAGATTTGTGAAAACTAATCACCCACCCCATGGATTTTTCCAAACCATCAAGACCTAAATATTCAAGATCTACCAAAATCTCGTGCCCAGAAAATGTGTGTGATTAGCCAAAATTTGCTGGGAAGGATTGGTGGAGTTATGATCGGTACCAGTTTCAGAACCCAAAGCCATTTATTAATTTCTCCATTGAGTTTCCATTTTGTAGATTTTCTTTCTAGCACATGAACTACATGTATCAGACACTGGCTTGTGCCTCTCTGTCTTAGGCTGAGTGTTTCTTACTAACTTCTAATCAGGAACTGATCTTAAATTATGGAACCCGGAACATTTACTTTCAAACTCCATTTTATTTATTTATTTTCTTTAGAAATGGAGTTTTGCTCTTGTCACCCAGGCTGGGGTGCAATGGCATGATCTCAGCTCACTGCAACCTCCGCCTCCCAGGTTCAAGAAATTCTCCAGCCTCAGCCTCCTGAGTAGCTGGGATTAAAGGCATGCACCACCACACCTGGCTAATTTTTGTATTTTTGTTAGAGACAGGGTTTCACCATGTTGGCCAGGCTGGTCTCAAACACCTGACCTCAGGTGATCCGCCCGCTCTGGCGACCCAAAGTGCTGGGATTAGTGGCGTGAGCCACCTGCACCCAGCCCAAACACCATTTTAATGATTACTCTCAATTCACCAAAGAATACCATAGAATCAAGATCAGATAATCTGGGACCAGATCCTTTTCTACTTGGGCCAATACGTGGTCACTGAATTTCCCTATTTGTCAAAACAACTTATTCTTAATTACTTTAATAGCCTCAAAAAATATAATTACAATGGAAGCCCTATTAAATATAAATTTCAAGTAGAGTGATGTTGGAGTGCTTGTTCTCTGCAGCCATTTTACCTGCACAGATGTCTGTGAGGTGTCTAGTTAATCACATTGATATTTGTAAATACAAAAGATCTAGGAGCCTTATTCCCGAGATCTGAAGTACACTGATCACAGAGAAAACAGGCCCATGCCCTCCATAGCCTGCATTCTCCCAAGACAGAGACTACCAAGTGCTCACTGTGTAGCTCCAGGGTGCACCAGATACCACCCCACAAGTCAAAAGAGCTCGCTGTATATACCATCATCAGGATGGGGCTAAGACTCAGAAACACCAAGTGTCAATTTAGAAAGGTAAATACAATTCAGAAGCCTTGAGTTGCTTAGAAGGGAACTGTAAAGTCCAGCTGTCACATCCCCACCCCCTGTGTAACTCAGAGCACCCCTCCTCATTCACCAACTCTGAATTCTACTCTCCCATTCTCACAGTGTCTTCCAGGTCCCATTCTTGTGGTTTCTCTGTTCCTCTGGCCCAAGTCTTGATAAAATCAATTGCCAGTTCAAACATTCCCCCTTCTAGAACTTTCTGGAAATAGAATCTAGAACTTTCTAAAAATAAAATCTTCCATTTCCTCCTGTGACCAATGTAGACTGAGGTTTAGTAAAGAAGTACTGACACAGAGGAAGCACTAAAAATGTTCAACAAGTAAGTACTGAAACTGCTAACTCCCATTAAATGAGAACTCCCCACACCCTGTGTTCCTACATGTCGCCCAGCTCCCTCTCCTCACTCTGCCATCATGAGTTACCACTAGTCCCTCCATCTTCCCAATCCACTGACATTTACTAGCCTGTCTACTCAGTCTGGACTCCATTCTTGGCCCTTCTAATTTTGCTTCTACTTGTACCTTAATCAGTCCCTTGAATTTCTGTTCTCATTACTGTCACAATCACCAACTCTGGGACCCTACCAACCAGCCCCTTGCAGCATCCATGCTCATGCTGAAGCTGCCAAATAGTTCAAAGAAAGTCATAAAACACTGCCAACTCAATCTACAACAATATCACGTGATCTGACCTTATCTTTATCCATAGTTTTGCCTGGAAATCTTATACTTAAATATTTACACATTCTATTGGATTCCAAAAATAATGTTCTTAATCCTTTAAGACAAATTAAACTGAAGCCTGTGGTTCAAACTCCTACAACTTCCTCCTAGTTTCACAGGAGCCCAAAAATCATGGTGCTATTGTCTGAATGTTTGTGTCTGCACCAAAATTCATATGCATCCCCTGCCAAATGATGCTATCAGAAAGTGGAACCATTGGGAGGTGATAAGTCATGAGGGTAGAGCCCTCTCGAGCGGGATCAGGGGGTCAGTGCCCTTACAAAAGAAGCCCTGGAGAGTGGCTTTACCCCTTTCTATCACCTGAGGATACACCAAGAAGGTGTCATCTAAGTACGGGGAAACAGCCCTCACCAGACACTGAATCTGCCAGCAGCTGGATCTCGAACTTCCCAGCCTCCAGAACGGTGAGAAATGAAGCTCTGTTGTTTTAAACTCCCTAGGTTATGGTATTTTGTTATAACTCCCCAAACAGATGAAGGTTCATAGATCTGATTTTAGAGAATATTTTCTAGTTGAGGTTTTCCAACACATCACTTCTCAGCTCAAGCAGACATTGCCATCTCTAACTCGGGACCACATGCATGCACTCTGCAGCCTCCTTTCAATTTTGTGTCATGAGGAAGGGACCGCTACATAAGGCAGTCCATTCCATTTTTATATACATCACATTGTTAGAAATTGTAATCCTTATTAACAAATGAATATGTTTTCTCATTCATTTTTACAGATTTAATTCTGCTCTGTGTTACTACAAAGATTTTCCCTTTGACATAAAAAAAAAAACTCTAAAATTTTGAAGACGCCCACCAAATGAGTCTTGTCATTAAAGTGAGACTCGTTCCTAGCTTTTTTTACATAACCCCAAACTACATTTCCTGGATGAATCCACTTTATTAAAAAGCCTCACTTTTAAATTTCTTAAAATGTAATTGGATATTCAAACCAAAAATAATGACAATGTATTTTTTTTTTAATTTTTTATTGGATTATAGGTTTTGGGGTACATGAGCAGAGCATGCAAGACAGTTGCGTAGGTACACACATGGCAGTGTGCTTTGCTTTTCTTCTCCCCTTCACCCACATTTGGCATTTCTCCCCAGGCTATCCCTCCCCACCTCCCCCTCCCACTGGCCCTCCCCTTTTCCCCCAGTAGACCCCAGTGTTTAGTACTCCCTTTCTGTGTCCATGTGTTCTCATTTTTCATCACCCACCTAGGAGTGAGAATATGCGGTGTTTCATTTTCTGTTCTTGTGTCAGTTTGCTGAGGATGATGTTCTCCAGATTCATCCATGTCCCTACAAACGACACAAACTCATCATTTCTGATTGCTGCATAATATTCCATGGTGTATATGTGCCACATTTTTCCAATCCAGTCTATTATCAATGGGCATTTGGGTTGATTCCAGGTCTTTGCTATTGTAAACAGTGCTGCAATGAACATTCGTGTACATGTGTCCTTATAGTAGAACGATTTATAGTCTTTTGGGTATATACCCAGTAATGGGATTGCTGGGTCAAATGGAATTTCTATTTCTAAGGCCTTGAGGAATCGCCACACTGTTTTCCACAATGGTTGAACTAATTTACACTCCCACCAACAGTGTAAAAGTGTTCCTTTTTCTCCACATCCTCTCCAGCATCTGTTGTCTCCAGATTTTTTAATGATCGCCATTCTAACTGGCGTGAGATGGTACCTCAATGTGGTTTTGATTTGCATCTCTCTGATGACCAGTGACGATGAGCATTTTTTCATATGATTGTTGGCCTCATATATGTCTTCTTTCGTAAAGTATCTGTTCATATCCTTTGCCCACTTTTGAATGGGCTTGTTTGTTTTTTTCCTGTAAATCTGTTTGAGTTCTTTGTAAATTCTGGATATCAGCCCTTTGTCAGATGGGTAGACTGCGAAAATTTTTTCCCATTCTGTTGGTTGCCGATCCGCTCTAGTGACTGTTTCTTTTGCCGTGCAGAAGCTGTGGAGTTTCATTAGGTCCCATTTGTCTATTTTGGCTTTTGTTGCCAATGCTTTTGGTGTTTTGTTCATGAAGTCCTTGCCTACTCCTATGTCCTGGATGGTTTGGCCTAGATTTCCTTCTAGGGTTTTTATGGTGCCAGGTCTTATGTTTAAGTCTTTAATCCATCTGGAGTTAATTTTAGTGTAAGGTGTCAGGAAGGGGTCCAGTTTCTGCTTTCTGCACATGGCTAGCCAGTTTTCCCAACACCATTTGTTAAACATGGAATCCTTGCCCCATTGCTTGTTTTTGTCAGGTTTATCAAAGATTGTATAGTTGTATGTATGTTGTGTTGCCTCCGGTGCCTCTGTTTTGTTCCATTGGTCTATATCTCTGTTTTGGTACCAGTACCATGCTGTTTTGATTACTGTAGCCTTGTAGTATAGTTTGAAATCCGGTAGTGTGATGCCCCCCGCTGTGTTCTTTTTGCTTAGAATTGACTTGGCTATGCGGGCTCTCTTTTGGTTCCATATGAAGTTCATGGTGGTTTTTTCCAGTTCTGTGAAGAAAGTCAATGGTAGCTTGATGGGGATAGCGTTGATTCTGTAAATTACTTTGGGCAGTATAGCCATTTTCACGATATTAATTCTTCCTAACCATGAACATGGAATGTTTCTCCATCTGTTTGTGTCCTCTCTGATTTCGTTGAGCAGTGGTTTGTAGTTCTCCTTGAAGAGGTCCCTTACGTTCCTTGTGAGTTGCATTCCAAGGTATTTTTTTTTTTTTGTAGCAATTGCGAATGGCAGTTCGCTCTTGATTTGGCTTTCTTTGAGTCTGTTATTGGTGTAGACGAATGCTTGTGATTTTTGCACATTGATTTTATATCCTGAGACTTTGCTGAAGTTGCTTATCAGTTTCAGGAGTTTTTGGGCTGAGGCAATGGGGTCTTCTAGGTATACTATCATGTCGTCTGCAAATAGAGACAATTTGGCTTCCACCTTTCCTATTTGAATACCCTTTATTTCTTTTTCTTGCCTGAATGCTCTGGCTAGAACTTCCAGTACTATATTGAATCGGAGTGGTGAGAGAGGGCAGCCTTGTCTAGTGCCAGATTTTAAAGGGAATGCTTCCAGTTTTTGCCCATTCAGTATGATATTGGCTGTTGGTTTGTCATAAATAGCTTTTATTACTTTGAGATACGTTCCATCGATACCGAGTTTATTGAGGGTTTTTAGTATAAAGGGCTGTTGAATTTTGTCAAATGCCTTCTCTGCGTCAATTGAGATAATCATGTGGTTTTTGTTTTTGGTTCTGTTTATGTGGTGAATTACGTTGATAGACTTGCGTATGTTGAACCAGCCTTGCATCCCTGGGATGAATCCTACTTGATCATGATGAATAAGTTTTTTGATTTGCTGTTGCAATCGGCTTGCCAATATAATGACAATGTATTATGAGTTTTGTAGCTTACAATGAAACAAAACATATGCTGCAACATAGCACAAAAGACAGGAAGGGTAAGATAGAGGTAAGTCATTATGAGGTTCTGTGGTTAACAACTTTTAATTTTTTTTCAAGGGAGAACAAATTAAAAATTGGATTTAATAATTTTAATAATGTGAATATAAAACTTTACTTAAGAGCCAGGCACCATGGCTCACGCCTGTAATCCCAGCACTTTGGGAGGCTGAGGTGGTATCACTTGAGCCCAGGAGTTTGAGACCAGCCTGAGCAACATAGCAAGACACACATCTCTACAAAAAAAAAAATTAAAAATTAGCCAGGCATGATGGTGTGTGCCTGCCGTCCTAACTACACAGAAGGCAGAGATGGGAGGATCCCTTGAGCCCAGGAATTCCATGCTGCAGTGAGCTGACATTGCACCACTGCACTCCAGCCTGCATGTCAGAAAGAAACTCTGTCTCAGAAAGAAACAACTCAGAACAAAGGTCTCCAACGAAAAAAAAAACACGTTACCTAAGATATTTTGCAAGAAATCCAGGATCCTCAAAATATGATAAAAAAATTAAAGAGAGGAAAACAGCAAACAAGAAATTGGAAATTAAAAAGGGATAGGCCAAACACGGTGAAGGCTGTTAAAATAATTCATGGAATATTATGCAAAATTGTATACAAAGAAATTAGAAATCTCTAGTAAACAGAAAATTGTTTCTAAAAAATGGAAATTACCAATTTGAATATAAATAGAAAATTCAATTAAATTATTAATAGAAAGTGTAGAAGAAAATTAGTTATTCTCCACACATGACCCCTGTACCAACTCCACCACCAAAAATGACTTTTTAGCAAATTATTTTTGTGTACATAAAAGCTGCACCACTCTTAAATTATTTTTTGATTACAGAAATCAAATTCCAAAGTTCCATGCTGTATAACTCATAACATATAAATCAAACTAACAAATTATTAAATTAATTATATAAAGTTAATGTGAGAACTGAAAAACAATAGAGAAAAATACAGACCCAACTGATATCATTCAGTTATACGTTTTGATCACTTACTATGTGCCAGGTACTATTACGAGAACCAGGAATATTATCATATACAACACAAACCAAAAAAAAATCCCTGCCGTCATGAGGCTTCTATTTCCACAAGAAGGCTTGGGGAACAGGCAACAAATTTTAGATACATAAATCCTAAAGAATGTACAGGGAACAAATTATAAGAGTAAATTAAATTACTAGATTAGCCTCATGTTAATTTAAAGACAGCTCAACACTTGGAAAATTATTATTATTATACATAAAATACTCTAGTAAGAAAGGATAAAGCCACATGAGGACCCCAGTACCAAAACATTGTTAAAATTGAATGCATAACTCTTGTAAGATAAAACAAAATCTTAAACAGGAAATAAGATTATTTTTCTTTATATGACAGATAACATCTACTCCAAAACAGTAGCTGCTTCTATACTTAATAAAGACACTGAGGTTAAAATGAGATAAAATGCCAATTAATTTCAGTCCTATGAAGTAAAACATAAAATGGAAACAAAAAGAATAAACATTGCAAAATTATACATTAATTATTCATTGCACACCAATATTTACTCTAGATAATCTCCACGAAGGCAGGAATTTATTTTATCTTGCCCAAGATTTTATCTCCAGAGTCAAATATGATATATAACCCTGAGAAGTATTCAATAAACACAGTTGTAAATTTAATTAATTAAAGAGATAAGAGCCGTACAGTTACTTCCAGAGCTTCAGGGCCGGGCTCACACCTGAGCACTACAGCAGAGGGGTTGCACCTGGCCCTACCGGCTGAGAAGAAAGCCAAGGTCATTGCAGTAATGGATGCCGTGAAAGAAAACCAGGGCTCCCGGGAGTCTCAGAAGGTGGAGGAGTCCAACCCTCCTGCTGTGCAGCAGCCCACTGACCCTGCATCCCCCACTGTGGCCAACACACTGGAGCCCTTGGGGGCCAATGCTGGGGACAAGAATTCCACCAAAGCAGGCGATGATGAGCCGGAGTGTGAGGACGGCCTGGGCTTTGGCATTGGGAAGCTGGTGTGGGGAAAACTGCAGGGCTTCTCCTGGTGGCTGCCGCATTGTGTCTTGGTGGATGACGGGCCGGAGCCCAGCAGCTGAAGACACCCGCTGGGTCATGTGGTTCGGAGACGACAAGTTTTCAGTGGTGTGTGTTGAGAAGCTGATGCCGCTGAGCTCGTTTTGCAGTGCGTTCCACCAGGACACGTACAACAAGCAGCCCATGTACAGCAAAGCCATCTTTGAGGTCCTGCAGGTGGCCACCAGCCATGAGGAGAAGCTGTTCCCAGTGTGCCACGACAGCGACAAGAGTGACACTACCAAGGCCATGGAGGTGCAAAACAAGCAGATGACTGAATGGGCTCTGGGGAGCTTCCAGCCCTCTGGTCCCAAGGGCCTGGAGCCACCAGAAGAGGAAAAGAAGCCCTACAGAGAAGTGTATACGCACATGTGGGTGGAACCTGAGGCAGCTGCCTACGCACCACCTCCACCAACCAAAAAGCCCTGGGAGAGCACAATGGAGAAGCCCAAGGTCAGAGAGATCATCGATGAGCACACAAGAGAGCGGCTGGTGTACGAGGTGTGGCAGAAGTTCTGGAACATCGAGGACATCTGCATCTCCTGTGGGAGCCTCAACATCACCCTGAAACACCCCCTCTTCATTGGAGGAATGTGTCAAAACTGCAAGAACTGCTTTCTGGAGTGTGCATACTGGTACAACGATGATGGCTATCAGTCCTACTGCACCATCTGCTGTGGGGGCCGAGAGGTGCTCATGTGCGGGAACAACTGCTGCAGGTGCTTTTGTGGGGAATGTGTGGACCTCTTGGTGGGGCTGGGGGCTGCCCAGGCAGCCATTAAGGAAGACCCCTGGAACTGCTACATGTGTGGGCACAAGGGCACCTACGGGCTGCTGCAGCAGTGAGACAACTGGCCCTCCCAGCTCCAGATGTTCTTTGCCAATAACCACGACCAGGTATTTAACCCTCCAAAGGTTTACCCACCTGTCCCAGCTGAGAAGAGGAAGCCCATCTCAGTGCTGTCTCTCTTTGATGGAATTGCTACAGGGCTTCTGGTGCTGAAGGACTTGGACCATTCAGGTGGACCGCTACATTGCCTCTGAGGTGTGTGAGGGCTCCATCACAGTGGGCATGGTGCGGCACCAGGGGAAGATCATGTACGTCGGGGATGTCCGCAGCGTCACACAGAAGCATATCCAGGAGTGGGGCCCATTCGATCTTGTGATTGGGGGCAGTCCCTGCAATGACCTCTCCATTGTCAACCCTGTTCACCAGGGCCTCTATGAGGACACTGGCCTGCTCTTCTTTGAGTTCTACCACCTATTGCGTGGCATGCGGCCCAAGGAGGGAGATGATCGCCCCTTCTTCTGGCTCTTTGAGAATGTGGTGGCCATGGGCGTTAGTGACAAGAGGGACATATTGCGATTTCTTGAGTCCATCCCTGTGATGATTGATTCCAAAGAAGTGTCAGCTGCACACAGGGCCCGCTACTTCTGGGGTAACCTTCCCGGTATGAACAGGCTGTTGACATCCACTGTGAATGATAAGCTGGAGCTGCAGGAGTGTCTGGAGCATGGAAGGATAGCCAAGTTCAGCAAACTGAGGACCATTACTACAAGGTCAAACTCCATAAAGCAAGGCAAATACCAGCAATTCACCGTCTTCATGAATGAGGAAGAGGACATCCTATGGTGCACTGAAATGGAAAGGGTATTTAATTTGCCTGTCCACTATACTGAAGTCTCCAACATGAGCCACTTGGTGAGGCAGCGACTGCTGGGCCGGTCGTGGAGTGTGCCAGTCAACCGCCACCTCTTCACTCCGTTGAAGGAGTATTTTGCGTGTGTGCGAGGGACATGGGGGCAAACTGAGGTAGCAATACAAAGTTAAACAAACAAAAAAACACAAAACATAATAAAACACAAAGAACGTGAGGATGGAGAGAAATAACAGCACCCAGAAGAGAAAAAGGAATTTAAAACAAAAACCACAGAGGTGGAAATACCGGAGGGCTTTGCCTTGCGAAAAGGGATGGACATCATCTCCTGATTTTTCAATGTTATTCTTCAGTCCTATTTAAAAACAAAACCAAGCTCCCTTCCCTTCCTCCCCTTCCCGCTCCCTTTTTTCTTTTTTTCCCGGTCAGACCTTTTGTTTTCCACTGTTTTCAGAGGGGTTTTCTGTTTGTTTGGGTTTTGTTTCTTGCTGTGACTGAAACAAGGTTATTTCCGCAAAAACCAGTAACAGAAAACAGTAACAATACCTTGCAGAAGAAAGGTGGGAGAGAGGAAAAAAGGAAATTCTATAGAAATCTGTATACTGGGTTTTTGTTTGTTTGTTTTTTTACTGTATATCTTTTTTTGTCTCTAGCCTGATCAAATAGGAGCACAAGCAGGAGATGGACAGAGAGAGACATTCAGGTGGCCCCATTCCCTCCCTGCCACTGAGCTGTCATGCCCACACCATTCCTGGTCACGGAAAACAGAACCCAGTTAGCAGTAGGGAGACAAGAACACCACACAAGACACTTTTCTACAGTATTTCAGGTGCCTACCACACAGGAAACCTTGAAGAAAATCAGTTTCTAGAAGCCACTGTTACCTCTTGTTTACAGTATATATATGATAGATATGAGATATATAATATAAAAGGTACTGTTAACTACTGTACAACCCGACTTCACAATGGTGCTTTCAAACAGTGAGATGAGTAAAAACATCAGCTTCCACGTGAAAAAAAAAGAAAAGTTTAACTCCCACAAGAGAAAGTAAGTGTTGTGACTACCTTAATCATATCCAATTTTAAAGAATAATTTTTTCAAGATGATCTTAGCAATTGTACTTATTTATTTTTTGTCACCTTAAATTTTCCCACTAAAATAATAAAATAAAATGAAAGGAAAATTTTTATTTAAAATTATGTTCTAGGATGGCGCAGTGGCTCATGCTTGTAATCCCAGCACTTTGAGAGGCCAAGGTGATAAACCCTGTCTCTACTAAAAATATAAAAATTAGTGAGGCATGGTGGTGCAGGCTTGTAATCCCAGCTACTCAAGAGGTCAAGGCAAGTGAATCACTTGAACCAAGGAAGCAGAGGTTGTAGTGAGCTGAGATTGTGCCAGTACACTCCAGCATGGGCAACAAACAAAAACAAACAACTAACTAAAATAAAATAAAATTATTTTCTAAACTTTTTATTGATTTTAGAATAACAAGATATATAGCCTAATAATAAAAAGTAAAAAGTTTAATTTCAGAGATACTAAACTTTATATACTACAAAGAAAACAAATACATATTATATAAATATAAATAAACGATTTCATTAATTATATAGTAGGCCACAAAAACCAAGTAACTTTTAAAACACAGAAAGTGTATAGGCCCCATTTACTAACCAGAATGAAATAAAATTTAATTTTATAGAAAATAGCAAGAGGCTGGGCACAGTGGGTCACACCTGCAATCCCAGCACTTTGGGAGGCAGAGGTGGGAGGATCACCTGAGGTCAGGAGTTCTAGACCAGCCTGGCCAACACAGTGAAACCCCGCCACTACTAAAAATACAAAAATTAGCCAGGCATGGTGGCGCAGCCTGTAATCCCAGCTACACAGGAGGTAGAGGTGGAAGAATCACTTGAACCCGGGAGGCAAAGGTTGCAGTGAGCTGGAGTTTGCAGTAAGCCGAGATCATGACACTGTACTTCAGCCAGGGAGACAGGGCAAGACTGTCTCAAAAAGAAAATAGTCAGGGTTGAAAATACACAAAATGGATTTTTGTTAACTTTTAGAATAATTCTTAAGTCAAGAGAAATACAAAAATTTCATTTTGTAAATGTTTCTTTGGCCCAATAAATGTTTATCAATTTTCCTAAGGAAATAAGCCAGCAAGTAATCTTGTGCCTAATCATATACATGCAGTTATTTACTGCAGCATTGCTTATAACAAAAACTGGAAATACCCTATATTTCTGGCCAATATCATATTTATTAAGTACATTATGGTTTATCTGGAAATGCACAATAGTTAAGATCAGGGCATGAAAATCCAATAGACTTGAATGAATCTCAGCTCTGTCACTTCAAAGCTTAGACAAGTTACTTAGACCTGTGTTTCAGAGTAAGCAAATAATTCTCATAAATGATGGAATATTTATTAAGAATTTCAGCTGATTAATGTCAAAAGAATGACAGAATCACAAATCAGCCTTCTCTAATCTCACTTAAGGAAACAATTGATTTCAGATATGATAAACAATGGATGAAACCACTATGTTGAAGTTTGATAAAGAAATTTACAATGAAAAAATTAGGCTACTGCCACCTAAACCCACCAATCTAGGCATCACTAAAAGTGAGACAACTGTGAGGCAATTTTTTTTTTTGCCAAAACATGTGTCTATATATCTCATCAATGTTTTACAGCTAATGTCTATTTAAGAAAATGCAGAAAACAGGGCAAATTAAATGACACCACAAAGCAGCAGACATAATGTGGGATACTCTACAGGAAAAGATTCCCAGCTTCTTCCTAAGTCAGCACCAGCAGGAAGAGAAAAATGCAAGGGCAGTCTTCAGGACTCAAAGAAATAGAAGATAAACAAAAGTGATGTGTGTAGCTGATCTAAATGCAAATTCGAAAAAGTCAACTCTAAAGAGGCATTTTTAGACCAACAAGGAAATTTTATTATTGTCAAAGTTTTATGTAATACCAATGAATAATTGCTAATTATGTTAATATCATAATGGTATTGTGCTTTTATAAGAAAATGGCCATAACTTTTGAGATATGTGTAAAATATGTAGTAGTAAAATGATACGTATTTTAGAATTTGCTGCGAAATACTTTATCAAAAACAAAAAGATGAAGATGGTAAATTCTTAATGTTGAATCTACTTTCTGTATGTGTGCAAATTTTGTTAACAAAGTTTAAATGATGCAAGACAGGGCAGAAAAACTAAACAGACCGATTATTTTAAGAAACTGATGACATTATCAAAGAACTACTCTTCAAAAGAACGTAGACAATCATGTGCACTGGAGAAAGAACAGTCTTTTCAACAAATGATGCTGGATGGGTTGGAAATTCACATTTTTAAAAACACACCCTTGGCAGGGCGTGGTGGCTCACACCTGTAATCCCAGCACTTTGGGAGGCCAAGGCAGGCAGATTCTGAAATCAAGAGATCGAGACCACCCTGGCCAACATGGTGAAACCCTGTCTCTACTAAAAATACAAAAATTAGCTGGGCGTGGTAGCATGCGCCTGTAATCCCAGCTACTTGGGAGGCTGAGGCAGGAGAATTGCTTGAACCCAGGAGGCGGAGGTTGCAGTGAGCCGAAATCGCGCCACTGAACTCCAGCAGCCTGGCAACAGAGTGAGACTCCATCTCAAACAAAAAACAAACAAACAAAAAAAACCCACCTTTTACTCCTAATTCATAGCAGCCACAAAACTGAATTCCAGATATAAACATATGTATGCATGTGTATACATATACAAACATGTGTATGCATGTGTATATGTACAATGTTGCATGCAAACATATATGCACGTAAATATAAACAGTGAAACAATAGTGCTTTTAGAAGAAAACATAGGAGAATATCTCTATGACCATAGAGTAGACAAAGATTTCTTTTTTTGTTTGTTTTGTTTGTTTGTTTTTTGAGATGGAGTCTTGCTCTGTCGCCCAAGCTGGAGTGCAGTGGTGCGATCTCAACTCACTGCAACCTCCACCTCCTGGGTTCAAGTGATTCCCCATCCTCAGCCTCCTGAGTAGCTGGGATTATAGGTGAGTGTCACCACACCCAGCTAATTTTAGTGTTTTTTTAGTAGAGATGGGATTTCACCATTTGGCCAGGCTGGTCTCAAACTCCTGACCTCAGGTGATCCACCTGCCTGTGCCTCCCAGAGTGCTAGGATTATAGGCTTGAGCCACTGAGTCTGGCCAATTTCTTAAATAGTATACAGAAGCACTAATCATAAAGAAAAACAATTTATAAATTGACTCTATTAAAATGAAGAGCTTCTTTTAATCAAAAGGTACAATTAAAACATAAAAATGCAAGTCACAGAGTGGAAGATGACGTTTGTAAGAAACATTTCTAACAAATTACATGCATCAAAAGTATATGATGTCTTTTCAACAATTATCCAGAAAACCAGATATCCATATGCAATAGAATGAAGTTGGACCCTTACCTAACACCACATACAAATATTAACGCAAAATGGATCAAATATTTAAACATAACAGCTAAAACTGTAAGACTCTTAAAGTAAACATAGGGGAAAACCTTAATGACATTGGATTTGGCAATAACTTCTTAGATACGACACCAAAGGTACAGGCACCAAAAAGTAGACAAATTGAACTTTATCAAAGTCATTCTTAGATATAACACTAAAGGTACAGGAAACAAAAGAAAGAAATTGACAAACTGGACTTCATCAAAGTTCAAAACTTGTGCATCAAAGGACATTATCAACAGAGAAAAAAGGCAACTCACAGAACAAGAGGAAATACTTGCAAATTGCATATCTAATAACAGATTAATATCCAGAATATATAAAGAGCTACACCTTAACAACAACAAAAAACAATTCACCACCCAATTAAGAAAAGAGCAAAGGAACCGAATACGCATTTTTTCAAGAAAAGACATGCAAATGGCCAATAAGCACACGAAAAAAATGTTCAACATCACTAATCACTAGGGAAAACCAAATCAAAACCACAATGACAACCACTTTACATCTACTAGGATGGCTATTTAAAAACAAAACAGAAAACAAGGATTGGCATGACTGTCGAGAAACTGGAACACTGTGTGCTGCTGGTGGAAATGTAAAGTGGTATACAACTGCTGTGAAAATAGTATGGCAATACCTTAAACAATCAAACACAGAATTACAATTTAATTCAACAATTCCACTTTGCAGTATATACACAAAAGAATGGAAAGCAGGGATTCAAATAAACTTGCATACCAATGTTCACAGCAGATTAATTCACAGTAGGTAAAAGGGGAAACCACTAAAGTGCCCATGAAGGAGGATGAACAGATAAACAAAATACGGCATATACATACACTGAGATATTATTCAGACTTAAGAAGGAATGAAATTGTGACACATACTACAACATGGATGAACCTAGAAGACATTATGCTAAGTAAAACAAATAGACAGATATGAAATCATACCATTTATATGAAGTACCTCAAATTCACAGAGAAAGAAAATAAAACAGTGGTTACCAGGGACTGGAAGGAGAAAAGAATGGGGGGTTACAGTTTAATGCATACAGAGTTACTGTATAGGATGATGAAAAGTTATAGATACGGACAGTAGACATGCTTGCAAAGCAGTGTGAATGTACTTAATGCCAATGACTCTGGAAAGTCTTTGGAAAGTTTGAAAAACTGATTGACATTATTTTATATGCCAACTTATCAAGTCCATTCCTAGATATATACCTCACAGAAATGTTTACATATTCAGTCACCCTCCATATCCACGGGTTCTGCATCTGTGAACTCAACCAACAGCAAATCAAAAAGCAAAACTTGAATTTGCCATGCACAGAGTAGTACCTTGAATTCACAAAAATGAAGTGATGTGTAGTCATTGTATTTGGTGTAATCTAGAGATATTTAAAGTATGCAGGAGAATGTGCATAGGTTATTTGCAAATGCCACACCATTTTATAGAAGGGAATTGAACATTTGCAGAATGTTAAGGGTAGGGAGAGTGGATGGGTCCTGGAACCAATCCCTCATGGATACCAGGGGATAATTATAATCACAAAAAGACAAGCACAGCTGAACGCAATGAATGGCTCACACCTGTAATCCTAGCACTTTGGGAGGCCAAGGCGGGTGAATCACTTGAGATCAGGAGTTCAAGACCAGCCTGGCCAATATGGTAAAACCCCATCTCTACTAAAAATATAAAAATTAGCTGGGCATGGTGGTGTGTGCCTGTAGTCCCAGCTGCACAGGAGGCTGAGGTCCAAGAATCGCTGGAACCCAGGAGGCGAAAGTTGCAGTGAGCTGAGATCACGGCACTGCACTCCAGTTTGGGCAACAGAGCAAGACTCCAACAAAAAAAGAAAAAAGAAAACCAAGCATAAGGCTGTTCACGCAGCACTATTTATAGTAGTTAGAAACTGAAAATAACACAAACATCTATCCACAAGATAAATACATTTTTTATGATTAATCAATGGAATTCCACACAGTTATGAGGATGAAAAAACTAAAATATATTACACTATGGATAAATCTCAAAAACAAAAGGGCCCAGGTACAAAAGAGTATGTATTATTTGATTCTATTTATATAAAGTTCAAAAACAGGCCAAAGTAGCCTATGTGTCAAAAGAATAAGTACTCGTTAACTTTTAGAAGACAGTCATGACTGGAAGGGGGCAAAAGAGAGCCTGAAAAATATGGGCATATTACAAGATTTTAGGTGCTAGATACTGGAGTATGTATACTTTATAAATTCATTGAGCTAAACATTTACATTTTGTATATATGGTAAACTTCAAAATATTACTTTAAAAATAAAACTAGGCTGGGTGCGATGGCTCACGTTTGTAAATCCCAGCACTTTGGGAGCTGAGGCAGGCAAATCACAAGATGAAGAGATCAAGACCATCCTGGCCAACATGGTGAAACCCATCTCCACTAAAAGTACAAAAAGCATCTGGGCATGGTGGCACATGCCTATAGTCCTAGCTACTTGGGAGGCTGAGGCAGAATAATTGCTTGAACCTAAAAGGCAGAGGTTGCAGTGAGCCAAGATCATGCCACTACACTCCAGCCTGGCAACAGAGCAAGATTCTGTCTAAAGAATAAATAAATTAATTAATTAACTAATAAAAATAAATAGGCCGGTCACCGTGGCTCACGCCTGTAATCCTAGCACTTTGGGAGGCTGTGGCAGGCAGATCACAAGGTCAAGAGATCGAGACCATCCTGGCCAACATGGTGAAATCCCATCTCTGCTAAAAATACAAAAATTAACTGGGCGTGGTGGCATGCTCTGGTAGTCCCAGCTACTTGGGAGGCTGAGGTGGAAGAAGCACTTGAACCTGGGAGGTGAAGGTTTCAGTGAGCTGAGATTGTACCAGCCTGGCAAGACAGCAAGACTCGATCTCAAAAATAAATAAATAAACTAAACTAAAATAAAAAATAATGAGGAATTAAAAGGAACTGAGAACATTTACTACCCATAAGGGCATACTAGATAACTTGGACCAAATCTCCTAAGAAGGAATACTAGAAAAAAAATGAATATTTTTCTTTAATTACAAGAGAGCATCAAAGACTTACAGTTTCTGGTCCAACAAGGTAAGTGCCTAGAAACTGTCACTCTCATCCTTAAAACAAGAAAAAACTGAACAAACTGAACACTGACAATTGTTCTTAGCCATCAGAGAATTGAAGTCAGAGGGTAAAATGCTGGCCCCAAAACTGAAGAGAATTTCATGTCAACTTCATGTGTCAACTTGACTGAGTCATGGGGTACCCACACATTGGTCAAGCATTATTCTGAGTGTGTCTGTGAGGGTGATTCCAGATGTGATTAACATCTCAGTCAACAGACTGAGTAAGCAAACCTAGCTCCCTAATGTGGGTGGACCTCGCCCAATCAACAGAAGACATGACTAGAACAAAAGGGCTTGGTAAGAAAGAATGTCTCCTTCCTGACTGCTTGAGATAAACATTGGTCTTTTCTGGACTTTGGACTTGGACAGAAACATTGGCTTTTCTTGGGCATGAAGCCTGCCAACTTTTGAACTGAAACTTATACCATAAGCTCTCCTTTGTACTCAATCTGGAACTATACTATTAGCTGTCCTAGATCTCCAGCTTGCTGATGAATTGATAGATTCAGAGGAAATTCACTTGAGAGTTTTAAAACTCTGAAGGAGCTAAGTTTGGCGGCTCATACCTGTAATCCCAGCACATTGGGAGCCCAAGGCGGGCAGATCACTTGAGGTCAGGAGTTGAGGTCAGGAGTTGAGACCAGGCCTGGCCAACATGATGAAACCCCATCTCTACTAAAAATACAACAACAAAAAAAAATTAGTTGGGCATGGTGGAAGGTACCTATAATTCAGGCTGAAGCAAAAGAATCGCTTGAACCTAGGAGGCAGAGGTTGCAGTGAGCTGAGATCATGCCATTGCATGCCAGCCTAGGAGACAGAGCAAGACTTTTTTCCAAAATAAATAAATAAATAAACTCTGAAGGAGATGGGGAAATAGATAGTGGGTTTCCCACATTTTCATGATTTTTACCTCTAGGAGCATTGTCAGGTTGTTACTGTGAAGATCTAAAGAAAAATTCCCTTCTGCTTCCTGCAGGGGAGGGGCAAAGTGGCCATTCTAAATAAATCCAGAGCATTTTGTCCTCCTTAACAAAAGTCTGTGCTCAAGGGCAACTTTTGCTAGCCCTTAACCAACCTGGAAAAAGGGAAACACCCAACTTCAGCCTGCTGTAGACTTCCACATGGAGAAAGAAATATCAAAATCTCACACATTCTAGCCTTAAACATAGAAGAGAAATACCCAACTTGGGCTCAGGAAAAAGACTGAGAACTAATCTTAGGGCTATAGCATGCTGACCTTCCCCCAACACCTTGTCACCACATGGCTCAGGCTCTTATAAGAGGGGATTTTTATAGCTAAAGGAACTGCATGACTCAAATCCTACTTAAGAAAGAAGCTCTAGGAAAACCTAAAGGCAACAAAGGAAAGAAAAACAAACACACTAAAGGAAATTTTACCTCTGAAACGACAACTACAGCAAAGAGGAGACACAGCCTAACTTCTAACCAGATAAACATAAAGCCTTACATTAGAAGATTATCTATTCAGTTCCTTTTACTAATACATCATGTCTAGCCTTCAACAATTATGAAGTATGCAAACAAACAAACAGAAAATACAGTCTAAAGAGACAAAGCAAGCATCAGAACCAGAATAAGATATGGTAAGGATGTTGGAATTATCAGACCAGGAACTTAAAACAACTATGATTATATGCTAAGTCCTGCTCTAAAGGAAAATGTAGACAACATGCAAGAACAGATAAGTAATGTAAGCAGAGATATGGAAACTCAATGAGAGAAGCAAAAAAAAAAAAAAAAAAAAAAGCTAAAAATCAAAACCACTGTGAGAGAAATAAAAAATGCCTTTGATGGGTTCATCAGCAAACTATACGTGGCTGAAGGTAGAATCAGTGAATGTGAAGATATAGCAATAAGAACTTCCAAAACTGTATTGCCTAGAAAAAAAGACTTTAAAAATGAAAGAATTGCCAAGAACTGTGGGACAATTACAAAAGTTGAAACACATGTATAAGAATAATACCAGAAGGAAAATTAAGAGAGAAAGAAAATATATTTGAAGTAATAATGGCTTTGAATTTTTCAAAATTAATGATGGACGTCAAACCACAGACCCAGCCAGTGCAGAGAACACCAAATAGAATAAATATTAAAAATCTAGGCTGGGCACAGTAGCTCATGCCTGTAATCCCACCACTTTGGTAAGCCAAGGCAAGAGAATTACTTAAGCTCAGGAGTAGAAAGAGACACAGTTTCAACAAAAAATACAAAAAATTAGCTGACTATGGTGGCTTACACCTGTAGTCCTACCTACTTGGGAGGATTGCATAAGCCTGAGAAGTGGAGATTGCAGTGAGCCAAAAACTCACCACTGCACTCCAGCCTGGGCACCAGAGTGAGACCTTGTGTCAGGAAAAACAAAAACTAAAAACTAAAAAACTATACCTGGGCATATCATATCCAAACAGCAGAAAGTCTAAGAAAAAAAAAAACCAGAGGAAAAAACATCTTAACTGCAGAAAAATAAGATAAAATTGCATCACAATTCTCTTCAGCAACCAAGCAAGCAAGGAGACAGCAGAGTGAACTAAAGTTTTTAAAGAAAAAAAATAACCTCACCAAACTAGAATTCCGTATCCAGAGAAATTATCTTTCAAACGTAAAGAAGAAATAAAGACTTTCTCAGACAAATAAAAATTTAAAAAGGAGGAAACTAGTGAGCAGTAGACCTGCATTCCAAGAAATGTTTTTTTAAGAAGTTCTTCAGAGAACAGAAAATAATATAGAAACTTGGATCTACATAAAGGATGAATGTTAAGAGAAGGTATACATTGGTGTAAAACAAAGTATTTTGTCTTACTCCAAACTGATCCAAAAGAAAAGTTTCTTCAAAATGATAATAGCGATAATAAAGTTAGTTATAGCTTATGGATTAGTGAAATAAATGATAATATTATTATAAGGTAACACAAAAGGAGAATGGGGACACTGTTTGAAGGTCTTGGCACTACTCATGAAATGATAGAGTGCTATTTGAAAGTGGATTTACAGTGGTTGCAAATATATATTGCAGACTCTAGGGCAAACACAAAAATTGTTTAACATATAAGTGACATGCTAAGAGAGTTAAAAAAGAATCATATGAAATGCTCAATTAAAACCAGAGAAGGAAGAAAAAGGGCAGAAGACAGAAGGAGAAAGAGAAAACAAATAGAAACAATTACAAATATGATAGTCATTATCCAACTGTGTCAATCATCATTTGAAATACAAATGGTCCAGATATACCAGTTAAAAAACAAAGTAGCAAGTTGAATCTAATAATGTTTAAAAGGAATTATACACTATGACCAACTGGGATTTATTCCAGGCTCACAAGTGTAGTTCAACATTGGAAAACCATCAATGCAATCCACTGTGTCAACAGGCTAAAGAAAAAAAATCACATGATCACGTCAATAAATAAAGAATTCAAGACCCATTAACAATAAAAATTCTCAGCAAACTAGGAATACAGAGTATCTTATTCAACTTGATAAAGAAAGCCTACAAAAAACTACAGCTAACATCATTCTTAGTGGTAAGAAACTAGCAGTTTTCCCACTAATCAGGATAACTGCAAGGATGTCCTCTCTCACCAGTTTTTCAGCATTGTACTGAAAGTCCTAGATGATGCAATCAGACAAGAAAATGAAATAAAAAGTATACAAGGCCAGGCACGGTGGCTCAAGCCGGTAATCCCAGCACTTTGGGAGGCCGAGGTGGGTGAATCACGAGGTCAACAGATTGAGACCATCCTGGTCAACATGGTGAAACCCCGTCACTACTAAAAATACAAAAAATTAGCTGGGCATGGTGGCGTGTGCCTGTAATCCCAGCTACTCAGGAGGCTGAGGCAGGAGAATTGCCTGAAGCCAGGAGGCGGAGGTTGCGGTATGCCGAGATCGTGCCATTGCACTCCAGCCTGGGTACCAAGAGCAAAACTCCATCTAAAAAAAAAAAGTATACAAACAAACTTCTGGGAAAGTAGAAATAATTATTTATTCACAGATGACATGACTGCCTATACAGAAATTCTGAACAAATCAACAACAAAAAAACTGTGACTTATAAGTGATTACAACAAGGTTAATACACTACAAGGTCAATTACTTTCCTACATACTAGCCATGAACAATTAGAGGCTTACTATAAAACTACAGTAATCAAAACAGGATAGTGTTTGTGAAAAAAATGAACAAATATATCCATGAAACTGAATAGACAGCCCAGAAATAGTCCCACAAAATTACGGTTTGCTGATCTTTGAGAAAGGAGCAAGGGCAACATAATGAAGCAAAACAGTCTTGTCAACAAATAGTGCTGGAAACACTGAGCATCCACATGCAAAAAATAGTTAATCTAGGTACTCCCTTAAGACCTTCACAAAAATTAACTCAAAATAGAGCACAGACCCAAATGTAAAATGCTAAATACAAAACTTCTGGAAGACAAGATGAAAGAAAATCAAGATGACCTTGAGTTTGACAATTACTTTTTAGATACCACATTAAAGGCATGATGCATAAAATAAGTAATGATAAGTTGAACTTCACTAAAATTCAACCTTCTGCTCTGCAAAGGACACTCAAGAGAATGAAAAGACAAGTTACAAACTGGAAGAAAGTACCAGCAAAAGACATGTTTGATAAAGGACTGTTATCCAAAATAAAGTACTTTTTTTTTTTGAGACAGAGTCTCACACTGTCACCCAGCCTGTAGTGCAGTGGCATGATCTCAGCTCACTGCAATCTCTGCCTCCTGGGTTCAAGCAATTCTCCTGCCTCAGCCTCCTGAGTAGCTGGGACCATAGGCATGCGTGACCACACCCAACTAATTTTTTTGTATTTTTAGTAGAGACGTAGTTTCATCATGTTGGCCAGGACGGTCTCAATCTCTTGACCTGGTGATCCACCCACCTCAGCCTCCCAAAGTGCTGGGATTACAGGCATGAGCCACTGCATGCAGCCCAAAGAACTTTTTCTTTTTTTGAGACAGAGTCTTGCTCTGTCACCCAGGCACAATCTGCAACCTTTGCCTCCTGGGTTCAAGCAATTCTCCCGCCTCAGCCTCCCAATTAGCTGGGACTACAAACAAGTATAGTCCATGCCCAGTTAATTTTTTGTATTTTTAGTAGAGATGGGATTTCATTATGTTAGCCAGGATGGTCTCGATCTCTTGACCTCATGATCTACCCACCTCGGCCTCCCAAAGTGCTGGGATTACAGGTGTGAGCCACACACCCAGCCAAGAACTTTCACAACTCAGCAAGAAAACTAATAACCTGATTTTAAAATGGGAAAAAGATCTGAACAGATACCTTACCTAAGAAGATACACAAAAAATAGAAAAATACTTAACATCATACATCATTAAAGAATTGTAGATTAAACTGGAATGAAATACCACTGTATACCTATTAGATACCATTTTATTCCTATTAGAATGGCCAAAGTCCATAGCATTGATATCACCAAATGCTGACAAGGACGTGGAGTAACAGGAACTCTCATCACTACTAAGAAGAATGCAAAATAGGACAACCACTTTAGAAGAGAGTTCGGAATTTTCTTCCAAACCCAAACATGCTACTACCATATAGCCCTTGATATTTACTCAAATGAGTTGGACACTTATGCCCACACCAAAACCTGAACACAGCTAAAGCAGCTTTATTCATAATTGCCAAAACTGGGTAGCAACCAAGATGTCCTTCAGTAGGGGAATGGATAAATAAACTGCAGTACATCCAGACAATGGAATTTATTCAGCACTAAAAAGAAATAAGTTATCAAGCCATGAAAAGATACAGAGGAACTTTAAATATATATTACTAAGTGAAAACTGCCAATCTGTAAAGGCTATATGCTATAAAATTCAAATTATGTAACATTCCAAAACTGTGGAGACATTGAAAAGAACAGTGGTTGCCAGGGGTTGAGGTGTGAGTTGGGAGAACACAGTGAATTTTTAAGGCAGTGAAACTATTCTGGGTGATACTATGATGCTGGATATAAGCCATTACACATTTGTTAATACCCACACATTATACAACACCAAGAGTGAACCCAAATGTCAACCATGGGTGACCATGATGTGTCTATACAGCTTCATAGATTATCAAAAATGGATTGTTCTGGTGGCAGACTGATAGGCCCCCTTTCTGCTCAGTTTTGCTGTAAACATAAAACTTCTCTAAAAAGTAAAGTTTCTTAAACAAACCAGAATCCTTCAATTCCTCAAAGCAACTAAAGAAAAGATATTCCTCTCTAAGGAGCATCAATTATTCTGACAGCTGACTTCACAATAGAAACAGTGAAGGCCAGAGGCAATGGCTGAGAGAAAACACCTACCAACACAGAATTTTATACCAGTGGAAATATTTCTCAGAAATGACAGGGACGTAAAGACAATTCTCAGATAAACAAAAGCTGAGAGGAACTCTGTCACCAGTAGATCTACAGTAAAAATAATTCAAAAGTATTTTCTTCATGGTGAAGGAAAATGGTCCCGGAACAACAAATATAATAATTTCTTGTCATTTAGAATTAAAATATACAATAAAAGTAGATTATATGCCAGAATGGAAGTAACTATGGATAAAGCATTTTAAGGACTCTGCATTAAAGGGTGGGTAAAAGTTCAAGTAAAAATCAAATGAGTATTAATTGTTGCTAAGTTATGGCTGCATGTTATAAGTTGTTGAGTATCCAGTAGAAGAGTATGTATCTCTCAAACTAATACAGGAAAGATTATGAAAACACAGAATACACTCTATCAGGTATATTAAAGATTATGAAAAAACAGAATACCAGGCACAGTGGCTCATGCTTGTAATCCTAGCACTTTGGGAGGCCAGGGTAGGGAAATCACAAGAGCCCAGGAGTTGAAGACCACCCTGGGTGACACGGTGAGACCCTGTCTCTACAGAAAATACAAAAATTAGCTTGATATGGCAGTGTGTGCCTGAAGTCCCAGCTACTCTGAAGGTTGAGGTGGGAGGATCACTTGAACCCAGGAGGCAGATGTTACAGTCAGTCATAATCAGGCAACTACACTCCAGCCTGGGTGACAGAGCAGGACCCTGTCACAATAAAAAAAGAGAAAGAAAGAAAGAAAAAACCATTCTATCATTCTAAAAGAAGGCAATACGTTTTAGAAACTGCAAAGAAAATAATTTTTTGAGGCAATTAAAGGCCAAGAAAAAAAACCAGCCTATGTCAGATACTGTAAAATGTATAAAATGAGAAGCTCAATATTATATTCAGAAAAATAGAGGAACAAACATAAATAAAACATAAATACAATAATTAAAAGTTTTATGATGATGCAAGAACTAATAGATAATGTAACATAACCAATACTGGCCTGGAAATAAAACCCATCATTTTACTCTCAAACATTGGTCACAACCCACTAGTCCTGAAGGAAAGTTTCTGTGAATCCACAGTGAAAATGTTTGATAGTTACAAATCTGCCCAAGACTAAAAAAATAAAAATCAGCCCAGACTGAAAAAGAAAAACCAGTGCTGCCATTGTCAGGCAGTGAGGCAGACACAGAAGAGTTAACAGGAAACATGGTTTCACAGAAAATCACCATAATCCCTCTTTGAGTGACTACTGCTTCCTCACCAATGACATCCTCAGACCCTCTTTGCTAAACCCATCTATTTCCAGGGAGACTCAACTGCTAAACTGCCCTTTACCCCATGACAGCACCCAATCTGTAGTTAATCCCTACTTCTAATCCTGTGTCAGAAAAAGCCACCAGTCCAAACTTTATCCCCACTTTTCCTAGGCACCCCTCAGAATCTTCTGCCAGAACCTAACTTCCCAGAAGTCCTCTCCTTTCTCCCATTTGTTACGACTTGCAGACTTGCATTCTACAGTCCCTATGGAACTAACTCACTGCCTCCCTGAAAGTCAGTAAATCTGATTTTGTCAAACTCTAGCTTGTACCTCCAACCCTTTAGATGATTCACTGTCAATAATATTTTTTGGCCGGGCATGGTGGCTCATGCCTGTAATCCCAGCTACTTGGGAGACTGAGACAGAAGAATCACTTGAACCTAGGAGGTGGAGGTTGCAAGTGAGCCAAGAATGTGCCATTGCACTTCAGCCTGGGCAACAAGAGTGAAACTCCATCTTAAAAAAAATAATAAAAATAACAATAATAATATTTTTTAATAAAAGCAATGCAGTTTTTTATAGTGCTAAATTTCTTCAGTGTATAAACTGCTTTTATTCTGCAACAATACTCTTCTACCTCTAATTAACAGAATGCCTTCTAGTTCATGGGATAATGGTGATAGCTTTTGTGAGTTTTTAATTTTTCTTTGAAACACCCTGACACCCAGGCTAAAGTGCAGTGATGCAATCATGGCTTAATGTAGTGTCCACCTCCTTGGCCTCCTACACCCAGCTAATTGTTTTTCTTTCCTATAGAAATGAGGTATTGCTGTCACCCTTGCTGGTCTAGAACTCCTAATAGTTCATGAAATTTCCATGTCTGTGAATCACCGCTATACAAAAGCAACTTGTTCTATTTTATGGAATGAAGTGTTACACGATTAAAATTAGGAAGTTATTTTCATATACACATACAACAAAATAATGAGAAAAAAGAGGAAAAACTATTTGTAAAAGGCATTATGACAATTTAAGAGGAACATGCTTTAAAACATCATCCCCCATCACATACCAAATAAAATTCCAGATACTTTTCTTCTAAACATATACTTTAAAAAATCAAACCACTGAAAAAGACACAAAACTATGAAAACAGGAATAATAAAATTCCAAGCTTAGTACGGAAATAAATTTTTTCCTTAATTACAGCTTCTGGGAGGATGATTCTATTACTTGCTGTACCAGGTTCTCAGTGAAACTTATCTTCAAAGACAAGATTTCCTGGAACAGCACTGCACCGACACTCCTCATTGCTGCTGTGACTCCCATCGCAAGTGAGGCTACCCGAGGAGGGAAGAGGCCCATCATCCCAGACTCTTTGGTAGCTAGGGACTCCCTGGGCTACACCATCTGTTCTTGCTACTGTCTCTGAAAGCTGAAATCTGGTGTCCAGGCTGTAGTGACCCTGTTTAGACAGAGGCCTTTCAGAGGAACTGGAGCAGATTCTACCTAGAAGAGATGCTCAGGATATCAAGTAGAGACTCAGACATCCTAAGAACAACCAACAAAGTACTAAAAGGGGCAACCTTTAGATTGGTCCAATCAAATCTCAGAGCCAGGAATTCAGACTACACATTCTTGAAATCATCACTAGGACGATGGCACTCCCGTGGTGATGGTGCTGAAGCCACAAGCCTTTGATATCAGCAAGTGGTCCTTCCAATACCTTCTGGGTGCCGGGAAGTAGTGCATAGTGCCTGCGACGACCAAGAACGGAAGCCTTCTAGTGTGAAGTTTGAGTCCTTGATTTTCAGACCCACACTGAGGATCTGCAACCCCCTGGAGGGGGTCAGGTGGGTCTGATTAATCCTGCAAGCAAAGCAAGTCCATGAAGTCTTAGCCACGTTACCCATGGGACAGAGAATGGGCCCATCACAAAGAGCTTCCCCCCAAGGGCCCCAGGAATGCCTCCAGGTGGAAAGATAAACCTCCCCAGCCCTTCCTTCTCAAACATACCTGGGCAAGAGGACATGGCTGAGCTGAACTGTCACTAACAAGGTTGGAGACAGGGACAGGATGCACTGAAGTCTCACCAGGAAGAGCCACATGCTAAGCAGACCGGACAAACTAGAGGTCAGAGAGGGAAGGGAGAGAGAACTAGGAGAGGAGGGAGGCTTGACCTTGGGGGATGGGGGAGGACGGAGGTGGCCCCATTTCGAAGGCGGACTGGTCCCTGGGAGTTGCACAGCCTGGAAGCATGACAGACCACATCCTGAGGCCATGTCTACTGACTGGAGAGAGAAGAGCTGCATGGAAGTCTCCTACCAAATAACCAGGTTTCCAGATGCCAGATACATTTTAGAGAACATCCAAGCCTCAGTCAAAGAGCAGTTTCAACACACAGCAGAGTAATCTGAATCTGCCAAGGAATGAACTCCAGGCCCAACCTGGCGACTGATGCCTGCAATCCCAGCGCTTTGGGAGGCCCAGGAGAGTGGACCGCTTGAGCCCAGGGGTTCAAGACCAATCTGGGCAACACGGGGATACACCATCTCCACAAAAAAATGCCAAAAAAAAAAAAACGAAGAGGAAAAAATAGCCGGGGGTGGCCCGTGTCTGTAGTCCTAGCTACTCGGAGAGGTTGAGGCAGGAGAATCGCTTGAGCCTAGGAGGTTCAGGCTGCAGTAAGCCAAGATCGCACCACAGCACTGAAGCCCGAGTAATAGAGCAAGACCCTGTCTCCAAAAAAGAAAGAAAGAAAGAAAGAAAAAGGCATAAACTTGAATGACTTGCTGTTTGTCAGTAAATGCTGGGTAACACAGAGAAGGAACTCCTCCGAAGTGAGGTCCCAATTCTTATCTCCAACCCAATTTTCCACATCTCTGCTACTGCAGGACACAGGGCAGACATCCCCAGGGCACCGCTACCCGTTTGTGTGATTTTCTCTGTGCTGCTCACCCTCGGAAGCTATCTCCTCCGTGTATCAAAACTGTTAGCAGGACAGGACGGCAGAGCGGGGCGGGCTGCGGGTCTGCAGGACCGGGGAAGCCCCTGCACTGGTGAGGCCGCAGCCCAGCATCCAGGGTGGCGCCTGCACCACAGAGGCCTCGCTGAAGGCTTCTGAACAAACGCTCGAGTTGCCAGAATCAATAAAACGTCCACATTGCCTCAGTGAAGCTTCACCACCGGCTTTTTTGTAAGTACTGCCCTAGGCCGAGTTAGGATGCGAATTTGGGGAAGTCACAGGAAAAACAGAATGCTGCTGGAAGATTCCACAATTAAGACCAGGAAAAGAGCGTGAACCTCGTGGGCAGGATTGGGGCGTAGGGAGTGGAGGTCCAGAGACTCCACGAGAGTCCGGGAAAGCTGAGCGTGAGCTCGGAGAGCGCCCAGCAGAGCTGTCCGGGGAGAAAGCAGAGGGACCAGAAGGGCTCAGCACAGAAGTCCCGAATGTGATGCGGCCAGCGGAAAACCCCAGGGGTCGGTCTAGGTCAAGCAGGCCCACGGCTGGGAGAGGGCCACCGTGGGAGGTGCCAAGGGGGCCCGCGACCGCCTGTTGGGGCGGCGCCCGGACCAGCGTCCCTGACTCCATGCCCGGACTCCGCAGCTCCAGGCCCCGCGCAGCCGCCTGCAAGCGAGGGGAATTCGCACAGCGCTGCGCCCAGGGCCCACTCTCCTTGCCGCGCCCAGCGAGGCTCAGGCCTTGTGGTCAGCAGAGGGGAGAGCGCGGCGTCGCGTGGAGCTACTGGGCAGTACCTGCCGCCGGCCCTCACGGCCGCCCGGCGCCACCCTGGGGCTGTGGTCTTGGGGACCCCCATGGCTCGGTGGCCTCCGCAGCTCTTAGAGACACCGCACTAGGGTTTGGCCCCGAAGGCCGGCGGGGCCGGGCCCCCACACCCACGCGGCCTCCTTCGAGCGTTTCCCCGCTTGGTTCCGGCTCCTGCTGCCCCGACGCTCGGCACGGAAGACGCAGGTGAGACCAGAGTGTCCCCTCCCTCGGAGCCCCGATCGTCCCCAGGGGAATGCTCAGCCAGTCCAGCTGACCTCCCTGAGCCGCCGGCCCTGAAGCCCGTCTTCCACTCAGATTGGGCGGCGGCACCAGGCCCTCTCGGAAATGCTGCGTGGATCCTGGGTGCCCTCAGACCCAAGGCCTCGAGGACCCTGAAAGCAGGCCCGGCTTCCAAGCAGTTCCGGCGCCTGCTGAAGCTTGGGGACTACAGGTCCGCAGCCTCCCCGCCCCGCCAGTTCTTCACCCGATGGTGTGGAGCGAGGAGCAGCCGGGCTTCGCACAGACGCCGATTTCCCGCGGGGCAGGCAAGAACCTGCCTAGCCCCTCCGCGCGCCAGGGCTCAGCCCTGGGCGGGAGAGCCAGCTCGGCCTCCGATTCTCACCGCTGGATTCGTAGGCAAGCCCGGCTGGACTCTAAAAACATCTTCACAACAAATTTACCTGGAACTGAAAAGAGAACAATGATAATGGCCGTCGAGCTCCGTCCATCCAGGCTAGCTTCCTCAGGGGAGGCCTGCCTGGACGTTCTCCCTTTGGGACAAAGCTATGCTTTCCAACAGGCAGCTCCTGACTGCATCCCCATCATTCCTCTGGCTCCACACTAAACAGAGTTTATTTCATTGATGTTCAGGAAGCTTTGCGATTCTTTCATATTGCTTTTTATAATTGCAGTTGCCTTTATTCTCTCTTTTCTTTTTGCTTCTTAAGTCCCCTTTTTACTCTTGGTGCTGTTTCTGAAGTACATTAAAGGAAAAACCTCTTCTAAAAATACAGGCCATGGCTCACAACTGTATTGCCAGGGCTTTGGGAGGCCAAGGCATAGTGAGATTTTCTCTCTACTACCACCACCACCAGAGTTTTTAAATTAGCCGGGCGTGGCAGCAAACACCTTCTAGTCCCAGCTACTCAGGAATGCTGAGGTGGGAGGATCAGTTGAGCCCAAGAGTTCCAGGCTGCACTGAGCTATGATCTCGCCACTGCACTCCAGCCTGGGAAAAAGAACAGGACCTTGTATGTAACTAAAAAAAAAAAAAAAAAAAAAAAAAAAAAAAAAAAAAAATCCATCCCACTAAGGGAACATTACCTTTACTGTATTTTTGTTTCTTTCTCTTTTTTCATGTTTTTTTTTTTTTTTTTAGACAGTCTCACTCTGTCATCCCAGGCTGGAATGCAGTGGTGTGATCTCCCCTCACTGCAACCTCCGCCTCTGGGTTCAATTGATTCTCCTGTCTCAGCCTCCTGAGTAGCTGGGATTACAGGCACTCGCTGCTGCACCTGGCTAAAGGGGTTTCGCCATGTTGGCCAGGCTAGTCTTGAACTCCTGACCTTAGGTGATCTGCCTACCTCAGCCACCCAAAGTGCCGCAATTAAAAGTGTGAGCCACCACTCCTGCAATTTACTGTAATTTCTTGATTGACAACTATCATGCTACTTCACACCATTTCCCAGCAACTTCTTTCTTACTTGCTACTATTGCTAATTTGCAGGTACCGTACATTCACAGGTAATTTCTGCCCACTTCAGTGAGGTTCACAGTAAATGGAACCCACAGTCAACTGTTAAAGTCTGGAAAACCTCCTGGATACTCTCTCAACAGACGTTCAGCAGCAGACGAAGTCTTCTCTTTCCATGTCCTTGACATTGTGCTGGGGACATCCACAAACTTGACAGTGACTCTTTTACATTCTAAGCATCTTCCACACACTGCTTCATCTACCAAACTATAGAACCGCATACCAATCTCTCTAGCAGTCAAAAGTACTCCATCTCAGCTGGGCATGGTGGCTCGCCTATGATCCCAGCACTCTGGGAGGCCAAAGTGGGTGGATCACCTGAGGTAGGAGTTCAAGACCAGCCTGGCCTACATGGTGAAATTCTATCTCTACTAAATATACAAAAATTTACAGGGTATAGTAATGTACCCCTGTAATCCTAGCTACTCAGGAGTCTGAAGCAGGAGAATCACTTGAACCTGGGAGGCAGAGGTTGTAATGAGCCGATATGGCACCATTGCACTCCAGCCTGGGCAACAGAGACTCTGTCTCAAAAAAAAGAAAAAAGAAAAGAAAAGTAGAATCCGTCTCCAAAGTAGAAGATAGATTTGAAAATTCTTTCTGGCCAGTTATTTTTTCACCGTCTTTCCCAAACCTGCTCTTTAACAAAGTTTCCAGTCTTCTCACTCTCAGTGTCCTCATTCTATCACACTCATTCTGGCTTCTCAGTGTCCTGCTGTTTGAGAAATATCCCTCCTTCCTTTACAGAAATTATTTTCTTAGGCCAGGCACGGTGACTCACACCTTTAAACCCAGCACTTTTGGAGGTGGTGGATCACTTGAGCTCAGGAGACCAGCCTGGGCAACATAGTGAGACCATATCTCTACAAAAAATACTAAAAGACTTGCTGAGTGTGGTGGCTAGTCCCAGCTACCCAAGAGACTGGGATGGGAGGATCACTTCAATCATAGAGGCCGAGGCTCCAGTGAGCCATGATCGCATCACTGCATTCCAGCCTGCGTGACAGAGTAAGATTACGTCCCAAAAAGAAAAGATAAAAAAAGAAAAGGAAGTATTTCCTTAACATGCAACCCTACTTTGTTAAAACCCAGATTTTAATAAAATGCCAATCTCCTTCCTCCTTCCTTTACTCCCAAGCTGATGAGCCAGAATGGGTACAGTCCTAAAACAAGGGTGGCTTGGCCATAAGCAACAGTTTCCAGTCTTGGGCAATGCTTTGAATGTCCCCATATGACAAACACATGCACACCTATACGTTTATTAAGGAGTACATGGATGGTTTGCCACTCAATACTCAGTGCTCAGTGTGGGTAAACAGGACCCGT
Organism: Callithrix jacchus; assembly: GCF_049354715.1. Classification (NCBI taxonomy): domain Eukaryota; kingdom Metazoa; phylum Chordata; class Mammalia; order Primates; family Cebidae; genus Callithrix; species Callithrix jacchus. Next base: position 34,315,495 of record NC_133511.1, on the reverse strand, counting down.
GAACCCTAAACCCTACACACCCACTCTCTTGGCTAACACCCTTCAGGCTCCATAGAAACACATGTCCATATCGCTTGTCATTAAAATTAAGGATTACTAGGTCTGAATGTCCTGAGGGGCTGAGTGGGACAGTGCTTCACTGTACAGGAGAATTTGAATGGTAGAAGTGCTTAGGTAAGAGAAGACAAGTTAACTTGCTCAGTTCTTCCACTCAAGCATCATAACTGCAAAAAGTGATTTGCATAATGAAATTATCATTTGCAGTAGTGCTGAGCGTATAATTGTTTCTACTCATGTTCCATTCATGGTTCCACTGAACACAGCAGCTAAGGAACATTTTTCATACTACTTTATTTGTTTATTTCTGGACCTAGGCGTTACGTGTGTGAAGGGTAACAATTACTTACTTGGCAAACAGACTGACACTGAACACCAGAATTATAATTTTTTTTAAAAAAAAAAACAAGAGTTTTGCTCTTGTCACCCAGGCTGGAGTGCAGTGGCACGATTTTGGCTCACTGTAACCTCCACCTTCCAGCTTCAAGTGATTCTCCTGCCTCAGCCAGGATTACAGGCGCATGCCACCACCCCCAGCTAATTTTTGTATTTTTAGTAGAGATGGGGTTTCACCATGTTGGCCAGACTGGTCTCAAACTCCTGATCTCAGGTGATCCACCTGCCTCAGCCTCCCAAAGTGCTGGGATTGCAGGCATGAGCCACCTCAGCCAGCCTAATAATTCTATTCTAAAAAACATTTATTGGAAGTTAAGTAAATCTTTCTTTAACTAAAATATAAGCTGTATTTAAATAATTTTTGTTTTTTATTTGTAATTTACATTTTCACAGATAAGTTTCAGCATTCCAGAACATTTACCACTTTTATTTTTCTCCACTCTTCATGGTCAATCATTATAATGTTTTCTGTATATCCTTTGATTTGTCTGTGTTCCTGCAAAACATGCATTGCTGCTTTTGTGGATACATTTATTATTTACACAAGTGATATTAATTGTGGATCTTATTACAATCTTACTATTTAAGATCTAAACATGATATGTCAGTAATTCTGTAGGTGTCTATTCTCTGTGATCCCTATGTTTTCTTCTAATATTTCTATAGTTTGTTTTTTATTTGAATCTATGGTTTTGTAAGAATCTTTGGTTCATCAAGAATTTACTTTAATACAAGATTGCAATATGGATGAATCTTTCTTCTTCTATTTATTTATTTTTTTGACAGATTTTTACTCTGTCTCCCAGGCTAGAGTGCAGTGGCATGATCAGCCTCAAACTCCTGAGTTCAAATGATCCTTCTGCCGTGGCCTCCTAAGTAGCTAGGACTACAGGCATGCATCAGCACACCCAGCTAATTTTTGTATTTTTAGCAGAGGTGGTCTCCATATTGACCATACTAATCTGGAACTGCTGACCTCAAGTGATCCGCCGGCCTTGGCCTCCCAAAGTGCTGGAATTACAGGGGTGAGCCACCACACCTGGCCCTTAACTAATTTTTATATTTTTTGTAGAGACAGGGTTTCACTATGTTGCTCTAGCTTGTCTCAAACTTCTGGCCTCAAACAATCCTCCTGCCTCAACCTCCCAAAGTACTGGGATTACAAGCATGAGCCATCATTCCTGGCTCATTTTGTACAAATGACTAGCAGGTTTTTCCTGGATTTAATTCTGATCTTATTAATTTGAAAATAAATACTTATATTATACTAAACTACCATGTATACTTGTGCCTGTTTCTAAATTCTGTGTTTTCTTCCATTGCTCTGTCTATACCAGATCCAATATGCAGTGAGAGCTTAGCCTGAGCCAGATAGAGTTCTAAACTCATTATGTGTTAATCCATTTATCATCATAACACTATTTGGTAGGTGCTCTCATTATCCCTATTTTAAGGATTTAGGAACTGAGGCAGAAAGTGTTTCACTAACTTACCCATGGTGACACAGCAGTAAGTGGCAGATCCAGGATTCAATTACCAGTGACATTGTTCCAAAATCTATTATTATTAAGCTTTGAACTATGGAGTATACAGTGTAATATTTTGTAGCATCTTATGTGGGAAATTACATTGATGCAATGTTAGATTCTACCAGATACTGTTATCTGGTGATCTGTACTGTGGGGAAAGATTTTTAAAAAGAAGAAAGGGAGAGTATGTGTGAAGAAGATACTCTGCTTTAGGTAAGGTTGCCAAGAAAAGCCTAGTAAGCAGGTGACATTGAGCAAATGCCTTTAAGAAGCGAGGGACCAAGCCGTCTTCATACATGGGGGAAAGCTTCTTAGGCAGAGGGAATTGCAAGTATGAGCCAGGAACACCTGAGCACGTTTGAGTATGCTACAGAGGGATGCAGAGAGATGAGGCAACAGTGTGTAGAGGAGGCTGTTAAGAACAGTTAAGAGCTGACTTGATCAAGGTTTCTAGATCATTCTTGTGAGAATGGACTAAAGGAGGGTAGGGACTGAGACACGGAAAAGTAAGTCGCCTTCATTTCCTTATGTCTGATATTTCTTTAAGAGACCTTGCTTCTTACATGCTGTGTTTTAGGTAACAAAAGAAAGAACCAACAGAAAATGCCCTCTTGCCTTCCCCACTCCTTCTGCTCTCTTCTCTGCCCTCTGCCTGCCTTCTTCTACCGTGAAGCCCATGGATGTGCGCTTCTCGTGCCCCCCACACTCATCCCACTCCTGGGCGTGCTTCCCATGCCCCCACACTCACCCCACTCCTGGGCACACTTCCTGTGCCCCCACGCTCACCCCACTCCTGGGCACGCTTCCCGTGCCCCCACGCTCACCCCACTCCTGGACGCGCTTCCCGTGCCCCACACTCACCCCACTCCTGGGCGCGCTTCCCGTGCCCCCGTGCTCACCCCACTCCTGAGCGTGCTTCCCGTGCCCCGTGCTCACCCCACTCCTGGGCATGCTTCCCATGCCCCATGCTCACCCACACTCACCCCCTCCTGGGCACACTTCCCGTGCCCCCACGCTCACCCCACTCCTGGGCGCGCTTCCCATGCCCCATGCTCACCCACACTCACCCCACTCCTGAGTGCTTTTCCCATGCCCCTACACTCACTTTTCCTCACTCCACTGAATACTAAGCTGAAATACATGTTTAGGAAGCTTTCTCCTACACTGTGGTTAGAATGTGAATGAACCAGATAGTAAGAGATTTTGTTTGCATATTGAGTAGTCAAGTTTATATTTCTTTTAAAAAACCTGAAGTGAAAATGAACTATCAAGCCATGAAGAGACATGGAGGGAGTTTAAATGCATATGACTGGGTGGAAGCAGCCAGTCTGGAACGGCTGCATACTGTATGATTCCAACTACATGACATTCTGCAAAAGGCCGAACTCTGCAGACCTTAAGAAGGTCAGTGGTTGCCAAGGGCTAGTGGGAAGGAAGGGATGAATGGGTGGAACATGAGTTTTTGGGGGTCACTGAAACTACTCTGCCTAGTATTATAGTGTGGGATACATGTCATAATACCTTTGTCCAGACCCACAAAGTGTGCAGCACAGGCTTGGACTGCTTATCTGTCTCTTTGTTGTGCTTATCTGGGAGGGAGAGTTGTGCGTCTGTTCTCATACATCTTTCTGCAGCTGCAGGCATATTCCCCAAGTCTGCTTTTGGCTTCCCTGTCTTAATGCACCTGAAGGGAAGGAATGTGCTTATTAAGGCCCACTGTTTTACTGGGACCCACTCTATGAGGGTGAAGTTTGGCAGTTACTTAAGAGACTTTTCCCCACGCCTCCCTCTGTGCCTCAGCTGTCTGTGTTTTCCTGTCTGCTCTTTCTGGCTGCTCGTAGTTAGAAGATAAGTGATTTCCTTGAAATATATGAGGCTAGAAAGAAATTTAAAGTGGCAGTGTTTGTCCAAGATGATGGTGCTCCTGCTCTTTCAGAGCTAACGTCCCAAACAGAGCAAGCTCTGCTGTCACAGGCTCTCAGGGCCCCTTTCTCTGCCCTTGAACAGGACTCCTGCCTATTTAAATGAGAGGTGTCTTTCTACTGGCATTGTCAGCCTCAGAGATGACAGGTCCTCCCCTGACCCCCTCGTTAGGTGGTTTTGTAATGAATCTGCAGTCAAATCAGCCTCATAGCCAGTTCTTTCCCAATGTCGTCTTTGGTAGGTCTCTCACTACTACATATAAACCTGATTTCTTTCTTTCTTTTTTTGATTTTAAGGAGTGGAGAGTTTAACAGGCAAGAAAGAAAAGAAAAGGCTGAAGGAAGCCTGTGAAGAGACAGAGACAGGGTGGTAAACGTGATTTCTACCGCACTTGGGTGTAGGGCTGCAGGTATCAGATTCCATGTATTGGTGGACATGTGGACCTAACCAGCAAGTCTGACTCCAGGAGAGGGGCTGTTTCCATCTGTGCACTAGTGCCTGCACGTCCATGAGCCTAGATGTGGGAGCCTGCAGTCTTCCTTGGTCTGGTAGCCGCTTTTATTTCCCAGTCCATTTCTTCTTAGAGAAAACTCCAGTAGCAATTGTTCCATCATTGTTCCCATGAGGAAAGACTATGTGATGAGGTTTAGAACTGCCTTTGGGTAACTTATTTCCTTTTTTTAATAAAATGAACTTTTATTGCATCAAAATTCTATGTGTAAAGAATAATTTTAAGTCAAATAGTTTCAAAAGACTTTTATTGAAAAACTGGAGCCCTTCTTCCCATCTTGCTCCACACTTGATTTCTGCTCTGCAGAGTCATTTTCAGAGCAGTCATCTGTTTCTTCTAGTAATTATCTCCAGATTTCAGAATAACATGCTTAAACTCCTATTTATAGATTATTTATTTATTTAGAGATGGAGTCTCACTCTATCGCCAAAGCTGGAGTGACGTGGTGTGGTGTCATCTCACTCCAACTTCCACCCCTAAGGTTCAAGAGATTCTCCTGCCTCAGCCTCCTGAGTAACTGGGATTACAGGCACCCACCACCATGCCTAGCTAATTTTTGTATTTTTAGTAGGGACAAGTTTCACCATGTTGGCTAGGTTGGTCTTGAACTCCTGATCTCAAATGATCCACCTGCTTTGGCCTCCCAAAGTGTGGGGGCCAGCACGTCTGCCAGGGGGCTCCTGGCCAGCAAGAGGGTCCCAACCTGGAAAGGGGGGTGCACAGAAGAGAAGAAGAAAGAATAGATGGGGTCTGGAGGGTTGAGAAGTCAGATGCTTCACCAACAGCTTTATTGAACTCAGGGCCTGGTTATATACATTACAAGTAGAAGTGTTTATGTCATGGGATCAGTGTTTCATGGGAACAGAAAGTTTTACAATACAATCACAAGTCACCATATTTTGGATAAATATGCTGGGAACGAGGAGATACATAATCAGATTAAAGCGGGGCATGCAATTATCAGTAACAAGAGTCCAGGTGCAATATCTAAGTTTAAAAGTTTCAAAGAAACTATTTATCTAGGGCAGGAGTTTCACAAGAAAATCACAGGCTACATTATAAATCATTAAGTCACAAGCAGTATTGTAAATACCGCATCAAGGGTCCAGGTGCAGGAAAGACATAAACAAAGCAATTTTTACTATTAGCTTGCTTTGAAGATTTAAGTCATAACTTTAAGAAGAAACTATAATGAATAGAGAAACAAAAGTGGACACTGTGAGAACCAAAAGTAGACACCATGAGAACCAAAAGTGGACACCGTGCCTCCCATCACCTCAGCACAATAGAGTAATAATTCATGTTATTTTTTGTATATCACATAAGCCTTCTTGCAGTCCTTCTTCCCCATAGCTCGACTATCCAACAGGGGGCCCGTGTCCAGGATCAAGCTCAACCATATGGTGTGACCCGCTACTTGGGGGTCTCACATGGGAGCGTTCCCACAGTTCCCCCTTTCTTTGTTTTCAAATGAAACTCAAAAAGTTTCAGGTGCATTTGTTGGAGGGAGGAGAACACAAGGCTAAAGTGCACTGGAAGAATTATGAGAAGGAGTACAATGACTCCAATGCCAATCAAGGAGGAGAGGGATGGAAGGTGAAGTCCATGTGATCAGGAAAGTATAGCATTAACTATATCTTTTGCCACAGAAGAATCGTCAAGTAACTCTTTATGGGAGAGGTCAACAGCCTGAATTTCCTGTTGTAATTTAAAAACATCCAGAGACAGGTTGTCATGAGACCATATTCCCTGAAGATGTGCCTTGACTAATGGCCACTGCCAGGCGGAATCACTGTAAGGAGCATTAGTTACACAAATATGATTATAATCCACATGAAAATGAAGTGCCACACAATTCTGAATATTATAAATTTTGTCACCTAAAATGTTTACAGTTTGTTCCAAAGCATTAAGTTTTTCATCAAGTTTTTTGTCAATGTCCAGTTGAGTACCCATAGAAACAGCAATATTTTTAGCAAGGTAGTTAACATAAGTTGCAGTCTGAACACTGTGAGCTAAACCAGCAGCAGCTGTGGCAGCAGTCACGACCACAGACACAATGGCCAAAATGCTAGCAATGAATATACTAATAAAATGTTTAGGATAGACCATAAGGTCTCGGACCTGGTGTAAGATTTGCAGGCCTCTGAGTGTATTCCTTCCAATCTGCTCCAGCCTGCTGTTGGCCTTGATTGCTTGGTCATTATCTCTAATCAGCTGCTTCTTCTCATCTTCAAACTTTTGTATAACATCCTGGAGCCGCCTTTCTGCAGTAAGCTGCTGCTGGCTGTTCTCCTCTTTCAGAGAGGAAATGGTTGTCTGAAGTTCTGCTATGATCTGTGAAGATTTGGCAACCTTCTGAGGGCAAAGTAGCCTGTGCTGTCAAGGGCTCATAAATTCCCTTTCCTATTAGCATGTCTACTGTAATAGGTATATTATCACGGCGATTTCTTTCAGCCTGTTCATAAGCAGCATCTTCATAATTAGCTCTCCATAATAAATAATCACCACCAGAGAGACATGCTTCAGTCATACGACCCCAGTCACAAGGAGGAAGGGCTGAAACAGTTAAATTTTCAATAAGAGAAATAGTATATGGAGCTGTGGGACCATATTGTGCAACCGCTTCTTTTATCTCTTTCAATGTTTTTGGTGGGATAGGATCACAGTTTCCAATTGAATTTCCCTGGTTATCAATTACTTCTATAACAGGATAGAGAGTAGGAAACATATTATCATCTCTATGCAAAGACATTAGAGCATGAGTTAAAGGAGTTATCGGAGCAGCTGTAGTAGATTGCAAAGCTACCGGCATGGCTCCGGCAGGCGCTGCTGCTTGCTGCACTACCGGATAAAATTGTTGTTGATTAGTAAGCACTCACGAACAAAGTGAAAGTAAATCCTGAAACTGACGAGCAAGATCAGGAGGTAAAGTAAAAGTGACTGGTCCAGGGACCCATTGAGGAGCAGTCTCAGGAGTGGGCATGGCAGAGCTAGGTTGAGTAACAATAACGTCAGTTAAAGGTACATCAGCCAAATTAGAATCATACTCACTATGATGACTGTAAGATCTTCTTTCAGCAATTTCCTCCTGATTGGGAGGAGCAGGCGGTAAGTCGGCACCTGGAGCACCTAAAGGTATGGCAGTATGGGAAGCTGACAATTTACGTAGGGAAGCAGAAGATGTATAAGGCGGTGCAGAAGGTTGGGAGGGAAAAACACACAATTGGAGCTTGCTCCAAACAGATAACAAAACGGTGGCTTGAGGTACATCCTTATTGTAAAAACAGAATTGTTCAATCTTTTCCCCAATTATGGCCCAAGCAGACTCATCCAACATACCTCCATCAGGAATCCAAGAACAAATTTCCCGAATGACCTGTAAAAACTCCTCTACTTGTTTTAATTTTATTTCATGACCCTGAGTTTTCATCATTGAATGCATTAACTGTACAAACAAATTACACTCCTTTGATTCTAACTACCCCATTTTTACTCCAGATGAAAATTATTCTTACCTTCAGAGAATGATTAAAATATATACAAAATCAACAATACTTGATAATACGGGCTTATCTCAATACTCACTACCACAGTCTCTCACTGTTTAAGCGTCACCGAAATCCCCAATATCCAGTCCCTTCATGGTTGCCAAACTGTGAGTGCCGGCACATCTGCCGGGGGGCTCTTGGCCAGCAAGAGGGTCCTAACCTGGAAAGGGGGGTGCACAGAAGAGAAGAAGAAAGAACAGACGGGGTCTGGAGGGTTGAGAAGTCAGATGCTTCACCAACAGCTTTATTGAACTCAGGGCCTGGTTATATACATTACAAGTAGAAGTGTTTATGTCATGGGATCAGTGTTTCATGGGAACAGAAAGTTTTACAATACAATCACAAGTCACCATATTTTGGATAAATATGCTGGGAACGGGGAGATACATAATCAGGTTAAAGTGGGGCATGCAATTATCAGTCACAAGAGTCCTGATAGGTGCAATATCTAAGTTTAAAAGTTTCAAAGAAACTATTTATCTAGGGCAGGAGTTTCACAAGAAAATCACAGGCTACATTATAGCCTATGTGACTAATCATTAAGTCACAAGCAGTATTGTAAATACCGCATCAAGGGTCCAGGTGCAGGAAAGACATAAACAAAGCAATTTTTACTATCAGCTTGCTTTAAAGATTTAAGTCATAACTTTAAGAAGAAACTATAATAAATAGAGAAACAAAAGTGGACACTGTGAGAACCAAAAGTAGACACCGTGAGAACCAAAAGTGGACACCGGTGTCTCCCATCACCTCAGCACAATAGAGTAATAACTCATGTTATTTTTTATATATCACATAAGCTTTCTTACAGTCCTTCTTCCCCATAGCTCGACTACCTCCAACAGGGGGCCTGTGTCCGGGATTAAGCTCAACCATATGGTGTGACCCGCTACTTGGGGGTCTCAGATGGGAGCATTCCCACACCAAAGTGCTGGGATTAAAGGCGTGAGCCACCACACCTGGCCAGATTTTAAATTTTAGATAAATGTGTTCATCTCTTGAAAGGGGAAATTAGAATTTATGGCTCCTCTACCTTTTCTGCTCACCCATCATGGTCTCTCTCTACCTACCCTCTCACCCTCCAAGTTACATAATAATTTTTGGTTAAATTGATGTTCAGGGATTACATTAATATATGTATTTTTATAGCTGAGCCTCATGGTATCCTTTCTCGTGCAATACTTTATTTTTGAAAATCCTGAATGTTAGATTAGACAATTGAGATACCAATTAAGTCAGAACTGATAAATATTTGCCTATATTCCCCATTTTGAAATAATGTATTTTCATCCAAATACAGCCATAATGCTCATGTTTTTAAAAAATGCTAGACTAGGCATGGCGGCTCATGCTTGTAATTCTAGCAGTTTGGGAGGCTGAGGTGAGCGATTCACTTGAGCCCAGGAGTTTGAAACCATCCTGGGCAACAAAGTGAGACCCCCATCTTTACAAAAAATCAAAAAATAAGCTGGGCATGGTGGTACATGTCTGTGGTCCCAGTTCCTGGAGAAACTGATCAAGAAGGATTGCTTGAGTCCAGGAGGTTGGTGCTGCAGTGAGCCCTGATCACGCAGGGCCCTTGATTTTTTTTTTTTAATGTGATGTATCATGTTTATTGTGTGTGCCAAACCATCTTTGCATGTCTGGGATAAATCTCGCTTGATCATGGTAAACAATCTTTTCAACGTGTTGCTGAATTCAGTTTGCAAATATTTTGTTGAGGATTTTTGTATCTATATTCATCAGGCATATTGGTCTGCAGTTTTCTTTTATTGTTGTATCCCTGTCTGGTTTGGTATCAGGGTAATGCGGGCCTTGTAGAATGAGTTTTGAAGTATTTCCTTCTCTTCAATCTTTTGGAAGAGTTTAAGAAGCATTTATTCTTCCTTAAATGTTTGGTAGAATTTAGCAGTGAAGTCATTAGGTCCTAGGCTTTTCTTTGATGGAAGAATTTTTATTGCTGATAAATTACTTGCTATTTGATATTGCTCTTTTCAGGTTTCTATGTTCATTATTCAATCTTGGTAGCCTGTAATATGTCTAGGAATTTATTAACGTCTTCTAGATTTTCTAATTTGTTGGTGTGTAGCTGTTCATAATAGTCTCTTATGATCCTTTGTATTTCTGTGTTATCAATTGCAATGTATCCTTTTCATTTCTGATTTTGAGTCTTCCCCCTTTTCTTAGTCTAGCTAAATGTTTGTCAGTTTTATCTTTTCTAAAAACAACTTTGTTTCATATTTTTTTTAATCTCTATTTTATTTCTACTGATTTTTTTCTCTGAAAAAATTAGAAACTCATGTACTCTATTTCTTTCCTTCTACTAATTTCATTTTTTTGTTCTTGTTTTTCTAGTTCCTTAAGGTGTAACATTAGGGTGTTTATTTCAGATCTTTCTAAAATAATGCTAACAATAGCATATAAAATATAACTAATAATACCAATGTAAATACTAATATAATAATAATTTGTATTGATAATGTAAACTGTCCTTAATTTGAACATAATACTGATGGTGGCAAGGGCCCACTGGGAGCAGCACCTGGGGGATACCAGCTGCAGCGGGGAGGCACATCCAGGGCTGCCACTCCATGGAGCCAGCAGGAGCTGGGAACAGGCAGGAGCCCTGCCCCTGCCTAGTTAAGGAGCTAATACCCTGCACTCCCAGGTGTGGTTGCAGTCCTCCAGCCAGGACTCGGGTCCCAGGCATCCCTGGGCTCTTGGGGCAGGAAACCCCACTGCCCCAGCAGGTTCAGAAGTACCTGTTCCTGTTCCCTGGCCTCTCCTCACTCACAGTGCCCACTCAACATATGTTTTCCCTGTCCTCCCATGAGCTGCCCACGTTGCCCAGATGGCTATAATCAGGCTTTGCTTAATTGCAGCACATCTGGCAGCCTTGATGTGGTGCCGAGGTAGGGGTTCAGAAATGCAGCTGCAGAGCAATCAGAGCAGGGAATGCATCAACCTGTGTAGCTTGTCCCTAACTCTTATAACCAGTTTATGTAGGCACATCGTAAACCTTTCCTCCATTGCTGCTTCCCCCAACAATATGGGTTTCCACATTTGGACAGGGCTACAGATCTTCCTAATATGGAAACCAAGGATCAATTCCTAAGAAATTATATACTTGCCATGGTCAGGAACAGTGGATCATGCCTGTAATCCCAGCACTTTGGGAGACCGAGGCAGGTGGATCACAAGGTCAAGAGATCGAGACCATCCTGGCCAACATGGTGAAACCTGGTCTCTACTAAAAAATACAAAAATCAGTGACCCACCACACCTGGCCGTGAGTTGACTTTTGATGGGGTACCTTTCCTGCTACTGTGTGAGATTTGTCAACAGCTGCAAGAAGTGCTCATTGCTGATGATGGCTTTTTTCCGGTCTTTTTTCATTTGTTCAATAAACATTGAGTTCCCTAGTATGTAACAGGAAGGCACTGAGGATAAATAAATGAATCAAATATGCTTCTCAACTCTGATGACCTTCAAGTCTGGTGGAAGAAGCTTATGCCCACAGACTGGTTTACAGACAAAATGGAAGTTTCAATAGAAACTTCCAAATTTTATGGTCAGTCACAGTGGCTCACACCTGTAATCCCAGCGCTTTGGGAGGCTGTGAGTGGATCACAAGGTCAAGAGATCGAGACCATCCTGGCCAACATGGTGAAACCCTATCTCTACTAAAAGTACAAAAATTAGCCAGTCATAGTGGCATGTACCTGTAGTCCCAGCTACTTGGGAGGCTGAGGCAGGACAATCACTTGAACCCAGGAGGTGGAGGTTGCAGTGAGCTGAGATTGCACCACTGTACTCAACCTGGTGATAGAGTGAGACTCTGTCTCAAAAAAAAAAAAAGAAAGAAAAAGAAACTTCTAAATTTCCTATTGAAAGACCAGAATTTCTGTGTGGGAGGCTCAGGATCTTCATCCAGATGAGGGTTAGGGACGGTAACCCATGGACTGTTTTGGAGCATTGTTTATATAAAGACTTGAGGCAATGGTGATGCCCATGTTGAAATCTGGGAGGCAGAGAACTGAACCACACCAAATATTGTGCACTGGAAATCAAGCCCAGGCCCCATCTTTCCCAGGCGGTGATGGCTGTCTCGGGCTCGAGACATCTGCTCCTCAGCTGGGGTGGGAATTGGCCATCCCTTTCTTTTCTGTGGGACTAAATATCCCCTAGTGGAGAAAAGCTGAGATTCCTTTCTGTTTGTGGTGATAGGAGGTGTGTGCTCCAGCACTCTCCCCAGCCCTAGAATGCTCTGTCTCCAGATCCAGAGACTGGGTGAAAAGGGCAGGGAGTTGGGAGAGACAGGGACAAGGAGCTGGTGCATACACACTCAACACACATGCGGTGAGAAAGAACTTGGATTCTGCCTGCAGTGTGGGAGCGTTGAGGGCTCTGCCTTTTCACAGTTTTCCTCCACTCTAAGCAATGAAAGGACATTCTGTAACCTGGCTCATTGTGTCCCTTCTCATCCACCCCTTTGGGCAGATCACCAAGCATCTGAGATTTATTTTCAGTTGGAAGGACTGGCCGGTTGGGTCTCCCACTCCACTCTCTGGCCCCTGAGGGCCCCTCTCCTCTTCCTTCTGGTGTGAATTACTAACCTGGAATTGCTGTGGTGGAGATGCACAGAGCCAGAGTGCTCTAGTCTGTTTAACTCACTACTGTGGTAGTTCCCCCTGTACCCCCACCAGGTACACACAGACATGGAGAGCATCCAGCCATTGGGTTTTACTGACCACAATGCCCTGGACTAACAAGGCTTTCTGAGTGCCAAAGATAAAATAAATTTGTGGTGAGAATAATACATATGAAAGTATTTAGGGCCAGGCATGGTGCCTCACACCTGTAATCCCAGTACTTTGGAAGGCCAAGGCAGGTGGATCATGAGGTCAGGAGATCGAGACCATCCTGGCCAACATGATGAAACCTATCTCTACTAAAAATACAAAAATTAGCTGGGCATAGCGGTGGGTGTCTTTAGTCCCAGCTACTCAGGAGGCAGAGGCAGGAAAA